>NC_069081.1:0-10000000 GCF_025698485.1 Gossypium arboreum
TCATTGTAATCTTTATGGAAAAAAAAAAAGTATATAAAAGTAACATTTTCTCTTTCATTTATTATTTGTTCATGTAGCTGTCACGTTTCTTTAGTTATGCTTTTTTTTTTCTGTCTTTTATTTAGAAATGCAAAATGATACTTACATGTCAAAATAAATAACTACTACTTCAAAAAGAAATATTCATTAAAAAAAATCTATCCAGTTTACTTGATACATTAAAATATATAAATTTTACTAACAATTGTTGAATGTAATATTTGGGAAATCTCCAAAATATTATTGAAAAGGATGATCTCCAATTCAAAAAATTTATAAATCGTAAAACAGATATAAAAATAAATAAACTATACAAATTAAAATTATTTGGGAAGCTATGTTAATGTACATTTGGGTTTCATTTATTGTCATATTTGTAGTACCCAGCTATCATCCACTTATATTGATCTTATTTACTTCGTCTAACTTTTGTAGCTTCTAGGTGGTGTGTAATGCTTGAACCTAATGATCCGGTTAAAAAAATTTTAAAACAATTCTTAAAATTTAAATTAAATTAAAGTTTATTAAAACTATTTTCTTTTAAAACAATTGCTTCAAAATTAAATTGTTTTGTCAAAATATTTTACTAATTGTTGTAAAATTAAATTTGATCCAAAGAAAATTTACTTCAATTTTGACAATTTAGAAAACAACAATCAAATAAAACATAATTAACAATACCAAAGCAAAAGATGAGTAATTTGGATTTTTTGAAAAATAAACCAATAATACGATTCAAATATGAAACTTTGAAAGAAAACTCTTGTTGTAAGATCAAAAAAGGCAAATATACTGTGTTCTTCACAAGAAAGAAAACAAGTGGTTAACATCTTCTAATGCAACACAATAACCACTCGTAACTACTTTGTAATACAAAACAACCTTTTCAGTTAAATTGCATCCCTAATTCCAGCCATGCCATGCATTTAGATATAACCTGAATATTTCAATCAAAATCCATTTCTAAATCATATAAGTACCAGCACACAAACAATTCCAACTAAGTTCATCGATGAGCTCCACTCAAACTCTTTTAAAGAAAATCTACCCCAATCCTTACTGATGAGTGAAAGCACCTAGCAGTGTGAAAAGAAAACCAAATATGCATTGATCCATGGACGGACTAATATGCACCACCTTAGCACCAGATAAAATGCAAGACTTTTCACTCGAAATATGACCATGTTCTTCTAGTTAAAATTGATGTTAATTGAGCCCAAAGTCTCTTACTTTCGATTCTATTAGAAAACACACAACAATGCCATACAAACTGCATTTTTCCTTGAAAAAAGAAAATCAAACAGCAATTGTATAAGGAAAGTGGCCTTAAATATATTTTAACTGTAGATTAAATGAAAACAGCCAAGTGTTGAAGTAATTGGAAACAGCTATTCCCTGTCCTTAAAAATATAAAAACTATAGATTAAAGGATATCAACCTCATTTAACACTCAAGATTAAACTTACCAGTAAACAGAGAGTAGGCTTCCCCTAAAATACCTATATCTTGACAGTTCGGAAAATTAGAGCATAACTTTTTCACATTGTCCTAATCAAATTTCCACACCAACCATTAATGATTCGGGAAATTTTGAATTAAACCCAAAACACCACAAGAAGATTGTTCAAAGAATCAAATTCATGCAAACTAATACGATATAAGCCGAAGTCATTAACCAATAGCTGCTTAAATAGAACTCTGTTACTTGAATCACTTACCACAAAAACAAAGCAACATCTTCCAAAAGCTGCTTAAAATATGAATTACACAAAATCCGAAGCCACTTTTGTTCAGATAAGATGCTATCCTGGAAGACATGAGATTCTTCAAACAGCTTCGAACCGACATTAAGAAAAACGAGAACACTTACAGATGTAAGGAAGACACCCTTTTAACCATAAAGCTAATTTATTAGTCCAAGTAATGTTCTAGAGACCCGAGAATTTACGAAGGACAACATGAAAACTCAAACATCTGTCCTGGATGATTGACTGTAAAGAGATCATCCATCCTATGAAAAATTTTAAGTCCCAGCTTAGATACTAATGAAGAGTTCTCACTAAAACCTGAGACAAGCAGAGTGTACAATTTGATACCTGGCAACGCAATATCCCTATGTTACTCCAAAATAGTTAAACTATTTTAAACCAACCAAAAGCATAAATTACAAACAAATCACTTTCTGAAATAACAAAGACAAAGAAATCCAAAATCCATTTATGGATTTATGGATTTATAATCCACATTCAGTAAATTGCTTACAATACAAAACAAAAACCCAATTTGGAAACCGATTCAGTCAACCATCCTATGATCGACCGGTAATTCCAAACCAAAAGCTGTGTAACAACGACAATGGCAAAGATTCAAATGAGAAGAATCTTTAGGAGAAGCGGAATAAGGAGTCGAACTGTGAAACAAAGGCATGAATTCTTACCCGGGAGTCGATCTGACCCAAAACCCAACAAACGAAGATGGAATGAAATGCTGGCGTTTTATTGCCGGAGATATGTCAGGAGAAGAGAGATTGAAATCGAGATTATTCATAAACCCTATAATAAAGGAGAGAGAAGCTTCATTTCTTAGTGGCTGGCTGGCTTCCTTCTTTTCTTCCCCTCATTTAGACGGTCCATTTGGTTTGTTGGATTAAAGTCGTCAATGGCCTAGAATTGGCTTGTTGGATTTATTATAAAAAAGCCCATTTCAATTAAAAAGAAACCTCACCGTCAATTCTTTTTTAATAATTTATAAGGTTAATGAAAATTTTGGTACATATTCTGGTCACCTGATGAGATGACACACGGCTTTTCTAATTGATAACACCTGCCCACCCCTAAACCCAAGCCCCAAGCCTCAAATTCCCATATCCTAAATTCGAATATCCCTGTAATGGGATATACCAAGCCGGGGTATCCTTATAAATGATATCCCCTATCCGGGATGTCCCAGGAGTGGGATATCCCCATCCGGAATAAGTACGACAGGAAGCCCGGTCCAAACACGCAAAAAACCTGAACCGGAAACAAAAAACAACTGAACCGTTCAATAAAAATACTGTGCCGAGATGGGATAAGACGGGATATTCTTCGAATAGCTTATCCTGAAACAGAATACAAGGGGATATCCCCAGAGCAGAATAAGAATGAAAATTAACCCTGTACTTATTAAAACGTTGTGAAACTATTTAATATCAAATTCTCTGAAGATATTTAAAAACTCAGTATTACTGTTTTCTTATTCCCTCAACAAATATAATGCAGCTTTAACAGCTTTAAATACACCCAAACGATATTGAAGAAACAAACAATCATAAGAACCATAAGAACAAACAAACAAAAATGAAGAAGAAGACCGACATCTATAGATTTGAAAGACAGAACGAAACAGTGATTTCTAAAGCCGAAAACCAAAAACCATAAGAAAAACCCACTGAAATACAAGTAAAGAAGCATGGATCTGAAACTAAAACAGAGATTCATACCTGAAATGCGTCTCCGATGAAGCAGCAGATTTAAAAAATAAAAAAAAACCAGAAATGCCAAAGAAAACTTAGGGTTTCTCTCTCACGAAAACTCTCTTCCGACTGTAGCGTGTGATTTTTTGGCCTGTGGTTACCCAAAGCTAAAAAAGAATGACAGGAAAAAATTGAAAAGAGAGCGAGAGTGAGAGAATTGGCGAAGAAACGAGGGAGCTATGAAATGAATAGATATATTAGAGGATTTAGATTTCGAATGATGGGAAGGAAGCTGCCCTGATAGGAGGTAAGACGCTGGAAAGTGTGTGGAGGCAGAGGCAGCGGCAGCGGTTTGTTAGAAAGGACAATAAAGGAGGAAGAGAGAAAAAGAAAACAAAAGAAAAAAAGAAGAAAAAAGGACCCATCTAACTAACTAAATCAAGGCCCAAAACCAGTCCAATACCAGCTGGCATCCACTCTGTGTCTTCCTCGTCCAAAAACCTATCAGAGTATCCCACTAGGATAGTAAGTTGAAAACAGAGGCAATTATTCCACATCATTAAGCTGAAGTTCTATGGTAAGATCAATATACAAGAGAAGAAAAAAATAGTGTTTTAAAGATACAGTAGGAGCACATT
Organism: Gossypium arboreum; assembly: GCF_025698485.1. Classification (NCBI taxonomy): domain Eukaryota; kingdom Viridiplantae; phylum Streptophyta; class Magnoliopsida; order Malvales; family Malvaceae; genus Gossypium; species Gossypium arboreum. Next base: position 4,132 of record NC_069081.1, read on the forward strand.
CCCCTCTTTATTGATGCTTGCACAAGCAAAAGTTTATCATTGGGCAATAATCAGCATATTGTCCATGCATAATAACATAATTAATTTAAATATCCTGTTATTGTTTTTAAACTGCAAAAAGTTCAGAAAATGAATGGAGAAGCAAAGCATACAAATATTTGCTCAACAACTTTTTTCTCTTTGCGAATCAGATAGCGAACTCAAACCTTTCCCTTCAATGAGATTAGGCTTCAAAGTGTCCACATCTAACGGTAGTATCCCACGTACTCCAAAGCAATTGCCTTCACTGTTTTAAGATTGTCACGTACCACCTATGGCACACAGATGGAAAACAAAAGTCTCTAATTGATCGTATTACGATAAATATTCAACCTCCAACAACATAGACCACAAAGAGACCAATTGTTCCACTCTGAGCAAAATGACAAGAAAGCAAAACAAAGCAGAATACCGCAAGCAAAAATCATCTTCAAGCATCATTAAAAATTAGGACAACATGAACCTTTCAAATGTGACCAAACTACCTTCCTGCTACAGCACTCTTTCAGCAAAGTTCTTGCAATGCTAAAATGCAAAAGCAATAACTCAATTAAGTTTTATGAACCCTCAAAAACAGTCCAGTTTAGAAATCAGATCAGGGCTTAGGCAAATTACATTTTAATTGCTAAATAAGCAAAGATCCCAAAAATATAGAGATGCGAAATGCTTTATCCTACAAGAGCACTCACTAATAATGAGCTTAAATCCCTCTCTTATAACAAATGAAACTAAAACGTACTACAATGCCCCTATAGAAAAATGAGCCTAAGTCAAAATTAAAGTCCAAAAGTGAAGACGCATAAAAGCAAAATAATTAAAAGGAAACGGATGGTACTTGCAACAACAAAATACACACAAACACAAAGGTCATATGCATTGGAGCCTCTGGTAGTGTAAATAAAATCATAAAATCATAAAATTTCAGGCAAAATATGGAGATAACAAAATTGGAGGGATATCCATTCATCAATTTTATTAGGCATAACACAATTTTATTTCCATAACAAATTGTTCAAAAGAAAAAAAATCAAAGTCATTCACCATTATAGAGCCCCAAACCCGAGCCAGATTTCACTGTGTCGAAGGGGTTGGAGGTTTCCATGTGGTAGTCAGGAAAACCATCTACCATGATCTCACAGATATTATCAATCTCCTTACTCAGACATTGTTGCTTAGGACTCAAGGCAGAGGAGTAGCAATGAAGGCTAGTTCCTTTTTCTGATTCAGCCTGTGAGACATTTTGACAGTCCCTCATATCATGTAATCTTGAGGCAGGATGTCAGATGAGTTTTTCCCACATTGATGAAAACGAATTAGCAGTCCCGGCCAAGGTGCTGTCAGACATAACTTGAGCTGTATTTAGCTTCTCATGAGACTGATTCTGCTGTTTTTCCACTCTCTGGAACATTGATTCTGTAGCTCCAGCATGGTGAAGTTAGTTAGTCACTAATAATTGGGTATATAATACTTGTATGTAAGCATCACAGCTAGGGTCAGCATTCATCATTCGAATCAGGACAAATAAGCATTTAATGGTCCATGTTACAAATGATTGGGTGGGAGCATCAGATTCAGCATGGAGAAGGGAGGCAGGGTTATAGATCCCAAAATCTATAAAATTATAAGCTAATTCATGGTGAAATTATAGTTTGACCCTCAAAATAATGAAATTTTGATTTAATGATTCTAAAAAATATGAAGATATAAACTAATATAATTAAGAAATTGCATTTTATCTCGTACAAAAATGTGTAACATAGTCTCGATCCCAAAAAAAATTCTGGTTTCACCCCTACGATCCAGCAATGTGTCCATTATAGATATGTTAAATCATTTTCAAGCTTAGAAATTACCCGACTTATTGCCAAAAGAATTGTCACAATCCTCACAGTGGCATCCTTAGCCTAAAAATAAATGAAGAATGTTTGAGCAGTCGGATTGATTAGAGGTAATTAAGTTCATATACTATATCATCTTAACAAGTTGACTTTTCATCCGAAAAGGAAATAAGATGACAACCATATATTAAACACAAACTTGAGTATTGTCAGTTTATGTCTAACACTGATTTGTTCAATAATTTAAAGAGTTTTTTTTCTACACTTGGAGAGTCATATAACATATCTATATCCAGGTGTATATTACACATGGATCTTGAATACAAGTTCTTAAAAATAAAAAAGGAAATTGGGAGCAACATAAGTAACATGGAGCTACCAAATTAAAACATACCCGATAGCACTCGCAATACTATTTTAGGCATTTTGACTTCTTGTATTTGCATCTGCTTTTGTGCCTGGCTGATGGAGTGTTCATCAAGTTTTCATCACCCTGACATATTTTCTCATGTCAAACACTTAAGAAATTACATAAATTTAAAGGGAAAAAAAGTGTAAGATTATGAAGTTATAATTACAGTAACATTAGGGGAATCATTAGGTGGGTTAACAATAGGTGGAGCAAATGCGAGAGGGTTACGCAATTCAATTGATGTCGAATATGAAGCACAATATACTCATAATCTGGCTTGTTCAAACAGTTATCACATGCACAACAATCCTTGCAGTAAATCCCTGCTGCAAAGCACTCACAATAACTGCTGATCACAACAAACAACAAAACTCAACAGATGTTCCAAACATCTTCTAAACATCTTCACTTTTTTTGAGCACCCTCTGAACATTCCGGGTATCATATTCCAAACATCTTCTAAATACATGAAGAAAACTTAAAAGAAAATTAAACATACCGATCTCGGGTATATGTTTAAACCAAGTCCGAGTTACATAGTACTAAGTGAAATGTTCTGTCTCGCATGTGAACTTACAGTGTCAAACATCTGGATCTTCTACAGTTGCAGCGTTTACAGGCTTCAGTCTCTTCTGGGAATGTTTCTCTATTCCTGAATTCAATAAATCCCACAGCTAAGAAATCAATGTGAAAATCATTCAAGTAAAAAAGAGGAGCTATCTTGGGATTTGGAATCTATTAACAATCAAGTCATTACTGGAATCCTCGTCAAAAAGATCTGAGAATAGTAGGAGGTAGAGAGAAGCCCATGCTGCAATTAAAGCATGGAAAGTTGAAAATCCCTGTACAAGATAAGGCTATCTAGATCAATGTTGCAAAGAAATTTAGGAAAGAAAGTTATATTTTGAACAATTTTTTATACAAGGAAAAGGAAAAGAAGAAAAGAACATAGGACAAAATTGCACCGATTGTTCCATTCCACTTTTTCTTTATCACTTAGTTTTCCATATCCTTTGAAACAAAAAGGGCTGCTAAAACCTGTTATATCATAGACCTACAACAATAATATCGAACATATTTAGAACTTAAATAGAGGGAGAGAGACTATCTCAAAACAGTATTAAAAGGCTGTTACTTAGAATCGAGAGTTAGTGTCAGATATAATATAAGGATGAGTCTAACATGGGTATACTAAACCTTTTAAAGCTCTTCCATATATTTAGATCATCATACTTTAGAAAAAAAGAAAAAAGAAAAAGAAGAGTCTAGGTAACATAGTTTAAAAAGACAGATAACTCAATAAGTTGCATTAATCTCGAAAACATTTCAACTATCAAAAATACCAACAAATAGACCCAAAAAGAGAAGTGAAATTACCTTTATTATATAAAAAGGAAATTCTTATGCAGCTACTCAATTTACTTCTAAAGTTAAAGCCAACTTATGATATTTAATGATAGAATTGCATTATGTTTCCAATGCATGATTCTTTTGTTTGGAAAGTTCAAATACTCCCAATGTAAGAATATCTGAATATGAGTATCAGAAATTAGATAAATATGTACATTCTGTACTCTAAAAGTGAAATGTGAATTCCGTTGTACTGATGACAAATCTAATATTGCAGTTCTAGGCAGTCCTAAATAGATTAACCTAAGATAAAGTGGTTTAAATCTAATCTTCAGTGGGTTTCGATAATTTCCCTAAATAGTCCACAAACTTTGGCAACTTAGAACAAACCTAATAAACTACTCCAACTTGGGCATGGACAGCAAATGTAGATATGGACATCTTTGACCCAAAATTCAAAGATACAGGTCCAAAAGTGGAACCACTACCAAGGTCTTTTAGTCGTCAGTGTGGAGCTGTCTTTATCCTAAGTTTCCCAAACCCTTTTATGCTTCATTTGAGGTTAGAATCTCGGGAAGGCAGGTCTTTTATGAGTGTTAGCACAATTTAGTTGATCATTGTTGGTGCCAAACCATTTTTTTCTCAACCAACCTATTCTTCCTCTCTGTTTTAAGGTACTATTCACAGTCATTCTCTTTTTCTTAATTGCCAATTTCAAAGCCTATTCCTAAATTTTGGATAAAAATAAATGGTAGAAACTGGCCGAATATGATTCTAAGCAATTTTATACTACCATAACTATTACCATTCCCAGAAAAGAAAAAAAGCTACCTATGGAGCTAATCTATCAACAAGATTTAGGAACAAATTTTAAGTAACACGAACTAGATAAGGCTGAGGATGGTTTACCGAGTGCCAAGATTAGAGTGTATTGAATTTATAAAGAATGGAAATGAAAAAGAAGATTAATAAAAGCCATTGAATTTGACCGAAATCTACGAAGAAGAATGAGCTGAAATATTCCAATCCACCAAAAATGTCGTTGATGAAAGCAAAAGCATATTGGACTACTTACTAGTTTGCAGGTGATGATGCCCCAAAAGCATGATGCGAGCCAATAAAATTCTTTAGTTGAAAATGAGCGCAAATCCACCATACTGCTGGTAGAGAAAGACAGTGTAAGACGAAATTGAATCAAAGACATGTGCAAACCTATCTGTCAGAAAACAACAGTTGCAAATTCCTGTTCAAAACAAATAATTACCATAGGATATATATAAGAACATCATACTAGTAACTCAACCAAGTAGATTGAACAACAGTTTAGCAACAAGCATAAGAAATGGATGAGCAGATACATTGGTTGGAAAACCATATATGCACACAACCATTTCCCACGGGTGTTGGCTCTTTGTCCTCCAAGCACCCCTCCTATTTCCCCATTGTGCTGTCTTATTCGACGCAGTGGGTTCACAGTAAATCTGCAATTGGGCAACACTGCCGTTAGATAAATAGTTCAAACTGCAAACTGTTTGGTCAGCTTGAATTTTTTACTAGAGAACCTCATATCAAAGGAAAACAACTGCAAGCTGATATTATTTAAATGACTTATTAAGCCACATAGATAGTAGCATCAATTTGTTCATGGTAAGTGGTAACGAATCAAACATGAACCAGAAAAGAAACTACACGGAAAATTTGAAGGGAAAAAAGCGAAATTTGAATTTAAAGATCCTAACAGGGATATAACAGGGATATCCGTTGAGCAGAATAAGAATGAAAAAAAACCCAGAACTTCTTGTTATGCACGCTTTGATTACTTTTAATTGTGTTATGCACGCTTTGATCACAAATCTTTGTGCGCAAGCCAAGAGTCATCCACATCGCAGTAGACATGTTTTATGATGCAAGTAGTAACCATATGACATTAAGATTATATCTATACATTTTTAATCACTTCGATATTTTCCAAATGCATAGAACCTAAAAATCAAGAAAGTATCAACCATTTATTACTGAGCAAACCAAAAAAAAAAAAAAAACCACACCACAAGTCTCAGTTGCACAATAACATACATGCTATGATTCATCTCTCTCTCTATATAAACCCCTGCATTCTAGGGTTTAAGATATATCTTAATATCTTCTTGTATCTGTAGACACAAGAAAAGGAATACTGAATCACATATTTTGCAGTGAAATAGTTCAATGTAAAATTATCCTTTGAACGTGTTAGGGGTACATAAGTGTTGACTGCAGAACCATCTCAATTCGGGCATTACAAAATAATGGAGGAAAAAAAAAAAAGGAAACTACTAGACGTCAAAAAAATAACCGGAAAATGGGTGGGGACACATATAAAGTAAAAAGGTTTCTTCAAGCTTGATTACCATAAAAGATTATCTGTCAAAGAGAACCAGATACATGATAGCTGGAACAATGATATGCATGCTACAATGCGTTGTGCAACATTATCCCTTGTCAAAAAGAAGAAAAAATAGTTGCAAGTGAAAATAACTATACAATGTTACTCTGTTATTTTGGAAGTCAGACAGACATCTGCAAAAAGCAAAAGCTTTAACTAGAGGCATGCTGTTAGGGTTGAAACAAATAGAGCAAATTAGATCCCCTGCCATGTCATTAAGTGTAGTTTTAGAATTCAAGCTTTCTGCAGAACCCCAAATCAATGACCCTTGATCTCCCAGTGAGTTTAATAGGAGCACCAGGGCAAGTATCAGAAACCCCATTTAGGCAAAGAGCTGAAGGGGTATCTTACTACCATCAGATCACATTCTATATTTGAAAATTCATTAAGAAAACCCTCAGCTTGGTTTGAAACGATAACTTCCAAGAGATTTTCATAAACAGACTCAAACATTTCTTCATCTGAAATAGAATCTACAGCAGTTCTATGGTTTACAGAACCCACAGTTCCAACAGAGATGTTAAAATTTAGGCAGCGTGCAACAGTTATCCTCATTTCATCAACATATTTCCTGTAGGAAGGAGCAAACACCATGCATTCTGGGCCAGGAGCAAATGGGTCGAAAATACCATCCTTTGGGGTTCTAGGTCTACTATGGTTGACAGAAACCATTGACTCTTGGTTTATGGTGGTATCAGGATCAAAGTGAGGATGATTTTGTGCTTTCTTCACTTCGGTGGGTGGAGAATTAAATTTATAGGGGAACTCTCCAATTCCTCTGTTCGCATCAGAGGTGATAGGCCCTAGAGAAGATTCCTTATTACCTTGTCTAGTAGTTGCCGAAGGATCAATAATTACCCTATCAGTTTCGTCTGTGCAGTTTTTAATTAACTTGGGAGAATTTTTGCTGGCACAATTTCCAGAATCCATTGATCCAATCATAAAACAAAGCCTAGGCAGCTGCAACGAAGGGAATAATAATATTATTATTTATTGAAAAAAAAAAGCCAAGAGGAGAGGTCATGTTGGCGAATCTTGAAGAAGGCAGATGAATAAGAAATTCTAACCCTATTCCCAACCCTAAAGCACCATTTCAAAACTAAGTTTTTGTGTCTTAAACTACATCCTGTTTTCGTTTTTATATGTAAAAACCCTAGATTCAAAAGTAACACTAAAGCAAAAGGAAAACAGAGGATCAAATATGCAAAGATGAGCACAAGTCACAATCCTTCTTTCATTTGAATTAGGAAATGCAACACAAGGAATTTTGTACTCAACCCAGAAAGCAGAAAATCCTAATAATCTTTAACAGAAAAGTAAATTAATGAAAAATACGAGAGAGCTATTTCATTTTAAGTCACAGAAACCCTAGAAAAAAAAAGTCTAACAAAATCAACGAGTGTATAGGGACAATAGTAAAGACGAATAAAAAGAAAATGCTTACTTGAGAAACCACGCCAAATGCTGAAGGCGAACAGAAACAGTAGCAGCAGCAGCCGCGCAGTGAAGAAGGGAATAAAAGTGGTAGCACTATCCTCGAAACCACAAAGCTAATGTTCTGAAATTTTTAATTTCATAAGTACTTCCAGATTGGTAGGATCGGCCTCCTGAGCGCGCATCATTGCTGCAATAGCCTGTACAGAGATATCTAATTAGTGAATTACATTTCTTCTACAAAGTCAAATATTTGGACCCCAATAAAGACCACATAAAACTGCAGATGCATTAATCAAGAATAACAGAAGTATAAAAAGGTCTTTGCATAATCCATGTAAGTCTCAAGATAATGACAAGCAGACACATTAATCATCCAAAACAATTTGCATTAAATGTGAAACATTACACTTCATAGGCTTGATTTAAACATAGTTTAAGATGGGACCTTATCCATTCAAATTAATTTTAATTAAGCCAAAAAGGTTTTGACATGGTTCAAGATTAAATAGAAGTGATGATAAGTGAAATGTAATGCACTACTAGTTCATGTGACAACAAACGATAATAGGTTAGATCCAGAACATTAACAGCCAGGCAAAGACTGCGGCCTTAGATCTGGTACTCTGACTGAAGCCTCAGGCCACTAAGATAAACGTAATACCAATCATATTGCAAACTTCAATGTTTAAACGAAAAATAGCTCCTTCTATCCCTTTCCACTAGAAGTTTTCATATATAAGAAATGAACATTGCATGGTACACCAACATGGCTATATCAAGCCAGAAAATAGATCCTTTGTGTTCAAAAGGTTTTCTTGCTTGCTTGATCAATAAGTTGTTCTGTTTCCTAAAATAAGATGCTATTCACAGGGCATTAGACAAGATTAAAAATGATTTAGATTATGAATATCAAGATTTTTCTTCTATAATTTATGGTTTCAAAGCATACACAAGGAAACTCTAATTATTTCCTATTACACGACAATCATAGACAATCTTTACAAGCTTTATCAAAGCATCTTTTGAATAAATATGATAATTAGATAATTAAATCGAGCCTTAATATACCAATTGGGATTGTGTAATTATTTCTCTTCATTAACTAATGCAATGTGTAAGAAAGAGTTAAATTTCAAGATTATAAATTAATGGTGAGTTTGGATGGGATGTGTATTTATATGTACTTAGTGCAAAAACAACGGTGACGGTGAAAATAGATACTGTAACGTGAGACAAAAATTAAGCTAAACGCACCACACCCATCCAAACCCACCTTTAAGTAAAAATTAATTTGATATTTTTAAGTAACATGTAAAGAAGAAAAAAGTGAAAATATGATCATTATACTAATTAATATTTTAACCTTAATTATATTTTGAAATGAGAATATTGAGATAATAATTTTAGGATATTATTTAATACTAAGTTGAAAATTTGGATCAATTCTCCTAAAAATTCAACTTACCATATATATAATTGCTTTAATTTGGATATAATCTTATAAATTTTGTTCCCTTCAGAAGAATACCATTTTTTTCTAAGACGTACATAGGATATAACAATGGCATCTCTAAATCAAACCAGAAGCAGCAACACCACCACTAAGGCAACAAGGGGTCGCCGGAAGATTCCGATAAAGAAACTCGAAAACAAAAGCAGCCGCCAAGTGACTTTCTCCAAGCGCCGCACTGGTTTGTTCAAGAAAGCGATCGAGCTTTGCATTTTATGCGGTTGCAACATCGGCATCATTGTGTTCTCTCCCAAAGGAAAACAGTTTTGCTTTGGTCACCCCGATATTGACACGATATTGGAGCGTTACCTTAGCAAAAACCCTAACCATGATGATGGTTTGATGATGTCTGGTGACGACATTGCTCCATGTCTCGAAGAGTTCAACAAGGAGATCCGAGAGACATTAGAGAAACTTGAGGAAGAAAAAAAGCGAAGCAAAGAGATCCAAAAGGAAAAGGAAGAGAGAAAAACGAAGGGACTGTTTTGGTGGGATGACCCTATTGATAATAATATGGGAATTGAGGAACTTGAAGCTTATGCTAAAGCCTTGGAGGAGTTAAGGAATAATGTGGCTAATAGGGCTAGTGCATTGATGGAAGATGTTTTTGCCATGTCAACTGCCATGACGGTGGCTAATCCTGATGGTATGGGCAACAGTTTCGCCATCCAAAACAGTGCCTTTGCCGTCGGAGACACCGGAGGGTACGTGGATTTCAATCTAGGTGTTGAAGGTTTTAATTTTGGTGATGGTCATGACTCTCCACCCTAAATACGAATCAATATAACATATTCAACACTCGCTTGTAATAAATAAAACAATCACCATTAAAAGAACTCCAGAATAAACACAAAATAGACAAGTAAAGGAACTTCAAACCCAACCTAAAAAATAATTACGTGCATTGTAAATTCCAGAAAGTCCGCCGATACGGATATTGCCAAACTTCACAACCCCAGCAAACCCTAAGAATTATATATTTGGTGCTGCCCATCCCCCATAGTACCTAAAGTTCACACATTTCAATTGCAAAAGGTAAAATTCAAGGCCTTTAAATAAAAAAATCAAAATCCCCAAGCTAGAACATATGAAGAAAAGGGGTTGACTTACAATTCCCATAAATAATTGGAAGCTTCATGATTTCCACCAATAAAAATGGTGGGAACTGGGGCAACCTCCTCACCTGAACAGTATTTCCAGAATGACTTCATCTCCCTATATTTTGGAGGCACATTGAGGCTATCCATATCTCTTTCATTCCTGACTGCCTAAGTTGCAAAAGGAAAAAAAAAATTAAGTTCATATAAAAAATGAGTACTTGGAAAGTGACAAATTTTCATATAAAAACAGCAAATTGAAGGGAGAAAGTGAGGGTGTAAGAGGAGGAACCTTGAAATCACCGCAACAAAGGAGGAGGTCGATTTCGATGTTGCGAGTATTTTCGATGTATTTAATGGTCTTGTAGACCTTGTCGAGATCTCCATGCATGAACCCTTCCACTGCTATTTTCATCTTTTTGAATTGGACACAATATTGTGGTAGGGTTTTAGAAAAACTTAATTCACTAGCCTTCTAAATTTTTTATATATTTCTTTAACGTTTTTGTTACTTAAATTTTTATTCACATTTTGGTACTTAATTATCAATTTTGGTATCTAACCACTAACATCTATCGTTTCCAATAAGGAAAGAAACAGTGATTCTCTAAAGGTGAAACAGAAAACCGTGACAAAAACACACTGAAAATAGAAGTAAAAAGAAGCATACATCTTAAACTAAAAACAGAGATGAAAAGGCAAAGACAAAGGATTTATAAAGCAGAAAAAAAATCATAAAAATACCCACTGACATACAAGTAAAAAAGCATCAACCAATAAGCAAATTAAAATTATGTTAATCTAAGGATTGCGACTAGAACCTATTCATTTAAAAGGTTACAACTCAATTTCCCTTCATGTAAGGCTAAGTAACACAGATGAGTATAATTCTATCTTTAACCAAAATCAGAGTATTTTCACCAAAATCAGAGTATTTTCACCAAATGGATATATCAATAATCACACAAAACTTCCCATTCAGCTGACATACAGAGATACCATGGGTCTACCTAAAACTTCCAATCAAAATCCATTTGCAAATCATACCCAACAGAACTCAAACAATTCCAACTATTTTAAAGAAAATATACCCAATACTTACTGACTAATGCAAGCACCTAGCAGTATGAAAAAGAAAACAAACAAAAAAAAAGAACAAGACCGACATCTATAGACTATAGATCTGAAAGACGGAACGAAACAGTATTTCTAAAGCTGAAAACCAAAAACCCTAAGAAAAATCCACTGAAATACAAGTAAAAAAGCATGGAGCTGAAACTAAAAAAGAGATTGATACCTGAAATGAGTCTCCGTTGAAGCAGAGAATTTCAAAAATCACAAAAACTCACGAAAACTCTCTTCCTACTCTAGCGTGTGTTTTTTTGGCCTGTGGATACCCAAAGCTAAAAAAGAATGACAGGAAAACGTTGAAAAGAGACCGAGAGTGAGAGAGAATCTTCGAAGAAATGAGGGGCAATGGATTGGATAGAGATACTTGAGGACTTAAATTTCGAATGATGAGAAGGAAGCTGGCCTGATCGGAGGTAAGACACTGGAAAGTGTGTGGAGGAAGCGGCAGCACTTTGCTAGAAAGGACAATAAAGGAGAAAGAGAGAAAAAGAAGAAAAATAGTAGAAAAGAGGAGGGAATAAAGGGAGAACCGAATGTGCGAGAGATGAATGAAGAAAGAGTTTTTATATTATTTATTTTGAAAACGGTTTGAATTTTTTTTATTTTTTAAAATATATCGGACTAGATATTAAATTAACTAGATAAATAGTTTATAAATAAAATTTAATAAAACCCAAAGTAAGAGAACGAAATAATAATAAAAGGGCCCATCTAACTAATTAAATGAAGACCCAAAACAAGTTTAGTACATGGGGTATAAAATAAGCTCAAAAATTTAGTAACTAAAATTTAAGGTCTATCTAACTAATTAAATGAAGACCCAAAACAAGTTTAGTACATGGGGTATGACGTAAGCTCAAAAATTCAGTAACTAAAATTTAAGAGGTTCACAGCCCCACACACGCTAAAATGAAAGCCCAAAAACACTAGCTCAAACTTAAAATTTAAGGCCATATTTAGTTCAATATAATCGCATAGGTATTACAACCCTATTCCGTACCTATACACATGTTTGGTTAAATGGAATGCCTTATTACGGGCTTGTTGCATTACGCGCCTATGCAATGAATGTCTGATTTCTATTCTGTTTCTTCACCACCGATTACTTATTCGGTGTTTAAGGAGACCTTCACGCTTCCCACTTCGCTCCCCATTTCTTCGGCGATTCTCTCTCACTCTCGGTCTCTTTCCGACGTTTTCCTGTCATTCTTAAAAAACACACGCTATAGTAGGAAGAGAGTTTTCGTGAGAGAGAAATCCTATGTTTTCTCTGCCGTTTCTGGTTTTTGTGATTTTTGAAATTCTTTGCTTCAACGGAGACTCATTTCAGGTATCAATCTCTTTTTTAGTTTCAGCTCCATGCTTTTATACTTGTATTTCAGTGGGTTTTTCTTAGGGTTTTGGTTTTTAGCTTTAGAAATCACTGTTTCGTTCCGTCTTCCAGATCTATAGCTGTCGGCCTTGTTCTTCATTTTTGTTTGTTTATCGTCTACTATATGTTCTTTATTTTTGGATTGGTTGTTTCCCTCTGGTTAATATTATAGCTTTTGTGTTATTTTCTATTTCTTTTAAATCTTTGCTTAAACACTAATTAAAACATACTGATTTTTTAAATATTTTCAGAGAATTTTACATTAAATATTTTCAGAACAACGTTTTAGTAAGTACTGTGTTGTTGGGCTTAGCTTTGCATCGGAACAGATTTTTCTAGTGTTTGTTCTAGTTAATTTTCATTCTTATTCTGCCTCAGGGATATCCCCATCATATCCCGTCTCAGAATAAGCTATTCCTAGAATATTCCCATTATTTCCCGTCCCGGTTCAGTATTTTTAGTGTCATTATCTGTTTTGCCGGTGCAAAATCATGAAGCATCCAATTATTTATGGGAATTGTAACCCACCCCCTTTTCTTCATATGTTCTAGCTTGGGGATTTTGATTCTTTTATGAAAAGGCCTTGAATTTTACCTTCTGCGATTGAAATGTGTGAACTTTAGGCATTATGGGGGATGGGCAGCACCTAATATATACTTCTTGGGGTATGCTGTGGTTGTGAAGTTTGGCAATATCTGTATCGGTGGACTTTTCGGAATTTACAATGCGCGTAATTATTGTTTAGATTGGGTATGAAGTTCTTTTACTTGTCTATTCTATGTTTATTCTGGAGTTCTTTTAATGGCGATTGTTTATTTACTGTAAGCGAGGGTCAGATATGTTATATTGATTCTTATTTAGGGTGGAGAGTCGAAGCTTTGAAACTGAAATGAATTAGCTTTTCCTTGAGCAGGAAACCATGAAAGGCCACCTTATAATGACAATACTATCAGGTCTGTGTATCATGTTCACAAGCTTATGCACCTAGAGGAACTGATAGATGTTTTCCTTTCACACGATTGGCCGCTCAGCATCACTGATTATGGGAACTGGCAACAACTTGTTCGCTACAAAAAATATTTCAAAGATGAGGTAATTATATTCAATTGGCGGAAATGCATATATGTGACAGAATGAAAATCTTCATATCAAGCGTATTCAGTTTTCTTGTTGACCATTCCTGGTTGCTTGTTGGTTGAAACATATTTCCTAGATCCAGCAAGGAACTCTTGGAAGCAAACCTACTGCTCAGCTGCTCGAAAAACTCAAACCATCGTATTGGTTTTCAGCTCACTTGCATTGCAAATTCACCGCTCTTGTTGAACATGAAGAGGGTGGTCAAGTGACAAAATTTCTTGCACTCGATAAATGCCTTCCAGGGCACAAGTTCTTGCAGGTATCTATCATATGTTCTGACCATTTCATTTAGGTTCTTTCTTTTGGTCTTTGCTGGAAGCTAATAAATGAATTCTGGTTTTCTCTGATCTTTTAGATTGTTGATATTGATCTGATCTAGGACCTTACGAGGTTCAGTACGATGAAGAATGGCTGGCAATAACGCGGAAATTGAACTGTGTCTTTCCTTTGACCTTCCGCCATGAAGACGTTGGGTGTGTGTATATATGACATTTTTGTTTTGACCATGCCACTCATCTCACTCTTTCTTTCTTTCTTGGGTGGGGTGGACTAATGTTTTATTTCAAAATGTGCAATTTTCTATTTTTGCAAGTACTATTACTCTACAAGAACTTGTGAGCCGACAACTGCTGTTCTAATATGTAGGAGAACAAAGCTCGACATGCAAGATTGTTGTCAACGGGTTAAGAGCAGGATAGAAGACAGGGGAGCCAAACCTTGTGAATTTTCTCAAACAGCTCCACCTTACAAACCCTCTGATTCAGTTTCAAACACTGCTTTTTCTGGTAAATAATATGGTGATATTTTGATGCTTTTCCTTCTTTGAGGTTCTAATAGTATCTCCATTAATGGTTCTATCTTTTGGATTTAAGAAACTCACCATATATGTTTGCATATTTATACCATTTATCACTATAATGGTTAGGCATCTCGATATTACTGTCACAGTCGTTATGAAACACTATCCTTCATTTTTTGTCTTCTTTTATCTCAATTAATTGTTGGTTAGCGAATGCGTTCTTTTTTATTTAGATTTGCAACTAGAATAATCATGACTTTTGCAATTTGTTTTTGCTCGATTTCTTTTTTAATTATTAAAATTTTCTCACCTTGTGTAGGTTCTCCCGGTAATCCTCAGACTGTATCTTTCTTGGAATTGCTAGATCTTCTTTATGTTCCTTGATAATGCATCGGACTCCAGGGATACTCCTGCTTCATTGCCTCAAAAGGGTAAAGAGTTTTCTATTTTCATTGTCCCACTCAGTTTTGATGCATTGTCCCTTTATACGGTACTTAGCAGCTTTTAGTTAATCTTCATTGTGATGCAGTCAAACCTAGAGTATACATGATTCTAGGAATACCTTTTGCTTCGATCTAAGCAGGACCAAGCAACTTACCTTCCCAAATCCGACCTAGCTCCTGAAAATCTTGAAAAGGTTAAAAAAAGGAAAATCAAATAAATCAAAAGCCCACGGGCCTCAGTACCGCTGAACCCTGTTAATAGCCTGCTTCCCCTAAATATTTAGACCGTCGAACAACAAAGATAATTCATTAGCTTAATCAAATTGGGTATCTCTTATATCAACCTAAAATGAAGGTAGAAGTTGTGTGCAGGAAGCTGTATGACTACGTCTGATACAATCTCAAAGAAATAGCTTTCCCTTCTTCATTGCCTGATCTTCCTCACATCAAACAGCGCCGCAAATTGACTTGGCACAAGCTCTTCTTGGTACTTTTCTTTTCTAATTTCTCTTCTGTAGTAAGAGTTTTGTTTGCTTATTGATTTTTGAGTTTTAATGATGAATGCTATTAGATTCTGGATTTCCCCCCTTCCTTTATATAATTGTATTTTTTTTTTTTATGGTTTATGTGATGGAGAAGCTATATTAGTCCTGGATTGTAGTTTAGATATTACTGCCAGTTTAAAGAGCATGGCTCTTTCATTTCTCCATCATAGTAAAATAGTAAGCTTGGTTTATAAATTAACCTCTTATTATTATTATTATTTTTTGCGTCGTTGCTATTGCTATAAGCAAAACATTTTAGATTTCTGAAGCCTTTCTTTGGAAGAAAAAAGGTGCATGGTTTTTTACTTTAAATCAAGAATGTATGTTTGGAAGTACTTTACATTTGAACTATTAGCAATTTCTACTCAAATATGATGATTTTGCCACTTCCTTTTTATAATATATATATTTTTTTTGCTTTTGTTCCATTTAAAAAATTTTAAAGAAGCATAATGGAAATTTGAAATTTCACAGATGCTAGCTGGTGATCAGGGTTTAGGGTTGGCTGGTGTTTTTGAGCTTTTGTTTCAGTGTTTGGGGCTGTGGATTTAAAAAGAGCCTTAAATATACATCGGAGATTTAAAAAATCTTCCTAGAAGAAGATGTTCGTTGTATCTTTTCAAATCCCTTTCCTTCCCCATCATTTCATTCCAGAGTTCCCCTTTTCTTCCCTGATACTCTATCTCTCTCGCTCTCTTTTCAAATTTTTGCTTTTATTCTTTTTTACCTTCGGGTAACCAGAGGCCAAACAAACATCCCCCATTTGTTTCTCGATTCGAATCTCTCTCTTCAACTTTTTTTCTCTTTATTTTTTAGTTTTGGGTTACGAGAGGCCAAAAAAAAGAAACACACATACGCGCTACAGTAGGAAAACAGTTTTCGTGAGAGAGATAAACCTAAGTTTTCTCATTTTATGTGATTTTCTAAATCTCTTGTTTCATCGTAGACTGATTTTCAAGTATGAATCTTAACTTTGTCTTTTGCCTTTTCATTTCTGTTTTATGGTTAGACGGGTCTGTTCCTTACATCTGTAAGTGTTCTTGTTTTTCTTAATGTCGGTTCAAAGATGTTTGAAGAATCTCATGTCTTCTAGGATAGCACCTTATCAGAAAAAAAATAGCTTCGGATTTTATGTAATTCATATTTTAAGAAGCTTTTGGAAAATGTTGCCTTCTTTTTGCAGCAAGTGATTTAAGTAACATTGATTTCTATTTAATGGAATTAGCAGTTAGAACTGCATGATAAATAAATCTACTTAATTCATAGGCCGTCTACATTTGTACAAGCAGACAAACTTAAGATGGGGGATCCTGCCAAGGAGAAGGAACTAACAAAATTGAGGTCACTTTTCCTTTTCTAAGCCATTGGTTAATGACTTCGGTTTTCATCGTATTAGTTTGCATGAATTTGATTCTTTGAACAATCTTCTTGTGCTGTTTTGGGGTTAATTCAAAATTTTCCGAATCAGTGAATTAATGGTTGATGTGAAAATTTGATTAGGACAATGTGAAAAAGTTATGTTCTAATTTTCTGGACTATCAAGTTTTAGGTATGTTACGGGAAGCCTACTCTCTGTTTACTGGTAAGTTTAACAAGTAAAGATAAATTTAATCTTGAGTGTTAAATGAGGTCGATTTCCTTTAATCTACAGTTTATATATATTTAAGGTCAGGGAATAGTTTTCATTACTTGAACACTTGGCCATTTTCATTTAATCTACAGTTGATATATATTTAAGGCCACTTTCCTTGTACAAGTGCGGTTTGATAAATTTGGAATTCTGTTTTTGTTTCAGTAATATCAGCAGTATTGACACTGCTTTTCTGGTCTGTTCAGTAATCCATACTGAGCTTTATGTCATTGGAAACCCACTGCGAATTTAACCAGTGTTTATTTCCACTCAAGTTCAGGTCAACAGAAAATAAGAGAGCTAAGGGTTTTACCTATGTTTTCTAGCTGAAGTTGGTCTTTACTCTGTGGTTCCAAAATGGCCAAATTTAAAAACTAATGCAAGTTTGTGAATTATGCAGGAATCCACGGTGTGAATTGAGGGTCCATCGATAGTGCTGTAACAACTAGTGTAAAGCCAGAGTCCACTGACAATGCAGTGACCCCCAATGTCAAACCAGAATCACCTGGGAAGATCCAGTAAGTACTTTGTTCATTAACTGAAAGTTTTCTGGTGATCTAAAAATTCGAAAGATGTGTTTGATGTTTATCTTTATATATATGCTTATTTGAAGTTTTTTAGAAGATTTAATAGGACAGTCGTCTTTTAATGTTTCATTTTCCTAGTGAATAGTCTGCTTTAACATTTGAATCTCTTTCATGTTCCCTTTTCATATGTGCCTATGTTACGAGCTTCAATATCTAGTAACATTTTATTAAGAACCTTCATAAAGGCTTTTAACAGCTACCATTTCTTTTAAAAACAAATGCTTTTGGTTATATCTAACCAAGTGAGGGCCTTTATGATTTTAAAGCCTGGGCAAAGAAACATGTTTTACATTTGCATGCTTGATATGTTGCTTCACGATGAGTTTTGTGGAGATAATCACTACTCAGAACTTAGTTTCATGAAATGTCATTCTCATACGTGCAAATTAATTTGTTGTCATATTGGTGTGTTAATATCAACAACTTAATCAAATCCCCCATTCTTTTCCTGGAGACCTTCAAAATTCAAACATTGTTTGATTATAATAAGTTTAGAAGATAAACTGTCACTGATGATTCTTGTAATTGTATTTCTCTGTTTGGTGTTAAACCAGCTAAAAACATTGTAATTTGTATAAATGTTCTTATTATACAGAATTTGCTACTCTGGTTGGTGGTTCTTTGATTTTCTTCAACCTGATTAATGGGCTGAGGAGTCTGCTACTGTATGAGAACAACTAGGGTGTTTTGATTTGTTTATTCAGGATACAAAGTGCAACTAATGATTCTGCGTGTTATGTATTATTTTGAGACTCTTAAACTGTGCGAAGCTCTTATTCTTATTTGAAATATTCTAATTTTCTTCATTTCATTAAACGTTCTTGACTTGATGGTTAATAGGTTTTCCGTGGACCTGACCATTGGGCCAATGAATTTGGTGCTGAAAGATTGCAACAAGAGTCTGTCGATGATCAATGGGTCAATGAATGCTCAAAGTTGCATGTTGATGACTGGCAGAAGAATTTGGTCGTCAAGTTGGTGAGGGGGCTTTGGGAGATAGTTCGTCTGATAACTGGGCAAATTCATATGATAAGTAAGTCTGCAGCCTTGAAGAAGTTCACTTTATAACCTCCCTTAATTCTACATGAATGTTTTGGATGTGAAAACTTGTAGGTTCCTCAGCGGTCGGACGCTTCAAAGGGTGTCTTTGTATTTTCTGATATGAATCCATATGTTGTTCATCAAAATCCTTTAAAAGAAGGTCAAGAGCTATTGAGGAAAGGACTTTTGAGTGAAGCAGTGCTTGCCCTAGAGGCTGAAGTTATGAAAAATCCTGAGAATGCTGAAGGTTGGAGATTGCTAGGAATAACCCATGCTGAAAATAATGATGACCAGCAGGTGATTCACTTTGCTCTAGTTTGTCAAAGTTGGATAGTTCGTGTGTATTCTTACACCAAAAGACATTGTTTTTGTGTTCTTTAATACTACAAGAATTTCTATTAAGAGATGTGACTGCTTGTCTAGCTCAGCCATCTGTTCAGCATCTTTGGTTATGATTCTTTGCCTGGCAAGGTTGACCATTTACCTTTCTATTCCACCTAAATCTAAATCATTTTTAATCTTGTCTAATGCCCTGTGAATACCATCATATTTTAGGAAACAGAACAACTTATTGATTAAGCAAGCAAGAAAACCTTTTGAACACAAAGGATCTATTTTCTTGTACCGCTACATTTTATTTTATTTTTTTGCTGGCTTGATATAGCCATGTTGGTGTACCATGCAATGTTCATTTCTTATATATGAAAACTTCTACTGGAAAGGGATAGAAGGAGCTATTTTTCGTTTAAACATTGAAATTTGCAATATGATTGGTATTACGTTTATCTTAGTGGCCTGAGGCTTCAGTCAGAGTACCAGATCTAAGGCCGCTGTCCTTGCCTGGCTGCTAATATTCTGGATCTAACCTATTATCATTTCCCCAATCTTATATAATCCCCCTGGCCAGTGTCCGCTCTCTTCTTATCACAAAACATATAACAAGATAAGAATAAGAAAAATGCTGCTTGCAGGTATATCTCACTACAAATTATCTGTCTTCTTTGTTTTCCACT
The DNA here is from genome assembly GCF_025698485.1 of Gossypium arboreum. NCBI lineage: Eukaryota > Viridiplantae > Streptophyta > Magnoliopsida > Malvales > Malvaceae > Gossypium > Gossypium arboreum. The sequence continues at coordinate 23,938 of NC_069081.1, forward strand.
TTTTAATTTAAATTTTCAATATTCGAAAGATGGTGGGTTGGATCCTCATCCCTCCACCGGAAGATGAGTGATTTGAGTTATGATCAAACCAGTCACCCTTTAAGTTTAGGAATGGTAGTAGCAAACTAGTATATGACCTTTTCTTTTTGATCGTTACAATGTTATTGCCGTTGTTGACTTGTTACAGTATGAGAAATTGTCATGTCTGAAACAATGATGATGATCTGGATCTGGATCTGGATCTGGATGTTTTGGCTGCTGTTCTTCACTTCGATGATTTTTATGTCTCAGATCACTATCTTTCCTTTGTGTTCTGGCTGGCTCCATGTTTAGTGTTTAGATCAAATCCTTAATATTAAGACTCTCTTTTCCAGTCCTTTCGGCTGTTCCTTGCTTGGCTGCTTCTGCTTCTCTCTTTATACACATATGCTAACCAATATATATATATCCTCTGGTTTAAATCTTGCTTCAATTGACAGTCGTAGAAGGATTGCGATCTATGTTAACTAATTTATTTAGTATTTAGGGCTTCCTGTAGTTTCTTTTATCAAAAGAAAAAAATGTTTTGAACATTTTTCTAATAACTTTATTTGATTAATTACTTGGAAGCTTTGCTATTAAAGTATGTCATCATCCGATAAGCCAGAATTAGTTGAAAGGGACGTCTTTTTTAGTTTCAGACCTATGCTTATCTTCTCTTATTTCTGTGGGTATTGTGGTTTTCATCTTTAGAACAAGTTTGCATCTCTGTTTTAGTTTTCAGATCTATGCTTCTTTTTTAGTTTTTTCATTATGTTTTTGTTATTTGTTTTGGTGTTCAGCCTTATGAAACACTGCTTATATTCGTGGATTTATAGACAAGGTCAAGGGTTTCATTCATGACGTTGGTGAGAAGATGGAGGAAACAATCGGCTTTGGCAAGCCTACTGCAGATGTAGCTGAGATTCACCTCCCTTGTATCAATCTTGAGGAAGCAGAAATTGTTGTTGATGTCATCATAAAGAACCCAAACCCTGTTCCAATCCCCCTTGTCGACATTGACTACCTCATTGAAAGTGATGGTAGAAAACTCATTTCAGGCTTGATTCCAGATGCTGGAACCATCCATGCTCATGGTGAGGAGACTGTCAAAATACTAGTTACTTTAATATATGATGATATCAAAAGTACATATGATGACATTAAGCCTGGCAGCATCATTCCATATAGGCTGAAAATTGATCTCATTGTTGATGTTCCTGTTTTTGGGAGGTTAACTTTACCTCTTGAGAAAACTGGAGAGATCCCTATACCTTACAAGCCCGATATCGATATGGAGAAGATACACTTTGAGAGATTCTCTTGGGAGGAAACTATAGCAGTTCTTCATTTGAAATTAGAAAATAAGAATGATTTTGACTTGGTACACAATGCACTTGACTATGAGGTCTGGCTATCTGAGGTCAGCATTGGATCTGCAGAACTTGAAAAATCTGCAAAGATAGACAAAAACGGAGTCAGTTACATTGAGATTCCTATCTCCTTCAGGCCTAGGATTTCGGATCTGCCCTGTGGGACATGATTAGGGGAAAAGGAACAGGTTACTCTATGAAAGGTCACATCAACGTTGACACTCCATTTGGATCAATGAAATTACCCATCAGCAAGGAGGGTGGCACAACCCGCCTTAAGAAGAATAGGGAAGACGGTGGTGATGATGATGATGATGAGGTATGTTAATTACTCCTGACTTGTCTTTTCTGAAGTTTGAAACTTGCTATACGAATAGAATCCTATGTTTCCTTATTTCATTCTTGTTTTGGTTAGGATGTTACTCTTATGTTCGATTTGATTCTTCTTTTAAATACAAGAGGATGGTCTTTATGATTCTTTAGTAACTAACAAATTGGATTCTACCCTTTGCTATTTGCTTGTCTTATTTCTTTGAAAAGCAAAAAGTAAGAAGCATGTTTGAATGTAAAAGCAAGCTATGTTTATGAAGAACTAATAGTTCAAATGTAAGTTTCTTTAGAACGAGATACATGATTTACTTTACTGTAAATTGATCATGTTAGAATTGTGTTGTCTAACAAGTATTTGTTTATTTTTAAATAATTATGATTTTGCTTTTATCATTTGATTTTTACTTTAGCGCCTTTTAGGAGCAAATAGCATATATAACAAACCAAACAGGCCCTGTAAATTTTTGAGATTGTTGATGACTGAGAAAGTTCTAATTGGATATTACAATGTATTGAAAATCAGTAAGAGGAAGAGTTCCTGGTTAAAATTGGTAAGAGCCACTCATGAAAAGCATGCCCTTCTAGGTGTAACATATCCATATATCATTGTCCTCTAAATGAATATTCAGAGCAAAATTGGTAAGAGTCAGGTTTATGCAAATTTTGATTGTCTAAACCTGTATTTAATTATATTTTACTTGCAGGATTAGAGCAAAAGATCAACAGGGATGGTCCCCTTGAGATTCTTTTGTTTTGTTACAGAGTTCATTGCAATAATAAACTAATGGTGTGTTGAATTTAATGTTTAGATTGTGATGGTAACATGTACTACAATTATGGAAAAGTTGGTACCTATAATTATGCATATTATGTATTATGTATGTGTGCATGAATGGGATGCTGTGACCCTGGTTTTTATTTTGTCTAGCAGCTTCCCCCCCTCTTTTAGCGAACCTCTTGAATTTGCAGTTGAATAAACTGTTATTTTGCTTTTAATATGATTCCTGCCACGTCTCATCTTCATCTTTAGTTTTTGGCTATGTGAAAGGGTGAGACGTATTTTTGCATGTGTTTCATCCTTTTTTTTTACCCTTAAATAGTCACCAAGGATGCATGAAACATGCGTTGTCTTTGCTGCCTGTGGTTCTTTGGAGAATATTAGGGCAAATACTGTTAGTAATGAACATAGTTAACGGAACTAGTTTCCGCAACCCACATGTAACCTAGAGAAATATACTCCACAGCAGACCATCCAACCACCAAATAGCCTTCTTTTTTGCATTTTTTTTTTGTCAAAGTCGTTAATTTGATTGAAATGCTGTTGGAAAGATCACTAGGGATGAGGATTACATGTCATGGCACAGAAACTACACAATTTGAAGTCTGCTGAAACATAGATGCCTACTTTAGTTTTGCATTTCTTGTTCCTTGCTTCAAATTTGCAGATAATAATTAGTTTCTGTTAAATTTTTAATTGCTTCAGGCTATCCATCCAATAATCACTTTTAACTTTTTAAACTCAATTTCGGTAACATCCAAATCCAATATATAGTTTTTAAAGCTGCCTCACCTGGACTGCATTGCAGAATCGAATCTGACATTGCGCCATAAACCATCCTCTCTAGTTGACTTGAAGAGATTGGTTTTCGTTGTTTTAAATCTTAGCCGCTTTTATTAATCTGGGTTTCGCTTCAATTTGCTTCAATGATTTGCCATATCATTGCATCTCAAAGAAAGTAACAAATATGTATTTAAATAATGTTCAAATTAGTTAATATTATGATATTTTAGTAAAATATAAAAAATAATTTATTATAACTTATTGTTAATATTTTAATATATAATATTAATTTTAAATATTTCTAAGTAATTAATATTAATTATTTATTAAATTTAATTGAATATATAAACTATATTTAAATATTTAAATATAATAATTAAATATTTGTAATTAGATATTGAGACAATTGTATTATTTTAAAATATATTTTTATTTTTAATTAATGTTTTTAACACATTTGTAAAATTTATATTAAATAACCAAGAAAGAGAACACAAAATAATAGCATCAAACACATTTTAAGTCAAAAGTAAAGTTAAAAGGTAAAATAACAACTAAAAGAGCTTTTTGAAGAAAAAGTTAAAATTTACTATTTTTTCATCTTTAAAAAAGCTCATCTCAAAAGTTAAAAAAGTTACCCCAATAATATGTGTTCTTCATTGCTTTTAAGAGAAAAGCACTTTTTTTAGAAAAAGTTCATCCCAAAAGCAATGGAGATCACACCCTAACAAGCTAACAAACTTGGCTTTTTACTTCTAATAAACAAACAATTGCTAACAAGCTAACAATCACTCTTGAGACATTAGTATTCTCCTCCTGACTAGAGTGTTATAAGCCCAAGTTTGTTCTTAAGAATTGAAATCGAGTAGCATGGAAAGGCTTAGTTAAAATATTTGTCATCTAGTCCTTCAATTTGTAATTAACTTACTTCACTTCACATATCTTGGAAAGGCTTAGTTAAAATATTTGTCATCTAGTCCTTCAATTTGTAATTAACTTACTTCACTTCACATATCTTCTGCACTTCCTTCAGCACATAATACTTGACTTTAAAATGCTTTCTTCTTCCATGAAATACAAGATTAAATGAAATAGCTAGAGTAGCTTGATTATCCACAAACAACTTTATACTTCCCTTTTGCTTCAAATGCAAATCATCCATTAGCTTCAACCATAAGGCTTGATTCACAACAGATGTAGTTGCAATGAATATAGCTTCTACAATTGATTAAGCCACCATCTCTTGGTTTCTTGAGCATAAAAAGAAGCAACTTGACTCAAATGTGAAACAATAGCTTGAAGTGCTTTTTATATCATCTAGCGATCTAGCCCAATCACTATCAGAATAGCCTTGCAACTTGAACTTCTCAACTTTGCTAAAATTGATCCCATGTGCAAGTGTCTCCTTCAAGTATCTTAATACCTTCTTTGTAACAATCATACGAATTTCGATTGTACAATGGAGAAATCTAGACAAGACATTTACAATGTACATGGTGTTTGGCCTAGTGGATGTGAGGTACATGAGACACCTAACAAGACTCGTGTACACCTTCTTATCTACAAGATCCACCTCACCTATTTTTTGAAGTTTTTCTTAGGCTTCCTCATACCGTTCAAGTTCAAGAAAAGTAACAATGCACCTTTGATAAACTTCACTCAATGATCTTGTACCTTTAACTGGTGTATCATTTACCAATTCATCAGGATTGAGAGAAAACTCTTGCTTCTTTTCTTTTACATCACTTGTCTAATCCCATTGTTCATCTTCTTGGAACTGAACATTTCTACTTATAATCATCTTCCCTTCTTGAGGTTGATAGATTCTATAGGTTTTTGACACCAAGATAAAACCAACAAATATTCCATACTCAAATTTCTTCTTAACTTGTCCCTCTTAACCTTTAAAACATAACAAAAACAAAAACAACCAAACACCTTTAGATTCTTTAGAGTTGGCTTCATCTCAAACCAAGCTTCATAGAATGTTTTCTTCTCCAATACCCTTGTAGGAAGTTTATTAAGAAAAAATACAGTTGTGTTAGCTGCCTAACCCAAAACTCCTTAGGTAAGGACTTCTCATGCAACATGCACTTAATCATCTCCATAATGGTACTGTTTTTCCTCTCATTAACTCCATTTTGTTGTAGAAAGTAATAAGCAGTGAGTTTATGCTCTATCCCAACCTCCTCACAAAAAGCATTGAAGCTTTGTGAGGTATATTCAGTCCCATTATCAGATCTAACAACCTGAATCTTACAACCACTTTAATTCTCAACCCATCTCTTATACTTCAAAAACACTTCAACAACCTAAAATTCTTGCTTCATGAAGTAAATCTAGCACATTTGTGTTAAATCATTAATAAAATTAATGAAATACTTGTTTCTATTCATGAATGAGTTGTTTGTAGACCACATAGATCAGTGCGGATCAACTGTAACTTCTTTTGGCTCTCCAAGTTGAGTTTTTGAAAGGCAACCTTGTAACGACCCGATACTTAGGGGTGACGGAAAGTGAGATTCGAGACTCCATTCCCATAAAATAAAATCATAAATATTTTTATGAAACATTTACGAGGTTAGTTTAGGAGTGAATTAGATTTTGGTTAAGTAAATTCAATGAAATTGGGAGTTGTTAAGGTATGGGGACTAAATCGCATAAGGGCTAAAAGTTGAATTATAATTTTGAAATAAATTAAAAGGGTTAAAGTAGCAATTATACCTACATTTTAGTTGTAGTGGAAAATCATTAATGATATGTATATTATATATAGATATATGTGTTATATATTAAATTAACTTTAATATATATACATTATAATAATGAATAAAAAATTAATTAAAGTAAAATAAATGAAATGAAAGTGGGAAAAGATGAAATATTTCCGAGTGATTTATTATTCACTATCCGAGATTTATTATTCAAAGATTTTCTAGTAGATGTGAATAAGATATCAATCCAATATCCGAGTCTATTAAATATCCGCATTTGATAAGTATAAAATAAATTTTAATATATTTTTTAAAAAGTAAAATAAATAAAGAATTCAAATATCCAAGTCTATATCCGTTATCCACAAAAATCTTTGAATATGTTGTAAATTGTAATTAAAATACCATCATCCTAAAAAAATAGAGCAGATATCCACAAATATCAGAATCTACATTATCCATCCCAAATTAGTGTCGCTTTGTGATTCCAGACAGAATTAGATACTGTAATTGATAAACTATAATGAGACACCTACTCTATTGATTCATAACTTGAAAAACAAAAGAAAAGGAAAAAAAAAAAAAAAAAGCTTCAAGCATTCATTAAAGTTGCGTGGGACAATTCGTGGAACATTTTAATAGTCTAAAACGAACTTAGTGTCGCTTTGGATTTCACTCGATAATATACTCTAATTGACATATTATAACTGATAATTGTAGAAATTGATTCATTAAAGTTTCAAACACTACTTTTTCTGGTAAATAATATGGTGATATTTTGATGCTTTTCCTTCTTTAAGGTGCTAATAGTATCTCCATTAATGGTTCTATCTTTTGGATTTAAGAAACTCACCATATATGTTTGCATATTTATACCATTTATCACTATAATGGTTAGGCATCTCGATATTATTGTTGCAGTCGTTATGAAACACTATCCTTCATTTTTTGTCTTCTTTTTGCTCAATTAATTGTTGGTTACCGAATGCGTTCTTTTTTATTTAGATTTGCAACTAGAATAATCATGACTTTTGCAATTTGTTTTTGCTCGATTTCTTTTTTAATTATTAAAATTTTCTCACCTTGTGTAGGTTCTCCCGGTAATCCTCAGACTGTATCTTTCTTGGAATTGCTAGATCTTCTTTATGTTCCCTGATAATGCATCGGACTCCAGGGATACTCCTGCTTCATTGCCTCAAAAGGGTAAAGAGTTTTCTATTTACATTGTCCCACTCAGTTTTGATGCATTGTCCCTTTATACGGTACTTAGCAGCTTTTAGTTAATCTTCATTGTGATGCAGTCAAACCTAGAGTATACATGATTCTAGGAATACCTTTTGCTTCGATCTAAGCAGGACCAAGCAACTTACCTTCCCAAATCCGACCTAGCTCCTGAAAATCTTGAAAAGGTTAAAAAAAGGAAAATCAAATAAATCAAAAGCCCACGGGCCTCAGTACCGCTGAACCCTGTTAATAGCCTGCTTCCCCTAAATATTTAGACCGTCGAACAACAAAGATAATTCATTAGCTTAATCAAATTGGGTATCTCTTATATCAACCTAAAATGAAGGTAGAAGTTGTGTGCAGGAAGCTGTATGACTACGTTCGATAAAATCTCAAAGAAATAGCTTTCCCTTCTTCATTGCCTGATCTTCCTCACATCAAACAGCGCCGCAAATTGACTTGGCACGAGCTCTTGTTGGTACTTTTCTTTTCCAATTTCTCTTCTGTAGTAAGAGTTTTGTTTGCTTATTGATTTTTGAGTTTTAATGATGAATGCTATTAGATTCTGGATTTCCCCCCTTCCTTTATATAATTGTATTTTTTTTATGGTTTATGTGATGGAGAAGCTATATTAGTACTGGATTGTAGTTTAGATATCACTGCCAGTTTAAAGAGCACGGCTCTTTCATTTCTCCATCATAGTAAAATAGTAAGCTTGGTTTATAAATTAACCTCTTATTATTATTATTATTTTTTGCGTCGTTGCTATTGCTGTAAGCAAAACATTTTAGAATTCTGAAGCCTTTCTTTGGAAGAAAAAAGATGCATGGTTTTTTACTTTAAATCAAGAATGTATGTTTGGAAGTACTTTACGTTTGAACTGTTAGCAATTTGTACTCAAATATGATGATTTTGCCACTTCCTTTTTATAATATATATTTTTTTTTGCTTTTGTTCCATTTAACAAATTTTAAGGAAGCATAATGGAAATTTGAAATTTCACAGATGCTAGCTGGTGATCAGGGTGGGAATTAGATCATTGGGATATTGAAATGATCAAATGACTTTTATGTACTGTTCTGCTTACTTGATGGTTAACTTAACCACTTGAATGTCAAATAATGCTCAAGAACCTATTATTTGCCTATGCATTAGGGAATAATAGGCATTTATTTATTTTTAGTATATAACTAGTAAAAACCTGTCATCTTTCTTTAGGTCTTCAAGGAGGCCTCTAGGCTTTATGCTGCAAGTTGGGTAAGGGAAATTGGTCCTGATCTTAGACCAAACGATTATAAGAAGGATGATGGGACTGAAGGTAAATCCAATGGAGATAAGAGTAGTAGTACAGAGACAGAACTTTCGACCTTGGAGGATATTGGTGAGGAACTTTACTTTGTGGTTTCTTATCTTGAAATGTTCTGATGTATAAGTTGTCTGTAATGAATCAAGAAGTATATAGCATGACTTGAAAAATATTCGGCATATTATATGAGCAATAAACCGTTAGATTCGTGCTTGACACATCTTATGGAGGTCAAGGAACAAAGTCCCATAATGCTTGAGTTCAGTTAGGTTTTCATTTCAATTTCCTTTTTCAGTAGAACTTGTCTGGAGGTAGCATGGAGTTTATTCTTTGATTTCTTTTTCCCCTTGCTGGTCAGAGTCATTCATGACTGCATTTTGTTTTATTATGTTGTTGGCACTTGTGTTCAAGTCTTAGATTTTACGCTTCCATTGGCATATTTTTGGTGAATCCCTTCTTCACCAGGCCAGGGTTCAGTTGTTAAGGAAGATATTAAATTACTGTTTATCTCCTAGCAGTCTTAGTTATCTGGGTTTCATTGTCTAGAGCCATTACAGTAACGATTGTACTGTTATCTTATGCTACCTAGGTACCTTTTTTTCTTCTTTTTGGTATCACTCTGAAGAATGATAGCATGATGTGCCATCAGCCAACATTCTATTTTCTGAACATCTTAATATATATTTCTTTAATTGATTTTAGAAAGAAAATTTTTAACTCATGATAATTTCTACTTATTCTGTCATCATTTTTGTTGGTACAGCTTCTCTTTTTCAACTAAAATTTTTTAGGCTAAATTTCTCTCGCCTCACCTTGGCTAGCTCCTTCAGCTTGAAAAATGTTGAAGCAAGATGGAACTCTGTGTTCCTTCTCACCGTGCATCGAACAAGTGCAAGTTCCTGCGAAACTCTTAGATCTGACTTTACAGGTAACATATTAGAAACAAGTTATGCTATCTTGTTCAAGCAGTTTTTCTTTTAAAGCATCATGAGCTTTGCTTGTAATATGCACAGATATATGGACGTTTGAAATACTGCTCTGCATTTATGAAATCCGTGAATGGAAAATGGATCACTCGAAGGTCAATGATAGGATTTTTACCTTCTTTTTCTATTGGTTTTTTTATTTTTATTTTCTCTTCCTCCCTTTCTTTAATACAAAGATTCTATCTGGGTCTCTTTCCATTTTTTTCCTGATTTTTTTTTTTTTAGCTTTTTTGTAACCACGTGCCAACAAAACACACTTGCTACAGCAGGATATTGAAATCCCACCCTTCATCGGATTGTAATTTCAGGTATGATTTCAGGTATGCTTATCTTCTCTTATTTCTGTGGGTATTGTGGTTTTCATCTTTAGAACAAGTTTTCATCTCTGTTTTAGTTTTCAGATTTATGCTTCTTTTTTAGTTTTTTCATTTTTTTTTTTTGTTATTCGTTTTGGTCTTCAGCCTTATGAAACACTGCTTATATTTGTCTTTTTAAATCTTGTGATGTCCTCATTTTTTTGATAGTTTATCTCTTGTTATGTGTTTTATTCTTTTCGATTGTTTGTTTCCCTCTGTATTTAAGGACATTTTCTTACAAATCTTTCAGTCCTATTTATGAGATTTTATAGTGAAGATATGTTTCTATCAACTATAGTATCTACCCTAAAACCCTAACTGATAGCAGAAAATAGATGGAAATATTTTCTTGTTTCTTTCCCTTTTATTGTCTCTTGATTTTCCCTTTTTCAACAAGTAAAAACATTATATTTAAGAAAACACTAATTAAATCATACTGAGTTTTTAAATATTTTCAGAGAATTGGACATTAAATATTCTCACGATGGCGTTTTAGTAAGTACTGTGTTATTGGGTTAGCTTGCGTCGGAGCAGATTTTTCTAGTGTTTTGTTCTAATTAATATTCATTCTTATTCTGCTCAGGGATATCCCAATTCGGGATAAGCTATTCCAAGAATATACCCATTATATCCCGTTCCGGTTCAATATTTTTATTGCTCGGTTCAGCTGATTTGGTAACCGGTTTAGAGTTTTTTGCGTGTTTGAACCGAGATACCTGTCATAGTTATTCCAGCCAGGGATATCCGAATGATCTAATTTCCACCCTGATCACCAGCTAGCATCTGTGAAATTTCAAATTTCCTTTATGCTTCTTTAAAATTTGCTAAATGGAACAAAAGCAAAAATATATATATTATAAAAAGGAAGTGGCAAAATCATCATATTTGAGTAGAAATTGCTAATAGTTCAAACGTAAAGTACTTCATCCCTTTAACAAAATCATCATATTAAGAGTGAGCAAAACGCAAAAGGCAAATCAGATTGACAAAATTTGAGCAGCATTCTTTTAACAATACTCCATCCTTTTTTTTCCAAATTAATTCCCAGCCATAATTGTAGTTTCCTCTATGATAGAGGGCATAAATGTTTACTGCTAATCAGTTAGTCGTGAGGACAAAAAAAAATTGTACCTTACAAACCAGTTAGGTCATCCTTTGATTTTGGAATAATTAAAATGTGCGCAGGAGGCTTGGGAGCTATGTCCCTAAAAGCTAAGACCTACAAACAAAAAAAAAAGGCAAACAAACATAATGTTAGCGCAAATTAATGTCAAATAAAATTAAACCTAGCAGAAAAGAATTAACGTATTAACCTAAAGAAATAGCAAGAATATATTCTTGTGAACCTGCCCCCAAACAGATAAATAAAACTAGGTCATTCTTGCATGCAACTGACGAGGTGAATGCATGATTCATACAGAAAACAATAACATAAATTAGCATCCCCAAATAGAAATCGAACTAAGAGGTTAAAAAATGTAAAACTTTCAACTTCAGATTATAGCTTTGCAAACATAAACTATAATCATAGCTGAATATTTTCATTCTTCTCTAATTAAACCGTTTGATATTTTGTTATAACGTTTCACTCAATGTTAATCAAATATCAGATATCAGCTAGTGTTAACAAAAAGGATAACACATTATCTTTGATTGTCACCTATTTAACTGCTCAACATGCCAAAAGCCCAAGCCAGCCTGACTAGAAGCTACAGAGAAATGAAAGGGCCTATTTAACTAGTTATGATATCGTTAGAGAATATATCCAACACATTTTTTTTTCAGTCTCAAACCTATAAGCAAATCAAAATTATGTTAATTTATCTTAAAATGGATAGAAATGCAAACACCCCCTGCCCTTATAAGTTGGAGAAGGTACGTCGTCCTTGTGCATTTTGACAAGTAGCCCGTTATTGGCCTAAAGTAATGCATCGAGACTTGTGGGGTAGCACATTCTAAGTTAGAATGAGAGAGTAGAGGTTCTTTTGTTTGTCTTAAGAGCTGTCTATATAAAGGGCTGTGTTTTTTATTTTTGTTTAATTTATTTTCACTAGTGGTCTTGCTAAGGGTAATAGATGAGAATTTGTTGGAATTTTGAGGGATGCTTATTGTATTTAAGAGGATGGATTCTAAGGAATGAACGTGGAAGTGGCCTTATGCCTTGAAATTATTAGGTTCATTAATGGGATCAGTCAGCTGGTCAAATGTTTTCAGGGAAATGAGATAGCAGATGTATTAGGTAAGGTTGGCATTTGAAGGGAAGTATTTTCATGGCTTGATGGTGATATTTGTTCTGTTTTATTGAGTTCTCTGTGCGATCATTGGAATTTCCATGTCCTGGCACTGTCTGTTCCTTACTTGGTGTTTGAGTTTTGGTTGACTTGTGCTACTGATGTTTTAATTGTTCATTTTTGTTCCTAATAATCAAATTATTCTCTCAAGCACATTAACATAGTATTTGGAGCCATGTTGTATCAGTTGGATGTCCTAAACCAATCTTGTTGTATGTTAAACTCGTTCAATGTACTATGGTGTCAAACATATCTTTGTGCTCATCTTAGCAGTGTATAAGAACTCATTCAGTGTACATGTCATTGTGCTCATACATTTCAGAAAAGGTATATGAGGGATGTGGAATTTCTCTTAACGATTCTTGGTCTTGAGCGAAGCTGTTAGGTGCTTGCACGTGCATAAGAAATCATTTTAGGTATCCCCTTCATATATGATACTTGAGACTCTGTTTTTCTCCTTGTGTGATTGTTTGGTTAATGAATCAGAATTATTGATTCTCCTTACATTTTTCTTTTTTTGGTATATTGAGGATGCTATTATAATCTTTCATGCTTGAGCGTTCAATCTCTCATCGCTTTTCTTAAAGCTACTGAAATGAAATTCTTGATTCATACACGTGGGTTGTTGTTGAAGTTGTACAGTGGATTCTTTAACCACCTGACCTTGGTTTGCTGAACAGCTGCTTGAATTTCTCTCTGACCCTCCATTTTTTTTTTTCAACATTCTTGAAAACATTTGGTTATCAATGTTTTTGACCACCTTGTTTTAGCAGGCATAATCACACGATGTCTATGGATCCCTTTGGAATGCAATTGGATGACAAGCCATCTTATATATGGTGAAGGGTTTTGCTTAAAGGAAGTGGAGAAGCACTTGCAGATCACTCTCAAAACATTGACAGAAAGGTTTTGATGTGAATAATTGTTTTATCTTGTGTATTGTATCTTTTCTTGATAATATTGAAGCGTCTGCTTGGATATAGATTACAATGGCTATTGCAAGGGAGGTTGCATCATTGATGCGCTTGGGCATTGAGGCTAGTCCGAAGCCTCTTCTTCCATTTATATACTTTGTCCCTTTTTCTTTCTCCTCTAGTCATTTTAAAAGTTGGTTGACTTTTTTTCGGTTTTAGCAAGTGTATTGTTGCAATATAATGTTTAATTGTTGTCAATTTTGCATTGAAAGCATGGGATGATTAAACCTTTAGATTGAAGATCATGCATTGCTATTGGAGATTACTAACAAAGATATCTGCTTTATTTGGGTGGATTTCGAAAAGAAGTTTGAGCAGGATAAAGTATTCATACTACAAAATAAGATGGTATCAATCTTACTTATTAATGAAGTTGAGCTGACTTGAAATTACTTGATAAAATGCTTTCATATGAAGGTATTAAAAATACTGGGAGGAAGTTGCTTAGCAAGAAAGAGTTGCTGGTTGTCATATGGGCTGACTGACTGAAGGAGACTAAATCCTTTTAGGTACTTGTTGTAGGTTGCAATTGTGTCGGGGTATCATATTTTTCATGGATCTTCTTGGGCATTGGGTAAATGTTTTATTTTATTTGATGTTTCCTATGTTATAGTAGCAAAAGGCATTGGAAATTTTATTTTATACATAGGAAGAATCAGCTCATTTATTAATAGACTATAAAAGAATAACTGAAAGAAAGAATTAATTATGCATCGAAATTTCTTTTATGCAATGACTGTAATCTTCTCTCTCATTTGTATTATTGCTGCGTTTGTTTTACTAGAATGTTTGCAACTGTAATGAATGCTGTATTTCTTCTAGCAACAATGGAGAGTATTGGCATCCCAACATGTGTCCAGATTGCTTTTTGTATGTCGGAGGTTGCAGAGCCATATATACTGAGAAGGGCTGTGAGGCATTTGGAGAAAGGAAGGGTTGTCATTTTTGCAGTGGGAACTGGTAATCCGTTCTTCACCACAGTTACTGCCGCAGCTCTTGGTTGTGCAGAAAGTAAGTATTTTTCTCTTCAGTCAGAATTAGGAGTGTAATCGATTCAACCCCTCTCAAGCAGTAAGAAGCTCTAAACTCGTTTTGAGCTCGATTGACTTCTGTTTTTAAAGCTCTAGCTCAATCAGGGCTAAAAATAGAAGTGCTCATGCTTACTTGATTAAGCTTGTTTTTCTAAGGTTTTGTGAACCACAGGGTCCAAACCAAGTGAACTAGGGCCAGGTATGCACAACCAGCCCACATCAGGCACATGACCGTGTTAGGCTGCGACCAGAACAGAGAAGAAGGGTCCAGCCGGCTCTGGAAACGCCTGGTGTGCGCGAGAAGCACCTGGGGCGCGTGGGAGAAGTGCTGAATGGTGCCAAAAACATACCCACACCACGTCCAACAAGAAGTTGTGGGGCTTTCAATTCTTTCCCTGAAGATTTGAACCATGGGAGTTTTGGTTTCAACATTGAAGCCTGTACCAATCTTTACCATTATTTAACATTGTCATTTACTCAATAGCAGACATTTCTGGTCCCTCCCCTTTTGATTAACAAATGGCATTCACATCTATATTTAGTCAAAGAAAAGTGAATACGTGTGTTAACAACTGGCTATCTCATGCTTCTCTGCAAATGGCATTCACATCTATATATATGTAGAAGAAAAGTGTATGTGTGTTAGGCTAGGCTTTTTTTCTGGAAAATGGAAGCATCCGACATAAGAACTGAGAAATGGACCAACAGATAAAGGGGGAATTATTTGTGTTCAATGATATGTATCACTAATTTTAATGAAACCAATTAATGTGACAGGAATACAATACGACAAAATAAAGGCTGTCAATCATATCATTGCACATTTTAGTGAGTGAAGATGAACAATCATTATAAATAAATAAACCAAACCCCCATGATTGTATCAGGGATGCAGATGAAGTTGAACGGAACCAACCTGGCCTAAACCCTCACCTTCTTATCCTAATTCAATTACTTTAAAAAACAAAAACAAATATGAAAAATCAGTCTCCATTATCCAACAAACTACCAAATTTTACAATTAAAACTCAAATCCAAATACCACTAAAATAAAATTACAGTTAAAAGACACAAAATCTCTTGCAAAACAAATTTACCATCCTATACTAATTTTTCTAACTCTTCGTCTCTTTATACTGCTATGTATGAAAAAAAAAAGTTAGTACATTAAGACATTATTAACAACATTATTACAATTTAAGAAGCCCCTGAATCTAATAATGGAATCTCCAAATTTGTAGAGCCAAAATTTGATGTAGATATTAACAAAGAATGGCTAAAAGTTCCAAATTTGAGCAAAAAAATCGGAATTTGGAGAAGAAATTAAAGGCCCTGAAAGCAATGCAGAAGGGCTTGGCATGAATGCACTTCCCTGTAACATCGGGCTCCACTCATGCCACGGCGACATCAGTCTCGCTTCCGAAGCTGGCGTAAAGAAGGTCCCAGTCGCCACCGCCGGCAACGTCTCCGGTGCAGGCGAAAGTATCCCTGTAGGTGTCCGAATCAGAGCCTCTTCCATCCCATCTTCTCCCATAAATCCCGAGTCCACTATTTTCTCTCTCGGGCTTGGACTCGCTTTTTCGGTCACTGCCAACCTTGCCGCCGGGGATACGTCACCATCGCCAGAGAAGTTGCCGGATGAAAGTCCCGTGTAGCGTTGGACGATTGACATGAACTCGGATTCTTTGGCGTGGATGACTTTGGGTGAGACGGCGTAGATGATAACCGGCTCCCGACGGCGTTGATCTGCAGCAACGGGTGGTGGGATGGAAGCAGCGGCAGCGTGGGGTGGTGGATGAGGCGGTTTTTTTATTTTATGGGAGTCTTTGCAGACTTTGAGTGGGGTTGGGCGTGGACCTTGGATTTGTAGCTGACGCCTTGGGGTTGTCCCGCCGGCGGGGAATTGAGAGTCCATGGTTGATGATGAGCGGCGAAGAGACGGGTTTTTCGGGGTAGGAGAAGGGAAAGGGACGACCAAATTTGTTGGTAGATTTGAAGTGAATCATTTTGAACACTTTCAGGCAAAATTATTTGACTTTGGAAAACACGAACCAAAAAGAAAAGTCAATGCAATTATTCTTTCTTTCTTTCTTAATTTTTTCCCTAATTATTTCTAATTTCTCTCCAATCACATTTCACACTTAAATTTTCATATTATATCATATAAGCTTCTTTTGGCCCCAAGGGTCTTTTGCTCTTCCCTTTCAGCAGGAAAATTCCAATTGGTGTCTAATGGTCTTAATTAAACTATAATCATTAAAATGTGTATTACACAGAAAATTTCAATCAATTTCTACAATTATCAGTTAATCAAAACTTATGGTACTAAAAAAGTAAAAATGCTAAAAAATTCCATAATAACACTTAAATATTTTTTAATAAAGTAGCTTTGTACAAAACAATTTAAAATTTGTTTGAAAGGTAAATTAATTATTATTTAAGTTTTGTTTTGATTATTTAATTAAAAAATACAATTTGATCATTACACTATTCAAAATTTTTCATTTAAATCTCTAAGCTATTGAAATTGATGCTATATTGCTTTCTATGTTCGCACTACCTGTACCAATTGAAAATTTTATTTCTCCTTCTCTTATACAGTTTAATTTTTTTTCATGAAACAATTTCGAAGTCATGAATCTACGAATAAAAATTCAAATAGTTTTTCCCTCTGATCTCCAACAATTACCATTAAATCGACTTGAATTTAAGGTATGTTCTTCTGCTTATTAATGGGTTCTAGTCCATCGTACCATTCATTGAATTGTCATTTGAAGCTTGTTAGCTGAACTTTAAAAAAATAGCTTAAGAGCTCAATGACATAAATAAAATGTTTTGAATAGTTTAGTAACAAAATTATAACAATTTTTAGTTAAATGACCAAAACAAAAATTTACACATAGTTTACTAACCAATAATGTAGTCTACCTTTCTTCAAAATTACCTATTTAATATATGATTATTTAGTAGTTCACGAAGTTCATTAATTTTTTTATTTTCTTACTATATATTTTAACAATATTAAGCCTTTTTATTATAATTTCCTACAACCATAAATTCCGAATTAACTTTTAAGTATGAAACTTCATCCATATATGATCAAGTTGGATGGTTCAATGATACCAATTACACAAGAGGGAAAAAATAAGATGAATTTCTTTAAACTACATTGAAACCCTTTATGTTCTTGATCCAAATATTCAATCATTACCACAAGCAATGCCTACAAATGCTAAAGTTACTATAAAGGAAAGAAGATAAGTGTATTTTTGTGGATACATTTTGAATTACCTCATATATTTCATTATTTGAACTCTACAGAAATATCACATCACTTAGGGAAATCTAGACTGCTCTTGAGAATTCATACAAAAATGAAAAGAAAAGAAGACAAATTTCTTAAATTAAGATATTTTGAGTTTATTATATTTGTAACACCTCTCACCCGCACTAACAATTAATATGGAAAAATAATGTTACATCAACATAATTCGTGCACTTAAAAATTTATTTTTTTGGAAAAAATTCATAATGAAATGATTTTCAGAATTTCAAATATTCATGGTGCCACATTTCTAGAACCTTGGGACTCGTTTCAAATTTAACTCAAATAAATGTTCAAGGGTTAGGAAGGGTAAATACACAAAACTAGTTTTCAGTTTCTCAATTGACTCAAAAAGTACACTTACAAAATTAGAACAAAAAAATCCCTTAAAAATCAAGTCACTTTCCATTTTGGTTCAATAATATAACAATTTCAAAGTCCTAAAACACTTTCAAATCACTTTCTAAGGATTTTTGTGCAAGATCGTATCATTTGGACCTTGTTTGGAGTCGTTTGGCTTAGGCCCGCCCGAAATGTGAGAGGGTTTGGACAAAAATATAGGCCCAAAAAATGGGCTTGGACAAAAAAATAAGGCCCATTTAAAAATGGGCCGGGCCTCGGGTAAGGTATTTTTAGCCCGGGCCCGGCCTGAATTCACTAAAGGACAAAAAAAATCTGTATATATATTTTTATTTTTAAATGTTATTTTCTTGTTATTTTCTCCATATTTTGCTACCATTTTACTATTATGTTGCTATTATTTTGTTGTTATTGTTTGGATATTGTATAAAATTTATTTTATTGTTAATTTTTTTATTATTTTAAAGGCATTTGTTAATTTTTTATTATTTTAGAATCATTTGCTTGTTAAGTTGCATTTATCTTAGTGTTATTTAAGGCTACATATTTTTCAAAATTTATTTTCAATTTGTTGGGAAATATTTATTTTGATATTTTTAGTATTTTGATGTATTATATATATTTAAAAATAATAAAATAATATAAAAAATTAATATATGGTAGTAGGGCCTAGCCCGGGTTTTAGTATTTTTATCCGGGTCGGGTTTGGGCAAAATTTTAGGCCCATTTTTTAGGCCCGGCCCTGCCTGAGCCCAATAAATGAGCATGATTTTTTAGTTGAGCCCGACCCGAACCCGGCCCGGCCCGGCCCATGAACACCTCTAGGCAGAGGTATCAGTACCTCTTCCCCATGTATTAGTACTTTTGCCTTGAACTATAGCAAATTGGTTGTACTGGTACAACCAAACCATGTTTTGATACTTGAACCCCTGTGCATGGAGTTGATTTTAAAACACTTTAAAACATCTCCAAACATCATCAAATCATCCTAATAAGTTTCAATTCAATTCAAAACATTATAAACACATAGATTTTAGTTTATTTTAATTATTATCTTTCTTTTATTCTGAATTAACATTGCTAATTCGTGACTTAATTAGATTAGCAATTATTTTAGGTAATTAATTTAATAGTGATTTTCTCCAATTTGCAATCCCTTAAATACGATCCTCAGAATATGTATCAGTTTTTCGTTGTAACACTTAAACTATATTACAATTTGACCTGTTCACTTACAGAAACCGCACTTAACTCTTATATTTATATTTTTGCACAAATTTACACTCTCGACATTCACACGTCGAGAGGTAGTCATTTATACATGTCAACTCATTGCAACGTCGACTCTCTCATCGTTTCAACGACACGATTCAATTTCAAATTCCAATCCATTACATCATGACTCAACGTGACATTCCTAAGTGATGTCGTTACATTAGGTGCCTCATCGCAAAGTCGACTGCTCCTTCATCGCGATGTGACTCCCTGTTTTTGGCCATTCTCTATTAATTTACAAATTTTCAACTTCCTTGATTTTTTAGTTCTTCCACCTCACGAGCTTGGCAACCATTATGGTATAAATAAAACACATAATTAAAGACTTAAAATAAATAAAAAAGAACTAATGAAAAATAAAGAAAATTAAAATAAAAGCCCTTTTTCAGAGTTGGGATGATCCGATCACCACAAAAAAAGAACTTTCAGTTGGACCTCGACACTTTGAATCTTCGTATGTTCCACTGTTGATGTATCTGCACCAGCAACTTTGGTCGATTCCAATAATGTTTCCTTATTTTTTACTGATGTAACATCCATATAACAAGCCATTTGGTATCAAATTCGAGCCAACCCCAACTTATTTTTCAGGATATTATTACCTCGAGCCTCGTCATCTCCATGTCACGTGAAGCTCTAGTTACTCAAGTTTTACCTTATTCATCGAATAAGAATGAAATGAACTCCTAGACCTCTATGTCAATTGGACCAGAAACACCGTCGACTATATCTAACTCGTCCTCGTGGTTTTTTGTTCCAAACTCTTGTTGAATTTCATAATCTAATTTAAGACGGTTGACGACAATACAATAGTTCTCCTAATCAGAATTGGGAACATCATGTACAACCTATTCCAATGGGGGCAGTGCCTCTGATATTTGTAGGGGCATTTTCATCGTTTGCCCCAACTAATCTTTTATAGAAGATAACTATTCGGAGTTGGATTGCATAGTTGCTCTTAACACGAAGAACTCATACAAAACACAAGAAAACACGTCTGAATATTCAGGTATGTCACACTCTTTGTCATAAGTCCACTGGTTCGTCGAAACTCCATTCGACCAACTTGAGCTTTGATTGCTCCTATGTTACTCATAATACCACCTATATGTTGCCATGGATGTGATGGGCTTACACTACCTTAAGGCCCAAAATAAGATAAGAGGCCCAACAAATCAAACCAAGATTCGATCAAAGGCAATATGCGAGGATGAATCTTTTTGAGAAAACGAGGAATGGTACATGCACGAAATGGGTGAAATTTATTAAATTCCATTTACTGAAACTGCTAGTTTTTATGTTTGGGGAATCAATAGACTTACAATAACTTTTTGGATGAGATCCAGACATTTATTAGTTAGGATGTCTCTATGGAGTTTGAAATCTATCATTTAGTTATGAAACGCACTACAAGTCACTCAATTTTGAGTTTGGGAGCTCAAGTTATGACCATTTTAGTGAAGACTGGGCGAGTAGAATTTCTGGACGAGATTATGATTGGAGTTACGAGTTTCGGGCTTTTAATTCGAGTTTAAGTCATATTGGGTTTAGGTTTTAGGCTTAATTTTTATTATATATGAGCCCAATATTGTATTTATCAACTTTTATTATTTTATTATTTATTATTCAGATTTTTTTTATAATTACTAAGTATTTTAAGTTAGTTAGAAGTTTTATATCAATAAGAAAGTTTCGTTTAAAACTACTTCTTGTTCAGGTTAATTAGAGTTCTAATATACTTCAGAGTTCTATTTAGATTTATTTAGCTAGCCTATATAAAGACCTTTACATTGTACACAAATATCATTTCATTATTATTCAATAACTTCTCTTTTAAGTTAATAAATTCTCTTTGAGTTTTTATTTCCAAGAATTCCTTTTGAGTTTTCTTTTAGAAGATTTTTAACAATCTTTTCAGATTGTGGGGATCATCTCCAAACTTTTTCTTGTCAAATTTTCTTCCTTGAAAGGAAAATTAGAGCCACTTGAAGGGGGTTGTGGATTTTTCTTATTTCTCAGGCTTCTTAGTACTTCTACATGTCACGTTCTATCTTTTCCATATATCTTCTTTATTTTCTTCCTTATTGTTCTAATATTTGATTTATTGTTCTATTTTATTTATCTTAGTTTTTTATTTAATTGTTTTATCTGACTTGGATTTGACTACATTTCAGGTTGTGTCAAAATCTAAATTTCTTTCTAAACGTCTAAATCCCTAAGATAAATTTATGATTGGTGTAACAATCCATTTTTCAATGGTGTTAGAAATAGTGGTTTCGAGACCACAACTCCAAAGTGTCGGTCCGTAAATATTAATCATTTAATATTTACGAGGTTATTAGAATCTTAGTAAATTTTGGATAAGAAATTTTATTATTTAGATAGTTAATTAAGAGTGGAGGAAGTTGGTTTCCATTAGCTAAAAGTATTAAATTGATAAAGGAAGTTAAGCATAGGGATTAGTAGGGTTATTAAAACATATAGAATGGTGATGGACAAAAATGGGTAAGATTTTGGTTACTTATTAAGTTAAAAATAAGGGTAAATGAGTAAATTAGTAAATAAATAAATTTAAGTAAAAGATGAAAAAAATTTCATCACTTTCTTCAAACCATAATTGGCCAAGCTTGGTAGAAACACCATTTCTGGAAGGGTAAAGCTCAGTCAAGCTAAGGTTGGATATTGTAAGTGATTTTCTTGCCCGTTTTTAGTAATTTTTATGTTTGTGAGCAGGGGCGAAGCCATAAAATTTTTTTAGGAGCGCCGGATAAAATTTTAATTTTTTATAGTGTATATTTTTATAATTTGTAAAGGATTAAATCACATTTTTATAATTTTAGGGGGGCCAAAGTGAAATTTTACCTTTACTAATTTAAAATTTTTAAAAAATTTCAAGGGTCTAAAATACAATTTTACATTTTTGGGGGCGCCGGGGCCTATGCCAGCCCCTCTGGCTATGCCCCTGTTTGGGAGCTCGTATTAGCTTAACCTAGCTAACTTGAGGACTAATTTATAAAACTGTCAAACAATGTAGATTGTGTCATTGATGAGTTAAGTTGTTTTCTTAAAGCTTTTGAAAGATTTCTAAGCTTTGTTGTTAGATTGGGCTACTTTGTAAAGTAGTTTTTGATGATTTTAATGTTTAAAGACTAGATTGTTAAAATGATGAAATTTCTTGTACTTAAAAGGAAATAAATACAGGTAGGGGCTGGTATGAGGCCATGGAAGAATCGACCAGGTTCTGATGTAAAAAAATGGGTAATTTTTGTGTTTGAGGCTTAGGGATTAAATTGAATAAGATGAAAAGTTGAGGGTAATTTTGTAAAATGTTAAAAGGACTAAATTGTATAGAATGATTGATTTTGGCTATTGATTTTGTTAATTGAATGAAGCTATTATTTTAAATCAAGAGCGTGTTGACAATCGTGGAAAAGAAAAGATTGCGGAATAGTTCCTGTGCTTTTGCAATTACTGCAAACCAGTCCTGTAAGTTCGTTTATGTATATGTATAGTTATATTCAATTCCTTTTTAATGATTTAATCATTTAATTCTATTTATATTGTTATTTAAATGTTGAATCGTATTGTATATCCAAATAGGGTATTATTCAGGCTTAGTGCCTAGCAAGCTTAGTACCAGTGTTATTTAGGCTTACTTTCTAATAGGCTTAATGTCGGTGTTGATCAAGCTTAATGCTTAGCAAGCTTTAAGTCGGTGTAATATATGTTAACATCCATTGGAA
The DNA here is from genome assembly GCF_025698485.1 of Gossypium arboreum. Taxonomy (NCBI): domain Eukaryota; kingdom Viridiplantae; phylum Streptophyta; class Magnoliopsida; order Malvales; family Malvaceae; genus Gossypium; species Gossypium arboreum. The sequence goes on from NC_069081.1 coordinate 46,805, forward strand.
ACTTGGTAATTGGTAGCAAATGAGTTGTGTTCTTATAGTAATGCTCCGTAACCCTATTTTGGCGATGAATACGAGTTAAGGGTGTTATATTTAGTGGTATCAGAGCTACGATTTAGTTGGTTCTCAAGTTGAATGTAGCATGTGTGGAGTCTAGAAACACATGGCATTATATAACCTGAGATAGTGTGATATCTCCTGACTCAAATGAATTATGTTATCATTTAGATAAAGATGTCTTTCAATTGAGCTAATTCCAATGATGCTGAAAGTGATATTCAAGTCTCTAATTAAAAAGTTGTCAATGATGAATAGGAATCTATAAAGGTTAGAGTAAAGGCTTATGGTGTTTTTATTAATAATGAATGTTATGTTAATGTGTATACATAAGAAAATAAAATTGTGGCTTTACGATGTCCATCTCATCGTTCTCAAAATTCTATATCCCAAATTGTTTATAGTATTTCTGTTGTAGAAAGTTCACAAGTGTGAAGCCGAAGAGTTCAGCAGTTGAACGAGTAATAATGCAGTCAGAGCCGAGAGTTGGTTAGCAAATAAAGAGAGTTCTGGATGAGATATTAGATTTTTCTGAAGATTATTTGGGATGTGCAATGTCACTGTTAAAGAATAAGTAATTCTCTGGTAATCGACTTTAACTATTATAGTAACTAAAGAACGGGATAACTGAAATTTCTCCTAGATTGATTACTTTAGTAAAACTGTAATATTCCAAAAATTTTTACAGTAAGATATTATCCTTGATATAGTAAAATAAGGAAATAAAGTGACAAAAAAGGAAAATTCTGAGTTATGTGAACATTAGGAAGTATATTATGATATATTAATTCAAGAAAGGACTAAATTGTAAAAGTGAGAAAAGTTTTGTTGCACAAGAGTAAATACTCAAAATTTGAGGGCTAAAATGTAAATATAAAAAAGTTGAAGGACTAATAGTGAAAATATTTTAAGGGTGGAATGATCTAGAAACTAAGGAAAATGGATGAATTAGGACTAAATTGAATAGGAAAAGAATTATAAGGGACTAAATCGTAATTTTATCAAATTATGTGATGATTCAATGATGGAATTTTAAAAGATCACAAAGGGCAAAATGGTCAATTGGAAGAGAGAGAAATCTAGAATGCACAATGAGACTATGGGGATATTAAGTTAGATTCAAGAAATAGAAGCTGGAGAAGAGAGAAAATCAAGTTAAAGATTGAAATCAATGGGACAAGGTACGAACATCAAGATTTCAATATATTTTTAAGATTAATATTATTGAAAAAACATGGAATTGACGTTAATGTAGAGTTTTTTCTTGTATATGGTCTTATGTTCTTGATATGTTAGTGAAGAGAAAATAAGAGAAAGTACTGAGAAATAGTGTAGAGAAAAAAATAAGGGAGTTATAAACATGGTAAATAAACATCTTGCACTAAAATAGTTTGGGACAACAATTGTAGGCTAACTTTTGAAAATCACCATAAATTTTGGAAATCGAATTAGAGGATGAATAAAATATGGAATTAAAGCTTATTGAGTCTAGTTTTTTATAGAAGAAACGGTGTAAGCAATAAAATTGTGAATTGTGAGATATAATAAATTTAGTGGGACAAGGTCAGAATGATTTCTGGTTCTCCTGTTCTGAATTTTGAAAATCATATAAATAAGTAGGAACATCATTCGAATCTCGTACAATGAGATAATTAATTCCTAGTGAAGAAGGGTCGGAACTATCAGGCAGCAAAACAGGGTTAACTTTAAAGAATAAACTGTACTTATTGGCTAAACCAAAAATTCTGAAAATTTTATGGTAAGAAGATATGTGAGACTAGTTTCAGGGAAAATTAGCGGATCTTAATTTGGAGTTCTATATCTTAAGATAAAAATAATGTAGTGACTATGACACGTATTGATAGCTTTGACTATACATATAAGTCAATAGTGAAATTATAGACAATGTTACTTATAAGCATGATATATACATCAAGGATGTGGAATGGAGAGGAGAATGAGGAAAATATATATGAATATTCAGTTAGCATGACTAATTTGAATGTTTTAGGCTCAGGGACTAAATTGAATAAAAGTAAAACTTTATGGGTAATTTTGTAAAAATGTCAGAAGTGACCAAATTGCATGAAATAGATTATCTTATTATTTAAATTACAAAGTTGAATGAAATTATTAATTTAGATCAAGATCGGGTGAAAACATGTTTTAGGGATTAAATTGAAAAGTGTTGAAATTATGAAAATTTTTGTTATTTTATAGAATTCATGGGATTTTATCAATATATAAGAATAATTAGGCTTGAAACAAGGACTAAATTACAAGAATTTTATTTTTCTGAGCCTAAGGATGAAATCGTCATTAATCAAAAGTTCAGGGGTAAAGTAGTAATCTTACCTAGAGCATTAATTGAACGTATTAGAATATGAAATAAATAAAAATGATAACTAAATTTATTTATAAAGATCTGGGTGGCTCAAATATAAGACTTCAACGTGGAAAAGAAAATGAGTCCTAGTTGTGTTATAAACAATCTTGGAGTAGGTAATGTAGAGTCACTAGGTAATCTTGGAGTAGCTTAAATTTTTCAGCAACTTGAAGCACTCATAAGTAAGTGATTTCCATGTCCTTTGTTGGTGATTTTTGTATTTTTGAGATCCTTAAGCATGAGCTTTCAAATGAGGGGTCTATTTTGCAAAATAATTAAGATTTTAGGGTTTTTCATTGATGTATTTGTGATAGTTGCTAAGTTTTTATGGAAAAATATGAGTCCTAGTTGTGTTATAAATAATTTTTGTGAAAGGTGTTAGCATGAAAACACCTAAAGAGACTATTTTGCATAAGTTGCAAAATAGGTGATAAGTGTGTGAAATGGTGAAAATATGGGGTTGCTATAAGAGTAAAAATAGTTTAGCTAGGCTTGAGATATGAAAGGGCAAAATGGTAAGGTCCATGGGCAAAATGATCATTTTACCTAAGATGTAAATTTTAAATTGCCTAATTGTGTTTAGTGACTAAATGAGTGCATTTTGTTATTGTAGATCAAGAATTTTCAAATCCGAACCTAGACTGGGAGAAGGCCAAGCAAATCGACTAAACCGACTAGTCGTGTACGTTTTGTAATCCGAGGTAAGTTGTATGTAAATAACACAACTACAATGTTGATATATGTGTTTGAATTGTCATTGAATTGATATATTAAGATTTGATTGATTTTGAAATTGAGATGAGTGAATTCCCGTTAGAACCCTAGGAAGAAAACCAGATATTCATGCCATGACATTTGGGTCATTTGTGTGAGCTAGTGTAAGACATGTCTGGGACATGCATCGGCCAAATTATGCGAGCCAGTGTAAGACCATGTCTGGGACATGGCATCGGCATTGAGACGAGTGCCAATGTAAGACCATGTCTGGGACATGACATTGGCCTCTGTAACGCCCCCTTTACCCGAGACCGTCGCCGGAGTCGAGCACGAGGCATTACTAAACTTATTTGAGCACTTAAACAAATTCAAAGAATTTATATCACACTTTCCAGACAAGCTGTCCAACTGTGTCATAGTTGCTAAATAATTCATATCTCGAGTTATAAAACTCGAAATCCAAATCCGTAAATTTTATATGAATTTATACTCATATATCTACTTACCAATTTTTTCTAGAATTTTGGTCAAGCCAATTAGTACAGTTTATTATTTAAAATCTCCCTGTTTCAGGGTTTGACTACTCTGACCTTTGTGTATTACGAATCAGATATCTCTCTGTACAGAGCTTCAATGACTATGCCGTTTGTCTCTAATAAAACTAGACTCAATAAGGAATCTGTACATATAAAGTATGACTTCTAATTATCTTTGTAAAATTTATGGTGAATTTCAAAGTCAGAACAGGGGATCCAGAAATTGCTCTGGCCCTGTTTCACAAAAATTTAAACATCTCATAAAATATAGCTCATATACCTGTTTTGCTTCTTCCATATGAAAATAGACTCATCGAGATTCGATTCCATAATTTATTCATTATTTAATTCCATTTCTACTATTTTTAGTGATTTTTCAAAGTCAAACTACTGCTACTTACGAAAACTATTTTAGTACAAATATTGTTAACTAGTTTATAACATCTTTACTTCAATTCATTCAAACTCTATACATGCCATATAAATCTTCAAACATAAAACAAAAGCTACCGAATTGATCTGGATAGTGTGCTTTGTTGTGTTGATCCGATCTACCCACTTCACTTCAAGTCAATCTACATAAAATATTAAACACACACATGTAAGCTTATTGAAGCTTAGTAAGTTCATAGGTTAAAAGTAATGCTTACCAAACATAATATTTCCAAACAATACCAAAACATTTACTAAAGTTTCCTGCGATTCACAACCATTGTTATAATAATTCACATAGTTGAGCTCAACAAGAACAACTACTCAATCTATTTCATTTGGATCACTTCTCTTTATTTCTTATAATCAAATTAGGAAACGACTTACGAAATTGAGTACGTCGTTGCTCAATGCCACGATTCACAACTCAGTATGGTTTTCCTCATTGAAATACCATACCTACATTTTCAACTCGGTATGGGAAATGCCATACCTACATTTCTTAACTCAAGATGGATTTGATAATACCATACCTACATTTCACATTTCAAGATGGATAATACCATACCTATATTTCATAGCTCAGTATGGATAATACCATACCTACATTTCACACTTTGCCATGGAACAACCATGGTCTTATCCAATCAATTCATCACACGTCACGATACGAACGTACTCAATCCTGCGTTTTTCCTAATTTGCATTTCCACATTTATTCTTTCATTAACAAAATCTACACAATCCCACAACAAATTCGTATATAATAACACATTATAAACTTCAATCATTCACAAATAAACATCTAAATTCAACCATATGAACTTACCCGGCTAATTTGTAGAAGATATTGAAATTTTGGGACTATTCCGCAACTTTTTCTTTTCCTCGTTCTTCTTTGGATTCTTGATCTATAATATAAAATATTTCTACTCATTAGCATTTATTTGATTTCTATTTCACTTCACAATTTATGCTGTTCAAATTTCGAAATTGCACTTTTACCCCAAAATTTACAGTTTTCACAATTTAGTCCCTACTCAATTCACCCATCAATTGAACTAATTTTTCTCAATTAACACTTTATTTTATCATTATAAACTATTTCAAAACCTTTTATATTCTGAATTTCAACAGAAACCTTCAATTCACAACTTTTTCACAATTAGGTCCTAAATATCATTTCCTATCAAAATCACTTAATAAAACCACCTTAATATGAAATTAGAACTTAAATTTCATAATAATTCATCATAAAATTCCCTTATCCATCCATGGTAACTTCCAATTTCACCCATAAAATCAAAAACTAATGAATTCTACAAGTGGACCTAATTGTAAAAGTCATAAAAACATAAAATTATCAAGAAAAAGCAAGAATTAGACTCACATGATGTAAAAATATGAAAACCAGCTTTCTCCAGACCTTCTATGGCGTTTTGGCTGAGAAATTATGAAGAAAATGTCTAGATTTTTCAATTACATCATTATTTAACTATTAACTTTTATCTATTTCCAATTTTGCCCTTGTTCACATTGTTTTCTTGCTTATTTCATACCCAAACCGTCCAGCCATTAACCTTTGGGTCTAATTGCTCTTTAAATCCATCTTTTAAATACTTAAGCTATTTACTCACAATGTAACAAATTTTGTGCTATTTTCAATTTAATCCTTTTCAATTAATTAGCCATCCAAGCGTTAAAATTTTCTAACTGAAACTTTAATACTAACTCAATGACACTCCATAAATATTTATAAAAATATTTATAGCTCGATTTTCAACTTTGAGGTCTCGATACCTCATTTTTGACCCGTTTGACCTAATAAATTCTTTTAATTCACTAATTTCACCATTTCACAAATTCTTCTAAATTCTTACTTGACTCATAAATATTAAATTACTATCTTGTTCAATCTTATTTGTCGAATTTAGTGATCTCAAATCACCATTTCGACACCACTTGAAAATTAGGTAAATTCTGACCTCGTTGATGATAGCTAGTGTAAGACCATGTTTGGGACATGGCATTGGCACACTTACCCCATGTGCGAGGCTTATGGAATATCCGGTAGTGTTCCTAATGGTTCAACAGTGAAAGTTATAATCTAATGAGGAAAGTATAACCGTGTTGTGAGTGGGACAGGTACCTAATTGGTACGTATGAGATGTGAGCTCATTTTATAATATGTGACTTGTATGGATGGTTATGAGTAAGTTATATCTATGCTTACCTTGGTATTATGAGCATGTTGATTATCGATGTATTGTTGTGGTATATTCATTTATATGCAACATACTAAGCTTTTATGCTTACTCCTTTTCCTTTCCATTTCTTTACAGAGCCGCCTATCTAGCTCAAGGATCACCAGAAGTCAGAGATATCGATCACAATATCAGCCGAAACATTCGGTATAGTTGGATTTATATTCTTGAATATGACATGTATAGGACTTAGGCCTTATTATTTTGTGCCTTTGAGAATTGGCCAAATGTGTTGGTTTGGGATAGATCCCACAGTTTGCATTAAGCTTTGAATGATGGCTAACATTCATTTTGAGTAATTAGAAGATGTATCTTCATGGTTGAACGAATGTCTATTGTGGCTAATTTGATTATAGAAATTATGCTTGTTTTGGTATTGGTTGGTATTTGTATGAAAATAGGTATGCAAGGGTGGCAATGAGGCTTGGTAAATAGCCTTATATTGTCCATACGGGTAGACACACGGGCGTGTGTCTAGGCCGTGTCACCCTCATCGGTGTGTAGTCCGGCCGTGTGTCCCCTGCATGTAAAAATTTCAAGTTAGTATGCATGGTAATAAACGTACAAGCAGAAACACGACCGTGTGTCTCAGTTGTGTGGAGGGTACGACCTAGTACACGGGCGTGTGCCATGGCTGTAACAGCCTAATTTTCAGTGGTATCGGGAATAGAGATTTGAAATCACCAAATCCGACGGGTGAGTTAAAAATTTAATAAATTAATACCTATGAGTCAAATGTGAATATAAAAGCATTTTTGAATTAGTAAATTTGGTGATTTAAAAGAATTAATTAGGTAAATTGGGTCGAGAATGAGGTATCGATACCTCGACTTCATAAATCGAGCCATAAATATTTTTAGAAATATTTATGAAGTGTTGGTGAGGTAGTATTAAAATTTAGTCAGAAAATTTTGACGTTTGGGTAGTTAATTAAATAAAAAGGACTAAATTGAAAAGGGTGTAAAAGTTGCTAAAAGGATTAAATAGCTCAATTGTCAAATGAGGAAGGACCTAAAGTGCAAATAAGCCCAAAGGAGATATTTTGGGCGGCAATAGCTGAGAAAAATCAAGAAATAGGTGAAATAAGGGTAAAATTGGAAAATTGCCAAAATTAGCTAAATAAAAATGGGACTAAATTGGAATATCTAGAATTCTCTTCATTTCTCTTCATATTCATCAGCTGAAAAACAGCCATGGAGGAGGGTTCAAGCTGGTTTTCATACTCTAGCTTCATGTAAGTTTAATTATTGCTTTCTCCTTGAAATTTTTATGTTTTTAGACTTTTACAATTGGGTCCAACTTACTATTTCATTAGTTTTTGATTCCATGTCTAATTTTTGAAGTTGTTTTGAATGAGTGCTGGAAGTATATAATGATTTGGCATGGAATTAGAGCTTTAAATTGTTTATATTCTGGCTTTATTGAAAGAATTGAATAGAAAGTGAATGTTTGAGACCTAATTGTAAAATAGTTTGAAGTTAGAGTTTCATGTGGAAATTATGAATTTCAATAGTTATGAAATAACTTATAATGTCTAGAAAAAGCATTAATTTGAGGGGTTAATTGAGCAAGGACTGAATTGTATGAATTGTGAAATTTGGGGTAAAATGGAAGTCAACATTTTGCACTAAAACTGTTTTGGGCAGCAGCAGTAGTTTAACTTTGAAAAATCACCAAAAATTGTATAAATTGAATTAGAGGATTAATAAAATATGAAATTAAATCTTATTGAGTCTTGTTTGTTATAAAAGAAATTATGTAAGCAATGGAATTGTAAATCATGAGATACAATAACTTTTGTGAGACAAGGTCAGAATGATTTCGGGTTCCCCTATTCTGACTTTGGAAAATCATAAAAAACTGGATAATAATAATTAGGGGCTTAAATTTATATGTTTAGAATCCTGAATGAATTTATTTTCAATATAAATAAATTGGAACATAATTTGAATTTTTTACGAGGAGATAATTAATTTTTAGTGAAGAAGGGTCAGAATTATTAGACAGCAGATCAGGGGAAAATTTAAAGAATAAACTGTACTTATTGGCTAAACCAAAAATTCTGAAAATTTTATGGTAAGAAGATATATGAGTCTAGTTTCAGAGAAAATTAGTGGATCTTAATTTGGAGTTCTATAGCTCCAGATATAAATAATTTAGTGACTATGACACAGATGGATAGCTTTGAATATACATATAAGTCAATAGTGAAATTGTTGATAACGTTACTTGTAAGCATGATATATACATTAAGGATGTGGAATGGAGAGGAGGAGGAGGAAAATATATATGAATATTCAGTTAGCATGGCTAATTTGCATGTTTTAAGCTCATGGACTAAATTGAATAAAATTAAAACTTTAGGGGGTAATTTTGTAAAATGTCAAAGATGACTAAATTGAAGGGAATAAATTGTTTTATTATCTAAATTAATAAATTGAATGAAATTATCAATTTAAGATTGGGTGAAATTTGGGAAAATGGCAAATTACCAATATGCCCCTAAATCTTGGTATTTCTGCAATTTAGTCAGGTAGGTTTGTATATCTTGAATGAGCATGTAAATATGACAATTTAAATATTGTATCGTATTTTATATGATGTTTGAATTGAATATTTGAAAAGGATGTTACATGAAACATGAAAATGAATACTAAATAATATAAATTAATTGAAATTATTCTGAAAATCTCGGTAATGCCTCGTATCCTATCCCGATCTCAGGTACGGGTATGGGTTATTACAATGGCCATGTGACATTTTAGGGATGCTGACGTCAGAAACAAAATACTCAGGTTTTTGCACACGGGCTATTGACACAGGCGTGTGTCTGGCCGTGTGAAAACCCCTGTAGGTGTGAATTAGAATTTAATTCCACACGGGTGTGGGACACGGGCGTGTCCCAGAGTGTTAGGGCCGTGTGAGCCACATGGTCATCAGCACAACGATGTCGAAATAGTCACACGGGTGTGCTGCCCTTCCACACAGGCGTGTGCCCTGTTTTAAGGGTAAAATTTTTAAGGTTGGTTAAGGATCCGGAATGGTTCTGAATAATTTTCAATGATCGATGTGGGGCTCGTAGGCCCATAATAAGAAGTTTAAAGTAGAAATTGAAAAAGTTGTAATCAGGACCATGTCTTGGTAACTTGAGATTGGTGGTATGCATGAAATCGATTAGGTAATGCCTTGTACTCCGACCCGACGTGGGTTACGGGTATAGGGTGTTACACAAACAATTAATTAATCTTCATAAGCACATAAAAGATTAAGTGAGGTAACAATATATTCCTATATTGAAACAGTTTAATCACAATAATCTTGCAAGTTATGCAAGGCTAATGTATTGTCAAATACCATCGCTAATTTAAACCTCAGCTACCTTAGATGATTAAAGATACACTGATTAAGTATTGTGTCAATTAATGACAATTTCAACCCGTTTAAATAATTAATTCATTAGTTACCTTACAATTATAATGCAATAATAACTTAGTCATGGTTTTACTTAATCAAACATCTTACCAAGGCCTATAATAACAAAAACAAAATTTTAATAATTTAAGTGGACAAAATGCAATCAACCTAACATGAATTAAATTCAAGCCATATTAATTAAATTAAACATATCAACATCACAAGTATTCATAGTCATGTTCATAATAACAAAAATAAAATTAAAAGGATAAGGAACAAAAATCAAATCTGGTGGTTTTTCGAGGCTTGACTAGCTCTGCTCCTCATTCTCCGTTTATTTTTGTTGAATCGACGCTTCCACAAACACTTGAATGCTGCTTCAAACGATGGTTGAAGGACTCTTTTCCAAGAGGTGAAATTGGCAAGGGAATAGGAAGGAAAATGAAGAACAAATGAAGGGTTTTGAAGAGAGAAAGTGAGAGAGAATTGTAAGGATGAGAGGTTTTGAGGTGTGTTTGAAATGAGCAGCCAAGATCTCCAATACACCAATTAACTCATAGAGTCGAACATATCCCAAAAGTGAAGCATAAAGCTAGCACTCTCCAACACACCAAACATGTCTCGTTGAATGGAGCTTAGCTCACATTCTTTTATCTCTCCAACATGTCCCAAGGCCTCAACGCCCAAATCACATAATACATATAGATGAGTACTCACAATCCTATAGCATGCCAGCTATATCCAACGGTCTCATAAGGTCACAAGGCCAAAATATCCACATCATAATTACACATTTTTAATTAATGATTTGATGTACATCATCTCTGTTTATATTCGTCAATTCATATCACAAAATTGTACACAATGCATGCTTATCAAATTCACATTTAATTGCACTTAAAGTGCCACAATAATGGTCATTGAGCCATCATATATCTGTCAACATATGAGTGCATTAAAATCAATTTATCACATACAAAAACCTGTTACATTAGCATCATATTCCATAATGCAACACATACATACTTATCGACTTTTGCACACTTTCACTGCACATCTTTGTATTGCTAACACCATACCATTACTGTCATTCGACATATTTAATATACTCACAATATAATGTAATTCACAATATTGCATCATAATAATCAATTCATAGTTATTCAAATATTGGCATAATTTGACAAAAATAAAACAAGGAAAATAGAGAGCTTACACTCGAAACTTATGATAGAGGTTTAGGCTATTCCTAAGCTCTCAATCAACACTAAGAATCATGTCTACAAGTAGCAATTTCAAACACTCACCAATTACGCTTTAGTCGAAAAGCCGAAAGCTTAAACTAGCTTTTTTTGTCTTTCGCCTTGCTCGTAGAAGGTTCCAATGGTTCTGATGCTTCACACATATTAACCACACAATATACACAATCAAAATTCAACCAAAGACTCACTTAAACCAACCAAAAATGCAAGCCCAAGCTATATTCCTCAAGAAACTGAAATTTCGACTAGCAAACTTGAAACTCATATATCTCAATCTATACTTAATCTTTTTGCCTAAAATGAATTGCATTCATCTAATTATTCACCTACGACTGATTTTCAACATTTAAACTACTCAAAACCACTCAATTCATGGTATCGAAATTTTTTACATGTTTATGGCAATTTTCATAAAAAATTATTAAATCCTTAGAAATCCTTAATGAAAATTTAAAGTAAGTTTAGAAACCTTCTAATCATGTTAAAAATAATTGAAAAACACTTTGAAACCACATTTTTATCCACAAACTCGAAATTCACTATTAAAGACCCAATTTTTTATTTTTATTTAGAACATGCATTTCAATGGCTAAAAATTCAGTTTAAGATACCAAATATCATTTAAAACTAATAGAAATTCGAATGGTTACCTTCGATGGAAGAAAAACAAGCTTTGACACAAATCTAGAAAAATCCACATTTGGAGAAGATGATGTAGATGATGAAGTTTTTGGGTGATTTTCTTGGTTTAAAATGGAGGTTTTAAGGTTAAAAGGTGATATAAATCAAAGAAGGTTAGGAATTAAAAGTAAAAATTGGTTGAGAGAGTAAAGGAAAAACAAACGGAAGACACCAATATGGGGGAAGAGAAGTTGACGTGAAAACTATTTAGAAAATGGGGGGTTTTTAGGTTGATTTTGGACATTTGGTCAAATTTCTTAATAAAAACTCTTAACTTTGTCTCTTTTGGAAACCAGTCCTATTTTCAAAATTAAAATTATTTAAAACTCATTTTTAGGAATTGATTAAATTTTCTAAAAACCATAATTAAAAACATTACTGATATGCCATGTCACAGAATTTCGAACACTCGAAGGCTATAAAACTCCTAGGCCTTATTTTGTGGTGTGAGAATAAACATTAATCGAAGTTAAAACATCATCGAAAGCAAACCCCAACCGTATTAAGTTAGCTCATGCCTAAGCTACACAAATTAAAGTTGTTTTAGTATCAATATCCCAAAATATTAGTTTAGAACAGAGGAATAAATATGGGTTTCAAAACTCCAATCCCCCTAATTCGGTGTATTATTGCTGTCTTCACAAAAGTTCACAGTCAGCTCAACTTGCCCTTCTTGCCACCATGAGATCTCTATCCAAGCTCATAAAAATTGCCGTCATTGTCTCTCTCATTTTTATTGCCTTTTATACTTGGGTTTTCCTCTAGAGCAAAAGTCGTCAGCCAATAATTGTTTTTTCCCTAATTTTGAGGTAAATATTCTTTATTACACGTGCATGTGGGGGACCAAATGTTGAGTGCTCTCATTGCTGGCTGGGTGTTTATCGTTTTCTTCACAAGCATTACCATGACAACCTCTCATAATGCCTCAACAAACCTCCATCCTTTGCTATCCTTCTCGATTAAACTTACCAATCAGCCACAAGACCTTTCCATAAGCAATTAAAAGTAAAGATGCAATAAAGTAATCATAATCTCAAGTTCTTATATGCACTGCTCGATTGACTAGAAATGATCATGTAATTACCTAAAATCAAGCTATTTTTACTTAAGTACAAGCAATTAATTAAGTCTAAAAGTATGAATTATAACTCATTTCAAGAGTTATCACACCCCCAAACCTGAATTATTCCTTGTCCTCAAGTAATGCAATGCAACGGAACAACTAATACATGCTCTGATGCACTTTATTGCATGTACTTACACTACCGAATTGATTAAACATTGGCAATTTTTAGTCTTCAGAATACCCTGCACTCAAGAAAATGTGCAATCTGTCTAATAAGAACTCATTAAATCCAGAAATGAAAGAACCTTTCCCTAAAATTAGAATTTCCTTAAGTGCAGTTGTGTGTATTCGATTGTATTTTGTCAATTATTAAAGAACATAGGGATTCCTAGTCTAACTCACTTATTGTCGCTTTCAACTTGACTTTAACTAATGCTTCTCCCATTTATTGCTTCACTCTTTGTTTTTGGGAATTCATCTCATCACACATGCCTTTCTACTTGGAAGTGAAGATGGAGCAAACACCAAACTCCCAAGCTACTTAGCACAGTCATGATTTGAAGTTATTTTCTTCACTCATGTTTCCAACCACCTTTCTACTTCGAGGTGGAGATGGAGCAAACACCAAACTCCCAAGCTACTTAGCAGTCTTCCACAGCGAAGTGTCCCAAAATTGCTTTAAGGTACTATTAACAAATGCATCTCCAATGGAAAATACTGGTAAACAATATGATCAGGTTGGTATAGAAGAAGAACCAAGTGTGTCACATAACATTGATAGAAGATCACCACAGTAACAGGCTGAAAGTTTTGCTCATCATTTAACTTCTCCTACTCCTCCGAGAAATCCATTAGCTTCAAGGTCATTGCAGACTAAATATGTGTTTCAGTCAAATCCTTTTAGTCATCCTTTTCCAACTGACAATATTGACAAATCACCTGGGGGAAACGCATCTACTGTTGAAAGTATAAAAAAACAATCTAATCAGGTTGATACAGAAAAGGAACTGAATGTGTCTCAACTCTTAAGGTCTCCAATATTAGAATCAAATCAAACTGTGATTGCAAATGCAAATAATGAGCTCGATGGGAGCCATTTTGCTGGTCGGTTGACCAATTTGTTAATGTTAATGATAGGAGACCTGATTCTGGTATTAATGTTGTCTAAGTGGATCTTAGGTTCGCTTAGAGAATAATGATTTAAGTAGGCCTGAAGTTGATATAGATTGTCAAACCACAAATTTTTGTTTATTTATTTATTTTGCTAATGGCATGTATTCAACATAATACTTTTTTTTTCTTATTGTTGCTGCTCTTATTGTTATTTTTATTATTTCTACAAAATTCCATGTTATGCCCTACACAAGAAATAAATTATTACAATATATATAAAAATAATGTAAAACATAAATTTAATAGATATAAAATAATTCAATTAAACAATGAAAAATAAGAAATTCTCACTATGTTTATTTCATTTTAGAACAATTTTATGAAAATTTTATATAAAATGTATTAAACAACCAAAAATATTTTATGCAATAAACAGAAAAAATATTAAATTTTTAAAAATATAACCTAAATTTTAAAAATTATTTTTAGAAATCATTTTACATATAAACAAATCTACCCTTTTACATCCAAAACAAACAAACAAACGAAGTGTGAGAGGTTATTTTAAGTACAAACTATAAAAATAGTATAAAAAAAAGTCATTATAGTGTAAGGGATATAAGCATATAGTCTAAAAGGTTAAACAACCAAATTCGGCCTTCCGAAAGAGTTAAACCCCTAAAAACACTTCCTTCTTCCATCTCTCTTCTCCCTTAAACAACAAGCTTAACCCTAGCAACAATGGCATCCATGCTGGTACATTCACCTTTCTTGACTCATTTTCTTCGCATCTTGAATTTATTTCTTTTTAACTGCTTCTAAAATGTTTCTCTTTCTTCTTTGCAGCAACCCCAAATCATTCTTTTGAAAGAAGGGACGGACACATCACAGGGGAAGGCGCAGCTCGTCAGCAACATAAACGCTTGCACCGCAGTGGCTGATGTGGTTAGAACGACCCTGGGTCCCAGGGGCATGGACAAGCTCATCCACGATGACAAAGGAAATGTCACCATTTCCAACGATGGCGCCACCATCATGAAGCTCCTCGATATTGTCCATCCTGCCGCCAAGATCCTTGTTGATATCGCCAAGTCTCAGGACTCCGAGGTCACACTCATTGTTCTTCTTCTTTTAATTTCTTTTTTGTTGTAGAATCGGACTCCTTTTCTCAAATTTATAGTTTGAGTTATAGTTCAACTAGTCGCATGAACATTGGGTTTTCATTACTAAACTGATAGTTCAATTTTAAGTTGGTTTTATCCCGCATCGTGAATCTGATTAAAGGTATTGATGTTATGGAGATCCAATGCTTTTTCATGCTGTTTAGAGGATTTAAAGAACTTTTTTTCATGTGTATCTTACAGGTTGGTGATGGTACTACAACTGTTGTACTGCTAGCAGGAGAATTTTTAAAAGAGGCCAAGCCTTTTGTAGAGGATGGAGTCCACCCTCAAAATCTTATTCGCAGTTATCGAACTGCTTGCAATTTGGTAAGTTTATTCCCCCCTCCCCCCTCTTCTCATGGTTTAGATGTTGCTGTAGTCTTTATGAGTCTATTTATGTTGAATGTATTACATAATGGACAGGCAATTGAGAAGATCAAAGATCTAGCTGTTAGTATAGAGGGGAAAAGTCTAGAAGAGAAGAAAAGCTTATTAGCTAAATGTGCTGCTACAACACTTTCTTCAAAACTCATTGGTGGAGAAAAGGAGTTCTTTGCATCAATGGTTGTGGATGCTGTTATTGCTATTGGCAGTGAAGATAGGTTGAATATGATTGGAATTAAGAAGGTAGACTTCTGTTCTTGCCTTATTTTCAACCTTTTTTTTTGCCTTTTACCCTTCTCTGGCTTTAGTACTTGGATCTTTTGTATTGGTGCCATACATTTTGTTATGGAAAATGATATTTTGGACCCAGTGTGTCTCATACTACACTATCTTACTTTCTCGCTGAGTGTAGCGCTTAGCTGTTCTTTATGTTTAGGTTCTCATCCCTTAGTGATTTAGTTTCATGTAAGTATAAATGTTGCAATGCACCTTTAAGAAATGAGGTGGGCATACATTTGACTTTGATTTTTTGTAGAAACTTCTATATTGTGTAAAATATGGATTTTAGGATCTAAATTACGATTTTATGTTTCTTGTATCAAATATCACTGTATCACATAAAAAATTGATCAATATATTTTTTCTAGGTTCCTGGTGGTAACATGAGGGATTCCTTTTTGGTTAATGGTGTTGCCTTTAAAAAGACATTCTCATATGCTGGTTTTGAGCAGCAGCCAAAGAAGTTCACGAATCCCAGAATACTTCTGTTAAACATCGAGTTGGAACTGAAATCTGAGAAAGAAAATGCTGAGATAAGGTAGTAGCTTTTGCTGTCTTAGATTTGAATTGTTTTTCATGAGTGGCTATTGACTCTGCCTTTTGCCTTATATGCTACAGACTTTCAGATCCATCACAATATCAATCAATAGTTGATGCAGAATGGAATATCATTTATGACAAGTTGGATAAATGTGTGAAGAGTGGTGCAAAAGTTGTTCTTTCACGGTTGGCTATCGGTGATTTGGCGACACAGGTATGAGATTTTGCCTTGATCGTAGATACTGCATTTGTATTTACTTGTTTCTTTAACTAATTATAACTAACACAATCTTTTAAAGCATTTTCCTTTTGGGGTTATGCTTTGACTAAATTGAGTTAATACATGTTTATGGCTGTGAAAATAAGTTTTATCTGGTGAAAGACCTATGGCCTTTCTCTGTCTGGCTACTTTATTACCTGCTTGTATGAGTTCTTTCATTGGGCATTGTATAAAAGATAATGTAGCCATGTGCATTTTCTTATTTGACAATAGTTTTTATTCTCTCTATTATAAATCATAACTATTTCTTTCCAGATTCTATGTTCTACCTATTGATAGTTTCGCTTTTGCATAGAATTTTGAGTGATATTTGTCAGTAATCATGACTAGTTTTTATTCTCTCAAGTTTTATTGACTTGAATGTTCATTGGCAGTATTTTGCAGATAGAGATATTTTCTGTGCTGGTCGTGTAGCTGAGGAAGATCTTAATCGGGTTGCTGCTGCAACTGGTGGAACTATACAAACATCTGTTAACAACATAATTGATGAGGTTGCAACTTTCATTAGATGTACTGCTGAAAATGCAGCCAACTTTTATTTTTCAAGTTTAACCTGTCAAACTTTTCTGTCTTATTGAACTTCTTGAATTTAAATTTCTTCTTTTCTGTTTTGAAGGTTCTAGGAACATGTGAGGTTTTTGAGGAAAAGCAGGTTGGAAATGAAAGATTTAATATATTCAGTGGTTGCCCATCAGGACGGACAGCTACTATAGTTCTACGTGGTGGAGCAGATCAGGTTTTTCATATTTTACTAGTGATATTTATTGACATGTATCACTTTTCATGCTGATGCTGGAGACTGCATTATTATTTTCAGTTCATTGAAGAAGCTGAGAGGAGCTTACATGATGCAATTATGATTGTTAGAAGAGCCTTGAAGAACTCTACTGTAGTTGCTGGAGGTGGTGCTATAGATGTATGTATTTACAATATAACAAGTTAACTTTTAAGCATATTTGAGGACAATTTTTTATCGTGATATGTAAAACTTGCGTTTGGTGGCAGATGGAGATAAGTCGATACTTGAGGCAGCATGCACGCACAATAGCTGGGAAATCTCAACTTTTTATTAACTCTTATGCAAAAGCACTTGAGGTGGGTGTTTCTGCACTTTTTTTTTTTTCCTTCCTGGCTTTGCTGAAATGATTCCTCATCTCCTTAGGGTATAGATTCTGTAAGGCTGGGTCTCAGTCCTTAGAACTTGTGAATTTTCCCTTCCCCAATTTCCCCCTAGGCTTTGGCCTCTTGTATACCAAAAAAAAAGTTTCTTTTGAAATTTTTTATGCAAAATAAGTCATGTACCTGACATGCATTTACACATAGACATGCCACAACATCAACTTTATGCTAAAGTCTCACTCCTTGATTTTGCTGAACCTTGTGAGTTATTAGTATTTTTTTCTTGAAAATCGATACTCAAATTTGAATTCATTTTCATATCAAAAGGAGCTTGCTGTGTGAATAATTACCAGAGGACTAATGTATTTGATACATCTGCAGGAAGATTTAATATTTTACCCATGTTACTATATACAGTTTATTGTCCTTGTTTATGTATGCTTTTATTTGGAGATCACTATATTATGCTGCCATAGTATGACTTCCTCAATTTTATCATGAGGACAATATATTTAGGAAGGTAGGGTGTAACTTTGCCTTCTATTAAGATGAACCTTTTCATTTAACAATGGAAACAAGTATCTGACATCTCGATGCATCTTCTCATATTCAGGTTATTCCACGGCAGCTTTGTGACAATGCTGGATTTGATGCAACTGATGTGTTGAACAAATTAAGGCACAAGCATGCACTTCCATCTGGTTTCATTCTTTTCTTGTCCTTTTTAGTTTTTTTTTCTTTTTAATCTTTTCTTTAAACTATTGTTGTCAGTGAAAGGTTCTCATTTAACAGTTTGAGATTCTGAACAGGTGAGGGTGCACCTTACGGAGTGGAGATCAACACTGGCGGAATAGCAGATTCATTTGCAAACTTTGTGTGGGAGCCATCAGTTGTAAAGGTGGCTTGACCAATTTCCGACTAACAATTGGTTATTTAATTCTTCACCTTTTAGTTCTTTGCTAATCTTAATTTCATAAATTTTGTGCCTCTGGCATCTGAAATGTTTGCTGACAGATGAATGCAATCAATGCTGCAACTGAGGCTGCATGTCTTATTCTAAGTGTCGATGAGACTGTTAAGAATCCTAAGGTAATGACTGTTGTTCCCTGTCTAAGATGCACATGCATACTTTTCTATACTCTGTGTTGTGTCAATTGCTTCTCTCCATGTGATCCTTATATCTATATATGATGCAATCATTTGTGGACCAAAATGCTCCAGAATTTCAGTGATTGGTGTCTTTATCAGTGATATCAAGGGGGTTCAAAGCTCACTCTAGGTGCTAGAATCCTTATATTGCCTTGGGCGCAAGGTGTAAAGCACTAGCCTGAGTGAAGTAAAGCACAATATATTTATGTGCTAGTTTTTTGTGTGTGTGTGTTTGTATATAAAGCTTAAGACATAAGTGTGGTCTAGTTTATCTATGGAACATGCATTTTTTTATTAGTCAATATGCATGATTTCCTTGTGGTTCTTGCGTATAGCTGAATACTCAGATATTGAGAAATATGGAGTTTGATACTATCCATTTCTTACCTGTAAAGGTATAACTGATGGAAAAAGTGAAAAATGAATGAAATAAAAGAGAACCTCAATCAGGCAGTGGTTTTTCCATGCTTATTGCCTTAAAAAAAGTTCACCCAGATTTGCGCCTGATCAAATAGGCCTTGCCCTTGATAACACTGGTCTTTATGATAATCATAATCAGTGTTGTTGAGGTGTATGTTCTAATGCTAGACAGCAAAAGTGTCTCGGGAAATATAAGTGCACCTTTTACACTTGATAAAGCTTCATAAATCCTCCTATTATTAAGTATTATAGATCAAAATATCGAGTTATTGGAGCTCACCCTTGGCTTAAAATTTTGTTAGCAAGACCTTGTGGTTGATAACCCTTCTTGAGGAATGATGCATGGAAAGCAATGTACAATCGCATAAATCTATGATCTGAGTAGTTTGACTTGCTTATACCCTTAGTGTAGGCAATGCAAAATTTCATGATAATCAAATGTAGATGAAAGTTAAATTTAAGTTTGTAGTTCTGAACTCTTGGGGGGGGGGGGGGTTAGTTTTCTACCTAAAAGTTGACATGAAAGTTCAAATGCGAGTTGTTTTATGTAATTATCTTCTTTTTTGTCTATCCGAAAATGTCCTTAAAGGATGTCAAGTCTTAATACAACCTCTGTTGCAAGAGGAAAAATAAAGAGAAGTGGATGATGGCTACAATGTGAAATTTTCAGTTGACCAACTTGAGGAAATCTCTTTGATTTTAAAATTACTCAAAGCCCTTCATTATTTAGAAAACTTGAAATTCGAAGCCTGTCCTAATAATTACTCTTAAACCCCAAACCCAAAAATTTTAACAACTAAACTTTGTACTAGCTTCTATTGGTGCCATAAATTTTACCCCAGGTAACCTACCAAAGATCTCTTATCCGTAATCCCTAGCCTCTCTGGAGTTGTTAAAACCTGTGAGTCATGATGTTGTTATAGGATTCCCTCTGGTCATAAGGATCTTATTCATTTCCTAATAGAAGTGGGGATTGTTGAGGTCAGTGATTGAAGTTGAACTTGGTTTATCGCTTGTCTTTCCTCGCTTATTCATCTATAATGCTGTTGCTATAATTTGTTGTATTATGTATTGAGATTAATTAATGGCATTTTGGGAAGAGCAAAAGGAATGAGATACAATAAAATTGAGAATATTTTTGGTCTTGATTGGGGGCGGGGGGTAGCGATTGTTGAGTCTCAAGCAAATATTCCTGATAACATTTGCTTGTAGGTATAGATATGTGTTGAACCACAAATCTAAAATAGTAATATCCGTTGTCACATTGACGCACTAATTTTATAATAATTATTTTTGAGAATATGGATGAGATATGGAAAGAGAATATTTTCCTACATTATGTCCTAAAAAAATCAAAGGCCTTAAGTTTATTAGTGCTGCAGAATGACCTACATTATGTCCATATTTGTGGAACTACTTGTTGGTGTTGATGCATGCCAATGCATTACCAGGGCTGTAAAGCTCTTTCATTGCTTTTGTGTGTTTTTGCAGTCGGAGAGTGCACAGGGAGAAGCTGCTGCAAGTGCCATGGGTGGCAGAGGTCGCGGAGGTGGTTTCCCTGGCCGTGGACGAGGAATGAGGAGGCGTTGAGATAGCTGTTTCATTTTTTTGTTATCGAATTTTGGTTGTGTTATTTCCTTTTATGCCGTAGATGAACTACCGTTTTAAGGGCCAAAATGTGAAGGTGCCTATTTAGATGTGGCATCCGAATGACCAAAATCTGGGATTGAATGTTGGATTTTTTGTGAACTGTGGCTGGTGCTTTCGTTTGCTGTAGAAAATTACACTTGTTCCTTAAATTTATTTTTCAAAGGAATTTTTGTGAGTGAAGGAAAATGAAAATCTGTTTTTAATTAATTTGTCCATCAGATTTTTAAAGTTACATGGTATTTTAAAATTTACCAATATTAAAAATAGGTTTAAAATGTTAGGTTCTTGTATTTTTTAAAATTTAAATATAGTTTTATAAATATTGAATCTCTGTACTTTTTTATTTGAAAATTTTATTCTCTCTAATTTTGACGTGGCAATTAGAAAATAGATAGAATAAAAATTAATAAAAAATAAGAAATTATATAAAATATAAAATTATTAATAAATTAGAAAATTGTACTAATAAATTATTTAAAAATCAGAATGATCTTATTAGCCTAAGAATTATACAAAAGTCAATTTAGCTTATTTATTTATTATTTTTACGGTTCATTTAATTTCAAATTATTTTCTTTTATAAGTTAATTACAATGGGATAAAAAAGTTAAATGTGGATGTCACATGGTAGCTTACATAAACCACATTAATAATTAATTGAAAAAAAACTAAAAATTAAATAAATATAAAAGTTGCAGAAAGTTCAAAAATTTATAAAAATAAAAAATTAGTAAGTATTGGATGTTGTCATAATGCATATTACACTCATAAAGGGAGTATACAAATTCAAATATTAGAGTAGACATTGTTGAGAGAGATAACCATGAACTTCGAAGGGGAAGATACAAATTCAAATATTAGAGTAAACATTGTTGAGAGAGACAACCATGAACTCCGAAGGGGTTAAGTAATGTTTGATAAACTGAAAAATAAATTAAGTACTAAATTTAAAATAAAAATCTATTTGGTCTTACAATTATGTACGAGATATAATTAGGTTGTTTAATAAATGCAATTTAAAAAATTAAAGGTTAATGTTAAAATAAATAAAATAAAATAAAAAAATTGAAAAAATTCTATATTAAGTGATAAGTAACTACTTATCATTTCTCACACTTTTATTGAAAAATTCTATCATTTGTTTTTTTTATCATGGTACCAAGCATGCTTAAAATTTAAATAACTTAAAATTATTAATTTTAAGTTAATTTAATTATTTTCAATGGATTATTAAACAAACCATTAGTCTGCATGGACCGTAAAACGTGTAATGACCTAAAATTCACGGACATAAAAAAAAGTATATTATCAGGCCTTCGTCTTAGTAAACCGAATTCGTAAATATTTATTAGAAGTAATTATGAGTCTAGGGGTGTGTTTAATTAGGTTTTGATTAAGTGAATTTAGCTTAATTAAGATAAATTAGGAAAAAAAACTAAATTAAATAACGTGTGAAAGTCTAATTGTAGATTAAAAGAAAATAAGAGGGACTAAATGGGCAATTAAGCCTATTCCATTAAATGAGGCGGCAATCACTTATAAAAATCTTAGATTTTTGTAATTAAGTATTATTTAATTATAATGTATATTATTATATTATAATATTGTAATCTATATTAATTATAAATAAAATATTATATTGTGAAATAAATAAATTTATGCTAAATGTACGGTGATGATAATGTATATGTGTAAAATACATATTAATACACTTGTAATTTATTTATTTTCTTAAATAATAAGTAAAAGATATTTATATTTTATATTATTATTTATATTATGACATTAGTATTATTATTATTATAAAAGATATTTATATTTTATATTATTATTATTATTATTATTATTATTATTAAAGAAAGATAAATGTATGATGATGATAGTATACAAATGTAATAATATATATGTATATATTTATAATACAAATATTTATTTAAGTAATAGATATTTGTTAAAAATATATTATAATGTATAATTATAAACAGGTAAATAAGATAAAGGAAATGAAAAGAAAGAAACAAAACAAAAAGAAACAGAGATTAAACGAAAATAGGAAGGAAAGAAAAGGGAAAGAAGGATAAAGGAAAATTAGAGATTTCAAGTTTGAAGTTTAATTGGTAAGATAAATTAAGTCATTTTCTTGTAATTTTTGAGTTTTTGGAATCCTAGAGATATATACTACTTGATTTATGTTGAAAATTTGAAAGTTAGTAGATTATTAGATGTTGTTCATGTTGAATAAATTGAAGTGTTAGGGTTAAATTGATAAAATTTTAAGTTAGAAGTGAAAAAGGGATTAAATTGTAAAATAAATTATAGGTTTTGAAATAATAGGGACTAAATTGAGAGAATTTAAAAATTAGGGATTATGGTGAAATTTGAAAGTGGAAATTAGTCTAAAGTGGGATTTAAATGAAAACATGAAATTAGTTTGAAATAAAATAAAGTTAGTTTTGATTAATGGACTAAATTGAAATGTGAGCAAAGGTTGAGTACAAATTGAAATATTTAATATGAAAATTGTAGTGTACTGATAAATTTTAATTGTTTCAATTTCCGTAGCTAACGTTGAGTCGGAGATCTCGGTTAAGAAAGGAAAGGACCTAATTGAAGAAAAAGGAAAAGAGAAGGCTAAAGAGTGAAGGCAGAATAAAATACATTATCTCAACCTTTTGTTGTAAGTACTACAAGATTTTTAAGTTATCTTATTTAAATGCTTTTATTGTGGTATAGAATTACTTAGAATTAAAAATTAGATTATGGAATTATGAAATTTATTTAAGAAAATTATAGGTGGAAAATAAAAGAATATATGAATTTTGTAATCCAAACTACAATTATTTCCTAAGTTGTGGAAAATTAAGGGTTAAATTGTAAATTTGAGAAATTTTATATTAGAAATAGAAAAGTGAAGTGCATAACACTTGGAATGAAAAACATTGATGTTTGTAGTGTATTTTGGAATCTTAATAAGTATTGAATTATGTTATATGTGTTATTAAAAGTAAAATATATTGCTACATGAAATTTTGTGATAAGGACTAAATTACAAAATATATAGAAGTGATATGTGAAATACATTATAAGGATTATTAGTGAATTATGGGTGAATATTGAATTTAGAAAATAGATTACATTTATTAAATATAGTGAAGATATAAGTATATGGATTATTGTTACAAGGATTAAATTGTAAAGTATGTAAAAGCATTATACGAAAAGTGTAAAAGAGATATGTGTGCATGATATAATTTGTCCAAGTAGACAGGATTAGAACTGCTAGGATATTAGCGGCATGCCATTAAGAAACTTTAGCGCGCTATCTGATTATTAGCACGTCAGTGCTATCTGATTATTAGCACGTCAGTGCTCTCTGATTAGCACATCCGTGCTCTCTGTTCATTAGTGCATAATAATGCACCTCTGTGTTTGTTCCATATATCTAGTGTGTTCTATAAACTCTACTTTGGGCTAAAAATATGAGATGTGAACAAAAGTGAAATACCAATGTGTTAAGGTAAGTTTGATAACTTACAAAAAGATAAGTTAATTTTTTTTATTAAAAAAAAGGCATAACTGAAGAAACTTATATGTGTGCAAATATGTATTAATTGAATAAGTTTTAAAATATTTTGTTATGATTTATTTTCATATTTATTTTTGTAGTGCTTACTAAGCCTTCATCGGCTTAGCGCGTTTATTTTTAACGCGTAGGTTCAGTTAGACTCTAAGAGGTAAAATTGGGTGAAGAGATTTCTCATCTCATCACATCCTCAAGAGCTTCAAAAGTAGGTACCATATTTTGAATTAAAATGACATGTACATGGGTAGACTAAATGTGGTTGATCTAAGTTGAAAATAATATGTTTAAATGTTTAAATTAAACGGTATCCATCCATAGCCGTTCTGGCACCAAATATAATAGTCTTATACCGGATCCGTACGTTTGATCGGGTATAGGAGTGTTACAAAACGAACATGAAAGATATTGCTTATACTAAAACATTATTAAAATTATTAGAAAAATTGGTAAAAGATTATAAAAAATAAAATGGTAATAAAATAAAAATTATAAAAACATTATAAAATACATAAAAAAAATTCAGAAAAATAAAAAATCTAAAAGAAAAAGTTGCGGCTAAATTAACCATATATGCCAAAAAAAGTTTATTGGTCAAACAGACCATTTTTTTTTTGAAAATTTAGGGAAATAGGTCGTTTTTGGAGAGAGTGTGAAAGCGCGTCTCGCTACAGTCATTTCCCCAATGGTAAAATTTCAAACACGCCAATGATAAAATTTTAGCCTAGCTTGACAGTAACATTTTGTCTTATAAATCTTTTCACTTAAATCCAATTCTTTCCATTGTCTCTAAACTCTCAATTCTCGCTATTCTCTCAAGATTAGTTCGAAATTTTCCAATAAATTTGTATACAAGTATTCTAGTTTTATTTTATTATTTTGTAAACTATTCATTTTGATTAATTTTTCATGAATGACAAGTTCTCTTATTCATTTCGACGATAAGCACATTTTTGCTGTGTAATCGGTAATGGTAAGGAAAATTTTTAATTTTCATTAATCTCAATCAAGTTAATTTTAAAGTTTTAAAAATTTTAAATTATTTTGTTGATATAAATAGGCGGATGATTGGTTTTTGGAAGGGTTCATACATAATTTATCTAAGAGCACACCGAGTGAAATTTGTCGTTATTTATAAGATGCGAGATTCTTATATGTGTCTCGTATGCTCAGGACTATAAATTGGATCCCATACTTATCAGTATGTTGGTAGGAAGATGGAGGTCTGAGACACACACATTCCATCTTGCGGTGAGTGTACAATCACACTTAAGGACGTAGCTTTACAACTCGGTTTACTTGCAGATGAGCTAGTCGTTAAGGGGACAGTAGTCATTCCTGGTAAGGAGGACCTTTGCAAGGCATTTTTAGGGAAGGTGTCAAACACGTTTTTTTTAAGAAAAATTCCAGTTTGAAAATGGCTTTCTTGCACAACGAAAAATTAAAATTTTAAAAACCAACCCGATTTGTGATATTTATAACAATAAACTCTAACTAAATTCATACCTGTGTTTTTGGCTTATCGGACGTTTGTTGTTCTCAGCTTTCAACCAAACGATCTTCAACTGCTTCAAGCGTGGGCTCGAACCAATTGAATTGAAACACAAAACTAGAAAAAGTTCTCTCTTTATTTTGAGAAAACGAAAATTCTCTCTTCTTTAATAGAATTTGGTAGAATTGTTATTTTAGAGAAATATATATAATAGTTAAGAATAATCTCTCTATTTTTCGGCTGAGTAACAATCTCTCAAAGTTGTGTATTATGTCCTACCGATGCCATCTATTTGTAAGAAGAGAAGGTAGAGCCCTTCTTGAGTTGTAGTAGTTATTTTAAATAAAAAAACAACTTCCTACTTAGAGTAGGAGTGGGGTGAACAACACATTCTAGTATGGGTCTCTCTCACATCAGGTCTAATTACAATTACTTCTTGAGCTTTTTGACTCAGTACTCTGTAATGCAGTTCAACTCGATTTGTTTTTTCTATTTCCCAAAATAAACTTTAATATTCTATATAAAATAAATTTCTCATCCCTATTTTACTTCCGATAAAATTTTAACGATTTTACCCCTAGTAAAATTTCGAGAAAATATGTTCAATATTTCACAACTCAACATGTTCACTGTGACCGAATGATTTATTTTCATTTTCGGGCTTCAAAATAGTTCAAAAACATAAACTCATTCTTTCTATTATTTTTAAGTAATCTATATATAATTGCAAATGCATCATTTCCACTTCCATTTTGGAAACCTACATTTTTCAAATAATTCCATTTTTCCATTTCGGAAAAAAAAAAAACGTAATCATTCCTGAATGTGTCTCATTTCTCTTTTCTTATTGTTCATTTTTATTCAAACATGCAATTCATTTATGGTTTCAATGAGCTAGCAGAGGGATCAATTGGACATATGTAATTAGGGCTTAAATGATTTATAATTAAGTTTTGAATTTTCGTCTATTAATTATAAACTTATTTAGTCATGAAGTCATTCTACTATAGTATCGTGATTAAGCTCCTCCTAATGACAAACCATTACGAAAACAATTATTCAGTGCTCGTCATTCTACTATAGTATCGTGATTAAGCTCCTCCTAATGACAAACCATTACGAAAACAATTATTCAGTGCTCGTCGAGTGACATTGTCATAAGTGTGTTACCTTCATAAGATCTCATTAATCTCTTTTGGATAAAATACATTCTCCAAATATGATCCTATTTTATCTCATGGTAACCACTACATATTTCATCATGAAAAGTCAATTACTATCGAATAGTAATTAAGTCATTCATCATAAAAACAAAAGACCCATGACCATGTTGACTTTTCATCAACCATGTAATGCCAATAAATAGATATCATTTACCTATGTCTCAGGTTATGAATTCAACTATTGTGAATGACGCTACAAACTACAGAAGTCATACACCAAATACACTAACTTTCGGTTCCTTATCTATTCGAACTCGGGCTTTTACTTACATTAAAGTGTACGAGTTACGTGGTTGGTGTGCCAAACTATGAACGTTACAAGTGAATAAATCCATAAACAGATTTAGGTCTATTCCGCTTGGGTCCTATTTAGTCCAGTTAGTCACATACATGTCTCAATCTTTTGGAAGTCATCCGCTCTAATGTCTAAGACAATGAATTCCCTAATTGGACTTGATAGAAGACATATTAGTCTTTCAATCAGTTTGCTCATTTTCTATTTGACTAAGTACATGTTTAGGTTCGTCTACCAATATAAACTTTCTTTTCGTATCATGATCCGACCACCTAATACTGCTTGGTATTAGTTAAACATTAGACAACCAATGAGTAACATTTGCTTCCATTTTGCTTTGAGTGCAAAAACTATTTGACGAAAATTTAAACAAAATATATTAATTTAATTAATGAATTTATTTTATTAACCAATTTATTAAAAAAAGATTACAAGTGTATATTGATGAAAATACTACTCTTAGGGCACCTAATCCAATACTACTCTTAAGGCACCTATTCCTAAGCCCTTCATGCTAAACTATTGGTTTAACCATAGTTTAACCAATGAGTCACTATTTCGTCTAATGTAAATTTTAAAATATAAAGGAAATGAATGGTATTTTTATAGATTCAAAGTTTTTATTTTTATTTTTTTCAAATTTGGGCTTCCATCTATTGATGTAATGAACAAATCCTAAAGATTTAAGTCACTTCGAGCAATCTTAGCATGTCACTGCCAGCACATTGGGGGTAGTTTGAAACTTGACATAAAGCTTGGCAGAGGACATTATTTGATCCCCAATGTCAAAGGACATTTTAAAAATTGGTTCTGGGGCCTGGGCAACTTGAAAGAGTCTCGATGGTTGGAGCTCATCAATTCTGGCCTGCTTTTTCTTTTACTGCTTTTGTGTTTTTGTGGCTTCTTTTATCTAAATATTATAAAAAATTAAATTATTTATTTAAATAATATTTATTTAAAATTATTTACTAGATTTAACAGCAAATTACCACCTTGATAGCGATCTGGGATCCCAAAGCGAGATAAATAAACTAAATTAACATCTGGAAAAAACTTCAACAATCCGAACCCA
This sequence comes from Gossypium arboreum, assembly GCF_025698485.1. Lineage (NCBI taxonomy): Eukaryota > Viridiplantae > Streptophyta > Magnoliopsida > Malvales > Malvaceae > Gossypium > Gossypium arboreum. The sequence continues at coordinate 75,376 of NC_069081.1, forward strand.
ATGGTATAGAATTAAAAGCAAGTGAAAAGGACACCTTGGAAAACCCAAGTAAGCATTTTGGGCACGTTAATCATGGAGCCGCCTTTCTTTAGTGCGTTGACCTTGGAAGTTTGAACACATGATCCGGTAGCAGTCCAGATTCAATGACTTCGTCAATCTCTATATCCCCACCAACTACAATCAGAAACAGACCACCTGGCACGGTCACAGTCTTCTTTGTTTTGTTAGGCGATATAGGTATTTGTAAGATTTGAAAGGAAAAGTGGAAAATGACCCACTCAGGCTTCAATGGGAAAGGAGGGGTTACCCTTCTCCCGCTGCTTCAAAAACAAGCATCAATCTGTGGCTGAAATGAGATGGTTTCGCATAACAAAATTACCTGTTCAACCAGTAACGGTATTACGTGCATCATTAACTAGTATAGAACAACGAGAATGTTACAGGCTAAGTGACCACCTTCCATATACAAAAATCAACGAGAGTGTTACAAGTTCAAGTATTGGAGCATCGTTTTATCTTCACCCTGCAACAAAACTCCCATTGTCCCCTAATATTCCCACTACGCGTAGCCTTAAGCTAAAAATGCAATCACTTTTCTAGTTGGCTAGAAGAATGGGATGGCCAAATTTACCAGAATAGGGAGGGAGAATCCTTCCATCAAAGAAAAATACTCAATTTCATTGGACTTGGGGATGGAGAGGAAATGGATATTTGTCCTGTCCCCTATTTACAATTATCTCAAATAGGTCTCGTTCGTGGAGGGGTGCTCGGTGTTTGAACTTTTAGTAGTGAAGTTTGAAGCCAAGGATCCAAAGTGTACTTTGGATTTGGTCTCGAAGCATTCCCAGAGATATCACACAAGTATCCGCTCTGTCCTACAAACTGATAAGCCGGATGAGGAGGAGAAAGAAAACAACTCTTGTGAGCTGCACCATATCTTAATGGACTTGAACAAGGAGATACAGGCAAAGATGTGATTGCTCTTGCATTATCTCTGTGCATATGAATACATGACAGGCAAGTTACTTTAGAACTTTGTGCCATAAACTTTGAGTGCAGAAATGAAAGACAACATAATTAGTACCTCGGATTCCTCAAAGCTCTTGAAGTTGTAGTCATTCCCCTCATCTCATAATCTCCATCAAATGAAGGGACATTATTTCTAGTGGACTGCAGTTCTAATATGGGCTGTTCAGAAAGTTAAAAATAACAAGAGAGATTAGCTTAAATTCAGCTTTAGTTACTGATAAGAAAACTTCAAGTACATATGCTCATTCATATTTGCAAGCTTAAATAGCGCAAAACAAGATAAAGGTATGGCTGCTACTTGAAAAGGAATATCAATTTGCATTTCAAGAGTAAAATAAAATTTTGAAAAGCATCATAAAACATGGAAGAAGCTCAAACAAGCAAAGAAATTGCATTAAAAATTTGATGTATAGATACATTAATTAAGAAACTATCGGTTCATATACCAATCAATTTCAAAACAATGTAATAAACATGAGCCAACTTTAGATCAGTTTAATACACATATTGTTTTCATGTTTAGATTTTAACAAGCGTAATGATTGCATCCATAACTTTCACCAAATTATAAATTCTAGTAAATAAGGTCATCTTGAAATCACAATCTGTTCAGGAGCATCAAACCTTGTATGAAAAATAGTAGGTTTCTGTTTGTGCAGTATCCATTTCTGAAACAACATGATATGATGATAAAAAAGTTCATGATATTTAAATTAAAACCAAGTAGCAGAAGTTGTTCCAAGTGTTTTCTAAATCAATCAGTTCAGGATGTATAAAAGATGATGTCTATACAATCAGAGTAATAAAAACCATCAGAAAAATAAGAAACAGAAACAAGCATCTTAAGAATATATACCGGAGTGCGGCTTCCATCAAAAGTGTAAGGAAATGCATCCTTGGTTATGCTGATGTTTGCAACTCTTGTAGTTGCTTGGTCATGAATGAAAGGGTGATCTAGCAGTTGCAAGGCTGTAGGACGTGCTGACGGTTCTCTTTGCAAGCAAAGCCTTATGAAACTTTTAGCTTCATTAGAAAGGCGATCAGGAATCTCTGGGATATCTTTACTGTTTCCAATTTTAAATATTGCAGCCACCTGTTGAATTCAGAATTAACAGAAGGATTGATCCTAATTCCTGAACAGTTTTGAGCTAGCCAGAAAAAGACATTATCCAAGAGATGTTAAGAATTAATATGTCGCACCCCTTCATACTGATTCCATGGTGGTTTTGATGTAGCCATTTCAAGTATGGTACAGCCTAGACTCCAGATATCCACTGCAAGGTTGTAGCCATTTGTATTCATTACAACCTGAAATCGGAAAAATATACAAATAAGTGGCCATAATGGGAAAAATAATTAGCAATGAAATAGACTTGGAAAGGTTTTTAATGTGGAAAAAAAGGGGGGTGATTCCGTTATCATATAATTGAACGAGAGAGGAAAAGCAATACCTCAGGTGCCATCCAGTAAGGACTTCCCTTGAATGAAAGCATTGTACCACAAGCTGTTATCTAGATCAGGAAGAAAGAATTGTTCATTAACTGGTGAAAGAAAAGGAAGTAGGCAGACAAGATCACTGTCCATTTTCAGTTTTTATTTACACATTTTCAATTCGCTAGATTTACACCCGTAAATGTCACTTGCCATTTTCAATTTTAATTAGACTGTCAGTCTCAAGACTTCAACATTAACTTCTTAGATAGAACTGCGGTTCAAGTGATGGTCTAAAAGGCATTATAAATATTATATAGATATATATATCAAAAGACAATTTTCATTTTAACCTCTGTTTTCTTTACAATCAAAACTAGCATCATATCAAAATGTCATGTAGTAGACACTTGTTACTCTTAGCTACTAACTAATTTCAGAGGCATTGAAGCTTCAGTATACTAGAATTAAGCCTATCATCCCCAAGATGAGATAAGGTAACATACATGTTTTGCCATGCCAAAGTCAGCCAACTTGATTTCACCAGTAGGATCTACTAATATGTTTGCCCCTTTTATGTCTCTGAAACATAAAACCCACAGCTTTAAAAACATAACAAAGTTGATGCTAAATTTCCACACTACAGACAACTAAATCATCCATAACCAGAAGTACATCCAAGTACCTGTGGACTGTATTTCTTCCATGCAAGTAAGCAAGCCCAGAAAGAATTTGTCTTGTATAGTTTTGAATGACAGGTTCCTTGAAGGCACCATATTCTTGAAGCAATTTGTGGATTGAACCACCAGAGACATATTCCAAGTAAACTGAGAGTGTTTCTTCACCCTGAAAAAATGGCAATTAGATTTACAATGAAGCAAGGTACAATTAACTGGTATCAGGAGAAGGATTCCAAATATCATTCTCCATTCCCCTTTCTTTTCATTTTGTAATGTAAGTGAATTATTTGCATGTCATGTCTTCTAAAGCAGTATTTAAAAAAAATTACCAGTTCACTTCCATAGTACCGAACAATGTTTGGATGAGATAGCTGACTAAGCAAATTTATCTCCTGTTGACATTAAAAAGGATTAGAAAACCAGACACTAAAATGAGGCAACTTGTAAATGATCTCAATATCAACTGGTAAAAGAATAACAGAAATTATGTATCACTATTCAGTGAGAATCAGACAAAACTATTACCTGGTTCAGTTGCTTGAGGCTTTCTTTTGATGTTTGATCATCAGAGACAAGCCTGACTTCTTTTATTGCACACATCTGCCCACTTTCACTGTCAAGCGCGGATGCATAATACTTAGAAAAGTATACAATGGGAAGAAACTGAAAACATACTTAAGATCTTGGTAAATATCTTTTTTATCTTGCATATTAGCCGGATTGGAACCATGAAATACATGACAAGAGCTAATTTCTGTGACAGATAAATCTTAAGTCTTTTATGAATGGCAGAGTATGATAATTAACTGATACAGAAAGCAAGTCCTACCTATTAAACCCAAGGTAAACATGTCCAAAAGTTCCCCTTCCTAAGAGTCTACCTCTTCGCCATTTCGATAGAGTAAAAGGTGTATTTTCATTCACTCCACAAGTTCTTGTGCTAGGCAGGGCAGCAGAGGGACTAGTAGGAGAACCTGGTGGAAGAGGCAACTTATGACACACGGACTTGCCATCTTCCTTTCTGCCTGTAGGAGACTCTAGACTAACCGCAGACAATTGATGATGAAGAGGTGATGTCGGGCTGGTTGCTCCTCTCGACCCCGGACCAGGGCTTCTCGACCTCGTGTTCATTCTAGGTTCACCTTGGCCTCTGGGATCAATATAGGACCTAGATTCAGTTAATGTCAGCTCTTTGAAAATCATTACAGGTAATGCTTCATTTGAGTGTGAACAACCTAATACCATACAATAATATTGAATATTTGGCTAGTTACAGACATATGATATATTATTTACAGATGTAAGTATCCAACATGTATCATTCAAGAATTACATTCAATCTGAACATGAAATAGTGATTAATTTGTAAGTGTTAACAGGAAATTTCAGTTCCAAAAGCTGAAAATATTAACAGATGGCAGACCCAAAAGGAAGGAAATACATATGGATAAAATTATTTAAAAAAAAAAAAAAGAACATGTCAAACTCTGACACCCAAGAAAAGACAGAAAAAAACTATATCTTATTAATTAATCAACAACTGCTTTATATACCAAAAGAAAAATTATCAGTAACTGCCCCATATTAATTCAGAGATTTTAATAAAAAATGAAAATCAATCCTTCAATATTTAGAATCCAATACATGTAAGGGAAAAGGAAACCTGTATGCAAGGAATTGAACCGGATCATTTGCAATCTGATTATCTTCAGAAGAGCTATCACTTGAAACCGAATGCCACCCAGATCCTAACCCCACAACATGATCACTCTGCATCGGTGAGATGGATGGTGTAGGCAAAGGAATCCCTATTTTTTCACCTGAATCCGAATCCAAACCCGAAAACCCGGATGACCCACCACCACTACAACCAACAACAACGCTGAACTCCCTGCTGGCACGTGGTGAATTACTGGTGGTTAAAACAAGCCCTCCTCCACCATCAAAGCTCTTAGAGTAGTTGTTGTTCTTGTCATCGGCGGCGGCGGCGGCGGCTACTTTCATTTTGCCAGCAGCGCCGCCGCAGGAAAATCCGGCAGTAGCATCTGGTTTATTAGGCAAAAGCTTAATTACTCCGATGCTAGTGCCTCGTGGACTTCGATTTTGACTCTCTTCTTTGTTCTTATTCGACTTTTTACCCCACCAAGCAGGCATTTTTTAAAAAAGAAAATGTTATTCTCTATAAGACAATGAAGAAGAAGAAGAAGAAATGTTTTGATTTGTGCAGAAAAAAAAATTATATTGAGAAGAGGAAACCGAGAGGAAATGATGAGAAAGACTTCAGACAGAAAGAGAGAAGGATAGCTTTTATTTCTGCATTTATTTATTTTAATAAAATAAGATATCATATTTTAATGATAATATTTAGTTATAAAATTATTAGTTTTCTTATATATATTTTGAAGGTATCTATATATATATATGATAAGTATATCATTTTTTAATTAGTCAAATAGATGGTTTTTCAAAATTTAGAGAAATAAGCTATTTTTAGAGAAATACATCGATTTTAGAGATAGAGTATCAAAGAGTGTTCAGCTTGATGTGTTTTTGTAATAACTGTAAAATTTTAAACAGTCCAACTATTATTTTATTTTCATATAAATATCATATCATTTTTCATTCTTTCTCTTAAATTTAACTCTCTCTATTCTCTCTAAACTTTCAATTCTCTCAAATTTCTCAAGATTTATTTGAAATTTACTAATATATTTGTATAAAAATATTATAGTTTTATTTTATTATTTCGTAGATTATTCATTTCAATTAAATTTTCACGAAACAAGTTTTCTTATTCGTTTCAACTACAAGCACATTTTTGCCGCTCAATCGGTAATGGTAAGGAAAATTTTTAAATTTTGTTTTTTCAATTAAGTTAATTTAAAGTTTTTAATTTTAAAAAAATTAAATTATTTTATTTTGTTGATATAAATAGGTGGATGATGATGTTTTGGAGGGGTTCATACAACTTATCAAATAGCCCAGACAATGAAATTCTTGGTTATTTGTAATATGCATGATTTTTACATGCATCTTGGATGCTCGGAGGCTTAAATTGGATCCTACGCTTATCAGCGCGTTAGTGGAAAGATGGAGACCTGAGACACACGTATTTCATCTTTCATGCGGTTAGTGTACAATTACTCTCGAGGACGTTGTTTTACAACTTAGCTTACTGGTGGATGGGCCAATTGTTACGAGGGCAGTGGTCATTCTTGGTAAGGAGTACCTTTGCGAGGCATTTTTAGGGAAGGTGCCGAATAAATTTCAAGGTGGCCAGATAGAGATGAAATGGTTGGAAGATAATTTCAAAGACCTTCCTAAGGACGCAATTGACATCGAAAAAGAATAATACGCCCGAGCATTCACTATGAAGTTTATCGAGGGCATTCTAATGCTCGATAAATCTCAAAATTTGGTACACAAAAGGTGCCTACTACACTTAGTCGACTTTAAATAAAGTGGTTGACTAAGTTGGGGCTTAGCCTTGTTGGCCACGTTGTACAAGGAGTTGTCTCAGGCGATGGAATTGAATAAGATGTCAATCAGTAGTTACTTGCTCATGTTGTAGTAATGGGTATGGTGGCGACTACCATTTTTAAGTCCCCAAGTGGACAACCTTTATACATTCTCATTTGTGACAAAGTAAAATTCATTTGATAATAATATATAGTAACCATAGTAAATGTTGTTTATTTATTATATGTTGGAATTAACATATTGTTTGAGTAGGTGAAACCATGGGTGGAGTTATGTGGGACAACCGGAGCAGTTCAAAGATATCCAGCTACTATTAGATCAATGCTTGAAACTATTGAATTTTTCAAACCTATAATAATTAAGCAATGATTTGGAATTTAAAATTTTGTAGCTAATTGTGCACTATAGTTTAAATAGATGTCATACTCGCCGATCCGAATATCATAGAATATGCCCCGCTTGAATTTTTGGCCATTCAGAGTAGGAGGGATGCGAATGTGCGATTGATAGTTTACGCGACAGTGGAGATGCACGAATCGGATCGAGTGATGCGGCAGTTCAAGTAGAGGCAAAAAATTTCGTTGGCACAGCAATACATCGAAACACCACACAAGCTTGATTTGCGAAGGAAAATTGATGAAAATTGACGAGAATTCAACAAAGAATATATCGAAATTTGGGATCATATGATGAATTTCATACCCATTCGCGAACCTTTTTTTACACCAAACATGACGACATCTATGGAGATCATGCCTTGGCTTAGACTGGCAAGTCATATATACTTTTGGTGGAGGAAAGGAGTAGGCAAATTTGTTCGAAGAAATGCAAATGACACTTGCAATACAGACTTGCCAGAAAGCCATATCTAATATCAATGTACCCTTGTTGGACCCGAATGTAGGGAGTAAATCATCAGTTCTTCTATATACTATGTTACGATCAACATCTGCACCGGATTGCCAATCGATGTAGGTTGATGGCATACCGATATAAGTACTTCCACCTCAGGACATCGAACAACTGAAGTTGAAATCGAATGCATTGACTGAATGTCGTGTCCGAGTGTCAAGGTTTGAGTTATGCTTATAACCTGACTAATAATGGTCGCCAAAGTTGAAATCGGTGCTTGAAACCAAATAATGTTTTCCCATTTATGATTCGGGGACATCATAATGGGAGCTTTGTAACAAAGCAGTGAACCCACTGCACAACTGTGTCGTAAGAATTTTTGCTTCTACTTCGATTCCCGCTTTAGCTGCAACATTGGTCGAAGATGGACCAACTCCATCAACCTTGACAAACTCTACATATAACTCCATTATAGCATTTCCACTTAAGCAATGTGAATTTACGATCGCCTCCAGCTCCAGCTCACTTTTCATAATAAATAGTTCATACTTAAAGGGTCCACTAATGCTAGATATCTACATTTCAAGTACAAAATTCTTCCCCGACTTGAACTCCAACTTTTCTCATAATTCTAGTCCGTAGCTCATACAATTGAATGGTACAATTGAAAGTCAATTCCACGGATTGAGTTTCTACAAATACGACCCCGACATCCATGTTGCAAATTTGACCGTTGTAATAAATTATGGATTTCTCTTATTGACTAGATTCAATTTAAAATGAATTAAATATTTAGAATAAAAAAAATCTTCAGATTCATACCCAAAGAAATGAAGACGACACTCGCAATACAACTCTTCAAAAAAGAACGAATTTTCTTGTGTCTAAGTATTGAATACTTTGGTAGTTTAATAGCAAAAAAGAATGAGGAGAGAGGGAGTGCGTGCTTCAAAACGCGTTTTTTAAATATGCATTTTCATCGAATAATAATAAAGGGGTCTTCTTTACTTGAAAATGTGTTTCAGCAGAACCAATTTTAGTAGACACGTGCTTGAAAGAGTTTTCAGTGTTCTTGAAAACATGCATGAAAACGTACCCAAGATTCCCGGGGGCAGGGCACCTTGGTAGGCTTTTAGTGGTGGTGGACAGAAAACGCGTCTAGTTTTGCAAGCTTGTTGGAAAAAAATTAGTTTGAAAATAATTTTCTTGCACAATGGAAAATTAAAATTTTGAAAATCGACCCACTTTGTGGTATTTATAGTAATAAACCTTAAACCAAAATAGTACCTATGTTTTCTGATAAGCAAATCCTTAATACTTTCCAGATTTCAACCAAATGATCTCCTCCGCTATTCTCATACCACGAACTGCTTTGAGTGTGGGTTCAAATCAATTGAACTGAAACACAAATTTGGAAAAAAAAATTCCTTTTGGGGTGAAAACAAAAATTCTCACTTCTATAATAGAAACCGATAAAATTGTTATTTTGAAATATATAATTATAAGTTGAGAGTAAATCTTTTTATTTTTTAATAGAATAATAATCTCTCAAAAATTGTGCTAATAGAGTTGTAGAGGTTTATTTTAAATAGAAAAAACAACATCCTACTTAGGGTAAGAGAGCAGTGAACGACTCACCCTTGTATTTATACTAGGGTTTCCACCCCCTTCATGTTATATAAGGGGTTTTGGGCCTCTCTCACATCAAATTCAATTATGAGTATTGTAATATCCCTAAACCAGGTCTAGTAGTTTCCAGTATATTTTTCAGGTTCCGAGTGTGAAGCTAGGAATTTATGAGGTTTCTAGTAATTTTTAATTTAATTTAGAAGGTTAATTTCATCTAAAATCGATTAAACAATAATTAGAAAAATAAAATATTTTAGAAAAATATTTTAACGTAATTAAATAATTATTAGCGAAAGTAATTAATTTTAGTCAAAAATAATTTTAAAATAATTTTTATTGGAGGTTAATTTGAGTTAAATTTAAATATTAATTAAATTGGATTTAATTGTAAAATAAGGGAAATTTTGGAGTATTTATTTGGCAAATAAACCTTTAAATTCAAAATTTTAGAGGGAAATGATTAAATGGTAAAGTAAGGGAAATGTGGGAGTGGTCATCAGGGAAATTCCCCAATTTTGAAATCTCTGGTGAGTTATTTTAGTTTTAAATATAATGCATCTAACATACTTTTCACACCATTTATATCGTATTAAAGGGTTATAAATTTCGTTTTGCTTGCATGGTTTAAAGATCTATCATAGAAAAGATCCAACCAATTTTCTTTTCAAAATAGTCTCTCAATTCATCCAAAATTATTCTTAAAAGTAGCAAAAAATATTATGAAATTTATCAAGTTTCTTAAATCAAGATTTTCAGTCAATGACTTTAGAGCGAATCAAAGGTAATCTTCAATCCTAAACTTGTTTTTGTGAAGATTAGAAACATTTTTACATGATTTAAGTGATAATTATATGATTTTTTGTCAGTGTCATCTTCTTTAAAAGCTTAAGGTTCTTTAATGGTGGATCTTGAATTTTGAGAGGAAATCCACAAATCAATGTATGTTCCAACTCAAAATGGATCTATTAAAAGGTTTTTGATCTTATTTATCAAGATTAAACATGATTCGTGAGATAATTTGAAGAAATTTGAATTTCATCATCTTCATGAACCACTTTTCTGGATTTTTGTGAAATGGATTTAAATGTGAAATTGATGCTTAGTTTATGTGTATTTGGTTTAGTATTGATGTTTGGAAGTGGTTAGGAGGGCTGGAGAGACCGATTTTGTGAGGGATCGAGTTTTTAACTCGATGTTACAAATTTGGTAAGGTATATTTGTGAGAGAATTTCGATTAGCATAGTTAATTAAAATTCATGTTTATTATAGCATTGGAAAGGTGGTAATGTCTACTTTCCCTCCGTTGAAGCTCCAAGTCTTGAAGAAGACCGAGATAAATAGAATTGAAGCTTGAAATTCTTAGTTGATCACTTGTTGTGGTAGAGTAAAATTGTGTGGTAAGCGTTTCTGTAACACCCCCTAACCCCAAACCGTTGCCGGAACGAGGTTATGAGGCATTACCAGACATATCAGACAATTTATGAATAATTTACAATTAATATAACTTTCATAGTATAATATAATAATCTAGTCCCTATATTGGACTCTCGAAGCTAAAAACACGTATTAAAAGTAGAACGGGACTTGTTCGAGTATTCTGGATTTTTTTTTATAAAAATTTCGGCAGCATTTCCGCTTATTTTTACCTAAAACCCCCTGCAAATTCAAACCAAAACAACCAACACCAATGTTTCACATTCATATAACTAATATTTATATCATTAACAAAATTTTTAACTTAATAACTATCATAGCATCATTCAAAATTGATTAAAAACTTCATTCATTTAACCATCTAAATCTTATAATTCATCTTTCACTACCCAAAGTAACATACATATTCAAGTGACTAAACAACACCTATGTATATACCACCTTTACCCAAAAGAAAAATATACATCACCAAATTTGTGTTGGAGTCGGGAATGTTCTAGATGCTGAGCCAAGACAATTGACTTCTACTAACCTGCGCACGGAAACAACCGCACGCTGAGTATGGATATACTCAGTGGTATTACCATAATTCAAAATATATCATCAATAATAATAATATAAATATTAAAATACATAACAATTAATTTTTTAAATACTAATTCATACTTTATTTTTATTTTTATTTCCATCATTTCATAATAACAATTCAATTTAATTATTCGTCAATCAATGTATTTTTCACAAACTTGAATTTAAATCACTTATGAACATTTAGCTCATACTTTTCTCTTTCTATCACAATTCCAATTTCTATTCATAATTCAATTTCTTTTTCTCATTTCAATGCCTTAAATTCACATTTCAATTTTTCACCCTATTAACGTAACTCGGACTTTGGCGGATACACGGATTCAACCAAACACACCAATAAGGCACCCAGTGCCTCATCAGATAGTTCGAAGTAATAGTTGACACCCAGTGTCCCATCGACCTAGCCGAAGTAAAGTTGGTACCCAGTACCTCATCAAATCTATCCAAAGAAATATAGTGACATCCAGTGTCTCATCGACTCGAGGTCGAAGCATCCCTGAACACTTCTAATCCTATGACATGCCAACTATATCCGACTCAACCCGACTAGTTAATAGGGTATTCGATTCACATATAAATCTCAATTCAATTTAATTTCATACAATTTAATACTAATATTAATTAAATTCAAATTATAGTAATACTAACACATATGTCTCATTCAATTCAATTTTCTAAATTCAATTCAATAAAATTACTTACCCCAATATTTACTTACTATAAAATAAATAAATTTAAAATTAATACTTAATAATAAATAACTTGAATTATAGTAATACAAACCGTAATTCTCCCGTTTTAGTCCTCGATGACTTTCTCCTTTCCTTTCGATGCTGATGCTTCAGGTTCTTTGTTGGCTACGAAAATAATAGTAATTTACATTATTATTTACAACATTAATTATAATAAATAATTAAATTTCTAAACAATTCCTACCTTATTCCCAATTTAATCCTAACTAAACTTCATTATTTTCTTAATCCAATTCACTTTATTTTTCTATTCAAATTTTGTCTAAACTTATATTTAACTATAAAATTTCCAGCATATTTCCCTAATTTCGAAATTTCTTCAATTTAGTCCCTACAACACAAAACTTATAGTCTTGTTTACAATTTAATCCTTTAATCAATTCTAGCTTAAAATTCATTCAATTAAAATCCTAATTCCATAATTTGTCCAACATGAACCCTACTTGAAAACACATGAACTCTTGAACTATCAACTTAATTTCATCAAAATATTGTTTTAAAGCTTCTAAAATATCAAAATTAAATAGAAAGGACTTAAATGACTTACCAGTCAAAGTTTTAAACCTTAAACTTTCAGTTTTTCCTTTTTCTTTTCTTTCCCCTTTTCTTCCTGCTCTGTTTTGAATGTCTCTGTTCTTTCTTTTCTTTGTTTCTTTTTATTTCATTCTTTTATTCTTTTATTTACTTTGTTTATTTAATTAACATATAGTATAATATATTTATTTTAAATATCTATTAAGTATTTAATTATATACACACAAATATATACCATCAATACCATACATTTGTCACCATTTTTTTACACAAAAATTTAATAATCTAATTATTTAATTAACAAATATCTTTTACTATAATATTAAATAAATTAATTATTTTATTACGAGTGTACATATATCTATTTATTACAAATGTACCAATATTTTTATTACAATTGTCATTATTCAATTTGTTTGTCAAACAAAATTCTCATAAATTAATTATTTAATTAATAAATATCTTTAACTTAATTTAAAAATAATAATAATAATAATTTAATAAAAAACATACTAATAATTAATAATAATAATAATAATAATAATAAAATCTTAGATTTTTTTAGCACATATGCCGCCTCATGCTTTGTAAATGGTTTAATTACTATTTTAATCCTTTTGATTTTCTATTACTTTAGAATTTAACTTTTACCCTTATTCAATTTAGTTCTTTTTACTAATTTCTCTAAATTAAGCTAAATTCACTTAATTAAAACCTAATTAGACACACCACTAGACTCATAATTATTTTCGAACTTATTTCACTAAGACGGAGGCCTTATAACTCACTTTTCCGGTGCCCGTGGATTTTCGGTCATTACAGTTTTTAAGGGTGATTTGGTCAATTGACCCTCAATTATGTTTAATTAGTACTTTAATTAATGATTACAATTAATTAATTATGGATGAATGGTTGATTTTGCAAGATTGGTATTTAATGTGCAAAATTTGAATTTGTATTGAAAAAAAAATAGTAAGTGAGTTTTTGGGTGGTGTTGTGCTATTTAATTAGATTAATTTTAAGGATGATTTTAAGCATGTGTATTGAAATTTTTTATCATGATATGTTGGTGTTACAATTGGTAATTGAATATGGGAAATTGACAAATGAATTGCTTGATTTAATTGGATGCTATGTTACAAGTTATACATAATCATTTTGTCACATTAAATTGAGCACAATAATGATTAATTGGTACACTATGTTTGACTGAATATATTGGCAACATGCATGGTAGATCCATTGGATATAGTTGGCATGTCATAGGATTTGTGGATACTCACCATTATTTGTGTCATTGTGAGCATATGGCTCTAGGTGGACTGATTTGCTTGGAGTATATAAGGGAGTGTTGAGCTTGAATCTCCACTCAATGGGTTATTTGAGGCGCTATAAGGGAGCACGTGCTTCGGCCCGCTCAACTCAGCAGATTGTATTTGATATTTGTAGGAGTTCGGAGATCCATTTATCCGATGTTTGAGCACCCGGTTAAGCCATGAGAAGTGTATGTCAGTATATTTATGTATGATTGTTGCTATACCTGTAACACCCCTTACCCGTATCCGAGATGGGGATAGGGTGCTAGGCATTACCGAGCATATACAGAGACATTTCAGGAAATACGACTATAAAATTTCGTTTCACATTCAAACCAATCAAATAATATCATATTGTCCCTATTGTGGGCCTATTATGCCCAATTTATGCATTAAAAACAATTCGGGACTAAATCGAGAACTTAAGATAAGTCATAGAAAAATTTTATGTTTAGGCCTTACACGCCTGTGTAGAGGGCTTAACACACGCTCATATGCTAAGGACACGCCCGTGTCCTGTGCCCATGGAGCTTTCTGTCCATTTGGGCATGAACAAGTTAGGGTCACACGGCCAAGGCACATGCCCGGCCTAGACACACGCCCATGTATCTATCCGTGTGGAAAATTTCAAGGTTATTTTCCAAGCCAATTGTCACCCTTAATTACCTACATACACTTATTCATTTTCATAGCAATTGACATGGCATAATTGAGTAATTATAAATCTACAATCAAGACACAAGCATGGCATTCTCACAACATCACATAACATATTACCAACCATGCATGGCAAACAATCATATACACATCACCAATATCAGACATAACATGAATAGCTAGATTTATAAGTCAGAATCATTAGCTCGCTATAGACCAATACATTTGGCCAAATTATAATAACACTTGTTATAAAACTAGGTCCTTATACATGCCACTCACTTGATAATTCTAGCATATGTGTTTATACTCTCAAGATGTTGGCTTGATAATGTGATGCTGTCTCCTATGATGTCCAACCTCGAGCTAACCTAACGACACTCGAATACGAGAATGGCAAAATTACCATTTTAGTCCAAACTTGTACTCTTCCAATTTAAGCCCAAATCTCGATTTCCTTGATTATCGAGCTTGGAAGCTTGGAAACCCTAGCCATGGAGTCTCCCTTGGTACACACGGCCATGGGCTTAAGATGGGCACATTTTTGGCTTTAATTTGTCTTTTAGTTCATTTTACCCATAAATGACCAAAATGCACTTTTTATTATTCTTTCAAATTTTATCCAATCAAGGCTATTTTTGTCCAAATTTTTAGAACTTAGTCAAATTACTCTTTAAAGGCCTCTAATTAATAATTCAGTTCAATTTCATACTCAAAGCTTCTAGAATTCAAGTTTTACAAATAATTCAATTTGGTCCTTAAAATCAAATTAAACATTTTTTACATAGAATTTCTTCATGAAATTCTCACACAATCATATAAACATGTCATGGACCTTATACTAATCATAAAATAATCATTTCTATCTCAAATTTGTGGTCTCGAAATCACTATTCTGACTAGGCCTTAATTTGGGATATTACAACTCTCCCCCCTTTAGGGATTTTCGTCCCCGAAAATCTTACCAAGAAAGTGGTTTTAGGTTTTCACTTAGGTTCCTCAATCTTGTAATCATTGTCAAATAAATTTTATTCAGGTTGAACTTTTAATACTTATCTTTTTAAATTCCCCTTACAAGAATTATGAGCGGTTTTCACTTTACAACACTTTCACTGAAACTTAATCTTTATCAGAAAGTTGATATATTCAGAAGTCCAATCCATATCATCATGTCACACATATATTCCTACTTGAATCTTTTCAAATTTGAATAGTGAAACTAGCCAGTTGATCTCGGCCTTATAATCTCTATAATTTCACACAATCCGATGACTTGCCAATTCAACTCTCAGGTACCTTTCATTTCAAAGCCTCATCTAGCTTTCACAAGAAATCACGATATGAAAACCGGATCTCAGTCTGATTAATGGATATTAGAATTTCAAGATATCCATCAATTAATGAATCACCAAATTCTATTGATTTGATGAACAAACATGTTAATACGTACTGGCACGATTTATAGGTCTCATCAAACATTTAATAATAAGTCACATATCATTTTTTTTTCTATTCTATTGTCAACATGGGCAAAGATAATTTTGATGACAATGATATTCATCTTTAAACTCTTCAACATTTCAAGTATTCATACACAAAAATCAACGATGTCAAGTTCTAAACTCGATCACTAATACACTACTCCTGTGAGTTCTCTCTCGAAATCTCTATACAAGCTCTGGATTTTCTACTCAAGTGTTCGTCAATATATTTTACTCTTCTTAAATATCATACAATAATTATCACTGAAAATTAAGAAGTCTTTGCCTAATGCATACAAAACCAGTTCGAGAGCTTCGATTAACAATGTCCTCAATTATTCAAAACCTTGCTAACATGTAATAGATAATGAAATTTTCACAAAGCGATAACTTTATCAATCAGAACAATTTTATTTCATAGCAATATTTTCTAAAGTATGCCTTCTTCATTTGAAATATCCGCCTTTTATCCGTAAGGAATTGAGATTTTATTCTCAGACATGAATATCTCATGTAATCTTTCAAACAATAATCAATATCGATTACACAACCAAATTAGTCTTAATTATCTAAATTGGTCTTAATTATCACTTGATAATGTTCCAAGAAATTCTTTCTTCCAATTGACAGGACAGTCAAACATGTAATCATTCAAAATCCATTGGAGCCAATTACAACCAGAATAATATACTTTCCATGCATATATATATATATATCTAAACATGTAGAGCAATCATTAGTAGAGGTAGAATTGGGTCACCCTATATAATTTTCATCAATTTCCCAACAGACAGAATGTAACAGAGTAACAGAAAGAAACAGGACCATGTAGATCATATTCTAATTAGACTGGCAATGTATTCATCTAGTATTAAGATCAGAAAACATTTCCAAAATATATAAATTTCATCAAAAAATAGGTAGTCTCAATAACACTCCCGCAGACAAATGATCTCATATCATATCTCGAAAGAGGCAATAATAATCTGCTCACTGTAATTACCATACTTAAACATCTCATATTTCGAACATTATTCCTTTAACTATTTTCCCATCAGAAATTCCATATTATTTCTTTCACTAAAGAAGATCAGTGCTGAGGAAACTTTGATTAACACATTTTCCAACATAATTTCAGAATAGATCGATTTCTAGAGTTAACCTTATTACTAACTGTGGTATTACGGAAATTAAATAATCTTTCAGTCAATCCGATATCTTTCTCGCTCTGTCTGTACTTATCAATCCAATCTCAATCTCTAATCATGCTTGTAACCTTTTTATCACTAAACTCTTTGGTTTCTCACTCGAAAACTTGTTCAACACAAATCTCATGAAATTCCATTTATGAAACACCACTTTGGTAAGGGGGAAAGGGTCGTAGGGCCTTTGACTCGACTCTCATATACATATGCATGTAATACAATTTTCATCATCATGGCAACATTAGCACAATCATGTCATTCATTTCAGGTAGACTAACATTCATATTGATTTTACACTCACTTTCCAGTTATCTCATTTAAACAAGTGCACTTATACATGTATTTCCATGTTTCCTAGATAATCTTACTTATCCATTCATTAAATCAGATAAGTCAAGCACATAATATTATATAAGGGCAAAACAAACATGGATAAGTATATCACAGTCTAAACTTTCATCTTACACATCATCGTATACATATCATTACAATCATATATATCAGGTCCAAACAATTTAATACATTTACTCAAGTTGTAAGAGCTTACCAATCATAATCATCCTAACCAATATACATGAATATTCATCTTATCAATAATTTTGATAAGTTACTCAAACACATGCATTTGTTCAAATAAATCGATCATGTACATCATGGAATTATCAATTAAACATAGATAAACTCATCATAATATAATCTTTTATTCATACCTTTGTGAATTTCTATTTATCACATTCACTTAATTAAGTAAGTCAAGTGTATAACATTGAGCATTCAAACCAGCATGGGTATTCATCGCAACATTAATTTTCATCTCACATGTTATCACGTATATATCATGAACTTTTATTCATACTTTTCTAAATCTACACTCATTATAACTGTAATTTACTCAGATACCTTTGTATCACATTTAACATGATCGGTGTAGCTCGGTTGGAGAGTATCTCTGTCCAAACAATGTGGTTCTCATTCGAGTCGGGAGACATCACACTATCACTGTTTGGTGGCATGTATAGCTAGACTCTCATGCATGCTAGGTTAGTCCAAGAATCGACTAAACCATAGCTTTGATACCATTAAATGTAACACCCTTTACCCGTATCCGAGATCAGGACAGGGTGCGAGGCATTCTTGAGCATATCTGAGACATTTCGGAAATACGACTATAAAATTTCATTTCATATTCAAACCAATCAAATAATATCATATTGTCCCTATTGTGGGCCTAATAAGCCCAATTCATGCATTAAAAACGATTGGAGACTAAACTGGGAACTTCAGATAAGTCATAGAAAAATTTCATGTTTAGGCTTTACACGCCCGTGTGGAAGCTTAGCACACGCCCGTGTGCTAAGGACACGCCCGTGTCCCGTACCCATAGAGCTCTCTGTCTATTTGGTCATGAACAAGTTAGGGTCACATGGCCAAGGCACACGCCCGTGTGCTAAGGCCACGCCTGTGTCCCGTGCCCATAGAGCTCTCTGTCCATTTGGTCATGAACAAGTTAGGGTCACATGGCCAAGGCATACGCCCGTGTGCTTAAGCCATATGTCACATATGGCCTAGACATACGCCCGTGTATCTATCTGTGTGAAAAATTTCAAGGTCATTTTCCAAGCCAGTTGTCACCCTTAATTACTTACATATGCTTATACATTTTCATAGCAATTGACATGGCATAATTGAGTAATTATAAATCCACAATCAAGACACAAGCATATCATTCTCACAACAACACATAACATATTACCAACCATGCATGGCAAACAATCATATGCACATCACCAATATCAGACATAACATGAATATCTAGATTTATAAGTCAGAATCATTAGCTCGCTATAGACCAATACATTTGGCCAAATTATAATAACACTTGTTATAAAAGTAGGTCCTTATACATGTCACTCACTTGATAATTCTAGCATATGTGTTTAAACTCTCAAGGTGTTGTCTTGATAATGTGATGCTGCCTTTGACGATCTCCAACCTCGAGCTAACCTGACAACACTCGAATACGAGAATGGCAAAATTACCATTTTAGTCCAAACTTATACTCTCCCAATTTAAGCCCGAATCTCGATTTCCTTGATTATCGAGCTTGGACGCTTGGAAACCCTAGCCATGGAGTCTCCTTTGGTACACACGACCATGGGTTGAAGATGGACACATTTTTGGCTTTTAATTTGTCTTTTAGTTCATTTTACCCCTAAATGACCAAAATTCCCTTTTTACTATTCTTTCAAATTTTACCCAATCAAGGCCATCTTTGTCCAAATTTTAGAACTTGGTCAAATTAATCTTTAAAGACCTCTAATTAATAATTCAATTCAATTTCATACTCAAAGCTTCTAGAATTCAAGTTTTACAAATTATTCAATTTGGTCCTTAAAATCAAATTAAACACTTTTTACATAGAATTTCTTCATGAAATTCTCACACAATCATATAAACATGTCATGGACCTTATAATAATCATAAAATAATAATTTTTATCTCAGATTTGTGATCTCAAAACTACTATTCTGACTATGCCCTAATTCGGGATATTACAATACTAATTGATGATTGAATGCCATGAATAATTGATTTTCGGTATTGAAAATGCTTATGGAAATTCAATTGACATATTTCATTAATTTGGCTGGTAATTGGTGATTGATTGGTTATGAATTAAACATGAATTGGATGTTAATTTACTTATCATTTTTATTAACATTCACTGAGCTTTTTAAAGCTCACACCCTCAAATTTGTGCAGATAATCGTCGAGATTGAGGAGCTGAGTAGCCGAGCAAGAGGGTTCCAAGAGATTTAGGCTTGGTAGAGACTTAATTACACATTTTTGAGACTATAGTCAGCCATTGTGGAACTCCCAAGAATTGGTTTGATTTTGGTTGTAATTGGACTTTGAACATCGGACTTTTTATTTGGATGGTTTTATAATAATTTTGAGGCATGTTTGAGTTTAATTATTGAATGATTTACAGTGTATTGTTAATTGATAACACAATGATTGATAACACAGTGTGTGAAGCATGAAATTTATACTAATGATTGTTTAAATGAAACTTCCATGGAGTGGTTTAATAGCGACTAAGGTATGCCACTTGTTTGTTTTATTCAGTGTTTGATGTGCATGAAATTGATTGTTTAATTGAATTTATTTTAGCTTAATTAATGTCAATAAATTCAATTGAAGGTGTATGTATATATATGTTAATTAATTGTAGTTAAATCAGGTTGCATTGGCCATTAAAATATGCAATATCGGGTTTTAAAACTAGTTTTTCACAAAAATAGGTGTTGTGGTTTTCACACTGGCATGTACACATCCACACGGGCCTATTAGGGGTTGCACACGGCCTATGAGGGGTTGCACACGGCCTGTGAGGGGTTGCACACAGTGTGTGGGTAAGTAACAGGGGCATGTGGAAACTAGAGCTATCGCACACGGGTGTATGAAAATTGGAGCTATCACACACGAGTGTATGGGATTTCCACACGAGCGTGTGCATCTACCAAAAAGTTTTTCACGACACGAGCATGGTCATTTAATGGCACGGTGATCGCGTGATTCGTAACAAGTAATAAATATTTATAATGAAAATCAAACCTAGACTAACTATTATCACGACGAAAAGGCAAGCGCACCTATCGAACAATAGTATAGTAATGGCAAAACCGGGATATCGTACCCAAGGGAACCAAAAGTACTAGTAATAACTATCTTTTTGTTATCTAGCCTAAGAATAAAAGGGTTTGTTTTAATTAACTAATTATTTAAACTAATTAACTAATTTAATTAGAGCAAAGAGAAAATTTGGAAAAAGACTTGAAGAAAAGCAATTGATAAATACGACACTCAAGGAGGAATCTACCTAGATTTCACTTGTTATCTGACTTTGAACCGGACGATTTATTCACTTGACTTGTTCCGTAGAGATCCCTAAGTTAAGTTATTATCCCTATTCAAGACTAATAACATCTAATCCCTAGATTGAATAACCGAGACTTTTCCTTAATTAACACTCTAGCGTTGCATTAACTCGATCTATGGATTCCCTTATTAGGTTTCACCCTAATCCAGCAAAATCTCGTAACCCTATTTCTAGGCGTTCGATCAACTCCGCTTAATTATGCCAAATCTACTCTTAGGCAGGGTCTATTCCTCCTCTGCATAAGCACATCAAATCATGAATTAATACCCGGAATATTAACTCAAGCATTAAGAACACATAATTAAGAACAAATCAAGTATTTATCATACAGTTCAGATAATAATAACAAGATCCATCATAGGTTTTATCCCCCTTAGGTACCTAAGGGGTTTAGTTCATAATAAAGTAGGAGTACATCTCAAAAGTATAAAAATAAAAAAACATGAAGAAAACTCTAAAACCCTTGAAGGAATTCTGAGAGAGATCTTTAGTCTTGGAGTAGCTCCGGCTTTTGAGATGGATCGTCTGGCTTCCTTCAAGTAATTCCTAGTGTGTGGTTATATATTCCAGAAAAGTTCTGGAAAGAGCCGCCTCCTTCTAGGTCACACTTAGGGTGTTTATATAGGCTTTGGATTGGCTTTCTTCCTCCCTTAGTGCCCTTTTCTGTGTAAAATACAACTCGTTGAAAAAGGACACGCCTGCAGCCACCACTGCCGTGTGACATGATTTCCGGCCGTGTTCGATCCGTTTAATTACACACGGTAGTGTGGGCTCAATGGCCGTGCCGTGTGAATTGTGAAAACCTTGGTCGACACCCTCGAAGGCCACGGACGTGTGAGATGCCCGTGTGGCAAGGCTTAGGCCGTGTGATCTTCTCGATTTGGTCCATTTTGTCCCTTTTTAGCTCGTTTTTGGCTCATTTCGACTCTTGATGCTCTCCTGAATACAAAACATGAAATAATCGGATTAAGAGCACCAAAATCCACAAATCTAGTAATAAACATCCATAAATATGCTAAGTATTTGCGGTATAGATATGTATAATTTGGCGTTTATCATAGGGGGTCTGGGGGATACGGTCGTGTGGGTTTTTGAGGGTTTGAATTTTTGTCTTTTTATTTTGGTATTCTAATTTGTTTAAGTTACATTTTAGTCCAGAAAATTGATTAGTCTAATTAGAGCCCTGGATGATAAGGAAACTTGGTAAAATTTTAGGATTAGTCTCATAACGGGTAAAATTCGATATAAACATACTTGTTTCATAATTTGGAATAGTTCACGATAGTTTGTATTTGTTATAATTTAGCCCTTAACAATAAAAGTTGAATTAGACATAGTAAACGAACTTGAATGAAGCTGAAATTTTTAGGCTTGCATAATTTTGACTAAAAGAAGGTTGATAAACATTTAGATCTAAATTTGGGTTAGTTTTAACATAGGTGGTAAAATAATGAAAATACCCTTAGGTTAAATTACTTAGGAAAAGTTTAAAATTGACTCATAATTTGCTTTCATATTCATAAATAACTAATAATCAAATAAGATTGAGGTGTTATAAGTAAAGGTGTTCATGGGTCGGGCCGGGCCGGGTCGGGTTTGGGTCGGGCTCAACTAAAAAATCATGCCCATTTATTGGGCTCGGGCCCGGCCGAGCCCAAAAAATGGGCCTAAAATTTTGCCCAAGCCCGACCCAGATAAAAATACTAAAACCTGTGCCCGGCCAGTCACCAGATTAATTTTATATTATTTTAAATATATATAAAACATCAAAATACTAAAAATATCAAAATAAATATTTCCCAACAAATTGAAAATAAATTTTGAAAAATTTGTAGACTTAAATAACACTAAGATAAATGCAACTTAACAAGCAAATGCTTCTAAAATAATAAAAAAATTAACAAATGCCTTTAAAATAATAAGAAAATTAATAATAAAATAAAATTTATACAATATCCAAAGAATAACAACAAAATAATAGCAACATAATAGTAAAATGGTAGCAAAATATGGAGAAAACAACAAGAAAATAACATTAAAAAATAAAAAATATATATGCAATTTTTTTTGTACTTTAATGAATTCGGGCAGTAGGGCCAGCCTTGCTCAAGCTAAAATACCTTACCCAAGGCCCGGCCTATTTTTTAAACGGGCCTTATTTTTTTGTCCAAACCCATTTTTCGGGCCTATATTTTTGCCCAAACCCTCCCACATTTCGGGCGGGCCTTCGGGCAGGGACGGGTAGCCCGGCCCATGCACACCTCTAGTTATAAGGTTGGGGTGTGTCTTGGGTGGTCGTTAGCTGGAAAGTCACTTTGGTGGCTGATGTAATGCTTTGAATTCGAGTCGGTCTGTCCCGGTCGGGTTTGGGGTGTCACAAGTACTTCTTGGGCTTTTTTGATCTCGTACTCTATAATATGATCCAAACCGATTCAGTTTTTCTATTTCCCAAAATAAAATTTAACATCTACATATTAAATAATTTTCTCAACCCAATTTTACTCTAATAAAATTTTGACAATTTTACTCTTGGTAAAATTTCGAGAAAATTCATTCAATATGTCACAACTCAACATGTTCACTATGAACGAATAATTTATTTTCATTTTCAGGCTTCAAAATAGACCAAAATATAAATTTATTCTTTTATCATTTTTAAGCAATCCTATATAGGATTGCAAATTTCCATTCCATTTTATTTTCATTTTGGAAACCTACATTCATTTCCAAATGATTTCATTTCTTTATTTAAGAGAAACCATAATTATTCCTGAATGTTATCCATTTCTCTTTTTTTTCTATTCATTCTATTCATTCTATCCATTTCTATTCATTCTATTCATTTCTATTCAAACACACAATTCATTTCTGGTTTCAAGGAACTTGCGGGGAGACCGATTGAATATATGTAGTTAAGGCTCAAATGATTTATAATTAAGTTTTGGATTTTTTTCCTATTAATTATAAACTCATTTAGCCACGAAGTCATTCCAATATAGTATCATGAATGTGTAATGATGCGTTTCCAATGGTGTTGGAAATAGTGACTTGAGGCTACAAATTTGATGAGTGAGTCTATAAATATTATTATTTAATATTCAAGAGTCAAATATAGTATTATAGTAAATTCTAATTTGGTAATTTTTGTTATTTGAATGAATTGTTAAGTTCAAATGGTTTGTCCTTAAGGTCAAGTGGTTTTGGAAAGTGAAGTATCAGGACCTCGTTTCTATAAATCAAGCCCGTAAATATTTTTATTAAATATTTACAGAGTGGTTATATAGGTGTTTTAAAGTTTGATACAAAAATTTTAACGTTTGGATAGTTAATTAAAAAAAAGGACTAAATCATAAAAGTTACAAAGTTCACTCACTATTGATTTTTATTAGTTAAATGACTTATTTAGTTAATGGGAGAGGACATATATGGTAATTAAACCATTAGGATAATTCTTGGATGGTAAGTGGAAGAATTGAATTAAAATTTATGTGTTTTATAATAATATTATTAAATTAATTAAATGTTAAAATAGTAAAAAAAAACATAAAAGAAAAGCATCAATCTCATTCATTTTAACTTTCTTCCACCGAACCTCCGACGTGGTCTTCAAGCTCGAAGTTTCGGCTTTGGTTTTGTTCATGGTAAGCGGTTGTTAATTAGTTTTTTTAATTTTATACTTTTGAGATCGTTGTAGTTAGGTCTAGCTAATTCGTATCTTCGATTTCAAATTTATTAAAGAATTTAAAACTTTTCATTATGAATCTTAGATGTTTTTGTTAGAAATTGTTAGATTTGGAAGCTATGGAATGTTTGAGTACTATTTGATTAAGTAAATTTTGTTAAATTTGTATTTAGGAGTAAATTATTAAAATAGTAAATTTGTATGAAATTTTTGTGAAAATGTGTTAAATATGGGCTGTACAAGGACTATGTGAAATTCGCTAGTATGGTTTGAGATTAAATGTGTTCAAATAAAAGGTAAAAATTTAGGGTAAAAGTATAAAATGTTGATAAAAGGTCAAATATGTGAATTTAATTATTTTATAATATTTGAATTTATTAATTGAATAAAATTAATATATTTAGATAAAACAAAAAGGACTAGCCGATTCATAAACGCGGGAAATGAAAATTTGTTGATTAGACGTTTGAGTCATTTTTGCTGCAAAATCGGTTTAGGTAAGTTCATATTAGGCTTATTATATTTATATTTATTTGAATTTAATTATTTATGTGTTTGTGTTTATACATATATGCTATCATCAACATGACAAAAACAAATAACTTGTTGTTTAAGGTACATTTTAGGTCCACACGGCTAGACACACGATCCTGTGCCTTGGCCGTATAAGACACACGACTTGGCGACACAACCATGTGCCGTCTATTGAGTGCTTAGGGTGCAGTCGGGTAGCACACGGCCGGTACAGGCGTGTGGGGCTATTCGAAAGTTACACGACCTAGCACATTTGTGTGACACGGCAGCACACCCGTGTGATCCTACTCGATGAGTTACACGGCCGGGACACGATACGTGTATGTAATAACCTAAAATTTCAATGGTGTTAGAAACGGTGATTCGAGATCACTAAATCCAAACCGGGATTAGGAAATTAAAATAAAATAATATTTAGAAGTGATAGAGATGTTAGAAATATTTTAAATAGATGAAATTAAAATTTAAAGAGAAATTATTAAATAAATTAAGTTGAAAACGAGGAATCGAGACCTTAATCTCGTAAAATCGAGTCGAAAATATTTTTATAAATATTTATGGAGTATTAGTAATATGATGTTAAAATTTTGTTAGAAATTTTATCGTTTGGATGGTTAATTAAATAAAAGGACTAAATTGTAAAGGTGTAAAACTTGTGAAAGTGATTAAATAGCTTAAGTGTCTAATGAGGAAGGACCTAAAGAACAAATTTTCCCAAGGGGATATTTTGGACGGCAATAGTGAGAAAAGTCGGAAATTAGTGAAATAAGGGAAAATTGGAATATTACCGAGATTAACTAAATAAAGTTAGGACTAAATTAGAATTATCTAGGTTTTTCTTCATTTTTCTTCTTTCTCGTCAGCTAAAAATGCCATAGGAGGCTTGGAACAAGCTGGTTTTTCATATTTTTGCATCATATCAAGAAATCGAGGATAAACGAGGAAAAGAGAAAATTTCGGAATAGTTCCAGAAATCTCTACAACTACTGCAAATTGTTCCGGGTAAGTTCATACAGTTAAATTATCAAATTTCAATATTATTTTATGAATGGTGATTAATATTTATGTATGTTAATTTTTGAAAATAAGTAAATTATGTACAAAAGTTACGAAATTGAACTGAGTATTTCGGAGGAACGGAACGCAGGAAATGAGTACGACCTTTTAGTGAAAAAGATGAATTGACGGTAAATTACCCAAGTAAACCGAGATTCAGCATTTGTTGCGAATTCTCGTGTTTGCTTTCTGTTTAGCTCTTACAAGCTTCTGTTAACTCATATGAGTTTCAGTTAACCCTTTTGGGGTTTCAATTCAGCTCTGATGAGCTTCAGTTAGCCTTCGGGCTTCCGTTTAGTACTTGTGTGCTTCAGTTAGCCTTCGGGCTTCCGTTTAGCACTTGTGTGCTTCACTTAGCCTTCGGGCTTCCGTTTAACACTTGTGTGCTTCAGTTAGCCTTCGGGCTTTCGTTTAGCACTTATGTGCTTCAGCTAGACTTTGGGCTTCAGATCACGATGTACTCAAATCCGTAAGCCGTTCCTTGAATGGATAAGTTGGTAAGTCGTAAATGTAACGTGTGGAAAAAGAAATGTAAGTAATGTTATCATTATTGTTATTGAGCTCAATTAAGTAAATTTTTTAAATGAGATTATGACTTACAGGATGAAAGTAACTTGCTTGAAATGTCCATATGATTTGAATTTTGGAAAACTAATGTTTGGTAAGATTTATAGTTAAAGCCGACGAACTTACTAAGCTATAGTCAGCTTACTTGTAATGTTTATTGCTTTTTGTAGATTAACAGGAAGGTCAGAGGATCGGATTATCACGCTCAAGTCACATTATCTCGATTTTTCGGTAGATTTTGTTATAAATACTTTAAATGGTTTATATGGCATGTATAGGAGCTTATATGACTATGTTTTGTATTAATTCATGAATATATTAGTTAAGTTAATATAAGTTGATATATGATATGAATGGAAATTAACTAAGATGTTTAAATACTACTTAAAAGTATGAATGGATATAATGTTAGATAAAATAAGGACTAGTGATATTGTTATGAAACGAATGTGATTAGGATGAAGATTGTATTTATTGAGTTGCTGTTTGTGTTGAATTGGTTGCAAATTTGAAATTGCCGGGAAGGTTAGATGTTTCTAAAGGGGTTATATTGAGTTTTTTTTAAAATAATAATAATAATAATAAAATAAGCAAAAAAATAAAAAAAAGTAATTATATTACGAAAAATATCTGGAGTACTTGTATAAGTCCCTATTCATTTATAATACGTGATTTAGGCCTCGAGGGTTCATAAAAGAGACTTAATGATTTAATTTTAATATGTTCGTTGTTTATTCATGAATTGTTTGTAAATTAACCAATATGTTCGGTAATGCCTCGTAACTCTATTCCGGCGATAGTTTGGGGTTAGGAGGTGTTACAGTGTATCTCTAATTCGAATGTTTTTGATTGTTACACGGCCGAGACATAGGCTTGTGTTTCAGCGATGTGAGGCACGCAACCAGTGACCCTCAAATTTTTTAAATTTTTCCTAGACTTTTAAATGATTTCAAATTGGTCCCAATTTGTTTCTAAAGTATTTTTAAGGCCTCGAAGGTTCTATTTAAAGACAATATGGGTATGAATATATGGTTTAAGTTCTATTTATGATGTTGAATGAAACTAATTATAAATGTTTCAATTGTTCGGTAATGCTCGTAACCCAAATCCATGACGAAGAGGGGTTAGGGGTGTTACAAAATTTCTTACTTAACTCTCTATTACGAGATCTACCATTTTCAAGCAAAAGCAAGCTTTAAAACCATGGATCTTATGATTTCTTGATTAGATTTATAGAAGCTCAAACTAGAATCACATATTATATATTTAAACCATGAGAAACCAAAATATTACCGTTGATTTGAAAAACTCCACGAGATTTGGATCAATTTGAACAAAAATGAGTTAAGAAATAATAGAAAAATTAAATGAGAAAGATGAGTTTCTTTTGAAATTGAATAAGAAAATGTGTTTGGATGTTTAGAAAATCAAAATTTAGTATATTTACCATAAAGGCCCTTCCTATTCTCTCCCTTCTCCAACTAAATCTATAACACCCCTATCCTGTATCCGTCGCCAGAACAGAGTTATAGAGTATTACCGGGATTTACAGATAAATCAAGCCAAAAATACAATTCACATTCGACAATAATTATATAGTCCCTTTAATGGACCCTTGAGGCCCAATATGAACAGTAGAAATAATTAGAGACTAAATCAGAAACCCTAAGAATTTTTCACGAATTTACAAAATTTTCCTTATGTACATTGCCCACACACTTGTGTGGTTTAGGGGCACGCCCGTGTGATTAGGCCGTGTGGCTTCACACACCTGTGTCCCTAACCCGTGTAACTCTCTAACTTATAGGGCATGAAGAAATTTAGGTCACATGACCAAGTCACACGTCCGTGTGCTAGGCCGTATGGTTAATTTAATTTTCATAAATTAGGTGCAGCTTTCACATGGCCATGTAACACGGCCGTGTCCAAGGCCGTGTCACCTTCACGGCTGAAACACATGCCATGTCTCTGCCTGTGTGCTCAATTCCAAGCATTCTTTGTCATTTTTAAGGTGCAGGGACACACGGCCAAAACACATGTCCATATGTTAGGCCATGTGTCACACACGTCAAAGACACACGCCTGTGTATCTACCCGTGTGACGAAAATAGGCCATTTTAAAGCATTTTTTTTTACCCTTTAAACATTCCATCTACACTCAATACTTTCATATACCAGTATATTCCAAAACCACAACCAATCCAAGTCAGTAACTCATATGCTAAGCTAAATTTACAACTAAACTACTTATTTACATAAATTTACTATGTTGTTTCAAACATTAACCACCATTATATACTAATAAACACATACAAATAAACGAACATATAAGTATGAAAGTTATTCATAACCATATTTTAAGTTTATTTTCTTTTCATCCCATCGTATACATGCCATATAAACCTTAAGTTGCAATACAAAATTTACCAAAGAAATCTGGATAGTGTGGCCCGATGTGATGATCGATTCTCGAACTTTCGTCAATCTACATAGAACATTAACACACGTAAGTAAGCTTATAAAGCTTAGTAAGTTCAAAAGTTTTAAGTTAAACCTTATCGAACATACTATTATAAATCATAAAATATCCAATTCACTACCACTTCCGCCATTCACAATTTCAAATGATGAATTCACTTTATTAAGCTCAATATCAATAACTAACTAAATCCCAACACTTAAATTCAAGTAACACTTACCATTACTGTCAAATTAGGGAACGTATTACGAAATTGAGTACGTCGTTAGCTTGATGCCACATTCCACTTTGGTTTTGCACATTTTTATCATGGCTTTGCCATGATCACACACACTTTATCACATTGCCATAGCTTAGCTATGATTGCGCACTTGCACACACATATAACTGCATGATTCAATCATGGTCTTATGTTCACATTCACGTGCCATAACTCAATTATGGTCTTGCACTATAATGCCATAGCTCCACTATGGTCTTACATTTCACACTTTGCCATGGTTTAACCTTGGTCTTATTCGTTAATTCATCACTGATCACTGATTGAACGTACCCAACCCTACATTTCCCTTAATTTGAGCTTTCGATCCGATTTTCACATTATTGCAATTAATCATAATTCAATAACAACATCTGAAATGATACATTATGTCATCTCTAAATTAACAATTAATTATGAAAGTTCAATCATATGAACTTCCCTAGACCAATTTGTAAAATTTATAGGAATTCAGGGACTAATCGATAACTTTCTCTTTTCCACGTTTATCTTTGGACTCTCGATCGATAATGTAGAATTCTTCATTCATCAGCATCTAATTCAATTCTAATTCACTTCACAATTTATGGCCTTAAATTTTTAAAATTACACTTTTACCTTAAATTTTACAATTTTTACAAATTAGTCACTGCTCAATTAACCCATCAATTGAGCTAATTCTTCTTAATTAACACTTTATCTAACTATTTTAAGCTACTACACAGCCTTTTAAATTTAGAATTTCAACATCAAACCCTAATTCTCAACTTTATCACAGTTAAGTCCTAAAAATCAATTTCTACTAAAATCTCTTAATAAGTTCATCATATAATGAATTAAAATCTTAAAATATACGATAACTAATATTAAACATATAGAAATTTTCCATGGAAACTTTAAATTTCACTTATAGAATCAAAAACGAATGAATTCTATAGTTAAACCTAGTTGTAAAAGTCTTAAAATCACAAAAATTACAAGAAATAACCAAAAATTGAACTTGTAGCAAGAATATGAAAAACCAGCTTAGAGAGACTCTTTAATGGTATTTTTTTAGCTTTAGAAAGATGAAGATTTGTCTAGAATTCAATTTAGTCATCTTTTATTTTTTAACTAAATTCCAAAAATGACCATTTTGCCCCTTGTTCACATTGACCTTATTATTTTCTACATACCCATGCCGTCCAGCCTTACATTAGGTGTACAATTTTCTATTTGATCCTCCTTAATTATCTCTTAAGTTATTTAATCATTTTAGCAAGTTTTGCACCTTTTTCAATTTAGTCCTTTTAATTGATTAACTATCAAAACGTTAAATTTTTCTAACTAAACTTAATACTAACTTAATGACACTCCATAAATATTTATAAAATATTTATGGCTTGGTTTTATAAATTCGAGGTCTCTATACCTCATTTTTACTCATTTGACCTAATAAATTCTTTTAATTCACAAAATCACTAATTCAAAAATTTTTCTAATTTCACACTTGACTCATAATTATTGATTACTAAATTTTCAAACTTACTTGTCGGATTTAGTGATCTCAAATCACTGTTTCCCAACACCATTGAAATTTAGGCTATTACAAAATCCCCTTTCAATTAAAACTCTTTGTTTTCACTTTTGACCTCTAATTAAAATTTTGTTTCAATTTAATCCTTACTAATTTATATTTATTGACCTAATTATTATTGTTTTATTTTATTTTCTATGACTTTTATTCCAATATCTCTCTCAAGCCCACGATTTAATTACCCGATTCTACTAACCGATTTTCAGGGTGTGTCAATTAGTTAGATCATCCTGATCAATAATGATACAACAAGATAAGAATTTACATAAATATTTATTAAAGAAGATTCTTCATTTATCAAGTGTTGCTTGTTCTCAATGAAGATTTAAAATCTCACTAAAAAAATTTGAGATTGAATCTCTTGCATTTTTTTAAAGAAATATGGGCTCATTTTATCTTGGAAGTGGATATTTTGAAATGATTTTAGTAAATGCATCTACAAGTTAATCACATGTGAA
Source organism: Gossypium arboreum (assembly GCF_025698485.1). Taxonomy (NCBI): domain Eukaryota; kingdom Viridiplantae; phylum Streptophyta; class Magnoliopsida; order Malvales; family Malvaceae; genus Gossypium; species Gossypium arboreum. The sequence goes on from NC_069081.1 coordinate 107,001, forward strand.
TTATTAACTCGCAACCTGTAGTTTGCGACATTACTTATTTAGTGATTTTTCTATTAACAAAATTTTCAGATTATGCAATCGAAATATTTTTTTACTAATATTTGTGGGTTTATTTCTTAGGCTTTAGATGATTAATGTATACTAGATTACTGTAATAGCCCAAAATTGGGACTAGTTGGAACAGAGGTTTCAGGACCACAAAATCCGAGATATAAATAATTATTTTATAATTATTTTGAGGTCTATGATATGATTTCATGATTGTGTGAAAATTTCGTGAAGAAATTCTATGCATAAAGTGCTCAATTTGAAGTTAGGGACTAAATTGAATAAGTTGCAAAACTTGCATTCTAGAAGTTTCTAGTATGAAATTGCTTTGAAATATTAATTAGGAGGTATTAAATAGAAATTTGACCAATTTCTAAGTTATGGACAAAAATTGGACATGGATGGAATTTTTGAAAGTTTAGTAAGGAAGGGCATTTTGGTCATTTGGTAATTAAAAGAAATAAAAAGGGAAAATAAAGCCAAAATTGACTCATCTTTTTCATGGAGGCCGAAATTAGCATGGGGGAAGCCATGGCTAGGGTTTTCAAGCTTTCCAAGCTAATAGTAAGTCCGTTCTAACCCGCTTTTCAAGTTCTTTACGTTTTGGAATCCGTTAATTTGATTAAGCTTATTCTAGCAATAATTTAAGCTAGGGTTCATATTTGGAAAAATACTCATAGGTGAAATGTGTTTATTTTGATGTTTTATGTATAATATGAGATTTTAAATTATGTTAGACAACTTGTGCTACTCGGTTTTGAGTGAAAACGAGTAAAAGGGCTTAATCGGTAAAAATACCTAATAGTCATAAGTATATGTTAGAGTGAGAATTTGATGTTTCCATAGAAGGGAAAAGTGATCATCATGTCATAAAACATAAGAATAAGGGATGAAGTTTAATTCTCGAGACTAGGGGCAAAAGTGTAAATATGCAAAAGTTTAGGGGCAAAATTGTAATTTTTCAAAAGTTTGAGTTAAGGACTGTTTTGAATAGTACATTAATTAAATAAGTAAAATATGATGTTTTAGATCCCGGAAAATGAGATTTGAACCTAGAATGAGATAAAAATCGAAAATTGGGAAAGTTGGTAAAATGGTCGTTTTAGTATCGAGGTAAGTTCATATAAATTTCATCAAAAAATAGGTAGTCTCAATAACACTCCCGCAGACAAATGATCTCATATCATATCTCGAAAGAGGCAATAATAATCTGCTCACTGTAATTACCATACTTAAACATCTCATATTTCGAACATTATTCCTTTAACTATTTTCCCATCAGAAATTCCATATTATTTCTTTCACTAAAGAAGATCAGTGCTGAGGAAACTTTGATTAACACATTTTCCAACATAATTTCAGAATAGATCGATTTCTAGAGTTAACCTTATTACTAACTGTGGTATTACGGAAATTAAATAATCTTTCATCAATCCGATATCTTTCTCGCTCATGTCTGCACTTATCAATCCAATCTCAATCTCTAATCATGCTTGTAACCTTTTTATCACTAAACTCTTTGGTTTCTCACCCGAAAACTTGTTCAACACAAATCTCATGAAATTCCATTTATGAAACACCACTTTGGTAAGGGGGAAAGGGTCGTAGGGCCTTTGACTCGACTCTCATATACATATGCATGTAATACAATTTTCATCATCATGGCAACATTAGCACAATCATGTCATTCATTTCAGGTAGACTAACATTCATATTGATTTTACACTCACTTTCCAGTTATCTCATTTAAACAAGTGCACTTATACATGTATTTCCATGTTTCCTAGATAATCTTACTTATCCATTCATTAAATCAGATAAGTCAAGCACATAATATTATATAAGGGCAAAACAAACATGGATAAGTATATCACAGTCTAAACTTTCATCTTACACATCATCGTATACATATCATTACAATCATATATATCAGTCCAAACAATTTAATACATTTACTCAAGTTGTAAGAGCTTACCAATCATAATCATCCTAACCAATATACATGAATATTCATCTTATCAATAATTTTGATAAGTTACTCAAACACATGCATTTGTTCAAATAAATCGATCATGTACATCATGGAATTATCAATTAAACATAGATAAACTCATCATAATATAATCTTTTATTCATACCTTTGTGAATTTCTATTTATCACATTCACTTAATTAAGTAAGTCAAGTGTATAACATTGAGCATTCAAACCAGCATGGGTATTCATCGCAACATTAATTTTCATCTCACATGTTATCACGTATATATCATGAACTTTTATTCATACTTTTCTAAATCTACACTCATTATAAGCGTAATTTACTCGAGATACCTTTGTATCACATTTAACATGATCGGTGTAGCTCGGTTGGAGAGTATCTCTGTCCAAACAATGTGGTTCTCATTCGAGTCGGGAGACATCACACTATCACTGTTTGGTGGCATGTATAGCTAGACTCTCATGCATGCTAGGTTAGTCCAAGAATCGACTAAACCATAGCTTTGATACCATTAAATGTAACACCCTTTACCCGTATCCGAGATCAGGACAGGGTGCGAGGCATTACTGAGCATATACAGAGACATTTCGAGAAATACGACTATAAAATTTCATTTCATATTCAAACCAATCAAATAATATCATATTGTCCCTATTGTGGGCCTAATAAGCCCAATTCATGCATTAAAAACGATTGGAGACTAAACTGGGAACTTCAGATAAGTCATAGAAAAATTTCATGTTTAGGCTTTACACGCCCGTGTGGAAGCTTAGTACACGCCCGTGTGCTAAGGACATGCCCGTGTCCCGTACCCATAGAGCTCTCTGTCTATTTGGTCATGAACAAGTTAGGGTCACATGGCCAAGGCACACGCCCGTGTGCTAAGGCCACGCCTGTGTCCCGTGCCCATAGAGCTCTCTGTCCATTTGGTCATGAACAAGTTAGGGTCACATGGCCAAGGCATACGCCCGTGTGCTTAAGCCATATGTCACATATGGCCTAGACATACGCCCGTGTATCTATCTGTGTGAAAAATTTCAAGGTCATTTTCCAAGCCAGTTGTCACCCTTAATTACTTACATATGCTTATACATTTTCATAGCAATTGACATGGCATAATTGAGTAATTATAAATCCACAATCAAGACACAAGCATATCATTCTCACAACAACACATAACATATTACCAACCATGCATGGCAAACAATCATATGCACATCACCAATATCAGACATAACATGAATATCTAGATTTATAAGTCAGAATCATTAGCTCGCTATAGACCAATACATTTGGCCAAATTATAATAACACTTGTTATAAAAGTAGGTCCTTATACATGTCACTCACTTGATAATTCTAGCATATGTGTTTAAACTCTCAAGGTGTTGTCTTGATAATGTGATGCTGCCTTTGACGATCTCCAACCTCGAGCTAACCTGACAACACTCGAATACGAGAATGGCAAAATTACCATTTTAGTCCAAACTTATACTCTCCCAATTTAAGCCCGAATCTCGATTTCCTTGATTATCGAGCTTGGACGCTTGGAAACCCTAGCCATGGAGTCTCCTTTGGTACACACGACCATGGGTTGAAGATGGACACATTTTTGGCTTTTAATTTGTCTTTTAGTTCATTTTACCCCTAAATGACCAAAATTCCCTTTTTACTATTCTTTCAAATTTTACCCAATCAAGGCCATCTTTGTCCAAATTTTAGAACTTGGTCAAATTAATCTTTAAAGACCTCTAATTAATAATTCAATTCAATTTCATACTCAAAGCTTCTAGAATTCAAGTTTTACAAATTATTCAATTTGGTCCTTAAAATCAAATTAAACACTTTTTACATAGAATTTCTTCATGAAATTCTCACACAATCATATAAACATGTCATGGACCTTATAATAATCATAAAATAATAATTTTTATCTCAGATTTGTGATCTCAAAACTACTATTCTGACTATGCCCTAATTCGGGATATTACAATACTAATTGATGATTGAATGCCATGAATAATTGATTTTCGGTATTGAAAATGCTTATGGAAATTCAATTGACATATTTCATTAATTTGGCTGGTAATTGGTGATTGATTGGTTATGAATTAAACATGAATTGGATGTTAATTTACTTATCATTTTTATTAACATTCACTGAGCTTTTTAAAGCTCACACCCTCAAATTTGTGCGAGATAATCGTCGAGATTGAGGAGTGAGTAGCCGAGCAAGAGGGTTCCAAGAGATTTAGGCTTGGTAGAGACTTAATTACACATTTTTGAGACTATAGTCAGCCATTGTGGAACTCCCAAGAATTGGTTTGATTTTGGTTGTAATTGGACTTTGAACATCGGACTTTTTATTTGGATGGTTTTATAATAATTTTGAGGCATGTTTGAGTTTAATTATTGAATGATTTACAGTGTATTGTTAATTGATAACACAATGATTGATAACACAGTGTGTGAAGCATGAAATTTATACTAATGATTGTTTAAATGAAACTTCCATGGAGTGGTTTAATAGCGACTAAGGTATGCCACTTGTTTGTTTTATTCAGTGTTTGATGTGCATGAAATTGATTGTTTAATTGAATTTATTTTTAGCTTAATTAATGTCAATAAATTCAATTGAAGGTGTATGTATATATATGTTAATTAATTGTAGTTAAATCAGGTTGCATTGGCCATTAAAATATGCAATATCGGGTTTTAAAACTAGTTTTTCACAAAAATAGGTGTTGTGGTTTTCACACGGGCATGTACCTGTCCACACGGGCCTATTAGGGGTTGCACACGGGCCTATGAGGGGTTGCACACGGGCCTGTGAGGGGTTGCACACGAGTGTGTGGGTAAGTAACAGGGGCATGTGGAAACTAGAGCTATCGCACACGGGTGTATGAAAATTGGAGCTATCACACACGAGTGTATGGGATTTCCACACGAGCGTGTGCATCTACCAAAAAGTTTTTCACGACACGAGCATGGTCATTTAATGGCACGGTGATCGCGTGATTCGTAACAAGTAATAAATATTTATAATGAAAATCAAACCTAGACTAACTATTATCACGACGAAAAGGCAAGCGCACCTATCGAACAATAGTATAGTAATGGCAAAACCGGGATATCGTACCCAAGGGAACCAAAAGTACTAGTAATAACTATCTTTTTGTTATCTAGCCTAAGAATAAAAGGGTTTGTTTTAATTAACTAATTATTTAAACTAATTAACTAATTTAATTAGAGCAAAGAGAAAATTTGGAAAAAGACTTGAAGAAAAGCAATTGATAAATACGACACTCAAGGAGGAATCTACCTAGATTTCACTTGTTATCTGACTTTGAACCGGACGATTTATTCACTTGACTTGTTCCGTAGAGATCCCTAAGTTAAGTTATTATCCCTATTCAAGACTAATAACATCTAATCCCTAGATTGAATAACCGAGACTTTTCCTTAATTAACACTCTAGCGTTGCATTAACTCGATCTATGGATCCCCTTATTAGGTTTCACCCTAATCCAGCAAAATCTCGTAACCCTATTTCTAGGCGTTCGATCAACTCCGCTTAATTATGCCAAATCTACTCATAGGCAGGGTCTATTCCTCCTCTGCATAAGCACATCAAATCATGAATTAATACCCGGAATATTAACTCAAGCATTAAGAACACATAATTAAGAACAAATCAAGTATTTATCATACAGTTCAGATAATAATAACAAGATCCATCATAGGTTTTATCCCCCTTAGGTACCTAAGGGGTTTAGTTCATAATAAAGTAGGAGTACATCTCAAAAGTATAAAAATAAAAAACATGAAGAAAACTCTAAAACCCTGAAGGAATTCGAGAGAGATCTTTAGTCTTGGAGTAGCTCGGCTTTTGAGATGGATCGTCTGCTTCCTTCAAGTAATTCCTAGTGTGTGGTTATATATTCCAGAAAAGTTCTGGAAAGAGCCGCCTCCTTCTAGGTCACACTTAGGGTGTTTATATAGGCTTTGGATTGGCTTTCTTCCTCCCTTAGTGCCCTTTTCTGTGTAAAATACAACTCGTTGAAAAAGGGACACGCCCGTGTGCCACGGCCGTGTGACATGATTTCCAGGCCGTGTTCGATCCGTTTAATTACACACGGCCGTGTGGGCTCAATGGCCAGGCCGTGTGAATTGTGAAAACCTTGGTCGACACCCTCGAAGGCCACGGACGTGTGAGATGCCCGTGTGGCAAGGCTTAGGCCGTGTGATCTTCTCGATTTGGTCCATTTTGTCCCTTTTTAGCTCGTTTTTGGCTCATTTCGACTCTTGATGCTCTCCTGAATACAAAACATGAAATAATCGGATTAAGAGCACCAAAATCCACAAATCTAGTAATAAACATCCATAAATATGCTAAGTATTTGCGGTATAGATATGTATAATTTGGCGTTTATCATAGGGGGTCTGGGGGATACGGTCGTGTGGGTTTTTGAGGGTTTGAATTTTTGTCTTTTTATTTTGGTATTCTAATTTGTTTAAGTTACATTTTAGTCCAGAAAATTGATTAGTCTAATTAGAGCCCTGGATGATAAGGAAACTTGGTAAAATTTTAGGATTAGTCTCATAACGGGTAAAATTCGATATAAACATACTTGTTTCATAATTTGGAATAGTTCCTGATAGTTTGTATTTGTTATAATTTAGCCCTTAACAATAAAAGTTGAATTAGACATAGTAAACGAACTTGAATGAAGCTGAAATTTTTAGGCTTGCATAATTTTGACTAAAAGAAGGTTGATAAACATTTAGATCTAAATTTGGGTTAGTTTTAACATAGGTGGTAAAATAATGAAAATACCCTTAGGTTAAATTACTTAGGAAAAGTTTAAAATTGACTCATAATTTGCTTTCATATTCATAAATAACTAATAATCAAATAAGATTGAGGTGTTATAAGTAAAGGTGTTCATGGGTCGGGCGGGCCGAATTCGGGTTTGGGTCGGGCTCAACTAAAAATCATGCCCATTTATTGGGCTCGGGCCTACCGAGCCCAAAAATGGGCCTAAAATTTTGCCCAAGCCCGACCAGATAAAAATACTAAAACCAGTGGCCCGGCCAAATCACCAGTATTAATTTTATATTATTTTAAATATATATAAAACATCAAAAATACTAAAAATATCAAAATAAATATTTCCCAACAAATTGAAAATAAATTTTGAAAAATTTGTAGACTTAAATAACACTAAGATAAATGCAACTTAACAAGCAAATGCTTCTAAAATAATAAAAAATTAACAAATGCCTTTAAAATAATAAGAAAATTAATAATAAAATAAAATTTATACAATATCCAAAGAATAACAACAAAATAATAGCAACATAATAGTAAAATGGTAGCAAAATATGGAGAAAACAACAAGAAAATAACATTAAAAATAAAAATATATATGCAATTTTTTTGTACTTTAATGAATTCGGGCAGTAGGGCAGAACTCAAACTAAAATACCTTACCCAAGGCCCGGCCTATTTTTAAACGGCCTTATTTTTTGTCCAAACCCATTTTTCGGCCTATATTTTTGCCCAAACCCTCCCACATTTCGGTGGCCTTGAGGCGGGGGCGGTAGCCTACCATGCACACCTCTAGTTATAAGGTTGGGGTGTGTCTTGGGTGGTCGTTAGCTGGAAAGTCACTTTGGTGGCTGATGTAATGCTTTGAATTGAGTCGGTCTGTCCGGTCGGGTTTGGGGTGTCACAAGTACTTCTTGGGCTTTTTGATCTCGTACTCTATAATATGATCCAAACCGATTCAGTTTTTCTATTTCCCAAAATAAAATTTAACATCTACATATTAAATAATTTTCTCAACCCAATTTTACTCTAATAAAATTTTGACAATTTTACTCTTGGTAAAATTTCGAGAAAATTCATTCAATATGTCACAACTCAACATGTTCACTATGAACGAATAATTTATTTTCATTTTCAGGCTTCAAAATAGACCAAAAATATAAATTTATTCTTTTATCATTTTTTAAGCAATCCTATATAGGATTGCAAATTTCCATTTCCATTTTTATTTTCATTTTTGGAAACCTACATTCATTTCCAAATGATTTCATTTCTTTATTTAAGAGAAAACCATAATTATTCCTGAATGTTATCCATTTCTCTTTTTTTTCTATTCATTCTATTCATTCTATCCATTTCTATTCATTCTATTCATTTCTATTCAAACACACAATTCATTTCTGGTTTCAAGGAACTTGCGGGGAGACCGATTGAATATATGTAGTTAAGGCTCAAATGATTTATAATTAAGTTTTGGATTTTTTTCCTATTAATTATAAACTCATTTAGCCACGAAGTCATTCCAGTATAGTATCATGAATGTGTAACAGTCGTTTTCCAATGGTGTTGGAAATAGTGACTTCGGGGCTACAAATTTGATGAGTGAGTCTATAAATATTATTATTTAATATTCAAGAGTCAAATATAGTATTATAGTAAATTCTAATTTGGTAATTTTTGTTATTTGAATGAATTGTTAAGTTCAAATGGTTTGTCCTTAAGGTCAAGTGGTTTTGGAAAGTGAAGTATCAGGACCTCGTTTCTATAAATCAAGCCCGTAAATATTTTTATTAAATATTTACAGAGTGGTTATATAGGTGTTTTAAAGTTTGATACAAAAATTTTAACGTTTGGATAGTTAATTAAAAAAAAGGACTAAATCATAAAAGTTACAAAGTTCACTCACTATTGATTTTTATTAGTTAAATGACTTATTTAGTTAATGGGAGAGGACATATATGGTAATTAAACCATTAGGATAATTCTTGGATGGTAAGTGGAAGAATTGAATTAAAATTTATGTGTTTTATAATAATATTATTAAATTAATTAAATGTTAAAATAGTAAAAAAAAACATAAAAGAAAAGCATCAATCTCATTCATTTTAACTTTCTTCCACCGAACCTCCGACGTGGTCTTCAAGCTCGAAGTTTCGGCTTTGGTTTTGTTCATGGTAAGCGGTTGTTAATTAGTTTTTTTTTTAATTTTATACTTTTGAGATCGTTGTAGTTAGGTCTAGCTAATTCGTATCTTCGATTTCAAATTTATTAAAGAATTTAAAACTTTTCATTATGAATCTTAGATGTTTTTGTTAGAAATTGTTAGATTTGGAAGCTATGGAATGTTTGAGTACTATTTGATTAAGTAAATTTTGTTAAATTTGTATTTAGGGAGTAAATTATTAAAATAGTAAATTTGTATGAAATTTTTGTGAAAATGTGTTAAATATGGGCTGTACAAGGACTATGTGAAATTCGACTAGTATGGTTTGAGATTAAATGTGTTCAAATAAAAGGTAAAAATTTAGGGTAAAAGTATAAAATGTTGATAAAAGGTCAAATATGTGAATTTAATTATTTTATAATATTTGAATTTATTAATTGAATAAAATTAATATATTTAGATAAAACAAAAAAGGACTAGCCGATTCATAAACGCGGGAAATGAAAATTTGTTGATTAGACGTTTGAGTCATTTTTGCTGCAAAATCGGTTTAGGTAAGTTCATATTAGGCTTATTATATTTATATTTATTTGAATTTAATTATTTATGTGTTTGTGTTTATACATATATGCTATCATCAACATGACAAAAACAAATAACTTGTTGTTTAAGGTACATTTTAGGTCCACACGGCTAGACACACGATCCTGTGCCTTGGCCGTGTAAGACACACGACTTGGCGACACAGCCATGTGCCGTCTATTGAGTGCTTAGGGTGCAAGTCAGGTAGCACACGGCCCGGTACACGGGCGTGTGGGGCTATTTCGAAAGTTACACAGCCTAGCACACGGGTGTGTGACACGGCCGTGCACACCCGTGTGATCCTACTCAGTGAGTTACACGGGCTGGGACACGGTCGTGTATGTAATAACCTAAAATTTCAATGGTGTTAGAACAGTGATTCGAGATCACTAAATCCGACACTGGGATTAGGAAATTAAAATAAAATAATATTTAGAAGTGATAGAGATGTTAGAAATATTTTAAATAGATGAAATTAAAATTTAAAGAGAAATTATTAAATAAATTAAGTTGAAAACGAGGAATCGAGACCTTAATCTCGTAAAATCGAGTCGAAAATATTTTTATAAATATTTATGGAGTATTAGTAATATGATGTTAAAATTTTGTTAGAAATTTTATCGTTTGGATGGTTAATTAAATAAAAAGGACTAAATTGTAAAGGTGTAAAACTTGTGAAAGTGATTAAATAGCTTAAGTGTCTAATGAGGAAGGACCTAAAGAACAAATTTTCCCAAGGGGATATTTTGGACGGCAATAGCTGAGAAAAAGTCAGGAAATTAGTGAAATAAGGGAAAAATTGGAATATTACCGAGATTAACTAAATAAAGTTAGGACTAAATTAGAATTATCTAGGTTTTTCTTCATTTTTCTTCTTTCTCGTCAGCTAAAAATGCCATAGGAGGCTTGGAACAAGCTGGTTTTTCATATTTTTGCATCATATCAAGAAATCGAGGATAAACGAGGAAAAGAGAAAATTTCGGAATAGTTCCGTAAATCTCTACAACTCTCGCAAATTGTTCCGGTAAGTTCATACAGTTAAATTATCAAATTTCAATATTATTTTATGAATGGTGATTAATATTTATGTATGTTAATTTTGAAAATAAGTAAATTATGTACAAAAGTTACGAAATTGAACTGAGTATTTGGAGGAACGGAACGCAGAAATGAGTACGACCTTTTAGTGAAAAAGATGAATTGATGATAATTACCCAAGTAAACCGAGATTCAGATTTGTTGCTAATTCTCGTGTTTGCTTTCTGTTTAGCTCTTACAAGCTTCATTAACTCATATGAGTTTGATTAACCCTTTTGGGTTTCAATTCACTCGATGAGCTTGATTAGCCTTCTAAGCTTCCGCTTAGTACTTGTGTGCTTGATTAGCCTTCTAAGCTTGTTTAGCACTTGTGTGCTTCACTTAGCCTTCAGCTTCGCTTAACACTTGTGTGCTTCAGCCTAGCCTTCTAAGCTTTCGTTTAGCACTTATGTGCTTCACTAGACTTTGGGCTTCAGATCACGATGTACTCAAATCCGTAAGTCGTTCCTTGAATGGACAAGTTGGTAAGTCGTAAATGTAACGTGTGGAAAAAGAAATGTAAGTAATGTTATCATTATTGTTATTGAGCTCAATTAAGTAACTTGCTTGAAATGTCCATATGATTTGAATTTTGGAAAACTAATGTTTGGTAAGATTTATAGTTAAAGCCGACGAACTTACTAAGCTATAGTCAGCTTACTTGTAATGTTTATTGCTTTTTGTAGATTAACAGGAAGGTCAGAGGATCGGATTATCACGCTCAAGTCACATTATCTCGATTTTTCGGTAGATTTTGTTATAAATACTTTAAATGGTTTATATGGCATGTATAGGAGCTTATATGACTATGTTTTGTATTAATTCATGAATATATTAGTTAAGTTAATATAAGTTGATATATGATATGAATGGAAATTAACTAAGATGTTTAAATACTACTTAAAAGTATGAATGGATATAATGTTAGATAAAATAAGGACTAGTGATATTGTTATGAAACGAATGTGATTAGGATGAAGATTGTATTTATTGAGTTGTTGTTTGTGTTGAATTGGTTGCAAATTTGAAATTGCCGGGAAGGTTAGATGTTTCTAAAGGGGTTATATTGAGTTTTTTTTAAAATAATAATAATAATAATAAAATAAGCAAAAAAATAAAAAAAAGTAATTATATTACGAAAAATATCCGGAGTACTTGTATAAGTCCCTATTCATTTAGAATACGTGATTTAGGCCTCGAGGGTTCATAAAAGAGACTTAATGATTTAATTTTAATATGTTCGTTGTTTATTCATGAATTGTTTGTAAATTAACCAATATGTTCGGTAATGCCTCGTAACTCTATTCCGGCGATAGTTTGGGGTTAGGAGGTGTTACAGTGTATCTCTAATTTGAATGTTTTCATTGTTACACGGCCTGAGACATAGGCTTGTGTTTCAGCAGTGTGAGGCACGCAACCGTGTGACCCCTCAAATTTTTTTAAATTTTTCCTAGACTTTTTAAATGATTTCAAATTGGTCCCAATTTGTTTCTAAAGTATTTTTAAGGCCTCGAAGGTTCTATTTAAAGACAATATGGGTATGAATATATGGTTTAAGTTCTATTTATGATGTTGAATGAAACTAATTATAAATGTTTCAATTGTTCGGTAATGCTCGTAACCCAAATCCATGACGAAGAGGGGTTAGGGGTGTTACAAAATTTCTTACTTAACTCTCTATTACGAGATCTACCATTTTCAAGCAAAAGCAAGCTTTAAAACCATGGATCTTATGATTTCTTGATTAGATTTATAGAAGCTCAAACTAGAATCACATATTATATATTTAAACCATGAGAAACCAAAATATTACCGTTGATTTGAAAAACTCCACGAGATTTGGATCAATTTGAACAAAAATGAGTTAAGAAATAATAGAAAAATTAAATGAGAAAGATGAGTTTCTTTTGAAATTGAATAAGAAAATGTGTTTGGATGTTTAGAAAATCAAAATTTAGTATATTTACCATAAAGGCCCTTCCTATTCTCTCCCTTCTCCAACTAAATCTATAACACCCCTATCCTGTATCCGTCGCCAGAACAGAGTTATAGAGTATTACCGGGATTTACAGATAAATCAAGCCAAAAATACAATTCACATTCGACAATAATTATATAGTCCCTTTAATGGACCCTTGAGGCCCAATATGAACAGTAGAAATAATTAGAGACTAAATCAGAAACCCTAAGAATTTTTCACGAATTTACAAAATTTTCCTTATGTACATTGCCCACACACTTGTGTGGTTTAGAAACACGCCCGTGTGATTAAGCCGTGTGGCTTCACACACCTGTGTCCCTAACCCGTGTAACTCTCTAACTTATAGGGCATGAAGAAATTTAGGTCACATGACCAAGTCACACGTCCGTGTGCTAGGCCGTATGGTTAATTTAATTTTCATAAATTAGGTGCAGCTTTCACATGGCCATGTAACACGGCCGTGTCCAAGGCCGTGTCACCTTCACGGCTGAAACACATGCCATGTCTCTGCCCGTGTGCTCAATTCCAAGCATTCTGTTTGTCATTTTTAAGGTGCAGGGGACACACGGCCAAAACACATGTCCATATGTTAGGCCATGTGTCACACACGGTCAAGACACACGCCCGTGTGTCTACCCGTGTGGACGAAAATAGGCCATTTTAAAGCATTTTTTTTTACCCTTTAAACATTCCATCTACACACAATACTTTCATATACCAATATATTCCAAAACCACAACCAATCCAAGTCAGTAACTCATATGCTAAGCTAAATTTACAACTAAACTACTTATTTACATAAATTTACTATGTTGTTTCAAACATTAACCACCATTATATACTAATAAACACATACAAATAAACGAACATATAAGTATGAAAGTTATTCATAACCATATTTTAAGTTTATTTTCTTTTCATCCCATCGTATACATGCCATATAAACCTTAAGTTGCAATACAAAATTTACCAGTGAAATCTGGATAGTGTGGCCCGATGTGATGATCTGATTCTCCGAACTTTCGTCAATCTACATAGAACATTAACACACAGAAGTAAGCTTATAAAAGCTTAGTAAGTTCAAAAGTTTTAAGTTAAACCTTATCGAACATACTATTATAAATCATAAAATATCCAATTCACTACCACTTCCTGCCATTCACAATTTCAAATGATGAATTCACTTTATTAAGCTCAATATCAATAACTAACTAAATCCCAACACTTAAATTCAAGTAACACTTACCATTACCTGTCAAATTAGGGAACGTATTACGAAATTGAGTACGTCGTTAGCTTGATGCCACATTCCACTTTGGTTTTGCACACATTTTTATCATGGCTTTGCCATGATCACACACACTTTATCACATTGCCATAGCTTAGCTATGATTGTGCACTTGCACACACATATAACTGTCATGATTCAATCATGGTCTTATGTTCACATTCACAGTGCCATAACTCAATTATGGTCTTGCACTATAATGCCATAGCTCCACTATGGTCTTACATTTCACACTTTGCCATGGTTTAACCTTGGTCTTATTCGTTAATTCATCACTGATCACTGATTGAACGTACCCAACCCTACATTTCCCTTAATTTGAGCTTTCGATCCGATTTTCACATTATTGCAATTAATCATAATTCAATAACAACATCTGAAATGATACATTATGTCATCTCTAAATTAACAATTAATTATGAAAGTTCAATCATATGAACTTCCCTAGACCAATTTGTAAAATTTATAGGAATTCAGGGACTAATCGATAACTTTCTCTTTTCCACGTTTATCTTTGGACTCTCGATCGATAATGTAGAATTCTTCATTCATCAGCATCTAATTCAATTCTAATTCACTTCACAATTTATGGCCTTAAATTTTAAAATTACACTTTTACCTTAAATTTTACAATTTTTACAAATTAGTCAACGCTCAATTAACCCATCAATTGAGCTAATTCTTCTTAATTAACACTTTATCTAACTATTTTAAGCTACTACACAGCCTTTTAAATTTAGAATTTCAACATCAAACCCTAATTCTCAACTTTATCACGCTTAAGTCCTAAAATCAATTTCTACTAAAATCTCTTAATAAGTTCATCATATAATGAATTAAAATCTTAAAATATACGATAACTAATATTAAACATATAGAAATTTTCCATGGAAACTTTAAATTTCACTTATAGAATCAAAAACGAATGAATTCTATAGTTAAACCTAGTTGTAAAAGTCTTAAAATCACAAAAATTACAAGAAATAACCAAAAATTGAACTTGTAGCAAGAATATGAAAAACCAGCTTAGAGAGACTCTTTAATGGTATTTTTTTAGCTTTAGAAAGATGAAGATTTGTCTAGAATTCAATTTAGTCATCTTTTATTTTTTAACTAAATTCCAAAAATGACCATTTTGCCCCTTGTTCACATTGACCTTATTATTTTCTACATACCCATGCCGTCCAGCCTTACATTAGGTGTACAATTTTCTATTTGATCCTCCCTTAATTATCTCTTAAGTTATTTAATCATTTTAGCAAGTTTTGCACCTTTTTCAATTTAGTCCTTTTTAATTGATTAACTATCAAAACGTTAAATTTTTCTAACGAAACTTAATACTAACTTAATGACACTCCATAAATATTTATAAAATATTTATGGCTTGGTTTTATAAATTCGAGGTCTCTATACCTCATTTTTTACTCATTTGACCTAATAAATTCTTTTAATTCACAAAAATCACTAATTCAAAAATTTTTCTAATTTCACACTTGACTCATAATTATTGATTACTAAATTTTCAAACTTACTTGTCGGATTTAGTGATCTCAAATCACTGTTTCCCAACACCATTGAAATTTAGGCTATTACAAAATCCCCTTTCAATTAAAACTCTTTGTTTTCACTTTTGACCTCTAATTAAAATTTTGTTTCAATTTAATCCTTACTAATTTATATTTATTGACCTAATTATTATTGTTTTATTTTATTTTCTATGACTTTTATTCCAATATCTCTCTCAAGCCCACGATTTAATTACCCGATTCTACTAACCGATTTTCAGGGTGTGTCAATTAGTTAGATCATCCCGATCAATAATGATACAACAAGATAAGAATTTACATAAATATTTATTAAAGAAGATTCTTCATTTATCAAGTGTTGCTTGTTCTCAATGAAGATTTAAATCTCACTAAAAAATTTGAGATTGAATCTCTTGCATTTTTTAAAGAAATATGGGCTCATTTTATCTTGGAAGTGGATATTTTGAAATGATTTTAGTAAATGCATCTACAAGTTAATCACATGTGAATTATTAACTCGCAACCTGTAGTTTGCGACATTACTTATTTAGTGATTTTTCTATTAACAAAATTTTCAGATTATGCAATCGAAATATTTTTTTACTAATATTTGTGGGTTTATTTCTTAGGCTTTAGATGATTAATGTATACTAGATTACTGTAATAGCCCAAAATTGGGACTAGTTGGAACAGAGGTTTCGGACCACAAAATCCGAGATATAAATAATTATTTTATAATTATTTTGAGGTCTATGATATGATTTCATGATTGTGTGAAAATTTCGTGAAGAAATTCTATGCATAAAGTGCTCAATTTGAAGTTAGGGACTAAATTGAATAAGTTGCAAAACTTGCATTCTAGAAGTTTCTAGTATGAAATTGCTTTGAAATATTAATTAGGAGGTATTAAATAGAAATTTGACCAATTTCTAAGTTATGGACAAAAATTGGACATGGATGGAATTTTTGAAAGTTTAGTAAGGAAGGGCATTTTGGTCATTTGGTAATTAAAAGAAATAAAAAGGGAAAATAAAGCCAAAATTGACTCATCTTTTTCATGGAGGCCGAAATTAGCATGGGGGAAGCCATGGCTAGGGTTTTCAAGCTTTCCAAGCTAATAGTAAGTCCGTTCTAACCCCGTTTTTCAAGTTCTTTACGTTTTTGGAATCCCGGTAATTTGATTAAGCTTATTCTAGCAATAATTTAAGCTAGGGTTCATATTTGGAAAAATACTCATAGGTGAAATGTGTTTATTTTGATGTTTTATGTATAATATGAGATTTTAAATTATGTTAGACAACTTGTGCTACTCGGTTTTGAGTGAAAACGAGTAAAAGGGCTTAATCGGTAAAAATACCTAATAGTCATAAGTATATGTTAGAGTGAGAATTTGATGTTTCCATAGAAGGGAAAAGTGATCATCATGTCATAAAACATAAGAATAAGGGATGAAGTTTAATTCTCGAGACTAGGGGCAAAAGTGTAAATATGCAAAAGTTTAGGGGCAAAATTGTAATTTTTCAAAAGTTTGAGTTAAGGACTGTTTTGAATAGTACATTAATTAAATAAGTAAAATATGATGTTTTAGATCCCGGAAAATGAGATTTGAACCTAGAATGAGATAAAAATCGAAAATTGGGAAAGTTGGTAAAATGGTCGTTTTAGTATCGAGGTAAGTTCATATGTATAATAAGCATTAATTTATGCATGTTTCAATGTAAAATTGATATATTTACTATGATTTCTGCGGTGTTGAAAGAATGTAAGTTGGTATGATAATAATGCAAACAATAATGTTGTAATTTATATTTGAAAGTTAAGTTTAGTGAATTAGTTAAATTATGTTAAATTAAATGATTATGGTGCCAAGTTTATGAATTGATTTAAAATATGTCTATGGTACATGAAGTGCATTGAATTATCATACATAAATGTGATTTCTATGATTATGGATATTATGGGAAATTGTAAGTTCATATGATTTTTAATAAGGCAATGTGTAATTTAATGTTATTGCCTTGATATTAAATGAGATGTAAGTTTATATGTAAGTAATACATCAATATTACTTGTATTATGATATTTTATAATAATATTGGAAATATGTTTGTGGATAATTACTTGATTTGTGAAATTGTTGGAAAAGAGAGAGAAATCCCGGTTGAACCTTCGGAAAGATTGGATGATACAGATAGTATGTAGTTAGGTCACATGTATGGTGCTGAGTGCACATCATGTGTACAAGAGAGCTACGAGACATTATGATGTAGCTAGGTCGCATGGGTGATACTATGTGTACACCATGTAGACAAGAGAGCTACGGGATATATGTAGCTTAGTCGCATGCGTGGTTCCAAGTGAAGGACACCATGTAGACAAGAGAGCTACGAGATAAACTGGCTAGGTCACATGGGTAGTACTAAATATTCACCATGTGTACAAGAGAGCCGAACTATATGATGGGTGGAGCTATGTGCTGAAACCACCAAGTATCGAGGATTGATCCGAAGTGTTCAACGGGAGACTCTCTATGTATTGCTTTGTGAGTTTTGTGATGAATAAATGCAGGAACTTGGTTATGTGAATGATGTGTTCATTAAGTGACCAGGATGTGGTAAGGTTATAAACAAGTAAGTTATACATGAGGATGATTTTATGGTGACCTTGTGATCATGGGCCTATACTTGTGATGTATGAATTGTGGTGAAAATGATTTGTGATATGTATGTTAAAATGAGGTTAATACAAAGAAAGTGTGAAAGAGTGAATTAGCAATAAAACTGTTTTGGACAGTAGCAGTGGCTTTATTTTGAAAAATCACCAAAAATAGTAGAAATTGAATCAGAGACTGAATGAGATATAAAATTAAATCTTAATGAGTCTATTTTCATATAAAAGAAACATAGCAAGCAAAGGAGTTTTATATTTTGAGATATCTATGTTTTTGTGAGACTGGTTCAGAATGATTACGTGATCCCCTGTTCTGACTTTGGAAAATCACAAAAAATTGGAGAAAAATAATTAGAGGCTCAAACTTATATTTTTAAAATCCCTAATGAGTCTATTTTCAAGATAAATCAACAAGAACATTATCAGAGTTTTGTAATATGAGATAATTATTTTTAGTGAAGAGAGGTCGGAACTGTCAGAAAGTGAAACAGGGGAAATTTTAATGAATAAACTGTCTAATTGGCTAAACCAAAAATTATGAAAATTTTATAGTGGAAATATATGTGAGTCTAGTTTCAGGGGAAATTTACAGATCCTAATTTGGAGCTCTGTAGCTCGAATTATAAATAAGTAAGTGACTATAACTCGTGTGGACAGTTTGATGTGAGCATTTATTAGTAAATTGTGAAATCGTACTTACAAGAATGCTATATACATTAAGGATGTGGAATGGAGAGGAGGAGGAGGAAAATAAATATATGTGAAATACATGGAAACTATGGTATATGAAATATTGATATAATGAAATAAATGATATGTGTTTATAAGAAAACAGAAAGAGAATGATATGTATCATGACATGTATATATATATATATATATATGACTAGTCTCAATGTAATGCTTGTTGGGTATGTAGTTGAATTGAAATGTTTCAGGTAAAAATGTTATTCTGCGCATCTGAATTGTGATATTTTATAAAAATATGATATAGCTTTAAATATGAATGCTTGATGATTAAGCTGAAGATATTTGGTAAGATGATAATCTTGGTATAAATGTATAAGTGGTACTATAATAGACAAGGTAAAATGAGTATGAGAGACACATGTATGATGACTATGAGAGACACATGTATGATGACATACAAATGCTATGTTTGTGGTTTAATTGAGGATGTTTAATCATTAAATGAATACCATGTTATATGCTTTTGATTTTGTATAAGTGTGTAAGAGATTAAGGTTGACCAAAGCTTGGAAAATAGCCTAGGTATATTCCACACAGGCAGAGACACGACCATGTGTCTCAGCCGTGTATAGAACACGACTTTGGGACACGGGCGTGTGGAGCCTTAAAGCATGAAATTTCCAAGATTTTCATAAGTTCTCGGTTTAGTACCGAACCCTTTTTAAAGTATGTTTTGGGCTCCGTAGACTCAAATAAGGGACTACATATAAGTGAATGAACGTTTTGAAATATGAATGAAATTTTATGGCCCGTATTTTAGTTTAATATTTGTATGTTTTTCCGGTAACGCCTCGTACCTTATCCCGGTCTCGGGTACGGGTAAGGGGTGTTACAATTACAATGCGAATAACTATTGCAAAGCTTGTTGCTTATACATATAAAATGGTTTAGCAGAATTTATGAAGTAAATGCCACCAATTAGTAGCTAAATCATATCTTTTGAGAGCAAAACTTTTGTATATGTATAAGGATATGATATTTTACATGAATTGACACTTGTATGCATCATACCAATAAATTATGTTAAATACTCATCTAAATTGGCTTTTGACCAGGAGCCAAATATAGCCCATTTTTAAAAAAAAATTTGAGTGTGCAATATATGTTTAAGTTGCTCCACCACAATGCACAAAATGGATATTCGAAGAAAGTTGAGAATATATATTAATTATTAATCTTATTGTATTATTAAATGTCTTGAATGAATTGAAAATTTAATTATGATATGATTTGGTGATTGCTATTTTAATTTGATAGTTTTTCAACATTAGGGAGAGAGAAATAACAGTTGAATGAAATCATTAATTGCGATGAGTTATCATTATCTAAATCCTCAGAGAAAGTAATTAAATCCTCACAGAAAGTAATTTGAACCAAAATTTCAAAATTAGGTTTCACTTTATTGCAAGTTAACAGATAAGATGTATTTATTGACCTAATAAGAATGTCAAGTGTTATATACCAACTAATGTGTTGAAATCTAAGTAGAACAACCTATTAGAATAAATGAAAGTATTGCATGCCTAAAGCATGATAAATTGATTGATTCCAAAAAAGCTCTCGTAAAAAAAAATACTAAACCAAGATGATCATATAATGGAAACATGTACTCCTAAAGAGAACCAAGACATAACTAATTATTAATACTCCAAAATTGATTCAGATATCTAAATATGAAAATGATGAAAATAAAAAATCTCGATAAGCTATGTCAATACGAGATAATGTGGAATTAAAATGAAAAGTTGTCTAGAACGGTTTCGCATGCAATACTATTGATAAAATAATGAAAGAAAAGGAAGATCTTGAATCAATTTGTCAAGAAATATAAACATGAAATACATTGGCTAAAATGAAAAAACACAATTCAAGTAAAATTAAATTCATAAAGTTTCTGGACTGAGACTCTAAACATTTAACGATATAAAGCCAGTGAGATTCAAATGATTAGTCTTGCGAAAACAAAATAAAAAATATGAAGTTTTCGCTAAGTCCTGACATTGATTATGAAAAATATTCTTTTTTTATGGATGACTTTAGATATCTTATTATTCTGACAATTTATACTTGACATGCGTCTTATGATTATTGTTATAATATATATTGTGAAAGTTTATATTAAAATCCTTAAAGAATTTAAAATGCTAGAAGCATACATAAATTCCCAAGAAATTGTTTCATACAATTGTGTAAATTTTTATATGAATTTATTTGAGCATGTATTGGTATAAATAGACTACGATTAAAATTTATTATTATTACTATTGAAACTCTTGAAGAGACAAAATATGTTCTCCCAAAAATTTTCACTCATAACTTTCAAAGAAATGATGATATAAATACTTAACAAGGTCGTTCAAGTGATCATTTGAAAATTAATATCCAATATTAGGACGCGTAGAATTTGAGATATCATATTATGTTATCATGAGGGAGTAAATATACCCTATACACTTTTTTCCTTGACCGAAGTTTTATCCTACTAGATTTTACTAGTTTTGTTTTTAATAAAAACACATTATCTATCAAAAACATCTAAAGAAGAATATTATAAATATTTTATTATTAAATGAATATCCATCAAGATAAATTTAATATACATTAAGACTCTAAGGTTTATTAGAAGTAATCTTTTATGTTATATATGCTTCTTATGCCTATAAATATAAACTTTATAAAAACAATATAAACATATCAATAAATTTTATGATTCTCTTTTGCTCTATCAATTTCTCGCTTATCTTTATTTCATAAGATATAACAATTTATTTGAATATTTAAATGTATCAAATCCTAAAGCTACTTTATTACACAATCTCGTAAATAAAACATGGAACTCTAGACGGATTAAATTAATATAAATTATATATAAAACTGTGTAAAATTAAATAAATTTTGTGACATTTGCCAAATGCTTAACCAATATCGATATATTTAAAAGCAAAAACGAATATTCCACATATTAAGAGCTAAGTCTATCTATGCTCTTGAATTTTCGCAAACACCTCAAAGGACAAAAAGTACCTGAGCAAAAGGAAAGTAAAATTAGGGGCATCATGTTGAGGAAATAAAACACAGCTCGTACCCGAAAGAAAACGCTTTCTTCCGTTTCCTTCTTCAGGAAGCAGCCAAAACATTTGTGTCGGAACATATACCGGGGTAACTTTAGCTGCAAACTGCTTCAATTGCAAGTCTCTTAGTAGTACCAGGACACAAGCCCTTATCGAAGTTCTCTTCTGTTAGTTCTATGGCACACTCATTCTTACCCAGGCAGACCTGCCGTGCACAGAACATTAGGAAGGAAAAAATAGTGTTAATTAATATGCATTAATACTATACGCAGATAAGTGTGTTCACTGAACATGACTATAAATAATCACCTAGATTACGGGCTTATCTGCAATCACAGCTTAGTTGACTTAGTTTCTCGGACATTCTTAGTCCAACTATTAGTGTTATACAAACTCCTTGGCACCAGATTCTGCTGCCAACTTTTCTAATATTTTGCAAACTTTTCCAATATTTTGCAAATTCTTGGCTACGGTTGATTCCTTGAGTAATTGGACATTACATGCACATGACTTATGGCTATGCGGAGAGGCGATAACCTAAACTTTTGGGATAAGCGAAATGGCAATATGTACACTGTCTATATCTATCTATACCATATTTAAGCCTCTAAATAAATTGATATCATAAATCAATTAGACATCAATTTAGACACCAACTTAATTGAAAAATGACCAAAAATCCAAAAATCAATTTAAATCTAAAATATATACAAAGAATTTAAACCTAAAACCATAGTAGTTATAGCTTTAATTTTACTATTTCACCCAAAGTTATATAAATATATGTCATAAATGTTTCTTTCTTAGCATACATTGTGAGTATATCATAATCTAATACATAAATAACACTAACCGAGTCACAAGTTAAGTAACTCCATTTACTTATCAAAAACCTCTTCCCCTTAAAAATCTCACTCAGATAATAGCATACATAAAAGTGAAACTATATAACGAAAATTTACATATTATATTTTTATAGAAAAATCATCCACTCTTTTACTTTTCTCTCCACTGTTTAAGAAACCAACACCCTTTTCCCTTTTAAAACCTACCACTATCCTAAAAATATTAATATTTTTATCACAGCGTATGTATATAAAACCGCGTATTTATAATTTGGATAATCTCTAATACATAATAAAACGTATGGTTTAAATTTAATTATAATAACATATGCAATACATACAAAACAAAAATTAAAAAATAGTTTAAATTGTAAGAAAATATTAAATATGTAAATATAATTTAATTAATAAAAATTAAAGATTGAATTAACTTGATATATTAACACAATCAACGACATTATCTTAGAAAATATAATTTTCTTAAAAAGATTAATCTACTATTATCTAAGTCGCTAATCAAGTTGATGTCTTAAATTAATCAAATATCAATTAATTTGGAAAAAGACTTATTCATCTTTATACAATTTTTAAATAAATGAACTAAAACTAATGTATTTAAGTTCCAAAACGTGTTCAATGAATTCATAAACAAGTTCTTACCACTACTCCAATAATAATTATTAAGTAAATTTTAAAGTAATTTTTATATAAAATGCTTTCTGTCACCTACTAAATCTGACAGAATTGGTGTCACGAGTCAATCAAGAACTAACTCAATTAAAAAATTTATGAAACTATCCTTTCGTGTTTAAAATAGGTTATACTTTTCGAGGTTACTTTAGTTCTTTTATTTTCTATAAAAACAAATGAGAAATTACCACTAAAATAAAGTTTTATTTAATCTAATATTTACATTTTAATTGTATTATGCATATCTTAATACCTCCATCAATTATATATATTAATAATATTATTAATTGAGTTAGTATTACAAATTAACTCGATATCAACTCAAGATTGATACAACACTATGATAGACAACCATAGTGTATTTAATATTTTTAATCTGATGTATTTATGTTTTTAAATTTCATTTTACTAACAATTAATTCTAATTTTTTCATTGTAATAATGTACATATCGCATATGTATATTCTAAACACGTAATTTCTACGTATATACTTGTTATAGGTATACTTATATTGATAATATTGTTATTGATTGAGTTTCTATCACAAGTTAAACTCAACATTAACTAAAGATTAATAACAACATTAGGTTAAACAATAATATCGCATTTAGTATTCTTAATCTGATTTGTTTACATGCTTAAATTTCGTTTTACTCACAACTTAATCTATTAATCTATTTTTTATTTGTCATATCGTACATCTTTCATGTGATATTACTAATTAATTTCAAACCATAAATTTTATTATTTATTATATATTATTTTAAACATTTATTGGTGTTTTAAGCACATAGTTATCATATACGTATGCGTGAAAAGAGACTAATTTATCTTTCCTGTTAGATGATTACTATTGTTATTTTAACATTGCAAAGTTAACATATCTAAATTTTGAAGACGTCTTCAATGGATTTATAAACAAACTTTTTATCACCGCACCAAAAATAATCATTAACTTTTAAAAGATATTTTCTTACATGCATAGTGTATCTATACTATTATTTAAATATCTGATAATGTCACTATCAATCGAGCACTTACTCAATTAAAAAGTTACAAAATAATCATTCATATTTAAAATAAATTATATTATTTAAGATTACTTTAATCTTTTTCATTTTTATAAAACCAATAAAAGTTACATATTGTGAAATTTAAACCCATTCCATTTGGGTGAATAAACAGTTAACTTTAACACTAAAACAAAATTTTATTTTGACCTAATATTTAAATTTTAATTGTATTATGCATACTTTCTTATCTCCATCAATTATATATATTGATAATTAATTGAGTTGATGTCACAAGTTAGCTTAATATTAATATAACATCATAATAAATAATTGTAATGTATTTAATTTTCTTAATATGATATATTTATGTGTTTAAATTTTGTTTTACTCACAATTTAATTTATTTTTTATTTTAATTCCATACATATTATATACATTATTATTAACTAGTTCCAAACCTTACCTTTTAATTATTTATTATATACTATATTCAAACCTATATTTTAAATAGGTTGTTTGCTCACACGTCCTGGGTGAAAGGTATACTAGTATTATCTATGGTTCTTCATCCACTTATACAGCTGAAGTTGGAGTAACCTTACCTTTTCGACTGCCAATGTTGAGTTAGGATCATGGCACTCCCCCTTGCTGTAAGACCCACACTTTCCTGTAGGATTTCCGAAGCTAGCAAATTTCACATTAGAAATCAAAGTATTTTTGGGGCACTTCAGATGGGCAGCCGATTTTCCACTTCCACCTTTACGTACTGGCGCCTGGTCTACCATAGGAAAGTCCTCAGCAATGAGAGAACATAGGCCTGATATTTTGCGTTTGGAGAACGTAATTTTTGTTGGATCTCCACCTTTCTCCTCAAAGATAACCAAAATGTTTCCAGATGGCTTGAACCAAGAACGGGGAACATGGTACCTGGTTAATGGCAAAAACACATTTTTAATCACTCCTCCAAGAAAGCTTTTCTTTTCTTTTTTTTTTTTTTGGACGAAGTCTGGAGAATAAAAAGGAAGCCTTTTAAGGGAAGTAACATATTCAAAGTAGAATATGGTGATAAGAGTATGCAAGGGTCAATGAGTGATGACGTATCTTAAAATTTCACAATTTTAGTCTAGCTTTAAGTCAATAAAATAGAAAAACGATAACTTGGTGGCCTCAATTTCACCGATTATTGATAAACTAAAATGGAAAACACAAACACATGTAAATTGCCTTGAATAACTAATGTATTACCGATAAATAGACCAAAAAATAATATAACATGATCTATTAACATGGTTGATCAATAATTGAAATTTCTTAACCTTGGATACCTGAAAGATTTGGCAAATATTCCTACGTTTGTCAATATAACCCTTTTGGTATATCAACCCCAGCCATGCTTTTGTGAGTTTTTTCTCAATAAAAAATTCTATGGTCAAGGAAATTATATTACTAACACCCATTTATTTAATGCATTTAGTGTGAAGTCTGAGTTCAGAAGAAGAGTAGATTTAATCATCTCTGACTGGGCTTACCATCTTTGTGTTGGTTCTCCACAACCAGTAAGGCATTTGTCTGGGAAGAATTTTCCTCTGTAATCACACTCCTCTACACACTTCTCATGTTCAGAACTTTTTATTGGCCAGTATCTTCCAATCTCTTCTCCATTTAACCATGCTAGACCTTTTCCCATATGAATCATATCCAGACCAACTGGTTCATCCCCTGATGGAGAATCCACAACAACCTGTCAAAGCTTAAATACTTCAGTTCTTTCCTTGCTTTTTCTTTCAATGTTGAACAATGGTAGATTAAGCAATTAAGTATTTAGCTGCAAAAAATATTTATCCAAAATTAAATTTGACCTGGAAATAAGAGCCTTTTACCTTGTACCATGTCAAAGGCTGAATTTTTTGTGGTTCTGAGGTTGACACCCAATTTATGCTATTCAAACCGTCTGGTTTGTATATACTCAAGTTTTCTCCTTGCAATCCAATCTGCGTAGAGCATAACAAGGATAGAAAAAGGCTTTCAGAGTTTTAAAGGCTGTAACTAATAAGATATTCTAGCCCTTCCAAGGCTTAGGAAGATAAGAGATGCTTCCTTTCGGAAACAAATTCTTTGAACCTACGGCCACATCAACCTTAGCTTTTCACTGTTTTGAATATGATGCATAGTCTAGGAATAAATCAAGGATTACAGGGCTCAAATCAAGTCGCTTTATTAATATGTGATATTTAGCTAGCTGGACAGCCCATCTTGCTTAAATTAGATTACTAGCATTAAGCACTATAATTGTACAGCTACTTTGCCATAGCATAAAAAAAATCTAGGTTTTAAAGTAATAATGCGACAATTTTATCTATTTTTAAACAGTAAAATATGATAAACAGAACTCTAGATCTGTTCTGTTTGACATTTTCAGCAAGTTCCAGCTTCTAGACTCTGCCGTGTTGTCTCTTTCTTAGCACAAGATTAGCAGAATCTAAAATTGTAGAACTGACTATAATCGACTATTGAAAATTCTCAAAGTATTAGAAGATTAAATTTATGCCAAAGACTGATGAATTATTCAAGCTTGAGACCAATTTGAAAATACCACTGATGGAGAACATCCTAGCAAGTTTCGGAAGAAAATCTATTTGAAGCCTAAATGGTCAAAATATTCAAGGGTCTAACCGACTATTATCCCAACAAATTTCAATCCAATATACAGCTTTGCAAATTAAATAAAAAAAAAATACAGTTTTGCACTTTCAAAGACTGACAATCAAATAAAATATGAGAGATTATTCTCGCCCAAACTCAATAAAGCCAAATACCTTGTAGGTCCATCTAGACATAGATAAATCCATTGTTCCATTGTTGAGCCCCTCGATCTTGACACTTGTTAGTCCTGCTCCTACCCATTCATATAACCCTCCTGCATTCTAAAACCAGGAATAGTCTGACTTTCAAAAGCATATCATGACTGAAAAAAAATACAAAGTCCCAAGGCAAATTGTACAAAGCTATACAACTAGTAAAATTATAGAAGGAACGAGAATTATCAATTCTAACTTGCTTGTGAACATGATTACATATATAAAAAATATAGCAATTTAAAAGCCCAAGATCAGATGTGGGATGGGGACAGATAAGGAGAATCAAGATATTTCGCTATTAGCCACTAATGATCCATTCTATATCCAGTTTAGGATCCACATATAGTCACCAGAATAGGACCCAAATCAGACTCAACATGGTTGACAAATCAGCCGAAACTTGAAGAATTCAGATAGAAGAAAAAGTTCAAGAAAACATCCTACAGTGCTTATGGACTCTATAGATAATTTCATACTTCACTCATGCTTATAAGCAAGAAATAAAATAACAAATCTCAAAAAAAAAAGGTTTTGTGTCTATCAAGTGGTCCGAATAAAACAGATTCATATTGAAGATAAGCTGTTTAAAACATCAGAGGATCACCCGTATGCATAGGCAGAGGAGTCAGAATCAGCTCGAGAGAATATAGAAAATCGCCTAAGGTTCCTAATACCCTGTTTTTGGGTAGTTATGTGGAAGCCCAAGGAAGGAGGGGGCCTCATCTCTCCTAAAGAGAGGTAAGAACTGCACGGCCAAGCTTTTGCTTGTTAAAAGCCCTATAAACTTGGTCCAAGGGAAATTCACTCATTAAAGCCGCAAGAAAGATATGTGGAAAAAAGTTCAAAAATGTCTTCTTAAATTACCCAACAATTAGATTTGATGCAGATTAGCCTTTTAAAGTTTCAGTACTGCATGTTTCAAATTAGTTGAAGAGAAGGAAGAACCATAGATAACTAGAATATCTAGTAAAATTTTAACAACCAATCAACATGATGCTAAAATTTGAAAGAAGAGGGCAGCAAGGAAACAAAGCCTATCATATAAGTGAAAACCAGCATTGCTGCCATGGAACTCAAAACAAATATTGGAATACTTAAACAAACATGCAAGCAAGAATGTGTTTTAAGAATAACTAACCTGTAGGCCCACTGTCATGCTTAACAGTGCAATTTCATTCTTTCCCGCCTTGAGAGAAATTGGACTCTCAAATTTGAAGGGAGAATGTGAGCCATTTCCAGAAGCACTACCTGTTTTAAAAAATTTATTACAATTATCTCCACGTGATAGACCAATAGCAAACGTGGGGAAATACAATGTTGTTCAATTTATAACTTGCAAAATAAATCAATCAACAATATCCATTAACTAAAAGGAAAAGAGAATCTTTGTTGGTGCATGGGTATATATGCATGTATTAATAGGAACCACTTTAAACATTAGGTTATAGTGGAACTTATGATGGGAAAATATTACTTATATGCCATCTACAGCCATTTGCTCAGTCTTTAATGATCAGTTAGGTTTTAAAGAAACATGCTTTCAACAATCAACAACCATGAAAGAAATGACAAAGTCATATCAGAAGCAAAGCACATCATATTGATTGTGAAATTTCCATGTGGAATCTGGAGCCCTGAATAATGCTGCAGAGCCATCATCTCCAATGGGACACCCTTGCAACTTGGAGTTGACAACTTGAATGTCTCAAGTTCAAACCTTGGAGATAGGACAGAATCACCTCCCAATATATAGCAGCAATAGCTCAAGTCCAGTGGACCGACAGAATCACCTCCCAATATATAGCAGCTATAGCTCAAGTCCAGTGGACCACCATATACAGCAAAGAAACAATTATTAATGACCACCACCACCATAATTAGTTTCATTGTTGAAATGGTTAAAAGTCAGTTTTGGAATCCTAAACCCTAGTGTTGTAAAATAGTAAAAAGTTTTTCCTAGAGGCTATGACACTGAAATTATCCTAAAAATAGAAAACCAAAGCTGGAAAACCATATGACGTATGAAGCTACTTATGGCAATTGAAGTTTCCAGCATGCTGATCTGGGTTGTTTGTTCTTAGTCCCTAAAAGAAAACTAAGCCAGAGAAGAGAAATGAAACTTACACCCAATTTAAGGTGTTTCCTATCATGTTATTATCACAAAGAAATATTAAAGTCATGAGATTCATGGCACTCAAGTATAAATATATATCAATAATGGAGCCTGCAGTCAAGGCAGATCCAAACTATAGACTATAGAGGCAAAGGTACTTCTGCTAAGGTGACAACAATAGAAAAACATGAAAAACGGCATGTAGTATGATTCCCCAAAACTCACATTGAGAATTTGTTAGAATCCACTATCATATATATGTAGAGATTTGTATCTAACTTGTAGGCAACTTCTGTAGACAAAAATAGTAAGACCCAAAGCACACAATACACAAAAATCATCTCACAAGAATCAAGTCTCTATAAATATACCACGGGATCCTCAGAAATTCCAAATGTGGGATTTGGGGTGTGGTAACAACTAGGTCCTAGAAATGTTCATTCTACTTTCCTTCAGCATCAAGCATGAATTCTGACTCCAAAAGTCTGACTTGCTCACGGAACAATGAGAAGTGAATAATAAAACTTAATTTAAATTAAATTGTCTATCCAGACCAGAAAATGGAGAAGTGCAAAATTTGAGAGTAGGGGTGATAGTACACAAGATGAAAATTGCATATTGACATGCCTATCAATAATTTTATTATAAGATAGTATTTCAAGAAAGGACATTTAGGAACACCAGTAATAACCTTGGAGTTCTTGATTCACAAAAGCATGAAGAGCATGCCCCTTTGACTCAATAAGGAGGACTGGACGGCCTGCCTTCTTCAGAAATTCTTCATTTTCACCAACAATTATACTGCAATTCAAGGATACTCATACTATAAGCTGGTAAGGCTATATTACAATATCACAGAACCAAGACTTACTAAAGGCATATGCACACTCCAAAACCAAGTTGAATTTGGATCAAGTTAGCATACCAGAAGAGCTCTATATCTCAGATACTATAGTATAGATAAGAAACTTTGCTTCTCAAATGAAAGAAGGTTTCAAAGTTATGAAATACATACCACAGCAAGAAGATTTTAATTGGGAAAAGAATTATAAAATTAGCATAACACTGATTTCTCATATGGTTCCTTTTTTTTTATGTTAACTATAAGCTTAGAAAGGCCAGAGCTCCAAATACATGCAATTCAGTTTTATGAATCCTTGTTAACCATATAGCACCCATAATTAATACTATAAGACACTGTACCACAACTATATCAGCATGATTCCTTCTTCGGGAGGCAGTATCGGGCACCTATAAGTTATAACCTCCATAGCTAGTAGAAACATTGAACCACTATCAAGCGATGATAATCAGGTGATGGGAGATAAAATGAGTAAATTCACAAATCTATAAACACCAAAGATCCATATCATTAAGCCAATGATGGTGGAACAACATGACACGCTTCTACTTTAAGGCATGCCCCTTCATGCCTATTTATCAATCATTTAGTCATCCAAATCCTATTGAACTCTGAAAGACAAGTTTAGCCAGTTCCACAGAGAAATACAAACCTGGTGGTATACCAGAGGTAGTCAGTAGTATCTTTCGTGGTATTTATATGATCCACAAAACCATTTTTGGCAAAGTCAGCTACTCCCCAGATTCCAGCATTCTCCACAAACACATCCCATTTAAGAGCTTTCAAGCCTTTACTTGGGGACGTGACTGATGGCATCAACTCCTCGGGCATCATTTCAACTAGAGATGCCTGTGAACCTACCTGTTGACATATAGCAATCAGAGGCTGAGCTTTTTTGGAGCAAGAGGGGCCCTTGCCCCCTCCCACCTCCCCCACACCCAAAATTTTGACAATTCTTCACATATATATGAATATATATATACATATAAATTCATACTGGTCCCTTCAAAATAAATTTATACATTATAGACTAAAAAAAAGTAAAATTAAATTGTTTTTTTTTATTTGACCAATTTTTGTTTTTAAACTCTTCAAATTAATCAATTTGTCATTCAAGTCACTGTCATATGTTCTGTGAACTTAGAACTGATTTTTCTAAATATTAGCCTTTTCTACAAAACTACAAGACATCTACTAAGAGTATTGAAAGGTTGGATTTTTTTATATCTTTGCCGCCCTGTGCTTGTCTTCTTCAATTTTCAACTCCAAATCCATAACTAGAAAATATATATATATATATATATATATATACATGCTAGTTTTACAAAGTTTCCCATCTTTTATGCATGTGAGAATTCCTTATCTTTGCTAAGTTTTGAATATTGAACAAGAACCCTTTTATTTTCTATGGCTAAAATATATATTAGCTTGTTTAAAAAATTAAATTCGTTACATCCCAAGTCAGGAAACTCAAAAAGAAAAAAAAATTGTTTATTCTAGGAAATAAGATTAAGACTTAAGAGAGCAAAAATGGTATATATTATATATAGGTATATATGTGTGCATGAAAATAACAGCAAAGTAGATATGTTTGCAACGAATTCAGTCAAAAATTATAACAAGAACATGTTCTATGAGATCGCAACTTTTTTCTTAAGCAATTTAATCTTGTAATTGCCCCCCACCACCCACAAAGAAAAAAGAAATATATATATGTGTGTATATATAAATGTCAAGATCTGCCACTATAGGCAATTGATGAATGTTCAGACATTGATGTGTATAAATAATTTTTTTGAAAAAAAAATGAAAATTTACCTTTGCCGTGTTAAACACAACATTCTTACAGTCGGGCAGAATGCTGACCGACCATGAAGGCAGGTGATATGACACATTCCGGAACACTACATTCTTGTCAGTTTTATCATCCAGGTTAGCAAGAAAGGCAGCACATACTTCTGAACCATCATCATAAACATCAGCCTGCAGTGAAGTGGTTGTTCAGATAACAAAAGTAAATCAAAAGAATAGAATAATTGAGTCATTAACACACAGAGTAAGTTTTAGATATCTGCGATAATGCCACATTTTAGAATAACATGGAAACAAGACAACAAAAACTAAAGGAGAAAACAAGTAACTCAAATATGTTAACTAAACGGGATTAATGACATAAGACATTCTAGCATCTTGCTACCTATCACAATATAATCAAAATTTCTACTCTTGTCCCGAAAATGACTTAAATATGTGCTGTTCTTATCAAGCAGCTACCTAATGTCCTGAGTATTTATCTAATTAAGAGTGCAGGTTACAGGATTTACATTTTGGTGAAAAAGTACTTTTTGACCTAGCTAAACAAATTCTCGTATCAGAGATTCTAAATTGAGAATCTACTTAATGTCCAGGTAAATTTGGCTGATTAAAAATGTATATTACAGGATTGATATTTTGGTGAAATAGTACTTTTTGACCTAGCTGTTAGCATCAAAAGATTTTGTGAAAACAAATTGTTGTTTCAAATTCTAAATTGACTGTCTCATATTATGTTTTGTGTCTTCAAGGTTTCAATTTCCCTGAAAAACCTTTTTTTCCCCAGTGCCTCTGAGCAAAGGCTACATTTTAACAAAAACATCAAAAGCAACAATCACAGAAGGGATGTTTAAGATTCTTATAAAAGGGAGTTTTCTTGAACTCAAAACAATTTTTTTACTCTCATGAAGGGAAGTTCTTTATGAATGAGGTAAGGTAGCAACTGCCACCAAGCCTCTTTAGAAAAGTGAAAAGACAGAAGTAAAGGGGAACTTTAAAGTTGGTGATCTGCCCCCACATGAAGAGGTGAGCACCGAAGAGGTGGAGTAGTACTTAGGAAGAGCAACAATGATAGGAGATTAGGAGAGAAATACTGTTATCTGAAACTAACTGGTAATCAAAACAATTTAGAAATCAGGTAATTGCTATACTAGGAAATTTGACTAAAATGTTGCAAATGTTTAAACGGTATGATTTGGAGAACTCAATAATTTTCTAATATGTACTTATGTTGTCTTTTTAAGTTTAAATGAATCTAAAAAGATATTTCAAATTGGAAGATGAGTACATGGTGATGACTGAGCTTATAACAATTTAAGGGATAAAAGTTAACACATAAAAGTTGTTTAACCGTAAAAGCAACAAGACTTACCTGAATATGCAAATATGATTTACTAACAAAATCCCAGCGAAAGAAAAATGTCATCTCAAATGTTATGTGGAAAAAGTTGTAAAGAAGGAAAGCTTACCTCTTGTGAAGGACCTAGTGATAAAGTAGTCGGTTCACTCTTTAGCAATGCATGCTCAGATAACTTTATAGCTCTATGGAGTTCCTTTAGGTGTCCCCATTTTGGAAGCCTAGGTAACCCTAAAAGAGAACCCACCAAATATTTAAATACTCTGGAAGAGAATACACTTACTGACAGATACCATTAAAACAGCTTACCATACTCATCAATTGGAGCTTCATAATCATAACTTGTTGTAATGAAAGGTCCACCTGATGTTCGACCAAAGTTTGTTCCACCATGATACTACACGACAGAAACAAAAAAAAGTAAATGCTAAGCAACAAAATGACCAAGTAACACATTAAGAAATAAGTTAACTACATGCGTTCAAAAAGATATCTGACACTAGGATTGACTAGCACACCATGTAGTAATTATGTACGCTTCCTCCTTTCTGGAAAAATCGAGCAACAGAAAAAGCAACATCTTCTGCTGGCCTGTGAGGGTCTCTTGCCCCAAATGTTTTAAACCTGAAAAAGCAAAATACTTATTGCAGCAAAACTGAACCGAAATCAGATGATCATAAAACGCACGCACACAAAGAACCATATATCCAGGTTATTAATCGAAAATACAAGGAAATAGAACCCTAAAGAAAAAAGAATTGTGAAGGAAACGCCCCTCAATATAAAGTACATATTTGAAAGCAAGATAGTTCCAGTCAAACACGTAACAAGCGTGGTTATCAAAAGGTTCCCGTTGCTCTAAAGCTCTATGTTTCTTCTATAAGATTATGTATCATCAGAAAAAAACAAAATCATATTTGATATGCAAGATTACCGAACACATCCAACATGAAACTAATCAACTGAAACAAACAATAAATTAAAATATTACCATCCAGGCCAATTTTCAGTCCAAATTTTGGGCTTGTTTGGAGAATTAGGTGTGAATTGATCACAGTAAAAGGAGTTACAAGTATTAATCTGCAGTATAGAAGAAACGATATGGTTACTTTATGCTAAATAGATAAGTTTTTTTATCATGTAATAAATAAAAGCAATAACTCTGAACATTTTCTTTTATTGCAAGCAACCATGACCCAATTTAAAATTTTAGACAACATAAAACCTGAAGCAAGAAGCACAAAGTTGTTATAATAGAGAATATAGTAGACACTGAATCTTAATAATCCAGAAAATCAACTCAACACAACCATATAGCTGCTACCCTAGTAGCATGTATATAATGAATGCATATTTGATCCTATTAGTCTATGCCGACTGTTTTAATGCAAACAGCTAACGAGTGCTTATAGGCCATAGATAAAGGTACACCTACATATATCACAGAATCCCAAAATATGGACTATAGAGGTTGGCAGGACAAGTTTTATGTTTTTAATATCCTTGGATGTACTGTTATACATGAGTTCTTCCTTTCACAAAAATAATATTTAACTATGTAGTATGTATACATGCAGGGAATAAAAAATGAAAATAAGAACAGAGAAAACAAGATTTCCATATGAAAAGTAACTGAAATTGTTGGACATGAGTGGATTCTAAGAGTTATTCATGGGAGGAAATGCTAAATTTATAAATGCATACTGTATTTGGCTTCTTAACATAACAACATTGATCTGAAATGAACGAACCTATAATATCACAGAAAAATAAATGTCTACTGGAGAATAAGGAACAGCTTAGGCCTTTTTCTTTTCAGGAACTATGAGAATTCAAGATTATGAGATAATGAAAAGTAATCGGTTTTGGCATCTTACCCTAGCCCATTCAGAAGAATTATGGGACTGAAATTTATTTTAAAATATAATAGAAGAAAAAATATGGCACACATTGGACACATGCAAACAGAAGGAATCATACTTCATTTGTATTCATTTGGCCGAAAATTTAAGTTAAATAAATAATGTGAAAGTGAAAATGGATGAACAGATTGATGGATAGAGAAAATAGGGATAAAGACTGAATCTGTCATTAGAAAGAAAAACTTAAAAGTGAAAAAAAATCTCACCACAGGGTCAGGAGCATCATCTTGTTGACACATTATCCAAGGTACTCCAATATTCTGAGAAACTGCCATTCTAGCAGCCCATGTAACATAACGCTTTGCCCCTTCTCCATAAAATTTTTCGTAATATCCATATTCATTTTCAACCTGCAGTTAAGAGGACGATGTTTAATGTACACTGACAGCAATTGCTATTAACCGGGAGCACATCAATTGATTAAAAAAATAATAAAAAGATGCTACAAGCAAGAAGCGGAATTGAAAATGAAAAGGCAAAGAAATGAGCATAAACTAATGCAGCATTCTTCTTTCTATGGTAAGAACTATTGATATGTCAATCTTTCAATATATCAGCACTAACTTTACATCAACCCAGGCTGCATAACTAGAAAGTTGACTGCTATCCAGTATTTTTTTCAATAATATCTCACGAATTCACTTAAACGTTTTCACACATCTATTCAAGGAAAACATACACCATGCATGATCTAAACGAACTCAACTTCTTGAGAAAGTGGATATTCTTCTAAGAAAAATACCATTCTAAGTAAACAAGTCATAATTGACATGGTTAGATTCAAAAAACTCACAATAGTATCTTCGATTTACAATTTCAAAAATGTAAAAATTGTGAAGATGCCCCTAGAGTTATTATACTTGTTCCTTTCACGTAAACTCAAGGATGGAAGATTCGTAAATAATATTTCTGTGAGATTTTACTCATGAAAAATGGAAACAGCAAAATGAACTGTTTCATTGATAACCAAATCATCCCAATGGCGAGGAAGAAGTCCTAGAATGTTTATGTCCCAAGTTCAAGTCCACTACATGTTTTAGTTCGACTTTATGTTGGTTCTGTTTTCTTTATTTATCCTTTTTTTGGTCTGTTTATTGATTTCTTCCATAAATTACTACATGATTTACATTGAAATTCGAAAGTTATTTGATTGCAATTAGAATTTGTACTTTTAAATGAAAATGTGACCTCAAAAAGAACAAAGTACAATTCAAGGATTTCAAGCTATAGCATAGCATCTCTTAGAGTCAAAGGATTAGAGGAAAGGACCCTCCATGTATAGATTTTCTATTCAAGTGGAACAAACGAAAATGAATGTTAACAAAAGTTAACAACCTCTCTATTGCTCAAGTAACGAATTTCTCAAACCATTAGTCACTATGATAGCACAAATTTAATCAATTTATCACCACGTCATACCCTCAGATGTAAGCATAATACCTATCATGCAGGGTAAATTTTAAGAGAGCATCCCACCTTAAACAAATCTTCTGTAGGTGGAGAGACCTGTGTCATATAATGTGCCCAGCATACCCCAAAATTGTTTGGGAGTTTTGTAACCACATAACACTCCTCATCAAATGTAGCGGCATAGACAAGATACCGAATTTAATCATCGTGTAATTTTATCATGCCTGAAAGAATTGGCTCCCTACATTTTTATTTTGTCCATGATATTTCAATGCACCCATCATCACCAATCAAATATGCATGATCCAACAAATTTGAAACTAATACATGCTAATCGTGATTAAAGATGTAACGGAAAGTAATAAAATGAAAAATAAAGGAGGGGGCTGGAGCACAGGTTAGTGCACAGCTCAGACCAGCAGGTTCAGAAAAGGAAAATTTCTCAAAGGCCACTTCCAAGTTTAGTATTGTACTTGCCTGGGCCAGGATGATTGGACCTCCTTGCGGTGCAAAAAGCTTCTCCTGCTTCATGAGGTTCACTATGAATGTTGTGAAATTCCGCATGTAATACTAGGCCACAAAAAACAACCAACTCAATAAGTTAGCAGTAAAGCACGAAATTAACAGTTTAACAATAAACGTATAGATAACTACAGGGGCCACCATTCCCCAAACTAGAACAACAACAGATCCAAATTCTCACCTTGAAGGGTTCATTATCAGTTCGAAACACAGTTCCAGGGACATAGTGCAACCAGGCAGGTACGCCCCTGTATTAAACACATTTTATTTAATCCAAGCAAGGAACGCATAGCTCCTTGATGCTTTAATATAATCAAATCAATATATGTTTAATTCAGTGACTTCAGGCATCAAGCGTCATCATTAATCATTTTAAAATCTAGGATAAAAATGCAAACACACCCAAAATTCCATTCAGCAGCTACAAAGGGGCCAATTCGAAGAATCATATACATCCCGGCTTGCTGAACAATCTTTACAAATTTGACTAGATCGTATCGCCCTTCAAAATTGTACTGCAAATTAACAATCAAAGGTCAGAAGCTTTGAGCTTCGTCGACAAAAAGTACGTCACATTTTGAGCAGTACTCGTCCAACAAACCAATGCAACAGATTTGGAAAACTCACTTTTCCTGGAGAAAGCTCATGTCCATTCCAAAATACGTAAGATTCAATGACATCAACCCCTCCTTCCTTTGCTGTTTGAACCAGCCCTGGCCACATCTGCCACATTACAGTTAAAGATTACGCTTATGAAAATTCAGAATGTACATTCCAAAGAAACCATTAAAATGGATAAACAAGTAATAGGTGAATTGCTTAAACTGAGAAAGAAGCAAAATTGGATGAAGAAAGTTGATTAGGAAAATCTTGGCATCGTTGAAGAGATTGTGACACCGCATCAATTACATGACTTCCGCATTGAAATGAAGCTTTGTATTAAGTAAAGTGAATGGGAAAAAGTGTAGTAAAATGCAAATGTGCACCAGAACTAGCCAAACGAAATTAAAAACAAAAAGAACGAATCAAATCCCATTAGAAATTTGGCAAATTGGTTGTGCCATTTTAGAAAGAGTAAAGTATGTAAAATAAAAGTGAAAAAGAAACCGCCTTACCGCAGGAACGCTGCGGGGGTAATGAATGGCAGCCGAAATGAGAAGCTTGCGTTGGCCATCAATGATGAGAGAGCGGCGGTCATAGGTTACATTGCCAGCGAAACAAGAGTTAAACAACGAAGTAAAGAAACAAAACAAGAGAAAAAGGAGGAAGATCTTCATTTATTTTTGTTTTAATCTGGATATTATTAGATTTGAGCTTGACTTTAAGAGTTTTAGGTTTTATAGAAAAGAGGAATTAAGGCTGAAGAGAAGAGAGAGTGAGAGTGACAGTGACAGTGATGAATTCATGTGCATAAGCGTTGGCATTGCTGACTGCAGAGACACCCAATGTGACAGGCAGGCGTGGGATGTGGGAAAGAGTAGTGGATAACTCTGGACAACTGGGAAGATTTGCCGCGTTTTCTTTTCTTCTTTTTTTTTATTTTTTGCCGACAAAATATCTAACAAATTGATCCTGATAGTAGGTGTTGGACGACTGTTTGGATAGCTTACAATCTATATATCCAACATCGTCTCAAGGAGAGAAATCCAATCTGATCATATATTAGGCGAAGATCCAGTCAAAAAGAACTTGTCAGAGTAAAAGAACGAGGATTCTAAGTATGCTATCCGCGTATTAGAAGTTGGTCACACTATGAGATATGATAAAAATCTTCATGAAATTAATATTAAAAAATCATATTCCTTCAGTCTAATTCTTTTGTTGATGGGCAATTATAAAAGTTAAAAAGTTTATTTATAATTTTATAAAATAAATTCAAAACTATTAAAAACTATTTAAAATTTAAAAATAAAATTATGAAAAATATAAATGGTTCCAAAAATTCAAAAATGTATTATTTATCCCGTGAATAGAAATAATCTCACAAACTTTTGAACTATTTTTTAATCTATATTAGATCGAATTTGAACAAGTATTTTTAACTTCATATAATTCAATTATATGTAAAAAACATTTAAATTTAATTATAAAATATTATTATGAAATAATTTTAAATAATGGTACAAACTCTAAATCGATTGCAATTATATTTAAGTTATTATAATTTTTATAGAATAATTTATTTTATTTTTAAAATGCATTATATAAAAAATTTCTACAACCTGCAAATATAAATTCCTACGATAAAATAACAATAAATAGCAGTATAGAACAGTAAATAGATCTTCCCTTTCAAGCAATAAGTTTAGCCTTAGCCTTAGCCTCGATGTACACCAACTTTTCATTATGTAGTCGATCCCGATGAGACCTGCAAATTAACTTTTGTCAAATTTCTAACTGCGATACATGTGTTGGCAATTTAAGATTTCGACAGTCTTACGATCTGAAAAATCTAACTCAAATTAATAGTCTCAACCACATAGGTCGTTTAAATTCGATATCTATCTCTCTTGATGGAATCAATTTGTTTGCAGAATGTAAATGGCGCAGGAAGTGCTAGATTTTTTCTAAATATTATTACTAAATATTCCTAAATGTTATCACTAAATAATTCAAAATTTAAAAATCAAATTTAAATTAAAGACTAAATTTAAACTAATTACAGAGTTGTAACAATAGCAAAAATTCTTCGATCTTTATCCAGCCACCTTTTAAAAGAAATCTTCAACCCTTCAATATTTTTCCAGTCATCCTTGAATCTTTAAACTTCCAATCAAGTTCTTTTCTTTGCTTTTTGTTTCAATTTAGCCTCTTTTTGTAAGAGTTTGAATTCAGTACACTAATTTCATTTCGATAAGAAAATTCTAAATTTAATAGTATTTTATTTGATAATTAGCAAAAAAATTAAAAATACAAATTTATCTTGCCCACCAATAATTCAATATTTTGATTTTTTGGAGTGACAATTATAAAAACGTAAAAGTCAATATATATTGTTTTGTTCATTTGATCCATACCCATATAATAAATATCTTTATAATAAATTTTTATTTTTAAATTTAAAAATTTTGCACGAGTTTAATAATTACTATAAAATTTATTATTATATAATTTTTTTAAAATCTCTTTTATAGATATAAATCTTAAATTGACCTACAAATCGAAATAAATCATTTTAAAATATAATAAAATAATAACACGTAAATCATTTAAAAATATAATACAATAATAAAAAATTCTCTCTGAATTAAATGACTATGAAAATTACTTAAATATATTTTGAAAAGATTAATATCTTAAGTGAATAAATTTAAAGTTAAAAACAAATAATTTGGGCAAATTATATAAAGTATAATATAAAATGGGATAAAACATAAAATAATATTGAGAGAATAATTAAAACATGACATGAATATTTTATCAACTAAATTATGTCGCACAATGATGTTACTGTTAAATAAAAATATATTCATTAAAACAAATTATTTCTTGAAAGAAGTATAGTGGAGTTACCTTGAGTGCAATTTTTATTAATTAATCATTCGTGATAAGTGTTAAAAAACATGTTTTAATGTTATTTTTAATACGATTTTGAGTGGTTATTTGATGTTAATGGTGAATTTTATTCTCCTAATACTTTAAATTCGTGTTTTTATATTTAAGAGAGTATTTTGGAGCAAAAGGAATGAAAAAACTAGTGAAAATCAGAGTGAACTACAAGAGCTACACGGGCTAACCTCTTTTACATGACCATGTTATTTACACAGGATTGCACACCAAACTTTCCAAAAATGTGCTTTTTAGGTTTTTCGGCCATTCTAAGACTATATATGACAAAAATAAGAGGATATCATAGAATACTAAAGAAAACAACTCCAAAAACACCATTGAAGTCGACTCTGAAGCAGATTTTCGTCAAGATTGAACAGTTAATTTATTAGCAAGTTATCATGAGTTTCTTCGTTTCTTTCGGTTATATTGTTTCTTGGTTGTTTTTATTTGTAAGCATTAACTAAATTTCTAAATACCTAGGGGAGATGAACCCTATGATGGATTCTATCATTTGATTTTTATTTTATGCGATAAATACTTGAATATTATTCTTAATTATGTGTGCTTCATTATTGGTTTTGATATTTCTAAATTATTGATCAATGTTTGATATGCTTAAATCAGAAGAGGAATAAATACTATCTAAGAGTAGATTTTGCATAATTGAGTGGAGTTGCATAGATGTCAAATCTAATAGAGGAATCTACCGGTGTAATACCCTGAAAATCTTTACAGTAATATATTATCCTTGATATAATAAAATAAGGAAATAAAGTGATAAAAGGGAAGTTTTGAGTTATGGCAACATTGGGAAGTAAATTATGATATCTTGATTCGTGAAAGGACTAAATTGTAAAAGTTAGAAAAGTTTTGTTGTCAAGAGTAAATACTCAAGACTTAAAGGGTTAAAGTGTAAATATGAAAAAGTTGAAGGACCAATAGTGTAAATATTTTAAGGGTAGAATGATCTAGAAACTAAGGAAAATGGATGAATTAGGACCAAATTGAATAAGTGAATAACTATGAGGGACTAAATTGCAATTTTACCAAATTAAATGATGACTCAAGGATGGAATTCTAAAAGATCATGAAGGGCAAAATGGTCAATTAGTAAGAGAGAGAATTCTAGAATGTAATGATTATGTTAATGATATTTTAAATTAATTAATTAGATAAATATTATTTTATTAATATTTTATGAGATATTTAATATTATTTTATTATTATTTATTTAGTATATAAGGAAAGAAAGATGAAGAATTTTCATCATCTTTCCTTTCCATGCAAACTAACGTGAGAGAAAGAGAGGAAGAAAGAAAGTTTTACTTTCTTTACAATTTGGTCCTTTTACCAAAAATTTACCATTTTCACCCAAAAATCAAATGAATTTCCATAGCTACCAAGAGAGAAAAATGTTAAGGAGAACATGGGGAGTTAGAATATCAAGTTGGATTCAAGAAATAGAAGCTGGAGGAGAGAGAAAATCAAGTTAAAGATTGGTATCAAGAGAATAAGGTAAGTACATCAAGATTTCAATATGTTTTAAGTTTGTTATTGTTGATAAATCATGGAAATAATGTTATAGTAGAGTTTTATTACATAAGGTCCTATGTTCTTGATATGTTAGTGAAGAGAAAATAAGAGAAAGTGATGAGAAATGGTGTAGAAAAAAGAAAATAAGGGTGTTATAACATGGTAATTAATATCTTGCACTAAAACAGTTATGGACAGCAGCAGTAGTCTAATTTTGAAAAATCACCATAAATTTTATAAATTGAATTAGAAGATGAAAAAAATATGGAATTAAATCTTAATGAGTCTAGTTTCTCATAGAAGAAACAGTGTAAGCAATGAATTTGTAAATTTTGATATATAATGAATTTTGTGAGACAAGGTCAGAATGAATTCGGGTTCCCCTGTTCAGAATTTGAAAAATAATAAAAAATGAATAAAAATAATTAGAGGCTTAAATTTATATTTATAGAATCCTGAATGAGTCTAGTTTTATTAGAAACAAACTAGAACATCATTTGAATTCTGTAAAAGGAGATAACTAATTTTTAGTGAAGAAGGGTCAGAACTGTCAGACAGCAGAACAGGGGTGACTTTAATGAATAAACTATACTAATTGGCTAAACCAAAAATTCTGAAAATTTTATGATAAGAATACATGTGAGTCTAGTTTCAGGAAAAATTAACGGATCTTAATTTCGAGTTCTGTAGCTTAATATATAAATAATTTAGTGACTATGACGCAAATGGACAGTTTTGAATGTACATATAAGTAAATAGTGAAATTATTGATAATGTTACTTGTTGTATGTTATATAAATTAAGGATGTGGAATGGAGAGGAGGAGGAGGAAAATATGTATGAATATTCATCTAGCATGGCTAATTTGCATGTTTTAGGCTCAGGGACTAAATTGAATAAAAGTAAAATTTTATGGGCAATTTTGTAAAAATGTCGAAATGACTAAATTGCATGAAATAGATTATTTTATTATTTAAATTACAAAAATTTAACGAAATTATCAAT
This sequence comes from Gossypium arboreum, assembly GCF_025698485.1. NCBI lineage: Eukaryota > Viridiplantae > Streptophyta > Magnoliopsida > Malvales > Malvaceae > Gossypium > Gossypium arboreum. The sequence continues at coordinate 150,479 of NC_069081.1, forward strand.
TTAGTTCAAGATCGGGAAAACATGTTTTAGGGATTAAATTGACAAGTGTTGAAATTATGGAAAATTTTGATATTTTATAGAATTCATGGACTGTTATCAATATATATGAGAATAATAGTTGGAAATAAGGATTAAATTGCAAGAATTTTACTTTCCTGTCCCTAAGGATGAAATCGTCATTAATTAAAAGTTTAGGGGCAAAATGGTAATTTTGCCTAGAGCATTAATTAAATGTATTAGAATATGAAATGAATGAAAATGATGATCAAATTTATTTATAAAGATCCGGACGACACAAATACGAGACTTGATCATGGAAAAGAAAATATATCAGAATAATGAAATAATAAACACGAGCAATCAATGAGGTAAGTTCGTAACTTGAATTATATTCAAATGCTTGAGATTGTATGTTATTGATGTGAATATGATTTGAATGTTCATTGTATGAAAATTTATAAAACATTGATATATTTGATAAAATGGGAAGAAATCCCGGTTGAATGAAAGGAAAATTCGATGGATCTCTGAAAAGGAATTGACGGTAAAAAGGATCTAGCCCGGACGGGTGACCCTATCCTGATATAGCCCTCCCGAAGAATATGTGTAAAATGGATTTAGCCGGACGGGTAATCCGAATTAGGGTCTGAATTTAGCTTTGGGTGTAATTCAGATCCAAGCTCATTAGAGTAATTGTCGTTGCGGATTTAGCTTTGACCGGTAATCCCGACAATACTCTATGAGTTTATATTGCGTGATTTAGCTCGACTGGTAATCCCGCTGCAAGGATGAGGTTCATGGAGTGTGCTCTCGATATGAAATGTGTAAGACCATGGTTGAAAGATACCATGGCAACTCGATATAAAATGTGTAAGACCATGGTTGAAAGATACCATGGCAACGTGATATGAAATGAACAAGACCATGGTTGAAAGATACCATGGCAACATGACGAAAATGAGTAAGACCATAGTTGAAAGACACTATGGCATCATGTCAAAGATATATAAGACCGTGGATGGGAGACGCCTAGCATCTGTTGAACAATTGATATTCGTGTAATATGTATCGATGACGAATGGTTATATGAAATAATTATGAAGATAGATAAACGAAATAAGTATAAGTACATGAAATATAATTTATGTTAAGTTTGATATAAGCTATTACCGAATAAATATACATAAAATATATGGAAATGATGGAGCATGAAATATTGATATAATGAAATGAATGATATATGCTTATGAAGAAACAGTAAGAGCATGATATGTTTCATGACATGTACATATATGATTATCTTTGATATGTTGATACAAGGAAATTATGTAATTGAGACTATTATTAAACTCAAGTGCGATATGTCGAGAAAATAGATATATCGTTGTTGAATTTATATGAGATATGTGCAAGTATACTAACAATGTTGTTGTTTGATGCTTATACAACCAAAACTGTTGATTGAATGGTAATATATTTATTTATATGATGCATTGAATCGGTAAGTATTTAAAATTTTTTTTAGTGATCTGTAAATGGTAGTAATGCTCCGAAACCCTGTTCTGGCAGCGGATACGGGTTAGGGGTGTTACAACCGGATTAGAGTCAAATCTAATAGGAAAATCCATAAATCGAGTTAATGTGATAATAGGAGTTTTAATTAGAAAGAAATTTCAATTAATCAATATAGAGTTAGTTGCTCCTACACTTGAAAAATATATTAACATAATTTATGGATTTCTACGGATCAATATACTAAGTAAATAAATTAGGCAATTTAGATTGATAATTACAAATGAAATTTAGATGAATTCTTTTCTAAGTATTGTTTCAATTGTTGGTTGTTAATCGTTTATTTTCCTGATTTATTTTTTATCGTGTTCGTAGTTAATTAATTTAGTTAATTTTAGTTTTTAATTAATCACTCAATTTTATCGGTTAAATAATAGAAAGACGGTAATTATAGTACTTTTAGTTTTCATGGAACTATATATTGATTAACTGTAGCTATATTATTAATTGATAGATGCATTTGCCTTAGTCAAATTTTTAGTTAGTTTCGTGGACATCAATTCAACATTAATAAGAATTATTGAGAGGTTAATTTTGAGAGTTAGTAATTAAGACTTATGAACTAATTTGTAAGGTTAATAAAATTAGTAGGATCAATGTTAGAATAATAATAATAAATGATTCAATATAGTAAGTGTCCTTATGGTGAAATTTTCCCAAACCCATATCAACAAAATACCCATTTGAATTTCGCAAGATGAGGGGACGATTTGGGTGGTTATTTTTCACGATTATTTTTTTAAAAACTTAAAGAATTTTCTCTCAGAATTTTCCATCAAACCTTTGATTTCTCTCTTTTAAGATTTCAGTTTTGACAAGTTGATTTTCATTAAAGTCTTTCATGGAAACAATATTTTATGATTAAAATGTCAAAATTTTCTGACTTTTCTTATTAGTTGAGGTTGGAATTTTGAAAGAGTAGAAGAGTTTTGTTCTTGTTGATTTCTCTATTTAATCTATATTTTTTCAGTAAGATAAATATTTTCTAACCTTAACATGTGATTTTTAATCCATGAAAACATGATTCTTTTTATCTATGTTAATTTTCTAAAATATTTCGACCCTAACATATCGAGCTGGGTTAGAAGCAGTCGAATTAGATTTTTTTTCATCCTTATTGATAAACTCAGGGACTAAAATAGACATTATTCCTTCTTAGTAAAATGTCGGTTCATTTGAAAATATTAAAATGCTTACCGTTGGTTAGATCTCATCAGCATCAACTAAAGCTAAAACACAAAAACGCATTTCTCTGCCCAAACGCCAAACCTATTCCTCCATCGTTAAACCTTGTTTAGCCAGAACATGGTCAACTGTATTCCCATTATCCTAAATATATTATAATTTAATAAATTATAATATAATAATTAATCAGAACGATTTATACAATCCTGAATCTTCTCAGGTACCAATGAAATATTAAAAAAGTGAAAAAGATATTAATTTATATATAAGCTTCCGCCAACAACAAAAATCTATTATAACAATTAGAGAATAAAAAATGAAAAACAAAAATATGAAATTGAAGTTAGAGAATCGTGGCGACAATATCACGTGACGTTAGGAACAAAATCAATCTCATTCGTAAATTTATCTTTCCATAATAAAATATGGGAAAATATTTAGTACGTCAGTGAAAATTTTAAATAAGATCAGAAGTTTTATAAAATTTTTAAAAATTATTTACAAAATAAAAATATATCCAATATTAATTTAATAAAATAATAAATAACACAGAAACATGTTACCTAGACCTTAATTTGGGTCCCATTCCATGTGAAGAAAATATTAGTTCTGTCTTGTATTGTTAGGTCATTATTAACTCTCACAAAGCTAACAATAACTTTAAACAGTTGAAAAAAATAATTAACACTGTTAAAAAAATCATCAACACTCTCACAAAGTACAAGATTTTTTATTTTTATTTTATAAAATGTCTAGCATATATAATATTAAGTTTGTAATTTTATATATTAATCGTTTCGTAATTTTAATGATAAAAATGCAGAATTCATAAAAGATAATTTTAAAAATATAAAAGCATGTTAAAAATAAGATTAAAGTAATCACCATGGCATGGATAGCCACTATTTTTATCGAAATGTTGATTTTAAAATGTTTGATTCTTTCGATATATCGTTTTAATTTATTGATATTTAAAAGAAATTATTTAATATATATATATTAAAAATATCAAATGAAATTAATTAATTCTTAAATATAAAATATTTATTAATAAATATTTAATATAAAATATTTATCAGTTATATAAAATGCTGATGAATAAATTTCATAAATTCATTGTAAAAAATACTTTATTAAATACTTTATTTTCAGCTAGAGCATCTTGTTCCAACCTTTACGATTTAGAACTAGGTGAAAAGAGCCGATGTGGCTGATATTAACCGAAACTTTCATAGGTATGGAAAAGAAAATTTTATATTTTGATTTACTATAAATTGATGCACACCGATGAATTGAGTGTTGAAAAATTAAATACAAAATGTAGGGGATAAAATCGATTAAACAATTAATAAAGTGAAGAAAATAAGAATCGAAAAGATTGAACACGCAAATTTTTAAGTGAAAAAACTCCTCAAAAGAGGATAAAAATTACGGGCAAAAGAATATTATACTATAATAAATGAGAGTATAAAAGATGGAGATAATCAAAAGAAAACCCGAAGCCCTACAAGAAAAACCCTTCGAAACAAAGAACAAAATTCTCTCAATCTAAATATTTTTGTTGTGTAAAATCTACAGTAACTGAGGTCTATTTATAGGCTGAAATTCGTAGCACATATGACTACAACAACTCTAGATTAATTAGAGTTTAAGTGGGAAACTAAAAATAGAGTTTAACTAGGAGAAGAAAAGCAAAAATAAATTTTGATCAAAATAAAAGGCGTTCTCCTACAAATCTCCACATTGACTCGTATTTGGACCAACTCCCTTGCCGAGCCATGTATGAGCTTAACTGATACTTTGTCGGATATTTACCAAGCCCAAGCAATGCTTGAACTTTAAAACTGGAGGCTTTTTGTCAACATGTCAACCAAATTGTGTTTTGTGCCAACTTTAAGAATCTAAATATCCCATTAAATGACCACATATTGAATAAAATGATAATGAATGTCTATGTGCTTATTTCCTTCGTGATGCATTTGATCTTTGGTGAGATGTATGGCATTTTGACTATCACAATATATGACAGTTGCCCCTTTTTTACTTACAAATTCACTGAACAGGAATCTTAACCAAATGGCTTCTTTTATTGCTTTTGTAATTGCCATTTATTCTGCTTCAATAGTCGACAAAGCCACTGTAGCTTGAAGTGTCGCTTTCCAACTAATGACACAATTCTAAAAGGCAAATAGGTAACCTGTAAGAGACCTTCTTCGATCTAAGTCTCATGTATAATCAGAATAAACATAACCGACTAAACCCTTTTGAGTTTTTCCAAACTCTAAGCACATGTTAGAAGTATCCTATAACTATCTAAAAATCCAGTTAACTGCATGCAAGTGTAACTTACCAGTATTGGCCATATATCGGCTAACAACACTAACAACATATGAAATATCAAGACGGGTGCATACCATTGCATACATCAAACTTCCAACTGTGCTTGAATAAGGTATTTTTGACATGTACCTTTCGTCTTCTTCATTTTATGAGGAATCTGAAATTAAGAGTTTAAAGTCTGCAGCTAAATGAGTACTCGCTAGTTTTGCATCTTGCATCTCAAATCGCTCAAGGATCTTCTTGATGTACCTTTGTTGCGATAAAAATAATTTATTGGAATATCTTATCTCTCAAATTTTATATCCCCAAAATTTTCTTTATTCCATCTAAATCTTTCATCTCAAAATTAGAGTTAAACATGGTTTTAAGACGATCGATTTCAGATGGATTCTTAGTTGCAATTAACATATCATCAACATAAAACAACAAATATATAAAAGAACCATCATCAAGACATTGTAGATAAACACAACTGTCATACTTACTTTGAGAAAAATCAATACTTAAAATGAACGAGTCAAACTTTTTATACCACTACCGAGGAGATTGCTTCAAACTGTACAAAGACTTTTGTAAGAGACAATCATGATCTTCTTTACCTTCAATTTTGAAGCCTTCCGGTTGTTGTATATAGATGTCTTCCTTAAGGTCACCATGAACGAAAGCAAATTTTACATTTAACTACTATAACTCAAGGTTATTTGATGCAACAAGGGACAAAAGCGCTCGAATGGACATATGTTTCACAACGGGAGAGAAAACATCATGAAAATCAACTCCTTGCGCTTGACTGTAGCCCTTTGCAATCAGTTTTGCCTTCTTTCTTTTTAAACACCCATTTGCAACCAACGATTCTTTTACTGATGGGTTGTTTAACCAGCCTCCAAGTATCGTTCTTTTAAAGTTATTCCATCTCTTCTTCTATTGCAACGAGCCATTTACTAGCATCAGAGGCTTGAACTACCTTATAATAACATGCCCCAGGCTGTGTAACAATTGAACAAAGGGACACACGGCTATGTCCCAGCTCGTGTCTCCATCTGTGTAACTCACTGAGTTGGGTTACATGGCTATGTCGCTAGCCAAGTGCCAGACCGTGTAACTTTTGACTTGTGACACATGGTCGTGTCGCAGGCCGTGTGCTAGGCCGTGTCGCTCACTGACTTAATACACAAAGAATTTTAAAAAATGACACATGACCGTGTAACCAAGTCGTGTGTGTCACACGACCGTGTGACAACTCGTGTCCCAGGCTGTGTGATATATAAATTGACCCTAATTTGAAACCAATTCAAGACCAAAACACACCTAACCAACCATCCCATTTGTGCACACATTAAAGGGATTTAAACATCAATCAAAACACTTAAAGACATACCATTTCAAACATCCTAATTCATGTAACCAATATACCATTCAAAGGCACCACATTTGTGTCAAAAACATCATTAATCAAATCAAAGCAACATAACCATATTTCAAGCATAGAACCTAATTCTTTTATCTACTAATTAATATCATACATGACCATTTACATGCCATCACAAACATACCAAAAGGATCTTGTATACAAGCACTTAAAAGTGGCCAAAATGACCTAATTTGATAAGGCATTAAAGTCCATCAAACCAAGCATAATATTCAAAGCATATGCATACCAAAACATCTATTACACATTTAAGAAATACCATTACAAAAGATCCTATGCATGCCATTTTTAACCTTGGCCAAAATACACAAAAACTACCAAAATGATTGCTGGATAGTGTGGTTGATCCCTGATAAGCTTTCAATCGAACGAGCATCCTATAATCTATAAAAAAAAAAGTAACTATGTAAGCAACGAGTGCTTAGTAAGCTTGTATAAACTCAAACATAACTTACCATTTTCTTAGCACAAACTATAAAATATGCATAATGACATTACCAAGACCATAAGCTTAGTAAAAGTCTATACAAGCACCATCAATCTCACAAGTTAGTAAGTTCATCCATGATACATATGAGTTCAATCATATCGTAAGTAGATTTCATATACACATAATTTAACTCATCAACCTTATCATAATATCATGAACTGTTTCAATTGTATGCTTACCATGCCATTTCCTTTACTTACCCGTTGAACCATCTAGAATTACATCGGAGACTCAGGAATGCTCACACATATTGTGTCTTTCCATATAACCGTAACCTTTCCTTTTTAATGGTGCTCACACGAGCTATGAAATGGGTCTGCTCATACGAGCAGTGAAATGGGCCTGCTCACACGAGCTGTAGGTCGAAATATTAGTTATACGATGCTGCTCACATGAGTTGTAGAGAATCCATAACAAATCCAGGACCTCAACCATTGGTAGGACATTCATGCACCTGAAACATGAAATCCCTAATGACATGTTATTCATATCATTAGAATTCTTAAGGTTCAAACAAGATTCGTATTTTGTCAATTATTCATACATTGATACATATACAATTTTAAATTCGTTATATTAACACAACATAGTAAATAATAAATTTAGTTAACATTAATACAATCATAATTCATATAAACTTACCTCGATAGCTATGGTCGTAATAGTCGAGTTGAAATCTAGTCCAAAGTTTTAGCTTTTCCTCAATTTAAGTATGATTGTTGTTTCTCTTTATCTAGATAGATAATTTCATTCAATTAAGTACTTCAAGTATCCAATTCAATCCATATTTCATATTTATGAAAAATTATGAATTTACCCATAATATTTTAACTTTTTACAATTTAGTCCTTCAGCTTGTAGCTTGAAAATTAACCATTTTAATCCTCCATACAAGCTAGCTAAGTTTCTTAGAGACTCATATAAACCCAATTAAATCATCATTTCATAATTTTACCATGAAATTTTACTATTTTCACAAATAACTCCCTAAGTACAATTTCATTAAAAATCACTTAACAAAACATGTTTGATTAACAACTATAATTAATAATCTATAAACTACCATCAAAGGCTATTCAAAAATAACCATGGCAAGTCCCTCAACCTTTAACATTTTTGCAATTTAACCCCCGGTTTAGTTAGACTAAGCTAAAACGAGCTCAAAAACATAAAAATCATTAAAAATGAGCAAAAATTACATACTATGCATGTGGAATAAGCCTTGGCTGAAAATTAGAAAGCTAAACAATGGTGAATCAGTTTTGGCAACAAAAATGAAGAAGATGATAGCTTTTTTTTTTTATCTTTTAGTTACGTAATCTTTTAACATAATGATCAAATTACCAAATTAACATTTTAAAAATATTAAAATTCCATTAAAACCTATCCATAAACATCTATTAACTTGTAACATGACATATTTACTATCTAAGTTCCTTGTATTTCCTTTCCATAGCCATGTAGCCCTTTAAACTAATAGAATTCAACTTTTACGCCTTTTTCAATTTAGTCCTTTTTACCTAATTAATCATTTAAACTTCAAAATTTCTTAACGAAACTTTAATCCAACCTTAATATAATCCCTTAGAAACTAAAATAATAATAAAATAACAACTCAATCGTTAGAATTGTGGTCATGAAATCACTATTTTTGACACTATTGAAAACGGGCTATTACAGAAATAGAATCGTATCACTGCTCTAAAAGGTGGTAATGGTTCATGGATCTGTGAGGATGAAGTCTTGCAACTTGAAGCTATCAATTTCTTTCAAGAGTTATATGGTTAGCAACTAGAACCCATAAGTATTTTACTCATCAGCTCATTTAATTCTCTTAATAATTGTGATATTCAATTCCTTGAAAATGAGGTTTCTAATGATGAGATCAAAGCAAACTTTTTGATATGGCCCTGTTAAAGGATCTTCATACACACAATAAGAAGAAAACATAGAAACAAGAATTGGATGGCTGTCTAAATCAACTTGGAAAAGCTTACGATAGAGTACGGTAGGAGTTCATTGAAGCTTCTTTCAGGTTATTAGTAGCCCTAATATGCTTATTAATGTTATAATGTTTGTTATTACGAGTTCTACTATGCACGTGTTATGGAATGGAGCTCCAACACAAATTTAAGCCGACGAGAGGTGTTCATCAGGGATGTCCGCTTTCGTCATTTCTCTTTATCCTATGCATGGAATGACTCGGTCATAGCTTTCATCAAGCCATTGAGGGTGGCCTTTGGAGGCCTATTAGATTGTTAAGATTTGGTCCGACTCTCTCACATCTTTTTTTTTTGTAGACGATCTGGTAATCTTTGGACAAGCAGACCCATAAGAAATTTTGTCACTTAAAGACATTTTAGAGAGATTTTGTGAGTATTCTAGACATCAGATCAATGTTCAGAAGACTGGCTTTTATTTTTCCAAAAATATGGATGATGCTGTTAGCTCACAATTGAGTGATATTCTTGATTTTCATAGGGTTCATAATCTTGACATGTATTTTGGGGTACTTTTTCTCCATGAAAGGATTTCGAATTGTACATTGCACTTTGTAGTTGATAAGATTCGCAACAAACTAAACGGATGGGGTGCCAAGAAACTCTCTATAACTGGTCGAGCTACCTTGGCGTAGTCAGTTCTTTTATTTGTTCCCAACTATTTCATGTAGTCTATGATGATTCCTATAGGAATATGTGATGAGATCGAACGTATTGTCAGACAATTCATATGGGGTACATTTGATGGCCTTCAGAAGGCGTCATTGGTCAATTGGGAGTCTGCTTGTCAACCTCGATCCTGTGGGGGCTTGGCATTAGACACCTAAAGGACCAAAATACCTCTTTCATGATGAAGTTAGGGTACAATTTAGCCCCTAAACAAGATACTTTATGGGTTCATGTTATTCAATCCAAATACGGTATGAAAGATGCTTTACTTGATAGTATCTCACGAGGGAAATGCTCTTTTTTTATAGAAAGCTTTTTCGAAAGTTTGGCCCTTAATTTGAGAAAATTTTTGTTGGTCGATTTGTAATGGGACTAATATTTGGTGTTGGAGAGATCAGTGGATCCTAGAGGTGGGGCCTTTGATTGATCATATTCTGGCTCATGTCAATATTAATTTAGACTGTATGCTTAATGATATGGTTAATAATGAGGGTTCTTGGAACTTGGAGTTTTTTCATCTTTGGTTGCTGAAGGGAATTATTAAACGTATTGTGGGTATTCCCTCAGCCCACCTGTCTGTAGGTTTTAACAAAGATTATTTAGACTCAAAATTAAAATGGTATCTTCTCTCTTAAAAGTGCTTATTGGTATATTCAGAAAATGACATAGATACCGAAGGATGCCCAGTGGAATACTTCATGGAAATTTTAGGGACTTCAAAGAGTTAGATTCTTCATATGACTTGTTTTAAAACAAAGGCTGATGACTAACATGGAGTGTGTTAAGCGAGGTATTACTTTACAAAGTAATCATATCTAACATCTAAGCTCATTAATTTATCGTTCAACACCAAGAATCCTCAAAATCATTAATGGCAAGTTTCTAAACATTGGATAATTTTGCAATTAAACCCTTTAGGTTAGCTAGATTGAGTTATGATAAACTCAAAACATAATAATTACTAAAAATGGTAGTAATTGTTGAAAGTCAAGCCAAGACAGCTTGGCCTCCGAACATGTCTTCTAGTTTGTCTAGGATCTCTTTACTAGTTTTACAGCTATCCATTTGCTTATAACAAGTGTTGGTCACGCTTGCCAGCATATAACAACGAGCTATCTCATCAGACTTTTCCCAATATTTTCTAGCCTCAGTTTGAGTGGCCGAAGGGCACTTATTATAAAGAACTATTTTTAGTTTCTCACTACTTAGGACAATCATCAGGTTCCTTTCTCATTCCTTATAGTTATTTTCGCTCAGTTTGTTTTTGATAAGTATTTTTAATAAGGGATTAGGTGCCATTTTTAAACTAAAAATAAAACATTCATTCATTTATATCTTTATATTAAACAAATATTTAAAAATGTTTTGCAACATTATGATATGCATTAAGATGATGCATGCGTTTTACATTAAACCTTAAAACTATTTATGAGTCGTTGCAACGATAATTGCTACATCCATTGAATCAAGCCACCATGGGGTGATCATGATCAATTGGATTTCCAGCCAATTAGTACACGAACCTAATTCCTTAGATATTCCCATGTACTAATAATCGTGTAATATTTGACCATCATTATAACTTAAGTAGAGTTTCGTGAGGAGTTACTAGACCACAAGTTTATCCAAGTCGCAAATTAGGCCTACGACACTAGACGAATGAGGAAATTTCAATTTCAGTTCGACCTAAATTTTTAAAAAATGTAAAGTTCAAAAACTAATGTAGACAAAAGATAATTTAAAAATCAAATTGGTAAAATTTATCAAATCCAAATTCTAAAAGTAAAAAATAAATTATGTGCTTAATAAAAAGTAAAAAAATAAAAGAGATGATCATTTTCATTCTAATATATAAAAATCAATCCCATTAAATTAAAAAGATAAGTGAATCAAAATGAGAAAAATATGTACGCTAATTCAAAATAATATATTTTTAATTTTTTTCATTTTCAACTTGAAAATTTATTTTTCTCTTTTATTTTATTTTATTTTCTTACTAAGTGGTGTTTTACCTAAATGTTGGACGGAAAAAAGTTTTGCTTCAACCCGAAGTCATTTAATTTTCGAGAGGAGCCCAGTGTCACTTCCGAGAATAGCAGCACCATAGTCATGATCCAAATTGTCGTAAATCATTTCACTTTTTTTTTCTGGAAAAATTAAAATTCCATAAATTTCGAGAAATTTGGAATTTTACAAGATTTCAACTTAGAGTTGCAACATGATTAATCACATTATCATTTTCCTTCGTGCAAATATTACCTAAAACTAGAATGTTTTGCCCGTTTGACTTCAATTTTAATTATAAATATAATTATTTATTAAAATAATTAATATAGACTTCTTAAAATTTAACAAAATAGAAAATCAATATTAAAAATATTAAAATTTTACTCGTGTGATGACATTATACAAATTGCTAATGAAATTATAAATATTAAGGGACCAAATTATATAAATATAATATAATATAATACAAAAATTAAATCTTAAATTCTAAAAAGTATAAGGACCAAAAATAAAATTTAAACTTTTATGTAATCTAAATAAAATAAAAATATTAGAGTTGAAGTTAACCATTTTATGTTTACAATTAAAAAGAAATAGATGTACTTAAAAAGTAAAACCGATCTAAAGTTGTCTGCCTCTTGGCACGATTCTCTCTGTCTGCCTCTTGGCATGGGTTTTTATTTCTGTTTTTTTTCTGAATCTAGTTTCGTCAACTTTCTTTCTCACTCGTAATCTGGTGGGGGCTGCTGTATCTCCAATGGAAGAGGAGCTGTCGAATCTAAACCTGTTAGATGAAGAAGAAGAAACATTTCATGAGGAATGAGTGGTGATGGAAAAATCGTTTCAATTTTATCTAGTGGGACGTTGTCTAACAGACAATGTTGTTCATTTTCCTTCATTACGTAATACTATGGCTGATTTTTGGCACCCTATTGGAGGGATTTGCATTACGGATTTAGAAGAAAAAAATGTATCTTTTTCAATTCTTTAATGAGGTTGACATCCATAGAGTATTTGCTGGAACACCGTGGTTCTTCAACAACCATCTTCTTATACTTCAAAGACTCTCAATGGGAGAAGATCCAACGAAGTTAGTGTTAAACTCTACTGAGTTTTGGATACAAGTGCATGAATTACCACCAGGGATTATGACTGAAACAATGGCACAACAGTTCGGTAATTTTGTGGTCAATTTATCGAATATGATACTTCAATACCGTCTTGGGGGCACAAGAAGTATATGCGTATTCGTATTCGATTGGATGCTTCTGTCCCATTGAAGTGCAAGAAGAAGATCTAGATCGGGAAAGATATGATTATTTATGCCCAATTTAAGTACGAAAAGGTTAGTTTATTTTGTTTTATTTGTGGAAGATTGGGTCATGATGAAAGTAACTGTCCTTATCGTTTAAAAATTGAGCCTTCAAAAATCGTTTTTGGCTAGGACTTGTCACTGCGTGAGGTACCAAAGCGGCGGGCCATGGTGGTGAGCAGGTGGCTTTGTGAGGCTGATGGATCACAGTACAAAACTGTCAATTTGGAAAGCCCCAATCAAAGTATTTTATTAAATGATGAGAAAGATACAAGGCAATTATTGGGCAAAAATATGGGGAATCAGATGTCATATCCCATCTTAAATCAATTGGGATCTAATCAACAAATCATTCCTAACGTGAAAAGTCAAAGGAGTAATTGGAGTAAAGGTGGCACGCATACTAATGAGCTGGAGTATGGGCCTATGGAATTGGTTTCAAAGGAGGAAAATGACCCTATTGCTGCGTTGGAAGGAAAGAAGAGACAATGTATAGTGGAAGGCCCACTTGTTATTGCGGGTTCTAATGTTTGGTAATGGTTATTTGATTTTATCGGCTAGCTCTGATGATCAGAGCAGCCGAGTGCAATAAAAATCCTTATCTGGAACGTTCGTGGTTTGGGGAGATCACGAACTGTAAAAAGGCTCAGAAACAAGTTGAGAGCCATTAATCCCCGAATTTTGTTTCTTATGGAGACAAAATTAAGCTCAAAAAAATGAAGATGGTCAGGTTGAAATGTGGGTTTGAAAATGGGATTGATATTGGGGCTATAGGTTCTAAAGGTGGGCTTTCAATGGGCTAGAAATGGAATTTATTGATCAATCTTAAAAGTTTCTCATTATTCCGTATTGATGTTGAGATTCATGATAACGAAGATGGAGATATTTGGCATTTAACGGGGTTTTGTGGGAATCCGGAGGAAAAATATAGAAGGAATTCTTGAAATCTACTAAGGATACTAAGCCACGATCATTCTGTTCCTTGGGTTGTTTTGGGAGATTTCAATGAAATTGCTAACTCTTTTGAAAAAAAAGGAGGTCGCCTTAGATCAGCACGTCAGATGATGAATTTTTGGACGGTGTTAGAGGACTGCAGCTTCAATGATCTACGATTTATAGGCCGTTGGTTCACTTGGGAAAGAGGAAGGTTCGGTTTTACAAATATTAGAGAACGTCTGAATCATGGTGTGGCTACGTTGGATTGGGTGGATCTATTCCCGGGTTACCAAGTTCAACATCTGAGTCATTCATTTTCGGATCATTGCCCCATTCTACTTGACACCATGAGAGTGAGTAGGAATGATCGACATTATAATTCCATGATGTTTCGATTTGAGGCTAAATGGTACCTTGAAAATTCATTTGAGGAGATGGTTAAAACTTGGTGAGAAAACGCTACTGGGAGCATACCTAATAGATTAGAGAGCATGGGTCGTCAAATGCAAAATTGGAGTAAAGGACGTAGTAAGGAGTTGAAGAGAAATAGGGTCGAACTAGAGGACAGACTCATTCACCTCTATAACCAGGATCCTGCGGATGAGATGTTAACTAAAATCACGGAAGTTCAGGTAGAACTTAATTTGGAGGCTGATAAGGAAGAGTTATTTTGGGAGCAACGTGCCCGAGTTAACTGGCTTAAGAATGGTGATCATAATACAAGTTACTTCCATAATATTGTTGTTCAATAGAAGTCTCGTAGGCGAATTTCTGAGTTAGAAGATGAGAATGGGGGACAAGTTACATCGTCAGAGGAGATCATAAATGTTGCTTCGGAATATTTTAAAAAACTATTTTCAGCTTCTAATGTGGGACTGGATGAGCGTTTATTTAGTCTTGTGGAAAAAAAAGGTACTGATAGCATGAATGATATGTTGCTTAGACAGTTTACGGAAGAGGATGTTGCGTATGCGGTTAAGATGATGGCACCTTTGAAAGCACCCGGAGTTAATGGTTTCCCCGCTATTTTCTTCCAAAGGTACTGGTATATTGTTGGATCGGAGATTGCTCGTTATTGCTTATCTATTCTCAATGGTCAAGCTGAAGTAGAGGAGAAATAAAACGCGCATAATTTTGATTCCCAAGGTTGATAAACCAAAAAACATGTCACAATTCAGACCCATAAGCTTTTGTAACGTTGTTTACAAAATTATCGCTAAAGTCTTGGTAATTCGTATGAGCTCTATTTTAAGTTGCTGCATTAATGAAGCTCAGGGGGCTTTTATTCCAGGAAGACTAATATCGAATAATGTGTTGATTGCTTATGAAGTCTTTCACTCTCTCAAAATGAAAAAGAGTGGTAAGAAAGGAAATTTTGCCCTTAAACTTGATATGAGTAAAGCGTATGATCGGATTGAATGGGATTTTCTAGCAGGTATGATGAAGCACTTGGGTTTCCATGAAGACTGGATTGTACTCATCATGAGGTGTGTATGTTATGTTTCCTACTCGGTTACTCTTAATAGAGTCAATGGTGAATGGTTTTGCCCCTCAAGAGGCTTAAAGCAAGGAGATCCTCTTAGCCCCTATCTATTTCTGATCTGCGCTAAAGGTTTCTCTATTCTGATTCAGGATGCCAAAAAGAGAGGTTGGATGACGAGAGCAACTATTGGCAGGGAGAGATTTGCCATTAATCATCTATTTTTTGCAGATGATTATATCCTTTTCGGCAATGCTTCTTGTGAGCGGGCTAGAGTGGTCCAAGATATCATTCGGGAATATGAGATGGTCTCGGGACAACGAGTGAATTTTGACAAGTCCCTTATCTATTTCGGGGCTAATGTAAATTCAAATGTGAACGCAGAGATTATCAATTTGTTAGGAGTTCGAATGGCTACCAATCTTGAGAAGTACCTTGGACTGCCTATGATGGTGGGTAGAAGAAAAATATGGGCTTTTGCTAATTTTGCTGATAGGTTCAGGTAAAGAGTTGAAAGGTGGAGTCTGAGATATCTATCAATGGGGGGTAAAGAGGTTTTCATTAAATCTGTTTTGCAGGCAACTCCGCTTTATGCTATGCAATATTTTTTTCCGAAAACGTTATGCCGTACCTTAGAAGGCATTATGAATAGATTGGAGCAGTTGGGATAAATTATGTAATCCGAAATGCGCTGGTGGGTTAGGTTTTAAAAACTTGTTTTTGTTTAATAAGGCCTTATTGGCAAAACAGGTTTGGTGTGTTTTATCTCAGCCCCGTTGTCTATTAGCCAGAGTTCTAAAAGCCCGTTATTTCTCGTTTTCGGATATTCTATCTGCGAAAAATTGGTTCTTACCCTTCTTTTACCTGGAGGAGTATTTGCAGCGCCCGGGGTTGATTGCGGAAGGGATTTTGTGGCGGGTTGACACTGGTGATCGCATCAATATTTGGAACGATTCTTGGTTGCCTGGAAGAGAGAATAACAGAGTTACAGTCCAGCAAATAAGGCCTAATGGGACGAATATTAACCAGCTTATTGACGCTGAATCTAACACTTGGAATAGGGAGATGGTGCAAACTTTAGTTAATTATGAAACAGCATATAGAATCTTCTCTATTTTGATTTCTGAGAGTTGCTCGGAGGATATGATGGTTTGAAAATACGAAAGATCAGGGGAGTATACAGTTAAGAGTGGGTACAGAATCCTATCTACAGCTCATTTACAAGACCATACATATATTTCCTCTATGAATAATGATTACAAAGATTTCTATAAAGCCTTATGGGCACTAAACATTCCAAAAAAAAATAAAAATCCATTGCTGGAGACTGATTAACGATCTGCTGCCCCATTTTGGTAATCTGGCACGACGGAAGTTGAGTGTGGATGTTGCTTGCCCTCTGTGTAAGACAGATCTGGAGGATACAGCTCATTTGGTATGGTCTTGTGATACTCAATAGCGTGTTTGGGCTTCATTACAAGTAAAGGTTCCTCCACTAGAAGCTTCGTTGTGCTGTAAGAGGCGTTTTGTTAGAATGTTTTCTGCAACAGATGAGCAAACAGAGATGAATCATTACTTTGTCAGTTTGGGGACTTTGGCATCGCAAAAATAAGCTAATCCACAAAGGGGTCAAATTTTTTATGCAAGAATTTTTAGGGTTTATTCGAGGGTATGAACTAGAGATCTGCCTAAACCAAGAGAATCTCCGTCCTCCCATTAAAATTATGGTGAAGGTGTCACGGAACGAATCTAAAATGAAGAAATAACAGAGAAGAGAGGAAAAGAAGTCGAGAAAGAAAAGAAGTAAAATATCTGGATAATTCTGATTCCCCAAAAAATCATCACCGTTTTTGGCTTTCCACTACCAGTATAAAAGGAAAACAAGTAACAGATACAATAGACTAAACACATCGTTTCACTAATACGTAAAACGCACCGTATAACTAAAATGAAAACAGAACAGAAGTAAACAGAAATAACAAAAATATGAAATTCATAAAACCATTCCATAACAACTACCCCGCCCCTGAAAGAAGATCCTTGTCCTCAAGGATCAAATGCTGGAAAACGTTGTTGAAGATCGTGCAAATTCTCCCAAGTAGCATCCTCGAGAAAAGTGTCCCCCCATTCAACAAGAACTTCCACAGCAGCATGGTTACCCTGTTTAACCATGCGACGATCCAGAATGCGAATTGGTGTCTTAAGAAGAGCTCCATCAGACCCTACAGGTTTCTTCAATTGAGAAACATGAAAAGTGGAATGTATACGAGCAGTAGGTGGTAACGAGAGTTTGTAGGCAACTGGACCAACACGAGCTTCCACAGGGAAAGGGCCAAAATATCGAGGAGACAACTTCTGGTTTTTGAACTTGCGAAGAGAATGTTGGCGGTAAGGTTGCAACTTCAAATACACCAAATCACCCACCTGAAACTCGCGCTCTGAACGATGTTTGTCGGCCATTTGTTTCATGCGGTCTTGAGCTCGAGTAAGATGAAACTTCAAAACCTGACGAAGAACTTCCCTATGCTGCAAGGTTCGATCGACAGAAGCAACAGGGGAAGCACCTGCCAAGTACGGTAAATGAAGAGGGGGATCTTGTCCATAAAGAGCTTCATAGGGAGTGGTCTGAATAGCGGAATGGTAGGTAGTATTATACCACCATTCAGCCAAGGAGAGCCAAGACGCCCACGCCGTAGGTTTTTCACCCGTCATACACCGCAAATAACTCTCTAAACATTTGTTGAGGATTTCTGTCTGGCCATCAGTTTGAGGATGGTAGGCAGTGAACAACTTGAGTTTGGCACCTAAATGGCGAAACAGTTCCTGCCAGAAGTTGCTCAAAAAGATACGATCTCTATCAGACACGATCGATTCAGGGACGCCATGCAACTTGTAGATGTGTTGAAGATACTCATGAGCCACCGTAAGAGCAGTAAAGGGATGGGCTAGAGCAACAAAGTGACCATATTTGGTTAAACGGTCAACCACTACCAAGATGGCAGACTTACCCTGGGACAAAGGCAGCCCCTCAATGAAATCGAGACTACTGACCGACCAAGCACGATCAAGAATTGGTAAAGGTTGCAAAAGGCCAGGGGAAGCGGAGTTATCAGCTTTGCAATGCTGGCAAACAACACACTCGCGAACCCAATGTTTAACATCTTTGGAAAGTCCCTTCCAATAAAGCAACGCTGAAATTCGATGACGAGTCGCATGAATGCCCGAATGACCACCCAAAGCACTATCATGAAAAAGACCAAAGATGTCTTTACGAAGCTGGAAATCATTACCGACTACAACCTTGCCCATTCTGCGAAGGAAAGTGCCGTCCCAAGAATATTTAGGATGCAACTGAGGGTGTGTTCGAACATTTTGACATAACTGAAAAAGTTTCTGGTCCAGTGCATAAGAAGCAGCAATACGGGTCCATAGCTCAGACCAATACGAGTCCATACGACCTTCACATTGGAACAGTTGATGAGTAAGATCATGAGGTTGTCTAGACAAAGCGTCAGCTACTGTATTCTGAGCGCCTTTGCGATAAGAGATAGAATAATCGTACCCGAGCATCTTCGCAACCCATTTTTGCTGATATGGTGTGATCGCTTGCTGTTCAGAGAGGAACTTCAGACTTTGATGGTCGGTCCTTATGAAGAAATGCCTACCAATCAAGTAAGGATGCCATTTCTTAACTGCTAACAACACAGCAAGCATCTCCTTATCATAGATAGATAAGGCCTGATATTTGACTCCCAAAGCCTTGCTAAAATAAGCCACTGGTCTGCCATGTTGTTGTAAAACCGCCCCCACCCCGTGGCCACTAGCATCCGTCTCAACACAAAAAGGCTCCTGGAAGTTTGGTAAAGCAAGAACTGGTGCTTGACAAACAGCGACTTTGAGTTGGTCAAAAGCTGTCTACTCGAAGTTGGTCCACTGCCAAGAAACGTCTTTCTTTAATAAAGCAGTAAGAGGCTTGGCTAATAAGCCATATCCTTTAATAAAACGCCTGTAATACCCGGACAGGCCAAGAAAACCACGCAACTCCTTGACAGACTTTGGAGAAGGCCAATCCAAAACACCAGCCACCTTGGTGCGGTCCATACTAACAACCCCTTGCGATATAATATGGCCAAGGTATTCCACTTGAATAGCTCCAAAAATGCATTTGGATTTCTTGGCATAAAGTTGATGAGAACGCAATACTTGAAGTACTTCATGTAAATGAATCAAATGATCAGCCCACTCTTGTGAATACACAAGAATATCGTCAAAGAAGACAAGTACCGACCGTCGCAAGAAAGTTCGAAACACGAAATTCATTAAAGATTGAAAGCTGGAAGGAGCATTGGTCAGGCCGAATGGCATGACCAAGAATTTATAATGACCAGCATGTGTTTTGAAAGCTGTTTTATACACATCCGGTTCCCACATTCGAATCTGATGGTAGCCCGAACGCAAATCCAATTTGGAAAAGAAATTTGCTTGTCCCAACTCATCCAAAAGCTCTTCAATAATCGGAATTGGGAATCGATCTTTGATAGTCAGTTGATTAAGTTGCCTATAATCGATACACAACCGCCAACTGCTATATTTTTTCTTGACCATCACTACAGGAGATGCAAACGGACTGTTGCTGTCTCGAATGATTCCAGCATGCAACATTTCTTGGATCAACTTCTCTATTTCAGTTTTCTGGACTGCCGGATATCAATAAGGTCGCACCTTAACTATTTTAGACTCATCCACCAAAGGAATCCGGTGGTCGTGGAGCCTCGGAGGCGGTAGACTCGTAGGAGTTTGAAAAATATCCGCAAATTCATCAAGGAGACCTTGCAAATCAGTTGGCACTTGAGTTGGTCGCATAGTAAGAGTGGTCTGATCACAAGGAGCCAAAAGCATAGGACATGGTCCAGTATCTACTAAACTCAAAACATTTGGAAATTTGATTACTAGAAACAATTTGTAATGAACCTGGTACGATTCCCTGTAGCGTACAAGTCTGCTCCATATGAGTGAACTGCATGGTCAAATTGGAAAAATTCCATATGATCGGACCAAGGGATAATAACCAATGAATTCCAAGCACCAAGTCGAATCCCTTCACTGCTAGAATCAAAAAATCAGCGCTGAATTTGTACCATTGTGCTTCCCAAGAGACTGCCCTGCACAATCCCTAAGTTGACAATCGAACCCCGTTAGCTACCATCACCCTCAAAGCACTTCCGGCTTCAACTACCAAGTTCAACCTTTTAGCCATTCTGAGATAGATGAAATTGTGTGTGCTACCCGAGTCCACTAAAATAATCACTTCTGTATTACCAACAACAGCTGTAAATCGCATCGTGTTAGGGCCCTGCAACCCTTGAAGAGCATGTAATGACAACACCGGACTACCCGGAACTTAATCCGCTATTTCCAACTGCTCAGAATAATCTGGAAATTCTTCAAAGGTAGAACTCTTCATATCAGAGCCATGTTCCCATATCGGCTCAATCACAAGTTGGTACAGTTGAGATTTAGAGCATTTGTGACCAGGTGAGTACTTCAAACCACACCAAAAACAAAGACCCTTCTTCCTCCTATCCTCCATTTCAGCTTGAGACAAAGATTTAGATGGAATTCGTGGTCCTAAGTTACTGTTTCCTGACCCCCCTACTAAACTTGAAGTTCCCAATCCCTGTTGCACCCTTGAAATAGGGAATAAAGGCTTCGATGAATTACCCCCACTACTAGCTATGAATCCTCTTTTAACCGTTCCTAACACAATACTTTCCACTTATCGAGCCAAGTTATAACCCTCTGTCAGTGTTTGAGGCTTAAACAATCTAAGATATTGTCCTATTTCAGGTTTCAAATTGCTGATGAATATGCTTAAAGCATACGGTTCAGGTAGGCTCAATTGATTCAGCAAACTAAGGAATCCATCATGGAACTGGTCAACAGATCCATGTTGCTTAAGCGTTACCATCTCTGTCATGGGATCAAGGAAGGATTCAGCTCCAAAACGCTCTCTAAGACCCCTAGCATACATCTCCCAAGTTAACTGATGCAGTCCCCCGTGTCTATGTACAAAAAAATGATGCCAGTCCAACGCCTTCCCCTCCAGATGCAACATAACCACTCGAACTTTAGCTTGTTCTCCTATTCCTTCTGCTTCAAAGTATTGTTCCAACTTTGACCACCAACCTCTAAAATTATCACCATCAAAATGGGGACAATCTATTCGAAAAGAATTATGTCCGAGTTCTAGAGTGCCCCATCGAGAGGACATACTCGAACGCTCTAGATCTGGTATAGGTGACACCACGAGATGCTCCTTTGCGGGAAAGCCAGGGGGCGAACCCAAAATACCCTTCCCTTTTCCAGTCGTAACATTGGTAACCGTAGCAGGCTGACCTTGTCCAAAATACTGTTCAAATAACGAATGGAGTTCAGACCGAAGTTCAGAACGTACCTCAGATTTAATTCCCTCTTGAAAATCCTTCAAACGCGCGTCGATTCGTGCATCTAACTGAGAAAACTCAACCTGCAGCTGAGTAAGTTCACCCTGCATTATTCCAAGTTCCTTCTGCATCCTTGTAGTCACTCCTTCCACAGCCATGCGAATCGAAAACGAGCTCTGATACCTTTGTCACGGAACGAATCTAAAATGAAGAAATAACAGAGAAGAGAGGAAAAAAAGTCGAGAAAGAAAAGAAGTAGAATATCTGGATAATTCTGATTCCCCAAAAAATCATAACCGTTTTTGGCTTTCCACTACCAGTATAAAAGGAAAACAAGTAACAGATACAATAGACTAAACACATCGTTTCACTAATACGTAAAACGCACCGTATAACTAAAATGAAAACAGAACAGAAGTAACAGACAGAACAGAAGTAAACAGAAATAACAAAAATATGAAATTCATAAAACCATTCCATAACAGAAGGATCTGTGAAGACCCCCAGATGATGGTGTTATCAAGTTAAAACTTTGATGCATCATTCCAAAAAGATGTCAAAATCGCTATAACTGCAGTTATAGCCAGAGATTCTACAGGAGATATCGTAGGGGCAGAAACTTATCTGGTCGAGGATGTTGCTGATGCGTTTGTAGCTGAGGCATGGGCTTGTGAAAGAGCACTTATTTATGCGGCTGAGAGGGGCTTTCAGAGGCTACAGGTGGAAGGTGACTCATTGTCAGTTATCAAGAGTATTAAGATGGAAGGGGAAGACAAATCGATCATTAGGCCGATTACTCAACATATTTGTAAAATGGGGTTGAGTTTTGATGAGGTAACTTACCTTTTTGTGCCCAGATCGATGAACGGAACGGCTCATACTCTCGCGCTGGAAGGTCGGAGACAGCAATTTTGCGGAAGGTGGGGAACTGGTGTGCCTACATCGGTAAAGAAGATAGTGATGGCAGATAGGTTGGCCTGGTTCCAGCGTCTCTAAGATCTTCCCCCTTTTTTGCTTTGATTTTTGGAGAAGGTTCATTTAATCTCCAAAGCTGGTGTCAAAGCATTTGCTCTCTCCTTCTTTGGTTCCGATTTCTTTCAGTCTCTTGGAGAGAGGTTTGGCTGATATTTTTTTCCAAAAGAGGCATGGTTCAATACGTTTGCTTTTCTACTTTCTTTTGTTCGGTAGTTTCTAGGAGTTCATTTAATTTTCTGCTTGCTAGATGTTTTCCTTTAGGTGTCTTTTCATGTGTCTTTTTGTAGCTTTTCAGACGTTTGGTGTTTTGAGCCCTGCACTAATAATATCAGTCAGTTTACTTTCAAAAAAGAAAAGAAAAGAAAAAGTCTTGAACAACTGTCAAAGAAGGAAGGGCCTTAGGCCTTCCTTTTATATAATAGTAGTATTTTTATATATAGTAGTATAGATACTGGGTTTAGCTTTTGCTTAATTTCCAAATGAGAAATCGTGAGTGTAAGCCAAAACCATTTTTTAATATATTAAATTGAAATCTAAAATATTTCAAAGTAAAATAATCCTAATCTCATATACATAAGTAAATTATATAAAATATTCAAAAAAAAAGTAAATTATATAAAAGAATTCACATAAAATAAATTCAACAATAACATAAAATATTAATTAAGATAAATTACACCAACAGTCACTCAACTTTAATACAGTTAACAAAACAATCACTTTGATTTCAATTCAATCATTCAACTTTAAAAAAAATAACAAATCAGCCAATAACGTTATTGAAAAGTGGCAAATCAACCACTCATTAATATTTTCCGTCACAAGCTTAATAAGACTGCTGACGTGGGCAGTTAATTAGCTGATGTGAATAGTTAAGTTGCCACATTAGATGAGGTAAAGTTGAGTGGCATTTTTTTTCGTCATTCCTTTTTCATTTTTTAAATAAATGACACGATATTTTTACTTTTTAGGTAAATGACCCAATATGTTTATTCTTCTTTTTTTCCATCCAACAATATTTGTTTTCAAATATGGTGATATGCTTTACTCTACCATCAATCTCTTTTGTCTCCTCTATCTTCTAATCTCTTCCCATCCAGATTCTGTCATGCCAAAATTCAAAACCACAACTTCCAATCTATGCCCTCGTGTCTGCCATTGTTGTGTCGCCAAATTTCAATCTTATGTCGCCAAAACTAAAAACACATATTGCAACCTAATCAATCTCTTTTGTCTCCTCTATCTTCCAATCTCTCCCCATCCAGATTCTGTCATGCCAAAATTCAAAACCACAACTTCCAATCTATGCCCTCGTGTCTACTATTGTTGTGTCGCCAAATCACAACTTTCAATCTTATGTCGCCAAAACTAGAAACACATATTGCAACCTAACTGCTTGTGAAAATGTCACAATGAGCTACCCTTTTCAAATACCAACCCAACCTCTCAACTGCGGTGCCATTGGTTTGAACTCGACTGCGATAGCAACAACCGCACCATTTTATCCCTAAACCATGACAGATTCTACATCCAAAGCATCTTGTACGAATACTCTTTGATCCAAGCTATCAACGTGGCTAGTTAACAAGTAAAAGAAGAAGAAGAAACGGAGATGACCTAAGATGAGATGGTGCATTTGGCCGGATACGATGAAAAAAAGCTCTGAACCATTCTCGTCACCTAAACTGTTCTTTGTGAAACTTGCCTCACCGCCGTCGCCACGATCCACAACCTCATGTTGCTACTAAACCACTCTAGAAGTTTTCTCTTCTTTTTCTTCTTCTTCTTCTTTGCTTCTTTTTTTTTTACTGTCCAGCCCAGCGAAGGACTTAAATTGGAACCGTTTACATAGTAGGGTGTCATGTCACTTTTCCACCCAGCGAAGACTTAAATTGGAACCGTTTACATAGTAGGGTGTCATGTCACTTTTCCATTACAAACGTAACGAAAAAAGATTAAAAAGGCTGATTTGTTATTTTTTGAAAGTTGAGTAACTGAATTGAGATCAAAATGACTATTTTTCAGCTACATCCAAGATGAGTGACTTTTATCATAGAATAGAGCAAATTCTCCGAACACCAAAAACAACTTTTTATAACTATGCAATTGGATTTGTCACCAATACGACACCCACATGATACAATAAACCATAGAAAACAGAAACATACCACTACCACAATAAGGTTACACCGTGGGACAATCCAAAAAATCAAGAATGAAAATCCAAAAAAGAAAAGAAAAGAGTTTACTGAAATGAGAAAAGGAAACCCACCGAGCTAGTTAAAGAAGAGCAGGAAAATAAACGAGACAGGAATCAAAAAAAGAACAAAGAAATTGTATCCTACATAGTATAAGTGCCATTTTCAACAGATGCCATTAGTGATTAGACATGGGTGGAGGTAGCTTCAACGATAGCTTGCCACGACTTTTTTTTAGATTGCAAAACCCAAATGTCAGGAAAATAAAACGACGTTTGGAATCTTGTAAACTACAGGTATAGATAACATGCTAATTTCAGCCTTTTGTTCATATCAATCAGCAAGTTTAACGGGACCCCTATTAGATGGCTCAAATTGTTAATCAGACACAGCAACTTGGGCATGCATTTCCACCAAAATTCAAGGAAATCATACGAACAATCAAACCACTAAAAGGAGCCTATGTTTTGTTTGAAAGGTGCAGCTTAAAATACTTGGACAACAATACTTGATAACCCATGAACATCCGGTGAAGGGGTCAACGTCAGTCAAGTCACAAAGTACATTATTATTAGGATGTGCAACATCATCTCAGCCTGAAATCTGTTCTTACGTTTCAGACATAACAGAAATTACTAAAAAAAAATTAAAATCCTTCCAGTTCGAAACTTCCATGACCAAACTTGCATCTCATTCTTCAGGTGAGTCTGTGCGGAGAGCTGGTATTAAACCAACAAGATGTCATCAGAATACATTTCATTAATGGAAAATAATGATATCAACGAAACGTTATTCTGGAAATGGATAAAAGAAAAATATAGAAGGAATGACAAAGAGTGTGAAGTCAATAAATGAGACTTGTATCCCTGTATGTCGCAGACAAATTTCACCTGATAACGGAAGTATTCTACACATCTTTTCGATCATATGTCAGCATATAATCACATATTTCACATATGTCATAATTCAAGACAAGTGAAGGTGTAGTTAAATACTACGAGAAAGAAGTCGTTTGATCAAACCAGAACTTTTTTCTTCACATTTTTGCAATTACACTGATAAAAATAATGTCTATCAAAGAAAAGTAACACAACGGGCAAACGTTAGTATACAGAAACCGAGCAAATCATGCAACCTCATACAGCAAATAGCGTGAAAGTGTGTTTTAGTTTGCAGGAATTACGCAAATGATGCAGGATTCAAACCAACATAAAGTTCTTAACTTTAAACATCCTATACTAAAGGGAATTCCAAACCAATAAGCATCCACAAAAGATTTAAGCTTCTAGGTCACTTTACCAGTTATTTTATTTATCTAATATTAAGCAATAGAAGCTAGCTAGTTCAATATCTCACCATTTCTATCAAGCATAATTTGCTGAGGTTTTCTTTCTCACCAACAAAAAAAAAATCAATAAATAATACCCTCCATTTAATCCCAATAGATAACGTAAAGGATACTAAGTAGGCTTGCTCATTATAGACTTAAAACTGTAGGCCAATGCATCAAACTAGAAGCGAATGGCACAAGTGATTGATCAAACTCCATAAGGATTCATGCAAGCAAAACATAGTTGATGTAATTAGGTCTGACCAACATGCTTCAGCTAGCTATGTCATGTAAACCAGCTGGATACGATCTTTCAGTCATCAAGCATTATCCTAAAGAATTTTAAGCCGAAGTCAACAAAAGAGTTAATTTCAATCAGGGAAAGCACTCCAGAAAACAAAGAATTAGGAAGGCAGAACGTCTTCAACATACTAGCTGAGCGGCTAAAGATTAGCGACCATATCTGGCAAATGCAAAGAACGAATGAATACGCTGCAAAAACCTAACCAAACAAAACATAGCAAACACAGTCCTTCATTGCATTGGTTCAAAAGGGCACGATTTGAAGAAGAAAACAGAGACAGTATCAACCAAACAGATCCAAATTTAAAATATTTAGGATTTCAATTTAATTCCAATTTTGTGCTGTTTTAGCTAAAAGAATTAGTAATCAGACGAGCAAGATAAAAAAGATTTCAAAAATATATAATAAGTTAAAACAGCAACGAAATTACATAAAATGAATCAGAAATGACAGCGAAGAAACCCCAGATCTAACATATAAAGAAGAAGGAAAAGAGAAACATACTAGGCTTTTCAGGCTTTCCATCCGTCCACTTGGAGATGGAGAAATGAACTTTCTCACGACTAAGGGCATCAGTCTTGTAAGGTTCCTTTAAGCAGTTCCTAACGAGGTTGGCGCATATGTTCGAGTAGGTTATATAAGTCATGCCGGCTGCACGCCAGAATGGAACCGCCGCGTTCGACGCCATTTTCTTCTTTCTTTGGCTGTGTTGTGGCTGCAAAAACTAAACTGTGGAAAATGGGGGAGAGATTTTCGTTCTTCACTTTTCAGTAACCGATACCCCCCAATGGGGGACTTTATTTATTTTGTGACTTGGTTTTGGGCCTCTTAGCCTGAGCTTCAGTATATTTTGCGTTTACCGTTTTATCCCAACAGTTATCTTTATTTTCATTTTGGTTTAGATATCCCAATATCTATGTACTGTTTTGAAATATAAATTTTAATTCTGAGATATTAAATATTTATACTTTTATTATTTAAAAATAAAGTTGGCAGCAGGATGAGATGGAGAGTTGCATTTGCGATAGTCAAAGGAGGAAGGAATAATGGCCTTGGTGGTGCAGTAATTGCAAGAGATGACATGGGATGTTCTACCTTAATTTGTAAAAGGATGGAGACTGAATCTAGACTGTAAGCAAGGCTGATGTCAATTCAATTGATGCTTGTATTGATGAATCAGAAAGGATTGGAACAAGGCCAAGTTATTAATGGGGATAGGAAATGGATAAACATTCTCCAGCGGAAGCTACAGCCGGCGATGAATGACGTTAAAAGTCTTCTCCATACAGTTAAGTTAACAAGCTCAAGGCAGAGGGATTCAAACATAGTCAAAAGGGGCATAGGAATGGGCAATAGTTGCAGGTAGGGCAAAGGCGTCCATTTGTTGGCCTTCATTGCATTCGTTTTTCTTTTTCCTTCCTTTTATTGTTAATTGTAAAATAAAAAGTAAAAAGAAAAATAAATGAGCCAACGAAGTATGTGAAATGGGATTTTGGTTTAGATGAGTTGGTGTCTTAGTAGACTATAATTAGATACTTGATTGTTAGATAAATAACGTATTTTCTTTTGCTTCTAAGTAACAAGTATTTCTGGTACAAATTTAGGTTTTTATAAAGATTCGGTTGTTGTCTTCTCTTCTTCAACCAATTGAATATTACATGCATCAATAGAAAAAGAATTCAAACATGGATAAGATTAAACTTTTTTTTATAAAATCTTACAAACTTCTCGACTTTTTTTGAATTTTTTTTCTGAAATAAATTAGGAAAAAAAAAATTTCAGTTCACAAGTTTCCTTCCCAAATTAGTTGAATTTCTCTCCTATGTTCTTTTTTCAATTAAGAAAAAAAAATTCTCAAATGAAACTTATTCTTGAATATCATGGTCTTGTTCAATGGTAAATTCTTGAGCTAATAGATTCACTTCTAGTTAGGTTTAGATAAGTAAGAAGAAAGGAGAATAAAAGAGGGAAATGAAGAAGATAAATAAATATTCTTATAATTTTTAGAATCAAAATCAAATTAAAATACATACATATAAAAGCTGAAAGTTATTTTTCTAAAATCATGACTAAATTAACACAATCTGTAAATGTTAGGAATTAAATTTATTATTATGTTAATTTAAAATTGTCATGCCATCTTTCTATCACACAGTTAATGTAATTGAATTAAAAAAAAGAAGACATAAATATTCTATAGTCTACTCAAATAAATAACTACAAGAAATAAAACTTCAGACAAAGATTTCTTAATCGCATAATTTCTATTAAAATTCTGATTGTACTTCCAATCTTAGAGCAGAGCAGTGAGTAGACACATTGGACCTGGAATTCAAATAAGCTAAGAATAGAGACATATGTTGTACAATAGTGTACATAAATATATAGATATATAGAGAGAGGGGGGTTGTATGCGTTCCCCATAAAGCAATAAGTTATATACACTTGTGTAGAATAGAGAAAAAGGTGCTTTTTACAAAGTTTTCCAGGCCAACAGAAAACACTTCTATTGCAGCATGATTCTTATAACCCTTCTATTGCAGCATGATTCTTATCCAAAAACTTATAGTATACTTCTATCTACAGAAAAGGGGATAATGGCTTCAGCTGTATAACATGTAGTAATCTCTGAAACCTAAAGCTGTACATTTGAGCAATATATACCAATATAGTAGTTCAGAATCGATAGTTCTCATGTACCTTGGCTGGTACTGGAATGTTCAGCTGCAGAGGCAACATTAGAAGATGTGTAAGCCTTACCCCCTTCACTAAGTAACAAGTTTTTCATCACTTTGTAACCCCGAAGTTCCTCTAATGCATCGGTGGTTGTCTTTGATGAAACAAGCCTAAAAGATGCTATAATCGGAGCAGCAGCATGTTCAACAGTCACAGCTTCCGAGATCTGACTTTGCTTTGGGATGCTGTTGCTCAAGATTTCCGGCCTTGAGGCTTCTGAAAAATTAAGGGAGACGTTTTGGCGAAGAGGAGGGGCCTTTTCCAGCATTCGGACAAGAGCACCAACCGCAGCATCCGGGGATTTTCTATTCATAAACAACTCTGCTTCATTTGGATCAGATGGATTTCCTCTTCTAACGTAAGACTCAGGTCTACATAACATGCCAAAAGGCCAATTCAGTTTACCCAATAATTCAAAAAATATTAAACAGTAGCAGAGGTAAAACGGGAAGATCTAGCCAGTTTCAGTTAAAATCCATATAGGCCAATTAAGATAAAGTATTCATAGATGACCATGATAAAGGATATATGCTGTTTTCTCCAATTTGGGAAATCTTAAAATTGACTGATTGTAGCTTCAGAGATGAACATTAACTCTTTTCGATTAAGGACTAACTTCAGTTAAATGATTTTCTTGAGGGAACTACCAGTTGTAGAAAAGAAAATGTCCCAATCTAGCTAGCTCTAAAACTTTTGAACTTGTCAACTGGTCCACTCATGGTAACAGACATCTAATTCACTAGTGTCCCTGATAGAAGACCATATTAATGAACCAAAACTGATTTTAAATTGCTGGGTACCAAACCAAGACATTATAGTCCCCACATTTGACCACAACATAAACTAGCCCAATTTTGATACCCTAAAAAGGTTAACCTAAATGATTCCTGTCTTTTAACGATGACAAACTAGCCTTCATATCCTCCAGTCAATATAACATGTCATTCTTAATCACAGATCATTTTTTGGGGGACCTCCAATTAATCATCTATATTTAAATTAATTTAATGTATTCACCAACTGACAATGAGAATAAGGCAGCTATTGTTAGGGGTTTCCTCAACAGAAAGGCTGAGCCATACAGAAATTCGCCTCCAATCCAACCTTGTGACCTAAAGACGCACTCCCACTTTCCTAGACATATATATATATATATATATGGTTAAATTTAACGAGTTATAAACCAATGCTGGTTGCACATTACATTTGCACAGCTTTCGGCTAAACATAACTAACACTAGAAACTTCAGCATATCTATTCGATTGAACTTCTTCATTCTATTAATTGTTTGGCCAAAACAAACTTCTTAAAGTTAACAAGTCAGGCTGTCTTTTTAAAAACTAGAAAGAATTATATGGTAACTCCCCATAGATGATAAACAGATACCTATACCGATTCCTGAACCAGATATTCCACTATGGCTACTACCTGAACTACAGATTGAAATTTACAATAACAACCTCATTTTCCTTCTCAAAAGAAAGAAAATTTTACATGGTATCTATCTGTAGACGAAAGACAGATACTTATCCCAATTCCTGAAACAGATAATCCTCTAGAACTACTACTTGAACTAGATATAGAAATTTATATTGCAAGCTAGGCTGTCTCTCTCAAAACTAGAAAGCAAAGTTAGTTGGTAACTCTCCATAGATAATATATCAGAATTCCTAAACCAGATACTCCAATACTTGGGTTCCTATCAACACAATATTGGAATTTATAATGCAAAATCTCTTTGCTGAAGAACGATTATGCAGTTTCCTAGAAGGTTCATCAATTGTGATGCTAACTTTACATCTTCAGAGATCAAAACTCGTTCACACACACAAAAGGGAGATTTACTACTCTTAGCATACAAATGATGGCTTTTGGTAAGTTTATACCATTTTGAGCAGTAGGACACACCAACTCAGAAAAATTACCCCAAGGCCGGTTAAAACAGCCAAATCAAGTCCCAAACCAATGACACAGAAAATTGATGCCACAGTCTCAATTCATGTTAACAATAATTAATAAGATGTAAAATCCTCAAGAAATCAGGATAAAAATAACATCAGGTAGTTATAAGTAGATATAGTAAATTAATTGTATGCACTGGAATAATCCACAATGATGCAAAAGGATTAATTTAGAAAGAAAAAAAAAAAATTTACATGATGAATTCTGCAGATTACCTGCTACCAGGGTCCATCATTTCACCATCCTCCACATCAAATGGACAAGGAAACTCAGAGTAGTCAAAATCATCTTGTAAAGACCTACTGGAACTTCTAGAACATGAAATTCGTGGTGAGCTGTTGGAAAAAGCTTTCACTCCAGAGTATTTCCAACAGTCTTCTTTCCCAAAAGAAAATATCTACAAGAGACAGAAGATGAATAAATTCCAAGTTGCAAGACAAGATACTAGAACTCACAACATACAAATGACGTGTATCTGAATACCTTCTCAATAGTAGCATCAGTTTCAGCAGGAACCCTAATATTATCAGTCCTAGAAGTACCAGCTCTTGTAATTTTAAGGGGAGGTGAAGGTGGCAAATTCTGCCTGCCAGACAATGCAGGGGAATTAGCAAGCTTGGGAGCTGCTATGTTAACAGGAGCACTTTCAGAGCGTAAAAGAGCTTTTGACAAATGAGTCCTAGGAATGTAGATGGGGACTGATGGCGAGGGAGAGGGGGAAGGGGAAGCAGAGAAACTGGGGGAAGGACAATACTCATCAAAGTTTGTATCTCTCTTATGAGCTAGTGGTGCTTCAGGAGGATGAGGAGGTAAGCTCATGGGTGGCAAACCACGAGAGCTTGGGTTAGAAACCAAAGCATTTGATTCTGAATGCGTTGGTGATGGTGAGAAAGAAACCAGAGGTGGTGAGGCCTTGTAATGGTCATAACTCCAACTATGTCTTCTTGAGAATGGTAAAGATGATGGAGAGCCATGTGATACAGGAAGAGAAGGAAATCTCCTCAGGGGGTCTGCCAATGGGCTTCCAACATAATCTGGTATAAATTGAGGGGACATAGGGGTTGATGATTCGGAGCTCATATCTGAGATTGATGAATAGTACAAAACTGAAAGGCAAAGCCTTCCACAAGAAGTGTCCACAGGGGTAAACCAAAATCTCTGCATATCTACCTCTTCTTTACGAGTCAAGGGTTCAACAAAAGAAGATACCCTAGGAACAAGCTTAAAGGAACGAATTAGACCAGATGAATTCAGATCACGAAAAATGTTGTATGCAGGTAAAAGCCTGACAGTCACGTATAAGGACCTCAACATCAATATCAATTTCTTATATAATGCACTCAAGTTATTACAACTTGATCTTCTATTCCCTGAATTACAATCCCTACCCTTTCTACTTTCATGGTGCACGAACCATCTTTCTATGATTTTTTCACATTTCATCTCACTGCCTGATTCATCTTGATCAGAATTCCAGAAATATGAATTCTTATTTTTAGATGACAAATTCCTAACAATATCACTTGTGGGGGAAAAGCTTGCAGGTCCCCAATCAAGTGGTTTCTGCTCCAATATAACATCGACAACAACCGGCTCAAAATTACTCTGTCGACAAAGGTCAAGATTTTCTAGCGCTGAAGGGCACTCCCTAAGAGCTAAATTGAACCATTTATCTCTTGGTCTCACACTAGATGAAGATGAAGAGGATGACGATGGAGATGACACAATTTGTTCGCCACTATAATTACGTGATGATACATAAGAAGACCTCGATTCAAGTATTATTAGAAGACTCTTATAAAAGAATTCAGTGATAACTTGTTCCATTTTGGCAGCTTCAGTGTGAGAATTTGTGTGAGTTGATGTCATAATTTTTAAATTTGCTAAAATAGGAACAATCAAATACTTTTAAGAGAATTGCGCTTATAAACTTGAAACACCTCTGAAGAGAATCTCACTGCAAATAAGAAACCATAAGGAACAATCAAAGGCTCATCCATCGACAAAACCCCAGTAAGAAATAAGTCAAAAAAGGGACTAAATTAACCAGTGAAAATAGCAAAATTAAGTTGCTAACAGAAAACAGTACAAGCAGCAGCCATATATTATATCAAATAAAACTATCAAAATTATTAGGAAAATCCAATTTAAAAACAAACAAACCACTTAGAAATTAGATTTCTTATGTTCTTTATATAATTAAAAACGCGTGTTGTGTAAGGAACACGTTTGAACACTTTTTTTTTTTTTTTGTGTTTTGGGTTTTTCCCATTTTCATCCATCTCAGTTTCCACAGAAATTTATTTCGCAAAATTTCGCAAAAAGTAAAAATCAAGCTAAATTTAAAATGTTTTAAAATAATAATAGCGCAAAGAAAGCTAAGACAGAAGCCAACTCACCTGTTTGTTAATGTACTGAGTTTATTGAACCATATTTTCCTCTATCTTTTTCTCTCTTTAACAGGCTTATCTCCTTGTTTAGTAAAAAGAAAAGAGAAAAGAAACTTCTTTAAATTTGTTTTTATTTATTTATTTAGGGAAAGGAAAGAAGAAAAACAACTCATTGTGAAATTAGAAATTAGAAGGAAGAATGGGAGAGGAACAGGGCCCATGAGAGCTAACATCCCAGCTTGATCTTGCCACGTCATCACTCTAGAGGGCCTATGGGAGCTAAGACCCCAGCTTCATCTTACCATATCGTGACTCATGAAATATGTTTGAACAGAATAAAAAGAAATAATTAATTAATTAATAATGAAAATTTCTTTTATAGAAATGGAATATATAAATAATAAGTATGAATAATAGTATTACTTGTTTGGTTAACCAGAATGATATTGAGCAATATATAAAAAAATAACTATATAATCACTTTATTACTCGTAAATCAAATAGACGGTATCTAATTATTGATATACTGTTATATATTTAAAGTAATGATAGTTTATAAAATATTATATTGTTATGGTATTCGTCATTATCGACTCGTTACCCAGTTATCCGACTAAGTTCGATCAATCCAGTAGTGATAGCTTGCATAGTTTGCTTACATGAGTTCGTATCATCATGTAAACTACCCCACACTTAAGGAACATGTGTTAATCTTAAAATAAGGTATGTATTGGCATGCATGGGGGCCTACCTAGGACGTCGCATCTAAGAACCTTTATCATATAATCAGGGAAATTAGCCTCAGTAAGGGACAGACTCACAAAAACACTCAACAATTTGGTGCGATGAGCGTGGACAGACTTTTGACCATAAAAAAATCAAAAAGCAAAGATGACTCACCTTAATGAGAACTTCCCTAGCAATTTCCCATCAGATTAAGTTGGAGGTTCTAACACTGAAAATCAACCTCAAGAGATGGATCTTTTCGCTGGATGGGTCGTTGATTGACCAAAAAACTTGGGTAACTCAGGCCAAGGAGGTGCCTCCAATTTTTTTGATCTCAATGTTCCTTCTGGTCAGGGGCCATCTTTTCCCTCTGATTTGGGAGATCACTACAACAATTGTTTGGTTTACATGAACAACTAAGGTTAATGAAAGAACAGATGATTTAGCGTACTATGTTCGAGCAGCAATAATTGTTTCACCAAAAGCTACTAAGATAGAATGAGTAATTGAAGAGAAATATGCAATTTGATTATTCTGATCCCTAGGAAAATGTTGCGCCTCTTTAAGAGGAAGTTGTTGGAGCATATGCAAAGTCGTGGTAGAATGAGATGGATGCTTTGAGTAGGGATGTTCAGGCATTACACCCTGGCGTACAGGATATGGATTGGTTGTTTTGTTCTAACAACCCTTTGTCTCCAGAAGTTACAGTTATGGACCTGCCATTAGAGTTAAAAGTACCAAAAGAGATGTTTGAAGGTAGAAGAGACCTAATAGCACATCTCATGCAATATAATAACTAAATAAATGTGTTAAGGGCTTTTGACACAGCAAAGTGTAAGGCTTTCTCGACAACTCTCAAGGGAAGCGCGAAAGATTATTACTTATCTTTGCCACAAGGTTCCATTCGAAGTTTATCACAGTTGGGTCAAATGTTTTTGGGTAGGTTTTGTGCTCATGGAACAATAATGAGCACCCCTAATAGGTTTAATGTTAGTAAATTAGAAGGATAGATAATCTTTACAATATTATGTGAAACGGTTTCACGCAGCCACGTTGAACATGAAGAACTTGAAGGATCAATGGGATATTGATGCCTTCATTATGGAAGTTCAAAATGAGCATGTTTAGTGCCCGTTTACTGATAATAGACCATAGAGTTTGGCTGACTTATATGAGAGGGCTCATAAGTTTGCTGAAGTTGAAAAAATTAAGAGAGTAGCTCGGGGTACCTTTCAAAAGGATGATAGGCAGTTTAGAAGTTGTCAAAGTGTGCATGGCCAACAAGGTCCTTCTTCTCAGAACCTGCTAGTCCAAGGTGTGGCAAAAAAATGAGTTATTTCAAAAATGAGACCCCAAGGGCATTCCGGAGGCCTTAGGGTGAGCAGACAAGAAGGTATGTTCCCCATGGAAATTTTGAAGTTTACACTCCTTAAAATGCTTCACGTACATATATTCTTAATCAGGTGAAAAGCTTGGGAATTTTGTCTTGTCCACCACCTATGCAACTGAGTCAGTTAACGTATAATTCGAGGGACAGATGTAGTTTCCATAATGACAAGGGCCACAAGAGAGAGGATTGTTTCTTTTTAAAGGATGCCATAGAGGCTTCACTACCTGGGTAGAGTTCGTGAGGTGCTGATAAAGGTAAACAGAAGGTCAGAGACACAATACAAGTTATAATTGGTACATATGAAGAATAGACGACGTCTAACACAAAAAGGAAAGCTTATCTCAATAGTGTGATATCAATTAGTTCGTCAAAGAGGTTAAGTCAACAAGAGAAATTGAGGGTAGAATTTGATTAGGAAGATGATAATTTAGTATGTGACGAGGAATAAAATGACCCTATGGTTGTGACAACAACTATTGCTGAATTTGAGGTTAAAATGATTTTGGTTGATAGTGAAAGTGTTGTAGAGGTTTTAACTTGGGACATGTATCAGAAGATGGGGTTGAAGGAACAAGCTTTGAAGAAGGTGGGCCCTTTATATAACTTTGCCAACCATCCAGTCAAGGTAAAAAAGGTGTACTACTCTACCTGTTACCCTTAGGGATGGCAAGCACACTACTATAGAACACGTTCAACTTTTTGTGGTAGACCATCCTCTGGCTTACAATACCACTTTTTGGGCATCCTATTATCCGAATGTCCAAAATAATGATTGCTACCTTTTGCATGAAAATCAAATTCCCTACCAAAATGGGGGTAAGATTTATGAAATTAAACTAGTAGTTAGCCAGGCAATGTCATATGTTATCGATCAAACAAACTCACGAGCAAGAGCTGTAACGCCCCCACGCCCGAAACCATCACCGGAGTCAAGCTTGAGGTGTTACTAAACTTATCTTACCTTTTAAAAAACTCTAAATCACTTATTTTAATTTTCGGAATAAACTGTTTTTCTGCGTCATGGTTACTTAAAAATTCATTTCTCGAGTTTCAAAACTCGAAATTAAGATCCGTAAATTTTCCATGAAACTAGAATCATATATATATCTACTAATTTTTTTCTAGAATTTTTGACTTAGCCAATTAGTACAGTTTATTAGTTAAAGTTTCCCCTGTTTCAAAACTTGACTGCACTGACCTCTTCTTACTACGAACCATTTTTCTTCCTGTACAAAATTCATATGACTAAGTCGTTTGTTTCTCTCAAAACTAGATTCAACAAGAATTCTAACCATATAAATTATACCTTCTAATTAGTTTTGTACAATTTATGGTGAATTTCAAAGTGGAAACAGGGGATCCAGAAATCGCTCGACCTGTTTCACTAAAACTCGATATATCATAAAATATAATACTTTTACCTATTTTGCTTATTCCATAAGAAAATATACATAATAAGCTTTAATTTCGTAATAATTCATCATAAACTACCCTTACTCAGCCAGGGTAACTTCCAATTTCACCCACCAAATCAAAAACTAATGAATTAGATGATTGGACCTAATTGTAAAAGTCACAAAAACATAAAAATTACTAAGAAATAGTAAAAATTGAACTTACATGGTGTAAAAATATGAAAAACCAGCATAGGAGACCTACTACGGCATTTCTGGCTGAGAAAGATGAAGAAATGTCTAGATTTTCAATTACATCATTTTTTTAACTATTAACTTTTATGCTAATTCCAATTTTGTCCCTTGTTCACATTGTTTTCTTGCTTATTTCATACCTAAACCGTCCAGCCATTAACCTTTGGGTCTAATTGCTCTTTAAATCCATCTTTTAAATACTTAAGCTATTTACTCACAATTTAACAAATTTTGAGCTATTTTCGCTTAGTCCTTTTAATTAATTAGCTATCCAAACATCAAAATTTTCTAATGAAACTTTAATACTAACTCAATGACACTTCATAAATATTTATAAAAATATTTATAGCTCGATTTTCAAATTCGAGGTCTCGATACCTCGTTTTTGACCCGTCTGACCTAATAAATTATTTTAATTCACTAATTTCACCATTTCACAAATTCTTCTAAATTCTTATTTGACTCATAAATATTAAGTTACTATCTTGTTCAATCTTATTTGTCTGATTTAGTGATCTCAAATCACCATTTTTGACACCACTGAAAATTAGGCCGTTACATTCTACCTCGAATTTGTGGTTTCGCAACCACTGTTCCGTTTAGGCCCTATTTCGGGATGTTACAAGAGCTGCAAGGTCAGGGTTTGCAACATGTAGATGTGTTAGTCAGGTTTTGGGTCTGCATAGTTTGGATGTTAGAAGCGAGGAAATAGTTCACAAGCCAGAGGCGGTGGAGGTAAAAAGAAAACTCAACAATTATTTTATGATGACACAGAAAGGTTGGTAAGGATTTCATTGGCATTAACAGAAGAGAAAAAAAGAACTTAGTACAATGTTTGAAACAAAATCCAGATGTTTTTGTATGGTCAGCAACAGACATGACTGATGTGGATCTATGTGTGATTGTACATCGGTTAAATGTGTCCCCCAAAATCAAGGCAGTTAAGCTAAAAAAATAAAGGTTCGTTCCATAGGTTGTGGAAGCCATCAAACAGGATGTAAGAAAATTGCTTTTAGGAGGGTTTATTCGGGAAGTGGCGTACCCTGACTAGGTATCGAACGTTGTCATAGTAAAAAAAGCTAATGGCAAATGGAGAATGTGTATTGATATTACCAGTTTAAAAAAATGTGCCCAAATGATAGTTTTCTTTTACCCTAAATTGACAAATTAGTGGATGCTTTGGCGGGTCATAAGTTCATGATATTCATGGATGCATTCTCGGGGTATAATCAGATTTCTATGGCTTAAAAAGACCAAGATAAGATTGCTTTTGTTATAGAGGAGGTTTTTTCTACTATCGAGTTATACCTTTTGGGTTCAAGAATGTAGGAGCAATATACCAACGACTGTATAATAAGATTTTCAAAGAACAGGTTGGTCGCAACATTGAGGTTTATATAGATGATATGTTAGTGAAGAATACTACTTTAGGAGGGCATATTGAGGATTTTTCTAAAGCTTTTGATATTTTGTAAGCTTATAATATGAAGTTAAATCCATAGAAGTGTGCTTTTAGAGTAATAGCAATAAAGTTTTTGGGCTTCATGGTTTCAGAAAGATGTATAAAGGCAAACCTTGAGAAGATTCAGGCTATTTTAGATCTGCCTCCCCTGAATACTATTAAAGACATTCAACGCCTAATGGGAGGGTGGTCGCACTGAACAGGTTCGTGTCCAGAATGGTAGATAAATGTTACCTTTTTTCAAGGAATTGAGGACTTCCTCTAGTTTTATAGAGGAATGTCAGGCTACTTTTGAACAACTTAAATTGTATCTAACGTCTCCACCAATTCTGATTTCTCCACAAGTGGGGGAGACTCTTTCTTTTTATTTGATAACGTATGAAGAAACAGTTGCAACAGTCTTGATCAAAACAGAAGGAGTACGCCAGTTTCCCGTATACTATGCTAGTAAAGTATTACAAAATGGTGAACAAAGATATTTAAAGACATATAAGCTCATTTTTGCTTTAGTAGTGCCAGCTCACAAGTTGTGACAATATTTTCAAGCCCATCTTTAGGGACATATTGTCTAGAGTTGATACTTGGGGAAGAGTGACCAAGTTAGGAATCAAGCTAGCAGAATTCAGAATAGCGTATGCCCCGAGAAAAGCAATCAAAGCTCAGATCTTAGCTGACTTTATGGTAAAATGTTCTTTTGATAGATCGTCAGACTTTACAGATGATTTGTTAATTCGAAGATATTATTACTCATATAGATTATATAATAGTAAGTTACATTGGTTATTGAAATTTTATCTAACAAATATTCACTTTTCCTCATGATATTTTGTTCCAAATATACATTTGGTTCTAACAAATTTTTTATTGATTATACAAGATCTAGTTGTTAACACATCATATGTAATACCACGAAAATTTTTACAGAAGATATTATCCTTGATATAGTAAAATAAGGAAATAAAGTGACATAAAGGGAAATTTTGAGTTATGTCAATATTAAGAAGTATATTATGATATATTAATTCAAGAAAGGACTAAATTGTAAAAGTGAGAAAAGTTTTGTTGCACAAGAGTAAATACTCAAAATTTAAGGGGTTAAAGTGTAAATATGAAAAGTTGAAGGACCAATAGTGTAAATATTTTAAGAGTGGAATGATCTAGAAACTAAGGAAAATGGATGAATTAGGACCAAATTGAATAGGTGAAGAACTATGAGGACTAAATTGTAATTTTACCAAAATTAAATGATGACTCAATGATGGAATTTTAAAAGATAATAAAGGGCAAAATGGTCAATTGGAAGAGAGAGAAATCTAGAAAGTAATGATGATGTTGATGATATTTTATGATTATTTAATTAGATATATATTATTTTAATGAGATATTTTATTATTATTTTATTATTAATTATTTAGTATAAAAGGAAGGAAAGATGAAGAATTTTCATCATCTTTCCATGCATGCAGCCAACGTTAGAAGAGAAGGAAAAGAAAGAAATTTTCTTTTCTTTACAATTTGGTCCTTCCACCAAAAATTCACCATTTCCACCTAGAAATTAAAAGAATTTCCATTGTTACTAAGAGAGAAAATGTTAAGGGGCCATGGGGAGTTAGAATATCAAGTTGGATTCAAGAAATAGAAGCTGGAGGAGAGAAAATCAAGTTAAAGATTAGTATCAATAGAACAAGGTAAGTATATCAAGATTTCAATATGTTTTAAGTTTGTTATTATTGATAAAACATGGAAATAATGTTATAGTAGAGTTTTCTTACATAAGGTCTTATGTCCTTGATATGTTAGTGAAGAGAAAATAAGAGAAAGTGATGAGAAATGGTGTAGAAAAAGAAAATAAGGATGTTATAACATGGTAATTAATATCTTGTACTAAAACAAGATTGGACAAAGACAGAGAGACTAACTTTGAAAAATCGCCATAAATTGTATAAATCGAATTAGAAGATTAAAAAAATATGAAATTAAATCTCATTGAGTCTAGTTTCTCATAGAAGAAACGGCGTAAGCAATAGATTTGTAAATCATGTGAGACAACATCAGAATGATTTCGGGTTCCCCTGTTTTGACTTTGAAAAATCATAAAAAATTGGATAATCATAATTATGGGCTTAAATTTATATTTTTAGAATATTGAATGAGTCTAGTTTCAATATAAATAAACGGGAACATCATTCGAATTCTGTATGAGAAGATAATTAATTTTTAGTGAAGAAGGGTCACAACTGTCAGACAGCAGAATAGGGGTAAATTTAAAGAATAAACTGTACTTATTGACTGAACCAAAAATTCTAAAAATTTTATGGTAAGAAGATATATGAGTCTAGTTTCAGGGAAAATTATTGGATCTTAATTTAGAGTTCTAGAGCTCCAGATATAAATAATTTAGTGACTATGACATAGATGGACAGCTTGAATATTCATAAAAGTAAATAATAAAAATTATGGATAATGTTACTTACAAGTGTGTTATCTACATTAAGGATGTGGAATGGAGAGGAGGAGGAGGAAAATATGTATGAATATTCATCTAGCATGGCTAATTTGCATATTTTAGGCTCAGGGACTAAATTGAATAAAATAAAATTTTATGGTCAATTTTGTAAAAATGTCAGAAATGACCAAATTGCATGAAATGGGTTATTTTATTATTTAAATTACAAAATTGAATGAAATTATTAATTTAGTTCAAGATCGTGGAAAACATGTTTTAGGGATTAAATTGAAAAGTGTTGAAATTATGGAAAATTCTGATATTTTATAGAATTCATGGACTGTTATCAATATATATATGAGAATAATAGCTGGAAATAAGGATTAAATTGCAAGAATTTTATTTTCCTGACCTTAAGGACAAAATCGTCATTAATTAAAAGTTAGGGGCAAAATGATAATTTTACCTAGAGCATTAATTAAATGCATTAGAATATGAAATGAATGAAAATGATGATCAAATTTATTTATAAAGATCCGGACGACTCAAATATGAGACTTGATCGTCGAAATGAAAAGATATCGGATTAATGAAATTATAAACACAAATAAGCAATGAGGTAAGTTCGTGCAACTTGAATTATATTCTTAAATGCTTGAGATTGTATGTTATTGATGTGAATATGATTTGAGTGTTCATTGTATGAAAATTTATGAAACATTGATATATTTGATAAAATGGGAAGAAATCCGGTTGAATGAAAGAAAATCCGATGGATCTCGAAAGGAATTGATGGTAAAAGGATCTAGCCGGACGGGTGATCCTATCTTGATATAGCCCTCCGAAGAATACGTGTAAATGGATTTAGCCGGACGGGTAATCCGAATTAGGTTCAATTTAGCCTGGACTGTAATTCGGATCCAAGCTCATTAGAGTAATTGTCGCTGCGGATTTAGCTTTGACCGGTAATCCCATCGTAAGGATGAGGTTCATGAGTGTGCTCTCTGATATGAAATATGTAAGACCATGGTTGAAAGATACCATGGCAACCTGATATGAAATGTGTAAGACCATGGTTGAAAGATACCATGGCAGCCTGATATGAAACGTGTAAGACCATGGTTGAAAGATACCATAGCAACATGACGGGAAATAAATAAGACCATGGTTGAAAGATACCATGGCAGCGTGACATGAAATGAATAAGACCATGGTTGAAAGATACCATGGCAACATGACAGAAAATGAGTAAGACCATAGTTGAAAGACACTATGGCATCATGTCAAAGATAAATAAGACCGTGGATGGGAGACGCTATGACATCTGTTGAACAATTGATATTCAGGTAATATGTATCAGATGACGAATGGTTATATGAAATAATTATAAAGGTAGATAAACAAAATAAGTATAAGTACATGGAATATAATTTATATTAAGTTTGATATAAACTATTACCTGAATAAATATACATAAAATATATGGAAATGATAGAGCATGAAATATTGATATAATGAAATGAATGATATATGCTTATGAAGAAACGGTAAGAGCATGATATGTTTCATAACATGTACATATACAATTATCTTTGATATGTTGATACAAGGAAATTATGTAAGTTGAGACTATTATTAAACTCAAGTGCGATATGTCGAGAAAATAGATATATCAATGTTGAATTTATATGAGATATGTGCAAGTATACTAACAATGCTGCTGTATGATGCTTATACAAGTGTCACAACTGTTGATTGAATGGTAATATATTTATTTATATGATGCATTGAATCGGTAAGTATTTAAATTTTTTTTTAGTGATCTGTAAATGGTAATAATGCTCTGAAACCCTGTTCTGGCAGCGGATACGGGTTAGGGGTGTTACATCATAGGGACAAAGTAGCCCAATTACGAAGCCAAAATGTTAGACGATATATGTATATGGCTAAACAGCAAATAAGGGATCAAGAGAAAGTGTCCTCTTTAATGACTCTAATCATAATCAATGGCAATACAAACTTTCCTTTGGATTCCAAGCATTTAACAATGCTACAGAGTACGAAGCACTAATTTCTGGGCTACAGCTAGCCTAACAGCTGGGGGTAAATGAGTTAACAATATTCACCAATTCTCAATTAGTAGTAAAGAAAATAAGTGGAGAATATGAGGTAAAAGAGCCTAGTTTAAAGAAATATCATGCCATGGTTGTTGAACTGCTCACTCAATTTGATAATACAGAAGTTCAACAGTT
This sequence comes from Gossypium arboreum, assembly GCF_025698485.1. Classification (NCBI taxonomy): domain Eukaryota; kingdom Viridiplantae; phylum Streptophyta; class Magnoliopsida; order Malvales; family Malvaceae; genus Gossypium; species Gossypium arboreum. The sequence goes on from NC_069081.1 coordinate 194,163, forward strand.
ATCCAGGACAAAGAACACTAAAGCTGACACTTTATCTAAGAGCTTCTTCTATCATTATTGAGTAAAGAGGGAAGGTTTTATTGGAACATCGAGCCACTCAAAGCAGTGATAGTCAATAAGTGCTTGATTTGAGTTAAGAGCAAACATGGATGGCCCTTATAATACAAGCCTTACAAGGGGAAAGTCAGCAATTGAACAAAAATGAGTTAGCCAAGATGCAACATAAAGCTACAGAAAATATCATGTTAGAGGGTGCACTATATAAAAAAGGTTACTTCCAACCACTTTTGCAATGCCATACTCCTGCTGAAGTTGAGTATATCATGAGGGAGATACATGAGGGAATATATGGTTATCACTTGGGAGAAAGATGTTAGCCCAAAAAGTTCTCAGGTAGGGGTATTATTGGCCAACCATACAAAAATATGCTCATGACATGGTTCGCACTTGTGATTTCTATCAAAAACATGCTCCAGTACAATAATTACCAGCTGAACCCCTACAATTGATGTCTAGACCTTAATTGTTTGCAACATGGGGGATAGATATCTTAGGTCCATTTCCAATTGCCACAGCTCAAAAGAAGTTCAAAGTTGTTATTGTGGATTATTTTAATAAGTGGGTAGAAGTTGAAACTTTAGCTACAATAACAAAGAGGCAAATATAATCTTTTGTTTTGAAATTCATTGTTGCAGGTTCAGCATCCCATGTTTGTTCATAACAGACAATAGAACTCAATTCCAGGGAAAGTTCAAGAGCTTTCGTACAGACCTACAGATACCACTCACCTAAAGCTCTGTAAAAACGCCCCAAATAAATGGTCAACTAGAAGCAATGAACAAGAAAATCTTAGAAGCTTTAGAGAAGAAAGTTGATGATGCTAAGGGTGTCCAGCTCGAAAAACTTCCAAGAATTATATTGGCCCTTAAGAACATCTCCTCACACAAAAATCGAGGAAACAACATTCGCATTGGTATATGGAGCAAAAGTAGTAATCCTTGCTGAAATAGACTTGTATCCTACAGGACATCAAACTCAATTTAGATCTTATCTACGAAATCAAAGAAACAATAAAAGTCAAGAACACTGCGTGAGCTCAACAAGCGGCTTGATATTACAATGCTAGGGTAAAAAACAAGCAATTTTAAGTGGGCGATCTAGTCTTGAGAAATATTGAAACCAATTTATAGGCACCACAGCAAGGAAAAAAGGCTCCTAATTGAGAAGGGCCTACAAAATTGTTGAGAAAATATGGTTTATAAGTTTTTCAGGTGAGCTGATTTACGATCGCAACTCCATTCTAACAGCTCATTGATTTACGATCACAACCTAAGTTTATTGATTTATGATCATGAATAATTTCTTTAAGTTAGCTGATTTACGATCGCAACTCCATTTTAACAACTCACTGATTTACGATCACGATTGATATTATTAAGGCTTATTGATTTATGATCATAGCCTAAGTTCATTGATTTACGATCACGAATAATTTCTTTTGAGTTAGCTGATTTACGATTGCAACTCCATTCTAATTGCTTACTGATTTACAATCACATTTGATATTATTAAGGCTCACTGATTTACGATCACAGCCTAAGTTCATTGATTTACGATCATGAACGATTTCTTCTGTTAAACTAAGATTTATTTGATAATATGTTTTGATATAAAAAATTAAAGTGTTTTTTGAATAAAGGTTAAAGTTGAACAAAATTGGGCAAAATTGATAAAATCAAATTAAAATTTTTTCAATTGAGTTAAACATTTTCAATCAGTTAAAACTATTTTTAAACAAGTCAGTATTACTTCAGACTAAAAAGTATCGATACTTTTTGGCCAAGTATCGATAGTTTCCAAGATATTCATGCCATTCTAAAATCAATCCCAAATTGACTATCTGTTTTCAATCAACATAAAAAGTATTGATACCTTTCCAAAAAGTCTCGATACCTTTTAGCAGGTATCAATAATTTGTCTTCGGTGTCGTTGTAAACTAACTTTAACAGTTATTAAATCAGGCATTAAATGCTAATAGTATTGATATTCGTAAAAAAAGTATCGATACCTTTTGTTCCATGTGAATTTAATGATTTGGTATTTTCATACCCAATGGCTCTATTAAATTTCATAACAACCCCAACTATTGGAAATGTATTAGAGGGTATAAATACTGTGTTCCAAAGGTCCAAAAACAATAAGAGAGATTATCAAGCTTAAAGATCAATTAAAACAACCTTAATGCTTAATTCTTTCATATCTTTCTTGTAAACACTTATGAGTTTTCATTGTACTCATTCAACTCAAATGTTATTCTTTGTATTTGTGCTTAATTGGCAAACACATCAATCTTTTAAGGATTACTTCTTAGTTTGCTATTTTTTATTCTCTTTGAGAGGGGTAAGTCTTAAGGCTTGGGTAGAAAAATTAAAAGAGTTGCAATATTAAGATTTTGAGTAGAAATCTTAAAGAAGATTATAAGGTTAAACCTTATCCTCAAAGATTGTCAAATTAATGAATTTGGGAAAATCTTTAGTTATGGAAAGCTAAGGTAACGGAGTTGCCAATTAGGGCAGAACCACAATAAATTGTCGTGTTCATTGTTGCACATTCTTTCATTGCTTTCACAATTTTCTTAAGGCCAATTCACCCCCTATTGGTGATTTCAAGTTGATCTTTTAAGCTAACATCTTCTAAGTTAGCTAATTTATAATAACAATTCTATTCTAACAGCTCATTGATTTACGATCACAACTGACATTATTAAGGCTCACTGATTTATGATCACAACTTAAGTTCATTGATTTACAATCATGAAAATTTTTTCTGAGTTAGTTGATTTATGATTGCAACTCTATTCTAATAGCTCGTTGACTTACGATTATAGATAATATTATTAAGGTTTACTGATTTATGATCATGAACGATTTCATCTGATTTAGCTAATTTACGATCGCAACGCCATTCAAACAGCTCGCGGATTTATGGTCACAATTGATATTATCAAGGCTCGCTGATTTTTTATCACACCCTAAGTTCATTAATTTACGATCATGAAAATTTTCTTCAGAGTTAGCTGATTTATGATCGCAACTCTATTCAAACAACTTGCTGGTTTATGATTACAGCTGATATTATTGAGGCTCGTTAATTTACAATCACATTCTAAGTTCATTGATTTATGATCATTAACAGTTTCATATGAGTTAGCAGATTTACGATTGCAACTCTATTCTAATAGCTCGCCAACTTACTATCACAACTGATATTATTAAGGCTTGTTGATTTATGGTCACAGCCTAAGTTCATTGATTTACGATCATGAACGATTTCATCTGAGTTAGTTTATTTATGATTGCAAATCCAGTCAAACTATAACACATCTAACCGATCTCCATCGTCAGATTACAGTTACAAAGCATTACCGTACAATCGGCAACATTTAAACATTTAAACATTTAATAATTTAATAACATCATAAACTATTCATACGCATGCACACTGTCTCTAAATCGAGTTCTCAAGGCCCTAAAAATAGCTTAAAAGTAATTCGAGACCAATTTGAAAGCATTTGGAAAGATTAGGACAAAGTTGTAAAATTTACGAAATATGGGTCACACGGCCGTGTGCCTCACCTGGCTAAAACACACGCCCGTGTCTCAGGCCTTGTAACCTTCGAATTAGGGACACACGGTCATATCTCAACCCGTGTCCTCACCTATGTAACTCTCTAAGTAGGGTCACATGGCCGTGTCACAAGCTCGTATGACATGCCGTGTTTTAGGCTGTGTAACTCACTGACTTGCACCCTAAGAAAATCATCAGATGACACAAAATTGTGTCGCCAGGCTGTGTGCTTCACACGATTGAGTCACACGCCTGTGTCTCAAGCTGTGTAAACCCAAATTTCATCTAAATCAAGTCATTTCATAACCTAACCATGCATGAACATTTAACTAATTTGTGCACACATAAAAATGAACCTAAACAACATCTAAACATACATAAAAAATGTCATTTCAAACATCCTAAGTCAACTAACCAATGTGCCATTCAAAGACACCATATGTGCATCCAAACATCATCTATCTAACATGTCAAAAAGCTACATTTCATGCTTAGTCCATATAGGTACTAAAACATACCACATTAAGCCATTAATCAACCATTCAAAACATACCATAAGATCATGATTTTCCATCTCTAAAAATGGTCAAGATGACCTTACTTATTAAGCTATACAAGTCCATATAAACATAAACTTTAAGACATAACCATAATAATTCAAGCATTTAATACATTTGTAAGCCATTAATACTAAAGACCTATACGTGATAATATTGTCATTTCCATGCACGATAACCTAGCTCAAATATGAACTAAAACATATCACAAGTAATCACTTTCTAACCATTATCAATATGCTAAAATAACCTTATAAACAAGCATTGTAAAGTAACCAACATCATATAACTTGGTAAGGCATCAAAGTGTACCAAACCGATACAACTTACCAAAGCTACTATTACAAATCAACTTATACATGCCATTATAAACCTTAGCCAAAATACTCAAATCTACTAATTTGTCTACTGGATAGTGTGATAGATCTTCGACGAACTTCCAACTGATTGAGCTTCCGATAATCTGTAAAACAGGAAAAAAATAACTACGTTAGTAATGATGCTTAGTAAGCTCGTATAAACTTTAAACATAATATACAATTTCAATAATGAACTTTATAGAATAAGTTAAACCTTTACCAATGCTTTAAGCTTAATAAAAGCCTATATAACACCATTAAACTAACAAATTAGCATACTTGTTCATGATACATATTAAATCAACCATATATATATATAAACATGACATTCAAGTCATCATCGTTACCATACGATCATGTTTCATTCCATTTACTTACTTACTATTTCCAATACTGTGAGTCTAATATAAATCTATTCAAGCATCATCAAGCTCATATGTTAGTAGATTCATTGACAATCACATGAACTCATTTATAACATAAATAGATTTCGTAATATACAATACATAAGCATTAACATTTTCATATAGTCTGGGCTTTGCCACCAGTAGACATAAACTTTAGTGAGCCTCCAAGAGGCTATGTTCAACAATCACCCTGAAGGCATCTTCAATTAATGGTCTTGGAGGAGATGGGGATACTTGTGGAAAAGGAATCATAGGAAAGATTGTAGTAGAGGTCACTACAATACAAAATGATGTTGCATGTTCCTTCACTTTCTTTAAGCGAAGTTCCCTCAAAGGACTACCTATTGGATCTAGTGCCCTGAGTGTAGTATATTCGTTTGTAAACTTGTAATTTTTCCAAATAGATAATAAAATTATTCATGAATTAAATTAATATAGGTTGTATTGTTGTTCTCACGTGATTTTTGCATGCAAAGAAAAATAGAATGAAATATTGCTCATTGGTTATCTAAATGTTTAACTAATACTAAACAATATTACGTGGTCAGATCGTAGTAAAGCAAGATAGCTTGTACTACTAGACAACCTAAATATGTCCTTAGTCTAATCGAAAATGAGCAAACCGATTGAAAGACTAATATGTCATCTATCAAGTCCAATAGGAGAGATGTCTTGTCTTGGGCATCAGAGTAGATGACTCCTAGAAGATAGAGACATAAATATGACTAACTGGACTGATAGTACATCAGATATGACCCAAGAAAAATAGATCCTGAATCTATTTATGGATTTATTCATTGCGACATTCATAGTGTGATATACCTAAATCCTGAGTTGATGGCAGACTACGTATACATGACTCATACACTTTGATGTAAATAAAAGCCTGAGTTTAAATAGATAAGGAACCGAAAGCTAGTGCATTGAGTGTACGACTTCTGTAGTATGTAGTTTCATTCACAATAGTGAAATTTATAGCAAAAAAATAGGTAAATGATATCCTCTCATTGGAATTACATGGTTGATGAAAAGTAAATTTGGCCACGAATTGTCCGTCTTTATGATAGATGACTTGATCACTATTTGATAGTGATTGACTTTTCATAAAGAAAGATATAATGGTTACCATGAAATAAAATAGGACCACATTAGGAGAATGGGTATTATCCCAAAGAAATCAATGTACTCTATGAAGGTAACACGCTTATGACAAAGTCATTGAACGAGCACTAAGTAGTTACTTTCGTAATGCTATGTCGTTGGGAAGAGCTTAGTCACGATACTATAATGGGATAGCTTCACGACTAAATGAGTTTTTAATTAATAGGCAAAAATTTGAAACTTAATTATAAATCATTTGAGCCTTAACAACATATGTCCAATCAGTCCCTCTGCTAGTCCATTAAAACCAGAAATGCATTGTGTATTTGAATAGAAATGAACAAAATGAACGAAATGAATAGAAAAAAAATGGAAAACATTCAAGAATGATTATGGTTTTCTCCGACATGGAGAAATAGAATCATTTGGAAATAAATGTAGGTTTCCAAAAATAGAAATGGAAATGAATATGGAAACTTGCAATCTTATATAGGATTACTTAAAAAATGATGGAAGAATGAGTTTATGTTTTTGGACTGTTTTGAAACCCAAAAATGAAAATAAATCATTCATTCATAGTGAACATGTTGTGTTGTGACATATTAAACGAATTTTCTCGAAATTTTAACGAAGGTAAAATTGTAAAAAATTTATCAAAGGTAAAATTTGTGAAATTTTACTAGGGTAAGAAAATTATTTAATATGTAGATATTAAATTTAATTTTGTAAAATAAAAAAAATCTAAATCGGTTGGATCATATTACAGAGTACTCGTAATCGGGCCCGATGTGAGAGAGGCCCAAAACCCTTCATATAACATGAAGGGGGCTGCAACCCTAATAGAAATACAAGGGTAAGTCTTTCACCCCTCTTACTCTATGTAGGATGTTGTTTTTCTATTTTAAATAAACCCCTATAACTCTATAAGGGTTCTTCCTTCTCTTTCTATAAATAGATGACACTGGTAGAACTATTAACATAACTTTTGAGTGATTGTTATTCGCTAAAAAATAAATAGAATTTATTCTCAACTTATAAATATATTTTTTAGAATAATAATTTTACCGATTTCTATTATAGAAGAGAATTTTTTTTCACCCCAAAAGAAAATTTTTTGGATTAGTAAATTTTGTGAAATTAGGAGTTATTAAGGTACAGGGACTAAATTACGTAATAGTTAAAAGTTGAATTATAGATTGAAATAAACTAAAGAGGCTAATGTAGCAATTAAACCATTTAATAAATGGTTGTTAACAGGTGACCAGTCATGGCTAAATGTTAATATATATGTTATATATATTAAGAAATAACAATGATAATAAAATGAAAACATAATAAAGAAAAAGAAATGAATGTGGGAAGGAAGAGATGAATGCATGCAAATTAGAAAAAGAAAGAAAGAAAAAGAAAAAGGAGAACGCACGGCTAAGGACCTTAAGCGTTCAAATCCAAATTGGTTAATGCAATTTAGTCCTTATACTCGTAATTTTTATATTTTTGGAATCCTGATACCTAAGGCTACCTAACCCATATTGTAATTTTTAGTATTGTTCAAGATTTTAGATGTTGAAATTGTTGAATAGTTTAAGTATTAGATATTAAATAGATAGATTTATAAATTAGACATGGAAAATGACTAAATTGTAGAATAAATTGTTAATTTTGAGCAATAATGACTAAATTGTGAACATTTTAAAATTAAGGGGTCAAATTGGAAAAGAGGAAGCTATATTTAGTTGGAGTGAAATTAGTATCAAAATATAGAGTTAAATGTGAAGGTAAAAACTAGTCTCAATTTAGGGACTAAATTAAAAAATAAGCAAAATATAGTGTGAAAATTAAAATTTTATGTGAAATTGAAATTTGTAGTATTAATGTGATTTAGTTGTTTATTTCCATAGCTACTGTCGTACCAGAATCCTCGAGTAAAAAGTGGAAGGATAAAATCGACGTCGAAGAGATCAGAAATCATGGTTTGTGTTTTTATAATCCGAATTAAATAGTATATTGTTGCATATTTAATTGTTTGCATATGTTGAACAATTTGACTTGAGTACTTGGTACTTGAGATTTGTGTAATAGCCCATTTTCAGTAAAAATCAGGACAATGGTTTCGGGACCACAAATCCGAGCCCGAAAGATAAAATTATTTAAATTTCATAAAATGATAGATATTGGGATAGAAATATGGCATGAAAATTTTTATAAAAAAATTTTATCGATTATGTGTCTAATTACAAAGAGGACTAAATTGAATAAATGTCAGAGTTAAATTCTAGAAGCTATAAGGATCAAATAGCTATGGAATCCAAAATGAGAGGTCCTTATATAGCAATTAGACCATTGATGAAAAACATGTAGATATTTTAGTGAATCATCCATGGAAAAATAGAAAAATGTAAATGACTAAATTGGAAATTGGAAAAGTTAAATGATGTTAATTAAATTAAATGAAAAAGATATCATTTTATCATCTTCTTCCCAAAAAATTTCATGGAAACCCTAGGAAAGAGAAAGAAAGCTTTCATGGCCAAATTAGATCAGAACAAATCGAATGTGGAGTTAGAACGAGGAAAGGAGAAAATGCCAGATAAATAGACTTTATGTATACGAACATATATCGAGGTAAGTTCATATAACTTAGCTATGCATGTCTTTGTACTTGATTTGAATTGTATTTGTGATTTTATAAATGTACATGTGAAATGATTATATATCCGATAAAGCCCGATGATTGATAATGTTTGAAACAAATGATAATACTCGTAAAGTGATCAATGACTCAAATGTTATTGTTGAGCTTGAGTTAAATGTGAAATGTAAATTACATAAATGCGTAAAATTATGAGATTGGACATATATCCAACAATTTCTTGATAAATGCTAAAGCTTGTTTGAATAAATGAAAGTCGATGGATAAAGGTGATTACCGATATGAAATAAGATATTGCATGTGTTGCAAAAAAGTTGTCTCGAAAGGGTAATCTTTTGATCTCATTATGAAAAGGAAATGTACACCTTGTGTGTACCATGTGAAAAGGGATAGCTTCGACTATCGAATGTGAAAAGGGATAGCTTCGGCTATCGAATGTGAAAAGGAAAGAGATACTTTGTGTATACCACATGAAAAGGCTATGTACACTTTGTGTGTACACTTAAAAAGGTATACTCTGTGTGTACCATTTGAAAAGGAAAGGTATACTTTGTATTTACCATTTGAAAAGGAAATGTACAACTCTAGTGTACTACTGGAAAAGGAAATATCCATCGATGTTTTCATTGATTCAACGAGTAAAATCGTGACATAAAAAGAAAATAGATTGTTACATGTGTTCACTTGGAAAATATGAAATGATGTTACATGAAATAAAATATGAAAATATGAGATGTTTATGTTTGAATATGAACGGTTTGATGAATACATTCATTCATAAAAATATATTGCTACACTTTGAGCGTATCACCCGAATGATTATCAGTACTTCAATCGATTATTGAATAAAGTTCTGACAAGAAATATACTGAAAATTGAGATGAAATGATATGAAATGTGTAACACCCCTCACTCGTATCTAGCGCTGGGATCGGTTTCAAGGCATTACCAAAACTTTACATTTTCATTATACTAAATCGGGTCACAAAATTTCACTCAAACTTAAAACCTTTCGATCATGAATATCTCGTCCCTTGTATAGGCCTTCGAGTCCTATAACATACCAAAAGGCATTGCGGGACAAATTCGGGTACGTTCGATTTCCCTTGGGCTCCTCAGAACATTTTCCTTAACTAAAAGGGACACACGTTTGTGCAGGTGGGCCGTGTGGACTCACACACCCATGTATTTCGGGGCACGTCCATGCCCTTCAACTGTGGGCAACACTGACTTATCAACACGGCCATGGAACACTCCCGTGCTGAATGCCCGTGGATGAAACTGTCATTTTAACACGGCCATGGCGTACGCTCATGTGGCCTACCCGTGTACAACTTTGAGCTAAAATTTTAAGTGCAGGGGACACACGGCCATAACACACACTCATGGGAGGGAACCGTGTGTCACACACGGCCTAGACACACACCTGTGTGTCCAACCATATGGACTCTAATAGGCTATTTTCCAAGCCTAAAGTCACCCCCTTTCTACTTATTATGCTTCGAAATTCCCAAGTTTAAGAGAAAATATAATTTTACACTTGTAAATAATCTTAATAAAACTCATTGTATGGAAACCTCATATCATTGGTTTCCTATGTGATAGGTTATTTCCCATTTAATGTTTATGGGTTCCCATGTCACTTTAATTCATCCGAAATTGGCTCGTTTATGTGACTCATTGCCAATTCATAACGACCTATCACTTGTAAATAAAACTATGCATAAATTCGTAGGTCATGGCCTGCTTCAATTAAGCCAATTTTCATGGGCATATACAAAGAGATAAACATATTTTTTCATGTCTTCACTTGGAAAATCAAATGACACATATAAAAAAATACTCAAAGCCCTATACATGCCATTAACAAAATAGAAATATCTTTATATCAAAGCTTAACTAGTTGATAGAGTGTTGGCTCTCCAATCGTCTTCTAGTCTTTATGAGTCCTCGAGCTTTGTGGAACAGGGAAAAAGAGAGGGTAAGCATTTACATGCTCAGTAAGCTCGAATAACCGGAAAGTAAACTTACCGAGTAATTAGCATACATCCATACTCAATTCATGGAATCATCTATTATGAAATGATTTCCTATCACATGCACTCAATCAATGAGTTAGTCACATAATAAAGCGTCATGTAATTTATATAGATGAGCTCATCATTCATCATCTTGTTAACATGCATCATATTAACCCCGTTGAGTTTCTAGGAAATCTCGATGAAATACCCATTATCCATCAATTCTCATGAATAATCATTTTACATATATGCACTCCCGTGAACCTCACATCTCATGGCGGAATTACCAGTCCAGGCTAAATCCTTCATATCATGAACTAGTAAAACGATGTCAGGAATACCAGTCCAGGCTAAATCCCTTATAGTGACAAACACCCTTAATGAGCTCGAATCTGAATTACCAGTCCAGGCTAAATTCAGATCCTAATCGGATTACCCATCCAGGCTAAATCCATAATGCACACATATTCTCCGGAGGCTTGATCATTAAAGGAACACCCGTCCGGGCTAGATTCCTTTTCATATTTGAGATCACGGATTACCCGTCCAGGCTAAATCCTACTGCAACACATGCAGGATCTCAGTTCACATGTCAAAGAGGATTTGTCCATCGAATTCCCTTCTTTAACCTCAATCGGGACATTTGTCACATGTTATCATCAAATATACATTTCTATGATATTTCATGCCAATAATAAATGCAATCATGATGTATTCATAAATCATACAATTAAGCATATTAGGGGTTTACTTTAAGTTATTCGATTCGGTTATTCTGAAACCTTGCGTTTACCTCGGTCGACCTCCAAAATTTGTTCGTCGGGGTCTATATCAACAAAATTAACTCATTAATACAATACATTATACATTTCAAGTCTAATTCTCATCCCCGGTCTAAATGACCGTTTTGCCCCTAACCTTTGACATTTTTACGATTTAATCCCTAGGCTCGTATAATGAAACACATGCACTTTCTATCTTACCCAAACCTAGCCAAACACTTTTCCTTCTTATGGTAGCCCACATTATCCATTAATTTCTCATTCCTACCACACATTTACATCTTTTGTAAAATGGTCCCTATAAGGGTTTCTCATGAAAATCAATTAGAAAAAGATGTTTAACACACATTAATCTTTCATATTCCTCCATAATCCATCAAAATACAATTAAATCATGCATGGGTAAATTTTTAAACATGAACTCTAGCATGAAATATGGGTAAAAATGGAGAGATCAAGCTACCGAGATTTCAAAAATACAAAGAACATGAAAAACAGGGCTTTGGAGCACTTACTATTAAGCTTGAAAATTGAAGAAACCCTAGCTATGGTGTCCTCCAAATTTCGGTAGCTATGGGAAGAAGATAAGCATATTTTTTCTCCATTTTTCCCCTTTTTATTTCATTAAAATGCCTAATGACCAAAATGCCCTTATGCCCTTTCTTTAAAATTTTAACCATGCAAGCCCATTTTTGTCCAAAAATTTAGAATTTGGGAAAATTACTCTCCAAGACCTTCTAATTCATAATCTAAATCAATTTCATACAAATTGCTTCTAGAAACCAAGTTTTACAATTTATTCAATTTAGTCCCTAATTTCCAATTGGACATCTTATACTCAGAATTTCTTCATGAAACTTTAACACATGCATATACTCATATTCTAGGCCTCATAATAATCATAAAATAAATATTTTGATGTCCGATTTGTGGTCCCGAAACTACTATTCTGACTAGGCCCTATTTCAGCATTTTACATTTCTCCCCCCTTAGGGACTTTCGTCCTCAAAAGTCTTACCAGGAAATAGATTCGGATATCGACTTTTCACAGTTTTTTTTGGCTCCCATGTAGCCTCTTCTACACCATGTCGATGCCATAGAACTTTTACAAAAGCCACATCTTTATTTCTTAACTGTTTAACTTTGCGAGCCAATATCTTAACCAGTTCCTCTCCATAGGTCATGTCCGGTCGAATTTCAATCTTAGTCAGGAAAATTACATGAGAGGGGTCTGATCGGTATCTTCTTAACATAGATACATGGAACACATCGTGAATCTTTTCCAGTTCGGGTGGTAACGCTAAACGATAGGCTAACGGTCCAATTCTTTCGATAATCTCGTACGGTTCGATAAATCGTGGACTCAGTTTACCTTTCTGACCAAATCTCAATATCTTTTTTCATGGAGATACTTTCAAAAATACTCTATCTCCAACTTGAAACTCAATTTTCTTTCTTTTCAGGTCAGCATAAGACTTTTGCCTATCTGATTCCGCTTTTAAACAATCCCGTATCATTTTAACTTTTTCTTCAGTTTCTTTAATTAGATCAACTCCATGAATCTGATGTTTATTGAGTTCTGTCCAATACAATGGAGTCCGACATTTCCTACCATACAAGGCCTTAGAAGGTGCCATCCTTAAACTTGTTTGGAAACTATTGTTGTAGGCAAATTCTACCAATGGCGGGTATTTTTCCCAACTACCCTGAAATTCAAGGATGCAACAACGCAACATGTCCTCAAGAATCTGAATCATCCGCTCAGACTGACAATCGGTCTAAGGGTGAAAAGCTGTGCTAAAGCTCAACTTTGTACCCAAGGCATCTTGTAACTTCTTCTAGAATCTTGAAGTGAACCTCGGGTCTCTATCCGAAATAATCGACAGTGGTACTCCGTGCAATCTTACTATCTCAGAAATGTATAAATTGGCCAATCTATCAAGAGAATAATCCGTCCTTACAGAATGAAATGAGCCGACTTTATTAATTTATCCACTATGACCCATATGGCATCTTTCTTTTTCAAAGTCAAAGGTAATCATGTCACAAAGTCTATGGCAACTCTGTCCCACTTCCATTCGGGGACCATTACAGGCTGTAATAAACCTGAAGGCACTTGATGTTTAGCTTTAACTTGCTGACACACCAGGAATTTCGATACAAATTCAGAAACATATCTTTTCACGTCGTTCCATCAGTACATCTTCTTTAAATCGTTGTACATCTTAGTACTTCCTGGGTGAATAGACAAACGACTGTTATGTGCTTCTTGCAAAATCTAGTGCCTTATCAAATGTAATAACTGCGCCTAACGCTATATAAATTGAAACCCAGTATCTCATTGGTTAAATCGAAGCAAATTGGCACTTAGTGCCTCATCGACTCGAGGTCGAAGTAATCCTTAAACTCTTCCTATCCTGGCATGCCATCTATATCCGACTTATCCCGAACAGTTAATAGGGTTTCATTTCACTTTTCAATCGACTAATGTCTCAATTTCACATATATATACATTATCACATATAGTCAATTCAATAATTATATAATCCACATATTTCATAATATACAAAATCAATCATTTTCAATCTATGCTTCACGGTAATTGAAGCCCCATGAGAAAATTATCCAACCTCGACCTAGAGCTTGCATATTGTTTTATCTTGAAAATTTAGAGGCATTATTTGTCAGGCGAGACTTGCATATATTCACGGACCACAAAGTTTGAAGTACTTGATGACTCGAAATAATTAAATTTGAGACAGCGGAGATGGTTAGAATTAAGGATTAGGACACGATTATCGACTATCACGGGAAGCGAATAATAGAAAATCACATGTGCTTTGAGAACCATGGATACTCGTTTGAAATTGCTTGAAGATGGATCAATTTTGGCGAGCTAGAGGCTAGGCCGACATTTCTGCAGAAATTACCATCTGTGCTAAATTGCATCCTAATCGGATTACCCATCCAAGCTAAATCCATAATGCACACATATTCTCCGGGAGGCTTGATCATTAACTGAGCATCATGAATTTCCTGCAGAAATGTCGGCCTAGCCTCTAGCTCGGCCAAAATTGATCCATCTTCAAGCAATTTCAAACGAGTATCCATGGTTCTCAAAGCACACAGGGATTTTCTATTCAATGTATTGGCGACCACATTCGCTTTTCCCGGGTGATAGTCGATAATTAGGTCTTAATCCTTAATTCTAACCATCTCCGCTGTCTCAAATTTAATTATTTCTGAGTCATCAAGTACTTCAAACTTTTGTGGTCCGTGAATATACGGCAAGTCTCGCTAGACAAATAATGCCTCTAAATTTTCAAGATCAAAACAATAGCGGCAAGCTCTAGGTCGTAGGTTGGATAATTCTTCTCATGGGGCTTCAATTACCGTGAAGCATAGATTGAAAACAGATTGATTTTGTATATTATGAAATATGTGGATTATATAATTATTGAATTGACTATATGTGATAATGTATATATATGTGAAATTGAGACATTAGCTGTATTGAAAAGTGAAATGAAACCCTATTAACTGTTCGGGATAAGTCGGATATAGATGGCATGCCAGGATAGGAAGAGTTTAAGGATTACTTCGACCTCGAGTCGATGAGGCACTAAGTGCCAATTTGCTTCGATTTAACCAATGAGATACTGGGTTTCAATTTATATAGCGTTAGGCGCAGTTATTACATTTGATAAGGCACTAGATGTTGGTGTGTTAGTTAGATCCGTGTATCCGTCCGAATCCGAGTCGTGTTAATAGAGGGAAAATTAAATAATAATTTATGTGATTGATATTGAAATGGCCAAGGTGAGAAATATTAAATTGGTAAAGATAAGATGTGAATATGTAACACCCCTTACCCATGTTCGACGCCGGAACAGGGTACGAGGCATTACCGGACTTAATCACTAATCATCATATAAAAACTGATTCATAATTTCACTCTAATTTAAAACTTTTTCTGTAACGCCCCCTTTACCCGAGACCGTCGCCGGAGTCGAGCACGAGGCATTACTAAACTTATTTGAGCACTTAAACAAATTCAAACAATTTATATCACACTTTCCAGACAAGCTGTCCAACTGTGTCATAGTTGCTAAATAATTCATATCTCGAGTTATAAAACTCGAAATCCAAATCCGTAAATTTTCTCTGAATTTATACTCATATATCTACTTACCAATTTTTTTCTAGAATTTTTGGTCAAGCCAATTAGTACAGTTTATTATTTAAAATCTCCCCTGTTTCAGGGTTTGACTACTCTGATCTTTGTGTATTACGAATCAGATATCTATCTGTACAGAGCTTCAATGACTATGCCGTTTGTCTCTAATAAAACTAGACTCAATAAGGAATCTGTACATATAAAGTATGACTTCTAATTATCTTTGTAAAATTTATGGTGAATTTCAAAGTCAGAACAGGGGATCCAGAAATTGCTCTGGCCCTGTTTCACAAAAATTTAAACATCTCATAAAATATAGCTCATATACCTGTTTTGCTTCTTCCATATGAAAATAGACTCATCGAGATTCGATTCCATAATTTATTCATTATTTAATTCCATTTCTAATATTTTTAGTGATTTTCAAAATCAAACTACTGCTACTTACCGAAAACTATTTTAGTACAAATATTGTTAACTAGTTTATAACATCTTTACTTCAATTCATTCAAACTCTATACATGCCATATAAATCTTCAAACATAAAACAAAAGCTACCGGAATTGATCTGGATAGTGTGCTTTGTTGTGTTGATCCGATCTACCCACTTCACTTCAAGTCAATCTACATAAAATATTAAACACATACAAGTAAGCTTATTGAAGCTTAGTAAGTTCATAGGTTAAAAGTAATGCTTACCAAACATAGTATTTCCAAACAATACCAAAACATTTACTAAAGTTTCCTGCGATTCACAACCATTGTTATAATAATTCACATAGTTGAACTCAACAAGAATAACTACTCAATCTCTTTCATTTGGATCACTTCTCTTTTATTTCTTATAATCAAATTAGGAAACGGCTTACGAAATTGAGTACGTGTTGCTCAATGCCACGATTCACAACTCAGTATGGTTTTCCTCATTGAAATACCATACCTACATTTTTTAACTCGGTATGGGAAATGCCATACCTACATTTCTTAACTCAAGATGGATTTGATAATACCATACCTACATTTCACAAATTTCAAGATGGATAATACCATACCTACATTTCACAACTCAAGATGGATGATACCATACCTACATTTCACACTTTGCCATGGAACAACCATGGTCTTATCCATCAATTCATCACACGTCCACGATACTAACGTACTCAATCCTGCGCTTTTCCTAATTTGCATTTCCACATTTATTCTTTCATTAACAAAATCTACACAATCCCACAACAAATTCAGATATAATAACACATTATATACTTCAATCATTCACAAATAAACATCTAATTTCAACCATATGAACTTACCCGCTAATTTGTAGAAGATATTGAAATTTTGGGACTATTCCGCAACTTTTTCTTTTCCTCGTTCTTCTTTGGATTCTTGATCTATAATATAAAATATTTCTACTCATTAGCATTTATTTGATTTCTATTTCACTTCACAATTTATGCTGTTCAAATTTCGAAATTGCACTTTTACCCCAAAATTTACAGTTTTCACAATTTAGTCCCTACTCAATTCACCCATCAATTGAACTAATTTTTCTCAATTAACACTTTATTTTATCATTATAAACTATTTCAAAACCTTTTATATTCTGAATTTCAACAGCAACCTTCAATTCACAACTTTTTCACAATTAGGTCCTAAATATCATTTCCTATCAAAATCACTTAATAAAACCACCTTAATATGAAATTAGAACTTAAATTTCATAATAATTCATCATAAAATTCCCTTATCCATCCAGGGTAACTTCCAATTTCACCCATAAAATCAAAAACTAATGAATTCTACAAATGGACTTAATTGTAAAAGTCATAAAAACATAAAAATAATCAAGAAAAAGCAAGAATTAGACTCACATGATGTAAAAATATGAAAAACCAGCTTTCTCCAGACCTTCTATGGCGTTTTGGCTGAGAAATTATGAAGAAAATGTCTAGATTTTTCAATTACATCATTATTTAACTATTAACTTTTATCTATTTCCAATTTTGCCCTTGTTCACATTGTTTTCTTGCTTATTTCATACCCAAACCGTCCAGCCATTAACCTTTGGGTCTAATTGCTCTTTAAATCCATCTTTTAAATACTTAAGCTATTTACTCACAATTTAACAAATTTTGTGCTATTTTCAATTTAATCCTTTTCAATTAATTAGCCATCCAAACGTTAAAATTTTCTAACTAAACTTTAATACTAACTCAATGACACTCCATAAATATTTATAAAAATATTTATAGCTCGATTTTCAACTTTGAGGTCTCGATACCTCATTTTTGACCCGTTTGACCTAATAAATTCTTTTAATTCACTAATTTCACCATTTCACAAATTCTTCTAAATTCTTACTTGACTCATAAATATTAAATTACTATCTTGTTCAATCTTATTTGTCGAATTTAGTGATCTCAAATCACTATTTCCGACACCACTGAAAATTAGGCCGTTACATTTTCAAACACATTCAAGTTGTCCCTTAAAAAGAGCTTACGAGGCCCATATCATGCTTTAATTCAACCACACACATAGGCAAGCATGCACATTCATAAATGGCATCATTTAATTAATAACATAATCAAGACTATCTATATTAAATGACTTTATACAATAGAGACCTTCAAATAACATAGGTCAGTATTTTAAGCCAATTCCTAGCAACTTAATAACAATTAAACAAGTCTCCATACATGCCAAAGACTTAAATACTTTAAAACTTTTATATATCGATCAATAGTTTGATAGTGTGATTTAACCTCCGACGACCTCCAACTCGAGCTAACATCTGCTACACTATAGGAAAAAGGAAAGGAAGGGAGTAAGCATTATAGCTTAGTAAGTAAGTATGTAAATATTAATAAACAATGCATTATCATACTTTAAATAAAGTCACAATATGTTCCCAGAATATTACCATCACAAACACACATATTTTCACATTTTCATGTCGAATTAATATTTAACATTTAAATCATCATAATTATACTTACTTTCAACACCTCGGCAATCATAGTAAATATATCAATTTTACATTGAAACATGCATGAATTAATGCTTATTATACATATGAACTTACCTCGATACTAAAACGGCCATTTTATCAACTTTCCCAATTTTCGATTTTTCTCCCATTCTAGATTCAAATCTCATTTTTCAGGATATAAAACATCATATTTTACTTATTTAATTAATGTACTATTCAAAACAGTCCTTAACTCAAACTTTGGAAAAATTACAATTTTGCCCCTAAACTTTTGCATATTTACACTTTTGCCCCTAGGCTCGGGAATTAAACTTCATCCCTTATTCTTAAATTTTATGACATGCTGATCATTTTTCCCTTCTATAACAACAACAAATTCTCACTCTAACACATAGTTATGAACAATAACAACTTTTACCGATTAAACCATTTTACTCATTTTTGCTTAAAACCGCTTAGCAAAAGTTGTTTAACATAATTTCAGCCTTCATATTCTACCATAAAATGTCAAAATAAACACATTTCACCTATGGGTATTTTTCCAAATATGAACCCTAACTTAAATTATTGCTAGAATAAGCTTAATCAAGTTACCGGGATTCCAAAATCGTAAAGAACTTGAAAAACGGGGCTAAAAAGGACTTACTATTGAGCTTGAAAAGCTTAAAAACCCTATCCATGGCTTCCCCCATGCTAATTTCGGCCTCCATGAAAAAGATGAGTCAATTTTGACTTTATTTTCCCTTTTTATTTCTTTTAATTACCAAATAACTAAAATACCCTTAAAGCCTTTCTTTAAAATTTTGTCCTATTCATGCCCATTTTTGTCCAAACGAAATATAATGGTCTAATTAATATTTAAGGACCTCCTCTTTAAACCCCAATTTCAATCAAGTTCTTATGAATTAGAACACATATTTTGTAACTTTTTCAATTTAGTCCTAAAAGTCCAATTAAGCACTTTATCAGTAAAATTACTTAACGATATTTTTACACAATATTTTAATCAATAAATAAACCTTAAAACTTAATCGGAATAAATTTTTAGACTTCGAATTCGTGGTTCTAAAACCATCGTTCCATTTAGGCCCTAAATCGAGTTGTTACAGCAACTTCTACAAATAAGCCCTAATAGGCAAATTAAACATGCAATCTATAAAATTTCTTATCAATACTCTAACACATGCATCTAATCACTCAGTAAATCATAAAAATTAATCGAAATAAACTTTTCTATCTCAGATTTGTGGTTTTGCAACTACTATTCCATTTAGGCCCTATTTCAAGATGTTACATTTCTCCCCCCTTTAAGGATTTTCGTCCCCGAAAATCTTACCGGTAAAAAGATTCAATATCTTTTCTCAAAATTTCTTAAACATCTCCAAACAAATTTTCTTCAAAGCAGTACTTTCAAAATCACCCCACTATCAAATTGAAATCCAATATAACTAAGTTTCAACTCGGTATGACCTCTATATTAATCGAAAACTATTTCCAATTCTCACATTTGCTTTCACTTTTTTTAAACCAAAACTCGATTTAGCTATTAATACAGCTCAATCATTATTCTTCCGTCTAATTTTATCATTACTAAATCCACATTATCTAATTCACAATCAAAATTTATTTTTAAAAAATCCAAAGAATCATATACTTTAAGCATCATACCGGATGAGTTAATTAACTAAGTCTAATCTTTCTTTAATCGTAACATTTCGTAATTCGAAAATCTTCATATTAACTTGACATCTTTTCTGCAACTGAGTTCATTTATTAAACCATTCTCAAATGCTATCACATTGTCAATTAATCTTATTGGAAGGGGATGAGGCTGTAACACTTCTAACTTGTCTCTTATACATTCATGCATATAACTTAACACTCATCAATATATATATAATTTGCTTCAAATAACTCAACATGCATATTCATTTTACACAACCCTCCTATCATCTTATACAAACAAATACACTTATACATGCATTCATAATTCTCAAATAGAATTATTCATAACATTCATTTAATTTCACAAGTTACACTCATAGCATCACACAATTGCCAATCAACATGTACACTTATCATAATATAAACTTTCCCTTCATCTCATCTTTCATATTCCAAGAGAAATTATTATTCACGACTCATTCATTATCACATAAACATCATGAACTAGTACTCTTACCTTTTACGAGTCTCATTGATCTTAATATTATCACATTTATACAATTCACTTTAGACAGACTTACACACATATTCATATTTTAAAACAAATGCACTCAAACATACATTCCACAAATTTGAGTAAATCTATTTATCGCATTCACTTAGTCAAATAAGTTAGACACATAATATCATGTCAATGTCAAACGAACATGGATAAGTTTATAACAAGGTAAACTTTCGTTTCTTTTCACTTTTCTATATTTCTCCACTTATGTCTATTTCATTTTACATTTGATCTCACACATATCATCACAAGTCACCAAGATCAATTTAAGTACACCAATATATCCACCAAATTATACGAACTTACTTAACACCTTTTGACACTGTCGATGGTAGCTCGGTTGGAAAACACTTCTGTCTCAACAGAACTATTTCATCGAGATCGGGAGGCATCACACTATTACAAGTAGTAATATGGCATGTATAGCTTAACTCTTACACATACTAGGTAAGTCCGAGAACCGACTAAAACATAGCTCTGATACCACTAAATTTAACACCCCTTACCCGTGTTCGACGCCGGAATAGGGTACGAGGTATTACCGGACTTAATCACTAATCATCGTATAAAAACTGATTCATAATTTCACTCTAATTTAACACTTTTTCAAACACATTCAAGCTGTCCCTTAAAAAGAGCTTACAAGGCCCATATCATGCTTTAATTCAACCACACACATAGGCAAGCATGCACATTCATAAATTACATCATTTAATTAATAACATAATCAAGACTATCTATATTAAATGACTTTATACAATAGATGCCTTCAAATAACATAGGTCAGTATTTTAAGCCAATTCCTAGCAACTTAATAACAATTAAACGAGTCTCCATACATGCAAAAGTCTTAAATACTTTAAAACCTTTATATATCGATCAATAGTTTGATAGTGTGATTTAACCTCCTACGACCTCCAACTCGAGCTAATATCTGCTACACTATAGGAAAAAGAAAAGGAAGGGAGTAAGCATTATACTAAGTATGTAAATATTAATAAACAATACATTATCATACTGTAAACAAAGTCACAATATGTTCCCGAAATATTACCATCACAAACACACATGCTTTCACATTTCCATGTCGAATTAATATTTAACATTTAAATCATCATAATTATACTTACTTTCAACACCTCAGCAATCATAGTAAATATATCAATTTTGCATTGAAACATGCATGAATTAATACTTATTATACATATAAACTTACCTCGATACTAAAACGGCCATTTTACCAACTTTCTCGATTTTCGATTTTTCTCTCATTCTAGATTCAAATCTCATTTTTCGGGATCTAAAACATCATAGTTTACTTATTTAATTAATGTACTATTCAAAACAGTCCTTAACTCAAACTTTAGAAAAATTACAATTTTACCCCTAAATTTTTGCATATTTACACTTTTACCCCTAGGCTCGGGAATTAAACTTCATTCCTTATTCTTAAGTTTTATGACATGCTGATCAATTTTCCCTCCTATGACAACATCAAATTCTCACTCTAACACATAGTTATGAACAATAACAACTTTTACCGATTAAGCCGTTTTACTCATTTTTGCTTAAAACCGCTTAACAAAAGTTGTTTAACATAATTTCAGCCTTCATATTCCACCATAAAACATCAAAATAAACACATTTAACCTATGGGTATTTTTCCAAATATGAACCCTAGCTTAAATTATTGCTAGAATAAGCTTTAATCAAGTTACCGGGATTTCAAAATCGTAAAGAACTTGAAAAACGGGGCTAGAACGGACTTACTATTGAGCTTGGAAAGCTTGAAAACCCTAGCCATTTCTTCCCCCATGCTAATTTCGGCCTCCATGAAAAAGATGAGTCTATGTTGGCTTTATTTTCCCTTTTTATTTCTTTTAATTACTAAATAACTAAAATACCCTTAAGGCCTTTCTTTAAAATTTTGTCCTATTCATGCCCATTTTTGTCTAAACAAAATATAATGGTCTAATTACTATTTAAGGACCTCCTCTTTAAACCCCCATTTCAATCAAGTACTTATAAATTAGAACACATATTTTGCAACCTTTGCAATTTAATCCTAAAAGTCCAATTAAGCACTTTATCAGTAAAATTACTTAACGATATTTTTACACAATATTTTAATCAATAAATAAAACTTCAAATTTAATCGAAATAAATTTTTCGACTTCGAATTCGTGGTTCTAAAACCATCATTCCGTTTAGGCCCTAAATCGAGTTGTTACAACTTCTGCAAATAAGCCCTAATAGGCAAATTAAACATGCAATCTATAAAATTTCTTATCAATACTCTAACACATGCATCTAATCACTCGATAAATCATAAAAATTAATCGAAATAAACTTTTCTATCTCAGATTTGTAGTTTCGCAACCACTATTCCATTTAGGCCCTATTTCGAGATGTTACAGAATATGAGATGAGAAATGTGATATGAAATGATGAAATGAGATGTGAAACTTGAAATGAATTCAAGTATTGATCAAAGAAATAAATCATGCCATTGCATGAGTTGAAACACTCAAATATTCTATGAAATGCATTTGTTATATATGTACTTGAACACGTGGAATTTAGAAGATGTAATAAAGAATGAAAAATTTGTCTCATGGATTTGAAACATAAGTGTATAATATTTCTTGTTGCATTCTCACATTTTTATTTCTAGTATCTAGTTTATATTATTCGGATTATAAAAAAATCATTGGGTTTTACTCAGCGTGCGATTTTATTTTCCGTGCGCAGGCTAGGTACTTTTCGACTTATCGCCGACTCAACATCAAATAACAAATCCCGAGCTCAAGTGTGGTGATATCTTATTTTGTAATGGCATGTACCTAAGAAGTCTTTTGTTGATATTGTTTATAAGGTGTTGTTATCTTAGTTGCTAGTGAAATGATGTTTAAATGTGTATATGGTTGTGGTTGAGGCTATCTTAGTATGTTAGCCTAGTTTATATTTTGGTATGTGATAGATTAAAATTTTGTAGCTTAAATAGCTAAGTGATAGTCCAATTATGGTAAATTTGATATAGATGGAAGTCTTCAATGATTCATGTCTTGTTGATGTGCTTTAAAGTTATAAAATGTGGTACCAATGAGAGTACATTAGTTAGGCACATTAAGTGATGAATTTTGTATATTATAAGCATGTTTAATCGTGTTTTGAATAGGTTAAATGATTGGTAAATGAGTTGCTTAGTGTCCAAGCAAATAGGAAATGGCAAACTTGATTTTCGAGGTACTTTTAGGTGCACACGGGCGTGTGACTCAAGTAAGTGAGTTACACGGGCAGAGACACGAACGTGTGTTTCAAGTCAGTGAGTTACACGGGTAAGGACACGGGTTGAGACACGGTCGTGTGTCCCAACTTCGAGAGTCATACGGCCTGGGGCATTCTACACAACCTGGCCACACAGCTGTTTGTCTCCTATTATTAGAAATTTTTGAAAATGACCCTAAACTTTTAAAATTGTTCCGAATTAGTCCTTGCCTATTTTTAAATTATTTTTAGGGTTTCGTAAACTTGAAATAGGGGCTGTGAGAGTAACTTTTACTCTGAATTGGAATGGATTAGTAAACCTATACTTAGTGCATTCTACTAACATCATCGAAGATAAAGAAAATAATTAGTTGGAGTATTGACCTATACTCTGATGCTAATAATTAGAATAGTCTTGTGTGTAACCAACTTCTAGTTTTCAAGAGGGGATAAATAGTGATAATAGTATAGACAGTGGAAAACCAAATTTAACAATGATAAATAGTGATGAGAGTGTAGACAGTGGAAGACCAAGTTTAAAAATGCATAACATAATTTATTATTCGAATGTATAATATTCTAGCATGGAAGTATTAGATTGTCATGACTTGCCCCTGTATATTGTAATGTTATTGATTAGCTTACATGTTTATTATGATTGATTAATTGTTTGATCCGTTAGTAATGCCTGTGGCCCTAATCCGACGACAAAGAGGGGTTAGGTGTGTTACATTGTCAATTAAGAATTACTTTATCCCCGAATTCTCTTGGGTTCAATCCTTGGAATACTCAAGTATTCCATTGTAATACTAAAAAATTTATAACTCGACCTATTACACTTGCAGTACAATGTCCTATTATTGATTGTTTTTGTGTTGATTCTCAACCCCGATGCACGCACGTCAAGGCGCAATCAAGTATTGAAGTGGCACAATCAAACACAAGCATTGTTATCTTTCACAAGAAGTATGTGTTGGATATATTAAAAGAAATGGAGATGTTGGGTTGTAAACTAGTTGGTACACCAATGGATCATAATGTCAAACTTATTCTAAGAAAGAGGGAGCTCCTAAAAGATCCTAGCCAATGTCGAAGGTTTGCTTGGGAAATTGAATTATCTTACTATCACATGTCTAGATATTTCTTTTCTAATGAGTGTGATCAATCAATTTCTTCAAGCTTCATGTGGTAGTCATTAGGATACGATAGTACGCATCCTTCAATACGTCTCTTAGAAAAGGCTTGTTGTACGAAAATAAGGGAAACCCATAGGTAA
The DNA here is from genome assembly GCF_025698485.1 of Gossypium arboreum. Lineage (NCBI taxonomy): Eukaryota > Viridiplantae > Streptophyta > Magnoliopsida > Malvales > Malvaceae > Gossypium > Gossypium arboreum. The sequence continues at coordinate 219,612 of NC_069081.1, forward strand.
TTAGGGTATCAGATGCTAATTGGGTGAGATCTCCTTCAAATAGGAGGTCCACTTCAAGATATAGTATCTTCATTAAAGAGAATCTAATATCATGGAAAAGAAAAAAAAATAAGACATGATTGCAAGATCAAACACAAAAGTAGAATATTGAGCTGTGTCCCTAGTCACTTGCGAACTTATCTAGTTGAAACTTCTTCAAGAGTTAAGATGTAAGGTTGACATCCGAATGAAGTTAATATATGATAATCAATCATCTCTACATTTTGCTACAAATTTAGTGTTTCATGAAAGGACAAAATACATAGAGATAGACTAGCACTTTGTCAAACAAAAGATTTAAGTTGAAGTGTATCGCTACTAGTTCAATTTTGATGATCATTTAGTTGACATTTTCACTAAATTTGTTAGGAAACCTCAGATTAAGCATATATGTAACAAGTTCGGTGCATATGATCTACAAGTTAGCTGACATTCTCCTATCTTGTTCTCTCCTCTCTTTCCTTTCTCCTTAGTTTTCTCTTCAACAAAAGTAGCCTCTTATTGGCAAAAGCCTACAATAGCATTTTTCCCTCTCTTTTTCTTTTCTTTTTCCTGTCTCCTTAAATTAACAATAAAATATGTAAATATAAAGGACTAAATTTGTTATTATACCAATAAAAAAGATTATGTTAACCTTCCGTTAACTATTTAACAAGGTGACCAAAAAATCAAATTTCAAAAATGTTAATGGCTAAATTGAAAGTTATTTATAATGAGTAACCAAAATGAAACACTCTCATAGTTGGATGACTATCCATGTAATTTACTTTTTAAATATATTTGCATCATTCATATGTATACCCAGGGACTAAATTATAATAATGTGAATGAGAACAAAGAAACTCTAGAAGAATCTACATTTTGAAATGTAAGTAATTATTATCGTCCACCATCAAGCCCCACAGCTCAGTACTGGTATTTTCAATTGACTCTCAATCTTATCAAACACAATGTCTTATAGACATGGTCAAAAGCTAGTAGGAACTGGAGCTATCAGCTTTGTGTGTAAATTCAGGAAGAAGCACATCAAAATCACTTACACTCCACTCTGCAGTCTCTCTTGTGTGGCTCACATATATTTCCGTGCCAATGTTGATTGAAGACCAGATCCGCCTTGCGGGTTTTGTTCCTGGATCCTGTGCAACATAGCAGCAAAATAGCGGTTTTTTTTTCATTGATTAAAGCATCGAAGCTGGAAGCATGTTAGCAATGAAATGTTGAACAAAAAACTGCATATTCAGATGCTAGTATGTCTTTTAATGTTACACGGACACCTATTTTTAGCAACATGTCAATAATATATTGCTTAGCTAATTTGTGGAGTTTTACATTCTAAAGAATGCCTACCCATGTTCTGGGAGCTTTCGCCTTATGACTGCAAACAAGGAATATCCACAATTTAGATAGATACGGACCCAGTGAATGCAAGTCCATCTTTATATCTTAATTCTCACCCAAGAGAAAAACTCAAAATTCTAGCAATAAAAAATGTCCGTTGATAACTGCAACTTTAACTATAAATCCTATGTTAGAAGTATGATAATGACTACAAGACACAAAATGGCAAACCACCTAAAATCCTAGATACTCTGTTGAGAAAGTTACATATATAACCTTAGTAGGGCAAAGTGTAAAACATTGGCTTAAGGAAGATCCAAAATAGTACAACACCATCTAAGATGAGGCAAATATAGAATGCGATGTATAGTCTTGAAAAGTTTTATGCATCAATGTCAAAGGATTTTATCAATATCAGGAAAACACAGTGAAAAGGATGATCAAGTATGGTTCTACTTAATATACAAACAAATATTTGCCAACAATAATGCAATCAAACCAAACAAAATAGAAAACTTTAATGCAGAAGAGATAAGGACGCAAGAAAGTGTTAAGAGTTAAATGCACTTTTGGTCTCTAATGTTTTAATGAGGCCTCATTCTGATCTCTTTCATTTAAGTCCCAAGCTCATTAACTTCCACTGTAGAATCAATTAAACTTAGGGAAAATGTTGAAATGTGAGGAAAAACAAAGTGTTTTCCAACTAGGTATTATCTTTTTATCTTGAAAAATAAAACCACTTAAAGAAGTATATCTATAGCAATTCAAAAATGTTTGAGACCTGAATGCAGTCAAGATATTATTCATATATTATCTAGATTCAGAAAAACAAGATATTATTCATATATTTAACTGACTTTGCTGGAATCAGTAAGGTACTGTTTGGTGAGTGCTTTTACTGCTTGTTTCTTCTTTACTCCAAAAAAGATATCATTTGATGCAAAAGGTAACAATCATATGGAAACTAATTTTACCAAAGATTTAATATAAACCAATTGCACTGACGAAACGTGATCCACGTAGCCCAACCTTAAGGAATGAAAATCAAATTAACTTTTTGTTGTGATTGAGCTTGTGCTTGCTATCAGTAATCCATGAAGTAGCGGAAAATTCAACAAAAGCCTGGGGCCTATTAAAAATTTAAAAATCCTTTTCAAAAATCTAACTAGTTTGCTCAATAGGGAATATTTTTAACAGGTTAAAATGATTTTAATGTAAACAAATGGTGCGATGACATCTCCTTCATGAGCGAAAGGGAAAGAGTTAATCATAAAACCTACAAAGCAACTTAATGTGCAATGTGAATTGCAATTAAAGCCAGAGTCACTCATACATCCTTCAAAAGATCAGAGTTTCATTTTCCCACTTCGAAATCGATATGTACAAGAGAGAGAAAGAGAGAGATGCACAGGCATAATGTTTTTAGGCAATAAACAAATAGCTATTTATTTGCATTAAATCTACTAATTTCTGTTGTATCTTTCTTCTTCTTCTTCTTCTTCTTCTTCTTCTTCTTTTTTATAAAATAGCAAACAAGTGGTCAATTTACTCTAATGAAGCAATTGTCGCAAAATCAACTTTAAAAATTGGATAAAAGGCAAGTATAAAGTACAAATTAGTGTGTTCAGAAGCAGCATGTTCTAGCTTAGCTGAAGGAAAAAAGCTTGAAAGCATTAGAGTTTAAGCCTAATGATTTTATATTTAATCAATATACAACTAACATTAAGTCATAAAAAGAGGAAAATAAATTGCTTTAGATTTCTTATGAATAAATTGCTACTCTTATGAACAAAATAGGATCCTCATAAGTTTTCCATCTTTTATTGATTCTACACTAAAGAACTAACCTTGAACAAGATTAATAAAAAGAAGAAACAATAATCTAAGGAGAATGTCTATCCTGCTAAAACAGTAACATCCAAATGGCCTTCCCCTTCTCTTAATCTCTTCTCGAGAGCCTTGTCTATGATTTTCTGTTTCAAACGCATTTCTAATTTGTACTTATTTCTAGAACTAAATGACTGACTACTTTTATTTTCTTTTCCTTTCCCATCTCTTTTTACACTCCACTATTTTTTTTTCAGATTTCTGCAGGAAATTTTGCGTCATTGAGCCTTTCTCTATGTCTAGTTGATCTCCTAAAAACCAAATCTCCTTTTCGTTCTCCTACTATATGTAATTTTATTGAAAAATGAAAGTGGTAAGAGGCAGTGTGTGAGATAAGAAGTGTTATGTGTGGAAATGATGCTTTAATAGTATAAATACTGGTAGTGGAAAACTATGCAAGCTACACTCTACCAGCTATCTGTGCCCCAGCAAGAATGCAGGCTTATAAGTTGAAGCACCTTATATCCAGAGCCTGGTTGTTGGAATTTCTCGCAACACTGGTGCAATTATGGGATGCCTCACCTCCAGGCATACTTCTAAAGCTCTTTCCAGAAAACTACTTAATAAAATCCTTGTAATTGTGACAATTTAAATATCAATGTAGTATATAACAACTAATTAAAACCATCACTTAGTAATTACGTAAAGACTAAAAGAACTTGAAGGCAGAAATTCTATGCACCAAGATGGGAGCCCACAACCAAAGAGAGATAACTAAACAGAAAAGAGGCATTCAACCAGTTTCTTAACTGATTTCATTATATTGCTCCACAAAAATAACAAATACCTGATAGAAGTATAAACGGCTTGAGAGAGCACCCACATCAAGCTCCCAAGTTCTTCTGTCCCCAATCCATCCATCACCTTTCTTTTCAGGATAGCCATGCACAGCCCATTCAGGATGTGGAAGAATTTGTACTAACTCCTGTGATTGTGGGTTGCTATATGGATCACATATATCATATGGCTTCTCCAGATATTTGGCATTTCCTGGGCTGCAATATAGATGATATGCAGAATATGGAAACTGATCTGTCTCATTTCTGTATATTATCTCACCAGTGGGACTAATATGGTAAGGTGGGCAGGAAACCAAGTTATCAGGGCGGCACCAGCTTGTAGTTTCTGGATTAATAATCATCTCACTGTATCGAGTCACATCTGTCAGAACATCACCATCACATGGTTCTCCATTGTTTTTCCAGCAACTTCCTATGTCCAGTAGATAAAATTGACTGTTGGGTCCTCCTCCAAGTTTTATATCAAGTGTCAGCCTTACCATGAAATTTGGAGATTCAGGCAACTGACAGATCAAAGTAAGACAAATAGATCATATTTCTGAAACTAAAACCTAAAGCCATATCAACAGATAGGTTCGACAGAAAAAAGGAGACACAACTCCTTGGGTACATAGTGAAGCTATTAGGATAAATAGAGATACCAAATTTTTTTATCTCTTGGAACGTTAAAGAAGAGAGGCAGCTTAAGATCTCCAGGGTATATGCACAAATTTACAAGAAAATCAAATTCAGACCTATATTTCATTTCTAAGTATGAACAGTATAAACTAAGTAGCACACATAATCAAAGAAAATAGTCGTATACAAGTTCCAGTTTGTCAAAGTACATGCAAATAACAAACCTTTTTCAACATGCCACGTCCATTATAGTGATAACCACCATTAAATCCTTCTGTTGCATCCGCACGTAGATATAACATAAGCCAGGGATATTTAGTTGATGTTGTCAACCTGTGAGAAAAAATCCAACTTCCTGTGCTAGTATTCTTCCTCCATGAGACTGAAAAGAAGGAGTTGTTGCCCACATTTTCACCCAAGTTGGCATCAAGGTCATATGTTCCATTAAATTCTCCAGTTAAATAAACCTTCTGGTTGCCACCCAGCATTGAGTACTTGTGGTAAACAACTGGTTGATTCATACATCCCTCACCAAAACACGGAAAATTTCTGTCTGTCACTATTTTACTTATTTTTTTTCCATTTTCTGGACAGAGAGTAGTGTTTTTGTCAAAATTCCCATTTTTAACCATGATCATCCAAAATTGCCAGGGATTTGGGGATTCCTGTACCTCACATAAAGAACCGAGATACAGCTCTTTCTCCTTTGCAAACAGGTCAGGGTCAGCATAAGACTCAAAGCCCATTATAGGAAATTTATCACCAGCTCCTAACCTGTTGTCAGTTTCATTCACTTTGTGAAGTACTCTGCACTGACTGCCATTATTAACAAGGCCGCCACCCAGATAAACTGATGAACAGAACAGGACAGTAGAGTGTTCAATATTTGAAAAGGATATGTGATATTATTCTTTTTTAGTTTTATACTTAACAAATAAATTTTGAGTTTTTGTGAGACATGTGGATATTGGACTTTAACACATTCTTCGCTTGCTTATTATGGTTAATAAGATGACAAGGAAACCGAATGCAGTAGCCTAGTTGAAGATAATTACTTAAATCAGGATCCCTACAGTTTCTTCAAATCCTATCACTAACTTGAGGATTAAATGTTTCCTATGATGTGGGAAAAAAATTAAGATCAATTACAGAAATATTATGGACATAATTGGAACAATGCAGCCGGATTGAACAGCATTATGGTCTTACCAAAGAAACCAAAACACATTTTAGGAAACTATTTTGTATCGAAGAAATCAATTTGCTGCAAGGTTCTAATGAATGAAAGAATTAAGAGAAAAAGAAGAAAGCAGAGTAATTTGGAAAAAAGAATAAGGAAACTAGATGTACCGTACCTATGACAAATTTTCCAGAAACTCTTAAAAAGTATGAAATATATATCTCAAAAGAAAGTTAGAAACTTATCTAGACTTCAAAAAAAAAAATCAAAAGGAAAATCCAATACATGACATCAAATGGTTCAACTAACAAACTTTCAAAAGTCAAATAAAATGGGAGTTAGGTTGTAAACAGACCCTCCTTTTGTTAAAAAGTTGACTCGTACAGAGATGGCACAACAAAGGGACAAGGATCTTTCCTAGAATTGTGACAAACCACACTCGTTCAAGCATCAATGTAAAAAATTGTTTTGGTTGGAGATAAAAGATCCCGACAATGTTTCACATAATCAAGAGGAGTGTAGTCAAACTGAAATATCCTTGCATGCAATAATGGGCCAAGAAAATGCACAAGCTATTCAATCTTGAGCTTGAGGACAAGCTTTAGTCCTTTAGTTGGAATATTTATCTTAATATTTTATTTTAACTATGTAACCTCTATTCAAGAAGCCAGCTTTTTAAAAAATTAAGAGATTTAAGACTTTCTCTCAACAAATCTAAGGTCTGGAATTCCCCTCAACAAGCTACACTTGTTCACTATACGTCATTCACACGGAAGAAACAACGAGAAAAGCCCCGCTAGGTCAAACGATTTCCCTAAAAATCGTCTAGTGACCTGATCCATAACTTGGGACCGTAACAAAGTGCCACCTACTAATCTAATATATATATATATATATATATTATTTTATTTTGATAAAATATTAATTAATATCATTTAAAAATTTTAAGAAATAATGTTAGTTTTTTTAATGTGTGCCTACTCCCTAGAAAATTCAAGTTGGGATGTCATGTCATCCACAAGAAAACCACAGGGCTGAATTCAGTTACATAATTTTAACAATGTTATCAATTGTCCTTAAACTAACTTTTAATAAAGTCCTGGGTTAAGATTATAAAAAAAATGGTGGAGAAAGGAAGTAGTGAACGAACTGAATTCAGATTTCAACCAATTCTCAGAAAGTAGAATACAAGTGAATGTGTAAAGAATACAAAGAAATGATAAGTTTGGGCTTAGCAATGTTGGCTACCTCAAGATGTGATGACGAAGAAAGTATGGATTCCAAAACCAACAAAGTTGTAGAAGGAAATGAGACTCACAACTTTGCAGGTCAAAAGAAAGTTGAAGAAAGTGGTAAAATGGTAACTAAGGTCAATGATCAATTTCATTTTTTATCTTGAAATCCCCATTTGAAAATAGTTAGTAGGGAAGTTTTTAGATACGTTTGATCTTAGAGATTAAGCAATATCCATTACTAGGAATTCAAGTATGCACCTAATTACATAATTCAATCAGTCCAAGTCAAAATGGCTTTAATAACAATATGATATTGGGGAAGTTGATTCGCCACTATAATCTTCATCAAAAGCAATTAGAAATGCTGAGAAACTGTGTTGCCTGGCCAACAGATTCACAGCTATCGCATTCTTTTTAAAGTTGAAAACAACGATTCTGCAGGCCTCTCAACAGGTCAGCAACAGCATTGGAAGAGAAAGTTTACCCAATTATACATTTACCATTACCAGCTCCCAGTTGATAGGAATAACGACCATTGCATATACGTTTACACAATGTCGCTGGATTATTGGTAGTACCTATCTATTCTAGGATATTATAGAAATAACTTCAAGATTTTGATTGAACACATGGTATTTCAGATTTCGGTATTAGTGTGCAGGGTAGTAATTTTACTTGATAAAGAAATGAAGTAAGAAAAAGATCAACAGACCACCTGACTGATCAACAGCGTACTGTAAGAGAATAAAGAAAGGGAGGAGGTACCGGAGTCAGAAGAGCAGTAAAGATCAGTACAATCAGCCCAGCGGGGGCTGCCCACGTTAGGAACTTCAAAGCCAACTTCGTTGCAGAAATTCCAAGCTTCCAAAGCAACTCTGACGTTTGGGTTCGTCATTCCAGGGTCCCCAACGGCAGAAACGTAGTTGGTAGGCTCACCATGAATCAACAAATATGCAGAACTTTGACCAAACAATTGTTGGACAACAAAGACAAGTACCAAACAAGAAAAACCCATTTTGGTTTTTAGCTGCTACGGCTCTGAATTGGTGTGGTTTCTGCTCATTAAAAAACCAAGACGCGAGTTGGCCGCACGTTCCATCTCTTGCGTGGTGGCAGTGGCGAGGGGTTGTGGGAGATGAGAAAAGGAGTTTGTTTTGCTTTGCTTTAAAGTCTAGCTCTTATGTTAAATTACACGATGCCAAGTCACTATTTTTCTCTCCTAATATATTCAAAACATTGGAAGATATATGCACATAAAAAAAATTAAAGAGAAATATTTAACTCTTATAAAAAATTAATTATAATGGTGAATATTTATAACTTACTAATTTGGTGCATATAACATGTAAATTAATATAATTTCATGTTAAAAGAGGAAGTTTAGTTCTCATAAGTAATTAGAGGGTTTAATCAATAATTTCTCTATACTATTATTCGCATAAATAACAAATTTTTACAAAAGTTTTTTAAACTCAATTAATAAAAGACTGAGAAATAAACTCATCAGTATTAGCAAGATGAATTGTCTTAATTGCATGATCTGAAATTAATTATTTAAACAAAGTAATCTTGCAAACAACAGGTTACAAGTTGATAATACATATGTAATTATTTTATAGATGTATCTACTAAAATCATATACTATCAAAATCATTCACATGGTGGATGAATGGGCCCATATTCATTTCAGAAATGTAAGACATTAAATCTCAACATTAGCCAGTGAGTTTCTAACAATCAATTTTGATTGAGAACAAATAACAAATGAGAATTCTTTAAATTAAACAATCTTTTGGTTCTTTAACGAATGTCCATATGAATTCTCAATTAATTTTTGCATCATATATAATCCAGGATGATCTAACTGGTCACGCAAGTAGTAAATGTATTTGTATTAGTAAACTTTTGGTTTACTTTAACATGTGTTTCAATTGTACTAAATTATAACAAATTGATAATTTCACTATCATTCTTTTTACTTTGTTTCAACATATAAGTATTATTATGACATTTACTATTCAAAATGTCTATATCAATTTGAAGTCTATAATGCCACTAAGTCAATATATATAATTTCCAAATAATTATATGCAATATTTGCTTTAGGGAATATACCAAAATCTTCAAATGCAGGGCACTTGATCTGGTGGTACAATTCTCGCTTCGTCTGTCGTGTGTGAATATGATATGCAAATTGTGCAAGTATACACGTCGAATCAAGTAATAAAGTGATAAGTGGAATCGTCTCGACAAGGATCAGATTAGGTATAAGAGTGGTCAAGTTATTATAATAAATTGTGAGTAATGTTATGGTAAAGTCAGGTTAAGTATGCAGTAGTAAATTAAAATAAAAAGGATGTGTACAATGTGAATACTGACTAACACTGAACAATAATAAGGCAAAGCAAGAGCAAAAATGCAATGGCAATTACGTGAATAAAATGTGAGTGAATAAATAAATAACTAAGAATTACGGTCTTAAGTTACCTGGCCTATGTCTATAGGCCTTATCACAGTACCTTGCATTGTTTTGTCTTCATTCCATATGAACGTTGCTCTATGTCTAGAGTCTACTAGAAATATCTATCAAGTACTTGCTCATATCATTCAATTACGGTCCAACTAATCCAACCTTTTCAGAATTAGATTCAGTTTTATGAGCATATTACATATTCATCTATGTTTAAGAAATATATGCATACACTTGGGAAATAAAAAAACGATTGAATGAAACAGTAGATTAAATAAAATATATGATTCAACCATTAAAGAAAATAAAAGTTTTCATCATTTAATCCTAACCCTATAAGATTTAACTCATGGATTGGTGATTAAAATTCAAGTCTGAAATAACATCCAACATCGTTTTAATCAATTAATTTACGAAGAACAAAATAAGAAATAATGGAAGAACTTAGGAAGATGGCTATCGCCAAGTCAATCCTCAATAGCGTCCTGTGATGGCTGAGAGGGACTGCCTTCGATCTCCCATTTTCGTCTTTACTTAGCCGCTGCTCTCAATTGTTGCCTCCGGATCTCTATACTTAGGGCTTCCTCCTTCAACTTTTTATAGGCTTTTTTTTCCTATAATAGCTTTAACTGCCCATAATATCTTCTACTCCTTTTTAGGCAGATTTTTCTTGTACAAGTAGAGTTGGGCTGAAACTGGTCTGCGATGAATGTTGACTCGGTCATTTTCTTGAATTATCATGGCATACAAGGTGGCAAATTATTCAACCTGTTGCCCCAATAAACCTTCACTCATTATTTCTTTCTCCATATCCTGCACCTGCCAAACTACCAAACGTACCCTTCTACATACAATTAAAAGTATCTAACATGTTACCTTCAAAGCTCTAAAAACGGCCCCAATAAAGGGTTTGTTATCAAGCTCGACATTAACAAAGCAAATAATCATGTGGAGTGGAATTTTATCGAGATGGTTATGAAGAAAATAGGGTTTGCTGAGAAGTGGATGAACAAAATAATGGATTGCGTTCGGATATTTGGTTAAATGCAATAATATTTTATCGGATATTATTATTCCCGAGAAGGGTCTCCGTCAAGGGGATCCCCTCTCAATTATTTTTTCTTATTTTGCATGAAAGCATTTTTTAGGATGCTTATTCATGCTCAAGGAAATAAAATTTTAAAAAGAATCCAGGCTAGTATAAACGTCCCTAGGATTAATACCTTTTCTTCGCTGACGAAGCCCTTATTTTCTTGAGAAATAAAAAAAGTGATGTTGAGAGTCTTGTTAAAGATTTTTGCTAACGTATCAAGTTAATAAATTAATTTTGAAAAGTCAATGGTTCTTTTTAGTCCCAACACTTCTAGAGTTCAAAGAAATACTTTTGGCGATCTCATTAGCATGAAGGTGATGGAGAAATTAAACAACTACCTCGGCCTTCCTATTCTGATTGGTAAAAAGAAAACTACGGCTTTCTAAGAGATTACTAATAGGTTGTCTTGCAGGATCAACAGTTGGACCAAGAGGATACTATCCTTTGGTAGAAAAGAAGTGTTTATCAATGCGGTCCTCCAATCTATTCCAACTTATGCACTATCAAATTTCTTGGCTCCTAAAGGTGTGATAGAAGATATACAAGCAAAGCTAAGTGAAACGTAGTGGTCGGTCAAGGAAAATGGCAGATTCTAGTCAATGCTTCTTTGGAAGACTTTGTGTCACCCTAAGGGTATGGTTGGTCTTAGCATAAGGGATATTCGGCTTTTTAATTTGGCTCTTCTTGGGCGTCAAGTGTGGAGGCTTATTAACAGTAAGGATACCCTCTGTTTTAAAGTGTTATCTTCAAAGTACTTTCCTGATGGTAATATATTTCATGCCAAAAGAGTTGACAAAGCTTTCTTTACTTGGTCTAACATTGCAGTTGCAGTAGAAGCTCTTAAAGATAGTTTCGATTGGCAAGCTGGGAGTGGTGACCAAATTAACATTCGGGTTGACAACTGCCGGGTGGAAGGTTTAAATGGTGATGCTCTCAATGTTAATATGCTCAACCCTAATGAGAAAAGTGTGAGAGATCTTTGGTTTGGGGATGGTAGACGTTGGAACATTGATAAAGTTTATAAGCTTTACAAGCAAGATTGGGGTTACAAAATTTATAACTTACCTATAGGGGATGAGGGCCATTGCGATAGAACCGTGTGGTTTCACAGCCCTCATGGTTAGTACACTTTGAAATCTACTTATTCATGGTTACTTTTGAAAGAGATGGGGTTTGGTCTTCATAGGTTCTTTTGGAAAGCCTTTTGGAAGCTCGACACTTTACCTAAGGTTCGGGTGTTTACATGGCGTGTGGGGCATGAGATCCTCCCTACGAATGTCAAATTTACCTCCATTAGGTGTGGCTTTGATCAGGGGTGTCCCAGGTGCGGGGTTGAAGCCGAGACTATTATACATGCTTTTAAAGACTGCCCAACATCGGTTATCTCTATAGGTGGTTGGAAAGAAGAATGGTCGCTGTATTGATTGGCTAGAAAACATGATAAGAGTCATTGATAAGAGAATAATCGCTAACCTTATGACAACATTATGGAATTGCTGGAATAATATAAACAATTAAATTTTTAGGAGTAAATAAGAGGAGGCGCAGATCATCTAGGAGAGGGCCAACACCTTTAGCAAATAATTTCGTATTTGTAATATATTGAATGAACTATTGCTTTCCCAGAACATAGCTATTAAGAAATGGGAAAAACCTCTAAAGGGTTTTGTAAAAATAAACTTCGATGCTACAGTGGGTGTTAACAGAATTGGGTATGGGACGATCGTTAGGGATGATGAAGGCTTTGTATTAGGGGGTAGGGGGTTTTATAGAAACGAAGATTTTGGTGCATGAAGTGGAGTGCTATGCTTTTGAGACTAACATTAAGCTGGCGTGTTAGCTAAATATTAAAGGAGATGTCCTATTTGAAATGGATCACGCTAGCCTGGTTAACAAGATGAGGAACCATAGTACAGATGTCACAATCATTGGTGCATGAATTACGGCATGTAAAGAAGCATTCAACAATTTCAATTCAGCTTATTTAATTTGGACCAGGTGGTCATGTTGTTGATGACTTCATGTAATAGCCTGAATTTTCAGTGGTGTCGGAATAGTGATTCGAGATCACTAAATCCGACAAATGAGTAGAAAATATTAATAATTTAGTGAATATAAGTTAAGTGTGAAGTTAGGAAAATTTTTGAAATAGCTAATAGTGTACTAGAAATAAAAAATTAAATTAGAATCGGAAACTAGATATCGAGAGTTTGAAAATTTTGAAACGAGCCATAAATATTTTTATAAATATTTATGGAGTGTTAATAAGTTAGTATTAAAGTTTCACAAGAAATTTTAAAGTTTCGATAGTTAATTGAATAAAAGGATTAAATTATAACAAATGTAAAATTATGGGAAATGATTAAATAGCTTAAATGATAAAAGAAAGAGGGTTTAAAAGGCAAATAGACCCCAGGTCTATTTGGGCTGGACGGCAAGGTGCATGAAATCAGCAAGGAAAATTGATGAATTAAGGGCAAAATTGGAATATTGCAAAATTTACTTAATAAACTAGGACTAAAGTGGAATTATCTAGAATTCTCATTATTTTTCTGCATTCTCATCAGCAAAAAACACCATAGAAGGGTTTTTAAGCTGGTTTTTCATATTTTACTGCAAGTAAGTTCAATTCTTGATTATTTCTTGAAATTTTGTGTTTTTATGACTTTTACAACTAGGTCCACTTGTTGAATTCATTAGTTTTTGATTCTATGAAAGAAATTGAAAGTTGATATGAATATGTGCTGGAATTATATGATGATTTAGCATGGAATTAGAGTTTTAAATTGTTTATATGCTGATTTTATTGAAAGAATTGAATAGAAAGTGAATGTTTGGGATCTAAAGGTGAAAAAGTTTGAAGTTAGGGTTTTATGTGGAAATTCTGAATTTAAATAATTGTGAAATAACTTATAATGTTAAGGTAAAGCATTAATTGGGAAGAATTAGCTTCATTGAGGGATTAATTGAGCAAGGACTGAATTGTACGAACTGTGAAATTTGGGGCAAAAATCGAAATCAATATTTGCACTAAAACAGTTTTGGACACTAGCAGTAGTCTAACTTTGAAAAATCACCATAAATTGTATAAATCGAATTAGAAGATGAAAAAAATATGAAATTAAAGCTTATTGAGTCTAGTTTCTCATAGAAGAAACGGTGTAAGCAACGGAATTGTAGATCATGAGATATAATAGATTTTGTGAGATAATGTCAGAATGATTTCGGGATCCCCTATTCTGACTTTGAAAAATCATCAAAAATTTGATAAAAATAATTAGGGGCTTAAATTTATATTTTTAAAATCTTTAATGAGTCTATTTTCAATAGAAATAAACATGGACATCATCTGAATTCTGTACGAAGAGATAATTAATTTTTAGTGAAGAAGGGTCGGAATTGTTAGACAGCAGAACAGGGGTGACTTTAAAGAATAAACTGTACTTATTGGCTAAACCAAAAATTCTAAAAATTTTATGATGAGAAGATATATGAGTCTAGTTTCAGATAAAATTAGCGGATCCTAATTTGGAGTTCTGTAGCTAAAGATAAAAATAATCTAGTGACTATGACACCGATGGACAACATTGGAATATACATAAGTAAACAATTAAATTATAGATAATATTACTTATAAGCGGGTTGAAGATGAAGTCAATACTGATAAATGAATGATTTTACAATGATAGATCAAGAACCCGAAGCAAGTCGAGGAAAAGAAAAAGTAGCTGATTAGTCCCTAAATTTTTACAAATTTTACAAATCGACCCAAGTAAGTTCATATGGTTGAAGTTTAATGATTATATGTTAATTTTATGAATTATATAATGTATGATGAAATATATTTATTGATGAATAGAAAATAAAATAACAACCTGAAAATCGAATAAATGATCAAATTGAGTGGAATGTCGGATTTGAGTACTTCGATCAAGGACAAGTGATAAGTGGTAGCCTCACTACACTTATCTCGATCGATGATAAGTGACAAATGATAAGTGGTAGCTTAGCTACTCTTATCTGATCAAGGACAAGTGATAAGTGATAAGTGGTAGCTTTAGCTACACTTATCCGATCAAGGACAAGTGATAAATGTGATCGATGTAAGACCGTAAGGTGACTATGATTTTAAAAAGTGATAAGTGATCATATGCAAGACCATAGTTATACTATGGCAAAGTGAAAGTGAAGTACTCAATTTTCCTTTACCATTCCCTAATTTGGTTAAAGAATGATATATGACAAATGGGCCCAAAAGAATTAATGGAAATGGATAAGTGGTAGTGAGTTTATATAGGGAACTCACCAATGACTGTGATTGACAGGTGAATAATTGTGTATATAGTATAAGTGTATAAATATTTGGTAAGATTTATGTTTTATGCCTATGAACTTACTAAGCTTTTATAAGCTTATTTGAGTGTATTCAATGTCTCTTGTAGATTGACGTGGAAGTATACGGAGGATCGGATCAACACAGAGGATCACACTATCCAGATTATCTCCGGTAGCTTTTGTAAATAGTAAAGAATGATTTATATGGCATGTTTAAGGCTTGGTGATTATATAAATATTAAGACTTGTTTAATGAATATACATTAAAGTAAAGAATGATGAGTAAGTTAAATAGTATAATTATAATAGAAGTATAATTTTGTACTAAATTGATTGAAATGAATTGGTTGGTTGGATTGGTCTCGGTTTTAAAAATTGCAGGGAATGTTAGATATTTATAAAGGGTTATATTGAGCAAAAAAAAAACACTTTGGGATTTTGCGAAAAATTCCTATGGTTTCGATTTAATTCTAGTCTGTCTCAAGTATGTTTTGGGCTTTGAGGCCCATCTAAAGGACACCATGACATGTTTTAGTAAATAAATAGTATTTAACTCGTATTAACGGAAAATTAATTCGATAAACTCCGGTAATACCTCCTACCCTATTCCGGCGATGAATACGGGTAAGGGGTGTTACACTTCATTTGTACGAAAATGTATAATGAGGCTAAAACTTGGTTTTTTTATATGGACTATCCGTTAGATACCCATAATGCTGTAATTTGTGATGTTGCTTAATAAATGAGTTGACCATTGGGGTCCTTTTTTGTTAAAAAAAAAGGTATCTAACATGTAAACACCTTTCAAGCTCCTAATGCAAATAAAATGTCCTAAAATGCCACTAAATGTACCCAAGTACAAGCACTAGCTAGGTCTAAAGGCATGAAATATAACTCTTTTCGAGAGTTATCACACCCCAAACATGAGTTATTACTTGTCTTAAGAAAAATATGCATGAATGCATATATGTGGCAGTGTTGACAATACATGTACCTATCTTGTACTGTCAATCTATTCGGAGACCAATATATACATCAGTTCTCAACCATTTTCTCTCGTTAAAAACATGTTCAAGTTTCAAAGTTTTGATTTAACAAAGGTAGTGTAGAAAATTGCTCCCTAAAAACCAGATTTTCTAAGTTTCATGTATGTTCTAGCCATAGCAAATATCTTCTGGCTTACTTAGTTCATTTGTTACCTACTCAAGTCACTCTTGCTCTAAGCATACTTGTATAAACCATTTATATTCGTTTGTTTTTTTCTTTTTTTTTAAAAATAGAATATATTAGTATATTAGGGGATTTATCATGTCACAAAATTCTTTGACTTGATAATCACAACGGAGCATACTCCAAATTACCTAGTACTCAATCATGTCACAATTTAAACAGAAATCACACTTGAAGCTAAGGCTTTTAACTAAAAAGATGGATAGAGCAAATAACTACCTCCTTAACTACTCAGCTCATTACTACAGCGGATTGCCTCTAATTTATTTACTTTTTATTACACACTCTTACTTAAAATCATCTTTCTAGTCAATAACACGATGGAGCAAACAAAGTGGTGCTAATTTACTCGGCAATTCGAAGCATTGGAGTGCCTACTATCATTTATTTAATAATGCCAAGGCAAAATTACTGAATTTGGTTTCAAAAGTCCCTAAGTTCTTTGGAAAATACTCATTATAACCCGAAAAAATTGAGTATAGAACATCTCATTTTTAGAAATTAATTTTCAAGCAACCAATACTAAGCTAAATTCACCTAATCACTGTCACATATTCTAAATGTATTGAAGAATATAAGCTTATCATCGAACATCATAAGTACAGATTGTACTCCTCATAGGCAAACAATACGTAATAGTTACATTGTCGTGGCAAAGTAGATTCAACTAAACTAAAATGATTATACTAAAATGATCATACATACTAAATATAAAATGCAACCTAAATGCACAGCACACCCCCAAACCTAAGGGATGTATTGTCCTCAATGCATGACCAAATATATAAGAGAACAACCAAAATAGATTTTTTTTACAAAAAATACCATAGCAAAAGAAATGAAATGCAAGATGCATGAAAGAAATAGAAAACTTAGCTAGCTTGGACTAGCATGTAGATACTTCATTCTGCCTGAAAAGTGCAAAATTCTTTCTTTTTTATATTTTTCTTTTTTTTCACTATTTTGTTCACTTTTTTGTGGAAAATATTTTTTAATGTTCTAAGAGAGTGAAAAGAATTAGCATGTAAAATTTCAGATTATTTGGAAAACATTTACCTACTGAAAAAAATTTGAAAAAAATTTGAAAAAAATTCTTGGGTAAAAACTGTTTTGAGTCTGTTTTGCTATAAATTAGTTTATAAAAGCACAAAGAACACCCAAAATCAAGAAACTGATACCAAATGATAGAGACTTGTGTGGAACAAGATCGCAAGTTTTTCCAAGTCGTAAATTTGATCTAGGGCTCTAGACGAATGGTGGAAACTTTGAGTTTGATTAGACCTGAAACACAAACAATCCAAGTTAGATATAAGTAAATAAAAGAGTAGTCAATAAAAACTTAATGACTAAGTAAGAAAGAACAAGTAAACCTAATTGGAAAATTAAGGTTCCTGAGAATCCAAGTCGACCTAGAGAAGCAAACTTATTCTCAATGAAATTGAGCCAAAATAAAGCTAACAAATAGATTAAAACAAATTTGAGAAATCAAGTACTAAAATAAAAAAGAAACGAAGGAAAAAAAAGAATCAAGTTCAGTCAACCAAGAACAATAAAGAACCAATAAATTGATGATGTTTGACACGTTCTTGAAGGAATAAAAGCTATCAAATTGAAATTTAAACAAAAGAAACAAAATGGATTAGTAATAGACTAAAATTAATAAGAAAGAAACCTAAATTGAAAAGAAAATAGGGGCGGCTGGGAGAGAGTCCAAGAATGATAAAATTAGGGTCTCTTGAGTCAAAAGAACCCGTTCTTGAACTTTAAGAAATGCTTCAACCAGATTTGAAATTCAAAATCACAAAACAAAATGTTAGGATAAGTAATTAAGCCAAAAACAAACTCTTTTGTGCAAGATGAATTTGACATAAGGAAAGAAAGAAAGAAATTCTATTTTTTGATGCTTCTTGATGAGAAAAGATAAGAGAACATCCTTCTTGAAAGAAATCATACCTAAAATTTAATAAAATAAAGATTAGATTCAAAATAACATGAACATGATAGAAAAACAAAGAAAAGAAAGAATAAAGATGGAAGCAGATAGAGATGGTATGTAGAAGTCTTAAAGGATCCTTAGAAACAAGATGAATCCATAGCCCCATTCAACGTCTAGTTTATCCTCTAAGAAAAAAAATTATTGGCAATAAAAAACTTGAGGATGATTCCCACAATCTAAAAAATTGATAAAACTTCTTCTAAAAGAAAGCTCAAGAGGAATTATTGAAGAAAAACTCAAAAGAATTTTATTAACTCAAAATATGATGAATTAAAGAATGAAATTATAAATTAAAGGTGGGCGCACTATATATAGCCACCCAAACCTTAGTCCCTAACTAATCTCCTAACACTAATAGAATTTTATGTGTATGCCAACTAAGCATGCCAACTCGTCAAATAACTAACTAATTAATATATAAAAATGAATCTATGGTTGGATTTGATGATGAATTCGTCCAAGGCTCATAATGGGCTCCTTGGGCCGAATTTTTATATGTTGATCCATTTATTTAATAAAACTTGGACAAAATATTAGAAGTTTTACAATTTTGGCTACTTTAACAATTTGGCTTGATATTCAACTTAGTCCTTCTCCAGACTTCATATTGGACTTGTACATATCTTAATGACCTGATTTTCAAGAACTTGGACTTTTGATCCATTTGCTCCCGAAATTGACTAATTCAAGCTCGTTTGTGTAATCCATCATGCATCGACTTCAAGCATCGATTTCTTGGACCAAGAATTTTAAGATTTTAAATCTTGATTTTCTTAGTTCCTGAAATCTCTCAAAATATCAAAATTGAATCAAGATTTGGTTTCTTGATTTTCTTGAAAACAATAAAGTGAATCTTTATTTTCCTTTTGCTTCATATGCATGTCTAAGGCCTTCATTATGAAGTCTTGGATAATCTCGTACAATCTTAACTTGATTTGCTTCACTCTCAATTTCATAATTAAACTTTGTGGTTAAGTAAACCCAACATGTATATGGACCTAAAATTGGGCATTGAACCTCAAATAAAAAAACATGACTTACTAGAGAAAATTTTAATGAATCAATCAAATACAATTTATTATATATTGTGAATTTCATAAATTACAATCAATAAATTAATACTTAGACTCAATTTAAAAACAAAACAGAATTTCCTTAAATAGAGAAAAATTTATAATATATTAGACATAATAAATTTTAATAGATGAAAAATATATAAATTTATTAAATATTGAATAAATAGTAATAGAAATATTTTAAAAAATTTAAAAAAATGAGCATCCTAAAATAAACTTAAGTAACTATTTACAGATATATATATATAGCAACTATATAAAATTTTTTACTCACAGCGGTACCTAATTTTGGGAGCAGCTTGACCATGAAAACTAACGAATAAAAATGTTGGGAGCAGCGTGTCACCAAAAACAACCATAGGAAGCGAAAGCAATTTTTCCGGTACTAAGCAATCACTTCCCTCGCCCTTTCTTCAATGTTCAATGGCGTTCGTTGCTTATTCTGCTTCAACTACTGCACTCCTGCCTTTCAACAGTATGCTCTCTTTCTCTCTCTCTCTCTCATATTCTCATTTGCTTTTCATAATCTGTTTGTCAAAAATCGAAAATTTCTTTTTATTAGGAATTTTTAGCGGGGGAATGGGTAAGAAATGGAATCGACTATCTCCTGGTTATTCCGCGAGGTTGAGGGCTGGACCCTCTGCTTTATCCAGAACATCCAGTTTTTCTTCGGCCGCGGCAGGAAAGGCTGGCGGAGCTCCGCCGCTACCACAATTATCTGAAGCTGAAAAAACGGTTCCTATTTACACATGGCCTCATAAAAAGGTTTGCTTCCATAGTCCTTCCGACAAACATATGCTTTTATAAACTATGGATCGAGGACGGACCATTGGGAATTCCTAATAACTCAGTTTGACAAAAATCATTCTAACTAATATGAAGATTTATTGTGATGACCTATGAACTTGCTAAAATCCTGTCATATTTGTAAAATTATATACGTAACGGCTTCCATGAATATGACATCATTACATAAAGGTTTGTAGAAGCTTTAACGCTGGCACCTTTGGACATGAAACAATGGAAAAGGGACAGTCTGCACCAACTCAATTTCACACAAACGAAAAAAACAGTGTTAGGAATTTGACTATCTCGATTCTTGTATGATCTCTGCTTACAGAAGCCAAGGGTGTGCATTTTAGGCGGTGGATTTGGTGGTTTATATACTGCTTTAAGGCTAGAATCTCTTTTATGGCCTGAGGACAAGAAACCTCAGGTATGTTGAGATCGAATATTGATTATTATCTACTTTACTTCCGTAGTTTCCAAAACATCATAGACTGCGGGGCATGAATATTATGCTGTTCAATGTGACTAGATATTTGGAAACTACTGTTTCTTTAACTTTTGTCTGTTATCTGTTTTGTTTTAGTATGTTACCTCTTAATTTGATAAGTTAAGTAAGAAATCCTAGAAGTTTAGAAGCTTGCAAACTAGCATCTTTTGATTGCTTCACCATGATATGTGTATGGAATATGCACACTTTAGTTCATTGATGTCATTCCCCTTTCTCCTGGTAAAAAGAAGATAGTATCTAAACCCTGATATTGTGGCATATCATTTTTCACCCCTTCTCAACTGATTTGGTTACTTTATCGAATGTGGGATCAGGTGCTTCTAGTTGATCAGTCTGAACGATTTGTTTTCAAACCCATGTTGTATGAGCTTCTAACTGGAGGTATTTTTTTCTAGATCAAATTATGGGGACATGGTTTCTTGTTTCTATTGAAAATATAGTTGAACATTCTTTTCAGATAAAATCAAGAGCTTGATTGTTGTAGTAACTATTTTTTACTGCAGAAGTGGATGAGTGGGAAATTGCGCCTCGCTTTTCAGAGTTACTTGCAAACACTGGTGTTGAGTTTCTCCAGGACAGGGTAAAACTATTACATCCATTTGATCATTGGGGAATGAATGGCCATAAACAGTCAAGTTGCGGTGGCACTGTGCTGCTTGAAAGTGGCCTTCTCATTGAGTATGACTGGTACAATTTTGTTACCCTGACTACCAGACCTAGTTGCTTATGATGATATCTTTGAAGGTTTTCTTAATGACCACTTCTCATTGACTTTTTTGCTTCCTCATCTATTCTTCTGCTATATTTCTAGACTTTAATCCACTGAACACATTTTAAATATTCGATGTGAGAAAAAATATGTATTGTTTGTCTTTTATGGTTCTAACGCTATTATTCAACTCTCCGGCAACATTTATGAAGTTTGCATAAGTGGGCTTCTTGAGTAGCATACGTATACAAATATGTTATTATGGGGGTTGCTTGTACTTTCTGAATGCCTATCTGATGCCATTGTATCTTATCTTGGGCAGCCAGGTTGGTTCTTGCTTTGGGAGCTGAAGCTAAACTTGATGTTGTACCTGGTGCTTTAGAGTTTGCATTACCATTCTCTACCCTAGAGGATGCATGTGTAAGTCCTATAGCTACCCCTCTTGATATCTCAATGGAGTCTTAATTTAGTTTGTTGTTTGCTGATGGATTCTATCTTTTATATCCTTACTTGTTACGCTTTTTATGCAGAGGGTTGATGAGAAGTTAAAAACATTGGAGCGAACTAAGTTCGGTAAAGATTCTTTTATCCGTGTGGCTGTAGTTGGTTGTGGTTATTCTGGAGTGGAATTAGCTGCCACTATCTCAGAGAGACTACAAGATAGAGGAATAGTACAAGCTATTAATGTCGAAAGCACAATCTGTCCAACTGCCCCTACTGGGAATAGGGAAGCAGCCTTAAAAGTAAGATATCAACTTTTAGAAAACATGAGAAATTTGGCCTTTTTTCTTCTTATATTACCATGGTTTTTCACTGTTAATGATAATTAATGATAAATTCTCTAGAGAGTGGTTTTTTTTCTAGTTTTAAAGAAGAAAAGGAGTTTCTATTGTTACATTTATGTTATAGAGGGCTTGTGTTACAGTCCTGACTGATGGGTCTTGTCACCGGAGGATTCACAGAAAACCATTTGTCTTATCAGGGCTCTTTCCCTGAATTTTACCTTTTCCTCATGAATGACCTATGATTAATAAGTGGAATTCGTCAAAGGGAATTCCAGACCTTAAGACTCGTTAGAGAGAATCTTAAATCTTGTAAAATTTGCTTAATCTGACTTAATTATATTGCTATCAATTGGCCTCTTAAATAGAGGTTAAATAGGTTTACTTATTTGAATAAAAGACTTAAAAGCTAAGAAAACTAAAATAAAGACTTTTAAGTAAAGAAAGCCTCCTAATATCTCTCTAAAGTACCAATTAAAAAAGATCTCCTATAAAATTCATAAATAAAATCTTCTAATACTTCTAATAAAATAATAAACTAATCTAATAATTACTTGACGTCTAACATTACTCCCCTCTTGGAAAAAGAGCTTGTTGCATTGTTTTTGGCCCATTATTGCATGTAAAGATATTTCAGTTTCCTTAGACTCTCGATCTTGTGCAACATCATTGGATCTTTTATCTCCAACCAAAATAAATTTTTCCATTGGTGTCAAAACGAGTATGGTTCGTCACAATTGTAACAAAGACCCTTGTCTCCTCACCCTGCCATCTCTACACAAGTCTCCCTTTTAATAAAAGGAGGATCTTTCTTGCTAGCACTAGTATCTGTTGTCGATTTCCAACTACACAAGTCTATTGCCTGTATTAGTTAATATTTTGTCTCAAAAGTTCACGCCAGATTCATAGCTTGAACCAAGTTTTCAGGTTTCTACATCTCCATTTATTCGGTTTGAATCTGATAATATTGTGGTAAACAAATTAATTTGTTGATCCAGTCTCATGGAATTTACACGGGTTAACAGTTCTTAAAATTGGCAAAGGTAGTCTTCCACCAATCTTGTTTGATTCAACTTCACTAGTTCCCCCAAAGGGTTCTTGCACAGTGGTGGTCCAAATCGTAGAGTACAGTATTCTTTGAATGCTTTCCATGAAAGATTAGGCTCTTCCTGCTCCATTTGACGATACCACAATTGTGCCCTTCCTGTCAAGTGAAAAGCAGCTAGACCCACTTTGTCTATTTTTGGCCGTTTCTTATTCGCAAAGAGCTTCTCACATTAGTGCAACCAGATTTGAGGGTTTTCTGTCCCATCAGAAGTCGGGAAATCCAACTTTCCTGTATCATGGAACCACACCGGATCCTATCGTTGTCTCTAATCAGTTTTCCTGTTTCCCTAGCTAACTCTATTTTTTGGCAAAATGCTGTCACTGCTGCCAACCCTTATTCCCTTGTCAAATTTTTGATTGGAAATTATCAATTCCCTCATCTGCAGCATGAACTGATTGATCTTCAACTCTATACCTGTTTTAAATGACTCCAACTCCTCTCTCGTAATGGAATTACCCATTGTTCCTAGCTCTGAAATCAAGTTGTTACCGTCCCGACTGATGGGTCTTATCACCGGAGGATTCACAGGCAAACCGTCTGTTTTATCAGGGCTCTTTCCCTGATTTTTACCTCTTCCTCGTGAATGACCTATGATTAACAAGTGGAACTCGTCGAAGGGAATTCTGGACCTTAAGATTCGTTAAAGAGAATCTTAAATCTTGTAAAATTTACTTAGGGTGTGCTTGTTGGGTGGAAAAGTGAAGGGATGGGAGGAACGATTGGAAAAGTGGAAAGTAAATAAATTTTGAGTATGCTTGGTTGGGAAGAAAAGTGAGAGTAAAGAAAATTGGAATGATGAGAGGAGAAAAAAATGAGAAAGATGTGAATTTTTCAAATATTTTATTTTCTTTCCTTCCATTTTTCAACTCTACCAAGCAATGGAGGGAAAGAAAAAGTAATTTTCTTTCCATTTTTCCATCTCTTCTACCAAGCACACCTATGGAAAGAAAAATTATGTTTCCCATCCTTCCAATTTTCTTTCCACTCTACCAAGCACAGCCTTAATCAGACTTATTTTTGTTGCTACCAATCGGCCTCTTAAATAGAGGTTACATAGGTTTACTTGTTTGAATAAAAGACGTATAAGCTAAGAAAACTAAAATAAAGACTTCAAATAAAGAAAGACTCCTAGTGTCTCTCTAAATTACTTTTAATTAAAAAAGATCTCTTAAAGATATAAAACTCATAGAGAAAATCTTCTAATACTTCTCCTAATAAAATAATAAACTAATCTAATAATTAATTGACGTCTAACAGTTTGCATGATGGTTGCATGCCCAAGAAGGCGTGATTGGTTTTCTAAAATGGTAATGGGCTTACATTGGGCATCAATTGTGATCCTGGTAGTGGATGGATTTTCAAGTTGTATTCAGGAACCTATTATTCAGTGCATGCCCTCCGCTGGTGACCTATTTTTGGATTTATACTACCAAAGGAGAGACTGATCTTAAGCTTGAACTCTGGAGAAAATTTTCATCATGATTGCTGCAAGGGATGTATATGATGTAAAGAAGGCTTATACCAGGAGTTATGTATTAAATAGTATGGCTCTGGTGCCAGTTGAGTAGAAAATGATTGTGTTTAAAGTGGGATAGACATTTAAGGTGAAGGAAAATGTTACTTGGGCTCGAGGGCGAGGTGTTGGATGCAGGTATGTGTTTGACATGGGTATGCTCATTTTTTTCTGAAGTTCTTTTTCCAATGTATCCCCTTACCCATCTCTGAATATCTATCAGATACTTCAGGGAAAATGAAGAGTCCAGGTAATGTAGATAATGCAATTTACTTGAGAAAAAAACATGTCAAAAGGAGAAGACTGGAAAAAACTGTGGGAAGTACTAGAAAACTTTTTGTTTTAATGGAACTTAATGGGAGTTATCATAAAGCAGAATGGTTGAATATGATTCATGTAAGCTGATTCTCTTTAGGTGGAAAAGGCTTTTTCTTTTTTGGTTCTTGAATAACAATAAGTTAAATGTTAAACTTCAATTCTTCTAGCACTAGGGTAATTTAATTTGAAGCACTACTTTTTCACTTTTCCTTAAATTTATTTGTAGATAAGGTGCTGAAATTCTGTAAAAACATGATAATTTCTTATTGCACAGCAGGTGCATTGTCATTTCATTTTTAAGCTGAAGTTGAAGTGTACATGTCTTCATGTTTTGTAATGCTCTCATTAACAATATTATTTCAAAGAGTCAGGCATGGGAGCTTTGATATTAATGCTGTTAGATGTGTCCGTAAGCATATGAAGTTCTTATTATCTAGTCTTATGCTTTTAATTCACATGTTTGTAGTATGTAGATTTTAACTGTTGAAGCAGCCTTAACTTTTGTTTTACAATGTTTCTGCTATTGGACTAGTAGGTTCTTTCATCTAGGAAAGTTCAACTTCTCCTGGGTTATTTCGTTCGTTGCATACAGAGGGTCAGCGACGTGGAAGCTTCAGGTGATGCAACTGTGATAAGAGAAGGCAAGGACATTGCGAAGCACAACTCTGAGAAATATGTTTTGGAGCTGCAACCTGCTGAAAAAGGATTAGAAAGTCAAAATCTAGAAGCAGACTTGGTGTTATGGACGGTTGGGTCCAAACCACTTCTTCCTGCACTTGAACCCTGTGACAAACCCCATGAACTTCCACTGAATGCAAGAGGACAAGCAGAAACAGATGAAACTCTTCGTGTTAAGGGCCATCCCCGCATTTTTGCACTTGGTGACTCGGCTTCTCTAAGGGACTCAACTGGAAAGCTTCTGCCAGCCACAGCTCAGGTATAGCCTGTTTCACTGCTTGATGAAGCACTGTCAAAACTTTAAGCTCTTACTTTTTCTGAGGGGAACTGAAGGTTTTTAATGGATCCAGAACCAAACTTCCTAAACCTATAATGTTTTCTACTTTGCTGATTTTTGTTTGATTGATTTTTCTTGCTTGTTTTTCCCAGGTTGCTTTTCAGCAAGCGGACTTTGCTGGCTGGAATCTATGGGCAGCCATTAATCACCGTCCATTGTTGCCATTTAGGTTAGAATTACTGGCATTTATTAGTATTAATGTAAATTGCATGGCTTGGTATGGCACCAATGAAGTTTTAGTTTTCTCTAAGCCATGTACCTTAATATTATTTTTCTTTGGTCCTGTTCCTTTTTGCTGCTGCGTGTTCTCAATAAAGTCAGCATACATCTGTTCCTCCATTAAGATTTTACATATTAGCTGATGTAATTGGTTCCTTGAAATGTTTTGCAATATGAAAACTACTCACATCTGTAAGTTGAATATCTAATGAAGGGATGAATGTGATCTGAGGTTCCTCAGACAATATAGTCCCAGAAAATAATGCTGTAGTTGCTTCGTTTGCAATTTTGATTAAAAGTAGATCATACTTTGACGGTAGTTTTAATAGCCATTAAGGTTTAGCTTTTATTCTTTTGTTCTCTTAGCTCCCTCAATTTTTGTTGGGTTCATCATTCCGATGATACTGCTCTGTTATGTTGCTAATTTTTCACTTGAAATGACCACTTATATGCCTTCTTTATGTTGCATGTCCCATCTTGTAAAATGGAAAACTTAAGGTCTTCGGGATATAGCTATTTGAAGTTGGTAGAGTGTGCATGTGTTTTGTCAACAAATTTTAAATATAAATATATGTGCTCAAGATTGGTACATTGCGTAAGTTCTTGAACTATAATAAGTTGTCTAAAAACTATCATGTCTGACTACCAGATTCCAGAATCTTGGAGAGATGATGACCCTGGGTAGAAACGATGCAGCTATTTCACCAAGTTTCGCTGATGGTCTCACCTTAGAGGGTCCTATTGGTCATGCTGGTTAGTTGTTTTCTATGCATTAAAAATATCCCAACTTTTTCTATTTTCGCTTCTATATTGTTTTCTATGCATTAAAAATATCCCAACTTTGTCTATTTTCGCTTCTATGTCAATGTTTAACCTAATTTCTCATAATTTCAGCAAGGAAATTAGCATACTTGATCAGATTGCCTACAGAGGAGCACCGGTTTAAGGTGGGACTTAGTTGGTTTGCTAAGTCGGCCGTAGATTCAGTTGCTTTACTGCAGAGCACTCTAACAAAGGTCCTTTCAGGCACATAAATAACTGTTACTCTGTAAGAAAGCAACACTGGTTGGGTCATTGGGTTTTATGTACCATATAAATACATTATTTTTAGTATTATTTTATTTCAAGAGTTTTCCTTCTAATAAATTTGAGTGGCTAAGGGCTCTGAATAATCCTGGGTAGTTGTATGTGGATTAGGTATGCATATTATAAGAGAGATTTGTGTCTGAGCTTGAAACGGCTAGATTTCTATATTTCCGTACTCTTCTCCATCCATGAATACGAGACTTTTAATCTGTTAAAATAGATTCACTTTTTAAAGCAATCCAATCCATTGAGTTGCTTATAGATTGTTAATACGCAATTGGGAAGACAGTGGTTGATGGGGATTCATATGATGGTGTTGAGAGATAAAGAGGGTAGTTTCAGATGTTGTAGAGGAAGATCAAATGTTCTTTTAAGTAATTTAGCAGAGTTTTGGCATGAAAAGGGTGTTTTGTCCAAATATGGTCAACAAAAAGAGGGTTTATATGCTTTGGAGTAATCCCTTTGAGACAAATGTCTTGCTGGGGAAAAGCAGTTAACCGAGTCACGCTGGGTGTTCAACTTTCTCATTGTCTTGCTCTGAGGGGTCGACAGGTGGAGGGCTACATGTTCACCTCTTATGCATTCAAGAGATTGGCGTTGATCAAGGAAGCAACTTGGACTATATAGGTGTAGCAATCCTATGTTTTTGGGCGAGATATCTCCTTTACGTGACGTTCAGTCCAAGAGTTGGACGAAATCTTCCTTTTCTTATAGTCGGAACAATTAATTTGAACAAGATGGCTACAGATAATGACTAAAAACTTTTTGATACTAATGATACATATAGTTTCATTGTCACGTGCATAATACTACTACTTACGATATATATAGTTTCATTGTCACGTGATATGCACGTGAATAGATTTTAATATAATAAACTAATTTATATAAAATGTTAATAATAAAAAGAATTTAAGAAAAATTTAATGTTGAATTCAAAATAAAAACAAAATAAAATTTAATTCAAATTTAAATGCAATAATATATTAAAGAATAAAAATTCTAACAGAAAATAACAATGGAATCATTAGCTATCGTAAATTTTCTATTTAGAATTCTTTTCCTAATGTCATTAAATTATAGTATATTTACTCCACTTAGGTTTTTATCTCGTGTGATGCATGAATTGATCGTATGTATAAAATTTTGAAATATATTATATACTTTAATTTTGTGATGCATGAATTGATCGTATGTATAAAATTTTGAAATATATTATATACTTTAATTTTGAGGAAGAACATTTGAAAGATGAACTTATTATAATATGTAGATATATAATTAATGATTCAGAATCTTAATATATATAGAGAATACATATGATATAATTTTTTACTCGTTAATAATTAAATATCATTAAATTATTTTGTAAGTTTATTATAATTTTTATGAATGATGTAACAAAAATTTAAGCATATTATTCTATAAAAATATTAAAATTAGTAAGTCATATTATTATTAAAGATACAAAATAAATATTTGAATATAATATGAAACAACACAATTAGTTCATTCTATAAATAAATGTTTGAATAGGTGATAACAATAATTTTGCATTGCTCTAAATATATATATATATATATATATATATATATATATATTTGTAAAAATTTAACTGCTCTAATAAATCTTCAATTCTTTAATGTAGCAAGTTGCAAATAATGATATGTTAGGAAAAATATAAAAAAGTATGTCATTAGTAATTATAATTTTTTGTAACATTATTATAATTTTTAAAATATATTACTGGTAAAAACATTTAAATTCCATATAAAATTTCAAATATATTTTATTTTTTATTTTTCAATAATGTTTTTCAATAGTATTCAATTTTACTTTTAAAATTTTTAATAGTATTTATAAAAATTTAAAAGTATATAAAATTTTAAAAAATTAAATGACTAATTAAATAATATTTCATTTTGTTCTTAAAATTTATTTTAGTAGTATTTTTATTTTTTTAAATTTTGTATAAACTTTAAAACTTTTTAATAAAACTTTTAAACATTTTCATGTTTTATTTTTAAAGGACAAATTATTTGGATTTTTATTTAAAATATTAATGATATATCTATAATTTAATTTTATTACAGAAAAACAAATTTAATGGATAATTAAAAACTAAAACTAAATATAAATTATGAGAGAGCATCACTTGTCGTAAATTTAGTGTATATATCTTGTTATATTAAATATGTAATAACCCGCTTTTCAATAGCATTGGAAATGGTGGTTTTGAAACCCTATATTTCGATAATTGAATCAGTTAATATTTATGAGTCTATTATAGAGTTATATTAAGTCTTGGTTCAATAATATTAATGATTGATTGATTAATTAAGAAAAAAGAACTAAATCGTAAAAACAATAAAAGTTAGTCACTATTGATTTTATTAATTAAATGGCTTATTTAATAAATATGGGAGGACTTATATGGTATTTAGACCCTAATAAATTGACATGGACGGTTAATGCTTTATTTTACTTAAATTATATGATAAAATTATAATAAATTTAAGTTAGAAGTTAAGAAAACATAAAAATAATTAGTAAACCATCATCATATTTATTCTCTTGGCTTTAAACAGAAATAACATTGAATAGGAGCAATCGTTCAAACAAAAACTCTTGTATATAAGAGAATTTTTAATTCGTTTTAATTTGTGTGTTTTTGATATTGTTGTAGCTCAATTTAGTTAACTCAGGGATTATTCTGTAAAACTGTTAAAGGTTTTAAAACTTACTATTGTTGATTTTTAAATGTTTTTGGTGTTAAATGATAGCTCAATTTAGTCTATGTATTTCACATGGTTTTTCTATCTACGTAATGTTCATTTTCTCCTTTCTAACATCAACATTCTCTTCTTCTTCTTTGTTAAGATTGAACTAAGATCTCGTTTACTGAGTAGATGATTCAACTTTTTGGTAAGTTTTACAACTTTGCACATTATGATTATAGAAGGGAAAGGTATTGCAAGAAGGCCCTACTTCAGGGTCGCATATAATTGAAATGTTAGTAAAATGTATGTAATGGGGATTCTAGTAGAAATCTTATAATTTTTTTAAGTTGTTGCTTTTGCTGGTTTGGGATGAACATTAGAAAAGGAAGCTCCAACTAAGGTTAAGGTAAGTATCTGGTGAGTCTCTAAACCTGACTCATCTATGTCATGTAATTATATGCATGTGTGTTTTCTGAGAGGTATCTACAAATACGTAAATGAGGTAAACAATGTGCAGCATGATATGGTGTTGTATGGTATAAGATGTTGTTGTTGGCATGTGTGTAGTCACTATCTAATATTTTCCTATTTATATGGTCCCAGTACTTGACAAATCTGGGTTATGTAAAAAGGTGAGAAAGAGATCCACTGTATAGCCTCCGGGATGGTAGGTATGCTGCTGGTCGTACAGACATATCATTATGAAAACGAAGCTTTATTTGTGATGCCTCCAGTAGAGTAATTTTATTGTAAACCAGATTGGTAGATCACGGCTCGACCTTGTAGGCAAATATGACTTGTGTAAGACCATATAGGTGAGGCCTAATGGCTTTATTTGGTAATACGCCAAAATTCCAAGACTGTGTAAGACCATGACATCCATTGTGTTGGTCCCTCGAGACTATAAACTTGAGAATTCTCTAGAAAAGCCTTTGTGGCGTGATATCTGGGAAGCCTTTGTGGCTAATCTTGTGGAAAAACCTTTGTGGTGAATTCTCTGGAAAAACCTATGTGACTAATATTGTGGAAAGCCTTTGTGGCATGTTATCTGGAAAATCTATAATGGGAATTTTGCATTGATTAAGTGGTGAGATGTTAGTCTGCCTTGCGTGAGATCTGGGTATGCCTGTGAGGCATTTTCCTGATAGAATTCTCAACAAAGTAACCAACTAATGAATCCGCCTTAGTGGTCTGCCATAAAAGGGAACTTGGGACATTTGGAAATTTGGTTGTACAAATGTCTACCAAACTTGAAATTTCTTAGGTTCTGTATTGAAGTCATCTAAGATTCTATCATGCAACCTCCGATTTTAATTTTTTCTAGTTTTGTTGCTCGACACATTTCTTAGTATAATGTCGTCAGCACCGCTAATTCCTAACCAAGTTGTCTCATTTCTTTCAAGTCGGCTAGTAGTAGTAGCCACCTTAAATGTATCAGACTTCGAGATTTATCTGATATGAATAAACCCTTGATCAATCTTAATATGAATGCGTGCTCGAATTATGTTTTTTCAACGTCACTCGCGGAAGCCTCATAGTTTTGAAGTTGTCCTCCAACCATCTCATCTCGATCTGATTACCTCTAAACTTGTTTAACACCTTCCCTAGTAGTTTCTCGCATGTTGCACTCCAATCGACACTTACCACTGACCCTATAACGACTTCCCCATCGACCGGTAGATCGAGTTGTAAACTACCGTCCTCGAGTGCAATTGTACACTCACCATAGGGAAGATGGAATGTGTGTGTCTCCAGTTTCCATCTTTCGACCAAAGCAGTAATAAGTGGGAGATCCAATTTAGTCCCCCCCAAAGCATGCAAGCCATGTATAGAAATATTGCATCTCGCAAGTGTCCATAAATGACATCCGATGCACCTTCGCTTAAATTGTTTATGTACGTCTCCAAAATTCGACCTTCGACCTGAGTATATAAATATAAAAAATTAATAATGTTGACAACATAATAATTAAAATATTTAAAATAATTTAATTTAATTATATTTAATAAATAAATAGTTGTTAGACCCTTTATAATAGTTGAAAAAGTTATCGTTGAAAGAAAAACACGTTGTATCAGTGAAAGTACGTTCTGTAAGACGCGTTTTCTTTTCTCTCTCTAAAAATAATAAAAATAGATAAATTAAAAAAATAATTTCTCAAAAAAAAATTATTTGCAGCATATATCTATAAATTAGCCGTCTAACTCGGCCATTATATAGAAGAAGAAAAAAAGACAATGTCTGACTCAGCACTTGTCAGTTGCATGTAAATGCAAACTAATTAACGCACCTAAGTCGTACAAATACCTGAAAATAAATAATACAAATTGTCAGTTTCAAGATACTGTTGTTTTCTTTTGACGTTTCATTTTCAACTGGCCTTTTTTTCTCAAAAATAAAATTATTATTTTATATTTCTACCAATCATATATATCAACATCAGCAACAGTCAATACTTCTCTCGATTACTTTTTCTTTAATTAATAAAACAGTAAAGTAAATGGAAAATTTTTAGAAATATGAAAATATAATTTAATATTTATAATTTCTATTAAATTAATGAGTGGAACAAGTATATTTATAAATTTTTTATAATAAAATTGATTTGAAAATTAAATGACATTTACTTGAAATGTTAAACATTTTGGATTCAAATCTATTTTTTAAATTTCACATGATTTGAAAATATTAAAGTATCACTACAATAATATTTATTATTTTATAAAAGGAATAATTTTTGATAATTGCTCAATTAAATTGACTTAATTAAAGAGAAATACAAACACTTAAATATAGTAAAAACAGATATCGATGATTAATTTTATAAATGAATAACGAAAAATAACGGATAAAGAGTAAAGAGTCAAATTTAACTTAAATTATATGTGTACGAACGTAATTTTTGGTTAAGCACTTGATTAATAAAGTAAATAATTAAAAATTGAGAATCAAATTAATTTGATTTCCTTATTTAACTCTTTTAACTAATTTTAGATTAGTTTTGGGGTGTTCTAATTTCTTCAACTATAAAATAGAAATCAGCTACTTAAGTTTTTAAAAGTTAAATTTGACATTGAGCATAAACGAGACTCGGCGAGTCGGCTGGCCGTCGAGGACCCATTTTTCATTTGAGAAAATTACAGATACAGGCGGTGGATAACAAATTATCAGAGTCTTGGTCTACCGCCATTAATAATTAATTAAAAACGCCCCCAGCCTCCGCCACCCCCTCCCCAAAAGAAGCAGAGCTTGAGGGAGGCTGTTGCCAACGATCAAGGCAACCTTTTATGCTCGTCGACAAAGGAAAAGAAAATTTGAAATTTCTTAGGGTCAAGGCTTTTGTCAATTTATTTTCCAAACCAGATTTGGTAAGATCTTTTTTGTATTTTCATTTCCAGTTTATTTTCGAAAACCTTTTCATTATTTTATTTAACTAACACCATACCAAAAATGAAAAATACACAACATTATAGTGTTAAATTCAATCTTTACAAGAATGGATTTTTATTTTTGGGTTATTTCACTATTTGGGGTTTGAATTTGACAAGCATTCTTAAATTGGGATTTGAAAATTTTTTTGTTTAAGTTAGTTTTTTAATTTAATAATTGTTCCAACATTAGGTTTGAATTTTTTTGTTTAAGTTAGTCCCTGAACTTGATAATTATTCTTATATTGGGACTTAGACTTTATTTTATCCAAGTTAGTCCTTATATTTCATTAAAAAAAATTTAAGCCTCAATGTGGGAACAATTACCAAGTTCAGAGATTAATTTTGACAAAAAAAAATTCAGGCCTCAATGTAAGAAAGAAACAATTACCAAAATAAAAAATAAACTTGAGATAAAAAAGAATTTAAACATTAATGTAGGAACTATTACCAAGTTTAACCTCAAAAATGCATTAATCATTTATTTTTATTGAATATTGGTAATCGAATCTAAATTTTCATACTACACAACACCAAAATCTTATCACTAAGCCAAGTTTTTGTGTTGCTTATAATACATGAAATTTGTGTATCATGTCTAATATTTGTTGTTGAGTACTCTTACTTGTTAACAAGAGTGAAATCAGAAAATTTTTAGGATCAAAATTAAATTATAATTTTACTATAAAAAATATAATTTTATTATTTTAATAAATTATATTTTTTATTTTTAAAAGATTAAATTAAATTTTTATATTTTTACCATTATTAATTTAAAATTTTAAAATTTTAAAGAGTTGATATAGATTTTTTTTTTTTTTTAGGATGCAGGGCTGTTTCGCCTCTGCCTGTTAACGGCATAATTATTTGGAAGAATTTATGGCTTTACCCCATTAGACTCAAAAACTGAGAAGTAAATGAAACATGAAAAGAAAAGACAAAATGATGTGGTATGGTATGGTGTTAGTAATCAAAAGTAATGGAAAGTAATAGTATTAAGGTACACAAAATCAAAATAATTATATGTTTTGACTTTTAAATTCCATTTTTGTAATTCTGCCTCTTCCACTTCTTCACACAGTCCAAGAGTTAATGTCTTTTCTTTTGTCTTTTTGAGTCGATATCCCTTCAATCATTAGATGATTATTCTTTTTCCCTAGAAGAGCTCACTCCTTTCGCATGCGTTCACGTCACTAATAAAAGACAATTATTTATGTCTTGTCAATTTTATATACTAATATCTTTAGAAATTGTATATTTAGAACAACATATTATTAAAAATTTAAAAAAATGTTACTTTCAAATATTTAAATATATTTTTATCTAATACTGGTAAACTACTATGATTATATAACAAATATATTTATTAGAAAAATATATAAAATAAAAATTAAGTTTTAATTAAATTAATATAAGTATTATTTTACATAAATTTAAATACATTGAAGTGAATTATCTAACTTCTTAGAAAAGAAAAGATAAGATATCTTAAATTTCAATTACACGCTAACAATAACTGAATCCTATATATATTGTATTTCTTTTTGACCATACAGAAAATTTTGCTGACATAAGTCTTTCCATCTTTTTCTTTGGTAAGGGAACTCTGATTCTTATATTTTGCTTTGATTTTGGGCAGAACATTCTCTCTTCTTTGCATGCAAACCACTAATTGAATCAAGGATTCGCTGAAGAAATTTGCTGCTTTTTATTTAAATTGTAAGTTATGCCAAATTTGTGGACAAGATTTGGCTTGCTTTGCTGATTCTGGTTTTCTCATTTGTATTTGGTTGAACATTTTTTGAATTTAATTTTACCAATATCATGATTGGATTGGAATGCAGGTTGATAAAAGAAAGCAAAAGTTATCATGCAGAAGTTTGATAGTAGCATGATGGACTTTGAAGAGAGAGTAGACATTGATGATTTTGAAAGCGAAGTTATGGAGAGGATTTACAGTAAACCTCTTTTGATTAAGAGAGTGAACACCACATCCCAGATCGCTATTGTGGGTGCTAATGTTTGCCCCGTTGAGAGCCTTGATTATGAGTAAGCAAGCCTTTCCCCTGCGTTTCTTCATTTAATTTAGTATACCCAAATTCCCCCCTTTTTTTGTGTATGACAGGGTTCCAGAAAATGAATTAGTGAATGAGGATTGGAGGTCAAGGAGGACGGTTCAAATATTTCAGTATATTCTGCTTAAGTGGGCCTTTGCACTTATTATAGGGCTAAGCACTGGCTTAGTTGGCATCTTTAACAATATAGCAGTTGAGAATATTGCTGGGTTCAAGCTGCTGCTCACCACAGAACTCATGCTGAAGCACAAGTAAGCCAGCTATTCTATTGCCTGCAACATTTCAATTTCTCAATGCCTTAAATTTATTCATGCTATGTTCTGCTTATTTTACTGAATTGAAAACATACTATTATCATTTTACTATCAATTCTAATGTGGGTTAGATGTTTAATTGGATTTACTTGACAGCTCCGTATGATAATTTGGACATGTTACTGATTCAGTGCAGATATTACAAGGCTTTTGCAGCATATGCTGGCTGCAATTTAGGTCTGGCAACATCAGCTGCAGCTCTTTGTGCTTTTATTGCTCCAGCAGCGGCGGGTTCTGGTATTCCCGAAGTGAAAGCGTACCTGAATGGTGTGGATGCTTATTCCATATTGGCTCCAAGTACTCTTTTTGTAAAGGTGAATGTCATTGGTATTGTAAGCCAGTATTTAAGAAGATTTCTTTCACCTCTCATTTATTACCTATTTGTGCTCCTGATATACTGGTTTACCCTTTATGCATATCTCATTACATACAAAACAATACTGGGACAGCAGGGCAATCTTCGATGTTTTGACTGATGATTAAACCTGTTTTCCCCGGTTGCGAATATACTTCTAATTTTCTTATGTTTATATCTGGCAGATTTTTGGTTCAATTTTTGGGGTGGCTGCTGGATTTGTTGTTGGCAAAGAAGGGCCTATGGTTCACACAGGTTCTTGCATAGCTTCTTTGATTGGGCAAGGAGGTTCCCGTAAATACCATTTGACTTGGAGATGGCTTAGATATTTCAAAAATGATCGTGACAGGAGAGACTTAATAACCTGTGGAGCTGCTGCTGGTGTGGCTGCTGCCTTTCGTGCTCCTGTTGGTGGTGTCCTCTTTGCTCTTGAAGAGGCAGCTTCATGGTAACCCCCTATCTCATCAACAAAATGGGTTTATGTGTTACTGCCTCATGCTATTGAGGCCATAACCTTTTTTTTTTACTTGTTCAATGGCAAGTCTCAAAACACCTTCTTCTACTAAACAAGGTATAAAAGCATGATATTGTGATCATTGGATAACTGTTTGGAAGTCTGATATGCAGGTGCAAACTGGAGAATGTGTGAACAATAAT
The DNA here is from genome assembly GCF_025698485.1 of Gossypium arboreum. NCBI lineage: Eukaryota > Viridiplantae > Streptophyta > Magnoliopsida > Malvales > Malvaceae > Gossypium > Gossypium arboreum. The sequence continues at coordinate 256,505 of NC_069081.1, forward strand.
CATGATCTAAATGGTGCTTGAATATATGATTTCATCAGGATTTGTTGATGTTTCAAAAGAGTGCATTTTGGAATGGATAGTACACGTATATTCTTTAGTGATATGTATTTCTTCCGTTGCTTGTCTACAGGTGGAGGAGTGCTCTTCTTTGGAGAACCTTTTTCACAACAGCTGTAGTTGCTATAGTTTTGAGAGGTTTCATACAATTGTGCTCTACTGGAACTTGTGGGTTGTTTGGGGAAGGAGGACTGATTATGTATGATATCAGTGCAGCCAAAGTTGTATATAGCACTCCAGATATACTGGCTGTGATACTTCTAGGGGTCATTGGAGGAATCCTTGGAAGCCTATATAACTATCTTGTGGATAAGGTCCTTCGCACCTACAGCATCATCAATGAGTATGTAACACATTCAACCATAGATCTTGGAGTATTCAAGTAGTTCATTAATTTTGTTAACGTTATTAACATGACCCCGTCAATAATCTTTGCTTGTGAATTATCACTTGTTTTCATTTGATGAAAAGTCCTACAGCCTAATGGTTCTGTTTCTGCAGAAGAGGAGCTGCTGTTAAGATCTTACTTGTTATTATGATCTCCCTGTTAACATCAATCTGTTCTTACGGCTTGCCGTGGTTGGCTACATGCATCCCCTGCCCCGCCGATGCATCTACAAGTTGCCCCAACACTGATGTATCTGGCAACTACAAGAGCTTCCAGTGTCCACCTGGTCATTACAATGACCTGGCTTCACTGTTTCTAAACACTAATGATGATGCTATTCGCAACCTATTGAGTACCAATACCGTGAAAGAATTTCATATCTCCTCTCTTTTCATCTTCTTTGTTGCTGTTTACTGCCTTGGCATTATCACTTATGGCATAGCTATCCCCTCTGGGCTCTTCATCCCTGTCATATTGGCTGGATCTTGCTATGGCCGCCTTGTTGGTAGACTATTTGAACCAATCTCTAAACTTGATGTTGGACTCTTTTCCCTCCTTGGTGCAGCTTCATTTCTTGGTGGCACTATGAGAATGACAGTTTCCCTATGTGTCATACTGCTTGAGCTCACTAATGATTTATTGATGCTTCCCCTTGTAATGTTGGTTCTCCTTATCTCAAAAACCATGGGTGATATGTTCAACAAGGGTGTGTACGACCAAATAGTAAAATTAAAAGGATTGCCATACATGGAGGCTCATCCAGAACCTTACATGAAACATTTAATAGCTCGGGATGTTGTTACAGGTCCTTTGATCACCTTTTCTGGTGTTGAAAAGGTGGGAAACATTCTACTTGCATTGAAAAATACAGGACATAATGGGTTCCCTGTGATTGATGAACCACCATTTTCAGATGCACCTGAATTGTGCGGCCTTGTTCTAAGATCTCAGTTGCTTGTTTTGCTTAAGGGAAAGGCATTTTCAAAGGACAGGGTACTTGCGGGCAACAAGGTTTTACGTAAAATTTCTGAACTAGACTTTGCCAAGGCTGGGTCAGGAAAGGGACTCAAACTAGAGGACCTAGACATTCAAGAGGAGGAGTGGGACATGTATGTTGATCTCCATCCTATTGCCAATACATCACCATACACCGTTGTTGAGACCATGTCACTCGCCAAAGCTGCAGTTCTCTTCCGTGAACTTGGTCTTCGCCACATGTGTGTTGTGCCAAAGAGTCAGGGGGTAAGTCTCTCGCGCTCAATATTTTGGTGTGTACTAAATGCAGGCAATTTTGTATGAACTAATCGATTTTATATGTGCTAAATGCAGAGACCTCCAATTGTCGGAATCTTGACAAGGCATGACTTCCAGCCAGAGCATATTCTGGGACTGTACCCTCACGTCAGGTTCCAACAGTGATGATTCGAATGAGCTTATATTGGTGGATTAATGTTTTATGGTAAGTTGAAGATGGATGTTTGGCGTCCTTGCTGGAAATGAAATCCAAACATTGTTGGAAGCATAGTATTTCAGGAAGAGGGCTTTATATCATCTCAAGGCAAACATGTTTGAAGCAAAACATCATAAGCATTCAGCTTTCCCTCAAATATAAACAGTTAGATTTCTTTTCCTCATGTTAGAGTGCATGCAAAGTTGTTGTTGGTAGCAATTGAACATAATTGCCATGGAATTTGTTGTTGGCGCAATAGGAGGCTTTACATTTTACAATGAACATGGTGATGATGATTTTGTTTTCATTGTTGCCTTTTTCTTTTTCATAAAAAGTAAAAAATCTTCATATTAATTATTTCTTTGTGTTGCAAGAATTTGAGATTTAAATCCTGAGATAGCGGTGGTAGATTCTACATGAGAGCTACATTTCATTGTCTAGTTCTAGTTCATGATTACATCACATGTGCTTTAAATAAAAATTAAGATAACATATAACTTTTTATCTAGCGTTTAATATTATATTCTCTGGGTTTTATATCATTTTAAACTTAATTTTTTTTAATAAGGGGAAGGGAAGAAATAAACTCGAGAATCCTGAGCCATGTGTGCCAACCATTCCCAATAGTCTCAAAAACATAAACCCAGTCAATGCAAGAAAAACATGAAAATCCGAAAAAACACAGTCAAAGTTAAACTTTGATTTTTTATTTGCTTCCATTAATATTATGTATTTAGTTGGTGATTGTAATTTTGTCTTCTAATTTTTAAGGTATTTTTGTTGAAGTAATTCAAATAATAAATCTCCGACAACAATGAATTGCATTATGTTTATATTTTCATTTTGGTCACTTAACTTTTAGGTCGTTTTCATTTTAGTCGCCCAAAAAATGTCTTTTTTAAAGTATTGATTAGGGTAAAAAAAAAATTAAGGATTAAAGTGAAAAAGAGATAGAGACTACAATAATACATAAAATTGTCAAATTGTACTTATTTATCCTATTGCTAAATTTTTTTTCATGCATCGATAATGTCAATCAATTTGCTATTATTATAATATTGAAATTAATTAATTTAATTTCATTCTAAATTTTAAAATTTTATTTTATCTTCCCAATTATCATTAATGAAATCAACTCAAATAAATCATATTTAAAGATGGCCTATAAAACTTAAATTTCTTTTGATCATATAATCTAAAATATTCCATTCTAAGCTAAAAGTAAAAGAAAAAAATTTACAATTAATTAAATTAATTAGATTAATTACTTGTTCTTCATTTGGGTAAAGAAATGAATAAAAATTATGAGTTTTGTTTGACATAGAAGATAGAATTAATTAAATTAATTGTAAGGATTTTGCTTAGCATGTAAGATTCAATATCATATAATCAAAAGAAATTTGTGTTTCAGAGACAATTATTAAATATGAGTTATTTGAGTTTATTTTAATTTGAAATATCAAATAAAATTTAAAATTTTAGATGGAGATTAAATTAACTAATTTCAATATTATAATAACAAATCGATTGACACAATTTATTTAATTGATTTTAATGTTTTGAAATTTAAAATTTCAATATTAAAAAATTAGAACTTCCAAAATGGGGTAAATAAGTAAAATTTGACAATTTTTAATGCATTATTGTAGTTTCTACCATTTTCACTTTAACCTTTAATTTTTTTATCTTGATCAATACTTAAAAAGATTTTTTTGGATAATCAAAATAAAAAACCTAGAAGTTGAGTGGTCAAAATGATCTATCTAAAAATATTTTAATTTGATCGTTTTCTAATTCATCCGGGATTAAAATTAAAATTTCAGTTTCTTAAAACATATCTAAAAGTATCTATCTTCTTATTTTATTAATTTATTTATAAACTATTTAGGATAAATGACCTAATAATTTTTATTTAAGAAGAAAGATAATGAGATATTTATCAAAACTTTTAGACTAAAATAGTAAAATAAATGGTTAAAATAAATCTTTTCGCTCATAATGATTTATTTGATATTCATGTTTTTAATTTTTTTAGAACAATGGATGTTTATCTACCAGTAAATTTTAAATATATATATATATATATATTTGTGATATTAAAATTCACATTTTATATATTTCAAGTATATAATAATATTGGATTTTAATTTAATAGGATGTCTAACTTGACATTGGATTTTACATCTTTTAATATATATGATTATAATTATTATAAATTTTTTATATTTTATACTTAAAAATTTATTCAAGTATTAACTCTACTTTAAAATTAGAATAATTTTTTACTAATAATTATAAATTAAATTATAATTACTTTTAGATAATAGGTTCTCTTTAGGAATAAAATTCTATCCATTTTATTTATTTTTTAGAAAAAAAAAGGACTACACCACGGTGTCCATCAGTTCATGGCATCCAAAAGAGCTATAAGACCATATCAACAGCATTCGCACGTGTGGGCACCTCTATCAACCGCACGGTAATCGCGTTTCTGTTATTGTTTTGGCTAGCTCCTAAGTCAGACCATTGCATAATGTTGGTTGAATCTTTTGCTTCTCCAGGTTGGTTGTGTAAGTGTTTCTTTGCTTCCCAATTTTCTCTTATTACCTCTTCTACCCATAGCTTCTCCTTCTCGCTCTTAAGCTTCGGTTACCCTTATCAATCCCATGTCCCTACTTCCTTTTGAATCAGGCTTCTTCTCTTGTCCGCAATTCTTCCATTGCCATGTCTTTTCTGTCAGACGTGTCTCACACCTTGGGGACTTGCGACGGATGCTTTCCATTTTTTTTTCTGCTTTCTGTTTCAATTTTGATTTCGGTTCTTTCTTTGCTTGTACAAATAAATCTGCGAATACCTTGATTTTGCGAATTAGATCGCCAACAATCCGCGTCAGGGATCGTGCGATTCAATTCAGTAATATAATTCTGGCATCTCTGCTTTTCCTGTGATTGTTTAAATTTTTGTTTCATTCATGTCTCAGGTATCGTTTAGCCAGGGATCTGCCGTGCCGTATCGAAATCGGATTCTATGATATGAGCCTATTGCGGCTTGATATTATAGTCTGCTGCATGAGTAGGTAATGAAGGGTTTTCATGAGAGGAATGATTCTCTGAATTGCTCTTCTAAAGCTTCTATTGATAGCTCACCTACCCCTGGAACTGGATCAGAACCAGGTCCCAACGACTCTAAGTTCTCAAAGACTTCTCTCTGGTCAAATTTCTTTGCTTCTGCTTTCTCAGTATTTGACACATACAGTGAGTCGTCTTCATCTTCGGCTTGTGAAAAGAAGTCCTCATTTTCTAAAACCAATGGGTGGACAGCAGCTGTGAAGAGGGTTGTCTCCGGTGGCTCAATGAGGAGAATTCACGAGCGTGTTTTAGGGCCGAGCAAGATTGGAATATCTAGCTCAACTAGCGACATATGGCTTCTAGGTCTCTGCTATAAAATTTCACAGGAGTCCTCTGGAGACGTGGATGCCACCAGTGCATTAGCTGCATTCAAACAAGATTTTTCATCACGAATATTGATGACATATCGTAAAGGTATTCGTCATCAAGTTTGTGCTTTACAGGATGCGTGATGATAATACATTTTCTAAGTTGTTCGATTACAGGTTTTGATGCTATTGGCGAGACAAAAATCACAAGTGATGCCAGTTGGGGTTGCATGCTTAGAAGTAGCCAGATGCTTGTTGCACAGGTGTATTTTCGTTTTATTTTATTTTTCTCTCGAGAATGTTCAATAGTCACTAGGGTATGACTTTTGATCATGAAAATTGGCACTGCCTGTTATCTTGGGATTATTTTAGCTATCATTGCCTGTTATCTTGGGTTTATTTTAGCTAGTTCATGTAGTGGTTTTCTTCCCTTGCAGGCATTGCTTTTTCATAGATTGGGGAGATCTTGGCGAAAACCTTCACAAAAGGTTGTTTGATTGATTTATTTTTGAGGCCTGGTCTTGCTTATCTTCTCTTACTCATCTGGGATTAAGATTCTAACCTTTTTGCCTATGCAGCCATTTGACCTAGCATATATTGAGATTTTGCATCAGTTTGGTGATTCTGAGGCCTCAGCTTTCTCCATTCATAATCTTGTTGAAGCTGGAAAGAATTATGGACTTGCTGCTGGGTCATGGGTAGGCCCATATGCCATGTGTCGCTCGTGGGAATCTCTTGCTCGCAGTAAGAGGGAGGAAAATGACCTTGAATGCCAGTTACTTCCTATGGCTGTTTATGTTGTTTCTGGTGATGAAGATGGTGAGAGAGGAGGAGCTCCGGTCGTCTGCATTGAAGATGCTTCTAGACATTGTTTTGAATTTTCACGACACCAAGCTGACTGGACACCTATTCTTTTGCTTGTACCCTTGGTTCTTGGACTTGACAAAGTAAATCCCAGGTTTGTGAGCTTATTACGTTTCTTCATTTCATTCTTTCATGTTTGATAGATTCATCGGGAATTATCCTTTTCGTAAATTGATTTATCATGTTTGTATCAATTAGCTTTCTGATTCTGAATTTTTCTTCAGTCTGGTTCAATCTCCAGACACCTATGATTGCTAAAATTAAGACTTCCACTTTAAGTAATATTGCAAGACTGTCCACTTAATAGTGAGAAGATAGGATTTTCTTACTCCTATTTGGTGCTAAATAATCAACTGGCACGTTCCTAAAATTCTTAGGTAACAACATTGGATAAATTCTAGGTCAGTTTATCATAGCATGGTTGTTGTCTCCTATTCCTGAGCTGTGATTATATTGAAGATGAGTGCATTGATTTAGTGAAATTTAATGAAGGAATCAAGACTAGGTTCTTCAAAGCAAAGAAGTTTAAGACTAAGTAAACTTTTGAACATTTTTTTCAACACCCTTTGTTGCTTATCGCAAAAGATAGATTTGAAAGTCTGAGTGGGTTTTCAATTTTTTATGCTAGACATGTTTGCCGGAATTGATCCTAACAAAGTAATTGATCTGTTTCATTTCAGAAAGGCATCTTGCAAATGGCTACTTCTTTAATTAGTACTTGTTATTTTGGTGGAATTATTGGTAAAATCCCACCGTTGGTTCCCTTAGTTAGAAAATTAGGCCATGTGTATCCCTAAAATTATAATCCTAAGATGGCCTTATTAAGTTGTATGAGCTCAGAAAGTGGATCATGAGTATTTGCCCCTCCTTGGCTGTATGGGCACCACATAATTGGATTGATGGATTTTTTTCCCCTTAGATAAATTCAATATAGAAGGATTAGTATGTTTATGCATTCAGAGTGAAGTGAATATGTAAATAGTGTCCTTTTGTAGAATATCAATAAGCAATAATGAGCAAAAAACAGTCGTCTACTTTTTTATTATAGTTTCGCCCAAAATAGTCATTTACTATTTGACCATAGTTTATCTTTTCTTCAACAAGGAGATGATTGGAATATTTTCTCTTCTATGTCAAATTGGTTCGATTGTATATGTTTTAGCATTAAACAGCCTCTCTATGTTTTATTAGTATGCTTGTTTTGCCATTGAAGTTGCATGATTAAGCTATTGGTTTAATCATTTATGATCTGGTCTGTAAGATCCATATAACTTTCCAGTTGTGGTAAATTAAGAGTAAATACCAAGTTATATGGAGAATATTTTTATCTTTGGTTGTGAGAAAATGTTGATGCAACCATATAACTAGTGAACATGATGTTAAAGATTATCAGCCTTATGGCATAGCATGCACTATATAATGGTGGTAGCGACTCCCTTCACCATTGCTATTCATTGCAATTGAGGTGTAAAATGTGATCTACATGCGTAGCAGCATAAAAGAAGCTAACAACTATAATGGGACTCTAAAGCCATGATTGATTTCTTATATTTCTCTATTATTAGTTTCTTCTTTTTCTTTAATTAAATCAAACGAAAACCCATACCAAAACTGAGGGAACTCATCCAAATCCAAGCAGTTCAACTAGAATCAAAATAAAAGTGGGAATTAATCAGGTAAGAAACAATATTCAGATAGGCTACCCTTTCTCACAATTTTGTGAATTTAAATTGTGGATGGCATGGAGAGATCTCTTTTGTAACTGCTATGGTCGTGGGTTTTAGATTATATGTCATTTTCTCTAGTCTCGATTCTTGAAAGAGAGATCAGACTTGAGAGTTGAAACAGAGTGACTGTGACTATGTGGGTGAGGTGTGACAGTGCTTGGCTTTAGATTGTGGATGGTATGAGTATGGCCGTTTTAAATTGTGGAAGGGTATGGAGAGATCTATCTTGTATCTTCCATGATCATGGGTTTTAGCTTATGCATAATTTTCTGTAGTCTTGATTCTTGAGAGAGATAGATCAGACTTGGGAGTTGAAAATCCTAAAGAGAGGCCATGATAGTGCTGGTGAGGTATGAGAGTGATTGGTTGGGTTGAACGTAGGTGGTTCTACTATGGAATGAGGAAGAAAAATGGACAAGATCTTAGGAAAATGAATACATAAGAGAAATATTATGGTTTGAGGATTGTGGAGGCTTGTGTTTCTTGTGGCATCTAAAAGAGGAGAAATTATTTTATGAACCCTCCTTACCACATCATCCATGTTCCCTTCTTACCAACTATACATATGATGTGGAAAAGAGATGGTGTTTATTTTTAATTGGTAGAGACCATGGATGATGTGGTAAGAAGGGTTCATAAAATAATTTCTCCTAAAAGAGATTTGATTTTTCATTACTTTTTTGAAAATTTAGGAGGGAAAAGAAAATGGTTAGTTGAATTTGAGATTTTGATTAAAATTTGGTACAATTGTCAATTGTTGATGACTGAATCTATACTATTATTTAAGCCTTTGATAGAGTTGGTGTCACGAGTCAATCAGGCACCAACTCAGTTGGAAAGTGACAAAAGGGTCATTCATTTTACAAAATTATATTATTACGAGGGTGTTTTTGTCTTTTCATATTTTAATAAATCAATAAAAAATTACCTTTGGTAGGGTTTGAACCAATAGCACCATGAATTTTAAATCTTTGACTTTACTTTTTCATCCAATGCTTTATTTGGTTCTTAATAAATTTTTAATAAATATATTTGTTACATAATGTTTTTTTTACCCACATCTTGGTGTGCCATAATCTAATATTTTTTTTATGAGTTTATTTATGTTCCTTTAAGAAAACAATTAATTTGAATTACTGTATAATACATTTTGAAATTTCAGTGGAAGTTTATATTTGTTATCTGGTGTAGACTTCTGTGAAAAAAATGCTTACTGAAGTGGAGGGTTTTATCAAAGTTATTCTTGATTGTATGTGTTTGATTGAGATTAGGTCGCAAATGATTATGTTTTCTTTTTCAATTAAGTATTTAAAGTGTTGCACATGGGCATGTGGCATAATTGTAAAGTGTATTTATCCTTGCTTACAAAGAACGCTTGAATCCCCTTCTCAATAATTATGTCTTCCGAGAAAGAAATTTATTTAAAGTGTTCGTCCCTTATTTTTCCCGATTAAATTAATGTGAACTTGACTTTATATATGATACCTTTTCAATCATATATATTTATAGCACTTATGTCCATAGTTTGTCTATACGACCTTTTAAATGCGCATATTAACTTCTAAAGTATAGCTAAACAATGTGAATAATTTATTTTATCATGTAAATTAAAGAATTACGTAATTAATTACTTAAGATATCATAATTAGAAGTTTCGAGCGGCACAATTATTTTTTGCTTCATTCAATGGTAGGTTATGCAGAACTGACAGAATATTTTAGACAAGCAGTTTGATTACATCTATTTTATCATTTTTTACCACATCCACAATAAATTTGGTGTCATTGAAAACTTGGTTGTGATTGCAATTTAAATCTCTTTTTATAAATGAACCTGATAATTGCTTTTAGTATTTGAAAAAGATTTTTATGCTTGTTTGTTTTGTTTCCAGTAATGTCCCCTGTACACTTTCTAGTGTAATGTCCCTCTTGCTTTGCATGCATCTGTCTTTATTCTGTATGAATGGAAGTCCATAGGTTTGAGCCATACTGAGGGAGGTAGTTCACTCTCATTCCCTAATTAAATCCTGCCCTGCTCTCCTCTAGATTGACTTGACATATCTTGGGAGAGATCTCAGTTAAACAGTTTACTCTCATTCCCTAATTAAATCCTGCCCTGCTCTCCCCTAGATTGACTTGACATATCTTGGGAGAGATCTCAGTTAAACAGGGGTGTGCATTTCTGCGTTTCCTTATACATGTACTGTTTACTACATGTTGAGAAGATGAATTCAGCTTTTGGAATGCTTGTTGAGATAATAAAGTATTCTATTCACTGTATTCAGGATGTGGAGACTTTAGTATGCTACTTTACATCTATATTGTCTGTTTCATTTTTTGTCCATAAAAGATTTCCTGACCAGATAAGAAACAAATTTATATTTCCTTTATTCCATAATTGCTGGTCTCATTTCTATTTTCAAAATTTAAAAGTGTTTTTCCTCTTTTTTTTAATTACTTGAGGATATTTTCTATCAAACCTCCAACTTTGCCACAGCCATTATGTTATTCATGCTCGTCATTTTCCTTGAACTGTTCTTGTTTGACATATTTTTGGACATAAATATGGGACTGAGATACTCCAAATATATTTAAGAATTTGGAAAAGGATGGTCATATCACTAAATACTCACCTCCGAGTCTGAGTGACATAGCAGCCAATTCGATCTTCTTGAAGAAAGAAAATCTGTAATTGTTTTAAATGGGCACATTTGTTATCAATGTGAGTGCATTACATGTTTCCTTAAGCATTGAGCTGGTAAAATAAGGTTACTGCTTATTTAGAGTCAGTAAAACATGTATATACTTCAATTAGTACTCATTGTTTTTCCTCACAGAAACAAGTAGCTTTACAGTTATAAATTATTAATTTGTACTTGAACTGCCATATTTCTAATCACTTGGAATTTCCTAAATTTTTTATCAGGTATATTCCATCGCTGCAAGCAACATTCACCTTTCCGCAGTGCCTTGGCATTTTGGGTGGGAAACCTGGTGCCTCAACTTACATTGTTGGCGTTCAAGAAGAAAATGTTTTCTACCTTGATCCACATGATGTTCAGCCGGTAAATTACTCAGTTTCTTGACATAACCACTCATATGTTACATTCTATTGTTCTTTTAAATGTGATATAAGTACTTAAGCTGATAGACTCATCTGGGGAACTTCTTTTGCTTGTTTTGTTTGTTGCCGATGAATGTCTTCTCTCTTCACTGAGACTCTGTTCTGGAAATTGTTTATTTGGCCACTTGTGTGAAAAGTTATAGGAGTAATATAAATCCTTGTATGAACCAAACCTATATGAATTCTTTCAAGTCAGAATTGATTGGTAACTTCAGATGCCTAAAGCCTGTTATTCATCCACTGGCATGGTAGTGAAGAGGGTCTGAAACTTGTTTCTTAAATCTTATTCAAGCCCTTTATTCATGCAGTGCTGAAGTAGAAAGAATGAAAAAACCTCAGCCAAGGGTAAAAATTGAATTTGGAATAGAAGTAAGGAGAATAAAATGGTTTTAAGATTGTAAAACCTTAACAGATCCAAGTGTAAATGGTTGCTTATTATGTCTAGAAGACTATTTATACTGGAGTTACAACATCGTTTTCTCCTAACCCTTAAATACATATTTCTGATTTCTCCATCCTTTTAACAACTTAGGTTTCTGAAAAATAAATGTTATACTTGCATAAACAATGTAGAATGTCACTTACCAAAAAAAAACTGTAGAATGTCATCATCTAACTTTCAATGATGGTTACTGGATCTACTTGGTACACTTTCATCGTTAGAAGCAATGCATATTCTTAAAAATTTGCTTACAACTCAAATTAGTCTGAGATTTTCCAACTTGGTTAGATGTAAGAGATAATAACAAAACAAGAAGGCAGTCACTTTGTCATTTCTTTCCAATACTGGCATTTACACGTAGTTGCTTTCTCCATTGATTTTACTTTTGAGTTTTTCTTGGTTTGCATGAATACAGGTTGAGGATAGTAAAAGAAGAATGTTCATTTTTTTTTTGAATCCAGAATCTATATTTAGCAGTGGGTTTAAAGGGAACCTTAGAAATATTTTATTATCAGTTTCCAGTGAACTTGGAACAAATGTCATTTCAATCCTATTCGATATTTGAAGAGAAGTTTAATGGTAATGGTCATTTCTCGTTGCTGTCCTTTTATCTCATCTCTAGGAATATCTGTTATGTTTGGAGTAAGGTTTACGTTCTCCTGCTGCCCTTCTGGCTAACGAGTTTGGCAGCTCATTTGCAGTCCCAAACATGTTATGGCCCTTACCAAAAGACCCATTTTATATTTTTTGGATGACAATATTACCCCTTTAATTATTTACATATTTAATAATTGAGTTTTAATTTATAGTTTGAAACAATTTTTATAAAGACAATGTAAAAAATTTTAGTGTAAAATTTTAAGAGTAACATCCACAATATTATCTGTTTTGGTATAATATCTTCACAATAATTTACTTAAATTCAAGAAAATGAATTTAATTTTCAAAGACAGGTTCTTCTTAGACACTTTCACTTTTCACATCACTTTCTCACAACTCTTCTAAAACTTGCCTGTTCGAACTTGAGCTTTTTCCAATTCCAATTGCTTGACTATATCCAAGTGTGCTTTTGTGTATGCTTGCTGTATCTTAGTTGGGTTAAAGCCGAACTGAGGAGTTTATGTTAGTTGTAGTGACACTGAAAATTTTCTTTACCAGGTAGTTAATCTGAGTTCGGATAATCTGGAGGCTGATACATCATCTTATCACTGCGAGTAAGTACCTTTCTCTGATTAACTTGTATGTTTTACATACATTGGTTCTTTTCCCCCTTAATTTTGTTCTCTCTTGTATGCTCCAGTATTATACGATACATTCCTCTGGATTCACTTGATCCATCCTTGGCAATTGGATTTTTCTGCCGAGACAAAGGTTTTCCTGTTAATCTTGTTGGTATTTACAATTTTTCATCATAGGTTTGGACCAGGCCTACTTATCGACTATGAAATGAGCTTGTTCTTTCTATCTTGATCATTTTGGCAGATGATTTCGATGATTTTTGTTTCCGGGCATCCAAACTAGCTGATGAATCGAATGGTGCTCCCTTGTTCACTGTTGCTCAAACTCATAGTGTTTTTAAGCCTATTAACCACGGTGATACTATGGCTGATGCCGGTGGTGATCGAATGGATGATTCCATTGGTGTACTGCCTACAGGTGATGTGGATGGCAACAGTCATGAGGATGACTGGCAGCTCCTTTGATGGAGCTTTCTGTATCTTCTACCGGATTGTTATGTAGACGTAATAGAAGAACCATGATTACAACGTGTGTAGGTTAGTATTTTGAGTTGTAATGATTCTTTCACTAAATTTCAAACTATTTGCTAAGTTATAATTTATATAATTGACTACCAGTGATCAACAGATACGTGCAATTATTGTTGGATTTTATTTGGCAGACATTCTATTTCAATGTTATATTATTTAGAAGATGAGGTAAATTAAGTGTAGCATGCCATGTTCTGAAATTCATAAAATTACGAGTTTTTATCATGGTAGTAAATATGGTCTCGTTATTGGTTGTATTAGTCTGTATGTATTATTAGTGCTGAGCAAGATAAATTAAAGATTTGGATGGTTTACAAAATGTGTTTCTTGAAATTGAATTAATTTTAATATATAATTAATTTTATTTTTATAGTATAAAAATAAATATTTTATATTTAAAATAGTTGAAATAATTTGAAAGTTTTTGAAAAATTATTTTTAAGAAGTATTTGTGAATAAGATTTAGAAATTTTGTTAAATAATATTCAAAAGTCATAAAATAAAGTTTATTTTGTCAAAATAAATTAAAATATTTAAAATAAAAATTAATATGAAAAATCGAGCTAAATCGAATAATGGATGATTCAAAAATCTAAAAGAAAACTTGATCGAATTGAATTGATATCACACGTAGTATATATCGTTTTGATTTTAAATTGATATCAAGTATAATTTTCATTTAGGTCAAAATTTCAATGTGTTTCAATTCGTTTAATTCAATATCAACTCGTACTGATGCGTATTGTTTAAATTGGTACTATAAATTCGGTTACTTTTTTTTGTTATTTTTTTTCTTGTTATTTTTCACTATTTTGCTACCATTTCACTACTATATTGCTACTACTTTGTTGTTATTGTTTAGATATTGTATAACTTTTATTTTATTATTAATTTTGTTACTATTTTAGATGCATTTACTTGTTAAGCTGCACCTGTCTTAGTGCTATTTAAGTGTACATATTGTTTTTTAATTTATTTTTAATTTGTTAAAAAATATTTATTTTAATATTTTTAATATTTTTGATGTATTATATATTTTTTAAAAATATATAAAAGAATAATAGAAAAATTAACATGGCTGAGCGAAGCCAAGCTCGAGTTTTAATATTTTTATTCGAGCTGGACTTGAATAAAATTTTAGGTTCATTTTTTGAGCTGAGCCTAAAATTTCAGTTAGGCTCGGCTCATGAACAACTCTAATTTAGAGCTATTTATACTAAGATTTTGTTGATGACTAAATAAAAAGAAATTACCCCTTGAGAAAAAATAATGAGGTGGATATTACATAAATCGTAAGTGGAAAATAGAAAAAGTGATTTGGCAGTGAGTTTGGGATTCTGCCAACCCATATGCCCATGGTGACTAAAATGAAACTTTAGTACTTAAATTGCAAATTGTATTTAGATGCCTAAAATAAAATTTTATGATAATTGGGTTACTATATGTGCAGTTTACCCGCTAGCTTTATTTCCGCCAGCAAAGAGGAGTGCAAAATATAAGTTAAAAGATTCCAGAACAGATCTACGCTGGTACCGAACTTCTGCTTTGATAAAATAAGCGAGTGTCTCTCTGGTATTTGTATGTTTGTTTTAATTTGAACAACTCAGAAAAAAAAAAAAAAGTCTTCTTTTTCTTTTGTTTTCGATCTTGGAGCTCCCATAAACCCTAACCCGAGAGACAGAGAAAAGGAAAACTATGGCGCCGCCAGCAGCAGCGGGCGGAGGAGGAGGAGGAGGAGGAGGAGAAGGACAGCAGCCGCGACAGCAGCAGCAACAAAATGGATTTGGACAGACCATAACTGGAATTATTAGGATCGCCGTGTTTTGGTACTTTGCTTCTAAATTCTTTTCTCCAAAAAAGCCAACCGATCCCTCTAACCTCATCTCCAATCTCTTCCAGAAGGGCGAAGCCCTGGTATGTTGGTTTCATCAAATTTCACTAAACAAACTAACCCAAACCCATAGTTTTAAATTATTTTTGGGTTCTGTTTTTAGGATATGTGGCTTTATCTTTCTGAGCATGAAAAGTTCAATGATTTTGGAAACGAAGCTTCTCTTGTATGGCATGAGATTAACATTCCTTATGTCACTTGGGGTCCTGAAAGTACCCGTACTCTTTCTTTGAAATACTATCCTTCCCAGGTAACTTGTTTAAGAATGTTTCCTTTTACTTGCTTGCAATTTGGTTGTTTGTTGCACTCTTACAGTTAACGAACATGATCAATATGCGTTAATCTTTCAGGCCTTGAAAAACAATGGCAGTCTTTATGCCCACGTTTTCTTTGCACGCTCTGGTTACCCTCCAGATCCTAATGACCCTGAATTCCAGCCTCAAGCTACCTTTGGGAGGACTCACTGTGAGTCTCCCTTTCTCCCAAAAGATTCTTTTTCCAATTGCTGGAGATAATGGTGATCAAGTAACCAAGTAACCTCCTTTTAATTCATTTCAGCTGTTGTGGCATACTTACCCAAGTCAAGATCAGATAAGAGGAAAAGTCTTCTTGGAAACACCAAAGAAGGGGAAGCAGTTGAATCTGTGGCTATGGTTTGTTCTTTCCTAGTATAACTTATTTCATTGATGGATGTTCTTTCTTTTAAGAAGTTTGGGTTCAAGTAGAATAGTCCTAATCTTTCTTGGTGTTTATGTGTTTGAACTTTGAATTTCGTTTAATGTTCTTCATGATAGCATCTCTTTCATTTTTGTTCTCATATGTGCTTCAAATACCCTTGAATTATGCAACAATATAATGATAATGGTTTTAGCACGGAACCATGCTGCTTCAGGTGGCTGATGATGCTGAAACTGACTCTAAAGACGATGGCCCTGACGAGTGGATTGCTTATTGGAAACCAAATATCACCATTAACTTGGTTGAAGATTTCACACGGTAAGTTTCAACTTAATGTCTTGCTTCTGTAAATGTTCTGTAAACATATGCTTCAATGTTGTTTATTTTTTATTATTTGGTATGAGTTTATGCCAGTGGTTTTGGAAAATTAACTATTTTCTTTTGCCTTAATTCTTTTCCAGATATGGGCACAATGCTGTACCACCAAATATTGCTCCTTGTATCCTTACATTCCTTATCTCAGTTATGGTTATTGAGTCCTATATAATTCTGCACTTTCTTAGTTTATTTTTGTAGTCTTATGAGTCCTTTGTTTGTTCTTCAAAGAATGTTTAGGTTTTATCTGGTATGATTTGGATTCAGGGACATCTTTTTCTTTTGGAAATATAAATTTGGTCAAGACTCAGTCCTATATGAAAGTGAAGTTATGTATAAGAGTTAATCTAGGAAGGAAAGTCAGATTATTGAAGGATGACAATTCAGCTCAGCCACTCTTCTCGACACTAGTATAGATTGTAACTAGATAGTGACTATTGAAGACTAGCTCAGCCATTCTTGTCATTGATTAGTATAAATAAGTACCGTATTGGAGCTAATCTAGGAAGGGAGTTTACAGGATTACAAAGCATAGTTTGAAGCTACTTTGCCGTATCATCTGTATTTTCAGCAATTGTTGATTGATCAGAATATAGACTTTTATAGTTTTGCTCAGCTGTAATAGCATTTCTGTACTTGAAGACGTAGTGGAACTTATCCAACCCAACTAAGCCTTTATGCCAGTTCCTCATTCAGTTGGGTTTGGCTATATGAATTTTCTCCATTATGACTTTTTCTGGTAAACTCTTCATTCTAACTAATTAAGGCTCTATGCATTTTTTTAAAAAGAAAAATTTTGTGCCATGACGATCAATTGATTCTTTATTGATCCAATCAAATTGTTGTGTCTTGACTTACCAATGCCCTAATTTTATTGTATATTTTTTTATAGAAAATAATTTTATTGTTGTGTCTTGGCTTACCAATGCCCTAATTTTTTTGAGAAATTCCTGTGTTTCCTATTTTGTAAATGAGCTGCAGCTGCAGAGCTTTGAGTTTCTTGACTTCAAATTTGCAGACTTAAATATTGAGCCTAGTACAGGAAATTACTACCCGACCATCTTCTTCAATGAATTTTGGTTACTTAGAGATAAATTGATTGCAATTAATGAGTCGGTCACAGAGTTGCCATTAAATTTGGAGGTTGGCCCCATAAGCATGATGAAGTGGCAACTATTCCTGCAAATTGACCAATCATTCCAAATTCATCGTAGTTATGGAAGCATGCTTGAAGGCGAGGCAGATGAACTAAAGGTAATTCTTATTTTTTATTATTGTGGAAAACTTAGATATCTCAGAAGTGTGTATGATTTATGACTATCGAAAAAGGTTAAAAGTATGTTCATATGATAATACTTTTTTATGTCAAAGTTACATTTTAAGAATTTAGAAACTAAAAAGTATCTCATTTTTCATGAGAGCAACTAACCCTAAACCTTGAACTTCTACCTTGAAGTGAAGAATTCTTTTATTTGCGTCTAATTTCTCTGAGTGCTAACTATATACTTGATCAATTTTTGTAGAGGGTCTTCTTAGAAGGAAATCCGTACTTGCTAGTGATCACCATGGTTGTTTCTCTGCTTCATTCCGTGTTTGATTTCCTGGCTTTCAAAAATGGTAAAATAATTCTGTAGTTTTGGAGATTTTTTATCCATACATGGATGAGTTTTGATAATTTTCTCATACACTCTGGAAACAAAGGTTTAGGATGTTGGCTTTCTTCTCTGCAGATATCCAATTTTGGAACAAAAATAAGTCTATGGAAGGACTGTCTGCAAAGTCTGTTGTAGTGAGCTTTCTGTGTCAGCTCGTTGTTTTCCTCTATTTACTTGATAATGAGACCTCATGGATGATACTGGCAAGTTCAGGAATTGGTGTCTGCATCGAATTTTGGAAAATAGGGAAAGCAATGCACATAGAGGTATGAGCTCATTTTTGCATTTGTTTTTCTAAGTATTATTTGTATTGTGAGCATCCTTCCAAGAAGGAAAAAAGCAAAAAGGGCTTGTTTTTAGATGCATTTATTCCGTAAGTTTGATGATGAATGAGATCATTCTGTGGGTCTGTCTGTTAAACTTTCCTGATACTGTGAGGATATAGGTGACCATGCTTTCTTCTTGGTTAACTGAGTTCACTCCTAAAATGTATTTTATGTTGAAAGACCATTATTTTGAGGATTGTAAATGTATTTTGATTATGCTTTCACATTCTACCTGTAACTGAATGCAGAAACCGTCATTTTCAATCTGCTGTCAAATCTTTAGGAGGCTCATTATGTATGAATGCCTTTTCCATGCATGTTTCTTGTTTAGATGCCTCGTTCTTCTTCTATTTTTTGTTGTTGCTTGAAAAGTAAAAATAGAACAATCATTCTTCTTACTTTTTTTCAGTACCAATCTAATTGTTTGTCTACTCTGGAAGTCTTCTTATTCTGTCCTTTTCTGGAAGTGTGCATGAAATGTTATGTGGATCCTATGTCGTCATTACCTTTTATTTGAAACTTGATCTTTAGACTTTGATGGTGTTATGTATAGGCTAAATCTGGTTATCTGCAAACTTGTAATTTATTGAAGAGTATCTAAATCTGTAACAATTCCTTTTCATCTTCAGATTGATAGAAGTGGAAGGATACCTATGTTGAGGTTTCGAGATCGCGATTCGTATGCAAGTAATAAAACTAAGGAATATGATGATATAGCAATGAAATATCTATCCTATGTGCTCTTCTTCCTTGTTGCATGTTTTTCTGTTTACTCTCTTATGTATGAGCGCCATAAGAGCTGGTATTCCTGGATTCTCTCTTCACTCACTAGCTGTGTATACATGTTTGGTAAGCCATCTGTCCTTTCATGTTTCTTGCTTTGATACTTCTGTTAGTTACCCACTGTCAACTCCAACTTAACATAGTGAAAGTCTGATGTTTTGAAAGTTGGACAAGACCATGACAATTCCTATAAAAAATTTCTTTCCTCAGGGGCCTTCTAGTGTAGTAAACTGCTTTTTTTTAATGGAAAAAAAAAACTCTATGCATTATGTAACCTTTGATCCTTGGTCTCTTTCTATGTTTCTCTCAAGTCTGTTGCTGGTATAAAAATTCTGGTCAACAAAAAAATTATGGCAAATCATGTGTCGCCAGGCTTAGATAAAAGCTACCTATGTTGTTGTTAGGTAGAAGACAAAAGGTTATACCTTATAATGGGGTGAGCAAGGAGCCGTCTACATTAACATTACTAGTGGAAATTTGGTCCATTTTGTTGAAATTCAACTTGGGTTGCCTGTTTCATAATATCTGATCATTACATAAATTTTTTTATTATCAGGCTTATTAGTTATATATCATGACCGAAAGGGGATGGCAAAATTGATTATTTGTTCTTATGGCTAAAAAAATTGGTTTGGGCAATGATCTTCAACTTCTGCTTTCCAATATTGATGCTGGGTTCCTTTTACATCTAATAACTGTTACAGAAAGTTTGAGGTTTATTTATTTGCTGCTGGATTTTCAATTGACCAACTTAAACCGCAAAAATCTGCGCTCCTATGTTTTTGGCAGGTTTTATTATGATGTGCCCTCAACTTTTCATAAACTATAAGCTTAAGTCTGTAGCTCATTTACCCTGGAGGCAAATGACTTACAAGTTCCTCAACACCATCATTGATGATCTCTTTGCATTCGTCATAAAAATGCCAACACTTCACCGGCTTTCTGTCTTCCGTGATGGTAAGATATAATTCTCCTTTCTTTTTAATATAAAAGGAAAAAAAATATGCTTTGCTTGGTTGTGAGAAAGGAAAGGAGGAAAGAAAAAAAGTGCTGTAATCTGAATTGAAGATCATTCTGGATTAAATGAAACGTGTTGTTTTTACTTGAATATTTCTGGTGTAAATCACGTTCTCATTCTGATTGTGATGCTTAAGTTTTGCAGATCTTATATTTTTAATCTACCTGTACCAGAGATGGGTATATCCTGTGGATAAAAAACGTATAAATGAATTTGGTTTTGGTGGTGAGGATGAGCATGGTCAGACGTCTGCCATTGCCGATCAAGATGACAAGAAAACCAACTGAGCTTACGCCCTATTACATTTTGCTCTAGCCACTCTTTAGTGCCAAAAAGAAATGCAAAAAACAAAAAAGAAATGTAAAAGATTCTGGTAGTGTGACCATGATATTTTGTAAGAATTTTAGAAGTTTAGACTAGAAAATTGTTCACTAAAAATTTTGGTTACAGGTCGTTGGCTATTCTAATAGCAGGCAGCCGATATCTTTTGCTTTTACTCCCCCTGATTTCCTTTGCTTTTACTTGCCATTTTTGTTTGACCATTTGAAACTTGAGCCAGGTGCATACTAAGTCCATAAAAAAATTGTCTATGCCACTGCCGTCACCATTTTTTCTCATTTCTCTTCGGTTTTTGTTTCACTCACTGGAAAAATAAAACTCTCTGCCTTCTCAACACTGTTACGTGGTGACCACTGTTGTTGATCTAGCTTGGCGGAGTTGACTCATCCCTTTATTCTGGTGACACTCAACGTCTCGTTTCTTTGGGTTCGATGTGTTCGTTTAGAAGAGCACAAAATCATCCTTGTCAAAATTGCAGCACCAGTGAGGGGTATGCCGATTTAATGGCTGATACCAGCAGTGATGGTGTTGGGATACCATTTGTTTTTTGGTACAAAGACGAGAGTTTAAACTAAAGCATTGTTACAAATGACTAGCCTTGCTATAGTAATTCCTTGCACATCTTTTAACAGCGTACTGCCAATATCCTCCTGTGGTTCTTCAAATATGTGAATAGAAATCTCATAGAAATCGCCTGCCCTTTTTCTACGCACTTTTCATGGCCCTTTTTCCTTTTTACTCGAATAAGGAACGTGTAACATCACTTTTTTCTTTTTACTTTTTTTTTAAAAAAAAAAGCAAAATCTAAATTTTCATTAAATTAAAAGGAAGAATATCTTTTAATAAAATTAAGTCAACAAAATAATTTCTATTGATTTTAGTGAAAGTTAGTTTTTAATAACAAAAAATATTTTTATTGATTATTACATTGAGGTTTTGGTAGATAGTGTAGATTTGGATATCTGTAGTCGTTCGACTTATTTTTTTAATTCAAATATTACAAATGCAAATAATATTCGGATTTAAATATTTCAAACTACTATTTACAATATATTCAAAGCGGATGTAAATTTTGATTCTAGGATGTCCATTATTTAAATCTACTTTACTTTTGCAAATATTTATTAGAAAAATATAACTATCATCTTTTTGTTGTCTTTTATAAAATAGTATTAAAAATTAATGAATTACAAAAATGAAGTGGGAAACAAATTAATTAAAAAATGGGGTATTTTTTACAGTTGTTTTGAATGCCATTGATGAACCTCTTTTTAAAAAAAATTTGACAGAAAAATAAAAAAATTTATGGTACAGTTTGACACATTGACAACACTAGTAAATTTAAAAAAAAAATCTGATAGTAAAAAAGCAGCTGAAAAAATGAAAATAAAAATAAAAAACTTTGGTTTATGGTTCTAACACCAAAGAACAGCCTTTCTCACTACCTTTAATGCATCAATGACTTTTCCATGCATTTTCCCTACATTTAATTTTTTTCATGCATTTAATTCCTAAAATAACAGTTTTTATTTATTTATTCAAGGAGTGTTTTTTGACACATTGACAGTACCAATTGAAAAATATATTTTTCTTACTTTTTTAGTTTTTTTTGTTAGATTTTTTTTAAATTTATTGGTGTCATCAATGTGTCAAAAGTCATCAAAGTTACTGTAATAAACACTCCATTTTTGTAATTACTTTTTCCCACTTTGTAATTAATTAATTTTAATATTATTTTTATAAAATCCCTTTTGTGGATAACAAATTTGGATATCCATCATCTAAATATGTTTCACTTTTGCGGTTACGATTTCAAATTCAAAATTCGAATCAATTATTATCTTTACT
Source organism: Gossypium arboreum (assembly GCF_025698485.1). Lineage (NCBI taxonomy): Eukaryota > Viridiplantae > Streptophyta > Magnoliopsida > Malvales > Malvaceae > Gossypium > Gossypium arboreum. The sequence continues at coordinate 278,674 of NC_069081.1, forward strand.
TTTATTTTTATTTTTTTACTTACTAAATGTATATATTTAATTGATTTTTATAATTGGTGGATAATTTAATAAAATTTGATTCAGATAGAAATATTTCAACTTAAGGTGGATAATAAATATTTCAGATTTTAAAGCATATATTAAAATTTTAAAATAATTCCAATTTTTGTAAAAGTTTTTTGGTAAACAAGAACAGCACTAGGCGATTACAATGAAAAACATAAAACTAAAAACCTAAAATATATTTTTGAATTAAATCCCGCACTGCTTGAGGAGATATGAAGAACACCTGGATACTTGTGAATCCTATAGCAGTATGTTAGGTCATAAAATTTGCAACTTCATTATGAGCTCTAGAAACATGAGAGATACAAACCTTCCAATTCTTATGCAACAGCTTATGAATAGCCCGTAATTCTACAATATGACTAGCAATAGAGTTAACAAATTCAAGCTCAACCTGTGGATAGTCCCAAGCTAATCGAAGCCCTTCTAACATCGATCTCGCTTCAATCCTATACACTTCATCTTTCCCTAATGCATCGAGTAACCACATAACCAACTACCATCAGCATCTCAAATAACTCCCCCAACTGCAGCCGAGTGAGCGCTAGTTAAAACTGCACCATCCATATTAAGCTTAACCCAACGACTCTCCGAAGCTAACCATTTTGAATCAGAAGCCATAGAATTCGAATGGAACATAGCCATTGAGGGTGGTGAATAACTTCTCGTCCAACTGATACCTGTATCTACCGCATCCTGGATAGAGCTATGACTACTGGAAAACACAAACATATTCCTGTTTTTCCATAATAACCAACAAACTATAGGAAACAATGTTTGCCAATCAATTTCAGGAATACCACAATTCCCTATATTCTGCAAGTTCCAAGCAACACATTCATGAAAAGGTAGTGAGAAGAAAATTACCTGTTTATGAATTTGTACAACTGAATTCCAAACTGCCTTGGGAAACGAACAATCTCTAACAACATGTAACTCTGTTTCAAATGTACCATTGCATCGAGGACATTAGCCCTCCTAACCCATAAGTCTCCTAACTCTCTTGGAATTAGTTAACAACTTGTTTTTCCACAATAGCCAAATGAATACTCTAACTCGCTGAGGAGCCTTGGCTTTCCAAAACAGTTTCCAGATATTAGTTATTATTCGAATCAAACTGGTATATACCTCTATAAGTTACTGACATGGAAAAGCATTTCTGGTAGCCTATCTCCACGATAAACGATCATTTCCCGCATCCAGAAAGGGAGGTAAAACCAAAGCAATTTGCATCACAATTGGTTCTGGTAGGAAATTTTTAAGACGTTCCAATCAAAATTCCCAAATTCATCCACTAAATCATATACTCGTATAGTGTCATCTGGTTGCTCGGATCCCATGTAGAAATTCCTTAAGAGGACTCACCTGATAAATCCAATTATCATTCCAAAAGTTTGTCAAGGCTCCATCACCAATGGCCTAATAAACATTATCCACCAAATCCTGCCAAACCCACATTAAAGACCATATGTAGGGGCAGTTACTCCTATCAATTGAAATCGGTAGCACCCCACAAATCTTGTACTTGCTGATCAAAATCTTAACCCATAAGTTACCTGTCTTGGTCAATAAAAGGAAATCGAGTTTCAAAAGGAATAACTTGTATTGAACAATTAAACTTCGTAAACCCAAACCCCTAGTCTCAATCGGGCGGCAGCATTCATCCCATTTTATAAGGGTCGGTTTCCTAACATCAAACAAAGATCTCCAAACAAAGATCCCCAACTCCAACTCTCTTATGCATAATCGGAAGACCAAGATACATCCTCAAATCCTCCACACGTCCAAAACCCACAGTCTTGCATATATCTGAAGCAACTATTTCAGGAACATTAGGCGAGAAAAAAACCTGAGATTTATTCTTATTCACATTTTCTCCTGAGAAATGACAGAAAGTATTCAAAAATTATTTATCATGTCAGACTGCTTCGGATCCGCTTCACCAAATAGCATTAGGTCATCTGTAAAAAATAAAGGTCATAAACCTGGACCACCCCTAGATAAAACCAGAGGCCTCCACCTCCCGTTATTCATTGCTTCATCAATAAAGTGCACCAATCTCTCCATACATAGAATAAATAAGTAAGGAGATAGGGGATCTCCTTATCGTAACCCCCTAGTAGGCCTAAATTCATCCGTCACCATACCATTCCAGAGGACTTGGAACGTAACCGAAAACACACAATTCATAATTACCGTAATCAACATGGGTGGTAGTCCTGCTTCTGAAAGTGTATCCTTCAAAAAGTCCCCATGAATTCTATCGTACGCCTTCTCGAGATCAATTTTAAAGATCATCCCAGTTTTTCTTCCTTTAAAATTCCTCAGAGAACGAACCACCTCTTAAGCAATGACAATATTATCTGAAATGCTTCCACCCATCATGAAACTAGCTTGATTTTGTTGAGTAAGTCTCGACATTAACAGTCTCATCCTGTTGACAATTGACTTGGTAATTATCTTATATAAAACCGTACAAAGGCTGATTGGGCGAAATTGAGTGATTCTTTCTGGACTATCAACCTTTGGGATAAGAACAAGGAGAGTTTTATTAATCCTATGGTCCATTGGATAACCTCTGAACACCTGTCGTACCATCGAAAAAACTGAAGAACCAACAATATCCGATTGAGGTTGATAAAACCTAGCATGAAAACCATCAACTCCAGGAGATTTAAGCGGGGCCATACCAAAAACAGCAGTACGGATTTCTAAATCTGTATCTCCATATCAAGACTACCTTTTTCAACTAGAGATAAAACCTGGAATTTACCTCTGCAAGGCAAAAAACCATCAACTGAATAATCCATGGCAAACAGATTCTTATAAAAACCCACAACATGTTGTTTCAGTAAAACAAGATCAAAACACCAATCAGTCCCATCCACCTTAAGACCCTCAATTTTGTTCCTTCGACGTCTAGCTAGTGTCCTTCCATGGAAGTATTTGGTATTTCTATCACCATTTAAAAGCCAAACTGACCAGGATTTTTGAAACCATAAGAGCTTCTCATGCTTCAAAACCTCCTCTAAAGCTTGTCTCAATTCTATTGCCCGACTGCGAAATCTCCTATTCAGCCTTAACTCCATTAGTCTCTGTACAATCTTTAGCTCGTGAATCAATTGCTTCTTCCGACTAAAGATGTTCAGGTAGACATGATTGTTCCAGTTTTGGACCTTAACTCGAAAATTCTCCATCATATTCACCACGGACTCTTCAGAATTCCAGTTAGAACTAGCCAACATTCTAAACTCAGAGTGAAGCATCCAACTGTCAAGACACCGGAAAGGTCTTGTCCCCTCCACCTGGCGAGGTTTAAGGGACACAAAAATTGGACGATGATTAGATTTTAGTCGGTGTAGATTCCGAACCAAGCATTCAGGCGCAAAAATATCAAAACTAGAATTCTCTATAGCCTGGTCCAAATGTTGAGATAACCCTCCTCTACTCCAAGTAAAACGAGACCCACAATAACCCAGATCCCGAAGTTCATAATTGAACAGAAAATCCTGAGAAAAAAAAGCACATCTATTTCTAGATGTAGCCGAGCCACCTCTCCTTTCTGACACATCCAAAAGCGAATTAAAGTCACCAGCAATGAGCCAAGGTTCATCACACGAATCAACTACCGAGTTCAAATGATCCCACAACATACGCCTATTACTCCTTTGGGGACTAGCATAAATTGTCAAACAATAGAATCTCCACGAATACTGGCTAGAGCCAATCCACATGTGAATGACCTGGGAATTTAATCCCAAAATTTTAACATGAACATTATCATTCCAGAGAATCCAAATACCACTCAAGAATCCATTCGTCTCAATTCTACAAGAGTTCAGATACCCCAATTTGCTAATAACTCCATCAACATGACAACCATTTATCTGTCTCAAATAAACAAAAGATATTAGGCTCAAACTCATGTCTATATTCATAAATAAATTTGTGGAAACAGGGATGACCCGCTCCCTAACAATTCCAAAAAATTAAATTCAAATCCATAAAAAAATAAATGATGAGAACAAGCATCAGTCATAAAACACAGCACTAGCAGCTTACCCCAACTTCATGATCAGGCACCGCTACCGAACTCGTACTCTCTGTCAAGGAAGCATTCTCCACATTCGACTACTCTAGAGCCTGATGTAAATTACCCACAATACCATTCATGGCTTCCGATAAATCCATCGAAGATTGCCCAATATGGCCGAATTTACCATCAGGTGGTTTCCTTATATTAATACTATCAGCAAGAATCATATTAGATCCTTCTCCCAAGGTTTCTTTCCCGGTAGCTCCAAATTTAAACAGATTATTCTCCTTCCCAGTCCATGTACCATGCGCCTCTATCTCTATCGCTCGAAAGGTCGTATACTTTAATTTATCCAAACTGGGCTTAAGAGGGACACTCTTGAAGTTTTCTTAACCCAAGACTTCATCATTACTCACACGGCCCAGCAGAATATATTACCAGACCCATTAAAATTTTTTCTTACATTCTTTTGGTAATGCGACATTTTAACAAATTTGCCCCAACTTTTAATGTTGAATTCATTTTAAAAACTATGGATCAGATTTTCCAATTCCTTAATATATTTTTAATAATATTTCAATTATATTTATATATATTTATGACTTAACCCACAAATTAGTATCTAAACTATACTCTTTTTTCCTATCTCCTAAACCTTTTTTAGTTACAAGTGGTATCTGAAATTTATTTTCCTCAAGTTAGATACCTCCATTAGTCCAACCATTAGCCAAATTTAAAAAAAAAAATTCAGAAAGCTTAACCTACAAATTGACATCTAAACTGTGCTCTTTTTTTTTTTTTTTTTTTTCATTTTGGTACCTACATATTTTTTTGATCAGTACTTAAACTATTTTTTCACCAAATTGGTATCTCGTATTAATTTAACCATTAAATTTAAAAAAAATAAAAATAAAATGACCATGTGAAAAAAGAACAAAAAGTATGATTTTCATTAATATATATATTTTCTGTATATTTTCTTTCGTTCTTCCTACTCTCACATTAGGTTTTTTTCTACAATTGTGAGCATTATAGGCTTCATGGCTTTGATCAAAGTTTTCAAATTTAAGCCAATGATCGACCGATCATGCTCCAATTTTTAATTTGACTGGTTCAATCAAATAAGTTATTAAAAAATTATAAAAATCATAACAAACTAAAAATATATTTCAAAAAATAAAGAATCGGTTCATCAAAATTTTTAGCTTAGTTCAACCAATCTAAATCTATATCAATTCGTAGGTCAATCAGTTCAACCCTTGTCTCTGAACTGATACTCCGACTAGTTTGATCCAGTTCTGGTCGATGAAAGAATTTTTTTATCCCATCAGGATGAGCAAGCAAGAGGTAAAGTTCAAAAATAGAATTAATCATTAACGTCTCAACTTCGCAAGGGCAAATTTCAAGTATGGTTGGCATTGCCAAACATTATAAAGGAAGAAGAAAAATTATAAAAAAAAAAAGTGAAACAATTTTAGAAATTATATGATGTGGCAATCTAATATTGGCTACAATATCTTAACGGATATAATATTTTAGTGTAAAATGAGAATGAAAGAATAGTTTAAATAACTAACGACAAAAAAAAAAACCTATATGCCAACTTGAGGGGAAAAAAGGTGTAATTTAAGTATTAATTTTGAATTAATTCTTGTTTTGAAGAAAACAAGAAACTTCATAGTAACCAAAGGAGGTACCAAAAATAGTTTAACACTGCTTGTAAAATAAAAATAAAAATAAAAAAAAGTTTTACGTACCAAGATAAAAAAAAGGTATAGTTAAGGTACAAATTTAAGTTAACCCTATATTTATTATTATAATATGAAGAAATTTATTATTTAGTCTATTATATAAATTTTGCCCAAAATATTATTTAAATAAAATTTATCATTCTTTTATATCATTTTAGTTAAAATAAAAATGTATTTTCTCTTTTCCTCACTCTGATTAAAAGAAAAGCCCTAACTATTTATAACTTTCCAATTTTAATTTATTTATTTAAGAAAAGGGATATAAAATTAATTTATTACAGAAATACATCCATTTACAAAAATAAATAAAATACTAAAATTTCAGCCTTTATGTATTAAATAATAATAATAATAATAATAACAACAACTTTTATAAGGATCATTTAGTAAAATGTACTTTCTAATAATTTTAGGTTCCGTCATCTAAACAGCAAAAGTTTATATTCTAACCAAATGAACTAAACATTATAATGTAACATATCCAGTAAGGTGCCAAGTAATTTTAGATTCCGTAAATCAAACACCTCATAATTGTTAAAGTTATTACTTTCTGCTTTCAAAAAAAAAAAAAAGTTATTTAGTATTCATCAGCCTGGCATATTTATGCATAAAACAATTAACTACTTGATCAAAGATGTCAATTATTAATGGTAGCAAGCAGTTTGAAGAACCACGCAAAACAAGGCAAGTTGTGGCAATATATGTAGAAAACACAAGTTATTTCATGTGAAATTCAACTAAAGGTCTCCCATAAAAGCAAGGAAATAATACATTTTATATATGAGGACGATTATTCATTAATATGTTATCTACATTTTACTTGGTAGAGGTAGATACATAGTATGACGACCTTGAGCTATAATTTTACCAGTACTTTTCTTCCTAAACTCAGCACTGAGGACAGCAACAGCCTTCCCAACATGTAAAGCCTTCGCTTCTATCTCAATATCCTCCTACATAGCAATAACATTACGCAAATTCATAAATGGCTTATGTATTATTTCACACAAGCTTGCTGGAAAAAAACACCACCACCACAACAACAATAATAATTATACAAATGTAATACAATGTTCTAGGGTTGATGGCCAATTGTCATAAACCTTCACCATCTTCAATTTAATAACTTGAGAGCAAAACCAATAAATTTAGAAGTGATATGCCAAAAAGAAAGGCTATATCTTAGAAAAAAGTGAGTGCATAAAGAAAAGGTAGCTAAATCGGTTACATCTTAGAAATAAGTGTATGCATAAAGAAAAGGTGGCTAAATTGGTATTTCTCTGCCATGTTCTGGACAGTGAAGTGCAAGGGACAGAAAGCAGATCACAACAATAAATTTCAGTTCATTTTTCAAGAGAGAAATATAGTTTAGATGCTAAGTAAAGTTGAAAAAGAAACAATGCATAGTTTAAATGCTAAGTAGAGTTGGAAAGAACGAATACAACTCTTATGCTGATGAATTTCATAAACACTTTGGCCATCATAGTAAGAAAAGAAAAGAAATGTCTACACAAATTACGATTCTAAGAAGAAATCCTTCCTGGTGAAAACATTTTGCTCATAAGGAGAGCCACTCCAGGGAACTAAAAGGGCTGTCTTTTGATATCCTAGATTGCACTTTGTGCCACATTACAATTAAGAAACGTGCAGCAATCTTGACAGCCAACAATTAATGGTCAAGGCTTTGCAAAAGGTATAACAGCATTATTAAGTATTAAAGGAAAGAGTCCTCTAGTGTTAGAAATACCGAAAACTTAAAAGAAATTAAGCAATGATCTGAATTTTATTCAATAGAAGACTTCCTTTTCTGTTTACATCAGTTGCTATTTATATAGCTTGAGTAATGAATCTCAACTAAGCTAAATTCTTGAACTAACTGCTACTAACAACCATTATTATGCTACTAACGACCTATTAGTTATCTTAACAAGAATTTACCCAACTATTAGCATTTTAGCATGTGAGTCGTATGCTAATATTCTCCCTGCTTTCCTTTTTTTTTTTTTCTAATATCTAGTTGCTCTCCTCCAACCCTGTCAACACTTCAATAAACTTTTTCCCCGAAACTAGATCATTGGAGGGCACACTAAAACAACTCCAGGGCCCGTTTGTGTTTCTTTGTCCTGAAGTCTCTCTTCTCACATCAAGTTTAAATATATCAAGTTCACTCCTCAATGATAACAACATAAAATGATTTTAATTAGGATATAATACTAGAGAAATTCACATATATTTTATTTCCAATAGCTAGTTTGTTTATCCAAGAATGTCTACTATGCAACTGACTGAAACCCAACAAGTGGTGAACATTGCAAAATACTGAACAAATTAAGGGGAAATTTGGAGCAGAAACTAAAAACTTTCAAGCGTAGTGTTAACAAAAACCAGTACCCTATCAAAAAAGACGTGTAGCAGCAATTAGCAACGGTATGAGACTTCAAAAATGTTGCAAAACTGGTCAAGATTCATGCCTATCTATGCACATAGAAGAAACTGCTCAAGCAAAATTTATTTTCACAGTAAAACATGAAAGTACCTCTTCCTTTTTCTTTTTTTTTCTTTTTCATTATTGTCACATTGTTACTATAAAATAAAAGCAGGAGCAATACTCACATCAGCATGAGCAGCATCCATGAAAGAAATATTGATCTCAACTGAAGTTCCAACGAAGGTACCTCCAGCAGTGTATATTGCTGCGGAGGAAACCAAGTCTACAAATGTCGCTACGGCTCCACTATGCAAGTAATTTCCCTCGTTCTTTGCACAAATATATTATAATCAGTAATCTAGAACATGAAAGGAAGGAATATCCATGGTTCTATTAATTTGCTTTCTAGAAATCTTAACCTAAATGGATGATTCATAAATAAGATCAGTGAATTACCAACAGACGAGGGGTGACCTTAAAAGAGCAAACGACGCGATTGGTTTCGATGAGTTCAACGCGGAGACCATGCATAATTAGGCGTTCGAAAAATCTCAAAGGCAGCTTATCTCCATCGATGGTGGCTGAGCTCTCCAAGTATCTCTTCACTTTTTCCACCTCCATCCCCTTCAGCTGTTTAGAATTTCATCCAATCAGCTCAGTCGTCACTCCACAAGACTAATTTTCTTCACTCAATTTCTTTTCTTCTTCTTCTTTTATTTCTCAAGGAGCTTTTCCGGCCGAAAACAAACAAACAAAGGACTGCAGCTAACATGACAGCCCTGTTCGTTTCCATGGATGACAGATCCACTTCGAGCCACAAAAAATAAATTTTGTTGCGAATACCAAAACTAGACTTAGCCTTAGTTTGGATGCGCCTTATGTTACTCTAGAGATGAGTTTGGATAGGCCATAAGTGTTTAGATTCAACCACAGTTATAATAAAATAAATATTTATATTTATTTATATAATATAACATAAAATAAAATTTTAAAAGATATATTTTAAATAAATTTATACATTTTTAAATAAATTTATTCTTTTAATCAATAGTATATTTTATTAAAAGGCACAATTTTTATATTTGTTATTTACTCTTTTTAATTACACATTGTTTTATTTTATTTTTTCGCATTTTCACCTAGATCACTTTATAAATGTGCAAAATATGTTTTTTTTCATTGTTTTGATTTTTTTTTTCAATTCACAGTTATTTTCTTAGTGTTCTACTGAAGATAATCAAAATATGAAGTATTAAAACATATTGTTATTGCTCAATATTTTTTAATTTTTAATTTTATTAATATTTTAATTTAATTTAATTAAGTTAATAAATGATTTTAAATTCTATTAAGATAGTATTTTAGGATAATATATTTTAATTTATTTTCTCTACTTTTATCTATTAATAATTTTAAATGAAATAAATGTTCCATTTTATAATTTTAAAATTATAAAAGATATTGATTTTCATTTATTTAAACCTATTTTTATTAAGGTTTTATTTTAAATGGCTTTTAACTTTTAATTATTTATACTTTTTTTAAAATCTCATTTATATAATTTTAATTATCATTAAATAGTGTAAAATTTTAAAATTACAAACATGGAATTAAAAATAATTTTGTTGATATATAATTTTTTATTAATATAAATATATACACATATCTAATAAATTTTTTAACACTTTTCTTTTACACTTGTATATTTTTACACAGAAAAAAAATTGTTCTGTGACATGAGTTCAGTATTTAATTTATTTTTCTTTTAACTTTAAATTATTTTGATCATTAAGATAATATGAAAGTTTAAAATTAATATAATTTTAAAAGTTTAAATGAAAAATTTAAAATTTAAAATATTTTAATTTGAATTTGAATTTTAAATTAAATTTATTTTAATTATTTCACAATCGTACCTGTTTCTTCTATTTTGATTAAATAATAATTTATTATTAAATTTTCTTTTTTATTATTAAATTATATTTTAAATATTTTATTATACTTAAATTATAATTTAATAATATTCATAATGTCTTTTTATTATATTAAGATAATATTTTATATTTATTTAAAAATATTTTAATTAACTTATTTTATATATTAAATAAATAAAACTGCATGAGTAAAATTTAATATATAATATTTTAAAATTTTAAACACAATCTAGATGCAAAAACAAGTTTTTAATATACTTCTTAATCATTCATTAAACATACATTTCACGGTCATGAATTCCATTCGGATAATCCACACCAAACATTAATGGATTAGCCTTTTCTAAGCCCATGTTAGCAAAATAGTGGGCAACTCTATTTTCTGATCCACGTTCCAAAAGGAAAGATACAAGTAACAATAACTTGATGATACTCAACAAAAAAATAATGAATAAAAATTGAGAAACAAAATCATGTTAAAAATTAAAGTACAAAAGTTAGGGACCAAAAGTAAAATTTGACCATTGTTTATTCTAAAAAAAATATAAAGCAAAAAGCTGTATAATTGTACACCTGTCATGAATGGAATGCCTCTATATACCAAGTATAGAAAAAATAACTAAATTAATATTTTTGGTCATTTAAGTGAATAAATGAGTTTGAAATGGAAAGAGTAAATACTACAAAGTCAAATCCCACGTCATAATATAAATGAGATCGTCAACATTTATCATACTCAAATCTACATGACGCTTGCGCGGGCCCAGCACTCATCAATCAAAATTGCATCAAAGGAAGACAAAGCTAATTATAACAAAATTAAGATCTTACCATAGGTATTGTAATGAGATGGGGTCTTCTCTAATTAACTGATGTGTACTCAACTTTTTTTTCACATTGATTTGCATTGCAATTTAAATGTAATCCTAGTGGCAATAGAGCTTGATTGATGAATCAGCACCAGCAGTGAATAACCAGGGCTGCCTTGGATGGAACTTACAGTCCATTACTCCTGCAATCAACACCACATTTACTTACCTACTGCCCATACATAACTTCAAACAAGAAACCAAGTATATGCACCTAGATTGTCGTCTTAACTTGATATCCAAACCCAGTAGTAAAAGGATAACTTACCTCTTCCATCATAACTAGTATGCCCTCTCAGAATTTCCAATGGTACAATTAGCGGATTCTGGTTAAGATCAGCATAAACCATGCCATGAAAGATGTAGGCCGTGCAATCATCCGAGCATGATGCAAATAGCGGGTATGAGCGATGGAATGCCACTTTAGTAATGTCTTTAGGATGACACCTGAAATGTCCAAAAATAAATGTGAAGTATAAAACAAAGAAAAAAGACTAGCCTAAAAATTCTCAAATGGAATTTAATGACTTCACCAATCGGCAAAAGAACTTGATCAATGCCTATCTATAGCAGTTTCACAAGATAGAAGAAATTATATAGAATTAAAAGCAATGTTTCTAGTTTCAAGAGAATCATTGTCACATACTTGAGAGTTTTGTAAGGTTTTGATGACAGATCCATGTCAAACCAACACAATTTTCCCTCTTTGCTCCCCACAATTAAATTATCACCTACAGAAGAAACAGGCATCATATATTATTTTAAGAAAGCTGATAGTAGGGGGGAAGAAGGAAAAGAGAGTAGCAACAAATTAAAGAGGAAAAAAATACCAGCAGGATGAACAGCAATTGATGAAACTTCACGCAGTTGAGTCTCAAGCTTTTTTATTAGCTTTTGCCTCAACAAGTCATACACACGAACATTCTTCTTTGTTGCAACAAAAAAGATAGAACGAGTAGGATGAAAAACTGATGATACTGGGAGCCCATGGAGCTTAAAAGGGAATCGCTGAGTAAGCCTTTTAGAGAGCTGATGAATGAGAATTGCTCTTGATTCTCGTGATAAACAAGTTAAGAAACCAATGAAATGACCAAAAGAATCATATGGGAGCAAAAATCTCTTATGTGCAGAAGCAATATCTTAAGATTAGAAGACCTGATCAAAGATCAGCAACAGCAAAGAAATATATGCAAAAGAAATGAGAAGACTTCAGGAAACACCCCCAAATTGTTCTTTTCACAAAGACTACTACATATGACATCAATTAATGCTTAAAATAGACCCAAAATTATAAAGTTAATAAGATGAGATTAAAAAAAGGATATCTGCTGGCATCACTGTAGAAAGATAATCTCCTTTACGATGCCATTCTATTGAAGATACAGTCTGCAAAACCATATCCAAGCAAATTATTATCATTTACGTATAAAACCTTCCAACTGGTACTTCAGCATTACTAGATAATTTTGAATACACCTAAAGAGGAAGGGACGGAACCAAGTACCCTATAATGCCTTAGTCTGATGCAGTCATACTTTTCATCTTGAATCCAGCTTAAGAAAGATGACATATCATCTGTGCATTAAAGTAACATTTTCCAGAGTCAGACCATATCCATTTTATTATATGCATGGGGAAGAATATATGTTTCAAACAGACCAGAATCATCAGAGGTAGGTGTTCCAATATGTAGAAGTTCCTTAACTCTTTTCTGTTCCTCCTCATTCCCAAATCCAGTGTTCAAAATAAGTACATCAGCTCCCCTATCAAATATTAGTGTATTAGCATGGAACGCATAAACACTGCTTCATTTGATAAAAACAGGCAGTGAAAAAGAAGATACAAAAAGCATAGAGTGATATCAATACTGCAATTACGATCTAATCAGTCTTACACTGAAGCTGCAAGAACAGGAAGCTCTGGCAAAGGATTCCATGCAACAAGCTGAACAGCTTCACCAATCTCCCAAACTCTAAGACATCTACCAGTCTCTACCTCCCAAATCCGCACAGTTCCATCCTTAGAACCTTTGCAAACAAAAGCAATTATCAAACGCTTGTGTACTGGTTTTATATTTGTGATAGGAATCATTTAATACTTTGATAACAAATTGTAGTTTATAAATGTTCATACCAGAAGCAATCCATTGCCCTGAAGGTTCCACAGATATTGACAAAACTGCACCCTCATGACCTCTATACTCGAGATAACATGTAGATGGGTAAGGCCTGAGATCTTTTCGACTAGGTAACTTGGGCTTGAGCGATTCAGGGTCGATATTAATCTGAAGCATAGATAAGGGCAATTCAGATTAACTTGGTTGATATGAGAAAAGAGAACTGTAGAGGAGAATTCACAATTATGTCAGAAAACCATTAAGATTTCCTCCAAACAGAAACTCAGACTTACACGTTTCTTCCGTACTCTAGGGCACAAGTATAGATCCAAGCATCGTTCAAATGAGTCCTTGATAGCATTCTCATATGCCGGGATGCTTCTAAAGGATGTGAACCTAAGCATATCAACATGATTAGTATGCTAGATCTAACATACAAGTGAGTAAATACTTTCAAGTCAAATTGTAATTAACAAATAATGATTTAGTATATTACTTTTTAGGAATAAATTTAGGGCGATCTTCTTCGTACATCAGCTGATAAGAGTTGATCTCTTCTTGTGTTGGTATGTATTCTAAAGAAGGATTATATGATTCCTCATGACCTGAAAATTGATAAGAGCAAAGCTTTCGTAATAGCTCAAATAGCATAGCAAAATGTAAGTTTAAACAACATGGCCCAAGGTCAAACCTGGCAATTTAGGTTTAGGAGGGGGAATGTAAGCCAAATGCTTAGTCCTATCAGCTGAGCTTGAATCATCTCCCCAGAGGCGATAAAAACGAGGTTCTTCTTTGGGCTGGTCAAACTTTATTAATCCTTTACGAATTGCCCTAACATACTCAACAACCTGTAGACTCACAATTCAACCATTAAGAAAACAGAACAACATTCACCCTTATGAACAATTTTGTCTTTCCTTTTCCTAGCAAATAATCATTACAAGTTTTTACTTCACAGATATAAATGAAGCTGGAAAAAAGCAGCTGCAGAGGGAGTTGGAGGGACAAGATTCTCACCCATCATCTGAAACCTATACATGTAAAGAATTACCTTTTTGCTCTCCCATTTTGAAGGAATAAACCGCCTCTTTGGTTCCGGAGCATTAGATAAAGGATGTTTCGCATCATCCCACTTAAACCAATCAACATAAGGCTGCAAGAAATGGCTATGAATTAACCTTGAGAATAAAGCCAAGACAATATCTAAGGCCAAATATCATCAATGCGTATGAACATGAGTAACATACCGCATATGGATCAAATTCAGCATGTGGTGCCTTCCCTTTGAGCAATCTACGAATATGTTTGATCTCTTCTTTAGTCAGCTCAACTTCCTCATCATTATATTCATCATAAATCTTGCGCCTGAAGGAAACAACATTCAGCGGTGTAAATGAATGTATGATGCAATATGCCATCAGAGTTAAAATGTACTTAGCAAACATTATTTAATTAATAAATAGAAAAAAAATTTAAGTAAAAGAAGCACCCAGTAACACTTAGCAAACATTATTTAATTAATAAATAGAAAAAAAAATTTAAGTAAAAGAAGCACCCAGTAACACTCATTGTGTGAGACAATAATTTCCCAACTGTAGCAACTTAGCTTCCATGTACTTATTGGACAAAAAGAAACTGAGACTGAAATGTATGTGTATAAAGGCAGAGACCCATTACAGAGCAAGAACGTCATGTGAAATAGAGAAAAAAGAAGCCTAAATAGCATTGAAAATATTATAGCTTCCCAAATATAGCAAAAGAAGAGATAAAGGAAATAACTAAAGACCAACTGTTACTAACATAAAAACTAAATAATCAGTAGCAGGAAAACTAACCAATTCTTTGAATCATCAGCACTTGCGAGAAAGGAATCAAGTTTATCTCGTCTTTCTTTCTTTGTTATCTTTCTACCAGCAATGTCATACCCAATATGTTTTTCATCCTTGTACCACTCCAATGGAACATCACCAATTGTATTTCGAGGAGCCACCTTTTAAGCCAAAAGAGAGATATAAGAATCTAAATAAAAATATGATTTCTAGAATACTAAAAGCCATGCCTGACCTCATCTTCAGATGAGTCACTCTCATCAACTGCTTGATGGGATTGGGAGCTTTCACTATGCTCGTCTTGATCATGGTTATCGTCCAAGAAATCATTATCGCCTCTTTCAATGACATCCTGATATTGTTACTCTTAATTAATAGTTGCATTAACACATAAATATCCATGTTAAAGAGATAAAAATGTTTTCAAGCACACTGAGAAACATAGCAAGGAAGGCATAAATTTCTATATTATTGAAACAGGAGAGATGTCTTCTGGTTTCACTTGTATTCTTCTTCTTTTTTAAAAAGCTTGTATTGTTAAAAAAAAAAAAAAAGACAGGAACAGTTACCTCAACTCTCGTCTCCAAAGGGTTCACATTATCCAACTTCTGACTCTCCTGATGACTCATAGTCCTCAAACTTGGAGTCAAAAACCTTGAAGATTTCCTGGAATTGCAAAAGGAAGTTCTAAAAAAATGTTGCTTGATATAAATGGTGATTTATCAAGAAAATTAGCCACCGATAAAAATGAATAAATCAGCTAAAAGATCCAAGCAAATTAAAAAATAAAAAAAATCCAGCCTACCATCTATAGACATAATACCCCATCCGAAGAGGAGGCAAAAGATTTACTTTATCCACCTTCTGACATTCTAACTCTAAAAAATTCATGGTTTGACTTGACAGTTGACAAAATTGATAAAGAAGTAATTCAAAAGAAATAAAATAGTGATGCTAACGCAAGTATACTTAAAGCATAATGACGTAAGGCCACAGTGGCTAAAATTATTGCAAGGCTTGGACATGATGCACTAGGTGCATATACATTCATATGTTCTTTTTTTCCTAGTTTCTTATAAGCTTTGTAATTTACTAAGCATCATTGTTGATACTCTTCAAAACATCTAACTGGACACTTAACAGAAAAGAGGAAACAGTCCACATTCCCAAGAAACAGCCCCACATTAATCCTCAAACAAACTCAAAAGGTATTAGCCTATATTAAAGTAACACACTCTTGTTTCAACAAACAATGCTAGTGAGATAGCGTATCCCCTTAAATCCAGACAATGCACAAAGTCAGAGAAATAGTTGAATGCCCTTCATAGAAGATAAAGGCTGAAAGCCTTCTAAAAACCAGCTTCCCCACTTCTGAATCAAAAAGCCAGCAAGAGAAACCAGAATTTTCTTTTTCTTTTTCTTTTTTACTCAGCCAATAAAGAATATTTTATTATAAAAAGACAACAGGAAAAAGAACAATAAAGTTGGGACATACAATCACTTGTTAGAAGCATAGCAGATCTCAGCAAAGGAACCAAATGCAGACTCAAAAAGATATGGAACCTGATTACATTTACTCCATCAAAACTGATGTTAAGAAAAAGACCATACAACTAGCAGCTCAAAAAATTTGGAAACTCGAAACTCAATTATATTAAAGTCTCAGCAAGCGGGTAATATTGTCTCGGAAAAAAAAAAACATGTATAGTATAATTCAGACGCCATAATTGTTTTGTGGGAGGGCAGTAGTGGGCAAATTATTGTTTGATAGCATAGGTTAGTTGAACGCAAGAATGGAAGTGTAACTGTATTTCACCAAAGCAAAACTTCAACATAATGCACAAGTATCTGCCATCGCTCAAGGCTGAGAAACAAATTTAAGCTATTCTTTCACCAGTTTCTACAAAGCTAATATCGGAAACGTAACTTCCAAAGCAAAAGAAAACAACAATGGCAACTACCTTAGCGATTAATGCTCTAAGAAAACTCTTTTCTCCAATGAAGACAGGGAACTGTATCTATCTTTTTAAGATGAAGCTCTAGGATGCAGAAAAAGATTCATACTGAAACTGAAATTATCAAACAATGACAAACCAAGCGAACCTACAAATTTGAAGGAATGCTTGACAGGGAAGTCGGTAAATTAATAAATTTGATAATATAAAGGGGAAAAAAGGCAAAAGCTTTAAAGCAAAGTCACAAAATTGATAAAAGAAAAGGAGAGAATTAAAGCATATTGAACTGCTTTGCTATTCAGCCAAAGTGAGAGATGAGAGAAGAAATAAAAAACCTGACAAGAAGCTGACTAAAGGGAGTCCACAGCGGCAAGGGAAGAAGAAGGGACTATCGCCGGCGCGGAAGAGAGAAAGGAAGATTACGTACTGGGGGAAGAAAGGGTATTAAAGTTAAAACCCTGACCAAAATGAAATTAAAACCCTATTTCTTAGAAAAAATAAAATAAATAAAACCCTAGACCTGGTTAGCTTTCTTTTTCACAAGGGTGAAGCACTGAAGCTAAAGAAAAATACGTATCCTTCTATCGTACTAATTTTTCTTATGCATAATCGCTTTTTAACCTAAACTTTATAAACGAAAATATTTTAGTTATTTAGTTGTTAGTTATTTGTGAAATCAATTAAAATAGATGATTTTAAATTATACAAGATATATTTAATTTAAAAATTAAAAATTATAAAAAAGTACATTTAATATTTATAATTTAAAAAATTAATTGCTAACTTAAGTCAAGTTAACAAAGTTAAGCTATGTTAATTTTTCATTTAATTTAAAGTGATTTGACAAATTAAGTTTAATGACTAAAAAACATAAAAATTAAATAAAATATTAAAATAATTTTTTAATAATTTTTTTAAAAAAATTAGAACCCAAATAAATTATTATGTCAATTTCTTACATCATGTGATAATATATGCAAATTAAATTGTGTTAACCAATAAGCGTTTGGTGTAGTGATAAGACATATTGCATTCTAAAAAAAAAAAGTTCAAATCTTGAAAAAGGGCAACCACAAACCTTAAAAATATTTCGTTAAAATATTAAATTTGTAACACCCTATGCCCGGCTCGATCTTCGAGTCCGAATATCAGGATATCACACCACCATCACATGTCATACACAATAAGTAAAAGCTCACGTCTTCCATTTTGGTATCCATATATGTTTTACGTCAAACTTACTTTTAAGTTGTCATTTTTACATGCTAAACATACATCAGATAGTCATATAACAATAGTTTAACATGCATAAGGTCAACTTAGCAAAATCTCAAAATTGACTACGTAGGTATCGATACTAGAATATGGGTATCAATAATTCCTTCATTCGGTATTGATATCAAATGAAAAATTGGTACCAAAACAGCATTCTATTTCTTGTCTAAAATCCGAAGTCTCAAAAATTATCAGTACTTTTCAAACAGTATCGATTATTTTAACCCAAATATCGATACTCGTGATAATATATCAATACCAAATTACATTACTGACTTCCTGCACTTTCAAAAACATGGAGGTGTCGGTATTAAAACTCGAATATCGATTAAAGTATTAATTTAGTACTTATTATGGTTCATATGTAGTTATATATATAATTTAAATTATGGTTCATATGTATTTATTCCTTCTTTTAATTATTCGTACTATAATTCGATTAAAGTATTAATTAGATCTTTTAGTGTTTAGGTTAGAATTGATCTGACACTTGCCTCATTTGGGTACGATCATCGGAGTACTCACCTACTTCGCTGTAAAACTATATTATAACTCGACCCGTATACTTGTGGATACCGCCTTATCTCTCTATATTTTATTGTAGTATTCACACTCTGGACGTTATTACGTCATGAGGCGATCAGCCTCCGCGGCAACGGTGCCAACAGCTTGACCACCTCCGAATGAACCAACGATATAAAAAAATTAGTATTCGCAAGTATACGGATCAAGTTGTAATATAGTTACAACGGAGTAGGTAAGTACTCCAAGGGTCGTATCTAATGAGGCAAGTACTAAATTAACTCTAACTTAAACATAAATAGATCTAATGAATACTTTAATCGAATTATAGTACGAAGAACTAAAAGAAAGGTTTTTGGATAAATAATAAGAAGAAAAGAAATAAAAGAAAATTAAATAAACAAAAAGCAAGAAATCAAATAAGGAAATATATATCAAATCTAGGCATGGGGGATTAACTCGCTTTGGTAATCGTAATCAACTGTCATCTCGAATTTTTTTGTTCAATCAATAGTAAGTACCCCAGCAGGATCTTCTGATACATCCATTGAAATACTGATTCGACAAGAACTACTTATCTTCCGACCTTACAGTCCAAACTGGTTCAGGGCTAAGGGGTTCACGGATAGCTCATACCAATTTTGAGTTAATTCTCGTCTTAATGACTTTGCCAGGCCTAGGGTTTAGGTTCTTTCTTTCCTGAATTCACGGATAGCTCATACCAATTTTGAGTTAATTCTCGTCTTAATGACTTTGCCATGCTTAGGGTTTAGGTTCTTTCTTTCCTGAACAATTGATCTATTTAGAAATCTCTACAAAACAGTTAATTATTCATACCTCCACTCGCTAATTCCCCACAGGAGGATTAGTTCCTTATGGATCTAGTAAATAATATAAACTTGAATGAATGAATGAAAATAAAGAACAATTTCAAGAATAGAGTTTAGAAGAAGTCTGATTGTATTGAATTTAAATGCTGAATCCTCACAGAGTTTGAGAATAATTTCATAATTTGATTTCTCCCCAAAAGTAAATAACAAGAACAATAATAAAAATCTAAAACCTAAGAGAATGGAAAAACTAAAGACTAAATTAAAGAGAAAGTTATACAATAGAAAGAGGTGTCCAAAACATGTGTTAGATAAGCTTATTTATAAACTTAGAATGGTCGTCATCCTTAACCTTAGGCCAGCTTACATTCCAGAGCTTAAAGTTGGATTGTGCTGACCAAAACACCCCTGGCTCGTATTAATTTCTCGTACAAAGGTGATGTTGCAACACACCAGGTGGTGTGTTGCAACATCGAGGGCAGAATGCTCAACTTCAGTGTGTCTTCAGGGCTATGTTGCGACATCCTCATGCTGTGCCTCAGCATCGAAGGCAATCTTGGACTTCTTCAATTTTGCTCCCTATATTGCGACATCCAATGCTCCGTGTTGCAACTTAACGATTAGTATCGAGTTAATACAACTTCTAATGGTCTCCTGCACACTCACAAAGTATGTTAGCTCATATTTAGGCTTCATTCGACCCCTAAAGTCAATAAAAGACTCAAATTACACATTTTATTACACTTAACTAAACTTGCTGAAATGTAATTAAAACACAACTAAAATGCTTATGTCCAAGCTCCTAAAGTGTGAAAACTAGTTTAATCTGCTACACCGAATTACGACAGATCACTTGCACACTCGCAAAGCATATTAACTCACCCTTAGGCCTGATTTGGCCCTTAAGGTCAATAAAAGACTCAAATTACCAATTTATTGAATTTAAATAAAGTAACGAAATCTAAACCAAAATTTAACTAAAGTGCTTGTATTCAAGCTCCTCAAATGCGAAAACTAGTTTAATCTGCTACATCAAATTACGACCGATCAATTCCTTAAAATAAAAGTAAGACTAACTTCTAAATATACAAAAAGTATAAAGACTTGGAGTGATTTTTTTTAAAAAATCCTTTTTTTTTTTGCGGCATTTCAGAATTTGATTGGCTCCAAATTACTTTTAAATCAGCAAATGGTTAAACCAAAAGTAGTAAAAAAAAGTTTAGTTATATTTTAGAAAAATAAATGCTAAGTGCAGAATAAGAAAAAAGCTATAGTTTAGGGGTATTTTTTTTTTTTTTTTTTGTTATTCCAAGTGCTTTAACAAAATGAAGAGGACTTCGTTGGATTTATGTGCGTCGATGGCATATTGTAGTGTTTTTTTCTCCTTTCACTTCATAAAATATCGGCATATGCATCCAAACTATTACCATCAGTTAAACCACAGCTTCCTCTTTTGCCTCTTTAGCAATCTTTCCAAGTCTGTCCTTCAGGACTATAACTTGGCCAAGTTGGAGTTAAGGTCTCTTAACTTAAGACAAACGTTTATTTGAGTAATTTTCCAAATAATTACTACAAAAACAAAATTTAGCTATGAACTATATATTTATAGTTAAGCCAAGGTGAATTCAAGACAGCTTCAGAAAACCATAGCCTTGTGTTCAAGCAAGAAGTGCCATCAGCCATGGGCAATTCCACCATCATTGAAAGATGGTGGTTTGTAACGTTTGCAAGTTTTATAGTTGTTCTTCTATTGTTCCTCAACCACAGCCCTGGTAACAACAATATATCAGTTCTTCAAAATCTAACAATGCCGATTGAAGCTTTCAATGGCTTCCCCATGCACAAGCAATCTCCAATGCCCCCTTGCGTCATTGAGAATGAAGAACCAGATAAATCTTCAAATGAACCTTCGTCCAGCTCTCAATCTTGCATAATTCTAACTGAAACATCCTCTTCTCAGGTTCCTTTATCAGGCTTGCAAAACTCAAAACCAGCCTTACCAGACTTATCTGATAGTGTGAAGCAAGCAACCACTTCGTTCCAGCAGCGCTCAGGTTTGGGAGATGCAAAACCATCAGAATTGAGTGATAAAATTGAAGCAAGAACAGCAGAATCTTCTCTGGTTTCTGTGTTGGAGGCGCAAAATCAAGAACAACCCAAGGACAATGATGACGAGGTACCGGTGGCAATGGAGGAAGGAAAAAAATGCAACATCTTCGAAGGAAAATGGGTTTACGATCCTAAGGAAAGTCCTCTATATGATTCAGCGATGTGTCCATTTTTAAGCGAAACAACGAGTTGCAGAAGGAATGGACGACCGGACAAGGAATATGAGAAATGGAGGTGGGAAATTAACGAGTGTAAGATTCCACGGTAAGCAACAAAATTTGACTCTGGTTTTTAAAATAATTGATATAGTTTCCATATTTTATTGTTTTGTTTCCCTCTAAAGGTTTAATGCCAAGGACATGTTGGAAAGGCTTAGAGGGAAGAGAGTCGTAATAGTTGGGGACTCCATCAACCATAGCCAATTTGAATCTCTTGCTTGCCTTCTGTATGCTGCTATACCTGGCCTATCTTCTTTCGATGCTCGGAATCGGGTCTTCAGGGCTGAGGTAAAGCATATAATTAAAGAAATTGAAAAGTACTTTCACCATATGGATAGAAGCAATTGTTTGTACGTACATGTTCCTCTTTACATTGATTCTTCAATATTGGGTCTTAAGTCTTAACATTTTTCAATAACTTGCTTTGCTTTGGTTTTGTTTGTTGTCGTGTTGACAAGAACATATTTGATTTTACAGTCTTATAACTTGGTTATTCAGTTTGACTGGACTGAATTTCTGGTGGAATTACTTGTGAACAAGACGGATGGAAAAAAGATATTAAAACTTGATTCACTTGTCCCTACTGCTAGGAAATGGAAAGATGCAGATATTATGGTGTTCAACACTGGTCACTGGTGGGCGAACCGCCTAAGGTAAATGCATGAATCACGTGCACATGTACAGATATATACAAATATGTAAAAAAATAAGTGGTGAAAATTTTGCAGGTGGGATTTTTTTGGATACAAGAGGAAGGTGTTTGCTGATATGAAAATCGAAACAGCATTTAAGGTTGCAATGAAGACTTGGGCTCGTTGGGTAGAGAAAAACGTGGACACTAGCAAAACAACAGTGTACTTCAGGGGTATGTCTCCGCCGCATTTCGGGAAAAACTGGTGCTATAAATCAACCAGGCCCATCATGGATGAGTCCTACAAGTTGACATTCGGTAAATCACTGAAAGAAATTGTAGAGCAAACGCTTCAAGCCATGAGGACACCGGTAAAATACTTGAACATCACAAGGCTCAGCCAGTATCGAGTCGATGCACATTCTTCCATTTACGCAACGAAGCAAGGGAAGTTTTTGGTTTTGAGAAAGCAGAAGCCCCCTGCAATGGTGGTGGATTGCAGCCATTGGTGTTTGCCTGGTGTTCCTGATACATGGAACCACCTGCTTTATGCATCTATGGTGTTAGAAGGATCCAAGAGCATTTCTACTACATTAAATATATTAACATGATGGCTCATATTTTCTTTGTTTTAGCAAATTCATCAGTGAGAGGGGGCTTTCATCTGCTCAGAATCAATAATAAATTTAGAAAACTGAAGATAAGCCTTTCACTTCCAGTAATTTATGCTAAACTTAGATTGCTTTTCACTTCTTACTTCACAATACTGATTCCAATAAATTAATCCAGCCTTGAGAGTCGACTCATTCTGTGGGAGATCAATTTATGGTATGTTGCAGAATGCAGAAGCGCCTTCATTGGCTGCCCAAGGAAAGAATTTATGGTATGTTGCAGAATGCAGAAGCGCCTTCATTGGCTGCCCAAGGAAAGAAAAAGTTGACAATTTCATTATATTTATTTTCATTAAAATAAATAAAATTGAAATATAAAATCAGATATTTGGTAAATACAAGGGCAATTTTTTATTAATTTGTGTAAATTTTGAGTATTTTATTTATATTAACGTAACATTTAGAGTTTAGATAGAATAGTTATGATAAATTATGCAAAACTAATTTGTATACTTATATACTGGTTGATTATATGTCTTACCTTAACATATTTGGTATCATAATTATGGTAGCTAGCTAAGTGGTACCAAGTACACTAAGATAAGACATATAAGCCTTAGTTGATGGTTTGATCCTCACAAACTTATTTTGTATAAGTGATATTTCTAACAATACTGATACCTTTTACATGAACTTGTAGCTTGTATTTACATCAATTGAGGTGTTTCATATGACAGACAAAATGTTCGAGTAAGACAATAGCTTCTGCTGAGTTTCCAAGACCAATCTTCTCTCAACCACATCTATAAAAATTCAAAAAATCAAACTAATCATATCAATAATAATCCAAAATTCATATAAAAGAAAAGTGTAACTTTTAACTTTAATCATAAATTAAATAAATAAGAAGTTAAATTTAATGCAATTAGACTTAACTTAGAACTGAATTGAAACAATTTTAGAATAAATCATGGCTAAATTAAAAGCCTGATAAAAGTGAGAGACCTATTCTTACGTGAACGTTTTAACACATGGAACCATCCAGTTTATGCATCTACGGTCTTTGAAAGCTGGAAGTGCATTTCTAAATTTGTTGGTCCGTCTTTTCTTTGTTTTAGCAAATTCATGACTGAAGGGGTGTTTCCTCTGCTCGGTATTAATAATAACTCCAGAAAGCTGAAGATAAGCCTATTAATTTCAGCAATTCATGCTAAACCTAGTGTTCAGGTTTGATAATTAATCTAGTGGTATGTTGGTGAAACAGCCTCATTGGCTGCCAAAGGGAGAAAATTGATAATTTTGAAATTAAATTTGGTGCTTTAAAAAGTTTCCTATTATACTTTGATTTTGTTAAGTTGTATAATTAATCTGTTCAATTCCATTCTATTCATAGTAGCTTAATATTGTTTACCTCTTCATTTTTAATTGAATTTTTACTGAACTTATTCATCACTGTTCACCCGAAATTCCAACTCATTTTGGTTTTGTTCTATGCTTGGTGTAACTTTCAAACTCTACTAACTGCTCCATGCTGTCCATCACATAAATCGAGAATTATTTAACAAAGTTGTCTTGGGCTTTTTTTTCTGTCTAAATTCCCCCTTAAGTTATTGTTACTTATGTTCGTTTACGATTCTGATAATTTAAAAGCAAAATCACAACCCTCGCTAATGCTCAGGGAAAGGAACTCTCGTTTCACTATAAACTAACCGCTATTCTGTCATCAAGTGAGAATCCAACAAAATCAAAGAGCTAAAGCAAAAGGAGAACAGCTTCCACGGAACACTATATTTAATAAGAAAAATCCGAATCCTATTCAGTGTACCGGCAAATTCAAGGGCACGACATTGATGTGAATATTCAGAACATTCTAATTCACTGTAGTGCTTGGGGTTCTCCACATAAAGGAAAAGTTCGGAATGATTCTATGCATCTCCAGCAAGCCATATCCTGAAATCAACTAACAATCCCCAATTTGAAACTGGCTTTGGTTTATCCAAGAGAACGTAGCATGTTGTTCTTCCTTGTAATAGCCGTTTGCATCCCACAAGTTGTGTCATGGCCTACCAGAAGCATACTTGTCTGAGAGGCATGAAAAATGGATGGCTGAATATGGACGAGTTTATAAGAATGACGCATTAGAAGGAAATGCAATTCAAAATATTCAAAAGCAGTGTGGAGTTTATAGAGTCGTTCAATGCCGCAGGAAACCGTGGTTACAAGCTAAGCATAAATGAATTTGCAGATCAGACCAACGAGTTTAAGGCTTACAGGAATGGATACGGAAGGCCACAGAGACTGAAATCAAGAAAACAGACATCATTTAGGTACGAGAATGTAACAAGTTTGCCTGCCAGCATAGACTGGAGGAAAAGAGGAGCCGTTACGCCCATCAAGGACCAAGCACAATGTGGTAAGCAATATGTAACAGTTAGAGCATACACCTAAATCTTACTTTGATAAACCAAAATAATGAAAAACTCATTTAAAAAACAGGTAGCTGCTGGGCATTTTCGGCTGTCGCAGCAACTGAAGGAAATCACCACCTACAAGACAAGTAATTTCCTTGTCTGAGCAAGAACTGGTTGATTGTGATAAAGGTGTGGATCAGGGATGTGAAGATGGTGAAATGGAAGATGAATTTGAATTCAGAATCAGATATCATGGCATTGCATCAGAAGCCACTTACCCTTACAAGGGTGATGATGGTAATTGCAACAAATCAATCGAAGCTTCCCATGCAGCTACAATTAGTGGCTATGAGATTGTTCCTGCGAATAATGAACAGGCGTTACAGAAAGATGTTGCAAACCAAACGGTATCAGTGTCCATTGATGCCGGAGGTTATGCCTTCCAATTCTACTCGAGAGGAATTTTCACCGGAGAGTGCGGAACTGAACTAGACCATGGTATTACAGCTGTGGGGTATGGTACCTCTGAAGATTGTATTGATTATTGGCTTATCAAGAATTCATGGGGCACAGGACGGGGTGAAAAAGGATACATCATGATGCAGCGAAACATCAAAGCTAAAGGTCTTTGCCGCATAGCCATGGACTCCTCTTATCCAACAGTCAAACAAAAAAAAACTTCAGTATCATGATTACAATCTTCA
This sequence comes from Gossypium arboreum, assembly GCF_025698485.1. Taxonomy (NCBI): domain Eukaryota; kingdom Viridiplantae; phylum Streptophyta; class Magnoliopsida; order Malvales; family Malvaceae; genus Gossypium; species Gossypium arboreum. The sequence goes on from NC_069081.1 coordinate 304,969, forward strand.
TCTATGACTAGCCTATAACTTCAATATCATGATTACAATCTTCATCTATGACTAGCCTATCTTAATTCCTGTTTTCTCCACTCTGTTGATGCCCCCATTCACATGTAAGAGTGAGAATTGATTATCTTAGCAAGCAAAAATATGGCAGTTCAATGTAAACTTGACCCTAAAATTACTTCTGCTAAGATACTGCTTTAATGCTTAGGTCCTCAAATAAGCTGTTCGCAAAGAAAATCACACCTAATGTCATGATTACAGTCTTCAGGTCCTCAAACAAGCTGTTAAGAGAACATCCAATTAGAAAACCTTCTCGTGTGGTCCTTTACCCCATTTTAAGTGATAGCTTAACAGATTCCAGTCCTCTATCTTCCTTGGGTTGAAACCAATAAGGTCACCACAATGCCCAATTCACATCACCTTATCTCTCTGAATATACAAATCATAAGCATTAACAAAGAAGTTGAAGCGCTTTCAGGTTAGATAAAGGAATTATAAAAGGGATAAGTATTAGTTCAAATGTTCATTGAGAATAGATTTAGTAGTAAAGCACAAATTTGAATGCTAACTAGCATAAAAGCTAATTACCAACAAATGAAGAAGTACAGCCAAAATATATAACTACAGCAGACACAAAAGTTAAAGACCTCAATTGATTTGCCACAAGGGATTCCAAACAGAAAAGTATGGATAGAATTTGGATTGAAATCAGTATACTCACTTTTATAGAATTTAGTCGATAAAGCAACTAGTAACATCGAAGCATTCAGCAACAGTAACTGAGACAACCTATAGTGGGAAGTCATAAGTGATAATTCTACCACCAATCCAATTGTGTTGGATTCGCGTACGATATCGAAGGCAGAATTGAGACTAAACCCAGGTAACTTGAATATTTCGATTTTAAAGATTGCCATAAAAATTTGAACTACACTAATTGCATGGTTTACTTGATTAAAAAAGCTACCTTGAGGAAGAAAGATAAAACAATTACACGGCAAAACCCTTCAAGAAATCAGAATCACGCTTGGCTTTCTCCTGAAATTTCTTAAACCATCTATCCAAAATGTCCATAGGGACTACCAACTTAGACCCATCAACCCCACAGAACGACTGCATAAAGTTGAACAAGTTTTCCCCAACTTTCAACGCCATGCGTTCGATCTTCTTCTCAGCAGCCACATCTAAGGACGGCAACGCAACCAGATCCTCCACCGACACACCAATCTTGGCGGAAGGCGCGGCGGAATCAGGAGCAGTCAACTGCATCTGCCCTCCAGGCTCAGGCCAAATCAGGGAAAGCACGGCGGAGGGGCGTTGAAGAGTGACGGCGCCGCAGAAAACAAATGGAGAACCAGGGGACTGGACGTAGACAGCCAAAGCCTTATCTGGGGGCAAAGTGAAGTTGTTCAAGAGGAAGATGCACATATCACCAATTTGATGGTAGGATTCGCCAACGAAAGTGTTCATGTCGAGCACCCAATGGAAGGTATCAATTTGGGTGAAGCTAGAGATATCCATTGGGAAGCTTCGGTTGGGGAATACCACTCCGAACATTCTTGTGCCTTGTGTCTTTTGCCTTTCGCCAAGCAAGGTTTTATCTGGTTTTCCAACAGCGAAGCAAGGTCTGAGTTTGAGAAATGAGAAATGTCTAGTAGCATCCAGAACAACTAAGAAAATGCGACATTGATTTGCTTTCTTTCATTGCATTTGTTGGGGACATGCTACTGGCTTGTCTTTGCCGTGTCCAGGAAACCTGTTAAGTAAATGACACCCTCTACAAATGAGGCCCAATGGAAATAGTGAGGGCTATTATTCTGATACACCACAAGGCCTCGGATTAAAACTTGCTCGTCCTAGTTTTGGACCCCCTAAAGCTACCAAATGGGCTGCTTTTATCAATGTAAGATTCAAGTAACTTGATAAAGTATTTGTTTAAATAATTAATTTTAAATCATTTAATTAAGACAGTTGATGAGTTTATACCTCAATTTTTATTAATTGAGTTTTAAATTTTTGTAAAAGTTAATTATTTATATATATAGTAGTTCAGAGAAATTATTAATTTAATGTCTCTGTTTAATATACAAACTATTACTTATAATAACTAAATTTTCTATTTTAACAAAAATTATATTAATTTACGTATTACACGCATTAAATAAATATATTATAAATATTTTATATTACAATTAATTTTTATTTAAAACTAAATATTTCTTGTGCATTAATTGTTCCACCACAACAAAAATGAGTGAATACTCAAGAAAAAATAAAATATATATTAATTACGAATTTTCTTTAAAATATTATATATTTTAAACATACTAAAATTTAATTATGATATTATTGGTTATTAATATTTCAATAATTTTCTTTAATAACTTTAGAGTAATTTAAACTAAAAGTTCAATAAAATAACACATTACAAGCTCTAAATATAAAAACCTCAAAAAATATTTCTTATATAGGACTATATTACAAAACAGATATTCCGTACCTTCAAATGAAGATTAAAATAGCAAAAAGGAAAAGAAACATCTCGATACGTGACATTTATTCGAAAAGTTTTGATGAAAATGGTCGACAAAGCTATATTATTATCCCATTAAATTTTCGCAGTTAGGTTTTTAATAAAATAATATATTACACATATCACAGATATGTACACTTTTTCCTTAGAAGGAAAATTCTTCCCAAATAATTTTATCTTGGCCAAATTCTAACATATTATTTAGAAATTAACCATTTGTTATAAATATTTTATTAAATGAATGTTTATCAAGATTTAAATTAGTTCAGTTTTACTTTAAATTCTAAATATTCCTTTACTTTCAACCTTATTATTTTATAAGGTTCCGAAATTAATGTAATATTTTAATATTTAATTTCGTCGTTTAAAAATTTTGAAATATTAAATGAAATAATAATAATTCCATTAATAACCAAACCAAGCCAACCGTTTCTACAACTTTACATATTTATACCCTTTCAAATAATATTCTTCATAAAACTAAATAGGCAATTTCAACATTATTTTATTAACATACGCAATTAAAAAGGACATTCAAGATCAGAAAAACAATTCGAGTCACTTTTCTGTAAGAAAATTACTGCATTTTCTGAATCATTCCAAAAATCCTATCTTCCATCCCAGGTCTCCATCTTACATTGCTTGAACAATAATATGAAAGAAACATCAACAGTTCAAACTTTATACAATATTTATAAAAAAAAAAATAACAAATCTTTTAACGAAAAAAAAGCAGAGAATCAACATAACTTTAAGTTCCAAGGAGCAGTTCGCATTTTGCGTACTAGCATTTAATGTACGATAGATAAATAGACTAGTAGGATGGCCTATTAGAAATTACAGAGGTAGGAACATAAATTCTTCAAGCCGTTTAGGTACTTCATTAACAACCTCAGAATGATGACATTTCAGATCCGAGAACAGTATATAATAAAATCACTTCTTCACCAAACAGAGGCTTAAAAAAATATCAGAATAAAAACAGCGTTACCCAATTCCTAGAATTTCTTCCTTTTAGGAAGGAGAGTGGCAGGCTCAACTGGGACGAACGAGTAACTTCATTTGGGTTGAAGCTTAGAAACTTAGAACATGAGTATAATTACATTCCCAAATAGTAACCCAAATATGTCCAATACAAATAGAGGAACTGAACACAAAGCTTCTAGCCAAACACAAGGCTGTCAGCTGTCTATGCTAAAAACTTAAAGATATAAGTTAGAAACGCATGTTTGAACCTTGCCAAAACTAAAAAGACAAAGAAAAAGGAATATACTTCCATACGTTTTCGCGTTAGAGTTACCCTTATGATTGTCTTCTCTTTTTCTGGCTTTGGAGGATAGGGTTGAAGTCTTTGAAGAGTTCTGTTGGAAAATATTGGGCCCCAAGTAGGAAGGAGTGAGGCTGTCGCAGCATGACCTAGCTAGGGTTAGCAATATAGCATCCGCATCTTACTAACCGAAGATAGATCATGCTGGCAGCTTCACTTTTTCCCTTGCAGACTTCTCCTTTGGAATTTGCATTACAAGGAAATAGCCAACTTTGTATTTATAAACGTAAGAACTAATAACACACGGAAAACTTGCTGGATATTCTTCCATATTCTTGATGACAATGATTTGGAGTTTAGAAATAGAGCTCAAAAGCTTAAAACAACATAAGAACTGAAGATTTTATGAACATGCTAGACTGCTAACGGAGCTGCAAACAAGCATTTCAAAAAATTTTAAGTAAATGGAGGTAACTACAAGATTTATAAAAAAAATGAAGCTGTGAGAGAATGTACGAAGAAAAAACCCTAAGGAAGGAAAATATAAACAACTGATTCTTTATTCAAAAGGAAGTTAAAAAAATAAAAAAACAAAAGAAAAGATGGTGGTGATGCAGCTGCAGATTATACAGTTATTTATAAAGGGTTGAAGAATGAGGAGGTCGGTGTTAATCAAACGAGAGCAGAAAAAAAGGTCGATGGGGCTTGAACCGTTGAATGAAGAGGTTCATAAAGACATAACCCACCTCGCAGAACAGTAACAAGATCGTGAGGACAGCTAAGAGAGAGAGGAGTCTGAATGGAGAAAAAGCTTAACAAAAGGCTATGGACATAGATGTATCATAAGGGGCTAACAGGTGGTAAGTTAGGGCGGCATGGCAGGTGGGGGCTTCTCAGCTCTCATCTCTGGATATCAATACTGTAGTAAGCCTAGACTGTGTAGTAGAGGAACATAGGGTTCGTACCTCATTTCCTAATATTGACTGTTGCTCATCACTCATGAGAGGGCAGAAGGGGTACTGAAATGCAATTATTGGGATCTATTTCAAAAATTAAATAATTTATGCTAGTAGTAACTAGTTAACTCATTTCTTTTTTTCTTTGAGAATTTCAATGCGTTATTTTGGACTACTTGGAGAACATAATAAGTTTGTTTGTGTCTTTTTCTCCCTCTCTTAAATTTTTTTTTCATTTCCAACCTTTGTTCAAAGCTCAGTTGTCAATTCATGTTTACTGATGATTTTAATGCTACTTCCCGTCCATCGAGAAAGAGGAAAAAACCAAAACCCAACAATGTTTGAATAAATTACACATCCAATTATGACCTTTTTTTTTTTTTTCACTCAAATTATACATATATTTTTAAAGTGAGTTATTTAACTATGAATTTATTCCTTTTTATCTCATATGAATTTTTTTAATTCATCATCTAATTAATTTAAATTATTTTATTTAGCTCATTTTCTTTTAATTATACTAACGTGAAAGTTTTAATGTTTAAATAATATGTAAAATTAATCATGTTAATTTTATAATTTAATTTTAATTTTAAAATTAAAAATATAATAGTATTTTAATATTAATATTAAATTATTAGGTATTATTTTAGCAACTTTCATGGCCTTGAATCATTGAAAAAATTCGGTTCAAGAAAAAAATGGATCTGGAAATTGTTGATGAACAGATGCTTAGAGGAAGGGGCAGAGATCTTTATAGTGAAATTATCAGATTTGAAAACGCATAATAGATTACACAACCTCAGAATTAAGAGCGGGAAAACAAAGAAGAACAAGAACAAGAAGAAGAGGAATCAACAAAAGAAAACTAAGGGAAGGAGATGATGATCTGTCCTCATCACCACCGTTCACTTTATCATTAACAACAGCATTAACATCATCCTCGATTGAATCAGCAACAGCACCATCATCTCCTTCAACACTGGATTCTCCCACCAGACGTCTGAAAATGACAAGCTCTGAATAGCGCAGCATATTTACTAGTAAAAAGAAAATTCAACTTTTAGAAGATTAGACCAACCCAAACCAAACCCCTCTCTACAATTCTCCCGTTAATATTGTGACCCTTTTTTGTTGCGCTTTGCAAATAAATCAATGCCCCTCAATTATTGCTTGAAAATGTTAAAATTTCGGTGAGGGTGAGGGTGAGGGTGAGGGTGAGGAAGGGGACGGGAATAATTTTTTTATATTTAATATCAATATAAAGTTTAAAATTATTATTATGATTTTTGAAAATGTTAATTATTTGTTAATTTTGAATGTTAATTTTTAAAATTATAATTAAATTAATATAATATTAAATAATTGAAGATTAAATTTATTATGATAGCGATTTTTCAACTTTCACATATCTTTTTATGAGTGCAATTAATAGGAATGGATCAAATAAAATAATCTCCATTAATTAAATGGTAAATTAAAAAAATCATAATTGGTCATAAAAATTGGTTTCATAATTAGGTAAAAAAATATATAATTGAGTAAAAAAATAAACCCTAGTTGGATGATCTATGTAGATTACCCATAGAGTTTTTATGTTAGCTTTATTAGCACGGGAAAAACAAATGAAATGATGCAGTTGCTACGTAATTATCAAGAAGTTTGAGCTAAAGGAAGATAAGAAAATCATGTGAGAAAAGGGGGAGGGGGAAGGGAGGAAGATGATGACAGTACTGTGAAATGAATTAAAAGATCAGAGATGGCCTCCTGGCTTTTGGTTCTCTTAGCACTGACTTTTCAATGCATGCTCAATCTTTGGAGACTGGATGCTATTAGTTCAGTCAAAGACCTACAGACACCTAAGTATTGTACCATCAAATTTTCTGGTTAGTAGTTCCATATGGACTACCAAGTTCTTTGAGGTTGTCTCTCTCCTGATGCCTGGCTAAGTAAGGTTGCTACTATATTTTTGTTTCCTCTTTAGGACAATGGCAACGGCATTCGTATAGTCCCTTTCGTGGCCATTAACTTTTATGAGCACATGGGTGTGGGAGATTCTGTTCTTGGACCTTGCTTGGCCCAACTCCTACCATGCCTGGAGGATATCAACAAACTCGAAGAGAGAGTTTCCACCTAATTCTCAATTAACGAATACCAATTATCACCAAATTGTAGGATGAAATGGTAGTTGCTTTAAATGATCAAATAGGTCAATTAAACCATAAGCCCATGGCTGAAACAGTAGGCTGGATGGAATTTTAAACCATGCTAATATTTTACTCTTTATTCATCTTAATACTACCATTTTCTTGTATAAAAGCCAAGCATGGATGAACACGACAAAAAAGATATAACTAGTAAGGGGAAATCAATATCTAGATAGTGAAAGAGCTAGAAAACAATTAAGAAATAGCTTGGTTGTGTTGCCAGCTAGTGTTAACTTTCTGTTACCTTCATTGTAGCGCTTCGTATGTATAAATGCAGCAGCTAGTAGATAGGCATCTCTGTATCTGACTCTCTGAAGAAGGGCACTGTGGTCTACAAGTGTGAATTCCATAGGGCGGTCCCACTGGCTTTCGCTATTACCCTTTGGTACATCAAGTGCTTGATGAAGATAGGACCTAAAACATCGTCTACTTTGGGTATCATTAACACACTATATTCATCACTGCAACAGAAAATAAAACAGAGTCAAAGTTTCAGCCAGTATTACCCTCGAATATAGGTAGAATCAAGTATCTTTGTTTTTTTTTCGAAAATGACTAAAAAAATGATTATTTGTAAAAATGTCTCAAATGAAAAATAATGTAAAATGATGAAATTTACACTATCCCCCAATGATAACCCAATCAATACATTTTTAAAACAATAGTTTTTTTTAGTGTAGTATATATTTTTCAAAATACATGTAATATTCAAGGAGGGAAAAAAAAAGAAAAAAAATATTTTTTAATAGGTGATGCGATCTATTTATCTGGTGGCATTGGAGAAATTTTAAAAAAAATTATTTTGTCAGATTAAAAAAATTGTCAAGAATCTTTTTAATGTCATCGGGCTATCTGGCGACACCAGTGTCAACAAGTAAAAAAGTAATTTTTTTGTGGTGCCCGTGTTGTCTGCCAGCATTGGCGTCAGAAAGTTGAAAAAGTTTTTTTTTTTTGCCATGTTGTCTGGCGACATCGGTGTCAGAAAGTTAAAAAATTTATCTTTTTTTGTGTTGCCAGGCACCAGAGTCAGAGAAATTTGAAATGTTTTTAGTGTCATCGCGTTGTTAGGCAGCATCGGTTCCAGACACAACATACATACCCCTATCAGTTCGGCTAAATTTGTATCAGTTTTGGTTTTTCTTGAAGTTTTCTTAATCTATTAAGGAGAGAAAAAAGAAGAATGAAAAATTTGTGTTTAGTAGGAGAAGATAGATTGTATTAAAGATGGATAATCAATTCTATACGTTAAATTCGAAGAAGTAATTTTACAAACAACGGTTGGTGTTGTATTTGAAACTCGTCACAAAATTGGGATAAGATTTAATAAGAATGTAAAGGTCGAATAAATGAAAAAAAAAGCAAATTAGTGCCAAAATATCTCTTCGTTGTGTGAGGATGATGTCCAAACTATTCTACAAATTCCCATTTTCCTCAAATTCATGCAAATATGAGGAGTTAAAAGTTGTAAACGATGATGAGTTGGGCACTATAATCACAATTTATTGTTCCACTGAGAACGTCAACGTCAAACCAATTGAGTTGTTTGCGGAGCCCATTGAAAATATCACTCAAATAAGTCAATAATACACATTTGACTTTGATTTTAATATCGGATGAGCTGAATAGTCAGGTTATCGAAGGACATTGGCATAAGTTGAAAATGTTCACTATGGTGAGGCTGCGTATAACAACCTTATTCCAGGTCCCCCCCGTCTAGAGATACATCCGGAGTTGATAGGCACGATAATGTAACACCCTTAACTCGAATCTGTTGATAGATTAGAGTTAAAAAGTATTATTGAGAAAAATAGAACATTTAAGTTCACAACATAAACAATTATACAAATTAAATACTAACATATAATAGTTGAATCTAATTAGGGGCGAAGCCAAAAAAAAATTTAGGGGAGTCGGATGAAATTTTAATTTTTATAGTTTATATCTTTATAATTTGTAAAGGATTAAATCAAATTTTTATAATTTTAGGGGGCCAAAGTGTAATTTTACCTTTACTAATTTAAAATTTTTAAAAAAATTTAAGGGTTTAAAATGTAATTTTACATTTTAAGGGGGATTGGGGCCCATGTCAGCCCCCTGGCTTCGCCCTTGAATCTAATCATGGCAAAAATACACTTATGAACCTTAATTCGAGTCTAGAGGACCCTAAAAACAGTTTGGGATCAAATCGGAACAAATTAGAAAATTCAGGAAAAACTTGAAAACTTTTAAAAATGGGTCACAAGGCCATGTGACATAGCCCAGACTATGTGTGTAACGCCCCCTAACCCTATACCGTCATCGGAACAGGGTTACGAGACATTACCAGTCAGTACAGTCTAATTTCGGTCATTAATTAAAATAAATATTTACACACATCCTAGTTTTAAGATGTCGTCCCTTTAATGGGCCCTCGCGGTCCAATATGAACAGTAAATTCAATTCGGGACTAATTTAGAATCACTACGAATTTTTAGTAAATTTCAAAATTCATACTACATACCGTTGCCAACCATAATTTACTCATTTCATGAGTACATCTACAACCTAAATGACTCTCATAAAACATCCTAGGTACATGCTATTACCAATAATTAACACACTTTACCTTAATGAATTCGGGATCGAACTGGGATGCTGATTCAACGTTCTATCTTTACTAAACCTACGCACGGAAACAAACCGTACGCTGAGTATGGTATACTCAGTGGTATTTCTATAATCCGAACACTTAATAATATAACAATTAAACTTAAAATCACAATAACAATTATAAGTATTCATTTATTTGTTTTATAGATAAAATTTCAATTACTTACCATATAAATTCTATACAAGTCATATAACAAACACAATAACATATTTGTTCAATTCTTTTCATTTACTTACCGTATAAATTCTATACAATATATTCACAATTCACTTGTTTTCACACTTTACTTCTTAACAATATACCATTTTAATTCATTCTAACATCAATCATCATCCATTTGAACTTCACTCATTTCATGAACCTTTTGGTTCATGTTTTCAATCTCATATCTCAATTTCAATTCTCAATTCAATTTCTCATTTCATTCCAATAGCTCAATCAATCAAATTCACTCGACTTATCTTTTCACTTATTTACCCCTGTGAAAAATAAAATAGAATAAAATAAATAAAAATAAAGAACACATAAATTTTACGTGGAAACCCTTTCGGGAAAAAAACCACGGGCAGAGGAGAAGAAAATTCACTATGTCGAAAAATTTTTACTCAAATACAAGAGGAATAGACTATGTCTATTTATAGGCTTGCAAAGCCATATTCTAGTAGGATTGAAACACCTTATCCTAATCAATATAAAATAGATGGAGTTTGATAAGGTTTAAAACCTTATTCTAAAATAAAATAAAAGAAGTCTAGTTCTATATGGATTTTACTTTTATTTTATTTTCCATCGTATTTTATTTAAATAAGAATTTGGGTCACTTAATTCTAACAATCTCCACCTTGACACAAATTCTCAATGAACAAGTTCTTCATCGCGAACTTTCAATAAACAAGTTCTTCACCTCTTCCAAAAACCCCTTAAGGGTTTAACTTCAACAATGAACACCAACCAAGTCTAAGCAATGCTCAAACTTGGTTATAGGAAGTGACTTAGTCATCATATCTGCAGGATTTTCATGAGTGCTAATTTTGCTCACAACAATATCACCACGAGCAATAATATCACGAACAAAATGATACCGAATATCAATGTGTTTTGTTCTCTCATGAAACATTTGATCTTTTGTAAGAAAGATGGCACTGACCGTCACAAAATATCGTGGCTGATTTGAAGGTCTTCATTGAGTTCACTAAATAGTCCCTTCAACCAAATAGCTTCTTTACAAGCCTCAAGAATCGCTATGTACTCACTTCAGTGGTAGACAAAGCGATCGTAGTTTGCAAAGTGGCTTTCCAACTAATTGCACAACCTCCGATTGTAAAGACGTAACTGTGAGAGATCTTCTTCTATCAAGGTCTCCAAAGAAAATCAGCATCAACATACCCTATAACTCCATCTTTAGTTCTTCCAAACTGTAAGCAAACATTAGTAGTGCCTCGTAAGTATCTTAAAATCCATCGAATCGCTTTCAAGTGTTCTTTACCGAGATTCGCCATGTATCTCGCTAATCGCACCGATCGCATATGATAAATCTGCACGTGAACAAACCATAGCATACATGAGAGATCCTCTCGCACTAGAGTATGGAACATGTGACATGTACTCAATCTCATTATCGATTGAGGAGATAAGGCCGATGAAAGTCTGAAATGGGTGCTAAAGGAGTACTAACAAAGCTAGCACTGCATATTGAACTCGCAAAGAACTTTCTCAATGTACCCTTCCGACTTAGGTACAATTTACTTGCTTTTCTATCTCGAGAATCTCCATACCAAGTATCTTCTTTGCTGGTCCTAAATCTTTCATCTCAAATTCTTCACTTAGTTGGGCTTTAACCTTTCTTATCTCTCTTTTATCTTTTGTTGCTATCAACATGTCATCAACATAAAGAAGTAGATACACAAAAGAACCATCACTGCTTTTTCTTAAAGTAGACACAACTGTCAAAACTACTTCTTTTGAAATCATGAGAAGTCATAAAGGAATCAAACCTCTTGTACCACTTGTCTTGGTATCTGTTTCAAACCGTAAAGGGACTTTTTCAAAGAAGCAAACATAGTCCTCTTTTTCGAGACTATAAAACCCTCTCGTTGTTGCATGTAAATATCTTCCTCAAGTTCTCCATGCAAAATACAGCTTTTACATCTAACCGCTCAAGCTCCAAATCATGCATGGCAACAATACCAAGCAAAGCTCGAATCGAACTATGCTTAACAACCGGAGAGAACACATCTCATGAAGTCCACTCGAATTTGATCTGTAACCCTTTGCAACAAGCCTTGCTTTATATTTGGGTTCTTCAACTCCCGAGTCCCTTCTTTCTTTTAAACACCCATTTACAACGAATGCCTTTTTACCTTTAGGAAGTTTTACAAGATCCCATGTTCTGCTTTTTGTGGAGTGATTCCATCTCCTCTTGCATAGCAAACATCCACTTTTCTCGAGTCTTCACACTAATCGCCTCGAAATAATTAAATGGCTCTTGATTCGCATCTATATCTTCACCACATTTAAAGCATAAGCAACTAGATCAACCTCGGCATACTTCTTTGGAGGTTTAATTTCTCTTCTTGTCCTGTTTTTGGCGATAGAGTATTGCGGTGAAGAAGCAACTCTATTCTCAATTTTTGTAATGGCTTGAGGAGTTGATTCTCATTAACTCGATGCTCCACCGCTTTTGGTTTTCTTTATTGGAAGAGTCTTTAAGAGATAAGTTAGGTAGCATAGCGCTTTCATCAAAAACAACATCTCTGCTAATCACAACTTTTCTATTTTCGGGACACCATAACTTATAGCCTTTTACACCACTTTATAACCAAGAAAAACGCATTTAATGGATCTCGGTTCCAATTTTCCATTATCAACATGAGCATACGCAGACACCCAAAAATCTTTAAATCGTAATAATTAGCGGGATTACCGCACCATACCTCTTGTGGAGTCTTTTCTCAATGGCAACGGATGGAAATCGGTTGATCGAAAAACATGCAGAGAGGTCGCTTCGCCCAAAATGACTTCGTAAGTTGGCATTTGACAACATACATCGAACCTTCTCCATGATCGCTTCGTTCATTCGCTCGCAACGCCGCTTTGTCAGGAGTATGACGAATCGTCAAGTGTCTCATGATCCTTCCGACTTGCACAATCTATTAAACTCATCGTAACGTAACTCTAAGCCATTGTCTGCATGCGGAGGTATTTTATCTGCTTTTCCGTCTGTTTTTCAATCATAATTTTCCAAGACTTAAATGTGGAAAACACATCGCTTTCGCTTCGTGAAGAACGCCCAAACTTTTCTCGAAAAATCATCAATAAAGGTTAGCATATAATTAGCTCCACCTCTCGAAGGCACTCGACGGCCCCACGATCGAATGGATATACTCCAACGCTTCCTTCGTGTTATGGATTCCTCTAGTGAATCGAACTCTTTTGCTTCCCAAAACACAAGGTTTCACAGAAATTCAGTTTGCAAATTCCTTGCCCATTAAGAAGTCCTCTTTGCTTAATTCGCCATGCCATTCTCACTCATATGCCCTAGGCGATATGCCAAAGTTTAGTAATATCATCATCCGACAAGGAAGAGGAAGCGACAATTGCATCACCAAGAATAAGAGAACCTCAGAAACATATAACTTGGCAATCTTTCTTTGCCCTTTCATCACAACAAGGACCCTTTGAAATCTTTAAAACCCCACTTTCACTGTGTATCTGCACTTTTGAATCAAGAGTACTCAACGAAATTAAATTTCTTTTCAATTCGAACATGCCGCACGTCACTAAGTGTTCGACAACTCCATCAAACATCTTAACTTTAATTGTTCCAACACCGCGATTTTACATGAAGCATTATTTCCCATCAAAACAACACCTTCAGATCATCGTTTCATAAGTTGTAAACCAATCCCGATTGGGACTCATGTGGAAGGTGCACTGAATCAAGTATCCACTCTCGCTTACTTTAGAATCATTGATGAAGCAACTAGAAGTTCACCATCATTGTAGTCTTCTACAACATCGCTTCACCGAATTTTCGTCTGTTTTCCTTTTGATTCGCAGCCTCCCTTTTAATCTTATTTTGTAGCTTATAGCACTCAGATTTAATGTGCCCTTTCTTCTTGCGAAGTTGCAAGTTTTACCTCTGTTTGAAGATTTCGATCTACCCTTAGATTTACCACGAGGATTCCGCTTCGTGTTCTACCACGATCATCATCAACATTCCGGTTTTGTCTCCCACGAACAATGAGACCCTCTCCCCGAGAGTTGGGTTTAACCACAAGATGCTTCATCTTATCATACGAGGTTAAAGAATCATAAACCTCATCAACCGTGAGAGACTCATGCTATATAAAATCGTGTCTCTAAAGGTTGAATAAGACGGGGCAACGAACAAAGTAGAATCAACCCCGATCTTCCTTATCATACTGAACCTCCATGGCCTCCAAGTTTGAGAGAATTTCTTTAAACACTGTTAAGTGTTCGTGTACAGACGCACCTTCCTCCAAACGATGAGCATAAAGACGCTGCTTCATATGCAACTTGCTTGTTAGAGTTTTCGACATACATATTTGTTCTAGCCTCTTCCATAATGCAGCGGCAGTTTTCTCTTTCATTAGGGGTGAGCAAAACTCGATTCGACTCGAAAAAATCGAAAAAAAATTCAAATTTCGAGTTAAACGAATCGAGTTATTCGAGTTAATCGAGTTATTCGAGTCAACTCGAATTTTTTTTTCGAATTTCGAGTTCGAATCGAGTTGAGTTTTCGAATTCGAATAACTCGAATAATTCGAATAATTCGAATATCAAACTATAATATTTTACATTTTTACCCCAAACTCCCAAACCTTTTTACTTTTCCCTTAAAACTTTTACTCCTTCCCACTTTCTCCCCAAAACTTTTACTCCCCTTCAATCCCAACCCCCGAATCTACCCAAAATCCATTTCCCATTAAAATTTTACTCTCCCATTTACTTTTTCTCAAAATTTTATTCCCAAAAACACTCCAAACTTTTTATTTTCCCCCATAATTTTTACTCCCTCCCATTTTTCTCTTAAAATTTTTACTTCCTTTTAATCCCACCTCCCATCTACCCCAAATCCACCCCCAATTTTTTTTTAATATTTTCCCTCCAAAATTTTACTCTCCCCTATTTACTTTCCCTCAAAACTTTTATCTCCCAAAACTTTTTATTTGCCCCCTAAATTTTTACTTCTCACCCTATACTCTCAAATAAAAAATTAAAATTATCTAAAAAAAATCACTAAACATAAATAGTAATAATTTTATTTATATCTACTATTTATATTATTAAATTAAATTTCACATTTTATATTATTTATATTATTGGATTGTTTAGTCATATTGAATATTTATATTAAAATTAAATTATTAATTATGCTATTAAATATTCATGTTAAAATTTTATATTGGTATCAATTTCACATTTTATCTTTAAAATATTTTTATTAAAAAATCACATTTTTACATCTAATATATTTTTAATTCAAAATACATAGTGACAAGAATCAAGATAATTGAAGCAATTAAGCAAACAAAGAAGCTAACCCGTATATAATAGATTAATAAATAAATTATGAGGTGATGAAAGTTAATAAAATTTTAATTAAGGTGGATAACTTTTATTACGATGGGTGACAATGGTTACAAGGACCCAAAATTATTTTTAAAATTTAACTCGAACAAATATATTCGATTCGATTCGATTCAAATTCCATCTCACTCGACTCGATTCGAGAAAATTTCAAATAAAGTTAGGATGATAAAATAAGATTCGAAAACTCGATTAACTCGAAAATTTTCGATTCGATTCGATTCGATTCGATCGAATGCTCACCCCTATCTTTCATCACATCCTGCAAAATTTCGTTGGACAAATGCAGATGTAATTGTGTTAATGCCTTTCGATCCTTACGCTTCTTCTCTTCATCTGTTAATGTCGAAGGCATCTTATCTATCCCTAGCAGGGCATCCTCTAGATCCATCTGTGCAAGAACTGCTTGCATCTTAATTTGCCACAACGCAAATCTGGTGTTGCGATCCAACAGCGGAATTTCATACTTCAAAGACGCCATTACCGTGATCGAGATGAATAACCCGGAAGCTCGATACCAAATTGTGAAAAATAAAATAGAATAAAATAAATAAAAATAAAGAACACATAAATTTTACGTGAAACCCTTTCGGAAAAAAACCACGGCAGAGGAGAAGAAAATTCACTATGTCGAAAAATTTTTACTCAAATACAAGAGGAATAGACTATGTCTATTTATAGGCTTGCAAAGCCATATTCTAGTAGGATTGAAACACCTTATCCTAATAAATATAAAATAGATGGAGTTTAATAAGGTTTAAAACCTTATTCTAAAATAAAATAAAAGAAGTCTAGTTCTATATGGATTTTACTTTTATTTTATTTTCCATCGTATTTTATTTAAATAAGAATTTGGGTCACTTAATTCTAACAACCCCTATTAACAAGACTCGGACCTTGGCGGATACACGGATCCAACCAAACACACCAATATGGCACCCAAAGCCTCATCGGATAGTTCAAGCAATATTTGACACCCAGGTCTCATCGGCCTAGCCAAGTAAAGTTGGTACCCAAGACCTCATCGAATCTATCCAAGAAATATAGTGACACCAAAGGTCTCATCGACTCGAGGTCGAAGAATCCTGAACACTTCCAATCCTATGGCATGCCAACTATATCCGACTCAGCCCGACATCATTAATAGGGTATTCAATTCACTTTCAATTTTTTCAATCAATACACATTTTAATTAATCACATAAATTCATAATTCAATACAATTCAATTCACTTTTCAATAACAAATATCCAAATATCACAAATCTCATATTTAAAATTTTCAAACAATTTATATTTCAATTCAATTCAAATAATCAATATATATTCAATATTCAATATATATATCTATATATATACGCCAATTCAATCAATATAAATTCAATAAATTCATCACATACTATATCAATCCATTTCATTTGCAAAACACAATAATTCTTACTTCAAAACACTTAATATACATATTAAGAAATAAATTCAACAATTAAGTATTAGGTTCGGATTATAGAAATACAAACCGTAATTTTCGAGCTAACTCCTGTTGACTTTGTCTTGTCCTTTCTTAGCCGAGATTTCTGGTACCACATTGACTACGAAATTAATACAATTCATAATCATTAATACATTACTAATTCATATCTTGAGTTATAGAATTCTAAATTAAGATCTGCTAATTTTTCCTAAAACTAGACTCACAAATCTTCTTACAATAAAATTTTCAGAATTTTTGGTTTAGCCATTAAGTACAGTTTATTCTTTAAATTCACCCCTATTCTGCTGTCTGACAGTTTCGTCCCTTCTTCACTAAAAATTAATTATCTCACAGTACAGAACTCGGATAATATTCTCGTTGATTTCTAATGAAAATAGACTCATTAGGGATTCTAAACATATAACTTTAAGCCTCCAATTATTTTTATTCAATTTTTGGTGATTTTCCAAAGTCAGAACAGGGGAACCCGAATTCATTCTGACATTGTCTCACAAAATTCATTATATCTCATAATTTACAATTCAATTGCTTATATCGTTTCTTCTATAAGAAACTAGACTCAATAATATTTAATTTCATATTTTATTCATCCTCTAATTCAATTTCTACAATTTTGGTGATTTTTCAAACTTAGACTACTGCTGCTGTCCAAAATAGTCTTAGTACAAAATGTTGATTTACTTTAATTTCAATTTAATTCTAACTAAATTCACTTACTTTTCTATCTTAATTCATACTTTATTTCTATTCAAATTTCATCCATACTCTCATTTAAATATTAAATTTCCAGTATACTTTCCTAATTTCAAAATTTCATCAATTTAGTCCCTACAACATAAAACTTATAACTTACTTTACAATTTGATCCTATTATCAATTCTAGCTTGAAATTTACTCAATTAAACCCTTAATTCACTATTTTATTCAACATCAACTATACTTGAAAATCTATAAACTCTCAAAATATCAACTTAATTTCATCAAAGTCTTGTTCCAAAGCTTCTAAAACATCAAAATTTAAGAAGAAATGACTTAATTGACTTACCAAATTAAACTTTGAGCCTTGAAACCCAAATTTTTCTTTTTATTTTTCTTTCTTTCTTTCTCCCGTGTTCCTTCTTTGTTTCGTTTGCTTTCATTCTGTTTCTTATGTTTCTTTACTTATTTATATAATATAATATATAATATAATATACTATAATATAATAATAATTTAATATATATTTTAACACATAAAAATCTCAGATTTTTATGTTTATGCCGCCTCACTTAGGACAAATGGCATAATTGCCATTTTGGTCCTCTTCATTTTCTTTTAATCTACAATTCAACTTTCATCATTTATTCAATTTAGTCATTTTGTCCTAATTACTCTTAATTAAACTAAATTTACTTAATTAAACTCTAATTAACCACTCAATTGACTTCGTAAATATTTTTAATAAATATTTACGAATCCATTTTTCAGAAACGGAGACCCGAAAATACACTTTTTCGGTAACGGTAAAATTCGGGTCGTTACAATGTGAACATTCAATGCTGGGTCACACGACTGTATCTTAGGCTGTATGCTAGACACACGACCGTGTCGCAGGCTGTGTCTCAAACCATGTGAAATCTGCATTAAAAAATATAATGACACACAGCCGTGTGGGGTGGCCACGTGTAGCACAATGCCATGTGACAGCCCATGTTCCAAGCCACGTGCTTCTCAAAATGATCTGAAAACAAGCGAAAGCATTTACGTTTTGTTTCATAATAAACCATACTAAATTAAAAATTAAAATTAAAACAGTTAGAAATATATACCCAAAATGCATCAAGCTATCCACGTCGATCCGTCCACACATGCCATTAAAACAAATAAAAACTTAGATAAAAGATATTTGAAATTAAAGGAACTAAAGTGCAATTACCGTAAAAAAAGGTTGAGGGATTGATTTTGGAATTTCACCTTTGCTTCCTTTTTTCCTTCTCTACGCGAAGATTTGGGGTTAAATTTAAGAAAATGTCAAATTTAAAGAAAAATTAGGGCTTTGGGCTTGTTTATGAGATATTTAGAGAAATAAGCCGATTTTAAATATAGAAGACGAAAATAGGGGTGTTCCATTGGTTAACCGACTCGAAATAACATTAACCGAATTAACCGACCCTTCAAAATTTTTAACCGTTAATCGAACCGAATTTTTTTCGATTAATTCGGTCAGTTAACCGAATTAACCTAAAATTATATGTTTTTTAATTTTTGGTTAAAATAAGTATAAAATTAACCGAATTACCCGAATTAACCGAATTAACCAAATTATTTGTACAAAATTATATGTTTTTATTTTTATTTTTATTTTAGTTTTAGATTTTTATTTTTATTTGTTAAATTATTTGTAATTTTATGATTGGGTTGGGTAATTGGGTTGGGTTGAGTATTTGGGCTAATATATATTAGATTGGGTATTTGGGTTAATGTTGGATTGAGTTTAAGTGAATAGTGGGCTATTTATATATTATAATTTTATTTATTAATTTTTTCGATTAAACCGAAAAAATTCAGTTAACCGACTGGTTTAGAACCGAATTAACCGTTAATCGAAAATTCAAAAAATTATTAACCGACCCCGACCGAATTAATTCGGTTAACTGACCAATTAACCGAATTCGGTCGGTTAACCGAATTTTTTCGGTTTTACCCGAATTTCTCACACCCTTAGACGAAAACGTGTTTAATAGGACACATTTTTTTGCTGAAGTAGCTGAAAGTGTATCCTATAGGACGCATTTTTATTGCTATGTCAAATAAAAATGCATTCTATAGGAAGCGTTTTCTAACATTTTTAGGGTGGGTTTAGATGGGCGATTGGGTGCGGTGCGATGCATTTAACTTACTTTTTGTCTCACGTTATAATTTTGCTATAGTATCTAATCTCACCGCCACCACTGTTTTTACACTAACCGCAGGTAAACGTACCGTCTATCCAAACTCACCTTTAATGTATTAGTTTCTTTAATTACATGGTTAAATGTTAGTGTTTTATCTTTAAGTCTTGAGTTCAATTCCTCTTCTACTTGTATATGTATTTTTATTTCATATTATTTCAAGCCATTTTCTTATTTTTAATTAATGTTTTTATCATGTTAACTTGTCTAATTAGATGGTTAAATATTAATGATTTCGTCTATGGGTCTTAAGTTCAATTAGTCTTTTAAGCACATTTGTTTTTTTTTTCTTTGATGTTGTTTCAAGTTTTTTTTTCATTTTTAATTAATAAATATATTGTTTTCAAGTTTTTTTAATTTTCAATTCATCTTTTAATTTTCAATTCATCTTTTAATTTATAATTCTTTTATTTATAAAATCAAATAATTATTAAAAATATCATTAATTTTAGTAAATATAATTTTTATATGTGTAATATTTATTTTTCAATCCATATCACGAGTTATTAAATTTTAGTATCATATGTTTTTGTATGTGTATTTGAAATATTTTACATATAAACATATGATATTTGAAATAATTAATTGAAATATTTCATATATAAAAATATTTGAAATATCATACCATAATGCAGATGAAAAACAATTTTACATATAAAAATAATAATGATATTTGAATTAATTATTTTATTTTATTTTATTAGAAATCACAATACTCACAATATAAGTTAATAAAATAAATATTTGATATATAAATAATATATATAAAGAAAAATATATCAAAAATTAATTAATGTTTCTTAAAAATAAATATATTTAAAATAATGATAAATATAAAAAATATATTTTTATTATATAATTAAATATTTATTATTTGATTTTTATAGGTAAAAGAATTTTTATTTTAAAATGAAAAACTTAAAATAATATGAAAATAAAAATACAAATATTAATTGGAGGAAATTAAATTCAGGTCTCAAGACAAAATTAGTAATATTTAATTAACTACAACAACTGTTGATGTGTTTTCGTCTTCTTTTTCTAAAATCGATTTATTTTTCTAAATATCAAACCCCTAAATTTTCTTCAAATTTAGCCAAAATTAGGGGCACCACTTTATTTATTTTTAATTTATTTTTTATGTTTTTTTCCATCTTTTTCCTGATTTTCCTTTTCTTCTTCCCAATTTCCCTTTTTTTATATTTTCTCTTTTATTTTTCTCGCCGCCGTTCACAGCTGTCGGAGCTCCGATCGGGCACCATCAGAACACTCCTCTCCACCATCTCTCTTCAAATCGTCGGTTAGTTTTCCAAGAATTCGACCCAAATTTGATGAAACAAAGGCCAAAGCTTCGATCTCTTTCTTTCTCCGATCTCCCTTTTATACCGTCAGATCACCACGGGTCTCCGGTGTGTGGTACATTGTGCCGTGGTTCGCCTTACCACCGTTGGATCGTCGAACAGAGATCCAGAGTTCCGAATCCGAACTCGAACAGAGAAGTCCTTTGACTTTCCTTTCTATTTTTTGCTTCTCTTTTTCTTTTTTTTTTTTTGTTACTGATTTTGGGTTATTTGGTTGTGGTTACTGCTTTCGGTTAATTGGTTTTGCTAGGTTTGGGATGTTGAGTGGAGGTGATGAGTGGGGCAATGATGGTGGTGCCCGAATGGTGAGGTGATGAAGGGTGCTGCTACGGTGGTACCGAGATGGTTGATTATTAGAGGCTCAGTTTCGGTTGAGGGAGTTAGAGAATGCTGATCGGTGATGGAGGGCCACTGGTGATCCCCGAGAGAGGGGCAGGAGGCGATGGAGAAAAATGGTGAGAAAGGCCCCCGCTTTTTCTTTCTGTTTTTGCTGTTTTATGGAAGGTGGTGTTTGAGAGGGATGACAGGAGCTGTGGCTGGCAGAGGTAGGGAGTGGCTGATGGGATGGTGGCAAACGGGTAGGATGGCTGGTGCAGGGTCTTTGGGACCAAATTGCGAAGGTTGAAAAAGTTTACGGGCTTTTTTGGATTTTTCCATTTTATTATTTTTAAATTTCTAATTTTTTGATGTAATTTTAATAAAATGTTATATATATTCAAAATTATAAAATTAAAAGCTAATTGGCTGAAGCCCAAAAACTTATTTAAAATAGAAAAAACCATTTAAGCCCAAATTCACTTTAGGTTGAAGCCCAACTCCCATTCAAAAGGTACAAATTAATTTGCACAAAATTACCCAAAATTTAAAAAAAAAAGTCCAATCAAACCCAAATTTAAGAAGTCCATTATTTGTAAATATATGAAGCAGATTAAATCAAAACGTAAAAATGTCAACAAATGAGTAATTTTGTGGGCTTTTAAAATCAACAATTAAAATTGAGCTAAATTGGATTGATTGTGAAACATTATGTTGAGCCTGACGAAATTCAGTGTCAACAATACCAAAATGTATTATTTTATGTTCGAAAAATATATGGAGACTGGCATGATGCTAGGGACTTCCCTTTACGAGTTCATTAGAAATGACTAGTAGTGGTCAGGAAATGGGAACCCTTCTACTCATACCGGACGCCATCGATCATGATCATCCATCTCTTTTGTTGTAGCCCCTTTCTTGTAACTATCTTTTGCTAAGTTTCTATTTAATAAATTTAAAGATTTTATGGATGAAAATAGTAAGTATTAATGAAAATGGGCTTTTACAGTTATTAGCTTAAGCAACACGGTAGAGAGATGCTTTTGATATATATATATATATATAGATACACTTTGGATGAAGAAGGCCAGGCAAATATCTATTCATATGTAGTGCGAAAGTCAATACTGAGCTGTGGTTGTGGAAAAGAGGGGATTTGCAGCAGAAGGTAAAAGAAAAGAAAAGCATGGAAAAGAAGGGTTTGGTAATTATTAGGATTTGAAGGAAAGAGGGTAAAAGTAAGGTTTGTTGAGATGAGATTCCCTGATGGAAGATGACATATGCAAATTCCTGTTGAGAGAGGAAAGGAGGGAGGAGGGGAATAGAAGAGAAGCTTTTGGTTTGTCTGTTGTGCTGCAGAGGGATTTAAAAGAAAAGAAAGCAGTCTCTTTTTAGTAGGCAAATGGTATGTATATCACGTATTGTACCTTAATCCTGCAACTCCCACATACTTTCTAAAAGCTTGGATATATACCCATAAGCACTGAACTACTTTCATTAATCCCAAGGCTCCTCTCCATGTAGTTGAGCTTGAATATACTAACAAGGATTTGTCTGCAAGAATCTTTATCTTTTTAGCTGGTTAAAGTTGTTAACGAGTAAGGTGGTAATGAATTGGATTGATCTCCTAACAATTGACTCTTAAACCATTTGTTACTACGCAAAGTTAGGCTACTCTCTTTAGCCTGAGTTGGTGCATTTAACTATTTACAGCTCTTCTGTTGCCCAAATTAATTTCATGCTTACCCTTCAATCTAAATAGTATCCGTCTTTTTTTTTTCTTCAGAAAAGTAAGGCCTCAAACATTCAGAAGCAAATGGAATAAATTGGACTGCATGGGCTCATACAATCAAAGCAGGGGCCTAATATTATCTGAACGTAATATCATGCAACTTCAACCACTAACCTAAACTACTAACGTCTGTTGTATCCAATGGTAAAGAGTTTGATCGAGATATGACTTGCTGAGACTCTAGATTTAGACCCAAAACGATTTGCTAACCTAAAGCTGTGATATAGGACGTGCACAGAAATTTATAAAGTATCACCACTCACCAGGCCGAAAAAAAAAATGACTCAAGTGTTGTTTCAAACTTTCAAAGTTATATCCATCACCTTTTTCACAACCGTTGACATTGTCTTTGCCTTCTCCTTTTCTTGTTTTATTACTATTTGTTTGCCCTTTTGGTTTAGTACCACTAAGTCCCGGACCACCAACACACCAGCACATTTTCACATAACACCATCAACTTAGTAAACCTTTTTTCACTCACGCTTACAACAGGTTTTAAGCCCCCCTCCCCCACACCCTCCCTCTTTACAAAAGGCTACATATTTGTATGGTATATATATATATATATTATTATCCAATTTCTTTCTTACCATCCCACGAAAAAAAAGTGGTAAAAGGAAAAAGAATTTCTTGGAAATTGATTGCATTATCAATCTTTAAGAGGAATTTGAAGTGTGAAGAGGAAAAGGGAAAGTGATGTGATTGTATTTGTAAACAAACTACAACCACGCATATTTAAGTTAGGGCATGAGTATGATTATAAGTAGATTTGAAAATTCGTGTTTATGATTTTTGTATTATAATTATTTATATAAATTTTAGTGTGTAAAATATTCATTTTTATTTACAATCTAATATATTTATGTATGTCTTGTACTTATTTTTGGGTAAATAATTAAATATACCTTTTGACAATTAATTTTGGTTTCAATGTTAATTTTCATTTTATTTTTCAAATTGACACAAAACTATACATGAGACAATGGGTGTTTATTTTGTATGTGATCCAAAGAACATTTTACACATGACAATAATGACTTTATCATCTGAAAATTAAAAATATATATTAAAAATATATATTTATTTTTATAAAATTATAATTTTAGGTGATCCAATGGATATTTTCATGATTTTAATTTAATCTTTATAAAACTATTAAAAAAAGTGGTTTTCTATAATAAAAATTGATTTTTAATAATTTATTTAATTTATACTGCATAATATTTACGATTTTTTATAATTTTAAGTTTTTTATTATAAATTTTATGTATTTTCTTAAAATTTTAGATGATGCCATTGTGATATCATTGTCACATGTCAAATACTAGATTATCATCTTGTGTAATAGAAGCTAAACATGGATACTAATTTTTATAAATAAAAAAAACAATAATTACTAAAATGCTAACCGAAACAAAATATAAGTACCAAAAAGATATATGTATCTTTAAATTTTTTAATGTGTTGTGTGGTTAAATAATGTTAGCTAAAATTATCCCATTTAGCTTCAAATGGAAACGAAGGAAACCCTGTTTGGGGTTTGGGTTAGTCAAGCTGTTTTTCCCTTTTTTAAGGTTGTCTTTTCTTCTTCTTCTTCTTCGGAGGCCGCTCTCCTCTTGGATCTACTTTTTGTGATATCCTTTCAAATTGAACCATAACTTGTCATGTGCAAACACAAAAAGTAGGGAAAAGAAAAGAAGACGACATAGAGTTATTGCCTTGTTTAGTCTTTGATTTTACTTTCATTAGCTGATGAAGCATATCTTCGCAAAAAAGAACGCATATCTGTATATTAATAGAAAGCTAATTGAGTTTGGATAGACTGCCTTAGATATGATTTTTTTTTTTAAAAGAATATGCAATCATATTCGGATTCACCGACATTTCAACTCTTCCTGTTACTTGTGATCCATGTTCGAGTAAATTAATACAAGGTATAACAAGAGAGGAGAATAAAGAGGAGTAAAAAAGAGGTTAAGGAGAGGTAATGGGAGTTGGTTTACTTGTAGATATCAAGACTAAAACAGGGATAAGAGAACAAATTAGTTGAGAAGGTAAATGCTCAAAGTTAATTACACATTCTTGGCCAATGATATTAGGTAAGCCGCAGGAACTGGAAGGCGTGTCGCTCCACCGACATCTCATTTCCTCCCTCTCGATACTCTAGCTATAGCATGTTTATTCTTTCTTTTATTATGCCATCTTAATAATAGATAAAACGGTACATGAAAACGAAGGGTACAATGGTAATTGTAATGCATGCATGACAATTGATAAGCATGCCATTCCATGAAACGTGTAGGGTCATATCATGATGATGGAGAGAGAGAGAAGAATAGTCGCATCACATGCAAAAACTGAATAATGACTGATGAATATTCTTTTTCCTTTATTTCATCCTATACATTGCATTTTCGAAAAAGGAAAATGCATATTCATTCATAATCCATGAGCATCGAAAGGATATTTTAAGCATTGGATTCTACTAATATTTGCTTTCCACTTTATTATTTGCATTTCAAACCTATTTTTTCTTTAAAAATATTCCAAACACATTCTACATCTGTATGGGTCACTTAATACCACGCATCAATCGGCTCTTCTTATTTTTCGGATGCGCCGGATTAATGCTTTAGCCATTGAAATTCTAATCACCAACCAAACCTTTGAATTACTATTTTTAGTTGCTTTAATTTTAACTAAGTTTATATTATTTTAAATTTAAATCATTCCACTTTAGTTTTGAGTGATGCGATTAAGCTTAGGTTGTTTCGAGTTATTTGTTAAGATAATTTTGAGTTTAAGGTTTGTTGAGTAGAGTCGACTCCTTAAGGAGAAGTGTTCGATGTGTCGTCCACTAGACAGTTGGTTGAGCCCTAACAATGATCAGATATTATTCTCTTCGTGTCGGGATTTTTATTTCCTGCCTTTTCTGAGAGCCGTGCACATATATGTCATATGGTAAGTTTAGATTATCTAAGTTAGAGACTTTGATTTTTTATTTAGGTTCTTGTAGGTTAGCAACATTTTGGGTTTTGGTCATTTTATGTAACATCCCTAAAACCCCTCGAGTTAGGAAATAGTGTCATTTTGGGAATACATGTGGTCGAATTTTTGAAGTAAATAGCATAAGAATTAACAATGTTAGTTGAGAAGGTAGATGCATATTAGAGGGAATTGAAAAAACTTGTGTGTTGAGAAAATTAAATCTAGGATATAAACTAAATCATAAGAAAGTGAAAAATGTTGGGACAAAAGTGTGAAAATTAAAAGTATAAGAGGATTAAATTGAAATGAGGGGAAAAGAGGAATGACTTGAAGTGCAAATTTACCAAAAGTAAGTATGAATCAAGGATAGAATAAGATTTACCAGGGGCAAAATGGTTTTTTTTCTTAAATGGATAATTATGGATAAATACCTCATATTTGTTGGAAGCTTTTCCACCATTGGATTAAATTGAAAAGTGAGATAAAAAGGTGTCCATTAGATTAAAACCATTATATTTAGATTTTTTATGTTATCTTTATTATTTTATTTAAAATATATTTTTAATGGAAAGATGGAGAAATCCTTCTTTAACCAATGTCACTCACCATTCATGAGAGAGAATTTTCATTTCTTTACAATCTAGTCCTTTTCCACCATTTCTAACCAAATCAAGCTTCAAACCTTCAAAATTTCTTAGAGATTTTTAGTGAACCAATAGAGGAATAATATAGAGAGAGTCTAGTTTCATATGGAGACGAGTTATGTTCATGTTGGAGGAGAGAAAAAATCAAGCTAGGATTTGAAATCAAGAGAACAAGGTATGAATATCAAGGTTTTGACATGTTTTTAAGTTTAATTTTGTTAGATAAGTATGGAAGTCATGTTAAAGTAGAGATTTCTCATAAAAAGTTTTATGTTCTTAACATGGTATTGAAGAAAGAAATTGAAAAGGTGAATCACGTGATAAGGAGAAGGGGAAAACAAGTGGTTCAACGTTGGATATAGGTAAGCACCCTTGAATTCTCTTGTAAACAAGGACTAAATTGTGAACTTTGTGAAATTTATAATTGAAATAAGAGAGGTGAAGTGCATAAAATTAGACATGTGAAATAAGATATTATGATGAATACTTAATTAAAGTGTTATGTGGTAGTGAATTTGAATGAAAGGTGAAGTTAGAATGATATTATAATAATTATTGAATTTTCATGATGTTAAGGACTAAATTTTAAGATATTCAAAATGACAAAAAAAATATTAACAATGTTGAAATGAATTATTCAAGTGAAGTGTTACATGGAAGTAAATTTATTTAAAGTGACTAAGTAGTGAACATTGAACTTCGTGGTAAAAGGACTAAATTGAAAAGTATGTGAAAGTTTTATGTGTTATTATTTGATAAGTGAAAATGATGTAGATAGTATGAAATATATGATGTATTATGGACCAAGAATTTAGTGAATAAAATCTTGTGATTATTGTAATTGTAATTTACAATTATTCTTTAAATCGTAAAAATGAGGACTAATTGAAGAACTGCAAAAGTGTAGTGAAATTGTTGAACTATCACATTCGTTTGAAAATAATGTAAATCTAGTGATATTCAAGTGCCAATATAGACTAGTGTTGAACATCGTAGATATAGCTGGTATACCATAGGAACTCGAGCACTCCCGTGTTAATCATGATATTGCACTTTAGTGTCCGTGTTTTCAGCACTTATGTGCTTTGTATATCGTGTTATGTTCTGTGTATCCATCTTGTTCAAACAAGTTTAGCATAGGTTAAAAGTCATGATAAGTGATTTTCTAATAACAATTCTTGTTTAACTATGAAGTGATAAAATAGTAAATTAAAGTATTAGTGAATTTTGTAAATACTGAATGACCTCTTGAATAATTTAATACATTCATGAAATTATAATAGTAACATTATTAATATTAAATCAATTAATTTAATGGTAAGATTTGAATTCACGAGTGCTTACTAAGCTATATTATAGCTTAACGTGTTGTTGTTTAATACGTAGGTGAAATATTAAACTTAAGCCTTTGAAAGAAGATCGTCATCAACATATCTCATCACATCATCAAGGCTTAGGAGAAAGAGTATGAAATTTAACTCATGGTATGGATTATGGCATGTACATAAGCCCAATTCGAGTATCTATATCTTAATGCAAGTGAAAGTACTTAGAGAAGCTTAAATGTTTTGATGGCCTAGTGAAATTGTTTAAATTATGCAATGATCATATGATGAAGTATATGATATTTTGAGGTGTTTGATGGCTTAAAATGACCGAAACATGTTTGAGAATGTTTGGTATTGAAATTGGCATGAAATGAAAGTGCTTTGGGAATCTGTTAGGGTCCCTGCAATTGAAGTATTAGTACTTATTGAACTTGTATCAGTACAAGTACTCTAGAGAGCAAAAATGAATAGTTTCAGGGAAGATATATTGATGCTTGGAATAGTGCGTATCGATACAAGTGCCCTGTTTTACACAGCTTGTAAGGGGCCTGAATGACCTCTGATCACAACCAAATCGTAGGGGATGCTTGGAAATGACCCGAGATAGCTCAAAAGAGTAATAATAATAATGTGTATAAATAGAATGTGAATTGAATTGAGTCGAAGTCCAAATTCTATTGCTTGGGTTATCAGATTAATCTGGGTAAGGAGTATTACACTCTAAATTCAGGTTATTTCGAATAATTTGTTTGAATAATTTTAAATTTTAAATTATTTTAAAGTACAAATCATTTCAAGTGATAATTGACGGATGTAACCATACATTACTAATGAATGTATTTCTTTAAGAAAGATGGTACGGTAAATTCATTGAGCCTTTATGAAAAAAATGCATCCAATTGAGTCCTTAGTGATCGCCAAAAATTAATTAACCCCTTTTATTAACGGAAACCGTTAGTTAATCAATTTGACCATTAATTTCGTTGATATGACCAATGAAAGCCACCAAGAATTGTGACGTGGTAGTATGTTGATGTGGATATGTAGACCTAACATGTCACACCAATAAAAAAATTTAAAATAATTAATATATGCCTATAAAATGAATTTTGGTTATCTAAATTAGTTTTAGATGAAAAACTTCAAAAATTATAAAAATATTAAAAATTATAAAATGTAGATAAAAAGTTCAAATTTATAAACTTAAAAAATATGATTTATTAGAAACTTTTAAAATATATAAATAGAAAGTGAAATCATTACTGCATGTGTGGTTGGATGTTCATTTCAAGACAGTAAACAATTAAAATATATAAAAATTTTACTGGTTCAGTTTGTCGATTCTTAGCAGCTAAAACCTTCAGCAAAGCATTTCAATTAAGAAATAAAATAACGAAAATTCATTCCCTGCAACAAGCAGTGATTATTTTAAAATTTTAAAATTTACTTTCTAACTTATATATTTTATAATTTTATAATAAATGATAATTGTTTTCTAAGTTTTTGCACATTTGAAAATTTTAATATATATTTTAGAATTTTTAGTAATTTTTATTATAAATTTTAGTTTTACATTCATTTAAAATGAATTTAGACAACCATTTATCTAAATTCATTATATATGTATACTTTAATTATTTTTAAAAAAATTATTTTATTTTGTTGACGTGACATGCTATGTGACAATTTTTGATAGCTTCTGTCATGTCAACGAGGTTAACAATCAAACCGGTCGACTTATAGTTTTTATTAATAGAAAGGGTCAATTAATATTTTTAAGTCACAAAGGGTTCAATTGAGTGTATTTTTTCATAATGTCTCAAAATAT
This sequence comes from Gossypium arboreum, assembly GCF_025698485.1. Classification (NCBI taxonomy): domain Eukaryota; kingdom Viridiplantae; phylum Streptophyta; class Magnoliopsida; order Malvales; family Malvaceae; genus Gossypium; species Gossypium arboreum. The sequence goes on from NC_069081.1 coordinate 334,868, forward strand.
TTTTTTGACTGAGAGATTTTTTACTCTTAAAAAATTATTATATGTAGATTTTAACATGGGACATGTAGAATGTGCATATAAATTTTAATTACACCATGAACATGATTATTTTACAATATTTTCCATTTTTAATAGATTTCCTTTTCTTCTCTTTTAACTATCTCTAGGTCTTCTTAGTTGATATGAATGGAATTTTGGACTAAAATTTCCCCAATATGTACTAATAATGTTGAAGCCTTGAATACAAAATAGAATTTTGCTGCTATAAATCATATGCATGAAGATGTAAGAAGAAGAAACACCAAATTTGTTGATGGGAATTCATATACCCTTTGTCCTTTTCTCTACTTGGTATATATTCTTTCAAGGAGTCAACACAAATAATTGTGAAGAAACAAAGAAGATATTTGGTAAGCCATAAAAAATTATATTTTATGTTGATCCTCTTAATAAAAAATTTCTCAATGCCATTTCCATTTAACCATAAGGTATTTTTTGAGGGAAAGATGAAAATAAAAGAAGATAGGCACAAACACAGCTTTAATACCATTGAACACTAGTCCAGATATTTAATAATAATAAAAAAGGCAAAATTAATTTAACCAAAATGCAAATAATTTTTTTTTTTTTTTGGAAATTCAACTCCAAAAAGAAAAAAGAAAAAAAGAAAAAGACCCTGAAGAGGAGATGGTCATAGGCGACTCTATGGTTTACTATCATTGCCTTTCTTTTTTTCCTCTAAATTATTTTATATTTTACCCTTTTTTTCGGCATCAACAATCAGCCCATGTTTCGGAGGCAGGCTCAGCGAATCCAAAACCTTGGGGTTTCAACAGCGAGTGTTCTCTCTCAAAGTGCTGCTGCAACTCCACTTCCCCCGCGTATGTTAACACATCCTTCACGTTCATGCTAACACTAACATTCCCATTGCCGCCGCCACCACCATGATGCTGATGGTGGTCTCCGGTCAAACCTAGAAAATCCCTGGTGAAACGGTCGCTGCTCTTCTGCCACGTGGCCAGGTTCCCGGACGCGAAACCAAAGAAATCCATGCCGTTGTTATTGTTGTTTATCTGCGTGGCGGTTGCACCGACGGTGGCAGCCTTTTGAAGCAACGCAGTGGCCGACAAGTGAGGAGAGGTCGACGTGGCAGCAGCAGCAATGGATGGAGCGTTGTTGCTGACGTGGAGGCTTTGTAAGGGTGAGGTGATGAGCGTCTTTTGAGGCTGCAGCGCTTCTTGGAAGAATGGCGCCAAATGGTGAGACTCGGGCTTGACATGAAGTGGGTTATTAGGGTTAGGGTTAGATGTTTGAGTAGGGTCTACCCATGGGTTGAGAGATATATGGGTTTCAAAGGGGAAAAGAGAAGAAGGATTCGTGGTGGGGTTGGCTTGGGATGTCAAATGATGGAGAGCTGGATTCGTGGCGGCGGCCGCGGCGAGTTGGTTGGCGGAAAGCCTTGCACTTTCTTCAGCTAATGCATCGCAAAATGCCCTATGAGTTATGAAGCTGTCCTTCCTGTATAAAGACAGCATTTCAAAAAGAAACGTTTATGAAGTAATAATCAATTGCATTACCAAGCAATTTTGATAAATAATAATAATAAACTGAGATAATAACCATAAATGAAATTTCAAATATAAATGCTAAAACGAATATAGAAATTATAAAAGAATAATAAATTTTATTTGGGTTAATAATTGGTGTATGAAAATTAATTTTTTCTAATAATATTATTTTTAGGGTATATTTTAAAAAATTATAATATATTTTACTACTCTATTCGATTCTGGCAATATGTAACACATGCAAGAAATGCATTCTATGATGGAGAATTTTTGGATTGTAATAGAAAGTGAATTTGTGATATTGGTGAACGAGAGAGAAAAGGAAAGGTTTAATTAAAAACAAAGGAGAAGCCATCATTGTTGGTCAAATGTAAAGGATCGAGGAGTGAGTAGAGATAGAAAAAGATATGCATGACAGATAGTTAATTGATGCGTATACAATACATGCAAAGATGGCTCAAATTTTGAAGAATTTATCAAGTTATGATGGGATATAGTCAATAGTGCTATCTACAATCCGTTCATGCATGCATAACCATGAATCTAATCGATGCAGCCAAAAAGAAAATCATAATGAGCTGCGGATATTTTTGCAGTGTTCTCTGAAAGTTAACAATCCCATATGCCTATCACCCATGAAATCCCAAAAAATAAAAGCAATAATTATAACTTCTTTTGCTTTTTCTTGGATATCCATCATTACATGCAAAAGAGCCCTTGCATGAATTGGGTATGATAATAAAACCATGTTTAATCAGGCTATATATTGAGAAATGAACCAAAGCCTAAAAGCAATTGAATGATGCATGAAGAATATGATAACATACTCCAGATTTGATGACTGTTTTCCTTATCTTTTTCACAACATCATTTTCACTTTCAGAAATGAACATGGCTGCTGGTTCAGATTTTCAGAGGCAATGCTTTCACAAAGGTCACCAGTAACAGACACTTGTATTAATGGTGTCCACTTGCTGCCACTGCATTTAATTCAAGTTCCAGATATATTCCACGCATAGCTTACCACTCTTGTGTTTAAAAAAAAAAGAAAACACAAAAATCCTAAACTCAATTACGTTATATTATTGTTGTTTCAAGTAGAAAAAGGGGTTACCTAGAGAAAAGGGTTCCACAATCACATCTGTATTCTCTTGTTCCACAGGTCTTAGTATGAGCTTTCCAATCAGATTGAACAGCGTAAATCTTTGAGCATTTCTCACACTTCCATTTCTTCTCTCCATGTTTTCTGCAATAATGCTTTTTAATGCCAGTAAGATCACCTAAAGCCCTTGAAGGATGGTGGTGGACACATGTAGGTTCAGGGCAAACATAAGCTCTCTTTTTGATCTCTTTGTTGTTTCTTTGCTTCAGTTTCCACGGAAGGTTATGGCCTCTTCTATGGAGTTGAAGGTTCTGATCTCGTTGGAAACCTTTGTTACAGATCTCACACACAAATCTGTTGGTAGCCAATAGTGTCTTCGGAGATAAAGCAATCACTTCAGCATCTGGGTCTGTACTAACACTATCAAACACTTAGAATGAAATCCTTGAAGGGATATGTGATGAGAGAATTTAACTAAGTCTTACCTGGATTCCCTGGGAGGCTTCTTTTCTTCTTGATATTTTGTGGTTGCTGCTGTGGAGAAATGGTTGAAACAATAGGGATTAAGGCACAAAAGTCTTGAACAACTCTGGTACAAGAAGAAACAGTGGTACTAGCTTCTTCAGACAAAGAAGTGGAATTGGACATAGCTGTGGGAAACATGACAGCTGAGAAAGAAGAAAACTCCAAGCAAGAAAAAATCAAGGAGAAAACTGATCCCTGATCGTTGTTTTGTTTGATATATGTTGTTTCACTTTATTCTTATAGCTCTCTTTCAGAGGGTGACCACTTTGCAACTCTGAAAGATTGGGGAGGGGTAAATAAAAAAAAAAAAAAAAAAAAGAGCAGCAAAGGGTATAGCCCAGAAATAGAGAATCCCCAGCTCTGGATATAAACTAAACACGATTTGTCAATAAACAGGAGGCAGTGAGTGGCAAAAGCAAAATATCTCGTGAAGAGATGATGATGATGATGATGATGATGATGATGGGTTATTCTCCAAGTCGCTTTCTAGCCATGGATTGCTTGTCTGAACAACTCTGCTGCAACGCAATTCAGATGCATACATACATATGTATATATATGTATCTCTTAGATATATAACAAGCTGAAAATTGCTCTCTCCATGCTATCATATAGAAAATACAGACAATAAGATGTTGTTTATGTGTATATAAGGATTCACAGATAGATTTGAGAGTGAGAGAAGGAGAGAGAAAATAAGAGAGAAAGTTTTAAGTATCAGGTTCCTGTATATATATATATATATATATAAAATAGATTACACAATGGTGACGGTTATACTGACTGACCAAGGAGAGAAGGTTTGGTAAATATAGACCAAAAAATTTAAAGAAACATGTCTAATGTTATTGATAAGGGTTATATTTAATGTGGCGTATGCTTTTATTTATATTTAATGTAATGTATGGTTTTATTTATATATAAGTATATTATCATTTAATTTATACACTATTAATACATCCTAAAATAATATATTAAAAAATTATCTTAAAAATAAATAAAAAAAAAGAATCCCTTGAAATAAGAAAAGAGAGCCGAAGAAAAAAAGCTAAGAATTCTAGAAAGGATGCAATTCAAAGCAATGACTAGGAAATACCCCCAGTCCCACTTGACTTAGAAAATAATAATTTCGGTCAATTAGTATTTATTTTAATGGTAATCTGTGTGTGTATATCTTTTGAACTCTGACGTTGGTACTTTCTTTCTGTCTTTTCCTTTGTCCCTGTTATAAAACACCCAAACCCTAAAAGGGGGGGGGGGGTTTGATTTGAATGGAATGATAATATTAAAAGTAAGGATATATAGCTTTGCTTACCACAAGAAGATGATAGCTTAGAAAAATGAGAAGCTTAGGAGAAATAAATAAAAAAGGTTGGGGGAGTAGTAAAAGGCAAAGGGCTAAGCTACCTAGTTTGAGAATTGAGATATAGCCCTTCTGCTCTCAAGTCTCTCAACCTTTTTTCTAATAATACCCCACAACTAACATGATTGATCAATTCATTAACTCACTCTCATCACCACACATTATTAGAAAACCTTTTACTGAATCATAATGTAAAAGCAAACTCCTATCTTCACATACAATCTTATATATATGGCTTTTACTTGTTTAACAATATTTGATATTAATTTTGGCTTAATTATGTTATTACATGCATATGTTGTGTTAGGTTTAGACTAAAAATCTCATAAAATCTTTGGCTGAATTTTGGGAATCTTAATGAATATCTTTTACATCCCACTATGCATGTTTTTTTTTTTTTTTTTATCATGTTTCTCTCTCTCTCTTTCTTTTGTTATTTTTATTCTCTCACCATATCCCCTAGCTAGTGTGTGTTAGTGAAAAAAAAAATGCTCAAGCAAACCCCACCATGGGGAATTTGGAAGGCCTCTCTTTTCTTTTTCTCTTCCTTCTTTATATAACTTTATTTATTCCAAACCCAGATGTAAAGCATAGGGATCATATAGCATCAATTTGACGATTCTATCCCCCCCCCTCCCTCCCTCCCTCCCTCCTTCCCTCCCTCCCTCTTCATTTAGATTTACCTTTTAAAACTATAGGAACTTGAAGGGCTTAAAAAAAATTTAAAATTGAATAATTTATTACTAGGAGGGACCAAAACTGATATCATTTCATTTAATCAATGAAAGCCAAGGCTCCTACCTGCATGTAAATCTATAAAGGGCGTGAGTTAACAATGCACATCAATCTTTATTATTTTTATTTTATTTTTTTTATTAGAGATTGCAAGAACTTATATATATATATATATGACCTATTTGTGTTGTGAACTTGCTGCATGGTAGGCAGTAAGGAATCTAATGAGATATGGGTCGGGGCGGGGCTGGTCTGGGCTGGGCTGGGTTGGTTTCATTCAGCTTTAGAGTGAGATTCATATGCTCATTTCCTTTTTGGATAAGATGAGATTTATTTATGCTTTCATTGATTCACCTTTTAAGGCCGGAAAGTCTTCTGTGTTTTGCTTGGCGTGCATGCTATTATCATCACCATTTAACATTATAATATTATGTTATCTACTCCAATCCAATTATCTGTTTTTTTTTTCTTTTTTTTTATACTTAAAATTAAGTTACATTACCTAAGCTTTCCCTTGAATTGATTAGTATATAGCAAAATTTTTAGGACTAAACTAATGGTCGAATTGGTTAGGTCACCGATTCATATGATTCGATTGAATAAATCATTAAAAAAGAAAAATATTTAAAAGATAACCAGTTTAATTGATTTTTTAATTTGGTTCAACTGATCTGTATTGGTTTGCGAGTCAATTGATATGATGCCTCTCTTGGATTAATACCCCGACTGGTTCAAACAACCATGACTCTAAGGCTCTATACTTTGTACATTTAAAATTTAGTTCACTTACTTTTATTTTCAAGAATTTAATCTTTCTACCTTTTGAATTTATAAATCTACTTTCGGGTTATATATAACCACGTAATATTTTAATTAAAAAGTTAACAATATTAGCTATTTGAACTAATTAATTACATTGTAAAAATATTAAACTAATTAATAACATTATAAAAATATAGAGACCAAGTTATGTTAGAAATTAAAGTATAAAGATTAAATCTCAAGATTAAGCATATTAGAAGGACCAACAATAAAAATTAACCACTTTTATAAAATGTAAAAGAAGAAGAAGAAGAAGCATGGTAGGTGTATAACATGTGTCAACATGAGAAAAACCCTTGAACCTTACTCTTTTTTTTTCTTTCTTTCTTTCTTTCTTTTTTTTTTTTTTTTTGTCTAAGGCATCCATTGAAGTAAGCCCACTGACTAACATTTCATGTCTGGTAGACCCATTAAAAGGATAGACACTAACCACAAGTTTAAATCTACTCTAAACCATATTTTAATATGGTATAGATTACATAGCTCAAAACTATATTTCCAAACTAAAACAAGAATATATAAAAGATTTTCTCGTGTTTACCCTAATGTTAAATAGTTCAATTAGTAAGGTATATGTGTGTGGATTTAATTTTCTTTCCTTGTGAAATTATGCTATTAGTCACCAGATTATGTGTAATATTTTGACATATTTTGATTTAATCATTTTTAGTTCTTGTACTTTTTGAATTTCAAAATTTCAATCCTAATTCACATAGTAAATGTTAATTTCTGCTATTTTGAAAATCTTACCTTGGAAACATATTACATGTATAATGCAATGTTAGATTGCTATTTTCATGAAATACTCGTAAAAAAAGTCACATCATTTTAGTCAATGGATTTAGCGATACCATTTCAAACATGATTGAAATTTCTAAGTTCCAAAATTATAGGGACTAAAAATTATCAAAATGGAGAATAGGAAATAAATCCACAATTTGTGTATAGTACGAGACTAATACTAGAATTTAACCTAATGAATTTAACTACTACTATTTAAGTCAAAATTTAAATTCAAAAATTCAAAAGTACATGAACTAAATTCAGATCAATAGTAGAATTTAACACTATTTTTTTTCTATCCAAAATGGGTAGAGAAGTTCCTCTTAAGAAAATAGTATAAAAGCGAAAGAACGGGGAGGAATCCATTTGTATTGGTGTAAAACTAACATTGTTTTATAAACTTTCATAATTTTTACTATTGATATTTTAGCAATCCAATCATTAAATTTATCAATATAATTATACTTGTCATGCATATAAAATTTCTAATTGATCTAAATTCTCTATCATATCAATATAAAATATTGTTTATATTAATATATATTTAACGGTTGAATTTTTTTTATATAAAACAAACAGTTAAAAAAAATTTTCACTCGAAATTTAACGTGTATAATATTTATGAATGAAATATGAAATATAATAGTTGAATCGTTAAAATATTTAATTTTATACAAATGGTGTTATAAAATATTGAAGTGGCAAAATACAAAGCTAAATAGGGTGGTCACTGATTAATATTAGCTCTTCCCAGTGCTAGTCTTTTCCAAACCTAACTTTAATTGAATGTAAGATTCGATTTTAAATTCTTGACTACAAACAAGTACCTAAAAACATTAATGTTAACAAACAATTACAGTAAATCAATGCAAATTTTTTTGGGCATTCATGACTATATGAGGAGGAAAAGAATAATGATGGATGCTGATTATAGCTATTCAAGTGTTGGATGTATTAATATAATTATATAACATTTTAAAGACTGAATCACCATTCATGGGTCAAGAAATTAAATATGAGAAAGGATTGTATGAAATTATGATTTCAATGTTATCTCTATCTTTTTAATAGAAGAATGATAAATCGAATTTTTCTTGATTTTAAAAAGGATGACATAAGATCACCAGCTTCATACAATCCCTTCTCACAAAATATAATATAAATTTCCGTATTCAATACTCATGTAGAGTTACTATATATATAATCTTGAATTGGCAATGCAAATTTTTATTTTGTTGTGATTTACTTCTATATATATATATGTGAGAGGGGAATTGGGGAAAGAATAGGATTAGGAACCGTCCAAGGGGCCAAAGGGGCCCATGCGCTTTTTCACGGGTTCCTTCTATTACCATTACAAGATTCTCGCATGCAATTTTGGCTCTCTTGCCCCGCAATCTCACAAATTAAGTATTTCTGTGCATCAATGTTTTCTTTTTGGGGGGTCTTTTTCTATGCTTTACAGGAAATTTTCTTATCATTTTCTCCTTTGTCTTCTTTATCTTATCAATGATTCTGTTTCCCATTTTTAGCTATTTATGTGGCCATGTAATAAGCTCATATATTGTTACCTTTAAGGCACATTTTTATTTTGGTGCTATATGTAAGTATGTTAGGGAACCGAAGGGGCCATACTTAAATAAGAATGTTAGATTTAAAAAAAAAATCATTTTCTCCTTTGTCTTCTTTATCACTAAACCAATTCTCCTATTCTGAATATGTTGGGCAGATACTTGAATGTTAGATTTAAAAAAAAAAACACTAAACCAATTCTCCTATTCTGAATTGCAGTATTGCTATGACCAGTCAAACTTGATGTGTTTACTATATCTAGCAATAACATTGACAGGTATGTTAACCCTACATTAGATTGAAAAATAAATGTGTAAATATGTACTTAATGAGTTGCCCATGCATCAAATATATCTTCTCAAATCGGTGTTATCTAGCAAATTAGTATGTTTTTTTATAATAAAAAAAGGATAATAGGAAATGGCATTGATTAGCTGATAAGTAAACCTTGTTGGCATACAAAATACTAAGTTTTGTTTATCTCTTTGGATTGGGATTAAGTGCAAATTTCTGGGGGTGAGTGTCAGCAGTTTCAAGGTACTGAAAGCCTGAGCTCAACTAGGACTGAAAGGGCTTTAAAATTCAGACCCCAAAATACTAGAAAGGCCCGTTTATATGGTCTCAAAGTGGGGCTGAGGACGATGATAGCACAACACCCACATTATGAATCATCTTATCCATAAATATAATAGTCCTTTTGTAATAGCATCGTATCCCTTAAGCATGTGATTATGATAATATATATTGATAGCAAAATTAACTAAAATTTTTTACCCAAAAAGTCAAGAGAAAAAAAGAGAGTAAACTTTAGAGATAAATATACAAAACATGTACCTACTATCACTTGCTACTAATTTTCTCTGATCAAGCATGATCTTGTAGAAAAAGGCATAATGCAAGTACAAATTTAACACCAACTATTTTGACATATCTTCAACTAAAATTAGAATTTAACCAAAAGAATAATTTCATATATACAAACAGCATAGGCAGCCATACTTTCAACAAGGTTTTGTATGGTATATGTCTATCTAATGTACGCTTGCTCCTTGTGAGCTAGTGTTTCTATAGTGTCTAACTACAAAATTTTAGATAAAGGAACAACACCATCTAAATCAAGTAGTAAAATAATTTTAATATTTACTAAAATAGAACAATTTTTATCATGGGTCAAAAGCAGATCCATAAAACCAATTTTCATAATTTTTTAATCCCAATTTTCAAAGGAAATATTTAAAAAAAAATTTAATTTATAATTTTGTAACTATTAAGTAGAAAAATGCGGTGGTCTTGTTGGTCAAAGTGAACCACTTAAATGCATGACCTGAAAAGTAAAATTGAACCAGGCAAATCAGTTTCCATAGAAATGCCATTTCACCTGATTAATTGACCAATTGATATCAATTTGTTTAGATCAATTTTGTCACTTGAAGAGATTGATGGATTTGATGGGAGATTAAATCGATTCAACCAAACCAATTTCCAGCATCGTAGACCTGAGAATTGGATTTAACTAACAATCGACACATAAACCATTTGTTACTAAGCAAAGTTAGGCTTCGCTCTTTAACTTTTGACTAACCAAAGTTGTTAAATTTGTTCATCTGACCTCTCATTACAAAGTGGAGTAAGTGCAGGTGTAGGTGTATGGGCAGAAGCAAGTGAATGTTCAAAAAAGAAAACTCAATTCAAAATTATTTTTTTTTGCACAGAAAAAAATAAAAATTTTAAAATCAAGCCTGTTTGTAATATTTATAGCAATAAACTTATTCCCGAAATAGTACCTATACTTTGAGTGAAACTGTAATAGTCCGATTTTTCAGTGGCGTCAGAAACAATGGTTTTAAAACCCCATTTTTGACAAGAGAGTTTGTAACTATTATTATTTAATAATTATGAGGTTAGTGTAATGTTTAATTAAAGTTTGGTTCATTAATATTTCAATCGGATAGTTAATTAAAGTATAAGGACTTAATCGTAAAAATTGTAAAAAAATTAATCGCTATAGATTTTTATTTAGCTAAGGGACCAAATAAGCAATTTGGCCATTTTTATTGGTGAATAATGGAAGATGATGACATCCTCCACTTATGTTAACTTATGGTGATTACGTTAAGTTTAATTAAAGCTTAAATTAACTAATCATGTTTTAACTAAAGGTTAATCTTGGTATAAATACTAATGAAAAAAAAATGAGCATAATGCTCATCTTCTTCATCTACACGAGTAGAATAAAAGAAAAATATGGTTTCCAACATTTCAAGCTTAAGTCCTTCAATTGGCAAGTAAATTGAAGTCGTTTCTTGTAATTTTTATGTGTTTGGAATACTTGGAGCTCGATTTAACTAGCCTAGGGATTAATTTGTGAAACTGTTAAAGTTCAAAAAATTTACCACTGATGAATCTTGAAGCTTTTGGTATCAAATTGATAGGTTTTGAGCTTAGTCATGAAAACGACTACCTTGTAAAGTGAAAATTGTTAGTTTTGAACATAGGGGCGAAAGTGCAATAACTTTGATTTTGGCATGATTTTTTGTAATTATAGGTTTTGGTGGTCTGTAGTAGGATTAAGTTAAGATCGATTTTGAAATCAAAGCTCAAATTTGAAAGTTATGGCAAATTTGGTTTTAGGACTAAATTGAATAAAATGTAAAAATGAAGGAATATCTGATAAATGAAATTGAATTGATATATGATGATAGTATGTTGTTGTGGAATGTTTGGAATTGATAGTTTGTAATTAATTACCATTTAAATCAGGATTTGACTCAAGTCGAAGATAATTGAGGAAAATGGAAATTGTGGATTAGTCCCTACTGTGAATCTAATTTGCTGATTTTGTTAGGTAAGTTCATATGGTATATTTATGTTTTGAACCTTATGTATGTTATAATGTGAATACCTATAATTTTAATGAACATATAACTATGAACTTGTACGATGAAAATTACCTCGATGAAACTTTGTAAATGTATCTTACTCTCGCCATAAGTTGATTTTTTATTATACTGAGCTCCAACATTTGTTACAGAAGAAGATACATGATGGGCTAACAATTTGTTGTCTTTTTAAAGGTTTAGCCTAGACTGGTAACCTTACATGTATTTATAGGTTTGGCTAAGCAATTTGATGTGTCAATATAAAGGATTAGCACGACGAGTAATCTAACACGATTATATGCTCAAAGATGTAAGAGCCTATGATGTAATTAATACTTGTCTAATTGTTCATAGAGTTTCATCGGGTAATACAGCTTAATATGAAAGGTGAAAACGAAATGTGTTGTGCAAAATGCTAAAAATATGATAATGAAGGATCTAATATATGTATATCTATGAATGAGATGTGGTTAGATTGAAATAAATATAGATTACCTTGTCGATTCTCGCTTTGATGAATTAGGTAAACTTGATTATTCATGTTAGTTTTGTAACACCCTAACCCGCCTTCATCGTCAGATTAGGGTTACGGAGTATTACCGAACAAATCATAACATTTAACATTACATAGAAACAATTAATCATATTTAAATATTAACATTCAATCTCAATATTCATTCATAGCATAAACATATTTACGGATCATAAATCGAGCTTATGAGGCCTTAAAAATAGTTTGGGATCAATCATAGACTAATTTAAAATAAAACCGAAAATTCTAGAAAATTTTAAAATTTTGGAAACATGGGTCACACGGCAGTGGCTCAAGGCATGGTCGTGTGGCCACCGTGTACAATTCGAATATGGGACACACAATGTATCCCATCCATGTGTCTACTCGTGTGGGTATTCAAAATAGGTCACACTATTGCAGTGCTAGATCATGTGCCTTCAAAGTAAGGTCACATGGCCGTGTAACTCTATGTGATTGTGTGGTTCAACCTGCACTTAAAATTAAAATGACACACTACTGTATGGTGTGGTGTGTGTGGCACACGACTGCAGGATGACTTGTGTCCCAGTGCCGTGTGGTCCCAAATGACCCCTAATGCAAACCAATTCAACCTCAATTACTTGGGCACCAAACCAAACCATTTCTACATACATTCATATGGTCAAAACACATTCAAACACACATAAAACATGTCAAATCATTCATTCTATATGCCTAACCAATATGTCATCAATTGGCACCACAATCCACATACCAAAACAATTCAAATAAATTCACAAATTCGTATCTTAAACATAATCTCATACACCATTTAATCATTTCACTCACTTTCCACTATACCATAAGCCATCTATATTCACAAGGCATTCATAAATGACTAAAATACATATTTACACCAATATTTACCAACCAACAATTAATGATATATAAACACAAATAAGCTTGGCATAAACTCAAACCATGCCATATTGCTAAAATAACATTAAAGCTCCTATTACATGTTATTTATAACCAACAACAAAAATCAACCAAAAACTACCAAAATGAAGGAAAAATAGTGTGAATGTGCTCCGACGAGATTCCAACTGATCGAGCTTCTCGATGATCTACAAAAAAAAAAAGAAAAGAAACAACTAACATAAGTAATAAGCTTAATAAGCGCAAATAATGAAAACTTAAACTTACCGACATTTATGTCTAAACCAATTAAGCATAATTTCATTAGATCATAAGCATACTTTTCTTTCCTATACACACCACTTCACAAGGTTAGTAGGTTTATCTATGAACATATAAATCCAATCAAATCATGGAACATAGCATAATAAGCATTTCAATATATATATTTCATCCATTATATATTCAAATAACACCATTTTCACTTCTAGTACACATATCAACATTTTCCATTTCGTCTTTCAATATTATAGATCATTTCATATTCATACATATTCGATTTAAGCTTTAATCACCCATTGAACCAAATGAAATATCATTGGATACTCAAGAAATGATCACACAAGCTGTGACTGTAACATGTAACCGTATATGCTCACATGAGTTATGGGCCGAGGTGTTAAGCTACACGATGCTGCTCATACGAGCTGTGACTGTAACATGTAACCGTATATGCTCACATAAGTTGTGGGTCAGAATGTTAAGCTACACAATGCTGCTCACACGAGCTGTGAAAAATCCGCAACAAATGTAGAATCTTAGCCATCAGTAGGACATCTAAGACCAACACCTGAAACAGTAAATAACCCTAATGACATGTCATTTGTATCCTAAGTATTCATGAGGTTCAAATAGGACCATTTTACATATCCAATTCCTTTAATTGCATTCCATTATACCTTTTCAAATATACTTCCATGAAATGCACATTTTCAAACATATCATTCAATTTGATTAACATCATAATTTGATCCATATTACCAAAATACCATACAACTATCAATCTAATCTATACATAGCATAAATATTTATTAACATTTCATTCAAAACGACAAGTCATAATTTAATCCTTATACGAACTTACCTCGACTAAAGTTGTAATGGCGTAAATTCAATGTTATCTGAACAAGGGTTTCGTAACCACAAATCCGATTTAAAGAGAAATTTATTTCAATATTTTTGCTTGAAAATTTATATGATAGGAAAATCGTATGAAAATATTGATAGGAAAATTTTATCAATTTAGTGATTAGTTAGAAAAAGAAATTATTGAAGAAATTGGGTAAAATAAGGTATCGGGACCTCTATCTCGTAAAATCGAGTCAAAATAATTTTATAAATATTTATGAAATGTTATTAATGTGGTATTAAAATTTCGTTAGGAAATTTTAATGTTTGGGTAGTCAATTAAATGAAAAGGACTGAATTGTAATAGGTGTAAAAGTTGCTAGAGTGATTAAATAGCTTATTAGTCTAACGAGAAAGGATATAAAAGGCAATTAGACCCAAAAGTTATTTGGGCTGGACGGCAAGGGTATGAAAGCAGCAGAAAAATTGATAAATTAAGGGTAAAATTGGAATATTGCAAATTTAACTAAATAAAACTAGGACTAAATAGGAAATATCTAGATTTCTCTTCATTTCTCTTCAATTCCAGCAGCTAAAAACGCCATAGGAGGGTTCTCTAAGCTGGTATTTCATAATTTTTGCACCAAGTGAGTTAATCCTTGCCTTTTCTTGTAATTTTGTGTTTCTAAGACTTTTACAACTAGATCCTACTATTAAATTCATTAGTTTTTGATTTCATGGATGAAATTTAAAGTCACCATGGTTGAGTTATGTAAGTTTATGATGAAATAGAATGAAATTAAAGCTTTAATTTGTTTATGAGAAGATTTTATTAGGCAATTTCAATGGAAATTGATTTTGGGACCTAATTGTGAAAATGTTTGGAATTAAAGTCTATTGCTGAAATTCTGATTCCTAAAGGTTGTAAACTAGTTTAAGGTGATAGAATAAAATGTTAATTGATAAAAATCAGCTCAATTGAGAGGCTAATTGAGTAGGGACGAAATTATCATTTATTAAAAGCTTAGGGAAAAATGGTAATAAACAGCTTGCACTAAAACAGTTTGGACAGCAGCAGTAGACTAATTTTGAAAAATCACCAAAATTGTAGGAATCGAATTAGAAGATGAAAAAATATGGAATTAAAGCTTATTGAGTCTAGTTTCTCATAGAAGAAATATTGTAAGCAATGGATTTGTAAATTTTGAGATATAATGAATTTTGTGAGACAAGGCCAGAATGAATTCGGGTTCCCTGTTCTGACTTTGAAAAATTATAAAAATTGAATAAAAATAATTAGGGACTTAAATTTATATTTCTATAATTCTGAATGAGTCTATTTTTAATAGAAACAAACAAGAACATCATTTGAATTCTGTATAAAGAGATAATTTATTTTAGTGAAGAAGGGTCAGAACTGTTAGACAACAGAACAGGGTGACTTTGAAGAATAAACTGTACTGATTGGCTAAACCAAAAATTCTGAAAATTTTATGGTAAAAATATATATGAGTCTAGTTTCAGGAAAATTAACGGATCTTAATTTGGAGTTCCGTAGCTCAAGTTATAAATAATTTAGTGACTATGACTCAAGTAGACAGCTTTGAATGAACTATAAATAATAGTTGAATTATAGAGAATGTTGCATATGAACATGAAATGTATTAAATTGATAATTAAATTTATTTATTTAGATCCAGAAGATTCAAATACGAAGCTAGATCGAGGAAAGGAAAAAGTTCGGGATTAATAGATTTTTACTGTTTACAAACAAGTATCAAGGTAAGTTCGTGTAACTTGAATTATATTCTTAAATGCTTGAAATGCATGTTTTTGATATGAATATGATTTGAATGTTCATTATATGGAAATTTATGAAACATTGATATATTTGATAAAATGGGAAGAAATCCCGGTTGAATGAAAGGAAAATTCGATGGATCTCTGAAAAGGAATTGACGGTAAAAAGGATCTAGCCCGGACGGGTGATCCTATCCTGATATAGCCCTCCCGAAGAATATGTGTAAAATGGATTTAGCCCGGACGGGTAATCCGAATTAGGGTCTGAATTTAGCTCGACTGTAATTGGATCCAAGCTCATTAGAGTAATTGTCGTTGCAGGGGATTTAGCCTGGACTGGTAATCCCGACAATACTCTATGAGTTTATATTGCAGGGGATTTAGCCTGGACTGGTAATCCCACTGCAAGGTTGAGGTTCACGGGAGTGTGCTCTCTGAAATGGAAATGTGCGCACATGAATATGAATTGACGGACCCGAAATTGTACACTAAAAGTGTACCTCTGAAAATCCATCGAAATTCCGATAAATTCAACGGGATAAATATGAAAAATAATAAGGGAATGAAAATCATGGTATTGATGAGTACATCAATCATGGTATATATATATATAATATTGATACATGGAAACTATTGTACTAACTTGAATGTTGAGTTTGTGCATGTTAGGGTAATAATGCATTGATTGGATATATGAATGTTTATTATATTGTATTGAAAATATTAGGTAAGTATAATTCTTGTTACATGAGCTTACTAAGCACAAAGTGCTTACCCCGTTTCCTTTTTCCTTGTTTTGTAGTGTTAAGAGCTCGAAGGTCGGATTTGGTGGAGACACATCACATCGTCAACCTCAGGATTTCGGTATATAAAGAAACATTATTTTGGAAATCAATGGCATGTATAAGCTAACAAAGTAAATGTTAACGTGAAATGAATGTAAAGTTAGCCATTAGTATGGTTAACAAACCTGGTTATAGATATGTGATGACGTTATCTTATATAAATGCATGAATCTATCATGAAAATATGTTGAATTGAAAAAAAAAAATTAATTCGTAAACTCCGGTAATGCCTCGTACCCTATTCCGGCAATGAATACGGGTAGGGGTATTACATTTATTGGTATCAGAGCTACGGTTTAGCCGGTTCTAGGATCGATGTAGCAAATACGGGATTAGCTATACATGCCATTTAAATTATTATTGATAGTGTGATATCTCCTGACCATTTAAAATGTGTTTTTTTCTTATAGTAATGTCATCCGACCGAGCTCAACTGAGGAAGTCGGGAGTCATGCTCCGCTTCAATACAAAGAGAAGAAACTAGCAGAGAAGGCCCGAGACAGAGGGTCGAGGGAGGAGGCAAAAAAATTTTCTTTCAAATGATGAATGAATGGTTTAATCAATACTTAAGAACTAACCTCAGAGTGCAAGAAGTTCAAGCTCCCTCCCGCTCCTTCACGGTTCCCGAGATCCCACAAGGTATGTGTATTGAATCATGTAAAAGGAAAGCTCCAGAGATAAAATTGAAAATATGGGGTAAGAATTTCGAAAAGCGCTTGATGATGATTCCGAACGGCTGAATTCGTTAGAAAATACTACTCGGGTTTTAGAAGAATTATCTTGTACACCGAAGAATGTCCGAAATGTGCCGCCTCAATCGCTAAAAGATACACTTACCATTGGTGGAATACTAAAGCTTCAGTTGTTCAAAGAAGAAATTACATGGGAATTCTTTCGCATCGAGTTCGAAAAAAATATATCACCAGAGGTTCCTTGACCGAAAAGAAAAGAATTTCTTGAGCTAAAACAGGCAATAGATCAAGATTCTAATATGAAAGAGAATTTGTTCGATTGAGTAAATATGCTCGAGAATGGGTACAGTCAGAAGTTGAAATGTGTAAACGGTTCGAAGAAGGGTTGAATGAAGACATTAAGTTACTGATCGGAATTCTTAAAATTCGAGAGTTTGCTACATTGGCAGAGAGAGCTTATAAAGCAGAAGAATTGAGCAAAGAAAAGAAACAGTGAGAGGGAAGCTCAATTTTAGTAAAAGACCGATGGGAAAATCCCAGTTTTCTGCTTCAAAGAAATTGAAGAAATATCAGGATCGTTCTACTTCAGCCATTGGGTATTCGGGCAAAGAACGAGGTTCTCAACGCACTAATCCAAGGCCTTTTACTCCATCAGTGACCAGTGTTGGCAGTGTTGGCACTCCTAAACCGAGATGCCAGTACTGTAATAAAGCTCATTTTGGTGAATGTCGATTTAAGAGTGGGGCTTGTTACCGATGTGGTTCTTTTGACCATTTCCTCAGAGATTGTCCAGAAAGGGTTGAAAAAGAAGTTGAACATATATCGGCCGAGTAATCTAGTTTCGAGGGCGGACCACCTCGACCATCCCAGAATGTCGGTGGTAGTCGAGGAGCTACAAAAGATACTATAGGTAGGCCTGAGGTACGAGCACCTGCTAGGACATATGCCATTCGTGCCAGAGAAGATGCTTCAAAGACCGATGTTATTATCGGTACATTTTCTTTACTTGATAATCGATATTACTGCATTGATTGATCCCGGTTCTACGATTCATATATATGTGTTAAACTTGCAATTGTTAAAATTTATCTGTTGAACCTCTTGAATTTGTGGTTAAAGTCTCGAACCCCCGGGCTACCGTGTTAGTGGATAAAATTTGTAAAATTGTCCACCGATGGTAAGAGGTTATTGTTTCCTACCGATTTGATGTTACCGCCATTTGATGAATTTGACGTGATATTGGGTATGGATTGGTTAACCCAAAGATGATGCGGTAGTAAATTGTAAACAAAAATATATTGTGTTAAAATGTCGAATGGTGAGTTGTTCGGTTAAATCTGATCGAACAGAGGGTTATCGATATGATTTCAGAATGGCAGACAAAGGTATGTCAAAAGGGTATGATGCTTACTTGGCTTATGTACTCGACACCAAGGTATCGAGTCGAAGATACAGTGCGATTCAGTGGTATGTGAATTTTCGATGATTGTTTATTATTCGAGGTAGGTATGTGTACCTCGTAATTCAAAGCTCATACGAAAGATTCTACGCGAGGCCCACAAGAGTACTATGTCTCGTACATCCGGGAGTAATAAAATGTATAATGATCTCAAAAAGATGTACCGGTGGTCGGAATGAAACGTGATATCTCGAGTTTGTATCAAGGTGTTTAATATGTCAACAAGTTAAAGTGAACATCGTACCTTCGGGTTACTTCACCAATTACTATACCGGAATGGAAATGGGAAAGAATCACTATGGATTTTGTATCGGGCTACCTTTGTCTCCGAGGAAAAAGATGCTATTTGGGTGATTGTAGACCGATTGACAAAGTCACTCACTTTATTCCGATGACGTATGGATTATTCTTTAGATAAACTAGTTGAACTGTATATATCTCGAGATTGTCGTGTTACATGGAGTGCCTGCTCCATTATATCGATAGAGATCCCGATTTACGCCTCGCTTCGGGACAAATTGCAAGAAGCCTTGGGTACTCGGTTGTATTTCAAGATCGCATTTCATCCTCGATGATGGTCAATCTGAGCGTGTAATTCAAGTATTGGAAGATATGCTCCGATGTTGTATACTAGAGTTTGAAGGTAATTGGGAGAGGTATCTACCTTTGATTGAATTTGCTTACAATAACAGTTATCAGTCTAGTATTAAAATGGCTCCGTATGAAGCTTTATATGGTAGAAAATGTAGAACACCGTTATATTGGACAGAGCTCAGTGAAAGGAAGATACATGGGGTTGATTTGATCCGGAAATGTAAGAAAAGTAAAGGTTATTCGAGATAGTCTAAAAGCAGCTTCCGATCGTCAAAAATCATATGCCGACCTTAAGCGAAAAGAGATTAAATTTCAAGTCGGTGACAAGGTATTTCTGAAAGTGTCTCCTTGGAAGAAAGTTCTTCGATTCGGTCGAAAGGGTAAATTGAGTCCAAGATTTATCTGCCCTATGAAATCATAGAAAGAATTGGACCGGTCACTTATCGATTGGCATTACCACCGAACTTGATAGAATCCATAATGTTTTTCATGTATCTATGTTACGACGATATCGATCAGATCCTTCACATGTTATTTCTCCGATGTAAGTAGAGATTCAACCGGATATGACTTACAAAGTGAAGAACCGGTCAAGATATTGGCACGGAGACAAAAGAGCTTAGAAATAAAAAGATAAATTTGGTGAAAGTATTGTGGCAAAAGCACGGATTGAGGAAGCAACATGGGAACCGGAGGAGGCAATGAGGAAACAATACCCAAACCTCTTTATCGGTAAGATTTTCGAGGACGAAAATCCTTAAAAGTGGGGAGAGTTGTAATGGCGTAATTCAATGTTATCGAACAAAGTGGTTTCAGAACCACAAATCCGATTTAAAGAGAAATTTATTTCAATATTTTTGCTTGAAAATTTATATGATAGGAAAATCGTATGAAAATATTGATAGGAAAATTTTATCAATTTAGTGATTAGTTAGAAAAGAAATTATTGAAGAAATTGGGTAAAATAAGGTATCGGGACCTCTATCTCGTAAAATCGAGTCAAAAATAATTTTATAAATATTTATGAAATGTTATTAATGTGGTATTAAAATTTCGTTAGGAAATTTTAATGTTTGGGTAGTCAATTAAATGAAAAGGACTGAATTGTAATAGGTGTAAAAGTTGCTAGAGTGATTAAATAGCTTATTAGTCTAACGAGAAAGGATATAAAGGCAATTAGACCCAAAAGTTATTTGGGCTGGACGGCAAGGGTATGAAAGCAGCAGAAAATTGATAAATTAAGGGTAAAATTGGAATATTGCAAATTTAACTAAATAAAACTAGGACTAAATAGGAAATATCTAGATTTCTCTTCATTTCTCTTCAATTCCAGCAGCTAAAAACGCCATAGGAGGGTTCTCTAAGCTGGTATTTCATAATTTTTGCACCAAGTGAGTTAATCCTTGCCTTTTCTTGTAATTTTTGTGTTTCTAAGACTTTTACAACTAGATCCTACTATTAAATTCATTAGTTTTTGATTTCATGGATGAAATTTAAAGTCACCATGGTTGAGTTATGTAAGTTTATGATGAAATAGAATGAAATTAAAGCTTTAATTTGTTTATGAGAAGATTTTATTAGGCAATTTCAATGGAAATTGATTTTTGGGACCTAATTGTGAAAATGTTTGGAATTAAAGTCTATTGCTGAAATTCTGATTCCTAAAGGTTGTAAACTAGTTTAAGGTGATAGAATAAAATGTTAATTGATAAAAATCAGCTCAATTGAGAGGCTAATTGAGTAGGGACGAAATTATCATTTATTAAAAGCTTAGGGGAAAAATGGTAATAAACAGCTTGCACTAAAACAGTTTGGACAGCAGCAGTAGACTAATTTTGAAAAATCACCAAAAATTGTAGGAATCGAATTAGAAGATGAAAAAAATATGGAATTAAAGCTTATTGAGTCTAGTTTCTCATAGAAGAAATATTGTAAGCAATGGATTTGTAAATTTTGAGATATAATGAATTTTGTGAGACAAGGCCAGAATGAATTCGGGTTCCCCTGTTCTGACTTTGAAAAATTATAAAAAATTGAATAAAAATAATTAGGGACTTAAATTTATATTTCTATAATTCTGAATGAGTCTATTTTTAATAGAAACAAACAAGAACATCATTTGAATTCTGTATAAAGAGATAATTTATTTTTAGTGAAGAAGGGTCAGAACTGTTAGACAACAGAACAGGGGTGACTTTGAAGAATAAACTGTACTGATTGGCTAAACCAAAAATTCTGAAAATTTTATGGTAAAAATATATATGAGTCTAGTTTCAGGAAAATTAACGGATCTTAATTTGGAGTTCCGTAGCTCAAGTTATAAATAATTTAGTGACTATGACTCAAGTAGACAGCTTTGAATGAACTATAAATAATAGTTGAATTATAGAGAATGTTGCATATGAACATGAAATGTATTAAATTGATAATTAAATTTATTTATTTAGATCCAGAAGATTCAAATACGAAGCTAGATCGAGGAAAGGAAAAAGTTCGGGATTAATAGATTTTTACTGTTTACAAACAAGTATCAAGGTAAGTTCGTGTAACTTGAATTATATTCTTAAATGCTTGAAATGCATGTTTTTTATATGAATATGATTTGAATGTTCATTATATGGAAATTTATGAAACATTGATATATTTGATAAAATGGGAAGAAATCCCGTTTGAATGAAAGGAAAATTCGATGGATCTCTGAAAAGGAATTGACGGTAAAAAGGATCTAGCCCGGACGGGTGATCCTATCCTGATATAGCCCTCCCGAAGAATATGTGTAAAATGGATTTAGCCCGGACGGTAATCCGAATTAGGGTCTGAATTTAGCTTTGGACTGGTAATTCAGATCAAGCTCATTAGAGTAATTGTCGCTGCAGGATTTAGCCTTGACCGGTAATCCCGACAATACTCTATGAGTTTATATTGCGTGATTTAGCTCGACCGGTAATCCCGCCGCAAGGTTGAGGTTCATGAGTGTGCTCTCTGAAATGGAAATGTGCGCACATGAATATGAATTGACGGACCAAATTGTACACTAAAAGTGTACCTCTGAAAATCCATCGAAATTCGATAAATTCAACGGATAAATATGAAAATAATAAGGAATGAAAATCATGGTATTGATGAGTACATCAATCATGGTATATATATATATAATATTGATACATGGAAACTATTGTACTAACTTGAATGTTGAGTTTGTGCATGTTAGGGTAATAATGCATTGATTGGATATATGAATGTTTATTATATTGTATTGAAAATATTAGGTAAGTATAATTCTTGTTACATGAGCTTACTAAGCACAAAGTGCTTACCCGCTTCCTTTTTCCTTGTTTTGTAGTGTTAAGAGCTCAAGGTCGGATTTGGTGGGAGACACATCACAATCGTCAACCTCGTGGATTTCGGTATATAAAGAAACATTATTTTGGAAATCAATGGCATGTATAAGCTAACAAAGTAAATGTTAACGTGAAATGAATGTAAAGTTAGCCATTAGTATGGTTAACAAACCCGTTATAGATATGTGATGACGTTATCTTATATAAATGCATGAATCTATCATGAAAATATGTTGAATTGAAAAAAAATTAATTGTAAACTCCTAATGCCTCGTACCTATTCCGCAATGAATACGGGTAGGGTATTACATTTATTGGTATCGAGCTACGGTTTAGCGGTTCTAGGATCGATGTAGCAAATACGGGATTAGCTATACATGCCATTTAAATTATTATTGATAGTGTGATATCTCCCACCATTTAAAATGTGTTTTTTCTTATAGTAATGTCATCGACCGAGCTCAATCTGAGGAAGCCGGAGTCATGCTCCGCTTCAATACAAAGAGAAGAAACTAGCGAGAGAAGGCCCGAGATGAGGGTCGAGGGAGGAGGCAAAACAAATTTTCTTTCAAATGATGAATGAATGGTTTAATCAATACTTAAGAACTAACCTCAGTAGTGCAGAAGTTCAAGCTCCCCTCCCGCTCCTTCACGGTTCCGAGATCCCACAAGGTACAGTATTGAATCATCGTAAAAGGAAAGCTCCAGAGATAAAATTCAAAATATGGGGTAAGAATTTGAGCAGCAGTTGATGATGATTCCGAACGGGCTGAATTCTGGTTAGAAAATACTACTCGGGTTTTAGAAGAATTATCTTGTACACCAGAAGAATGTCTGAAATGTGCCGTCTCACTGCTAAAAGATACAGCTTACCATTGGTGGAATACTAAAGCTTCAGTTGTTCAAAGAAGAAATTACATGGGAATTCTTTCGCATCGAGTTCGAAAAAAATATATCAGCCAGAGGTTCCTTGACCAGAAAAGAAAAGAATTTCTTGAGCTAAAACAGGGCAATAGATCAGTATCTGAATATGAAAGAGAATTTGTTCGATTGAGTAAATATGCTCGAGAATGGGTACAATGGAAGTTGAAATGTAAACGGTTCAAGAAGGGTTGAATGAAGACATTAAGTTACTGATCGGAATTCTTAAAATTCGAGAGTTTGCTACATTGGCAGAGAGAGCTTATAAAGCAGAAGAATTGAGCAAAGAAAAGAAACAGGCTGAGAGGGAAGCTCGAATTTTTAGTAAAAGACCGATGGGAAAATCCCGCTTTCGCTTCAAAGAAATTGAAGAAATATCAGGATCGTTCTACTTCAGCCATTGGGTATTCGGGCAAAGAACGAGGTTCTCAACGCACTAATCCAAGGCCTTTTACTCCATCAGTGACCAGTGTTGGCAGTGTTGGCACTCCTAAACCGAGATGCCAGTACTGTAATAAAGCTCATTTTGGTGAATGTCGATTTAAGAGTGGGGCTTGTTACCGATGTGGTTCTTTTGACCATTTCCTCGAGATTGTCCGAAAGGGTTGAAAAGAAGTTGAACATATATCGGGCCGAGTAATCTAGTTTCGAGGGCGACCACCTCGACCATCCGGAATGTCGGTGGTAGTCGAGGAGCTACAAAAGATACTATAGGTAGGCTCGAGGTACGAGCACTGCTAGGACATATGCCATTCGTGCGGAGAAGATGCTTCAAAGACCGATGTTATTATTGGTACATTTTCTTTACTTGATAATCGATATTATCGCATTGATTGATCCCGGTTCTCGCATTCATATATATGTGTTAAACTTGCAATTGTTAAAAATTTATCTGTTGAACCTACTGAATTTGTGGTTAAAGTCTCGAACCCCCTGGGCCAGTCTGTGTTAGTGGATAAAATTTGTAAAAATTGTCCACTGATGGTAAGAGGTTATTGTTTCCCGGCTGATTTGATGTTACTGCCATTTGATGAATTTGACGTGATATTGGGTATGGATTGGTTAACCCAGCATGATGCGGTAGTAAATTGTAAACAAAAATATATTGTGTTAAAATGTCAGAATGGTGAGTTGCTCCGGGTTAAATCTGATCAGACAGAGGGGTTATCTGATATGATTTCAGTAATGGCAGCACAAAGGTATGTCAAAAAGGGGTATGATGCTTACTTGGCTTATGTACTCGACACCAAGGTATCTGAGTCGAAGATACAGGCAGTTCCAGTGGTATGTGAATTTTCTGATGATTGTTTATTATTCAGAGGTAGGGTATGTGTACCTCAGAATTCAAAGCTCATACAGAAGATTCTACGCGAGGCCCACAGTAGTACTATGTCTGTACATCCGGGGAGTAATAAAATGTATAATGATCTGAAAAAGATGTACTGGTGGTCGGGAATGAAACGTGATATCTCTGAGTTTGTATCAAGGTGTTTAATATGTCAACAAGTTAAAGCTGAACATCGTACCTTCGGGTTACTTCACCAATTACTATACCGGAATGGAAATGGGAAAGAATCACTATGGATTTTGTATCGGGCTACCTTTGTCTCCGAGGAAAAAGATGCTATTTGGGTGATTGTAGACCGATTGACAAAGTCACTCACTTTATTCCGATGCGTATGGATTATTCTTTAGATAAACTAGTTGAACTGCATATATCCGAGATTGTCGGGTTACATGGAGTGCCTGTCTCCATTATATCGATAGAGATCCCGATTTACGCCTCGCTTCGGGACAAATTGCAAGAAGCCTTGGGTACTCGGTTGTATTTCAAGATCGCATTTCATCCTCGATGATGGTCAATCTGAGCGTGTAATTCAAGTATTGGAAGATATGTCTGATGTTGTATACTAGAGTTTGAAGGTAATTGGGAGAGGTATCTACCTTTGATTGAATTTGCTTACAATAACAGCTTATCGATCTAGTATTAAAATGGCTCGTATGAAGCTTTATATGGTAGAAAATGTAGAACACCGTTATATTGGATGAGCTCGGTGAAAGGAAGATACATGGGGTTGATTTGATCCGGAAATGTAAGAAAAGTAAAGGTTATTCGAGATAGTCTAAAAGCAGCTTCCGATTGTCAAAAATCATATGCCGACCTTAAGCGAAAAGAGATTAAATTTCAAGTCGGTGACAAGGTATTTCTGAAAGTGTCTCCTTGGAAGAAAGTTCTTCGATTCGATCGAAAGGGTAAATTGAGTCCAAGATTTATCGGCCCTATGAAATCATAGAAAGAATTGGACCGGTCACTTATCGATTGGCATTACCACGGAACTTGATAGAATCCATAATGTTTTTCATGTATCTATGTTACGACGATATCGATCAGATCCTTCACATGTTATTTCTCCGATGTAGTAGAGATTCAACCGGATATGACTTACGGTGAAGAACCGGTCAAGATATTGGCACGGAGACAAAAGAGCTTAGAAATAAAAAGATAAATTTGGTGAAAGTATTGTGGCAAAAGCACGGATTGAGGAAGCAACATGGGAACCGGAGGAGGCAATGAGGAAACAATACCCAAACCTCTTTATCGGTAAGATTTTCGAGGACGAAAATCCTTAAAAGTGGGGAGAGTTGTAATGGCGTAAATTAATGTTATCGAACAAAGGTTTCAGAACCACAAATCCGATTTAAAGAGAAATTTATTTCAATATTTTTGCTTGAAAATTTATATGATAGGAAAATCGTATGAAAATATTGATAGGAAAATTTTATCAATTTAGTGATTAGTTAGAAAAAGAAATTATTGAAGAAATTGGGTAAAATAAGGTATCGGGACCTCTATCTCGTAAAATCGAGTCAAAAATAATTTTATAAATATTTATGAAATGTTATTAATGTGGTATTAAAATTTCGTTAGGAAATTTTAATGTTTGGGTAGTCAATTAAATGAAAAGGACTGAATTGTAATAGGTGTAAAAGTTGCTAGAGTGATTAAATAGCTTATTAGTCTAACGAGAAAGGATATAAAAGGCAATTAGACCCAAAAGTTATTTGGGCTGGACGGCAAGGGTATGAAAGCAGCAGAAAAATTGATAAATTAAGGGTAAAATTGGAATATTGCAAATTTAACTAAATAAAACTAGGACTAAATAGGAAATATCTAGATTTCTCTTCATTTCTCTTCAATTCCAGCAGCTAAAAACGCCATAGGAGGGTTCTCTAAGCTGGTATTTCATAATTTTTGCACCAAGTGAGTTAATCCTTGCCTTTTTCTTGTAATTTTTGTGTTTCTAAGACTTTTACAACTAGATCCTACTATTAAATTCATTAGTTTTTGATTTCATGGATGAAATTTAAAGTCACCATGGTTGAGTTATGTAAGTTTATGATGAAATAGAATGAAATTAAAGCTTTAATTTGTTTATGAGAAGATTTTATTAGGCAATTTCAATGGAAATTGATTTTTGGGACCTAATTGTGAAAATGTTTGGAATTAAAGTCTATTGCTGAAATTCTGATTCCTAAAGGTTGTAAACTAGTTTAAGGTGATAGAATAAAATGTTAATTGATAAAAATCAGCTCAATTGAGAGGCTAATTGAGTAGGGACGAAATTATCATTTATTAAAAGCTTAGGGGAAAAATGGTAATAAACAGCTTGCACTAAAACAGTTTGGACAGCAGCAGTAGACTAATTTTGAAAAATCACCAAAATTGTAGGAATCGAATTAGAAGATGAAAAAATATGGAATTAAAGCTTATTGAGTCTAGTTTCTCATAGAAGAAATATTGTAAGCAATGGATTTGTAAATTTTGAGATATAATGAATTTTGTGAGACAAGGCCAGAATGAATTCAGGTTCCCTGTTCTGACTTTGAAAAATTATAAAAATTGAATAAAAATAATTAGGGACTTAAATTTATATTTCTATAATTCTGAATGAGTCTATTTTAATAGAAACAAACAAGAACATCATTTGAATTCTGTATAAAGAGATAATTTATTTTTAGTGAAGAAGGGTCAGAACTGTTAGACAACAGAACAGGGGTGACTTTGAAGAATAAACTGTACTGATTGGCTAAACCAAAATTCTGAAAATTTTATGGTAAAAATATATATGAGTCTAGTTTCAGGAAAATTAACGGATCTTAATTTGGAGTTCCGTAGCTCAAGTTATAAATAATTTAGTGACTATGACTCAAGTAGACAGCTTTGAATGAACTATAAATAATAGTTGAATTATAGAGAATGTTGCATATGAACATGAAATGTATTAAATTGATAATTAAATTTATTTATTTAGATCCAGAAGATTCAAATACGAAGCTAGATCGAGGAAAGGAAAAGTTCGGGATTAATAGATTTTACTGTTTACAAACAAGTATCAAGGTAAGTTCGTAACTTGAATTATATTCTTAAATGCTTGAAATGCATGTTTTGATATGAATATGATTTGAATGTTCATTATATGGAAATTTATGAAACATTGATATATTTGATAAAATGGGAAGAAATCCCGGTTGAATGAAAGGAAAATTCGATGGATCTCTGAAAAGGAATTGACGGTAAAAAGGATCTAGCCCGGACGGGTGATCCTATCCTGATATAGCCCTCCTGAAGAATATGTGTAAAATGGATTTAGCCCGGACGGGTAATCCGAATTAGGGTCTGAATTTAGCCTGGACTGGTAATTCAGATCCAAGCTCATTAGAGTAATTGTCGTTGCAGGGGATTTAGCCTGGACTGGTAATCCCGACAATACTCTATGAGTTTATATTGCGTGATTTAGCTCGACCGTAATCCCGCTGCAAGGTTGAGGTTCGCGGGAGTGTGCTCTCTGAAATGGAAATGTGCGCACATGAATATGAATTGACGGACCCGAAATTGTACACTAAAAGTGTACCTCTGAAAATCCATCGAAATTCGATAAATTCAACGGATAAATATGAAAATAATAAGGAATGAAAATCATGGTATTGATGAGTACATCAATCATGGTATATATATATATAATATTGATACATGGAAACTATTGTACTAACTTGAATGTTGAGTTTGTGCATGTTAGGGTAATAATGCATTGATTGGATATATGAATGTTTATTATATTGTATTGAAAATATTAGGTAAGTATAATTCTTGTTACATGAGCTTACTAAGCACAAAGTGCTTACCCCGTTTCCTTTTTCCTTGTTTTGTAGTGTTAAGAGCTCGAAGGTCGGATTTGGTCGGAGACACATCACACTGTCAACCTCAGGATTTCGGTATATAAAGAAACATTATTTTGGAAATCAATGGCATGTATAAGCTAACAAAGTAAATGTTAACGTGAAATGAATGTAAAGTTAGCCATTAGTATGGTTAACAAACCTGGTTATAGATATGTGATGACGTTATCTTATATAAATGCATGAATCTATCATGAAAATATGTTGAATTGAAAAAAAAAAATTAATTCGTAAACTCCGGTAATGCCTCGTACCCTATTCCGGCAATGAATACGGGTAGGGGTATTACAAAAGTGGTTGCAAAAACATAGTCGACGACTAGTCCGATACTTTAAATTTTTCTCGATTTAAATCCAATTGGCCGTTTCTTGATCTAAATAATAATTTTTATTCAATTAAACCATTCCAACACTTAAATAAGCACTTTTATACAATTAAGTCCTTCCATCATCATTATACACAATTTCCCCAATATTTTGCCGTTTCTCAGCCTTAAACTAATTAATCGATTGGTTGATACTCGCTTATCTCTCGATCTCACTTTCTCAACCAGGATAAACTATAATACATCAGGCTCACGATTGAAGCAAAATTAGGTAGCCTTCAATATCTTGCAAGTTGTGATTCGTCACTTAACACATTTTTCGATACAAGAATACTGAAACAATGGACCCCAACTATACCACCTGACCATTATTAAAATGACGAGGTAGCTCTAGATACATCAGGTGTACCCTATTACTATTGGATTTTGTATTCTTAGTGTAGTATATTCGTTTTGTATATTTGTATTTTTCAAATAAATTAGTTTAATAAAAAAATCATAAATTACATTAATACCATTACATATTGTCCTTAATGATTTTTTCACGCAAGGTAAAATAAAAGTAAATATTAGTTCACTAGTTATTTAATATTTAACTAATACTAAAGAGTATTAGATAATCAAATCGTAATAAAAAAGAAGACTTAGATTAATAAAGGAACGTTGGACCAATATAGGTATTAATTCTCGGTTAGACTTAAATCCTTTGATCTTGAAAGCAAAACCAAATTCAGCTACATCTAATAAAATTAACAAAGGACGATCTAGATGATCCCATTTGTGGTGCCTCCTTGCTTTTAGAACACAGTCGTAGTCTTTGCTCAAATTTGATGATATAAAATGGAAATTATTAATTTTATCTAAATTATTATTAACAACAATCCCATAATATTATTTAAAAAAAACAATTTATTTTACCATTCGAGAATATATAAATAAGTGTGGTTTACAACTGTCACAGAACATGATGATGATGCCATTTATATAATTTGCAATAATAAATATATGTAGTGATAATACTTTAAATATGCTAACACAAAACAAAATATACAACTTAGATATTTCAAATCAATATTATAATAACCACACAGGTCACGGGCCTGAACCAAGGCTTGAAATCGTTTGACTAGCCCGATTTCCTAGTGAAGATGGGACGCGTGCCTGCACCAATTAGACGGGTCACAGTCTTTTTTATTTCCTACAACCGAAATTTGAGTAAACATATTCATGAGCCGGGTTATTTAATTTTACCCAAAAGTAAGAGAATATAAATAAAAATATAATTTTAAAAATAAATTTAAGAAAAAAAAGATATGTTTAGATAATAGGTAAGATTTTTTTATCTAAAGCCTAGTCTAAATTTACAAAAAAATTGTTGTTTCTTGTTGTTTTTTTATTATTTTGTTGTTTTCTCACTATTTTACTATTATTTTGTTGTTATGCTGTTATTATTTTATTATTATTATTTAGATATTGTATAACTTTTATTTTATTGTTAATTTTATTACTATTTTAAAGACATTTGCTTATTAAATTGTACATATTTTAGTGTCATTTAGATATACATATGTTTTTATATTTTTGATATATTATATTTAAAAAATTATATAAAAAAATTTAATATGATCGAGCTCAAGTTTTATCATTTTTATCTGAGGATAGACACTAACCACAAGTTTAAATCTACTCTAAACCATATTTTAATATGGTATAGATTACATAGCTCAAAACTATATTTCCAAACTAAAACAAGAATATATAAAAGATTTTCTCAGGTTTTACCCTAATGTTAAATAGTTCAATTAGTAAGGTATATGTGTGTGGATTTGATTTTCTTTCCTTGTGAAATTATGCTATTAGTCACTGTATTATGTGTAAGTTGAGGATTGAGTCTACATATTTTGATTTGATCATTTTTAGTTCTTGTACTTTTTGAATTTCAAAATTTCAATCCTAATTCACATAGTAAATGTTAATTTCTGCTATTTCGAAAATCTTACCTTGGAAACATATTACATGTATAATGCAATGTTAGATTGCTATTTTCATGAAATACTCGCAAAAAAAGCCACATCATTTTAGTCAATGGATTTAACGATACCATTTCAAACATGATTGAAATTTCTAAGTTCCAAAATTATAGGGACTAAAAATTATCAAAATGGAGAATAGGAAATAAATCCACAATTTGTGTACAGTACGAGACTAATACTAAAATTTGACCTAATGAATTTAACTACTACTATTTAAGTCAAAATTTAAATTCCAAAATTCAAAAGTACATGAACTAAATTCAGATCAATAGTAGAATTTAACACTATTTTTTTTCTATCCAAAATGGGTAGAGAAGTTCCTCTTAAGAAAATAGTAAAAGCGAAAGAACGGGGAGGAATCCATTTGTATTGGTGTAAAACTAACATTGTTTTATAAACTTTCATAATTTTTACTATTGATATTTTAGCAATCCAATCATTAAATTTATCAATATAATTATACTTGTCATGCATATAAAATTTCTAATTGATCTAAATTCTCTATCATATCAATATAAAATATTGTTTATATTAATATATATTTAACGGTTGAATTTTTTTATATAAAACAAACAGTTAAAAAATTTTCACTCGAAATTTAACGTGTATAATATTTATGAATGAAATATGAAATATAATAGTTGAATCGTTAAAATATTTAATTTTATACAAATGGTGTTATAAAATATTGAAGTGGCAAAATACAAAGCTAAATAGGGTGGTCACTGATTAATATTAGCTCTTCCCAGTGCTAGTCTTTTCCAAACCTAACTTTAATTGAATGTAAGATTCGATTTTAAATTCTTGACTACAAACAAGTACCTAAAAACATTAATGTTAACAAACAATTACAGTAAATCAATGCAAATTTTTTTGGGCATTCATGACTATATGAGGAGGAAAAGAATAATGATGGATGCTGATTATAGCTATTCAAGTGTTGGATGTATTAATATAATTATATAACATTTTAAAGACTGAATCACCATTCATGGGTCAAGAAATTAAATATGAGAAAGGATTGTATGAAATTATGATTTCACGTTATCTCTATCTTTTTCTAATAGAAGAATGATAAATCAGAATTTTTCTCTTGATTTTTAAAAAGGTTAAGGATGACATAGTATCACAGTTTCATACAATCCCTTCTCACAAAATATAATATAAATTTCCGGTATTCGAATACTCATGTAGAGTTACTATATATATAATCTTGAATTGGCAATGCAAATTTTTATTTTGTTGTGATTTACTTCTATATATATATATGTGAGAGGGGGAATTGGGGAAAGAATAGGGATTAGGGAACCGTCCAAGGGGCCAAAGGGGGCCCATGCGCTTTTTCACGGGTTCCTTCTATTACCATTACAAGATTCTCGCATGCAATTTTGGCTCTCTTGCCCCGCAATCTCACAAATTAAGTATTTCTGTGCATCAATGTTTTCTTTTTGGGGGGTCTTTTTCTATGCTTTACAGGAAATTTTCTTATCATTTTCTCCTTTGTCTTCTTTATCTTATCAATGATTCTGTTTCCCATTTTTAGCTATTTATGTGGCCATGTAATAAGCTCATATATTGTTACCTTTAAGGCACATGGTGCTATATGTAAGTATGTTGGGCGAGATACTTAAATAAGAATGTTAGATTTAAAAAAAAAAAAAAACACTAAACCAATTCTCCTATTCTGAATTGCAGTATTGCTATGACCAGTCAAACTTGATGTGTTTACTATATCTAGCAATAACATTGACAGGTATGTTAACCCTACATTAGATTGAAAAATAAATGTGTAAATATGTACTTAATGAGTTGCCCATGCATCAAATATATCTTCTCAAATCGGTGTTATCTAGCAAATTAGTATGTTTTTTTATAATAAAAAAAGGATAATAGGAAATGGCATTGATTAGCTGATAAGTAAACCTTGTTGGCATACAAAATACTAAGTTTTGTTTATCTCTTTGGATTGGGATTAAGTGCAAATTTCTGGGGGTGAGTGTCAGCAGTTTCAAGGTACTGAAAGCCTGAGCTCAACTAGGACTGAAAGGGCTTTAAAATTCAGACCCCAAAATACTAGAAAGGCCCGTTTATATGGTCTCAAAGTGGGGCTGAGGACGATGATAGCACAACACCCACATTATGAATCATCTTATCCATAAATATAATAGTCCTTTTGTAATAGCATCGTATCCCTTAAGCATGTGATTATGATAATATATATTGATAGCAAAATTAACTAAAATTTTTTACCCAAAAAGTCAAGAGAAAAAAAGAGAGTAAACTTTAGAGATAAATATACAAAACATGTACCTACTATCACTTGCTACTAATTTTCTCTGATCAAGCATGATCTTGTAGAAAAAGGCATAATGCAAGTACAAATTTAACACCAACTATTTTGACATATCTTCAACTAAAATTAGAATTTAACCAAAAGAATAATTTCATATATACAAACAGCATAGGCAGCCATACTTTCAACAAGGTTTTGTATGGTATATGTCTATCTAATGTACGCTTGCTCCTTGTGAGCTAGTGTTTCTATAGTGTCTAACTACAAAATTTTAGATAAAGGAACAACACCATCTAAATCAAGTAGTAAAATAATTTTAATATTTACTAAAATAGAACAATTTTTTACTGCGGGTCAAAAGCAGATCCATAAAACCAATTTTCATAATTTTTTAATCCCAATTTTCAAAGGAAATATTTAAAAAAATTTAATTTATAATTTTGTAACTATTAAGTAGAAAAATGCGGTGGTCTTGTTGGTCAAAGTGAACCACTTAAATGCATGACCTGAAAAGTAAAATTGAACCAGGCAAATCAGTTTCCATAGAAATGCCATTTCACCTGATTAATTGACCAATTGATATCAATTTGTTTAGATCAATTTTGTCACTTGAAGAGATTGATGGATTTGATGGGAGATTAAATCGATTCAACCAAACCAATTTCCAGCATCGTAGACCTGAGAATTGGATTTAACTAACAATTGACACATAAACCATTTGTTACTAAGCAAAGTTAGGCTTCGCTCTTTAACTTGTGTTGGTGCATTTGACTAACCAAAGTTGTTAAATTTGTTCATCTGACCTCTCATTACAAAGTGGAGTAAGTGCAGGTGTAGGTGTATGGGGTAAGCAAGTGAATGTTCAAAAAAGAAAACTCAATTCAAAATTATTTTTTTTGCACAAAAAAAAATAAAAATTTTAAAATTAAGCCTATTTGTAATATTTATAGCAATAAACTTATTCCCGAAATAGTACCTATACTTTGAGTGAAACTGTAATAGTTCGATTTTTCAGTGACGTCAAAAACAATGGTTTTAAAACCCCATTTTTGACAAGAGAGTTTGTAACTATTATTATTTAATAATTATGAGGTTAGTGTAATGTTTAATTAAAGTTTGGTTCATTAATATTTCAATCGGATAGTTAATTAAAGTATAAGGACTTAATCGTAAAAATTGTAAAAAATTAATCGCTATAGATTTTTATTTAGGTAAGGGACCAAATAAGCAATTTGGCCATTTTTATTGGTGAATAATGGAAGATGATGACATCCTCCACTTATGTTAACTTATGGTGATTACGTTAAGTTTAATTAAAGCTTAAATTAACTAATCATGTTTTAACTAAAGGTTAATCTTGGTATAAATACTAATGAAAAAAATGAGCATAATGCTCATCTTCTTCATCTACACGAGTAGAATAAAAGAAAAATATGGTTTCCAACATTTCAAGCTTAAGTCCTTCAATTGGCAAGTAAATTGAAGTCGTTTCTTGTAATTTTTATGTGTTTGGAATACTTGGAGCTCGATTTAACTAGCCTAGGGATTAATTTGTGAAACTGTTAAAGTTCAAAAAATTTACCACTGATGAATCTTGAAGCTTTTGGTATCAAATTGATAGGTTTTGAGCTTAGTCATGAAAACGACTACCTTGTAAAGTGAAAATTGTTAGTTTTGAACATAGGGGCGAAAGTGCAATAACTTTGATTTTGGCATGATTTTTTTGTAATTATAGGTTTTGGTGGTCTGTAGTAGGATTAAGTTAAGATCGATTTTGAAATCAAAGCTCAAATTTGAAAGTTATGGCAAATTTGGTTTTAGGGACTAAATTGAATAAAATGTAAAAAATGAAGGAATATCTGATAAATGAAATTGAATTGATATATGATGATAGTATGTTGTTGTGGAATGTTTGGAATTGATAGTTTGAAATTAATTACCATTTAAATCAGGATTTGACTCAAGTCGAAGATAATTGAGGAAAATGGAAATTGTGGATTAGTCCCTACTGTGAATCTAATTTGCTGATTTTGTTAGGTAAGTTCATATGGTATATTTATGTTTTGAACCTTATGTATGTTATAATGTGAATACCTATAATTTTAATGAACATATAACTATGAACTTGTACGATGAAAATTACCCTGATGAAACTTTGTAAATGTATCTTACTCTCAGTTACAAGTTGATTTTTTATTATACTGAGCTCCAACATTTGTTACAGAAGAAGATACATGATGGGCTAACAATTTGTTGTCTTTTTAAAGGTTTAGCCTAGACTGGTAACCTTACATGTATTTATAGGTTTGGCTAAGCAATTTGATGTGTCAATATAAAGGATTAGCCTGGACGAGTAATCTAACACGATTATATGCTCAGCACAGAAGAGCCTATGATGTAATTAATACTTGTCTAATTGTTCATAGAGTTTCATCGGGTAATACAGTTAATATGAAAGGTGAAAACGAAATGTGTTGTGCAAAATGCTAAAAAATATGATAATGAAGGATCTAATATATGTATATCTATGAATGAGATGTGGTTAGATTGAAATAAATATAGATTACCTTGTCGTATTCTGCTTTGATGAATTAGGTAAACTTGATTATTCATGTTAGTTTTGTAACACCCCTAACCCGTCTTCATCGTCATATTAGGGTTGCGGAGTATTACCGAACAAATCATAACATTTAACATTACATAGAAACAATTAATCATATTTAAATATCAACATTCAATCTCAATATTCATTCATAGCATAAACACATTTACGGATCATAAATCGAGCTTATGAGGCCTTAAAAATAGTTTGGGATCAATCATAGACTAATTTAAAATAAAACCGAAAATTCTAGAAAATTTTAAAATTTTGGAAACATGGGTCACACGGCCGTGTGGCTCGAAGGCATGGTCGTGTGGCCAGCCGTGTACAATTCGAAATATGGGACACACAGTCGTATCCCAGTCCATGTGTCTACTCGTGTGGGTATTCAAAATAGGGTCACACGGCCGTGTGCTAGACTGCGTGTGCCTTCAAAGTAAGGTCACATGGCCGTGTAACTCTATGTGATTGTGTGGTTCAACCTGCACTTAAAATTAAAATGACACACGGCTGTATGGTGTGGCTGTGTGTGGCACACGACCGTGTGACAGCTTGTGTCCCAGTCCGTGTGCGTCCCAAATGACCCCTAATGCAAACCAATTCAACCTCAATTACTTGGGCACCAAACCAAACCATTTCTACATACATTCATATGGTCAAAACACATTCAAACACACATAAAACATGTCAAATCATTCATTCTATATGCCTAACCAATATGTCATCAATTGGCACCACAATCCACATACCAAAACAATTCAAATAAATTCACAAATTCGTATCTTAAACATAATCTCATACACCATTTAATCATTTCACTCACTTTCCACTATACCATAAGCCATCTATATTCACAAGGCATTCATAAATGACTAAAATACATATTTACACCAATATTTACCAACCAACAATTAATGATATATAAAAACAAATAAGCTTGGCATAAACTCAAACCATGCCATATTGCTAAAATAACATTAAAGCTCCTATTACATGTTATTTATAACCAACAACAAAAATCAACCAAAAACTACCAAAATGAAGGAAAAATAGTGTGAATGTGCTCCGACGAGATTCCAACTGATCGAGCTTCTCAATGATCTACAAAAAAAAAAACAACTAACATAAGTAATAAGCTTAATAAGCGCAAATAATGAAAACTTAAACTTACCGACATTTATGTCTAAACCAATTAAGCATAATTTCATTAGATCATAAGCATACTTTTCTTTCCTATACACACCACTTCGCAAGGTTAGTAGGTTTATCTATGAACATATAAATCCAATCAAATCATGGAACATAGCATAATAAGCATTTCAATATATATATTTCATCCATTATATATTCAAATAACACCATTTTCACTTCTAGTACACATATCAACATTTTCCATTTCGTCTTTCAATATTATAGATCATTTCATATTCATACATATTCGATTTAAGCTTTAATCACCCATTGAACCAAATGAAATATCATTGGATACTCAAGAAATGATCACACAAGCTGTGACTGTAACATGTAACCGTATATGCTCACATGAGTTATGGGCCGAGGTGTTAAGCTACACGATGCTGCTCATACGAGCTGTGACTGTAACATGTAACCGTATATGCTCACATAAGTTGTGGGTCGAATGTTAAGCTACACAATGCTGCTCACACGAAATGTGAAAATCCGCAACAAATGTAGAATCTTAGCCATCAAGAGGACATCTAAGACCAACACCAAACAAGAATAACCCTAATGACATGTCATTTGTATCCTAAGTATTCATGAGGTTCAAATAGGACCATTTTACATATCCAATTCCTTTAATTGCATTCCATTATACCTTTTCAAATATACTTCCATGAAATGCACATTTTCAAACATATCATTCAATTTGATTAACATCATAATTTGATCCATATTACCAAAATACCATACAACTATCAATCTAATCTATACATAGCATAAATATTTATTAACATTTCATTCAAAACGACAAGTCATAATTTAATCCTTATACGAACTTACCTCGACTAAAGTTGTAATGGCGTAAATTCAATGTTATCGGAACAGTGGTTTCGTAACCACAAATCCGATTTAAAGAGAAATTTATTTCAATATTTTTGCTTGAAAATTTATATGATAGGAAAATCGTATGAAAATATTGATAGGAAAATTTTATCAATTTAGTGATTAGTTAGAAAAAGAAATTATTGAAGAAATTGGGTAAAATAAGGTATCGGGACCTCTATCTCGTAAAATCGAGTCAAAAATAATTTTATAAATATTTATGAAATGTTATTAATGTGGTATTAAAATTTCGTTAGGAAATTTTAATGTTTGGGTAGTCAATTAAATGAAAAGGACTGAATTGTAATAGGTGTAAAAGTTGCTAGAGTGATTAAATAGCTTATTAGTCTAACGAGAAAGGATATAAAA
This sequence comes from Gossypium arboreum, assembly GCF_025698485.1. NCBI lineage: Eukaryota > Viridiplantae > Streptophyta > Magnoliopsida > Malvales > Malvaceae > Gossypium > Gossypium arboreum. The sequence continues at coordinate 373,332 of NC_069081.1, forward strand.
GGCAATTAGACCCAAAAGTTATTTGGGCTGGACGGCAAGGGTATGAAAGCAGCAGAAAAATTGATAAATTAAGGGTAAAATTGGAATATTGCAAATTTAACTAAATAAAACTAGGACTAAATAGGAAATATCTAGATTTCTCTTCATTTCTCTTCAATTCCAGCAGCTAAAAACGCCATAGGAGGGTTCTCTAAGCTGGTATTTCATAATTTTTGCACCAAGTGAGTTAATCCTTGCCTTTTCTTGTAATTTTGTGTTTCTAAGACTTTTACAACTAGATCCTACTATTAAATTCATTAGTTTTTGATTTCATGGATGAAATTTAAAGTCACCATGGTTGAGTTATGTAAGTTTATGATGAAATAGAATGAAATTAAAGCTTTAATTTGTTTATGAGAAGATTTTATTAGGCAATTTCAATGGAAATTGATTTTGGGACCTAATTGTGAAAATGTTTGGAATTAAAGTCTATTGCTGAAATTCTGATTCCTAAAGGTTGTAAACTAGTTTAAGGTGATAGAATAAAATGTTAATTGATAAAAATCAGCTCAATTGAGAGGCTAATTGAGTAGGGACGAAATTATCATTTATTAAAAGCTTAGGGAAAAATGGTAATAAACAGCTTGCACTAAAACAGTTTGGACAGCAGCAGTAGACTAATTTTGAAAAATCACCAAAATTGTAGGAATCGAATTAGAAGATGAAAAAATATGGAATTAAAGCTTATTGAGTCTAGTTTCTCATAGAAGAAATATTGTAAGCAATGGATTTGTAAATTTTGAGATATAATGAATTTTGTGAGACAAGGCCAGAATGAATTCAGGTTCCCTGTTCTGACTTTGAAAAATTATAAAAATTGAATAAAAATAATTAGGGACTTAAATTTATATTTCTATAATTCTGAATGAGTCTATTTTTAATAGAAACAAACAAGAACATCATTTGAATTCTGTATAAAGAGATAATTTATTTTTAGTGAAGAAGGGTCAGAACTGTTAGACAACAGAACAGGGGTGACTTTGAAGAATAAACTGTACTGATTGGCTAAACCAAAATTCTGAAAATTTTATGGTAAAAATATATATGAGTCTAGTTTCAGGAAAATTAACGGATCTTAATTTGGAGTTCCGTAGCTCAAGTTATAAATAATTTAGTGACTATGACTCAAGTAGACAGCTTTGAATGAACTATAAATAATAGTTGAATTATAGAGAATGTTGCATATGAACATGAAATGTATTAAATTGATAATTAAATTTATTTATTTAGATCCAGAAGATTCAAATCTGAAGCTAGATCGAGGAAAGGAAAAAGTTCGGGATTAATAGATTTTACTGTTTACAAACAAGTATCAAGGTAAGTTCGTGTAACTTGAATTATATTCTTAAATGCTTGAAATGCATGTTTTGATATGAATATGATTTGAATGTTCATTATATGGAAATTTATGAAACATTGATATATTTGATAAAATGGGAAGAAATCCGTTTGAATGAAAGGAAAATTCGATGGATCTCTCGAAAAGGAATTGACGGTAAAAAGGATCTAGCCGGACGGGTGATCCTATCTGATATAGCCCTCCCGAAGAATATGTGTAAAATGGATTTAGCCGGACGGTAATCCAATTAGGGTCTGAATTTAGCTCGACTGTAATTCAGATCCAAGCTCATTAGAGTAATTGTCGTTGCAGGATTTAGCCTCGACCGTAATCCCGACAATACTCTATGAGTTTATATTGCGAGGATTTAGCTCGACCGTAATCCCGCCGCAAGGTTGAGGTTCATGAGTGTGCTCTCTGAAATGGAAATGTGCGCACATGAATATGAATTGACGGACCAAATTGTACACTAAAAGTGTACCTCGAAAATCCATCGAAATTCGATAAATTCAACGGGATAAATATGAAAATAATAAGGAATGAAAATCATGGTATTGATGAGTACATCAATCATGGTATATATATATATAATATTGATACATGGAAACTATTGTACTAACTTGAATGTTGAGTTTGTGCATGTTAGGGTAATAATGCATTGATTGGATATATGAATGTTTATTATATTGTATTGAAAATATTAGGTAAGTATAATTCTTGTTACATGAGCTTACTAAGCACAAAGTGCTTACCCGCTTCCTTTTCCTTGTTTTGTAGTGTTAAGAGCTCAAGGTCGGATTTGGTCGAGACACATCACAATCGTCAACCTCGTGATTTCGGTATATAAAGAAACATTATTTTGGAAATCAATGGCATGTATAAGCTAACAAAGTAAATGTTAACGTGAAATGAATGTAAAGTTAGCCATTAGTATGGTTAACAAACCAGTTATAGATATGTGATGACGTTATCTTATATAAATGCATGAATCTATCATGAAAATATGTTGAATTGAAAAAAAAATTAATTAAGAAACTCCTAGTAATGCCTCGTACCTATTCCGCAATGAATACGGGTAGGGTATTACATTTATTGGTATCAGAGCTACGGTTTAGCCGGTTCTAGGATCGATGTAGCAAATACGGGATTAGCTATACATGCCATTTAAATTATTATTGATAGTGTGATATCTCCTGACCATTTAAAATGTGTTTTTTTCTTATAGTAATGTCATCTGACCGAGCTCAATCTGAGGAAGCTGGGAGTCATGCTCCGGCTTCAATACAAAGAGAAGAAACTAGCAGTAGAAGGCCCGAGACAGAGGGTCGAGGGGAGGAGGCAAAAACAGCCTTCTTTCAAATGATGAATGAATGGTTTAATCAATACTTAAGAACTAACCTCAGAGTGCAGCAAGTTCAAGCTCCCTCCTGCTCCTTCACGGTTCCCGAGATCCCACAAGGTATGTGTATTGAATCACGTAAAAGGAAAGCTCCAGTAGATAAAATTCGAAAATATGGGGCCGAAGAATTTCGAGCAGCAGTTGATGATGATTCCGAACGGGCTGAATTCTGGTTAGAAAATACTACTCGGGTTTTAGAAGAATTATCTTGTACACCAGAAGAATGTCTGAAATGTGCCGTCTCACTGCTAAAAGATACAGCTTACCATTGGTGGAATACTAAAGCTTCAGTTGTTCCGAAAGAAGAAATTACATGGGAATTCTTTCAGACCGAGTTCAGAAAAAAATATATCAGCCAGAGGTTCCTTGACCAGAAAAGAAAAGAATTTCTTGAGCTAAAACAGGGCAATAGATCAGTATCTGAATATGAAAGAGAATTTGTTCGATTGAGTAAATATGCTCGAGAATGGGTACAGTCAGAAGTTGAAATGTGTAAACGGTTCGAAGAAGGGTTGAATGAAGACATTAAGTTACTGATCGGAATTCTTAAAATTCGAGAGTTTGCTACATTGGCAGAGAGAGCTTATAAAGCAGAAGAATTGAGCAAAGAAAAGAAACAGTGAGAGGAAGCTCAATTTTAGTAAAAGACCGATGGAAAATCCCGCTTTTCGCTTCAAAGAAATTGAAGAAATATCGGATCGTTCTACTTCAGCCATTGGGTATTCGGGCAAAGAACGAGGTTCTCAACGCACTAATCCAAGGCCTTTTACTCCATCAGTGACCAGTGTTGGCAGTGTTGGCACTCCTAAACCGAGATGCCGATCGTAATAAAGCTCATTTTGGTGAATGTCGATTTAAGAGTGGGGCTTGTTACCGATGTGGTTCTTTTGACCATTTCTCGAGATTGTCCGAAAGGGTTGAAAAGAAGTTGAACATATATCGGCCGAGTAATCTAGTTTCGAGGGGCGACCACCTCGACCATCCCAGAATGTCGTGGTAGTCGAGGAGCTACAAAAGATACTATAGGTAGGCACGAGGTACGAGCACTGCTAGGACATATGCCATTCGTGCGAGAAGATGCTTCACACCGATGTTATTATCGGTACATTTTCTTTACTTGATAATTGATATTCTGCATTGATTGATCCCGGTTCTACGATTCATATATATGTGTTAAACTTGCAATTGTTAAAATTTATCTGTTGAACCTCTTGAATTTGTGGTTAAAGTCTCGAACCCCTGGGCGGTCTGTGTTAGTGGATAAAATTTGTAAAATTGTCCACCGATGGTAAGAGGTTATTGTTTCCTACTGATTTGATGTTACCGCCATTTGATGAATTTGACGTGATATTGGGTATGGATTGGTTAACCCAAAGATGATGCGGTAGTAAATTGTAAACAAAAATATATTGTGTTAAAATGTCGAATGGTGAGTTGCTCGGGTTAAATCTGATCGACGAGAGGGTTATCGATATGATTTCAGAATGGCAGCACAAAGGTATGTCAAAAGGGTATGATGCTTACTTGGCTTATGTACTCGACACCAAGGTATCTCGAGTCAAGATACAGTGCGATTCGATGGTATGTGAATTTTCGATGATTGTTTATTATTCGAGGTAGGTATGTGTACCTCGTAATTCAAAGCTCATACGAAGATTCTACGCGAGGCCCACAAAGAGTACTATGTCCGTACATCCGGGGAGTAATAAAATGTATAATGATCTGAAAAAGATGTACTGGTGGTCGGGAATGAAACGTGATATCTCTGAGTTTGTATCAAGGTGTTTAATATGTCAACAAGTTAAAGCTGAACATCAGGTACCTTCGGGGTTACTTCAGCCAATTACTATACCGGAATGGAAATGGGAAAGAATCACTATGGATTTTGTATCGGGGCTACCTTTGTCTCCGAGGAAAAAAGATGCTATTTGGGTGATTGTAGACCGATTGACAAAGTCAGCTCACTTTATTCCGGTACGTATGGATTATTCTTTAGATAAACTAGCTGAACTGTACATATCTGAGATTGTCAGGTTACATGGAGTGCCTGTCTCCATTATATCAGATAGAGATCCCGATTTACGTCTCGCTTCGGGACAAATTGCAAGAAGCCTTGGGTACTCGGTTGTATTTCAAAGATCGCATTTCATCCTCGAATGATGGTCAATCGAGCGTGTAATTCAAGTATTGGAAGATATGCTCCGATGTTGTATACTAGAGTTTGAAGGTAATTGGGAGAGGTATCTACCTTTGATTGAATTTGCTTACAATAACAGTTATCAGTCTAGTATTAAAATGGCTCCGTATGAAGCTTTATATGGTAGAAAATGTAGAACACCGTTATATTGGATGAGCTCGATGAAAGGAAGATACATGGGGTTGATTTGATCCGGAAATGTAAGAAAAGTAAAGGTTATTCGAGATAGTCTAAAAGCAGCTTCCGATCGTCAAAAATCATATGCCGACCTTAAGCGAAAAGAGATTAAATTTCAAGTCGGTGACAAGGTATTTCTGAAAGTGTCTCCTTGGAAGAAAGTTCTTCGATTCGGTCGAAAGGGTAAATTGAGTCCAAGATTTATCGGGCCCTATGAAATCATAGAAAGAATTGGACCGGTCACTTATCGATTGGCATTACCACCGGAACTTGATAGAATCCATAATGTTTTTCATGTATCTATGTTACGACGATATCGATCAGATCCTTCACATGTTATTTCTCCGACAGAAGTAGAGATTCAACCGGATATGACTTACAGTGAAGAACCGGTCAAGATATTGGCACGGGAGACAAAAGAGCTTAGAAATAAAAAGATAAATTTGGTGAAAGTATTGTGGCAAAAGCACGGGATTGAGGAAGCAACATGGGAACCGGAGGAGGCAATGAGGAAACAATACCCAAACCTCTTTACTGGTAAGATTTTCGAGGACGAAAATCCTTAAAAGTGGGGGAGAGTTGTAATGGCGTAAATTCAATGTTATCGAACAAAGGGTTTCAGAACCACAAATCCGATTTAAAGAGAAATTTATTTCAATATTTTTGCTTGAAAATTTATATGATAGGAAAATCGTATGAAAATATTGATAGGAAAATTTTATCAATTTAGTGATTAGTTAGAAAAAGAAATTATTGAAGAAATTGGGTAAAATAAGGTATCGGGACCTCTATCTCGTAAAATCGAGTCAAAAATAATTTTATAAATATTTATGAAATGTTATTAATGTGGTATTAAAATTTCGTTAGGAAATTTTAATGTTTGGGTAGTCAATTAAATGAAAAGGACTGAATTGTAATAGGTGTAAAAGTTGCTAGAGTGATTAAATAGCTTATTAGTCTAACGAGAAAGGATATAAAAGGCAATTAGACCCAAAAGTTATTTGGGCTGGACGGCAAGGGTATGAAAGCAGCAGAAAAATTGATAAATTAAGGGTAAAATTGGAATATTGCAAATTTAACTAAATAAAACTAGGACTAAATAGGAAATATCTAGATTTCTCTTCATTTCTCTTCAATTCCAGCAGCTAAAAACGCCATAGGAGGGTTCTCTAAGCTGGTATTTCATAATTTTGCACCAAGTGAGTTAATCCTTGCCTTTTTCTTGTAATTTTGTGTTTCTAAGACTTTTACAACTAGATCCTACTATTAAATTCATTAGTTTTGATTTCATGGATGAAATTTAAAGTCACCATGGTTGAGTTATGTAAGTTTATGATGAAATAGAATGAAATTAAAGCTTTAATTTGTTTATGAGAAGATTTTATTAGGCAATTTCAATGGAAATTGATTTTTGGGACCTAATTGTGAAAATGTTTGGAATTAAAGTCTATTGCTGAAATTCTGATTCCTAAAGGTTGTAAACTAGTTTAAGGTGATAGAATAAAATGTTAATTGATAAAAATCAGCTCAATTGAGAGGCTAATTGAGTAGGGACGAAATTATCATTTATTAAAAGCTTAGGGGAAAAATGGTAATAAACAGCTTGCACTAAAACAGTTTGGACAGCAGCAGTAGACTAATTTTGAAAAATCACCAAAATTGTAGGAATCGAATTAGAAGATGAAAAAAATATGGAATTAAAGCTTATTGAGTCTAGTTTCTCATAGAAGAAATATTGTAAGCAATGGATTTGTAAATTTTGAGATATAATGAATTTTGTGAGACAAGGCCAGAATGAATTCGGGTTCCCCTGTTCTGACTTTGAAAAATTATAAAAAATTGAATAAAAATAATTAGGGACTTAAATTTATATTTCTATAATTCTGAATGAGTCTATTTTTAATAGAAACAAACAAGAACATCATTTGAATTCTGTATAAAGAGATAATTTATTTTTAGTGAAGAAGGGTCAGAACTGTTAGACAACAGAACAGGGGTGACTTTGAAGAATAAACTGTACTGATTGGCTAAACCAAAAATTCTGAAAATTTTATGGTAAAAATATATATGAGTCTAGTTTCAGGGAAAATTAACGGATCTTAATTTGGAGTTCCGTAGCTCAAGTTATAAATAATTTAGTGACTATGACTCAAGTAGACAGCTTTGAATGAACTATAAATAATAGTTGAATTATAGAGAATGTTGCATATGAACATGAAATGTATTAAATTGATAATTAAATTTATTTATTTAGATCCAGAAGATTCAAATACGAAGCTAGATCGAGGAAAGGAAAAAGTTCGGGATTAATAGATTTTTACTGTTTACAAACAAGTATCAAGGTAAGTTCGTGTAACTTGAATTATATTCTTAAATGCTTGAAATGCATGTTTTTGATATGAATATGATTTGAATGTTCATTATATGGAAATTTATGAAACATTGATATATTTGATAAAATGGGAAGAAATCCCGTTTGAATGAAAGGAAAATTCGATGGATCTCTGAAAAGGAATTGACGGTAAAAAGGATCTAGCCCGGACGGGTGATCCTATCCCGATATAGCCTCTCCAAGAATATGTGTAAAATGGATTTAGCCCGGACGGGTAATCCGAATTAGGGTCTGAATTTAGCTCGGACTGTAATTCAGATCCAAGCTCATTAGAGTAATTGTCGCTGCAGATTTAGCTCGACCGGTAATCCCGACAATACTCTATGAGTTTATATTGCGAGGATTTAGCTCGACCGTAATCCCGCCGCAAGGTTGAGGTTCATGAGTGTGCTCTCTGAAATGGAAATGTGCGCACATGAATATGAATTGACGGACCAAATTGTACACTAAAAGTGTACCTCTGAAAATCCATCGAAATTCCGATAAATTCAACGGGATAAATATGAAAAATAATAAGGGAATGAAAATCATGGTATTGATGAGTACATCAATCATGGTATATATATATATAATATTGATACATGGAAACTATTGTACTAACTTGAATGTTGAGTTTGTGCATGTTAGGGTAATAATGCATTGATTGGATATATGAATGTTTATTATATTGTATTGAAAATATTAGGTAAGTATAATTCTTGTTACATGAGCTTACTAAGCACAAAGTGCTTACCCCGTTTCCTTTTTCCTTGTTTTGTAGTGTTAAGAGCTCGAAGGTCGGATTTGGTCGGAGACACATCACACTGTCAACCTCAGGATTTCGGTATATAAAGAAACATTATTTTGGAAATCAATGGCATGTATAAGCTAACAAAGTAAATGTTAACGTGAAATGAATGTAAAGTTAGCCATTAGTATGGTTAACAAACCTGGTTATAGATATGTGATGACGTTATCTTATATAAATGCATGAATCTATCATGAAAATATGTTGAATTGAAAAAAAAATTAATTCGTAAACTCCGGTAATGCCTCGTACCCTATTCCGGCAATGAATACGGGTAGGGGTATTACATTTATTGGTATCAGAGCTACGGTTTAGCCGGTTCTAGGATCGATGTAGCAAATACGGGATTAGCTATACATGCCATTTAAATTATTATTGATAGTGTGATATCTCCTGACCATTTAAAATGTGTTTTTCTTATATTTAAAAAAATTTTTGTTTATTTAATTTATTTAAGGTTAATTTTTTTTTAAAAAAAGTTAAAAAATTTTTAAATCAAAATTTTAAAGGAAAAAAATTAAAATAAAATAAAATAATTTTTAAAAATTTAATTAAAACAAAATTTTTTTAAAAATTTATAAAATTTTCAAATTTTAAAAAAGGATATTTTAAATTTTTAAAAGTACTTTAAAAACCTTTTTGAAATTAAAGATTGAAAAAAGAAAAAATATTTAAAAACTTTAATTTAAAAATTAATAAATTTTTCAATTTGCAAAATTTTGGGAAAATTTGATTTAAAGAAAAAAAAAGGGAAAGGATTGATTTAAATCAATTTTTGTTTTAAAAAAATTCTTTTAAAATACACCAAATTTTAAAAATTAAATAAAAGGTTTGAAATTAGAAAGTTATTTAAATTTTTTTTAATAAAAATTTTATTTTTTTAAAAATTTTTTTTTTTAAAGTTTTGGGGGAACCCAAGGGGCCAAGGAAAACCCCTTTTCAAAATTTTAATATTAAAATTTTAATTTTGGGGAAAATTAATTAAATTTTTTATAATTTTCTTTTTTTTAAAGGGAAAAATTTTAAATTTTTTTTTTTTATTATAATTTTTTAAAAGGGAAAAAAAATTTTTAGGGGTTAGGGAAAGGGGCACCCAAAAATGTTTTAAAAATTTCCTTTTATTTAAAATTAAAATTTAAAATATTTTTTTTTTCTTGGAAAATTAAAATTAAAAAAATTTGGTTTTTTAAATTTTCTTTTTTTCCCTTTTCGTTTCCCAAAATTTTTTTAAATTAAAATTTTTTTTTTTTATTTACAAAAAGCCCTTTTTTTTACTTTTAGTTTAAAAATTTTTAATAACCTTTTGGTTAAATTAAGGTGGGGCTTTAAATTTAAAAATTTGGGGGAAATTTTAAATTTAAGGGGAAAGAATTTTTAAAAAAAAAATTTTTTTTTTTAAAAATTTTGAAATAAATTTCTTTAAAATTTTAAATTTGGGGGTTTAAAAATTAAAAAAAACTTAAATTTTAATTTTTTAAGATTTTGAAAAAATTTAATTTAAAATTTAAAAAATTTTACATTTAAATAAATTTTAAAAAAGGGTAATTAAAAATAAAAGTTTTTTATTTTAAAAAGGTTTTTGGAATTTTTTTCCTTTTTTGAAACCTTTTTCTAAAATTTTTTAAAAATTTTTGAAAAAAATCAAATTTTTCGGGGAAATTTTTAAAATTTCAATTAAAACTTTTAAAGGGTTACCAATTTTAAAATTTTAAAAAAATTTAAAAAAAATTTTTAAATTTTCTTTAAAAAATGGGGGGGGAATAAACTTTGTATAATAAATTTTTATTTTAAAAGAAATTTTTCAAATTTGTTTAAAAAATTTTTAAATTAAAAATTTTTAAAAATTTAAAAAAAAAATTTAAATTTGGGGTTTTAAATTTAAAACGATACATTTGTTTTAAAACCTTTCCATTTTTGTTAAAAACTAAAATTTAAAAATAAAATTTAACATATTTCAAAAAAAATTTAACAAAAAAATTTTTTAATTAAAACAGCTTTTATTTTAAAAAATTTTTTTATAATTTATTTAAAATAAACCTTTTAGAAAATTTTTAAAATTTTACAAAATTTGTAAAAAAATTTTTTTAGTGTAAAATTAAATTTTAAATTTATAAATATTTTTTTTATAAAAAAAAATTTTAAATTTTAAAAAAATTTTTAGGATTTTTTAAAAAAAAAATAAAATTTTTGGTTTTTAAAAGGGTGTTTGTTCAATTTAAAACTTAAATGAACCAAAATAAAAATTTTAAAAAAACTTTTAAAAATTTTAAAAAATTAAAAAATAATAAAATTTTTTTAATCAAAAGTAGAAAAAAAAAAATAAATTTTAAATTTAATTAACCCAAAATTCCAAAAACCAAAATTTTTTTCCCTTAAACCATTTTTTTAAAAAAATTATTTCCCAAATTTACAACCAAATTTTAAATTTTTATAAAAAAAATTGAAATAAAATGTTATTTAAAAAATTTAAAGCCCTATTAATTTTTTTTTTTTCCCCAAAAAAAAAAAAAATTTTTTAAAAATCAAATGGTTTAAATTTTTAAAAAAAAAAAAAAAAAAAATAACTTTAAAAGAAATTAAATTGATTTGTAAAAATGGTTTTTTTTTGAATTTTTTAAAAATTAATTATTTAAAATTTTGATATAAATAATTAAAAATTTGGAAATTTAATATCTTTAAATTTATTTTTAAATTAATTTAAAAATTTTAAAAAATTTTTTTAAAAAATTTTAAAATTTTCCCGGGAAAAAAAAATTTTTTTTTTAAATTGTTTTAATTAATAAATTGAACAAAAAACTTGGGAAAAATTAAAAGGTTTACTTAATTTTAAATTTTAATTTCTAACATTTTTTTAAAAAGGTTACCCAAAAATTTAATTTAAAAAAAATGCAAAAAGGCTATTTTAAAAAACCAAAAAATAAAAAAAAATTGGTTTCCAAATTTCAAGTTAAAAAGTTTTTAATAATTTTAAAAATTTTTTTAAAAAATTTTTTTATTTTTAAAGGTAATTACCATTTAATTTTAAAAATTTTTTAAATTTTAAAAATTAAATTTTTCCCGAAACAAATTAATTTTTTTACATAAATTTAAAACCAATTTAATAAAATTTTGGAAACAAAATCATTTAAAGATTTTTAAATATTTTTTGGGAAATTTAAAAAAAAGGGGGTTTAAAAAAAAATTTTTTAAGTTAAATTTTTGGGAAAAAAAAACCAAAATTTTTATTGGGAAAAATGGTAAAATTTAAATAATTTTAAAAAGAAAATTTTTTTTAAAGAAAATTAAAATGAAAAGGATTTGTTGGGTTGTAAAAGGGGGTTTTAAAGTTTGAAAATTAAAAACCAATTAACCCAATTTTTGGGACCAAAAAAAAAATTAAAAAATTAAAATAAAATTTTTCAAATTTAATTTTAAATTTGGAAAAAATCAATTTTTTATTTTTTAACCTTTAAAATTTAATCTTTAAATTTTTTTTAACCCAATATTTTTTTAATTTTTTAAAAATTTTACCAAAATTTAAAAAATTAAATGTTTTTTTCTTTAAAAAAAGAATTTATTATTAAAGTTTTTTTAAAAAAAAAATAAAATTTAAAAAGGGTTTTTAAAGTTTTTAAAGGAATTAAGGGAAATTAAAAGAAAATTTTGGCAATTTAAAAAATTTAAAAACCCAAATTTAAACCTTAAAAAAAAAAAAATAGTAATTTTTTTAAATTTCAAATTAATTTATTTAAAATTAAAATTAAAAAAGGAAAAGAAAAGGGTTTAAAATTTTAAAAATAAAAAATTTAAATCAATTTAAAAAAAATTAATTAAATTAGTTTGTTTTAAATTGAAAAAATAAGGATTTTTTAAAATTAAGAATTGTAAAACCGATATTCCCTGTTTGTTTTTAAAAATTTAAGAAATTATTTTAAATTTGGATATTAAAAATTTCAAAAACATTCTTTAAAATTTTAAATAAAAAAATAATAAATTAAAAAAACCCAAAGAAATAAACCAACAAAATTTGAGGTTAAATAAATTTTTAAAAAACTTTAAAATTTTATTAAAAAATTTGAAAATTTTAAAAAATTTTTGGAAAAATTTGGGAAACCCCCCAAAAAAATTTTTTTAAAACAATTAAAAATAAAAAAATGAAATTGTTGTTTATTTGGGGTTTAAAAAATTTTAAAATTTTTTTTGCGGTTTTAAAAAAAAGGGAAAAAAGTGGGAAATTAAATTTATTTTTTTAAAAAAAATTAAAGAAATTGGTTTAAAATTTGGGTTTTTAAATTTGAAAAAATTTTTTTTTAAAAATTTAAATTGAAAAAAAAAAAATTTTTTGGGAAAAAAAAAAACAAAATTGGAAAACCCCAAAAAAATTACCCGGAAAAAAAAAAATTGCCCAAAAATTGGGTTTTGAAACAAATAAAAAATTTAAAAACAATTTAAAAAATTAAAAATTTTTTTTAAATTTTTTAATCCAAAAATTTAATTTCCAAAAATTTCCTTTTTAAAAGGTTTTAAATTTAAACCCATTAAATTAAAATTAAAAAATTTTAAAAAATTTAAAAAAAATTTTAAATAAAAAGTTTATTTTTTAAATAAAAAATTTTATTTGAAATTTTAAAAAAATTTTCAAACCAAATTTAAAAAGGGAAATTTTTAATGTTAAAAAAATTAAAAAAAATTAGTAAATTTCCAAAAAAAAAAACAAAAATGGGTAATAAACTTTAAAAAATTAAAATTTTTAAAATTCCCGGGAATTAAAATAAAAAATTAAACAAATTTTTTAAAAATTTTAAAGGGTTTTAAATTTTTTTTTTTTAAAAAAATTCCTTTAATTTAAATTTAAAAAAATTTTTTAAAAAAAAAAAACTAAGGAAAAAAAAAAAACCAAAAATTTTTTAAATAAAATAAATTTTAACAAATATTTAAAATAAAACTTAATTTGCCCTTCAATTTAAATAATTTTCAAAAAATTAAAAAATTAAAAAAAAAATTGGATAAAAGGGGGTAAAAAATTTTTGAAAATTATTTGAAAAAAAATTAAAATTTTTTTAACCAAAAGATTAACTGTGGAAAAAAAAAAGGGGGAAATTAAAATTTTTAGGTTAAAAAATTAAAATAGTTCTTACCAAAATTCTTTTAAAAACAAAAAAGAAATTAAATTTAAGAATTTTTGAAATTTTAAAATTTAAAAGGGGAAAATGGAAAATTAATTTTAATTTTAAAAATTGGGGAAAACCCATTATCCTTTTAAAATATTTCCCAAATTTTCCCAAACTTAATTTTAAACCAAAAAAGGGAAATAAAAAAATTTTAATAAAAAATTCCTTTTCCCAAAAATTTTAAAATAAATTTTTTAAAAAAATTTCCAAAAATTTCAAAACCACCCCTAAATTTAAAGGGTTTTTTGGGAAAATTTTGCAAATCATTTAAAAATAAAATTTTTGGGTTTGTTTTAATTTGGGTTTGGAAATTTTTTTTTTTAAAAATTTGAAATGGGAAAATTTTAAAAATAAAAAAAGGGGTTTTAAAGAAAATTTAAGGGGTTTTTCCTTTTTTGGGAAAAACAAAATTTTTAAAATTTTAATGATTTTTTTTATTTTAAAATTTTTAAAAAATTTAAATTTAAAATTTAAATTTGGGAAAAGGAACCCCGGTTTTGGTTAAAATTTTAAAAGTATTAAAAAGTTATTGGGAAAAAAATTTAAACCCAAAGAAATTTTTGCGGGAAGGGGGAAATTTTAAACCCAAAGCAGAAAAATTTAAAATTAATTTTAAAATTGAATTTATTCCCTTTAATTCAGGACTAATTTAAAGGAAAATATTTCCCCTTTTTAAAAAGGAAAAACCCAAAGGCCCAGCGACAAAAAATTTTTTTTGTTTTTTTTAATTTTTTCCCTAACTTCCAAAGTCCCCAAAGGTCAGGGGAAATAAAAAAAAGGTAAAAAAATTTTGGGTTTGAAGAAAAAATTATTTGTTAAAGGGAAAGTTTAAAAAATTTAATGGTTTTTTAAAAATTTTTAAAAGGGAAAAAAGTTTAAATTGGTTTTAGGGCTATTTTTGGGGAAAAAATTTTTTTGAAAAAATTAAATAATTTAAAAAAATTTAAAAAATTCTTTTAAAACCCGGGGAAAAGGAAATTTTATAAAAAGGAAAATGTTTTTGAAAAAAAAAATTGAAATTCTTTTGGTGAAAATTGAATTAAAATTGAATTGCCAAGGAATAATTTAAAAGGGGATTTTAATTTTGGAAAAAATTTTTCGAAAAAAGGGAAAAAATTTTAAATTTTGAAAAAATAAAAATGAAAAAAAAGGGATTATTTTAAAAATTTTTTTAAAATTCTAAAAGGATTAAAAAACCCCAAAAATCATTTTTGGGGAAAAAAAAATTTTTTAAATAAAGGGGGTTTTGAAAAGGGGGTAAATTTTTTTTTAAAATTTAAAGTTGAGGTAAACAAAACAAAGGAAAAGAAATTAATTTGGGAAATGATTTTTAGGGAGTTCACAATTTAAAATTTATTTGGGAAAGAAATTCAAAACCGGTTTTGAATTTTTGAAATTAAATATGGAAAAATTTTAGAAATTTAAAATAAATTGAAATTTTAAAAAGTTAAAAAAAGGGGAAAGGGCCCCAAACCTTTTTAAAAAAAAACCCTTAAAGTTTTTTTTTTAAAAAGTTAAAGGGTGTTTTAATTAAAAAATTTTAAATTTTTTTTAAAAAAAATTTTAAAAATTTTGAATGGGAAATTTTTAATGTTTAATTAGAAAAGAAAAAAGGAAATTTGAAAAAAGGGAAATTTCTTTGAAAAAAAAAATTGAAATTTTTTGGGAAAAATTTTTAAAAATTTTTTGGGGGTTTAAAAAATTTATAGAAAATTTAAAGGGAAAAACTTTTAATTTAAAAAATTTATTTAAAAATTACCCAAAATTTGGGAACCATTGGAAAAATTTTTA
Source organism: Gossypium arboreum (assembly GCF_025698485.1). NCBI lineage: Eukaryota > Viridiplantae > Streptophyta > Magnoliopsida > Malvales > Malvaceae > Gossypium > Gossypium arboreum. Next base: position 388,603 of record NC_069081.1, read on the forward strand.
AAAAAAAGGGAAAATTGATTTTTTTAAATTAAAAAGGAAATTGGAAAAGTCTTATTTTAAATTGGGCACCCCAAAAAAAATTTGCATTTTAAAATTTTACCGGAAAAATTTCCTTTTCGAAATTGTTTTTTAAATTAAAATATAAATTTTTTTGGTTTATGGAGTTTATTAATTTAATAATTTAAAATTGTTGCTTAATTTGGTTTTGGGTTTTAGGAATTTTCGATTGATTTTTGATTTTAATTTGGAAAATTTTAAAAATTTAAAGGTTTGTAAATTTTTTTGGGTTAAAAAAGAAAAGGTTTAAAAGTCCTTCTTTTTGGGGGAAAAAAAATTTAAAAGGGGAAAAGGGGGAAAAACAGGGAAAACCCCAAAAATTTTTGGAAAAAAAAAAAATTTTTTAAAAAAAAATTTTAAAAAATTAAATTTAAGGAAAAATTTTGAAATTTTAAATTTTGATTAATTTTAAAAAAATTTATTATTTTGATTATTTATAAAATTGATAAAAAAAATTAAATTTAAAAAATAATTTTTATTATTTTTTAAACCAAAACCCCAATTTTTTAATTTAATTATTAAAGGGGGAAAGGGGAAAAAAAGGGGTTTAAAAAAAATGTTTGTGGAAAAAAATTGAAAAAAATAAAAATTTAAATTTTTAGGGAAAATTAACCTTTAAAATGGGGGTTTTTTAAAAATTTTAATTTATGAACCAAGGAAAAATGAAAAAAATTTAATTTAAAAAATTTTAAATAGAAAAAGGGAAAAAGAAAAAAAATTTTTTTTAAAGGAAAAATTGAAGGTTTTAAAAAAAAATTAAAAATTTAAAATTTTTTTTAAAACTTAATTTTTTGTTTTTAAAATTTTTGAAAATCAAAGGTAAATATTTAATTTGGAAAAAAAGGAAATTAGAAAAAATTGTAAATAAAAATTGATAAAAAAAGGGTTTTAATTAAAAAACGGTTGAAAATTTGGGTTTTTAAATTTTCCTTTAACCCAAAGGAAATTTTAAAATTTTCCAAAGACCGATTAGGGTGAATTTTTTGTTAAATGTCCAAAAATTAATAATTTTTGACGGGTTAAAAAAATACCGGGGTTTTAAAGTTTTTGGAAAAGGAATTTTAATTTTTGAAAAGAATTTTTGGAAAGTAAAATGTGGAATTAAAAAGTTAAATTTAAACTTTAAAAGGGTAAATAAAATTAATTTGAAAAATTTAATTAGAGGGAAAATGGGAGAAAACATAAAGGGGAAAAATTAAAAAAGACAAAAATTTAACCCTTAATTTTTAAAAAGGGAAAAGGGAAAAATTGGAAAATAAATTTTTTTTTTAAAAAATTGAAGAATATTTTTTTTTTAAAAAGGGACCCGGGCCCCGTTTTTGGGAAAATAAAAATTTTAAAAAATTTTAAATTTTTTCTTTTTTATTTTTAAAAAAAAGAAATTTAACTTTTGAATTTTTTAAAGAGGGGGTTTTGTTAACCCGGTTTTTTGGCATTTTAAAAATTTTCGAAAAAAAAAAAAAAATTTAAAAACCCTTTAATTTAAAAAGGGATTTAAATTTGGACATACCCGGTAGGTTTAATAAGAAAAGGGATTTGAAACGGGTTTAAAAAGTTTAAAATATTTATTTGGAAAAGAAATGGGTTTAACGGAAAAATTCTTAAATTTTAAAAAAATTCAAAGGGAAAGGGTTTTAAAACAAAAAATTTTTTTAAAAATTGAATGTTAAAATATTTTAAAACCCTTTTTGAAAAGGGGCCCCCGAAAAGGTTTCCCAAAAGGTGGGTAAAAAAAGAAAAAAAATTTAGGGTAAAAATTATTGTTTCCGGGATTTGAATTCGAAAAATAATTTCTTTTGGGGATTTTTCCCAAAAAATTTTGGTGTTTTACCAAAATAATTTAAGGGGTCAAAGGGAGTTTTCGAAAGGAAAAATGAATTTTCCCTTTGAAAAAAATATAAAAGGGTTGAAAAAAGGAAATTAAATACTTTTCTTTCCTATACACACCACTTCGCAAGGTTAGTAGGTTTATCTATGAACATATAAATCCAATCAAATCATGGAACATAGCATAATAAGCATTTCAATATATATATTTCATCCATTATATATTCAAATAACACCATTTTCACTTCTAGTACACATATCAACATTTTCCATTTCGTCTTTCAATATTATAGATCATTTCATATTCATACATATTCGATTTAAGCTTTAATCACCCATTGAACCAAATGAAATATCATTGGATACTCAAGAAATGATCACACAAGCTGTGACTGTAATATGTAACCGTATATGCTCACATGAGTTGTGGGCCGAGGTGTTAAGCTACACGATGCTGCTTATACGAGCTGTGACTGTAACATGTAACCGTATATGCTCACATGAGTTGTGGGTCAGAATGTTAAGCTACACGATGCTGCTCATACGAGCTGTGAAAAATTCGCAACAAATGTAGAATCTTAGCCATCAGTAGGACATCTAAGACCAACACCTGAAACAGTAAATAACCCTAATGACATGTCATTTGTATCCTAAGTATTCATGAGGTTCAAACAGGACCATTTTACATATCCAATTCCTTTAATTGCATTCCATTATACCTTTTCAAATATACTTCCATGAAATGCACATTTTCAAACATATCATTCAATTTGATTAACATCATAATTTGATCCATATTACCAAAATATCATACAACTATCAATCTAATCTATACATAGCATAAATATTTATTAACATTTCATTCAAAACGACAAGTCATAATTTAATCCTTATACGAACTTACCTCGACTAAAATGGTTGCAAAAACATAGTCGACGACTAGTCCGATACTTTAAATTTTTCTCGATTTAAATCCAATTGGCCGTTTCTTGATCTAGATAATAATTTTTATTCAATTAAACCATTCCAACACTTAAATAAGCACTTTTATACAACTAAGTCCTTCCATCATCATTATACACAATTTCCCCAATATTTTGCCGTTACTTAGCCTTCAACTAATTAATCGATTGGTTGATACTTGCTTATCTCTCGATCTCACTTTCTCAACCAGGATAAACTATAATACATTAGGCTCACGATTGAAGTAAAATTAGGTAGCCTTCAATATCTTGCAAGTTGTGATTCGTCACTTAACACATTTTTCGGTACAAGAATACTGAAACAATGGACCCCAACTGTACCACATGACCATTATTAAAATGAGGAGGTAGCTCTAGATACATCAGGTGTACCCTATTACTATTGGATTTTGTGTTCTTAGTGTAGTATATTCGTTTTGTATATTTGTATTTTTCAAATAAATTAGTTTAATAAAAAAATCATAAATTACATTAATACCATTACATATTGTCCTTAATGATTTTTTCACGCAAGGTAAAATAAAAGTAAATATTAGTTCACTAGTTATTTAATATTTAACTAATACTAAAGAGTATTAGATAATCAAATCGTAATAAAAAGAAGACTTAGATTAATAAAGGAACGTTGGACCAATATAGGTATTAATTCTCGGTTAGACTTAAATCCTTTGATCTTGAAAGCAAAACCAAATTCAGCTACATCTAATAAAATTAACAAAGGACGATCTAGATGATCCCATTTGTGGTGCCTCCTTGCTTTTAGAACACAGTCGTAGTCTTTGCTCAAATTTGATGATATAAAAATGGAAATTATTAATTTTTATCTAAATTATTATTAACAACAATCCCATAATATTATTTAAAAAAAAACAATTTATTTTACCATTCGAGAATATACAAATAAGTGTGGTTTACAACTGTCACAGAACATGATGATGATGCCATTTATATAATTTGCAATAATAAATATATGTAGTGATAATACTTTAAATATGCTAACACAAAACAAAATATACAACTTAGATATTTCAAATCAATATTATAATAACCACACAGGTCACGGGCCTGAACCAAGGCTTGAAATCGGTTTGACTAGCCCGATTTCCTAGTGAAGATGGGACGCGTGCCTGCACCAATTAGACGGGTCACCGTCTTTTTATTTCCTACAACGGAAATTTGAGTAAGAGTCGGGTTATTTAATTTTACCCGAAAGTAAGAGAATATAAATAAAATATAATTTTAAAAATAAATTTAAGAAAAAAAGATATGTTTAGATAATAGGTTCTGGTAAGATTTTTTTATCTAAAGCCTAGTCTAAATTTACAAAAAAATTGTTGTTTCTTGTTTTTTTTTTATTTTATTATTTTCTCACTATTTTACTATTATTTTGTTGTTATGCTGCTATTATTTTATTGTTATTATTTAGATATTGTATAACTTTTATTTTATTGTTAATTTTATTACTATTTTAAAGATATTTACTTATTAAATTGTACATATTTTAGTGTCATTTAGATATACATATGTTTTTATATTTTGATATATTATATTTAAAAAATTATATAAAAAAATTTAATATGATCGAGCTCAAGTTTTATCATTTTTATCTGAGTCGAATTTAGATAAAATTTTGAACTTATTTTTTAACTAAACCAAACTAAAACTTAAAATTTAAATTGAACCCAACCTATATTCACCTCTAGTTTTGGGATGTGAAAATTCAACTGAAAATCAGTTTGGACCCATTTTGGTAAATATTAGAAATATTGTATTACTTGTATTATTTTTTTTAAAATTTTAATAGAAAAGCCCACAAATGACAATACTGAAAAAATCAACCACTGAGACTGCATTACCCTTGCATAACCATCAAATAGAAACAACTAGTGCATATAAGTTGGAGTGCAAAATAGCTTCAATTTCTAAATGTTTTGTTTACACTTGAAATAGATATATGCATTCAACCTGAAATGTTTTACTCTCATATAATCTCAATGTATTCAATACTTTCTTGGCTTACAACACTAATATAAGGTCTGTCACCATCTAATGTTTTGTTACAACACACATATGGTATATCCAGGAAAATAAACATGTTCCTGCATCGTTAATTGTAAGGACTACCCTTTTAACAAAACGTTTAAACTTGTATTAAAATTCAACAAATGATTTCTTAATCATTTTACATTCTATCAACCATTTTAAAACTGGTTATTTAAAAGCATACGTTATTATTAGCCAACCACAATGAAGATAAATCCTTCGCGATTTCTTCCCTACCTAACAATTAGTTTATTAGCCTGAGATCTCATTTACTCAAGATCGTTCCTAAAAAGATTGTTGGAACTTAATAACCTAACGAGTTTATACTCCTTTTTTCTCTAAATTGGTCCGTAACTTAATATAACATATAATTTGTCTTCAAAAGATTATAAGCTAACATCCATGATGAACCATGATCTATCATAACCAAACCAAAGAGAAATATAGGCAGCGAATAAACATAAGTAACAAGAGCAATCACTTTTTATCTTACATGTTCATATAAGGACAGTCAAACTGCATCCACGATGAAAAATTATCATCTTTGAATGTAAACACCTCCTCACAAATTTATTCTCTTGAAAAAAGTGGCTCACAAAATGGTGACAGTTACAATCCAATTTTTGACTAATTGATGTGGGATTATTTTCCACTTATCTGTAGGAACCCGTTTTGGCTTAGTCTAGTCCACACCTTTGTTTAAAAAAGAAATAATATTATATGCACCCATTGAATGGCTAAATATTGAAGTATGACAAAATATAGCAAAGGATCATTTTTCTCTCATAATGAAGAATATATACCTTATCACAAGCATCCTTGCGTGGACACTACTGATAACAAGAAAGCATCAAAGCTTCGCATGGACTTGGAACCCAAATCACCTTCTCTACTTTGGAGTTGAACCCAAATAACCCAATTGATCAACCAACACATTCACATTCATATCTTCATCTTCACCTCCTTCGAACCTCTCATTCAATAACTCTTCCCAAAATCCTTGATCGAGTTCTTTGCCCTGTCTCTCTCGATTTTCGTCCTTGTCACCTGCTCCCTCTTGCATTTCCAATGCAAGTGCTTCCATTACTTTTACTTCGTATCCATAGTCACCAAACTCCAAAACTTCAGTCTTAACAGGGTTTGATCCTCCTCCGCTACTTCGGCTCGATTCACCTACGCGGACGACGCTAACAGGCCGTAGCCGTCTCCTTTTCTTACACATGGCTTCTTCAAGCTCCATTCTTTTCTCCTTTTGTTGTATTAACTGATTCAGAAAAGCTGGATTCTGCATTGCGCTAGCCAAGAAACACATCATTTGCTGCTGCTTCTTTTCAGTGCCTTGGAGCCTTCGTTCCATGGCCTTAATATAAGCTCGAGTGTTGTGTTGCTGCTGTCTTAGCTTCACTAGTTCCATCATTAGAACCCGCCTGTCTCGCCTCAAGCGATCCACTTCACCATCTTCAACACAAAAGCCTAGAGATTGTTGAATTACTACTGGCGTTTGAGATGTGTTCTTTCTTCTCTTGATACTGTTCAGGAGATGCTTCTGGCCCTTGATAAACCCTTCATTTTCAAACTCCCATTTCTCTGAATCAATCTTTCGAAAACCCTGTAGGCAAAAAAATTAGAATTTTGTTCTCAGTTTCATATATCAACTATCAACCACACACACAAAAAAAAAATCAGGTTAAATGAAATTACAAATCACAATTCAAGTACTTGACAAAGAGTACTAAATAAGTAGTACCCCACTTCTAAGAAAGTTAAAATTGCAGAAAATAATGGTGAGGAAAACCCGGAAGAGTGTTTTAAAAAATTTTCTACCACAAATGGAGTTGGAGAATTTCATCATTCTCAATTGGTTAATATATAATCTTTATAAAAAATAACAAGCTACTTCAACTAGAATTAGATAAATAATGTTAAATATTATCATTAAAATACTAATATAAAAATCAATAGGTGAACAAAGAATAACAAAATCAATATTTCAACATTTATATGCAACAAAATAACAAAATAAACTGTTTAAATTTATATATTTATCAAAAAATATGGAAATCAAATTCTAACAAGTAAAAATAAAAGCTTAATATCTTAATTTTCATAGGGTAGATGAATGGTTAAATTATTAATAAATAATTCATAGCATGAGATGTAAGTTAATTAACAATTTGTGAAAACAGATAAACAACAAATTATTGCTTCAAAGTTATGAACTGAGTAGACTTTCACAGAAATCAAAAGATGCCGAGAAGAACATTAATTTAGAAGAGAAAACCATTTCACACAAATTATAATCAAGCTTTAAAAGCATCCATGTCTTAACCTTTGAGAAATATAAATTGGAAATTGAAAACGTGGTTTAAGATAAGAACACTTACATAAGTATTGAGCTGCCTAACGAAACTGGAGAAATTATTGTGCTTGAAAAATCTAGGGAGGAGATTACTAGAAAGAGAGTGAGTATCCCATACAACGAAGCTGCTACCTCCTCTGCTCCAAGACACTACACAGTTAGTACTTGGATCGTCCACCATGTTAAACGTCTTATACAGAAACGGCGGAGGCCCTGAATCGTTGAGACCCTCCATAGGTTGCGGCGTCTCATCTTCGTACTGCGAGTAATTCGAACAATGGAACTCTTCCTTTAAAGGAAAATACTGATTCATGATTCAAAAAAAAAAAAAAAGGATTTGATTTGAATTCAGTTGCCTTCTTAGACAATTGCTAAGTAAAATGCTGAAAATTTGTTTTCATGAATGAGGATTTGAAAACAGGGGCATATACTCCAATTGAAGAAAAGAAATTGGAAGGTGAATCTAAAGAGAAGAGTAGAATTATAAGTGGAAAGTGACAGAGAAAATCAGTATTAACGGAACCTTTGATAAATTTCTTTTGGAAGTTTCTTATTTGGTAAGGTAGTTTATGCCGTTATAGTAGAGCGTGGTAGTTTTGCCACGCTTGCGTATAAAGACGCCGCTAAAGCAATATGTTAAAGACTAGAAAGTTCTAGAGTTATAACATGGATTTCCTCATTTGAGTAAAAATAGAAAAATAAGGAAAATAAATAAAATTTAAATAAAAAATTAAATTAATGGGGAAAGTGTAGTTTATTATAAATACATATTCAATCATTTATGAGTTAACACCATTTTTCCATGCACGTGGGAGTCCTTTTATATTTTAAGGTAATAAACACTTGAGTTTAGATTTAGTATAAAATATATTTATTGTCCGGTAAATTGTACAAATGGTCACTCAATTATGTTTACATTTCTGTTTTGGTCACTTAACTTCAATTTTTTTTAATTTAAGTACTAACATTTGAATTCAATCCTGATTTGGTAACACATTTAGTTCTTAATACTTAAATATTCTATTAATTTGATTCTAATTCAAAATAATTTAATAAATTTAACCCTTCATATTTATAAATTCTATTAATTTAATCCTCCAGTTTTCTAACCAAAGCTACTTTTAAAATAGATGCATTCCACATCTATTAATTATTTTATTTATGGTTAAAATTATTCAATTTAGTACATGACCCTTTTGTTTATATTTTTAAGAAGTTAGTGTTAGAAATTAACTAAACATTACTAAAAATAATAGAAAATATATAATATATACAATAAAATTTAAAAATAACTTAATATTTGTAAAAATTATAATTTTCACTTTCTACCAAACAATAAATTTTCTTTTTAAAAGATACAGAAAAAGTTAAGCTATCAAACATCCGACCTGAGATTAACTAAAACTTCATTTCAATGAAAATATTTTATCAATATATCAGACTTAGTTGACAACAGTAAACTATTTTAATGCCAATGTTATTACAACTATTCTAGTACTAATGTACTAAATAAACTTTTTTTCAAGTTTGTTTTTCATGCTATTACACTAAGCAACCGGCCAAATGGTACGAAAAGCACGCCCATATTAATTGGGATGACCCATAACAAACAACTTTTTTTAAAATTGCTTACAATGATAAAACATATTACACTGAAAAGACAAAAAAATCATAAGTTCGGACCTTAGACACTAATGTTAGAAAAATATTGTTTAAAAATAAAAGAAACATGAAAATAACCAAAAAATAAAAATAAAAATACTTAAAACGGCTCATTTGTTTTCCATTTCACAAGGATTGTTACTGACTTGATATGCTTAAAATGACCATGGGATAACATAAGGCTCTTTTTTCTTTCAGTTGCCAAATGATCATTTAGCTTAAATGAAAAACAGTACAAAGGAAAATATAGATCAGCAACACTAAACTAGATTCCTCATTTAAGTAGTTGCTAATAATGGCCGCAAAGGATATAACATGTTAAATATTATATTACAAAGCCTTAGATGGAGGAACACTACGCCGTATCCACATGGTTAGGGCTCCATTCTTGGTCATATTTTGAATGAATCTGCAACAAAGCGATCACATAGTCCATTATATATTTATATTGTGCAAACTGACCGTTCAAATATGATGCATTTCTGAAAATCATCAGGTCAAATACGTTTATATATGTATTAAATTTGCCCTGCCTTTCCTAGGTTCAAAGCCCATTTATTGCATAAAGACAACACAGGCATGCAAGAGAAAAAAATTACTGGTCACCTTTTCCATCAGTAGTAAGACGGGGAATCTTTGCAACATTTTCAATGGAGCTGCACTCAAGAGGCATGCGTTGCACTTCTGCTTGGGGAGAATAATATGGTTCACTTTGTTTCAACTGCTCATTTGAAAACTGATCTGCCACTTGATTTAAGTAGATGTCTAAGGTCGGAGATGAAGACATTGCCAACTTTCTCTTGTTCTTAAACCTTCATCTAACAGGGGTATGAGAAACGAACAGCAAAGCAAACTAGATTGTACAAGTATTTGATTCTAATGTACAACGTATTTGCCATGAAAGATACCTGTCTTTCTTCTTCTCAAGATATCTTTGCACCGATGCTTTTCTGCGAGTAGGTCCTTCTGGAAGCAAGTTACAAAAATGAATATTTAAAGCCAATAGGGGAGAAAATGAAGTTATCGTCATAGCATAAAGGATACCAACATCTTTTATATTTCGTGAAAACCATCATAACAACATAGCCTTTTATTCCAGCTATGAAAGTACATCAGTTTTGTCACACTGATGTTTATACACAAAACGATACAAAACCAGCTTCCAAAAAATAAAATACCCCTCATTGTCCTACTTCACTTTTGGAATAAAAAAGGTCCAGACATGAGCTGCAAAAAATTGAGGGCACAAGATAAAAGCTGAATCTGTAACAAAACTACACTCCAGGTTGGAAAGGACCTTAACCAGCTAAGCCAACAGATAAAAGTTTACTACATTAGTTATCAGGTCAGGCACGCATCTCTTTAGATTTATCAAGGTTCCACCACAGTGGTTATGTCATGGTCCAGAATCAATTAGTTCATCCTGGTGGCGCACCATCTAAAAAAAACCATATCCTATTTCACATCAAATTAAACGAGAAACAAGAAATAATCAAAGGCCATGACCCAAAAACTGTATGTCAAATACCAGAAATCTCTATTCAAGCAGACAAGCAACTGAAATATAGCTTTCTAATAAATTGTAAAATTTGTATTCTATCATGCCTATTCCAGGCAAAAGTTTTATTTGAACACCAGTTCTTGCCTATGATCAAAGTCTGTTGAAGCTTATTTATTTGACCTGATGAGTAACAAGGAAAAGAAGTACGAAAGTTGCTCTAGGTTACAACCAACAAAAATGATTTGACACGGGAACGAAACAAGGGATAGAGGGAGGAAAGGAGTTTGGGGCACCTGGAGGCTGGTTCTATTGTATTAACATCATTATGAAGATGATAAGGGAAGGCAAAAAAGTCCTAATGAGCATGAAAACTACGAACAAGATCAAGTTTCAATCATAATTCATTAAATCAAGGATTGGCAACACAGCTGCATCTCTGTTGTTCAATTACTTAAGTTCATTATTCAAAAGAGAAGCCTTAATGGGGAAAAAAATTACAGGTTCTATAGCAGAAAGTTTAAACCTAACCCAACACCAAAACAAAATACAGCTAATGCGTATTCATGGCAAAACCATCATCCATTGCCATTAATCAGAGGAGAGGTGCTAAGCATGTAAAGAAGTTATGAAATTTTACGAGACAATTAGAAGGAAGTATTTACCAAGGCTGTCTTCAAGAGATGCATTGCTCTCTTCTCGAGGAAATTGACAGTTTTCTGCCAGATTTACAGCAAAAAAAGAAAGAAAGAAAGAAAGAGGCACGTCAATAATCAATAGAGGATTATCTTGGAATATAACATGGTTCATTATAAACTGAAACAGATTCATCCAAGAAAAAAGATGTATGCTTATTTGCTTATTACTCCTTTTTCCCACTCTAAGTCACACAAACTCCACATGGACTTAGAAGAGAAATGAAGCCGAAGTTAAAAAAGCACCTAAACCAACCCAAAATCCTACCTGTTTGCTGAGGTGGCAATATAACCATTTGTGAGCATGGGGTTGTTTTGACACTTGCAGCCTGTGAATGGCATGGAATGGACCATGGTGTGGTCCTTTGATCAGCTAGAATTTCGTGAGGAAATGAGACTGGGCTTGCAGCAAGCTGCAAGATTGCTTCAGCCTGCAAAAACCATTGTAAGTCAATATGACAACACTTATTTATAGTGAGATAAGCCATATAACATCTGAACTATTAAGAAAAGAATATAGATAACCTTACAACCAGGCATATCATCATAGACATTCACTTTCCCACAGTAAAAGATTGTCATCTGTCCTGCTGACTCTTTTGGTGCGCCTGCAATTCTGGGCAGTTGGGAAATTTTCACTCTTAGAACCTCAATCGGCAACATCAACTTAGGCAAACCAGTAATATGATATATTCCTTAAAAGAAATGCTCAAGATAAGTCTACATCAAGCCCAAAATTTTCACTCCAAATCAAGTTACTCTAAATCTTGCAGGAGTTGGTCCTCTGCTGAACTATGACCATAAGTAATTTTTTTAGATGAAAAATAATATGCACCAAACCAATAAGATGCAATATTTTAATTAGACAACCTAACATGAAATTAGGCAAGTTATCAAAGTAAAGAAGTAATGGAGTTTATCCAGTAAGGCAATAGGTGCAACAATCTCCTCAAAATCTTTCACTACAGAAGCTGACAGAAAACATTCATAGCCACAACCTTATGTATGATACTGTAGTCTAAACTCATACAATCAACAGGTATCTTGATACTTGGGAGGGGGTGAATGACTTTTTAAAGTTTTATGAAGACAAAACATATGATTATAAAACCAGCATATCTTTTAACTGCACATCTAGTAGGTAAAGCTTCGATCAAGTAATAGTTTTACATGCCAAAATCAAGAAATCAAAGAGGAAGAGGAAAAGCATACGTTTTAGCTGCCCCTACATATATACAAGAACCTGTAACCAGTAGCCATGCAAGTTATACACCAAGGACTAAAGCAGGGCAGAAATGAAACTGCAGCTAAAAGATTTCAACTACCTGAATATTCCTGACAGAAGTATTTAGTTCCTCTAGAGTTGGTATTTATCAGAGAAAAACATCAACAAGAAATCAATAACCACACATTTAACAAGGAAAATAGTTAGACTCCTATCTGAGTGTTGTATTATACCATAACATGCATTGAAATGTAAGCTGTAGCTTTCTTGCTTCCATTAAATTTCAGTTAATCAAATCATTAAGTAAACATCCTTTACAAAAGCCATTTTGTCTCCTGTTAGTTCAAAATTCCGATCAACTACTTTCTCCATGATGAGTTCTTGATCTGTTTATGCGAGCTAGTTTGGTTTTCTCATCAAGAAATAGGGATCCATAAATTTAGGAGCAGTCCAATTCAAGAAAGCCTGAGACAGAAATGACGCTTTAATCAAAGCCGAGAAACTTTAATCTCAACCAACCACTCTTATACGCATGGGAGATGCTAGTCAAGCACTCTAACCAGCACAAAACTCTGCTTGGAACTTACTCCAACTTTCTTGTATAGCCAACTTCAATGTCATTCCATTTTGATGCCAAGACCAGTAGATTACTCTGACAAAACTAAATAAATCAACAGTTGTGCGCCACGTCATTTAGCTACATGTTGACCCTCCCACTCATCCCAAGCCACTAAATTAAATGGTTAAAAGTTTTAGAGCATAAATAGGTAACTCTAAAGGATCCTCCAGATTGCAAGTCTAAAATAATGGAAAGGAACAACTTATGATTAGCATGCCGTCATTGTTGACTTGAGGATTTTGTAGTAATTGCAAGCACAAACTCGACGTCCGAAATTACGGATACCACACAGATACTCGGGCACATGTGCGAAATTCACATTCCTTTCACATTGAAACGCTTAACAGTTGACTCTATGTTGGACAAAATTTCCTAAAGAAAAAGATAATTAAATGACCTCACCCTCATTGAACTAGGGTTATCTAGAAAGGAAAAAATAGGGTGCAAAAAAATAGTGTAAAAAGAACACCTTGGAGAAACAGAATCATTTCCAGAGATGACCGTTCGGCCAGAATTGTCGCCGGACAAATCGGATTTCGAGGGATTTGAATGGGGACAAGGAACGGATTCGGGAACTGGAACCAAGATCCCGTTATTCGGTGTAATTTCCTTCGGTAGAACGTTTGAATCAGAAACAACCTGCGAAAATTTTTATTTAATTTGACTAGTTTGACCAAAAAAAAAAGGAGAAGTTTGTAAAATATTCTACTAAACTAAATACAACTTTTTCATGCCTTGGAAACTGAAATAAAATAACATAAACAAGATTAATTTATCCAAAAAAGAAATACACGCACGCAAGGCGGATATTCCGGGCAGGGAGGGTAAAGTTTCTTCCGAGCTTCAACGGCGTCGGAATCAGACGTCGTTTCTAGAAGAGTTTTCAACGAGATCACCTGCTGAATCGCCTGCGATTTGTTCCAAGACGGTCTCCGCATCCCTAAAAGCAAAGAAGAAATTGTGAAAAGGAATAGGAGTTCAAAAATTCGAATCAGAACATGCACACACTTTCACATTCAAAACAGAAAACATACATAAATTTAGAAGAGAAAAAAATAGATGCACAGAGAGAGACCTTTTTCTTTGAGGTAACGGCGGCAATCTTCGCGAGTGACCTGGGAAATGTCATCCTCAGTAAGCTGGTTAAGAGGCTTGTCTAGAGGTGACCGGGAGACCGTTTCTCCCGGAGACATGGCTTCAAATTTCCGGTTAACAGGAACCAGCTGCCTTTGGAGCACTAATTTCTCAAATTCCTTCTCTTAGACGCTGCGAGATCGATCGGACGAGAGAAAGGGGCAAAGGTCAGGGATTTTTTTTACACTCTCTTCACTGATTTCAGTGATTACTAATTTCGTAAATTGGAAGGTGCTCCAGGGTCTTTCGGACTTTTCGTTATGAAAAGAGTGAGAGAAAGTGATAAGGAAATAGAACGCGTGAATTTGAGACAAGCTTAGGTCTCCACTATGGTGTCATCTCAGCCTTCCTTTTAAACCTTTTTCCAATTCATTATATGCATTTTTTTTTATAATTTTTTCTTCGCTTTATATTTTTATTTAGGTCTAATTTTTCCCATAATCCCTGTACTCTTACATTTTTAAAATTTAGTCTTCCTGCTTTTAATTTGAAATTTTGAATCTCTATTTGTTTAATTTTTCTTTCAAAAGAAAAAAAAGAGCTGCTTAATTTTTAATATATATATTTATTTAAAATAAATAATTTTAACATAACATAATAAGCTAGTAAAATATAGTCTATTACAAAACTAATATATGAATTAAAAATAAGTAATCACGTAAATATTCAATAATAAAATATATTGTTTTTAAAAATATTTTTTACCAATTTTAAAAATATTCATTTTTATTTTTGTTTTAAAATAGAAATAATTTTAATCATATATTCTATATTTATATTGCCATTTTATGTAATACCTTTAAAAGAAATTTTTTACCATATTTAATCTTATCGTCACGTTTGGATCAAAACATATGTCTTATCATTAAAAATATTTTCATCGGTGATCTAAAGGAAACTTAAATGAAAATTCAATTCATAACGTATTTCTTTTAATTATACTTTAATTTATCAATCACAAAAGCAAATTGACTGAATGAAGGGAATCAAAAGTTGAGAGACTAAATTTTAAAAGTTGAAAGAATACAGGGATGTGGGGCAGAGTTAAACGTCTTTTTGGCAGAAGAGTTAGACCTTTTTATTTATTTTTGTTTTAAGCCCACCCCGGGTTACGCCACGTAATGACTCAGTTTTCTGCAAATTACCATATTAGCCCACTTCAGTTTTAATTAGAAAATAAATGAAACGAATAAAGTGGAGGCAGTTGTTCCAAAAATTTGATTAATTAAAAGCATTAAACGACGTGGAAGGAGAGAGGATTCTAGGGAGCTAAGAGTAAAAAGCAAAGGGCGGGAAATGAAGGGACGGAGGAGTTGAATCACGTGATGGAGGCAGCATAAATCGTGGTACGGATGATACAGTGTTAAGGACCCAGAAGCATTGATAGGTGCGGGGATGATCAGCCCTGTACCACCACTTGTCAAACAACCCACGTGTCTTCCACTCCCTGTTAAACCTAACCGGTGGACCACATCTTTAAGCCCCCCGCAAGTAGCACTAGCTGCCCTGCTACAGTCCTATCCAACCACGGCCGCTGGCCCACTTATCCCCTCCATCACACCACCACGTTTCATCTTTCTCTCCCCCTCTCCCCTCCCCTAATTCCAACCCCGCTTTTCCCCACACCTCCCTACACACCCACTCCTTAATGCCCCCTTTTCTTTTTCTTTATTTCGCTTAATTTCCATCCAATGCCCTTAAATTATCTTTCAATTTTTCAATTTATCTTTAATCTTTAAACCATTCAAATTAAGTCCTAAATGTCTTCTAATTTTATCAATTTAGGTGTTTGCTCAAATTTAACATAAAGAATATCTAAAACATACGAATTGAAGTGTAAACGCCTGAGTGCCTATTACATAAATAATTTAGATGTGACGTGTTAAAAAATAGATAGTGTTGATAAAATTTAAGTGGCCTATTGATTTTTAAACATATCATATTTATATATATTTTATATTATATTTGAACAATAATTTAAAGTTTAAATTAATGGCTAGGTTGATTAAAAACATAATAAATATGTAATTGTTACTTTAAAATTCAATTACAATGTTTTGTATAGTTTTGAGGATGTAGAATGGGATTAATCCTTATTTGTATACAAATTAATGAGTTTTTTTTTCATCAATATATCATCTGATTTTACTTATAATATATCATCAACAGAACTTAAGGTTTTCAAAATTAGACCAATAGGCGAACCGGTCAAACCATCGATTCTCGATTCAATCTGTTTGATTGAATAAATTATTAAAAATAAAAATATTTAAAAATAGATAAAAATCGATTCTGTAACACCATTAACCCTTCTCTGTCATCAGATTAGGGTCGCAGGCGTTACTAACCAATCACAACGTTTAATTACATCGTAAGTAAAACTCTAAGCTAACTATTTACATCACATCATATTGGGAGCAATACATGCTAATTTAATATTTCCATAATAGTGTCTTATACAATCAATTAATGAATCATGCCATACGATGCTAAACTTGGTCTTCTACTGTTTACGCTCTTATCACTATTTATTCCCTCTTGAAAGCTAAAAGTTGGATACATAACAAGACTATTCTAATTATTAGCACCAGATTATTGGTCTATACTATACCTATCTACTTTTGATGATATTAGTAGAATGACTTACTTCACCTAATTTAAGTTTGTTATTTTCATTCCAAAACTAAGTGCCAATACTCTTACAATCCTTAATAAAAGTTTATGGGACCTTAAAAACAGTTTAAAATCAAACAGGGGCTAATTTGAAATAATTCTAGAAGTATAGGGAAAATTTTAAAAATACCTAAAAACAAAGGTCACACGGTCATGGGGAACGCCCCAGACTGTGTGACTTTCGAAGTTGGGACACACAGCCATGTCTCAGCCCATGTCTTTACCCGTGTAATTCACTGATTTGAGACAAATGGCTGTGTCTCAGCCCGTGTGGGATCTGCACCTATACTGTTTTACAACACGATTAGGGCACATGCTCGTGTGTGTCACACGGCCATGTGGCAGACTATGTCCTAAGCTAGTGTACCTAAATGTACCTTAAAACTCAAGTTTACAACTCAAGTTTACTAAATTGTGTTTACTTAGACACTAAGCAACCAATTCACCAGTCATTTAACCTATTCAAAACTCAATTAAACATGCTCAAAACAAGCCAAAACAACCATCATAAGTGCCTAACCAATGTACCCTCATTGGTACCACATCCATTCAAAACCTTTATTCATACCAAATTTTCCATCATTGGACTAACATTTAGCTACTTAGGTTACCAACCTCAAGCTAAACACATACCAAACTTTAAGCTAAACTATCATACCAAACATAGCCTCAACCACAACCATATATAAATATAACCATCATTGCACTTGAAAACCAAAATATCATCATATTATAAACAACCTCAAACAAAGGACCTCTAAAGTCCATGCCATTACAAAATAAAACATCACCACACTTGAGCCCAGGATTGTCATTAGATAACGAGTCGACAATAAAATGAAGGTACCTAACCTGTACACGAAAAATAAAACCACACGTTGAGTATAACTTAGTGGTATTTCTATAATACAAACAATTTAAACTTGATATGAATAATTAAAATGTGAGAATGTAACAAGTAAAGTTATGAACATATGTTTCAAATCAATAATACAAATTTACTCATTATTTACTTACATCCACTAGATTCCACATGTTTAAACACATATCAATTGTATTTCATATATAGCATTTCGTAATTCAATTCATGCAATAGCATAATTCATCTTTTTGTTCAATATATGAATTCATTTCAATATTCATATCCCATTTCATCATTCTATATTTCATTTTTCCCTATTAACTCAACTCGAACTTGGACGGATACACGGATCCAACCAACATACCAGTTTGGCACCCAGTGTCTCATCAGATAAATCTAAAGTAATAACTAGGCTCAGCGCTATATAAGTTGACACCCAGTGCCTCATCGACTCGAGGTCGAAGAAATCTATGAACTCTTCCTATCTTATGACATGCCATTTATATTCGACTTAGCTCGAAACAGTTAATAGGGTTTCATTTCACTTTCAACACATCCAATGTTCCAATTTAACATATGTACATCATCACACATATAAGTATATATTAAATTTGATAACAACTAAAATTTCTCAATACACATATTCATAAGAATACCATATTTCTTGATACACATAAATTGTTTATTATAATCATTAATTGTTTCAATTTGGCCCAAAGTACAAGAGTTCTCACCTTAATTACTTACTATATGGAACAATTCAAAATGCAATAATTTATAACTTAGTTCGGATTATAGAAACACAAACTGTATATTTCGAGCTACTCGACATCGACTTTGTCTTTCCCTTTCTTACTCGAAGATTCTAGGACGATGTTCGCTACGAAATAAAATAATTACAATAGATTAATAACACACAACTCAATTTTCATTAAATTTCAAATGTTACACCATATTTTGCATGTAAAAGAGAATGAAATCTTCTCTTTCTTTCCTTTTGTTTATTATTATGACTATTATTATTATAATTATAACATGTATATATATGTATTAAATTAACATAATATATATATATATATATATATATATATATCATAAATGCCACATTATGACCGTTCTCTTAGAAGAGCAATGGTGTAATGGTTACTTTAGTCCTTTAATTTATTTTAATCTATAATGTAATTTTTAGTCCTTATGCAATTTAGTCCTTGTACCTTAATAACTCTTAATTTCATGAAAATTTTTACCTAAAATTTAATTAACTACATAAATAACTTCATAAATATTTATTAAAATATTTAATACGAGTTCGCTTTTACGAAAACAGTCCTGAATCTCACTTTCTGCACCCCTGACTATCGAGTCATTATAGATTCAACCGGTCAAATGTCAATTAACTAGTTCAACCAGTTCACGAGTTAACCAAATTGACCCCTTATTTTGGATTGGTACCCTGGTCAGTTTTCGATCCAATCGATCTAACCAGTTGGTCCAGTTATGAAAACAATAACTAAACTTCATATATTTTATTTAATACAGTATAAGTGTTCAAAAAATTCATTTATACCATAAATGTCATAACTTTAAATTTAAACCCTTGACTTTTAATTTATACTTAAGTAAGTCCATTTATGCCTAGTGCAATTGGTCTGACTAGCTGGTTCGTTCTGATTTTCAAAATAATGACGAAGCTTAATGTTTATTTATTTATTCAATATAGCATAAATATTTAAAAATTTCATTTATACCGTAATTTTCTCGATTTTAATTTATAACCCCATTGACTTTTAATTTATATTTAAGTAAGTCAACTTATTTAAGTGCAAATAAATTTAATTGGTTCGATTAGTTTGATAAGCACAAGCGGTTCGATTGATCCATTCGATTCTATTAAATAAATCATCACAAAATAAAATAAGATGGTTCAAATACCCTTCAATCGATCTAATATATTTCTCTAGATCAAGACCCTAAACAATTTTCAATTCAATCAATTAATCCAATCCGATTCAAACAATAATATTCAAAATCTAAATTTGAATTATAAACAATAAAATTTTAAATATTTTAATCCTAAAAAATTAAGAATAATGAATTAATAAACCATAAATTTGAAAGATAAAATTTTGCAAAATTGAATTGCAAACGCTACCTAAAGAAAAAAGTGTACAAGAGGAGAAAAATAAATCATGACTAAAGTTATAATCAAATTGAGTTAAGCTATTCAAACGTTGCTTATTTATGCACAAAATTCGATTTTATAATCTTATTTAATAAATATCGAATCTTTTATCATTAGATGAAATATGAATTTTTATCTGTATGCGTTGTGTCGGGGACGCTGCAGTCAACTTAAAATAAAATATATTTTATTTAAAATTTTAAAATTTTAAATTAATAAAATAAAATTATATTTTATTATCTTTCAAAAATATTTTAAAATTATAAAGATATAGATTATTAAAATAATAAAATTATATTTTTACTATCATAAAAGTTACTATTTAATTTCATCCCGTAAAAATTTTTCTGACTTCACTCCTACGTGGAGTATAATAATGTTGGTTATTATTGCCATTATTAATTTAATTATAAATTAGTGGAATCCATTCCAATTTTTTTTTGTATTCTACTCTAAAAAAATCCCACTTTCACCATTTTGATCCAACCTAGTTTTCCTAATAATAATAGGTTGTAATTTGTCGTTTGTAAACTTGACCTTGTCCTCTCAAACTTAGAGTCAATAATAACAACTTAATAATTGGGGGGGGGGTCATGACCAACAATATCCCCTCTTTTCACTAGAAGACAAAACACAACATCTAGACTGTTTTGTCAGTTGACGCACCTGCAGTGTTTCATTTCAATATATACAGTGTACAGTTGCCCTTTCCACCACCAAATCGTGATTTTAATCTATAATTGAGTTAGAGTAACCAGTAACCACATTATATGTGAATTTATATATTTTTATTTAATATTTTTTAATCTTTAAAATGATAAGTAATTAAGTCGATAAACTTAATAGAATTACGAAAATATAAAATCGTTGTGGAATATATGATCACTTTATTTGATTTATTTGATCGGAATGTAAGATTCACGTGTTTTATTAGAAAATGTAAAATTATTTTAAAGTAATTTTTAGCGTATTATTCTTGATATAAAATTTTATCATTTACATGTTCACTTCCTTTAAATCTTTTTGTATTAAACTTTTCATAAAATTATAATAACTTACAAAATTATTTTTTATTACGCGCCTATTGTTGGACATGCATTTAGTTTGTGGGAATGCTCCCCCAACTTTTGTTGCTCAACTTTCACATCTTGTATGTGTGATACTGGGACATGTTTTGATGGTTTTTGATTGGGAACCATCAATATAAATACCTTACGCATAAGGTTTCTAAGCAAAAATAAAAAATAAAAATTCTAAGAACAATTCCATCTAGTGAGATTTTTTGAGTGCTAAAAAGACTTTGGGGATTTCCGTGTATCCATATAGCTAAATTTGACGTTCTCATCGGTTGCTTGACGCGCTTGACAATGGTATAACAAAGTCTGAATTTTGACATTTGGTTCAAATAATAACCGGAGATATTTATGTTCGATCTTTTCCGTCGCATTTTAACGTTTAAGCCATAATTTATACTTACATTTGATATTAGAGCCAGACTAATCTCTGCCTTTTCTAGTTTTAAAAGTTTGTAAATTTTTTCAAAATAAAAATGACAGATTAAACTTTTGTGCAAAATAGTTGGATTTTTTAAAGTGAAATTTCTAAAACTAATTATTTTATAAATAATTTAGTAAAAAATTTAGAAATTTGTTGTTTGAATATTTTTTTATCTCATCAAGTAAATGTTTGTATGTGAATTATCTAATTATTAGTTTCATGCATCTTTTAGATGCATAAATTTTTTAGACTTATTGCATAAGGTATTTAGCAATAAAACTTTAGAATATGTGTTTAGGGATCCAAATAATTTTATTTAATTAGAGAATTAGCCACAACAACTTTAATTAAATGAAATTATTTATTGTACTAAGGATCTCGTAAGGGTTATAGACATTAGATGTTGCATAACAACTTAGCAACGATCTTGAATAAAGTTGAAGGATTAATATCTAGCTAAGTTATATTCATAAATTTATTTAGTTAAAAACTAGCCACGACAATATCTTTAGTTAAATAAAATTATTAAAGTTAAAAATCACATACGGAAAGTATAGGTATTAAATCACATTGCATAATTTATTAAGATAAAATTATTAAATGATTTTTCATAGTTACTTATAAGAATTATGAAAATGAATTTAATAATTTTATCAAATGAATAGTAAATAATTCTATCATAAAATGTATCTAATTGAATTAAAAATTTAGCCCGCATGCAATTTTTATGTCATTAGATTCATTATTTACATAATTTGCATTGGTCAATTATGATTTATGTTTGTCTCGAATTTTTGTTAAGCATGTATGTTAATTTGTTTTGCAGTTTTACAACCTGTGAATATGTTTGATAATAGAGTAAATATCCCTGAATTAACTAGTGAGAACGTTAAGTGCAACACCCCCTACCCGTATCCATTGTCGGAATAGGGTACGAGGCATTACCGGAGATTACTGAACATTTTCAAATTTTAGAAATAATCATAATGTCTCTCTATTGGGCCCTCGAAGCCCCAAACATACATTAGAAACCAACCGGAATTAAATCGAGATTATAAAAAAAATTTCGCAAAATCTTAAATTTTATTTTCATCTAAGTACTTACTATTTCAATACTCCTTATATTTAAACATGTTACTGTTCAATCAATAGTTTGGCACTTGTCTAAGCGTCAAACAACATCATTGTTAGTATACTTGCACACATTTCATCTAAATTCAACGTTGATATACTTATTTTCTCTACATATCGCACTTGAGTTTAATAATAGTCTCAACTTACATAATTTCCTTGTATCAACATATCAAAGATAATCATATATGTACATGTCATGAAACATATCATGCTCTTGTCGTTTCTTCATAAGCATATATCATTCATTTCATTATATCAATATTTCATGCTCCATCATTTCTATATATTTTATGTATATTTATTCCGTTAATAGTTTATATCAAACTTGACATAAATTATATTCCATGTACTTATACTTATTTTGTTTATTTATCTTCATAATTATTCCATATGACTATTTTGTACATATATTTCCATATGACCAGTTCTTGTAAACATTTCACACAACCATTTCATATAACCATTCGTCATCTGATAAGTATTACCTGAATATCAATTGTTCAATAGATGTCATATCGTCTCCCATCCACGATCTTATTTATCTTTGACATGATGCCATAGTGTCTTTCAACTATGGTCTTACTCATTCATTTCCTGTCATGTTGCCATGGTATCTTTCAACCATGGTCTTATTCTTTTCATGTCACGTTGCCATGGTATCTTTCAACCATGGTCTTATTCATTTCATATCAGGTTGCCATGGTATCTTTCAACCATGGTCTTATTCTTTTCATGTCACGTTGCCATGGTATCTTTCAACCATGGTCTTACACATTTCATATCACGTTGCCATTGTATCTTTCAACCATGGTCTTACACATTTCATATCACGTTGCCATTGTATCTTTCAACCATGGTCTTACACATTTCATATTAGGTTGTCATGGTATTTTTCAACCATGGTCTTACACATTGCATAGCAGGTTGCCATGGTATCTTTCAACCATGGTCTTACACATTTCATATCAGAGAGCACACTCATGAACCTCATCCTTACAGTGGGATTACCACCCAAGCTAAATCACAGTAATATAAACTCATAGAGTATTGTCGGGATTACCACCCAAAGCTAAATCCTCGCAACGACAATTACTCTAATGAGCTTGATCTGAATTATCATCCAGCTAAATTCAGACCCTAATTTGGATTACCCGTCCGGGCTAAATCCATTTTACACGTATTCTTCGGGAGGGCTGTATCAGAATAGGATCACCCGTCCGGGCTAGATTTTTTTTACCGTCAATTCCTTTTCAGAGATCCATCAAATTTCCCTTTCATTCAACCGGGCTTTATTTTCAATTTATATCGCGTATTAGCAATATTTCATCAATTATCATGGATTGAACATTCAAATCATATTTTCATCACATAACCACATATTTCAAGTATTTAAAATACAATTCAAGTTACACAAACTTACCTCATTGCTTGTTTGTGTTTATAATTTCATTAATCCGATATCTTTTATTTTCCACGATCAAGTCTCATTTTTGAGTCGTCCGGATCTTTATAAATAAATTTGATCATCATTTTCATTCATTTCATATTCTAATGCATTTAATTAATGCTCTAGGAAAAATTACCATTTAGCCCCTAAACTTTTAATTAATGACGATTTCATCCTTAGGGTTAGGAAAAATCCACGAATTTCCCTTTCATTCAACCGGGCTTTATTTTCAATTTATATCGAGTATTAGCAATATTTCATCAATTATCATGGATTGAACATTCAAATCATATTTTCATCACATAACCACATATTTCAAGTATTTAAAATACAATTCAAGTTACACAAACTTACCTCATTGCTTGTTTGTGTTTATAATTTCATTAATCCGATATCTTTTATTTTCCACGATCAAGTCTCATTTTTGAGTCGTCTGGATCTTTATAAATAAATTTGATCATCATTTTCATTCATTTCATATTCTAATGCATTTAATTAATGCTCTAGGAAAAATTACCATTTTGCCCCTAAACTTTTAATTAATGACGATTTCATCCTTAGGGTTAGGAAAATAAAATTCTTACAATTTAATCCTTATTTCTAGATATTATTCTCATACATATTAATAAAAATCCATGAATTCTATAAAATATCAGAATTTTCCATAATTTCAACACTTTTCAATTTAATCCCTAAAACATGTTTTCCCCCGATCTTGAGCTAAATTAATAATTTCATTCAATTTTGTAATTTAAATAATAAAATAATCCATTTCATGCAATTTGGTCATTTCTGACATTTTTACAAAATTACCCATAAAGTTTTACTTTTATTCAATTTAGTCCCCGAGCCTAAAACATGCAAATTAGCCATGCTAGATGAATATTCATACATATTTTTCCTTCTCCTCCTCTCCATTCCACATCCTTAGTGTATATAACACACTTGTAAGTAACATTATCTATAATTTTATTATTTACTTTTATAAATATTCAAGCTGTCCATCTGTGTCATAGTCACTAAATTATTTATAACTCGAGCTACGGAACTCCAAATTAAGATCTGTTAATTTTCCCTGAAACTAGACTCATATATATTTTTAACATAAAATTTTCAAAATTTTTAGTTTAGCCATTAGGTGCATTTTATTCTTTAAATTCACCCCTATTCTGCTGTTTGACAGTTCCGACCCTTCTTCACTAAAAATTAATTATGTCACAGTACAGAAATCGGATAATATTCCCATTGATTTCTCCTGAAAATAGACTCATTATGAATTCTAAAAATATAACTTTAATCTTCTAATTATTTTTCTTCAATTTTTGGTGATTTTTCAAAGTCAGACTACTGTTGCTGTCCAAAATAGTCTTAGTGCAAAATGTTGATTTTCTACTTTTAATTTCAATTTAATCCTAACTAAATTCACTTACTTTTCTATCTTAATTCATACTTTATTTCTACTCAATTTTTAACTAAACTCATATTTAACTATTAAATTTCCAGCATATTTTCCTAATTTCAAAATTTCATCAATTTAGTCCCTACAACATAAAACTTATGAATTAATTTACAATTCAATCCTTATTTCGTTTCTAACTTGAATTCCTATCAATCTAACCCCTAATTCATCTTTTTATTCAACATGAACAATATTTAAAAATCTAATAACTTTCAAAATATTCACTTAATTTCATCAAAACCTTGTCCCAAAGCTTCCAAAACATCAAAATTAAGTAAAAAGGGGCTAAATTGACTTACCTATTTAACTTTCAAGCCTTGAAATCCCAATTTTTCCCTTTTTCCTTCTTTCTTTTTTCCCTTCCTTCTTTCTTTCCCCTGCTCTCTGTTTCGTTTCATCCTTTCTTTCTTTTTCTATTCTTTTTCTTTTTTATTCCTTTTACTTTATATATATATATATTATAATAACTTAATAATAGCTATAATAAAATATCTATTTAATATCCAATATCTATTTTACATTTGTATACACATATATTATTACATTTGTCTTCCTTTAATCTATTTATTATATAAATATCTTTTACTTAATAATAATATATAATTTAATAATATACTTACATAATAAGTAAATATACATGTATTTTACAAATGTATGTATATTAGTATCACACATGTCACTATACATACCATACATTTGTCAACTTTTTATTTATTTATCATATAATATTAATTTAATAATAATAAATACATTAATATTTACTTAAATAATAAGCAAATAAATATATGTATTACAAATGTGTGTATTATATTTATTATACTTGTATTTTATTTTTGCCATACACTTGGCACTCTTTTTGGTTTATTTACTTATTTTGTAATTCCCTGAAAATCTTTACAGTAATATATTATCCTTGATATAATAAAATAAGGAAATAAAGTGATAAAAAGGGAAGTTTTGAGTTATGGCAACATTGGGAAGTAAATTATGATATCTTGATTCAGGAAAGGACTAAATTGTAAAAGTTAGAAAAGTTTTGTTGCCTAAGAGTAAATACTCAAGACTTAAAGGGTTAAAGTGTAAATATGAAAAAGTTAAAGGACCAATAGTGTAAATATTTTAAGGGTAGAATGATCTAGAAACTAAGGAAAATGGATGAATTAGGACCAAATTGAATAAGTGAAGAACTATGAGGGACTAAATTGTAATTTTACCAAATTAAATGATGACTCAAGGATGGAATTCTAAAAGATCATGAAGGGCAAAATGGTCAATTAGTAAGAGAGAGAATTCTAGAATGTAATGATTATGTTAATGATATTTTAAATTAATTAATTAGATAAATATTATTTTATTAATATTTTATGAGATATTTAATATTATTTTATTATTATTTATTTAGTATATAAGGAAAAAAGATGAAGAATTTTCATCATCTTTCCTTTCCATGCAAACTAACGTGAGAGAAAGAGAGGAAGAAAGAAAGTTTTACTTTCTTTACAATTTGGTCCTTTTACCAAAAATTCACCATTTTCACCCAAAATCAAATGAATTTCCATAGCTACCAAGAGAGAAAATGTTAAGGAGAACATGGGGAGTTAGAATATCAAGTTGGATTCAAGAAATAGAAGCTGGAGGAGAGAGAAAATCAAGTTAAAGATTGGTATCAAGAGAATAAGGTAAGTACATCAAGATTTCAATATGTTTTAAGTTTGTTATTGTTGATAAATCATGGAAATAATGTTATAGTAGAGTTTTATTACATAAGGTCCTATGTTCTTGATATGTTAGTGAAGAGAAAATAAGAGAAAGTGATGAGAAATGGTGTAGAAAAAAGAAAATAAGGGTGTTATAACATGGTAATTAATATCTTGCACTAAAACAGTTATGGTCAGCAGCAGTAGTCTAACTTTGAAAAATAACCATAAATTTTATAAATTAAATTAGAAGATGAAAAAAATATGGAATTAAATCTTAATGAGTCTAGTTTCTCATAGAAGAAACAGTGTAAGCAATGAATTTGTAAATTTTGATATATAATGAATTTTGTGAGACAAGGTCAGAATGAATTCGGGTTCCCCTGTTCAGACTTTGAAAAATAATAAAAAAATGAAGAAAAATAATTAGAGGCTTAAATTTATATTTATAGAATCCTGAATGAGTCTAGTTTTATTAGAAACAAACTAGAACATCATTTGAATTCTGTAAAAGGAGATAACTAATTTTTAGTGAAGAGGGTCAGAACTGTCAGACAGTAGAACAGGGTGACTTTAATGAATAAACTGTACTAATTGGCTAAACCAAAATTCTGAAAATTTTATGATAAGAATACATGTGAGTCTAGTTTCAGGAAAAATTAACGGATCTTAATTTCGAGTTCTGTAGCTTAATATATAAATAATTTAGTGACTATGACGCAAATGGACAGTTTTGAATGTACATATAAGTAAATAGTGAAATTATTGATAATGTTACTTGTTGTATGTTATATAAATTAAGGATGTGGAATGGAGAGGAGGAGGAGGAAAATATGTATGAATATTCATCTAGCATGGCTAATTTGCATGTTTTAGGCTCGGGACTAAATTGAATAAAAGTAAAATTTTATGGGCAATTTTGTAAAATGTCAGAAATGACTAAATTGCATGAAATAGATTATTTTATTATTTAAATTACAAAATTTAACGAAATTATCAATTTAGTTCAAGATCGGGGAAAACATGTTTTAGGGATTAAATTGAAAAGTGTTGAAATTATGGAAAATTTTGATATTTTATAGAATTCATGGACTGTTATCAATATATATGAGAATAATAGTTGGAAATAAGGATTAAATTGCAAGAATTTTACTTTCCGTCCCTAAGGATGAAATCGTCATTAATTAAAGTTTAGGGCAAAATGGTAATTTTGCCTAGAGCATTAATTAAATGTATTAGAATATGAAATGAATGAAAATGATGATCAAATTTATTTATAAAGATCCGGACGACACAAATACGAGACTTGATCATGGAAAGAAAATATATCGAATAATGAAATAATAAACACGAGCAATCAATGAGGTAAGTTCGTAACTTGAATTATATTCAAATGCTTGAGATTGTATGTTATTGATGTGAATATGATTTGAATGTTCATTGTATGAAAATTTATAAAACATTGATATATTTGATAAAATGGGAAGAAATCCGATTGAATGAAAGGAAAATTCGATGGATCTCTAAAAGGAATTGACGGTAAAAAGGATCTAGCCCGGACGGTGATCCTATCTGATATAGCCCTCCCAAGAATATGTGTAAAATGGACTTAGCCCGGACGGGTAATCCGAATTAGGGTCTCAATTTAGCCTCGACTGGTAATTGATTCAAGCTCATTAGAGTAATTGTCGCTGCGAGGATTTAGCCTGGACCGTAATCTGACAATACTCTATGAGTTTATATTGCGGGATTTAGCTCGACCGGTAATCCTTTGCAAGGATGAGGTTCATGGAGTGTGCTCTCGATATGAAATGTGTAAGACCATGGTTGAAAGATACCATGGCAACTCGAGTGTAAGACCATGGTTGAAAGATACCATGGCAACTCGATATAAAATGTGTAAGACCATGGTTGAAAGATACCATGGCAACTCGATATGAAATGTGTAAGACCATGGTTGAAAGATACCATGGCAACGTGATATGAAATGAACAAGACCATGGTTGAAAGATACCATGGCAACATGACGAAAATGAGTAAGACCATAGTTGAAAGACACTATGGCATCATGTCAAAGATAAATAAGACCGTGGATGGGAGACGCCTAGCATCTGTTGAACAATTGATATTCGTAATATATATCGATGACGAATGGTTATATGAAATAATTATGAAGATAGATAAACGAAATAAGTACAAGTACATGAAATATAATTTATGTTAAGTTTGATATAAGCTATTACCTAATAAATATACATAAAATATATGGAAATGATGGAGCATGAAATATTGATATAATGAAATGAATGATATATGCTTATGAAGAAACGGTAAGAGCATGATATGTTTCATGACATGTACATATATGATTATCTTTGATATGTTGATACAAGGAAATTATGTAATTGAGACTATTATTAAACTCAAGTGCGATATGTCGAGAAAATAGATATATCAGTGTTGAATTTATATGAGATATGTGCAAGTATACTAACAATGTTGCTGTTTGATGCTTATACAACTGTCAAACTGTTGATTGAATGGTAATATATTTATTTATATGATGCATTGAATTGGTAAGTATTTAAATTTTTTTTTAGTGATCTGTAAATGGTAGTAATGCTCCGAAACCCTGTTCTGGCAGCGGATACGGGTTAGGGGTGTTACATATTTAGTCCTTTTAATTTTCTTTATTCTATAATTAAACTTTCACACTTCATTCAATTTAATCCTTTTATCTAATTATCCTTTATTTAAGCTAATTTGCTTCATTAAACTTTAATTAATTACTCTCTTAATTTCATAAATATTTTTAATAAATATTTAAAAATCTATTTTTTAGAAATGGAGACCCGAAAATGCTCTTTTTTGATAATTGTAAAAATTCAGGTCATTACATTAAGTATTAGAAGGAGAGTATTTTTTTCCCAATTGGGGTGCTTGTATATTGACTATGCCATAAGGAAATCTGAGCCACATATTACTAAAACAATCAATTAGGTTGATATTGTTCTTACTGAAAAATGGGAGCGATCTAATCGCTTAATTATCATGTTCATAAAAAATAAGATTCCTGTTGATGTTCGTGGTTCAATTGAGCATTATGAGAATGTCCAACAATTATTATCGGCTATTGAAAAATAATTCAAAACTTCTCAAAAGTCATTAGTCAACACCTTAATGATGAAGTTCACATCAATGAAGTTCACATCAATGAAGTTCACTATCATGAAAGGTGTACGTGATCACATCAATGAGATGAGAGATTTAGCAGCTCAATGAAGAGCACTTGAGGTTGAAATGTCTAAATCTTTCGTTGTGCACTTCATATTGAACACTCTTCCACCTTAGTATGGGCCATTTAAGGTCTCCAATAACACACCTAAGGATAAGTGGTTTATTAATGAGCTTTTGACCATGTGTGATCAAGAAGAGGCTAGACTCATACTGGAAATGGGAGAGAGTGCACTGACAATTACTCAAGGAAAGAAGATGGTCCAAGCCAAGCAAAAGGGGAAGGCTAAAATGTAACCCCAAGCTTTATGGTGTTTCTTTTATAAAAAGAAGGGACACCTAAAAGAAGGACTATGTTAAGTTTAAAAATTGGAATATGCTATCTCTCATTGTTCTGAAGGTCAAAAGTAAGTTCATGCTCACTACACCAATTGTTGATATATAGAGAAATAAAGGGCGGTTGAGAATGATTCTCCAAGTAGGTAGAGAGTTGTAGGTGGTCAAGATGGTCAAAAAGAGAGTTATGGTTGGTTCTTAGGCCTTATAAAAGGTGTTGTTAGTTCATTCTCGAGGTTACACATGTCTTTTTTTATTATTGGTTCCATATTATCTGGGTTCAATTGATCTATTGATGTTCTTCTCTCTTAGGTACAGGCTGTCCTATCACGATAATAAAAGTGTAGTGTATGGGTGTTAGGCAATCTACCATCAGGGTGTGGTCCCTCAACATGTTCTTGTCTTATTATAGGTCCGCAGTAGGCATTCCAAGTCTTGGTCAGTGGGATCTAGTCTTCATTGTTGGTCTCAAGTTGCAAGGATTTGGTAAGATTCAAGGAGATGTAGAGTAATGAGGCGAGCTCACTGGATACTGTTAATAGACTCGCAAGATATAAGTATAACAAGTCTTTAGATTAAATTCCCCTAGTTCCTTTTTTGCCCCCACTTGTTTTCTACAAACATCTTGTAAGCATTGTCTTACCTAATGTTTTTTAAGTAATTGTGATGTGAATTTTATTTATTACCTCATTACCTTTTATATTATACTACCATTTTGAATTAATGAAATATATATATATATATAGGCACATAAATTAACATTTTAAAAGAAATGCAGAAACAATACATTTTAATTTATTCCAACAGCATAATTATCAACAAGAAAACATGTTAGATGAATATATCAGTCCAGTCCCTATCTCGAAACTAGTGGGTCACTAGGAACATGTTCAACTGATAATAGAAAAGGGTAAGAAACTAAAGGGGAAAAGAAAAGTGAAAAAGAAAAGGGTAAGAAACTAAAGAGGAATGGTCTCGTAGCTACGGTGTGGGCACCTTGTTGAAGAGAACCCAAGCCATATCAAGGTAAAGCAGAAACTGTACTAATAGCCAAAAAGCGAGTCACAGGCATGCAAAGTCGCTGCACGCATTGAAAGTGCAGCACATAACAACTTATCGTTCACCAAAAAAAAAAACCCATTGTCGGACTTGACCCCGCCAGGCACGGTGGTTGACTTGGCGAAGGCCACGATTGTGATTAGTGCAGCCACGACGACGGAGCATGAGTCTTTAAGTGTCGGTTAGCCATTTACCAACCTCGGAGAAGTGTTTATGTGTCTCGGTGAAGATATATTTGGGTCTTATCGTCCTTATTTTTTGAACTAGCAAAGAAGTAGACCGGCATGGAATTCTTCATAAACCATATACTCATTTCATTATAGTGCAATCGATAACGTAAAGTGCTAAGTTCATTAGAATAGCAGGTTATTGGTAATCGGGGTTAGGTTTTATGGTGCAATTCTTTACTATGGGTTGATTCAATTGGTTAAGTAGTAACGTCTCGTTTGATCTTTACCATGCATGTATAATGATTTAGAAGTTCATTCATGATCTGGACAGCCCAAATACTGTTCTTTTTCTTCTCCCTTAGCTTCATCATTCTTCAGACTTACAAAAAGACAACATTAGCAACGTATCAAGGAGCTATTTATGTTATGAGCCAGTGCAAAGACCGAGACCAGATAATCTAGAAACTCATCTTCTTCTAGTATAATTGACACTGCTTTGCATAACAGCTTGACAAAATAAATGAAATTTGCCATAATTGGAAGGAAAGAATTGATGTCAATCTCTCTATGGCGTCCTTTGTCTCTTGAACAGATTATCACAAAACAAGTGATTCCTTCCGACTGCAGAGAATCCCCCGTCTCTATATTCCATAAATGCTTGTGTTTTGCTTTCTGTAATGACACAGAATCTGATGATTTTTACTGAATCTTATGTTTATCCTTGTTGCTGTTCCAGTGCTTCCTACTTAAAATTTACTGATTCTTTTGTATAGAAACGAGTTAAAGTGGGTAACAATGCACTAAAGCAAAAAAAATACCTATAAAGAAAGCATATATAGCCCAATCTTACACACACATTTGACTGTTTGATAGATCCCTAAGTTACTAGTTCCACTCTCTCACTCTACAAAAAAAGTTACAGTCGCAGCTTTTTGATTGCACCATCAGCTCAAAATGTTCACAGATATTTGCCTTGGCTTGAATGGTTCGTCCATTGCTTTGCATTGAGCTCTCTGTAAGCAATCTAGCTTAAAAGCAAGGCAGATGAGCTAATCTAAGTCCAAATTCTGGCCACCAGGAGGCCATGTAGTTGAACTTTGTCTTCTGTGCTTCCTTTCAGTTTCAGCAGCAATCAAAAGAAGCCTCGACACACCTTGAATCCACATATCATATTCTCTCTCACTTCTGCACTCGAACTCAATAATCCCTCTCGTTTCAGTCTTCAATCCAAAATAACGATGCTGCTCTCCGCTAGCGAATAGGTGTCTCCCTGGCCATGACGGAATGTCCTTGCACACCTCCAGAACCACATCTGAAACCCCAAATATGTGTAAGTTTCTTAAGGCAGTCAACAATTTCTTATACATGAGCATTGACAACATCATCTTCATGTTATTGCAACTTACTCTTTTTCTTTTTGGTGAATGTCCCAGCAACATGCTTGCTCTTCATCTTCAAAATCACCTTCATAAGTGAGATGATTATGATGTTTATGATGTTAGTGAAATTGCTTAGGATAAAATTCAATCAAATATAAATAGTGATCTGTTGGGACTAAAGCAATAGCTACCTGGCCTGTCCTATTCATATAAACCGAGACAAGTTTCCAGTGAAGATCACCTACAGAAATGTGTAATTATGATTCATATAAACTACATAGTTCATATTCATACTCAAGAACAAATGTGTAATTATACGAAAAGGACCGGATTCGATACCTTTCCGAGTTCTTTTGAGAAGTTCACTACCCTTGGCGAGAAGCTCTTGACTGCAGGCAGTAAGGAAATCCTCTGGGGCAAGTTCTCCACTATTGTTGCGGTTCGAATGGCTGCCATTGCTGCCTTTCGAACAGAATCCAACACTTGCCGTCTTCTCCGCCGGAAGGACCGCCGCAATGTTCCACACTTCCTTTAGTGCTCTTGCCTTTAAGGTTGCTGCCCCACGTAAAGCTGCAATGAAGTGAAAAAACACTCCAATATTAATCCAATGGAGCTTCATTTCAATGGAGTACAAGTTCATCCCGACACTAATATACAATAACATGATTGGTTATAGGCTTATAGGACATTTTTACCTGTAGCAGCAGCAGCAGTAAGAGTCAATATATCATCATGTGAGCGAACATTAACAGCAGAGCTCACAACCGACGCAAGATGGTCACGTTCGGCACCCATGGCTTCAGCAGCCTCCACGCATTGTGCGGCGACTAACGTAGCCGCGGATGCCACAGCCAGGTCGGTTTTGGTAGACTGTTCGTTCTTTCCCGAGGTAGAAGAAGAAGCCGCGGTGGCAGCTGCAATGGCTGCTATGGCGGAGGCAACCGCAGCGACTGAGATAGCAGCGTGCAGCTGTGCATTGTGAGCTCTGGTTTCTTCTTTCTTTTTCTCTTTTCTGTCTTTTAACCATCTCCCCACTGTCTTGGCCCCGCTGGGTGTGTTGACTCCATTACCACCACTCGTCCGACCGCCATTGAATAATGGTTGTATGGAGTTGTGGGTACGGAAATACTGCAAGAAATTTTGACCACAAACCCAATGTTTTTCAATGTCTAAAGTCTAAACCCAAAGTTGAAATTTGGGCCAAAATAAACAAGGTACAGACCTAAAGCATTATAGCCCAATAGCAGGCAATCACATGGTATAATATTATATAATTTGCAGCAGGGAAGTACTTTTTCAAAGGCCTGAAAACAAGCAGCTTTAGGTGATAAGACAAGCAAACATACATGGCTAGCTTAGAAGATCGGAAATAAAAAGGTTTTATTGGAAGAAGACAAAAGTTTTTCCCGCTCTCTATGTTCTGTTTCTTTGAAACACTAAAGCAACTCAGAGATGGGGTTTAAGAGAAAGACAAGTGATGGTGTGGTTAGCAGAAAAGAGACACAGAAAGCTGATATATTGGTCTCCCTGTCATGTCTGTCTCCAATGTAATACCCAATTAACCATTCTTCACCACTTAAATAAAACCATTATATTTTCCTACTCTAATGCAACTAATTATCATTAATCAAGTGTAAACAAAGACCTTAACGACGTCGTCGAATTCCTCAGATGGGGAAACTGGTGGGCTATTATCATTAATCAATGGTCCACTACTGTGAGAGAGCCTGCCCGACGTTAATGGTGACACTTCCTGCAAATATAATAAACCATTAAAAAAAAAAAAAACAAATCACTAAAGTAGGCAAAAGGGTTTAAGGGAAGACACTTTTACCGATTGTGACATGATGCGTTCAAGGACGAGCTGTGAAGTAGCAGAGGAAGTGAAAGAGAACTGATTGGAAACATCAGCGGTGGCCTTATCGAGCTCCTCGGTCTTGCCATTTATGTCTTCGGGTATTGAAGTGGTGGTACAAGAGGAGTTGCTGGCTGACTTTGGAGCCGTACTAGTACCATTGACTGGATGGTGATGGTGATGATGATGATGATGAAGAGGGGCGAGGGCTTTGGACACTTCGAGAGCCGAAGCGCTCCATGACCTTGCGAGGAATTCCATTGGACCTCTTGGGCTCTCCGGCAGCTGTGTACCGGAGAGGGAAAGGTGGGAAATGTGCTCCGGTCGACGACGGGTCCTTGGACTTGCCTCTTCCATGAAGTTGAGTTGAACTAGAAATAGTACTTGAACCGAGCCTTGGTTTTGTTTCTTTAAAAGCTTTAAAGAAGAGAAAAACAGAGGACTTAAATATTTTATGGGAGGTGACGGAGGGTGTTATATATATGGATAGCAACGTTTTCGGCATGGTTTTGACTGTCCTTTTACAAATATAAAATTCAAATTTTAAAGTTGGTTGGTTTAACTCTTCTTTTCCTCCCCTACTTTATTTTCTCTTTTTTTTTTAAATTTAATAATTAATATTACATTAGTGTAATTATGGAAGGCGAAATACGTCAAAATTGTTGTCTTCTATTGCGGAAAAAAACAATACTCAACTTGCTCCAAAACTATTAACATGATTAAACCTATAAAATCAATGAATTATGGTGAGTTGGAGCCAAAGACATACAGTGATGAACCATCCTACTGACACATGCCATTTGGGATGTCATCATTTTCATCTGCTTACTAATTTCTTTTTTAAGTAAAAATTCATATTTATAAAAGAAGCAATCATAAAATTAAAAAAAAATTTATTTTTGTATTCGGCTAGTTAATTCCAAAAAGAAGAGAGCTAGGAGGAAGTAGTTGGAAAAAATAATGGAGGGGGTGCATATGAGTGACTAAAAGCAATGAGGCAGAGGCAAAAAGGAAAGGAATGGCAAGCCAAGGGTACAATATTGATCTTTGGATGCGTTATTGGGTTACTGTCAGTCATCATTGGTTTCAATATTAAAAAAAGTAGACTCTACCTTGTTAAGTTTCAAGTAACAAAAATGCAATCTCATCCAAGCATCTTTCTATTTTGGTTTGTGACTGTGAGTCTTCCTTATTACATGCTTAAATTTGAATTTAAAAAAAGGGAAAATAGAGGATGGATTGTTTTTAATTCTCACCAACATTAAATGGCACCGACAAAAGAAGATGCAGCAAAGCCACATAAAATAAGAGAATGTATATTCCCCACAATGCATAACATCGAGTTTTAGTTAGTGAGTGTTTTCAAAACAAGCTGGCTAATTTAATGTAGTAAATCCACACCAAATCTTGGTCAAGAAAACAACCTATGGCTATGCAGATTCAGTGCTGACATTGTTGATAGAGATAGCAGGTAAGGTAACCTCCCCTCCTTGGCTCTTGTTGGCTATGCTATGGTGTTGTTAATGTCCAAGGCCGACACACAGGGGTTTTGGGTTTTCAGATGTCCCAATGAAACGACAAAGTTCTGGCCTTTGGAACCCTGTTTTTTAGAAGAAAAAAAAAAACTATTATTACAGTTTTAGGGCACCAAAACTGACTGCTGGTGCTGGAGACACAGGGACAGAGACTAATGCTAAAATGCGCGTGCCTGGATACGTCATCATCTCTATTTTAACTTAACCCTTCTTTCATTGCTTACAAAAACAAAGGGCATACAGCATACTATTTTATTTTTTATGGTATGTTGAGACCACTGAGTTGAGTAAAGAGATGCACCCTTTATTCCCTTTGCTTCAGTTTTATCAATGATTATCAGCTTTTATTTCCACTTGGCATTCCAAATTATTACATCACACATTTTTCAACATCACTCTCGTAATTAAAAATATCATGTATATTATTATATTAAAAAGTTAAATTATATTTTATTTTTTACCTAAAAATAGATAAATTAATTTTATATATTAGATTAAAGAGTAAATTAATCATTTCCGTTAAAATTTTATCCATTTGTACGGTTAAAATTTGACGTGATTAACAAAATAACTAAACAACGATACGTGACATGTCGCATGTACCTCATGTTGACGTACATAGACTAGTTTTTAATAGCAAAAATGAATGAAATTTTTAATAAAAGAACCAATTTACTTTTTGATCTAATATACAATAAAACGTAATCTAACTCTTAATATAAAGGCCTCCATAATACTTTTTCCGATCCACTTTTTAATTATTCAATTAATAAAGGTTATATGCTAATTGGTAAAAAAGTTGTAGCTTCACTTGTTGAAAATCACATGGATTTATATTAAATTTAAAGTAGCAAAATAAAAAGAAACTAGAAATACATAAATGTCTACTAGGAGACTTTTATGTTGAAGGGGGATCGTAGCTGCATCTAGAGATTGCACTTATGATAAATAAAGATGATTTTTATCCCATTCTAAAGAGACAAAAATAATTAACTTACTGGAAGCTACCCATGTTCTACATATTAAAAAAAAAAAAAGCATCATTCTTCTGTTGGTGATAGGAACATTATTGTTAAAATGTAGGAACATTGTATTAGTTAGTGTTGATACAATTGTACAATAAAGGGAGAAGTAAAACGGGGAATGTGATAGCAATTGTGAAGGTTGATTCATTTAGTTAGGGTGAAAAGTTGGAAATTACAAATAGAAAAAGTGGAGAGAGTGTGAAGGTTACATGGTGGGAGTAAGTTTGCAGAGTGTAGGTTTTGTATGCTTAGGAGTTGAATCTTTCTTCATAGTTTTTGGGTATGTATAAGTGGGGTCTCATGTGAGATTACGCTAATCATCATTGTTGAATGTGTGGGGTAGATGTCTTCGGTGGAATGAAGATATTTGTGACAGGACAAATTTTGTTATTCGTTTTAGTTCGATGGTATGAAACAGTTTAATCTACTTGGGATTTGTTGACCAAGAAAATTACTTTCTTAACAGAAAGCCAAAAGCTTGAAAGAGCGGATGGTTAGCCTTGAATTGGCTACCCCCATTTGCTCGGGTGGTTAAGATAGCGAGAGATGAGGTTTCTAGTGACCCTTAAAAATTGTTGGCTGGTGGAATTCATCTCTCTCCGGTGACCTTCCGACTTATCATGATCTTTCTATATGGGAGAGTTCAATTCTTAATATAATTAACACCCAATGTAGCTACTAGGTCTTAGATAAAAAATATATTTAGAGAAAAAAAAGTTGAAATTAAAAAAATATAGAAGTAATGAGAGATCAACAGTCAAATTTAACCTTGGATCATCTTTTGTCTTTTGGGACGATCAGATTCAGGGCAGTCCTGTAATGGAATTTTCTCATCTTTTGGCTTTTTGGGACGACCATTTGTTTACTTTAGGATTAAATGGAAACTATAGTTTAACTTTACATACAGTACTCACATGGTAAAAATACTAGGACGCTGGTCCTCACTTACTTTTATTTTCTTTGCCAAAGTTAATATAAGAGGTAAAAACAACATCAAAGCTTTAACACTGCAGGTAAAAGAAGAGCAAACTGAAGTACCAAACTATACCATTTACTTTAAACATCAAAGCTGTAACACTGCAGCAACCAGTAAACAATAGGTTTAAACATAAGCTCAACTGTAGCAACAGAAACCCAATGCCACTGTCAAAGCTTGAAAAAGCTTCTTGTTCAATATTCCTGTGCACCTGATTTCGGCATTAATAGTTAATACTAACTTCCATCAAGGTTTCACAACGCCTAAGCTGTTCCACTTGGATGTCAGAAAAAAGGGAACTATTAAATGGAATAAAAAACAATTCATTTAACCCATAAGCAATAAGTTTTTTCACTGTTCCAAAAGCAAATAATGAGAGTATGAGAGAGAGATAACATACTATTTATGGCTAGTGTGTAATTACTATTTTTGCATGAGGTGGTGATACTTACCCAGTAGATAATAGTAACCATTGTAGATTTTGAACTTCATTCGTCCGCTGCTGCATTAAGCAGAGCAATGCTTTGTCCACTCCAAATAGTCCCAACAGTGGGGGCTTTCCCTGTTATTTAGCCAGATAATAGGCTGAAATAAACAACCACTGAGTGCAAATGATAGACAAATGAGTAAGCACAGTACCACCTTAAGGTTACAACACAAACAAAAAAAATATAACTATGAGGTATGGTGTGTTGTTGCTCACCTATCCCTTAATCATTTGGTTGGTGGTTTGATTCCCGCTAATGAGAATAGAGGTCATTTCATGTCCATCTGTTTACCTCTTTGGAGAGCACCCATGGCGAGGGAATTAATCACTATTACCGACAGTAATACCTTAGCTACAACCAAAAAGACAGATAAAATATTCAGATATAGAATTCAATACCTTAAGGTACCCAAGACAATGGTAGTTCTTTTCCCGTTTCATAAAACCATTTCTCATTCTCTAGATTCAAGCTTTAAAATGTTCAGCTTCCAACGAACAATCTATAATTTAATAAAAACAAAAAAGAGCAAATAGATTGAAAGCAAATTACAGCAATAGAAGGAATGATGCCAAATTGAAAGTATCATAAATGGTTATATGTTAAATGCCAAGTACATACATGCTAAGATTCACACTTACTGATGTAAAAGAAAAAAATTCCGTTCAACAATTTAACTGTTTCCTGCATCTTTTTACCTCACAATTTTCACAGTGTTAATAGATAGCAAATAATACTACATAAAAGGAACATATGTTAATTGACTACAATCCAGAGTCAAACAGAACATTTATTAAATACAGAAAATATAGAACAACATTTCTATTATGCTAAAGAAAAAACAATTGAGTCACTGCATTAGGCACACATATTTGTGAAGGAACAATAAGAGTAAGTGAATCTGAATGTGAGAGAAGTATAAGGACTAAAACTCTTGTAAAAATGCCTACATGATGAAAGCCTAAGCCCTACCAACATGAACATCCTATGTTCCCACAGGGGAAAGATATCAGATGAGCTAATCATTTATTAGATTGTAAACCACTGCCACCATAATACTGCTTCGTAGTCTCACGTGAGAATTCTGCAAATGTCATCCCATCCTTCAATCGTGCTGAAAGTGGTGGAACTATTTTTTGAATTTCCTGAGTTAGTGCATTTTGGTCTTGATCAGCAAAGTAATGTTCCTCAGCTTGTTCCAAATGATGAACGCTTGGGTTGTAATGTTCCATGGGGTAATCTGAGATCGAGAAAGTTTTACTCCAAGCAGGCTGCAAAAACACAACGAAAGTTTCTCTGCTTAAATTTTCGAACCTTGCTGGTCTACGCACACAGTGAAGGGTAGACCGTAGCTTTCCTTTGGATAAGATATCTGCTGATTCACCAACCTGAACAATGAAGCTTTCAGGAGAGGCCTTCACCATGAGGACTTTATTCTTGTTAGGGTGAAAAACCTGCAAGTATGAATGCCCACTTGGTGAAGCACATTCTTGATCGCTAGAATTGGAAAATTCACTTTTTGCTGTAGTTCGGTGTGAGGACAGGAGAAACATGGGATCAGTCAAAAGAGTGAAGATACCATAGTCATAATGCCACTGTTGCCATAGGTTGGGATGAATTTCACATAACCTAACTTCATTACCAATTGTGTCCAAATTAGCACCTTTCATTAAATTCTCCTTGCTTCTTGCATGATTATTAGGATTTCTTTTACTCGATCCCTTCTTTGGACCAGCTTCTCTAAGAACAAGGCTATCAACCATTGAATGATAATGTATAAGTCGTCCTTTTGCTGCACATGATTCCAATAAGCTTTGCTCAAGCTCATTGCCTCCAATGGCCCTATCACATATTCGAGCAAGACAGAGCCCTATTTCCATCATGCACAATCCTAGTGCCTTGAACATATTCTCAAGATTATCAAATACATCATCCTCAAAATCACCGATACTACCCATAGTTTCATTTTCCAAATTCAAAAGGCTACCTACTCCGTCGCTTGGTTTACTTTCAATGGCTTCCATACCTTGAGCATATTTGAGCTGCATCGCGAAAGAGGAGACATTCCTATCTGGGTTTTTCAATGGAACATCACTCCCCAAGTTGTGGTCCTAAACATAGCTTAAACAAAGAAACAAGAATAATGAATAACAACAAACAATTTTTTTTAGAAAAAAGATTAAAGGTAAAAACAAAACATATACAACTGAGCTACCTTTTTCTTTTCTTTCCATATAAAAGAAGAAAGGTGTTAATAAACTTCTACTTTGAAATTAAAAATGAAAAATTGTTGCATATAATTAAAAATTTCAAATCCAATAAGTTAACACTTG
Source organism: Gossypium arboreum (assembly GCF_025698485.1). NCBI lineage: Eukaryota > Viridiplantae > Streptophyta > Magnoliopsida > Malvales > Malvaceae > Gossypium > Gossypium arboreum. The sequence continues at coordinate 430,043 of NC_069081.1, forward strand.
TCGCAAAGACACGAAAATAAATACTTGATGCAATCCTAATTGTAAGGTATGGGCTTGAAGTTCACATTGAAAGTATGAGATTTCACGGTGGGTCTATACGGCAGTCGCCTCTCCTACACTCAATAATAACTAGCTTTTGCTTATGATTCTACTAAGGTTCGTGTCAATAATATGATTTTTTTTCCCTTTTTGAAGCTAGGAGAGGTTGAATACGGGGAGAATTTAAAACTTAAAAGTCTTAAGTCTAGAACTCTGTCAAAAATAAGAACGTAAGAGTAAAATTGAAGCTAATTATGGCTATGTATAGGACAGCGAATAAACTTTTTGTTGAAATTACTCTGAGAATACGTTTGAGATCATCGGGGCTAAGAAGAGCCAGCTTGCGAGCAAGAGGGAGGAGCTTTCGTCGGAGAAGCGAAGCGTCGGGAACGTTTGTAATAGCGAAGAGGCCAGGGCCCGTCGGCCCCAGGTTTTCCATTATCATTCTCTCTTGATAATGGGAACACGATGAGGAAGAAGATGATAGAAGCAAGAGATCCGAGTACGGAATTTCGTAGAGCTGCAAAATTTCGCATCCTTCTTCCATCTTTCCCTATTCACTGTGTCCCCGCGAGCCGCCACTTAAATGTTGATTCCTCGTTTTAAAACGAAAGCTCCAAGCGACAAATGTAAAGGGCAAAAGTTATCGGGGTGTACATGTAAGATCACCAGGGTCTAGATCCACCCCCCAAATCCTATTTATTTTCCAAATCTAGTATTTCTTTTGTATCCTAATACGACTGCGTTCGGTTGGTCGAAATTTTTAAATTATATGTGAAAATTCGTATTAAATCAAATCTTAAATTTTTATACTAATTTTGGGTATTGAAGTTTTTCTTTTATACTTTATTTTTACAAAACAAGCATTGTTTTATAGTTTTTAAAATAAATTTTGAATTTTTTTAATAACTAGTAGAAAATAATTAATAATACATCACGAAAAATTAAAACTAATTATAAATTAAATAAAAATACATTTACTTCCATTCGAACAATTACTATATTGTAGCTTACAAATCAAAATCATAATTCAAATCCATTTTTGATTTCTCATTTAAATAATACAAAAAAATCATTCCAAAAATAGTATAAATTCATATTATTTTATGATAAATATCAAATTTGTAACACACTCACCCAATCCGATGATTTAGTCTGAGCTCCGAAATGTCACAGTTGTTGTCGGAGTAACTATAGTTGAAAACACTAGAAATAAAACCATTAAAATCATTGTAAAACAAATAGACTTATCAAGTTTCAATTAAACTTACGAGTACTTGGTTACTAATTTGAATATGAAATAGGGCTAAATTGTACAATTTTAAAACTTTGTAATAGGTACCGATGCCCTTGAAAGGCACCAGTTTTATTTTAAACTTCAATGTTCATAAAATTGATTTTAAATATTTTTTAATATTTATATCTTAATTAATTTTAGAGAAATAATTATGAAATAAATATGTTGCTATCATTTTCATTATGATAACTTTTGCTTTGACCCACAATAATTTTTTATTTGGTACGTGATGCTTTGCAGTTGAATTGTAAATTTTTGTCAATATAAAGTTGATGAATAATTTTTATATTTAAAAGTACAATAAAAATGAAAGTTACGATACAGGTGACTTTTACCCGCAAGTATCACACCTTAGAAAAATCAAAGGGAGTCGCATTGGGTGTGAAATTTGGGGTAAAGTTGCCTATATCATCTGCAACTCTCTTTGTCGCTAAAATTTTTATATCATTCCGATAATCATGTTAACGAGGTCTTAATTTGTTAGTTAAAAGGAAAGTCTTAGATAGGCAGGTATTTGAGTTTGAATTTCACCTTATCCAATTGCCACGTGTAAAATTTATTTGATTTTTTTACGGATGATAAGCATAGGTTTCGATTTTTTATTTCCTTTTCCAGGGTGACCAAGGGGCTCAGTTATAGACAATTTCCGCTTTCCAGCAATTGCATATTGCAACCATTAGAGGGGTTATGCAAAAGATCCAAATCCGCATCAGGAATCCACCAGCTGTCTTCGAGTAAGAAGACATCCTAATTTTACAACTTTTGAAACTAGGGAAAGGGAAAGGGGCAGGGCAAAGTCAGTTATGTACAAGTGGCATCACTGACGAAGCATTAGTTTTTCCAAGCTTAGACTTGGGTCTCCTTGAAGCTCTTAGCCAACCAGATTGCAGTTTCCCTGGGAGACACTTTCTCTGGTCCAAATGGCTTCAACAAAACCCCAAGTTCGTCATACCTTTGTTGTTTTAAGAGCCTTGCACTGAATTCAAGCAGCCCTTCCAATGCCTCTGCACGCTGCTGGTACGACGAAGTGTCGAACCGCCGTTGCCGTGACTCAGAAGATGAATGGATTGATACTGCAGCACGGTGATGCTCAGAGCCGCCTTCACTCCCATCTTGTGCAACTCCAAGGCTTTGATCGCTGACATTCGATGTGGCGACAGCTTTTTCCAAAATCTGAACCGTACACTTGTCCTTTGTTATAGAACGGTCAGCACTGTCAATCGATGAAGAAGAAGAAGAGCACTTGGCTGATGTTGATGAGGTTTGACGAATGGGTAAAACCGGGTCGTTAGAAGAAGCTAAAGGGAACTCTGCAATCTTGTCAATTCGTGGGGCGTTGACAGAGACATCTGGGGAGTTCGTGGTGGGAAGTGAACCGACATTGGCTCCATAGGGGGTCACAATGGCTGCAGTCCTTGATGGCAATGGAAGAGATACTCTGCGAGATGAGTAGGATGATCTGCTTGATGGCGTTTGTGATACTGGAACCTGCACATATTAACAGGCTAAGTACAAATGCGCCCAGATCTCATTGAAAGATGATCGTTCTCGGTTCACATAAATATTGCATATCTAACATAAGAAAATGACCAGGATTTTCAACTTATAAATGTTCATGATTTCTCTGTTTCGAAAAACTCAAGAAATTAGGCTAGAGTAGTATTCAAGGATTAATCACAGAAGTAAAAAAGCAGAGGTCAGCTGTCATCAAATTAGGCTAGAGTAGGCCTCATAATTTGGTGAAAGGGAAAGCTTTCTACATGGTGTTTATAGTAGAGACGGCCAACACTGTAAAGTTATAGCTTTATCAAGCTAGCCTTACTAATCAAGGGATCAGGCCAAAACATTTTAGAGAACATGAAAACAACAATTACTGAAGTATGAAAGTCTTAATCTCAAATCTCAATTACTTGGAAATTTAAGAATAGGGAACTTGAGAGATGATATATGCATGTCACACCCAAAGCACCAAAGAAATTAAGATCATTTAACTCTGATATAGATAAATATGTAACTTACCAAATCATGTTTTTGACCAGTTTTGGATATCTTCGATGGTATTATATGCTTCCTTGAAGTGACGGACACTGCTGGAGTCAACCTTGGGGTCTTAGCAACAGTGGAAAACTTTGTGGCTGTTGACTTGTCAGCTGTAATATCTTCATTGTCAATACCAACAGAAAATTCTGTGAACTTTTCAAACAAATAACTTGGGATTTCCTGCACTCTTCGAATACCGCTTAAGGAGTCTTGTTCGGTTTCAGATACACTAGGGTTCAAGGCCCTGTCGTTGCTGAATGACCGCCTTCTGCCTATGTCACTAAAACGCATACTATCGTTCTCCACAAATTTAGTTTTCTTCATGAAGCTGGAATCGGACCACCGAGTTGGGAAGTCGTCGCACCTAGGGCTACTTGATTTCAGATGAATTTTGAGGACGTACGGCTGAAGATGTGGGTGAGTGAGCAACTCTGAAGCCTGAAGGCATTTCCATTCATGAGGTGCTTTAGTTTATAGACAAAAAGTAGTTGAAGGGTTTAAGCTTGCAACAACTATATTCGAATCTAGAAAGCTAATGCACCGAAAAAGATGTTTTGACATATATAAAATGTTACATGCATTTATTTCCGTTTTTCCAAAATTTGAACGAACTTATATCTCAACTTTGAGGCCACAAGTTCAAAGTTTTAAGAGAATTGCTAAATCACCAACTTCTTGAAAGCTAATATCTGTCAGCCTGATCTAATTATTGATAACTTGATCCACTACCAAAAGTAAAATACTAGTAATAAGTCCAAGTACTGCTTTTCATCTCCTTTTTCTGATACATGTTATTTCTCTTGTCGATATCTCCTGTGTTTGCGTCTGTAAAGGCAGTATAGGATAAACGAGAAGGGAAAAGAAACATACACTTGGCCTAAATTCTGGATTCTTCCGTAGCATGCTTTTTATGAGTCCGCGACTGAAGCACAGGAAAATAATTAGAGAAAACAATGATAACAATAAAGGCAGAATGTCATTCATGCAGTGAAAAAAGACTTGCTTTGATTTAAATCTTTAGTTAACCCCTTGTCCCATGTTCAAACCTTTGACAACCCCTTGATAAAAGGAAAAAGAGAAAAACAAAGTGCAGAAAATATTAAAAAAAGTGACATTGTATTTAGAATGCACCATTAATATCGTATAAGAAAGAGGATAGGAGACTCACAATGCACTGGAGTACATGGTTGGTAAAGGAGCCACCATAGACTTATTTATTTTGTTAATGAGAGCCCGGATATCCTTATAAGAAGACATAAATAGAAGTTAGCTGTAGGTGTTAAAAAAGGCAAAAGAATGGAAGACCATTAAAGGGATATGCAACATCCATGAACATGACATCATTCCTCATCTTACAGGTAGCATATGGACATTTATCTTCCAATATGATTCTATTATCTGACACTATAATTAGCAATCCAACTTAACACTAGGATGTCAAGATCAGGTCCTAATTTATGACGAGTGTAAAGTGATGATCTATGTTACAGTGAATCCACCTTCAACATATGTGGAAACAGATGCCGACTAGGCTAGGATAACGATCCTTCAGACAATCTTCAATCTAAGACACAGGTTGCAAGTCAGTCCAAAACTAGGGTAATAATCTTTTCCACCAATTAAATTTGATTAAGTGATGATCTATGTTACAGTGAATCCCCTGCAACATATGTGGAAACAGATGCCGACTAGGCTAGGATAACGATCCTTCAGACAATCTTCAATCTAAGACACAGATTGCAAGTCAGTCCAAAACTAGGGTAATAATCTTTCCCACCAATTAAATTTGCGTAAGTGATGATCTATGTTACAGTGAATCCGCCTTCAACATATGTGGAAACAGATGCCGACTAGGCTAGGATAACGATCCTTCAGACAATCTTCAATCTAAGACACAGATTGCAAGTCAGTCCAAAACTAGGGTAATAATCTTTTCCACCAATTAAATTTGCTTACTTTTAAAACTCCATTCAGCCTAAGTTCTTAATGGGAATTTTCATGTTGTCGCACCATAAGCACTTTAATTAGGGATGAGAAAGAGAACAGGAAAACAAAACAAGGACATGTTAGAAACTGAATCACCAGCATTCAAATGGACAATACTTTCAAACATCATAGTACTCAATAACAAGATGCTTATTTTTTGAGTCCTAAAAAACAATTGAATAGAAGTTTTGTGATGATCGGTTCATTTTCCAGATTGCTAAAAGAATGTGATTTTTTTCCGTACCAACAAAATTTTGATTACGTCAAGAAGTGGCAAAAAGTAAGGGTCTTTGTCAAAGGCAGTTATAAAAACTTACAAAAGCTTTAAATGCAGGCTTGTGAGCTGTCATTTCGTACAGGCAGCATCCTGGAAACATGTATTACATTAGATATATTCTGAATAGAGACAGTGAGAGGGGAAGAGAACAGCAATGAAACTCAGATTTTACTAAAACTTTAGTAGTTTTTCTTTTCGACCAAAATAAAATTTTAATAGTTGCAAGCTACCTAAAGACCAAATATCTGACTTAGAACCATATGGTATGTCAGCAAGTAGCTCGGGGCACATATAACTAGGAGTTCCCACAACCTGTATGTAGAGCAAAAACTATAGTATTAAAATAAAGCAAAAGTTAAAACTGCAAAAAACTCTTACGATCTCTCTGATACTCACAGATGAAGCAAGATCGTCGGAAGTCAACATTTTAGCAAGACCAAAATCACCTGCATAGGTGAACGTCTTAGAAACACGCTATGTTTAAAACACAGAGCGCGAGACAGAGTCACAAAGGTGAGAGTGGCACATGGTAAACAAAGTAAATCACAAAAATTAGGCATTAAGAACAATTACCTAGACGTATGTCTTGATTTTTTGTCAAAAATATATTTGAACACTGAAACAAATGATCTTTTGTCAAAAAAATATATATACATTGAAGCAAAATTATAGTTTTGAATGCCTTAAGAACAAATTTGCATGCATTAAACTGACCAAACTTCACAAAAAGAGATCTCCAACCTTGACATCACGATGAAGAATATGGTTGACATGCAAGTAATCAAGTGCCATTAGGAGTTGAACCAGCCACGTGCAGAGTCTCTGTGTATAATTTATGAAGTGGAAAAACAGAAGTACGATTTAAAGTGTTACAGATAGCCAAGTCCTTGCAAAGTAGGCCGAGAGTTTAACTACCTCCTCAGAGAACTGCACGCCATTGGCTCTTTTTATAGCTTCAGCCCTGCAACGTGCAGTTGAAACATGGAGAAGTGAGATGAAAGAGCAAATAAATAATGCCCAAGGCAATTGTTATTTGCAAAACAATTTAAAAATACCAATCAGATAGCAATCATAACTCACATATCTCCTCCTTCACAGTATCCTATGATTATGCAAACATAGCAGCCCTGCAAAATAAAATAAGAAACAACATTCAGTGGAAATATTAGTTATTAATGCATATAGTAAACTGTGAAGATTATAGAGCTTTAACAGAGGAAACAAAACATGAAAACTATGAAACAAAGAAGCATGAGGCAGAATAAAAAGAAAAAAGTACTTACTCTCTCTACCCAAGAATCTTTGTATTCCACAATAAACGGACACTTTACCCTAGAAATCAGGTCCATCTGCATCGTAGGAACCAAAAGAGCAATTTAACACACTGTTTGAACAGTGGAACATAACTTCGCGTATAAGAGATGCCAACCGTGGAGAAATTTTTAAAAAGCAGGGGAACAAGAACATCATTTAATATGCAAATAATGAAGTATCTACTTATTCATAACCAGCCATACTAGATCTAAACAACTTGCAGATGTTTTTAATCACAACATTACCTATGAGTCAAGTAAATCTTTCATTTCAAAACTTTCTCAGAATTTTGATGATATCTCCAAATTGAAAGAAACTATTTAGTCACGTACATCAACCAACTTTTAATAAAGACAAGCGAGATGTAAATCGCGTCACATTGTTGTAAGACGAATGCAAGCAGGACAATAAAAGAACTCACCTCTTGATGGGCAGATCTACGGACCCTATCAGTCTGGCGAGCAAGGCGTATTTTTTTCAAGACATACCTAGAACGAAAAGAAGAATGCAAGCAAATATCAACTAACACAATACGACAATGATGATAATATCAAAACAAAGGAATGTAACTAATATAGTGCAATCCTATACATACAAAAAGTGCATGGACACACATAAGCGAGCTGTGAAATTTGAACAACAGAGTGAAATAGAAATTGCAATTAAACTTACTTCTTCTTTTCATGTTTATGCCTCACAAGAAGAGCAGAACCAAAAGACCCTTTCCCAATCTGCTCTAGAATTTCATATTGCTCCATATTGAAGGATTTGCCCCGCTTTTGCTTCCAAGTCAAAGGGCTTTCAACCTTACTTCAACAAGTATATTAGTTTCCAATATTTCTGCAATGTAACACTAATATTAAAACAAGAGAATCAAAAAATTGAATCCTCAGAGAAAAAAAGATGAGAACTGAACGCAGAGCTGACTACTCTCATAAATCAGTTATAAAGTAACTTACTGCGGAAAAGCAATATACATACTTCAAAAAAAAATCCACAAAATGAACAAACAAACAAACCAGTACCGCTCTAAATACGCCAATAAATTTCCATTTTCGTTGAGATGAAGATAATTGGTTAAGACTCGATTCGTCCTTTAAACCGGAAAGTTGAAGTAAACATTTTCATAATCATTTCTACAAATCCTGAGCCAAAATTAATATTCAAGAAACGTTTTAAAATCATGTTACGTGCAGGCCTAGGTAAAATCCAAAACAAACGGACAAACAAACAAAACCACTACGTCTATGTGTACGCCAATAATTTGTTGTTTTCGTTGAAAAAGTAAAAAAAAAGAAGAAAAAAACTAGATAATTAATTGGCTAAGACTCGAGTCGAACGTTAAACCGGATAGTTGAAGTTAACATTTTCATTTCTACAAATCCTAGGCCAAAATTAATATATTCAAGAAACATTTTAAAATCATTTAAGCAACTCTTAACTACAGGCCTACGTAAAATGAGTCGCTCTCCTCTAGTCTGTTTCTTTAAAACAACTAAAAGTAAGAAGCTAAAAAAGTAATAATAATAATAATAATAAAAGACGAAGAGGTTAAAGAAGCAGTTTCTTCTATCTATTGTTTCATTGAAGCAAAAGAAGCAGTTTACCTTATGCGAAGAAGAGAAGAAGAAGAAGAGGCGGCTGAAAGAGAACAAGCGGGATCTTTTCGAACACCTTTGAAACTAAATAATTAAAGAAATAGATTCTTCATTTCGCTAAAACTTAAACAAAATGTCTAAATCAGTTTTTGAATTTACTGATATCATGGAAATTGAATTTCAAAAACACGTGAAAGATTCTCACCTTATTTAGAGCAGCAGTAATCTTTTATTATTTTTATCATTAATGAGTTTGGGAGAAAGATAAGGAGGAAACTGAGAGAGCGGCAAATGAGCGAAACTTGTGTAGAGAAGGCAAGTATTTGAAATTCAAAATATACTTGAAAAGAAACCAAAGGAGGTACACGGGTTTCGGATTCTCTACGACGCCGTACCGGGATTTGTTGGTATCCTCAGCCTACGGTTAGTTTATGATTATTGTTGTCAAAAAACGACAGCGTTTTAAAAGGTTTCGCGGAAGGCAGTTTGACGGTGAGATTGATTTGACTGGCTACCTTATAAAGATTGCATTTGGACTCCTCCAGATTCCAATTGGCCCTTTAACCTTATTTATTTATTTTAAAAACTAATACTGAAGCTTAAATTATATATAAATCAGGAAAAAAAAAACATAAAAAAATAATAATACCAATACCAAAGATTCTCACTCTCTTAAACCTCCCAACTAAATCATTTATCTATTTTATTGTAATTTAAGTTATTTAATTAAAAATATAAATTATAATAATTTTTAAAAATATTTAGTAATTTTATAATTGAGTAGACATTGATATTAATTTAATCAAAGCTTAAATAATAATATTATTATTATTTACAAATTAATATTGTTTTTATATCATTAAAAAAAAATCTGGTGTCGGCTTTAAAAGCCCGAACCAAAGAGTTGAAGGCCCCAAGTTGATATGGTAGGCCCAATAAGGTAATTGAAGTCAATTAGATTGATATGCTTGAAAATGAGTTCCCAACCTTTAAATTGGTTGAAAGTAAATGCCTATTGGTACCAACTACCAAATCTTCCAGCTCAGGTGAGACCCAGAAAAAAACCATTCAGGGAAACCATAACAATTTTGCTAAATTCAAGGTTTTATTGGTTCTTCTTAGGACAGTCAGTGCCACCATTTCTTTAAACTTTATGTGTTGTATTTGTTGTTGTTATCGGACAGGTAGTTGTATCTTGGGCTAGGTGTATAGAAAAAACTGTAAATTAGAATCAACCTATTTAAGTATACATTATTTAAGTATTTATGTCTAGACTTTTTATTCTCGCTAATGCTTTGTATTTTAGGCAGATGCCATTGGTTCAAACGGGACAATGTCTGACTTCTGTTCGCTTTTATACTCTCTTCTTTCATCTCTCGAGTGTGATTGGTGTATAAGAAAAGTGAGAGGAAAAGACATAAGAGGGATGATCAATTTTTATCCTAATACATAAAAATCAATTCTTCTAATTTGGAATGATGAGAGGATAGAAAATAAGAGAGAAATATATGTTAGTTCAAAATTATGAATTTTTAAATTTTTTATTTTATTTTCTTTTATTTTTCAACTCTACCAAGTAAATTGGAATGATGAGATGAGAGAAAATAAGAGAGAAGTGGATGTTAGTTTAAAATTATGAATTTTCAGATGTTTTATTTTATCTTCTTTCATTTTTTAACTCTACCAAGCAACGAAGAAAAAAAATTACTTTCTTTTTTCTCATTTTTCATCTTTCCTTCCAAGAACATTTATGAAAAAAGAATATTTTTCATCCTTCCAATTTTCGTAAAATCGTATTACTTATGGTAGGTATCATTGTGGGGGTGATAACTACTTGTAACATAAGTGTTGTGTGCCAGCAGGAGGTTTATAGAAATTGGTATCCTTAGGCTATCAATTTCTTCATTAAATTTCTAGTTATGTACTCTTTGTGATGTACCTAACATGACCCTCCCTTCTAAAATAGGGCTGAATGATTTAGTTTTTAGAATTTGATTCAATATTCATGGCCTTGTAAAGGGGATTAATCAAAGGTTTTCTAATATTTTTTCTTTTAATAGAACATAAATTCTTAATAAGTTTTAGGAAACATCCATCTATTAAACAAAAGAAAAGTAACTTAACAACAATTTCATGTTGACAATTTCTTTAATGGGTTGGTATTGACTACTGTAGAGATTTTATCTTTTAAATTTGTCTAAGTGCGTGAAGAGATAGTTTAAAGTGATGATCAGTTTACAAAACGAAAATACTTTGTCAATGGCCTAAAGAAGATGAACCATGCACAATTGCATATGGTATGAGTCAATCCTTTACTCTGAATCATTAAGGACATTCGTGGGTTAGCATGTTATCCCTTAAGTCTTTGAACTCATTGTTTATATAGGCGTTCAAATTCTCATCAAAATTAGGAGATAACTTTCATAACTTTATACAAATAACGCTTTATAGATTCTTGTGACAAACTCGGTCTCCCCTTAACAACAGTAATGTCATGATGAAGAGGTGGGTGGCAAATTTGCCAAATCCCATCTTGAAGGTGCATCCATAATAGCTTAACCATTGGTGGTGGCATTTGAAGTAGACATATGTATATGCGTATGTAATTCAACCGGCCCATATGCTGAATGAGAAGTGATAATCATAGTTTAAGGTAGGGTCAAAACGATTTCATTTATAATATGATAGTTATGATAAAAGCTGCTAAAGTTTGGCACAAAATGTTAGTGGAATGCGTTCTTCTTTGCAGAGAGATCAGAGAAGATCCCCACTCCAATTTTCTAGTTTGGACCACAGGAATAATCCAATATTATTATATCTTTGAATACACTATAAATAATTTTTACTACAAATCACATAAAAATGTATAAAAAAAATTTTATTTAAGCACTCTCGTAAAGACTTGATCATTATATGATCATTTTAAAAAATTTAACTCTTATAAGAATAACCATTAAAAACTTTAAGACCTTAACTGGAGTATTTAGCATTCTTCATGATTGTGGGTAAGTTAGAAAATGAGGATGGCAAACTTTTATTCATAGAAGATACAGAAAAAGGTTTGAATGGCATGGAAATGTGCAGGTTATAACACATGTAGTGATATGTGCTGTAGCATCAACCAACAAGTGCTTGTTCCTTTCACTTTCTGGATTTCAAATTCCATTTTGCAGCTCTGTCACGTAATACGTACTGTTTGCTTTTCCTTTTTGCTCTGAATTAATCTTCTTGATGATCCATTGCCGCATATGATAGCCTCAGCTTTTCCTTAACTTTATAAGCCATTCTTATTGGAAGCTAATGATCCTTTTATTTCAAGAATGATAGTTGATAAATAAATGTTAAATTCTATGCTTAAGTTATGGATTTAGTCCTTATGCTTTAATTTGTTCACATTTAATTTTTGTATTGTTCAAATTAGTCATTTTAGTCCTTGCACTTTTAAATTTTTGAAATTTTAATTGTGATCCAAATGGTAGCAGTTAAATTTGATTGCTTAAATTCTCCTATTAATCTTGTACTGTGTATAAAGCTGTTGATTTTAGTCCATATTCTCCAATTCGATCATTATTAGTCTCTATAATTTTATTTTATTTTCTAAATTTTAGTCTTGATGCAAACGACAACAGTTAAATTCTTTAATTGTTTTTTTTAGTAATATTTGAAAACAGCAAGCTAATACAACATTACACAACCGTAAACAACTTATAAAACTTCATAAATTTAACCGTTATTATTTACTATTTAGTAATAACAAAATTAAAGTTTAGAGAATAAACTTATAACTTATGCAGGGATTAATAGCAAAATTTACCAAAAGAATGGACCGTTTGCTTTTAATGTGTGGTATGACTTATCAAATCTTCATCGTCTACCAACAAGTGGTTGGATGCAATAGTAAGACACATTACACTCTCAATGGGAGGGTTAAAGTTCAAACATTGGATACGACATTATTGGAAGAGACAATTACAAACTTCAAATATAAACCGTAAAACAGACATAAAAAAATATAAAAAAGAAAATCTTCGCCCTCTAAGCACCACTCATTTTCTCCTAAATCTTTGTACCTCTAAAGTGGTGGTCACCAACTTTGTCCCTCCTCTCCCGCATGCTCCTCCATACCCTTGATACTGACCGGTCTGTGGATCTTCTCTTCTAAGAATTTCCCGTACTTAATAATTGAATGATTGGTGCTAGACACTCTCGTATTTTATGTTCATATTTAGAGTCTGATTCGAATTAAATTTTTAATAGGAAAATAAAACTTTTTAAATATTATTTTCTTAATTTAATAATTTAAATTTAAAATTCTAATTAAAAATTTTTATTTTTTTATTACTCAACTAAATTAAATAATAATTTATGATGTAAACAACAGTCGTCCCACATGTATAATGATGGGCTCATTCTCAAATTGCATGTACCGTTGACTCAATTATAGATATGAGGTCGACACATCGAGTAAACAGTGTAAAATGTCCCAATTCCCAACAGTAACCATGATTCAGCTACAAGATTTTATTGGGACGCTGTTGATTTCCAAGGAGAAAGAACACGACTTCTATGGGCCATCGAACTTGAGGATTCCCATTCCTTCAGCCCACTTTGAGTTACTATGACATTATTATGTCTTACAAATGCTCAATCATTCTCATCGAAGTCAATCATTTCTGTACGTAGAAGCTCCTAAATTTTAGTTTGATATAATTAAATTATTTAGTTAATCCAAATAATTAATATTATAAGTTTATATAAGTTTTTTTTTAATTAAAGGCTTATGCTAATTACGCAAATACAAAAAGACTTTTTACACTATATCGTGGGATATGATACCATTTGAGAAATGATGTCATACACAAGCACTATAAATAACTCGTGAACTCTTTAATTTAAGACATCCAAGGCTCCAAAATGTGGTTGAGAAGACATTTGTTGTTCTAAAAAAAATATTTCCCATATTAACAACACCAAATTAGTATAACGTAAGAAAACAATGTTAGATCGTACTAGCATGTTGCATATTTCATAACTTCAATCATAGGTGGAATTGAGATGATCCATACTTCAAAGAGTACATAGAAGAAGGAGATCTTAATAATCTTAATTATGCAGATTCAAATTCAGACGATGATGAACTCGTTTAAGGACTTATAGATGATGATAAGGAGCATAAGTTAAATATTAAAAAGGAACAAATATGCACTAGAACAATTAAATAAAATTGCCTATGATGTTTAGCTTTCTCGTTATTTTTATTAGTAATCATATTATGTACTGCACTTTTAGACTAACATAATACATATAATGATTTGATTTTAATTTTCGTTACTTGTTTAATTTTTTTATCATACTAATAATTTTATAATAATTAATATATTTTAAAAATATAAATTATGTAATTATGTAATTACAATTTGTACTACCAAACATGACTTAAGGAATTACATTATAATTACACTTTGTCAACTAAACACGCCTAGTAAATTACAATTCTTTGTAATTACAAGAGAGTGAATTCCTACTCTAGTAATTACATTTTTATTTTATTACTGTATCGTCCAAACAGACTTTTAAAATTTAATCTTTATATTTTTATTTGACAAAATTTAATTCTCTATATTTAAAATGACATTAATCAGTCTAAATACTTATATTCCTCGATTATTTCGATTAAAATGCTAAGGTGAAATTTCTTTAAGAAGTACAAATTCTAGATTTTTGTGCATTAAAAATGGTGCTGAAAAAAGTGTTTGTAAGAAAAAAAAAATATATCCATATATAAAAGATTCCCCAAGGGCTTTGTACAACTTCTTTATGATCTAATGGTCAAATTACAGTTCTGATTCCTCTACTACGGTCATATTTGAAATTTAATTTTTATATTTTAATTTAACATAATTTGGCCCTTTATTTTTACAATAACATTAATTAGTCTAAATTGTTAATATCAATTTTGACGTGATTTTTCATAAAGTACATTTCTAATAGATAAAAAAATTTACTTCGACAATGATAAGTTAGAATGGGTGTTTTTAAGAAAAAAATTTAACGTTAGCATTTTAACCGAAATAATCAAGGTTGTCAACTATTTGAACTAACTAGTCATACTATAAAAGTATATGAACCAGATTATATCAAATAAAATATAGATATTAAATCTTAAATTTAAACATAATAGTAGGATTATAATCATAATTTAATCTAAAACAATTCATGCTTATCACCAGAGGCAAATCTAGGGCAAGGGCAGGCAAAGGCGTTGGCCCTCCAAAAATGTAAAATTTTAAATTCAATCCTCTTACAAATAAATAAATTATAAATTAATATATAGTAAAATTACATTTTGGTCCCCTAAAAATAAAATAAAAAATCAGTTTTATCCCTTCAAAAATGATGAAATCATAAATTAATACATTATAAAATTATAATTTGACCTCTCAAAAATTTAGAATTAAATCTTGACCTGCCTAAAAATATTTCCAAATTCATCCCTGTCCATTTAACATTTTTTTATAACGGTATTAAAAACTAAAATGGCATTGATAATCTAAAAGCTTAGTGACCTTTCCTTGCACTTTTTATATTTGAAAACATGTGATCCTTGTTAGGGTTATCTTATCTTAATGAATAGTTTTTGAGGTTTCCACTTGGTATAGATGCTGAACGTAACAAAATAAGTATTGAGACTGAACTATGAGGTTGACGAGAAAGAAGGCCAAGTTCCCCCCCACTACGCCACACCACAAAATTGGGATTCATCATCACATCATTGCACCTTTGTGCATCACATAAATCTTATATATTGTAGGAGTTCGTGGATATAGATGAATTCCAATGTCTCATGATTATAATTAATGGCCATGACCTTGTATGGTAACCATAGCTGCAAAGTGTTTTTTTTTTTTTTTTTCTCCTTCGCTATCTTTTTCATCATCACCACCATTTTTAGTTGGATAAAAACATTAGAAGGGGCTATATATAGATTTGGGTAATCGTTTACCTCCAATTGCAGCTTTACTTGAATATTTCAATGTGTTAATCATTTTCCATTTTATATATATCATGAGTGGCTTTTACATAAAAAAAGAAAAAGGGCTGTTAACCTTATATTTTATATTATAATTACACGCCATTAAAACTGGCACAAGCTTTTAGCTGGTGTGGTTTCAAGTGGAGAGAATTTTGTGGTGGCACCAAAAATATATTCCCACTTGGCAAATGGATAAACAATAAATATATATTCTTGGCTTCAATGATTGAGTACATTGTTGATGAACTGATCAGAATAAGCTAAGATAATCGAGGATGAAAGGCAGTTCAAATCTTATATGATTGTGACTTGTGAGAGCTAGGGATCTTAAATATAGATTCTACATATCTAAAATTTTCCTCATCAAAAAACAACAAATAATTTCATTTTCATTCAAGATTTTCTTTTTATCCTCCAATGTAAAATCTTCTGCCTCCCTTTTCCCCCACAACTCACCACCCTAAAATAATCACCACCAATATTTTCCAAGGTTTGAAATATAATCACCAATATATAATGCAATAATTTACATGTAATAGGTTCTAAGAATCTTGTTGGTGCCTTTACGTATTAAGTGGGTTGCTTGGTAGGAACCACCAGCTGCAGCCACTATGATAAAACAAATAAGATAGAGAGTCTGGTAATGTGTGCTGAATTTCCATTGGTCAACAATGGTGATTGGTTGCTAAATTTTTTATTTTTTGATAACTTTAAAAAAAAAAACGATTCCAAATTGTTGATACTAGAAATTAACAAGTAAGAAATAGAAAGAAAAAAGATAAAAGGGGTTTGGAACGAAGTCATTAATGGTGGAAATGAGGGGAGAAATATGAAAAATTAACTTTAGTGGTTGAAAAATTCTTTGTTGAGTTTCAAGATCATTAATTTTTTGTTCGATCAATCTATTCGTTTTAAATTAAATAAATTATTAAAATTTTATAAAATTTAATTTAATTAATTTTTTAAGCTTAATTAATTCAATTTATCAGTACCAAGTTAGGCGAGCCCAGAAATTAAAAAGAAAAGGGAAATGGAACTACCCTTGGACCATTTTACCAATAAAAGCCCATTTCTTACTTTATTTACGGAAATAGGCCATTTTTTTATTATTTACCGGAATAGGCTGAAAACACTAAAACGCGTCTACGTAGGAGTATTTTAAGGGGAAATTCTAGAAAAATGCGTCCCTGAGGGAGCGTTTTGTCATGTCAGCACAAAACATGTTGGCGTAGACACGCTTTGATAACGTGGAAAAATCCTAAACCCTAAACCCCTAAACACATAATGTCTTGGCACTAAACATGCAAATGCCCTAATCTTAGAAAAACACGGGCTAAAATACATCCCTAATGGAGCATTTTACCACGTCAGCAAAGCGCATCTACGTAAGAGCGTTTTGTGTTGACGTCACAAAACGCTCAGTACAAAACGCTCCCTCAGTGATATATTTTTCTAGAATTTTTTCTTAAAATACCCCTACATAAACGTATTTTAATATTTTCGGCTCATTTCAATAAATAAATAAAAATAAACTATTTCCATATATAAAGTAGGCAACAGGCGTTTATTGGTAAAATGGTCCTACCCTTATCTCTCTAGCTGAATCGGGCAATTGGAGTCAAAGAAACGCCAACGGGAAGTATTACATATTCCGGATCATATAAAAGAAAAAAAAAAGTCACGTGCGACATTTGACCATAGCACTTAGAGGAGAGCGTGATCTGAGGTCATGTAAGAAAGTTGTCTTGCCTTTTACGGCTTCTTACGTCGACATGTTGAAATTTGTAAGAAAATGCACCGACCAGTATAAAATTTAATTTTGTAGAGGCATATCATTGTTGATGTAACAAATCAACTCCCAAAAACTCTTCTAATTTTTCAGCATTCTATCTTAGAGATTAATTATATACCAATGTTGAGCACCAAATGAGTAAACTACTACCGTACTTGACTCTTTTAGTTCAAGATTCGACGCAATGGATATTTCTTAGGCCAGCTAATCTAGTTTTGGCTTTGTCCCAATTATTTCAGTGTACATCCTAAAATATACATCAAGTTGCTTCACTGATTGAAATTTTGTTCTCCAAAACACAAGTAATACTCGTATATTAATAAATAGGTTAATCTTGAGATTTAGTCCTTTATGTTTATAATTTAGAAATTCTAGTTTAATCATTTTTAAATATTTGTTAATTTAGTATATTAATCAAGCTGTCCTTTTATGATATAGTATATGATTGACGTAAAATAAACAAATTTTGATGGAAATCATTAATAACGATAATGATTGGGTTAAGATTTTTAAATTGAAAAAACATTTAAAATATAAAGACTAAATCTCAAATTTTATAAAAGTATAGGGACTAACAGAATAGTTTAACCTAATAAACATCACTGGTTGACCACTACTGAAACCATATTCAGACAATGAGAATTTATGTCCGAAACCTAATCCTTTTTTTTTTAAAAACGAATCAAGGATTGTCAACATTCACATTGGCAACTTGTGTTAATTTTATTTTTATAATTGGATCCACGAAATTCTTCAATTAAATTTTGTCCTTCATAAATCATGCAGAATAAAATAGATCAGTTAGAAAACAAAGAAAACGATAATTATGACACGCAGGGAAGACAAAAGGGTTTTTTTCTCTTTTTTTTTTTTTTATATTAGTAAATGTTGATTTAATCATTTTAATTGCAAATTAATTAAGAATGATTAAAGTGGGAGAAATTAGTTTTGAAAATTTATGACAATCTCTCTTGTTGTTTGTTTGGTTATGGGAAAATGCTTTTCACTCCCGTGATAGTCTCGCTTGCAATGCAGGCTTTCTGTTTTCTTTATCTTAATGGATTTATCATGTGACATTACAAGACAGCTTTTTTCTAATTTTCACGCTATTATTAAACTAAATTATATAAAAATTAAGGGTTTGAGTCATGGCAGTTAAATCCTACTACTACTAATTATTTTTATATAACTTGGCATGCATTTTGCCTCTTTGCTTTATGGCAAGTCAATAATATTTACATAGTTTTATTTCACTTGTTGTCACTAATTAATTAGATATCAATTCAATTATAAAATTAAAAGTTTAGCTATTATTTTGTTATATTCTTTATTTAGATGGGACACGCGGCACTCTAAGAAGATACTTGAAAGACAATCGTGGACTACTCTCTGCTTGTCTCCCGGCCTACAACATTTGGCATATTCTCCACCTAAGTGTCTAGATAGTCCTCTTCCACTCGATTGGCCATTGGGTGACTAGCCACCCAATTACCTCATCCTCCAAGCCACCTGCTTTTAGTGAAAACACACACCTCCAAAGAAGGAACCACTAAACATAGTAATCTTATACTACCTCAATCAATGGAATGTCAGAGCAATACCACGAGGACAACCCATCTACAATGATCAATAATTTTAAATTTTATATACATTTGTATATTTTTTTTCACAAAATTAGTGTGAGACTTGATTTTTTTATTACTAAAAATTAAAAATATAAAATATATATTTAAACAATGATTTTAAAAATAATAATAATTATCGATAAATTTAAAAATGTAAATAATTGTTGATTTGGCCTTGGTTGTATTGGAAAGATTGTGTAATTAAAAATCTTGTGTATCCAAATTCAAAAGCTTAGGATAGCAATTTTTTTTAAATTAATTAAATTACATATATAACCCTTCTAATTAAAGGTGATCATGAGAACAATTGAGTCGAATTCTGATCGAACTTAGGCATGATATTAATACATTTTATTTTTTTCCAAGCATAGTCCGACCTAAAATATAAACCTAAAATTTTACCCAAATCCGCTTATATTTATAAATGGTTAACTCAAGCTCATTTTAGGTTTGTTCACCGGCATTTAAAAAAATTAAAATATATTTATATTATTTTTAATTTATTAAAATTTTTATATATAGTGTCTTAACATTTTTAACGCTTACATACTACTATAGATTTAATTTTTATGTATTATAAATTACAAAATATGTAAAAATAACATAATATAAAATATTACAAACTTAAAAAAGGTCGGATACGAGCCTTGAATGTTCAAGCCCAAGCTTGACCCATTTTTTAAATAAGCCTAGTTTTTTTTTTTTTTGTTTGCCCAATCTCATTTTTTGAATCTAAAATTTTTGCTCAAACCCTTCCAAATTTCCAGTGAGCCTTCAGGCTTAGGCGGGTAGTCTAACCCATGATCAGGTCTACTTCTAATATATTACTTTTGTTTTATAAGTTAGGTCATTTGGTAATTCTTGAGGCCAACTCAATTTGAGACTTAAATAATAGTATAAATATAGATCATTTGTTTTTTTTATTTTGATATAATTCCTAGAACTATTCATAACTCATTCCTAACCCTAAATTAGGTGGATAATCAAGTTTCAGCACGCTTAAACGTATTTTCTACTGCACTGACAATAATATTAAAACAAACCAAGCTAATATCTAATTAGCAGATAATTTGATTTTAAAATTTGAAAGATGTTTAGAAGAAATAAATTAAAAAAAAAAGGCTTAAGGGTAAAAACAGTCAGAAAAAAAAGAAGAAGCAATTAACCCTTCATTGAAAAAATTCACTAAATTGAACCCTTATTGACAAAAAAAGTCAATTAAGTCCATTTATTAACATTAATTACATTAATGATTACATTTTATTGACATGACAAATGGTGACATACGATGTTAACCCATAAAATGCCATTATAATTGGCACCAGTAAAGGTTTTTTTTGTTTTTTTTTTGGTATAATGACTTATTTGGCCTTCTAATTTAAAAAAAAATTATTTTAGCATCCCATTTTTTTTTACCTCTTTTAGCTCTTAAATTTGTGTTTTTTTTAAATCACCTCAAAATGAATGAAAATATTAACGTTTGTTAACTTTGTTGATATGGTATACACGTGGATCACCACGTGAATGCCATGTATGTAACACTCCTAACCCGTATCCGTTATTGGATTAGGGTTATGAGGCATTACTGTATAATACACAGTTCAGCACACTCATTCCTCACCTTTCATACACCAAGAATTAATAAACATTTAAAACTTATAAAGTTTAAATATCCACAATTCACTTATTATAAATTCGAATACATGGGTCATAATTCCAATTCAGAAATAATCATACCTTACTGAACATATATCGCAAATAAGCACATTTCAAAAATTCCAACTAATTCTGTACGAACATATATCAAAACCCAACTGATTATATTCCATAATTACTAAATTCGAACCAAACTTGTATATATCAAAGACATGTTCACATATTTAATACTTCCAATATTCACTTCCTTATATCCATCATATTAATGTCATTTTCATAATTAAAATCATATTCCATTATATATCATTACACTTCATACT
This sequence comes from Gossypium arboreum, assembly GCF_025698485.1. Classification (NCBI taxonomy): domain Eukaryota; kingdom Viridiplantae; phylum Streptophyta; class Magnoliopsida; order Malvales; family Malvaceae; genus Gossypium; species Gossypium arboreum. The sequence goes on from NC_069081.1 coordinate 451,020, forward strand.
TCGAATATATGTCAATTTCTATCTCATTAATCGTATATCAAACATATCATTTGATAACTTTTGCACAAGTGCATAATAAAACCAATTGAATCATATTACATGAATTATTATGCAATCACATATGAAACTTAAATACATTATAACATGGCCGAACATACTAATGATGCATATATATACAAGTGCGCAATTCATCCTAAAAATAAAAGCCATACTTAACACTTGAACACAAATAACACTCCAGCGTGCATCTAATTCATATCTATATTAATATACCTAAACTTCATATTTCTATTCTATTAACTAACCTAAAACATACTTAATCATTACCATCATTAACCATTTGAACCCATACCAATACAATCAACCAAAACAATCATAAAACATATTTCATATTTCCAAAATGAGCTAACTATTAAAAAGACTACCAAAACCAAACTCATTAAACATTTTAATTAAGAACATGTAAAACCAAACTTAAGCATAATAAGCAAGTCATTTTCGCAAGGCTTTAAATACATACTCATTCAAAACAATTAATTCCAAAGCTAGCCTATACATGCCACATAACCGAGTCTCAAAATGTTATTTATTGAAATGATAACAATATAGTGTGATGTCGTCTCCATCGACTTCCAACCCGAGCAAATCTCCGAAAATCTATAAACATAAGAAAAAGAAAACACAGAGTAAGCTTTTAAGCTTAGGCTCGTATCTTAATAAACTTAACATAATAAATACTTTCATTACAATGCCGTAAACATAATATGCTATCTCACACAACCTTTCTAAATTTCATAACATGTTCTCATATCAAATTATCATCATTCAATATTATATTTACTCACTTAACCAACTTTAACTTTCACAAACTTATTCAATTAAATTTTCATACATCAACCCTTTCACACTTTCATATAGCCAAATGAACACATTATGGGAAATAACACATTTAATTATACATCTTTCTCATATGAATCTCGTATGATCATTTATAATCAAATTCACTTTTCATTCATATAGCATCTGACAAATTCCATATATGCAACTTTACAAATCACATCTTATTCATTCATTTATGTTTCATTGGCACGTAACAATATTTCATTTCCACATACATCACAATACATTCTTTGCACATATACTTACCTTATTTTCAAATAGGTAATCAATTATCACGTACCTGATCGTTTTAGCTCGTTTAACGTATTCAACTACCATATTAGCAATAAATCTTTTAGGTATAAACTTATAATAATTCACCGCCATAAAGCTTGCTAGACTCAAAGTCTGATTTTATACACCGGCAATAAGCCTGCTAGGCATAAGCCCGATTTAATTCACCAGCACATGGCTTGCTAGGCTCAAAGCCCGAATATCACCATTATAAAGTCGTCTCATAAACAATTTATATAATATAGCATATATACCTGTTCACTTTGCTCGATTTAATCATTCAATCACAATTTATAATTTTCCTTTGAATCATTCGATACTTCGCACACTAAGTGTCATTCTCAATATTTCATACACTGAGTGCCATATTTGATTGCCCCGCACACTAAGTGTCACATTTAGTCGATATGTCGTCAGACATTAAAATATTCACGTATATACAATTTATACGATATTAAAGCATTAGAAACATAAATTTAACAATGCTTATTGCATACGAACTTACCTCGTTTGCGGTAACGACAAATTAGATCGACGAATCTGATACTTCGTTTTTCCTTCGATATAGACTCGTACGAGGCTTAACTTGATCTAATCAATCAAATTCAACTATTACAATTCATATTATATTCATTTTAACTCAATTTCATATTTTGGTAAAATTACTATTTTACCCCTAAAGTTTCACTTTATTCAATTTAGTCCCTGAGCTCAAAAAAACATGCAAATTAACCATTTTTAACCATAATTAAGCTTGATATTAAAACAGTCCATAAATTACTTTATGATAAAATTACATTTTTATCCCTGATATTTCAACTTCTTTACAATTTAGTCCCTAAGCTCAAAAAATGAAATTCATTCAATTTTGGCCAAACCCATGCCTAGCCAAATTTACTACAACTTTATAACAGCCCATATTTTCATTTATTCACATTTTCAACCACATAATTTTAATAATTCACAATTTAATCCAAATTTAACATTTTTACCAAAATTCACTTTACAAAACATGTATATCCAACAAAAATAATTTATTTTCCATCATCAAATATCAAAATACTCATGCATTCAACAATGGCAACATTTCAAATACTTTAACAGTTTTGAAATCAGAGATATGGGCTAGCTAGAATACGAAGCAACGATCTAAAAAACATAAAAATTATCAAAAACCGAACACAAAACATACCTAAATCACTTCATGCAAGTGCCGAAACTAAGGAAGCTTCAATGGCTTTCTTTTTCTCCTCCATATTCGGCCAAGAAATAAAATTTGCATGGTCATTTTATGTTTTATTTTTATTTAATATATTTTAATATTCCATTTACCTTTTTGTCATTTATAATAATACATAATTTCATATATGCCAAACCACCAATCTCCACTATCATAAAATAATGATTTAATTGATAAACAGGGACTTCTACTTTAGTAAAACATGGAAAATAAACACTTAGACAATTAGAATACAATTTTTGCATTTTACGCGATTTAGTCCTTTTTGCTTAATTAATTATCGAAACAATAAAATTTTTTAACGAAAATTTAAGACCATCTTTTTGCTACTCCGTAAATATTTTTATAAATATTTACAACTCGGTTTATAGAAATGAGGTCCCAATACCTCATTTTCTAAACCCACTTGACCTTAAGGTCATACCACTTGAACTTAATAAATTACTTATAAAACAAATATCACAATATCAAAAACATTTTTAAAATCACAATTAACTCGTAAATATTAAATATAATATTTACAAACCTACTCATCGGATTTGGTGGCCCCGAAACCACTATTCCGGTTATTCTTAAAAACGGGTTGTTACAATGTAAATAATTAATTAATTTTAAAATATTTTTAAAAAATTAAGATCATTAAAAAGTATAATAAACATAAAAATATTTTTCATATTTTAAATTTTAAAAACTTAATTAATTGCCATGTGGATGTCATATTAACAAAGTTAACAAATGTTAAACTTTTACATCCATCTTAGAGTAATTTGACAAATGATACAAGTTTAAATGCTAAAAGAGGTGAAAAATTAAATAAAGAATTAAAATATATTTTTTGTAAAGTTGAAGATCAATTTATTTTATATATTTTAAGTGATTTATTATTTAACATTTAAAATAATTTATTGACTTATTTTTAGCTTTTGCCCTATTAAAACATGATATTGTCGAGGGCAGTCACAAATTTCAAATATAAAGGACAAAACGTATATAAAAATATCAAAAATATATATTTTTCTAAGTTATAATATTTTAGGATCATTGTGTACAACGCCAATAAAGTAAACAAAAAAATCTATAAGTGAGTATAATATGATGCCGTTTGTTTTAAAGATGTAATAAAATAATGAATTAATTACACAATACATCCCTAAATTATGAACCTCATTTTAAATCGGTTCTTAAACTTTAAATCATTCTAATTATCTTCATAAACTATTGATATTATATCAACCAGGTCATTTTGTTATTAAAGCCATCAATTTAACTATTAAATGACGCATCAAATTATGTCATATAAGATTTTAAAAATAGAACCTAAAACTAATATTTTTAAAACATTTATTTTTACAACATTCAATTTTCTTAATTTTAAATTGTGTCATAAAAGATCAAATGTATCATTTAATAGTTAAATTAACAATTTTAGTAGCCAAATAACCTAATTGATTAAACCTCGATAATTTAGGAATAAAATTAGAATAACTTAAAATTTATGATTATAACTTGAGAATATTTAATACAATTTACTCTAAAATAATTTGAAATAGACATTTTCATCTTACTAAAGCTTAGTTTAGCATTGCTTCTCAAAATCTTTTGGGTAAAAAAAATGCTTTTCAAAGATTTTTTTTTATTCAAAAGTACTTTTGAAAAGCTCAAAAGCATCATTCTTATCCCAAAATACTTCTTAGAAACAATACTAAACTGATCCTAAATCGACTTAGAAGTCAGATACATAATAATTATTTTATATTTTAATTTCTCTATGTTTTGTTTTGTTCATTATATTATCTTTGTATCATTTAGGCATAAATAAGATATAATAAACAATTAATTTGATAAGAGAAAATATTTTACGCTAAAAATTAATTTTCTTTTAAAGTTTATTCAAGAATTATTAATGGTGTGGTAATAAAGAATTTATTTATAAATCTATTAAATTCGGGTTCAATCCCTTAACATGTTAATATTTTAATTCTTTTATTTTAAAACTATATAAATTTATGAAAAGATAAAAAAACCCATCAACATAATAATAGTAATCAATTAATAAAAGGGTATATTAGTCATTTTCTAATCGAGTTGGTACCCAGTTAACCCATTGTATCAACTTAGACAAAGTTTTATTAATAGTATAGATTAACACTAAATTTATGATACACTTATAATTCGAGTGAAAATTATGTAATGAATATATTTAATTAAAATTTACAATGGTAAAGTTAATTATTTATTTTAAATGGTGTTTCAGTGTTTAAATATTTACCATTGTAACAAAAGTATTAATACTTTACCCATTGACCCATTAACACCACCTTAGTAAAGCACTTCAAATAAGTATAGGTTAAAATTTTACAAAGCTTATTGTCTCGAGTCAACTAGGCATTGATTTAATTGAGTAATAAAGAAAATACTCGTACCTCGCACACTAAATTTTATTATTTTGAGGGAACTTAAGAAACATTATTTTGAGGGTGCTTTTATAATTTTATATATTTTATATAAAAAATAATGAATTAATGTGCAAATTTACCACTATATCTTAGGTTAAAGTTAAATTTTACCACTATACTTTATTTTGATTAATATTTGTCATTATACTTTTGAGCTAAAGATAAATTTAGCACTATAAAATTAGCACATTACATTACAGGATTTGAATCTATGCCTAGTTTATTAATGTATAAAAGATAATATTAATGTACAGAACTGGTGAAACGTGATTTAACTTCGCACCAAGAATACAGCGAAGCAATAAAAATAAATAACCATCTTCATAAGTGACATTGGCAATATTATTATTCAATAAATTTTAATTTTAATTTATTTTTTAAATAAATAAATAAATTATAAAAGGTCTAAATATGCTGAAAGGTCTTATACTTTATTTGAAATTTAATTTAAATTTTTATGTTTTATATTTAAAATTTAAATTTATTTATTAACACCGTTAAATTTATTTATTTAATATTTTAAAATACAAGGATACTTATATCATATTCATGTAATAAAAAAACATTATATTAAACCCAATTTTTTTAAAATTTAAAAATAAAAAGATTATATTTCATAAAATAATACTAATTAAATTCTAAACGTAGTTAGAAATAAACCTGAAACAAGACCAACCGTCGGTTTTCCGCTTGTTCAAATACGGGAGTTGTGGATAAAACGAAATCACCGGCAATTAACTGCCCCGGGTAACGTGTCGATCAAAGGCTTGATCCTTAGTATATCGAATCAGAATGTAACACGTTGCATGGTAAGCCACACGAAGTAGTAGTCCTTATAAACATAAATAAACGTGAACTTTCCGGGATTTTGCCTCCTTTAACTGATTAAAAGAGAACTTCCCCCCAGCCCTCTTAATACAACAAAATCTGCACGAGGCGTGCGGCCAAGGAAATTTATTTTCCTGGTCGGCCAACTTTTGGTATTTTGTAGTGGGTCGAAAATTTCATGTAATAATTTTATAAAAATTAATATGAAAATGATAGTGAAGATTTTATATAATATTACACACTTATAATATTTAAAAGATATTAAATTTATTATTACTTGATCCAGTAAAAGTTGGTTCTAACTAAGAAATTTACAGTAAATTATTAAAATAGTAATTTTATTTGATCCATAATTAAATTACTTTTCATCCATGTGAGTGAAAATTTTTATCTAATGTTTATAATAGCGAAAAATGATTTTCTATAAAAGATAATAAATTTTACAATAAAATGAACTAAAAATATATTTAAAATAATTCTAGAAAAAATGTTTTTTTAAAGAAGTGATTATTTCTAAATACAAATCTTTTTCTTTTTTTCATTTAAAACTTAAAAATCTTAAAACCCTTAATTATCAGTTAATATAATAATTTTAATTTAATCTACTTAATTGAGTTTGGCGTATTTGACTCGTGGATAATTATAGAAATTGGGGCGGGTCCCTTAACCCACTCAGCCAAGTGAAGGACGTCCTTTAACATCATTTCCCGTTCTATAAAGCCAGGCCATTTTTCATCATCCCATTCACTCTCACCAACTTTTTTAATTTTCATCTCTTCTCCATCACCAACAAACCACGATTTGGGCCCTGCATTTTTGTCTCCAAATCCACTCGTAAAACTTAAGTTCAATGGGAAACGGTGATTTTGTGTACCCTTCCTCCAGTGATCGCCAATGCGCCACTCATCGAGTGGCGATCCCTCCGCCGCAACCATTCTTCATGTCATTCAAGAATACTCTCAAGGAAACGTTTTTCCCCGACGACCCGCTTCGTCAATTCAAGAACAAAACGCCATCCCGGAGATTCATACTCGGCCTCCAATATTTCTTGCCCATTCTTGAATGGGCTCCTCGTTACAGCTTCCAGTTCTTGAAATCTGATCTCGTTGCTGGGATCACCATCGCCAGCCTTGCTATCCCTCAGGGTATAAGCTATGCCAAGCTTGCTAACTTGCCTCCCATTCTCGGCCTTTGTAAGTGCTACAATATGTTTTAGATTTAACTTTGTTGTTGTTGTTGAAGGGTACTGATTAACTTTCCTTTTGGTTGAAATGGTAGATTCAAGCTTTATTCCACCACTGGTTTATGCGATGATGGGGAGCTCCAGAGATTTGGCAGTGGGGACCGTAGCTGTTGCCTCACTTCTAACAGCTTCTATGTTGGGGCAGGAAGTGAATGCTGCTCAGAATCCCACGCTTTTCCTCCACCTTGCTTTCACTGCAACTTTCTTTGCAGGAATTTTACAAGCTTCGTTAGGCCTTTTACGGTAATTTAATATTTAATTAATGCATTTATATACATATATATATCTCTATTTCATTGATGGCTTTGTCCCGTTCCTCTTTTTTTCCTATTTTAGCTTCTGTAAAGGATAGCAACCACCGTGCGTTAAAAACGATTGAAAATAACGCTTGATGAAGTGATTTGAGTTTAAAAAAAAAAAAAAAAAAAAGAAGACAGAACATGTTGTACTTTGTCTTGTCGCTGCTGGAATTCTTGTCCTTCGTTCCTGTCTGGCTAGATATGTGTTATTCATAACCTAACATAAAACCATTATTTTAATTTGTTAATGTCGTTGATGCAGGCTAGGGTTTATCGTGGATTTTCTTTCACATGCGACGATAGTAGGGTTCATGGCAGGGGCAGCCACTGTAGTAATCTTACAACAGTTAAAAGGAATTCTAGGACTTGATCACTTCACTCATTCTACAGACATTATCTCTGTCTTTCGCTCTGTTTTCAGCCAAATCCATCAGGTCATCATCTTATTTCACTTTCATTTTTTTTTCAGTTTAAAGAAAACCCCATAGAATATTGAAGGGTAGTAAACTTGATGATTGATAGTAAAAGGTACGTTGAATATTTCTATAATTATAAAATGTGACATGTGATGTACTTACATTGTTGTTATTATTCACGGGTATTTCTATTTATAATACAAATTAAAGAGTTACATATACATGTGTGTGCATGTCTACATCATTTCTCCCCCATTGGAATTTTTGGCATTTTATGGCTCATTGCATGGCATAGTTTTCTTCGGTTCATATAATCTGACAGTAAATATTTGACAGTGGAGATGGGAGAGTGGTGTTCTGGGTGTTGGTTTCCTTTTCTTTCTCCTCGTCACCAGATATTTCGTAAGTAGATCTTACCCTCATTAATTTAATGTTTTTTTTTTTTAGATATTTAGATCTAATCTTCATTAAAGTATTAATCAATGACAAAAAACTGGGCAATAATGGTAATTAATAAAATAATTAAGGAATGAATGACCTTTTCCAACAAAACGGCTATTCTTTTACATATAATAAGAAGCAAAAAGTTTCCCTCATTGGGTTGTTTATGTTTTGATTATGTTTCTAAATTCTAAACCTGCTCCCATCTCATTTATGTGAGTAATTTAATTATGGGGTCATTTTTTTTCAAACTGGAAAGACTTAAATTGGACAATTTCAGTTCAAAGGAATCTCCTTTCTTAAGTAATGTATATTCTGAGAAAAGAAAAAAGTAGGTTACTTTTTTCAATAATTTAATTGCATTGATAATATATAAACAGAGCAAGAGACGACCCAAGTTCTTTTGGATATCAGCAATGGCGCCTTTGACATCAGTCATCCTTGGAAGTCTTCTCGTTTATCTAACTCATGCCGAGAAACACGGTGTTCAAGTGGTAACCTCATTATTTTATATAAAATTTTATGAAAATGATTTTACTTTGAGTTGACTCGAAATAGATTTGAAAAATGAATTTAAGGTGCTTTAAAATAAAAGATGAGTTCAAGTTTCAATATAAAAAACTGGAGTTCGGCTTGACTCATTTTTTTAATTTTCTTAATATATAATAATATATAATATATATTAAACTCGGTCTGAACCCAATTTATGAATATCACTATTTTCGTAGATTTGAATTATGAATACGAAATTATTAGAAACAACAAATTTAAACCTTAAAAATTATAATAAAAAAAACCAATTGTGAAGTAATTAATGTCTAAGAACTTAAAACCCACCTAAGTCATTGTCAAACCCCCTACTATTTGTTGGCATTTTAAGCACTGTCTCAATGTAATGACCTTTTTTTTTTCCTTAAGCTTTCAACATCAATAATAATAATTAATAATTAATGAATGAATGAATGAGTAGCTTTATCAGATTAAATAAATCATTTGTAGGTAGCTATAAGCTAGTCAAGGAGCAGATAGAAAATTTGGCTCTTTTAATAAATGGAAAAATTTTACTTCTAACCCCTTGTAAAAATTATAATTCAATTTGAATTAATTTGACATTTTAATTAAATTAAAAATTTGTATTTTTGACCACTCTAGAAAATTGATAATTCATTAAAATTAAACATAGAAAATTTAAAATTTTATGTGGATTGTGTTGCCATACTAAAACGAAAATCCAATGGTGCATTGATGTTGGGCCTTTTAGGTAAGTTGTCTAGGCTAGGATAGGTCCCAAATAATTGTTTAGTATGCCGCTACCTACCGATTGGATAGGCCCCAATATATTGTCATATCATGATTTGCTTATTTATTATGTCATGGGTGATGAAACATGAAGGATTGTGACAATCGCAGATAGGAAACCTGAAGAAGGGGTTGAATCCTTTGTCATTCGGTGATTTGGTATTTACGAAGCCGTATATCACAACGTGTCTGAAAACTGGCATCATCACTGGCATTATTGCTCTTGCCGTAAGCTCTCATCCAGTGTTAAAAAGAGTTATACATATATATTTTTATTAAAAACCCTTTAATTTTATTTAAAAATAAATTAAATTAAATTAAACTCGAAATAATGATGGAAATCCATGAATACGTTACAGGAAGGAATAGCAGTGGGGAGAAGCTTCGCAATGTTCAAGCACTACCATATTGATGGCAACAAAGAAATGGTAGCCATTGGGACCATGAATATCGTTGGTTCTTGTTTTTCTTGCTATCTCACAACCGGTAAAGTCTTTTTTTTTTTTTTTTTAATTTATCTAGGTTATGAGAGCTCATTTTTTTATTTTTATTTTATAATTTGATTATTTTTAGTCATATTTTTCAATACTAATTAAGGCCTAACTTTTTTCATTAATTTCATCCAAGTGTCTTAGTTTCTTAATAAAAAAAAATCAAAATATTCACTTTTGTTTACTTAAGGTTATATTTTAATCATTTACGTTATCGTATTATAACATTTTAGTCAATAAGTTGTTAATTGTTATTAACAGCGTAACGATAAGTTGACATGACACATTAAATCACCATTTCAAACAAAAATTTGAGGTTAATTTATATAATTAGTCCCTATATTTTTTCCGTTTTGAGCAATTTAATTTATTTCTTTTATTTTTTTAACTTTTTTTACTTATTTTCCATTATCTTCTGCTTCGTCCTCTGTTTTTCTTCCTTATCCATTTCTTTTAACGCAGTTTTTTTATATTTTTCATTTGTTAAAACTAGCCCCTGTGCTTTTATTTTTTTGAATAATTTAATTTTTTTGAGTGAGGCGTGCTTGTGGACTAATTTTAACCAAGAGAAAATATAGAAAAACTACATTAAAAGAAATGAAGAAGGGGAATAAAACAGAGTGAGAAGCAGAAGAGAATGGAAAAAAAAAAGAAGAAGAAAATTAAAATAACATAAAAGAAATAAATTAAATTGCTCAAAAAAAAAAATATTGGGATCAACTGTAGAATTTAACCTAAAATTTTCGTTTAAAATGATGATTTAATGTGGCACGTCAGCTTACCATTACACTGTTAATGGCAATTAACGGATCGGTGACTAAAATGTTACAGCATGATAACGTAAGTAACTAAAACGTAACATTTTAAATATAAGTGACTAAAATGTAACATGAGGCAAATAAAAGTGACTATTTTGATAGTTTACCCCCCAAAAAAAGAATTTGAAGACTAAATTCACCAAATATGTATAGTATAGGGACCTTTTATAGAATTTCACCAATTTTATTCAATTTACTTACTGTGATAGAAAATAACTTGATGTTGTTTGTACATATATATTTCAGGACCATTTTCACGATCAGCTGTTAACTTCAATGCGGGATGCAAAACAGCGATGTCCAACGTTATCATGGCCATTGCAGTTATGCTTACGTTGCTGTTCCTAACACCATTGTTCTATTACACTCCCATCGTAGTGTTGTCTGCAATCATAATTTCTGCAATGCTTGGCCTCATTGATTACGAAGCTGCCATTCATCTTTGGAACGTCGATAAATTCGATTTCCTGGTGTGTATAGGTGCATATATTGGTGTTGTTTTCGCCAGTGTCGAGGTTGGCTTAGTCATAGCGGTATGATCTTATATACCAACCAAGCACAGATGAAATAACATTCATTATTTAACCCTCTCCTAATGAATTGAAATGTGTGAGAACTTGCAGGTTGCAATTTCAGTGGTGAGATTGCTGCTGTTTGTTGCAAGGCCAAGGACCTCTGTTCTTGGGAACATTCCAGATTCCACCATCTATAGAAACGTTGAGCAATATCCAAATGCAAACCATGTTCATGGTGTTCTTATACTTGAGATAGATGCTCCAATTTACTTTGCCAACTCAAGTTACTTAAGAGAAAGGTACTATCGTTTCACATTAAACACCAAAATCAATTCCAGAAAAAAAATATCAGACAGCTAAATTCGATCAAAAATTGAACTTATGTCTGATCTTTATCAGGATATCGAGGTGGATTGATGAAGAGGAAGACAAGTTGAAAGCAACAGGGAAAACTAGCTTACAGTATGTTATACTTGATATGACTGGTGAGTGATTTATGCAGCATATTATGTCTAACAAAATAAAAGGAAATTAATTACAAAACCTTGTTTCTCAGCTGTTGGTAACATTGACACTAGTGGGATTAGCATGCTTGAAGAGCTCAAGAAAACTACTGAAAGAAGGGAGCTCAAGGTTTTTATTTTTACCCTACAAGTACTTTGAATTCTGTAAAACTAGAAAATATATTCTGATTTTGAGTTATTTGTGCTGTTGTAGCTTGTATTGGCTAACCCTGGAGCTGAAGTGATGAAGAAACTAAACAAATCCAAGTTCCTGGAAAACATAGGTCAAGAATGGATATATTTAACGGTAGGAGAAGCAGTTGAAGCCTGTAATTACAAGCTTCATACATGCAAACCGGAGGAATCACAGCCATGGAACAATGTTTAAGCTAAACTAGTATGGTTATGCAACTGAGAATCAGTATGCATAGCCTGCTTAGGCATTGCTGAATCAGTAGGAAATTACCCGAATTATTAAAAGCTTAGATGCTTTGTTCTAACAACCTGCAAATTGTACGATGACATATATCTCGGCAATGGGATTTTTAACCCAAAAAAAGAAAAGAGTGCATTTCAATTCAATGCTGTTTCCAACAATGCTACTGTGTAAACAAGTATTCAACTAGAGCCACAAATGCAGGGGGGAATTTTTTTTTTTTTTTCTATGTTACAAGTAACTGAAATACACAACAGATATTTATGCCAAGAGATCATTAAAGCAATGGGAAACAGCAATCATTTACCTAAGAATAAAATAATTTCCATTGAAATCCATATTTATGCCAAGTTAAACGTACAGAGAAGGGAAGTTTTAGGCTACAAAGTTACGGCTTCTTTAGATTAGATGGTGCCTGAAATATACAGCAGGATGTCTAAACTAAAGAAGAAGATGACCTCTAAAAGAAAATAATTATGTGAAACAAAAACTTAGGAAGGCAGATTTTTGGACAACGCAACTGAAGTCTCATTACCGGAGAACTGCACTGATTATGTGCAGCTGATAAGTAATTGGCTCAATCTCCTTTCGTTGGGGGTTTAGCACATGCACAAAAGGTTGCTTTCTTCCTCTTGTGGTTCTTTCTTATCCCGCCATAAAGATAGTCCCGCAATACAACTCTTGTTTTGCGCTCCATGATCCTGGTTCGTCCTTTGCTTTCTTTTTCGTCAAGTTTCAGTAACATGAACTGTATTTTCTGCACCTCCAATTGCAACCGCACTATTTTTTCAGACCCTCTTCGAACTTGTTCTGATACTCTCCGCCTCCTAAAGGAACCACTCTCATCAGATTCTAATGCAGGTTTCCCATCTAGAGACCGAGAACGATCTTCAACGTGTGTCATCAGTTTGCGATTGACATCAAATAGCTGCATGATGGCTTCCTCAGCTTCTTCTAGCTGCTGTTTTACCGTACCATATTCTATTCCTATCACCATTTTTCCTGCCTCGGTTATATCCACTTTCCTCTTCAGATCCTGCACAGTTATTTGAAGGTTAGCCAACTTTTGTGCATCAGAATCAAGTCTTTCTATAATCTTCCTCTTGCTTCCTTCTTGGTAAGGCTCTGTAAATCTCTTAGAGCTCTCTCTATCAACACCTAACTCCTTCACAAGAGATTCTGTAGAAAGACTTTTGCCCTTGTGTGCCTTTGCAGCACCAATTCGTTGGTTGCCAGTTGGAGCAGTGACCATCTTCTGAGCCCTGCCAACTTTCAAGGCGATGTTAACATCTTGGTCAGTGGTTTCCCACAACTCAAGCATCTGATTATCAAGATCTGCAGTTTCTCTCCTGCTTAACCCATAGGATGAACACTCAGATGTCTGATCAAGCATAATGTCTTTTGTCATCATCTCATTGTCCTCTTCAGAAATTTCAGGTGTTGGTCTCTGAATTTTGACATTGCTACCGAGTCCATGGCCAAGTTTCCCCCCGTCTTGTCTAGCATTTATGTGCCTCTTTGCTCTAACTCGTTCTCGACGTGAGTTGCTTCTAAATCTTAATTCTTCAATCTGTCTCATAGCAGTCTCAAGTTTGGAATTGAGATTTAAGTTTTCCGTCGACGCAAGCTCTTGCATTTCCAGCACTGCTTTTTCAATAGATTTAATTCTCCTATGGATACCTTGCAAGTCAGGAAAACCATCTGGAACCGATGCAATTTGATCTTTACCTGTTTGTTGACAGTTTTCGTCATGCAATTCAGTTGTCAGATCGGCATCCTGGAAAACAAGACAAAGAGATGAAGAAAACAAGTTGAAAGGGCACATAAAATTCATCATACTGTAACAGCAAATATGACCCTTATCAGGCTAGTAAATATATACAGGTGCAAACTTGCAAGTTGGAGGCAGCAATATCAATTGCTTGTGAAAATAAATCACTAGATGCTCATACAGGTCAAAGATAATGTGGTTGGGTTAGAACTGAAGTTCTATATTCAACCAAATAGTATGAAGACCACATTGATTTGGTTCATTGAAATTTAAAAGGCAGACATTAAGTCACTCATAAGCAAACAAATTGACATTACCTTTACTTCGCCATTATGATCTGTGGGAAATTTTGGAGACAAGCGAGTTCGACTCCCCAACGATGTCACACTGTCCATGAGAGAAACAACAGCTGGAACATATGCTGCTAACTGAGCTTTAAGTTCTCCATTCTCACGTTCCAAGATTCTAGCACTTTTTTCCAGCTCTTCTACCTCCATAGCTTTGGAAATACTTCTACTTTCAAGGGCTTCGCATTCCTTGCTGAACTCATGAGTTGTCTCTTCAAGCAATGCTGCACGGACTGCAGACATCTGTAACTCACCCATCAGTGCAGCAGCCTGACATTCCCATCGTTCAACCTCACTTCTTCCCTTTTGTAGCTCAACACTCAAACTATCCTCCCTGTTTTTCGTTTCTTCAAGTTCCTCTTTCAATCTGGACAATTCAACCTCGAGTTTCTGATTACCCTGACGAATGCTTTCAGTTTCCTTACTTCGATGATCATACTCTCCAGATAGTTTCAGAATTTGCTTCTTTTGATCTTCACCTATCAACTTGACCTCCTCATATTTAGTCTTCAGCTCCTCTATAACTTCATGCAATTGGGCTCTCTCCTCTTGACTTGAACTGAGCATTCGTTCAGCTTCCAAAAGCACAATCTCTTTCTGGCCCAACAAATCCTTTCCCTTTGAAACTTCATCATTTAACCGATCACCAACAGATCTAACTGAAACCAGTTCATTCTCCAAGTTTCTCATTGAATCTTTGAGATGTGAGTTTTCCATTTGCATATCTTCAAACTTCCTCTCCATTATCCTCAGTTTTCCATGAAGATCATCATTGGCACATTTGAGTTTATCTAAATTGTCAGTGAGATGCTTTATTTCCTCAAAATTATCAACAATAATATCCTTTAAAATAAGAGTGATGTTACTTTGAGATATTGCTTCTGCAAAGACAGCATCGTTTTCCTCTTCTAGATTATGTTTCTCCTTGCCCAAGTCTAAAACTTCCTTCATCAAAGACTTTCTCTCATCTACCACCTTACGGTTGTCCTCCAATGAGCTCTGATGTTCCCTTTGCAAAACTAACAGTTGTCTACGAACACTTCCTATTTCAGTCTGCAAAACTTCTTCTCTTTGGCCTCCCTCTATCACTTTTGATTTCAGTTCTTCATTCATATCCACAAGTTTTCCAGCTCTTCTCTGAAGCTCTGAAAATTTCTCAGACCAAACCTTCAACTCCTGGTGCAGTGAATTCTTCTCTTTAGCAAGATCTTCTGCCTCTAGTTTCAGTTGCCCAAGAATTGCAATAAGAACTGAATTCTCAATAAAAAATTGTTGATTTTCGTCCAGAGACTTTAGAATTGAATGCTGCTTCTCTCGGAGTCTTCCAAATACGCAGCTAAGAACTGATTGGTCTTGTTCGATCGTATCATCATGACCATGTATAGCATCAACCTCAAGAGTCCTCAACATCTCATAAAGCCCTGTCCTTAATATGGTAATTTGATCAAATAAAGATTTTATGTCCATCTGCTTTTCGGAATTTCCAAGCTCCAATTCAGAGATAAGTTTTTCTGATAACATGGAGGCTTCCGAGAGTTTCCTGCACTCAAGTGACAAGGACAAATTCTTTTCTTCCAGATCCTGTGCGCATTTCTGCAAGATGAAAATTTCTACCTGAGCAGTCACGGACTTGTCCAGTTCCTCTTCATATTCTTTCTTCCTGCATAGACTTTCCACTTGTAGAAAATGGATTTGAGCTTCCAAAGCAGTCACTTGGGACCATGCAAAGCTAGCATGTTCTTGCTTTTCAGCTTCTAGTGACTTTTGTAGCTCTTCTACTTCACAAAATGTTAATTCTCGCTCTTTCTCCAGACTCACATACTTTTCTTCTAATCCGCGATATCTTTTTTCTAAATCTTCAAATCTTTTCTGACTGACATCCAACTGAGCAAACAAACCTTCTGTCTGTGTTATCAGGCCAGACTTCTCATCACCAAGCAACAAACATGAATTTTCTAAGTTACTTAATTTTACCCTCAATCCTTCAAGTTTGGAATTTGCATCAAAAAGGGAATTCTCCAGAACGTTATTCCTCTTTAAAAGTTTCTCCAGATTCTCAGTTGCAACCTGTAACTGAGAAATAAGCATATTGTTCTCTGCAGCAAGGGTGGATTTCTCTCCTAAAAGAGAGTTACAGGATTCTTCCAATGTCTTTACTCTCCCCCGAACACCTTCTAGCTCAAGATTCAAATCTGAGAGTGAATTCTCTAATAGGGTATTTTTCTCAATAATTTTCTCCATGATTTTCAACTTCTCGAGTAGGGCCAGCTTTTCATCTTTGTCTCTTTCACAGACATCTTTTAGCTTTCTGTTCTCATCTTGCAATTCCTTCACAGATGATGCAAAGTTTTCTGGAGTTAAGCCAACTGATTTCAGCTGCCCTGTCATATCCTGGTGTCTCTTGTTAAAGTCATTGAGCTCCTCTTTCAAACAGTAAATTTCTTGCTGAAGAGCATTTCTTTGGTCCAGTCTAAGCTCAACTTCTGCTTCAAGTTTGGCTATAGTCTCCCTTAATCTTAAGATCTCCTCTTGCAAATTCTCAATGGACATTGCTGAACTTAAATTTAGTTCATTCAGGCCTTTGTTTTCATCCTTGACCCTCTGTAGTTCAGCCTCTAAACCCTGATTGCGTGTTTCACTGTCCTGTAAATTTTGAGCCCTATTCTGAAGCTCAGTGGCTAGAGATCTGAGTTCTTCCCGAGATTGAGAGTGCAAACGCTGCAAAGTGTGAAATGCTGTTTCAGCCTCCATGAATCTCAAACGTTCTTCTTGTATGGAGGTCCAAAGTCTCCCCATTTCCTTCTGCTTCTCTGTTATTTCTTGACTTTGATCCCCCATCTTCTGCACCAAAGACTCAAATTCAGTATGCAGATTCTGATTAGTTCTCTCCAACATACTACATCTTTCTTCAGCACCTTTTAACTTTGCAGCCCCTTCATCTTTCTCACGGTTAAGCCTTTGTGCCTCCTCCTGGGCACGATCAAGTTTGTTTGCCAGGCTAGAAATTGTCTCTAAGCACTGCTGGTACTGAAGAGCAGCTGCTTCCTTATCTTTGGTCAGCTCAACAACTACTAGTTTTAGAGTTTCAAGTTCAGTTTCTGCTTTCTCTGCTCGTTCAGTCATCCTTCTGGCACTCTCTTCAGCATTCAATAATGTTTGTTCCAGGTCGCTTATTGTCTCTAAACACTGCTTGTATTGAGCAAGAGCATCCTTCTTTTCAGCTTCTACTTTGGTGAGGTCCTGCTTCAAAGCTTGGGCTTCAATTTCAGCTTTACTAGCTCGCTCATTCAGTTCTCCAGCATTCTTTTGTGCATGAGATATACTATTCTCAAGATTATTTATCTTCTCCAAGCACTGCTGGTATCGAAAAAGATTAGCTTCCCTTTCAGCCTCTAATTTGGTGAGGGCATCCTTCAAAGTCAGAACTTCAGCTTCAGCTTGACTTGCTCGTTCATTAAGCCCCAGGGAATCTTCTTGTGCGCGAGAGACTTCTTGCTCTAGATTAGACAATCTCTCCAAACTCTGCCGGTACTCAAGTAGGCCAGCTTCTTTTTCAGCTTCTAATTTGGCAAGAGCATCCTTCAAGTTTAAAATTTCCATCTCAGCTTTACTCACTCGTTCGGACTCAGACGGGACTTGAACACTGAGATCAGGCACCCCATTGTTCTGCAGACTTTGGTCTTTCTCCTCTGTATCGTGAAAGTTGAGGCTTTTTCTTGCTCTTCCTTCAGCGAACTTGACATGGTTTGTAGCTTCATCAGAACCGAACATATCATTGAACTGTTTATGACCCTTCCTGCTCATTGCAGATTCAGATTCTTCTGAAAATTCTCCATTCCTCTTGATAGCATATGAAGAGAGTCCCACAGCATCCTTCTGCAGCTCATCGGGCTCTGAAAATGCACGTAAATGTGGTGGCATCTCAGGTGAACAGGGACCAACCTCTGTAGCTGAACCTCCCGGTGATTCATCGCCAAAAACCAGGGGAACCTGGTTTGGAAATGCTTCTGCCATGGTCCGATGAGCCTGACGGAGCACCCCAGTTGCATGATCATATCTTTCAGCCATTGCACGGTATGCTCGATAAAACTCTTCTACCAATTTCATTAACTCTGGACGTTTCTTGTAATACATCTCTGCTCGCCTAGCAAAGGAATCAGCATCTTCTTCAATGAGCTTGATCATTTGCTTGACTTTAGTATCCATATCTGTTGATGCAGTAGATATTTTCACGAATCAAAACCCAGGTTATGGAAAAGGAATAAACATTTCAAAGCTGCAATCACACAAAATTATGATACAAAAGGAAACTAAAATCTCATTGGATTTCATTAATCAATGAAGCTCTTGCAAACTTGGTTTGATTATCGAGCTTCGAAACCAAGGTTCGATGTGCATTCTAACTAATAATGTAACTGTTTTCACTCAACTGTTCACAGTTGGTCATATCATTGCTTCCTGTAACAACTGAATAGCTGTAAGAATGTCAATGACATGGAATAATTTCCAATTTTTGCAGCAATGATGAAGTACCTGTGAGATTCTCCTGGAGCCATTTTGAATTTTTGGGGCTTATGTGACTGTTCCACCACCATGAGTACATGCCTTTAGAATCTGAATGCATCACAGTTGCCATGACTTCAGTCCCCAACCCCACCACTTCCCAACAACGACACAGACTACCGGTTACAGTTCTTAATTACGAATATGAGGTGATGTATCAGCCCGGAACTAGTTTTTAATACTAAAAACAAGCCACTTTTAACGTTGAGACTTTGAGAAACGACATGAAGTCTTGAAATCTCTCAGTCCTTGTGCTTAATTCCTGATATCAACAAACAAAAAAACAACCAATTCAGCTTTGACAATGAAGGAAAACACACGACTTGATCATATGATGGGGAACATGAAAAGATCAAAGCAGAAACGGCATAAAAAGTAACCTGGTCGGTCAAGATAACCCAACGGTCCAAATCTTTATGTAACAAAGCAACTAGTAACTGGTAACTGTTGTCTCCGGAACTGCCTTAAGTTACCTAATGAACACAGCACAATTTAAAGAACATGCGTCGTAAGGTAGAATCTTATCAAACAAACAAAAATGCTTTGAAGAAAATTGCAGATTCACTGTCGACAGCATTGTATGTAAATCACAAAATTAGTGAACTTTATGAACTCAAAAAAAAATATTCAACAACTAAATTACCTGAAAAACTTACAAAGTTAAAAGAAAAATATACTAAAATGTATAGAACCATTAAATTCAGCAACAAAAAAAAAAGGGGAAATGTAGAATAGAATGAAGAACTTACTATAAACTAAAAAAAAAGAGTATGGTTTCTGGGTTTTGATTATAAGAAGTTGATATTGAACAACAAAAAAAAAAAAAGAGTAGAAGCAGCTTGGGTATTCTTTTGTCAGTCTAACCCATTGCTGAAAATCGTTCTCAAGTGCAACTCTGCTTTACTTTCTTTATGTGTTGCTCTGATTCCGCTGTTTTTGGTTGCTTTTTCAGAAGGCTGTTAAAAGAGGAAAAGAGAATAAAAAAGAGATGAGCAAATGCAAATGACAAAAATCATTAATAAACAGTAAAGTAATAAATAAATAAAAGTAGAAAATAGAGTAAAAAAATCTTTTTAGGCATTTATTTAATCGTGTCTATAATGGCATTTTGGTGCAGTAATTTGAAGAAGAGGAAATTCAAGCAGCAAGCAAGGAAGAAAAGGGGTTGGAGGAAGTTAAATGACGAGTTTAACCCTTTAGAGGTTAATTATGGTTTAAGCAAATGTTGTTCCTCGTGCTTCCCTTCGTTTTGACTTGGATGGCTTCTTTTTGGGAATCGATGATTTTTAAGTTATTAACTAAATTTTAGACTTCCTTAATGTTTTGCATGAATCAGGGCCTGGCAGGGGTTCCTCTCCCAGTGGAAAATTTTATATTTAGATTTTTTAAAATTTTAAATTAATAAAAGTAAAATTACATTTTAATATTTTTATTATTTAAAAATTATAAATATATAAACTATTCAAATAATAAAATTATATTTTTACTATGATAAAAAATTATAATTTAATTTTAACTCTTAACAAAATTTTCTGAATTCGCCCTATCAATGTATCAGGTCACACCACCCTACACTCCACACACTCATCTACCAATCATTATTGAAGGAAAAAATATTTTTTAAGTGGTGCCGCCGATGTATCAAGCGACATAAAAAAATAGACGAGTATTTTTCCTAAATATAAAATAAATACCATATGGGAAGAAAAGAAAATTTTTTTTTAAGTGGTACTGCCAATGTATCAAGCAAACTGCTCAACCATCAAGTACAAAATTTCATTAAAGTCCCTTACCACTAACCATGGCAAATTGTTGTTTCTACTTAACTGCCGTAATAAATTCCACATTCGACCTTACAACATTCCTTTGGTGACCCATAAAACTCGGTAAGCCTCTATGTTGTCATACCCTCTTCTTCGCAAATCCCTACATTAATGTGTGAAGATGAAAAATTACTTAACTGGACTTTACAATCTCTTATCCAATATAAAGATAAACCACCTCTAGATCCCATAGCGTCCGTATCAATACCATTTGGAAAACCACACTTCTTTCTAATTTGTTTCATCCTTCTTACACAAACCTTTGTTTCTATAAGAAATCGTAATTGGGGTTGAACATGTTTCACTTTATTTTTGAGATGCTTAACTGCCTATGGATGCCTCAATCCAAAGACATTCTAACTCAAAATTTTTATTGTGTGCAACCAGTTTCCTTAACAGCAATGCCAATATCTTAGAATAAACTCCAAAATCCTTTGAATCAACCTTGAGAGAAACAATTGAATTCGTCAGATGCATCCTTTGTCTTTTCTTACTATCCTCCCAAATGGGCAATCCTCCATCTCCGACCCCAACTCCATATGCCCCTCATCATCCATCTCATAGTTTGGCCATTTTTGCCCCTTTTTGGTTCCCAATAAAGACAGGAATTTTAGTTAACACCGAACCTCCTTTCCCCAATGTCACCATCTATATCCAATCCCACCAATTTAGCTACTGAGTTTTCATCTCTCAACCACTTACTAACCTCTACTGGTGCCTTCTTTGGGGCGCTATAATTGACAAATCCTAACCAAAAACTACCTCTTATGATTCCACTAACAATCTAATTGGACAGAATCTTTCACCATGCCCAAGTTTCCCACAAAGGAAACAAAAAAGTGTGATTTTTTTCATACTGAAATAAAGTGTAAGTCGAATGGATCTAGTCAATGGCTATTCTCTTTTTCCTCTTCAAAGGTTTCCGAACATCCAACTTGACTCTAATTCTCATACACTTTTTAACTCCCCTAATTACTGAAGCAACATTATATTCCAAAAATTCTCTAATAAAATCACCTAATTAATGTGCCATTCCCTCGGACATAAATCCCATCAGCAAATTATGAATTTGAACCCATAATTTTGTAAAGAAAAGCGGGATTTGCAACGAATCTTCCCTTTGTTCTAACCGGTGAAATAAGATAAAATGCCTATTAAAGAACCAATGTGCACCCCAAAGAACCCTTTTTAGATCTATCTCATGATAGAACCTAAACAGACTCCTCTTCTCCCCAATATTCTTAATGGATATTCCTCCCACCGGATGCCATAGATTTGCCAAAATGCTTCTCATAAATGAAAAGTGGACCACATTATCTGTCAAAACTCTCCCTACTAAACACAACTTATACTCCTCCTCACTCTTATCTTCATTCCGTTGGCCTTGTAAAATCTTCTCTTCATGATTTGAGATGTTGAGATTTGCCAGTTCCTCTTCCATCACCTATGGAATCTCAATCCAGATCCAAAACCTACAATCCAAGTCGCCCAAAACCCTAGAAAAAAAAAGAAGAAAAAATGGCGCTATCAAGTAGAGCAGACTCTTAGGGTCATGGGATCTTAAATGTTTAATTTTGATGTATCAAGAACCAACAACTAATTAATTTAAATCACTTGAATAATTGTTTTAGTTAGTGTAATAGTTTAAAAAAATTAACATGTAAAATTAAACTAGATTAATGACTAATTAAAATAATAAAAATCTAAAATTAAATTGTTAAAATAACCATTTGAAAAAAAAAAAGAAAAGAAAATTGTCCCTTACAAATTTATGTTTATTTATGATATTATTTAATACATATAAAAATCACATAGAAATAATTATAATATTAGTTTAATTGTAGTATTAGAGGAAAAAAAGAAAAACCACAAAAAAAAATTGTGACTAGTTTTCTTTCCCATGTATAAAATTATTTTGAATGTTAACATTAATCTATTTGTAATTTAAATTGTGAAAACATTACATAATTAAATACAAGATATAACAAAAGTGAAATTGGAAGGACTAATTCTGTAATAATAAATATTTAGGTCATTTACCATATTAAATAATAGCATGTAATAATAGTACTATTTATGGTCTTAAATGGTTTATTTTGAGTATCTTCCTCCATGTTAATTTTATGGTTCTTTTTAGGGTTCATAGCTATCCTTTTCAGAATATCGTTTTTAAAGTTTGAATTTTCATTCTCTCCATAAAATACAATATATTTTATCACTGCACCAATATTTATTGGTTAAACAATTTTATTTAAGCAAACAATACTTATTTGAAAACAATATTATTAAAAATTAAAAGTCCATATTTGTAGCCAATTAGCTCTTACTTTAGATATGAAAGATTAGGTTTGATCTCGAGCAATCCCATTTTCTTTCCCTCAATTATATAAAAAAGTAGATATTTATAAAATTAAATGAAGATATTTAAAAAAATAATTACAATCTGATGATAATAAGTTTTAAGTTTTCTAAAAATGTTCAACGATAAAAATAACTGAAGGAAATGTTTTTATGGTTTATATTTAAAATAAAATTTTAATTTTAATTTTAAACAGTTTTATTTTATTAAACAGTGATTATAATTATTTATTTTACATAACTGAAAATATTAAATTTTGATATTATGATTTTTTATATTGTTTTAATATTAAATATTTTTAAGATTAAATAAAATTAATATAACCAATTCTAAATTCATTATATATTTTAAAAATATTTTGAATTATATTACTTTTCAAAATTTAAAAAAATCATTAATGATGTCAAACAAAAACTAATATTATAAATATATTATAAAGTTAATATACATAATTAACTCATGTGTCGCATGAGAATATAAACTAATTACCTTAATATAAGAATATAAAAGATCAAATCTTCATAAAATCAACTTATATTTTCATCCTAGTATACCAATAATTTGATCCAATCTCTTTTTTTCAATTATAATTACGAGATTGGTTGCACAACATCCACAAAAAAGATATAAACAAACAACCTTTCGTCAAACATACCAACAAATAAGGCAAGTTATGAAACGTAATTAATGTCAAGTGTATTTGACTATTACTTTAACTAAATATACCAACAAATAAGACAAGTTATAAAATCTAAACAATGTCAAATACCGAGATAATTGCTCAAGTTATAATTATAAACTCTTTTATATATATATATATATAATTTCAGTACATACACAATATATATAGAGAAACAAATATAGAGAGAGATTTTCGGAAAACCAAAATGGAAAAGAGAAATGTATATGAACTGAAAATCTTATCACACACGTATATGTGTGGAAATTACGAATATATAATTAATGAAAATAATAAATTGTATATTTTAAAATCAAAATGTATAAAATACAAATAATAGTATATTTCAGGATTTATTAATCCAATTAGTGTGGGTTCAAATCTATATTTTATTAATTTTGTCAAAATAAAAAGACTAAAATATCCTCGAATAAGATAACTTATTTTAATTACAAAAAGACAATTTCGTAATTTCTCTAATCAAGTTGGTGCCCGGTTGACTGGTGACATCAACTCTAGTCAACAACTTTGTTAATAGTATAGATATACAATTGATAGAGATGATAAATTGTGCATATTAAAATAAAAATGTATAAAAGAAAATTAAGATGAAATTTTAGTTGAGCAGTAAATATAAGGTTTTGTGAATTCAATTGGTATGGATTCAAATCCTACTATATAAATATTTTTATTGATTTTTATTAAAATGAAAAAATAAAATACCATCAAATAGTAGAACTTATTTAATATATGGAAAGATATTTCGATAATTTTTCTAACTAAATTGGTACTCAGTTGACTTATGATTAGGGGTGAGTATTCGATCGAGTCGAGTCGGATCGAGTCAAAAAATTTCGAGTTAGTCGAGTTGACGAATCCTATTTTAGCATTAGTCGAGTTGACGAATCCTATTTTAGCAACCTAACTCAATTTGAATTTTTTTTCGAATCGGATCCAATCGAGTCAAAAAATTTCGAGTCAAGTCTAGTTAAGTTAACGAATTCTACTATTTGTGTAACACCCTGAAAATTTTTACAGTAAGATATTATCCTTAATATAGTAAAATAAGGAAATAACGTAACAAGAAGAGGAAAAATTGAGTTATGTCACTGGGAAGTATATTATGATATACTAATTTAAGAAAGGACTAAATTATAAAAGTGAGAAAAGTTTTGTGGCCCAAGAGTAAATACTCAAAATTTGAGGGATTAAAAAGTAAATATGAAAAGTTGAAGGACTAATAGTGCAAATATTTTAAGGGTGGAATGATCTAGAAACCAAGGAAAATTGATGAATTAGGACCAAATTGAATAGGTGAAGAATTATGAGGGACTAAATTGTAATTTTACCAAATTAAGTGATGACTCAAGAATGGAATTTTAAAAGATAACTAAGGGCAAAATGGTCAATTGGAAGAGAGAGAAATCTAGAGAAATGATGATGTTGGAGATATTTTAGATAAATTAAATAAATAAATATTAGTTTATTAATACTTTAAATTGATTTTTAAATGATATTTTATTATTTTATTATTATTTTATTTAGTATATATAAGAAAGAAAGATGAAGAATCATCATCTTTTCTTTCCCATGCAAACCAACGTGAGAGAGAGGAAGAAGAAAATAAGTTTTCTTTCTTTACAATTTGGTCCTTCCACAAAAAATTCACCATTTTCACCTAGAAATCAAAAGAATTTCCATAGCTACTAAGAGAGAAAAATGTTAAGGAGACCATGAGGAGTTAGAATATCAAGTTGGATTCAAGAAATAGAAGCTGGAGGAGAGAAAATAAAGTTAAAGATTAGTATCAATAGAACAAGGTAAGTACATCAAGATTTCAATATGTTTTTAAGTTTGTTATTATTGACAAAGCATGAAAATAATGTAATAGTAAAGTTTTCTTACATAAGGTCCTATATTCTTGATATGTTAGTGAAGTGAAAATAAGAGAAAGTGATGAGAAATGGTATAGAAAAAGAAAATAAGGGTGTTATAACATGACAATTAATACCTTGCACTAAAATAGTTTTGGACAGCAGCAGTAGTCTAACTTTGAAAAATCGTCAAAAATTGTAGAAATCTAATTATAGGATGAATAAAATATGAAATTAAATATTATTAAGTCTAGTTTCTTATAGAAGAAATGATGTAAGCAATGGAATTGTAAATCATGAGATATGATGAATTTTGTGAGACAAGGACAGAATGATTTCGGGTTCCCCTGTTTTGACTTTTTAAAATCATAAAAAATTGTATAAAAATAATTATGGGCTTAAATTTATATATTTAGAATCCTGAATGAGTCTATTTTCAATAGAGACAAATAGGAACATCATTCGAATTCTGTATGATGAGATAATTAATTTTTAGTGAAGAAGGGTCACAACTGTCAGACAGCAGAATAAGGGTGACTTTAAAGAATAAACTGTACTTATTGGATCAACTAAAAATTCTGAAAATTTTATGGAAAGAATATATATGAGTCTAGTTTCAGGAAAAATTAGCGGATCTTAATTTGGATTCTATATCTCCAGATATAAATAATTTAGTTATTATGACGCAGATAGACAGCTTGAATATTCATAAAAGTAAATAATAAAAATTATAGATAATGTTACTTACAAGTGTGTATATACATTAAGGATGTGGAATGGAGAGGAGAAGGAGGAAAAATATGTATGAATATTCATCTAGCATGGCTAATTTGCATATTTTAGGCTCAGGGACTAAATTGAATAAAAGTAAAACTTTATGGGCAATTTTGTAAAAATGTCAGAAATGACCAAATTGCATGAAATGGATTATTTTATTATTTAAATTATAAAATTGAATGAAATTATTAATTTAGTTCAAGATTGGGGGAAAACATGTTTTAGGGATTAAATTGAAAAGAGTTGAAATTATGGAAAATTCTGATATTTTATAGAATTCATGGACTGTTATCAATATGTATGAGAATAATAGCTGGAAATAAGGATTAAATTGCAATTTTATTTTCCTGGCCCTAAGGATGAAATCGTCATTAATTAAAAGTTTAGGGGCAAAATGGTAATTTTGCCTAGAGCATTAATTAAATGCATTAGAATATGAAATGAATGAAAATGATGATCAAATTTATTTATAAAGATCCGGACGACTCAAATACGAGACTTGATCGTGGAAAAGAAAAGATATCGGATTAATGAAATTATAAACACAAACAAGCAATGAGGTAAGTTCATGTAACTTGAATTATATTCTTGAATGTTTGAAATGTACGTTATTGATGTGAATATGATTTGAAATTTCATTGTATGAAAATTTATGAAGCATTGATATATTTGATAAAAAGGGGAAGAAATCCCGGTTGAATGAAAGGAAATTTCGATGGATCTCTGAAAAGGAATTGACGGTAAAAGGATCTAGCCCGGACGGGTGATCCTATCTGATATAGCCCTCCGAAGAATATGTGGAAAATGGATTTAGCCGGACGGTAATCCGAATTAGGGTCTCAATTTAGCTTTGGACTGTAATTCGGATCCAAGCTCATTAGAGTAATTGTCGTTGCAAGAGATTTAGCTCGACCGATAATCCAGACAATACTCTATGAGTTTATATTACTGGATTTAGCTCGATGGTAATCCATTGTAAGGATGAGGTTCAAGGAGTGTGCTTTCGAAATGAAATGTGTAAGACCATGGTTGAAAGACACCATGGCAACATGATATGAAATGTGTAAGACCATGGTTGAAAGATACCATGGCAACATGATATGAAATGTGTAAGACCATGGTAGAAAGATACCATGGCAATAGGATATAAAATGTGTAAGACCATGGTTAAAAGATACCATGGCAACATGATATAAAATGTGTAAGACCATGGTTGAAAGATACCATGGCAATGTAACATGAAATGAACAAGACCATGGTTGAAAGATACCATGGCAACCTGACAGAAAATGAGTAAGACCATAGTTGAAAGACACCATGGCATCATGTCAAAGATAAATAAGACCATGGATGGAAGACGCGATGACATCTATTGAACAATTGATATTCAGGTAATATGTATCAGATGACGAATGGTTATATGAAATGGTTGTGTGAAATGTTTACAATAACTGGTCATATGGAAATGTATGTACAAAATAGTTGTATGAAATAATTATGAAGATAGATAAACGAAATAAGAATAAGTACATGGAATATAATTTATGTTAAGTTTGATATAAACTTTACCGGAACAAATATACATAAAATAAATGGAAATGATGGAGCATGAAATATTGATATAATGAAATGATTGATATATACTTATGAAGAAACGGTAAGAGAATGATATGTTTCATGACATGTACATATATGATTATCTTTGATATGTTGATATAAGGAAATTATGTAAGTAAAGACAATTATTAAACTCAAGCGTGACATGTCGAGAAAATAAGTATATCAATGTTGAATTTATATGAAATATGTGCAAGTATACTAACAATGATGTTGTTTGACGCTTAGACAAGTGTCAAGCTATTGATTGAATGGTAACATGTTTAATTATAAGAAGCATTGAAATGGTAAGTACTTAGATGAAAATATTTAAGATTTTGTGAAATTTTTTATGATCCCGATTTAATTCCGGTTGGTTTTTAATGTATGTTTGGTGTAACAGCCTAATTTTTAGTGGTGTCGGAAATGGTGATTTGAGATCACTAAATTCGACAAATAAGATTGAACAAGATAGTAATTTAATATTTATGAGTCAAGTAAGAATTTAGAAGAATTTGTGAAATGGTGAAATTAGTGAATTAAAAGAATTTATTAGGTCAAACGGGTCAAAAATGAGGTATCGAGACCTCAAAGTTGAAAATCGAGCTATAAATATTTTTATAAATATTTATGGAGTGTCATTGAGTTAGTATTAAAGTTTCAGTTAGAAAATTTTAACGTTTGGATGGCTAATTAATTAAAAAGGATTAAATTGAAAATAACACAAAATTTTTAAATTGTGAGTAAATAGCTTAAGTATTTAAAAGATGGATTTAAAGAGCAATTAGACCCAAAGGTTAATGGCTGGACGGTTTGGGTATGAAATAAGCAAGAAAACAATGTGAACAAGGGCAAAATTGGAAATAGATAAAAGTTAATAGTTAAATAATGATGTAATTGAAAAATCTAGACATTTCTTCATATTTTCTCAGCCAAAACGCCATAGAAGGTCTGGAGAAAGCTGGTTTTTCATATTTTTACATCATGTGAGTCTAATTCTTGCTTTTCTTGATAATTTTATGTTTTATGACTTTTACAATTAGGTCCACTTGTAGAATTCATTAGTTTTTGATTTTATGGGTGAAATTGGAAGTTACCCTGGATGGATAAGGGAATTTTATGATGAATTATTATGAAATTTAAGTTCTAATTTCATATTAAGGTGGTTTTATTAAGTGATTTTGATAGGAAATGATATTTAGGACCTAATTGTGAAAAAGTTGTGAATTGAAGGTTGCTGTTGAAATTCAGAATATAAAAGGTTTTGAAATAGTTTATAATGATAAAATAAAGTGTTAATTGAGAAAATTAGTTCAATTGATGGGTGAATTGAGTAGGGACTAAATTGTAAAAACTGTAAATTTTGGGGTAAAAGTGCAATTTCAAAATTTGAACAGCATAAATTGTGAAGTGAAATAGAAATCAAATAAATGCTAATGAGTAGAAATATTTTATATTATAGATCAAGAATCCAAAGAAGAACGAGGAAAAGAAAAAGTTGCGAATAGTCCCTAAATTTCAATATCTTCTACAAATTAGCGGGTAAGTTCATATGGTTGAATTTAGATGTTTATTTGTGAATGATTGAAGTTTATAATGTGTTATTATATACGAATTTGTTGTGGGATTGTGTAGATTTTGTTAATGAAAGAATAAATGTGGAAATGCAAATTAGGAAAAACGCAGGATTGAGTACGTTCGTATCGTGACGTGTGATGAATTGACGGATAAGACCATGGTTGTTCCATGGAAAAGTGTGAAATGTAGGTATGGTATCATCCATACTGAGTTGTGAAATGTAGGTATGGTATTATCCATACTGAGCTGTGAAATGTAGGTATGGTATTATCAAATCCATATTGAGTTAAAAATGTAGGTATGGCATTTCCCATACCGAGTTGAAAAATGTAGGTATGGTATTTCAATGAGGAAAACCATACTGAGTTGTGAATCGTGGCATTGAGCAACGCGTACTCAATTTCGTAAGTCGTTTCCTAATTTGATTATAAGAAATAAAGAGAAGTGATCCAAATGGAAGAGATTGAGTAGTTATTCTTGTTGAGCTCAACTATGTGAATTATTATAACAATGGTTGTGAATCGCAGGAAACTTTAGTAAGTGTTTTGGTATTGTTTGGAAATATTATGTTTGGTAAGCATTACTTTTAACCTATGAACTTACTAAGCTTCAATAAGCTTACTTGTGTGTGTTTAATATTTTTATGTAGATTGACTTGAAGTGAAGTGGGTAGATCGGATCAACACAACAAAGCACACTATCCAGATCAATTCCGTAGCTTTTGTTTTAAGTTTGAAGATTTATATGGCATGTATAGAGTTTAAATGAAATGAAGTAAAGATGTTATAAACTAGTTAACAACATTTTGTACTAAAATAGTTTTTGGTTAGTAGCAGTAGTCTGAGTTTGAAAATTCACCATAAATCATAAAAATATAATTATAGGTTGAATAAAATATGAAATTAAATCTTATTGAATCTAGTTTCACATAGAAGAAACGGTGTAAGCAAAAGGCTTTCATATCAGGAGATATTTGAATTTTTGTGAGACAAGGTCAGAGTGATTTTGAACTCCCCTATTCTGATTTGTAAAAATCATTAAAAATTATAAAAAATTAATTAGGAGTCATACTATATATGTATGGATTCCTTATTGAGTCTATTTTTAATAGAAATAAACGTCTTGGTTATTTGAATTCTTCACATGGAGAAATTTGGTTCGTAGTGAACAGGGGTCAGAGCAGCCGAACCCTGAAACAGGGGAGACTTCAACTAATAAACTGTACTAATTGGCCCAACCAAAAATTCTAGAAAAAAATTAGTAAGTAGATATATGAGCCTAGATTTGGGGAAAATTTACGGATTTAGATTTCTAGTTTTGTAACTCGAGATATGATTTTTTTTGCATCTGTAACGCAGTTGGATAGCTTGTCTGGAAAGTGTGATATAAATTGTTTGAATTTGTTTAAGTGCTCAAATAAGTTTAGTAATGCCTCGTGCTCGACTCCGGAGACGGTCTCGGGTAAAGGGGGCGTTACAGTTTGCGGCTTCAATGGTCCAATAGAGAGACGTTATGATTATTTTCAAAATATGAATAACAAATGACTCAGAATTATCTGAAAATGTTCAATAAACTCCGGTAATGCCTCGTACCTATTCCAGCAATGAATACGGGTAGGGGGTGTTACATTTTGTACTCAATGTTGCATTTATATGAACCGATTATTTAACTAATAAACAAAGTATAAAATTATTTAATAACATAAATAATATAATGGTTTTGTCTTGTAACTTAATTAGTAAACTTTATTAAAACAACGTAGTTTTACCTTTTAACTTAATGGTTTTGACTTTTAACTTTAGAAAATGTAAAAATTTATCAAAATGACGTAGTTTTGTCTTTTCTTATTTGGATTTTCGGATAACTCGAATCGTGTAATTCACATTCGAGTTAAACAAAAAACTTATTTTTTTATTCGAGTTTATCCAAATAACTTGATTAACTCAAATAACTCGAACTATTTAATTCAAAATTTAAAAATTTTATCAAATTTTTTGAATCGAATCAGATTTTGTTCAACCCTACTTATGATACCATCGAATACGTAAATCTTTTATTTTTCACTGCAGAAAATGAAAACAAATTAAAACTTTTCTTATTTTTTCGGCGATGGATTTTAGCCAAGTATTGCATTACTCAATTATAACAACAGGTTGGAATTGTACGG
Source organism: Gossypium arboreum (assembly GCF_025698485.1). Taxonomy (NCBI): domain Eukaryota; kingdom Viridiplantae; phylum Streptophyta; class Magnoliopsida; order Malvales; family Malvaceae; genus Gossypium; species Gossypium arboreum. Next base: position 482,712 of record NC_069081.1, read on the forward strand.
CAGGGGGAAGCTTCTTTCACGTGACTGGATTTATGTATGATTTGTATAGGCGAATGAGAATTTTCTAAAAAAAAAAAATTTTTCATTTGCATTTTAGGGTTTCTTTTTTAATAATGTTAGGATCTAAATTATATTAGAATTATTTAAAAAAAGTATAGTTTTTAGGCATCAATAAAATAGTGACACATCATTAAATTTTAAAGATAATAAAATATTATTATACATTCATCTATATATAATATTTTCTTCAATTTAATTAATTTTAATTAAATTACTTAAAATATTTATTTTAAATTATAAACCAACATCTTTTCTTCTTTTACAAATTTTAATCATTTTGTTTTTTTCTATAAGTTAATATTTTTTATTGTTGTGCAACTAATTTAAAAAAAAAGTAATTTTATATACTTTTTCCATGTCATTGCCACATAATATTGGTAATTATTTTACCCTAAACCCGAACTTTGAACTCGAACCTGAACCTTGAACTCAAAACCTTAAGGTTCAAGGTTTGAGTTTAAGATTAATGTTCAATGTTCGGGTTTGGGTTTTGATTTTGAGGTTCGAGGTTTAATGGTTTGGGGTTATAAATTTGAGGTTTTAAATTTATGGTCAAGAGTTTAGGATTCAATGTTTTGAGGTTGGGATTTAAGGTTAAAAAAATTACCAAAAGTCTGTGTCAATGACATGAAAAAAATATTAGAATGCTATGAAATAATTGGAAGGAATGGTCCATGCAATAAAATCTCTATAGATGTATAATAATTATTTCATGTCTTTAAATTTTGACGATATAACAAAATTTGATTGATACCTAAAAACTTTAATTTTTAAGATCATTCCGATCTAAGTTAATCTCATAATTTTATAGTTTTAAGGACTCAAAACTTGATTATAAGAGTATAAGAAATTGAAGAAAGCAATGTTTCTCCTAAGGTTGCGGAGTGACTGAGTAATGGATTGAATTGAAGAAACAGGAGCATGTGTGTGGTGCCTTTTAGCATTGGCACGAAATTCATAAGCTTTTTGACCATTTTGGTCATATGCTTGCCTCTGGATAACATCATGGCAAATGCCCAATCTTTTTCTGTTTTTCTTAATTTTGTTCCCTATGATTTTCACAGAAAGTAATGATGCAAGCAAAGCTTTATTATTAAAATACTTAACTTCAGAGGTGGCAATTTCCCCTTTTCCACTATCCCCATCACTAAAAGGATGAATTAAACCATAACCTAACTCAACCATTCAACCCCCCAAAATGAAAGGCTTGGTAGGTGATGTTTTTTTTTTTTGTCATATAGTTTTGGATTAAAAAAATTATAAATTTAACCTTGCACCTGTTCTTTTCAATTTTTTGAGTTAATTTTCATCATTAATTTTTAAAATTTTGTTTTTTATTATAAAAATATGGACTAAAATATTAAAATTTCAAACATGGTAACTCATTTTTTAATTTTTAAATATTTTATAATACTTAAATTATTTATTGAGCTAATATATAAGATAAATAATATCATGTCGATATGGAGTGTATGTAAACTGTCACGTGTATTGTCATATCAATATTAAAAATTTTAATATTATCCTTAAAATTTATTTGATTTTATTTTAAAAATAAAATTATATTAAATATATATGTATAAACAACGATGAATTATGGAAACACCGGCAGAACAGGAAAAAAACAAGACAAAAGTCAAGCCAGGAACTTCCTTCTGCTTTGAACTCTCCAGCAATGAGGGACTTACAAAGATAAATTCAGCCAACACAGCATCATGTTGCTCCCACCAATCCACCACCTCTCTTTTACATTTTTTCCGTACGAGATATTGAGTCTCAATAAATTCGGAGTTAAACTGTGTCGAGTCTAAAAAAGAAATAAATTCTCTTAATATCATCTTAACCATTAATTATTTACAGAATTCCGAACAAAACATAAAATATATTAAATTCTTTATCACTCGATTTAGTAGATCCAATCAAATGAAACCATAAAACTTGTACAGAAAACAGTGAAAAAAAAGAAACCTGATGAGGGGGGCCATGGATTTGGGGGGGGGGTCCCGTCCTTCAAAGCAACAGGCAAACGCACATGACATTGACCCTACCACCATCCACATCAAAGATTCAAAAAGCTTGGCATTCTATATCATTGCTACTGGTAGTCTGGTAGTATATTGAAGTTTAAGCAAGTGTGAAGCCACTGTCCCCACCTTTTTTTTTTACAATTCCCATCACACAGTGGCATGTGGTTGGCCATTAAACACGATTTCCTCTAACGACTAATTAATAATTCTAAGGCCACTTTTCTTTTTTGCAGCTTCGGATGGACTGTTGTTGTTGCCTTGCCTGTTTGATAGGGTTATTAAATGAGCTTTCTTTGCTTTTCTCTGCAAAAACATTTAAACCACTTTAAAGTTCAAAGACAGGCTTGCAGTTAAAGGCACTTGGTTGGAGTCATGGTTCATTAAAATACTGGGGCTATGTAACCTTCTACCATAATTTTGCATTTCATATATAGAAAAATGTTAAGCAATCCAACTGTTTTATTTATAGAATAGCATTACCTTTCTTTTTAGGGAAAATTGTGTTTAATATTAAGGTTGATGTGGTTGGACACATTGCATGTATAGAATAGTGTTGATTTGGTCCTGTTAGGAATATGTGAATCAATTGTAAATGTATGGACAAAGAAAAAGAGTGCAAAAAACTTTTCTATGAGCTGATGAAATGGTGTGAAATCTTATGATGTGGGCTTAAAAGATGAGATGAAACACAAACATGTATGGCATGGGCCACAGCATCATCATTTCCAGACAGAAACTGGGCCTTGAGTTTGTCTGATGAGGATGAAACACTTTTCATAATAAGACCATTGGAGACCACAAGCTACCTACCTGGGACTGTAGTGGTGGCACCCATTATATCTTTGTTTTTGCTTTTCACGCTTTATTTGAGACCATGTGGTATAAAAGGCAACATCTAGTGGTTTCCTTCAACTATTTGAAGTTTAGTATGTATCAAAATGGCTTAATTTATGTTCAACTTATGCTTCTTCGAGTTTAGATTTTATTGGTATATATTACATTTATTTTCTGTGCTTGGCCGCATTGGATAATCGAAGTTGCAAGAGGCATTAAGTAAATCAATTTGCAACTCTTCCAGCAATCCAAATCCAAATGCTAGGTATAGATACTAGTATATGACTAAAAGTCTTCATAGATTAGACTCGATTAGCTTCAAAGTCAAACTCTTGTATGGTATTAATATCATAGTAATTCATGACTCGATTTGTCTCAATTTTTCCAAAATTCACTCATTTTTATAAATGTTTAATTCGGGCATGTTTATATATGTTGCTTTTTAAAATTATATTATTTTAATATTTAGTAATTATATATATACATTTATTTTCTATCATTACATATAAAACAACTTAACATAATTTAATATTTATATTATAATATATTTAATTTTCATATGATATAAATTACATAATACGTACTAATAAGTATGGTTGTAGTGGTAAGATACATTGATAACGAGCTTAATTGACATATTTTTGTGGTTTATTCTAATAAATTTTGGATATAGATGTTACTAAATATGGTGTTTGTTTGTCTATTTTTTTTATATAGATGTATCACATGTCAAAAGTGTTAAGAGTATAAGTTGAAACATGAAATTACTAGGAAGATTTGTAATGATTTTTAAACTAGATCGATGGCCGAACTGGTCAGGTCGCCGGTTCATCGGTCCGACGATCCAACCGGTTCGATTAAAAAAATAAAAATTAAAAAACCCAGTTCAATTATCGCTTTTTAGCCTGTTCAACTACTGGTTCAATCAATTTTTAATCGGTCCAGCAAATTTTTTAACTAGTTCAATTGGTTCGTGTCAATTCCCGGTCTAATCAGTTCAAGGCTACTCTTTGGATCGATACCCTAGCTAGTTTTCAGCCTGACCGATTAGTTTGGTTTAGTTCAAACAACATCGAAGATTTGCTTTGGGAGCAAAATTAGCATACAAGATTTATTAGATTTTAGAATTGGTAAAAATAACTTGATCCATAGCTGTCGTTTTATTTTACAAAGAACAAATTGGCATGGTTTGATTGGGTGTGTAGTTGGGTATAATCCAGAAATCGAGAAGACATAAATCTATTAAGTTTTACCATGGATATTAATTCTCAATTGTTTGGGCTTATTCCTAATTTCACAATGAAAGTACATTAGGTAAGTGTATCTTTCTTGGAAAGTAAACTTAATAATATTGCTAATATTATTCAACGTATTGTTGCAAGAAATACTATATAGGTTAAGATGTGTGGTATCTATGCTACATCCAATCAAGCTACAAATGCATGTCTTAGTTTACAGGATGACTATCGATAACAAGTTAGCACTATTAGAAACTTTCTAGGACCACCTCAAAGAAGATATGATCAATTCCCCCATACATACAATTCTGTAACCCCTTCCTAGTAAAAGTTATGGGCACGATTTGAGCAAGGAAAAGCAGGATGCTAAGTCGCAGGCAAAAACAAAACCAACACCTCCCAAATTGATTGTGATTTCACCTCCCTTTTTCGAAAGGCCAACCAAAAATAAGAAAGAAGAGAAAGAGAAAGAAAAAACTCTCGAAATTTTTCACAAGGTAGAGGTGAGCATATCATTCTATACGCCATTAAACAAGTACCCTACTATAAAAAGTTTTTGAAGGAATTATGTACTAACAAAATAAAAAAGTTTACCAATTTTGGAAAGGCACCGACTTGAGAATCGAAATTGCTATCTATTTATCTCTTCATAGGCAAAAGAGAACATTGGAAGCTATAACTTCAAAATTTAGAAGAAATAAGGATTAGAAATCTGACTTGAATAGAGTCAATGGGTTATGTCAAGCTAACGACATTAAACAAAAGTGCTCATGAGAGGCAACCCAAGAATAAATTTCCATTTATTTGCCTTAGTTTCTTTTATTTGATTTTATTTGATATGATATTATGTTTTGTTCATCTAGGTACTTTGATGCCACAAACTAAATGTGTCTTCCACACAACCTCTGCGACATTGTGATCATGGAAGCATCCCACCACCATAGGGGAGTATTTCTTTACCTTCACAAAGTTTTTGTAATTGCCACCACATTGGGGACAATGTGGAATTAAGTGGGGGAGGAGGGGCTTAGATTGAAATCTAATTAATATTTACTGTTGCATGTGGTGAAGTGGACGAATTTTTTCTGTATTCTGGTCAGGCAAAATCGTGTCCAAGACTTTGTTAGGGATGGTTAACTTGCTTTGCTCTTGTGCATGAATTGCACTTTTCACCTTCCTTGCATGTTTTTCATTGTCTAACAATAGCTCGAATTTTGCTTCCTCAATATTTTAAGCATTTAAACATTGGGGGAGTTTTATTTCATGACTTAATCCTTACAAGAAACACTTTAGATTTGTATAATTATATGAGTTAAATTGTATAAATCGAAATCTCTATGATGTTTATTTTTTGCTAAACTATTGAGATACTTTATCTGCATATGTTCATTTCCATAAATAGCCCTCTTTATTTTATTTTTTGAAAAGAAAAAAAATTGAAAAAAAGCAATAAAGTGTCATTTACTTAGCTAGTTATTTAGACCATGAGTAAAATTTTAGAATTGTGACCAAAGGTTCTTGCTCTGATGATTGTAATAATTATGAGTAAAACTAATAGTCATTTAGAGTTGTAATTAGTTGAGTAACCGAGGTGGGGGCTTGAATTGTTATTTCCTTTTGGGTCGAAAGATTTAGTTACACTCTAGGCAACCCAATGATATGCTTATGTTAAAAAAAATGCAAAAAACAATGAAGGATTGTTAATGGTTGCGAACTTTGTTTGGTTTTGATGTCTTGACAAATGTAGTACAAAGTTGACATTATGGAGCTTAATTCTGTTTTAGACGTTGGAACTTTTATTTTGGGTGAATTTTTACACTCATCACTCATTACACTCCTAATAGAGAATGCGAGTTCAAATTATAGAAATATCATTGTTGGGAGAGATAGTAAAAAACCTCTAAACATAAACTATAAAAACAAACATTGAAAATAAAAACAATAAACCTACATAATACAGAAAAGTAATAGATATATATCATATTATAAACTTGAATACAAATTGGATAGTGAAGTTCGGATATTTGAGATTGACCTATCTTTTAAAATATTTTGCTTAATATATATATATATATATATATATATATATTAGCTTAATATGCTTGCTCATTCTTTTTCACATATCAAACCAGCTATCAAATTGAGCAGGTAGCACGTATGACTCTTATTTTATGTATCAACTCTTTCTATCAAACTATCGTCAAGTCTCTCCCTTCTCTCTAGAAGTTTCATATTGACTCTCTACCAAAGTTTCGGCTTTTGAGCTTTTCTTTGAGCTGTCGTTGGGTCTCTGGACCGCTACCACTCACCTCACCATTTTTTCCTTCTCCTTTTTTAGACGAAATAATCTCAAGACCTCGCCTTTTCATTTACTCTCCGTTCAGCCTTAGGCCGTCCGGGAAAGGCTGCCTAGGATCTTGCTCGCCCCATGAGTTTTCGTTCGTGGTTCGCTGGTTCTTATCCTATTGGTATTTTGCTTTTGACGATATTTTAGTGAAGCTCTTTCGCTCTCACGATGTTGCGGTGTCGACATCTCTCTACGTCTCCATTAGCTTGAACACCGATGGCAAGTTGAAGTCATCGCACTAGGTCTCATTTTGCTGGTTGTTGTTGCTCCCTCCTCCTCGGTGTTTTCAGTTGGCTCCTCAATTGCTTTGGCATCGTTTTTTTCTTTACGTGGGCTTCACATGGCAAGGTCTTTGCCGGAAGCACGCATGCTGATGGTTGGTTGCGACAACCTTGCTCTTGGTGCCCTTGGTGCTCTCCTCTTGTTCCCCCTATCTATGGTGGCAGCTTTTTTGGCCCATTGCTGCAACTGACCATTTTCTAGTAGTGATATGATTTATCTGAAAAATAAAAATAAAAAACACTTTCAAACTCTTTAGTATTTTAAAGTAACTTGCCTTCCTAGTTCACTTATACCCTTTATTAACTTGACAATTGAAGCGGATCATGGAGCATAAGCTCCAAAATTTCCAGAATTTAGGGGTATCACCAAGAGATAGATAGCGGCCTTGGTCCCTATAGTTTTTTTATCTCTTAAATTTATGACTTAATTAAAAAAGTAAAAATATACACTAACCCTCCAATCTCACACTTAGTTACCAAGTCCAAACTATTATCCTCCACAAACCCGGTTCACTACATGAAAGACATCAATAAGTCCATGGATAGACCAGCAGACAAAATCTTCTGATCTTATATGCTACAAAAGTAAGTTTCAGTGTCACTGTCACTGACACAGAAATCGAAAATAGAAAGTTAAAATGGAGAGGGAAACTGAAAAACATTCCAAATCAAGATGTGAACACCTGTGTCATTTGATGTAGCCATCGCCTGCCTAATTTGGCCTTATATATATATATGACTCCACAATGATCATCCTTACAGGCGTGCAGACATGCACCAAACACATGCTGCCAACAAGGCCAGGTGCACAACCATCTGTTTAAAGTAAATTTGTTTTTTTAACGGCTGATCTTCTGGTTTTCTTTTTCCCTCAATCATAAGGAAGTGGATTATATGATGAACGACTAATACGCATGGCTAATGTAAAATCATGAATCAATTAAGTAATCAAAACGATGTTTTTGTTGTTGTTGTGCAATACAAGTGGCTGATCCTAATCCAAAGTCACATTTGCTCTGCTCTTTCACGTCCACAAACATCCTTTTACTAAAAAAAAAACAAGTTCTTAATTATGTTGTTTGAAATTTAACTAATATTCCATTGTCGGTCAAAATAATTGGTAGGTGGTTAGAACATTATCAAATTATTCTCATTGTTATAAATAGAGTAGTTTAATTTTATATTATTAAAAAATTAAATTAAATTTTTAATAAAATTAATATTTTAAAATAAAAATTTCATGTTATTTTTAAATAATAAATTTTTTGGGTAAATTATAAGAGGAGGACAAAACCCTAACAATAATGTGATTAGCATAACTCAAACTCAAGCCACACCTAAGACAGTGAACACCCTGACTATCACGCCGATAGGAATAAATTTAATCTTATTTAATTCCTTTTAATAATAAAATGACTAAATTGATTTATTTAATAATAGAATGACTAATTTGATAGAATTCTTCTTTAATTTAAAAAGTAAAGTCAAAGTGGGTAAAAGTATCATAAAGACCCTTGTATTAATATTAAGATTACATTTTGCCACCTCTACTCAAAAGACGAACAAATTAATCTATTTACGTTAGATAAAAGAGTAAACTAATTATTCTATTAAAAATCAATTGTTAAACAATGACATAAAAACAATATCGATATAAAATTAATTTTTTTTATTTGGAAAAAGAACTCTTAAAGCCCGATGTGGTATATTAAGGGGAAAAAACTCAAAAAAAAAAAAAACTACCGATCCACCCTTCAATCCTACATCACTTAAATCAAATAATATATATGAAAAAAATTCATATCATTTTATAATAGAAATGGATGAAATTGTTTACTTTTTATCTAACACGTAAGGAATAATTTCTTTTTTAAAATAAAAAAGGGTAAAATATAATTTGAATCTTAATATAAGGATCTTCATGATACAAATATCAATAAATATATTATACACAAAGAGACATAAATTTCAAAAAATTTAAAAAATATATAGAGAGGGACAGCAAGCACAATTAAATAAAAATAAAAGAGATTGTCAAATTGTAAAACATGTTTTGAAAATCAGAGTCATACTTGGAAAAAGTCTAATTCAAAGTTTTAACGCATTTTAAGTTTCAACTCTGAAGAAAGGAAGTGAAGAAGGCATCATTTTTGCAAAGAAAATTCATGGTGTGATAGAGAAAGCGTGTTCTATTTTAATATTGAATTTTAGTTCTCAATATTTATCTCGTAAAAAATTCATAAGTCAAATAAATGAAAAATAAAAATTTAGGCTAAATATATAATATATATCGATTTTTTAATTAGTTAAATAGTCGAGTTTTTATTTATACAAATTATAGATTTCATAATTGTTCTTCCTCAAAATTATCAAGACTAATTAAAAGGTATCGATATAAAATTAATTATTTTTAAAAATATTTGGTAGAAATATTTCAATCATTTCAGGTAGGTCGATTTTTTATTTATTTATTTTGGAAATAATTTGAATAAATTAACTATTAATATTTAACATTATGTTAATTAGATATAAAAATAATTTAAATATATTATACACTATTGTTTATGTTTATTATCATTTATATTTTTTTATGATTTGATGTATATATAATTTAGGGTAAACTATAAAAGTAGTCGCTTTTGTTTGATTCAGATTATATTTTAGTCACTTATGTTTGAAATGTTACGTTTTAGTCACTTACGTTATTGTTTTGTTACGAATTGGTCACTTTACTGTTAAAATCCGTTAACTCCCTAATGGCAATCTTACATGGCAATCCAAATGGGTTTTAAATGCCAATTTGGATGTCTAGTTGTTGGGATGATAATAGATTTTTAATTAAATAAATTTAATTTGGATTGCCACGTAGGACCACTTCGTAATAAAACGATAACGTAAGTGACTGAAACGTAACATTTCAAACATAAATGACTCAAATGTAATTCAAGACAAACAAAAGTGACTATTTTATAGTTTACCCTATAATTTAACATTACATTATATTTTTTAAGCCAATGAAATATTTAAAATTATAATATTGCTAAAATATTTGTTAAATTTTACTTAGAGCTTATAATGAACATTTTAAATAAATAATTATTTTAATTTACATTTTATAATAATAATTTTTTAATTTTTTCAACTAAATTATATCTCATCGCTTTTAATATACATTGTAATTTTTATTTATGCAATTTTTATTTAAATGATGATTTTATAAAATACAATAATAATCCATGCCCATGACTAATCCTTTATTTATTATCATAATAATATTCCTTTCTCTCTACTTTATTTTATTAATATTTTAAATAATATATATATATATATATACTTATTTTAAATGTTTTACTTGAGTTAATAATACGGATTAATATAGTTAATGGCGAAGCCACTAAGAGACCGGGGCCATGACCCTTTAAAATGATAAACTTTCAATTTAGGCTATTTATAATTTATAAAATTTTAAATTAGTAATGATAAAATTGCATTTTAGCCCCAAAAATGATAAAAATTTGACTTATTCCTTTAAAAATTATAAATATATAAGCTATTAAAATGATAAAATTATATTTTTAGTATTGTGAAAACATATAATTTAATTCCGTTCAAAACTGAACAGAGCATACTAAAATATTCTCTCTTATACAAATTAAGTTATATTTTTACGAGGATATTTTTTTTATTTTTATATATAATAAATCAATAAAAATTGATCATAATTAGATTTGAACTGAAATACTATGCTCGGAAACAATTAATTTTACCATTGTAATCAAAGTATCAATTGCTTTTTATGTACATTTTAAATAAATATATTTATTACATATTTTTTTTTGCTCTTATTGTGGGCGTGACATAAATTTAATATTATTAGTAGGTTTAAATTAATAAATCGGTGACATGAATTTCTTTTTGTTGCCAATAACTCTATTAAAATAAATATTCTGAAATAAATTTTTTAATATAAATTAACAGTGTTACCGATTTCGATATACTGATAATACTATAAAAATACCAATAAATATTAAGTGTAATGGTAGGACATATTGCACTCCTAAAGAGATAACGGAGGTTCGAACCTTGGAGACAATGTTGTCGAGAAACTCTGAATTTAGATTCTAAAACAAACACTATAAAAACCCAAACATTGACCATAAAAAGGATGTGAAAAATACAAAAAATAATACCACTATAAAAATAAAGATGAAATCAGGTCAAATTAAGGTAAAGGCATTAACTCCTAAATTTCAGCAACATAACGGGGACTAAAACCACAAATAAACCTATATTAAATATTCGGTGGGCGCGCGTAAGCCAAACTTAATGTAGTGTAACGAAACGCGCCAATCAAACAGTCAACCGTTACATCAATTCAAAGGACCCTACAAAAAGGACAACGGCAAAGCACGGCACGGTATTTTACCAAATTTCCATCATATTTAATTAAATAATATAAAAAGTCAACTATGCTCGACTTTTATTCTCTTTTTTTCCAAATAATTATTATGGTTTTGACGTCAGTCGTGGTGGTGGAAGCTGTTTTGTGGAAAAAAGGGTGTTTCGCTGTTGATTTGTAAATGGGAAAATGAAGATCCAGGTGTGAGGCTGGCTGTGGTCGTATTTAAATAAAATTCTAATCATTTTTTTCTTCCTAATCTTTGATGCTGGAATATGCTATAACGATGGAATTTCAATATTAACTTTTTTCTAATTGCAGTTAAATTTCAAATAAATTTTTTATTTATAAAATAATAATTTAGAGATTAAAGTAGAAAGAAGAATAATTTAATGAGGTATGTATATAGTTGAAAGTCACTAACTTTGAATAAAATTCCTGTTCTTCTCCTTCTCTTTCATCTGATTACCTTTATACTTTATAATATATATACAGCCTTTACTTTTTCCAGCTTCGAAAGGAATTTTTTTGATCAATTTTCGTTGATTTAGGTAGTTTTACTTTGTGGGTTTTTTTTTTTCTTTGTTTACCGTTATGGCGACAAACAAGGGTGAAGGGGCTAAAGCTGTAGATAAAACAGAGACAAACCCTATAGAGGAAAAGGCTTTGGGGTGTTCCATTGGGAACCTCAGCGACAACAAGGACGTGTTTACAAGAGCTGATAAGATAGATTTTAAGAGCTGGGATTTGCAACTGGATAAGCACTTGAGCAAGGCTTGGTCTAGGGACAAAGATGTTTCGCTTGTGACTAAGAAGGACGAGTGGGAAATCGATTTGGCTAAGCTTGATATAAGACATGTTATAGCTCATGGAACTTATGGCATAGTCTACCGAGGTGTTTATGATAACCAGGATGTTGCAGGTAACCTGTTTTATGTGTTTATATGTTGCTAAAATCCAGAATCCATCTTGGGTTTCTTGTTCATCATCGACTGCTATGCAGATGTTATTAGTTACTGTTTTTGATTTGTTGTGTTGGGTTCAATTACAATTTCTATGTTGTTCAAACATGACCCTGGGATGTGAATTCTTTAGGAGTAGAAGAATATTTAGGGTTGGATTTTTAGCCGAGGATCATATGTCTAATACAGAATAGTTTGTGGCATAGTGGCGCTTGCAACTTGAGGTGAGTTACAGGATGTCTAGGGAATTATAGCATCAATTCTAGGTAAAAGCAACCGGGTGGATTGTATTTTGACCTTGCTCAATAAATGATTAAATTAGTTCCTATATATTAGATTAAAGCACAAAATGTTCCTTCTAAAATTTCAATCTATTTTTACTATTACAAATTGGGTCCTTGTAAGTCAGTAAATCAGTATGAGGTACAAGTGGCTGGTTATTTTATCAACTACACCAATTTTTAATAGTAGAAACGGATGAAAATTTTAACAAAAAAGACTAGATTGCTCTTTGATCTACAATAATTAATTTGCCTGTTTTTTGAGTAAAGAGAACAAAATGCAATCTAACTATCAGTTCAGAGACCTCTATAGTACTTTTATCTCAATTCTACTTGACCTTAAGTTAGTATCAATTTGTCTAGATGCTGCATACGAATGATGCATGCTTACTAGAACTGTCAATGAAGCTGCATGATTTACAAAATGAGACTGCCTTGGCAGCTCTTTTTATTTTCACTTTGAAATTACAAAATTTTGATCTTGATTTCAATGAATACTTGCTTTGGTTATGGAACTTTCAATAAAAGGACAACTGCCTCATGCCCATTTCTGTTTACTTGGTTTAAAGGGCTTAATTGGAGTTGCCATGGAGCTCCAAGTCGCCTTGTTCTTGACCGAGTTCTTTAGATGGCTTTCCTTAAATTTCTGAATAAACTTGGTCAATTTGAATTCCAGTTGTTTTGAATGCAAATATGTGTTTTCAAAGGTGGCCTTAAGTTTTCTGATGTTTGATTCTAACATGTGTATAGGGGAAGTAATCAGTGATGTCAAGTCATGGACTCTATATGACTTGCTGCCCATATTCTGCCCCTATTTGATCCGAAAACATCTGTTTCGCTGCAATGATAAAGTTCTTAAGCAAACATTTGGCTTGCTGATATCTCTAATTACAAAAACTTCTTAATTTTGCAGTGAAAGTATTGGATTGGGGGGAAGATGGGATTGCTACAGCTGCTGAAGCTGCAGCTCTTCGGGCATCTTTCCGGCAAGAGGTTGCTGTTTGGCATAAGCTTGACCACCCAAATGTTACAAAGGTAATATTGATGATATTGTTTCTTTTATGTGGGCGAGACAGTTCATTATACATCTTATATTGGTTGCAGTTGGCATGGGAGGATGGCACTGCCTTTTCTTTTCTTCCGGTTTTCATGAGTTCCTTCTAATGTCACAAGTTGTGACTGTTGTTTTTCAGTTTATTGGAGCTTCAATGGGAACTTCCAACCTTAAGATCCCGTCCAAAGATTCAACAAGCGAGAGTAATAATTCTCTTCCATCGAGAGCATGTTGTGTTGTTGTAGAGTACCTTCCTGGCGGGACATTAAAGAATTTTTTGATCAGAAACAGGAGGAAGAAACTTGCCTTTAAGGTTGTGATTCAACTTGCTTTGGACCTCTCTAGAGGGTGAGCAACTTTTCTTGTTATGCATGCTAGGATTTCCGGTGTTCACTCTACGGAAAAGTAATGAATATCTTTTGTTCAACTTCTGCAGTTTGAGCTATCTTCACTCCAAAAAGATTGTACACCGCGATGTGAAGACAGAAAATATGTTGCTAGATGCTCGTAGAAATTTGAAAATTGCTGATTTTGGTGTTGCTCGAGTTGAAGCTCAGAATCCAAAAGATATGACTGGGGAAACAGGCACTCTTGGTTACATGGCTCCAGAGGTATCCACTCCCTTGACATCCATTAATTGTATCATTTATTTATCCAGTAATTATCGTAACGATGCAAACTTTTTTCTGATCAACCGCAACAACAATTGGATCACTTAAATGCTTGAAGTTCCCTCCTTTTCCTTTTCTTTAAAGAACGAGAATATAATGCAACCATTTTTGTAGGTCCTTGATGGGAAGCCTTACAATAGGAGATGCGATGTCTACAGTTTCGGTATATGCTTATGGGAAATATACTGCTGCGATATGCCTTACGCCGATCTTAGTTTTGCTGAAGTTTCATCAGCAGTAGTACGACAGGTACGAGTTAAAATTGCCTCGATACTTTTGGTCTTACTGTATGACGGTATACATGTTAACTGACAGAGGAGATTGTTGGTTGCAGAATTTACGACCCGAAATTCCAAGATGTTGCCCAGGTTCGTTGGCAAGCATCATGCGGAAATGTTGGGATGCACACCCCGACAGACGTCCAGACATGGATGAGGTGGTGAGGTTGCTAGAAGCAGTAGATACAAGCAAGGGAGGTGGCATGATACCTGATGACCAATCCCCTGGTTGTTTCTGTTTCACACGGCGCGGCCCTTGATAAAACTTTAGCTCATTCATTTATTTTGTCGTACATATATATACATATATACATGTTTAGTTGCCAGAGAACATGAAACAGATCATTGTTTGGCTCTAGCTGGTTTTTCAATAAGGTCATTGATTTCTATACTACACATGAATGTAACCATATAGTAGTATGTAAAGGTTAAAATTTTATATATATATATACCCCTTTTGGTCGGTAAAGATGGGTGAAATGGAATATTGGGAAATATAATGTTCAGACTTCAGATATGCAGATACAAATGTTCCACCAGACCCGAGTGGCAAGAACAAATTATGTGTGTTTGTATGTGTGTGTTTTAATATCCCATAAAATTTCATTAACCAGCACCAATAATGTCGTTCAAGATCAGATTATGTCTATATCAAACAATAAAGATTATCCCTCTCAAAGCTCATACTAGCAAAGTCTAATTATGTGTTGTTTGAGCTGCACTTGGAGGGGTAAAAATGATAATTAATCCAATTCCAAAGCCAAGTTCTTACCTTTTTTGAACTTTTATACCTATTTCTTGTTCTTTTACACCATTGTAGCTCTCCCGCTCCTGCAATGATTCCAGTTTATGTTGGAATTTCTTTCAGAGTGATGAGCTGGAGTTAGGTGTGTGTTTTTTTTTTTTTGTTAATTGAGGGAGAGGAATAGGATTGCTTGGATAGAACTTATGCTTTTATTACTAGGCCAAGAGATTATTAGCCGTGTCTTTTTACTTTTTAGATTTTAAAATTTAGGTCCAATTGTTATTTTGAATAAATTCTTTTGTTAAATTTGTTAGCGTCATATTTTAAAATAAAAAATCAGTAATCATATAACAAAAAATATTATAATAAACTTAAATTTAACAATTTTTTAAATTTTAATAATTAAATTTTATTTTAAATCCTAAAAGTTGAGGATCGACTTTTTTAAAATAAATTTAGAAGGACTACGTTCTGAATGTACGAATAGTACAAGGACTTGGAGAAAATTTTAAAATTATCAAATTATTCTTTTGGGTTTTGAGGGCGGACCCATATTAATTTGTTATCCATTTTAGGGCCCAACAAACTTAAACCCTAATAATAATTAAAAAAAAGGTCAAATTCCTCAATCCCTCGCTACAGCCGCCTGGTAGTGCTCCAACTTATCAGGTAACTGAAGAATCTGTTGTTGTGTTTGATATCATAAACCTCTCCAATGGAGATTGACCCTAAACCTGATTCTGAAAATGCCGCCCTCGTTCTCGTTAAGCAAGGAGCTGAAGCTGTAAGTAAAGAAAAAAAAAAACTCTCCCTTTTTCCTTCTAAGAAACCTAAAAAAGGAAAAAATGTTGCAAATTCTGTTTAATTCCATTGTTATTGTTGCCCTTTACAGAGAGTTTTCGAGTCCGTATTCGCTGGAAAAAGGTCCATCGTCAAAGAACGCTTCTCCAAGAAATACAGGCACCCTACTCTTGATTCTAAACTCACTCTCAAGCGTTTAAACGCGGTTCGTGTTCCTCCTCGCCCCCCCCCCCCCCGCTCTTGTTTTCTTTCGTAGAAACCAATTGAATTAATTAGTGTTTTTTTTCTTTTTGGTTCGGAGAAGGAAGCTAGGTGCATGACCAAGGCTCGACGGCTTGGCGTTTTAACTCCGGTTCTTTACGCCGTCGACCCTGTGATCCATACCCTGACTTTCGAGTACGTCGAAGGGCCTTCCGTTAAAGATGTTTTTCTCGGAATTGGGTCAACAGGAGTCTTTCAAGAGCGTTTAACTGATATCGCCACCCAAATTGGCGACGCGATTGGCAAATTACACGACGGTGGACTCGTCCACGGTGACCTCACCACTTCAAATATGTTGATCAGAAATGGAACTAATAAGCTCGTCAGTGGTTATTCTTTACTTCTATAATTAGCTTTGAGTATGCTTTTAGTTAACGTTACTTCCTCTTTGCATAATCTTTAAATGGCCTTTTCCTTGTTTAGGTCCTTATCGATTTTGGTCTTAGCTTTACATCAACCCTTCCAGAAGACAAAGCTGTTGACTTGTATGTACTGGAACGAGCCTTGATTTCAATGCATTCTTCCTGTGGGAATGTGGTAAGAAACACATCATGTTCTTGTGTTTGCTAATGAACATTATGTATGCAAAAACATGGTAGTGTTTTGGAAGATTAGCTTTCTTTTTGTTTATAATAGGTTCATTAAAATACCAAAAAAATCTGGGTTTTACATATCAGTTTAACTAAGCAACTTTGGAATTGAATGAAGATCCTAAAATGGTCATTTTGAGTGAATTTTTATCATCATCTTACGGATGTGCTTAACTTGATGCATAGATGGATCTTATACTTGCTGCATACAAGAAATCATCAAAGCAGTGGTCTTCCACATTGAACAAGCTAGCTCAAGGTACTGCAGTCTGTTTTTTTAAGTTTCGCTCGCAAGTTTACCACTTCATATGTTTGTACCACCCTAATCTCATTTATTGTGTTCTTGTTGGTTGGCGATGAACTGCAGTGCGACAAAGGGGCCGCAAGCGAACAATGGTTGGATGAGCCTCCTTTTGAGAAATCTGTTAAAGATTTTGATTTAATGCAATGGAAGAAGGTGGTTAATGATTTAGGGTCTTTATGTTGTGATAGTTTCTGTATATTGCAATTGTAATGCTCTCGTTTTGAACATTGGACTTGATCATGGTGTACAATTACATGATTTATTTCAACTT
The DNA here is from genome assembly GCF_025698485.1 of Gossypium arboreum. NCBI lineage: Eukaryota > Viridiplantae > Streptophyta > Magnoliopsida > Malvales > Malvaceae > Gossypium > Gossypium arboreum. Next base: position 500,116 of record NC_069081.1, read on the forward strand.
GGGTGTATTCTGAATCCTGTATTCCAATTAGCTCTTACTTCATTCAAGTGATTAAAAGTAGTCGTTCTAATCATTTTTCCATTTCTGATGGTCAGCCGAGTAGTAAGGCTGAAACCTGAAATTGTAAAGCGTGGATCTTCCTGGTTCAGTTTCAACCTGGGCGCCATTGGAATATATGTGTGTGTATCAGCAAATAAAAGTGAAAATGTTCTTGGAAGGAAACTTTTCTGGACCAGGTTTTAGTACATTTTGGACCATCTCCTTTCCTCTCAAGTGTAGGTCTTGGGCTTGAATTGTTTACCTCATAGGCTAAGCAATAATGACTCATTTGGTTATTTATGTAATTACATAAATAAATTAAAAGTGCGGTATGTGTCTTATAATATATATGGTAAGTGATCCATTTATATTGGTTTAAAATTTAATGGTTTTACATTATCTCGTAATTTTTAAACAATTAATATTTTAATAATTTAATTTTCATATTTCATATTCTATTCATGTAAATTATATATGTCAAGTTTGATATAAATTAAAAATTTCTAACTATTTGTTTTATGAAAAAAATTTAATCTGTTAAATATATATTAATATAAAGACTTAAGGGTGTAAAAATCTTTTAAACTTTAAAAAAAAAAGAATTAAACTTTTTTTTTGTACTTAATTGAGTACTTCAACTTTCAAAATGTATAAAAAAAGGCCTTCAAATTTTTTCAAAAAAGCAATTAAGCCCATTTTTTTTTCCACTTAACTGGGTAATTGAGCTTTCAAAATATATCAAAAGACACTTAAAATTTTTCAAAAAGCTATTAAAACCCTGCTCTTATTAAAAATTAGAAAAAATATAAAATAAATTTTAGAAAAATTATTAAATTTTAAAATTTATTAAAATAGAATTTTTTATAAAAATCATAAAAAGTTTGTAAAATTTTATAAAAATCATAAAAAATTAACGAGGGATTTTTGATATAAAATGATAAAAAATCAATAAAAGTTATAGAAAAATTATAAAATGTTTCTTATGGCACAATAATTTTTATAAATTCTTTTATGAAATTTATATTTCTTTACATTTTGTATAATTTTCTTACGACTTTATAAAATTTTATATATTTTTATACTTCTATATATTTTATAATTTTTACAATTTTTATAAAAGTTAACAATTTTTATATTTTTACTATTTTATATTTTTCTAATTGTTATTAATTTTTAATATTTGAATTTTTATTAAAATTTAATAATATTTATAGATTTTATCTTTTTATAATTTTTGCTAATTTTTAATAAAAAAGACTTAATTATTTTTAAAAAAGATTTGAGGGTTTTTTATGCATTTTGAAAGTTCAATTATCCAATGGAGTGCAAAAAAAAAAAGTGGGGGCTTAATTGCTTTTTTTGAAAAGGTTTGAGGGCTTTGTTTATGCATTTTAAAAGTTTAAGTACCTAAATGAGTGAAAAAAAGAAGAAGCAAAGGCTTAAATGTATTTTTTGAAAAAAATTGAGGGCTAATATAAACAATATTTTAGATTGATACGATAGAGATATCGAGTCGATTAAAAAATTTACATGTATGACAAGTACAAATATATTCATAAATCTAATGGTTAGATTATTAAAATATTAATCGTATAAAAATTTACGAAATAGTCGAAACTAGCTTGAGTTGATTTTAAAAATAAAAACAGACTTGTATATTACACTGAATAATGACAAATGAACTCATTCGTGACACACTCAAAGTTGAGAAAACCTTAACCATAAGCTTCGATCTCTGCTTTATTGAAATCTGCCGAAAGCAACATCCTAACATCCATTGTATCTGCATATTTTGGCCTGTTTCATTGCAAAGACATAAACTAGTCAAATTCTCTTTAACCAACCATTTGTTGTCAGCTATGGATTTTAGTGTCTATTGTGAAACCCACCCGAAAATTCCTTTCACAAAAATGGGTTTCATTTCTTGAGCTCTAAAAGGGGTTTAGATTTCGCAGTAGCCATAAAAACCAATACCAACATGGTACTGCTATGTTAGTTAAATGATGTTGACTGCAACAAATGAAACTGTACATGTGGGGTGAACCCTTGATATAGGTACAAGGAAAAATTCCAGGACTAGAGTATTAGGAGCACAAAGTCTTTTTTAACATGTACAGGCAAGCATTGATTTCCATTTTTGTCTCTCAAGTACTTACAATGGCAAGCATTTGGTTGAAGTTGAAATCAGACATTTCAATGTCAAAATAGCTTCTTGGAGTGTTGTTAGCATGGCCAATGTGAGGATCAATTAAACCATGAAAGCTATGTGATACCAATACTCATTTATGCTCTCGTTTTTTTTTTTTTTAAAATTTTATTTTAAATTCCCATTAATCTTTTGCTTAAGCATACTGCTTTTGGGGATTTTGGTAGGACCAGTTTGCTTTAAGTTTGATTTCTAAAGTCTTGAGCACCAATATTTTCTATAAGTAGTTTATGCTTCATAAGTCAAAGAGGTTACCAGATGATCATTTTTAGCAAGATTTAGCATCACCATTACATTGCTAGCATCAATTTTAGGGTGACACCTATTACACATAAGAATCCAATTAATTAAGGAAAATAATAATAATAATAAAAAGATTTCCATCTGAGCTACAGCTGGTGGATTTTGTTTTGGTGCTGAGGATATTAAAAATTTGTTTCTTTTTATGAACTTTTTTAATGTATTATTTTTAGGATTAATAAATAATTTTGCATCTAAAATATAGTATTTGTGTTATTTTTAGTCTAAATCGATATTCGTATTTGATATGAGTTATAATTTTGATACTTGACCTTATTGATTATTTTTTAATCATTTTAAAATTTATAATTCAATTTAATTCCTTTTAAACCTTTAATTAAAAGGAAATTTTATATTTTGAACCCTTCCAAAATTACAAGTCAATATAAATAATTTGAATACAATATTTTGTCTTAATCTCAAGGCAAAGATAACACCCATATTCAACAGGAGTATCCTTAAGAAAGATTTTATTAAAGACCCTTTCAAGAACTAATCCAAATGAACTCTTCCCATACTTTTAAAACTATATAATTACATGATTAATTGATTACTTATAAAAGAAGAAGAAGAAGAAGAAGAAAAAGAAGAAGAAGAAGTCAGGCTTGAAAATAACGTGGAAAAATAATAATAATTTAAAAGCTGGACATATGAACGTGAAAGAATGCCAGGTGGAAGGGGTCTGGTTCACAAGTGATGAAATGGAGGAGGTCCCTTTATGATGTGATGGGTGCATCATCAAATTCAGGGTTGGGGAAGGCTATGTAAAAATAATGAAAAGACAGTGACAAGATTTTTGTCTTAGGTCAATGAAGGTTGATGAGCTCCTAAATAATTTGGTGAACTGAAACCCACTTCTTTTTTATAATTACCTTCAAGTGAAAAGTTTCACATCAATACGAAACTAGTCTTATTTCATTTGAAAACTCAATATTTTATATGTATATATATATATGGATTTAGTATAACCAAAAGTGTTTTGATGAGATTAATTTTATTGGATTAGGGTGATATTGAGGTAAATTTTTTATAACAATAGGGATTTTAGAATTTAAAATTGATTCAAATATTTAAATAAAAATATATTTTCATTTTTTCCAATAATTTTTTAAAATTTCAAAATTTCTTCTTTATGAACAGTACCATACGCCTGTGTGGCCTAGGAGACACTCTCGTGGTGGGCTAACTGTGTGGCTCATACGACTTGGACACGCCCGTGTCCTCTACCCATGGAGCTCTCTGACTTGTAGCTTACGAATAATTTGATTTCATACGGCTAAGTCACACGTCCCTGTGCTTAGCCCGTGTGGATTTATTTTCAATTCGAATCTAATGCAATTTTTACAATGCTGTGTCTCTGCCCGTGTGGCAAAACCTGGACATTCTGTTTTGGACATTTTTAAGTGCAAGGGACACACGGCCTAACAATATGCCCGTGTGTAAGCCGTGTGTCTCACACGGTCTGGTCACACGCTCGTGTGCCAGGCCGTGTGGACTCAATAATGAGCCTTTCACACTTTATTAGCCAACCCTGCAAATTTCAAACCACAACCAATACAAATACCAATACTAAACCAATCCAAACACATTTTATATATTATCAAATACTTGACTTAAAACACTAATCATTTATCATTATCAATTATCAATTTACTTATTTCATTATTACAATCACAATGCAAAATAACACACTTAAGACATCCTAGGTACATGCCATTATCAACAATTAACATGCATTACTTTATTGAGTTTGGGATCTGCCTAAGATGTTGATTCAACGGTCTGACCTTAACCTAGCCTGCGCACGGAAACAAACCGTACGCTGAGTATGAACTCAGTGGTATTTCTATAATCCAAACTCTTAATAATATGAAAATATAACATTCATTTAAAAATCATATAATGATCATAAATATTCAATTATTCATTTCATGGATACATTCTTTATAACTCATTTAATCTTTATCATCTATTAACCTGACTAGCTTTTGAAAATAAATTCACAAATCATCTAAACAATGATATTTTCCATTCATATATCTCACTCATACTTCAGTTCACTATTCAATATCAGTAAATAATATTCAACTATCACATTTCGTTCAGTAATTCGTTCAAATCCAAGTTCAGTATCAGTCAATATTTTTCAGTATCAATCAATTTATCCGATTCATTTAGTAACATTCAATCATTCAGTAGCAGTCATTTATTCAATAGCAGTCAGATATTCAGTACCTTTATTTGCCCCTATTAACATGACTCGAACATTGACGGATACACGGATCCAACCCATACACTGGAATAACATACAGTGTTTCATCGGCAGGAGCCAGAATACACCGTAATGGTAATAGAAACAGTAACAGTAACAGTACATAGAATACCTCATCGGAACAAATCCGAAATAGTAACAGTAACAGTAAGGTACGGAGTACCTCTTCGAAATGAATCCGGAACAGTAACAGTAAGGTGACACTTATAATGTCTCATCGATACAAAATCGAAATATCCCTGAACACTTCCAATCCTATGACATGCCAACTATATTCGACTTAGCCCGATACTATTAATAGGGTATTCAGTAAACTTTCAGTTTTCATTCAGTACATATTTCAGCTAATCATATATATATTTTCAGTTCAATATAATTCATTTCACTTTTCAATAACAAATATTCAATTTTACAATAATCACATATATCCGTATAAATTCAATAAATTTAACACATACCTAATCAATCCATTTCAATTATATGACACAATAATTCTCACCTCAATTACTATCATAATATTCAATCAAAATTCAACAATAAATAAATAATTTCACTTTTCAATTTTAACCGATATCTATTCTAATTCAAATATTCATCTCAAAGCACTTTCTATACATATTAAGTAATAAATTCAATAATTAAATACTATTTTCGGATTGTAGAAATATAAACCGTAATTTCCGAGTTATCCCTCGTCAACTTTGTCTTTTCCTTGCCTAGCCGAGATTTTCCGGCACAACGCTAGCTACGGAAATTAGTTAAATATTATCAATACATTACCATTCAATTTTCATATTGAATATTTCAATTTCTATCAAACTTTTGCCTAAATTCCAATTTAGTCCCTAAATCGAGACTAACTTTTATTCTTCATATTTAACTCAATATTTTCATTAAATTTTCACTTTAGACTTATTTCAACTCTCTAATTTCACCATAGGACCATAATTTCGAAATTATTTCAATTTAGTCCCTACCATTCAAAACTTATGAATTACTTTACAATTCAATCCTTATTTCACTTCGAACTTGAATTTCTATCAATTTAGACCTTAATTCATCATTTTATTCATCATGAACAATATCTAGGAATCTAAAAATTTTCAAAATATCCTCTTAATTTCATCAAAACCCTGTTCCAAAGCTTCCAAAACATCAAAATTAAGTAAAAAGGGCTAAATTGACTTACCAATTAAACTTCCAAACCTTGAAATCTCAATTTTCCCTTTTCTCCCTTTCTTTCTTTTCTTTTCTTCCTTTTTCTGTTTCGTTTCATGCTATTCTATTTTTCTATTCTTTTTCTTCCTTTTATTTGCTTTATATATATATATATTGTGAAAAATAAAATAGAATAAAATAAATAAAATAAATAAAATAAAGAACACATAAATTTTACGTGAAACCCTTTCGGAAAAAAACCACGCAGAGGAGAAGAAAATTCACTATGTCGAAAAATTTTTACTCAAATACAAGAGGAATAAACTATGTCTATTTATAGGCTTGCAAAGCCATATTCTAGTAGGATTGAAACACCTTATCCTAATCAATATAAAATAGATGGAGTTTAATAAGGTTTAAAACCTTATTCTAAAATAAAATAAAAGAAGTCTAGTTCTATATGGATTTTACTTTTATTTTATTTTCCATCGTATTTTATTTAAATAAGAATTTGGGTCACTTAATTCTAACAATCTCCACCTTGACACAAATTCTCAATGAACAAGTTCTTCATCGCGAACTTTCAATAAACAAGTTCTTCACCTCTTCCAAAAAACCCCTTAAGGGTTTAACTTCAACAATGAACACCAACCAAGTCTAAGCAATGCTCAAACTTGGTTATAGGAAGTGACTTAGTCATCATATCTGCAGGATTTTCATGAGTGCTAATTTTGCTCACAACAATATCACCACGAGCAATAATATCACGAACAAAATGATACCGAATATCAATGTGTTTTGTTCTCTCATGAAACATTTGATCTTTTGTAAGAAAGATGGCACTCTGACTGTCACAAAATACTGTGCTGATTTGAAGGTCTTCATTGAGTTCACTAAATAGTCCCTTCAACCAAATAGCTTCTTTACAAGCCTCATGAATCGCCATGTACTCACCTTCATTGGTAGACAAAGCGATCGTAGTTTGCAAAGTGGCTTTCCAACTAATTGCACAACCTCCGATTGTAAAGACGTAACTGTGAGAGATCTTCTTCTATCAAGGTCTCCAGAAAATCAGCATCAACATACCCTATAACTCCATCTTTAGTTCTTCCAAACTGTAAGCAAACATTAGTAGTGCCTCGTAAGTATCTTAAAATCCACCGAATCGCTTTCCGTTGTTCTTTACCGATTCGCCATGTATTTGCTAAGCTGACCGATCGCATATGATAAATCGGACGTGAACAAACCATAGCATACATGAGAGATCCTCTGCACTAGAGTATGGAACATGTGACATGTACTCAATCTCATTATCGATTGAGGAGATAAGGCCGATGAAAGTCCGAAATGGTCGCTAAAGGAGTACTAACAGCTTAGCACTCTGCATATTGAACTCGCAAAGAACTTTCTCAATGTACCCCTTCCGACTTAGGTACAATTTACTTGCTTTTCTATCTCGAGAATCTCCATACCAAGTATCTTCTTTGCTGGTCCTAAATCTTTCATCTCAAATTCTTCACTTAGTTGGGCTTTAACCTTTCTTATCTCTCTTTATCTTTTCTTCGCTATCAACATGTCATCAACATAAAGAAGTAGATACACAAAAGAACCATCACTATTTTTCTTAAAGTAGACACAACTGTCAAAACTACTTCTTTTGAAATCATGAGAAGTCATAAAGGAATCAAACCTCTTGTACCATTGTCTTGGTGATTGTTTCAAACCGTAAAGGGACTTTTTCACAAGCAAACATAGTCCTCTTTTTCGAGACTATAAAACCCTCCGGTTGTTGCATGTAAATATCTTCCTCAAGTTCTCCATGCAAAATGCGTTTTTACATCTAACTGCTCAAGCTCCAAATCATGCATGGCAACAATACCAAGCAAAGCTCGAATCGAACTATGCTTAACAACCGGAGAGAACACATCATGAAGTCCACTCGGAATTTGATCAGTAACCCTTTGCAACAAGCCTTGCTTTATATCCGGGTTCTTCAACTCCTGAGTCCCTTCTTTCTTTTAAACACCCATTTACAACGAATGCCTTTTTACCTTTAGGAAGTTTTACAAGATCCCATGTTCTGCTTTTTGTGGAGTGATTCCATCTCCTCTTGCATAGCAAACATCCACTTTTCGAGTCTTCACAACTAATCGCCTCGAATAATTAAATGGCTCTTGATTCGCATCTATATCTTCACCACATTTAAAGCATAAGCAACTAGATCAACCTCGGCATACTTCTTTGGAGGTTTAATTTCTCTTCTTGTCCTGTTTTTGGCGATAGAGTATTGCGGTGAAGAAGCAACTCTATTCTCAATTTTGTAATGGCTTGAGGAGTTGATTCAGATTAATCTGATGCTCCACCGCTTTTGGTTTTCTTTATTGGAAGAGTCTTTAAGAGATAAGTTAGGTAGCATAGCGCTTTCATCAAAACAACATCTCTGCTAATCACAACTTTTCTATTTTCAGACACCATAACTTATAGCCTTTTACACCACTTTATAACCAAGAAAACGCATTTAATGGATCTCGGTTCCAATTTTCCATTATCAACATGAGCATACGCAGACACCCAAAAATCTTTAAATCGAATAATTAGCGGGATTACGGACCATACCTCTTGTGGAGTCTTTTTCTCAATGGCAACGGATGGAGATCGGTTGATCAAAAACATGCAGAGAGGTCGCTTCGCCCAAAATGACTTGATAAGTTGGCATTTGACAACATACATCGAACCTTCTCCATGATCGTTCGTTCATTCGCTCGCAACGCCGCTTTTGTCATGGAGTATGACGAATCATCAAGTGTCTCATGATCCCTTCGACTTGCACAATCTATTAAACTTATCGAACGTAACTCTAAGCCATTGTCTGCATGCGGAGGTATTTTATCTGCTTTCCGTCTGCTTTTTCAATCATAATTTTCCAAGACTTAAATGTGGAAAACACATCGCTTTTCGCTTCGTGAAGAACGCCCAAACTTTTCTCGAAAAATCATCAATAAAGGTTAGCATATAATTAGCTCCACCTCTCGAAGGCACTCGACGGCCCCCACAGATCGAATGGATATACTCCAACGCTTTCCTTCGTGTTATGGATTCCTCTAGTGAATCGAACTCTCTTTGCTTCCCAAAACACAGTGCTCACGAAATTCAGGTTTGCAAATTCCTTGCCCATTAAGAAGTCCTCTTTGCTTAATTCGCCATGCCATTCTCACTCATATGCCCTAGGCGCATATGCCAAAGTTTAGTAATATCATCATCGACAAGGAAGAGGAAGCGACAATTGATCACCGATAATAATAGAACCTCAGAAACATATAACTTGGCAATCTTTCTTTGCCCTTTCATCACAACAAGGGACCCTTTGAAATCTTTAAAACCCCACTTTCACCGTGTATCTGCACTTTTGAATCAAGAGTACTCAACGAAATTAAATTTCTTTTCAATTCGGAACATGCCGCACGTCACTAAGTGTTCGACAACTCCATCAAACATCTTAACTTTAATTGTTCCAACACCGCGATTTTACATGAAGCATTATTTCCCATCAAAACAACACCTTCAGATCATCGTTTCATAAGTTGTAAACCAATCCCGATTGGGACTCATGTGGAAGGTGCAACTGAATCAAGTATCCACTCCTCGCTTACTTTAGAATCATTGATAGAAGCAACTAGAAGTTCACCATCGCTGTAGTCTTCTACAACATCAGCTTCACCGAATTTTCTGGTTGTTTTCCCTTTTGATTCGCAGCCTCCCTTTTAATCTTATTTTGTAGCTTATAGCACTCAGATTTAATGTGCCCTTTCTTCTTGCAGAAGTTGCAAGTTTTACCTCTGTTTGAAGATTTCGATCTACCCTTAGATTTACCACGAGGATTCCGTTCCTGTGTTCTACCACGATCATCATCAACATTCCGGTCTTGTCTCCCATGAACAATGAGACCCTCTCCCTGAGAGTTGGGTTTAACCACAAGATGCTTCATCTTATCATACGAGGTTAAAGAATCATAAACCTCATCAACTGTGAGAGACTCGCGGCTATATAAAATCGTGTCTCTAAAGGTTGAATAAGACGGGGGCAAAGAACAAAGTAGAATCAACCCTAGATCTTCCTTATCATACTGAACCTCTATGGCCTCCAAGTTTGAGAGAATTTCTTTAAACACTGTTAAGTGTTCGTGTACAGACGCACCTTCCTCCAAACGATGAGCATAAAGACGCTGCTTCATATGCAACTTGCTTGTTAGAGTTTTCGACATACATATTTGTTCTAGCCTCTTCCATAATGCAATGGCGTTTTCTCTTTCATCACATCCTCGCAAAATTTCGTTGGACAAATGCGATGTAATTGTGTTAATTCCTTTCGATCCTTACGCTTCTTCTCTTCATCTGTTAATGTCGAAGGCATCTTATCTATCCTAGCGGGGCATCCTCTAGATCCATCTGCAAGAACTTGCATCTTAATTTGCCACAACGCAAATCTGGTGTTGCGATCCAACAATGAATTTCATACTTCAAAGACGCCATTACCGTGATCGAGATGAATAACCCTAAGCTCGATACCAATTTGTGAAAAATAAAATAGAATAAAATAAATAAAATAAAGAACACATAAATTTTACGTGGAAACCCTTTCGGAAAAAAAAACCACAGGCGAGGAGAAGAAAATTCACTATGTCGAAAAATTTTTACTCAAATACAAGAGGAATAGACTATGTCTATTTATAGGCTTGCAAAGCCATATTCTAGTAGGATTGAAACACCTTATCCTAATCAATATAAAATAGATGGAGTTTAATAAGGTTTAAAACCTTATTCTAAAATAAAATAAAAGAAGTCTAGTTCTATATGGATTTTACTTTTATTTTATTTTCCATCGTATTTTATTTAAATAAGAATTTGGGTCACTTAATTCTAACATATATATATATATATAATGTAATAACTTATTAGATATCTATTTAATAATCAATATATTTATTACAATTGTAATATTACTTATATTTACACATGTAACATATCATCATCATACATTTGTCATGTTTTTATTTATTTATTACATAAAAATCTTATAATATAATTATTTAATTAATAAATATCTTTTATAATTAATAAATATCTATTAATAATTAAATACATATATTACAAATGTATGTATTTTATTTATACACTTGTATCAAATCATATCCACACATTTGTCTTTATTTAATTTATTCATCATATAATATCAATTTAATAATAAATATATTAATATTTACTTAAATAATAAGCAAATACATACATGTATTACAAATGTATATATAATATTTATTACACTTGTATTTTATTTTTGCCACACACTTGGCATTCACTTTGGCTTATTTACTTATTTAGTCCCTTCAATTTTTTATTCTATGATTAAACTTTCACACTATATTCAATTTAATTTCTTAATTTAAGCTAATTCACTTAATTAAACTCTAATTAACCACTCAATTAACTTCGTAAATATTTTTAATAAATATTTATGAATCCATTTTTTTTTAGAAACGGAGACCCAAAAAAATACTTTTCCGTTAACCGTAAAATTCGAGTCATTACATATGTCGTCCTATTTCTAAGATTGCAATAAACTTCGCTCAATTATGCTAGATCTACTCTTAAACACGGACTTTTGCTCCACTAAATAAGTACATCAAACTTGGATAAATATCTTGAAAATAATATTAAGGTAAAGATTAAGAACACATAATTAAGAACAAGAATAAGTATTTATCGTGTAATTCAGATACTTAAATAATAAGATCCACCGTAGGTTTCATCCTCTCTAGGTATTTAGGGAGTTTAGTTCATAATGTAAAAGGAAAACATCTCAAATTTAGAAAAACAACAAGACATAAAAAAACCCAAATAAACTTCGAGAGAAATTTGAATGGAGATCTTCAATCTTGAAGAAAATCTGCTTTCGAGATGATTCCAATGGCATTCATCGAGTAATTTCTGCTTTCTACTCCGTGTATCTCCTTAGGTCCTCTTCTAGTATGTATTTATAGACTTTAGAATGCTCAGAATCCCTAAAAATTAGATTTTTTCGCGTGTTTTGGAAACGGGGAACAATATCAACATAGGCTGCCACATGGGCGTGTGGCCAGCCCGTGTGTCTCATACGGGTGTGTGCTCAGCCCGTGTGGAAATGGTTTTAGCCATGTAGATCTTTAAATCAGCCCGTTTTGTCCTTTTTGGCCCATTTTTTGCTCCTTTTGTTCCCCTATGCTCTTCTAAGTATAAAACATGGAATTAAAAGATTAAGAGCATCAAATTCACTAAATTAAATAATAAATCATCCAAAAACATACTAAGCATGGGATTAAAATGTGTTACTTTTATGGTTTATCAAATATCCAAGAGTTGCAAAAAGATAACACCGAGTTGCAAGCGAAACGAAAACTTGTTGAAGACAATCAGACCACTGAGTTCACCTTCAGACTGATGGGAAATCAAAACAAGTGATTTAAATACTTGAGGGTATGTTGCGTTGTTGTGTGATTGAGTTTGAAGCCAGTTGAGAAAGATTCCTACCGTTAGCAAAGTTTGCTTAAAATGGCACTTTACGAAGTTTTGTATAATCGTAAATGTCGAATCCCTCTATGTTGGTCAGGGTTGAGCGAAAGAAAGTTAGCAGGAATCGATTTGATACGTGAAACAGAAGAGAAAGGAAAAGACATTGAATTTGAGATTTGCGATAAAGTCTTCCTGAAAGTTTTACCCTTGAAAAAGGTTTTGCGTTTTGGCAGGAAAGGGAAACTCAGTCCTAGGTTCATTGGGCCGTATGAAATTCTTAAAAGAATTGGGCTTGTAGCTTACCAGCTAGCACTACCTTTAGAACTTGATAAGATTCATAATGTCTTTCATGTATTGATGCTAAAAAGATATAGATCAGACCCCTCTCATGTGTTAACTATTTGAAAAAATTCGGTTTAAAAATAATTTTCTTGCACAGCGGAAAATGAAAACCGACCCAGTTTGTGATATTTATAGCAATAAACTTTAGACTGAATTCGTAGTTGTGTTTTCGGATAGGCAGATCCTTGTCATTCTCGACTTTCTACCAAACAATCTTCTCATTTACTCTTATACTATGAACTGCTTCGAGTGTGAGCTCAAACAAATCGAATCAAACATAGAGCCAAAAGTATTTTCTTTACTTTTAGTGAGAAAGTAAATTTTTCTTAAATAGAAATTGGTAGAATTGAAATTCACAGAAAATATAATTTATTCTTAAAATAAATTCTCATTACTTTATGGCAAAATAATAATATTGAAAAATTTGGAGAAACTTATGTTTTTCTCTTTTGGTTGGTGTGTTTTGAGGCCTACCAGTGCCATCTATTTATCAGAAGAGTTGGTGGAATCGTGCTTGAAGTGGTAGAATACAAATAATATTATTTTGATTAAAAAAAATCTCCAACTCCCTATTATTTAGGGTAAGGGGTGGCAATCCTAGATGAGAATACTCGGGTTTGTCGTCCCATGTATTTCATATAAGGGGAGTTGGGCCTTTCCTGTACTGGGTCAAATTATAAGTGCTTCATGAACTTTAACGCAACACTTTATAATTTTTTTCCAACCTACTACATTTTTTTTTCATTTCCCAAATTAAATATTATTTTCTCAATTAATTTAAATGAATTAATTTCTCAATTAAATAATTTTCTCGACCAAATTCTAATTCCGTTAAATTATAACAACTTTACCTAAAAGAATCTATGAGGAAATATATTTAATTTTTCTACATTCAATTGGATTCATAGTGACCAATTAATATAAATCTATTCTCGAACTTCAATTGATTAATTAATTAATAATTTGAAAACCATAAATTAATTCTCATGTCATTTTCATACCTAGTGAGAAAACCACATTCATTTCCGAATGTAATTTATTTCTCTAACTTTATTATTTCTATCCATTTCTATTAATTTGATTCATCCTACAATTTATTTCTAGTTTCAACGAGCTACCGTAGGATCGATTAAACATATGCAATTGAGACTCAAATGATTTATAATTAAGTTCTAGCTTTTGCCTATTAATTATAAACTCATTTAGTCACAAGTCATTTCACTATAATATAGTGACTGAGCTCTCCCCAACAGCATACCATTACGAAAGCAACTTGATTAGTGTTCCTCCAATGACCTTGTCACAAGTGTGTTACTCTCATGGGATATTCTCAATCTCTTTGTAATAATATCTGTTCTCTCAATATAATCTTATTTTATCTCATGGTAATCATTACATCATCCTTAATGGAAATTCAATTACTATCAAATAGTAATCAAGTCATTCATCACAAAGACGAGCGACCTGTGGTCACATTTACTTTTCATCAACCATGTAATGTCAATAAGAGGATATCATTTACCCATGTCTCAGGCTATGAATTCCACTGTTGTGAATGATGTTACATATTGCAGAAGTCGTACACCCAACACACCAGCTTCCGGTTTCTTATCTATTTGAACTTAGACTTTTACTTAAATCAAAGTGTACAAGTCACACAGACATAGTCCGTTATCCATTCAAGATTTAGTTATGCCACACTATGAACGTCACAAGTGAATAAACCCATAAATGGATTCAGAATCTATTCTTCTTGGGTCTAGTCTGATGTATTGTTAGTCCAATCAATCACATCTATGTCTCTTTCTTCTGGGAGTCATTCGCTCTGATGTCTAAGACAAGATATCTCCCCAATTGAAATTTGATAGACGACATATTAGTCTTTCAATCGATTTGCTTATTACATGTTTAGGTTTGTCTACTAATATAAGTTGTATTTTCGAATTATGATCTAACCACGTAATACCGTTTAGTATCAGTTAAACATTAGACAACCAATGAACAACATTTGCTTCTATTTTGCTTTGCATGTAAAACCCATATGAGGACAATTATAAAAATTACATCAATGAATTTGTTTTATTAACATATTTGTTCGAAAAAATTATAAGTTTACAAACAAATATACTACATTTAGCGCACTAGATCCAATAGTCACCCATTGGCCCTAGTGAAGTAGATGAGTCGTATTTCACATTCTTATGCTCTCCACATACTTCTCAAAACTCCTAGCTAGTAGAGTATAAGTAATACTATATGAGGCTCGCCTTAACACTTCATACAGAACTTTTCTTTTGGAGTTTGTCGTACACATGGTTTCCTACAGAGTGTGTTATAACTATTATACTCTCGGAATGTAACGGCCTAATTTTCAGTGGTGTCGGAAATGGTGATTTGAGATCACTAAATTCGACAAATAAGATTGAACAAGATAGTAATTTAATATTTATGAGTCAAGTAAGAATTTAGAAGAATATGTGAAATGGTGAAATTAGTGAATTAAAAGAATTTATTAGGTCAAACGGGTCAAAAATGAGGTATCGAGACCTCAAAGTTGAAAATCGAGCTATAAATATTTTTATAAATATTTATGGAGTGTCATTGAGTTAGTATTAAAGTTTCGTTAGAAAATTTTAACGTTTGGATGGCTAATTAATTAAAAAGGAGTAAATTGAAAATAGCGCAAAATTTGTTAAATTGTGAGTAAATAGCTTAAGTATTTAAAGAGATGGATTTAAAGAGCAATTAGACCCAAAGGTTAATGGCTGGACGGTTTGGGTATGAAATAAGCAAGAAAACAATGTGAACAAGGGGCAAAATTGGAAACAGTATAAAAGTTAATAGTTAAATAATGATGTAATTGAAAAATCTAGACATTTCTTCATATTTTCTCAGCAAAAACACCATATAAGGTCTGGAGAAAGCTGGTTTTTCATATTTTTACATCATGTGAGTGTAATTCTTGCTTTTTCTTGATAATTTTTATATTTTTATGACTTTTACAATTAGGTCCACTTGTAGAATTCATTAGTTTTTGATTTTATCGGTGAAATTGGAAGTTACCCTGGATGGATAAGGGAATTTTATGATGAATTATTATGAAATTTAAGTTCTAATTTCATATTAAGGTGGTTTTATTAAGTGATTTTGATAGGAAATGATATTTAGGACCTAATTGTGAAAAAGTTGTGAATTGAAGGTTGCTGTTGAAATTAAGAATATAAAAGGTTTTGAAATAGTTTATAATGATAAAATAAAGTGTTAATTGAGAAAAATTAGTTCAATTGATGGGTGAATTGAGCAGGGACTAAATTGTGAAAACTGTAAATTTTGGGGTAAAAGTGCAATTTCGAAATTTGAACAGCATAAATTGTGAAGTGAAATATAAATCAAATAAATGCTAATGAGTAGAAATATTTTATATTATAGATCAAGAATCCAAAGAAGAACGAGGAAAAGAAAAAGTTGCGGAATAGTCCCTAAATTTCAATATCTTCTACAAATTAGCGGGGTAAGTTCATATGGTTGAATTTAGATGTTTATTTGTTAATGATTGAAGTATATAATGTGTTATTATATACGAATTTGTTGTGGGATTGTGTAGATTTTGTTAATGAAAGAATAAATGTGGAAATGCAAATTAGGAAAAACGCAGGATTGAGTACGTTCGTATCGTGACGTGTGATGAATTGACGGATAAGACCATGGTTGTTCCATGACAAAGTGTGAAATGTAGGTATGGTATCATCCTTACTGAGTTGTGAAATGTAGGTATGGTATTATCCATACTGAGCTGTGAAATGTAGGTATGGTATTATCAAATCCATACTGAGTTAAGAAATGTAGGTATGGCATTTCCCATATTGAGTTGAAAAATGTAGGTATGGTATTTCAATGAGGAAAACCATACTGAGTTGTGAATCGTGGCATTGAGCAACGACATACTCAATTTCGTAAGCCGTTTCCTAATTTGATTATAAGAAATAAAAGAGAAGTGATCCAAATGAAAGAGATTGAGTAGTTGTTACTGTTGAGCTCAACTATGTGAATTATTATAACAATGGTTGTGAATCGCAGGAAACTTTAGTAAGTGTTTTGGTATTGTTTGGAAATATTATGTTTGGTAAGCATTACTTTTAACCTATGAACTTACTAAGCTTCAATAAGCTTACTTGTGTGTGTTTAATAATTTTATGTAGATTAACTTGAAGTGAAGTGGGTAGATCGGATCAACACAACAAAGCACACTATCCAGATCAATTCTGGTAGCTTTTGTTTTATGTTTGAAGATTTATATGGCATGTATAGAGTTTAAATGAAATGAAGTAAAGATGTTATAAATTAGTTAACAACATTTTGTACTAAAACATTTTTTGGTTAGTAGCAGTAGTTTGAGTTTGAAAATTTACCATAAATCATGAAAATATAAATTAGAGGTTGAATAAAATATGAAATTAAACCTTATTGAATCTAGTTTCACATAGAAGAAACGGTGTAAGCAAAAGGCTTTCATATCAAGAGATATTTGAATTTTTGTGAGACAAGGTCAGAGTGATTTTGAACTCCCCTGTTCTGATTTGTAAAAATCATTAAAAATTGTAAAAAATTAATTAGGAGTCATACTATATATGTATGGATTCCTTATTGAGTCTATTTTTAAGAGAAACAAACGTCTTGGTTATTTGAATTCTTTACATGGAGAAATTTGGTTTGTAGTGCACAGGGGTCAGAGCAGCCGAACCCTAAAACAGGGGAGAATTCAACCAATAAACTGTACTAATTGGCCCAACCAAAAATTCTAGAAAAAAATTAGTAAGTAGATATATGAGCCTAGATTTAGGGAAAATTTACGGATTTGCATTTCAAGTTTTGTAACTCGAGATATGATTTTTTTTTCATCTGTAACGCAGTTGGACAGCTTGTCTGGAAAGTATGATATAAATTGTTTGAATTTGTTTAAGTGCTCAAATAAGTTTAGTAATGCCTCGTGTTCGACTCCGGCGATGGTCTCGGGTAAAGGGGGCGTTACACGGAATGCCCTATAAGTCATTTTATCATAATTCTTCATGGGTTCCTTTCATTCATTCAAGATCTGTCACGCAATTGTTCCCTTATATGGTCGCCACAGGGGTCATTCTTTAGACTACGCCACACAGGCATTCCTTTTCAAATATTTGCCATAGAGGCATTTCCTTTCAGGGGTTTGCCACATAGGCTTACTTTTCTTGAGTTTTGCCACAAAGACATTCCTTAACATTCAGTACTCACCACAAAGGCTTTCATGTCCAAATTTTTGTCACAGCATTCTTTAACATTTAGTACTTACCATAAAGACTTTCCTTTTTTAGGTGTTTTAAATTATAAGGATTTGCTTAAACTCACACTTAGTGAGTTTTGCCCCTCATCGTCCTAGGACACACAAAGAACCACATTAGGTAATAACCTTCTTTAATTTTTTTTATATGATGCCATAACTCACCAGTTACTGTCTTACATGATATGGTCTTCTTTTAGTGCCATGTCCATAGACTTGTCCTTTCAGAGTTTAGTGTTTTTAGTCTTGACGGACTCCTTTGACGACTTTGGAGACAAACACAGATTCATCATGCATCAACTTATCATACAATGACTTGCTCATGACAAACATATTCTTGCTTTGAGACACACATGTACTTTTTATCAGACTCGTTCTTATTTTCAGAAATAAGCACACCGTAGTCATTCAGATTTATACGTCTTACTTTTCTAATTAAATTCGTCACATTATACTTTACTAATTTCAGTCTCATGCTTTGGCCACTTAGCATAAAAGTTCTTAGACTTTGTATTATGCCTGCATGAATCAGTTTAAGGACTCACCTGACTTCTA
This sequence comes from Gossypium arboreum, assembly GCF_025698485.1. Taxonomy (NCBI): domain Eukaryota; kingdom Viridiplantae; phylum Streptophyta; class Magnoliopsida; order Malvales; family Malvaceae; genus Gossypium; species Gossypium arboreum. The sequence goes on from NC_069081.1 coordinate 518,844, forward strand.
TCTTTCTTAGTTCCAAAACTTCATATCCAGACTTCCTCTGGAAGATCGACAACAACCACTTGACATGGAGCACTCATAGGTAGGGATCCAGATCAACACCTCTATTTTTTTTTTTTTGTAAATGAATAAAACACTTTTGATTGTTTTAGATCTAGACCAAGAAAATACTTTCTGAAGAAGGTGGAAGAAAAACTCCCCTTTTTCAATTTCTGATTATCTAGATATACAACCTTTAAACTTATAAGAACTTGACACACGTCAAAACCCTATTCTATTTGCTATATGAGTGGTTTATAGCTTTAAGAAAATGTGTATCACAATCCATGGTTTTAAGTATAAATTAATATTTTCGAATCAAGCCCATCATTCGTTTTTAACCATCTCATTAAAATATAATCAACACCTTAACTAGCCAAACTTGGCTTATAACACCTTTCGGCGATATCTTGATTTTCTTGACTAGAGATGCTTCACTTTTTGAGACATTTTTCACTCATTACCCCAATGTTAACGGTTTGCCCAATCTATCCGCCAACGTATCATTTGGGTGGATAGAACTATACTACTGCTTACCTCTGACTTGTTTGCCTAACCAAGACTTCGCCCAAGGGCGCACCCGTAGACTTCAACCTCTTGGTTAGGTTCAACGTTTAACTTACTCAAAACCTATTCTGGAAATTCTTACTTTTAAAAGAACACTCGAGTAATAGGGTTTCGTCGGGCAGGATGTTACATTTGAAATTCAGGAAATGCAAAAGATTCCCTATGCATCAGTTGTTGGGGGTCTAATGTATGCTCAAATATGTACACATCCGAATATTGTGTAAATTGTTGGGATGTTAGGAAGATAATTAAGTAACTCTAGTATGGACCATTGGATAACAGCCAAGAGGGTTATGAGGTATCTTCAGATAACAGAATATTACATGTTCACTTATAAGAGATCAAATCATTTGGAGGTCGTAGGATATTCAGATTCAGAATTCGTTGGGTGAAAAAATAGCAAGAAATATATATCAGGCTATATTTACCTATTAGCTGAAGGAGCTATATATTGGAAAAGTGTCAAACAAACACTTGTAGCTTCTTCTACTATGGAAGCAAAGTTTGTAGCATACTATGAGGCATCAAACCATGGAATATGGTTGTGGAAATTTGTCATTGGGTTGCACAGTTTAGAGAATGTAGAAAGACTACAAAATCTATTTTGTGACAAGAAGTCAGCTGTGTTGTATTCCAACAACAACAGCAACTCATCTAAGTCAAAACATATTGACATAAATTTTCTAGTTGTGAAAGAGAGAGTGCAAAGTAGACAAATATCCATAAAGCGCATTGGGACAAACTCCATGATAGCAGATCCCTCACAAAATGTTTACCACCCAAAGTCTTTTACGAGCATACTACTCATATGGGTGTTATATCATTTGAGGATATCATGGTTTAGTGGGAGTTTGTATTTTATTTGATTTATGTTTGTTTTCAAACATTTATGTATTTGGTTATTTTCTGATAAAAAATGAAGTATTCAGTTTATTCACTCTGTTTGATACTGACCTCACTTAAGTTTAAGGAGGACCAATTGGAAATAGACATGTTTGGTTCACATTGCATGTAATTTCCATGCTACACATCCATACTTGATCTATGTCATTTGGTTATGTTAATATATGTGATCATGAGTGGATTTAGTTACGATATATGTAACGAAAGTCATCTTAGTTCTATGTTAACATCATTAATGGACGAGACTTTTTGGAATACCTTTTGGATATGATAGTAAAGTTTTGAGCTCATAGGCTTATATAATGACATGCAATTATAGAACAATTAATATATATGTGGTCCAAGTGGGAGATTGTTGAAAAAAATGAACATCACATATATAATAATAGTAATTACACGTTATTATTTACTGTCATAAAATATTAGCCCAAATTAAAAGTGATCTGATTTGGTTAAGTCTTAATAGGCTTTAGATATTAAATAAAGTATGGGTCAAATATGTGTAAATACTCTAGTAACTAATTTCTAATTAATGGTGGGTTGATTAGAAATCAGGATTAATGTGCAAAATTTATATATTAGGGTTATGGTCCATAAATTACACATACGTAACTTTCTAATATCTCATCTTTAGAAAAAAGAAAAGAGCCACTTTATTTGAATTACTTATGTGCTAATTTGGAAGATCAAAACCACAAGACCGAAGATTTCAAGAAATCAATGGATTCAGGTACGTTTTCACATTTAGTTTATTTCTTGATGATTTTACATGACAGATTCTGATTTATTAAGTTTTGTATAAGAATTTTACGGTTTTAACATCATATTTATGAAGTAATAATTATGAAGAACATTCTTTATGAAATTAGTTCTCTATAACAACATATGATCTAAAACTTTTAAGTGAAATCATAGCTATTTCATATAAGCAAGCCTATTAATTATCATTTATTAAATAAAAGTAATTTTAATTAAAACATTATTTTAATAAAATGATTAAATTTCACATGTCATATTTTATTAAATGAAAATAATCTTCAATGAGTATAATTAAAGATATTAATTCTATAACTATTAAGTTCCTATTAAATATTCTACTGTAAATTTGGAAAATCATAAACTTATAAATTGATTACTTGAATTTAGTAACTCGTGATAAATTAATTTAATTTAATAACTCACCGATTACTCGAACTTGTTAGATTTATGAGCTTTATAATTAATCATGTAAAAGAATGTAAAATAAAATATGCATAAAAACAATAATACATGCCATTATTAAACATTTTTATTTTTATTGATTTGGTTCTAACTTTCTTTTGTTTTGAACATAATTTCACTTTCTTTATTTGATTGAAACTCGGATATAAATTCTGTAGTAAACTTACAACGATTATCTCTCTATAATAGCACGATATAAATTCTATAATAAACGAAATCTAAACAGATAAATGAGACTGCTATAGAGAATGTTAATCGTATATAAAAAGAAAGAATATTAATTGGCTCGATTCATCTCAACTTAATTATGTTAATGATTTTAGTTTTTATTTTAGAGATTTTCTATAGTTGGATGCCCATATAAAATTTTGATTAAATTAAGTTAAATCTGGAACTTTATTTAATAGTAATCAAAGAGATTTTTGTAAATCAAATTATCAAGATGGGCTCCATGCCAAATATTCTTTCCCCTCAAAGGATCTAAGGCATTAAACAATTATGATTCACACGACTTTTGAGATAAAAAGCTCAAGTAAATCATTCTTGATATAATCTCCTAGTAAATTGAGAAAATCTTCAAAAAGAACAAACCAAATTGCAATGATAATATGTATACAATGTAGAACATACAGATTCAATTTACCTTTTTAAAACATCAACATATTGTTCTTACATGTCGTATATGATGATGATGATGATAATAAAAGCATGATGACATAAACATGATTAAATCTACGTATCAAATACGTATAATGATGCATGCAAAGCCATGCAGGAGAAATCAGAGATAAAGTACACAGAATAAGTTAAATAAAACGAAGGTGAGACTGAGAGAGATGTACGCACGAAGTTTCAATTTTGTTTGGGGAAATGGTAAAAGAAATTAAAAGCAAATGGCAAAAAGAAGCAAAGTTTTCAACCTTCAAAGATGTAAAAGCAAGTTCGTACAGAATTGGCCATTGTAATAAAAACGGTTTGATTACAAAAAACCGTGTCGTGTGAAAGAGAGATGACTTAAGAGATCTATTGCCCAGTTTTTAAAAGCTTAAAAAAAAGGTTAAAGATACAGAAGGAAAAAAAAAAATCTAAGGCTTGTACGAAAGAAGCTTTTGCCCCCATAGAATAAATAAAAATATATTTATGTTATTACACCTGCATAAACATTTATGGAGGAACTTGCCCTAAAAAGATTCCATTTCGCCTTCCTCCTACTTAGATGGTTGTGGCTCCAGCTATGATCCCATCCGTAAGACCACTTCGCCAAGGCCAATCAAAGGGTCACCTACATTGAGGATCTTCAAACCCATACCCACCAAATCCTAAAGAAATCTTTTGGGAATAAAAATATCTATTTTTCCCACCACTTTTTTAATATCAATTTCTAACTTAATTATAACTAGTTACATCGTATTAACTCATACATATCTTAAACTCGACTATCTGTCACTCTATATACATTTTTTTTTGAATTTACCTCAAATTCTTTTTCTATATAAATTTCCCAAAATAAATAAAAAAGGACAGTAATAAACACACTTTTCGCATCATTTTTCAACCACATTTTTCAAAAAAAAAAAAAAAAATTATCTGTACTCTTCAACCGTAACCGCAATGAAGAACCAATATGGCTCCCTTTCAACTCTAGCACCAAGATTCCCGGCATGTCTTTTCGCAACAACCTCTAGCTATCCGCAAAAAACAAACTCTTAGGGAGATTATCACCAAGATTCGATCATAGATGGTGCTTTTGCACTTACTAATCAACAAGCTCAAAATAAGTTCCTTCGAGCCCAGCGTTATGGCATTCCCACCCCCAAATGAAGAAAAGGATTACCCTAAAACTATTCTTATTAAGCTATTACATACTATAACATATATAATATTAGATTACCCAAAAATTTTCCTTTGATTTTTTTTCCCTTAATTAATTTAAGCTATTCGTTTGAGGTATCCCAAACATATCATAGTTCACCAATTAACCATAATGATATTGCTTGGTACACTTAGACTTTCACATGTTGATTTCCTTATATAAATTAAGATGTGTTTATTTCACTGAAAATAACATACAAAAATGTTTTCTACATTTTCTTGTGTTTGTTTCATGAAAAATAAATTAGTCAATAAAAAATAACTTATAGGTCAACGGAAAATAAATTCATTTTCGTAAAAATTACTTACATTTTTTTAAATACATAAGTCCTTTTTCAAAAATAATTAATTTTATTTTTATATAAAATTAACTTAAATCAATCCTACTATTACTATATTAATAATAATTTCAAATTTTAAAATATTTAAATATTAAGATCAAATATGATCATTTCAATATTATTGAATATACATATTTAATAATATAACAAATAATTAATATAATTTATTATGTTAACAAATCATTTAATATTAAAATTTTATTAATAACAATTTAATATTTTAAACAATATTCTTCATATATTATTAAAAATATTTATATTAATAATTTAATAATAAATATATATTACAATTATAAATATATTAATAATAAAAGTTTTATAATATAAAGGTTAAAAATGTCAAAAGTCCATGTACTCTTCACAAAGTTGAAATTTAATCCTTATACTTTTATTTTTAGCAATTTAGTCCTCTACATTTCAGATTTGAAAATACAAGTCCAATTATTAACACTGTTAATCTTTTGTTTTTTCCAATTTTATAGATGTGACATTTTAAATAAAAAAGTACTCACTTGGTAGCCATATAATTAAAAAATGATGTTGTAATAGACTTGAGTTCAACAAAATATTTTTAATAGTGTTAATAGTTGGACCTAAATTTCAAAATCTAAAAAGTAAAAAGACTAAATTCCCAAAAATAAAAGTACATGGACTAAATTCAAAATTTACAAAGAGTACAGGGACTTATGACATATTTTAACATAGTATAAAAATGAATATTTGTTTGAATATATTGCTTAGCTTCGTTTATCCTTACAACTCTAATTTATCAATATGCATTCTCAAATAAGTAATATATGTAATTTAAATTAAGTTTTAATTAGGCATTATTTATTATTAAGTTTATATATGATACTTGAATATTACAAAATATCATCTTATTATAAAATAAATTTCGATTACCAAAAGGAAATTATATTATAATATATTGTAATAAAGATATTTATATTATGTTCATTTCACTAATTCATATCACTTTCGATTTCGATCGACTTTATTTTTTATATAAATAATTGGCATTGTTATGGGAAAACTTGTACAAAGTTGAACAAAATCGAAAGGGACTAGCCAACAGTCCATAAAACTCCATTAATTTTTTTTCATTCAACAAAATAATTTTAATTTGAGGGTTTAACATTATTGTTTGGAAGACATGGTAGTTGGTTTCTTACGAAAGATTCAAAAGAGAGGCAAACGAAATGGATCATATATAGACTTGGCTTTGATTAGATGTCAATCATGAATAACAAAAATAAAAATAAAAACTCACACCCTATTGCTAAAATGGGTGCCACGTCGAGACAAAAGCCTTAAGGCTCGACAACTATGACATGGACAAGTTTCTCGACAACTTATAATTGAGACCAAATGGCTTCAACCTTGTCTATGGTGGAAACTTGGGTATTAGTGGGGTATTTGTGTTGTTTTTTTTGGTATGGTGTTTGTTAAGGATTCCCATTTTGAGAGAGTAAGGTAAGTGGTTTTTGCTTGGAGTCTTTTGCCGTCTTAATCCTTTTGCTATTACTTTATTAAGTAAAAAAAAAAAAAAAACATAAAAAAGGAAAACAAGGAGATTTGCTGTGAGCCTTGAAAAATGGAAAATGTAGGGGGCTTTTGCTTAAGGAACCAGACACAGTTTCCTACATGTACACAGCATGTCTTTTTTAAGATTTATTCAAAATTAAAGAAAGCATGCACGGGGAAGAAGCTTTGGACCATCAATAGTACTCTTTGTTTAAGGATTAGTTTGATATTAGTGTTAGAAAAAGATAAAAAGGACACTTGAATAAGAACAAAGTTTAACAAAAACGTGGTTTTATTTATGAAATAATTAAAACCAGAAAAAAACAAAATTAATTGCATTAAAAACGGCATGGCTGGTCACTTTCATTGTATATCACTTAAGTTATCATTTATATCTTTAATTTAATTTTTCTTTTATTTTAGTACTTAAATTTTTGTTCATTTTCAATATTTAAATTATTGTTTTCGTTATAGTTTATCGAAAAATAAAAGAAAAAGTTGACAATAAAAACGTTACACTTTCATCCCAATTTATCTAAAAATAAAAAAACTGGTAAGAATAATGTGACATGTGATATATTTTTATTAGATGCTAGTAATTTTTATAGATGAAATGAAACAAAAATAGTTCAAATATTATAGTTCAAACTAGTCTCACTTTTAGGTTTTAACTAAATTCGGAGTCAAGTTAGATTGGACCTATAAACAAAGGAGATAAGCTTTTTTAGTATCGTTTTCTTCATTCACAAAACTTAAGCCCGAAACCTTATTTAAGAGATATCAAATTTTCTATCACTTATCATCGAGCAAGTTGAATTAGGTTTTAGGAACCACTTAATATATATATATATATATATATGTACGTATATATTTTTGGGAAGAGGAGCTTTCCAAGCACCAAGAGTTCATCTAATGCTTGAAACCGGAATTTATGTTTTTATTGCAGAATGAAAATAACAAAGCAGCTAAAAAATGGGCACCCGAATATGAGGACTGCTTAGTTTAAGATGGACAGGAGTCTAGGAGGAGTCAAAAAGAGCCTCCAAAACGGATAGCAGGCTTAACACAGTGTGGCTGCTAAAAAGCAACAAAGCTGAAGGTTTCGAGGAGATTGAATATGGGGTTTTGTAGAGTTCAAAAGCAAAGCAAAGCATCCCCCAGTCCCACACCACATTGGAGACGCAGCCATTGCTTTGGCACAAATATTCTGTCCTATCGAAACCCCCTAATCCTATAGATGTTTGAGAGCCCAAAAACCCACGCTTCCCCTACACTCTCTTTGCGTCTTGAGTCCCTCACTAATTTCCCCCTTTAAACTTCCCCCATAGTTATGTTAAGCTCGAATTAGAATTTTGGTCTCTAGTTTCCATAATTTAATATCATTCATTTATTTTTATAATGTTTCGTGGTTGGTATAAATAATTTAATCTCTATATTTTGTATTATTAATTATTTTAATTAAAATATTTATATAATTTTTTTTAAAAATACCTGTTTCAACCAGGGATAGTAAAAAAACTCGAATTTGAGGAGTTTTGATCAATCCTACTAAAAACGGGTCAGTTTTTTTATTTTGAAAATTTAATTTCGGGGTGGGATGTGTTGGGCTTTTCATTAATATGTTCTTAATTTTATAACTAATTTTATGGTTTTTAATTATAACTTCATAGTCTTATAAGAATTTATAACATATTTTTAAAATTTTATAAATATTATTTTATATATTTCTTTATAATTTCTTAATTTAATAGGATTTTATAATATATATAGTTTGATTTTATAAAATATTATGTAAATTTTGGGCGACGAGTCTAGATAAAATCAAGAAAACTATTTTGAAGTCGGTCGAGGACACATTTTGAATAAAATCAAGTTAAATCAGGGTAAGGTGGGAGATAAAAAAAAAATTCAGTTAAGGTTAAGGTGAGAAAAATTGTACCATCTCGCCTTGTTACTATCTCTATTCCCTACTCGTTATGTAGTTAAGTGGTGTCGTTAAAAAATTTACATTGAAATAATTAACAATATTAATTATTTAAACTAAATAATAATATTAAAAAATAAAAAATCAATTTGACCTTATATTAATAACTCAATAGTTGTCAAATGACTTGGAAATTCAATAGTAAACCAAATTTAAAAATTTTGAATAAGGGGAAGTCAGAAAACGGGAGCAGCGTTACATGGTTAGATAAAAAGCATTGATTTTTAATCATTCAATTGCTTCTTTAACCTCTTTTTCGGCCCTTATGGGGTGAATGGGCACAGCTCGGGGGTATTAGACTAAGATCAAGCCTAACTTTGCCGACCCTCGGCAGTGGTAAACAACAACGATGACTAAGTCTTTTGAACTATGTTTACAGCTACAAATGGTTAAAAGTATGTGATAAAAATTTCAATTAAGGTTGATTGTGGATGGGTGGCTGATATCCCCTTAAAGCTTTTGCCTTAATGCCTTTGTGTTAGGTAGTAGGCCTTGGATTTTGGGGTGAGAAAAAAGCTCCATTCAATGGAAGAGAGAGAAAGAGGGAGAGAGCAGAGGAAACCCATGCTCTCTTGCACTTTATTCTCTTCAAATTCGATACTTTTCCTGTTACCTGATCGAGGTTTTTGTTCCAATAGATAGATAAGCTAACTCACAGGAAACCCATAAATAAATAAAAAAAGCTTAATATATAGATTAGTCCTTGAATTTGACAATTATTTTCACATTGACTCCTAAATGTTTTTTCACATTATCCCTAAAGTTGACATGTGATACACAAATTGATCCCTACAATAACACCGTACATGTTTTTTAAAATTTTGTTGATATGGACAAGCATAACATTGACATGTGAAGAAATAAGAGGACGACACATAGATCCATCTTTAATCATTTTTTAAATAATTTTTTTAAAAAAACCTTTAAATTTTGAAAAAAATTAAAAATACAAATTATAAAACTTCAAATATGTATATAAATTGAAAATAAAAATAAATAAATTTGATTAATTTTTAGAAAATTACAAGAAATTGTAGAAATTTAAATTTTAAAAATTTTAAAATATATTGTAAACATTAAAAAACAAAAATTGATTGGCTGACGTTGATCAACTCCTTGTTAGTGTCGGTCAATGTTGGTCAAGCCTAGTTAACTTCAATCAACTAATTATTTTTGTAAATTTCTAAAGAAAATTGACTATTTTTGTATTTTTAAATTTTATTTATTATTATTTTAGATTTTAAATTCTTTTTATTTTTTAGAGTTAAATATTTAAAGAGTAAGCTTTAAAATGTTAAATTTTAACTTAACTTTTTTTTATATATTCAAATTTTTGTATTTTTATAATTTATAATATCTCTTAAAAATTAAAAGAAAATTGATTTTTTTCAAATTTTTAAATTTTTTTTAAGAATGATTAAATATAAATCCACGTGTTATCTCTTTATTTCTCCTCATGTCTCCCCTATACTTATTTGCATCAGCAAATTCTTCAAAAATAAATTATGTTAGTGTAGGATTAATCGACGTAACAAATGCCAACATTAAAGACCAATATGATCCGAAAAAATATTAGGGGCCAATCTATATATTAAGCATTGAAAAGCTAATGGTGTTCACCATAGGAACCAATTTGTGTAACAGAAGACAAATTAGGGACCAATTTGATAATTAAAAAAGTTTCAAGGCTAATTTGAGAAAAGTTTCCAAATTTAGGGGCTAATCTAATATATTAAGCCCAAAAAGAACCATCTTTTCTATTTCTTCTTTATCTCTCCTTTTATATGTTCCTACATTGTCTTGTTCTAAGCTCAGAATCTCTTATTTTCATTTCCTAGCTTAAGTTGTTGTCCCTCTCTGTTCGTTTCACTTTCAATTCTCCTTCAGTTTTCTTCTTCTTCTTCTTTTTTCCCTCTCTGTTTCTGTCTTTGTCTTCTCCAGCTGAGCTGAAAAGACTTGCAAGTGAATTTCAGTGTACTTTTGGTTTTTCACCTTGTTGAAAATGAAATAGTAATGCTGATTATTTAAGAACTTGTTTTCTCTTCATTTCCTGAGGGAACAGAGGTTTACCCTTGTTTTCTCCTCAGCTGTCATTCAAAATTAGCCCACTTTTCTTCCCATTATTTTCCTGAAAAGACCTGTTTTCAAGGTTGTTTTTTTTTTCCCAACTTTTGTATTAGTCTGTTGGTTTTAGCTGAGAATATCAAGTAAATAGTTGAACCAATAGAAGCAACTTCATAAAACAACATTCATTGCTTACAAATTTGGATAGGCTATATGAAAGCTGTGAAACAATGAGAGATGGAAACTCCAAGAAGAGCAAGGTTTTTTTCTTCTTTTTTGTCTCAGACAAGCCAGAAACTCATTTGATTTCATTTTATGTTAAAGTACAAGATTGATGTTGACTGTATATTTCCCTGATGAAGCTTTCATGGCCCAAGACATTGGTCAAGAAGTGGTTCAATATCAAGAATAAAGCTGAGGACTTTCATGCAGATGAAGTTGATTATGGAGGTGATTTGATTGGATTTTAAGCCTTTTTAGTATTTAAGATTATACATTTGGATCTTGGATTTGGAATCTTTAGCATTTTATAATTTATATGCCAAGAAAAAAGATAACTTTTTGCATTATTCTAACTCTATGATTTTTACCCTTGGTTTTATACAAAAAAAAATGAAGTTCGGTTTTGAATTTCAGTGAGAGGTTTGATGCTTGCCATTTGCAGTTCAAGATCCAGTCGTTGTTTTCTTCCTGTTTCTAAAATTCATATTATCTGTTTTTTATGGTGTTTGAATATTAGAAATTGATACTCTACTAAGACAGTAGAGAAGAGAGAGAGAGACAGATAGCAGCTTTAACAGCTTTGTAGTTCATCTTTTTCAGGTGTTGATGAAGATTGGGGGCACAACTTCTCAGATAGGGAGGCATGCACTATCAAGAAAAGCAAAACAGGTTTGGATTTGGAAATCAGACTCCACTATAGTCATTGTTTTTGGACCACATCTTTCCCATTTTATCTAATGTTCAATTAACCAATACTAAAATGCTAATATTGTTTCAATCCTTACCAAATTTTATGTTTTACATGGATGCTAGAGAGATTGAGCAAGAGGTATTCGGACCGAGTTCGACGAAGTAAAATTGATCCCGACCTCTCTCAGTTTACGGATGTGCATAATTATAAGTATGTTGTTGCATTCTTAAATCTTAATTGTTTTCTGGTGTTGAGTTGTTTCTCAATAGGATTTGGTTTACAATATGTTTCTTTATTTCCATAATGGCATAGGATTTTTGTAGCTACATGGAATGTGGCTGGAAAGTCTCCTCCTAGTTATTTGAATCTTGAAGATTGGCTTCCTACCTCTCCTCCTGCTGACATTTATGTTCTCGGGTATGCGAAACCGGTCTGGATTTATTCTTACATCTCAATGTGTCTATTCTTATGAACAAACAAGCTTTATGGAATTGACAGAAGCCTTTTTTTGATCCCTTTATTTGGCCTTCTAGGTTTCAAGAGATTGTTCCTTTAAATGCTGGTAATGTTTTGGGCACTGAAGACAATGAACCGGCCAGGAAATGGTTAGCTCTCATTAGGAAGACTCTGAATAGCCTTCCTGGTACCAGTGGTGGCTTCCACACACCTTCACCAATCCCTGATCCACTTGTTGAACTGGATGCGGACTTTGAAGGATCAACGAGACAGGAAGCTTCATCTTTCTTTCACCGCCGATCATTTCAATCCTTGAGTCGTAGCATGAGAATGGATAACGACATGGCAATGCCTCAACCGAGGCTTGACCGTCGCTTCAGTGTTTGTGATCGGGTTATTTTTGGTCATAGACCGAGTGATTATGACCCTAACTTCAGATGGGGTTCCTCTGATGATGAGAATGGACCTGGAGATTCACCAAGCAACGCTCAGTATACCGAATATTCTCCAATGTCCTATGGTGGATCTTTTGCCTTAGAGGGAAGCAATAGACACATGGCGCATTCAAGGTACTGTCTGGTTGCCAGCAAGCAAATGGTAGGGATATTTCTAACGGTATGGGTGAAGAGTGATCTTAGAGACTATGCTCGCAACTTGAAAGTGTCCTGTGTTGGCAGAGGATTGATGGGTTATCTTGGAAACAAGGTACACCTTTGCTTGTTAAAAACTTTTTGATTTGAGAGATTTTGTTAAACTAAGAATAAGGAAGCATGCTCATTTCTTTGGTTTTGCAGGGTTCTATATCTATTAGCATGTTTTTGCATCGAACCAGCTTTTGCTTCGTCTGTAGTCATTTAACCTCAGGGCAAAAGGAGGGTGATGAGCTGCGAAGAAACTCTGATGTTATGGAGATCCTCAGAAAGACAAGGTTTCCCAGGGTTCATGGAATGGGATATGATAATTCTCCCCAAACGATTCTAGAGCACGAGTAAGCCTTTATATGTTAAATTTAGACCATATTAATGCTTGTCAAATTAATGTCATAACTTCGGTATAAACTTTATGTTTTGAATATCTTGGCACAGTCGTATTATATGGCTTGGGGATTTGAATTATCGGATCGCTTTGTCCTACCATTGTGCAAAGGCTCTAGTTGAGATGCGCAATTGGAAATCACTATTAGAGAATGACCAGGCACGTCCTTATCCTTTTTATTTGATCCTATATATTCATGTTTCATTTTTTATGGAGCTTTGCGCTGTTCTTATTTTCCTATGAGAATTCAATTGCTGAATCTAAAAAACTGTTGTATTCCAGCTTCGAATAGAGCAGAGGCATGGCCGTGTATTCGAGGGATGGAATGAAGGCAAAATACATTTCCCTCCTACATACAAGTTCTCGAATAATTCAGACAGATATGCCGGGGAGGATAGGCGTCCAAAGAAGAAGCGAAGAACTCCTGCATGGTAATCAGAATCATGTAATTTATGTTCAATATTCTAAAATAATATACGTTAATATAGGAAATTGTGACATGATTTTGCTTTCATAATGAACTATTTGATCTTATAATAATCATAAAACGAGCAAGTAATCAACCTGATATCTGTGAAGGTGTGATCGTATACTGTGGTATGGAAGAGGTCTCTATCAGATATCTTACGTTCGTGGAGAGTCCAAGTTCTCGGACCATAGGCCCGTTTATAGTGTATTTTCAGCAGAGGTCGAGTCTACTAGCCATAATCGAATCAGGAAAAGCATGAGTTGTTCCAGCGCCAGGGTTGAGGTTGAAGAGCTGTTGCCAGTGTCACATGGATATACAGAACTCAGTTTCTTTTGAGAGTTTTTTGACAGTCCTCATTCCATGCTACACTTCCCGGAAGACTTGACTCAGTATTAACTGCATGGCTGTGCAAGGTAATCCATCCGTACAAAATAACTAAATAAATACTTGGACTAAAGAAAATCTATTGCTTGTTCTTAAATGGTCCCATCTTACAGGTGAGTAAATGCCTTGTGGAAACTATACCATGGTGGCGATGAACACGTACCATCGACAGCAATCTGAAAGAAGGTTGGTCTTTACTTTTAACAGTTTCGATGTAACTTCATATCCTAAATTCATTTGTCTAATTCACTACATTGCAACAGGTTCTAATCTGTATATTGTCAATAAATTCCCGAACTCCAGAAGATCGTGGCATGTCATTGATTCACTACCATTGGAAACTGATTTAACATATGACTTTTTTTTTTCTTTTAAGATTCTTTTCAATGGAAAAAAAAAACAATAATGAATTGGCACTTACTTTTTGCACAAGTGATGGAAGATAAAAAAAGTCTGGAAGCTGAAGATATGATGGATGCTCATTACTAGTGGATAAAAAAGAACAAGTTTTGATTTATGTAAACCTTCTTTTACTGTTGCTGCTAATCATTTTACTGATATAAAAAGAGAAACTAGTTTTGTTTCAACTTTGAATTTGATTATTTCTATCATTACTTTTTATTTTCTTTTAGTTTACAAACTGTGAGCTGAACTCAAAAAGTAAAAGGGAAAAAAAAGCCAGGAAGAAAGGAAAAAGATAATACTTTGCTGAGATAAATAAATTTGAGATATATTGAATAAATTAGATTAAACTTCTGGTTCATTTGGTTTATTTATTTAATGCATGAAAGACCTTGACTTTTGCAAAAGACAAATGAATCCCAACAAAGCCTAAAATCTACTTCATTCAAGGAAACAGAAAAACAAAAATGAAAAAGAAAAGAAAAAGAGGCAAGTTTATAATGCCTCTGTTGTTTCAGATTTCACTAGCCCCACCTATTGGCCCTGCTTCAGCTATTATTATAACGAAGCATTGAAGCTTTTTTTAAGTCTATTGATACCCAATAAGGATCATGATGGTTGGTAATGGTTCACTCGGTGAACGGGGAGTTGTACGAAATGTTACGAGTATTTAGGCGGAAGAAAGGTGGTTAGAAAGAGAGAAGACCACAAATCTTGATTTTAGGAGTCTTATAAAGGGCGCTGCTGGCCCTTCTCAAAGTCTCACGTGTGTTGGATTTTTTATGAAGGATTGAAAAAGAAGCAAAAAGAAAAAAAAAATTTGATGAAAGATCAACTTGTGATCAACTGTTTCATTAACTTATTACAATGTCTACTGGAACAAGAAAGATTAAATAAACTGAAAATAATTACAACTTGGCCTAGTCTTGCAAATAGATTAAGTTAACTTGCTTTCTTATTGGTTGATTTCAACCTAATCAGCAATCAAAACGTCTAATAAAAAATCATCACTGTTTCAGTGCAAATTAGCAAGTTGGCAACTTGCAGGGTAAGGAGCTTGCAGTGTTGATGAGCTCCCAGATATGGTGAGCTTGCAGTGTTGAAGTCTGGGTTTGCATGGATGGCCATTTTACAACACTCCTTATTGCTCTCCATGTTGTGAACCCTAATATTATAACACAACTTTTCAAACCTCATTTTCCCAATAAGTTTTGTTAAAATATCAACTAACTGATCTTGCGAATTGTAGTGAACCAATGTGACTTCCTTGGCTTGTTCCACTTCTCTCACAAAATGATACTTGATTTTGAAGTGTTTTGTTCTTCAATGGAACATTGGATTTTTTGTAATTGCAACAGCAAATTGATTAACACACTTAATCTTTATTGTTTCTTCTTGTTTTAAATTCAAATCATTCAGCAGTTTCTTTAACTAGATAGTTTGATTCACAGCAGCTGCAGCTGCAACATACTCAACTTCAACAATTGATTGTGCTACTGTTTCTTACTTCTTTGAGCTACAACAAACACACTCGATCCTAGAGTAAAGAAATAGCATGAAGTACTCTTCATGTTTTCCTTATATCCAACCCAATCACTGTTTGAATAACCAAGTAACTTGAGCTATTTTTTTTCCTTTATAAACTTTACTCCATAACTTAAGAGTTCCTTTCACATATCGCAAGACTCTTTTGGGTACCTTGAAATGGTTCACATTACAACAATACATGTATTTGGATAACAGACTTACAGTGAACAATATTTTGGGTCTGGATGCTATCAAGTAAAGCAGACATCCTACTAGACTTCTGTAGCTTGTTTCATCAACTGTAACACCCCAAACCCAGCCCAAACGTTATGACCGAATCCGACATGCCACATCGAAGCGTTCAAAACATTTTATATTGTTGATCCCGAAAAACTTACTTAGTGTTTTAAAAGATAATTTCATTATAGGTTAAAGTGAATGGAAGCTGTGCACCAGGTAGAAAACCGGAAAAGAGGTGGTGAGTCCATCGGACTACTTAAGTACCAAGCTCCCTTCGGATCCAATCCTAGACATGCATACCGCCATTGCCACACTTTAACGTCATGGATATTTCTAGGAAACTGATTTGATTAAGTCATTTTTAGGAAAAGTGATTAATTTTGGAAAATACTTTCATTGCGGAAGCTTTGCTTGTTGTCGTGTTATTTTGAAATCAATTGTTGTTTTTGAAAACGCGCCCTAAAGCTATCCAATTTCAACAGTTAAAATAAGTAATACCGATCTTAGTAACACATATTAAAACCATCAAAAATAATTAAGCGGCCTTATTACATTTAAAAACCCAAAACTTCAACGTAAATAAAAGGATGTCCAGTTCACCAGAAGAAAATCAAACTTTCGCAATGGCCACTCAATTCCTCACAACTCCAAGCCCACTATGGTTGGGGATTACCTGTGGATGAAAATAAAAGGGTGAGTTTGGGGAAACTTAGTGTGTAAATTAACCCAACCATAGCCTATATCACTCAAACCACGAAATAGAATAAGTTGGCCTTAGCCCGAGCAAATTGAATAAAGCCCATAGGCCCATAACAGATCGTAATGATATTACATGAATGCAGAAATCCCAACCCAGATTCATCCATAACACCCCCGTACCAGCCTTACACCATGTGGGGAGACTACTCGACCCACCCAACTGCTACACACCACAAAAATAGCAGCGAGGCTGCCAGATATTGTGACGAAGTCACCAGATACAGATATTGTGGCAGAGCCACCAGAACAGATATTTGTGGCAGAGCCACCAGATCAGATAATCGTGGCATAGCCACCAGGACGCTTCCTCCATAATATAACCCATGTCCCCATGCAACAGATATATAATCATGGTATACATCATACAGAATCAGATCGTCATGCTTTTCAGTCAAAAGTAATCCTAAGGGTATAATGGTAATTTTGCACCTAGGGGTATAACAGTAATTTTCCATACATAGGGGTATTCAAGTAATTTAACTATTCTTAAGGTTTTCATGCATATTGTAACGCCCCTAACCCGTATCCACTGCCAAAATAGGGTCTCAGAGCATTACTACCACTTGCAAATCACTAAAAAAAAATCACTTAAATACTTATCAATTGAATGCATCAATAAATATATTACCATTCAGTCAATGGCTTGGCACTTGCCTAAGCATCAACAATAACACTTGTTAGTGTACTTACACATATTTCATATAAATTCTTATTTTCTCAATATGTCATATTTGAATTTAATACTCGTCTTAACTTACATATTTTCCTTTGTTAACATATAAAAGATAATCTCATATGTACATGTCATGATACATATCATTCTCTTACCGTTTCTTTAATAACATATATCATTCATTTCATTATATCAATCATTTCATGCACCATCATTTCCTTATATCTTAGGTATATCTATTTCGGTAATGGTTCGTGTTAAACTTAACATAATTTAAATTCCATGTACCTATAATTATTTCATTTATCTATCTTATAAATTATTTCATACAACTATTTTGTACATTTATTTCCATATGACCAATTCCTGTAAACATTTCACATTACCATTTTGTATAACCAATTCATTTAACCATTTGTTATATTACCTGAATATAAGTTGTTCGACAGATATCTTGGCGTTTCTCTTCTACGATCTTATTTATCTTCGACATGATGCCATAGTGTCTTTCAACTATGGTCTTACTCATTTTCTGTCATGTTGCCATGGTATCATTCAACCATGGTCTTATTCATTTCCCCGTCACGTTGCTATGGTATCTTTCAACCATGGTCTTACACATTTCATGTCACGTTGCCATGGTATCTTTCAACCATGGTCTTACACATTTCATATCAGGTTGCCATGGTATCTTTCAACCATGGTCTTACACGTTTCATATCAGGTTGCCATGGTATCTTTCAACCATGGTCTTACACGTTTCATATCAGGTTGCCATGGTATATTTCAACCATGGTCTTACACACTTTCTATCGAGAGCACACTCCATGAACCTCATTCTTACAAAGGATTACCAATCCGTGCTAAATCCTCAGAATATAAACTCATAGAGTATTGTCGGGATTACGATCGGCTAAATCCTCGCAACGACAATTACTCTAATGAGCTTGGATCCAATTACCACCAAAGCTAAATTCAGACCCTAATTCGGATTACCCGTCCGGGCTAAATCCATTTTACACATATTCTTCGGGAGGGCTATATCAGGATAGGATCACCCGTCCGGGCTAGATCATTTTTACCGTCAATTTCTTTTCAGAGATCCATCGAATTTTCCTTCCATTCAACAGGGATTTATTTTCAAGTTATATCGAGTATTTACCAATATTTCATCAATTATCATAAATTGAATATTCAAATCATATTTTCATTACATAACCACATATTTCAAGTTTTTAAAAATACAATTCAAGTTACACAAACTTACCTCATTGATTGTTCGTGTTTATGATTTCATTATTCTGATATATTTTCTTTTCCATGATCAAGTCTCGTATTTGTGTCGTTCGGATCTTTATAAATAAATTTGATCATCATTTTCATTCATTTCATATTCTAATGCATTTAATTAATGCTCCAGGTTAAAATTACCATTTTTCCCCTAAACTTTTAATTAATGACGATTTCATCCTTAGGGTCAAGAAAATAAAATTCTTGCAATTTAATCCTTATTTCCAGCTATTATTATCATACATATCGATAACAGTCCATGAATTCTATAAAATATCAAAATTTTTCACAATTTCAACACTTTTCAATTTAATCCCTAAAACATGTTTTCCCCCGATCTTGAACTGAATTGATAATTTCGTTAAATTTTGTAATTTAAATAATAAAATAATCTATTTCATGCAATTTAGTCATTTCTGACATTTTTACAAAATTGCCCATAAAGTTTTACTTTTATTCAATTTAGTCCCTAAGCCTAAAACATGCAAATTAGTCATGCTAGATGAATATTCATACATATTTTCCTCCTCCTCCTCTCCATTCCACATCCTTAATTTATATAACATGCAACAAGTAACATTATCAATAATTTCACTATTTACTTATATGTACATTCAAAACTGTCCATTTGCGTCATAGTCACTAAATTATTTATATATTAAGCTACAGAACTCGAAATTAAGATCCGTTAATTTTTCTTGAAACTAGACTCACATGTATTCTTACCATAAAATTTTCAGAATTTTTTGTTTATCCAATTAGTACATTTTATTCATTAAATTCTCCCCTATTTTGCTATTTGACAGTTCTGACCACTCTTCACTAAAGTTTAATTATCTCTTTAAAATGAATTCAAATAATGTTATAATTTGTTTCTTATAAAATAGACTCATTAAGGAATTTAACCATATAAATTATGTAACAAAATTATTTTTGTATAATTTTTAGTGATTTTTCCAAGTCAGAACAAGGGATCTTGAAATCATTCTGAACTAGTCTCACAAAAATATAAATATCTCAGAATACAGAATTACTTTACTTTCTCTATTTATTTTATATAAAAATAGACTCAATAAGATTTAATTCCATATCACCCTTAGCTTCTAATTCAATTTCTACCATTTTTGGTGATTTTTCAAAGTTAGCCTATTACTACTGTCTAAAACTACTTTAGTGCAACATATTGATTACCAAGTTTATAACACTCCTATTTCCATTTTCTACCATATTTTCCATTATTTTCTCTCATTTCCCTTCACTAATATATCAAAAACATGGAACCATATAAAATAAAACTCTACATTAACATCAATTCCATGCTTTTTCAACAATATTAGACTTAAAATATATTGAAATCTTAATGTTCTTACCTTTTCTTATTAACTTCAATCTTTAACTTGATTTTCTCTCTCCTCCAGCTTCTATTTCTTGAATCCAACTTGATATTCTTGCTCCCCATCATCTCCTTGCTATCTTTCTCTCTTGATGGCTATGGAAATTCTTTCAATTTTAGGTGAGAATAATGAATTTTTGGTGAAAGGACTAAATTGTAAAGAAAGAAAACTTCTTTTCTTCTTACTCTTTCTCACGTTGGTTTGCATGGAAAGGAAAGATGATGAAAATTCTTCATCTTTCTTTCCTTATATACTAAATAAATAACAATAAAATAATATTAAATATCTCATAAAATATTAATAAAATAATATTTATCTAATTAATTAATTTAAAATATCATCAACATAATCATTACATTCTAGAATTCTCTCTCTTACTAATTGACCATTTTGCCCTTCATGATCTTTTAGAATTCCATCCTTGAGTCATCATTTAATTTGGTAAAATTGCAATTTAGTCCTTCATAGTTCTTCACTTATTCAATTTGATCTTAATTTATCCATTTTCCTTAGTTTCTAGATCATTCTACTCTTAAAATATTTACACTATTGGTCCTTCAACTTTTCATATTTACACTTTAACCCCTTAAGTCTTGAGTATTTACTCTTAGGCAACAAAACTTTTCTGACTTTTACAATTTAGTCCTTTCCTGAATCAAGATATCATAATTTACTTCCCAATGTTGCCATAACTCAAAACTTCCCTTTTTATCACTTTATTTCCTTATTTTATTATATCAAGGATAATATATTACTGTAAAGATTTTCGGGGTATTACACATATCATAGCCATTTACATACGATCAGAAACACTTACCGCATTTTCTTACCAACTTGGGCCCGTTGGCCCATTATCCCATTTTTGGCCCATTAAGCCCAAAAACATCGAAATGCACGGAATCGCGCACTCTGCAGTCTTATCACTTTAATTTACCATATACATCAAACTATTAATCTCACGAGCATTCGTACACTCGCAAGTTCTCAAAATACTAGCTTTTCGGCTTTTGCCGATCTAGTCTATAAGAGGGTGTTAGTTACACACCTGTTTGCGACGATATGCTGACGAGATCCACACACGAACCGCCTACAATTGGATTACTAACACGTTAATCTAACTATTCAAATACGAACTACGTATTAACCCCTTACAATATTCGGCCAACCACACCTACAGATCAGAGTAAGCTTATAAGAAATCAATAAGCAACTCATTAACAAATTTTTGTCAGTGTTTACCACATAATCATAATTTCACTGCAAGTTGTCTTCCTGAGCAACAGTCACTAAATCATTTATAACTGGAGCTACGAAACTCCAAATCAAGTGCTGTTAATTTTCCTTGAAAATAGACTCATATATCTTCTATCCATAAAATTTTTAGAATTTTTGGTATGGCCAATCAATACCAGATTTTTCTTAAAGTTTCCCATGTTTCACTGTTTGACTAATCTGACCACTCTTCATTACAAATCAAAATTCTCATTGTAAGAATTCAAAATATGTTCTCATTTATTCCATTTGAAACTAGACTCATTAAGCTTTAATTACATAACTTATGCAGCTTCTAACTCATCTCCGACAATTTATGGTGATTTTCGAAAGTTACGTTACTGCTGCTGTCCCAAGCAGATTTATTACCAAATCACTCTTTCACACCTAACTTGTATGCTTGTTATTTAAACATGTATATCAACAATCAATCATCACATATCTATGATTTTACTTAAGTATAATCTCCATTTCATCATTTTAAAGCACAACATGTTAGCCGATTTTTCCCCTTAGCATCTAAGGCACATGCATGCTCATTTGTTTGGCTCAACTTCACCTATCTTCCATTTTTCATCAAAAGAACATGAAACAACAACCATTTCCTTCATTTTAATTCATGACTAAATGCTCATAACACAACTAAAAACCAAAATATGCTTCAAGAGTTAAGGTAGAATCAAGAAGAACTAATGAACATCAAGATAGAAGCAAACTACCATGAACTTACCTTCAATTTTCTTCCCCAAGTGACCGAACATTCAAGAGCTTTCTCCTCTCCTTTCTCTTCTCTAACTTTCGGCTATGATGAACAAAGATGGACAAAACTTTGTTCTTTTCACCCCTTTTTCTTTTAATAAAATTTCATATTTCATCCATTTAATTCTTTAATACAAAAGACATGAAATGCCCATCATGGAACATTTACCTAAACCATTATCATGGAACATTTACCTAACCCATTATCATGGAATATTTACCTAATCCATTATCATGGAACATTTACCTAACCCATTATCAATTTGTACCATGAATTATGGATATCAAGTGCTCATATTGTCTACAACAACATGATGGCTGGCCACTTCATGTAAAATGGGAGGTTTGACATGCAAATCCTCCTATTTTGCACTACTATTTATTTGGCTACTACAAATTAGCCTATAGCATTTTCAAACATTTTCACATAGGTCCTATTTCATAATTTCACTCACAAGTGACAAAATCAAAGCATGAAATTTTGCCAACATTCACAGAATTCTCGAAAATTGGGGCGTTACATCAACCTTCTCAACATCTTCATTGTTGGTGAGCTTCTCACCTTGAGCAATAGGAGTGCTCTCAGGTTTACAATTTTCTATGCTATATCTTCGCAAGATTTTTATCGTGAACCCCTTCTAGTTTATGAAGATTGCATCACTAGCTTGATTTACCTCCAGACCGAGGAAGTATGTCATTTCACCTGTCTGACATTTCAAACTTGTCTTGTATTTGATCCTTTAATACAATCACTAGTTTGTTGTTGCTACCAATCACAAGTAAATCATCAATATATAATGAAATAATTAGAAGTATTTCATTACCAGTTTTCTTTACATATAAAATGGGTTCGCTAGTGCTTCTTTCAAAATTCATTTCTTTCAGATGATTGTCAATTCTTTCATATCTCGCCTTTGGTGCTTGCTTCAAGCCATGCAATGCTTTGTGTAGTTTGTATACTTTGGCCTCGTATCCAGGTACTATGTTGTGGTTGCTCGACATAAATTTTTTCCTTCACAAAGCCATTTAGGAAGGCTGACTTTACATCCATTTGTTGTATCTTCCAGCTATTTTGAGCTGTAAGAGTTATTAGTAGTCATATGGAGTCTAACCTTGCAACAGGGGCAAAAGTTTCAGTGAAGTCCACTCCATGTGGCTAGCTAAACCCTTTCGGAACCAACCTCGCTTTATATCTATTGACACATCTATTAGGATTCATCTTGGTTCTGAACACTCATTTAACACCAATTACTTTCTTATGAACTGGTCTATCTATTGGAAAATGTGTATATATTGTAGTAAACATGTATCTGTTTTCTATTTATTAAACGATAAATAAATAAATAAAGTTAATTGCACATTTTACTATTATGTCTTTTGTATTTCTTTCTTTTATACTTTGCATGCATAGCGAAATTGTGACAAGTAAATATTAGCTCATTAATTGTCTAAGTTCAAACTGTAGATAAGTGGCATTGTAAGAATGTTTACATTGCGAGAAAGACAACTTATTTTAGTAGATAATCTAAATGAGTCCATAATCACGTAAAAGAATCAAAGTGAGCATTTGATTCAAACACTTAGAAGGATTATTATGTCGTATATAATTTCAATTGGGGATACGACTAGTTTTGGCTATCGAAGCAGTTGACTCTACGAGTAGAGGTATAGATGCATTTATTGGTAGAATGATACATTGGACAGGACCCAAGATGAATTAATTCTAAATCCGTTTGTGAATTAATTCACTTGTGATGTTCATGATGTGATTTACCTAAATCCTGAGTTAGTCACTGACCATGCATATGTAACTCATGTGCTGTAAAGATGATCAAGCCCATAGCCGGTATATTGGGTATATGACTTGTGTATGGCATGCCTTTTCTAACAACAGTGGAATTCATAGCTCAATTAAAGAGTTAATGATATCCTCTCATTGGCATTGTGTTGATTGATAAATATGGAACGTAATCATGGGTTGCTTATTTTTGAACGAGCAATTTATCACAGTCATTTGTTGACAGTGATCATATTAATCATTAAGAAGACACAATGGTGACAATGAAATAAAATAGGATTGTATTGAGTGAACGAATTTAACTCAAAGGAATCAATGATATCATATGAGGGTAACACACACATGACAAGGTCATTGGACAAAACAGTTGGATGAATTGTTTTCATAAAGAGTATAAAATAAGTAGTTTTCAATTATTGTACTTCTTGTAGGCTGACTCTATTATTAAGTAATTGTAAATTATTGGAACGATAATTCTGGGCATAATTGCAATTACTAGAGCTTAATTGTATGTCCGATTGGTCCCTCCGCTAGCTCAACAAAAGCTCGATCGAATTACATTTGAATCAGAAGAAAATTCTACGACTTTGGAATAATTTAATTAAGTTAATTTATTTTATGTGGAATTAAATTTGGTGGTCATGAGAATTGTTCAACTAGAAAATTTGATTAAAGAATTTTTTTGAAAATTTAATTTGAAAAATCTAAGCGATTTTTGAAAAAATTAATTTTGATCAAGTAAAATTAAATTAATCAAATTAATTAAAATTAATATGATATTTTTGAAAATTAATGTTCAAGTTAGATAATTGGCCTAATAAGTAATTGAACTTGAAAATTGGACCTGAGATCATAAATTAGGCTCAAGAGCCTAGAACCGATACCAAGACTCAAAAAACTGGTCTAACCGAGTCTGGTACGTGAAACTAGGCCGACAGTCTAACCGGTGGCTAGACCAGACTGGTCAGGTCGTCACTGACCTGAATCAAATCAACAATAACCGAACTTGCTCGAGGTGCTGTAAAGGTGTCGTACCTGCATCACCAGACATGACGGTGCCAACGGCTGCGACAGCGGCGTTTCAGTAGTTGACGGTAGTTGATCTTTGGTGGTTGAGCAGTGGAAGTGTTACATTCCTATTGGGACTCTACAAGAGAATTTAATTTCAGATTAACAATTCAAAAAATATTATTTTAATAATTTAATATTAAATATAATTTAATACTTATCTTAATAATATTTTATTAATTTAAGAGTGGGTTGCTCTATTAGTTAATATGGTTTATGGATATGTCACCTTTGTTAGACCTGTAGTCGCTACAATGTGTGCTCGTCTTATCATGGGTCTGGGAGGGTTTTTGAATCTTGATCGGTATGATTTGATTCTCGCAGTTCTTTAGTTCGTAAGTTACTCTGCAAAGTTGGTAAAACTCATAAGATAGAGTTATAAGAATTTGTGAATGCAAATTTTAGCTATGATATTAAAAAACAAAAAACAAAAAAAAACCCTTAAAGCCTGCAGTTGAATTGGTGATTTGCTTGCTGCCATTTTGTGCTGTATTTGGCTTGGACTAAACCAAACCTTTGGCAGGTGTCAGAGATCAGAACCAACAAATTTATGAAACTGAAGGTCTTTTGTTTTTTTAACCCATCAAGGTTACAATAAAGAGTCAACTGGTTAAAAAATTTATATTTTTACTGATATTAATACAATTTGTATTTTTTTCACACAGTGAATAATAAATAATCTTGAAAGTTATATAAACAATGAGGAGAAGACATGAAACAGAAGATTCTTTATGAATAAAATCATTTTCAAGATATGATAAAGAGGGCCCATTTTGGATAGGGTGTGGGGTTCAACTCCTGAGGAAAAATAGCTTTCCATTGCCCAGAGTCTGTTGATTTTTACAGATTTTCAAACCTGGATTTTTGATCTGATACCAACACTACATTACACTTTCTTTTTCAGCTCTGGGAATTTTCAGGCTTCAAATTTGGGTGATATTGTAAGATTTAAAACCACATGTTTGGACGTTTTTTACAATTGAAACTTGAAAGAGAATCCCATAAAGCCTGATCAATTCATTCAACCCAGAGTTACAAACAACAATACATATGAAATACCCCTTTTTTATGGATGGGGAACGGGGCCCCTCTTTCGTTTTCTTTTCTTGTTTTAGTATTCTTTTTTGTTCCTTAATTTCCAGCATGAAAGTGTCTTACTGCTACTATATGTTTTGATTTTGAAGATGATTTATCAATCTATGTATGTATATTACTTTATCACTTTAATTCACCAACATGTCTGAATTAATGTGTTATGTGAAGTAGCTATCTAAGGCAGAGGACAGTTACTGGAAAGTAAGCGCCAAAGAGAGCTCTTTCTTTGTCAATATCCTTCAACACACCTTAGGCTTTATATAAAAGCTATATAGTTACCATCATTTCATTTTCCCAACATTTGGGTCACTAAGATAGGGGTCACACTCCTATACGGGTGAAGAACTCTTTCAATATTGTTTTTTTTTCTTATTTACAAGACTCGAATTCAAAGCTTTATTTAAGAAATATTGAACTTTTAACCACTTGACCTAATAGATATTGGGTTAGATATGCCATTGCTGCTTTCTCTACCAGCTTTCTGGTACTAAAGATAAATAGTTTTGGGTTACAATTCTTCAAACACCCTAATAAAACACCAAGATTTGGTGCACATGCACTTGACAATTTCCCAATTAAGATTTCAGGAGAAAGGTTTATTAGTAGGGTGATTTAGATCATAGTAAGGTTGCAATATAGAAATAAAATTACATAAACTAATGGATAAATTAAATTTAAATCACAACTTTTACTTGTTGATTTGGGAAAAACTAGTCACTAAACAATTCTGAGAAAGCTTTTAGAATTGCATAATCAATCTATTGGGTTGATTCCTATTTCATTACTAATAGTAAATTCATCCTATTACAACTATACAAACATCTCAAAAGCAAACCCAACGAATTTATTTTCTTTAAATACCAAATATCATAACCTTTTTTGGGTAAATTTTGATAGACTGTGGAACATATTAAGGCCCAGGGATCATGGCAGCCCTCAAAGCCTGACAGCCTTTGAGGGGGTACCCCACGTTTCAGAATGCCATTGATATCGTCATCCATGGAGGAACACAAAGCAAAATGCAAAGGCCAAAAAAGCACGCCTCTGCCTCTGGCTCGTACCGCACCCGTTGCTTAAGCATGCTAACTTGGCTTTCTTCATATGTCTCTGAGGCCGCCAGGGGAGGTGGGATGGGTTCCCCTCTGCCACGTGATCCACACTTGACGTCATCCACTGAGAGGGACCGTACAATTTGGGTGTTTTTCGATATTGAATTATTGAATAATGCAAAATTGATTTTTTTTTTTTTTGGGCATGAAAATTAACGTGGGGGCAGATGGTGCATGTGGGATACGCATAATCATGCTATGCGTGAAAGCTTGTGTGCACGGGGAAAATTGCCCTTCACTAAAATGCAGCAAACAGGCCAACTTAATGGTCGTTTAACTAAGTAAAAATTTCCGTCTATGTCCGAGCAATAGGGCCACCAGTGCATGAGTGCACCACCAACATGGTTCAATGGTCCCAAACTATCAAAGTGCAAAAGCTACTTTTGATGATAGAGCATAACCCAAGTGCATGCTGCAATTGAGATTGCAGCAAGGGGAATATATATGTATATATTTTTTTACCTGAAAGATCGAACCCAAAGTGAAAACTGGAATGGAGGTTCTTTTGAGACCTGACAAAACTGCATTCCCCCACGCTTGACAACAACATAACACCTTGTGACTCGGTCTTTTATTATTGTCCTAGGGAGACGCCATTCTAATGCAGCAAACCAACCCCTTCCATTACTCAATTGATGCAATCCCACAAATTTAAAGCACCAAAAAAAACAGATTAGAATGAGGTGATGTCATCTTAAGCTTGTATTTGTTGCTTGTTAAACAAGTAGTGTCAGTGTTACCAGTGAGCAGGGATGATGCTTGGGGCGTACACCTGGTGTCATGCTTCGTTTATAAAGTCCACTTGCAGATCTCTTACACTAACCTTGTTTTTGGCTGTCAATAATAATAATTTGGGTTTTCTGTTTTGAGGGTATAGTCAAACCAACCCTCGTTGTCCACAATGTCCTTAACATACTCGACTCTGGGTTTTAGGCGGCATCCGGGACTTTCGCTCGGCCTATGGAAGAAAGGTAAAGGGCATCTTTTCAGAAATGTGAGCAGGCAACCGACGAGACGCCTGGTCTTCTTGGGGTCTTACGATGGTCCTACTCCAATCACATCTGAGGGAGTAATTTTTTTCATTGGCTAACATCTGGTTGTTGAGAGGGGCAGTCTACATCATCGATTGAATACATGTTCCTATTTGATGTGATGTGATGTCTATTTGGGTTTCTATGGACCTTACGGTGGACCTTACGGTGAGAATCTAAGTTAAATTGAACCGGACATTCTTGGCCCGTATGCAGTGCAGTGCAGTATTTATTTAAAATCAGCTTAGAAGAACTGGGCTCGTTGGAAGGCTGGAGTTTTTATTTAAACATGGGCCCAAACACGTAAAACCAAAGATAATTTACATCGTTCTCGCATCAGTTTTTTCCCATTTCACAACATTCACAACTTCAGCATTTACAGAAACTACTCGGCTAAGCTCTCAGCCATGGAGCTCCTCATCTTAACACACACACATAACCCCTCAAAGCTTAAACCCCACAACTCCCAATCTTCATTCATAATTTCGGCCTCTTTGTTGCCTTGGTCCAGGGAAAAAGAACTCCTCATCTTGGTTACCAAAGATCCTATCCACCTCTTCTTCCTTGCTCTTGAATGCCAGTTCCTTTGCTTCCTTCTCGAATTGCTGAACATAATTCCCCTCCCCTATAGAAAGAAATACCACAATTAGATGAAAACAAAAACTAAAGGAAGACTGTTGGGGATCATGTGTATTTGTTTTACCTGCAAGAAGGTACCTAACGTTGTTTTCTATGTTGACCTCAAAGCATAGAATCTCTAGATTATTGTTTCTTGAAGCAACTGTAACGAAAGGATGCCCTGCTGGAACAACGAACACCGTGTCGGATCTCAAACGTGAGCTTATCTTTTGATAACGAGACCCACTCTTTCTTCCTGCTGAATCCTCCTGACTGGACTTGGGGGAAACAGGAGGTGATACCATTTCAAAGTATCCTTCACCTTTCACAACAATGGCTATCTTTATTGCCCTTGAGTTGTAGAATGGGGCTGACATACATCCCTGAACATAAAATAACGTCATGGTTGGGCTATCCATTACCTGTTATAAATAGTTAAAAGGGGGAATAATTATAAATAACCTTGGTGATGTTGACATAGGAGACCCTGAGATCGAAGTCTTTAAGGCGCTTGAATTCATCTTCTTCAACTTCAAAGAGCTGACCATATCTGTTACAATGTGAAGGCTGACGCTTTCTGAAGAGGTTGAATGCACTCTCTGATTTTGACTCACTTCCAAATGGCCACAAACCACCGCCTTTGCTGCCTTCCTCATGGCTACTCATGGCCTCGATTTGTTCTTTGGAAGCTTCGAGGAAGGGTCCTTTGCCTTGTTTATCGAAAAACTTCTCCAACTTATCTCTTGAAGTCTGGTTAATTATGGTTTTTAACAATTTTAAGAAATAAGCAAAACTTGGCCACATTCAAGCTCAATACATAACGTTAAATACAGCACTTTTACCTTGAGAGCAGCTTCAAGGATTTCAGTGCTAAATGTTTCGTAGAATGATTCTGGTTTTGCACCACCAGCACCATAAAATACCTGCAGAAAGGAAAGTAAAGCTTAGGGACTATGATTTATGTTTTATAACTGTGGGAAAGAGTGGATTTTTCACCTCGTAATGATCTGGTTGATTGATGGGTTGCAATAACTTGACGATAAACAGTTTCTCGTCGTCATCTCTGTTGATCAAATATAGAGGAGTCCCAGCATGAACATAGATGATGTCTCCAGTTTCAATGTTAAAGCTCTCTCTCTTATCTTCATGGATCAGCGTGAGTGTTCCACGTCCTGTTATGCACAAAATGCAGTACCCAGTCAAAATTTCAAGTTTTCTTCTTTTAATATATGACATTAATATTTGAGAGAAATTAAGATCATTTAACCTTGAGTGACAACAAATATGGCGTTAGCATCGAAATGATTTGGGACTACGAATGACTTTGGACTGGCAACAAGGAGGGCCAGTCGATAATTCTCAATGCCACGAAGAATATCCGAGTTGTGTGTGAATTTGGTGAGAAGATCAACTCTTCCTTTCCCTGTCTTGATTGCAGTAGAGAAATGTTTATCTTCAAATACGTAAGGATTGTGCTTTTCCTCTTCTCCTTCGTCTTCTGCGTCTTCTTTACTCTGTTTCTTGCCTTCTTCCTCCCACCGGCTCGCATAATCTCTCCGCCATTTCTGTTGGCACCGGAAGAGGCACAGCTGCCGCACCTCTCCTGCTAGTCCCGCGCACCGGCTCCGGCACTCACTCAATCCGTCGCCAGGGTGAAATTCGACATCAGGGTCTTGCCCAACTTCTTTAAGGGACTCTCTATCCTTTTTCTCACGGTGGTACTCTTCACATGTCCTCACACACTCTTCCTTTTGTTTTTCATCGTATTGTTGCTGGACTCTGCATTGGTGGGTGCATTGTGTTAGCTCAGGGTCTTGCTTAGCAAAGGCTAAGCAGCCGGCATAGAGAAACACAAGAGACAGGATTAAAATAAGTGTAGAAAGCTTTGATTTGGCAGACATTTTAAAAAGTGTAACTTGGTGCAGAGATTTCAGAGATGGAGATTGGGATTATATATGGTGCATGGATTGGAAAGAGTGGCAAAATGCGTGCATGCATGGAGACGGGTGTCCAGTGTACGTGTCAAGGCTAGTAAATGCTGAAAGGCCGCGTGGTGTTGGCTTGCATAGGATGAAAAAAATGAAGGGACCATTTTGTTTGATGACGCTTTGAGTTCGGAATGGAGTGAGAGATCGCGTTCGCGTGGCATCATAATGTCTTGAGAACGGAGCCTTCACGTGGGCGCACGGTTATGGCAAAGTACTACCACGTTGGACATGGTAGGAGGCTGCATATCTGGACTTTGATGTTGTCGTTTTATGGATTAATTTTGTTGATGCAAGATCGAAGTGGTGACTCACGATGGATCACTCGAAAGGCGGAGAGTTACAGAAAAATAACAGTGATGGGAGTATCGGTTGGTAAAGAGAATTGAGATTCGAGAAAAGGAAGGGAGATAGCAAAAAGTATCGGAGGACAGAATGAAAGTCTTATTCTATTTTAATGTCGTGGTTCCGTAAACTTAACTGATGTACTGTTATCTTATCTTGATGAGTATGTGTTGTCGTGTCAATACAACAAATATATTTTATATATAAGTAGTAGGTATTCTATTTATGTCAAGGGCCTCATGGAACATGCTCGTGAGATTATAAGCTCGCAAGGTTTTGGCCTCGTTGATACCCTTGGCTCACAAAATGATCTTTTCGAAAATCGGCTAGATGCAAAGTAGGCTTATGGAAAATTTATTTTGATGTTTTCAAGTTAAATTAGAGTTTAGATTATTTTAGTTCAATAGGATTGAGTTTTACAAGTACTAATTTTTTTGAGTTCGAATTATTTCAGATTTAAATTATTTCAAATTCAAATTAATTTTGAATTCAGATCAATTCGAGTTTAGATTTATCTTTTTTATTATCAAATCCAGTTAAATCGAGTTTAGGGTCAAATTTTGCCGATTCAAGATGCATAGATAACCATTTTTCAACCGTGAGAAACTTAACAAATGCATTATAACGCACAAAGAAGAAAGTGCTGAATGGTTCATGCAAGAAAATAAGGCACCATAAATAGCTATACTCTAGTAAACTGTTTAACCTCGGATGTTTAAATACAATCCAAAATATTTAATTGCAAGATCTGCCAACCAAATTAAACTCTAGAAGCGGACCTTGATCAAGAGTATTATTGATGATAGGCAAATGCCCCTGAACCATGGACCATATCTCTATAGCCTCTTTGCCCCATATGTTTGGTGCCTCGAATGAAATTGAACAAGGTTCTTTAAAGGTCAGGCATGCCCACCCCGGTTTTAGGATCGTATGTCTTCTGCAACACAAGATCCATTGGAGTATCCTTGGGACCAGCTGCAACACAGAATAACCGGAATAAGTTATAGGCAGAACTTGAGCACTGAGGAAATATTTTATTTAACAAATTTACATCACTGTGCTGCACTGGTTTCCACTTCCTACACAACTATCTATGACATGCTTATGAACAAAAGCCTGTTTCTTAATGATGGTTAAGAAGTGCAAATGGACCTGATACCTTACAGGAAGGTAGCATGACCCAACTAAACACAGCAGAAATAACAGAAAAGTAATAACAACTATCTTTGAAAAGGAAAACTACCAAAGAAAGTATCATCTTTCTGGATTTTAATGAAATTTATGCACACAATACCAAAAGCCATGTCGTATTCTTCATTTGCACCTGACAATTTAGAACCCATGAGAGACTGACAAGCAGTGGTGAAACAGAAGAGAAACAGAAATTTTCAATTTCAACTCTTCACAGTCTCTGATTGATATATATATATGTTACCCACTCATTAGGACATATGCACTATCCCTTCAGGTATTCATTAAAACGAGGGAATTAAACTCAAATCACACAAGACTACCCCCCCCCCCCCCCAAAAAAAACAAAGTGATCGATGGAATTTCTCCCTCAACCATCAACTACATCCAAGCTTTTAAAAAATTGGATTTAAAGAACTGAAATGAGTATACAATGATAATAGCAATAGGCAATGAGCATACAAAAGATACGAGGTAACCAAGTATGCATGTAAAGGAAATTTGGAATATTTACATAGTGCCATTGTTAGAGTATTTACATCAAACATTTAAGGTAAATATTTACAAACATAGAATCATATATATCAAAGTTCCTAGTTTAAATTCCAATTTATAGCCTTCTCTAGAATTGCAACTATGTAGGCAAGCTAGTTGTAGTCATTGTTAAAGCATTCCATGTACTGTTGCAAATAGAAAAAAAGCTAAGTTCTAGGTACTTGAAAATTTACATTTTAGGGTACAGTTTACTGTGTTCTATTTAGAGTCTTTGACCAGTTTTCTAAGTCCTAACTTCCATTGATAGCCTTCTTAGGTAACCACTTATGATACCACTTCATCAATATCACTGAACTGAAAACCGACTAACAATGTTTACAATTTCCATCCTTCTGATACAACAACGACCATCTTATTATTATAGAAAATGAGCTGAATTTCGAATTCATTTCGGTAATGAGTTCTTCCTGGTGCAATTCCAAAAATAAGGTAGAAATGCTAGCCATATATATATGAAAAAAAGGGGAAAAATTCCACTTAAATTGGGGAAGAACAAAAAGCATAGTGAAGTACCAACTGTAGGTCTTGGTGTAGTCCTTATCTTCAAGATCTCAGGGCGAGGAATTATCGACCCAGAAGCTCCTATACCTATAGATACTCTCACCTTAGTTCCATCTTCTAGATATTTAACTCCAACCTTACAAGGCTTCCTACAACAATAGTAATCCATCAAAAAAGCTTTCATTTGTTAAAAAATAAAAAAATTAAAATATACAATCAGAATTAAAGCCAATACCCAGTAACAGGATCAAGAACTTGAACATTTGAGGCATGAAGTGGAGCCTCAACAGTAAATATACCACCTTCATGACCTTGACCTTGCTTAATGTGCTTTTTTACCTGTAAAATAGGAAAAAAAAACTCTCTTTTTTTAATACTTCCTAGTAAAAGAGAAAGACGCGTATCTTAAAATTTGAAGAGAATCTAACCAGATTTTTCCCTTCAACAATTACACGATTCTGAGAGCGAATAACGCGTTTGATAATGCCAGTTTCACCTTTATCTTTGCCCCTGATTACCATTACCTGTTCAATCCATTACAATTATATATATAATTGGTTCGAATTTATCTTGAATTTAAAAACAAATGGGAATTTAAAATCAGATGCTTACATTGTCACCCCTAAGAATTTTCCAGTGCCTAATAAGCTTCTCAGCTGCTTTCCAACCCATTTTAATCTTTACCCCCAAAGCTTCAGAAATTCAGAACAAAAACAGATAACTGAAAAAACAATAACAAAAAAAGGAAGGGCAGAGAGTACCTTAGAGAACTAAAGCGCGGAGTTTTCGCCAATGATTTGGAAGCTCTGGATCGTGCTCCTGCTATATCAGGTTTTAGGGTTTTAAGTTTATACCGTTATGGATTATCGGGTTTCCGACGGGTTGGGAACTAAAATTCTTTGACAACCCGTTTGGTTTCAGCTTTGGGCTTTTCAAAAGAGTCCACTCTGTTTGTTTGGGTAGGTTCAATAATGGGAATTCCATTGAATCAAGGAATGGTCCTCAAAAAGATTAGAAACATAAAAGCACAAAGGGTAAAGACCAAGCCCAGAAGATAGAAGCCGAAAGTCTATATAAAGAACCCTAAGCCTAGAAGCAACCCGAATATAAACTGAGAGAGAGCTGGCGCGAACCATCGTCGGAGACAATGGTATGACCACCTGATTGAAGATCGAAACATACCCAGAAACACTTGATCCAAAAAAGTTACTATAACTAAAAAACATTGGTAAATCACAAACAGCCCAAAAACAAACCCCTCTTTGAGCTTCAGTCACCAATAGCTCTGCCAACAGAGACAAAGTTAAAAAAAAAAATTCAGGGATGTCAAAATTAAATTATATATTTTTATGATAATAAAAATGTAATTTTATAATTTTAATAATTTGTATCTTTATAGGTTTTAAAAGACTAAATTAATGTTTTATTATTTTTGAGGAGGTCAAAATGTAATTTTATCATTACTAATTTAAAATTTTATAAATTATAAATAAGCCTATAGGGGGGTCAAAGCCCCTGCCAACCCCTTGGCTCTGCCTTGTTTGCGAACTAGTACATTCTTTCTATTTTCAATGTTCATAACTTACTTAATGGTCTCTGATATAGCTCTTTCAAGAAAAAACTTTCATATTAGGGTTTTTCTTTTACAACAATTAATCTAAAAGGGAAAGTTTCATATCAAGTCCCTGAACGTTTTGTTTTATCACACTCCAATCCGGTGTCGTTACTATGTCAAGCGGCACCAATAAAAAATTACTTTTTTGAAAACCATAATGGTGCCATCAACCAGTCAGATGCCATCGATATTCATTATAGAAAACATCTCATTTTCATAATGAAAATGTTTCCTATACCATTTTTGTATTTAATTATTTTTTAATACTATTTTTATTTTAAAAAAACCCTTCAAATCAAACATTGACAAAAATAAAAAGTCACTTACTCAAGCAACGAAAATCAGTCATTGAAGGCACAAGATTCATAATGTATTTCACATTTCAATGATACAAAGATATCATTCTGATCCCTCCCATGTGATACCCATAGAAATGATTTAAGTACAACCTGATTTAACCTACGAGGAAAAATCAGTGAAAATCTTAGCTCGAAAAGTAAAATAATTAAGAAACAAACACATGTCGTTAGTGAAACTGCCATGGTGAAACCTAGCATTGAAGATGCCACTTGGCAGCCAGAAGAGATGATGAGATCATAATATCCCCACCTCTTTCCAGATAAATTTTGAGGATGAAATTTCTTAAAAGATGGGAGAATTGTAACGATCCAATTTTAGCTGATGTCAAAAATTACGGTTTCAGAAGAGAATTTCATAAACCGAAAATCAGTGAAATCATGAATAGTAAAACCTACGTATTTAATTTGAAAATATATTATTGGACGGTTGAGAAATTAAATCGAGGAAATGAATAATTACAGTAGAGGGACTAAATTGTAATAGTACAATCTTTATTGAGTTTTAAATTATGAAATGCTTGATAGATTAATTAGCAATTATGCAAGGGACCTAATGGTTATTTAATCATTATTAGTCATGAGTTAGTGGATGAGAACAAATCATTCCATCCATTTCCACTAACTAGTTTAATATATAATTATAATCATTCATTTGTAATTAATTAAGTTTAATTAATCCCCTAACCTTGAATATAAATATAATGTCGGGGGGAGAGAGAAGAATACTCATCTCCTCCATCATATTGTCATGTTGTACAAAAGAAAGAAAGAAAAAAAATTGTTAATTTTTGTAACAACTTTCATCCTGACTTGAATGTCGAGTCTGAGCTACCGAATGTTATAACCGTTGTCGGAGCAACTACCATTAAACATACCATAATTATATCATTTAAACAAACATTTATGTCTTAAGCACCTTCATAATATGATTACAACTAAATTCAAACCTTAATTGAGCTTATGAAATCTCTTTTATTAACCCGAGCACAAAATAGGACCAAATTGTAAAGTTTTAAAAATTCAGGACTGATGTCATGACGTCACCTTCTCCATGTCGTGACGTCACCAAACTGTAACACCCCTCACTTATCTCCATCACTGAATTAGGATTACTGGATGCTATAGCACTTAACAAAACAGAATCATGCTATATCAATTCAAAAATTATTAAAATATTCATTAATCATAAGACATTTAGTTAAACATGTTATTCATGCATTTTCAGGGGTTAAATTGAGCTTACGAAAGCTCTAAAACAATCCAAAACTAAACAATGACTAATTTGAAACATTTTAGAAAAGTATGGCAAAAATACAAAACAGGGTCACACAATCGTGTCGCCAGGCCGTGTAACTCACTGTGGTCGTGTGAACCTAATTGCCTTCTAAATCAACAGACCACACATCCATGCCATCTATCCATGTATGGCACACAGCCATGTAACAAGTTGTGTATCAGGCCGTGTGTACCTATAAGAGCCTTTTAGATCAAGTTATATATCCTTAAGATCATTACCCTAGAAACAAGCATTGAATTATACTTCAACCAATTCAAATACATAAAAAATGTGCTAAAACACAACTCAAATCTCCCTACCTAAGTGCCTAACCAATGTACCAATATGGCACAATCACGACCAATTCAAAATATACAACCTAACCATTCATACAAGCATATATTTAAACACCAATATGCATTTTATCATAAATACCTCTTAAACCATACCATGCTATCAACTTAAAAACATGTCTAACTTTTACCAAAGTAAACCATACACAAAACTAAATCATACTATTGCTTTAGTACCTATCAAAGCTTACCCTATGCATCCAACATCTTATTAACATGATTGCATATATCACAACAATCAACTAACACATATACCCAATATTTCATCCAAGTTTAACCATTTCCAAACAATCTCATAATCTAAGATCAAACATACCATTTCCAAACATGATTTCATCATTTACCATATATGCATACCATAATAATCTTTAAATTCAACCTATTACATGATTACATTAAAATTTCATTACAACTTTAACTTAGAACTTCAAAACCATCAATCCAAGATAACCTATATACATAACATATAGTCATTCAAAACTCAAACAGCAATCAAGAACCATAATAAGATTGACCAAAAACAAATCACCTATATACATGCCACAGAACCAAGTTTTAAATGATAGAAAGACTACTAATTCAACACCGGGATAGTGTGAGCTTCTCGACAATCCACCTGACACATTCCGCAAGTTGACACTACAGGGGAAAAGGAAACAAGGGAGTAAGCATTACCAATACTAAGTAAGTTCACAAGTGTTACAACCAAGTAACTTACCTCTAGTTATAATTATACACTACATGCTACTTAACTTCGTAAAGTTCGTCTATCATGGCTAATTAAATATAAAAAAGGTGAGTTCAACATTTATCATACTATAAACTAAATCATAAAACATTTTGATTCACTTAATTCAACATTTCATTATCGCTCATAAAACAAATAATCATTTAATTAATTCACTATCTTAATAATATTATACAATATATTTAATTGCAATACATCCCATTTTAAATTAATGCAAAACATTATTTTTCATTTCATAGTTTAAATTCTCAATCAAATTCATATTAAATCTGTAATAGCCCTAATTTGACCCTGGTCGGAAAGTGGTTTCGGGACCACAAAATCGAGTCACAAAATTAAATAAATTTTCTTTTCTATATTTATTATATGTAAAGTTTCATGTGTGAAAGTATCGTGTCTTAATTTTGTCATTTGAATGTGGAATTATTAAAAAGGACTTATGTGATAAACTTGAAAATGTGATAGGTTAATTTGTAGTGGCCAAATATTGTATGGTTTAAAATATGGGGACTTGCATGTTAAATATTCCTTCCTGAAGTTAGTGGACGGTAAGGTTAGTGGATGATGGACATTTTATGCCTTTTATATTAATAAATTAAATGTTAAATGAATAAATAATATGAAATATGAACTTATATTAAAAGAAATGGGTGATAAAAACAAAGTTGGTTCATATTTTTCTTCCTCCATTGCCGTACCTAAAGAAAGAAAAGAAGAAATTGAAGTTAAGGCATTTGGTCACCTTTAAGTGGATTAAGGTATGTTAATGCTCTTTCATTGAAAATCTTTGTATATTTGGAGTGGTCATCAAGTATAGAAGCTAGCTCATGGCAAATGTTTTTGTAAAGTTATGAAGATGACATTCGGTCAAGGATGTTTGTATTTCTTTGATGTTGTTTTTGATGCTTTAGTGTATTGAGGGTTGATTATAGATGAGTTGAGCTTGGTAAAATTAAATGTTTGTGGCTTAATTGCTTAATGATAATCGGCTATGTTGAAATGCTAAATTAGTGCTAAATTGTAAGTATTTAATTGAGTGTTAGCCGAAATTGAGCTTATGATAGTAATTAGAATTTGTGAAATTTATGCATTTTGTGGTCCAAGTGTGATAAGAACCATACGGTTATGGCATGTAAGCATGAAGATTTGTGGATGTTTTAGAATTGGCCTAAGTGTTTTAGTCATTAATATATATATATATATATATATATATATATATATATTGCCGAATGTATGCTTAAGGAATTGGTTAAGTACTACATTGTTGTTAAATGCTTGTTGTTTTTGTATAATTGTTGCCTAGCTACTAAATGAACTTAGGGTATTATGGATAAGTTTAAGAGTGGCATAATTGAAATGAAGTTTGCTTGTGCCGAATGTGATTTTAGTGCATGAATTAGGAGTTTAATTTCATTCGGTAACTCATACCAAATTGGGAGATAGTATTAAACATTAGTTTTATTTGTTAAATAATTGAAGTGAGCTTTGAATGGTTGTTTTGCTTATAATGGCCGAATGTGAACTTAAGTTTTGAATTACAATTGAAGCTTGTTAGTTAGTTGATGATGTCCTTTGATAGCCCTTTTGATATTCGGCCGTTGTTAAGGAATTTTGAATTGGTTATAAATTTCTATGTTTTAATTAGCAAATTGAATTATTGAAGGTTGAGCTAATTATATATGTATACGTTTTATATGTACATTAATTTCTTAGTCTATGTTATTCGGCTATAATCGTCATGGTAGAATTTTTTTTAATTTGTAAATTTGTTAATCATTAGCTCAAGAGCATCAAGGACAAAAGTCGAAAATAGGGAAGACAAAACTAAGCGAATAGCCGTAGAATTATAGTCGTCGACAACTCTTAAGGTAAGTTTCTAGCATATAAGTTTAGTTATAATGAAGAATGATATGGAATACGGGTAAAGATGGGACTATGAATTGGTGTAATTACCTATAGTAAAATGATAAGTAATAAGTTACTTCTATGAGCCTTAGCCGATTGGTTATTAGAAAAGTGATATCTAAATTATGATTTGTATGTGATAATAAGAAGTACTTATATATGATGATATGTTTTAAACTCAATGGTAAGTTCTTAAGTAATTGAGTTTGATTCCTTTGTAAGTTTTAAGTTTTAAAACGGGATGAATATGAGTTATGTATATACGTTAAGGTCAATGACTTTTCTAAATGACGGCATATATGATATTATGTTTTAAATATGTGAATGAGAACTTTACAGAGTAAATTGTATAAATCTACTAGGGACAGCAGCAGTAGCGTGTTTTGGAAAAATTACCATAAATTGTGGGAGTTGAGTTAAAGGCTGAATAAATTATGTAATTAAAGATTGATACGTCTAGTTTCGTATAAAAGAAATCGTGTAAGCAAAGGGGTTGACGGTAATGAGATTTTCAAGGTTGTGTGAGACAGAGTCAGAATGGCTCCGAAATCCCCTGTTCAGTATTTGGAAAATCATCATAAATCGTACAAAAATGATTATAAGATAAAATTATATGCTTAGACTCCTTAATGAGTCTAGTTTCAAACAAAATAAACGAAAACATATTTTGAATTCGGTACAATGAGAAATTACATTCTTAGTGAAGAGTAGTCGGAGTAGTCAAGCAGTAAAATAAGGGAAACTTTAAGAAAAATCTGGTATTGATTGGCCAAACCAAAAATTCTGAAAATTTTGTGGATAGAGGATATACGAGTCTATTTTCATGGAAAATTA
This sequence comes from Gossypium arboreum, assembly GCF_025698485.1. Lineage (NCBI taxonomy): Eukaryota > Viridiplantae > Streptophyta > Magnoliopsida > Malvales > Malvaceae > Gossypium > Gossypium arboreum. The sequence goes on from NC_069081.1 coordinate 559,315, forward strand.
ACGGCACATAATTTGGAATTTCATAGCCCCAGTTACAAATAATTTAACGACTGTTGCTCAGGAAAAACAGCTTGTAGAGAATTTGTGGTTATGTTGTAAACATGGATAAAACTTGTTTTAGTTGCTCATAAGCTATTGATTAAACCCATACGTGAATTCTAAATTGTGATATTGTAAAATGATATATGAGTGTTAGATGGATTTTTGATATTAAAATTTGTGAAATTGTAAGTTTATAAGTATTCGAATATGAAATAATAGTATGGCATGAAATTGAATTATTCATTGGAAAATGATAGATGTAGATTCAGCCAAGACAAAGTGTGTACGTGAAAGTATATGTGGTATGTGAAGTATATTTGGATAATTGTGATGTGAATACATGAAAATTTATATTTTGATTTAGGATTTTATGAGATGAATGTGAACATGCATATATGTGATAAGGCCGAATGGCCAATGTGATGAATGTGAACATGCATATACGTGATAAGGCCGAATGGCCAATGTGATGAATGTGAACTTGCATATGTGTGATAAGGCCGAATGGCCAATGTGATGAATGTGAACATGCATATATGTGATAAGGCCGAATGGCCAATGTGATGAATGTGAACATGCATATACGTGATAAGGCCGAATGGCCAATGTGATGAATGTGAACTTGCATATGTGTGATAAGGCCGAATAGCCAATGTGATGAATGTGAACATGCATATATGTGATAAGGTAGAATGGCCAATGTGATGAACGTGGAAGTGTATATATGTGGCGAAGCCGAATGGCTAATGCGAAATGTGTATGAGATGGATATGAGGTAAAGCCGAATGGCTAATGCAAAACGTGTATGAGATGGATATGAGGTAAAGTCGAATGGCTAATGTGAGATATGTATGAGATGTGTATATATATATATATATATATTGTGGCCAAATGACAGACGGCGGAAGGTGTGTTTTATTAGATATTTGATGAGGTAAATGAATTACAAATATGATAGTCGATGTGAATGTTGTAACATGTGAATAAATATGCATGAAACTCTATGATGTAAACCTGGGATTAAAGACCAGATGACCATATGTGGTGACTATGTCTGGGTTAAGACCCATGACTTCGTGTGGAGATTTCATCGAGCTAAAGGTCTCACGATAATCCGAGTAGAGGTTAAAGCTATAAGACTTCATAATAAGAATTGCTTATAAATATATTCAATGCGAAAGGTTAAACAGGTATGTGCTCCAAGTTTATATGTGAGCTTGATTTGAACTAAATCATAAGGTAGTTATGTGATGCATACGTGAGCAATCTATGAGACTATTCCTATGATTATGTGACATCGGATCAGTGTGAGAGGTTATGTGAAATTATACAATATATCTATGTCATATGAGCTCACTTTTATGTGAAAGTTTATCTGCCTATTGTATATGATGAGATGTGCATATTCGGTGAAGGGATGGTATGCCCGAAGGAAGAGTGAAATAAAAATACGAACAACTATGTTATAATTTGATTGTTATCTGTTGACACTGCTTAAAACTTACTAAGCATTGTAATGCTTACTCCGTTTACTTTGTTTCCTCTGTTTTATAGATTTCATTTTGAAGCTACAGGCTCGGGGATCGTCAGCAACTAGTCACACTATCACTATCCACTGCTTGTTACTGTTATGTTTTGAATTATTTTATGGCATGTATAGAATAGACCAATGGCCGAAGAATATTTTGGTTAATATATATAAGCCATGTGAAAATGATATCTTTTGAATGTGTACTTATAGAAGTTTAAATTGTATCCCTGACTGTCTTTAGTACTTATCTAAAGGAATGTTCAAAAAAAAAAATTTTACTGTTCTGATATGAGTTTCAAGTCCGGTAATGCCCCTTTACCTATTCTGGCGACGGATACGGGATTGGGGTGTTACAAAATCATCTAAACTTCATTCCCATTTCATATCAATTCATCCCTATACCAAATATATATATATATCGATTTCTAATTTAATGTCAATTATTACTTAATTTCATAATATTAATTCCAAATCACATTCCATCTCAATTTCCAAATTCATGGTTTCATTGAATATAATCAATCAACGTTCTCAACTCATTCTACAATTTCATATTTTATTTCACATTTCACTTCCATTTCACATCATTTGCCATTTCAAATATCAATTTTTTTTAAAAAAAAATTAAATCCTTCCAATTTTATCAACCTTTCTAAATTTCTAGGTGATCGGAAAATCTAATCAGCTACAATTGATTGTAAAATCTAATAATATCTTAATGTTGTGAAACGAAAATTTGGCATCAATGTATCTACGGCGTGATCTGTATCACTCTAAATTGAAAATCAAGTTGGTCTGTATAACAGTTCTAGTCAAGGGAGAAGAGGATTGAATTAGGCATCTCATTGGAGAAACAGCAAATTGGATTTATATGTGCAAAAATGTTGATCATATATGAGCGGGGATAGCTCTGTTGGGAGAGTGTCAAACTGAAGATCTGAAGGCCATGTTCACCACATTTTTAATTGTTGGTGATTCATGAAGTCAATTCGGAATTGAGTTTTTTTGGGTTATATCTAAGGGTATGAAAACAAATATTTAATTGATTAGTTAATATGATTTTCTCGTTTAGTATTTATTGACTATTTATTTGTGTCAAATTATAATTTGTGTCAAATTATAAAATATAAATTCGAAAGTTAAATTATATTTTATTTTTATTTTAGTTTTTGAAATTTAGAATCTCTATTTCTTGAATTTAAAAATTTAGGTCTAATGTAACAATAAAAATAACATTAAAAATGTTTACGTGGATTAAAAAACCATTGATTTGAACTCTTCGTGATAAAATAATTTTTTGTTAAAATATTATTCTTAAGAAAAATAAACATAAACATTCTTATCGAAATAGTTAATAGTATTATATATTTAAACTAACTAATAACATTATAAAAATAGAAAGATCAAATTATGTCAAAAAATAAAATATGTAAATTAAATTAGAGAGTAAATTGGTCATTTCGTTCAAAATTTTATCCATCTTTATTGTTAAAAACTATTGTATTTGACAAAACAACTAAAAACAATAACATATAACATATCACATGTACCTCGTACTAATATATTTGCACAAGATAATAAAATATTATCTTTGAATAAAATCTATTAATTATTTATAATGATAATTTTTTGTTATTAAATTTGCTTAATTTTTAACATTATTATCAATTATAAAAGTTTTAAAAAAAAATTTCCCGCATTTATTACTTTGTCATATCCTTTTGGCAGGCTATGGCAAGTCCCTATTACACTGATTACATGCATCACCATTCTTCACAAGATTGATGAGGGTGGGGTGCATTTGGTTGTGGATATCGATAGAAGAAACCATATTATTTGTTTGATAAATGCATCATGGAGAATTATGTCTCTATTGTCTTAAAATCTTTTTCTTTTTTCTAAGGGGATTGTTGGATAATGTGACAACTCATCATCACCATTGAATCTATTCATATCCCTCCAAGTTAAGTACTTAGGTTGTGCCATAGTGCATGGATTGTTTCCCAAGTAATATTGTTTAATTTGACTAGGCGTTCATGTTTCTTAATGCTAAATATATTTATTTAATGTTGAAGATACAATTCAAATGAATGTCAAATAAACTCACGTACAGAGAAAGGGACTTTAAAACAACAAATAATGCAGAACACAATTTGGACTTTAATTGAACTTGAAAATTGTGGTACCAATCAATAGTGTGAGTACCAATGGAAGGGAAACGTAAGATGGAGTAGATGCCGATGGCTGTAATACTGGTCTAATCCCAGGATTCATTGTGGCCGAGGGAGCTTCTGGTGGCGATGCAGGTGCTAGGTCCAGGGGAGTGTCAGATTCTGGTGTTGAAGCTTTGGAAGCTGTGATGAAACAACAATATTTTCCTTTTAGAAAAATAAATTCCTTGTTTCTTAAAATGTGGGATTATGGTAATGAAAATACTTTGATTAGATATTCACCTTCTGGACTTAAGGGAGATGCGGCTGTTGGTGCCAAAGTTGGTGGAAGTAGAAAGGGAACAGGGCCTGCCAAAAATGTTATTCGGATTAGTTTATGTTAATGTAGCCAATGAATACGTGATTGATTATAGGTGAAAGCATTCGTTGTTAATACACTTCACAATATTGTTTAACCTTATGTGTTACACTCCTCGGGGTGGCTAAGTCCCCAAGCAGTACGAATAGACCACCAAGCATTTCTTTAAAAAAAAATACCCATGAGTAGTACATGCAAATCCTTAGAGGAACTCTTCGTAAGAATCCTTTGCCTTATAACTTACTTAACAAACGGAACACATTCATTAACTATCATATTATATCTTAACTATTACGATGTACTATTTAGGATTATTTAGGATGACATAGAACATGTCATAGCGCCACTTTACCTAAGCCTATGACACTAGACCATTTGACTACTTGCCCTTGACTCACCAATAGTGACCCGACATGTTGCGTGTCGAGACAAGGGACGACATGGATATAAGACTCAGGGCCTAAGGTCAAAGCCAAGCAATATACATCTCCTCTCTTACTACCTAACTCCAAGCACTATCTTCCCCTTCCTATCTCCTACTTTGACCACCCTACTAGACAGCTCTCCGCCCTGTCCTACACAGGGTGAACCACTCATCTTAGTCACCTATCAACATCCTCGTTTGATGCATATTTAAAAAGGGGTATTAGAACATGATCCTGTAAATATGTAGAAGAAAACTTCAAAAACGTTACCTGGAGCTGGTAGAGGAGTGCCAGAAGCTGCAAAATGCAAGAAATGAGGTGTTAGAGAGTCACTGATCTCATTAAAAATTGATGGATTTTATATGAGGCAGACTAATTAGTCGAAGTTATAATATAAAACCAAGAGAAATCAAGCTCTGCACCTTTACACTGCACTGGTACACCACCCATGTTACAAGCTCGAGGCAGACTAAGTGCCAGGGTTCTATTTATGGGCAATTGAAAAGGTACACTAGCAGTAATAATAAGACAAGCACAATCCATGCTAGTACTCATAAGCGACTTCAATGAACTACAACAGCCTTGTGTTGGTGATGATGAGCCATTCCCACTGCTCCCAGTAATAAAATTTAAGCATGGGGTGAAGCTGGAGATCATTGAGGCACTGCAGGCTGTAGAAATCTGTCCATTAACCGAAACCATCGAAAGGGTTGATAGTATTGCAATGAGGTGAAGAACCTTGAAACCTTCCATGACTTTCTCAGTGATTTTGAAAGAGCTTGGAGTAATGGTAAAGCCATGGAATTAGGAAAGATTTATAGTTTGAACCTTTGAGACGGTTCAAGCAGAAAACAGGCAGTTTTGAAGTGGGTTTTGGAGTTCAACTACTTTAAACTAATTTCATCAATGAAGTAATAAAATTTTTTATGATATGATGAAACCAAAGGCAGCTCATGGTAGGTAGTTTTACGTGTTAGTTGTAACTCTTGGATTTTTGCCATTATATTTTTCCTCTTTTTATTATTTTTTAATTATGTTCATCAACAACTCGGTTCATTTTGGCTGCCATAGCAGCCCTTTCTTCCTACCATCACATAAAACAAGGGTAGGCATGTTATCGTCACCAATGGTCAAGCAGTATATGGTCCATTTGAAATGCTTTTTGTTTTAATGGTTAGTAGTATACAAGTAAACCATAACAATCTCCCACAATCTTTCCAAGGTTTCATGAATTAATTTTAAATATGAGTCTTAAATTTAAATTTTAGTTTATATATTTTTAAAATTTTAAAATTTAGGTTGAATTATTAATTTTACTTTAAAATTATTCTATCAAATTTGATAGTGTGATATTTTAAAATTAAAAAATATATGCAACAAAAATAATAAAATTATAATAAACCTGAATTTAAAAGAAAAATTTTAACAGGATTTCAACCTAGTTTAACTCCATTTTAGTTGAGTTCATTGTAGTTATAGAAGGTTTTTAGAAAGAAAATAGGAAAAATAGATTGGTTTAATTGGTTATGCTTCTGAATAATTAGTAAGAGTTGGTCATCTGAATATACCAAATCCATTTGTTATTTTCCTCACTTTATTATATAACCTTGGTTTGTTTCTTTTTTGTTCACTCAAGAAGTAAACCCCAAGTCTCCAAATCCAATCAAACAATTTGACTTTCGCCAGTGTCTATACGCAGACAAAAGTTGTAACACCAAGCAATGGCTTCAATAGGACTTCAAATGTGTCTAACTCTAGCCCTCATGGGAATGCTATGGGCAGGAGCCAATGCTCAAATCTGCACTCCGGCACTCACCAACTTAACCCCATGCCTTAACTACATTACTGGAAATACGTCCACCCCATCATCTGCTTGCTGCTCGCAGCTGAAGACGGTCGTTCAATCATCTCCTCAATGTGTTTGCTCCATGCTCAGCATGGGGGCTTCATTGGGGATTACTATAAACCAAACCCTTGCTCTAAAACTCCCTGGTTCTTGTCAGGTTCAAAATCCATCACTTAGCCAGTGTAATGGTAAGCTCTTCATTAACTTTTGGTTTATGCTTATATGATTAATACAATACCAACTATATAAATTTTCCCAGGTGGAAAATCTGGAACACCTTCAACTGCACCAGCAGCATCTCCTTCTGGTTCACCATCTGAGGACGCCAGTGCCATTACACCATCGGCATCAGACATTCCTTCAGGTACACACATTTGTATTGTTCTGGTCATCAATTAACTATACCAAGAAAACAAAAGTTCATATATTGTGACATGATTAAGGGACTTGTTTTCATGTTATTGCTTCATAAATATGTAGGAACAGGATCTAAGTCTGTCCCATCGATCGACGTGGGATCGTCGGATGCAAGCATAGCAAAAGCCTCCCTTCATTCAGTTATCTGCCTTATCTTTTTCATTGCAACCGTGGCCAAATTCTGAGTTACAGAGTTGATTGATGGTTGATGTTTTTTTGGGGGGTATGATTATTGTTTTCCAATAAGAAGAGTGTTGCTGTACTACATTGCTTGAATTTGATTAATCAATAAGAATCCTTCCAGTCTCAGTTTCCTTAATTGTTTCTTGCAAAATATTAGCTTAACTAATCCAAATCAAGTATGGAAGAAGAAAAGCTCTCATCTAACTCAACAGCCAAAACAAAAATAATTACTTTAGTTAAACCATACAATGACAATGTTAATTGAGCAGGTGTACAGACATTTGTTGAAAGTTGGTCAACCATGCAGCATTACGGATAGTCCAAAGTGGCAGACTATCCAAAGTGCAAGCTAAAATGGTAGTCAGTCTAAGTGCAAGCCAATGTGACAGACAGTCAAAGTGTAAGCCAAAAAGGTGAACTATTAGCTGGTGAATTATTTGGCAGACTGTCCAAATATGAATAGACTCGACTCGCAGACACACAAGACGCGAGCTATCTTGACACGCGAATTACGATGCAAGCTATCTTGACATGTGAACTACAATGCCGTGAATTGTCCTAAAACTTTTAATACAAGCTTACACCGTTTCTCTTAACTTTCTTTTAAAAGAGTTTTCTTGCCAAGTTTTCTTTTTTAGAGAGGAAATTAGAGCCATTTGTTTTCTTTTCTTCGCCTGTGAAAAAAACCCAACAACATTTCACAAAAACATGATTATATTACCATATTGACCTAATAATGAAACCTTTGAAAGTATATTTGAAAACTTAGGGTTAATTTGTATGGCAGTGAAATTAGTTTCAATGATATTGAAAATAATGATAACAGTGAGATTAATTACTATAACAGTAAGATTAAAATTAATAATATGATATGTGTTTGGATTTAACCGCAATGATAGCGATGAGATAAATTATAATGAGAAGAATAAATTGACCATTGAAAACATTAGAATAATGTTTGTATGTAATGGAATTTATAACATATTTGGAAATTTAAAAATAATTAAAAATATTAAAATTACTAAAATATATGTACGTTATTCATATATATATTTAAATATGTTGATTAATTAATATATAATTATATAAATTTTTTATTATTAAAGGAAATGAAAATATTAAAAACATTTATTCAAAATATTAAAATTAAAAAATTAAAATTTAAAAATTTTAGTTGTAAAAATAAAATACATATTGAATTTGATAATATGATAATGTATTAAATTAATAAAGTTATTTGAAATTTTAAGTAATAAAAAAACCTAAATATTTAGGTGCTATTTGATAAAATGAAAAATTAAATGTTAAAAAAGTAAGTATTGAAAATTGAGGTAATGAATTTAAGTTTTAAAATTTATTTGATATATTCCTTAAAATTAATTAGACTATTGGATAAATATAGATTTTAAATTATAAAAAAATTCTACATTTTATTCTTAATTTTAAATATTTCACTTTATTTTAAACAAAAATCAAAATTTAAATGTAATTTTATAGGATAATATAATATTAAATTAAATTAAATTAATATATTTTTATTAAGTGATAAGTAACTCTTATTTACTTATTATTTTCTATAGTTTTATTTTAAAAAATTATCAAATTATTTTAATTTTAAATTATCAAACTTAAAAATTTATTGCATTGGAGTTTTTGGAATCTCAACGAGCTTATTTTAAATTATTTATAAAATTTAATTAGAATATATAAACTATATTAAATAATTAAATATAATCATTAAATATTTGTAATTAGATATTAACATATTTGTATTATTTTTAAAAAAATTATTTTTAATTAATAATTTTAACACATTTGTAATTAAGCATCAAAAGTGTTACAGATTACCAACTCCAGTTGAATTTAATATTAAGAAGTAAGATTTTGAGATGAAAAAACTATTGTGAGAGCTTTACCTCCTATTAATTAAATAAATTATTAAAAATTAAAAAATTAATTCAATTGATTTCTTTAATTCGGTTTCAAGTGATTTAGGGATCAATTAATTTAATCTTTTTTTCTTTGGATCAATTTAATCAATTGAATTAATCAATCCGAGGTTAAAACATTGTAACTCTCTTTTTTATTTAACTTTTTCAAAAGTGTAAAATTTACATTCATCTAAGAAGAAAGCTTTTAAATATGAGTCACATAAAAACCATGAGTTTTTTCTTCTATTTGATATGTTGGGTAACTGGGGAATGGGATTGAGGATTAAGGGATGATCTTAACAAGGTGTCAATAGGCACTCTTCTAAACATTTCCTTTAAAAGTGATATGGTTCTGAAGACATCACTTTTCCCTGGAAAGTGGAAAAATTTTTAACGTCAACCATTCTGGCCAACTGATTCAAGACTTGGGCTACCATGATTTCCCCTTCTGTTTAAGAAACTAAAGCTTAGCTGTTTAAGTAGCAGTGTAAATATATTCCTAGTCTAAAGACTTGCCATGTAAGTATGGTTGAGGTTCTTAAAACTGTTAAACCAAATCACCCCTATTTAGAAAAAGTTGGCCACCCGAAATGCAACTAATAGTATGATCTTTTGCCATGAAAGGTGCTATATATGTGCTACCATTCCCTTTTGGGAAGACACAAACATCTCCTTGCTACATACTGAACCTCCAAATGGCTTTAAAAAATGTCGAGTTGGGTCTTGCCCTGGTTTTTGTGACCATGCTTTGTGGTTATAAAGCCATGGCTCAGTCAGGTTGTACCAGCGTGCTCTTGGGTTTAGCCCCGTGTTTAAACTACATTACGTCGAACTCGACGACGACCCCATCATCGACTTGCTGCTCTCAGCTTTCGAGCGTAGTTCAATCGCAGCCTCAGTGTCTTTGCTCGGTGCTCAATGGTGGGGCCTCATCGCTTGGTGTTACCATCAACCAGACTCGAGCCCTGTCACTCCCTGGTGCTTGCAATGTGCAAACACCACCAGTTAGCAGTTGTAACGGTAAGGTCAAGTTTAACATAAAAGGATTCCCGAAGAAAGATAACATAAAATATCTTTGACATAAGTAAATTTCGGTTGTTTAGCAGCTGCCAACGGTCCAGCATCTCCCCCTGTGAGCTCTGCAGTAAGTCCTTCAGCTGATAGTTCTGATGAGACGCCTGACACATCGGTTACATCATCGAGCATTCCTTCAGGTAGATAGAACTTAAAGCCTGTTACATTATATTCATCCGCTTAATCTCTATGCTTTGGTGGTAATGGTATCCTATGAACACATGAAAAAATATGCAGGAACTGGGTCTAAAACAGTCCCTACAACAGAAGGCAGCATATCAAATGGAAGTATCATGGACAAGCCGCTTGCTCTTACTCTTTTCACTCTGTTAATTGCTTCATACGTATCGATTATCGTCTTATATTAAGCATTTTATGTGAACCAGGAGCTTCTTTACCTACTAGTAGACAGTAGCCATTTGTATTCCTGCTTTCTGATGTATGCTTAATGGAAATATGAGACTCCATTGCTATATGACTACAGTTTTGTTCCCATTCACTAAAAGAAATCATTCATGAATGATATAAAATGAAACCCAACCCTAATCAACATGACAACATCACATTCACAAACGATTTATGGATTCTGAAACCTGTAGCCTTCCACCTCTTTCCATCAATACAGTTTTCAATAAAAAATTTTGTACCTTTTGTAATTCTTTTATTCTTTTATGTTTATTAATGCTATTTATTAGAAAATATATTATTTTAGGGTAATTTTAAGTTTTTTTTATTACTAGTTTAAATATTAATTTTTATGTATTTTTTTTGTTTTAAGTTTGGATAAAATATACAGATAGTCATCCAACTATAAAAATTTTTCAATTTAGGCACCCAAAATAAAAATTTCCAATTTAAGTTTCACGTTACATAATTCTATCATTTTGGTCATTCCTGTTACACGTTTTTAGAATTTTAAAAAAATTAGACCTTTTAATTTGATGAAAGATATTTTAATTTTTTCCACATATATATATTTTACTTTCTTACATGGCTATAAATATTTTTAAAATAAACTTTGTAAACTATATTCTATAAAAAAATTGAAAAACAATTTATATGATGAAGAAATAAAAAATTATTTCTCTAAATGACACATCCAAAGAAGAAATTTCAAGATTCATTCTCTTAAAACTTAATTCTAAAAATAGTTTGAAATTTAATATTTTAAAATATTAATATTGTAAAAATCTCCGAAATTTGAAAACTTTGGTCACAGTCGGGCCCAAGAAGAACCAAAAAGCCCAATAACTTGAAATGCCACTGGGAACCTTAAACCGTTTAGCCGGCATTAACTAAAACCCTAAAAAAAACAAGAAACCTTTCAATGGAAGGAGCACAAATGGAGGATTTTCGGATCGAAGAGTGTGAAAATGACAACAATACACACGAAGATTCTCAAATGGAAGAATCTGAGCAAAACAATAAACACATGGAGGTCGCACCCGCCGTTATTTCCGTCCACCCGACCCGGAACTCAGTTGCAGTCGCTGTCGGGTCGGACCTTCGTGTCTTCAATCTCCTGTAAGCCTTTCATCTTCCCTTCTCTTATCTTCCTGCTTTCATATTCAGTTGACTTTTTGCTCACTCAAATAGGTAGCGCTCGAAAAGTTGAATTTTAGAATTTAGAATTTAATTTCAAAATAGTGTAAATTGAGCGGCAGAATAGTTAGCAATATAATATTCACCATAATTTCTCAAATATGTAATATATTGAATCTCAACTAATTTCTCTATAATATATGCATTACACTCTTGCTATTTCTATAATAAAATGAAATCCAAATCCAAATTTTAAAACCTATGTTTCCAAAAGGAACATAAAGAAATGAATATTGTAGTTTTAAAAGAAAATATTGAGCGTTGGCAGAGAAGATTGTGCTGTGATTTTGGTGGATGAGGCAGGCGGGGCTTCACATAATGATTCAATTAGAGGTATTAAATATGGAGCAAATGGGAAACTCTTTGTATCTGCTGGAGATGACAAGCTTGTCAAGGTTTGGTCTACCGAGTCTTGGCGCTGTATTGCTACTGTGTAAGTTCATAAACACTTAACTTTCCTTTTTTGGGGGAAATTTTTGCTTCATTTTAGTGAGGCATTATGAATATGATGTATGACAGGTGTTCTGAGAAGAGAGTGAGTGCAGTTGCTATAAGCAATGATGGTCTTCATGTTTGTTTTGCTGACAAATTTGGAGTGGTTTGGGTAGTGGATCTTCCAGGGGTTGATGAAACTCAAGCTCCTCTTAACAAGAAGGCAGTGCCATTGCTTGCTCATTATTGTAGTATCATTACTAGCCTGGTAATTGATTAGCAATCTTATTCTTGATATCCACCGTTTTTCGTTCTTTCCCCTTTAACTGGCTTTAGCATGTTTTGCTTGTTAGTTACCAAATTATTATCCTGTCTTATTTGCAGGAGTTTTCACCTGATGGACATTTTATTGTCAGTGCTGACAGAGATTTTAAAATTCGTGTAAGCCATCATGCCTTAACCTTTCTAGTTTCTATAACCATGATAGTTGTTCGCTTGATAAAGCACCAATGTGATATGGACGCTTCAATTGCAATAGGAGTTTTTAGTTTTATTTATTTATTATATCAGGTTTTACTAATAGTTTTAGTTTTACTTATTTTATCTATTATATTAGGTTTTTATTTCCTTCATAAACTCTAAGTTAGTGATTCTATTTTATGTCAATTAGGACTCTTTCCTTTGCCATTAACAGTCTATAAAAGGCTGCCAATAAGAAATAAAGAGGTAAGCAATTATTTTATCAGAAGAAACGTTATTTTGAGAGGGGGTTCAGTCAAGGACGAATCTACCTTTTGAGTAACCATAGGTCAAAGCAAGAATTCTTTCTCGTCTAGACTTGTGACTAGATCCTGCGCCAAGGCGCATAACAACTTCGTATCAGAGCCAGCTATCGTGGGTGACGAAAAGACTTTGACAGCCAAGCTGGAGGCTTTCATGGAACAAATGGCTACAAGGCAACAAGTATTAGAGGAGCAGATGGCGATATTATCTCTTTCGGTCCAGAAGATAATGAAAGTAGATTCAAAGAAGAATAATGAAGAATAGGGCAGTAGCGGAGGCAGGAAAAGGAATTTAGACTTGCAACACGGTGGGTGCATGGTGCCACGATACTCTAAGATGGAATTTTCCACTTATGATGGTGTTGGAGATCCTTTAGGGTGGTTGAAAAGATGCGAAATTTTTTTTGGCAATCAATGAACCAACGAAGAAGACAAAGTAAGCTTAGCATCATTCCATCTTTTAGGAGAGGCACAATTGTGGTTTGATCAAATGGAAGAAGAGGAGGCAAATCTTGATTGGAGGCGCTTCAAAGAGTGTTGTCATGTAAGGTTTGGTCCACCTATGAGTAATAATCCCTTGGGAGAACTTGCCAACTTGAAACAAACTGGGACTGTAGAGGAATATCAACGTCAATTTCAATCACTATTGGCTAGGACTACTGATCTTAAACCTCAACAACAAGTAAACCTCTTTACTGCCGGGTTGATAGAGGAACTTAGAATTGATATTGAGATGCAACAACCAGAAAACCTTGGAGTTGCAATGAATATGGCTCGAACATTGGAACGTAAACAAAATGTCTCTTCCAAACTGTCATCTCGAGCCATCCTAAATTGGCCAACTTCCCAAAACACTGATAGCAATTCAATCATTCCAACAACTAAGAACATTGCAAAGGGAGGGGGACAAACAATAGAACCAATAGGGAACAACGGCAAAATAGGTTCTTCCGCACCATTAATTAAGAGATTGACACGGATAGAAATGGCGGACAGAAAGGCTAAAGGGCTGTGTTATAATTCTGACAAGTCTTATTCCATGGGACACAAATGTAAAAGGTTATTTTGGATAGAAGTGCCAGATGTTGAAGGCAAGCAAGATGATGATGAGATAGATGATTTTGGATAAGTTCTGAAGTTTATTCTGAATTTGAGCTTGAGGACAAGCTCAACTTCGAGAAGGGGAGTAATGATATGGACACTTTAATTGCAATAGGAGTTTTTAGTTTTATTTATTTATTATATTAGGTTTTACTAATAGTTTTAGTTTTACTTATTTTATCTATTATATTAGGTTTTTATTTCCTTCATAAACTCTAAGTTATTAATTCTATTTTATGTCAATTAGGACTCTTCCCTTTGTCATTAACAGTCTATAAAAGGCTGCCAATATGAAATAAAGAGGTAAGCAATTATTTTATCAAAAGAAACGTTATTTTGAGAGGGGGTTCAGTCAAGGACGAATTTGCCTTTTGAGTAACCATAGGTTGAAGCAAGAATTCTTTCTCGTCTAGACCTGTGACTAGATCCTACGCGAAGGCGCATAACACAATGTTACATGTTCACTTTGTTATCGGCAGGTTACAGTGTTTCCCAAGAAGCCATTAGATGGAGCTCATGAGGTTCAAAGCTTTTGTCTTGGTCATACGGAGTGAGTGAGTTTTTACGATTACATGTTTCTGTTGCATAGCTTTGATATTGTACATATTAAACGGTACTATATACCATTACTTGGTTTAAAACACTATCTTTGAAGAAAAACTTGTGCGGAATTAAGAAGCAATAGTATGCTTGCATTTACTTGATTCCTAGTCAAGGACTCGTAGGTTGATTTTCTACCTATTTACTCTTTTGAGTAATCACGATTTACTTAAATGTCCATTTTTTTATCTGAGAATATATAAATCTCTATTTAACTTGATTGCGTACAGATTTGTTTCCTGCCTTGCCTTCATTTGCACTCCAGATTCTCCGCAGGGTAGTCTTGTGTCTGGTGGCGGTGATTCCACTGTGAGTATTAAGAATGCTGTTTGAGTTATCTGTGAAGTTGTTTTTTCTTTGTCTTCTTCTAAGTTTTCAAGTTGAAATTTCAGCAAACAATCAACTTGTATTCTTCTTCAGGTTCGCATGTGGGATATTATATCTGGATCCCTCCTTGATACTTGTGCAGTTGGTGCAAAGGTATCTCTCATTACTCATGATGTTTCGGGGAAGGAAAATATCATTCACCTCTGTTGTTCATAGATCCCTTGGCCTCTCTTTCCTTTTCTCTTGCACAAAAAATAACATTTAATGTTTGCATTAACTTAATGCTTTTCCATCTTCCAAAATATATCAAAAATTGTCTGGTTTCACAGTTTTGGGGTGCCATTCATTAGAAGGAAAAATGTTTTTTTGAAAGTTTGAGAATACTGTTTCTAATTTTAGTTTTGCTGTTAACCCCTTTATCTTTGTTTTTTTACTTCTTTACTGAAGGCTCAGTTTGAGTCTGATACTACAGAAGGAAACTGTTCAACTGTTACTGACATATGCACAATTCCCGGTTGTACCCTTATTGCAGTAGCCATTCAAAGGTCAGGTTCTGAGTATCCTATATGCTTGTTAGTCTTCTCCTTCAATGGTCCAAACATTCAGTTAATTATCATAACAGTCATTCTGTTCTTTGTAGTCTGCGAGGAATAATGTTGTTGAACTGCGACCTTTCATCTCGGACTCTTTCTGTTATGAGGGTAGAGACTGCAACTTTAACAACAATATACACAAAAGAAAACTTGCATGCCTCGGAAGACCAGTTTCATTACTTTTGCTTGACATCATACTAGCACGCATTTTTCTTATCCATCTCAGCTTTGTTATAATATGATACGGATATTCTCTGAATGTATCCGAACTTTCTGGTTTAGTGAAATGCACAGCTAACAATTATTTCCTGGATTACTTCCAATTTTGGCAGGTGGTCTCGATCATTGGGGAGAATTTCGTTCCTACAAGCCTTGGTAGTAGTATATCTGGAGGATTATTATGGATGGTAACAGGTGCCTCCAAGTTGCGAGGTTCTGACGTTTCATCTTTGTCTCGAGTGAAAGTCATCTCTGGTTTTGAGAAAAGCAGTCCCGACGCTTCAGAGCAGGAACCAGCTGTGTTGGTGGATAGTGAAATACCCGGTGGAGCTAAACTGCTAGAGAAGTTGCAGGGAAGCATTTCAGTTGATGAAAAGGTGTTCTTGGCAGCGGCGGATGCTGTAAAAACAGCAATGTGCAATTTGTTAATTAAGAAGCAATATTCTGATGAGAAACGAGAGTTCAGAAAGCGAACAAGAAATGATAGGAAAAGCAAGCAGTGATTCAGTGTATTGATTGACGATGTTGGTACATGTAACATTAGTTTTATGGGAATCTCCCAATCTATTTAAGGCATTGCAAAAACTTTCCATTATAGCTTTTTTTGGTTGATGGATGTCTAATCTAACAAATATACATTTTAGTAATAAGTAGGGACATATAGTTATTTTATGGCTTAAATGCAAAATTGATGTGTTTTTTACATTTACCAGTTTGTTTCGTTCGCATGTGACATTTATTTTTAATTAAAGGGTTTACACTAACAGTCATTCAACTTTGAGTTAGGTGACAAAACAATCACTCAGTTAATCGACAAAACAATCACTCAGGTTTTAATTCAGTTGCTTAATTTTTAAAAAATAACAAAATAGTCATCACTAGTTATTCAAGCTATTCATACTACAGTATCTTTTTATATTTATTTTGCTTTGAAAAAGTTTTTAAATATATATTGTTTCAAATTTATGTATTCCAATATGTAATTAGTTATATTGTAACAAGATTTTAATTTGATATGTTTAATTTTTTGAAGTTAACTTGAACAATTTCACTCGATTCTACTCAACTCGAATTTCATTTCACTCGAATCGATTCAAAAAAAATAAAATCGAGTTAGTATGATAAAATAGGACTCTTTGACTTGATTTATTCAAAAAATTTTACTTGATTCGATTTAACGTTCATCCCTAGAGTTAATTTTACAGAAAATTACATAAAACCCCAGCTTATAGATAATAGGGATTCCTAACGGATAATTTTCAAAGGGCCCACCTCCTACAGAAATGGGCCCCATTAGACAAAAGACCGAATTATTTTCTTGGATGATGTTTGATGAGATTGTGGGCCTCTGCTTGTCTTGTTCTCTGGACATTTCATGCTTTTGCTTTTGCTTTTCATTTTGTGTGTTTTGATGTGAAGTGCAATTTGGGGACTGATAATATTTTTAAAAAAAAACCTTAAATAATATAAATATTTGAATATATCAAAATATGTATACAACACCTTACTTCCCCGTCTTACTCTATCAGAAATCAACATGCAAGTCCATAATACTTATTTGAAATATGAAACAATCTTCTGCATGAACTTTGATCCTTAGTTTTAACTCAACAATAAAGATTCCTAATCAATTCCAAAACAAGTTAGCAATGTTGTTTTCAAACAACTCCCCCTTTTCTTAGAAAATTCTTATCAATATAAATGTAAAACTCATGTTCTTAGAATGAAACTTGACACGTGTTACTAAATTTCAAAACTGCATTTATTAATAACTTACAACGATAGAAAAACATATACAAGAATCTAAAATCTTTACGTAAATTCAATTATAACGAGACATTAATTAACTCCTTTTAAGTTTTGTAATAATTTAAATAATAACCACATTTATATCCCAATAATAGAGAGGGATTAAGATTTAAGAAAGTTACTTTAAAAATAAATGCATAAACATAGGCAAAAACAAAGGCATGTAATAAATTAGTCACACTCCTATTCAACATTTCTTGGATCACCAATCAAATGAATGCTTTCAACATGGTACTCTAAAACCCCTTGATTTAAATTAGATGGAAAGAATTTTTAATTTCTTTCTCATAAAATTCAAATAAAAATTCTATTTGAAAGGTATTTTTAATTAAAAAAATACTATTAATATCCGGGTTTAATTTCATTATAAGTCCTCAAATTATGGACTAAATTTTAAATTGATTTTTAAATTTCAAAGCTTTCTAATACTCCATTTGGGATTTTAGTTTTAACGAGTAAGAACGAAAATGCATATATTATGTATGGCTATTTATCTTTCCACCTGGGTAGGCGACTATTCGATATGTCCGCCCAGCGTCATCTGGTAGAATAGCCATTAAGTCTTCATCCAGAAACTTAGCTCTGAACTCAATGATTGGTTACGCCGTCAAGGCACCAACCGGGAACCCTAAAGGAGTTTCGTTTCGCCACAACCCCTATCGCTTTATGTCATAAAGCTAACGCTGGGGAGGGCTTAAGAGAGATGAGATTGAGATTCTATTCTTCGGAAAGGTCATAAAGCCCAAAATTTTTTTGTACGGGGCCAAAATGAAATTAGCGTGTATTTACAAATATGTTCCAGGTGGTACTCAAATTAGCAATTTGAAAATCTAAGCCGACCAAATGAGGACCTAAATGATATAATACTTTGAAAACTAAATTAGAATTTAGAGACGTATTTGATGTAATTAATCCTTAAAAACCTGCACTTAGAATTTGAATCAGGAAACGACAAGAACCACTGCAGTTCTTTTTATATACAACACAGAGAGACAAAAGAAAAAGGAAATTGTTGCAGGCTTTTACTGCAAAGAAGGCCATTAATTATCATGCATAGTTGCATTCACCTCTCCTTCTTTCTCTTTTAAAAAGGCTCTACGCAAGGACAAAACCCTTACCCTTTTAAGCTAAAGGCTTTTTCCTCCTCCTTTCTCACCTTTTCTCTCTCTTTTGCAAAGTTCTGCATATTTTCGTGCCGGTTTTGCAGGGTTAAATCCATGTCAAGAATGAGAGACAGCCCCATTGCCACTAACTGAAACTAAAAGTTCAGAAATAAGGGAGAGAAAGAGAGAGATGCTTATAATCTTTCCATTTACTTGGTGATGGCTTCCATTTCATAGGAATTGCAAAAAGTTTCTCATTTGAAATAAATTTTAAATTATTCAATATAAATATTAGATTATAAATAAGGTAAAACCACTTATGGTTTCATGATATATATATATAGTAAAATGGCAGAGCAGTGAACAGTTGATCGTGCCTGTTCTTAACCATGTGCTTTGCACGTTGGGGTATTATTATGATGGGTATTGATTCTTGTCATTGTTGAAGGCAGTTTGATCGAAGAAACTGAGGAAAAAATAAAAATAGGAAAACCAAGTCTTTTCTTTTCTTACAGTTCTGTCATGGAGGCTACAAAGATTTAGGAAGCATTTCAATTTCCCATAATTCGAAACTTAAAAATAACTTGCATAGATTTGTGTGTAAGGCTTGAAAGGGATTTGCAGTAAAGTTTTCACCAGAAAAAAGAAAAAGAAAAAAAAAAAAGGAACAGAGAGGAATTTGCAACTCATGGTGGGGTGTGTGTGTCATTCATCATTTCCAGTTAAATTTTTTTCTTGACTTTTTCCTTATAAGTGATAGTTATGCTGAGGAATAGGTCCAAATCAGTGACCAGCAAGCAAGCTTTAATGGCAACATCACCTTCCCAAAAGAATTTCATTGCCCAAATCCCATCTTTCATTGCAAAAAAGCTCAATGAAACCGAAGCTCTCAACAGCCCCAGTTCTACCCTCGATAACAAATCATCCTTTCAGTACAATATAAACCAACCAAAATCCCCAAAACATTCCTCAGCTGTAAAAAATATAGAACCAAAAGGTATCGGCCTTGCCGTCGTCGACACACACAAGAGTTGTAAGGTTTTGTTTGGGACAGAACTCAGGGTTCAGATTCCACTAATCCCACCAGATTTTGGGACCAAAACCAAGAATCTTCATACACTATCTCCACCATTTACCTCTCCCAAAACTAGTGTTCATATGAAGGATCCTCCTATGGTCTTCAATGGGTGTTTTCCAGTTAAAGAAATTATGGAGCTATCAGAGGATTATACATGCGTGATATCTCACGGTCCTAACCCCAAGACCACCCATATTTTCCATGACTGCGTCGTGGAGTGCTGTTGTAGTATATCGAATACTCAGCACAAGTCTGCACCATCAGAGAGTAATAATTTCCTCAGCTTTTGTCACACATGTAAGAAGAATCTTCGACAGAAAATCGACATTTACATTTACAGGTTCGTTTTCCTTGAAATCCAACTTTGATTTAATGCATAAATAATTGGGTCATTGTTGTATCTACTTTGTTAATGCAGAGGTGACAAAGCATTTTGCAGTCAAGAGTGTCGATACCAAGAAATGGTTTCAGATGGAGAAGAGAATTGAGGATTTTCATTTGATAAATTATTTTTCAATTACAAAAATGATTGAATTTCATAAACCAAACATTGCCCTGTTCTTGTTTTCTTTGTAGTTTTCAGGGTTTTGTTTTTAATCCTCACAGCCCTGCAGATAGAGACATAAGAGAGGATGAGATAATGTAGACTTAATTAAATATTAATTTTGTTGATGATAAATGATTGAAAATCTTGCCTTTTATCTCTCTTTTTTCTTTATCATCTACCTCAATCATTCTTCATAAATATGAATGAAATTTATTTAATTATTAAAAAAAAAATCACATAATTTGAAAAAGGGTAGGCTAATTCTTTCACTTATGATTTATTGATCTATGAAGATTGCTAGATTGAAAAAGAAACACGTTCAAAGATATTTTTTCGGGTTTGGATAGGCCGTGTTATGCATTTAGCTTAATTTTAATATGATTCAACTAATTCAATAAAATTTTTAATTTGATTCAACTAGTTTGATGTCTATCTCCAAGCAAATATCATAAACAACCAATCCGATTCGATTCAAGCATCATTTATTTCACCCTAAACATGACATTACTCCAAAGAAACCGTAATCCCGAAAGACAAAAAAAAATTTGTGCTTTTCATATCGGATAAACTACTAAAATAATCACTTTTATTTATCTCAGGTTATATTTTAGTCACTTACATTATCGCATTGTAACATTTTAGTCAATGAGCCGTTAATTATCGTTAACGGTGTAACGATAAGCTGACGTGGCACGTTAAATCATCATTTCAAACAAAAATTTTAGGTTAATTTTACAACCAATCTCCATATTTTTTTCGTTTTGAGCAATTTAATTTTTTTCTTTTATATTCTTTTAACTTTCATTTTTTTTTCTTTATTTTCTATTCTCTTATGATTATTCTATTGTTTTCTTCTTTTCTCCATTTCTTTTAACGTAATTTTTCTATATTTGTCATTTGTTAAAATTATCACCTATACTTAATTTTTTGAACAATTTAATTTTTTCGAGTGAGGCAAACTTGTGGATTAGCTTTAACAAATGGAAAACATAAAAAAACTAGACTAAAAGAAATGAAGAAGAGAGGAAAACAGAGAGAGAAACAGAAGAGAACGAAAAATAAAGAGAAAAAAAAAAGAAAGTTAAAAGAATATAAAAGAAAACAATTAAATTGCTCAAAAAAAAAGTATAGGGACCAATTGTAGAATTAAACCTAAAATTTTTGTTTGAAATGGCAATTTAACATGCCACGTCAATTTACCGTTACACCGTTAACGGTAATTAACGGCTCAGTGACTAAAATATTATAATACAATAGCATAATATTTTAAATATAAGTGACTAAAATATAACCAGAGACAAACAAAAATGACTATTTTAATAGTCTATTTTTTATTTAAAATATGTGGTAATCCTGGTTAGTAGCTCCTTTTGAATACTAATAAAGAAGGGTTCATTAATGGGGCTATGGGCCCATATCGAGCCTGCTTTTATAAGAATTGGGCTAGTCTGCTTTCTTTGGGTTGCTTCCAGTTCAGATGTTCGGCTCATTTACAAGGTCGGTTAGGCTAATAGGCTTGGCCTACTATTATATATTCTTTATTTTAGGTTAATTATAAATTTTTGAATGAACATTATTATACGATGATCTGATCTCTTTCGAAAAATTTGCGAAAAAACGAATTCTGATGGGCCGCCTGACATCCACGGTCGAAATTCCGGAACGGAGACGCCAATCTGATCGGGAAAACGGCCGGTACACATCTGAATCCGATGGTTCCCCCGACTACCGCCGCCGTCGCCGTAGCCCTAGCTACGAAGCCTATGAACGCGACCACCAGAGCCGCAAAGGTAGCCAACAGCGTAACCCTTCTGGTTCATCTGAATACAGGAACCCTAGAAGACGAAGCCCTGTCGAAAGTCCTGAAAGAAGACGGCGTTTTGACGGCCAAAATGGTCGCTACGCATCCGAATCGGATGATTCTGTTGATTACCGCCGTCGTCGCCGCAGTCCCAGTTACGACGTCTACGACCGCGACCAACCTCGAAACCGCCACCGTTCGGAGTCGCCTGGAGACGAAAATCCTAGAAGGCGGAACCCTGCACATGACGGAACCCTAAACTCTCTGCCCAAGAAATTCGGCAAGAATCGCAGCTATCTGGACCGGGATTATCGGAACGGAAAACATTCAGAGTCCGAATCGGACGAGGAGTTGAAAGGATTGAACTTTGAAGAGTATAGGAGGCTGAAGAGACAGAAGATGAGAAAGGCCTTGAGATTCTGTATTTGGGAGAATACGCCGAGTCCGCCGAGGAATGATGGCGATGATTTGGAGGATAAAGGTGATGAAATTTCGGAGAAGTACGGTGAGGATAACGGGGATGGGAAGAGCGACTCAGATAAAGAAAGGGAGAAGACAAGCAATAAGAGAGTCAAATCCAAGTCTGAGTCTGAAAATTCTGGAAGTAGCGAATCAGAGAGCGAGTCAGAAACTGAATCAGATGATTCAAGGTCTCGGAGGAGGAAGAAGGGGTCGAGTTCTAAAACTAAAAGTAGGAAAAGCAAACGTAGGAGTAGGAAAACATCGTCGTACAGTGATAGCGAATCTGATGAGAGCGAGTGTGAATCTGATGATGAGGAAGATAGCAAGCAGAGAAGGAAGTCGAGGAGAAAGGGGAGTAGGCGAAATAGGAATAGCAAGAAAAGCAGTACAAGGAAAAGAAGCAGGAAGAAGAGTAGGTATAGTGATTCCAATGAGAGCGCAAGTGAAAGGGAAACTGATGAATCTGATGTGAGTAAATCTTCTGATGATCGTGTCAAGTCAAAGAAGCGGAAAAGCTCTTCAAATTCGAGGTCTAGGAAGAGTAAGAAAAGGAGAGGATCAGAAACTGATAGCCAAGCTTCAGATTCTGATAAGAGCTCGGATTCTGGAGTTGATGCCAAGAGTAAAACAATGGTAGATGAGCCTAAGATAGCTGAAATTAATGCTGCTGAGGCTCTTATGTTTAAAGAAATGATAGAGGCTCAGAAGAAACCTGCATTGGATAATGAGCCTATGGTTGGCCCAGCACCATTGCCAAGAGCTGAGGGACATATAAGTTATGGTGGTGCTTTGAGGCCTGGTGAAGGTGATGCCATTGCACAATATGTTCAACAGGGTAAGCGTATCCCACGAAGAGGTGAAGTCGGTCTTTCTGCTGAGGAGATTCAGAAGTTCGAGAGCCTTGGGTTTGTGATGAGTGGTAGCAGACATCAGAGAATGAATGCCATTCGTATTAGGAAAGAAAACCAGGTTTACAGTGCAGAGGACAAGAGGGCATTGGCTATGTTTAACTATGAAGAGAAAGCAAAACGTGAGCACAAGGTTATGGCTGATTTGCAACGACTGGTGCAGCGTCATATTGGGCAGGATGTTGGTCCTACTCACAACCCTTTTGCTGGAAAGGATGGGGCTGATGCTTGAATCTCATGTATGTTCAATTATTTATATGCTGTTTGCACGATTAATTTATTGCTAATTTGTTTGTGTATTTGCAATGAAAGCATTATCTTGATTTTGGGTGTGTGTGTTAAAGAGGCAGCATTTTTTATATTGTCTTTCAAATATGGAATAGAAGAAAAATTGTGGTATGTTGGCACAATTTGCATTGTTATCAACTTCCTTTCCCTTATTTGGTGTTAATTAGCGGTACATAAATTGAGAATTTTATTGTAAGTTGGTCTCGGTGGAGGCCTAAAGTGCAAAGAGAAACACTTAATGGATCGATTTATGGTATCCTGGACTTCATGGTGATTGACTGTTCAGTTTACGATAATAATATACATGGACAACAAAATCCCAAGTTACCTCTTATCCCGACATTTCCAGAAGCTGGAAAAAGGTTCTTGGTTGTATATTTAAAGTTTTGATTGAAGCTTGTCATAGATTCAACTTCAGGTCCCAATGATGGACATCTTTCAAGTGTCTAAGCTTTAGGGGATAAAAGCTTGGATTTTGTTATGGGAACTTAAATTGTTTGCCATGTCTTGGAACTCATTGGAGCATATCAAGTTTTTCAATGTTAATAGATGGATAGGCTTGGTTGAGTTGGCTTTTGAGGATTTTAACAGGTTAATTAGGTTAACTCTCCTCTTAATCCAATAGCTTGGTTAAAATCTATATCTAGTTTATTTTAAAGATTTCATACGTTAGATCTGACTTATATCTGACCCAGTGATTAAGTTATAGTTGATGATTAATGATGTGCATTGTGGTAGTTTTGGAAGCAGAATAGGCATCTTGCTTCTGCTCGTCATGTCCATAGGATGTCTAGAATGTGTTCTCTTTTAGTACTTACTGATACATTCATGTAGTGTTTATGGAATCCCAGCTCTGGTTGTTGTTACTATGGTTTGTGGTTTCTGCTGAACTTGTTGAACATTGGAGAAAGATTGAGTGCAATAACCTTAAGAATAATTTTTAGGAATGTTTTTAGAGGTAACAAGAAGAACGAGAGCTTGTAGCATGATCTTCAGCCTGTTTAGGGAGTTTTTTTTTTTTAATGAAGGGACTTCGAACTACAGTAGAACATGCTCCACATAAAAGGAAATGGTTCTGATAGCATTTGAAAAGAGTTTCTAAGATTATTAGTTTATGTTCTATTGAAAAAGGAGACTTGACGTTAAACATATTACTTGCTCATGCAGATTCTTGAGCTTGCCATCTGAATTTGGCCAAACCGCGTCATCTGAGGCGCTGGAGTCAATAATGGAGATTGTGACCGTACACGGATCAATGGACAAGTTCATCCAGGCATCCGTCCCCGGATGTTTGAATCTATGTATTGTATGCATGTAGCTGATGAATGGCATAGCAGGCACCAACAGTGAAAACTAGACTGTTATTTGCTTGTTTTTGTGAACAACTTTTATTGCAAAATATGATGTCAATACGATTATTAAAGAAATCATTTGAGTAGAAAATGTACTTAAAAGCCTCTCTTTTTTTCTCTTTGGTCTGCATCTGTTTTGCTTGGGTCTCTTTGTTCAGTTGTTAGGCATCTATGTCTTACGTAATTCACTTGTTACCTAAAAAGTTGATGAACGGTTTACATAAATGCAGTACAAAAAATACAGGAGGGAGAAAAGTAGATATAATCACATAAAATCATGGTTACATCATTTCATCTTCCATCTTACAAATCATAAACTTGTTTCCCAGTGAACTTAACTTCAATTGGACTGACATTCTTCCCAATAGACCTGAAATTCTGGCCCACTCCTTGACGACCTGGGTTCACTTTCTCAGGGTAAACCCCATCTTTGGGGTGAAGGTATTGAACCTCACCATTAGGGAAAACCCTGTAAAATTGGTACTTGATCTTGTACTTAGACCTCAGCCTAGTACCCAGTGCCAAACACTGCTCTTTCCTCGCCAACTTGAGCAAGTTAGGTCCTTGCCTCATGATGGCCGCCCCACCAGTCGGCATCTCAAATATTTGTTCTTTGGGTGAATCCCATGTGATGACGTAGAATTCTTCGACTTGAGCCTTTCTAAGCAGTCCTCCAGTGCTTCCTCCGAAGATGGGTGATGGGGTGTTGGGGTCCAATTCCGGAGGGGTGAAACCAACCGGAGCTTCCTTTGTGGCGGCAGCAGATGATGCTTCCTCATCAGCAGCTGCAGCTCTAATGGTTCTTTGAGCCACGGAGAAGTTGAGGGACTTGGAAGAGGTAGCAAAGGAAAATGATGAGGCTGGTTTCCATGGGGCCAAAGATTTTGAGGTGGTGATTGTGGGGGTGAAGAGACCTGCTTGAGTTGCCATGGCCATGTAGATGATTGATGTTAGAGCTGCAGTTGATGAGTTCTTTTTGTTGATTTTTAGGGGGGGATTAGAGATTTATGTGATTGATGATAAAAAAGAAAATGAATTTTAATGGGTGGATGGTGTTTGGATAAGATGATATTTACTTGGACCAATAGGATGATTGATTTTGATGCTTGCTCTCACCCAAGCCTAGTTCTCTCTTCTCCTAATATCCTCTACATTTATTTGGATATCTCATAATCTTCTAAAGGAATTCCTAAATACAACACATTTTATAGGCAAAACATTAACAAGGTCTCTTTCGGAACGTGCACTGAACCTAGGAAGTTCCCCATAAGTTACCATTTGCCAAGCTAAACATTCATGCATTTACCAATACCCAACTTAATCTAATGCTCCATTTTGCAGTTATGGGTAAATTTGTTTAGGGGCAGGGTGAGCCTTGGCATCAGCATCCATGGAAATCACTTCAGATTTTGCTATTAGTTATTGTATTATAGGTAAGTTATGGATTTAATCTTTATATTTTAATATGAATTCAATTTTGACCCAAATAGTAATTATTAAATCCGCTTAGTTAAATTTTATCATTTCAAAATTCTTATGTGGCAAACATATAATTATTTTGTAATGTCACGTTAACCAACTATTTTCACATAATACTCACAAAAAAGTTAGATAATTATAAATTTTAAAAAAGTTTAGACTAATATTGATTAAATTGGAGAGCAAAAATTAAATCCACAATTTATGCATAATACATGAAGAAATTACTTATGGACCCTTCCCACCACATCATCTATGGTCCTTTTCTTTTCAATTATTTAATAACGCTTGAGCAAATTTTTTCATGTCATTGATACATAATTTTGGCAATTTTTTTACCTCAAACTTAGAACCCAAAACCCAGAATCATAGATCTCAAACTCGAACTTTAGACCCTAAAACTCAAATTTGAATTGAACTTTGAATCCCGAATCCGAAAGGTTCATGTTCGGGTTTGGGGTTCAAGGTTTGGTGTTCGAGATTCTAAGTTTTGGGTCTAGGGTTTTATGTTAGAGTTTAGAACCCTGAACTCGTAACCCTAAACTCAAATTGAATCCAAACATAGACCTTGAGCCTTCAACCCCGAATCCGACATGTTTGGGTTTGGGTTGGAGGTTCAAGGTTAAATTTTTAGAGGAAAAAATTTATCAAAATTATGTATCAATGACAGGAAAAGAATTATTGAAATGTCATTAGATAATTGGAAAGGGCCTATGGATGATGTGGTGAAAATGGTCTATAAAATAATATCTCTATTTTATGATTGATAGCAAAAATTGACATATCAAATTTAATTTGTACTATTGGATCAAAACTAAAATTTTAAAATTCAAAAAATATATATAATAACAGGATTTTTTTTTCTTTTTATTGCAATTTTCCACATCTTCCAACTAAAATTTATTCTCAGGGTTAAATTATTTTTTAGGTGTAAATTTGGAAACTTATTCTCACGTTGGGACCTGAATTTTTTTTTATTCAAGTTAATCTTTGAACTTGGCGGTTATTCACACATTAGGGACTAAACTCTTTTATCCTAGTTAGTTCTTAAACTTACAATTGTTCCCACATTGAAATCTCAACTTTGTTTTGTTCAAATTAGCCCATGAACTTGCTATTTGTTCCCATATTAAGGCCTAAACTAGAAATTATTCTCACATTGAGGTATGAACTTCTTTTGTCCAAATGAATCTTGAACTTGATAATTGTTCTTGAACTAGGTAATTATTTTCATATTAAGGCTTAATTTTACCAATAGTCTTAAAAGAGACTGAAACATTTGGCAGGATCATATTCCTCAGTGTCCAAAAAATGGTACATACTGTGGGAACCTTTAATTATTGGATACCTTCCTCCTTTCTTTTTCTGTCCTTAACAATGAACTATTGGCAGATACTACAACAAACTAACCCTATATGACAGTATACCCTGCTTTTCCCAATTATTTAAGGAACCTTTCCTGAAAATGAACTATCATGTCCAAATAATTCTAAAGAGGTAGTGTAATTGTAAAGCAACAAAAGAATACAAAAAAAAAAGGGCCAAATAATATTCAGTTGCTTCCACTTCTTACCTTTGAGAATTTTTTGGTTCTGCTTTTTTTTGAACTTCAGGCACATCCCCACAACTCCACCCACAATCAATAACAACAAAATCAATGGCAAATTGAACAAAGCATAAGGTTAATGTTTTTCAAATAAAATAGTAACCAAATTAAGAACATCGTTTTTCTCAGCAAATGATTAAGCTATTTACACTGTCAGCATCACCTTTAACCAATCAAATAAATTTGACCCCATTTTAACACCCCCACAAACCATACTTTTAATAGGGCAACCCAAAGCAAAAAAATTATCCAAAACATGGTATTGGTTGGTCCCCTACTTTGGTTCTTACTTCAAAATGGCATGGTTTAATAACAGCCCTTTTCTAATAGTATCCTCTCTTCTTTAAGAGCTATGACCCCCCAGGCCTTTAAGCCAATGTGATTGTGATGCTTGGTACCAGCAGGAGTTGTACCCAAATCTTATCTTCTAATCTTTATTCAATTCATAAGCTCCTTTGGTTTTACACCTCTGCTGAATCTGTCAGACAATTAATATCTTTAGTTCCTCAGGCATACATGAAGAGCTCTGGTCCCCTCAAAAACCTTGTCCCTTGAAAATTCCATGGGGGTCTCCTGTAATAACAAGGCATCTGCTGTAGAAAAGGTGGCTGGCGCATGTGCTCAAAGATTGAAGGCACGTTTCTTCCACAAACCAGAGACGATTTTTGGCCATTACGAGCAGAAGAAATCTGTGTCCCGTTGTGATGGCAGTGTAGGAACTGATGAAACCAACTGTGTTGCTTGTTGAGCTTGTTCTCGAGTTGCCACAGCTACGTGAAACCAAACAATCATAGGCGATGCAGACTGGCTGCTGTAGGTATTTCTTGTGCCTTAGGCGATAACACGGACTTGGTATTTACCCCAAACGATATTTGTGTTTGGCCTTGTGGAGGCCTCAATGGTTGCTGGGGAAAAGTTTTAACATTGGTAGCAGGGGAAGCTGGGGTTCTAGCTGAGTTTTTCCATGGGGTTGATTGTGCAGCAGGGTTGCTTTGGGGAACAGTTTGCGTGTATATGGTAGCATTGCTAGAAAATTTAGCAGCAATCGAAGATGCAGGCATGGTGTTGGTTGTCTGAATTTTGCTTCGAGAAGCTGTAGCAGGTTGCTGATGATGTTGTTGCACCATGTGCTGCTTCTGAAGTTGAAGCAGCTGTTGATGGGAATTTGATGTATTAGCAACAACGGGAGGACTTATGGCTACTGTAGTGGAGGTAATGGAGCACGGAGTCCAGTTTCCCGTGACGGTAGAGGATACAAAATTCAAAGATCTAGCTGAATTGTCAAAAAAATATGTCTGACCATTTGTTGTATGCGACTTCCCTGAACTTGCCTTTTTTCCATCATCCTTACTGGTCGAACTAGATCCACTCTTCCCATCAGATATTTGGTGATTCTTCTGCTGTGCAACTTGTGGTGCAGGTGCAACTTGGTATCCTTGCCGAGCCAACTCAGGTAGGCTATGCAAAATTGCAGGGTTTTGTGCCATAGATGAGAAGTTAAGATTTGAAGCTTTGTTGTTTCCAGTGGACGCAAATGACATGGCAAATGCTTGAGTAGGGACAAGATCAACTCCGCCTCCACCAACTGATGCAGAGGGTACGAAGGCAAAGTTGAGCGGCTGATGAGGAAGAGGTGGGTTCTGGGAATGAACTTTTTTCTGGGAGTTCGCAATTGGACGCTCTGCACTCATCTCCTGCTCCATTTTACGAGATTGATTGGATGAAAGAACATTATGCTCCTGAAGCTGCTGCGAATGCATGCTTGTTGAGCTCAAAAAATTGTTGCCACAAACTTGTCCACCCCGTGGTTGCTGACTTTCTGGTTGCTTGTGGGATGACGATGAACCACTTGATGGGACTGTATTTTGATAAGCTGGTTGAACCAGAGGCTGAGAGCGAGCTTGCTGCTGTTGAAGTTGAGGATGGAACATCTGAGAAGAATGGAAAGGCCCATTAAAGAAAGGCAACGACTGACTGGGGGTTCCTCCTCTAATTGCTGATGGGTTTCCGACCGGTGCAGAGATAGAAAAAGGATAACCATTGTTCTGTAATATAGTCAAGTACGGAGCCTGGTTAGCAGCCAAATTTGGGTAATTAAAGCTCACAGCTCCTGCTACTCCTTGTAACACTGTAGAGCTAGTCGAAATTCCAAGTGTTGAATTATCAGTCAAGGATGCTTTGCCAGTTGAGGTAGCAGAATGAGAAGGGCCAGATGGATTTGCAGTTGTTTGATACTGACTCAAAGGGAATATGAAAGCAGGGCCATGCTGCAACATCACAGAAAACAAGACTTAGAAAAAAAAAAACTTCTGAAACAAAATGATTGAAAATGAATAAAAGAAACAAAAAAAAATGAAGTAGCAAGAAAGCTTCATTAACTTTAAAAAGCATAAACATACCTTCAAGGTACCAGTAGATACCGGTTGGGAAGCCTGTTGAACCACAACCTGCTTCTTCTTTGTCGCGTCCTTTGAGCATTCAGAGATTTTATCTTTCCTGGTAAGACTAGGAAAGCTTGCTGCAACCTTACTTTTCTCCAAGGTAGGGCTTAGACTCACTAATGGATTTCCAAGAATCAAAGTTTCTGCAGGTGGTGCCACATTGAGATTGCTGGGCTTGCCCCCAGAAAGAGAAACAGAACCACTCTGTGGTGGCAAAAAATGGTTCATTTTTGCATACTGCTGGTGTGATTGTATGTTTTGAGCAATGTAGTGATGCATGACACATCTTTTAGGCCGAGGTTGGGAAAGCAAGAAACGAAAGGGCTGCATATTTTCAATAGAAAATAGTTAATTAAAAGCCAAGAAAAATCCAGAGCCATTTGAACCTTAGACCTAGAAAGGAAATCAGTAATTCATACCTGCAATGCCATGGATGATCCGACACTTGCATCCATAGGCAGAAATGTCTGGAAGGGAGGCATATACCTGTTATAAAAAGTAAAAGTCAAACTCCTTAGAAACAATATGATATAATTCCGCAACCCCATTTAACAAAAAAAAATGCAGGTCCGGAACAAAGTCTTGGTAGCTTACCCCAGTGGTGGCAGACCATTTGGCACAGGCACTGAACTAGATGAAGCTGAGTTAAGAGAAGAGAATCAGTTAGTAAACTTCATCAATTCATAGTTCAAGCAAACCAAGAGAGCTAAAGTTAACAAATAAAACTCATTAAGCAGCACAGAGAGTCAAAACCTGAAACATATTCAAAATTTACCTGTTTGCATCACTTTAGAAATGCCAACTTTAGATAGCTGTGGCTTTTGACCTAGCTCAAATGTACAACAATCACTAGCAGCTTGATCCGGCTTCTCCAAATTAAGGTTCAACAACTCTCGTTTCTCATTAGTTGTATCCATCTTCTTGCCTTTACTATCTTCTGCTTTCATTTCTTTCTCCACAACCTTTGCTTCATCCTTGACCAAGGTCTCCACCTTCTGCATGAAAATGAGAAAAATAATATGTTTAATCCATGAACAAAAATCAGGAGGAGAAATCAGTAGAGCCGAAATGCACTCACCCATTCTGCATCCTGAAACTTGTAATTAGGATTGGACATTATATCCGCACAGCCATCCTTTACTGGAGATGATGCCATAGGAGAAGCCTGTTGGAAAAGGTGGCACTACTCATTATTCCTTCTTCAGTAATTTGGACAGCAAAATACCAACCCAAGTAATCTAATTTTGACAGAAGGAGATTCTCACCATCAAATCGATCTCTTCAAGCTGGCTTTCCACAATTGTCATTGCTGATACTCTATCGATGTCCCCGCCATTTAAAAGAAATAAGATATCTTGAGAGCATTAATTAAAGGAGATAGAAAGAAAGCAAGATTCTTTGATACTTACGGTTCAGTCGCGGTGGGATTCAGATAATCAACACCCAAATTAGCAGATTCCTTTTTGGTCGTAACTGATTTTTCCTTGGTCACAGCTCTATCTACAGAATTCGGTTCTTCTACAGCAGATGGTTTCGGATCTCCTTGCTTAATCAACATTGCATTCTCCCATGACTCCATTACCACTGGTGCAGTTTTTGCAACGCCATTATCAGAAATTGCAGCATTAAGTCCCAAAATTTGACCCTTTTTTGGTGAACAAATTCCCATTTCTGCCTGCTGTTCATTCTCAACTTTCAGTGGAGTTGGAGAACCCACAACTTCAATTTTGCTCTTGTTTGAGGCTACAAATGCCAATAATGAAAACAAATAAAGAAAAAGAATACCATATGGCAAAAGGATTTAATGATAAAAGTAGTTACCAAGGCCAGTTAATGGATCCTTTAAAACTGTTGTCTGGGATTGGCTGAGTGCAGAGCTTGCAATCTGAGGAGAAGAAGAGGTCTTAATATCCGTAGAGAAAACATTCGCATCTTCAGATTCAAGCTTTGAAGAAGGGTTTCCAGCGCTATCTTCCTTCTTGGAGCTATGCGATTGCTTCATCAATCCGTAAAGAACCTCTGCAATTTCAATCTCAATATCCTCTTGAGCTGAGCTCGAAGACTTGGTCGCCTTTGGAAGCCGAGTCTTGGGTCGATTCGTCTTCTGCAACATTTCGTGGGAAAAACAAAAGACCCAAAAACAGCTAAATCCTCTCAATTTCGTCAAACATTAAAAAAAGGAGAAAAGAGGGTAGAAAAGGCCCATAAGCTGACCATCTTCTTCCTGACTGAACCATTTGATGAAGACGGTGAAACACGGTCAGACTCAACGCTCCGACGAGCCGGTGACACCGAACCTCGCAGATGGTTATGTTCATCGACGAAACCACCATTTCCAGCCACCCAATTCTCATGTGACCTTTTCACTGAAGCTGAAAAAGAAAAAGAATACCAAGAGTAAAGAAAAAAGGGAAATCAGCTCCATCTTTTATATATAAAAACATAAATAATTAAATAACCAACAATTTTGATACCTGAGCGAGCTTTTCTGGGAACCGGAAAACTCATCATCATTTCATCGGTGGCCTTCAAATGAGTCGCCTGCCCAGAAATTCTAGCAGAAGGTGAGATTTTACGGCTACTGAGCTGCTTCTGCTGCTGCTCGGTTTCGTTTTCTTCTTCTTCTTCTTCTTCACCACCTGAACTCTCCTCCGTACTTTCTTCTCCGTCTTCTCTCTTATCGCTTTCACGTAAAACCA
This sequence comes from Gossypium arboreum, assembly GCF_025698485.1. Lineage (NCBI taxonomy): Eukaryota > Viridiplantae > Streptophyta > Magnoliopsida > Malvales > Malvaceae > Gossypium > Gossypium arboreum. The sequence goes on from NC_069081.1 coordinate 592,522, forward strand.
CCTTATTCGACCGCCTACGCTTGCTCCGATTCGACAAATCTCGCTCTCTATCTCTCTTACTCGTTCTCTCTCTTAACCTCGCCGTTTCTTGCATCTCCATCTCTCCATCTTCTGCAAAACCCAACCAAAAAAATATATATCAATCAATCAAACTCCAAAAAAAAAAAAAAAACCTTCACACAGAGATAAAATGAAATAAAAAAGTCTGAAATCAGGTGACTGACGGATATTATTATTCCGTTGACGACGTTTATGCAACCCGTTTGACTGAGCTATGTTCGATCTTCTTCCTTCTCTATTTCTCTCCATTATAGAACTTCTATTTCAATTAAACCTCAAAAACAAACAATATTCCAACGACAATACCCCGCCGTTAAACAATCCGCCATAATTTCCGGCGAAAAACAACTGTTTCAAAACCTCAAGCTTCAAACTTCTTTTAAAGTAAAAAGAAATGAATACATAAAAAAGAGTTCACCGTTTTCTCTTTTCGTCTTTATTTCCTCCTCTGCGATAGCTTAAAAAATCTCTCTCTCTCTCTTCCTTTGAACTTATCTCTCTTTTTTTAATGGGAAATATTAACCAGACACTGATATTTTACTTTTTAAAAAAGTTAAATATTATTTATTTAATTTCAAACTTTATGAAAAATATTATTAACTAACTTTAAACGGCCAGCTGTGAACCAATTTGTACCCCTTTTTTAATGTTGTTGGTCATTTCACTCTCGTCAAAGTGGAAACCTACTTCAGGAGCCGGTATTGAATTGTGACGCTCCAGATTTTTACTTCTCAGAAATGGCTTGATCTTCACCGTTCGATATTTGGACAGATGTGGCATTCTAGATGCCTACGTGACAGATACGTCACTTTCCTGATGGAATATGGTAAATGACCACTAACTTGCCACGTTTCAGGCGTTATAAATTCAATTTATATTCCACAAAATATCATAAATATTTTTATTTAAAAAACCTATTCATAAATATTTCACGAGATTATTTATGCACAATTATACGTAATTATACATGTGACTTTTAGATACATGCTATTCAAAATTTATTTTTTATTTTTCTATTAACAGAGCCAGGAGTTTAGCAAGGGCTTATATCCTCTTAAAATAAAAAATTTTATTAATATTTTATAATTTATAAATTTTAAATTAATAATTATAAATTTATATTTTATCACTCAAAGATAATAAAAATTTAATTTAATTATTTAAAATTATTAAAATAATAAAATTATATTTTATAATTTAATTTTAGATCTCAAAAAAATTTCTGACTCTGCTAATACTAGTAAAATTTAACCAAAAGTTTTTTCATTTTACACCTATGTGTCAGTTTTAATTAATAATTAAATTCAATAAAATATAAAAAATAATGTTGTTAATAAACAAATAATCATTAATTTAGTTTGGCGTTTCTACGTAACCAATCTATCTCTCTTTTTTATCTTTTTGTGGGGCCGGAACAAGCGGGGGGGCTCACCTAGTCACCTTCTTCAATTTTCTCAATCACTCTCTACGCCACGCATTCGTTTGGCGCGTGAGTAAACACATGTGAAGGAAAAAAGGATTCGCATTTTAACCAGGTGGATCCCACTTCAGAAAGTACACTTGTCAACTTCCCATTCGCTGATCCACTTAAATGAAATATCGTTCTTTTTCCCCTACCGTACAGTGGAGGGAAATAAAAAGTAGTAGATTAGTCACGTGGTAATTGGTGGGGTCCGAAATGACCGCTCGGTCGGACAAATTCTTTTTCTAATGGGACCTACAAGGAAATTGAGGATGGAGATTTATTGTCCGACGCCGATAGGGAAATGTCATCCATTGGATCGGAATCCGACGTGGCGTTAACTTGGTTGTCACGAACTAGATTTATTATTAGAAAATAAAGCGAGTCAGACCTGGAACCGAGATTCAACAACCACCGTCGAATCCGACGGTCAATAATGTTTTGGCAGCAGAGAGGGCTGAAATCGTGCGAGAATGGCGGGTCCCCGAGGGGCTTTTTACTGACGTGGCATATATGCATGACGTTACCAAAAATAAAGCGGTAATAACAGATACCAGGAATTTAGATATTTACATATATTTGAATATGCTTTTTCGGATGGAAGTATTTTGGCTTAATATATAATTTGGCCCTCCAACTTGTGCATTTGTACTTATTAAGTCTTTAAATTTTTTCTTTTTTTATTTAATTGGTCTCTAAACTTGTATTTCTCCAACTAAATTGATATCTTCACACTAGCACCTTTAATTGTGCTGATGTGATACTATTAACCAATTCAATGTACCACGTGGTAGCCTCTCAATGAATCACATGACAAATATAAAAATATAAATTATGCTCACCACGTGGCATTTTAAGAAACCATTACATGGCACCACCAGATTGACTAGAAATGCTATGCCAATACAAACTAATAGTGCTAGTGTGAAGTGACCAAATTGGTTGACGAAATACAAGTTAATGGATCAACTAAGTCCAACAAAATTTAAAGATCAATTAGGTATAAATGGACAAGTTCACGAGATAAATTATATATTATCACTAAATTCTATTACATTTATGGTAGAGGTAAAAACATAATTATTTAATAAATATATTTTATAATAATTAATATATAGTGAATATGTATTTATTTGAAAGAAAATATTTGATACATTGTTAGTAAAGTTTTTAAAGTCTATAAATAAAGTTAGGATGGAGCCAAGTCTGTTATAATATATAGTAAAATATTAAAAATTAATATATAAAAGAAATGTTACATATGGAAATTAATATATACGAGTCTGTTATAGAATTACAATTTTTCAATTTTGGAAGCTAGGTCCCCTACTTACCCCTTATATCCGCCCCTTATCATATGCATTTATTTTTTTAGATTTTATGTAAATGATAAAAATATCCTTGAATAATGTTTACTGTTTTGTTAAAATAATGAACTTTTAATAATTTAACGATTGAGTTGGGACTCGGTTGAATCAACCATTTATTTTACTTGCAAAATAAACATGATTTTTTTAATTTTATACTTTTAAATGTGTGTGTTTAACCTTTTATGTGTTTGATTATTCATTTATTCCTTTCTAATTTAATAAAATTATCTTTTCGGCAATAAATGTGGAATGTAAAATTATGGGTAGAGTATTGGTATCAGATTTTTTCATAACCCTCGATAAATCATCAAAAAAACAACCATTTCATGCACGGGTCAAATTTCTAACATGAACCATAACTTGAAATAGTGTAACACCCCCTACCCGTATCCGTCGCCAGAATAGAGTACGAGGCATTACTGAGGAGTACAAAAACACTTACAGATAATTTAAATATATTTTTATAACAACTTGTCTCGATTTCATACTATTTCATATTTAAGCTTTACTAAAGCATTTGAAATATCATCTTTATGCAAATAGCACACATGAGGTACATAATTCCATAATTATGAATGAACACATTTATCAAACATATTCCACATTCATATATCAATGTCTCACATTTCCATATATCAATAACCGTCATTTTTCTTGTTTTTCAGATAATTATATGTAACCATTGATAAGCATGCAATTCACTGTTTCTCTCTGTCAATCACAATTTCAAATGACAAATTCGTGTGAATGAGCTCAACCTCATTAGGTGTTTAAATTCTGTCACTTTGATTCGCATACTCATTATTTACTAACATATTCTATCAAACACGATCTCTGAATGAAAAAATCACATAATTGAGCTTAATAATAATAATGATAACATTGCTTACATTTCTTTTTCCACATGTTACATTTACGACTTAGCAACTTGTCCATTCAAGGAACAGCTTACGAATTTGACTACATTGTGATCTGAAGCCCGAAGTCTAACTGAAGCACATAAGTGCTAAACGGAAGCCCGAAGGCTAACTAAAGCACATAAGTGCTAAGCGGAAGCTTAGAAGGCTAATCAAGCACACAGAGTGAACTGAAACCCCAAAAGGGTTAATCGAAACTCATATGAGTTAACGGAAGGTCGTAAGAGCTAAACAGAAAGCAAACACGAGAATTTGCAACAAATGCTGAATCTCGGTTTACTTGGGTAATTTACCGTCAATTCATCTTTTTCACTGAAAGATTGTACTTATTTCCTGCGTTCCGTTCCTTCGAAATTCTCAGTTCAATTTCATAACTTTTGTACATAATTTACTTATTTTCAACAATTAACATACATAAATATTAATCACCATTCATAAAATAATATTGAAATTTAATAATATTAACAAATGGTCACTAAATTTAGTTATATAAACTCACAAGTTCTGTAACACCCCATACCCGATACCATTTCCGGAGTTGAACACGAGGTGTTAACGGACTTAATTCATTAATTAAACAGCTCATACAATTCATTTTAAAATTTCCAGACAAGCTGGCTAACTGCATCACATCGCTTTAAAAATCATATCTCGAGTTACGAAACTCGAAATCCAATTCCGTAAATTTTTCCTGAAACTAGACTCATATATATATCTACTAATTTTTTTCTAGAATTTTTGGTTGGGCCAATTAGTACAGTTTATTAGTTAAAGTCTCCCTGTTTCAGGGTTCAACTACTCTAACCTCTGTGTATTACGAATCAGATATCTCCTGTACAGAGCTTCAATGACTATGCCGTTTGTCTCTAATAAAACTAGACTCAATAAGGAATCTGTACATATAAAGCGTGACTTCTAATTATCTTTGTAAAATTTATGGTGAATTTCCAAAGTCAGAACAGGGGATCCAGAAATCGCTCTGGCCCTGTTTCACAAAAATTTAAACATCTCATAAAATATAGCTCATATACCTGTTTCGCTTATTCCATATGAAAATAGACTCATCAAGCTTCGATTCCATAACTTATTCATTATTTAATTTCATTTCTACTATTTTTAGTGATTTTTCAAACTTACGTCACTGCTGTTGTCTGAATCTATTTTATGGTAAATTTTACCTATTTCATGGTTTCCATGGATTAGCTAGCAATTTGACATACATAATACCAAATATGATCATGATTAGCCATTCCAATGGCTAATCATTACCAAGCATTTCTATTTCCATACCACTCAATAACCATATCATAAGACCATATATACAAAATGATTATAATGCTATACATGCCATACTCAAAATATACAAGCCATTATGCCAAGATGGTATACGGATAGTGTGAGCGTGCCTCCGACCGTTTCCGATTTCGAGCTGGCTTGTCAACACTACAAGGAATGAAAAGGAGGAGTAAGCATAAATGCTTAGTAAGCTCACATGCAAATAGCAAGTAACATAACCATATAAGCAAACATAAAACATCATTTGCATAATCATCACCAAGACATTCATATCACCTTTTCATTTATCATCTTACCATATTGTTGTTATATCGAGTTTTCAACCCGAGGGTTAAGTACATACCTGTTCAAATTATCCATTTCACAACACTTACCAATCGTCCCTTTCATCTTGAGTATTCCTCCATTTGAGTAGAACTTTACCCGTTGAACACATCGAATATAATTGGATACATGGATAACTTGCACATAAGTGCCACATATGTAGCCAAGCTACCATGTAACCCGCCCATAAGTGAACTCGGACTCAACTCAACGAGCTCGGGCGTTCGCATCCATAAGTGAACTCGGACTCAACTCAACGAGTTCGGATGCCTAGTTACATCTCACGAACTCGGACTCAACTCAACGAGTTCGGACGCTCGCATCCATAAGTGAACTCGGACTCAACTCAACGAGTTCGGATGCCCAAATATCCCAGTGACATGTCACTTGTATCCTAATCCATTCCTAAGGTTCAACGGACCTTTTCCCAATCATGTGTCTCAACCATCTTCTACGGAATGCCGATATCGATACTCGGTAGTATTTCATATTTTCCAAGTATATCACATAATTTGACATATTATCAAACAATTATCACAAGTATAATATTTCATAATAATTATCATATCATTTAAAAACATTAAAACATTTAAAATAATAACTATGTTACCAACATTTACATATGAACTTACCTCGTATGCGAAAATGTCTATTTTACCATTTCATCCACAACTTGGTATTTTCCCCATTTTAGCCCAATTTCAGTTTTTCTTGATCTATCATTTAAAATATAGTCTAATTAGGACTCACATTATTCAAATTGACCCAAAATCATATTTTGGAAAAATTACAATTTGCCCCTAAACTTTTGCATATTTACACTTTTGCCCCAAAGCTCGTAAATTAAAATTCAGCCTATTTTCTTATGTTTTATGACATGCTGATCATTTTTCCTTCTATGGCAACATCAAATTCTCACTCTAACATGTACTTATGACTATTAGGTATTTTCTTGATTAAGCCCTTTTGCTTGTTTTCACTTAAAACCGAGTAGCACAAGTTGTCTAACATAATTTAAAACCTCATATTCTATCATAAAACACCAAAATACACAAATTTCACCTATGGGTATTTTTCCAAATATAAACCCTAGGTTAAATTATTGCTAGCATAAGCTAAATCGAGCTAGGGGACTCCAAAACGTAAAAATCATTAAAACGAGGCTAGAACGAACTTACAATCGAGCTTGGAAGCTTGAAAACCCTAGCCATGGTTTCTCCTTGCTATATTCGGCCATGGGGTTGAAGATGAGCAAAATTGGCTTTAATTTTGTATTTTAATTCATTTTACCCTAAATGACCAAAATGCCCTTACTACTAAACTTTCCAAAATTCCATCCATGTCCAATTTTTGTCCATAGACTTAGAAATTGGTAAAATTACTCTTTAAGGACCTCTAATTAATAATCTAATTCAATTTTATGCAAAATACTTCTAGAACACAAGTTTTGCAATTTATTCAATTTAGTCCCAAATTTCAAATTAGGCACTTTATGCATAAAATTTCTTCACGAAATTTTCACACAATCATGCAATCATATCATAGACCTTAAAATAATCATAAAATAATTATTTCTATCTCAGATTTTGTGGTCACGAAACCACTATTCCGACTAGGCCCAAAATCAGGATATTACAAGTTCGATTTTTGTATTATGGCGATAATCATAATTTCATAATAAATATTCCAAATAAAACATTATATCGTTTCTAATTCAAAACTTATCGATTATAATCGGGCATGTGATCAATTTATACGCGACTCATTCATATATTTTTGGTTGGGCCAATTAATACAGTTTATTCATTGAAGTCTCCCCTGTTCTGCTATCTGACAGTTCCGACCCTTCTTCACTAAAAATTAATTATCTCCTCGTACAGGATTCGAATGATGTTCTCATTTGTTTCTCTTGAAAATGGACTTATTCAGGATTTTAAACATATAAATTTAAGCCCCTAATTATTTTTATCCAATTTTTGATGATTTTACAAAGTCAGAACAGGGGAACCCAAAATCATTCTGACCTTGTCTCACAAAATTTATCATACCTCATGATTTACAATTCCATTGCTAACATTATTTGTTCTATAAGAAACTAGACTCAATAAGCTTTAATTTCATATTTTATTCATCCTCTAATTCCATTTCTACAATTTTTGGTGATTTTTCAAAGTTAGACTACTGTTGCTGTCCAAAACAGTTTTAGTGCAAAATGTTGATTTCCATTTTACCCAAAATTTCACAATTCATACAATTCAGTCATTGCTCAATTAACCACTCAATTAAGATAATTTTCTCGATTAATACTTTTCCTAAACATTATAAGTTATTTCATAACTATTGAAATTCAGAATTTTTACATAAAACTCTAACTTCAAACTCTTTTATAATTAGGTCCCAAACATTAACTTTCTATTCAATTCTTACAATAAAATCAACATATAAACAATTTCAAGCTCTAATTCCATGCCAAATCATCATATACTTCCAGCACATATGTATAGAAACTTTCAATTTCTTTCATAGAATCAAAAACTATTGAATTCAACAAGTGCACCTAGTTGTAAAAGTCACAAAAATACAAAAATTGCAAGAAATAATCAAGAATTGAACTTACTTGGAGTAAAAATATGAAAACCCAGCTTAATAGAACTCCTCCATGGCATTTTTTTGATGATAATGCAGAAAAATAAAGAAAAATCTGGATAATTCCACTTTAGTCCTAGCTTTATTAAGTAAATATTTGCAATTTTCCAATTTTGCCCTTAATTCTCCTTATTTTCTTGTTGATTTCATGCCCTTGCCGTCCAGCCCAAATAGACCTTGGGTCTATTTTCCTTTTAAACCCTCTTTCTTTTATCAATTAGGCTATTTAATCATTTCCCACAATTTTGCATTTGATACAATTTAGTCTTTTTTGTTCAATTAACTATTAGAACTTTAAAATTTCTTGACGAAACTTTAGTACTAACATATTAACACTCCATAAATATTTATAAAAATATTTATGGCTCGATTTAAAATTCCCGAGGTCTCGATACCTCGTTTTCGATTCTAATTATTTTAATATTTATTTTTAGTACACTATTCACTATTTCAAAATTTTTTCTAGCTTCACATTTAATTTATACTCACTAAATTAATAATATTTCCTACTCATTTGTCGGATTTAGTGATCTCGAATCACTGTTCCGACACCACTGAAAATTAGGCTGTTACAAATAGGGGCAGAAATAGAGAGAACGTGTTACGAGGATCTCAAAAATACGAAGAATGTTAAAAACGAGGCTAAAGAGCACTTACTATTGAGCTTAAAAATGTTGAAAACCCTAACTATGTAGACCCTTCAATTTTCGGCAGTCATGAAGAAGAACATGGTTGAATTTTGCTTCATTTTTCCCTTTTTATTAATTTTATTACCAAATGACCAAAATGCACTTCCTTACTAACTTTTCAAAATTTTTCATATATGCCCATTTTTGTCTAAAAACTTAGAATTAAGAAAATTGCTATCTAAGGACTATTAATTAATAATCCATTGCATTTTCACACTAATTACTTCTAGAGCCCAAGTTTTGCAATTTATTCAATTTGGTCTTTAATTCCCGATTGGACACCTTATACTTAGAATTTCTTCATGAAACTATAAAACATGCTTATTTTCATATTCTAAACCTCATAACAATCATAAAACATATATTTTTACATCGGATTTGTGGTCTCAAAACTACTATTCCGATTAAGCCCAATTTTGGGATGTTACAGATTTAATTCACTTGACTAGAATATAAGATTTTAGTGTTCAGTTGACTAAATGTAAAATTACCTAAAAACACATATTTATTAAATTGTCCTTGTTGTGTAATTTTTCTAATAAAATTAGCTTCTTTCATATTTTTAATCTTAATTTACCTAAATTATGATATTTTTTTATTTTATTACAATTTATATATTGATAAGTAATATAAAATCAATTTATAAATCATAATTAAAATAATAATAAATAACTCTTTACAGTGGATATGATAATTATAACTTTAAATTATAGCATATATTGTTTCATTATTAACTCTTTTTAAACTAAGCTTTAAAAAATTATAATTTTAATTAAAATAATAAAAATAAGTAGTAAATTGATTCAAAATTTAAGATTCGCTTGTAATCTAAGATTACTCAAAGAATTGATGATATTGAAATTATAGCATATATTACAATATCTTGATACTATTTGAGAAAGCGAGATACTAAAATCACCAAAAAATATTGAAAATCCAAACAAATAAAATATCGATTCGAAATGTGAGATAACATACAATCATCTAAGATAGCATAAACCAAATACCAAAATTACTGGTCATAATAAATTGTTTAAGGTTTTAAAACAGAATTATTAATGTACACACAAATTTCAAGTCAAAAATTGACTTGAAAATTTGGAGTTAAATTTTATTGGTAACTTAGAAAAAAAAAAGTTTACAGTCTTTGGAATTTTATTGAATGCAAAGAAAAATATTTTTTGATTTTTCTCTCTCATTTGATTTTGATCTAAGGGTCGTGTAAGTTGATATTGAATGGATATAGATTATATCAAATGTCACATTGACTTGCTCTTGAAATGGGTTTGGACCTCATTTCTTTAGTTGACACATATTGATAAGAGATTTTCTTTAAAACCGACTTTTGTCTTCTTTTTTACAGTTGAACTGAATCAAAATAAGCCTTTTCTTTAGAACTTGTATGTTGTTATTGAACTTGTGAATGTGTCGACTGACTTAGAAACCTCTTTTTATAGTGCAAAATATATGAATAAAAGAAAATTCTTGTAAAAGTTAATTGCTTCATTTGATCTAATTTGATGAACAAGAGAAAGTTATTGTAAAAGATAACTGCTTCATTTGATTGTTTTACTATAAATCAAATTAATTAATTTATTATTTATTTCTTATTAACTTAATCAATTAAACATAAAATAATCCTTTCATATTATTATTTAATTATTTTATTTTTAATTAGTGATATTATATTTTTATTATTTATCTCTCAATTAATTTAAATTAATTAGAGAAAAATATAACCCAAATAAAATATCATCATTTTTACTAGGATAAATCTCAAAATTATACATGAACTTTGATTTAATGTGCAATTATACACATGAATTTTAATTTGGTGCAATTATATATTTGAAACTTTAATTATGGTTCAAATGTATACTTGGAACTTTAATTTTAATTTAATCATACACGTTTAAAAAATAAATATATCGAATTATTTTTATATTGAATAAATATAATTATTTATGTATGAAATATATAAACATAAAACGATATTATATCAATAATTTTATTAATAATTTACAAAAAAATTGATTAAATCAAAATTTTATGTATACAATTATACATTAAACTATAATTTATGTATAATTTTAATATTTATCTATTTTTATCATGATAATTTTGACTTTAACCCATGGTAATTTTGACTTATACTGTAATTCATCCAAAGAAATTTCTTTGTCTACAGTTAATTTGAATTCAAATTTTATAAAAAAAAAAAAATTACCTGCATGTCACTCTTCGCCATGTTTTCAAATGAATCTAGCGAATCCAATTAATGTCGAAAGTGATGTGCACTGTACTCGCGTTGTGACAGGCAGGATTGTTAAGGTAGGAAGAAGTGTGTGTGTAACATGGCGAGTATAGAAAAGGAAGCGAGTGGGACAATTGGATGGGAAAATACACGTGTAAATAGGGCAGGATCCGAAAAAAGCAATCACGACAGTGAGCGTGGGGGCTGTGATTGCCTCGTTGTTCTTTGGTTCCAAACCGCTACTGGCCTCGGATCTCGTTATTGCCACATCAGCTTTAAATTAATAATATAAAGCCTAAAAGGCTTTATATTATTAGAAGAATAGTTTCGAGCTCAAATATATATAGTAAAATTATTATTAAAAATTAATATTATAATTTATTAAATACTAATTCAATATTTAAAATATTTAAAATTTATTAAAAAGCTATGTGTTTTTTTAATAATTTTAATGCCACCAACACTTACCAACTTGCATATGGAATATTTAAGGAAATAAATACTCCATTACTTTATGTTTACTAAATATACAAATTTTAACATATAATCTACTTTATGCCCATTTTATTCCTTCAAACTAGACTTACTCATGGGTGTTAGTTCGAAAAATAGGAATGTTTGGGTTTAGACAAAAAAAAAACCGTTTAAATCCAAATTTTGTTTGCTCAGAGGCTATCGATGACTTGTCCAACCGATTTTCTAGATTAATTTCTTAAGTTCCAGAAAATACAAGGACCAAAATGTAAAAAAATGAAGGTAGAGAAGTAGGTTGATAAATAAAAAGGATGAGACATAATGCAGCTTTGTTTATTTTATTAAATAAAATAAATACGAAAAAAAAGAAGAAAAAAAAAGCATGATATAATAATAAAATAAAAAGCAATCTTAGTACACCAGAATCCTTTATTCTATATGGGTTTGCACGCTAGCCTTGTTTAAACTATTCCCACCTTTTAATTTTAAGTTTATTTTATTAGTAATAAAAAAACAATAAAAGCATGTTTCTTTGGCTTTTTCCAATACTTTGTGTTTCTAAAACTAATACTAAACCCTAGATAAAGATATCCATCTTCTTTCCACTACCCCCAACATTAATTAAACCAAGTTTATGTCTCATCCTTAACCTTGTAGCTACTTTTTTAATTAACCTTTAATCCCATGTGATTACTATTCTAATTTTGACTTAAACCTTGCTTTTTTCTCATATTTTATCTACATGCACAATTAAATATAATAAAAACATTGCTTGATAGAGACAAGTGCTTTTGAATCCATTTTAAAATTCTAATTATTATTATTTTTTATATATCACGATTAAAATTAGTTAAATTAGTCAGATCATTGATTTTCGATTTGATTTGATTGGTTATAACTTATTCTTTTTTGTTGTTCTAAATCGACGTACTTACTAGTTAATTTTTAGTCTAACTAATCTAATCGACCAGTTTGATTCAGTTTCAATAGCCTTAATTCTCTTAATTGCTAATGGAATAGAACAAATATTAATCCTTTCTCCAAAAGAATCCACCGAAAATAGGAGGTATTCCAATGCAATAAAGTTACATAGCGTCTATTTTTCGCTGATAAAAGGGTATTTCCATGGGTTTTGATACAACCACACCTTCCGAGTTGTCGGCTGCCAATGAAGATCCTCTCGAATTGCCTGTAAGACCGATCACCCGAGCTCGAGCAAAGAGATTTAAAGATGCAACAACAACCTTAGTTGATAGAGTTTGGGGTGAAACCGTTCTTGGACTTCTTGAAAGCTCTTGGACCAGAAGCCAAGCAAACCATGCATACTCCTTCAAGCTCAAATCACTCAACTTCAACTTAACTTAGCTTAACGAGCTCGTTTCACTCATTTCATTATTATGCGTTTATTATCTTGGAATAAATCATTTAAGTTGCTATTAGTTTTATTAGTTATTTGTTTTAATAATTAATTTGTCATAATCTGGACATGTTTTAATTATGTTCTAAATTAAGTACTTAATTAATTAGGACCAATTAAATATGTCTTAACTATTACAAAGATTAATTATGTCCACCCTAATTTATGGTGCAAGTTTTATTTATGTTGCGAATTTAATGTGTCTAAAAGGGATTTATTTTGCTGAATTAAATGTTGTAGGTACATTACCCCTTGACGGCATAGGTGCATGGATGATTTAAAATTGGTGTCTTGATCTTTGGTGTTCCCTAAGTGACCATTCAGCCAAACCTTACAACTCTTCAAGAAGACCGATTGGTCGCCCAAGACAAATTAAGGCTGTTCACACCCACGATTATTCCTTTCACACCAAGGGCTGTTCGGTTTTGTTTGTTCACACATGTGTGGTGTTCAAATCGGTTTGTTCACATTCTAAGACTATTGAAGTGCTCTAGACAGCTCCTTAATCACATGAACATTAATTTGAATCAAGCGGACATTAATTCCAAATTCAAGCATTTGGCCGAACCTATTGATGGCATTTCAGCTCCTAAACAATTCATTCAATTTTTCTATTGAATCAAGGCATCTAGAAGCTGCCCTTACCGTTCTCCATGCACAAGAAACTTCAAGGAAGCTTCATCAAAAATTCGAATTTTCGAAACCATTTAGCTACCTCAAGAGCCTATTCGGCTATCCCTTGCATTCACTATAAATTGTGGCTTGTGTTACTTTGTAAAGAACTTTTTGGACTTTTGTTAATGTTATGCTGCCAAATTTGTTAGGCAAAAACTTTTCTCAAATTTCGTTCAAAGATTCGATTGGCTTCCTAGCGTTCTAGTGTGTCACCGTTGCTCTTTTGTCGAAACCGAACTTATCACTACTCGTAGTGTGACGTTCAAACATACCGAGGTTCCTATCTTGTTAGATAGTGGGTCGAGGTTTTTCCTTTACCAATTCCAAACCGAACTAAAAGAGCTTATAAACAACGGGTCGATACCAAATCGGTATTGGTTCTTGTTTGCACTTTTTGTTCAACCCCATTCTCCATTTACCTAATTGAACCAATTCCTTCATCCATACCTATTCGGACTCCAAACCCGAATTTTCAAACTCTTCTTACCTATTCTAATCAACCCAAAACCAATACCCTTCTTTCCTTCATCGACCTTTTCAATTAACCCTAACGTAACTTCTTGTTGACGATCGGGCACACTAATCTGACTCGACTCTTCCGAGGCGGTTCAGTATCATCTGTATCGAGCTACTTAAAGCGAGAAGCTTAGGCGTTTGAAGCGGAGCATTCCGAGGTAGGGTCGAGAAAAAAAAAGTATAGAAAAAAAATTTCAGATATCAAGTTTTCTCATTTTGATTGGTTTGTTCTTTGTTATTATAAAAACAAAAATTCACGCAATGGGAGAAAAAAAAAATCGTGTACAAAAGTGCTTCTATTGTATTTAGTTTGCTGATATAGTACAAAAAAGAAGTTATACAAGTTTGAAAAAAAATTCAAACAAAAAATTGAAAAAAAAAGTGATTTATGCAATTCAATTGTTAGTTGATCGTCAAGCTTTGAGTTGATATAGTTTCGATCCATCTTCTATCCTACTCTTCCTAATACGCCACACTTTTAACCCAATTCCTATTCTTTCACCTACCAAACCGAATACATCAATCACTTGTTACCCTTTTGAACCGACCACCTAGACCAAGGATTAAGCCTTAACGAATCTGCTTACGAAATCACGAGAAAAGGTTAAGAGAGGTAAAAGGCACGAGAGTTGTAAGTGCAATAGAGTGGAGGTAAAAGCCTAATTTCGAGTGCAAACACGAGTGTGAGAGAAACAACTTCTTTTCCTTTTCGAGATTGTGAGCTTTTGTGGTGAGGTTTACTTTAATAACGTTTTAATGTCACAAGAGTCGATCATAGCGTGGAAGATCGTCCGCAAGACAACCCATTCATAACGTCCACGACTTAAACATGCAAGCCTTATTACGAGAAATGGAGCGACTCCTAGACCGAAGGCTCAATCCCATCGAAGATCGTTTGTTCCAAGTTGAAGTGAATGGCCAACATGAAAGAGCACCCGAGGGGGTTAGACCAAGATGGGAGAGACCAAATCAGAACCGGGGAAGACGAAAGGTCCAAGACGATGAAGCAAATGACCTTAGTGATCTTGAAAGTGAACAAGAGTCTAATGCTAGTGATCGATGTAGGTAACACCGACAACGAGATTGAAGACGCGAAGATGATGATCTCAAGAACATTAAACTGACTATTCCACCGTTTCAAGGTAGATCGGATCCGGAGGCCTATCTTGAGTGGGAAAAAAAGATAGAGTTGGTGTTCGATTGTCACAATTACTCCGAGAATAAAAAGGTGAAACTAGCCGCAATAGAGTTTTCGGACTACGCCATGATTTGGTGGGAACAACTAACCACTAGTCGGAGGCGTAACGGTGAACGTCCTATCTCTACATGGACTGAAATGAAGGCGGTGATGAGGCGACGATTTATCCTGCGTACTACCACCGGAGTTGCACCAAAACTCAAAATCTCACACAAGGGTCCAAAAGTGTTGAGGATTACTACAAAGAGATGGAAATCGCGATGATTCGACGGATGTCCAAGAAGATCCCAAGCAACGATGGCGAGATTCTGGTGGTCTAAATCGAGATATAGCAAACGTGGTGGAATTACAACACTACATTGAAGTGGTTGATATGGTCCATATGGCCATCAAGGTGGAAAGACAACTCAAGAGAAAAGGCCCAAGTCGAGGGTTTCCTATTTCCAACCCTTCAAGGTGGAGCCAAGGATCAAGCAAAGGACCGCCAATCCTCGAGGAAGGAGACCACGGTACCTCCAAAACCAACAAGCCCATCGCCGAAATGAACAAAGGCAAGGCACCCGAATCGTCATACAATCGAAATCGGGATATTAAGTGTTTTAAGTGTCTCGGAAGAGGCCACATAGCAAGCCAATGCCCAAATCGAAGGACCATGGTATTGCGAGCCGATGGCGAGATCGAAACGGAGGATGAGGAGGAGAAAGAATCTGAATCAGCTTCTAAAGTCGAGGAGGACGTGGAACAACCCATGGAAGGAGAACTACTTGTTGTAAAATGAAGTCTAAGTCTCCAAGGCACGGAGAATGATCTCCAACGAGAGAATATCTTCCACACTCAGTGCCAAGTCGGAGGCAAAGTCTGTAGCGTCATTATCGACGGAGGCAGCTGTACCAATGTAGCAAGTACCATGATGGTTGAAAGACTTGGTTTACCTACTACCAAGCATCCGAGCCCCTACAAACTACAATGGCTCAATGACGGAGGAGAGCTTAAGGTAACAAAGCAAGTACTTGTCTCTTTCAACACCGGCAAGTATTCGGATGAAGTTCTTTGTGACGTCGTGCCGATGCATGCGGGCATTTGCTACTTGGCCGATCGTGGCGCTTTGATAGATGAGTTCAACACGACGGGTATGCCAACCGGTATACATTCAAATTCATGGGAAAGAATGTGACGTTGGCGCCATTGACTCCCAAACAAGTGTATGAAGACCAAATCAAGCTAAAAGCTTCTATTGAGCAAATGAGAGAAAAAGAAAAAGAAAGTTGTAAAAAAATAAAAGAAGAGAAAAATAAGAAAAAGAAAACAAAAGAGAGTGACAAGAAAAATATCCAAGAAAAAGAAGAAAAAGAAAAGAAAATCGAGAAAATGAGTGTTTTTGCAAGAGTTAGTGATGTGAGGAAGGCTTTGGTGATGAATCGAACTGTTCTTGTACTTTTGTACAAGGAAGCATTAATTTCTACTAACGATTTACCCGATACCTACCCCCTCCTATTTTGTCTTTGTTGCAGGATTTCCAAGACGTTTTTTTGGAAGAAACCCCGAGTGGTCTTCCACCACTTCGTGGAATCGAGCATCAAATTGATTTCATGCCGGGCGGTTATTCCAAATCGACACCTTCGAGCCAATCCGGAGGAGACCAATGAGTTGCAAAGACAAGTCAATGAGCTAATGGAAAAAGGCTACATTCGCGAGAGCCTAAGTTCTGTCTTTGTTCCGTATTATTGGTACCGAAAAAGGCGGAACATGGCGCGTGTGCGTGGATTGCCGAGCCGTTAACAAGATAACAATCAAATACCGTCATCCCATTCCTCGCTTAGATGACATGTTAGATGAGCTTAGTGGGGCCAAAGTGTTCTCAAAATTGATTTGAAGAGTGGCTACAACCAAATTCGGATGCGAGAAGGAGACGAATGGAAAACAACATTCAAGACCAAGCACGGACTATCTGAATGCTGGTTATGCCTTTTGGCCTTACCAATGCTCAAAGTACGTTCATGAGACTAATGAACCATGTCTTAAGGCCTTTCATCGATAAGTTTTGTGTGGTATATTTCGACGATATATTGATTTACAACAAATCTATGGAAGAACATGTAAGTCATCTCAAATCTGTTTTAGAAGTTTTGCGAAAAGAGACCTTATATGCTAATTTAAAGAAATGTTCTTTTGTTCTAACAAAACTGTTTTTCTAGGATTTGTAGTTAGTGCGGATGGTCTTGAGGTAGACCAAGAGAAGATTAAGGCCATACAAGATTGGCCAAGGCCTCTGAAGCGTTCACAAAGTTTGAAGTTTCCATGGCCTAGCAAGTTTCTACCGACGATTCGTTTGAATTTTAGCACAATTCTTTGCTCCACTTACAAGTGTTATTAAGAAAAATTCTTCTTTTATTTGGAGCGATGAACAAGAGAAATCATTTATAAAAATCAAAGATTGTCTCACTAACGCCCTTTGCTTGCCCTTCCAGATTTCTCGAAGACTTTTGAGATCGAGTGCGATGCTTGGATATTGGAATCGGGTAGTGTTGACACAAGACGGACGTCCCGTGGCTTACTTTAGTGAAAAACTCAATGGAGCCGTACTCAACTATCCGGTGTATGATAAAGAGATGTACGCGCTCATACGAGCCCTTGAGACATGGCAACATTACTTGTGGCCTAAGGAATTCGTTATTCATTCCGATCATGAAGCCTTGAAGCACATCACGAGCCAAAGATAAGTTGAACCGACGCCACGCAAGTGGGTTGAATACCTTGAGTCGTTTCCGTATGTCATCAAATATAAGAAAGGTAAAGATAATATTGTTGCTAATGCGCTTTCAAGAAGGTATACTCTGTTATCATATTTGGATTCTAAGATTCTTGGTTTTACATTATTAAAAGATTCCTATGTAAATGATTCCGATTTTGGAGAGATATTTGTTTTTTGAGAAAGGTCCTTTTGAAAATTTTTATAGGTACGAGGGCTATCTTTTCCGAGAAGGTAAATTATGCATTCCTTGTGGATCTATTCGAGACCTATTAGTGCATGAGGCGCATAGTGGCAGGCTTATGGGACACTTCGGAGTCAATAAGACACTAGCCACTCTCCATGAACATTTTTATTGGCCGCGGATGCGAAAAGATGTGGAGCGAGTTTGCGAAAGGTGTATAGCCTGCAAAAAGGCTAAATCAAAGGTTCAACCCCATGGCTTGTACACACTATTGCCCATTCCTGAAGCACCGTGGATTGACATCTCCATGGATTTTGTTCTCGGACTTCCGCGCACAAAAGCGGGGAAGGATTCTATTTTGTTGTTGTTGATAGATTTTCAAAATGTCTCATTTTATTGCTCGTACTAAGGCCGACGATGCCGTTCATGTTGCGAACTTGTTTTTAGGGATATTGTTAGACTACATGGCATTCCTCGTACGATCGTGTCGGACCGAGATGCAAAATTTTAAGTCACTTTTGGAGGTCTTTGTGGGGTAAATTAGGGACCAAACTTACATTTTCGACCACCGCCACCCCCAAACCGATGGCCAAACGGAAGTTGTCAATAGAGTTCTATCTACTTTACTTGGGCCATCGTTCGGAAGAATTTGAAGACGTGGGAGGACTGTCTACCCCATATTGAGTTTGCGATAATCGTTCATCCATTCTGCGACTAAATTCTCCCCATTTGAAATTGTTTACGGTTTTAATCCCTTGACTCCTTTAGATCTATTGCCTTTACCTCTTGATCGGTTTGTCCATGTAGATGCGAAGAAAAAGCAGATTTTGTCAAGGATTTACACAAGAAGGTGCGGGCCAATATCGAGGCTAGGATCGAGTCCTATGTGCGTAATGCTAAACAAAGGCCAAAACGCAGTAGTTTTGAACACGGAGATTGGGTGTGGGTTCATATGCGAAAAGAAAGGTTTCCTACTCAATGAAAGTCGAAGTTATTGCCGAGAGGAGATGGGCGTTTCAAGTTTTGGAACAAATAAACGATAATTCTTATAAACTTGATCTCCTGGTGAGTACAATGTAAGTGCTACCTTTAATGTAGCTGATCTCTCTTTCTATGATATAGGTGACGATTTGGGGCAAATCGCTTGAAGAGAGGGGAATGATACAACCACACCTCCCGAGTTGTCGGCCGCCAATGAAGATCCTCTCGAATTGCCCGTAGGACCGATCACCCGAGCTCGAGCAAAGAGATTCAAAGATGCAACAACAACCTTAGTTGATAGAGTTTGGGGTGAAACCGTTCTTTGGACTTCTTGAAAGCTCTTGGACCAGCAAGCCAAGCAAACCATGCATACTCCTTCAAGCTCAAATCAGCTCAACTTCAACTTAACTTAGCTCAACGAGCTCGTTTCACTCATTTCATTATTGCGTTTATTATCTTGGAATAAATCATTTAAGTTCTTGTTAGTTTTATTAGTTATTTGTTTTAATAATTAATTTGTCATAATCTGGACATGTTTTAATTATGTTCTAAATTAAGTACTTAATTAATTAGGACCAATTAAATATGTCTTAACTATTACAAAGATTAATTATGTCTAGCCTAATTTATGGTGCAAGTTTTATTTATGTTGTCAATTTAATGTGTCTAAAAGGATTTAATTTGCTGAATTAAATGTTGTAGGTACATTACCCCTTGGACGACATAGGTGCATGGATGATTTAAAATTGGTGTGCTGATCTTTGGTGTTCCCTAAGTGACCATTCAGCCAAACCTTACAACTCTTCAAGAAGACCGATTGGTGCCCAAGACAAATTAAAATCATTCATACCCACTGATTATTCCTTTCACACCAAGGGCTGTTCGGTTTTGTTTGTTCACACATGTGTGGCTGTTCAAATCGGTTTGTTCACATTCTAAGACTATTGAAGTGCTCTAGACAGCTCCTTAATCACATGAACATTAATTTGAATCAAGCGTGACATTAATTCCAAATTCAAGCATTTGGCCGAACCTATTGATGGCATTTCAGCTCCCAAACAATTCATTCAATTTTTCTATTGAATCAAGGCATCTAGAAGCTGCCCCTTACCGTTCTCCATGCACAAGAAACTTCAAGGAAGCTTCATCAAAATTCGGAATTTTCGAAACCATTTAGCTACCTCAAGAGCCTATTCGGCTATCCCTTGCATTCACTATAAATTGTGGCTTGTGTTACTTTGTAAAGAACTTTTTGGACTTTTGTTAATGTTATGCTGCCAAATTTGTTAGGCAAAAACTTTTCTCAAATTTCGTTCAAAGATTCGATTGGCTTCCTAGCGTTCTAGTGTGTCGTCGTTGCTCTTTTGTCGAAACCGAACTTATCACTACTCGTAGTGTGGCGTTCAAACATACCGAGGTTCCTATCTTGTTAGATAGTGGGTCGAGGTTTTCCTTTACCAATTCCAAACCGAACTAAAAGAGCTTATAAACAACGGTCGATACCAAATCGGTATTGGTTCTTGTTTGCACTTTTGTTCAACCCCATTCTCCATTTACCTAATTGAACCAATTCCTTCATCCATACCTATTCGGACTCCAAACCCGAATTTTCAAACTCTTCTTACCTATTCTAATCCGAACCCAAAACCAATACCCTTCTTTCCTTCATCTGACCTTTTCAATTAACCCTAACGTAACTTCTTGTTGACGATCGGGCACACTAATACGACTCGACTCTTCCGAGGCGGTTCGTATCAAGTTTGCCTTGGTATCGTGTTCATACTGGTCGCTCGCTTTCTGTTCATATAATGCATACGGCTCTGGTTGCTGATTGTTGGTTGGGTTGACAAGGTATGTTTATTATACCCTTCATGACTCGTTTAGGAATAACTAATTCATGGGGCGATTAGAGTATTACAGGGAGACTATAACAAATTCGGGTATTTAGGGATGAAAATTTCCTCACTTTTTTTTTTGCAATTATTTATTAAATTGAAAACTAAATTTGTTTAAATATAAAACTCATTATTCAAAAAAAAAAAGAATAAAATATTGAAAGTGGGTAAACAGACAAAAGTGGAAAACATAAATTTTATTTTGTTAATACGGTGTTCCATAATAAAGTGGCCCTCAAAGGGAGGTTTCGGGAAGGTACATAACATGGTCAAACAACCAATTTCTAAACTAATCATCTTACATTAATTTATTATTATTAAACCCTACCCTATTCTATTCTTTTGGATTGCTACTTCAAATAGTGTTTTCTTTTAGTGGGTCTCTAATTTTTAAATTTAAAAAAAAAAATTACGAGTTTGAGGTTTTAGGTTTTAGTCTCGTATTTTAGTTCGTATTATTTGAATTTATATTTATTTTAAGTAATATTAAACGAAAATCGAACTGAATTAATATCAGATTTAAGTAATAACTGAATCGAATTAAATAAAATCGAATAGAATATTAGTATCTGAATTAAAAGGGAAATGTTTAATTTAATTGTGGGAAGAGAAACGATGTTTGAACCGGCAAACATGACCTAATGGTTTTGGCAAAGTAAACAAGTCAATGTCTTTTTCTATGTTTCTTATTTTTTAATTTGGGTCCCAACCCATTTTTTAAAAATATATATACTGATTCCAATGACCATTTTTCTATTTAATTATTTACAACAAACAACTTTTAATAAATTAGTGTATTTGATGTATATTGTTCGGGTACTTAATCGGGACAAGAAAAACTCAAGTACCAAATCGAACATTGAAGTTAAACTTAAGTATTTGTATGGGTCAAACAAATTCGAAAAAAAAAATTGTGTACCAAATTGAACATTCAAACCAAATATAGGTACCAAATAGATTCTAAAATGGTTTTCAAACTTCAAAACATTCTGATTATGCCCTCAAAGTATCAACACATCAATCTGTTAATCAAATAGTTTCGCGCCATGTAGTATGTATGAAACATGTGTGTACTTATCACGCAAACTTTTTGAATCTAACGTATAAAAAAAAAAAAGAAGAAGCAGCCCTTCTAAAATTTAATGACATTACTTGTTATTTAACACATTATAATCCAAATTATCCATATAGTAACAACACACATATTTTAAAGATACTATACATCATATTTGAACTAGTATTTAACACCTAAAAACAGAAGGATTTGATTGATATAATACAGATATTTCTAGAACATAATCAGAATGTTATAAATTTTAAGGATTGGTTTAGGATCCAAGTCATAGTTTGAGTAAGGGTGAGCGTTTGATTGAGTTGAGTCGAGTGAAATTGTTCGAGTTAAATTAAAAAATCAAACATGTCAAATTAAAATATTATTATAGTATAACTAATTCGATGTTGAATCACGTAAATTTGAAACCATATATATTTGAAAAAATTCAATGCAAAAAAAAAACAACTAAGATACTTTATTATGATAAACTTAAATAATTAATTAACTTATTTAAGTCTTCAAAATAATTATTTAAAAATAAATAAATTTTAGAATTTTCATAAATATTTAGAATTTTTCGTAATTTTTGTTGAGAGGGACCAAAGGGGTATTTACACTAATCTGTTATTCGAATTGTAAAATTCAACTCGACTTAAACTAGAAACTCGAATTATTTATTCAAGTTAACTTGAAATACTTAAAATTCGAACTTTTTTCGAATCAAATCGAATTTTATTCACCCGAGTACGTTTAGTGAAATTAACCCATTGGGATGGAGTTAGAAAATAAGAATTGGCAACCGAGTATTAATTATTGGGAAAACTTAAAAATTGCTTTGTAAGTTTTGAAAGAACTGATTTGGTTTTAACTTAAGAAATCATTTATACATTGATAAGGGTAGGTGTAAACCGTTGGATGGTAGGCCATAGGATCAGCCGACCAGCCCCAGGGACCTTATTAAGTCCAAGTCCACTTTCTATATGAACATCACTTAAAAGCAACGAGTGATGATGCCATTTAAAACATCACTCTTTTTCTTTTTCTTTTTATGAAAAAGAAAAATAAAGCACAAATTTGTTGGATACAAATTCAAAAGCATATGTATTTGAGTTTTACATAAATAACCTCTTCCCAGTCCACTCGAACTTACGTCCTCTTACATTTATAACAATATTTATGTTAATCGAGTTAAAACTCAATCGGTGATTCGGGTTTTCCATTTGAATCAATTTAAATTGCAAATTTGATATATACCCAATGTGAATACTATGATATTAAATGATTTAAAACAAGAAAAGAGGAAAAGGGGATATGATTTTGCAAAATATGTAGTAAAGAAAAGCAAGTAATCTTCTTTTTAGGGGTTTTTTTTTTGTGGGGGGGGGGGAGGGAATCCGATCTAGTTGGACCATGTAATGAATAAAGAAATACAGAAAGAAACTATCTTGGATTAAAAGGAACCTATGCTAGTGGGTCCATGCAATGGGATAGATACTAATACTTACTGGTTTATTTTTTAAAGGGAAAAAGTTCCCATCTTCACTACTCGTCGGAAGTTTCCATGAATTGTTCATCCAAGTAGCTGCTTCAACTTTGATTGTTAGAACATGCTAGGGACAAAAAACCTTTTGAGATCCTTATGACATGTAATATGCGAAAATATTTGATAAATCGTAAGTAGATTGACAGAACAATATAATTGATACGATATTAACATCTTAAAATATTAATTTTAATTAAAAAGAAAATTAGGTGGCTTTTTAATATGGTATAAGACCAGGTGGTGATAGAAGAAGAAAAGTGAGTAGGGGAAATGCACCATCGCTCTCTTTGAGAAGGAAAGTCAAGTAGGGCTGCAACTCCTATCTATTTGACATCTGAATTATTTTATGAAGCAACATGTAGCATTGTCAAACTGGGTTATGTAGGATGGTCCACATATTTCCTCCTTTACACGTCAAACGCAGAACAAAGGTATGGAATATTTGGCTAGTTTTACACCGCATCCCACACAGTCGTTTGTGATGAGGTTTTCTCATTTCTGTGGCTTTTATTGCAGGGTCTATGTTTGTTTGTTAATTGAGTCTTTAATTCAATTGATATGGGTATTATTAGAAATACAGGAGAACGTGAGTTCGAGTGAGCTGAAGCGCATTATCCTAATATTTATGCCTTAGAAAAAGATAATGGATAATTCAAAATATTATATTCGAAAAAAAAAGATACGATCAGAACATATAATAAAACTATTAAAAAAAAGAAAAGAGTTTTCGAACCAACATGTCCCAACCCATCCCACCTTTAGAAATGTTCGTATGAGGCCCAGCTCAGACTGGACTGGGACCACTACCTCCAAGCTTTTCCTTGCTAATATATTTGTTCCAAAATATAGATAGAGATGAGGCTTCAATATTCAAAGCCTGAGACCGATTGGACTTGGCCCAACCTAAGGATGAACTTAAAAAATTGCTTTAAAGGGTTGGAGATGAATCAAAAAACAATTGGGATTAAATTACAATTTTATTATTATTCCAACATATAATTTCAAAAAAAAAAATTAAGGGACTAAATGGAAATTTTACCATTTTTGGGGTCCCATTTGTCTTTGTCCGGCCCAACCTTAATATATTCTTATTTTCTTTTATACATCATGTAATTTACATCCTATGAAAATTAAATATATAATATTATAATATAAATATTAAAAGAATATGTCCAGTTTATAAATTTAACACAAAAATATAACAACAATAGATATAATTAATAAATATTAAATATATAATTATATTTAAAAAATGTTGTACTATATTTTCAATTGGTCCTATTGGTACCTAAAGTACACTCAAATTCTCAATTTGGTACCTAAAGTATTGTTCGATATATTTTTTAACCCGTTTTTTACAAACGTTAACAATTATTTTACACCCAATCACAAAGTGCCACGTGATGTTTTTATGTAAAAAAAACAAATATTTTCTTTTATAGTAAATGTATATACACATTTAAGAAAATACAAATTTGAAAATAAATATATAAAAAATAAAATATATATAATCTAAAAACCATATAAATTATAAAAATAAATTTCATTTATTTTGAAGATGTCTTATTTTTCCAAGAGTTTTTATTACATATATAATAAATAAATATTTTCCTAGTGTTTTTACACTAATAACCAAACGAGACATTAATGTTTAAAAATTATCATTTACTTAGATTTAATATTTTTAAAGTTTTTATGATTTTGTAAATGAAATATTTTATCTGAAATTAAATTACAGTTGATAAAGATAAATTTAAAATTATTTTTATACAATAAATATTTAATTCTATTACAATTTGGACTTAATTAATTCTTTTTAATAATATAGGGACTAAATTGAAAATGAGTTTTGTTGAGAGGTACTACCAAAGGGCTGAAGTTTAGAATCCAAATGGGTAGCCCGTGGGCAACAACTAATTAATATTGACTGTTGGAGCGAGTTGGGTCCAGCTCTCTTAACCCACAAGGATTCCATCCTTTCTTGATTTTGATAATCCCTTTAATATCTTCTTATTTTTTCGATATAAGTTGTTGTACTCTTCGTAAATTAGGAATTGAGTTTCTATATTTTTGTATTTTAAAATTTTAGTCCTTATACTTTTTTAAATTTAGAAATTTAAGTTTAATTGTTAACATTGTTAATATTATTTTATTAATTTTAGGTTCATTATAACACCAATTTTTTTTATATGGCTAACAAGTGTTTACTTTTTTTAATTTCAAAACATCACGCCAAAAAATTTAATAAATTTTTAAAATAGTATTAACAATTGAACCTAAGTATTGAAATCTTAAAAATAAAAGATTAGATTCTTGAAAATAAGAATAACTAAATTCCAAATTTGTGAAAAGTACAGGGACTTATAGAGAATTTAAAGAAAAGGTTAAATATTCATTTATTCTGGGTAAATTCAACCAATATCACCCCAATTATTAACGTGTTTTTGTTTTGGTCACTTAACTTCAAGGTTTCTCATATTGGGGTTTGGTTTTTCTTTTGTCCAAGTTAGGCCCTGAAATTGACAAATGTTCCTACATTAGGACTTGAACTTTTTTTTTATTCGAGTGAGTTCTTGAATATCCTAAAGTTCAACCCCAATGTGGGAACAATTGTCAAGTTTAGGGTCTGAGCCAAAAAAAGTTCAAACCCAAAGAACAATTGTCAATTTTAAATGGATTTAAATGAGCTATTTATAAATATAAACAAATTTGGTTGAAATTTAAAACTTACATTTCAGGCCTACATGAAGATTAGTATATATATATGGAATGATTCCATGATTTAATCATGACAATTGAAAAAGGCCCCCTTTTATGTTTTTGGCCCAATATTACCAACAAAATCATTGCAGATTCTTCCTGTACAAAGCATGAAACAATTCATTGATATTGTATTGATGGCCCCTTTGAAATTGCATATTCTAAAATTTGCAGGCAATGGTGAGGGAAGTGTTTTGGCTTCCCCAAGCTCAGCTACATATTCCATGGGAAAATGTTGGAAACCTCCTTTTCTTATAATAACTACTTGCTACATAAATATGTTTGTTTGTTAATATGTATTCCACATCAATGCACTGCCCAAATCTCTGCTTTTCATTTATACATATAATTATAACCACAAGGTTGAAGAGAGAGAATTTTTCAGAACAAGTCTTTGAAATGTCGTATGCTTGAAGCCGACGAATACTTAAACCTGTTAATATTATCCCCGATTGAAGTTTTGTCTCCCGATTCTTTGAAGGAGTCAAAGTGCTTTGAGAGATTGGTTAAGGCGATGGTTTATCTAGATTGACTGTGTGCGATGAACAATTACCTACTAAATACTAAGTGGCACATAGTTACCCGTAAGCCTATGTTTGGATAGTCAAAATTTATAAAGGAAATCCTTTCTTCTGTTAAATTGGGGAAAAGAAAGTGAGGATTTTCAACTCCCTTCCGTTATAAAGCAATCCCCTTTCGCTTACTTTACTTAGCTTTCCCTCATTTTTTCCCAATCCAAACGTGTTGTAAATGTCTTATATGTTATAAGGCACGAGCTCAAACTTTGCCAAACACAAATGCTTACATTTTCTTGATAGATGATCATATGCCACGCATAATTTATCTTGACAATATGCTTCTACTTTGATAAACTCACTACCTCTTGTAACAATTTCAAGCATTTGAGTTCTGATCAAGTTCGATAGAACAAACTTGATCGAAAGAGTCAACCTCCCCTTAATAATTAATTAGTTAAAACTGAATTAACTATTAAATTCAATGATTATAATAATTAGCCCTATTAAAAATATTGCAACTTCAAATAGTTATTCAAGTCAATGTTAAGAGTGATTAATTCAATTAGAAGTTAGTAAAGCATTTAACTAAACAGGTTACTTACATGTAATTTTGTCTATTTCCTCATTTTAGGTAATTATTATTATTATAAATGGTTTGATTAGCATAGTTTAACTTCAATCCAATCTCGACAAACAAAATTCCAACCTATTGAGTCAGGTTTTTTTAGAGAAATCTTTGATTGGATCTTCAAACAATGAAAGTATTATATGAAGGGTGTTTATAGTCGAATTTTATCTCCCTCCTCTATGAACCCTTTTAAGCTCTCTTCAAAGTAAAAGACAAAAATTCAAAGCTAAAATCGAGGATAGACATCTCACCATTAGCAAGGAATAACAATGTAAATAAAAAAAAGAATTTTAAAAAAAAATGATTAAGAGTAATTATATTTTTCTTAAATAATAATCAAAAATTAAAGTTTTGAAAATTCAAAACAAACAAAATTTGAAACTGAAATGGCGATGATACCGATAGCATTAAATCCAAGCCATTAAACTCTTAAAAAAAAAAATATATTAATGAGCTGCTTCAACTGTGTTTCTACATTGATTCGATTTTAAAATTAAAAATTAAGAAAATTCTGTTTGTTTCACATGGGATAATATCAAAGGTAAATAGTTTAAAATCAATATATATTTACGGTCTAATATTATTAAATATTTCCTACAATAATCAACTCGACATTAATAAATTCATTCAATATCAGCTCAATTAATGAAATTATTAAATTATCGTTATGATAGTATTTTTATATTTTTCATATTAAAAGAAATTAATGAAAAAAACGTAAACGTTGATATTTAAACTCATGTCATTGACATCTACACAATTTATTTTACCGCTTTAACAAAGCTTTATTTTGATATCTCGATGCTTTCCAATGTTATTATATAAATTGTTTCACCCACATTGTTTGTATATTTATTGAGCTAGTGTCATAAGTAAACTCCGATACCAGCTCAAGAAAAATGGCAATACCATCAGGAGCGAAGTCAGAAATTTTTTTAGGAGGTCAAAATTAAATTGTAATTTTTACGATCGTAAAATGTAAATTTTAAAGAATTAAATCGAATTTTTATCATTTTTAGGGGGTCAAGGTATAGTTTTACCTTTACTAATTTAAAATTTTAAATAGTCAAAATAAAAAATTTTCCATTTTAGGGGACCGGACTGTTACTAGCCCCCCTAGATTTGCCCCTAAATACTATAATAAATATCATAGCGTATTTACTATTTTAAATTTGATTTATTTACCTACTGAAATTTATTTTACTCACAATTTAATCCATTTTTATTTTATTTTTGACACATTGCATACGTGTTACTGTTATTAATTTCAAACCTTACATTTCATTAATTATTGTATGTTGTTTTTAAACATACGTGTGCACGTGTGATAAAATTTTTAGTATTAGACAATGTTATTGATTGAAATAGTGTCACAAGTTAACTTAATATTAATTTTTTTATATTTAGATTTTAATATTAAATTTTACTTTCACTAACGTGATAACTTTGTGACGTGCTATAGAAAAACGACAACATCATGATAAACAAAACACAATTATTATTCATTAGTAGTATATATTTATCTATTTAATTTTTTTCACTCACAATTTAAACCAAATTTTCATTTAATTTCATACCTATTGTATGTTACTGTTAGTTTCAAACCGTACGGTTTATTTTTATTGTATATTATTTTTAAATGCATACTTCCATATTTGTTGTTTCTACTATCATGGGCATGTGATAAGATTTTAATAAATTAATAAAAAAGGAAAAAGGTAAAAGAGATTTGACAAAAGCATTAAAGAAAGGAGGGAAGCGGAAGCCGAGCCGAAGTTGGCGCTTCGCTTAACCCGATAAGAACACGTGCGAGGACAGTCCAAACACGTACGACTCTCTCACCACCACTGGGAAAGTAAACTCTCAGTAAAACATACACAAAATAATTAAATAAATAAATAAAACGACAAAAATGGAAAGAACAATCGAAGAAGCCGTGCAGCACTCAGCATATATAAAGAGAACCAGCAGCACAGAGCTAAAGCCCAAACAAACAGTCCTATTTCCCCTATTCATATATCCTCCTCAGTCGTCCCTTCGCTCACCCCCGTTTCTAACTCAACTCAGTGCTCACACACATAACTGATAAATCACTGTTTGGAGTCAGAGAGATAGTGAAACATTGTATTTCTTGCTTATCGTCACCATTAATGCTAATTGGTGACCGAAAGGAAAACTAATTTGTTCTAAAATGGAGCAAAGTAAGGCAACTTTCGAGATCTTCACGAAACTGGAGCAGAAATGGCTATCTCACTGTGAACCTACTAAGAAGATTCGAATCCTTAGTATCGATGGTGGTGGAACGACTGGCATTGTCGCTGCTGCTGCTCTTATCCATCTTGAAGACCAGATCCGACTCAAAACCAGTGATCCTTATGCTCAAATTGCTGATTTCTTCGATATGATCGCCGGCACTGGCGTCGGTGCTATCCTTGCTGCTATGCTTTCTGCCGACGATGGAACTGGCCATCCACTTTTCACTGCTAGAGAAGCTGTTAAGTTTATCACGCTGAACAACTCTCGGCTCTTTAGAGTCAATAAGCTCGCCGGAGTTCTTCACCGTCGGAAAAAATTCTCCGGTAAGAGCATGGATAAGGTGCTGAAGGAAATGTTTAGGAGAGAAGACGGAACGGTTTTGACACTGAAGGACACGTGTAAGCCTCTCCTGGTTCCTTGCTTTGACCTCAACAGTTCAGCACCCTTTGTTTTCTCTCGCGCCGACGCTTCCGAATCACCTAGCTTCAACTTCGAGCTTTGGAAAGTGTGCCGCGCCACGTCAGCCACTCCAAGCCTCTTCAAACCTTTCCGATTGTCATCCATCGACGGCAAGACATCGTGCTACTCCGTGGACGGCGGTCTGGTCATGAACAACCCTACCGCCGCCGCGGTAACGCACGTGCTCCATAACAAGAGAGATTTCCCTTCCGTTAACGGCGTTGAGGATTTGATGGTTTTGTCTTTAGGCAACGGTCCGTCGTGCGGAAGGTCGAAGGTCGGTAGTAACGGCGAATGCTCCACTTCTTCCGTCGTTGACATTGTGCTTGACGGTGTCTCGGAGACAGTGGACCAGATGTTGGGGAACGCTTTCTGTTGGAACCGTACTAACTATGTTCGAATTCAGGTATACATATCAACCTTTTCTTCCTCTACTCCCTTCGATGCTCTGTTTGGTTCTTAATGAAAGTTTTTAATCCATTGTTAAACAACGTAAATTTTCCTCAGGTTTCTCGGTAGCCAAACAGATTTAAACGATTTTTTTTTTTAATTTTGGATTTAATATTTGACTCACCACACCACATTTGACGGTTTGTAACGTGCAGGCAAACGGACTGGGGAGTGGAAGGACGAGAATGGAGGAGGTACTGAAGGAAAGAGGGGTCGAGTCGTTACCGTTTGGCGGGAAGAGATTACTGACGGAGACTAACGGAAATAGAATTGACAGCTTTGTGCAACGCCTTGTTGCTTCCGGGAAAACCAGCCTCCCCCCAAGTCCCTGCAAGGAATCAGCCGTCAGCCCACTAGCAAACGGCCGTTAGCTACTCATTTTAAATATTTGTTCTCCTCTGTTTTCTTCTTTTCACCCACTCCTTTTGGTTTTCCTCTTTTAACCCTCCTTTTGTAAGTTGTAATATGGACCAAACCTCCTCAAGATCTACTTTTAAACTGCCCTACTTTGGAGAAAAAAATAGCTGCTACTTAGTCAAATGTACTGAAGTATTGAGTTAATGATGATTTAAATGAATGACACGTCACTATATTACCAATTTAAAGTTTCTTTCCTTTAAATACTATAAATTTCAAAATATATAATTATAAATACTAATTAATTCATTGACTCAATTCAAAGTCTTACCGAGGTATTGATTCAAGAGTGAAAAAATCAGTTGATATTGTATATAATTTTATAATTATATTTAATATTTATTTATTTACTTTGAACTGATCGATTGAAAATCAATGATCTAATTAGTTTAACTACCAATTCGATTTCAAAATATTGTATATAATTAATTTTAATCGTTACTCGTATAATAAGGAAAAAACTTATTTATTACATATATATTAAAATCATTACTATTAGTTGGTGTAATTTAATTTTTACATTATTTTCTTGAAAAGAAAAACACTCACACATTGTTGAAGAATTTATGTGTTATGAACAAAATATCACATTCACAATATAATAATATAAATGATATATAAAAATAGTCACTATAAGATAGTTTTCATGTAGCCAAATAGCCATTTAAAAAATGAACCAAATGTGAAGTGCAAATGATGAGAATTATGAGGTGGTCCTCTAGGCAAGATGGATTCATAGTTATTAGTTTAGGAGGGAGTCCATAAGAAGTTAAAAATGAGTGTTATTCCATCACATCCCTACATTCAAGTTATAAACAAGTTCCAAATTAAGGACCACCCCATATCTTTCTCTAATGGCTAAACAACAAATCATGAATTAATAATAATATTAATAAGTCTACCCGAAAATTCTTATATATATATCTCAATACGGGTTGATTCGGTTTATTGAGTATTCATTAATATTTTGATAAATTAAGAAATGGTTTTGTTAGGAATGTCATAACTTTTGTTATTGTAATTGATTTGGTTGAGTATTAGGACGAAAGGAATACGAATTGAGAATAGACCTTTGAGGACGGTGTCAAAGGATATTTCTAAAATTATAAGATAGTCTAATAGTAAAACTGGTGGAAATATACTACTGCAAAACAAAATTTGTCATTATCGGTATAATCATGTAATGGACATTGCCCCTTAAAGTTAACACAGTACTTTAATATTCATACACCCGAATAAAGAATGTGGAACACTATTGACATTGCTCTTCTCAAAAGGAATGGAAACCGAACAACAAAAATAGTTGATTGGAAATCTGATTAGAAAATGAATAGGAAGAAAACTGACGAAATTCCACACTAAGTTTAATTCCCAAAAAAAAGTTAGAAGGATCACAAACGATTTCACTTAAAACCTACTCTCTTAAACAGAATTTTCCTGTAATTTCACAAAATATTATAATTTAAAAATTTATAATTTCTAATTTCGACTTTACCTCTAAGTAAGGATGATGGTAACACAAAAAACGAAGTGTCGAAGACAAATAAAAAACTTATTGAACAACTCCTTGTATGAAAAAACTTCATTCTGATTTGAATCGAAAACTAGCAAAAGATGAATAATACTGTTTAGTGATTGACTTGTACGTAGGAAATATTTGGCCCTCTATGACATTAATGACATGCCTTGACCAACATATACATACAATTGGCTAGAGCAAGTGGTCTACTAAAATTTCAGCAATTTAGCTAAAAGGTTGAAATAAGTAAATAAAGGAATTGAAAATTTTAGCTAGAATCCAGATGCATACAGCTGAGCTACCAAATTTCATCACAACTATGGAAAAATAGGTTGGAAGTTGAAGCAGAAAGGACGAGGACGAACTGGCAAACAAAACCCAATTGGGATGCCAAATGGGTCCAGCATTAAATACAAAAACTTCTGTTTTCCCTTTTAACCAATCCATTATTTCCCAAATCTCAACCCTTTTCT
The DNA here is from genome assembly GCF_025698485.1 of Gossypium arboreum. Classification (NCBI taxonomy): domain Eukaryota; kingdom Viridiplantae; phylum Streptophyta; class Magnoliopsida; order Malvales; family Malvaceae; genus Gossypium; species Gossypium arboreum. The sequence goes on from NC_069081.1 coordinate 625,706, forward strand.
TTTCTGTAGTTGTGGATGCAAACACAAGAATAGACCTTGAAAAGGAATCAAATCCTCTTACTGTTACATAATATCTTTCATACACTGTAAAATCATTAACAAAAAGGGGGCAATTTTTTCACTGAATCATTTCATTTATAGCATGTTCCTCTGAAAATTTTCTTGTTCTACTTTTGGTAGGTAAGTTTGGTGGGTGATGATTTGCAGGCATCTACTCTCTCTCTCTCTCTCTTTCTCTCTCCCTTCTCCCCCACTTGCGTTGCATGCGTTGGCATTAGATGAGATGAGACAATCCCACTATTCACTCACTTATATTACAATATTCTACAAGGATGGAATTAAGAATTCATAGTTTGATTGGATTGGATAAGTACAATTATAAGTCCAGTTGTTATATTTACGATTATCATTTCATTGGAGGTCTTGTTTTGGTTTTATGTACAATTACATGCATATTTTGAGATACAATTCACACATATTCAATGAAAATAAATCGATATCAATCATATACTACAAGCTAGTATTCATTATGCCACAAACCCACAACATGAATTATGCGGTGAATGAGTACGGTCAATAGATCAAACGGCAACTCGCCTTCTATATTGATATGTTTCAATTGAAACCATTATGTAATTTTGACCTTTTAAGTTTTTTATTTTTGTTTATTTTGATATATAAATTTAAAGTCATATTACTATGAGATTGTGTATTGTCATCATTTAAAAATCATATATTTATAACTTAAAATATAATCCGAATTTAGAAAATAAATTTTAATTACTGCTAAAATTAAACTAAGGAAATTATGAAAATTCTATTAAACTAAAATAATGAAAATCTATAAGTTTCTCCTTCGATTTTAAAATCTTGGAACTGTAATTTCACCTAATCTAGTTAATCAATTATCTATCATTCAATTGTTCAATCTATATAATTATTAACCTAGGATTCAGTGGCATTAACTAAACTCTTCCTGTATCTAGTTAAGTTAATCCCCCTTCTCCACTAGCTATATTCTTATGTTAGACAAGTTAGACAAAGTTACTACGATCAAACCTATTGGGTTGATTAGGACATGATTAGGACATTAAGTATATTCCTATACTAACGGCAAGTTAACTTGTTCGTCGACGTTACTAAAGTTAATCTTAATCTTAATCTATTTAGTCTAAATCTAAACCTTAATTTTCTCTTTGAAGACAAATCAAGATTATCAAATTAATGCAACTTGGTGGTCAAACAAGCATATTAAATAAGCACGAGACTGAATAAATAATTGACAAGAATCGAAACAATTGAAGAGAAAATAAATTAATTAACTAAAAGTATGATCCATCATCGCTCCAATAAAATAGAGTTTAGTTCACGTTGAGTTGAGAAAACATCACAAGAAGAAATTCAAAACAAACATGCATTGGTAAAAAGTAAAAATAAATAATCTAGAAAGAAAAATAATTATCCAATTAATGTCGAGCACTTCAGATCTCTTTTCCTTTTTGTCTTTTGCAAGCTTGAAGTTCTATTTTCCTGTGAGAGAATTGTTTCTTAGCCTCCAAGTTGATTTCTCATTTTTTCCCTCTCTTTTCTTCTTAAATCACGCCACCCCTTATTTTTACGATTTTTACCTTCCACTCCACCGGATGCATAATTGCAGTGGAGCAGACTGCTTATTGTTTGAAAATTCTAAATTGAAGATTGTGCTCCACCACATTGAAATCCAATGAAGTGGAAGACTTCTCTTCATTATTTTTTACTCTATGCTTCAAGTATTCCATTCTTTATTCGAAACTTGCAATGTAGAAAGGAAAATAGCAAGTAAATCCAAACAAACTCTAAAAATGATAAAAATTAAACAAAATATAATTAATCGAAAAAATATAAAAATACACTAGAAACTAATCTAAATGCTAAAAACACTACAAAAACTATACTAAAACAACTCTAAATATGAGTGTTATCAATAACACATTTAATATTCAACATCTAATACACACAATATATTTGCACACATTCACAAAAATACATGCATGATTGCGATGTCAATTGATCACATAAAATTTGAAAAAATAGTTTATGTAAGATAAATTGATTTAGATATAAAAATATTGATCTCTCTCCGCCTATTAAAATCTAAAAAATCTTTGATTCATTACTCTCTTTTAAATTCTGATTGATTATTTTGGTATTTTTTTTATTGTGATGGGGCTTCATCGCAAATGTAACGTAATAATTTAGTTGATCCTTCAACTTTACGAAAAAAATCATTTTAACTATTCATTTAAAAATTTTAAAAATTATTAACATTATTTTAAAAGTATAATTTTAAAAGATATTTTTTAAGTAATTAATTGTTAACGTGGCATACACAAGAATCGCCACATGGATGTCACGTCAATAATGAATCAAGGGTATGAAATGCTTCTTGTAAAAGAAAAATATAATCATTAGCAAGCTTATTCTTTTAGTTAAGGGTAAACTATCAAAATAGTCATTTTTATTTATCTCGAATTATATTTTAGCTACTTATATTTGAAATGTTATGTTTTAGTCACTTATGTTAATGTGTTATAACATTTTAGTCAATGGGTCGTTAACGGTGTAACGGTAAGCTGACATGGTACGTTAAATAATTATTTTAAACAAAAAATTTAGGTTAAATTATACAATTGGTCTTCATATTTTTTCATTTTGAGCAATTATTTTTTTCTTTTATGTTATTTTAATTTTTTTCTTTATTTTCCATTATGTTCTACTTCTCCCTTTGCTTTCTTCCCTTCTCCATATCTTTTAACCTAGTTTTTTTGTTTTCTATTTGTTAAAATTAGTCCATATACTTTTATTTTTTAAAAATAATTTAATTTGTTCTTTTATTTTCCTTTTCTTCTTTCCCTTTAGTTTTAGCAAATGGAAAACATAAAAAAGCTACATTAAAATAGATGAATAAGGGGAGAAAGCAGAGGAAGAAGTAGAAGAGAATGAAAAATAGTTACATAAAAGAAAAATGTTAAATTGCCCAAAACAAAAAAAAAATATGGGGACCAATATGTATAATTTAACATAAAAATTTTGTTTGAAATTATGATTTAACGTGTCACATCAGCTTATTATTACATCGTTAACAACAATTAATGGCTCAATAACTAAAATGTTACAAAACACGTTAACGTAAGTTACTAAAACGTAACATTTCAAACATAAGTGACTAAAATATAACCACAGGTAAACAAAAGTGATTATTTTGATAGTTTACCTTTTAGTTAATCAAACAATTGTATAAAAATAGACACTTCTTTCAAAACTCTTGTACATACTCATTAAATTGCTTCTCGTAATATTCTTTTCCATTATTTTGAGAAGGTTACAAAGTATTTTAGTTAAGGTGGATTTGGATGAGTGGTGGGGTGCGTTTGCCTTACATTTTGTCTCACGCTACAGTATCATTAAAGTATATAATTTCATCGTTACCGTTATTTTTACACTAATCACAAATAAATGCACCACCTATCAAACCCGCCTTTAATCCCAGTACTTACTGCAAAGCTCTTCAACTAAAATAAATAAATAGATAAATAAACACTTTCCAATGTCAAAACCACTAACTCTCTCAGACATTTTATCAAACAATAAGATCAAATTTATAAATTTGATTGAAATCTTAGGCATTTTGACCATCCACATGAATGTAAATTTATTGGGTTGCCATTGACCAATTCTATTTTTAAATAAATAAACTCATTTTTTTATTGAATCATAAATCCTTTTCTATTTCATTTGGTATTTTTATTTCTGATATTTAAAATCTTATATAGTTCATAATTTCTTATTAAAGGTTATATGGAAATTAATTATATATATATATTAGTAATTTATATTATTTTAATTAAAGTGAAATATATATTATTCAAAATCATTTTACATGTATTTCATGCTTATTAAATGAATCGAGAAAGATTATTCTTATCGATTTATCTCAATTTTTAAAGATTTTTAGGGTTTAACTACGCAAAAATTAAAAGGTAAAAATAATCATTCTGAGTATGAAAAAAAGAACAATGGGTGCCTGAAGTTAGAACACCTCATTTTTATTATGTTTCCATTTATGTTACAATGCTACTTATAATGTCATATAAATTTATGTCATGAGCTACAAAATTTTTTGTGACATAAATGTACTTACGATAATGAGAATGACATTAAAAAATTATTAGTAAAACAACACATTTCATCATTCCTTACTAATAAATTTTTGAATTAGCAACACAAACAATTTTTTTTTAATCTTTTTTTGTGATAATTCTTGCACTAACATTAAGTGTGTAATATCTTAAATCCGGTTTAGACGTTATGGCCGAATATAAAGAAGTTACCTCGACATGTTTGAAAAACCAATTTAAAATCCAACTTAGAAATCACGTGATCAAAAATCTTAAACTTTAGCTAACCTCATATAAATCTTAAACTTTAGCTAACCTCATATAAGTCAATGTAATTCCTCAAAATCCGGTCATAACATTTGGGCCGAGTTTTGGGTGTTACACACCAATAATAATAATAAATGGTAATATCCAATCAACTAGTTGATTTTGATAACTTATCAAAGCAGCACAATGCATGAGACTAAAAATATATTTCCACTTTGCATACATAAGGACTTGAACACAATACTAAGGATAAGCTAAAGCCTTACCATTGAGCCAACTAGCACATTCTTGTTAAACTTGAGCGAAAATTAAATTTAAGTCAAACGTTCAAATTTAAAGATAGAGACAAAAATAATAAAAATTCAAGGGAAATGATTTGAATACAAGACCTTAAACACTCATATATAACACTTTACCATTGAACCAAATCAATTCACCTTACAAAAATTTCACAATCCTTAAACCAAACACAAGACGTGCCCTCTTTTGGTTTCACCAACTTAATTTCTACTAACTTAATTTTTGGGATGTGACAAAGTGACACAATCCCGTGATGTTTCATAACATAGTTATGTAAATTATAAAAAAATAACAACAAAGAGTGACAATTTATTGTGTTTGTCATGTTAAACTTTTTTTTTTTGTGACAAAAGTAATGTGTCACTTTCTATGTATTATAAATATAACGAATCAAATTATCACAAATATATTTTCCACCAATTTTTTTGAGTTAAATTTTGGCTCCAAACATATAGTGACGAAAACTTAAGACCTTTTTTGAATTTTTCATCTAAGATATACAATCAATCATTAAACGTTAAGATTATTTATTTTCGTCACATTTGTAGTATATTTTATGACATTATTTTAAGCATTATACTAAAAATTTGTCACTAATTAACAAATTTATTGCAATATCAAACTTGATTTACACAATATAAAACTCATATCAAAATTCTCGAAATCTCAACTTATCATTAAGCTAAATATTCTTTGAAAACTCTTAATTCAATATTGAAAAGATAGCTATCAAACTTTCTAAAAGAAGAAAAAGGAAAGAAAGAATTTCCAAGCATTACCATTAGTGCATGTGAAATGCTAATGATTAGGATTGAAGCAAAGAAAAATATCAAGTATTTGTACTAAAACACATATGAAAGTGTTTGCTTTTAGCTTTTATATATACAAGAAAACCTCCAAACTAACCCAATTTAAAAATGAAAACCAAAACAAACAAGAGGCCACTAAGAACTATGTGAAAAGAAAGAGTAGATTCCACCCTAGGGAAGCTCCACTTAAGATTGACATGTATTAATCTTGTTGAGATTTTTTTTTCTTGGACAATTGTTAACAGTATGGTTATGGCTATAAATTAAGGTTGAAAAAGCTTTTGAGTAGCTAGCATCTCTTTTATTGTTAGTAGGCTTTTTCATCACACACTTAAATTATTTGGTTTATCCAATGGGCATGGGGTGCTTATTTTAAGGGGCACTTAAGAGTTTGTTTTATTCTTTTAGTAAAGCAAGATTCCACCACCCTTTTTATTTCTCTATAAAGATAAGCTTAATAAACTAGTTTTCTTCTACCAAAAGAGAGATTTAGTGGAAGGTACATAACATCATGAAAAAGGATAAGGGAATCACGGGTGTTAGGTTTCTAGCCTTGGCTTGCTAAGCAACAATTATTTATATAATAATTCGTAGTTCGACCACCTTATAAAAAAACAAAGAAATAACAATGAAGTGTTTATTTTATAGAATCATTTTGATATTTATAATTATTTTTCTCAATAATGTTACTTTCAAGAAAAGGATATAACGTAACTTATCATTATGTTTAACATTGGTTGATTATACAACTATTTATAAAATATGACATTTTATAAGTTTGGGTTTAAACTATACCATCTACGATGTTGTTGTTTTTTTTTTTTTCTTATCATAAAGTGGAAGAAAATGGTTGGTGAGCAATCCTATTCAAGTGATGAAAACCACATAATATAAGAAATTCCAATATGATTAAGAGAAAAGCTATTTTCAAGTGTAGAATATGAAGGAGAGGAAGAGTGGTGTAAGGTTCAAGTGATGCATTTTTTTTTTTTTTGTGTGTGTGGGGAGACAATCAAAGACTACCCCACATTAAGACTCAAATTATATAGTGTTCATTAGGAATATTTGTCCATTTCCAACTCAAAACAAAAAATGTTTCTTTCATGTACACACTTTTGCTATATAATGACCAAAGCAATAAAAAGAACATTTTAATAAGTGCCCCTCCCAAGCACCCAATAGTAGACGAAGCCAAAAAGGTTATTAAAAGATAATGATATTAGAAAATGCTTGCAAAATGCTTCAAGCTAACTACCCTAATTGGCTTATAATTAGTTGATAATATACATACATTCTTATCCCTTTATTTAGGGAATTTGCCTATTAAAGTATTGGTTCAATCATAATTGTTACTAAAAGCTTGTGAATACCATTCATTTGCCTAGGTAGGGTACACACTCAAAAGGTGAGGACCATACATGCCCATCTCTCTTTCCTTTTGGGTGCTATTGGAAATCACTCAATTAGGTGGATAATGAATGACAAAATGTATTTTTACCTCATTGTTACCCAAAAAAGGTAATGGAGTTCAATGAAAATAATGCTAAGAGTATAAACAAAAATTAAATTTATTGGTTCAACTTTTTTATTGGTTGTGAAGTTTGGTAATCACTCGATCTCCATCACTTTAACTTAACTCGATGTATTTAAACGATTGTTTGTTGGGATCAGCATGCCATTTTGTCATTATTATGTCAATGTTCACCAAATACTTTTTAAGATTACTTTATATAGTTAATTGAGTCTTAATTCGATTGGTATGAGTACTGTTGTCAATGTAGGAGGACTTGAGTTTGAGTACGCTGAAGCACATTATTCTCCTATTTATGGATTAGGGAGGAGTTATGGGTTGATTTTTTAATGCCTTTTTACAAATATCGCTTTCTAGACATGTTTTTTTTTTTTGTATTTATAGAAATAGATTGGATTTTGATTGAATTGATATATATCATGAGTTAATTAAACATTAATTAAGTTGAAGAAATTATTTAAAAATATTTTTATACACCAAATAAATTATAGATTTTTTTCTAATATATTCGATAAAAAGCTCACATAAGATGATATTTGAACCCGTGACATCAACTTCTTTAAAATCTCAATTTTATCACTTTAACAAAGACTTTAATTTGATTTTTTCCTTATAAAATTCAATATTTTTACATAAAAAAACTTCAACTCAATACCAACCAAGGATTGATAAAAGCTTTACTATCGTTACTACTCAACTTATGACTTAATTGTTAAATAAACCTTTTATTGTTCATCAAATATTACTTTTAAACACACATCTATATTTTAAATATACGGTTCCCACAAATATACATCAAAGGCGAAGTCAAAAAATTGCTTTAGGGACAAAGATGAATCATAAATTTTGGAGAAGCAAGATGCAAATTTACCATTATATTAGATTATATTTTTTAAAATTTTAAAAGGAGTACAAAACAAATTTTACTATTTTTGAGGAAGCCCAAAGTCACTACTTACCTCTATCTCTCCTGATATACGCATATGATACAATTACTAATTTTTCGATTTTTCTCATATATTTAAGCAAAAACAAAAGTCCATATTAATATTTTTTTCAGTGCACATTTATTGTTTAGTTGATATCATAGACCAACTTTAATGTATTAGAGTCGTAAGAAATTCTAATTCTTTTACCAAAATTAACCTAAGTTAATTAATGGACTTCCAAAGCCATTCATGCATATAGATTTTGCACAAAAAGTGTGCTGTCGTGATCAGCCATAGATTCGACCTGATTTGGGTTACACGCCATCTTAAATCCAGCCTCCTTACCGATACATAGGTCGGTTTCAACTTTATCTTATTTAAAAAGGAATAATTTTAGTCGCAATTTTTCCCATTGCCAAATTTTAAATATACGAAGATGTTATTATATATTCGTACATAGAGAAATTATTTTATGCACCCTTTCTACCGCATTATCCATAGTCCTTTTCAATTATCCCGAATCCAATACTTAAACCCTGAATTTAGAATCTCAAATTCTAAACTCAAAACCTAGAACCTTAAACTTGTAACCTCGAACCCTGAATCTAAACCTTAAACTTTGAATCTTATATCTCGATCCCAAACCCTAAACCTCGAGATTCAGGGTTCAAGATTTAATTTTTATGATTCAATGTAAAATAATTACCAAAATTATGTACCAATGACATGGAAAAAATTGCACAAAATTACTAATTTTTTAAAAATTGTTGCACAAAAGTAAAAAATATTAAGTTATGAAGAGAAAAAAAAACAAAATGATTAGAATTTGTAAAAGAATAAAAGATGTTTGTTTATAATTTAAAATTAATTATTTTAAGTAATTTAATTAAAGTTAAATTAAGTTGGAGAAGATATTAGATATAGATGAGTGTATAATAATATTTTTTATCTTTAAATTTTAATGATGTGGCATTATTTTATTGGTTCGTAAAAATATTTTTTTAGGATAATCCTAATAGAATTTATTCCTTTAAATTTTAATGATGTGGCACTATTTTATTGGTGCATAAAAATTATACTTTTAAGATCATCCGAATATAATTTATTCCCTATTTAAAATACATTCAATTTCAATTAAATTTAAAATTGATTAGGTGGAATTCTTAAATGAAATATAAAATTTTCTCAATCATTTTTATAAAATTTAAACCAGAAATTTTATTACCAGATATCAAATTTATTACTCATCAACATGACAAAAAATGGTTAAATCAAATTTTTTGGTCTTAACTTAGTAATTTTTATTATATTGGGGTTTGAATTTTTTTTATCAAAGTTAGGCATTGAACTTGACGATTGTTCTCAAATTAGGGTTTGAACTTTTCTTGTTCAAGTTAATTCTTAAAAACCCTAAAATTTAGGCCTCAATATGGGAATAATCACCAAGTTCAGAGACTAACATGAACAAAAAAAAAGTTCAAGCCGAATAATTGCCTAGTCCAAATCCCAATGTGGGAACAAATGCAAAGTTCATTGCTTAACTTAGACAGAAGAAAAATTCAAACCCCAATATGAAAAAAAGTAATCAAGTTTAGGCTTCAAATAATGATAAAAAATGGTGGATGAAAAACTTATACATCGTACCAACACTTATCCCTTAATGAATCTATAGAATGCGATGAATTAATTACTAGATATAATCTAATTACGATTATTTGAGTAAATTTAGCTTACATTAATATTGACTCAATTCTTTGAATATTCTAAAAAAGCTATCTACTCTGAAGCATAGTGATTCGGTAAATAGTTCAATATATTATAATTTAATAGGTCAACTTGAATTATAAATATAAGATAATAAAGAGTTTAAAATTGCTTAGAACTTTATCTGAGTTTAAATATGAACTGTTGATGTAATTCAATCTAAGTAAATAAATTGAGGTGTTTGAAGCGAATTCTCCATATGAGGATTTACAATTTGCTCTATAATGCTGATTTTTTTAAGCGAATTCTCTACCTAAAGCTACATCGTTTTCTTGAGGATAAGGCACATTACATTTCTTTGAGATTCTTAACTTTGAGGGTTCAGATTGACTTAAACAAATAATTTAAAGCATTTTAAGACCACACTGCTTACTCTAATTAAAAGCTTGACTTAGGTAAGCAATTTGAAGCAAATTATTAGCATAAGATTCACAAAGTTTACTCAGGTAAAGAGTGTTTAGTCTAAGTTAGACAAAAAATTAGAAGCGAACTCTTTGCTTAAGGCCACATAGTAAGTACAATCCAATTTAATCAAGGTAATAAATTCCGTGACCAACATTCACTTCAACATATTCAACAACCATCACTGCCAAAAAGAAGAAAGAGAGAGAGAGAGAAGGTGATAGATGCAAAGGGCTCCCACAGTCACTGCGGTCCACAAATAAATACATTAAATTAATTTCTCATTTCTACTAGCTCACATTTTTTTTCATCTTTTGATTATTGCTGTACAATTATGGTACACCAGCAGCTCTACATTAATAAATAGTTTGTTTGTAGTTACTGTGTTGCAGCCTTGCAAGAATAAATATAACACCTTCCATTAATTAATTTAGTACAGAAGTAAGATGACAATTAACAGAGTGAATTACATGTTTTCTGAAATGACAGTGCAATACATTTAATTATCAATGTCTGAAATGCTTTGTAGTTTCATATCAGTTTCAGTCTGCAAACAAACTTTATTCGAACGAGAGTTTTATTTGAATATCATTCTCAATATTTAGATTCAAACATTGGGCAACAACATCTTTGCCCACTGCTTGCATTACTCCCAAAACATCATCTCACTGTGTTTTAGCAGATAGCATACAGATTCTCTATTCATATCAGATGCAACAACTAGGATGAGTGAGTGAGTGAGACAAAGCAACATGTTGAGACTTGAACGCAATGGGCACACTTGGGAGACGATGACAAAAAGAAAGATCAGCTGGGTAGCTGGCTATTGTTGAATAGTCAACATATGCAAACAAAACAAATTATGTAAAATAAGAAGCCAAGTTTTTTGTAACACTCTTTTGAAGGAGATAAATAGAGGGGAAACACAATGCCCCCATTGCACCCACATCTCTTAAGCACACGTGTGTTACTCCATGAGATGTGTGAGTCTTAATGTACTTTGTAATAAACGATTATACATATAGATCATGATAAGATCTTGTCTCCTTGGCTTTACTTCTCATTTTTGTCTTCTTCTTCCTACACAATAACGACAAAATTAATTTGGTTAAAATATGAACTAATTTTTATACTTTGTACTTGAAAAACATATTAAAAATATCTGTACTTTTCATCAGTTCAATTGTTATTGTTGTTAGTATTTTTGTTAAAATTTATCAATTGAATATATTGATCAGGTTATTCATATATGGCGTAGCTTACAAAATTGTCAAAATAAAACTAAATCAGTTGATTGAACTAAAAATTAAAAGTTCAACTAGTGACATATAAACCGGAATTAACTTAACCTTTTTGAGTTGGTAAAAAATCAAAAATTGAAAACAAGAAAAATCGTTTAAAAAAAAGATTTTGTTATTATTAGCAAAATTTTGTGTCACATCCCAAAAACCAGATTAGTAGAAATTAAGTTAGTAAAATTAGGAGTTGTCACATCTTGTTTTTGTATTAAAGTTGTAAAAATTTTGTCAAGTGATTTAATTTGGTTTAGTGGTTAAGTATGTTGCTTATATATGAGTGGTTTTAGATTCAAATCTTTTCCCTTTCTTCAAACTTATAGCTTATATATTATTTTCACTCAAGTAATAACATAATGAGTCCCTATGCGTGTAAATGGGAACGTTCAATGTTTGGGGTCGAATTAGTGGCTTAAATTTAGTGTTCCATTACTGAAATTGCTTGTTTTGATTGTTGATTTAGGTGTGAGAATCCTCGCAGTTATGATTGCATAAAAAAATGATCAGGTGTGTGACTCGATCTCGTAAAAACGACGAACAATAGAAAGTCGAAAAACCCACTGTCTATTGTTTCTTCATCGTGGCTACAGTAAATTAGCAACTATGCTCATTTTCTTTATTTCATCTAAAGACTTTCTTTTTCCATTTTGTGATTTTGTCTTGTCGTGGTTCTATATTTGGTGTTGGTGGTGTGTATTGTAAAGATTTGGTAAGTCTTGTATATTTCCTTGTTAGTATGCCATTATTTCGTTGCAATAAGGTAGGTTTTAATCTAATTGATTTGGTTCTGTTAGGGGAAGTTTGTGAGAAGCACGGATTATCGATGACAAATTATGGGACTCGTAAGGTTGCTATTCTGATTGGGTAAGTGAATTAATATGTTGTGTTAGTCGTTGTTTATTGTCGTTGAGGCCTAATGTTTAGTGTTTCGGGTCGAATTAGCGGCTTAGATTTAGTGTTCTGTTGCTAAAATTGCTTGTTTTGATTGTTGATTTAGTGTGGGAATCCTCGCTGTTATGATTGCATCAGAAAATGATTAAGTGTGTGACTCGATCTCGTAAATACACCAAACAGTAGAAAGCTGAAAAATCCATTGTCAATTTCACACAACCATGTGTCAAACCGTATGAGTCACACAGTCGTGTGCCAGACCGTGTGGGCCACACGGGCTGGATTATTTGGGTCGTGTGGGTCATACATGCATGTGTTAGGTCGTGTGCCAGAATGTGTAGGCCATACAAGCTGAGCCAATTGGGGTGTGTGGGCCCGTTTTTCCCAAATTTTGGTTAGGGCCGTATTTGAAGTGCAATTCAAGATTAGTCACCTTGTAGGTTCTATAGTGCTATATATTTGTGATATGAGTATGAAAACTAATAATCTGCTACTATTTATGCAATCTTTAAATGCATGATTTATATTCTGATTAGTTAAGTATATACGAGTACTAATAAGGTATGTTTTTGTTCAATTCCCATTGCATGTGACATTGTGGTATTTCTTATTTAAGTGATTTGTAAATACTAAAATCTGATATATTTGTTCTGGAAAGCATGAAACCTCATGCCTACTGATTTTTTATAAATATACAATTGCATGTTCAACATGCTTATTGTTTTGATTCTGTGTTTGCATGTCATGTCACATTGCATGGGGTTGGGTTAATATGGTAAGGAGGAAGATCTAGTAGTTTAATAATCTGCACTATCTGGTGGTATAACAACATTTCTTTTCTGGTAGCTTGACTGTAATATAGTGGCTTGACCACATATATCTGATCTAATAGTTTAACTTCAAATTGATAGGTCATCATTTTCAAGCAACCCATGATGACTTAATTGGTGTATTTTTGGATGGACGAGTTTTAGGGAACTCTTCATTGGTGTGTAATGGAGTTGGGTAGAAAATTTTCTAAAAAATTTGCATTTTATTTTTTCGAAAATGTTTTGCTTTGTTATTATTTATTTGTGTCACTGTTTGAGTTTAGTTACACACTAAGCTATATAGCTCACTCCGACAAATTAGAATTGGGCGGTGTCTGGGAACTCAAGTTGGCTTCTCACATAAAATGGTTTGTTTTTTTAATAATTGAATTTTCTACACTTCTAGTTTTAGACTAATTTTCGGATTTAAATTTTGATTTTGGGTTTTGTGATGGTTTTTGTTATTTCCTTATAAATTTTCGCATGACTTCTGCCAATTAAATATAAATGTTTGGTTTCCAAAATTAAGCAAATTAAGGTTTTTCCATTGCAAATATAATAGGTTTTACGAAAGTTAAATTACATAAGTTTGAGAATATGCACATTTAGCAAAATTATATGTTTTCACTTTTCGAGATCACGAGTTTCAAATATCAACTCTGAAATTTTTGCTACAAAATTAAGTTCTTTTCGTAAATAAATAACATGTAAGAGTATTGTCAAAAGTAATATTTTTTAATTCTAAAATTAGATTTTGATTTATGGTTTTTTAACAAATCAATGTAATTTCTTCATATTCGACCATAACGTCTAGGCCAGGTTTAGGGTGTTACATTTTATTTTATTTTATTTTGGGTGAAATATATACAAAGATCTATTATAGTGGATTACTATGAAATCCATTATAAACCTATAGTTGAAATTAAGAACGCGAAAAAGCAACACCAAGCCACCATTGATCAGAGAGAGAGAAAGAGATCGATTGCGATTGTAGAAAAGAATACACATATTTTCTCTCTTTTTGAAATCGATTGAACAATTTTTATATATTTTTTAAGTGATTAACACATGAGGTTCAATCAGTTCGACTTCCAATCCTCTTCTTAGAAAATTGGTGGCATATGATTTATAGAAAATAGATGTGCCAAGTTGACAATTTTTTTAGGGTAACCACTAATAATGTTAATGATTGCACAAAGATTTTCAAATAAAAAAAAAAAGAAAAAGATTTAATTTTTAACTTTTAAAGAATAAAAATGTTATCAAAATGCAAAAATGGATAGCATATTTTACCTTAATTGAATTACCGTTCATATATTAACTGCATGTACTTTTATTTTGCTCTTCAACTTTACAAAAAAATTATTTTAGTCCTCCATTTAATTTTTCATCTCTTTTAGCCATTGAACTTGCATTATTTGACAAATCACCCCAAAATAGATAGAAAATTTAATGTCTGTTAATTTTGCTGATATGGAATATACGTGGGTTGCCACATAGATACCATGGCAGCAAGTAATTACTTTTTTTTAATTTAAAAATTAAAAATAATTTTTTTAACTTTAAAAATTAAGTAATTGTTGATGAGAGATACAAGTGGACTGCCACATGGATGCCACGTCAACAAAGTTAACAGACATTAATTTTTTCATTCATTTCGGAGTGATTTGATAAACAATGTAAATTTAAAAACTAAAAAAAATAAAAATTAAATAAAGGGTTAAAATGATTTTTTTTAAGTTAATACAACCAAATGGCTGATTATTCCTTTTAGTTTCCCCAAGATACTTCCATTTTCTTCCTATCCAATGATGGATGACATTAATTTCTGATGGTGGGATTCATTTCATAAGCAAAGCATGCTCTTTGGATCTTTTAATAACCCATTTTGGCTTCTCACCAATTAATGGAAAATTTTGGAGTTAACTGTTTGAAGACTCGAAGTAAAGGAAAACCCTAAAACTATAAAGAGGAGAAAGTGACTAGTCACCAAATGAAAATCAATAGTAAGCATAAAAATTAGATGCTGGAAATCTTTTGATTGTTTCCTTTGTCGATGGGTTAAGGGTGGAAAGTGGGATCCAAAGTTGTGTAAAAAGCTAGTCAGATACGGGGATTCATTTGCTGGATTTGTTGGGACTGTCACGAGATTCCACCAAAAAACACCACCTTTGAGATGTATTACAGAATGTAATATAAGAACCACTTAAAATCACTTCTTTTATTACCCCCTTTTCCCACTTCTTTCAATCACCTTAATTTCTCAAGTTGCAAAAAGAAAAGCACGTGAACTAATGTTCGTGGGTCGAGAAACAAAGCTATAACTAAAAATGATACTGTTAAAGATAATTACCATTATCAGCCCAAAGTCCGATTATAAACAGGCTAAGCTCATATAAAATGTTATAAACACGTGTTAAATCTAGAGTATAATACATATATATATATACATGAAGCTTACCTAATTAATATGTCATGTTAATAAACAGTACTCTTATCATATAAACATAAACATGCTATTATTTGAAAAAACAGAAAAAAAAAAACACTCAACAGATATCATGTTTCTACTTAGATGTCCACTCCATTTATACTCATCTCTTAATTCGTGACTGGAACCCTGCCATACATCATCTCGTATGCCCACGAATCATCATGCAAACTAAAGATGACATTCGGTCCAGGAAATCCTAACACAGGTGCCAACTACACCACATGGCTCATGCCAACAAGAGCTTATAGAATGACAATGCATCTCACTTTCCAAGAGACGGCTACTTCCTTATTTCCTTTTAGGCTTCCCGCATGCCAAACATGTTATGTTAATAAATCAGGTCATAACTACAATGCCAAACACGTTAATTCCTTCATGGAATCTTGAGATTGCTTAAAAAGAATTTGCAGAATAGTGTGAGAATCTTCGAAGAAGGAACAGATTTTGTGTGGTGAATAACATGTATTTGATCCTTAGTTTATGGTCCTCACAATCTCCCAAGTTCACCACACGGGAAAACACTTGGCAACCATGCGGGAGCATCGGATCGTGGCTCCATAGACCTCCTGTGCAATCACATACAATCGATGCTGGATTTTTATTTTTTTTAATTTTAGTCATCAATCGGACAATTCAAACACCAAATTCCAAGTTTTTCTTTAATTTCCATACCATAATCAATTAAATCTATACTAAATCTTAAATTTCAACCAATGAATCAAGCAATAACATGTTATTTGTAATTTTATATTTTTTAAATAACGTGTCTTTAAAACATCGATATCTAAAAATATATGAATTTTTAAATAAATTCCTCTCCACTTAAATCCAAATTTAATAAAGAAAACTTTAGACGTAAAATCCAAAACCATGTGAATGAGTTTGAAGTTTGATTGGGTCTAACAAGTCAACTCTCAAATGGCATTAAGTCAAACAAGATTCAAAATGATATTGGCTGTTAAAACTAAAGCAATTAATGCATCATAGAGCAGAATCAACCCCATGATTATTTTTAATAATATTATTATGATATTTATTTTTATTATTTTTTATATTAATCACAAATAAACTTATTATCCATCTAACCCCCCATATGATCTGATCTTAAGCACTAGAGCAATAGTTATAGTAGTGGGTAGATGACAGTAGACAGTAGGAGAGTCACGTGGCAAACAGTAAATGAGTGGGAAAGGGTCATTTTCATGATTTCCAAGAGAAAAACACCTGGCAATGTCTTCATCGATTTGACTTTTTTTGTTGTCGGTTTTGGGCATAAAAAGAAACAGAATTGGAGCCGACCAAACACTAGGGGACGTGGAAGCTTCTTAATTGTTATGCGTATTTTCTTTGTATTCCACAATTTATTTCTTTACTTTTCCTCGCCGACACCCATGCCCAAGCCTCCTTCAGACAAAATAATTTGTATTAAAAATAGGAAAACATTTTATTTTTTATTTAAAATGAATTAGATCAAGGTATAATTTAGTTATTCTATTGAAATCGTATCAAATTTTAATATTATCAAAATAATATATTATATATAATAATTTTATTAATTTATTGATCGTGAGTATAAATAAATAAATTATTTAATGAAATGATCGGTTTGATCTTTGATCTATACAAATAACAAAATTTAATTTAACTCTCTGTATAGGAGCCTCCATGGTGATTTTTATAAGTAGATCAGTAGTCGAACCAATAAAATTATAGATTTTAGTTTAATTAATCTATTTTGCTTAATTAAATAATTTATTAAAATTAGTAACTATTTAGATGTATTAAAAAATAAGAAATTTGATTCATTCAATTTTTCAGACTGATTCAATCAATTCATAAGTCAATTACTCTAACCCTTTATTTCAAACCAATACTTTAACTGATTCCCGATCCAATCAATTGATGTTGACCTAACAAGCAGCAATGGAAAACGAGTGTCGTAACCATAGAATACAACCCTAATTTAAAAGCATACATTTGTCTCGTACACTATGGGGATGCTGAGAAGAGATAAATTTTACATCCTAGAGGGACTATAATTGGAGATACTATTGTTTCTAGTACAGAAGTTCCTATAAAAATGGGAAATGTCTTACCTTTGAGTGCAGTTTGAACTATTGATTTACGTAATTGGAAGGAACCAAATTGGTTTATGTTTTAATTTTTATATAATATTTCATCCTCGATTACGAAATGATTTATTTGAATGTTGTATCAATACTTTAATTGGGTTAGTGTCACGAGTCAATAGGACACTAATTCAATTAACAAAATTATAAAAAAAAATGTCCTTTCATATTTAAAATAAGGTATATTAACTTAGGGCACTTTCATCTTTTTTATTTTAAGAAAAACCAATAAAAATAAACATATGACGAGATTTGAACTCACACCAAATGAGTTGATCAAACATTGAGTTTACCACTCAACCAAAGCTTCATTTGGAGTTAATTGATTTATAATCCATCAGGTGGTTCGGATTTTGCCATCCCTAATTTAATTCGTAGTACAAAGGCTTACATAGTACTTTTACCGTGTGTTGTGTTTAAGGCTAACACAAAGTTTTAATAACTAAACTGGTGGTCAAACTAATCAAATGATAAATTTTTAGCTTAATCAAACTAACATCTCTTAAGAATTTTTCATGATACCTGTAAATTGGATTACATAGTCGGAAAACTATCGACCAATTTATACGTATTATTTTGAAAATGTATAATGACTTATTTGACTTTCCAAATTTACAAAAGGAAGTTATTTTAGCCATTCTTTTAATTTCTTGCCTCTTTAAGCCATTGAACTTGCATTATTTATCAAATCACTCCAAAATTGAGAAAAAGTAATGTCAATAACTTTCCTGCAATTAATTAATTAAAAAAAATGTAACAAATATTTTTAATAATGTCTATATATATATTTTAATAAATTTTACACTTTTTTAAATGTTTTTTGAAAATTTACATTTAAAATTTTAATTAATTTCTAACGTGACAATCTATGTGATAAGAGACAGCAGACCAATATCATATTCAAGTTGTTCGACAAGAGGGGATTTGAATCTAACCTGAAAAGAAGAAACCAAAAAGATTTAAAAAAAAAACAAAATTAAAGAAAAATAAAATGAAAAAAAACTCCAAACTGATTGAGAAATATCATACTCTTGATGTTTAAATTGCGTATCTTGCAAGGAAATCCTTTGATCTTGAAACTTGAAATTTCAAAAGAATGTCGAGCCTTTGAAAAATAATTAGTTTGAACGAAATCAATATAGACATAGATTCAAGAAAGATGAAAAGTGGCGAAAAAGACGACATCCTATGAAACCTTTTGAAGAACGATCTAAAACAAGCTTTACAAATGACTCTAACCAACCCTTAAGGCCAAACTTTAATAAATTGGAAAGTGAAAAGTTCTTCCACGACTTTTAATAAAAAAATATAAAATTAAGGATTAAAAAAAATTAAATGAATGACTAAAATAAATTTATTTTTATAAAAAAAAATTAGAGCACCAAATAACTTAATATATTTTTTGAAAAAAAAAAAACATAATCCTTTCCACCTACATATCCATCCAAAATTGATATTGTTTTATAAAAAATATATACACACATAATTAAATGAATAAAGGTTTTATGGAACTTTATATTGGGCCTGGGCTGTTTGCTTCAACACGAGTTGGATTTTGCTCTGGTTTAGTCTAAAAGGCCCAATTCTCTGATAGCAATACCACCTCATACAGAACTCATCGCTCCCGTTTAAATTTTCAGCATCATTTAATCTTTCTATTTATACAACATTTTAATTTTTAACCGAGTTGATGTAATATTTATAAATATTTGAATTTTTATTTTTAAATTTGGATATTGCAAATACTGATATTTTAATAACTATTCACACAAGTATCATAAGATAACATTAGTTAAATTTATTTTAATAAATGATATTTAAACTGGAATGAATCAATTGGTTGGACTTGAAACACATCGGGGTATCGGTCCGAAGAGAGTGGTTAGAGAAAATGACTAGCGAATTGGTCGAAACCTATTGATCTGTGTTAAAAAACGGATTCAATTGGTTTTCTCTAGTTTTTAATATTTTTATGAAATTTTTAAGAATTTATTTAATTAAACCCAAGAACCAATGATTCGACAAATTTTGGTAGCTTTGAAAATCTTAGCTTTAATTTATTGTATAACAACTTGATATATCCAAATTATTGTCCCTTTAATTTTTATTTTTAAAAGGCATAATATCAAAATTAGTTTCGATGTTTCAATTTTTTGGTCAATTTAGTTATTAATCCTTTAAAAAAGAGTCAAATTATTTTTTAACAGAAATATTAATTAAAACATTAATTTTTTAACGATATTGGTGTGACAACCCATATGGTAGTCCACATGTATTTTATGTTAACATTGCACTATTTATTTTATATGGCGCCACACCAACAAAAAATTTAAAAACAAAAAAAAAAAGATAAATTTTTTAAAAAATTGCATGAAATGCATGTAAATTGCAATGCGGGCAACCATATTTAAATAATAAGCATTTCTGTTGAAATCTTTTGAAATGTTAAAAATCAAATTAGATTTGATTTTTTTTAAAAGGTTGAAGTGAAATTTACTTTTTAAGAAATATAGGTAAAATTAATAAAAGATACAAACATTGAGGGATAAATTTTGATATTATACCTTTAAAAATATATTCACACCCGCACTCTTAAGGAGATAAATAGCAAAGGCCAAAAAAAGGCGCGAGCGGAGGGAGGCATTCATTAAAGTAAATTAAATTCGAAATTAAATTGGCGCGTTTTCTTTCCGCTCAGACTAAGCAACTGAAACCCTCCGATATAAAAACCAAAAGCTAAAAACTAAAATACCTTGAATTTATTTCAGAGCAAAATAAAGATCTCTCTCTCTCATAAATTCCATTTCCCTCATTCCTCCAATGGATCACCAGAACAAGCCCCAAACAAGGAGAAGTTTGAAGCGGAAACTGGAACAGGAATTCGAAGAAGATAAATCAGGTCGGTGCAAGGCGGCCGTCGTCGAATCCCACCGTACTCACGAAGATATCATCCGCGATGTTCGAATTCACGTCGACGTTCTCAATACCTGCATCTCTTTTACAGAAGCCCATCGCGCCGCTGCCAAATGTTCCGCTCAGTTACTTTCGGAAATCGCCATGAACGGTACGTTTCGGATCTTTAAATTTTCGATTATTTGTAGCGGTATGGATTTCGGTGTTTATTTGTTTATTATTTTGCTGTTTTTAGAGGATGTCGTGGATTTGATCGTGGAGTGCGGGGCCGTTCCTGCTCTGGTAAAGCAAATTCAAACGCCGCCTCTATTGGCAGAATCCGATCCGATACCATTCGAGTATGAAGTAGAGAAAGCATGCGCGTTTGCGCTTGGACTAATCGCGGTCAAGGTAATTGTGTAGACTTTCATTGACTTGGTTTTGGATTACTTCAATTTTTTTAGGTAATATGTTGAATTTATGTTAAAATAGGCAGAGCATCAACAGCTAGTGGTTGACGCCGGGGCTCTTCCCTGTCTAGTGAATTTGTTGAAAATGCACAAGGATGGTTGTAATTCTCGGGAAATGAATGGTGTTATAAGGAAAGCTGCTGATGCTATAACTAATCTTGCTCACGAAAATGCCCGCATTAAAACCCGTATCAGGTTGGCTTTTTTGGATATCTATTTTTTATTTTGTTAGCATTAATTTTCACACCCTTATAGGTTGTTTTTTGATCTACAAATATTAGGACTGAGGGTGGAATTCCTCCTCTAGTTCAGTTGCTGGAGTATCACGACATAAAGGTGCAGAGGTCAGCTGCTGGGGCCTTAAGGACCCTAGCGTTTAAGAACGACGAGAACAAAAATCAGGTAAGGTTGTTTTTGCACTTTGCGGTAGCATTACCTGGTGCTCTTTTGCGGGTTTTAATATAGTTTGTGTATTTGCAGATTGTTGAATGCAATGCTCTACCAACCCTCGTACTAATGCTTTCCTCTGAGGACGTTACAGTACATTATGAAGCAGTTAGTTCTCTTCTTAACTTTTATCTTCTGTCGGTCATCTTAATACACATTCTGGAGAGTTACCGTTCCCTTATAAGCTGACATCAAAGGATGTTCAGGTTGGCGTGATTGGGAACCTTGTCCACTCCTCTCCAAACATAAAGAAAGACGTTCTTCTTGCTGGAGCGCTGCAGCCCGTGATTAGGTTACTTAGGTAATGCCGAGTTATACATTCGGTTTTCACTTTTGCTCGGGATGATTTCAGTTTTAATAATATGATGTCCATGTTTATGATTTTGCCAACAGTTCTAGTTGTTTGGAGAGCCAGAGGGAAGCGGCTTTGCTCATAGGTCAATTTGCTGCTGCTGATTCTGATTGCAAGGTAGGCTGACATCTTAATTCTAATTTGGCACTTAAATTGTGATGTTGTGATCACTAATCAAAGCATCTGAAACAAAATACTGTTTTAGACGCTTAGATTTTAGGTATAATTCTGCATATGATTCTGTGTTTATGCAAATGCGTCTCTCTGTTAAAAAGTTACGAAATTGGGGATTCTACAGGTACACATTGTCCAAAGAGGTGCTGTTCCACCCTTAATAGAAATGCTCACATCTTCAGATGTACAGCTCAAGGAAATGTCTGCATTTGCGCTTGGGCGGTTAGCCCAGGTTTGTATTTATTTGCTGCCTTTCTGGGTTAAAATTGCTTGTCTAGATTGTATTTGGAACTGCAAGCATCATTCCTCTGGCAGGACTTGAAGAATAACATCAGTTATTTGATATCTTATACTATATGAATTCATGCTAAATTCTCGCTTTAAACTGTCCCAAATGCTTTATAGTTTTTCTTTTCTTTTTTTATTTTTTGAAATCTTACTTTGTTTGTCAATTAACGATTTTCTTCTTGCAGGACACACACAATCAAGTTGGAATTGTACAGAGTGGTGGAATAGTACCGTTGCTTAGTCTTCTTGACTCAAAAGGTGGACCATTGCAGCATAACTCTGCATTTGCCCTATACGGCCTTGCCGAGAATGAGGTAAAGGGCACTGGTTTACCGTAATAGTTTCAACTTGAACTGCAGTTTTTACATGGTGAGCCTATTGACGATTAATTAGTCTGTTCTATAGGATAATGTTGTAGATCTTATCAAGACTGGAGGTGTTCAGAAACTTCTGGAAGGGGAGTTCATTGCTCAGGTGTGCTTTAGAATTCTTCTGCTTTTTGGATGCTACCGTTTCAAGTTAATTTGTTTTTACATACCCTTAGAATATATTGTCAGAAGACTTGTACGAATTTTTCCAGTTTGTTATTCATGAATTTATCTTGTAAAACTGCAGCCAACAAAAGATTGTGTAGCAAAGACATTGAAGAGATTGGAGGAAAAAATTCATGGACGAGTGAGTTTATTTTTTCCTAACTTTAGACCCTTTCCTACTTGCATTTACAGTAAGGTTAAGCCAGTAGCTTTTAGAGTTAGAAAGTGGCATTTATTTGATACGTCCTCTTAACAGGCATTGAATCATCTGTTGTACCTTATGCGGACAGCAGCCAAGGCTGTTCAAAAACGAGTTGCTTTGGCTCTTGCTCATCTTTGTGCTCCTAATGATCGGAAAACTATTTTTGTTGACAACAATGGTATAGCAGTTTTCTATTTCAACTGTCATCATTCCTTTTTATTCTTGCACATTGATTACCGTGAGCAGTTCTTTCTGTTTTTTCTCCCTCTCCCGGTTGCAATTTTTAACTGCTCTCTGGGTTCTTGTCAAATTATTCCAGGGCTGGAGCTACTACTGGGCCTTCTTGAGTCTAAAAGTTTCAAGCAGCAAAAAGATGGTTCAGAGGCCTTGTATAAGCTGGCTACAAAGGGTACTTCACTCTCATCTGTGGATGCTGCCCCGGTATCTCCAACCCCACAGGTCTGTTTATATCTGCTGGTTTACAGGGAGAAGGTTCTTACATTTGCTTTGGAAATCCTTTAGTAACATAGGATGATAGGAGTGCTGGATGCTTAGGCATATTTTACCAATTTCTTATTTATATATCTAGCAAAATGTCTTTTGAGATTGATAAATTTGGATGTTCTTTTCCCATCCACAACTGTAGGTGTACCTGGGCGAGCAGTATGTAAATAATCCTACACTTTCTGATGTTACATTTTTGGTTGAAGGTACGGATCCTTTCTTTGGAATGATTGTGCTACTTACCCATGTGCTAGTTGAAACATCCTTACCTATGTGCAATGGACTTTTCCACAAGTTTAGTAATGTACTAACTTTCAATTTCCACATTCTTCTTTCAGGTAAACGATTCTATGCTCACAGAATTTGTCTTCTTGCTTCTTCGGATGCATTTCGGGCCATGTTTGATGGTGGTTACCGGGTTAGTCAGACAGTTCAAGTATTTTGCTCTTGTCATCTGTTTTTCTTATGTTACTTTGTCATCACCATCCCGTGGACTTCTTCAATTATCATAAATTTGAGGAGCACATTGCTAGATAATAGAACAGAATGATTTATACCATAGATCCGAGGGGAGTTGATAGAACGATGAATAATATGAAAATTGATTTGCAGGAGAGGGATGCCAAAGATGTAGAGATTCCAAATATCAGATGGGATGTTTTTGTGTTAATGATGAGGTACAAACGACAAACCTGAATTTGCCTTTGCATGTAAATACACCAAGTGTTTTCGAAAAAGTTCTTACATGTATGGTGTCCTGGTCCATGCTGCTAGGTATATATACACAGGATCAGTAACTGTCGAGATTGATCATGCTCAAGAACTTCTTAGAGCTGCCGACCAATATCTTCTTGAAGGCCTTAAGCGTCTTTGTGAATATGCCATAGCACAGGTGTGTATGTTTTACTGATAATGATACGCGAAAAAACTTAAAAAAGATAAATGATACTTGAGTCACTCAAACCCGAATCTCGAGTACCATAGCTTTTAATTACACGACAGATACACATGCTTATTTGTTCTAATTGTCTTTAAGGATATTTCTGTGGAGGATGTTATGCTAATGTACGAACTAGCCGAGGCCTTCAATGCCACCACACTCCGAGAAACATGCTTACTCTTCATATTAGAACAATTTGAAAGAATAAGTACCAAACCATGGTATGTAATTCCTAAACTGTGTTTTGATTGTTGAAAAGTCTTGTCATGAAGGATGAAATTTATGGGAATTGAATCTGATGATCTCCATGGTTTGTAAAACTTGCAGGTGTAGCCGTTTGATTCAACGCGTCATTCCAGATTTAAGGAATTTCTTCGTAAGTGCACTTGTAAAGTGTTATGATTCTAATGTAAGCTCGCCTTTATGGCCGTTGGATTAGGTTACACCATCATTTTGTTATTAGGTATTGTACAGATAGCTTAGGAATTGGTAGGAATTAGGTTACACCATCGGCTTGTTATTAGGTATTGTACATGATTTGGTTGTTTTAATATTTTTTATAATTTAATTGTAGGCCCAAATTTTTATATTTTCATATTGTGATTTTTTAACATAATAAAATGATTAAACCAATATAATCATTTAAGCTCCACAGTACCCTTTTATTTGTCTCCATTCCAGCAGTGTAATTGTTATAGCATTCAAATCTCTAGACCGAGTCGGCAGTAATTGACCATGAATGACTGAAACGATGAATAGGTCAGCTTTTGGGCATCAACTTGGTACGATTGTTGACAGAAGAGAGAGAGAAGAGACGATAGAGAGAAAAGATGGAGAGAATTGAGAGAAATTGAAGGGAGAAATTTAGTTTAATAGCATTCCTTTTTTTTGCATAACTTTAAAAGTTGGTTAAAATAAACGGTAAATTAACGAACATTTAGTGAAGCTAAATGCCCTATTTAATTAAACTTTTTTATGTATTGTTTCATAAATTTTTTCTTCCAAAACACATCGTTTTGTTATGGTTTAATTTTAGCCTGTGACAAATACCTTTTGCTTGAAAGGATCTTTGACCACAAGGATCAAGGTGTGGGAAGTTCTTTTTGAGTTGTTGGAGGGGCTCTCATGTGGTATCTTTTGGAAACGAGTGTGCTCATTTTACCAAAACTTCTGTGACTGTAACATTGGCTTTTTTCACCATTCTTCTTCCTAAGATCTTAGCAGGTTTTTTTGCCCAAGTTCTTTGTTCATCAATAACTAGTAAGTGAGCCTAAACAGGAGTTGCACCAACATGCTTTTTAATTTGTGAAACATGGAAGGTGGGGTGCACACGAGACCCTTGAAGAAGTTTGAGCATGTAACCTTTCCAACCTTGTCTTCCATTTTGAAAAGTCCAAAAAACTTGGGAGCTAGCTTTTGATTTAAGATTCTCCTCACTAAATGTTGTTTATAAGGTTGGAGTTTTAGATAAACAAGGTTCCCTACCTCAAACTGCCTCTTTGTTTGGTGCTTGTCTGCTTGTTGTTTCATCTGATCCAGGGCTCTCTTCAAGTGAAACTATACCAACTTTTTAATAGCTTCTTTTTGTTGTAGTTTTTTTTTATCTACAATAGCTATTAGGGATGTTCTAGCCAAGTATGGTAAATGGAAGGAAGAGTTTTGCCCATCTCTTCAAAGAGGTGTTGTACCACCACTAAACCAAAGAGAGCCACCTTTGCTAGTCTTGCGGCCTCTCTCTTGTCATGCACCTTAAGTATCCTTCAAGGCATTTGTTCACCGCCTCAGTTTGTCCATTTGTCTCTGGGTGATAGATAGTGGATACATGTACCTTGGTGTTTACCCTTTTGGAAAGATCTTGCTAAAAGTTATTAACAAAGACTTTATCCCTGTCATAAATTATTGAATTTGGCATCTTATGCAACTTATACACATTATCCATGAACTTTTGAGCTACTACCACAGTAGTAAAGGGGTGTGCCATTGCTACAAAATGAGCATATTTGGTGAGACGATCAACCACTACAAAAATGACAGTTTTACCTTTCGAGTTTGGAAGTCCTATAATAAAGCCCATGGAGATGGAAGACCAAGCTCGATCTGGGATTGTAAGTGGTTGTAAAAGGCTAGGAGATGTTACTATTTCTCTTTGCATTTTTAACATGTAGGACACTCCGTCACCCATTTCTTGATATCAGTGGTTAAGTCTTTCCAGTACAAAAGGCTTATCAGCCTCTTTCTAGTAGCATGTCCCCCTGAATGTCATCCTAAGGTATTTGCATGAAAGAGTTGAAATAGTTCTTGTTTGAGACCAACAACATTCCCTACCACAATCTTTTCCTTTCTTCTAAGAAATCTACCATCTTATGAATGCTTAGGGTGGTTAGAGCCTTGCTGTTGAACTTCTGAACAGAGTTTTTGAACATTAGGATCCTTTAAGTAAGATGCTTGCACCTTGGCTAGGAGATCAGAGTTGATGGTGCTTCCAGTAAGCTGTAGATACTGCCCTTCCTTTAAGTCTTGCTTCTTTAATAAAGCATCTGTTGCTAGATTATCAGACCCCTTTTTGTAGACCATTTCATAGTCATACCCAAGCAATTTTTGCTACCCACTTTTGTTGGAAGAGAATGACTGCCATTTGGTCAGCCAAAAACCTTAAGCTTTGATGGTCAATCTTGATTTTAAAGTACTTTCCCACTAGGTATGAATGTTATTTCCTCATAGCCAATGGTACAACAACCATTTCTTTTTTATATGTAGAAAGGGCTTGATGCCTTATTTCCAATCCTTTGCTAAAGTAGGCTACAGATCTTCCTTGTTGTTGAAGGACTGCCTTCACCACATATTTTGAGGCATCAATATCTACATAGAATTTCAGGCCAAAGTCAGGAAGAGTCAAGATAGAATTCCAGGCCAAATTCGAGCATAGGGCCTGTTTCAATTGTTCAAAAGCAACAGTGGCTTGCTCATACCATCCCTAAGCATCTTTCTTAAGTAAGTTGGTGAGGGGTCTTGCAATGACAGCATAATTTCTAATAAACCTTCTGTAGTACCCCGAAAGTCCCAAGGAAGCCCTTTTAACTCCTTGATGGAAGTAGGAATAAACCAAGTTGCTACACTTTCTACCTTTGTCTTGTCTATAGAAGCAATACCCTTGGTGATGATGTGCCCCAAATACTCCACTTGTTCAGTCCCCCAAATTAGCATTTGCTCTTCTTAACAAAGAGCTAGTGTTGTCTTAACAGCTCAAAAACTTCTCTTAGGTGACTCAAGTGCTCTAACCAAGTATGATAAATATACAAGAATATCATCAAAAAACACTAATACTGTCTTTCTTCAACAGTGGTTTGAAAATGCTATTCATTAACCCTTGAAAGGTAAATAGGGTATTAATGAGCCTAAATGGCATTACCAAGAACTTATAGTGGCCCTCATGTGTTTTGTAAGCAATCTTTGGAATGTCAGCTTCATGCATTCTAATATGGTGATATCCCGATTTCAAATCCAGTTTAGAGAGGATTCTAGATTGTTTAAACTCATCTAGTAACTCTTAGATGATAGGAATAGGAAAGTGATCTTTGATTGTCAATTGGTTAAGATGTCTGTAATAAACAAAAAGCTTCCATGATCCATATTTTTTCTTTATTATGACTATAGGGGAAGAAAAAAGGCTAGATCTGTCCCTTATTATCCTAGCATGAAAAAAGGCTAGATCTGTCCCTTATTATCCTAGCATTGAGCATCGCTCTAACCAACTTTTCAAGCTCGAATTTTTGAATCATAACGCACCTATAGGGCTTTACTTTGACAACTGCCCCTTCATCTTTAAGAGGTATCTTATGGTCTCAAAGCCTTGCAGGAGGTAGGCTAGAGATAATCTGAAAAATATATTTGAACTCACCAATGAGTAGCTATAGTTCCTCTAGTACTGACTGAATTAAGACTGTTGATAGTGTCACCTATTCCATATTGGTCAAAACGAAGCTAGATCGAGGAAAGGAAAAAGTTCGGGATTAGTAGATTTTTGTCTACGAACAAGTATCGAGGTAAGTTCATGTAACTTAAATTATATTATTAAATGCTTGAAATTTATGTTATTGATTTGAATATGATTTGAATGTTCATTGTATAAAAATTTATGAAACATTGATATATTTGATAAAAAGGGGAAGAAATCCCAGTTGAAGGGAAGGAAAGTTTGATGGATCTCTGAAAAGGAATTGACGGTAAAAAAGATCTAGCCCGGACGGGTGATTCTATCTTGATATAGCCCTTTCGAAGAATATATGTAAAATGGAGTTAGCCCGAATGGGTAATCCAAATTAGGGTCTGAATTTAGCCTGGACTGGTAATCCAGATCCAAGCTCATTAGAGTAATTGTCGTTGCAGGGGATTTAGCCTGGATTGGTAATCCCGACAATACTCTATAAGTTTATATTATAGGGGATTTAGCCTGGACTTGTAATCCCACTGTAACAATGAGGTTCGCTGAAGTGTGCTCTCTGAAATGGAAATGTGCACACATGAATATGAATTGACGGACCCGGAATTGTACACTAAAAGTGTACCTTTGAAAATCCATTGAAATTCTGAGAAATTCAATAGGATAAATATGAGAAATAATAAGGGTAATAGAAAACATGGAATTGATGAGCTCATCAATCATTAATCTTTGTATTGAACTCATATGATGCTATTTGATTAATGTTTGGTTGAGTTTGTGTGTGATAGGTAAATGGTAAATTGAATGTATGTATGAATATTTATTGTATTGTATTGAAAATATTAGGTAAGTATAATTCTTGTTAAATGAGCTTACTAAGCACAACATGCTTACCCTGTTTCATTTTTCTCTGTTTTGTAGTAGTAAGAGCTCAGAGGTCGGATTCGGTCGGAAACACATTACACTATCAACCTCAACATTTTGGTATATCAAGAAACTTTATTTTGGAAATTAATGGTGTCGAAACTATTTTGTTTTAAAAAAAAAAATAGAAATCGACTTTAAAACGTGGTATGGAGTCGCCACCAATCCTTTTTGTTTAGGTGTGATCGGATCACCTAATAAAACATTTTATTTTATCAAAATATCAATTTTGACCTACGAAAATTAAGAAAATGGGTTCGAGAGTCGGTTACGTACGAGGAAGGATTAACACCCTCGTCATGCCCAAAATTGGTACCTAATTGATTAAATAATGTCCTTATGTCTAAAATTTTTTAAAAAAATTGAAATCCGATTTCTTTTAAAACATTTGGATAACTTGAATTGGACGTTAAAATTCTCTTGTTTCGAAGGGATACAATATCATATCCAGCTCGTTAGGACCTGATATTTTAAACTCTTGAAACCACGATCCATTCTTGATTTCCAAAAGGTTATACATTTGAAAATTACAAAAGGATATTCGATTATTTGGTCCAATGAAAAATTGAAACCCAATATGTTAGGGCACGATTTTTCAGATTTTCAAACATAGAACATTGCCTTATTTCGAAGTTTAGAAAACACAGACGAAAATTTTAAAGGGATATTTGATCATTTAGACAAATAGAAAATCGAAACCCAACAGGTTAGGGCACGATTTCTCGAATTTCCAAATATCAAACATTGCCTTTGTTTCAGGAAACAATTATAAAATCTGCTCAAAGCGCATTAGCTTGACTTGAAATAAAATGGAATAATTAATTCTGGATTGATAAATTGAAAATTACAATGTGACACTCGTGAATGAAAGGTGAAATTATAAACATGGAACAATATACATGGATAACGAACTCTATTAATGAATGAAAATAATAAAAAAACAAATTAACATGTACACAATAGCAATGAGCTCACATCCAAACATTAACAATCAAAATAATGAAAACTAAAAAAAACTAAAGAAACAAATTAGAATAAAACTATAACAGGTTTTCAAACATAGATAAATAAAATTAAGATAGTAACACCAAAGACTAATAGACAATATGAAATAATAATATATGAAACAATATGCAAACCAAAAAGCACACATAATATACAAAACAATATGGAAATTAGGAGCCAATATGATACAAAACAATTTAAAAACATATGAGAAATTACAAATGAATAACACATGGTAGAATTTGAAATAATTTACATGTATAAAAAACTACAAATATATAAATAATTATTAAAATAGATGTTATAAAAGAAGAAATTTGAATCAAATAATGTACAAAATATTTTAAAAATGGTACATCTATTTAAAGTTGCCAATGTAAAAATAATTATAATAATATATAAAAATATGTAAGGCTTTAAATCACAAAAATATATAGTAAAATATGTTCTTAAAGAATGAATTATGTATATGATTGATTTTAATATATATATAAATATAAATAGATTTAAAAGAATTTATATATAAAAAATAACATGAAATTAATAATATTCATAGAATACAACTAACTTTTACATAGATATATTAATATAAGGGTAATTTAAACTAAAGATTATACAAAAAAAAAACTTAAAACAATATGATATAAAAGAGAACTTTAAAATACTAATTTTATAAAAAACAAAGTAAAATTATCAAAATAATTCAAAATATATATAGAAAATTAAAAATGAATGTTAAGTGAATTTTAAAAATGATGAACTATACAAATTAAAAAAACTTAATTAAAATAAAATTAAACTAAAAGAGATACTTAATAAACAAAATACCATTGAAATTAAAATAGGAACTAAAGTGCAATGCGCGCGAATGCCCAAGGATCAAAACTGGAGATATTCTAGCTCCCAAAACACAGCGTTTAGCCCCGGACCATATTGGATTTATGCCCAAATTACGGAGACAAATTAAAAAACAAAGAAAAACAAATATGGCTCATTTGAATAATAGCACAACAGGGAAGGATTTATCGTGTAATTAACCCTTAAAGACCAAATGCGCGGATCCTTAAACGTTGTCGTTTTGTAGCCATTGAAATTGGCTTAAAACGACGTCGTTTCGTACATTTTATAAAAAAACAAAATTAAAAGAAACCCTAAACTAACATTTAGCCATTTGAAAAAGAACCAAAACAAAACCTAAAACCTTTCCACCTCTCTTATTCGGCCGAACTAAAAGGCTTTGCCACTTTGCCTCCATACTCGGCGGACGGTAACATATGAAGGCTTATCCTGGCCTTATTCAACCGCAAATCTGAGGGTCTTGCTAGGCTTAACCTCAGTCCTCATCTAAACTTCGATTACCACGAAGCAAACAAGGATTCGAAGCCTTTAAAAAGATGAGTATCCATATTCCTATTTATTTCTTTTTTGTTTTTACATGCAGGAGCAAAGATAAAAGCGAGATTGAAATAGAAAAAAAATCTAAGATCACCTTTTAATTTTTGGTTGCTTTTTTGTATTTCAGTATGCGTAAACTTTACAGTACAAACGATGGCTTTTTTATAGTCGAAAAAATAAGAATTAAAATTACAAAAAACCAATTTTATTTTCTTTTTTGCTATTTTTTTACTGTATTTGATGCTATCACATTTTGTTATTTTTTTCTTCTCGCAGGTTTGACTATACGGAGAAGGCTGAACAGAGGCGCGCGTGGAGGTCCTGCGGCGCAAGTGACCTAGGGTTTCTGCCAAATCTTCATTGGTATTTTGGGCTTGGGGTATTTTGGGTTGTTTGGGTTAGTTGGGTTAGACTTAGTATTCGGGCTTGGGTTAGATTTAATGTTTGGGCTTTTAATTTAGTTTATGATTTGGGTCTGGAAGTTTGTAATAGGACATTGGACTCTTAAAAGTTTATTTTGGCTTATTATTTATTTAGTTTTATTTTTGTATGAGCTAGTA
This sequence comes from Gossypium arboreum, assembly GCF_025698485.1. Lineage (NCBI taxonomy): Eukaryota > Viridiplantae > Streptophyta > Magnoliopsida > Malvales > Malvaceae > Gossypium > Gossypium arboreum. The sequence continues at coordinate 658,109 of NC_069081.1, forward strand.
AAAATTGTAAATGGACTTTTATTTATTAGGGGTTTTTTTGTTTTAATGATTTTATGGGCCTGGGCGAAATGGGCCTTCTACAAATGGCATGTATAAGTTCATAAAGTAAATGTTAATGTGAAATGAATGTAAAGTTAGCCATTGGTATGGCTAACAAATCTTGGTAATTGTATGTGACAAGGTTATCTTATGGATATGCATGAATCTATTTTGAAAATATGTTGAATTGGATTGGTTGATTTGGATTGGTCTCGGTTTAAAATTTACAGGGAAGGTTAGATATTTATAAAGGGGTTATATTGAATTCATAATTTTTTTGGGGTTTTGTGAAAAAATCCCTATGGTTTTGATTTAATCTCGATTCGGTCTTGATGTATGTTTTGGGTTTCGGAGGCCCATTTAAGGGACGTCATAACATATTTCGGCAAATAAATAGTATTTAACTAGTAATAATGAAAAAATTAATTAGGTAAACTCCGGTAATTCCTCGTACTCTATTTCGGCAACGAATACGGGTAGGGGGTGTTACACTGGGCACGACCTCAAGATAAAGCTTCACCGTTCATACCTTGTCATCATCAAGTGCTTTCTCCTCAACGAAATACTGTTCCAGTTTCGACCACTAACCTAAGAAATCAGTGCCATCGAAACAAAGGCATTCCAACCTATAGATACAATCCCTGATCGTTAGCTTTGATACCTTTGGTATGATTGTTGACAGAAGAGATAGAGAAGAGACGATAGAGAGAAAAGACAGAGAGAATTGAGAGAAATCTGGCTCAATAGCATTCATTTTTGCATAACTATCTTTGGCCCTTGTCACCGAATATAAAGCAAAGAAAATCCAAATGTAAATACAACTTTAAAAGTTGGTTAAAACAAACGGTAAATTAAACATCAATTAATGAAACTAAATGCCCTTTTTAACCAAACCCTTTTACGCATCATTTCATTAATCTTTTCCTCCAAAACACATTGTTTTGTCATGGTTTAATTTCAGCCTGTGACACAAATATGGTGAATTTTTTTAAAACCCAAAACTCTTTTAAATAATGAACCTGTAATGCCTACCACTTAAGGGGCTGGATGCTTGGTTGGAGGGAGGGGAGGGGAGGGGAGGGGAAGGGGAAAGAGAGAGAAGCGTATATAATGCTGACCTTTTCATGCCACGTGTTGATTTTTAATATGTTGATTGGTGTTTTTTCATTGATCCAACGATTTAAGATATGTGAATGACAAGTGATAGTTGTCTCATTAAAGTGATTATGTGTAACGTCCCCCTACTCGAGACCGTCACCGGAGTCGAGCAGGAGACATTACAAAACTTATCTTAGCACTTAAATAGTTTTCGTAGTAAACTATCCATCTGCGTCACGGTCGCTAAAAAAATCATATCTCGAGTTACGAAACTCAAAATCTAATTCCGTAAATTTTTCCTGAAACTAGACTCATATATCTACTTACTAAATTTTTTCTAGAATTTTTGGTCAGGCAAATTAGTACAGTTTATTAGAAAAAGTCTCCCCTGTTTCAGGATTCGGTTACTTTGACCCTTGTGCACTACGAATCAAATTTCTTCCTGTACAGAAATCCAATGACTATGCCATTTATTTCAATTAAAAATAGACTCAATAAGGAATCCATAAAAATAAAGTTTGAGTCCTAATTCTTAATACAAAATTTATGGTGAATTTCTAAAGTCAGAACAGGGAATCCAGAAATTGTTCTAACCCTGTTTCACCAAAACGTAAATATCTCATAAAATACAACTCTTTTACCTATTTTATTTCTTCCATATAAAAATAGATTCATTAAGATTAAATTAAAAATTTTATTCATTATCTAATTCACTTTATACTATTTTTGGTATATTTTCAAAGTTGGACTACCGCTACTGTCCAAATCTGTCCAAATCTGTTTTAGTATACAATGTTGATAACTAAGTTTATAACATCTTCATTTCTTCTCTCTACAATATTTACCAACACTTCCTCTTATTACTCTTCACTAACATATCAAAACATACCATACTTTAGGTTAAGGTTTCCTAGGACAATGCCATTTTCCAAAAAGATAGAAACTTCACCAATTTGAGTTTGGGGATTGGCTTGTATGCTGAGTTCTTATACTTTCGTACCTAGCTCAAGCACGAAACAAACCGCATAATCGAGAATACTCTCAGTGGTATTTCTATAAACAATAACTTAATCAATTTTAAAACATGGTAATTCAAACAAATTATTGCTATTATTCAATATCAATCAGACTTTAATAACCTTTACTTTATTTACCCTTATTAACATAACTCGGACAACGACGGATACACGGATCCAACCCACACTCCGGATAAGCACATAGTGCTTCATCGGAATAAATCTGAACTTTAACATTATAGTACACAAAGTACTTCATCGGAACAAATCCAAACTTTAACAAAGAGTCGACACATAGTGTCTCATCGACTCAATGTCGGAATATCCCAATACTTCCAATTCCTATGACATGTCAACTATATCCGACTAGCCCGACAACCATTAATAGGGTATTCAAAATCACATTCATTTCAATATGGTAAAAATACTTACCTTATTCACATTTTCATATAATATAAATATCAAATATAGCAATAACGATTAAGCTCGGTTTATAGAAATACAAATCACTATTTATCGAATTTAATCGATATCTTCGCTCACTTTCTCTTTTCCTTCTTTGATGACGATCCGTGCTACGTTTGCTACTAACAATCATACAATTAAAAATCATCAATATATTAATTCATAAAACACATTTTCACTTTCTACCAAACTTTTACAAAAATTCCAATTTCGTCCTTTTTCCATTACTAATCTTTTTTCTTTAACTTAAGCTTCATATTCTCTTTAATCAACTCATTAACAATTTCTAACTCATAAAATTCATTATAAAACATAAATTTTGAGCTCTATTCAACTTAGTCCCTATTTAAACCTAACTTAGAAATTCCTTTAACTAATCACTTCTAACTTCAATTTCTATCAATTTAACCCATAAAACCTCAATTTATTCAACTAAATCAATATCTAAAAATTCTCTATTTCTCTTCATTTTAACCTCATACATGTAGAACTTTGAATTAGGCATCCATAAACATAAAAATCATAAGAAAATGAGCTAAAACAACTTACCAATCAAACTTTAGGGCCTTAATCCTAAAATTTCCCTTTTTTCTTTCTTTCTTTCTTTCTTTCTTCTTTCTTTCACGTTTGCTCTCTGTTAGTCTTTCTATATTCTTTTCTATTTTATCAATTTTACTTATTATACTATTATTAACCTATAATAAATATAAAACTAAATGTGTAAATAGTTATAACATAAAATATCTTATAGCTATTACACATATATACCAACTATTACACACGTTATTCAATATTAACACACACATGGCACTTAGGGTCTAATTACTAGATTAGTCCCTTTTACTTCTTTAATCTATAATTAAACTTTTATTCCTTATGCAATTTAGCCCTTTAAACTAAATTCAAGCTACTTCACTTAATTAAACACTAAATAACCATTCAACTATAATTCATAAATATTTCTAATAAATATTCATGAATAAATTTCACGGAAACAGTACTCAAGACTCAATTTCCGATACCGTAACTTTCGGTTCATTACATTATGTTGTTAAGGATAGTTGACTTGGGTACCTTAGTTGAGTAGCTCTTGTGGCAGAATAGATTGCTAATTGAGAGTTTGAAATCCTATTGTAGCATAATATTATTTTATCTACATGAACTACTAAAAATAAATAGTAGTTCCAATAAAGTATTAAATAAGGGGTATTTTGACTTAGAAATTTAATCAAAGTATTAAATAATGGGAAATGCTATGTGGGTTAGCTACTATTTATAAGCTTTAGAGAGTGGAGTTCAACAATGCTATCTTATTATTTTTCTATTATACCCTCCATTAAGGCCCTATTTATGTCAACGCCTCTGTTATATTAATTAAATAACTTCCAACACTTAATCTGTGGCTAACATTTGCTTGGTGTTAACTTTAATTTAATGGTTTTTTACTAAGCTCTAAACCTTAATATTTATATATATTTTTTATTCTTTTAAAGTTAAATTCGATTTTTAACTTTACAAAATGTTTTCTAATGAAAACGTTGACTAAAACATTTATTTTTTTTATGATGTCGTGATGTTAACTCACGTGTACTTTGTGTTAGCATGACGTTATTTATCTTTTTCAATAAATAATTTTAAAATTATAAGAATTTTCAAAAAGACAAAAAAAATTCTAAAAAAAATACACATTGATTAGCATCCATTAAAAATAGCAATTTAACACTTTTTGGAAAGCAAATGATGAAATTTAACTTATTTTATAAGATTGACGATTAAATTTAATTAAAGAAATATAAAATTTAAAGGTTTTTTTTTGGGTAGAAAACTATACTTTTTAAGAAAGGGAGCTGAAATAGTCAAAAACAAAAGCTATGGAGTAGCCAAGAATTTGATTCCATCATCTTTCTTTTGGTTTAATCATATTTTAAAGCCGAAAGGAGAGACACATATACGAGCATGACTTCAATTTCAATGCGGGATTTAGGGTTTAAATTTTGACGAATGGCCAATGGCAATGGGAGGGGTGCAAAAGAGGCCCCTTTTTCCTTAGGTTTCGACTGTCTTATTCCTTTGGTTGGCTAATGAAACCATAGCTTCAAAAACAAAGGCAAGATTTTGAAAGCAAATTCGATGGTTAGGGCAAAGAGTATCTTCAATAGGTACATATTCTTTGCCAGTTTTCCAACCCATACCGTATAATAAAACTAGTAGGGGTGGCAAAATAACTCGAAATCAATCAGACTTTTTTGAGTTTAGGTTGAGGTTAGTTTTTGATTAATCTCGCCTCGAAAAATATTACCAAAACAACTTGGCTTTAGTTTCATATAAGATTTTATGAGAGTTTAAATGTTTTTCGTATTTTTATAAGAATGAATTTTATAAAATTAATATAATATAAAAATATTTTAAAATATTTTATTTTTTTTATTTGGAGTCAAATTTAAGTATCGTAAATTTTACATAAAATCAATTCAAATGATATTAAAAAGAGATTGGAATAAGAAAAAAACCAGCACGTCTCACCCAATGGGGTGTGTAGAACTCATCAAACGGTGCATAAGCGACTCTACAGTCTCACCATTGTTCACTTTACTTCATAAGTTCATATAAATGAGAAAGGCAGAGGAGATCTTGGACAAAATCTTAAGTTGTACTAATATATATATATATATATATATATATATATATCTAAAAGCTACTTCCAAATATTTACATATTTTAGTTACAAAATTGTACACAAATAATGATATTTCTGGTCAATAAACAACAGTTACTAAATATCAATATTTTTCTAACTGCATGCATGAATGCAACATTTATATATATATATATATATATATAATATTATAAGGTTTTGGATTGCTTGTTTGTGTTCAGAACTTTGTGGCCTTCCATGTCTGCTAATGCTTGAGAAACTTTAGTAAAATTTGATGATAAATGTTATGGTATTTGTTATTATTGATCCGCTATCCGGTCGGGTTTTGGCTCGTAGCCTACATTGTTGGTGACCTGAGTTCGCACGGTGTGGGTTCACTCTACCATACAGATGAACCATCAAGTAAAAAACACGTGTTAATTTTAAAGTAGGGTACGTGTTGACATGCATGGAGACGTACTTACGACGTCACATCCATGAACAGTAATCGTATCATATAAATAGAAAATTTAACCCTTCTAAAAGGGATATACACACAAAAATACTCAACAATAATTTTTTCATTCATACATGCATGATCCCTTATTGCTTCTGACTATCTTTTTAATTTAGTATGGAGTTAAATTTGATAAAATATTCTTTTCTTAATTACTAATCTTTTCTAAATTGTGTACATATAAAAATAACTTGATTTGTATACGAGAAAATATTTTAGTAATTTCATAACTGAGGCGATGTCTAATTGACCCGTGACATCAATTCAATAAAACACTTAAAATAAGTATACATTGACGTATAGCTTTTGGTTTTTTTTTTTTTTTAAGAATAAAAATATCTTCCATATTCGTTTTATGGTTCATAAAGAGAATAATCTTTTCGAAAATTTTTGAGAGTGTAACGTAACTATCTGCCACTGGGTTAATTATTTTTTTAGCATTCACTTTATCAATAAAATACATATATATTCATTGTATTAAATTGAAGTGAGATTTAAGGTATGATTTGTAAGCTTTATATGATTGATAGCTGAAAACAAGACATTAAAAATCTATGGGTTAAATTATTCTAAGATTTTAGCATCAATGAAAATGGCTGCCAATGAGATTTCAGCATCTGGCAATGACATAATAAAATCAGTTTGATCATTTCACACTTACAAACAAGATTATTGGTTCTTGTTGCTTTCTTTACCATCCAATTAAAATACCATTTTGCACACATCACTTAACCCTTTATTAAATGATTTTTATGCTCCAAGTCCCTGTATTTTCACAAGTTTAGTATTTAATCCTTTACTTTTTATTTGAAGGAACTTAGTCTTACTTTTTTGATTAAAAAAAAAAAGCAAGCCCAATTATTAATACTGTTAAATTATGGTTCATTACAATATTGTTTTCTTTGTTACATATTTATCTGGTGAGTAATTTTTTTTTATTTCGGAATGCAAGAAGAATTCTAACGGTGTTAAAGTAACTAAATTTCTAAAAATAAAATTAAGGAGACTAATTTGAAAACAGTAGCAAAACTTGAGTGTGTATGTGGGATTAATTAGGCTCTTAGTCCTTGTGCTTTTTTTCTGGAATTTTGAAAATTTGATCTCTCTGATTTATTTCCAGAAATTTATTCCCTTTACTTATTCGATTTGAAATTAGGAATAAAAAGACTTAAGGCTAAATTAAACCATGTATGTGAGTCCAAAATTTATGGCCACATAATTACCAGTCATGATGGTTGGGTTTATTATTTATTTTGGTTAAATTATAAAATAAAAATTTAAAATTATAATATCTTCACATATTTGGAATTTAATCTTCATATTCTTAATTTTAAGAATTCAGTTATTCTATTTTTCAATTTAAAATTTAGGTTTATTTGCTAACACCACTAAAATTCTTCTATTAAATTTGCTGGTGTTTAAAATTAAAAACAATAGTACTCACTTGGTATTCATGTAACAAGAAAATAACATTGTAATGAACTCGAATTTGATATAGAATTTTAACGGTGTTAATAATTCTTAAAAGTTCCCATCAACATTTTAATCAAAATAAAGTATATAGACTAACTAATGACATTAAAGTTGAGGCACCAAATAATGTAAAATTTAAAGTATATAGATTAAATATCAAAATTGAATGAAATAAAAGGATTAAAACTAAAATTTAACCATTCTTATATAATCTCAAAAAAGTAAAAAGATTAGAACTAAAATTTAACAATTATATATTCTCGTAAAAAAAAAAAGAGAAAATATTTTTAAATGTACAGTGTCATGTAAAGGAAGGTCCTAAAAAATGAATAAATTAGTCTTCATACATTACATCAAAAAGTAAACAGATTTTTCTATTAAAAATTCTATCTATTTCTATTATTAAAAATTGGTCTCTATACGCCAACATGAGGTATATGTGGCACTCTGTGTGTCAATGTTTGGTTAGTTGGGTCAATTACACCAGTTTTTAAAAGTACAAATGGATGAAATTTTTAATAGAAATGATTAATTTACTCTTTGATCTAATGTACAGGAACTAATTCACCCATTTTTGAGTAAAGAGGATAAAATATAATCTGACTCTTAGTACAAAAACCTTTATAATACCGCAATCAGCTATTGAATAGCAAAGAATTAGATGGTTTTGGTATACTTTCACTTGAATGCAAAACCAAGTTTGTTTAACCAAAAAATGGAAAGGCAAAAAGCTAAAGACAAAACCTGAAGCAATGGCCAAAACAGTTAAAAGAAGAAATCCAGCCTTTTTAACCATGGTTGTTTCTTTTTAATAACCCACACCTCCAAATTAACTTATTTTGGTTAAAAATAGAAAAGGAATTTGGGTTTGGGTTAACTTTGTTAAGTGTTTTTTTAATCTCAAAATGGGAAAGAAGTTAAAACTTAAACCTTACTTTATTTTTTAACAGCAAAAAATGTCTTTTACCAAAGAATTTCACTGCAAAAATGTGTTATTTCCTTTTGGTAATGAATGTGTGGTAAGAGTAAAAAGTTTTTAGTGGGCTTTAAAAGGTCATCACCTCTCCTCTGTTTCTTCAACTATAAATCATCCTACAACTCATTCCCTTCTCTTTCATATTCATTTTTTTGCTTACGTTTTCCTCTCCTCCAATACCAAATATATTGCTTTCTTTTTGTTGTTCATGTAAGCTTTCTCTTTCATTTACATCCCCCACATCCCTGTTTGATCTCAGAAAACTCTCCAAAAGAAAAAAGGGTTTTTTTTCCTCACATTTTTTTTTTCATTTTAGCTCCTCTGTTTTTCCTCTGTTTATTTTTTTTCTTCTGGTGGGTAAGAGAAAATGTTCTCAAGTGTATGTCAAGGTTTGCAATTATGCCTTGAGCCAAGGATCGTTGAATCACATTTTTTGAGGCTGAAACTGGCTCCACCATCGAGTTTTCAAGACTCCATTGAAACTCCCACGCCCTGTTTCACTAACCCTTCCGAACCCGAACCCATTTCATACCACAATGATTATGATGACACCGACATTAACATTACCGACGGTAACAACAATAGCGACAATATAAGCAAGCAAAATGCTGATATGGGTGTGTGGAGTTTCCTTCAATCCCTCGCCGGTCCCAAAGATTCTACAGAGAATAACGAAGTTTACGTGCACCCTCTCGTTAAAAGTTCAGCTTCTGCCCTAAGTAAAGAAAGCCTTGAAATGTGCACCGAAAGCTTAGGCAGTGAGACCGGAAGCGATATCAGCGACGACATTACCTTTGGGTGCTACAGTCCATCGAAACATAGGGAAAATTCGGTGACGAGACGAATGAGTTATAGTAGGAGCTTTCCACCGCATTTGACATCCATTAGCGGTTCAAATATGAGTTATAATCCGTTAAAAACAAGGGAAAATTTGGTGATGAAAAGGATGAGTAGTAGCAGCAGCAGCAGCTTTCCGCCTCCTTTGACGTCCATTAGCGGTTCGAATGGCGTCCAAGTCACGTCTCACCGCGAAGGCGGCCGGTTAGTACTTCAAGCCGTTAATGTCCCTTCTTGTCAAACGTACTTCCATGTAGAACGAAGTGAGGGCAGGCTTAGGCTTTGCCTTTTGAAAGAAACAACCGCTGATACCCCAATTTTCGATGACAAAGAAGAAGAAGAAGAAGAAGAAGGAGAAGAGGTAACCGAAGAAGATGAAGTTGTTGAAGAAGGTGAAGTACTTTATGAAGAAAATGATGTTGTAGAAGAAGATGAAGTACTTTATGGAGAAAATGGTGTTGTACAGGATGAAAATGATGTTGTAGAAGATGAAGTACTTTGTGAAGAAAATGATATTTTAGAAGATATAGATTATGAAGAAAATGGTGCTGTAGAAGATGAGGTTGAAGAAGAAAAGTGTTATTGGGGAGTTGAGGACTTGGATGAAAAGAATGGGAATATTGGGGATCAAATTGGAAATGGGAAATTGGCAAGGCTAATAAGCTGCAAAGGAAATGGGTGTGGGCACAAAGGGTTACTTGATTGGGAGCCATACTTGGTGGCTACTTAAAATATTTCTCAACCCCAACAAAGAGAATTACTAGCATTGAATGTCACTAATTTTTTTTTCCATTTTTCTAATTTTTAGCTATTAAAAAGTTTGAGATTACCAATAATCTTCCCTCCATTTTCTTCCATGCACTACTCTCTTTCTCCTTTTCCTAACTTTTTTTAAGAAATTTTATGCGATAAATTATCAAAAATACGGTTTAAATTATTATGTTTATCAACAATGAAACTAACTTGTTAAATTTCATAAAATAAGGGACCGAATTCTGACAATCTCAAAAAGATGAAATTCATAATCAACGATATCAATTTTAGCTAGAACCAAAAAACCTAATCTACTTAATTCTGACCCAAAATTCAACTTGACCCGATTTAATTATAAAAAGTCAATGATTTAAGCGCGTCTAACCAAGACTCTAAAAATAAATTACTTCAACAAATAATTTAAAATGACCCAATTAAAAACCCTAATTCATATACATAGTTTTATCTTTGACATGGCATAAGATTAATTACATGACCATAAGCAAGATTATACACAAAACATAACAACATCATTACGAAATAAACAAGACATAGCGACAGCAATGAAGTAGAAATGTAGGCTTAAATTTCCAACCACCAAGAATAGATGAAATGGATGGTCCCGATCAATTAATGGGGTTCCTCTAATTTATGTTCCTCATCGCTTTCAATGGGGGGCATATTTTGTTGGACCATATATCATTTAAGAAAAAGGCAATATCAGAGATGATGGGAAATATAAAGGTCACAACCACATGTATGGTACGGTCCAAAATTGAAATTTTACCACCTTACTCTCAACCTTTTTACATATTTGGTATTAACAACCTCTTCTTGCCTTGCAAAATGTTTCTATAATTTTGGTTATGTGAGATATTTTAAAGGTTAAAACCAAGGTCTTATTCGTCTTTTTCCTTTATTGTTTAGATATATATCATCTGTTTAAATTATAATGACATCTGAGAAGAAGAAACATTAATCTATCATTGATCATGTCATGTAATATTTACACTAAGAAATGTGATTTTACCTTTTAATCAATTTAACCCGTTTCAACACTAAAGAATAAGAGAAACTGATTTCCAAATAAAAGCAACGTATTCGGTAATCGATTTACCGTGTTCTAAATCACTAGGACAATATCTTTTGTTTCCGACGTGACTTGATCAAATGGCTACAATCTCCTCCTATTTATCTTTAACCATAGTCGTTGATTTTAAAAAGATCTAATGGGATCTCACTATAATAAGATCTCACCTGAGACGTTATTGTTGGTATATGATAGAATCCTTATCACCCAATGTGTGGGTGAGACAATTTCTTTTCTTAAATAGTAGTTTTCATTATAATAATATTATTTTGAAAGAAAATTAATTTTAAAATAAATTAATTATTTTAAGTGAAAGAATATATATTAGTGGTTGTTTTTTTTATGTATTAGTGTGGATGAAAAATTTATTTAACAAATTAAAAATGATATAAAAATCAAATGTGACTTTGGGTTCAATCCCGTCACGTGTAAGCATATTTCTAAAATTTATACGAAAATATAAGACTACCCTCAAAATAATATCAATGCCTTTATAAATATAAGGAGACTTTGGTAAAATCTCTATTGAGTTAGCATCCAGCGACGCGAACTCAAGAAGAATTTTAAATATAGATATATATGAGTATTGGTGTGTTTAAACTATTAATTTACTATTTTAGATTTATTAATATTTATATATATTTATAACATAATTTCTAGTTTTTAAATAAAATATATATGCAAATATACATCAATTACATCAAGTTTTAACAAGTAAATGTTAAAAACTTTATCTATTTCTAAAGTTAAAAACCGATCCCTATAAATCAATATGAGGTACACGTAACACGCCAAATGTCACTGTGTGGTTATTTTGTAAACCAAGTCAATTTTTAATAGTATAAAAAAATAAATTTTTTAATAGAAATGACAAATTTATTTTTTAAATTAATAAATTAAGAAATTTAATAATTTTTTAAATAAAGAGAATATCATAATTTTACCATGAAAGCAAAGTTTGAAAAAGTTGCCCCCAGATAGCATTTGATTTTAATTAGAAATTCCGGTATAAATTCAGGGAGTCGTATGTAAGCATTGATTGTAAAGCGTACACCGTCAGATTTTTCAAATACTACATAGTCCCTCCTTGTGTTCCTATATTTATTATGGATGGTTGGGGTTGTCTGCAACGGTCCAAGCTGCTGCACTGCGTCCCAATATATTGTCTAATTTAAGGTTAGCGGTAAATGCAACGTATACAAGTCCCTGTACTATGTTACAGAAAACGTATAAAATGATTATTTTTTTGTAATAATGAGAAAATGACATTGTATTTTTAGGAAGAAATGCGTGTTTGAATTTTGGAAATAAGATTATTGAGAAGGACGATAATGAACCCCGAAGATAATTATAAAATAGACATAAATCATACAAAAAAAAAATGTAGTGCTAGCTTAAAATATGACTTAAATAGTTGCCTCTAATTGACAAATAAGATGTGAAATCAAATCGAGTTAAACTGTTATAAAATATGATTATTTTACAAGTTTTTTAATGGGTAAGGATCTTTTTGCTCATTTTCCAAAATATAAAGACTCGTGTTTTTATGTTACTTGGATTTTTTTTCTATCTTATGATAATTCTGTAAATAAGTTTCATCTATAGAAAGATCCATTATAGTTAGATCCCGTGAGATTTATTGTGGTTGTGGAAGAGAAGACACATCTTCTCTATTTTTCGGTAATCAATTGAACATGTTCAAGGTTAGGGATGGCAATGGAGTGTGGTTGGCAAATTTTGCTCCACCAGTCACCCCGCTCCATTATAAATGTATAATCTTGAAAATCACAACCACCTCCATGGATGTTATAGACATCCATTCCTACTTTGCCTCACCAAACTCTGCTCTGCTTCAATTTAATTTTTGCTAATTATTTTAAATATTTTTAGATTTTTTAAAGTCAAGTAAATATGTAAGCATAATTCTTCAAAAATATTTAAATATAAACATTAAATCATCATTTCAAGAAAAAAATTAAGTTAAATTATATAATTGGTCCCCATATTTTTTCTTTTTGAGTAATTTTTTCTTTTATGTTCTTTTCAATTTTTCTTTTTTTATTATTTTCCGTTCTCTTCTACTTCTCCTTTTATTTTCCTCCCTCCTCCATCTCTTTTAACATAAAAGAAAAAAATAAATTACTCAAAATGAAAAAAATATGGGACAATTAACGTGCTACATCAGCTTACCGTTACACCATTAATGACAATTAACGCTCAGTGACTAAAATGTTACAATACGATAACATAAGTGACTAAAACGTAACATTTAAAACATAAGTGATTAAAATGTAACCTGAGAAAACTAAAAGTGACTATTTTAATAATTTACACTTAAATATAATATAAATAATTCTTTTTAAAATAACAAAAATCCATATAACTTGAATATCGAATAGAAAACATATGGGGTTAGGGATTTATGGCAGTTAAATTACAATGTGGAAGATGAAAGGCAAGTTGTTGGGGGTCTTTTGTACGAAGGGAGTACAAATGCGTGGACACAGTCATAATAATTGGACCCACAAAGGGACCAACATGCAAATTGACCTCATTACAACATGATCTTCCATGTGCTTAGGTAGCTGCTGCTTCCCTTATTTCACTGATTTATAAAAAAAAAAAAATCCCAATCAGTTAAAAAAGATGCTGATATGATTCGTGAGATCTCTGTTCTACTCTCTCTGTATTTCATGTAATGTGACTGACAATTTCCATTTCACATTCAAACATATCCCCACAATTCTTACCTCTACTTTATTATGTCTGTCTAAAAATCCATGTGTACTGAAGATGAAAGATCATGGAACGAATCAAAGCTAGATATTGGTAAACAGAAAATTTATCATTTGTACAAAAGCAAGACACTTTAGTCTTTACTACAAAAATTGGGATGTCGAAAAGGTAACTTTTGAGAAAGGATTGCAAACATTTGACAATTTGATTTGTTGTTGGGTCAAGTCGAGTCGGGTCCAGTCGGGATTGGGGATAATATATCCCTTAGGAGAGGAGGATAGTGCCCTACCGTGGAGTTTGGGTATCCATACATTGAGGTACTTTATATAATTGTTTTGGTTGGCTTTAGGTGGGGGACGATGTAGAAATTGTCAAACATAGGCATATGCTATCGTTTTCTCTTGGGATAAGCTCACATTCGGGACTGAATTTGATAAAATTTTACATTCGTTCACATTAGTTTTGAAATTTGATTTTTTTTTTTAATTTGTTCCGTAAATTTAAAGTACATTAATATTATGATATTTTGTTAGATCACTATTTGATTTGCCAATAGAATATTGACATGTGTCTTAAAAAGTCTTTTGAAAATTTATAAAATAGGAAATTTTATGAAATTTATTTTGTTAATTGTGAAGGTTAATTTTGAATGTGTACTTTTAGTAGATTTTTTTTACAAAATAAATTACAGGTATTTTAGAAAATTTTAGGTTTTGTTTTATATTTTCTTCAACTTTAAGAATTTTATATTTTTATTTCACGTGCATAATAAACCTAAACATATAGTTTTTCGATTCATTTCAAATGCGTATTTTAGTAATTTTTTATAATTTCAAAAATAATAATATAAAAATTATTTTAAAATAAATCTTAGTTTTCTTTAATTAAATCATTTATAATCATTTTAAATATTCAAATATTTAACAATATAAAAGTTTTAAATCAAATTTTATATATTTAACGAAATAATTTATACTGGGGTCTGTATGTTTCACTTTCTAAAAATAATTTATGGAAAATGGCTTACTTTCCTAGAAAAGTCAATATTTTCCGTGTTTGTATGAATCAGATAAAATATTTTCTCATTGTTTGATAAGTTTCTTAAAATATTTCATAAAGTTATTTTCAATGAAACAAATATACATTTGAGATTTTTTATCTTTTATTGTTTAATTGAGTTTATTTTATATTTTACATTATTTTTGCATTATTTTTCATATATTAAAAATATGTTGTTAAATTCAAGTTCATTACAACGTCATTTTTAGTTTTTATTTAAAATGTGACATCAACAAAATTGACAAAAAATTAACAATGTCAACAATTGGACTTGATTTTCAAATTTGAAAAGTAAAAGGACAAAATTTTTGAAAATAAAAGTACAAAGACCAAATCGTAAAATCGTAAAGAGTACATAGACTTATGACATATTTTAACCTTTATACTACAAAATATTTATTATTAATATATTTTATAATTGTAATAAATATTTATTATTAAAATATTAATATTGAATATTTTCAATAAAATGTGAAGAATATTATTTGAAATTATTATTATTAAAATAAATTTGAAATATTAAATAATTTATTAAAATAATACATTATATTAATTATATTAATAATTTATTATATGACAAAATATAAATGATTAAATATGTATATTTAATAATAATAAAATTATAATGTTTTATATTAATATTTTAATAATTTTAAATATATTTAAAAATAAAATAAAATTTATTATTAATATAATAATATTAAGCTTAATTTAAGTTAATTTTATATAAAATAAAATTACTTATAGATGAGCTTTTTTTCCGAAAAATGACTTAGGCTTTTCAAAATTACAAGAAAAATAACTTATTTTATGTTGATTTGTAAGTCATTTTCCATTGACCAAACTGTTTTCTATGAAGCAAACACAGAAAAATATAGAAAATATTTTCCGTAAAACTTTTTACATGTAAATAAACTGATCCTCAATTTTTTTTTAATTACACTTGAGAAAATTTTATTATTTAATTATAAAGATCCATTTAAGTGCACTTTATATTGTGCTAGCATCTTTTCTTTTTGCTCCACTCCAATTTATTTAAAAAAATGGAACTTTTGAAAAATAAATTATATTATTTTTTGAAATTATATAAATATAAAATTACTAGAAATAAATGTTAAAAAGAATATGAATAAATTTGGACAACCATTTGTCTAAGTTCATTATGTACATGAAATATAAAAATAAAATTTCCAAAATTAAAAAAACCTAAAGTATTAGAATGAAAAAAATTATAAAATACCTAGAATTTATTTTAAAAATAATTATTGTATTATTATTTTTGAAACTATAAAAATATAAATTACTAAAATGTAAGTTGAAATGAACTTAGACAAATGATTTTGTCTATATTTAAATGAAATTGGACAACCATTTATCTAATTTATCATACACGTAAAATAAAATAAAAAAATAAAAAAGGTACAAATTAAATACCAATTACTTAGTACATGGGCTAAAGTATACACAAGGACGTAGCCAGGGGGCTAGCAGGGGCTTTGCCCCCTAAGATGAAATTTTTTTCATTTAAGCTTTTTAAATTTTTAAAATTTAACTTAGTAAAGGTAAAATTGTACTTTAACCTCCTAAAATTGATAAAAAATTGATTTAATCCTTTAAAAATTATAAAGATATAGGTTATTCAAATGATAAATTTATATTTTTACTATCGTAAAAATTAAAATTTAATTCCAACCTCTCATAAAAAGATTTTCCACCTTCACCCCTGGTATACACAAACCCCAAAAATATTAAACTGCTTTTAAAAAAATCAAATAATTATATAACATAATCTCTAAGTACCACATCATCATACTTTAGTAGAACCTAAAATTAGGGACCAAAATGAGAAAAGTTATAAAAAGTCTAAAACTAATATGAACAAAAAAAAAATACCAATTTTAAATACTAAACGTTGCTTTTATTGCTTTTCTTTTTAGCGTTGTGTGCTTGTGAAACCTTACATGCCCCTGCACCCACATGTGAGCAAAAAATCTCCATAACTTTTAGGTCAAATTGTATGAAAGGTCCTTGTACCATGTAAATATTTTTTTGATATGTTTAGTTAATTTATCCTAGTTTGATTATTTTTAGTATTTCTATTTTTTAAAATGTATATTTTCAATCATGAGACCAAATTTTTTTCCCATAAATCCCTTAAAAGTTTTTGGTGGCTTATTTTTGTACAAGGACTTATGGCATATGTTTTAGGGATTGGTATGGGCATTGGCTCCTCCAAAAATAGTAAAATTATAATTTAATTTCTCTTGTAATTATAAAGTTAATATAAGGTTAAAATATGTCGTAAATTTCTGTACTCTTTAAAAAATTGAAATTTAATCTTTGTACTTTTATTTTCAAGAATTTAGCCCATCTAAATTTTAGAATTTAAGTCCAACTATTAACACTGCTAATATTTTTTGTTAAGTTTATTGGTGTGACATTTTAAAATATAAAAAGTATTCATTTTGTAACGATATAGCCAAAAAAAATATGTTGTAATGAATTGGAATTTAACAGAAAATTTAATAATGTTAACTAAAATATTTATATATATATATATATATATAATACTGGGTAGGGAATGGATACAAGATTTGAACCCGTTTCAAGCAAGTGTTTGATAAATGTTTTAACAATCACTCTATACTTAAATCAAGATAAATTCACATTTTAAATAATTACGAGACTAAGAATAATCAAATTATAAATGCACAGAGTACATAAAGTTTTAAAATTTATCATCAAAACCCAATTCCCAGGAATTTCTCCTTTTTTATTATCAAAACACCATCAAATATTGTTGTAGTTTTGTTGGCTGGGAGAAGCCATGTGATTGAAAGCAATGGGAACGTTATCTCTTTCATTACTACTATTATCATTCTTCATTGAAGGACTTAACAGGTTAAGACCTTGCAGAAAACCTATATATATATATATATATATATATATGCATGTATATATTGCATGAGATGACTGAAGAGTCTAATATCTATTTTTACTATTAAAATTCAGTCCTATCCCATTTCAGGTTCCATAAATTAGATAAAACAAATGTCAATATATCTTAGTCCAAGGAGTTTTTAGCAAAAGTTTCTAACAGTAGAATAAGTCAAGTCCTTTTAGCTGCTTGAGTTGAATATGTGAGTGAGGCTCACTGGGGGTGGGATGTGTGGCACAGCAAATTTGGTCTGTGCTCCAACTTCTATAAATTATAACCTGAGTCCCTAGTGTATCAGTATTATATCTTGTTTGATATTTGAAATATGTGGATTAAGTTGTACAATTTTTATATCCATCGTATGGATAATTTAGATTTGATGTGTTAAAAGCTCAAATACTATTCAAATTGTCTATACAGTAGATACACACGTGTTTATAATTTAATCCACAAGTTTTAAATATGCATTTGAGCTGGTATTTAATATGTAAACTGATAGTTAGGTTGATAGAGAAAAATAATTGATACAATATTGATATTTCGAGTTCAATTTAAACGCTTTAAAACATAAGAATCAATTTAATATCTGAATAATAGTTTAAGGACATTTGGTGGAATTATCCCCAAATTATTCATCAAAACATTATAGTAACATGAATAGAACATGACAAATAGTATTATCCAATAATTTCTTTTAATAAGAAATAAATAACCAAATTTTGGGGTCAATATATTGACTTTAATATCATGATAGCTATGGCAATCCAATATAAATGCATTTATGAAAATAATCAGATAAAAATTGAGCAAAAAATATGTAATTTGTCCCCAAATTTTAGTAAAGAATTTCTTTATATCTAATTGGTACTTAAATTTATATTTCGTTATTCATGTTGGTATTTTCGCACTAACATTATTATTTTGTGTTAATGTGGCCACTAACATCCAATTTGTTGGGACACGTGGCAGATATTAATTAAAATTTTAAAAATCTTTAAAAATATATAAATTAATTTTAAATTTTTCACATAAAAATGAACCGAGACAAATAGTTGTCAAAATACATTTGAACTTGAACGTCATTTGTCCATATTCATTCTAGATGTATTTTTAAATTAATTTATAGATTTTTATTTCTTTTCATAAAATACTAGTTTTAAGTAATTGTTATTTTAAAATATATAAATTTATATTCAATTAAAGATAGATAAAAGTACATAATATATTGAAAAATATATAAAAATTACAATATATAATATATAAATATAAAAACTTTTAAATTTATAAAATAGATAAATAGATAAAAGAACTAAAATCACATCTACAATGAATTTGGACAAACGGTTATCCAGATGCATTTAAATTTGATAACTATTTATTAGGTTTACTTTGATGTAAATTTTTTTATAATTTATATTCTTGAATTTCAAAATAATAGTAACCTGGTATTTTATAATAAAAATTAAAAACATATAAACTTACTAAAAAATCTGAAATGAATCTAAATATATGACTGTCCAAATTCAAATGTATCTGGATAACTAATTGTCTAAATTCATTCTTAATGTGAAAAAATATATTTTTTATTAATTTATATATTTCTAAATACTTTTAATTTTTAATTTATGATTATCATATATTATCATCAGATTTGGCCATTAATATTACGTCAATATAAACTGTTATTATTAGTACAAAGATATTAATCTAAATAACAAAATATAAATTTAAATACTAATTAAATAAATGAAAAAAATTTAAGGTTTAGGGTTTATCTCTCATCATCAGCATTGACTAGGAAAGGGTTTAAACTTTAGTACGACATTACAAACCCCATAGCCGCTCACAAATATGACGACGTACCCATAAAAAGAAAAAACCTGCAGCAAAGATTAGGTTGTCTTTGTCTCTGTACAGATGACAAGGCAACAAGTATGCCTGGTAAAGTTGCAACCTCGTAATTAATGCACGACAATGTCACGCATTTAGGAGGACCAATAAAAAACCTTAAAAATACTGCAACAACGAGTCTTAAAAGGCATATGCCGACAGTGTCTTGGTTCTGTTCTAACCCCACCTCTAATCTCTAATTATCAAAAAAATTTCAAAATTTACATATTTTAATTTATTTTTCATTTTTAGTTAAATTTCATCATTAATTTTTAAAAAATCAAACCACTTATTTTTAAAGGAAATGCAGATAAAAACATTAAATTTTTAACGATATTAGTATATAATTCACGTGATAATTTATTTGTATTTCATGTTAATATGATATTATTTATTTTATATGTTACGCTTATAAATAATTTATTAATTATAAAAAATTAATTTTTTAAAAAAGTATAAAGTTTACGTGGATTAACATGTGAATTGTTATGTATTATTTTTATTAAAAACAACAATTTATTTTTCAAAAGTTAATTTAAATTAATTTTTTAAATTTAATAATCAAATTTAATAAAAATAAAAATAAATTTGATAAAAATATAAACTTTAATAGTTAAATTTATTGTTGTACCTATAAAATAATTTAAAAAAGGATATTTTTATTCCAGTGGTGGGCTAGGCCTCATTGTGCCACCATCAACACTATTTGCATACGTATATTCCCCGCCAGTTCCTGTGGTCTTGCTCTCATTTTACCCACTTTTTCCTACGCGTTCAAATGCATCTGTCATGTTATGTAATAATAATGATGTGTTGTAGACATCCATGTCACCAACCTAATCCATTTTTTATTTGATTTAATCCGTTTGAACCTTAGAGATAATATTGTTGAAAAGAGTAACTATGAATTCTAAATCCCAAATATGGATCATAAAATAGACATACAAAATATGAAAAAAATGGTTTTATTGTGGTTAAGTTGTAAAGCAGAAAAGGTTTTGATTTGGTGTTGGATATTTAATATAAGTGTTAACATCACTATTAACATTCTGTGTATTTTATTGACACAGCTGTGAAACTCAATGAGCTGTGGAAGTGGATAATAATACCTTATAGGTTGATATGAATCACTTCACTCAGACCACCCAAAGTTGGGTGGTGGTTATGTGATTGCTAAGGTGGCGTGGATTATAGTGGTAGCTGTGAAGCTTCTTAAGTTTCTCTTTGAATCTTGCATAAACTATTGAAGCCCATTGTGCCAACATAAATGAGAATTGCTCAACCGGCTCTTTTGAGACAAATGAGTGAAGCCAATACATGCTAATTGAGGTCCGAATCCATTTTTAATTATCAACACACAAATCTTGAACCCATAGTGGAGTAGTATTGTTATCATGTATCTCTTGAGCTCATTTTTGTGTTATTCTAACATCATGAGTCTACATTTCGTGACTCTATACCATGGAGATCACAACCTTGATATGGATAGAGTATCTTTCATTCACATATTATATATATTTGTCATTTTGGTATAATAGTTCATACATACGATGATAAAATATTAGTAGGTTGACTAAATCTTAAAGAGCCCGAAATCAATACATAGATAACACGTGGCATCTTAAGAAATGATTAGAGATAGCCCATTAAAAGCCTACAAATATCAAGATAGAAGGCCTATACACTCTCTCTCCTTTAATTTCCTCGGCTCTTTCTCTCATCTCCCCTCTTGCAATCACGTTTTGATTACCTTAATTCTCCTACAATTCTTTGCTATCCGAGTGAATCATCACTAACTACCACAACATTTTCCTTGTATAACAAGTAATAATTGAATTTAATGCAAATAGTAAATAGATTCGGATATTAAAATAAATTACAAATTCAAATTTAAAATTCACAAAAATGAAAAATACCCAACCTAATGATCCAAGTTGAGAGCAATTTATTGCATGTGCAAAAAATGAATGTTAAAATATGCCATTAGTTTTTGTGCTTTCACAAAACTTAAGATTTAGTCGTTGTACTTAAAAATTTAAAAATAAAGTCCTCCTATTTTTTTTATTTAAAAATATTTTCTATTAAGATTTGTCAATTTGAAATTTTGATTAGGTTGGCCTCGTATAATGTGGCACATGATTAACAAGAGATAAAAACAATAAGTTGACAAATTTTGGTAGAAACTACCAATGACGATAATTATGGACTAGGATTTTTAAATAAAAAAAGTAGGATTAAAAATTTAACTTTTAAAGTATAAGGACTAAAGCTCAAATTACATCCAAACATGAGGATGAATAGCACATTTTAACCAAAAATGAATTGTACTACCCTTCATTAACGGTCCCCGGGGTATGTTTCAGTCCATTGGGCCTTTTGGAGCCCAAAAATATGAAATTAATCCCCTGATATTGCTGGATTTTAAATCCATGCAGGATAGTGCGAAATAAACGGTGCCGTTTGTTCTGCCTTCCCTATTTCTTCTCCCCTAATGCTAAAACCCTGATCAAATGCCTTACGGATTCAACAAAAACACAATGTTGATGCGCTACGTTCGTTCGTCCCTCATCGCGTCGCGTTTTTTCTCGACGGCAGCGTCGGTAGAGAAAGCAGTACCAAATAATGAAGTCGCTCCGAAAAGCGGCGGTGGAGGTCGACGAAACACGTTGGGACGGAGGCTTATAGGCCTTGTGTATCCGAAACACAGCGCTGTAGCTACAATACAGAAATGGAAAGAGGAAGGTCGTACGGTCAGAAAGTATGAGCTCAATAGAGTCGTTCGAGAGCTTCGTAAGCTCAAGCGCTATAAGCACGCCCTCGAGGTATATGCTTACTTTAACTTTGAACTTAATTTTCATTTTCAGTTGAGAACTATCCCTATTTCCAAAATGTCCTATGTTGCTCTTTTTTTGAGTAATCTGAAGTAAATGTTTCGTTCTAATTATGAATTCCTGAATTTAATCCATCTATTTTAATTTTTCAGAATTTGATCCCCAAAACTGTAGAATTAGTTTAGCTATCCATAAACGCACGATCTCCTTGAACTAATGATTTTTACTAATTCTTTGCATATAAATCTGAATTTCATAGCAACTAAGAAGGACTAAGTTTTCAGTTTTCATAGAGGGAAAATTCATAATTAAACTCCGGTTTGAGATGAGAAACCATTTATACAACTATTACTGCATGTTATAGCTGGGTTTTCAAATTGCTTGGCCTTATATCACCATAGTTTATTTTCTTGTAGATATGTGAATGGATGAGATTGCAGAAAGATATCAAGCTCTTACCAGGTGACTACGCCATTCACTTGGACTTAATTGCGAAAAATCGTGGTTTAGATAGCGCGGAGAAATTCTTCGAAGATCTTCCAGACAAGATGAGAGACCAAGCCACATATACAGCTCTGCTCCACACGTATGTCCAGAATAAGTTATCGGGTAAAGCCGAAGCTTTAATGAAGAAAATGTCTGATTGTGGTTTCGCAAAGTATCCGCTTCCGTACAACCACATGCTCTCTTTATACATCTCAGAAGGAAAACTAGAAAAGGTCCCTGAAATAGTGAAGGAACTAAAGAAAAATGCTTCACCAGATATCTTTACTTATAATTTATTGTTATCCGTTTGTGCTTCCCAAAATGACATCGAAGCTGCCGGGAAAATCTTTGTCGAGCTAAAGGAGGCGAAAATCGAGCCTGACTGGGTAACATTTAGTGCGTTGACCAATCTTTATATCAGAGGAAAGCAATTTGACAAGGCAATGTGTACTTTGAAGGAAATGGAGAAGATGGCAACTCGGGAAAATCGAGTTGTTTATCCCTCCCTTATCAGTTTGTACACAAACATGGGGGATAAAGATGGGGTTCATCGAATCTGGAAGAAGATGAAATCGTGTTTCCGTAAAATGAGCAATGCGGAATACACGTGTGCGATATCGTCACTTGCGAAACTCGGGGAATTTGGAGAAGCTGAGAAACTGTATAATGAATGGGAGTCTGTTTCCGGAAGCGGCGATGCTAGAGTTCCAAACATAATCCTTGCAGCTTACATAAACGGAGACCGAATCGAAATGGCTGAAAACTTTTATCGGCAGATTGCACAGAAGGGTAGTTCCCTGTGTTATACCGCTTGGGAACTTCTTACTCGGGGCTATTTAAAGAAACAAGAAATGGAGAAGGTATTGGATTGTTTTAAGCAAGGTGTTAGCAATGTGAAAAAATGGAATCCGAATGACAAATTGGTCGGCGAAGTGTTGAAGCAGCTTGAAGAGCTCGGTGATACTGAAGGGTTGGAGAAATTGTTGGTGATTCTTCGAAATGCTGGGCGTCTGAGTACTATGGTATATAATTCGCTTCTTCGAGGATATGCAAATGCTGGTAAAATGCCGCTTGTAGTTGCTGAACGAATGGAGAAAGATAGTGTGCCAATGGATGAGGAAACGCATGAACTATTAAGATTAACAAGCAAAATGCGCTTGTGAAGTTTCAAGCAATTTTTCACGAGTGTTCTCGGGCAGATTAAGATAATTTATTTTGCGATTTATTTTCAATTTTTATCTCCGTTTTACCGTTAATGTTCTGAGTTACCCCTTCAACGATATCGTCTCTAAAGATTAAATTTGCATTCAACATTTAGGAGTGGAATGCGCCTTATCGTTACAATTAACACTTAATTGCCTACTTTCACTCCTACCATAAATAGGGTTGCCTTGTGATTTGAATCCACGAAATTGGTTTTTGTAATTATAGTTTACTACGATAATTTTATCGAAAAATTGGTAGCTAAAAATTGAGTAATTTGATATTTTTTGATTGAATTTTATTTTGATCAGTTTAGATTTGATGTGTTAAAAAACATATTTATTAAATTTTATGTGATTTTTTTGTTAATATGTTAGTCATACTCATACAATAAATAAAAATAAGATTTTTATCCATGTGCTTAAATCTATTTAGGGTTAAATCCAAATATAAACTGGTGGAAAAAACTTATTGATACAATACTATGGGGATTCAATTAAATGTTTTGAAGTTAAGGACTGGTTTTAAAATTAAAGCTACAGTTTGAGGAAGTCTAATGAAATTAACCCAATAAAAAGTCAAAGAAAGTCAAAAGAGATATTTTTAGGTTATAAAATAAGCAACAAAGCAGGAGATTTCCTCCCTTAAGGATTAATGATTTGTAGTATTGAATATTTTCTCGATACTGGAAAATACGGTCATATTTTTTTTTTGCCTCCCTCTTTCAGTGGACAATGGAAGCAACTCTTCTTGGCTCTCATCGGTCAAACCCTAGCCTCTTATCAACGAAACCGCTTAAAATTCCAGGTTATTCTTCCCCCTGTTTGGTTCCTTAGAAAATCTAGAAGTAAAAGGAGTGTATGTTTAATAAAGAAGCGTTGAGCACCGGTTCGATTTTTTGAGAGTTTACATCAGTTTTCAGCATATGCGTATGATTTTTGAAGTGATTTTATTTACAGGTTATTGAAAATTGGGCTTTACTTCGAAAAGACTTAGTTAAACATGCGGTTTTGGTTAATTGGAGCTAGTTATTCGTGGCTATGAATTTAATTCGTAATTGCGGTTTTGGTTGGAAATGCTTTGAATTCGTAATTTAACCATGTTTCACTTTCGGAACTTAATTTAGCTTGGAATATTTCAAACATGGGGAGAAATAGGTGATGTTAGAAGCTGAATGAATAAAAGCTATAATACAATTTTGGTGGAAAGGATAGAAACTTGTCAGGCATACTCGGACATTTTACTTAAAATTTTCTACCTTTAAATTGGTTATACTTCTCTCTAGCTGAAATGAGCTATTGGGAAAGATACAATGTTGACTTCTATGATGGAATAATGATGCGTACTGAATATTTTACTGTGACTTGGTATGCAGATGGACATGTGGCTCGTGACCTACGGTTTTATCATCCACTTTGTGCCAAAGCCCACCGGACTCTCAAGATGAAATTGGTGAACTCAAGTAGAAGTCATTTCGTGCTGCCAAATCGATGGTTCCAGTCAAGAGCAAGACGCGAATGGTCTAGCAATTCGTCTGATCAGCTTCGAAGTGACTATATAAATGTCAAACCATCATCTTCAGAGTCTCTAAACCTGGAAGCTGTTCCTTCAAGTTCGGATGATGGGGCTGATATTTCCGATTACAATGTTGTTAATAACATTGAGACTTCACATATTAGACCAAAATATTTTAGAAATAGGTTTCTAAATTTTGTACGGTTGAGTTCTGTCCTGAATAATGCTGCGGAATCATTCTTTAAGAGTGAGATTCGGAGGAGGCTGTTTGTGACAGCTGTACTTCTTGTAATTAGTCGTATTGGATATTTCATCCCTCTACCTGGCTTTGATAGAAGGTTGATACCGCAGGACTATCTTAGCTTTGCCTCTGGGTCTGTTGGTAAGTTCTGTAATCTAGAAGAAAAACTTGCACCCTTTTCCTTTCCTTTTAAGCTATATGGAGTTTTATCTGCTTTTTTGGTTTTGTTAATTAATTTGTCTATAACAAATGCCTGGCCTTTTATTTTTCTTTTGGTAGATGACCTGGGTGATTTTTCTGCGGAGCTTAAACTGTCCTTTTTTCAGCTTGGTATCAGCCCTCAGATAATTGCATCTATAATTATGCAGGTTTGTAACTTTTCTTTGGCCATATATGATTTCTTTTCTTGCATGATTGTGTATACTTAAATTTCTTTCTTTTTTCTTTTAATTTCATGCTATGACATCTATTTGCCATCCTCATTTTTATATGTCAAAGTGGAGATGGATAGATGTTGAGGATGCTTGCTATGTTCTTGCAAGACGGAATTATTATACAAATGACCAAAAGCTATTTCCTTTAGTATGAAGCTCTTATGACAAGCCTAGTTTTCTTTGGCCCGTGTTCTAGAGTTAATGGTACATTAGGATTCTGGAGTCGCTTTTTTTTTTTAGTTGGAAAATTACTAATTTGTGATCAGATAAATGATGGGACTAGGAATTCCTTCAAATTATGCAGTGTTGCTCTATGATCTATTTAGGAATGGTTGTAAATTTCTTGTTTGTTAGTCCTGGTAACCATCTTCTATGATCTCAATAGACATATTTGTTAACTTATCATCAAAAAGGGGAAAAAAAAGGGCATGCTTTTCCTTGCCAAGAGAAAGATACCCCATAGAATCCTGCTTTTGGCCTAAGTTTCTTTTATTTTTATGGGTTCTTTTGTTTGGTGCATTCTCATGTGCGTTCTCTTGCACCGGTTGAAAACAGGTACTCTGTCATGTTGTTCCATCCTTAGTGAAGTTGAGGAAGGAGGGGCTGGATGGTCACGAGAAGATTAAGAGTTATATGTGTGTCTAGTTTTTCATCTCAAGCAGTGAGAAGAGCCCTTGCTATATGTATAGTTCTTGATAATATTAATTGGACGTTTACAAAGCATGTTATTTTTTCTTTCTATTGCAGATGGTGGATTTCACTTGGCTTTGCAATAGTAGAAGCTGTTATAGTTGCTTGTTATTCTCTTCAATATTCAATTTATGCAGCCAGTTACAGGTACTTTAGTAATGTAAACATGAAAGCAACAATTTCTGATGCTAAGAAATTGGTATGATATGAAACATATTCAGCCTTTTCCTGGAATGAAATTACAAATAATTTTTCTCCAGTGTCCATCCATTTCCTCCTTCTATATGCTATATTTGAGCTTTTATCTGTAAACTAAAGTCTATGGTTTTTGTAGG
Source organism: Gossypium arboreum (assembly GCF_025698485.1). Taxonomy (NCBI): domain Eukaryota; kingdom Viridiplantae; phylum Streptophyta; class Magnoliopsida; order Malvales; family Malvaceae; genus Gossypium; species Gossypium arboreum. Next base: position 685,366 of record NC_069081.1, read on the forward strand.
GTCAAGCATGTGATGGTGACTGCTTTTCTTTTGGTTTGTGGTGCAATGACTATGACATGGATCTGTGATACAATATCAGAATCTGGATTTGGTATCTTTCTTATCACATTTACTCCTTATTTGTTATTCATTCCAATTGTTACAGACAAGTTTTTTAATTTTATGATAATAAGAACAACTGACCAAATAAATATACTGCTAGTAGTTTTTTCTCTAGAATTTATAGTAACTCTGGAAATAGAGCTTGAAGCAAAAACTTTTAATCGATGTAGGAGACCTTACCTGGGATTGGACGAATTGATGGGAAATAATGATAATCTTCTCATGTATTCACCTTGAGATAGGGAAATATGCTGCTGTCCAAGATTATAGACGTTTTTAGAAAAATGAGTTTTAGGAGTTGTAGAATACAAGAATTGTAGAATACAAGAAATTCATTAAAAGTTTTAGCTTCTTATGGTCTTGAAGTCAGCCTTTTGGCTTGTCCAAAGTTGAGGAAAATTATAGAAAATTGGCGTGCCTATATATACACTCTGTTTTCTTACATTTTGAAAGTGATGAAATTGCATAATTTCTTTGATGTGCGAGTGTTGGTAGCCTTCTTAATCCATTGTCGTGTGTTTCAGGTCAAGGTTCGTCTCTAATTATATGTGTTGGAATATTAACCGGATACACTGATACACTGTACAAGATGTTGACTCAGCTCTCAGGTATGTCTTATGCGCTGACTGAGGTCTTAGTGCTGTTTAGGTTGGGTGGAGATTTTGTCAGAATTATAATTATTCAGTACCAAAATCTGTCAAGTTTTAAAACTAAGAAATGATTACAGGATTTCTCTTTTCCATGCAAAATTCTTAGTAGTATTAACTTAAAACACCAAGCGATTATTTATTAACAAAATTGAGCCCGTACCAAAATTTGATTTCAGTGTAAAGAGTACATTCTGTAGCTATTTTCATGAAAGCAATCATATATGTGGTTATTGCTCGTACATTCTGTAGCTATTTTCAGGTAAGGAAAGTGTTGCAAAAATAGTACCTCTACATCAATCTTTTAGTGATTATTGCTCTAGTCCAATGTAGGAACTGCAACGATATTTGCTTTTCCGTAGATGTGGATATCAACAGAGCATGTACATTCAGAATATCTTGAAACTATTCTGTGTTTTCTGTATTTTTTTAAGCTGCATCACTATTGGTTACTTACTTCCCCAGGAAGTGCTGTGGGTTGGTGGCCATACATGCTTGCTGTACTGGGTGTTTTCACTGTAGTCACAATGTGGGCTGTTGTTATTACTGAGGGTTGCAGGAAAATAAAGCTGCAGTACTATGGATTTAAACTGGCATCTGCCGCAAGGTAAAGTCAATGCTACTTGCCTAGATATTAGATGCATTCTGTGGAGGGAATAGGCTTTGGTTTCAATCGTTCTCAGTTCAGCATTGATATTATATTTTCTGGCTATTCTGAGCAGCGGGCAATAACTAATTTTATGAGAACTAGGACTGTAGTTGAACTCATTTAAGGATATTGTAACTTTCTCTGTTTGTATATTAACTTATGATAATTGGTCATAGGATCTTTCTCAATGTCACTTTTTCTTAATTTTGTGGCTTGGACAGGGAAGATTCCCCAATTACTGAAGTAGAACCCTATATTCCTTTTAATATTAATCCGTCAGGAATGCAGCCTGTTCTCACCACCACTTATCTATTGGGGTTTCCAAGTATTGTTGCAAGGTAATTGTGACCTGAAGTGATTTAAATACTTATTTTGAATCTTCTGTTCTATTTGCATTTTGGGGTAATATTCTTTTGATGCATTACATAGCCTGGCTTTGTTGTTTGTCTTATCCTATGCACTTACCTTAAGGCTACCTTGTGTCAAAATTTCAGCAATTATCTAACACACTGCATTCTTTGCAGTATCCTTGGTTCACCTTTTTGGGAGCATGTTAAGGAGATATTGAACCCTGCAACATCTGTCGGTGCAGAGCCATGGGTGTACTATTCAATATATGCGTTTTTTGTTTTTCTGTTCAATATATTTGATATTGTAAGTACTTTTGAACCTTGGTGGTTCTAAGTTTCTGATGATAACCTGCTTATTGCCTGCTATTGCAGTCTAAATTGCTTCTGTTGCCATGATTTATTTCTTCTGGCTATTACTTTCTGGGGTATCTGTGCCAATAGAAAGTAGTGTATGATTCTTTTTTTACTGTTATCCTTAATGTTGCTTTTATTATTTTTTTAAATCATAAAGATGGACTGCTGTGCTTTCAATGAGAGACATTGGGTACTTGGAGCAGGGATTGAACTCTATGCTTTGATCCACTGTCTTATATATTTTTTTATTTGTATACGTTGGGCTAAACATTCTAATCTAATAATCAATTGTTGAATTTGTTAGTATGATATGCTTGTTATCGTGCAATCTTGGCTCCTATTAGTTTATTCTAGTACTCGTTGCTTCTTTCTGTTATTTATGTGGAAACTCCCATGCAGGCCAACTTACCGAAGGAAATAGCAGATTACCTGAATAAGATGGGTGCCAGGATACCAAATATAAAGCCTGGGAAGGCTACTATTGAATATCTCACAAAGATTCAGGCATCAACACGTTTCTGGGGTATGTTTCTTTCTGTAAAATAATTACAGAACGTAGTTGGAAGCTTATGCCTTTGTCTGGGCAATATGTTGAACCTGCTTCTCATTTCTTGTGGGATTTTGGCTGTTTCTTGTCATCACATCTGCAGGAGGGCTACTGTTAAGTATTTTGGCAACTACATCAACCATACTTGATCATTACTTGCGACATATCAATGAAGGATTTGCAATTGGTTTTACATCAATTTTAATAATTGTAAGTACAATTCTAGATTCTTGTTTGTGCTGATGCTCAGTTTTATAAAAAATGCTTAGAGCACTTGATAGGAGACCAAATCATTACAGTTAGCATTCTGTTCTACATTTTGTCTAATGCATCCTTCCATTTTGATTAGGTGGGTTCCATAATTGAGCTAAGAAGATCGTACCAAGCATATAATGTCATGCCAAGTTTAAGCAAAGCATTGAGGCGATATGGGGTGTAACATTTCAAGAGGTACTTCACAGCCTTACATTTTATATAGCCTTAAATTGTACTTCATGCTTCATACTGGCAAATGATTAGGAAATATAATTCCTATGGTGCAGATATCATTCACACGTGATAACAATTTTGTTCATACAGTTTAGTTGAGCCAAGTAAAAGATAAAAAGGCTGAACTCGATTATTTAGTTGTTCAACTCATGAAGCAGGTTCCGATTCTTCTAATTCCTCCTTTTCTGGATTTGAACATGGCTTCTCTAGTATAGTGTATTATGTGAGGATATGGCTTTTACTTCTCTAGTCTGAGAGTCTGGATTTAGAACATCAGGTGACCCATGACCCGTCTTTCCGCAGGAAGATACAGAGGGACCCGTTTTCCGTAGATTAGGGCAAGTTGTAAGGTAAAGGCAATTTGATGTAAAATTTGATCGACAGACAAACACAATGGCTGCAATTTTTTATTTAATTTATCCGTCTAATGTCTGAAACGCACACGACTAGTTATTGCAGCTTGTCTTGGAAGTGTATGAACTGTAATATTGTCTGTCTATTTGGTCTCTCAATCCTGCATTCATATGGCCTGACCTATGCATTTTTAAGTCTCCAATAGTTTTTCTATATTACTATTTTTTTGGTGCCATTTCATCCTTGCTGAAAGTAAATTCTGGCCATAATAAATGAATGAATTAACTAGCCACCGTAGTCTCTTGATTCAAACTGCATGCAACACACTCAATACTTCATATGAATTTCTATGTACAAGAATGAGAAGAAAATCAAGTTGGAGTGGAGGAGTGATCAGATTCCCACTTGAGAAAAAGTGCATAGAGAAGCTCATTCCACAAATCGGGTACCCCTGGCAAGCACCAGTGGCTACAATCTTCGCCCGGAGGTTCCGTTTCATTTCCTCCTCGTCCGAAATGATACAAAGATGTATGGCCATCTTGTCTTTGATATGTCATGGGAGTCACATTCATTGTTTCAATCACTTGTTCCCTTCCTGGATGCTTTGATAACACATCTCGTACTATGTCGACGTGTTCTTCAGTTTTATCAGGAAATGGACCAAAATCTGGCAGCTTTATATGGTGACAATGTCCACCATTGCTCCAGGTGCCACCTCTGATTACATCAAAACCAATATATTAACGGTGAAGTGTATCCTTCAAAGAAACTATCAAAATGAACTCTAAATCAATGACAGGAAGACAACAAATAACTGAAAAAAAAAAAACCTGAAATGTTGAGGAGCGTAGGTTCGAAAATAAACTTGGGTCTTGCTAGTATTTACTTTACTATGAACAAAGTCAAGTAATGTTTCAATTGATTTACGAAATGCTGTCCCAATGTCCATTTTTAAGTTCACCTGTGTTCCCTCTTGGAAAAAGCAGCCACTGCAATATAAATTGAAAGATGAGGGGCATCATTCATTAACAGCTATACCGACAGACAATAAACTATAGGTCTAATTTTGCTATTAGTTCCTATACTCTTTGCACATTTAAAATTTAGTCCTTTTAATCTCAAGAATTTAGTGCTCTAGTGTTTTTTATTTAATAATTGAAGTCCAATTAATAACACTATTAAAAGACTTTGTTAAATTGGATTATATGCTTCTTTTTAAATTAAAAAAAAACGTACTCACATGAAAAGCTAAATAAACAAATAAAATTATTGAACTCGAGGTTGATATTTTTTTCAAAATTGAATATGGAGTTGAATATTTGCTAGTATTTACTGTTTTTTTTTTTTTTTGTGCTTATATGTAGCTTTAAATTGATCACATGAGTATCTTTTAACACTCTTATCAATTAAAGTTCAGTTATTAAATTAAAAGAGTAAAGTGACTGAAATTCCTACAATTAAAGGAATACACTAAATTACAAATATGCAAAGAGAAGGACTAGAAATGCAATTAAACCTAAACTACATAAAATATGTGTATAAACTAAGATCATAGAAGATAATTACCGGTTGGTGGTCTTGTCATGGCTCCACCAATGACCAGTGTTGAAAACCATCACATCAGCACCAACCCACTGCTGCTGAGTCCGGTCCATACGGTCCAATCTCAGAGCCATCTTAACACCCTTCGGAGCTCCACTTGGAGCACTTCCCTGAGCCACCAGAAACGGTGCTCTGTAATACTCCACCATGCAGTTATAATGAGCAAACCTGAAAACCAAGAACCCTTTGTGCTTCGTGATGGGGTTTCCATTCACCTCGTATATTGAATCCTTATTGGGAATTGCAGAGCTAAGCATGCACAGCAGTGACTCCCATTGGTTCCTCCCTATTGAGTCACCGATAAAAGCAATGCGACGGTTCCTTAGCTTTTCCAACATCTTCGTTGCATTAAATCTGCAACAAACACGAATTTTTCGCATGATCGATCACGTACACACACAAAAAATGACAATTCATTATTGGCAACCGACATTATATTCAATTAGGTATACCTGTGTTTTAGTCCTTCTACTATATTGGGATCTGAGAATTTATCCCTCTGGTTTAATTTGATGCTCTACTTTTATCAAGTTTTTAATAGGTTCAAATTAATACCACTATTCATGGTAACAAGTAACAAGTAACCTACTTTGACATCAACCCAATAATATATTTTATTTATAGTATAGATAAATAGATACAAAGACCAAATTATGTTAAACTAAAATAAGGGATTAAATTCTAAATTTCAATGTAGTAGGAGGACTAAGACTAGAAGTAAAACCTATTCCACTACAATGGAATTTATTGAAAAAAAAAAAACTACAATGGATTTTTCATTTTTCTTCTCTTTTGACTGCTAAAAGAAGGGTAATAGAATGAAGAGGAAAAGACCTGGGTAAATTGCAAGCTCTAGGCTGCCACCGCCACTTAGTGTAGAAACTATCAGATCTCCCATTCTCTAAACACCGGAAACCACTATCTATAAAAGGACAATCTGGGCTCTCATACAATGGATAGTTATCGTCCCAAACCCATTTCCCATCATAAATATCACAATGATCACCACCTTCGTCCAATAACCCAAGGCCTTCATTTGTTGCTCCAAACCAAGTGAAACCATGGAAGACGAGCACCTGGTAGTAGTAGTTTAAGGAAAAGAAGCAAGCAATGAAGAGACAAGCAAACAAAGTGAAGCCAATAAAAGCAAGGAAGGGCTCGACAAGGTTGAATTGATTGAAATAATCTAAACGGCTTATTGTGTTTACGTCTTGTTTAGTTGTTGTATTCTTCATCTCTTATCAACTCTAAAAAAGCACCAACAACAACAATAAAAAGGAAAGGAGAGAAACCAAGTGTGGAGTTTAGCTTTAAGGAAAAAAAGACATGTTTTAATTTAGACATGAAGGTTTAATACCAGGGTGAAGAAGCATCGTGACTATAATTTGCGGCAATTTTTGGACCTCATAGTGATGGTGGCTGTGGACGTGACCCCCCGAGCCTACACAATAGTGTCATGATATTTTGAAGGTAGGGCAATTTCAAGATCTGTAATATTTTAAGATATATGCTTGCAATTATGGAATGTAAGACCCCATGACATAAAATATTGTCCTGTTATTGATGGCAGCCCCACCAGCTTCGTACTACGCTGTTAGTATGATTGATTGACCACCATTCACTAAATTTTATATTAGCATCTGGTTTTCAGCTCAATGCTATCTTCATTTGTCGTTTCAGAAGTGACCCATCATTTTGCTTTTGATTTAATCACCGAGTGTTCATCCTAAAAATTCATAGTGTGGATTCTAAATATAAAAGCATCCTTGTTTGTGGTGTGCAAATTGATATTAATTTGTTCAGTCTTTCTTGAGTATTTATTTCTCGTACCCTTGAATATTGACTGATTTAGACATCAAAGTGCCCAAAATCCAAATACAGTCACCCTTCGTATTTTTCAAAATTTCCTTGCTTGTAACTTAAACCCATAGAAAAAAAAAAAAAAGGTGGGAAGCAAAGCAATCGCTGCCTCCCTTTCCTTCAACCTCTGCCTTTGCCGTCCTTACTTTCTCCTCAAAGAGGCTATGCCAAGATCCACCGGAAAAATTCTAGACATTGACAACAGAAACAACCCATTCACGATGCTTTTGGAGACTGAAACTCAAAGATGGAGTTTGTTTTCGGGTTGTACTCAGAAAAAAAGAAGAAGAAGAAAACAAGCTTAACTAATGTGCTCATATAATCCATCATAAGGCTATTTGATAACCCTAGTAGCTAGTAAAAAATCAACTTCAGGAAAAGGTTCAACATCAACACTAAGCATGGTCTGTATGAGTGACAATCCAAGATTGTTGCTTCCTATTTTTACCTTTTCTCGTTCTAAAAGCAACAAACCGGAATAGAAATAGATTACCTGCTCACCTATTAGCACTAGATCATATCATCTGAGGCTGGTAATCTAGGGATTCATGATTAAGCTATCCAAATCCAGGCTAATAACCACACATGATGGTAATATGCCAATAGGGTTCCTTTAATATTCGTATAATCACCCACAAAATTCTCCCTACAGCAAATCTGCCTACGCATCTGATTGTCACAAAAAATTTGATGCAAGGCAGCCAAGTTAACGACCTCGACCGCGTCCCCTTCCACGCCCACGACCCCGACCACGTCCTAAAGGTTTCCCTGAATTTGAAAAAGCATTAGAAGGACCAAACCAACAATGATTGAAGAAAACAAAGCTTATACAAGTAGTACACTCTGAAACAGGAGAAAATGGAGCCAGAGAATACCAGCTGTTGGCTTCTTGGGTTTCACCCTAGGTGTCTCTTCAACCAGCAATGTCTCGAGATTTAAGCTGTCAGGTAGAATATAGTAGCGAATATTGTTGCCCCTCACACTAAGGTGATCTAAACTCACTGGATTTTTCCCCTTCAATGTAAGTTTCACCGTTTTCAGATGAGTGTTCATACTGATATCCACACCTAAAACAAACACACCAATTCAAACTGTCATTGAATTTGCATGCAAATAAAAGTTTATGTTCAACAAGGAAATCACTAAGGTATATTTACCCATCTTTAAACTCTAATACTCATGGTTAAAACAGATGCTGTCCAAATTAGAAACATAATCACTAGTTTCAAATAAACTCCCACTATTCGGTAACTTAGTTGACATTCATAAAAAGCATCTAAAGAATTATGAGTTGAATACATCCTATTTAGCAGAAAGGCAGATATTCTCTGCTCATTAATCATTATCAAATAATCACTCATTCACAAACTTTGTGCCAGATATTGGAAAATAACAATTAAAAGAAAATAATCATGTTACAAAAAGTCATCCAATACGGTAATATGTTGGTCACATAAATAAAAGTCTGCAAATGAGACGGTTCCATCTAATATTATGAGTTGATCTAAAAGCTAAATAATTTATCAAATATAAGCCACCTCTCAAATATGTTTCATAGACAAAAAGCATACTAAGTCTCCAAAACCAGTTCATCTTAAAAGGTGATAACAAGTGATATCGTGCATGAATAGGTTCCATCTAATACGATGAGGAACCAACTACTAACAAGATATCACACGTGTGAATTGATCTAAAAGCTAAATAATTTATCAAATATAAGTCACCTCTCAAAAATGTTTCATAGACAAAAAGCATACTATGTCTCCAAAACCAGTTCATCTTAAAAGGTGATAACAAGTGATATCGTGCATGAATACCTAAATCTGTCCCTAATTTTAAGGTTAGTAATTGAACCAAAAGGGAAGCAACGGAATACACGATTGAAAGGTTATTACTACAGTTGCCATTACTCATTTTAGGAAAAAATGGGGGAAAAAACTGAGAAAATAATAAACTCTCAATAACTACAGTGGATTGACAAGAAACTTAGCAAATAATCTTAAGCTTTTACAACTTCGCTAAAAGGGAGGGTTAGGATTTAGCTAAACCCTAATGTAAGGGGGAAAAGCCAAAAAGGGCAAGGGAAAGAGAGGAACCTGTGATGGTGCCGTGAACAACGGTTCCATTCTTGAGCTCAATCGACACCGTTTCATTGTTCAACTTCATCAAAAACCTGCTCATCGTTTAATTCAAACCGACGCCATTATTATTAAATACCAAAAAAGATATTTTCCACATCACTTCGAACAAAGAAAGAAAATACAAGAAAAAGAAATGGTGTAATGAATCAGGAGAATTAAAGAATTACCTTACTAGCTTCATGCTGAAGGGAGTTAGGGGTTGAAGCAAAGGCGAGAGCCTATGGAACTCAGTGAGTTAGCGGGAGAGTAAGGGACCTGTTTGCTAGTGCTACCAGACCAGATGTGCACCGAGCGATGAATTTATGACTCGGTCCGCTCCTACAAGGCCTTTTGACTTTTAGAGTTTATTTGAAATGAAGCGACGCCGTAGCAAGAATAGTTGATGTACTCTTGGGCCAAACTTTTATTATGTATCGGCCCAATATTTTTACATCGCGGCTTGAGATTTTACTACATTTTTATTTATTTTTAATATTTTAAATTTAATTTAAGAATTTATAGTAAAACTTCAATCCATCCTTACATCACCTGATTATTAAATAATTATGGGTACCACCCGAGTTTATTCACGTTTCTATTTTGATCACTCATTTTTAAAATTTATCATTTTAGTCACTTTCGTTAAATAAATTGTCAATTTTAGTCACTCCATTATTATTTGTTAAATGCCTTTAGTCACTTGATGGAATGTTGATGTGGCAATCTTTTGATTGGTATAATAAATTTAGTTTTAACACTTTACACATTATGTCAATTTAGTCTTAATTCTAAAAATTCAAGAAATTTAACCTTCAATGTTTGCAATTTTTTCAATTTAATCCAAATTTTAAAATTCAAAAAATTATAATTTCAAAAGGATATAAAAATAGTATATATTAAGTATATATTTACATAAATTTAACATGTGTTGCAATCTTATAGGCCTAAAATTATAAGATTCATGTAAATATATTTTTTGTCTTTTATACTAATAATATTTTTTTCAAGTTTTGAAAATTATAATGTTTTGAATTTTTAGAATTTAGACTAAATTGACAAAAATGTGCAAGGTGTTATGGGCTAAATTTGTTATTATACTAATCATAACAGCATTTCGTTTGGTGACCCAAAGGCATTGAATGGTGACTAAAATTGACAACTTATCTAATAGAAATGACTAAAATAATAAATTTTTAAATAAGTCGCCAAAATAAGAACATGAGTAAACTCGGGTGATTAAATAAGAAATTTACCCATAATTATCCATAAAAAAAAATATCCACATACTTTTAAATAAGATTTCGATTGGAGACGTGGAAAAAATGGTGTACTCCTGTTCAGCTTAATTCTAGATTTACGTGAAACATTGTTAACCACATATATTGACTTCTATTATGTCAAATGATGCTAAGACATTATATTTGATACGTGTAAAGTCTTTAAAAATAGGGTTTACTGAATCGAAATTGATAACATATCAATTAAATATAATTTTTAAAAATAAATTTTAAAAATTTTGAAGTTAGGATTAAATTGATAGATTTTTAAATATCGAGGTCAAATTTATTAATTTTTTAGAATTAGAACTAAAATGAAAAATTTTGTAAATATTGAGGGCTAGATTTGTTAAATTTTTATATTTAGATCAAATTGATAGAATATATAAATATTAGAGAGATAATTTTGATACTAGACCAATAAAAAATTCAAATCAGCTTAGAGAATAAAATATTTAATTTCAAAAGTTTAGTGATTAAATCAAAAAATTAATAGTTAAAGGACCAAAATAAAATAAAAGGCATAATTGGATCACCGTTTTTATTATTTACCCATAAAAAGGATAATTTCCTGCATATTCCACACAAAATTTTAATGGAAATTTGCACGTTAGTTTTCTCATTTTCTTCACTAGGGGGACGGAAATACAACCCTTAAATGCATCTGCCGATACTTTTACCGATTTATTAATCGTATAAAAATTTTCAATACGTTTCTATTTATTAATTTGAGAATGTTATGATCTAAATTTCTTACACAATAATCACTCTCATATATATATATATCCATACAAATATATAGACACACCATACTGCGGAAGACAGATTATTATTCTTTCATGGCCAGTTACTCACAAATTATGATTTATGGAAATGAATTCTGAAAAAAAGAAAGAAGCTTAAAACCCAGTTTATATGAACGAGGGCTACGCCGTTAAATCTAAGCGTTGGATGTGAAGTTGAAGTTGGCGCAAGTAGTTTGCCTGCCCAATAGGGTGGCGCTGAATCCCAGCCTTGAAGTTGCCAAATCAAACTGAAGCAGCGTGTTCTCCAATTGGTGCCCTCCAATAACAATGGAAGTAGTCGGGTTCGACCCACCATTCACAAATCCAAGACACAACACGTCCCTGTTAACCTCGACCATCGAGTTCGAACCAAACATTCTCCAAAACACGTTCTGGTTCTGCAGCACAAGGTCTATCGATGGCACGGCTGGTCCTAATCTCGTGCTTGCTATGTTACTCGAGCTGAAACACACCTCAAATGGAGCCACACCGGCAACTCTACTGATGTTCATGGCAGTAGCTTCATTAATGAAGGCTTCGGTGACGGCTTTGAAGATTGAAGATTCGAGAACAGTGTAGGGATCCACGGTGCTGATTTTTGTGCCACCAACACCTTCGTTGTTGATGGATAATAAAGATGTATTCAATGAGATGGAGTTTTCGTTTACCTTGATGGACTTTACGCCGATGAAATATTCGGCGGAGGCTTCGCCCATAGGGAAAGCGGAGGCTGTGCTTACGGGGTTTATGAAGAGTGGCGTGTAAGTAAGCGACTGTGATGCATCAACACCAGGGAGGAACACGTAAGGACCATCGCCGAAGAAAATAACGCCATTTGCCGAGGTTGAAGACGAGAGGCAAACGGCGAATTTCCTATGGAAACTGAAAGCTGCAGCGAATTGTGAAGGAAGCGCAATTCGAGTTCGACCGAGTCCAGCCATGCCCACAACGCCGGTAGCCAGACCTTGAAGCAAGAAACTCGGCGCACATGCGAAAAGGAACCTAGGTACACTAACTACTCTGCCAGGATTTTTCCCGTCAGTCGATTGGATAGACACAATATCTTGAGCAACCTCACCGGAAGTGGCGACGTGGGTGACGGAATTATCAGGTGTGACGCCACATGTGTTGTTGTTACACCCTGGCCTTGGTGCCGAGAAGCAATCGCCGCAGCCATCGGCTCCGGCCAATGAGCATTGTGCCGAACGACACCTAGCTGGACGGTATGTCGAAGAAACATAATCCCGATCGCAATCAACCCACATATGTCGGCCACCGAGATCAACCACGAGGTCTATAGGCATTAATGGTGTCCTTTGGCTAATAGTGGTGAGGTATTGAAGCGTAGAAGCATCTTTAGCGACGGGGATTACCAGTGCCTTGGGGCGAAAAGACTGTTGAGCTATAGATGGTGAAGAAAAGAAAAATAGAAGACAAGTGAAGAGAAAACAGTGAAGGGAAGCCATGTATATGTAATATGATGAAGGGAAATGGGTATTGAGACAACGTACAAATCCAGCTATATTTATAGCTGCAAGCGCTTGCCACCGCCAAAAGCTTAAAGGTCAAAGCAGGCTGCTTGAAGAAGCAAAGCCTGCTGCCAGCCCTATGCTGTGGACGTGGCGGCATGGTATACAACTTTTGACTTTGACCAAATCAATTTGCATTAAGAGATTATTATTTAAGTTTTTATTATAAAAAATATTATTTTTTCTTAGTTTTTTTCGTGTAAGTAATAACTTGGTTGCCTCAAGTTCTATTTTAGCAAATAAAGAATATGACTTTTCAAAGTGCCATTCTTCTCAACTTATCTATAATAATATCAACTAATAATTTATTAACGTAGCAACAAAAATAAATTTGTGATTTATATGATAAAAGAAATAATTTAATTTATTTATATCTTTTTATCAAATGAGCATTATATTCATAAATGTCACCAAAGTCAAATAAAAAGAAATGAAGGGGAAAAAAAAACAAAGAAATAAAGTCATCTAAAACATCCATCTCAATCACAAAAATATGTTGGCACAATTGATAATGACATAACTTATTCTAGGTAAATTACATTAATAATCACTCAATTTTGATCTCAATGACAAAACAGTCACTTAACTTTCAATTCAGTCACTCAACTTTCAAAAAATAACAAATTAGTCTTACAAATCATTTTCCCTTACAGACGTACCGGAAAAGTGACAAGGCATTTAACCAACTCCTTTCTATCATTAACCTGCTAGTTGGAGGGTTAGTTGTCATTTAAAAAGCACCATTTAAAAGCTTTTGTTCCTCCAAGGTAGAGCCACCACCCAGTTCGTTGCTCTCCTTTTGAATCTTTGTGCCCCAAGCGACTCCATTGAATCTCTGTCCCTTTTTACTGTCTCTTCTTATCCTCTCTTTTTCCTTTTTATTTCTTAACTCTAGTCATCGTCGTTCATTGTTTTCTTTGACCAACAGTCATCACCAAATGACTCCTCTTTTCCTCTTCTCAAATCTCACTTCAGATTTCCCAATAGGCCTTCAAAATCCTAAGATTAAAACTTCAAAGCTTTGAAAAAGGCTTTAATAGATCTATGCCGTCAACCATTGGATTACCACCATATTCCGGCCACAGCTATTCTTTGACCAACCATGACTCTTGATCGCTCGGATGATCGAACTGATGGCTCGGGTTCTCCAACCTGTAAAACTCGAAATGGATGTGGGTTTCTTCTCTTTTAGTTCTCTTTCTTTTTTAATTTTTTTTTACTTATCTCTTTTGATGTAGGCCAATTTGAGATTCTTGTTTTTTTTTTTTTGCTGGTTTTATTTTGGATGCTTGCTATTTGGTATTTTTATTTTTGATTGGGATTTCACAGGTCTAGAATGTTTAAGGGTTGGGATTTAGTGGTTATGGTGGGGGTGGCTTGGAAAAGGAGTGACAATAAGTGATACTAGTGTTGTGATTAAATGATAGTGTGCTTGTGGAGGTGGCCAACGTCGAGGGTGGTGGCGAAGGAGTCAAAAGGGATGAAGAAAAATGGTGAAAAAGTGCCCCTTATTTATGTTTTTGTTTTTGCTGTTTAATGGTGGCGTGTGGGACGGATGATAGGAAAATGTCCAATGTGGCAAGTTAATTGGTCACGTCAGCTAGTTAATTGGCACGTCACTTGTCCCGTTAGGCCTATAACAGAAAATGTTAATAGGTGACTGATTTGTCACTTTTCGATAACGTTAGTGACCGATTTGTTATTTTTTAAAGTTAAGTGACTGTTGGTGTAATTTACCTATTATTTTAACACTAGAAGTATTTCATGCATAGAATTCAATACACATTCAAAACTACTCACCACGAAACATGAAAACAAAAAATTAAAAATGTGGGTCAATTGAGTCTTAGCTCGATTGGTAAGGACATTGTTGCTAATGCAGGAAGACGTGGGTTTGAGTTTGCTGAAGCGCATTATCCTCTTAATTATAGGTTGGGAGAGGCTATAAGTAGTTCTATGTATTATGTTAAAAAGAATAAATATGATCAAAACTTATAATAAGATAAAAAAAGTAAAGATAATTGATAATACAAATGAATATTTATTATGAAAATTGATTTCTTTTAATTAAAATTGAAGTCTAAACCGAACTATTTCCATTATAAATGGTCCATCACCTTTTCGATAAATATTCTAAAAACAAACTTTTGATAAACAAAGTATTATTTAGACTTACATACTTAACTTGGTGGTTAATCTGAGTCAAATTATGGATTTAATTTTTATAATTTAATTTAATTTAATTTTTTATGTTTTAAACTTAAAATATCAATTGTAACTAAATAGTGATGATTAAATTCATTAAGTTAAAATTTGTTAGTTTTAAATTTTATAAGGTAAAAATATTATTACTTGTGTAATATCATTTTAACTTGTTATTTTATGCAATAATTTAGTATTTTAAAAAATATTATTGTATTTAGTAATTGTGAATATTTAGCACAATAATTTAATTCATTCTAATAGAAATTGGAAGTAAATAATATTATAAAATATATTTTGAATTTAGATTATACAAAATGGTAAATATGCAACCCTAAATTGTAGCATCATATATTATCCAACAAAACTCATTTTAAAGGTGTAGGTTAATTAACTAATTTGTATTTTTGAATAGATGTTATGAGAAATAATATATTGAATAAAAATATTTCTATATAATATAACTCCATACCAACATATAAATATTTTTTTGCATCAAACTTGAAAAAGCAGATGAAAAAAAAAAGCTGAGTTCGCCGCGCCGCAGCATCAAAGCCGTTGCCGACCTTTACACAAGAAGGTCACGCTGCATTCATCATCGACGACGACTGTATACTTATGATTAGGCTTCCAAAGGAAAGGCGGTAAGTGATATAGTATCTCGCACACACATAACGTGTCCATTTGCCTCAGCCATTCACAGCAGTAACGCTGTTCAGGTGTCTCATGACTCCCATGTCTATGCCTGTGCCTGTGTCGACGCCGGTGCCGGTGTCTATGCCCATTCCCATCTGCCGGCGGAGGAGGGGGTTGTGGCATCGGGAGTACAGGCACCATCGCACATGCAAAGTTCACCAGCGCGATTTGGGACCTGCAAAGTGGATGTGGAAATGTTATTTGTTCTGGGATTATAGTCAGGTTATTAGGCATTGCAACGTAGAACATGGAGAAGATAAATAATATAAGGACCCCAAATTTTTCCATTATTGATCTTATCTTTCAATATATAGGGGTTGAAGTGATAAAGGACCTAAAAAAGAGGGGATTTTGATGTCTAACCATGGGTGTTCATTTCAATTTATACTGTGTTCATCCATAAACTTCTTGTATGAGACAATTAAAAAAACACAGGGGATGACCAAGAGAATGAGGTGATGGTTTGTTGATGTTATGGGAAGAGTTCAGGTTTTCTCGGTTGTTTGTAATTTATTCATTCATTTATTTTCCATTCTTTTAGCATGAAGACCTTGTTAGGTGCCAAATTGTTGATTAGATACATGTCTAAAACCATTCCTTCAAGAAAATTACCAGTTTGAAATTTGGAAACAGTGTGACTCTGAAAATAAACTACAACTGCATGCTACCATGGCTAAATCCAATTGAATTGATAATATATATAATATACACACACTAACAGGTATACAATGTTATATAAAAGACAATAAAAAAAAACATATCTGCTTTAGTGTTGTTTTGTCCTGTTTTCACTTTTTTGGAACATTGAAAGCTGATTGAATTCTTAACAATAGAGTAGAAAGATGGCTTGCTTCTCTACACATCATGGTTGGTAACTCATGTACTATTCATGACGCTTAAATTAAACCCTCATACAAATTTAATTGGTATCGATATTATTAAAGACTTTTAGATATTGTGTATTTGAGTATTAATCATCATGATTAAATTTAACTCATTTAGCTTATCTACTATTAATTTAGTTGACATTAAAATTATTAAAAATTTTTAAAGGTTGTGTTTAGACAAATGTTTTATTAGTTAAGACTTCAGGATAGTTAAAGGTAAATTAGAAAATGTATCAAGAAATTAACTTACAAAATTGTTATACCCCTATTCGTTTGAGGACAAATGGCAAGTCAGAACAATACCCAAACTGTAATACCCCTACCCGTATTCATTGTCAGAATAGGGTACGAGGCATTACCGGAGTTTACGAATTAATTTTTTTTTATATTCAATATAGCCCTTTTATAAATATCTAACCTTCCCTGTAATATTAAATCGAGACCAATCCACATCAACCAAATCAATTCAACATATTTTCATGATAGATTCATGCATTTATATAAGATAACGTCATCACATATCTATAACCAGGTTTGTTAACCATACTAATGGCTAACTTTACATTCATTTCACGTTAACATTTACTTTGTTAGCTTATACATGCCATTGATTTGCAAATAAAGTTTCTTTATATACCGAAATCTCGAGGTTGACGATGTGATGTGTCTCCACCAAATCCGACCTCCGAGCTCTTAACACTACAAAACAGGGAAAAAGGAAACGGGGTAAGCACTTTGTGCTTAGTAAGCTCATGTAACAAGAATTATACGTACCTAATATTTTCAATACAATACAATAAACATCCATATATCCATTCAATGCATTATTACCCTAATATGCACAAACTCAACATTCAAGTTAGTACAATAATTTCCATGTACCAATAATATATACCATGATTTCCATTTCCTTGTTATTTTTCCATATTTATCCCGTTGAATTTCTTGGAATTTTCGATGGATTTTCAGAGGTACACTTTTAGTATACAATTCCGGTCTCATCAATTCATATTCATGTGCGCACATTTCCATTTCAGAGAGCACACTCCATGAACCTCAACCTTGCAATGGGATTACCAGTCGAGCTAAATCTCTGCAATATAAACTCATAGAGTATTGTCGGGATTACCACCGAGCTAAATCCTGCAATGACAATTACTCTAATGAGTTTGGATCTGAATTAACGATCAAAGCTAAATTGAGACCCTAATTGGATTACCCGTCTGGCTAAATCCATTTTACACATATTCTTTGGGAGGGCTATATCGGGATAGGATCACTCGTCCGGCTAGATCCTTTTACCGTCAATTCCTTTTCGAGATCCATCGAATTTTCCTTTCATTCAACCGGGATTTCTTCCCATTTTATCAAATATATCAATGTTTCATTAATTTTCATACAATGAACACTCAAATCATATTCACATCAATAACATACAATCTCAAGCAATTTATGAATATAATTCAAGTTACATGAACTTACCTTGATACTTGTTTGTAAACAGTAAAAATCTATTAATCCCGAACTTTTTCCTTTCCTCGATCTAGCTTCGTATTTGAATCTTCTGGATCTAAATAAATAAATTTAATTATCAATTTAATACATTTCATGTTCATATGCAACATTCTCTATAATTCAACTATTATTTATAGTTCATTCAAAGCTGTCTACTTGAGTCATAGTCACTAAATTATTTATAACTTGATCTACGGAACTCCAAATTAAGATCCGTTAATTTTACCTGAAACTAGACTCATATATATTTTTACCATAAAATTTTCAGAATTTTTGGTTTAGCCAATCAGTACAGTTTATTCTTCAAAGTCACCCTTGTTCTGTTGTCTAACAGTTCTGACCCTTCTTCACTAAAAATAAATTATCTCTTTATACAGAATTCAAATGATGTTCTTGTTTGTTTCTATTAAAAATAAACTCATTCAGAATTCTAGAAATATAAATTTAAGTCCCTAATTATTTTTATTAAATTTTTTATAATTTTTCAAATTCAGAACAGGGGAACCCGAATTCATTCTGAACTTGTCTCACAAAATTCATTATATCTCAAAATTTACAAATCCATTGCTTACAATATTTCTTCTATGAGAAACTAGACTCAATAAGCTTTAATTCCATATTTTGTTCATCTTCTAATTCGATTCCTACAATTTTTGGTGATTTTTCAAAGTTAGTCTACTGCTGCTGTCCAAACTGTTTTAGTGCAAGCTGTTTATTACCATTTTTCCCTAAGCTTTTAATAAATGATAATTTCGTCCCTACTCAATTAGCCTCTCAATTGAGCTGATTTTCTCAATTAACATTTTATTCTATCACCTTAAACTAGTTTACAACCTTTAGGAATCATAATTTCAGCAATAGACTTTAATTCCAAACATTTTCACAATTAGGTCCCAAAATCAATTTCCATTGAAATTGCCTAATAAAATCATCTCATAAACAAATTAAAGCTTTAATTTCATTCTATTTCATCATAAACTTACAGCACTCAACCATGGTGACTTTAAATTTCATCCATGAAATCAAAAACTAATGAATTTAATAGTAGGATCTAGTTGTAAAAGTCTTAGAAACACAAAATTACAAGAAAAAGGCAAGGATTAACTCACTTGGTGCAAAATTATGAAATACCAGCTTAGAGAACCCTCCTATGGCATTTTTAGCTGCTGGAATTGAAGAGAAATGAAGAGAAATCTAAATATTTCCTATTTAGTCCTAGTTTTATTTAGTTAATTTTGCAATATTCCAATTTTACCCTTAATTTATCAATTTTTCTGCTGATTTCATACCCTTGCCGTCCAGCCCAAATAACTTTTGGGTCTAATTTCCTTTTATATCCTTTCTCATTAGACTAATAAGCTATTTAATCATTCTAGCAACTTTTACACCTATTACAATTCAGTCCTTTTCATTTAATTGACTACCCAAACATTAAAATTTCCTAACAAAATTTTAATACCACATTAATAACATTTCATAAATATTTATAAAATTATTTTCGACTCGGTTTTACGAGATAGAGGTCCCGATACCTTATTTTACCCAATTTCTTCAATAATTTCTTTTTCTAACTAATCACTAAATCGATAAAATTTTCCTATCAATATTTTCATACGATTTTCCTATCATATAAATTTTCAAGCAAAAATATTGAAATAAATTTCTCTTCAAATCGGATCTATGGTTACGAAACCATTGTTCCGATAACCTTGAATTTAGGCCATTACACAAACAGTAAGTCAGCTAACAACAAATAGAGAAGCCACCCATAAGCTACCCTTCCCGAAGACGACCATCCAGATAGGTGCAAACCATTCGTTACCTGTTTAACACCCTTGGCTCGACCTAATCGTCGAATCTAAGATACAGAATTCTACAGTTGTTGCCGGAACAACTACAAACAATTAACAATCACATTAAAAACATAATTCATGCAAATACAACCATTACAAATCATAAATTCATTATATAATCTTTTTCGGGTCTTATACTATATATAAATTACCAATTCAATTGGATTTAGCGATGGTGGCATGCACTTGCAGTTTATTTTAAAAAAAGTCTTTAATAATATCGATACCAATTAAATTAGTACGAGGGTTAAATTTAACAATACTCCAATACACAATATCTAAAAGTCTTTAATAATATTGATACCAACTAAATTAGTACAAAGGTTAAATTTAAGCGTCATGAATAGTACATGAGTTACCAACCATGATGTGTAAAGAAGCAAGCCATTTTTCTACTCTGTTGTCAACAATTCAATCAGCTTTCAATGTTCCAAAAAAGTGAAAACAAGACAAAACAAGACTAAAGCAGGTATGTTTTTTTTATTGTCTTTTATATAACATTGCATATCTATTAGTGTGTATATACTATATATATATATTGCCAATTCAATTGGATTTAGCCATGGTAGCATGCAGTTGCAGATTATTTTCAGAGTCACGCTGTTTCCAAATCTCAAACTGGTAATTTTATTAAAGGAATGGTTTTAGACATATATATAACTAACAGTTTGGCACCTAACAAGGTCTTCATGCTAAAAGAATAGAAAATAAATGAATGAATAAATTACAAACAATCGAGAAAACCTGAACTCTTCCCATAACATCAACAAACCATCACCTCATTCTCTTAGTCATCCCTTGTGTTTTTTTAATTGTCTCATACAAGAAGTTTATGGATGAACATAATATAAATTGAAATGAACACTCATGGTTAGACATCAAAGCCCTTCTTTTTAAGGACAAAATTGTTATACCCCTATTAGTTTGAGGACAAATGGCAAGTCAGAACAATACCCAAGTAGTAAGTCAGCTAACAACAAATAGGGAAGCCACCCACAAGCTACCCTTCCCGGAGACGACCATCCGGACAGGTACAAACCATCCGTCACTCAAATAACACCCCTAGCTCGACCTGATCATCGAATTTGAGATATAAAATGCTACAGTTATTGCCGAAACAACTACCAACAATTAACAATCACATTAAAAACATAATTCATGCAAATACAACCATTACAAATCATAAATTCATTATATAATCTTTTTCGGGTCTTATACTATATTTATTACCAATTCAATTGGATTTAACTATGGTAGCATGCAGTTGCAGTTTATTTTCAGAGTCACACTGTTTCCAAATTTTAGACTGGTAATTTTCTTGAAGGAATGGTTTTAGACATATGTAGCGACGTAAAAAAAATTTGCTTTCGATCGCTTATTGAGGCGATTTATTGAAAATCTGAAAACCGACTTTCGATTTTATAAAAAGAGAGTCGCCACCGATCCTTTTTCCTAGGTGTGATCGAACACCTAATAAATCCTCTTTTTTTAAAAGAAAATTTATTTTTTAAACAAAAAGAAGGCCGAGTTTAGGTCTACATGAAAGTTCAGAGAAAAATAGGGTTCAGAAGTCGGTTACGCACGGGGAAAGTATTAGCAACCCCGCGACGCCCAAAATTGGTATCTCATTAACCATGTGTTGTCTTAATTTTCAAAAATGCGAGTTTAATGTAACATTTAATCATGATCCGATCAAAACACGAGAATTTTTACAATCTCGATTTCTTTTGAGAAGGACGTTCCGTTTTTAACACAAGCCGATTGGTATTCACCCAACATAGCGATGAAACCGACGACTTAATGTTAAATCAGTACGTTGCTTTATTCATTGAAATAAAAAAACGAATGAAAATATTTTTAAATAAAAATAAAAAGAAAACTGATATCGATCTTTGAAATAATATGTGATTTAATAAGATAAATTGAACAAGTAAATAATAATAAAAGTTAAGAATATCTGAAGTAAATATAAAATATTAACAATGTATATGTGATAATAAATAAACAATAGTAGTGCATATGGTATTACACATGATAATAATAGTAATAATACAAACATGAAATAGTAGTGAACATATATATATAAAACATATAATACTAGATTAAAAATATATACAATATATATATTGAAAACAGTAATAATATAAAAACAACTAATAATAACGATATATGAATATATGCATATATGTATTAAAATATATAGGTAATAATAGGAATAAAAGGTATATACATAGTATTAAAAATATGTACATAATATAGCGTTAAAAATACATACATAATATAGTTATTAAAAATATATACATAAGATAATATGTAAAAAAGTAATATAGTATTAGAAATATATACATGACATATATGAAAATACAATATTAAAAGATATATATATACGTAATATATAAAAATGTATACATAATATAGTATTAAAATATTTACATAGTATATACATATTAGAAATAAAAAACTACTATAAATGATACTACATAAATATATACATATATATTAAAATAAATACATAATAATATTAAAAGTATGTACATAAAATAAAAATAATATAATATAAAGTGGAAAAATAATGATAATAATATATTAATAAAAGAAAAAATATATATATATACATACATATACCAAAAATATATTCATAATAATAGTATTGAGTATTAAAAGTATATATATAATATAGATAAAATATATGCATAACATAGTATTGAAAGTATTTACATGAGATAATATAAAAGTGTATGAATAACGTGATATTAAAATATATACATAATATATATATATATATATATATATATAATGTTAAAATATATATACATAATATATATGTAAAATGTATACATAATATAGTTATTAAAAATATATGCAATATATAGTATTAAGAATATACACAATATATATGGTATTAAAAATATAGTATTAAAAACATAATATATACATATGAGTATTGATTAAAAATAATACTAATAATAGTAATAGTAAAATACTAATAAATAATAGATATAGTAATAATAAGAATATATAAACGACAATATGTAAAGGAAAAATAAAATTAATAAAAGAAAATTAGTAACGCTATATATACGTAAACAAATATATATATTAAAAATATTAATAATACTATTAATAATACTATATATATAATATTGAAAATATTAAACATATATATATACATAATATAATATTAAGAAAAATAATAATAACAAAAAAACTATTAATAATACTATATAATATATATACATATAAGTATTAAGTAAAAATAATACTAATGCTAATAAATAATAAATATAATAATAATAGTAATAAAATATAATAGTATACATAATATTAAAATTAAAATAAAATAATGAGAAAAGCAAAAAAAGGACAAAATTGAATTAAAAATGAAGTTTTGGGGTAATGTAACGGCCTAATTTTCAGTGGTGTCGGAAATGGTGATTTGAGATCACTAAATTCGACAAATAAGATTGAACAAGATAGTAATTTAATATTTATGAGTCAAGTAAGAATTTAGAAGAATTTGTGAAATGGTGAAATTAGTGAATTAAAAGAATTTATTAGGTCAAGCGGGTCAAAAATGAGGTATCGAGACCTTAAAGTTGAAAATCAAGCTATAAATATTTTTATAAATATTTATGGAGTGTCATTGAGTTAGTATTAAAGTTTAGTTAGAAAATTTTAACGTTTGGATGGCTAATTAATTAAAAGGACTAAATTGAAAATAGCACAAAATTTGTTAAATTGTGAGTAAATAGCTTAAGTATTTAAAAGATGGATTTAAAGAGCAATTAGACCCAAAGGTTAATGGCTGGACGGTTTGGGTATGAAATAAGCAAGAAAACAATGTGAACAAGGGCAAAATTGGAAATAGCATAAAAGTTAATAGTTAAATAATGATGTAATTGAAAAATCTAGCCATTTCTTCATATTTTCTCAGCCAAAACGCCATAGAAGGTCTGGAGAAAGCTGGTTTTCATATTTTTACATCATGTGAGTTTAATTCTTACTTTTCTTGATAATTTTATGTTTTATGACTTTTACAATTAGGTCCACTTGTAGAATTCATTAGTTTTTGATTTTATGGGTGAAATTGGAAGTTACCCTGGATGGATAAGGGAATTTTATGATGAATTATTATGAAATTTAAGTTCTAATTTCATATTAAGGTGGTTTTATTAAGTGATTTTGATAGGAAATGATATTTAGGACCTAATTGTGAAAAAGTTGTGAATTGAAGGTTTCTGTTGAAATTAAGAATATAAAAGGTTTTGAAATAGTTTATAATGATAAAATAAAGTTTTAATTGAGAAAAATTAGTTCAATTGATGGGTGAATTGAGCAGGACTAAATTGTGAAAACTGTAAATTTTGGGGTAAAAGTGCAATTTCGAAATTTGAACAGCATAAATTGTGAAGTGAAATAGAATTGAAATGGATGCTAATGAAGGAATGATTTTATAATTATAGATCAAGAAAACGAATGAATCGTGGAAAGGAGAAAATTCAAGAATAGTCCACAATTTCTCGACTTTTGCAAATTAGTCCAGGTAAGTTCATGTGGCAAAGTTCAATGTTTTGATATGAAAATCTTATAATTGTTAAAGTATTTTATTGTTGATGAATACTATCAATTTGCATTAACTAATGAATAATGTGTAACTAAAAGTACAAATTAGTAGGAACAATGGATTTGAGTGCTTCTATTCTGTGACCCTGATGAATTGACGAAAAATATGTGATAAGTGCGCCCGTTTAAGACCATAGCTGGGCTATGGCA
Organism: Gossypium arboreum; assembly: GCF_025698485.1. Classification (NCBI taxonomy): domain Eukaryota; kingdom Viridiplantae; phylum Streptophyta; class Magnoliopsida; order Malvales; family Malvaceae; genus Gossypium; species Gossypium arboreum. The sequence goes on from NC_069081.1 coordinate 709,957, forward strand.
TCGATGCAATGTGATAATGTGACTCCGTATAAGACCATAGCTAGGCTATGGCATCGGTATAATGTGATAATGTGATTCCGTATAAGACCATATGCAGGATATGGCTTCGGTATGATATGTGAACCGTAAGACCATGGCAAGGCTATGGCTTGTGTGTGATGCGTAACAATGTGAAAGTCCATAGTTTACTATGGCAATGTGATAATGAAGCACTCAATTCCTTATTGTTCCCTAATTTGACAATGAAGTAAATGAGAAATGGGCCTAAGGGAGTTAAATTGTGAGTAGCCATATGGAAATTATTCCAATGAGTTATTAATGAAATTGTGATTTGGAGGATGAAATAGTTAAACTAATAGATATATGATTGTGTACGATATTTGATATGATTTGTGTTTTATGCCTATGAGCTTACTAAGCTTCAATAAGCTTACTTGTGTGTGTTTAATATTTTATGTAGATTGACTTGAAGTGAAGTGGGTAGATCGGATCAACACAACAGGGCACACTATTCAGATCAATTCCGGTAGTTTTTGTTTTATGTTTAAAGATCTATATGGCATGTATAGAGTTTGAATGAATTGAAGTAAAGATGTTATAAACTAGTTAACAATATTTGTACTAAAACAGTTTTTGGTAAGTAGCAGTAGTTTGACTTTGAAAAATCACTAAAAATAGTATAAATAGAATTAAATAATGAATAAGTTATGGAATCGAATCTTGATGAGTCTATTTTCATATGGAAGAAGCAAAATAGGTATATGAGCTATATTTTATGAGATGTTTAAATTTTTGTGAAACAGGGCCAGAGCGATTACTGGATCCCCTGTTCTGACTTTGGAAATTAACCATAAATTTTAAAAAGATAATTAGAAGTCATACTTTATATGTACAGATTCCTTATTGAGTCTAGTTTTATTAGAGACAAACGGCATAGTCATTGAAGCTCTTTACAGAGAGATATCTGATTCGTAATACACAAAAGTCAGAGTAGTCAAACCCTAAAATAGGGGAGATTTTAACTAATAAACTGTAATAATTGGCTTGACTAAAAATTCTAGAAAAAAATTGATAAGTAGATATATGAGTATAAATTCGGGGAAAATTTACGGATTTGGATTTCGAGTTTTATAACTCGAGATATGAATTATTTAGCAATTATGACGCAGTTGGACAGCTTGTTTAAAAAGTATAATATAAATTATCTAAATTTGGTTAAGTGCTCAAATAAGTTTAGTAGTGCCTTGTGCTCGACTCCGGCAATGGTCTCGGGTAAGGGGCGTTACAGCGAATTTCGAAATAGAACAAAAGAAAGGGGCTTATTTGAACGCGGGCAAAACATAGGGGGACCGAAACAACAATTATTCCTTCCCATCAAAACGCAGCACATCAGCGGGGACTAAATTGAAAATCGTGACAAATTTCGGGGCCAAATTAAAAATAAAAAATGAGTTAATTACAAAGTAATAAAAAAGCGGAAGGGCTAAAAGCGCAATTAGCCCTTCCGTTAAAAAACATGCTGATCCTAGGCGGGTCAGGTCTGGTCGATCCGGTCCAAGTCAAAACGACGTCGTTTTGGGGTTTAATGGCCAACCCCAAAACGACGTCGTTTTGGGGGCTATAAAAGGCCCATTTTCTTCAAAAAAAAAAACCATTTCTGCACTTGAAAGAAAAAAAGAGAGAGAGAGGGAGAGGGTGGGTGATTCCCGGTCACAAGACCGGTCACCGTCGGGTCGCCGGACCGTCGCCGGCCACCGCCGCCAGCCACTGTGGAAAAGGTAAATTTTTTAAAAAAAATTTTTGCTCGAAAAAAATCGAATACTTTTTGTATTTTCCCAAAAGTTGCCGAAGAAACAAAAATGGTTTTAGATTTGGCTTTTTATAGCCATTTACAATGCCCTAATCCTATTGCTTGCGTGTTTGCTCGATTTTGTAGGTTAGTTGGTGGCCGGTGGAAGCGACTGATGGAGCAGGTGGCGCCAGGGGATGGTGCTAGTGGCTAGTGTCAGAAGAAAGTGGCGCCGAAAGTTGAGGCTAGGGTTAGGTTTTTTTCTTCTTTTTTTTTCTAATTTGGGCTATATTATTGGGCTAGGGGATTTGGGTTTCTGTTGGGTTTATTTTGCCAAAATTGGGCCTCAACAACATATATGTAATCAACAATTTGGCACCTAACAAACCATGAATTAAATTATATACCGTCGTTGTCGATGATGAATGCAAATACAACCATTACAAATCATAAATTCATTATATAATCTTTTTTGGGTTTTATACGAGCCTACGAAAGTTCTAAAGTTAACTCTGTAACGCCCCCTTTACCCGAGACCGTCGCCGGAGTCAAGCACGAGGCATTACTAAACTTATTTGAGTACTTAAACAAATTCAAACAATTTATATCACACTTTCCAGACAAGCTGTCCAACTGTGTCATAGTTGCTAAATAATTCATATCTCGAGTTATAAAACTCGAAATCCAAATCCGTAAATTTTCTCTGAATTTATACTCATATATCTACTTACCAATTTTTTTATAGAATTTTTGGTCAAGCCAATTAGTACAGTTTATTATTTAAAATCTCCCCTGTTTCAGGGTTTGACTACTCTGACCTTTTTGTATTACGAATCAGATATCTCTCTGTACAGAGCTTCAATGACTATGCCGTTTGTCTCTAATAAAACTAGACTCAATAAGAAATCTGTACATATAAAGTATGACTTATAATTATCTTTGTAAAATTTATGGTGAATTTCCAAAGTCAGAACAGGGGATCCAGAAATTACTCTGGCCCTGTTTCACAAAAATTTAAACATCTCATAAAATATAGCTCATATACCTGTTTTGCTTCTTCCATATGAAAATAGACTCATCGAGATTCGATTCCATAATTTATTCATTATTTAATTCCATTTCTACTATTTTAGTGATTTTCAAAGTCAAACTACTGCTACTTACGAAAACTATTTTAGTACAAATATTGTTAACTAGTTTATAACATCTTTACTTCAATTCATTCAAACTCTATACATGCCATATAAATCTTCAAACTTAAAACAAAAGCTACCGAATTGATCTGGATAGTGTGCTTTGTTGTGTTGATCCGATCTACCCACTTCACTTCAAGTCAATCTACATAAAAATATTAAACACACACAAGTAAGCTTATTGAAGCTTAGTAAGTTCATAGGTTAAAAGTAATGCTTACTAAACATAATATTTCCAAACAATACCAAAACATTTACTAAAGTTTCCTGCGATTCACAACCATTGTTATAATAATTCACATAGTTGAGCTCAACAGTAACAACTACTCAATCTCTTTCATTTGGATCACTTCTCTTTTATTTCTTATAGTCAAATTAGGAAACGGCTTACGAAATTGAGTACGTCGTTGCTCAATGCCACGATTCACAACTCAGTATGGTTTTCCTCATTGAAATACCATACCTACATTTTTTAACTTCGGTATGGGAAATGCCATACCTACATTTCTTAACTTCAGTATGGATTTGATAATACCATACCTACATTTCACTGACTTCAGTATGGATAATACCATACCTACATTTCACAACTCAGTATGGATGATACCATACCTACATTTCACACTTTGCCATGGAACAACCATGGTCTTATCCAATCAATTCATCACACGTCACGATCTGAGCGTACTCAATCCTGCGTTTTCCTAATTTGCATTTCCACATTTATTCTTTCATTAACAAAATCTACACAATCCCACAACAAATTCGTATATAATAACACATTATATACTTCAATCATTCACAAATAAACATCTAATTTCAACCATATGAACTTACCCGCTAATTTGTAGAAGATATTGAAATTTTGGGACTATTCGCAACTTTTTCTTTTCCTCGTTCTTCTTTGGATTCTTGATCTATAATATAAAATATTTCTACTCATTAGCATTTATTTGATTTCTATTTCACTTCACAATTTATGCTGTTCAAATTTCGAAATTTCACTTTTACCCCAAAATTTACAGTTTTCACAATTTAGTCCCTACTCAATTCACCCATCAATTGAACTAATTTTTCTCAATTAACACTTTATTTTATCATTATAAACTATTTCAAAACCTTTTATATTCTGAATTTCAACAGCAACCTTCAATTCACAACTTTTTCACAATTAGGTCCTAAATATCATTTCCTATCAAAATCACTTAATAAAACCACCTTAATATGAAATTAGAACTTAAATTTCATAATAATTCATCATAAAATTCCCTTATCCATCCAGGGTAACTTCCAATTTCACCCATAAAATCAAAAACTAATGAATTCTACAAGTGGACCTAATTGTAAAAGTCATAAAAACATAAAATTATCAAGAAAAAGCAAGAATTAGACTCACATGATGTAAAAATATGAAAAACCAGCTTTCTCCAGACCTTCTATGGCGTTTTGGCTGAGAAATTATGAAGAAAATGTCTAGATTTTTCAATTACATCATTATTTAACTATTAACTTTTATCTATTTCCAATTTTGCCCCTTGTTCACATTGTTTTCTTGCTTATTTCATACCCAAACCGTCCAGCCATTAACCTTTGGGTCTAATTGCTCTTTAAATCCATCTTTTTAAATACTTAAGCTATTTACTCACAATTTAACAAATTTTGTGCTATTTTCAATTTAATCCTTTTCAATTAATTAGCCATCCAAACGTTAAAATTTTCTAACGAAACTTTAATACTAACTCAATGACACTCCATAAATATTTATAAAAATATTTATAGCTCGATTTTCAACTTTGAGGTCTCGATACCTCATTTTTGACCCGTTTGACCTAATAAATTCTTTTAATTCACTAATTTCACCATTTCACAAATTCTTCTAAATTCTTACTTGACTCATAAATATTAAATTACTATCTTGTTCAATCTTATTTGTCGAATTTAGTGATCTCAAATCACCATTTCTGACACCACTGAAAATTAGGCCGTTACAAATTCGGAATCGCATTAGGACCAAATTGCAACATTTTCAAAATTTCAGAACGACGTATCGACGTGAACTCTACTTTTGGCACCTAATCCAAGCCAACTATACCATTAATTCATTTGGTGCATAATTGCACCTTTTTTCCTGCAAAAAACCAACCAATTGCATACCATATTATCATTTGATCTTTACCATAATCAACCAATTCAACATGTTTTAATTTGGCATCAAAACACATCAAACACCTTATAAAACACAAACTAATCTTCCATGCTTTCAAGCCATTCCAAAACAACAATTAACCGTGCCATTTTTCATGCTCAAATCATACCATTGCATATTCAAATGAGCCATTTAAACACTATCCATATGGTCTTAACACATGACCAAATCATACCATAACACATGTATAAGCATTAACATCTCATAGTTCATATATAAGTGATGAATCACTAAACTAACTAAAATTATGACAAAGGCAAGCGCACCTATCGAATATTAGTATAGCTATGGTGAGTTGAGAATATCATATCCACAAGGACTAAAAGTACTAGTAATTACCTTTTTTCTATTATTTAGCCTATAAATTAAAGGGGATGTTTTTTTATCTAAAATTAACTAGACTAATTACTAAGAACGCGACAGAGAGTGAATTGGGAAAATATTTGAAGACAACGAATGAGATAAACAATACCCAAAAAGGAATCCAACTAGACTTCACTTATTATTCTGAATCTGAATTAAATGATATATCCACTTGTGCCTTGATACATAGAAATCCCTAATTTATGTTAATATCTGTGTCGAGAGTAAGAACAACTGACTTTAGGTTGATTAATTGAAATCTCTTTCTAATTAAGACCCCTATTGTCGCATTAACTCGATCTATGGATTCCTCTATTATAAGTAGATTTATGTCATCCTATTTCTAGGATTGCATGCAAATCCAATCAATTATACTGGATCAACTCTTAAACAGAGACTTTTGCTCCACTGAAATAAACACATCACGCTTGAATTAATATCCTGGAAATATTAAAGCAAGAAATAAGCATACATAACTGAGATCACATTTATCATATAATTCAAAAATTAAATAATAAGATCCATCATAGGTTTTATCCTCCCTAGGTATCTAGGGAGTTTAGTTCATAATTTGGGATGGAAACATCTCAAAATTAGAATAACAACAAGACATAAGAAACCCAATAAAACTTCGAAGGAAATTTGAATGGAGATCTTCAATCTTGAAGGAGATCTGCTTCTGAGTTGATTCCAACGGCGTTCTTCGAGTAATTTCTTCGTTCTTCTCTGCATGCTCCCTTTAGTCCTCTTTTAATATATATTTGTAAACTTTAGAATGCTCAAAAGCCCTAAATATTGGATTTTTCCGTGTAAAACAGAAGTATGGTTCGAAGTTGACACAACCTGGCATATGGGCGTGTGACCAGCCCGTGCGGCTGACACGGGCGTGTGCCCAGCCCATGTGAAAATGCTCAGGCCATGTGGATCCTAAAGACAACTCTATTTGTCTGATTTTTGCCCCTTTTTCGCTCATTTCACTTCCCTATGCTCACCTAAGTATAAAAACATAAATTTAAAGAATTAGGAGCATCAAATTCACTAATTCACATAATAAATCATCCAAAAACATGCCAAGCATGGGATTAAAACATGTTACTTTTATGGTTTATCAATTAGCCATACTCAAACCAAGCTAATAATTCAAAGTTAACACTTTTATAGCACTTATGTACATGCCACAAAATCAAGACTAAAATGATCAAAAGACTACCGAATAGATGGTAGGATAGTGTGGTCTTCAAGCTGATCCGATCAACAGGTTTCACAAATTAACGATCTATAAGGAAAAAGGAAAAGAAACGGGTAAGCATAACGAACGCTTAGTAAGTCTATATGAAATTTACTTAACTTACCTAAACATTTATAACAATTTAACAATTGAAACACATTAATATGAACATGGGATTTTTTGGCAACCTTATAGTTTCATGCACAATTCAATCACACAATCACTATGTTAGTTCATTCGCATATCAAACCATAATACCAAAATCATGTACGTATATAACCATTTCATATTATAACATATACTGTTGACTATGCTCAATTTGTAAATTGTTGGGAAATGTGACCATATTGTAATAAAAATGTAATTGTTTTCTATGTATTTGAAAAATGAATAAATAAATTTCACATTTCACTATTATATCTTTTATATTTTTATCTTTCATGCATAACGAAATTATGTCAAGCAAATATTAGCTCATTGATAGTCTAAGTTCAAACTGATGATAAGTGATATTGTAATAAAGTTTACATTGCAAGAAAGGCAACTTACTTCAATAGATAAACTAAACGAGTCTAAAATCTCGTAAAAGAATCAAAGTGAGCATTTGATTCAAATATTGAGAAAAATTATTATGGCGTCTACAATTCCAATTGAAATGATGGCTAGTCCTGGTTATCAGAACGGTTGACTCCGGGGGTAGAGACATAGATGTATTCATTGGCAAAATGATACATTGGACTAGTCTCAAGATGAATTAATTCTGAATTTGTTTGTGAATTAATTCACTTGTGACATTCATGGTGTGATTTATCTAAATCCTGAGTTAGTCACTGACCATGCGTATGTAACTCATGTACTTTGATATAAGTGGAGGCTTATGCTCTAAAGATGATCGAGTCGATAAACGGTATGTTGGGTATATGACTTTGTATGGCATGACTTTACTAGCAACAATGGAATTCATAGCTCAATTAAAGAGTTAATGATATGCTCTCATTGGCATTGCGTGAATTGATAAATATGGAACATGACCACGGGTTGCTTGTTCTTGAACGAACAATTTATCACAGTCATTTGTTGACTGTGATCATGTTAATCATTAAGAAGACACAATTGTAACAATGAGATAAAATAGAATTGTATTGAGTGAACGGATTTAACTCAAATGAATTAAGAATATCATATAAGGGTAACACACATATAACGAGATCATTGGACAAAACAGTTAGATGAATTGTTTTCATAAAGAATATATAATAAGGAGTTTGCAATCAAGGTACTCATTGTAGACTGGCTCTATGATGCGAATTATCGGAATGATACTTCTAGACAAAATTCTAATAACTAGAGCCTAGTTGTATATGTTCAATTGATCACTCCACTAGCTCGATAAAAGCTCGAACAGGCTACATTTGAATTAGAAGAAAATTCTACGACTTTGGAAATAATTTAATTTAGTTGACTTATTCGATGTGGAATTAAATTAGGCAGCCATAAGAATTGTTCAACTAGAGAATTTGATTAAAGAATTTTTAAAAAAAATTAATTTAGAAAATCTAAGGGATTTTTGGGAAAATTAATTTTGATGAAGTAAAACTAAATTAATCAAATTAATTAAAATTAGTATGATATTTTTAGAAATTAATTTTCAAATTAATTTGAACTAGACGGATGGAAGTAGTTGTCTGAATTGTTCGATCATTAGTCCAATTTAAACAATATTGGACTTTATCCTTGTAATTTGGTTATTTTTAGTCCCTATGCTTTTTGAATTTTAAAATTAAAGTCCTGATCAAATGGTAGTTGTTAAATTCATTATTTGAAGTTTTTTTAATTCCAAAATTTGAAGTGAAAAATATATTATTACACGTGTAATGCCATGTCAACTTATTATTTTCACATTTTGCTCATGAAAAAACTAGTTAATAGATTTAACTGTTGCTATTTGTGTCAAGACTTAAATTTCAAAAATTCGAAAAATAAAGGAACTAAGAATGATCAAATTAAACAACATGCACAAAATTTAAGTCTAGAGTAAACTTTCAAAATTGAAAAAAGCACAGGGACTAAAATTAAGAAATTTGAAAAATAAGGAGACTAAATTTGATCAAATTAAAATATAGGGACTAAATCTACAACTTACTCAAATACAAGGACTAATAGAAGAATTTGACTCTTTTTTTATAAATACTCTCTAACCAAAATTTATTAAATTAAAACAACTACAAAATACTATCCATTCTTTCTTCTTCAAAACTCTCTCATCTTCTGTCCATTTCTTTTCTCCGATCACTCGCTGTTTATCGCTTGAAAAGAGGTCACTTCTTTTTCCCTTTTTATTTTTGGTTCTTTATTTGATTTTTTTCCTTTTCCTGGGTAAAATTATTTTCTTTTTTCTTTTTTCAAACAGTTAAATTCTCTCTTTTTTCTTTTCTCTTCAGCCAAACAGAGCATTGTTTCGTAAGTCGTTTTCCTTCGTTTCATGTTAGGATTCCTTTCGGATTATTGTTATTCTATTTTTTAATGAAAAAGAATCAAATAAGAAAGTTCTTTTTTTCTTCTTTGATACAAAATTAGCTTTTGTTGTCTTTTTAATATCCAGTCTTGGCGTTAGGGTTTCTACTTTCGGTTCATCTGATTCTATGATACACTATTTTATATTAATCATATCTCCCTCCTTTGTTTTTCTCCATTACTAATTGGAAGAAATTCTATCAATTGATCGGTCATTTTGCATGTAATATTGTTGTTTAATTTATTCCTCAATTCTGTTGTTAAAATTAAGCTTTTATAGTTTTACGTTTGATTAATGTGATTAAAATTATGGTTCTCCTCTTGAATACTTCTTTCATCGTTTTTTACTTTGATTACAGATTTCATGTAAATTTTTGTTACTTTATTTGCAGGTTAATAGCTTTCCACTATGGGGTTTAAAAAGGTTTATAAATGCTTGATGGATATTTTCCCGCAGGTATTTCTTTTTACTCATTTTTAATCCCATGCTGTATTTGATTTATGTATGTGTATAACATAAAACATAGTGATTTGGAAAAAGAAATGTAACAAACATGCAGTGAAAGTATTTTTTCTTACACCTACTGCACAGGTTGATTCACGAATTCTAAAAGCTGTTGCTATAGAGAACTCTAAGGATGTGGACGCAGCGGCAGAGATTGTTCTGTCTGAGATTCTGCCTTACCTATCTAGAGGAACCGTGGCTGGTAGTTCTTCCTCGCGGAATCGGAGCCCTCCTGTGCAAGCAAATGAAGGTAGCTTTTTTTATGATTTAGTTGTAGACTTGTTTTTTTCCGCATTGTGTTTTGGCAGTTTTGTAAGTTTGTGGAATAATTAGTTGTTATCTCTGTATGTTCTGTATTGTGGTTTGGAGGGTAACTGCCTTGCATATTGGAGCTTATGCATTGATCTATTCACCTGTTTAATTTCATGCATATATTGTTTGTTGAAATTGCAGCTGTCGACGAGGAAGAAAGCAATCAATCAAGGCCGAATAATGTGTTGTTGGGGAAAACAGCATGCTCTTCTGCAGAACCATTGTTCGAACCAAATAAAGTTGCCAGAGACATTGGTCTTACAGGTTCTGCCACCAATGTGGATTCTGTTGAGCCACCAAATGCAGCGAGTACTTCAAAATTTCATGAGAACAAAAATAATGAGCCTGCTGATATTGAAACTGATGAATTGATTTTGTTGGGGAGCTCAGAAAGAAGTGGTGAAAGTGGGAAAGATAGATCTGGTGTCATCTTGAATACTTCAGGGATCGAGAGTTCTTTTCTATATGTGAATCATGAAATTAGGGAGTCCGGCTCATCGAGTAAAGACCGACCCATAGACATTGAAGATGGGTTTGTAAGGGCTCCTCATGCTTCATCAGATACTGCTGATAATTCTACCTCACTTCTGGAGAATACTGGTACTAGTGGCAGCTCTAGTGGTCATTTAATTTTTGATGGGCCTGTAGACTTGCATGCAGTTTCATGCAGAAACAGTTCATTAAATGCAACCTTGGTGGGGGAAGAAAATGCTGTGGCTGCTCTGGTTCCATCATCTACTCAAGAACAAATGCAAGAAGCCCTGAGAGCTGGTCTTCATTCTGAAAGTAGTCACTCTAGTGATTCTGAGAAACAAGAAAGCGGTGCATTGGGTAATAATGAGGATGATACCTTCAATCCTGTAGTTAGTAGGTCTAGTCAAACATGCAGAATTGATCTGCTTGAAGAGGTCATTGAAGATGCTAAAAATAACAAGGTACTCTTTGCTCTAAACCTTTTACTCTTGTAAAATTTGGAGGCTAATTGGGTATGAGAATGGATTATTTACAATGACGACAATGCTACTAGTCTGCTGTGTCATTCAGCTGTGGCATGAGGTTCTTAACTCTGATGTTATTGCTTATTTAAGAAGCTTTTCAATGTGAAAAGTTAGGTCATTATTTCCTTTGTTCTATTTTGGGATGCCATACCCTTACCATGTTTTGGTGTAGAAAACTTTGTTTCAGGCTATGCAGTCAATCATGAACTTGATGAGAGAAGTTGAACTTCAAGAGGAAGCTGCAGAACAAGCAAAAGAGGAATGCGCCAGGGGTGGTTCAGATATTCTCGTCAAGTTGAAGGAACTTAAACAGATGCTGCCACATGCAAAGGAAGCAAATGACATGGTTGTGCGCTTGTTTGTTAATAGCCCCCTTTTTTAAGTCATAGAACATATTGTAGTTCTATTTTTTTTTAAAGAGTATGAAAGCTCAGCCATTGGCATCTCTTTTGCAGCATGCTGGAGAAGTATATGGGGAGAAGGCAATTCTAGCCACTGAAGTGAGAGAGCTTCAAAGTCGTTTGCACAGCTTGTCAGAAGAAAGAGATAAATCCCTTTCCGTTCTCGATGAGGTATTTTAGGAACAAATTAATTCGCCATCTAGTTGATAATTAGTAGAAAATCTTGTCTTGATATAATTTGCTTTGGTATGGTTCATTTGTCTGTTTAGTTATATGTATGTGATAAATTATCTTGATCTTGGTTGTTCAATATGTTTATCCATGCTGTTGGGCATACGGAGAAGTTGAAAAATTTTACAAAAAAACATTTGTGCAATAAACCAATTGTTGGTTGACTTCATCTATTTTGAGATAAATCAGCCATTTCTTGAAACAGATTCATCACTGGGTAAGTTTTCTAGAGATTTGTACTTGATCATCCTTTGAATTAATCAATTATGGTGTATTTAACAAGGAACATGATGTTTCCATGAAGGACTTTGTTATACTCATTATTTTTACCTGTATGCATTTATCCGCAGATGCATCAAACCCTTGAAGCTCGACAAGCTGCTGCAAAGGAGTTGATGAAAGCTGCAGAGCAGGAAAAGCTGGAAAAAGAAGAATCTGCCCTTAATGCTATTGCTGAGCAAGAAGCCATTATGTTGAAAGTGGTCCAAGAGTCAGAGACCTTACAGCAGGAGGCAGAAGAAAATTCCAAGGTTGCTTTCATTTCTGTGCACCCTGTATTAGTACTTGCTAGTCTTAACAAAATTTTGAAATAGATTACTTATTTGGACTTACTATATTCTATGTTTATGTTCAACTGCAGTTACGTGAGTTTCTTATGGACTGTGGTCAGATTGTTGACTCATTACAGTAAGTTTTATTGCCTGGCTATTATTTTTATCAATTCGCATCAAACATTTTTTTTTTCATATTATAAGTCTGATTTATGATGAATCACCATATATATGATGGTTATGCATTTGTTATTTAGGATTGATCAGCACCAAGGATATTCAACTCCATGTGATAGAATGGATCAATTCATGAATAATATTATCATATGTGGATATATTCCAAACTATCTTCTTGTTTTACATATATTAGCTTTGATTTGACGTTTGCAAGAGGAACTGAATAGCAGTGGAGTGGTAACATTTCACTGTTCATCCTTTTTTCCAGGGGAGAAATATCTGTTATTTGCCAGGATGTGAGATTGCTTAAAGAGAAGTTCGATGAGCGTATCCCATTGAGCAAATCCATTTCCTCAAGCCAAACCAGCTGCATCCTGGCCTCTTCCAGCTCATCTCTGAAAAGCATGGCATCTGATCTTGGTCCCGAGCAGGGAGAGGCAACTAAAATCCTGGAGAAGAAAAGCCCAACACCATCTGTTGATATGCAGTCACCAAAAAGTAGATCATACGAAGAACAATACAAAGCTGATGACAAGGAGTTACTGGATGAGGGGTGGGAATTTTTTGATGATGTTGAAATCAAGATATAGTACAGTGAAGCTATGTGTATCTTTTTCTTTTTTTTTGACAAAAAGCTATATGAATCTTTTGATAGAACATTAAGGGGACCCTTTCCTCGCTCATAAATGGCTGTTACCAGTCTTAATAACAATTAGTTTAATACTACAATCCAGTACTATTTGAGTGACTAGGTATTTTCCTCTAGCATATATATATAGCCTATAGGCAGTTTCTTTTAAACCTTATACTACTATATGTTAGTGCAAGATACTAATGCACAACTTTTGTACAGCATTAATTATTGAATAAGTGAATGGATCATGCAGATGCTCGCTTTATTGAATGATGAAGCTCGTTAATTCTTCTAATATTCTTGCTAATCTTTAGCCCTAGTAAACTTGGGTTAGTGCGTTGCTTGCATGTATCTTGCAACTTATTCTCTGTTGCTTCTGGCTGTATTGAAAGCCTGTTAGGTTGGGTTTTACCTTAACCAAAACACAACCCTAATTTGATAAAGTGGATAACCAACTCTTTTTTTTTTTTTTTCATAAGGACCTCTGAGCAAATTGATTTTTTCTAAAAAAAATAATGAGCAACTAAAGAGAATTAATTGTGGTATTCACTTCTCTTATCAATTTATCTTATTTTTTATTGGTATAATAGTTCTGAATGTTTACTAATTCTGTCGATTTGGTTTTAATTTAAAAAAAGTTAATAAATTTAGCCCTAAACATTGTATACATTCTATTAATTTTGTCTCAATTCTAAATTTGTTAGATATCTAATGAGAGCTAAATTTATTAAATTTTTAAAATCATGACCAAAATGACATAATTTGTAAATATTAAAGGTTAAATTTGTTATTATACCAATAAAAATAGAATAAATTGACTGAAAAAAGTAAACCCTATGATTAGTTTTATTTAATTACTCATCTTCATAAGGATTAAATTGCTTATTCTTTTAAAAGGATCAATTTGCTCAATATTAAAATTAAGATGGACTAAAAAGGTTGTTTTTACCCTCATTAGCGATTAAAATATGGGGCCTTACTGTTTTTGGTGAAAGCAAATTTGCATTAACTTGGGGAACTACTCTGCTCTTGCAGTGGCATATTAAAAGGAATCTTTTGCAACACACACACACAAAAAAAAAAAAAAAATGGAACCCAACATGTTAATTTATCAGCTTTGTTCTTCTGAAATTCATGTTTAGGCGCTGTTCATCAGCCTTAACAATCCTGTCTTGAATCTAATTTTTCTACCTCCTAAAAGATAAAGAGAAGAAGAAGAAGAAGAATCCCCACCTCCTACTTGAAGGGTGATCTCTGTTTCTAAACTATACATCATAATCATCCATTAACTCTCTCATTCATGCCAACAAAGGAGTAACACAGTACATCTCCATATAATATAAAGCCTTCCCCTCTGCTCTCTTGTTTGCTTCGAACACCTTTCCCATGTCCGTACCTTCATATTCCTCATTGAAATTGAGCTTCCTCCCATATCTTCACAACCAGAACTGAAAAAAAAAAAAAAAAAAACCTGAAAACTTCCTTGTTTGGTAATAATTATAGCTAGGTTCAAGTTTTTATAGGAAGATACATGGTGAGAATATTTAATCGATTATGTGGTGGATGACAAATGTTGCCCCCCTTTTAGTTGTGTCAATGACGTTGGCACCCACTGGTTTTTGAGTAAAAGAAGACAAAGCCAAAACAGAGCTGATTTAAGCTTTGTCTGTTTGCCAAACTAATCTTTGATAATGACTTGCCATTGCCCTATCAGCTTCTTGTCTGAAGGAAGAAGGGTCATCTCATCCTTATCTGTGTCTCCCACGCTTTGCCCTCTATTCATGCACATATTACCAACCCCGTGTTAGCAGTGTACAAAGTTTCTAGTTGTTTAACATGTTTAAAACCGATTCCAACAGAGACATTAGATAATGCTATTTTTATTTTTATGTAAAAATAAATATGGGTAAAAAGATTTTTCCTTTTTCTCTCAATTTCGATGTTGTGTAAACCGGCCTCTCTAAAAAAAATCGGAACAATTTAGTCCTTGATAATTTTGAAAATGAACGATTAAGGATAATTAATCATAGTGTTAATAATGTTTTTTGTCAATTTTACATAAATTGATTGGTATAATAATAAATTTGGATTTTATAATTTATATATTCTATTAATTTAGTCATGATTTAACAATTTTAGCCCGCACTTTTTTTTGTAAACGTTTAAATAATGAGGCTAGATTTGTTGAAATTTTTTAGTATCAAAACCAAATTAACAAAATATGTAAACATCGAGGGCTAAATTTATTATACTGCTAATAAAAACATGGATAATTGACAAAAACATTAATACCGGGATTAATTGTCCTTAGTTACTCACTTTCAAAATCAAAATATTAAATTGCTCCAATTATTTTAAAATAAATTAATTTGCTCAATTTTGAAATTGAAAAAGACTAAAGAGTTTTTTACTATAATTTTTTACATTTAAAATAAAAAAATAATTTAAAATTTTTATATTAAAAAACTTCAAAAACAATTTTTTAGAAATACTTGTCAACTAAATTGTAATTTTTTAAGGAAAAAAAAAAACAAGGAGTGCTTAAAAGTATTTATAGTTCCTCCTAACCCTTAAAAATAGAAGGATAATACGTATTAACATACTCGAAACCACGTCATCTTACACTAACAACAATACCAATAGTAATTGAGTTAATATTCAATAAGCGGGTTAGGTGTATTTTTAAGATAACCAAATTATATTCAATAATTTGTTGGTTATTAATTTTATTTTTAAGCTAATTAACAACTGTCCTAAACATGATTCAGAGGTCATATCACACAAATAAATGTTTGTAAACAGAATCAGCATCATTCAAGGATTATTAAAACAAAAACTTAATTTTTAAAATAATATACCTAACACTACAACCATATTTATAAATTTCAACTTGATACACAAATATATATATATATAATATGATACCAGTACACCAACATATTCATACGTAAACCTTGTATTAAGAGTTAAATCGTATTTTATATTTTTATTCAAAAAAAATAGACAACCTAATCTCACTACGTTAGAACAAAGAGCAAATTAATGATATCTTTTAAAATTTTCATCACTTCGAACTGTTAAAAATTAACAGAAAAATCAAACAGGTACATATAAAGACCTTTTTTAACAGTAAAAATGGACGGAATTTTTAATAAAAAATCAGTTTACTCTTTAATCTAATGTACAGAGGCTAATTTATTTATTTTTTTAGTATGAATATATTATTTAATGGTTTTTTTTTTGTTGTTAAAAAAGGCAGGTGCCTGATGAGTCAATGCCAGTACCAAATCTTAAGTTCATTTTATTCCTTTGCTAAGGTGTTAATAATATTATCTTGAGATTATGTATTATTTTATACTTAATTTGGGCTTATCCCATATATATCTCACAAGTTACATGTGAATATGTGCATCTAATTATTTTTATTTTTAATAAAATATTTAAATTTATAAAATTAATGTAAGTCAAATAAGTAAAATATATTAAGAATAATTATCTTTCTATAATGTTGCACATTCATACCTTCTGCACTTCAATTTTATTCTTTTGATCCCTAAAAAAATTTATTTATATTATAAATTCATTAAATAATATTATTATTTTGAGTTCTAAAATAAATAAATTGTATGTTGTAAGTGTTTGAATAATTTTTTTTATTTTAATCTCATAAGTGAACAATAATGTTTTTGCTTTGTAGGATCTTTTTAAAAAATCAATATTAATAATTATAAAATTAATTAAGTGATAATCAAATTAAAATAATAAGTGGAGTTTAATATGGATACAAATTTTAATTACATAATAAATTATGGGAAAATATTTGGTACTGACGGTGAAATTTTTAAATTCAATAAGTGTTCTATAAGAGTATAGTAAAAAATAAAAATGAGAGACATCAATTTTTAATATTGCTTGTGAAATATAAAAAATACACCGTCACCTACCAAATACTAACTTATAAATTATTACTTTAATGTCAATTTAGTAATAAACTAAACGCTAAAAGATATTTTTAATTATTTCAAAATTTTCTATAAAATCTTACTTTTTTTTTTAAAGGTAAATTCTTCTATTCATTTACAATTCAGAGAGAAAATAATAGCAAACAGTCGTCGTAGATGATGAATGGCAAATTCCATCAACACGACAAAGGCTTTAGCCTTAATATCAATAGAAAATTATAACAAGTTGACAATTGACTTTGTCATAACTCAAGCACAACATATTTGGAGTGAGTACAAGCACTTAATATGATAAGGAAATCAACCCCGAATGGTCCAAAGCGGTGAGCAAAAATCGACAAAAGAATCGAGTATTCACCAAACTAGAGAGGACGACAACAAAATCATCCCTAAAATCACTTGTAAAACTAAGATTTCATGTATAAGCAATGCTAAAAAAGTGCTACAAAAGCAGATAAATATAAAATCTTACTTTTATATATATTATATAGAATTATTTCTCATTATAGTATCAAATTGGTAAAAGTATCATCGAGACCCTTGTACTAAGAGTCGGATTGCATTTTGCCCTCTCCATTAAAAAAATGGGCAAATTAGTCTCTATACATTGGTCCTTTTAAAATTTTATCCATTTTTACAGTTAAATTAGTCTTTATAGCTTCAAATTGCTAGTTTTTAACATTAGAAATCGATGAAATTTTTACTAGAAAGGACCAATTTGCTATTTAATACAATCTAACTTTTATAACGTATAAAGATTAATTTACCAACTTTTTTTATATAAAAAAAGAATAAAATACAATCTAACTCTTAATATAAAGACTTCGACGATACTTTTACTGTATCAAATTCTACATAGAAGTGACAAAATGAGCGGAAAAGCTCAGAACATAGCATGAGTCAGCCCATCATGGGTGGTGCTGGTTCAAGATTTGTTGTTGATCCCATGGGCCAACATGCCATGAATTTCATGGGCAAAGGAATCACCTATTGTATCTATTCATGTGTTGGATCAAGTCACCGTCTCTTTTTTAATTGGTTAAAATAGGCTGCAGGTCCCTATGTTCTTCAATAATTTGGAATTTAGTACGTTTACTTTTATTTTGAAGTATTTAGTTTAAGATTTAAAAATACAAGTCCAATTATTAGCCGAGATAGAATTCTTCTATTAAATTTAGGTTCATTACAACCTCAATTTTTTTGTCGCATGGCTACCAAAATGAATATTCATTTATTTCAAATTGTCAAACCAATAAATTTAACAGAAAAATAGCTTAATTTACAATTTTAATATTTATAATTACATTTATATTTAATTTTTAAAATACATGGACTAAATCTCAACTTCTATAAAATCACAATGTATTTTGACCAATAATTTAAAACGAAAGAAGAGGGAAAACAATGACATCTTTGTGATGTTAAAATACCCATTATTTAAAGGCATAATGTCAAATTTAGCTATCAACATTTATATATTTTTTCAATTTAACCCTTATTCGAAATGTCACGAATTCAAAACCATATTTTAATGCCGCTTTCTAGAAAAATGTAAAATAAAGATAAATGTTACAGAAAAAAGAACTTTCAGTGACGTGTTAATTGACCTTTTGTGACGCTTTTGAATTTTTTGTGACATTTCGAAAATGTCACTGGTGTTAAAATTTTTTGTAATTATTATTATTTTTTAAAATTCTAACATATAGTTATAACATTAAATGTATAAATTTTTAAATAAATATGACACAATATTAATATTAATGTTAATTAAATTTGATGATCAACTTTTAAAAAAGTTGAATTATTTTTAATGAAAATATTAACTAAAACGTTAAATTTTTAAACATGAAAGTTTCCATGATCATCGATATGTACTTCATACTAATATTTTTCCTGAATTTTTATATTTTTGAATTTTAAATATTATTTTTGAATATTTTATAATTATCTATTGACATGATATATAAAACAAATAGTACCTAGTCAATATAAAGTACATGTAAATCATCATGCCAATATTATTAAAAATTAATGTTTTAGTCAACATTTCTGTTGAAAAAAATGATTCGGCACTTTTTAAAAAATTAATGACTAAATTTAACTAAAAAAAATAAGAAATGAATTTACAAAAGATACAAACATTGAGAGCTAAAATAGAGTATAAAATCTTTAAAAAATAAAAAATATAGGGCCAAATAGTCTCCGCGGTCACGTGTAGCGTGCCTTGTCGTGAGTGAGGTCAAATCGACATGCTGGCCGGGCACCATTGCCGGCCGTGACAAACCAGTTCAGTCTCAGTGTCTACGTACACGATACACCATGAACTCATGCACACGAAGCCTTGATCCAGCTAGTGGGCTGAAGCATGCCACGTTTGTGGTTTTACACTTTACATTTTGCAACCGTCGTCTTCGAAAGGGAGATGATTGATTACATTCCGGATGCCGGGGGTCCACCGGAGGTGACAAAACAACAAAGAAATTAAGTAGGGTATTATTAATTTATCATGTGATGAAAATGGCCCTGAAATATTTATCCATGTTGTAGGACAGATTCTATCTTCACTATATTACAGGTATGGACCTCACATGTTTTCCCCCATTGGATTTGTAACTAACAAACTTAGTCTTTTACACCAGTTTTGCTTCATGTAATATCAATGGAGAACTCTACAATTAGATTACGTTGTAAGCTTAATAAAAGGGGTACAAAAGGCTTCAAACTAATCTGTTATGATTCAAATAGAAAATTCTTAATAACGTTGTCGATCGATTTTCCAACAATCAAATGTATTATCCCTCAAGTGGTATTATGATTGCAAGTAAGTGGCTTATATGCCTCCGGTGCTCCCGACTTTGTGAATTGGGCACACTTGTCATGGATCGCAGATCAAAACTCGTGGTCATTGCACACAGAATGTCTTATAAAAGTCAGCTTACTAAATGAGGCTCATTTGACTCACATTAACTAGTCTAACTCGTGGAACTCATGAAGAAGCCTATCTATTTGAAGTTTTGGTAGCCCACTGAAACATCTCGACAAAACTAGAGTTGTCAAAGTAAATAGTATAAATCCTAAATGAATAAGATTGTATAGAGTTTAAATTACTTAGGACTCTTAATTGTAGATAAGCTCTATATTGACCGTTAATATAACTCAAACAGTACCATTAGTTATGGGGAACTCAATTATAAATAAAGGCCTTCCTCGTCATTGTATTCACTCAGTTGTAATCATTTATAGTAATTGAATATTATTGAGAACATTTACTTAAACACTTGGTATGCGATATTTTTCTATGACTTTTTGTTTCTTCGTAATTTCTTTTATCTTTCGAGTTTACTTCGGTGTCTTAAAGAATTCCTGCAAGAATTCTCATTTTTCGAGAATAGGTTGACTTAGACAAAATTTAAACTTAAGAAATTACCTAAAGCTAACGAAAGATCTAATCCTGTCACATATCGAAATTTTGTCATTGCATAAACAAAATATAATAGATATTATAGTAGATTGTTTACGGCTGAAATGGGTGGGAAAATGAACAATCAGAAAATAAGGATGAGGGGTTCTAAGAGAAAAAAGGTCTAACTTTTCCTTCAGTCCCTATACTCTTTAGATTTTAGAAATTTAATCATTTTACTTTTATTCAAAAATTAAACTGCAATCGATAAAATTATTAATTGACTTTTTTTTGAAAAATATTAATTGACTTTTGTTAAATTTGAGTGAATGGGATTTTAATTTTTAAATTAGACAATTGAATATTAAATTACTGTATATTCAAATTTACCCGAAATTCATTAATAAGGTTGTCAATTGAATTTTAATTTTCAAATTCAACAAATAGAGTAACTAAATTCATAAAATTAAAAGTATAAGAACTACATTTCAAAAGTTCAAAGTATAAGGACCAGATGTAGAATTAAACCAGAAGAATACGTAATGGACCAACTGTCCAATATAAATTTTGCCAAAGTTCCTATCGAGCATGAACTCGGTAGCCCTGCTGCCCTCTATTGAAATGCAGCGTGAAGTCCGATTTTCAAAACCCCAACAATGCTAAACCGGTAAACTAGGAATCGGTGGACCCGTATTCTATAGGGTGGTGGTGGGTTGCATTTAGACATGTTATGATATGGAGTCCATATTCGATTTTCCACTTGCCACCTGTCCCGACAGGAAATTGCGTTTACGCGCACCAGATATTGTCTTCGTACCACACGACTGCTTCTAGTTCTGGTTATGGGACTTTCTCCCGTTAAACGCGTCTTCATTAATTTATTACTCTTAGGTTTTTTGATATTATTTTTATAAATATAGATAATATATATTTTAAAATAACATTATAAAAATAAAATCAATTATAAATTAAAAAATATGGTAGAAGACTCCTTTTTTTTGAAATATTTTCTTTAATTAATATTTATATATTTTGATAAACACAATGAAGACTCCAGAATCCAGTTTTTTAATTTGAAAATTATAAAAAATAAAAAATATTATTTGAATAATAATTCAGATAATTAAAAGCGTCAATCATTGATTCTTGTGCAATATAATAGAAACAAGTAGGGGGAGCAGTAGATCAATAAAAGTAAGCCAAACACAAAATATCTGTGAATATTATATTACAACGGTTTCAGTGTCTTAATTATTTGTCAATTTGTTGTCTTAATTTTCTTTGTAATGTGAAGTTGACTCGTGTAGGACAAAAATTTAAAAACAGTTTATTAAGTAAATAACGCATTCTAATAATATTTATTTTGTTGAAATATTCAAGAGAATGTAAGTTTGAATATAGTTAATTAAACGTATATTATCTTTCGATTTAAGGGTTTGTGAGGTTATGAGTAATGGTGAAAATTGTATAAAAATATATTTAATAATCATGTTTTATAATTACGTGTGCAAAGTTGAGGTTTTGAGTCCTTAAGTGTCTAAATTTGATTCACATTCCGTGTAAATTATTTGTGAATTCTATTTAAATTTATTCTGACTTAGATTATATTGTTAAAAATTTTGTGACTCGAATTCCGTCATTTGTTGAAAAAATAAATACATTCATATGAAGAATCAATGTGATATAGTGATTATAGGTTAGCCAATTTTCAAAAAAAAAAATCAAAATGAGTAAGAAAAATACGTGAAAAACAAAAGCATTGTGATTTGTGAGTGAGATGTATGACAAAGATCAAAAAGTGATAAAGTCACAAAAGTGAAAAAACTTAGTCATTGGTGAACAAAAACTCGTGAGTTAGCTGTAATTGCTATGTTATGTTGTGACTTCCTATGTGGAGAAATAATGAAGGTGAGAGAAAGATAAAAGGGTTACTATGGGGGAAGAATAAGGAACAATATGATATGTCAAACTATTTTCATGCTTGAAACTATTTTGATGCTTTCTGTTCTTGAATTCCATACCTATCATAAGTCTCAGAACGTTACAAACCGAAAAGCCCTATGTGATCTAGGTAGACTTATTCATGAATTGACATCATATTAAGTACTTACATTTACAACTATTTGTATTCTAATAAGATAACCAAATTACCTGTATAATTTGTTGATGGATGCAAATGTTTGAAAACCTTAATGCTTGTATACTTTGTTATATACTGAACTTAGGTGTTTGATATTGAAAGTAGTAAGTTGTTTATATATCATGCCAAGATTATGTGTCAACATGAAAATGCCTAGTTATGTACGACCCTAGGAAGTCATTTATGTGGGAATTAACCCAAATTTGATATGGCCTATCTATGAACACCTTAGTCCTGAACCGGTCTGGACTATGAGGTCGAGAGATAAGTAGTTCTTACTAACTCGTTAGTTTAGTGGAAGATAGAGAGATCTTGCTAGGGTAACAACTAGTTGATTGAGTAAACACCCAAAATAGAAATTAATTATGAACACCGAAGCGAGCTAATTACCCATGTTTAGATTTGATCAAGTTAGAATTCATTTATCTGAAGTTCCCTTTATTTTTGCTATTTTTATTTCTTTATTTATCAAAACCAAAAATTCTTATTTATGTTTATTCGTAATATAATTTATTTAAAGTACTAATTAGATTTGTTTGTGTTTAGGTTAAAGTTAATTTAGTATTCGTCTCTCATGGGTACGATCCTCAGAGTACTTACCTACTTCTTTGTAACTATATTACAACTTGACCCGTATACTTACGGACACTACCTTAATTCCATTTATTTAGTTGCAGTATTACACTCTAATTAATATCAACATTAGCTATGATTATTTGGCTCAATTCCATGAAGGTTAAATATGATTATTGCTAAATTCTATTATGCCATATATTATAAATTTTGATGTGCATGTTCTATTTTATTTTCTTCTCAACTCTCTTTGCCACATTTTATTCATCTTTCTCACGTTTAAAAAGGATTATTTTTTGGTACGTCAAAGTAGTTTAAGTTAAATATTAATTAATTTAGTACTTGGATTACTTTTGAATTATTTTTTTGGGGTACACTCAGTGTTGTCATCAATATTATTCGATTATCTACATCTAAAATTATTATGATTTTCTTATTGAAAATGAAATCTGTTCAATTGTTGGTATTTATACTTTTTACTTTCAAATATTATCGTGTCACCTATTATTACTATAAGCGACTTCAAATTTCGTGGTGTAAGTGTCATTTGAAGGCATGTCTTCTTAGAAAAAGGATTGTGTAAAACGATGATTCCATGTCATTCTTATCTCTTTTCAATAAGAGAATGATAAATTAGATTTTTTCCTCTTGATTTTCGGCATTTTCTCATTCTCCTATTGGAAATGAATAGAGATGACGTAGAATTACAGTTTCATACAATCCTTTCTCTAAATCAAGAAGAAGAATCTGATTTGTCATTCTCCTATTAGAAAGGGATAGAGACGACATGAAATTACAGTTTCATACAATCATTTCTCATTAATTAATCGTTTTTTTAGCATTGTTGAATTGTTTTCATTATATTTACTATCGATTTAAGAAGTTAAAAGGATAAAAGATGTCAAATATTATGTGAATAACATATTGATTATTAGAACCTTTCGGGGCATAATAGTAGAATTGTTTTTATTTAATTATATATGAAAATAATTATCCTTTACTTTTCATATTTAATCACTTTTTTTTCATTTGAACAATTAAAATAAAGTTATTATTGTTGTTAATCATGTAGAAAGATAAAAGCTATTTATTCAATAGACAAATTATAATCGCAATGCATTTAATATAGGGATTAAACTAATTCATTTAGTTACAAGATTAATTTAAAATCATACGTATTTAAATAAAAAAATTTCTCCAAATCGTTTACTTTTCATCTTTTGTTTTACATGGTGTCAGTTCCAACCTTCAGGGGTAAAGCTATAAAATTTATTTAGTGGGTTGAAATTAAATTATAATTTTTACGATAATAAAAATTTAATTTTTAAATGATTAAATCAAAATTTTATCGTTTTAGGAGGGGCAAAATGCAATTTTTCATTTACTAATTTAAAATTTTAAAAGTTTTAAAGGGTCAAAATGGAAAAAGAGTCCTATTGCCAGCCTCCAGCTGGCTATCGCCCATCAACCCTTTCTTTCTTTCTTCTTCTCATTCACTACACATGTCTTCTCTCTTTTCAGTTTGCAGATCTATTTTGTAGGTATCTTTGTTGTCTTCATAAGTTGTGATGGACATATGATGGTGCCTGCCGCTCACTAAAACTTTACAGGCCACCAGTAGTTTTTCTTGGAAAGTGGGTGATTTTTCGTCAACTTCTTAATTTGTTTCTATTTTGAGAGTATTTTAGAATAACAAATGATTTCACGTGTCGATCTAAACTAGTGTTGTCAGAAGTTTTATATAGTTTTTTTTGTTTGTTTTTCCATTGTTTAATAAGTCTTCAATTTTAGAAGTTTTTGTCTGCTCTTGTAGTACATTTTTTAGTCTTTCTTATGCATGTAATCTTAGTTTTACATGTGATCTTAAGGATGATTTTGTTGCCCTCTCCTCTAGTTTGATGAATGCTCGATTCTTTTATCAATTTTTGATCGCCACTTTGGATAATCCATGGTTGATTTTCTTATTGTATTAAGTACTTGCAATCACTCTAGATATGTTGTCAACGTATCATAATGTTCTATTGATGCTAAGGTTAAAAGCTTTATTGTGTTGATGGAGTCTATCATTTACCATCTACGACGAATATTTATTATTTTTTTCTTTAAATTGTACAAATTCTATTGAATTAGATTAAGCATGGTTTGGGCAATAATTATATATAATAACTTAAATCTTATATTTTTTATTGTCCATTATTATAATATATATATTTTTGTTTTCCGTGCAACCTATTTTCATTTCAATTTTCAAATTAATGAATTTTTATTACTTAAAAAAGTATCTCTATCTTCAGTTCTTTATACTTTCAAGTCTTTCACGTTTCAACTTTCAACTCTTCTTCATTCTCCTTTTCTCCATATTCTTTCTTTTGTGTTCATTCATCTTCTTCTTCTTTTTCTTTCACCCATTTTCTTTACCAATGATTTCCAAAATATAAAAACACAAACGATTGTTGCAGTTTCTCAGTTCATCTTTCTGGTCTTCTTATTTCTTCTAAATCATTCAGCTTCTGCTTGCTCAGTTTATCGATTTCACACTGCTTAAATTCAGGCTTTTTTATATTGGTTTTGAGATGGATAAAGATTTGAGTGTTATTTTTTGGGGTTAGATGAAAATGAACCAAAAATTGAACCCATCTTTTATCCATTTGTCCAGTTCGTAATTGACTATTTAATAACGGTTCAAAACAATTCACGGACCGGTGCCCCGGTTTAAACAATATTGGGGTTTGGTTGTCATCTGCTTCATGGTCCATACCCGGACCCATGTGCTCATACGTCGAAGCAACCTCTTTTTAAGCACAACACCTGTTTTCTCTACATCCTTCCACGTGTACCGGCAGTGCTCGTGCTAGCTGAGTTCAGTTTCGGATTTTCTTATTCCTTAAAATTAAACTAAGGCGCACTCCCGTCTCCCTACTCGCTTCCCATCGAACACGTGGAATCCCTTTGATATTTTCGAGCCACGAAAAAGATATTTCGGATTTGGTGATCTCATCGACACGTACTCCCCCTAATCCTTTCGATTCTCCATCACGGCATTTCAGCAATGTGTGATCAACACGCGTCTTCCTCTTCCCAATGGAAAATCACCACGTGTTATGGGATCGGCAGCAGCAAAATATCCATTTCTCATACGACACGTGTGTTGAACTTTTTTTTTGGGACACTGGTATTTTAGGATTGTTTTCATTGACCATTGCTGTCTCAATGTTCAGAAGAAAAATGAGTGCCCAGAGACGGAGAGTGAATGTTCATCCGAATGATGAGCCTGAGTCGGATGACTCGGGGATACTGAACGAGGGTATTCTCTTACTCGTCTTTGAGTCCATGAAATGGGATTTACAGGTCCTTTGCTTGACTGCTTCGGTGAATCGCAAGCTTAGAGCTATAGCGAAACGGTTGTTGTGGCGAAAGCTCTGCGTGTTTCGAGCGCCGTGCATGGTTGCAGCATTGGCCAACGGGGCCCCTAATGGAAGAATTGGTGGTGGATGGGATGCGCTCGCGAAGCTCATGTTTTTCTGCAGCGGTTGTGACTCGACTCGTCATTTCATGGTCAGTCGGGCTATTCCTGGTCATTTCACCCGAGCTTCTCGGTTTTCGAAGACTTCGGGTCGGAGTTTCTTGGCCAAGAAGTGTCGGGGCGATTTGTTGTTCGTGAGTGACCCGTGCGAGCATCCAATGGGGGATAAAGAAGACGATCTGGGGATATTCCGAGGGGTATTTCGGGGATTCATGAGATCTAAGACAAGAGCCTGTTTGATCAGACGGCAAGTACCGTTCGACGAGAGAGTGAGGTGCCCTTATTGTGGGACCCGAGTCTGGAGCATGACGGCGGCTCGGCTCGTCCCCAAGAGCGCGGCTAGGCGGCTCGGGTCAGGTGACCGAAGGCTGGAGTATTTCGTTTGTGTGAACGGGCACTTGCACGGGGCTTGCTGGCTCGTACCTCTGTCATCCGATGAAGAAGTATGTGACGATCGGGAGGAAGACGTCGACGGCGACGATGATGATGTGAATGAAGATCATGGCGGCTATGATGAGGTCGATGGGGACGCGTGTAGCCATCAGACGGTGACAAATGGAAGCACGAGCTCGTTAACGGAAGATGTTTTCGGAGGTGGGCCCATCGATTTATTGCTGAACTTGTAAGTAATGATAAAATTTTTTGCGCGTATTATAAGAAAGAAACAAATTAGCGGACCAGATTGGTTCTCTCTATGATTTTTCTTTTTTATAATGTAAAATATGACGTGTCGAGTATGGATTGGGTCCCATTGCTATGCTCTTTTGGCCTCATGTAGTCATGTTAGAAACTGATTTTCTTGGGATTGAAAAATAATGACGTGGATTTTTCATATGGAGTTTAATTCGAACGGAAGCAGCCAATTGGTTCATAATTGTCCTTCTGTATGCTCTTTTTAATGAATTGGAATTTTGAGCCATGGAAATAAATCAAGATTTCATATGAAATAAAGGCTTATTGAAATTCTAATTAAATAATTTTTTATTTTACAAATTATTTCTAACCAATAAATCACATTTTAAGTTCAAATTTTAAAAAAAATATTTTAACCAATAAATAAAGGAAAAAAACTTAAACCATATTTACACAACAGTTCTCAAGATTAGCTTCTATTCAATTCCCTATATGAACTATGGGAAATTTGCTATTTAGGTCACTTGGATCGCATGGTAAATTTTTTTGGTAAAATAATTTTTTTGGCCCTTTTAACTTTAGAAAAAGTAATTTTAGTTCTTTATTTAATTTTTTTATCTCTTTTGACCTTTGAATTTATATTTTTTGTCAAATCATTCTAAAATAAATAGAAACGTGTTTGTTAACTTTGTTGGTATGATGTATATATAGATT
This sequence comes from Gossypium arboreum, assembly GCF_025698485.1. Lineage (NCBI taxonomy): Eukaryota > Viridiplantae > Streptophyta > Magnoliopsida > Malvales > Malvaceae > Gossypium > Gossypium arboreum. The sequence continues at coordinate 738,004 of NC_069081.1, forward strand.
GTCACGCAGATGATACCTTAACATTTAATTAATTTTTTAAATTTAAAAATAATTTTAATTTTTAAAATTAATTAAATACTCGACGTGTCATTCATATGACAATTTACATATATATCACACTAATAAAATTAACAAACACGTTTCCATCTATTTTGATGATTTGACAAAATCTTAAAGTTCAAAGACTAAAAAGAAAAAATTAAATAGAGAATTAAAATATATTTTTATAAAATTTAATGGTCAAATAAATTATTATACTAATTTTTTTAATTTCATCAAATTATATCACTAAAGGTCAATTATGCAAACTTCTTAAAAAAAAATTGGCACTAAATCGCATATGCGTGGTAAGGCAACTTTACAAAAGATAATTCAAAGAAGTTGGCATAAGACCTAATTTATTAACAACAGAAGTTCAATTATACGATTTAATAAAAATCAAACTGAAGTTCACTTATTAAAATACGGTAAATTATAAAGTTGATTACCCAACTTGTAAATTGAGCTTTGCTATTAATAATTAATTTTATTTTCGTCACTTAATTTTAATAAATTTTATTTTCGTCATCTATTTAGTTTTTAAAAATTAATTTTATTTTTTAAAAATAATTTTAATTTTTTAGTAGAAGTGAAAACCTGAAATTTTAAGTAGAAAATTACGACGATTTTTATAGGAATATCTTGGATTTTTATAAGGAAAAATATTCACCTTTAATTTCCTTTATTTTTTTCATTTTTAAAATCAATTTTAATTTTTCCAACAAAAGAATTATCTGGGTTTTATAAGGAAAACCCAATTAGTTTTTTAAATTTCCTTTTTTTTTCTTTTTCAAAATTAATTTTAGCTTTTGGTAGGGTTTGCAGAAAATTAGTTGTGTTTTTAAATTTTACGGAAAATTTTGAATTTTAGAAAGAATTGAGTAAAAAAAATGGATAGAATAATTCAATTTTCTGTAAAAATTAATATTTTTGGAAAAATAAAATAAATAAATAATAAAAAAGATAAAATAAGTGATCAAAATAAAAATTTATTATAGTCCAGTCATAAAAAGGAGTGTAAGATAACATTGAATTAATGACTATGACTAAAATGGAAACGATTGTTAACGATGATGTACAATTTGTAATTTTTTTATTTTTAGTGTCTAAAATAAAATTTATTAAAGTTAGGTAACTAAATTGGTAGCTTGCAGAAATGTAAATTACCTCAGAACTCTACATCAGCAGTGCATATGTACTTGTAGTGAATCAAATAGTAGGAAACCAAATTTTCTTACCAGCAGTAAGGAATATTCAGACAAGAATTCAAGCCCCAATTTCGATAATCAATTCGGCAGCTGCAGTCGTAGCTCGGACACCACCGAGTCCAAGCAAAGCCATAGCTAGTTCTTCCTCGTTCCACCGTATCAATCCGTAGCTCAGCCTTTTCAAGACGTCAATATTGACGTCCAAAATCCACTTCTGGGTGCAACCTACCATCAGGCTCACGAACCGTACTACGTATGCCCGCCAAGTCGCATAATCGCATCCGAGTGATATTTTACCGTCTACTGCACTTGCAAGAAACTCCAAGTGTGATCCAAGAACTTTAGGTCTCCGTTTCGATGCCGGTGAGGCCGAGTCCACGCCCCATGCAAAGGTACCACAAAGCACTACAAAGTATGCAAGTGCATAACCCCCTAGCATGGCAACTATACCTGCAGGTTCCCCTGCATCCTGGTCAGCTGAATGGGATGATATAAACCAAGATGGTAGTGTTTCTTTGATCAGCGATTGGACCAAGCTTAATCCACCGGAGAGCCAAACCAATGAAGCCCCAAGTGATGCAGCGAGTTTGACACGAGCCATTGCAGCACCAAGAGAAACTTGTCCATATCTCAGGCCAAACTTTGTATTTTTTGGTTTCTCCCTGCTACCCGCAATATCTCTTACTGAAGACATTAAAAGAGAAACGATTTCTTCGGTCATAAACATGATATCTCTGACTGATCGATGCACTCGTAAGTAAAGAATCCCTGGGGAAACTGGAGACATTCCCCCGGAGAAATGAGAGCCAAATCCATGGCCAAGGAGTGCACCCACTCCACCGTTGCTGTAAGTGGTGGAGGGGCTTAATCCGAGAGTAGAGGCGAAGCAACTCCTAAGAAGCTGAACCACAGCATCGCTACTGTGGTGGAAGACTGTACGAGAAGCAGAAAACACAAGGAAATCGTTCCAACGCTTAACCTTCAGAGCCCATAGTGAGGCTATAATTGGCATACAAGGCCAGGGACAACCTTCAGCGAGGGAACTCAATGCTGGGCCGATTAATACAAGGAAACGTTCCGAGGCTTTATCGAGTTTATATGTTATCGTTAGACTAACAAGGGCAGCCAAGGGAAGAGGAAGCATAGCTGGAGAGCTCCTCCCTGCAACATTTAGTTCAAAAAGTTGCTTCATGTTCTGGAGATGCAACTAAATAGACATTTATCATTTTGACCACAAACACTATAATGGTACAAGATCATACCTGTGGTAAGGCTTGGGACATCAACACCAGTGGCAGCTATAATTTTTTTAATTTGCTGCTCGATGATGGATAAATTTTCAGCTGGACTTGGCCAATCTGATCCATTCATAAAAACCGGCTTCCATATACCTCGTGTTACTTCAGCAGAAAAGTAGCTAACAATGGTCGCCAATGTTGCTGGAAGGAAATCAGCAAGATGTTTGAGTCCTGAGAGATAGAGGGTCAATTAGAAAACATTACATTAGATAGAGTCTTGAGTACTATTACCTGTAATTCATGGTATACCGATATATTCCATGTACAAACCTGTTGCCAGGTCACGGGGCGAGAGTCTTCCATGAGCACAGGCAGTCAGAGCTGCATCAAGCACATATGGAGTGGCTTCCAAGATATCCCATGCGGGCACATTTAGTATTAAGGACACATCGTCAGCTCCAGATGTAGAAGGGCTACTGCTTCCAGAAGACTGACCACTCCTGCTTATCTTACTGAACATCATATTGAGGAGTGCATCAACAATTTGATGAACAGTGGTCCCTTGAACAAGTCCTGACAGGGTGGAAGCAATACATTTGTTATGCTGACGATACCAGCCTTTCAACTTGGGAAAGGAATCCATAAATATGAGTTCCAAGGTGAGGTTTAAATTTTTCGACATCCTTTTCATTTTCAAACGATCCTTGGGTGATTTTCCGAAATCCGATACTTTCGAGTTTCGAACCAACAACAGATATTCAGGGCTTAGTTGGGATCCCACCGGTGTTGCATCTCCCATCATCACATGTTCAACAGGTGGATGATCAAACCTCCATAATCTCAGTAAAAGTGTAAATGCATTGGTGAATACCGCATGACTAGTTAGTTCTTCCCCTGTTGGAAGAGTCCATGAAACATCGGGAGCAGTTGACCCGAAAACCTCGCAAAGGGGCATCAACATACCAGCAAGTATTGGAACCTGAAAAAAACATAAAATAACATCAATGCATGGAGGATCTTTCATCAAATGTCACACAAGAATATTTGCATATAAGACAGTAGAAAGCATGAACCGTTGCAAATAAAACCTACCATGCCATGTAAAGATAAGATCTGGACACAATCTGCAGATGATATTCCAAGAAGAAGAACATTCAAAAGTGGAGCATAACTGATCAAATAGCTCTCACTCTCAGAATAATCTGAAGGAACTGGTGGCAATAACAAACTTGTAATGAAGAGAATGGCATGTTCCTATAAACAAGCAAGACCAAAATAAAGCTGAAATTTGTACGAATTGTAGTGACAATGTGACAGTAATGCACCCTGTAGGAAGTAACCTTCCATTAAATTACCTGTATATTCCAACCACGAACTAGAGATGCTCCACAAAGAATGCTAGCTGCATATATCTTCTCATCATTTGAACCTTTGGTTGCAATTTCATATATTTTCTCTATCTCTGCTAAGCTTCAATCAAATCCATGAGCTCAAATTCAGTTGCCTTAGCAGATAGAAGAAAGATGATACTATGAAGATGAAACAAATTATCCACCAAGCCAACTTACAACTAACAGTAATTGTAACCGGAACTAGTTAACTTCAAATGATGATGATGATAATAATGTGGCCAATAATTAGGAAAATAATTTTGAAAGGGATATATGTTGCAGCATACCTGGAAGCTGGAGTTGCAATCAAAGCATTTACCAGTGTTGGAGTTAGAGGGGATCCTTTCATCAGTGATGACCAACCAGGGACTTGACTAGGAACACTACGGGGTATATTTGGACGTGCGTTTACATAACCAGGCCAGACATATGCAGATGTGTCCAATAGATTTCTAGCAATACAAGCCTCGACAATCAGATGCCACATATTTCCAGCTGCAAGGAAATCATAATATTATAGAACAAATAATCAAAGCTCTATATTTAGTTCTATGGTTGAATTTTATTAAGGGCATACTTGAGGGGACATTTCACAAAATTTCAAAAAGATAAAAATTTAGCTAGCATTATGCCTCTTGCACCGCTCACTAGGAGACTGCACTAAAGTCGACTTATGCAGGAACATATCTCAAAACAGCCATAAAAGATCGGTTACCTTTCACATATCAAAGAGGAAGATAACAGTACTTACAGCAATTAATAGGCATGTCATTACTGCTCATGCACTCATAGTATCCATTACCAACAGTGAGACCTGAAATAACCATGATTGCTTTGGCAGCAGCCTGATTGGCTACTGAACGAACTGATTGAGGAGGAGTCAGTAAAGCCTCGTAATTATTCAACATCTGTAAGCTGGATATTAAACCTTTATGGCATCTCCCAGGGGCTTGTTTTTCTTTTGTTTGAGTGGTTTGGCTGCAATCAATTTCATCGATCAATTCAGATTTCTCTTCCTCCACAATATTAGTCACCGCAAGAGGAGAAATAGACAATAACAAGCACAGGCAGGTGTCAAGGCGAGGCATAGGACCCTCACTAATGTCCCTTTCCTATGAAGCAATAAAATAGAAAGGGAAGATCCGTTCAGATACATGAAAAAGTAGGAAAAAGGTTATTGGAGTGTAATGTGTTCTATATTATCATTTATGGGCTTATCTTAAACAGAACTAATCTTTTCTCAGTAACATCATATTCATCCATCTATCTAGATACATTCGAACATAAATTCTATGTTATACATATGTGTATGTACTTATTTATGTATACTCAAAAAACTTTCTAATCAGTACAAAAGAAAACGATGGCCGTAAGCAAACAAGAGCTCAATCAAGTTTGCAGAAATTCTTACCCTTTGAACAAGCCTCAAAGCTGCAATCCATAGACCTAGAAATGTATCGTGCCATGTTGTACTGTTGACAGCCTGTAAAGCTTTCACTAAACCTGCAAGAATAACTCTAGGTAAAAGTGATCAAGGAACTAGAGCCTTTTCTGCTTTGAATAAAGCAATAAATTGAGCATATGGTGACCATGAACAAGTACCAGTAAGTCTTTCAGTAGCACCAGTTGCTGCCACCTCTGATCTGTCCATAGCATCCTCAAGAAACAGGTCAATAGGAAGCCAATGTGCAGAAGGACTAGTCCCGTGACACCGACCAGATGCAGATGTTAGAGACCTAGAGCCTATGAGAAGATGAAACTCTTGTTGTGACGGTGTTTTACATTTCCTAGATAGAACTTTATGTATATCAGATGTCAACTGCAAAACGGCCTCTGGAGTTGTATGTTTTGAATTCCTCAATATCACTGACTTCGCAGAAAGAACTCTTAATTGCTGAATGAAAGCTTCCCAATGTGATGGACTAAAAAGTGTATTAGACTATGTGTTAGTCAAATCTTACTCAATTAACTCAAGAGTATGGAGGATTCCACCCTAAGTACAATAAATCAAATGATAGCACCATAATGCCAATAAAAGAAGAAGATGAATAACAGATATAAGTTCTTACATATTTCTTTGTGCCAATAAAAGAATCCTTGAAGTTACTTTGTTTTGCAGGAACTCCCCAATAATCTCAATAGCCATCATAGTATTTCTTTTATATAGCACATCATGGTGGTCATTTTTCTTTTCATGAAAGTTATCAGCATTATCGATTTCCATGTCTTGAGTTACAATAGGCCATATTGATCTCTTTTCTGGAGTAAGTTCCAGTAACCCTTCATCATCCAATGATGCATCAAGTAGTTGCCATACAATTGAAAATACAAATTCAACTAGAACCAGACCAGGTTCGGATGCTTGAATACCAAATATCTTGGAAAGATGAAGAACATCATCTATTGATTTCATAATCCTGCAAGTTCACCAGGAACTAGCATTAAGTTTAATACTATTGCAGTTGCTTAACCAAGTGTCCCTGAAAGATATGAAGTGAAAATAAAATGGGGTAATCATAAAATGTCATAAAAGAGAAAATAAAATGAAAAAAGACACTGATGAATCATGGATTTTATAATAGGCAGTAAAATATGTCAACATGATGGTAATCATAAAGATATAAACAAATTCTACTTCTATGATGAAAATGGGGTAGGTGAAATTGAAGCTTACTTTAGATAATTTGGTCCACTGATTTGACATTTAAGTGCAGAGGCATGTCTCCTAAGCAGTTCCATGTAAAGCAGATATGCTGCAGGGTGAAACTTACGATTTGGAATGACCCTATCATAGACAACAACTATAGTCAGTTTAAGTAAAAGAAATGTAACATGGTAGGCACCATCCAAGTGAAGTCATGACTTCACAGCCCACCCATTATCAGATAACATATCCCGGTGGAGGACTTAAATGTATGCGAGAAAAACAGAAAAGATAGCCATTTAATGGTCAGAATCTAACATAAAATCCCCATCAAGCAGAAAATTTCTTTCAAAACCAGAAGCGACAAACACACATCCTGTGTTGCTCGGACTCTTTATTTTTTCTTGAAGTACCTGTGTCTGACACATGGATGTGGGGATATGACCTTCAAGGATTCTCTAAATACATTGAAAAACTTCGAAAATTCTAACCATATAAATTCTCATATCCGATGCTCAAACACAAGTCCATATCACATTGTCATATATCCTCAAAGTTTATGTCAACCAGTAGCAAAGGGCATCAAAGAAACAACCTTTTGGAACACTTACAGGTATAAGGACAACTGGACAAGGAAACAAAACAGAACCAAATACTATATGTAAATTTTTAACCTCTGATGACGAAACAGGATTATGAGTTTTTGGCATTAGCATTTCTTATACATGGATTAAATAAGGCAATCAATTCAAAGAAAGACTATGAATGAAATACAGTTTTTATACGTAGGTCCTTTGAATGAATTATAAAATCATAACAACTTACCTTGGCCACTCATTAGCACTGTCAATACACAACAACACTTATCTTATTTCTACAATTGCACTGTTATACTATCAACTTCAATATGGTCATAAATATCACCTACCCTGTACGTATATATACATATATATATATATATATATAATCAGGGAAGTGGACCTGGAAGAGAGCAGGGCGAGAACGAGCATAGGAGGAACGAATTTGACAGTCAGGGCCTTCTCTAGGAACTTCCACGCGATAGGCACGTGATTATCCCAGCATATGTAGGAGACAAGGAGGTGAGCTAGGTCGATTGAAGGCAAAGAAACCCCAGCCGAGTTAAGGCTAGAACCGAGTTGAACCGCCCATAGAAGTGGGTCACTGTTCTTTTCCTGAGCAGACTTAGTGTACTCCAGTACCCAGTCCCAAACAGTAGTACCCTTCGCCTGTATAGACACCGCCATGCCGCCTGACAGCCACTGCAAACTGCAACCGGAAGGTGGTGGTGCAATGGAGTATGATTTTACCAAGTATTTACAGTGAAGTCAGTAAGGAAACCTGATTGAAACACAAAACAAAAAATGGGGAACAAAAATGTTATCTTTGGGTTTCTTCCTTTTTCTTTTTAGATTCGAGGAATATGTGTGAAAGGATTTGTGCTTTGCTTTTGACTAGATTATACAAATTCTGGGGCTACTATTTATTTTTTCATCTGGTTTTAGGGTGTTGCTTACTTTCTCTAATTTTTTGAGGCTTAATAATTTATTCTGCTTTTCAAAATCAAATAAAGTTAGCTTCCTTCTCGTACAATCAACCACATAATGAGAATTAAATCTTGGGTGTTCTTTTTCTTGTAGTGGAACTTAAAAAGACAATTTTACTTTTTGAGAATAAAATTAAGGAGAATCAACTTTGGATGTACATATATATGCATGTATCATGCAGCAGACATGATTAGGGAACTCCTCAAGTATTGTTCATCATGCATCATTTAATTATTTTAGAGGCTCTGTTTGATATTCATATTGTTCATCCATAGATATATAGAATATATTGGATATATTATGGATGAAGAACATGCAACTATGTTACTTTGTGAATGCACCCATGCATCTGTTGATCATAAATCAATTCAACATCATCTCATTTTATACTGCAAGCATTAACATTGTATCATCATAGTAATCATAAGGACATGTTAGCTGCTTATGATGACGGTGGTAGCGACGGTGCTGACGATGGCATCAGCAGCCTCGCGTATCCTCCATTACTCTTCTTGCCAAGCCAACTAGCAAAGCCTCGTTTCTTCTTTCTCACGTCATGTTGTGCGTGATGCCTAGAATGTGAGCCTTTGGAACCTTCTGAAATAGGGTCCTTAGCTTCATTACGAACATTACATTCATCAGTAAAAGAACATGTTTGGTTCTTTTCCTCGTATTTGCGACCGGTCCGACGATTGTCTTGGTCTAGCAAGTCGCTTTGAATCGTGGGGTTCTTCTCGTAGGAGCAAACCTCTGCTTTTTTGCCAACCTTTTCTGCTATTGTCTGAATGAGAATAGAGGGTTCGATGATGCCCCGAACCGAAACCAGCCCATTTTTGGTATCCATGTCAATACCATACACCTCTACATGACAAAAATCAAGTAAACAAAGATCAGAAAGTATTTCTAAAGATGTTGGTCTTGTGGTTCGATTGAACTATGTACGATGAACTTTTGTTTAATTCTTCAATTGACACCAGTTCCTCATTCAATTTCTACACAGGACTCAAAAGATGAAATAAAGAGTCTTTAACGGAGGAAGCATACCATTGATTTTCTGCAACTTTTTCTTCACTTTCTTGGGACATGTTGTACAACATTGGATATTCACTTTCAGAACACAAGTCTGAAACGTAATTGAAAAAAAAGTAAAACCATGAAAAAGATATCCCGGTATTAAACACATACATACATACATACGTACATACATACATACATACAAAGAAAAAGATGAATACCGGGACATTGAGATCATCTCCCATTGGAACTTTGAGAACCTAAGACAGTAAGAAGAAGGGCAATGTAGTTGACTGTGGCTATTTTTAAAGAAAAATTTTGATGAAATTCCTTTGCTTTTCCTTTTTGGCAAGAAAATCTGGATTCTTTACTCTTCTTGAAATAGAAAATAATTAAGACTTAAAGCCTTGTTATTGTATTTAGAAGATTGTGATTTCCTCTTAACGGTGTAGATTTTACGTTTTCAAAATGTAATTGGGAAGATAATGTAACTGACATCCCATTTGAAAGGGATAATGTTTTTTTAAATCAAGGTTTAATTGCCTTGAATGTGCAATCATTTGATGCATAAATGTAGATTTTTTATTATAGAAAAGTAGGATTTTTAAATATCGAAATGTTTGTGAAATGATAAAGGATTTATATTTAATTTTTTTGTTGACATTTGTAGTACGATTTCACGTTATTTGGATAACTTTGTCGAGTCAAATATCATGCATTAAAACTTTACTCTTTCAATTTTAGAGATGATTTTACTGACATCTCACTTCATCAAACACTGCATGACTATAGACATGTGGACTATACATGGTTTACATGTGATTCTTACACACAACACACTTGTCCAACTAGACTTGGAGAGTACGTAAGCCATCTCTTATGACTCAAATAAAGGAACACACTAACTCCTGATATAAGATAGGCTAAGAGAAAAAAGAAAAAAAAAAACAACTATCTCTACCCTAGCTCTTGACTTTCGTGTGAAATATCAACTGTATAAAAATATATTAATGAAAAGCAAATTAGTAAAGAGATAAATAGACAATACATTAGAAAGAGGAAAAATCGTTATTAAGATTTGAATCTTGAACTTTGAATGCCAATACAGAACTCTTAACTAATTGCTCAATATCCAATTTTAAAATTTATTAAAACACGTATAATATGCATCTATATGTATATTAATTACATGTTCATAAAATATATTTATATAAAAATATAAATTTTAAAATTATTAATTTATTTTAAAATTATATTTTATTTTTAATTATAATTAAAAATAGTTAAAATAAAAGCATTAAAATTAATGTACTTTTGATAAATTAAAAAATTAAGTGTTGAAAAATTAAGTATTGAATTTAAGATATAAAATTTGTTTGATATATTGCTTAAAATTAATTACGGAATATAATTATATTGTTTGATAAATATAAATTTTAAATTATAAAAATATTATACATTTATCCTTAATTTTAAATATTTCACCTTATTCTAAATAAAAATAAAATTTTAAATGTAAAATTTTATATGATAATATAACATTAAAATAAATAAAGTAAAACTGAAATAATAAAAATATTATCCATTAATTGATAAGTGGCTCTTTAATTACTTATTATTTTTCACATTTTTTTATTATTGGTAAAGAGTTATATCACTCGATTTTTGATAGAGAATTATAACTATTCAAACAATATTACTTGAATAGTTTTGAATAATTATGATATTAGATGAATAATTATATCTCTTTTAAAGATGTTATTATTCAGAAAAGACACATATTGAAAGATGCCTAAATGAAAGTGGAGCACTAAGAGAGTTGGCTTCCAAATTTGTCAAGCTTGATCGATTTGATGGTGACAATATCTAATGATGGTAGAAAAATATGTACTTCTTATTATCAACTTTGAAGATTGCCTATGTTTTAAATACTCCAAAATCAGAAAAGAATGAAAATGAATCTATTGCTGCAACCCAAGAAAGACAAAAACGGGACAATGTTGATTACATGTGCATAGGCCACATATTGAATGGTTTATCCAATTGTTTGTTTAACACCTACTAAAACGAGGTCACTGCTAAGGAATTACGGGACAAATTGGAGACAAGATACATGAACGAAGATGCTACAAGTAAGAAATTTTTTGCAAGTCGTTTCAATAATTATCAAATGACTAGTGGTCATTCAGTTATGGGACAATTTCGTAATATTGAAAAAAATATTGAATCAATTTAAACAATATGATATGAAAATGAATGAAATGATTGTTATTTCCTTCATAATAGATAAATTTCATCAATCTTGGAAAGACTTTAAAAGAAGTCTAAAACATAAGAAAGAGAAGATATCTCTTAAGGCTTTAGCAAATCATGTTCGTACTAAAGAAGAATACCAAAAGCAATATTAGAACCTAAATTTCGAAAATACCAAAGTGCATGTTGTGAAGAAAGTACAAACTACTAAACCATCCAAAAGAAAGTTCATACAGACTGTTGGAGCACCTAAGTTCAAAAAGAAACAAAAGGGCTCATGTTACCATTGTGGCAAGTCGGGTTATTTCAAGAATGAATTTCGATTCTTAAAGAAGAAATCTTCTTTTAAGGCTGATAATAACGAAAAGTTTATTGCCATGATTTCTAAACTTAATATGGTACAAGATGATAATGCATGGTGGATTGATACTGGAGCAACCAAACATGTGTGCAAAAATAAGAGCATGTCCACAAAGTTCATACAATGTGAATATGACAACGACTTGTACATGGGAAATTATTCCCCTATAGCAATCAGAGGCAAGTGGTCTATTAAACTACAATTCACTTCTGGAAAGATTTTAACCTTAAATGCTGTATACTATGTACCAGAATTTAGAAATAATTTAGTGCTTGGAAGTTTGTTAAATAAGTTTGGTTTCAAATTTGTTTTTGAGGCAGATAAGTTTATTCTGTCTGAGGGAGGAATTTTTATTGGCAAAGGGTATATGTATGAGGGTATCTTCAAACTCAATATTATTAATAAGAATAAAAATAGTGTTTCTACTTATATGATTGAATCTTCTTATTTATGGAATTATAGATTAGGTCATTTGAATAATAGAAAATTGTATGACATGCATAAGTTAGATTTAATTATTGTTTTTAATAATAATATTGAAAAGTGCAATACATGTATGTTTACTAAAATTACTAGAAATCCTTTCCCTAAGATTAAAAGGAAAATAAAATGTTTGTTTTGATATATAGTGATTTATGTGATATGCATAATACTCCTTCATTAGGTGGAAAGAAATATTTTGTTTCTTTTATTGATGATATTCTAGATATTGCTATGTATATTTATTGCACTTAAAAGATGAAGCACTTGATAAATTTAAATTTTATAAATCTGAAGTTGAACTTTAGTGTGAATCATTTATCAAATACTTAAAATCAGATAGAGGTGAAGAATACTATAATCCAAGTTATTTTGAATCCAGTGGGATTATCCGTCAAGTTTCAACTCCTTACACACCACAACAAAATGGTGTAACTGAATGAAAAGTTAGAGTTTTGACTGAAATGGTCATATTTAGGTCTTGGACAAGGTTTTTGGGGGAGAAGTTGTTCTAACAACTTGTCACATGTTGAATAGAGTTCCTAATAAAGAAACTAAAATAACCCCTTATGAATAATAGAAGAAAAAGAAACAAAACCTTAATTATTTGAAGGTTTGAGGATGTAGAGCTATTGTCAAAGTTCCAACACCTAAACGTAAAAAGTTAGGGGAAAGAGAAACTGAATGCATATTTATAGGATATGCACATAATAGCAAGGCATATAGGTTGATGGTAATTGAACCAAATGATTCAATTTCAATTAATACTATTATTGAATCAAGAGATACTATTTTGATGAAAATAGATTTAATTCTATTTTAAGATAATTACAACCACAATAATTAATTCATTCTTTAGATGAGAATGAAATTCCATTGGAACAAGTTGTTAATAACGATGAATCTTGTTAAGAATTAAGAAGAAGTAAAAGGATTAAAAAGGTCAAAGATTTTATACCAAATTTCATTAAGTTTCTTGTAGAAGGTTTTACTTGATGTAATTGGTTTGAGTTCAAATCTCCTTATAGCATAAATTTATTGGTTTTTAAATAAAAATTAAAATATTCTCAAATAATATAACTTATTTTAATTACAAAATTACATTTCTGTAATTCTCTTCGCTGAGTTGGTGACCCGGTTGAAGGTGCCACCAATTTAGTAATGAGCTTAAATAATCGTATAGATACACAAATATGATGGGAGAAAATATTTTATGTTAAAAGTTAATTCTTTTTAAAGTTTATTTAAGAATTATTAATGGTGTGGTGATAAAGGTTTTGTTTATAAATTTATTAAACACTAGTTTAATCGTTTAATATGTTAATTTTAATTCTTTTATTTTAAAACCATGTAAAAATATGAAAAGACAAAAAACTATCAAAATGATAATAATAATCATTTAATAAAAGGGTATATAAGTCATTTATTAATTAAATTAGTATTCTAGATTCAACATGTGAAGGCATATTAAAAATGTATAAAAAATATCTAAATAAAACAATCGATACAACCAAAGAAGATTATAAATTTTACATATTAAAAAATTATAAATTCTACATAATAATAAAATTTATTATTCTATTTTAATTAAAAAAAATTATGACATTGAAGGTTTATCGAGTGTGGTCGGGCGGGGAAAAAGCCCACCCCGCCCGGTTGGCATCCCTAATTTTACTCCGCCACTCAATTATTTATATGGTTAAAATTATCGAATCCACCACAGCTGACCACCACTCAATTGAAAAGACTTCACTTAGTCGACAAATCTGGGAAGAAGAATCCAAGATTGAAAACAGCGACCCTCTTTGTTTTTTTTCCCTGGTTTCAGATCTTTGATTCTCTAAGCCGGGATAGCCACAAATACCCAACCCACTCAAATTTCTCAAATCCTATCAATTGGTTCACATAATTCTACATTTCCCCATCTTCCCTCTTATAACCACTAATACCAATGATAATTGCGAGGAAATCCAGGATTTTTCAGCTTCCGCGACTAAAAGGGTCACGTAAACAGGGAGGTCTGAATTTCTGAGAATTTTTAGAACCGGGTTTCTCTCCTTAAATCAATATGTTGAAGCTTTGCTTAATGGTTTCTAATGGCTACCCTCGTGGTCTGGGGCCTGTTTTACACCAAGAGCCAGGCTTTAGCAGGATGGTCAAGGTTTGTTCTTTTTCTATGGTTTTTGATGATTTGGGTTTTCGAGATTCGTTGTCATTTCAATTGGGTTTCTCTTTTTCTTTTCTTTTTTTTTGTTGGGTTAATGTTTTCTTTTATGAGCTTGTTAAATTGTGTTAATTCTTCTTTGTTTAATTAATTTCGTGTTATTGGATTTTAATGGTTTTGTTTAATGGAGTTTTTATCAAAATTCGTGCCTTTATTGAGAGGTTACTGAGATTTGTAGTTGTTTATTAATGAATACTTTATTGTTTGGACCAAAGCAGGAGTTTGGTTCCGTCTTCCCAGGTCAGCTAGTGAAACAAGACATGGTACAGATAGGCTCCTTTGATCTGAGGTGCAACCAATTCCATTTCCAGGAGCAGCCAAAGCCAGTTACTGCACTGTGTGAGACCAAACTGATTATCGATGCCGATCCAACAGCACAAAACCCCGTGGTTATAGATAAACCAGGTCTGCAACTTGTTGCCTAGTTCCTTCTATTCGACTAAGTGTTGCTTTTTCTATGTACTTGTTGTTCTTAGAAACATGATAAAGAATTTGTGTTTATGTAGGAAGTTTAGTTAACATGCTAATTCGATTTTCGTTTTGTCTTGATGAGGGTTTGTATACTTGGAACTTAGAACTTTGCTATGACTCATAATTGTAGATGTTGATTTTCTTAATGGAAAAAAAGAGTTGAGAGATAATCGACACCTCTCCGGTAGTCTCAATGCTTATACGTGCCTTGATTTTGATTGCAGATGCTTATCTAGACACAGCACGGTTTAGCTTCAGGATAGCTGAAAAGTGCACTAGACATGAAAAAATCTTGAAGTTTCTTATGTCTGGATCGAATGAATTAGAGAATGGGGAACTTGATTTATCTTTGCTATCTGATTTGATGGGACTTCAACCACTGATGTTTGGTGTGCATCAACAGCCTTATGCGTCTTCTCTAATATATCCGAGTAGCAAAATCGATTACCAGGTGCCTCTCCCAGACTTTTTAGGAGAGATGATCCACTATTCGAAAATTACAGTTAACTCAGATGGTCAAGTTGTACTTACAGCTACCGGGACTGAGATGAAAGACATCCTTTCGATCGTAGCTGAGTTTTACTTATCAAGCAACTCGACTAAGTCTAGAAATCAGTTTTCACTGGTCCCATACTTTGATAGGTATGGCAACTAACACCTGCTTCATTTCAATTATATTGTGGCATGTTCATTTAATTTGAGCTACTGGTTTGAGATTAAATAAATTTCTGCTCTGGTTTAACCTTATTGTAATGAAGAAGGGTTAGTTGATTTGAATGTTTGAAAGGCTTCTGATGCTAAACTTAACTAAACAGGAAGCGGATTGCCAAAGCACGTACCAGTACTAACCTGTCTTCTCCACGGTCTGAAGTTGCGAGTATTGCACCTATGGAAAGGTACGTGATTGATCGTCTTTTTCAAGAATGTTTATCTTGCCGTAATTTGTCTATATAATACAGTGGAAACTGTCTAGTTGAAGTAACTGAAATTTATCTTGGTTGTGATATTGAAATCTATGCATAGAATTTCTTGATGGGATAATGACTTGTGAGTTACCAACTTCATTTATGTTAATTGTAATCAGACCATGGCAGTGGGATGAACACCGGAAAATATGTATAAACGGAAATAGAAATTATAACAGTGTGCTAAACAAAAATAAAATCACAGAAACTTGGCTATTGTTGACTGGTTATGGAACCTAAAAAATGGTTTGTTCTTTTTTGACAGTCCCAAGAAAATCAAGCAGAAGCCATCTCCAAAGAAGAATGCATCTAGGAAGTTAGCCAGTGAGAGAGATCTCTACAAGAAGAATTATTTCCATGCATGTGAGTGTCTTCTTTCCTTGATGGTTGATAAGAGACGGCATGGCAGAACAGCAATTCTTTCCCTTAAGAAATCCGGCCCTGAACTTCCTCAGCTCTTGTCCCAATTTTCCGCTGGCATTGCTGGGACCGGTCTTGCTGTTCTTTTATCTGTTATTTGGAAGGTAGCTTGTTGGAGAGTTCCATTTTGTACACCTAAACTCTTTAGCGCCGGCATCGGTTTTGGGCTAGTTTGGCTCTCATGGGCAGTTAACCGATTGAGGGACACGGTTGTACATATCAGCAAAAATACTAGCAAGTCTGGTCTGAAGGAAGAGGAGATGATTGAGAGAGTGGAGAAAAGTGTTAATCAGATCTATTTCAGAGCCGCGACATTGATGGCTATAGCAGTGCTGAGATTCGCATGAACTCTGAAGATCGTGACAGTCGAAAGTTAAGACTCAATTATATTGATCTGGGATGTCAATATCTGAAGAACAGAGAGGGGTTCTGAGGGCAACAATGGAACTCTGACTTCTATGCTATATCCATGGGGGGTCCTATGATTGGCTTGAGAGCACATATGAGAAGGATCTAATACTCTGGTGCTTCTGTATGTGTAACAATCGTAAACATGTAAATGGAGAGGGTCAGTGTCAAAGAGAAGGGTTACTACTGCCTTAGGGCCAAAAGGAACAAACCTTTCATATATATATATATAACTACAATTTTGGCATTGCATTTCAAGCTATTCGTAACTATTAAAATTGGTATGTGTTTTGCAGAAACTAATAGTGTGCACAAGACAGTGCAGTGGATAAAATAACAAAATTGACTGTAAAATGGGTCAACTGTCTGTCTCCTGTATGAACTAGGGGAGCGTAATTTAGTGCATTTCTTAACGGTAATTTTATATTCTAACATAACCTTCTCACATTTAGTTTGTGAAGATTATTCAAGGTTTTGAAATATATGTAAGGTAAAGTTTGCACATACCAAATAATGTTCTCACTTTGGCTCGCAAAGATTTATGTTTGCACATACCAAATAATGTTCTCACTTTGGCTCGCAAAGATTTATCATTTTTTTTCTTAAATAATATAAACTCAGGGGTAATCTTGATTTTATCATATTTTTATCTTTTTCTTTATTTTGATCAGTTTTATTCTTTCATTTTATTGAATTTTTTATATTTTTTAATTCAAATTACTATAATGTAATATTTTAACTTAACATATTAGCTTTCAAAAAACTTAATATATTAATAAAAGAAAAAGGAAAAAGTTATCATATTTAATATAATAGTATATTAACCAACTGCAAAAATTATCTAAAATACATTTTAATTGAAATAATGTATGTTGTGGTAAGATAAAAGAAATCGAGATTGGTGTATTGAAATAATAAGATAAGGTTTGTAAAATTTAATATATTAATCATAATAATATTATGATAAATGTATGACACAGGTGGATTGTTATTTGAGTATGGGTTTTCCTCTAGACCCCAAAAATAACTTCTTAAATTTTTGAGAATTTATTAAATCTCAGTTTTGATAAAAATCTTATTAAGCCCTAAAATTGAAAATAAAAATAATTAATCTCCATTCTTTGTTTTTAAAATTCTAATTAAACCTTACCAAAGTTTTGAAAATTTTATTTAGGTTCTTCAAAATTAATATTACAATTCGCAACTAAAGTAAAATTTTATACGAAATTTGAGAGTCCAATGAAGGAACGCAATAAAATTTCTAAGAAAAAGGACTAATTTTACATCACCTCCACCAGGTAATAAAATCAATCAAACAAAATAAATATTCTAATAATATTGTCACCTCTATGAATAAACTAGGAGTTGCTTCTCCACACAATTCCTTAAATGCAACATAAATGGTGTAGGTGATTATAAGATGCTGGATAACATAAAATATTTCAGAGATTTGTAACAAAAGAATAACAATCTTTTTCTCGCTTGGTTAACTGTGTCATTGACATTAGGTGGTCGCTTAAATTCTCTTTCTTGACAGGAAAGGGATTACAAGAAACAACTTCAAGGAAAAATGATTGATTAAGACGTGCAAAATACCAAGTTTACATGGCACTATAGCACTGTTCAACAGGACTATTATTTTCAATGACATTAAAAAGCTGTTCAATTGTGATTTTTTGGGTGGAAACAGGGAAAAACATGCTGACTGCTTACCAACCACCAGCGAAATTGAATCAAAATAATTTCAATAACAGCCCTCATTTTTCATATCACTAACAATCTCTTTAGTAATTCTAGAACAGAAAATATCACCAACTGATTGTTCTATCAATTTCTCCATTTCTGCGATCAACAAGATGGAGAAAACCAGGCATTAATATGGGAATGGCAACTTCTTAGCTCAGTACTTTTGATACTACACCAGCACCGACGGTTCTACCTCCTTCCCTCAAGGCAAATCTTTGTCCTGTTACATTCATGGAAAGCAACATGATGAGACTCTAGTTTTCTAAGCTTTGAGACTTTAATAACATGTGAACAAACCTCTTCTTGATACAATAACATGTGAAAACGAATTTCTGTATAGATTACCTGCTTCAAGAGGCACAGGTGAGATGAGCTCAAAAGTTGCAGTAACGTTGTCCCCCGGCAGAACCATCTTAACACTTTCGGGTAATTCCACTTTTCCAGTCACATCTGCTGTCCTCAGATAGAACTGAGGCCTGTAATTTGATTCAAAGGCGGTATGACGTCCACCTTCATCTTTTGTGAGGACATATATCTCTGCCTCAAACCTTTTGTATGTCTTCAAGCTTCCAGGTTTAGCAATGACCTAAGCAGTAGGAAGAAATCAGATCACAGTTACTACAAAAAGTTCTATTTGTTGCTACAGAACTAAGTGGACATAAAGAAGCTTAATTGGTGCCATTTACCATTCCACGCTGCACATCATCCCTTTTCAGACCACGCAGAAGAAGTCCCACATTATCACCAGCCTAGTAGAAAACACACGAGCATAAATTCGGGATAACAAATGCAGAAGAGCCATAGCGCAGCAAGGTCTCTATAACAGTTCATTTACCTGTCCTTGATCCAAGATTTTCTTGAACATCTCAACCCCAGTAACTGTGGTTTTTAGAGGTGCACCCTGAAGACATTTTATTAAAACAAACCAACAGAACCATTCATCAACAACCCTTATCAAGCTGACTGAATCAGAATAAGAGTTCCAGAATCAGTTACGGCTAATGTGTCTCAAGAAAACACATCTGGATTTCATAGAAAATGACAATATAAATATACATATACCTGTGTTAACCCCAAAATTTCAACTTCTTCACCAACTTTAATGGTTCCTTGTTCGACACGGCCAGTTGCAACAGTTCCACGCCCCTTCAGGACAAAACCAAAACCATCAGACCTAAATTAAGAATCTTTAACTCCAAAAATTCCACTTCCACCATGTAATAGTAACAAAGTTCTATGACTTTTACTCACAAAATATGCTCACACATGCATTAGAAAGGGTTTATTCAAATACAGAAGGGGACCAGAATATGGTTGCAATTCCAACAAAAGAAAATGCAAATTTATGTGAAAAAACTCCTATTTCCGAGCATTAAGCTCCACGTCAACATACAAAATGAAACAGAAAAAGGGCAAATGACAACCATATTGTAGTCAAAACTAGACCTGTTCATGGGCTGGGCTTCTCACCCAGGCCCAAAGGCCCACCCAAAATTTGAGATGGTTTAGGCAAAAATAATAGGCCCGTTTAAAATATGAGTTGGGCTTGGGCTTGAACATTCAAGGCCTGAGCCTAACCCAGCACAACCCGTTTTAAGTCTATAATACTTTATATTATGTTATTTTTATATATTATGTAATTTAGAACACATTAAAAAAATAAATTTATACTAAATATATAATATTACTCTAATGTAAACATTAAAATAATGTTAAGATACTATATAAAAATTTCAATAATTAAAAAGATATAAAATTATTAAATATTAAAAATAATATAATATAATATTTTTAAAAAAATTTAAAAATAATATGGGCGGGCTTAAATGGGCTTCTGTTAGTATTTTGCAAATATGGACAGATTTGGGCAAAATTTCAGGCCCAAATTTTAGGCCAAGCTGGGCTTGGGCAAGCATATGTAGGTTAATATCATGCTTAGACCCAGCCCAAACCCGACCCAGCCCATGAGCACCTCTAGTCACAACTCAGTTACTTGACATTTAACACAATCCTAAAGGAATTTGGATGGATAAAAAAGGGAAGAATAACCAAGACTGATGATAACCAAAGCCATAAGAAGTGCTTCTAAAACAATGGATTCAGCGAGTGCCCAAAATAATGCATGGCCCTCTACCTGAATTGAGAAAACATCCTCAATTGGCATCAGGAACGGCTTGTCAAGCTGGCGGACGGGATCAGGAATGTATTCGTCTACAGCATCCATTAGTTTCAAAATTGCTTTTTTCCCTATTTCCTCATTTGTACCCTGTAAAGCAGACAATGCTGACCCCCTAATGATAGGTATTTCATCCCCAGGAAACTTGTAGAAGCTAAGAAGCTCTGTTGCAAAGAAAAACTTAGGTGAATTACTTACAAGAATCCAAAACATCGAACAAA
Organism: Gossypium arboreum; assembly: GCF_025698485.1. Taxonomy (NCBI): domain Eukaryota; kingdom Viridiplantae; phylum Streptophyta; class Magnoliopsida; order Malvales; family Malvaceae; genus Gossypium; species Gossypium arboreum. The sequence goes on from NC_069081.1 coordinate 758,828, forward strand.
CAAGAATAATTCAAAAGGCTACTTACCACGAAGCTCCATTTCCACAAGCTCCAACAACTCTGGATCATCAACGGCATCAACTTTATTTAAAAAACACACGAGAGATGGCACACCAACCTGCAGAAGAAAAACTTTTTTATATGTAAATAGCTTTCTTCTAAAACCCACGGACAAATATACATGGTAAATAAGTTCCAAACAGCTATTAGTAGCAGTGTCCACCTGTCGGGCAAGTAGAATGTGTTCTTTAGTCTGTGGCATGGGCCCATCTGGAGCAGACACAACCAGAATACCACCATCCATTTGGGCGGCACCAGTGATCATATTCTGCAGAACAGATTATAATTAGGCCACTGTTCATAAGATGTTTGAAGAGTTTGTGGTATGCATTAATAAACATAACTTATCAACAATTCAAGATGGTTAAGTAATACTGAAGTTGTAATGAGAGAACAATAGAAAGTCCAAAAACTAGTATCCCCATCCCCCTAAAGAAAACACTTATAGTTTCATTTACATAAAATAGCATGCTTCTTAACATGAAAGGTACAACATTTCTGTAACATATCCAGCCAGGTTATGCAGGAAAAGATTCTGGAAACGTGATTTACCATATTAAGTTAACAGCTTACTTTAACATAATCAGCATGTCCAGGACAGTCTACGTGTGCATAGTGACGTTTCATTGTCTCATACTCCACGTGAGCCTGCAAAACCAAATCAAGCGTGATAACCTTGCAGGGGGGAAACAATTCAAGAGAGCAATAGCATTAAAAGTTACCTACCGTGGCAATTGTAATCCCTCTCTTCTTCTCCTCAGGAGCCTTGTCAATTTCATCAAAGGCAATAGCCTTGGCTTTTCCTTCTTCAGCCAGAACCTGTTCACAAAACTCCGAACTTGCCTTCAGATCACTATTCTAACACTAATAACTAATTCAGAACTGTTCCAAAGTGACATGATTTGCGGAAAGAAACTATTAAACATATCCATAAGCCAACCTTTGTGATTGCTGCAGTCAGTGTGGTCTTTCCATGATCAACATGCCCAATTGTTCCTACATTAACATGAGGTTTTCTGGAAAAAAAAAAAAGAAAACGATTTTCAAAAGTTACAGATGAAAACCCATTTCTCATATCATGTTTCAACAGATACCCGCCAGTAAGCCACACCAAAATCCCAAAAACAGAAAGGAAATGCCTATTTCTACTTTTAAAGTCACAAATTATACCAACTAAACCCCAAAAAAGAAGCTTACATATGAGAGTTGAAAGTGACAAAGAGAAAGAGATCTAATCTATTTAGCAAAAAGAGGAAAGGGAAGAAAACTAACGTGCGAGTGAAAGTAGCCATGGATCTCCACCAAGGGTTAGCGTTAGCGGGAACTGTCACCTCATTTCCAGAGAGAAGATCGGAAACTGAGAAGTTGGAAGCAGAGATAAAGCCACGAGAGGACCAGTAAATCGGGGAAGAGAATGACAAAAGGCGCCTCGAATTAGGGTTCCGGAGGACAGCCGCAGCCATAGTTTTATCCTTTTTGGTTCTTGATCTGTAGTTAGAAAAAAAGAGCAAAGCAATTTATGTACAGAGAGAGTGGCACTGGTAGAGATAGGGGCAGGGGGTAGTTGTTGCTGCTGCTGCTGGCCTTTGGGGAAGGGTTTTAGCTTTTTATTCCGATTCGAGGGTTTTAGGGCGAAAGAAGAGAAAAAGGGCTCTGTGATGTTGATTACCAGCCCCATTCTCTCAGATCAATATGTCGTTGACCGGCCCAATACCATTTACTCCTTCCTTTACTCTCATCAATTTAGGGCTTGTTCGGCATTCTTGTTATTTCAGCATGTAATTGGATCAACTTTGACTTATTCTCTGTAGCTTTTTTGGTTTACTTCTTTTTTTTTTTTTAAATTAATAATGCCGTACAATTATTAGGGGCTAAGTGAATTATTTTTTAAGGAGATAAAATTAAATTATATTTTTGTGAAACCTAAACTGTAATTTTATTATTATTTTTATAAGGACTAAATTATAATTTTATCATTTTGAAGGATCAAAATGCTTCACTATATATTAATTTCTAACTTTATAAATTTTAGAGGGTTTAAAGGAAAATTTTCCTATTTTAGGGGTAAAGATCAAGCCTTCCGCCCCTGCATGTAATTACACTTTTACAGAATATAAATGGACCTAATTATTGAGTTTAGGAACCAAAAATCACATGATAGCAAAAACAAGATTATAAGTTTGTCCAAGTTGTAGATTTAACTTAGGGTTTTAGACATTAGAAAAGAAATTTAGATTTTGATACAACCTAAAACGCAAAACAATTCAAGTCGATAAAAAAATAAAGAAAGCAATTAAAATAAGATAGATGAAAATTATGAAAAATTGTTCAAACTCTTTTAAAAGAACAATAAAAAAATTTAAAAAGAAAAACTCAAAAAATAATTTTGTGTACGATGTAAAGACCTTTATATAGACTAATTAAATAAATCTAAATAAAACTCTCTTGAATATACTAGAACTCTTAAGTAGTTTTAAACTAAATTTTTTATTGACATAAAACTTCTAAATAACTTAAAATACTTAATAATTATAAAAATTCAAAATAATAAAATAATAAAATTACAAAAGTTGATAAATACAATATTGAGCTCAGATATAATAAAAATCAAGCCTAAAACTCAAACCCAATATGACTTAAACTCAATTAATTTCAAAACATAAGTTAATTTATTATATATTACTTTCAAATATATCTCTATATTCTAATAAATTTTAATTGTTTTTAAATAATTAATACAAACTTTGTAAAATTTAATTTAAATATATAAACCACGCATGGCATATAACGAGGAAACCTTACAAACCTGAAGGTAATTTACATTTTAGGTCACCAATTTGACATCAATTTTCATACAGGTTACAAAAGACATGACCAACCAGGGTTAGGTAGATTCCATTTGAAAGACATGACGAGTGTGCAGAGGCTTACTAGTAAGAGAAAAGACTTCAGCAGCAGATGTCAGTGTGTTTGAGACGATGGCAGTAAGCTTAGACGAGATTCCAGGGGTGTCTAGGCCTTTAGTAATCAGCCAATCCTTGGAGGGTAGAATAAAACTTGGAAGCATAGCGGCAGGAATGCTTATATGACTCCAAAAAGGTTTTATGATGCGGCAGTCTTAGAGTTCACTTGCAAAGGCCTAAACTCTCTATTTAAATGTCACTACTTTTTGTTTAATTGAATTAATTTAGATATGATTACTTTTTTTGGCAATTTTCCTAACAGGGTTATGCAAATGCTCTCCTAAATGGAACCCTTGATTAGGAGGATAACACCAAATTATAGCATCTAAACTTTCATTAGCACCCATTAAAATGCAAACATCAAACAACTTCTCAAATGCCTAGCAGATGCAGTTGATAAACTTAAAAGCCTCATGTTCAAGATCACATCAATATGTTAATCTCAGTCCTTTAAAACCCAAGCTGCTGCTGCTGCTTCTTTTTTATTTTTTTGTTGGCCATAATGAAGAAGCAAAATCATGGTTTGTAAAAATGGATACGTGTAAAAGCAGTTTTAATATGTACACAGATGCTTCAATTTCATTTCAAGTGTAAAGGGTACACAATAACAGATTTTTGCATTTCAAACGAGAAATGAATCCAGGGGACAAATATGAGGAACACAAGGGAAAAAAAAGGAAACAATGCAGCAAATTATGAGCAATAAACATCAACAATTTCAGATGAAACTTAACGCTTTTCATCAAGCTTTAATCGGTTCGTCATCGTCTTCAATATCCCAGCTTAAATCCTCCTCTTCTTCAGCTGTACTTAGTCTCTTCCTCAGCTCATCCCTATTGGAGCTCGGGCTCCCACCATGAGTTTCTTTCTTATCATCAATGCTGCTGAGATCCTCAATTTCATCCCACCCAAGATCCTCCTCTTCCTCCTCCTCAACCATTGATGGATGGCTTGACGCCACTGAAATGTCACTGTCTTTACCTTTGCCATTGCTAGGCTCTTTATTCTCTCCGTCTTTAGCTTCAGAAGCTACTTTCTCAACAGATTTCGCCATTGAATCATCCTTGCATACCTCCTCATTCTTCTCCAAATTAACTTTCTCAGTTACTATATTGCCACTACTTGATTCATCAACATTACCCTTTACTTTCTCAACGGGATTGTTTTCATTTGCCTTCTCAACAACAACTTGATCCTTATTCTCCAAAAGAACATCTTTTTCACCCTTCTCTCCCACAGTTTCTTTCTCCAAAAGATCACTTTTTTCTGCCTTATCTTTCACAGTATCATCTTTTTCTTTCTTATCCACATCTTGCTTCTTCAAACTCGCCTTCGGCACCGTATTTCTCTCATCCACCTCTTCCTCTTCCTCATCTTCATCAACATCCCAACTCAGTTCCTCCTCTTCTTCCCTAGAAATCGCTCTATTAACAAGCTTAACCCTCATATCCTCAGCTTGCTTAAGCTTGAAAACCTTATAAAAGTACCTACACCAAAACGTCTCATGATCAACCCCATTTGAAACACCAACAACCCTTTTATAAATACTTCCCATTTCCCCATTCTCTTCCATCAATCTCTCAATCTCTTCCTTTTTCTCTTCCAAACCGAACCCTGATTTCCACTTCTTGTAATCCTCCAAATCCTCTGGCTCCTCGATGTAAGTATTAATATCCCCTTGAATTGCCCTCACTTGAGCATCGAATCGACTGTACCGTTTCGAGTTCAAGCTCCGTTGGGTGATCTTACTCTCGGAGGAAGAGGAATCGGATTCGTTATCGGCAGCTAGTATTGCATCCTTGCCCTGATTGATGATCTGAGTCGTTCCCTTTATAACCGTGTTCCCGAACTCATCAATGACTTGCCCTACGTTCCCTAATGAACCCTGAGCTACCTCGATTTCTTTTTTCAGACCCAACCCGAATTCTTCGAGATCGCGACGGTAAGTCTCGATGACGGATTCGGATCTGGTTGCTATCGTTTGGATCAGGCCGCCGAAGCTCCATCCGCTAGGGTTAGGGTTGGAATCGGGCACTCTGGGAGAAGAATCGGGAGTGGAGTAATCGGCTTTGGGGGAATCGGATTCGAGTTGGGGTTTAGGAGGATCCGGATCATCCGCGAAAACTGATTTGAAGAAATTCATGAAGAAATATTAGGGTTTCCTGGGTTGAAGAATCGAAAATGAAAGGGAAATGAAAATTATGGATAAAATTTGGGGGAAAAAACCAAAGTTTTTTTTGTTAAGTTTGTGTTTTCTGAATAGTTAAATAATAGCGAAACTATGGGTTTGAAGAGCGCATCAAAAAGGGGTGGAGGGTCTATTTCTTGTTGGTTTTTGACGGTAAACCAGACCGGTTCAGTTTCAAGACACTGTTGTCCACTTGTTTGCTTAAAAATTAATTTTTAAATTTAATCCTTATATTTTAATTTCACCTAATTTGTGAAGAGTGCCATATTTTAACTCTTCATTGGGAACAGAGGGATGAGAAGTTTCAAGGGAAACCATCAATTGATTTTGGAAGTGTCAAATGAAATGAAAATAGAAAATGGATTCAGACTTCAAATGAGTGGGAAAATATACAAGCTAAGCTAAGATGTTGTAATCTTTATGTAATTTGTAAAGTAATCTGAGCAGTAAAATGGGAATGGCCCCATTACAGTGCTCATATAGTAGCATGTGAAGGGGCGTGTCTTCAAAAATTAAAGCTCATCTTTCTGAGGTACTTGAAAGCACTGCTCATCCCAATAGTAGGGAAACTTCAACTTAGCCGCAGTGTGAGGCATCAACCAATCTTCATATATGAACCTAAATGCAAATTTCAATAGAAAAAGAAATCATCCTCATGATTCATGAATGAGAGAATCAAGGAAAAGTATCACAAGGAACTAGCAAAACAAGGGATGCATTTTCAGTTTCATACAAGAAAATTTGTTGAAAATATACAGTTGTCGGGTTACAAGAATGAACAATCGCACCCAATAATGTTCTTTAAATTCTATTTAGCATATAGTAACTTGAGCAACATCTTCAATCATGCAGGAAACATCAACAGGTGGGATTGCAATCATGATGCATGCATGCTAAAACAGTCGTTCATTCTTGAGTTCTTAAACAAGTAACAATGGCAATGGAACATGTTCAGAGAAAGAAAATGTGGGTCATGTTTTAAAAGATACATGGACAGCCTTTGCTTTAAGCTTCCAAACAACTGCTCCCACTTTTCTTTCTCTTAATTGAGTAAAGGGTAGTTAAAGTTTCAAGGTAAGTAAATTCCATCTTGATGTACTCTACTATCGCAACTTAAAGGACTATAAAACCAAGGCAAAGTGCTTTGAGAATGGGTGCTTTCAGTTCGTTTATTTTAAATGTTAGGAAGATGTCATTCAAACTAGCAAGAACTAAAATGTGTCAACCAGCAAACATTTGGAAGGGTGAAAGCCAAAGATAGCAACCATGGTTTTCAACTGGACAAAGGAAATATAAAAGGACATCCATCAACTAATGGTGAAAATGTTGATGCAAAACGAGACAGAAGAAAAATTACATACACTTTGATAGGCGGCCGAGATATTATCACAAGCATTTGCAAATCCTCATGTTCATTTGTATTCCAGACCTGCAATGGCAATCAAGAATAATTGAAAAACAAGGAACGTCTGTGAAATTCATCATAGTGACATCATTGTTCATCGGGTCCTTCCCTCCCTTTCACCTAATGTCATAGTAATTCTTACAGTCATCAAATCTTTAACCTAAAGACTATAGCATATGTTAGTGCTTAAACTGAAATGCACATTCACACTCCAAACTTGCATCTAGTGGAGATACCTAATTAAAACGAAAACATTAACAATCCTCCAAATCAGTGGCAACTACCAAGCAAGATTAGATTGCACCAACAGAAAGAACGTTTTCCAAAGTTAAGAAGGAGGTTAAACTTAAACAAAATAGAAGGATATTAGCATCTTTGATAGCATTGAAGTGAAGAAAGGGCAATGCATTTTGCATAACCTCATAAAGTAAAGATTAATACGATCATGTCGATTATTGATGCATAGCATTGGCTAGGGAAATGATCAAAGTTTCTTAATCCTCTGAGGATTTTGTTGCTTCATGATTCCTACTATTTTTCAAAAGGTGATAAATAACCACATCATCTTACTACATGCGAACCCTACGACAAAACTGTCTCTGTTTCGAGATTCCTATGGTTCTTCACATCATCACATTCATAATAGTGAAAATATTTTACCTGGTGAGCATCATTGACAGGGATATGAAACGTGCTATTCGAAAATATAAAGTGCTCCTCCGGTTTTCCAGGGTACTTATTAGAACTCGAGGCGAGATATAGAGTGCCACTGCCCTTGAGAACAACAAAAACTTCTTCACAAGAGTGCCTATGGATCGGCGTGCGCGATCCTGGTGCAAATGTTTGAAGCCAAACCTCAACCTAAGCAAAACCCAAAACAATTATTCTATGGAGAATATTCAACTCTATTCAAATTTACATAAAATTGCTTAAAATTAATTTTAAATTTAATCCTTATATTTTAATTTCACCTAATTTGTGAAGAGTGCCATATTTTAACTCTTCATTGGGAACAGAGGGATGAGAAGTTTCAAGGAAACCATCAATTGATTTTGGAAGTGTCAAATGAAATGAAAATAGAAAATGGATTCAGACTTCAAATGAGTGGGAAAATATACAAGCTAAGCTAAGATGTTGTAATCTTTATGTAATTTGTAAAGTAATCTGAGCAGTAATGGGAATGGCCCCATTACAGTGCTCATATAGTAGCATGTGAAGGGCGTGTCTTCAAAAATTAAAGCTCATCTTTCTGAGGTACTTGAAAGCACTGCTCATCCCAATAGTAGGGAAACTTCAACTTAGCCGCAGTGTGAGGCATCAACCAATCTTCATATATGAACCTAAATGCAAATTTCAATAGAAAAGAAATCATCCTCATGATTCATGAATGAGAGAATCAAGGAAAAGTATCACAAGGAACTAGCAAAACAAGGGATGCATTTTCAGTTTCATACAAGAAAATTTGTTGAAAATATACAGTTGTCGGGTTACAAGAATGAACAATCGCACCCAATAATGTTCTTTAAATTCTATTTAGCATATAGTAACTTGAGCAACATCTTCAATCATGCAGGAAACATCAACAGGTGGGATTGCAATCATGATGCATGCATGCTAAAACAGTCGTTCATTCTTGAGTTCTTAAACAAGTAACAATGGCAATGGAACATGTTTAGAGAAAGAAAATGTGGGTCATGTTTTAAAAGATACATGGACAGCCTTTGCTTTAAGCTTCCAAACAACTGCTCCCACTTTTCTTTCTCTTAATTGAGTAAAGGGTAGTTAAAGTTTCAAGGTAAGTAAATTCCATCTTGATGTACTCTACTATCGCAACTTAAAGGACTATAAAAACCAAGGCAAAGTGCTTTGAGAATGGGTGCTTTCAGTTCGTTTATTTTAAATGTTAGGAAGATGTCATTCGAAACTAGCAAGAACTAAAATGTGTCAACCAGCAAACATTTGGAAGGGTGAAAGCCAAAGATAGCAACCATGGTTTTCAACTGGACAAAGGAAATATAAAAGGACATCCATCAACTAATGGTGAAAATGTTGATGCAAAACGAGACAGAAGAAAAATTACATACACTTTGATAGGCGGCCGAGATATTATCACAAGCATTTGCAAATCCTCATGTTCATTTGTATTCCAGACCTGCAATGGCAATCAAGAATAATTGAAAAACAAGGAACGTCTGTGAAATTCATCATAGTGACATCATTGTTCATCGGGTCCTTCCCTCCCTTTCACCTAATGTCATAGTAATTCTTACAGTCATCAAATCTTTAACCTAAAGACTATAGCATATGTTAGTGCTTAAACTGAAATGCACATTCACACTCCAAACTTGCATCTAGTGGAGATACCTAATTAAAACGAAAACATTAACAATCCTCCAAATCAGTGGCAACTACCAAGCAAGATTAGATTGCACCAACAGAAAGAACGTTTTCCAAAGTTAAGAAGGAGGTTAAACTTAAACAAAAATAGAAGGATATTAGCATCTTTGATAGCATTGAAGTGAAGAAAGGGGCAATGCATTTTGCATAACCTCATAAAGTAAAGATTAATACGATCATGTCGATTATTGATGCATAGCATTGGCTAGGGAAATGATCAAAGTTTCTTAATCCTCTGAGGATTTTGTTGCTTCATGATTCCTACTATTTTTCAAAAGGTGATAAATAACCACATCATCTTACTACATGCGAACCCTACGACAAAACTGTCTCTGTTTCGAGATTCCTATGGTTCTTCACATCATCACATTCATAATAGTGAAAATATTTTACCTGGTGAGCATCATTGACAGGGATATGAAACGTGCTATTCGAAAATATAAAGTGCTCCTCCGGTTTTCCAGGGTACTTATTAGAACTCGAGGCGAGATATAGAGTGCCACTGCCCTTGAGAACAACAAAAACTTCTTCACAAGAGTGCCTATGGATCGGCGTGCGCGATCCTGGTGCAAATGTTTGAAGCCAAACCTCAACCTAAGCAAAACCCAAAAACAATTATTCTATGGAGAATATTCAACTCTATTCAAATTTACATAAAAATACAATTATTTGTGAAAATTCAGAAAAGTAGGCCAATTTACAAAAAGGAAATAGTATTATATCTCTAAATAAACTGCATACTTCTTTCAACCCATGCAAGAGAGAACCAGCAACAGTTATATGGGATAAACCTCCTCTTCCATAATTATCCTGTGGAAGATCAGCAATGTTCCTCACCAGAGGTAACCCTGTATCAAAAAACACCAAAATATATATTATTTCACACAAAATCAGCCATTAAAAAACTGAAGAAATCCTAGCAATCTTCTTAATGAACTTGACCCGTATTGACTGAACAAATAAATAAAGTAAACTCCGCATAAATCAATGATCAAGGAACTGCTGCAATCTCCAATGTTTTTTTCTCCAGGTCAATATAAAGCAACTATGGTGGAAACAAAAACGAGCCGATTCGAAAACGAGGGAAAATTGGTGAAAGACTGAAGCAAACTTAGAAAAGAAGAGGAATGAAAAGAGGGTTACCTTTGATGGAGCAGTCAGAAGCTTCGAGAGTTTGAAAGAATGGAAGCAAGTTTAAGAGAAGGAAGAAGAAAATGAAGCAAGGTCCAGTCATCTTTCAGTGTTACTTTCCGGAATAGGCTGAAATTGGTCTTTTATAACTCCTTTTTTAAATTAAAAAAATGGGCCTAAAGCCCAAAGAGTGTCCGAATAGGCCCATTCGGGTTTTTGCCATGTCATCATAACTGCCACGTCAGAAAGTTCTACAAAGAAAACAAAATGGTTAAATTTTATTTTTGAGCACTGTATTATTTGTAAATTTAGAATTTAATCTCTCAACTTTTATTTTGAATAATTTAGTCTTTTGACTTTTCAGATTGAAGAATTCAAGTTCAATTGTTGATATTATATTCAGGTTCAAACTTTTTTGTTGCATGACAATTAAATAAGTATTTTTTAGAATTTTAAATTTCACACCAATAAATTTAATAAAAAATTAAAAATTTTAACAATATTAAATAATTTGATTTATATTTTAAATTAAAAAAATAAAAAATAACCTTACAAGTTTGAAAATCTTTGTTTCAATTTTGTTAACCTTAGTTATATGGTTTTAGTTTAATATTTTCTTAATATATGTTTATAAACTCAACCTTGACTTTTTGTCTAGTGGTATTAGGTGTTTATCTTAAGGGTAAATTATATATATAGTCACTTAATTATTAAAAAATAAAATTTAAGCATCCAAATTAATGTTTGTAATTTAAGTACTCAACTCACATTAAAATCACAAATAACAAGTTAACATATAATTAAAAAGTTTGGTATAATAATAATTTTAGCTTACATATTATATCAATTTAATTAGTCATAATTTTAAAAAATTAACTTTCAAAATTTACAAACGATATCAATTAAATCCTAATTCTAAAAAATGAAAGAAATTTATAAAAAAAATAAAGATTTTCAATAAATATAATTATTTTAATATTAAGTAAAATAAAAATCCCCCACCTCGTCCCTCTTCCTCTTCCTCTCCCCTTCCTGCATTGGACCTCCTTCCACCATTGTTTCCTCTCCCTTATCTTCAAAACTCATGTTGTAAGTTCGAATCACAAGAATAATCATACTTATATTGTATGAGTTGAAAGTAATTTGCTTTATCACGAGTATGCAAGCCAATTATAAATATATATAATTTAGGTATTGATTTATATTCCACGTTATTTATTAATTTCCACCTAATTAATTTTTTCTCCTTTTCTACGGCAAATGGGTCTCCAAACCCTTCTTTCTCTTTACTTTTTTTTTTATTTACATAAAATATTTAAAATTTTCTTCTTTCTTCGTCTCCATAATAAACCATAAAAACACATTTCCTTCCTCTCATGCAGCCAATGTTGTTGCTCCGCCACCGACTTAAATAATGGCATTGATCCATTATTCATCTTAACGTCTTAAACATGAATCCGAGCTTGAATTTTCCAGAAAGCTTCAAGAATAATCCAAAATGATTCTCAAACTCTCAGCTCCTTCTTATTCGATCTCCAACGTTGGCACTCTAGTCGTCCTTCGTTCAAAACTAGTGCTTCCTCGCAATCTCCTTTGCAGCTCCACCATTCGGATTTGCAGGACAACCAAAACTCCTTAGATGTGGTTGGGTTCGAGCCTTCTTTTTCTCTCCTCTGTTGCTTTCGATTTTAAAGATACAGTTAAATGAGTTGCTTGAATTTTTGTTGCAGTTTACTTATTGCTTGCAGGTTTTTTTTATTGACAGGAAGATTTTATTGTTGGGATTGGGTTTAGTGGTAGAATGATAAAAGACTATGATAGTGACTTAGGTTGTGGGTTGTAAGAAAATGGGAGATTTTGGTTAGGTGGCGATGATAAGTCGTAATGTTTGTAATTTCATTTTTTAATAATTTGTATCTTTATAAATTTTAAAGGATTAAATCAAATTTTTATTATTTTTTGAGGGTTAAAGTATTTAAATGGAAAATTTTTTATTTTTAGAGACAGAGGTCCCTACTAGTCCCCCTTGATTTCGTCCCTGATGGTGGCTCGATTATGAAAGGATGTTTTGGTTTAGGGGCTTGATGATTGATTTCGGTGAGGTTGTAGTGGTGACGGGAACGGCAAGAGAAAGTGTAGGCTAAGGGGAAATGTGGAAATTAATTAATGATATGAAATTTTAGAGAGAGAATGGATGAATGATAAACATCGATAAAATATACAATGCTATACATAAACTTTGATTTTGTATAATTTAATACACGAATTGTTCATTTGATTTAATTTTCATAAAATACTGAACACAATCATCGATATAAAATTATTTTACGTATTTTATACACAAATAATTATATTTATCTAATATATAAATAAATAAATATAAACGTACATAATTAAATCAAAATAAAATATTCAAATATATCTTTCAGTTACATAATAATGTATCAACAAATGAGATAATAAAAGGAGTAATAGATTCTATTAGTCCTTTTTTAAGTATATAAAGCTAATGTTGGTAATAAATATTTCCAAAAAATGGCAATAAAATCAGAAAATTTAAAAGGGTGCCATTTATAGATTATATACTAAACCACTACAAATTTAACTTTCCCTTCATTGTAATATGTAACGCACCAAAAACAAGAAAAATGGTTGCTCTCCTTCTCCTTCTCCTTCTCCTCCTCCATTGCTCTACTCCTCTTCTTTTCTAGGTATGAGAAACAGAGTGTCTCATTTTGCATTTTCTTTTTTGGTTCTTCAAATTTTCTAAGGAAAAAAATTATGGTTTTTTTGTGTATATTAATGCTGATTTTTTCCAATTAAATTTGTTTTTTATGTTTATGTTTGATGCATCTATCTTTTAATTGACTTTATTTATAAAGGATAAAATTTAATTTTATTATTAAGTTTTTTATTTTTGCAAGCACAAAGACAAAATTTGTAAAAATTAAAGTAGAATCTTTTTTAAAATTTTCGTAAAGACAAAATTTATATAAATTAAAGTAGAAAATTAATTTTAATGTTTTTAAATTGTCTTGTCTTGTACCGCTTTTAAACGGTGCCGTATAACGCTTTGAATAAACTCCGTAAAATCTTATTTTATTATATTTCTTCAGCTTCTTTAATTCATCCTCCTCTACTCTCACTCATTGTTTGCTGCCACCGCCCGCCGCCCGCCGGTATCTTTTTACTCCGAAATTCCATCTCCGAACTCTCATTGCCCTCTTTTTTTTGGGTACCAGATTGGGTTTTCAAAAAAATCCCTAAAAAGGCTAGATCTACGGCCCAAGTCGCGGCTTCCACCTCCCAAAAAGGATCTATTTCCTCCGCTCCAATCGAAATCCACTCCTAGTATGTCGTTTTCTTCGTCCCTTGCTCTCCCTCTCTACTTCTTGCTTAAAATAGATTTTCGGTTTTTTTTTCCTTTTTTTAATTTTCAACTTCTTGTCGTGTTTATTTATTTATTTATTTTGTGCGTGTCTGTGTGTGTGTGTATCATGTATTTATCTGTTTTGAGGATAAAGTTGGATTTTTTTAGAATTTGAATCTTATTGTAAGCTGTAGTTAACTTGTTGTTGATGGTTTTTCATTAGTGTATTATTAGTGTCTGTTTATTGGAGTATTGTATGCTTTAATTTGCATTAAAGTTACACTGTATATCAGTATGTCACTCTGCTGTTCATTTCTATTAGCAACTGGTTTTTTTCCAAATTCATAATTTTTGTTGAATTTTCACATGTTTATCTCCTGCTTGTTTTCTTCTTCATACAGGGTTTGTTGAGTGGGAGAGAGAATTTATTTGGAAATTTTGAGATATTTTTTATTGTTGTTCATAAGATGGGTGAAAAGAATGATAGTGGTGGTGGTAGTATTGCTTGCAAACCAGGGACTTCTATCTTACATCAGGATAAAGGAAGTACGAACAAGAGAAAATTAGATGATCCTTCTTTAGAGAATCCGGTTATTGTTCCTTTGTCCATGAGTGAATTCGCTTCTTACGCATTACCTCTGGAGATATTCAGAGGCCCTGTACTTGGACCATTGGAGGTAGAATCCTCTATGGGATCTCTTAGTGAAGTTTTTGAACCTGCTGATTGGGATGATCCAATTGCTTGTCAACTTGAGGAATTACTGTTATCTAATTTGCAAATGATTTTCCGGAACGCTATTAAAAAGATTGTTGAGTGTGGATTTAAGGAAGATGTCGCGGAAAAGGCCATTTCGAGGCATGGTCTCTATCAAGGGGGTAAAGATCTTGTGTCGAATGTTGTGAATGATGCTATTGCTTCCTTGAAGAAAGGGATAGAAGGTGATATTTCGATTCATCTGTTCGAGGATTTGCAGCAGCTAGTGGTGTATACAATGCTGGAGATGATTAGTGTGCTTAGAGAGGTTAAACCATGTCTATCTATTGCAGAAGCAATGTGGTGGTTGTTAATGTTTGACCTAAACATTTCCGTGGCATGTGAAGTGGAAGGAGATATTTTGCGTAATTTAGGTTGTGTGGAAGTCTCTGGAGAGAGCTCCTCTGATTCTAACCCCAAGTCGAGAGTGGGAACTCAAAATCCCGAAACTAAACTTTCAATCTCGAATGAGTCCAATGGTTCAAAACCTTCATTGTCCCCTGAAGCACTCAAATTTGGAAGTTTTCCTAATTTACCTAAACCCAAAAGTCCTCCTCCTTATGAAGGGATGACACCAGAGAAAGAATTTTTGGTCTCTAGGAGTGTTTCTGGAGATTATGTCCCGGTTGCATCTATCTCTGAAGAAAAAACAGGGATTGGTAGAAAGGGACGCTCCAAAAAGGAACTAGCTGCAGTCCGGAAAAAATCCTTCAATATGGAAATTAACAGGGCGGCTTATTGGAAAAGTTTTAGAGCTGTGAAACTAGCTGCCTCTGGCAGTTCTGTTGTTGAAAAGAGAATGAAGTCTCCATCTGAATTACCAGCTGTGCATATGAAAGATTCTTCACCAAATGTGGTTATGGAAGCTGGAGCTTTAGCTGATGAAAGTCATCATGCGGCAGATGATTCTTCAACATTGAAGGGTACTAAATCTACAGTTCCAACTGCAAATACTGGGCTTGCACCTTCATTGTCTTTGGAAAATAAACCTGTTCCAAAATCTAAAGGAGGAACCTCAAAATCTTCTAAGACACCTGAACAAGATGCAGGAAAGAAACCCACTCCAAAGGCCAAAAGCAGCACTTCTATGTCTTCTAAGTCAATCGATTACTGTGCTGGAATTCCATATGATGAATCTCTAGGAAAATACATCCCACAAAATGAGAAGGATGAAATGATTTTGAAGCTTGTTCCAAGGATAGAGGAACTGCAGAATGAACTAGATAGTTGGACTCAATGGACCAATCAGAAGGTCATGCAGGCTGCTCGAAGGCTTAGCAAGGACCAAGCTGAACTTAAATCACTGAGGCAAGAGAAGGAAGAAGTAGAACAGCTCAAAAGGGAAAAGGAAATCATGGAGGAGAATACCATGAAGAGGCTGTCTGAAATGGAGTTTGCGTTGAATAACGCAACTAGTCAGGTTGAGGATGCTAACAATACTGTTCAGAAGCTTGAGGTGGAGCATTCTATGCTGAAGATGGAGATGGAGGTTGCTAAATCACAAGCTATTGCTTCAGCTGTAAGTTGTCGAGAGGCATTGGAGAGAGAACAAAAAGCACTTAAGGATATTCAGTCATGGGAAGGACAGAGGAGCTTGCTTCAGGAGGAGCTTGCATCGGAGAAGCAGAAGGCAACAGAGCTGAAAAGGAAAGTAGGCAAGGCTCAAAATATCTACAGCCAAATTGAGGTATGGTTCACCGTCAAAATGCTCATTGACTTGCTAAATAAACCTTAAAGTATATTTTACTTCTGCCTTGTTAAGTTAATATATGGCTGTTAATCTTCCCTAACTAAATAGATTTGGGAGGTTATAGAATGGTAAGATGAGGAGAAGACAGATTATTGAATAACATGCCCCCAAGAGAAAACAATAAAGTATAAAACTCTAAGAGACCATAAGAATTTGCAAAAATGTGTACAGGTACCAATCTGTCTTCTTTGCAAATTATCATGAAATTAGTCAAAAGGATGGCAAGACTTTGCAAACCCCTGACAGGTTGTGTACCATCTAGATCTATAAGCCAGTAAAGACAATTATTGATTATGCTAAGCAGCAGATTGGATTCATAATTATACAAGCCGATACCAAGAATGGTCAAACGTCGTATTCTTGGCAACTTTCTCATTCAAAATTTTCCGTCTTCATTTTATGGCAATTTTCATGAAGGTGCTTAGAGAAGTGGACTTAGCTTTTTATGTCCTTAAACAGATTAATTCTATTTGCTTTTTATGCCCTTAAATAGATTAATTCTATTTACTTATATTTTTCTCATGAGAAACGGTGAAAGTTGCAGATGACATGGAAAGAGGAGAGGATGGCAAAGGAGAAGTTCCTTGCTCAGGCTGCCTCCATAAGGAAGGAAAGAGAACGTCTTGAAGCTGTAGCAAAAGTGGAGGAGGATAAGATTAAGCTGAAAGCTGAAAAAGATATGAAGAAATATGGAGAGGAGATAAAAATGCTTGAGAACAAGTTATCCGAGTTGAAGATGAAGCTGGATTCTTCAAAAATAGCAGCACTTAGGGGTTGCATCGATGGTGGAAATGGCCAGTGCTCTTCTGTCAACGACGGGTATCATAGTCCAAGTTTCTCTAAAAGGGTGGTTGACATTAATGATTATTCAGGGAGCAGAGGTCTGAAACAGGAGCGGGAGTGCGTCATGTGCTTATCGGAAGAGAAGATAGTGGTATTTCTTCCATGTGCTCATCAGGTCCTTTGTGTTAAATGCAATGAGCTCCATGAGAAACAACGGATGAAGGACTGTCCTGCTTGTAGGACCGTGATCAGTAACCGCATATGTGCACGTTTTGCTAAGCCACATGCTATAGCTCACTGAACTATTTTGCTCGACTAAGACCAGTGAGTTAATGGTAGATAGGTGAAAAGGAGCTCTGAGAAGTCCCTTCAAACCTCATGTGCCATTTGTTTTTGTTTTGGGGTCTTTGGAATAGTTTATACAAGTATGAAAAAGATAAAAATAGAAGAGAGTTTTTATAGCTCACAACCATCTAATAAAGGTTGTTTCTTTTCCATATAATGATATAATATATGATTTAGATCTACATTTACGTTTGACCATCAAGTGTTGCTTAATTTTTAACCTCCAAGGCTTGAACATGATCTATTTGTTTGAGTAGATTCTTTTCAGTTAGGTAACCAATTAATTACCATAACGGGAGAATTTGTATTGAAAGGAGAAAAAAAGGAAAAAAGAAAACGAGGGTTAGTGTCAACAAATGGAGGGCCTAGTGAATTCATTACTCTTTTTTTCCCATGTTGTATTTTTATACGACACTTGTGGTCGAAAATATGATCTCTAAGGATCTTTCAAATACATGAAAAAATTTTCAGCTTGTGTCAAATACATACATATATCTAATATTTACACCCAAATTCGAGTAACATAATTTTGGATTACAGCTCAAGTGATTAAAACTTTAAACTTAGAGTTTTGAGTCTTGGCACTAACATCTTGAAAGCCATACAATAGTATTTCAGTGTAATCATTTAGATTTTCACCTCCAGTTGAAAAATAATCAATTATGATACCATTAACATAAAACACCAAAAAACAAGTAGAAAGAAAATATTAAGAATTTATAACATTTTGAATGTTAAATAACCTCTCATTTGAGAATTCATCTTATAGAAAAAGCTAACAGAAGTCTGTTTCTCATTAGCTTTATTTTGTGTGAAGAGATGTTGCCTTGGTATTTATTTCTCCTCCAGTTTTTGATATAAATCATTCCCATCATAAAAATATAACTGTATCGCCCAAAATGTAGCATCCATTTTTGTTTGATTTTGTAAAGCATCTGTAAATGCTCTTCATTCTCTCAAAGATAATCTGCTTTCATGCATTAATGGCTGCTTGAATTTGTTCCAAGGTTTTCCCTTTTGTTTCAGGTACCAATGTGACCACAAACAATATAGCCCCTGCATTAATTGCAGCATAAAGAATGAAGGTACCTGCAATGAATCCACAAGAGTAGCTGTTAAACTCACAAATGCCTATTTTTTTTTTTTAACTTGAAGCTGCTAAAAATTGCATTCTATTTACCATAGGAGCTCCAGCTCATAAGGAAGTTGAAAGTGTAAGAAACTGCCCACGCACCAAACCAGTTCACCAGCGTTGCAAGGCTTCCGGCCACTCCTTTGATATTTATAGGGAATATCTGCAACCAAATGGCATGGTTAAGAAGAGTTGAATGATTAGTACATCAATTAGCTTAATGGTAAATCTTGCAGGCACTTCTTTTTGTTACCTCAGACATTATAACCCAAGGAACTGCACCCATCCCAGCTGAAAAGGCACTTATGTATATCTGATATCAATTAAGATTTCTGTCAGAAGAACTGGTAAGTCATAGTTTGCCAATGAACAAATTGAATGAGTATATTATGTGATGAAGTTACCAATATGCCTGTTACAGCAAGAATGGGAACTGCATCGAGTGCCAAATTATGATCCTGGTTGGCAAAGATTATTGAAATGTTAGTAGTTTACAACAGAGGGAAGTATATATATAGTTAGAGATGATATAGTTTGACATTTTAACCTTAAGATAGAATGAAACCCCAGATAGTATACAACCAAGGACCAGTCCTGTTGAAGAAACCTACATGAAAGGAACATATATGAGATTCATCTTCTTATCCATGAAACCAAAAGCAATTTTGAGGACCTCGTGATTATAAAATTGTTGTTTACATACCAGTAATAGAGGCTTTCTTCCAGCTTTATCGATAACGGTTGTGTTAAGGCCAGTGATGACAACCTGCACAAATGGTGCTTTTAAGTTCTTGTTTGCTAGAAAGAAAGTACATGGATTTCAAGGAAAGGGAGAGATGAAACCTGAAGAATAGCATAGATTATTGTCCCAACAGCTGCAGAAAACCCTGAGACATTTGAAACACAAAAGCAGCAATGTTAATAAAAGATAAGTCCCTACAGGCTCTTTCAACTCGGATTCCTCAGTGCATCAGGGTGCAACTTGAAGGTTTTGTTACCTGCCGTCTCGAAAATATTGCTGACATAAAAGCAGATACCATTGATCCCTCCAAATTGTTGAAAGACCATTAGTCCAACTCCTATCTGATCAAACATAAATGCATGGTAAAGAAACATTTAGTTAAGATATAAGAGTGCAATGTTGTGGTCGCTAATTGTTATATGAAGATTGATATGATTGTACAAACAGGGTTTAGAAAGAGTTGTAGTTACAATGACAGAGCTCAAGTATCTTCGTTGAAACAGATCCAGCATTTTGGCTTTTGGAAGCCGTTCGAGGGTCTCTATATAGTCCTGTCAAACAATGACATAAAGTTCTTTTTTTTTAAACATCTTCTCTATAATGTTCTAACTCATCTTCATTGTTGGTTAGGATGATAGGTTTAGATTAAGAACCCGAATCTCATCTGCCTCCTTTGATATATTAGTATCCTTGCCACGAAGATCTTGTAGTGCAGCTTCGAATTCCTTTTCACGTCCGATCTTTGCCTGCATTATATCTAAGATTTTTATGCCATTCCCAGTTTCCCATGTAATTCTCTATGTCAGGGTAAAAAAAACACAAAGGATTTCATCATCTTTTCATTGCTATTTCTTACCAGCCATCTAGGAGACTCTGGAATGAAAAAGAGTCCAAAGAGTAGAACTGCGCAAGGAATAAGTCCTGCAATCACCCTACTTGTGAGTCCCACATATATACATGGTTTTGGCAGAATAATGTTCGGCATCACCGTGCTTTGAATTGACTGCTAAAACATTTTTTTTACCTGTTAGTGCTAAAGTTCTCCATGTTAGAACTGTCCCTATTATGAAGGCAACAGATACTCCAGTGCAGATCATAAGCTGCATAATAAGATAAGAAATAGTCAGATAAAACTGACGACTGGTTAGATATTTACATTTACAACTTCAGTAAATTGTGATGATCATAAACGAATACTGCTACTTAATAGGCTCTTGTTACCTGATTTATAGTTGTTAGTGCTCCTCGAAGATTCTTTGGTGCGATTTCAGCAATGAATACTGGTACCTTGTCACGCATTCAACAAAGGAATCACAGTCATTTAGAAGAGAAAGTGTACGAGTAACGTTCATTGAACAAGAGATTCAGAAGTGAATTGCTAGAAGAGATAGAAACTCACCACGTACGAGAAGACTCCCATACCATAACCTGTTGCCATTCTTCCAACGTCCAACAACAAAGCTCCCTTTTGTTTCCAATCAAGACAGATAAAAAGATTATAAAGTCATATTTCTGCATTTCTGGTTTAATTTTATAGGTGGGGGCAAACTAAAACCTCAGCGAAGTAAATGGCAAGCCACCCTCCAACACAAAATCCAGTAGCTGTTCTCATTGCCTGCATGCACATGATGTTACTTCAGGGTCATCATCGACAGCAGTCTTAGCATGCATATTAATCAATGATTTCTCAACTTACCCCTTTCCGACCGATAAAATCAGCAATCGGTCCACTTGTGATCGCACCAATCATTGCACCAAAAGTCAATATAGAACCAAACATTGAATACTGCACGTTCAAATATCAACTGCATCAGTGTGAAGTTGCTTCTGTTAGTGAACATACCAATTGAGTTATTACAAGCAAAAAGTACCTCTGCTAGAGACAGAGAGAGATCCGTCCTGATGGCTGTCTGAGTCGGCGACGAATAGCCTGCCTGAAAAATGACTTGAATTATAGCATTACAAATTAAAGAAGCAATATTACAAGCAAATTGAGCTCATTCCAGGACATTTTTTTAGAATAGGGGGGGAACACGTACACAAGATCCAAACTCAAATGAACCACACACAGCAACACAGGTACTGAAGTAAACCATCCAGAGACTTGCTTTGCTGCTTGTTTGATCAGTGTATCCATCTTCCTTACCGGCCATATCATTCTCATCTTGCAAGAGAGATACAGCTGCGCTTTCGAAAACACTGTCGTTACCTCTCTCTATGTCCTCTTTAATGGCCATGGTCTCCTTCAATTCTTGTATTATAAGTTTCTGTATATTGATAAAAATGGAAAAGAGAAAAAGGTTGAAGCAATATGATGAAAAACAAATGGGAATCCAGGGACTTTCCAATTCCAGGTGAGAATGAATTCCCTGTCTTGTGAAAATTACCAGGTTGGTTTCTTGTATGTATTGAAGTCACATAGAGACATGCTATTGCAAGCTGTTATTTTTTTTTTCCTTCATTCGATTACTTTACTTTTGATACAAGTGGACAAAGCTTTGCTGGTATTCATAAAAATGTCGAATAGATAAAAAAAAGAAAGGAATTTGAACATAGAAATGCAACAGGAAAAGATTGAAAACAATGCACCATGATTTTGTTTCAGAACAAAAAACACCATTGCTGTTAAAATTACTAAATATTGACAATGACTAGCAGCTGTTGGTGGTCCATGGCTGGTAAGGCTGTCTCATTCTATAGACAATATGGTCTTTTCAACTATTTGTTTGTGGCTATAGCAATAGCATGCTTTGCAACTTGTTTCTTGATGATAACTGACCTACCAAGACAGGCATGTTATCAATGTTTTAAAACTCCAAGAGTTACTTGAATTGGTCACATCACTGGTATTTGATTCGACCCATTAAAAATGTATAAACCGGTTTAAACTTCAATTTTTTTTTTTGATTTTCGAATTTTTATCTGTATAGAATAGTTCATTTAAAAATTAATTCGATCCTTTTATCCTAACCAGTATATGAATCGATTTTTGATCCAATCATTCTGACCCGGTTCCA
Source organism: Gossypium arboreum (assembly GCF_025698485.1). Classification (NCBI taxonomy): domain Eukaryota; kingdom Viridiplantae; phylum Streptophyta; class Magnoliopsida; order Malvales; family Malvaceae; genus Gossypium; species Gossypium arboreum. Next base: position 780,864 of record NC_069081.1, read on the forward strand.
ACAACTTTATTATTAATTTTTAAATTATTTTACTTCATTACAGTAAATCCCTCTCTCCCTCCAATTATGGAGATCAGGAGCCATCTTTAAAAAGTAAGGAACTACCAGCTTTATTGAAATAACTGGTAGCTTGGATGCTATTAAATTTTATCATAAGAAAAGATTTATTTATTTTTTTTAAATTCGAATTTCGAAGTAAATAAATTGAGTTATCCAAATTAAACTCGAATAAGTAAATCAAGTTTCAATCTTGAGTCGAGTTGAACTTTACAATTTGAATAATAGATCGGTGTAAATACCCTTTGCTCCCTGTCAATTTTGAAAATGAGTAAATTGGTCTCTTCCAATAAAAATTACAAAAAAATGAAAATATTTATAAAAATTTTAAAATTTATATCTTTTAAAAATTATAAAAAAATCTAAAGAATATATAAAGAAAGTTAAAGTTTTAAAAGTTTTCTAAAATAATAATTTTGAAATTAATTAATGAATTCAAGTTTATCATACTAAAATATTTTATTTCTTTTATTATTTTGTTTTGAAAAAGTTTTCAAATATATATGGTTTCAAATTTATGTGCTCTAATATAGAATTAGTTCTACTGTAACAAAATTTTATTTTGATATATTTAATGTTTTAATTTAACTTGAATAATTGTACTTGATTTGACTCGATTTGATTCGATTCGAAAATTTTTCAAATCAAGTTAGGATGACAAAATAGGACTCGTCAACTCAATTAACTCGAAATTTTTTTACTCGATTCAATCAACGCTCAACTCTAGATCTAATTACGATTTTACTAAAATTTAATCTATATATCTTAATTTGATACTATTTAACACCAATTGGTATGATCTTAGAAAACCTTTGAAACCATGAATATGCAAGAATTGGTAAAAAAACCGGTTGAATAGTTTAGGCCAAACCGGAAAGGACCCAATTCTATTTTAAGGGTAAAGTACATAAATGGTTACTAAAGTATTGCCCCTATTCTATTTTGGTCATTGAACTTTTAACTTTTGCTATTTTGATCACTAAACTATATGAAATCAATTTTTTTTGTCACCAAAAGTTAACAACCATTTAAAATTTGACGAAAGTGCTGATGTGAAACATTTTTTTATTGGTCTAATAATAAATTTAGTCCTCTAATATTTATATATTTTATTAATTTGATCTTAAATATTAAAAAATTACAAAATTTTTAAAAATTAAAAATTATCATTTTATAACTATCGAGGGCTAAATTTATTGAACTTTTAAAAATTTAATATCAAAGTCCTAAACCATAAAAAAAAAAAAAAATCAAAATCCACTTCCTTTTACTCACTGTCGTTCAACCCCCTCTGCCTCATGGCAAGTTTGTTGTTTCTTCAGCTTCTCCCGTCCTTACTGCCAGCATCATTGCCTGAAGCTGCAGCCGCCGCCGTGGAGGTGATAAAGAAGGAGTTAGTCCAAACAAAGAACAAAAATCGAGATTAATGGAGCAAGCCAAGAATGGGGATTGATAAATGACACAAATCGCTATCAACTTTTAAGGGAATTGTGTGAGTATATTTGGTAGGTACACTCTTGTTTATCGAAAGGCTTGTGATTGACCTTATTTGCAATAATTCCTTTTTTATTTGATATTTACCCTTTTTTATACTTTTTAGATTTATTTTTTAATTGATCGAATTGGTTGAATTGAAAGTTGATGATTTAATCAGTTCGATTATCGATTGATTCTGAAAACATTGTCTTTTACTTTCGTAATGTCATTAGTAGATCTAAATTGATAATATCGTTAGTTAATTATGTAAAATTTCTTTTCAAAACGGTGTTAAATGTTTACATTTAATTTTTTATTGATTAAAAATGTTGTGTCATTACTCTAAGGTATTAATGTGAACATACAAACAAACATTATAAAAACAAACGGACCAAATTAAATTCAATTAAAATATGGGGATTAAATTACAAATTTTGGTATGCACAGCAGAGGGACAAAAACCATAATTAAACCCCAAAGGAAGTTCCAAACGCAACAAATTAGTTCTTGGAATTGGATCTGATGTGAGGATTGAAAAAGTTTCAGCCTTTCTGGGAAAAATCACATGCTTCATGGGTGTCCAATTAGTCCTTTTTCTTTAAATGCAGTAACATTGTTGAAAGTGTTGATGAGTCCTTGTCAAGTACTCAAACAACAGCAACAAAAAAAAAGGGTTAAAATTTGCAATAGGGCCCTTTACTCCCCACAAATTTAAAATTTAGTTTCTATTCTTTTATTTTCTAAAATTTAGTCATTCTATTTTCCAAATTTCAAAATTCAGATCTAATTGTTAATAATATTAACTTTGATGGTGTGACATTTTGAAATAAAAAAATACTCACTTCAGAACAACATAATTAAAATTAACATTGCAATGAATATGAATTTATCAAAATAATTTTAATACTATTAACGGATAAATCTAAATTTCAAATCTAAAAATATCTGAAAATAAAAGATTAAATCCTAAATTTACGAAAACCGCAGTATATATTAACCAAAGAGATAAGCATGAAAGTATTAATGAAAGGAAAAGGTTGCAGTTGGAGTTGAGAATAGGAAATGGATTTGTTTAGAAGTAGTTGTGTTCAATTAAAACACTGGCTGTGTTTTCAGAGTTCAACATCATGGTTTGACAAGGAACTTTAGGGTTTAACAGAGACAGGGTCCATTGTTGTTTTGGGCTATAAACAATCCTCTTAGGGTAAGAAAATATTTATATATGGTGTTTTTTGGGGTTAGATTGTCAAGTTCTTATTTGGGGGCTGATGAAAATAACTATATTATAATTTTATATTAGGGTGAGATGGGATCGTGAAGTTATTTCCAAGTTTGGGACAAATTATTTTAAGGGTAAACTATATTATTGGTCACTCTAATATGATTAAAATTTCGTTTTAGTCACTGAATTATTGAAAAGTTTTCATTTAAGTTACTGGGTTGTTAAAATCGATGTTATATGGCTTTCTTTGTTCACATTATTTGCACTAATAAGAAGCTTTATTTCTCCTTCTCTTCTATAATTCAAGTTTTTTTTTCATAAAATAATTTTGGAAGTCACAAATCTAGGAAACAAAATTCAAACAATAATCGACTTGGATCTAAGGTATATTCTTCTATTTGTTGATACGTATTGTGTTGGAAAAATCCGAGTAAGAAAATGGTTTACAGTTATAGTAGAAGTTAAAATTTTTTTCAAAATCGAGCCGTTTTGTGATATTTATGATAATAAACTTTTTACCGAAAAGTACCTGTATTTTGTGTGAGACTAATTCAAGTTGATCTTGGCTTTCAATTGAATGAGTTGTCACTAAGAGCTCGTTGATAGATTTTTTTTTGAAAAACTTAACAACTCAATAACTTGAGTAAAACTTTTTGAATAGTTCAATGACTTAAACGAAAACTTTCAAATAATTTAGTGGCCAAATTATAACTTTTTTTTACTTAAGTGACCAAAATGAAAACTTACCATAGTTTAGTGATTAATGGTGTAGTTTACCCAATTTTTAATTAAAAATGGATTTAGCCGAATGAGTCTTAGCTTAGTTGGCATCAACATTGTTGCCAATGCAAGAGGACATGAGTTCAAGCGCGCTAAAACACATTATTCTCTTATTTAAGGGTTGGGGAAGGGCTACGGGTAGTTATAAGTATTGTATCAAAAAACAAAGATTGGGAAAAATAAAAATAAAAAACAAGTTTGAGGTAGGATCGGAGTCGAGGTGGGCAAAAAAACGCTTCACCCCATTGCCATCCCTAATTTTAGTCTCTATACTTTTTGAATTTTAAAATTTGAGTTATGATTTAAACATTAGTAGTTTAATCCATTAGGTAAAATTGTGACATTGGTTTCAAATTATGCGTAAATTGTGGGTTTGTGATGCTTGTAAGTTTCCCATGAAGCATGAAGCAAGCCCGAGGGTTCTATTCTAGCAAGAGTACATTGGGTAGTCCAGTTTCTGGGCCCCTAACTTACCATTGGCTTAAGCTTTATGTACATAGCTTGAGGTCAGAAATTAACACACAAAAATATCAGTCATCATTCTTTAATTATTATTATCAGCCACCGTTTTTTGCTTTGACTAGTCAACTTTAAGACGTTTGAATTCACGCTTACAATCGTGGTTGGTCAAGTCTAAGACCAGACACAAGAAAAAAACCACCTCAGGGCCGTCTTATCTGCTTCTTCATATTTATAATATATTCAGTCAACCATCTTCAGTAAATTCTTAAACCATGACTCCTCAACTACAATGATGCTTCCTTGGTTCACACCAGATGCGGCATTGCTAAAGCCAAATCTGTAAAATATCACTCTTCTCCACTGCTATGTTGCTCAAACTCTCATGTTCGATAGTCGCATTCGATACGTCATACGGGAATACGATATACCTGCGTCAAAAACACATGCTAAGACCAAGTGACATAGCCACATCCGATATGTGAAAGGTGCAACATCACCCAGTTCTTGTCGAAGCTTTAGACCAGCACGAGCTGCACCAGTTTCTAACAAGCATGCCTGGGATGATTTCTTTTGCAAATTTGCCAACTTTCTATAGTTCCAAAAGAACAAATTATGTAAAAGAATATATCAACCTAACCGTTTTTCCTTTATATAAAAGAAGCTATCAAAAAGGTCTTCTATTCTTGCTTTCGGCCATCTCGTGTTTCTCTTCTCCGTTCTCCCTGCCTCTGCTGTCGGCCTAAAGGACCTCTGAGGTTGCCGTCACCACACTTGGCTTCTTCCCCAGCGGCTGTCTTCTCCTTTCTGTTGGAGTGACTTCCTCTCCAGTGTGTTTGGGAAAGAAGCTCGTGGTGTCAAGGACGCTGGCTGGCTAAGCATTGTTTGCCAGACCATCTGCGGTCTTTTCCACTTGGCTGTCTATGGCCTTTCTTGCTAGGCCGTTTGTGGTCCTTTTCACTAGGCCGGCCTTCTCTCTCTCTCTCGATCATTTTGTGGTCATGTAACAATCTTTGAATGAAGACTTACATACATACATATATACATAAATATATATGGAAATTAATTAAGCAGAATTATTAGAACTTGCAAAGAGCTACATATTAGGCAACAAGGTCTAGAAATCAAATTCTTGCATTACATAACAATCAAATTCTTTCTTCATAAGACCAAAACTCCATGCCACAGATTGGCAAAAACATGACATACATGTATATACAGGAATTTCCAGAAAATGAAAAAACAATAAGCATCATTTGGTGAACAAATCAATTTGATGTTCTAGAGGAAGTTGCTGTACATACAAATGTGGCAAGCACTTATGTGCCCCATATATCATTTGAATTCAAATGAACCTAACGTGACTGTGAAACTATTAATGAATCTTTACAACATCATATGCAATTCTAAAACTGGTGAAGCACAAAATCTAAACCATTCAAAATCAGGGTGAGCATACCAATCGGGGAAGCTTTCTCTATTCAATAGCGCCTAAACTTGTCCCTTCCTCCTTACTACCTGAATGATGACTGCTTTCACAAGTAAATATTTGATAGCCAGCCAAACCAGAGAGATGACCCGAGCCATTACTGCTTATCGATTTCTCAATGTCATCGATATGAGCCACCAGAGGAATTGGTCGTTCAGGGATTGAGGGAACTGAAACATCTGTTTCCAACATTTTTACTACTTGATCCATGGTTGGCCGGCACTGTAACTCCGGATGCGAGCAAAGGACCGCGACCAACACGTACTTCTCAAGAACCTCTGGTGGCCCTAACTCCGGCATGCCATCTTCAATAACATCCAAAGCTCTCTCAGACTTAACCAATGACCATGCCCAATCAGCCACTAGAGAAGGCTGGTTATCATCAGTCATCGTGAGTGCCTTTTTTCCACTCAACAACTCGAGAAGCACTACGCCGAAGCTATACACATCGCTTCTCTCGGTCAATTGACCATACAAAGCATATTCAGGGGCAACATACCCCATTGTTCCAGCTACTCTGGTGCTCAAATGTGTCATTCCTTCTGGTGTGAACTTTGCTAGTCCAAAATCAGCTACCTTGGCCTCAAACTTATCATCCAGAAGTATGTTACTCGCTTTGATATCCCTATGAATGATTGCTGGCTGTGCTCCGTAATGTAAATAAGCCAATCCCCTAGCTGTTCCTAGTGCAATCTTTTGACGCATTGACCAACTGAGTTTCCTTTCCATGGAACCAAACAGATGATCGTACAAGCTACCGTTCTTCATTAAATCACAAACGATTATCCTTTGGTGACCTTCTAACGTGGTGGTGGTTGTACAATATCCCCTCAAAGCAACAAGGTTCACATGCCTAACACTGGCGATTACCTCAACTTCATGTGTGAAATTGGCATCACCAGCGGCAGAACAGTTTTTGAACCTTTTGAAAGCAACCTCAGAGCCATCAGGTAAGTAACCTTTGTACACATTACCATACCCTCCTTTGCCAATAATGTTGTCTCTCGAGAAATTCCTAGTGGCTTCCTTGATGTCATCGAAGGTAAAGCGAATCAAATTGGTACTCTCAGTAATGGAAGACAAACCAGCACCACCAGCACCACCCATCTCGAGGCTCCTGATTCTGTCTTTCCCTTTCTTTCTCTTTGAATCCTGGTATTTTCTATAAGCAAACCAAGACCCACCAATCAAAACAGTTAAACCAACGCTAACACCAATCAAAACACCCAAAATCAGACCAAGTCTGTTACTTTTACGATTGTTATTTGTGCTAAAATCAACCGAGAATAAACAAGAGGCGGTGGCTTCATCGGTTGGTCCAGGGTAATTAGCGAAAGCAGCCGCGTAAATAGACGGGTAAGCGGTGCAGTCGGAGACGTTTGCTACTGAATTGTCGGTCAAGTACAAAGCTTGCACATTGGCCAAGCTTCGAGTACAAGAAGCACAAGCCGAGCCCTGCAACGACTGGTTACAATTCGAAACGACATCGGATAAGGTGGCGTTGGGGATCAAAGCTTCAAAATCAGCCCTGGTGGTTAAGTTCATGCAACCTTGAGAGATCCAATCGGTCTGGAAACCACAACTGGAACGCATGTCGAAGGTGGGGTCGAGGGATTGGTAAGATTGCCAACAGGACTCGGCGGTGTTTAAAGGAGGGTAGAAGGAATCGGTGCGTTTGAGGTAGTCGGAAAGGACAAGGCGGAGACCCTGACGAACATAGTGGCATTCCATGGAGGTGTTGAGACGAGGCCTGGGGTTAGGGAGGATGGGACGGAGGATAGTGAAGTTTAAAGGACATGGTTGTTGTTGGGTATTGCTTTGAGCAAAACATAGTGGTGAAAAAGTGAAGATAATGAAGAAAAAAAGAAGGGACATTTGAGGAAGGAAAGGTAACTGTTATAGCCTACAGTACATGGAAAGGGAGATGGAAATGGAAAGAATGGAAATGGGAGTTGCCGAAGAAGAGAGAGAGGGAGGCGGCAGATTTGTGATTTTGTTGAGAGATTTGACTTGAAAAAATTAGATGGAAAAGCATCAAAGCAGCCTTTTTGACTATTTTTCGTAATAGTAGTTAACGAGAATCGAGGGAGAGATGAGTTGCTAAGCGTACAAATAGTATAATGTTTTTTTTTTTAAAAAAAAAACAGAACAGTGAAGTGCGGATCGAAGAGAAATAGAGACAGAGGAAAGGAGCTGGCAGAAGTGTAGCAGGAGGCTGGAAGCTGATGATGCATTGTGTCGTGTAATATTTTATTTTTATTGATGATGTGGTTGGTTTTGTTTTTATGTGCTCCCACTTGGGGTTTTGTTTTTAATAAATCCCCAGGGGTTTACATTTTTGCAACATTTGTTATAGATTTATATTTATTTAAGTTGGATACTATTTAAGATATGCCTCAAGTTTTTCATATTTACTAAAACCTAACCTAACTTACTTTGTTTTTACATTTTCAATAACTTGCACTATTTTTAGTTTAATATTTAATATTTCTATGATTTTTATGATATATTTAATTTATATAATGTGTAAAATAAAATATTAAAATATTAAGAATGGGCAAATTCGAGTTGGATTTATTTGTACTATTCTATACTTTGCTATTTAAAATAATTTGCTATTTAAACATCAAAGGATAATTACTAGCACTTATTTAATTACAAACAATTAGATTAGTTTAAAATAAAGGTCGGGCTTCGGCTCAAAAGTTCAAGGCCTGAACTCGGTTCAATCCATTTTTTAAGTTTGAAAATATTATATTATTTTAAATATAATGTAATTTATGGCGCATAAATATTAAATATATAGTAATATTGTAACACCCCATACTTGACCGATCGCCGGATTTGAGCTACGAGATACTACATTCGTTGCCAGAACAGCTATGATCAAATATAATTCAATATCACAATTTATATATATACATACTATTTAGTTTAATCATATTTAACATATAATAAATGTAACACCATTTACTCGACCCAGTCGTCGGATCCAAATAACGTAATGTCACTTTCGTTGCAAAAGCAATCCACATAAAAAACATTCATATTTAAAATACAATTTATATTATTACAAATCACATACCATACATCAGTAATTTGAATCAATAAGGAATTAATTATGAGAATCTATAGATGAAATGAGATTAGACTATAAAATTTCAAAGTTTTTAAGTTAATACTAAAAGTTCATAGTTGGTATCGATACCGTATCAATACCTTTTTAAAAATCGATACCAATTTAAAATTTTGTTTTCGTTGCAAATCAAAGGTATCGATATTTATCAATTGGTACTGATAGTTTATGAAAAGGTATGATACTTATATAAATATGGATACCATTTTGGAATTTTGTTTGTTTAAAAACTGTTCATATGGTCAAGTATCGATACCAAATGCCAAAATATCGATACTTGAGTTCAGAAATGGTTAAAATCTATCTTTAAATGGTCCATTTCATGCCCAGATTCACCTAAACTTAAATGGTACCTTATAAGCACAATTATAACTTAAAAATCATCAACAAAGTACCTTTCTATCAATTTCTAGTAAGTCAAAAACATCACTTTAACAGTTAACCTAATTATCTAATCAATATGACACAATTGACACCTCAATTAACAAATCAAAACCAAACAAAAGACCACATTCAACTAAATCAATAAGCTTTTAATGGCACCTCTAAAACATTGAACCTAATATGCAATCATCTAACCATTCAAACCATCTTTCAATTGATTCCATATTAGCCTTATAACTTAGGTGTAAGAAGTATCAAATCATTTCAAGCATGGCATAGCATAAGTACCATCTTTCCATACCTATATCTGAGTATATCACCTAAATACTATTAATCAAATAACATGCCTATCAATTACTTAACAAGTTATGATTATAATGATTTTTGTCATCACGCATAATATTTACATATGATTCACAAAATCGCAATGTAATCCAAAATGAATATCATATAACCATTAGACTTATTAGGTACATGCCAAGACCCAAAATGAAACACATCACTAACACTTGAGTTCAAGATTGTCGCTAGATGTTGAATTGATGATTGAGCTGATTAGTACCTAACCTGCACATGGAAAATAAAACTGTACACTAAGTATAACTCAGATGTATTTCTATCATCTGAACATTAAAAGCAAAATATAATACTTTTAAATGCTCAAGTTGAAACTAGATGATGTTATGCAAACATCATATCAAATGTGCATGTTTATATATGCATTCTTTTACAAACACATTTTCCTAATACATGGCAAATTCAATTTACATATCATATGGTATCGTAATCCAATTTCATGTATACAATGATCATATCAATCATAGTTCAATTCATTTCATACATAAATCAACACCATTTCATTTTCCATTTCACATTTCATTCTAGCATTGCCATTTCAACATTATTTTCCATTTCAAAGTCATTATCTCAAGTTTACCATTTACTTCCCCTATTAATACAACTCGGACTCTGACGGATACATAGAACCAACCAACACACCAGTTTGACATCCAGTGCTTCATTGGATAAATTTGAAGCAAGTGGTTGCGCCCAGCACTATAAATAAATTTGACACCAAGTGTCTCATTGGTTAAACCGAAGCAAATTGGCACCCAGTGCCTCATCGACTCGTAGTCTAAGCAACCCTAAACTCTTCTTATCCCATGGCATGCCAACTATATCCGACTTTCCCGAACAGTTAATAGAGATTTCATTTCATAATTCAATAACATCAAATATCTCATTTCACCTTTATTTCCATCATAAACATATAAACTTACATATATCAACATTATATATTCACATTTCATACTCAATTCCACATTTTAAACAATATATATTTTTCATATACATTCAATTTAATCCTCAAGTATATCAATCAACTCAATTGAGCCAAAACCATTTCATTATACAATCAACTCACCTCGAATTCTTACCATGCACAAACAGTTCAAAATGCAACAATTTACAAGAGTTCGGACTATAGAAATACAAACTGTAAACTTCGAGCTATTCGTTGACGACTTTGTCTTTTTCTTTCTTTTTCGAGCAATCCGGGTCGATGTTAGGTACGGATTAAAAACAACACATAAAATTATCAATTTACATTCATTTTCACATTCAATTGCTAAATTATGCAACCTTTGTATTTTATTCAATTTAGCCCCTAAAACCAAGACTAACATAACTTTTAAATTTAACCCTAAAGTTTTATACCAATTTCACACTAAGCCTAATTTAACTCCTTATTTCTCATTTTTACCCCAAAATTTTGAAATCTTTGTAATTTGGTCCCTATTGCACAAAATCATCAATTAACTTTACAATTTAGTCCTTTATCCTAAACTTAAAATCTACCAAAATATTACCAAAAGCTTCAACTATCTAACAAAGTCAACTTCTTAATTCTTTAACAATACTGAAAATAAAATGGTTGACTAGCTTATAATACTGAGATTCAGAAAACATAAAAATTAAAAAAAAATTAAATTAAACTAACCAAATTGATGCTTGAAATCTATGAAAAAACCTTGCCATTCGTCCCTCTCACTTTTCTTTTTGTTTTCGAAATGTTTAGATTGAAAAGAGAATGAACACTTTCTTTTTCAATCAACTAAATATCATCTTTTTTTATTTTATTTTATACTTTACTTTAACTAAAATTTATACTATATAGCATACATATGATTAAGTTGTAACCGGCCACCTAATCATGTACAGAAAATAAGTCCAACATATTAAATTCCGATTGTAATTCCTTAATAATTCTTCTTTTTATTATTTACATGATTTAGTCTCTGTACTAAAATTAAGCACTGATTCGATAAAATTAACCGATTGAAATTCAATTCATTACTAGCATAAAAATATTTACGTGCCCGATTTATAAAATTGAGATTCCGAAACCTCATTTTCTGACACTACTAATTTTTGGGTCATTACAATATATATTCATTTTTAGGGTTAAATGAGCTTACGAAAGCCCTCTTGATAACTTTAGGCTGAATAATGACTAAAATACAAATTTGGATTATATTATTAAATAACATTCTTATTATTATACTCATAAAAAACAATTGAAATATTTACTCAAATTATATATTAACATGATTTTATTTTCCTAACATGTACTTTTTTTGTAATAATGTTATGCACATTTTAAATATTTTTAATTAGAATGATAATTTTTTAATATACAACATAAATGTGAAAAATTTAAAGTTGTTGTTTTGTTATAAGAAGACATCCTTAACATACATACATGCATGCATACATAAAGAAACCACAAACACTTGGCTTCTTGTTGTAGCTCCAAATGAAGCCGACAACTTAATCCTTTAACATTACAAGACATGTTGTTCTTATGCCTATAATTATGACTTGATGACATCAAATATTTCATCTGATTCAAAGCCTGCTTAATTTTTCAAAATAAATTCCACGTTTTAAACACTTTGTAATAATATAAAAAATCGATTTTTGAAAGGAATATAAAAAGGGTAGTGGTAAAGTAACAGGAAGCTGTTGCCTATATATAAATATTTCAACTTGCAAATCTATAATAATAATAATAATAATAATAATAATAATAATTAATCTTGTTATTCCTATAATGCTGCATATATCATGAATAAGGTGCAACTACCGTATCTCTTCTTTCTTTTTAAGGTATTCACTGTAACCATTTTTTTAATTATTAATTATAAATGAAGTGCAACTTTGTAATAATTGGACAAATGCAAAGACATCCCCACAAGTTAGAAGCTCTCAATCATGTATTAATATTAATTTTAAAACTTTTATTCATCAAATAATAATACAACGGGTAGGGAGGTCCTTATAATATTAACAAATAAATAACATCAAGTTTTAATAGAATTAATATTTACGGCTTAAAAATGACATGGAAAATTTTTATTCATTTGTAGTTCAACTTTAAATAAAATATTTTATTTACAGAATCATATTAATTTTGTTAAATAGTAAATGAAAATTTTTAAACAATCAATGCTAACTCTATTAAAATCTGGCTTTGTATGACTCTTTTTAATAGTACAAAAACTAAATTGATCGATTTAATAGGTAGATGGACTAATTTGATAAAGCCCATATAATAGAAAGACCTATTGAGTATTTTCACACATACAAAAAAGGCCCAAAATCCAAAGGATCACAAATAGCTATCAACTCCCAACATCATCAACTAATAAAAGTTAGGATCAACAAAAGGATTGAAGCCATAATCTTATCAGACCAAGGACATATGTCCCAACTGATTACATGCAAACAACAACTTCAGAGGTTGTTAAAGGCTTTCATATTAATACTCAAGTATGTTTTATGCTCATGTATTTTCTTTTGAGTCTAACAACTATTTCATCAAAATCCTTCATTAAGCATTATTCTACTATTTTGATTTAAGCATTGAAGAATATTTTAAAAGTATTACATTTGATGCCCATACATATTTCCCTTTGTCTTACAAGCCTATCAATCTGTCAAGCTCATTAACTATTTTCAACCCATCTACCAACAAAGACATTAACATCTCTTGAGGCGAGTTTTGGCTAAGTGCCAATAGAAGTGGTCACTTCCACCATCACTGCAACATGATGTTGCTTGCCATTTTTGAAATTGGCAATTTTTGAAACAAAATCTTTGGGCTTTGAATCATGTCGATTGTAACAACTCGCCCAATGAAGACTATATCGAGTCATTATTTTGCGTTTAAGTCATTTATGCTAAGGGTAGAAAATGAGTAAGTTAGTGAAATATTCTTTTTTGGTTGGGCAGTGTATTCTATGGGTTTCCCATTTGGCTAACTCTTCTATTAAGCAATCCTCCAACCCTAGATGTTTTGGGTAAACTTACTATTTTGTAGCTCGATAGATTTGTTTCCGTGTTTTAATGTGAATACGATGGCTCAGTAAGTAATGTTGGAGTTTGGTTGTGACCGAGTTAGAACTATACTAAAGTATTGTAGATGATTAAACTTTAAAATATTAAGGGATTTTATTAACAGGAATAAAGGGCGATAGTGGGATTTTTCTAATCTTTCAACTAAACCTTGTCTCCATGTCTGGGTATATAAGGATGTCGATTGTCTGCATGTGCTACTTTTACATCTTCTTCCCTAAATTATCCTCTAAGCTTCTAAAAAACCTTAAGGTAGAAAGTTTCAAACAAAGAATGTTCTCAATAATTAGTTGACACCATTATTAGTATTAGCTTACTGGTAATTACCAGTAAACCTTTAAGTTATTGTCAAAGGAGTTTATGTATTTACAATTATGTATGCATGGGTTTTAGAACTGGTTGTAAGGGGGGAAACTTCCTGGTTCTGGGTTGCATGATACTGATTCATGCATGCATGTTAAATTTTAGTAGTTTAACGATATGATATTTATATTTCTTTCTCATCTAACTCAAGAAGCTAGCGAAGGTCCAAGTAATAAAGGCAAAAGACCTATAGGGTAGATTCCTTTTTTGGAGTTTCTATTGAGTCCCTTCTTACTCTTTTTGTATTATAAACCCTCCAAGTAATATAAACTGTATAAGGTAAGTATTTCTACTCCTAACAAGTTAAGGTGTGGTGTCCGGTTATACGTGTGTATCAAACAATGTTGTTTTGTATGAGTATGGTCAGTTCTAATGTAAATACCCTCCTAGTTGCAAGAGCCTAGTACTGATTATATATGATATGTAATATTTATTATATGAGAATGAGAGTTGTTTGTGATGTTTCCGATAGGGCAGCTATATTGCAAATTGGATTGGCAAATCACGAGAACACGTGTTCAGCTTAACAGAAATGATATGAAGAGTTAAGGTAGTATATGCATATAAATATGGTTGACTGATATGATTCTAAAATTCTGGGTCTATGGTTGGCACAAGGATGTGTCATTTGTAAACGTGCTCAATTGTGGAAAGTCACGGTTAAGTTGGCGAGTAGTGACTGCCCATGTGTTATGTTTATGTTAGTGAAATGTGTCTATCTAAAAACAGTGAACGCTATTTGGTGTATCATGTTAGTACCTGTAACACCCCTAATCCGTCTCTGTCGCCAGATTAGGGTTACAGAGCATTATCCATCAATCAAAAAACATTTATCATCATAACATTAAATAACTTAAACTTATTATAAATCAATCAATCATATGCGTTATGTCTCTAAATTGCACCTTCGAGGCTCTAAAAATAACTTAGAAGTGATTTGAGACTAATTTGAAACAAAACAAAAGTTTTAAGAAAAAGATACAAAAATGTGAAAATAAGAGTCATACGGTCGTGTGACATAGCCCTAACTGTGTAATAGTCGAACTAAAGACATACGGTCGTGTCCCAGCCCGTGTCCTCACTCATGTAACTCACTGAGTAGGGTTACACAGCCGTATCCCAGGTTGTGTGCCAGACCATGTAACTCTCTGAATTGCCATACACGGCCGTGTGTTAGGCCATGTGCTAGGCTATGTAACTCACTGACTTGGGACACTAAGAAATTTCAAATGACACTTAACTGTGTCGCCAGGCCATGTGGCAACCTGTGTCCCAGGCTGTGTGATCCCAAAAATTTACCTAAAATCAAGCCATTTCCATGTCAAACCATACTCAATTAACCATTCCATTTGGGCACACAAGCAAAGGATTTAAACACAATTCAAACACACATATACATGCTATTTCAAACATCCTAAATCACCTAACCAATATGTCATTTAAATGCACCACAATTGTATCAAGCGTTATGAATCAAACCAAAGCAATTTGACCATATCTCAAACATACAACCTAGTTCACTTAACCACTATATTCTACCACAATTGACCATTTTCAAGCCACCACAAACATAGAAAAAGAACATTATTTACAAGCACTTAAAAGTGACCAACATGACATAACTTGGTAAGGCATTAAAGTTCACCAAACCAAACATAACTTCAAAAGTTTAAACATACAAAAACATCCATTACAAAGATCCTATACATGCCATTATTAACCTTGGGAAAAATACTCAAAAACTACCGAAATGATTGCTGGATAGTGTGATAGGTCTCCGATGAGGTTCCAACCGATCAAGCTTTCGATTATCTATAAACAAAGGAAAGTAACTACGTAAGCAATGAGTGCTTAATAAGCTCTTATATATAAACTTAAACATAACTTACCATTTCATTAATAAAATTTATAGATTAAACATAAATTATTACCAATGTCATAAGATTAGCATAAGCCTATACAATATTATCAAACTCACAAGTTAGTATACTTATCCATGATACACATGAATTCAACCATAAGATAAGTAGATTTCCAAATAACAACACATATTTAACTCATCAATGTTTTCATAAGATCATGATTCATTCCATTTGCATACTTACCATTTCATTTCCTTTTCTTACCCGTTGAACCGTCTAGAATTACATCGAATACTCGATAATGCTCATACATAATGTGCTTTCCATGTAATCGTAACTTTTCATTTACATCAATACTCACATGAGCTGTGAAATGGGCTTGCTCACACGAGTTGTGGGTCAGAATGTTAGCTACACGATGCTGCTCACACGAGCTGTGGAGAATCCGCAACAAATGCAGGACCTCAACCATTGGTAGGACATTCAAGACCAGCACTCGAAACATGAAATCCCTTAAGAATTCTTAAGGTTCAAACGAGACTCGTTATTCATCAATTCATCATAGCATAGATACATTTATACATAAATTCATTTATATTAAAACAAAATAGCAAATAGTCAATTTAACTAAGACCATAGTTCATACGAACTTACCTCGATAACTAAGGTTGTAATAGAGTCGAACTAATCCGAAGATTTAGCTTTTCCTCGATTTAAGTCTGATTGTGGTTTATCTTGATCTAAATAAATAATTTCATTCAATTAAGTACTTCTAGTATTCAATTGAATCCATAGTTCATATTTATGCAAAATCACAAAATTACCCCTAATACTTTAACTTTTCACAATTTAGTCCTTAAGCTTATAACTTAAATATAACTCATTTTAGCCTAAATCCAACTTAACTAATGTTACAAGGGACCTTGAAACAACCCATAATTACCAAAAATTCATAAAAAAACCCATGGATTTATACTTTTAACAATTTAATCCCTATTTCCAAAATTCAACAAAAATCACTTAACAAAACATGTTTATTTTACAACTAAGATCAATAATCTATCAACTAACATCAAAACACATTAAAAAAAATACATGCAAGTCCCTCAACCTTTAACAGTTTTGCAAATTAACCCCTGGCTAGCTAGATTAAGCTAAAACGAACTAAAAACATAAAAATCATTAAAAACGAGATTGAAATCACATACCATGCAAGCACCTAAGCTAGCCAAACCTTCAAGCCCTAAAAATGGCTATTTTCTTCTTCAAATTTTGATGGAGAGACTAAGTGAGGAAGATGAAACAATTTTGTTTTATTTAGTTTAAGTTTATTTATTAATTTACCATTTTAACCTTGGTTATTAACAAAAAATTTAATAAAATCTTACCCCATAAATCTCCACTAACATTAAGAATGGTATAATTACTCTCTCAGTCCATTAATTTAAAATTTCATAGCCATTTGACCCCTTTAACTAATAGAACTTAACTTTTACACATTTTATAATTTAGTCCATTTTACCTAATTAACCATTTAAACATCAAAATTTCTTAACGAATTTTTAATACGACCTTAATATAATCCTGTAGACATTGAATAAATAATAAAATAATAAGTCACTCGTTGAAATTGTGGTCCCAAAACCACTGTTTCCGACTCTACTAAAAACGGGTTGTTACAGTACCTCACGGTTTCACCGAAAAGTTCGATGCTCTTTATGAGAATTAATGCTTGTTCATCAGTGGTATCCTTGTATTTTTTTGTGTTTTTTTATGAAACTCACTGAGTTCTTTTGAACTTACTCTGTTATCTTTTCCTTCTCAGGCATATAGATAATAGAAAGAGATTCTGTAAAATGGGACTAAGCTAGAGTTACTGTTGATAGTGAGCCACTTGACTAAATTTGTATCATGCATGATCTTTTGGGCGGGTGGCGTGTAGATCTGTTTTGTAACCAACTTTTGTAATAATTTACATCTTCTGCCAAATCATTGTTTTAAGAGAATTTTTACATACTCTTGAAGTATATGTTAAATTTTAGTTATAATTCTAATATATTAAATATTGATGTAACTACTCAAAGGCATTGATGGTTAATTTGCTTGATTATGTTTTGAGATAAGTGTGATGGAATAAAGGGGTTGTGAGCGGAGCTATAGGTATATTGTTTATTAACTTCCTGACTCGGTTGGTTTTTGTTGAAAAATTCCCCAAGAGAGAGATTGTTGATGCAAGTTTTTGAAGTGGTTGGCTAAGTGCAAACGAAAGTGGTCACTCCCACAATCATTGTGACATGATGTTACCTGCCATATTTGAAGTTAACAATTTTCGAAACAAAATCTTTAGGCTTTGAATGATGATTATATTATGGATGTATGCAAGCCCGACTTTGAAAACCTATCCATATGAAGCAACATATCTTAAAGGTTGGATTGGATCAAGCAATCATATCTTTCGATTGTGGAGAACAAATCTTATATATTGAAAGGCTTGTATAGGTTTTATATTGTGTATTGAGAACACTAATTTGTTCATTACAGAACTCTTTATTGAGTTATTTAAGAGAGTAAACATGTTTTGTTTATTGCCTAAGTTCTAAACGAGAGAACTTAGAGGTGAATAATCTAGGTCTTTAAATACAAAAAATGAGGTTGTTATACTAGTAGAGTGATATAACTTGATTACTTGTTGTATTGGAGATTAAAAATAGTAAACTTACTCACTGAAGACATAAAAAAAAACTGATTTACATAAACAATCATTTATGTCATTTTTTAATTTGTTGGTCGCAATAACCAGCTAAAACACTTCCATTCAACATCTTTTTATTTTATTACATAAAACTGTCAAACTTATGCTGCTGAATTTGAGATTATTCAATCACGACAATAGCATGTTTTTTTCCTTAGGATGTTGGAAATCAAAATTTTAAGCTTTGGGTCAATTTTTAGATTATCCAAATAGAGTCGGATTACGTGTCAACACAACTTAATTCAAATCCAATTTCCCACAATTTATTAAAAATAATCAGACTTAGTAGTTGACAATACAAAGCCTAAATAAATCAGCTGAATAACGTAAGACCCAAATGAGAATCGAGGTCTAAGAGCCACCAACCAAAATGGTGAACAAATAATAAGAGCCCACCCATTATTTTTTCACCTTGCATCTCAAATCAAAATCCACTTTTACAAGTTAATTAGTAGGATGAACATTGAGCTATATTCATTACCTATGATACCTTTCTCTAGCTTCAACTACCGCAAGACTAATCAATTTCATTCAACACTTCTATAAATACAGGATGATATTGGTACAATTTTAATTTGTTATAATTTTACATATAAAAGTTTATATTTTAACTCAATTGTATATTTTTAAAATAAATAAATTCGGTTATTTTCATAGTAAATAAATATAGTTGCTTATGTATGTACCGTTATCTCGTTTGTAGTGACGAATCTTGTATGTGTTCCTAAGAAAAGAAAAGAATTTTGTTAAAATTTTGGGGTCTTAAAGGGTTGTGGAAACACATAAGTATTCTTGAATGGAACTGGAAAAGAGATGTAACTCCAGTTCCTTCGGAAGTGGTAAGATCTTTTTTTTTAAAAAAGAAATGGTAAGATCTTTGAAAAAGAAGAAGTAGGGATTTGCAAATTTCGGGTAAAACTGAATTAATTCGGTCGGGGTCGGTTAATATTTTTTTGGAAGTTTGATTAACGGTTAATTTGGTTCGAAATCGGTCGGTTAACCGAATTAACCAAATTTAATAAATAATATTATAATATATAAGTATTAGGTCGGTTCGGTTAATTTTTGGGAAATATAAATTAATCGGTCGGTTAAGTCGGTTAATTTTTTATATATTTTATACTTGTTTTAACCAAAAATAAAAATATATATATAAATTTCGGTTAACTGACCGAATTAACCAAAAAAGTTTGGTTCGGTTAATTTTTTTTGAAAAAATTTCGGTTTGGGTAACGGTTAAGAGTTTAAAAAGGTCGGTTAATTCGGTTAATGGTAGTTCGGGTCGGTTAACCTATTGAACACCCCTAAGAAGAAAGGGTTGGTCCGTATCATATTGACTTAGTTCTGATTTCTCTATTTTTTTAAGAATACCGCTTCTCCTACTCGTATCGAATAGAACATGCCAAGGCAAATCTTCTTCATGTAAAACCTGTTTAATTTAGATAAGGAGAATCGTACGATTTTATGAAACCATGTGTATATTGCTCGAATTTGTAGTCAACCCTATTTCTGAAATAAATAAACATAAAATAATATTAAGTCAATTGATGTTAGCAAATTGTAATTATTAAAACCAAAATTTCATATATATATATATATAAGCACATCAAATCAAAATTTATATATGTCTCGAGGGTGAATTGAAGAAATTGTGTCAAGGGAACTAAGATAAAATTAAAAAATTTTGAGGATACAAATTAAAATTTTTGTTTTGAAGGAGTTTAATTTAAATTATTGATTTTTTGGGAGGGGCAAAAAAGAGTTTTCCCATTTGATAAGTGGCTAAAAAAGCCTTAATTGATTTTTTATTTTTGGAAGAGCCAAACATAAAAATTTTCATTTAACTAAAAAGGCTAAACAAAATTAAATTGAATTACTAGTATTTGATAGGGACTATAAAATAAATTTTCCATTTAATCAAGGTGATCAGAGTGTCTGGTGTCTACCTAACCGGTTTACTACGCGGCTGATTATACTTCACATCAAAGTTTATATATGAGTACATATATTTCTTAGGTAATTGTAATATTAGTTCTTGCACTTTGTAAAATTATAAATTTAGTATCTATATTTTAATTTAGTCAATTTTAATCCCTATAATTTCCAAATTTTAAAATCTTAATCCTGACCACCAGATAATAATGTTCATATTTATTTGTTTAAATTCAATTACTAATATTTTACTATATACACTGCTATAAATTTAGTCAATATTTTTCAAATCCGATCCCAATTATTTTCTTTTGATTATTTATTATCACTCCACTTAATTTATTGGAAGTAGCATTGATTTGGTTTAACTAACTTAAAGGGGTGATGTGGTATATAAGACATGATTTATAAAGTAAAACTTGTACACAAGGTAATCAATGAAGTAATAATAATTAAAGACTTACATTTATGATCATGATATCTTCCCTGCCATTTTTCTTTTACATTCAACTTTTTATTTATTTTTTATATTTAAATTTTTAAATGGTTTTTCATTAATTAAAGTCAAGTAATTAATTTTAAGATTTTAAATATTTTGACCAAATTAAAAACGTGACACGTTCATAAAACATTGTACATTTGTCCCAAAGCCCTAAACTAAACTAGTTCTTGTTTAGATTATGATTTACTTGTCTAGATTTTAGTAGAAAAAGTCAGAAAATTGCTTACAGTTTTTATAAAATATTCCCACTTTGTCCTCTCTTTTTTTCTTTAGATAGAGATAATACAGATATTTTTTTTTTACCTTAAATAAAACGTTAATATATTATATATATATATATATATATATTTGTGTGATCCATATTTACGTCCCGTCATTGAACCAAGCCGGAAAGTTCTTACTTGTAACGGCAGGGACAACAATAAAAACCCACGTGTCTAACTAAGTCACGTGCCGCAACTCAATGGACTAAGCCGTCTTTGACCAACCGAAGCTATATATATATATATAATATACCATTTTTTTTCTATTTAGTAATATTAATTAAAAATAAATAAATTAGTTAAGCAGAAGAAGTAATATCCACTTCAGAAACAAATAATAAACATTTTTTTTTAAGAAAGAAAGAAATCATTGAAAACAATATTGATGGAGAAGCAAGTGATGATAAAAAGCTTAGAGTAACCGCAAATTTATGTGCACCTCTTCTTTAATCGTCCCCTCTTTTGTTTTTGTTTAATATCTTCCATATCTTCTGTTGTTTTTTATGTTGTTTGCTTCTTTGTCTCACAAGTATAATATCTGTATATTTCTGAACAACTTAAAACCTTCATCCTCAAATGGTATTCACTCATTCTCTTTGCTTCTTTTTTTTTTTTTTTCTTTCTGGGTTTTTACTTCTCTTTGTTGTGTTGCTTATCCATTATATTTGCAGGGAAATCAAAACAATTTTGCAAGTTAAACTGGTGGGGGAAGACAAGAAAAAGAAAACAGAGTACTCTGTATCTGTGTCTCCCCTGTTTTGCCTCTTATCGTCTGCAACATGAAAGTTTAAAAAAATGGAGAAGAAGGTGGATACATGTTCTCCAACTGGTGTTCTGGAGGATTTCTTTAGGAGTGAAGAATTCGAAAGGACTAACTCTTGTAAAGAACCAACAAATGATCAAAGCTCAAAGCAAGGTGGTTCTAAATGGCGAGGATTGGCACAATTATTCCGAAGTAAATCGAAGAAATCTTTAGCGAATTTGCAGAATTTCGGGTCATTTAGGCTGTCGTTAAGGAGTAATAGCATGAGAGGAAACTTTGCTGTTGCACCAGATTTTCTTTCCGGTTCATATAATCATAGGAAAATTTTTACCCTTTCAGAGCTTCAAGCTGCCACAAAAAACTTCAGCACTGGTTAGTATACTTTGTACTCTGCTTGGAATTTGATTATTGGATGATTTTTTATTTTATTTTATTTTTTTGGTGTGTGTGTGTGCAGAGAATCTTGTCGGAAAAGGTGGTTATGCTGAAGTCTATAAAGGGAGTTTACGAAACGGACAGCTTGTTGCAATAAAACGACTAACAAAAGGCACAGCCGATGAGATTATAGGGGATTTCTTGTCTGAGCTTGGGATTATGGCTCATGTGAACCATCCCAACTCTGCTAAGTTAATTGGTTATGGAATTGAAGGTGGAATGCATCTTGTCCTTGAGTTGTCTCCAAATGGGAGCTTAGCTTCTCTTCTTTATGGTTAGTTTCATCGTTTTCATGAAATTATGAACATTGAAGGGATGGATCCCAGTCTGAATTGACCTTTTTTTTATGTATTGTTTTTTCTTACAGGTTCAAAGGAAAAACTGACATGGGGTATTAGGTTTAAGATTGCTTTAGGAACAGCTGAAGGTTTAAGGTATCTTCATGAAGGTTGCAAGAGGAGAATCATACATAGAGATATCAAGGCTGCAAATATTTTGCTTACAAAGGACTTCGACCCTCAGGTACCCTCCAAAACCAAATCCTTAAACGTTCCATTTCTTACATTGTTATATAGTAACACAAGAAAGCAACAGATTTGTGACTTCGGACTCGCGAAATGGCTACCCGAAAACTGGACTCACCACAACGTTTCCAAGTTCGAAGGCACTTTCGGGTTCGTATACCTAAACACTAAACTTTTCATTGCAGTTATCGGTTATCGATTCCAATAATTAAATCGATCTCCTTTATTGCATTCTTTTTGCAGCTACCTAGCTCCTGAGTACTTGATGCACGGCATAGTCGACGAAAAAACCGATGTGTTTGCCTTTGGTGTACTGTTGTTGGAACTCGTTACCGGCCGTAGAGCTCTGGATTACTCTCAGCAAAGCCTTGTATTGTGGGTACGTAACGCCACTAAAACACACACACAACATCACCATATACTCAAGTACTCGCTTATATGCATATGCACATGTATTTTATTTATGCCTTGAATTTGTTTTCCTCCCCACCTAGGCTAAACCTTTGCTAAAGAAGAACGAAATCCGAGAGCTGATCGATCCCAATCTTGGCAACGATTACAGTGCTCGAGAAATGAGCCTTGTCCTCCTAGCCGCTTCGCTGTGCATACACCGGTCGTCGATACGGCGTCCGCAAATGAGTCAGGCACGTGGACAAGTTCCACATCAAAGCTTTGATAACTTTCATGCATAAATACATATTACATATACATATACGTATATATATATGTTAACAGTTGGTTGTTAAAATGTCATGCAGGTAGTGCAGCTACTTAATGGTAATCCCAACAGCTTAAAGAGCATTAAGAAATGTCGGGTCCCGTTTTTTCAAAAAAGCTTTCAATGAAGAGATTTGAAATGGTGCATGCAAAGAGATGAAGTTGAAAAGGGGGACCAAATTGAAAAGATTGACTTTGTTTCACGTACATTAAAAAAAATGGGATTTTTAAAAAGGAACAGAACAGGATTAGGGTTTGGGTAGAATTCCGAGGAGGGCAAAAAGGAAAGTGAAGAATGGCAGTGTGTTTGGGACATAGAAGACATGTACATAAGAGAATCATAGGGGAACAGAAGTAGAGAGAATATCCTATGCTTCAGTCAATTTTTGTCGGACAAATAGATTAAAGAGGAGAACCAGCCATTGTCATTCTTTTTTTTTTTTTTTTCTAATTTATTTTAACTTTAAAGCAAACTATGATTAAAGGAGTTGTTTTTTAATTCCCAAAAGAAGGCTATTTTGTTTTTATTTTTTAAATAAGATATTTATTTGCTATGTTATTATTCCACGTCATCTTTAATTTATTCCTTCAATTCTATGTTGTTGGACTTTTCCAATTTACTTCTTTCTCAAATCACAACCAATAACTATTAATTTTTGGCATATTCATAATGTGTCAAAAATACCTTAGAGTAGATTTTCTTTTAGTTTAATTAGTATTGGTATTATTGTTAATACGGGAGGACGTAAATTTGAGTGCGTTGAAACATATTATATTTTTATTTTAAGGGACTATAGATAATTTTAGACAACACAAAGATATATTGATAGAAAAACATGCTTTCATACAAAGTTATAATTAAGTAATTATATGTTTCAATAATCTCGTATCTAATATTTAAATTAGTAGATTAGAATTTGTATTTCTCTCAACTTAATCAATGTTTTTTTCACATTAATCTTCAAATTTGACAGTTTTTGATTTAATATGTGAATCTTATTTTTATTATAATATAATGACGTGACATTTTAGTATTTACTATATCGTCGTCTAAAATTTTTAAAAATTATATAAAATCTAAAACTAAAATAAATAAAAAATATAAATTAATTATATATTTCTATCGTGAGCCAATTGGTGGGATCATCTCTTTCTTTTTCTTTTTTTTTCTCAAGGTGTTTAGCCAATTGAATTATGATGATGATGATTCGTTTATTTATAATTGACCCAACCTAGGCGGCACGTAACTCCATTACACCCACCGTAATCCGCCTACCTTCTTTCTTATCTTCTCATCATCTTATCATTTCACCCTAATTTCTTTCTTTAGTTTTTCCATTTATTATTAACTTCTTTTTCCATAAAAAAATCTATTAATAATTTTATTTTTTAATTTAATGAAAACTATAAGGACATGTGATTGCGGAAGTTTTAACTTATCCACGCATTATGAAGACACAAAATAAACAAGTGACAATCAAGTTTGCTTACGCAATTTGTTTTCTTTATATTTGCGGAACCTAACTCAGTAGGGAGTGTTCATTATCTTTAAACAATTACAACTAGGGAACTTAAATTTATCATACACTCTTGTACCTTTAAAGATTAGAACTCTCGCCACTAAATTTTCCCTTGAGAACTTAGCTTATAAATCTATATTTTTCAACAATTTTTTATAGGCTTAATGACAACTTTGGCCACTAATTGTATTTTTTAATTTTTTTTATCATCAACCTTTATTCCTTTTTTTAAATTGTTTTTTTTTAATGGATTCGATGAAAGTACCGTTAAAAAAGCTAACGAGATGATATGGAATTTCATATGTGAAAAATTTTAATGAGATATAATTTATTACTTAGATAACCGAATAAAATAATAACACTTGAAAAAATAACTCTAAAAAAAAGAAAATAAACTAATTATCTAAAAATGGTTTTGAAATGAATGCACACATTTAATATTTTTATTTGATTTATTAATTATCTTTTAAAACCTCTCAAGAAACAAATGTATACACTCATTTCGATACTTTTTTAGACAATTAAGTTTTTTTAAATTAAGAGTTATTTTTTTAATTTCATGTATAATTTATTATTTTATTATTTTTCACATATAATTATCTTATTAGGTTACTTAAGTAATAAACTACACCTTCCACATCATCCGTTAACTTTTTTAACAAAATTTTCATCAAATCGATTATAAAAAGCAATTTGAAAAAAAAAAGAACAAAGGTTGATGGCTAAAAATAGCTAAAAAATACAATTAGAGCTATTTGACAAAATATGTAAACGTTTGTGGTGAAATTTATCATTAAACCTTTTTTTATACAATACTTCTACCTATAACCTCTCCCACCAGTTAACTAAAAGAAAAATACATTAAAACATGCTCGAACTCCTCCTAGTTAATATCCCTTTAATTTTATTTGATATAATATTTTGGTTTCTTTTATAATATCATTAGTAAGTCGAATTTAATAAAAATATTAGTTGTTACCATTAAATGATATGTGAATTTTTATCCAATTCTAAAAATTATTTAAAAAAAATCTATGCCATTATGTTAATTATGTTATTAATTTAAATTAAATAATAATATAAAATAAAAAGCTTGTGAAATTAAAATAAAATAAAGAAATAAAAATTTTCATTAGAAATTAAACCCTAATTTTGATAAAATATAATACATTAGTCACTAATAAAATTCATGTCCAATCCAAACCAAACAAGTCTTAAGTTGGCCAGCCCATGCCAATCCACTGCAGGAAGCCCAATGCGAAGACAAAATTCACTAATGAATCAACAGAAAAATTAATAACAGCCTGACAACTGACATCACACGGCACGAGACAAAAGTTGCACTGTTAGTAATAATTCTTTATTATTATTATTATTATTATTAAAATTTTCTCTTATTTAATATATTTTTAAGAAAAATTGTAAACATCTTTTTCAGGCTTTTGCGTGTTGTGATCCAAAGTCCAAGCTACACCGCTCGGTCCACATCTCCCCTCAAACCAAAATTTCACTTCTTATTTCATCCCTTCAATCTCAGCCGTTCTATAAACATTAAAAATACAAACAAAGATATTTATAAATGGATGTATTATTAATATTTTGTTTTTAAAATTTTCATAAATAGTTTATATTATATTTAATATTTTATTAAATTCAATTAAAAATGAGTATAAAATTATAAAATTATATTATTATAAAAATATTTTTATATAAAAAATCAAATTATGACTTTTAGTTACCTTCATGAAATAAAATTAAAATTATACAAAAAAATATTTTTATATAAAATTAATAAAATTTCACATATAATAAGTTTATTTCTAGTACACTACATTTAAATTTATTATCTTAACTAAAATTTATTTCGAGTTTTATAGTTTTAATAAATTATTTAATTTTTATAAATAAAATTCTTTCAAAAATAAATTAATAAAGAGGTAGCGCTCCTTTTCTTTTGCTTACATCCCAAAACACAGGTAGATTGATTTGAGAGAGAAAGCGAAAGAAAAGAGAAACTTCTGAGAGACAAAATTTGAAAATAAATAAAAAAATAAATAAAAACCCTTATGTAGAAGAGTAAAATTGGATTTTGGATAAGTATAAAGAGGATACTGCTGATGATATTTCCTTTGAAGTCAAACATTAAGCAAGCCTTAAAGTAATCTCAGGCTAAGCTGCAAAAAAGAAAAAAGTTGTTTTTGTTTGTTTGTTGTGAGGATTTTCGAGTGGCGATCAGGAGAATCGGATGTTAAATCCGATCGTCAGCGATCGGAGATGCTACTCGCCGGTGGTCACGGTGGTGAAGGCGGAGTTAGGCCGTTGTGATGCTGGTGGTGACAG
Organism: Gossypium arboreum; assembly: GCF_025698485.1. NCBI lineage: Eukaryota > Viridiplantae > Streptophyta > Magnoliopsida > Malvales > Malvaceae > Gossypium > Gossypium arboreum. The sequence continues at coordinate 808,256 of NC_069081.1, forward strand.
TGACAGAGGAGGAGGAGAAGAAGGAGAAGAGTCAGTGGCGGTTTTGCTCGAGAGAGTAGTACGAGTAGGAGTGTTTTTATAGTTGGAGGATGAGGAAAGGGAAAGGAAGGAACAATGGCTTGTTGCCGAATTCTTTGAGGATAATATCGTCTTGTTTGAAGACTGTTTCCTCGAATGCTAGTAACGTCGCATCCTCGGTTCGCTCCGCTGGTGCTTCCGTCGCTGCTTCCATTTCTACTTCTTCTGAAGATCATAAAGATCAGGTTTACTTTCCATTTTAGGCTCAATCGTTTACATTTGTTTTTCTGGTTTCTTTCTTTTTAGCTTTTGAACTCTTAGCTTGCTTGGTAGTTGAAAGCTTTTAGCTTACTTTGTAGAGTTGTCTAGTGTCTGCATAGAGTTAATGGTGATTTAAAGCTTAATTGCTTTCACTACTCGGTATTACTTGTCGAGAACCATTTGGCTTAGTGTTGTCTACTTCTAGGGCGCACTGTGAGCTTTAGATGCTTCAGCTATTATATTGCCCAAGAAGTCGCTTACTTAAGTAAGGCGCAGTATGTGTATTTGTGTACGTGTATGCATATATGCACACACTTAAGATATATAATTTTGATTATAAACTCTAAAGAGCGGTCCATCTTATAAAACATGCACAATTTTCCTTTTCTTTTGTTGGCCAATATGCATGATCTTTTTATGGTCCATAGATTGTTGAATACTCAAACATTAGAAGTAGAGAGCTTGAATTTGTCCTTTAAAAAAACTACTAAAGTTGCAATTAATGAAAAAAATGAAAGAAATTAAAGAGAACTTCAAATATATATATATTTCTGGTGTCTGCCTCCTTACAAAAGTGTGCTTGCCTCATCAAAAGCACCTTGTCTAACAACACCTATGTAGGCACAGTTCCCAAACGCACACCTTAACAAAACTAGTTTTGGCTCTGCTAATATTAAACAATTTGGATATGGAGTCTAGCTAACCTGCTCTAACTATGTTAACTCAAACCTTATATCTTTGATATCCTTTAAAGCATTGATTATTTCATGCTGCTTTTTGTCTGCACAATTTTCGTGGGGTGTTTGTTTGGAAAATCTTAAAGAGTTAAGTCACCGATGCACTATCTTGTGAATTAAATTTATTTAGATTGTTATGATTTTTTACAGTGGAGAATTGATATAATAGAACTAGTGTGTGCATGACTGTTTTTTTCATAATGTCTCATATCTGGACTGTTGTGCTTTGTGAAGCATTAATATTTGTTAAGAATCTCTTTTTAAGCTGCACTAGACTTGGAATGTGGTTTCTCATGGAATGGCGAGGCTTAGCTTTAAATTATCAACAAACAAATTTTTACACAATGATTTTTTTATCTGCTCTCTCTGCCTTGGTGTGAATTGGCACATTCGAATTAAATTTCATAATTCTGTTGGATTTTTTTGGGCTGTCTCAGAATGCTTCTCCTTTCTTCCTATTTTGAAATCAACGTTTGCTTAGGTGTGTTTCCATTATTTGTTCCATGAACAGGTAACATGGGCTGGCTTTGACAGGTTGGAACTTGATCCGTCTCACTTCAAGCGTGTCCTCTTACTTGGTTACCAGAATGGATTTCAAGTCCTTGATGTGGAGGATGCCTCTAACTATAGTGAACTAGTTTCAAAGCGTGATGGTCCAGTTTCCTTCTTACAGATGCAGCCTTGCCCCCTGAGTTCAGATGGACAAGAAGGATTCAAGTCATCTCATCCTATGCTATTGGTCGTTGCTGGTTATGACACCAATAGTTCAAGATTGGCTCAGAACACTGGCCATTCAGTTGGGGTGGCCCAAGATTGCCGTATGGAGCCACAGTCAGGAAACACTGTCAACTCACCTACAACAGTTCGATTTTACTCTCTCCAGTCTCACTCTTATGTGCATGTGCTGAGATTTCGATCATCAGTTTGCATGATTAGATGCAGTTCCAGGATTGTAGCGGTAGGTCTTGCAACACAGGTAAGTGCTGGCTGATATAAATGGTATATTAATTTAAGAGAGTTTGAAATTTCATTTTGCATGTTTTGGGTTTTGAAGTGCAGATTAAATTACTCGGCATTGTTGCTACTTTATTCTATGATAAAAATTTATCAGCAGCATAGTTTTTTCCTTATAACCTGTATCTCCCTTTGTTCCAAGTTTTGTTGTAGTCATGGTTATTAGTGATCTCAGTCTGTAGGTTGTCTTAGTTTCTTGTATTGCTTTAACTAGTGCTGCAAGTGACCGGTCAGTCCAAAGGCAGTAAGCTGAGATATATATACCAATCAAAGGCAAAGCAATTTTATGAAGATTATGCACTCCTCTTTTTCTAGTTTATTTCTGGTGCTGCAGATATCATAATCAACTCTTCTTGTATGGTTGCAGATATATTGTTTTGATGCCCTCACTCTCGAGAATAAGTTTAGTGTCCTCACCTATCCTGTTCCCCAGTTGGCAGGACAAGGGGCTGTTGGGGTTAATGTCGGCTTGGGTCCAATGGCTGTGGGTCCAAGGTGGTTAGCATATGCTTCCAATAATCCACTGTTGTCTAACACTGGACGGTTAAGCCCACAAAACCTTACCCCTTCTCCTGGTGTCAGTCCATCAACATCTCCTGGTGGCAGTAGTCTGGTTGCTCGTTATGCAATGGAATCTAGTAAGCATTTGGCAACTGGGCTAATCAACCTGGGAGATATGGGATACAGGACTTTATCCAAGTGTTGTCAAGAGCTACTTCCTGATGGCTCACATTCCCCCGTGTCACAGAATTCAGTTTGGAAAGTTGGAAGACTTGCAGGAAGTGATATGGACAATGCAGGAATGGTTAGTCTTATGCTTTTACTTAGATTACATTTCTATTTTAATAAGATCTTTCTTTTCTCTATATTTCAGGATGAAAGTACGCATGCTTTAAAATTTGAGGTTAAACTTGTTATTTTTGGATGGCATTTCTGAATAGTTCATGTTTGCAGCAAAATAATGCATTGAGGTTACTGCCTGATGACTCCAAAACTAATTTAAATATTCCAGTTGGATTCCTCTAGGATGTCTTGCTATGCTTCTACTTATAAGAAGTCTAGCAGGATACATAATATGATTTCAATCATAGAGAATATTTTTATCTCTGCAAAATAGAATTTAATTTAATTTATTAAAGGTATGGAGTCTGCAAAGAGAATGAGATGATTGTTTTCGTTTTTCCAATTTTATCTCCAAATGGAACAAATTGGGCCTCATGTTTCCTTTTGTCTATGGAAGTTGCAAGGCTAAACGGGAAGAACAAAATGAATGCAGTTATATCATAAATAGCTTTAGGAGGAGGCATTAGTGACTGTGCCGTCTTATTTATTCTCCATTAAGAGAGTATATTTTACATGATAGATGAGATTTAGAACATCCAATTACTGACACTTCTTATGATTCAAATGGTTGATTTTGTAGGTTGTCATAAAGGATTTTGTTTCTCGAGATGTTATATCTCAATTTAAAGCTCATACAAGCCCAATCTCTGCACTAAGTTTTGACCCTAGTGGGACCCTTCTGGTTACTGCATCAGTATATGGAAATAATATAAACATCTTCAGGATCATGCCATCGTATGTGCGCTCTGGATCCGGTGTTCAAAGTTCTGACTGGAGCTCTTCTCATGTGCATCTTTACAAGCTACATCGGGGAATGACATCAGCTGTTAGTATAATTTTAGTTTCAAGATATATCTTAGTTTTCTACCTTCCCCTTGCAGATTGCATTTTAATATATATTTTTTGTTTTTGTTCCTTTTTTTATGTTATAATTTAACAGATGATTCAAGATATTTGCTTTAGTCACTATAGTCAGTGGGTTGCGATTGTTTCATCCAAGGGAACTTGCCATATTTTTGTCTTGTCCCCATTTGGAGGTGATACAGGATTTCAAACGCTTAGTTCTCAGGGTGAAGAACCCTCCCTTTTTCCAGTTATATCCCTGCCATGGTGGTCTACCTCATCTTGTGTCACTAATCAGCAATCTTTCCCACCCCCACTACCCGTTGCCCTTTCTGTTGTCAGCAGGATAAAATATAGTAGTTTTGGATGGCTTAATACAGTAAGCAATGCTGCGAATTCTGCGACAGGAAAGGTTTTTGTGCCATCTGGTGCTGTTGCTGCTGTTTTTCATAATTCTATATTGCTCGCTCCTCAGCATGTTGTTTCAAGAACTAATTCTTTGGAACATCTTTTAGTTTATACTCCATCAGGTCATGTAGTTCAACATGAGCTTCTCCCGTCAATTGGGGCAGATTCAGGTGCAAGTAATTTAAGATTCCAGACAGCTTCATATACACACGTACAAGAGGATGACTTGAGGGTGAAGGTTGAACCTGTTCAGTGGTGGGATGTATGTAGGAGGTCTGATTGGCCAGAAAGAGAGGAAAGTATTTCTAAGGCTACCCTTGAGAGACAAGATTTAGCTGAAGTTGTTCAAATTAAATCAGTTTGTGAGGAATACAGCATTAATTCTCTGGAAATTAACGATAATGTCCGTGGAGAGAAGACTTCAACACCTTTTCCCACAAAGCCCCATGAGAGCTTCCACTGGTACCTCTCTAATGCAGAGGTGCAAGTAAATTCCTGGAGGTTACCAACATGGCAAAAGTCTAAGGTAGTTCATGTTTTTAATTTTCTATTACTCATAATAGGTGCAATAACTTGGTTGATTTAGTTTTTTCATTTTTACAGATTTCCTTCTATATGATGGATTCTTCAAGAGCCAATAGTCATAATGGTGGTGAGTTTGAAATTGAGGAGGTCCCAGTTCATGAAGTTGAAATCAAAAGCAAGGAATTATTACCCGTTTTTGATCGCTTCCATCGTATCAAATCAAGCTGGAATGACAGGTGAGTTCCCTTTCATGCATATTCTTTTTGGCTGCTCTAGCCACATTTTGAACTCTGAATTTAATGTTGATATCCATCCTTGCCTGAAGTTTCTGGTTATTATTGATTCCAATCTAGTGAAATGTTTTATTCTGGCCGATGATTCAAGGAAAATCTCACTGAAATGGGTTGATGTTGCTGATTTATCTGGAAGTTTCTCATACTTAGTTTGCACTAAGAATGTGTTTACATCTAACATCTATTGTCCGTATTATTGCTGATGTTGTTTATAGTGTAGCCTTAAAGTATAACCAAGGATATAATAAGATTGTCTTTTAGCATTTTGCCACAAATTTAAGTTAGTGTTTCAATGTGTGCCTGAGGTCTTTAAACATACAGCAGAGTTCTGTAATTATTGTTTGGTATTGATTTTTACTGTTTCCTCCAGTATACGGAAGATGCAAGAAAATATGACCTCTTTCACCCTCAGTTAAAATGTGCTCGCATAAGATTCTCAGGAGGGAAAGTGTGTTTTGGCTTTGGTTAAGAAGGGTAGTTTGTTAGATGAATATGGGATCTACTAATATTATGGAATATTTTATTGTACAAAGTTTTGGACATAAATATGTATTTGATTGCCAAAAAAAGGATTTCTGGTAAAATTTTCCTTCATTTTTAAGGATTGAAGTTCCATACTTTTGGGAATTCAATGCTTCCCACAAACTTTAGATGCAGCAAGTCCATGCAACGCAAATGTGTGTTCATGTGCATGTTTGTTGACTATGGTTTGTGTTTAAAATCTATAAAGTAGCTATCTTGGTTGTTCCATATAGGTGTTTTTCTGTTGGGAAATATCCTCTGTCCTTGTCTCCTGATCTTCATCAAGGTGAATATAAAGCCTCACAAGAGATTATTATTTGTCATTCAAAACCAGCGTCACTTAGCTCCACTGAAAGTTCTGAAGGAGGTAAGCCTATGTGATTGCTTGTGAGGAATTTTGGTTTTGCTATTGAAATGTCCTTGCCTTTAAAATTGCATCATTTGATGATTGCAATTCCTGTCAGGTTCATCAAGGAGACTGGATAATATACTTGATTTCGATCAGATTAACAGCGAAAAGCCTTATCCACCCATTTACCAGGGTCTGAATGAAACTTGCCATGGTAAAATGGGGAATGGCTTCATTGAGCCATTGGTGTTGAATCAGGAGTCTTTGACTGTCCAATCTTCTCCATTTCAGCACTCAGAGAATATATATAATGATACCAGTCATTCTGAGAGAAGTGATTTTTCCTCTCTGGAGAGGGAGTTGCCTCCATCAAGAAGTAAGGCTGAAGGAATGCCTTCTTTCAACGCTGTAGGGATCGGTGCTGCCTCAATGTTGCATGTAGACAACTATGATGCACCTAAAAACATTCTGGCAGATGAGTCATCATTTTCTGCACAACAGATTGCGGTTGATTTTGTGCATTTCCGTGAAGGGCACTATGAAATCATACAGGAGAATGGAAGTGGCAAGTTGTCTGTACATGCAAATGATGATACCGACAGCATCAGCAGCAACCACTGCGGAAAGGAAAAACCGGAAGAAGATGGGGAAAATGATGAAATGCTAGGTGGCGTATTTCTGTTCTCTGAAGAAGGTAGAAAACTTCAAGTAATGGGGCAGCATTTCCTCAAACACCATTTACTTTCCTCGTTAATAATGTTGTTTATCCACCTTTGTCTAAAATTAAATTGACTTGGCCTTTCACGGTTGGGATTCTTTTAACAGGTTGAACCAGATTCATCAGTCACGGTATTAGTTCGACCACCATGGAAAGCTTAGCAAAGGTATGTTTTTGGATTCAAAATGCATTGCACCCTGTAAATAAAGGGTGGGGGAGGGCAATGGTGGTTGTGTTGTATGCTTAAAGTGTAGCAAGAACGACGCTTCATCGTTCCCATCCTCTCTTTTGTACATGTTATTTAGCTGGCAATACGTAAAAATGGATGAGAGTATTGAGCTTAGGAGAAGGGGATTTAACTCGAATCAAAAGTCATTCTGGTACTTAGATTTGGGTTGAAGTTCCTTAGTGTTGATGATATTGAATTTGTTTGTATGTACAGAAAACTGTGTGAAGTTGTTGGTCTCAATCTGTATTAACAATATTGTTTGTCTGGTGATGAAAAAAAAAGGAAGAAAAAGCAAATGAAATGACTGTAATGTATTCATAAATTCTTCTCTCTCATTCTCTGGAGACGTTTTTGTTTTTTGTTTATATATTTTCATACATTAGTAGAGAAATGATTAAAATTCATCAATAATATATATATATTTTTATCTTTTATGTTTTTATATAAATTTTTGAAAAGAATTTAAACACGAAAAATTTAGGAAAGTAGTTACGATTTTCAAAGTTTTAATCTCGTTTATTTGTTTTCTACCTAAATTTTATAAAATATGTTCGAACATATATTTTTTTCACGCTGAACAAAAAAAAAAAAAGTGAAAAAGAAAATCATATTCGATCTGAATTAATTTCTTTGACAGATAGGAATTAGGAGTACCTCGGTAAGAAGAAAAAGGAACTGCTGAATTAATAGGTATCGCGATTCTTCACTTCATCCCTTGATGAGTACATGGTAAATGCATAACTTGTGGAGTTCAAAAAAATATATTTTGTCAGTATATTAAATATTAATTAAAATAAATGTACAGAGAGAGTGTATATGTTTTAAAAAGTTTGTTACAAATATTGGTTTTCCTTTTCTCTTTGGAAGTTTTTTTCTTCTTCTTACAATCATTAACTATTGTGTCGTAACTAGAAAAATCGTAGATGATTTAAAATATTCCCACAAGATACATGGAAGTAATGCTAACTTTATCTTTTTCTTTTTCTTTTTTACTTTTAAACAGTAAGATTTAAACTTAGTTGTTATCATCTTCCTCTTCTAATTTGTAATTTTTATTTAGTTATTATCATTATATAATAATTAATATAAAATACTCTTACGAAAATAATTACTTTAAAATTTTAAAATCCTTGAAATGAGTAGCTTTATTAGAAGAAAAAATTTAATTTTAAATTTGAAATATGATATTATTTAAAACTTAAGTCATTTTATTTAGTATAAATTTATCTGAAATGAGTAAGTTTTGTTCCTAAACACAAAGAAATAATAATATACAATCAAAGGAAAGAAATTAAAAATGGTACATTTATTTGTTTCTTAATAATTTAAAACTATTTAGTCTATTTCTTTTCAACTTTTTTTTTTTTGACAATTGAAGGTTTCCCCTAAGGGTGTCAATAGGTTAACCAACACTTCAAAATTTTTAATCATTAACCGAATCGAATTTTTTAAAAATTAATTAAATCGAGATTTTTTCGGTTAATTCAATCGGTTAACGAATTAATTGAAAATTATATATATTTTTATTTTTGTTAAAATACATATAAAATTAACCGAATTAACGAATTACCCTAATTAACGAATTAACTGAATTATTTGTATAAAATTATATTTTTATTTTTATTTTATTTTATTTATTAAATTATTTGTAATTTTTATGATTGGGTTGGGTTGGGTACTTGGGTTAATATATATTAGATTGGGTATTTGGGTTTATGTTGAATTGGGTTTGAATAAATAGTGGGCTATTTATATATTATAAATTTATTTATTAATATTTTCGGTTAAGCCGAAAATATAAGGTTAACTGACCGGTTTTAAACCGAATTAACCGTTAATCGAAAACTCAAAAAATTATTAACCGACCCCGACCGAATTAATTCGGTTAACCGACCGATTAACTGAATTTGGTCTGTTAATCGAATTTTTTCAGTTTTACCTGAATTTTGCACGCCCCTATTTCCCTCTAAGAGAATGTTTTTTTTCAATGTGCAAAAGAGCATTAGCTTCTAATTTTAGTAAACAGAGGACCTTGTCTAGGACGTTATTAATAAATTGCTATCTAAATATTTCCTGAAAATTTAGATTTTTTTTGTTATAATAGTAAAATTAGTCTTTAATATTTATATTTTTTTGTAAATTTAATATTTATATTTTTGGAGCTAAATTCGACTCTTAATCTTTTAAAAAAATTCAATTTGCTCTCTCTCTTTTTTTTTTAACGGATATACTAACTAAAACATTAATTTGTATGTTATTGGCTTGGTAACTCGCATGACAGTTCATGTGGATATCTTGTTAACATAGTCTTATATGTTACATTAACAAATAATTCAAAATTTATAAAAATAAAAAATAAAATTAAAAATATAAAAAGTTCATACAAATTCAAAAAATTAGCATGGAGTATGCATGGATTGTTATATAGTCTATTGTGTGTAAAGAATAAAATTTTTAGTTAGTATTCTCGTTAAAAGAATATCAATTTGATTCTTTTTCGAATGTTGATGGTCAAATTATAACACTAAGAGGAGAATTTAACTAAAACAAATAAATGTTAAATTGGCAAAATATATAAAGGACTAAATTTGACATTATGTGTTGTTTTTAAAATATTTTGATGTGAAGTTAAGTTATTAATTGTCATAATTAAATCTTAAAATTATACCAACCAATGAAAATGTGACATATTACATGTATTTTTTCAAGTGAAATGGAACAAAAATTGATAATTTAATTTAGGGTAAATTATAAAAATAGTCACTTTTATTTGACTCAAATTACATTTTAGTCACTTATGCTTGATATATGTTTTAGTTATTTACGTTATCGTTTTGTTACGAAGTGGTCACTCTGCCATTAAGCTCCGTTATCTTCCTAACGACAATCCTATGTGACAGTTCAAATGTGTTTTAAATGCCAACTTGGATGTTCAACTGGTACGAGAGTAGAGTTTTAATTAATTAAATTTAATTAATTGTAGATTTTAAATTAATTACATCTTGAACTGAAAAAGAAAATCCGTTAGTCTCTTTTTTTCTTTTAGTTTTCTTTTCTATTTTGATTGAAAAGACTATTCTTATTTCAGTTGAACATTTAAGTTGACATTTAAAATTCATTTAGACTACCATGTATGATTTTCGTTAGGAAAATAATGGAACTTAACGATAGATTGATTACTTTGTAATAAAATGATAACGTAAATAACTAAGACTAAGACGTAGCATTTCATAATACTTCTTACCGAATATTTTATAACATCGGCTTAAGGAACTATTGCTAAGGGATGCGACAAGCTTCACTTGCCCCGAAAAGGTTCGTTGTAAGTCATTTGTTCCATTCTCGCCTATTTGGTACCATTAGATCAGACACCCAAACTAAATCTGTCTGCACAAGTGTGACTCGAATCGAGGAGGATCCAAAGCCAATGAGCCAAGTATCGTTCCATATTGAAATCGAGGTACCATCTCCAACCTTCCATCAAATGCTAGAATTTAATAGGTCCTTTGCACTCCATATGCTTGTCCAAATATGAGGGGTGATTACCCAATTTTGATGATAAGAAATTTGTAGATGGAAAATATTTAGCTTTCATACATGGCGCAACCAAAGAATCAGGCCTTTGAAAGAATTCTCCATCCGTGCTTTGCTAACACAGCGACATTAAACTTAGCCAAGTCTTGGAACCCAAAACCCCCAATTTGTTTACTATCAGAAATGGTTACTCGTAAGCACCAATGAATACATTTCTTGCCATCTTCGTTAGTGTCGAAAATCATTCACTACAGCTAAGAAAAAGAAAGAAGCTTAACAAACATCCCTACTGTAAGCCGTGGGATGGCTGGAAAGGTGCTCCTTTTCCATTCACCACGATCGAATAAGAGACTATTGAGATACATTTCATCATAAAAGAAGCCACTCAATTATGATGTAATCTCATACCCAACACCATATTTTAAAGAAAAGACCACTCCACTGGGTCATATGTTTTGCTCGTGTCAATTTTAAGGCAAACGATCCTTTTCTTTCTAAATGAGACCTTAAAACGAATGCAAAATCTCGTAAGCCAAAATCACATTCTTGGAGATCAATCAACCTGGCACAGAAATGTTTTGAGCTTCATCGATACAAAAGTCCAACACATGCCGGAACCTGTTAGCAATAGCCCTGACAATTCCACATACAACGAGTATTAATTTTAGGAATAAAAATGATATTTTTCACATTTATACTGGAGACAAGAACATTATATTTTAAGATAGATAAACAAAAATTCAGTCACATCAGGATCCACAATATGCCAAAATTTTTGGAAAAAGAAAGCGGGCATACCATCCACCGCTGAAGCCTTCGAAGGCGTCATACTCTTCAGTGCAACATTAATCTAGTCAGGTTGAAACGGTTGTAATCATGTCGAATACAGTTCATCAAATATACTTCTTTCCACTCGTAATAAAATCCTATCCAGCTCAACTAGTCCTTGCGAAGTAAACAGCTCTGTGAGATAATCTTTAGCCAATTGTGCCAAACCGGATTTCGTCAAAACTTTCTCACCAGAATCAGTAATCAGTCCAGTAATATGATTTCTATGTCGTCGAGCTAAGGTGAATTTATGGGAAAAAAAACAAGTATTTCTGTCTTCATACCTTATCCAGTTTGCTTGTGCTCGTTGTTCCTAGTACATCTCATATTTATCAGCTTCCAAATTCAAAGCCAATTTCCCATCTATGATTTCCCCCAATGCATCTCGATCAGGGTCATCTTCATTCAACTTAGCTAACCGCTGCTTAAGCATTGTAGTACGATGAGACCTATAAGCTTTAATGCCCTTACTCTAGTTACCCTAATCAACATCCATTTGTTTCAATTTGGCAACCACGTTACTAGCTGAATTAGCCCAACTATCTTTTACGACACTTTCACAAGACTCTTCCAAAACCCAACCAATTTTGAAACGGAACCTCCAAGAGCGCCCTATATAAGGCGGGTGGGTTGTTATCAATGGCAGTAATCAGAAAAAACCGTGCGGAAGGTGTTGCAAAGAATGATTAGGAAACTCATCCTTCTATTCAGCATTAGCAAGCCCACTATCAAGCCTTTCTCGGATATTAGTGGCCGACAATCTGCCTCATTCCCACGTGAACCAGCTTCCAGAATATGCAATATCCACCAAACCACAGTCATCCCAATACTTGTCTGAATGCCATCATTCGGTTCTCGTCCCGTAATCGACCAACCAGCGGCTGCAGGGTTGAGAAAGGGTGCGGAGAAGGTTCCAAGAGTCGGAACGAAAGCGACTATCTGATTACAATTTTTTATAACTTGGAGAAGTATTGAAATGGTTATGCATAAGGGTATGTATAGGTTGCATAAGAGTGTAACAAATAGATAATTTTTTACTTGAGTTTTGTATTTTCATATATGTTCAAATTGTAACACCTCGTACTTATTCGGTCATCGAATTCGAATATGCAATGCAACTCGGGTTAGTTTATTTTTTTAATCATATCATTATAGCAAACAATATCATTTATTTTAAAATGATCATCCATTTATGCACAATCGTATATTATAAAATGTATTTATTTAATTCATCGAGTTATGAAATAATACTAAACCAATTTGGAAATTTGGATTCGGATTTAAACTAATTTTCAGGTTTTAACATTATCGAGACAGTGCTCTTCATGTCTCGGGTCAGGCCACGTTTATTTTTTAAAAATTTATTTCGATAATAGCATGTTTTGAGAAATTTAAATTTAAAATCTATTAACAAAGATTTGTATTTTAAAAATAATAAAAATACTCTTATAAATAACAACTTGATTTAAAACATTTTTTAAGATGATAATTAACTATTAAAATTATTTAATTTAAAAAAACTATTCCACCTTAAAAATAATTAAATTATTTTAAAAATATTGAATTTTTTATATTTAGTTTAAATATTTAAATTTATTATATAATACTTTACAGTCTTTGACAATTGTATTTAAACTTTAATCTTTTAAGTTTAAATTAATGTTAAAAGTTATAATTTAATTAATTAAAAATATTTTTCTATATAAATCAAATATATAATACATTTTTAACTATATTTCATTTTCAATTTTAAATAAAAATATAATTAATATTCAAAATTTAAATAATTAATGTAGTTAAAGGTGAAAGTAAAAATAATAAAAGGAAATAAATTAGTATTAATTGATAAGTCAAATAATTACTTTCCTTAATCTCCTCCAAAAAAAAGTTTTTCAAAGTATCTGTTTTTAACTGCTTTTCCTTTTTCAAGAAACAAAAACAAGAGGCGACCATGGATTTTGTCAATCAGTTGCAAAGAAAGTTCATTGACTACTCTTCATCACTCCATCGTGAGGTAAAAATGCATGTTTCCTTTACGTTTTATTTGTGCTTCCTTCATTAGATTTTACTCTAAAAGATTTGATTTTTTCCAATGAAATATTTATGGGAAATCGTTTGTTTCTAAGGAAATGTATTTGTTACAAAAACCAAATCTTGTGGGGTCTTACAGATTCGCAAAAATCCTTCGGAAAAGTTGGATTTTTATTGGTGTTAGTGTTTTTATAGTGTGTCCTCTTGGTTAGGAGAATCGGGTATTTATGTGGTATGGTTACTGTATATGAAATTGACATGTGTTCGTTAGTTTACTCGTTTGGCTTTGTACCCTGTGCTTGCGAACACCCAGGTTTCGGGTTGCATATCATACCAAATCTTATTTTTTGTCCCATTATTTGCCTCTGTTTTGATGATTGGCTGTTATTGGTTATGAACAGGGAATTGTGGATGATCAGTTCACTCAGCTCCGAAAACTGGAAGATGAAAACAGCCCACATTTTGTCATGGAGGTTGCCTCACTTTTCTTTGAAGATTGTGAGAAACTTATTAACAATATGGCCATAGCACTGTAAGTTCTGCTTTTGTCCTCATCATTTGTCTTGTTTCTTTCTTCGCTTTTTTTTTTATTCCTGTGCCATTTTTTTCTTTTAAAGTGAACAAAAACAAGGTGTTGATTTCAAGCAAATAGATGAATGTATCCATCAACTAAAGGGTAGCAGTTCCAGGTAATTCAATCTCAAAAGCATTTTCAAGGACCTAATTTGATCATATTATATGGATGCCTTTGAAAATCAAGTGTTTTGTCTCTATGGTAATAGCATAGGTGCAATGAGGGTTAAAAATGCATGTATCGCCTTTCGGAGTTTCAGCGACGCTCAAAACCGCGAAGGGTGAGTCTTGCTTTACCTGTATGCAATGCTTTTTTATGCACCTAATTGCTTGATGATGAATGGAACAGGTGTTTGAGATGTCTGCAACAGCTCTCTCATGAATACTCCCTACTGAAGAACAAGCTTCAAACCTTATTCCTGGTAAGTGTTGCTTCCCGTTACTTGTATGTATGCCTATTGATGGTTGGCCGGGAAAATGAGCATGCGGAACCGTTCTCTGATGTTTTGGTGTTTCAGCTGGAGCAACAAATAGTTGCAGCTGGTGGATCGATTCCAAGAGTGCATTAAATCACATTTCGTATCGTCTTCTTGATAGAATAAAAGGGAGAAACATTGCATAGAGTTGTGAATAAAACATGTCCAGCATTTTCCTGCATAAGTTGTTCAATGTTTGAGAATTTCATCAAACTTTTTCGTGTTAAATTCGATTTGAAATCGGGTCAGTTCGTATCGATGATAAAACTGATTAAACCTCTGGTTAAAACAGCAGAGTTGTTCACACACTAACATTTGACTTATCTATCGATAGACTGATGCATCAAAAACTAAACAACATCAGAGTTGTTTTCACACTAGCATTTGACTTGTCTATCTATAGATTGATACATCAAAAACTATTACTTTTGCTTTAAGCAAAGGTTTCCTACGATTTTTGTCTCTGGAAAAAGAAAAGAAAAGCTGAGAGGGACATCATCAAACATGTTTTTTGAAAATCAAAGACAAAAATAAATGTTGTGTGGGTCTGAATCTGTTATTGGAACATTTATTACATTCAGCTGGAAGGTCAAGGTCAATAGATACTGGTTTTTATTCTCATACTTAACCAAATCCAAACTGTATTAGAATTTTTTGTCATGTCATCAGTCCAATCTTTTAAGCTTTAAACAATTGGGATTAATTTAATATTTAAACATAGATTAAAGTCATAATCATAATTTGACCTAAAACAATTTTTGTTTAATATAATAAATTGACCCAAAATGGGATAGCAAAGTAGTGAAAAGTGAATTGCCGAGCCTGGGTTGACAGAAACGACACTGGGAGTTAATGAGGGAAGACTGCAACTGCTGCAAACAGTGGCTAAGGCATAGCCCTTTGCCTGCAACTGCATGCTGTCCAAATGCAAACATCCTTTTTCTTGTTTACACGTTTATTATATAACTCCTCCGTTAATGGAAAATGGAACGCACAATTAACATCAACGTCCTACGTCATTTTGGTGCATTAAGCAGACAAAGAAACATGAATTTTGGGCTCTGCTCTTGTCTGTGGGAGGTCTGTGTTTTTTTCTTCAAAATATTATTAAAGCTTCCTTAGTCCTTAGTGCTATCCTTTTCGGAATTAGATCAATATTTAAATTAATCAACTAATTTATAAGTCAATCAATCTAACTCCTTATTTCAATCAGATATTTCTATAAAAAACTAATTCACAATTTTATATACATGTTATATATATAGTTATGATAGGTTTCAATGGTACCGCTTCACTTATTGACGACGTTACTATCCTAGCTGGACATTGCCACCCTGTGTCCAGTCCACTCTCATCAGTCACGTGATCCCTGAGTCCCTGGATCAACCACCGTCAACCGACCCTACCTGCTGACTTGTCTCCCGAACCTATCCCTCTGCCTTCCATGTAGGCTTGAGCAAACCCTTTACCCCCTAATAACTAAGAACAGCAAAAACAAAACATTAAACAACAATAAAGAAAAGTAAAACAAACATTTCTTGTTTCCTTCATCGGTGTTAAAAATACGCCGTCACCGTTGTGCTATGCATCTTGTCTAAGAAGCCACTAAAAAAAAACTAAAGAATGAGATAAAAGTTTTGGTCTTTTGCTTCTGTTTGAAGCCAATCTTTGTTTTACTTCATTAAGTTATATATAATCTTTTTGATGCTGATAGTTTTTCGCCATTAAAAGCTTTCACGTTTGTATCCCCAACGAGAAACCGGTACTCTTCTCTCACGTAAAACCTACATTTGCCAACCCGAAAGCCTTCCCTTTTGGCTTTTTCTTCTTATATAAACCACATTTCAATTGCCTCACCTCTTTGCTTCACTCAGATAAACTCGGGTCTTCTTAAACGAGGGAGGAGGATGCATGTGGTTTCTTATGCTCTGTTTTTAGTTGCTCTGTTTCAATGTAGATTCTTGGCTTTTGCAATTTTAGACCCAATTGATTTTTTGGCTTTACAATCTATTAGAAAGTCTCTCCATGATTTGCCTGGCTCTAATTATTTGGCTTCCTGGGATTTTACTTCCGATCCTTGTAACTTTGCCGGCGTTTACTGTGCGTCCGATAAAGTAGTTGCTCTTAATCTTGGTGATCCTCGTGCTGGTTCGCCGGGTTTAACCGGAAGGATAGACTCGGCTATTGGTAAACTATCTGCTCTCGCTGAGTTGTCTATTGTTCCGGGTCGAATCTATGGGTCGTTGCCGGAGTCAATCTCGCAATTGAAGGGCCTTCGTTTTCTTGCGATCAGCCGGAATTTTATCTCCGGGAATATTCCAGTGACTCTCGGTCGACTGAGGAGGCTTAAAACGGTTGATCTCAGTTATAATCAACTCACCGGTGGAATCCCGCGTTCCATCGGAACCTTGCCGGAGCTCACCAATGTTATTCTTTGTCATAACCATCTCTCCGGTTCGGTTCCTCCGTTTCTCTCTCATGGCCTAACCCGGTTGGACCTCAAACACAATGCTCTCTCCGGTTCGCTCGCTCCTTACTCCCTCCCTCCTTCTTTGCAGTCCCTCTCCCTCTCCTGGAACCGGCTTACCGGACCGGTCGATAAGCTTCTATCACGGCTCAACCACTTGAACTACCTAGACTTAAGCTTGAACCAATTCACCGGTCCCATCCCGGGCCGTTTGTTCTCATTCCCAATCACCAACCTTCAGCTGGAAAGAAACTCGTTTTCCGGCCCAGTCCAACCGACTGAACCAGTGACGATACCGACCATCGATCTGAGCCACAACAGATTGTCGGGTCACATATCACCAATGTTCTCGACCGTACAGAATCTCTACTTGAACAACAACTACTTCACCGGTCAAGTCCCGGCCAGCTTCGTGGACCGGTTATTATCCGCCAGCATAAGAATACTCTATTTGCAGCATAACTATTTGACCGGAATCGAGATCAGTCCGACGGCGGAGATTCCTCTGAGGAGCTCGCTATGTTTACAGTATAATTGCATGGTGCCGCCGGTTCAGACAGCGTGCCCGTTGAAAGCCGGTAAAATGAAGACTAGGCCTGCTTTTCAATGTAAAGGATAGAATTGGTCATTTGAACAATCTTGTGGAGGGTACTTTTGGAAAAAAAAAAAAAAGAAACAATTAGGATAGAATTTTATTGATTTTGTGGGTAAAAGGTGACAATAAGTGAGGTTGGTATATGAGAATTTAGAAACTATAATTTTGTGATATGCAATATTTTGTAGTTTATTATGTACTTAATCACCCTTATTTATATTAAACTAAACTTCATTAATACTAGTATGAATTTTGGGGACAAGGCTTGTGTTTCTTTCATGTGAATATTATTGGTTAGTTCACATTCCCTACTAACAACTAAGGGTGGGTATTTGATCGAGTCGAGTAAAAAATTTTCGAGTTACTCGAATTAACAAATCCTATTTTAGCAACCGAACTCAATTTGAATTTTTTTCGAATCGAATAGATTCAACTCGAGTTGAGTTAACGAATCTTATTATTTATACTTAATGTTGCGTTTAGATGGACCGATTATTTAACTAGCAGACGAAATACAAGATTATTTAATTGCTTGAACAATATAATGATTTTGCCTTTTAACTTAATGGGTAAACATTTATCAAAACGATGTAGTTTTGTCTTTTCTTAATCGAATTTTCGGATAACTCGAATTGTGTAATTCATATTCGAGTTAAACCAAAAAACTTAATTTTTTATTCGAGTTGATCTGAATAACTTGATTAACTCAAATAACTCGAACTATTTAATTCAAAATTTGATTTTTTATCGAGTTTTTCGAATCGAATCGGATTTTGCTCATCCCTACTAACAATTATCATTTCATTGTTAGTTAACATGTTTTTGAGTCCCACCAGTAAGCATGCGTGAAACCAAAAAATTCTTTTAGAGGGAGTCGAAATTAAATTATAATTTTTACATAAAAATGTAATTTTATTATTTTAATAAACTATATTTTTATCATTTTTAAAGGATTAAATCAATATTTTATATTTTTAAGGGGAGCCAAATTGTAATTTTACCTTTACTAATTTAAAATTTTAAAAATTTTAAAGAAGCCATATGAAAAAAATTTTATGTTAGAAGGATCGGGTCCCCTACCAACCCCGCTAGTGTCATCACTGCCAATAAGTATCAAGTTTTGAGTTTTGTGGACCTCAAAATAAGTGTTTTGTAAGTAAAGTTTTGAGTTTTATGGACTTGAAATATAATTTTAGAAAAGATTTTTTTTAAATTTTGGTTAGCTCAATTTAAATTTAGTTGAAATTCAATATAATTATTAAGTATTAGATAATATTATATATAATATATATAATATTTTTAAATTCAATTCTCATTCATAAAAATAAAACATATTTCTTGATTTCGTTTATTTCTTTAAAGAATATCTATATCGATACAAATAAAAAGAAAAAAAAAGGAATTTCTTATATTTGTATTCTTGTTTTGAAGGGACGTGAGTGGGGGGTAAAATAAAGTAAAACTTGGGGCTTGTTTGAGAGTTGAGCAGCTTTCCAAATGCACGAGGTTGGGCAAAAAAAAAAAAAAAATGGAACAATCATCTAAATCATACCCAAACATAGATGAAACATAGATTCATCATTGGCATCGACAATGAAGTTGGGGCCAGCTTAGCTTCACCAATCAACTTACTTCTATTATTTTTGCAGCTCTCCTTTTCTCAACACCTCATAATTCCTTATATTTTTACGTCCTCAACTTTAGTGATAAATAGTTCGATATTTCTTAAATAAAATTTGTGATTTCTGAATATTTAAATGTATTTTCGACTAAAAAAATATTTTATTAATATATTAATAGAAGTGGTCCTAATACGTTACCTACACATTTGTCTTCTTCATAACGAGAACCAAAAAACCAAAAAAAAAGTAGCTCTTTCTCACCATTTTTATTCGCTTAGTCTCCTTTGGCAATGCACCAAATGAATAAACCACTAGGATCAGGTCTGATGGAGACTGAAGATAACATTATAATAATATATATCAGTTCCTAGGCACATGGAAAAATACTATCCATCAGTATGTATCACTTCAATATTAATTTAGTATAAAATAATTAACCAATGACGACCTATATTAATATATATCGACTTATACTAATCAGTATAAAATTTTAACATTTACATTTTTATATATGTAATTAATTAATGTATTTTGTGACACATATTTCGTGGACCATGGTGCATATACTATACCACCAAATCTTATCGTTTTCTTGTCAAAATTTTCCCCTTTGGACTGCATACTTTTCTGTTATAAAAATTTCTCATAGCTTTGGCTAAACAAGACCTAATAAAATTACTGTAAATTTGCCTCTTAGGTGTTATAATATATGCACAGTGATATGAACATAAATAAAGAGACATGGAAATAACACTGTAAAAGATTATAGTATTAGGTAGATGATGGACCATCACATTTACCCATGAAACAAATCTGATAAAAAAAAAATCATAGAAAATGACATATTAGGCAAAGTGCCTGAAATTTTTGGGTATGGACTGTGGGAGTTGTTGGTATTGTCAATTGTGATTAAGCTTTATCTAGTCTATATATTGCCCTCTTTTTTCTTTTAAAATATTTCATTTACAAAATTATAAAAATTTTATAAATATTAACTCTGTTAAATTGTAAATGATATTTTTCAAACAATAAATATTAATTCCATTTCAATTTAGTCTTATTTAAATTTTTTTGAATACAAGGATTAAATTGATCGATTTAATAATAGAAGGAGTAATTTGATCAAATTCCTATGATAAAAAGACCTATAAAATAAATTCAACCGTTTAAAAACATATATTAAATTTTATTTAAATTTAAAGTCGAACTGGGTTGAAATTTTAGACGGAATAAACTTTCTCAATATTATTTTGCTTATGATAACCAATGTTCAATACCCAATGCTCTAAAACATATACATTCACAATAAACAAGTTTTTTCAATGCTAAAATGGTTAGTCAGTCACCAGGCTGAAAATGAAGCCTAATAGCACAAACTACTTAAGCAGAATATTTTGTTGGAAGTAACTAAAACTAAAATAAAAAATGAAAGAGTGAGCTTTCCTTAATTTTGACTTGCATGATGCATAGTGGGTATTGCTTTATTCTAGTATAGTATGTCTTATTCCATTGGGGATGGCTGACTTTACATTATGTCCAATAAATAAACTATGTTGCTAGAATGAAAGCATTTATGTTTCTTTTTCCATGTTTAATTTTGATTATAGAGTCGGGTTGTTTACATATAAAAGGTTTTACGGAAAATATTTTCTGTATTTTCTTGTGTTTGTTTCATATAAAATGGTTTGGTTAACGGAAAATGACTTACGTGTCAAGATAAAATAAATCATTTTTCCTATAAAATGACATTATTATATTGATAATAAATTTTATTTTTATTTTTAAAATATTTAAATTATTATATTTTTAATATTATTAAACATACATATTTAATTATTTATATTTAGTCATATAATAAATTATTAAAATAATAAATATAAATTGTTATTTTAATAAATTATTTAATATTTTAATTTTATTTTAATAATAAATTTTAAAAATAATAATTTTAAATAATATTATTCACATATTATTGAAAATATTCAATATTAATATTTTAATAATAAAATTTTATTACAATTATAAATATATTTATAATAAATGTTTTGTAGTATAAAGGTTAAAATATGTCATAAGTCTATGTACACTTCAAAGATTTGTAATTTAGTCATTGTACTTTTATTTTCAAGAATTTAGTCCATTTACTTTTCAA
Source organism: Gossypium arboreum (assembly GCF_025698485.1). Lineage (NCBI taxonomy): Eukaryota > Viridiplantae > Streptophyta > Magnoliopsida > Malvales > Malvaceae > Gossypium > Gossypium arboreum. The sequence continues at coordinate 829,294 of NC_069081.1, forward strand.
ATTTAAAAATCAAGTCCAATTGTTGACATCGTTATTTTTTTAGTCAATTTTATTGATGTCACATTTTAAATAAAAATACTCACTTAGTAGTCATTTAATTAAAAATGACGTTGTAATGAATCTGAATTTAACATAATATTTTTAATATATACAAAACAACGTAAAATATAAAGTTATAGATAAAAATAAATTCAATTAAACAATGAAAAAATAAGAAAAACTCAAATGTATGTTTGTTTAATTAAAAACAATTTTTATGAAATATTTTTAAGAAATCTACCAAACAACAGAAAATATTAGCTTTTCTATAAAGTAAATCATTTTCTAGAAATCATTTTCCGGAAGTCATTTTCAGTGAAACAAACGGAACCATAATTTCTTTTAAATAATTGTATTGTTCATCTTTATAATTTAATTTAAAAAAAAAAGAAAAAAAGAAAAAAGAAAAAGGACTCGAAGATGAAGTTTGACTTGTAGGTTAAAACAATGGCACTTGGTTTGCTCCACCGTCCAAGGTTAGGTTTTTATTGCGTTTCCTATACGCACAACTAATTCTGGATTCTTGCAAACAAGATTAACCCTTATTTTTATTTACTTTTTAATTTTTATGGCACCCAAAAATGTACTCCATTGTATAGCAAAGGAGCAGAGAATAAAGACTTGGTATCAACTTTAGCATGCCTTTTTCTTTTGTGTGTTTTTTGGGTACAATGTTAGTGTGTCTTTATTTGTGTAAAACTCTTATGTATTCTCTCTGCAACTAAACTCTGTAAATGGTAAAAAGTATCATATTTGCTAATGAATGACTTTCATTCTTTCATATCAAACCAAATTTCCTCTCATTTTAGTTTCTCTATTGAAAAGATAAACAAATTAATTTTTACAACTTAGATGAGTGAGTAAAATAGTTCATCCGTTAAAATTTGGTGTTTATACAGAAAATAATAAATTTAGCTCTCAACTTTTATAAATTTATTCAAATTGACCCTTACTCTTTTATTGGAAATAAATTATTTTTTTTTGAAACTAATAAGGGTCAAAAGACCTTAGTAGCAATTTTTTTAAAAAATTAATTAAGCACTTTTAAATTTTAAATATTAAAAAAAATTGATCATTGCTCTTTTGTTGGGTTGCTATTGTTATTTTTAATAAAAATTTTATAATTTTAAAATTTTATAACCTTTTTTGTTATTACTTTTAAATTTTAAAATGGCTTAATTATTTTTAATTTGTTATTAAGATCTTTTTGACCCTTTAGTTTTATTAGTTTTAAAATTTTCTATTTTACTTCCAATAAAAGAGTAGGGGTTAAATTGAATAAATTTGTAAAAATTGAGAGCTAAATTTGTTATTATACCTTATATATAAACACAAAATTTGCCTATACAAGGTCTAATTTGGCCATTTTTAATGTAAGGGTTGTTTTGCTTACTCATCCAACATACAAGGTCTAATTTGTCCCTTTTTTTTAGTAGAAGGGCCAAAATGCAATTCAGGGTATAGTACACGGGTTTTGTGGCACTTTTACCCATATCAAAAGAAAAAAGAAAATATTTTATTTAGGCTTATATGTCAAAAAGCCCTTAACAAAATGCGAAAAAATCAATTAAGCCCATGTATTAAATTCGCACTTAATTAAGTCCCTACCGTTAACAAAAAAAATTTTAAGCCCCCCTGTTAATAGTTTCCATCATTAACAATGTTGATCGTTAAAATAAATTGATGGGCCAATCAGATGGTGGCACATGACCATTTATGATTTAATATAATATTTTTCCATAAAAATAATTAAAAATATAAAATATAAAAAAACAAAAATATTATAATATATATAAAATTATAAAAATTATAAAAAAACTTATAAATACTATAAAATATGAAAATCTAATAAATGATGATTTAGGTCTGCTTCCCTAGCAAGTTTTCTGTCTACCGCCGCTGGCATGGGTTTCTAAGTTCGCTTTTTTAAGTCGTTTGTCTTTTGTGTTTCTTGTTTTTCTTTCTTTAGTTTTCTTCTGTAGTCTGCTTTCAAAAGCCAAATTGTATCCTCACGGTTGCTGGTTACCTACCGTTCTGCTGCCACCAGTTTCTCAAATCTGCAGTCATGGACACTGAATTAGCACGGTTAACCCTTAATGAAGAAGAAAAGGAGATTTTGCAATTACAGATAGATCTAGGGATGGAAAGGGAAGGGGAGGAATATCTAGTAGTGGGATGTTTTTTAACAGCTAGTGTTATTCATTTTCCAGTCATAAAAAGTACGATGGCAAATTTGTGGCATCTGGTTTATGGGGTTCAGATCCGAGATCTGGGGACGAAGAGGTATCTTTTTTAGTTTTTTCATGCTATGGATATGGAGAGAGTCTTAAAGGGTTCACCATGGACATTTAATAATCATTTTTTACTGCTCTATAATTTGAAAAGGGGGGAAAACCCATTAGAGGTCCCACTAATATTTTCCCCTTTTTGGGTGCAAATCCATGACGTTCCAATTGGTATGTTTTCTGAAAATTTAGCAATTCAGTTGGGTAATTTTATAGGGACTTTCCTGGAATATGATGGATCAAATCTGGGAAAAGAAAATCAAAATTTCATGAGACTGCGAGTTCAGGTCGATGTCAGGCGCCCATTGAAGAGGAAAAAACAGATCATGGTCTATAGACGGTGTTCATAAGTTAAATTCAAATATGAACGTCTATCACTTTTTTGTTTTTATTGTGGACGGCCAGGGCATAGTGACTCTTTTTGTGAAGCAAGAATGATGCTTGGAGCAGATATTGCTGAGATGGGCTGGGATTTGTCGTTGCGAGCGCAATCTCGAAAAGCTTTAGCAATGAAGAGTATTTGGTTGCGCGAAGAAAGGGAAGGTAAAGAGGAAAGCTATGGTAAGGAGTCTCGAGGCCTGGGGGTTAGATCTTGGGGAGGGGAGAACATGGGACAAATTGGAAAGGGTTGGGATACAACGTTGGGATTGAATTTAGAAGGGGGAACATCTTCCGTTCGTCAAAAAAGGGATGGGTTTTGGAAGAATCAGATGCAAACTGCTATGGATCATGATTCGGAGGATGGTATCTTAGAAGGTGAGGAAGGGAAAAAAAGGCAATGAGGGGTGATGGAAAATTCAAATGAGAACGGTGAGAGTGGTAATGGGATGGTAAGAAGCAGGAGATTGGTAGATTCTACCTCTTTAGTATCGGCGGCTGCCAAGTGGCAAGCCGATCGTGCACAATGAAAATCATAAGTTGGAAAGTCCGTGGGCTGGGGAGCCCACGGGCGAGGCGAAGACTTCGGCACACGCTGAAGATTTACCATCCCCAAGTAGTCTTCTTCATAGAGACAAAACTTCAAAAAAGACAGATGGAACTAGTTCCGAGATGTTGTGGATTCATGAACGGTATTGAGGTTAATTCTGAAGGTTCAAGAGGACGGTTGTGTTTGGCTTAGAAACAGGATGTTAATATTGTACTTCAAAGCTATTCCGTACGACATATCGATGTGGTAATTGTCGATTCTGAGGCAGGATACGAATGGAGGTTAATGGGTTTTTACGGTTCCCCTTATGCACAAGACAGGAATGATTCATGGGCAGCTTTGAAAGGTTTAAAATCTGATACAAACCTTCCTTGGTTTGTTTGTGGAGACTTTAATGAAATTTTATATGGTTGTGAAAAGAGGGGAGGTCTGCCAAGAGAAGAATGGAGAATGGAGCTTTTTCGAAGATCTTTGGAAGAGTGCGCACTGAATGATGTAGGATACATAGGAAACTGGTTTACTTGGGAGAGGGGCAATCTCCCAGAGACAAACATACAAGAACGCTTGGACAGGAGGGTTACAAATTCAGATTGGATAGATATATTCCAAGGGGTGAAAGTCCAACATCTAGTTCATTCTTTTTCGGACCATTGCCCTCTTCTAATTAACACAAAAACAAGTGAAGGGAAATTACAGAATAATTCTTTCAAATTTGAGGCTTGGTGGTTACAGGTGGGGGACTATTGTAAAAGTTGGAAAGTTTAAAAATAGGATTGGAAAAATGGGCAAGGCAGATCCAAATAAATAGGAAGAAAAAGAAAAAGCTTCTAATGGAAAAACTATCGTTGCTGTCTGAAGCAGAAAGAGATGATGAAAACTTAGTCGAGTTTATTGATACAAAAATTGATTTTAACTTTGAGATTGAAAAAGATAAATGTTACTGTCACGGACTTAGGATTCTTGCCTCACAATCCATGCGGCCTTAGGCAGTTTCTTACTCCAAAAACGCCTAAGTCAGCCTAACTTCCACAAAAAAAGGATTCAACAGAATTCTTCCCAAAATACAACTCAAGCGAAAACAACTCAAAGCCAACAAGATGAAAGAAGAATGAGACAAGAACAAGCCAAGGAAAATAAGAATACAAGAGAGAGAAAAGTTTGAGTGAATGCTCTCAAGAAATCTTATTGCTCAAAACTCAAGTGCTTTACAATGAGGGAAGAGGCCTCTATTTATAGTTGAGCCTCTCCAAATCCAACGGTACAAAATCAAGTACATCAACGGCTATGATTAAAGGGTATCTACAATCAAATCTCTAAGAATATAAAATCATATCTTCTAAGATTACCTATCTTATCTAAGATATGTAATCTTATAAAATAATATCTTATAAGATTACATATCATATCTAAGATCTCTAAGATTATAAAATCATACCTTTCAAGATCATGTTTTCATATTTGTCTAACTTGTAGATGGGCCTTCAATCTCTTCAAGCAACGGGTTAGTCCGATTGGGCCAAATGACCTCCTTCCTTCTTGATGGATCGCACAGATGTGTCTGGTTGCGGGCTCCCATGCGCAACCCATGACATTCTCCCCCACCGAATCTAGCGACGCCTCGTCGCGTCCTCCGCATGGTATCGATCTATCTTGTCTTGGAATTGCCACAAGGCTTCAAAGAGTTCCCAACTCATCTCACTATCCGGAATCCTTCCATCGGACCAAGTATTCACGCCATGGTCGGTAGTACTTACGTCGACCACACGATCAGCTTCAGTGTTCTCGACCTCTCGATCATAGGCGACTTTTACCCCCATTGGTGCTCGTTCAGACTTGCTCCGATTTGGGTCTTCTCCATCTTTATGGAATGGCTTAAGCATACTCACATGGAATACTGGATGAAATTTGAGCTTCTCAGGCAACTCAAGCTTGTAGGCCACCTTGCCTACCTTTTTCACAATTCGAAATAGCCCCTCATACCGCCGAACGAGTCCTTTGTGTAACCTATCATGTCTCAAAATTAGGTGTAGTTTGGCAAGAACTGGGTCACCAACCTGAAATTGCACGTCCCTTCGATTTCGATCCGCCCACTTCTTGTTGCGCTTACTTGCCTTATGTAGACAAGCTCTAGCTAGATCGTTTTGCTCTTGCCAATCCCTCGCAAATCGATAAGCTGCTGGATTCGGTCCCGCATAACGAGTTGCAACCACATTGGGTGTAAGCGGCTATTGCCCCGTCACTATCTCAAACGGACTCTGGTTCGTTGCCCCACTTCGTTGTAAGTTGTACGAAAACTGGGCCACGTCTAACAACTTTGGCCAATCCTTTTGTGTCGTACTTACATAGTACCGAAGATACGTCTCCAGCAATGCATTCACTCGTTCGGTTTGCCCATCAGTTTGGGGATGCATGCTAGTGGAAAAGTTTAAGTCTGAACCCATTAACTTGAACAACTCTGTCCAAAACCGACCCGTAAATCACCCATCTCGATCACTGATAATAGACTGTGGTACTCCCCAATACTTCACCACATGCTTAAGGAATAAGCGAGCTGCCTCCTCAGCGGGACACTCCTTGGTTGCGGGGATGAAAGTTGCATACTTCGAAAACCTGTCAACCACAACAAAAATACTTGCAAATCCATCAGATTTAGGCAAGCCTGTGATAAAGTCCATGGACAAGCTCTCCCATGGGCGCTCCGGAATGGGCAACGATTGTAACAAACCAGCAGGGGCTTTCAACTCAACCTTATCTTGTTGGCATATTAAACAAGTTTTCACATAGGCCTCCACATCATCACCCATGTGAGGCTAATAAAATCGATCCTCCAATAGAGCCAAGGTACGGTGTATTCCTGGATGGCCAGCCCATTTTGAATCATGACATTCCTTCATGATTTCCCTTCGTAAATCCCTATGTTGAGGCACATATAGACGTTGCCCATGAGTGTATAGCAATTCTCCCTCGAGCCAAAATCGCCTCATCTTTCCATCTCTAACAAGCTCCATTAGATTTTTGGCCGTGGGATCATGGGACAGTCTTTCTTGAATGCGCTCTAATAAGGGACTCTCAGGTTGGCTTATCGTTGCAAATTTTATTTTTCGGCTAAGTGCATCGGCCACAATGTTGGCACTCCCCGGCTTGTATTCCATGCTAAAATGAAACTCTACTAGACCTGCCAACGAGCCTGCTTGGGGGACAACTTTTTCTGGGTTAAGAAATAGCTATTTACAACATTATCAATGAATACCACAAACCTGGAACCCAGCAAATAGTGTTTCCATGTGCACAAAAAATGCACCACTGCCATCATCTATTTTTCTTGGACCGTGTATCTCCGTTCCGTCTCATTAAGTTTTCGACTCTCGAAAGCAATCGGATGCCCATCTTGCATCAACACCCCTCCAATCGCATACTCTGAAGCATCTGTGCATACCTCATACGCCTTTGAAAAATTTGGCAATGCGAGTACAGGTTCGCTTGTCATCGCTTGTTTCACTTGGTTGAAGGCTTCCTCACACTGAAGGTCCCAATCCCACACTTTACCCTTTTTCAACAGGTCCGTCAAGGGTGCAGTGATCTTGGACTAGCCTTCAATGAAGCGACGGTAGTAATTTGCTAATCCAAGGAAAGACCGCAACTCCGTCACCTTGGTTGGTGATTCCCAATCGGCAATTGCTCGAACTTTACTTTCATCCATTCGAATCGTGCCACCTCCCACAATATGGCCTAGAAATGGCACTTCTCGTTAAGTAAATGAGCATTTCTCCTTTTTGACATATAGCTCATTTTCTCGTAGAGTTTGGAACACCTCCCCCAAGTGTCCCACATGCTCTTCGAGCGTCTTACTATACACCACAATATCGTCAAGATAAACAACCATAAAACGATCCAAGAAAGGTTGTAATACCTCATTCATTAGGGAACAAAATGTGGCCGGAGCATTTGTCAACCCGAATGGCATCACCAAGAACTCAAAGGACCCATACCTAGTTACACAGGCTGTCTTGGGCTCATCCCCTTCGGCTATTCTCACTTGGTGGTTCCCCGATCGCAAATCCAACTTAGTAAACCATCTCGCGCTACCAAGCTGATCGAACAAATCTGCAATATGAGGAATGGGATACCTATTTTTTATAGTGATTTTGTTTAAGGCCCTGTAGTCCATGCACATTCTCAAAGATCCATCATGCTTCTTTTGAAATAACACAGGTGCACCGAACGGGGCTTTAGATGGTCTAATGAACCCGGCATCTAAAAGCTCTATCAACTGCTTCTGCAATTCCTCTAATTCCGGTGGACCCATCCGATATGGTGCTCTTGCTGGTGGTTCAGCATTGAGCAACAGTTCAATCTTGTGGTCTACCTCCCTCTTAGGTGGCAATCTTTTGGGCAACTCCATGGGCATTACATCTTGAAATGACTTTAGCATCCGTTCCACTTCCTTTGGAATTTCCCCCTCGAATTTATCATCCATATTGTCTCTCAAGGTAGCTAGGTAGGATACTTCATTTCGACGGACTCTTTTGGCAAATTGAATTGCCGACAAGGTTTTTCCCTCCATGCTTCCCTTCCTTTTCATTCTCACCATATATCGTTGATTTGCATCGGAGATTGTCATGTAATTCTCGGAAGGGTGAATATCCACATTAAGCCTGTCAAGTAAACTTAATCCAACTACAAAATTGTAATCATCAAGTGGGATTACCTTAATGGTCGCTTTGCCCGTCCACTCGCCAAGTTTGAGTTTCACCCCTTTTGCCACACTCGTTATAAGAATGCTTTCTGAGTTCACCATTTTGATTCGTCCCGAATCTTTCTCAATTCTAAGGCCAAGTTCATTTGCCATTTCTTTAGACATGAATAAATCAGACGCACCAGTATCAACAAGTGCATTCAATCTTCTGCCAGCTACGATAATGTCCACAAACATCAACCCATTGCTTGACTTCTCTTCGACACCTCCTAATATCGAATTGAGGCTTTTGGTGTCATCTTCGGCTTCCTCGCGTGCCTCCATGGCATGAAAAGCGACTTTCTTTGGACAGACACTCATTCTATGTGGGCCTTGGCAAAGAAAGCACTTCATTGGTCCTTTTCTATCCCAAGGCTTACCTTGACTAGACTTTGGGCCTTCGTCATTCTTTTCCCTTTGATCCTTGTTTCCCCCACCATTGTCTTTGGGATTCGACTTGGGTTTGGAAGAATCATTATTATCAAACTTTCTTCCCCCAACATCATAGAAATTTTTTGCCTTGACCATAGCTTCGGTCAATTCGGTGATATCTAGGCGACGCAACTCTTGCTTGGCCTACATTTTTAAACCATCCTCAAACCAATAGAATGCTTCTTTCTCGTTCAAGTCTGAGATCTGAAGCATCAACTCGCTGAATTCCCGAACATAATCTCGAACAGTGCCTTGTTGCGTAAGCTGACGCAACTTAGCACGAGCCTCCTTTTCAGCATGTTGCGGATAAAACTACTTCTTCAACTCTCTTTGGAACTCCTCCCAAGTTCCAATGGTCGTTCCTCCACGTTTCTCATCTGTGGACCTACGTCTCCACCACAAGAGAGCAACATCAGAAAAGTAAATTGAAGCGGTGTTTACCTTGGTGGCATCATCCTCAATGCCAATTGCTCGAAAATATTGCTCCAATCCCCACAGGAAGTTGTCCACTTCTCTTGCAGACCTAATCCACTTGAACTTCTTGGGTTTTGGAACATCCACATGACGTTGCTTCGGTCCCGAAGCCAACATCCCACTTCCTGGCGCGCCTTACAGATTCGAGCTCCCCTTAAGCTCGAAGAATCTATTCCTTCATAGCGATCGGCCAGGCCTTAAGAGCTTCGTCCCTCCCCGCCGGTTTATGCGAAGTGGATCCGGGGAGTCCAACACAAACTCCTTGCTATCTTCCCTCAGTTCCTCCATACGGGTCAGGACCACTTCGAGTGTCTCCTTCATGTCACCAACGGACTCCTCGAGATTAATCACTCGAATTTTCGAGCTCGACAGCATATCCATCGATTGACTAGCCTTTCTAGCCCTCCCATGGGTCTCCATTGGCTCATTCTGATCAACAACTTCTTTCGACATATCTCAAAAGTGCTTTCGAACCCGCTCTGGTACCAACTGTCACGGACTTAGGATTCTTACCTTACAATCCGTGCGGTCTTAGGCAGTTTCTTACTCCAAAAAAGCCTAAGTCAGCCTAACTTCCACAAAAGAAAGATTCAACAGAATTCTTCCCAAAACACAACTCAAGCGAAAACAACTCAAAGCCAACAAGATGAAAGAAGAATGAGACAAGAACAAGCCAAGGAAAATAAGAACACAAGAGAGAGAAAAGTTTGAGTGAATGCTCTCAAGAATTCTTATTGCTCAAAAGTCAAGTGCTTTACAATAAGGGAAGAGGCCTCTATTTATAGTTGAGCCTCTCCAAATCCAACGGTACAAAATCAAGTACATCAACGGCTATAGTTAAAGGGTATCTACAATCAAATCTCTAAGAATATAAAATCATATATTCTAAGATTACCTATCTTATCTAAGATATGTAATCTTATAAAATAATATCTTATAAGATTACATATCATATCTAAGATCTCTAAGATTATAAAATCATATCTTTCAAGATCATGTTTCCATATTTGTCTAACTTGTAGATGGGCCTTCAATCTCTTCAAGCAACGGGTCAATCCGATTGGGCCAAATGACCTCATTCCTTCTTGATGGATCGCACAGATGTGTCATGGTTGCGGGCTCCCATGCGCAACCCGTGACATTGGGAGCAAAGGGCAAGGATTAATTGGCTGAAATACGAAGATAAGATTACAAAGTTTTTTCATAGTCAAGCGTCGCAGAGACGGAGGACAAATTTCATTCATAAATTGAAAACTGAAGATGGAAGAGAAATGGAAGAATTGCAGGAGATGGAGGTGGTTGCGCGTTTGTATTTTCAAAAATTATTTTCGAAAGGAACGAGAGGGAACTATGACCATTTGTTATCAGGGATCGATAGATTCATAACTGATGAAGATAATCATAGACTCACAGTGCCCTACAGTAGGGAGGAAATTCGAGAAGCACTTTTTGAAATGGGGCCTACAAAGGCACCTGGAGAATATGGCTTTCCGGCAATATTCTACCAAAACTGCTGGCACATTATTGGCGAAGACATGATTTTCTTTTGTTTAACCCATTTGAATGGAGACATGAAGGTTAGTTCTATAAATTCCACAAATATAGTGCTTATTCCAAAAATTGCTAGTCCTTCAAATATGACACACTTTAGACCGATTAGTCTATGTAATATGATATACAAAGTATTGGTGAAGACGATGGCAAACAGATTATGAGGAGTAATTGAAAAATGTATTGATTGCGCGCAGAGTGATTTTGTACCGGGAAGACTAATATCTGATAATGTGTTATTAGCCTATGAGATACTACACGCGCTCAAGCAAAAGAGATTTGGAAAAAAAGAGGTTTATGGCAGTTAAACTCGATATGAGCAAAGCATACGACAGGGTGGAGTGGGATTTTTTTAAGGAAGTGATGTTTAGAATGGGATTCAACAAAAAGTGGACTGATGCAATCATAAAATGTATATCTACAGTCTTTTATTCTGTGGTTATTAATAGCCATATCGGAGAGAAATTTAGACCTATTAGAGGACTTCGGCAAGGTGACCTATTAAGCCCATTTTTGTTTCTTATTTGTGGAGAGGGTTTATCAAGCCTATTGAGACTAGCTTTGAATGTGTGTTTTTTCAAAAGAGTCAAGATTAGCAGGAGAGGTCCACAGGTAACTCATCTCTTATTTGCGAATGACTGCATATTATTTGGGGAAGCAACAAGCAGGGGGGCTAATTTATTCAAAGAAATTTTACGCGAATATAGATCTTGTTCAGGCCAAAGGGTAAATTTTGAAAAATCAACAGTATTTTTTAGTAGAAACACAGAGGAAGAGGACAGAAGAATGGTAGTTAATATTTTGGGAGTCCGTAGTTCTAATGAACCTGAGCGTTATTTAGGGCTGCCGAATATGGTTGGAAGGAAAAAGAAGGAGTCTTTCCAGAATCTGAAGGACAAAATTAAAAAACGCATCGACAATTGGAGCAACAGATTCTTATCACAGGGAGGAAAAGAAGTATTTATAAAGGACATATTACAAGTCATACCTACTTATACGATGGCCTGCTTTCTATTACCAAAAACTTTATGTGATGAATTCGAAAATATTATAGCGAATTTTTGGTGGCAGAAACATAAAGGGAAAAGGGGAATTCACTGGTGTGCTTGGAAAAATCTTTGTGTGTTAAAAGAAAATGGGGGTTTAGGGTTTCGAAATCTAGGTCAATTTAATATTGCATTATTAGCCAAACAGGGTTAGCGTCTCATTAATTTTCCAAATTCATTATTGGCTAGAGTTTTAAAAGCAAAGTATTACCCGCAGACAAGTTTCTTAAATGCTAAGGTGGGAAATTTACCTTCACTCAACTGGAGAAGCATATGGGCAGCTAAGGGTCTTCTTCAAAATGGACTTTGTTGGAGAGTGGGTAGAGGGGATAAGGTTTCTATTTGGAATGACAGTTGAATCCCAGGAATTGAGAAACCTGAACGGCAGAACAGTTCAAATAATGAATTAGTTATGGTGTCGGATCTTATTGACTCCTCAAACAGAAAATGGAGAACATATACGATCATGAATACCTTTCAAGCAGATGTTGCTTCAAAAAATCCTACAAATTCCGCTTGCAGAGACAGAACATGAGGATTTTCAGGTGTGGAAAGGAGAACAATCGGGCGAATACTCAGTACGTAGTGCCTATAAACTATTACAAGAAGCTACTATGGATCCTAGGAATCATTTAATACATGCCGAAATTAAAAAATTTTACAGAAAGCTTTGGAATTTACGACTACCCGCAAAAATCACAATCATTATTTGGAGAATTTCATGGGATTTTATCCCCCATCTCGCTAATCTTAGGTACAGAAGACTCCTTTCAAATGACAGATGTCCCCGCTGCCACTCCGGAGTTGAAAACAGTTAGCATATATTTCGTCAATGCACTGTAACAACGGAAGTTTGGTCACATCTACAGCTTTCCTGGGTCATTAATGATATGGCTCAAAACACTTGGGAATGGCTAACCTGGGTGTTCGCAAATGGATCTAACAAACAGTGTCGTCTATTTTGTTTCACTCTGTGGCTGAGTGAAGAAACAAATTGAAGAATATGAAGGTGTGCAAGCAGTAAAAGCTCCACCAAACGTTAACAGGAACCAGTGGAATCAAGTAGACATAACAGTACAAGCTCCATCATACACTAATAGGACATAGAGGGATCAAGAAGACATACCGAGATTATAGATCCAGTTCGATGCAGCATTCGACAATACAAGTTTTCAGTCAGCGTCGGGTCTGGTGGCTCCAAGCTCGAGGGGAGAACTACTGGTATCCAAATCGACTATTCACAACAATGTGTCGACACCATTTGCAGCAGAGGCATTCGCATGCCTTGAAGCTTTAAATCTTGGCATCTCGATGGGCATGCAGTGGGTCAACATTATGGGGGACTCCAAAACAACAATAAAAAAGTTTCAAACAACAACAGCAGACAAATCCGTCATTGGAGCAATCATCAAAGATATCCAGAATAGGAAAAGATATTTTCATGAGATCCATTTCCAGCATATTCATAGATCAGAGAACTCAACAGCCCACAGACTTGCAAAGACTACGCTAGAGAAAAGAGAAACTGTGTACCTGAGGGGAGAAGATTGGAGAGACTAAGAGAATGCCTCGGAGGGACGATGGAGACAATGGCCCGATTGAAAAAACTCTGGTGAAGAAAGTAAGTTCAAAATAGATAGCAATTGATTTCTTATTTTTCTTGGGAAGTGCTATCGGCAGAAACGGATGGGATGTGATAAAGGAACGTTGAATAGTAATGGGTGCCAGCCGTTCTTCGATTTGACTGGGTTAGGTTTCTTGTTTTTCAAATTGCAGATTCATTTACTGTCTTTACTTTTCAAGTTAGCTTTTCTTTTATTAAATATTTAGGAGGCCTATTAGTATAGACTACATTGAGGCCGGTTTTATTTTGAGTTTTGCTGTAAGTTGGTCTGAGCCCAGTTTGTTATTGGTTTTTTTACTTTTTTATGATTACTAATAAAGTACCCAGCCATTTTGAGATAAAAAAAAAATAAACAATAAATGATCCAAAACTTAAATGGGCTTAGAAGCTGGAATAAATTCTTAAGGGGGTGAGTGCATGGTATGCACGACCCACCAGTTATTGTTTGTCTTGAAATAGGTATGGTCCAGATCCAACGAGTTTAGATTTGACTGGGTCAGGTATGTCTAATTCTCGAGTTAGTCGAATTTGATCGGGTTGAATTAAATGAAGACCCACTTTATCTAAAGATAATTATTAAATATTTATTTAAAATATATGATAATAAAATATATATTAATATTTTTCTAACATAATTATATTAAGAGAACAATTAATGGTATCATTAAAAATTAAAAATTATGACATATTGAATTGAATCAGAGTAGACAAATTATATTCAATTGAGTCGAGTTGAGATCAATTAATGTTAGAGGTATATCAAGCCAGGATCGGGGCGGGCAAAACATCTCACTGCCCGTTGCTATCTCTATTTTGATGTACGAATGATAATAGAGCAAGGTAGAATTAGAGATCGTAATCAGGTCCCAACTCATTTGGTCATTAAATTATCAAAAAATACCATTATTTTAACAAAGCAATAAATATTAATTTAAAGATATTTTATTTTTTATATAAAATCCAAAAAATTAAATAATTATAAAGAAATTTAAACCCAAATTTTAGTAAGGAAATATTTGCCACTCCACCTTATTTCTTTAGTTATTTTACTAATTATTCTAATACCAATGATTTTTTCAATTTAGTATTATAAAACCATATAATATTTTATAATTTATCCATGAAGATAATTTAAATATTACAAAATTCTTTAGCAAAACAAGGGAGTTGTATGGTTTATTTTATGCACTATGCAGCTAAAATTTTTATACATGGATGTGTAATCATTTCGTTAAATGATTACACCTTATTGGATAAAATAATGTAAGATATACCGGAGCTGCTACTTAAAAAAACATGTAGATACAGTTATCAAATACCGTATACGTAGTATGCTTATAGCTTACGGATCGCCGCCTTCAATCGTGATATTGCCTCCTGACTCTCCTCTCGTTCGCAAGGACCGGCGCTTCTCCTTTACCAGGGAATTCCCACTTAACCACGTCCCCGTCCCAAGAGGAGCTGACCAACACAGGGTAATGCGGGTGCCAACTACAGTCTCTTACTGGTGATGTATGGTGCTTCAGTACCGCAACTTGGGCTCCGGTGACCTGTACGGTATAACCATGTTATTACTCTCTTGTATTTGGTATTCATGCCATGGATGGTAACATTATGTTGCCGTCATTTTGTCAGCATAATCACTCATGCATGGCATCTAATATCAGATGGCAATAGACATTTTTCGTAATATATGAAACCGATAACAAATCGAATCGGACAAAGAGCATTCTAGTCTTAATATCGACAGAATATGTCAATACTGTATGCAACAGCGACGACTCTGAAGGCACCCTATAGGAAAAGCATATCACATGTAGTTACTTACCACATCATAAATATAAACCCGAGAATCGTGAGATCCGGTGTAAATGTACTTTTGGCCCGTGCTGCGATAAATAATTTCGAGAAATTGATGAAATGTTAATCAATACAGTAATCTGGAACCAACGGCTAGATAAAGAAAACTATATTGTTAATTTGACTAATATCGAGCAAAGGAAGAGTAAAAGAACTCACCTGTATTCAGGTGAAAAATAACAGCGAATAAGAGTACGCAACACCGAGTGACCTTTATAAGTAGCCACTGATCCGTCACTTGGGTGTTTCAAATCTCTAGCCTGTGGAGGGTAGTCCATCCATCTGTAATCCCATTCGAAATTCCGATACCCTAAATTGCTGCAATAACATATAAAAATGTCGACTCCCGTAAACTCAATCCGTTGCATGAACCGGATGTTGCTTTAACTGAAAGTAATCTAGTAAATTGAATTCAAAATCCGAAATATTTTTATGATCAAACTATTGCTGGAATTCAAATCGATAAAAAAAATAAATTCTCTTTAGTAGAGCATTAACAGGACATACTCGTGGAGAAAATCTAAACCATGCATATCGGAAGCCAAAAAAGAAGCATACCAAGAGGTATCGGAGGACATTTTCCGGATATCCCAAAGCTTGATAGTCTGATCTTTACCGTTTGATATGAAGTAACGACCATCCCCACGACTGTCGAGGAATGTAATACCTTCCAAGTGTCCCACCAAAACTCCTGCCGGCTTATCTTTTGCTCCAAAGCAACGCCTATCCCACACCTAAACAAAATCAAAATATTAGTGTCAGTGAAAGATTAGCAGTGCCCTTGGAAAAATATTGTACATACGGAGAAATGCATAATAAACAGAATATAATTTTGGTACGTAAGAGAAAAGGATAATAATATCTATGCGTTCCATGGATTGGAAGACGTACCTTGCAGAGATTATCATCACTCCCAGAATATATCAAATTGCCGCTTTCATCGGCAAAGGTTACCGTGTTAACATCAGCCTGCAAGACAAAACACAAATCAACTTTTAGGTCCCCAGAAATTATAGATCCAAATAGGGAAAATGGTCACCGCATTACATGTAATCTTCCGACATTAGAGTGGGAAGTATGCCAATGCAAATTAAACGAAAACAATCCAAAATAAAGCATTATACTTATTGAATGGATCTTGAAAAAATACATATGTTCTGAGGATACTCATTCCCTTAATTCTCTTGTTCATGCAACACTTGTGCGCTTCAATGCCCATATATTACAAAGGCAAGAGTTAAGACTCTAAGTCATGTCCATATAAACTTAAATACAATCACAAGTCAGCAGAGGCAACTTCCACACATTTTATTACTAGTCACACATTCGAGTTTGTCAGTCACAAAGACAAAGTATAAGCATAGCAGCAAATATAATCTTTAAAACTGATGGGGGATAAAATGATAGTTATGATAAATCAACAATATCCAAGCAATAAAATGATCATAAAACAAGAAGTTTATCATATCGAGAATACAGGGCCAGTGAACCAACCGTGTGTGCCATAATTCGAAGGGAAAGCTTGTTTGCTTCCAGATCATAAACATATATCGAGTCATCACTGCTTCCAGCCACAAGTTCTCGTCCATCAGTTGAAAATTTCACGGAGAATATTCCAAAAGAATACCTTCGATCATTAGAAGAAAAGTCCAATCCTTCGTGGATCTCCTGAAAAACATTAGAACTCCAAATGTGTAACTGAAAAGGTTATTGTCGACATAAACAATGCTAGGATGAATACAAAAACACATCCCCGAATCAAAATATTTCATGTTGTTCAACTTTAAACCACAAATGCTACCCCCAAAATTACAAGCATTCTACCGTGATATTTGCCAAGGATTCCGTGGTAGAAGACCCAACATTAACAATGTGAACTACAGGCGACATGCTGGTATAAACCTGAAATAAAGGAATAGAAATTTCATTTAGATATCTGCAAAAAAAAAAAAAAAAAAGAAAAAAACATTTAAAGCTATCGAAAAACAAATCTTCGACTCATCAAATGGAGACAATATAGTGTGATGAGAAAATGAAAAACCAACATGTATTAAGACATTCATTCTGTATTTAGAGTTGGAAAGAAACTAATCCAAGTTAATGCCTTAGTTTCGTATCTTATAAATTGTTACAAAATGATTTTGCTCAAATAATGATGGTTGCATTTCAATGTAACAGTATCCGGTGCAAACTCACAAGGTAGCGCTGATCCGGAGAAAGGGACGTGTCGGTAACTGTCCAACGCAAACTTTTAGCAAGAATGTTCTTTTGAACTTTCCAACCTCTATCCACATTGTATATCCTAATATTGCTTCCCTGAAACCAAACATTTACAATCAAATTAAATCGAAACACATTACTTACTATAATCCAATCAATTCAATATCAAGTCAGTTTCATTTGGAAATAAGACACCGAGCAAAAATACCTGAAACCCGGCAACAAATAGAGAACCATCAGCTGAAAATTGAGAAACATAGGCCCGACTGGTCGTCTGGTCCACAAGCCAAGGACCATTTACAGGCAAATACCTGCTAAGCATGTGACAACGATCCGCTGACGAGAACCTTCCCTTTCCTGAATAATTACCTTCTCGACCTGCCAACATCCTCACCGGCGAAACAGGTAATTGCTGCTTTCCGGGCACAAGTTGATGGAGTCGATCATTAGGCCCTGATCTCAGGTTTGTAAGCTGGGAAATCTCGTCATCTACTTTAGGAAATGGTTTTCCGGGCCTAGTACTGCTACTGGCTTCATGGACGGTATTACCGCCATCGAACAGCTCAGATTCTATCTCTAGCCTACTCATGGCGTACCCCATTTCATCAATGTCAACCCCACTGGCTGTAACAAACATTCTTTCAATATAAAAGCAACTGCCAATATGTTCTTATCACTAATGCACACACATATCTGCTAACCGTTCATGCCAAAGTACAATTTTTTGGGTTCTTAACAGGTCAAACCTGAAAA
This sequence comes from Gossypium arboreum, assembly GCF_025698485.1. Classification (NCBI taxonomy): domain Eukaryota; kingdom Viridiplantae; phylum Streptophyta; class Magnoliopsida; order Malvales; family Malvaceae; genus Gossypium; species Gossypium arboreum. The sequence goes on from NC_069081.1 coordinate 847,241, forward strand.
AAAAACCAAATACAAATTGGGTATATGCAGAGTTTTAAAAAGATAATGAATTTGTAATAAACAAACATTCACATGATCAACGGTCAAGAGAATGAACTTTTGTCAGAGTCTGACCAAATATAAGGTCACTTCCATCCATACCCAGAAAAGGTGTAAGAAACCCCAAAAAAATGACAAGTTTTTTTGCTCTTTAATTAAATAAATTTCACATGCTTGTATAGCCTACCACCATGAAATTTAAACCAAACCCAGCTCTTGAAACAAGGCAAAGTGTGAAGTTTTACCACAAAGTCGAACCGTTTGCACATGACACAAGATTTATAAAAACAAAGATTCGATCATCAAACAAAAACAAAACCCAAACCTACTTGAACACAACAACAAACAAGACAACCGAATACTGATTAAAAAGAAAAAAAGGCTTAAAGAGCTTAAAAGTGGATAAGACACAAATGAAGCTTTACCTATTTTGGTTCTTTAGATGCTGCTGCTGAGATTCAGACAGATTAGGAGTTTCCCTTTGCCAACAATTGTTTTTGGGGAAAACTATAATTTTGTTTTTTCTGGGGGTATGAACTGAGTATGGGGATTGTTGATGATTGGAATGGGTGCAATAAGATGGACCTGATTGATTCAGTTCCTGACACGTGTCCTTTTGATATGTTGAACTTAAACTTGTTCTTTTGTACGTCATTCCCCTCTTCATCTCAACTGTAATTAGTAAGAGTTGACTTTAGTTGAATGGTATAATTTTTGGGTGAAAATAACTGCCATAATCCTTTCATTTAGACCTTCGAAATCTGCATCTTACCCACTTACTTATACCATATATTTTATAGAGCAAGTAATGTATTTTTCAAGTATGGATGATTCTTGAATACAAAAATAATTTTCATTTCATTCTTTTCTTTAATTGAGTTTCAAGCTTCAGATATCGTGGTGATTTGTTCTTTAAACAGGTTTGGACCTCCTTTCTTCAGTTGAATTGGATTGAAAGACGATTTTTTTTATAAACATCTTTTGCCTTCCTATTCTTAGTTGAATTGGATTGGAATGCAACTTTTCTTCAGAATGAGTATAGTGTTTGTTAGAATTTATTTAAATTCTTTAATTTCTTCAGAGATTTCTGTAGAGATCTTTCAAATTCTTAAACTTTTTTATGAGTAGAATAACTCTGGGTACTTGAATAAAAGAAGTTTTAGTAGAATTTAATTATTTCATTTCATTGTTATACAAGAATTTAAGCTCTTTTATTTATTATTTGTCTCTTATTAATTCAATTCATTAGAGATAAAATAATCATTTAATATTATCACTTAATTATTTTATTTTTAATTAGTATTAATATAACTTTTAATATTTATCTCTTAATTAATTTAAATTAATTAAAAATATAATTATGATATTGATATGATGTTATCAATTTTACCCATAACCCGACTTTATCCACAATAATCTCGACTTGACATGTGATGCTTTTTAATTGATCCAAAAATTTCATCAACTACAATATATTTATAAAGCTTTTATGTTAAAACCAAGTGAGGTTTTGGTCGAAATGATTAAAAAAACTTGAAAATACAAAAATACCATTGTATTAATATTTGTTACTTGGTAAAAATAATGAGTTCTTTGTAACGACCCGATTTTCAATAGTGTCGTAAACTTAAATTTCAGACTGTGAGTGTGATTGAATTAAAACAGTTAATAAAACTAGTACATGGGCTAAATTGATTGGTGATGACTTAAATGAAAGGAAACTGATTTTTAATATGGCAAGTCCCTTAAATTGCAATTAAGTTAAGGTTATATTAGCAATTAAACCATTTGAAATAGATGATAATGCTTAAGTGGTGAATTTTGTCATCGTTGTCCACTAAATTAACCTTAAAATATAAGAAGTGATTAGGTTAGATAATTAATTATGCTATATATAATGATTTTAAGTGGAGGGAGAGAGAATTTAAAAAGTAAAGCATCGTTATCCTTCATCTCTTTCACCGTTCCTCAAAGAAAGAAAGAAAGAAAACAAAATATCCTTTTCATTCCTCCATTACAGTAGCTTCAATTAGGAGAATAGGTGAGTTCTTTTCTTTGATTTTTGTAAAATTGTTGATTAATTTTAGAAGCCCATGCCATAAATCTATGAAATTAATAAGTTTGAGTTAGGTTTTCATTGTTAGAAAGTCTTCAAATCTTGATAGAAATAGCTTGAATTCATGCATCAATATAGTTTAGTTAAGGAACGGAAAAATATGTCAGAAATGTAATAGGAATTAAAGAATTTAGTTTGAATTATTTGATTGTTAAGGACTAAATTGTAAATGATAAATATTATAAGGTTTAAGAATAAATAATGATTGTAGGAGGTCCTTGTACTATATTTATTAAGTCGGATCGGTATGTAACAACTTAATTTTTAGTAGTGTCGAAAATAGTAGTTTTGAAATCTCGTTTTTGTAATTCGAGATTTAATCTTTATGAATGCTAGTATAAAAGTTTATTAAAGTTTGGTCTAGTAATTTTGTCAACTCCTTAATTAATTAATTAATGTACATAGATTAAATTGTAAAAATTTTATCATTATAGATTTTAATTGGATAAAGGACCAAATTGGTAATTAAACCAATTCTTTTTAATAGATAGTGGAATATGACCATAGAATCCACTTATAGTTGTTAACGAAAGATTAAGTTAATTTAATTAAGTAATTAAGGTATTAATTATGGTATAAAAGATGAAATGGTGGAGAATTGGCATAAGTCCACCGTTGGTGAGCTTAAAACAAAGAAAAAGAAAAACGTTTTGAGCTTTAAACATTCGGTCCCTCAAATTAGTAAGTTTTTAAGTCTTTTTCTTATAAATTTTATGTTTTTGAAATCATGAAAGTTTGATTTAATTAGTCTATTACCAATTTGTAAAACTATTAAAGTTTTTGAAAGCTGCCATTGATTATTTCTTAAAGAAATTGATGTTGAATTGATAGATTTTAAACTTAGATGTGAAAAAGGACTAAATTGTAAAGTTTAAGTTGTTAGTTTTGTCCAAAATAGACCTGCTCATGGGCTGGCCCGCCCAAAAAGTTTGAGGGTTTGAGTAAAAATATAAGTCCGAAAAATGGGCTTGGGAAAAAAATAAGGCCAGTTTAGAAAACAGGTCGGGCCTCGAGTAAGGCTTTTTTAGCTCGAGCTCGGCTCGATCTAACCCGAATATGCAAAAAAAAAAACTACTATTTTTTTACTGTTTTATTGTTATTTTCTTATTTTTTTTGTTTTACTATTTTGCTATCATTTCACTATTATGTTGCTACTATTTTGTTGTTATTATATAACTCTTGTTTTATTATTAATTTTGTTACTATTGTAGAGGCATTTGGTTGTTAAGTTGCATTTATCTTAGTGTTATTTTAGTATACATATTTATTTAATTTATTTTAAATTTTTGGGAGACATTTATTTTATAGTTTTACTATTTTTGATGAATTATATATATTTTAAAAATTATATAAAAAATTAATACGAGCGAGCCAGCTTGGGCTCGAGTTTTAGCGTTTTTATCCGAGTCAGACTTGGAAAAAATTTTAGGCTCATTTTTTGGCTGGGCCTAACGAACAGGTCTAAACTTTTGGTTGGGCCTGGCCTGACCCAACCCATGAGCACCTATAAATTTTGAAATTGATGTGAAATTTCTGTAACTATTGATAATAGAGGGCCATAGGAAGATGTGATTGAGATTGCTTTCAAAATCGAAGCTCAAAATTGAAAATTATTGTTATTTCAGTTTGGGACTAAATTGAATAAAATATAAAATTTTAGGGGCCTTCAAAAAATAAAATTGGATTGATTTATAATACGGTGTTATAAAAGGTTTGGAATTGATAAATTGAACCAAATTATTGTATAGATCGGGCATTAAACCAAAACCGAAGATAATCAGGGAAAAAATAAAATTGTTGATTAGCCCTTAAAGACTTGTTTGTTGTTGTTTTGCCAGGTAAGATCATATGAAACTTATTTTTTTTTGTTCATGTTATAATTGAATTTTAATTATTTTGCTTATTAGTTTATATAAATGTGAATTTGGTGATTTTGGCATCAATTAGACTAAATTATAAAGTATGAAAAATGTGATATTTATGAATAGGTACAAGGTACAAAAATGGAAATTGAATTTTTACAAAATTGGTATGACATGTATATGTTGTTACAGAGGATTGAAATGATATGATTACGTAATAATGCTCGTGTGAACTTAGTAAAAGATTAGGATACATATGACATGACATTAGAGTCTAATATGGAATCGATTAGGAATTTACATGGTTATATGAGACCCAACAATTGTTCTAGATTCTCAGTTTATATGTATCATTGATTTAGTCTAGATTGGTAACCTCGATACAATGTCAGCTTGTGTAAGCAAATCCATAAATGTCAGCTTGTGTGAGCAACCCTGATCATTGTCAGCTTCTGTGAGCGCTATTGTCCCGTGTATTCGAGTTTGATTTACTAAGGTTCTTTCGGATGAAAATGTAACTTAGTGGAAATAGAATTATTGAAATGGATTGAATATGAATTAAACTATATATGCTTTTAATAGATTATTAATTCTTTTTAATAGATTATTAATTAGCACCAAATTGAATTATTTTATATGATTTATGTTATAAGTTCTTAATATGTAAATTGAAAACCATTAGTTGTATATGATGGTTTGCATATGATGTTACAAAATATGTCAAATGATGTCATGTTAAATACCAATGTGTTTTAAATGTTAGTTTGTTGAAATGTCAAGGTAAGTTAAGTAAGCATTTAATATGCTTACTCTGTTACCTCCCTTTTCTTATAGATTGTCAACTTGCTGAACGTGTCAAGTAGATCAACAAGAAGCTCACACTATCTCGTTTCTAATTTAGTAGTTTTTCAATCATTTAAAAGTTCGGTTTTGTGGCATGTATATAGGTGGTATGTATCTGTTAACCTTGAATGATGACATAACTTGCATAACTTTGCATAATGGTAATGCTTGTCGAGATGGTATGCTTTTGGTAAATGGTATGAGTTGTATATATTGTATTTGAAATGGTATTTTTTGGATGTGAATTGATATTGATAAATATGCATATGCTATTCAGTTAATGGTTTGACATATATACCTTGATAAATGAATGAAATGTCTAAAGGTTGTTTAGATGTTATTAGTTGATGTGAGGATGAATATGGTTATCTGTACTTGTTTAGTTATGTGTATAGAATTTTTTAATTCAAGAAAACTCGTTAATTGTGCTTAATATGTGAAGGTTATATGGCAGTCTTGAAATGGGTATCAAATAACTCAAATTTTACTAAAAACAGAGTTCATATCCCGATGAGCAATCTTCCTCATCGCAACGTCGGCAGACAATGAGTCACATCACAATGTCGAGTGACCTGAGGTCATGACGTGATAAACTATTTTACAATGTCACGGCATGGAGGACGTGACGTCACTACGTCGACCAGAAATTTTGAAACTTTACAATTTGGTAATATTTTGTATTCAAGTCAACAAAAGAGCTTTCGTAAGCTCGATTGAGACTCGGAACAATGTTTATCGTAATGTAAATGTGTTTATGACATGAATGCATGATTGAATGAATTATGTACTTTCTATTTGATAGTAGTTGCTCTGGAAACGACTATAGCATTTTGTAGCTCGAATTCAGTGATCGGGTCAGGCAAGAGGTGTTATAGGGTAAATTGTGAGAAAAAAAATGTTCTAGATATTAAATTTAAGGACTAAATCGAATAAAATGCATCCATATGTATAATGTATTGAATTGTAATAGAGTTGTATGATTAATGAATTTTTTGTATTCGGATTCAATTTCGTAGTTAAAGACAACACAAGACCATCCTAGGATAAAAGGAAATCCAAAGCCGTCAACAAATAAATATTTTGGTTTGTACTTCCATAACTAGAGCTCAATAATTAATTAAATATATATATTTGATCCGATATATGTTCGAGAATGGTTAATTATCAAAAAAATGTGTTCGATATTAACGTATAGACTTGATATATATATGTATGTATGTTTGATGATACGATACGATTAATAATGATGATATTTTCCCCATTAACGTTGTCGATAGAGTAACGAGTATAGTTGGCATGTCATAAGGTCCATATTGATAGGTGGGAGATTTAACGCTATGCGCATATATATATTGTGATAGTTTTCTAATACCCTAGGGGTCGAGAATGTATCACCAGCTCAAATACCCTAAGGTATGAACACATTCTAGTGTGGTTGGTGGGATCAGTGTATTTATGCCCGATTAGCACTTTAGTGCATATTTGGTATGATAGTGGATTAATCCAAGTATTCATTATTATATCTGATTTGATTAATAGGGGTTAAAATGTAAAATTGATATCTTGAATATGTATTGAATTGATACTAGACATTGATTTTAATGAGCATGATCTTGTTATGTTAAATCAGATGCAAATACCCTGGGGTGCATTGGAAATTATATCGAATTATCGAGTAAAGCATAGATGAGAACTAGTTGAAATGATAAATGAATCATTAATATATACATATCTTTGATATTAGGGTGAAATGGCTAGTTGGTTAGCTTGGGTTAATATGCTATTTATGTTATTTAAACTTAGTTATGTTTATAATTGAATTCGTGTTATGTTAGCATCACTAAGTATACTTTACTCATCATACGAATTTGTTTGTTTTCATGTGCAGATCTTGGATAAAGCTTAAGAAATCTTGTGGTCAAGCATCCAAGCCTCAAGCTCAACTTGGAAGTTATTGCAATCTTATTTTGCATTTATTTATATGTTTTAAAATCATATGACATGTACCTAAGTTGGTTGACTTATAACTTAACTTAGTTATGGCACTTTTGGTAGTCGACCTATAATATTAGTTTAATTGAATTTCATCTTTTGATCAATAGTTACTTAGGTTTAATTATGTGAGTTTGAATGTGTTAATTGGTTGATTTAGTTATGATGTATTGAAGGTTAAAATTTGGTATTGTTTGAATGTGTTTAGATAGGTCAATTGGATGAATATGATTTGTGGTACATTTTAGGTGTGTTTGAGTTCAATTGTTTAAGGTTTTGAACACTTAAAAATGCAGGATTTTGACCATTTGGTCAGTAGGAAGAACAAATTTCACTTAAACTTTTTATTCTATAGTTTGAGGTCTTGAAACAGACTTGTATAGTCTTGAGACAAATGACCTTTGTCTCGAGACAAAAGAATATTGAAACTAAACAAAATTTACCCTGCTCTAGGTCTTGAGACATGAAGCACTTGTCTCGAGACATTCAAACATCAAAGCAAAAATAGGACAACATGAAGGTTGGTCTTGAGACCTAGTCTCGAGACATAAAAGACCTTGCCTCGATACATAACATGTAATGTCTCGAGACATGTTAACTTTGAAGCCAAAAATTCTAAAATAATTTATGACCTATCTTAAGACATAACTTTAAATTTGAACATTTGAGTTTGAATTCAAGTCTTAAATCTAAAATCAACTCGTATAACCTTGTAAATTCATGAAATGAATTCAATGGGTGCATAAATACAAGCATATGAGTTATTTGATGATTAAAGTTGAATGTATTTTTGTTTTAGTAATTTAAGTTGCTTCAGCGATGTAAAGTGACATCACACATTTGAATCTGGTGGTTGGGTTGAGTGTGGGGTGTTACAATTCCCACTTTGGCCCATAGCGAGTCGAAAAGACCTGCAAGTCTAAAGCCTTCTAAAGAATGTGGACATGAACAAAGACAAGAACCTGAAAGAGAATAAAGAGTTTAACCAAAGCAAGTGTTTGCTAGGGAAGGAAGGCCAACACAAAAAGCCTTTTTTTTTCCAAACATTAAATCAGTTTCGTTATTCCTCCTCCACCTCCTGTTCCCTTTGCACCTGAACTTCAACCTCAACCTAAACCTCCCTTATTTTCTTATTTTAGCTTCAATGTTTGAATGTCTCGAGACAATGGGTTCTTGTCTCGAGACTTGGACTGTAACACCCCCTAACCCCAAACCGTCGCTGGAACGAGGTTATGAGGCATTACCGGACATATTAGACAACTTACGAATAATTTACAATTAATATAACTTACATAGTATAATATAATAATTAAGTCCCTATATTGGACTCTCGACGTATTAAAAGTAGAACGGGACTTGTTCGAGTATTCCGGGAATTTTTTTATCTAAAAAAATTTGCAAAGATTCTGCTTATTTTACCTAAAACCCCGCAAATTCAAACCAAAACAACCAACACCAATGTTTCACATTCATATAACTAATATTTATATCATTAACATAATTTTAACTTAATAACTATCGTAGCATCATTCTAAATTGATTAAAAACTTCATTCATTTAACCATCTAAATCTTATAATTCATCCTTCACTACCCAAAGTAATATACATATTCAAGTGACTAAACAACACCTATGTACATGTCACCTTTACCTAAAAGAAAAATATACATCACCAAATTTGTGTTGGAGTCGAGATTGTTTTGGATGCTGAGCCGGGACACTTGACTTCTACTGACCTGCGCACGGAAACAACCGTACGCTGAGTATGGATATACTCAGTGGTATTACCATAATTCAAAATATATCATCAATAATAAAAATATAAATATTAAATTACATAACAATTAATTTCTTAAATACTAATTCATACTTTATTTTTATTTTTATTTTCATCATTTCATAATAACAATTTAATTTAATTATTCGTCAATCAATGTATTTTTCACAAACTTGAATTTAAACCACTTGTGAACATTTAGCTCATACTTTTCTTTTTCTATCACAATTCCAATTTCTATTCATAATTCAATTTCTTTTTTTTATTATTTTTTATTTCAATGCCTTAAATTCACATTTCAATTTTTCACCCTATTAACGTAACTCGGACTTTGGCAGATACACGGATCCAACCAAACACACCAATATGGCACCCAGTGCCTTATCGGATAGTTCGAAGTAATAGTTGACACCCAGTGTCCCATCGACTCGAGGTCGAAGCATCCCTGAACACTTCTAATCCTATGGCATGCCAACTATATCCGACTCAGCCCGACTAGTTAATAGGGTATTCAATTCACTTTCTCAATTCCATATCACTTTCAATTCACAATTCAAATCACCATTCATTTTTCAATCAATACACTTTTCAAATAATCACATATTCCATAATTCACTTATTCTATTCAATTTAATTCAATTGGCATCACTTTCATTTTCACTCAATATTCATATCAATTTCACATACTTACCTCAAGTCTTACTTACCATACATAACAATTAAAAATTCAGCAATCAATAATAATTAAAATTCGAATTATAGTAATACACACCTTAATTCTCCCGTTTTAGTCCTCGATGACTTTCTCATTTCCTTTCGATGCTGATGCTTCAGGTTCTTTGTTGGCTACGAAAATAATAGTAATTTACATTATTATTTACAGCATTAATTATAATAAATAATTAAATTTCTAAACAATTCCTACCTTATTCCCAATTTAATCCTAACTAAACTTAATTATTTTCTTAATCCAATTCACTCTCTTTTTCTATTCAAATTTTGTCTAAACTTATATTTAACTATAAAATTTCCTACATATTTCCCTAATTTCGAAATTTCTTCAATTTAGTCCCTACAACATAAAACTTATAGCTAGTTTACAATTTAATCCCTTAATCAATTCTAACTTAGAATCCATTCAATTAAATCCCTAATTCCATAATTTGTCCAACATGAACCATATTTGGAAACATATGAACTCTTGAACTATCAACTTAATTTCATCAAAATCTTGTTTCAAAGCTTCTAAAACATCAAGATTAACTAAAAAGGACTTAATTGACTTACCAAATTAACTCCAAGCTTCAAATTCTTAGTTTTCTCTTTCATTTTTCTTTCCCTTTTTCTTTCTCTTTTTCTCCCCTGCTTCCCGTTTTCAATTCTGTTTCTATTCCCTTTTGTTTCTTTATTTCTCTTTTATATTTATTTGCTTTACTTATTTAATTAGCCTATATTATAATATATTTATTTTAAATATCTATTTTAACATCATTTACATATTTTACAATTGTACACATATTTAATTCTACATTTGTACCAATAATTTTATTACATTTGTCATTATTTAATTTATTTCTCAAACAAAAATCTCATAATTTAATAATTTAATTATTTAATTAACAAATATCTTTTACTTAAATTATAAGTAATTTAGTATTTAAATTACAAATGTACCAATATAATTTTTACACATGTATATTTTATTACCATATATTTATCAACTATTTAATTTATTTTAAATATAATATTCATTAAATAATCATGATAATTATAAAACCATAATAATAATAATTTTAATATATATAATATACACATTCAAGAAATATCTTGATTTTTCTTCCATTTGTCCTCAATTTATGTAAATGGCTTAATTGCCATTTTGGTCCTTTTTATTTTCTATTACTTTAGAATTAAACTTTTACCCTTTTTCAATTTAGTTCTTTTTCTAATTATTCTAAATTAAGCTAATTTCACCTAATTAAATCCTAATTAGACACACCACTAGGCTCATAAATATTTTTAATAATTATTTTCGAACTTATTTCACTAAGACAGAGGCCCTATAACTCACTTTTCCGGTGCCCGTGGATTTTGAGTCATTACATGGACTAGGACAAAACTAATTTAGCTTTGATGTGCCCTTGTCTCGAGACAGAGGCCACTTTGTTTTGAGGCATAAGTCAAGTTGTCTCAAGACCTATAAGGTTGATCTCTGGACCAAGTCTAATGTAACATCCCATATAGTAAAATTTATTCTTAAAGCCTCGAGACATGTTCTTCCTGTCTCGAGACTTTATGATAAATTAGCCTAGGTTGAATGTTTCAAAGTGACTAAATCATATCCAAAACTTCTTCAAACATACCTAAACATTACACAAACTCAAATAAACCAATTGGCACATGCAAAATACATTTAAACATCATCAAACCATAACAATTTCATGCATCAAAGCATAACCAACTAATTTGCATAATTCACACCTATATAAACAAACATGAATGACTACTAATTAAAGGATGAAATTCAACTTCAAAGACCTTATAGGTCAAGTACCAAATATGCCAAAATATTAACTTAAGCAACAATCTCAAATAACCTAGGTACATGTCATATAACCAAAACACATAAATACATACAAAAGAGGTAACAAGATGTTTCCCAAGCTGAGTTATTGAGTTGGATGCTTGACTACTTCTAATATACGTCAACTCTCATCCAAAACATGTACACGGAAACAAACAATACAGTACATTGAATATTGAATACTCGGTAGTGCTAATATAATTCAAAACCAATATATTAATATTAAATTTGGGAGACATTTATTTTATAGTTTTACTATTTTTGATGAATTATATATATTTTAAAAATTATATAAAAAATTAATACGAGCGAGCCAGCTTGGGCTCGAGTTTTAGCGTTTTTATCCTAGTCAGACTTGGAAAAAATTTTAGGCTCATTTTTTGGCTGGGCCTAGCGAACAGGTATAAACTTTTGGTTGGGCCTGGCCTGACCCAACCCATGAGCACCTATAAATTTTGAAATTGATGTGAAATTTCTGTAACTATTGATAATGGAGGGCCATAGGAAGATGTGATTGAGATTGCTTTCAAAATCGAAGCTTAAAATTGAAAATTATTGTTATTTCAGTTTGGGACTAAATTGAATAAAATACAAAATTTTAGGGGCCTTCAAAAAATAAAATTGGATTGATTTATAATACGGTGTTATAAAAGGTTTGGAATTGATAAATTGAACCAAATTATTGTATAGATCGGGCATTAAACCAAAACCGAAGATAATCAGGGAAAAAATAAAATTGTTGATTAGCCCTTAAAGACTTGTTTGTTGTTGTTTTGCCAGGTAAGATCATATGAAACTTATTTTTTTGGTTCATGTTATAATTGAATTTTAATTATTTTGCTTATTAGTTTATATAAATGTAAATTTGGTGATTTTGGCATCAATTAGACTAAATTATAAAGTATGAAAAATGTGATATTTATGAATAGGTACAAGGTACAAAAATGGAAATTGAATTTTTACAAAATTGGTATGACATGTATATGTTGTTACAGGGATTGAAATGATATGATTACAGTAATAATGCTCGTGTGAACTTAGTAAAAGATTAGGATACATATGACATGACATTAGAGTCTAATATGGAATCGATTAGGAATTTACATGGTTATATGAGACCCAACAATTGTTCTAGATTCTCAGTTTATATGTATCATTGATTTAGTCTAGATTGGTAACCTCGATACAATGTCAGCTTGTGTAAGCAAATCCATAAATGTCAGCTTGTGTGAGCAACCCTGATCATTGTCAGCTTCTGTGAGCGCTATTGTCCCGTGTATTCGAGTTTGATTTACTAAGGTTCTTTCGGATGAAAATGTAACTTAGTGGAAATAGAATTATTGAAATGGATTGAATATGAATTAAACTATATATGCTTTTTAATAGATTATTAATTGGTACCAAATTGAATTATTTTATATGATTTATGTTATAAGTTCTTAATATGTAAATTGAAAACCATTAGTTGTATATGATGGTTTGCATATGATGTTACAAAATATGTCAAATGATGTCATGTTAAATACCAATGTGTTTTAAATGTTAGTTTGTTGAAATGTCAAGTTAAGTTAAGTAAGCATTTAATATGCTTACTCTGTTACCTCCCTTTTTTTATAGATTGTCAACTTGCTGAACGTGTCAAGCAGATCAACAAGAAGCTCACACTATCTCGTTTCTAATTTAGTAGTTTTTCAATCATTTAAAAGTTCGGTTTTGTGGCATGTATATAGGTGGTATGTATTTGTTAACATTGAATGATGACATAGCTTGCATAACTTTGCATAATGCTAATGCTTGTTGAGATGGTATGCTTTTGGTAAATGGTATGAGTTGTATATATTGCATTTGAAATGGTATTTTTTGGATGTTAATTGATAATGATAAATATGCATATGCTATTCAGTTAATGGTTTGACATATATACCTTGATAAATGAATGATATGTCTAAAGGTTGTTTAGATGTTATTAGTTGATGTGAGGATGAATATGGTTGTCTGTACTTGTTTAGTTATGTGTATGGAATGTTTTAATTCAAGAAAACTAGTTAATTGTGCTCAATATGTGAAGGTTATATGGCAGTCTTGAAATGGGTATCAAATAACTCAAATTTTACTAAAAACAGAGTTCATATCCCGATGAGCAATCTTCCTCATCGCAACGTCGGCAGACAATGAGTCACGTCACGATGTCGAGTGACCTGAGATCATGACGTGATAAACTATTTTACGATGTCACGGCATGGAGGATGTGACGTCACTACGTCGACCAGAAATTTTGAAACTTTATAATTTGGTAATATTTTGTATTCAAGTCAACAAAAGAGCTTACGTAAGCTCGACTGAGACTCGGAACAATGTTTATCGTAATGTAAATATGTTTACGACATGATTGAATGAATTATGTACTTTCTATTTGATGGTAGTTGCTCTGGAAACGACTATAGCATTTTGTAGCTCGAACTCAGCGATCGGGTCAGGCAAGAGGTGTTATAGGGTATATTGTGAGAAAAAAAATGTTCTAGATATTAAATTTAAGGACTAAATCGAATAAAATGCATCCATATGTATAATGTATTGAATTGTAATAGAGTTGTATGATTAATGAATTTTTTGTATTCGGATTCAATTTCGTAGTTAAAGACGACACAAGACCATCCTAGGATAAAGGGAAATCCAAAGCCGTCAACAAATAAACATTCTGGTTTGTGCTTCCATAACTAGAGCTCAATAATTAATTAAATATATATATTTGATCCGATATATGTTCGAGAATGGCTAATTATCAAAATAAATGTGTTCGATATTAACGTATATACTTGATATATATATGTATGTATGTTTGATGATACGATACGATTAATAATGATGATATTTTCCCCATTAACGTTGTTGATAGAGTAACGAGTATAGTTGGTATGTCATAAGATCCATATTGATAGGTGGGAGATTTAACGCTATGCGCATATATATATATATATATTGTGATAGTTTTCTAATACCCTAGAGGTCGAGAATGTATCACCAGCTCAAATACCCTAGGGTATGAACATATTCTAGTGTGGTTGGTGGGATCAGTGTATTTATGCCCGATTAGCACTTTAGTGCATATTTGGTATAATAGTGGATTAATCCAAGTATTCATTATTATATCTGATTTGATTAATAGGGGTTAAAATGTAAAATTGATATCTTGAATATGTATTGAATTGATACTAGACATTGATTTTAATGAGCATGATCTTGTTATGTTAAATCAGATGCAAATACCCTGGGGTGCATTGGAAATTATATCGAATTGTCGAGTAAAGCATAGATGAGAACTAGTTGAAATGATAAATGAATTATTAATATATACATATCTTTGATATTAGGGTGAAATGGCTAGTTGGTTAGCTTGGGTTAATATGCTATTTATGTTATTTAAATTTAGTTATGTTTATAATTGAATTCGTGCTATGTTAGCATCACTAAGTATACTTTACTCAGCATACGAATTTGTTTGTTTCATGTGCAGATCTTGGATAAAGCTTAAGAAGTCTTGTGGTCAAGCATCCAAGCCTCAAGCTCAACTTGGAAGTTATTGCAATCTTATTTTGCATTTATTTATATGTTTTAAAATCATATGACATGTACCTAGGTTGGTTGACTTATAACTTAACTTAGTTATGGCACTTTTGGTAGTCGACCTATAATATTAGTTTAGTTGAATTTCATCTTTTGATCAATAGTTACTTAGGTTCAATTATGTGAGTTTGAATGTGTTAATTGGTTGATTTAGTTATGATGTATTGAAGGTTAAAATTTGGTATTGTTTGAATGTGTTTAGATAGGTCAATTGGATGAATATGATTTGTGGTACATTTTAGGTGTGTTTGAGTTCAATTGTTTAAGGTTTTGAACACTTAAAAATGCAAGATTTTGACCATTTGGTCAGTAAGTCTCAAGATAGGAAGAACAAATTTCACTTAAACTTTTTATTCTATAGTTTGAGGTCTTGAAACAGACTTGTATAGTCTTGAGACAAATGACCTTTGTCTCGAGACAAAAGAATATTGAAACTAAACAAAATTTACCCTGCTCTAGGTCTTGAGACATGAAGCACTTGTCTCGAGACATTCAAACATCAAAGCAAAAATAGGACAACATGAAGGTTGGTCTTGAGACCTAGTCTCGAGACATAAAAGACCTTGCCTCGATACATAACATGTAATGTCTCGAGACATGTTGACTTTGAAGCCAAAATTCTAAAATAATTTATGACCTATCTTAAGACATAACTTTAAATTTGAACATTTGAGTTTGAATTCAAGTCTTAAATCTAAAATCAACTCGTATAACCTTGTAAATTCATGAAATGAATTCAATGGGTGCATAAATACAAGCATATGAGTTATTTGATGATTGAAGTTGAATGTATTTTTGTTTTAGTAATTTAAGTTGCTTCAGCGATGTAATGTGACATCACACATTTGAATCTGGTGGTTGGGTTGAGTTTGGGGTGTTACAATTCCCACTTTTGGCCCATAGCGAGTCGAAAGGACCTGCAAATCTAAGGCCTTCTAAAGAAGGTGGACATGAACAAAGACAAGAACCTGAAAGAGAATAAAGAGTTGAACTGAAGCAAGTGTTTGCTAGGGAAGGAAGGCCAACACAAAAGGCCTTTTTTTTTTCCAAACATTAAATCAGTTTCATTATTCCTCTTCCACCTCCTGTTCCCTCTGCACTTGAACTTCAACCTCAACCTAAACCTCCCTTATTTTCTTATTTTAGCTTCAATGTTTGAATGTCTCGAGACAATGGGTTCTTGTCTCGAGACTTGACTAGGACAAAACTAATTTAGCTTTGATGTGCCCTTGTCTCGAGACAGAGGCCACTTTGTTTTGAGGCATAATTCAAGTTGTCTCGAGACCTATAAGGTTGATCTCTAGACCAAGTCTAATGTAACATCCCATATAGTAAAATTTATTCTTAAAGCCTCGAGATATGTTCTTCCTGTCTCGAGACTTTATGATAAATTAGCCTAGGTTGAATGTTTCAAAGTGACTAAATCATATCCAAAACTTCTTCAAACATACCTAAACATTACACAAACTCAAATAAACCAATTGGCACATGCAAAATACATTTAAACATCATCAAACCATAACAATTTCATGCATCAAAGCATAACCAACTAATTTGCATAATTCACACCTATATAAACAAACACGAATGACTACTAATTAAAGGATGAAATTCAACTTCAAAGACCTTATAGGTCAAGTACCAAATATGCCAAAATATTAACTTAAGCAAGAATCTCAAATAACTTAGGTACATGTCATATAACCAAAACACATAAATACATACAAAAGAGGTAACAAGATGTTTCCCAAGCTGAGTTATTGAGTTGGATGCTTGACTACTTCTAATATACGTCAACTCTCATCCGAAACATGTACACGGAAACAAACAATACAGTACATTGAATATTGAATACTCAGTAGTGCTAATATAATTCAAAACCAATATATTAATATTAAATTAAAGCAAATATATGAATATGACATCAACTATATTACTTTACTTTATCACAATATCAATAATCATATCATTCCCAAACTTTCTTGTCCGATACTTATTTCAATATCTCGTAATTTCATATCGTGATATGTTCAATATTTCAACATGTCATACATTATCATTTGCAACACTTACTCGTTTCGACCCTTATAAATCGACGATAGACTTTAGGGCGAATATTTGTATCTATATAACGAGTAAGTTCACGACCCTCTTGGAATTGAGACTACTCAATCTGAATGTCAATATATGTCCGCGAATCTCCGGAAATTGGGACTGCTCACGACCATCTGGGAATTGGGGCTAATAAATCACTGATACTGGTGACCCTATGGCATGCCAAATATACTCAAATTACGTCTAACATTGTTTAAGGGGCATGATCAATATTATCACAATTATAACATAATTCAACATGATATCAAGATCTCAATAACATATATACATCTATATCAAACATATATGTACATGCGTGCATGCATATATATAAATCACAATGTAATCATTCATAGTTCAATTTTGACAATCATAACATCAAATTCATCATCTCTTATTTTTTGGGGAAAGATACAATTACCTGGACATTTATTTCATATTCGTTTATAACGTCTTATTAGACTATGAACTAGTTATTGAAAGAGAATTATAGAAGCACAAACTAGAAATGACTATTTGTCAACAACTTTGGCTTTCCCTTTGTCTCGAGCCGGTCGTACATTGTCTTTAACTATGAAATTAAACTTGAATACAAAAATTCATTAATCACATAATTCAAACATAATCTACAATAATTTAAACATGAATACATTTATTACAATTTAATCCTTTGAATTCCTAATGCTTGAAACGCTCGTACCTCATTATTTACTCAATCGAATTAAAAAAATAAAACTCAATGGCTATGCGATCTCCTCTAACTCATATTATTAATGGTAAAATTATTTACTAAACCATGGATCAATTTAACACTATATACTTGTTCTAAATTTCAATTTATTTTAGTCACTTTGTAATTTAGTCTTTGTACTATTTACTTTAATGACTTAATCAGTTTAACTACTAATTATTTCTATTTCTTAACCCGTATTTGTCTCGTAACTTTTTCGTTATAACTTTCCAAACAGTTCGTGTTATTAAATTCGGTCTAAAATCGGATTGTTATATATACAAAACATATATGAGTATCTTGTTAGAGACATATATAAGGTCGAGTAAGTAGTGGGATTGATGTGCAAATATTGCTATAGGGATGGATTTTTTTTGGGAAGCATATCTATTATGGCGGAACTTCAATCTTTTATTTCAAGAATACTACTGGCGAAATATTGTCCCCGACATTTGGAAAAGTAACTTAAAAGGAGGCGACATTTGTTTCCAGGGAATTGACATTCAAATTTGGGATGGTGGAAACGTATCGATTGTGGACAATGGATTATCCTTAATCTAGGAATACCAACATCGAATCTACGCTCATGGGACCATCATTGGAAGACGGAATTATGGTCCAGATCATTCCCCTTGTTCCAACAGGGTGACAGATTTGTTTGAAAGTTCAACTACTCAGGTAATCTTACGGTCAAAGAGGCTAACAAATGGCGTATAAAACTATCTGCAACAACTGCTTGCCAATTCGAGCAGAACTTGATAAAGATATACCTGGTATCGATTCTCGTTGCCCACCGTGTTTCACGGAAGATAAAACACTAGACCATCTTTTGCATGAGCGGTCTAGTTCATACCCAAAAGCTACAGGCTTCTGATATACAGGGATGGATTGTAAGTTGGGTGGGGGATTTAAAATTTGATAGGTATGAGTATGACCGCCATTTTAAATACAGAAAATTCATTATTACTCTTTGGCAAATCTGGATCCAAAGCAAATCCATCTGCTTTTCGAGCAACACCGCTAACCCTTTACAGACTGTTTATGCAATTTCAGGATATTGCAAGTACCTTTGTTCAGTATATCAAACCGAGGAAACCAACGCTAACACCAGAGTCAACCAGGAATCCTTTATATCTCCAAACCAATCACTGCTCCGCTCAAATACACCTGTGAGTCACCTCTTAGTGTTACCGTTGCCGCAAACAGCAACAGGTCAGGCAAACGATCAACCCCAATATCATCAGACAAAGAACTTCAGCAGGTTCCAGATTGCAATGCAAGTTGTTCCTACGCCAAGCTTTACTGCATCTTGATACAGTTTCTATTTTCTTTTGACCATGTATTAAAAAAAAAAAGTGTCATTCATTATAACAGCAAAAGAGCTGATTTTTGGGCTACAAGTCCAGTATTTGTTGAAATTCATTTGATATTTATGCTTTAAGTTAATCCTTTAGTCTTATAGTGAAGGATGTTAGGTTAGTATGAAGTTGATGATGATTACCAAGCGGGTTATCACGTCAATTTGATATTTTTTGAAAGATTAATAATTAAATTTAGCTAAAAAAAAGAATAATGTCTAAATTGATAAAAAATATAAATATTGAAGGCTAAATTTACAATTATGCCTATTATTTTTGGCTATGGGTCCAAGTTTTTGCCTGTTCAGCCTTTATGGACAAGGCTTGATGCAACTCGTTTAAGGCCTGCCCATGTTTTGAAGGGATTTTGTGTTTTCTATTTTCCTAGTTGTTATTACAAATATCATTCCCACCTCATAGTTGTATTATTTTTATTGTCATAATTATTATATTTAAATATTATATTTAATATTTTTATACATAAAAATATATTTATGCAATTTTATATCATTTAAATACAACTCACACTACTAAAACTATTACACAGTGTTAGATTGCGAATTGACCAAAGACAGGACATGGTTCCTTTTAGAAATTACAAACATTATTATTATCACATATTTTTATTTATTTAAACTAAATAATATATATAGGTTAATTCTACACAACACCCTTAAACTATTATCAATATTTTAAATTAGTCCCTAAATTTCAAAGCATTAATTGAGTCCTTAAAGTGTTATCATTGTATCAATTAAGTCCTTGACTTATCCTAAGGAAGTCAATTTTGTTGTTAAATACTAGTCCGGATCTAGCGTTGATCAAATTGTAAGCAAGTGTGCGTATATTGCATGAACAACTTAAATCTATCATCTTTAAAAAAAAAGATAATGTTAATAAAATTAGAAGAATATTTCTTTAATGTTGAGTCTAAGTTATCCATACAATAAATATACGTGCATTTACAATTTAATTCATGTATTTTAAATATGTTGAACCATAATTCAAGCTGAAAAAGAAAAGCTAGGGTTTTTCCCTTGGCTTTTGTATGTATGTAAATTCCATGCATCAATAATTTCAATTTAGCAGCAAAAAGAAAAAGAAAAAAAAAATGGCTCTTCACTGGTTCTTCTTCTTGAGATGGAGAAAGATTGTCAGTAAAATGGGATCAAGTGTTGCTGTCAATGTCCAATGACTGTCTACTCGTGGCAAAAAAAAAAAAAAAGAGCAGCTCAAAACTTAAAAACACATTCAGACGAGAGCTGGCTGTGTTGCAGCAGCTGTAAATAAATAAATAAAAAAAAGTAATATTATTTAACAATTAACATGTTATCCTACAACACTGCAAGGAAGCCATTGGTAATAACCCCATTACCATTTTGCTTCCCAGATTTTGACACCCTCGAAATTCGGTTGAAGATTGAACTATGTCTATGTCGGAGCTATCTCTAATATTTGTACTCTAAATATTGCAGGAAACATGCGGAAACATGTTTGACTAGGAACAACATGGCTTCTCTTTTAACCTGTTTCTTAATTTTTGCCTTTATTAATATTACCTAATCAAATTTTTTTTCTCAATTTAGTACATTAAATTTGGTTTCAATGTTTAATTTGATATTTAGACCAAATAGCATCACGTAGCCGAATGAATATTTGACGCATGTGTTCTAGTAAAAAAACGTATGATACTTAATTGTATTAAAAAAAATTCAAGTATCATACTGAACATTAAAGTTAAATGTATGTATTTAACTAAGACAAAAAAAAAATTCAAGTATCAAATCGATAAAAGAAAAAATAACTTAGTTACCAAAATAAACACGAAAATCAAACTCCAGTATTAAATTAAGATAAAAAAAACTCAAATACTAAATTATGCATTAAAACTAAACTCAAATACAAAAAAGTGAGAGAAAAATGAAAACCCAGATTTGTTTCACTTAACCAAATACATAAAAACAAACATCATAGTTAAATGTTGATGTTTGTTGGATAGATGCAGTGTTTTCCCATCCTTTATTATTGTCTCTTTGTTTTCATGAAAATTAAATGAATAAATAAGTAAATAAACTTTTGTGTGGAAATTTTCATTGTTCTCATGTGAACCCAACTATTCCAGTTCATGAAAAAGGAGCAAAAAGAGAAATCCTTTTAAGTCTCTCCATTTTTTTTTTTTGGGGGGGAGCTTTTTAGTGGGATATTCTTTATCTTATAAATTTAGAATGTAAAAATAATAATAATAATAATAATAAAATAAAAATAAAAATAGACTTTTGGCCTAGTGAAAACTTGAAGTTTAAGATTTTCTCTGCTTTTCTTTTTATTACCAAGTGGCTGCTAACCTCTCACTTTCAAAAATATATATTAATTTTTTCAATATAATGATATGAAATATATACCTTAGCAATTTTTATACGAATGAATAAATATTATATATTATATATTTTATTTTTTTAAAGAGAAATTTATTAATTCTGAATGAAACGATATAATTTAAAATACACATTTAAAATATACGTATTAATTCACAAAAAATATACATATTAAAATTTAGAGGTTGAGAATAAAATTAAAAAATTTACTTTAAAAGAACCACAAAACAAGAAACCAATACGTATGAAAAATTTTCCCACCAATTATTAAGGGAATCACTTTCTATTACTTGTGGAAAAATAATTCCCAAAGAAATATTACGTTTCAAGGAAAGTAAACTATTTTTTTTTTTACCAAATGTTTGAATCACATTCCAACCAATTAAATTTCTTGAAAAGTTTTTAAACTTGTTTATGAATTGAATTATTCACTTAAACCCAAGGCCCACCTGAAATTTGAAAAGGTTTTTTTATAATATATAATGCTACTATAATGTGAACATTAAAAATATTAAGATGAACATATATAAAATTTTAATAAATAAAATATATATATATATAAATAATATAAATATATCTTTATTGTTTTAAAATAATATCGATGACCTAAAATAAGTTTGGATTAGCTATTTACAAATATGAGCGATCTTTAAAAAAGAAGAAGTAAAACTCAGGATTAAAATATATATTTAAAAATATATATAGAGAGAGAAATAGAGTAAATTCAATAAAAGTATTATAATACAAAATTTAACTATAACAAAAAGGAAAAAGAAAATTCTGAGCAATCAATCTTTTCCATTTCCTTTTCTGGAGTTATATCTATAACATCAAACCTTTTTCTTGTATTTTCTCATGCTTTTATTTTCATTTTATCTATCACTTGATGTGTTTGATAGGTTACCCATTAGAATAAAAATTAAAAAATAAAAAAAACAATTAAAATGTGTTTAAAATTTAAAAACCTTGTAAAGTGATTGACATATCAATTTTCATCACATTTCCAAATATCCTTTTACAATTTCAAGGTTAAATTTTCATATAAAAAACGTTTCTTTTAACCTTATAATTACTTTTTACTTCATTTTCACTCTAAGTTAATTCTTATATTTTGAAGAAATTTCAAGTTTAATTCTTATAAATAAATTAAATTGACAAATTTTAACAAAAATTACCGACGGTAATAATGATTTGACTAAAATGTTAATAAATTTTAACTGTATTGATGATTGGGTTTAAATATAAAGGATTAAATCTCAAAGTTTACTAAAGTACAAGGACTGATGTAAAATTTTGAGCAATGGTAATAAATGTAAAAGAAAAAAAATGAATGGTCCCTAGATACATATGTGGGTGTGAAAGGGGCAAAGTTTGAAGTCGGCAAGCAAAGACTAAAAAAAGAAAATAAAGTAGAATATTGTGAGGCAAAGTAAATTAAGGATTTTGTCCCCAGATTATGATTTAAGCAAAAAGGCAAATTTGTTGATAATGATTCTTTATTTTGTCGTATTAGGGAATAATTTTCAAAAGACATAAACAGCTAATTTACAATGCCCACTGCCCACAGCTTCATAATAAGACAAATTAAAATTAAAAAAAAAAAAATTCAAATTGGCCATTGGAAATCTAAACACTAAATAATTTTTTAAATTAACACAAAGCATATATTCTAAGCAAAAGCCTAGAAAGTCAATTAAAACACAGACAAGGTTCCTTGTCTTTATCCTTACTTGCTCTTTCTCCTACCACTTAGTGCCCATTAAACCATCCAAATCCAATACCCCTTCATTTTTATCTCTTGTGGTCCCTTGTTATAGAGTACTTCCAAAATTCCCAATCACTGTTTGATGAATGTAGTTTTTTTTTTTTTTTTTAGGGTTTTAATTTGTTTAGGGGAAACAGCTAAGAGATTGGAGATTGGCATTCAATCAAGTTGCTACCATTAATCATCATATTATATATTTGAAGTTAATGTTCATTATGAAGTAGTTGAATTTTCTACTCAGCTGACAAGAATTTATTAGAGTAGAAATGATTAGTTGAAATGTTTTGATCCCAAATTTGTTTTTTATTTGATCATGGCACACACATAATTAAGATGCCTCTCTCATGGAGATGCCAAAGTTTGATTTCATTTTCTAATAGGGAGGGTTTCAGAGTTGGCCACTCAACATTTTAACTTGGTAAACAAGTATCCACTTATTAGGTCATTTATGGTTATAATATGAAGAAACATTAAAGAATCACTGTCCTTACAACACTATAGTTCCAAGTACTTCACCATTGCCATGCCTAACAGACAAAAGGATTTGCTTGTCTGAAACCCAGAAACAATGTTTGGACATGGAGCAAAATCTTTATATTTAGGATTTATGTATACGCTGACTGTAGTTACGGTTAAGTGGAGACTATTAACAGTTAGGGTTGACGAAGTTCTTTATCTCCTCCATGAGGCAATAGAAGTGATTGTTGTTCGGCAAGAAGTAGAACCCGATCGTAGCTTTCTCTAGGAAGAGAAGGTTCACCTCTTGGCCGGATTTTTTAAGCCCTTCAACATATGCCAATTGCCAATCTTGAATGAGGTCCAAACCGGCCACGACAACAAGACTTTTGGGGAACTTAAGCCCTTCGAGGCTTCGACCCCGGGGACCAAATGGATTACAAGCTGGATGGTCTCTATCTTCCCCTTCCGGTAGATATGCCCTCCAATACCAGTCGCGGTCGTGCAGCGTGACAAAATACTTCCCATCCAATCGTTTTTCGGATTCTGTTCTTTTCTGCCCACCAAACATCGGATGAAGAAGAATGTTACCTAATACCTCGACATCAGCTTCGGCCGCTCTCACGGCTACATGGTGAGCTATATTTCCACCAGAACTATCACCAGCCAAGTAGACATGGACATTAGAATCCTTCCCACTTTGAAGCCAAGTTCTTGATTTAACCCACTTAAGAGCCGCCCAACCATCATCGTACGCGCAAGGGTATCTATGTTCAGGCGATCGGCGATAATTTACAGACACCACAACGGCCTTACAAAGGCTAACGAGGCGTCTACAAAAGGTGTCATAGATAGCACTATTAGCGGAGGAATGAGTGAAGCTTCCACCGTGGAAGAACACTATGACAGGAACAATCTCAGTTGTGCTCAAAGGTTTCTCAAGGTCTACCATGCCCCATTGAGCCTCATTCAACGAAGAAGGCTGATAAACCCGGTTTAGAAGACCGGTGGCACCGTCGACATGGTCAAAGGAGAAAACCCCATCGACAGGGTTTATATTGGCAGGGACTCTACGGTCGAGGAACTCAGATAAATCTCGGTTGAAGGTTCCATCAGGACGGCGTTGTAGATTGTAAGCTAGCTTGAAATTGGAAATGAGGACCCATGTATTCAATGGAACAACCCTCTAAAAAAAATCAAATCCAAACAATTAGGAGCTTTGATCACCAATAATAACATCAACCTCCCCCCCCCACCAAAAAAAAAAAAAAAACAAGCAACCAATGAAATTCAAAAATCTCCAAATCAAACTTAAATTTCAAATTTCAAACCTTTTTGTTCAACATATCAGACTAGGATATAATTTAACACAATCCCACAAATTATTCAGTCAAGAAAAGCTCATAATTAGACAAAAATTCGGTTAAACCCAACAATCAAACCCCCCACCCCTCCCAGAAGTAAAAAAAAAAGGTCAAATCTTTGGAAACCCAAGTTGAAACGAAAGTCAAATACCCCATGACACCAACTTCGCTAGAAATTAATAATAAAAAAAAGTCATCAGATCAATTCAATCTTCCAAAAAAATATATACCTTGGATTCATTGAGGTTGACTTCATTGCTACCGGCCATGGCCGAACAAACCAGACTGGAAAAGAACTCCAAGAAGGAAAAGCAAAAACAAAAGGTTTTAAAGAAAACCCCCAAGAAAGGAAATGAAACTTATCTTCCCAAAGGAAGCCTCATAACAACAAGAGAGAAAGAAAAAAAACACTAAAAAGTAAGAGTGTTTGTACGTTGTCTATTTGCCCCCACCCTTCCTTTTATTTATTTGGTTTCTTGGGTTTTTTTTTTTTGCTCTTTTGTACTAGAGTCTCTATACTCTCCCTCTTTTCTTTGGCTTTTCTTTTTTGTTCTGAACAAGAAGAGACGCTTCCTTTCTGAAGAACAGAAGAACCCAACACCACTAAATAGAGAGAGAGAAATGGAAGAGAGAAAGAGAGGAAAATAACAGAGAGAGGACGCAAAGATCTGAGTGTATGTGTGTCTACCTATATAATGTTTAAAGAAAGGAAGTATATAAAATATACAAAAGAGATAGAGAGAGAGGGAAAGGAAGTTTTTTTTTTTTTTAGAAAAAAAAATTGTCAAAGGAGAGGGAAGAGAAATGACGGAGGAGAACAGAAACGATAGAGACGACATAGCGGGGCGGCGGAATTATACTGTTCATAGTGGGTCCTACATTCTTCTCTACCCCTTTCTTTTCCCTTTTTTTATCTCAAAATTAGTTTAAATCAGTTGAATCAAGCAATTCAACTAAATTTATTATTTTCAATTTTTTTTAAAATTTTAAATAATTTATTTAATTAAACTATATAAATTAATTAGATTAACGAACTAGAATTTTGAAAATCAGACTAATTTAATTTTTATTAATTTTAAAATTAGCAGCTACAATTAATTAATTATATTGTTATTATTTTTCGTCAATTGTATATAAATTTATTTAATATAATAATAAATTTAGCCACAAAACTTACGTATGTTTATTTTATTTATATATTTTAAGCTAAAGTTTATATACGTGAACATATTTAGATTTTTTTAAATTATATTTTGTAATTTTTTTAGAAACAAGTCCAAATTAATATAACATTATATATTACATTTGAGATGGAAAAGTGAAGGATAATTGCACAACCCTTCTTATATTCTTTATTCCACAAAAATCTGTACTTGAGGTTTGGACGATAGAATACGTATTTGAACAGAGTCGATAATAATTCTTTTTCCAGGGAAAAAAATGCAAAAGGGAAAGTACTACTTCAAAGATCACTTCAGACAGGTTCTGAAAATTTGTTTTTTAAAATAAAAGACAGTTTCTGGAAATAGCCAAAACCTAGCCGTGGCAATAGCTGTACTAAACAGCAATTTTTTTCGCTAAAAAACAAAATAATAAAAGAAGATGAAAAAGCAAAGAAAGGAGACAAGAGTTTCCTGCGTGCGGCCGACGCCAAGGCACGTGGCGACAAAGGGTTCCGTCTCGACTCTTTTAGTCTTTTGTCCGAAAACCACCGTCGGAAATGCCTAAGTTACCCTCGTTTCCCCCACGGAAACCACGAAACAGCCACTGAGAACGACATGTTTTTTGTCCGTTAGTGTAAAGCGCGTGACGGCATGTTTTTTGTCAGAGCCTGAGAGACTAACAAGGCTTTTGCCTTTTTCTTTTTTTTTTCTTCTCTTTTTTATTTTTAATTATCTAATATAATTTTTTCTAGGGTCATCTAATGTGGGCTTTGGATTTTGTCGTATTCTATGGAAGCATGAATATCTATCAATCGTGGGATTTGGACACGTGGCATTCTCTGGAAACTCCTATTATTGGACGGGCCCCATGTGAACACACTCCCTTTGAAGATCTCACTCATAGGAATACAATGTTTTCAATATGGAAATTATTAAAAAATTATTATTTTTTTTTAAAAGTAAAAGCTTTAAAAATGTATTGGGACCCCCTGCGGTTCCAGAACCTATAAGCCCTGTGGGATCGCCACGTGATCTCGTCTCAGCTTCCTCTTTTGCGGTTGATTGATAGATTTTTTCCTGTGAACATACCTATGTGGGTCCCAACTAAAATTGAATCTCTGCCGTTGGTTTTCTTTAATGGAAAGATCCAAGCAAGCCATAGGCACCTGATGACCGGATTCAGCTTAAAATAGTTAGATCGGAGAGAGGGAACTATTTTCTTTTTCAAATAAAAATATTTTATTGTTAATTAATTTTTATAAAATAATTTTTTCACCTTTAATTTTAAAAAACTTATAAAATTATAATTTTATAAAAAATATTAATTATTTAATACAGAGACAATTTCCACATCGGATTTATCAAATTTTAATAGGATATAAATTTTGACTATTTGCCACGTATAGGAATTCGATTAGACGAAACTATAAATGGAAATTTGTCTTAATTAACAATGTTAATATTATTAAGTACCCAATTATGACACAAAATGACAAAACCATGAACATATGACACCCATCAATCCTCAAACGCAGACAAGACATTAGACATGCTTTTTTATAGCAACGTATAGGGTGAAATGATAAACTTTATATTGGGTTTGAAATTAAATTGTGATTAAAACACATTTTTACTAGTTACAACTTAATAATTTTATAAGGGTTTAAAAGAAAATTTTACCAAATTAAAAGAAACCCAAAACCCCCACCTACTCTCTTAGTGCCAACACTTGATCATTTTGTTTTTCCATTGATGGGAAAAGTCTAACAAATATAATATATTCCAAAGATTCTTTGCATAATTGCCCATAGAATTTTTTCTATTTTATTCTTTCATCCTTTTATTATTATTATTATTCTTTCCTTTCTTGCATTGACCTTGTCTAGCCAAAAACATCCAATATTTTTATTTAAAATATTGTTAGTGATGATGGGATGACAAAAACAATGACTAAAAAATATTCAAAAATTCCCAACTATGTAATATTCTTTTAAATAATGAGAATTAAAACAGAAATTAGATAATGCATACCAAATAATCCAAACATTGATGGACATATAGACATATGTTCTATTTGGGGTGAGTTTGCCTAAGACAAAAATTAACTCCCACCGTCCATTCAAATCTATCCTTAGTTTATCTTTAATCTTATTATGTTTTTAGTCCCTATAAATCTTTTCACTTTTAATTTCGTTTTTTTTATTATTTAAATTCGCGTGGAAATAAAAAAAATTGGAAAGAAATGAATAATTGAACCACTAAAAGCCAAATGTCTTGTTCAATTTCATTGCTTTTATAGACACATGTTTCATGTAGTTTTATCTTGTTCAAATTGGTTCTTGACCAAACTTGACAAATAAGTAAAGAATAATCCAAACACTAAAATCCAAATGTCTTCTTCAAATTCATTGCTTTTGGATTGTTAGTTATCTTATATTAAACTCGAGATACTTTTTTTTCCTTTCTATAAAAACACTAATTTTATTTATTCACTCCTCCCTTTATAAATTACTCTTACCTGTACGTTATTGATTAAGCTGGAATCATAACATAATTAATAATTAATTTACTTAAATTTTAATTAAAAATAAAATAAAAATACTATTACTAGATGTCATAATAAATGTTCCATTTATTTTTGGATAATTGATAAAAAATTAAATTTTAAAATTAAAAAGATGAAAAATTAAATGAAGGACTAAAATAATTTTTTATAAAATTAGAGGGTAAATAAATGATTATGCCCGTATACATAAATAACAAAATAGTTAAATTTAATTTAATTTACATATATAATAACTTTTATAAAAAAAAATGCGGTGGTCGTAACGGAAGGTGGCTAAGCATGTGCCACGCACACCCTATTACCAAACATGTTGTTATGGTCGTGTACCGCTGTAACCGCTTCCTATCTTTCTTTGCTTATTTATTATTCATTTATTTAAATTTAATTGTCCTTTTTTGTTTAATGTAAAAATCTTACAAGTATATGTTTGTTAACTTAGCTCCTATAATATTTATTAAATCATTAATGTCAAATAAATAAGAATAATTATGTTGGTCTATGGACCGACCGAACACAAACCAACTAGCTTTGCTACACATCTAAAAACATTTGGTAATTATTTGTACACATCACTATTATTTTTAGTACCACTCATTTTTTTTAACTTTAAAATAAATACTAAAAAATTATCCATGTTAAATATTAATTCGAGATTAATATTTTGGTATTTAAAAATCGAAATATTTAGAACTATTTATAACTTTTCTTCAACCCTTAAATAAAAAAGATAATACAGTTCAGTGCACTCGAACTTATATCTTCCTATATGGATAATAATAATCATATTAATCGAACTGAGACTACAATAAATATTAGATAAAACCCATAGATATGAAAATGGAAACCATCTTACGCCCATTGAAATCCAAGAAAGAGTGTCCCGAAATTATTAGGAAGGTAAGGAGAAAGAACAATCATGTGCAATCGGCACTTACTAAACCTACTAATATTTTCTTCTCAATACAAATTTGTCTTTTCTCCTCCTCCTCTTCAAACTTTTGGTAGTATTATGACCAAAATTGTAGAGACTTCCAATTGTCACACTAATCGCATGCCAACTTTTCTAAAAAAAAAATCTTTTTTTCACATAGTGGTGAATTAAAAAATAATTTTATTACAATAAAGATACTCAGAACTATTTATATTCCCTCTTCAACTCATTGCATTCGAATTCACATTTTTCTGCATTGACAATAATATCCATACTAATTGAATTAAGACTCAATCGACCAATATTAATAATGTTGTTTTGACATCATATATTACCTTCACTAAGGGCTAAGCAACTTCCATGTGGAAAATAAGTAGGAGGGCATCAAAATTAAAAGGAAAAACAATGTACCATGAATTTATTTGGATGGATGATTATGTTTAAGAAATAAACTGAAAAAATCATGACCTAACACACTCTTCTATTATTATTTTCTTAGTATGTGTACATTGTATGTGTTTGGTCTTTAGAGTGATTAGGTTATTCTCCTTTTATGAATAAAAACAAAGAAAAGCTTAACAAATCACATGCCTCGTGCCTTTTTTTTTTTCTTCCTTTAATTAAAAGGACGTAACTTGGAATAAAAGAATAAATACAATATAAAAGGAATTATGAATGTTTGAATTGAAATTTTAAATTTATATAAAATAGTATTTTATGTTTGGGCTTTTATTAATTTTTATGTGCTAAGTTATTTTATTTTATTTTAAGTTTGAATATACTCGTATTTTTATAATGTTGATTTTGATTATAGTTATTTGAATAGAATATTTGTATCTGTACTTGTGGTTGTAAATATCGTGTATGTAATCGTAACATCGTTACAATTGTGTGTGTGTGTTTTATTTAAATTTTTATATATTTCAATAGTACCTTGAATTTTTATATATCTATTGACGTTAATTTGAGATCTCGAGGTGACAAAGATTTTATGTCTTGTCAAATTGATGTGTGACTTATCACCTCGAGAAAATGGTGGTGATTTGAGATTTGAGTTTCTGTTCATTTCATACTATTCTAGTAAATAACTGTATGACACAAATGAACTATCCGAGTAATTACAAAATAGAATCAAACTATTATAATGCAAACAGACTAAGAACTAATATAACCTAGACTAAAGCAAATGAACAGGATTAAACACGCATATGATAATCACACATAATGAAAGTTGAAAACCCATGCATATACTCGAATACTCAACACCCAAATCTCAAAAGATGAAATTGTAATGGAACGAATATACCCATTTAAGAAATCTTTAATCCTAAGGCACAAATTAGAGATTACCCAATTTAACTGAGAATTTATGCTTTCAAATGAAGATAAACCAAATGTGAATCGGATGCATGAATTTTTCTTATTTATTTTATTTCAATGTGAGACATTCTTTCTTTCTTTTTGTTATCTTTACAAGAAATCAAAGTCATACCAATAATGAACTTAATTTATAAATTTATGGAATAAAATTTTCATAGGTCAAGGTTTGAAATGGCATTTAGTTGATAAGATATATTTACCCATAAGAATAATTTTAAATAAATAAAATATTATTCTCGACATTGGTGAATAAAGTGAACATGTTTTGAAAATGGGATGGGATTGTAATGTGGGCGGGTTGGGGAATGAAGTGATCAATTGTTGGGTGGAAGGAGTCAACCACATACTTATATCTCTTTTAGGGTAAACTACAACATTAATCACTACATTATTCATAAGTTTTTATTTTGGTTAATGAAATACTTGAAAGTGTTTATTTAAATTAGAAATTACTAAGAAGTTTTTGTTTAAGATATTGGGTTATTAAGTTTTTATCTGACGGTCATCAACGTCGAAGATCATGGAGAAAAAAAGTATTTGAATTTTTGTTTGCAATCGCAGATTTATAACGTCTAAAGTTGTTTCATGAGAAAAAATTAAAACTATAAAAGAGAAGGGGAGAAAGAAAGTTTTCAATTGGTGTAGGTAGTGTGAACAAAAAAAGATGTATAATAACGATTTTAACAACCCAGTGACTTAATTGAAAATTTTTAAATAATTGAATGACTAAATTGTAACTTTTTAGTTAAGTGACCAAAACGAAAACTTATTCAAAATTTAGTGAATGAGGATGTAATTTACCCTAAAACTTACGATAGGTTAGTTTATAAGAGGGGTTCTTTTTAAAGTTAGGTGTGTGAAAGGACAGTCCGGAAACCTTTGATGTTTTTTGTCGTTAAATAAATGAAGCTAACCAATGGATGAGGCCAAGTCATGCAATTATGTTTTTATCATTTCCCATAAAGTCAAAATTTTTATTTTTATTTATTTATTTTTTTTTCAAAATGGTGGGCGAGAAAATTCAAATCCCATGCTTAGCTTACGTGTTTCGATAGCAATGCTAAATATTAATATTAAATTTAATATTTTTTTTAATAAATCATAAAAATAATCACTTTTGTTTGATCTAAATTATATTTTAGTCATTTATGTTATTGTTTCGTTACAAAATAGTAACTCTGTTGTTAAAATGAGTTTTAAATGCTAACTTAAATGTCTAGTTGTTGGGATGAAAATAAGTTTTTAATTCAATAACTTTAATTTAGACTGGTACATAAGATATCCAAGTTGGCATTTAAAACCTAGTTGGATTGCCATATAGGAATGTTGTTAAGAACGTAACGAAGCTTAACGATAGAGTGACCACTTCGTAACAAAGCGATAACGTAAGTGACTAAAACGTAATATTTCAAACATAAGTGACTAAAATGTAATCTGAAGCAAACAAAAGTGACTATTTTTGTAGTTTACCCTTTTCTTTTATATTATACTATTTATTTTATTTGTACAAATAATAAATTCATCATCCAAAAATAGTAAATTCAATAATGTGAATTTGATAATAAATTTATTCTCAAACTATCGATTTTTTCATTACTAAAATTGTTAATTTGATCGTTGAATGAAACGTTAGATCTTTATGTGACATAATTTAAAATGAAAAATTAAAAAAAAATTAAAAATCTTGATTTAAAGGTTTTCGAAGTCTGTAGAAATTATAATTCACTCTTTCTGTTTTTAGGTTTTAATTTTAAAAGTTAAGCTACAGAATTTTAATTTTCTTCAAAATTATTTCATATAAGATTTTGCATGTGGATTTAATGGCTAAATGGATTTTTTAAAAATGGAAGGACCTAATTGATATAATATCGACAGTTGGGGTATCATTAGAACATTTTAAAGTTTAGAGACTAATTTAAAATGATGGTCATAGTTTGGGGACCTATGTTAGAATTCACAAATTTTCAAAATGCTATTGTTTACAACCTTACACAACCTTTGCTGATGCAATTGCTTAAATCAAAATGATAAGAACGAATCCATGGCTTTATTGTTTCTTTCTTTTTCGCTTTAATTTTATACTATAATTATTTTAGCAGAAGACAGGTGTTACTGGCTACTATACACTGATAGGAAGATTTATCCATAAACTTTTTGGCTACTTGTTCGAGTTGGAAAAGTCTATCGTCCGAAGAGAGGTGAGAAATGCGCACCAAATGTTTGAAAAAATGATTAAGAGAGTTTATACATATATGCACTTGGGCTTTATTATTATTATTTTGGACTTGGGTTGCTTACAGGTCTAAACGAAAGGATGGTGCCCTTAGAAGCGATTGTGCCGGCAGCTCAAAACAATATAAACACGCAATTCATTTTATTGGAGAAAGGGAAGATAATATGGGATGGTCAAAACAAGATGTGTTTGGGGCTTGTGGCGGACAAGACAGCGGCGGTTCACTTACAACTTTGGGGTGAGGAGTGTGAGGCATTTGAGGCAGGTGATATTATTAGGATGGAGAATGGGATTTTCTCTTACAACAAGAACAATTTGGTGTTGAGAGCAGGCAGGAGAGGGAAGGTGGAGAAAGTGGGAGACTTCACTATGGAGTTTGTGGAGACACCTAATTTGAGCGAGATTAAATGGGTTCCTGATCCTAATAATTCCAACAAGTATGTTAAACACTCAGTTATTTCTCCTTATTCACGTATCTTCCCCCCAATTCCCTAGCTTTTTTCATGCCTTGAATTTCTTTTTGGGTTGTCTTTATATCCCTATGTTATCATTTGACTCTATGAATTTCCAAACATTTATGTCATTCGTG
Source organism: Gossypium arboreum (assembly GCF_025698485.1). NCBI lineage: Eukaryota > Viridiplantae > Streptophyta > Magnoliopsida > Malvales > Malvaceae > Gossypium > Gossypium arboreum. The sequence goes on from NC_069081.1 coordinate 881,082, forward strand.
GGTAGGTCAGTCATGGCATTGCCAAGATTTCTTTATTTTAGCATATATTAAGGGAGAAAGATGACAACAATAGAGTTTAAACCCGATCTTCGGGGTGTCAATACCATTACTTCGAAGTATCCATAATCGTGTTCCACTGATTGATATGAAAATATAACATCCAAAGATCATCCAAATATATAACATCTAACCAGATACATTGGACACTCACACCCAAGTCCAATTAACATAACTTGCAAGAGTTAAAAGATTATTGACAATTTTGCCATTTTTATAATATATTTTGTATTTTTTTTTATCACAATTTGATGTCAAAAAGAGCATAATTGTGAAAGGGGTCTTTAACCATAAAATCAAGTCCTAACTTTTGCCTCAGCAAAAACACGAACTTAAGCCTAAGATGATGAAAGGGGGGGGGGGGGGAGGTCATCGAATCTTTACTCGCTTTTTGGAATAAAAGAAAATTTCTAACCATCTTTGAATCTAAAACCACAATGTTGGGTCTGCTGGGAAACAGTAAAATTCTTTGTTACTTATAAAACTATCAGGAGACCCTGTGGCCATTATACCTGTGGAGAAATTGGAAATCAACTCAGATTGCTAATGAGCATGGTAAATTATGAGGTAAATGTAACTGTAAAATCATAAATATACATGTAAATAACATCAAGCTGCATTGGCCATGGACTCAATTAGGAGTTGATAACCTTCTGGCACCGCTGTCTGTGTGTTAACACACTCTGCGAGTGCAGGGACGTCGGAACCAAGGCCTTGAGACTTGGCCAGAAACAACAGCAAATGAAAATCCGATATTCTCTTCACAAAAGGAAGACTCTTTGTTCTATCTAGATGACTCTTCAGTGCCCTCAGCGCCACAAGGTTTTTCCGATTCTCAATTGGAAAGCTTGTAGAAAGAGGTCCCTGCATTAAAATGAGAGTTCACATGATTCCAAAGCAAGTTGAAGTGAAACAGAAAAAAAAAAGTTACTGATGACATATTAAAACCAATTATAGGACGCATGGCATGAGAGATAATGTTTGATGTGGCTACAAAGGGACAAGCTTTGTGATCTTTACATGGAAAACTTGAATGGAGATATCTTAAGAAATGTTAAAAAACTTGAAGTCTTCGTCTTTTCTCAAGAATTATATCCATAATCAACACAATGCAATCCATAAAGTTATCATGAGCTAGTAATTGATGGGGGTATCAAACCAATGTTAACATTAGACCAAAAAACCGAATAGCATCTAGGAGTTCAATTATTCGGATATAGACTCTAGAACTGTAGACACTATCTGTAGCATATATCACAAGCTAAACTAGAAGATGTGTAATTACATAAATACAACCTTACTCCCAAAGCCAAGGGCTACTTTCAATATTACACAACCTTACACTGACAGCATAAGTTTATAAACGCAACTTGACAAGATAAGTGAAAATGCTGTTTGCAATAACCGATTAACCATATTCATGCTTCCTCTATTACTTTCATCACCTAAATATAAACCAACCCAAAAATATCAAGGTTTACTAGCAGTAGGAGTTACAAGGATTTTCATTTGTGACAGTTCAGTAAACAATTATAATCTTATGGGAAGTGACCCCTGTTTTGCATTATCTCTTTGCTTCTTTCTTGGTTTGACAAAACCAACCAGTAAGCTATAATCTCCATATAATTTGGATCTAAGAAATTCGAAAAATGAAAGAAAGACACAACAAACAACTTCTAAATATGCTGAAACTTCTCACCGATGAGATGAGTGCACATTTGTAACTCCCCCCATCATTCCGGGATCACTTAACAATCAACTCTCTTGCTAGCACTTATTACCTTAAAGGTTTCTTCTCCAAAAACACACATATGGCTTTCTTCTACAATGTAAACTACCCACACCCACAATTCTTTGCCTTTGCTGAATCAATAAAAACCCTCAATACAAACCAATTGAAAGCATCATTGATATGACAATTTGAGAAAGCAATTTGATTAAAAAGCACCCATTTTCATAACACACATTGATTAAATCAGAAAATGCGCAAGAAAATTACGCACCTGATGGTCGAAAATCTTAACAACCACTAAGAAGAAATCATTATCAACCTCCTTAACATCTTTCCCACCGACGACGACATCTTTTTTCATTTTCGAAAGCTTTGGATCATCATTCTCTCCAAACTCTGTAACAAACCACCCGTCCTTAAATAGCTTAACACACATATCACTCATTTGAAATGCCTCAAAATGAACATCCGCAGCCCCATCTTCATTGGCTTCCAGCTTCACCACGACAGTCACCCACTCCTTAAGCTCACTCTCAGCGTGAAGCTCAGCCGCCTGTATAATCTCCTTGTTCGAAAAATTATAGTCTTTTTTTTCTTGCATTATCGTCTGAGTAAAAATAAACCCTACCCTTTTCCTCCCTAACCCTGCTGCAATGGCGTCAACCAATTTCTCTTCTTCAGGATCCCTTAAAAGGACCAAATCATCTTCCAAGCCTTGCTGAGGCGGCTCGTAAATAAAATCAACTTCCACTCTACCTTCATCCGTAATGGTGCCGTACATGAACCCGCCGCGTTTCGAAGCAAACGCCAGCGTTTCGTTGACGAAACGTTGGAAAGCGTTGGCCGAATCGCGGTCAAAGGAAACAGAGTCACAGTGAGGGGATTCCTGGCGGGTGATCCGTGTTTGTTTAGCGATGAGGTCGTCCATGGTCATCTTACGGCCGAATGATCCGGCGGGTGAAACGGTGGGGCCACCGCGGACGGTGCGTTCGCCGTGGTAGTAGAGGAATATAATGGAACCGTGAGAGAGGTTAAGGGCGGAGAGTGGGATGGAACGGTCGGTCATGTCGGAAAAGCGGAGGAGGTCGGCGGGGGTTTTAGCTAAAAGTAGATTTTGATCGGTGGAAAGGGTTTGGTTTTGGATGGGGATTTGGAGTTGGGACTCAATTAAGGTTTTTAATTGAAAAATTGTAATTTGAGGTCCGTCGACTTGGATCCGTTCCAGGCCATCTCGGCTGCGGATTCTGAGCATCATCTTTGAACAAAAACGGTAACGTTTTGAGTGATTAGAAGCGTTTTGAGTTGAAAGAAAGCTCTTTTACTGTGCTTCGCTTGCCGTGGAAGAAGACGAATGCAACACGAAAGAGAATAATACCGAGATATTTATTGCTTCTGAACTGCAAAACGATACCGTATTTCACTTGTAAAAAACTTCATCACCGGCATAATTTTGAAAATTATTAACAACTTCATGATACATTCATCTTCGTCCCGCTCTGTTTCAATTTAATATTTAAATATAAAATATATGAATTCCTTTTTTTTTATATTACATTATTACATTTTTACCCTTTTAATAGTTTATATATACAAGGATAGAACGGGTCGGGTGGGGCAAACAATTACAATAACCATTTCAAAAGAAAAAATCCATCCTACCCCGCCCCACCTCTTCTCGCCTCACCTTGCATCCACTCCATTGCGAAACGGAACTATTCAGAATCTATCGGGTGATCTGAGAGCTCGAATTTTCATAATAAGTTAGAGGTCTAATTTTTCCTTCAGCCCCTATACTCTTCCATTTTTAAATTTAATCTCTTTACTTTTAATTCTAAAAAAAATTAGTTCTTCTATTTGTTTGATTAAAAAAGTAAAAGTTGATTTAATATGAATATGTAATATCAATTGGAATTTTATTTTAAAATCATTCTTTGAATATTAAAATGTAAGATAGTTAAATTTAATGAAAATTCATTAAAAATATTATCAATTGAACAAGTAGTAATAATGTTTTTGGAATCGAACCGGTGATCGAACTAGTCAAATTGGTTAAATTATCAGTTTAAAAATGAAAAAAAAATATAAAGGGAGTGTTTGGTAAACAGAGTTTTAAGTCCTTTTTAGCTGATTTGAGCACAAATAAAAGATTGGGTAGTCAAACCCTCTAATTATAGTGTTTGATGAAAGATTAAATTTAAAAAAAAATGTGAAAAGCATCAGTAAATAAGTTAATATTAATAAAGGTATTATTGTAGAAATCAAATTGGAAATTGAGGTTAATTTTTATCATGGTTCAGTCCCTAAACCTAAGTTTAAGAAAATAGCAATGCTAAACAAGAAGCCAAATAGTTTTACATTAAGAAAAAAAGGTCAAATAGAAACAAATAGACTTAGGTTAAAAACATGAATACATGAGCAGAGCATTTAGTGGTTGCTGGAGTAAATTCCAATCTTCTTTTCATCAATTTTTAATAACAATTTAGCATGTTATTACCATGGAATGGTCCATTGAGGTACATAAGCAGAGTCTTTCAGGAATTAGTTAACGACAAAACATTTCTTCCTAATCTCTCCTTCATTCCCTGTGACAACTCCAATGGCTCCCATCCTCTTCATTGCCTGCGCAAACTCCGTGAAGAATTTCTTCGAGTCAAGCAACTCGTCCACGATTTTGCGTGAGCCTTTGTTCGTCAGTAAGGCTGCATCAGACTGAAACAGACCCTTGTTTTGCTTAACAGTGACGTAGTAGTTATTATCGAACGTCAACGCACTACCAGGATCCATCGGCACGAATGTCGTGTTGTCACTAAGGTTTTTGCATTGCGTCTTCAAGAAAGACGCATAGGTTGGGTTCAAGGAAGGATCTTGATCACTTCTTCCAGTAAAGTTGTATAGCCTGTTGCTGAAGGTATTGCAATGGCCTACTCCGATCGTATGCCCGCCTGCATTCAACTTTTATGTTAGCACTCTTTCGGAAATCTTTGTCGACATTGAATGATCAGCTCTTTTTGGCTATGCTCTGCATTGAGATCTTACCTGATAAGACCACTAGGTCATGGACATTGAGGCCTTTGCTAGTGAAATTTCGTACGAGGGCGGTGAAGTTGGAGAGAGGGGAAGGAATATTAGCCAACGCCTCGGAAATTCGTGATATCCGGCCGTCTCTTCTACCGGTAAGAACTTCCCACAATGGTGTTTGGAACTACAAAGTAATATTGCATAGTTAAAATGCTTTTAGTTACCGAAGTTAAATATCTTGCAAGGATTTTGGTTTAGCTTACTTTGAAAGAAACAGCATCCCTAGCAGCCAAGGCCAGAACATCAGCACACGATACTACATTCGGACATTTCTTCTCGACTTCTGCTTTTATATCGTCGATGACATCGAAGCCAGCAAGGGTTAGGTTCGGAATCGCATCTTTCTCGGCAATATTGTTAGTTGTCGAGTTCAATAGGACTGAACCATCACACCCCTGAAAAGATTTTCCAATAAGCATATATGATTCAAGACATCATAAATGTGGAACAATAGTTAGAAAGCCTTGCCCTAACAAAACAGTCATGAAAATGCATTCTCAAGAACCTTGCAGGCAATGTGGGATCATTGGCAACATGTTTTTCAGTAGCTTTCTTGATTATCTCCTCTGCATCAGGACATGTATCCTTGTAGTAACCCTTCCTAAGGCTACCTCCATGGCAGGTCCCAACAACTCCAAATACTACCATGCAAAGCAAAATGAAAGCCTGGTTTGTCATCTTGATATCTTGCTAGTTGAATGTGGCAAATGGCAAAACCAGCTCTGCCATTTTATAGTAGTCATTGGGAATATATTTCTAAGATCCAGTTAAGCAATGTATAGTTTTAAAGAGACTTCTTCCCTGTATCTTCCATTACTATACTTTATAGCAGATTTGGTGGGAATGATTAACATTGCAAACTTAAAAAAGAATACAGCAGAAGTCAGCTCTATAAACATATATAGGAAGATAGATTTGAGAGTAGAGCATATTTGACTAGTGTTTCAGCCAATGATTGGCTCTCCACATGCCTATCAAGTATCAACCAGAATAGTTTTTTCTTGGTTTAGTCTGGTAGGAGGAGGAAAGATGCTAATGTTACGAGTTGTTCTTACTTACTATACTATTATCAACAAATAAATAAATTAATACGCGTTGTCTATATTTTATACATTGCAATTTTTTTTTTAAAAATAAAAATAAAAATTTCAAAAAATCAAATAGAAGTTTTAGAAAAATTATTTAATATAAGTTAGTCTTAGAATCAACATTATTGACAAGAGAATGTGAGTTCGAGTAAGTTGAAGTGCGTTTGTATAAAAATTATTTAATATAATTAAAATAAATATAAATTAATTAAATATAAATTTTTAATAAAAATATGATGTGTGAAAATTCATTATGCAAGTGCATGTGTCGAATCAAGTAATACAATGATTAGAAGATATTGTTCTCACAATTAGTAAATTCTAAGATGCTAATATCAATTATTCAATTTTATCTAATCCCGAATAAGAAAATCAATTTTAATTACTACTAAAATTAAACTAAGAAAATTATGAAAATGCTATTAAATTAAAATAATAAAAATCTATAAGTTTTTCAATCAATTTTAAGTTCTTGGAATTCTAACTTCATCTAATTCAGTTAATCAATTATCTCTAATTCAATTGTTCAACATACGCAATTACTAACCTAAGATTAAATGGCATTAACTAAAACCTTCCAGTATTTAGCTAAGCTAATCCTCGTTCCCTATTAGCTATACAAGTTGGGTGAAGTCACTATCAACAAACCTTTAAGTTAATTACAACATCAGGTATATTCTTATCCTAGTTGCAAATTAACTCGTTCGTTGATGTTACTAAAGTTAATCGTAATCTATTCAGTCGAGGTCTAAATCTTAATTTTCTCTTCCAATACAAATCAAGATTATCAAATTAATACAACTTGGTGGCCAAACAAGCAGATTAAATAAACACCAGATTGAATAAATAATTAACAAAAATTGAAACAATTGAAGAGAGACGAATAAATTAATTAACTAAAAATAGGATCTATCATTATTCTAAGAAAATAAAATTTAGTTTATGTTGACTTAAGAAAACATCACAGGAAGAAATTTAGAACAAACTTGCTTTAAGAAAAAGTTAAAAAGAAATAATATTCTAGAGATAAAAATAATTCAAATTGATGTCGAATGCTTCAAAATTTTTTTTCTTTTCGTCTTTGCAAGCTTGAAGTTTCTCTTGTGTGAGAGAATTGTTTCTTACCATCTCACTAAAAGCCGATGGAACAAAAAATTCTTTTTACTATTTTTTACTTTATGCTCCAAGCCTTCCATTCTTTATCCGAGACCTACAATATAAAGAAGAAAATAGCAAGTAAATCCGAATTAACTCTAAAATTAATAAAATTCAAATAAATATAATTAATCTAAAAACAATAAAATATAGTAAAATCTAACCTAAATGCTAAGTTTAGCTTCTAAAATACTATAAAAAACTATACTAGCATAATTCTAAATATGAGAGTTATCACATCTCGAAACTTAAATTTTTGCTAGTCCCTAAAAAAAACAAAGAAAAAATAAAATAAAAGTCCAACCAACTCAAAATTTAAATCCACTAATTCTGAATGTTGTCAAAAATTGCCTCAGTAAATTAGATCAAAATCCAGTTAAAACAATCTCTAAATTCTAAGTCATTCCCTACACTCAATGTTGTGTGTGTGAATATTTCGAATCTAGCAGTTAAAACAAATAAGATTACAGTGAGGTAAAAATCATTGAAAAAGTCTTGTAAGTTTATCTCTCTATCTATCTATATCTTCAATAATGTAAAATAAAACTTAGTCAAAGGTCAATAGAACTTTATTCGACTTGTAATATAGGCTCGGATTAAGATTTTGGCTCAAACCCTAAGCATTAGTTTCTTATGGATCGATGAGTAGCAAAACAGTATTATCCCCCACTTCTCAAAATAAGGAGCTCAACTCATTTTTGACTCCACCAATTTTCGGTCACCTCTTTATCTCTCCACCCTAAAAACAAAGCATGATTACAAATCAACAACTAAAATGAAACAAAAGTTTAACAATTAAAAGAACCAATCCGGTAAAAGAATAAAATACTTTTCTTTTGATTCGTCAACAAGAACATAGGTACTTTTAATTCCTTTCTCTCTCTCTTTTTTTTTTTTTTTTACACAATTTCATTCATTTTTTATTTTTTTAGCCAAAATAAATAAACAAAAGAAAATAAAATAAGAAAGTCGACAAAGACTAACTTTCATGCTTTATCCATTCTCTTACCGAAAATGTCCATCTTAATGTCTCTACCTATCCCAATTGAAACTTTAATCTACAAAAATATATCCATTAAGACCCAAATACTTAAAAGTAAACAAAGGTGGATTGAGAAAGGTTAAACGCTATGACTTAATTTTGGCTAGTGTTAGGGTTAATGGTTGGGGTTAGGGTTAGAGTTTAGGTTGTATATTAAACAATTAAGTACATGGACTGAGAAAAGGTATAAAAAGGCTTAAATTATGGGTATTTATTCATAGGGTCGGCTTTATAGGCTCAAACGAACCAAAAATGGCCTAAATCATTTGCCTTGAGAAGACATCAGACAAACTCTAGGCTAAAATTCAATTCAATTTACACACACATGGGATCAATCTCCAAAGTAACTACAAGATCAAAATTAGTGCTCAATTTTTAAGGTAATTAATCATAGAAAAATAATATAAAATCCAAATCATTCAGAACTTAATTTCAATATTAAAATACTGAAGTCATTTATCACAAAGACAAACGAACCGTGACCACGTTTACTTTTCATCTATCATGTAATACCGATGAGAGGATATCATTTATCCATTAGTTAGGTTATGAGTTCTACTATTATGGATGATGTTACATATTGCAAAAGTCGTATAACCAACACACTAGCTTTCAGTTCCTTTTCTTTTTGAAGTCAGACTTTTACTTACATAAAAGTATACGAGTCACACATACATAGTCCATCATCCACTCAGGATTAAGGTATGACACACTATGACTGCCACAAGTGAATAAATCCAAAAACGGATCTAGGATCTATTCTATTTGGGTTCTATCCGATGTATTGTCAGTCCATTCAGTCACATCTTTATCTCTATTTTCGATGCTCTAGAGAAAGCATCTCCCCAGTTGGACTTGATAGATGACATATTAGTCTTTCAATTGGTTTACTCATTTCTAATTAGACTAAGGACATGTTTAGGTTCGTCTACTAAGACAAGCTACTTTTCCGTATTACGATCCGAGCACGTAATACTTCTTTGTATTGGTCAAATGTTAGATAACCAGTGAGCCAATATTTGCTTACATTTTACTTTGCATATTGAAAAAAATATACAAAAAGTATTAATATAATTAATGAATATTTTATTAAACCAATTTATTCGAAAAATACAATAATACAACATGAACATACTAAACTTAGGGCACCAGATCCAGCGCTTGACCAACCAAATTTTTTGTTTTCTTGAAAGTATCTTGCATCATGAGTTTAATAATAACGCATATTGCTCAGGCTCGAATTGTTCTTTTACAAACTTCTTACCATTCCATCACTTCATCGGTACATGGCACAATTTTTGGTCAACAAATTGTCATGGTGATAAGCTACCATGTGCTCTAGTATGAGGTGTCAAGTTGATATCTAAATTGATGGCTTAACAACCGAGGGCTTAAAAACCTTTGAATCAGTTACTCCCTTTTCACGTTATCAAGGAGATGTTTTAAAATTATCTTCTTCTTCTTCTTTTTTTTTTTTTTTTAATATTGTTAGGAACTTAAACTGAACAACACTCTTTTTGAACTTGCATCAAGTTTAAAACAGAGAAAACCTTAAAGGTTACATGTTCATTTTATACTCTCATAGCGAGTTCGCCCTTCTTAACATCAATAAGTGCTCGTCCTATTGTTAAGAAAGGTCTTTCAAGAATTAATGAAACATCCCTATCTTCCTCCATGTCTAAAATAATAAAATTGCCAGGATAATAGAAATTTTTAACCTTCACAATTACATTCTCCACGACATCCTTAGGACATGCTAGAGTTCTATTAGCTAACTGCAATGTAACTAATGTAGGCATTACCTCCCCTAGTCTGAGCTTAGTGGAAAAATTAACTCTAATAGAGTAAGGGATATTGAAACTACTGGATCCTTAAGCTTTGGAGGCAATTCATGCTGTAAAATAACACTAAACTCCTCAGTTAAAGCCATGGTTTTATATTCTCCAATACGTCTTTTCTTCAACAGGATATCCTTCATGAACTTGACTTTGCTCGACATTTGTTCTAAGGCCTCGACAAATGGAATATCCACAATCAATTTCTTGAACATATCTAAAAAATTTTATAATTACTTGTACAATTTGCTCTTTTGCAACCGTTGTGGGAATGGAGAGGGTGGATACACCGGAGCGTTAATTTCAACAAGTTCTAACTTCAGTGTTTTCAACTTCCTCTTTCCTCTTCTCAGAATTCTGACTGAAATGATGTTCCACTTTTTTCTCATTGATTAACAAACATTTTCTTTTGTCAAACTAAATTACCTCTTTGTTCATCCCACTACCACTAGGAATCTCTTTACCACTTTTAAGAAGGATTGACTTACAATTCTCATTCTGGTTGTCCATCTTACGGTTCAATTGTGTGTTAGATGGTAAAGCTCCTTATGGTTGACTACTCAAAACAATTTCCAGTTGACCTATTTGTGCTTCTAATGATCGAAGGGTTGCTTCTTGACTTAAGGTTCTTACATCATCTTTTTGCATGTATTCCAACAATAACTCCTCGATTGTTTTTTTAGGTGGAATTTGCTAACTTTATGGTTGTATTTGCTGAAATCCCAATGGAGCATTTTGTCTGAATGATAATTTAATTCATTGCTGATTATTTTCCATGAGAAGTTTCGGTGATTCCTCAGGATTATAGGAGTTCATAAAAGGCATTGTTCAGTTGATTCTGATTATCCATGTAATTTACCTCTTCAACATATCCATATCACTAATGGGAACCTCTAAAATAATCACATCCTAATAATGCACTATTCACTGATTGACTCAATCAACTTTGTTGTAGAGATAAAGCATCTAACCTTTTATTGATCGCTTTTAACGGTGTCATGAACTATGCTGAAAGGTTAGAAGCTTGACCCAATTCATTAACTCCCACTAGTTTTTTAGGTGCAGTATACTTAGAAATCTCATAATTTTGGAAGGTTCATTATTCCAAAATTGTGTAGGCATCTTTCGAAAACTTTCTTACTAATGAACCTTTAGATACACCATCAACTTGAATTTTCATTGCAATGTCAAGCCCATTATAAAAGATAAAAATTTGTTAAGCACTTTCCAAACTATGGTGTGGGCACTTTCTAAGAAGTTCCTTTGTACCTTTCTCATGCATCGTACAAGGTTTTCCCATCGTACTGAGTGAAAGTGTGAATATGCTTCAGAAGTCTAATTGTCTTAGTAAGAGGGAAATACCTAGCCAAAAATTTCTCCACCAATTGGTCCCATGAGGTGATAGAGGCATAGGGAAGAGAGTCGAGCCAACCCTTAGCTCTCCCATCTAAAGAAAAGTTAAACAATCAGAGTCTAATTGCCTCGTCGGATACCCTATTATGCTTTATAGTGTCACATATCTCTAAAAAGGTTCTTAGATGAGAATTGAGGTCTTCACTGAGTAATCCAAAGAACTTGTTGTTCTAAATCAGTTGCATAGCCTTAACATCGATCTTAAAATTATTCACCTCAATAATAGGCCTAGTGATACTCTAGTGATATCCTTCATGTAAAGGCATACTTTAATCAATACACCTTCTCCACTATTGTTGAGGTGCTCAAATCATCAATGGTTGATCATCAACCCTAGGTGGATCAGTTTCACAAAGATTCTTGAGATTAACAGAATCCATCTCAATTGGTTGTACTCTAACTTGTCTAGTTGCGCTTTGATTTTGACGACAAGTCCTTTCAATTTCTGGATTAAACAATATTAAAGAATCTGACCCAAATTTGCGCATGCAATTCTAGAGTACCTGAAAAACAAAACAAAACAAAACAAAATAAAAAAGATCCGATTTTAAATTACTAATGAATAAAATTCATATTAGAAGAATATAACTTAAAATTTTGGTCATTGACAACAGCGCCAAAAACTTGATGTGTGAACACTCATTTGCAAGTGCAAGTGTCGAATTAAGGAATACAATGATAAGAAGATATCGTTCCCACTAGCACCAAATTTGAAACTACTAATTACCAACTATTCAATTTTATCTACTCTAGATCAAGAAAATCAATCTTAATTACTACTAAAATTAAACTAAGAAAATTATGAAAATTCTATTAAACTAAAATAATGGAAATCTATAAGTTTCTCAATCAATTTTAAGATCTTATAACTCTAACTTCACCTAATCCAATTAATCAATTATCTCTAGTTCAATTGTTCAACCTATATAATTACTAACCCATGATTCAATGGCATTAACTAGACCTTTCTAGTATCTCACTAAGTTAATCTCTCTTCACCACTAGCTATATTCCTATGCTAGACAAGTTGCGCGAAGTCATTATGAACAAACCTATTGAGCTGATTAGGGCATTAGGTATATTTTTATCCTAGTCACAAAGTAACTCGTTCGCCGATGCTACTAAAGTTAATCCTTATCTATTCAGTCGAGATCTAAATATTAATTTTCTCTTCCAAGATTATCAGATTAGCAAAACTTGGTGGCCAAACAAGAATATTAAATAAGCGCGAGATTGAATAAATAATTAACAAATATCAAAACAATTGAAGAGAGAATAATTTAATTAACTAAAAATAAGATCCATTATCGTTCTAAGAAAATAGAGTTTAGTTCATGTTGATTTGAGAAAACATCATAAGAAGAAATTCAAAACAAACTTACATTGAGAAAAAGTAAAAAGAAATAATCTAGAGATAATAATAATTATCAAATTGATGTTGAGCTCTCCAAATCCTTTTTTCTTCTCATCTTTGCAAGCTTAAAGTTCCCCTTGCCGCGAGAGACTTGTTTCTTAGCCTCCAAGTTGATTTTTTTCACTCTTTTACCATTTTTTTTCACTCTGTTACCTTTTTTCTTCTCGTCTTTGCAAGCTCAAAGTTTCCCTTGGTGCGAGAGACTTGTTTCTTAACCTCTAAGTTGATTTTTTTCACTCTTTTACCATTTTTTTTCCTTAAATCATGTCACCTATTATTTTTAAGGTTTTAATCGTTTTATTCTATTAAACATAGAATTGAGGTGGATAAGATTGATTGTTGTTTAAAATTTTGAATTGAAGATTGTGCTCCACCACATTGAAATCCAGTGGAGCAAATGACTTCTTTTAACTACTTTTTACTTTATGCTCCAAATCTTCCATTCTTCATCAGAGACCTACAATATAGAGAAGAAAATAGCAAGTAAATCCAAACTAACTTTAGAAATGATAAAAATCAAATCAAATATAATTAATTTGAAAAACGTAGCAAAGCATTTGGAAATCAAACATTAATGGTGTACCCATTGAGGTACATAAGCAAAGTCTTTCAAGAATTAGTTAACAACGTAACATTTCTTCCTAATCTCTCCTGCATTCCCCGTGAGAACTCCAATGGCTCCCATCTTCTCCATTGACTTTGCAAACTCTTTGAAGAATTCCTTCGAGTCAAGCAACTTGTCAACAACATCGCGCGAGCTTTTGTTCGTCAGGAGGGCGGCATCGGACTGAAACAGACCCTTATTTTGCTTAAGCGTGACATAATAGTTATTATCGAATGTTATCCCGCTACCAGGATCCATCACCACGAAGGTCGTATTGTCACTGAGGCTTTGACATTGTGTCTTCAAGAAAGTGGCATACGTTGCATTCAAGGAAGGATCCTGATCTCCATTCCCAGTAAAGTTGTATAGCCTATTGCTGAAGGCATTGCAGTGGCCTACTCCGATGGTATGCCCCCCTGCGTTTGAATGATTTAAGTTGAAAAGTTTCATCTTTTATCATCTAAAATGGTTGTGCATAAGTGCATTGATACTGTACCTGATAAGACCACCAAGTCTTGCACATTAAGGCCTTTGTTAGCAAAGTTTTGGACAAGGGTGGTGAAGTTAGAGAAAGGGGAAGGAAGATTAGCCAATGCCTCGGAAATTCGCGACACCCTACTGTCTCTTCTACCGGTAAGAACTTCCCACAATGGGGTTTGACTTACTTTGAAAGAAACAGCATCCCTAGCAGCCAAGGCCAGAACATCAGCACACGATACTACGTTCGGACATTTCTTCTCGACTTCTGCTTTTATATCGTCTATGACATCGAAACCAGCAAGGGTTAGGTTCGGAATCGCATCTTTCTCGGCAGTCTTGTTAGTTGTCGAGTTCAATAGGACCGAAGCATCACAACCCTGAAAAGTGAAAACATTCCAATATCACGTAACGATTTGAGACAACTTGCAGGTTCTTGTAAATGTGGTACAAATATTTAGAAGCCTTACCCTGACAAAACAATCATGAAAATGCATTCTAAGGAACCTTGCAGGCAATGTGGGATCACTGGCAACACGTTTCTCAGTAGCATTCTTGATTATGGCTTCTGCATTAGGACATGTATTATTGTAGAAACCCTTCTTAAGGCTACCTCCATGGCAGGTCCCAACAACTCCAAATACTACCATGCAAACCAAAATGAAAGCTTGGCTCCTCATCTTGATATCTTGCTAGTTGAATGTGGGAATGGCATTGGCAAAACCAGGTGTGCCATTTTATACTTGTGGTTGGGGAATATATTCCTAAACAAGTTGCATTTAAGCAATGTATAATTTAAAGAGATTCCTTCAAAATACTACGTTTTAATATTTCTGGTACAATAATCCAAAAACATAACATCGTTAGCGTTGATGTTCAAAACTAAGACAAAAGTGAAAGACTAAGCCATCAACCTGATTAATGACAATTACGTATATAAACAAATAATATGTTTTTCATGACAAGCACGAACTTAAAAATATGTATATATAGAAGAAGTTAGCTTTATAAACATATATGAGAAGTTAGATATGGGAGTAAAAAACATAATTGACTCCTCTTTTCAGCCAATGACCGACACTTCACATGCTCATCAACCTGATTAGTTTTTTCATTCTCTTCGGGTGGTAGGAGGTGGGAAGATGTTCTAACAAATAAATAAACTAGTCTTAGTTGCCGCAGAGCCCTCGTAATAAATTGGTTCCAACTTCAAAACGTTTTCTTATATTTTTAAATATTGATGTTATATTAATTAATTTTTTCGTTATTAAAATAATTAATTTAATTGTTAAATTACACGTCAAAATTTTTATAGCTAAATTTAAAGGAAATATAATGTTATCGCATAACTTAGTTAAATTAGCCAATTATGCCATTTTTTTAATTAGGCTTATGTTTTTTTTAAATTTAGAGAAATAAACTATTTTGGAGAGAGAATGGAAAATGCGTCCAATTGAATAATTTAGCATAACTTTTATAAAAAAATTAAAAAAAAGAGTGATCGATAAAACTTTATAAAAGTTTCAAAACCTCAAAACAAAGATATTTAAAACATCTATTTTACAATATTCATATAAAATTTTCATTTTAAGTTATATCACATAAGATCTAATGTTTTATTTAACAGTTAAATTAATGATTTTAGTAACAAATGTTCTAATTTATATAAACTTGATAGTTTAAGGATCTAATAGAATGATTTAAAATTTAGGGACCAATTTAAAATGAGGGTCATAGTTTAAGATGTTTGATGTAATTAACTCAATAAATTAATAAGGATATATCCACTAACACTAGTGTAAATTTAAAGTGGTTTTACACCATTCGATAATATTTTATACCATTAATATTTTAACAATATATCAGCCATATTTCATGCTCCATTCATATAGTTCATGCAAATCAAGTTTGACATAAATTAAAATTTTTAACTATTCATTTTATATAAAAAAATTGAATATTAAATATATATTGATATAGATAGTATTTAGATCAATATGATAAAGCTATCAATTTGATTAAAATTTACATGCATAAAAATACAAATATCTTGATAAATTGTATGTAAAGATATGAAAATGTGTAAAACTAAATTTTATATTAGTACTGTAAGGTAAGTGGATCCTTTCGATATATAGACAACTATCTCTATAATAGTCCTATTTGTTTGGTCAAGTTTTGCCTGTTATAGAGAGGTGAGTATTATACATCTATAATAACATGTTATAGAGAGAGAATCGTTGTAAATTCACCATATAATTTATATCGTAAATTTCTAATAAATAAAAAAGTGAGAATTATGTTCAAAATGAAAGAAAATGAGAATCGAATCAACAAAATTAAAAGATGTATAATATGTGCATATATTATTCCTTTTATGTATATTTTATTTTACATTCTTTCACATGATTAATTATAAAGTTTATAAATCTAACAAGTTCAATTGATTAATGAGTTGTCAAATTAAATTATTTAATTTATCATAAGTTAGTAAATTCGAGTAATCAATTTGAAAGTTTATTGAATTGATATCTTTAAGGCATAATGATTTATTTGGTCCT
The DNA here is from genome assembly GCF_025698485.1 of Gossypium arboreum. Taxonomy (NCBI): domain Eukaryota; kingdom Viridiplantae; phylum Streptophyta; class Magnoliopsida; order Malvales; family Malvaceae; genus Gossypium; species Gossypium arboreum. The sequence goes on from NC_069081.1 coordinate 897,538, forward strand.
CCAACTTTACAAGATTGTCATTTTAGACATTCATTTTATTTTTTTGCCTCTTTTAGCCTTTAAACTTGTGTTATTTGTCAAATCACCTCAAAATTGATGAAAAAGTTAATGATTGTTAACTTTGCTTATGTGGTATCCATGTGGTAGTCCACATATATGCCACATAAATAAATAATTAATTTTTTTAAAATTAAAAAAAATATTTTTTTATAACTTTTAATGATTTTAATTTTTTAAAATTATTTTTTATCAATTTTTTAAGATTTTTAAAGTTTTAAAAAATTAATTAATTGCTGACATGACATGCACGTATATGTCACATCAGTAAAGTTAACAAACATTAACTTCTCTCCATTTTAAGGTGATTAAACTAGGGGTGAGTATTCAATTGAGTTAAGTCGAATTGAGTCAAAAAATTCCGAGTTAGTTGAGTTGATGAATCCTATTTTAGCAACCGAACTTAATTTGAATTTTTTTCCAAATCAAATCAAATCGAGTCAAAAAATTTTGAGTCAAGTTAAGTCGAGTTAACGAATCCTATTATTTATACTCAATGTTGCGTTTACATGGACCGATTATTTAACTAATAGATGAAGTACAATATTATTTAATTACATAAACAATATATTGATTTTGCCTTTTAACTTAATGGCTAAATATTCATCAAAATGACGTAGTTTACTTTTTAACTTAATGGTTGACTTTTAGCTTTAGAAAATGTAACATTTATCAAAATGACATAGTTTTGCCTTTTTTTATTTGGATTTTCAGATAACTCAAATTGTGCAATTCATATTCGAGTTAAACCGAAAATTTTGATTTTTTATTCGAGTTGACCCGAATAACTCGATTAACTTGAATTATTTAATTCAAAATTTGAATTTTTTAATCGAATTTTTTAATTGAATCGGATTTTGCTCATCCCTAGATTAGACAAACAACGCAAGTTCAAGAGTTAAAAGAGGCAAAAAACTAAATGGAGGGCTATAATGATTTTTTTTTGTAAAGTTGGATGGCCAAATAAGTCATTATGCCTATCTTTAATTCTACTCATTGAAGATTATTTAATAAAATATGATTAATAGATTTTTTACGTGAAATATAATCGTTTTAATGAAATAATATTTTAAATAATATCATTTTATTTAATAAATTATAATTAATAGGCTTGCTTATATGAAATAGCTACAAATTTACTTAAAATTTTAGATTTTGCTATAGAGAACTAATTTAATAAAGAACATACTTCATAACTATGGATGTTGTTGTTATAAGCAAAAAAGCTGTTATAAAGGGTTAAAATAAAACATTAAAAAAATCAATTCTTCTATAAATTTGGTTGTAATAGCGAAACATTGTTGCAAGTGACTATTATAGAGAGAGTTGACTGTATATGTTAATTAGAGATGACAATTTAGATTGTGAATTTGGATATTCATAGATATTTGATTTACTTTTTGTGGATTTGGATATTGCGAATTCAGATAATATTCAAATTTAAATTTTAAAACTGCTATCTAGATTGAAATCATGTAAACAGATACTCGAATATCCATTATTCAAATCTGAATTGCTTATTCAAATAACATATGCGAATTTGGATAACCGAATCCATTGGTTATAGAATCCTTGTAATTTTGGTTATACATAAATAAAAGAATTTTAGTGGATTCAAATTCAAATTTTTATAAATTTGAATATTCGAAAAATGATTGAAAAGTTGAAATTGATTTTCTTGTGGATTCACATACCAGACAGATAATAGTATTTAACTCAGATTCATATTTGGATAGTAATACCCGAATAATTTGTAAATAATAAAAGAATTTAGATTTTTACCCAAATTTGCATATTCAAATTTATATAATCCAGCAAACGTGAATTCTAATGAGAATTAAGTCAAGAACCCTTTGCTTAAGTATGATTACTGGTAACAACTTCTAGTTGAAGATTCCGATAGCCAAGGGCAAAGCTAGTAATTTTAGTATATCATTTGAAGGTGTTGGAAAAGGTGCAACAATGACACTTGTGCTTTCCAAACACTTAACTTAGCTCTAGAGATGCATCTATGTCATTGATTCTAAATTTAGGTTAATTCGACACAATTTATTGATTGCTAACCACTATTTATGAATTTAGGTTGAATAATTAATTTCGTGTACTCTTTATATTTATTTACTTTATTAACGTTTGACTTATATTAGTTAGTTGAGAGAGTTGAGTAAATTGATTGAAGTCATTTATATATTTTTTTGGGTTCAATTCTTGTAATATTTGCTAATGGATTTATTTCATTGTAATTATTACTTGAGAACGATACTATGTACTTGCTGTTATTGGGCGAGCAATAGGAAATATTTTCCGGGCTTTAACTATTATCATTTTTTAATTGAATTTTTATATGTTGTTTGCTACCAATTAATTACACCGAAAAGATTTTTGTTGATTCATTCTATATTAAAGACTTTATTGAGCTGAATTCAAGGAGTTAAAAATTTACATTTTTTTTGTATTGTTTTAGCGATCATACCATTATATAAGAGATTATATATAGGAGTGAAGTTACAATTTTATGAGTGGGTTAAACTTAAATAATGTCTTGTATAAAGAGTTAAAGCCTTATAGATGTGAGAAGTTTTCGAATTCCGTAACTAAACTTCTATGTCCATCTCATATTGTTATACTATTATTTAATAAGTTCAGTTACAATTAAACGTCAACGAATTCGAACTCCAAAGTCCTTAATGTAATTTCAATAGAGTTTACACTCAAGGGTTCAAACATATCTCAAAGTGTACTATTGCCATAGAAGCTTAGACCATCTTCAAGAATGCTGATAGAAGAACCAATACTCAAGCAGTCCAAGCTTCAGATTTTGACAATGAGACCTTGTCTGAATTATATGTAAAGCTGTGTGATATGACAAATTAGGTATTTGCTTCTGGTGAAGAGTTCCAATTCTAAGCTAATAAAAAGGATCCCGAGATTTTTACTTGAATATTTTGCTATCAGAGTAATTTTCATAAAGAAGACGACATTTATAATATGAAGATTGATGAGCTCATTGGTTGATTGCAGACCTTTGAGATAAATGTTGATAAGAAAGAGTGAGAAGAATATAGAACTTGACGTTACAACAAAAGGTGAAACTACCAGTGAAAATTTGAAGGAGTAGTTGGTAAGTCTAGTTGCAACTTAACGTGGATTTGAAAAGTAAAATCAACGATGATAGTTGCTCAACGAGTAGATTCCATTTCTTTCTCTCCAAATTTTAGTAACAATTTAACACATTATTGCAACGAAATAAACCATATGTGGTCCACTGAGGTACATGAGCAAAATCTTTCAGGAATTAGTTAACAACGGAACATTTCTTCCTAATCTCTCCTTCATTCCCTGTGAGAACTCCAATGGCTCCCATCTTCACCATTGACAGTGCAAACTCTCTGAAGAATACTTCTGAGACAAGCAACTCATCAACAATGATGCGCGAGATTTCATTCGTTATAAGGGCGGCATCAGACTGAAACAGACCCTTGTTTTGCTTAAGTGTGACATAGTAGTTATTATCAAATGTTAGCCCACTACTAGGATCCATCGCCACAAAGGTCGTGTTGTCACTGAGGCTTTTGCATTGTGTCTTCAAGAAAGTTGCATAGGTTGCATTCAAGGAAGGGTCCTGATCTCCATTTCCAGTAAAGTTGTATAGCCTGTTGCTGAAGGTATTGCAGTGGCCTACTCCGATGGTATGCCCCCCTGCATTCAACTTTCTGTAAGAACTTTTGGAAAATTGCATGATCAACTTCTTCTAGTTATGTTTTCTTATTATGAATTAAGTTGAAAAGTTTCATCTTTTATCATCTAAATGTTGTGTATTGATATTGTACCTGATAAGACCACCAAGTCTTGCACATTAAGGCCTTTGTTAGCGAATTTCTGGACGAGGGTGGAGAAGTTAGAGAAAGGGGAAGGAAGATTAGCCAATGCCTCGGAAGCTTGTGAAACCGTACCGTCTCTTCTACCGGTAAGAACATTCCACAATGCTTTTTGGAACTGCAAGTAATTAAATAGTTAAATGCATTTAGTTATCAACGCCATCTTGTAAGGGTTTTGGTTTAGCCTACTTTGAAAGAAACAGCATCCCTAGCAGCCAAGGCCAGAACATCAGCACATGATACTACATTCGGACATTCTTTCTCGACTTCCGCTTTTATATCATCAATGACATCGAAACCAGCAAGGGTTAGGTTCGGAATCGCATCTTTCTCGGCTGTGTTGTTAGTTGTCGAGTTCAATAGGACCGAACCATCACAACCCTGAAAATTTTCCAATAACATGTAATTTAAGCATTTATGATTAGGGACATTTTGCAGGTTTTTGTAAATAGGCTACAATATTTAGAAAGCCTTACCCTGACAAAACAGTCATGAAAATGCATTCTAAGGAACCTTGCAGGCAACGTGGGATCATTGGCAACACGTTTCTCCGTAGCATTCTTGATTATTGCTTCCGCATCAGGACACGTATTATCGTAGTAACCCTTCTTAAGGCTACCTCCATGGCAGCTCCCAGCGACTCCAAATACTACTATGCAAACCAAAATGAGAGCCTGCTTCCTCATCTTTGAACTGTTTCCTCTGCTATAAGCAAGTCAATGTAAATCTAGTTGAATGTGGCAATGCCATAGGCAAAACCAGGTCTACCTTTTTATACTTGTAGCTCGGTGTATTTCCTAAGACCCAGTTAAGCAGTGTATATATTTAATAGATTCTTTCAAGTACCATGTTTTTATGTTTCCGGTACAATAATCCAAATGTTTTTTGTTTTTGAATTTTCCAAGTCAAACAATAGTATGTTTGCGAGCACGATGAAATACTATGCCAGTGGTGAGATTAAAAGTGATTACAATGTCGTATGTAAACAATATGTTCTTTTAATTAATATTAGAGCAGAATTCAGCTGTATAAACAAAAATAGGAAGCTAGAATTGAGAGTAAAGCATAATTGACTAGTCTTTCAGCCAATGATTGGCTCTCCACGAGTTCATCAACCTGATTAGTGTTTTTCTTAATTTGTTTCAGCTGCTAGGACGTGGAAAGATGTTACTTCAAAGTTCCTAATGATAATTGACTAGTCTTTCAGCCAATAATTGGCTCTCCACTAGTTCATCAACCTGATTAGGTTTTTTCTTAATTTGTTTCAGCTGGCTAGGACGTGGAAAGATGTTACTTCAAAGTTCCTAATGTTCTTACATATGTAACTATCATCAACAAATAACTATGTGTTTATATTAATTTATTTCATAAATTGACCCGAAGATGCAAGGCTTGAAACTGGAAATTGACTGGTGAGGGCGTCATCTTACAACCAAATGTAATCATTTCTTTCATGTTCGGGGGTTTCTCGTTTACCAGTCATTGTCATTTTATCTTTTCCCCAACAACACAGCTCATGAAGTTTTACAGCATCATTAACAATTAGTTCAAAGCACAAACAACAAACACAACTAGCGCAACTCGAATCCAAGCCACATCTGGAGCGGTGAACACCCTTGACCTTTGTATCATTTTAATTGTATATAACCTGATTTAAATATTTAATTTTGTAGCTTTTATTATTTATTTGCATTTTTAATATATATATATATTTATTTTTTTATTTTATGAATTTCTTTTTTTTTGAATTATTTAAAAAATTATCATTATTGATTTGACGGTTTAATCGATTGAATCGAGAACCGGTGAAAAGAAACCAAAAAACTTAATAAAATGAAATAAAACTAAAATGGAACTTATTGAGCCAAGTTCACGGTATCCAAGATCCACACCGTGGCCTTGGAAGACAAATTCGAGTTTCTTCATTTTTTTTTCTAGCATTTTCTCATTCCACTTCTTTCTTTCGAATCCATTTGTCCTTCCTTGAACTTAATCTAATGGCTACACAAAATCTTAAAGTAAATCTAAAACTCATTTTAAAACTAGTTGTAAAATGGATATAATGGCTCAAAACTAACTAAAAATCATTCATGAACAATATAAATGTGAGCGAATTAAGGCCTGAAATATGTAACAAATATTTACTCATAAAAAAATTCAATTTCTGCTTTAGAAGTTCTGATGTGATCTAGTTTCTTTTAGCAGTCTTGATGAATCTTGATAAAACTATCCAGAGTTTCCTTACGTGGCTAATTCATCTGATCATGTACCAATTTCACAACCTCATGTTGCTTATATCCATAATTGGTGAGGAATTTATATGCATTGGGACTAAATTGAAATTGAATATTAATGAAATAGAGATCGTTTCAAAATCAAGGCTCAAATTTGAAAGTTATAACTATTTCGGTTTTAGAGACTAAATTGAATAAAATATAAAACTTTAGGGGTATCTAAATAATGAAATTGAGTTGATACATGTTTATAATTGGATGAAATAAGAGAGTTGAAATTGATAAATTGAATTGAATACTTGTACAAATCAGAAATTGGACCAGATCGGAAATAATTGGGGAAAAGCCAAAATTGTTGGATAGTCCTTAAAGTTTCAATTTGTCTGTTGATTTAACCAGGTATGTTTATAAGGTATGGTTATATTTACTTGCAATATATTCTTGAATTTTGAATTCGTTTTTGTGTGATTGTAATTTGAATTGTTTTACAACAATTTGGTACAATAAGGTGTGTTAGAGACCAAAACGTAAAGAGATGATATAATAAATTGAATATGATGAATTAAAATTTGAGATATTTAATGAATTGATAATTAATTATGACTGATCAAATAGTATTGGTATGAATTTGTTTGATTATCAAGATATAGGATTAAATCGAATAATTCGTAAAATATGTAGGACCCTATAATTTAATTTGATTTGTATGGAATTTTATGTTATACCATTACTGAATTATTATTTGTAGCTAAAAACAACGCATAATCATCGAAAGAGAAAGGAAATGTAAAAGCTGACAACGAGTGACGCGAGCTTTCGATTTATATTTCTATAACTCAACTCATTTTAATTGTCGCATGTTTCTGTTGTCAATTATATTATTTTTCCTTATTGCAAAGGATGGGAAAGTATTCTGCTGAAGATGGAAAAAGTATGGCCAGCTCGGATTAGGTGATGTGATCCATCGGTACATTTGTCACGCCCCAAAATATAGGGGAATAATTGAAATAATTAACTAAGAAATGAATTATGCTTGATGGTTAAATAGTTAATGCATTTCCTAGTGGTCTTAGGTTTAAATTACTCTTTTTTCATTTCTTTTCCTTTTATTTTCAGCTAACTAGGATGAAAAGCACTAGGATGAAAAGCACACTAAAACAAATAATGTCATGAGTTTGAGCCACTCGAATCGTAACTATTTACTCCAATTTTTCCCATTTAAACATGGGTTTTGTTTTCTCTTCTAACCCCAATAAGAATTTTTTCTTCTCTCTCCCTAGTTTTTCTCATCTTTCTTTCCTTTCCTTCTTTTTTGCATCAATTTTTACATCTTTTTGCTACTGAACATTTTTACTTTCTTGAATTAAATCATTCTCGTTTAATTATTCTTCTACTGATTTTGTATTTGACGACAATCGCATTACAATACTTGCCAAGAAATGGTAAAAGCATCTCGTTTTAGAGTTTAGATCCAGAATTTCTGTAATTTTTCTATCTGGCACTATGAACGGAGAAAGTGTGAGCAGTTTATCTAAACCACTGAGTGGTTTATCCACACTGTGTTAGCAACTTTTATTTGCAATAATAAGTGGTTTATCCACACCGTATTAGCAACTTTTATTTGCAACAATGAGTGGTCTATCCACACCATACTAGCAACTTTAATCTGTAAATATGTTGTGCATCCACAACTTACTGACAGCTTATTTGCAAAAACTTTTTATAAAAAAAAACTTGGTGATTCATCCACCTTTTTTATTACTAGTGGATTATCCACAACTTAGTTTATCCACAAAAATTAATATATCATCCATTTTGACAAAATGACGTAATTACCCTTATAACACCCAAAAAAATAAAAACGACTTTATTATACAGAGTAGCTTACAAACATTAATGCATAAGCAGAGCATTTCGAAATCAAACATAAATGGTAGCTCAACAAGTGCTCTCTTCCCCAAATTTTAATAAACAATTTAAAAATGAAATGAATGAGCAATTTCTTTCGAGAATTAGTTAACCACGAAACATTTCTTCCTAATCTCTCCGTCATTCCCTGTGAGAACTCCAATGGCTCCCATCCTTTTCATTGACTGTGCAAACTCTGTCAAGAATTTCTTCGGGTCGACCAACTCGTTGACGATGTTGCGGGAGCCTTTGTTTGTTAAGAGGGCTGCATCCGACTGAAACAGGCCCTTGTTTTGCTTAACGGTGACGTAATAGTTATTATCGAATGTGAACCCACTACCAGGATCCATCGGCACGAATGTCGTGTTGTCAGTAAGGTTTCGGCATTGCGTCTTCAAGAAAGCCGCGTAGGTTGGGTTCAAGGAAGGATCTTGATCACCTCTTCCAGTAAAGTTGTATAGTCTGTTGCTGAAGGCATTGCAATGGCCTACTCCGATCGTATGCCCGCCTGCATTCAACTTTTATGTTAGCACTTTTTCGGAAATCTTTATCGACATCGAATGATCAAACTCTCTTTAGTTATGTTCTGCATTGATATTGTACCTGATAAGACCACCAGGTCATGTACATTGAGGCCTTGGTTAGCGAAATTCCGAACAAGGGTGGTGAAGTTAGAGAAAGGGGAAGGAAGATTAGCCAATGCCTCGGAAACTCGTGACACCCTGCCGTCTCTTCGTCCGGTAAGAACTTCCCACAAGGGTCTTTGGAACTGCAAATAATTACATAGTTAAATCAAATGCTTTCAATACCAAAATTAAAATCTTGTAAAGAGTTTTGGTTTAGCTTACTTTGAAAGAAACAGCATCCCTAGCAGCCAAGGCTAGAACATCAGCACACGATACCACATTGGGACATTTCTTCTCGACTTCTGCTTTTATATCGTCAATGACATCGAAACCAGCAAGGGTTAGGTTCGGAATCGCATCTTTCTCGGCTGAGTTATTAGTTGTCGAGTTCAATAGGACCGAACCATCACAACCCTGAAATGATTTCCCAATAAGCATACATGATTCAACACATTATAAATGTGGTGTACAATATTTAGAAAGCCTTACCCTAACAAAACAGTCATGAAAATGCATTCTGAGGAACCTTGCAGGCAATGTGGGATCATTGGCAACATGTTTCTCAGTAGCTTTCTTGATTATCTCTTCTGCATTAGGACATGTTTTCTTGTAGTATTTCTTCCTAAGGCTTCCTCCATGGCAGGTCCCAATAACACCAAAAACTACAATGCAAAGCAAAATGAGAGCCTGGTTTCTCATCTTTGATATCTTGCTAATTGAAAGTGTGGAATGACATTGGCAAAACCAGCTCTGCCATTTTATACTTGTTCATTTGGAATCTTTGTAATCCAGTTAGGCAATGTTTAATGTCAAATCATTATCATATTATTTATGTTCTGGTACAATTATTTTTTTCCAAAGTCAAACATTTAATTTATAAACAAACGATTTATAAGCTTTGTCTTGCTGTTTCCTTGGATGAACATAACTACATAAGCTTATAAACAAATCAAAGTAAAGTTAATGGGTAGTTTATCCTCCCAAGAAAGGCCATTTTGAACTCGGATACTTGAATAATCCCACATATTATACTTGCAGTTGACCCGAAAATGTAGGGCTTCAAACTGGACATTGATCATTTCTTATTTGTTTGTTAGGTTTTTCTCCTTCGCCAATCCAGTTTAAATATTTTCAGCAACCCAACAACTTATGAAAGATTTTAAAATGTTAGCTGTTAATTTTGTCAAACTGAGATGGAGATGAAGACTAGAAACCATTTGTTTTTTCTTTTTTAATGCAATTATTCCAACACTGTTTGGAAAGAGGTGTTAAGTCTTTGCTCATAATAAAAATTCCTTGAATAGTACAATGGAGGGCACTGAAGTTAAGAGCAAAAGCTTTGATTTCAATTGTATTGTGGTTGGTATGGGGAGCTTTCTTTTACCGGAGAAAGACGCAGTTCGTATGAGCTTATATGGTAATCTAATGACATTGCAAATAATAGACTTTGTCCAAAAATACAATCTCACATGGTAAGATAGTTGACAATTATACTATAGGAATATAATAAAATATTTAAAAAAAAATACATATCAAAATTTGAAGATTGTTTATCAAATAAAAAAAAGTACACCATCAATGTACCAAATACTCACTCAGCATAATACATTATATTATAAACATTGAAAACAAGTTGAGCTTGAACCTTGAATGTTCGAGTCTGAACTCAACTTATATCTTAAACGTACCTTTTTTTTTTTTTGCCTAAGCTCAGTTTTCAAATTTAATATTTCTGCCCAAACCCTTTCAAATGTTGAATAAATCTTCAAACTTAAGTCGGAAATCTATCCTATGAACAAATTTAATCGAAACTAAATCGATAATATACACCCTCTTCGTTATAAGGACGGGTGCAAAAAGGTTGTATGGTACACCATCTCCTCAGATAAAATTAAGTCCAGTTGCCCACTATACATCTTATTAACTTAGACAGATCAGAAGGTAGAAGCTCCAAAAAAAATTTACACTTTTTTCTCTAATTAATTAACTTTTTTAAAAAATTAAAAGATTTCTTTAATGCAGCAATTTAAAAGAGAAAATACACTGTTTACAAATTAAATAAAAATATTAAACTTCTTACTTTTTAAGTCAAAATAAATACACTTGCATTAAATGTAAGTTGAGAAAATGCTTTCATTAATAAATATTTTAAAAGCCCTTTGGAGACTTTTTTTTTTTTTAATCAATAATATCCATTTGTAACTTCTTTAACTCAGTTTAAACATTAGACTCGAATTCAGAAGATTGTATTGGTCATTGAAATGGTCTAGTAAGTCATCGAATTTTCTTTTTAAAAATAGTTATATTAAAATATTTGTTTATCTTGAAAGAAAACTTAGCCCATTTACGAAAAAACTAATGAATTAACAAAATTAATTTAGTTTAATTTTTCCTTGTACTGGTGACAACTTTCAAAACTTAGTTAATTTCCAAATTATTTATTATTCAAAATTTGCTTATAATCTAGTAGCAAAAGGTGAAATTCAACTTAATTTTAATTAAATAAAATCAGGATAATTTTATGCATAATAAATTCTAAATTTAGGTTTCAATATTCTAAATTCAAAATAACTACCATGCATGCATGCTAAGCAAACCCAAAACCAAATTCTTATGCCACAATTTGAATAAAATAATAAAGTTCCCAAAATAACCAAAATTTAAAATAATAAATTTAAAATACTTTTTAATAAAAAGATCAATTCGAACTAAGCTCTCCGTATGTCAAGTTTGTGTCCTAACATGGTGAATTGTTTGTAAAGATGGAAATAAGAGAGAGAGTGAGCTATGAAGTTTAGTGTGAGTCCAATCACAAGAAAACCAGTGCAAACAATAGACAAATCATACAGAATATTAATTCCTAGTGTAACAGTCTATTTTTTAGTAGTGTCGGAAACAGTGATTTCGAGACCACAAATCTGACGAGTGTGTACGTAAATATTATTTAATATTTACGAGTCAAATATAGTGTTATAATAAATTTTGATTTGATATTTTATATTATTTGAACAAATAATTAGGTTCAAGTGGTATATCTCTAAAGTCAAGTGGTTTTAGAAAAGAAGATATTGGGACCTCGTTTCTATAAACTGAGCCCGTAAATATTCTATTAAATATTTATGAAGTGTTATTAGGGTCATACTAAAATTTGGTTAAGAAATTTTAATGTTTAAATAATTAATTTGGTAAAAAGATTAAATTGTAAAATATGTAAAAGCTGAATTCTATTAACTAAAAGGTGAAACGGATATGAAATCTTAAACTAATGGACTTAAATGACAAATATACCATATAAAAAAGTAGTGGACAGCCATGGACATTAAATTGTTGATGATTAATTAAGTTATTAAAGGTAATATAAAAATTAAGTAAATAAAAGATGAAAGAATAACATCTTCTTTATTTTTTTTCTTCACCTTAAAGTCGAATAGCCATTGCCAAGGGGGAAGCAAGTTTCGGCCAAGCTATCTTGGTATGCATGATATTTTGTCCCGTTTTAAGTAATTTTTATGTTTTTGAGCTTGTATTAGCTTAATCTAGCTAGCTCGAGGGGCAATTTGTAAAACTGTTAAAGGTTTAGGGATTTATTATGAATGAGTTTGAAGTATTTTTGAAGTAGTTGATATAATATTAAAGTTAGTAGTTAGATATAAGTATTTTGTTAAGTGATTTTTGTTGATTTTGTGTTTAAAGACTTATTTGGGAAGATAGTAAAATTCAATGTTAATAATGGGAAATGGTGGAAAATATAGGTTGTTTGTGAATTTATTAAGAAACAGTTAGCATGAATACTAATTAAAATGGTTAAATTGCAAGTTTTAGGTTTATGGACTAAATTGTACAAAAGAAAAAATGTTAGGGGTAACTTTGTAATTTTACATTAAAGTGGGTTATAAGTTAGAATTAATGATATTAAGGTATTTGAATTATTCCATTGAAAGAAATTATTATTTAGATCAATATTTCATTGAAAGAAATTATTATTTAGATCAATAAAACAATCAACCGGACTTGAATCAAGGGAAAACAAAGTTTTGAATTAGTTCTCGACTTTGCTGAAACAACCGTTGTAATCAAGGTCAGTTCGTATTTCATTTTAGAATATTACATTTGAATTTATAAGATTAATTGATATCTTTATATATGTATCTATGTTTAAGATTGTCTTGATTTGAGAAAAGGAAAGGACCGTGATTGAAATATATCATGGTATTATACTCGAAAAGGAAAAGACCATGGTTGAAAGATATCATGGCACTACATTTGGTATTTTCGAATCAATGAAAAGGTTGAAAGGATGTTATCCGAAAAGAATAACAAATGAAAAGGTTGAAAATGATGTTATCTGAAAAGGGTATCAAATGAAAAGGTCGAAAAGGATATCAATGAAAAGGTTAAAAAGTATAGCAATGAAAAGGTTGGTTTCTCATCCTTTAACCGTTCACTATTCAGGTAACATGTTTCAGGCGAGATATGAAACATGAGTATAAATATGAAATGAATGTTTTGATTATTATAGTTTGATAATGAATATTAATTCCTTGGTGTAAATATATGTCTATAAATATGTTATTTAGTTATGTTTGTGGTGTGTTTAGAGAATTAAATGGTTATATGAGTATTTTTCAAGTATTTGATGATGTTTCATTTGGTTCAACGAGTAAATAAAGCCTTAAAGGGTATGTGATTATGTGAAATGAACTACGATTTTTGAGTAATGATATGGATTATGACGAAATGTGTAATTGAAAGGAAAAGATGGTTTAGTGTATATGTATGAGTGGTGAATTATAAAAGTGAAATGTTAGATATGTTTTATTTCATGTTTTGATTGGAATTGTATATGCAATGTTACACCAACTAACCTAGTGAGGTGGTGTGCATAGGAAAGGAAAATTAGTTTATGGCATAATGAAGTTGTTTAACTTAAATGTTCAGTAAGTTAAGTTTCATTTATATGAACTTATTAAGCATTAATTGCTTACATAGTTGTTTTTATCTGTTTTGAGCTGAATTAATGATATTAAACTATTTGAAATTGAATGAAATTATTATTTAGATCAATAAAAGAATCAATAGGACTTGAATCAAGGGAAAACAAAAGTTTTGGATTAGTTCTTGACTTTGCTGAAACAACCATAGTAATCAAGGTCAGATCGTATTTACATTTGAATTTATAAGATTAGTTGATATCTTTATATATGTATCTATGTATTGATGTTTAATATTGTCTTGATTTGAGAAAAGGAAAGGACCGTGATTGAAATATATCATGGTATTATACTCGAAAAGGAAAAGACCTGGTTGAAAGATACCATGGCACTACATTCAGTATTTTTGAATCAATGAAAAGGTTGAAAAGGATGTTATCTGAAAAGAATAACAAATGAAGACATTGAAAAGGATGTTATCTGAAAAAGGATATCAAATGAAAAGGTTGAAAAGGATAACAATGAAAAGGTTGGTATCTCATCCTTCAACCGTTCACTATTCAAGTAACATGTTTCAAGTGAGATATGTAACATAAGTATGAATATGAAATGAATGTTTTGATTATTATAGTTTGATAATGAATATTAATTCCTTGGTGTAAATATATGTCTATAAATATGTTATTTAGTTATGTTTGTGGTGTGTTTAGAGAATTAAATGGTTATATGAGTATTTTTCGAGTATTTGATGATGTTTCATTTGGTTCAACGGGTAAATAAAGCCTTAAAGAGTATGTGATTATGTGAAATGAACTACGATTTTTGAGTAATGATATGGATTATGACAAAATGTGTAATTGAAAGGAAAAGATGGTTTAGTGTATATGTATGAGTGGTGAATTATAAAAGTGAAATGTTATATATGTTTTATGTCATGTTTTGATTGGAATTGTATATGCAATGTTACACCAACTAACCTAGTGAGGTGGTGTGCATAGAAAAGGAAAATTAGTTTATGGCATAATAAAGTTGTTTAACTTAAATGTTCAGTAGGTTAAGTTTCCTTTATATGAACTTACTAAGCATTAATTGCTTACATAGTTGTTTTTATCTGTTTTGTAGATCATCAGAAGCTCGATCAGTTGGAATCGCGTCGAAATACGATCACACTATCCCATCATCATTTTGGTAGTTCTAGTTATTTTGGCTAATGGTTATAAATGACATGTATAAGGTTTAAATATAATAGGGCTTGATTTTGGTTTGACAATTTGGTATGTTTGAGTGGTACCAAGCTTATGTATGCATCAATGATTATAGTTAATGGTGTACATTGATAGGTTGTTGAATATTTATGCATGCCTTGTGATAATAGGTAAACCATGGTTGAATGACATATATGTTTGAAATGGTTTTGGTATGTTAGATATGTGATTAATTAATGAACTTGAGATATTGTTGGGTTGATTTTAATGTATGAATTGTGGTGTCTTTTGATGGCATATTGGTTAAGTTGATTTGGTATGAATTGAAGTTTTGTTAATAGTGTTTTAGACATATGAATGCATATGGGATCGGTATGTCTTGGCGTGCAAGATTTGGTTCATGATATGGCTTGTTTTGGGGTAACTTATGTAGCACACGGCCTGGGACGCGAGCTGTCACACGGTCTTTGTGTTATTACTGTGTTAGGTGCAAGTTTCACACAGTCTGAGACACAGCCTTGTGCCACAAGTCTATTTGTAACACGGTCTAGCACATGACTTACGACACGACCATGTAACCCAACATTGAATGCACACACGGTTTGACACATGACCTATGACGCGGCAGTGTGGCCCTATTTCGAATACTCACACAGGTGGACACACGACCTACGACACGGCCGTGTGGCCTTATTTCAAATACTCATGCGAATGGATACATGGGCTGGGACACGGCCATGTGTCCAGACTTCGAATGTTCACACAGTCTGGGCTATGTCACACATTATGGCCACACGAACATTTGACCCTTGTTTTTAATTTTTTTCCAAAATTTTCTATTTTGTTTCAAATTGATCCCGGAATGTTCCTAAACTATTTTTAGGGCCCCGTATGCTCAGATTAAGGCTCGTAAGTGTATTATTGCTTAAATTAAATTGAGTTTTTAATGATAGTTCATGAATTGCATAATTATTTCTGTTTTGATGTTGAATGTTCTGATTTGTAGATAACCCTCTGTAACCCTAACATGGCATTGAAGATGGGTTAGAGGTGTTACATTTAGTGGTATCACAACTGGATAGCAATTCAAAATATCGGTATTTCAGATCCACTCGTCAATATAATATCTTAATATTCACATCTATGCAAATGTTTATGAATGCAATGCAATTTCAACTTATAAAAAAAGGTCCTACCCTACCACTACATACCATAGTAGGAATCCCCCAGAACTCATCTACTTTTACACCACGTTGTGGATTAACCATTGATCGTTGTAAATTAACTGCTAACGATAAGAATATTGATGGATAAACTATCCATAAGTGCAAATAAAAGCTGCTAGTACGTTGTGGATGAACCACTGGTCGTGTAGATAAAATTCCAACTAAGATATGTTTTGGACGAACCATTGGTCGTGCAGATTAACTATCGACTAAGATACGTTTTGGATGAACAACTAGTCGTGCAGATAAACTCCCGACTAAAATACATTTTGGATGAACCATTGGTCCAGCAGATAAACTGTCGACTAAAATACGTTATGGATAAATAATGTGTATCATGCAATCAGTAACACAATGGTATAGAAAATATTATTATATCATCAGAATTACAGTGATAGTAAACATGTAATATTTTCATACCATACATATACAGTAATAATTTTGTCAATTAGATCATGGATTCCAACATTATTCATATTATCAATGACTTAATTGAATGAAATAAAGCATTAAAAATAGTTTGGGGTCTATTCATGGACTAAACTGAACAATTCATAAAATTTTGGACAAAACTGTAAAATAGAGGACACACGACTGTGTAGAAGGGTTACACGGCCATGTGGCCAAACTGTGTAATAGGTTGTGTCCTTGTGGCAAATGCAAAAACTAATCTACAAGGGAGATACGGCTATGTGGCAAGGTCTTAGTCAAATGGTTCACGAACTAACCTAAGGTTTGCAAGGCACACGGTTGTGTGGGGGCCATGTGGTCTACCCGTGTAGGCCACACGCCTGTGTGGTAGACCATGTGGCCCTAATCATAGAGTCAGTTTGCCTCGATTCACTTGTAAAAGAACACACACTTTTCTTTGGAAGCAGTATCGATGTTCCTCATGATTAAATCTGATCCGATGCACCTAAAACAGGTCCTTCAAACGACATTTATACACGAATTAATAATTGGTTTCAAGATTATCGAAAGATTCGACAAGAACCAAAAAAGATTGAGTAGTTGAATTGAAAGATTAAAGTCGGATAGAAATTCTACAAAAATTTGAGATCTAAACATAAAAAACGAAAGGTACTTACCGATTATTGGCCAGGATAATGGATGTTTATTAATGACAAATCTAAACTCCGATAGAAAAGGATTGAATAGGGGATGATTTGATTCAAGATAGCAAAATAATCAACAGCATTTAGGATGAAAATATGGTGTAAAGAAAATGGAAGAAAATAAAAAGAGAATGAATAGAAAGATGGAGAGCAAATTCTATTAGGATTTGAAAATGGGAAATATGAAAATCTAATTAGGAAAATAATATAAAAAGATGGTAGAATTCTAGTTCTATTAGAAATTTTAGGAATAAGTAAGTTGTGAATTCTAATTAGGAAATAATTGGTTAAATTCTTAGAGTTTGTAAACCCTAAAGGCGTCACCTGCAATTTTCTCAAGATTTGCCAAAATTGAATTTAAAATGAAAAGGAGGAGGCAACATCTCAAACCTTGGCTTCAAAGAAGCGTAACACCCTAACCATTGAGCCTATTGCTCAATCCTTATTTATTTTTTACGCTTAATCATATAGTTGTGTCTTAGGGTGTTTTTGGCAAAATTATGAAATAAAAAGGGAATGAGGGGGCTTGACCTTGGATCTAGAGAGATTTTAGCATTTTAAGCATGGAGCCTACAACTCATTTCTTACCTAATTTAGACACTTAATTGTATATATTACTTTCTTTTTGGAGTCTTGCCGAATTTCCAAAATAAAATGAGAAGAAGGGGTTCAAACTTGGGATCGCAAACAAGGGAAGCTAACTTTAAACCATTAAGTTTGAAGTCTATTTCTTACTTAATCTTATTTCTTAATTGTATCTATTTATTTCAAGGTGTGACTTTTCTCTAGCTTGTTGAAAATAATAAAATAGGAGGAAAGGATTCAACTTACATATTCTTTACTAGGTTACAAATATAACACCATAACTTTTAACAGTTCTTCACTTAAGCCTTCTTTCCACTTTATACAATGTCATGACATACTTTTTTAACTTTACAATTTAGTCTTTTTTCCATTATTATTGAAAATTACGATAATTTCATAAACTAAAATTTGTATCATTAACACTAGTTTCCTCTTATAATACTATACATAGCATTATTAAAGTAGTAAATAAGCTACTTAATTGACATAATTTTTAATTAACATAACTTAAACATAATTAAATTCTTAAAGTACTTAATCTCAGAACTTAGGATGGGGGTATAGGTTAGGAGAGGGAAGAATAAGATATTGGAAATTCCTAGTGGAAGACTAATTTCCTAAAAATTGGACAATTTGCCTTTTTGGTCACTCCTTGTTTCTCCCCTTTTCTAATTAGGTCCTAACTCAATTAAAACACACTATTTTCAAATTAAACACCGTAATCAAGTTTCGTTTTAGATTAATTAATAAAATAAAACATGATTATATCATTTTAATAGTTTAATTAATTATTTATGCCCCTAATTTTGGTATTCGCTTCAAACCCTCGACTTATTTACAAACGCACAAAAATAACCTTATAAATCGAAGCGTGACTACTCTCGGTTTTTACAAATTCAATTCTTCTAACCCTATTTTTAAGATGTGACACCATTTATTTTTAAAAAATCAAATATTTGTTTTTTTCTAAGCAAAGATAAAAGATAAGTATAATGTAAATGTCAAACCCTTAAACTTACTCTTAGTATTTAGATAATTATGTGCAAGAGTTAATAATGAGCTGAGGTTATTTTAGGAAAATAAAATATTTTGTTACACACATAAATTTTCATTTATTTCATGTGTTATATAATTCGTAAGATAAATTAAATAGATTACTATAATCTAAACGTTAAAAATATAATAAATTATTTTATTAAAAATTTAATAAAAGAAAAATATAAAATGATATTAATATATATATATATATATATAAAGACAGACCATTACAGTGGTTCTTCTCCCTAAATTTTGAAAAATTTTGATTTTTCCTTTAAAATTTTGGAAATTTTAATTAGACTCTCAAAAATTCTCAATACAACTTTTTTTTTGAAAATTTTATTTAATCTCTCCTAAAAGTTTTTAAAATTATCATTAATCTCACAAAAATTAAAAAATTTAATTAGACCTCAATTTTTTTAAAAATCTCGGTAAACTCTTAAAATTTTGAAAATTTTCTAAGCCTTCAAAATTTTGTTCCAAGATCCACCACTATATATATAATTATGAAATATTAAATAAAAATAATTTGATTTAAAAATTTTAATATAAACATACTTAAATAAATTTAAGTTAATCATTTACAAATATAAACGTGGTTAAATAAAATTTAAAGTTTATATTTCAAATCAAACTGAACTTAAACAATTATATATGATAGTAATATCATACTTAAACTTAATCCAACGCAGTCGAATTTGAGGGATGAACATAACATAGCTCAACTATCTGATCCTTGGGTTCATCAAACTGTAGTTTGGTGCATTCTTCTTGCTGGGTAATAATCATTAAAAGAGGTTGATTTGATATTTAAGCATTAAATTTATTGGGTATCTCTTCTTAAAAATTAATAATATGAAATAATTTGATTAAACTTTGGCTCAGCTTGAAAAGATTTTTATTCTAAAGTTAGGTTAAGCATTTAAGTTTGAAGAATAGTTTGGTATTTAAAAGGGTTTTAGATAAAAACATTAAATATGAAAAATAAATTTAAATAAAAATTAAATTTATTTAAAATACGAATCAATTAGTTTTAATATTCAAAACTTGAGTTCAGCCTAATTCATTTCTTAATTTTATATTATGTACGTCATTTATTTATTTTTATATAATTATAAAACTAATATAATGTAAATATTAAAAATATTTAAGTTGTTTATATTTCAAATTTTAATTAAAAAGTATATAAAGATAGTAATATTAAATAAAAATATTATTTAATAATAATAATATGAGTAAGATCTAAACGAGTTCATTTAACTATTTAAAATTTGAAATTTAAGACTTTATTTCTTATCGAATCAAACCTAAATAATTATATCAATATCAATATTATACTTGAATCGGCTAATGATACGACGATGAATATGATTGCTAACAAGCTACAATCACATAAATGGTTAGAACATTTTTGTTTTATTTAAAATTTGGTAAAGTACCATGGAAGTTTTTGTGCTAGAAATTAGATTTCATTTTGTCATTCTACGCAAAAAAAAAATGGACAAATTAGCCCTTCTACATTAAATTAAAAATCAAATTAGTTTTTCTGTTAAAAATTTCATCCATTTTTACTGATCAAATTAGTTTTTCTGTTAAAAATTTCATTCATTTTTACTGTTAAGTGCTAACATGTTTGATGGAGAAACCAAACAATAACACTTAATGTGCCACGTATACCTCATGCTAATATGGAGGGATTAATTCAAGCAAAATGAATGAAATTTTACGTGGATGGACTAATTTAAGCAACCAGACAGTAATATGTAACCACTTAACAGTAGAAATAAATGAAAATTTTGACAAAAGGATCAACTTGTTGTTTGAACTAATGTATATAGACTAATTTACCCATTTTTTAGTAAAAGGTGCAAATTGTAATCTAACTCTTAGTGCAGAAATCTCTATAGTACTTTTACCGGTACTCATAATATAAAGTTTAGATTACATACCAAAAGTTTAAATATCACTACAAAATTTAGTGGCTTTCGGAAAATTTAAACTATCCCTAAAAATTTAAGAATCGTCCTCAATAGATTCAAAGACAACTTAAGTCATCTCCAACAATTATCTTTTAAAACTGTCTCTAAAAAGTTTTAGGGACAAATATGAAAAATCGTCCATATACTTAAAAAACCAGCACTCAAAGATTATTAACGGTGTTTAAACATCATAGATAAGGTAATAAATACACACTCTCTTATAATTATGAAAATTTCTAGTTTTCTAGACATTTTAATTAATAGAACGTAATTATATTGTAATTTCTTATATCATATTTAATAATATATTATAATTATGCTATATAAATTTAAATTCTGAAAAGATAATAATTATTATAAAAATTATTGATAGCGTTTTAGAAAAATTCTTTAAACAAGTAACAAAACTTAAAATCAGTCTATCATATATAATACGTCAATCTAAAAATATTTAAAAATACGATTCTTGATAAAATTAATAAGAAAATAAACATCCCAAACAATGTTATCTAATTACTTTAGCTTACCATATTTATTAAGTTAATCTCTCGTAACATTAAACATATACACATTGTTATCATCGATTGATCATTGACACAATATAAATAATTAATAATAAATACAATTTAATTTAGTCAATTATTTATCATCAATAAAATTTTAAATTATTTAAATGAAATTAATAAAATAACATATAATTATATTTTAAAAATATAATAGATATATATATTAAAATTAAAATCTATTATTATTAATATAAAAAAATTGGGTAATTGAATTTGAGTATAATTATTTGTAATTACCAATGCAATTATTCTTCTCAATTTTCTCTAAGAATTGGAGTCCAATTACACCAGATTTTATACTGACGTATTAATTACAATGATTATCAAACAAGTTAGAGATATGTAAACACAAATCTTATTATCGGATGACTTACTTAAATTATTCATAAATCAAAAAATTTATCTAAAATATTAATCAATAAAAACCTATTTAAGTACACTCAAACCCAGATACCCAGATAATTTGTATAGTTGGAAGTAGAGAGTGAGTTAAAGAATAGTTATTTATGTATTTTCAATTATATCACACTTAATGGTAATTGCAGATATAATAAATATTTAACAGCTTAAGATGCTAGGCAAGCTTCCCAAAATAACCTGTTCCTTTCTTTCGGGGTTTTGGTTGAATCAACAGTAGATGATTTCTTGTCTTTGGCCGCTCCTCCATTGAACCGCCTATCATCCCTGCATTTTTTATGCAAACGAACCTCCTTTCGCATCTCCACCACCTCCCCATCATCATCATCGTCGTCGTCGTCGTCGTCGTCATCATCATTTGCTTTCTGTTCAAACCTATTAACCTCTCTAACACCATGAACAACATCAGATGTAGTAGTATCACAGCTACATGACTCTGCATCATCATCATCATCACCACCACCACCACCACCACCACCATCATCATCATCATCACGGTTAATAACAGACATGGCAGGATCGAAACAACACCCAGATTCCGAATCACCAGTAGCTTCAAACAGCAAGTAAGAAGAGATATCAATAACTTTACTCATTATATAATATAATAACAGCACTAAAGAACAAACATGAACAAAAAAGCACAAGACTGACTTTTGTTTTGTTTTCAAGTCTCTCTTTTTATAACATGAAAGGACTTTTGTATACTATAGCTGATGGATAGATAGATTAAAATAAAATATTAAATTAAAGAAGAAAAAGAGAGTGTGGCTGTGGGCATTGTTGGCATGCTGAATTTGAACCCTTATTAAATTCAGAACCAATCTGCCTGCCTTTTACTTTTCTAGAAGGAAGAAAATGTGTTAAATAAAAAAAAAAGTAAACCAAATCTTCCAGAAGCAAAGTGGCGACGCCCCACATTTTACTTGTACCTGTTTTTAAGGTAAAACAAGGTAATATGAAATACAATTAGCCTATAGAAACAGTTTGTGTTTGGTTGAATAAAAAAATGGAAAGCTTTGTATAGAAGGAAAATGACAGAAAATGGTATAGGAGGGATGATTTATTTTTGGGTAAATTGTACTAATGGTCATCTAATTTTGCTCGCATTCCTGTTTTAGTCATTCAATTTTAAAAATTTTCAATTTAGACACTAACGTTTCAATTCATTCTTATTTTAGTCACTAGCCGTTAAATTAATAACATAAAGTTTTTTTTAAGACTTGTATAATAACATATTTAGTCCTCAATACTTACAAATTCTATCACTTTGATTCTAATTCTAAATAATTTAATAAATTCAACCATGCACATTTACAAATTCTATCAATTTGATCCTCAAACTTCTTAACTGAAACTTTCAGCTTTTAAAACAGAGGCATTTCACATCTATAAATTTGTTACAACGCCTTTGTTTTAAAAGTTGTAATTGAAAGAATTTGTAAATGTGAAAGGTTAAATTTATTGAATTATTTAGAATTATGATCAAATTGATAGATATGTAAGTATTGAGGACTAATGTGTTATTATACCAATTACAAAAAGTCTTTCTGTTATCAATTTAACGGTGAGTGACTAAAACAGAAATGAATTCAAACATTAGTGATGCGAGCATAGTTAGGTGACCAGTTGTACCCTTAAATTTTTTTTTTCTCTTATTGTATAAAAACAAATCATGAGAAGAAAAAATATGAGAGAGAGATGTATCTATATTAATATTTAAAATTTTTACGGAGTTAATGTCACGTTTTAATTGGGTCCCAACTTAGTGGAAAATTTACTAAAAATCACTTACTTCTACAAAGTAATAGATATTATCCTGGCAATTTTGTGTCTATATATAAAATCTAAAAAATATATATTTGTACATGATGAGATTCAAACTTAAAATATTATCGATTTTGATAACTCAATTTTTTTATTTCAACTAACAAGCTATTTTCTAAACTATCCTATCAAGTACACCACTGAAAAAATGATATTTTCTATCCTTCTACTTTTCTACTCTTTTAATTTTTTAATTTTTTATTTTTTTAATTTTTTTATTCTACCAAGTAAAGTCTTAGAGATGGTATCAGAGTGAAATTAGGTAAGGTGATTTTTTACTCCTTCCAAATCCAACTCAATGTTGCCTTTAAATCGATTTTATTTAAAATTTAAATATCCAATTCCAACCCCTAAAAAATAAAATTCCTTCTCATGCTTAGCCATTTTGAAATATTAATTAATTTTTATATTATATTAATTTCGAAAAATTAAATAAAATACATATTATAAAATTATAAAATATTTAATTAAAGACATAAAAATAATTAAAATATTGTAAATGTTCTAATATATATAATTAGTTACAAAATCAATATAAGGGTATTTTTGATAATTTTTAGGGCAAAGTGATGAGGATTTGATCAAAATCTAGCCCTGACACAAACTCAGATTTTATATTTGTGAAAAGTTTATCATCCCTTGTGTGATAAAAAAAAATTATGAGGATCGAGCCTGAATTATTTTACCACCTCTCATGTGAAAAGTTTAAATTTTGAATTTTATGGAAAAAAAAAATACAATGGGAGAGATTTTCTCTCCTTTTTGAAAAATTAATTGAAAGGTCCTTCCTTAATTGACACGAGGGCCCCCCACATTTTAGAAGAATGATTAATCTTTAGCTTTGGTTCCTCTATTACGCTTAAAGATAAGATTCAATCTTTCTACTTTAATTTTAATATAATTTAGTCTCATATATTTTTATAATGTTATTATTTAGTTCTTCGAGTCTTAGAAGTTGGCATGTATGTAGCTTCTCAT
This sequence comes from Gossypium arboreum, assembly GCF_025698485.1. Taxonomy (NCBI): domain Eukaryota; kingdom Viridiplantae; phylum Streptophyta; class Magnoliopsida; order Malvales; family Malvaceae; genus Gossypium; species Gossypium arboreum. The sequence goes on from NC_069081.1 coordinate 922,108, forward strand.
TTCTATTAGGTTTTCGTTGCTTTAATTGATATTATAAGACAATGGTCAAATTTTAATTTGGTCCCTAGGCGATGCTAAAATGTAAGATTAAATCTATTTTTTAATTTTTAACATGATTTGATCTCCTACTTTTATAATGACATTAGTTAGTCTAAATAGTTAATAATTCTAACTATTTCAATTAAAATGTTGACAGCAATTTTTTTAAGAATACTATTCAAGAGAACAACTTTATTTTATCATGAGTTTGAATAGGCATTTTAAGAAAAAAGTTTTTATTAATATTTTCAACGTTATTTTATTATTATATGACTTTCAAGTATAATTTTTTTTTAATTTCAAAACATCACCCTAGAAAATTTAATAAAAGAAATTTATTGGTGGTAACAACTGAACTTAAAATTTTAAATCCGAAATAAAAAACTAAATTCCAAATATAAAAAGCAAATTTTAATTTTTAATTCAAACAAAAAAAAATCAATCCAAGAATGACCAATGTTTGGGGTCTATTTTGATCACAAAAGAAAAATAAAAAAAAATAAAAAAGAGCAAACTACTGGTTACTGCTATATTTGACCCTCTGCAAACAAGGAAGTGTTTTTCCCATTACCCAAACACTCATCCAACAATTTTCTTCCCTTTTTGTCAAAACACTTGTCCTTTTTAGGAAAAAAAAAACAATAATAAAAATCAAACTTTAACAAGCTTAAATACCATTAAAAAAATTATAGACGAATAAACTTAGAGAAGAGGTTAACCCAAATGAAGAGGATTATGATTTTATAATATAGGGAAACGGAGCGTTCAATGAAAGAGTGGGAAACTAAAAGGGATGGATGGAGATGTTTTACTACATAACGTGCACTGAATGTATACTAAAAAAATCACATAGGGTTCATCAATAATAATAATAATAATAAAGTAAAAAAAGTAAACTATAATAAATAGTCACTCGAGTTTACTCGTGTTCTTATTTTGGTTACTTATTTTAAAAATTTGTTATTTTAGTCACTTTCCGTTAAAATACAAATAGAATGTTGATGTGGCTTTATTTTGATTGGTATAATAATAATTTTAACCCTTGATATTAATATACTATGTCAATTCGATTCTTATTCTAAAAAAATTAACAATTTCTCTCTCAATGTTTACATTTTGTATCAATTTGGTCCTAAGCCTAAAAAATCAAAAAAAAAATTGTAATTATAAAGATTTCAAATAAAAAGTACATAAAATTCAAAATTAAAAAAAATAAAAAGTGCTCTTCTGCCAAGTTGTGAATTTTAAGTATGTAATCAAGGGAATGACAAGAGTAACAGGGAGATTCAATCCTAAGCAAATTTAATGGCATGAGATTACTTCAACTAGACCCCCTATACTTATCTAGTATTTTGTTACTTATAGCTAAATCATGTTCTCTGTATGTGTTTTCAACACTTAATCCGACATTAATAAAACCAAAGTCCTTTTTTTTGGTTAAAAATCCAAAATTAATATATATATATATATATATATATAGATAGATAGATAGATAGATAGATAGATAGATAGATAGATAGGTAGGTTGATTTCAACTCTAAATCGCAAGACCAACTCACTCCTAAGGTTGAACAAAAAAAAAAAAATCCAATTCAAATAATAATTTTTTATTTGATCCCGATTGAAAAGTTAACATAAATCAAATTTGATTTCATTATAGTTCAGTTCCTACTTAAATTTGTTTGATTTGATTCCGATTAAGAATTTGAGATTTATTAAATTTGATTCAGTTATAATTTAGTTTGTACTTAAATTTGTTTGGTTTAATTTTAATCTCACAATAAAAAGTACAATGGTGTGAATTGAAATGAATTTTAAATTTTATAATATAAAATAAATATTTGATATTTAAAATATTATATAAAATATATTTTTCAGACAAAAATCTAAAACCAAAAAAATTGATGAAAATTAATCATTTTTTAAAATTTTATTTACTTTTTATTTTGAAAATTTTATAAATATATTTTTGGATTTTAGGATTAAAATCAAATTTACATATTGTGTAAAATTTTATAATGCTAACACTATTATTATATCAATCAAGATAAAATCATGTCGCCGGGGAGTAGCTAAAACAAGAAATTTAACTAACAAAAATGAACAAAACAGGAAATTTAACTAACAAGAGTGACTAAAATAACAATTTTTTTTAAATGAGTGACCAATATAAAAATATAGATATACTGGGACTATTTGAGTAGTTTACCCAAAAAATATATTGGAATTTATTTTATGGCAGTTTTTGATTTCCCCTGAAATCAACCACGTGTTAAACTGGTAGAGCTACTTGATGGTATTCAACAATTGACTAAGCGAGTTTCGGTTTTTTTCATTTCTTTTCTTTTTTTCTTTTTTTTTTCCTTTTTTTTTTAATTCTGGGATTTCTTGCTCCACCTTTCTTTCTTTCTATTATAAATGGAATTAATTTATTCCCTGGGTGAAACCTGTCAATCCATTTTTAAATTCCTTTTTCATGACTAATAATGCCAAAACGGAAGAAAATAAAATAAACTTTTTAAATTACAAATACAATCAAGCACAAATAATACCCATCTGAATAACTAAGAACTAAGATAAGAATTAATAATTTAGTAGGTAAACAAGAAAAGGAAAGGGAACTGCTGAGAACAGATGAGTTTGGCGTAGAATATTGGTTCAATTTGTAACCAGTTCGAAATCGAACCAGCCGACCTCCCAACAAATCAAATAATAGAAAACGTGGTAGAGAGGTAAAGATGGATCATTACTTCACCAAGCATGGACTATTTAATAATTTAGTATTTCTGTTATTTCACTGAGATATGAGAATCTGGAAAAGTATAGATAAGGTTAATAATGATGAAGACCCACCGAAAGATTTAAAACTTTGATACAATCACAGGACCGAACCAGCACGAAAGGGGAAAAGAATGATGAAAGAAGGGTCCGGGCGTCACAAGCAGCCAACAGATTTATATCACAAGTACTCAAATCTGAATAAAACAAATGACGTTTCTTTGCCTTTTATGCTTCTAGAAAGTCCCTACTTAACAAAAAACCAACAATGCAGCGGGTTGCAACCAGCACCCACAGGAACATGGACAATGTGGCATGCATGACAAAGAAGAGAGACACGTATGGAAGGAACGGAAAATGAAAGGAACAGTGCAATAGCGCATGTCAAGAACATGGCCAATTGCGCACGTCAAGATTTAGTCCTTTATATCAACTTGATCAACAACAACTAGCAGTATTACAAGAAACCATTAACCACACAATGATGGTTAAATAAAAATCATTTTAATGCAGCCATGAACTAATGAAAATAAGCAAGTATCAAAGGAGATATAAAATGCGAGGAAGAAGGTTCATCACGTCAGGAATAGTTATTGAATGAGGCTTGTCAAAGTAATGTGACTGCTCCTCAGAACGTACAATTTTAATCCTAGTGATGTCACAATGATAAATTGATGATTCTCATAAATGAGATAGATGATACCTTGATTTTCAGTAATGCTTCACGATCCCAGTACAAACAATAGTCAACATGGAAGCAACAAGTGATACCGAAGATGTTCGGTCCCTGGTTACCCTGCGACAAACAGATATATAACCAAGCAGGTAAAAGCTCAACTGAAACAGCGGAGCATGAGAAATACCTCCAAATTTCAACGAAGAAAACTGGGTAGTATCTATCTAGATATTGTATCTCCATCATCTGGAACTAAGCTACTGAAGATAAAGATAGGTACGATAGATGTTAGTTGTACAACTAAAATCTTACAAATCTCAATTACTAGTAAAATATGTAGAAACTAAATTCAATGAAGGGGAAATAAGTAGCTAAATGATAAATCATAATTACAGTAAAAATATGCAAGGGACAGCAATGCAGATAATATATGGAAGGAGAACTGAAAAAAATTCTCTTGCAAAAATCATAAAGATAGACCGCTATGCATAAATGATTTCATAATACCTGAATGTCAGGTCACTTCAGGTAGCTTGAAGGAATCCTTAAAAATATCAGCGAAAAGAAGTTTCACCAAGGAACAAAAGAGAAGTACAGAGATATTGAATAAACTCTCAGAATGTATCTTGCTGAGGAAAAAAAATTCAAAACTGTTGAGAACAAGTTATTTGAAAGTGGAAACAAATACATTAAAGGAATGTTGTATCCTGGTTGTCCCTGCAAAATTATACTACAAACAGATGTTCTAGAGGAAAAATCAATAAATTAATGTTTAGTATCTAAATGGAATTCAATGATACACAGAATACAAATTGCATAGGCATGGAATGCGCCATAAATTACAAGTTTCTGGGAATTTGATCCCATGAAGCAATTACAAGGAGGATGGAGTGAAACATATGACCACAGCTTATCCTCAATCCACCCGAAAGGCTGATACCAGTCAGTCAATATATCCAAGCTCCGTGTGACCAAATGTTACAAAGATTTTCTACCACCTCCTAATCAATAAGGTTTGTTTTGTTTGTTGTCTCTCTTAAGCTGAACCTTGAGTTTCTTACCACCTAATTGGCATCCATTCATCATGTTTATTGCATTTTGAGCCGCTGCTGGAGAGTCGTAACTAACAAATCCTGCAAAAGGAGAATGTTGAGAGATAAAACTCCTTAACAATCATATCAGATTAACAGGTAAAAGAGAACACATTTACCGAAGCATTTACTAACTCCTGTTGCTTTGTCAACAAAAACCTTTGCGCTTAAGACCCTGCCAAATCCTTGAAAAGCATTAGCCAACTCTTGATCACCGAATTCTTGAGGTATGTGATAAATAAATAGATTTGCACCAGGTGGACCTAGGTCAGAGGATACACTATTTAATAACATACTACAACCAAGAATCTATTTTTGAAAGAACAGCAAAAACCAAGATGACCAGAGATAGCAAACCTTCAATCTGCCCTCCTGAATTTGTACCGACAGGGGAAGATGATGAAGAATTACTATTTATGTTTGCTTGTGGCACTGAACCAGGTGAACCAGTCAACAGACGATGGTTCATGATTCCCCCAGGATATGCCATGGGGTACTGAAGACCTGGTACAGCTGGGTAAGCTGAGCCCACATAACTTGTAGGAGGCACAGCATAATTTCTAGGAGCAATATTGGGAGCAAGCTCAGGGGTGATTCCTCGCAACGAACTTCCTTGATTCACAGGAGGAATCATATTGTTGAACGCAGGTTGGTTCTGCATTGGTGGCAAGCGGTACTGCATAAGTCCATAACTTCCTGGAGCCTAAATAAATAATGAGATGATATATCATATTTAGATATTAGATGCTCAGCTAAGCATCATGACACTAAAAATGGACAATCCCCATAGCTCAGTTAATAGGAGACAGAATCACTAATGAGTTTGTTCAGAAATTTAAAAATCCAGAAAAAGAAAAGGAAAACCAACCTGATATCCATATCCATTATATGGAGGAACATAACCCATTGGCAAGGCTCCAAACAATGAAGGATGTGGTGAATCAGCATTTGGCATGTTCGAAGCTTGGGATTGGGCTTTCTGGGCCCTTCGAGCTTGTCTTTCCTTTTCTGTATCTGCCCATTTGACAACGAGAGGGACACTTGAACCCTAAAACAGCAGAAGATAAAGACCAGAAGATAGTACCCCAGTTTTATTAGAATAACTAACCGTCTAACTCACTATCATACATGATAACAATAAGATGCTATTTCAGGCAAATGACCACGGCATCCTTAACTAAGATTTCGGTGCCAAAGGTAAAGAGATGCCAGAAAAAAAACTGATTATCTGGTCCAAGAACAAAGTCTAATGAAGACAATGACTTCAAGTTGTATATATGCATTTTCCAAACCACTAGGGTCTAGAACAAAATTCCAGACATTATCCAAGTGTATCTTGATGAAGATAAAAGATTATTGACTTCCAAAGAAAGCCCACTAGCTTGACAATGTTGATTCTAGATGCAGCATGCTATTATTTATAACAGTGAGGTCTGCTTTGTGGCTTACAATACATAATAGGGATAAAAAGCCATAGACATCAGCCTTTGACGCAAATGCAAATAATTTCCAGGTTAGTATCGGAACCTTTAGAAACTAGAATTCTCACAAGGTAACATCATGAAATAAGTGAAATTTTGATGACATTCATTCCTATGAATGAGCAATGACTATGTAAGATAGCTGGTCAGCATATAACCATTGCATACCATATAAAACAGGAATAGATACCCAGAACAAGCTTCATGGTAATGCGTTGATTTTCAACAGCAGAAGCATCTAAAAATATACCAACCTCCATTTTATGCTTTCCATTAATGGCCTCCAGGGCAGCAAGGGCTTGTTCTTTTGTCTCATACTTCAAAAAGGCACAGCCTGCAATAAAGAAACCAACAAAACTACAATTCACATATTGAAATCAGCTTGTGGTTTAGGTTTTATTGTTAATGCAATTTAGTGGTTCTCATATTTTCTACATAATAATAATAATAACAAACCAAAAAGAAACAAGATCAAAGAATAAGCACCTTTACTTGTTTGTTGAGAACCTCTTAGAATCTGTAGGTCCTTTAGGGTTCCATATTTAGAAAATAAAGCAGAAACTTCATCTTCAGAGACATTCTTTGGCAACATGCCAACAAAGAGTTTGTGCTCTAAATCCATCAGGCAGTAAAAAGAAGATGATTATTCATTTTATCCAAGGATTTGATAGAAAGAGCATTACCAAAAGATGAATGGGAATCAATTCTTTCAACCTCATAGGAGGCAGAATAATAAGCAATTAATGTACAGAAGTTACGCATACCTAATCTTTCCAACTCGCCATCCGCATACTTCACTTGCAATGGACTAGATGCCTGAATCAGACAAAACAACAGAAAGATGAGTCCTACTAAGGGAGGTAATAACACTGGCATGGTAAAAGTAATACTATGGACAAAATATACAATAGCAGACATAGGAGATTGCAATGAAGTACTTTGGATTAATTGTCACCAAATTTTTAGTTAAAGGCTTGAAGGAAAAGAATCGAGTGACTAACCACTCTAAGCCCGAGCTCAAGGATACACTATGTTGTATAAAGATGCATATCTTACACCACCATAACAGAATGTACAATGATCAATCATGAAAATAAAATGCAAATATGACTGACAATGTACGCAAAACTTGTGGCATAAATTTATCCAGTCGCACTAGTATCATCTTAGGATAAATTGATGTAAAAATACAATTTATTTTAGTCAATCAAATTCTAGTAACAACTGTTCCCAGAAGGAACACTGGTTTTCTTTGGATTAGATTCCTAGATCTATGCTCAAGCATAACCATGCGATTCTCCTGCTCTTGTTTAAAATTTATCAAATCTAATATAACTTGTACAGGAGATGATATAAAGAGGATTCCCATTGCTGCACTATCAACTATGCTTACATACTTTGAATTGCAGTATTACGATGAAATCATGAATTCTTTTCAGACTCCTTGATTTGTCAAGCTACATAAAGAAATTCATCTCTTTTATTAACTGTGGAGAATGAAGTCCTCATCTACTTCCAGTTTAGACATTATAACATTTCCAATTTGCTACAGCAGCTCATTTGTATTGTAAAAGTAAACAACCATTGCATGAAAAGAAGGGCAGAAAGGTGCTTCAAACATAGTTTAAAACGATCAATGATCAGCAAAAAAGGCACATAACGGAACTAAGGGGAGTAAGTCTGACTGGGAGAAGCTCATTTTGATGTTACCTTATAAGCGTTGAAAGGTTTTTCTGTTGATAAGCATTTTCTTATTTACATTAATATGCACAAATACTTCCCCTTATTTCCAAAACCACAGTATCACCTCATTCATTTCACTCAAGGCATACACTTTTTACTCATTACATTGAAATTACTAGCCAGACCAATTCATTTGATCAGCTAGCTCATTGTTTTTGATTACAATATAATTCTTATGATAAGCCATGCATTTATTCACTCGAAGATGGTAAGCAGGTCAATCAGTTATGATAGGTATCGATTGACATAATGTGACAACATGCAAAATAGCTGGAGATTACTTGGGGGGGGGAGGGAGGGGAACTGGAGACTAGTCAGCCTTATGTGATGCCCTATCACTATAACTTCAATACGTATTGTTTACTTAATTATTTGAATTTCTTAAAATTTGATGGTTGAAATCATTAAGCACCTTGTTTCTCGCTGAAATAATGTTCTGCTAAAATGGTACCTAGCATAGAAACCCCTAGCCTTAATCTTATACATACTAGTAAAATTTCTCAAAACTTCATTTCATCAGAAAACAACCAGGTGTTAAAAAAATAAGCTTACAGCATGCTGGACTTTGATGCTGTGATCTTCTCGTTTTCCGTTGTCTCTAAAACTCAAGACATTGATTTACTTCAATGAGCAAGTACAAATAATTATCAAATTTATATGCTCGTATATTCTACAATTGCACTATTTGCATGTACCTTAATCAGCACAATGAAGCAGAAAAGAACTTCTACCAAGTTCGTTACAAAATGCCAGGGAACACAATTGCAAGGTAGTTTTAATGGAAGCTTAAGAAATAATGTCATATAATGCAAGCTTTCAGCATCAAAAACAGTAAATATTGAGATTCATGCCACTACCACAATGTTTAAAATGCAGTAACAATTTTGACTGCCTCAGATCAATAGTGAAATAGAGTGGACGGATATAGCGGTTAGGTGCTACTTTTGCAGGTCAGACGCTGAATTAAGCTAAAAGTGTGAAATTAATTGTGAATGTACGATACATTAAGAATTTAAGATCAGTGGAGAAAAACTTTGGACAGTACCAGCTAGATTTTGACAACAATAACTAATAATGTGGCAATAAATTCATTAAGATGAAAGGAAAAGAAATTCAAAAGTTGAACTAACCCCAGGTAATGTCTTCTTATTATGACAAGCATTGACCGCCTTATCAGCCTCTTCTCTTGACGGGCATATAACAAAGCAACACCCTTAATCAACATAAAAGAAAAGCAACGAGAAAATACCTCAAAATTAGGGTTCCAAACACCATAAACCACACTAAAACACGACAAATCTCACTCCAAACTAAACGAATCAAACAAATCACTAAAAAAGACAACCGCTAAAAGAAGAACGAACAATGTGAGAGATTTAAAACTTTTAAAAATAATAATAATAAACTTAAAACAAAAGAAAAAAGAAAGTTGAACCTCTAGAGGCACGAGTAGCCTTGTCTTTGATGATGTTGACTTCATCTACCAAAGCAAACTCTTCGAACATTGCGAGAACTTGAGCTTCCGTCATGTGCTTCGGCACTTGACCAACAAACAGCTTCACGCTCTCTTCGTTCGTCGCTTTCTTCTCCTTTTTTCCTTCAGCCATTAATGCCTGCTACTCTTCTTCTCCCTCTCTCTCTCTCTCTCTCTTTTCTCTTTTATTTGATTTTCTTTCTCTAGCTGAATTTTTTTTTTTTTAAGTCGTCGGAAAAAAAATGGGGGGTTTCTGGATGGGCAAAGTTGGATCTTCAATGGATTTTATTTTATTGCAATTAAAATTCGCTGCAAAGTGGGGCTACCGTTTTGGTTTATTTACGAAAATACCCTTACAGCTGTGCAACTCCTGAGCTTTGAGGTGGATGTACTTTGTTACAGTTGTGAGTTGGAACGAGGATTTGTACTTTAAAGAGAGGGCGTCGTTGAATGACGTATTTACCCCTTTTGTCTCATTTGGCCATTTTTAGTGATTCCCGCGGCTGCCTTGCATTGAAAAAGGACACACACACAAACTACTGCACTTCAATATGTTTAATATTTTTCTTTTCATTTTCTTTTATTTTATCCCCAAAAAGAATGCATTCAATTTTTATATTAATAAAATTACTTTATTTCCATCCTTTATTAAATATATTGTATTTTTGTTAACTCCAAAATTATTTTATTTGAAAATTTAACAAGTCTACGCCATTTGAAATTCTGTTATTGGCAATATATATCCGTTCCGTTTTATAAAACAAAGTCATATTTGATAATGATTGAAGCATTTTATTTCTTATATCTATATATTGCAATATATTATATATTCTTTAAAGTTTGAATTTAATTAATATTATTTAATTTTTAAATGTATTTCCTATTATAATAATAAATTTAACATTTAACATTTATATTTTGTCACTTTAATCCTTATTTTTTTAAGTTAAACTTTATCTTAAACTTTTAGAAAGAAAAGTCAATTTATTTTTTTAACGGAAACAAGACTAAAATATTAATTTTTAACATTGTTGGCTTGATAACTCGCATGACATATCATGCTAATATAATATCATTTGTCTTATACATCATGTCAAGAAATAATTTAAAATTATTTAAATAAAACTTATAATAAATAAAATTATAAAAAATTCATAAAATTTTAAAAAGAATTAGCATGGATAGCACATGGATTGTCATGCAAGTTGTTATGTTTAAAATTTTAATATTTTAGTTAATATTTTTGTTAAAAAATATTTTTCGATTAGCTTTTAAAAAAGTTGATGGTCAAATTTGACAATTTTAATTCTTTTTAAAAGAATGAGAGCAAATTTAACTTAAAAAAATAAGAATCAAATTAACAAAAAGATAAAACGTTAAGGACTAGATTTGATATTATGCCTATTTTTCAATAATGATTTTATTTATTACTTAGGATTGTGTTTAAGTAAACAAAATAGTGAAAATACTTTTTTTATGTAAATAATAATTCCGCATTCTAATGAATGATTATAAGGCGCGACGTTACTAAATTTTTTTATTATTTTAGGATTGTGTCAACTAAATTATTACTTAGTACTCAAATTATGCACAATGTTATGTGCTCTTAGCCAAAGCATATCAATTACAAGGCAGTGTGAGTTTGATTTGTATTTATTTAGGTGACTTAGTTTATTAGACTAATTACTTGAATTAGTGTTTGTAATAATTCAATATTCGAAGTTAAGATGTGGGGTATTTTTTATTGTCTGTCATTGGTGTAAGGAAGACAATACGATAGAATATTAAAGAATCTTTGTCAAAGTGGTCAAATTCAACAATAGTCAGACTATAACTCAACTCTGAGAGAATATGGAGAATTAGTCACTTAAATATGTCCCTAGAAAAGAAAATGTCGGAACTGATCGTATTACCTAATTAGCATTAGACAAAGAGGAAAATTTACAGTTACATATAATTTTTCCTTTTGACTCTTTTTTAACTTATTGTAAAATTTCTTATTCTACTCACCAGAAAAATCGAACTTAAATTTGGTTAGCCAAGAAAAAAAAAAGTTATCTCATGCGAAATTAAATTTCAGACATTGGATCTTAAAAATAAAATTGAAGTATCTATTTTTTAACTTGAAATTTGAAATAATCTATTATCATTATAAGTTAAATTGCTTTCGGTAGTAAACCATAAGAAGAAAATTTAATGATGTGTGAGGACCGCTCTCTTTTTTCATTGACTTTTCTTATTTCAAAATTAAATAAAAATACAAATTTATATATAAATATTAGTTTTTTTTTACTTTTTAGCATTTAAAATTATTTTGAAAACCTCTAAAACTCTGCCACATGTTAGTGGCGTTTTAAGGAGTTAAATCATTTTTAATGTTGTATTTTTATTATAGGTTGAAACTATAAATTTGTACTTAAATTATCATTTTTCTCTTTTTGATATTTTTTTTTTTTTACAAGCGGTCACTCGTTAGTCAAACCATTAAGTATATTTTAAAAAAGGGTTAACCCACAAATTAGTAATTAAACTATGTATTTTTCTATTTTGATACTTACACATTTTTTTGGTCACAAATGATGTCAAAACTATTGTTTTTCAAGGTGATACGTTATTACTTCAAGTGTTAGTTAAATTATTAAGTCTATTTAAAACACTATTTAAAAATTGACTTGTGATAAAAAAGATAAAAAAATAAAAAAATAAAAGTATATTTTCTCTTATACATTTTCTTTTTCTTTTTTTTATTCTTCAAAATTAGAGTAGTAGTTGAACCAGTCAAACCACCAATTCCCGGTTTGATCAGTTCGTCTAGTTCGTTCAAATAAATTATTAAAAATTTAAAAAAAATCAAAATAGAGAAAAAAAATAGTTCAATTGGTTTTTTTGGTCTTGTTCAATCGGTTTGTATCGATTTGCAGGTCAATCTGTTCAACCCCTATCTTTGAACTAGTGCCCTAACCAATTACAGGTCTAATTTTAAAAAGATTGATTTTGATCGATAAAATAACTTTTTCGCTCCTGTTAGGTAGAGCAAACATGCAGTGATCTTCAAAAATAGAATTTATCGCTAGCCTCTCGACCTCTAGAGTGTAAATAATTTTTATTAGTTTATTATATATTAGATAATTTTTTATTATAATCAAATCTTTTAATTATATTTTCTTTAAAATTAATATTTGTTATTGCTATTTGTGAGTATAAAATTATAAAAATTTATTATATAAATGAAAACGTGTTAAATAATTTTATTATAAAAATATAACATATTACAAATTAGTTATTTTGATTTTTAAAACAATTAAATAGATGTACTTTATTTTTAGAAGCTTGAAAAAGAATAAATGAAGCTAACAATTGAGATAAAAAAGAAATAAATAAAAGAAAAGAGGTCCTAAATGGAAAAAAAGGAAAAGATAAATCATTTGAAAATTTACGTTCCTGGTTTTATTCAGTTCTGTCATAGTTGCACATAATATATATTAATGATTTAAGTCAAAAACTTACTTTCCAATGTAAAAAGATAATGAGTCACCCGTTAGTAAGTAGTAAGTATTGAATTGATATATTTAATGGCTTAAATTTATTTTCATCAATTCAATGGTTGAGATCGTTTTAGATCGTATTGGGATCGCACCACTAAAGTTCACATTGTAGTTGTCACCCAAATTTGGTACTTTTGAAGAGATCTTGACAAAGCTAACGTAGGTAGACAAGTTACGATCGAAATGCTAATAACAATTAAGTTGATAATTAGGTAAACTACAATCTCTGCCTTTCATCTTTTTTCTCAAAAAATCAAAGTTCATAGTAACGATGGCCTCAAAGAGGATCATTATCAGCAAGCCCGCTCAAGCTAATCCTACAACCCATTCGACTTCATCATCAAACATCAATGTTCCCACCCATCCTTATGGCATTAGGCGAAAGACGAATGCTCTTTTAGAGTTGTTTGGTCAAACTTCTTCAATGCTCAGTGACAATCCATTCTATCCTTCTTCATTAACTCATAATCCGGAAGAAGCTTTTCCTTATCGATCGAGTGTAGCCCACTGCTTATCATTCAAGGGAAAAAGGCATCCAATCAAGTGACCATGCTATTCCAACATCTCCCTCAAGGCCAAATTTTGGAGTGATAAATGTCATAACAACTAACACCACATCATTGGAAGAACAAGTGGCATCTCTAACAAAGACAATAGAGAATTACTGTAAGCCTCAAACAAAGGGACAAACAGATGGACTTCATAATGAAATGGCTTATTAATCTTACTGATCAAAGGCCAGTTAATGAAGTTCAACATGAGAATCTACTAGTAACACTTAGTGAACAATCCAATGTACAAGTTGCCAAAGTTCATCAACCAACCATTAGTGAAGTTGTCACTCTCGATCAACTTAAGGACCTCATAAAAAAAGTTGTTAAAGATGAAGTTGATTGTGTAACTCAACCTTTATACACCTATGTCAAGCCATATTCCTACAAGATTGATTACTTAAAAATGTCAACAAGCTATCAACCTCTCAAATTCCAACAGTTTGACGATAAAGGTAATCCACGCTAGCATGTTGATCATTCTATGGAGACTTGCAATAATGTTGGAATTGATGGTGATCTCATAGTGAAGCAATTTATCATATCTCTAAAAGTAAATGCCTTTGATTGGTACACTGACCTTAAGCTTGGAATAATTGATATTTGGGAACAACTTAGACATGAATTTCTAAACAAATTTTACACCATTTGTTGCATTGTTAACATGATTAAGCTTACTGGTACACAATAGTGGAAAGATGAACCAGTCATTAACTACATCCATCGCTGAAGGAATCTAAGTCTAAATTGCAAGGAAAGAATTTTAGAATCTTTAATCTAGACATGTGAATCTAATGAATGAATTAGGGATTGAGTTATATTCTTCAAGGCATCAAGCCCAAGACCTTTGAAGAGTTAGCCACTCGAGCTCATTATATGGAGTTGAGTATGACAATTGTTGGAGACTTGTTGTTAGGATCCACTTCTCACAATAGACCTTTGTTCGTTACTAGATACGTTTGTGAGCAAAAAGTGAATCAAATTTTAGTAGACGATAGCTTAATTATTAACATACTCCTTTTGAAGAAGATGAAAGGTTTGAGAGTCCCTCTCGATAAGTTGATGCAAAATCACTTAATGATTCAAGGATTCAGCTTATAGGGGCAAAAGGCTTTCGGTAAACTTAAGCTTCAACTTTTCATCAGAGATATGGAATCAAATCTACTTTTCCATGTGATTAATGTTAAGACAACATATAACATGCTGTTGGGATGACCATGGATCCATCAAAATGGTGTGGTTTCCTCAACTCTTCACCAATACTTCAAGTATTGTTGTAGATACAAAGTTGTTTTCTACAGCAGAAGCTCACTTTGTCGATGCTAAGTTTTATCTGTAAAGCTCATTTCCGAAAGAAATTATGGTAGCCTAATTAAAGACACCAAGCAAAAAAGAAAGACCATACCTCTTATTCCAAGCGTAGATGATAAAATAACTCAAGGTTTGAAGGCTTTGACTCTTCCCCTCAATAACATGGAAGAATCAAAAGTATTTGAACCATCATTGAAAGGATACATCAGGCCTGTAAGATCCCTTCATGAGTATGGAAGTCTTTATTCTCATCGAGATAGCTAATGCTGGTTACAAGCAACAATAAGTGGTGAAATTGGCACTGTTGGAAAATATCCTGTTTGAAAATGGTTTTCTTACATAGCAGAAAATAAAAATTTTGAAAAATGATCCAATTTGTGATATTTATAGCAATAAACCCTAGACCAAAATTGTACCTGTGTTTTCAGATAGACGAATCCTTATCTTTCTCGACTTTCAACCAAACGATCTTTTTCATTATTCTCGTGCCACGAATTGCCTTGAGTATGAGCTCGATCAAATCGAATCAAACATAGAAACTAGAAACCATTTTCTTTCTTTTTGGGGTGAAAATGAAAATTTTATTCTCAAAATAGAAACCGACAGAATTGTTATTCTGGAAAAATACATTCAATAGTTAAGAATAAATTCTATCTACTTTTTGATAGAGTAACAATATCTTAAAGTAAAACCCTTGTTGAATTGCAAAAGTTTATTTCGACTAGAAAAACAACTTCCTCCTTAGGGTAGGAGTAGGGTGGACGACATCCCTTAGTATTCCTACTAGGTTTGCCTCCCATTCATATTCCATTAGGGGATTTTGAGGCTCTCTCATATCGGGTCAAATTACAAGTACTTCATGGGTTTTCGACCCAGTACTTTATAATCTGACCCAACTCAATTATGTTTTTCTATTTCCCAAATAAACTTTAATATTTATATTCAATTAAATAATTTTCTCATCCCAATTTTACACCTGATAAAATTATGACGATTTTACCCCTGGTAAAATTTCTAAGAAAATATATTTAATATTTCACCATTTAATTTGTTCACTATGACTGAATGATTTATTTTTACTTTCGAGCTTTAAAATAGCTCAAAAACATTCCAATCATTTTTTAGTAATCCATGTTCATTTGCAAATGAATCATTTCCATTTCCATTTCCATTTCCAATTTGAGAAAACCACATTCATTTCCAAATGACTCTATTTCTTCATTTCGGAGAAAACCATAATCATTTTTGAATATTTTCCATTTCTCTTATTTCACAATTTATATTCATTTTTGTTAATTTGATTCATCATGCAATTCATTTCTGGTTTCAACGAGCTAGCGGAGGGATCGATTGGACATATGGAATTGAGGTTTAACTATTTATAATTAAGTTTCAGCTTTTTTTCTAGTAATTATAAACTTATTTAGTCATGAAGTCATTCCACTATAGTATCGTGACTAAGCTCTTCCCAACGACATACCATTACGAAAGCAACTCGATTAGTTAACTGAACATTTATAGGCGGGATCATATAGCATAAATGGTATACTTTGTGAAAAAGAGAATTAGCACATTGATTTGGAATTGGTATGAGTGTCATATTAGTTGAATGAAATGGGATATTAGTTGAGTGTTTATAATTGACTTAACTTGCATTTTATTGCTTGAATTATAGAAATACCATTGAGTTTTATCGCTCAACGTACAGTTTGTTTTTCGTGAGCAGGTTAGGTTTAATTCGAGGTTCCGAGCATCAACTTCAACATCCAATCAAATATCCCTAACTCAATAATGTTTGTGTATTTTCTTTCGTTAGTTATACGGCATGTCCTAAGTTGAGTCGTATTTGGTACATAACTATGTTTATATGCACTTATGTTTTTAAAGGTTAATGTATAAGCTTGGTTAATTGAATATGGCTTGTAAAGAGAATTAAATTTGGTATGAAATGGTGTGATATGGTGCAATATTAATGGCCTTGGTTAAATTGATATGAATGCATATGACTTGAAGTTATTACATTAGATGGTTAGCTTATAGATAATCAAGCATTTGCGTATTGTTGAATAAAGCATTAAAGTATATGAATTGATGTTAAAAGGATTGCATTTTTTAGTTGAAATATGAATTGAATGTCCTTAGAGTTCGATTGAAAAAAATACAGGTTAAAATTCATTTGAGATTGTAGAAAAAATATGTGACGTCGTGACATCATTCGAATGTCGTCACAACGAGATCTAAATGCCATGGCATGGTGCAACATACTATCAAGCCTCGTCTCAACAACTAAAGTCCCCAAACCTTTTTCTAATTAAAAATCTATAGCGATTTAATTTTTACAATTTAGTCCCTAGGCCTTAATTAATCACAATTTCAGCTAAACTATTTAACCAAAATTAAATTCATCAATACACTAGCTCCATAAATATTCGTATTAAATATTTACGGACTCGATTTATGGAAATAGAGTCCGGAAAATGTAATTTTTTGACACCACTAAAAATAAGGTTTTATACAGTAAAAGCTTAGAAAGCCACCGAAAAGCAATACACATAAAGTGTTTGAGTAAATGCTCTCAAATATATTCTTTAAATCAATATGGAATACAATGCGATGATTACAAATGAGGGAGAAGGCCTCTATTTATAGTTGAGCTCCCATATCCGACGATGCTGATTGAATTATATTAACGGTTGAGATTAATGTCTATTTATAAAATGAGAATCCTAAGGGATTTAAAGTCTATACAATATTATTCCTTAGGATTTATAATAACTATCCTGGTAACTCTAGTTTTATTGGAATGTTACCAAGGCTTCAAGTAGATGAGCTTCTCTATGTGTTCCTTGAATCAGGTCAGTTCAAGTGGGTCAAATGAACCCCATTTGATCAATTGATCTCTATGAAACGTTTTGTGTGCATTTATCATGAGTTTTGATTCGTGATCCGTGACACACAAATATGCATAAAAAATATGTAGTTAATTTAGATTAAAAATATATGTTCAATTAGAAATCCCATCGATGATACATGTCAAATCAAATTTCATGGCTCACTTGTTACACTTTAAATTTGTATTCGTGATCAAGTCTTAATAGGGTATTTGTAAATGACGAATTTTTGGATGATAAAATTGATGATATTATACTTGTGTCATAAATAATTTTCTTTGATTAATTTAATTTAATTAACATATAAATATTAAAATTCTATATTATCACTAATTAAAAATAAAATAATTAAGTGATAATATTAAATTATTATTTTATCTCTAATTAATTAAATTAATAAAAGATAAATAATAAATAAAATCATTTAAATCCTTGTTGAACAATTAAATTAAATGGAGTAATTAAATTTTGCAATAACTTTATTTTATTAATGTGATGAATCAAATGGAGCAGTTAAATTATACAAGAACTATCTTTTATTTGAGTAATTAACACTATAAAAAAGGATCACCCCAAGCATTCTATACAAACTCAAGTTCAAGAATCCTGGAAAATCTTTGCAGAATTCTTTGAAGAAGCTAAAGAATTTGAAGAAATTTTGAAGAACGCCTTATCAATTCTGAAGAAAAGTCACTTTTTGATCTAGTTCAATCGTGGAGAACAAATCAAAAGCTGTTTCTGAATAAAGTTGTCTTTCAATCAATTTCAACTTAAGAAAAGAGGTCTAAATCCGTTTCAAGAGCAAGTCAACACGATCCTCGAAGCAATCAACATTCATTCAAGATCAAGCCAGACGATTCTTGGATCAAAGTCAAATCGAAGAGAAGAATCAAAAGATTTTTTTTTTTTTTTTGTATTCAAAAAATTTCAAAGATTCTAACTTTTTTTTCAAATCATCCATAACACAAAATTTTCAAGTCAACTTTCGACTCAAAATTTTTGTATATATTAATTATATTTATATAATTTACAGTAATCTTTAAAAATTAAATTAAAATATTTATCCAATAAATTTCCTCTTTAATTGTCATCTATTAACATTTTAAAAACTTCCTTAGAAAAGCTACTGCATATTATCGAATAGATTATTGTCTTAAAATAATTTTAAACATTTTATTTTTATTTTCATCCATGTGCAATATCTGGTATAATGTAAACTTCTGGTATGGCCTGTAATAATATGACTTAGAATAATAGCCTCATTTAACTTGAAATTTTGTAAAATATTTTAAGTTATAAAGAATTGGGTAAATTATAAAAATAGTCATTTTGCTTGTCTCATATTACATTTTAGTCACTTATATTTGAAATGTAATGTTTTAATCATTTGTGTTTTCGTTTTGTTACGAAGTGATCACTTTACCATTAATCTCCATTACCTCTCTAACTGTAGTCCTATGTGGCAGTTCATATCAATTTTAAATACCAACTTGGATGTCCTATGTGGCAAATTCAAATTAAATTTATTTAATTAAAAACATGTTTTCATCCTAGCAATTAGACATCAAAGTTGGTATTTAAAATCTATTTGGACTGCCACGTAGGATTGCCGTTAGGGAGGTAACGGAGTTTAACGGTAGAGTGACCATTTCGTAACAAGACGATTACATAAGTGACTAAAATGTAATCTGAGACAAACAAATGTGACTATTTTTGTAGTTTACCCTAAAAAATTTCTTTCTAATTTCAAGGATTAATACACCATTTGGTATTTAAATTAGTTTTAGTATTCAATTAAGTATTTGAACTTTTTTATTCTAATTAAACATTGAAATCGGGTAATTAACTAGCACAAAAGAGCTCAAATATCAAATTAAAAAAACTTTAAATAACGAAATAGACATCAAAGTCAAATTTATGTATCAGATTTGATCATTTAAACCAAATTTAGGTATAAATAACATATTAACCCTAATTTTTTTTCAAATTTAATTAAACTAAAAATAATTAAAATGTCAAATCACCTTAAAATCCACTGCTATCCAACTTGAAACAATCATTGATTTTTTTTTTTCATTATTTTCAAAATTTCCATTTTTAGATCCGTCCTTTTAAACTCTTCTACTCTTAACTTCATTATCTATTTTAAGAATAAAACTCATATTTTGATGGTGAAAAAAAAAATGAAATCAATAAATTAATTAATTAAAGCACCCAAAGAAAAGATGGATAGAAAGCAAAACTGGAAAAGGAAGGGGCCGACCAAACCCAATCGTGTGCGGCAGGGTTCATTTTTGGCAGAAAGGAGTACGGATACCGTTAGAGTAAGTTTTGTAGAAGGGGATATGGTAACAGGAGGGTAAGAAAGTAAAAAAAGCAAAGGGAAAAGGGTACAATCGTAGATTAGCGTGAAATCCGAGGTGCAAAAGATAAGTACGCCAGACTGTCCCCGCCAACGCCATCCCCTCCACTTTCCAAAGGCTATTTTCTGGTTCATTTCCTCCTCCTTTCCGATTAATTTTTTTAGTTATTAGATGAATAAAATGAACTCATCTAAGATTTAAATAAAGCAGTTGTTCTTAAATATTTGTTATTTATGAAAATTCTTCATCTTTTAAAAATATATTTATATAGTTATCAAATTTTAATTTTATTAAAATTTAATTACACCAAACGTCCTCAAACTATTATCCTCATTTTAAATTGATCATTAAACTTTAAAATATTTTAATTACATCCTCAAAATATCGATGTTATATTAATAAGGTCATCTCGTTACTAAAATCATTAATTTAATAGTTAAATGAAATATCAAATCTTATGTTACATAATTTAAAATAAAATTTAAAGAAAAAATATTGTAAAAATATTGATTTTAAGGTTTTGAAATTTTTACATAAAGTATAGTTTTTTTTTCATTTTAAATTATATCATATAAGATTTTATATTTCATTTAATGATTTCAATAATAGAAAGACCTAATTAATATAACATCGATAGTTTTAAAATATCTGATACGATTAACTCTTTATTGAATAATAAATTACATTTTAATATCAAATATTAAACATTTTATTTTATTTATTTCAATAATTCAAATTTTAATTAATTTGTTTAATAATAAAAGAATTAATTTAATAAAGCATTAGAGTTACCAAATACTTTCAAATTCTTTTTATACTATACTGACCGTCACTAAAATATGAAAGTAAAATTTTTTAACTGCCCTAGTAGAAGCGCTAAAAGACAGTTTTTATTACACATTTGTTGTACTATGAATTTAAGGCTTTGTTTAGCATTGCTTTTCAGCCGGAAACAATGTTAAACAAATAATTTTGAGTTAGAAGTGTTTTTGAAAATTACTTTTCAACGCTTTTGCTTTTGGCAAAAATGCTTTTAGGAATAAATGATAATTTTAACCCTTATAATATATTTTATATAATATTTATATTGTATATGTAATTATTTTCTTATTAAATTTTATTTTATATATAATATTATATATTTATTTTTTATTCATCATATTTTATTATTTAAAATATAGTTTATATATTCAATTAAATCTTATGAATAATTAATATTAATTACTTAAAAAATTTAAAATTTATATTTCATATATTAAAATATTAACAACAAATTATAATAAATTATTTTTATATTCTTATTAAGATATCATAATATTAATTAATTTGAACATTATTTAAATGCATATCTATTACTTTATAACACAACGTCTAAAATGGACATTTTACTTATCAAAAAGTACTTTTTGACAGCAATACTAAACACTTAAATCTTAAACCAAACTTTTCAAAAGCACTTCTCAAAATTACTTTTTCATTGCACTTTTTAAAAACACTTTTCAAAAGCAATGCTAAACTGACCCTAAATCTCTTAAAAGAAAGATCCAATATCATTGGTAAACTAATGATTTTTGGACCAAGGTAATTCTATCTACATTCGGCTTTGAATTTTCTTTATTCGAATTAATTCCTAAATTTGATAATTGTTCCTATATTAAGGTTTAAACTTGATTATTGGTCATACGTTAAAGCCTGAGCTTTAGGATTTTCAAGAATTAAATGTGAGAACAATTGTCAAGTTTAGAGCTTAACTTAGCTAAAAAAAAAGTTCATGCCCCAATGTGAAAAATTTTACTAAGTTCAGGATTTAACTTGGATAAAAAAAAGTTCAAATTCCAATGTGAAAATATTGTGAAGTTTAAGCTCTAAAAAGTGATTTAATCCTTAGATTATCTATTCAACTTTAAAGCTATTATACATACCACGTATATTTATAAGGCTTAATTCACGATTTAGCTCTTGAAATATACCCATTTTCTCACTTTGGTACTTAAATTTTTTTGTCTCAATTTGGTACCTAAAGTATCAATTTCCTCTATTTTTGGTCCATTTTGTAATGATGGTTAAAAAAATCTATTAGGCCACTTTGGCCAATGGAAAAGTACCACGTGGCTTGTTTTAGCTAATGAAAAATGTTATGTAGCAATTTGATTTATTTAAAATAAAAATATTAAATTTAAATTAAAAATATAAAATTAAAATATTAAATATTAGAAAACATTGTTGTCATTTACCGACAGTTGCTCGACGTTGATCGGACGTTGAACTATCACGTGGTACATCACGTGTCCCTTTGTAATTTTTTAATATCATATATATTATATTGATTAAAATGTAAAAATTCATAAGTAATATATATAAATTTTTCTTATAAAATTCTAAAATATATACTTATAATTTTTTAAAAATCAAATTAATATATAAAATTGAAAAATTTTATAAAAATTAAAAAATTAAATTTCAAGTAATTGCAAAAAGAACCTTGAAATTTAAATAATTTTAGAATTTTATAAAAAATATTTTTAAATATTTTTACATTTTTTATAATTTTACACTTTTTACTTTTTTTGTAATAATATTATTAATTTCAACTAATTTCTTTGCAATTATCGTATTTTGTAAATTTTTTATAATTTATATTTTTTTCTAGATTATATATATTTTTGAATTTTTATATATTTATTTCCATTTTCATATTTTTGATGTGTATATACATTTAATAAAATAAAATGTTTATTTTTAACATAAAAGCATCACATGACGCTTTGTAATTTGTTATCAGATTTTTTTTTTTAATGCCTGTCAAGAAATGGACTAAAAAATATAACAAATGCATACTTTAGGTACCAAATTGGGAAGTGATTGATACTATAGGTACCAAATTGGGACAAAAAATAGTTTAGGTACCAAAGTGAAAAATATACTAAGAGCCAAATCGCTGATGAACCTATTTATAATGGTATTTGTATAAAAATAAAAGCTAAATGCTCAAATTGACCCAACGTTTTAGGGGATGCTAACATAAAGGTCAAAGTTTTCAAAATGGTAATATATAGACCTAACATTTATAAAAGTGCTCAAATGAAGGTCAAACTTTTCAAAATGGTCAAATAAGAACCAAACTTTTTAAAAAATGCTCAAATAAGGGCCAAACTTTTTCAAGCAAATCCTCAATCATTGGTATTGGGAACTTGCCTTTGGCGGTTAACTTATTAAGTTGCATGTAGTTTACACACAACCTCTAGCTCCCATCCTTCTTCTCAACAATTACAATGGGAGAGGCAAAGGAATTGTTGCTGCCTTGAATAATGTCAGACTGAAGCACCTCTTGAATTAACTTTTCCATTTCAAACTTTTGTATTACAAGGTAATGGTATGGTTGAATCCTCACAACTGCTCATTCATCTTTGAGAGAAATTTTATGATCCTGTAGCCTTGGAGGGGGAAATCCTTGTGGAATTTGAAACGCATTAGCATAATCAACCAATAATGAATGCACATATTCATTAAAGAACTCAGTAGATGTTGACAAGGTTGTTTGCTTGTTGGAGGTCACCATCAATGTACAAGGCACTTGTCTTGATAAGGCTAAATACTTAGTAGATTGTGTGGCTTGCATGATCTTCCAGGATGAATACCTTGTAGGGTACAAGGATGGCCATAATGGCAAAATTGCATGGTTAAAGATACAAAGTCCCACATAATAGGGCCCAATGAAAGTAGCCACTGAATGCCCAGCACTGAGTCACACCCTTTTAAGGCCAATACCACAAAGTTAGTGGTAAATTGGTTCCTTATACAGCCCAAGATACATTTTTACAGTGACCTTAAGTCAGTAAATTACTACCATTAGCAATAGTCATCTTGATTCTAGCCTAAGAGTCCACTAATAAGTTTAGTTTCTTCACTAGCTTAACATCCATGAAATTAGGTTTGTTGCCAGAATCCATCAAAATAATTGCCCCAATATTACCTAGTTGAGCTGCAATTCTCATAGTGTCATGGCCTTATACCTTTTTATTGCATGTAAGGACAATATAAGATTAAGGGCTTGTTTCCTTTAACCTCAGCTGTTTCAAAAATTTATTGGCAATCTTAAAAGTCCTCACAATCTTCTTCTAATAGAGGTTCCAATAACAACTAATATAGCTAGGACTTCATACACTTATGACATAGACCGCACTTAGCACCACACCAGAAACATAACCCTATTTTTCTCCTATCCTCCATGTCAGCTTGTGAGAGAACTTGATTAGTGGATTTTTGACCAATCTTTCTGACTGGTGAGACGCTAGGAATTAGATCAAACAATGGTGTAGGGTTGGTTTTAGTACCAGGGAATAAGGAAAGAGATCTGTTTATCCCCTCATGTTTAAGTTGCCTAGCTTCTTATTAGTATTAGCCAAAATAATCTCCACCTAACTACCAGCCAAATAACCCTCTACCGAGGACTTAGGCTTGAATAGGTGCAAATATTGGCATATCTTGAGTTTAAGGTTACTAACAAAGATACTGAGTGCATAATTTTCAAGGAGTTGGATTTGATTGAAGAGACTTACAAAATCATCCGCATACCCTACTTGCTTCAGTGATACCAACTCAGCCATAGGGTTCCTAAAGAAAGTAGATCCAAACCGTTCATTGAGACTACAAGCATATTTATCCCAAGTTAATAGATGGAAACCTCTTTGCCTCTGAGCATAAAAGTGGTGTCAATCCAAGACCTTCCCTTTAGGTGGAGTATCACAGTCCTGACTTTGGCACTGTCAAAAATACCCTCTACCTCGAAATACTGCTCTAACTTGCACCACGGACCTAAAAAATTTATGCCATCAAACATTAGGCAATCCAACTTATAGGGCCGCCTCGAGCCATCTACGGCACTACGACGAGAGAAGGTGCCAGGAATACCCAAGTCCCTTATAGGAGAAACAACCACAGGATTTCATGGAAGGAAGCTAGGATGAGGACTACTCAAGATACTCTTGCCTCTATATTGGGAAGATCTACCAACAGCTACAATAGAAGCAGCATGTGGCAAATGCCTAGGTACTACTTGAGCAAGCTCTATAATTTAGTCTTGATCCCACCATGAAAGTCTTCATTCAGCTCCTTCAAATAGTTGTCTAACTTGGTGTCCCATTGTGACATCTCGACCTAGAGTTGGACCACTGCCTACTATAAGTGGCTAAACTCCTTCTGCAATCTGGTAGTGATCCCTTTATATTGGCCATAGAGAATCGTCTAGGCTCTGATACCTTTGCTATGAACTTTAAAATGAGAAGAGAAAATAAGAGAGAGAATATAGAAGAATGAGAAGAAACAAAGAATAACAAAATTCAATTTCCTTGCTGAAACATGCATAACTAATCCCCCTCACCCTTCAGCCTAAAAATGAAAACAAATAATCGTTTCAGGCAACTACACCAATTATTATTCACAGCTAGCAATGGTATGCACCATTTCACTTAACAAACTACGTACCATTTTACACATACTTCTCTTTCCCTGAATGCAACGTGCAATAAAAGTAAATAAGTAATCACTTTTCATATATTATTTTGAACTTAAAATTATTTATGTATAAATTTCCCATAATAAGTAATACAAAAACTAACAGAAATAATTGTAATACAAATTTTCCATAACAGGTGAATCTATTTGTGTAACACCTCTAACTTGTATTTGTCACCAGAATAGGGTTACGAGAATGCTACAGCAAGTTAACAGAAGTTAACAGGAATAAACAAGTAAAATCATAATAATTTCAATATAATTTCTCAAATACCATAAAGTAATTGATTTACAAAAATATCTTACATCTACGAGGCTTAAATCAGGCTTTAGGGACTAAAGAATTAATCTTAAAACCCTTGGGGACTAATTTGAAACAAATTAGAAAATTTTAGGAAAATATGAAAATTTTCAAAAAAGGGGAAATAGACAACTTATTGTGATATATGTGAATGAAGGAAGATGTATTTGGTTTCAATATTTCAGGAAAATATGTCTTTTGTTTTGGTATGTAAATATATAAAAAAAATTTCTAATTTGTTTCAAAAAAATTCAAAATTTCAAAAACAGGAAAATATGAAACAAATTAGATGTCTTTGGCATTCCACACATATATCATAATATGTTGTCTACTTGCACTTAATCTCATTCTTTATATACTTACATACCAAAACAAAAGTAATGACAAAACAAGCCTATTACATTCCATGTAATCCAAAACAAACATTCAAAAACTACTGAAAACAGATGGATAGTGTGACTCGAGTGTTGATCCGATCGTCCAACCTTCAAAAGTATCTACAAGAAACAGAAATAAGTAAGCTTATTGAAGCTTAGTAAGTTCGACGTACAGAAACAATAAATATTACCGAAGTAAATATAACAATTCAATCAAAAATAATTCAACAACAAGTATTTTTTGTCATCCACAATGTCAAACCGGTAAATTGCATAATTCAATACAAAGCTCAAATTTTGATTTCCGGGAAAACATATATGTTCGTAATGGAGTCAATTCAAGATGTCAAATACATGTCATGCCATTCAAAATCATTAAATAAGTTATAATACAATGATTTGCGATCTAATGAACGACTTACAAATACGAGTACACAAGTAATCCAACCGAAACATGCCAAACGCTCATAAGAGCTAATCCAACCGATAACACGCCAAATGTTCCAAAAAGCTAATCCAACTGATAACACACCACGACACTAAGTGCTTAGCTTGCAGGCTATACATACGCCCCCATAACACACTAGATCAGAGTAGTATAACACGAAAGTTTGCAACAAATGTTGAACCTCGGTATACTCAGGAAAAATATATATAACACTCCACATCAATCTCCAATTCAACCTCGCATAACATGTCATCATTCAGTTGTACTCTATCTCGCGTTCATCCGGCCCAAGTACCGCTATTCAACAACATTTTCCCAAATAACTTATATCATCAATAGAATGATTTATATACACTATTTCATATCATATCATATTATCATACAATTCATATAGATATTAAATTAAAATCTGTACGAACTTACCTGGACTGAGTTGTAATAGTTGTAGAAGTTTAGAGACTATTCCGTAATTTTCCCTATTCCACGTAAATCAACGGGATCTTGATTTAAAATATAAAATTTCCCAATTATTAGCTTACATTTCATAGTCCAATTTATTCTACATTTTATACCCTTTTATTTTTTGAAATTACATAATTTCCCCTAACTTTTACAACTTTTGCAATTTAGTCTCTTAACCCAAAAATCATGAAATTATCCATTTTCTCAAGTCAAAATTAACATTTGAATATTCAAGGCTTCTAAAAAGACCAAAAACACCTCTTATTCACCATTAAACCATGTGATTTTAACAATGTAATCCTTTAATTAAAAACCAACCAAAATCATTTTACAAAACAATCAAAAATCACAATCAAAGCTTCAAACACATACTTATCATAAAAAAACAATCAAGATTCATCAATGGCAACTTCTAAAATTTTTAACAGATTCGAAAATGAAAGTACGGGCTAGTTGGATCTAATTGCAACGATTTCAAAAACATAAAATTCATTAAAAACATGGCTCAAAAACTTACTCATGCAAGGAAAATTAACTAGCTGCCTATGCTTTCATGGTCTTTCGACAAAAGATGAAGAAAAAATGAAGAAGAAATGTCTATTTTCTTCAATTTGTTTTATTTAATTTTGATTTATTTACAATTTGCCATTAAACATATATCATTTTATCATTTCCATTCTAATTGCCGTCCTACACTATTAACTAGGACTAATTGCTAGATAGGCCCTTCCTCATTTAGTAATTAAGCTATTAAATCATCTAAATGCAATAATTATTAAGTTTTTCACATTTTTTAATTTAGTCATTTTTCTTTAATTATCTATCTAAACGTTAAAATTTTTTAATAAAAAAATAATACGTTTCTAATCACTTCTTAAATATTCTACAAATAAATTTACGAGCCAACACGATAGAAGTTTGTGGTCCCGAAACCATTATCTCGTCACCACTGAAAAACAAGATGTTACACTTTGTCATTCGGTTTCGAGATTTTTTTTAATACTTTTGCACTTAAATCATCAAAATGCCTTTGAAATGAGACAATTTTGGAATTACCTTAAAAAGAGACTTGAGGTTTCATTGATTTCTAGTCTTTGTTATTTTGTTCGCGAATCCAACAGTCAAAGGATGGGTGCTGGCAAGGAGAGACTACATCTTAATTTCAACCATGAATTGACGACTAGATTGTTAGATCCTAATTCAAAAGGTCCAAAGTTTGGGAGAAGTTTAGGGGATATTTGGATTTTTTTAGAAAACTAGTTTGTGAAACATAAAAGAATGGAGGGTTTTGTTTTGGTGTAAAAAGGATATCCGTCGGAGTTCAAACGTCAATGGTGTGGTCTTAATAGCCACGACAAAAAGGTGAAGAGGAAGTTCTGAGTTTATTAAAGGAGAGAAGAAATAAATCTTTCAATTTATTTTTATAATTTTAAGTTTTTTAAAGTTTAAATAAAATTTGACTTTAAAATGCTGCATAATTAATTATGTGTAATGCCACGTCAGTGAGGTACCAGGCCACATTAGCTAAGTTTTTTATCGTTTATTTACTAACAAATAGGTCAGCCTTTTTGTTAAATTCGAGCAATGTGTTAAAAATAATAGCCTCCTAAATGTTAATGGCATTATCTTCTTCTCTGTTAGCCTGTTCAGTCAAAATTATCCATACAATAGATTCGTTGATAACGATGGCTATGGATAGTGCAAATTCAAATATTTGTGAATATCATACTTGCCTTTTCAGATTCAAATAATATTTGAATTTGGATATTCTAATTACTATCCGCAACAAATGCGTATATTAATCTTTGGGCATCTTTTATTCAAATTCATTTTATTTTTGCAGACAACAGTTTTAATTCATATGTCCATTATTTGAATCTATTCCATTTTGTGGATAATGAACTTAAATTTAAATATCTAAAATCATTATTGTGCTACTTTTCCTTTTTAATTACTTACTAAATGTGGATATTTAACTGATTTTAATATTCAAAAATAATTCAATTAATTTGATTTTAGATTTGATAATAATATTTATGATAATAAATAGATTTGGATTCTAAAGTAGGTTTGTGGATTTAGTATTCACTCTCAAAGAATACAAAATAATGGATGATTTACAACTGAGGGGGAGACTCTCTATTTATAGTTGAGTTCCCCCTAATCTAACGATCTAGCTAAATTTACATCGACGGACGAGATGAAACCTATCCCTACAATTAAGGGATTTACAATATTGCATAATCAAATCAAATCAAATCAATTCTTAATTATTCTCCTCAATCTTCTAAGATTAATTTCCCTATTTAGTAAGGTAACCTAACTTTCCATATATGCTTCATTGGGCCACCCAAGCTTCAAAAAGATAGACTTCTTCATTAGTTTTTTGAATCGGGTCAGTCTTCATGAGTCAAATAATTCCCATCTAATCAATAGACCTCTATGGGATGCATTTTGTGTGATGCTCACGGGCTTTACACCTTAGTCTGTGACAAAAGGACTTAATTGATATTTCACGGACAATTTGAATTCTCAATAAAAACCTTTTAAAATTTGAGGATAAATTTAAAATCTAAATCATATTTTGAAGATGTCTAGTACAATTAAAGTAATTCAATCAAATCTATATTTTATCATTTAAAATATAAATAAATTATTAAATTTAAATTTAAACACTACATAGTATTAACTAGATTATTATGTAATAAGTTTATAAAATTTAAAATAAAAATAAAATATAATTTTAATTAAAATGAAAAATGAAGAAAATATATATTATACTACTTTAGGTTCAAATCTTATTTTATATATATATATATATATATAAATTTTATATAAAAATACTTTGAAAATAATAATTTTTAATTATTCAAGACACTGTCTTAATTAAATCTTCAATAATAATATAAAGTCGCAAGCTAGGTATGAATCCAGCTCCACTTACATCAAACCTACCATCACTCAATAAAAACATTTTTGTCAACAAGAAGCAAAGACTGAATAAATGACCATGTGATTAGTGCTTATATAGGTTTAGTTTCACGTCAATGTAATATATTTAAAATTTTACTTTAAAAGTACACTTTATCCAAATCGAATCTTGGTTAATTTTTTTCCCTTTAGTCTTGCTGAATTTTGTAGGATTATATTTTTATCTTGAATTTACAGTCAAATATAATATCATATAAATATAATATCTAGGACTTTGTGCTAAAAAATTTGAAAAACCCATATTAATGGGACCTGTCATGGCATCCCAATCCCATGTAGTACTGTCCAATCTGAATTTATGGATTAAACATAATTTTAGCCTTACCTTAAACACGTTTATGAGATCAAAGAGTTTGATGTTATGTAAACTTTCGGGTTTAAGTCATGTGGAATTAGGAATGTATCTTCACATTAAGTTGACATTAAGTTTGGGGCTTAATTAAAAATTTCAAGGGATTTAATGAGACTCTTTTAAAAAAAGGGTAAATTATTCCTAATTTCATTAAATTATTAATAACTTTACGTTTTTAGGCAATTAACTTCAAAAAGTTATAAAATAGTCACTGAATCACTTGAAAATTTTTATTTAAGTCATTAGGTTGTTAAAATTATTGTTATATGACCTTCTTTGTTCATTACGCCTGCATCAATAAAAAAACTCTCACTCTCTTCTATAGTTTCGTTTTTTTTTTCATGAAACAACTTTGAACGTCATGAATTTGCGAACCAAAATCTAAACAATTTTATTTTCCGATTTTCGACACTAACCGTCAGATCAACTTGGATTTAAAAAATATTATTTTACTTGCCAATGGGTACTTCACCGTATCGATTGTCAAATTGTCAGTGAGAGCTCGCTAGCTAGATTTAAAAAAAAAAAACTTTAATAGCCTAATGACTTAAATAAAAACTTTTGAACAGTTCAATAACTTAAATGAAAACTTCCAAATAGTTTAATAACTATTTTGTAACATTTTAAATTAAATTACCAAAATATAAATTTACTAATAATTTAATACATTAAGAATAATTTACCCTTAAAAAATGATAAATCTAATTAAAACTCTATAAAAACAGGCTCAATAAGAATTTACGAAATAATTCTAATTAAAATTTTAAAAATTCTGAAAGACTAACTAATTTTCAAAAAGGGGAGGAATTGATTGGAAAATTATTTTTAATAGAAAGTAAAAAATGGTGCACATGGGAGGATTTAGTCAAAACTAAAATATTAAAATAATTTATATTAAAAAAAAAAAAGTGAGAGCTGGCATATTTATAAAATTTAGAGGAGAAAACAGCCAATGGAAAACCCATTTCTTGAGTTAATTAAATATTATTAATATGTTTGAAAATATGAAAAAGAAAATGAATAAGATGGTTTGCTGATGAAGCAGTTGATTTCCAGCAAAACTCAGAGAGAATAAAAAAGGGTGTGAATGTGAAAAGCAAGAAACCGAAATGAAAAAGGAATAAAATATAGGAATGATAAAGAAAAGTCTATTACATTCATAAGCTTTATTTTATTAGGATTTTGTGGAGTACTACTGTACACAAATATGCTTAATACCAATATATTAAATAAATGTAATACTGAATTTCATTTTGTTTTGTTGTTCAGTTTAACTTTTTTTTTCTTATAACAATGTTAAAAAAATTGGTTGTTACTTTATGCGAATTTGAGTATGCTAAAGTGATAATAAATTTATTTAAAATAAAATATTAAATTTAAATTAAAAAAATACCTTTGACTTGTCGTTGATTGTTTTTAACCATTATTGACTTTTGACATATCAGAGACAGATGTAGAATAGACTAAATATAGATATAGATTTTTACCTCTATCCACTATACACCATTTTTGTCCATCCCTACACACCATATAGGGTATAAAGTACCCATCCATCTCTACACAGCTCATTGTAACTGTATGTCACGTTTTAAAATATTTGTAGTCCAGCTACCAGATCAGAATGCGATAAATTGCCAAAATATCAGATATATTGTAATACCTCATACCCGTACCTAAGATCCGGGATAGGATACGAGGTATTACCGAAATTTTCAGAATAATTTCAATTAATTTATATTATTTAGTATTCACATGTTCCATGTAACATCCTTTTCATATATTCAATTCAAAATATCATATAAAATACGATACAATACTTAAATTTTCATATTTACATGCTCATTCAGGGTATCCGAACCTACGACTAAATTGCGAAATACCAAGATTTAGGGCATATTGGTAATTTACCATTTTCCCAAATTTCACCCAATCTTAAATTGATAATTTCATTCACTTTATTAATTTAGATAATAAAACAATTTATTCCCTTCAATTTAGTCATTTTTGACATTTTTACAAAATTATCCCCTAAAGTTTTACTTTTAATCAATTTAGTCCATGAGCTTAAAACATGCAAATTAGCCATGCTAACTGAATATTCATATATATTTTTTCCTCCTCCTCCTCTCCATTCCACATCCTTAATGTATATAACATTCTTGTAAGTACGATTTCACAATTTACTTATTAATGCTCACATCAATCTGTTCACACGAGTCATAGTCACTCAATTATTTATAATTCGAGATACAGAGCTCAAAATTAAGATCCGTAAATTTTTCCTAAAACTAGACTCACATATAATTCTACCATAAAATTTTAAGAATTTTTGGTTTAGCCAATTAGTACAGTTTATTCATTTAAGTTTCCCCTATTTCACTATCCAACAGTTCGGACCTCTCTTCACTAAAAATTAATTATATCATAGTACAAAACTCGGATAATGTTCCCATTGATTTTTATTGAAAATAGACTCATTAAGGATTCTAAGCATATAAATTTGAGACTCTAATTAATTTTCTCCAATTTTTTGTGATTTTCCAAAGTCAAAACAGGGGAACCCAAATTCATTCTAACCTTGTCTCAAAAAATTCATTATATCTCATAATTTACAAATCCATTGCTTACAAAGTTTCTTCTATGAAAAACTAGACTCAATAACCTTTAATTTCATATTTTTATTCATTTTCTAATTCGATTTCTACAATTTATGGTGATTTTTCAAAGTTAGTCTACTTCTGCTGTCCAATATTGTTTTAGTTCAAGATGTTTATTACCATTTTTCCTCTAAATTTCAAAGGTCATACAATTCAGTCCTTGCTCAATTAGCCCATCTATTAAGCTAATTTTTCTCAATTAACATTTTATTCCATCATTCTAAACTATTACACAATCTTTGAAAATCATAATTTTAACACTAAACCTTAATTCACAACTTTTTCACAATTAGGTCCTAAAATCATTTTCTATTGAAATTACTTGATAAAATCGTCAAACAACAAAATCAAAGCTTCAAATTCATTTTATTTCATCATAAACAGCTAACACTTATCAATGATAGCTTTTAATTTTGTTCATAAAATCAAAAACTAATGAATTAAACACTTGGACCTAATTGTAAAAGTCACAAAAACATTAAAATCTCAAAGTAAAGGGTAAGAATTGAACTCACATATGTCAAAGTATGAAAAACCAACAGCTTTCAGACCTCCCATGGCATTTTTGCTGAATAAAAATGATGATATCTCTAGATTTTTCAAATTTGTCTTGTTTTATATGTTTAATTTGCAAAATTTCCCATTTTGCCCTTGTTTCTCCTTGTCTTTTTTGCTGATTTTCTTGCCCAACCGTCCAGCCCATACAATTTGGGTCCAATTCCTTTTAAATCCCTCCTTTTTAATCACTTAAACTATTTAATCACAATTTAATAAATTTCGCACTATTTTCAATTTAGTCCTTTTAATTAATTGACTAACCAAGCGTTAAAATTTTCTAACGAAACTTTAATACTAACTTAATAACACTCCATAAATATTTATAAAAATATTTATGGCTCGGTTCTAAATCCGAGGTCTCGATACCTCGTTTTCAACCAAATTTACGATTAATTCTTTTAAAATCATAAAATTCACTAATTAAAAATAATTCTTTTAAGTTCGCGCTTGGCCTACAATTATTATTTGTTAAAATTTCTAAACTTACTCGTCGGATTTAGTGATCTCGAATCACTGTTTCCGACACTACTGAAAAATTTGGCAGTTACATATATGCTTGTGGCTTAGCCACCATAATTGGTAGATTATTAAATTGCCCACACTTTCTCCTCTACACAATCCCAACCCAATGCAGATGTAGATTTAATATATATTAGATATGAGTATGCAATGATGCAAATTCAAATCAAACCCAATGCAGATGTAGATTTAATATATATTAGATATGTGTATACAATGATGCAAATTCAAATCAAACTCATATAATATTGTCGTACTTACTTATCAGATTTCATTTCAAATATACATGTGCAAGTGACATATTATTCAGTAACAGATCATCAGATAATGAATTTCATTCCCTAATTCAGATCATACGGACCCCATGGCAGACCTATGTTCGACTCGAATGATGTTTATGGCCTTAGGAAAAAAAATTGTTTTTTGGCCCACATGTTCGTGTGGATTTACACGGTCTGGATGGTTGGCTTGTATGGTCTACACGGCCTGGCACACGTCCGTGTGGCTTATCATAGTGCCTCACATGGACTGTTACACAGTCTGACAAATGGCCGTGTGATCCAAGTTAGAGAGTTACATGGTCTGGCACACGACCTAACACACACCCGTGTGACTCAAGTCAGAGAGTTACACGGTCTAGACGCACGCCCGTGTCATTCACCCGTGTGACTTACTACTAAAACTTTCCCTCACACAGCTTGGACACATGCCTATGTCGCACGCCCGTGTGACCCAAGTTAGAGGGCTACACAACATACCACCTGGCCATGTGGCTTACACAGCCTAGGCACACGACCATGTGGCTTACACAGTCTAGGCACACAATTGTGTGACATCAACATCAATGATTTTTGGCTTTTATCGTTCGCAGAAATTTGGATTTTCGTTACACACTTGGGATAGATTTGACGTAGAAGCATTAGAGATGATCCTGAAACCTAAAAACATCATTACTATGATCAATTAGACAATTATTCCCCAACTAACTGCCAGAATTAGTGCACAAAACCATGGTTACGTCGAAAAGTTTTGATGCAAAACCCCCAAACTCAAAACGACTTACCCTCATACAAATGCAGCAATGTAAGAGACTAAATTAATGGAGGACCGTGACAAGCAACCTTTCAACTAGAAATGAGGACTAATTGAACACTTAGGAAGGACAATTGAACAAAACAAGCAGAATCCCAATTTGGCAAATAACAACGAGAGCAACATAAACAAGAATTCGACAATACAACTAACACCGATAATCTTTTAGACGAACACAACGAATTAAGCAATCCTCAATAGAATAGTAGCAAAAATTTACAAAAGGAATCAAATAGAAAGAAAAACAATAGAGGAGTAGAAAAACAATAGGAAAACCAAAAGAAAAGAAAGAGAAAAAAAAGTCAAAAAAAGAAGAGGGAATGGAAACAATTTAATTAGTTTTTTAAAAGAAATAAATCAATTTACAAAAATAGCATAAAAATATATTTCCCAATTGGTAATACAAAGGCTCGAATACCAAATCAAAGAGAGCATAATGACTTAACCATTAAACCACTAGGCTCATCATTGACACAAGTTAATGTAGAAATAAACTTAAGTCAAAAGTTCAAGGGTAGTGTTTAAGTTAAAATAAAATAACAAAAATCTACCAAAAATGAGACTTGAACCCTTGATCTCAGACACATAAACAAAGTACTTAGCCATAGAAACAAACAATTAATAATGATAGATTTAACGATCAAACATTCAAAATTTTGATGCATTACAAATGTTCTCTTTGTTCTAGACTTGAGAACAAAGTTGTTGAGTATTGGCTAGCTGCAAGAAAAGGGATCTGAAATTTCCATTAAAGATGGAGTTTGAAAAATTTAGTATGGTAAATTGAAGTTAATTTCCCAAGTTGATATGACACCTAATAGGATGTTTCCACATTGTCACCAACTCATGCTTCTCTGCAAGGTTGAAAGATGAAAGCTGGCCTTGGCATTTTTAGTATGGGCTTTTAATTTTTGGAGGTTTAAAAATATTACAACAAAAGAATATGGTAATAGGCCTCCCACAAATCCAGATTCCTTCTTAAGTATGTGAAGAATGTGTCATCGGTAAACACCATCGGGAACCATTTCAAAAAAAACATCATGGAGAGCAAGAAAGGCATTGGAACTAGTGCATTCAGACTTGTATGGACCCATCAATCTGATGTCAAATAGAGGTAAACAATATTTTATACTGTTCATTGATGATTTTAGTGGAAAACTTGGGTTTATTTTTTACATGAAAAATCTGAAGCTCTTGCAACTTTAAAAAGTTTCAAAGCTCTAATTGAAAAAGAAGCAAGTACTCTAATAAAGGTGTTACTAGTGATCGTGGTAGAGAATACAATTTGGATGAGTTTGTTGTTTTCTGTGATGTGCAAGGAATAAAGAAACAATTAACTATAGCGTGCACGCCTTAACAAAATGGTATTTGCGAAAGGAAGAATCTCACAATTTTGAACATGGTACGAAGTTTTTTGATAAGGAGTGGAGTTCCAAAAGCTTTCTGGCCTAAAGCTGCCAATTGGAGCGTTCATATTTTGAACATAAGTCCTATCATAGTTGTTTAAAATATCACACCACAAGAAGCTTAGAGTGAACATAGATTAACAGTAGGTTACTTCAAAATTTTTGGGTGTGTTGCTTATGCCCATGTTCCTGATCAAAAGAGGAAAAAGCTTGATGACAAAGGAGAAAAATACATTTTCCATTGTGTTAATGAGCAATCAAAAGCATACAAATTATACAATCTTATTACTAAGAAAATTGTTATTAGTCATGGTGTGGTGTTTGATGAGGATCAATTTTAGAATTAGAGTGCAGGCAAAGGTGAACAGCAAATACAAACTGACTTTAATGGTGAAAATGAAGATAAAAGGTAGCAACCAATAGAACGAGTGCAAAATAAGCAACAAGTAGCTAAATTAGCAAATGAACGTCCTCAACGTAACAAGAGGAGACCTGCATGGATGGAGAATTTTGTGTAGGTGAAATTAATGAAGAGGAAGTCACTCATTTTTCTCTTTTTTAGATTGTAATCCTGTAGCTTTTGAAGAAGTTGTTAAATAGTCCAAATAGAGAAAGACAATGAGTGAAGAAATGGTAGCCATTGAATGTAACAACACTTGGGAGTTGACTGATCTTCCAAAATAACACAAAACTATTGGTGTGAAAGCGGTTTACAAGACAAAATTAAAGGAAAATGGCGAGATTGACAAATACAAGGCGCGCTTAGTAGCTGAGAGCTATAAGTAGGAATTTGGTGTTGATTACAAAGAGGTGTTTACTCCTGTTGCTTGTCATGATACAATCAGGTTAGTGATTGCTCTTACAACTCAGAATTCATGGCCTATTTTTCAAGGAGATGTAAAATCGACATTTTTACATAGTGATTTGAAAGAACAAGTATTTGTTGATCAACCTCCTGGATATTTGAAGCATGGAAATGAGAAAAAAAGTGTACAGGTTAAAGGAAGCCTTGTACAGATTGAAACAAGCCCCAAGGGCTTGGTATAATCGCATCGAAGCTTACTTTCTAAAAGAAGGCTTTCAAAAGTGTCCATATGAGCATACACTTTTTACCAAGGTTGGTGAATGAGGTAAGATAATTATTGTTTGCTTGTATGTGGATGATTGTATTTTTACTAGGAGTGATGTTGTCATGTTTGACAAATTTAAGAAGTCCATGATAGTTGAGTTTGATATGACTGATCTTGGCACATTGCATTATTTTTTGGGCATTGAAATGATACAATTTGCTACTGGAATTTTTTTTTCTCAAAAAAGAAAAAATATGTGCAAGAAATTTTGCACAGGTTTGGTATGAAGAATTGCAATTCTGTTGGCACACCAACTGAAGTTGGCCTAAAGCTTGCTCGAAATCCTGAAGGAAAGAAGATTAACAATACCTCTTACAAGAAAATGGTGGGAAGCTTGATGTATCTAACTGCAACAAGATTAGACATTATGTATGTTGTAAGTCTCATTAGCAGGTTCATGGAGTGCCCAAAAAAGATTCATCTTTTAGCTGCAAAAAGAGTACTTTTGTATTTGAAAGGTACTGCTAGTTATGGATTGTTCTACAAAAATGGTGAAAAGTCAGAGTGAAAAGTCAGACCTTTTGGCTTCACTGTCAGTGATTATGCTGGTGATCTTGATAATAGAAAGAGTACTTCGGGTTATGCTTTTATGCTGGGTTCAATGGCTGTTTCATGGTCTTCAAGATTTATTGAATTTATCAAGATTTTCGGGAAAGTTCATAAAAGATTCAAAATCTATTTGAAAGGCGGTCAAGAATGATGTTATTCCAAACTTCTAGGGTTCTATGGAATTAGAAACAAGAATGCTTATCGATCTTGGCACATTAGAAATAGAATTGACAGCATTACGCTAAATTGACGCAAAAAACATATTGAAATTTAAAACAAATGGAATGGAATTGGCGTGGATAAAACTTCGTACACCAAGGAGAAAGAAAAGATGTTTGACCATTAGGCTATTGCCAATTTCTTAATCATTTTCTACCACAATTAATATATAACTAATCTTGATTTTTGTTCCCTAGTTGTTGAAAAAATAGAAGAAAATGAGAGAGATGAGGTTTGATCCTTGATTCTCTAAAGAGTATTCAAAGTTTTTAACCATCAAGACTAAGGCTTATTTCTTAATTATTTATTTCATCTAATCCTCTATATTTTAGGGTTTTACACTTCGATTGTTTTACTGTATTTGTATGTATGTTTAAGGGTTTTTATATTATTATTTTAATTCCATCTAATAAAAATATGTATTTATACAACTTATGGACAAGTCTCAAAATTATATATTAATTTTGATTTAATGTGCAATTTAATATATGGACTTTATTTTAACGCAATTATACATATGAAATTTTGATTATGGTTTAAATATATACATGAAACTTTAATTTTGATTCAGTTGTATACATTTAAAGAAATAAATACATGAATTTATTTTTATGTTGAATAAATATAATTATTTGTATATGTAATATATAAACATAAAATGATAATATATTGATAATTGTGTTAATAGTTTTGTGAGAATTGGATCAAATCAAATTTTCTTGTATAGAATTACACAAAATCAAAGTTCAGTATATAAAATTACATATTAGAACAATGTTCATGTATAGTTTTGAAATTTATTCCTCAACTTTAATAAAAAATGTATTATTATTCAATTTAAATTTGAAAAATAGGTACACTTTTAAATGGGTTTAAAATAATTTGAAACAAAATTAATTTAATGATAAGAAAATAATAAATTTAAAAATATTTAATTTTATTCTTTGGATAATATTATTTAAGATAACATGAATGTATAATAGTTATTTTTAAAGTGATTTGTAAATAATGATAAAATCTACTAAATAGTAGATAAATTAGGTAATTGAAAAAAAATACTTCTTTTATTGGTTTTAAAATTTTCTATGCTAAAACAAAATTTTAAAATGAAAATATAGATAACATATAATCAATTAAATAAATGTTTAAATTAAATCAAATAGATAAATTATTAAATTAATTTTTAATTAGATATTTATCTAAAATTTAATTTTTTGTTATCTAATTAAATATTTATCTAATTTATTTTAAACAAAATTTATTCATCTAATCCAATTTAATCTATTTAAGTTAAATCTTTTCATTTATCTGATTAAATATACTTTTTAAAATATTATTCATCTAATTTAGAGTTTTTTTCTTAAATAAAGTTTAAAATAATTAAAACAAATATATATATTTATTCTTAATAGTGAATCAGTATATGTCATACAATATAATTATAATTATTTTATTTTATTTATTAATATATTAATTATGGTTATAATTATAATTATAATATAGTTGATCATACAATATAATTATAATTATTTTATTTTATTTTATTTATTAATATATTAATTATGGTTATAATTATAATTATAATATAGTTGATGTTGTAATCACTTTTCATTAATTATTATAATTATGATTTATAAACTTATTTCAGCGTCATATATTTACTTATAATATATAAATTGTAATAAAAAGTAAGAATTGTAATAATTTATCATAATTTTATGAAAATTGAAACTAAAAATATTAAAGGAACTAACTTTGTTAAAAAATTCTATAATAAGGACCACTGAGTAAAATGTGCTTTTGAGTAATCTTACATTTCATCAATCAAATACCAGAATATTACATTTTAGCCAAATGAACCAAACACCTATAATCTTACATTCTTGTAATCCTATTACGAAACGTAATTTAAGATTTGATAAACCAAGTGCACCTTAAATTTTTTATAGACAAATGAACTGTTACATTGAGGGTTGATCGTATATTTGATGAAAGAATTCCCTAAACTTTCATATCAATATCTTTCAACTAATGTTGAAAGTACTAAACTTAGTAATATATATATATATAATAAGGACAAATTAATAAAATGTGCTTCTAGGTAAATTTATATTTAGTTAACCAAATAACACATTTCGATCAAATAAACCATACAGGGTAATATAAGTAATTTTACATTTCGATAATTCTATTACTAGAAGTAATGTTACATTCCGTGAACAAAAAAAAAAGTCTCCTTAAAATAAAGGGTGGTGCTAGGGGGTTGGCAAGGGATTTCAGCCCCTTAAAATAAAAAAATTCACTTTTGTCTCTTTAAAATTTTAAATTAGTAAATGATAAAATTATATTTTAACTTCTTAAAATAATAAAATTTTAATTTAGTCCTTTAAAAAATTATAAAGATATGAACTATTAAATTAATAAAATTACATTTTAATTATGATAAAATTATACAACAAGATTTTTTTTTTCTATTTTCAACTTTGTTTAAAACTCATGTTACATCATCTCCTTCCTTACTCTAATTCTCTCCACCTTTTACTCATTTAATCAGCGAAGCGCAATTCGAAATATCAATTTTCATGATCTCCTCAACTTTCGTACTAAGTTTGCTCTACAATTTAGGGCTAGTTTAGCAATACTTTTAAGAAACACTTTTGGGATAAAAAATGCTTTTAAGATAAAAACATTATTAAACAAGACGCTTTTGAAGCAAAAATTCAAGCTTTATCTCAAAAGTATTTTTAGAAGCATTGCTAAACAGTGACAGAGTCAAGGGGGGCAAGCAGGGGCTCGACCCTACTAAAATAGAATTTTTTTATTTAGGACCTTTATAATTTATAAAATTTTAAATTAGTAATGGTAAAATTGTACTTTGGCCCACAAAAATAATAAAAATTTAATTTAATCCTTTAAAATTATAAAAATATAGATTATTAAAATAATGAAATTACATTTTTATTATCATAAAAATATATAATTTAATTCCAATCCCTCCAAAAATTTTCTACCTCCACCACTATTGCTAAACTAGCCCTTATTTCACCCAATAATCATAGGAAAAACCTATCTTCAAGTGTATCAACAATTCATATATATATATATATATAAATTTATTCAATTTAAAAGGAGTTCCAGTAAAAAATGCACCAACATATTGGTTTCTTGCTTGGTACTTACTCTAACAGAGCCCAAGCCTACATTTCACATTTAAATGATGACCAATTAAGTTCATAAAAATATTATCAATACCCTCAAAATCACATCAAAATACATAAAAATCTTGACCCTCAAAAATATAAAATTTGGGTTTGCAAACATTAAACCCTATTTTTTTAAATAAAAAAACACAACAACAATACCAAATTTAGCTTCACAAACCAAATCCACAAACAAAAAATTATCATATATATATCAATGATAAAAAGTCTTGCCAGTTTTAATGGGTCTTGAAAAGCATGAATATAATTTTTTTATTATTTCACATAATAATTTTGCTTCAAATTTAGGTCTTATTGGCAAGGAGAGCCTTTTTCTGTCATTTCCAATTTTCCATATCTTAAATTAGATTTAAACTCATCTAATTTATAAAACAGTATATAGAATTATCCCATTGTTATGTTGAAGAAGTCATTTTAAAACTGATAACTTGATTATCTCTAATTAGGTAATTTGAAGTCCAATGGGCTCTCTTTTTTTTCCTGCTTTAAATAAAGAGAGACAGAAAAAAAGGGAGTTAATTTTATTAGTTAAAATAAATATAAATGATGACCTTATTTGAAAGACACTCTTGTGTGTGTAAAATTGCTTAAAAGAATATATAGTTTCTTCAGTCATCCCAGTTCTTGTTCCATGGGGAGCATGGATTCTTTACCTGTGGTTCATAGTCAAAGGTAATGCCATAAAATCTCCATTTTTTTTTTGACTGATCATCAACAATGATTCATTGGTTTCATTTGTTTTTAAATGAATAATATCAGATTCAATCAATACTAATTCTCTTGATATGTTATCCTGATTCGAGATAATAATAAAAAATAAGAATTTGATCAATCATCCATTTTTTGCCAACTTTTTT
Source organism: Gossypium arboreum (assembly GCF_025698485.1). Taxonomy (NCBI): domain Eukaryota; kingdom Viridiplantae; phylum Streptophyta; class Magnoliopsida; order Malvales; family Malvaceae; genus Gossypium; species Gossypium arboreum. The sequence goes on from NC_069081.1 coordinate 964,704, forward strand.
CGGTCCATGGTTTGATTGAGTGTTAGGGTTTTTTTTAATTAGATTTTTCAGTGTCTGGTTGTCACACTGGACACTGACTATATCCTGAGTCTGAGTTGAATCGGAACTCTAAATGGAGGGTAATTTTTTTTAAAGTTTTTTTTTTTATATACAAGAATCAATTTTAATACCTTACTTAAAAGTATCGAATTTCTTATCACTCGACTCAATTATCATTTTCAAAGAATGGTACTTGAAGCACAATTACAATGCTAGTAACTGTTAAATGTGGTTAAATTTGTGTTAACTAGCCAGATGAAAATGTGGTAATTTCTACCAGGTCGAGCACGCGTGATCAAGTAACAAGAAGGGAATGGAATGATCTCCCTTCAGAACTTTTACCATCCATTGCTGATCGTTTAGGTATAATCGAGCTACTCCGGTTCCGTGGTGTCTGCAAGGATTGGAATTTCGCTTCTTCGACCGCTTCGGCCGAGATCGAAGCCTTACCAAATCGTGATCCTTGGTTCCTACTCTACGGAGAAAACAACAATTCACAATGCACGTTGGTGACTGAATCAGGCAAACAATACATCATTACTATACCCGAAATGGATGGAGCAACCTGCCTCGCATCGAGCCAAGGATGGCTCCTCTTATACCGCGAAGGCTTGATATTCTTCTTCTGCCCTTTCTCTCGTGCTCGAATAGATCTTCCGGTCCCAACCAAGTTCCCTCCTATGGGAATATCGGACCATGTAGCCGTGTTTTCAACTCCTCCAACTTCACAAGACTGTGTCGTATGCATCATTTGTAGGACCAACAAAACGGATGACTTAGAACTGTACGTGATCCACCGCGGAGCCACTTCATGGACAAAGCACAAACTCAGTTCATTCCCGAACAAAATCGAATGCGCCGCATACCACAACGGCGTGTTCTACTACTTCGACAACACCGATTTAATGGTTTGCTTCTCGATCAAGGATCGAAGCATAAGCTTGGGGAAGGTACGTTACGTGAAATCACCGAACGAAAGATGTATCCCATTAAAATTCATTTCGAATGTCGAGAAAGAAGATATGAAGAAACGATTGGATTTAGAACTGGGAGATGTTTCTACTTGTGGGACAACAGTTTCTTGTCTCAAGGCTGATAAGATGGTACCTTACGAAAATAGAGCGAATGCTAAAGGAGCTGGAACCCGTCGCCCCAAAGGGGTATGGTTTCAACCTCGTTTCCATCAAATTGATAAAATGCTAAGTTGGTGATCACTTTATGGGGTGAATTTGATTTGCAGCACTTTTTTTTTTCTTTCACAATGCTAGGTCTAGTTGATAAGAATAATATCTAGCTGCATATTGCTAGAATCTGTGTAAAATTTCTTTCCCATTTTATTCAACTCTTTTTGGTTACTTTTTAAAGTTATTTTACAAACTCTGTTTCAAAGCTCCTTAAATCGAGAAACTTAAGAGAATGATCTATGCATGCATGCTTCCAGTTTGTAGAATGGTCTATGCATGCATGCATTGTTCCAGTTTGTTCAACTGCAATTAGAGGTTATCAGTTTCTACCTATTATAAAAGTCTATTATAAAAGTAAAAATATTAAGATGTTTAATAAATTGAAAATTTAAATGCTGAAAAATTAAATATTAAAAATTTAAATATTAAATTTAAGTTATAAAATCTATTTGATATGTTACTTAAAATTAATTATGAAATATAATTAGATTTTTAATAAATATAGATTTTAAATTATGATAAAAATATTTTATATTTTATCCTTAAATTTTAAATATTTCACCTTATTCTAAACAAAATCAAATTTGAAATTTAAAAATTTTAGAGATAATATTATAATATAATGTTAAAATAAATAAAATAAAATAGAATTAATTGAAAATATTTTGATATTAATTCTAATCTTTATATTTTTTTCAAATTTTTATATAAAAATTCTATCTAGTTATTTTTATTTTGATTATGAAACTTATTTTTAAAAATAAATTATTAAAAATATTAATTTTGATGGATTTAATTTTTCCAATAGTTTGTCAAGTTGTTTAATTAATTTTTTTATCTTTCAAAAAAGTTCATTTTAAAAAATATATGTTTGATAATCGGCTATTTTACTCAAATGACCCTTAAAAATAATTATTTACGTAAGTGACCCTAGTTCAAAAACAATCACCTAAATGACATGAAATGAACAATAAAATTGGGTTATTGGGAGTAAATGGTCGGCACCAATTGGTTTTCTAACACAATCATTGGTTGATGATTGTATCAGGGATTAAAAATAATAATTTTTGGGGTTTTGGACATTAGATGGTCGGCACCCATGTATTTTTTTCCAGATCGTATCATATTGATATACATTTATACCAGTATTTAAAAAAAAAAGGGTGCTGACACACTAATGGCCAACACCTCTTTATCAGATAAAAATATAATTTTTTTGGGTACTAGCGCATTGATGGCCAGCACCCCAGTACCAAATATTTTTTGAGGTGTTGAGACACTAATTGCCGGCACTCCCTTACCAAATTTAACAAAAAAATTGGCTGCTGAAACACTAATGGTCGGCACCCCTTTTATAAATTTTAAAAAATAATTTAGTACCAGACTTTTAATACTCAGCAATGAAGCTAGGTATATATATAGGTGTTTTGTCTTCCATTTGAGATTTTTGTTTGCTTTATTAGTTGAAAACCAAAATAAAGCATATAAGTGTTTTGTTTGTTGAGGAGGAAGCAGAAATTATTGAATATGAGTTTCTAAATTTTGTTAGTTTATGTTCATCTCGATGGAGAAATAATAAATACAATTGAAGAATGTTGTGTCTTTCAAAGTTGGCAAAAAATCAGAATGAGATTCAATAAGCTTGTTTTGCTAGTGGATTTAAAACAGAATATCAATAAAAAGATAGCTACCCGTTACGGGAAACAAATGTTGAGACTATGTTACAAATTTCTAGTTTCAACAAATCCGCTCAAGTTCTCAGAAATGGAGCTTAAAAATGATGATGATCTAGGGACAATGATAGTAATTTATTGCCCCCCTGAGATGTATAATCTCGGCCCAGATGAGTTGTTCGCAGAGATAGCTGATCTGGAACTCGTTCAAGTTGTAATTCCAGTAAGCTAGTGTTTTGGAATTGATTTTGATCTTAATGTCAGCTGGGAATGTCAACTGGGTTGTGGAGGGTCACTACAAACTCCCGAAAATCTAAACTATATTGGATGCTCATTTAAAATCCCAATCCCGTGTCCTTGTCTAGAGATTCATGGGTACTATAGAAGATAGTGATGAAGGGTCTGATAATGAAGATCAATCCTACCATGATAATGAAGATTTTAGTGACCCCGATTTGGATGACATCCCTAAAGACATAAACATTGAATGCGTGGTGGAGGGTGAATATGTACACCTCCATTCGGCCGGGAATACGAGATTCGGTATAGATATCCATAATAATCCAGTGGCCTTTATTACTGACGTAGATCTTATGCAGCGCATGCACGCGAGTTCCCCGAATATCCAAATATAGTGCCGACTCACCTACTAGATGGAGATTCAGATACTGAAGAGTTGTTCGTATGACAAAATTTTGATAACAATAAATATTGTTTACATGTAATAAAGTAGTACAACTTGAAGTTGTCCGTCGACTACAAAGTTGTGAAGTAAACACAATCTTTATATGTTAGAAAATGTTGGAAAGCTTCAAGTGGCTGTAGTTGGCGTGCCCGAGCTGTATTAATGTATCGGATACAAATGTGGACAATCAGGAAAATAGAAGTTCCTCACACATGCACTGCCGCTCGTATGTTGTAAGACCATAAAAAATTGGATGCAAGAACCATATGCAACTACATCATACTGTTGGTGAAAGACATGCCCACCATCCCTATATCGGTCTTTATTATGGACATGCAAGCTCGATTCAAGTACCAGGTTTCTTACAAAAAGGCATGGTGGGTGAAGCAAATGGTGATGCAGCAATTGTATGGTGACTGGGATGCGTCATACAATGAGCTTCAAGGGTGGATGGTCGTGATGTAGGAGTATGTACTGGGAACGATTACTGATTTGCAAACAAAGCCGCATAGAGGTCCGGACGGCGAGATATAACAGAGGAAATGAGTTTTCAGCCGATTGTTTTGAACGTTCGAGCCATGTGCCCTCACTACAAGTTGTTGGTGCAGGTGGATGGTACTTGACTTTACAGCAAATACACGTAAATACTCCTGATTGCAGTTGTACAAGACGAGAACCTGAATATACTTCTATCGCTTTCTCCATCATGGAAGGTAAATCCTTCGAGTCTTGGAAATTTTTATTGAGAAATATGTGGAGGCACGTTGTCAGGAATGACAACATCTGCCTTATATCAGATGGATCGAAGGACTATTGGCGTGATGAGGCGTTCGGGGCTCTATAAAGGTCCATTTAATGCATCCAATATATCGTGACAAACTTTCACAAGGATTATAAGAATAAAGAATGGCGCAAAGAAATTATGAACATGGGTAAAAATACTTGTTCCAAAATTGATATGTTCATATTTTAATTTTAATCTCTTTGGAAAACTTGTCGATGCATAAATTTTAAAATTTATTTTAAAAATCATCGGTTGTATATTTTTATAATATTTTTCAAGATTTATCATTTTGTATTTTTTAAATTGTCTTTGAAAATTTGTAGTCATTTTTTTATATATTTTTACAAAATTTATCATTTTTCCCATAATTTTTATAGAAATTATTTGTTCCAACTTGATAATTAACATTTTGAATATGTTGTATAAGTAGGGTACAAGCTAGAACCACAAAGATCCGAGCAACAATTCATGAGACTTGAAGCTCGGATGACATCGTTACCCCAAAATCTTCGACGGTGGTTAGGTAGAATAGAGCATCGGCGGTGGACTCAAAGTTACGATGATGAGTTTCGTTATTATGAAACTTATTTTTAAAAATAAATTATTAAAAATATTAATTTTTGATGGATTTAATTTTTCCAATAGTTTGTCAAGTTGTTTAATTAATTTTTTATCTTTCAAAAAGTTCATTTTAAAAATATATGTTTGATAATCGGCTATTTTACTCAAATGACCCTTAAAAATAATTATTTACGTAAGTGACCCTAGTTCAAAAACAATCACCTAAATGACATGAAATGAACAATAAAATTGGGTTATTGGGAGTAAATGGTCGGCACCAATTGGTTTTCTAACACAATCATTGGTTGATGATTGTATCGAGGATTAAAAATAATAATTTTTGGGGTTTTGGACATTAGATGGTCGGCACCCATGTATTTTTTCCGGATCGTATCATATTGATATACATTTATACCAAAGATTTAAAAAAAAAGTCTCTTGACACACTAATGGCCAACACCTCTTTATCGATAAAAATATAATTTTTTGGGTACTAGCGCATTGATGGCAAAGACCCAAAGACCAAATATTTTTGAGGTGTTGAGACACTAATTGCGGCACTCCTTACCAAATTTAACAAAAAATTGGTCTTTGAAACACTAATGGTCGGCACCCTTTTATAAATTTTAAAAATAATTTAGTACCGGACTTTTAATACTCAAAGAATGAAGCTAGGTATATATATAGGTGTTTTGTCTTCCATTTGAGATTTTTGTTTGCTTTATTAGTTGAAAACCAAAATAAAGCATATAAGTGTTTTGTTTGTTGAGGAGGAAGCGAAATTATTGAATATGAGTTTCTAAATTTTGTTAGTTTATGTTCATCTCGATGGAGAAATAATAAATACAATTGAAGAATGTTGTGTCTTTCAAAGTTGGCAAAAAATCGAATGAGATTCAATAAGCTTGTTTTGCTAGTGGATTTAAAATGAATATCAATAAAAGATAGCTACCCGTTACGGAAACAAATGTTGAGACTATGTTACAAATTTCTAGTTTCAACAAATCCGCTCAAGTTCTCGAAATGGAGCTTAAAATGATGATGATCTAGGGACAATGATAGTAATTTATTGCCCCCGAGATGTATAATCTCGGCCCGAGATGAGTTGTTCGCAGAGATAGGCGATCCGGAACTCGTTCAAGTTGTAATTCCGAAGCTAGTGTTTTGGAATTGATTTTGATCTTAATGTCACCGGGAATGTCAACTGGGTTGTGGAGGTCACTACAAACTCCGAAAATCTAAACTATATTGGATGCTCATTTAAAATCCCAATCCGTGTCCTTGTCAGAGATTCATGGGTACTATAGAAGATAGTGATGAAGGGTCCGATAATGAAGATCAATCCTACCATGATAATGAAGATTTTAGTGACCCGATTTGGATGACATCCCTAAAGACATAAACATTGAATGCGTGGTGGAGGGTGAATATGTACACCTCCATTCGGTAGAATCTGAGATTCGGTATAGATATCCATAATAATCCATGGCCTTTATTATCGACGTAGATCTTATGCAGCGATGCACGCGAAGTTCCCGAATATCCAAATATAGTGCCGACTCACCTACTAGATGGAGATTCAGATACTGAAGAGTTGTTCGTATGACAAAATTTTGATAACAATAAATATTGTTTACATGTAATAAAGTAGTACAACTTGAAGTTGTCCGTCGACTACAAAGTTGTGAAGTAAACACAATCTTTATATGTTAGAAAATGTTGGAAAGCTTCAAGTGGTCAGAGGTTGGCGTGCTAGTGTATTAATGTATCGGATACAAATGTGGACAATCGGAAAATAGAAGTTCCTCACACATGCCTGCCGCTTTCGTATGTTGTAAGACCATAAAAATTGGATGCAAGAACCATATGCAACTACATCATACTGTTGGTGAAAGACATGCCCACCATCCCTATATCGGTCTTTATTATGGACATGCAAGCTCGATTCAAGTACCAGGTTTCTTACAAAAAGGCATGGTGGGTGAAGCAAATGGTGATGCAGCAATTGTATGGTGACTGGGATGCGTCATACAATGAGCTTCAAGGGTGGATGGTCGTGATGTAGGAGTATGTACTGGGAACGATTACTGATTTGCAAACAAAGCCGCACAGAGGTCCGGACGGCGAGATATAACAGAGGAAATGAGTTTTCAGCCGATTGTTTTGAACGTTCGAGCCATGTGCCCTCACTACAAGTTGTTGGTGCAGGTGGATGGTACTTGACTTTACAGCAAATACACGTAAATACTCCTGATTGCAGTTGTACAAGACGAGAACCTGAATATACTTCTATCGCTTTCTCCATCATGGAAGGTAAATCCTTCGAGTCTTGGAAATTTTTATTGAGAAATATGTGGAGGCACGTTGTCAGGAATGACAACATCTGCCTTATATCAGATGGATCGAAGGGACTATTGGCTGTGATGAGGCGTTCAGGGGCTCTATAAAGGTCCATTTAATGCATCCAATATATCGTGACAAACTTTCACAAGGATTATAAGAATAAAGAATGGCGCAAAGAAATTATGAACATGGGTAAAAAATACTGTTCCAAAATTGATATGTTCATATTTTAATTTTAATCTCTTTGGAAAACTTGTCAGTGCATAAATTTTAAAATTTATTTTAAAAAATCATCAGTTTGTATATTTTTATAATATTTTTCAAGATTTATCATTTTGTATTTTTTTAAATTGTCTTTGAAAATTTGTAGTCATTTTTTTTATATATTTTTACAAAATTTATCATTTTTCCCATAATTTTTATAGAAATTATTTGTTCCAACTTGATAATTAACATTTTGAATATGTTGTATAAGTAGGGTACAAGCTAGAACCACAAAGATCCAGGCAACAATTCATGAGACTTGAAGCTCAGATGACATCGTTACCCCAAAATCTTCGACAGTGGTTAGGTAGAATAGAGCACTGGCAGTGGACTCAAAGTTACGATGATGAGTTTCGTTATGGTTAGATGACGACCAACCTCGTAAAGGTGATTAACTCTATTTTGAGGCGTACACGTCATTTTCCAATTTCTATAATTTTCTCGGTAATATTGATTAGGCTTGCCATATTGATGCCAAGGATGAGGCCGAGACAAGTAAAGTAGATAAAGGCTGGGTACGTGTACGTTGAAGCCGTCTGAAAGGCCATGATAGTAAACGTTAAGAGGGCAACACGATGAACGCAGAACTGTATTCTCACAACTTTGAGACTTTTCGGGTTCAAGAATACGTCAGTCGTCACTGGAGTCGTCCGTCCAGGTTATACACAGTTGATCTATGAAACAGGCATTGCAAGTGTGGAAAGTTCCAGAGTCTTCAATATCCATGTGTGCATGTTCATACAGCATGTGCGAATGCTAACGTAAACGTTGAACAATTCATAGATGATGTTTACACGCTGCAACAGACATTTCGTGTAACAACCCAATTTAAGGCCTAGTCAGAACAGTGGTCTTAGGACCACAAATCCGAAGTTAAAAAGATTTTTTTATTATTTTTATGTTCTAGCATTAATATATTAGTGCATGAAAAATTTGGTAAGTTAATTTTGACAATTGTGAGCCCAATTGCGAAAAGGAACTAAATCGCATAAAGTGTAAAAGTTCCAAATTGATAGCTAAAGGTGTTATTTTGATAGAGAATCAGAATTTAGGGATTTTAAAAGGCAATTAGACCCTATTAGAATAGCATAGCTGGCCATGGGACAAGGAAAATCAATTAGTCAAAGTGTTAGGTTTTGATGACATGAGCAAATTGAATAAAATAAAGAAAAGTTGTCATTTTTTCTTTTCTTCTCCTATACACCACTGAAAATCATCCATTGAAGGAGGTTTGAAAGTTCAAAATTTTCATCCAATTAGTTGACTCACAAGTAAGTGATTTCCATGTCCTTTGTTGATGATTTTTGTATTTTTGAAACCCCAGAAGTATGAGCTTTCAAATGAGGGGTCTATTTTGCAAAATGATTAAGAGTTTACGATTTTTCTATGAATGGATTTGTAGTGTTTTCTGAATTTTTATGGAAGAAATTGAGTCATGATTGTCTTATAAACAACTTTTGTGAAAGGTGTTAGTATGAAAACACCTAAAGGGACTATTTTGCACAAGTTGCAAAATAAGTGATAAGTGTATGAAATAGAGAGAATTTGGAGTTTCTATAAGAGTAAAAAGAGTTCAAATAAGCTTACCAGGTGAATAAATTCAATAAAAATTGATTTTCGGGCATAGGGGTAAAATGGTCATTTTGACAAAGTCTAGGGGCAAAATGGTCATTTTACCGAAAATGTGAATTTTCAATTGCCTAATTGTAATTAGTGACTAAAAGAGTGTATTTTGCTAATATAGATCAAGAATTTCCAACTCCGAACCAAGACCAGGAGAAAGCCAAGCAAATCGACTAAACCGACTAGTCGTGTACGTTTTTTAATCCGAGGTAAGTTGTATATAAATAATATAACTACATTGTTAATGAATGTACTGAATTATACTTGAAATTAACATAGCATGAATTGCTTGATTTTGGAATTGAGAAAGTACGATGATAATAGAGATAGCAGAGTTCCCGTTTGAACCTAGGAAATGAATCAGATATTCATGCCATGACATATGGGTTATTGTGTGCTAGTGTAAGGCATGTCTGGGACATGTATCAGCAACATCATGAGAGCCAGTGTAAGACCATGTCTGGGACATGGCATCGGCATTAAGACGAGTAATAGTGTAAGACATGTCTGGGACATGCCTCCGCTACGAAATGTGTCAGCGTAAGACCATCTCTGAGACATGGCGTCGACACGGATATGTGAAAGATAGTGTAAGACCATGTCTGGGACATAGCATCGGCCTCGGTGATGATAGCCAGTGTAAGACCATGTCTGGGATATGGCATTGGCAACTTGCTCGTGTTTGAGCTTATGGAATATCCGACAGTATTCCAGATGGTTCAACAGTGAAAGTAGTGATTTTAGCTTAATAAAGAAAAGTATAACCGTGTTGTGAGTGGTACAAGTACCTAATTGGTATGTATGAGATATAAACTCTATATACATGATTTATGGGTTGTATGGACGGCAATGAGTAAGTTATACTTATGCCTATCTTGGTATCATGAATATGGTGATTGTTGTTGTATATTACTTATATACAACTTACTAAGCTTTAATGCTTACTCTATTTCCTTTTCATTTCCTTTCAGTGCCACCTAATTAGCTCAAGGATCACTAAAAGTCAAAGATATTGATCACACTATTAACCGAAGAACCGGTATAGTTGGATTTATATTTTTGAATATGGCATGTATAGGGCTTAGACTTTATTATTTTGTGCCTTTCAGAATTGGCCAATGGTAATGACTTGGGTTGGGAACCCTTCATTTTGTGTTAAGCCTTGAATGATGGCTAACACTTATTTTGATTTATAAAGATATATTATCATGGTTAATGAATGTCTGTTGTGGTTGTTTGATTATAGAAATTGTGTTTGTCTTAGTATTGGTTGGTATTTGCATGGAACTAGGTATATAAGGGTGGTAATGAGGCTTGGCAAATAGCCTCATATTGTCCACACGGGTAGACACACGGGTGTGTGTTTAGGCTGTGTGTGACACACGGTCTGTCCTATGGGCGTGTAGTTCAGTTGTGTGTCCCCTGCACGTAAAAATTTCAAGTCAGTATGCATGGTATTAAACACGCGGGCAGAGACACAACCGTGTGTCTCAGCCATGTAGAGGACATGGCCTAGTACACGGGCGTGTGCCATGGCCATGTGACATTCTGGGGATGCTGACGTCAAAAATAGAATACCCAAGTTTTTGCACACGGGTGTGTCGTGGTCATGTGAGGGACATAGGTCATCGACACGGGCGTGTGTCTAGCCGTGTGAAAACCCTTATAGGTGAGAATTATAATTTAATTCCACACGGGTGTGGGACACGGGCGTGTTACCCTTCCACACGGGCGTGTTACCATTCCATATGGGCGTGTGCCCTATTTTAAAAGCAATTTTCTTAAGGTCGGTTTAAGGACCCGAAATGGTTTTGAGTAGTTTTCAATGGTCGATTTGGGACTCGTAGGCCCATAATAAGAAGTTTAAAGTAGAAATTGAAAAAGTTTTTGTAACAGCCCGATTTTGGGCCTAGTCGAAACAGTGGTTTCGGGACCACTATTTCGAGGCCAGATAAAATTATTTTAGTATTATTTTATGTGTTATAATATAATTTTATAAGTGCATGTAAATTTTAGTAAGTTAATTTTAGCAATTTCTAGTCTAATTTCGAAAAAGGACTAAATCGCGTAAAAGGTAAAAGTTGTGTTTTAATACCTAAAGGTGTTAAATTGCCTTGTATCTTAAATTGGGGGTATTTAAAGTGAAATTAGGCCATTGAAAGTGTGATGGCCGGCCATGGGAGACAAAATTGTTGAAAAGTCAAAATTAAGTGAAATTTGATCACCAATTTTGACTAGTTTTATTATTAACAAATCAAAAAGAAAAAGCTATCATTTTTCTCTTCTCCTTCACCGAAATATGCAGCAAAGAAAGGGCTTTGAAGTTGGAAAATTTCAGCAACATATTTCCCTTGCTTGTAAGTGATTTTAATGTCTTTGCTTGATGAATTTTACATTTTTGGAACCCATAAAGCATGAGCTTTCATATGAGGGGTCTATTTTGCAAAATGATGAAGAGTCTAGGGTTTTTACATGAGAGTAAATGTGTTGTTTGCTGTGTTTTTATGGAAGATTATGAGTCCTAGTTGTCTAATAAACAACTTTTGTGAAAGAAATTGCATGAAAACACCTTAAAAAGGGCTAGATTGCTAAGTTGTAAAATGAGTTGTAAATGTGTGAAATAGTTGAAATTATGAGTTGCTATAGTTATGAAAATGGTTCATCTAGACTCAAGGAGTAAAGAAATGTGATAAAAATTATTTTACGAGCCTAGGGGTAATTTGGTAATTTTGGCAAAATATAGGGGCAAAATTGTAAAAATTGCCCAAGTGTGTCAATTGACTAATTTGATCAGTACATTGTTTTAATAAGTTGAATATGATATTTTAGTGATGAAAATCGAGATTTGGACCTAGAACGGAAAGAAATCGATTAAGGGATAATTACGTCTTTTTTTTCACCTTTGTGGTATCGAGGTAAGTTCATGTGTAAATAATGTAGCATAATTGTTATTTTTAAGTTATTGATGTTAAATATATGATATGCTGATTTTATCATGAAATATATGCTTTAATGGTTATTTTGAATAAAATGCAAGTTATGTGTATTATTTGTTAAATATAAAGTGCTACCGAGTATTGGTTTCGGTATTTTACGGAAGATGGCAAGGATATGTGTTCGAGGAAAATCCTGTTTGAACCTTAGGAATAGATTAGGATACAAGTGACATGTCACTAGGATGGTTGAGCATCCGAACTCGTTGAGTTGAGTCAGAGTTCACTTATGGATGCGAATGTTCGAACTCGTTGAGTTGAGTCAGAGTTCGTGAGATGTAACTAGGCATCCGAGCTCGTTGAGTTGAGTCTGAGTTCACTTATGGATATGAGCGCTGAGCTCGTTGAGTTGAGTCCGAGTTCACTTATGGGCGGGTTACATGGTAGCTTGGCTACATATGTGGCACTTATGTGCAAACTTTCCATGTATCCGAATTATATTCCGATGTGTTCAACGGGTAAATTCTACTCAAATGGAGGAATACTCGAGATGAAAGGGACGTATTGGTAAATGTTGTGAAATGGATACTTTGAACAGGTATGTACTTAACCCTCGGGTTGAAAACTCGACATAACAACAATATGGTAAGATGGTAAATGAAAATGTGATATGAATGTCTCAGTGATGATTATACAAACGATGTTATATTAATTTTGTGAACAATGATCATGAATGAGTAATTTAGCCTTGATAGATTTGAGTTACTGCAGTAGTGTAACTTTGAAAATACACTAAAAATAGTGGAAAATGAGTTAGAGGCAGAATAAAATATGGGATTAAATCTTAATGAGTCTATTTTCACATGAAAGAAAGCAGGGAACAAAAAGAATTCCATATTGTGTGATATTTGAATTCTTGTGAAATAGGTGCGAATGAATTCGAGATCCCTGCTCGACATTAGAAATTCACCAAAATTTTACAAAATTATTAAGAGTCATACCTTACACGCATGGATTCCTTATTGAGTCTATTTTTAGGGGAAATAAACGCCATCGTTGTTGGAATTTTGTACAGGGATAAATTCGGTTTGTAGTGCACAGGGGTCAGAGTGGTCATACCCTAAAATAGGGGAGACTTTAACTAATAAACTGTACTAATTGGCCGAACCAAAAATTCTAGAAAAAATTAGTAAGTATACATATGAGTCTAGTTTCAAGAGAAATAGACGAGAACATTATTCGAGTCTTGTACTATGAGATAATTGAACTTTAGTACAGAAGGGTCGAAACTGTTAGACTGTGAATCACGGGTGACTTTGAGGAATAAACTGTACTATTTGGCTTAACCAAAAATTCTAAAAATTTTATGGAAGAAAGGAAAATAAGTCTAGTTTCAGGGAAAATTAACGGAACTTAATTCGGAGTTTCGTATCTCCAGATATAAATAATTTAGTGACCGTTGCTCAGAAAGACAGCTTGTAGTGAACTTGAGAATATGTGGTAAACATTGATAAAACAAGTTAATGAGTGCTTATTGTTTTCATATGAACTTACTAAGCGAAAGCTTACCCCCCTCTTCTTTCTCATGTTTTCTAGAGTTTCCAGGTTAGCTCGGGTTGGAGGCCGTCAGAGATATTATCACACTGTCAAGCTAACGCTATTGGTGTAGTGATTTCAAGTACCTTGAGCCTATGGCATGTATAGGAGTTTAAATATTAGAGTATGTGATATGGCTTTAACAATATGTTTTGGCCTATTTTGATTATGGGGTTGTAAATCTATTTTAATTATGCATGCATGTGCTATGGTATTATTTGATGAGTTTATAATGATTATAGTATGAATGTGGTAAAGATGTGAGTAAAATCTATGATATCTATTGCATGTGAAATTGCCATAATCATGACATGTTAGGAATGTTTAAGTACCTAATTTTGCCATGTTGTATGTTATTGTATAAGTATGCGTGTATCTATTGTAAGTTTGACAAAATGGCTTGGAAAATAGCCTTGTATTTGTCCAGGTTTTTGGACATGGGTTTGGGAAACGGGCGTGTCCCTAGCACACGGGCGTGTGCTCTATACCCACACGGCGTATGAAGCCTTGATGCAAGAGATTTTCTAAGTTTTTCATGAGTTCTCGGTTGGGTCCCGAACCACTTCGGATGTATGTTTTGGGCCTCATAAGCCCGTATATGGAATGATTGTATGTGAAAATAAAAGTTTTTAATTATTTGAGATTTCATGGCCCTGTTTAGTATGGAAGTGTTAGTAAAAGTCAGGTAGCACCTCGAACCCCGTCCCGGCGTCGGATGCGGGCGAGGGGTGTCACAGTTTTAGTTAGTAAAAGTCAGGTAGCACCTTGAACCCCGTCCCGGTGTCGGATGCGGGCGAGGGGTGTTACAGTTTTAACTTGGACCGAGTCTCGGTGACTTGAGGTTATTCTAATGCATGAGATCAAGTTAGGTAATGCCTTGTACTCCACCCCGGCATGGATTACGGGTATAGGGTGTTACATTCCGTATCTGGGGAAACGAGTTTCCCGTATTGTTGGATGTCTGAAACTAGGAAGTACCACCGCTTGTTTTTGAGATGCTGTCAGATCACAGTCTCTGTAGACATCCTAAAGGTCGACCAACGAGGATTTGAAATGACATAGATGTTAGGGAGACGGGGGAACTCAAATAGTGAGGAGTGTGCCGAACATCAGGCCACAACCGATCTACTTGCCCACATCGTGTATATTAGGCCTGTCAATCTTCTAGTGATGTCGGATTGGAAGATGATGAGTCATTTTTTATTTTTTTCATGATTACTATAATTTATCTTTGTAGATCAATATTGTATTTGCAAATCAATTTTGTATCTAATGATAAAAAATTAAAATATGGTTGTAAAATTATATAAATTAATAACCCCAAATAGTATAAAAATAATAACAAAACCCCATTTGGATTAAAATTGAATTAAATTTTAAAAATATAATTTAATTAAAAATAAATAATTAAAGAAGTAAATTAATTAAAGTTTAAAATAAATTTAATTTTAAAAATATTTAAAACAATCAAAATTAATTAAAGAAATAAATAAATTAAATTTTAAAATAAATTAATTAAAGTTTAAAATAAATTTAATTTTAAAAATATTTAAAACAATCAAAATTAAATAAATAAATAAATAAATTAAATTTTAAAATAAATTAATTAAAGTTTAAAATAAATTTAATTTTAAAAATATTTAAAACAATAAAAATTAATTAATGAAATAAATTAATTAAATTTTAAAATAAATTTAATTTTAAAAATAAAATAAAATTTTAAAAATCAAAATTAATTAAAGTTGAAAATAAATGAATTAAAGTTTAAAATAAATTTAATTTAAAAATTTAATTTAATTTAAAAATCAAAATTAATTAAAGTTTAAAATAAATTTAATTTTAAAAATAGAATTTAATTAAAAGAATAATTAAAGAAATAAATTAATTATAGTTTTAAAAAATTAAAAAGTGATTGGTCACGTCTGTGGGCTACGACCTATTAATGGCCAGCACTTGACATGTTAGTGGGCTTGGGAAAGGAATAGCCTGCACCTGACACGTTGACCCATGTCAGTAGGGGCGTGGGTGTAACGCCTCAAAAATCCCGAAATCCAAAAATCTCAAAATCCCGAATTTTTTTATTTTCGATTTTGATAAAAATTGTGTTTCATATTCTTATCCAAGCAATAAATTTAGTAGGTCTTAGCTAAGGTTGAGTTTGAATTAAGGGGTAAAAGAAATTATAATTTAATTATTAAAAGAATCAGGGCTAACAAGTAGGTGGACTTTTGAATAAATGAAGAAACAATTGGACATAAAAAGAGCTTGTGGTGGAGTGGCTAAGTGACGCCACATAAGGTGTAGTGAGGTGGCGTTAGTAGCTAGCAAGGGGGTCCAAGGTTCGAATCCTAGCTTAGTATTTTTAGAGTTTAATTTTGGCCTTCTAGAAGGATGGAAGTGGCGTGAAGATGGACTCCAAGGGGAGTGTTCAAAAGAGAAAATTAAGGAAAGGATCAAGGGGTTATCAGGGAAAAAAACGAGAACTTGGGCTTGAAGAATTCGG
Source organism: Gossypium arboreum (assembly GCF_025698485.1). Taxonomy (NCBI): domain Eukaryota; kingdom Viridiplantae; phylum Streptophyta; class Magnoliopsida; order Malvales; family Malvaceae; genus Gossypium; species Gossypium arboreum. The sequence goes on from NC_069081.1 coordinate 980,892, forward strand.
CTATAGGGCTATACATAGGTGCCGAATGGGAGGGTTGAAAAGCTAATGACGAATTTCCCTTCACTTTGTACCAGAAACCCTTTTTCTCTAAAAAGCCGATTTTTTTTTCTTTTCTTTCTTTGTGCCAAATTCTTATCCCTCATCTACTCAATATTTTCTTTGCTTTAGCCGATTCTTCTTCCTCTCTTCTTTGGTGCTGAGTAATCAATTGTTGTCATTCAAATCTCTAAGAGTCGAATACTCTTGGTGCTGCCACTACTCTTTCCACCCAGTCGATTCTAGTGTAAATGTTCACTCTCCCCAATCGGTTTTTGATAAGTATCGAGTATTCGGTCCCTTACTTCTTTCTAACCTAATTTGGTAGGGAATTAGTGTCAGATCTCGATTTTGGATTCCTACCGATTTGCTCTTCAGATCTGAGAAATACGCGTGTTTAGTGATCAAAGTAAAAGCTAGTAAAGGCTTGGCGTTCAGGTAAGGTTAAGGTGAGATTCCGGCTTTTGGTAAAGTAATCGATAAGTACGTGTGATTAATATTTGAGTGATATCGATTGTAGGTTTGGGCTAAGGAGATTGCATCACGCTTGCTTACTAGGTGTGTACATACACTGCGCACATACTATAAATCTGCAAAAGCCGAAATGACGAAATGCCGAAAAGCCGAAAGTTTGGCTACGGTAGTCTTGCGAGTGCATGAACACTCGTAAGGGGGAGACCGATAGGTTGCCTGAGGCCCACAGACGATTCTGTAGACTTGGATTGTGATTTGGCCATATTGGCCGAAATGGGCCCGATGGGCTATTGGGCCCATAATATGCAAAAAACTGAATATTGATTTGTGATAGGAACTTGTATGTGAACATGAATATGAATGTGACTAGACATAATGGGCCATATAAATGTGATTTTGGGCCTAATGGGCCATATACAGGTGATTTGGGCCTAATAGGGCCATATGAATATGATTGGGCTTAATGGGCCAGATACAGGTATGTGAAATTGTTTGGGATTTGTAAGGGGTTTTGGGCCTAGTATATGATATCCACATAAGACTTAATTAATATATTGCGACCGTGGACAAGTCAGAGGGTTAATGTGTGGCAACAGGTATATGCATGTCTAGGATTGGATCTAGGAGAGCTTGGTACTTAAGCGGTCTTAATGACTCACCTCCTCTTCTCTGGAATCCTACCTGGTGCATAGTGTTCGTTCATCTTAACTCACGAGACTTGTTAACGGGCCAAGGTAAGTGGAAACCGTAATTAAGGGAAAATTACCAAAATGCCCCTAAGGGCGAAAATGACCAAAATACCCCTAGGTGTAAAACGTAAGTTTTATGGATGTGACATGCATACATATGATATTCTGCTTAGGTTGCATATGGGTGGGAATTATGGAACAGAGGAAGTATATGAGGATCGCATGGTTGCTTGACAATCGTGGATTCACCGACGGCTTTTAAAGCCCAATATGTAAATGAAGGTAGTTCCACAATCGAGCTACCATGGTGTGTAGGCTGGGTGGGTCGATATTTATATCCCCACATAGTGTGGAATATATGTTTGAAAATTCTTTACGTTTTGTAGTTTAGGACTTGGTGTTGTCTTTATTGGTTCGATAGATAAGCATAAAGGTTGTACCGATGTAGATTCACTCATTTTGTCTTTTTATATTTGCGTGCTTATCAGCGAGTCAGTAATGAGGTTTGTAATCCAAGTTAATGTTACATCATTGACCCTTAAAATATTTTAGTTTTTAGATAAAACCATGGCTTTAAAAATTAGACCGACTATTTCAATAGGTTAAACTAGGAATCTATTGGTTGGCAGTTCAACTTTATAAGTTGAATTGAAAAATTTTAGAGATTGAACCAGAAAAAATCAGAAAATAGATGGTCCAAACGGTTCAACCTCTTTTTCAGGTTTTTTAATGATGAATAAACTTTGTAACGTTTTACCTATTTAGTTAAAGGTATTGGGATCCTGGAAGGAAAATAATACAATTGATAGAATATCAAGTTGCATTCTTTAGCAAGAAATGATGAATGGCTTTTGAGAAAAAAGGATTACGGATTTAAGCTCCTTTTGTATTTATGTCGAGTTTTCTTCATGTTTTTGAATAAGATAAAAATTATGAGTTTCTAAATAACATAAAATCAAGTAATATGGTTTTTGAATAACATAAAGAATTATGAGTTTCGATTTTTATTTCACATATGAAACGAACTAATGTTACTAAAATTTAGTAAATTTTATGTAAAATTTGAAGGTTTTATTTCACCAAAATTGCTATAAATAATTAATTTATTAAAGAATATACCTTATAATTATTTGTTGTTACCATGCTATTATAAATGATAAAATAAAATATAAAAATTAGCCTTCTATTAAAATTGGCTATTAAAATAAAATATTATTAGAGGATTATCATCTTGAATGTAAAACTCATTTTTATATTCGTGATTGTGACCTGTTTGTAAGAGAAGAGGTGAGGCTAGATTGAAGTAAATATATTAGGCATTGAAATATTCTTAATAACAATATTATATTAAAATTATTATTAAATATTATAAATAATTATATTAAGAATTATTAAATTATATTTAATAATAAATATGTTAAAATATGACTAAATAATTTATTATTTTATTAAATTATATTTAATAGTAATCTTATTAAAATTGAATAACAATAACAATAATCATCTACCTAACAAAAATTCTACTAATGGTACTATAGTCACTTAAGCCTTTTTTCTTATGCTATTACAATATTTATTATATTCAACTAGACATAAGAATACTATTATAGCTCTATTCTATTCCATTAAACCAAATAATTGAACTACTGCTTATAGCTCTATTCCATTGCAATTCTATTCTATTCACCCAAACTAAACGTGGTGTAAGTCTATTTTTTTTAAAATAAATGCCTAATTTAAAATTAACACATGGCAAAAAAAGAGGACAGAAAATATTATTTTCTCTTTTTTATAAATATTTTTATTTTTTCTTGCTTTAGAACTAGACTGGTGCTTAAATCAGTCAGACCACCAATTCTTGATTTGATCAATTTTTTCAATTCGATCAAATAAATTATTAAAAATTCATAAAATAAAACTATTTAAAAAATAGAGAAAATCAGTTCAATTGTTTTTTTAGTTGGGTTTAATCGACCTGTATCAATTTGTGTTTTAATTGGCTCAACCCCTATCTTCGAACAATATCCTAATCGATTTGACCAAGCATTCTAATTTGGTTCTGACCAATGAAATAACTTTTTCGATCTTGTCAAGTTGAGCAAGCAAGCTATAAAGTTTGAAAATAAAACTAATAGCCAACTTCTTCACCTCAAGAGAGCAAATTTGAGCATTATTGGTATTATCATACATTATAAAAGAGTAAGACAGAAAAATAGAAAAAAAATAGAGAGAGAAATAATGTAAAAGAAAAGAAAATGATAGAATTAAATATATTTTTTAAAGTTTATATGACATGACAGATTATTATTGGCTGTAATTTTATAATGGATATAACATTTTGTGGAAAATAGGTAATAGAAGAATAATTTAGGTACCACTTTTGATAAAAAAAATATTGAGGCACCTAAATGGAAAAAATGCATAATTTAGATAACAATTTATATGTTAAATCTTTATTAAAAAAGATTTAATAGTTTGACTAATAGAGATACTAACTTGAGAAAAAATATATTTAAATAACACTTGTGACAAAAAGAATGTTTAAGTACCAAGATACGGAAAAGGATATTGTTTAAGTACAAATTTATTAGTTAAACCTTGAATAAAAATACACTTAAATTTATTTATTTATTTAATTTATTTTAAGACTATATTATTTTTAAAGATTTTAAAGATACTCCACATCTACTTCATTCTCTTTTTTATTAAAAAGATTATTTGGGTTTATAGTATATGGATTTTGCTTGGTAAAGTGGAAAAAATTGGAAAAAACTAGAGGGATGAAGAACATAATTTTTTTTCTATAGATGTGTTTGATAAAAGCGATAAAAAAACATTTAAAAAATACATAACTTTGAATCAACTTCTTTCTTATTTCTTTCCTCTCGTCGTTTCAATTTGAAAGAATTAATTTATATACATTAAGATAAAAATGATCATATCTCCCGTTTGTTTTTTTTACTTTTCTTCCCAACCAAGCACATTTAAAACTTATTTTCTTTCCCCTTTTACATTCTCTCTTCTCATCCCTCTATTTTTCCACTCAACTAATCCCACCCATAATATTTGATTTTTAAATTTTTAGATTTATAATATTTTTATATATTTTGAAGCTATTTAAAACTTTGAATTTGTTTAAAGTAATGGAAAATGTTTTAAAATAATTATAAAAATGTAAAATATAATTTTTTTAATATCAAACATTATAATCATTAAACAGATTTTATAATTAAACTAATTATATCAAATTAAATAAAAAGATTAAAGCTCGGGACTAAAACTACAATAACCCAAAAATCCCTTTATAAAAAATAATTCTCCTTATCGCCATTGGTGGATAGTGAAGGAGGCGCCAAAACCAGTAACCTAATCTTCCGAAGTACCCACCGGATAAGGAACAACTCTGAGTTGAGATTTAAGGAATTCACCGTTATATCTTGTACCTTTTTGCAGTGCCTAAAGCCAGAAACAATAAAGAAAAAAAGTGCGAGCTTGTTATGGCAATAACAGTGGCTAACTGCTGCTTCTCCGCACTCAGCTCTACCTTCAAATCCCGTTATTGCCACTTACGTTTCGCTACTTCCCCTTCCCATTCGTACTTTGACGCCCGCTCTCTTAAAGCCACCAATAATAAGAAACGAGCTCTCAAAGGAAGCTCCTCGTCAGCATCTCCCCGTAAATCCAATGCTGAAGTAAGTCAAGTGATTTACCAAAGCTTGCAGCAAGGAAAGTAATTAACCATTTTGTATGTCATTGTGAAGTCCTATTTGGGAAGTTTTATCATTTAGGAGAATATATGGGTAACAATTTTAAATTATGGGAATAATTGGTGTTAGTATGGACCTTTTGAGTATCTTCTGTAGATTTCAAAGGAAATTTATACAGCGGGTCAAGTAGATCCTCTTTTAACTAATCTACTGGTGTAATATGTTTCATATTAAGAAAGATTATGTTTTTACAGAAGAAACTTCCGGGAAGATTGAAAGATGACAAGTCCGGTTTATATGCTGATGGAATTAGTGGTCAGGGGGACATGGGCCGTCCTCAATCAACAGGTTTTAAATCATTTGGTACGCAAAGAAAAGACAAGAAGGAGTTTCAGCTCGATTCAAGGGAGCAACAGGTACACTTGCAAAACCTATAGTTTGAGGGGAATTTGTTTTTGCCTTTAATAGTTGAACGTGAAGGCCTTTGACAGTTACAAGATTGGGTTATTTTATATTCATCCATTGCTTGGCTATTTACTAAAGCAGCAACCCCAAGGTTAAGCTAAACTTTTGCAGATGCAAAAAACCCCATTTCCAACCATTTATGACACCCGGGGTGTAATTAGTTAGCTTAACTTACTTCTCAAGAAACTTGGACTTCATTATGACTCTCACTTTTAATTGTTCATGAGGCAGTATACAAAGTCACTTGACTCATACATGACACCCAATATCTATAATGAACAATGTGCTAATCTCAATAATGTTGGATGCCCATGAAACTTTCTGTGAACTTTTTAATCCTTTATCTGGGATTGTTGTCATTTTTTTTTTCAAAATTTCTAGAAGTGTGCTTGCTAAAATTCTTAGCAAACTTTTCATAATATAAAAAATACTACTACATTAGTTTTCATCATCATTTGCCCACTCTTGTTTCTTTTGTGTACACTCAATTTGCTTTTGTGCAACACTTTATTTGTTATTCTCTGTTTCCATTTCATTTTCAGGTTGAACCAGGGAGTCTTCAGGATGCTAACTTTCTCAATGCTGTTGTGAAGGTTCGGAAATGATTAAAGCAAATATATATATATGTTATGTTTGGAATGTTCAATCTGTTTAGTCTGTTAAACAGTAGAGTGCTGTATTGCCTCTATCATACTTAACATTTCTAATTGTTGCATATTTGAGCGCCTGCTGTGCATATCTAAACAGCATTTGTGTCTGACCTTTTTTTAATGTAGATTCTGGTCATGTTTATTCTCTAGATGTATTAGAAACGTTTCTTGGTAAGTCATTATTTACAGAATCTATCTGCTATTTGTTTATGATAAGTCTCATATCTGATCTAGGTTTACTGCACTCATACCGCACCTGATTATTCCCTTCCTTGGCAAAAGCAACGACAATATACAAGCACCGGAAGGCAAGAGTCTAACCTGTTTCTGGTTCTGAGGCATATAGACAGCTTTTAAGAAAAAGATCTTAGCGGGTTCTCAAGCTTTTCTTATTCCAATCAAGTGGTTTTTCGTCTGTCATTCATCTTGTGTTGTATATTAGGTATTAAATTTCAATTTAGAGTTATATTCCCTTCTTGTAATCATGCAGCGCTTTCATGATTGGGGATGGGAAGCTCTTAACAAATGCACATTGCGTGGAACATGATACACAGGTATTCTATTCAAGTTCTGGAGTACATAATAGATGCTAAATTATCTATAAAACTTAGGGGATACAGTTGAATCATCACACAGCTGAATAATATAGCTTTTGAATTTGCTGGAGATATTATTACCAACTGTCAAAGTTTTTACTGTTTATGTGATCCTAGAAAGCCACATCTTTCATTTCTTATTGATGAAATTAGAGATGAATACTCTAATGTATTGAGGAAAAAACTCTCTCAAAGTATATATTTCTTAGAAATATGTACAACTATATATACATGAAAATTGAATCAACTTAAGGAAAGAATATCTCTTAATTAGAATCTCTAAAAACCAGTTGTAATCTCTAAAGATACTAATTAATGCTATCAAATAATCAAAAGATTCTCAGCACTTATCCAACTTCAACATGTAAATGAGGCTACTATTTAATTTTAAGGGATATTTAGAATGATATTTGTTTGAAGATTCCAGATTTTAGGTTCTGAATTTACCAACCAGAAACAGGCCAGCTTTGGTTCCCTACCACTAAGAATATAAGCCATTTAGACACCATCTTTGGCATCCTTTCTGCTTTTGTGTTCTTATTTAAAATGTGAAAGAAGAATGGCATATAAGGGAAAGTGAAGATCATGTCTGGATTGATGTTCAGAGTTAATAATTTAGAACTCATTTATTTTTAGCTCCCAATTTGTTGGATTTGCATTGTGCTTTCATTCTGTGGATTTAGATGCATTTAATTTGGGATTTTTAAGGTATCTTTGTTCAGATAAGTTGTGTCATATGGACATCTTGACCTTGGTTGTCAGTTGAAATATATAAAATCATCAGGACTTGCATGTTAGCCATATCAGTTTTCTTTCAAATAACTTGGAGCTGGATCTTTTTTGTCATTATTTCTAGCCTGCTTTGATTGCATTTTACTGTTCTCTTCAGTTGGTTATTCATTCTCTTTGTTTTTGTCTTTTGTGACAACAGGTTAAAGTAAAGAGAAGAGGAGATGATACCAAATATGTAGCTAAGGTATTATTCCTAATAATTTTTTCATGATGTTTGATCAACAGCGGTGTCTTAAATTTTATTAGTGCCTTATTAGACATAAATTTTTTGAGATAAATTAATTGACTTATTTAGTTTTCTCATTGAATAATAATATACTACTTCAAATTAATATTTATTTAGGATACCCATTAGCGGGATAAGTATATCAAATGAATATTTCTGCATGGTAATGCACATCATTGGCAAGCAAGGTATCAGTTGAAAATATGACAAGGAATCATAAGTTGTTCAGGTCATGAGTTGTGCTGCTTGTTCAACATTATTAAAGTCTTGCAGCTTAATATCATCTCATGATTTACTGAACAGGTTTTAGCCAGAGGTGTTGATTGTGATATAGCTTTGCTTTCAGTAGAGAGTGAGGAATTCTGGAAAGGAGCTAAGCCACTCCACTTGGGACACTTGCCGCGTCTTCAGGTTTTGAAGAGCCCTTCTACCTTTTTTGATCATAGATTATTCTCTCAATGCATTTTGCAATACCTCATGCTTCATCATGAATCTTAAAGACATTCCAATTGATTAATTACCTTGATGAAATTAGCAATTTTCAGATTCAGCAGAGGAACTATGATAAAATAATTCCAGTAGTCTTCAGTTTTTGTCTGTTTTTTTTTTTGGGGGGGGGGTGGAGTGGGGGGGTTCAGTGATATGATCTGCTATCAATACAAAATGATTATAGCTGAATAATGAAAAGCCTAACGCCACACTAAGTAGTTACTCCATGTTTGATGGTCATGTAAGGTCATAATAAGCTGTGTGTACCTGTAATGTCTTTGTGAGAAATTCTACAGACCTGCCTGATCTGTATGAGGCATGAGATGAATTAGACACATGAAATCTTAGTAGCTCCACATGTCCTTCTTTCAACGTGACATTCAAAGTCCTTCATTGTTCAGCTTTATCCTAGTTAGATGAAAGAGTTTGAAGCTTTAATGGCTCATGCTAGGATGGTTATGACAAATTTCTTTTTGAGCTGTTTCTGTTTCGTTTTGTTTATGGGCAGGATGCAGTAACTGTTGTGGGATATCCCCTAGGAGGAGACACCATTTCAGTGACAAAGGGTGTTGTTTCACGTATAGAGGTTTGGTTCACCCCTTCAAAGTGATAATGACAAGCATCCATCAAATCTTGCCTTGCCATATAACAACTTTGATGTCCATATCCATTTTTTCCTTTTTCTTGACAATATGGTAAATAGATTACTGTATATAATTTGCTTTCTGAAATTCTTATACTTCAGGTCACATCATATGCCCATGGCTCATCTGATTTGTTGGGCATTCAAATTGATGCAGCAATAAATCCTGGTCAGTAAGTCATTGAAATTTGTATACCTAAGCCTTTCATCATCTCCCTTTTTGAAAGGTGTTATCCATATCATTGTGATAGTCATTGCTTATACTTGGTAGATTTTAGGTAATAGTGGTGGTCCTGCATTCAATGAGCAGGGAGAGTGCATTGGGGTTGCATTTCAGGTACATCTTCTGTGTCAATTTTGATTCACTTTCAAAATTTTGGAATTATGCCAAAATATGTCATCAAATGCTTCTTTTTTTAAAAAAAAAAAATGGTTTAGTACTATTTATGTTTTCTTTGTTTTCATGATGCCACTGCCTTCCATTTTTCCCTTTTGAGTTGTCTCAAAATGTTTTTGATGACTAGAACAAGAATTAACTGTTTGTTTATGGTGTTGTACTCTTAGTTGAATTAGTTATTGAAGTAACTGACAATAGTTAGTGACAAAATGTATCTACTATGTAAAAGCAAAAAGCACTCCTTAAAACTGTAAATATGTCTGAGGAATAACATTATGTGACAAGGGGTGATAGTACTTCTATTACTTGCGTCCTTTAAAATTTTGACATGTTTGGCCCTATTTTAATTTACCAACTTTTGTTCTTTTCTTCACATGTTTTTGCTTCTGCTATGTTTAGTCCCTCATAATCTTTCCATCCCCTACCATTTATTAAATTATGCATTAACGGGAGACTTCCTTTAGGTTTACAGATCCGAGGAAGCTGAAAATATTGGCTATGTCATACCAACTACAGTTGTATCTCATTTTCTAAATGACTATGAGAGAAATGGAAAATATACAGGTTAGAGTCTGGTCCTAACTTATACTTTTGGTGCTTCCGTGAGTATGTGAAATATGTATTATGCTTGCATATAAATCTGTGTGAATATATTTGGAGTTTGATAACTAGTGCATTAGGTACCCTCTTCTCTTTCACAGTATTGCACAGGGTTCATCATTTTTGTTATTGTTAATTTATGATACAAATTCATTCCTGTAGCTTCAGTATATCTGTTCATATCCTTCCAAGTTGATACATAAAGTTCTTTGTGTAAGTCCAATGGTTCATGTTATTTCCTTCCAAAGTACACTACTTGGAGCTACAATTAGATTTTTGCAACAGTTTCTATGTCCTCATCACATAACTGCATGATGAACAAAGTATATCTTAACAGAGTGCAATGCTTTAAAATGAATCTAGCCACTTGCTCCGAACAAGCCATATCTTGTAGCCTGCCAGTTGCTTGAATTAACCATTATGCTAAATATTATTTTTCAATTGTTGACTATCATTCTGTTACTGATTTGTGATTCACACCTAGTAATCAATGATGAATATCAAAGCTACGTGGTATTTTTTTCAAAAGTAAAATAAACAAATGAAGCCATTTGTTGAGTTCCAGGTTTCCCTTGCCTTGGTGTATTGCTGCAGAAGTTGGAGAATCCAGCACTACGTGCGTGCTTACAAGTACAGTCTAATGAGGTACTTATGCTACAATTGACTCAGCATATAAAGCATAATGCACAAATGCACTTGTACACATATTTCTAATGTTTTTCCAATATAAAATTTGACTTCCACAGGGGGTGCTTGTTCGAAGAGTTGAACCTACTTCGGATGCGAATAATGTTTTAAAGCAGGTATGCTGACAATGTTCACAAGTATGAAAGCATGTTGCACCTTTAGTTCTATTTTATTGTTCATCTCAGTTTTTTGTGCTCAAACCATGAATGGGTGAGAATTTGATTGTTATTTGTTTCAAGTTGTTGTCATGAGAGTCCGATTTCCTCACAGATTGATGAAATTAAAGATGAATACTCTAATATATTGAAGAAAATCTCACTCAAAAACTATATATTTCTCAAAAATTTGTACGGATATATATACATGAAGCATTGAATCATGTAAGGAAAGAATATCTCTAATTAGAATCTCTAAAAATCAGCTATAATCCCTAAAGATTAGCTATTCAATGCTGTCAAATAAATCAGAGATTCTCAATACTTCCCCTCAAGTTGGTGAGTAGATGTCTTGCGTGCCCAACTTGCAAAGAAGATTATGGTATGTCTTATAGCTAAGCCTTTTAGTAAAAACATCAACCAACTGTTTTTTCGGATACTAGATAAGATAGATTTAAGACACCATTGGTTACTTTTTCCTTGATAAAATGACGATCCATTTCAATGTGCTTGGTCCTATTGTGCTGCATTGGATTTTGAGTTATGCTGATGGTCGCTTTGTTGTCACAGTACAGGGTTGATCCATTTTCATTCAACATCTTTTGCTCTTCCAATACCTTTTGCAGACATAAAAGCTCACAAACACCTTGAGCCATGACCTTATATTCAGCCTCTGCACTTGATAGAGCAACAACAATTTGTTTCTAGTGACTAAGTTTCCTCCACAAGAGTACAATAACCCGTTATAGACCTTCTATTCAGGGGCGTAGCCAGGGGGGGCTGGCATGGGCCCCGGCCCCCCCTAAAATGTAAAATTGCATTTTAGGCCCTTAGATTTTTTTTAAAATTTTAAATTAGTAAAGGTAAAATTTCACTTTTGCCCCCCATAAAATTATAAAAATTTGATTTAATCATTTACAAATTATAAAGATATAAACTATAAAAAATTAAAATTTTATCCAGCCCCTCCTAAAAAAATTTTCTAGCTTCGCCCCTGCTTCTATTATCAAGAGAGTCAGCCCAATCATTTGTAAATACTTCTATCTTGAGATGACTATTTTTGGAGAAGAGAATACCTTTGCCCGGTGCAGACTTCAAATAGCACAAAATTCTCAATAGTGCCTGCATATAGGCTTCACAAAGATCATGCATAAACTGACTTACCAAACTAACTGCATAGGCTATATCAGGTTGAGTATGAGTGAGATAAATCAATCGTCCGACGCGTGTTTGATATCTCCCTTTATCCATCATTGCATCGATCCTTGCTTGTAACTTGTGATTACTCTCAATAGGTGATTTTGATAGTTTGCAACCCAACATGCTAGTCTTTGTCAGAAGATCTAAGACATACTTTCTTTGAGAAATAAAGATTTCCTCTTTCGATCTAGCCACTTTTATTCCAAGGAAATATTGTAACTTTACCAAGATTTTGAATTCTTGAGCCAATTGTTTCTTAAGCCAGGCCATTCCTTTCCTGTCGGCTCCTGTCATAATTATGTTATCAACATAGAGTATAAGGAGAGTTATCTTATGCTTGTGATGTTTTATAAAGAGGGTATAATCAACATTACTTTGTCGATAGTCAAACAACACCATAGCCTTACCAAATTTGTCAAACCAGGTTTTGGGAGATTGCTTTAGTCCATATAGGGCCTTTTTCAGTCTACACACCTTCCATTTTGTATCTTTGGCCTCGAATCCTGGAGAAACTTTCATATACACTTCTTTTTCCAGGTCTTCATGTAAGAAGGCATTCTTTACATCAAACCACTACAAGTCCCAGTCAAGATTTGCTGTACATGATAAAAGGATCCTAATCGTGTTCAATTTATCAACAGGAGCAAATGTTTCCTGATAATTCATTCCATATGTCTGAGTGAATCATTGCGCTACTAATTTGACTTTGAGTCTTTCAATTGAACCATCAACCTTATACTTTATTGTAAACACTTATTTGCAACTAACCATTTTCTGCCCCTCAAAAGAATTAGCCGATTCCCATGTCTCATTTTTTGCTAAAGCTCACATGTCTATCATAGCCTTCTTTCATCTTTGATCAGTGATGGCTTCTCTCCAATCCTGTGGAACAGACAGAGAGAACAAGGACAAAGCAAAAACTCTATAGGATGGGGATAAGGAATCATAAGAGATAAAGTCAAAGATAGGATGTAAAGTGCAAGTTCTAACACCTTTTCGTTGGGTTATTGGTAATTCTAAATCAGTAGCAAATTCAGGTAAAAAAGACTGATTTGACAGTGAAGAATCAGGGCACAGAGTAGATTGTATGATGACATCTTTTTTCTTGCCTTTTCTAGTGTATGTTCTTAAATCAGGCCTATCCAACAACCGTCCACTAGTGTTCTCTTGAACCAAAGTCTCTGTTGGAACTCAAATTTCCCTCGGAAGAGTAACAGAGCAAGGTGTCATCTTTTCATTTTCAATAGCTTTCTCTTGAAGAGATGGTTGTGATGAAGAAAAATAAGGTTCATCCTCACGACATGTTACATCCATACTTACATAATATTTTCTAGATGGCAGATGATAACATTTCTAACCTTTTTGTGTGAGAGTATATTAAATGAAAACACATTTGACTGCTAGAGGATCCAGTTTGCTCCCATGTCAAAGATGGACAAAGCAAACACAACCAAATACCTTCAGTGAAACCGAGTAATTCGTCTTGCCCTGTAAGATTTCTATGGGACTTATAAAATTAAGGACTCGAAGAGGCATTCGATTAATGAGATAAGCAGCAACCAAAATCGCATCCCCCCAATAAGGCTTTGGGAGGTTCATAGTGAACATAAGTGATCTAGCAACCTCCAAGCGATGTTGATTTTTCCTTTCGGTAACACCATTCTGAGTACTTGTATCGGGACAATTGGTCTGATGTCGAATCCCATATGATTCTAAATAATCATTAAAGTTATACTCAATTGCATTATTAGTTCGCAAAATTTTAACTTTAGCATCAAACTGAGTAGTAATCAATTTACGAAAAGAACGAAAACATGAGAAAACATTACTTTTGGACTTTAATAGAAAAATCCATGTCATCAACAGTCAATAAATGTAACAAACCAACGATTACTAGATAAAGAAGTAAGGCGAGTAGGGCCCCAAACATCAGAATGAATAATCTCAAAAGGAACAGTACTTCATTATTACATAAATGATAACTTTTTCTTATTTTCTTAGCAAATTCACATGCATCACAAACTAAAGGATCCAACTTAGTTATTGAAAACAAAGTAGGAAACATCTTGGCAAGAACAGTAAAAGATGGATGTCCTAATCGACTATGTCATTGAATTTTCTTTTGGTTGACATTTTTATTTTCTCCAAATAAGACTTGAGACATACTGGACGATCGATCCAGAAGATATAAGCCATCACACAATTTACCACTGCCAATTGTCTTCCTTGATTATAATTTAAGGCTTTAGTGATAGAACTAACAAATAAAAGGTTAACCGGAAATTTAAGGACATTGAGGACAGAGGATAAAATGGTATTAGGAGTACAAACAACAGAACCTATTCCAGAGACGAAGGTAAAGGAGCCATGGGCTATTCGCACACTATCTTTAGATGGACAACTAGTACGGTTAAATAAGTTTTTGTTTGACCCTGTCAAGTCTATTCGCACCGGAATCAATAATCCAAGATTCAAAAGTAGATGGAGCATTTAAAACAGTACTTGATTTCACATGATTAGACTTAGCACCCGAGGTAGAGTCCAATTGAGAAAAGAGACGTTGGAGATGTTAAATCTCGTTTGAGGAAAAACTCTCAGCAAAAGTGGACTTGTCCTTTGTTGTCACAGAATTTGACAAATTTGCCTGAGACCAAGAATGTAGCACCCTAAACCCGGCCCAGACGTTAAGGTCGAATCCGACGTGCCACATTGAAGTCAAAAACCCGTGTTCCCTTTTTAGTGTTTTAAAAAGCCGACTTTTGTCAAACTAACCAAGTGAATGGAAGCTGGGCACCAGGTAGGTATCCATAACAGAGGAGGTGAGCCATGAAGGCTGCTTAAGTACTAAGTTCTCCGATTGGATCCAATCCTAGAGATGCCCACATCCATTGCCACACTTGGTTATAACAAGTTGAAATTTCTTTGAGTGATTATCTTTGGTAAATCGAATATTCGTGACGTCGTGTTATTTAAAAAAAAAATCAAGTATCGTTTTGAAATCACGCCCTAAGTCTAGCCCATTTGAATTAGTATCCATCAATTTAAAGTTGTTTAAAATAATATAATCCCAGAAAATTAAAGAAGAAAATAAAGTTAAAATGGCCTTATTACAACCCAAAAATTAAATAGTAATTAAAATTAACTTAAGAAAATCAGTCTCTTTTTCAAACCCAAAAGTATTCACCATGGCCACTCTGAATCCCATCCGGCTCCAAGTCACTCACATCAAGGCTCACCTGCAAGGTTAAAGAAGGGTGAGTTTGGAGAAACTTCGATGTGTAAGGAAAACCCATTCAAAGCCCAAGTCACCTCAAGCCCATTGGGCCTAAGCCCATTCAGTAATAGTGGTGCTGGGCCGAGCCCTTTTCAGATTACAATAACCGGGCTGAGCCCTTATTCAAATAACAGATGGCCCATAGGCCTATTTCAAAATACATGCAACATCAGTAAACATATGCAAGCCCATACGAGGAGACTACTCAATCCACCAACCACTACACTCCACCCATACCACCCATACACTCCATGTGGGAATAGCTCAACCCACCCAAATTAACACTCCACGATTGCTTGCTTGCTGCTCGATTAACAATAAATTGAGGCAAAGCCTCCAAGACGTGGACAAGCCACTTTCGATTTCTTCTTACATCAATATCCTAGTCCTATACATCAGATAATAACAACATGACATGCAGTAAATAACAACAGTCAAACATGCATTTAGGTCAATTTAACCCTAGGGGCATTTCGGTAATTTATCTCCTAGGGGTAAAATTGTAAATTTTCACTTCTAAAGGTATTTCAAGAATTTATCTATTTTAGGGTTTTTCATGCATATTCCTACCTTTCACGTACTAATGTAATCACTACTGAGGGTTCTTACTGAATTGGGCCGTTGGCCCATCATTCCAATTTTGGCTCATTAAGCCCAAAAATATCGAGGGCACGAAATCATGCACTTTGCGGTCAAACATTGCACTTACTAAAAACATTAATCGATTTACCTCATGAGCATTCGCACACTCACAAATCTACAAAATACCGGTTTTCGACATTTCGCTTTTCGACTTTTGCCGATCTAGACTAAGAAAGAGGGTGTTAGTTACACACATTTGCGACGATATCTTGACGAGATCCACACACGAACCGCCTACAATTGGATTACTAACACGTTAATCTAACTATTCAAATACAAACTACGTATTAACCCCTTACAATATTCGCCAACCACACCTACAGTCATAGTAAGCTTATAAGAAATCAATAAGCAACTCATTAACAAATTTTGTCAATGTTTACCACATAATCATAATTTCACCGCAAGTCGTCTTCCCGAGCAACAATCACTAAATCATTTATAACTGAGCTACTGAAACTCCAAATCAAGTACCGTTAATTTTCCCGAAAATAGACTTATATATCTTCTATCCATAAAATTTTCAGAATTTTTGGTTTAGCCAATCAATACCAGATTTTTCTCAAATTTTCCCATGTTTCACTGTTTGACTAATCTGACTACTCTTCATTACGAATCAAATTTCTCATTGTATAGAATTCAAAATATGTTCTTGTTTATTTCATTTGAAACTAGACTCATTAATCTTTAATTACATAATTTATGCAGCTTCTAACTCATCTCCCACAATTTATGGTGATTTTCCAAAGTCACGTTACTGCTGCTGTCCCAAGCAGATTTATTACCAAATCACTCTTTCACACCTAACTTGCATGCTTGTGTTATTTAAACATGAATATCACCAATCAATCATCACATATCTATGATTTTTCTTAAGTATAATCTCCATTTCATCATTTTAAAGCACAACATGTTAGCCGATTTTTCCCCTTAGCATCTAAGGCACATGCATGCTCATTTGTTTGACTCAACTTTACCTATCTTCTATTTTTCATCAAAAGAACATGAAACAATAACCATTTCCTTCATTTTAATTCATGACTAAATGCTCACAACACAACTAAAAACCAAAATATGTTTCAAGAGTTAAGGTAGAATCAAGAAGAACTCATGAACATCAAGATAGAGGTAAACTACCATGAACTTACCTTCAATTTCCTTCCCCAAGTGACCGAACATTCAAGAGCTTTCTCCTCTCCTTTCTCTTCTCTAACTTTCGACTATGATGAACAAAGATGGACAAAACTTTGTTCTTTTCACCCTTTTTTCTTTTAATAAAATTTCATATTTCATCCTTTTAATTCTTTAATACAAAAGACATGAAATGCCCATCATGGAATATTTACCTAAACCATTATCATGGAACATTTACCTAACCCATTATTATGGAATATTTACCTAATCCATTATCATGGAACATTTACCTAACCCATTATCAATTTGTACCATGAATTATGGATATCAAGTGCTCATATTGTCTACAACAACATGATGGCTAGCCACTTCATGTAAAATGGGAGGTTTGTCATGCAAATCCTCCTATTTTGCACTCCTATTTATTTGGCCACTTCAATTTAGCCTATAGCATTTTCAAATATTTTCACATAGGTTCTATTTCATAATTTCACCCCCTTTTTCTTATGGAACAAAAATTAACTAAAATTGCCGGGTTCTATCTTAAGCTTGGGCCTTCTAGAGGCCCACTAACATAATTAAACCTATGCCAACATTCACAGAATTCCCGAAAATTGGGGCGTTACAAAGAATTACCCCCTCGCTTTCCAGCACGAATTTTTAGTGTGCCAACGCTTACCCCAGTAGTCACACGTCAAGTGATCCTTGTTAGACTTACCACCCGATGGACCATCCTGATTAGCAATGAGACCAGCTTTCCCAGTAGGTGTATTATAGAGCATAACAACATGTCGACTCTCCTTCTGTTGTACATAAGAGTATGCCTCATGGAGAGAAGGGAATGGAGTCTTGCCAATAACTTGAACCCGAATCTAATCATACTCAGTATTCAACCCAGCCAAGAAATCAAAAACTCTCTCCTCCATCTTCTGAAATTTCCCGGCATCACTGGTACAAGTCACCTGAAAATTTTAATAATAATCAAGTTCCTTCCACAAGCCACTTAATTCAGCAAAATATTGAGAAATCGTTAGCTCCCCCTGTTTTGTACTAGGGACTTTATGACGAATCTCAAAAATTTACGCATCATTCCCAATACGAGAGTAGATAAGAGCGGCAACATTCCAAATCTTTTTCGCAGTATCAAGTAGCAAATAAATTTTGGAAATATGGGGTTGCATAGAATTGATAAGCCATGCCATAACAAGAGAGTTCGTTGAATCCCATTGACTAAAAGTTGAATCAGTGAGTTCAAGTTTCGACGTGGTACTGGTAATATATCCCTGCAATCCACGAGGCTTGATAAACAAGTAGGACCTTGACCAAGCAAAGTAATTATGTCCATCAAGCTTCACAGGACTAATTTGCAACTAGGGATTATCGGTTGGAATCACGAGCTTTTCGTCCTTTTGACATAATGTTGAAAACAACAACTAATACCCCAAAAAATCTGCTTGGAAAATTTATAACAAAAACCACTCTAAAAAAAACACAAAAGAGATCCCACATAAAAAATTTAATCGAAATACACCACCAGTTAGAGGAGAATGACCGGAAGGGAGCAGAGAGCATTGCGACAGCATTGGAAAAACACGACTGCAGCAGGTAAAGGCTACGCACAGCGCGTGAAACAAAGAGGTAGAACCTTGTGACGACGCGTGAGGCCCACGCATGGGTCTTCTGGTCATCGGACTCTAGGGTTTCGCTGACGAGTGGATTCCGTCTCCAATGGTAGGGGTGGTGAGAGAGAAAACAAAAGCTAGGGTGGAAAGTACCAATTTAGTGTTTCTAGGGTTTTTGGAACAAAACTTTGAAAATTAGAAAAAAAAATTATCGAAAAAACTCACTGAAAAACTATATATTTCTCAGAAATATGTACAGATATATATACATGAAGCATTGAATCATGTAAAGAAAAAATATCTCTAATTTGAATCTCTAAAAATCAGCTATAACCCCTAAAGATTAGCCATTCAATGCTGTCAAATAAATCAAAGATTTTCAACACAGAAATATATACAGATATAACAGAAGCTTAATGATAAGGATTTCTTTGGCCTTTTTTAGACATTGTGTGTACTTGTATGTTATGAAGATAAATTTTATTTTACATCAATCTTTCCAGGGCGACGTGATTGTCAGTTTTGACGATGTTCATGTGGGTTCTGAAGGAACAGTTCCTTTCAGATCAAATGAGCGCATTGCATTCCGCTATCTCATCAGTCAGAAGTAATGGTCCCTTGTTCTCTATAAAATATCTCATAAAAAGCTGCATGTCATGTTTTCTACTCATTTTAGCAGTTTAAGCAATATATTGCAGAATAAACATTCTTATATCATCTTATCCCTTCTTTTCTTTAAGCATTCATTCTATATTCCTCTAATATAAGCTAGTCTGGTATCCAATTTAAGCTCTCTTACAGATTTGCAGGTGATGTAGCAGAGCTTGGTATTATTAGAGCAGGCAAATTAATGAAAGTTCAAGTAGCGTTAAATCCAAGAGTACATTTGGTATGCAATAAAAGTTTTGGCTCTGAACTGAAACATACAGCTCCAGAATGTCTGTTACATTTGCTTTCATTTTAGAGCTAATGATTTAGATCCTTTTGTGTTTGGTATTCTAGGTTCCCTATCATATTGATGGAGGTCAACCTTCATATCTAATTATTGCTGGTTTGGTGTTTACCCCACTTTCAGAACCATTAATAGAGTAAGTGTGGAGTAACTCGGACTGTTTATTCAATTTTTTGATGATTGGATTTAAAAGGATATTAAGGCTGCTCGTGAATTTCATGTCCGATTTTCAGGGAGGAGTGCGAAGAGTCAATAGGAGTAAGTTAGGGAACTTGTGAAGCATGATACTGAATACAGTGCATGTTGATATCAGTGTTTTTGAGGTTTGACATTTAATTTTTTTCATTCTTCTTCTTAGTTGAAACTGCTAGCTAAGGCACGATACTCTCTGGCAAGATTCAAAGAGGAACAGATTGTAATCTTATCACAGGTATGCTGCTTATAATAATATTTCGTTTGATATTGATAGCTAAGGCAAACTCTCCTTCTACATGTGTTATAAAGATCAAAGGTTTTCTCAGTGGTTAGAAATTGGAGGTTCTAGTTCAAATTTGGAATAGGGCTATCTCTTGTCATAACCATACTTCTAGATTAACCTTCTAATCTGGGAGTAACCAAACTGCTATTTAAAACTATTGACTTCATCTTCGTATCATAAAGCATGGCTTTTCATTAAAGAAAAGTTCAAAACTGTATTTCGGTGCATGGGATCTCACTTGTTTATCTTGTCTTTGATAGGTCTTGGCAAATGAAGTGAACATTGGATATGAGGACATGAGCAACCAGCAGGTTCAGTTTTGTATATCCTCCTACCATTTATATCTTCCAATTTATTCGCCTGTGCTAAAAGTAAAAGTTTCAGGTTTTGAAGTTTAATGGAACTCGAATAAAAAACATTCGTCACCTGGCACACCTTGTTGCTTGTAAGTCCTAACATCCAACCAATTGTCGTCATCATCATCATCATTCATCTTTTTGTTAAATAGTTCTGATGGCAACCTGTATTCTTGGTCAGGTTGCCAAGACAAGTATCTGGTTTTCGAATTCGAAGACAATTACCTAGCTGTTCTGGAGAGGGAAGCAGCAATGGCCGCCTCATCTCGCATTCTCAAAGATTATGGTATTCCATCTGAAAGATCTGATGATCTTTTAGAACCGTATGTTGAATCACTTGGAGACAACCAAGCGATAGAGCAGGACTTTGGGGAGAGTCCCGTTTCGAATTTGGAGATAGGCTTTGATGGACTCCTTTGGGCTTAATTATTAACGATTGTGAATTCAGTTCGACAAAAGGTCAGGGGATAAAAGAAAATCATCACTCGGAAATTATGGTCGGTTTTGCGAGCAGCTTCAGTTCGCCTTTGCCAAGTCAAAGTTTCAGAGTAGCTTATGATGCTGATTTCCATGGAGCCCTTAGCAGAATAACAGAGTGCCATATCTTCCTTCCTTTAACCCTGTACTTTGGGTTATCCCATTTTTCTAAAAAAAAAAAAGAAAAGAATTTGGTTGTAACAGTTTTCCAGAATTCTTGAATGATTAAAGGGAGAATAATAGCATGGTAGCATGCACAAAATCAAAATTAGGCTGCATTTAAACGTCGAGAGAGCATTTGATGTAAATTTTTTAAACAATATAGGTGAATTGTTCGGCTAAATGGTTAATACATTCTATCATTATTTACTGATGCTTCTTCACTGAATTGGGATTAGCAAAAATAACTTGGAATAAGCATTTCTTATTAGATCCGTACATGAATCGAATTTGAGCAATTTTTTCTTTTATATCTCGAGTCTGCTTTGCTTAAATTCAACTAAATTCATCAGGTGCTAATTGCAGAACGTATAGCAACCGAAGAATTAGAAACTCATACTTGGAGAAATTTTCTACAAGGATTTTCTTTTTATTGAAAATAAAACACTCAAACTAGAAAGCTATTACAATATTATTATTGAAAGATTTTTTTCAAGAGCATGCAAAAACTCCTCTCAACCTATGAACTAATGACCAAATTAGGCTATTCTTGTATTCACATGAATACATATAAAGACAAGTAAAACTATGCATGAAAAGCTATGAGTTTCCAACAAAAGTGACGGGTGTCTAGAAACTCTTGACAGATGGGGAAATACATAAAAAGACAAAATGTGACGGAATACACAAGAAGACGAAAATTTCAAAAATAACATGGAGTCTCAAAAATGACATAGTGGTCGTGCCTGGTCCAATCCTCATTTAACAGGATTTCCTGTTTCTTCTACAACTTGTGAGAAGCTTTTATTGTTCACAATGTTCTCATTTGTTTGGTATCTGTCAATTCTGCACAGGAGGTAGGCTTGTCTAACCCAGTTGATTAAACTTGAACGGGTCGAATCCATAGTTTCCTTGGTTTAACCAATATAAGTTGCGCGGGAAGATATAATACTAATAATTCAAATTTAATTTATAAAACTATATTAATATATGAATAGTTAATTGGACTGTCAAAGTTGGATCGAATTTAAGGGGTAGACAGAGGTCTTAGAACCTCAAAATTGGAAAAATTAGAAATTATAAATTAACATATGTAAAATTTGGAATTCAGCCTCCAAAAATTTTAAAAAAAAATAATGGAACTATAAATTAATAAATGAAAAAAATTATATTTTAATCTCTAAAAATTTTATAATTCAATTCTGACCCCACTAAAAGATTTTCTGGATTCCTCCATGCAACCAACTCTGTGCATGGTATCAGGAAGGCTACTGGATTCCACGGGGAGCAGAAGAACAAGGCACGAAAACAACAAAACAGAGTTTAGCTAAATATATTTTTCTAAAATCAAATGCAACACAAAAATCCCATAAAATGAAAAAACAAGAGGTAGGAAGGAAGTTGAAGATGAAAACAGAATGTTTTAGAAGTATGGAAGTAGTTTATTATACTTTATATGCAGAACATTGAATGGTTTACATTTTCCTGTTCTGTCTGGGTAGAAAAAGAATGAACATATGCCTAATAAGTTTTGAGTTGAAACATCATAAAGCTACCCTAATCCCTAATTCTGAATCCAGAACCAGCACAAAATGTACCATCATCTCCCTACTCATCTCTTCCACTACTCTTTTACGTCTCTAATGAGTAATATACTAATATTTACACCAGCCATGTTGATTTTATCCCATATATACACTCACACATAAGGCCGATCCTTAAATCCCCAGATATATTTTATTAGTGGAAAACTCATTCAGTGTGTGGTAAGTGTCATCAGTGAAGAAGTGGTTCTGTTGGTGAACCAGGAACATGTGGCACGAAACCTCTCCCACCGAACATGGGACGCATGACACTATCATCAAACTTCCGCCAGTAGTAGTGGACGGTTCTAGTCGGTGTGGCTAAGAGCATACGTAGGCTGGTTGGACGGGGGATATTATTGCCGCCCACTTCAGCATCCCCATTGGCGATAAGTGGCAGATCTGTCATCAGCTTTGAGGGAAAAGAATCAAAAGACCCAGAGGACACACCTCCACAAAGGTGCTTGCTTGGTAGCAGCAGCCTTATTAGAGGCTTTGTCATTAATCCAAACACCTGAAACAGAGAATATCAAACTTGCAAGATATGAACGTTACTAGTTACATGTGATGCATGGAACATTTTTGTAGAGCTTTCTTCTAACATATAGCAAAGTAAGCTGAGTCTATTGATATTTTTTTCGTCATCTTTTTACCACAATCAATCAAAAAATACCTTTAAACTCTTGCTTTGACCTCACTCACAGTTTTCTTGGCCTAATTTGCTCTTTTATATCCAGAGCTCTATATGTCTATTTTTTCTTGCTTTTATAACAATTTTGTTTTTCCTTAATAGCCGTCTTTGCTTGCTTGTTCAACCATGATATGTCCTTACATGAAGATGTTAAGGCCTTTGGTTCATCAAGTTCTTCCTTTACCATTTAATTCTGGTGTTTATGACAGGTCTTGCTTTTCTATATGCATTCCAAAATGAACATCTAATGTAGAATGTTATACAAAGATCCCTAATACAGTTGTATGATATCCACGCATGCTAGTAAAAGGATGGTTATTGACTTGATGTCAAGGAAATAATATACCATGGAGGAAAACACTTTACAATGATTTACTACAAAGAAAGCTTTTTTTAACAAAATTATGCAGAGAACATCTTTATCGATCTTTTCATTACTGAAAAACAGTCCCGACTAAGGATAAGTCCTTACCACAGTACTGAAAAGAACAACAGTGATGGTGCTGGTTATCATTATGGAATTTCCACGCAATTGTGTATGCCCCGATCTAGTAAACTGCATACATCCAAATAAATAAAATAAGTTACAACGTAGGTGGCAAGAACCAATCTAGTAAACATGCCAAAGCAGTGCACCTCCGAATAACTGCAGTAAATGGAAGTTTGTTGCCCAACAATTCACAATTTTTTGGTACAAATTTCTCAATTTATAGAAAAGCATGAAGAAACATTCATCTTACCATACATCATTGTTTGATCAGGCATTTAGATGCCAAAATTTTAACTATATTCACTGCAAAAAATTATCTTACTACTAATATCATATACTGATGTCAAAGACAACATTGAAATAATTTATGTTCAACTTTTGAGCAATAAATCGATCAAAATGCAGAGGTTTTGAAATCTAAATCCTATGACCTAAATTTACCTGATTATAAGCAAGTGCCACAGACACAGAACCTCGCATGAGCCCTGCCCACCATATTGTAACCTGTTTGACTTGAATATTTCAGTACATCAAGTATGTCAGAGGGAAGAAATCCTCAAATGCGACTCTAAATACCAACCTGTTGCTTCAAAGTAAATTTGTCACTCTCAGACCTTTTGAATAAATTGGATATAAAAGATAGAGGGAATACAGAAGCTGCCCTTCCAACTAGAACTAAGCCAAGAAGTATTGAGCTCACCCCGGCAGATGTTCCAGGACTACAGAAACACACAATATATCCAAACGAACAGTCATTCAATTGCTATTGAGAGACATTTCTTTGATATTCAAGTTAGATACAATTTGAAGAAAACAAGAAGCACACAATGATAACTGATGCACGTACTATATTGTCTCTATCACTTCATATGACACAATCAATTTCTTGAGATGGTTAAGGCAATGGTAGAAAGATTTGATGTGAAAAATTATTTATACAACATGAAAAGATCTAACGAAACCGCAATTTTTGGCCAAAATATGGGAAATACCTTTTGCTAACAACTTTCCACTTCTCTATATCCAAAGCATCCATACCAACATACAGAAAGATAAAAATCTCTGATATGAATGATAATGTTGCAAAAGCATGCCTGCAATGATCAATAATCAGCATAAGAATGTCAAAACATGTCTACTTCAGTTTGACAAAGAATACCTAAATAGAATTGGAGGGAGGGGGGAGAAGTGGTAAAGAAGACAGTTTACAAGCAGCAAAAATTTTCAACATACTTGGTGGTGATTCTTGAACTTTCAGTCACATTATGCCAGGTGTAGTGTGACATAACAATGCCACAAAAGAACACTGTAAGAATGCTGCTCAAATTGAACAACTGAAAAACAAAATCATTATCAGAGAAAACAAGAATAAGACAAAGCAATGTAAAAACAGTACCTGAATTTTTACAAAGATAGATATTTAGGCACCCGAGTCATTAAAAAGAATACTTACTTCAGCCATCATATATGAGAGGTAAGCCATGAGAATCATGAGAGCAACTTCACGATCAGTAGAGTGCCTGAAATTTGGAAAAGCTTAGCTACTTAGTCAAACATGAAATTAGATGTTATTTGTAAAGAGTTGTAGGATTTTCATGTCATGCAGGAAGATAAGATGACAACAGTGAGACATTTAGAGAGAGAAACAAATTTTAATGAGAGTCCTTAGAGGTTAGAGCTAGCAATGTGGTAAGATTCTTAGTTTTTTAACCATCCAGAGCTCAACCTAACATTATAATAAACAAGTACAACCTAAATTTACTGTCCTCAAGTTAATGATCTGTGACTATCATGTGAAATCTAGGTTGATGATAAGAAGTTGAATAAGTCTCCAGTTCTATTTCCCAACATCAATAAATTCATAAGCACTTGACAATCAACACTATTAGATCTTCTTAAAGCTCTGAACAGAAAATGCCAAATAAAAGAGTTGTGGAACACCAATCCACGCATTCAAACACTGTAACATAGAGCTTTAATGCTGCCTACAAAATGTTGCTTGCACTTTTAACACAAGTATGAACGTATACAATTAATTACTATATTCAGCATCATAAAAGATGAGACAACAAGAAAAGGTAATCGTTTGCCCTTAACATACCTGCCAATATACAATTTTTTTATGATGTATGCACTTATTAGTCCAACCTGCAAGTGAAATCGGTGTGATGTTATATGGATATATAAAATTAATGCATGTCTTTAATCTCAGATACCCAAACACCCTTGAAAAAGGGCAGACTCAACATGCAAAGTTAATTATCAGCAAGGCGCAAGTTCTGTCAAAGAAAAACCAAGGAGGACCTCTTTATGGTTCAAGTCAACATCAAGCAAAAAAGCCTAGAGTTTCTAAAACTAACTTAAAGCCAACAGCTATATCATTAATAATCAAAGAATAAAGTGCTCGTGTGATAGTAATTGCCATTATTTATACAAGTAAACACCAATTATGTATATTACATGCTATCAATGATAATAAAAAGAACAATCCTATCTTATAACAAGTCTGGATTGTATTGAACACTGATTTAATCATCTCTTTAGGTCTTCCTTTGGAGAGACTAAAAGCTTAAACGAGAACTTCCTTTGACACTATGGCTTTGAATTTCTGGCAATAAATGGAATATAAAGATGTTCACTGCACTTATTTTTTCAGTTAATTATGATAAAAGTTTTAGCTGAGGTGCAGATATAATGTGCAAATACTAGATAGATGATTAAGAAGATTTTATGTAATGCAAACTTGAATATATAGCGTGGGTTTTACAAACAAAGAATATAAGATCAAATAATGATGAAACAAATTTAGCAACCATACAAGAAATGCAGATGCACATTGGAAAGCTGCAAAAAATTAGAAAAAGGACTCACCCCTACTCCTAGCAATGTGCTTGTAATGAAGAAGTATAAGAAGTTCCCAATGAATTCGATAAAAATTCTTGAGGTGATGTGAGAGAGGTCAAATTTCTGAATTGCATTGAAAAGTACAATTGACGTGGCATCATTTACCACACCTTCACCGAAGACTATACTGTACAGTAGAGGTGTCTCATCCTGATTAAGCACCTGTACAGAAAATACAAGATTTATAATAGAATAGATATTCAACTATTCTTTTCACTTCACTGAACTGTATAAATATTTTTACCTGCAAAGTGCAAACAGAATCTGTGGCTGAAAAGATTGCTCCAAGTGCTAAAAGAAGAAAGCAACGGTAAGAGCCAAGATAGAAATAGAGAACTAACCTGAAGAAACTAGTTTAACTACACAATAATTGTGATCCTCTAATTAATGGAAAAAAGAAAATAATATAAGAATAAGACCTGGTTCCATGAAAAGCATATGCATCTGTAAGTATGTATGTATGTGGCTGTTTGTGTGTGTGTATGCATTTATTGGGCATAAAATATAATTTGTTCATGATTTCATTAATGCAAGGATGAATGATCTGGCACAATCTTTAAATGTTAGTTTCCTACGCAGAACTGTAATTAGTTAATAGTAAGCTTTTAAATAATATCGGCAAACTATTAACGAGAGACATAGTTTACCAAGATAATCTCCGATGTCCAGGAAACCAATATCTAACTTCTTAAATAACTGCATGGTACCTGAAAAATATAGGTAAACATAAAGGTTACAACACAATTAGCCTCAAACACTTCCCTGGTACTAATCAGGGAAAAGATAAATTTACTAACAAAAGGTGGTATCTACAATCCAAAGGAACTTGCAGTAACCAAAGTCAATCTCTGTTTTGAACTATTCATCATTTTCAACAGTGTGTCATGCTAAGATGCTGATTATAACTTAAACAAGCAACTGGATTTTTAGAGGAAGAGTTAACCTTAATTTATTTAAGTAAAGATTATCTATGAACACTAATCTTCAACTTTACTTAGAAGCTTGTTATACTTGTGTGCTTTTGGGGTGTTCAGAGTGAAGAAAAAAAACTTCAAAATTTTCGTTATCAACAAATCTTAGAGATGGTTATTCTTTTACTGAAAAAAAATTACAGCCATAAAAAAAGTAAGGTTCTGTGCCACTTTTTTTGTAGTAGGTTAAATTATCTTTAAACTATCTTTGTTTGGTAAAAAAAATTGGAGAATAAAGCTTAAACAACAGCCTAGCATTATGCATAAACAGTATAAACACTGAACAGATATATCCCAATAAATGCAACAAGCAAAAACGATCTGTCAGAAGAGCCTGAATATGTCAGTTGTCTTTGTGTACGCCTGGAACTGAACAATTGTAAAGAGAACCGGTTGAAGGCTAGAAAGTTCAAAGAAATTTGAATATACCTATGGATACGATGACAAATGATATCAAAGTTCCAACAGCACCAAACAAAATTATCATCGCAAAGTTACGGAAAAATTGCTTCTTTTTTACCTGGAATCTGGTAAATTGAAAAATGTAAGATTATCAGACATGTGATTCCAAAAAAAATAAAGATTAAAACAAGGAGAAGTGTCAATTTTCAAGAAATACAGGTTGAAACAACAGTATAAACAAGCCAGGCAATTAGTTTTCACGCTCTGCAAGATATTTAAAATAAAAAAAGGGTGGGGAGAGGGGGGGCTGAGGAAGATGATGCATCATATTCAAATGAAATGACATTTATAATATCAATTATCAAAATGCTGAAGGCAATAAAAACCAAAGATTTGATAGCTTGATATAAGTCAGTCTTACCCGGCATTGAATATGATGGGAGGCAGAAGATATATAAAAAACAGCTCTTCATTAAATACTAAAATGTGTGATCTCTTTCCTTCAGTGGTCAACAGAATGATAATTCCGCTACAAAGCCCCTGTTAATCACACCCAAAATCATCACCAAACAAAAACTATTTTCCTGTTACAAAACAACAATCGAAACAAGATCGAGTGAAGCCTAACATAACAAGGTTAATTAGTTAGGGAGTTACTGAACAACTCACAATGGCAAGGGCAGTTATTGACTCATTAAACCATCGGTTTTTCTCCAGAAGATGACCAATCACAATGCAGGAGCAGAGAAGTGCCACAAATAGGGTAATAGAGTCCACCGAAGTTTGGTCGGGCTCTAGTGCCATCCCTAAATGCTTGGGAATAAAAGAAAAAGCCCTCAAAGCCAGTCTAGCTGCCTCAGTCTAAATAATTCCACTGCTCGAAAAACAAAGATATAACTTAGGTATTCAGTTATTAAAATCGATCGCATATCACACAAGTAATAAATTCAAACATAAAAACAGAACTTCATTAAAGAAGTAAAGATAAATAATACCTTAATGATCATTTATTTGCTATCAAATTATTAGCATAAATTAAGCGTTAAACTAAAGATACAGTTACCTTTTTCTGTTGCAGTAAACTTTAAACTGTTGAGAGTTCTTAAAACAATCGAAGAGTCAATTCAAAAGTTTCATCTAAAACGGAGTTCATTTTACAGTACAACACGTTAAGATGAAATACATTAAAAAAATTTAAAATATTATTTTACACTATAATTACTCACCAAGTAAAGCCTAAAAGAATCCCTTAATGTAAAAACATAAAAAACTTGATTTTATATAAACTACTTTTCCCCATTGCGCTTTATTCTTTAATTTAAGAAGAAACTAAAAAAAAGAAAGAAATAGAAATCAACGAAACTTAACGACCAAGTATCCATTCGGTCCTTCACTTTTCTCAGCATCCAAACAAAACAAAACAATAAAACAAAATAAAATAATAAATAAATTACCACGAAATTACTCTGAAACTTCGGAGGAACCAGAAACTAGAGATTATTACTAATTTTCTATTCTTTTTTTTTTTCTAGGATTTAATGCGAAAATGTGTATTTTAAAGAAAAAAGAAGCAAAGAATAAGTGGGAAAATCAGGTGAAGAATCCGAATGTAAGTAGGAAACGTTGCAAATGCAAAGACCGCGAAAGGAATGAATGTGTAATGGCACTTTTATAACGTGTAGTGGCGGACACGCGAGACGGTTGTGTTTCGTTGATTTCTAACCGTATGACCATTGAAATCATGCCTCATGATTTGATGATGGAATTGTGTAGAATCAGAGGTTTTTTTTATGTGGGACGTTACACTATCTTAGTGTGGACTCTAAGCGAACTTTCGCTATTCAGTTAAGAAAATTATTATTTTAGGGAAATAAAAGGATTTATTCTTAGTTGGCTCTTGTGAACTATAAAAATTCTAGATTGATCCTTAAAATTTTTATAAAACGATGCTTAAACTATTAATTTTATTTTTTTTTTCAAAAAGCATTTGAACTT
The DNA here is from genome assembly GCF_025698485.1 of Gossypium arboreum. Lineage (NCBI taxonomy): Eukaryota > Viridiplantae > Streptophyta > Magnoliopsida > Malvales > Malvaceae > Gossypium > Gossypium arboreum. Next base: position 1,010,828 of record NC_069081.1, read on the forward strand.
CAATAAAAATATGTCATAGATCACATTTTTATTGATTGCTATTATTTTGGTAAAATAGAATAAATTTTATAGTTTAGGTTTCAGGGGCTAATTTAAAAATTAAAGTATAATTTGAAGGTTAATTTACTAATAAATCCAAAAGAAAAAAGTCGGTAAAGATTTGAAGTTTAATTGTGTCGATCGTTGAAATTACTATTAACCGTTTATTTTGGCAGGTATCCACGTGGCAATTCGCGCCGTTGGACAGTTATATTTGGCCTTTCCTCTGCTTCACTTCACTTTTTTTTTTCACTTATTTTTCTATTTGCTTTATAGTTTTATTAAAGTGATAATATCGAATGTTTGGATCAATTAGCTTTTTTACCCACAAAATTGACGAAATAATTTTATTTTTAATAATACACTAAGAATCTTTTATTTTCTAAAATTAAATTAGTGAATTTTAAAAAAATATGATTTATTCTTTTATTTAGTTGACTTTATTTAAATTTTAATTATATTAATTAAGATTATCAATATCATATCAGTCCATATGAATTTGAGTTTATTAGTATTCTTTAAATATTTTTAATATATATTTATAATTTATTTTTGATTTTTAATATTGCTTATATTTAATTTCATTTGTCTTTTAATTTAATTTCACATTTTAAATAAATTATCATTTGTTTTACCCTTTAATTTAGCTATAATTTACCATTTTAATTAATTTCATGTTGTCTAAATATAAAAATTAAATGAAAATATTGAACATAATTTATGAGGCATTAATACAAAATAATAAATTATCTTATTCTATTATTCAAATATGTATCATCAATTAATTAAAGATGTAACTGATATTACTAACTACAACTAACATATGAATTATTATCTTTAAAAATAGATGAATTATTTACATAAGTAAATAAATATATTATTGAGGTATTATTAAAATTAAATAATTTATTACACATTTTCATAATTCACTTAAAATTCACACAAATTGATGGCTCTAAACTTTTTCTGCACGTCATTAGTGCAGGTTAGATTAATCTTTATTTTTATATAAACCTTTATTTGTAAACTTTAATTTTAGAGTAAATTTCACTCAAGATCACTTTAAAATAGGTTGTGTCCTATTTTAGTTATTATATTTTTTCTATTTAATTAATTTAATTAAGATAATTATTCGAATTACTCACTGCCATTAAAAATTTTATTAATTCACTGACAGATTACTGACATAATACATTAGTCAATTGAATAATGACATGTGACATTTTTTTTACCTTTTGAATAAAGTTTAGGGACCTCTTTATAATTACTATAAAAACACTTTTTTGTTTCTTTCTCTTCTTTAAATGGGGAACCCAGAATGCCTACCACCATTTTCTCTTCTCCCTTGTTCCATCACTGTTGCTGGCGTCCACGAAAACAATGACCAATATGTTTGTGTTATTATCACCCGCACAAGGTAAAGACCCTAGATTTGTGAAAAGGTTGAAGAGTTTGCAGAACCGATGTATAATTGTGATTTTCTTTTCTTTTGAAGAGAATATTCATTATTCATCATTTTCTTTTCTTTTGAAGACTTTTGTAGGCATGCAAAGAATCCTCACTATTCACCTCTTTTATTTTCTTTTGAAATTTTTTGAAGACTCTTGTAGGCAATCATTTCAAAAACTTTACAGGGAATCTCATTATTCATCATTTTTTTTTCACTTCTTGGTTTTAGTAATTGTCATCGTTGTAATATTATCTGCAAGATCTATCATTTTCATTAGCGATATTGAGGAATTGTCGTCTTTTAAATCGAAGTTCATTGAGCTTATCCTTTTAGCCATAAGTTTTTTTGTATTCTTTTTTTGTATTGGCCTAAGGTAACAATGCTCTGGTAGTAGAGCTGTCCATGGACTAGGCCAAGTTTAAACAAGGAGTTTATAGATATTCTTTATGCCCAAGCCCGACCTCACCCAAAATATGAGCTTGATATTTTTCCAAACTCTAACCCTATATAAAATATGGTAATTCAGCCCTAATCGGCCCCACTTGTCAAAAGATTAATTTTATTTTTTTTAAACATTTCACTAATAATAAACAAAACAAGATTGAAGTACAATATGATTGTCTAAATACATAGGTATCTTCGTTACACCAATTGCTCGTCCAAGCTAAGTATACTCGTGTCAAGTTACCAATCAATGTTAAATATTTATAACGAAACATTCGATTGCTTGTCCAAGCTAAAAAATATACATGTCAGGTTACCCGTCTGGGCTAAACCTTTAAAATGGTATTAGGTTACCAGTCCAGGCTAACCCTATGTCACATGTATCTTCAAGTCCACAACAAATGTTGGATCTCGGTAATCATCTGTAATTGTCCATATAAGTGTGCACAAGACCCTACTGGCATGCCAGTTGTATTTTAACATTTACTAAGTTCAAACGAGCATTTATTAGACAAATTAATATTTCTTTACAATTTACTCCAAATCTTACCTTTCATACCAATTTACCACCAATTAATTCATAATCAATTATAAATATACAAATCAAAAACATAATTATTTAAACACGTAAATATCATATGAACTTACTTGGTCAAAACAACTAAAAAATTGAATCCTTAAGGACTATTCAACAATTTTGGCTTTTCTCTTATTATCTCTCGTTTGATTCAATTATTAATCTAAACAATTATTTTAGACAATTCATCAATATCAAACATGTTTATATCATTCCATGATATGCATGAATCTATTTAATTCTATTTTTGAATGTCCCTTAAGTTTTGCATTTGATTCAATTTAGTCCCTAAAATCGAAATAACAATATATTTCAACTTTGAGCTTCGGTTTCAAAACCGATCTCAATCACATCCATTATAGACCGTTTACTATCTATTATTATCAATTTTTACATCAGTTTCACATTTTATTCACTTTAGTCCTTTTATAAAAAACTAACAATTTAAACATTATAATCTAGTCTTTTTTCACATATAAGCTTAAAATCTATCAATTTAACACCAATTTATTCAAGAAATCATAAATGGAAACTTTCAAAAACTTAAAAAATTTTGCAAATTGGTACATAGGCTAGCTAAATTAAGCTCTTATGACCTCAAAAACATAAACATTACAAGAAAATGACTTAATTGAACATACCAATTAGGGGTCGAATGTTTGAAGCTTTTTTAAGGGTTTTAATTTCTTTCTTGTTTGGTGGAGAAGAAGATAAATAGAAAATTTGTCTTTCTTTCATTTTTAACTAATATACTTTGATTAAACTTGATTAAAAATTAATTAATTAAACTTTAATTAACCAAACCTTAATCTTAATTAGTCAAATTTAGTGGATTTTAATATCATCCTCCAACATTTGATGAAACAAAATGTTTTATTTACCATTTTGAGCCTTTAGCTATTTAAAATTCATAGCGATGAGACTTTTACAATTTAGTCCTTGTACCTTACTTAAACAATTAATAAATGAAATTGAAGGACTAAGATTTAATATTATTTTATAATAAATCTATAAATATTCTAATTTAATATTTATGGACTCAGTTTACAGAAATGAGCTCAGTTTATAGAAATGGGGTTCTGAAACCGCCTTTTTCGACACCACTAAAAATCAAGTTGTTACAAATATAATTAAAATTGCTTGTCATCTAGCAAAAAAATGTTTTGAAGAAATATTTTGAACATATTTTTGTAAAACTATTTTTGAAGATATGTAATCAATTCGTGAAAGAAACTTTTTGATTTAACAAATCATTTTGAAATTTTGTAATACACAAAAAAAATCGATAATTTTTTTTTATTGTACTATAATTTTGCTGAGTTGGATTTTAATGCCTAGAAGTAAACTAGGCTTCAATTCCCCGACACATCTCTCGATGACTTCTTTTAGGTCGATTAATTGTAGGAGCCACCTTAAATGTACTAGATTTCGAGATTTATCTGACATTAGAAAACCCTTGATCAACCTTAGTATGAATGCTCGAGTGAATTGTTGTCTTTCAACTGCACTAGAAGAGTTGTTAAGATGTGAGAAATTATCTTCAAACCATTTCATATGTATTTGGTTAACTCTAAACTTGTTCGACATCTTACCTAATAGTTGGTGGCAAGTTGTGCTCCAATCATCAATGCGCACTACCCCCATAACGACTGACCCATCAACCGGTAGACCAAATTGTAAAGCCACATCCTCGAGTGTAATCGTAGACTCATCGCACAGAAGATAGAATGTGTGTATTTTAGGTCTCCATCTTTCTAGTAAATCATTGATAAGTGCGAGCTCCAATTTAGCAACTACAACTTAAATTTCTCTTCGTTGTTAATTTAAAATATTTTTTCTTGATTATAATTTTTTATAGCTTTTAAAATAACTTCTTATTAGATTGTAGTAAGTGCATGGTTCCACCATCCTTTGAGTTGGCTAGTAAAACCAACAGCTGAAAGATTGGATATATATGATTACTAATTAATTCATTTTGGTTTGGAGTTTTATAAACATTTGAAACCATTGTCATTTATTGTAATAAACCGAAAATATTACATTTAAACATCTTGTTTTTATTTCATTCATAAATGGCATTGACATTGTATTTGTTTTGAAAAACAAGTTTTTCTTCTATATTAAGGTTTAGTGCAATGCTTTTTGGGTAATATAGTTGTTTTGGTTCTTTCCAAGTCATTTTGTTAATTTGTTCTCCATTTGACTGATTAGAGTCAAATTGGAATGACTGATATAATGTGTTGACTAAGTATTGACCTTGCACTAAGATGTCTAGGTTAACTAATTCAGACTTGTAACTTTCCAAAACATCAAGTATTTTGAATTTCTTTTAAGAAATCATTTGGGGTGGAAAGGTTTTGGTATATCATATGGTATAAATATTGGTTCTTTTGGACATCTTTCGGTAATTTCATTTACCAATTCTTTCCTAATTGGTTGGTTTTCTATCAAATTTTTAATATAGTCCAATTATTTTCTTATTGTATGAAGGTTGAAATTTGTGTTGTTCTGTTCCACTATCATTTTAACATCTTTTGTTGAAATTTGTTCTTTTACATCAGGAGATCTCATTCTTAAAAGGATTGCTTTTATTTCAATATTTTTACGAAGGTATTGAACCTATGTTAAAAGGGATGTTGAGATTCAACTTCTCCTATATTTGTTTTCCATTTAGTAGTATTTTTTTTATTGTATTGACAATTTTCAAATAATGTTCTTCAAATCATTCAAAGAATTTTATATGGATTTTATGAGTGTTCATAAATTTGTAATATTCTCGAAGAATGCTCTCTTTCTAATTATTGTAATTTTTAAGGTAACCTTTTTGTTGGAATAGAAGTGTTTTTTACACCACTATTTATTGATCTCAAAAGACTTTTCTACTACAAAAATTTTTGTATTTGTCTCAAAAGACTTTTCTACTACAAAAATTTTTGTATTTTCTTCTACTCTTGCATTATTCGTCATTGTTGAGTATGTTAGTGACATATTAGGTGAAATTGGGGGGGACTTTCATCTTGTCTATCATAGGTAGGTTGGGATATATTTGAGGAATTATCTATTTCTTTCAGATTGGTTCTAAATGTAGTTGGCATAGAAGAGATAGAAGCTCTAGCAATCCTAAAATATGTTCTTTGTATTTTAATAAGGGTTGGGGCTAGGGGTGAAGTTAGAAATTTTTTTTAAGGGGTTGAAATTAAATTGTATATTTTTACGATAGTAAAAATGCAATTTCACCATTTTAATAGCCTATTATGATTTTTAAAGGATTAAATCAAATTTTTATCATTTTGGGGATCGAAGTGTAATTTTACCATTGCTAATTTAAAATTTTATAAATTATAAAGGGGCGTAAATGGAAAATTTTTCATTTTAGGGGGAGTCGGGGCCCCTTCCAGCCCCCTAACTTCGCCATTGATTGGTGCAATAGGATCTGTAGCATCTAATCTCCATCTAGCAAGGAGTTGAATTTCATGTCGCCGTATTATTCTTGAAATTGTGGTATGAGATCTTGAGCTATTTGTGCTATTAAAAATGATTTTTCCTTTTGGGCTATGGACTAAAACCTTAGTGTTGACTATGGAGTACATTAATTTTTCTAAAATTTTTATATCATTTTGCAATTTTTTAATATTTTTAATTATTTTTAAACTAGTCAATGTGGATCAACTTCGATCAACCTACCCAGTCATTTATCATGTCACTAAAACAACCATTTTCCTTTTCTTTTTCTTTTCCTTCTTGGGTTGAACTTATAAACTTGTGGACTTTTGGCAATTGAGTCCATTGAGTTTTTTCAACTTAGACTAATCTAAACTAGCCCTGTTAAATATGACTCCTATTTTCAGTCAAATTTGAAAAATAGTCTTTCAGTTAAACTCTGTTTACTTGTTTCAATCAAACACTGATTAGTTTAGATTATTTTATTATTATTTGATCTATGAATTTAGCCTATAAATAGGCTATTTTACAACCTTAGAAAATACACCTATTAGAGATTAGAACTCATAACACATTTAGAGAATTTTGTGTTTACGTTTTGTGGGTTCTTTGTTTTCGGGTTTTCGGGGTTTAATTTTTATCTCCATCTTTTGTACGCTTCGTTCTTTTTCCATTATAGTAAAATTATCTTTGCCCGTGGTTTTTTATCCTCTTTGGAGGGGTTTTTCCACGTTAAATTTGTATGTTTAATTTCTCAATTTATTCTGCTATTTTCTTGTTCGTTACTTAATTGGGTTAAAATCCTAACAAGTGGTATCAGAGCTAGTTCAATTGTCATAGATCAGCCCGTTCAGAGATGGCAACAACAAGGTTTGAAATTGAGAAGTTCGATGGTGAGACAAATTTCAATCTGTGGCAAGTTCGGATGATGGCAATTCTAGTTCAATCAGGCTTGAAAAAGGTTGTTATCGGAAAAAAGCCTGAGAATCTAAATAAAACAGAATGGGAAGAGCTTGATGAAAAGGCTTTATCTGCAATCCAGTTGTGCCTCACAAATATGGTATTGTAGGAGGTATTGATGGAGAAGACCTCATCTGCCTTGTGGAAAAGGTTAGAAACTCTTTATGTGACTAAGTCTCTAGCTAACCGTTTAGTGTTGAAACAACGTCTATTTACGTTTCGCATGAACGAAGGTGAGCTTCTTAGAGATCACATCAGTCAATTCATTACTCTTTTAAATGATTTAAAGAATGTTGAGGTTCATATTGACGATGAAGATCAGGCTATGCTATTATTGTGCTCTTTACCCCCTTCATACAAGTCTTTCAGGGAGACCCTGATTTATGGCAGAGACAAACTCTCGTTTGAAGATGTGAAGGGTCATTTGTTGAGTAGAGACAAACTCGACAATAAGCTTCATTTGGATAGCAAGACAGATAGGCAAGCTTCCGTTTTGGTAGCATCAAAGAAACGAGATAAAAGGTGTCGCTATTGTAAAAAGTTAGGTCACGTTAAAGCAGATTGTTATAAACTGCGAAATAAAAAAGCTGCTGAGAGTAACGAGGAAGATGTAACTAGTGCTAATTTGGCCGATGAAAATAGGGATGATTTCTTGTTAGTGTCAACAAGTGATAACACCAAGCTCACGTCCGAGTGGATCCTAGATTTAGGATGTTCTTTCCACATGTGTCCCAATAGAGAATGGTTCTCCACATACAGTTCGATTGAAGGTGGAGTTGTGCGTATGGGAAACGATTCATCTAGTAAGGTAATTGGTATTGATACTGTTAAAATTAAGATGCATGATGGGGTGATTAGGACACTCTCAGATGTCAAATACGTACCTGATTTACGAAAGAATCTCATCTCCTTAAGTATTTTAGACTTGAAAGGATGCAAAATCAACATCGAGTCGAGCGATATTAAAGTATCTCGTGGAGCTCTCGTTTTGTTAAAAGGTAAAAGAACCGGCAGTCTTTATATTCTGGAAGGTTATACAGTGACTGGTGAAATCGGACGTCTTTCGTCCGTTACGGAGTTGAACTCAACTTGTTTGGAGCGGAGGCAACTTGGTCATAGGAGGGAAAAATGTATGATTGTTTCGTTGAAGAGAGGTTCTCTTTTAGATGTAGGTTTTGAAAAGTTAGCGCACTGTGTTCGTGAAAATCAGACCTGGGTTAGTTTTGATTTGGCAGTGTACAAGTCGAAGGCTAGAAGTCTTCCAGTTTCTAAGTACAAATTCGACTCAATTAATTCCCTGCATAGTTCAAGATAGGCTCGTGGCGGGCTTTGGCAAAGATGGCGTTGTGGAAATATGAGTCAAGGTGGAGATTTGTTAAATATGACTCCTATTTTCAGTCAAATTTGAAAAATAATCTTTCAGTTAAACTCTGTTTACTTGTTTCAATCAAACACTGATTAGTTTAGATTATTTTATTATTATTTGATCTATGAATTTAGCCTATAAATAGGCTCTTTTACAACCTTAGAAAATACACCCATTAGAGATTAGAACTCATAACACATTTAGAGAATTTTGTGTTTACGTTTTGTGGGTTCTTTGTTTTCGGGTTTTCGGGGTTTAGTTTTTATCTCCATCTTTTGTACTCTTCGTTCTTTTGCCATTATAGTAAAATTATCTTTACCCGTGGTTTTTTATCCTCTTTGGAGGGGTTTTTCCATGTTAAATTTGTGTGTTCAATTTCTCAATTTATTCTGCTATTTTCTTGTTCGTTACTTAATCGGGTTAAAATCCTAACAAGCCCATTTTTTCAAAAAAGGATCCAATTGTGTAACACCCCCTAACCCCAAACCGTTACCGGAACGAGGTTATGAGGCATTACTGGACATATCAGACAACTTACGAATAATTTATAATTAATATAACTTTCATAGTATAATATAATAATTAAGTCCCTATCTTGAACTCTCGAAGTTCAAACACGTATTAAAAGTAGAACGGGACTTGTTCGAGTATTCCAAATTTTTTTATAAAAATTTCGGCAACATTTCTGCTTATTTTTACCTAAACCTCCTACAAATTCAAACCAAAACAACCAACACTAATATTTCACATTCATATACTAATATTTATATTATTAACAAAATTTTAATTTAATAACTATTATAGCATCATTCAAAATTGATTAAAACTTCATTCATTTAACAACTTGATGTTCATGTATCAAAATATCATGTACTTTCCTTACCATTTCATTTAACCATCTAAATTTTATAATTCATCCTTCACTACCCAAAGTAATATACATATTCAAGTGACTAAATAACACCTATGTACATGCCACCTTTACCCAAAAGAAAAATATACATCACCAAGTTTGTGTTGAGTCGGGATTGTTCGGATGTTGAGTAGGACACTTGACTTCTACTAACTCAATACGAAACAACCGCGCTTGAGTATGGATATACTCAGTGGTATTACTATAATCCAAGACTATTTAACATTAATAAATTACAAACATCAATTATTTACCCTATTAACAAATAATCTCATTTTCAAAATTTCATCTCAATTATTTACCCTATTAACAAAGCTCAAACTATGACAGATACGCGGATTTCCACCCAAACACACCAGAATATCCAACCCAAACACACCCGGAATATTGTAAATCCTCCATAACACACCGGTATAATATATCCTCCCAAACACACCAATAAGGCATTAAATGCCTATTCGGATAAACCGAAGTATATAATAACAGAAACATCTTCTCGGCCGAACTACAATCTCTTCATCACATCACAAATCCAATGGCATGCCATTTGTATCGAATCTAGTCCGACGAGTTAATAGGGTATTATTTTACTTTTTCTAATTTCAATTTCACATACTTACCTCAAGTCTTATTTACCATACATAACAATTAAAATTTCAGCAATCAATAATAATTAAAATTCGAATTATAGTAATACACACCGTAATTCTCCCGTTTTAGTCCTCGATGACTTTCTCCTTTCCTTTCGATGCTGATGCTTTAGGTTCTTTGTTGGCTACGAAAATAATAATTTATAATCATCAATACAACATGATTCAATTTAATTCATGAGCCTAAACATGCAAATTTAACCATTTTTAATGTATATATATATAATTTCACCATTAAGCTGTCTACTTGAGTCATTGTTACTAAATTATTTATATCTTGAGCTACGAAACTCCAAATTAATATCCGTAAATTTTCCTTAAAACTAGACTCATATATCTTCTAACCATAAAATTTCCAGAATTTTTGGTCTAGCCATTTAGTACAGTTTATTCGTTAAATACTCCCCTGTTATTTCATTTGACATTCGACCTCTCTCTACTAAAAATAAATTATCTCATTGTACGTAACTCGAATAAGGTTCTTGTTTATTTATTTTGAAACTAGATTCATTAAGGAGTTCACATATATAAATTACACTCCATTGTAGAAGCCCAAATTGCCCGGGCCCAATTATATGAAAACCCAACCAAACCTCTAAACCCACTAAAACCCTTAACCCATGACCCATTTACATCTACCCAAACCCAATTCAAAAGCCCATTAAGCCCCCAAAAAAAACCTAACCCAAAAAAAACAAAGAAAAAAAAAGAAAAAGAAAAACTTACCCCAAAAAACCTAACCCCAAAAAAAAAGAAGAAAAAGAAAACCTAACAAAAAAAGATAAAAAAACCTAGCCACCTAACCACTTTCCCACTTGCCCCATTTTTCCTCCCATTGTCTACCACCACCACCTACAAAATAGAAAAAAAAAATAGAAAATCATGTAAAAGATGGCTATAAAAAGCCATTCAAAATCATGTAAAAAAGGGAGGAGGGGATTTTAGAAAGATTGAAAAGGAAAAACACAAAATCCTTCAAATTTTGAACACAAAAAAAAATCAATAAAAAGGTTGCATTTTTTCTTTTTTCCTTTTCTTTCGAATCTTTTTTCTTTCTTTTTTGTGTTGTGTTTTTTTCTTTCTTTATATATACATATATTGTTAAGAATTTTTTTTCCGCCACCATGGGCGGTGGCCGGCACGACGACGATGGCAGACCATGACGATCGACCGGTGACCGGCCCCCCTTAGCCGGATTTCCTTTTCCCCCTCCCTTCTCTCTTCTTTCCCCCTTCTTTTTTTTAGGTATTTTATATGTATTATGTATATATTTTTTAATGCCATTAGTTATATATTTCTTATGTATATATTCTTAAATACTATTATATACATATATATATATATATATATATATTTTAAATACCATATTGTGTATATATTATTATTACAAATTATTACTATTGCTAGTATTATTATAACTATTATTATATTAGTGTATATTTTATGTACATATGTATATATATATATATATATTTTTTTTTTTTTTTGCACATATCATCATTTTATATTATTGTTGTAAATTTTTATGTATATATTTTTTATGTACGTTTCCTAATATTTTCTTTTATTGTAGATATTATTATTACTATTATTACATATTTTTATTATATGCACATATATATATATATGTATTTTTATGTACATATTATTATTTTATATTATTGTTACCAAATATATCATTTTTCCTATTTTATTATTAGTACATGATTTGTTTTTATTTTATAAATATCATTATTATTGTTATTCTAATATTCTAGTATTCCATGTTAATATTTTTCATTAATGATATCATTTTTTTTGCGTCCTTTATCTATTTTAAATTTCTCACTTTAGGAATATTTTTTCTCATGTTTTAATTAATTTCAAAAATAAGGCAATGTACCGATTTAATATTAAGCCATTGATTTCATTGCTATGTTGGGTGAAATTAAATGGCTTGTGTTAAAAAACGGGACACCCTTTCTAAAAAAAATCGAAAACTAAAAATTCTCATTTTTCAATCGGATCACGATTAAATATTATATTGAACTCGTATTTTTGAAAATCAAGTCAACACATGTTTATGAGATACCAATTTTGGGCGTCGCGAGGGTGCTAATACCTTCCTCACGCGTAACTGACTCCCGAACCCCAATTTTTCTCTGGACTTTCATGTAGACCTAAATTTGGCCTTCTTTTTGTTTTAAAATAATTTTATTAGGTGTCCGATCACACCTATAAAAAAGGATCGGTGGCGACTCCCTTTGTTAATAAAATCGAAAGTTGGTTTTCAAATGTTTAATAAATCGCCACAATTAGCGACCAAGCGAAACTAAAAATTTTTTTTACGTCGCTACAGCTGGCGACTCCGCTAGGGACGCTTTTTGAGAGTCGAGTCGAATTAAACTCGCGTTGTCAAAATTTTCAAAGTTCCTTGTTCAAATTAACATTTAGTCGTGATCCTCAAATTTTTTATTTTCAAAAAAATCATGCATTTGCATCGTGTTGTATATATTCTAACTTGTTTCATCCGGTTGTTTTTCAGCTTTAAATTTTTGTGATTTTGGTTTTGGTTTAGTTTTTTAAATAAAACGTAAAGGTTTGCAAGTTTCTCCCCACACACCGTGCACGTGCATTTTTGTTGCATAACATGAGCTCTATACCCGGGCTCCGTCCCTGTTAAGTGAAAGAAAACGCCACGCCTTCGTGAGTTAACTCGTTCCTCATGCAAAGCTAGTGAATACTTTCGGGTTACATATGACTTATGCTTTCGTGAGTTAACTTGTCCCTCCGCATAGGCATAAGTAAATGTAATCCCTCGAATTGATCTCGTAAGCCTATGATGGGCCATGACCGAGGCTCTGTACTAATCTTAGTAGATGACAGTGCAGACGATTCGAGTACCCATCTAGAACCAAAACCGCATATAGTAAACCATACGAGCCATCCAACTAGAGCCATGCCGAACCTCCTCTCGTTTAGTAGTCCCCAAAATAAGTGCACGGGAGGAATGCCTCTTGCCTTTTGCATTTTCACTTTCTATATAAGAGGATCGGGTCTGTTTAATAAACTAGGTCGGGTAGTTCGATTTGTTGAAGTTCTCTATGTTTTTCTACCTGTATTAAATTACTAATCAAGTTTGTTTGTCTTTGCTTTATTGTTTTTCATCATGCATTATAGGCATCATATTAGGAAGGTGTTGATTAGAGATTGGTTGCCAAAAACGGGTTTCTAATGGAGGAGTCAATTATAAGAGTGACCAAAACATTGTGTAATACTCCTTTGATTAAGGAAATGCCTAAACAGGGGCTATCTTGAAATTAACACCAAATTTTTGCATATTCATTCATGACTGACATCCATTTGACATTCATGCATTCATTCATGCATTCATTCATACATTGCATATCCTATACTCGGTCGCTGAAGATAAAATATATAATTCGCAGTTGTAATACCACAAGACTGGAACCACGTCATCCGTATAAAACTCGCCGACAAGCTAGAGTAATGGAGGCTGAATTCAATGAGAAAATTGAAAGATTGAAAAAGGCCGAGAACCAGAATGGGAGCCTATGGAATTCCCTCCTTTGTCAAGAACATTTACGTCTGCGGGAATGATATACCCGAGCGGACAATGCACAAGGCACAATGTTAATGATCGAAAAGGGTTTTCAGAACATCAGTATAAATTTCATTGACAAAGGAGCTGACACAAGTAAAGATGTCTCAAGGATACGCCTTTGTCCCCCTGGTTTCATGTTGAATAATTGGACTGCCGAGAACCTTCTTGTAGTTTATAAGTCTTCAGAGTAATGCTCAAACATTAACATTCTATTATGTCCTTAGATATAATAGAATTCTTTTATAAACTTGCATTCGCTCTTTATCATTCAAATGAATATCAATGAAGATGCATTTTGTCATGATCTTTCGCATTATCACTAATTTCATAATAATTTTCTCATTTCATAGCCTGTCCTTACATTTGCCTCATGCCATGCCATAACATTTCGTTTGTTGGTTCCAATACTTGGATGCCCCTCTATAGTCTTTTTTTTTCATTCAACTTTCAGGTGCTCAGATGTCACCAGTATGAACAAACCCGTTACGAGTCCTGAAATCGATTTTGAGAAGGCTGTTTGTTTAGGAGAATTTGAAGCCGAAGAAAATGCTGAATACTATGTCTCGTCTCCTGACTTGCTAAGAATGGTGGAACAAGAGGGTAAACAGATTTTGCCTCATTAAGAATCCGTTGAAACAATAAATCTGGGAACTGAAGAAAGGAAACAAGAAGTGAAGATTGGGACTTCTATTTCAGGGGGCACCAGGCATAATTTGATTGCTTTGCTCCTCGAGTACAAAGATGTATTCGCATAGTCATATCAGGACATGCCAGGATTGGATGAAGATGTAGCGGTCCATAAGCTCCCATTAAAGCCAGAATGCAAGCCCATTCAACAAAAGCTAAGACGGATGAGGCCTGAGATGTTGTTGAAGATAAAAGAGGAAGTCAAGAAGCAATTTGATGCTGGTTTCCTACAAGCCTCGAATATCCGAATGGGTGGCTAACATAGTCCGGTGCCAAAGAAAGACAGCAAAGTACGAATGTGCGTGGATTATCATGACCTGAAAAGTCCTAAAGATAATTTTCCCTTACCACTCATTGATACGTTGGTGGATAACACAGCCAAACATTCATTGTTTTCTTTCATGGATGGATTCTCGGGGTATAATCAGATCAAGATGGCCCCTGAGGATATGGAGAAACTACCTTCATAACAATGTGGGGAACGTTCTGCTACAAGGTGATGCTATTCGGGTTAAAGAAAGCTGGGGCAACATATCAGAGGGCTATGGTGACGTTATTCCATGACATGATGCATAAAGAAATAGAAGTCTACGTCGACGACATGATTGCTAAATCCCAAGGGGAAGAAGAGCATGTAGTGCACCTCAAGAAGTTGTTCGAAAGGTTGAGAAAGTTTTAGCTAAGGCTTAATTCAGCCAAATGTACATTTGGGGCTACCTCGGGAAAGTTGCTAGGCTTCATTGTCAGTGAAAGAGGTATAGAAGTGGATTCAGATAAAATAAAAGCCATCCAAGAATTACCACATTCGTATGCAAAAGGAAGTTAGAGGATTTTAGGAGATTAAACTACATCGCCGATTTATCGCTCAACTTACCAACCAATGCGACCCAATCTTTCGGCTTCTTGAAAACATAACCCGGAGAATGGAACGAGGAATGCCGGTGGCTTTTGATAAGATAAAACAATATTTGTCCATCCTCCAAAGCTAGTACCGCTAACTCTTGGAAGACCATTGATATTGTATTTGACGTGTTCGAAAGTTCAATGGGTTGCGTCTTTGGGGCAACACGATGAGTCGGAAAGAAAGAAAAACGATCTACTACCTCGAAAAAAGTTCACTGAATATGAGGCAAAATATTCGTCCATTGAGAAATATTGTTGTGCTCGGTTTGGGTAGCTCGGAGACTCGGACAATATATGTTGTATCACACGACATGGCTAATTTCAAAGTGGACCCAATAAGATACATGATGGAATCACCCGCACTCTCGGGAAGAATGGCACGATGGCGATCTTACTATAAGAATATGACGTCGTCTATATGAGCTAAAAGTCGACAAAAGGAGTGCAATAGTGACTTCTTAGCAACTCAAACGACAGAGAATATGAGCCTTTAAGATTCGATTTCCCGATGAAGATTTAATGTGCATCACGAAATAGAATCCGAGTCATCAAAAGAGAAGTCATGGAAGATGTGCTTTGATGGTGCGTCAAATGCTTTAGGGCATGGAATTGGAGCAATCTGGTATCACCAGACGGGAATCATTATCCGCTCTTCGCAAGACCGAACTTCTTCGTACCAATAATATCTCGAATATGAGGCTCAGATCATCGGGCTTCGTGCGACTATCGAGCGAAACATCAAGATCTTGGAGGTGTCGGGGACTCGACCCTAGTGATTTACCAAATCCGTGGAGAATGAGAAGTGAGGACTTAATATCACCGACGGAATCATTATCCGTTCTTGCAAGATGAACTTCTTCGTACCAATAATATCTCGAATATGAGGCTCAGTATCATCGGGCTTCGTGCACTATCGAACGAAACATCAAGATCTTGGAGGTGTACGGGATTCACCCTAGTGATTTACCAAATCCGTGGAGAATGAGAAGTGAGGACTTAAAATTGATTAAGTCTGAGATTTAGTGGCTAGATTGATCAAGGAATTCAAAGAAATAACTTTTCATTACTTCCCACGAGAAGAGAATCAATTGGTGATGCCACGCCACTTTGGCTTCAATGTTCAAAGCAAGTAAAGAAGCGAAATAATGCCCTCAAAATGAGCATATCGAGGTCCCCGCACCTTTGTTGTAGCATTGAGAAAGAAGTAGACGGACGGCCTTGGTTCTATGATATCTTAGAATATATCAAGAATCAAAGGTATTCGAACAAGCGAATGAGAACGATAAAAAACAATTAGAAGAATGGCGGTGGATTTGTTCTTGATGGGGATATCCTGTATAAAAGAGGAAAGGATCGATGCTTCGAGATGTGTGGATGATGTTGAAGCTAGAAAAATACTTGAAGAGGTCCATGAGGGAATTTATAAACGCATGCCAATGGTTTCAATATGGCGAGAAAGATCATGAGACTCGGTTATTATTGGCTGACAATGGAAAATGACTAAATCAATTTTGCGAGAAAATGCCACAAATGTCAAATCTATGGCGATAAAATTCATGTAGCCCCTTCACCCCTTCATGTCATGACTTCTCCGTGGCCTTTTTCTATGTGGGGCATGGATGTCATAGGGCCAATTTCTCCAAAAGCATCAAATGGACATCGATTCATTTTTGTGGTCATTGATTACTTTACAAAATGGATAGATGCCGCTTCGTTTGCCAATGTGACGAGGACTGCAGTTTGCAGGTTTTTGAAAAAGGAAATCATTTGCCGGTATGGTTTGCCTGAAAGAATCATTTCAGATAGTGCCACGAATCTGAACAATAAGATGATGAAAGAAGTGTGTGCGGTTCCAAATAAAGCATCATAACTCCTCGCCTATCGCCTAAAGATGAGCAGAATACATTGAAGCGACCAATAAAAATATTAAGAAGATCATTGGGAAAATAACTGAGACATATAAAGATTGGCACGAGAAGCTTCCATTTGCTTTGTTTGCATATCGCACATCTGTGCGAACATCTACGGAGCAACTCCTTTCTCTCGCTTACGGAATGGAAGTCATGCTACCTATTGAGGTTGAGATCCCTCCTGCGAGTCTTAATGGAATTAAAGTTAGAAGAAGCGAAATGGGTTCGAGCTCGATATGATTAGTTGAACCTCATCGAAGAAAAACGTCTAAGAGCAATTTGTCACGGCGGATGTACGGAAGAGAATGATCGCGCCCATGACAAGAAAGTATGGCCAAGAGAATTCCACGAAGGAGAACTCGTCTTGAGGAAGATTCTCCCAATACAAAAGGACTGCGAGGAAAATGGGCACCAAATTGGGAAGGACCATACGTCGTAAAGAAGGCATTTTCAGGAGGACCTTTGATCCTTACCGAGATGGATGGCAAGGAGCTACTGAATCCAGTGAACTCAGATGCTGTGAAGAAATATTATGCTTGAGAAAAGGGCATAAAAAAAAAAAAGGGATCAAGGCGAAAACCCGCAAAGGGCGTCTTGATTAGCACAAAAGATTAGGATGAAAACCCGAGAGGGCGTCCTAATGAGGTAAACTTGGCTTAAAGAGCGTGGCGTTTTAACAGCGGGTCAAACAGTGAGACTACAGTATTTGAAGCATTTCTAAAAGCTCGAAATCTTCTACGCAAGAAGCCGCGCTCGAAAAGATTTTTGATTGAGGAACGAGGAAGAGTTATGTGTTGAATATCTAGAGCATTTGTATCCATTGAATACGATCCTTTCTTTCTTTTGACATTTTTTACTCTCATTGGTTAACTTGCTTTGTTTGCCACATTTGAAATAGATGAATATGAAATATCATTTTTGTCCCTATCTGACCTTTTTCATGTATCTCATTATGTGTTTATTTACATGATAAATGGTGAAATGACATACTCTAAGCAAAAGAAATGTTAAGCATTACGGATGAAAATTTGATAAGCACAAGAGTCTCAAAGTAAGAACAAAGTTCAATCGGGGCAAAAGAGTGATATCTCGAGAAACGTCGATTACTCGTGAAGCTTGAAGACAATGTATAAGGCACGAAGAGAAAGTCGAGAATCAAAGCAATGAACACGGATCCTCAACAATCGTGGCTAAATGGACATCGACAAACATGCTTAAGGAGCACTTGCATAATCATGTAGGCATAAAAGCATTTAAGACAAACATGTGCATATCATGATAACATCATACATGGCATATCTGGTACTCCAACGAGCAAGAAATCTTGAATGAAAGTCGAACTGAATCAAAGGAAAAGACACCGAATTCTACCAAAGGACGGGTTTTGGTATTTTGATGTTTTAATTCATGCTTTTCAAGGAAAATCAACTCATATTGCGAGAGATGAGTTGAGCTTCAAGACACGTTGAGGTATTTTTAATTGTTGTTTTCAAAATCAACTCATATTGCGAGAAGTGAGTTGAGCCTCGGGACACGCTGAGGTATTTTTAGTTTTAAATTGACTCATATTGCGAGAGGTGAGTTAAGCCTTTTAATTTTGTTTTCAAAATCAACTCATATTGCTAGAGGTGAGTTGAGCCTCGGGCACGCTGAGGTATTTTCAATTTTGTGTTTTAATCAACTCATATTGCGAGAGATGAGTTGAGCCTCAAGACACGTTGAGGTATTTTTAATTTTGTTTTCAAAATCAACTCATATTGCGAAGTGAGTTGAGCCTCGGGACACGTTGAGGTATTTTTAGTTTTAAATTGACTCATATTGCGAGAGGTGAGTTAAGCCTTTTAATTTTTGTTTTCAAAATCAACTCATATTGCTAGAGGTGAGTTGAGCCTCGAGAACTGCTGAGGTATTTTCAATTTTGTGTTTTAATCAACTCATATTGCGAGAGATGAGTTGAGCCTCAAGACACGTTGAGGTATTTTTAATTTTTGTTTTCAAAATCAACTCATATTGAGAAGTGAGTTGAGCCTCGGGCACGCTTGAGGTATTTTTAGTTTATGTTTTAAATTGACTCATATTGCGAGAGGTGAGTTAAGCCTTTTAATTTTTGTTTTTCAAAATCAACTCATATTGCTAGAGGTGAGTTGAGCCTCGAGCACCTGTTGAGGTATTTTCAATTTTGTGTTTTAATTTCAACTCATATTGCGAGAGGTGAGTTGAGCCTCGAGTCACGTTGAGGTATTTTCAATTCTGCTTTTCAATTTACGTTGTTCAAGAATCAACTCATATTGCGAGAGGTAGGTTGAACCTTTTAATTTCTACTTTTTCAAAATCAACTCATATTATGCGAGAGGTGAGTTGAGCCTCGGACACTGTTGAGGTAATTTCAATTCTGTTGTCAAAAAATCAACTCGTATTGCAGTGGCGAGTTGAGCCTCAGTCACACGCCGAGGTATTTTCAATTTCCGTTTTCAATTTTTGCCTTTCAAAAAATCAACTCATATTGCGAGAGGTGAGTTGAGCCTCAGGACACGCTGAGGTAATTTCAATTTCTGTTGTCAAAAAAGTCAACTCGTATTGCGAGAGGTGAGTTGAGCCTCAGATCACACGTCGAGGTATTTTCAATTTCCATTTTTCAATTTCTGCATTTCAAAAAAAAATCAACTCATATTATGAGAGGTGAGTTGAGCCTCGAGACACTGTTGAGGTAATTTCAATTTCTTTTCAAAATTCAACTCATATTGTGAGAAATGAGTTGAGCCTCAAGACACGTTGAGGTATTTTCAATTTCTGTTTTCAAAAAATCAACTTATATTGCGAGAGGTGAGTTGACCCTTGGCTCATGCGCTGAGCTATTTTCAATTTCTATCTTTCAAAAAAATCAACTCATATTGCGAGAGGTGAGTTGAGCTTCAGATCACACACTGAGGTATTTTTTCAATTTATATTTTTCAAAAAAATCAACTCACATTGCGAGATGTGAGTTGAGCCTCGGGTTACATGTCGAGGTATTTTCAAAATCTGTTTTTCAAATTCTGTTTTCAAAAATCAACTCATATTGCGAGAAGTGAGTTGAGCCTTGGCTCACGTGCTGAGCTATTTTCAATTTCTGTTTTTTTTCAAAAAAATTCAACTCATATTGCGAGAGGTGAGTTGAGCTTTTTAATTTCTGCGAGAGTTGAGTTGAGTCTTTTAATTTCTGTTTTTCAAAAATCAACTCATATTGCGAGAGGTGAGTTGAACCTCCAGTCACATATCGAGGTATTTTCAAAATCTGCTTTTCAAGTTAAGTTTCAAAAAATCAACTCATATTGCGAGAGGTGAGTTGAGCCTTGGCTCACGCGCTGAGCTATTTTCAATTTCTGTTTTTAATGTCTGTTTTTAGAGAGTCAATTCATATTGCAAAAAATGAGTTGAGCTCAGGATCACATGCCGAGTAGAGAATAAAGATTGAAGCTGATTGAAGACGTCAGATTCTGCCTCCTTAAAGTTGCAGTGGAGTTGATCGAGGGCATCAGATCTTGCCTTTCTGGAGTCGCAGAAGAGAAGACCAAAACCTTATCTCACTGAAGCGATAGAAGAGCATATTGAAATTGTAGATCTTATCTTTCGAGTTACAGGTGAAGCGGATCGAAGCCACAAATCTCATATCCTTGAAGTTACATTGGAGCAGTTGAAGCTACAAGGCATATCTCCGAATTTGCAGTGGATTGAACCAAAGCTACAAGATGCGGTGGACTGAAAAGAGACTAACTAAACAAGAAGAGTTCCAAATCAAGTCAAGACCTAGCAAGACCGGGCAAGTTTGGTCTTCCTTGAAAGTCTTTGCTCTATTATCGTTGCGATAATGAGCAAAGAGGAAGCATTGTAGAAGCCCAAATTGCAGGCCCAATTATATGAAAACCCAACCAAACCTCTAAACCCACTAAAACCCTTAACCCATGACCCATTTACATCTACCCAAACCCAATTCAAAAGCCCATTAAGCCCCCAAAAAAAACCTAACCCAAAAAAAACAAAGAAAAAAAAAAAAAAGAAAAACTTACCCCAAAAAAACCTAACCCCCAAAAAAAAAAGAAGAAAAAAGAAAAACCTAACAAAAAAAGATAAAAAAAACCTAGCCACCTAACCACTTTCCCACTTGCCCCATTTTTCCTCCCATTGTCTACCACCACCACCTACAAAATAGAAAAAAAAAATAGAAAATCATGTAAAAGATGGCTATAAAAAGCCATTCAAAAATCATGTAAAAAAGGGAGGAGGGGGGATTTTTAGAAAGATTGAAAAAGGAAAAAACACAAAAATCCCTTCAAATTTTGAACACAAAAAAAATCAATAAAAAGGTTGCATTTTTTCTTTTTTCCTTTTCTTTCGAATCTTTTTTCTTTCTTTTTTGTGTTGTGTTTTTTTCTTTCTTTATATATACATATATTGTTAAGAATTTTTTTTTCCGGCCACCATGGGCGGTGGCCGGCGCCGACGATGGGCGGCGACCGACGATCGACCGGTGACCGGCCCCCCTTAGCCGGATTTCCTTTTCCCCCTCCCTTCTCTCTTCTTTCCCCCTTCTTTTTTTTAGGTATTTTATATGTATTATGTATATATTTTTTAATGCCATTAGTTATATATTTCTTATGTATATATTCTTAAATACTATTATATACATATATATATATATATATTTTAAATACCATATTGTGTATATATTATTATTACAAATTATTACTATTGCTAGTATTATTATAACTATTATTATATTAGTGTATATTTTATGTACATATGTATATATATATATATATATATATATATTTTTTTTTTGCACATATCATCATTTTATATTATTGTTGTAAATTTTTATGTATATATTTTTTATGTACGTTTCCTAATATTTTCTTTTATTGTAGATATTATTATTACTATTATTACATATTTTTATTATATGCACATATATATATATATGTATTTTATGTACATATTATTATTTTATATTATTGTTACCAAATATATCATTTTTCCTATTTTATTATTAGTACATGATTTGTTTTTATTTTATAAATATCATTATTATTGTTATTCTAATATTCTAGTATTCCATGTTAATATTTTTCATTAATGATATCATTTTTTTAAGTCCTTTATCTATTTTAAATTTCTCACTTTAGGAATATTTTTCTCATGTTTTAATTAATTTCAAAAATAAGGCAATGTACCGATTTAATATTAAGCCATTGATTTCATTGCTATGTTGGGTGAAATTAAATGGCTTGTGTTAAAAAACGGGACACCCTTTCTAAAAAAAATCGAAAACTAAAATTCTCATTTTTCAATCGGATCACGATTAAATATTATATTGAACTCGTATTTTGAAAATCAAGTCAACACATGTTTATGAGATACCAATTTTGGGCGTCATGAGGTGCTAATACCTTCCTCACGCGTGAATCGACTCCCGAACCCCAATTTTTCTCTGGACTTTCATGTAGACCTAAATTTGGCCTTCTTTTGTTTTAAAATAATTTTATTAGGTGTCCGATCACACCTATAAAAAGGATCGATGGCGACTCCTTTGTTAATAAAATCGAAAGTTGGTTTTCAAATGTTTAATAAATCGCCACAATTAGCGACCAAGCGAAACTAAAAATTTTTTTTACGTCGCTACATCCATAATAATTTTTGTACAATTTTTAATGATTTTCCAAAGTTAAAACAGGGTATCTCGAATCACCCCAAACCAGTATTACAAAATTTCAAATATCTCTTGATTCATCAATTAATTGCTTACACTGTTTCTACTATAAGAAACTAGACTCAATAAGCTTTAATTCCATATTTTGTTCATCCTCTAGTTCAATTTATAAAATTTTTAGTGAATTTTCAAAGTCAGACCATTGCTACTTCCCAAAACTGTTTTGATGTAAAATGTTAATAACCAAATTTATAACACCAATTCACACCTTATTCCTATTCAAATTTCATTTAAACTCAAATTTAACTATTAAATTTTCAACATATTTTCTTAATTCCAAATTTTCCTCAATTTAGTCCCTAAAACACAAAACTTATAGCTTACTTTGCAATTCAATCCTTATATCTATTCCAACTTGAATTTCATTCAATTAAACCCCTATTTCATGATTTTATTCAACATGAACTTTGTTTAAAAACCTAAGAACTTCCAAACTTACAACTTAATTTCATCAAAAACTTGTTTTAAGACTTCTAAAATATCAAAATTATGAGAAAAGGACTTGATTGAGCTTACCAATTAACTCCAAGCTTCATAAACCCTATTTCCCCTTTTCTTTCTTCTTTCTCCCCTGTTTCTTCTCTGTTTTCGTTTTCATTTCCTTTTCTTTTAACTTATTTGTTTCTTTTATATATATAATAATATAATATAATATAATATAATATAATATAATATACTTAATTATTAAATAAATATATATATTTTTTAATCAATAAAATCTTTGATATTTTCCACCTTAAACCGCCTCAGTTATAGGAAATAGTTTAATTTCCTCTTAAGTCCTTCTAATTTTTCTTTAATTTATAATTAAACTTTTACCCTTATTCAATTTAATCATTTTTACTAATTACTCTAAATTAAGCTAAATTTACTTAATTAAAACTTAATTAAACACACTACTAGACTCATAAATATTTTTAATAACTATTTTCGAACTTATTTCACTAAGACGGAGGCCCGATAACACACTTTTCTGGTGCCCACGGATTTTGGGTCGTTACAAATTGGTTCTTTTATTTATGGTTCAACTGTGATTTTTTTCAATTCTTAATACGATCTAATTCAAACAATCATGGCCTTAAATATAATCTAATCCCAAAAAGTGGGTTGACTCCATGACTCGAAATCCCATTCCATGTTGCTTTGCTGTGTTGATTTTAAGGACTTATGGATTTCGGTTGGTTATATGATAAGGGTAGAGATTTGGAGTTCGTTTAAATAATAATAATAATAATAATAATAATAATAATAATAATAATAATAATAATACTTATGATTTAGTATAGATGTGTTGTTATGATAAATTTGAACTCTAGTCTAGTGATCAACCTAAGAACATGCAATTGTCTTTCATAACCTCTCAATAATCCATCTATTTGTGCTTCTAAAATGTGCAACTTTAGAGCTGTTTCCCAACACCTGTTAAAGTTAAGTACTAAACAGCTTAACATTTATCAAACAAAGTTTTGGATTCAAATCAGAATTTTACCTTTCCATTTAAGGATATAACTCTGACTCGACTTAGATTTAGTTAGAACCCAGTTTAGCTCACAACTCTTTGTTTATAAACAGCTTGAAAGGCATGCGTACGGGGCCCCGGACCAAATTCACTTATTCCATCTTCAGTCTTCACCACTTGCCACCACTAGCAAGACGATGCCAAACAGGTAAGTTGTAGTCTTGATAAGATATTCGCTAAAATCTTCAAACTATAGGTTGTATTATGTAGAAACATGGGAGTTTACTTGAGGGACAAGGTTTAAATTGCACTAGTTTATTAAGGAAGAAACCTACCAGTCAATTAAGCAAGTAGTCACTATTTTTCCATGGAAAAGGTTAACCAATTAGGCATAAATTAAGGTGAAACAAAGAGGTAATTAAAGGAATTGTTTTCTTTTATTTTTTTGAGTAATTTATAATTATTGACGACATTGATAAATTGTATTTCACTCTTAACAAAATTTAAATTTGAAATTTAGAGGTAATATTATTAAAAAACAACTACAACCATAAAAAAATGAATATTTGCTATTACATGGTTGCTTTGTAGCTAGAAGTTTTGGGGCGGGTTTTATTTACTAACAAATGATATTGACATGAGTAGTAAGTATAATTTTCAAAGTGACAAGTAACGTATGTTTCACCTTTTCTCATATTTAATGTACTGATTAATTAAATATTATTTTTTTTAATTTTTTAAAGTATCTATCAGAGCAAACTTAATAATTAATCTTTTACCTTCTGTAGGGTCATTAAGGGATAGATGTTGGCCATAAGTTTTAAAGCTGATCTATACTTAGCGCGAAGATTAAACCCTCAACCATTGATTAAGGTAATAAAAACTCTTATTATCTTACTTAACTACCGTGATTAATTAAATATTATTTTTAATCCAAAGTCATATAGTTTTTGGAAAATTAAATATTGTCAGTCCTTTTCAATAAGATTAGTCAAGATTTTGATGCTAACGACCTCCTTTTACCATAAAAATTTCCACATCCGACTTGACTTTAAACAAATGCATTCTATTTTGAAGTAATTCCTTCCTTCTTTCCTCCTCCTCCTTCTTCTTCTTCTCCATTGGGGCATCAACTGGTTTTTTTCTTCATAGCGTTGGAGATGGGGCAGTTCTGCATAGACCTAGACGTGGATTTCATGGGACTTGTCCTTGCACTTGTTATTGCCATCGCCCTCATGCTCACCTGTGTCAACCAACCTCCACGCCCACGCCCTGCTATGGTTGTCACTCATCGTATAGCTTGGTAAGGGCTCAAGCAAGGGTTCTTCTTCTTCATCATCATCATCATCAATAGGCTTGTTTCTTTTGGAGTTTTTTTTTTTTTCAAGTTTCATGGGATAGTTTTTCATGTTTTTGAGAATTGGGATTGTGCCAATGAACTGATAAAAGGGTTTAAAAAGTTAATCTAAATTTTGTAACAGAGTTTGCAAACTCCTTTAATGTTATTGAATTCTCATATTATAGTGAATGTTTGTTGATGTAAATGTAAGACAGAGATAAAAGAGGCAATACAGTAAAAGCAAATTTGTAGTAAATAAAGTTATTTGATGTCAAACATTTGTAACAAAAATCAACCAAATTTCCAATATACATATACTTTCAATACTTACAAAATGCCTCAATTTTAGTT
Source organism: Gossypium arboreum (assembly GCF_025698485.1). Lineage (NCBI taxonomy): Eukaryota > Viridiplantae > Streptophyta > Magnoliopsida > Malvales > Malvaceae > Gossypium > Gossypium arboreum. The sequence continues at coordinate 1,036,667 of NC_069081.1, forward strand.
CTCCCAACAAAGGTGGATGACTGCTTCTGGGTCAAAATCCAAGATAATCAACTAAATTTTGAAATATTTATTGTTTATATAACCCGCTTAAAAAAAAAAAAAGTGATTTAACAATTCTAAAATTTAAATCAATGGTTGGCGGTCGTCTAGGTCTGAAAATCCATCCGAAAAATGAGAGAGTTTGGATAAAAATATAGACTCGAAAAGTAGGCTTGAACAAAAAATAAGGCTCGTTTCTTAAATGGGCCAAGCCTCAAATAAGATTTCTTTTATCTCAGGTCTGGCCCGAGCCGAATCTGCCTAAATTTTTTTTTTCCTGTTGCTGTTGTTTTGATGTCATTTTGCTATTATATTACTACTATTTTTTTGTTATTGTTTGGATACTGTATAACTCTTGTTTTATTGTTAATTTTGTTAGTATTTTAAAGACATTTACTTGCTAAGTTGCAACTGTCTTAGGCTCCATTTGTTTCATTAAAAATGAGTTTCAGAAAATGATTTTCTTTCTGGAAAAGCTAATATTTGATGGTGTTTGGATGAATCTGTATAAAATATTTTCTGTTGTTTGGTAAATTTCTTAAATTTTTTTCATAAAAGTTGTTTTCAATTAAACAAACATACATTTGAGATTTTTTATTTTCCATTGTTTAATTGAATTTATTTTTATCTATAATTTTATATTTTACATTGTTTTTGCATACATTAAAAATATTATGTTAAATTCAGATTCATTACAACGTCATTTTTAATTACATGACTACTAAGTGAGTATTTTTATTTAAAATGTGACATCAACAAAATTGACAAAAAATTTAACGATGTTAACAATTGGACTTGATTTTTAAATTTGAAAAGTAAAGGGACTAAATTCTTGAAAATAAAAGTACAAAGACTAAATTACAAATCTATGAAGTGTACATGGACTTATGAATATTTATTATTAATATATTTATAATTGTAATAAATATTTATTATTAAAATATTAATATTAAATATTTTCAATAATATGTGAATAATATTATTTAAAATTATTATTTTTAAAATTTATTGTTAAAATAAAATTAAAATATTAAATAATTTATTAAAATAATAAATTTTATTTATTATATTAATAATTTATTATATGACTAAATATAAATAATTAAATATGTATGTTTAATAATATTAAAAATATAATATTTTAAATATTTTAAAAATAAAATAAAATTTATGACCAATATAATAATATTAAGCTTGATTTAAGTTAATTTTTATATAAAAATAAAATTATTTATAGATGAGTCTTTTCCGAAAAATGACTTACGATTACCTTGACCTGTAAGTCATTTTTCGTTGACCAAACTATTTTCTATGAAACGAATACAGGAAAATGCAGAAAATACTTTCGGTAAAACCTTTTACATGTAAACAAATGGACCATTAGTGTTATTTAAGTAAAATTTGTTTAATGTATTTTCAATTTGTTGGGAAACATTTATTTTAATATTTTTAGTGTATTTGATGTATTATATTTTTTAAAATTTTTTTTATAAAAAAAAATTTAATATAGGTGGGTTAGGTTGGGCTCAGATTTAGTATTTTTTATCTGGATCGAGCTTGAGCAAAACTTTAGGTCCATTTTTGGGGTCGAGTTCGAACCTAGAAAATGGGCCTAAATTTGATATTAATCCGACCCGACTCGACTCATGATCAGGTCTAATGCAATCTTTTCCAAAAGATTCAGCCATATATGTAATTCTTCTTATTTTATTTTTAATCATTTTTATTTTAAAAATTTTAAATTTTATTTTATTTTTTTAATTTTTGGAAAAAAGTTAACTGAACTGTGCACTGAATTGCAGCCGGCATGAATTATTTTAAAAATAATTATGGACTTTTTCTTTATAATTTGTTGAATTTTTAATAATTTGTTGATTTTTATAAAATATTATGTTAGACTGATTAAAATTTTAAATTTTAATGGCTTAGTTAAATTTTTTCGTCTAAAAATTTCTAAAATTTAAATAATTAAAAAGAAAAATTAGAACCATAAAAAGGTTAAACGCTAGGGACTAAAAAATTTATTTAAGCCACAAGTTTTAGGATGTTAGATATGTAACTGATAATTTTGACAAAAATAGCTAAATTTAATGGTAGCAGGTACTAAGCCAACAAAGGTGCTATGTTATCTGAGTATTTGCTTATAGGTTGACACTTTCAATGTATTACTTTTCCATAGCCACCCCCATTGAAGCCATTGGTTTCTTTTCTGTTCACTACCCTGTAGACTGTAGTTATGGATATTCCACATTTCACATCTACCCTATACTTTGAAGCTTCTTTTCCAACCCAATGACACTGCACTTAGAATTAAAAGTTTTCTTTCTAAGAACCATTAATGTCCATGGAGTTTGCATCCCTTTCCTCCAACTCTTCTTACCAGAGATGGGAAAAGTTATTTGCTACAAACTAAACAAATACCAAGGCAACGGTTCATATGCATCCCACCACCTCCTCGGCGAGCTATGGTGGTCGCACCGCGTATAGCCTAAGAAGGTCTTTGTTCATTACTTGCTTCCCAATTTAGCTGTCCTAGGAAAGCTCTACATAAGTTATGTTCAGTTGTTCACTTTAATGTTGATGTATGATGATAGTGATATAAGATTAATTAACCATCTATCATGGAGAGTTAAATACTTGTGAAGGGGGTGTTAAGGTTCATGGGGCTGCTCCTTACGTCGGTAGCACCAGACTCTGACGGCTGTCGACAAAGACAAAGACAAAGACTGTTTCTGTTGGTTTTTTCGAAAACCATGCTCTCCTTGCATGTCCCTGCTACTGCTACGTGGCACTACATGTCTTTGCCATGGTGTATGTGTTCTTATCTTTCAGTTCCGTTGTTCATGGTTTATGTTTAACATAACAATTTACTAGTAACTTTCTTGTTTTGCTTTTGCACATAGACAATGTTTATTAATGACCATTGCAATAAATGGCTTGGTTTGCATGGTTGGGTCCCACCCTCTTTTACACGTATAGTAAGCAAGTTATAAACCTTGGATCTATCTGTCAATTAAGAGGTTAACAGGACCAGAGATATTTTGTGTCTGTAGAAGTAGACAAAAACAATGACAAATGAAATGACGTCATGTTTTAGTTTCACTCTTGAAATGCTCTCTAATTAGAGTTAACTCGTCCTACATCCTATTTAGCTTAAATGTTAATTGCCGATGAGTTTGACTTAATGGCAATGAAGCATTCTGAAAATTTTCAAGTGACAGAATCAGGAATTTTATGCAAGTGCATATCTTTTTTACCATTATAGTTTCACTATGATGAAAAACATAGGTGATTCCTTTCAAATGCAATTGCAATTGTATGAAAAGTTAGAATATGTTTTATTTTTTTATTTAAAAATAAATAAATTTAATTTTGTAAATTAGATAAAATAGTAAATGGATTTTTATTAAAAATTCATTCATTTATATGATTAAAAATATTATTATTTAAATCGAATTGAACCTACTGGTTAGACTGAAAATTAGATAAGATACCGATTTAGAGAAAGGTATTAAACTAATTGAATTATAAATTGATATGAATTGGCTACTGATTAGGTGAAACCGAGTTATTATTTTTTTTTATCGAATCGATTGAATCGGTTAAACCAATCAAACTAATAAACTGGTGATCTAATCAATTCGATAATCAATCCAATTTTAAAAACATTATTAAAAATTATATAATTCACAAAATAATTAAATAATGATATATGACATGACACATATATCTAATGTTGGCATACAAAACTAATTTATTAAATTGTCTATTTTTAATAGAGAGTAAAATGGAATACTCGAAATAAAGGTGCTTCCATGGCATTTTAATACACAGCACTGACAGCAGCATTACTAGTAGTACCACTGTGGGTCAAAACTTCCAGAAACAAGACCGCAATATTTCTCGTCATCCTAGACGTCACCACAGGGCAGCAATGGCTGTCAGTTTCTTAGGCCAAGAAGGTAACTCGCATGTCCAATCGAAGAAAGACCGGATTTTGTTTTATATGGTTGTTGGCGTCTTTGGTTTTGCATTTGGCTCATAGCACACGCCATATTCAACCTTCACAACAAATCAAGGTAGATGAGCAGTTAAGAAGGTTGATGGGGAGTCATTAGGGGGCTATTAATGGTAGTAAAAAGTAGGTTCGGTGTCGTACATGAGTATTTAATGAACTTCCCAATGGTGTTAAATTTGTAGCCAAGCTGGTTGTGGAATCTCATTACAGTAAAAAATGGAATATTCTCAACATAGAACTCAAATTTCACTAACCATCGTTTTATTTTGCATGACATGATTGCAAAAAGTCCAAGATTCCAAATAAGGGCTTTCACTGCTGTAGCCAATAATCAGCATTTCAATGCACAAACCATCAGCTTAAAGGTTAAAAAATAGCCTACATGATGTAATTATAGGTATTACAATTCAATATTTTACAAGAAACCTTGCATCTTACTAAGATTTTAGCTTCAAAGGAACAAAGAATGAACAAAGGAAAACATTATCTAGTTACAAAAATGATCCATGTTCATAGCAATTCCAGTCTCAAAAGTAGTTTACCAGTAATCTCAATGCTCCACCTTCGCAAAACGTCCTTTAATTCTCGTCCTGCTTTCGGCTCTAACCTTTCTTGATTCGTACCTGATGTGCTTATCGAATCTGTCATGATTCAATGAAACATTGCTCAGCAAAATGCAGAAAGGAATGTTTAATGTGTCAAAAGAACTTCCTGATCTATAATGTTTAATATGTACAAAACAAAGTCAAGCAATACCTCCTTGTTTTCCTTTTCTCCTTGTAGCGCGAGATCGCAGAGTCTCTCTCCTGGCTATTTAACTCGTGGACAGCGACCTTTGGAAGTGCTGACACGGTTCCAGTATCAATTTGATGTTGTTGGTTCCCAAGACTATCACTCACAGGTATAGTCCTACTTGAACCTAGATGTTTATCAGGAACCACAGCACATTCCTCAGGATGACCTCTTAATTCCGAGAAAGGCACAAAAACTTGGTCGGTCATCTCAACGTTGTCGCCGAAGAACCGTAGTGCGCTTGACTGCATGAAGAGAAAAAAGATTAGCCCTCTATTTCTGGTAAACAAGCCAAAACTTTTAGATGCTCCATAAACACAAAAGAAATCTATTGGAACCCATTCAAAGCATATCAAAGGCTGTAATCTATCATCGACATAAACTGTAAGCCATATCAGACTTTACAGCCAAACAACAATACGCCTCTTTGCTGACCTAATTGTCAATTTAACCTCACCCAAATGACAACGAAGGCCAATAAACAAGCCTCTCAATTGTGCTACATATCCATGGCTAATTTGCAGCTGCTTCGGTTTCCAAAATAGCATCTAAAAGTGGTATATTTATCAATCAACATCCCATACAAAACTCAATGTTCTATATTTCAAAAAGGATTATACAAAATCTCTTGGAGAAACAAGAAAAGGACATGATCATGCCTCATAAGCAGGAAATGGAATTGGAGCTGTATCATTTGTGCAACTTGTATGCACAGTTCCTGTCTGCAAATCACCAGTATTATCAAAGCTGAGGATAGGTTCAGATTTTGCTAGTTCACGTAGTTGATGAAGTACTTCCTCTTTATGTTGTCCACAATTAGCATTACGATTCTGAATCAGAAAAAAACAAGGGTACAGTGATCCATGTTATTATGAACTTGAAGCTTCAATAAGCAGAACCCTCACGGGCATCAATGTCAAACAACTAATTCAAGACTTTTTCACAAGCATAGCAGTAGCATTCATAAAAAGGAACAACCTTTTTAGCTTCTTTACATGTCCTAGCCAACCAACATAGACCCAAAATAAATGCAAAAAAGGTGGAAAAGGTTCAGCTCGAAACCTACCTTGGGCAAAGGAAGAACATCAGTTGGCTTAAACCCATGATCAGAATCACTCGAAACAAGCAAATCATCAAAGCTAGAAATCACCGGATTTTCCCAGCTCAACAAATCCAACCACCCATCATCATATCCACAATCATCACCACCTTTCTTTTCACCCAAATCCTCAATCCCAACAATACTCACCAACTCATTCACCGAAGGACACCCAGTAAACCCTTCTATTGGCCTCCTATTATGCAACGAAGACGACGAAAACTTGTGGCTTTCCCAATCACAGTTGGAGCAAAACACCGATTGCTCTGTTTCGCAAAAGATGGAAGCAGGGGAACCATCACAAGCGTCACAGAGCTGTGACCGAGAGTGCTTAGAGAATAGTTGGTTAGCCGAGTGAACTTCCCTGTCACAAGAAAAACATAGCTTGGCGGAGTCAGCTCTGCAATATAAAAGAGCTTTGGATTGGTTGCAATAATCACAGAGTCTCCCCTGTTTTTGGTTACTTCTCCTCTGATCAGTCATGTGTAATTGATATAGGTTGGGTTTTTTTAGGAAGGATTGGTTAAGAAGAAAAGAGAAGAATATATAGCATTTGAATGGCGCCAAGGTTTGGGTGCTTTGGCCGAAGAAAAATGGTGGAAATGGATAGAGGGGTATAGAGTCTAGTAAGTTAGGCTTTTCTTGGTGCGCAAGTTGTCTTTCAATGTGTTAGTTGAATTTTTCGTTCTTTGCTCCTTTTTAACTGGAGAAAGTGATATTTATATATATTCTACATGTCCACCCATAAATAGTATTTGGTTTGGAAGTGACAGGCTGACAGCACAGGTTTTATTATATTATTATCAATTATTCACCTTAAAAAAATTTAGGGTAAACTCATCAGTAAATTTATATTTTAGGCATTTAATTTTTATAAATTATAAAATAATTATTAAATTATTTAATGATTTTTGAATTATCATGTAATACTAGTTAGTCAACCTAAGCTTATTACTAATTTAATAATCTTTGGTGTAGTCTATTAAAAAATATTATATATAAAAGAATAAATATATGGTTATCCAAACACAAATCGGCATTATCATATTAGTTCAGATTTGATATGACACATATTTAAAATATGTGAATTAAAATTTAAATATATATATATATATATATATATATATATATATATATATGTACATGTCACGTTAACAATTTAGATTTGACATTTAAAGATATAAATTTTCTAAAACTTAATGAGTGTTTTTTTCTTAAACATATTAAATTCAAACTGTCAATGGAGTATATATACACATATTTACAACTTGATCAATATGTTTTAAATATATTACATGTCAAATTTGAGCTAAATTTAATGCTCTTGTTGAAATGAATCAATTTATTCAGAATCAAAATTTTAAAAATACCATTTCACCAAAAAATTTAAAAAGATCAAAATTTTTTACCAAATTTGGGAAATTCTACACTACTTACAAATGAAAAATATGGAAAATTTTGTAAAATCAAAGCATTCATGAAGTTGGAGGAAAAAATTCCTTATAAAGAAGATATTGAATTAAGGAACAACTCCCAATGCCTTTTATATTCATATAGTAGAACCATTACCTTAACCTTTTTTCCTATTCAATATATGAAATTAGTATCATTTATACTCATCCGAGATTATTATTTATTTCTTAATTAAATTATAATGAAAAATTTTAAAATTATAATTTGTTCAATGTTTTTGTATTTTCCATCTATTTGGAATTTAATATTTTATTTTAATTTTAAAATTTAATTTCTCTTTTTTCAATTTTAAAATTTAAGTTTATTTATTAACATTGTTAAAATTCTTGGGTGTTGGTGTGACATTTTAAAAAAAAACTTGGTATCAACATAACAAAAAAAAACATTATAAGGAACCTGAATTAAAAAAAAAATTTTTAACGGTGAAAGCAATTCTTAAAATTTCAAATCATCAATTTTAATTAGATTTAAACTAACTAATGGATTATAAAAGTTGAAGTACCATATTATGTCAAATTTAAAATATATAAATTAAATCTCAAATTTAAACAAAATGTAACAATCAAATTGAAATTTAACCACTTATAATCTAAAAATAAACAGATTCATAATGTTTACAAGAAAAATATGATCAGATGTTCATTGTGGAAGGCCTTAGGGCTTTCATTATATATATATTTGTATAGATTATGAATGCATTTTTCTAAAATAAAAGCTAATTAAGAGGTCCATAATTACAACAAATGTCGAAATTCTATGATCAGAGTAAACTTTTTAACTTCTTGTTTTATTATAATATTATCCTAAAGCTAATTTCTATTTACAAAAGAAAAGAAATAAATAAAAGGATTAATATAGCATTTAATATAAGTTTAATTTTTTAATATAATACTTGTGTTATTTATTGGTCTAATTTGATACTTACTTTTGATAAATATTATATATTTTGATATTAAAAATAACTATATTAATACAGTCTAATCATGAATATGATAAATTTTCATCAAATCAACTTCTAAAATCTAAATTAAACACTAAAAATTAATATTGGTATTTTTATATATCAAAATATATTTTTGTCGAATATAAATATTATATTGAATAAAAAATAATATCAAATTTAAGTAACAATTTATATATTTAAGCCTAATAAATTAATGAAAGCCAGATTCAATGAATGATTTATGATAAGATTCGCACAACGAATTTCACGATTGATCACGAGAAATTGCTGTGAAGTATGTTGACTGATCAATTTGAGAATAGGTATTATTGGATAAGGCTTAGGTCGATCAGTCGTATCAATGGCATACTTCATGCTAGAAAGTTTTGAGTTTAAAAAGGGAAAAATCTCACATAATTTTAATGTACAACTCGTGACTCATACACAACAGTAGGTCCGACATCAACATTAATGATGGGGATTTATGCGCTAACAACAACGAACCCGTCAAGTCTGTTGAATTTGAAAACTAAACTCAAATTTTCCATATCCAAATAAGATTCAATTTCTTTTCATATGACACCTACATCTCAATTCTAACTTGAATCTAAAAATTTAACTAAATTAATCCGAATTCTTTAATTCAAATATGACCTAATTCAATGTTATTATAAAAAATCAACAACCTAAATTTAAAGATGACTCGAATTAAAAATTATCAAAACCTAAAATAATTTGAATAAGAAATAATCAAAATTCAAAATGATCTAAACTTATAATGACTTGACCTTATAATGACTTGACCAGAAAAATCCAAGTCTCATACCTGACTAGAAAAAAAAAATCAAAATAACCCGAATTTTAAACAACCCAAACACCCAAAATTTGTAAAGCCCGAATTGATCCGATAACCCGACTTGCTCAATTAATATATACTAGGCTGATTGCATGATTAACCTTAACATGCTAGCTACTCAATAATGGAGCAATTAGATATGGATACATAAAAAATGCCAAAAGGTAATTTGCTCAAACCTTGACATGACCATCTCTATCTGTCTCTGTCTGAAAATGCATTTGATTCATCTGTACAATCGTAGCTTTTACAAAATGTACTTCTGAATAGCCTAATTTTACTGATAAGAGGATGGTTACAGAACTCCGTAACCTGAGTAATCACAGTAACAAAGCAGCCACTATACAGATGATAAGTTGAAAAACTAGTGGGAAACATGTTTATGGATTAATTAAAGGATAACACACCGGCATGAATTCAGCTTCTGCATATCCTCCTTGCTCTTTTCTGCATGCAGAGGACCAAAACAAAAGGGCAAAACCAAGTGAAATTAGAGGAAGTTTAGAACTCAGGATTTTTCTCTTATCAAATTTTGATAATGGAACAAAGGAATTTAATTAGAATGCAAAAAGTATCCAACATGGTTTGATGAAATTCCATTGATGACAATCTGATGATGATAAAAGTTTATATTAACCAGGAATTGTTTTCAAATTTTAATTATGAACACAGCAACTAAAAGATTAAGATCAATAATGTATCCTTAAAGACAATTCAAAGTTAGAATCCTTTAACCTCCACTCCCCTTTCGGAAAAAAAAACAACATAATAGATTTGGTGAGGGAAAAAGGCAAAATAAGCCTTTGGGGCCTTGTTACTTTGGTGGGCAAGAAAACAAAACTTCAGCCTAACTCAGTTTCTTGCTTCTCCAGTAGCCTCACAACTACTTCATGAGGTTTATTAAAGGGATTGCTTTTTTATAGATTCCTTACTTAAAGTAGATAAATTAAAGAGATTCTTCATTTTGTTCCCCTTTTGTTTATTTATTTTCCTCGAGAAATATGAGGTGTTTAAATGACCACTATATGTGCTATAGACTGCATGTTATGAAGAAAATATAGACCTACTGATTCTCGGTAATCTTAAATACCAACGAGATTTCATGAGATACATTCTCCCAAACATTTTTCTTTTATAAGAAAGTGAACTTAACAAACCTGTTTTATTTTTTGCTATAGTAGTGGGCTGCACCACCACGTGCATGGTGATAACACCAACAGGAAGGTCACCAAAGGTTATCCTGGAATCAGCGAGTGATTTGTTGTTTTCCAGAACTCTACCAGCATGTATGAGCTTCAAATCATTTATTGACTTTGGTATGACAGTTTTGTCTGAAAATACACAAAAGAATCCATTAACTCAGACAGCTGTTGCACGGGAGCAGCATCATCAAAGACATTTTAGATTCAAATTTGCTCCTTACGGACATGCCCCATATATGAGTTTGTAGACATGGCCAACATCACACCTTTTCTTCAAGCAGAACGGCATCATCAAATGAAAATAGAGGCCAATTCTGTTCACATGCATGAACACTGTGGCTAAACTATTTTCATTCAAATGAATATAAGCTATTACAATAATTTTAGACATACAATGAAGCAATGTTATCACTATACTGAGACTAATCAATGATAATGCCAGCAACAGGAAACAGAGAAAAGAAACTCGCTAAAGTAGGGAGCAAGTGATCCTCAAACATGCTTAGTTCAAAAGTGATCAGATGAAAGATAGAAAGAAACATAAACAAAGACAATGAAACTGAGCACCAATGATGTTTAATCCAATTATTTAGATTTCGGAAAGGAGTAAGTTAAGAGGAGGAAATATGTAAGCAGAAGCATATTAATAACCTTGTGGCCACTCAGCAACAATCTTTTGTTTAAGGGTTGCAACAGTCATAGATGATGCGTAAGTACTATGTGCAATATCTGTCCCATCATAAATGCGGAACTTAAGCTCAATAAGCTCCTTGCCCTCAGCCATAGTAGTCTTTGTTCTCTATTTCCCAGCACACAGGTCGAATGTGATAGCAAACAAACAGTTTTAGTCTCAGAATTCAGTCTCCCTTCACCCACCTGCACAATAATTCCCGTCACATCGCCTAAAATTTAAACTTGCAATATTTCATAATCAGCTCAATTACCTATCCTAGTTTACTTAGACAGACGCAAAAAGAATTATACGTTATCAATGGTATCAACTAGAAAGCGGAAAATGCAGAACTTGTTGTTACCTTTTTTTCTAAGATTGCTCTCGTACTCAAGTCGAGTTATGCATAAATCTAATTCAAATTGCAAAATATTAAACTAACCTCAATTAATCCTCGGCGAAGTTTGTTTAGTAAGAGTGCAAGTGAATCAACTTCAAGACAACGTCTCAAACAGAGTGAGCACTTCATATGTTCTGATAACTGACAAGGTTCCCGGTCAATATCTCTCAACCAATGTTCCTTTAACAAAAATGCAGAACTCAACCTCAAAAAGAGAACAAAAATATTAATAAAATCTAAATATTCTGCTATCTTCTGATTGGAAAAGAAAATCGAAATCAACAACAAGGCTTCTATTAAATATCTAATTAGCTAACAAGAAAAGAGTAATTAAAACCTAAAAGAAATTAATTCGGGTAAGATTTCCTTTTCTTTTTCGTTTTATCAATACACAAAACTGAAATTACGACCAACATCACTTTTCCTTTTTTTTCTTTTTCCTCTCTTATCTTTCCGCTTTATTTTTATTTTTTCAAATTTTCTCACTTACCAAAAAAAATGATAGAATCAAGGAAATTAATCGGAAATAGTACATAAAAATAGAAAAAAAAAAAGTAATCAAGAGAGGAAATAGGAAAAAAAAATACCTGAGCAAGAAGCCATTGATGAAAGATCGGCGAGATAGAGAGAGAATCGAATCGAGCAAAAGACTTTTTCTGGCCACACTGTCGGTGTTTGATCGAGAAAAAGAAGGGTGAGAAGTAGAAGTCTCCGTTCCTTTCTTTGGTAAATTAAAAAAGAAAATTCATTTTAATTAATTTCCCCAAAATCTCTGTGATAAGATGTCGAAAATCGATATAAGATGGCATGGTGGATCCAATCCCCAAATTTATACTATTACCCCTTCTTTAAATCATTTTTTTTTTAAGTAATATTTCGGATTTAAATTAAAAAATAATAATTTTAATCTATTTTAAAATTAGCTCAAATTTATCTCTCAAAATTTGAATTTAATCAACCAAAATAATTGTTTTTAAAAAGAAGGAACCCTTTTTTATCCTGAGGAGACAATATGTTAAAGCTCAAAATTTTTCCATTCTCTGTTTGCCACGTGGACTCATAGATTTCTCGGAATGACTAATTTAGCCCAACTTTACACGTGGCATTTAACAATTGGCTTCTTATGTAATTAAGGGGGATAACTATCCTTAGAGAAAAAGAGGTGGCCGTTACTGTTAGTTATTTTGCCTGAAGACCTGAAAACTTTAAATTTCATTCAACTTCTTAAAATTTCGTTTATTAGAAAAAAACATATTTTTATAGCAAAACAAATGGGCTGTGCAGCCAATTATATACATATAGCTTTTTCCTTATATATGTAGTAATTGAAATTTTTGGTCCATTAGTACAGCTTGGCCATTCCTGTAAAGCTAAGACAAAAGAGAGAAATATAATGCAGAAGATGGTGACTTTGACAACCATGATGCTATTGGTAGTTGTAACCCCACCAAGGCAAGTGAAAGTGGGTGGGCAGATCAAAGAGGGTGAAGTGGAGATGTCCATCATTGGTTGAGAGTCAAACTCGAGTATGGCATTATTGAAGGATTAATCTTTTTAGAACAAGTTTTCAAAATGTTATTTATTAGATAATCGATTGGTATTGTTGAAGTTAGTGTTTTTTAATGAGGGTTTTGTCTCTTGTACTCTATTATAAGACAACATAATTCAAGTGGTACCATGATTGCCAGTAAATGATATATATGCTTCAAATTAGTGGTTTGAGTCCCTGCATGCCCAAATGAATCTCATAATTACTACATACTCGATATTGATACCCTTCCCATTGAGTCTTGTAGGTCCACCAACTGAGGTATTCTTGGCTCTGTAACCAAGCCAACCGAGCAGTCACTCTTTGTGTGCTAGCTCTCGACAGAGTATGGGAGACAAAATTCCCTACTTAGGGACAATACCTTCAGTTGTTAAAAGATTGATTGACTGCTTAATTTATTCTCAATGAAAAATTAGGCTTGAAGGCAACTTTTGAGGTAAATGGACTAGATTTGGAAGTTCAAAGTTAGAACAAGATGAACATGGGTTAAGGGGCATCGTACATGTGTTCCAAAAGGTATCCTAATACTTAGTTAATAAAATGTGTAATCAGAGCAAAGAAACAAGAAAGCTTAAGCTAGTATAGTAAAGTTGAGAGTGTGGATGTCGAAAAAGGAGATCTCACTATTCATTGGTTGGTCGTCTAGCCATGTTTGCATGTTGCTTTGTCTAGTCACTAGTTATTCCAAGCTTTTTAACAAATTTACTAATCCGTCTTAGAAACAAGGTTGTTGAAACTAGATCAAGGAATGATAAGATCACAACCGATCAAGAACATTAGTCTAGAATAAGGGAAAAAACATGTTGGCCTGTGAACTTGTACGAACCAATTGAAATGAGATAAAAATTTATTGAACTGATAATTAGACGTGTTTTGTAATTTTTAATTTTTAATTAAAATCGAACTGATAATTAAACTAATTAAATCGATCTAACTGGTTCTACCACTAATCCGATTCTGAAAACATTACGTAGAAGACAAGCTCTCTAATAGGCAACCGAGCAAACTAGGGACTTGGGCTGTATAAGATTAGATTTGTTTCTTTTGGACGGTAACCAGTTTCAAAGTTGGGCTTATAAGCTGGTACAACATATCTAACGATGTAGAAAAAAAAAGATTCAAAAAAAGTGGAAAGGTTTGAGAGTCCCCCACACAGCATGATTAAGACTAACAAGGTGGAGTAATAGAAAGTTGATGCGTTTCCCAATGCTTTGTTTCCATTTACAATGGAGGAATCTGTTGAAGACACTATTGACAGCATAATTTATTATTATTATTATTTTTCTTTCATTTTCTTTTGTCTTTTGGATTAATAATATGCAATAATTAAAACATTTTATGAACATGTAAATGATCTATCTGTTCACTCAGGAAGATACCTTTTCCATATGTTATGCAAAGTGGGAGAATGGGGGACCAGTCCCTATAAACCGCATTTCAGCTAAGGTTGTATATAACGAGGTTTAAATTGAATTAATTGATTAAATTGAATTAAATTGGTCATTAAAATTAATTTTGATTAAATATTTATCGATTAATTTAGTTTAAAATAATTAATTAACCGAAATTAATTATAAATAAATATTATATATATATACAATCCTAATAAAATAGATCCAAAAAGCAAATGGTAACATGTTATGGAGAAAAAGCAAAATAAAATTAAAATATGACAAAACAAAAGTTATAACTCAAAAATGGTTAGAAATTTTGTTTAATTCAAAATTGATAGAACTAAATTGATTAATTATTTTCATGAAAATTACAATTCAATTAATGGTTAAATATTTTAAGTTTTCGATTAATTTAATTAATGATAGCTCAATTTTAAACACCCTAATTTCAATGACTGAGGGACTTTGAGTTGATATTGTCCTAATTTTATAGCCTTCATGAACCATAGCTTGTTTAGACTAATATGTGTGTGTACAATATAAAACAACAATCATCAAGTTCTCTTAATAACACTTACAAAAGGTCACAGTTCAAAGCCTATGGTTATAAGCCATCCCAATAAAATATACCAAAAAAAGAAAGGTATGTATCTTTTTCTCCTTTAGAAAGAAGGGTATTTACACTTGTCAAGAATTTGTTTACACGACATTTCTGAAATAACTGAACCAATGCTGTAACTATTATTCCATTGGATCCAAAAAAATAGAGGTGAGTGTTGAATCGAATTGAGTGAAAAGATTTTAAATTAATTGAGTTAATGAGTCATATTTTATCATTCTAACTCGATTTGATTTTTTTTTCAAATAGAATCGAGTAAAGTGAGATTCGAGTCGAATCGAATCAAGTGAAATTGTTTGAGTTAAAATTAAAAAAGTAAAAATATCAAATTAAAATCTTGTTAAAGTATAACTAATTCCATATTAGAGGACATAAATTTGAAACTATAAATATTTGAAAAAATTTTAAAGCAAAAAAAAAATATATATATATATATATATATATATACATAATTAATTAACTTATTTAGGTTCCCAAAATTATTGTTTTAGAAATTTTAAATTTTTAAATTTTTTACATATTTTTAGAATTTTTATTATAATTTTTAAAATATAAGTTTTATAATTTTAAAATTATTTTAAATTTTTTGTAATTTTGTTGAGAGAGACCAATTTACTCACTTTTAAAATTGACAGGGACAAAGGGGGCATTTACACTAATCTATTATTTGAATTATTTGAGTTATTCGAATTGTAAAATTCAACTCGATTCGAACTCGAATTACTTATTCTAGTTGACTCAAATAACTCGAATCTATTAACTCGAAATTTAAATTTTCTTTTAAATTTTTTTAAATCGAATTTAGTTTTACTTACCCCTACAATTAAGTAAATTTTCTTTCAAAGACATTAGCAGTCTTGTCTCATTTGAGCTAAATTGAGCTCTGCTGTTCAATGTGCTAAAGGTAAAGAATATATATATAATATATATATATATATATCACTTTTTACTTGTCAATGCCTAAGTCCAAAAAATTCGGAAGTGAAAACCATCTTTACAGTTTTGCTGTTTCGAAAAAGTTGCCTTGTAAAGAAAAAAGTCCAATCTTTTACCAGTGGAAGTAAAATCAAAGTAAACTAAACTAAAGAATAAAAAGGCAAAGGAATGTAATACCTTTCTTTATATGAGATAAAGTTTTCAGAATTTCTTTTTGCATGTGGAGGAATGTAATAGGGGTTTCCAAAGTTGAGGAACTCAATGAGAAACTTCTGGTATTTTGGGAGTTTTCTTCTTTTCTTTTTTTTTTTTTTGTCTATTTTCAGACAACTATTAGTGTTTTGTTTTTATACATTCAGAACTTTATGTAACTCCTTGTCAATTGTTCATAGGATGTGACTATGGAAAGATTGATATATATCATGAGAGGGGGGGGGGAATTTATGTAAAAAGCCAATCACTGAGGTGGTACAATTTGGTGGGTGGACCATTAAAATTGCAAAAAGATGACTTTTTGCATGGCATATTGCTTTTGCAGAAACCATACATCAAAGTTTATTCAAAAAGTTTTTTGGGGTTCATAATTGAAACACACACTCACAATCACAAATTATATTAAGTTAACTTCATTAAGAAATAGGAAGTGATTACATGGTAGAGACTAGGGAGCTAATCCAAAGCTGTTACAGGTACTCATAGAACATAGATGATTACATACAGAGTAATACAATCACAGCTCATGACTAGAGAGACTAGTATTGAGCCAATTTTATTCTTACAATGTGATATTTTTGAAGTTTTACTTTTTTATTTAACACAAAGTCTGATAAGGTTTCAGCATAGGTAAGAGCCCTCCACTTAGGTGGAGGGACATAACTTCATTGGTGGAACCCACTAGCTTCCCACCAATGAAGATGGCTGGAACAGGACCATTACACCCTAACCTCTTGAGTGCTTTCTCCATTTCCCAGCCTTCAGGGTCTTGATCTATCTCATGAACCATAGGGGTTACCCCAAGCTCTTGGAATAGGATTTTGACTGCATAACACATGCAACATGAGCTCTTGCTGAATAGCACTAACCCTTTCTCTGAGGCCAAACTTGTCACCTTTTCCATGCTGAAAAATCCTGGTTCACAATGTTCTCTGTATTGAACACTGTTAGTAACAGGAGAAACTCCCTTGATTACCTGTAGATATTTCACTTAAATGTTAAAAGCACAGCATTCGAATCCGATTGTAATCGAAGGTTGGACTTTTAGAAGGTGAATTAAGAAAGAAATTAAAGAAGGGTTCAAAGGTTAAGGTGGTTGGAACTTAAGCTTCCATGCTAGAGTATTTATAGGGACTTATAGATGCTACTTTATGGGATGGGGGACTACTGTGTTTCCATGGGCTTAACAAGTTGGCTAATTCAAGTTTCTGCTATGTATTACTCAACTTAAAACATGTTCTGATATAATCACTTCTTTAAATAGATGGTTCAAGAGAGAAAAAAAATAAAACAACACAAGTAGCAAGATTCATGTTAGCTCGATTCCGCGACCTACGTGTTTGCCTACTAACCATATGTATTCCAACCTTTTTGGTAGAATTTATGGGATTTATACTTTCTAATTCCTATCAAAATGTTACAACAAAAGTACAAAATTCTGAGGCTGGCAAGTCAATTTACACCAGATTCACAAAATCACTTCCCTTTGAATCCTTCTGCAGAAAAGATTACGAATGAGATCGCGAATGGTGATGTCCTTTTTTGTGCACTACAACTTGCAACGATTCTTCACACATGTGAGCATACACATAGGCTCACTTCACTTAATGCATAGCTCTGCTGCTCTTAAACATATAGCAATCCTTTGACATGCTCGAGTGAAGCCTGCGAATGACGAATGGTCATACGTGCAAATGACAACAACTCTTCCTTCACCAATGGTGGGGGCAGGATTCCCCATTCTCAGCTATCTTACTGCAAAGAATAAAGTAATTAGCTTTACAAGAAGTGCTCATTGTATAAGAGCATCATCCATGAGGTAGGTACTGTTAAAGGCTACACGTTTGGAAAAAAACCCTGAATAAATAATTAACAAATGATATACATATAAGTATCCATATGCCATATAGGAACTTCCAAGCATGTTAAAATAAGTTTTCTATCCTTTAAGGTTTTAGATGGGTGGAATAGAATGGAAGCATAAAAAAGTTCCAACATCACCTTTTTGTCTCTCAGATAAGTCCATATAGACATCAATTTGATAAAGAAATCATTAACTAAACTTGTTAACGGATACTGTCGTGCCAAGTGTTTGTTCAATGGAGGTGACATGGCCAGAAAAGTCAAGAACCAACTAATTTGATATCACTTTTAGTACTAATTAACACCTTAAAAAAATGAAAAAAAGGCACTGAAAACCTGCAATATCCTAAAGAAATTTCATCAGCTTGATGTTGCTTGTGCAATAGTTTACTCATAATACATGTGATTACTTTTTGTAAGTGGGTGAGTTTTCTATTGGGAACATATTTGAGTACCAGAAAGAAGAGCCATGCATTTTGGATGTGGGAACCTTTATTCTATATGTTAGTTTAAAAATATTCTTCAGTGAGAGCTCCATGAACCACTGTGTGAACCTAAATTTGATTTAAAAAAACCAGGAATTTATGTCTGTTTCTGATAGTATAGAATCCTACAAAGTTAAATGCATCATTATATTATCATATCCGTGGAAATGGAAACATGCATTATCCATTAAACAGTGAGCATTTAATGATACTACGTATCTACTAAGTGTCATTTTATACACAATTTTATTCAAGGAACTGAACACAAAGCAAAGCCCTTTATACAACATTTCCCTTTCAACATGGAGGGATATTACAACCCGAGAGGAGGTCAGGTTTACTTGGGGAGAAGTCTGCCAAGTGTTGTCTGGCTAGCAAACCCTAAAGAGGTCCGGTATTGGTCCAGGTGTTTGTGCTTAGTTTTATTCTTAGATTTCAGAGAGTATCGAGGGGTTTAGGGGGTGAGAGCGTCTCTACCCACTAAAAAAAATGTCAACATCTGCTTAGTAGGATTTGAACCTATGCCCTTATATGGAATTTATGGGTAAGATAGTACCATTCACCAAGGGCTGACGGACCCCTCAACCGGGATCGAGACACCGGGTCATACCCGAGCCCTTTTAAGCCAAATCTGCATCTCTCCCACTAGGGTCATGGTCCAGCTCATCAACTATAGGGCTGGCACCAAGCTCATAAGGAAGTGTGTTGATGGTATGGCTCAGGCAACATCATGAGGTCTTAGTGAATATCACATATCATGTCTTCCATTGCTCTCATTGATTTTGTTGGACACAAATTCAGTCTGAAGAATTATAAGAAGTTACAACAATGCAGATAATTGGCAAAAGAAGCTGAAAGAAGGTGTAACTGAAGTAAGCTTGAAAAAGAAAAGGTGAATAGGCAGACTAGGGAGAAGGGCTTTTAGTGTAGGAAGCTTATATGTGCTAAGGCTTGGCTGTGGTAAACTAGGAGATTTCATCATCTCTTATTTATAAGGCCTAGGAAGAGAGAGAATCTATTATATAGAAAAATTTCAGCTTCAGCTTGTAGAATCACAAGTAAAAATGAAAGATTATTACAAACTTAGATTTAAATGCAACAAGGAAGATAAGAAAAATTACACTTTAAGGACTCTCTTTTAAATGATTTTAAGTTAAATGTTAAATATGATATCAAGTTATATATATATATATATATATATATATATATATATTTTAAGTTTATCATACTTTATATTCACTTAAATGTTTATCTATAAATATTTTAAGTAGCATGAGAATTATGATAAATTCATAATATGATGAAGAAGGTGATCACCCACTATCAAGTCGATTAATTGCCTCAATTCATGTGCTGTAAAATCTCTTGGGTCATTTTTAAAAAAAAAAAAACATTTTAGTGTCCATTTAGATGGATGGTGAAATTGATTCCGAGGTTATTTAAAACAACAACAATAATAAAATTAATTACGTTTGTGATAAGGTTGAATATTATAATATCAAGATTAAAATTAGAAGTTGTCTCCTAAGTATTTTGGTCCATTTCCAATAATGGACAAGGTGGGACAGGTAGCCTATAAATTGTAGTTACCTTCAGGCTCACGCATTCATTCTACTTTTCATGTATCTCAATTGAAGAAGTATGAGGGAGCAGCACCAGTCCAAGCTCAATTTCCTCTAGTGGATGTTCATAGGGCCTTGCTTAAGGATCCAATTAGAGTTTTGGAGAGGAAAATGGTGAAGAAAAGCAACCAAGCGATCATCGAGTTCGTTGTAGAATAGGCAAACACATTTCCTAAAGATACCACTTAGGAACCATTGCAGCAACTACAGGCCACTTTTCCTCATTTTGATCCTTGAGGACAAGGATACTTTTTTGAAAGCAGTATTTATTACGGGGTTTAAGGAATTAAGAAAATAAAACTAGATGAAGTAAACGGTGCATTTAAGGGATGATTGGATGAAGCAAAAAGCGTAGAGTTTTATGTCAGTTAAACGGTGTTATTGGATGAGCTAAACGTAGGAGTAAGTTTTCGATCGAATTAAATGAAAAAATTTTAGTTAATTGAGTTTTTGAATTTTATTTTATTATTTTAATTTAATTTAAAAATTTTATAAATTAAGTTAAGTGAGATAAAATTTGAATCAAATCGAATATATTTGTTCGAGTTAAATTTAAAAAATAATTTTGGTGTTATTTATTTTATGTATTTTTAAAAAATATTTTTCTTTAAAAATTTTCCTGGATTTGTCATTATAGCGATTGGGGGTTTGAATGAATTGATGAATAGGAAGAATAACTTAGGGTTTAATTAGGGTTTAAAAAAGAAGAAGAAGAAGAGAATAATTGATTTAGGGTTTAAGTATGTTTCAAGTTTGAATGGAGAAGAGAATGGACGGTGGAATCATGACTTTTGGGAAAATTGGGATGGTGGGGTTGGCTAAGCTTTGGGAAATTGGAAAAATGGCAGATGGGCTTTTGAGGGGGAAATAAGGTGGGTTTGGGCTTTGGGAGAACTGAGTATCGTAAAAGGATTCGGATTTAGGATGCGGGGAATATAAATATAAAATTTAAAATTATATAGTTTATATTCAGTTTATTTAAATTATTTAAATTTAAAATCTTAATTTGACTCCACTTCGAAATTTTTAAAATAAATTAAATTTTATTTTAAGGGAAATCGAATTTTACTCAGCCTAACTGGAATGAAAAATGCTTTGAGATTAACCGTTTGCGTTGGGTTTTTTTATAAAAGTAACCCTAAAAAATAAATTAATTATCAAAATAACCCATTCTTTTAATTATGTACAAAAATAACATATTTTCTACAGTAAAAAAGTGGTGGAGCCATATGATATGGCGCCACCACTTTGCCACGTCAGCCAAGGGTATTAAAAAATTATTTTTTGGTAGAGCCATGTTGAATGGCGCCACCAGTATAAAATATTAGGGAAATACTAAAAAATCTGGAAAAACGGGGATTTAAAAATTTTTTCCATTTTTGGGTGGAGCCATTCTAAATGGCGCCACTACTTTTCTGATTTGTCAGGTTCTTATATTTTTTTTTTACTTTTTTTATTTTTTTACTTTTTTTCTTATATTTTGTCTCTTTCTTAAATTTTTTTCTTTTTTTAGTTTTATATTATTTTCTTAATTTATTTTGCTTATTTAATTTATATTATTAATTTTAAAAATTTGTAATATATATTTAAAATGTTTTATAATATTTTTTAAAATTTTAATTATTATTTTTAAAAATATTTTTAACTTTATATATATATTTGTGAAATTAATTTTTATAAATTTTAAAATGTATTTTTCAAATTAGTTTTGAAATTATTACTTTTATAATATTTGAAATGTATGTTTAATATTTTATTAATTTTATATACAATTTTAAATATTATTTTTAAATTCTTTTTATCATTAGGTATATATATTTAAAGTTTAAAGTTTAAAGTTTAAATTAATATATATATATATATATTTATTATAACTAGTTACATCATGTCAGTGATGTGATTATTAATAAATTTAAATATAATATAAATTTTAAAAATATATATTAAATATTATTTTATAAATATTAAATATATTTTTTATTTTTTGACTCTTTTATTGTTTTGTTTTTTCTTTTATGTTTAATTATTATTATTAACTTTAAAAATTTTGAAATATTTTATTAATATACATATTTTTAAATTTTAGATATGTATTTTGAGATTTTTTAAAATTTTAAATACAATTTTAAATACATTTAAAAAATTATAATTTCTTAATAATATAAGAAATCATAATATTTTAAATATTTTTTAAAATTTTGTCTTTTCCTTTTTTTACTTTTTGAAATTTTATGTTTTTTCTTATTTTGTTTTGTTTATTTATTTTATTATTAAATAAAAATTTTGTATTGTATATTTAAAATGTTTTATAATATATTTTTTACAATTTTAAATATTATTTTTAAATTCTTTTTAACATTAGATATATGTATTTAAATTTTAAAGTTTAAATTAAAATATATATATATATATATATATATATATTTTATTATAATTTGTCACATCATGTTAGTGATATGACTATTAATAAATTTAAATATAATATAAATTTAAAAATATATATTGAATATATTTTTTATTATTTTGACTCTTTTATTGTTTTGTTTTTTAAAAAAATTGTTATATATATGGGTGGGGCTTGGTCCCCTTGTATAGATAAAGAAGTTGAGTGAGGGAAAAAAAAAAAGGTACGTTTGTTAAAATTTTATTTTTTTGTTTTTATATTTTATAGTTAATGTAATATAATAAATAATTGTATTATATGGTTGTTTTTTTATATTATACAGATTTGAAGATGTCTTCTGGAGCAAATATGGATCACACTTCATCGATGATCGACGGAACAGTAAAATTTATTATAAATTAAAAAAAATTCGGTTTAGTTTCCCAATTTTTTTTTGCTAATCGCTACTCTGTTGAACATGTTTTGACTGTTTTAAAATACTTATCTCTAATTAGTTGTTATTTAGCTTCATTGAACATTTTAGATTATTAATTTGATTATACTTTGTAATACTTTATTTTTGTTATAATTGATTTGGATATACATTATTTGTAATTGTATTTGTATACTTTAAAAAAAAGTTAGTAGCACTCACCTCCAAACATCTAATTTAATCACACAAATTATAATAGAATAGATATAATATAAAAATAAATTAGGATATTTTCATTTTTTAAAATAATTACCCTAAAAATCGACTTACTTAAAACTTTACTCTATTTTTACTAATTTCATACTTAATTTATTAGACGGTGTGTAGGGATTAATACGCAAAACTATTACTTGACGAGCTCGATTTATGAAAAAAATCTTTTAATTTTAATATATATATATATTATTAAAATAATAATAATTATTTACAAGTTAATTTATAAATAACTAGAAAACATAAGTATTTATTTAAAAATACTTTATGTTTTTAAATTTTATCATATAAAAAATATTAGTATTCCTTGAAAAATAATTTTCGTTATTACTCACTTTAAAATTTGAATAAGATATCATAAAATTTTAAAATTAGAAATATATACGTATTGTAGCCATTGGTGTCAAATTGAAGTTGTTTGAACCAATCATCTTCTCTTGGGTTGCTTTCTGGTTTGGATTTATTTTTTACACCGGTGGAGTTTGAGTTGCTGCTCAATGAATTTCTCTTTTCTTGTAATTTTACTAGTCCCCGTTCATATTCCCGTAACCCATTCTTTTATTATTAATATATTTATTTTAATTAATTTAATGCTTAACTATGGTTAGGATATAATAATCACATTTGATTTCTACGTGTTATTATTAATATTTTATGACAAATTTTCATTCTATTATTAATATATTATTACTTATTTAATTTAACTTGAATAAAAAAATACTTAGAATGGTTACGTTGGTATAATATAAGTGTGATGTTTTGTTTTCTCAACCTTTCAATTTTACTCTTGAATATATTTTTTATGTTTAAATTATATAGATAATTGATTTATCATATTTTTATAAAAATTTACCATCTGAGATGGTTATCGGGTTTTGAGGTTGCGGTGTCATTTTCCCAAGTACGATCCGGACGAGCGGATCATGCCATACTTACGGTTAGCGGATTTGGGGACACCGCATTGATCCGGAGGTTTAACTTGAGGCCAAACTTACTATCCGCCTTTGGTTGACCTTCATTATGCCGTCATGGGGAGTGCACTATCACATTAGAAGACGCCGCTATGTAACTTGGGTTACGAGTTGATGGTGCTGTGGTCATGGGTCAAGCAAAGTGTTAGAACCTTCGTAGTATGCCACGATCGCTTGGACGGTCCCCTCGTGATGGGGAACAAAATTTCACATGCTTGACATTAGCATGGTTGAGAGCAAATTTTAAGCGATTATCGAGCAATCGCTTCGAAAGCGTGAGGTGATGTATACCGCTCGAGCCTATATTATGCAAATGATTGGGGGATATCACGAACAACACATCTAATAGAGTCCACTTAAAGTACTTGCCTCTATTGGAGGATTTTTCTCGTGCTGGTAGTTACTGACTTGGGATCTGCAGTGTTGGTGCATTATACTATGAGCTCTGTCATGAAACAAAACATGGGGTTAGTAATATGGTGGTTGTCCTGGTTCATCAGTCTTGGGCTCTATATGGGATGCCGTTTCTAGCGCTATTACGCACCAACCATATTTGTGGCCACTTATAAATAGGTAGAAACAAAATTATACTTAACATTTAACGACTCATAAGTGTGGATAATATTTTTCAAAGTTTAACTGCCAAAGTGTTTGTTTCGATTTCAGATGGGCGACATCTCCGGGAATTGGTGCGAGCGAGACATTAATCATTTACCGTCAAATGATAGAGGCGTACGCCGGAGAGAAAGTAATATATATTAATATAGTTTAAGTAACGTTTATTTAACTTATCCACTTACAGTATGTGATGTGAATTGACTCATTATGTTATATTATGCAGTTCTTGTGGATGCCGTATTCTGCATTAAACATTGCAACCCTTATTCCTCAGAGGGTTCACGCTGAAGCTCGTATGTGGTGCATTAACATGCCGGTGCTCAACTTCTCAACCGTTGAGTGGTACAACAGTGATCGAGTTATGCAACAATTTGGGTGTAACTAATTTGTGCCGGTCGAGCCACAACAGTTTGTTGATGTCCACGGTAAGACCATGCAGGAGAGACATACATTAGATTGGAGCGTGGAACATCAATGTTATGTAGCACTATGGAATACCCGGTACGACAGGCTGCCTGACATGCACTCCTGCATGTTTGACTTCAGTCCCTCGACTGAATATATGCAATGGTACATGATAGTACCAGGTCACGGCTACAGACGTGGAAATCAAGCTACGGTGGAGGTAGAGGATAAACATATGGCGGAGCTCGACTCGGAGGACCAAGTTTTAAACGCATCGGAGCAATGGGTTGACACTTTTTGTGATGAGTTCCAGAGCAGTTCATATAACCCGGACATAGGTGGTTTGAGTTCATATCACCCGGACATGGGTGGTTCGAGTTCATATCACCCGGATATAGGCGGTTTGAGTCCATTTGACCTAGAGCAACCACCGACATCAGTTGATATGTTTGGTAATAACATGTACTCCACCCCGCCTCAGGCCACGATCGACCCAGTTGCCAATCCTTCAGATGTGTACAATACACCTCAACGTCCACCCCGTCAATGAAGGCCCTAAACCGTTATACCCCGAACGATGATACCACTCCTGGTTCTTTCCAATTTTAAGTTATGTAAATTTCAAGTATTATGTGATGTTTGTTGTATTGGTTTAAGGTTTCACAACTTATATATTAGTGTTTTTTGTTTAATTTATTATAAAATCTTTTAAAGTATTAAAAGTTGCAACTATTAATTTTAAATATAATTTTAACACTAAATAATACAAACTTTATTTCTAAAAGATCATAATATAGATGCACCTCGCCACAACATTTAATTTCTTTCGAGACCATGAAGATTGGCGGTGTAGACGCTTTCCATGGGGACATTTGCTCGATTGTGGCCAATTGTTCTACATATGGTGCAACGCTTTGGATCGACTTGTTCTCTTACATCCATGTCGTTTCGAATCCTCGTTATTATCGGTCTACCTTTGACTCTCCTACGTAGTGACCGATCAGGCAATATGTCGAATGCAGGCGATTGCACTTCCCATGTCGATATATCCCTTAATATAGGGAACTCATTACCCTAAATACGCAACGTATGTTCTAGTGTGTATACATCATCGATATATTGTTCGACATTCAAACTATAGGTAGCACAAGCTGCAACCACATGCGCACACGGGTACCGTAGTGCTTGTAACATCTCGCACTCACACTATCTGTTTCAGAGATCAACTCCATAGGACCGTGGCGGGATCCCTAACCAACGACTGATATACTCTGTCACTTGAAAAGTTTCCAAATTTCGAGAATATAGTTCTACATTCATCAACCTAGCCCTTTGAGTGTTATCTTTCATGGCATCTCTGATTTTTTTGACGTACACGTGTCCTGCCCCTAACTGTTTTGCTTGTTTCAACCCCATTTTTGGCATTAAGGTTGCTAACCTGTAAAATGTGGCTGAAAAAACAGCTGAAATTGGTAAGTGACGCGTACGCCTTAAGACGGAGTTAACGGCCTCAACAAGGTTAGTTGTCATATGGCCACAACGGTACCCCTCGTCAAAACATTAAGCCCATTGCTACAACTCCATGCTACTCAACCACTGTGTAAGATAAGGTTTGCGACCCACCATATCGGTCTCTAACCTCATGTTAGTGATATGACTATTAATAAATTTAAATATAATATAAATTTAAAAATATATATTGAATATATTTTTTATTATTTTGACTCTTTTATTGTTTTGTTTTTTAAAAAATTGTTATATATATGGGTGGGGCTTGGTCCCCTTGTATAGATAAAGAAGTTGAGTGAGGGAAAAAAAAAAGGTACGTTTGTTAAAATTTTATTTTTTGTTTTTATATTTTATAGTTAATGTAATATAATAAATAATTGTATTATATGGTTGTTTTTTATATTATACAGATTTGAAGATGTCTTCTGAGCAAATATGGATCACACTTCATCGATGATCGATTTTAACAGTAAAATTTATTATAAATTAAAAAATTCGGTTTAGTTTCCCAATTTTTTTTGCTAATCGCTACTCGTTGAACATGTTTTGACTGTTTTAAAATACTTATCTCTAATTAGTTGTTATTTAGCTTCATTGAACATTTTAGATTATTAATTTGATTATACTTTGTAATACTTTATTTTTGTTATAATTGATTTGGATATACATTATTTGTAATTGTATTTGTATACTTTAAAAAAAAGTTAGTAGCACTCACCTCCAAACATCTAATTTAATCACACAAATTATAATAGAATAGATATAATATAAAAATAAATTAGGATATTTTCATTTTTTAAAATAATTACCCTAAAAATCGACTTACTTAAAACTTTACTCTATTTTTACTAATTTCATACTTAATTTATTAGACGGTGTGTAGGGATTAATACTAAAACTATTACTTGACGAGCTCGATTTATGAAAAAAATCTTTTAATTTTAATATATATATATATTATTAAAATAATAATAATTATTTACAAGTTAATTTATAAATAACTAGAAAACATAAGTATTTATTTAAAAATACTTTATGTTTTTAAATTTTATCATATAAAAAATATTAGTATTCCTTGAAAATAATTTTCGTTATTACTCACTTTAAAATTTGAATAAGATATCATAAAATTTTAAAATTAGAAATATATACGTATTGTAGCCATTGGTGTCAAATTGAAGTTGTTTGAACCAATCATCTTCTCTTGGGTTGCTTTCGGTTTGGATTTATTTTTACACCGTGGAGTTTGAGTTGTCGCTCAATGAATTTCTCTTTTCTTGTAATTTTACTAGTCCCCGTTCATATTCCCGTAACCCATTCTTTTATTATTAATATATTTATTTTAATTAATTTAATGCTTAACTATGGTTAGGATATAATAATCACATTTGATTTCTACGTGTTATTATTAATATTTTATGACAAATTTTCATTCTATTATTAATATATTATTACTTATTTAATTTAACTTGAATAAAAAAATACTTAGAATGGTTACGTTGGTATAATATAAGTGTGATGTTTTTGTTTTCTCAACCTTTCAATTTTACTCTTGAATATATTTTTTATGTTTAAATTATATAGATAATTGATTTATCATATTTTTATAAAAAATTTACCATACAGGATGGTTATCGGGTTTTGAGGTTGCGGTGTCATTTTCCCAAGTACGATCCGGACGAGCGGATCATGCCATACTTACGGTTAGCCGGATTTGGGGACACCGCATTGATCCGGAGGTTTAACTTGAGGCCAAACTTACTATCCGCCTTGGTTGACCTTCATTATGCCGTGCGGGGAGTGCACTATCACATTAGAAGACGTCGCTATGTAACTTGGGTTACGAGTTGATGGTGCTGTGGTCATGGGTCGAAGCAAAGTGTTAGAACCTTCTGTAGTATGCCACAGACTGCTTGGACGGTCCCCTCGTGATGGGGAACAAAATTTCACATGCTTGACATTAGCATGGTTGAGAGCAAATTTTAAGCAGTTATCGAGCACTGCCACTGAGCAGGAGGTGATGTATACTGCTCGAGCCTATATTATGCAGCTGATTGGGGGGATACTTCTGCCGAACAACACATCTAATAGAGTCCACTTAAAGTACTTGCCTCTATTGGAGGATTTTTCTCGTGCCGGTAGTTACAGCTTGGGATCTGCAGTGTTGGCTGCATTATACTATGAGCTCTGTCATGAAACAAAACATGGGGTTAGTAATATGGCTGGTTGTCTGGGTCTACTGCAGTCTTGGGCTCTATATGGGATGCCGTTTCTAGCGGCTATTACGCACCAACCATATTTGTGGCCACTTATAAATAGGTAGAAACAAAATTATACTTAACATTTAACGACTCATAAGTGTGGATAATATTTTTCAAAGTTTAACTGCCAAAGTGTTTGTTTCGATTTCAGATGGGCGACATCTCCGGGAATTGGTGCGAGCGAGACATTAATCATTTACCGTCAAATGATAGAGGCGTACGCCGGAGAGAAAGTAATATATATTAATATAGTTTAAGTAACGTTTATTTAACTTATCCACTTACAGTATGTGATGTGAATTGACTCATTATGTTATATTATGCAGTTCTTGTGGATGCCGTATTCTGCATTAAACATTGCAACCCTTATTCCTCAGAGGGTTCACGCTGAAGCTCGTATGTGGTGCATTAACATGCCGGTGCTCAACTTCTCAACCGTTGAGTGGTACAACAGTGATCGAGTTATGCAACAATTTGGGTGTAACTAATTTGTGCCGGTCGAGCCACAACAGTTTGTTGATGTCCACGGTAAGACCATGCAGGAGAGACATACATTAGATTGGAGCGTGGAACATCAATGTTATGTAGCACTATGGAATACCCAGACGACAGTCGCTCGACATGCACTCTGATGTTTGACTTCATCCCTCGACCGAATATATGCAATGGTACATGATAGTACCAGTCACGGCCACAGACGTGGAAATCAAGCTACGGTGGAGGTAGAGGATAAACATATGGCGGAGCTCGACTCGGAGGACCAAGTTTTAAACGACGGAGCAATGGGTTGACACTTTTGTGATGAGTTCCGAGCAGTTCATATAACCCGACATAGGTGGTTTGAGTTCATATCACCCGGACATGGGTGGTTCGAGTTCATATCACCGGATATAGGCGGTTTGAGTCCATTTGACCTAGAGCAACCACCGACATCAGTTGATATGTTTGGTAATAACATGTACTCCACCCCGCCTCAGGCCACGATCGACCCGATTGCCAATCCTTCGATGTGTACAATACACCTCAACGTCCACCCGTCAATGAAGGCCCTAAACCGTTATACCCGACGATGATACCACTCCCGGTTCTTTCCAATTTTAAGTTATGTAAATTTCAAGTATTATGTGATGTTTGTTGTATTGGTTTAAGGTTTCACAACTTATATATTAGTGTTTTTTTGTTTAATTTATTATAAAATCTTTTAAAGTATTAAAAGTTGCAACTATTAATTTTAAATATAATTTTAACACTAAATAATACAAACTTTATTTCTAAAAGATCATAATATAGATGCACCTCGCCATAACATTTAATTTCTTTCAGACCATGAAGATTGGCCAGTGTAGACGTTTCCATGGGGACATTTGCTCCGATTGTGGCCAATTGTTCTACATATGGTGCAACGCTTTGGATCGACTTGTTCTCTTACATCCATGTCGTTTCGAATCCTCGTTATTATCGGTCTACCTTTGACTCTCCTACGTAGTGACCGATCAGGCAATATGTCGAATGCAGGCGATTGCACTTCCCATGTCGATATATCCCTTAATATAGGGAACTCATTACCCTAAATACGCAACGTATGTTCTAGTGTGTATACATCATCGATATATTGTTCGACATTCAAACTATAGGTAGCACAAGCTGCAACCACATGCGCACACGGTACCGTAGTGCTTGTAACATCTCGCACTCACACTATCTCGCTTCAGAGATCAACTCCATAGGACCGTGGCGGGATCCCTAACCAACGATCGATATACTCGTCACTTGAAAAGTTTCCAAATTTCGAGAATATAGTTCTACATTCATCAACCTAGCCCTTTGAGTGTTATCTTTCATGGCATCTCGATTTTTTGACGACACGTGTCCTCGCCTCTAATCTGTTTTGCTTGTTTCAACCCCATTTTGGCATTAAGGTTGCTAACTCAGTAAAATGTGGTGAAAAAACATTGAAATTGGTAAGTGACGCGACGCCTTTAAGACGGAGTTAACGGCCTCAACAAGGTTAGTTGTCATATGGCCACAACGGTACCCCTCGTCAAAACATTAAGCCCATTGCTACAACTCCATGCTACTCAACCACTGTGTAAGATAAGGTTTGCAGCCCACCATATCAGTCTCTAACCTCGCCAACTTATGTCTAAATCGGTGCGGTTTCAGCTCGTACCCTATGTATATATTCCGATAAAATGCGTTAAAATTAGGAAATGGACTAAAAATAATTACAAATACAAATTTAAATACGATATTTTTACCCATGTTGACAATTCGTTTGCGCTAGTCTTTGTTATTATACTCATTGTGGAAGTTCACAGCGATGTGACGAATACAATAGACAGACTTCCACGGAACCTCCGATTGCCGAATTGCAGCAACAAGACCCTTCGATCTGTCAGATATAATGCAAATGTTGTCTTGCCTGACAACATGTCTCCGTAAGTTTCGAATGAAATATGCCCATGATTTAGAGTTCTCCCACTCTACGATGGCAAAAGTGATTGGTAGTACATTTCTATTACCGTCTTGTGCAACCGCAATCAGAAGTATCTGAGTGTATTTTTCATAAAGCCATGTTCCATCAACTTGCACTACCGATTTGCAGTGGGAGAAGGCCCTAACACATGGATCGAAGGTCCAGAACAGTCGACGAAACACTCTTTTTCCCAGTTCCAATTCTCTATTAGGGCCTCTATAAGGCAACGTTTGTAAGTCCACGACAGTTCCTGGGACATACTCTACCATTGCTGAAATCCATCTTTAAAGTTCATTGTATGACTCATCCCAGTCGCCGTACAATTGTTGCATGGCCATTTGTTTCGCCCACCACGCTTTCCTGTATGAAACTCTATACTGAAATCGAGCTTGCATGTCTGCAATCAATGTCGACACAGGAATGATTGGGCTATCTTTCACCAGTGGCATGATACAGTTGCAAATACTTTTGGCATCCAAATTTCGGTGGTCTTGAGACATGCGTATGCGACAAGACATGTATGACGCCTTCTAATTTTCGATTTGCCATCATTGAGTCATCTGTATAATACAGACGAACTCGCCAACCACACCCATCGTCGGCTCTCCAACATTCCCCAACGTATAATGTCGGTGTAGATTTGGCAACCTTGTAATCAATTGACAACTTCATGCTGTATTGTTTGATGGCAAACATACAATCTGCCTTGTTTTCGAACTGTTGCCCAACGAACAACTTGTCGAACTGTGAATTTGACACCAATCTATGAGCAGGTACTATATCAGCATACTCAGGGAACTCGGATGCATGCGCTGCATCTGGATCTACGTTCAACATGTTGCCCCCAAGTTCATTTCGTAAAATAATACCATGACTCGGGTTACAGAATAAAGGGCCGTGAACATCTTCAACCTCCTCTGGGCCTTCATCATCGATATCGTCCGGAACCTCATCAACATCGGGGTCACTAAAATCTTCAACGTCTTGATCAGAATCTTCACCATTATTGGTCATTTCTCTAACATTTGTCTCAGTGCTTATTATCATCTCCGGATGTATTTGTAGACAGGGACCGAGGGTTGGGTTATTGTACGAACTCCCACCATAATTAGGAATTTTGGGTATCTGCGACGTTCCACCGCATTCTAATTGGCCTGTCCATCCAACATTAAGATCAAAATCAAATTTGCAATGTTGACTTATTGGGCTAACATTCTCAACAGGCTCTAAGTCTGCTAACTCAGCAAATAATTCAACTGGTTGGGGGTTCACACTCCCAGTGAACCACCATATTTCCATCATAGTGCCCAAGTCATCATCATCTAACAGTTGCATCGCACAAAATTTGAACGGATCTGTAGAGATTGAAAACTTGTAAAATAATTTGGACATCGCATTTCCACAACGGATAGCTATTTTCGCACTGATCTTCCTTTTCATTTCTACTAGCTTCACATTTTTTTTGAATCGCAAACCTACTCTTTGCCGGCCTTGAAATACACAGCCAATATCACCTTCTACAATTTCACCATAAAAAACAACATACACCAAAAACACCTCATTATTCATTTTTAACAAATTTTTTGAACTTTTCCACTTAACACAACAACTACACCACTCTATATATAGAAGAGAACCAAGAGGTGGAGTCATAAAGAATGGCTCCACCAAAATACTGTGATTTTTCAGAGTATAGGGGGCCCCATAGCAATTTTTCCATTTCCTGGTGGAGCCAAATAATTTGGCGCCACCAGTTTTCAAGTCTGACAGCCAACTTATTTGTTTCAGCCTTTTTTCTTTTAAAGTTTTGACTTTCTTTTTTCTTTTTTAAGTCCTTATTTATTTTATTTATTTGAAAAACTTGAAATGTATTTTTTAAAAATATTTTATAATATATTTTTTATAAATATTAAAATATATTTTCAAATTATTTTTAAATATTAAATATATTTTAATATTATAAAACATTTAAAATGATTTAAAATATTTTTAATATTTTAAATGATTTTAAATATTTTTAAATTTTACATAGAATTTTGAAATTTATAATTTTATTTATTTTAAAAATATTTAACATTTTTAAATTTTTATACAAATTTTATTTAAAATTTAAATGTTTAAATGTTTAAATGTTTTATATTATTAAAAATAAAACAAATAATAAATTTGAAAGATCATATCTTTAAATTATTTTAATATTTTATATTATTAAAAATATGATTAATATTTAAAAATAATATTTATAATTTTCAAAAATTAATTTGAGAAATATACATTTAAAATTTTAAAAAATCTAAAACTGATATTTAAAATTTTAACAAATATATATTATAGAACATTTCAAATATACATTACAAACTTTTAAAATTAATAATAAGAAATAAATAAATTAAATAAACTAAAATAAAATAACAAAAAATTATAAAATCTTAATTTAAAAATTCTATGTAAAGTTAATAATATATTAAACATACATTTCAAATATTATAAAACTAATAAACAAAATACAATAAGAAAATAATATAAAACTTAAAAAAGAAAAAAATTAAAGAAAAATACAAAATCTATGAAAAACTAATCTAAAATTTAATTTGAAATGTATAATAAAAAAATAGATAAACAAAATAAAATAAGAAAAAATTAGACTTCAAAAACTAAAAAAAAGAAAAAATAATTATTTTTTTAAATTTTAAAAATTAATTTGAAAAATACATTTTCAAAATTTATAGATAATTAATTTCACAAATATATATATATATAAAGTGAAAAATATTTTTAAAAATAATAATTAAAAATTAAAAAATATTATAAAACATTTTAAATATATATTACAAATTTTTAAAATTAATAATATAAATTAAATAAGTAAGATAAATTAAGAAAATAATATAAAACTTAAAAAGAAAAAATCTAAGAAAGAGACAAAATATAAAAAAATTAAAAAAGTTAAAAAAGTAAAAAAGTAAAAAATAAAAAAATATAATAACTTGACAAATCAGAAAAGTGATGGCGCTATTTAGAATGGCTCCACCCAAAAATAGAATTTTTTTTTTAAATCTCCCGTTTTTTCAAATTTTTTAGTATTTCTTTAGTATTTTATATTGATAGCGCTATTTAACATGACTACATGAAAAAATAATTTTTTAATACCCCTAACTTACGTGGCAAAATGGTGACGCCATATCATATGGTTTCACCACTTTTTAGTATAGAAAATAAGTTATTTTTATATATAATTAAAAAAATAAATTATTTTAATAATTAATTTATTTTTTAAGATTACTTTTATAAAAAAAGCCTTGCGCCGTGAAGGGCTAACTCACTCCCCAAAGGTTATTTTCTTTCTCTTAAAGACACTATTGTAACCAGAAACTGATATCCAATTTGTTAAGCACAATTTCAGTAAACTTCCTATTTCTCTCGATCGATTCTTCTCCTCTCTTTCTCTGTTTTCTCTGTCAATTTTCTCTTTCAGATTTCCAGTTTCATCAAAAGGTTTCTTCGTTACGCTAACTCTGCTGGATTCTTCTCTGCTAAGGTTAGCTTGTTTGCTGCACTTCGTTTATTAGTTTGCGTATTCTAGAAAATTGAAGAAAACAAGAGAAATTATCAAAGGGAATCCTAATTGTATGTTTTATATGCTTTGCCTTGTTTTTTTAGAACTAAGCTCCGATTCCTAGACACGATTGGCCAATTCTGAATATAGTTTTCTAGTTTGAGGTTTTTTTTTTATTTTTTTATTACCGATGATTGGTAGGATTTACATGAGATTGGGATTTGAGTTTGCGTTAATTTACTGTTTGATTATAAAGTAACAAGAAAAAAGAAAAAAAAGAGATTTCCATTGCCAGTTGCTGTTTAATTTCAGTTTAGTGCATGTTTGAACCAATAAATTGCTATCCTTTCTTTTTAGATGAGAATTGAATTTAGGGTTCTGTTTAATTTGTCTCTTTACTCAAATGTGAAACTTCATCAATAGAAACAATTATAAGAATCTTAGGAAAAATGCATGGATTTAGAGTCCTGGAAAGAAGTTGAGTATCTAATCATTTTTTTGAACTTGGTTTATCAAAGTAGATGTTATATGTTAAGGCATCTATAAGTTCATGTTTGCAAAAATGTCGGTTGTCTTCATAGATAGATAGATAATCAATTTCGTTTTGAAAATAAAAGACTATTTAATCTGTTTTGCTGCATACCTGTGGCTTAGACAAACATAACCAGTTGTTTGATTTTAGCATGTTCTTTACATGTCACTATTAGTTCAAAGTGATCTGGATGTTCGTATTGGTTCTTGTATTTTGAAGTTCAAGGTTACCATTTCCTCTGTGTTATTGTCTACCAGGATTTTAGGTGTGCTCAAAATGGCAGATGTTCAAGACATAGATGGCAAACCATGTGAAGAAAAGTTGCCCTCTACATCCCTAAAGCATGAAACTCGTGATGAAATACTTTCGAGGCACAGGTAAATTCGATCACCATTAATTTATGTTTCAATTATTCCTATAGTCCTATCGAAGCTTTTATGAAGTTGATTAATGTGGGTGTTTCATGCTTTTCTTTTATATTTTAATCTAGTTAATTAATGTGGCTTGTATCGTTTTGCCAAAAAATAGATTTAGGCTTATATCCTGGCACAATGTATGGTTTAATAATAAAGTATATTTAGTTGTTATTATGAAATAAGGCCGATACGTGCATAAATATTACTATCCCCTGATTTGGCAAATGTATTTTGGACAAAAAACTGCAGTTTTCTTGCTAGGATTTTGCCCATTCCATGTTTAGTTGGAATTAGTTTTTCAAATAAAATATGATCTTTTTCTTTCTCTATAATACTTGTTTTATTCACCCTCTTCTGCAGGAAAGAGATATCGCAACTGCAGAACAAGGAAATTGAACTGAAAAGGCAGCAGCGAAGGGTAGCAAGGCTGAACAGAAGGCTAAAAAGAAGCAGGTGGAAGAAGAGATCTCTCAGCTATCTGCTAATCTAAAGGAAAAGCATGCTGAAGAGCTTTCTTCACTAGGCTTCAGTTATAATGGAAATGATAAAAGCAATACGGACAACTTGGTCAAGGCCATCGCTGGGTTGTCTGTTGCCCCTCAGTAGGGTCACCCAAAGACCAGCAAAGGTGCAAAGAGATGAGAGAAAAGAGCTCAGCAAGAAGCGGCAAGAGAACAACGAATACAAGAAGAGCAGAGCAGCATCATGAGCGATAGAATGATTGAAGATGAGAAATTTGAGAGAAAACTCAAACCTTTAGGATTCACAATCAAGGAAATAAAGTCAGACGGACACTGCCCCTACCGAGCTGTTGAAGATCAGCTGTCCCTTCAGTCAGGAGACTCTTCTCCTTATGCATATCAAGAGCTACGGGAAATGGCGGCTGCTTATATGAGGAAACACGTCCGATTTCCTCCTGTTTTTCCTATCTGAAAATGCCATTGATGGAGATTTGGATGACTCACCTGCACAGAGATTCGAGAACTAAAGAAGTGGAGTCAACTGCTGCATGGGGAGGACAGTTAGAGCTTGGAGCTTTAACCCACTCTTTGAGAAAACATATTGTCGAAACCATTTTTTTGAAAAACGGGGATCGACTTTTAAAAAAGAAAATGGAGTCGCCACCAATCCTTTGGGTGTGATCGGGTCACCTAATAAATATTTTGATTAAAATACTGATTTTGGCCTACGAAAATCAAGAAAACAGGTTCGGGAGTTGGTTATGTACGAGGAAGGATTAGCACCCTCGCAACGCTCAAAATTGGTACCCAATTGGTTAATTTATGTTCTAATGTCGAAAATTTGAAGAGATTTTAAAATATAATTTCTTTTAAAAGCATTTGAATAACTTAAATTGGATGTTAAGATTCTCTTGTTTCAGGGAAATAAAAAATATCATATCCAGCATGTTAGTATACAATTTTTGAACTCTTGGAATCAAGATCATCTTTTGATTTTTGAAACTCATGCGTTGAAAACTCAAAAGGTATATTTGGCCGTTTGGTCAAATGAAAAAGTCGAAACCCAGCACGTTAGAGCACGATTTCTTGAATTTTCAAACACGAAATATTTCCTTATTTTAAGAGGTTTTTTAAATGAGGGTGATTATAAAAGTAGTGGCGTACATTTTATTCGGTTTATTTGAAATAAAAATGAAATGAACAATTCAAGGTGAATGAGTTGACAATCTCGATCGTGTATCAATACACGGAAATACAAAAGCAATGTACCTAATATGGAACATATACATGGGGAATATATTTCACCATTTATCAACAATAATACAAATGTGTAAATATGTAAAATAAAACACACAAAAACAAACAATTGACAAACAAACAATACATAAACATTGATGCATAAATATAAAGGTTATCATATAAGTGACTTTCAAAATAAATATTATAAGCTGAAATGTAACATTAATTCTATACAAAACAATTTAAAACTAAAATAAGTAAAAAATGTAATATCAATTATGTACATAAAATTGTAATGTATGCCCAGGCCAAATTTTAAAACAAATAATATACATACTAAAAAGTATAAATGAATTATATATACAATCATATAAAAATATACTAAAGAATATGAATTACAATCTATATAATATAAAATCAATAATAAAATTTGTTTATTAACAACTTATAGTGTACATAAAGTAAAAACTTAATGAAAATAATATATAAAAATAATAATAAATAATAGAGTTTTAAAAAAATTAAATATTTAGTAAAATAGAATCTTTAAAAGAAATAAATTGTACATAAGTAAATTTTAAGAAAATATAAATATGAAACAACATGAAATTGATAATGTACATAGACAAAATTAATTTTAATATAAACTATGTGTATATAATAATATATAAGGAAAATCAAATTTAGTATCATACATAATTTTAAAACTACGTTATATGAAAAGAGTTTTTAAATAATGACATATAATTTAAATAAATAAAAAGCAAATACTGAATAAAACACCAAATTGAAATGAGGTAAAAAATGACTAAAGTAATTCACAACATATATGTAAATAATTTTAAAAGAAATGAATATTAAGTAAATTAAAAAAATAAAAGAATTAACTATTGAAATGGAAAAACAAACTTAATTGAAATAGAATTAAACTAAAGGGATAAAATAGAACATTAAAACAGAACTAAGGGCTAAAGCGCAATGAGCGCAAATATGTGGGGATTGAAAACGAAATTACCCCAGATTCTTGAAAGCAACGTTTAAACACGGATCAAAATGAAGCTTACACAAAATTTCTGGGCGAAATTAGAAAAGGTAAAAGACCTAATCACATAACAGCGCAGTAGGGAGGGTCCGATTGCGCAAATATCTCATTAATAGAAAACACACGGATCCTCCCCGGGTCGGGTCAGCGCGCGGATCTAGGGGGCTGAAACGGCGTCGTTTAGACGCTTAAACCCCAGGCACAAAACGGTGCCGTTTTCTCTTTATTATTTAAAGCAATTTTTTTTTTTTTTACTTTAAAATCATTTCAACCCTTAGTTAAAAAAAAACTTTTAAAGCTTTAAAACTCTCCCATTTCTCCTTAGATACCAGAACATTCGGCCATTTTTAAAACAAAACCATAAATTGCCTTTTAAAATCCTCCCAGGTGGATCTCGACGGTGCCAAAATATGCTTCCATCTCCGCCATGGCTTCAAACGGTCCCTAGGGATCCGTCTGCTTTTGGGTCGGAGGAGCATACACCGATCAGATCGACGCCAAATGATAGGTAAACACCCTCCTCTTTTGCCTATTTGTAAGATTGATTCAAACGAAATAAAAGAAAAAGGAAAAAAAAAAGAGTGAACTACCTTCAAACTTATTTGATTTTTTTGTGCTTGATGTGTATCTTTTGCTTCGTGTATTCGTGAAAAAAAATATAAAGATCCCCCATTTTACCTTCCAATCTTCAACCTTTTATAGCCGAATATAATTACAATAATCTTTATTTTGTTGTTATTTTCTCGCCAGATATTGCGGTGGTGCGGGCGTGTTGACGTGGAGGCACGATGGAGCAGCGCACGATGCGGAGAGGCGCGAGACGTGCGGCGCTTAGAGGCTCGGTGAAAGGGCCTGCTAGGGTTTCAAAACCTGCTGAAACTATTTGAAGTTTATGGGCCAATTGGGCCGTAAGTTTTAATTTGGGTCTAGGTTTGTTTTTGGTATTTGGGCTATTTGTAAAAAAAATGGACTATTTTATTTCAGTTTCTGGTTTATGGGCCCCGGGCTAAATTGGGTCATAACACATATCATGATATATTCTAGATCTTTTCCTGATGTGGAGATGGGGAAAGAGTACAAATCCGATGGAGGGTCCAGTTCGTCAACTGGGACTATCCGGTTGTCATACCATAAGCATGCATTTGGGCGTGGAGAGCATTATAATTCTGTTTTCCCACATTTGAACATACAAGTCTGATGTTCAAGGAACAAGGAACATCTTCTTTTTACCAAAATTTGAAACTTGATTTTGATTGAAGCTAGTTGATTTATTATCTGTATTATTTTTGCACCAAGTTCGTCAATGAAGTAGTAGAAAACTTACTAGGACGGTCCCAGCATATAACACTGGAGGTTGAATATAAGACTTAACAGAAGGAAGGACCGTGGCCTAAGTTCTAATAAAAAAAAGCTGCTAATGCTATGATTGGGAAATTAGGCCATATGCTTATCCATTTAAAAGCATGCACTATATTGGAAAATAAGGTAACCCTTGTATGTAATGAGCAAGCAATGAGTGGTATGGCTACCGTTCTCCCCCTCCCTGATGTTTCCTCCTGCCATCCTCGGAATCGCTAGACGAGATGTGATGGAGCTGGGATGTCTACGCACTAGATTTGTAAGTTTGGGGATGGGAGCTATATTCAATGGTGATTCTAACCTATGTTGTTTTTCCTTTTGATTCATGGTGGTTCTAGTACCTACTTTTGGGGTTTTAAACTCAGAATGGCCTCCCTTATTAAATGCTAACATTTCGATGATGGTTTACGGTGGCTTTAAGCCCTTACTGGTTAGGTAGTCTCTTCTGTTTGTGATTTTAGGGTGTTCTTAATTTTTGAGCTTTGGGTTTTGTTGGCTCATAATTTTTTTGGTTTATTATTCTGTGACATTTAAGCTTTTTGGGAGGCCAGAATTTATACGATAGTAAAAATATATTTTTATTATTTTAATAATCTATATCTTTATAATTTTAAAGGATTAAATAAAATTTTATGTTTTTTTTGGGTCAAAGTATAATTTTTGTCATTACTGATTTAAAATTTTATAAATTATAAAATTATCTAAATGAAAATTTTCCGGATCGGGTCCGCCAAAGGGCTTCACCACTAATTTTGTAATACATAAACTTTTATTAGTGAAAAATATATATTTGAAAATAATATGCCAACCTTAGGAATGACCAAAAAAAAAATAAAGAATAAAGAAACAAATTGATAATAAAATTCAATGTCTTAATGATTTAAAGATTAGAGTTTTCTCGACTTCTGCACAGAACACTTGGACATGCAAGCACAGTTCGTGATGTACGAGTACTAGAAGTTGGAATGGAATACCCCAATAAATATGTTTTTCTTGTTGCAATGAAGCGCTACAACATCAACAACGATGTGAACTACTACGTTATGAAATCTCACTCCGATAAATTCGAAGGAAAGTACGCAACAAAGGACAGAAGGTGTAAGTAGAAAATCATTGCGTCTTACCGGAAGAAAATCAGGCCATGGACGATAAAGAAATATATCGATCCCCATACATGTGTTACTACGGGTGCAAATTAGGACCATCCGAGGTTAGAGTCAGACATGATTGTTGGCATTGTTCTGCCAATGGTGAAGGCCTATCCCCGGATTGAAATATCGGTGCTAATTGCAAACATACATAGCCAGTGCCAATACTGTGACATCCCTAATTTGACTCTAGTCGGGAAGTGGTTTCGAG
The DNA here is from genome assembly GCF_025698485.1 of Gossypium arboreum. Classification (NCBI taxonomy): domain Eukaryota; kingdom Viridiplantae; phylum Streptophyta; class Magnoliopsida; order Malvales; family Malvaceae; genus Gossypium; species Gossypium arboreum. Next base: position 1,078,133 of record NC_069081.1, read on the forward strand.
ACCCTAAAACCGAGTCACACAAGAAATTGATTGTTAAATTTCATGTCTATATTATGTTACAAATTGTGTGTGAAATTTTGATGCTTTGATTTTGTCAATTGAATGCTAATTTAATCAAAAGGGCTTATGTGAGAAACATTGAAAATGTGTTGGTTAATTTTAAAAGGGCCAAATTGTTGCATGGATTAAATATGGGGACTTGCATGTCAAAGTCCCCATTTTTCATGATAGTGGCCGCCATGTTGATGTTTATGACAATATATATGTATTATTTACTAGTTTTAAGGCAACTAAATGGTTTTATAATTTTTATAATATTATTGAATGAAGAAATAAGTGAGAAAATGGGTGAAAGAAACAAGTCCTTGTTCTTGTTTCTTCTTGGCCAGTTCTAGGAGAGAAAAACAAAAGAAAAACCAAATGTTGTTTCATCTTCTCCCTTAGTAGCCGAACCTTGAAGAAGAGAAGGAGAAAAGTCTAAAACCATTCGGCACTTTGATATTCTTCATGAGGTGAGTTTCTTGATTAAAATTTGATGGAAATTTGATGTTTTTGGGATGGATGTTAAGCTAGTTAGGCAACCAAAGGTTCAATTTTTTTTGTGTGTGTGGCTATATGTGCATTTCGCCATGGTCTTTGCTTGAACTTGAGATTTGTAATGTGATTTTTCCTAAATTGTCTATAAATTTCTGGTTGTTGATTTCATGGTAATGGTATATTGAATCCATGATTTGAATCCATGAAAATTTAGTGAGGTTGCATTCGCAACTTGCTTGGAATTATGAAATGATGTCCAAAATTTGTAATTTATGCTTATATATTGAAATAGAGCTTACAATTAATAGAACCATGTACTAATTGAGGATTTTATGTGTTAAATTTTGGATGTTGGAGTTTTAGCTTTGAAATGGTTGTTAGATGAGTTATAAAGTACTAAAAACTGGAAAGAGAAAGAGCTTAAGGCATGGTTAGTGTTCGGCCATGATGAGAAGTAAGAAAATTATGTTTGTGGTTATAAAAGATTTTGGGCATTCGGCTACTCAAGGAAAGATGGGAGACATGCTTATATGTTTACATGCGTATTACCGAACATGATTGTGAATAATGATACTAATAAAACGGTTTGTAAGTTATTAATAAGGGTTTTTGACATAGATACTTGTAAATAAGACAAATGTCACATATTTGGAACCCTTACATGTTATTTCGGCTTTAGTTAATTATTGTAGAAATTAAAGCTAAATGTTATAAGGAATAAGTGTATTTCTTGCTAACCGAATTATAATATAATCGAATGTGGTTTTACACAATGTGATGTGATAAGTTTAAATTTGGTTCATTAGCTCAAGAACTCAAGGAAACAAAGTCGGATCGTGGAAAAAGGGGAAATTGATCGAATAGTCGAATTGACGTACATTAGCGATCGAGGTAAGTTTTAAGTATTAAAACCTATATTGTGATTGAGTATGATATGTTAAGCACATATTAAAAGAATCATAACTTTATTGTAAGTTTTATGCATATAGCCTAATGGCTATTATGAAGTATAGGTAAGTTATTGATATGATATGTTGCCAAATGGTTATGATATTATGAAGTGCTAAAAGGATATGTCAGAAGAGTAAATTTGTGATAAACCTGCTTAGGACAGCAGCAGTAGCATGAATTTACAAAATCACCATAAATTGATGGACTTGAATTAAAGGCTGAATAAAACATGAAATTAAAGCTTAATGAGTCTAGTTTCTTATAAAAGAAACTGTGTAAGCAAAGGAATTTCCGATAATGAGATATTTGAAGTTGTGTGAGACAGTGCAGAATGATACTGTAATCCTCTGTTCTGTTTTTAGAAAATCATTATAATTTGTACAAAAATGGTTATAAGATAAAATTTATATTCTTAGACTCCTTAATGAGTCTAGTTTCAAATGAAATCAAATAGAACACATTTTGAATTCTGTACAATGAGAAATTTGATTCAGTAGTGAAGAGTGGTCAGATTAGTCAAACAGTGAAACAGGGAAACTTTAAGAAAAATCTGGTATTGATTGGCCAAACCTAAAATTCTGAAAAATTTATGGATGAAATATATACGAGTCTATATTCAGGGAAAATTAACGGCAAGTGATTCGGAGCCTTGTAGCTCCGGTTATAAATAATTTAGTGACAATTGCTCAGGAAAAACAGCTCGTAGTGTATATATGTGATAAGGCCTAATGGCCGATGTGATGAATGTGAAAGTGTAATTATGTGGTAAAGCCGAATGGCTAATGTGAAATACATGTGTGATATGTATATGTGGTAAAGCCAAATGGCTAATGTGAAATATATGTGTGATATGAATATGTGGTAAAGCCGAATGGCTAATGTGAATGTTGTAACATGCGATTAAATATACATGAAACTTGGAAATATATTCCGGGTAAGACCCGATGACTACGTGTGGAGATTATGTCCGGGTAAGACCCGATGACTACGTGTGGAGATTATGTCCGGGTAAGACCCGATGACTACGTGTAGAGATTATGTCCGGGTAAGACTTCGTAATAAGAATTGCTTATAAATATATTCAATGCGAAAGGTTAAACAGTATGTACTCCAAGTTTATATATGATGCATACGAGAGCAATCTATGGGACTATTCCTATGATTATGTGACATCGGATTAGTGTGAGAGGTTATGTGAAATCATACGATATATCTATGTCACATGAGCTCACTTTTATGTGAGAGTTTATCTGCCTATTGTATATGATTAGATGTGCATATTCGGTAAAGGGATGGTATGCCCGAAGGAAGAGTGAAATGAAATTACGAACAACTATGTTATAATTTGATTGTTATCTGTTGACACTGCTTAAAACTTACTAAGCATTGTAATGCTTACTCCGTTTATTCTGTTTCCTCCGTCTTATAGGTCTCATTATGGTTACGTGCTCGGGGATCGTCAAGAACTAGTCACACTATCACCATCCACTGTTTAGTATCTGCTACGTTTTGGAATATCTTATGGCATGTATAGAATAGGCTAGTAGTGAGAGGATATTTTGGTTAATGTATAGGACTACCCTTTTGTTGTAGGTCATGTACCTTTCGGTTTTGTGTAAATTTGGATAGCCATGCGAAAATGGCTTAAGTATACTTTGATCATAGCATTATAATCATTTTGTAAGTTGCCCTTCGAGAGGCATGGAAATGTTGGTAACGGTTAGCCATGGGAATGGTTATGCATGATCACTTTTGGTATATGTATGATAAACCTTAGTTGATCCATGGAGGATCATGGGATAGGTAAAGTTTACCCTTAAAATAGATGCTGGCAGCAGCAGTGATGTGGATGTGAAAATTCACTAATAATAGTAGAAATGGAATAAAATAGTGAATAAATTATGTAATTTAACATTGATGAACCTACTTTCATATAGAAGAAACGAAACGGCTATATGAATCGGATTTTTAGATATATTCAAGTTCTCGCGAAACAGGGCCAGAATGGTTTCTGGATCCCCTTTTCCGACTTTGAAAATTCACTATAAATTAACCAGAGAGAATTAGAATTTATTCTCTATATGTACAGATTCCCTTGTGAGTCTAGTTTCTTTAAAAATGAACGGCATAAGTGTTGGAGCCCTGTAAAGGAAGATATCCAAGTCGTAATGCGCAAAGGTCAGTGTAGTCGAACCCTGAAACAGGGGTGACTTTAACTAATAAACTGTACTAATTGGCTTGACCAAAAATTCTAGAAAAAAATGTGTAGATGGAATTATGAGTCTAGTTTCAGGAAAAATTTACGGAACTGGTTTTCAAGTTCTGGAACTCGATATATGATTTTTAAGGTGACAGTGACGCAGTTACCCAGCTTGTCTGGGAATGTTAAAATGGATTGTGAAAGTTAATCGGTAAATGCTCAATCAGTGAATTTAGTCTGTGAACCCCTCGTGTCCGACTCCGGCAACGGTCTCGGGTACGGGGTGTTACAAATACACTCCAATGTACTACAAAGTATGGGTTGCAAAATAGAAGACTATGGAAAAGTTGCATTACGGGTGGGAGGGTTCATATAACTATTTATAGAAATGCTGTCAGGTATTGGATTGATACGTACCAGGTTCCGTAACTGATCTTGAAACGCGTCCAGGGTACTGAGGTAATCAAATAGTCTCTAGGAAAAGAGTATATCACCGGTTCTTTTAGACCTTCGAGCAATGTAGAAAGGCATTTCTACACTGTAAACCTATGGTCCAAATTGATGGCACCTAGCTGTACAGAAGGTATCAAGAGCGTCTATTGCTTGCCGTTGCTCAAAATGGTAATTGGAAGATTCTGCCTATAGCATTTGCAATAACTCCTAGAGAAACGACAGATGACTGAGATTCTTTCATGAGCCAGTCGCACTGCGTCGTTTGCCTGCAGCCCAACATATGTGTCATATTGGACAGGGAAACCAAAATACTTTCGACGATTGATCGTTATGGATCCCTTTTTAATCGCACTCATCATTGGTATTGCATACATGTGAGATTCAACTACTATAGAAAAAAATCCTTCGATGACTGAGGAGATCTAGTCACCAACATGGTTTGTAGTTCCAAATATGTATTCATTGCAAATCGAATTTTCAATTTCGTGGTTATTTCATTGCACTAAATAATATCTATTTATCGACAGGTTACAAGCTTGTCCAATATGTTTTCCATCAAAAGTTGAACAACAGAAACACCATTAATGCCTACGGACAACAGAAGCACCATTAATGCCTACGGTGCGACGTATGTTTTGAATATACCGTTCGAACAGTAGACGTAGTCGTACGACGGGGGTCTACGATATGGGTACATGACGCCAAACTTGGCGAATTACATCAATTCGTTACTAAAGAAGATGCATCATTTGCTGGTAACATCGCTTGTCAAAGAGACATACTTTCGATTAGCTGTCTTGTTCCCTAAAAGGGAGTCGGTGTATGCTGGACAAATAGCCAACAACTGTACATTCTACTAAGACGTGATAAAAGAGATTCGATGCAGTACAGTGAGAACGAACATGATGTATGTAGTGTGTCACTCACATCATAACCTTGATTTTTGAGTTACCAAGCATGTTAGGCTTGACCAGGAAATGTCAGATGCATCCTATCATGTAAACCTAACGGAAGAGACCTGCGATTGTGGGAGCTTCCAAGCATTTCGGTTCCTATGCGCATATGCAATTGTCACATGTGGGAACATATAAATTGAGTATGTACCTTACATCAACGACGTCTATCGACTACAACACATTCAAAGTGTGTGGAGTCCTAAATTCCCACCCGTCCCAAATGAGAATATATGGCCGCCTGTGTCCAGCGTGCCATTCGAGCTGGTGCCAAATAAAAACCTACGTCACATCAAAAAGGTCAATTGAATTTCGCCCAGATAAAGAATAATATAGATATTTGGGAGAGGCATGATCAATAGAAATTATGCGGGTATTGTAGAAACTCAGAGCCTACTTGTTCTCTGTATAGTGAAATATTGGGGCCCCAGCGTCAATAACATTGCTTTCAACCAGTAGATGTTGTCATTCCCCCACATGTCCACCTTGTGCAGTTCCTTCAGGTCATACGGTGGCAACTGAATTCGTTGCCTCCACCCGAACTGCCTCAACACCCTGTCTATTTCGTGCATTTCCATCATCGCATATATTATCAACGGCACTTTCGCGTCTCACATCTATCAATTTTCCAACACTTTCAGCAAAATGCAGGATATGACATTGATGTTGGCGTATGACATCCATTCAAACTGATAAGTAAAATTGTAAATACCATTATTTATTATTTTTTTACGAATCATTACGTAATTAATATAAGTTTGAAATAATATGTAACTAACCTTAGCTCCTGACTGTTGATTTAATAATAGCCTAATATCTTCTAGAACCTCAGGTAGTCTTACGTAGCTTGGCCCATGGTTCCACCTCTACAAGTGATATGCTTGTCAAATCGTATAATAATAAAAATTATTATACAAATTACGTATTTATTAATAAATGATGTTTACCTTGTCACCAATGGAAACATATATGGGTCAGTTACCTTGAGACATAGAATCGGTAGTCACCACCAAGCCAACGACTGCAACAAAACCAACCAACCACCGATCGATGCCGACCTCAATTGCGTGGCCCAACACATCTCCCAGTATAACGTGGATAATACAACAAATCCCCAACTTAGTTTCTTGCAATCATTGAAGTCCACTAGATGTAATAGCCACCTTATGTGCACCAAATTTTGAGATTTTTCAAGCATTAAAATGCCTTCGATTAACCTCATGATGTATGCTCGGGCATATTTTTGTATCACCTCCTCTATTCAGTCTTTAAGGTCTTCAGCGAGCTCGTCGAAATTATCCTTCAACCAGTTCATTAATATTTGACCACTTCGAACTTCTCCAGGACCTTCCCCAACGGTGATTGACAAAGGGTTAGTTTGTCCAAAACAATCCCAAATCCCGAGGTAACTGGCCTATCCACTGGCAGATTGAGTTGTAGCACTACGTCTTCGAGTGTGATTGTACACTCGTTGCTAGAAAGTGGAAAGTGTATGTTTCAGGCCTCCATATTTCCACCAATGCGCTGATTAGTTGCAAGTTGAGTTTGTAGCCCCCGGACATGCAAGACGCATGTAAGAATCCAGTCGTTTACAAGTGGCCATGAATTTTAGGAATCGCAGGCTTTCCCATATTATGGATGAAGCCCTCCAGAACACGATTATCCGTCTATTTACACACACAAAAAAATATAATTATAATAAAAATTAAATTTAAAATTATTGAAATTAACAAAATTTAAACTCTGGTCTTACCATTACTAATTGGGTGGCGGAAATATGTTTGTCGTTGAAGCAGATTAGAGAGGCAGCCATTAGTAAAAAATCAATTTAAAAGAATAAAAACAAGATAATTTAAAAAATATATTTTTAAATAAAAACTTCAAAAATTATTATAAATGAGAGAATTGAGAGAAGAATGTAAATAAAAAAAATAAAATTTGAGGGGTATTTATAGGGTAAAAAAAAAGTTACCGTTATTAGAGTTTATTCTGTTGGGATCTGACCGTTAGCTAGAAAGCGCGTATAAGCCTTATTTTGCCGATTTTGATATAGTTTTTAAAATGTGTATTTACTATTCAATATTGCATATGGGTTGGATTGACATTACTCATATTTGAAAATACAAAAAAAAAATTGCTTTTAAACATTATTTTTTTGATAAATAACCGGGCTGGATTAATAAAAGAAACAAATTAAAAAAAAAGTCTGACCCATCAAGGCAACCCAGTAAACAAGGAAGCCCAATCTGAAAAAAGCAAAAGAAGCAGAAATAGGAAACATTTTAATATAAGTAAATAAAGGAATATTTTTTAAATTATGATGAAAAGTAAAGCCTTTAGCCATAAAATACGAGAGAGGTTTTATTGATCATCATTAACGAAAAAATATCTTTATCGTATCTCAGTAATTCACTTGAATAGTACAAAATAATGATTTTTAAGTTTGACTCTAATCACATCGATTAACTCCTTTAATAAATTTATTTATTTATTTATTTATAAACAAGGAGATTATAACTAAATATTAATATTTTAATTTTAATTTTTTATAGCACGTAATTAATAATGTATTGGTTTTGAGCATCACAAGAATGTTATTTTATCGTATATAATTAACATAAACTTAAAATTATCTTTAATTTTTATTTTTAAAATTGATTTTATAAGTATCCAATCACACCTAATAAAAAATACTAGTGATAACTCTTTATTTTAAAATAAATTCTCATATTTTAATTTTTTAAGCTATAGTCGAGCTGATTTTAATTAGTACCGGATAAAAATAGGATCAAATTCATATACTTATCTTTATTTTAATTAAATTAACCAATCCAATGGGTCTAGAAAGTGATACCAGTTGATCTCCATGGAGTCACCATCAACTTTCACGTCGAGGCATGAAAGATAAGAAACATGGAATAGCGAGGCAAGTGGTTCAACCTAAAGAGGAAAACAACAACTGATCCATCAAACATGAAAGATACATACATATATATGTATAAATATATATGCCATCACCCCCATGCAGCTGTTGTTGTCATTGGGAATTTTTGTTACACTGTAAAAGATATTCAGCTTCCAGTTCAAGACGATTATCAATATTTGCAGAATAACACTTTAGATTTTCATCAACAACAGTGAAATCATGTTTGTTTTTTTTTTTGTACCTTGATATGGGAAATCTTCATAAACAAAACTTCCTAACATGCATTACTGATTCAAAGAACGTTAATAAAAATCCATGTTGCTGTGATGCCAGGAGCCGCCTTCGTATTCTTCTTTCTCTTACTGCTTTGTTTTTGTGGTTCAATCAAGTACTACTTCAGATGAATCCACCAAAGTTGACATTTTTCGAACTGTCGGTTTCTTCACCATATCCATATGTACTTGTTGTCTCTATTATCTCTTTCATTCAAATCAAAGAATATATCTTTTATATATAAATACATGTATATATATGTGTGATGGAAATTTTTTCTAGTGTGCTTAAAATGAATGGTTCTGCAAAAAAGATATCAGAAGACAAAAAATGAAAACGTCTATATCTTTCACATTTTTATATTCCTTGATAAATATTATTAGTAGCGTATAGATCAATTCATGCAGGTGCTGAAGTAAATTGATATGAATTCACACATTTATCTGTTAACTGAATATGTCCATTAAAAATATTACAGTGAATCCAGGGGTTTTCTTTTTAAAGAAAAAATCTAAGTGAAATGGGTTAAAGTGACCCTGGCCTTTGGCTTTATCATGAGCCAGGGTAACGGGGCAGATATATATATATATGCCTGGCTGGCTGGTGATAATATTACGTGGTGATATCTGGTACGTACTCAAAGGTTGTATATATAGATTACGTACAACGCGTTTTACACTCAGAAAAACAAAAGTCTTAGTTTTGTTGATGCTGTTATCAAAAGACAAAGAAGAAAAGCAGATGCACCATAACTGTCATTCACTTTGGTGGGATTGATATAGTTGATGGATAAAGCGATAGATCATGATATGGATCCAGTTGTTGTAACATGATGAGAATATATTCCGAGTACTGATTAAATTAACACCAATATATATATATATGTAGAGATTATGCTAATATTAGCTAGCTCCAAGTCGAACCCACATTCTTGAATGGGAAGTCAAAGGACCAAATACCCCCATTGTGGAGTGTTATCAACACAATGACTGCATCCCCCACAGTTTAAAACTTTATAAAACCTGCTAATGGATCATTAGCTTCACATGCAATCCACTAAATTGAACTAGAAAAAGAAAAACAAGAGAGAAGTTATCATACTAGAGTTTAATCTCGTATGAAGTAGCTTTAAAAAATTTGTGATTAAAGTCATTTTTTTTAATGGGTCTGAACACAGAATTAATGAATGGACTAGCTCTTCTCATTTCTTTTTGATTTTTTTCTGACAAGTTTTCTCATCAGCTTTAGTCAAATTGAAGATAAGGGGCAAAGATATGTTAAGAATCCCAATCTGGCGATTAGCCAACCCCCTTTTTCTATTGATAATTTAATGTTTACTATTAGCAGCATTTGAAATCAAACCTATTAAAATTATTTGAAATCGCATGAAAAACTATGCTTTAGACTAAGTCGGTGTTGATGTAATATGCTATACCAATTAACCAACCATTGGGTGCATATTTCAACCTAAATCATACGGCGATTACTATTAATGCAAGGCATTTCTCAACAGTTGAGTGCACTAACAATGGCGGTTCCAATGTGGTGGAATATCTCAGCTTCATTACATTCTTTTCCACGTGCAAGTAATAGATAACGTTGTGGGTCCTCAAGGCATATTCTTCATGCTTCTTTGTACGGTCAATAACTTCGCTTTCACTGTTACCTTTCGGTTTTCCTGAACTGGAACTTATGCGAATCATTGGGATATGAAGGAACCTAAAAACGATAACAAAAGTGCTAACTCGTATATTGGATAGACCCACCTTCTTTTTCCGGTTTACATTTACATGTGAAAGATAATTAGAACACAAATGCATCAAAATTTATACAAAGATAGAATGTCTCGAAAAAAATCTTGATAAGCAACCAAGTTGATGTACTCGAAAGGAGAAATAATATCTCATGGCTCATGCATGGAACACTTTGCCCTCCCTCTTCTCTAAATGTTAAGGATAGTGTAGCCGTTTTAAATATATATATATGTTGTATATTTATCATACTGTAACTGCTGTGCAACTTGTTAGTACTGAATGCAAGGACTAGGAGATATGGATGTCCTTTTCAGTTTAATCATCAAGATCTTTTGGATTATTTTATTCCAATTCTCAGCATCTACTGTTCATGGACATTATAAATATGGTCTCAAGGGGTGGCTAGTTCCTCATCAAGGCCTAAGCAGTTTAAACATATTCCCAATAAGCTTCATTTAGCTCTCACATTACCAGGATCTCTTTTCTCTGCTGCATATATAACAATGGATGTGGTCACAAGTATGGTTGCTGACAGACCAGTGGTCATTTTTAGCAGGACTACCTGTTGCATGAGCCATACCATCAAGACTCTCATCAATGGGTTCGGGGCGAACCCCACGGTTTACGAGCTCGATGAAATTCAGAATGGGCAACAAGTTGAAAGGGAACTGCAGCAGATGGGGTGCAATCCCAGTGTACCAGCTGTTTTCATAGGGCAGCGGCTTGTTGGAGGTGCTAACCAAGTCATGTCCCTCCAACTCAGGAACCAGCTTGTCCCATTGCTCAAAAGGGCTGGTGCTATATGGATTTGAAACATAAAGTAGACTTTCATTTACTTAAAAGTTCAATACCATGCATGCTATTAAGCAAAAATAAAGTGAGAAATGGTTTTGTTGTCTGTGTCCACATATATTTGCAGAGCATAGTTGTACACCATTTTTTGGGGCCGAGCAGGGTCATAGCATTTACCTTTTACTAAATTTTAACTAGGTAGAACTTGTAATTTAACTTGCTTATGTAATATCCCTTATCTATTCTAAGTAAAGGTATATCTGCTATTAGTGGCTTGAACCTTGACTTGGCATGCAATGCAGCATGAGCTGAAAATAAATTAGTGAGGTTAATTACTTGTTTTAACTAGGTTGATCTTTCAATGGAAAAAATAATCAAGTATCAAATAAGCTCTTCATTTGTAGGCATCGATGACCCTTTAATGTTGTAAAACAAAGTAAATTTGTTGATGCTATCAACAGACAAAGAAGAAAAGCAGATTCAAATTGGTGGATTGAATGTTGTTCTAACATGGCCACATATTCTGACTTGATAAATTAATACCAAAAAACTGTGCAGAGATTATTATAATATAAGCTAGCTCACTTGAGATAGATGGATGTAGGGATGGCAATGGAGGGGTGTCGAGGCGAGGATTGCCTTACGTTTCCATGAAGCACCTTACTATATTTATTACTTAATTTTCAATTTAAATTATACATAATTTTTTCATTCAAGTTATATATCATTTTTAGCATATCAATTATAAATCATATATTCATATTTCTATTATTTTAGTGTATATATATAACATACAAAGGTAAAATAGTGATTTACAAATTAGAACAAAGTAGAGCGAAATAAGCATTTACTAGCTACAACTGTCCCATTTCATCACATACATTCACTTTTTTTTAAAAAAAATTCCTCATTTGAAATGAATCAATGCAAAATTCGTAGAGTGACTCGAATTTTACCAGTTCCTAAATAAATGATGACAAAAATGTGTAAATTTTTTAAAGGGAAGTCAAGCAACTTAACAAAAGTAGTAACCCATCATTATTATTATTATTATTATTATTATTATTATTATTATTATTATTATATACAGTTTTTATTATTGTCTATAACTCTCCCGAACCTTTAAACAAGTCATGATATAATATATGCTTAAGTTTGTTCAAACCAAAATCTTTTTTGTCGTTATAATAGTAACAGAATCAACTGAACTAATACTCAACCAGCAGTAGTAATTCATTATTATTTCATGTGATAAATATTGTGGAGGTATCAAACACAATGGTTAACACTTTTTAAGAAAGTTCTAAATTTGCTTCAACTTCATTAAAAACTGCAAATCTACCATTACCTTAATATGCTATCCATTGTAATCATGGTGATTACTATTAATTCAAGGCATTTTCCAATAGTTGAGTGCACTAACAATAGGGTTCCACATGTGGAGGAATATCTCAGCTTCATCACATTCTTTTGCAAGTAAAGAACGCAATTAATGTAAAGAGGAAGTACTAGATAATGCAGTGGGTCATCAAGGCATCTTCTTCTTGCTTCTTTGTACGGTCCTTACGTTTGTTTTTTTCCTTTTAGTCCTTAAATGCTATTAAAGATCAAGGTTCCATTTTTCTCTTCTTTTTTTCCTTTGCTTTCTCTAGTAACTTATGCTAATTATTGGAATTTGAGGGGAAAATTGGATAAACCCAACTTCTTTCTCCACTTCAGCAGAGATGCTGCAAAGATGATAGAAAGCAGAAAATTAGTCATACCAGATAGACTTTGTTAACATAATACGAGAAAAAAATAATTACAACACGAATACATGAATGTGTCAATCTATATAATGCAAATTATTAACGCATCAAAGTTTATCTCAAATCAATTGTTCTTCCATATTTTGAGAGGTGTCGAAGGAGAAATATCTCATGGCCCATGCATGGTTTCACTTTGAGTATGTTATGGATGTCCTTATCAACTTAATCATCAAGGGGGCAAATATATGAAGGAAGATCTTTTGGATTATTTTATTCTTTCTCAGCATATCTACTGTTGATGGACAGTATAAATAAGGTCTCCATTGTGGTTAGTTCCTCATCAAGTCTAAGCAGTTTAAACATTTCCCAAGAAACTCTTTCTCTGCTGCATAACAATGGATGTAGTTACAAGGATGGTTGCTGACAGGCCAGTGGTCATCTTTAGCAGGACAACTTGTTGCATGAGCCATACCATCAAGACTCTCATCAGTGGGTTTGGGGCGAACCCGACGGTTTACGAGCTCGATGAAATTCCGAATGGGCAACAAGTTGAAAGGGCACTGCAGCAGATGGGGTGCAATCCCAGTGTACCTGCTGTTTTCATAGGGCAACAGCTGGTTGGAGGTCCTAACCAAGTCATGTCCCTTCAACTCAGGAACCAGCTTGTCCCACTGCTCATAAGGGCTGGAGCAATATGGATTTGAAAGATAAAAGTAAACTTTCATTAACTCAAAATTCAACACCATGCAAGCTACTAAACAAAAATAAAGTTATAAATGGCTTTGTTATGTGTTTCCCTATTATCACCATCCTTGTACACCATTTTTGGGGCTGAGTAGGGTCATAGTATTTTCCTTGTACTGATCTTTAATTAAGTGGAACTTATATTTTAACTTGCTTATGTAACATCCCATGTCTATGATAAATAAAGGTGTATATATATATATGCTATTATTTGCTGCATTTAGTAACCTTGACTTGACAGTGTAGTTTCATTATGTCCTGGGATCACTTGGAACCTAAAAATATAGGAGTAGAAACAGGACAATAAGCTTAAGGGTGAGCAGGCAATGTAATAGCAGCATGAACTGAAAATCAGTGAGATTAATAACTTGAATTAACAAGGTCGATCTTTTAATGGAAGAACAGTGGAGTATCGGATGAGTTCTTCATTTGTAGGCATTGATGACCTTTCAATGGAAAAATAATATTGAGACTTGTGTTAACAAAGGTCTGTCTTCTGCATTATGGTGAGATCATCTAGAGTTTCAATCAACAAAAAACAAGTTAATCCCAGTTTAATGAACTGCTTCATATTGGTTTTCAATCACTAGCCTTCACAAACTTCATAGCAAATGTTTCCAAATTTATCTCCTTTGTGTACCCAAGGAGATCTTCAGCAGCAGCAGTTATTGCACATGCCATATCATAGAAAGACTCAAATTTGACTTGGGGGCATACTGTACTGCAAACCAGCTGAACCAGATTCTGAATACCAAGCAAATCAATAAGGCACAACAGCAGTTGTATTCATAGGGCAAGATCTCATTGGAAGTCTCCATCAGGTTATATGGTCCTCCATGTGGATCTTCAGCGAGAAATATGAACATGGAACACATGTACTTTCTCAACTAGGCTTTGATACTGAGTTGCAAAACAATATAAAGACCGTGACTCTCTTCTTTTCTTTTCCTTTTTCCATTTTGGCATGATGAAAATGGATACCTATTGACAATTTTAGATACTTCAGAGACTGAAGAGACTCCTTACATAGTAAACTTTCTTGGGAAAGCAAGATTCCTCGTGTACCACCCCTGGCCTATGCTTTGAATTACATGCAACATTTAATGGCATAAACATGGATTCGAGTAATCAACCTGATAGCAATACTGGATCAATTATCTGAAACAACAACTTGCAACAGAGAATCATCCACGGACTCTTTGCAGATATATGCCAAAATATGGCATTGGAAGCATCCCAAAGTTTTAAGGCCAAGAATTCTAAGAAGCATTAAGATACAGACAAAAGATACCTGCTGAGATTAAATTCAAAGCAGATAACTGCATAATGATATTAGCATTGTTCCATTTCTTCCCAAGGATTAAAAACCAGTTTTTGGTCATTAAGACAATCATTCACCCTGAGTCCGGTTAAGAAACACATGAACCAGTAAAATGAAACAGGTAAATGAACATCTAACGTCTGCCGAGATAACCACTCCGAACGAAATTCATCTTGCCACAAATACTGATAATTTTTATTAACTAGTTAAAAATTAAACAAGGGGTCACATTGGTTTTTGTTCATTCTGTTTCAAAGATCTTAACTTGCAATGTATTAGAGGATTTTCTCCTATATTTGAAAGGGCAGACCAATATACAGGAATAAGAACACTGAAAGGAAAATTTAATAACTTTATTCATAACTGATGGCAAAGTCTACATACCGAAATAAACACTAACCAAAAAGGTTTTACTTTTTAACGTATCTCTACAAAATTCCTTCCTCAATCGTCAACTGAAAATGAACACAGCAGCATGATAATTGTTCACCTGTGAATGTAATCTTTCAAAATGCCATTTCTGTGCTCTATAATTGCATTCCTCCGCCAATTCTCGACGGCTTTACGAACCGTGGCGTTTGCTTCGCGGATTTCTTCAGCGGAGAATTTATGCTCGATGATTCCCAAGGGTCCAGGTTGTAACACCTTGATAACAGTTTCCATTTCTTGCTCCAATTGCCTGAAAAAAGAAAATTCGAGAAAAAAATTCAATCTTTTTCGAGATTTTGGAATTTGGAAAACCCTAAAAACAAGGAAATTCAAAGGGTGAAGTTTGTAGTACCGGAAGAGCTTGGGAATGGGCAAGATATTGCCCAATTGAGAAAGAGAAGCCCGCATCTCGTCGGCACCGTGCTAAAGCCGATAGGTCGAGGGAGACAATGAAGGTGGATTACTCAGCCTTCGTGTCGCAATCAAAGAACCGGCAAACCACAAGGACACTCTGACCATTGATACTATAGAACCGGAAGTATGAATAGACCTGTAATGGACCGGGTGACTCCACTGTCCGGTTTACATCGATTTCAATTTAAATAATAAAAATATTTTAGTTTATATTTATAAATATTTTTAATATTTTATTAATATATGAATGGTAAAAAGTATAGTTTAAGTTTAGTTCAAACGTAAGAGATTTACGGGCATTTCCCTCTATTTAGATCAAACGTAAGAGATTTACGGGCATTTCCCTCTATTTAGATTCGATCCGATCTGAAATATAAGCTTAATATTTTATTTAAAAATAATTCTATATAAAATATGATAATTCAGTATTTAACTCGAATTAATTATATTTGTTCATACTTTGAATCAATAATAAACGAAATAGGATTAAAATATGAAGATTATCTAATTATTTTGATAAGAACTAACTTTTAAGTAGATAAAATATGTATGTGGAATAAAATCTTTTTATAGCCAAGATGTTATAACCTCACATGAATAAATAAAGAAAATTTTAGAATCGTATTAAAAAATTTTAATTAAGATCTAACTTTGATTATTCGAGTAAATTTTTTGTATATTAAAACTCATAACTATAAAATATAAAATATATATTAATAATACATATATTTATAATTTGATCGAGCTTAAAAAAGTTCAAAACTCGATCCGATTAAAAAATAGGTTTTTTCTTCATTTTTGAGTTTTGTCTATTTGATCAAACCCTCCAATATTTCAAGTGAGTCTTCGAGCCCAAGCAGATAACCTAATCTTTAGAGCTCTAAATATAAGTAAGAATAATTTAAGTGAATATATTCCTATTGATCTTTTATTGCCCTCAACTTTAGATATATAAAATATTTTCTCGAGTAAATTTTCATTAATTAATTTAATATATACTAGATTAATCCATGCCTACTATACAAGTAAACATTTTAGGTATTACATTTATAAAAATATATATGAAAATTAAATGTAATTTTATTTGAAATAATAAAGTTGAGATAATAAATATTTTGATGTTTTGGATTCAATTACGAATATTTTTTAAATTTTATATAAAAATATAAAAAATAAAAATAAAAGGTTTTTGATAATTTTGTAACTGAATTAGAAGTAGATAACACTAATTTAATCAAACTCTTAAGTGATAATTTATGTCAACAATAAATTAAGCAACTTAAGTCATTTATCATTACATACATGATTAGTTCATCAACTTGAATTTTGAGCTAAAAAAATTGTGACTTCACGTAACATTTTTGTTTGAACAAAATGAATGAAACGGTGCCCACTACCAAGCATGGTTTTTAAAACTAACTTGACGGTCGTACTGATCAAATCATCAACTCTTGATGGAACGATTCACTATTAAAATCTAAAAAAATTTAAAAAAATCAGGAAAATAGAAAAAATTCTGCAAAAGAAAAGTCAGGAAAATTCATAAAAATACTTTAAAAATTTTTTATAAACAATTTAAACAATAATAACACTTTTAATTTTGTTTTGGATTTGAGTTGGGTTTGGGCCAGTTGATTAGTGGGTTTAAGGTTGGGTTTCATTCATATTTGTATTAATTTATTTTTTTTTGGATAATTGAATTGAATTTCATAGAAGAAACCTATACAATATATCAAACCCCAAATTGAACAAATATGAATATTAAGAGCATATACCCTACTAATTTGCTTTCCCATCAACCTAATATGTATAGTTTGTTTAATTTGCACCAAGATTACACACTCATTAGAATGAGGCTTGCCAAAATACCTCCCATCCCTTTCACACAAAATTGAATGAATATATGTCAATCTAAGCACAGCAACAATAAGGGACTTGCCTTTGAGCTTAGAAACAGCCCAAGCCAGCTCCTAATCCCAAGTTCTAACATCATTGTTAATATTACAAAGCTGCAATACCCTCTCCCAAACCTTCAAAGAAAATATGGTTTCTAGTTTCAACAAAGCAAGCAACATTGAGACCAAAGGAACTTAAATGATCCCTAGTAGGCAACCAATTCAAAACTGCCACCCAAGCAGCAATAGAATGTTTAGGAATATATGCAAAAGAAACCAAAATAATCGATCCCAACACCCTTTCCTCCCCTTATCTCTAATATCCTCCCACTACCTTGAAAAAGCAATCTTACTGCTAATAGGAATTCTTTGTACACTACCAACAGCAAGCTCCTTCAGCTTCCAGCTACTTGTAAAATTAGGAACAACATCCCAAAAGCTCCTCCTTTTCATAACATACTCTTTAATCCAAGCAATCCAAGGAGAACCTTCCTCTGCAAGAATACTTTGAATATGCTGCAAAATGCAAACCTAATTCCATACTTCAAGATCCCTCAGCCTCAGCCCACCTTCTGATTTAGGAGAATGTATAAAAGTCCTGCTAACTCTAGCACCATGTGCAACACAATCCTGACCTTTTCGAAAGAATTAAACACAAATTTGAGTGATCTTTCTAAGAACAACTTTTGGAAGAAGAAATTACCTGTATCAATAAGACTGTGTTGAACTTTGGCCTGCAATGTAATATCAGACCAGCATGGAAGCTAAAACAGTGCAGCAACAACATTTTGTTCATTTGTAACTTGTTTTAGTTGTTTTGTAATTTGACTTTGAGTTAGTAAGATTAGTTGCTGACTTTATATGATTTCCAATGTGATGTAATAGCTGATTTGTCAGCTTCTTTTGTGTGTAATTTAAGCTAAGTTTTAGTCAAGTATTAGTGGGAGCAGTTACACAGTAGGTGGTTGTCTTGTCTCACATATATGTTCATCATCTTAATGAAATATACAAGTGATTTTTCAGTCATCTTCTTGTTCAAATCCTCTTTGCATTTGTTCTTTATTTCAATTCTCCTTAGTTTACATGTCCAAACACCAACAAATGGTAATCAAAGCCTGTCATCTTTGAGGACCTCTGTTGTTGGTAGCTTCCTTTGTGAGAAACCTTGTAGAGAAAGAAACTGAAGCTATCATTTTTTTTTTACTGTAATATGAGCTTTACACCACCACAACCACCTGTCTTTGCTGGTGAGAACTACCACATTTAGGTAGTAAAGATGAAAACTTACCTGCAAACACATGATTTGTGGAATGTAGTCGAGAATGACACAGAACCAGCTCCGTTGAGGGCCAATCCCAT
The DNA here is from genome assembly GCF_025698485.1 of Gossypium arboreum. NCBI lineage: Eukaryota > Viridiplantae > Streptophyta > Magnoliopsida > Malvales > Malvaceae > Gossypium > Gossypium arboreum. The sequence goes on from NC_069081.1 coordinate 1,096,882, forward strand.
TATTGCACAAATCAGACAACATAGTAAAGAGTGTGCTAAGAAGCACAAAGCAATGGCATGCTTGCAAAATGGTATGTCTGATGTGATCTTTACCCTAATAATGGCATGTGACACTCTAAAGCAAGCTTGAGAGAACCTAAAGAAAGAGTTTTTGGGGTCAAATAAGACAATGCAGTAGCAGTTGATTAACCTCAGGAGGGACTTTGAGAACTTGAAGGTGAGAAAGTCTGAGACATTCAAGCAGTACTTTGATAGGATAATGGTCATAATCAACAACATCAGGCTCTTTGAAGATGATTTCAGTGAGAGCAGAGTTGTTGAGAAGGTCATTACAACTCTTCCTAAAAAAATTAAGTTAAAAATATCCTCATTGGAGGACTCAAGAGATTTATCAACCATCTCATTATCTAAGTTGATAAATTCTTTATATGCACTTGAGCAAAGAAGGGCCAATAAGCTAGAGGAGCATTCTGAAGGTGTTTTCCAAGAAAAAACCAAAGAAAGCTCAAGTTCAAATTACAAAGGGAAGAAACCATGGCTTAACAAAAGGGAGAAACCAAAGAGGGGTGCAGGAAAGAAGAAATTTCCACTATGTATTCACTGCAAAAGGTCCACACATTTGGAGAGGTGCTGCTGGTACAAGCCTGATATTCAGTGTAGGAGCTGTAAGCAATTTGGTCATATTGAGAAGATTTGCAAAAACAAAAAAATGACACAAGCTCAGCAACAAAATCAAGCTCAAGCTGCTGAGGATATTCAAGCTCAAGAGAAGCATGTCTTCACTACATCATGCTTTGCAACTTTAAGTAAAGTTAGAAGGGACTGGTTAGTAGACAGTGGCTGTTCAAGGATCTCGATAGAAGCTTTGTTTCAAAATTCAGGATTGGAAATGGAAACCTCATTAAAGCTAGAGGTAGGGGCAATGTTGTAATCAACACACACTCAAGTAACAAAGTAATTTCAGATGTTCTTTTTGTACCTGATATAGACCAAAATCTGCTTAGTGTTGGTCAATTGATAGAAAAGGGCTACTCACTTACTTTCAAGAACAACTCCTGTATTATTGAGGATCCACTTGGTCAAGAACTAGCCATAGTAGCTATGACTAGAGATGCTTTGTGTTGGATATAAATCAGTTGGAAATGAAGGTCTATACTAGTATTGCTGATAAAGCTAGTTTATAGCACAAGGGGCTAAGCCATGTCAACTATAGATCACTTGGTTTGCTGCACAAACTGAATTTGATTAAAGACATGTCCAAGGTTGAAGTTAAAGAAAAAGTTTGTAAGATTTGTCAGCTTGGAAAACAAGTGAGATTGCCTTTTCTAGTTAACAAGGCATAGAGAGCTCGAGACAAGTTTCAATTGGTCCATACTGACATTTGTGGACCAATGAAGACTTCTTCTTTGAATGACAGCAGATACTTAATGTTGTTAATAGATGATTTCACTAGATTTTTTTGGACTTATTTTCTGAAGCAAAAGTTTGAAGTATTTGAGGCATTTAGCAAATTTAAAGCCTTAGCTGAGAATCAATCAGGTTGCAAGATTAAGGCCTTGAGATCAGATAATGGCACTGATTACTTGTCAGATAAGTTTCAGAGGCTGTGTGAGCAAGCTAGAATTCATCATCAGCTGACAACCATATATACTCCTCAACAGAATAGAGTTTGTGAAAGAAAGAATCGAACAATGCTTGGCATGGCTAGATGCCTATTGTTTAAAAGTAAATTGCCAAGCAAATTTTGGGCTGAAGCTGTGAACACCTCAGTGTACCTGCTTAATAGATTGCCAACCAATGTTGTTAAAAAAAAGACTCATTTTGAAGCTTGGTATGAACTCAAGCCAATAGTGTCACACCTAAAGGTGTTTGGTTGTGTCTGCTATACTCTCATCTCAGCTGAGAAGAGAACCAAACTTGAAAAAAGATCTGTGCTAGGGATTTTTGTTGGCTACAGCAGCACAAATAAAGGCTATAGGATCTTTGATCCCTTGATAAAGAAAATTATTGTTAGTAGGGATGTAAAATTTGATAAGGAAAATGTTTGGAATTGGAATGACACAAATGCAAGCTTGAGTGAGCAAGGTCTACAGGACAGTGATTTGCAACCTGCTGATGAAGAATAGTAAATTGTTGATGATTTTGATGATGTACCTGTGAGAGGCACAAGAACCATTACTGACATCTATCAGGGATGTGATGCTACAATACTGGAGCTTACTAATTTTGATAAAGCTGTCAGAGAAGAGTGTTGGAAAAGGGCCATGCAAGCTGAAATAGAGATGATACACAAGAATGACATTTGGGAATTAGTTGATAGACTAGACCAGAAAAGGGTTATTGGTGTCAAGTGGGTGTTAAGGTCAAATACAATGCTGATGGGACTCTAAACAAACACAAGGCAAAACTTATGGTGAAGGGATATAGCCAACAGTGTGGGATCGACTTCATTGAAACCTTTGCTCCTGTTGCAAGGTTAGATACAATAAGGCTTCTGCTTGCCTTGGTTGTTCAGAAGCAATGGAGGGTACATCAACTGAATGTTAAGCCTGCATTTCTGAATGGCTTCCTCAAGGAAGAAATCTTCATTGAACAACCAGATGGGTTCAAGGTTCCTGATGAAGAGAATAAGGTCTACAAGCTAAAAAAGGCATTGTATGGTCTGAAGCAGGCACCAATGGCCTGGTATAACAGGGTTTATACATGCCTGTCTGGGCTCGGGTTTGAGAAAAGTTACTCAAATTCATGATTGGGCATCTAAACGACTCGAATCATCACCGAAACGAGTTCGTATAAAAAAGTGTCAGTGAGCCTACACTTTATGTGAAGAAATCAAAGAATGAAACTCTGTTGATTGTGTCACTTTATGTGGATGACTTGTTAGTAACTGGAAGCAAAGGGGAGCTAGTTAATGAGTTCAAAATACAGATGCAAGATGTTTTTGAAATAACTGACTTGGGAGAAATGACATATTTTCTTGGCATGAAAGTAATTCAGATAGACCAAGCTATCTTCATATGCAAGAGTATAGAAGCCTTGTAGGTTGTCTGCTCTACTTGACAGCTACAAGGCCTGATATCATGTTTGTTGTTAGCCTTCTGTCAAGATTCATGCATTGCTACGATGTTGTTCATTTTAAAGTAGCCAAAAGAGTTCTTAGATATATGAAAGGGACTTTAAATTATGGAGTAAAGTTTGAGAAGACAAAAGAGCTTAAGTTGATAGGGTATTCAGATAGTTATTGGGCTGGATCAATTGATGACATGAAAAGTACTTCTGGCTACTTCTTCTTTTTTGGCTCAGGGGTCTTTTGTTGGAGTTCAAAGAAGCTACTGAAATTAGAGTTGACAATCAGTCAGCTGTTGCCATAGTTAAAAATCTAGTATTTCATGGCAAGACCAAGCATTTCAAGATTAAATTTCATTTTGTCAGAAAGGCTGAACAATCAAATGAGGTAAATTTGATTTATTGCAGCTCAGAAAATTAGTTTGCTAATATTCTAACTAAGTCTCTCGATGCTACAAAGTTTGATATTTTAGGGAGAAGTATTGGTGTTTGTTGCATACAGTCCAAGGAGGAGTGTAAAACTTTGGCCTATAATGCAACATCAGACCAGCATGGAAGCTAAACCAGTGCAGTAGCAACATTTTGTTCGTTTGTAACTTCTTTTAGTTGTTTTGTAATTTGACTTTGAGTTAGTAGGATTAGCTACTGACTTTATATGATTTCCAATATGATGTAATAGCTAATATGTCAACTTCTTTTATGTGTAATTTAAGCTAAGTTTTAGTCAAGTATTAGTGGAAGCAGTTACACATTAGGTGGCTGACTTGTCTCACATATATGTTCATCATCTTAATGAAATATACAAGTGATTTTTCAATCACCTTCTTGTTCAAATTCTCTTTGCATTTGTTCTTTGCTTCAATTCTCCTTAGTTTACATGTCCAAACATCAACAGATTGCATATTGGAAATAATAGCTTTAATAAGCTAAAGCCTACTAGCATAACTCTAATATCTAGTAGACCAGCCCTTAACCTTGCTCAATATCTTGCCAATCAAAACACTACAGTCTGAAAAAGTCAGTTTCCTAGATACAAGAGGCACTCCAAAATATCTCACAAGAAGTTGACCAATCTTGAACCCAGTAATACTTCTTATAAGCTCAACCTCCTCTTCAGAAATACCAACAACAAATAGCTCACTTTTTGAAGCATTAACCTACAGCCTAGAATACCTATAAAACTCCTCCAGTAAACACCAAATACCAACTACCGAGTCAACAGAACCCTTGGCAAATATAAGAAAATCATCTGCAAAGGATAGATGAGAAATCTTAACACAGAGACATTTAGGATGATACTTGAAAACACAACATTGAGCTGCCTCTTCTAAAATCCTAGATAGGGCATTGATTGCAACCAGAAAGAGATAGAGAAATAGAGGATCTCCATGTCTGATTCCTCTTTCCCCTCTAAAAAAAAAAAAGATAAAGCCCCCATTAAAAGAAATGAAAAATCGAGGAGTAATGATGCAAGTAGCAATCCACTTGATGAACAGCTTAGGAATACCTATAGCCTTCAAGACTGAAAGAATAAAGCCCCATTTCAAATAGTCAAAGGCTTTCTGTAAGTCCACCTTCAAAGCACACCTAGGTGAAGTATACTTTCTATTATAGCCCCTCAACAACTCATGAACCAAAAGAGTGTTATCAGTAATACTCCTACCCTTAATGAAAGCACCCTGGCTTTTAGAGATTAAAGCATGCAAGTACTAAGTAATTCAATTAACAAGTACCTTTAAAATACATTTATACACAACACTACAACAGGAAATAGGCCTAAATTCCTTGATGTGCCTAGGATTCTAACATTTAGGAATCAGAGTAATGATGTTAGCATTAAAAGCAGGCAAAAGCTTTGAAGAAACAAAGAAAAACTGGGGTAAATTTGAAGAAAATGCCAATTTAAAAAAAAATGATGGGAATGTGTCACTTTTTTCAAGAAATAAGCAAATTTTGAAAAGTGAAAGTAAAAGCGTGCCATGGAGGGTGTGTTTTCATTATGAAAATTTTCTGATTTTTTTAACATATCAGTTCATTTAGTCAAATGGTTAAATGTTAATGGTTTTGTTATCAAGCTTGACTTTGATTCATCTCCTACTCATATTTGTATTTTTATTTCATCTTTGTTTCAAGATTTTTTTATTTTAATTAATATTTTTATCACATCACTTTCTCTAGTTACATGGTTAAATAATAATGATTTCATACTTAGTTCTAAGCTTGATTCCTCTCCTCTAAGTACATTTGTATTTTTTATTTCATGTTGTTTCAATTTTTATTTTTAATTAATGTTTTAATTAATAAATATATTTTTTCAAGTTTTTATTTTAATTCATTTTGTAATTAATAACTCTTTTATTTATAAAATCAAATAATTATTGCAAATATCATTATTTTAGTAAAAATAATTTTGTAGGTGTAATTTATTTTTCAATCCATATCTTGAGTGTTGTAAATTTAAGTATTATATATTTTTGTATGTGTATTTGAAATAATTATTTGAAATATTTCACATATAAACGTAATGATATTTGAAATAATTAATTCATATATAAAAATATTTGAAAAATCATACCTACAATGTAGATGAAAAAATAATAATATTTGAAATATTTACATATAAAATAATAATGATATTTGAAATAATTTATTTCATTTTATAATATTAGAAATCACGGTACCCATAATATAGGTGGAAAACATAAATATTTGACATATAAATATTATATATATATATATAAATTAGTTGATGTTTTTAAAAATAAAATATATTTAATATAATGATAAATATCAAAATTATATATTTTATTATATAATTATTATAATTATTAATTTATTTATATAAATAAAGGAGTTATTAATTTCAAATATTTTAACATAATAATATATATAAAATATATATTTTAATATATAATTACATATTTATTATTTGATTTTATAAATTAAAGAGTTATTAATTAAAAAAACTCAAACAGTATGAAATAAAAATATAAGTGTGCTTAAAAGAAGAATTGAACTTAGGACTCGATAATGAAATCATTATTATTTAACTATCTAACTAAAAGAATTAATATAATAAAAATATTAATTAAAAATAATAAAAATTTTGAAACATGACCATTAACATTTAACAATTTAACAATTTATTTTCCTAAATTTAAAAAAAGTAACCTATTTCTCTAATTTTTTTAAATTAGCATTTTCTTCAAATTTGCTCAAAAACTGCGCAGCATCAAGAAAATACTCCTCAACAATATCCCATGCTGATTTGAAAAATAAGCCGTAAAATTGTGCAGCTTTCTCTTTCCCCTATCCAAAATACCTATCTTAATTTCATCCCAGGGTTTTTTTAGTTGTCTAATTGTGAAAAGGTACAAAATAACTACTCAATTATTTAATTTTATCTTTTTTATCACCCAATTATCTTAAATTTTTAGTGTTTTCTAATTTTATACGTTAGTTAGCTGGTGATTAAAAAGACAAAATTAAATAGTTGAGTGACTATTTTATAATTTTTCATAGTTGAGTAACTAAAATAAAATTTACTAATAATTAGGTGTTCATTTTATAACTTTTCATAGTTAGGTGATAAAAAAATTACCATAATTGGGTGACTACTAATAAATTTACCCATTTATTTTTTTATTAATTTCTTTTAAATTTGGGTGGTCGGTTGAGTTTATAGTTGGACTTTTTTCTCTCTGTTTGGGCTAAGAATTTTTGCCCCAAAACATTTTTATTCTTAATTTGCAATCCAACCACAATTTAAAATGGTTTCTCCAAACCAATACCCTACCTATTCTTGATTCAACTATTCTTACGAACGAATTTGGTCCAATTTAAACAACAATGCTGCCAAGAAAATATGAAAAACAAAAAAAAAATGGCTTAAAAGCCTGTTCCTTTGTTCTACTTTGGTTCATACATAGATTCTCAGCAGTCAACGCATTTTAACATACACCAGTTTTGAATGAGTAATGCCCCTTCTCTCAAGACTCTTTTCAAAATGTCAAGGCAATGATCTTACCAAACAAAGCAATCCCAGAATCCAACACTCCAAAAAAAAAAAAAAACAATGTAATACATACATACATGCAAACATACATACATACATACATAGCTACCATCAACCCTGCAATTAGACCACAAATTTCACACTACATACACATATAATTTACCCTATACACTCTTTCAACTTATCCACACCTAGTTTAAAAAAAAAAATTTATGATATTGAGTGACGCCTTCTCCTTTGGAACAAGAAACGAGATTCTGCATTTGGTTTACTCCCTATTGGCTTCAAATTATTGATCCTGAATAACGAGTTGAGTTGCTTGCTTAATTTCTTAGTGAATGATTTGAATATCTTGTTAGCAGGGTGTGACCTTACCAGCTCTTGTTTCATTGACACGTGATCTTTTTCTAAATCCGTTAGCCTCATCCTCATCCTTGCCACTTCGAGTTTCAGCTCTCGGTTTTCTCGTCTGACCGACGCGTAGTTATCTCTAGGCGAGATGGCTCCACTCCCTGCACCACTGCTCGATCTTTGAGGGAACTGGCTGTTGATTGTGCCAAAAAAGAATTGGTTGTGACCTCCGTTCATCGCGTTCCGGAGCCTGATTTGCTCGAAATATAACACCTGGACCGCCATTTGGACAGGTAACCTTTCGTTCTGTGCTGCATGACTACAAGCTTCTTGTGATAATTTCTGACAGTCTATTGTTTTGCATAGTCTATAGCGTTCCGAGTCCTTTATGTTCGGATGAACCTGTAAAACAGATTGCTTAATGTTAAACTTAGTCTATGGAAATTGTGGACTATTTAGTACTTTCTTGTGAGACGATCACCTTGAGGAAGATATCGACGGCTCGGTATAGCCCGTCGCTAATGATCCGAGCATGATCAGGAAGTAACTCTGCAAGTGCTATGAATTTTGATGGCAACAAGTTTGTGTCCAGTGCAATTTCTGCAAGGTAAGTGTCAAGTAACTTGGATACCTTGAGGATTGAACTTTGTTTTGGGGATCCAGGACTGTCAAAATCATATGCCATTTCACTTTCATCTCTCATGCGATTATCTTCATCATCATCCTCATCCAAGTTCAAAAATATGGAGAAGATCCTCAAGATCGACTCCGTATCATACATGGTTCCGTGATTGTTACCATATGAATTAGCTGGTATAAGGATATCTTCAAGGATTGCCTGGTCTAGTAGCAGGCCTATCCTCCTCTCTAGATCAGATCTGCATGAAGTGGATGCTGATGAAGCTATTGCAGTTTTCAGTAAACTAGACAGGAAAGCCATGGGAACTGAACTCCTCCTTGATTGAGTTGGCAGTAAGCTAACCATGGCTTCAACAATGACCCTTTGTTTCTTTTGCAGTTCCATGTCCAACAGGCTTCCCCTTACAATGTGAGGGTCCCTAATGACCAGGCCTTGAAGAGAATTATGGGTGTAATTTATCAAAATCTTGCTGATCATATCCTGTTTTAGACCCTTAGACTTCACGGCCGTTAAAACTCGTTGGAAGCACTCGAGATTAAGAACCGACAGTGACTTTCCCCACCAGTCAGATGGCGTTTCCGGTTCGATGTTTGGCATAGTTTTCATTGGAAAGTTGTGATCAAGTTTAAGTAAGCCTGAAGCAAGCTGCTCTTTGCATGCATTATTGGCAATTGCATTGATAAGCCTATTAACCAAGTTGATCTCTTCGGATACAGGCGAGAGGCATTCGCAACGGTGAAGAACAGATATCGAGTTTGATATGTTCGGGAGTACCGTGTCCTTCAGATACGCTTCTGTACGAGCTTCCAAGTTCTTCTGCACAAACTCTTCCGTCATTTCCAAAAAATGCGCTGCACATCGTAACATCGCGACGTTCGATAATGTAATCTCGATATTTATTCCATAGCAGAACTTTGCAGCTAGCTCAAATGCTTCCGGTCCACCAGGAATCAAAGAGAGATTCATACGCGAAATCGTTGCATCCTTTTCTTCGATCAACAGTCTACGAATTCGTCCACTCCGAGAAACTAGAGGGAACTGAAAACAAAATTTACAAATCACAATGGTGCAACAAATTCTTGGTCACAAAGGTAAACATCTTTCAAAGTACATCATAAACATAGACACCATGATAGATTAAATATTACCTTGTGAAGTGCAAAGCTTGATGCTCCTATTTCAATGGTAACATCACTAGAAACATCAGAAATAGGCCTGCAAGATTGAAAAAACTAGGTCAAAGCATGTTGCATAGGGACTAAAGCTATAAAACGAAACAAAAACAAAAACAAAAAATTTAAACGACAGATGAATGAATTTCTACATGCTTGTTAGTGCCAAAAATTTAGATATCATGATGTTTTGTTTAGCATAGTCCTGCAATCCCATGCTTTAACTCATTAATTTCCCCACTGCTTCAGTCAATATGTAAATTCCATTGAACATCTCAATCAATAGAAAAAAAAAAACTATATTTGGTTCCATGGTTGGACAAGGAGGACCCATGTGGGAAAACTAACAACTCAATAATTATAGCATGAGTGGTGGTAAAAATTTTCAAAAAAAACAAGCATTGAAGAACTGGTTTTAGTTGTGGAAGTGGAAAACAAGTACACTATTTCACTTTCTTTCATGGATATGAATTGCTAGGAACCAAATGGGACCCTTAGTTTTTGTTGGATAGATGTGTGTGTTTTTTGTTGTTTTATGGGAGAATGTTTCAATAGGGCAGCTTATGAGAATTTTATAAGAACACATCCCCATATCCGACAATCGAGCCTCGTGGTACCATTACTTGGTATGGAAGAATTCTGAGGCCAGGATCTTAAGCTCAAAGGGGTTAATCTGTCACAGTCAAACATGCCTGTATTCCAGGGCTTATCAACAACTAGTGCTGTCTAATTTTAATTTACTTGAGGGACCTTATATGAACATGATAGTTGACTGAAATCAAACTTTTAAGAAAAGAAAAAGCTGAAATTCATGTACTTTTCTGATAACAGTTAGTTCTTTCAGATTATTGGAAAAAAATTATTATAGAAAGAAAAAGATTGCACTCTTTGCATAAAATTATGAACCTAGGAAATAAAACAAAGCAAGATATAGATTTTGTTGATCTGTTCTTGTCAGATATGAAGAATGAAGTTGGAAAACATCATTTTCACGATTAAATGAAAAATCTGAAACTGTCTGACAAGTAAAACTCAATGGTCTAAACTCAATTAAACAGTAAGATTTTTTCAAAGTTTAATATATTAAATGCAAAAACAACCCACTAACTTAAATTCTAGTGAAAATCACTCTGCAACAAAATAAGAACAAGAAGGTTACCATTCGGTGGCAGCATGCCTTATAGTTGAACTTGGACGAAAAGATCTCTTCCCAGATATACTTGTTTTAAGTTCACCAACTGTAACAACACCCATCTTCACAAAAACCTGGAAAAAGCTCAGATTTTTAGCCTTCAGAAAGTTGTAATCTTCGGCAAAATATCTCTTTTTTGTCAGTTCAATACTTCATGGTTTGTGCTGCTGACAGGTGGTTTAGAGATTGTATTATGAAAGAGGAAGGGGTGGATTATGGAGTGAGGTAAAAGTCACATGAATTCATGCAGGATTAAAGGGTGGTAATGGCTTTTAAAATATACTTTTTTTAATGAGTGTTAATGTAGAGAATATGCCTAATCTAAAGTTTTAACTATGAACTTTTCGGTGAAAGCCAGTGAGAAGGTGGCCTTTTTCTTTTACATGGTGTTTGTGTTTATGAAGAAGAAAGAAAAAAAAATATTGCAGGAATCCTGAAGGGTTGCAGTGCTTTTTGGGGATATAATCATGGCTATTGAAAGCTACCTATATAAAAGATTAATCTTAATTAACTCTTTATATTATGTGTAAAGTCTTAGTAAAGTAAGGGTATTAAGAAGATGAGTTGGATTACATGATATAATTAATACCACACTCCTTTGCCCATATTACATCACCCAAAAACTACTTTTTAAGTTCTGCAGGATATATATATATAAGTATTATATATAGCCTATTTTAAGTCCTAGCTAGAAGCCAAGGCCTTCAACTATAGGCATTTTCTTTGCCACAATCACCATGACATTGCCTTAACATGCTACAGTTTCTTCAGATGACATTCCTTCTCCCTTTACAGAAACTTCTGTGAAACATTTATAGTTTTGCTCCGTTGATTTTGGAAAACATTTGAATAGCACTGTTTTCGATATTAAATACCAAAACTTACTCAAGAAACTTTTGGTTGATAGGTTAGTAGTCTTATCCGTCACATAAGAGTGAAAATATAAATTCGAACTTCGAGAGAAAGAATTTTACTTTTAAATACTCTCGAAACCACCGAACCATACACGAAATGTACCACAAAAATATCATGGTGTTGGTTTTATTGTGTCAAGCTTCCCTTTACAGAATCAAACAAATATACCCAAAATTTTATTGGGCAAATTGAGTGTATATACGTACTCTGTTTGCTTAATTATGACCTAAGATTGCATGGATCAAGTGATAATAATGACCCCATCAATTCATGCTTTTTTTGTGTGTGTGTGGCTTGAGTAAGTGGTATGCAGTATTTAATTAGCCTCAAAGTTTGCTGATCAAATGCTTTTATTTTTCTTTCTTGGTTAAGCTTTGGAGGCAAAAAAATTAAGGTAAATGAACATAATTTGCAGTTAATTGTTAATATTATCTCTTAGGTAGGTACATCATGAAGATGTTATAGGTCTCTTGTGACAAAGACATCTTCGTTTTTATTTTTATTTTTATTTTATTCCATTTATTTTTAGCTAAACTTTTATATTTTAAAAAGTTTTGAGTCCATGAGCAACCACACCTTAAGAACTTGGTTTTGAATTTTTTAGGAGAACATATTATCAGACAGATTATTGAAGGTGGCATGAATTTAATATACCAAATATATTGGTGTAGCCACTCACAGTTATCATTATATATATAGATATGATCCTTCAAATATATTACCAAACATATATATGTATACATAAGTGGTTGATCTTCAGTTTTACATCAGAAATCCCAGTTGCAGATCACTAAAAAAAACAGATATATACAAAGTAAAAAGTATAAAGAATGGTGAGGATCTTGCTTCCCTTTAATCTGTATCAGCCAAGAAAATGGGAGTATAGCCCAGTGCCAGACATAGATACTAAAAGCCAAAAGGGAATTTCCTTTTCTCATATATATTTTTTTTACAGGTGAAAGCAGTTTTGAATCATTAGTGCAGCAAGGTGATGAACAAAGCAAAGTTGGTGGCTACAATTATAGTTACAGAAAACATGTGAGCCCACACTCTTTTGAAACCCTTCTCCCTTCCTTCCCCATAATAGCCATATACTTTACTGATTAGCTCCCCTATTGTCAAATTAAGGGTGGTCGATGATACTTGATCGTGTGGGTGGGTGTGTATATATTTTCCTTAACTATGATCCTACTATTAATCATTTTGTTAACCTGTTTTGCACTTACTGGTCTTTGCCATGTTAGAATCAATGGGTTATTTTCAAATCATTGAACTATGGAGTGTTCCAAGTGTCTTCTTGCACGTGGGTTTGTTCAGTTAAGTTTTCTTCATATCCAAGCCTGCTGAGGAAATTATTTTCGTCACGTATAAGTTTGGTAAAAGCTATTCCTTTTAAAACCCAGCAGTAATGATGGTTATAAGGGAAACTGTACAGTTACTTTCATGGTTAAATTGGTGAACAAGGAAAACACGGGTGTTTCTTTATAGCTTTTTTTTACAAGAAGAAAACAAAACCCGTTACTTTTAAAGTGAATTGTTGCGCATGCTCAACTTCAGTAAGTGATTTGATGAAATAAGGTTAGAGTTATTCAAAGAAATGAATTTATGCGTGTGCCCCATCCAAGTTGTTTTTGTTCATTGAATCTGGTGAAAACCCAATGATTAACCTTTTTTTAACTTCACCTATTTCATTTACGTTGCTTAATTTTGATGGTTTAAAAAAGATAAATTCAACCTCCTTACTACAATGGATAAACAGTGGACTAATTGAAAATGTTTCCTAATAAAAGATGAAAAAACTTTTGTTACTTCAATGTTTTTAGAATCGAAATCTTGAAATCTAATCAATTAGATCAATCCGGACAGTTTAAAATAAATTATTAAAAATAAAATATATATATAAATTAATTAAACCGATTCAACTGCCAGTTTAATCAATTTACAGGTCCATCAATTTTATATCTCATCAAATGGATACTCTGACCAATTTCCGATCCAATCCAGTAACATCACCAAAAGCTTTGTGATCCTATTGAAATTAGAATCCAAAAGTGTGCGTTTCATTTACGTTGTAACCTAATGAACCTAAGATGGGGTTCTAAATGTTTGAGACATGTTGTAAAGCCTAAAGAATCAAAGAAGAGAAAAATTTTCCATTATTGCATTGTTAATTAGTTGACCCCTCAAAGACGGTACAAATTTTGTCTGCAATGAAACGCCTCTATCAAACCATTCAAAGCTTTTTAAGAGCTACACCCATAAAGAAAAGCAGCAATACCGACATCTTTTTACAATTTTGATATTAAAAAACAAGCACACCAATAGGAAAGTTGAAAGTCAGCTAAAAGAAAGGGTGGGGGAGGGCATGGAGAACATTTAAGCAACTTGCAATCCACCTCTTGCAAAATGATGAGTTCAAAAAAAAAACATCAAGCTGAAATGCTAAGTCACAGAGCTAACCTGACATGATCGCTTTATCTTGTGATTATTTGGAAGAAAGGAATAGTAGTTCATACTCTGTTTGCTACAAACGCTTATTGCAGATAATATTTGATGATAATAAAAAGACAAGCTAGGCATTAAATACAATCAGTCCTACTGTTGAGGTAAAGCAGATTGGTTGATAAGCCTTGCTGCTGAGAAATGTAACTTTGCACAATTGACTATAATTTACTCAGATCTATTAACAGAAAAGCATATCATGGTTGGTGAAAACCACATCTGCAGAGATAATGAAGAATGGCTCTAGCATTTTACATCAATTTGTGCGACGAACCTCACCACCCTGTCTTGTGCTTCTGCTACTGCTTAGTGGAACCGAACTCTGACTTGAAAGCTGCAAATCAGAAAGGGGAACAGAACCTGTCTGCGAAAAAATCAAACCAACTGAACTACTAGATGTGCTAGCAGAAGAAGGGATTCGGCTCAAATAGGAATCCTTCTTAGACGAAATCAGCTCAGGCCGTAAATCAGAAGAAGAGGAGGAAGGCGCCAATGTAGCCAGTAAAGACCCAAATTGGTAGGGAGCAACTGGCATGTCAATGAAAGATGATGCTGATGGATTATATCTCATTGCTCCTACTGGGTGGTCGAATTTGCACGTGGACCCAAACTTGCAGTGTCCATTCTGCAAGTAGAATGAACAAGGCTGCACCCCCTGTTTACAAGAAAGAATAAAATCCAACATGTAAAAACTGAAGTCTAATGTCTTAGCATAGACACTGCATGTCAACAACATGAAATCGTAAAGGTAATAAACTAGCAGTTCAAGATAGCAATACCAAAGTTAAGCCTGAATTGAATTTATTTCCCACAATAAGTAGTCATGGATAGATAATTATCATTTCTTGACCCACACAGACTGAGATATAAAATGAATCGACATGGTGAAGTCATGATGAAATTGTTACCAAACTAACTTTTAGACAATGCCTATTTCCTTGTTATGAATAAGGAATGAAATAATAGTAAAAAAGAAAAGTTACATAAGATCAAGCAGTTGCATTGAATTAAACATGAAGGCAATTTAAGAATCAAATGACATCACTCCAAAAACCCCATTCCCTGTGTCATGTAGTTGAGTTACTAAAGCATAAGATGGTACATAATTGCTATAATAAAGTTTACAATACATATGATCACTAAGGTCATAGTTCATCGGAAAATAGGGGATGTGAAAACTATAGTGAGAACTTGCAACTGTTGACTCAACATAGCATTCTTATATCTCTGTTTCAATCAAAACACTACAACTTGAAGTAAGCATGTCATTCAGTAAGTATATTATCAGGCAAATACAACAACTCAAGAAGAGACAAAAATATTTTGCGGCAAAAAGGAAACATTCTCAATTGACTAGATAACAGATATTACCAGCAAAGTAGAAAGATCTATGTTAGTGATAAAATATCTAATAAGTTAATGAATCACGACAACTCCATTCTATATTTCTATGCAAATTTGATTATGAAGAATCTACTTGATTCTCTCCTTAACTAACCTTGACTCACATTAATACAAACAATAAAAACAAAGATAAAAACAAAGATTAAACGCATACACCTCATATAGACATGTATGCATGTTTCTCAATTGGGCCAAGTTGACAAGAGTGACTGAGACCATAACTTATCAAAGCCACCACTGGATTAGGAAGGGTGCAAATAAGGACCACAGTATATAACTACTACTTTGAATGCTAGTTTTTCCTAGCCAAAACATACTAAAAATATTTAATAAGATTAATAAAACCTTGATGATGTCCCCTTATAAGGCAATGGCCAAAAGTCATCACTTTCTTTCTTTACCCTAAGTAACTTAACTTCCAACTCCATAGCAGATAAAGTAAAAAACAAAATGTTGGACTTCTAGGGCAGTCAAAGTCAATGTCAGAGGTATTTAAATATATTAATCTAACAAAACATTTAATCTAGTGCAACATTTTGAAGGTCAAGATCCCTATAAAAGCCAACCCCAAGTGCCAGGAACGTAACAAAATGTCATCTTCAGCATAAAACACAATACAAAGGGCAAATTAAGACAAAGAGATTAAGAGTGTTAACATACTGGACGTAAAGGAAGTCCCATTGGACTGAGGATGCAATTTGTTCGTGGCACAACCCTATCTCTGGGATGATGATACCTACAAGTTGATCCAAATTTACAGTCACCGGTTCTCAAATAGTATTGGCATTCAGGTTCACCGGGTCTCTCTGGAAATGTTTGATCCTTCTGGTTACTGCTTGAAGGGCCAGTGGAAGAGGGCAAGGAAGGATATGGTCCTGCAAGTGAAGGTGTTGAAGAAGATAGCTGCGTTAGTCCATAGAGAGAAGTTGCTCCAACAGCAGGTTGCGCACCAGGAGAGAGTACTGGGCTCACAGGTGCCTGCACCAATTAAGTTAAAAACAGCTTCAGGAATCCCTATACTTTGGCAGTACCTTAATGCAACAATGCTGATTATCCTACCGAGTAATGACTCCAGCCCGGAATAGGAACCACTCCAGGGGAAAAGAGTACAGGACCATAAGCCCCTTGAACATATGAACCTGGTAATAGTGGAGGCCTAGCCACTCTCACACTGGCGGATGCTCCCCCATACTGTTCAGGCATAGGAACTGAAGGAGACTGCACCGGCTGATAAAATTGAGGTGCAGATACTGGCATTGATGTACCAGCAGGTTGAGGATGATGGAATTTACAAGTAACGCCAAATTTGCACTGCCCCATTTTCAAATAGTAGGAGCATTCTTCCTCACCCTGTTATATACGCATATCAAACCAGCTCTGGATGTTTTACGAATACTCAAAAAGATTAATATAAATTGAGAAAGAAAAGAAAACAAGAAGAGATCATCCAAACCGGTCGTAATGGGTATCCATATATATTCAGTGGAACTTGGCTAAAGGATCCACCTCCATGTTTTGGATGGTGAAACTTACAGGATGCACCAAATTTACAAGTCCCAGTTTTTAAATAAAACTGCAACAACCACAAAAGCATAAGTTAGAAGAAAGAAAGAAAGAAAAGATCTTCCCAGCATTAATTAGCAAAGGGGTTCTTTCGTTAACAACGATTTTGCATTTTCCATAAACAATTTTTCCTTTACCTGGCATGCAGGTTCCCCTGGTCGTTCAGGGTACTCCCCTGTAGCTCTTACTGCAGCCTCAACCTAAATGGCATCACAACCAAATAAATATCTCCGACAAAAGCCTTAAAATAGAGTGCAAGACAAAAGATCAATCAGCCTAAACAGCAGACACGTCATTAAGAAACAGTGTAAGAAAAGGGCTGCTCATATTACCAGTGTTAGGGAAGATGATGAAAAAATACAGACATAAGTTGCACGCAATTTGTTTAAATCTAGAGCAGAGGATGTCAATCATAACTTGTAATTCGAAGTACTTAGCTTCTATAAATATCACATTAGAAATATCATCTCCATCAAATTCCTATGAGTTATAAGCAACAAAAATATATACACATGAATGGAAGTATATGGGGAAAAAACCACTTATGATAATAACTACTATATAAGAGTTTTAATGCATTGTTACAGCACATAGAGATTATAACCAGAGAAGGTTGCTTCATTTATCCACTACTACCGTGCAAGTTCATTATTCCTAGTGCATTTTGCACTTTCATAGTCGGATATTAAATTATTAAGTATACTTAGTTACACCCCATCTGTCGCCAATAACAGTCAAATTCAACAACAGCAATGTACATTCTACATGCTATTTCCATAACTCAATATCAGTTCAATGCAAAAAACCAGCAACGGAATCAAATAAAGAAAAGGAAAACCTCATTAATTGAAGCAAACGATAAAGGAATATACCGCAGCACGGTTGCGAGGGTGATTGTAACGGCACCTGCTACCATATCCGCACAAACCGGTTCGCATGTAGTAAACACAGTCAGGTACCCCGGGCCGTTCCGGGTACGATTCGGCCCCCCTCAACGACAATTGCCACATCGATTCTGCAAGTGCACCAAAGAAAGATGAATAAAACACCTAATTCGCACTCCGCATGGTAAAAACCCTAAAGCCCCAAATAAAAATAAGCTTAACCGAAGTGATATCGTTACAATGCGGGTAGAAAACCGAGGAAAAAACACAACGGAAAATACCTTCCAGGCCGGTTCCGGGACCGGCGGGGCTCCATTCGGGTTGGTGAACCGATTGCGACCCATTCCGTCCCGGGTTTCGACCGTATAACTCCATCGAAACGGGTTCTATTTTTCCTGTTGGGGGCGGCTTCTGATACTTGGTAATACCTTACCGAGTTCACAGAAGAAAAAATTAAGAAAAAATGGAAGATTCTAAAAGAAGAATGGAAGGTTCTAGAATAATCGGGGAGAGGTCGATCGATAGTGGAAATTTTGGGAGTAAAGGAAGAAGAAGAGAGATAGAGATTCTTTGGTATTCCCTGTATTCGAGCTTTTTTTTTCTTCTCTCTCTACCCTTTCTCTCTCTACTCTCCCCTTTCTCTCTCTAGTACCGTACGTCTGGGTTCGGGGCCTCTTTTAGCTTTGTTTCTTTTCTTGTGGTTTAATTATGTCCTAGCCCTTGTACAATTTGAACTTTAAAATTTAGTCATTTTGGTTTTTTATAAGCATAATTATAAATTTAGCCTTAAAGTTACATACTTTATCAATTTAGCTCCTTTTTTTGTTTTAGTTAAATTTCATCCTCATCCTTTTAATCAACCTTTTAGAAAAAGTCTAATTCTTATTTTTTAATGGAAATATAGACTAAAATGTTAAATTATTTAACATGGTAGCCTACATAGTAATAAACATGTACTTCGACTATAGCAAATTAAGCTTTTAGCAGCATTTTTAGTGGCGTTTGGATCAAAAACACCACAAAGGTTGAACTTTTAATGATGTTTGTATTGAAAAATGCTACAAATATATTCCATTAGTAGCGCTAACCGAAAAACGCCGCAATAAGTTGTTATATAGTGGCGTTTATGGAAATAGCGCCACAAATAGTACATATTTAGCAGTGTTTTTATGCTACACACTGCAAATGTATACACAGAATGGAAGCAGCGTTGGTGGCGTTTTTTCTATATCGTTGTGTGAGTCTTAAATATCGAAGACTATATTCCCTAAAATCACATGATTATCACATATTGATGCAAGATTTACTATTAGTTGCTTTACGCTGTTGTATGTCAAAAAAGGTGATGTCTTATATAATTGAACTATCTAATATAATGAAAGTTATTTGTGGCCAAGTTTTGATTATTGAAAAACTTGAGAAAGTACAAGATCCAGGTGCATTGACTTTATGCAACTCAGAGAATATATTTCCACATTCGTTCTTCACAATTATGGTGCACTTGCTAATCCATCTCCTCATGAAGCAAAACTTGGTGGACCAATTTCCTATCGATGGATGTTTTGCAAAGTTTTGTTCATTCATGAATATACCTTTAATTACAACTTTTGATAATGTTAAATATCGTGTTTAGGTTCTTATGCAAATTGAAGTCTTACCGTCGTAATAAGCATTATCCAGAATAATCAATTATTGAAGGTTACTTAGTAGAGGATTGTATGACTTTCTACTCTAGATATTTAGAAGATGTTGAAACAAGACTGAATAGACCAAGTAGAAATGTTGGGCTCACTAATCATAACTTAGCTAAAACTTATCTATTGAAAGTTATGGACAACTAATCGGTAAAGTTGAAATTGCATACTTAGATGATAGATCTTGGGTACAAGCACATCAATATGTTATTTTCACCACGATTCAATTGAACCATTACGCAAGTAAGTTTTAGAATTTGATAAATATTCATCTTTTTCTTTGTTTATTTTCTACTAAGTAATCCACTTTTTAACATAGTGAGTTTAAATAAGTCTTGAGATTTTGTTCACGCTCCCGAAGATTACAACTGTAACGCCCCAATTTTCGGGAATTTTGTGAATGTTGGCATAGGTTTAATTATGTTAGTGGGCCTCTAGAAGGCCCAAGCTTAAGATAGAACCCTGTAATTTTAGTTAATTTTTTTTGTTCCATAAGAAAAAGGGGTGAAATTATGAAATATGACTTATGTGAAAATGTTTGAAAATGTTACAGCACATAGAGATTATAACCAGAGAAGGTTGCTTCATTTATCCACTACTACCGTGCAAGTTCATTATTCCTAGTGCATTTTGCACTTTCATAGTCGGATATTAAATTATTAAGTATACTTAGTTACACCCCATCTGTCGCCAATAACAGTCAAATTCAACAACAGCAATGTACATTCTACATGCTATTTCCATAACTCAATATCAGTTCAATGCAAAAAACCAGCAACGGAATCAAATAAAGAAAAGGAAAACCCTCATTAATTGAAGCAAACGATAAAAGGAATATACCGCAGCACGGTTGCGAGGGTGATTGTAACGGCACCTGCTACCATATCCGCACAAACCGGTTCGCATGTAGTAAACACAGTCAGGTACCCCGGGCCGTTCCGGGTACGATTCGGCCCCCCTCAACGACAATTGCCACATCGATTCTGCAAGTGCACCAAAGAAAGATGAATAAAACACCTAATTCGCACTCCGCATGGTAAAAACCCTAAAGCCCCAAATAAAAATAAGCTTAACCGAAGTGATATCGTTACAATGCGGGTAGAAAACCGAGGAAAAAACACAACGGAAAATACCTTCCAGGCCGGTTCCGGGACCGGCGGGGCTCCATTCGGGTTGGTGAACCGATTGCGACCCATTCCGTCCCGGGTTTCGACCGTATAACTCCATCGAAACGGGTTCTATTTTTCCTGTTGGGGGGCGGCTTCTGATACTTGGTAATACCTTACCGAGTTCACAGAAGAAAAAAATTAAGAAAAAAAATGGAAGATTCTAAAAAGAAGAATGGAAGGTTCTAGAATAATCGGGGAGAGGTCGATCGATAGTGGAAATTTTGGGAGTAAAGGGAAGAAGAAGAGAGATAGAGATTCTTTGGTATTCCCTGTATTCGAGCTTTTTTTGTTTTCTTCTCTCTCTACCCCTTTCTCTCTCTACTCTCCCCCTTTCTCTCTCTAGTACCGTACGTCTGGGTTCGGGGCCTCTTTTAGCTTTGTTTCTTTTCTTGTGGTTTAATTATGTCCTAGCCCTTGTACAATTTGAACTTTAAAATTTAGTCATTTTGGTTTTTTTATAAGCATAATTATAAATTTAGCCTTAAAGTTACATACTTTATCAATTTAGCTCCTTTTTTTTGTTTTAGTTAAATTTCATCCTCATCCTTTTAATCAACCTTTTAGAAAAAGTCTAATTCTTATTTTTTAATGGAAATATAGACTAAAATGTTAAATTATTTAACATGGTAGCCTACATAGTAATAAACATGTACTTGACTATAGCAAATTAAGCTTTTAGCAAGATTTTTAGTGGCTTGGATCAAAAACACCACAAAGGTTGAACTTTTAATGATGTTTGTATTGAAAATGCTACAAATATATTCCATTAGTAGCGCTTAACCTAAAAAACGCCATAATAAGTTGTTATATAGTATGCTTTATGGAAATAGCGCCACAAATAGTACATATTTAGCAAGTGTTTTTATGCTACACATCGCAAATGTATACACGAATGGAAGCAAATATTGGTGGCGTTTTTATATCGTTGTGTGAGTCTTAAATATCGAAGACTATATTCCCTAAAATCACATGATTATCACATATTGATGCAAGATTTACTATTAGTTGCTTTACGCTGTTGTATGTCAAAAAAGGTGATGTCTTATATAATTGAACTATCTAATATAATGAAAGTTATTTGTGGCCAAGTTTTGATTATTGAAAAACTTGAGAAAGTACAAGATCCAGGTGCATTGACTTTATGCAACTCAGAGAATATATTTCCACATTCGTTCTTCACAATTATGGTGCACTTGCTAATCCATCTCCCTCATGAAGCAAAACTTGGTGGACCAATTTCCTATCGATGGATGTTTTGCAAAGTTTTTGTTCATTCATGAATATACCTTTAATTACAACTTTTGATAATGTTAAATATCGTGTTTAGGTTCTTATGCAAATTGAAGTCTTACTGTCGTAATAAGCATTATCCAGAATAATCAATTATTGAAGGTTACTTAGTAGAGGATTGTATGACTTTCTACTCTAGATATTTAGAAGATGTTGAAACAAGACTGAATAGACCAAGTAGAAATGTTGGGCTCACTAATCATAACTTAGCTAAAACTTATCTATTGAAAGTTATGGACAACTAATCGGTAAAGTTGAAATTGCATACTTAGATGATAGATCTTGGGTACAAGCACATCAATATGTTATTTTTCACCACGATTCAATTGAACCATTACGCAAGTAAGTTTTAGAATTTGATAAATATTCATCTTTTTCTTTGTTTATTTTCTACTAAGTAATCCACTTTTTAACATAGTGAGTTTAAATAAGTCTTGAGATTTTGTTCACGCTCCCGAAGATTACAACTGTAACGCCCCAATTTTCGGGAATTTTGTGAATGTTGGCATAGGTTTAATTATGTTAGTGGGCCTCTAGAAGGCCCAAGCTTAAGATAGAACCCTGTAATTTTAGTTAATTTTTTTTTTGTTCCATAAGAAAAAGGGGGTGAAATTATGAAATATGACTTATGTGAAAATGTTTGAAAATGCTATAGGCTAAATTGAAGTGGCCAAATAAATAGGAGTGCAAAATAGGAGGATTTGCATGACAAACCTCCCATTTTAC
This sequence comes from Gossypium arboreum, assembly GCF_025698485.1. Lineage (NCBI taxonomy): Eukaryota > Viridiplantae > Streptophyta > Magnoliopsida > Malvales > Malvaceae > Gossypium > Gossypium arboreum. The sequence goes on from NC_069081.1 coordinate 1,119,465, forward strand.
ATGAAGTGGTCAGCCATCATGTTGTTGTAGACAATATGAGCACTTGATATCCATAATTCATGGTACAAATTGATAATGGGTTAGGTAAATGTTCCATGATAATGGATTAGGTAAATATTCCATGATAATGGGTTAGGTAAATGTTCCATGATAATGGTTTAGGTAAATGTTCCATGATGGGAATTTCATGTCTTTTGTATTAAAGAATTAAATGGATGAAATATGAAATTTTATTAAAAGAAAAGGGTGAAAAGAACAAAGTTTTGTCCATCTTTGTTCATCATAGCCTAAAGTTAGAGAAGAGAAAGGTGAGGAGAAAGCTCTTGAATGTTCGGTCACTTGGGGAAGAAAATTGAAGGTAAGTTCATGGTAGTTTGCTTCTATCTTGATGTTCATGAGTTCTTCTTGATTCTACGTTAACTCTTGAAGCATATTTTGGTTTTGGGTTGTGTTGTGAGCATTTGGTCATGAATTAAAATGAAGAGTGGTCAGATTAGTCAAACAGTGAAACATGGAAAACTTTAAGAAAAATCTGGAATTGATTGGCTAAACCAAAAATTCTGAAAATTTTATGGATAGAAGATATATGAGTCTATTTTCGTAAAATTAATGGCACTTGATTTGGAGTTTCGTAGCTCAGCTTATAAATGATTTAGTGACTGTTGTTCGTGAAGACAACTTGCGGTGAGATTATGATTATGTGGTAAACATTGACAAAAATTTGTTAATGAGTTGCTTATTGATTTCTTATAAGCTTACTATGATCCGTAGGTGTGGTTGGTCAATATTGTAAGGGGTTAATACGTAGTTCGTATTTGAATAGTTAGATTAATGTGTTAGTAATCCAATTGTAGGCGCTTTGTGTGTGGATCTCGTCAAGATATCGTCGCAAATGTGTGTAATCGACACCTCTCATAGACTAGATTGGCAAAAGCCTAAAAGCGAAAATGCCGAAAAGTCGGTATTTTGGGAATTTGCGAGTGTACGAATACTGTAAGATAGTTGGGTTTGTATATTTGGTAATCTAAAGTAATAAACCGCAAAAGACGCGATTTCAGACATTTTGATAATTTGGGCTTAATGGGCCAAAGATCGGGTTCATGGGCCAACGGGCCCAATTCGGTAAGTATGCGTGGTAAGTGTTCTGATAGTACGTAAATAGTTAGGATATGCATGAAAACCCTAAAAGCAGCTAAATTACTATAATACCCCTATGTATGGAAAATTACTGTTATACCCCTAGGTACAAAATTGCCGTTATACCCCTAAGGTTAATTTTAACTAAAAAGCATGACGATCTGATTCTGTATGATGTATGCCATGATTATATATCTGTTGCATGGGGACATGGGTTATATTATGGAGGAAGCGTCCTGGTGGCTATACCACAATTATCTGATCCGGTGGCTCGCCACATATATTCTGCTTCGGTGGCTATGCCACGATTATCTGATCTGGTGGCTCTGCCACATATATCTGTTCTAGTGGCTCTGCCACAATATCTATATCTGGTGACTTCGTCACAATATCTGGCAGCCTCGCTGCGATTTCTGTGGTGTGTAGCGGTTGGATGGGTCGAGTAGTCTCCCCACATGGTGTAAGGCTGGTACGGGGGTGTTATGGATGAATCTTGATTGGGTTTCTGCATAAACATGTAATATCTGTTCTGTTCTATTATGGGCCTATGGGCTTTATTCTGAATTTCTGTTCTAGGCTAAGGCCAACTTATTTTGTTTTTGTAGGTTGAGCTAATTTAGACTATGGTTGGGTTATTTTACACACTGAGTTTCCCCAAACTCACCCATTTTATTTTCATCCACGCAGGTAATCCCCAACCATAATGGGCTTGGAGTCGTGAGGGAATTGAGTGGCCACCCGCTCGAAAGTTTGATTTTCTTCCGTGAACTGGACATCCTTTTAATTGCGTTTGAGGTTTTGGGCTTTTAAATGTAATAAGGCCGCTTATTTTTTTTGATGGTTTTATATGTTTTATTAAGATAGGTAATATTTATATTTAACGTTGAAATTGGATAGCTTTAGGCGCTTTTCAAAAACAACAATTGATTTCAAAATAACACGACAACAAGCAAAGCTTCCGAATGAAAGTATTTTCCAAAATTAATCACTTTTCCTAAAATGACTTAATCAAATCGGTTTCATAGAAATATCCATGACGTTAAGGTGTGGCAATGGCGGTATGCATGTCTAGGATTGGATCCGAAGGGAGCTTGGTACTTAAGCAGTCCGATGGACTCACCACCTCTTTTCCGGTTTCCTACCTGGTGCACAACTTCCATTCACTTTAACCTATAATGAAATTATCTTTTAAAACACTAAGTAAGTTTTTCTGGATCAACAATATAAAATGTTTTGAACGCTTCGATGTGGCATGTTGGATCCGGTCACAACGTCTGGGCCGGGTTTGGGGTGTTACAACAACATCGAGAGATTCATAAGTTATTCACAGAATCTTTTCATGAATGGTTAGGGCAGACAGTATGCAATTGAAGCTTTTGATGACAAATAATAATATTTTCATATAACATTATAATTAATCAATTTACTTTCAGTTCAATAGGTTTAGAGTGAAAAGGACGTCAATGGAGAAATTAAATGGTTTTCCCAAGATCCAAATAGAGTAGTAAAAAGATATAATGCCTTCTTCATTAATGGATTTAGGTTTTATACAAAATCTCGCAAAAGATTGAGGAGGACTCAAAATTGTGAAATAGTTGTTAATTATTCAATTACAAGTTATGCTAGTGTTAGGGACAGTAATCCTGTTGAGGGAAATGTAGAGTATTACGGACTTCTTACGGACATTATTGAGTTGGATTACTATGGCAAAGGGAAGGTTGTCTTATTTCGATGTGATTGGGCTGATGTTAATATTACTCGTGAAATTAAAAAAGATCAATTTGGTTTTACAATTGTGAACTTCTCTCAATTAATTCACACTGAACAACAATTGATAGACGAGCCGTATGTATTTTATTCTTAAGTCAAACAAGTTTTTTACTTGAAAGATCCAACTGATGAAGGTTGGTACGTTGTACTCCGTAACACCCCTAGAGACTTTTTTGACATGAGCAATGGAAGTAGAGATGACATCGACGAAAGATCAAAAACTTTGCCTTTTCCAAAACAAAACTTAAATGACACTATCTCTAATGCTAGTACACAATTTCAATGGGTTTATCAGGATGTGGATGAAGATATTTACTAATCATGATGTAGTAAGATTTTACATTTTTTTTAATTATATGTAATATTATAATTTAAATATTGATCTTGTTAAATATATTCATTACTATTATTATTATTAGTTACTGATATTTCAACTATTTTATATGTATTGCAGATAATATGCCTAGAAGAAGATTGCGAGATCTAAATATTATTCCAATTCCTCTAAATTCGGAAGAAACAAATAGTGATTAATAAACTGCTATTGGATCTTCGAATGTTCTGAATACAGTTGAAGAACCTGTAAAAATTCAAATTAATGTTAACTTTAATTTACATGCATGTTGACTTTTATTGTTAATTTTTGTTTCAAATTCTTATATTATCATATCCAATTTTTTTAGTTGAAAATGTGGGAGGCCCAAAACTCGAGGACGTATGCTATTAAAGGATTTATACAATCTAAATTCTGTAGAACGTGTCAAAGCATCTAGAAACAGTCATGGTCAGCCTATTGGATCAAAAGCTCGAGTTTTAGCAGGATACTTGGGCATTATAGCACGAAATGTCAATTTGTTGCCAATCAACTACGAGTCATGGCATCATTTGCCTGATAGTAACAAAAATCATGCTCTGGATAATATTAAGGTAATAATGTGAATGTAATTTATAATACTTTGGTTTAATTTTCATTTGTATTTACTTTTTAAACTTGTGTTTTTTGCAGGAAAGATTTACTTTAGAAGTCTCAGATAATTATGTGAAAAAAGCATTAGCAAAGAAATAGAGAGATCATAAAAGTACTTTAAAAAAGGAATATTTTAAGAAAAATAGAAGCCTCAAAGAGAAATTGCGAAATGTCCCGCCGGGAATGCTGAGATACCAACGAGAAGGTACAATTAAATTTTGGAATTTAAAGAAATGAGAGGTATTACGTACTTCCAATTTATAGTATTTACTATATATGTAATAATAATTTTGTAAGGTAGGATCGTGAGCAAGTTGGAACTACAAGTAGGCAAAAATAAAAACTCAAGCACACAGCTGGGTCAAAAAGTTTTGCTTGTGTAGCTGATGACAAGATATTTTGAATGTATTAATTGTGTCAAATATTAATTACTTTCTACTAAATAATATTTTTCCTACTATATGGTAGGAATTGTTGTCTGGTCAAAAAGTTGGATGCCTTCAGCTTTTTGACATTACACATAGAAAGAAAGATGAATCTTCTATGACTACTGAAGTTGCAGAAATTATGGTATATTTACTTAATAAAATTTGAATAAATTTAAATATTTATCATGTTTAATTATAATGGTTTAATTCGCCATTTGTAATGCAAATAATGTCAAGTTATGTTGCATTTGCTTGATTATATATTTCGCTTCTAACTCCTTAATTGATTTATTAGGAGAAACTAAAGGATAAAAGGGCGGGGTATGAAGCTACGGCTTCAAGTGATAGTTCTGTTAATCTGGACGACATTGATAACCGAGTTATTACTAAAGTTTTGGGTCCTGAAAGGTATGGTCGGGTTCGATTTCAAGGATTTTTCATTAGCCCAACCCAATATTTTGGATCCAACTTGCAGCAGTACATGCCTTCGATGAATCAGGCTCAAGCTGAAGTTCAGAGGTTAAGAGACGAGATGGCTCAGATGCAAGTGAGCACAGTTGAGCACATTGCTCAACTTAAAGCGGAAGCAGCAGCGAGAGAAGTAGAAGCAGCAGTAGGGGCAGTAGAGGCAATAAGAAAATATGACGAACTCTAGCTACAACTTCAAAATATGATGAAGATGTTCCAGCAGAATCAATCGCAGAACCTACCATTTTAGACTTTTGTTTTCTTATTGTGAGAATAGCTTAACAATATAACTTTTGAATATATTTTGTTATTTCAGTTATTAATTTAGATCATATACATATTTATTTCATGATAGTATCATTTAGATTTGAAGTTTGTTGTTGGATTTGACGTGATAGGAAAAAATGTTGAAAATTCAGGTTCTATATGAAATAAAATGGGTCGGTAAAATCTGTTAATGTTAGTGGCATTTTCCCACAAACGTCGTTATAAAACATAATCTTTAGCAGCGCTTTTACTACAAATACCGCTAAAGAACATGATCTTTTGTGGCGTTTCTAGCTACAAATGCCACAACATGCTCGACTCTCTTGTGGCATTTTACCCCATAAACGCCGCAAGTTTTAGCAAACGCCACTATAGGTCCAAAAAAATGTCGCTAAAAACCTGTTTTACTATAGTGTTCATGTTAATTTTTTGAATTACTATGAACTATTTATATATTTTTATTTTTTTGAATGTTCTATAATTTTTAAATTATTTGTTGATATATAACAAATGGTGTCGTGTCAGCATGAAGTACGTGTAGACTGCTGAACAAGTTGTCATGCCAACATTGTTAAAAATAATATTTTAGTCAAAATTTTCAATAAAAAAGCTATATAATTTTTTTTTTGAAAGGTGAAAGGCCAAATTTAACTAAAAAAATAAGAACCAAATTGATAAAAAAAAAAGTACAGACATTGAAAGCTAAATTTATCATTATGCCTTTTCCATACATATGTAATTTTTTGCCCTTAGACAATTTGATTCATTTTAGTGATTATTACTTTTAATCAATTTTGACACTTAAACTTAACAATTAGATCTATTTTAATACCTATAGTTCTATAAAATGTGATGACATAACACTTTAAAATCGTATTTTATCATCATTTGGATTTTTTAAAAACTTATATAAAATCTAAACAAAATTATATATATTTTTAAGTTTCATCTACAAGCTCAGTGTCACTTGATTGTAATTTAATGAAATTCAAATTCAAGATAAAATAAAATAAAATAAAAAGTTATCAAGTTTAAATACTAAAGTTGACCAAAAAATACAAGTAGCAAAATCAAAGTAATCACTGGTCAATACCACACGGATGAATGATTATATAAGAATTGGTGCATATCTATACCAATTTGCTTCGATGTATCATTATGAATTTATTGATATTTTTAAAAAAATTTATATGCGATAGAAATATTTACAAATATTAAATGAATTACAATACATAAATTTCAAAAATAAAATATTTATGAATCGACGGATGCACAATGCTTCAATAAAAATTTTTATTATTTATTATCATAAAGATAAAAAAATAGAAATTTTATATTTTTTTAATATTATTCATACACTAATCAGTACACAATGTTTCGACCAGAGTGATTGAAATTAAGTGAAATGGATCATTACAATCAATACAGACAAAAAATTTAACCAGTGCGAAAAAGAAAATTGATTGCACTAATTTATTATTAGAATTTAGAACTACGAGAACCGATACGAAACCAACTACACCAACCACAATAGACCTAATTACTAGATTTACATAAAAAAAATCACATCAACCCTTTTATATACAATCTCTTTGTTTTTAGTTTTAATAATCTAGTCCAAATTTTAGTTTTAATAATCTAGTCCAAAACTAAAGACAAGTTATAACATTATTAATAAAGTTCGAGGGTGACCTTTTGAAATTCAAATATTTAATTAAATATTAAAATTCAATTGATTTTTAATATTTTACATCAGACTAATAAAGTGATTAAATTTCTAAATTTAAAAATAAGACAAATTTTAAAAAAAAATCGAATAAACATAGGAGATAAAATTGAACTTTTCTTTTTATTGTTTACTGATATTATAAATTAATAAAAGAAACATATATTTTATAAAAATAATTAACAAAGATTATTATATGAGATTTCCTTTTGTTGTGTTTAACCACGAAATAAAGCGTGCTGGGAAATTGATAAAAATTTCCGCGGAATCGTTTAAAACCCGACTTTAGTAAAAGTAAAATAGGTAACCGACAGACATTTGTACTTTGTTCCCAACTCATCAATCGATTGCATTCTACTTCATATATTTAGTATATTTAAGCTTTTAAACTTATTGACAAAATGTGAAGAGTTAAAGTCATGTAATTTTGAGTATTTGGATACAAATATATATTGGTACAAGAGGAAGGAATAATTTATAACTACACCAAATGAGACCAAGCCATTCCAGAGTAGTCATCTTACAGTAATTTGAGCACTTCATCCGACGGTTGTATGAAAATATATCTCCCCAACAATCTTGAGAACACCATTGAAGCCAAACTATCAGCAACCCTATTACCCTCTCTGAAGATATGTTCAATCCTAACCATCCAAGGAAGTTGTAGTAGATTCTTGATGGTTCAACTTAAAGTAGAATATTATTGATCTGCTTCAGTTGTTTGAATCACTTGGATCGCTTCAGTACGATCCATCTTAAGAATTACTTGTTCAAGCCTAAGATTCAAGGCTAATTGGAGATATTCCAATACAACCCAAAGTTCGGCAGTGATGACCGAACAACAACCGATATTTCTTGAAAAACCAGCAATCTATTTCCCATGCTTGTCATAGATTAGTCCACCTGTTGACACATGCCTAATTCCATTACAAACAACAACATTTGTGTTCACTTTTAGCCATCCATCATCTGGCGGAATCCATATTATTAACCTGTAAATTTTACAACTTGTATGCCTCGACAGACTTACAAGCACACAATTGGATGCCAGATAATACTCCCTCATGTGATAGCTCTTCTTCAAGACATTTCCACTTTCCACGAAATCTGCATTAAAAACATAATTGTTCCTTTGATCCAAAGCTGCTAGCATATGATGCTAAAAATTGACTATCAGTCAGTAGGATCACAAGCAAAATATCGAGGGTCAGAGAGATTAATCTCGAACCACTTTGCGAACCCAATAGAGAAAAACTTGCATCTCTTTACAGCCTTAATCACCAAATGTCAAGTTGCTACAGTTGGGGTACACATATGTAGCACGTGATCGGCGCTTTCAGATAGGCTTCCACATATCTTACAACTTGCATCCGAAGTTAGGTGTTTTCTCACTTGGTTCTCATTAGTGAGGATCTTGTTTTAAAAAAAGCCAGGCAAAAAAAAAAAACACGTACCTTTTGAGGTCCTAGATTATGCCAAATTTGATGCCAAATGCTACAGTTTCTAGCCATTTCCATTCTGCAATTAGTGGAGTAACGAACGAAGAAAGTAGACTTCTTCTCATGCCGCCACCCAATCAAGTCATCCACATCAAAAAATGAATAAGAAGAAATGCTCAAAAGAACCTGGGTTGGTAAGGATAGACTAACCGCAGACCAATTCCACTCCCCATTCGACTTAACAATATTTTTAACAGGAACATGCTTTATAGGGACATTTTTGGATTGAGTACACACATTAATAAGTGGTCCCCAATTTTTAACCCAATAATCTCTTCAAAAATCCATATACGATCCATTCCCAACATTCCATATAATACCATCTCAAAATGACTCCAAACGCAACCTATCCCTTTCTATAATCGTGACGCATTTCTAGCAGATAAAACAGTAGGTAGGTCACCCTTCTATTTGTATTTAGATTTAAACACTTGAACCCAAAATTACTCGGGGTTCTTGATAATATTAAAACCAATCTTCACGAGGAAAGCGTTATTGAGGCAGTCGAGCTTCTTGAAATTAAGGCCCCATTGTTTTGTATCTTTGCAAATATCATCCCACTTAACCAGATTACGCTCTTTTTTCTCCTCAGTGTTCCCCCATACAAAATTAAAATGATCTTCTCCATTTCATATAAGACTCGCTTCAAAATAACTATCGATTACATAGCATAAATAGGAATAGCTGCTAAAATAGCTTTAGCCAACGTAATCCTCCCAACTAGCGACAGCAGTTTAGTCTTCTACCCTACTAATTTTTCATCATATTATCGATGAGGTATTGAAAAATGACTTTTTTCACTCTTTGATGTAAAAGCAGAATCCCTGCGTACCTCCCCAAGTTGTCCACATGAGAGAAACCAATACCAAAGTTGATCTACATTTTCAACTCCTAGAGAACATTTTTAGAGAAAAATATCTGAGTTTTTTATGCATTGACTTTGTGCCTAGAGCTAACACAAAAGTTTTCAATCACTCTTTTTAAAAGCACCATTTGTTCAATCGTCGCTTCACTGAATAAAACTAAATCATCTACAAAAAGGAGGTGAAAAATATTATGCCCGTCTTTTGAAAGTCTTATAGGTCCCTACACTCCTTTCTGGACTTCCACATTAATAAGATGAGCCAATCGCTCCATACAAAGTACAAAAAGATAGGGTGATAAAGGATCACATTGTCTTATTCCATGAGACGGATTGATGACACAGATAGATTCCCATTCCAAATCACATGCATGGTTAATGAGCTAACACAATGCATAATAATATTTTGAATAGCACTTAGAATGCGATGTCAGTTAACATATCTTCGATGAATCCCCAATCAAATCTATTATAAGCTTTTTCCAAGTCAATTTTTACCGCCATCCATCCTGATTTTAGAGTTGAAGTTGTTTATATTAGTCACCATATCAACATCCAAAGCCTAAGAATCTTTCAACACCGAATCAAATTGTTCATGTTCAACCAACTAAAAATAAAGCAAAATGGCCTTCTTTTAATGGATGAGGACTGCACACTTGGAGATAAACAAATCGATCAAAACCAATATGTTGAAGATGAGCTATAGAGGAATCAGGGAAGCTCTCCATCTAATCAGTATTGCAGATGAACCTGTCTAGGCACTGAAAAAGTGAGCCTTGACTCCAAGTGAAAGTCGGACCTTTGAACCTCATATCGAGTAGACCATTATCAAACAAGAAATCACGGAATAAATGGTCAATGTCCACATGATTCTCTACCCTTCCTTTCCTTTCCTCACTAGAGACAATAATATTTAAGTCAACCCTAATGAACCACAATATGCAATCCTAGGGAGTCAAGGATGCAAGTTGGTTCCATAATAGTTTTCGTTTTCCTACATCAGGACTCGTATATATCGTAGTGAATAAAAAACTCTTTTTCATACCTTGACTAAGAACCCGACAATGGATTAATTGATTGAAAATCTTAATAATCTTTACTACCATCTTATCCCTCTAGAAAAGTTAGATACCTCCCGAAAAACCCTTCAATTCAATCATGTATGAATAAGCAAAAGAAGTTTTCTGTATGATATCGTCAACCCTTCCCCCACTAAATCTTGTTTCCATCAACACTATTATATTTTGTTTCTATAACTGCAAAATATTCTTTAAAACAACATAAAATTTGGGACTTCATACCCCTTGCTAGTTCCAGCATAAAATTTTTATATCTATAAAAAAGAAGAACTAAAAGAGAAGGGCACACTTGCTGTGAATGTGGCAAACCTGCAACTTCAATACTTACATCTATTCTTTGCACGACATCCTGTCCATATTGTGTTTGATCTCACACAACTGAATCCTCTAACATATTATTCTCGCCTAAACTATCGAACTCCCTAAGCACTACTTCCATAGGAACTTCGTGCTTGAATTCGAAATCGAGAGCCTTAGCCAACACATAAAGCTCGTTCAAAATTGATTCTACCAATTCTGTCATACCTTGAGTAGACGGTTTTTTGTGTTCCACCCTTTTACGTACCTTATGCCTTTCTTAGTGATTTCCTTCATGGTTATTGCTTTATGTTTAAAACCGTAGCTTTTTTTGTTTTGCATGACCCATACACACTACGGTCAGATATATTTTAGTCAGTACCCTTTTTAATTATAACCACTTTGTGACACATACTTTTAAACTTATGGGTTTTTCAATAATGATCGGGCTTTTGCATATAATTTCATTTGACTTGGTCCCACTTGGCCCACCTGTTACATCTTCCAAAATGTCATTTTGATTCTTTGGCCCACTACTTGTCTTATCAAATCCTTGGCCCACCACTATGTCCTCTTCTCTTAATTGCACAATTGCCTCATGTTTTTTTATTCTTTCCCTTGTTTATAGTTGATGAGCCTTCCATTTTTTGGTTATTTTTCCTTTTCAATGTGCTCTTAACATTTTTTGTTTCCATTAGAGAACCAAATTTTTTGCTTTCATATCCTCGGTTATCTTCCTCAAAACCTATTTCTTTTAAATTAGTGAGGATATCAAAACGAGAATTTTTTGCTACATCGGTCTTCTTTTCTTGCCCTGAGCTTGCATTCATGGATTGAAACAACTATGACCAGCAACCATTTTTTTTGCCATCGGTGGTGAGGGTTTAGTCGTACTCGCTGTGGGATGACTCATCTCCATGTTTTTAATCAACTTCAAGTAGTTTTCTTGAGTATGTCCATAGCATCCGTATTGGTAACAAATTGATGACAGCCCCTCATATTCAACACAGTAAGGAGTTCCATTGTCCTGAGCTTTCAGTGTTATAGTCCACTTTGATCACTTTCCCCAATGTCCCTGCTAGATATCTTAGGAGTTTTTTTATTATAAAATTTATACGAAAGACTTGGCATCCTTATCCACACTACGATTTTAGAGGGATGTTGTTCTTACATGAAAAAATCGAGGCTCCAAGGTTAAACCGTTAGGTAATTACCGTACACCACCCAAGGACCCTCTGTCAATGCTTTAGTATAATCTTGGATGATTGAGAATTTTACCAAAAAGTAATTATTCTCGACGTCAATCACCTGGAACGAACCTGTAGGTTTACAAAGGGCTTGTATTCTATTAAGAAGTGCTCTATAACCGATCGCTTTACCCAGTAGTCTCACCATCACCGTTTGCTCCATGCTTTTTTTAATATTTCCTGCACACAGTTAAAAAGAAAAACATCAGGATATGGATCATCTGTTGATACTCTAAAATCACCTTCTATTAATACAATATCATCATTTTCCTCAATCAAATCTGCAACACCACCATTGCTCTCAACATTAGCCATAATTTTCTCTTTAAATAATTCTTTCCCAGAAATTGTTTCTTCCATGGACAGGTCCATTGGAATAAAGTCTTATGTCTACTTATTTCGGACTTTCTTGGTTGCTTGCTCAATCTCCTAAGGAAACGACGAGCAATGTTGCTCAAACATAGGCAAGGAACTTTTTGCATTCTACTTTAGATAATTTTATATTTTATTTTAATGTACCAAAAATATATAATTTACATAATGTAAGTGAACGAGATAATAATAAATTATTTGGTTTTAAAAAAAGTCATCAATTTTCATTTTAGGTAATATATCATTAATCAAATTATTAGTTTTTGGGAGTCTAGTAAAATTTTTAAAACATGTAAGAATTTAATGAGAGTTTCTTTTAATACAAATTTAAGAATTTAATGAGAATTTCTTTTAATACAAATTTATTGGTCAAATAAAAAAATTGTAGATTAATGAGAATTTCAAAAAAAAATCAAAATTTTAGGGGTTGCCTTTGCCAGATTATACAAAATCAAACATGACAACCACTAAGTTTTTTATACAAATTATATTACTAATCATAACACCCAAGCCGTAAGGATGAGACTTCTCTCTTTCTTTCTCCTTTTAATTTCTTTTTTTTTTTCATTTTAAATTTTTTCTTCCTGATTTCACAAGTCTAAGTTCACTAAATTTGGAGCTCCCTCTTTCTCTTTGAAGCATGGTTGTTGTTACACAATTTATTGGTTGAATTTTTATTAAGTTTTAAGTGAGGCTTTAACAGTATCAAGGGCTAGAAGATGGAGTTTGATAATAAGCTGGGGGACGATAGTTGTATTTATAGGAATGAAATGGTGCTTTGAGGTTGTGTGGTTGTGTAACGACCCAATTTCTAGTGGTGTCAGAAAAGGCAATTTTGGGATCCCATTTCTGGGAACTGAGTCCATAAATATTTAATAGAGATATTTATAGAGTTAGTGTATTAATAAATTGAAATTTGGATAGTCAAATTTAGTCAAGATTATGGTTAATTAGGTCCCAGGGACTAAATTGTAAAGCCCAACCACTATAGATATTAAATTAGTAAATGGATTGATGACTTAAATTACAATTAACCGAAGTTTCAAAACAGCAATTATACCATGTTAACTCATATGTTAGTGGACGACATGCTTAATTAGCTATTAACTTAGTTTGATTAAGGATTAATTAGTAAAAATATGATTAATTAAATTAAATTATAAATTAATCCTAATATATACATGTATATTGGTGGAAATTACTTTTTCTCCACCGGTTAAAAAGAAATAAAAGAAGAGAAACTCCATAGCCAAGGGTTTTCAAGCTTTTGGCTCTAATTTCAAGTAAGTCTCTAACCATTTTTCTTTGATTTTTATGGAAATTGAATCACAAGAGCTTACTAATTTGCAAAAATTTAAATTTTTATAAAGTTTTCATGGTAGAGAATTGAATGATTTTGGTGTTAAATCGTTAGAAATTAAGCTTAGTATATGAAAATGACTAAATTGTAAAGCTTAATTGTTAGTTTCGTACATTAGGGACCAAATTGAATAAAATGAAAAACTATCATGAATTATTGGTATGAATAAAAAATAGAGGGTCCCTAATGAGTTTTGGTGGAATCGAAATTTAATCCGAGGCTTTAAATTGAAAATTATAATTGTCCTGGTTTTAGTGGCTAAATTGAATAATTTGCAAAATTTGTAAAAAAAATTGGTATTTGATTTTGTTTCAATTGGAATTTGATATTGGGATGTGTTTTATGATTATTCATAGTTAACATCGAATCAAAAATTTCTAGAGGGAAAGGAAAAACAAAAGTGATCGACAAGTAATTAAAAATTTTGATTTGTGCATTTATAATTTAAGTCGTATAAATTGTTTGCATTTTCATGTTTACATGTATACGAGAGTACTAAGGTAAGTATATAGTAATTATATAAGTTGTTGGATCGAGTTTAAATGCGAATTCTCAAAATAGAGAACTAAATTGAATAAAATAGAAAATAACATATATTATTTGAGATATGAGATATGCCATGGAATTGATTGAGAATATTATTGAATGATATGAAATATACATGTTATGTTAATGAATTGAATTGTTATTGTGCATATGATTGAAAAATTGATGTGTACTAAATTATAAATGGAACTAAAATTGGATACCCTATTAACTAGTCAGGCTGAGTTAGATATAATTGGCATGCCATAGGATTGCACTGAGTATGTAACAGCCCATTTTTAGTGAAATCGGAACAGTGATTTCGGGACCACAAATCCGAGCTGGAAAGATAATTTTTTTTATATTTTTGCATGGTTAGTTTTTGATAGGAATTTCATAAGAAAATTCTGATAAGAAAATTTTATCGATTTTGTGCTTAATTACGGATAAGATCAAATTGCATAAAATGCAAAAGTTGGATTCTAGAAGCTAGAAGGATCAAATAGCAATGGAATTCAACACTTGAGGTCTTTATATGGTAATTAGACCATTAAAGAAAAGTTAGTAGATATTTTTGATGATTCATCCATGGAAAAATTAAAAAGGGTAAGGACTAAATTGGAAAAGAGAAAAATTAATGGATGATAAATAATTAATAAGAAATAAAAATCATTTTATATCATCTTCTTCCTCAAATATTCCATGGAAACCCTAGGAAAGAGAAAACAAGCTTTCTTCACATAATTGGGTAAGTATTCAAGCCTCGTTTTTAGTAATTTTTATATTTTTGAAACCATGATAGTCTAATCTATCTATTTGGGGGATTAATTTGAAAATTTATCAAAGTATAGAATTTTTTTCATGGATGAATATGCTGAAAATTTGAAATTTATGGTAGAAGATGAAAGGTTGTTGATAGATAAACAACTTTTATAAAGTGAATTTTTATAAAATTGTGATTTAGGGACTAAATTATAAATTTGTGAAAATTGAAGAAAAATTCTGAATTTTATAGAATGCAAGTGCTGTAAATTTTATATTGAAATTTTGGTGAGGCTTGGAATAAGGAGTAAATTGCATGAATTTCATTTTCCGAGCCTAGGGATGAAATTCAAATTTATAAAAAGTTTAGGGGTAAAATGGTAATTTTTCTTAGGATGTAAATTGAGTTCAATAGAATATGAATTGTGAGAAATTGATGATTGAATTCATTTATATAGATCCGAATAACACAAATTCAAAGCTAGATCAAGGAAAAGAGAAAGTTTCGGATTAATAGATTTTCTTGTTCAAATTATTATCGAGGTAAGTTCATGTAACTTATTTATGTATATTAACATGTTTGAATTGAATGTTATATTTAATTTGAATGAAGTAAATGTTTATGTGACTAAATGAATGTTACAAAATACATGAATTGTAATACCCCTACCCGTATTCATTGCCGAAATAGGGTACGAGGCATTACTGGAGTTTACGAATTAATTTTTTTTTTTTCAATTCAACATATTTTCATGATAGATTCATGCATTTATATAAGATAACGTCATCACATATCTATAATCAGGTTTGTTAACCATACTAATGGCTAACTTTACATTCATTTCACGTTAACATTTACTTTGTTAGCTTATACATGCCATTGATTTCCAAAATAAAGTTTCTTTATATACCAAATCCGAGGTTGATAAAGGTGATGTGTCTCCGACTAAATCCGACCTCCGAGCTCTTAACACTACAAAACAGGGAAAAAGGAAACGGGGTAAGCACTTTGTGCTTAGTAAGCTCATGTAACAAGAATTATACTTACCTAATATTTTCAATACAATATAATAAACATTCATATATCCATTCAATGCATTATTACCCTAATATGCACAAACTCAACATTCAAGTTAGTACAATAATTTCCATGTACCAATAATATATACTATGATTGATGAGCTCGTCAATACCATGATTTCCATTTCCTTGTTATTTTTCCATATTTATCCTGTTAAATTTATCGAATTTCGATGGATTTTCAGAGGTACACTTTTAGTGTACAATTCCGTCCGTCAATTCATATTCATGTGCGACATTTCCATTTCAGAGAGCACACTCCATGAACCTCAACCTTGCAATGGGATTACCAGTCCAGCTAAATCCTCGCAATATAAACTCATAGAGTATTGTCGGGATTACCACCAAAGCTAAATCCTCGCAACGACAATTACTCTAATGTGTTTGGATCTCAATTACCATCCAAAGCAATTCAGACCCTAATTCGGATTACCCATCCGGGCTAAATCCATTTTACACATATTCTTCGGGAGGGCTATATCAGGATAGGATCACCCGTCCGGGCTAGATCCTTTTTACCGTCAATTCCTTTTCAGAGATCCATCGAATTTTTCTTTTATTCAAACAAGATTTCTTCCCATTTTATCAAATATATCAATGTTTCATAAATTTCCATATAATGAACATTCAAATCATATTCATATCAAAAACATGCATTTCAAGCATTTAAGAATATAATTCAAGTTACATGAACTTACCTTGATACTTGTTTGTAAACAGTAAAAATCTATTAATCCCGAACTTTTTCCTTTCCTCGATCTAGCTTCGTATTTGAATCTTCTGGATTTGGTGCAAAAATTATGAAATACCAGCTTAGAGAACCCTCCTATGGCGTTTTTAGCTGCTGGAATTGAAGAGAAATGAAGAGAAATCTAGATATTTCCTATTTAGTCCTAGTTTTATTTAGTTAATTTTGCAATATTCCAATTTTACCCTTAATTTATCAATTTTTCTTTTGATTTCATACCCTTGCCGTCCAGCCCAAATAACTTTTGGGTCTAATTGCCTTTTATATCCTTTCTCATTAGACTAATAAGCTATTTAATCACTCTAGCAACTTTTACACCTATTACAATTCAAATCCTTTTCATTTAATTGATTACCCAAACATTAAAATTTCCTAACTAAATTTTAATACCACATTAATAACATTTCATAAATATTTATAAAATTATTTTTGACTCGGTTTTAC
Source organism: Gossypium arboreum (assembly GCF_025698485.1). Taxonomy (NCBI): domain Eukaryota; kingdom Viridiplantae; phylum Streptophyta; class Magnoliopsida; order Malvales; family Malvaceae; genus Gossypium; species Gossypium arboreum. Next base: position 1,136,503 of record NC_069081.1, read on the forward strand.
TGAGATAGAGGTCCCGATACCTTATTTTACCCAATTTCTTCAATAATTTCTTTTTCTAACTAATCACTAAATTGATAAAATTTTCCTATCAATATTTTCATACGATTTTCCTATCATATAAATTTTCAAGCAAAAATATTGAAACAAATTTCTCTTTAAATCGGATTTGTGGTTATGAAACCACTGTTCCGATAACATTGAATTTACGCCATTACAACTCTCCCCCCCTTTTAAGGATTTTCGTCCTCGAAAATCTTACCAGTAAAGAGGTTTGGGTATTGTTTCCTTATTGCCTCCTCCGGTTCCCATGTTGCTTCCTCAATCCCGTGCTTTTGCCACAATACTTTCACCAAATTTATCTTTTTATTTCTAAGCTCTTTTGTCTCCCGTGCCAATATCTTGACCGGTTCTTCACTGTAAGTCATATCCGGTTGAATCTCTACTCATCGGAGAAATAACATGTGAAGGATCCGATCGATATCGTCGTAACATAGATACATGAAAACATTATGGATTCTATCAAGTTCGGTGGTAATGCCAATCGATAAGCGACGGTCCAATTCTTTCTATGATTTCATAGGGCCGATAAATCTTGGACTCAATTTACCCTTTCGATCGAATCAAGAACTTTCTTCAAAGGAGACACTTTCGAAATACCTTGTCACCGACTTGAAATTTAATCTCTTTTCGCTTAAGGTCGGCATATGATTTTTGACGATCGGAAGCTGCTTTTAGACTATCTCGAATAACCTTTACTTTTTCTTCTGTTTCCCGGATCAAATCAACCCCATGTATCTTCCTTTCACTGAGCTCTGTCCAAAATAACGGTGTTCTACATTTTCTACCATACAAAGCTTCATACGGAGCCATTTTAATACTAGACTGATAACTGTTATTGTAAGCAAATTCAATCAAAGGTAGATACCTCTCCCAATTACCTTCAAACTCTAGTATACAACATCGGAGCATATCTTCCAATACTTGAATTACACGCCGATTGACCATCCGTCGAAGAAGAAATGCAAGGTCTTTGAAATACAACTGAGTACCCAAGGCTTCTTGCAATTTGTCCCAGAAACGAGACGTAAATCGGGGATCTCTATCTGATATAATGGAGACAGGCACTCCATGTAACCTGACAATCTCAGATATGTATAGTTCAGCTAGTTTATCTAAAGAATAATCCATACGCATTGAATAAAGTGAGTCGATCGTGTCAATCGGTCTACAATTACCCAAATAGCATCCTTTTTCCTGAGACAAAGGTAGCCCGATACAAAATCCATAGTGATTCTTTCCCATTTCCATTCCAGATAGTAATTGGTCAAGTAACCTCAAGGTACCGATGTTCACTTTAACTTGTTGACATATTAAACACCTTGATACAAACTCGGAGATATCACGTTTCATTCCGACCACCAAGACATCTTTTTCAGATCATTATACATTTTATTACTCCCGGATGTACGGACATAATACTACTTTGGGCCTCACGTAGAATCTTCAGATGAGCTCAATTCGAGGTACACATACCCTACCTTTGAATAATAAACAATCATCGAACCAATCAAATTCGAATCATTACCCGACTCACACTGCGTCCGCTTAACTCAGAACTTCTCATCATTCTTCCGAGCTTCACATATTTGCTGTAAAATGTCGGTTTAGCTCTCAATTCAGCTAGGATTGAACCATCATCATCAATGATAACCGGTATTCATAGCTCGTAAAGCAAAACAGAGATTTCCTACCAAAGCATCACTACAACATTAGCCTTACCGGATGGTAATCAATAATCAAATCATAGTCCTTTATCGCCATTCAAGCCACCATACCGTCTCAAATTCAAATCTTTCTGTGTCATCAAATATTTCAAGCTTTTATGATCAGTATAAATATGACATTTCTCACCGTACAAGTAATGCCGCCATATCTTCAGCGCAAATACAATAGCAGCTAATTCAAGATCATGTACTGGGTAATTTCTTTCATGTGGTTTAAGTTGTCTTGAAGCATAGGCTATTACTTTACCTTCTTGTATCAAAACACAACCTAAACCATTTAATGAGGCATCACTGTAAATAACAAATTCCTTACCCGGTTCAGGCTGCACTAATACAGGTGATTTCGTTAATAGGTCTTTCAATCGGTTGAAACTTTGTTGACATTCATCAGTCCACTCGAACTTTACATCTTTCTGCAATAATCGAGTCATTGGAGAAGCTATCATAGAGAATCCTATACAAATCTCGATAATAACCAAATAAACCCAAGAAACTTCTAACTTCGGATACATTCTTTGGTGGACTCCAATTGACAATAGTGAGATTTTACTTGGATCTACCTCGATGCCTTCTTGCAGATACAATGTGTCCAAGAAAACTCACTTCTCGAAGCCAAAATTCACATTTACTGAATTTAGCATACAACCGCTTCTCTCGTAGAATTTGCAACACAATTCTCAAATGTTCTGCATGTTCTTCTTCATCCCGAGAATAAACTAAAATATCATCAATGAATACTACTACAAATCTGTCTAAGTACGGTCTAAATATCCGGTTCATCAAATCCATGAATATCGCAGTGCATTAGTTAGCCCAAACGGCATAACTAGAAACTCATAATGCCCGCACTGGTTCTAAAGGCTGTTTTTGGCACATCCGACTCCTTTACCAGTAGTGATAATAATCGATTGAAGATCAATCTTTGAAAACATAGTAGCACCTTTCACCGATCAAATAAATCATCAATCCGGTAACGGTACTTATTCTTTATGGTTACTTTATTAAGTCGCGTTAGTCGATACACAATCTCAAAGACCCATCTTTCTTTTTCACAAAGTAACCGGAGCACCCCAAGGTGAATGACTCGGTCGAACAAAACCCCTATCAACAAGCTCTTGCAATTGTGTCTTTAACTCTTTTAATTCTATAGAGCCATCCCAGATGGAGCTATGGAGATCGGAGTAGTTTCCTAATCAAATCTATAGAAAATTCCACTTCTCTTCGGGTGGCAATCTCGGTAATTCTTCCGAAACACATCGAAAATTCACATACCACTCGAATCGCTCAGTATCTTTGACTCAAATACCTTGGTATCGAGTACATAAGCCAAGTAAGCATCATACCCCTTTTTGACATACCTCTATGCTGCCATTACTGAAATCATATCAGATAACCCCTCTGTCTGATCAGATTTAACCCAGAGCAACTCACCATTCTGACATTTTAATACAATATATTTTTGTTTACAATTTACTACCGCATCATGCTGGGTTAACCAATCCATACCCAATATCACGTCAAATTCATCAAATGGCAGTAACATCAAATCAGCCGGGAAACAATAACCTCTTACCATCAGTGGACAATTTTTACAAATTTTATCCACTAACATAGACTGACCCAGGGGGTTCGAGACTTTAACCACAAATTCAGTAGGTTCAACAGATAAATTTTTAACAATTGCAAGTTTAACACATATATATGAATGCGTAGAACCGGGATCAATCAATGCAGAATATCGGATCAAGTAAAGAAAATGTACCAAGAATAACATCGGTCTTTGAAGCATCTTCTCGCACGAATGGCATATGTCCTAGCAGTGCTCGTACCTCGTGCCTACCTATAGTATCTTTTGTAGCTCCTCGACTACCACGACATTACCGGATGGTCGAGGTGGTCCGCCTCAAAACTAGATTACTCGGCCGATATATGTTCAACTTCTTTTTCAACCCTTTCTGGACAATCTCTGAGGAAATGGTCAAAAGAACCACATCGGTAACAAGCCTCACTCTTAAATCGGCATTCACCAAAATGAGTTTTATTACAGTACTGGCATCTCAATTTAGGAGTGCCAACACTGCCAACACTGGTCACTGATGGAGTAGAAGGCCTTGGATTAGTGCGTTGAGAACCTCGTTCTTTGCCCGAATACCCAATGGCTGAAGTAGAACGATCCTGATATTTCTTCAATTTCTTTGAAGCAGAAAACTGTGATTTTTCCATCGGTCTTTTACTAAAAATTCGAGCTTCCCTCTCAGCCTGTTTCTTTTCTTTGCTCAATTCTTCTGCTTTATAAGCTTTCTCTGCCAATGTAGCAAACTCTCGAATTTTAAGAATTCTGATCAGTAACTTAATATCTTCATTCAACCCTTCTTCGAATCGTTTGCACATTTCAACTTCTGACTGTACCCATTCTCGAGCATATTTACTCAATCGAACAAATTCTTTTTCATATTCGATAATCGATCTATTGCCTGCTTTTAGCTCAAGAAATTCTTTTCTTTTCGGTCAAGGAACCTTTGGTCGATATATTTTTTTCGAACTCGATTCGAAAGAATTCCCATGTAATTTCTTCTTTCTAACAACCTGAAGCTTTAGTATTCCACCAATGGTAAGTTGTATCTTTTAGCGGTGAGACGGCACATTTCGACATTCTTCGGTGTACAAGATAATTCTTCCGAACCCGAGTAGTATTTTCTAACCGAATTCAAATTCGTTCGAATCATCATCAATCGCTCAAATTCTTCTACCCCATATTTTCAATTTTATCTACTGGAGCTTTCCTTTCCGATGATTCAAGACTATACCTTGTGGGATCTCGGAACCGTGAAGAAGTAGGAGGGGAGCTTGAACTTGCTGCACTACGGGTTAGTTCTTAAGTATTGATTAAACCATTCATTCATTATTTGAAAGAAGGTCGTTTTGCCTCCTCCCTCGACCTTCCGTCTCGTGCCTTCTCTCGCTAGTTTCTTCTTTTGTCTTTGTTTTGAGCATGACTCCCACTTCCTCATATTGAGCTCGGTTGGATGACATTACTATAAGAAAACACATTTTAAATGGTCAGGAGATATCACACTATCAATAATAATTTAAATGGCATGTATAGCTAATCCCGTATTTGCTACATCGGTCCTAGAACCAGCTAAACCGTAGCTCTGATACTAATAAATGTAATACCCCTACCCGTATTCATTGCCGAAATAGGGTACGAGGCATTACCGGAGTTTACGAATTAAATTTTTTTTTCAATTCAACATATTTCCATGATAGATTCATGCATTTATATAAGATAACGTCATCACATATCTATAACCAGGTTTGTTAACCATACTAATGGCTAACTTTACATTCATTTCACGTTAACATTTACTTTGTTAGCTTATACATGCCATTGATTTCCAAAATAAAGTTTCTTTATATACCGAAATCCCGAGGTTGACGAAGGTGATGTGTCTCCCACCAAATCCGACCTCCGAGCTCTTAACACTACAAAACAGGAAAAAGGAAGCGGGTAAGCACTTTGTGCTTAGTAAGCTCATGTAACAAGAATTATACTTACCTAATATTTTCAATACAATATAATAAACATTCATATATCCATTCAATGCATTATTACCCTAATATGCACAAACTCAACATTCAAGTTAGTACAATAATTTCCATGTACCTATAATATATACTATGATTGATGAGCTCGTCAATACCATGATTTCCATTTCCTTGTTATTTTTCCATATTTATCCCGTTAAATTTATCAAAATTTCGATGGATTTTCAGAGGTACACTTTTAGTGTACAATTCCGGGTCCGTCAATTCATATTCATGTACGCACATTTCCATTTCGAGAGCACACTCATGAACCTCAACCTTGCAATGGGATTACCAATCCAAAGCTAAATCCTCGCAATATAAACTCATAGAGTATTGTCGGGATTACCATCCGGGCTAAATCCTCGCAACGACAATTACTCTAATGTGTTTGGATCTCAATTACCATCAAAGCTAAATTCAAACCCTAATTCGGATTACCCGTCCGGGTTAAATCCATTTTACATATATTCTTCGGAGGGCTATATCAGATAGGATCACCCGTCCTGCTAGATCCTTTTACCGTCAATTCCTTTTCGAGATCCATCGAATTTTTCTTTCATTCAAACAGATTTCTTCCCATTTTATCAAATATATCAATGTTTCATAAATTTCCATATAATGAACATTCAAATCATATTCATATAAAAACATGCATTTCAAGCATTTAAGAATATAATTCAAGTTACATGAACTTACCTTGATACTTGTTTGTAAACAAGAAAATCTATTAATCCCGAACTTTTTCCTTTCCTCGATCTAGCTTCAGATTTGAATCTTCCGGATTTGGTGCAAAATTATGAAATACCAGCTTAGAGAACCCTCCTATGGCGTTTTTAGCTGCTGGAATTGAAGAGAAATGAAGAGAAATCTAGATATTTCCTATTTAGTCCTAGTTTTATTTAGTTAATTTTGCAATATTCCAATTTTACCCTTAATTTATCAATTTTTCTTCGATTTCATACCCTTGCCGTCCAGCCCAAATAACTTTTGGGTCTAATTGCCTTTTATATCCTTTCTCATTAGACTAATAAGCTATTTAATCACTCTAGCAACTTTTACACCTATTACAATTCAGTCCTTTTCATTTAATTGACTACCCAAAACATTAAAATTTCCTAATGAAATTTTAATACCACATTAATAACATTTCATAAATATTTATAAAATTATTTTTGACTCGGTTTTACGAGATAGAGGTCCCGATACCTTATTTTACCCAATTTCTTCAATAATTTCTTTTTCTAACTAATCACTAAAGTGATAAAATTTTCCTATCAATATTTTCATACGATTTTCCTATCATATAAATTTTCAAGCAAAAATATTGAAACAAATTTCTCTTTAAATCGAATTTGTTGTTACGAAACCACTGTTCTGATAACATTGAATTTACGCCATTACATGAATGATCACATGATAGAAAAGATTATTAAAATGTTAAGTTCCGTTTGAATAATGAAAATCGATGGATACATGTGATTTCCCGTATATGAATATGATTCTGCATATGTTGCAAAAGGGATTTAGCTTGGACGAGTAATCCCAATATAGCCTCTCAAGCATTCTGTTATATAGTTCATGCGAGCATCCTGATCGGTAGTGATTTAGCATGTGTTGCGCACTACCGCTACTCTTTGTGAGTGACCTGACATACGATCGATTGTGATCCTGCATATAATGCGGACACAAATGTAACTCTTCATGAGCGTCCTGTTAAGCTCGCTTGAACTCTCTGTTACCTTATCTGAAGCTCTCTGATATTATCTCTTCGGAGATATCTGAAAGGCTCTATGAGCTTCCTGAGTAAAAACTCTTATGAGTTTCCTAATTAGTTTGGATAAGTGTCCTGTTACATGATTACATGGCTCGTTTGAGCATCTTGACATATGGCTTGGAAGTATGCTCTCTGAATAAGAATTGACAATTTATAGATACACCTTGAGTGTACTATTTAAGTATTCATCGATATTTGAGTAATTCAACGGATAAAACTCCTGACAAGAGAAAGCGATGAGATAAGTAAAATTATATTTTGAATAATTCTGAGTAATCTAATGGATTGTTTTATGATGAGCTCATCTATACTTATTTGATATACATGAGACTTATGTAACTAACTTATATGATTGAGTGTATGTCTTACCCAAATTGCCAAGTTGATGGAAAAACATATTATTGTATGCTTAATTTAATAAATGGGATTATAAGTTTAATTCATGTTATACGAACTTACAAGCATATAATGCTTACTAGGTTTTATTTTCTCTGTTTTATAGTGCTCGGAAGCTCGCGAAGGTTGGAGATTGGTTGAACAATCATCACACTATCCTCTAACTTGTTTTGGTATAAAGAGTAAAGTCATTTTGGTATAATGGCATGTATAGGTAACTTAGCCATTGTTGGCTTATAAATGTTGTTTGTAACCTAGCCATTGGAATGGCTAGTGATGGTTAGGTTTTGGTATATCTATTAAAGTCATTCTATGGCAATATCATGAGTATATATGTTACGGATTGATTGAGTTATGCTAAAAGAATATACTTATTAAAGATAAAATTATAAATATGTATGCATGTAATGATATACCATGTTAGATGTCAAAATTAATTTGGTTATAATGCTTGGATTGGTTGGTATATATTTGTAAGTGTTGGTGTAGGTTATTGGCAAATTTGGGTGAGATATAAAGCTAGGAAATGACTTTATTTCATCCATACGGATAGACACACAGGCATGTGTCTTGACCGTGTGTGACAGACGACCTGGCACATGGGCGTATGGTTTAGTTGCGTGTCCGCTGCATTTTAAAAATGAGAAACAGAATGGTCAGAATTGAGCACATGGGCAGAGACACGAGCGTGTGTCTCAGTCGTGTGTGTAACGCCCCCTAACCCTATACCGTCATCGGAACAGGGTTACGAGACATTACCAGTCAGTACAGTCCAATTTCGGTCATTAATTAAAATAAATATTTACACACATCCTAATTTTAAGATGTCGTCCTTTAATGGGCCCTCATGGTCCAATATAAACAATAAATTCAATTCGGGACTAATTTAGAATCACTACGAATTTTAGTAAATTTCAAAATTCATACTACATACCGCTTGCCAACCATAATTTACTCATTTCATGAGTACATCTACAACCTAAATGACTCTCATAAAACATCCTAGGTACATGCCGTTACCAATAATTAACACACTTTACCTTAATGAATTCGGGATCGAATCGGGATGTTGATTCAACGTTCTATCTTTACTAAACTGCATGCACGAAACAAACCGTCAATGAGTATGGTATACAACAATTAAACTTAAAATCACAATAACAATTATAAGTATTCATTTATTTGTTTTATAGATAAAATTTCAATTACTTACCATATAAATTCTATACAAGTCATATAACAAACACAATAACATATTTGTTCAATTCTTTTCATTTACTTACCGTATAAATTCTATACAATATATTCACAATTCACTTGTTTTCACACTTTACTTCTTAACAATATACCATTTTAATTCATTCTAACATCAATCATCATCCATTTGAACTTCACTCATTTCATGAACCTTTTGGTTCATGTTTTCAATCTCATATCTCAATTTCAATTCTCAATTCAATTTCTCATTTCATTCCAATAGCTCAATTAATCAAATTCACTCGACTTATCTTTTCACTTATTTACCCCTATTAACAAGACTCGGACCTTGGCGGATACGGATCCAACCAAACACACCAATATGGCACCCAAAGCCTCATCGGATAGTTCAAGCAATATTTGACACCCAAGTGTCTCATCGGCCTAGTCAAGTAAAGTTGGTACCCAGTACCTCATCGAATCTATCCGAAGAAATATAGTGACACCCAGTGTCTCATCGACTCGAGGTCGAAGAATCCCTGAACACTTCCAATCCTATGGCATGCCAACTATATCCGACTCAGCCCGATACTGTTAATAGGGTATTCAATTCACTTTTCAATTTTTTCAATCAATACACATTTTAATTAATCACATAAATTCATAATTCAATACAATTCAATTCACTTTTCAATAACAAATATCCAAATATCACAAATCTCATATTTAAAATTTTCAAACAATTTATATTTCAATTCAATTCAAATAATCAATATATATTCAATATTCAATATATATATCTATATATATATACGCCAATTCAATCAATATAAATTCAATAAATTCATCACATACTATATCAATCCATTTCATTTGCAAAACACAATAATTTTACTTCAAAACACTTAATATACATATTAAGAAATAAATTCAACAATTAAGTATTAGGTTCGGATTATAGAAATACAAACCGTAATTTTCGAGCTAACTCCGTTGACTTTGTCTTGTCCTTTCTTAGCGAGATTTCGGTACCACATTGACTACGAAATTAATACAATTCATAATCATTAATACATTACTAATTCATATCTTGACTTATAGAATTCTAAATTAAGATCCGCTAATTTTTCCTGAAACTAGACTCACAAATCTTCTTACAATAAAATTTTCAGAATTTTTGGTTTAGCCATTAAGTACAGTTTATTCTTTAAATTCACCTCTATTCTGCTGTCTGATAGTTTCGTCCCTTCCTCACTAAAAATTAATTATCTCACAGTACAGAACTCGGATAACATTCTCGTTGATTTCTAATGAAAATAGACTCATTAAGGATTCTAAAAATATAAAATTAAGCCTCTAATTATTTTTATTCAATTTTTGGTGATTTTCCAAAGTCAGAACAGGGGAACCCGAATTCATTCTGACCTTATCTCACAAAATTCATTATATCTCATAATTTACAATTCAATTGCTTATATCGTTTCTTCTTTAAGAAACTAGACTCAATAATATTTAATTTCATATTTTATTCATCCTCTAATTCAATTTCTAAAATTTTGGTGATTTTTCAAACTTAGACTACTGCTGCTGTCCAAAATAGTCTTAGTACAAAATGTTGATTTACTTTAATTTCAATTTAATTCTAACTAAATTCACTTACTTTTCTATCTTAATTCATACTTTATTTTTATTCAAATTTCATCCATACTCTCATTTAAATATTAAATTTCCAGCATACTTTCCTAATTTCAAAATTTCATCAATTTAGTCCCTACAACATAAAACTTATAACTTACTTACAATTTGATCCTATTATCAATTCTAGCTTGAAATTTACTGAATTAAACCCTTAATTCACTATTTTATTCAACATGAACTATACTTGAAAATCCATAAACTCTCAAAATATCAACTTAATTTCATCAAAGTCTTGTTCCAAAGCTTCTAAAACATCAAAATTTAAGAATAAATGACTTAATTGACTTACCAAATTAAACTTTGAGCCTTGAAACCCAAATTTTCCTTTTTCTTTTTCTTTCTTTCTTTCTCCCATGTTTCTTCTCTGTTTCGTTTGCTTTCATTCTGTTTCATTCTGTTTCTTTACTTATTTATATAATATAATATATAATATACCATAATATAATAATAATTTAATATATATTTTAACACATAAAAATCTCGATTTTTATGTTTATGTCACTCACTTAGGACAAATGGCATAATTGCCATTTTGGTCCTCTTCATTTTCTTTTAATCTACAATTCAACTTTCATCCTTTATTCAATTTAGTCATTTTTCCTAATTACTCTTAATTAAACTAAATTTACTTAATTAAACTCTAATTAACCACTCAATTGACTTCGTAAATATTTTTAATAAATATTTACGAATCCATTTTTCGAAACGGAGACCGAAAATACACTTTTTCTAAGAACGATAAAATTCGGTCGTTACAATTCTCCCCTTTTATAATTTCGTCCTCGAAATTTACCTGAGAGAGGTGGGGGTATAAGTACAAAGATCTCGCTGTTCCTCTCGGTTCCCATATTGCTTCTTCAATATTATGACATTACCGCTCGGGCTAGTATCTCAACCGGCTCTTTTTCATACTATAGATTACATCAAATCTCAATATCCTTTGTCGGTATAACATGCAAGAGATTTGATCTCTATAATCTTCTGAGCTTCAAATCATGAAAAATTATCATAAACTTTCTGTAACTTTAGAAGCAAAACCAAGCAATATTTTACCAATTTGACTTTTCTACAACTTCACATAGCCCAACAGAACAAGAACTCAATTTCTTTTTCAACCTGATCTTTAAAATTTTCTTCCAAGGTGGATCTTTAAGAAATATCATATCACTAATTAAATACTCAATATCCCAACGTTTCAAGTCCACATATGATTCTTATCTGTCAAAATTACGTTCACTTTTCTTCAATTTCACGAATTAAACAACTCTGTATATTCTTTTTCTCACTGTATTTAATCAAATCCCATGCAGTTTTACATCAATCATTGTTCAGAACTTCATACAGTGTTGAAAACTATTATTACGCACCCAGAACTTCTTGTACTTGTTCTATAATCAGAGTATAAACCACGTATCTCAATCAGAAATAATAGAAACCACCATACCATGTAATCTGATAATCTCAGAAACCTAGATTTCAAACAATTATTGAGTAAGAAACTTATTCATACTAGAATAGAATATACAAGCTTCACCATACCTTCGACGATTACTCAAATACCCTCTTTCTTTTTCAAAGATCGAGATAATTCCAATTCAAACCCATAGAAATTATATCCCACTTCCATTCGATATCCTTTCTAGTGTAATAGTTCAAGATATCATGATCGATATAAACATTTATATACAATTTCAAAGTACTACTTTTCTTTCCGATCTTCAACACATCTTCCTCAAATCACTTGTACATCTTATTCTTCCAAAATGCATAGACATAGTACTACTATAATTTCATACAAATTCTCCGTATAAGTTCGAATCTCTCTGTTCACTTTTATTTCTAAATAGCAAACAACCATCATATCCAATCAAATGTTTAATCGTAAATCAGATACTATATCCATTTAATCGATAACTCATTGCCACATTTCTGAGCTTCGCAGATCTGCTGTAAAGAAGTCGGTTTAATTTTTTTTTTTTATCTCTACCAAAATTGAACCATCTTCAAATGATAACAGTCAGATGTTCATAGCTCATAACACAAAACAAAGCTTTCAACTTGAATATACATACATTCATTGTCTTTTCGGATGATAATTAATTATCATATCTTGATCTTTTAATGCAAGAACAATAACTACCACTTCCGAATCAGGTATCAAATAATTCTTCCCATGTGATTCTAACATTTCGTAACATAAACCATTACTTCACTTTCTTTTTTTTCTTTTTTTCTTTTTTACATCAAAACACTGCTATCCCTGTAAACCACAAGTTTCTTTATTGGATTTCAGACTGAACCAGAACTAGTGCTTCAGTTAACTGAGCTTTCAACTAATCAGAATCTTGCTAACGCTCATCGATCATTCCAATTCCACATCTTACTATAATAACTGACTAATTTTAGAAAACCTCTGATTTTAAATATATTTTTTCACTATCATTTCAGTTACAAAATCTATAGCACATTCAACTTCTTCAATCAACAGTAGTTCGGGTAACTCTTCTGAAACACATTAGAATTCTCTTGCACTATTGCCACCGATTTAAACCTTAACTTAAATATTTTAATATTCAATACATAAACAAGGTAAATACCATGACCCCTTTCCTAAGATATATCTATGTTGGCATGTTCAATATCACAATAGACAATTAGCTCAATCTTCTCGATTCAACAAAACATTTCATCATCTTGATCTTGCAACATATTATACTTCGCTTATAATTTACCACCATATCATGCGAATTAACCATTCCATTATTGAGATTATATCAAACAGTAAGAACATCAAATCGTTCGAAAAAAAGAGTATCATTATCAAACAGTTCTCGCAGATCTTATCACCCATAAATACTAATCAAAAATTTAATGCTTCAACCCAAAAATTTCGGCAAACCCAACAGCAAATCTTTAATAGATCTTGAACTTATGTAATCATAGGAATAGTCAAACCAATATTAATTTAAAATAATCATATTAGTGTTGATAAAGAAGAAAGTACCGTAATGACATCCGGTAGAGATAAATCTTCTCATATATAATTAACATATACCTCGGCCGATGTTCATTCTCCGATTTTACAAAGAAGTCATTTGTCACACTTGGCTTTCACTCGTATTTTTGAGATTACAGGTAACCTACCTCTCATTAACTACATTACTCGGTCTTGAACTCGAATAATGTTTTTTTTCCAATTTTCTTCAAGCAATCACTAAGATAATAATCGGAGAATCATGTCTAACACATATTCCATTCCTTATTCTATAGTCTTCACTTACATCTTCATTTAAACCATCTTCAAACCATTTGTATCATACGTTTCTATCGAATATATCCTCGATATATTTATTTAATCAAACAAATTCCTTCATACACAGCTTGCGCTTATATGATCCTGTTTAAGCTTCAAGAATTTCAGACGTTTCGATCAAGAAATCTCGATCGATATATATATATTTCTTTCGAACTCATCTCAAAAACTTTCAAATAACCCTTTCTTAATCACAACATAATCAATGTTTTCTACCATCGTAAGTGAATCTTTTAACGAAATATCATACCCTTCTAACCTTTAATCGGTGATCGTAACAATTCATTTACAATCCCGATAATATTCTCTAACCAGTTTTCAGCTTCTTTCAAGATCATTCTCAACTGTAATTCTCAATTCATCCACACCATATATATACATGTCCAGATCATTAATAGCGATAAATTACCCGTTCGGACAAGCTCTATACCTTGAAGCACTTCGAACCGATTGAGAAACAGGAGGGTAGATATCATAACAAATACAATTTCTTCTATTCATTGAAAAACATCGCTTATAATTCTAAATAATTATATATCCTTTTTTTTCTATTATTTCATCACCATCATTCAAGAATTAATTACCCATTGAGTTTATACCCGGTGTTGTTGATTCGGTTTTCATCTAATTCACGAGACTATTCGTCTCAAAGACACATTTCATAATCAATACCATCGATATTTTTGTCTAACATTTTCACTATAAAACAAGACCAAACAAATATATCAAGATCCGATCCCGACTCAATTTCGACTCAATTATGGCATGTACCACTAGACTCAATTCGAGTTCGATTTGCCCGAGAATCGGCTAAACCTCGAATAGCTCGATACCACTAAATGTAACGCCCCTAACCCTATACCGTCATCTAACAGGTTACGAGACATTACCAACAAGATCCAATTTCGGTCATTAATTAAAATAAATATTTACACACATCCTAATTTTAAGATGTTGTCCTTTAATGGGCCCTCGCGGTCCAATATGAACAATAAATTCAATTCGGGACTAATTTAGAATCACTACTAATTTTTAGTAAATTTCAAAATTCATACTACATACCGTTGCCAACCATAATTTACTCATTTCATGAGTACATCTACAACCTAAATGACTCTCATAAAACATCCTAGGTACATGTCGTTACCAATAATTAACACACTTTACCTTAATGAATTCGGATCGAACGGGATGCCGATTCAACGTTCTATCTTTACTAAACTCTCAAGCGAAACAAACAAACCGTGCATGAGTATGGTATACTCAAGGGTATTTCCATAATCCGAACACTTAATAATATAACAATTAAACTTAAAATCACAATAACAATTATAAGTATTCATTTATTTGTTTTATAGATAAAATTTCAATTACTTACCATATAAATTCTATACAAGTCATATAACAAACACAATAACATATTTGTTCAATTCTTTTCATTTACTTACCGTATAAATTCTATACAATATATTCACAATTCACTTGTTTTCACATTTTACTTCTTAACAATATACCATTTTAATTCATTCTAATATCAATCATCATCCATTTGAACTTCACTCATTTCATGAACCTTTTGGTTCATGTTTTCAATCTCATATCTCAATTTCAATTCTCAATTCAATTTCTCATTTCATTCCAATAGCTCAATTAATCAAATTCACTCGACTTATCTTTTCACTTATTTACCCTATTAACAAGACTCGGACCTTGGCGGATACACGGATCCAACCAAACACACCAATATGGCACCCAAAGCCTCATCGATAGTTCAAGCAATATTTGACACCCAAAGTGTCTTATTGGCCAAGCAAGTAAAGTTGGTACCCAATACCTCATCGAATCTATCCGAAGAAATATAGTGACACCCAGTGTCTCATCGACTCGAGGTCGAAGAATCCTGAACACTTCCAACCCTATGGCATGCCAACTATATCCGACTCAGCCGATCATCACATTAATAGGGTATTCAATTCACTTTTCAATTTTTTCAATCAATACACATTTTAATTAATCACATAAATTCATAATTCAATACAATTCAATTCACTTTTCAATAACAAATATCCAAATATCACAAATCTCATATTTAAAATTTTCAAACAATTTATATTTCAATTCAATTCAAATAATCAATATATATTCAATATTTAATATATATATCTATATATATATATCGTCAATTCAATCAATATAAATTCAATAAATTCATCACATACAATATCAATCCATTTCATTTGCAAAACACAATAATTCTTACTTCAAAACACTTAATATACATATTAAGAAATAAATTCAACAATTAAGTATTAGGTTCGGATTATAGAAATACAAACCGTAATTTTCGAGCTAACTCCCGTTGACTTTGTCTTGTCCTTTCTTAGCCGAGATTTCTGGTACCACATTGACTACGAAATTAATACAATTCATAATCATTAATACATTACTAATTCATATCTTGACTTATAGAATTCTAAATTAAGATCCGCTAATTTTTCCTGAAACTAGACTCACAAATCTTCTTACAATAAAATTTTCAGAATTTTTGGTTTAGCCATTAAGTACAGTTTATTCTTTAAATTCACCTCTATTCTGCTGTCTGATAGTTTCATCCCTTCCTCACTAAAAATTAATTATCTCACAGTACAGAACTCAGATAACATTCTCGTTGATTTCTAATGAAAATAGACTCATTAGGGATTCTAAACATATAACTTTAAGCCTCTAATTATTTTTATTCAATTTTTGGTGATTTTCCAAAGTCAGAACAGGGGAACCCGAATTCATTCTGACCTTGTCTCACAAAATTCATTATATCTCATAATTTACAATTCAATTGCTTATATCGTTTCTTCTTTAAGAAACTAGACTCAATAATATTTAATTTCATATTTTATTCATCATCTAATTCAATTTCTAAAATTTTTGGTAATTTTTCAAACTTAGACTACTGCTGCTGTCCAAAATAGTCTTAGTACAAAATGTTGATTTACTTTAATTTCAATTTAATTCTAACTAAATTCACTTACTTTTCTATCTTAATTCATACTTTATTTCTATTCAAATTTCATCCATACTCTCATTTAAATATTAAATTTCCAGCATACTTTCCTAATTTCAAAATTTCATCAATTTAGTCCCTACAACATAAAACTTATAACTTACTTTACAATTTGATCCTATTATCAATTCTAGCTTGAAATTTACTCAATTAAACCCTTAATTCACTATTTTATTCAACATGAACTATACTTGAAAATCCATAAACTCTCAAAATATCAACTTAATTTCATCAAAGTCTTGTTCCAAAGCTTCTAAAACATCAAAATTTAAGAAGAAATGACTTAATTGACTTACCAAATTAAACTTTGAGCCTTGAAACCCAAATTTTCCTTTTCTTTTCTTTCTTTCTTTCTCCCATGTTTCTTCTCTGTTTCGTTTGCTTTCATTCTGTTTCATTCTGTTTCTTTACTTATTTATATAATATAATATATAATATACCATAATATAATAATAATTTAATATATATTTTAACACATAAAAATCTCGATTTTTATGTTTATGTCACTCACTTAGGACAAATGGCATAATTGCCATTTTGGTCCACTTCATTTTCTTTTAATTTACAATTCAACTTTCATCCTTTATTCAATTTAGTCATTTTTCCTAATTACTCTTAATTAAACTAAATTTACTTAATTAAACTCTAATTAACCACTCAATTGACTTCGTAAATATTTTTAATAAATATTTACGAATCCATTTTTCAGAAACGGAGACCCGAAAATACACTTTTTCGGTAACGATAAAATTCGGGTCGTTACAGTGTGTGCTAGACGGCCTAGAACACAGGCGTATGTCTTGGCCTTGTGAACCCTGCACCTAATTTTTGAAATTTAAATTGGTCACACAACCTACTCATACAGGCATGTGGCTGGCAGTGTGGCACAAGTCAGAGAGTTACACGGGGTCAGACATGGTCTGCAGCATGGGCATGTCCTATGGTCACACGGGCATGTCTCTTAGCCACATGGGTGTGTGAGCCCTATTTTTAGGAAAAAACTGAAATATCGCAAAAAATTCTCTGAGATGCCAATATAGTCCCGACTCGATTCCAATGTTTATATTAGGCCTCGAGGGTCTATTCAAGGGACAATAAGACCATTTACGGAAATTGTATAGTAATTAAAATGAATTATTTGTAATTATTCTGTAAACTCTGGTAATACTCTGTAACCCTATTCCAGCGACGGATACTGGTTAGGGGTGTTACGGGGTATGGGATTATGTGTTTATGCGTCAGGATGCACTTCATGTGTTAGATACGCACTTATGTGCCAGGATATATTTCGTGCGTCAGGTATGCGTTTTATACGCTAAGATATAATTTGGTGCCAGTTTAGTGTGCTGGTTGGACGATCCGAGCATTCATCCGAGTTAGGTCAATAGGGGTTAATATTGTAACTTGGTGAATGATATGAATTTGAATAAATAATTTTATTTGAATGATTTGTACTTAAATGTGAAAGACATGTTGAAATCACACAATTGAGTATACGAATCAAATAAAATCGAGCCCTGGGGGTCGAAACGAATCCAAATGAGTTGGTAGACTTCAGAAATGAGTGAATTATGTGATATTATAAACGATATATCGAAAATAGGAATTAATTGAATTTTTGACATTGGCATGTTTGAAATATTGTAATTATAAGTAAAATGAAATGTCTATATAGGTTGAATTAATTTGGGATGAATTAGTGTTTGTTTTATGTACTTAACATGTTTAGATTGAGGATGCAAAGCTTGGTATCTCTTATAAGCATATGGTTTATATGTACATATAGTTATACATATTTGCTTTAAGATTGATTTATTAATGCTTATATTATATACTTGAATTATAAATGTACTACTGAGCCTATTGCTCAGTGTACAGTTTGTTTTCTCTGTGTGCAGGTTCAAGTATTTCTTGAAGCCCCGGAACTTAAAGCCAGCATCCAAACCATTATTTATGACACAATAAAGTTTTTACATTGTTCTACATTTTGGTCTTATGGCATGTACTTAGGAATCTTATGCAAATGCATTGAAATGGTGTTTTGGATATGTTCATTTAGTTATCTTTGAAGCTTAAGGCTGTGAATATGTTTTGGTTGGTTTTTGGAAGCATGTATAGTAGGTGGCAAATTGAGTAGTTGATATTGGAGTTAGTAGTTGTTGGTACTTGGAAATGCCATATTTTGTACAAAATGCATTTTATGCTTTGATAGATAGTTGATATGGTAGTATGGAATGTACTAAAACTTGTTTTTAGGTCATTCAAACTTGTACTAGGTTCATTCTTTTGAAAACAATAAGTTACGTCATGACGTGAAACCTCTGACATCGTAACAAGAAACAAAGCAAAATTTTAGGTGACGACGTCGTTACTCAAGGTCATGACAAGCTTCAAAACAAATAGTCACGTTGCGACGACGGACTCTCGACGTTAGGATGAGACAAGACATCGAGTTGCGTTGTGACGAGGAACCCCCAACGTCACGACATCAACCCAAAAACTTAACTTTTTTACAATTTAGTCTTATTTTGACCTCAATTTAGTAAAAGAGCTTTCATAAGCTTGTATTAGACTTGGAAATGGTTATGTATCAATTTTATACACTTGTATTAGTACATTTGAATGTTTAAAGGGTTTGGAAATGAATTTGAATTGTTAGTAGTTTCTCCGGCAAAAAATGTGACACCTTGTAACTTAGATCAGACGATTGAGTTGAGTATTGGGGTGTTACAGGATGGATGGTTAATGTAATAGTGGTGGGTAGTGAAAGTTGCAATGTTGTTGGTATAAAGATGGTATGGGAGTGAAGAGAAATGATTGGATGGTTTAAGGGATATGAGTGGTTGAGAGTGAAAAAGTTTATTGTGATCCAAACAAAAGAGAAATAACCAAAAAAGGCAAAGAAGCAAAAGAGAGAATGAAGAAGACTCCATTAGTGCCAGTGACTAGAGTAAGTCACCGGAAGTGTGGTCGACCATAGCTACAGCAAAATGGGAGTTAATTTAGTTAATTTCTTTTTTAAAAATTTTGACCTTAAAAATAAAAATGGGATCATTTTTACCAAGCTTCTATGGTCAGCACGTTCAATTTTTTTTATGGCCTACGAAGCCACGTAGCATTATAACAGTGATCCACATGTCAATTACAGTAAAAACTTAACACCGTTAATTCAAATTATCAAAGTGATAAAAGGAAAAATAGTACAAGTACCACATTGGACAATTCAAAAATTAACACGTAATAATTTAGCCTTTTTTTTATAAAAAAATTATAAAATGTGTTACATGCATAGTAAACCTATCTAGTATGATGAATCACTTTTGAAGATAGAAAATCTACAATATTTTTCTAAATAATTTAAGATCACTCATTTTTCTAAACATTTTTTAAAAGTAAAATATTTTTACACTAATATTTAAATATATATATATATATATATATATATATATGTACACTACTATCGAAAATTTTATAAAAACAAAATTGAGAACTTGATTTAAATATTTTAATTTAAAACAAATTATTTTTAAAAATTGAAAAAATCTCTAATATTTTAATTTAAAATGTAAAATATCACAAAATTTAAAATATTTGTTGCCATCCTCCTTTGCGTCGCTACACTTTTTTGTTTTAAATTGATTTTTCTGCTTTGAAATTGACGGTGACAGAATTGGGACTGGGCGGCTTCGTAAAATCTCCTCTATTAACCTTTTAATCTTAAACCTACACATGTCGTGCTTAGAGATCCCTTGTCCATGAAGTGAAGCAAACTTTAGCTTCTAAATTGAAAAGAACTCTTCTAGATTTGAATTTAGAAATACACATTTTCTAATAGTAAGGGATATAGGATCACAACAATTAAATCGCTGGATGAATAATTATGGTATTTGATTATTTCATCTCGCTCTATTATATGAAATTACTCTTTTACTATGTATATTATAATTATTAAAAAGATAATGTGTAAAAATGTGTTTTAAAAAATTCATCTATTTTATGTTTAAATATTATTTTGAAGAATTATGTTTAAATATTTATATGCTTTTAAAAAAATGAAAATATTAAAAATAATCAACAAAAGTTAAATTGAAGTGGGGATGGATACATCCAATCTCCGTAGAAGTGGTGGTGGTTTGTAATATTACAAATTCATAGTGAAGTGAGATGGATGATAGAACAAAGCATGTCAATTGTGGAGTGGTAATGAGTTTATCAATATCTACCCCATCCTTAAAGAGATCTCTAGGAAAAATATGTGTACAAGTTAGTTGAAAGCTAATAAATGTATGATTGAGAAAGCAAATTTGACATTTAGTTGAAGAGACTAACCCTTTTCTCTTGAGAAGAAAAGACTTCCAAAGTTCAAACTTTAGTATTGTTCCCCTCCTAATAGTGTTGTTGTCTTAGTGATTGATTAGTTCGTTATCATTTCTCTCATATGGCATAATCTCTTTGTTGTTGCATTGTTTTATCCCTTTTCTTTTCTTTTCCTTTTCCTTTGCTTGAGGGGTGTTTCAATGGCCTCCTCTAGTTTATTGGTCGTTGTTTGCCTTCCTTTGGCTTTCGAGTGTTTTGTTGAGCTTTAACATTTTCTCTCTTGACCTTAAGTTGTTTTCTTTTTTTTTTCGACATGATAACACGTCATCATCAACTTATTGGTTGCTAATTTTGCGCCTTTCCCTATTGATTGTGGGTCGGGGGATCTAACTCATTTGATGCCTTTTGTCACTACAATGTTGGCCCACTTTCAAGTGATTTTGATTCTCGATTGATTTCTTCATCCTTCTCATGACTTGCTCTAATGTTTCTGAGCTTTCTTTCTCAATTGTTGTTCTAGGTGTGTAGTAGTTATCTCATTTGTCACGTGGCTAGGGTCTAAAACGTGGCTTTATCAAATCAAGGATGCTTTTGCTTGTCGTGATGGTTAATCATCAATATTATCGACGCTGTGTAACACCCCTCGCCTGTATCTCTCGCCGGAACAGGGTTCGAGGTGTTGCCCGACTTAAACTCAGTCAATCACACAAAAACAGTGTCGAAAAATTTCAATCAATTTAAAACTTTTCTTTTCACATGCAATCTGTCCCATATATGGGCTTACGAGGCCCAAAACATCACTAGCCAACACCTTTGGCTAAATTATAATATCACATACTCAACATTAAAACCCTATACATGCCATAGACTCAAATAGTAGGATTTACTTACACTAATAGCATAAGCTCGACGAAGTGATAATATCTCCATGAACTCCAACCCGAAGCAGGTAAATCAAGTCAACAATCTATAAAAGCAGAGGAATGTAACAACGAGTAAGCTTTCATAAGCTTAGTAAGTCTTAAGCAATGCAAACAAATAAACGCAATTATACTTCGATTATTCAATTTCTTAAGTGGCCATATTCTAGGTATATTGCCATCTGGCCGAATACACACAAACACATAATGCACGTTCAACATTCTTATCACACTTAATCTGAATTCGTATAACATAATTAAATCGAATACTTTCACATACTTTCACACCCTAACCCGGTGTATCATGATCATAGATATAGTTATAACATTTATTCACGTATGTATCACAATGCACGCTTATGATTCATTGCAGATCAAACTCACATATGAGTACATAATGCATACCTAGCCCACTTAACGTACTGAATGTATTCATTTGTCAACCTAACACGAGGTACCTTAGTCATGGACTTTTCTCAAATCACCGGCATTTTGCCTGTTAGGCTCGAGGCCCGATATCAGTTCACCGGCATTATAGCTTGCTAGGCTCGAAGGCCCGAATAGTATCTCACCGGCATTATAGTTTGCTAAGCTCAAAGGCCCGAATAATCAAGTCAACAAGTTCCATATAACATATTCATATCAATTAAGTACTAACATCATTCGAACGTATATAATTATACATCTCAAACACTTTTCTTTCATCTCATTTTCACACTTAGCATTTGATAGCTTATGCATAACATTTCACTCACGTTCATTTCAAACTTATCATTCGATTATAAAAGCATATTGCATTTTTACCAACATGTTATACTTGCCATTAGGCCATATAAGCATGATACAATACACTATCATTTCATCTTTAACATTCGGCTAAACCCTTATCTTACAAGGAACACCGAATTCACATAACATATCATTTTACAAGCATTACGCCTGCTAGGCACGAAGACCCGAATACACATCACTGGCACGAAGCTTGCTAGGCACGAAGGCCCGAATACACATCACCGGCACGAAGCCTGCTAGGCACGAAGGATCGAATACACATCACCGCACTAAGCTCGCTAGGCACGAAGGCGAATATAATACCAAAGACTAGGCTCAGGGATTTATCCGGATATAATACCAAAGACGAAGCTGCGGGATTTAACCCGAATACACATAAAATATCATGCATATTTAATCATATATTAATACATCTCATTCAACATATCACATCCGTAGTCATTTGCAACATTCGGGTATAAGCTCCATATGAACACCATCGTTTACATTTCGGTTCAAAAGTCATTCATAAATATCACATATCCATTTCACCATTCAAACTTAACCCATAGTGACTATTCGACTATAAGTCATATACATAAATTATTTATCGCACAACTTAATTCAAGTAGAACCAAAAGGTCACGATTCATCTAATATATACATATTACTCACTGATTCACACACAACCTTTCAAATTAGCAATTATAAGATGGTTCCGCACATAGCCCATCCTTATCGATAATTTACGATGGTTTTACCCTTACTCACATATATGTCATAGGCATTTTTACCTATGCTTCGCAATTCACATTCATGATTCAATTCCAATCGATTTAACATGCATAAGTACATATCACATACCTTAATAATTTACTTTACGGAACGAATCCACATATCGTATTAGCCCATAGTCTTATAGCACCACACTTTTAATAGTTTACCTCATCTAAGTTCACATTTAATCACTTTAGTGCCAAGCCATATTCGGCTACCACAAAGGACTAATAATAATAATTTTATAAACATCATGGTTTCCTTTAGGTATTTAATAATCACAAATCGTGATATCTCCACCAGCACATATACGGAACAGTTTATTCATTGTAACACTCATTTAGTGTATCAAATTTCCAAATCCAATTCAACTTAAGCATAATAGCCATAATCGGCTTATAGCCTTAAATCATTACATATTCGGCACATTAACTAAATAAAATTTACATTCCCTTTTCCATATTAATTTAACTCTTGGGCATATAAAAAGGAATCAAGCTTAAACACTTAAGAACTTACCTTAAATGTTGCCGAACGATTACAACGGCTATTCGATTACTTTCTCTTTTCCCTTATCCGAATTTTGCCCCTCTATGCTCTTGAGCTTAAATTCAAAGATTTTAAACTAGTCATTATTCGACTATTCGAGCATCACTTTCAAAATATAATATATACATATATATATATATATATATATATATATATATTCGACTTTCACACCTACTGATCATAGTAAGCTTATAAGAAATCAATAAGCAACTCATTAACAAATTTTTGTCAATGTTTACCATATAATCATAATTTCACTGCAAGTTGTCTTCCTGAGCAACAGTCACTAAATCATTTATAACTAGAGCTACAAAACTCCAAATAAAGTGTCGTTAATTTTCCCTGAAGATAGACTCATATATCTTTCATCCATAAAATTTTCAGAATTTTTGGTTTGGCCAATCAATACCATATTTTTCTTAAAGTTTCCCCTGTTTCACTGTTTGACTAATCTGACCACTCCTCACTACGAATCAAATTTCTCATTGTACAAAATTCAAAATATGTTCCCGTTTATTTCATTTGAAACTAGACTCATTAAGGAGTCTAAGAATATAATTTCATCTTATGAAAATTTTTGTACAATTTATAATGATTTTATAAAGACAGAACAGAGGATCTAGAAGTCATTCTGACCCTGTCCCACATCACTTCAAATATCTCATTATCGGAAATTCTTTTGCTTACACGGTTTGTTTTATAAGAAACTAGACTCATTAAGCTTTAATTACATAATTTATTCAGCTTCTAACTCATCTCCCACAATTTATCGTGATTTTCCAAATTCACGTTACTGCTGCTCTCCCAAACAGATTTATTACCAAATCACTCTTTCACACATACCTTTCATGCATGTTATTTAAACATGCATATCACCAATCAATCATCACTGTAACGGCCTAATTTTCAGTGGTGTCGGAAATGGTGATTTGAGATCACTAAATTCGACAAATAAGATTGAACAAGATAGTAATTTAATATTTATGAGTCAAGTAAGAATTTAGAAGAATTTGTGAAATGGTGAAATTAGTGAATTAAAAGAATTTATTAGGTCAAACGGGTCAAAAATGAGGTATCGAGACCTCAAAGTTGAAAATTGAGCTATAAATATTTTTATAAATATTTATGGAGTGTCATTGAGTTAGTATTAAAGTTTCGTTAGAAAATTTTAACGTTTGGATGGCTAATTAATTAAAAATGACTAAATTGAAAATAGCACAAAATTTGTTAAATTGTGAGTAAATAGCTTAAGTATTTAAAAAGATGGATTTAAATAGCAATTAGACCCAAAGGTTAATGGCTGGACGGTTTGGGTATGAAATAAGCAAGAAAACAATGCGAACAAGGGGCAAAATTGGAAATAGATAAAAGTTAATAGTTAAATAATGATGTAATTGAAAAATCTAGACATTTCTTCATATTTTCTCAGCCAAAACGCCATAGAAGGTCTGGAGAAAGCTGGTTTTTCATATTTTTACATCATGTGAGTTTAATTCTTGCTTTTTCTTGATAATTTTTATGTTTTTATGACTTTTACAATTAGGTCCACTTGTAGAATTCATTAGTTTTTGATTTTATGGGTGAAATTGGAAGTTACCCTGGATGGATAAGGGAATTTTATGATGAATTATTATGAAATTTAAGTTCTAATTTCATATTAATGTGGTTTTATTAAGTGATTTTGATAGGAAATGATATTTAGGACCTAATTGTGAAAAAGTTGTGAATTGAAGGTTGCTATTGAAATTCAGAATATAAAAGGTTTTGAAATAGTTTATAATGATAAAATAAAGTGTTAATTGAGAAAAATTAGTTCAATTGATGGGTGAATTGAGCAGGGACTAAATTGTGAAAATTGTAAATTTTGGGGTAAAAGTGCAATTTTGAAATTTGAACAGCATAAATTGTGAAGTGAAATAGAAATCAAATAAATGCTAATGAGTAAAAATATTTTATATTATAGATCAAGAATCCAAAGAAGAACGAGGAAAATAAAAAGTTGCGGAATAGTCCCTAAATTTCAATATCTTCTACAAATTAGCCGGGTAAGTTCATATGGTTGAATTTAGATGTTTATTTGTGAATGATTGAAGTTTATAATGTGTTATTATATACGAATTTGTTGTGGGATTGTGTAGATTTTGTTAATGAAAGAATAAATGTGGAAATGCAAATTAGGAAAAGCAGGATTGAGTACGTTCAGATCGTGACGTGTGATGAATTGATTGGATAAGACCATGGTTGTTCCATGGCAAAGTGTGAAATGTAGGTATGGTATCATCCATACTGAGTTGTGAAATGTAGGTATGGTATTATCCATACTAAGTCATGAAAATGTAGGTATGGTATTATCAAATCCATACTGAGTTAAGAAATGTAGGTATGGCATTTCCCATACCGAGTTGAAAAATGTAGGTATGGTATTTCAATGAGGAAAACCATACTGAGTTGTGAATCGTGGCATTGAGCAACGACGTACTCAATTTCGTAAGCCGTTTCCTAATTTGATTATAAGAAATAAAAGAGAAGTGATCCAAATGAAAGAGATTGAATAGTTGTTACTGTTGAGCTCAACTATGTGAATTATTATAACAATGGTTGTGAATCGCAGGAAACTTTAGTAAATGTTTTGGTATTGTTTGGAAATATTATGTTTGGTAAGCATTACTTTTAACCTATGAACTTACTAAGCTTCAATAAGCTTACTTGTGTGTGTTTAATATTTTTATGTAGATTGACTTGAAGTGAAGTGGGTAGATCGGATCAACACAACAAAGCACACTATCCAGATCAATTCGGTAGCTTTTGTTTTATGTTTGAAGATTTATATGGCATGTATAGAGTTTAAATGAAATGAAGTAAAGATGTTATAAACTAGTTAACAACATTTTGTACTAAAACAGTTTTTGGATAGTAGCAGTAGTTTGAGTTTGAAAATTTACCATAAATCATGAAAATCTAATTAGAGGTTGAATAAAATATGAAATTAAATCTTATTGAATCTAGTTTCACATAGAAGAAACGGTGTAAGCAAAAGGCTTTCATATCGGGAGATATTTGAATTTCGTGAGACAAGGTCAGAGTGATTTTGAACTCCCTGTTCTGATTTGTAAAAATCATTAAAATTGTAAAAATTAATTAGGAGTCATACGATATATGTATGGATTCCTTATTGAGTCTATTTTTAAGAAAAATAAACGGCTTGGTTATTTGAATTCTGTACATGGAGAAATTTGGTTCGTAGTGAACAGGGTCAGAGCAGCTGAACCCTGAAACAGGGAGACTTCAACTAATAAACTGTACTAATTGGCCCAACCAAAATTCTAGAAAAAATTTAGTACGTAGATATATGAGCCTAGATTTTGGGAAAATTTACGGATTTGGATTTGAGTTTTGTAACTTGAGATATGATTTTTTTCATCTGTAACGCAGTTGGACAGCTTATGCGGAAAGTGTGATATAAATTGTTTGAATTTGTTTAAGTGCTCAAATAAGTTTAGTAATGCCTCGTGCTCGACTCCGGCGACGGTCTCGAGTAAAGGGGGCGTTACAATCACATATCTATAATTTTACTAAAGCATAATCTTCATTTCATCATTTTAAAGCACAACATGTTAGCCGATTTTTCCCTTAGTATCTAAGGCACATGCATGCTCATTTGCTTGGCTCAACTTCACCTATCTTCCATTTTTCATCGAAAGGACATGAATCAACAACCATTTCCTTCATTTTAATTCATGACCGAATGCTCACAACACAACCAAAAATCAAAATATGCTTCATAAGTTAGGGTAGAATCAAGAAGAACTCATGAACATCAAGATAGAAGCAAACTACCATGAACTTACCTTGGATTTTTCTTCCCCAAGTGACTGAACATTCAAGAGCTCTTTTCCTCTCCTTTCTCTTCTATTTTCAGCTTTCATGAACAAGAATGAACAAAAACCTTCCTTTTCTTCCTTTTTGTTATTCTATTACTAAACATTTTATGACACAAAATAACATATATTATTTGTGCCATACTTATGCCATAACTTCAATAAAAAAATTTGCACATGTTGTCTACCATTAACACCATGGCCGACCACTACACATAAAATGGGGAGTTTGACATGCAAATCCTCCTATTTTGCACTACTATTTATTAGGCCACTACATATTAGCCTATAGCATTTTTAAAAATTTTTACATAGGTCCTATTTCATAATTTCACTCACAAATGACAGAATCAAAGCATGGGATTTTCACACATGCACTTTCACATGAAATAAACACATAATATAACATTTGATTATTTTTTAGACTCGATTTTGTGATCCCAAAACCACTTTCCGACTAAGGCCAAATTAGCGCTGTCACACGCTGAACCCTCCTTTTCTTCTTTTTTTTTTTTTTAGCAAAGATTGTTGCTTTCCTCCACAAATCAAAAAATATATATATTGTTACTTGCAAATGTTATAGTAATATCCTAAGCATGTAAGTCTTGAGATAGCTTTCACCAACGTCACAAATGAACAAAACATTTAATAAATGGTTTACAAATGTACATGTTGAATTATATATTTTTAAAAGTGAACTGAAACTAATAATAAATAAATAAATAAAAATTATTTATTTACATTTATGGCCTTTTTTTTTTTAATTATCTTTCCGTGGAAGAGCCTTTCTTTTTTCTTTTAAGATGAAAAAAAAAAAAGAAGAAGAAGAATATTAAGAGCTTGAAGAAATATTAAAATATTGAAACGTCAAACTGAATAAAAGGTCAACTGTCAAATTACGACACGTTGTACAAAAGGAAAAGGCATGATTTAAATTAACATTCAAACAAAGAAAGAATGTGCTTTGTTATTACAGCATGATTCTAAAGAAGACAGTTGTAAGTAAAGGATGGGTTGTGTTGTGTAAAGCTTTGGGATGGTCCGAAGGGAGACGGCATTTCAAATTACGCTCATGGTATGCTGTTGTACCACTGTTTTGGAGGAACATTGGGACATCACTTTCCACATAAGGCTTTTTATTTTATATGAATGATATAAAAAATTAATTAATTATGAAAATATATTGAGGAATAAATTATTTATGAAAATAGACTATTTGCTACAGTATTTATCGGTGTCGCCTGATATATTTAAGGGTGAAGTTAAAAATTTTTTTTATTGAAAGTCGAAATAAAATTTTAATTTTTAATAGTCTATATATTATAATTTTAAATGATTAAAATAAATTTTCATAATTTTAGGAGAGCAAAATATAATTTTATCTTTACTAATTTAAATTTTTAAAATTTTATAAAAGGTTAAAAAACAATTTTCTATTTTAGGAGAGCTGGGATCCCTGCCAGCCCCTAAATTCGCTTCTAAATACATCGGCGGCATCACTCCCCTTTTTTCAATCAATCATCACGTAATCATTAGACTTTTAAAAAATAATAATTTGTTTGTGTCACCACTATGTTTAGCGGCATCTAAATTTATTTTAAAAATACCTGTAAAAATATGAATATATACAATAAAAGAAAAAATAAAAATATATTTTTTTTATAGGTGTTGTCGGGCTATCAAGCGACACCACTTTAATTTTTTTAATTAATTGATAGTCTGCTAGCTATTGAGAGCTATTATATTTTTGCTTTTAGACTTTTGAGAAATTGTTTTACATTATGGATTTTACTTATGGTCATTCCTCTTGCAAGTGAGGACTTTGACAGTGTTATGAAATATTTTATTAAATTAATTAAGAAAAAGCATGGAAATGACATCAGCAAGGATAACAGGACTCTTGGGAAGCTTAAGAGGGAAGCTGAGCTTGCCAAGATAGCTCTCAACAGCCAGCAGCCTGTCAGTTAAATTTTTTAAAAATTAAAGTGGTGTCGCCTAACAGGTTGGTGACACCCATAAATTTTTTCATTTTTCATATCATTGTGTATACTCATATTTTCACAGATATTTTAAAAAGTACATATTAATGACAACACAAAAAAGAATATATTTTTAAAAGCCTAATAATTGCATGATGATTAGTAAAAAAGGAAGGTGGTGCTGTTAGTGTGTCAAACGGCACCAACGCTTACTGTAACAGACGATCCATTCCTATAATTAATTTTTCTCCATCCCATTTTTATAATTAATTAATTTTTATATTATTTTATAAAAACATATAATTAAAATTGTCTAAAATGAAATTTGAAGTTAATATTTGTTAAAAATTTAAAATTAATCTTTATATTTCTTTTAATTAAAAGTTCACATCTTTATACAATAATAAAACTTAACCCAAAAATTTGAAGAGAAGGCAAAACCTTAAAAAGTTAAAAAGTTAACAAAATTCACTTTAAAAATAATGAAATTATTATTACAATAAATTAATAGCAACATTTCTAAAATATATTAAAATCCTATTAAACAGGCATACTTGTGAAGTTCGTGGATTTAATATATAAATGTGTAAATAATATCATAATAATACATAAAATATATATAATATTAAAATAAATAAAAATATTAAATTGTGAATAAAAATGAAATTTAAACATATAAATACATTAGATAAATAATACTTAATGCGCTACAATTATTTCTCAAGATTTTGTCAATAGTTGTGAGCTAGTTTCGAGTTGACTTATGACACCAACTCAATTAACAACATTATTAATATACACAACTAATGGAGATAGCAACTTGTGCATATTAAAATAAAAATGTATAAAATACATCAAAATTAAGCTTTAGTTGAGTGGTAAATTTAACATTTTATTAGTTCAATTGGTACGAGTTTGAATCCCACAATATGCTTATTTTAATTATTTTTGTTAAAATAAAACAAAAAAAACTAAAATGTCCTCAAATAGTATAAATAATATAGATTATTGAGATTTTTTAAAGCTAATGGTTATTAATAAAAAAGGGCATAAAGGTAAATTTAACTTTTAATGTTTACATATTTTGTCAATTTGGTCCTTATTATATTTTTGAGCTAAATTTGACCATTAACTCTAAAAAAGCGTCAAATAGTTTTTTTTAAACGAAAATGATGTTTAAAACATTAATTTTTCAATGATTTTAGCATGGCAACTTGCGTGGTCATCCATGTGTTATTCTTGCTAAAATATCACTACTTGTCTTATATATCACATCAACAGATTTAAAAATATAAAATATTCAAAATGAAAATTTAAAATAGAAAAAAGTTTTAAAATTAAAATAAAAATTATATTATCATACTGATTGCCATGTTTAAAAATTTAGGCTATATTTAATTTCTAAAGATAGATTTTATTTTCATTTTTAGAAAACAACTTTCATTTTCTATTTAAAAAATTAAAAACACATTTGGTAAATAAAAATAAAAAAACATTTGTTTTCAATAGTGAAAACATGTTTGATAACTATTTTTCTATAACAAAAACACAATAAATAAAATAAATAAATTTTACATTAATATCAATTCAAACCAGGTACTAGATTTAATATTTAAAAATAGTGTTTTTTTTGTTTATATAGATTTGAACCAGTGTCAATTAATTTAAAGTTAAAAAACTATTGTTTTCAGTCGATTGAGTCTTAGCTCGATTGGCATTGCCATTATTACTAGTGCAATAGTATTTGGGTTCTAATTAAAAAACAAAGCCTTGATGTTTTAGTTAGTATTTCTGTTAAAAAAATTAGTAGTTCAATTTTTTTTGAAAGGTTAGTTGTCAATTTCGACTCTTTTTAGAATACTAATGATCAAATTAAACTAAAAATAGCAATAAGGATCAAATTGAAAAAATATGTAAACATTAAGAAAATCTTGAGATATATGATGGGTTTGTGGGAAAAAGTCTGGGGAGTTGAAATTCGTAAAGAGAAAAAGCTCAAAGCTAGAAGCGTTTCTAGTGCACTGCAAGAAAAAGGCTTCCAAGGTTAGTATGCACACTAGAATAAGACGAGTCATACTAACTAGAAGGTGGTGCGGCTATTGGTGTCAGTTCTTGTGTAGGTGTTGACAATGGTCCCGCCTTGCCAAACCTTGGATGTATAGGCAGCCATCTTGGCCTCCTCGTATGCAGTTGTTGACCCCTCACCTCTTCCCCTAGCAAGTATGGCATGTACTTTGGATCGTAGGCTAACTTTGGAGCAACAATGGTCTCGTGAGTAGGTAAAAACTCATACCTATTATTCCACATGTTTATATATTGTGCATGGAATGCAGGCCAATTTTCATCCATTCTCCCCCGTAAGTCGATTTGATGCAGATCTTCAATATTTTCTGGTCCGGTGGAATCCTTTGTCTGAACCCGAAATACCACAACATTCTATCTAACTCGTGCATCTCCACAATAGCGTACACTACCAATGGCACCTTCACGTGCTAGATGTTAGGATTCACCAAGAATTTGAGTTGGATACATTCTTGAATTGCCAGATCCTCGTATGACATCCATTCAAACTATATTAAAATAATAAAAAATTTAGTTATATATATACTACTAATTTTCAAATAAACTACGTTAATATTATATAATTCAAATTTAAAAAAACCTACCTCCGCTTCCAATTGTTAGTTTAACATCTCAAAAATTATAAAAAATAAATAACATATAATAAATTTAAAAATATAAACAAAAATAAAACAAAACCCTAAATCATAAAATCCAAAAAAACCCATACTTTAAAAATCCTAAACCCTATCCTTACTTTAAAAAAAACCAAATCCTAACTCTAAAAAAAACAGGGAAAAATGCTTCTCATTGAAACCGTGTTTGTTATTTAAATCTAGTCCGATAATTATTTTGAAAAACGGCTATTCTGATAATTGTTTTTTCCCTCATTTTTAGGTAAATTAGTCTTGGAATTGAATTAACTCATAATTAGGATTTATATAAAATTAAAATATACAAATACTATGTTACTATATTTTATTATTATTATTATTATCATTTTGTTTTTATCCTTTTATGTATGTCTATTAACTGTTGACCCATAAACATTCGCATATATATATATATATAATAAGTAAAAATAAATCACAATGGAAGAAATAAATAAATAAAAAATAAAAAGCGGCTGCTGTGTACGACAAAGACCAGAGAGAGTCCCTCTCTTTCTCTCCCTTTCTCTCTCTGCTATCAATTCCAGCTGAAGAGATCGCACCCAAAAAAAAAATAAATTCAAATCCCTAAATAAAACCCTTAACAGCAATAAATTTTCGATAGATCCTTACTTTCAAATCTCTATTTTCTTTTCTTTTTTTTGGAAATTAAACTTTTTTTTTGAAATTTCGGTTAGGTGTTGGGATTCGTGATCGAATTTTGGTTTTTGATTGAAATTAGGGCAAAAGCTTTGTTTCCCTTTGGTGGGTTTTAGCGAGTTGTAGAAGAATGGTTGGGAAAAACTTGTGGGCTTGGAATAAAAGAAAATTACGTTTGAGGTCTTGGTGATTGGGGTGAGATTTACCTTTTATTTTTTTTATTTTTAAATTGTTGAATGATTTCGTTAGGGAGTAACGATGCGAGGAAGGGGGTAGGGTTAGGGTTTGGTGGAAGAAAAATGGAAGAGGCTGAGCTTGAGGAAGGAGAGGCTTGCTCCTATAATAACAATAACGACGATTATGATGCCACCACTGACCCCGAAGCTGATCTATCTTCTCTCGCTTACATAGTAAGGAGCTTTGACTCTTCCTTTTTTTTCTTTTAACTAATGTTTAATTATATTGTGTTGACCCTTCTTTTTTTGGGTTTTAGTTTCGAAGTTAAGATTTTTATGCTGATTAACTGCAATGTTGGATATTGTTACTTCAGTTTAAACGCGTTTACTGCTTAACTGTGTTGCTTTTAGAAATATAAGATATGGACTGGTATTTTACTTTTTTATTCTAACATTGCGAGGTCTATGATGGGGATATTTAGAGGTTTACTCGATAGGTGTCTAGTGCAGCCATAAATTAAGCTTTTCTCGTGTAGTGGTGTATTAATGTTTTTCAGAATTTCTTGAGTTGTTGGTATGAATTGGACTCCTAGCTATTGGAGGAGCCATTATTCATAAATTTCCATATAAGGTTGGTTATGATTCATTATGGGACTCTTGACTGTTATGCTGCGGATTTTGTAATTGGGAGTAAGGAGAGCAAGATTCAAGCACATTCATTAGCTTATGGAGTTGCTGTGTGCTATTAGTGCATTTAGACGATTAGCCACTATCTCTACAATGTATGCAGAATTTAGACCTTTCTAAATGTCTTATTACTTGTTTGATGCTTGTTCTTAGTTCCTACCTATTCTTTTATTATCTTTTAGTGATATTTGGCTCCTGAAATGTTTTTTAAGGATGAGAAAATTCAACATGTTCTTGGACATCTTCAAAAAGATTTTGAAGGTGGAGTTTCTGCTGAGAATCTCGGTAAGTCAAAACAATAAGAGAATCGTGGTTCTTGTGAGGTCAAGAGTCACCAAAAATCGGAGTTCGTAAATTGAAATTGATGATTTTGGGATGTTTGACATTGCCACAGGGGCAAAGTTTGGTGGTTATGGATCATTCTTACCGACTTATACACGTTCTCCTAGTTGGCCTCATCCGAAGAGTCCACTAATTAAGAGCTGCAATACATCCAAGTCTCCAAACGATATGCCATTGGAGGTAGAG
Source organism: Gossypium arboreum (assembly GCF_025698485.1). Classification (NCBI taxonomy): domain Eukaryota; kingdom Viridiplantae; phylum Streptophyta; class Magnoliopsida; order Malvales; family Malvaceae; genus Gossypium; species Gossypium arboreum. Next base: position 1,171,270 of record NC_069081.1, read on the forward strand.
TTTTTTAGTTTGTCCCCCAAATGGATATATAGTTCATTTCATATGAGGGAGGAATCTTTCTATCTTGATTTATGTGAGAAGTCCAAGTTAATATGAGCACTTAGTTCGTTTTTTTTATATAGGATGACCATCGTAACTCGGCATGTTGGCCAAGTGGTTCACAGTCACAGAGGGCTGGACCACCTCCAATAAATGTTGGAACCCTCCCTGCTTTGAAGGCATTGTCTGCGAATGATTCAATCAAACAAGAGGTCAGCGTAACACCTGGTGATGCTGATGAGCTTGCCTTTAGGTGCGAATCTGCAAACAAGAAAGCTGCCAATATACCAGACCAGAAAACATTAAAGGTGCGAATCAAAGTGGGGTCAGACAACTTGTCAACACAAAAGAATGCTGCAATCTACAGTGGTCTTGGCCTTGATGTATCACCATCTTCCTCCTTAGATGGGAGCCCTTCAGAAAGTGATGGGATGTATCGACAGACTCAAGAACCATTGTTTGATTCTCCAACCAGTATTCTTCGGGTAAATCCTCCATCTTCTATTTTGTTAATCTTCCTATTAAAAGAATGTTCCTTTTCTCCTATCTTCCTACATCTGATATACCTGAAATGATCTGAATATATATATTTTTGAATATTTTGAGCAGTTTATGACTTCCTTCCCACTAGCTGGTGAGGCACTACTGTCACCTCTACCCGATCATCTACTTAACTTGATTGTAAAGGAAAAGCCAAAAGAGAATAGATCTGATTCTGGAAAGGGGGATGGAATATTGTTGGGAGACAAGAAAGCAAAGTCAGCAGAGAAAAAGGATTTTCCAGCAGAAAGGAAGAGTAGCAACAACAGGGAAATGAGGAACGACAACAGTACAGTGTCAAAGAAGGGAGTAGATATCAATGTATTGGCTTGTGAGGAGCTTGTTTCAAAAACATTGAAACTTCCTCTTTTATCTGATTCATATTCTGCTGTAGCCAAGGTAAAAAATAAGGGCATAGCTAGAAACAAAGGTGTCCATGATGTAGCTGAGGAGTCAGTGGAGCCAAGACTTACCCAAGAGATTGGCTGGGAGAGTCCAAGGGCTGGCTCAGCTGGAAAGGTTTTGGAGGAACAAAAGACAAGTTCTTGGGGTGATACTTCAGGCTCTGTTAGAAAAGGTGGGTATAATAAAGCGGACAAAACTTGTGATTCTGTCAAAGCTGACTCTAATACTCTCAAAGGTAGCAAAGTTCTAAATAGTGAATCGGTAGATCCTCCTATTCAGAAGATCAGCCCAAGAGTGACAGCGCATGAGCAAGGCAATATGAAGGTACCTCCTGCAAAGGAGCATACCTCATCTGGTGGAAAACGAAAATTGAAAGGCAGTCTAGATGCAGAGGTAGCAAAAGAAAGCTTGAGGGTTGGTTCGCCTTTGATGCTGAATAATAAGCAGACTGCTCATGTAAACAGTTATACAAACAAAAGGGAAATGGGAGGTAAAAAATTAGACAGGTCGTTTCAAAAGGCTGAAGATATGTATAGAGATGTTTTTGGAGATATTGGAGAACCAGAACGGGAAGAGAACCGAACAAGTTCATTGGAAATTCCTTCTGAAGATCGGCTGAAGATAGCTGATAAGATTGTAAAAAACACATCAGCCACTAACAACGGACATGGTGATAGACTGAGTGGTAAGCAAATTGAGGGCATATTGGCAACTAAATCGGGCCCCAGAGCAACTGTGGGTGCACATTTCAACTCTGCTAATGTGAATGTTGCTGCTTCTGTATTGATACAAGAAAATTGGGTTTGTTGTGATAAGTGCCAGAAGTGGCGTCTTCTCCCAATAAACATAAACCCTGCTGACTTACCTGAGAAGTGGTTATGCAGCATGCTTAACTGGCTGTAAGTTCTTTATCATCACCCTTTCTAATTTTTTATGAATGTAATTAGTTGTTGAGATTTATAAGCTTTTTCATGCTTGTATTTTGTAAAAAAATTATTGGATTGAACATGAGACCCACGGGTGTTGATAGTTTAACTTTTGTGATAGATTGTGGGAAGGTATCTCTTTTTCCTTGTTAAAATCTTTAAATTTGTTTGTCCCTTAAATGTTTAGGCCTGCAATGAATCGCTGCAGTGTCGAGGAGGATGAAACTACCGAAGCTGTTTTCGCATTGTATCATGTTCCTGCTGTAGACAGTCAAGCTAATCTGCAAAGTAATCCTGTCAATATTATGTCTTTACCACCCTCATCTGATGCCTTGCAACATGACCAAAACCAGCGAAGTTTCGGTTCACACACTGTTTTCCCTGCTGGAAGTAAGAAACACGGTTTAAAAGAAATATCAAATGCAATAGATAAAGATGGGCCAACTTCTATGAAGAAGAACGTGGAGTCATCAGTTCGATCTGGAAGCCCGACTGATGTGACTCAATCTCCTGTGGTTGGTGAACCTGCTTTGAAGCCTGTAATTAAATGTGATTTACCTGTTGAGAAACACAGAAATAATCAGAAAGAGAAGCATAAATTGCCAGAACACAGTTCTGATGGAGGTATTCTTTTTAAGCTGATACCAGTCATACTTGTAAAACTTGGTTTCTAAATTGTTAATGTGTTGCTTTTGTAAAATATGCTAATAGGTGATACCAAAACTTCAAAGATGAAAGGCAAAAGGATCACTGATCAAGATTCTTTAAGGGCCTCCAAGAAAATTAAGGGTGAAAGTTCACATCTTGCTGAAAAAGATTGGATGTTGGACCATTCTGGTAAGGGTGGGCCTAGCACAAGTAATGGTTTGCCTAGCACATCAATAGGAAAGGATCAGCCTAGACACAGTCAACTTTTTGCTTATAAGGATTCAAAGTCTGATAAGGATAGGCAGCAGGTCTCTGGTAAAAGAGTAAAGGATAAAGTTCTGGTTTCCTCAACTGATGGACCAATGGACCAGATGAACGATGGTGTGGAAGTTTCAAGAAAGAGGAAAGCTGATGCTTGTGTTGGCAGTCAGTTATGTACAGGTTCTCTCCGAAGTGTGAGTGATCACCTCCAGGATAGCAAAGTGTTTGTGAAGGAAGAGTTCAATGAGAATGACAACAACAGGGAAAAGAAGGCCAGGTTATCCAAGCCTGGAAGGAAGGATTCTTCTGCAAGTAAAAGCAGTGGGAAACTAGAGAAAAAAGGTATACATGAACAGAATCAACAAAGTGGGCAATATCTAGGTAGCTTAGATGGTACGGATTCATTGAAAAGGGATTTTGGATCTGCCCAACCTTCTTTAGTAGCTACCTCTAGCTCATCTAAACTTTCGTGTTCACATAAATCAAAACCTGGCTTCCATGAAACAAAAGGCTCATCAGTAGAATCGGTTTCCTCATCTCCTATGAGAATTGCTAATCCCGATAAATTTCCATTGACAAGGAGGAATGTTGCAGGGAAAGATGAGTCTTGTGAAGCTGGTCTTTTTGTTTTAGATAGTCTAGGAAGATGTTCAGATGGTGAAGATAATGGTGGGAGTGACAAGTCAGGGACAGTAAGGAAGGAAAAAACTTTGGCTGCAGCTCAACATGGGTCCCTTGTGTCCTCTTTACTTGATATTCAGGACAAGGATGGTGGTCAATTAGGTGGCAGTAAAGCCAAGGCACCAATTAAATCTTCTCCTGATACTAGAAAAGGCCAGTTCATGAATGGTAGTGCTGATTATTTAGGCCAAGAGCCTCAATTTTCTGGTAAATCAATGACAATGAATGAACCCCATGATGAGGACAATCAGAATGACAACCATGGCAATGGCAAAGTCTCTCATCCAAGAAAGTCAGGCAAAGGGTCCTCATGGTCAAAGGACAGGAGTTGTAATTTTAAATCTGGTTTTGTTGATGTACAGCAAGATCATCTGCCTTCATATGAGGTAAAGCCTACAGACAGTAGAAATCAATTTCAGGAGAGGCCTGGAGTCAAGTCTGATGAGAGTGAGAATAGATTTCTGGAAAATAAAGAATCTTTGGGAAAATCGTCTGGTGAGATTGGTAAAAGGGGGAATCAGTCAAATGGATGGTCAGATGCTAAACCAGATGCCACTGGAGGTCAGGATGTAATGTCTACCATGAAGCAAAATCCTGTGCAGGAGAGCAATGGTGAAAAATATACAAAGAGGTTTCACTCTGACAACTCTGATCATGCAGAAATTGCTTCTGAGAGAGGGAACTCTCGATCACTACCACCCTCTGGAGGAAGTCAGAACGAGATGCTGACTCGTTACCCCAACACGGTTTCTGGGTCCCAAAAGGGAAATGGAGCTGTCAGATCTCAAGCTGATGATGCATTGAAGGTAAAGAAACAAATAAAGAAGGCTGATCATCAAAATGGGACTCAGCATAAAAATAGTTCAAGACATACTACATCAGCTGGACGTATCAGGGATGTTGATGCTCCAAGTCCAATGAGAAAGGATCACTCATGTCAGGCCGCTACCAATACTTTGAAGGAGGCTAAAGATTTAAAGCATATGGCTGATCGTGTCAAGGTTTTGCCTTATTGTTTTCTTGTAACTTATTTCTTGCATTTTCTCATTGTCTTGCCTCTAGCATTATTTTATTTATAATTTTTGAATATTCCCCCAGAATTCTGGATCAAATTCGGAGAGCACATTACTTTACTTCCAGGCAGCACTGAAATTTCTTTATAGTGCTTCTCTACTAGAATCTTGCAACAATGAGAGTACCAAACATGGGGAGATGGCTCAGTCTGTGCAAATTTATAGTAGCACTGCAAAACTCTGCGAGTAAGTAAAATATCAGTTGCTCTAGTTGGTATTCTCTTCCTTTTGTAATCGTGAGTTGCTATTTATCGTTGTTGGAGCTTGATCTTGTATTAGTTGAAAAAAATTCCTGCAACATGGAAATCTTTAGTTATGCATTTTATTTTGGGGTGGTTTCAGTTTTCTGGTACTTGACTTTATTTTTGTTTGTTTACCAATCAAAATTCAGGTTTTGTGCCCATGAATATGAGAGATTAAAAGACATGGCTGCTGCTTCTTTGGCATACAAGTGTATGGAGGTTGCATATATGAGAGTTATCTATTCCTGTCATGCCAATGCAAGTAGAGATCGGCTTGAGTTGCAGATAGCTTTACAAACGGCTCATCCTGGTAAACCAAAGAACCCTATCATTGCTCTAACTAAAATCCATCCTGTTAGTCTGTGTAGTATATATAATTGTAATTTTTGTTTATGGGAGCTTCCACCACTTATTGATCAGGGAGCTTGAGCCTGTTATATATACTCTGATTGCTTTATTTGTGGAAAGGCCTCTGCACATAAGATGGCTGCATCCTAGAAGCTGAGCTGAACTAATTGCACTGCATGAATGATTAGTTTACTTGCTTAACTACTGCGAATTTGTTCTTCAGTGTCTTCAAATCTGAGAATCTTCAGGCAGAGTGTCTTTCTGTTTTTCTTTTTGAAGGAAAGACTGTCTTTCGGTTACTTGTGTTGTTGTGGGTTGTTTTTCAATCATACAGATGCATATCTGTTCTTCTGTTTTAGGTGGAGTAGTCGAGTCTGTAAATCATCAGTGTTCTAGTTCCCATTTGATGGTGCAACATTTACTACATGGGGATTGGCCTTCTTGTTATGCATTCATATGAGTACATATTTTCTAGTATGCCTACTCATCAGTCTCTCAGTCTCCCACAGCCCCTTAATTGCCTTTATCTGTTGTTTTGTGTCATGGACATTAAATTCTTTATGACTACTGTTAATGTCGCATTGATTGAGACAAACTTACAGTTAATTTTAACTTCTTTTCTTGACATTGTGGTTGTTTCATATCAGGGGAGTCTCCTGCGTCTGATGTTGATAATTTAAACCAATCAACATCAGCAGACAAGGCTGCTGTTTCAAAAGGAGTTGGTTCTTCCCAGGTTGCTGGAAGTCATGTTATTTCTGCTCGAAACCGTAATAACTTTGTGCGCCTGCTCAGTTTTGTAAGTCTACCTTGGGTTGTATATCATTTTGAAAGTGTAATATGTGTTCTTATATATTTTGGAGTGAAAATGTTACTGAACCGCGCCCTCCCCCAAAAAAAAAAAAAAAAAAAAACATAAATCTTTATCCCTGAAACTAATTTTCTTTCTGTTCTAATGGCCAAAAGCTGTTGTGCAGTTCTCATGACCTTTTCTCACCCTACGCCTTCAATTAAAGGCTTCTGATTACTGTATGTTGAAATTGCACATGTGCCCATTTAAGCGAATAGACTTTTGTAGTCATGAACTGTGTGTATTATCTCCTACTGTCATGTATTATGTCAGTTTGTGCTCTATTGTGTGTACAGCTTGTTTAAGTTTGTAGACTTATCATAACTAAAATCAAATGTGATGATTTGCAGACACAGGATGTAAATTATGCAATGGAAGCTTCAAGGAAATCACGAGCTACTCTTGCAGCTGCCAATTCAAGTTTGGGAGGGGCTAAAAGTAGGGAGGCTTTATCCTCTGTGAAGAAGGCTCTTGATTTTAGCTTCCAAGACGTAGAGGGAGTGCTACATTTGGTACGAGTGGCAATGGAAGCCATTAGCCATTAAGGAAAAAAATCTGGTTGGAAAGGATGGTTGTATACTAGGAGGAAATTTCATCTTGATGGTTTATCCTTGGGGTATGAAGTTCTAGATGAGAAAAAGAAGGGTTGGCCAGCCCTTCCTGCTTCAATCCTGAGCACTTCCAAGTTGGCAAGTGCCTCTTTTCTAACACTTGCTGTACATTTGTACAATACAAGACAAAACTGAGATTATCAGTATATTTTTTCACAAGCTTCAACTGCTTTCTGACAAGGAACAAGCTCTTTTAATTTCCTTTCCAAGACGGTACTATGAAGCAGAGCACTGTAATTGGCAGTCAGGTTTGCTACACTTAGACTCATCCTGCTTTAAAAAATAATGTTTGACGCATTAAGTCAATTTTCTCTTCTTTTCTCTTTCCCTTTGCCCTCATCCTTGTCCATTTCCTTTTCTGTTTATGTTTTCTTTAAGTTTCACCTTCCTTATCCGTATTTGTGCAGGTCAGCTGTTGTAGTGCTTGTCATTGTATATAGTTCTGATTAATCAAGATGAGTTGAAAGAATATAGGAAGAAAAAGGAAATTGGTGGTGCTAGTGATCCGAAGAAGGTTGCTGGAATTCTTTATTTCATTTCTTTTCTTCCCTTTAAAGGTTTGTTTTTGATTGCTTAATATTTACTTTGGCATACCATTGCTTCCAATCATTCTTATGTTGTGGCCGTATATATACTTACGTACCATAAATATATTCTTTGTAGGGTTCTCTATGTGGAATGTGGCTGGTAGCAAGTGATTTTGTTTGTGGGAGAGAGATCATTCTATTATATTCAAGTTGGCCTTCTTGATGTTGATAGGTAAAAAACCAAATCTTTCAGTGGCCGCTACTGTTCTTTTACTGAATTACAATCCTCTGCTAAATCTCTTGCCAAAAAAAAAAAAAAAAAAAAGCTCGGAGAGACACAAACAGTTTCATTAACCCTTTACATTAGTGGACTAAAGAAGCCCTTGCAAATCTCATATTCTTAGCGTGTACATCCGTAGAGTCAGTTTTATACATTGAGGAACTTATTTATCAAGTAAAATTTGAAAAACATGATCTTTCTATGTTTAAATATTCGGGGTCAGCGGCTAACTTCATATTAATGAGGTTTTTTACACATGATCTTTCGATGTTTAAATATTCGGGGTCAGCGGCTAACTTCATATTAATGAGGTTTTTTACACATCTCTTTGTTGGAATCAGTAGTTCATGTTTGTAGAATGTACAGCTTTGAATCAATTTTTGATTGTGAGTGCTGATTATACAATATGTGTTGATTTCAGGTTGAATAATATGTGCAGTTGCATAAGCAGCGAAGCTGCTTATGTATCAAACTATTGTAGCAAAATTGCTACTTGTCTTTTAACCTTTTATTTCATTATCGTTGCTATTTCACTGTAAAATATCTTGGCACTTAATTTAGAGCTGATATATATATAATGTGACAAAATTTTTGAACTTGCTGCATTTCTTGTCTGTATATGTACATAGCAATGACAATTATTTGAACTTTTGATCAATAAAATTGAAGGGTGAAATCAATATATCCATGAAATTTGAATCTGCTTTTAAATGTAATTCAATTATGTTGCCTGTCCTAGGTTTGATTAATTAATGTTTTGTCTGGCGTCCCACTCAATTTATATAATTGCGAAAAGATGGTTATAATAATATTCAGCTGCATTCAATTATGGGTGAAGATTTTATATAATAAAATATATTTATAAGAAATTGATGTATTACTTTAGTAGAAATAGTAATGTTAAGATTTTGAAAATTATGGTGCTTTTATCTTCGAACAGAAATACTGCAAGTTTGATTTATGTCTTTATTTTTACAAATCATTAATGGTACTATGGAATTAGTATCATTTTATATTTATATATTGTATACATAAATTATTATATTAATTTAATATAAAAATAAATGTATGTATTTTGTTTTTTAAATGTGTACAATTGAATCAAAATTAAAATAATGTATATTTATGAATCACGTTTCAAATTTTATGTGTATAATTGTACCAATAAAAGTTCATGTATTAAATTATACATTTAACGAAGTTTGTGTAAATTTGATATTTATCTCTTTTATAAAAGACTTAATCAACTATTTAAATTCTTATAATTTTTCAACCGAGTTTAGACTTAATCAACTATGTAAATAATAGTATATGTATGGCTTAAAAGCACAAAAAGAACTTAAATTATGCTCTCTTTTTTTCTAGATTATGTACAAAGTTAATATTGTTCATTTTGTGACACGTGATTCTTTTAAAATAAAATAAATTAAAAAATATAAGTAAATTAAATTATTAAAAATCAAATTAAATTATATTAAATAAAAACTTTTAAATATTTTTATTATACTCTCTCCTTCCTCACATGATTCTTTCTTTTATGTTAATGTATTCTGTTTTAATTGTTAAATAACTTTGATTTGTAAATATTTAAAAAAGATGAAGAAAGTTATTCTTAAGAAAAATAATATGAGTTTTGAATTGAGGTTTAAAAACGAAAAAGAAACTTGCAGTTGTCAAAATTTGAGTTTAGATGAGCCTTCCGACGGGTTCTTGAATTTTACATCAACTAATTTTTGGATTTTTTAGTTAAAAAATATCTGTGTCACAAAATGATTGGTTAATAATTATTTTAATGGTGTGAATTGTTTTGGAGTAATTTAAGTAACCATGTATAATTTAGGTATCATTGATGGGCGTTGAAACCACTAAATATAAATTCCTACGACAAAATAACAATACTTAGCAATATAGAGTAGTAGGGTCGAATCCACAGGGACTAGCTATCTAATTTCGCCTTTTTCTGTGACCAGAATCGATGTTGTGGTCACAGTCATGCCCACGACCTATGTGTAGAAATGCTGAAAATAAAAATAAAAATGGTGGTTTAAATTTGTTAAGATAAAAAAAAAAAGAAAATACGAAAAATAAAATAAAACAAATTCAAAAATGCAAAAAATAAATAAATTTAAGAAAATAAAATAAATAGATAAAAAAATCTTTTTTTAAGCTTAGCCTTAGCCTCGGTGTACTCCAATCGCCCACTTTTTCTTATGTAGTCAATCCTGGTACGACCTGCAAACTGTCTCTTGCCAAACTTCTAACTGCGATATATGTGTTCGCAATTTAAGATTTCGACAGCCTTATAATCTGAAAAGGCCAACTCAAATCCACGACTTCAACCGCGTGGGTTGTTTAAATCCGATCTCTATCTCTCTTGACGAAATTCAACTGGCTTTTTCCACCTAGACACGCCAATTTGTTCGTAGGAATTCGAACACAACACGACCGATTCGTCTTCCCAATTATACGCCAAACAACTCCAACTCAACATGCACTTTTTGAATCAAAGCTGAATCAACTTTAAAGGACGAATTTATACTATCCTATATACTGGAGAGATAAAAAATACTGCGTTTAGAGGTTTTTTTGAGCGGGCTCATATGTTACTATTGTTTTATTGGAGCAATTTCTAAGCTAAAACTAAAAAGCGTTTAATTACTCATGGAAAAAAAATCATGCTTTGAAAATAGATTTGTGGAATTGTGGGTGATGAAAAGGGGGAGGGCATTGGAAGGCAATTAAATCAAAAGGTTGAAAGTAAAAGAAAAAAAATTAAAATGGCAGAATATAGAACTGATGCGTGTAAGGAAAAAATAAAGAATTTATTAAATGTCAAAGGCCAAGTGTGTGTTCAATTAGCTGCAGTCACTAGGTATTTACACACACTTCTAGTGCTAAAATTTAGCTAGATTTTTCTAAATATTATCACTAAATAATTCAAAATTTAAAAATCAAATTTAAATTAGAATTTAAACTAATTACAGAATTGTAACAATATAAAAAATCCTTCAATCTTTATCCAACCACTTTTTAAAAAAATCTTCAACCCTTCAAATTTTATTTAGTTATCTTGGAATATTCAATCTTTCAATCAAGCCCTTCTCTTTGCTTTTTGGTCCAATTTAGCTCCTTTTTGTAAGAGTTTGAATTCGGTACACCAACTTCATTCCTGATAATAAAAATCTAAATTTAATAGAAATACGAATTTATCTTGCTATCAACCATCTATGAAAGAAAAAAAAAAACTTGCGAAGGTAAAACTACCATGGAGACCTCTGTACTGGGAGTCAAATTGCATTTTACTTATTCTACTAAAAAAATGGGTAAATTAGTCCCTATACATTAGATCAAACAATAAACTAATCATTTTGTTAAAAAATTCATCCATTTATGCTATTAAAAATTGATTCCTATACATAAGCATGAAGTACATTGGCACGTCACATGCACCGTCTAGTTATTCCATCAACTATGCCAGTTTTTAACAATACAAATAGATAAAAATTTTAATAGAAATGATCAATTTATTCTTTAATTTAATATATAGAGACTAATTTTTATTCTTTTGAGTAAATAGAGAAACATGCAATCGAACTGTAGTTTTATCAACTAGTGGCGTATTATTATTTTGTTTTCTAAAGTAAGAGAAGGATGATATTGCTGACAGGATTCCCCCAAACATTTGACTCATCTAACAGAAAAGACATAGGCATAGGCATAGGCATAGTGCTTTGCCCAAACATTTGACTCATCTAACAGAAAAGACATAGGCATAGGCATAGGCATAGTGCTTTGGTTAGAGGGATTTCCAATTAATTTTGTAGAATTTTTTTTTTTTCAGTGGTATTAGAAACAATGATTTCGGGATCACAATTTCAATATATGAGGCTGTATTTTATTCTTTAATTAATGTTTATGGAGTTACATTAGAGTTGTATTAAATTTTGGTGAAAAAATTTTAATATTTACCTAGTTAATTTAAGAAAAGGTTTAAATTGTAATTGATGTAAAAATCTAGTTATAATTGAATTATAGTGATTAAGTGGACTAAATCCTATAAGTGGAATGGTTTAATTCGAAATTATACCATTCTTGTTTAATATGGACGGTTTAAGGATAGAATTTAGCTCAAATATATGCTTAATTAAAGGGTAAATATGTATTTTAATAATTTTAACTTAAGAAATAAATAAAATAAAACATTCATCTTCTTCCTTTGTGGATTTTTCCACTGAAAGTTGAATGCTAAAACACCATTGAAGGGTTTGGAGTTTCGATTGGCTTGTAACCTTGTATGGTAAGAGTTTGTTACCCATTTTTAGTAATTTCTATGTTTTTGAGATCGTTGCATTTAGATCCAACTAACTCGTATATTTGTTTTTAAAATTGTTAAGAATTTTGGATTTCACCATTGATGATTTCTTTTTGTTTATGATGTTAAAGGATGGATTTGAGGTATTGGTTGTTGATTATGATTAATGTGTAAAGTAATTTTCTTAGTTTTTTATTAAAGGATTAAATTGATTGAATATTAAAATTGATAGGGAATTTTTGAGAATTTATAATAATTTTGGGCTGTAAATGAATGAGAGAAAATTCGGTTAGCGTGAGAAGTTGTAAAATTTTGTTAAATTTGGAATTTTGGGGTTTAAGGACTAATTTGTGAGAAATGTAAAAGTTTAGGGTAAATGTATGAATAATGAAAAATTAAGGATCTTATGCATTGAATTGAGTGTGAAATGTATGTGAATTTAATAGATTAAATTTAATTACTATATAGATCAAGAACTGAGTCAAAAAGACTAACAGAAAAAAGGGAAAAATTGCGTAGTAGTTTCTGCGCTTTAATCTGAAGTAGATTGTAGATAAGTTCATAGTGTAATATATGTAGATGAATGTTTCTTTATAATTATATCATTTTTTAATAGATAATTGTATATATGTGGAATTTTATTAGTTACCTATATACTATTAAATATTGCAAATAAGTACATATGAAAATGAATAATTGGTGGTGGAAATTCTTGTGATTTCACATTATGGGAATGAATTTAACAGTTTCCTAATATGACTACGGAAATTAAAGAAGTGGCTCTGAATGATAAATATGTATAAATGTAATGAATTTATGTATAATGCCCGGTTGAACGTAGTAACTGCTTAGGATACGATTGGCATGCCAATAAGGTTTAAACACGCGCTTGTACGAGTTTGCACTTCGGTGCCTCTAATTGCACATTTGTGCCTCTGTCTACACTTCGGTGCTTCTGTTACGCATTTATGATGCCTCTAGTGTGGTGTAGTTATCCGAGTATCCAAGTCAAATTATTTAATTCATCGGGCTATATGTTAATCGAATTACAACTTATTTATGTGCTTAAATATTATTGCATATTCATGGTATTTGTAAGTCAAAAATGTTACAATGAATCTCTTGTTTACATGTGTGGATAATTACATTGAGGAAATATGATATATGGCAATGGTAAGTTCTTTTGAGAAGGGGTTATTATGATATATTGGATATGTGAACCAACACTAACGTGGTTTGTGAACTTGTATTTGGCTATCAGGAATTATGAATTAGCTACTTGAATATATATATTTTGTTTAAGGTAAGTTAATTAGTGTTTTAGATTATGAACTTACTAAGCTTTTTTAGCTTACTTGTTTTGTTTGTGGTTCTTTTGTAGTTTCCAAGTTATGGATTGACTGGACAGATTGAATCGGAGCTCACACTATCCAGTCATCTTGGTAGCTTTTGTATTTAATTTTGGGATGTGGCATGTATATAGGTTTTTATTGTTGATATGTAAAATGTTATGTCATGATGATATTTCTAGTTAAATGGTTTGGTTAGGTAATACTTAATGTTAAGAATTAGGTAATGATGCTTTGGAATGGTAACTTGATGTGTATGTTTATATTTTGGCCAAATTGGTTGATGGATTGAGCATGGAAAGATGACTAATGTTAAGTGTCTTCTTGGTTGGGTTATTTGTTTGAATGATTATTAATTGTAGTGTCTTTGAATGACATATTGGTTAGGTATTTACTAGGTATGCTGTTATGTGGTTTGATCATACTAAGGCTTGTGGAAGTGGGATGTCTTGATGTGCAAGATTTAGGCTTGTTTTGGTTTGTTTTAGAGGTAACATGTGCTGCACACGGGCTGTCACACGGTCATGTGTCCCAAAACACTTTGTAACACAGTCTAGCACACGGCTTGCTACACGACTGTGTGACCCAACTTCGAATACACACACGGTTTGGCACACGGCCTTATGACCCTATTTCAAATACTTACATAGGCGGACACACAGGGTGGGACATGGTCGTGTGTACTGACTTCAAATGTTCACACGATCTAAGCTATGTTACACGGGCTGGTCACACAGCCGTGTGACCCCTGTTTTCTAAATTTTCAAGTTTTTTTAAATTTTTTGATTTGTTTCGATTTGATCCCAAATTATTCTCAAACTATTTTTAGGGCTTCGTAGGCTCAATTTAAGGCCTATATGTGTATGTATGTCATGAATTGAATTGTTTGACAAAAGCTAGCATTTAATTGTAAAATTATGTCTGTTGAGAAGTTAAATGTTCTGTTTTGCTCGGTAACACTTTGTAACCCTAATCTAGCAACAAAGACAGGATAAAGGTGTTACACATTTGGTTCCAATATTGAATCACAGCCTTGGTTGGATGCGCAAAGTTAAAATGGCAACCTTTTCCATTTCTCTTGCGGTCCACATATTCCTTTGTTCTACATTAGAATTAGACATTCGTGCACCAAAAGATTAAAAATTAAAGTTTTTAAGGGACTACTTTCAGCCTACAATTTAATTTGTAACTATTCCTTTTTCTTGCACATTAAGGAACGATGATTGCTGATTAACGCCATCACACCCCTCTTTACCTGGAATTAATCCAGTTTGACTCCATAACCAACAATGGAGATTGCCATTAAAGTTTTAACGTTCCAGGGTTGGATTTTATTTGGTATGCCCAGGTTGAAGAATGGCTTGGATATGCCTAGATGTTGATAATGTGTTTTGTGATATCCAAGATGTTAATAATGTGTTTTGTGCCATATTGGATGCTTGATTTCAAATGTTTATTTTCTTTTGATTGGTATAGATTGGCATGGTACAATGTTTTGTTGAAATTGGAAGAATCATATGAAAGTATAAATATGTTTGGTAGGAAGTATGAAATACGTATCAAATGGATTTTTGTCAAAACAAAGGCAATGTTGCGATGACAAGTCCCAGACATCGTGACTTAGATTAACAGTGAGTGGCATCGCGAGGTCAAGATTTTCGAAGTCGTGATGAAACTCACTGAATGATAAGGTCCCTAAATACAATCTTTGATTACATTTAGGGAATGAGAAAGGGACATTGGCTAAGAAGTAGTTATTCAATTTCCCATTGTTGACTTCTTCTCCACAGGCTACACTAAAATCATCAACCATATTCTTATGTCATGGGTTGCAGATCAAAGCTCGTGACAATTGCATAAAGAGCGTCCCATGGAAACTAATCGATTAAATGATACTCATTTGACCCACTTAAATTGACTTGATTCGTGGAACATATGGAGAAGCTCATCTACTTCAAGCCTTAATGGTCAAGTGAAGTACTTAGGGTTACCATGGTAAACATGTAATATGATAAGATTTGATTTTGTAATATTAAAAGATTGAGTCAATCCCTTAAGAATCTCAATTGTAGATAAGCTTTAATTTCAACCGTTGATGTAACTCAATCTGTATCGTTAATTTTGAAAGAACTCAACTATAAATAAAAATTCTAATCCTATGACACTCGGAGAAGAACAATTGATGGTTTTAACAAAGCTCCCCCACCCATTCGATTTAGCCAGAGTTATCAGTTTTTAAATCCCGGAATCAAACCAACGCAACAAATATATTTATTCCTTAATTGTGCCTATAAACACTGGTTGTAAATTAATTAATTATATTTTAATATTTTTTTATGATCAAAATTTTAAATAAAATATGAAGAAAACAAAACTCAGCATTTAGAGTTCCCTTGAAAAACGAAGGTCTACTCATGTAATAATGAAAATTTAGAGTGAACATTAAATAAAATTTCAATAGTTAAATTAAGACATTCTTCATCTTTACATACCAAAAGAAAAGAAAAAGGAAAAAAGAAGAGGAAAAGCTTTCGTGTCCCCCAATTCCCCCCATTTATATCCATCCAATGTACCCATTCAGGCCAAGTACCTAAACATGTTTGGATTCTCCTTGTCTCTCTCCAGATAGTCTCTTGTGATGAGATCTTCCATCCTCTTCTTTATGGCTTTAATATCAGGCTGCAATTTCCACATATTATGTCTATTAGGCAACCACCAATATATATATATATGCGCATCTAATGTTGTTCTCTTATAAAACTATTAACTGCAGACGAAGGGTTAATAATAATAATAATACCTTGAACATGCGACTCAACTGCTCGACACACTCCGAAACTAACTGTTGATGTCCCAAAACCTTTCTGCTTTTCATTATCCGCACGATTGCAGCATCAATAGCATAACGGCGATCTTTATCAACATCTTCAACAACTTTCTTCCTTTCATCCACAGGAGGGAGAGGAATCTATACATTGGATGAAACACAGAGTTAAAATCTTCTTAATGCAAATAAATATAAAAAGAGAGGAATTGTAAAAACTGTTAAGAGACCTTAATCCTCCTCAATTTGTCGGTGAACTTAGAGTTGAACTCGAAGTAGTCACTCTGGGAGATGGTTTTTGTGTTTGGCTCTTTACTTAGTATCTTATACTTGGCACATGACAGCGAATGCAGTAATCTAACCAAGTCTTCATGGGTCAAGTTCAACTGAGCCATAATCTCTGAATAGCTCAGCCGATCAGAAGCATTGAAGAGCAGTAGGACAGCAGCCTGTTTACATAGGCAACTTGGAAGTTAGATTCTGTGATCAATGTTGAAGGGAACCCATCAAGACACAAGCATGAATATGTCCGATTAAAAGGTGCATAGTTTACAGAATCTCTGCTTACCTGATAAGTAGAAACAATAAGTTCAATAGTTTTGTGTTCAAACTTGCCATTAATGTGGCAAGTTCCCAGCGAGTATATCCATGTAAGCTTTCTGTGCTTTGTTTTTGTTTCATAAAATCCTTTGAAAACTTCCACACACTTGATCTGAAACAGTGAGATTTCTAAATATAAATAAAACTTCCAAATACACTACGGAGCAACATATTTAATACCGTCATCATACAATAACTTGTTTGAAGTCATTACCATCTCAGCAGGGAGATTGAGATCGAAAGATTTATAACTCGGCCAAAATCCTGTAGTAAGAACTGTAACTGTTAAATCAATCCCCGGATGTGCAGCAGGATTGTTCCTAAGATAGTCCTCAAAGCTAGCTTGGTTTTCCCTTGCCAATGTCAGATCTGTGACCTGTTAGGATGGTAGAACACAAGTTACATCACAGTTAAAACCATAATAAATGCAGACAAATAAACTAGAGAAACACAGGTCAACTCACCATGCCTTCCATCTTTGAGGTGAACTGTCCACCACATTGCTGCTTTAGTTTAGTCAGAATACTCCTTTCATGATCATCATTAGCACTACGGTCAAAAAGCAGTCGGCGAGCAAGCTTCTTCCTGTCAATGATTGCACGTCATGAAGGTAGGATCAAAATGTACCAGGAGAAGTTACAAACATTACTGGTTTTCCCCCCTTTCTTGACAAGTGATGTGAAACTCATTGACAAAAAAAAAAAAAGAAAAAGAAAAACCTCACCTGTAGAATTCTGCAAAGAGATCTTTATCGCTAATATAGGCAAGTAGCTTAACTACCTACAGAAACCAAACAGATAGTTTAGAATCAATATCAGATCGCCAAAAATGTAACATCGAATTGATAAGCTACCTTCTCAAGTGTTTCTTCAATCGCTTCATCACTTAATTTCTCACTTCCACCCTTCTTGAGGATATTATCACAGAAAGTAGCCAAAAGCTCCGCACTCGAGCTGCCAGTTACAGTTTTGTTGCAGAATACCTCAAAAGCCTCTTTCAAGGCCTATGAACAATTCAAAAAAGCATGGTTCAGGGGAAATGTTGGAACATGATGCATAATAGACATTTAGGTACCATTATTTACAACACTAACCTTGTGGAAGAGAGTATGATTTTGAAAACAGTCAGTCACATATGCCATATACTTATCATGAAGCTCAATTATCTTCCTGATAAGGACCTGATAATAGCATACAAGTTCTCAATATCTAATACTGTTTCAAGAAAATCCATAGCAATAAAAGTTGGGATATGTACCTGCTCCTGCACACCCGAAGAACTTGAGGCCTGTGGAAATGAGCGACAATTAGCACTTAAAACCAGAAACAGGTTAGGCATTAGAAACAAATTATCTTCTACTTTTTTCTCAATGACGAGGAAATCTTAGCCTGCAGTTTTAGTATTTTTCCCACTTTTTCCCCCAAAGAGAAATAACAAGGGAAAGTTTGCAGTTGACAAGTCAAAAAGGCATATCAAACTTTAAGAGAACTGCACAACCACACAGTTACAGATGTAGTTGATTCCCCCCCCCCCCCCCCAAAAAAAAAAAAAATCTGACTGGAACTGCTAGCTTAAATATTACTGTTGTTCCCTTCAGTTATCTAAAAGAATATGATTTCATCCCCTCACAAGAACACAATTAGTATCCAGAAAACATATTCATGAATTATCTTTAATACAGAGAAAATTCAATAAATGTATTCAACAATCATAATAGCAATCAGAGAAGGAAAACAAAATTAACCTGGTTACTTGCAGCATCTTCAACCTGTTGAACCAAGGTGGTACCTTCAGCAGTAATATGCTGCAAGAAGAAAGCACTCAGATTCAGTAAAATCATAAGAGTAACATGAGAATTATGGCCATTTATCTCACAGAATAGAACAAGCAGAAAATTCACACCTGCTTGAATATATTAGCAACAGGATCCAAGCCTCGAAGTATTTTACAATAAAGCCTGTACATCCTAGAAAGATCCTCCACCTGCAAGATGTAACAAAAATCAAATAAGTATCTAATATATATTTGCTAAACCAAATAGCCAGAAGCCAAGTATTGCTAGCAAAAAATGAGGTTGAATAATACCTTGTCATCTCTAAGCAAGGCCCTACATCCTGAGTGCTCCTTTTCAAGTAGCCGATTTGCATACACGACCAACAACTCATGTTGCACTTTCTACATACATAATAAACAGCTATAAATAGAATACTCTAGAAATTATAGAGTTTTCTTCATAGGAAAACTATGTTAATTCTTATTACAGTATTCCATGTAATTGAATATAAAAACAATGTGGAATCTCAATTTCTAGGTAAATGGAAGCAAACAGAAAGAAATATATAGTTGCCACCTAAAGAGAATGCACATAACTTCTTTCATGTATCTTAATGAAAACTTTCACACATCAAAAAGTATCCATTTATGTCTGCTCCAATGGAAGACAAACAGATTTTCTCTAAAAACGAAGGTGCACTTTCAAGCCAACTTAAGCTCACAGAAAAAGCTCTCTATTAACCTATAAATTTCCATGCAACTGACCTCTGACAATTTCGTCTCACTGCTTGAATGCAGGTAATGAGACACTCTGTCCCTTTCCTTCTTCAGGCATTCTTCAGACTGCAATTATCATTAAAATAAATGCTATCAGAACCATCTAGGGTTAATCAGGGTAAAAAACTTTAACTTATAAAAACCACAAACACAGGAACACTTAAGCACTTGCCTTCAACATGTAATCAGGACAAGAGTCTTCCTCAATCCAGCTTGATGCTTTCCGTGAATAGTAAGCACCAGTATCCTGAAGCATGGCTTCTTCAAAATCATCCTCATAACGATCCATTTGTCCCATGCCAATCTCAACAAAAATGCCCAAGACATTCTTCAATAATGCTCGGTCTATCTGTTCTCCCTCACGTTCTTTATCAATCTGATAGAGTAACCACTCCTCTTAGGATTTTTATTCAAAATGTGACCTATATACAATTAACCATGACACAATGATGTAAACTTACAAGGGCAATTACGGCATCTCTGACTTTTTCATGCACTTCCTGATATACCTGAAATGAGTAAAACAGATCATACACAGTTAAAAGTATATGGGAAATAATAGGCAACTAATTCTCAAAATCCAGTTCATTACAGCAGACCAGTATTGGATAAAGGTGTGCTTAAAGAACTTATGACAAACCAGATCACGGAAGCAGGTCAGCCCAACTTCATTAAGTGCAGGGAGTGACCTCCGGGCAATGAAGTAACGGTCAAGGTAATGGAAGAAGCGCGATAACCACCTGACCATTACTTTATGGTTGGCCCATCTTTTAACAAGTTCCCTCAACATGAACTCATCATGCTTCTCTCTTAAAGATGGCAATACCTGATTTGAGAAAAGATGAAATTTGAGAGAGAAAAAAAGAGAGCAAATTTTGCGCACCAAAGTAGATGGACAAATTAACTAATCTATTTGAGAAAACTATTAAAACTAGAATTTACAGAAATATCAAACAACAAAACCATAAAGCTTAAAAACAATTAACTAATCTATTAAGTCTCAAACAAATGCAACCAAAATTATCTGAACATGGAAGCTTAAATAGAGTAATTGAATAATAGCATTCCTTTCAGTTGCAGGAATAGGCACTGTAAAAGATGTGGGTCAAATCCATCTCTTATGCAATGAGCATTCCAGTAAGTTTTCAGAAAGAGAGGGCCAGCTACATTACTTTTACATAAAACACCAATCTACCTACAGAGCAACACAGACCAGTAGTCAGCACCCAATTACGCGACTGACATAACACCAAATTCCTTACCGTTGAAGTAATATATTCTTCAAATGCCTCTCGATACTTGTCATAAAGCTGTTGAGAATAATCATGAGGTGGCTTCTGAGTACACATGTTGTAGATAGTCCTATAGTAAAGATGATGAGGATCAGCATACCGGATAATTAAAAAATAAAAAGCAGCTCAAAAAAACAATGTTAGAAAAAAAGAAGAAAATGAGCAATGAGGAATACGTATAAAGCATCATATATTCTTCAGAGCTAAATGGAGGCTCCGGCAGCCCTTCCAAAATCCTCTTCAGCTTTGTGATCCCCTTATGCATATAATCCCATCCCTGATCCAATTCAATAGTCTTGCGCTCCATTGTTGTAAAAAAAAAAAGAGAGGAGCTAAGATTTCTTCAAATTAAAACCTGTAAAAGCCCTAGCATTGACAAAAAAACCGAGGAAAATCAAACAATCATACCCTAGCATGAAAATTGACAATAAACAATTCAACCTTCCATATATCAAGATATGAAGGTCAAACATCGAACAAAAGAACCCTAACAACAAAGCCAAAAAAAAGACCCAAAAATCAGCGAAAAACATAATTTCTAAACAATGTCACCTCAAACCTCACGACACCCACAAAAAAAAAAAAAACAAAAAGCCAAATTATCGATCAAGCAAAATATATTTTTTAAAAACTAAAATAAATCGAAAATAATTGAAAGCACTGGAAAAGATGAATCGATCACGCAAAAAAAAATTGAAAATAAAAGGATTAGCGTACCAGAAATATGAAGAAAGGGTAGTTGAATGAAAGAAACCCTAACCCTATCGCTAAAGAAGAATCGAATCGGAGAAGGGAATTGGGGGGAAAGGGGGGACGTAATTATGTAGTAGACGAATGGTTGAAAAAGCAGTCGATTGATTATATGAAGAAAAGAGGGTTCTTTTTTTTTTTTTTTTTTGGGGGAGAAATTGTTTTAAAAAATAATTACTTAATATCCATGGCAATTGAAAAAGCTTAGTCCTTCGAGCTTTGCCCACCCTACATTTGAAAGGACTCCCTTTAGAAACTTTGGGCTCATTGGGCCACACCCGGATTAGAGTTAAAGTTTGTGTATAATCTAATTATTATTAAATAGGAAAAATATCAAAACTATACATTAACTCATATTTAACGTGTAATGTTATACATAAATTTTAATTTTGTTCGATTTTATATATGTTATTATGATTAAATTAATAAAAACATTATTGAATTAGTATAATTTTACGATGATATATTGCATACACAAAAAATTATATTAATCCAATAGTATATTCATTTATTTAAATGTTTATAATTGAATAAAAATCAAAGTTTATATTTATGTGTATAATTATATCAAATCAATTTTTATATTAAATCAATATTTATGTATAAATTTGATATTTATCGCCATTAAATGTGAGCTTATTTAAAATTTTATTTTTTTTAAGATTATATCCACCAATTTGATGACATAAATAAAATTAAAGCTTATTTAAAATACGTTAATCAAATTTTAAATACTTGTTAGTTTATTATAATATGGATAGCTTAAATTTGCTTTATTAAAAATAATTATTTTAAATTTTAATGGCATTGTCTATTTTTTAACATGTCGATAAAAATTGTCCATGCAAATTGTATGTATTTATTTAAATTTTACATGTTCTACATATGGTTGTAAAGCTCATTAATAAATACCAATAGGGGTGAATTGGTGTATCAAAATGATAGAATGAAAGTTTTAAAAAAAAATAATTTATAGTGGTTTGGCTTCAATTACTGACCTTCACTACTTTTTCAATTCACTAATTGATTCATTTTAAGAAGGAATAAATATGAAAATTATACATGAACTTTGATTCAATGTGTAATTTGATACATGAACTTTAATTTGGTGTATTTATACACATGAAACTTTTTTTTTGGTGAAAAATAAACAATATTACAACTAAAAAACCTCCTAAGAGATTCTAAAAGCTTTAATTTGGTGTATTTATATACATGAAACTTTTAACGGAAAAACTTTCAATTAAAAAAAGTAACCGACACATTCAATAAAAAAAAAAAAGAAATTGATGGGCCGACTGAGTTAAGTAAATTGTATCTAAACCATTCCTCAAGCTTTCAATAAAAAAACCCAACCCACTTCGAACCTAATTTAAACGAAAAAAGTAGTATTAGGGTTGAGTCAAACCCTAACATGTCCGTCTTATTTTGTTAACCTTAAATCACTTTTTAAAAGATTTTCACATCCACATGAACATAAATCTCATATTCATTTTGAAGGCAAAGGCATAGCCTCTAAAATCCCTTGAGATTTTCTACCCAAAAATCTTATTTACTCTCATAAATAAGAGAAATAAAATAACAAACAATAAATAATATCTCAAAGGTATTGATTTTGTTTATATTATTAGGCACTCTCAATTACAAATAAATATTTGAACAAAGAATAAGAATCCAATCCAATAAGTGTTTATAAATGAAATTTGAATATAAGAAGAATAAAAACAAAATATTTAAATATTTTCTTTTTAATCATTATTAACTTGTTTTTTGTCTTCGTTAGAGTGTTGCAATATCCAATTTATATCTTCTCATTGATTTGTACCATTTGGGGTTGTTGGAGGGAGCTTCTATGTAACAACCTGAATTTTAGATAGTGTCGGGAAATACAGTTTTAAAACTCAATTCTGTAAATAGGGTCAGTAGAATCATGAATAGAATAATTAATAAATTTAGCATGAAAATATATTAGTAAATGATCAAGATATTAAATCAAGAAAAGCATTAATTAAATTTTAGGGACTGAATTGTAAAAGTCCAATCGCTATTGAATTTTAAATTGAAAAATGAACAAGGACCCAATTAGAAATCAACCAAATGATCAAATGGTTAATTGACCATTAATGTTAATGGAACTAGTGGATGTTGATATTCATCTAATTACTTTTCATTAAGAAGGATAAATTATTAGATTAATTATGTTTTAAAGGTTAAAACTTAGTTAATTAAGATTAACTTAATTTTGATATAAATAGGAAAGTTAGTGGAAAGATGAAAGACATTAATATTTTCTTCCCATTTGAATCATCCTACCATTAAGAAGAAAGAAAATTTCCTCTCTTTTTTTCACATTTGCATTTTGCTTCAAAATTAATCAAGGTAAGCATGTGATTTCTTAAAGAATTATATGTATTTTTTATCCTTAGAACTTAAGTTAGAAGACCCATGTATTAGATTTCAAATTATCAAGTGTATGACATGTTACCATGAGAGAATTTGGTTAAATTCAAGCTTTTAAATGATGAATATGTAATTGTTAAGCTTAGATTTAGTTGAGATTGTATTAGAAGATAGTGAAATTAGTTTAGAATTGAAAGTTTAGTTAATTTTGACATTAGGGATAAAATTGAATAAGTTGAAAGTTGTTAAAAATTTATGTTGTAGATTAAAAGTACAAGGTGTAACACCCCAAACCCGGCCCAGACGTTATGGCCGGATCTGACGTGTCACATTGAAGTTTTTAAGAAAACCCATGCCTCTTTCAACGTCCTTCTTAGTGTTTTAAAAGATAGTCTTTGCTAAGTTAATAAAGTGAATGGAAGCTGTGCACCAGATAGGTATCCGAAACAGAGGAGGTGAGCCTAGAAGGCTACTTAAGTACCAAGCTCTTGATTGGATCCAATCCTAGACATACCTACAACCATTGCCACACTTTGGTGCTAGGTTAGGTTTTGAGAAAAACGAGTTGGAATTCATTTAAGTAGATATTTTTGATAAATCGATTAATTGTATAGTTGCGTTATTTTGAAAACAATTATCATTTTGGAAACGCGCCCTAGATCTAACTCATATTGTTTTCAGAAAAATATAGGGTATAAGATAAAATAATCCCAAAAAAATAATTAAAATGGCCTTATTACAACCCAAAACCAAATAATAATATTAATAAGATAAAACTTATAAAGAAATAAATCGGCTACTTATTGCAATTAAAAGAAACAGAAACAACAGTGTGGCCATCTCCGAGTCTCTCGCAACTCCAAACCATCTAAGCTTAGGGATTACCTGTACAGTTAGAAACAGGGTGAGTTTACGAAAACTCAGTGTGTAACCCCAATAACAAACAAACAGTAATTAACACGGTATCAGTACAATCTGGGCCAAAGCCCTATTTAGTCTTGACATATACTGGGCCGAAGCCTTTCCATAAATCATATCACTAGGCCGAAGCCTTTTCATAAATCATATCACTGGGCTGAAGCTTTTACTGTAAACGGTATGGCCCTTAGGCCCATTTCAATATCACATGTAATGTCAATGGATGTATGCAAGCCCATTTCAATATCACATGTAATGTCAATGAATGTATGCAAGCCCATTTCAATATCACATGTAATGTCAATGAATGTATGCAAGCCCATTTGGGGAGACTACTCGACCCACCATCCGCTACTCTCCACCCGTACCAACCAAGCTCTCCATGTGGGGAATAACTAAACCCACCCAACCAAACTCTCCACTGGCAGCATAGTTGCTTTATCATATAACTGGAGGCCTAGCCTCTTTTAATAACTGGGGCAAATCCCTTTCAGATAAACTGGGGCAAAGCCCTTTTCGGTAAACTGGGGAAGAAGCCCTTTTGGCACTTCCTCCATCAATATAACCCATATCCCATGCAATATGTCATGTATGCAGAATGTCATGCCCATATTTGAATCAAACTATCACAGTCAAGTCATTCATATCACCAACATATATTCACAATCAAATCCGTCAACCACATAGTCTAAGTCAGTCACTTGCCCACAAAGGCAAAACAATCATTTTTCATATTATAAGGGTATTTTCATAATTTTACCAAAAATCAGGGTTTTCTATGTTCATTACAATTGTCAATATTTCCGAGTGTTTAAACAATGATCTTTAACCCACTTATCAAATTCAAGCTTTTGGGCCCAAAACCCCTAATGGCCCCTACGAATGCTGATTTAGCCCACTAAGCCTGCTTAACCCAAATTTTACAACAATACTAACCGTGTTAACATGCAACTTTTCCAAATTCCATTTTCTATCAATTTTACCCAAATGGGCCCAAAAGCCCATTTGGCCCAATTCTTGCCCATTGAGGCCCAACTTACCATCGTGCACAAAATTGAGTTATTACCCGTTCCATCAATCCAAACACAGATCTTATCATATTTATCGCATCTATACCCACATGCAACATTACAAGTTCCCGAAATGCCGGTATTTTAGCATTTCGGCTTCTCAGCAAATATTAATCTAAGCTACTACGAGGTTTAGTACACACCTGTTATGGGTTGAAGTTGAAACGTTTCCATAATCAATCACCTACGATAACCACCACTTGTCACTCAAACTTAACTAATCCAATATCAATATATGTAAATCCTAAGCATATCAGTCATACGGAACATAAGGGCATATTCGTCATTTTACCATACAAGGGTATTACGGTCACTTTACCCTACAGGGGCTTTACGGTCTTTTTAATTAGGGGTATTTTAGTCATTTCATCCTACAAGGGTATTTTAGTAATTTTACAAATTGAGGGTATTTCGATAATTTCACAAACCAGTGGTATTTCAGTAATTTTACAAATTAAGGGTATTTTGGTAATTCTATCCTATAGGGGTATTTTAGTAATTTCACAATCGAGGGTAAAACGGTAATTTTGTAAACTGAGGGTAAAATGGTAATTTTATAAATCGAGGGTTAAACGGTAATTCTGTAAATCGAGGGTAAAATGGTAATTTTATAAATCGAGGGTAAAATGGTAATTCTACAAATCGAGGGCATTTCAGTAATTTGGTAAACTAAAGTATTCTAAACAGGGATAACAATACGAATGGGCCTAAAGCCTCTTCTTCCTTAAATGGGCCCACACGCCGTGTGGCCCTTTTAGCCCAAATCTAGCCACAAATATGAGATTCACCTAGCCTAGTCCAATATTTACTACACAATCAAACAACTTATCCAATTGGGCCCGTAGGCCCATTAGGCCCACATGACCCCTTTCGGCCCATCGTGGCCCGAAGTAGCCATCCTACAGCTAGGGTAGCGAGAAAATACACACCTGATAGGAGATTGGAGTTAATCCACGCTCCGAGCACTCTTAGCCGATGCCTAACCCAAACGAGCACGCCATACAGCGAAAGGGATCAGCTAAGAAAATGTACCTTTACTCTCCTCATGGTTCCCTCTATTTAAAGCCAGCTTCGCAACCACTCTTATGTTAGCTTCCCGATGTGGGATCCCTCCAACATCAGAGTTTAAATTCAACACCAACTCTTGCCGCCCCCTGTTAGCAAAATAAATGCTCCTTGCTTGCCATGGGATTCGAACCCATGCCTCCCCTTAAATGCTCCACACGCTACTTGCCACTAAGCCACAAGGCTTTTTGTGTCACAATTTCTCCAACAATATTCTTAAGGCCTACCTACTACACCCAGGGTTTGATTCACCTTAAACCAAAAATTTTGCTAGAGTCTAGGTTTGAACCCAGGACTTCTCCAACACTTCTCAGCACACTTAACCACTAAAACAAGCCTTCAACTACGAAATTGTGACACCCCTAATTTGACCCTAGTCGGAAAGTGGTTTCGGGACCACAAAATCGAGTCACAAAAATAATTAATTGTTATATTCTATGCTTATTATTTGTGAATAAGTATGTGTAAAAATTTCATGTTTTAATTTTGTCATTTGGATGTGAAATTAGCTAAAAAGGACATATTTGAGAAACTTTAAAAATATGATAGGCAAATGTCCAAGTGATTAAAATGTTAAATTACTAAAGTTGTAGACTTGCATGTCAAATGGCCCAATGGATGATAATGATGTTATGATTTTGGCATTATGTGTATATTATATTTAGTAAATAATATTTAATAGTTTATAATTTGAAAACATGAATTAAATAAAAAATAATGGTGATAAAAACAAAGAAACTTTTCTATTTGTTTTCTCTTATTGCCGTAACTAAGCAAGAAAGAAAGGAAAGAACACCAAAGGCACTTGGTCACTTGGTGTTGGGAATTAAGGTGAGATTTCATGTATTTTATTTTAAATTTTTGCGAAATGTTGTTAGTTTTGAAACTCACAACATGACCCATATGTTAATTTTTGTGAATTTATTTCATAAAGCATTCGGTCATGGCTTCAAGGATTAGATTGTGAATGTTTTGATGATAAGTGTTTATGGATGAGGATAGACTAATTAAATTTGCTATGAGGGGCAAGTTTGAGTAAAATTTCATTCAGTTATTAAAGTGCAAAGTAAGGTTGTGCCAAGTTCTTGGAAATTATATTTTAAATGTTAGATTGTAATTATCTGATGCTTAGAATGAGGAATTGAATGGGGAGTTGAACTAAATTATTGTTTATTAAAATATTGATGCATTCGGCCGTGAATTTGCAATATGTTATAAATTGAGTGTTAATTGCCTTGATGAATAAAAAGGTGGTTAAATGAGTGCATGTGGTTTTAGGAATTTTGTTAAGTGAGGTTATAGGTGATTAAAATGAGCAAATTGTATGCGGCAATTAAAGTGAAGTATGAAACTTGTGCTTAATTGTGGAATGCTATAATTAAATTGCTAATATATGTTTATATACTTGCCGAATTTGAATTAAGGTGAAAGACGAGGTAAAGAATGAGTTTGAGTTGAAAATTTATAATTGTAATTAAATTGATAGCATATATTTATATATTAGCCGAATATGTGCTAAAATGAGAAATGAAATGAAGGATTAAGTTTGAATATTTATTTGAGTGGTCTCAAGTATTGAAGCAAGCCCATGGCAAAATCTAGTTAATGGAAAAAGATGACATTCGGCCAAGGAAGTTTTGTGATAGTATTTTTTTTGGCTAAGGATGCTTTGTATGTTATGCATGATGTGTTTAATGTCTTGATAAACAAGTAGTCATTAAATGAGGTTAAGCTTGTGAAATTATGAGTTTGGATGAATATATATATATATATATATGCATTCGGCAATGTGTAAAATATTGATTGTTTTAAATGGTTCGTAGTTAAGTGGAAATGGAAGCTTGATAAAAAAAAAATTCTGTTAAGGATGAGTAAGAGGTAAGTGCATTCGGCCATTAAACATGTGCTTAATTGTTGATGAATGGTTGTAAAGAAAATACATATAGGTCAAATATAGCCTTGGATAAGAAGATTTTTATGTATTGAATTTGTAACATGGTTATGCCGATTGTGAACATGTGATAAAGAATTATTCAAATGGTTGTTTAAATAATATTCAGTTTATAAGTATATGTATAATTAGTTAAAGTGTAAACTTTGCATGTGTATTAAAGGTTTTATGTGATATTCGGCCTTGGGAAATCTAAGCTTAAAAGGTTTGAATGTTAATTGGGTTGTCTCTTTAATGGCGAATGTGCTAAAAGCTAATGCATGATTTAGTTTAATCGATGTAATGATACAAATTATGATATTTACTTGTGGTTTTGAAGTATAGAAAATTTGTTAAGTTGATTAAGTGGTTCTTAGAATGTGAAATTTAGGTAAGGAAATGTGTACAAATAATATTTGTATGGATAATTGGTTTAAAGGGTTGGCATTATACATTGTTGATATGGTGTTATTAATGTAAAGCACTTTAGATTAGACGTATATACATATGGTCACTTAGAACGTATTGAGATGGCCGAATAAGGCTAACGATGAGTATGCTTTGATTTTCTATAATACTTAGTAATTTGTTTAAGGTGATTAAAGATGCGTACGATTATTTTATATTGGGCTAAAAGTAGTTATATGGCCTATTAAATTTCTTGTGGTATTCGGCCATAAGCAAGCACAATGGGATTTTAATAAGTTAAATTTGTTTTAGATTAAGCTCAAGAGCTTAAGGAGCTTAATTCGGATAGGGGAAAAGCTAAACTAACCAAATAGCCGATCCGTAGTCGTTCGACGACATTCGAGGTAAGTCTCTAAGTAATTAAACCTATTTTGAGTTTTGATTAATGGATACTATTATAGAAATGGCTAAATTGAAAAATATGATGTGGCCATGATATGTTCTAAGGCCGAATGGAAAATTTTACGTATTTGAATCAATTTACTAATGTGATTTTGTACCTAAGACAAAATAAAATGACAAGGCGTAATATCTAGCTTAAGATCGAATGGCCAATGTGATGAATGTGAAAGTGTGTATATGTGATAGGCCGAATGGCCAATGTGATGAATGTGAAAGTGTGTATATGTGATAAGGCCGAACGGCCAATGTGATGAATGTGAAAGTGCATACATGAGATAAGGCCGAATGGTTAATGTGATATATGTGTAAGTGAATATGTGATAAGGCCGAATGACCAATTGTGAAAAGTGTGCAATATTAGATATTTAATGAGGCCAAAGTTAGTAAAAATATAAATATATATTAAATGAATTGTCTTTGAGATTGTTTAAGGTTAGAGACCACCGGCTTCATCTTTGGGATTGTATCCGGGTTTAAAGTCCCGCAGGCTTAATGCTGGTGAATTAAGTAAGATTATGATCTTGAATGTTCGCAGTGAGCTACCATCAAGTAAGTACTATACATTTAAGATGTTTAGATACATATTACCTCCTCATTTGTAAGTTTACCTCAAAGTGAATCACTAGCATTCAAGAAAAACGTATATGTGATTGATTATTATATTGCGAAAATGAGGATGACCTAATCAGTCTTGGTATGCTTGTATAATGTAGTATATACTAAGCTTTCATGTATGTACTCGTATATATTCGGCCAACGATTCGGTGAATTATTAGTATTAAAGAACGATACATATGTGGGAATGATTATTATATCTTTGAATAAGGGAATAATCTATTCGGTCAATGGTTGTTAGTATGAAAAAGTATTTGATTTAAATTTATCGTATGAGCTTTAAGTAAAGAAAAGTATGTGCTGAGATTTATATATGTAATTGTGCATATTTGGCCAAAAAGGCCTTATAAATTGAGAATAAATTGTATTTGGCTAGATGTACAAATGCAAGGGAAGGATTGTATTTTGTCAACCTACATATATGTGATAAGGTTTATGTTTGGTTCTTTGCGTACCCATACTGTAATTCAATACATGCCACGTTGAAATACTCGAAAGTTTTGATGCGATTATGAAATAAGGAATTAAGTTTTTATATATATATATATATATATTCATGTATGTGCATGAAACGAGTACGTTTGAGTAAGTGATTATGATTATTGAAAGAGTATATGTTATGCTAAATGAGTAGTGACTCTATGAATCTATTCATGATAGATTATGATATTACTATGTGCTTCTAAATATGGAAACTAAACGTGGTAAAAGTATTATGTTTTAGTTTGATTGATTGAATTAGAAGTAGATATGAGGTTTCTAGATGCGAAAGACTATGTGAATCAAATTTGGAAGAAATAGATAAACTATATATGCGTGCATGAGGTTTGAACTATATGACGGAATGGTGAGATCTCTTGATATTGTTAAACGGGGTTTCTGCAAGGTCTAAGACGATGAGGCTTAGTAATGAAACGACAGTTAGAGATGTTCAGTACATTAAGTTGGCCAGGTATGTATCAGGTATTTGTATGTGATTTTCAATTCGGATTAGATCAAAAGTATACAAAGCGATGCATATGTGAATAAGTGTATGAATGCAAATGTGACCACAGTCTATGTGACTATGATACATTTGGCCAATGTGTTATGCCATAAGAATGTATTCGATTAAACTATAATAGAGGCATTTAGATTGGAGTGTAATTATGAGCTAAGTGTGCCTTGTGAGCATACGAATATTTGACCATTTTGGTCATTATCATGAAATAATTTGTGGTAACTAAATTATGTGGTTATTGAAATTATAGTTCGTTATGGAGCTCTAGAGTGACTTCATTGATTAGAAAAAAATCGAGTGATAAATGATAATTGAATTTGATTCTGCAAAATTATCGTTTTACTTAAGACTTACTAAGCTTATGTAAGCTTACTCCGTTTGTCTTTTGTCTTTGTTTTATAGATTGTGGACTTTGATTACTAGCTCGGGGATCGTCAGCACTTCATCACACTATCTACTATTATGGAAACCTTGTGATTTGGATTTAGCTTATGGCATGTATAGGATAGATTATACTAGAATGATATCATAACTATTGTTTATAAGCCATGCGAATATGGCATCCTTTGGAAGTCTACTTTTATAAGTTATAAGTTTGATCTTTGTTTGTGTTTAGAAATTTAATTAAATGAATAATCTTTATTCACAAAAAAAAAATGTTCAAAATTTTACTGTTTTGATCTGCTTCCAAATTTTCTGGTAATGCCTCATCCTATTCCGGCGACGGTTACAGGATAGGGGTGTTACAGAAATTTTCACGCACAACAGAATATTATAAGCTGCCTTCAACCGCTCCCATACTCAAGGCCCAAAACTTCTAGGCCTAAATTCGAGGTGTTACAATTCTACCCCCTTAAAGAAATTTCGTCCTCGAAATTTTCCACTCTCAGACTACACCACCACACTTCCGCTGCGCACTCTGATACTAATAATACTAACATACACCCAAAACATTTGTCTATCGAAGCGGATAGATTTCACATGCAACCAATTTCTACATTTCTAGAACACACACCAAATAAATACTAAATCTAAATTCAAGCGTTACAGTTTACTCTAACTAGAAAGTTCTAGTATAGTGCTACTATCTATAGTGGTTTATCAATATAGCATTTCAATCTATAACATTAAATAGAGTTAGAGAACTTACAGATTTGGTGCCGGAGACTTGGTGTGCCACACTTCCAATAACATCTTTCCAGAAACAAGTCAAGTTTTGTTGATAAATATCAAAACAAAATTTTTAGAAAAACCCTTTTCAAACCCTAATTTCGGAAAAAGAAAAAAAACAACAATAATTTTTTGCTATCCATACCCCAGCCGAGTTTTGTAACCTGACTCTGATACCACTAAATGTAACACCCCAAACCCAGCCCAGACGTTATGGTCGGATCCGACGTGTCACATTGAAGTTTTTAAGAAAACCCATGCCTCTTTCAACGTCCTTCTTAGTGTTTTAAAAGATAGTATTTGCTAAGTTAATAAAGTGAATGGAAGCTATGCACCAGGTAGGTATCCGAAACAGAGGAGGTGAGCCTAGAAGGCTGCTTAAGTACCAAGCTCTTGATTGGATCCAATCCTAGACATGCCCACAACTATTGCCACACTTTGGTGCTAGGTTAGGTTTTGAGAAAAACGAGTTGGAATTCATTTAAGTAGATATTTTTGATAAACCGATTAATTGTATCGTTGCATTATTTTGAAAACAATTATCATTTTAGAAATGCGCCCTAGGTCTAACTCATATTGTTATCAGAAAAATATAGGGTATAAGATAAAATAATCCCAGAAAAATAATTAAAATGGCCTTATTACAACCCAAAACCAAATAATAATATTAATAAGATAAAACTTATAAAGAAATAAATCGGCTACTTATTGCAATTAAAAGAAACAGAAACAGCAGTGTGGCCATCTCCGAGTCCCTCGCAGCTCCAAACCATCTAAGTTTAGGGATTACCTGTACAGTTAGAAACAGGGTGAGTTTACGAAAACTCAGTGTGTAACCCCAATAACAAACAAACAATAATTAACACGGTATCAGTACAATCTGGGCCAAAGCCCTATTTAGTCTTGACATATACTGGGCCGAAGCCTTTCCATAAATCATATCACTGGGCCGAAACCTTTTTATAAATCATATCACTGGGCCGAAGCCTTTTCATAAATCATATCACTTGGCCGAAGCCTTTACTGTAAACGGTATGGCCCTTAGGCCCATTTCAATATCACATGTAATGTCAATGGATGTATGCAAGCCCATTTCAATATCACATGTAATGTCAATGAATGTATGCAAGCCCATTTCAATATTACATGTAATGTCAATGAATGTATGTAAGCCCATTTGGGGAGACAACTCGACCCACCATCCGCTACTCTCCACCCGTACCAACCAAGCTCTCTATGTGGGGAATAACTAAACCCACCCAACCAAACTCTCCTTTGGCAAAGATAGTCTGCTTTATCATATAACTGGAGGCCTAGCCTCTTTTAATAACTGGGGCAAAGCCCTTTCTGATAAACTGGGGCAAAGCCCTTTTCGGTAAACTAGGGCAGAGCCCTTTTAGCACTTCCTCCATCAATATAACCCATATCCCATGCAATATGTCATGTATGCAGAATGTCATGCCCATATTTGAATCAAACAATCACATTCAAGTCATTCATATCACCAACATATATTCATAATCAAATCCGTCAACCACATAGTCTAAGTCAGTCACTTGCCCACAAGGGCAAAACAGTCATTTTTCATATTATAAGGGTATTTTCGTAATTTTACCAAAAATTAGGGTTTCCCATGTTCATTACAATTGTCAATATTTTCGAGTGTTTAAACAATGATCTTTAACCCACTTATCAAATTCGAGCTTTTGGGCCCAAAACCCCTAATGGGCCCTACGAATGCTGATTTAGCCCACTAAGCCTGCTTAACCCAAATGTTACAACAATACTAACCGTGTTAACATGCAACTTTTCCAAATTCCATTTTCTATCAATTTTACCCAAATGGGCCCAAAAGCCCATTTGGCCCAATTCTTGCCCATTGAGGCCCAACTTACCATCGTGCACAAAATTGAGTTCTTACCCGTTCCATCGATCCAAACACCGATCTTATCATATTTATCATATCTATACCCACACACAACATTACAAGTTTCCGAAATGTCGGTATTTTAGCATTTCGGTTTCTCAGCAGATATTAATCTAAGCTATTACGAGGGTTAGTACACACCTGTTATGGGTTGAAGTTGAAACGTTTCCATAATCAATCACCTAAGATAACCACCACTTGTCACTCAAACTTAACTAATCCAATATCAATATATGTAAATCCTAAGCACATCAGTCATACGGAACATAAGGGCATATTCGTCATTTTACCATACAAGGGTATTACAGTCACTTTACCCTACAGGGGCTTTACGGTCTTTTTACCTATTAGGGGTATTTTAGTCATTTCATCCTATAAGGGTATTTTGGTAATTTTGCAAATTGAGAGTATTTCGATAATTTCACAAACCAGTGGTATTTCGGTAATTTTACAAACTAGGGGTATTTTGGTAATTTTACAAACTAAGAGTATTTTGGTAATTCTATCCTACAGGGGTATTTTAGTAATTTCACAATCGAAGGTAAAACGGTAATTTTGTAAACTGAGGGTAAAATGGTAATTTTGTAAATCGAGGGTAAAACGGTGATTCTATAAATTGAGGGTAAAATGGTAATTCTGTAAATCGAGGGTAAAATGGTAATTCTACAAATCGAGGGCATTTTAGTAATTTGGTAAACTAAAGTATTCTAAACAAGGATAACAATACGAATGAGCCTAAAACCTATTCTCGGCCCAAATGGGCCCACATGCTCGTGTGGCCCTTTTAGCCCAAATCTAACCACAAATATGAGATTCACCTAGCCTAGTCCAATATTTACTACACAATCAAACAACTTATCCAATTGGGCCCGTAGGCCCATTAGGCCCACATGACCCCTTTCGACCCATCGCGGCCCGAAGTAGCCATCCTACAGCTAGAGTAGCGAGAAAATACACACTTGATAGGAGACTGGAGTTAATCCACGCTCCGAGCACTCTTAGCCGATGCCCAACCCAAACAAGCACGCCATACAGCGAAAGGGATCAGCCAAGAAAATGTACCTTTACTCTCCTCATGGTTCCCTCTATTTAAAGCCAGCTTCGCAACCACTCTTATGTTAGCTTCCCGATGTGGGATCCCTCCAACATCAGAGTTTAAATTCAACACCAACTCTTGCCGCCCCCTGTTAGCAAAATAAATGCTCATTGCTTGCAATGGGATTCGAACCCATGCCTCCCCTTAAATGCTCCACACACTACTTGCCACTAAGCCACAAGGCTTTTTGTGTCACAATTTCTCCAACAAAATTCTTAAGGCCTACCTACTACACCCAGGGTTTGATTCACCTTAAACCAAAATTTTGCTAGAGTCCGTGTTTGAACCGGGACTTCTCCAACACTTCTCAAAGACACTTAACCACTAAAACAAGCCTTCAACTACGAAATTTTCACGCACAACAGAATATTATAAGCTGCCTTCAACCGCTCCCATGCTCAAGGCCTAAAACTTCTAGGCCCAAATTAGGGGTGTTACAATTGAATAAGTTGAAAGTTGTTAAGAATTTATGTTGTAGATTAAAAGTACAAGGTCCCTAATGAAAGGATATGAAATCAGATTTTGTTTCGCTATTAAATATTAAAAAATATGAGTATTTTGGATATAAGGACTAAAATGAATAAAATGTAAAAATGTTTGATTATATGTTTTTCATGTGATTGATTGGAAACTAATACCATTTTTGTAATTGAATTATCGAACGTAGTTAAAGACGATGTTGGTTATCCTGAAAGAAAGGAAATGTGAGGGTTATAGACGAATAACAATTATGGTTTTTACTTTCATGATTTGAATTCAATATATATATATATATGTCTTGTTATAAGCTAGTTTATTTGAGGTAAACATCCTACTCGACTCATGATTCAGTTAGTATGTGATGATATGGAATGTTGTGAATTGAATTGAGATGAGCATGGTACAAATGAATATTCTATGAAACTATGATATGTGATTATGAATATAGGTGTTTGGATAATTGATTACCCTATTAACTATCTCGGGTAGAGTCAGATATAGTTGGCATGCCATAGGATTAGTGTACGGGGTTTACTTCAGTTTATACCAACGAGCGCAAAGCGCATATTATACTTCGAATGTTTTGATGAGGTGAAGAGCACACATTACTTTAGTTTATACCAATGAATCGTAGAATGCAATTTATACTTCAAGCGTATATATTGGTGTGATGGCTGGATGATTTGTAATACCGCTCACTTGACCTGACCGCTGGGTCTAAGTTACAAGATTCTATATTCGTTGCCCGAGCAACTACAGTCAAATATACAATAATTATTCAATCATATATTCAATTAAGCATAAATCATGTCCAATTTATAATAAACAATTATTTTTGGGTCTTAAACAAGCTTACAGAAGCTTTTTTGCCAACTCGAGCACGAAATAGGACAAATTGCAAAGTTTTAGAAGTTCAGGGACAACGTCGTGGCATAATCTCTTCCACATCGTGACATTATCAAAATAATAAGTCATGTCACAATCTCGTGCCATTTGACGTTGTGACGTCACTTACTATCAACGGACGTTGTGACGAGTATGGTTGGTTATTGAGAAACACAACTTAGCACCAAATTCAAAGTTTCCAACCAAGCCTATCAATATATTCAACAAATTTCACTATCATTTGGTTCAAAACAGAACAGAAACATGTCAAACAAGTTCAAACATTCAAATTCTACTTCTTATCAAAACAATCAAAACTTATCTATTAATTAAACCTCAACTATTTAATGTCATCACAACCTAAAAACCAAGTCAAGCAATTACCAAATTTTACCTATGCCTTGCCACAATGAAACTTACCATTTTAATTCATATACATATACTTATGCACATAAACACATCTATAGTTTACAGGCCTTAAACATGAACTTCATCAATCAAGATCAAGTCACCTTATACTAGTACATTTCAAGTATCAATTTTTAAATACATAACTCTCTCATTCGCTTACTAGCCAAGCTACCATTTCTACCTTATTTTATGTCATTCTACAAGCCACGCACATAGCTACAGATCATCACATCTTTAAACATGATGTACATATATGTCCAACACCATATATGAATAAAAACACCAAATCAACACATTATATGAAATAATTAAGTTAAACTTGACAAGTTGTAAACACTCACATACTAAGGCACACCCAAGTCACTTATATACATACCACAACCCTAGACTCAAAATGATCATATAATTACTGATTCGGTGATAGTGTAAGGTTTGAGACAATCCGACTTGATGTGTTTTGTAAGGTGGTGATCTTCAAGGAAAAGGGAAAACAAACTAACTAAGCATATAATTGTTGGAAAAAAACCCGATTTGAAAACGGTTTTTTTGCACAGCGAAAAATTAAAATTTTGAAAATCGACCTAGTTTGTGATATTTATAACAATAAACCTTAACTAAATTCATACTTGTGTTTTAGGATAAGCGGATCCTTGAGGTTTTACGATTTTCAACCAATTGATCTTCTCTGCTATTCTCGTACCACAAAATACTTCAAGTGTGGGCTCAAACCAATTGAATCAAAATATAGAACTAGAAACAGTTTTCCTTTGGGGTGAAAATATAAATTCTCTCTTTTTTAATAAAAACCTGTAAAATTATTATTCTGAAAAATATGTTTATAAGTTTAGAATAAATTTTCTTTATTTTTCGGTAGAATAACAATCTCTCAAAAGTTATGGAAATAGCTTTGTCAGTGCTATCTATTTATAGGAAGAGAAGGTAGAACCCTTGTTGAGTTATAGTGGTTTATTTCAAATTGAAAAATAACATCCTACTTAAATTAGGGGAAGGGTGGACATTTTTACCTAGTATTCCTATTAAGGTTGCCCCCCATTCATGTCCACGATGAGTTTTTGGGACTCTTTCACATTAGGTCCAATTAAGAGTACTTCCTGGGCCATTTTTGACCCAGTACTTTGTAATATGATCCAATTTGATTCAGGTTTCTATTTCCCAAAATAAACTTTAATATCTACATATTAAATAATTTTTTCACCCCAATTTTACCTCCGATAAAATTTTGATGATTTACCCTTGATAAAATTTTGAGAAAATTCGTTCAATATGTCACAACTCAACATGTTCACTATGATCGAATTGTTTATTTTCATTTTCGGGCTTAAAAAAAATCCAAAGATATAAATTCATTCTTCCATCATTTTTTAAGTAATCCTATATAGGATTGCAAGTTTTCGTTTCCATTTTCACTTTTGGAAACCTATATTCATTTCCAAATGATTCCATTTATCCATTTCAGATAAAACCATAATCATTCTTGAATGTTTCACATTTCTCTTTTTCTATTCATTCCATTCATTTTTATTCAAACATGCAATTAATTCCTGGTTTCAACGAGCTAATGGAGGGACCAATTGGACATATGTAGTTAAGGTTCAAATGATTTATAATTAAGTTCCGACTTTTCACCTATTAAATATAAACTCATTTAGTCACAAAGTCATTCCACTATAGTATCGTGACCGAGCTCCCCCCAACGACATACCATTACGAAAGAAACTACTCAGTGCTCGTCCAATGACCTTGTCATAAGTGTGTTACCCTCATAAGATATCCTTGATCTCTTTGGGATAATACTTGTTCTCCCAATATGATCCTATTTTATCTCATGGTAGCCATTACATCTTCCTTCATAAAAAGTCAATCACTATTAAATAGTGATCAAGTCATCCATCACAAAAATAGACGACCCGTGGCCACGTTTACTTTTCATCAACCGTGTAATGCCAATGAGAGGATATAATTTACCCATGTTTTGGGCTATGAATTTCACTATTGTGAATGACACTACATACTATAGAAGTTGTACACCCTTCCTTATCTATTTGAACTCAAACTTTTACTTACATCAAAGTGAACGAGTCATACATACATAGTCCGCCATTCACTCAAGATATAGGCATGCCACACCATGAATGTCACAAGTGAATAAATCTATAACTGGATTCAGGATCTATTCTGCTTAGGTCATGTCCGATGTACTGTCAGTCCATCCAGTCACATCTATGTCTCTATCTTCTGGGAGTCATCCACTTCAGTGCTCAAGACAAGACATCTCTCCAGTTAGACTTGATAGACGATATATTAGTCTTTTAATTAGTTTTCTTATTTTCGATTAGACTAAAGATATGTTTAGGTTCGTTTACTAATACAAGCTATTTTTCTGTACCACGACTTGACCATGTAATACTGCTTAGTATTAGTTAAACATTTAGACAACCAATGAGCAACATTTTCTTCCATTTTGCTTTGCGTGCAAAAACCATTTAAAGACAATAATACAAAGTATATTAATCGTAATCAATAAATTTGTTTTATTAACCAATCTATTCGAAAAATTACAAGTGTATATTGACGAAAATATTACACTTAGGGCACTGATCCAACAATAAGATGCTTAGTAAGTTTATAAATATTAAACAAAACTTACCTTATCTTTTATCTAAATACAATAAGCTACCTTAACTTGACATAGTTTGGCTAGACATGACAAATGAAAAAATTAACAAGGTGTGCATTAACTTCTAATCAAACCATATGATGCCACAATTATGTAACAAGCCAATTCATGTTATTTTAGATAACCAATCTTAAAAACTTATTCAATCCAAAAGTAATACAATCACATACATAATCAAAGGCATTATACTCAATTCATTCAATATTATTCCATTTGAACATCAAGTTCATTTAATCTCATTTCAGTTTCTCATTTAATATAAACTGTTTCGCTCGATGAACTCTAGTAAACAAACTTGGATACCTAGGTATCTACACCACATCAGTTGCTCGTCTGAGCTGAATATATATATATATATATATATGTCAGGTTATCCGTCCGAGCTAAACCTTTATAATGATACATCAGGTTACTTGTTCGAGCTA
This sequence comes from Gossypium arboreum, assembly GCF_025698485.1. Lineage (NCBI taxonomy): Eukaryota > Viridiplantae > Streptophyta > Magnoliopsida > Malvales > Malvaceae > Gossypium > Gossypium arboreum. The sequence continues at coordinate 1,211,338 of NC_069081.1, forward strand.
AATCTGTATCACTTATATTTGAGAATCTGTAACAAATGTTGGACTTCGGTAACATCTGTAATTAATCATGTACAAGCGCGCACAAGACCCTATTAGCATGTCAATCGTATCCTAACCTTTACTAAACTCACACGAGCATCTTTTACACATATAAACATCACATTTCAATTTCATCCAATCCTAGCCTGATCGTACCAATTACACACACACACACAAAAATACAAATACATAACAACCTAAGTAAATAAATACCTTATGAACTTACCTGATCAAAACACCAAACAAGTTGATTCTTTAGGGACTAATAAACAATTTTAGCTTTTCCTCGATTACCTTCGTTTTGATCCAATTCTTGATCTATACAATTATTCCATACAATCCATCAATACTAGACATTTTTACATTATTCCATGACATGATTGAACCTATAAAATCTCATTTTTTGATATCCCTAAAGTTTTATATTTTATTTAATTCAGTCCCTGAATTTGAAATAGCAATAACTTTTAATTTTTAGCCTCGGTTTAAAATCTAACTTTAATTATGTTCATTAGGGACCCTCTACTCTCTATTTATATAAAAAATTTACAACAATTTCACATTTTATTCACTTTAGTCTCTATGTACAAAACTAACAATTAAACTTTACAATCTAGTCTTTTTCATAATCTAAGCCTAAAATCTATGAATTTCACACCAATTTCTTCAAGAAATCAACAATGGAAACTTTTAAAAACTTTAACAGTTTTACAAATTGGTACATGGGCTAGCTAAATCAAGCACCCATGACCTCAAAAATATAAAAATTACAAGAAAATAACTTGGAATTGCTTACCAATCAAGGACCAGATGTTAAGAGCTTCAAAAATGGTTTTTCTTAGGTTTCAAAGCTTGGCCAGCTAGGAGAAAATGAAGAAGATGACATATCCCACTGTAACATGCATTTTATACTTTGATTAGTTTTTAATTAACCTAAATTAATTAATTAAACCTTAATCACCATTAAAACAAAATAGTGGAAGTTAACATCATCATCCACTATTTGCTGTAATAAAATAATTTATTTACCATTTTGAACCTTTGGACAATTACCATTTAAGTCCCTAAGTCTTTAGCTAATTAAAAATATATAGCGATTAGACTTTTACTATTTAGTCCCTGTACCTAAATTATCTATTAATTTGGAAAAATTACTAGACCAAACTTAAATATATTTTTATACCAACTTTGTAAATATTCATATTTAATATTTACGGACTTGGTTTATGAAAATGGGGTTCCGAAACTACCATTTCCAATACCATTAAAAATCGGGTTGTTACATGATTCATGTATCCGTCTTGAGTCTGTGTCCGGTTAATAGGGATCAAGAAACAAATACTATACTATGAGACATTGATATGAAATACTAAAATTGAATGATACATCTTGTATATAAATGTTAAAGTATCAAAAGATGACATGTGAAAGATCATACGAACCGATTAAAATGAACAATGAAGGCTGATGTAGATATGAAACGAATCAATAGATTCAAGATACAAATAAGAAAATGAAATAAACTAGTGATATGCTGTGAAATATAAGTAAATGGGGTACATGATATATAATGTTATATGTTCTTACATGATAGACCAAATGAAATATGACATGATGATTGACACATGATACATGAGTTACAAATTGAATTAGTTGATAGTTAGATCACATTTTGATTGTATTTGGAATCTTACCTCTATTTGTATTATTGTTTTAAATCATGTAATTACTACTGAGCCTTATTTTTCAACTTACGGTTTGTTTATTTTTGTGTACAGGTATAATAGATCTTGAAGTAACAAAGTGATTGGCAACATCCAAATTCAACTTTCTCGACTTAGCAAGTTTGTATAGTTTTGTTATATTAATGGTAGGTGGAATTTACCTAAGGTTGGGTTAGATTTTAAGTTCAAATTGTTATTTGGTATATATGATGGAAAATGTTACATTTTGAGTATGACCACATGTGTTTAATGACAAGTATGTATGAACATTTAACTAGTAATGTTTACTTGCCAATAAGCCATGCTATATTTATGATTCAGTTGTTTCTTATTCGTTAAGTAAATAAATGTGTTACTTGTTTGAATTCATATATGGATAGATGGTTGATATGTCAAGGATGGTAATATAACATTTGAACTAGTTTTTAGGTCACTTAGACCATTTGGTATTTGTACTTGGCATATTGGAAATGAACAATTCAAAATTTGGGGAAACTGCCCTTAAAGTTGCAACACTCTCTTATTGGTTTTGTGACATTGAGCTTTTGTCCATGTAGTCGTGACGTTCCACTGTTGAAGTCGCGACATTAGCTTCCTATCTTCAAGGATGCGACTCACCTCGATTGAAGTTGCGATGTCATTTTTCTGTCTTCAGTGTTGTGATAGGTCTCCCTCATAGTCGTGACATTACGCCTGCATTTTGAGAATTTTACGTTTTAGTCATTCGATTAACATTGATGTTTCATAAGAGCTTTCATAAGCTCGTTTATAACCTATTTTTGATTTTAAAAATGAATTTATTAAGTTTTGAACCTTACAACTTATATAACTTGATTATTAGATATGCAAATGAAATTGTAGTTGCTCCAATAACGAATGTGACATCTCACATCTCAGATTCAGCGATCGAGTCGAGCGTGGGGGTACATTCTAGCTGTTAGAAACACTAAATTTACATATTTAAGACACCTTGAAAGCATTGGTATCGATACCCATAAAGGTGATAATGATACCTCAAGCAAAAAAGTCTTTAGAAATGTCTAGGTATCGATACCCTAGAGGTTGTTATCGATACTTTAAGACAAGGTATTGATACCTTGCTATTCTAGATTTTGTTGTGGTTACTGACTTGCCTATGTATAGATACCTCAAGGTTAGGTATCAACACAAGCTGGGTAACGATACTTTAATATTGTAAAAAGTGTTTTTAGAGACTGATTGAGGAATGTATTGATGCTTGAGTCAGAGGTATCAATACCAAACCTTAAAATGGCTTGGAAAACACTTTGAAACATTTTTTTGAAGGGTCTTCAGATTTCTCAAAAATACTTGCAATAATAAGACATTTTGTAAACTTGTTTTGTGTATTTGTAACATTTGAAAGTATTTTAAAATTATCAAATAATTTTTTAATTATTTTATTTAGGGTTTAAAAATCTAATTTAATTCTCAATAATTTGTTATAACAAAATACTTTGGAAACCAAAGCTAACAATGCTCTATTAGAAGGACTTGATTGAAAAATTCAAATACTTTGATACTAAATTAGAATATTTTAAAGTTTATAAACCAATTTAAAATCTAAATCATAATTTGAGAAAGTCTCATGCAATTAACCCAAGGCAAAAATAGGAGAAATGGCCCAAGGACTCATTTAAAACTCTTTACATTTTAAAATTAGTCTAATGCGGATTTAAAACTCTTTAGGTTAAAGTACAAATTTACAATCATACTATAGGTGAATATTGAAACTTGTTACTATACTTTGTTTTCATTTATATTTTCCATTATATTTTGAAATTACGAGTACATTTATTATTCAATACTTATGCGATTGAATTTTACCACTAAATTTTGAATTTTATTAAAATGTGCCACCAACTTTAATTTTTCAATTAGATTTTAACACTAGTATTAATTTTGATGATTTGAAAACATAAGTTGTTAAGAAAAATTCTTTCAAATATTTTATTTTAATAATTAAAAATAATTCAACTTATAAATATTTAAGAATTAGGACATTAAATTAAATTAGAATTTTTATTTAATGAAATAAAACTTGGAAAATAAAAATACATATATAGTAAAATTATTTTAATAAAACTATTTTATTTAATTTAAATATATTGTTAATTAACTTGTTATTGTTTTATATTAAAATAAAATATAAAATAATATTTTTATTAAAATTTGTTTTCAAATTATTTTAAAATAAAATTGAATAGCAAAATTTAATAAAAAATTAACTTTAGTAACAAAATTCAATCAAATAAAAGTAAAGCCACAAAATTTAATATAGAGTTGAAATATACCGTAAATTTATCTCTAATTTATAAGAATAATGACAAATATCAATGAAAGTGAAGTATAATATTCACTTAAAAGTATAAGTATAACGATAATTTGCATATTAACCCAAACTCTTTCTATATAAAATAAAAAATAAACGTATTTTGTAATAAATAGATTTAGATATTTGATTTTAAATTTGTTATATGAAAAAATAATGTAGATTCAGATAATAAATATATTAGAATATCTATATATATCTATTTTAAATTTGAATATTATTCAAATCTAAAATATCAGACCTGAGATTAAAATTACCTTTTTGTCATTACAAATTGGTTTGTTTGATTTCAGTTTTTGAAGTAAAACGAGTCTTCCAGGTTATTTCGTGACAATAAATGGCTCCCATACCATGCACAGTGTACTGTCATTATGAAAATTAAAAATTGAAGGCCCATTGCTTTGCTTGACGTTATATATAAGTGGGGAGTAGACCCTGAGAAACCCTATTTGGTACCTAATCCCAAAGTGGCCATATCAGCTTTGTCACCATGCAACAGCAACAAGATCTTCCAGCCAAAGCTGTCAGCCAAAAGTAACCCCAAAACAAAATAAGAAAAGCTGTAACTCTCAAACATCCCAGATGGGCTTTTCGATAGCTGAATCCCCATGTGAGAGCTGTTGTTGTTGGAAAGGGTTCATCATTGGCATTCTTTGTTCCTCAAACTGTTCTTCATGCAAATTTGCTGCTGTTGTCCTTGACCCTTCATTATTAATCCCCATGAAATCAAGGGTCGTCATGTTACTTCCTCCATTGCTAACTCCAAATATCAATGGCACTGTCGGGCTAGCACTATCTTCATGTTCCATGTGGTTATTCATCATCAAGCCTCCTCGTTTGATGAACATGTTGGTGGTGGTGGTGAACATTCCCATATCGTTCATTGCTCCAGTAGCAGCATTAAAAAGTTGGGTCATTTCATTGGGGCTGCCATGGCTTATCCCAACCATGTTTGACTGATCGGCTAGTGATACTGGGAACTGATCGTATGGCGTTTCAAAGCTTTTTTGCATCATGGTAGAGTTTATACTATTACTACCAGCTGAACCCATTTGAGCTGCTTTTTGTAGCAAAGCTGTTGCAGACATGTGGGGTGACCCGAACACTTGGCAACATCCATTTATGTTATCCTGTAAATAACTGAAACCAGATGAGGTATTTGTACTAAGTTGTAAGCTAGAGGAAGATGACGAAATGGTTCTTGGACCACGAAATAAAGTGCCCGAGCTGCTCGCAAAGATGCCCCCTCCGCCTCCCATGTTCATGGACTTAAATTGCATAGGCACTAGCTCTTGTGGAAGGGACTTGAAATCAGGTAATTCATTGCCATTGCTCATTGACATTGATGATGACATGAGCTCTGCAATTTGGTTTTGTGAGTTTGGTGATCCCATATTGTTCATCAATGCTCCATGGTTGTTGTTCACCTTGTTGTTTTCTTCAGCTAATGCATCACAGAAAGCTCTATGTGTGATAAAGCTGTCTCTCCTGCATAAACAATAACCAGAAAACCCCATCAATTGTCAGCCAACATTGCCTTAAAACCAACATTTCTCTCAAACATTTACCTCGCAAAGATGGTTCCACAATCACATTTATATTCCTTAGTACCACAGGTTTTCTGATGAGCTTTCCAATCCGATTGAACCGCGTATTTCTTCGAACACTTGTCACACTTCCATTTCTTCTCACCGTGCTTACGGCTAAAATGCTTCTTGATCCCGGTAAGGTCACCTAGCGCTCGAGCCGCGTTGTGGTGGACACAACTGGGCTCGGGACATACGTAAACTCGTTTCTTGACCTCGGTGGTCGCCCTTTGCTTTAACTTCCAAGGAAGATTATGACCTCTCCGGTGTAGTTGCAAGTTTTGGTCCCTTTGGAACCCTTTTTTGCATATCTCACATACAAACCTATTTGTGGCCATAAGCGTTGTTGGTGATAGAGCAATAACTTCAGCATTTGGATCTGATATTCAAACAAAAATTAAAAGCATTGTTTGTATGGCCCCCATAGAGAAGTGAAAAAAGTGCAATCAAGCAAACAGTTTCTTAGCAATTATTGTAATCTTATAGCAATAATTGAACCCTTTTTTCAAATTAAGAAACTATCTTTTTTTCCCTTCCAAAAAGCCATCAGCTTTTTCAAGAACTCAAAGCCATGCATCTAACTTGATAAAAATCATGGGGGGTAAAACAAAAATGGGATTTACCTGGAGTTCCTGGTAAATTCCTTTTCCTCTTGGCTCCTTGCAGTGGCTGTTGAGATGATGAAGAAGAAGAACCATTGGTATTAGAGGCACCAGAAACGGGAAATTTATTAATTTGCAGTTGTTGTTGTTTATCTCCAGAAGAGAAGCTTCCATCATCATCATCACCGGAGATATTTGACATACTTGGAACTGAAATAGAGGGGATATATATATATACAAACAAGCTTGTTTGGTTGGTTTGATTTGCCTTGGCTACAAATTCTATTGTTGGGTGGTGATAAATAAAAGTGGTGACTTGGCTTGTTTTTTGGTGAACATAAAAATCAGGGTGTCTCTACTCTAGAGGAAGACAAAAAAGAAAACCAGGGAAATTTGAAAGAAGAGAGAACTCTAGCTGACATAGGGAGTAACATTAGAACCTGTCTCCTTTTGGCTTTATATATGAACAAGGTCAAAATTTGAATAGGACAACTGCATGATAATTGCCCCTATTTTTCTCTCTTTTCAATTTCATTGCCATTCTCTTTCATAAAGTTTTAATAAGAAGCAATAAAGAGACAGAAAGAAGAATTATAAAACTCTAATCAATATTTAAAAGAAAACCCATTTCTGCAAGCATCTGCTACATCTTCATCACCAATTATATTAGTAAAAAAAAAGGTTAATTATCATCGAAGGAGTATCGATATAACTTATGAAGCAGACACATACGAGCACAACAATGTGAGGACAGAAATTTTGATTATTTTTATCACATAAAGGACTACACAAAGCACCATATTTTAAGATGTTGGAACGTAACAAATATGTTGAACAAGTTATTGCTAAATATTGACATTAGCTAAGTAACCCTCCCATGAATAAAAAACAACAGGAAAGACAACCATGGCGTTATATTCTTCTTCTTTTTTAAAGTATTTTTGTTTTATTTATTTTTCACACGAAAGTGATGTTTGATGGCGTTAAATAAAAAACACTGATGAATATTCAATTGTTTGTTGTTGAAATGGGAGCGTTTTTTACGATGAAGAAAAAGGAATAAATAGTAATTTCATTGGAGAATTATTTTTGTTTTAATCTATATGTAAGAAAACTAAATTCAGTTATTTTTAATTAATTTTATTCTTTTAATAATGTATAATATAAAATATTTTGAAATTTTTAATTAAATAATGTCCAACAACTACAAAGAAAATCCATTTTTGTCCAAATATGTTTGAAAACCTTAAACTTAAAATTAGTATAAAAAAATATGGATTGAGTCTAAATTTGACATGCGTATTGTTGTCGATGTAGAAATATGTGTGTTTAAGTGCGTTGAAATATATTATCTTCTTATTTATTAGTTGTGGAGGGACTATGAGTAGGGGAAAACAATGACGCCACTCAAAATTCGGGGTTCAAAGAGTTTTATAAAACTTTCTTGATGGAAAAAAAATATGAATGAAAGATCTTACTAAATTGAATTGGGTCTATGAATCTAAGAAATAGTGAGATTTCTTGACCTCTCTCAATTCGAAAATCCAAGATTTGAATTAATGTCCTTTCATTGATTCCTCCTAAATTGCATTGATTTATCCTAAAGATTTCATTTCAATTGGAATTTGGTTATTCACCATGTACGAGGATCCACGCTAAGCATCCATGGTTGAATGGTTAAAGTGCCCAACTCATAATTAGTAAATTCGTAGGTTTAATTTCTACTAGATACAAACTAAAGGATCCTCCAATAAGTCTATACATTGAAATTAGCTATGTATCAATAGAATCTCATCATCTATACATAACGAATTGGTGTAACATCCTAAAAATAGTTTGCATGATAATTATCCTCATATATAATAGGTACTTATACTGTGATTTTTTTTATGGATCTGATCCCTTTACTATAATTTAATATTTTCAATGACTTAAAAATTTTATACAAATTCTACTCAATCACTGGAGATTAATTGGAGGGAGAAAAAACAAAAGATCTTTTGGAATCCAATACCTTTTTGACTCATTAAAGATAAATCTAAAAAAAATCATTAATTAATTATAATAACTTTGGGGGTTTAGAATTATAAACCCTAATTAAATGATTAACATCATTATCATCAAATCACATTCACCACCGGCCGTATAAAGTGGGGTCTCTCGCAGTCTTATCTATGGGAAATGGTAATGGAAATGGGCCAAGGCTCTTTGTATTTGTTTATTGTCTCCCTAGTCACTTAAATTCTATTATTAATCTTGACCGCTCAAATATATTATCATATATATAATGTTATATCCAATTTATTTTCACATATTATTCATTAAAATTCTAGTTAAGGGATTAACGATAGTCATTTGTGTTAGTACTGAAATTTTAAACTTTGAAAAGTATAAAAACTTAGAATGATCTTATTAAAGAATGTAGACCAAAGCTATAGATATACATATAGTATTGGACTAGTAATTGACCTTAATCAAACAAATTAGCTATTACTGTTTGGGTGAAGATTAAATTTTTAAAATAAGAGCTAAAATTGATCAATTCGAAAAGTACAAAGATTAAAATTGATCAAATTAAAGTATAAGAACTAAATTCACAAGTTCTACAAAATACAAGGACTAATAGTAAAATTTAACCGAGAACTAAAAATGCTTTCTATAAAACCAAACACACTTTGCTTAACATTAGGACAACTTTGTTGAATTTAGAAAGAGATAAATTAACTGAAAAGAAAAACAGTCATCTTTATCAAAAAAATCTAAGATCAAAGGTTGGCACTAAGATTTTAAGGGACAATGCTTTTTGTAAGTCAATTATCAAGAAGACAGTAAGAAGAACCTGTTTTAATTGTTGAATGGTTCCTGGATCGGATAATCCGATTCGTGTATGATCAACAACCATGAAACTTTCAACTTTTTACCTGTCATTAGTCATGGAAATGTTCATAGGTTGAGTCGAGTTCATGCAAAATATCTATATTAAAATTTTAAGTTTGAATCTGATCTAACACGAAAAATGAATTTGTTTTTCTTTTTTATCCAAATTGACTCAATCTAGTCTGATCATATTTGATTTTTAGATTAATTTTATTTAAAAATATATTTTTAAAAAATATAATACATTAATTACACTAAAAAGGCTAAAATAAAAGTTGTCTAACACATTAAAATACATTGGAAAGAATTCATATTAAAAACACCACCATAAATATAGTAAATGTTTTATTATATTAAAAAAGTAAATATGATAAATATTTCAATGTATAATATAATTTTAAAATGTTATATTTTGATTTGGATTATTTAATTAGGTAATTTTTAAGGTTTTGGGTAATCGATTTAATATAAATATATAATTAATATAATATTTTATAACATAATATATTCGGGCCGAGTCAAGCTTGGGGTCAAAAATTTTGCCCAAGTCCTATCTCATATAGAATACGGGTATTATATTTTACTTAAGCACATTTTTCGGGTCTCGTATTTTATCTAAACCCTTCTATTTTTTAGACCCTGAACGGGTCACCCAATCATAAGCAGGTCTAATTACAAATCTGCAGCTAGTTGCGGTGAACAAAGGTAAGTGTTTTCCTGATATGATAAAAATCAAAAACAGTAATACTAAAAAACACAATGCTTCCGAAGATATGATGGGGGATGTGGTTCTTCCTTTTTGGTCTGGAATAGCTTTGTGTATCGAAATTCTCTCGCTTATTTCTCAACTGGCTAGTTTCCGGCACGACATATACCATCCTTAAGTCTCTTTCATGTTGGAATTACTAGCACCATTTCTAAAAAAGGTGTTAACAAAAGGCCTTCCACGGACTCTTCAGTAGTTATTTGGAGCCTCTGTAGGCTTTATCTTCCTCTTGGGATTGAAGGAACTGCATTTGAGAGCTTTGTTAGAGTTCAGTGACTCAAATTCTTGTTAAAATAAAATATAGTGGTAAAATGAAATAAAAGTAAAATCTGTATAGAACTATACTTCTTTTATTTTACATTGATTAGAATAAGGTTTTTCAACCTTAATACACTTCATCTATTTGAAATTGATTAGAATAAAGTTGTAGCGACGTAAAATTTTCGCTTTTGGTCGCTAATTGAGGCGATTTATTGAAAATTTGAAAACCGACTTTTGATTTTATTAAAAAATGGAGTCGCCACCGATCTTTTTTTAGGTGTGATTGGACACCTAATAAATCATCTTTTTAGAAAAGAAAATTTATTCTTGAACAAAAATGAAGGCCGAATTTGAGTCTACGTGAAAATCCAGAGAAAAATAGGGTTCGGGAGTCGGTTACGTACAAGGAAGGTATTAGCACCCTCGTGACGCCCAAAATTGGTATCTCATTAAACATGTGTTGTCTTGATTTTCAAAAATACGAATTCAATTTGACATTTAATCGTGATCCGATCGAAAAATGAGAATTTTTTAGTTTTCGGTTTTTTTAGAAGGGTGTCCCGTTTTCAACAAGAGCCGACAAATTTCACCCAACATAGCGATGAAATCAATGACTTAATGTTAAATCGGTTCATTGCCTTATTTATTGATAAAAAAAGAAAAATGAATAAAAAATTCATAAATAAATAAATGGTGCAAACAACGATATAATGAATGAAAAATATTAACATATAATATAAGAGTATTAGGATAAAAATAAAAACAATATTTACACTAAAAAGAAGATAACAATACAAATAACGATATGCTAATAATATAATAAGAAAAGCAAACTAATACGAATGGATAAGAACCAAAGAAAGAATTGGAAATGCATCAAGCAAATAATAAATATTATAATAAAATTAAAAACAATAACCATGCATATGATATTAAACGTAATAATAGTGTTAAACACGAAATAAAAACAATAAATGTATATATATATGAACATCTAATAGTACGTAAGGTGACGAAAAACATAATATTAACAATACTAATAACGCTACATACATACACATATTAAGATATATACAATAATAGGTATTAATGGTGCATTAAAAGTATTGAAAATATGTATATGATATATAAAAGGATAACATTAAAAATATATACATAATACAAAGTTAAAAATAATATATAAAATATGTATACATAATAACTATTAAAAGAATATACACATAATATATATATGCATGTATTAAAAACAATAATGATATTTAAAATAAATTATTAACAATGTTACATAAAAGTGTATATATATGAATGTTAAAATATTAATTGAAACTAAAACTAATACTAATAGTAGTAAAACTAATAATATAATATAATATAAAAACAAAAAAATGATAGTAATAATACGAGGATTAGTAATAGGAATAGTTATAATGAAAATAAAAGTAATACTAAATATAACAATAGTGATAATAATAATAATAATCAGTAAATTAAGTTAATGATTAATAGAGTAATAGATAAATAAACATGAAAAGGAAAATGTATAATATAATAATGATATTAAAATAAGGTAATTAAAAATACTACTATATGAATATGTATATATATGCATATATAAAATACATACCAATATTAATAATAATAATGATACTAGAAATAATAATGAAACACACATAAGTAGATAAAATATAATAATAATACTAAAATAAAGTAATAATAATAATAATAAAATACTATATACAAATATATACATAATAATATAAAAAAGTGATACTAAAAACATATATACATATATATATAATATAACATTAGAATATTACATAATATATACATATTAGAAATAATAATAATGTTAAAACAACTATTAATAATACTTCATAAATATATATATACACTAAAATATACATAATATATATATATATATATATATATATATATACATAAAATAATAGTGATAGTAATAAAACATGGAAGTTAATAATATATATATATATATTTAAAATATTAAAATAATAATTTAATACTATATCAAAACGTGTATATATATATATATATATATATATGAGTATTACTTAGAATAAATACTATGACTAATAATAGTAATAATATTAATAATAGATACAAAAATAATAATATTAAAATAATTAATTTAAATAGTAAAATAACTAAAAAGATTAAATTGAGCTAAAAACAAAAATATTTGGGGCGAAATTGGAATAAAAATAAAGGGAAAGGACCATTTTGAACATGCGTGAAACGTTAGGGGACTGAAACAGCAATATTCCCTTCCCTTCAAAACGCAGCGCATCAACAGGGATTAAATTGAAAAACGTGAAAATTTATGAGGCCAAATTGAAAATAAAAAAATGACTTAATTGCAAGAGCTTGAAAAAGCGGAAGGACCGTTCGCATAAATAACCCAGTCAAACAAAAACGCGCGGATCCTCTAGCGGGTCGGGTCGGATCGATCCGACCCTATCCAAAACGACGTCGTTTTATTAAAAATGGGGGGAACAAAACGCACCGTTTTGGTCCCTATAAAAGCAAAATTTTTTTTAAATCATTTGATAGCTTAGGGAAAAAAAAGAAAAGGGGAAGGGGGAGAGCTAGGGAGTTCTGGCCATTGGGCCGCCCGCCGTCCGGTCGTCGGACCGTCGTTGGTGCCGGCGCCGGCCACCGTGAAAAGGTAAAATTTTTTTTATTTCCTTTAAAAAATGGGAAAATATTGATATGTATGTATGTACTAGTAGAGAAAAAGAAAGAAGAAAAAAAGAATAGGGGTAGATTCGAAACAGAGAGAAAAGAATCACCTTTCTTGTTTCTTTTTTTATATTCGGTTCCAAATCGTTTCTCCTTTTGTATTTTCTCTGCTTTTTTTTCTATTTGTTCTATGCTATTTTTGGTTAAGTCTCTTGTTTGTATTGATATATCAATGGCCAAAAAAAAAATCCCTTTACAAAATTTTTAAATCGGCTTTTATAGCCTTTTACAAACTATTTTTCAATTGTTTTTGTCACTTCCTTTCTTTTCTTTGCAGGTGCCACTTGCTAATGGGACAAGGGCGGTGCTGCAGGCGGTGGAGCAGTTGGCCAACTTTGGCAGAGGTAGGTGGGCAGGTGGTTCGGCGCCGAATGCTAGGGGGGCTAGGGTTAGGTTTTTTTGACTTTGGATTTTTGGGTTTAGTAGGCTTTTGAATTGGGTCTAATATTTGGGTTTTGTAATGGGTTTGGGTAGATTTAGTTAGGTTTTGAGTGTATTTAGGTAGTTGGACTGGTAAATGGGTTTAAGTGGGTCTGATGGGTTAAGGGTTTTAATGGGTTTAGGGGTTTTGTTATTTTATAGGCCAAAATTGGCCTACAACAAAGGTTTTTCAACCTTTAAATAGATGTAGTTGAAACTCCTCTTGTATCATTTGAATTTAACATTAGTGAATTTTCTTCTCATTTGCCTGTGGTTTTTTTCTCAAAAGGGTTTTCACATAAAATATGTGTGTTCTTATTTTTCTTTTCTTTTGCTTTACGATCGTTCTATATTGCCATTATCGACATTAGTTTTACAAACTGGTATTAGAGCTTTTTGGGTTACTTATCTCGATCACGGTAATGGCGAAAATGAAGTATGATATTCTGTTGTTGGATCACAACACCAAATTCACGTTGTGGCAGGTAAAGATGCAGATAGTTCTTGCGTAGATGGATATGGAGGATACCCTGTTAGGGTTAGATAAGATGCTTTCGACATTTACGGATGAAGAGAAGAGACGTAAAGATCGAAAGGATTTAACGCAATTACAGCTGTATCTATCGAATGAAATTCTATAAGACATCTTGAAGAAGAAGACTGCCGTTGCATTATGGAAGAAGCTTGAGCAACTATGTATGTCAAAATCCCTAACTAGCAAGTTGCATAAGAAGCAGCATATTTAAGCCCTATCGTTTGGAGGAAGGTGCATTTGTGTACGAACACTTAACTGTGTTTAAAGAAATTATCTCAAACCTAGAGGCCATGGAGATTCAGTATGATAAAAAAGATTTAGGGTTAATTCTACTTTGTTCATTGCCTCCGTCTTATTCAACCTTTAGATATACAATTATGTATAATTGTGAATCTCTCACAATTGATGAAATCTATGCTTCTTTAACCTCGTATGATAAGACGAAACAACTTATAGTTGGATCCAGCTCTCAAGGAGAGGGTCTCATTGTTCGTGAGAGACAAGAATAAAATACTGATTATAATCGTGGGAGGAGATAAGAATGAAATCCTCGCAGTAAATCTAAGGGTAAATCGAGATATTCAAATAGAGGTAAAACCTATAACTTCTGCAAGATGAAAGGGTACATTAAATCTAAGTGCTATAAGTTGCAGAACAAGGTCAAAAGAGAGGTTGCGCATTAAAAGAGAAAATAACCAAAACAATATGATGAAGCTGATGTTGTAGAAGACTACAATGATGGTGAACTCTTAGTTGCTTCCGCCAACAACTCTAAAGTAAACGAGGAGTGGATCCTCAATTCTGGTTACACCTTCTATATGAGTCCCAATCGAGATTGGTTTACAACATATGAAATAGTGTTTGAATGTGTCATTTTGATGAGAAATCATGCTTTATGTAAAGTTGAAGGTATTGGCATGATCAAAATTAAGATATTCAATGGAGTTATTAGAACACTTAGTAGCGTACGACATGTACAAGAATTGAAGAAGAATTTGATTTCATTGAGTACTCTTGATTCAAAAGGGCACAAGTACACAATTGAAAGTGGGGTTCTGAAGATTAGCAAGGGTTCCTTTATTGTGATGAAAGGGTAGAGAAATATTGCCAAGTTATATGTTTTACAAGGTTCTACTATTATTGGTGATGCAGTCGTTGCTTCTTCTTCCTCGTCAAATGATGATGTTACTAGACTTTGGCGTAAACATCTTGGGCATACGAGAAAAAACAACATGAAAGAACTAAGTAAAAGATGACTTCTTAATGGATAAGGCATTAGCAAACTAAAGTTCTGTAAGCACTGCATTTTGAGGAAGTAAAAGAGAGTTCGATTCACCAAAGAAATCCATAACATAAAAGGAATGCTAGATTATATTCATTCTGATCTCTAGGGACCATTTAGAGTGCCTTTGAGGGGTGAAGGGTGGCGCTAATTATATGCTAATGATTATTGATTATTTTTCCAAAAAAAAAAGTTTAGGCATTCTTCTGAAAATAGAAAAATGATGTGTTGTTCACGCTTAAGAGTTAGAAGACTATGATCGAGAAGCAGACAAAAAGACAAATAAAACATCTCCACATAAATAATGACTTGGAATTCTATTATGATAAGTTTAATGAATTGTGCAAATCAGAAAGGATCATGAGACACTTAGCAGTTCGACATACTTCACAGAAAAATGACGTTGCAGAACGAATGAATAGAACAATCATGGGAAAAAGTTTGATGCATGTTGTCGAATGTTCATTTACTGAAGTTTTTTTAGGCTAAAGTGACCTCTACAATATGTTTTTGATTAATCAATCTCCGTTAATTTCCATTGAGAAAAAACTCCACAAGTGGTATGGTTTGGTACTCCTGCTGATTATTCTGATTTGAAGATTTTTGAGTATCATGCATATGCTCATGTTGATAATGAGAAATTAGAACCTACATCCATTAAATGTGTTTTTCTTGGTTATAATGCTGGTGTTAAAGAGTACAAGTTATGGTGTCTTGAAAATAGAAAAATTGTGATTAGCAGAGATGTTATTTTTATGAAATTGTTATGCTACCTAACTTACCTTTTAAAGACTCTTCCAATAAAGACCAAAAAAGTTCAAACACGCATGTGAAACATGTAGAGCTTTAGATTGATCCAAGATATACAACAAAGTCCACTTCTCAAGTTAAAACAAAAACTTTGAATAGAGTTGCTTCTTTACCATAATCAACACCACAATATTCTATTGCCAAGAAGACCTAGAAAATAAATTAAACCTCGAAAATGGTATATCGAGGCTAATTTAGTTGCTTATTGTTTAAACGTGACTGAAGATATAAATGCAAATCAAGAACTATCTACTTATTCTGAGGCAGTTAGTTGAAGATTCAGGAAAGTGAATGTTTGTCATGCAAAAAGAGATGAAATCGCTCCATAAGAATAAAACATGGAACCTAGTGAAGTTTCCTAAGGGTAAAAAGGTTTTTCGTTGTAAATGGGTTTTCAAGAAGAAAGAAGGGACTTCAAGAGTTGAAAAACCCAGATATAAAGTAAGGCTGGTTGCAAAAGGTTATAATCAAATTCCAGGTGTAGACTTCATAAATGTGTTTTCTCCAGTTGTGAAGTATAGTTCTATTCAAGCCTTGCTTGGTATTGTGGCCATGTATGATTTAAAGCTTGAGCAGTTAGATGTAAAAACAATGTTATTGCATGGAAAACTTGAGGAAGATATTTACATGCAACAACCAGAGGGTTTTATAGTATCAGAAAAAGTGGACTATGTTTGTTTGCTGAAAAAGTCCCTTTATAGCTTGAAATAGTCACCAAGGCAGTGGTATAAGAGGATTGATTCATTACTCATGATTTCAAAAGAAGCAACTCTGATAGTTGTGTTTATTTTAAGAAAAAAATGATCGTTCTTTTGTATATCTATTATTTTATGTTGATTACATGTTGATAGTAACCAAAGATAAATGGGAGATAAGAAAGGTTAAAGCCTAATTTAGTGAAGAATTTAGGAGCAGTAAAGAAGATATTTGGGATGAAGATTCTCAAAAATAGAAAATCATATAAATTGTACCTAAGTTAGAAAAGGTACATTAAGAAAATTCTTTGCACGTTTAATATGTAGAGTGCCAAGCTTGTTAGTACTCTGTTAGTAGCCCACTTCAGAATTTCATCTACTTTGTCTCCACAATTAGATGATGAAATTGACTACATGTCATATGTTTCATATTCTAGTGCAGTGGGATCTCTTATGTATGCTATGGTTTGTTCACATCTAAATTTATCATATACAGTTAGTGTAGTTAGTAGATACATGGCGAATCTCGGTAAAGAACATTGGAAAGTAATTTAGTGGATATTCAGATATTTACGAGGTACTACTGATGTTCGCTTACAGTTTGAAAGAACTAGAGATGAAGTGATTGGGTATGTTAATTCTGATTTTACTAGAGACATTGATAAAAAAAGATCTCTCACAGGTTATGTCTTTACTATTAGGGGTTGCACAATCAATTGTAAAACCACTTTACAAACTACAATTGCTTTGTCTACTACTGAAACTAAGTACATGGTGATTATTAAGGCTTGTAAAGAAGCTTTTACTTAAAAGGACTATTTGATGAACTCAATAAAGATCTTTAGATTAGTACAATGTTTTGTGATAGTAAGAGTGTCATCTTCCTTATGAAATATCAAATGTTTCATGAGAGAACAAAGCACATTGATGTTCGGTATCATTGGAGAAGAAAAATATTCACTAATTGTTGGATTTGAATGATATACGAAGAGAGACGACTATGTCTATTTATAGGTTTAAAAACATTATTCTAATCAAAGTCTAATACAGATTCCACTTCTTCGGCCTTCGGCCTTTGCCCTCACGGATCCCCCTATCTTGCTATTTTTTTTAACATGAATTTGGATCACACAACTCTAATAGGAGTAATATCATACGTACCGATAAAACACATTTCTGGAATATGGTTAAAAGGGAGATATTAACACAAAGGTCACAATGGTAAGTTTGAATTAAGTTTTTTCCTTCCCATCTACATTTTTTTCTTATGATAAAATACCTAATTGTATAACAGTTATATCCGAATTGATAGGAATGATAATGTTTCAATATACACTTGTAATTTTTTCGAATAGATTGGTTAATAAAACAAATTCATTTATTATATTAATATACTTTGTATAATTATCCTCACATGGTTTTTGCACGCAAAGCAAAATGGGAGCAAATGTTGCTTATTGGTTGTCTAATGTAACTAATACCAAGCTAGTATTACGTGGTTGGATCGTAGTACAGAAAGACTTGTATTAGTAGACAAACCTAAACATGTCCTTAGTCTAATCAGATATGAGCAAAATGATTGAAAAGCTAATATGTACCAAGTCCAATTGGGGAGATGCCTTATCTTGGGCATTGGAGCAGATGACTTCCAGAAGATAGAGACATAGTTGTGACTGATTGGACTGATAGTATATTAGATAGGACCCAAGCAGAATAGATCCTGAATCCATTTATGGGTTCATTCACTTGTAACGTTCATAGTGTGGCATACCTAAATCCTGAGTGGCTAGCAGACTATGTATATGTGACTCGTACACTTTGATGTAAGTAAAATCCTAAGTTCAAATGGATAAGGAACTGAAAGCTAGTGCATTGGGTGTACGACTTCTATAGTATGTAGCATGATTCACAACAGTGAAATTCATAGCCCAAAATATAGGTAAGTGGCATCCTCTCATTATTACATGGTTGATGAAAAGTAAACATGGCAACGGGTTGTCCGTCTTTGTGATGGATGACTTGATCACAATTTGATAGTGATTGACTTTTCATGAAGGAAGATGTAATAGTTACCATGAGATAAAATTAAATCATATTGGAAGAGAGGGTATTATCCCAAAGAGATTAAGGATATCTTATGAGGGTAACACACTTATGACAAGGTCATTGGATGAGCACTAAATAGTTACTTTCGAAATGGTATGTCGTTGGGGAGAACTCAGCTATGTTACTATAATAGAATGATTTCATGACTAAATAAGTTTATAATTAATAGGTGAAAAGCCGAAACTTAATTATAAATCATTTCAGCCTCAACTACATATGACCAATCGATCTCTTTACTAGTTCGTTGAAACTAGAAATGAATTGCGTGTTTGAATAGAAATGAACGAAATGAATAGAAAAAGAGAAATAAAAAACATTTTGAAATGATTACGATTTTCTCTGAAATGGAGAAATGAAATCATTTGGAAATGAATGTAGGTTTCCAAAAAATAGAAATGGAAATGAAAATGAAAATAGAAATTTACAATCCTATATAGGATTACTTAAAAAATGATGGAAGAATAAGTTTATGTTTTTGGATTATTTTAAAGTCCGAAAATGAAAATAAACCATCCAGTCATAGTGAACATGTTGAGTTGTGACATGTTGAATGAATTTTCTTAAAAATTTATTGGGGGTAAAATCGTCAAAATTTTACTAGGGATAAAATTGTTAAAACTTTATTGGGGTAAAATTGGGATGTGAAAATTATTTAATATGTAAATATTAAATTTTATTTTGGGAAATATAAAAACTAAATCGGGTTGGATCATATTATAGAGTATTAGGTCAAAAAAACATAGGAAATACTCGTGATTGGACCCGATGAGAGAGAGACTCAAAACCCCTTATATAACATGAAAGGGGGGGCAACCCTGATAGAAATACAAGGGTGAGTCATTCACCCCTCTCTTCCTTTAAGTAGGATGTTATTTTTCTATTTAAAATAAACCTCTACAACTCTACAAGGGTTCTAAATTCTTTTTCTATAAATAGATGGCACCAATAGGGCTATTTATAGAACTTTTGAAATATTGTTATTCTGTCGAGAAATAAGAGAATTTATTCTCAACTTTTAAATATACTTTTCCAGAATATCAATTTTACCGGTTTCTATTAAGAAGAGAGAATTTTTGTTTTTAGCTCAAAAAGAAAACTTTTTTCTAGTTATGTGTTTTGGCTCAATTGGTTCAAGCCCACACTCGAAGCAGTTCGTGGTACGATAATAACAGAGAAGATTGTTTAGTTGAAAGTTGGAAAATATAAAGGATCCGCTTATCCGAAAACACAGGTACATGTTCGGTTAAGGTTTATTGCTATAAATAACACAAATCGAGTCGATTTTCAAAATTTCAATTTTTCGCTGTGCAATAAAATCATTTTCAAATCAGGATTTTTTTCTAACAAAATTTTTTATATTAGGGACCAAATTGAATAAAATGAAAATAAGTCATAAAATTATGCTAAGAATAGAAAGTATAGTCCTTAAAGAATAAATGTGAAATTAGATTTTAATCCAAAGCTAAATATCAGAAGATATAGTTATCGCGAGTTTTGGGATTAAATTGAGTAAAATGTAAAATATGTGTGGATTTTTATTTGGATGTAGAATGAATGAAATATAATATTGTTTTATTTATTAAATTATCGATAGTAGAGAAAGACGGCATCGGTAGTCAAAAAAGAAAGGAAAAGCGAGCGTTGTCAACGAGTGTTGTAAGATTTCGATTTGTACTTTTATGATTCGAGATCAAATTATTTTTTTGCATATCCATGTTAATTGCATGATTAAATATTGAGGCGAGTATATAATTTTCGTGTGAATTGATTTGCTGTCATTGATTTTGAATATTAAGATAATGGACTGAATTGAATTAAATGGGAAGTAGTATGATTTAGTGGAGTAGGGTTTGTAATATGAGAATAGATTGAAACATGCTAAATGATATGAAATATTGTGTGTTGATGATGAATTGAAATGTGATCATGAAATTTAATGTGAAATTATACATACATATATATATATATATGAATTGGATTGAAATGAAATAAATTATTGTTATTCAATAAAACAGTGTACAGGGTACAAAAATGCAAATGTGACCGAACACAGGGTTTGACAGGTAAATTTAAATTATTACATGGTACGAATATGAGAATAAGAGTAATTACATGTATGATAATATAAATATGAATATTGATGCCCATATGAACTTAGTAAAATATGCGCGCTTGTACGTGATATGTGATTGTACAAATATTATTACAGGTTATATCTAGATCTAGCATCTATTGCCGATCATTGAGCATTATATGTCTCTACAGAAACTTTGGTATTGTGGAGGTATGTATTTGAAAATGTTTATACCTTTGATGCCTACGGGCTTTGCACTTCGGTGCCTTGATGTAGTGTAGTTTAAGCTCCTACAAGCTATCTGGTGTGGTACAGTTCACTGGTGTATCCGAGTATGTTTTACTAGGATTCCATTGGGCGAAAATTTAAAATCAAAACTTGAAATTGGAAAATGAAATAAACCGAATTTTGGTAACTATTATAATGTATGATTTGAATTGAAATGGTATGAAATTGTGATTGATATTAGTATATGAATTGATGTGTTAATATGGAACTATAGGAGTGCATATATGTAAATCGATATAAAAGTATATAAAAAATTATGTGATCCATTTAGATCAGAGCCTTGGGGGCAGAGTGGAATTCGAATGAGCCAAAAGACTCTAGTAAAAGGTTTGAATGGTAAGTTAAATGGTTAAATGGTTTTGATTGAACATGAAAATTGAATAGCTTAATGTCAATGGCATACATGGTTGATACATAAATACTTTTGAATGTTTAATTGGCATAAAGATTAACATTTGAAAATTTTTATGATTTAGTCAATTCTATTAAAATGTTTAATGGCATAATACGATAAATTTAAATGTTAATATCAAATGAATTGATGCACAAAATGAATATATGCATATTTCATATGATAATGGAAGCTTTTGGCATGTATGTGTTTGTAATATGGCAAAATATTGAGCTTGAATTGGTTATATGCTTTTGAATAATACTTGTGTTATATTGAATTGAATCATGAAAGTACAATTTGTTATATTAAGTGCGCAGGTATAGGTGGAAATCAAAGTTTTGGGAGGTGATTTCAACATCCAACCCATGGTCCTCGACTCGACAATGCTTGTATAGTCTTTTTTTGTTTAATGTATGGCATGTACCTAGGTTTGAGTCGATTTAGCATAGTATGAGATTTTGTTAATATGTAAAGCTAGGAAGAGTAAATTTGATATGACCAAATGGTTAGTTTTCATGTTTGAGAATGATATATAGTTTTGAATAGGATGAATAGATATAACAATTGTGGCATGTTGGTGAATTACTACCAAGTGACCAAATGATTGGTATCATGAAATTTGATTATGATTTTGAATTGAAATGATGAAATTGATGTAATGCAGATGTATATAATGTGTTAAGGTTTAGAAGTGAACATATTGGAGATGTATCTTTGGCTAGAAAGGTGAATGGAAACATTGAATTGTTTTGTTTTGGTATTACAAATTGGTACCTTTTGGACCATTTGGAAACAGGGTTCACATTGTGACAAGGAACCCACAAAGTTGCGATGTCAACTCGGTATTTTGTAAACTTTGCAATTTGGTCATAATTCGACCTTGGGTTAGTATAAGAGCTTTCGAAAGCTCGTATAAGACCTGAGAACGATTATGTAATATATTATGAATATGTAATATACTTATCTACATGTGTAAATAGCTTCATTATTTATAATTTATTGTAGTTGCTCCGACAATAGATGTGACATCATGTAGCTCGAACTTGTTAACCAAGTCTCTATACTCTTCTAAATTTAAAATTTAATCTTTCTTTTCTTTTTAATTTCAAGAATTTAGTCCCCTACTTATTCGATTTAAAAAATTAAAATTTAATTAATAACACTATTAATTGAATTTTATTAGATTTGAATATATGTTATCAATTAAACTTCAATTTTTAAATCAAATATTTAAAATGAAAATATCACATACTCAAATTGGGATAAATACAAAAATATACATGAACTTTGATATAATGTGCAATGTCATACATAAACTTTGATTTTGTGCAATTCTATACATTAAATTTTGATTTGATTTAGTTTTTAGAAATCACTAACGGCATTATCAAATTAGCACTAATTTATGTTGATATAATGCATATAACTATTATATTAATCCGATATGAAAAATCAATGTATTTATTTCTTTAAATGTATACATTTGAATCAAAATAAAAAGTTTCATATAAACCATAATTCAAGTTTTAAGTGCATAATTGCACTAAATCAAAGTTCATGTATTAAATTACAATTAAAATAAAATTTATATATAAATTTGATATTTTTCCTTCAAATTTAATGAAAGTTGATAAATCATGTAATCATTTGAATTTCTAAAATAAAGACAGAAATATTAAATTTCAAAAGTTCGAAGAGTTCCACAATTAAACAAAAATAGAATTGGTAAATTATTATTTAAGTTTAATATTAGGTATTAATTCTACACCAAATAATTTTTATCATCGGATCTCACAGTATGTACCCTTAACTAAAAGTTGTAACGTGAGGATTTATATATTAAATCTACAGTTCATAAGTCATGCCAACCTTAAGCATGCGCTTATGAGGGATATCAAACACTTTCTCACTTTGTCTCAAGTTTTTCTTCATGAAATTGTAAGCATAATCTATTAACAACCTTTTCCCTATCCCACTCCCTTTGCTTGCAATCACCTCATTCTCACCTATCAAATGCACCACCCCACCTTCCCATGCTTTCTCCACCATGCTCGTCTCGCTCACCACTCTCTCTTGCCACTCCTCTTCCCCTCCCTCTCCGTTCATCATCCCGTTTTCATCTTCCTTACCTTTCTTTCCATCTATAATGTGAGCCAAATATATGTTTTCCGTGATGAACTCTTTCAACTTCTCGACTAAAGTCTGTTCCAACGGTTCTACTTTGTTGCGTATGTCGGTGTACCCGTATCTGACGACGCAACGGAATATGTTTAACTCCTTTGGTTCCACCCTTCTGAATAGGAACCGTTCTTCGGCTGGAACTTTGCTGATAGGTAGTGACTTGATGGAGACAAAAACAAGGACCGAATGCAATGCTTGTATGTTCGCCACATAGTGCTCGAATATGGGTGGAATGCCTTGAACGAGCTCTGAGTAAAACAGGGCAAGTCCCGGGATTCTACACAAGTTTGTGTCGGAAGCAATGTCCTTTACCCTTTCGAGGGAGAGTTTGTGTTCAAGCTCGAAATTGTATTTCTTTCGGTACACGTTGTTCCAAACGTACATCACGGTCATCAAAGCCGCCGCGAAAGCCAAAGGCAAGTAGCCTCCTTGGTCAAATTTGTATAGGACGGAACTCAAGTAAACGAACTCAACTGAGCCGATAATGACAACGTAGGCCACCACAAAAAGAATATCGGTTTTCCATATCATGATCATGATGAGAACCAACAGGGATGATGTTAGAGTCATTACAAACACCACTGCAATCCCTGCAAATATTACATTACACTCAATAAGAAATGAAATAAAATTGCATTGCATTGCATGAATGTGAACTGAATGAAAATATTACCATATGCATTGCCAATCTTCTCCGTGGTT
Source organism: Gossypium arboreum (assembly GCF_025698485.1). NCBI lineage: Eukaryota > Viridiplantae > Streptophyta > Magnoliopsida > Malvales > Malvaceae > Gossypium > Gossypium arboreum. The sequence continues at coordinate 1,235,787 of NC_069081.1, forward strand.
CTAAATCCGAGAGTTACCCCTATACAAGCTATCATCAACAAGTAATTCACCTCCGGAATATAAACTTGACCTTCGTATTTAGCCGATGTATGAACGATTTTAACACGAGGGAAACACCCCAACGACAGCGACTGTTGGATTATAGAGAATGTCCCCGAAATCATTGCTTGACTTGCTATAATCGCAGCCGCCACCGCCACCACAAACATCGGCCAATACAAAGAGTGCGGAATCGATTTAAAGAACGTATCGGAGACTAAACTTTGGTGTTTACGAAGGAAAGAGGCTTGTCCAGTATAGGCCATGATTAAAGCTGGGTAAGTCACCGAGCACATGCTAATTTGTATCGAACGAACCGTGAAATGGCCAACATCAGCAAACAAGGCTTCGGTCCCTGTTATGGCAAGAACCACCCCACCAAGGGAAACCCATGCATCTTTTTTGTTCCTCTTAAAGTAATCCACAATATATTTTGGGTTTATGGATTTGATCACTGTTGGGTCAAATTTAATTAAATTGTAAACCCCAATGCCACCAATGAGAGTGAACCAGACACAGATTATGGGAGCAAAACTGTAACCCACTTTGTCTGTTCCAAATCTTTGAACCATGAAGAGACAGATCAAAATTGCCGTAGAAATCCAAACAATCCTATCTGTACGTATTAAAACCAAATGTTAGCAATGTTCCAATATATAAGTATATGTATATGTTGATATATGGACCTTCTGTCATTGCAGATGTAGCTTCCTTGATGCCACCCACAGCTGATAAAACTGCAATGGAAAGTTTAAAAAAAAAAAGAAAAGGTAAGATAATCGTTTTATGTTAATGGATGGTGAAAGTATATGGGGGGCAATGGGAGGTAACCTGAAATGCAAGGGGTGAGGACGCCATCGCCGATGACCATGGAAGTGCCGAGCATGGTGATGATCAAGAGAAAAAATTTAGCGAACTGGCTGTTTTCAAGCTTGGACTTGAGCTTTGAAGCTCTACGTAAACGGTTGCTGGGTAATTCAAGCTGGAAATTGGATACATCTCGATCCTCGGCTTGTTGACTTGGGATTAAACCCACCCTCGCGTATCGGCATATTAGTGAGTATAGTGCAAATGTTCCACCTGAAAAATATCATTCAATTATGCATAATTCTTTCAAAGGTCGATGGAACTGTTCTGAACCGGCTGGTCGACCAGATGATTAGTATATCGGTTCGGACAAAAACTTGAATCGATTTTTAGGCTAACAGTTCAAAACTTGGTTTTTCTATTTTTAATATTTTTTATAATTTTTTAAAGAATTTATTTAATTAAAACCAAATCAACCGGTTAAGCTAAAAATTAGTGGTTTAATTAGTTTGATTACCGGTTTAAATTTAAAAATCTTAATTCTTTCTACTAATTCTCATTTGCACCGGGATTTTAAATTGGTTCTAATTAAGTATTTGAAGTATCAGTAATATATCAATCATGTTATTTTGTTAAACTTAATTGTCAATTTAAACGTTAAATAGTAGTTTTGAAATACAAGAATCAAATTGGAAATAATGTTTCTAGATTTTATTGGCGGCCTATTTCTCAACACCTTAGATCTGAATTGTTGATACGACAAGTATACATGTATTTAGTATTGGGACAAATCTCAAAACTATACATGAACTTTAGTTTAATGTACAATTGTATATATGAAATTTCGATTTGATCCAATTCACACAAATTATTAACACAATCGTTGATATAACATCAGTTTATGTTTAAATATTTGCATACATAAATAATTATATTTATTTAATATAAAAATAATTTGATATTTTTACTTTTTAAATTACACGGCTAAATTAAAATTAAAGTTTCACATATATATTAGAACTACAATCAAAGTTTTATGTGTATAATTGCTCCAAACTAAAATTCACGTATTAAATTACACATGAAATCAAAATTCATATATAATTTTAAGATTTATCACTTTAAATTAAACCAAGACTTTTATGAATTAACCCTTTATTTTAATTTATTTTCATAGGAAAGTCCTCTCTCTTTTCTTTTAAGAAAAATTCACTTAATTTATGTAAAGAAATCTTTTAGGGATCAAGATGCTTTTGATTACTTCTAAATTAACTTTTCTAAAAATATTATTTTATGATCACTTGTTTCTGAAATTACCATTAATCAATTCCCCAACAAGTTGGGATTCACAACGTTTTATGCCAACTCCGATTGTGATAAATTTTTTTAAAGTACTAATATATAATTTTATAAATTTTCGAGAAATTAAATTATAATTTTTTAAAAATGAGTTTGAAATTTGAAGGACTAAAATATAATTTTCTTAAGACCACATAAATAAACAAATAAAAAAGCAAGCAATGAATTTTTTGTTTAATCAAGACTATTTTACCCAAGTAAAGTTCTCCCCCAGATGGTTATGTAATTATTTTATAAGACTCGTACATTAACACCCAATTTGCTTCTTAACTTCTCTAATCACCCATGTTCAGACTGACCAAAATATAATTAATTAATTAATTAAAATTTGAATATTCAGACCACACAACAAGTTCATGAATCATGTCATGTTTAAGATCTTAGTATTCATTAGATTTGTCAATATATAAATATAAATTAATTTCGAGGTGATTAAAAAAACAAAAACAGCTTCCATGCAATAACTTAATCATGTAATAAATGAAATGTTTTTAAAGTCTTTTTTTTTTTTTTTTACCTTCACCGTTGTCGTTGGCTCGTAAGACGATAAAGATGTATTTGATCAAAGGGATGAGAGTGATGGTGTAAAAGATCAAAGACAGAACTCCCAGTATGTCGTCGCTGTTTTTAATACCGTCGGCGAAGGTACTCGCGTAAACGTAAAGCGGCGACGTCCCTATATCGCCGTAAACAACTCCGATGCTTTGAAATGCTAGTTGCAGTATCACCGACCATTCCACAGCCTACTCGCAAATTGTTCAACGTTATTACAAACTACTCATATACATATAAGCTGAGACTTTATATATATATATATATATATATATATATATACATACCTGAGAGGCACGAAGGTGATGGCTGGGGACCTTGGCGGATTCCAAGTCCATGGAATCGGACCTGTGGAGCTTGTGTAATGATGGGTGGGTTTTAGGGTGATGGGTGTCGTCTGATTCGGCATCCTCGGAGTCATCATCGTTATGGTGGGTTTGTTCAATAGGTTCTTCTTGTACGAAGTCATCCGTAGGCATAGTATGTGAAAGGGAAAAAAAGAACAGAAAAGGAAGGGCTGTTGCGGTATGTGAAAGAGTGAAGAGTTTAGCTCCCAAATCTGAGGGTGGGGGATGGAGTTTTTATATTTATTACTAATTAGGAGAATATTCTCCTTTCCTCTTCACCAGTTGGGCACTTTTTTAAAGGGTAAATTGCATTATTAGTCATTTAATTTTAAGTAAGTTTTAGTTTTGGTCACTTAATTGAAAAGAAGTTACAATTTCAGTACTAACATTTTTACTTTTTTTCTATGGAGTACTTTTATAGTTAGTATAATAACAATTTTAATACTCAATGTCTATATTTTTTATCAATTTGACGTTGATTCTATATAAAATTACAAAAATATTAAAAATATATAAAATTCTATAATTCTAAAAAATAAAATATCGAATGCATTTAATTTTTATTTCCTATACATATTGGATCTTCAACAATAACACAGTCGAGATTTTGATTTTATAGAATTTTTATATAGAATTTTCTATTTTAAAAATAATTTTAGGTTTTTATATAATTTTTATATTGGGTCGGTTGACTAAAAATAATAATTTTGAAAACATTAGTGATCAAATTAAATACTAGAATCAATCTTTTCTATAACAATCACGTGCTATATTATCATTTCGTTATGATAGTCAAGTTTTTAGAGCAATCATTTTTTATGTTTTATTTTAGTCATTTATAACAACTTTTCACTTATAACAACAACATCCATAATTATGAAATATATTCTTTATTGAATTAGTTTTCTACAGCAACATAGGGTCTAAAATTTTAAGTAAAATTATAGTTATTTTATATAAGTAAAGCCGTTAATTATTATTTATTAAATAAAATGATCTTAATTAAAATATTATTTCAATAAAAAATTAAATTTTACTTGAAGAAATCTATTAATAATATTTTATTAAATAAAAATAACTTTGAGTGTAATTAAAGATATCAATTCAGTAAACTATTAAGTTTCCTAATTATATATTTTACTGTCAATTTGAACATCATAAACCTATAAATTGATATTTTGAATTTAGTAATTCATGATAAATTAATTAATTTAATTCGATAACGATTAATTGAACTTGTTAAATTTATGAATATTATAATTAATCGTGTAAAAGAATGTAAAATAAAATATACATAAAAGCAATAATACATGCATCTGTTGTATGTGTTTTAATTTTGTTGATTTGATTTTCACTTTCTTTGTTTGATTAAAATTCACGATATAAATTCTATGGTAAGCTTACAACGATTAACTCTCTATAACATGTTGTCATAAGTGTATAACAATCACTTCTCTATAACAAGCAAAATCTAGACAGACAAATGAGACTATTATAAAAAGGGTCGACTATCATGCTGTCAAGCATGGAAACGAATTAACAATAGTTTTATTATTATGGGTTTTTATGATTTGACTCTAAATTATATAATTTTTTCATTTTGATATCCGAGTTACTATTTCCATTCTTTTTTTTCAGTTATCATCCGTGTTCAATAAAAATGTGCCATGTGTTGTATTATTATTGATAACTTTTTTAAATAAATTAAAGATAAATGATAAATCAAGTATAAAAAATTTAAAATACTAAAATGAAAAATATATATAGTTTAAGGAATCAAATTGTAATATAAGCCTATTATTATTATTATTATTATTATTATTATTATTATTATTATTATAAACTTGGTTCCAAAACCCAAGGAATTAGGAGATAAATAAATAATAACGTTTGCTCAAATATATATGCAGGAAATATTATAATGTTATTGGAGTAACCAAACTTCGAAATTAGATCAATAGAGAAGTTTAACAAAAGACAAAACTATAAATTATTCAACACTATAACTCTCATATTTAGAGCTATGTTAGCATAGTTTTTATAGTAATTTAGGAAGTAATTTTAGAATTTAGGTTAGTTTTATTACTTTTTATAGTTTTTCAGATTAATTATATATATTTTATTTTTAGAATTAATTGAATTTACTTGCTTTATATTATAGGTATCAGATGAAGAATGAAAGGCTTGAAGTATAGAGTAAAAAGTAGTAAAGAGAAGTCTTTCGATCCATTAGATTTTAGTATGGTAGAGCAAAATCTTCAATTTCAAATTTCAAATAGCAAATAGTTCGCTCCACCACAATTTTACGTCCAATGGAGAGAAACGATTAAAACCCTAAAAAAATAAGAGGTGATGTGATTTAAGAAGAAAAGAGGAGGAAAAAAAAAGAAAACAAATAAACTTAGAGGCTAAGAAATCATTCTCTCGCATTAGAGGGAGCTTCAATCTTGCAAAGACGGGAAGAAAAAGAGATCTAGAGCGTTCCACATTAGGTTGATAATTATTTTTTTCTCTAGATTACTTTTTTTTTTTACATTCTCTCAATACAAGTTTGTTTTGAATTTCTTATTGTGATGTTTTCTCAAATCATGAACTAAAACCTTTTTTCTTGGAACGATGATGAATCTTATTTTTTGCTAATTAATTATTTTCTCTTCAATTGTTTCAAATTTTGTTAATTATTTATTTTATCTTGTGTTTATTTAATTTGCTTGCCTATCACTAATTTGTATTAATTCGATAATCTTGATTTGTCTTGGAAGAGAAATTAAGGTTTTGATTTTGATTAAATAGATTAGGTTTAACTTTAGAAGCACCGATAAACAAGTTAATTTGGGCTAGGATATAGGAATATACCTGATACCCTGATCAACCCAATAGGTTTTTTCGTAATGACTTCAACCAACTTACCTAGCATAAGAATATAGCTAGTGGAGAAGAGAGATTAACTTAGCTAAATATTGGAAGGATTTATTTAATGTCATTGTATCCTAAGTTAGTAATTACATAAATTGAACAATTGAAAGAGAGATAATTAATTAAGTGGAATAGGTGAAGTTAGAGTTCTAAGATCTTAAAATTGATTGAGAAAGTTATAATTTTATTGTTTTATTATTTGAATCAACACGTACAATCGCGTAATAAATTTTCGGACATCATACACTTATTACATATCCATCGTGACTTATAAATATGTACATATACATTGGTGAAGTACAATCACTTAAAAGAAAAAAAAATCAACGATTTTACAAATTTTTATTTGAGATAATGGAGGTAGATGCTGTTTATTAAAAATCAATTAAAAAATAATCAACAGGCGCGTTATCACCAATGTTTGCCCCCATTGTAATTAGCTTCAATTTGACGATCACCAACGTTCAACACAGTGTCCTGTTTGATGAACCTCTTTCAATCTTTCCATCAACTTAGGGTCCAAACTGTCACGCTCGTGGCGTTGGTGTACTCGTATCTAATCGCACAACGGAACCAATCTTTTCGTAAATCGGATTAGTAGTGGGCTTGATTACTCCACTGATTCTTTGTTCCGGTTATATTAAATATATTTATAAAAAAATAAAAAAATTAGTTCAATAAAATTTTTAATCCAATTCAATTCTTTTACATCAATTCGTAAGTTAATCGACTCAGCTTTTTTCTTTAAATTGAATACCAATTAGTTTTTGATTCACTGATTTCACCAATTAATACAATCTGGTTCCACAAAGCTCTTTCGACTCTAGGGGTGTAGTTAATCCAAACTGAGCCAAGCTCGAATAATGTCAAACTTGGATTCAAGTTGAAATTCGGAGTTTGAAACTCAACTCGAACTCAATAAAACATCGGTCTTTTTGGAATAATGCTTCAAGATGGCAAATCCCGGAATTGTACTGAAATTCGTGTTCGTGGTTATCTGCTCGAACTTTTCGGCAGAAACCATGATGGTCGAGTTTGTAATAGTACTTTTTCCGATGTATGTCGTTCCAAATGTTTCTCACAATCATTAGAAACGCAGCAAAGGTCAATGGCGAGTACACTGTTATGGAAAGAACGACGCGGCCACCAAGGGAACCGCACGCATTCTTTTTGTTCCTCTGTACATTGGGTTAATGGCTTTTCACCGCTTTTGGGTCACCATAGATGGAAATGGTGAATGCTTGTACGAAGTATAAGAAAATGTAGGTTACCTTCGTCGATATCATTGGCTCGTAAGACCATGAGTACGTATTCGATGAGAGGAATGAGAATGAGGGTTTAGAATATCAAAGAAAGAACCCCTAATATGTCGTCGCCGTCGGTTAAACTAGTGGCGATGTCCCAATATCCCTATATTACGTCGATGCTCTGGAAGGCCAGTCGCAATATTACCAACTTTTTAAATCATATTACTTTTGTCTGATTATTCAATAATTATAGGAATACAATAAAATCTATTATGTAACGCTTAAACATTTTATCACAAAGTATGAACTCACATAATTATTAGAATATGCATGTGAAAGAATTCTTGATAACACATATTGTTCGATTGTGTCTCTAATCAGATAATCGTCTCATCTAATCCTTTCAACTTAGTTAACATCCGTACTCTACCACTCAGACCTATAAAATAGGAGACTCAATAATTCGTACCCACACAAACTAAAATTTCTCTATAAAATACTCCTCTTTAGCACTAAGATATAAGAGGAGAGGAGTACATATATCAAAAATAATACTCATATTTTGCTAAAATACAACCTCTAAACTTCTATTCTAGCAGCTTTCAGCCCTATCCCTCATTCTAATTCTTCTTCACATCCCTCCCATGTGAACTTTCATTATTGTACTATTTTACACATTATATAATTTAATTCTTAAAAAAAACACATAAAAAACATGGACAAATTTAGTTGAGGAATAACCTTAATAGGTTAATTTCAATATACTTTAATGTCTCGTTTAGTTATTAGTGGATAGGGGCGAAATTAGGGGCTAGCAGGGGTCTCGGCCCCTTTAAAATGAAAAAAAATTCTATTTAAACCCTTTAAAATTTTTAATTAATAAAAGTAAAATTACACTTTAGCTCCCTAAAAATATAAAAATTTGATTTAATTTTTAAAAATTATAAAGATATATAGCCTATAAAATGGTAAACTTACATTTTTGCTATTGTAAAATTACAATTTAATTTCAACCCTAAAAATTATAACAATTAGACATAAAATAAAGAATAGTTAATACAAATTTAAACATAAAATTAAAAAGATAAATAAAATTCTTGTACAAAATTAAATCACGAGTATAACTAAATATTACTAACGAATTAATTTATTACTAACTTATATTTTAAAATATACATAAAAAACACTTCAACCGAGCAGGGCATAAATGTATATTGTATCATCTACATAGTCTTTTGTTGATTTTATTTTCTCATTTATATATGCCATGTAATGATGGATCTAGCATTGATTACCCAAAAAGTAATAAAAAAACAGCAATCATTATGTATTAAACTATTAGGGTATAATTTTAATTACCCCAAAACTCTTTCAACAAAAATAGCCTACATGAGAATATATATATATATATATATAAAGGTTTCTTGAGTGGAAGAATTACTACTCATGATTTAAACAAAGTTAGAAAATTCGTCCAATTCAAATATATGTATATTATATTTAAATTAAAATTAGGTCAATTGAATATAAATTTTTTATAAAATAATTTAAAAATAATAAATATTATTATCAGAGTGTTTTTATTATAAAATTTAATATATTGACAAAATATTTTTAATTAGGTTTTAATTGATATTTAAAGAAATAAAAAATTAATAAATAAGATCATGCATGTGAAACTAAAGTTGCTATAGTAAATATATTAAAAACTCTCCTTAAATTTTGGTTTTAAACGTGATTTGAGGATAAATTTTTGGTGTTTTATTTAGATTTATGTAAATTTATTTTTGAAATAATTATTATATTTTTAAAGTTACGAGTACAAATAATATATATGAATTATTTTCATCTAAATTAATCATTATAAAATATATCCAAACTTAAATTTAAAAATAATTATAGAATGATGAATCTTTAAAGTCCTTTAAATTTTTTTTAGGTTGTAAATGAAAATAAAGCATGATGAACAAAATTAAATTTTATGATTTTTCCTTTGGATTTTTAGTATTTTTAGTTGGATTTGAATTTTTTCAAGAGAAAAAAGCTGAAAATCAAGAAGAAAAATCTGATTTGTCATGCTCGAAAAGTGATAGAGATAACGTAAAATTACAGTTTCATACAATTCTTTCTCTTTACGACAAAGCTTTTAACCGATTATTTCTATAAACTTTCAAAATTTCTAACCAAATATTAATTTATTACTAGTACTTTGAATATTTGGTTACAAAATTGTGTTTTCATTAGAAATTTGAGTAAACAGCTAATGAATTTTGTAGTTGTTACAAAATTGATATTTTTTAAATTAAGTGAATAAAACAAAATTAATACTTAAATAATCAAGTAGGTAATTTATATAAAATTTATATATATATATTGGGACCCAAAAAAGGGGGATTCTGTTGCGGTGTAAGTAGTATGAGTCAGGAAATTCTGAAACGGCTTTAAGAAATTGTAGTTTTGGATTATGGAGTTTAGGGTTTTTCTACTGAAACGGCAATGGGGGATGACCGGTCAGTCCTTAAGAGTCCCATCGGATCAACTAATTAACAAAATTTCATTGCCTTCTCAAGTTCTTCGTCATTTCCCTTTTACCTTCTCCATGGTCTTATTCTGCGTCATTTTCACCACTCTTTCTCCTAACTTATTATATTCACAAATAATAAAATAAAATCAACTCTTTTTAAAGATATCATTGAGCACTTTATTACATCTTTTTTATTCTCGTAATCCAACTTTGACTAAAGAGTGTATGTTGTCGTTTAAAATGTGAGTTTATAAAACTAGAATGTCTTGTCAAATTAAATCGTGCATGATACACGATTACTTATTAAGGGGATGTGAGCATCCATGCATGGCACTTGTTGGCTCAAACTCTATCATGTACAAATGCTTACATCCCCATGATAGGTACTCATATGCCACACATGACCAAGGCAAATACAAAAAGACTCTCGAATGAAAAATTGTAATTTAATCTTTTTATATATAAATTGTTAAATTATAAATTTATATATGGTAACATTATACATTATAGCCACCAAAAATGAAAAAATATATATTTAGTGTGGGTTTGGATGGGTAGTATGGTGCGGTGCATTTAGTTTATTTTTTGTCTCACACTACAATATCTATGTATAACTTGATTTAACCATAATACTCAATGAACCTTCCTCTTCAAACATGTAAACTCTCATCAAAGTTGGAAGACAAAACCTCATCTTAATCTAAGGACAACACTTACACGTTGATGAGTCTATTGACTTTAAATATACGATAATTCGAAAACTTATCTAAAAGAAATCACTTTCCCTCTATTTTTGTCTTAAACTCTCAATATTCAATACCCTCATTCAACCTTAATTAAATTTAAAATTAACAAAATCCAGTGTCTCTCAATAGTTAAAAAATTCAAACCTCAAACGTAATCACTTGCTTCAGCTAAAACATTTTTGCTATCACCTCAATCGAGTTTGTCAGTATGATGTTGGATTATTCAACGAAGTCTCTACTAAAATTGATTGCTTGATTTCAATAAGCAAGTATTGGAGGATCCTAATTACAACAAACCATATCAAACAATTAAATTGGACTGACATTATGTTAAAAGCATATATAATATGGTAGGAAATCAAGGAATATTCGAAATAGAAACCCCAATAAGATCAATTATATCTGCCTGTATTTTGTTTATCAACGAAAATTTCTAAATCATATTTGTACAAACAAAGATCCAATCATTTTTGTCCATCCTTCACCTTGGGTTGGATTTTATGCACTTTGTATTTTGCCTAAAATACTAAATAGAAGTTTTTCAAATTTTTTTTGTCCATCTGTAGACGTTTTTGTCAACTAAATTAGTATTTAAATTTAACGAGCATGTTAAATAATTATTTGAGTACATATATTAAAGTTAAAAATTTATTGATATGGATATAAATTAAAAGATATGATTTTATTCATATGTGAGACTAATATAATTTGAAGAAACAAACCGTAAACACTTGTCGTAAGTGGTGAATGACATGTTTCATTAATAGAATAAAGGTTCGACCTCAATATTAATAAAATACTATGACATGTTGACAATTGGCTCTGTTACAACTTAAGTACGACAAATTTGAAGTAATTGTAAGCATTTAATACAATAAGAAAATCAACCTTGGATGGTCCGAAGCAATGGACAAAAATTGGCAAAAGAACTGAGTCCACCAAACTGGAGAGGACGGTGATAAAATCATCCTTAAAATCACTTGCAAAAACAAGACTAAAAAATGTACTATAAGAACAGACAAAAACTTCTAAAAATGAAAGTAAACAGTGGAAAACAAACAAACAAAATATATATATATATAACTTAAGACAATGCGGGTCCAAAGTGACTGGTGAAATAATTTATTATTCTGAAATACTCTCAAAGATAGAAACAGATTAAGAAGTTGACGAAGAACTACCGACTTTTCAAGAGAAACTGTTGGTGGCCGATGGAGTTTTGGTGGCGACAAGCATCATTATCTGTCAACCACAACTTGTTAAGACAACAAAAATAACCACAAAACTAAAAAGAGAAAAGGCACATACAGTGAACAATGATAAGAAAGAAAAAGAAAGGGTTGATGAAAGAAAGAAAAAGATGGATAGTAGTCAACCTCCGGACTAACACAACTGCTAGGCAAAACAAAAGAGAAAAAGCAAACAGGTTAGAGGAAAAAAAAGTTTTGAAGGCTAATAACTTATAATGTAATAAATATTTTTAAAAAGTCTATATATATAGGATATTCTACACTAATAAGTGTTATAGTTAAATCATAGAGAGAGAATAATATAAAACAATTATGCTATGTTATTTTCATTCAAATCATGTCACATAAACACATATAATAATTAATTTTTTCTATAAATATGATTACGTGACATGATTTGAATGAACATGACATTTGCTAATACAATATAATTATTTCATGCATTTTTTTCTATCTTACATCATATATGATACATGTGTTCATGGTCCTAATCAAACTTAAGCTCAATTTCAATAAAGTTTCCAAGATCGAGCTCGACTCAATCCAGCTTGCCTAAATAACTTATTTTTTAAATAAAAGTTTATTTAAGTTTAATTATAAAAATATATAAATGTTTACATAAAATCATTCTATATTGTTTAAATTTTTGAACAGTAAATTGAGGCCAGCTGGACCAACCTAAGATTGAAAAACTAAGCCAAGTCTAACCCTGATGAACACGATGGAATGGGACAAATATATTGAGTTTTAACGGCCCGAAGGCCCGTCCAAAATGTGGGAGAATTTGGGCAAAAATATGGGCTCGAAAAATGGGATTGGGTAAAAAATAAGGCCCGTTTAAAAAATAGGTCGGGCCTTGGGTAAGGCATTTTGGCTGAGCTTTGGCCTACCAACCGCCCAATTTACTAAATGGAAAAAACTTCTATTTTTTAATATTATTTTTTATTATTTTCTCCTATTTTGCTACTATTTTACTATTATGTTGCTACTATTTTGTTGTTATTGTTTGGATATTATATAAAACTTATTTTATTGTTAATTTTTTTATTATTTTAAAGACATTTGCTAATTTTATTATTATTTTAGAGGCATTTGCTTGTTAAATTTCATCTATTTTAGTGTTATTTAAGTATACATATTTTTTAAAATTTATTTTCAATTTGTTGAGAAATATTTATTTTAACATTTTGATGGTTTATATATATATTAAAATTATATAAAAATTAATATGGGTGGACCGGGTAGGGCTCGGGTTTTAACATTTTTATTCGGGCCGGGCTTGGGCAAAATTTTAAGCCGGTTTTTCGGGCCTGGGCCTAGCAAACTGGCCCAAATTTTTAGTTGGACCTGGCCCGGCCCAGCCCATGCACACCTCTAGTTTTAACTTCCTTATTTATAACCCAGGCCCAAAACATTGGGCCTCCAAGCCCATTTAAATGTCCAAAATTGGGGCCTTCAACCGGACAGGCGTTGACCCATGACTTAGATCTTATGCAGCTGTCTGTCTGACTTATTCAGACATTGACTTTTCTTGGGATAACAAATTCCACGTTGACTTTCCACTATCAACTAATGAAGCAATCCCGTTGGAAACCAAGAAGTTTCATTTCATCCTCCAACACAAAACTAAGCTCCCTTGTCCGTACCTTCTATACATATATATATACACACACAGTACTTTCACCATCATCATCGCCAAATATTGACATTAAGGGACAATCAGAAACAATAATGGAGCAGAGACCCTTGGAGTATGTAGTTTCCGCAGAAGGTCTCAAAAAGGTGAAACATCTCTCCAAGATGGACGTATACGTCGTCGTTAAAGTCTCAGGGGGAGACTCGACCACCGAGCAGAAAACGCCGGTGCACAAAGACGGCGGGACCAGTCCCAGGTGGAACCATCCCATGTTGTTTAGCTTCAACGAGTCACTTGCTCAAACAAATACTACTCTGGCCATCACTTTTAGGCTCATGTGTTGCCGCACTTTCGTGGTGACAAAGAGATTGGTGAAGCTCGAGTTCCCATAAAGGAACTACTCGACAGCGCCGGTAACGGTAACTCTGCTAAGTACACTACGTTCCCAGTTAAGAAACCCTCGGGTAAGGCAAAAGGTAAGCTCAACCTTGTATATAGGTTTGGGGAGAAAGCAGCTAATGCAGTCCCTGCGTATCCGTTGGTTATGACGGCAATGAATCCACTGTACCCTCCACCGCATAATGCAGCTGTGCCGGCTTATCCTACCGTTGGTTATAGTTATCCACCAGTAGGTTTTCAGCAGCTACCAGTTCAAGAAGCGTACAAACCAGATCCACAACCACCCGCTGGGTATCCTCCTGTGGGGCCTAGATTGTATTCTACACCACCACCGGCAGGGTATCCACAAATGGGACCGGGAAATGGGTACCCGCCGGTTGTTCAGCCGGAGAGAAAGAATGAGAGTGGTGACGGGTTGGCATTGGGAGCCGCAGCATTGGTGGGGGGATTGCTCGGTGGGATCTTGCTAGGGGATATGGTGTCTGATGCAGCCGCTAGTTACGAAGCTGGTTGTGATCCATATGCCAATGCTGCTGATTACATTTAAGTTTGCTACCTCCCTGTTTGTAACATTGGTGCTGAAAATATGGTTCATTTGATAAAATGATGCTGCATTTAAGTTGAGCACCAAAAATAAAAATGTATTTACATCTGGATTCATTACAATATGATTTAATTTAATTTTTATATTCGAGGTTTGAGGTTATCTTTAGTAATATGATATAATTTTTTAATATTTTATTAAAATATTTGTCGTTCAAATTATAACATAGTCTTATGATTTTAGCAATTGGGAAATGCTGTTGACTTTGGATAATTCAATTGAGGGCCGACTAATTACCAAACTTAGCAAATTGCAAACTAGATCAGGATTAATTAATCATGTTTTTAATAAATTAAATATTAATTTAATTGACATTAATGTTATTGGCAAAGTTGGACAGTAAGGTACTATCCATACACAATCCAAGGTCCTTGGTAGAAGACCTTCTCAAAATCTTCTGAGCTTTGAAATTTCGCCAAGGCTGGGACGGTTTCCAAAGAGAACACACCTTATTGTAAAACGCTGAGTATCCAATGCTCCTTCAGAGGAGTTTGATTACCACTGTGCAAGCCATGTCCTTGATGATGACTTGATTCACCTGCTCAGAAAAGTAAATTGATGGGATCCCATTAACCGATGAACGTACAATGTCAGTTTCCGACAGCTCAAAGTCTCATTCACTATCAAAATTATTCATGGCTTTTGTTCGTTCGTCAACCCGAAGTCCAGTACCCAGCAAACAATCTTTCTATGACAAAGGTTTCCTGTAGTCGGAACTGAGTCCATGACCACATCCAAATCACCCTCCGTCTCCCTGATGCGAACCTTTTTAGTAGAACGATTAGCCATATCCCCTTCATCGATGTTTTCATGTTCCATTGCGGATATTTCACTTTAGATAATTTATTCAAATTAGCTAATGCATTGCCTTCCCAATAGGTATGGTGCACTTGTACTTCCCAATTTCGCTTGAGCATTTCCTTTATAGACCGGCATACAACATTCAGTTCAGTTTCATCCCCGCTGCAGCCACCAAGGACCTTCACAACCGCGAGATTATCGACCTCCAATAAAACCTTTCCTGCCCCCAAGTTTCCATGCAACCTTCAATCCGTCGTATACTCCCTATAACTCAGCATCAAACACAAAACAACACCCTCGCAACAGCATGTCCCCATTCGGTATTGCGTGCATCATCTGTATTGACTTTGAACCAACCCACTGGAGGCCTTTCTCATTGTATCATCGCAAGCTGACTCTCACGCCTTTGTTTTACCATTGCCAAGCCACCTCTAGTGCATTTAAAATATATTCAAAATTTTTAGTTTTAATATTAAAACTATTTTTATCAATTTATATTTAAAATAATTTTCTATTTAAAACTAAATAATAATTTTAGTACTTAAAAAATAAATTCAAATCGTATCAAATATAACCAAATTAAACTTTATGAATCTTGTTCAAAATTAACTTGTCTAATTGAGATGAGATTATCATAACATATTTTCCAATTTTAAAATAGTTTATTTTCGTAAGTGAAATAACAATTAAGATTAAATAATTTAATCATATTAACTTGTCTAAAAGTACCTAGTTGGTACTTAAATTTATATTATTGAAGGTTATTTATAATGATAAATTTTATTTTTAATTAATATATAATTATAATATTAATTAAATTGTAATTAATTTAAAACAATATCTAATAACATAATTGTAAAAATAATTTATAAGGATAAATCTTAATTTTATTATTAAAAACATATTCAGCATAATAAATTGTATTTTCATATATTTATATATTAATTAATATTTATTATTGATAAATGTACACAAAATTAAGTAAGCAGAAATCTTCCGTCTTTCAGTTTCAAGGAAGTTGGCGTAGCGACGAAGCAAAATTCTCTATTTTCTATGGACACGTGTCATCAAGAGAAATTTCTTACTGTTTTTCTATGTTCCCAGACGGACCATAATCTCAGAAAAGGACACAATTGTCCTTCCCCTTCTTCTTCCAGTAGGACACCATCGTAATTTGCTCTGTTTCCCTTTTGCTCTGCTTGTTTTTAGTTTTTAGTTTTTAACGCCGTCGGCCCCTAGAATCCTCACACTAATCCTAACACCAATTTCCTCTCCCCCACCGATCAATCTAATCACGACCGGGAATCTATCCCTCCCATGCAACATCACCCTTCTTCCGAACCGGACTCCGATGCTAACCCTAATTTTCACTCCCCACTTTTGAACCCCCCCGATTCGGTTCCTCCAGCCGTGGCTCCGTCGTCTCTTCTCCACCTCTCCTTCAACCAGGATCATGGCTGCTTTGCCGCTGGCACTGACCATGGCTTCCGAATCTACAATTGCGATCCATTTCGCGAGATCTTTCGCCGAGACTTCGATCGCGGTGGCGGTATCGGGGTTGTTGAGATGCTTTTTCGGTGTAATATTTTGGCTCTTGTTGGTGGTGGACCCGATCCGCAGTACCCGCCTAATAAGGTTATGATCTGGGACGATCACCAAAGCCGGTGCATCAGCGAGCTTTCGTTTCGTTCGGAAGTGAGATCGGTTCGGCTTCGGAGGGACCGAATCATAGTCGTTTTGGAACAGAAAATTTTCGTTTACAATTTTGTGGATTTAAAGCTCCTACACCAGATTGAGACCATCGCGAATCCAAAAGGACTCTGCGCGGTGTCTCAGGGAGCAGGATCATTGGTTTTGGTTTGCCCTGGATTGCAAAAGGGGCAGGTTAGGGTGGAGCATTACGCCTCGAAGAGGACTAAGTTCATCATGGCTCATGATTCGAGAATTGCGTGCTTTGCGCTGTCGCAGGATGGCCAGTTGCTTGCTACCGCTAGCACTAAAGGGACGCTGGTTCGCATTTATAATACCATTGATGGAAGCTTGCTGCAAGAGGTATGTTACTCAATGCTATTAACACCGCTCCATTTTCAGTTCATCATAGGGTATTTTCTCGCACTCTATGCAGCTGAAAAAATCCACTCTTCAATGGCTTTTTATTGCACTATCATCTGGCACTGTATTAATTTTAATGTGCAGTTGATGTAAGAATTAAACATAATAATATCTCACTTTCGTATATTACTCCTAAAATGTTTTTATGTTCTGAAAGTTCTCTTGTATTTGAACATAGGTAAGGAGGGGTGCAGATAGAGCTGAAATTTACAGTTTGGCATTCTCTTCAAATGCCCAATGGTTAGCAGTTTCAAGTGACAAAGGCACTGTCCATGTTTTCAGCCTTAAAATTAATGCCGGATCTCCTAGCACTACCCAATCACGAAGTACATCGGAGCCTGTTGTATCTCCCCATTCATCTCTTTCTTTTATCAAAGGTAAAATGCCCTATTTTTGCCCCATGCATTTGCTCTTCTCATTGTTTTAAACAATGTAATTCTATTTGTGTTTAATCTTCACTGGGTATCTGTGAAAATTGACAATTGAACTATTTCATTTTCTTTCCCTAGAATTATTAGATTATGCAAATGCTTAAGCTTCCCTTTACTGAATTATATTAATAGAAGCCATGGAACAAGAACATCCAAGTGAATAAGCTTTGATATCTTCCATTTTTTTTTTTATATCTAAGGTACTAGTTACTCGTAGCATGAGAAACAATACAACTTTCGGTTGGATGACAAGTATATCTTCTCAGCAAGTTTGCATTCTAATAGCATGAAAGAAAGTTGTGGCTGTTTTAGCTCTAGAAAATAGGCATTTGAGATTATTGTCTTCAAAAATTTCTTGAGCAACTATGATGAGCATCTAAACTGGTTTTCTGCATATTGGAGACTTAACCAAGTACTCAGGCAGCAAATAAACTAGCACTTGAGCAGACCTTAACAAGATTGGGTCTAATATATCTAGAGATTAGTTGTTTGAGAAATTTATTTGTTTTTGGCGAGTGTACCATGGTAATCATGTAAATATGTTTTCTGCTTGCAGGTGTGTTACCAAAGTACTTCAGTTCAGAATGGTCAGTGGCTCAGTTCCGCCTGGTTGAAGGTTCTCAGTACCTTGTTGCTTTCGGTCACCAAAAGAATACAGTGGTAATTCTTGGCATTGATGGAAGGTAAGAAGGAAAAACGAAAGACCAATAATGGTATCAAAAAAATTGGTTGGAACAACTATCAATAATCGGTATAAAATTTTCTATGGTTGCTGTTTAAGTCTAATTTTAGTATGCTGATGAATCCATAAACTAACATTTAGGGTAACTTTAGGAAGTATCATGTGACTTAACATGACCTTAACATAGAAGTTGTTGATCCACCGCTCTCCTAGAGTTATCTGTTTGTCAGAGCATAATTTGTAAAATTTGCTTGGAGTAAATTTTCCTAGGAAATTTCCTTGAAGCATATAGGTGAGATGTCTTCAAAATGTTCCCCTTGAGGTTGCCAAAACCCCTGATAATATTTATATCGACTTTTCTCTCTCTTCCCCTCTAGCTAGCAATTTTAAAAACGACATGATCACAACGTAGTACAAATGCAACGATAAAATGCGGCATGATATGGGTACACGAATTGTTTTATGTACTTAACATGCACATGACATGGGGTTGACTTGCATCCTTTTCCCTTGGTCTTGTTACATTTTTTATGTTAGTTTTTATTGAAGGGTAAATTTTTTATGGGATAAATATATAGGAAGGGTCTAAAAGTGGTAATTGATATAATTGAATGCAGCTTCTAACGATGCCAATTTGATCCGGTGAATGGCGGGGAAATGACTCAGCTGGAATATCACAACTTTCTCAAGCCAGAGGCAGCTTTCTGAAGATTTACATTTATATATACATATTTATAAATATATGTTTCTCTATCTTATTCGGTCAAATATTTGGCATCTTCCACGGTCCACTTCCTCCTTTCCCATCATTCACTTAATGCATTTCCCAATCTGTAAATATATATTTAAGCATAGTTTTGTAAAGTTCGTAATTGTTCCTAAGAAAAAGTACATAAATTTCAGCTGTTCATAATTGGATTCCTTTTATTTAAGAATGTGCTTGGACTAGAGATTTAAGGGAGTTCATTAGATTTCTAAATTTTCGTAAATGATTTTACCTTTTTGTCTTAATATTTTAATAAACACAAATTTCACCTCGAAAATGGTTTTTGAAAATTTCTTATAAACTCTGTTAAATTTCATTTAATTCATATGGTTCCATTTCAAATTGAATTTTGACATGATAGTTTTTTTTACACATGGATCAATCATTGGACGTAATGTGTTGCGTGTTACACAATTCTTTAGAGTTTTTAACAGGAGTGATTAAAATGAACAAATTGATTAATGTTTATACTTAAATTTTAAACATTTTATTTTAGATGCTTAAAATGAAAAAATTTTATAATTAAGTCACTATTTGTGTAATTAATCTTTTATTAATTTTAATATATATATTTTATATTTTATATTATTATCCACATGTTTTTCTCATATATATGTATTTTAATTTTAATATCATCATGTTTTATAAATATAATTTTATTTCATAAAACTCTAATAGAAAATTTCTTTTATTAATATTTAACTAACCAAAATAATTATAGATATTAGAAATTTTATCACGCATGCATCTGAAAATTACAAATTTAGAATAAAGATATGTGTTTAAAAATATATATAATAGACAATAAAATGTATGACTTGAAACTAATTAATAATAATCACACATAAAATATATACGATATTAAAATTAAAAAATAGATTTAATTGTTTATCATTGAGTTGTTGTAAATCTTAAGTTGGTATCGAATTAATTTGTAACACCAACTCAATCAATACATTAGTATAGATATACAATTGATGGAAATAACGAAGTGAGATAATTAAAATTAATTTGTATAAAAATAAATAAAATTTTAGTTGAGTGGTAAATTAAAGGTTTTACTAATATAATTGGTTTATATTCAAATCCTACTATATGCATATTTTTATTGATTTTTTAAAATAAAAAGATTAAAATACCCTTAAATAATATAACTTATTTTAATTACTAAAAATATCTTCTTAATTTAACAACTGAGTTGGTGACTCTAAGAGAGTAATACCAATTTAATAAAACACTTTAATAATAAATAAATAGATTAATACTTTGAAATGAAAGAATTTAAAATAACTTAAAATTAAAAATTTTATCCAAACAAAAGTTAAAAGTTTTACCTTCACTCATAATATATGCATAGGGATAATGGCAAGGTTTACCCCTATACTTTAACAAAATTATTAATATGGTATCTATATTTTTAATTTGTATATTTTTGTTCCATCCAATCTTTCAATACTTCGATCTAATGGTGTTAAATTCAATGCATCTTGACATGTGGACCACTAAAAAGGTGCCACGAGGCATGGTGAAACAGTAAAAAAATAAATGGACATATAAGGACTTGCTGAAAATTTTGCCTTTTCTTTTTAAAGTCAAAATCATTTAAAAATAAAATAATTAAAATATATCTTTTAACAAAAAAAATATTTTTAATTTATACATTTTTTAAGTTTACAGCACGTTCGAAGTTATGTTCCGAGATCCAATCCAATGCATAAGTTAATAAAAAGTAATATATATGTATTAATTTAAAGGGTAATCTGATGCATATTAATTAGATTTGTTTATGGGTTGGGTTATTTGTCCAGGCCCGAAAGTCTATTTAAAATTTGAGAGGATTTGGGTAAAAATATTAGACCCGAAAAATAAGTTTGGACAAAAAAATTAAGACGGTTTAAAATATGGGTCGAGCTTGGACTTGAACATTTAAGGCCCGAGCCTAGATTAGCCTATTTTTAAGTTTATAATACCTTATATTATGTTACATTAAATAAATAAACATATACTAAATATATAATACTACTCTAATATGTAAACATTAAAATAATGTTATGATGACTACATAAAATTTTCAATAAATAAAAATGTATAAAATTATTAAGTATTAAAATAATATAATAAAATATATTTTTTAAAATTAAAATAATATGGACAAACTTAAAATGGATTTGGATTAATTTTTTTACAAATATGGGCCGGTTTAAGTAAAATTTTAAGCTCATATTTCGGGCTAAGAACTTAGACAAACATAAAATATGTTAATATTATGCTTAGACCCAACCTAAACTCAGCTCAATTTAGCCCATGAATACCTCTAATATAAATACTCGATATACAGCTTTTAAAGCTCACATCTATATATAACAAACTAATATTGCTTCATTAATTTTAGTAAATACTCGTCTCTTTGTCCCTAATCCATCTCTCAAACAATGAAGATCAAGTTGTACGAAGCTGCAATGTCCACATGCACTCACTGCCAAGGTTCTAGCCTGCCTCCATGAGCATGATGCACAATTTGAGCTCGTCCCTATCAGTCTTCTCAATGGTGAACATAAGCAGCATGCTTTCCTTACCAAGAATGTAAACCCCCCATACTTTTTTTTTATCTCAATAATCATGCATTAACTTTGCCCAAAAATATATGCATTGCAGCCCTTTGGTCAGATTCCTGCATTAGAAGATGGGCGATCTAACCCTTTTTTTCTTTCAACATTAATCTTTCATTACTAGACTTTGGTTTGGTTTAACTTCGGTTTTAGTCCTTTTATATTATGTTGAAATTTGAGATTTAATCTCTTCAATTCGATATAGTTTGTCCCCTATTCTTTTGTAATATTATTAGTGAGTCCTAATTGACAACTTTGTTAGTTCTTACACAGCTAAAGTGATGAATTAAATTCTTTTAAGAAAATCTTTCTTTACGCATTCAGATGATATATAAATTTATTATGGTTGAAAATGGTTGATTGTAACTTCATGTAGCCCATACGATGTAATCATGTAACATCAAAAAAATTTAAAGTCATCATTTTAATGAAAATAGTTAATAATATTATCAATTTGGACCTATTAATAACAATATAAAAATAAATGATCAAATTATGAAACATTTGAGTGAGTAAATCTCAAATCTTAACGTAGTAAGGGGTCTAAAACCATAATTAGACTTGCTTGTTTTATTAAAGCTTTTTTTTTTCGAGGTATATTGAATCATTAAATAGGAAGAAACTCTTTTAATATTGTTTTCTCTCTTCACAAAATTCAAACTCGAAACTTGCTTAAAAGACACCTTATGTTTATACATACTCTATGACCACAAATAGCTTTTAAAATTGTATCAGAATCTAGAGCAATTTCAACCTATGTACTGTGATCTTCTAAGAACCCAAAACCTAAAAGAACCTGCATTAGTAAAGACATGGAGGGAAGTGGAATCCCAATAATTCGCACCCGCAATCAGCCCAATATTCTACCAATCCTTCATTATTCCAATCTTGCAAGGTGGGTCACCAAACCCAGTGATCATTGAAGTTAGGCAGTGCTGGATGTGTACGAGAAGAGGCTGAGCAACAGCAAATACCTAGACCGTGATTTTTATAGCTTGGCAGATCTTCACCGCCTCACTTACATATACTATTTGATCCTCGTGTTCAAGCATGGTGGGAAGTTATTTCTTCAGGGCTGACTTTCAACAAAGTGGCTCCTAATTTAACTTTGGGTGACAAGAAAAATGAATATTGAAATGGTTGTCACTAAAGGGCTATTTTACCTACCTGATCTAAAAAATTTTGATATTTACAAAAATAACCCAAGTTCAAAAACAATCACTAAAATGACCTGAAATGAACAGTAGATTGAGGTTTTAGCTTGTCAATGGCCGACACCAACTCTTTGCACACATGATTACCTGATGATCGTGTCAGGCTTTAAAAAATTAATTTTTTTAGTTTTGGCCTATCAATGGCTGGCATCAGGGTATTTTTTTTAAATCGTATCATATTGGTATACAAAAATACGAGCTTTTAAAAAAAAATTTGGTGCGGCCTGTCAATGGCCAGCACCAAAATACGAGTTTTCAAAAAAAAATTTTGTCTTTGGCTCATCAATGGTCGACACCAGATTAAAAAATTGAATTTTTTTGTCTTTGGCTTTGTCAATGGCCGACACCAAAATACAAGTTTTCAAAAAATATTTTTTTACGCATGTATCACATTACAAAAACAAAATTTTAAATAGTTATACTTAATAAAACATGTATCTCATTACAATAATAGTTATTTTCCAAATAACATATTGTTTTATAATTTTATTTCTTATTTAATATTTTAATTTAATTTTAATAATGCATATTTTATCTAGATAAAGTATGTATTAGCGATTCAATAATATGATTATATATATATTTACGCATGTATCACATTACAAAAACAAAATTTTAAATATTTATACCTAATAAAACATGTATCTCATTACAATAATTGTTATTTCCCAAATAACATATTGTTTTGTAATTTTATTTCTTATTTAATATTTTAATTTAATTTTAATAATGCATACTTTATCCGAATGAAGTACGCATTAGCAGATTCACTAATATGATTATATATATATATATATATATATATATATATATTTACGCATGTATCACATTACAAAAATAAAATTTTAAATACTTATACTTAATAAAACATGTATCTCATTACAATAATTGTTATTTTCCAAATAACATATTGTTTTATAATTTTATTTCTTATTTAATATTTTAATTTAATTTTAATAATGCATACTTTATCCGGATGAAGTATGTATTAGCATATTCAGTATTTAATTTAATTTTAATAATGCATAATTTTAATAATGCATACAAAAAAAATTTAATACTGGTGCCAGCCATTGACAGGCCAGCACCAAAAAAATTTCAAATTTTTTTTTAATATTGGTGCCGGCTATTGACAGGCCAGCACCCAAAATTTTTTTTTTGAAAACTCGTATTTTGGTGTCGGCCATTGACAGGCCAGCACAAAAAAAATTCAACTTTCTTTTTAATACTGGTGCCAGCCATTGATAGGCCAAAACCAAAAAAAATAATTTTTTAAAGCCTGACACAATCATCAGGCAATCATGTGTGTAAAATACAAGTTGGTGCCGGCCATTGACAGGATAAAACCCCAATCTACTGTTTATTTCATGTTATTTTGGTAATTGTTTTTGAATCTAGGTCATTTTTGTAAATATCAAATTTTTTTAGATCAGTTTGATAAAATAGCCTCATAAAGCTAAAATTTGTGGTGAGGCTCAGCCCCTGGATATTTCATAGTACCTTTAAGAGCCTTTTTGTTTTCTATTTCCTGGGAGTTTCAGATTCAATAGTAAAACCCGAAATCGAAACAACCTTTAAATTAGATGTAAAATTCTCTTAATGTTGTTTTCTCTATCCATAGTACTTAAATTTGAGATTTTGCATAAGGAACTTCAAGCTCCTTATTACTTGACTCAACAAATATCGATTATTTATTTTCGTTTTATAAATAAATTTATACTATATTTTTGGATGATATATTATGTTAATATTGTTACATTTTAGTCTCTTATGTTTGAAATGTTACGCTATCGTGTTGTAACATTTTAGTCATTGAGTCATTAATTGCTATTAATGATGTAACGGTAAGCCAAAGTGGCAGATTAAATCATCATTTCAAACCAAAATTCTACATTAAATTATACAATTGATCCCTAAATTTTTTTTTATTTTGAGCAATTTAATTTTTTTCTTTTGTGTTATTTTAATTTCCCCCCCTTTTTTTTTCCATTCTCTTCTGCTTCTTCCTTTGTTTTCCTCCCTTCTTCTTTTCTTTTAACGTAGTTTTTCTATGTTTTTCATTTGTTAAAACTAGTCCATAAGCTCGACTCACTCAAAAAAGTTAAATTGTTCAAAAAAATAAAAGTATATCGATTAGTTTTAACAAATGGAAAACATAAAAAAATCACGTTAAAAGAAATGGACAATGGAGAAAAACAGAGAAAGAAGCAGATGAGAATGGAAAAGAAAAAAGGAAAGTTAAAAAAAAAACTAAATTACTCAAAACGAAAAAATATGGGGATCGATTGTATAAATTATCCTAAAATTTTTATTTAAAATGATAATTTAACGTGCCATGTCAACTTACGATTACATTGTTAACGGGTCAATTATAAGTGATCAAAACATAACATTTCAAATATTAATGACTAAAATATAATCTGAAATAAACAAAAATAATTATTTTAATAGTTTACCCTAAAAAGATATCCAACAAACAAAATCAAATTATTATAGAACGCAACCAGAAGAAATAAAAAAATTCAAAAAAAATCTACTACCTTAGACTGAAGCCCAACTTTTTAACTCTTCTCTTCGGCATTGGTATAAATATCACTTTGGTCATTATCAATTTTGAAAATGAGCAAATTAGTCTTCTCAACAAAAAATTTAAAAAATCAAAATATTTATAAAATTCCAAAAATTTTATATTTTTAAAATTTTAAAAATTCTAAAGAATATATAAAGAAAGTTAAAATTTTAAAAAATTCTAAAATAATAATTTTAGGAACCTAAATAAGTTAATTAATAATTCAAGTTTATCATACTTAAGTATCTTTTTTTTTCTTATTTTATTTTAAGTTTTTTCAAATTTATATGCTCTAACATGTAATTAGTTATATTGTAACAAGATCTTAATTTGATTTGTTTAATTTAACTCAAATAACTTTACTCGATTCAACTCGATTTGAATTTCATTTCATTTTACTCGATTCGAAAAAAAATTCAAATCGAGTTAAGATGATAAAATGAGATTTTTGTCACCTTGATTAACTTGAAATTTTTTCACTCGATTCGATCGAATACTCACCTCTATTTCTATTAATTTTCGTATTTTAAGCAATTTAACACTGTTTTTTTTTTTGTTTTTTAAAGTAATTAACACTATTTGCATCTGAAGGGACCAATCGAAATATGTACTTTATGAGATTTCTTTTCTTTAACGTAATTATATGAACTAAATTATAAAAAAATGTCAAATTACAATATTAAAATGGACTAAAAATTCAGAAATTATCTTAGAAAACTTGATAAATTCAAATACTAAATATCCTAAACTAATAATTAAAAAGAAAAAATGTGCATTTTGGGGAGTAGGAGGCCGCTAGTGGCCTACCATTCAAATGCAAAAGTTAATTTATCATTTTTAGGGTCAATTGCACCCAACATTTTATAACCTATTATTAAATTTTATATTTTAATGATTTATTTTTAAAAATATATAAAATAATTATTAGACTATTCGAAGCTTTTTATTTAAGTCACTTGATTGCTAAAATCGCTATTGTATAGTCTTTTTAGTTTATGCTGTCTTCACCAATCGAAAGTTCTTATTTCCTTTCTCTTCTATTAGTTAGTTTTTTTATTTTTCATGAAATAACTTTGAATGCCATAAATCTGTGAATCAAACTTCAAATAGCTTTCTTCTCTAATCTCAAACTTTAGATCTAAAGTATGTTCTTCTACTCGTTGATAGGCATTGATCGATCATACCCATCATTGGATCATCACTTAAAACTCACTAATTAGACTTTTTTTTTCAAAAAATATTAATAGCTTGGTGGCTTAAAAAAAATCAAATAATTAAATGATCATTTTATAATTTTTTGAAGTTAGGTGAAAAAACGTAATCTTATTAATAATTTAACAAGATTATGCGTAATTTATCATTATTTTTAGTTATATGTTATTAAATTTAGAGTAAAATTAAATGATTTAGTATTTTTAAATTTAAAATTGAATTAGGTGAAATCAAAATTTCCTAATGATTTTGTTTTGCATTCAAATTAAAATCTAAATTACACAACATCCAACTTTTTATCTCTTATTTCCACTATGTTGTGAGGGATGACTTGTGATTTAAATATCTAATAAAAAAAATACCATGTCTCCTTTTTCAATTACTTTATTTGTTTAAGGGGTTTGTTGGCTGAATAAAATAACAGACTTTGGTGCTTTGGTCAAAAGAAGAAGAAAGATGAAGGTTTATATATATATATATATATATAAATGACCTTAAATTTTTATTAATTATGAAAATGAACTATTTTTCTAGTGATACACATAAATGACCTTATATGAATAATAAAAGTTGGTGGAGTCACGTAGAATGACATTATCTGCATAAAAAAAATATTTATGAAAATGACCCATTTTTCTAATGATATACCAAAATACCACGTTAGCCACTGGAATAAAAAAAATTATTTTTCGATGGAGTTATATAGAATGGCACTACCTGTATAAATATCAAGAAAATATTGTTATTTATGAAAATGTGAAAGCTTTAAAAAAAATCTATTTTTTGGTGGAGCCATTAAATATGGTGCCACCATTTTTTATGTGTCAGGGTATTTTTTTTGTAGTTTTTCGAACTTTAAAAAAAAAATATTGAGTGGAGCTATTTAAAATGGCACCACCACTTCATTGTATGAATTCTTTTAAATGTTTTTTTTAAATAATATTTTATTTGGTGGAGTCATATAGAATAGCGTCATCAGTGTACTGTGCATGTTTTTTTTCTTTTAAAATGTATTTTTTTAATTTAAAATTTTAAACATGATATTTTATTTGGTGGAGTCATTCTCTTTGGGATCAAATAGCTATATATAACCCCAACCTAATGACAAATCACTCTAACATGGAGAATTTTTTTGTTAATTATATCATGTCAGAGGATAAAGGGGAGTGAGATGAGGAGTGTTTTTTTTTTATACTTTTATGTTTAATGGTTATTTTTGGTTGCCAGTTATTTATTCAATAATGGGTTCAAATTAGTTATGCAGCCAACAGATGGAATATTTAGGATTCTCTAGGTTAACGAGATGTTTAAATGTTTTAAGGAATCCCAAATCCAATTGCACAAGTGAGATCATCAATATTAATAGTATTCGATCTGCAAGATAATAGCACCGAGAAAGTTACGATTAAATAATTTATTTTTCAATTTGTAAGACACAATGCTATCGATTTTGAACAAAATCGTTTAATTATGTTTTGTTTGTAATGTACAATGTTGTCGGCCTTGAACAAAATAGTTTAATTTTTTTAGTATCGAGAAAGTTGCTCGTCTTGTAAAATTATATATTGTAAGTTAAATAAATTTATCTTAGAATGATGAAAATGTAAAATTATATATATTTTAAATATAATTTTTAAATTATGTAAATTGACAGTTATTTGAGCCACCCAATAAAATAACATTTTTAAAAAAATTTAAAAACTAAAAATAATAACTATAATAAACTATTGAAAAAGTTGGCACAAAATAAATAAAATGGTGGCGCCATTCTAATTAGATCCACCCAATAAAATTACAATTTTTTAAATTTAAAAAACCCCCAAAAAAAAACAAAAAAATACCCACATTAAAAAGGTGGTGGCGCCATACTTAATGGTTCCACTAAAAAAATGATTTTTTTTTAAATCTTCAAATTTTTTATAAATAATAGTATTTTCCTGATATTTATACATGTGGTGCCATTATACATGGTTCCACCAAAAAAATTATTTTTTTATTCCAATGGCTAACGTGGTATGTTAATAGCACCAAACTCTTTGGTTCCACCAACTATTACTGTTCATTTTAGGTCATTTATGTATATAATCAGAAAAGTAAGTTATTTTTGTAATTAATCAAAATTGTAAGGTCATTTTATTTAAAAAAAAACAAAAATGAAAGAATTAATTTTGGTAAAATTTGTCGGTCCAATGCAGGGCTAATATATTAAATAAACCTTTCAACTTTTTTTATTTTATTTCAATAAATCATTATACTTTTATTATATTCAAATAAATTATTATACTTTTGAATCCCAAGTGATGACTTGATGGTCAGGATGTTCATCATCCCAAGTGTGGCCTGGGTTCATTTAATATATAAATATAAAAACCTAGAAAAACCTAGTCTAGAAAAATAGCCCAAGACCTAAAAACAACCAAGAAACCTTAATGCCCTAAGGCGCTGCAGCCTCCATGTGCACCTCAACCTGCACATCGCTCGAGGGGTAGTTCCTCTGCCGACCTTGCACCAGAACGGCAAAATTTGCCCTCTTTGACCTCCTTCCCGACCTGCAAACATGCAAAAAAAAGAAAGAAGACGGGAACTAAAAAGAAAAAAAAAACAGTAGAAACAAAGGCTAAACAAAAATCAAATCAAGTGTATTTTTCGGCTATATAAGCCCAGAAACCAAATGTTGTAAAACACACGCACAATAGCTAATCAGAAAAGAAATAGAACTGAAATTAAAAGGTGTTAATCTTGATCTTTTTCTTTTTCTTCTTTCGTTTTCTGTTGGTCTTTTATTTTTATGCTCATTTAATTTTTTTTTAAATCTATTTTAACAAAAAGCATAGAATAAAGAAAAGAAATTAGTCACTTTTAATGCCGTAGTGGGAGTTCTCTTCTCCAGGCAACGGAGCGGCCTAACCTTAGTTTGCCGGAAATATCATCGGCGTTTCGGCTCTCTTTATTTTTTTCTTTTTTTTCCATTATTTTCGTGTTTGGTGGGGAGTTTGGGTATTTGACCCGTGGATTGAGATTTGGAAGGTCTTGACTGGCCCAAAAAGGTTCCTTTTAGGAACTTCGGCCACCGTGTATGGTGGCGGTCCTACGATGGCGATGATGGGTTGAGAAACCCTAGCAGAGAAAAGAAATAAAGGGGAAGGGCTGCTCTTTGTTTTTTTTAAGGAAAGAAACAAGAAATGAAAAAAAAAACTTTGGTTTAAATAGCAAAGCAAAACGGTGCTGTTTGCACTAGGGACCTCAACGCCAGAACGGCGTCGTTTATGGCATGCCCGCGCGCGACCCAACCCGCTCTAGGGGGATCCATGCTTTTTGCACTTTTGGGGATATTTATCCCTTTGGTCCCTTTATTTTTAGGGCGCGCTACAATCTGACCTTTATTTGTTTCTTTTGTTTTTTTTTTTGTTAAAATTTGCCGCATGTTTTGTATTTGCTTTAGTTTGGTCCATCTCGAAACGCAACGCATGAGGGCTGGGATATTTCCCAATCAGTCCCTCATTTGTTTTAGTGTGTTTCATCTAGGTCTTTAAGCTTTTTATATATTATTTATTTTAAATCATTTTACTATTACTCATTTTAATCTCTTTTTACGTCTTATGTATTTTAAATTATTATATATTTTAAATATTTTACATATGTTATTTATTTTAACTACTATACTTGAAATATTTTTATACCTTATTTATTTTAAACCATTACATATGTATTATCTATTTTAAGTTTTTTTATACGCTATTTAGTTATACTATTTTATATGTAAACTATTTTAAATTCTTTTATCATTTATTGTAAACCTTTTATAATCATTAATTTTGAGATTTCATATATTGCTTACATTAAACTTTTTATATATATTTTATATATTACTTGTTTTAAATTTAGTTTTCACATGTTATTTGTTTTAAACTTTTTATGTTATTTTAAATTGATTTATCACTTATTTTTTTAACTTGTTCTATATATTATTTTGCTGTTTTGTATGTTAAATGATTTTAAATTGTTTTATTCTATTTATTTTAAATTGCTTTCTATAGTATTTATTTTAAACGTGTTTTTCTATATATTATTCATTTAAAATTGTCTTTTATTTACTTTAAATTATCTTAAATTATTTAGTTTAAATCGCTTTGTATATTATTTATTTTAAGTTGCTCTACACATCATTTATTTTAAATTGTTTTATACTATTTACTTCAAATTGTTTTATATATTATTCCATTTCATTCTTTTTGTTCGTTAATATCGATGTCAAAATAACTTGTGTGTGATTATTGTCATTATGTGTTAATTCGCTTGTCCGTATTTTCATGTCATTGTGATTCGTTATTGTAACATTCTATTCGCAAATTATTATGCCATGTTTGATATCATCATTCATTCTAGTTGCATTAAAATCGCTTCAAAGGTCATGATTTTTTATATCCATAATAGGTTGTTTTATGTTACTCCAAACAAAATAAACGCACCTTGTTAAGTGTTGCACTCATTATTATTCAAAAAGGAAAATCTTCAAAATAAATCAATATTTTGCATTTTGGGAATTCAAGAAATCGTACCCTAACTTACGGGGTTTCGATTTTCTTGTTAAACCTAAATAGCCAAATATCTTTTTAGATTTCAAATACACAAAGTTTCGATAAAAATTAAAGGCAAACTTGTTCCTGAGGATTCAAACATCGCATCCTAACTTACGGGATGTCGCATTTTGTTATATCGGGACAATTGGGCCCTTGATGCTCGTTTCAACTTAATTCAAGCATTTTTAAAATGAACGTCAATAAAAAAGGGATCTTATTTTAAAACCTTTTCAAAACTTCAATTATCGACATTAAGACATTAATTAATCCATTAGATATCAATTTTGGGCGTGTCGAGGGTGCTAATCCTTCCTCGCATGTAACAGACTCCCGAACCCATTTTCTCAATTTTCGTAGACCAAAATCTTTGTTTTAACAAATCAAACCGTTTATTTAAAACAATTAAATTACGAGGTGATCCGATCACACCTGATAAAAAAGAATTGGTGGCGACTCGCTTTTTTTCGTTTTCAATTTCAAAATAAAGTCGACTTCGTTTTTTTCAAAAAAATGGTTTCGACACTAACCTTTAGGTACAAAGGTGATATCTCTATACAATAGAGTGTGACTCACTTGTTGTATTTTGGAATAAAGATAGTAGAATTACTCATTGAGCTAGACTCCACAAACATAAGGAAACCAAAATACGTAAACAAACTTGTGTTATTTGTTATTTTGTTTACATAAATTTCATAGTGCCAAGTCATAATGACCACTGCATGTAATAGCCTGAATTTTCAGTGGTGTCGGAATAGTGATTTGAGATCACTAAATCCGACAAATGAGTAGAAAATATTAATAATTTAGTGAATATAAGTTAAGTGTGAAGTTAGGAAAATTTTTGAAATAGCGAATAGTGTACTAGAAATAAAAAAATTAAATTAGAATCGGAAACGAGATATCGAGAGTTTGAAAATTCTTAAACGAGCCATAAATATTTTTATAAATATTTATGGAGTGTTAATAAGTTAGTATTAAAGTTTCACAAGAAATTTTAAAGTTTCGATAGTTAATTGAATAAAAGGATTAAATTGTAACAAATGTAAAATTATGGGAAATGATTAAATAGCTTAAATGATAAAAGAAAGAGGGTTTAAAAGGCAAATAGACCCAGGTCTATTTGGGCTGGACAACAAGGTGCATGAAATCAGCAGGAAAATTGATGAATTAAGGGCAAAATTGGAATATTGCAAAATTTACTTAATAAACTAGGACTAAAGTGGAATTATCTAGAATTCTCATTATTTTTCTGCATTCTCATCAGCAAAAACACCATAGAAGGGTTTTCTTAAGCTGGTTTTCATATTTTTACTGCAAGTAAGTTCAATTCTTGATTATTTCTTGAAATTTTGTGTTTTTATGACTTTTACAACTAGGTCCACTTGTTGAATTCATTAGTTTTGATTCTAGGAAAGAAATTGAAAGTTGATATGAATATGTGCTGGAATTATATGATGATTTAGCATGGAATTAGAGTTTTAAATTGTTTATATGCTGATTTTATTGAAAGAATTGAATAGAAAGTGAATGTTTGGGATCTAAAGGTGAAAAAGTTTGAAGTTAGGGTTTTATGTGGAAATTATGAATTTAAATAATTGTGAAATAACTTATAATGTTAAGGTAAAGCATTAATTGGGAAGAATTAGATTCATTGAGGGATTAATTGAGCAAGGACTGAATTGTATGAACTGTGAAATTTGGGGCAAAAATCGAAATCAGCATTTGCACTAAAACAGTTTTGGACAGTAGCAGTAGTCTAACTTTGAAAAATCACCATAAATTGTAGAAAGCGAATTAGAAGATGAAAAAATATTAAATTAAAGCTTATTGAGTCTAGTTTCTCATAGAAGAAAGCGGTAAGTAAATATGAATTGTAGATCATGAGATATAATAGATTTTGTGAGACAATGTCAGAATGATTTCGGGATCCCCTGTTCTGACTTTGAAAAGTCATCAAAAATTGGAGAAAAATAATTAGGGGCTTAAATTTATATTTTTAAAATCCTTAATGAGTCTATTTTCAATAGAAACAAACATGGACATCATCCAAATTCTGTACGAAGAGATAATTAATTTTTAGTGAAGAAGGGTCGGAATTGTCAGACAGCAGAACAGGGGTGACTTTAAAGAATAAACTGTACTTATTGGATAAACCAAAAATTCTAAAAATTTTATGATAAGAAGATATATGAGTCTAGTTTCAGATAAAATTAGCGGATCCTAATTTGTAGTTCTGTAGCTAAAGATAAAAATAATCTAGTGACTATGACACCGATAGACAACATTGGAAAATACATAAGTAAACAATTAAATTATAGATAATATTACTTATAAGCGGGTTGAAGATGGAGTCAATACTGATAAATGAATGATTTTACAATGATAGATCGAGAACCCAAGCAAGTCGAGGAAAAGAAAAAGTAGTGATTAGTCCCGAATTTTCACAAATTTTACAAATCAACCTGTAAGTTCATATGGTTAAAGTTTAATGATTATATGTTAATTTTATGAATTATATAATGTATGATGAAATATATTTATTGATAAATAGAAAATAAAATAACAGCTTGAAAATCGAATAAATGATCAAATTGAGTGGAATGTCGGATTTGAGTACTTCGATCGAGGACAAGTGATAAGTGGTAGCCTCACTACACTTATCGATCGATGATAAGTGACAAATGATAAGTGGTAGCTTAGCTACTCTTATCGATCGGTGACAAGTGATAAGTGATAAGTGGTAGCTTTAGCTACAATTATCGATCGATGACAAGTGATAAATGTGATCGATGTAAGACCGTGGCGGGACTATGATTTTAAAAGTGATAAGTGATCATATGCAAGCCCATAGTTATACTATGGCAAAGTGAAAGTGAAGTACTCAATTTTCCTTTACCATTCCCTAATTTGGTTAAAGAATGATATATGACAAATGGGCCCAAAAGAATTAATGGAAATGGATAAGTGGTAGTGAGTTTATATAGGAACTCACCAATGACCGTGATTGACAATTGAACTTAATAATTGTGTATATAGTATAAGTGTATAAATATTTGGTAAGATTTATGTTTTATGCCTATGAACTTACTAAGCTTTTATAAGCTTATTTGAGTAATGTCTCTTGTAGATTGACGTGGAAGTATACGGAGGATCGGATCAACACAGAGGATCACACTATCCAGATTATCTCCGGTAGCTTTTGTAAATTTCCTTTTGATTTATATGGCATGTATAAGGCTTGGTGATTATATAAATATTAAGACTTGTTTAATGAATATACATTAAAGTAAAAATGATGAGTAAGTTAAATAGTATAATTATAATAGAAGTATAATTTTGTATTAAATTGATTGAAATGAATTGGTTGGTTGGATTGGTCTCGGTTTTAAAAATTGCGGAAGGTTAGATATTTATAAAGGGTTATATTGAGAAAAAAACTTTGGGATTTTAGAAAAATCCCTATGGTTTCGATTTAATTCTAGTCCATCTCGAAGTATGTTTTGGGCTTTGGAGGCCCATCTAAAGGATACCATGACATGTTTTAGTAAATAAATAGTATTTAACTCAGATTAACGAAAAATTAATTCGGTAAACTCCGGTAATGCCTCCTACCCTATTCTGGCGATGAATACGGGTAAGGGGTGTTACACTGCAATCATATACTTCCATTCAACTTTGATAGTTAAAGCAATGAACTATTTTAGGTGGTAATAGTAACAAAAGTACGAGGGCTACTAACAAGTGTTAAGTGCACTCGTAAGACACATTATACTTTTAAGAAGAGAACTATAGTTTGAATCTTAAAGAAAACATTACTAAAAAGAACAACTACGAGTCAAATCTCGAAAAAATTAATCTTCATTGTCTATAAAATCAATATCAATAATATATTCATCATACTAAAAAAAATATGATGACTTTTTTAATTAAGTTGAATCACTTATTTAATATATTCACCTAATAAGAAAAAGACACACTAACATGGCATTAAGTATTCCTCAATTATTATACCTGTGAAGGAATAATCCTAAGTTATCACTAGATTTTTATAATGCAAGATGTTCTGTCCCTAACTCAGTGCCATTCTATTATTAAGCTGGAGTAATTTTTAAGAGAAAAAATCCTTACCTAATGCAAGATTATTAGTTTGATAGGATTTTATTAGTATATACATGACTAATATTTTAATAAATTAACTCGATATTTTTACTATATTGATTTAACATAACTTGTCGATTAAGCCTTAACTCGATTAGTATAGGCATTGTTGACAACGTAGAAGAACGTGGGTTCGAGTGCGTTGAAACATATTATACTTTTATTTATGGGTCGAAAAGGGTTATGAGTAGTTCTAAACATTGTGTTAAAAAGGACAAGTATGATCAGGACTTATAATAAAATAATTTTTTATCTATTCCAAATTGAAAGTGAAATAAGAAAATTGAGTTATTTTATTTTATAAGACTAAAAGAAATGGTTTGGTAATTTAGCTGACCTAAAAGCAAAGTCTATTGCACACAACTCATACCATTTTTCTTGGGGGTTTGGACTTTGAAAAACTAAATCATTACAACACAACTACTTCAATTTTAATAAAATAATTAAATAATAATATTAATTTAACTTAAATATATTTATTATTAAATTATAAAAATAAATTTGAAAAAATTATCTATAAAAATATATTCATAAATCACAATAAATAAATTATATATTATAAAATTGTTTAAAAATTATATTAATAATTTTTAATAATTATATGTTTCAAAATTTATATGGAAAACCTGAAATATAATTTTTATTAAAAATATATAATATCCCTTCACATACCTATAATATATTATTCCCATCTTAAATAAAACCGTTTTTTCTTTTACTTTTTACTGTTCTTTTCTTCTTCATTTTGTTTTCTCTTCGGCTCTCTCTTTCTATTATTTTCTCTCTTTCTCTCTCTAAAAATGATGAACATTCATCAAAATATTCAGAAGTTTCCATTAGTTTCAAAACCCAACCATCAACCACCAGCGACCATCAGTTGTCGCAATCCTTCAGCACCAGCCACTGTCATCTACTGCGGTCTACCACCACCAACCGGTAAAGTTACACTTTAGTCCCAAAAATAATAAAATTTTAATTTAACTTTTTAAAAATTATAAAAAAATAAAATTATATGTTTACTATTATAAAAATATATAATCTAATTTTGCCTCCCAAAACCAAACTCAACCCCTTTTCTTGACTTTCCTTTTTCTTCCCCTAAACTAGTGTTTAAACTTTCTATCTAAAAAAGATTTGGTCCTTCATTCATGCAATTGGAAAAGTGAAACCCAGTGTTTGGTGAATTTCTCTTAACCAAAATCTGATAAATAAACATCACATCAACACTAGGAATTTTTAAACACTTTCTTTATCTAAGCTAATTTGCTTCTTCATTCATGCAACTTTGAATCATTGCTGAGATGTGACTTGAAAAATAGTAAAACGTTGAAGGGTGATTTGGGAAATATAAATTCTTTTAACTATTCCGTGGAAGTGGAGAAGGGCTATTTCGAGGGGGGAGATCGGCATGGCTATTTGATGTTTTTGCAGAATCAAAGCCAGAATGAGCTATTCCATTGAATACTAATACAGTGAACCAAATTGTGGAATAAGGAAGGTTGATTCGGTTTGCTATTACAACTAACTAAACATGCTGTAATTCAAGTGAATAAGCTATTCCATATCTATTTTTCGAATAAAAGAAGTGTTGTAAGAATAATATATTTTAATTTTCTTATAAATTTCAATATAAATTATGAAAAATAACATAAATAAATTAATTAAGTTTTTTTAATAAACTTATTATATATTCTGATCATATATGGTTTCTTTCACATAATGCCTAAAACTAATTATAACCCTTTCCAATTCATAAATAAGAAGATAATGCACTTTAGCACATTCGAACATACGTTCTTATATATTGTTACCAATACCCATTCTAATCGAGTTAAAACTCAATTGGCAATTAATTTTTATATTCTATAACAAATTTTTATATAGCTGAAATATAAATTGCAAGTTGTTTTTTTCACCCATTTTACACTAATACTATTTAAGTATGATATTCAAGTAAAAATGTCTTGATAGCTCCAAAATTTTAAATTTGATTGGAAAAAAAATCTTTTAATTACTTTAAGCAAATCCCACAAGTTACTGATTATTTAAACAAAAATTAAAAGTAAACTATTTAATTGTTAGATTCCTTTTTCCCACTTTTAAAAATAAACTTAATTTTTTAGAAATAAAGGAAAAATTTGGATTTTTCCAATGAAATATCTGAGTTTTTACAAGAAAAAACTTGGGTCTCATCTATGTAGTTGAATAACTCAAATTCTTGTAAAAATACAATTAAAAAAAAAGAAATGAGTTACTAAAATAGAAACTTATTAAAGTTGGATGACTAAAATGAACATATAATAACATTGAATTAACCTGGAGGACCAAAATGAAAATTTTTTTGACTGTAGTGCTTAAGATGAAAATTTTTAGTTTTTAGTGCCCGAAATAAAAAATTCTAAAAGTTGGATGACCAACTATTCACGTTACCCAAAAGTTAATTATAATGGGAGACTTCCAGAAGGACGGAAAGGTGTCTCCTCCTACCACGCTCTATAAATTAAATGCATAAAACGTTCTATTCGCTCAAAAACCCACAAACAAAAAAAGTTATCTCATCTTGAGCAAAGTTACAGTCGTCCTCATAGAACAACTATGGCAGCCATCAAAGTCCACGGAAGCCCTCTGTCCACTGCTACACAGAGGGTTCTTGCATGCCTTTACGAGAAAGGTACTGATTTTCAGTTTGTTCCCATAAACATGGCTGCTGGTGAACATAAATCCGAAAACTACCTTTCCCTCAATGTAAGTTTTTCGATAATCACAGATCTGTTTTTTTTTTTTAAATCTTTTTTATCTAGTAATCCGTGTTTTCCATGGATCTAATATTTCTCGTCCGGTTGATACAGCCATTCGGTCAAGTTCCTGCTTTTGAAGACGGGGACTTGAAGCTCTTCGGTGCATTTTTATGACCCAAACCCTTAGTTTTCTTAGCAGTTCTACTGTTTTCTTTTATATTTTACTTACTCATAACCTTAAACTCTTGAACCGGAGAAAAATAGGCGTTTAAGTGTGATGATTATTAAAATAGCAACGGTGTTGCGGATTTACTGCTCTATATGGCTTGGTTTGAGTATAAATTTTTCAACAAGGTAGTTAGTAATAAATTAATTTTAGGATGGATTTGATGCGCGTTAGTTTATCTGTTAGTAAAAAAAAAGTGATGGCGGTGAGATTAGATTTTGTAGTATACTGTATTATCTCACCGCACATCCAAATTCATCTTTATTTGTGAACTTTTTGAGCTACTCACTTGAGAAATATGTATTTTGTTGGGGGCCAGAATAACTTAAAAAATTTGAAGGACTAAAGCTAAAATTTTAATCCATTAGTATGAGATTAGGGGCGAAGCCAGTCTGGGGCTAGGATGAAATTAAATTTTTTTGTATTAAAATAGTTTAAATTAAATTATTAAATTTTGAGAGGGTGGAAGTTTTCCTTTCATAAAATGGCAAAAAGAGATTAAATTGATTTTTTATTTTATTTATCATGCCTATGCTAAACGGATATTGGGTTGCTTATCATTTCTTTTCATGATTAGCTAACCTTAACTTTTGTACATTGCAGAGTCAAGAGCTGTCACCCATTACATTGCTCATGAATACAGCGACAAGGGGACCCAACTCTTAATTCCTGGCTCTAACAAGGATATGGCTGTCTTACAATTATGGAAGGAAGTGGAAGCCCACCAGTTCGATTCTCCATGTTCAAAAATAGCCTGGGAGGCGTTTTACAAGCCATTAATGGGCATGGTTACCGACTCCGCGGTCGTGGAGGAAAATGAAGGTAAGCTTGCCAAAGTTCTTGACGTGTACGAGGCTCGATTGACACGGTCAAAATACTTGGCAAGTGACTGCTTCACCTTGGCCGACCTGCATCACCTTCCCACCATTCAATACTTGTTGGCTACACCTTCCAAGAAGCTGATTGATTCTCGTCCCCATGTTTGTGCTTGGGTGAAGGAGATCACTGCTAGGCCTGCTTGGTCTAAGGTCCTCGCTATGCAAAAACAGTGAAAGGCTTCGGCGATTTGGAGCCCACCAGAGCTGATATCAGTAGTCCAATGTTGAATAAATCATTCGCATGTTTATTTCGGTGTTTAGAGTCTAATTCGCATAGACTTTTTTGAGTGTTGTCTGCAATCTTGGGGCCCTCTTCTTTGGTTTTTTGTCCTTTTATGTGTCGATTGACTTTGTGCTTGTGGTTGGTTCAAAACTCATCTAATACAATAATTCACACCTGCTGTTGAATATTCTTAATTATTTTCATTTTATTTTATGGTATGAGTATGATTAGAATACAATATTTATTTAAACAAAAGAATCTAAAATATAAAAGCTGTCAGAAAATGAAAATATATAAAATCACTGATCAAAGTTTGATATTTATTGGAAGATGGATTTGGGTTTGAAGTATATTTTTTATTAATTAATGAGTATTAATTTATTGTATTTTTAAAGTTTTGTAAGCCGAATTTTAAAAAAATTAATAATTTGGTGATTTAAATAAAATTTTTAAATAATTTAATAATTTAAATAATTTTTTAATTAATTTAATGATTATTTTTAACTTTTTAAAATAGAATGATTAAAGTATAAATTTATTAATTTACCCAAACTTTAAATATTTAAATTTCCTTATTCAAGATTTAACTAAAATCTGGGATTCTATTTTTCAAATTAAAGAAATAAAGAAATTAAGAAAAAAAAATTCAAGAGCGTGATAATACGGGAATTAGGTCACTGGTAAGACATAACAGATAGCATAAAAAGTAGTAGCGAATTTAGGGCATTATGGTGTGCTCCACTTTCAGGTTTGTGTAATGAGGCGGTAAGTTGAGCCATTTTGGGCAGAAATAAAGGCAAATGCTGGTGGGTTGTTTTGGGATCCAGAGGGTGTCGGTGACACAACAGTTTTGTCTCTCTATCTTCGGTATTTCTATATCTCATATGTTACATGTTTGTATTTTTGAATCAGAAATCCAATTTAATTTGTAATTGGAATTAAATATTTTCAAATATGAAATTACCTTTAAAAAAAAAAGAAATTCATTTTTTTCTTCTATTTTTGCTAATTAAGTTTAATCGGAGATTGTTAATTATTTTTAATTAAAGTAGGCGGCGAAGGAAACAGGGGATTGGTCAAAGGGAAAGATCTGAAACAGGGAGCGAAAATGAGGTTAGTAGGGCTGACCGGCGGGATTGCTTCAGGGAAGAGTACCGTCTCTTCCATGTTCAAGCACAACCATATTCCCGTCGTCGATGCTGACATCATTGCTCGGGTACTTTTCCCTTTTTATTGGGGTCTATCACCTGTTTGATGAAATTACGAACTGGTGCTTTTTTTTTTTTGCAGGATGCCTTGAAGAAGAACTCCGGCGGGTACAAAAAAGTGGTGGCGGCATTCGGACCGGACATTTTACAAGATGATGGCCAAGTCGATCGTTTGAAATTGGGACGAATTGTCTTCTCTGATGTCTCCAAACGTCAACTCCTTAATCGGTTGATTTTTCATTCATTTCATCCTCTTCCTTTTTTACTTATTTTAAACACATATTCATGTTTGGAATAGCTTTAAAGCTTTGTTTCTCTACTATTATACTTATCCGGTAGTCTATACTAGTCCTGGAGGTCAGAATTTTATCTCCAAATTGCAAATTTTATTAGCATTCTTAGTGTAAAATTTGTCTTTCTTTAGTTCGTTTTGTATACATGATTTTCTCAATGTTATAGCAAATTGATATCATGATCTCCTAGGAGGTTGCTATTTAACGATTTAAAGGCTATTGGAAGTTATGTATGTTGCCTTGTGGTTCTCAAGTCATGGAGGTCAAATTCTTGTACTTTGATGTTTAATTTTCACCAAGGCTAAATGGCGGAAAATCTAAGTGTCCTTTTATCCCTGGAGGTAATCTGGACGGAGGCTTGATTACCATCATCCGTCATTTACCTTGTCTTGAAACTGCAGATTGTATTGATTCCTTAATTTGGTTAA
Source organism: Gossypium arboreum (assembly GCF_025698485.1). Classification (NCBI taxonomy): domain Eukaryota; kingdom Viridiplantae; phylum Streptophyta; class Magnoliopsida; order Malvales; family Malvaceae; genus Gossypium; species Gossypium arboreum. Next base: position 1,277,341 of record NC_069081.1, read on the forward strand.
TTTTCTTCTCGTAGGTTATTGGCTCCCTATATATCTTCTGGCATATTTTTAGAAGTTTTGAAGCTTTGGATAAAAGGTCATAAGGTGATCATTCTTGACATTCCGTTGTTGTTTGAGGCCAAGATGGATAAGTGGACAAAACCCATTGTTGTTGTATGGGTTGATCCTGAAACACAACTTCGACGACTTATGGAAAGAGATAATTCGACAGAGGAGGATGCCAGGAACAGGATTAATGCTCAGATGTCTCTAGATTTGAAGAAGAGCCAAGCAGATATTGTGATAGATAACACTGGATCACGTCAAGACTTGCAGGAAAGGTTCAGTGAGGTACTGTCGCATGTCAAAAGGCCCTTGACATGGACTGAATTCTGGCTTTCAAGGGATGGAGCCTTGTCAGCTTTACTTGGTGTGATAATAGGTGTTCTTGCAGGCAAGAAATTTTTTTGGTAATTTATAGGTACTGCAATCACCAGCAAGGCACCAACTTGTGGTTTCTAACTGGTTATAAATCTAGTCTGTTCTTGATGAGGAGGTGATGTTGTTGTAGTTTTAAATAACAGCAAATAAGATGAATTATGCTTACTCCTGTCAATTTTATATTTAAGAATTCACTACTGCACCTTTCACTTAAAGGTTATAGAATGTTGTTGGTTTTCTTTCAATTGCTAACTGTGATATACAAAGTTTTTTATACCATGAAACTTAGATTTGCCTTCAAACTCTTTACATTACTTGGTATGAAATTGAATAATCATTTAATAATCTAGATGTGAATCTGACTATATTGTTACCGAGACCAACGATGCCTGATGTAAAATTGAGCTTGCTTCTGATTATTTTCATGCCATAGAATGAAATTATGGAATTGGTGTCGGTTTTTACTTTTAACTTTAGGACCATAGAAGTAGGTACCTTTTTGTTGCTACTGCAGGCTTACTGGGTTCGCACCAGGCTGAAGAGATTTCATTGACTGTAGTGGAAAAGTATTTCAGCTCGCTTGGTTCCATAAATCTCCTGGCTGCTGATTACTTTGTAGGATTGATTCTGTAAGTTCCTTCCATCGCCGCCTCATCCTTCCCTGGGTTCATAATTAAATCCGATTCTTCTGTTATTACTTGAATAACATACTTGAATTTAACTACTACATTTTTTAATTGTCTTGTTTTATGATTTGATTGTTCTCTACTTAGCATTCATCATCTTCATCTGTGGTAGTCCTTCATTGAGTCTTCCCAGGTATAATATGCTTCATACTTGACTGCCTTGACCTATTCTACAGCTTCTTTTGGTCTAGTTGAAGGCAAATACCATAATGAGTGGTCTACTCACCGAGTTAAGTCCCCTTAAGTGTGGTTGTATACCGCATTAAGGTTGTTGCCGCCATCAGATTTTATTGAATTCTTCTTTTGAGATTTGGGTGATAAGACTTTTAATGATAATAACCTTGTTCCTTTTGCACTATTTCTGTACAAAGGGCATAAAAGCAAGACCTATGAATTGTGAGTGCCAAGTGTTGTCACAAGTCAAGCATGGTAGAGCCATTGGCTTAGACAAAGTGGGTGGTGTTTTACAAAGTCCATTAAAGTTTCTTATCCTCCTTTCTGGGGTAGATATCTATACATACCAGTTAACTTAAAAAGTTTCCAATTCTTTTTCAAAGTCGCTCGTACCACTGAATTAGGTTGTTCAAAGCTAGCAAGGTTACAGTGGCTGTATAATTTATTTTGTAGTTTAACTCTGTTAATTTCTATTTCTGTTAAGGGCACTTGCGGTCGTTGTTCACTTTCATGTCTGGCTGTTGAAACCATGAACTGGACAAATCGAGAGATTTATCTTCATACGGGTACGTCTAGGTTTTTCTTATGCTATCATTTGTTGGTTTATAACTATTTTTCATTGAGATGTTTGACATAAATGAGAACCAAAACTGATAAGATTTTCTCAGAGTAGAAATGGGGGTAAAGCAAGGGACGGGAAGGAACACTTGCTTCTTTTGATGTCTGATTTTATGAGGTCTAATTCTTGCTTTTATTCAATTTACTCTTTGTACCTACTTTTTTTTATTATTTAAAAATTAAGATTCAATTAATACCTCCATTAGAGACCTTCATATTAGGTGGCATTTGTAAAAAAATAAAGCCTTGTGGAAACCATGTAAATAAATAAAGTTGCTGTCATGATTGGGCTATGAATTGTAAAAAATATAACTAGAAAAATAAAAAATAAGAAATATCGGTTTTCTCTTGCTTTTCTAAAATGAATTTATTTTCTTATGAGATTTTTCCCCAAAATTTCATATAATTTAATTCAACGCAAGTCTGTTATCGGTATTGTCTGTTGGACTTCAAAATTTAAATCAAAAGAGTAGATGGATTAAATTTCAAACGTGTGAAGGGTAGAGGGACTAAGAGCATAATTAAACTGTTTTATGGTCCGTGTAATTACTGGCATATTGCAAATAACTGAAGTATGTGTGACTGATTGTTGAACAACATAAAGACATGGAGAAATATTATTTATTGTTCCCCGCTAACCAGCCGCTTATGAGAAAACTGTAACTATATGCGAGGTCTTCACTATACCTTTTTAAGCAGCTTCAAGAAGAGCAAAGGCACAACAATGGTTATTATTAATTATTAGCCACTCTTGATTTTTGTGATTTTAGGTAGGTTTGTTTGTAATTATATATGTGTGGCATATTTGGATAAGTAATTGGTGGATTTCACTAAATTTGGTTTAATTGGATTATCTTAATTATATTTTTAAATATTTTGAATAGGGTAAGAATTTGAGTAATTACATAAGTAATTATGTTCAAATTCAATTTTTTTAAAAATGTTTTTTACAAGTTTAAATTATAAATTTTTATATTATAAGCATGAACACGTGTTTGGGATGATTATGGTCAAAATTTTATTATATTATAAATCTTAGAAAATTTATTAATAATTTTTGTATTTTATAAAATTATAACAAAAAATTTATATTATTTAAATCTTAAATTTTTTAAAGTTATGTTCAAAAGCTTTATTATAAAAAATACTTTACATGGTACATAATCATATAATATATTTATTTATAAAAATTATAGTCAAGAAGTATATGCATAATTTATTTATGTGTTCATATTATATGTTATAAAATAACATGCTTATTAAAAAAATTATAGTTTTATTTCCATAATTTATTTGTAAAAAATTTAAATTATGACAAAAAAATTATATTATTTATAAGAAGTGTTATGAAAGCTTTTAGATAATTTATAATTGTTTTATAAAAGTTATATATATTATAAACTTTATATTATTTTTCCTTTTGCATAGTTTTTCTCCAAATTAAGTTTATATAAATTCTTATAATTAAAGCTACTATTTACACCATGAACTAAAATAATATATGGTAGAAGTTGATTATGCAAAACAAAAGATTTTCTTGTTATAATAATATTTGAGAAAATGGAGTTAGACACAAGCATTAAAAGCGACTCGCGAGTTCTTTAATTTGAGACATTCAAAGTTTCAAAGTGTGGTTGAGAGAATACTTGTTATTCTAAAAAATATTTCTTATATTAACATCTCATTAGTATAGCATAAAAAAATAAGATTAGATTGTCTTGACATGTTGCATATTTCATAATTTTATTCATAGATGGATTTGGGATGATTCATATTTTGAAAGTACATGGAAGAAAGTGATCTTGATAACCTTAATGATATCAATTCAAATGATGATAACTCGATTAATGACCAATATTTGATGAAATGAGTTTATTTTAAATATTAAAGAGGAATAACCCAACAAATATGAAATTGTATATAATGTTTATTTTTCTTGTTAATTTTTTAGTAATCATATTATCAACTATTTTTCTAGATTAACATGATACATATAATGATTTGATTTTAATTTTTGTTACTTTTTAGGTTTTTTTTATCGTGGTAATAATTTTTATAATAATTAATAGATTTTTAAAAAGTAACTATATAATTACAATTTGTACTACCAAATATGATATAAGAACTTAAAATGTAATTACACTCTATCAATCAAACACATTTAAGGAATTACAATTTTTTGTAATTACAAGAGAGTGTAATTACCACTATTGTAATTGCGCTTTTATTCAATTACTCTATACTGTCTAAATAAGCCCTTAAGGTTCAAAAATAGTGCTAATTAAATACTTAATCTAATAGCATCGGTCATAGAATAGTATATCTTTAAATTATGTGTTTTGTCTCGTTAAAGGTTGAGCAAAAAAATCGAGAAAACCAAAAAATTAATTCGACCAATGTATTTGGCTCAGTTCGGGTATTGTATTATTTGGTTCGGTAATGAGCTGATATTATCACTCAAAATGCACAATTCAGGTTCGGGTTCAATTTTTTCACATGAAATCTGTTTTATTTAAATCAAATTAAATGAAAAAAATCTACGTTTAAAGGAATTGTCCTAATAGAATAGTTATTGTTATTATTATTATTATTGTTGTTGTTGTTATTATTATTATTATTATTAATAAAAAATTAGATATGATCATACAAAAAATTAAAGTTTGAAAAATATTTCATAAAAAGGTTATGAAAGTGTAGTTTTATATTATAGTAAGTGGATATTTTTTAAAATATAATAATTATAATTATAAGTGCATATGCATAATTCTAAATTTAAAAATAGTTTATGAAATTTTATAATATTTTATTTATAAAAGAAATAATTATTCATAAGTTGTCAATTATATATATTTGATTGTTAAAATTTAATCGATTGTGCAATGACCCAGTTATAATTAATTGAAACTAGTAATTAATTAAACTAATTGAAAGAAATGACACAACAAAATAGGTATACGAATGATTTAATATTAATTTTTTAACAACTTCAAATAATTTAAATTAAAATATTTTTAAATAGTCTTATAGATCATTATGATATTAATTTAATTATTTAATTCACTTTGTACACGTATAAATGAATATAGAGCATGTATTATGTTGTGAAAAAAAACGAATAACTATAATATTTAATTTTCTTGGTCCAAAACAAGGTGATATTGATTTTTGTCAAGGCCCAATTTTGCTAAATACCACCGAACCAAATCGAACTGTAATTATCGGTTTTGGATATTCGATTTTTATTTAATATGGTTTTGATATCAAAAGTTAAAAAAATTAAATAGAGCATTTCGATCCAATTTTTATCCAAAAATAGAACTGAACTAAACCTAACCGAATACACTTTTAATTAAAGGATTATTTCAGAAAATTTAGATGATAGTGTTATTATTTATTTTATTAACATGTTCGTAGATCAAATATTAAATTTTGTGGCTTAAAATATTTCGGTTTAATTCTAGTATTAGTCCTTATACTTTATGAAAGTTGTGGATTTAGTCTTTTACTTTAATTTGATCATTTTTAGTCTTTGTGCTTTTGTATTAGTCCACTTTAGTCCCTGTATTTTTTGAATTTTGAAAATTTGAGTCCAAAAACCTAAATAGTAGTAGTTAAACATGTTTGGTTAAATTCAATTACTAGTTATATACTATGCATACAATTGTAGATTTAATCCATATTCTCCAATTGAATCATTTTAAGTCTTTATACTTTTCAAACTTTGAAATTTCAATGTTGACGCAAATGGCGTGTGGCCAGGCCATGAGATATAGCCTAGGCCGTGTGGCCAACCGTGTAACTTTCAAAATGATTTCACATGGCCGTATAAGGAGACTGTATGCAACACATGGCCGTGTGACAGTCCGTGTGCACCCAAAATGACCCCTAATGCAAACCAATTCAACATCCATTTCTTGGAGACCAAACCAAACTTTTTCCAATCATTTTCACATGGTTAAAACACATTAAGACATATAAAAAAAACATGCCAAAATCACACCCTAAGTGCCTATCCAATGTATTCTTATTGGTACCACAACAAAACATTCAAACATACATCTTGCAATAGGAAGTTCAACATTTAATTGCTTCTACATATGCTCATTGTAACACCCCTTGCTCGACCCAATTGTTGGGTCTGAGCTATAGAATACTACACTCGCTGCCAAAGTAACAATGAACGAAAATATACTCAATTTATGTTCTTATACATTAAATGAGAAAAACATGCATATGATATGATATAAAATCAATTATGGGTCTTACACGAACTTAAGAAAACTCTTATGCTAACCCGAGCTTGAACTAGGACTAAATTGTGAAGTTTTAAAATTCTTGAAACGATGTCATGACTTCATTATCTCCTTGTTGCAATCTGGTCATCGCATGAGTCGCGTCATGAATATATGCATGTGAACGCTGCAACGTCACTCTCTATCAGACGACGTTGCGACGTCAAAAGCCCGTCATCAAAACGTTGCCCTATTTTTGACAAAATACACATTTGGTTCCTAATTCAATTATATCAAACCATTTCCTAAGTGTTTCATTCCACCTTACACAAGAATTAAGCTATTAGACCAAGTCAATAACTACCAATTCAAGTATCTAATCATTTAATCCAACCAATCTTTAACATACAATCCAACAATTCAACATTTAAACATATTTAAATCCATTTCACCTATCCACGCCAAAAATGCTTTCATTACAGTCTCAAAACAAGTTCATTTTACCTATTGGAAACTAAACCATTCAATGAGTTTGACTAAGCTATAAAGCATGTTTAACATTTAGCTTACCATTCCTACATCCTTAATCAAATTTAACTAATACATATAGTCTAATTGATAGCTTAAACATACCAAAACACTCAAAAGCAAAATCATTATTTATATAACATCAAACTTAACCAAAATATGTACCATTAAGTTATATACCAAATGGTATGATCAAAATCAACCATTACCACAACTAACATAAGACTTTCATTTCAAAATGATAATTTGTATACTAAAAGCCCTTATATACATGCATGCCACATAGCCTAGAGATCAAACTGAACATATAACTACCGTCTCAAGATAGTGTATGCTCCTTATCCCTTTCCTTTTCCTTGGTGCGTCAGCTATTGGAAGTAGTTCTAAGGGTGGAGCGAGTGAGTTTGGTGTTCTCCATGATTTTTTCACCTTGGTGTCACCGCTTATGGGGTGTTGTTTCATTGTCCATTTCTCATCTTTTTATCTCTCTGATCTAATGGTTGAAGCCTCCTCTATTAGGTTTGGTGTTATTTGTGTGAGTCTTGATTGGAGGATATTGATCTTTTATTTGCTTTAGGGTGGTTTTGTTTAGCCTATAAGATTTAAGATGATTTATGGCCTTTGTTACTATTATTTTCAAATACCCAATTTGTTGCGCTCGTTGTGCTTTTAGTAATGAAGTTTTATTGAATCCCAACATTTGGTTTTGCAGTACTAGACATTGACCCAAAGACTCAGTTTGTGAGCTTGAATTGTAGGGTGTTTGTTTGTGGTGTTTGAGTTGACATTAATTTGCCCCTCTTAAATTCAGGGACTCAAATGACAAATGTAAAAAGAACAACTTCTATTTGAAAAAAAAAACATAAAAAATTGAAAGTCACGTGATTAAGCTAAGGCCGGGAGTAAGAGTTCCACGCCGAATAATATTGCACTGTACATCACATTTTCAGTTCCATTTTTCTCCTATAAATGTAATCATTTCTCATTTTATTCTATAAAGAGGTTTTTGGTCCCCTTCTCTCAACACTTTCCTTTCCTCCCCTCTTCCCTCCACTCTCTCACTCAGAGATGGCTACTAAAGCTGCTGATCAAGAACCTGTTGGAGCACTGAAATATAAGGTGAGACATATACATACATATATACTAATGGGTATTTCTTCTTTTGCTCATATTTGATGCATTTAATGTTAATTTTCTAAATTAGTCACCCCCCCTTTCTTTACTGTTTTATAGACATGGGTCTTGAAAGTCCTCATCCATTGTGAAGGCTGCAAGAAGAAAGTCAAGAAAGTTCTTCAAGCCATTGATGGTACGTCGTACATACATATATACATATATATGTATGTACGTACTTCTTAAGAAATGGAGATACTGTTTTTATTTCAGTCTCTTTTTGTTTCACTTTTAATTATTCTTTTCAGGTGTTTATGAGACGAAAATAGATTCTCAACAGCACAAGGTGACAGTCACTAGCAGCGTCGATGCAGAAACACTCATCAAGAAGCTGACCAAGTCTGGGAAATACGTTGAGCTTTGGCCGGAATTAAAGCCTGAGAAGAAACACAAAAAGTCTGGGAAAACAAATGACAAGCAAAAAGACGCCGGAGAAAAAGCTGGTGATGGTGACCATGGTCCAAAGAATAATTCAGCAGAGAAGAAGCCTGAACCAGCCGCTGCCAAAAATAGCGGTGTTGGTGGCGGTAAAGGTTCTGCTAAAGATAACCAGCATCCAAAAGCGGACCAAATGGGAGGTAAAAGCGAAGAACCTGACCCTACCCAAATTACTGCTGCTGGTGGTAAAAAGAAGAAAAAGAAAGGGCAGAAAAGCAACCCTGGTCCCAACGGTGATACACCACCACCACCCAGTGACACTCAGTCAGCCATGGCAGTGGCACTCCCAGTCCCAGTCCCAGCCCCAGACCATACCCCACCACCACCACCACCACCCAATGCTTCAATCGATCTAAATCCTACAAATCAACCAATGTATCCTTACACACCTATGTACTATGGACCTCCATTTTGTGGGGTAAGTTACAACACCATTTACCCTAGCTCAAGCTCTTCATATTATGCTCCCGCCATGCATTCTAATCCATACGGACCACAAGCTACATCGTCTGATCCAATTAATAAATTCAGTGAAGATGATTATTACGATGACGATGAAAGTGGCTGCTCAATCATGTGAACGTTGAAAAAATGGGGTACATGCAGAGAAGAATTTTGTGTTAATGAAGAGGGAGGATATAGGAAGGGATTAATTTTGTAAGATGCAAAATAATTTAAAAAAACAAAAATATCAAAAAGGGGTACTTTTTGCTTAGGGAGAAATAAAAAGCTGTTTTTGCTTTTTATTGGGGTTTGTAGGGTTTTTATAGTTATTAGGTTGTCTTTATTTATGTTGTCTGTCTGTAATATTTTTGCTACTGTTTTTGGGGTTTCGTTATTAAGCACTATAAAAGCCCTTTTAAAGGGGTAGTGTAGGGCCTGAAGAAAAAAATCTCTCACTTCCCCCTCTTTGTTATTTCATAAAAAGAAGAATTTTGCTCATGTTGCCTCTCTCTCTTTCTATCTCATTTTCCCATATAAAGTTGTTATTTCAAAATATTGCGTCAATAAATTTAATAAATTTAATAGAAAAATTTTAATAACATAAATTTTAAAATATAAAAATAAAAATAGGACTTAAATCTAAATATATGAATAGTATAGGGAGTAAAGCACATTTTAACCAAATATATATTATATTAAGAAATGCTTTGGGCCAATATATATATAAGAAATGCTTAAAGATATAGTTTTAGGAAGCTATTTTAATTATATATATATATATATATATATATTGTTTTGGTTAAAACATGCTTGTATTGTATGTATGTCTTTTGCTTTCAACGCTAAGGGGATATTAGTAGGTTCCCATTTCTCCCTAAAGAAAGAAAATTTAGGTTTAATTTGAAAAATTGTCTATTTGTTTTTGTTGTTTAATCCTTTAACCCTAAACTTTAGCTAATTAGGCACTTAAAATGCTCGAAAAACCATGTTTGGATTCGGATTATTATGTATGTACGGTACCTCACATAACAAAGAGATAAGTTTGTTTCAATTATCTTGAAAAAAAGGGTTAGGGTTAATTGCACCAAATATTCTTAAATTATTGTCTAAATTTTCAAAACGCTTTAATTAAGTACTAAAAAATATAACCAATATCGTATTAGCGGGGCCTTTCCGTCAACTTAGCCGTTGATTTACGTGTTAAATGGTAGTTTGGATATATTAGAAAGCATATTTAAAACACACAAATCAAATTGTACACATGATTATATTTAGCGCATAGACAATTTAGATATGATGTGTTAAAAAATGAGATAATCTTCTAAATTTTATTGATAATTTATTTTTATTTAACTCGCCAAGCCCAAATTGTTGATGTGCTAGGTACAAAAAATTTACAATTTGATCCAAATAATTTTAATATATTTCATATAAGATTTAAGCTAATATTTAATGCCCAATTTAATTGTTAAACTGATGGAAGGTTTGATTGATATGAAACTGATAATTTAAGGATTCAATTAAAATATTTTAAAATTTAAACCCTAGGTTGTCTGTTTCAATTATCCCAATAGGTCACAACAGAATTTTCGTGATATCCCCCATTCCACATCTTTACCTTTTATCTTGAAGCAGAATTTCCATGGTGGATTATACTTGCTTTTTACATAACTTGGAAGGGAAAGTTGGGGAATATATAATGCAATACCTATGTACTTATCCTTTCAATGAATATGCATAATTCATCATTCCTCAGTGTTTGAATTATTGGTTACTTCAATTCATCATTCTCACTATTCCGAATCATTAATTAAGGATGTTCACTTTTATACTTATATCAAGATTGAATAACGGAATTTGTATAATCACATGATTCTCGAGCTTTAACATTTTTGTCACTCTTTTCTATTGAAGAAACTAAGGGTTCCTTTGAAGGAGCCTTTACCTTTCTTTTTTTTTCACATTACAATATCGTTATAGTATCTAATCTTATTGTCCCGTTATGTTTACACTAACTACAAATAAACACACCGTACATCCAAAAAGACCCTAAAATCGAAATCAAACCCATCATTTTTAGAATTATAAGATAAGAAATTGGTTTCACAATAGTAACAAAAAAAAAATAAAGTTAGTACAATATGAACTATTCAAATATTTGGCATTTACACCTTTTAGATGTCAAAGATGGAATGATAGTATGCATGATGCTGATATTTTGGGACCCTCTTACCGGACAATGATTTATAAAATCTAGACAAGAACCCACCCTTATTAATTTGTCTCTATCTCAATTCCATCACTTAGTATTTTATTTTACTTTTGTCCAAAGAACACAGCTTGTTTGATTCCCTATATGCCTAAAAAATCAAACCTCCTAATAATTAATGCTATAAATAATAATCATGAACTGCAGCTTGTTAGAATATTCACATACTTTCCGCCAACCTTTGAATGCAATTAACATCTCTCTTTCTAACCAATAATTACATTATCACTATATAAAAAACCAAACTACATATAATGTCATCAACTACCCTAACAGTATTATTACATGTTATAAAATTAGGGTTTTGAGAAAATGCATTCAGTGACAAAATGCATGGCGAGTTGAGAGGAAATGAAAGGGTAGTAGGTGTAGTAATACTAGGACAAGATAAAGATATTGTAAGATTTGTTGATTTGAAAGTCAGAAAATGGAAAATGGAACTGCTAAATATGCAGGACAGTTCATTATAACAATGGAGAAAAATAATTTTAGTGCAGAGGGGAATCTTAGTTCAAAACCAGACACGTCATCTGTGTTCTTTGGGTTCCTGTTACCAACTGATATTTAGTCCCTTATTTAGTTTTGTCTTTCCTTTGCTTATTAACTTAATTAATCATTCTTAATTAAGTTACTAATATTAGTAGGCATTGCAATGCCCAATTTTAGTAGCTAAATGGGTTAATTAATGAATATAGAGGAATGATTAGGGTAATTGTTGAAAGAATTCTTTATTCAATCCCGAGAAACATGCAATAATTTACGGCTAATCATTCATTTGCCAACAAAAATTAAAGTGAAACATAAAAGCTAGAATTGGACATGGAAATAACATCTACTTACACTTTATTTGTCTCTTAAAATTACTTTTTTTTTTTCTGTTTTATAAATTTTTTTAAAAAGAACACATTCTAACATATATGCTTATGCATCACAATTGATGGAAAATCAAAGATATATATATATATATATGTGGGGTGACAACATAATATTAATGGAGCAACATGAAAGTGAGAAATTTGAATACAGATTCTAATTTGAGCTGTAATTAATGTTCCATACTTCTTACAATCGAATCATTGCAGCAAATGGGAAAGCGACGGTCTAGTCATTAATTATTTAGACATTAAATATTTTTTTTGATTTCACGAAAGTGAAAATAAAATATCATTTAAGTACATGTAGAAAAACAATAAACTCCAATCAAATTAATATAAAATATAAATAAATGAGAGAATTGAAATATAATTGTAGTAGGTCAAATTTGCCCGGCTCATTAGAAACCCAAAAAAAAAAAGTAATAAATAAACAAATAAAAATAAAAACAACCCACTGTCCATTACAGTCCAATTACAGAAACCAATAGCCCAAACTAATATTAAAACCCAAGACCCAAGTGACAAACCCAATGACTAAACCTAGACCTAACCCAAAAATAGGCCCAATAAGCCTAATGCCTAAACAGAGAAACCCTAGCAGCTTTCTGCTTGCGCCGTAGCAACCACATCGCGCCACGTCCACCCTCCGTACGATGCCAGCGCTTTAGCAGCCATGCCACGCCCAAACCGCCGTACCCGAGCGCGCACCCATACCTGCAAGAAGACAAAAAGAGCAGCAGCGAATAGAAACAAAGATATATTGTATATTTTCAATTTATTTTTCTCTATTTTTCGGCTATAAAAGCCAAGCTTTTAATCGTTGTAAAGGTTACGAAATACAAACGCACATTTACGCATACAGAGTTAATAGAAAGCAATCGAAAAATAGAAGGTGATTCATACTTTCGATTTCTGTAATCTTTTTCTTTTTCTACTGATATTTATCCAAGTCTTTCAGTATTGCTTTTTTAAAGAATAAAAAAAAAGGAAAAGAAAGGGGCTATATCGTGCGATTCGACCGACGATTCTCCTTTGCTTTGTCGAAATCGGAGTTAAAAGAGGGGGATTTCGTGGCCAAGGGATAGTGAATCGGAGCCAGAAGTGCGAGGCGTTGTTTCGATGGAAATTTGGTGCTTGGAAAGTGAAGGTCGAACGGAGGCTGAACAAGAGCAAGCAACTAGGGTTTCGGTTTCCCCTTTTGGCTTTGCCAAAATGTTCTGATTTCTAGGCAGATTTCCCATTTTATTTGAGGGTATGAGGTGACGTCGTTTCAGGCTAGGTTCAACAGCCTTTGAAACGACGCCGGATGGATCTATTTGGCACAACCCGCGCGCGTGTGACTCGACCCGGGGAGGGATCCGCGCGCTTCCCGTTAATGGGAAATTTGCACATTAGGTCCTCCATATTCACGCGAGTCTTCGGTTGCGCCCTATGCGCCATGTTTTTTTTTTTTTGATTTGGACTTGTGATTTATGCCTTGTTGCAATCTGATCTGTAATGAACCGAAAGTTACGGTATCAGAAATTGAGTCTTGAGTACTGTTTCTGTGAAATTTATTAATGAATATTTATTAGAAATATTTATGAATTATAGTTGAATGGTTATTTAGTGTTTAATTAAGTGAAGTACCTTGAATTTAGTTTAAAGGATTAAATTGCATAAGGAATAAAAGTTTAATTATAGATTAAAGAAGTAAAAGGGACTGCGAACATTCAATATCGTAATCTTACTTAACTTACTGGCATTAAGCCTGTCAGGTCTTAGGACTTGAAACCAATTACAAAGACAAGCTCATGGAATTTAAACCGGTATAATACCAAATCGAAGCTCATGGGACTTTAGCCGGACATATTTCCAAGACGTAGCTCATGGACCTTAAGTCCGGATATAATTCCAAAGACATAGCTCATGGACCCTAAGTCCAGATATACATCACTGAATGTCATGCATACTTATTCGCAAGAAAATTCAATTCACATAACATCTCACAATCATAGTTAATTTATTCTATTCGAATAATAGCATAACACGGGCACCATTCATATAACTTTTGGCTCAATAACATACATAAGAATATATGTCCATTTTACTTTCCAAACTTAACTTAATTTATAACTATCTAAATCATTTAAAACGTTCAACAAAAAATTCTTCTTTAGTTAAGCACATATTCGGCAATGACAATGATAATTTAGCAAACCTTAATTTAACTTATAATTGTTCATATTCGGCATATTAAACTCTAGCATGCCTTTAGATATTAATTTCTAGCACACATTCGAATACTTTTCGAGCTAACAACAATTAAATTTTCAGACAATTTAGCCACCTACATCCTTTCATCAAATACTTGTTTCTTAGTTTCAACTATTAATAATGGGACATTACTAAAATTGAAACTTTTGGATAGCAATATAAATAGCAATTTAAACAGTTTTAAGCTCCCAAATTTTTAAACTCCTCAAGCATAAACCGAACAGCAATGCATGTTAGTTCTAACCATATTTATTTTGTGCATTTTACCCACAGACAAGATATGCAAAATTTAACAAAGAACCGAATCAAGTGACATCCTTAATCTTTTTCTCTTCAAAATCTTCCATAGCCGATTACTCATATCACTACTAAAAAAATCAAAATTTTGACATGGCTAAGTTAGGGACTTAGTAACTAACTTAATATATGCTACAATTTCAAAAATGAACATAAATTTCATACCTTAATTCTAGCTCAAAAGTGACCGAATGGCTATCTCTCCTTTCTTCTTTAAGGTTCGGCTAAGCAAGGAAGAAGATGAACCAAACCTTTTGTTCTTCTTTTCTTATTTCAATTAATATTTTTTATTTTAAAATAATGCAAATTCTTATTATAATATTTAATTAAACATATATATTGCCCATCAACAATCATTATGGCCAGCCACCATAATTAAAAATTGGATATTTGACATGCAAGTCCAAAATTTTTGTGACATGCATTAATAGACCCCTTTTTAAAATTACCTATCACATTCCACAATTTTTTCACATAAGTCCTATTTAATAATTTCACATACAAATGAAAAAATTAGAGCATGAAACTTTCACATATGCATGTACACATATAATAAGTATAGAATATAACAATTAATTATTTTTATGACTTGGTTTTGTGGTCCCGAAACCACTTCCCGACTAGGGTCAAATTAGGGCTGTCACATATTCATTTAAAAATTCTTTAAAACGGAGACGAGATTTGATATTTGGCAATTCGCGGAATCGTGCCCTAACGTGTTGGGTTGCAATTTCGCGTTTGCTCAAAATAATCGAATATCCCTCCAAAATTTTGTTCATGTCTTCTAAAAATCCTTTAAAACGAAGGCGATGTTCGACATTTGGCAATTCGCGGAATCGTGCCCTAACGTGCTGGGTTGCAATTTCTCGTTTGCTCAAAGTAATCGAATGTCCCTTTAGAATCTCGTTCATGTCTTCTAAAAACTTTTTAAAACAAAGGAAATACTTGATGTTTGGAAATTCGGGAATCGTGCCCTATCGTGTTGGGTTGCGATTCTCCTATTCGTTCAATAATCGAAGATTCCTTTAGAATTTCACTCATGCTCTCTAAATTCTAAAATAAGGCAATGCTCGATGTTTAGAAATCCGAGGAATCGTGTCCTACTGTGCTGGGTTTCGATTTTCTCGTTGGACTAAATAATTGGGCATCCTTTTACGGTTTTCAACATATAAGTTTTTGGAAGTCGAAATTTATCATGTTTTCGAGGGAATAAAGGATTATGTCCTACCGTGCTGGATGTAATGCTATATCCCTCTTAAACAAGAGAATTTTTGATGACCAACTCGGGTTGTTCAAATACTATTAAAAAAGAACCACATTTCAAAAACATTTTTTAATTTTAGACATAAGGACAATATTTAATTGATTTGGTACCAATTTTGGGCATAGTGAGGGTGCTAATCCTTCCTCATGCGTAACCGACTCCCGAACCCGTTTTCTCAAAAATTCGTAGACCAAAATTGTTGTTTTAGTAAACCAAAAATGTTTTATTAAAATAACCAAATTCTTAGATGATCTGATCACACCAAAACAAAAAGATCGGTGGCGACTCCATATTTCTGTATTTCAAAAGTCGATTCCCATCATTTTTAAAACCTAAAATTTTTAAATAAAAAGGATGGTTTCGACAATAATAAAATTGGAGTTTTACCTTATCAGTTTGGAAATTGGATCTTGAGGTTTAATCGATATCTGAGTAGATACACACATCTTAAAGCTGAATTTTGGGGTATTTTAAAAGGGATTATTCGTTTTACTCAGCAAATGATATAAATGGGCCACGATTTGGATAGATAATTTGGATGTGGTCCAAGCCTTGACTAATAATGAATTGGAAGGTTCAGGTATCATTGTGCTTAGAAGGGTCCAGCGGATTAGGTATATAACTATAGACAGAGGCAGATACAGAGAGATTGGCAGAGGCCCTGGCCCCCCTTAAAATGGAAAATTTCTATTTATGTCATTGAATTTTTTTTTAAAATTTTAAATTAATAAAGGTAAAATTATACTTTGGCCCCCCTAAAATTATAAAAATTCGATTTAATCCTTTAAAAATTATAAAGATATAGACTATAAAAAATTAAAATTTCATTCAGCCCCCCTAAAAATTTATTCTGACTTTGCCCATGCCTAGAGAAGATAACACATTTGCAGATCAATTAGCTAAGCTAAGTTTAGGGTGACAATCAAGTTTACAAGTCTTTGATAAGGCTCTTGATGAAGTTTTAGAGGCTTTACAATAAGACAAAGTGTGTGGTGCTTTTGAGAATTATAATTAGATGTAATTTGTTTTTATTTTCACAAAAAAAAAAAAACTTCATATATGATGATTTCACATGATAAGACTCAAATCTGAATATTTAATGATTCAAGGTTTTAACATTTGCGAATAATGTCAATGCCTCATTATCAATCCAATACATTATTATTCATACACGTTATAGTTTCAGTAAGGAGTCATGAATTATTAAAGTTGATCTTAAATAATGTTTTAAAAATTAGATAAGTGGTCAAACAGGTCACACTATTGACTTTTCTTTTGATCATCAATCCAACAATAACTAAATAAAAAAATAAAAAAAATTCATAAAGCTAATCACTACCAAATAAAATAAACTCACATGAGAAGGAGATCCTAAAATAGTTGGAACTAGTCAATCAACGAGCAACATATGAACAACCCACAAATCAACCATAAATACTAAATTTCAATATTTTATCGGTTATCGCCTTTTTCACCCATGTTTTTATTCTATTGTCATCTTTAATCTTGTTTCCTCTTTATTAAAATATTGACTTAAGTATCAAAGAGCGTCTCTATACACAAACTCTGATGCCTCTTAATACACTTTTATTTTGTAATTTACGCACCATAAAATTCAAACTCAACAATCCATTAACTACGAAACTCAACTCACTCAATTTCCCAAGCCCAACAAGAAATGACATCAACAAAACTTAATTAAAAATTATTTAAAAAAATTGTATAAACTGGATTAATTATTGATTTTTATCTCAATTTTTAATTTTTAATGGTTTGAATAGTTCGCTCGTAAGTCAGTTGAATTCCCTATTTAGAACTAATATATCAATTTATTCCCGGTCCAACCTATCAGACTATCTAATCTAATTCGATTCCAACAACACTAATATTAAATTATTTATATTAAGGGCCCATACTGTATAAGAGCTTGACTTTGGGCTTGAGCGTTAATGGGTTACGCTGGACCCAAATATAAAATTGATGATATCTTTGTAGTCGAGGGACCTGCAAGGTACATCCACCAACATTTCTGTGTTGTAAGGATAAATGATAAATGATAAATGATAAATTGACAACTTGACCTTGTACTTTTTATAAATTTAAAATTTAGTCTATATTTTTTTATTTTTAAAATAAATTATTGTGCTGAAAATTAAATCCCAGATATTTACTAGCATTTTAGAAACACACTATTGTGTCCAAATATTGCAAAAAGATAATACTAAGTTTCCCAAATCCTGACGCTTGGATATATGTATAAAAATCTGAACTACACGGGACAAAAAGGGAAAACGAAAGAACGAGCAGGCGGGTCCTCGAGATTCGGCCCGAGAGACAGAATCCAAAAGGCCAGGTGTCAGCAGCTGCGTGCCTTAACCGAAGTGGTATGAGTGAGGTGGTTTTTGATGATGAAGTCTTTTACGAGTCGTTGAAGCCAAATCTTATACCGCTCATCATTCACCGCACAAAATGGCGTCGCCATCTGATTGTAAAGCTACCATTATCGACGGCAAAGCTATCGCTCAGACGATCAGATCTGAAATTGCCGACGAGGTCCGTCATCTCTCCCAGAAATACGGCAAGGTAATGGTTACACTTCACTCTTTTCCCTCGTTTCCATTGACTTTGATTTGGCGAAGGTCACCCATTAATTTGATTTCATTTATTAAGGAGTGATTGGTAAAGTTGATAACATCCTGATCAGGTGCCAGGCCTAGCTGTTGTAATTGTTGGGAACAGGAAAGATTCTCAAAGCTATGTGGGAATGAAGAGAAAAGCCTGTGCTGAAGTTGGGATTAGATCTTTTGATGTGAATCTCCCTGAAGAAGTACCTGAATCCGATTTGATCAGCAAAGTTCACGAGCTCAATGCAAATCCTGATGTACATGGTTCGTTAATTTTGCTTTATTGTTATTTATAGATCCATTGCTTTTAAGTATCTTAGCTTTATTGTAATTTGTAGCTCAACTGCTTATATGGAGGTTTCCTGTGTATATATATTTTTAATTATGTATTGTTTTGATGAATTAATAGGCATATTGGTTCAGCTTCCTTTACCAAAGCACATAAATGAAGAGAAAGTTTTGGGTGAAATCAGTCTTGAAAAAGATGTAGATGGTTTTCACCCTTTGAATATCGGCAAACTTGCGATGAAAGGCCGAGAACCCCTTTTCCAACCTTGTACTCCCAAGGCAATCTTACAATGCTGTCAAATCTTGTATGATTTAGCCTTTGTTCTTTTTGCTAAGATGCTATGTAATTGTTTCCCCTTTTCTCTACAGGGGTGTCTTGAACTGCTATCTCGAAGTGGTGTAAGTGTAAAGGGAAAAAATGCTGTTGTTGTGGGTCGAAGTAACATAGTTGGGTTGCCAGTTTCCTTGCTGCTTCTCAAGGCTGATGCTACTGTTAGCATTGTTCATTCACGTACACCGGATCCCGAAAGGCTAGTTCGTGAAGCTGACATTGTTATAGCTGCAGCAGGACAAGCTATGATGGTAATTCGATTTTTGGTTGCGCAAACATTTTGAAGTTTTCTGTACTGGTCTAGCATAGGCAATTGTTCATCCTTGCTTTGCTTCTCCCATTAAATTTTAGCATTTAGGCTTAGTTTATAGCTTAATTTTGTTAATAGTGTTGGTCCTCGTAGATTATGACATGATTGTGAAGAACAAGAAAACACTTTACTTGAAGCACTCCACGACACCAAATATCCATAATATAACCTTGTCTGGAAAATTGGAATGTAATGAAAGTGAACCTTGATAATTGTTTGCTTTGCTGTGGGTTAAATGATTGATCCTCAAGTTATTCTAATGGTATGGTTATTTTGTAATGGTATGGTTTGGCCATAAGTTATTCTAATTGACTTCCAGATCAAAGGCAGTTGGATCAAACCTGGTGCTGCGGTTATTGATGTTGGAACCAATGCTGTTGATGACCCAACTAAGAAATCAGGATACAGGTTAGTGGGAGACGTGGATTTTGAAGCAGCATGTAGGGTTGCTGGATGGATAACACCTGTTCCTGGTGGCGTTGGCCCGATGACAGTTGCAATGCTGCTCCGGAATACCTTAGATGGTGTGAAGCGTGTGATTGAGCAATGAGGTATCTCATTTCCATCACTCGTTTACTTCATAATAAAATTTGCTTAAGTTTAACCTCTGAGTTGCATCTCTGACTTCAAAAAAAAAAAAAAGGTCTTTTTTTTTTGAAGTGTAAGGTATCATTGCCTCCCTCCCATACTCAAAAAGCGTAATAGAAATCAATTTCAGAAAACTTTACAGAGCTGTTTTAGGACTTGGGATTTTGTCTGTTGCATGTTTAAACATGTTCACCTTTTCTTTCCATGAAGGTTCCAAATATGCTGTCAGTTTCTGTATTTAAGAATAAGTTAATTAAATTTTCTTACCTTTTCGATTTAAAATTTCAAGTTAAATAATTTATATTGTTAAACATTTTTCATCAAAACTTGTTTACTGTATTTGCTTCTGGAGATGATATGATTTTATGGATGCATTTATGGCAAATTGTGATGGTAATACTATTTGATATCTGAGTTTGTTCAGTTTGGTACCCACATCATTGCATGGTGGTCAGATTAAATGGCACCGTGTGTGTGCTCTAGAAAAGAACTAAAGATTAAAGTTAAACCCAGGTACATAAAAAATTCAATCTACAAAATTATGAATGTTTTATATAAGGATGTGTATTTTAAATTCAAGAAATTTTGGAAGAACAAAAATGAATTGTGAAGGATGTTTTTTAATTTCAACACCGGTCTACATTGGACCACACTCTCCCCTAGCACTAATCATTTTTCTAGTTTTGGCCCAATAATCTTACGACTACCCTATATTAGGTATTCAATTCTTCTAACTAGCATGCTAGTTAACTTTCCTTATTACGTGTGTTTTATTAAATTGGTATCGTACGTAGTTATGTTATTAAATATTCTTAGATTATTGACTTTTCATTTAAATATTTATATAATTTTTGACACATTTAGGCATAGGTTAAACTATTAGAATTTTAGTGATGGTAGGGTAGTCTAGAAATTACAAAATAAACAAAAATTATTACAAATTAAGAAAAAAGAAAAGAAAAAATTTATAACTTTTTTTAAATATTATTTCATTTTAAATCTTTAAATAAAATGAGTTAACTTCATAAAAATGAGGTAAAATTGTAAAAAGTATAATGTTATCAGAGGAATGTAAAATTATTTAAGAAAAATGAGGTTTTGAGATTACCCTATATTTTAGAATGTTCACATTAATAATGTTTCAAATTTCAAATGAGAAATTCAATATTGGAATCTCATATCAGCTAAAAAATGTTACATTTCTTAAACCATACTAATTTGAGTACAAAAACCAATTCTAGGAATCTAGATCATCGGGTAAATTACACTAATAGTAATTCAATTATTAGTAACTTTTTGATTATTCAACTATGAAAAATAACAAAACGGTCACTTAACTATTCAATTTTATCATTTTGGTCACCAATTGGCTAACGGTGGCAAATTTTAAAATTGGCTTAATAACAATTTTACCCTTCAACATGTATACATTGTGCCAATTTAGTCTTGATTTTTAAAAAAAATCTAATCCTCAACATTTGCACATTTTGTAATTTGGTCCTTTTGCACTTTGGTTTTCTTTGTGACCCTTTCACTTAAAAAGTTAAAAAATAAATTTATCAGTTAAATTAGATTGAAAATATACAAAAAATGGAAATACTAAAAATTTTAAGATAATAATTTTCATATTTTGTCGTTATTTAAAATGAACCTTCAATGTTATAAAGAAAAACAAAACTACAAAAAGACTAAGGTATACAATGTATAAATGCTGAGAATTAAATTTTTAAGAATCAAGACTAACTGAAATTTAGAAATTGTTGTGGGTTAAAAGTACAATTAAGTCAATTTTAAAACTGATATCACTAAATAGCTGGTGACAAAAAAATAAAATTAAATAATTGTATTATTAAAAAATAAATTTACTTATAATTAAGTAACTACACTATTATTTGCTATTGTATAATTAAAAAGTTAGTAGTTACACATTGTATCGACCCTGTTTTGATAATTGAATAGGCAAGGATGGGGAATAACCCACTCGGCCAACCCTACCACCACCTCCTAGTAAGTTTCATCAAATGACTGCTTCCCATTGGGATTTAAAATTCATTTGATTAAAAATTACGAAAAATATTTTTTATAATTAAATTTTCATATTTTATCCCTATTTTAAAATGAAATTTTAAAGAAAAATTAAACTACAAAAAGGTCAAAGTACACGATATGTAAATATTGAGAGTTAAATTTTTAAGAATCAAGACTAATTGAAATTCAGAAAATGTTGTGGGCACTAGAGGTGCTCATGGGCCGAGCAGGACCAAGCTCAACTAAAAATTTAGGCCCACTGAAAAATAGACATAAAATTTTGCCTAAGCCCGACCTAAATAAAAATACTAAAACCTAGCTCGACCCGGCTTGCCAGTATTAATTTTTATATAATTTTTAAATATATATAATACATCAAAATTACTAAAAACATCAAAATAAATATTTCCCAATAAATTGAAAGTAAATTTTAAAAATATGTACACTTAAATAACACTAAGGTAAATACAACTTAACAAGCAAATGCCTCTAAAATAATAATAAAATCAACAAATAACTTTAAAATAATAACAAAATTAACAATAAAATAAGTTTTATACAATATCCAAATAATAATAATAAAATAGTAGCAACATAATAGTAAAATGGTAGCAAAATATAGAGAAAACAACAAAAAAATAACATTAAAAAAAAAAGAGTAGATTTCTTTTGCCTTTTAGTGAATTAGGGTCGGGCCAGGTTCGGGCCAAAAATACCTTACCTGAGGCTTGACCCGTTTTTTAAATGAGTCTTATTTTTTTTATCTAAACTCATTTTTTGGACCTATATTTTTACTCAAATCCTCCCACATTTTTGGTGAGCCTTTGAGCCGGGCCGGACTAAATAATTCGACTCATAATCAAATCTAATTATAAATTAAAATTACTAATATATCAATTTTAAAAGATAATATCCTAACTGGTGACAAACTGATACATTTGAATAACCAAGTTGGCTAATATTTTTACAAATTGCTTGATCGGTACGTCTTTTCTATTTTGAATTTTGGTGCATTTCATCTTTTCTATTAAATAGTCATTTAACTAGAAAACCAACCCTACCACCACCTCCTACTAAGTTTCATCCCTTGACTGCTTTCTATTGGGATTACAAAATTCATTAAAATATTTTTTTATAATTAAAATAAATAATATTATATGAGGGTATTTAGACGTTTCACTTTAAAAGAAAATTAATAAAATACGTGTATATAGTAGAATTTGAATCCATGCTAATTATATTAAAAACTTTTAATTTACTATTTACCTAAAGCTCTATTTTAATATTTTTGCACATTTTATTTTATTATATATATTATTAATTTATTTTTACCCGTATGGATCACGAGTTTACTATTTATATAAATTATATTGGAATATAAGATATTTGTAATATTTTGAATATATTATATACAGAAATATATTAAAATTTAAATAGTATTAAAAATATTTTACATGAGATGACCATGTGTGTTAATTCCAATATATTTCATTTTATTAAAGGTTTAATCAAAATATAAACATATATTAAATAAAATGATTTAATGTGATCATATTTTTACTTACAATAAAAAGATAAGAAAGTATTATAAAAAATTAATATTCTTTAATTTTTCATGTAAAATTTCTGGAAACACTAAGATATAAATAGCATTAAATGCTTGTTTGTACTAATAACATGTATAACCTACAAAATAAATAAATTTATATAAAGTTTAAGCCAAAAATTAATAGTAAGTTCTATATTAGAAAATTATTTAATTTCTACCAAATAATGTTTAAATAAATTAAAATACTATATAAAATATAAAATTTAGACACCTTTTTAGCTTGATAAATCAACCGGAATAGCTAAGAGGGGTGAATTGGCATTTAAAATTCGTGAAAGCAAAAGAACAATGTATGAAATGATGAATACAAGAATTTAGAGTGGTTCGATCCCAGTTTTCTACCCCACTATCTTAACTTTTCATAACTAAGGATTTTTTCAAATCCACTAATTTGATAAACCTTTGAGGAAAATGTTTAACCTTACATTAATAACCTTAAGAGTTCTACTCAAATCTTAAGATACAAACTCTCTCAAAAGAACAAACAAAGAAATAATCCTTACAAGAAGCACTAATATAAAGAAAACACTTGAGCTGATAGAAAAACAATGAATGCTCACAAGTGTATACAAGAAAAATGTGAAGAATTTTAAGCACAAAGGTTGATAGGATAGTTTTTTTGATCATTTTGCATTCTCTTATTGTTGTTGAACCTTTTGAAGCTGATATTTATACTCTCAAATTGATTTCTAACCATTATGGTTGTTGTGAAATTGAATACAGACGTTGGAGTGTAAAAGACTAGAACATTATTGTCGCCTGCAATAACAGGTATTGATACTTAGCATTTAATGTCCAATTTAGTGACAGCTGCCCCTTTTTCATGTCGATTCCTGGAGAGATTTATTGATACTTGATTAAAAGTATTGGTATATTTTTTATGAGTATCGATATTAGGGTAATTTCTTGAATAATTTGTAAAACATTGAACCTTAAAATCATATCGATACTAAGGGAGGGTACCGATAAATTTTTGATAGGTATCAATGCTTAATTACAAGTATTGATATTTAATACTTTTCTCAATTTTTCCTTGAAGTTAGAATACCAATTTCGTATTGATATTGAAAAAGATATTGATAAAAATATCGAGTATCGATACTTAATGATAAGTATCAATATTTTTACTTTGAACAAAAATTCGAATGACATTTTCGTATTGATACCGTAGTATAAGTACTATAAGATTAAAATAATTCAGAAAACCATTATTGTTTTTAATAAGTTTTGTGAAATAATGTATGTGAAAAATAACTTACTTTTATTAATATTTAAATGAATATAATTTTTATATTTATAAAAATATTTGTATTTATTAAAATGTAAAAGTTCTTTTTAAAAAATCATAATAATTAAAACAATTATGTAATTTTAAAAGCATGATATTAAAAATTAAAAGTGAAAAATTAATTGTTCAAAAAATGAAAATTAAATAAGATAAATTTATTTTCCTAAGTGATATAAAAATTATAGGGACTAACATAATTTGAAATGAATGTATGCATTTGTTTAATTTGTTTTAAATTGACTTGAATCATGAAAATAATACTGAGCGAAAATGTTAGTGTATGGTTTATTTTCTCCATGCAGGTGTAGTCAATCCTTGAGAGTACAAGTAGTAGATCCGGCATCCATAAGACAATCCTTGACTTAGCAAAGTTCAGATAATTTCATTTTGTTCTAAGTATGACATGTACCTAGGTCGAGTCAATTTTCATGGTTCTTTCAACTTTCATTTAACATACAGAATCATTATGCTTTTGATTATTATTCAATTTAATCCTTAAAACTCACATATCTTTTAACATATAGTTTTATCATAACTTATCTTATTTCATTTATATACATTTCATAATTTTACAATTTAGTCCCTAGCATCATGAGAGTTCGTTACTCAATGTAATTTCACTTTAATATCACCTTTAAATTTATCCTCTAACACATAACACATCATTTAAACTCTTCATTATGATACTTTATTTAAGTTATAAACTTTTGTTCACTTTATAATTTAGTCACCAAGATCATAAATATAAGTTAACTTAGTAATTTCATCACACCATCACTTTTGATGTAACCATTATTTCATCACATTTTATTTTATGTTCTGTTTTTAACATTCAATTCCATATAACTTATTTTGTTTATTTTACAATTTAGTCTTTTTCTACTACTTCAATGCACTAAATCAATTTCATACATAATATTTGCATTTTCATAAATAATTTAACTATTTAACATTCTCTACACTTGTATTAAAATTAAATAAAGTTCTTGAAGTACATATTTTGTCTCTTTAATCTCTTCACTTTCTCCTCAACTTTCTTCACTCCCAACTCCAATTTCTTGCTTCCAAGATGCTATTCTAACTCTCTAGTATCTTTACTTCACTTCTCCTTTTGGGTGACTATAAAAATTTTCAAAGAATTTAGGCGAAAAAGTGGGGTTTCATGATAAAGGACCAAATTGTAAAAAAAAAGAAAATTTCTTTCTTTCTCTTTCCCACCAACGTGCATGGAGAAAGTATGAAGAATTTTCTTCATCTTTCTCCCTTTTATACTAACCTTAAATTAATAAAATATTAATAAATATATAATTAAAATATTAATAAAATAATATGTATCTAATTAAATAATTATAAAATATCATCAAATATCTTCAACACATCATTGCTTTCTAGAATTCTCTCTCTTGTAATTGACCATTTTGCCCTTTATAATCTTTCAAAATTCAATTCTTGAACCATCACTTAATTTGTAAAATTGTGATTTAGTCCCTCATAATTCTTTATTTATTCAATTTGGTCCCTACATGCTAATTCTATGTCATGATAAATTGGGATATTTTTACTTTTGGTCCTTCAACTTTTCGTTTTCATTTTTACTGTTCGTGTCTTGTGTATTTTCTGTTTTGCATTTAGTACTTGAAAGAGTGCCCACCATCTTAGACACCACTTTACTTGAGCAGGTTGATTTTAAGCAATGTTTAAATTATTCCAAAGTTAATAAATATAACCGAGATGTGCATCGCACGAGAATGTATACTAGTTTAGTAATATAATTAATAATAATACCAGAATATGGGGTTGGATTTTAATAATTAAATATTAACATATTATATTTATTTTAGTATTATTAAAATTTTATTTATTTAATAATGAATTATTTTGTCCTTATATTATCACATATTTAATATACAATTAATAAATTTAAATGAATTTTAAAATTTCAAAATATATGGTTAATATGTTTTATTCTCGCTATTTTCAAAACATTAAAGAATAATGAAAAGTAATTATTATAAAGCGTAAATTTTAACAAATTGAAAAAGATGAATAATTAAAATATAATAATAAAATTTAAAATAATTAAATAACTTTATTTTTCAAAATACCGAAATTACTTTCAACTTTTAATATTTTAAATGTTTCTGCCTACCTCTGACTTTTAATACTTTAATTGCATTCATTAATTCTTAAAGGCTTAAAAAGAGATTTTTTTAAAGATATCTTTTATATTTATTTTTTGTTAATAAATACTAATTTTTCGAGGTTCGTGAGTGTCTCTTTTAAAATGAGTCAATTTTATATTATATAAAAATAAAAATATTATTTTCGAACCCTAAATTGTGACTTATTTGTTAAGTGTTCACAGAATAACCTAAATCATTAATTTCTTTAAAAAAATTAAATAACTTTTCTTTAATGAAAATACTAATTAATACATTAAATTTTCAATGATGTTGGTATGGCAGTTGGTGTGACAACTCGTATGACAACCTATGTTCGCTTCATGTTGACATAACATATTTGTCTTATATATCGATCAATAAATAATTTTAAAATTATAAAATATTTAAAAATTAAAATAAAAAGTTTTAAAAAAACATGAAGTATATACTATGCAAGCTGCCATGTATAAAAATTTAATATTTTAATTAATGTTTTCGTTAACAAAATTAATTCGATTTTTAAAGATTAATGGTTAAAAAGAAATAACAATCCAATTGACAAAATGCTTAAATTTATGATTATATCAAGAATTAAATGAAAATGATAATTCAACTATAGCACATGTACATGCCACTTGTACAGAAGTAATTAAGCAATTAATATTACCCCCATCATGCATGTAATCTATAGTATACCAAATTTTCTCCCATCTTCTTCTCTATAAAAGCAGACTAACACAGCCGCTGATGAACATCAACCCCATTTTGAATTTCGTATAAGCAGGTTGGTTAAGCAATTCAAAGAAAATGGCTAACCCATCATGCTTATT
Source organism: Gossypium arboreum (assembly GCF_025698485.1). Taxonomy (NCBI): domain Eukaryota; kingdom Viridiplantae; phylum Streptophyta; class Magnoliopsida; order Malvales; family Malvaceae; genus Gossypium; species Gossypium arboreum. The sequence continues at coordinate 1,305,073 of NC_069081.1, forward strand.
ATATGCGTTTCTTTTACTTGTTGCATTTCAATCTACCATGATTAATGCCAATACTGTTATTCATACACCTCAATGCAGACCAGTAGCTGCTTCCTCTAACGAAAAGATCATATTCTCTGTGAACTTGCTCTTATATCAAGCGCAGTTTCTTCTCCATGCTTCAATTGGAGTTGGAATCAATGATGTATCACCAGGTCTGGTCCAAGGTCCTGCTCCCATTGGAGCCACCACTGCTAATTTCAGTAACTCCGTCCGTAGGGTTATTGAGGAAGTTGGTTTACTTACTGTTGGCCATCTCAGGTTCCGACCTCTTTCATAGGTTTCATAATCCTTTTTATTGAATTTAAGAAATGGTGAAAAGATCTTTCTGATTTCAGGAGATTTATCCCTTAAACATTTACACCTACGGGTTAAATTTGTTGAATTCTTTTACAATCAGAACTAAATTGACATAATTTATAAACACTAAAGGTTAAATTTATTATTATACCAATAGAGAATAAGATAGATTGGCAAAAAATGTAAAGACATAATGATAATTTAGTCCTTAATATTTATATCTTTTGTCATTTAGCTCTAATTCTTTTTGAGCAAGAATTAACTCTCAACTTTTAAAAGAGTCAAAATTGACAAATAACCTTTTAAAAAAATTAAATTGTTATTTTTTAAACAAAATACTAACTAAAATATTAAATTCTTAAACAAGGTGACCCGCATGAAATTTGCATTTATTTCATGTTTATTTTTTTATAATTTTTGAAAATTTTAATTTTTATAAAATATAAAGTATTTGTCTAGGCAACATATAAAACAAATAGTCTAACGTCAACATGAAATATCGTAGATTGTCACATCAATATCGTTGAAAAAATTTAGGGTAAACAACACTCATAATCACTAATTTATTGATAAGATTACATTTTAGTTACTTAACTTTAAAAATTATAAAATGACCACCGAACTATTAGAGTATTTTAGATAAATAACCTAAAAATTAAAAATTTATGAAAATGACCTTAATATTAGATTATTTAGAAAAATAATCTAGTTTCTACAATAAAAGTAGGTTCTCTCACTTCAAATGGCGATACTACCCTAAAATTATTGCATCATCATTACAAAAAATAATAGAAACAAAAAAAAAATTTTAGTGCCACCATTTCCCAAGGCGATACCGGTATAAAATGTGATATTTTCAACCGTATTTTATTACCCTAAGAAATGAAATAAATGATCTAAAAAGTTGAAAAAAGTTTGATTTTTATTTATTTATTACAGGGCTCTCGTACAAGCCGAAATACTGGATGCTCCAATAACAAGCCCACTAATAGATGTCAGCGCAGAAGCATATGCCGCATTTGTGAACGTGGCTTTCAATGTCTCTACTTTGACTCCTCCATTCAATATTTACGCCAACACCCCCAGCTTTGTGGCCGCAGCGAAAGGTTTTTCTGCATTTATACAACAATATTACGCCGGAATTATACCTTCGATTGTGGGCAACGATCTACAACAGGTAATTTCAATTGACCTCTTATTAAAAAATTACTTTCAATTGAATTGCTAATGATTCAAAAAAATATCAATTCACCCAATTCTTTAATGGAAATCAGATCGATTTAATCTTAAAACCGTGATTGACTAAAGCTATCAAAAACTATCATATGACAGTATGTTGACATGAAAAAATAAAATATTTTTCTAGAAAATAATTAAAATATGCATACATAATGGATTTGAAATAATTATTTGTCTAAATTCATTTTAGATGAGTGCAAAATTAAAAGAATCTCAAAATTCTAAAATATATAATTAATTATTTAAAATTCTAAAATATACATAAAAATAAAATATGAAAAAAGTTTGAAAGAATTTAAAACGTATAAAAAATGTGCCGTCAAAATGTACCTAGACAAATGGTTGTTTAGGTTCAACTAAATTTGGACAATCATTTGTTCATATTCATTCTAAATGACTTCAAAACTATAAAATTTAGAAATTATAAATTATAAATATTATATAAAAATTAAAATATGAAAAAAAAATTTAATGTTTTTTAAAATTATTTGGATTTTATAATTTTGTACATATTTCGATACATTGTCTAATTCTATTTTTTTATAATTTTTAATGTTTTAGCTTAAAATTTTTAATTATGATGTTTCAAAATTTGTTCGATTAATTTAATATGTACATTTTAAATAATTTAAAAGATTTATTTTTTGTTGACATGGCATGCCACATTAACATACTACTACGTGATAGCTTCTGGTGGCTTTCGTTGCAATATCAACACAATTAATGGTCAAACTAGTCAACTAACATTTTTCGTTAATAAAAAGAGTCCATTGAATTTTTAATCACTAAGAGTTCAATTGGGTGTATTTTCTTCATAAGAGATCAATTATAATTTTTGATTTTTTATTGAGGGATTTTTTGACCCTTTAGCATGAAGACCATATAGTATAAAAAATTTAAGGGTTAATGCACTTTTTGGGACAGAAATTGGCAACTCTTCCCACAGTCGAGTCCTAACTTTTTTTTTGTCTAGGTTAATTTTTAAGCTTAATAATTGTTCTCATATTAGCACCTGGACTTTTTTTTCCTAACCTTTTTTACAAGGAAATGTCAGGGATTAACTTGGACAAAAAAAATCAAGCCCGAAGGTAGGAACAATTGCCAAGTTTAAGGACTAATTTGGAAAAAAAAAGTTCAGGCCCTAATGTGAAAATAATTACCAAGTTCAAGGACTAACTTGAAACAAAAAATAATTCAAGCCCTAATATAGGAACAATTATCAATTTCAGGGACCAACTTTGACAAAAAAATTTAGATCCTAATACCCTAAAAAGTATGTGATTTGTGTATTGGATTTTATATTATTTAAAGAAATTTTCACTACCTGTTTATAACTTCATTTTATTCATTATTTTTCCTTCTACTTTATTTTTAACGTTGGCTTCATATAAAATCATTGCCTTTATTTTTCTTATTTAGCTGGTGACTAGAATCGGGCTCAGCCAGGCAGTAGGATTAGGAGTTCTCCGAACACTACTTAACGATGTGATCAATTCAACAGTGCAGCCATACACATTCACAGCGGCGGAGCTTAGCAACCGTACTTCAGAAGTGGTTAACCGGCTTGGGGGATGTGGTGTAAAAGCTGAAGGTTTGATTGTGCCATTGCAACTTGGAGCAGAGAATCGAACTACCAGTAACGTCGTGCCGGCTGATGTCAATTCCCTTGCGTATGTACGGTTTGAACGTGAGATATTGAGGATAGTATATGGAACCGGTAACGCCACCATGCCTGGTGGACTTTATCCAAGTGGTTTCATTGGGTCACTTAATCGACGCATTCGTGACTTGCAACTTAGCTAATTAAGAGCTTTTGAAGCTTTGACAATGATAATACTATGTTCTATCATAAATAAAAACCATTGCATGTTATAAAGAAACACATGCATGCACTATGTATGTGATTTAGCCCTATTTTGTTTTTGCACATCATAACAAAATTGCATGCCTCGTCAGGGCATAACGAATGCCATTAGTATACTCCATCTTTCTCTAGAGGGAAAAATGATTTTATTATATAGAAAAAATTAAAAAAAAGGTTTAAAAAAGGACTTACACACCAACAATGGGCCTTAAGGGCAACTCTCAATGATGACCTACTATAAACCCTAACTGATGGCTCAACTCAACAATTGTTGACTATCCACCCCTGCAAAGACGTTAAAATGTTTTTATATAAATGATACTAGAAAATATAAAGATGTTTGAAATGGGGACACTTTTCTAAATACAAAAGGACTACCCTCCCTAAGATTCCTCTACCTTTTACCATGACCCTAGGCATAGGTGGCCCCTTGGCATCCTATCCTGCTAAAGCTAGCAAAACAGGCCCGAGCACGAAAGCTTGATCATGTCAATTCAAGCCTGTAATGATTTAAGTTCAAAAAATCTCAAGCTTGTAATAGATTCGAGCCGAAAAATCTCAAGTCGGAGAAAATCTGAGCCCAAGAAAGTCTGAGCTTGTAACAAATTCAAGCTCGAGATCGATCTAGGTTGAGCCCGAGGTAAATCCAACCCAAAGCCCAAATTTATAATTAAACAAACATAATAGACACTAATAATTAATCTGATTTTATGATATCACTTAAACTAAAAATAAAATATAAATAAATGATAATTTTTATTTTTGAAAATTTATCCAAAAGCATTGCATACTTATAATAAAATTTTAGTAATAGGAAAAGTAATTAATAATATCTTTTAATATTGAGTTATAAAAAGAAATAAAATTTTAAAAATATTAATTTAATATAAAATATTTTAATACTATAATTATACATGTATAATATATATAATTATTAAAATATATAAAAATAAACTTTAATGATAATATAAAATATATAATGATACAATTAATTAATCTAATAGTACAATAACTTGTGTTATACATATTATAAATGATTAAACATGATTTCTTATACAATAATATTACTAATAAATTTAATTTCAAGCCCTATATCTTTTAATAAAAAATTATCTATAACAATATAAATTAGAAAATTTAAAAGTTGTTTTATTCATTAATATTTATTTTTTATTAATATTAAATTTTATTAAAATTATTTTTATATTAAATTTTAATTTGATTTGAGTTTTTTTTATTTAGGTTGGATTTTGAATAAATTTTATATTGGGTTTAAGTTTGAGTTTGGTTGGTATTTTGGACTATTGGTCCAATACTATATTGAGTTTGGATTTAAATATAAATTATATTGAATAGGTGTAAAGTTGGTCAATTCAATTTAAACGGTGTCAGACACAACCATGTGAACCACACGGCCTGAAGACACGACTATGTGAACCACACGGGTTTAAGACACTGTCATGTGAATATTGGATGTGATATTATGTGGAACCACAAGGTTCCTAAAAGGCACACGGTCTAAAAACACAGTCATGTGACCTACACAGGTTGACGACACGACCGTGTGAATACTGGAGCATAATTTTATCTTAGCGAAAACCACGTAGACTGAAGACATGACCGTGTGAATACTGGAGCATAATTTTATCTTAGCGAAAACCACGTAGACTAAAGACACGACCGTGTGAGCCATACGGGTCAACGACACGACCTTGTAGAGACTGTGGACCATTTCTTTCCTTCACTAGATCCTTTTTCGTTTCTCTTTTTATTTCGCTTTCTTTTTACCTTTTTATTTTTTTTGTTTGCAATGATAGTTTTACTTAACTTCGAATCTCTAATGCTTTAAGATTTCACACTCTCTATCCCTTCATCCCAATTCAAGGCGGTTTCAGTTCTTTCTTCATTTTATTAATTTATTCAGTATATTGTGTTTATCTTTGTTCGTACATTGAGGGTATTGTACATCTTAAGTGTGGAGAGAATTTTATACTTTCATTCGACTTAGTTCTTGAAATTTTGCATGTTTGCTTAAGCAATTTTCTTAATTTCTGCATGAGAGTTGTCTTTTCCAAATCTAGATTTTTTGTTGATTCTGTTTTGTGATAATTTTAGATTTTTATACATTTTTTATTTATACTTTAATACATGAGAGAGCCAAGCATGATGAGCTATTTTCAAAAAAATTATTTTGGGTTTTCTCCTTGAATTTAATACTTGTAATGAATTATAATTTTACAAGTTTTGACATTAAAACCATAATTTTGTGAGCTTTTGAGCCTTTAGAGCATCTATCCTTTTATCCTCATTATTTTTTGGTTTTGAGTACGTCAAATAAGTGAGTTATTCTAGAACTTACTTTTGTTATGAATATCAAAACCACATTAATGATGTAATATGTTGGGATGATAGAGACACTTAAGATTTAACCCATTTAGCCTTTAAGTAGCCTACCCACTTTATTGTCCACTAGGTAACCCCTTTGAGCCTAATTCTTTTTTGTTCATCTATCACTCATTCATTTTAACCCTTAAAACCCCATTAATCTTTGAATTACCTTTTTATTTCTTTCCTTTAGTCGAGATTAGATTTTGGTAAGTTGTCTAACCATGTTTGACCGTTCAGATTGCTGAATTTTTCTTTGTTTAAAAAAAGAGAAAAAAAATGGAAAAACTTTGGGCTATCTTGTTTAATTGTGAGATCACTCTTCATGTTATAGCCCCATTATATTTTTTGTTGAGCTTAAATCATCACTAGTAGATTTTGTATAAAGGCTCACTTCAATTGTTTGTTTATTATTCATGTCAATTCTTTGCAATTCAACATCTTATTCTTTTGGTTAGGTAGCCTATCAATTCAAATCTCAACTGTAATCACCTATTATACCCTTCCCTACCCTTAACCTAAGCCCCATTGCAGCTCTTATAAAAACCTCTTGATTTTTGTGTCATCATTTTTTAGTGGTGGAGATTTGATTCTTAAGCAAGCTTATGGTAATAACATTTCTCGTTTAACTATTGAGTGCATATTAATTATCCTTTAAACACTTTGAGTGCTTTGAGTGAATCTTAGTGAGGATGTTAAACCTTGTTGAGTTTGAATTTTAAGTAATTATTAAGGTAAACCTTGTTGAGTTTGAATTTTAAGTAATTATTAAGGTAAACCTTGTTGAGTTTGAATTTTAAGTAATTGTTAAGGTAGGGGAGACACCTAGGTTCTCACATACAGGATTTGCACACCTAGGGTTTTATCTTCTAGGTTGGCGTTCAGTGCTCGCCTATAGGGGGTTCGAACTTAGGGTTTTCATGCGTAAGGGTTCGCACATTTAGGTGGTTCGCATGCATGTGCTTGCATAACTGGGGGTTCTCATCACAACAACATAGGTGGTTTGCATGATATTTCCTATAGGGTTCGCATATATTAGACTTATGAGGTTCGCATAAAACATAAAGGGTTCGTATAATTCAATATGTAGGGTTCGCATATAGTAGCATGTAGAGTTTGCATGAATAAAATTTATAGGGTTCACACCTATGCACTAAGGGATCGCACATATGTTCCCCTAAGGGTTCACATACTTAAGATTTGCATACATGGGGTGTTTTGCATAATAGTCCATATATAATAAGGGTTCGCTTACAATCCTCTTACTCGGGGGTTCGCATACATGTATTAAGGTTTTGTATTACAAACTACCTTACCTCCTACTTCCTCAATTGAATAATCATACATAATGATTTATGTTGATTTGAGAAAATACAAAAACCTTAATTTGGAAGAGGAGGTTGAAGATCTACATGAGGGAGAGGGATGATTTTGAAACTTTGACTCCTTTAGCTTTGAAAATTGGTTTGGAAAGAAAACAGTTTGAGGGTGCTTTTCTTGAAAACTTGCTAGGTAAAAATTCTAGAGTTTGATTAAAATTGGCTATTCATAATACTTTCTTTCCCTAATTGAAATAGGTTTTAAAAATTCATGTAGAATTATGACTAATTTAAAGCATGGGCTAAATTTTAAAAAAATAGTTACACTTTTATGGGTAAAAATGAGAAAATAAAATATATTAGCTAGATGCGTATTAGGGGTTTCAAACTTAGGACTTAAGGGAGTGCTAAGGCTTTATCATCAAACCAGTAGACTTATTCTTATCAATTTTTAATAAAAATAATTTTTAAGGCATACTAAATTCTCTTATCCTTTGTTTTAAATATATATATATATATATATATATATATATATATTTTTATCTCTATTTCTTCTAGCCCTAATTTTAGGATGTGACATTAACCCTCGATTTTCCTTAAAACCAATAGATATTGTTTTCCCATTGTCAAATTAAAAATTAAGATTTTGAGGATAATAAAATAGTTTATAACTAAATTTTCTACTGAATTAAACAAATATTTTAAATTAGTTGTTTTCAAAACCTCAATAACCCTGCTAGGCCATCTTGGTGGTCGATGTAACCTCCCCAACCCGACGTCTAGGTTGGGTTGGGGAGGTTACTGTTGAAATTAAAAAGAAAATAAATGAAAGAGGAGTGGCTTGAACCTTAGATCTTTAAGTATCTAAGGCATTAACTACTTAACCACCAAGCCTAATTCATTTCTTAATTAATTATTTCAACTAGCCCCCTAAATTTTAGGGCATGACATAATGACTTTCTTCGGACTGGCACCATTGTCGATTTTGATCTAATCGGTGCAATTGAATGACTAGTCCAATTTAAGTTTTAAGGTTTTTTTATAATAATTATATATTTATATCGGTTTTAATATTTTTATGATTTCTTATAAGTTTTAAGAATTTGTATAGTTTTTTATAAAGTTTTAAATATGTTTTATTAGAGTCTGTCTGTTTACATATAAAAGGTCTTACGGAAAATGTTTTCTATATTTTCCTGTGTTTATTTCATAGAAAATAGTTTGGTCAACGGAAAATGACTTACAGGTCAAGGTAAAATAAACGATTTTTCCTGTAAAATGACTTACCCTTTTAAAAAGCGTAAGTCATTTTCGGAAAAGAGCTCATTTGTAGATAATTTTATTTTATTTTTATAAAAATTAACTTAAATCAAGCTTAATATTATTATATTGAGAATAAAATTTATTTTTATTTTAAAAATATTTAAAATATTATATTTTTCAATATTATTAAACATACATATTTAATTATTTATATTTAGTCATATAATAAATTATTAATATAATAAACATAATTTATTATTTTAATAAATTATTTAATATTTCAATTTTATTTTAATAATAAATTTTAAAAATAATAATTTTAAATAATATTATTCACATATCATTAAAATATTCAATATTAATATTTTAATAATAAATATTTATTACAATTATAAATATATTAATAATAAATTTTTGTAGTATAAAGGTTAAAATATGTCATAAGTCTATGTACACTTCACTGATTTGTAATTTAGTATTTGTACTTTTATTTTCAAGAATTTAGTCCCTTTACTTTTAAAATTTGAAAATTTATTGACTTCGTTAAATTTTTGTCAATTTTGTTGATGTCACATTTTTAAATAAAAATACTCACTTAGTAGTCATGTAATTAAAAATAATATTGTAATGAATCTGAATTTAACATAATATTTTTAATATGTGCAAAAAAATGTAAAATATAAAATTTTAGATAAAAATAAATTCAATTAAACAATGAAAAATAAGAAAATCTCAAATGTATGTTTGTTTAATTGAAAACAACTTTTATGAAATATTTTTAAGAAATCTACCAAACAACAAAAAATATTAAAGTTATGCAGTAAAAAGAGTTTAAGTTATTAACAATAATTTAATAATAAATATGATATTTAAAATACAATTCATTTAAATAAATAATATAAAGCATAACTTCAAACAAATTGAAAAAAGAATAAATCAAATATAATAATAAATTTAAAATAGTTAATTAGAAGTGTGTTTGATACACTATTAAAATTTTCATTTCATTGAAAGCGAAAATTTTCAACATTTAATATTTTGAATGTGTTTGATAGTCATTTTAATTTTTTACTTTATATAAAATTTTCAACAAAAAATATGTTGAATAAAATAAGTAGGTAGATTAGGTAACAATCTATGGTAAAGCCTTGCACTCTTTTCCCTACTTTTAGGTTTAAATCATGCCAAAATTCCCATTTATTTTTGGAAAAAAGGATAAATTACCTTATAGCCCCTTAAAAGTTTGAAATCCTAACTATTTACTCCTCTTTCCTAATTACATTAAGATTTTATTTTATTTTTCATTCCAAAATAGAATTCCTAGCTCCCTCTTTTCTCTATATCTTCACCTTTTCTTTTCATCATATTTTTAGTCCATGGCTGAATTATTATTGACTTTCTCGAATCAAAGTTAATCTTCGTTAACTCGTTTATCTACTAGAATCGAAATTGTTATTAGAAACATTCCAAAACCTAACCAAGAATCGGTAAGTATGCCTCAATCCCGATGCTTAGATTTTGAATCTTTAAAGAATTCCTATCTAACGAGAATCTTGCAATCGATTTTAGGATATTGAAATATGAATATTAATTAATTATGCATGAACTTTGATTTTTATAAAAAGTTTAAACTATCGGAAATAGTGATTCGAGATCACTAAATCCGATGAGTAAGTTGAAAATTTAATAAATTAATACCTATGAGTCAAGTGTGATTATAAAATTATTATTTTTTAATTAGTGAATTTTGTGATTTAAAATAATTAATTAGGTAAATCGGGTTGAAAACAAGGTATCGAGACCTTGGATTCATAAACCGAATCATAAATATTTTATAAATATTTATGGAGTATAAATATTTTTATAAATATTTATGGAGTGTTATTAAGTTCATTTTAAAGTTTTGTTATAAAATTTTAACGTTTGGTTAGTCAATTAATTAAAAGGACTAAATTGAAAATAGTGAAAAAATTTGGTAAAGTGATTAAATAGCTTAAGTGAATAATAAGGAGGGATTTAAAAGGAAATCAGACCCAAATTATATGGGTTGGACGGTTTGGGCAAGAAAATCAGCAAAAAAGACAAGGAGAAACAAGGGCAAAATTGGAAATTTTGCAAATTAAACATATAAAATAAAGACAAAATTGAAAAATCTAGAGATATCATCATTTTTTCTTCAGAAAAAATGCCATGGGAGGTCTTAAAGTTGCTGGTTTTTCATATTTTGACATATGTGAGTTCAAATTTTACTTTTTCTTAGTAATTTTTATGTTTTTGTGACTTTTACAATTAGGTCCAACTATCTAATTCATTAGTTTTTGATTTTATGGGTGACTTTAAAAGTTACCATGAATAAGTGTTGTATGATTATGGTGAATTATTATGGAAGTGAAGTTCTTATTTTATTTTATGATGATTTTATTGAGTAATTTTAATAGAAATTGATTTTATGACCTAATTGTGAAAAAGTTGTGAATTAAGGTTTGGTGCTGAAATTATGATTTTCAAAGATTTTTTAGTAGCTTATAATGAATAAATAAAGTGTTAATTGAGAAAAATTAGCTCAATTGATGGGTTAATTGAGCAGGGACTAAATTGTAAAACATATAAAATTTGTGAAAAAGTGTAATTTCGGAATTAAAGGGTATAAACTATGGAGTAGAGTAAAATTCAAATGAATTCTAATAAATGAATGATTTTACAATTATAGATCAAGAACCCGAAGTGAATCGTAGAAAAGAGAAAATAGCCGATTAGTCCTTGAACTTGTATGACTTTTGCGAATTTGCCCAGGTAAGTTCATATGGCTGAACTTGTATATTAATTTTTAATATGAGAATGATGTAATGTGTTATTTCAGATATTTGCTATTGAATTGTTAATATCGAGAAAATGTGAAAATTGAATTGGAAGTTCAAATTGCGAAAAAACGCAGGATTGAGTACGCTTGTGTTGTGAGGTGTGATGAATTGACGGATAAGACCATGGTTGTTCCATGGAAAAATGTGAAACGTAGGTATGGTATTTCCATACTGAGTTATGATACGTAGGCATGGTATTTTCTATACTGAGTTATGAAATGTAGGTATGGTATTTCCATACCGAGCTATGATACATAGGTATGGTATTTTCCATACCGAGTTGTGAAACGTAGGTATGGTATTTTCCATACTGAGTTGTGAAACGTAGGTATGGTATTTTCCATGAGGAAAACCATACCCAGTTGTGAATTGTGGCATTAAGCAAACGACGTACTCAAATCTGTAAGACGTTCTCTGGTTTGACAAGTGATAGTAAGTGACAATTGAAATTACGTGCTGAAATCTAATTTGATGTTTGAAATTGAGCTCAATAAAATGAATTCATCGTGTGAAATAGTGAATGGCAGGAGATATGTGTATAATACTTGTTTATTGAATTGCTATGGTATTTTGGTAAGATTTATGTTATGAGCCTATGAACTTACTAAGCTTACATAAGCTTACTCCTGTGTGTTTAATGTTCTTTGTAGAATGGCGTGGGGTCGACTGATCGAATCAACACATCAGGGCACACTATCTAGATTACTTCGGTAAATTTTATTATGCATCTTAAGGTTTATATGGCATGTATAGGGTTTAATTGAAAGGAAGTGAATGTATTATAAACTTAGTTATCAACATTTTTCACTAAAACAGTTTTGGACAGCAACATTAGTCCAACTTTGAAAAATCACCAAAAATTTTTGAAATTGACTTAGAGGTTGAATAAAATATGAAATTAAAGCCTATTGAGTCTAGTTTTACATATAAGAAATGGTGTAATCAAATTCATATTATGAGATATTTGAATTTTTGTGAGACAAGGTCAGAATGATTTCGGGTTCCCCTATTATGACTTTGTAAAATCATAATCAATTGAAGAAAAATAATTAGGGGCTTAAATTTATATTCTTAAATCCTTAATGAGTCTGTTTTCAAAAGAATCAAATGAGAACATTATCCGAATTCTGTATGAGGAAATAATTAATATTAGTGAAGAGGGGTCGGAACTATCTGACAACGAAATAGGGGTGACTTTGAAGAATAAACTGTATTTATTGGCTTAACCAAAAATTCTGAAAATTTTATGGTAAGGAGATATATGAGTCTAGTTTCAGGGAAAATTAACAGAACTTAATTTGGAGTTCTGTAGCTCAAGATATAAATAATTTAGTAACTATGACTCAAGTGGACAGTTTTACTATGAACAGTAAATATCAAGCATTATCTGAAAATATTCTGAAATTTCTGATAATGCTCCGTAACCTTATTCCAGTGTCGGATACGGGTTAGTGGTGTTATATTATCACTTTTCCGCTTCTAATTTATAAATAAGTATTGAGTAGTAAATAAATCGATTTTTTTGATAACCTGTTAATTTTCTGAAAATAGACTAAGTTTTCTTCAATAATAAATAAATGTTCTAAAATAACTGTTTTAAAAACTACGATCGTACTAGGCCATCTCGGTGGCTGATGTAATCTCCCAAATTTGGGTCTAACGTCTAGGCCGAGTTGGGGAGGTTACATTTGGTGGTATTAGAGCTACAAATTTACAACACTCGGACTGTGAAAATTTAAACAAGTTTGCATGCATGTCATAGAAAGGGGTATTTTGAGAAAAACCATGTCAAAACTTTTGAAAAATCGATTTTCTATAGGAAATTAAATCCGAGACTCCGATGTCGGTCCTACTTTAGTTACTGATACTTTTGGGAAACTTTAGATGAATTGTGATTGTTAGACTGTAAATACTCAGGAAATAGCTAATGCTTAATTTTTTAAAAAGAAAAGAATATATAAAAAATTCATAAAAAATTTTAAAAAAAAATGAAGTACACACGGATTGCCATGCAGGCTGCTATGTTTAAAATTTTAGTTAGTATTTTCGGTAAAAAAATTAATTCAACTATTTTTAAAAGGTTTTAAAAGGTTGATGGTCAAATTTGACTCTTTTTTAAAAGATTGATGGCCAAATTTAATAAATAAAAAATAAAAACCAAATAGAAATTTAAGGCTAAATTTCACATTAAATCAAGAATTAAATAAGAGCTCTATATGGACGTACATGCCACTCGTATAGAATTAGTTAAGCAATTAATGTTAGCCCCAACGTACATGCAACCTATATTGCTTGCATTGATATCGAATTTTCTCTCATCTTCTTCTCTATAAAAGTAGACTGACACAGCCGCTGATGAACATCAACCCCAGTCTGAAATTCGTATAAGCAGGTCTGGTTAAGTAATTCAAACAAAATGGCCAATCGATCGTGCTTATTGTATGCGTTTGTTTTACTTGTTGCATTTCAATCCTCTATGATTATGTCCAATACTGTTATTCATACACCTCAATGCAGACCAGTAGCAGCTTCCTCCAGGGATAAGATCTTATTCTCTATTAACTTGCTCATATATAAAGCAGAATTTTTTCTTCGTGCTTCAGTTGGTGTTGGAATCAATGGTATATCACCAGGTCTGGTCCAAGGTCCTGTCCCCATTGGAGGCACCCTTGCCAATATCACTAACTCCGCCCGTAGGATTATTGAGGAACTTGGTTTAGCAACCGTTGGCCATCTCAGGTTCCGACCCTTTCATACTTTCCATAATCATTTGGTTAATATATGCTCCAAGTCCCTATACTCTTCATTCATTTGAAATATAGTCCCTTTACTTGTCTTTCCAAGTTCATTACAATGTTTTCTATCTGTTACATGGTATCAAATAGGGGCGAATCTGACCGGGTAAGCAAGGCCGTGACCTCCTAAAAAAAGGAAAAATTGCTTTTTAAGTCCCCTCATGAATGATAAAATTAAAATTTAATTTATAGTAAAATTACACTTTGGCCATCAAAAAATGAAAAAAAAATTCTATTTAGTCCTTTTTAAAAAGATGAAATCATAAATTAATATATGATAAAATTATATTCTGATCACTCAAAAATTTATTATTCAATTCTGCCCCTAAAAAAATTTCTAGATTTGCCTTTGCTATTAAGTGAGTATTTTTCTTATTTCAAAATATCACACTATCAAATTTAATGAAAGAATTTTAACGATGCTAACAATTAGATCTGAGTTTTTAAATCTAAAAAAAGTAAAGAGACTAAATTCTAAATGCATGAAGATTACTTGGACTTGGAGTATATGTTAATGTGATGCTTTTTATTAAACTTTAAGAAATGGAATAAATGTTTGGGTAAACTATAACATTAGCCACTAAACTATGGGTAAGTTTTCGTTTAAATCATTGAACTATTCAAAAAAAATTATTTAAGTTACTAGATTGTTAAGTTTTTTTTTAAGAAAAATAAAAGTTCCACAAGTGAGTTCCAAGCAACAATTTGATGATCGCTATGGTGGATCAGTGCCCATCAACGAGTAAAAGAATATAACTTAGATTCAAATCAATTTGACAGACAATGTCAAAGATCGGAGAAAAAAATGTTTGAATTTTGGTTTGCATATTCATGGCATCCAAACCTATTTCATGAAAAAGAAATTGAACTGTAAAAGAGAAGGAGAAAGAGAGCTTTCGATGGGGCAGGCAATGCGAATAGAGAAAGCTATTAGCATAGATTTTTATAGCCCAGTAACTTAAATAAAAACTTTTGAATAGTTTAGTGACCTAATTATAACTTTTTTTAAGTTAATTGACCAAAATGAAAACTTACCCAGTGACTAATGTAGTTTACATGTTTTAATGAAATTGATCTTTGCAGGGCTATCAAGCAAGTACTTCGGAGCAATCTTCCACTTCCAGGACCACAGTTGGATCTTAGTGCACAAGTATTTGCTGGATTTGTGAACCTGGGTTTCAATGTCTCTACTTTGTCTCCTCCATTCAATATTTACGCCAACACTCCCAGCTTTGTGCTGGCAGCGGAAGCTATTTCTGCATTTACAGTACAATATTACGCCGGAATTATACCTTCGATTGTAGGCGACGAGCAACGACAGGTGACTACTTTTTCCTCCTTTCATTCTTTTGAATCTAATCTCGAATCATTGTCTTCATTATTTTTCTTATTTAGCTGGTGGCTGGAATCGGGCTCAACGAGGCAGCAGCATTTGGAGTTCTCCGAACAATACTTAACGATGGGGTCAATTCAACAGTGCCGCCATACACATTCACAATGGCGGAACTCACCAACCGTACTTCAGAAGTGGTTAATCGACTTGGGGGGTGCGGTGTGAAGGATGAAGGTTTGATTGTGCCATTCCACCTCGGAGCAGAGAATCGAACTACCAGTAACGTGGTACCGGGGGATGTCAATTCCCTTGCACATGCACGGTTTGAACGGGAGATTTTGAGGATCGTTTTTGGAACCGGCAACGCCACCATGCCTGGTGGATTATATCCAGATGGTTTCATTGGGGCACTTTATCAACTCATTCTTAACCTAAACCTTAGCTAATTAAGAGGTTTTGAAGCATTGATGATGATAATTATATTGGAGAAACACTAGGTTCTATCATAAATTAAAACCATTGCATGTTATGAAGAAACACATGCATGCACTATATATGTCGTCGTATGTTAGTTCCAACTTGGAACATTAATCAAATAATAGAGCATTGGGATTATGTGATTCAGCCCTATTTCGCCTCATATTTTTGCACATTATAACAAAACTGCATGCCTTAAAGGTCTCCAACTTTCCAAGTAAAAACAAAAATTACAGTACATAAAAGGAAAAGAAATTTGAGAACAAAGCCAACCAAAAAATAGAAAGGATTGTACCGAATTCAGGATTTTAATTTGGATTTGATTTTTTTCAAGACGAATATGCTAAAATTCAAGATGAAAATGTTGATGTGGCATAAAACTATTGGAAAATAGATACAAATGATGTGGTATTACTGTTTTATACAATCTTTTCCCCCAACAAATTCGACATATACTGATTTTTGGGCTTTAAACAATTCAACTTGAGTATGCAAAAAATAAAAATAAAATCTCAAGAATAATAGATTTTTTTAGGAGTAAATTGCATCAAACATACCCAACTATGAACCTTATTTTAAATTGGTCCTCAAACTTTAAAATATTCTAAATACATCCTTGAACTATCGATTTTATATCAATAAAGTCCTTCCGTTACTAAAATAATTAATTTAACCGTTAAATGAGACGGTAAATCTTATGTGACATAGTTTAAAATGAAAAACTAAAAGAAAAATGAATATTGTAAAAATAGATGTTGTAAAAATCTTGGTTGCGCTTTTGAAGCTTTTATAGAAACTATCATTCACTCTCTCATTTTTCAATTTTACTTTTTTAGTTTTTAATTTTAAAAATTATACAACAATATTTTACTTTTCTTTAAAATTTTCATTTTAAATTATCTCACATAAGATTTTACATGTCATTTGATGGTTAAATTAAGGGTTTCAATAATGAAAGGGTCTGACTGATTTAACATTGATAATTTGAGGATGTAATTAGAACATTTTGAAGTTTAAGTATCAATTTAGAATGAGGGTCATAATTTGGGGATGACTAGTAGAATTAACTTTTTCCTAGTGAGAAGTAAAATTTAGGACAAGCCATTTACACTCCCCCCAAAACAAAGCAAGCAACCTATCCACATTTCATTATTTGACCAAGTTGTTATCTTATAAAGAATATGTGAAAGGATATTCTTGGTGATGATGGAATCATACATTGTTTGAAAACCTAGATTGCTGCAAGCAAAATCCTTGTACATACAGATATAAAATCCAACAAAAGAGGGTCCAATTTTGCTAAGGCAACTTTATTGGATGAAAACAAATTACAGAAAAGTCAGAGTTCAACGTCAAATCCACAAACATACAGGGAACGACACCAAAGCCAAGAACATACACAAAAAAAAAAAAAACAACAGTTAATACCAAGCAATAAATATATATATATGTTTTCTATGTGCACCTGCCTTGGCTTGCGAGTCTGCTAACAAATTGGCTACACCATCTTGAACATTGTTTCCAAACAAAGGTTCAAAACAATACTCACAACACAATTCTATAGTTATGATTAAGATCACCTACCAGTAAATAAATCTCTCATGTTGACACCTTCATTTGCTAGTAATAACTGAGTATATATTCAATATATATACATATTAGAGCTTATATTGTGATCCTCATCCATGCATTTTGTGCCAACACCTCCAACGTGATCGCTTCCAGTTCACACTTCAAGGATGCCTCCAATTCTTTGAGCCAACTAACATTACACACCTGAGAATTGCAAACAAATCAAGAACTGAAATAATCCAAACTAAAATCAATACGTGGTGGAACTTGTGATCCGCATATGGTGGGCTTGAACTTGAATACTTAAAGACCTAATGCATAACCTTTGCTAAAAATGCCAAGGTGTCATTGGCATATAATTTCTCATCTTTAAATTCTAGTATCACTCACACACACGCGCGCATAAGCTTAATGCTTACTTTGGCTCTCGAACTATACCCATTTTGAAGAAAATTCGAAAAAGAGTTTAATAAATGAAGCATTGAGGAATTAATTCGATATTTAGAAAAAGAATTATCGAGAATGATGGTGAATATAAGATTTTGGCATATAAGGACCAAATCATAAATTTTGAAAAGTTAGAAGACAAATGCAATTTGCCCAAAATTGAGAAATTAAGAGTTAATAGTGATTATTGGACATGAGGGTGACTTGGAATATGTATTAATATGATAGAATTCACTTTTGGGACTAAATTGTAGAATTTGAAAGTATGATGACCTAAAGTGCAAATTTCCCAAAGATGAAGAATTGAGTTTAAAGCATTAATAAATTACCATACGATCAGAATGGCAAGTGTAAAGAATAAAGATTTATGGGATTGAATTGAATGAAAACGAGAGTTTAGAGACTAAATTACAAATTTTTCATTTTTTTGAAGGTTCCAAATGCGAATTTATACATAGATTATAGATGAATATGGATGAAAAGTATTAATTATTAAAATTTTGAAGGTATAATGTGTAGCACCCTACACCCGAGCCAATCGTTGGATCTGGGATAATGAGATGCTACATCTGTTACCGAAACAACTTTACTTTTATACTTTATTATGGAGAAATTATTAGGTAGATTTTTTCTACCATGTTAGTCATGGTTCCATCCAATAATTTTCCATGTCATTGCCAACTAGTACTTTTTTTTTTAATCTTCCCAATAATTTGTCAACTTATCTTCTCCCCTCAGCTTTCACATTTCTCCATCATTCCAATTCCATCCATCCATATTGTGTTTTGATAAGTGATAAAAATTAACATATTTTAATCCCGTTCTTAATGTATTTTTGGATGATTAATCAATGCAAAATGAACAATTTTATGCTCCTAATACTTTAAATTCATGTTTCTATACTTAGGAAGACATTTGAGAGCAAAACGAGCGAAAACGGAGAGAAAATCAAAAAATTGGAGCAGATTTCAAGAGCCACACGACCATGTGCCAAACTGTGTAGATTTCGTAATTCGCACTCCGAACACATGAAAAAACACAATTTTTAGGTTTTTCAAGCATTTTAAGGCCTATAAATACCATATATAAGAAGAGGAAAGAGGGCCGTAGAGAATATTGAAGAAAATAACTTGGAAAACACCATTGAAGTCGACTCTAAAGCAGATATCCATCAAAATTGAAGATCTCCTTTTGATTTCTTTGAAGTTTATTATAAGCTTCTTTATTTCTTGTGGTTATACTATTTTTGAGATGTTATTATCATGATTACAAACTAATTTTCTAAATACCTAGGGGAGATAAATCTTATGATGAATTCTGTCTTTTGATTTTTGTTTTACGCAATAAATACTTGAATCTTGTTCTTAGTTATGTGTGCTTAATTCTTGATTTAATATTTTCAGATTATTAATTCATGTTTGATGTGCTTAATTTAGAGGAAAAATAGACCTTATTTAAGAGTAGATCTAGTATAATTGAGTGGAGTTGCATGCAATCCTAAAAATAGGACAACATAAATCTATCGGATTAGAGTTAAATTTAATAGGGGAATTCATAGATCGAGTTAATGCGATAATAGGAGTTTTGATTAGAATTTTTTTTAATTAGTGAACCTAAAGTCAGTTGTTTTGAGTCTTAAAGAGAGATATTAGCATAATTTAGGAATTTTTACGGATAATATATTAAGTGAATAAATTGTTTAATTCAGATTAATAATGACAGATGAAGTCTAGATAGATTCTTTCCTGAGTATTGTTTCACTTCTTGGTTATTATTTGATTATTTTCTTGATTTATTCTTTGTCGAGTTCTTAGTTAATTAATTTAGTTAATTTTACCTTAATTCAATCACTTCAACTTGTCGGTTAAATAATATAAAGATGGTAATTATTAATACTTTTAGTCCTCATGGGAACGATATCTTTGCTCACCATAGCTATACTATTTATCGATAGGTACACTTGTCTTTTATCGTATTTTTAATTGGTTTCATGGATATTAAGTTTAGAGGGAAATAATTGGCTATGGAAGACAGATACATACATACCCAATTTGTTTCCTTCATGAATCACCATCCATGGCCCTTGCAACCTTCACTGCCTTGCTTCTTAACTATCTGTAATTTTTATTTTTTTCAGTTTTCGAAATCAGACAGAAAACACCGTATCATGGCTCAGTGAACTTAAATCCAAAATCGATGTGATGGTTAAATGCTTTTTATTTGGTTTTATAAGACCTATAATGGATATAATATTTGATGAGTGTTTTGTTAGTACAATGGTGTTTAAAAAATTGCAAAGTGAAAATTGAGTTTTTAATCATGAAGAAAGAAATTTTATAGATAGAAATGATGAAGAAAGGTTAGAGGCGTAGGACGATAGCTGCAAAACTTTTGGAAATAATTTTTTTTTTTTAAATTAGTTGGCAATGATTAGAGGTGTGCATGGGCCGGGTTGGATTAGGCTCAATTAAAAATTTAAGCCCATTTGCTACGCCCAAGCTCAGCCTGAAAAATGGGCTTAAAATTGTACTCAAGCCCTTCCCGAATAAAAATGTTAAAATTTGGGCCCAACCCGGCTGCCATATTAATTTTATATTATTTTTATATAATTTTAAAATATATATAATACATAAAAATACTAAAAATATTAACATAAATATTTCCCAATAAATTAAAAATAAATTTTAAAAATATGTATACTTAAATAGCACAAATATAGATGTAACTTAACAAGCAAATGCCTCTAAAATAATAACAAAATTAACAAATGTCTTTAAAATAATAACAAAATTAACAAAAAATAAGTTTTATACAATATTCAAATAATAACAACAAAATAGTAGCAACATAATAGTAAAATGGTAGTAAAATAGGGAGAAAACAACAAGAAAATAATATTTAAAAAAGCAGATTTTTTTTTATCTTTTAGTGAATTCGGGCCGGGCCAAAATGCCTTACCCGAGGCTCTGCCTATTTCTTAAACGGGCATTATTTTTTTGTCTAAACCCATTTTTAAGCCTATATTTTTGCCCAAACTCTCCCGCATTTCTAGTGGCCCGACCCATAAACAGATCTAGTAATGATATGTAAAAATAATTTTACGTTACATTAAACTATCCGATGGATGATGACTGATACAGTAGGAAGGACTAAATTAATAATTTCTTTCTAAAATTTATTATTTTTTAAAAAATAATTTATATTCACCAAATAAATTAAAGAGGTAATAATAGATTTGAGTGGTATTTAGCTTGATGGTTTGGTCATATACCTAATTCTCTTCCATGTTTAGTGGTCGACATTGTTACAAAGCAATTCTTAATCAAAATTCTTTTAAATAATTAGTTTGTACTAATATTAAAATTTTTATTTAATTGATGTTGCAAACCCAATAATCCAAGTACCACATATGGTCCCTTATATATAATATAATATAATATGGTTTAAAATTATGCCTTTTGTCTCAATGACTTTTCTACGTCAAAAGTAGAAGCATTTAAAGTCAATTAATTACTATCTAGTATCCTACGGCTTCATAATACTAAATAATGATTAATTACTTACTATTTTTAAATAAAACTACTGTCATCTTTTATCATAAAATGCCCATAAACATAAATTATTTTTATTTTAATTAAATAAAATGTTAAATTTTATGCTAATTTTAATTACTTTTTATATATATTTTTAATTTTTATAAAATAAATGTATCTTTATATCTGAGTTATCAAATCAATGCCATTAAAATTTGAAGGTGAGAATTTCTTTGGTTTTTTTTTTTTTACAAATATAGGGTGTTTAATGGTACCTAAAATAATGTCAACGAATGATGTAAATACAAGTCTTGTACTGTTCTACCACATTTGTTGGGTTTTTTACCTCAATATTATAAAAAAAATTTTATACACTAAAATAGGTTGTCAGCCAGATTAAATACGAAAATGGTATTTTTTTTAGGTCGTGCCTACCTGACAGTCACAACCGATTTTTTTAATATTAAAATTTTTTCGTTTAAAAAATTATTATTATATATATTTTTTTCGGGTTAGTATACAACCCGTGTATATTGGAGCATACATACATGTTGTGCCTACCTGACAGGCTCAACTAGTTGTGCCTACCTGACAGGCACGACTAGTTGTGCCTTCTTGGTAGGCACAACTGATGGGGCCCACATGCTTAATTTTTCTCCTATATATTCCCCCGAAAATCAGATGAAGAACATACAGAAAATTTAGCAGCAAAATAGAAGTAAGAAGAGAGTGAGAAGAAGGAAAGAAAGGAATGCAAGAAGAAGGATAATGTATTTTAATTTATTTATTTTTAAATAGAATGTAGAATTTTGTTAGAAATTTTATTATTTAAAAGTTTGTTAGATTAATAATTTTGTTAGCTTCGAATGAAAATTTTTGCATTAAAAATTTTATGGAACTTTTTTGCTATTCGAAACTATTTTGAGAATTTAAAAAATTTTTTAACAGAACTAGTATTGAATATAGAGAATCAATTTTTCGTATGCGTTTATTTTGATGGAGAAATTTTGACAACAAGCGTAGGATGTATATTTGAATGTCGCAAACAAGTAGCAATGAGATTCAATAGAAATATCTCTTTTGATGATATGAAGGAAAAAATTAGTGAAAAAATTTATAAACGTTGTGGGAGAAGGATCTCGAAACTTTTCTACAAGTTTCCAGTTTCAACGGATCCCATAAAATTCACCGAAATGGAACTTGTAGACGATGAAGACGTGGAGACAATGGTCGCTCTTTATTGTGGGACTTGGAGCAACCAAAATGGACCGATTCAGTTATTTGCTGAGTTAACTGGTGTGGAGGAAACTGAAGATGCCACTCCATTAGGTGAAGAAGATGGAGCTCAAGAACCGTGTATGGTGGTTCCGGTATCATACGTTGGTAGTCAATCAACTATACATGGAATCGACATTGATCTTAATGCTGCACCCGAGACTGCTGTGGTTGGTGATGATGTATACCATAGTAGTGATCCTTCTGATCATGAAGTCGATAGTGAAAGTGATCCCGACGTGGATGAGGTCCCAGATGATATTGACGATGAAAGCGTGAATGACGAAGTAAATGTTAATGCGTCTTCAGTCGAGAACCAGATTCGCCGTATTGTGATACATAATAATCCTGGGACATACATGTCTTGGATAGACCCCAATGCGGCGCACGTAGCCGAGTTCCCAGAGTACCCTGAAATATAATCTGCTTATCGAATGGCCGTATATTCTGATCTTGAGGAGTTGTTCATGGGCCAGAGATTCGAAAATAAGGAAGAGTGCGTATTTGCCATTAAACGGTATAGTATGAATATATCAGTAAACTATAAAGTCGTCGTGTCTAAACCGACATTATATATTGGAGAGTGTTAGAAGTCGGCAGAAGGCTGCAATTGACAGATACGAGCTGCATTTATCCAAAAGTCACAGATGTGGGAGATACGAAAATTTGTTGGGCCTCACACATGCACTTCATCACGTATGACAGAAGATCATTGAAAACTTGATTCCAAAACTATCTGTACGTACATCATGCCAATGGTTGAATACATGCCGACCATTAAGGTTTCGGTACTGATTGCCAAAATACAGGCACGATTCCAATATCGAGTGTCATACCGGAAGGCATGGATAGCTAAACAGATGGCAATGGAACAATTGTACGGAGATTTCAATGCATCATATAATAAGTTGCAGGGATGGATTGCCGCTATAAGGGAGTACGTACCAGGGACTGCCATTGAGTTGCAGACACGACCTTATTACGGCCCGGATGAGCAACTACAACCGAGAACAAGAATTTTCCAACGGATGTTCTGGACGTTTGATCCATGTGTATGTGCATTTCCTAACTGCAAGCCGTTTGTGCAAGTAGATGAGACATGGCTATATGGTAAATATACACAGATCTTACTTCTTGCGATTGCTCAGGATGGGAATAATAACGTGCTCTCGATTGCGTTTGTCATTGTAGATAAAGAGAATATGGAGTCGTGGGAATTCTTCCTTACAAATCTGTGGAGGTATGTTGTTAATAATGATAGTATTTGCATTATCTCCGATAGAGGGAAAGGATTAATTACCGCCATTAGGCGTTCCGATATACCATGGAGATCTGTTTACTGCATACGGCACATTGCGTCTAACTTTCATCGAGATTATAAGAATACAGACTGGAAGAGATAAGTTGTGAAAATGGGTAAAGAATAACCTTATTCTTTCAATATATAACCTAATGTTTTGTGATGAGACTGTAACTTATATTTTCTTAATACATACACAGCGTACGAGCTTGAGCCACACATTTTCTGGCAAAAGATGACTCGACTTGAGAATGACATGGAAGGTCAAACGAACACATCTTTCCGACAATGGTTGGGTACCATAGAGCCGTGGCAATGGGCTCAAAGTTTTGACGAGGGCTTTCGTTACGAACAAATGACCACAAACTTGGTGGAAGGCATCAACGCTGTGTTATTGAAAACACGATATCTTTCGATTTCATCTATCTTCTCGGTTACATTCTATAGGTTGGCTACCTTGATGCCAAGAATGGGTCAGCAACAAGTCAACCAGATGGAGGCAGGACACGTGTTTATCGAATATGTCAGGGATACAATGGTTGCAAACCGTCAGATGGCGAGGTCGATGAATGTAGAAGTATATTCACGACGTAATGAAACGTTTCGCGTTACAAAGACCATTGGTCGTCGACCCGGTATACCACCTAGGTCCTACGGAGTTGATCTCCGAAATAGACAGTGCGATTGTAGGAGGTTCCAGACACTTCATTATCCTTGTGCACATGTTGTGCAGCTTGTGCTAAAGTCTCGCTCAATGTAGATCAATTTATCGATGAAGTGTATACCCTTGAACGCACGTTGCGTGTATGGGAGAATGAGTTTCCCGTACTTCTTAACCTATCTACTTGGGAGGTTCCTCCGACGACATTCGAGCTTGTCCCAGACAAAGGGTTGCGTAGGAACCCAAAAGGTCATCCGCAATCATCTAGAATCCGTAACGAAATGGATATTAGAGAGAAATCCGATGGGAAGTTATGTAGAGTATGCAGATTACGAGGTCATAATCGGAATAAATGCCCGCTCCGAAACTACCATATTGGACAATCATCGCGATCAGATAGAAATTAAGATTTTGTTAATTACATGTTGGAAGAAAAAGTCCCGCCGAGTAGCATTAAATGGATTTTTTAAGCATTTTAAAATTGATTGTTTTTAATACTCTTCTTTTTTTTTGCAATTATGTACTTCAACCCAAGCAAATCCAAAATTCGCCTTCGAAGCACATGTTTATATACAATTTACATACTTACTCTGGGTGAAGCATGACTATTTGTGTTTATACATACTTAACTCGGATTTATTATGTATTTCATTTACTATTATAATAACGTTCTTCAATCGGGGGAATGATGACTATCCTTTGTAATTAAATGATAAAAAACTCATTACATAAATAGTCATTACATAATTTGCCAAAAATAAATTAAATTGATAAATAAAATGCCAAAAAAATTATTACATAAGAAAAGAAGTTATTTATATTACAAAACCCCCTAAAATTGATGGTTTGATGGTGTGGTTCTAGGGGTATATTTTTGTGGAGCCCGATGTTCACGTTGCGGACGACTACGATGATCAACATTCTCTTCATCTGTATGTGGGGGTGTGTGAAACATAGACGAAAAATCATGTGTCTCAAATGCCATCGATGAACTTGAGCCGAGAGGAGTAGAATATGACGGTGGATATAGGTCGGGAGGAGTAGAGTACAGCGGTGGATACGGCTTTGGAAGAGTTGAGTACATGGGTGGATACGGGCCGGAAAGAGTAGAGTACTGAGATAAATATGAGCCGGGATGACTGAAGTACTGAGGTGGTAGTGGGTTGAAGATATCAAACTCTGAATGATATCCGTGGCCTGAGGAGCCCGAGAAATAGTCATCGCCCCCTAAATCTGGATGATAAGAACTACCTCCAGAGCGTAGTTCCGGCTCTGGCTCCTGCTGTGGCTTTGGCTCTAGTGCATGATGCGGATATGGAAGATATTGCCCAATTCGTGTTGTATGCGTGGGGACTACCATCGACCGCCCACCAAACAAAAATGGTTTCCTTATCTCACAGTACCACTGTAGGTACTGTAACGAGGGCTGAAGATCCAAGCCACGATCCATCCGAGGTACCCTCTCGAACCGGTTGTTCCATATCGTAACATATTCTTCATACTCATCTCCCTAATCAAGCCCATGCCTCCTCCTCCTGGTCATCCCATGGATATCCCCCAATCGTACTAGTGGACTCGGGATATATTGAATGCAACTGAACTGCTGAAGTACTCGATCGCCATGATACTACTCCACATCTGAAAATTAATAACAGGTGCACTAATGTACTATAAGTTTGAGTGGACGCGGGCAGACGAGGGAATAACCGCCATAATTTCTAGAACAGAATACGACATCCAAATGAACTGCACAGTTAATCACATTTTTTATATTAACGTAGGTCGAGTGAAATAAAATAATAAAATAAAATTGATATTGGAAAAACTTACTCTTTCTCCAGAATGATTCTCGATCATCAGGCGGTATATCGGAACCGTGTATGACCTTCCAATACCCAGATTTGTGCTCCATCTAAGAAAAAAATTGTTAGAACAACATAATCCGAAAAAAAAAGTCAACTAATTGTTACAACGCATAAAAATTCATCACCTATTAACGAGTGGAAATATATTTGATTGGTGACTAATTGATGCCAAGAATGACATCCGGTAAAGTGCCCATGACTGCAGCAGTATGAGGCATCCGCCTATGTTCATCGCAGAAGGATCTGTCGTCCGACAAAGTTCTCGATACAACATGGCTAACACTGCGGACCCCCAACTGTATGAACGGGTGTTATGCAAATTAGATAATAAGGGTAAGTACATCAAGTGAACAGTACTGTCGTTTGATTCCGTCATAAGTATACCCCCTATAAGGTGTATAATGTAAGCTCGAACGGCCTGCATCACCTCCCGTTCATTGGCAGTACTCGACAAATACTCAAAATTGGCCTTTAGCCATGACAACCTCAAACTGACAAATTTCCCCTTACTTGGCGAGCGTCCAAGTAATTCATAGTAAATGGTTGCCGGCCTGGAGATTGAACTTACGCCCGTGACCACATTCCCGTCGATGGGGAGCCCGAGCTGTACTGCAACATCTTCTAGAGTGATGGTGCACTTCCCGCACGGCAAATGAAATGTGTGGGTCTCCGGACACCATCGCTCGACTAAAGCGAAAATCAAGTCATATTGCAGATCAAAAGTCCGGATCAATGCTGCTGATCCGAGCCCGGCTAACTCCAAGAACGGTATTAGGCGTTCATTTGGCTGAAACCCTATACTATTAACACGGCCTCTCAATACGCGGTACGACTCCTGACATTATTATATTAGCGAAATAATTAATACAATATAATTTAATTCAACAAATAACATAACTATGAAATAAAAATTTTATTACCATTTCCTTAATGGTACTTGATATGTGATTTGTATTATCAATCAAAGAACCCATTTGTTACAAATCGCAATTAAAAAAATTGAATTCATTTTTCTTATTTCAAAAGATACAATAAATTTTTCAAATTTTAGAAATAAACACGGTAAATATCTCATAATTTCTCATTTTTACCTACAATTTTTTATGTTAGATAACAATAATAATATAATTAAAAACATATAAACTATCTAAATATAAAAACATACAATTAAAAAAAAAGAACTAGAAACATACCTAATTAGAATAACTTCCAAATAACCTATAAAATTATGTAACAACAAATTTAATCAACATTTTAATAAATCAATAAAATTATCAAATAAATATATAATAATATAAAATTACATTATATAAAAATTACATTAAAAATCACAAAACACTAAACTATAACCACTAACAATTTATAATCATATACTAACACAAAATAACTATAAAATTATTTTTTAAATACATTACTAAAAAATCACAATACACTAATACACACTAAACCACTAAACACTAACAATTTATATAACCTAATCTTAAATTACTAATAAAATAGCTATAAAAATATTTTTTAAAATATATTACTAAAAGAATTACAATTAGCTAATATACTAAACTACTAAACACTAACAATTTATATAACCTAATCTTAAATTACTAATAAAATAGCTATAAAATTATTTTTTTAAAATATATTACTAAAAAATCACAATACACTAATACACTAAACTACTAAACACTAACAATTTATATAACCAAATCAACTATAAAATTCTTTTTTAAAAAATATATTATTACTAAAAAATCACAATACACTAATACACTAAACACTAACAATTTGTAACCTAATCCCATAAATTATTAACAAAACAAATAACTATAACAAAATACAAAAAAAAAATTTATAACCTAATCATCAACTACTAACAAAATAATTATACAATTTTTTAAAAAATTTACATTACTAAAACTCACAAAACACCATAATTTTATAATAAATTACTAAAATAATACATTACCCTTTTTTTCTTCTTCTTCTTCTTCTTCCTTCTTCTTCTCCTTCTCTTTTCTCTCATTTCTTTCTCACAGTCGGTGGCTGCTTCAATATAGGGGGGGAGGGAACCATGCTTATAAGGTCCCCCATAAATTTTTTTCCCATGAGTGATATGACTCATGCATGAGAAAAATGGGCGTGATCAGAGGGAAGGCAAGAAGATAGGGGTGTTGTATCTACTGTCAGACGACTAGTCGTGCCTACTTGACAGTACACGACCGTTTGGGTATTTTTACCCGTATAAAATCCATATAAAACCGTATTTATATATATATATTAATATAAATATTAAAAATAATATAATAATAATTTTTAAACGAAAAAAAATTAATATTAAAAAAGCAGTTGTGCACAAAGTAGGCACGACCTAAAAAACATACTATTTTCGTAATTAATCATTGACAACCTATTTTGGTGTATAAATTTTTTAATAATATTGAGGTAAAAACCCACATTTGCTAATACTTTCTAAACTAATAAAATTTAAAGTGAAAAAAAAAGTATAATTAAAGAATTATTTTTATTTGAATTTAATAAGAATTAATGCAATTTATTGTATAAAAAAAAGGAACTACTTCCATTTTAAGTATATTATTATTTTGATTACTTCCATTAAAATTTCAAACAAAAATTTCATATGGTATTTTTTTAAATTTTTATATTGTACGTAATTAAAGTAAAATCTATGTCTTTATTATTCATAAAAATATTATTTTAGTCTTAAACTTTTAATTTAATTTAAATAAGATAAAATTCTTAAAAAATGAAATATTTGCGCCTTCAGAGTGGAAATGAGCTACCATCACCTCAAAGAACCCACAAAGGAAATGCTGATAAAAGAAGAGTTGGAAGAACACTGGTTCCACTTGTTGTGTTTGCAGTGTTGAAAAATATAGATATCACATATATAATAAAGGTAATTACATGTTATTATTTACTAAAAGTGACCTAATTTGGTTAGAATTTTATTGGGATTTAATTATTAAATAAAGTATGAGTCAAATATGTGTTTAGAACTAATATGCTAAGGTTATAAATATTAGGGTTATAGCCCCCAAATTACACAGCAAAATACATTTTCTAAGATCCCATCCTTAAGAAAGAGAGAGCAAATATTCTCTGAAAGATCAAATCCCTAAGATCCGGTAAAACTTTAAGTAATTTATGGATTCAGGTACGCTTCCGCATCTAGTTTTGTTCTTAATTTATTCTTGAGATTTGACATGATGATCCTGGTTTATTAAGTTTTATTTTTAGATTTATTTTACAAATCTAACAAGTGGAATTCGAACTTTGTCATGTTGAACTATATACACTGCAAATTATGTCCATGATTTTCTTGTTGCCGCATCCAACTCATTGGCCAAAGAATTGTCATCCTTACATTTTTGTTTCCCTTTTGCATCTCTTTAGAAAAATTTGCCACTCGTTTTGACAAAGATTGGCCTTTCCGAGCATTATAAGCTATTTTTTTTTCTTCTTTTCCTTATCTCTTCCACAATATCTACAACTCTACCAACTTAACCCCAACAGAAATAAAACCGCTGGCCAATTACGTACCGTAGACTTGAGGTCTCTCCCCATTGGTGGTGCTTCCACGAAAATGGAAAGAAAAAAAAGACCAAGGCATCATTACAACCACTCGATTGCCATAAGTGTAGAAGCCCAAATTGCCCGGGCCCGATTATATCAAAACCTAACCAAACCTCTAAACCCACTAAAACCCTTAACCCATGACCCATTTACATCTACCCAAACCCATTACAAAACCCAAATATTAAACCCAATTCAAAAACCCATTAAGCCCCCCCCAAAAAAACCTAACCCTAAAAAAAAACCCTAACCCCCAAAAAAAACCAAGAAACCCTAGCCACCTAGCCACTTTCCCACTTGTCCCATTTTTCCTCCCATTTTTTATATCCATTGTCTACCACCACCACCTACAAAATAGAAAAAGAAATAATAGAAAATCATGTAAAAGATGGCTATAAAAAGCCATTCAAAAATCATGTAAGGGAGGGAGAATTTTGATCAATACAAAGAATTTATCTTCAAAAAATACCTAAAGGTGATTTTATCTTCTTTATTATTTTACTCTTATTTTTATTTTTATTTTTATTTTTTTTCTTTTTTGAATCTATTAATCTATATATATACATCATAATAAAAATATAATAAAATATATATACAAAACAAATATTAAAAAATTTACCTTTTAGGCCATCACGTGCGTGGTCGACGCCAACGACGAACAATGACGACGATTCGTGGGTGATCGACCCCTGCCGATTCCCTTCCCCTCCGTTCTCTCTTCCCTCTCTCTTCTTTTTCATTTATGTTTCGTATTTACCTTGGATTTCATATTATTTTGCTATTTAATTTAGCTTTAAATATTAATCATGTTATATATGTAATATTGTTATCACTATTATTTTTATATATTGTTATTATTATATTATATTTAGCTATACATATATATTTTCTTTATGTTCCGTTTCTTACTATTATATGCATATATATCTATTATTATATTTATTATTAATATTGTTAGCATTAGTACTTTTACGTAATGTGTATGTAGATATACATGTACATATTAATAGTTTTTATCATATGTGTATATTGTATATATTATATTTATATTATATATATATTCTTAATGTTATTAGTTGTATACTTCTTGTATATTTCCATGTATATATTTTATATTGTCTCATGTACATACTCAAATACTATTATACATATACGTATTTTTAATACCATATTGAGTATATATTATTGTATTTATTTTTATTCGATTATACTTATTATTAATGTTAGTACATATATTTCACCATAAGTGTATATATACCTTTTGTGTATATAATATTATTTTCGTATATTTAATTATTATTCTAAAAAGGGTTATAATATGTACATATTTATGAAGTATTATTAATAGTATTATTTTTAAACATCATTATTATTTCTAATATATATATATATTATGTACACTTTTATTTCTATTTTATTTTTTATTTGTCAATATTAATTATTATTATTCTAATATTTTGATATTTTAATATTTTATAGTATTCACATCACTATTCGCATTTTTTACAATAATATTTTTAGATTTTTTACTATCATTTTAGAAATGTTGTAGGCCAATTTTGGCCTGCTTACAAAATACCCAGCCCATTAAACCATTTAACCCATCCTCAAACCCAAAACCTAAAATTAACCTAGCCCAACATCCAAGCCCAATCCCAAAACCCTAGACTCCCACTTGCCTCTTCCCACTCTCCCATCTTTATGCGCTCACCAGACACCATTCCCATTCTCCCATCTTTATGCGCCACCAACACCATCACACACTCCCACCGCACCTTTGCAAAGACAGAGGAAGGAAGCAAACATGCAACAATAGTAAAAATAGTAAAAATAGTTTGTAAAAATTAGGCTATATAAAGCCACCCAAACAACAAAAAAGAAAAAGGAAAAAAAAAGTTTGTATCAAGAACACAAAAAAAGGAAAGCTCGGAAGGTGAACTTCAATTTTTTCTCTGTTATCTCAATCTTTCGCTTATCTTTGCTTTGTTTTATTTTTTTCTTTAACTTACTTTAAAACGAAAAAGAAGTCCGATTATTACATAAAAGATACCTAGAAATGTATTAATTAGAGTGAGTTATGTGAATTAAATGGTAGGACATTTTGAAATTTACATTATCATATATTGAAGTATATGATTAGGAGTTAAAAGGTAATAGGTTAATAACAATTCGATGGGCTGAGTATTCCAAAGATGAAAATCACAACATTGAGTGACTTTAATCGGAGAAAATAATTTTGGAACGAATTCGACTAGGACTTCGAATGTTGGAAATGCGATCATGTATAGATTGGACTGATCAAGTGGTTCCGAACACATCATGAATTGAAAGAGGATTGATCAAATATTGTATCTTCAAACATATATAAGAAAGTACTGATCTGAGAAAATATTGCAGAATTCGATGACCTTCCAATTAGGTCAAAGAATGAGAAGCAGAGGTAAATGATAGAGAAATCACAACCATCATTCATTTTCTCAATTTTCGAAAGACAGCTTTAAGGTAATGCAATCTAAGCATTAGTGGTTGGTTTAACCCAAGGTCTCGGAACTTGGCTAATTATGCTTAGTTAAGTTATAGTCAACTAGTAAGTAAAGACATGTGATTAAGACTTGTCGAAAAATGGACATATGAATGGGCATTACGCATGTGTATTTAGTATTAATAGAGTCATTGGAATGCATATGCATTTATAAAACATTCTCCAGAATTCCAAGAAGAATGGCGAAGAATACGAAACTTATGCTATATCCAGAATACGAGGAAATATGCCATACTTCAAAAGTAGAATTGTCAAATTGGTATTTATTGTTATGGAGAGGATTGACTATGGTAAGGAATTTTCATCGCATGAGGCACACAGAGACCAGTGAAGTAAAAGACGATAAGATTGAGGTTCAAGGTCAATATCGTGAGAAATTCCAATGACAAGTGGATGTGGGATGTTCAGAACTTGCAGAACGGAAGGGATATCGCAAATTGTAAATGAAATTTTGAATGCAAGTTATGAATGGCAGAAAAATGGGACCTTGTTCAATTGAATCGTATAACAATTAATGAATTGCAATTAATAAGAATCCAATAAATTGAAAGATGTAGCGATTGGAAAACTTATGGTTTGATTAATAAAAAGAAACATAAAGAATAGATGCCAATAGAGGAAATTGAATATCGGAATTTTAATGAAAGAAAGAAAGGGAAAAAAGCAACGATGAATTAGAAAAAGAAAGAGTAGGGAATGGTACAGGGGATCAAATGAAGACAATCAATTC
The DNA here is from genome assembly GCF_025698485.1 of Gossypium arboreum. NCBI lineage: Eukaryota > Viridiplantae > Streptophyta > Magnoliopsida > Malvales > Malvaceae > Gossypium > Gossypium arboreum. The sequence goes on from NC_069081.1 coordinate 1,338,464, forward strand.
AAGAAAATCAGAATCCAACTCGAAGAAAATGGTATATGCTGGATGTTGGATAGTTTCAAAGCTTCCGACATGAATTTAGTATTCATTGTTATTTGATGATGTTCCAGCTTAAGTGAATTCGGATAGAATTTGAGCAAAAATAATGTTTTGGACTATATAGATTAAGCAATTGGTTGAAGTATTGAAAATATTAATTTTTATAATAGATATGTTTAATATGCTACAATGATGACAAAAATTACAGTTGATATCATTTGAAATTGAATAAAATAACATGCATAGGATACATGAATTAAATGGGAAGCAAGAATTGCTATTGTTGCCAAAAGGGAATATGTAGCAGGATAAAACGACACAGTAGAGGATGAGACGTCAATTTGGTAGTGTGAAGATAGTTAAAAGTTCAGTACATCCGCAAACTGATTTGCATTATGTCTGGAATATTGAGACTTGGTGAATTAGAAATATAGAATGATGTAAATATTGACTAAGATTGTTAATCAAACATGGGAAATTATTTAGAATTAGTAGATATATAGCAATTTAGAATTAAGAAATGTTGGAAAATGTTAGTAATTAAATAAGTTATATTGAAATTGAGTTCAATAGGAAAATGATAAATATAAATATAAAAGATTATCTTTTGTAAAATTGGAAAAGGAAATTTGGTTAGTAAGTGGGAATTGAATATTTAAAATAGATTAATGATTTGAAATGTGAAGCCATATTAGAACAGCATTTAATGTAAAGGAAATAATTGGGAATGGAATCTTTATGTTGATCGAATGTTAGTTTGTCAGACGATACTTTAATTGGTAACGGATTAGAAAATAACTGTCATAATGTTTTAATGATATTGAGTAATGATATGAAATAGACTACTTCGTTTGAAAAGTAAAACTGTAATCAAGCTTGCATAATTGAAATTGGAATATTCATAAGCGATATCAGCATTGTTAATGTAGAGCGATTAGTCACGATTTGGGCAATGTGCAAGTAGAAGTAAATGGTAATGGACAATAATGGGCAATATTGGGCTATGAAATTATAGCAGTGTATATGGATAATAATATTGGAATAGTTTTGAAAATAGTAAATATGATTTGATAAATGATAATGTTTGATGATAATTTAAATTATGATTATTACAATGTTGAATTTATCATATATAATTAATGAAGTTAGACATGTGGAAAATTGTAATTGGATATAGTATAAAGTGACGATGTTAACGGAAGATGATTATTAGTGAGAATATAGGATGACGACTTGAGTGTGAAAGAGTAATGAAAGGCTGAACCGTGAATCTCGGTCATTCACAATGATGTGATGCAAGCAGTGAAAGTCGAATATCTTGGCTGTGGTAGGTTCGTCAATATGTACTAGATAATCTTGTTATTGAGTTTAAGTCTATTATATCAAGTGATGCTGTTAGTTAGTTTGACATTTTGATTACTGGTTTGAATACATGTAATTATGTAAATATATATGTTGGTTGAATTTGCATTATGAATTAGTATCATTTAGTATTGGTAATTTGCAATTGCTAGTATCTATAGTAGTAACAGGAATCATAAATTGACATGAATGAAAATATTAGAGCATGTAGATAGTAGTATGCATAGTTTTGATATTAAATGGTATAAATTATAGAAATTTGGATATTCAAGCATTAGATATGTTTCATATGGATGACAGTTAGCTACATATGGAAAGCAGAATTCTAATTTTAGTACTGTTTATAATATTTGGATTTAGACAAGACGCGAAAGATGGAGAGATATCTCGCCCAAGTGGAGCCTCCATCGACTAAGACCGAGATAACGATCCTTTTCATCAATACTCAAAGCACCATTCTATGACAAGTGGTGGGAAGTGCTACGAAGGATTTTTCGATATCGTAATATCCGTGAACTCATAGAGAATGCCGTCAAAAGTGGTAGAATGGAAGGATCAAGGCTCAAAGAAAGCACAGCAAGTAAGGAAGAAAGAACGAAGCCCACATGGTGGGAACTGAGAGTCGTTACATTCCCAATTCGTATCCTAACCAACCCCGACCTCGAAATTATCCACCCCTAAATTTCTATTATCCCCCTCAAACCCCTTACTACCAAGCACCACATCCGTCCTACCCCGTATACACCACCAACAACCAAAGACCCGTCACCACATTCACACAAAACACTCTACCCACTCAAAGCCAACCCAGAAATGAACCAAGACCAACAAGGCCCAATCTCGAGAGACAGCAATTCGCCCCTATTCCTGTATCATATGGGGAATTGTACCCAAAACTTTTGGAGAAGCAATTAATATCACCCCATTACATGGCACCCCTTAAACCTCCATACCCGAAATGGTACGATCCAAACGCTAGTTGTGCATATCACGCAGGAAACCAGGGGCACTCTCATCGAGAACTGCCTTGCTTTCAAAGAAGAGTTCAAGGACTCATTGACGCGGTATCCTACGATTCGATAGTGCCGAGAACGCCACGGGAACCCGTTTCCTAACCATACCGAAGGGAATGTGAACATAGTGGGGAATGAGGATGAATGGAAGGACGGAGATGTGTTTCAAATAAGGACGCCTCTACGTAAAAATGGGAGGTATTGGTTAAGAAAGGATTGCTCACCACTCGATAGAATTTTTGGAGAAGAAGGTCAAAGTTTTTGCAATTTTCATGGATTGTTGGACATGACATTCATCATGTGAGGACTTTAAAAGGTTACTTCAAGATCGGATGGATAATAAGGAGATCAAGGTCCTTAATAAGAGGAAGATGCCAACGAAAGAGAAGTATCGTCTCGATAGCCAATCATCGTGGCCTCCTTATAGTGCTGATCGACTGCTGATAATTTATTACGACGCGATGAGAGAGCCGTTGAAACCACAGATGGTAATTGAAGTACCGTCTCCTTTCCGTATAAGGACAACAAAGCGTTACCATGGAGATATGATGTTAATATCGTTACACCTGAAGTTGAAAAGTCAAAAGCCATAACTGAAGATGTTGGGGAGGTAGGTCATTTTACTCGAAGTGGACGATGCTATTCTAAAGAAGTTGAGGCGGTAAAGAAAAGTAGAGACTCAAAACAAAAAGGGAAAGCAGTGATGCACGAAGTCGAGGTCGAGTAAGAAATTCCACCCGTGCAAGAAACTAAAAAGCTTGTGAATGAGGAAGAAGCTCAAGAATTTTTGAAATTTATTAAGCACAGCGAGTATAGTGTGGTGGAACAATTGAGCAAGCAACAAAGACGAATCTCGCTTCTATCTCTATCGTTAAATTCGAACCACATCGAATGCTTTATTGAAGGTGTTAAATCAAGCTTATGTGGCCAACAACATATCTGTCGAGAAGCTTGATAGGTGGGTAAACAATCAATGCGGACAATTTCATCTCTTTTAGTGACGATGAGATACCGCCAAATGGTAGAGGCTTGGTGAAAGCGCGCATATCACGACTCGTTGTAAGGGATACATAATACCAAACGTACTCATCGATAATGGGTCAGCGTTAAATGTTATGCCATTGGCCACGCTTTCTAGAATACCGATGGATTTGTCCTACTTAAGGCCCTGTCATTCCACGGTAAGGGCATTCGACGGGACGAGGCGCAAAGTCATGGGAAAGATCAAAATCCCTTTGAAAGTGGGCCCTTACATTTATGATGTCGAGTTCCAAGTCATGGACATTACACCTTCTTATAATTGCCTTCTGGGAAGACCTTGGATCCATTCTGCTGGAGCAGTCCCATCATCCCTCCATCAAAAGGTGAAATTTATCATGGATGGCTGTTTGGTCATAGTCGAGGGCGAAGAAGAACTTGTCGCATCTATCTCTGCTGATGCGCCATACCTGGAAGTAAGCAAGGACGCAGTGGAATATTCCTTTCGATCCCTTGAATTCGTCAATGCCACTTTCGTCAGCGAGGGAAACAGAATTCCAATGCCAAACCGCCGAGAAATACCGTAATAGGTGTCAAGTTGACTGTAGGAAGGGGAGCTCGTGCGAGAAGAGGTTTAGGGAGACATCTGCAAGGAATAGTTAGGGCTTTAAAGCCAATGCACCACAAGGCCCAATACGGTTTGGGGTTCCAGCCTGACATGCGTCAAAGAAGAAGACAGTGGAAGAAGGATCAAGAGAGAAGAATTGCAAGAACTTTGGGCCGAGAACCAGAAGGGGAACCAATAGAGTACTCTCCTTTGTCAAAAACATTTACATCTCATGGAATGATGTACACCGGACAAGATGATCCACGAAACATACTGGGGTTAATTGAAAGGGGTTTTCGAATGTCGATATAAACGCCATTGACAAAGGGCTGGTGTAAGTAAAGGTGTCTCGAGGATACGCCTTGTCCCCGGGTTTCAAGTTGAACAATTGACCGCCGAGGAACTTCTTGTAGTTTATAAGTCTTCGAGTAATGCTCAAACGTTAACATTCGTTATGTCTTTAGATATAATAGAATTCTTTTGTAAGAGCTCAGATTCGCTCTTTATCATTCAAATGAATATCAATGAAGATGCATTTCGTCATAATCTTTCACATTATCACTAATTTCATAATCATTTTCTCATTTCATTGCCAATCTTTACATTTGCCTCATCCCATGCCATAACATTTCATTTGTTGGTTTCAATACTTGGATGCCCTCTATAGTTCCTTTTTTCATTCAACTTTCGGTGCTTTCGGATGTCAACAAACATGAACAAACCCGTTACAAGTCCCGAAATCGATTTTGAGAAGGTCATTTGTTTAGGAGAATTGAAGCCGAAGAAAATGTCAAGACTATGTCTCGCTCTCGATTTGCTAAGAATGGTAGAAAAAGAGGATAAACAGATTTTGCCTCATCAAGAATCCGTTGAAACAATAAATCTGGGAACTAAAGAAAGGAAACAAGAAGTGAAGATTGAGACTTCTATTTCAGAGAGTACCAGGCATAGTTTGATCCAGCCAAATGCACATTTGGGGCTACCACGGGAAAGTTGCTAGGCTTCATTGCCAGTGAAAGAGGTATTGAAGTTGATTTAGATAAAATAAAAGCCATCCAAGAGTTACCACCTCCGCGCACGCAAAAGGAAGTTAGAGGATTTTTAGGGAGATTAAACTACATCGCCCGATTTATCACTCAACTTACCAACCAATGTGACCCAATCTTTCGGCTTCTTCGAAAACATAACCCGGGAGAATGGAACGAGGAATGCCAGGTGGCCTTTGATAAGATAAACGATATTTGTCCATCCTCCAAAGCTAGTACCACCAACTCTGAAGACCACCGATTTTGTATTTAACGTGTTCGAAAATTCAATGGGTTGCGATCGGGGCAACACGACGAGTCGAGAAAGAAGGAAAAGGCGATCTACTACCTCAAAAAAAGTTCATCGAATATGAGGTAAAGTATTCGTCCATTGAAAAATTTTGTTGCGCCTGGTTTGGGTAGCTCGGAGACTCGAGACGATACATGTTGTACCATACGACATGGTTGATTTCAAAGTGGACCCAATAAAATACATGATGGAGTCGCCAGACTATCGGGAAGAATGACACGATGGCGATCCTCCTTTCGGAATATGACATTGCCTATGTAAGTCAGAAGTCGATAAAAGGGAGCGCAATAGCTGACTTCTTAGCAACTCGAACGACAAAGGAATATGAGCCTTTAAGATTCGATTTCCCAGACGAAGACTTAATGTGCATCACAGAAATAGAGTCCGAATCATCAGAAGAGAAGTCATGAAAGATGTGCTTTGATGGTGCATCAAATGCTTTAGGGCATGGAATTGGAGCAATTCTGGTATCACCGACGGGAATCATTATCCGCTCACCGCAAGACTAAACTTCTTCGTACTAATAATATCGCGAGAATATGAGGCTCAGATCATGGGGCTTCGTGCACCTATCGAACGAAACATCGAGATCTTGGAGGTGTATAGGACTCGACCTAGTGATTTACCAAATCCGTGGAGAGTGGGAAGTGAGGGACTCAAATTGATTAAGTACAAGCGATTTAGTGGCTAGATTGATCAAGGAATTCAAAGAAACAACTTTTCATTACTTCCCACGAGAAGAGAACCAACTGGCGAGATGCCTTGGCCACTTTGGCTTCAATGTTCAAAGCAAGTAAAGAAGCGAAATAATGCCCTCAATATGAGCATATACGAGGTCCCCGCACTTTGTTGTAGCATTGAGAAAGAGGCGACGACGACCATGGTTCTATGATATCTTAGAATATATCAAGAATCAAAGCTATCCCGAACAAGCGAATGAGAACGACAAAAGAACAATCAGAAGAATGGCAGCAGGATTTGTTCTCGATGGGGATATCCTATATAAAAGGGGAAAGAATCAAGTACTTTTGAGATGCGTGGAGGATGTCGAAGCCAGAAAGATACTTGAAGATGTCCATGAAGGAATCTGTGGGACACATGCCAATGGTTTCAGTATGGCCAGAAAGATTATGAGACTCGGTTACTACTGGGTGACAATGGAAAGCGACTGTATTAGTTTTGCCAGAAAATGCCACAAATGTCAAATCTATGGCGATAAAATTCATGTAGCCTCTTCACCCCTTCATGTCATGACTTCTCCGTGGCTTTTTTCTATGTGGGGCATGGATGTTATAGGGCCAATTTCTCCAAAAGCATCAAATGGACATCGATTCATTTTGTGGTTATCGATTACTTTACAAAATGGATAGAAGCCGCTTGTTTGCCAATGTGACGAGGATCGCAGTTTGCAAGTTTTGAAAAGGAAATCATTTGCCGATATGGTTTGCCTGAAAGAATCATTTCAAATAACGCCACGAATCAACAATAAGATGATGAAAGAAGTATGCGAAAGCCCAAATAAAGCATCATAACTCCTCGCCCTATCGCCTAAAGATGAACGGGTCATTTGAAGCGACCAACAAAAATATCAAGAGGATCATTTGGAAAATGACTGAGACATATAAAGATTGGCACGAGAGCTACCGCTTGCTTTGTATGCATATCGTCATACCGTCTGAACATCTACGGAGCAACTCCTTTCTCTCGGTCTATGGAATGGAAGCATGCTACCTATTGAGGTTGAAATCCCTCACCGAGAGTCTTAATGGAATCAAAGTTAGAAGAAGCGAGAATGGGTTCGAGCTCGATACGATCAGTGAACCTCATCAAGAAAAACGTCTAAGGGTAATTTGTCACGGCGGATGTACCGAAGAGAATGATCATGCTCATGATAAGAAGGTACGGCCAAGAGAATTCCACGGGCGAACTCGTGTTGAGAAATTTCTCCCAATACAAAGAGACCTGCGAGGAAATGGACACCGAATTGGGAAGGACCATACGTCGTAAAGAAGGCATTCTCGGGTGGAGCTTTGATTCTCACCGAAATGGATGGGAAAGAGTTACCGAATCCAAAGAACTCGAGATCTTGTGAAGAAATATTATGCCTAAAAAATCAAGATGAAATCCCGAAAAAGGGCATCTTAAAAAAAAAAAAAAATCAAGGTGAAAACCCGAAAAAGGCGTCTTGATTAACACAAAAGATTAGGATGAAAACCCGAGAAGGCGTCCTAATGAAGTAAACCTGGCCCGAAGAGCGTGGTATTTCGAACAATGGGTCAAACAATGAGACTACAGTATTTGAAGCACTTCTGAAAGCTCGAAATTTTCTACGCAAGAAGCCATACTCAAAAGATTCTTGATTGAGGAACGTGGAAGAGTGCATGTGTTGAATATCTAGAGCATTTGTTGAATACGATCCTTTCTTTCTTTTTGACACTTTTACTCTCGTTGGTTAACTTGTTTTGTTTGCCACATTTGAAGTTAATGAATATGAGACATTATTTTTGTTCCTACTTGATCTTTTTCATGCATCTCATTATGTATTTATTTACATGATAAATAGTGAAATGACATGCTCTAAACAAAAGAAATGCTAAGCATTACCTGGATGAAAAGTTAATAAGCGCAAGAGTCTCAAAGTAAGAACAAAGTTCAATCGGGGGCAGAAGAGTGATATCTGAGAAACGTCGATCACTCGAAGACGGGTACGAGGCCTGAAGAGGAAGTCGAGAATCAAAGCAATGAACGCAGATCCTCAACAATCAGGGCGAAAAGGACATACGACAAATATGCTTAAGGAGCACTGCATAATCACTTAGGCATAAAGGCATTTAAGACAAACATGTGCATATCATGATGACATCATGCATGGCATATCTGGTAATCCAAGAAAGCAAGAGGACGTGATGATAGCTGACCGAATCAAAGGAAAAGACACCGAGTTCTACCAAGTGACAGAAAATCAACTCATATTGCGAGAGGTGAGTTGAGCCTCAAGACACGTTGAGGTAATTTCAATTTATGTTTCAAAATCAACTCATATTACGAGAGGTGAGTTGAGCCTCAAGACACGTTGAGGTAATTTCAATTTATGTTTCAAAATCAACTCATATGGCGAGAGGTGAGTTGAGCCTCAAGACACGTTGAGGTAATTTCAATTTATGTTTCAAAATCAACTCATATTGCGAGAGGTGAGTTAAGCCTCAAGACACGTTGAGGTAATTTCAATTTATGTTTCAAAATCAACTCATATTGCGAGAGGTGAGTTGAGCCTCAAAACACGTTGAGGTAATTTCAATTTTCAATTTATGTTTCAAAATCAACTCATATGGCGAGAGGTGAGTTGAGCCTCAAGACACGTTGAGGTAATTTCAATTTATGTTTCAAAATCAACTCATATTGCGAGAGGTGAGTTAAGCCTCAAGACGCGTTGAGGTAATTTCAATTTATGTTTCAAAAGTAACTCATATTGCGAGAGGTGAGTTGAGCCTCAAAACACGTTGAGGTAATTTCAATTTTCAATTTATGTTTCAAAATCAACTCATATGGTGAGAGGTGAGTTGAGCCTCAAGACACGTTAAGGTAATTTCAATTTATGTTTCAAAAATCAACTCATAGGTGAGTTGAGCCTCGAAACACGCCGAGGTATTTTCGGTCTCTACTTTCCAATTCTGTTTTTCAAAAATCAACTCATATTGCGAGAGGTGAGTTGAGCCTGTTAATTTCTGTCTTTCAAAAAGCAACTCATATTGCGAGAGGTGAGTTGTACCTTTTTGCTTTTCAAAAATCAACTCATATTGCGAGAAATGAGTTGAGCCTTAGGTCATATGTCGAGGTATTTTCAAAATCTTTTTTTCAAATTAAGTTTCAAAAGACTAGCTCATGTTGTGAGAGATGAGTTGAGCTTTGGCTCACGTGCTGAGTTATTTTCAATTTCTGTTTTTAATGTTTGCTTTTAAAGAGTCAATTCATATTGCGAGAGGTGAATTGAGCTTCAGATCACACACTGTGGTATTTTTTCAATTTACATTGCGAGAGGTGAGTTAAGCCTTTTTATTTTTGTTGTTCAAAATCAACTCATATTGCGAGAAGTGAGTTGAGCTTTGGGACACGCTGAGTGAGTTGAGCTCAGGATCACATATCGAGTAAAGAATAAGATTGGAATTGATTGAAGACACCAGATTTTGTTTCCTTGAAGTTGCAGTGGAGCTGATCAAGGATATTAGATGATGTCCTTCTAAAGTTACAGAAGAGAAGACCACAAGCCTTATCTGACTAAAGCAACAGAAGAGCAAATTGAAGTTGTTAATCTTATATTTCTGAAGTCACAGTAAAGCAGATCGAGGCTACAAATCTTATATCCTTGAAGTTACATTAAAGTGGATTGAAGCCACAAAGCATATATCCGAAGATGCAATGGATTGAACTAAAGCTACAAGATACGGGAACTAAAAGAGACCACCGGATGAGAAGATCACCAAAAGAAGTCAAAACTTAGCGAGACCGGCAAAATTGGCCTTTCTTTGTATCTTTGCTCTATTCCTGTTACACGACAATAAGCAAAGAGGGCAATTGTTAGTAGGCCAATTTTGGCCCGTTTACAAAATACCCAGGCCCATTAAACCATTTAACCCATCCTCAAACCCAAAACCTAAAATTAACCTAGCCCAACATCCAAGCCCAATCCCAAAACCCTAGACTCCCACTTGCCTCTTCCCACTCTCCCATGCTGTCTGCCACCAGCCCCATTCCCATTCTCCCATGTTGTCTGCCACCAACACCATCACACACTCCCACCGCACCTGCAAAGACAGAGGAAGGAAGCAAACATGCAACAATAGTAAAAATAGTAAAAAATAGTTTGTAAAAATTAGGCTATATAAAGCCACCCAAAGAACAAAAAAAGAAAAAAGGAAAAAAAAAGTTTGTATCAAGAACACAAAAAAAAGGAAAGCTCAGAAGGTGAACTTCAATTTTTTCTCTGTTATCTCAATCTTTCTGTTTATCTTTGCTTTGTTTTATTTTTTTCTTTAACTTACTTTAAAACGAAAAAGAATCAAGGAAGAAAAGAGTATTACTGGATCTACCCTGTGGCGCTCCCTTTCCGCTCTAAGACACGGTGAATCATGGGTGATGATGAGTGTTGAAACCTTAATCAAGAAAGGAGGAGAGATAAAAGAGGGAAGCAAAAAAAATCCAGCAAAAATTCCAGCACCAAAAAAAATTTCCGAAAAAATTTCCAGCAAAAAAAAACCAAAAAAAACAATATAACGACCCAAAACAAATTCAAATTAGAGATTGAAGAAACAAAAATCTAAGGTGATTTTTTTATATTTTATTTTAATCCGATTTTAAGTTTTTAACTTATATATATTAAAACATAAAATATAAATAAAATAAAATAAAATAAAATAAAAAGAAGATTTTTTTACCTTTCCTAAGAATCAGCAGGTATGGGTGGCCGGCCAGCCAGCCCGTGAGCCTCGGTGACCTGCATGCAGACCGGATTTCCTTCCCCTCCTTCTCTTTCCTTCTCTCTCCCTCTCTCTTCTTTGTTTTTCTTTCCCTCCTCCAAATGATTTTTTGGGTTATTTTGGCCTTATATAGCCCTCAAAACGACGCTCGTTTTGGGGTTGTCATTTAACCCCAAAACGACGTCGTTTTGACTTGGACCGTTCGACCCGACCCGACCCGCCTAGGATCCGCGTGTTTTTTAAGGAAGGAAAATTACGCTTTTAGCCCTTCCGCTTTTATTACTTTACAATTAACTCATTTTTGTTTTTTTAATTTGGCCCTTAATTTGTCGCGATTTTCAATTTAGTCCACAATGATGTGCTGCATTTTATGGGAAGGAATATTTGCTGTTTTGGTCCCCGATGTTTCCGTGTGTTTAATATAGTCCTTTCCTTTTATTTTTATTTCAATTTTGCCCCAAATATTTTGTTTTTAGCTCAACTTAATCCTTTTTAGTTATTTTACTATTTAAATCAATTATTTTAGTATTATTATTATATTTTATTCACTTATGTAGTGTGTTAATATTTTTATCATTTCTAATATGTATATATATATATTATGTGTATTATATATATATATTATGTATATATGCCATTAGTTATATATTTCTTATGTATATATTCTTAAATACTATTATAGACATATATATATATATATGTATATTTTAAATTCCATATTGTATATATATTATTATTACAAATTATTACTATTGCTAGTATTATTATAACTATTATTATATTAGTGTATATTTTATATACATATGTATATATATATATATATATATTTTTTGCACATATCATTATTTTATATTATTGTTGTAAATTTTTATGTATATATTTTTATGTACGTTTCCCAATATTTTCTTTTATTGTAGATATTATTATTATTATTACATACTTTTATTATATATATATATACATATATATGTATTTTTATGTACATATTATTATTTTATATTATTATTACCAAATATATCATTTTCCTATTTTATTATTAGTACATGACTTGTTTCTATTTTGTAAATATCATTATTATTGTTATTTTAATATTCTAGTATTCCATGTTAATATTTTCATTAATGATATCATTTTTTTTTATGCTTCTTTATCTATTTTAATTTCTCACTTTAGGAATATTTTTCTCATGTTTTAATTAATTTCAAAAATAAGGCAATGTACCGATTTAATATTAAGCTATCGACTTCATCGCTATGTTGGGTGAAATTGCCGGCTTGTGAAACGGGACACCCTTTCTAAAAAAAAATCTAAAACTAAAAATTCCTATTTTTCAATCGGATCACGATTAAATATTATATTGAACTCGTATTTTGAAAATCAAGTCAATACATGTTTATGAGATACCAATTTTGGGCGTCGTGAGGGTGCTAATACCTTCCTCGCGCGTAACTGACTCCCGAACCCCAATTTTTCTCTGGAACTTTCACGTAGACCTAAATTTGGCCTTCTTTTTGTTTTAAAATAATTTTATTAGGTGTCCGATCACACCTATAAAAGGATCGGTGGCGACTCCCTTTGTTAATAAAATCGGAAGTTGGTTTTCAAATGTTTAATAAATCACCATAATTAGCGACCAAGCGTAAAATTTTTTTTCGTCGCAACAGCTGGCGACTCCACTGGGGACGCGTTTTTGAGAGTCGAGTCGAGTTAAGCATGTGTTGTTAAAATCTTCAAATTTCCTTGTTCAAAGTAAATATTTGGTCGTGATCCGAAAATCTCGTTTTCAAAATTCCTGCATTTGTATCTCTTCTAACTTGCTTATTTGTTTGTTTTTCAGTTTTCAACTTTTATGGTTTTGGTTTAGTTCCTTTAAGTAAAACACAAAGGTTTATGAGTTTTTCTCCCACACACCGTGCACTTGCATTTTGCATAACATAAAGCTTTCTACCCGGGCTCTGTCCGTTTAAGTGAAAGTAAACGCTATGCCCTCGTGAGTTAACTCGTCCCTCCGCACAGGCTAGTGAATACTTTCGGGTTACATATGACTTATGCTTTCGTGAGTTAACTTGTCCCTCCGCATAAGTATAAGTAAATGTAATCCCTCGAATTGAACTCGTGAGCCTGTGATGGGTTATGACCGAGGCTTCGTGCTAATCTTAGTAGATGATAGTACGAGCAATTCGAGCACCTGTCTAGAACCGAGACTGCATATAATGAACCATACGAGCTATCCAATTAGAGCCATGACGAACCTCTGTCCGCTTATAGTCACCAAAATAAGTACACGGGGAAAATGCCTTTTACCTTTCAAGAGAATTGGATTGGGTAGTTTAATTTGTTTTTCAAATTATAATTGTTGTGTTTACTAACCGAGTTTATTTGTTTTTATTTTTTATTTTCATCATGCATCGTAGGCATCATATTAGGAAGGTGTTGATTAAAGGTTGGTTGCCAAAAACGGGTTTCGATGGAGGAGTCAATTACACAAATGATCGAGAAGAATGCCGTGGTTCGGACCGGTCTCTAAAACTCGAGAGGGACAAGGGGATAGTCTTGTGGAAAGGTGTCTGCCAATTTGCCCAACAAATAACTGTGAATGTTCGCCAAAATAACCTCGAAGATTTGGTTCAAATTTGGAATCAGTGGGATTCAGACATTAGAGACATTTTCACTGAGAGGTATGGAGATATAGCTCACCTGATCACCATCCGTGTAGATGAACAGTTGATTCAAGCCATGGTTCGGTTCGGGACCCACTTATCGTTGTTTCACCTTCAATCAAGAAGACATGACTCAACTATAGAAGAGTATGCTTGCTTTACTCCGCATCGACAATGTACAATTCGCAAAATATATGTGAAGGAGCCTAAGCCGATGACCTTCAAGAAAAAGTTAGTGAGACTGACAGACATGACCGATGCATGGGCTGAAAGACAGATAAAGAAGAAGAACGAAACCATTTGCATTCCATGGTCCTCCTACGAGATTTGACTCGAACCATCCCGACATGTTTGAAAAGGGTAAATCTATTCGCTGGCCATTTATGGTTTGGTTATTTTCCCAAAGGTTCTCGGACATCTCGAAGTGGCGTAGTTGATTTCTTGAAAGGTTAAAACAAGGAGTCAACCTGTCCCAACCATCCTAGTAGAAACCTTCAGGTCCCTGAGTAGTTGTCGAAGAAAAGGGGAGGGACAATTTATCGGATCTTGTGCAGCTTGCTCAATGTTTGGATTTTGAGTCACTTCTGGAAGGTAGAGCGCACTCCATTCCATATGTTTTCTAAAACATTCTCCCCGCTAGAAGCTTTCCTCAAGAAAGAATGGTCGAAGGAAGTCACCGAGCAACATTGGGTATCAGTCTTTCAGAATCTTCGCGCCGAGGATATAACATGGAAAGCACCCTGGATTCGTCCTTCAGTTCTGCTATACAAATGTGGAAGCCAAGATTGGGTACCTTTACTTGGGTTATGGGGAGGAGTTGGATATGCTCCGCTATTGGTCCAAAGGCAATTTTCTTCACGACAATTCCTCCCCGCAACTAGAGGATTAGCACAGTTCGAGTTCGCTTTCGTGGGTGAAAGATATATGAAGAGAGTCCGAGACACTGCAAAGTCTTGGAAGGAAATTCATTTCATGGAATTAGCTTTGTATGCTGATACCCTTACCCAAGATTACGGCGTATGGAGGAAGCAACGGGTAAATAGTCAAGAAATCTCACAACAAACCACCCCATCCAGAATCCTTTCTCGAAGGAAACGCCGTCTGAGCTAGAAGTGGCAAGACAAGAATTCGAACGAGAAAAGGCCAAGATGTCTCGGGACCTTAGTGCCCTTCAAGAAGAAAACTATCAACTGAAGATTGAAGTTCAGGTTGAAAGGTCCAGAACTGAAAAAGTACAAAGAGAAGCCGAGATTGTGAGAAACGACTTAAGGGACCTTCATTTGGAAAACAAGAAATTAAGAAGCACTATAAAGAATAGCGGGTTGGGCAAGTCGACAGCAGAATGGAAGGAAGAAATTAGCAATATCAAAGAAGGAATGGAGTTTTGGAAGGGAAAAGCAAAGAAAGAGGAAGAAAACGCTGCGCGCGCTGTGATAGAGTTAAGAAGGAAAAACGCCGAGTATGAAATAGTGACTGCAGAATTGGCGAATAGTCAGTCCGAACATCAAGAATTAAAAAGGAAAACACGAGATCTAGAAAATATACTGCAATCTCGTCAACAACAATTAGATAACCTCCTGAAGACTCTAGAAGAAAAGAGTGAGCAGTACGATAGGGACATTCACGCGTATGAAGGAACTCTCAAAGAAAAAGAAATGCAACTCGACTTCTTGATCAATGAAATTCGCAAAGCGGCTATACAAGTTGTTCAATTATCAGATGAAGCCGAAGCTCTCAGTTGCCAATTCCCTCCGAGCCGAAGATCGAGCATATCAGAGTTTTTAGAGCAAGTGAAGAAACAAGGCAATGTGGCTAGGAAATTTGTGTAACCGTTGGAAAAATAGAAACTTTGTGTAATAGACTATGTTGATAAATGAAATGCCTAAATATGGGGCTACCTTGAAATTAACACCAATTTTTTGCATTCCTTGCATAATTAACATATTAACATTTTGACATTCGTGCATTCATTCATGCATTCATCCATACATTGCATATTCCATACTCGGTCGCTGAAGACAAAATATATAATTTGCAGTTGTAATACCACAAGACTGGAACCACGTCATCAGTATAAAACGCGCCGACAAGCTAGAGTGATGGAAGCTGAATTCAATGAGAGAATTGAAAGGATGGAAAAGGCTCAAAGAGAATTGCAAGAGCAACTGGCCAAATCGCAACAAGAGACGAGAGACCTAATGGTGAGATCTCGAGAGGAATCACTCGAGCAAAGAGATCAAATGGCCAAGACGATGGAGATGATGTCTGTAATATCCTGATTTTGGGCCTAGTCGGAATAGTGGTTTCGTGACCACAAAATCCGAGATAGAAATAATTATTTTATGATTATTTTAAGGTCTATGATATGATTGCATGATTGTGTGAAAATTTCGTGAAGAAATTTTATGCATAAAATGCTTAATTTGAAATTTGGGACTAAATTGAATAAATTGCAAAACTTGTGTTCTAGAAGTATTTTGCATAAAATTGAATTAGATTATTAATTAGAGGTCCTTAAAGAGTAATTTTACCAATTTCTAAGTCTATGGACAAAAATTGGACATGGATGGAATTTTTGGAAAGTTTAGTAGTAAGGGCATTTTGGTCATTTAGGGGTAAAATGAATTAAAATACAAAATTAAAAGCCAATTTTGCTCATCTTCAACCCCATGGCCGAATATAGCAAGGAGAAACCATGTCTAGGGTTTTTCAAGCTTCCAAGCTCGATTGTAAGTCCGTTCTAGCCTCGTTTTTAATGATTTTTACGTTTTTGGAGTCCCTAGCTCGATTTAGCTTATGCTAGCAATAATTTAACCTAGGGTTTATATTTGGAAAAATACCCATAGGTGAAATTTGTGTATTTTGGTGTTTTATGATAGAATATGAGGTTTTAAATTATGTTAGACAACTTGTGCTACTCGGTTTTAAGTGAAAACGAGCAAAAGGGCTTAATCGGAAAAATACCTAATAGTCATAAGTACATGTTAGAGTGAGAATTTGATGTTTCCATAGAAGGAAAAATGATCAGCATGTTATAAAACATAAGAAAATAGGCTGAATTTTAATTTACGAGCTTTGGGGCAAAAGTGTAAATATGCAAAAGTTTAGGGGCAAAATTGTAATTTTTCCAAAATATGATTTTGGGTCAATTTGATTAATGTGAGTCCTAATTAGACTATATTTTAAATGATAGAGCAAGGAAAACTGAAATTGGGCTAAAATGGGGAAAATACCAAGTTGTGGACGAAATGGTAAAATAGCCATTTTCGCATACGAGGTAAGTTCATATGTAAATGTTGGTAACATAGTTATTATTTTAAATGTTTTAATGTTTTTTAAATGATATGATAATTATTATGAAATATTATACTTGTGATAATTGTTTGATAATATGTTAAATTATGTGATATACTTGGAAAATGTGAAATACTACCGAGTATCGGTATCGGCATTCCGTAGAAGATGGTTGAGACACATGATTGGGAAAAAGGTCCCGTTGAACCTTAGGAATGGATTAGGATACAAGTGACATGTCACTGGGATATTTGGGCATCCGAACTCGTTGAGTTGAGTCCGAGTTCACTTATGGATGCGAGCGTCCGAACTCGTTGAGTTGAGTCCGAGTTCGTGAGATGTAACTAGGCATCCGAACTCGTTGAGTTGAGTCCGAGTTCACTTATGGATGCGAACGCCCGAGCTTGTTGAGTTGAGTCCGAGTTCACTTATGGGCGGGTTACATGGTAGCTTGGCTACATATGTGGCACTTATGTGCAAACTTTCCATGTATCCGAATTATATTCCGATGTGTTCAACGGGTAAAGTTCTACTCAAATGGAGGAATACTCAAGATGAAAGGGACGTATTTGTAAGTGTTGTGAAATGGATAATTTGAACAGGTATGTACTTAACCCTCGGGTTGAAAACTCGATATAACAACAATATGGTAAGATGATAAATGAAAAGGTGATATGAATGTCTTGGTGATGATTATGCAAATGATGTTTTATGTTTGCTTATATGGTTATGTTACTTGCTATTTGCATGTGAGCTTACTAAGCATTTATGCTTACTCCCTCCTTTTCATTCCTTGTAGTGTTGACAAGCCAGCTCGGAAATCGGAAATGGTCGGAGGCACGCTCACATTATCCGTATACCATCTTGGCGTAATGGCTTGTATATTTTGAGTATGGCATGTATAGCATTATAATCATTTTGTATATATGGTCTTATGATATGGTTATTGAGTGGTATGGAGATAGAAATGCTTGGTAATGATTAGCCATTGGAATGGCTAATCATGATCATATTTGGTATTATGTATGTCAAATTGCTAGCTAATCCATGGAAACCATGAAATAGGTAAAATTTACCATAAAATAGATTCAGATAGCAGCAGTGACGTGAGTTTGAAAAATCACTAAAAATAGTAGAAATGGAATTAAATAATGAATAAGTTATGGAATCGAAGCTTGATGAGTCTATTTTCATATGGAATAAGCGAAACAGGTATATAAGCTATATTTTATGAGATGTTTAAATTTTTGTGAAACAGGGCCAGAGCGATTTCTGGATCCCCTATTCTGACTTTGGAAATTCACCATAAATTTTAAAAAGATAATTAGAAATCACGCTTTATATGTACAGATTCCTTATTGAGTCTAGTTTTATTAGAGACAAACAGCATAGTCATTGAAGCTCTGTACAGGGAGATATCTGATTTGTAATACACAGAGGTCAGAGTAGTTGAACCCTGAAACAGGGAGACTTTAACTAATAAACTGTACTAATTGGCCCAACCAAAATTCTAGAAAAAATTAGTAGATATATATATGAGTTTAGTTTCAGGAAAAATTTACGAATTGGATTTCGAGTTTCGTAACTCGAGATATGATTTTAAAGCCACTGTGATGCAGTTAGCCAGCTTGTCTGGAAATTTTAAAATGAATTGTATGAGCTGTTTAATTAATGAATTAAGTCCGTTAACACCTCGTGTTCGACTCTGGCAACGGTATCGGGAATGGGGTGTTACATTTAGTGGTATCAGAGCAGGTTTAGTCGATTCTCGGACTAACCTAGCATGTGTAAAAGTTTAGCTATACATGCCACTGATCTGTGATAGTGTGATGTCTTCCGACGCGTATAAGTACCGTCTTATTTAGACAGGGTACTCTCCAACCGAGCTGCGCCAACCATGTTCAATGTTAAGTAAAGGTATTTGAGTAAAATTATGATTATGATAAGTCTCGGTTCGTAAAAGTATGAATAAAAGTTTATGATACATATGTGATAATATGTGAGATGAAAGTTCATGTTGTGATAAATATCCATATTTGCTTAATGCTCATACGATGTAGTGTATGTGGCTTACTTGATAAGATGAACGGAATAAATAAAAAGTAGTAGAGGTATGAATAAAGGTCATAATATCATAATACTGAATGAAAATGTCCTTGTCTTGATTGGACGTTGAATGTTGATGAATGTTAATGATATACAAATTTTTATGAGATAAAGGATTATAATGAAATGAACTTATCTATGTTAAATTGTTGGACTGAATTGTATGATTGTAATGATATGTACATGATGATGCACGAAATGAAAGTTGTGATTGTGATGCAAATATCTATGTTTGTTTGGCCTTATATAATGTCATGAGCATGAATTAATTTAATTAATTGAATGGATAAGTAAAGTCGTCTAGAAAACATAGAATATATGCATAAGTATATTGTCTAAATGGGACAATAGGAAAATTGGTGTAAGCCAACATGAATGAATGACATGATTTTGATGATGTTACTATGATGATGGAAGTTGTGTCATATGTGTATGTATAAGAAAGTCGAGTCAGAGGTCCTACAACCCCTCCCCCTTACCAAAGTGGTACTTATAATGGAATTTCATGAGATTTGTATTGAATAAGTTTTCGGTTGAGAACCCAAAGAGTTCAAAGATAGAATAATTATAAGTATGATCCGAGATTGAAAATGAGCTGATAAGTAAAGTCGAGCCGAAAGTATCGGATTGATATAAAGATTATTGGAATTATGCATCGTCCCAGTTAGAGAAGGAATTCTCTTTGGTAAATCAATTACTCAAGTGCAAGGTCGAGAAAAGTGTAAATCAAATTTATTCAGAATTGGCCTTTTTAGTGAATGGTTTAATATAAAATTTGTGACGGCAGAACTAGTTGGGGAAATGATATTTCAAATGTGAATTATCCGAGTGTGACAGCTTATGACCGGACAGATTTAGCATTCTCTTTGAGATGTTCTATGTGTTCACCCGTTCTCGTAAATATTTCTATGGCTATTGATCTTCGAAGAAATTCTTGTTATATGGGAATGTCTTCTAATTTGGTGTTGGATGAAAGCATTGGTAGTCTGACTGGTTTATAATTTATATTGCTCTATTTCATCGGTATTCTATTTCATTTCGTCGATAAGAATTGATGAGAGAATTCATATGATATTATGATTCTGTTTCTTCTACTTGATGCTTCATCTGATATATATGTATGGGAAGATATATTGATCTTGTTATATTTGATTTCAGTGGGATTAAATGATGTTTTCTTTTGGACTTTCTTTCTTTGAAGAATTATCGTGGTATTCTCGTATTTTCTCTATGAATTTGGTTTTGATTCTCCAAGCATAGTATCGTATCTTGGGTTTCTTTATCCTGGATCTCTTTATTCGGATTTCTTTATTCCGGGTTTCTCTATCTTGGATTTCATTATTCGGTTTTCTTGTTATCTTTGTTCCATAATTTGTCAATTATGACTCATGTTCAAGTCGTTCTTCACTTCGTGATAATCATGTCAAATATGACTATACTTCTAATTTGATCTTGGTAATGTGGTGATTTTAGTATTGGGATTTTTTCTAATTTCGTAAGGATTTGACATCGAGAAAGGCATAGGTGATAAAAGTGCGAGTTTTAGTCGGTATGGTAAATTATTTATTTGAAAGATTTCATGTGACAATTATGTCGGATTATTTTCCCAAGTTTGATAATAGAATTTCATTTTGTACAGATCAAAGAGTAAATAGTTTGAACGAGAAGTTTATATTTAATAGAAAGAGTTGAATATTAGTTTAAGTCACTACGAATGATAAGGTTTCCATCTTGTGAAAGCTGAAAAGTTTATTACATGTTGACAGAGTTCGGATAGATGAGAATATTGGTAACCGAAGCGTCTGAACTAGACTAGTCTACATTGAGCAATGACTTCCTGACTTTCAGTAATGTATTGTTGTATGAATTGTGATGTGTTTCAAGACAGTGAGGTAATGTGATAGTTTAGAGCATCCGATGTTACATAAAATCGGAGTTGTTAAAGGGTTAAAGCGAGCATTGGGATCTATCAAAATTATCCTTGTCAATGTTGATATTGGGATGGAAATGAGAAGGATTATTTTGAGGCCATATCGAATTATTTTTATGGCGGAAAGAGGAAAATGTGATGTATCCTATTGTTAAATGTTTGGCGAGATCTATAAATCACATTTGTATTGAATGAATTCCTACTCATCAGATTCATGGAATTTCAGGTCTCTTTGATTGTTGGATTTCTTGGAATTCCGGTCTCCATTAAATCAAGTTGAGATCCGGGTTTTATGTAATGATATCATGGGAAATTGAGAAGGGTTGAAAATTTAAGAACAGTTGAGAGTTGAGGCGTAAGCTTTTAGATCATATGAGAAATTGAAGAGATGTATTGGAGGTACAGTCTAAGTGCAAGTTCTTCGGCACCAAATATGAGATTAAAAGTGAAGACCACTTTTCTGGTAAGATTTTCGGGGACGAAAATCCCTGAAGGGGGGGAGAGTTGTAATATCCTGATTTTGGGCCTAGTCGGAATAGTGGTTTCGTGACCACAAAATCCGAGATAGAAATAATTATTTTATGATTATTTTAAGGTCTATGATATGATTGCATGATTGTGTGAAAATTTCGTGAAGAAATTTTATGCATAAAATGCTTAATTTGAAATTTGGGACTAAATTGAATAAATTGCAAAACTTGTGTTCTAGAAGTATTTTGCATAAAATTGAATTAGATTATTAATTAGAGGTCCTTAAAGAGTAATTTTACCAATTTCTAAGTCTATGGACAAAAATTGGACATGGATGGAATTTTGGAAAGTTTAGTAGTAAGGGCATTTTGGTCATTTAGGGTAAAATGAATTAAAATACAAAATTAAAAGCCAATTTTGCTCATCTTCAACCCCATGGCCGAATATAGCAAGGAGAAACCATGGCTAGGGTTTTTCAAGCTTCCAAGCTCGATTGTAAGTCCGTTCTAGCCTCGTTTTTAATGATTTTTACGTTTTTGGAGTCCTAGTAGCTCGATTTAGCTTATGCTAGCAATAATTTAACCTAGGGTTTATATTTGGAAAAATACCCATAGGTGAAATTTGTGTATTTTGGTGTTTTATGATAGAATATGAGGTTTTAAATTATGTTAGACAACTTGTGCTACTCGGTTTTAAGTGAAAACGAGCAAAAGGGCTTAATCGGTAAAAATACCTAATAGTCATAAGTACATGTTAGAGTGAGAATTTGATGTTGCCATAGAAGGGAAAAATGATCAGCATGTTATAAAACATAAGAAAATAGGCTGAATTTTAATTTACGAGCTTTGGGGCAAAAGTGTAAATATGCAAAAGTTTAGGGGTAAAATTGTAATTTTTCCAAAATATGATTTTGGGTCAATTTGAATAATGTGAGTCCTAATTAGACTATATTTTAAATGATAGAGCAAGGAAAACTGAAATTGGGCTAAAATGGGGAAAATACCAAGTTGTGGACGAAATGGTAAAATAGCCATTTTCGCATACGAGGTAAGTTCATATGTAAATGTTGGTAACATAGTTATTATTTTAAATGTTTTAATGTTTTTTAAATGATATGATAATTATTATGAAATATTATACTTGTGATAATTGTTTGATAATATGTTAAATTATGTGATATACTTAGAAAATGTGAAATACTACCGAGTATCAGTATCGGCATTCCGTAGAAGATGGTTGAGACACATGATTGGGAAAAAGGTCCGTTGAACCTTAGGAATGGATTAGGATACAAGTGACATGTCACTGGGATATTTGGGCATCCGAACTCGTTGAGTTGAGTCCGAGTTCACTTATGGATCGAGCGTCCGAACTCGTTGAGTTGAGTCCGAGTTCGTGAGATGTAACTAGGCATCCGAACTCGTTGAGTTGAGTCCGAGTTCACTTATGGATGCGAACGCCCGAGCTCGTTGAGTTGAGTCCGAGTTCACTTATGGGCGGGTTACATGGTAGTTTGGCTACATATGTGGCACTTATGTGCAAACTTTCCATGTATCCGAATTATATTCCGATGTGTTCAACGGGTAAAGTTCTACTCAAATGGAGGAATACTCAAGATGAAAGGGACGTATTGGTAAGTGTTGTGAAATGGATAATTTGAATAGGTATGTACTTAACCCTCGGGTTGAAAACTCGATATAACAACAATATGGTAAGATGATAAATGAAAAGGTGATATGAATGTCTTGGTGATGATTATGCAAATGATGTTTTATGTTTGCTTATATGGTTATGTTACTTGCTATTTGCATGTGAGCTTACTAAGCATTTATGCTTACTCCCTCCTTTTCATTCCTTGTAGTGTTGACAAGCCAGCTCGGAAATCGGAAACGGTCGGAGGCACGCTCACACTATCCGTATACCATCTTGGCGTAATGGCTTGTATATTTTGAGTATGGCATGTATAGCATTATAATCATTTTGTATAAATGGTCTTATGATATGGTTATTGAGTGGTATGGAGATAGAAATGCTTGGTAATGATTAGCCATTGGAATGGCTAATCAAGATCATATTTGGTATTATGTATGTCAAATTGCTAGCTAATCCATGGAAACCATGAAATAGGTAAAATTTACCATAAAATAGTTTCAGATAGCAGCAGTGATGTGAGTTTGAAAAATCACTAAAAATAGTAGAAATGGAATTAAATAATGAATAAGTTATGGAATCGAAGCTTGATGAGTCTATTTTCATATGGAATAAGCAAAACAGGTATATGAGCTATATTTTATGAGATGTTTAAATTTTTGTGAAACAGGGCCAGAGCGATTTCTGGATCCCCTATTCTGACTTTGGAAATTCACCATAAATTTTAAAAAGATAATTAGAAATCACGCTTTATATGCACAGATTCCTTATTGAGTCTAGTTTTATTAGAGACAAACGGCATAGTCATTGAAGCTCTGTACAGGAGATATCTGATTTGTAATACAGAGGTCGAGTAGTTGAACCTGAAGCAGGGAGACTTTAACTAATAAACTGTACTAATTTGCCCAACCAAAATTCTAGAAAAAATTAGTAGATATATATATATGAGTCTAGTTTCAGGAAAAATCTACGAATTGGATTTGAGTTTCAGAACTCGACATATGATTTTTAAAGCGATGTGATGCGATTAGCCGACTTATCAGAAATTTTAAAATGAATTGTATGAGTGTTTAATTAATGAATTAAGTCCGTTAACACCTCGTGTTCGACTCTGGCAACGGTATCGGGTATGGGGTGTTACAATGTCAGCTCTAGTTAAAGGAAAAGGACCCATGCGGAGCCCTGACATCGAGGAGTCTCGATCAAGAATTCACCACGATCAGGATCCACTCTATCCCCCAAGATTCACTCCACCGCTCGCATATACAACACAGAGAGGGTATACTCAAGGGGAACCCACTGGATTGGAACATCGACCTATGCCACCTGCTCCACCCACTAATTTGGGGCAAGGAATATTCGCGTCAAACCTAGGGGCTAGTCCTGCTAATCCACTAGTCCCAGATCTGGATGACCCAGCAGAGGTAGCCAAGTTGAAATCGGATAACCATGACGCAAAATATAGGGGTCTAGAGGAAAGACTCAAAGCGATAGAAGGCACTGAAGTCTTCTCCGCACTAGGTGCCAAAGAACTCAGTTTGGTACCTGATCTGATTTTGCCCCCGAAGTTCAAAGTGCCTGATTTTGAGAAGTATGATGGGACAAGATGTCCAAAGGCGCATCTGGTCATGTTTTGCCGAAAAATGACTGGTTATGTGAATGAGGATAAACTACTCATACATTGCTTTCAAGATAGTCTAACAGGGTCAGCTCTTCGGTGGTATAATCAACTTAGTAGAGAAAAGATCCGAATTGGGAAGGACTTGGCGTCAGCATTTTGCGAGCAGTACAAGCATGTATCGGATATGGTGCCAGACCGTATGACCTTGCAGATGATGGAGAAGAAACCAGTAGAATCCTTTAGACAAGACGCGCAAAGATGGAGAGATATCTCGGCCCAAGTGGAGCCTCCACTGACTAAGACTGAGATAATGATCCTTTTCATCAATACTCTGAAAGCACCATTCTATGAAAAGCTGGTGGGAAGTGCTACGAAGGATTTTTCGGATATCGTAATATCCGGTGAACTCATAGAGAATGCCGTCAAAAGTGGTAGAATGGAAGGATCAAGGCTCAAAGAAAGCAAAGAACGTAAGGAAGAAAGAACCGAAGCCCACATGGTGGGAACCGAGAGTCGTTACATTCCCAATTCAGTATCCTAACCAACCCCGACCTCAAATTATCCACCCCAAATTTCTATTATCCCCTCAAACCCCTTACTACCAAGCACCACATCCGTCCTACCCGTATCGCCACCAACAACCAAAGACCGTCACCACATTCCCACAAAACACTCTACCCACTCAAAGCCAACCTAAATGAACCAAGACCAACAAGGCCCAATCTCGAGAGACAATTAGCCCCTATTCTCAGATCATATGGGGAATTGTACCCAAAACTTTTGGAGAAGCAATTAATATCACCCCATTACATGGCACCCCTTAAACCTCTATACCCGAAATGGTACGATCCAAACGCTAGTTGTGCATATCACGCAGGAAACCAGGGGCACTCTACTGAGAACTGTCTTGCTTTCAAAAGAAGAGTTCAAGGACTCATTGACGCGGGTATCCTACGATTCGATAGTGCCAGTAACGCCACAGGGAACCCGTTTCCTAACCATACCGAAGAGAATGTGAACACAGTGGGGAAAGAGGATGAATGGAAGGACAGGAGATGTGTTTCAGAAATAAGGACGCCTCTACAGAAAATCTGGGAGGTATTGGTTAAGAAAGGATTGCTCAGTCACTCTGATAAGATTTTTGGAGAAGAAGGTCAAAGTTTTTGCAATTTTCATGGGATTGTTGGACATGACATTCAGTCATGTGAGGACTTTAAAAGGTTACTTCAAGACCGGATGGATAATAAGGAGATCAAGGTCCTTAATAAGAGGAAGATGCCAACGAAAGAGAAGTATCGTCTCGATAGCCAATCTTGAGGCCTCCTTATAGTCTTGATCGACCGTTGATAATTTATTACGACGCGATGAGAGAGCCGTTGAAACCACAGATGGTAATTGAAGTACCGTCTCCTTTCCCGTATAAAGACAATAAAGCAGTACCATAGAGATATGATGTTAATATCGTTACACCGGAAGTTGAAAAGTCCAAAGCCATAACGAAGATGTTGGGGAGGTAGGTCATTTTACTCGAAGTGGACGATGCTATTCTAAAGAAGTTGAGGCGGTAAAGAAAAGTAGTGACTCAAAACAAAAGGGAAAGCGTTGATGCACGAAGTCGAGGTCGAGCAAGAAATTCCACCGTGCAAGAAACTAAAAGCACGTGAATGAGGAAGAAGCTCAAGAATTCTTGAAATTTATTAAGCACAGCAGTATAGTGTGGTGGAACAATTGAGCAAGCAACCAGCATGAATCTCGATTCTATCTCTCTTGTTAAATTCGAACCACATCGAATGCTTTATTGAAGGTGTTAAATCAAGCTTATGTGGCCAACAACATATCTGTCGAGAAGCTTGATAGGTGGGTAAACAATCGAATGCGGACAATTTCATCTCTTTTAGTGACGATGAGATACCGCCAAATGGTAGAGGCTTGGTGAAAGCGCTGCATATCACGACTCGTTGTAAGGGATACATAATACCAAACGTACTCATCGATAATGGGTCAGCGTTAAATGTTATGCCATTGGCCACGCTTTCTAGAATACCGATGGATTTGTCCTACTTAAGGCCCTGTCATTCCACGGTAAGGGCATTCGACGGGACGAGGCGCGAAGTCATGGGAAAGATCGAAATCCCTTTGAAAGTGGGCCCTTACATTTATGATGTCGAGTTCCAAGTCATGGACATTACACCTTCTTATAATTGCCTTCTGGGAAGACCTTGGATCCATTCTGCTGGAGCAGTCCCATCATCCCTCCATCAAAAGGTGAAATTTATCATGGATGGCTGTTTGGTCACAGTCAAGGGCGAAGAAGACATTGTCGCATCTATCTCTGCTGATGCGCCATACCTGGAAGTAAGCAAGGACGCAGTGGAATGTTCCTTTCGATCCCTTGAATTGCCAATGCCACTTTCGTCATTTGAGGAAACAAATTCCAATGCCAAAGCGTAGAGAAATACCGAATGGGTGTCAAGTTGATCAGAGGAAGGGAGCTCGTGAGAGAAGAGGTTTAGGAGACATCTGCAAGGAATAGTTAGGGCTTTAAAGCCAGTGCACCACAAGGCCCGATACGGTTTGGGGTTCCAGCCTGAAATGCGTCAAAGAAGAAGACAGTGGAAGAAGGATCAAGAGAGAAGAATTGCAAGAACTTTGGGCCGAGAACCAGAAGGGGAACCAATAGAGTACTCTATTTTGTCAAAAACATTTACATCTGCGGGAATGATGTACACTAGACAAGATGATCCACGAAACATACTGGGGTTAATTGAAAGGGGTTTTCAGAATGTCAGTATAAACGTCATTGACAAAGGGGCTGGTGTAAGTAAAGGTGTCTCGAGGATACGCCCTTGTCCCCTGGGTTTCAAGTTGAACAATTGGACTACCGAGGAACTTCTTGTAGTTTATAAGTCTTCAGAGTAATGCTCAAACGTTAACATTCTGTTATGTCTTTAGATATAATAGAATTCTTTTAAAAGCTCGCATTCGCTCTTTATCATTCAAATGAATATCAATGAAGATGCATTTCGTCATAATCTTTCACATTATCACTAATTTCATAATCATTTTCTCATTTCATAGCCAATCTTTACATTTGCCTCATCCCATGCCATAACATTTCATTTGTTGGTTTCAATACTTGGATGCCCCTCTATAGTTCCTTTTTTCATTCAACTTTCAGGTGCTCGGATGTCAACAAAGATGAACAAACCCGTTACAAGTCCTGAAATCGATTTTGAGAAGGCTGTTTGTTTAGGAGAATTCGAAGCCGAAGAAAATGCTGAAGACTATGTCTCGTCTCCTGATTTGCTAAGAATGGTAGAAAAAGAGGATAAACAGATTTTGCCTCATCAAGAATTCGTTGAAACAATAAATCTGGGAACTGAAGAAAGGAAACAAGAAGTGAAGATTGAGACTTCTATTTCAGAGAGTACCAGGCATAGTTTGATCCAGCCAAATGCACATTTGGGGCTACCACGGGAAAGTTGCTAGGCTTCATTGTCAGTGAAAGAGGTATCGAAGTTGATCCAGATAAAATAAAAGCCATCTAAGAGTTACCACCTCCGCGCACGCAAAAGGAAGTTATAGGATTTTTTGGGAGATTAAACTACATCGCCCGATTTATCGCTCAACTTACCAACCAATGTGACCCAATCTTTCAGTTTCTTCGAAAACATAACCCGGAGAATGGAGCGAGGAATGCCGTGGCCTTTGATAAGATAAACGATATTTGTCCGATCCTCCAGTGCTAGTACCACCAACTCCTGGAAGACCACTGATTTTGTATTTAACTGTGTTCGAAAATTCAATGGGTTGCGTACTGGGGCAACACGACGAGTCAGGAAAGAAGGAAAATGAGATCTACTACCTCAGCAAAAAGTTCACTGAATATGAGGTAAAGTATTCGTCCATTGAAAAATTTTGTTGCGCTCTGGTTTGGGTAGCTCGGAGACTCAGACGATACATGTTGTACCATACAACATGGTTGATTTCAAAGCTGGACCCAATAAAATACATGATGGAGTCGCCGGCACTATCAGGAAGAATGGCACGATGGCAGATCCTCCTTTCGGAATATGACATTGCCTATGTAAGTCAGAAGTCGATAAAAGGGAGCGCAATAGCTGACTTCTTAGCAACTCGAACGACAAAGGAATATGAGCCTTTAAGATTCGATTTCCCAGACGAAGACTTAATGTGCATCACAGAAATAGAGTCCGAATCATCAGAAGAGAAGTCATGGAAGATGTGCTTTGATGGTGCATCAAATGCTTTAGGGCATGGAATTGGAGCAATTCTGGTATCACCAGACGGGAATCATTATCCGTTCACTGCAAGACTAAACTTCTTCTGTACTAATAATTTCGCAGAATATGAGGCCTGTATCATGGGGCTTCGTGCAGCTATCGAACGAAACATCGAGATCTTGGAGGTGTATGGGGACTCAGCCCTAGTGATTTACCAAATCCGTGGAGAGTGGGAAGTGAGGGACTCGAAATTGATTAAGTACTGACGATTTAGTGGCTAGATTGATCAAGGAATTCAAAGAAACAATTTTCATTACTTCCCACGAGAAGAGAACCAATGGCAGATGCCTTGGCCACTTTGGCTTCAATGTTCAAAGCAAGTAAAGAAGCGAAATAATGCCCCTCAAAATGAGCATATACGAGGTCCCTGCACACTGTTGTAGCATTGAGAAAGAGGCAGACGGACGACCATGGTTCTATGATATCTTAGAATATATCAAGAATCAAAGCTATCCCGAACAAGCGAATGAGAACGACAAAAGAACAATCAGAAGAATGGCAGCAGGATTTGTTCTCGATGGGGATATCCTATATAAAAGGGGAAAGGATCAAGTACTTTTGAGATGCGTGGAGGATGTCGAAGCCAGAAAGATACTTGAAGATGTCCATGAAGGAATCTGTGGGACACATGCCAATGGTTTCAGATGGCGGAAAGATTATGAGACTCGGTTACTACTGGGTGACAATGGAAAGCGACTGTATTAGTTTTGCCAGAAAATGCCACAAATGTCAAATCTATGGCGATAAAATTCATGTAGCCTCTTCACCCCTTCATGTCATGACTTCTCCGTGGCTTTTTTCTATGTGGGGCATGGATGTTATAGGGCCAATTTCTCCAAAAGCATCAAATGGACATCGATTCATTTTTGTGGTTATCGATTACTTTACAAAATGGATAGAAGCCGCTTCGTTTGCCAATGTGACGAGGACTGCAGTTTGCAAGTTTTTGAAAAAGAAAATCATTTGCCGATATGGTTTGCCTGAAAGAATCATTTCAAATAACGCCACGAATCTGAACAATAAGATGATGAAAGAAGTATGCGAGCAGTTCCAAATAAAGCATCATAACTCCTCGCCCTATCGCCCAAAGATGAACGAGAATCAAGAAGCGACCAACAAAAATATCAAGAGGATCATTGGGAAAATGACTGAGACATATAAAGATTGGCACGAGAAGCTACCGTTTGCTTTGTATGCATATCGTATAATTTGTCTTGAACATCTACGGAGCAACTCCTTTCTCTCGGTCTATGGAATGGAAGTCATGCTACCTATTGAGGTTGAAATCCCTCGCCGAGAGTCTTAATGGAATCAAAGTTAGAAGAAGCGAAATGGGTTCGAGCTCGATCGATCAATTGGACCTCATCGAAGAAAAATGTCTAAGGGCAATTTGTCACGGGCAGATGTACCAGAAGAGAATGATCGCGGCTCATGATAAGAAGGTACGGCCAAGAGAATTCCACGAAGGAGAACTCGTGTTGAGAAATATTCTCCCAATACAAAGAGACCTGCGAGGGAAATGGACACCGAATTGGGAAGGACCATACGTCGTAAAGAAGGCATTCTCGGGTGGAGCTTTGATTCTCACTGAAATGGATGGGAAAGAGTTACCGAATCCAGTGAACTCAGATGCTGTGAAGAAATATTATGCCTAAAAAAATCAAGATGAAAACCCGAAAAAGGGCATCTTAAAAAAAAAAATCAAGGTGAAAACCCGAAAAAGGCGTCTTGATTAACACAAAAGATTAGGATGAAAACCCGAGAGGGCGTTCTAATGAAGTAAACCTGGCCCGAAGAGCGTGGCATTTCGAACAATGGGTCAAACAATGAGACTACAGTATTTGAAGCACTTCTGAAAGCTCGAAATTTTCTACGCAAGAAGCCATACTCGAAAGATTCTTGATTGAGAAACGTGGAAGAGTTCATGTGTTGAATATCTAGAGCATTTGTTGAATACGATCCTTTCTTTCTTTTTGACACTTTTACTCTCGTTGGTTAACTTGTTTTGTTTGCCACATTTGAAGTCAATGAATATGAGACATTATTTTTGTTCCTACTTGACCTTTTTCATGCATCTCATTATGTATTTATTTACATGATAAATAGTGAAATGACATGCTCTAAACAAAAGAAATGTTAAGCATTACCTGGATGAAAAGTTAATAAGCGCAAGAGTCTCAAAGTAAGAAAAAAGTTCAATCGGGGGCAGAAGAGTGATATCTGAGAAACGTCGATCACTCGAAGACGGGTACGAGGCCTGAAGAGGAAGTCGAGAATCAAAGCAATGAACGCAGATCCTCAACAATCAGGGCGAAAAGGACATACGACAGATATGCTTAAGGAGCACTGCATAATCACGTAGGCATAAAGGCATTTAAGACAAACATGTGCATATCATGATGACATCATGCATGGCATATACAGGTAATCCAGTAAAGCAAGAGGACGTGATGATAGCTGCACTGAATCAAAGGAAAAGACACCTGAGTTCTACCAAGTGACAGAAAATCAACTCATATTGCGAGAGGTGAGTTGAGCCTCAAGACACGTTGAGGTAATTTCAATTTATGTTTCAAAATCAACTCATATTGCGAGAGGTGAGTTGAGCCTCAAGACACGTTGAGGTAATTTCAATTTATGTTTCAAAATCAACTCATATGGCGAGAGGTGAGTTGAGCCTCAAGACACGTTGAGGTAATTTCAATTTATGTTTCAAAATCAACTCATATTGCGAGAGGTGAGTTAAGCCTCAAGACACGTTGAGGTAATTTCAATTTATGTTTCAAAATCAACTCATATTGCGAGAGGTGAGTTGAGCCTCAAAACACGTTGAGGTAATTTCAATTTTCAATTTATGTTTCAAAATCAACTCATATGGCGAGAGGTGAGTTGAGCCTCAAGACACGTTGAGGTAATTTCAATTTATGTTTCAAAATCAACTCATATTGCGAGAGGTGAGTTAAGCCTCAAGACACGTTGAGGTAATTTCAATTTATGTTTCAAAATCAACTCATATTGCGAGAGGTGAGTTGAGCCTCAAAACACGTTGAGGTAATTTCAATTTTCAATTTATGTTTCAAAATCAACTCATATGGTGAGAGGTGAGTTTAGCCTCAAGACACGTTGAGGTAATTTCAATTTATGTTTCAAAAATCAACTCATAGGTGAGTTGAGCCTCGGGGCACGCTGAGGTATTTTCAGTCTTTACTTTCCAATTCCTGTTTTTCAAAAATCAACTCACATTGCGAGAGGTGAGTTGAGCCATAATTCTGTCTTTCAAAAAGCAACTCATATTGCGAGAGGTGAGTTGTACCTTTTGTTTTTCAAAATCAACTCATATTAGAGAAATGAGTTGAGCCTTAGGTCATATGTCGAGGTATTTTCAAAATCTCTTTTCAAATTAAGTTTCAAAAGACTAGCTCATGTTGTGAGAGATGAGTTGAGCTTTGGCTCACGTCTTTGAGTTATTTTCAATTTCTTTTTAATGTTTGCTTTTAAAGAGTCAATTCATATTGCGAGAGGTGAATTGAGCTTCGATCACACTGTGTGGTATTTTTTCAATTTACATTGCGAGAGGTGAGTTAAGCCTTTTTATTTTTGTTGTTCAAAATCAACTCATATTGCGAGAAGTGAGTTGAGCTTCGGGACACGCTGAGTGAGTTGAGCTCAGGATCATATATCGAGTAAAGAATAAGATTGGGACTGATTGAAGACACCAGATTTTGTTTCCTTGAAGTTGCAGTGGAGCTGATCAAGGATATTAGATGATGTCCTTCTAAAGTTACAGAAGAGAAGACCACAAGCCTTATCTGACTAAAGCAACAGAAGAGCAAATTGAAGCTGTTAATCTTATATTTCTGAAGTCACAGTAAAGCAGATCGAGGCTACAAATCTTATATCCTTGAAGTTACATTAAAGTGGATTGAAGCCACAAAGCATATATCCGAAGATGCAATGGATTGAACTAAAGCTACAAGATACGGGGAACTAAAAAGAGACCACCTGGATGAGAAGATCACCAAAAGAAGTCAAAACTTAGCGAGACCGGGCAAAATTGGCCTTTCTTTGTATCTTTGCTCTATTCCGTTACGATAATAAGCAAAGAGGGCATTGTTAGTAGGCCAATTTTGGCCCGTTACAAAATACCCAGCCCATTAAACCATTTAACCCATCCTCAAACCCAAAACCTAAAATTAACCTAGCCCAACATCCAAGCCCAATCCCAAAACCCTAGACTCCCACTTGCCTCTTCCCACTCTCCCATGCCGTGCGCCACCAAGACCATTCCCATTCTCCCATGCCGCTCGCCACCAACACCATCACACACTCCCACCGCACCTGCAAAGACAGAGGAAGGAAGCAAACATGCAACAATAGTAAAAATAGTAAAAAATAGTTCGTAAAAATTAGGCTATATAAAGCCACCCAAACAACAAAAAAAGAAAAAAGGAAAAAAAAAAGTTTGTATCAAGAACACAAAAAAAAAAAGGAAAGCTCAGAAGGTGAACTTCAATTTTTTCTCTGTTATCTCAATCTTTCTGTTTATCTTTGCTTTGTTTTATTTTTTTTCTTTAACTTACTTTAAAACGAAAAAGAATCAAGGAAGAAAAGAGTATTACGGATCTACCCGTGGCGCTCCCTTCCGTTCGAAGACGGTGAATCGCCGGTGATGATGAGTGTTGAAACCTTAATCAAGAAAGGAGAGAGATAAAAGAGGGAAGCAAAAAAAATCCAGCAAAAATTCCAGCACAAAAAAAATTTCCGAAAAAAATTTCCAGCAAAAAAAAACCAAAAAAAAATAGAAACGACCCAAAACAAATTCAAATTAGAGATTGAAGAAACAAAATCTAAGGTGATTTTTTTATATTTTATTTTAATCCGATTTTAAGTTTTTAACCTATATATATTAAAACATAAAATATAAATAAAATAAAATAAAAAAAGATTTTTTTACCTTTCCTAAATCGTAGTGCGGTGGCCCACGGCATGCCCATGAAGCCTCCGATGACCGGTCGCCCAACCGGATTTCCTTCCCTCCTTCTCTCTCCTTCTCTCTTCCTCTCTCTTCCTTTTTTTTTTCCTCCTCCAAATGATTTTTTGGGTTATTTTTGGCCTTATATAGCCGGGTTGTCATTTAACCCCAAAACGACGTCGTTTTGACTTGGACCGGTTCGACCAGACCCGACCCGCCTAGGATCCGCATGTTTTTTAAAGGAAGGGCAAATTGCGCTTTTAGCCCTTCCGCTTTTATTACTTTACAATTAAGTCATTTTTGTTTTTTAATTTGGCCCCAAATTTGTCGCGATTTTCAATTTAGTCCACAATGATGTCTGCATTTTATGGGAAGGAATATTTGCTGTTTTGGTCCCCGATGTTTCCGTGTGTTTAATATAGTCCTTTCCTTTTATTTTATTTCAATTTTGCCCCAAATATTTTGTTTTTAGCTCAACTTAATCCTTTTTAGTTATTTTACTATTTAAATCAATTATTTTAGTATTATTATTATATTTTATTCACTTATGTAGTTTGTTAATATTTTTATCATTTCTAATATGTATATATATATATATTATGTGTATTATATATATTATGTATATATGCCATTAGTTATATATTTCTTATGTATATATTCTTAAATACTATTATATACATACATATATATATATATATATGTATATTTTAAATTCCATATTGTATATATATTATTATTACAAATTATTACTATTGCTAGTATTATTATAACTATTATTATATTAGTGTATATTTTATATACATATGTATATATATATATATATATTTTTTTTTTTGCACATATCATTATTTTATATTATTGTTGTAAATTTTTATGTATATATTTTTTATGTATGTTTCCCAATATTTTCTTTTATTGTAGATATTATTATTATTATTATTACATACTTTTATTATATATATATATACATATATATGTATTTTTATGTACATATTATTATTTTATATTATTATTACCAAATATATCATTTTTCCTATTTTATTATTAGTACATGACTTGTTTCTATTTTGTAAATATCATTATTATTGTTATTTTAATATTCTAGTATTCCATGTTAATATTTTTCATTAATGATATCATTTTTTTTTGCGTTCTTTATCTATTTTTAATTTCTCACTTTAGGAATATTTTTCTCATGTTTTAATTAATTTCAAAAATAAGGCAATGTACCGATTTAATATTAAGCTATCGATTTCATCGCTATGTTGGGTGAAATTCGTCGGCTTGTGAAACGGGACACCCTTTCTAAAAAAAATCGAAAACTAAAAATTCCTATTTTTCAATCGGATCACGATTAAATATTATATTGAACTCGTATTTTTGAAAATCAAGTCAATACATGTTTATGAGATACCAATTTTGGGCGTCGTGAGGGTGCTAATACCTTCCTCGCGCGTAACTGACTCCCGAACCCCAATTTTTCTCTGAACTTTCACGTAGACCTAAATTTGGCCTTCTTTTTGTTTTAAAATAATTTTATTAGGTGTCCGATCACACCTATAAAAAGGATCGGTGGCGACTCCCTTTGTTAATAAAATCGGAAGTTGGTTTTCAAATGTTTAATAAATCACCATAATTAGCGACCAAGCGTAAAATTTTTTTTCGTCGCAACAAGAAACTTTTTACATTTTAATTTTAAGAATAAGGCAATGTACCGATTTTAACATTAAGTCATTGATTTCATCGCTATGTTGGGTGAAGTTAGTCGGCTCGTGTTAAAAATGGGATATCCTTCTAAAAAACCAAAAACTTACAACTTCTCATTTCCTTCAATCGGATCACACTTAAATGTCAAATTGAATTCATAATTTTGAAAATCAAGACAACACGTGTTTAATAAGATACCAATTTTGGGCGTCGCGAGGGTGCTAATACCTTCCTCGCGCATAACCGACTCCCGAACCCAATGTTACTCTGGCTTTTGACGTAGACCTAAATTCGACCTTCAATTTTGTGCAAGAATAAGTTTTCTTTTCTAAAAAAGGATGATTTATTAGGTGTCCGGTCACACCTAGAAAAAAGATCGATGGCGACTCCCTTTTGTAATAAAATCGAAAGTCGATTTTTAAATTTTTAAATAATCGCCTCAATTAGCGACCGAAAGAGAAATTTTTACGTCGCTACAATAAGAATGTCATCAACATATTGCAAGTTTTTCTACACGCTTGGCTCAAACAACCATCATCTACATCTGGATAATTCAATGAGCAATTGTGCACATACAAGAACAACATAACCCCGCAACTCCTGCAGACACTAGAAGTGGAACTAGAGTTCTTCCAACTCTTCTTTTATCTGCATTTCCTTTGTGGGTTCTTTGAGGTGGTGGCCTGGTGGTTGATTGAGGCGATGGTGGCCATTTTCACCCTCTGCGAGAGGTGCAAATGTCCCAAATTTTTTTAAAGTTTTATCTCATTTAAATTAAATTAAAAGTTTAAGGACCGAATGATAATTTTTTATGAATAATAAATACATGGATTCTACTTAATTACATGGAAAATAAAAATTAAAAAAATTAAACTATAAATAATCAAGTGTCTCAATTCTAAACTTTTTTAATGCCTAAAATGGAATTTATTTTTATAATTGGGTGATTATCTATGTAGTTTATCTTATAAAAATAGGTAAATTATACGGTAGTCACCTAACTATTAACATGTTTCTATTTTGATTACATAATTCTAAAATTTTTTTATTTAATCACTAATATTATCGACATTTAATAGTTTAGTTACTTATTGTTAAATCATTAAAGAAATACTGATGCCATCATTCTATATTGGCATGATAATAAATTTAGCCCTAATATTTTTAGATTTTATAAATTTAGTCATAATTCTAGGAATTCAAAAAATTTAGCCTTCAACTTTACATATTCTATCAATTTAATCTTCATCTGATAGAAGTCTATCCCTCAAAGTTACCCATAAAAACTGCCGAAACAACATTTTGACAAAATTTGTAAATATCATAGGACCAAATTTATTATTATACCTAAAATGCCACATCAACATTTTGTTAGTGATTTAACGAAAAAGTCACCAAATATCAGATATCGATAATGCTAATGAATAAATAAAAAAAAATTATGAAATTAGATGACCAAACAAAAATACACTAACAGTTAAGTGAGTATTCATGAAAATTATCCATAAAATTAGTAACCATATTAACCTTAACAAGCAATTGTAATGTTAGCCACAATCATTTTGGCCAATTTGGCCTCTCCGCCACTGGACAGTCATGTTAGAATTAATTTTCAATGCTTTTAAATTAATTGCGTGTGCAGGCGGTGAAGTCAACCATTTCTCGTTTCAACAGTTTCGATTAGATATAAAGTAATATTTAGGCTTTATTTTAATTATCATTTCCAAATGTTTTCTTCGCAAAATCTTTTGTGTTGATCTGATAATCAGGATATTCATCATTTCATATGTGGTCTGAATTTGAGTCACACCAACCACATTGTTATTAGAGCTCTACTCTCTTCTTATAATTCACTAACAAAAATACTTCTCAACACTTTTCAAAATATTTTTAAATTTATCAACTTAACTTAGTTTCAATTTTTTTTCACATTAATTCTTGAATTTAAATTTCATTAAACATATTAATCTCTTTTTTAAAACACAATGCCATATTATTATCTGGTTTTTAAAGAATTAATATAAAAAAATTTAGAAATGCATCCAGGTTATTCTAAATTTGGACATTCATTTCTCATAGCTCAATTTGAACGTAATTTTTAGATAAATTTGGGCCTAAAAATTTGCCCAAGCCCGGCTCGAAATAAAATTGTTAAGCCCGACCCCGGCCCGGCCCATATTAAATTTTTTTAACTTATTTTATTAAATAAAATTTTTAAAATATACTAAATAATCAAATACATTTAAAACAAATATTAAAATAAGAAACAAATAAAAATATATTAAAACAATTTTAAAACAATACACAATTTGAAAAATATAATAAAAATTGATTATATTAAAATTAAAATTAAAATATAAATATAATTAAAAATAAAATATATATATTTATTATATAATTCACAAAAAATTTTACCCGAGCCCGCCCATTTTCTAAACGGGCCTCGTTTTTGTGCCCAAACCTATATTTTCGGGCCTATATTTTTACCCAAACCCTCTCATTTTTCGGGCGGACCTTCGGGCCGGGCCGAGTAGCCCGGCCCATGCACACCTCTAGTTGCGACATGTGATGACTTCAAATGAAAAAACTAAAGGTCGTTAACTTTAACGGTCAACGGTTAAAGTTAATGGTTAAAGGCATTTTGATGCATTTTATAATTTTTATGATTTTATAATATTTTATAATTATTTTTCTAATTTTAATAAAATTTATTTTTTTATATTTGTATTAAAACTTAATAAATTTTATAATTTATTTATTTATAATTTTTGTCACATGTAATACCGTAATTATAACATGGGATAGCTTTAACTGAAAAATTAAAGGCAATTAACTTTAATAGTCAAACGATATTTTTAATACATTTTAAAAATTCAAGTAGCTAATTGAGTAAAAAAAAAGAAAAACAGAAACTTTATTGCTTTTTTTTTAAAAGTGTAAAGACTGCAATAATAATAATAATAATAATAATAATAATAATTAAACAATTAGATTAGGGATCTAGAATCGTCGTACATGGCATTTGTTGAGCAATTAATATTAGCGAAACTTGTGATCTATTCCACGTCGCATGCATCAAGGAATATACCAGATTTTCCCCTCTATAAAAGGTGACTAACAATGCCGCTCATAATCATCACAACCCATCTTCAATCTCGTATAACCAAGTTGGATTAAGTATAATTCAAAAAAAAATGGCTAGTCGATCATGTTTGTATGCTTTTCTTCTACTTCTAGCATTTCAATCCACCGTGATTAAGGCCAATACTGTTGTTCTTCCACCTCAGTGCAGACCCGTACCGGCTGGCACCTTAGCACGGTTTGAATTCCTTGTTAACCTCATCATAGCTCAAGCAGAATTTTTTCTGCGTTCTTCGAATGGTACTAGAATCGAGGATATAGCACCAGGTCTGGTTCAAGGTCCCGTTCCCATCGGAGCCACCGTTGCCAATCTCGATAACGCTACCCGTGCCGCTATTCGGGAATTTGGCTTAGCTTCTGTCGGGATTCTCAGGTTCGATACTTTCATATTTTTCCATAATGCAGTCAATGTTGTAAAAACATTTTTCTGAAAGTTATTTTTTATTTTTGCAGGGCGATTGTGGATGAGACATTGCTCCGTGCTCCGCTCCCAAGGCCACAGTTGAATTTTACCGCTGAAGTTTTTAACCGTATTCTTAATCTCTCTGGTATGACTCCTCCATTCAATGTTTACGGAAGCCCAACCCAATTTCTTCTGGTCACCGAACCCCTTATTTCTTCTCTTCAATTCTATTTGGCTCAATTTATCCCTTCGATTGCCGGAAATGCTCCACAGCAGGTAACTACGAACCTTGGTATTAAAATTTGGAGGTTTAATTAAAATTTCGCAAATATCACATATCGCTGCCTTCATTTTTCTTATTTAGCTGGCAGCTGGAATCGGACTCACTGCCGCAGCACAAGTTGGGTATTTCCGAACACGACTCAACGCCATGGTCAATTCACCGGTGCCACCTTTTACGATGACAGTAGCTAATTTCACCAACACTACTGCAACAGCAGTTAACCAACTGGCATTGTGCGGTGTGAAAAACGAAGGTTTGATTGTGCCACTATCACTCGGAGCCGAGAACCAAACTACCACCAACGTCGTAACGGGTGATGTCAATTCCCTATCACCCCGACGTACTGAGAGGGAGGTGTTGAGGATCGCATTTGGAACTGGCAACGCCACCAGGCCCGGTGGAATTTATCCAAGTGGTCTCAATGGGACACTTTATCGACTAATTGTTGCCTTAAGACAATCCTAAGAGCTTTGGAGCAGTAGCCATCACAACAACATCCCATGAAAGCTAGCTTAGAGTTTGGAAATAAGACCATACATGGTATAAAAAAAACCATGCACTAGATAGATAGATATATGCTAGTTCGAACTTCGAATAATCAATAACACAGCTTTGGGATTATGTTGTAAGCCTTCCTCCTATGGTGGTTGAACAAGAATTATGATATTAATATGCATTATTATAGGTTATTAAAAAGAATTAATCGATTAATATTTTTAATCGAATTAATTTGCGATACGTGCAATTGGTTAATATATTATTTCTTATTTAAGAGGTAAAATTGTTTAAACTTAAGGGAAGGTCAAATTTCTTCTAGAGTTTGATGGTTTCCTCAACAAATCATCATTATCTTTGGTTCGGATTAGGTTTTGTCTTCTAACTCCGTCAAGAGATCGAGTTGGAGATGGAGTTCACAAAGCGAGAGCTTTTTATTGGATGGAACCATATGTGACACACGGACTACCTTCTAATTAGGGAATATACACGTCACGCTCTTAGTAAGATTTTAAACCCTTGCATCTAAGGGCATGAACCCTGCCAAAAGCACAACACGCACATCCCTTTGGTAGATAGTCTATACATCATGCACGGTCCTATATGATGAAGTATTCTTGTTCCGTAAATTCACCTTTGACTCAAGCTCTCAATAGAATCAAAAAGCAAAACTTCAACCCAATCCGAATACAATATTAACCTACTAAAAGGCCCATCAATTATCAACAAATAACATTTCGAAAACCTTTACAAAAGGAATCCAAGCACCCCTCAAATACGTATAGGATTGATTTTGAATCGTATAAGAAGGTAAAATTCATCTAAAAATATCATAACTCAAATACCTAGGCTGTAATCAACTCTACTAGCTCACTAGCTGAATTATAACTAATATTCCATCATATTATTATTCTTGCAAACACTAACAATCTTCCATAGATGATGAAGTTATTTTAATGTGATAATCATGTTTAGTGTATATTGTATTTATAAAAATTTTGATAACACATAAAATATATACAATATTAAAATGAAAAATAGATTAAATTGTGTAAAATGAAATTCAAACATGTAAATACATTATATTGAGAATACTAAATGTATTATAATTGTTTATCATGGTATTGTCATCAATCTTACGTTAGTGTCGAGATGACTTGCGACACCATCTTAATTGACAACCTTATTAATATTAGATTTTATGACACCCACATGTGGGTGAACGAAAATATTTTATATTAATATATATAATTATTTAAACAAATGATTAAGGGTGAAGTGGTAAGGAATTTTTATTTGAATTTGTTGGTATTGTGTTTGATTCTTAAATAATGTTTTTGAGTTGCTTTATTTGAAATATTATATAAAAGTATGAAATAACAAAAATACTCTTATAATAATATTAATTACCCTTTAAAGTAAGGTACTTTAGTAATTTCATAACTGAATTGAGTCGAGTTGACTCGTGACACCAACTCAGTCAACCATTTCATATACAGTACAGATACACAAATTTGGTGAGAGAAAAACATTTTATGTTAAAAAAATTAGAATTTACTTAATAATTATTATTGGTTTAGTGGTAAAGAATTTATTTATAAATCCATTAAACACAAGGGCAATCCCTAAACATGTTAATTTTAATTATTTTATTTCATCCAAAACAATTAGTATCCTTTTAGACAAATTGACAGAATATAAGGATGTAAACTGTTATTTCAGTAAAAAAAGGGTATTCCTTCTTAGTGAATAATTATCGAAGACCCTCTCAACACCTCATAGAGGCTCAATAATAAAACGAATTCAACTAGGTTCTTCCATTAATGAAAACCGTCAGTTGACCAGTTTAATTGTTAACGGTGCTAATGTCGCATGCTATGCTAGCAAAAAATTTTGAAATTATTTAAAGATTTTAAAATATTATTTTAAAATTAATGAAAATATATACATCTAGAATGAACTTAGATAAATGGTTGTCTAAATTCATTTAATTCTAGACAATCAATTGTCCAAATTCATTCTAAATGAGTACAAAACTATAGAAAAATAAAAATTACAAAAATATTAAAAATAACTAAATATTATAAAAACTTAATTTGAATCTGGACCTTTGTTCAAAAATGTTGTTTCCACACGTATCGTGTGTGATAAAATTACTAGTTAAGTGTAAGTTACATATCTTTTAAATATTATTATTTCATAGATTTTTTTATATATATTCTATTTATGGTTAAAATATGCTCTAAGCCTCTGTCCTCTTCATACATTTGGAATTTAGTCCATATACTTTTATTTTTAGGAATTTAGTCCTTTTACTTTTAGATTCAAAATTTATTTGTTAACATTTTTAAAATTCTTTTATTAAATTCAAGTCTATTATAATATTATTTTTGTTACATTACTTTTTTTCTTTTTGTTACATTATTTTTCTTTTTCTTACATGGTTATCAAGTGAATTTTTTTAATTTTAAAATATCATACCAACAAATTTAGAAAAAAAATTAACTATGTTAACAATTGGACCTAAATTTTAAATTTAAAAAGTAAAAATACTAAATTATTGAAAATAAAAGTAAAAAACCAGACAAAAATACCATATCATATGGCCCAGTGAACTTAAATCCAAAATCAATGTTATGGCTAAATGCTTTTTATTTGATTTTATAAGATCTATAATGGATATAATACTTGTATCAACGATGAATAGTTACCAATTTAGTATTGATGAGTGTTTTGTTAATACAATGGTGTTTAAAAAATTGCAAAGTGAAAATTGAGTTTTTAATCATGAAGAAACAAATTTTATGGACGGAAATGATGAAGAAAGGTTAGAGGCGTAAGATAGCTGCAAAGCTTTTGGAAATAATTTAAAAAAAAAATTAGTTGGTAATGATTAGAGGTGTGCACGAGTCAAGTTGGGCCGAGTTCAACTAAAAATTTAGGCATGTTTGCAAAGCCCTAGCATGGCTCAAAAAATGGGCTTAAAATTTTGCCCAAACCCAACCCGGATAAAAATGTTAAAATCCGGGCTCGACCCGGTCCACCCATATTATTTTTATATTATTTTAATATAATTTTAAAATATATATAATACATCAAAAATATCAAAAACATCAAAATAAATATTTACCAACAAATTGAAATAAATTTTAAAAAATATGTATACTTAAATAACAAAATTAACAAGCTGTCTTTAAAATAACAACAAAATAAGTTTTATACAATATTCAAACAATAACAACAAAATAGTAGCGATATAATAGTAAAATGGTAGCAAAATAGAGAGAAAATAACAAGAAAATAATATGTTAAAAACAAAATTTTTCTATCTTTTAGTGAATTCGGGCCGGACCGAGCCAGGGCCAAAATGCCTTATTTGAGGCTCGGCCCATTTTTTAAACAAGTCTTATTTTTTTGTCAAAGCCCATTTTTAGGCCAATATTTTTGCCTAAACTCTCTCACATTTTGGGTGACCAGACCCATAAACAGATCTAGTAATGATATGTAAAAATAATTTTACGTTACATTAAATTATTTAATGGGACCATGACTGATATAGTAAGAAGGACTAATTTAATAATTTCTTTTTAATAATTATTATTTTTTAAAAATAATTTATACATATATTCTTAATTTTAACTCGTAACACCAAATTAATTATAGAGGTAATAATAGATTTGAGTGGTATTTAGCTTTATGGTTTGGTCATATACCTAATTCTCTTCCATGTTTAATTAATGGTCGACATTGTTACAAAGCAATTCTTAATCAAAATTATTTTAAATAATTAGTTTGTACTAATATCAAAATTTTTATTTAATTGATGTTGCAAACCCAATATTCCAAGTACCACATTGGTCTCTTTTATATATAATATGGTTTAAAATTATGCCTTTTGTCCCAATATTAATGACTTTTCTACGTCAAAAAGTAGAAGCATTTAATGTCTATCCACGGCTTCATAAAAGTCGTGAATATTTTTGTTTAATGATTAATTATTTACTATTTTTAAATGATGCCCATAAACATAAATTATTATTATTTTTGATGAATCTGATTAAAATATTAAATTTTTATGTAAATTTTAATTATTATTTTTATATATTTTTAAATTTTTATGAGATAAATGTATACTGTTATAAGAATTATCAAATTAATGCCATTAAAATCTTATTTGTCTACTTACTAAATTTGAAAGGTTGACGATGAAGGTGAGAAGCCCTTTTTTAGTACAAAGGGTAAGGGTATAGGGCGTTTAATTGTACCTAAAATAATTAAAGTAAAACCTATGTCTTTATTATTTATAAAAAATATTATTTTAGTTCTAAACTTTTAATTTAATTTAAATGAGATAAAATCCTTAAAAAAATAGAGATATTTGTGTCTTTGGCTATGAGTGAAAATGGGTCACCCTCACCTCAAAGAACCCACAAAGAAAATGCAAATAAAAGAAGTTTGGAAGAATATCGGTTCCACTTATTGTGTCTGCAGTGTTGGAAAATATAAACATCACATATAAAGGTAATTACATGTTATTATTTACTATCATGATAAGTTACATCACATCCTTACGAAAGAGAGATCCGGTAAAACTTCAAGGAATTTACGAATTCAGGTACGTTTCCACATCTAATTTTGTTCTTAATTTATTCTTGATGATTTGACATGATAGATCCTGGTTTATTAAGTTTTATTTTTAGATTTATTTTACAAATCTAACAAGTGGCATCCGAGTTTTGTCAGAAAAATTGCTTCAATGTTCCTTCACCTAATATATACTGCAAATTATGTCCATGATTTTCTTGTTGCCGCATCCAACTCATTGGCCAAAGAATTGTCATCGTTACATTTTTGTTTCCCTTCTGCATCCCTTTAGAAAAATTTGCCACTCGTTTTGACAAAGATTGGCCTTTCCGAGCATTATAAGCTGGTTTTTTTTTTCTTCTTTTCCTTATCTCTTCCACAATATCTACAACTCTACCAACTT
Source organism: Gossypium arboreum (assembly GCF_025698485.1). Lineage (NCBI taxonomy): Eukaryota > Viridiplantae > Streptophyta > Magnoliopsida > Malvales > Malvaceae > Gossypium > Gossypium arboreum. The sequence continues at coordinate 1,383,293 of NC_069081.1, forward strand.
AACTCAGAACCAAAACCGCTGGCCAATTACGTACTGTGGACTTGAGGTCTCTCCCCATTGGTGGTGCTTCCACGAAAATGGAAAGAAAAAAAAGACCAAGGCATCATTACAACCACTCGATTGCCATAAGAATGTCATCAACATATTGCAAGTTTTTCTACCCACCTGGCTCAAACAACCATCATCTACATCTAGAGAATTCAATGAACAATTGTGCACATACAAGAACAGCATAACCCCGCAGCTCCTGCAGACACTAGAAGTGGAACTAGAGTTCTTCCAACTCTTCTTTTATCTGCATTTCCTTTGTGGATACTTTGAGGTGGTGGCCTGGTGGTTGATTGAGGCGATGGTGGCCATTTTCACCCTCTGCGAGAGGCGCAAATGTCCCAAATTTTTTAAGGTTTTATCTCATTTAAATTAAATTAAAAGTTTAGGGACCAAATAATAATTTTTATGAAAAATAAATACATGAATTTTACTTAATTACATGGAAAATAAAAATTAAAAAAATTAAAACTATATATAATATAAGCGTGTCAATTGTAAACTTTTTTTGAATGCCTAATATATATATATATATATATATATATATATATATATATATATATTATAGTTGAATGATTACCTCGTAGTTTATATTATAAAAATAGGTAAATTATACCAGTAGTCACCTAACTATTAACATGTTTCTATTTTGATTACACAACTCTAATTTTTTTATTTAGCCACTAATATTATCGACATTTAATAGTTTAGTTACCTAACTATATTGGCATGATAATAAATTTAGCCCATAATATTTTTAGATTTTATAAATTTAGTCATAATTCTAAGAATTTAAAAATTTAGCCTTCAATTTGACATATTTTGTTTATTTAGTCTATCCCTCAAAGCTGCCCATAAAAACTGTAGAAACAGCATTTTGATAAAATTTGTAAATATCGTAGGATCAAATTTATTATTATGCCTAAAAAGGCACATCAACATTTTGTTAGTGATTTAACGAAAAAGTCACCAAATATCTGATATCGATAATGCTAATAACTAAATAAAAAAAATATGAAATTAAATGACCAAATAAAAATACACTAACAGTTAAGTGAGTATTCATGAAAATTATCCATAAAATTAGTAACTAGATTAGGGATCTAGAATCGTCGTACATGGCATTTGTTAAGCAATTAATATTAGCGCAACTTGTGATTTATTCCACGTCGCATGCATCAAGGAATATACCAGATTTTCCACTCTATAAAAGGTTACTAACAATGCCGCTCATAATCATCACAACCCATCTTCAATCTCGTATAACCAAGTTGGATTAAGTATAATTCAAACAAAAATGGCTAGTCGATCATGTTTGTTTATTTTTCTTCTACTTCTAGCATTTCAATCCACCGTGATTAAGGCCAATACTGTTGCTGTTCTTCCACCTCAGTGCAGACCCGTAGTGGCTGGCACCTTAGCACGGTTTGAATACCTTGTTAACCTCATCATAGGTTATGCAGAATTTTTTCTGCGTTCTTCGACTGGTGCTGGAATCGAGGATATAGCGCCAGGTCTGGTTCAAGGTCCCGTTCCCATCGGAGCCACCGTTGCCAATCTCGATAACGCTACCCGTGCCGCTATTCGGGAATTTGGCTTAGCTCTGGTCGGGAATCTCAGGTTCGATACTTTCATATTTTTCCATAATGCAGCCAATGTTGTAAAAACATTTTTTTTAAATTATTTTTTATTTTTGCAGGGCGATTGTGGATGAGACATTGCTCCGTGCTCCGCTCTCAAGGCCACAGTTGAATTTTACCGCTGGAGTTTTTACCGGTATTCTTAATCTCTCTGGTTTAACTCCTCCATTCAATGTTTACGGAAGCACAACCCAATTTCTTCTGGTCGCCGAACCCCTTACTTCTTCTCTTCTACAATTCTATTTGGCTCAAGTTATCCCTTCGATTGCCGGCAATGATCAACAGCAGGTAACTACGAATCTTGGTATTAAATTTTGGAGGTTTAATTAAAATTTCGCAAATATCACATATCACTGTCTTCATTTTTCTTATTTAGCTGGCAGCTGGAATCGGACTCACTGCCGCAGCACAAGCTGGGTATTTCCGAACACGACTCAACGCCATAGTCAATTCACCGGTGCCACCTTATACGATGACAGTAGCTAATTTCACCAACACTACTGCAACAGCAGTTAACCAACTGGGATTGTGCGGTGTGAAAAACGAAGGTTTGATTGTGCCACTATCACTAGGAGCCGAGAACCGAACTACCACCAACGTCGTACCGGGTGATGTCAATTCCCTATCACCCCGACGTACTGAGAGGGAGGTGTTGAGGATCGTATTTGGAACTCGCAACGCCACCAGGCCCGGTGGAATTTTCCTAAGTTTCAATGGGGCACTTTTTCGACTACTTGTTGCCTTAAGACAAAGCTAAGAGCTTTGGAGCACTAGCCATCACAACAACATCCCATGAAAACTAGCTTAGAGTTTGGAAATAAGACCATGCATGGTATAAAAAAAAACATGCACTAGATAGATAGATATATGCTAGTTCGAACTTCGAACAATCAATAATACAGCATTGGAATTATGTTGTAAGCCTTCCTCCTATGGTGGTTGAGCAAGAATTATGATATTAATATGCATTGTTATAGGTTATTAAAAAGACTTAATCGATTAATATTTTTAATCGAATCAATTTGTGATATGTGCAATTGATTAATATATTATTTCTTATTTAAAAGGTAAAATTGTTTAAAATTAAGGGAAGGTCAAATTCTTCTAGAGTTTGATGGTTCCCCCAACAAGTCATCATTATCTTTGGGTCGGATTAGGTTTTGTCTCCTAACTCCGTCAAGAAATCAAGTTGGAGATGGAGTTTACAAAGCGAGAACTCCTTGTTGGATTGGACTGTATGTGACTCACGGGCCACTTTCTAATTAGGGAATGTACATGTCACGCTCTTGGTAAGAATTTAAACCCTTGCATCTAAGGGCATGAGCCCTGCCAAAAGCACGACATCCACGTCCCCATGGTAGATGGTCTATACATCATGCACGGTCCTATCTAATGAGGTATTCTCGTTTCGTAAATTCACTTTTGACTTGAGCTCTCAATGGAATTAAAAAGCAAAACTTCAACCCAGTCCGAAGACAATATTAACCTACTAAAAGGCCCATCAATTATGAACAAATAACATTTCAAAAACCTTTACAAAAGGAATCCAAGCACCCCTCAAATACGTATAGGGTTGATTTTGAATCGTATAAGAAGGTAAAATTCATCTAAAAATATCATAACTCGAATAACTAGGCTGTAATCAATTCTACTAGCTCACTAGCTAAATTATAACTAATATTCTATCATATTATTATTCTCGCAAACACTAACAATCTTCCATAGATGATTGAGTTATTTTAATGAGATAATCATGTTTAGCGTATATTATATTTATAAAAATTTTGATAACACATAAAATATGTACAATATTAAAATGAAAAAATAGATTAAATTGTGAGTAAAATGAAATTCAAACATGTAAATACATTATATTGAGAATACTAAATGTATTATAATTGTTTATCATGGTGTTGTCATCAATCTTACTTTAGCGTCGAGATGACTTGCGACACCATTTTAATCGACAACCTTATTAATACTAGATTTTATGACACCCACATGTGGGTGAACGAAAATATTTTATATAATTATATATATAATTATTTAAACAAATGATTACGGGTGAAGAGGTAAGAAATTTTTATTTGAATTTGTTGGTATTGTGTTTGATTCTTAAATAATGTTTTTGAGTTACTTTATTTGAAATATTATGTAAAAGTAGGAAATAACAAAAATACCCTTAAAAAAATATTAATTACCCCTTTAAAGTAAGGTATTTTAGTAATTTCATAACTGAATTGATGTCGAGTTGACTCGTGACACCAACTTAGTCAACCATTTCATATATAGTATAGATACACAAATTTGGTGAGAGAAAAGCATTTTATGTTAAAAGTTATTCTTTTTTAATTTACTTAAGAATTATTATTGGTTTAGTGGTAAAGAGTTTATTTATAAATCCATTAAACACATGTGCAATCCCTAAACATGTTAATTTTAGTTATTTTATTTACAAACTAAATAAAAGTATGAAAAGGCAAAAAAGGCCATCAAAATAATAATAGTAGCCATTTAATAAAAGGATATATTAGTAATTTCTTAATCGAGTAGGTACCCAATTAACTTGTGACACCAATTTAGCCAGGGGTTTTACTAATTATTGAATTTGATGCCCTAAGTGTAGTATTTTTGTCTAAACACACTTGTAATTTTTTTCAAGCAGATTGATTAATAAAATTATTCATAAATTACATTAATACTTTGTATATTATCCTCACATGGTTTTTGCACGCAAAGCAAAATGGAAGCAAATGTTGCTCACTGGTTGCCTAATGTTTAACTAATACTAAGCGATATTACGTGGTCGGATCGTAATATGAGAAGACAACTTGTATTAGTAGACGAACCTAAAAATGTCCTTAGTCTAATTGAAAATGAGCAAACCAATTGAAAGACTAAAATGTCGTCTATTAAGTTCAATTAGGGAGATGCTTTGTCTTGGACATTGGAGCGGATGACTCCTAGAAGATAGAGATATAGATGTGATTGACTAGACTGACAATACATCAGGCAGGACCCAAGCAGAAAAAACCTAAATCCATTTATAAATTTATTCACTTATGACGTTCATAGTGTGGAATACCTAAATCCTGAGTGGATGACGGACTATGTATGTGTGACTTATACACTTTGATGCAAGTAAAAGCCTAAGTTCAAATAGATAAGGAACTGAAAGGTGGTGCATTGGGTGTATGAATTTTGCAGTACATAACATCATTCACAATGGTGGACATGGGTAAATGATATCCTTTCATTGGCATTACGTTGTTAATGAAAAGTAAATGTGGTTATGAGTCGTTTGTCTTTGTGATGAATGACTAGATTACTATTTAATAGTAATTGACTTTTCATGAAGAAAAATGTAATATTTACCATGAGATAAAATAGAATCATATTGGTAGAGTGGATATCATCCCAAAAAGATTAAGGACATCCTATGAGGGTAACATACTTATGACAAGGTAATTGGATGATGACTCAGAAGTTGCTTTCATAATGGTATGTTATTAGGGAGAGCTTTGTAACATCCCAAAATCTTATTTTTTTGTTTTGTTAAAATGTGACAAAAACTGTGTATCTGCTTCAGTGGTTAAGTGCCTTGGGAGTGTCTGAGAGGTCTTGGGTTCAAGCCCTATCCTTAGCTTAATTTTGGTATTTTTATGAATAAAGCCCTATCTTTAGTCAATAGGCTTTTATTTAATTGTTGGTAAGCTTATGTCAGAATGGGTCTACTGGTCTGATGGTTAAATGGAGTGTTAGTTTGTTGAAGGTCTTGTGTTTAAATCCCTGAGATGTCAATATTTTTGTTTGGTTGGTAGAGAGTTGTGCCAAAGTTGGATTTTTAATAGTGGAGAGTTTGCTGGAGAAAAATAAGGGGAGTTAGAATAGGGAGTTATCAAAAGTTTCTTTTACTTATCTTTTAGCAAAATTTCGGCAGTCTTTTCCCCTTTCAAACTTTTGACGTTGTTTTGCTGTCTCTTTGTCTCTAATTTTTCCCGGCTTTTGGTTAGGTCGTTCGGTGAATCATCGCTATTGTATTTGTGGATTTTTGTCAACTGGTAAGTGATCTTCTTCAACCTTTTCTCGTGGTTTGGACTCTAGTAGTGATAGTCAATGATGGATTATTGTTGAACTCTATGTTAGGTGAAGATTAGAGTGCTGAGGCTTTCCAATCAGTACGTAAACGTTTGGGATATTTTCGCTTGTCTTAAGGTAAGGGTTAGTCATTTTAAGGAGGTTGCTCATCATTTTTTATTCAGAAAATGTTGGTCTAAGCGATTAATCTAGGGTTTGTTTGGTTAATTTTAGGTATCGGCAGTCTCGAGAATCATTTTAGCATCAACGAGACCAGGTGTGTACCCAAAAATACAGAAAATAGGGTTTAAAAAAAAGCCGAAAACCTTACTGTCAACGTCACACGAGCATGTGGTCGCCCGTGTGGTAGGCCGTGTGATGGGACACGGGTGTATAATCGACAAGGCCAGGCCGTATGTACAAGACACGGCCGTGTGATGGCCAGGTAGGCCGTGTACAACACACGGGCTAGACTGATTTGGGCCGTGTGAGCCACACGGGTTTGTGGGCCCACACGGACGTATAGGATTTTAGGCCAGACCGTGTGATCCACACGGCCAAGGCAAATTTGGTAAGCATTACTTAGACCCCTAATTGTGTAAACTGACTGTTTGATGGATATATATTGAGTGTGATGATAGTATGCATGTATACATTTACTGATATCATGAGATAGCATGTCATGTATTCTATGTTTCATTGGTTGGGGTTAGGTTAATTTTATTTTGAATAAGTGTACTGAAAGGCTCTTAAGCCTAATATATTGGCAGCTCAGCTACAAACTACTATTTTGTGTTGCATTCGGTACTACTTGGGGTGTAGGGATGGGTGGGTTGATTTAATCCCCACATGGAGTGTAGGGTTGGACGGAGATGGTGTGTAGAGGCTGGTTGGGTAGGACTTTGTTATTGAATACTGCATATCATTCGACATCTTGTGACGGGCTAAGTCCCTTGTGCGTCTTGACATCATTATCGACATCGATCTTGAAAGAGGCTTAGGCTCAAGACTATTTTTGACAGTGCACTGTGTTTACTGTTGTTGTTTTCTGTTGGATTACACACTGAGTTTATGTAAACTCACCCCTCTCTGTTAATGTGCACAGGTAATCCCTAGACCTAGACAGATCGTGTGGCGGAGGATTCAATGGTGTCCACAGTTTTTGGACTTTTACGATTTATGATCTATGATTTATGATTTATGGTTTTATTTATCGTGGTTTATTTGGATATAATTTGGGGACTTTTTGGGAATTTTGCTTAACTTTGGTTTTTATTTATTTTTATGGATTTATAACTGCTAGAAGACGTAGGAAAACTCGATTTTCAAAAAGGCAAAGTTTTCTAAACACACGAGATACTCAAAACGGTTTTAAAAGCTTCCGCAATAAATTATGTTTTAAAACAATCGGTTAAATGAGTAAGAATTTTTGGAATTAATAAAGAGATAGGAAAAGTAATTAAACGGAAATTCATTTATCGTAGAAACTTAGTTTTCAAACACCCTATTATGTGATATCGCCAGATTCGGCCATAACGTCTGGGCCGGGTTTGGGGTGTTACAAGCTTAGTCATGATACTATAGTGGAATCACTTCATGACTAAATAAATTTATAATTAATAGCCTTAAATTGAAACTTAATTATAAATCATTTGAGCCCTAATTATATATGTCCAATCGGTCCCTCCACTAACTTGTTGAAACCATAAATGAATTGCGTGTTTGAATCGAAATGAATGGAACAAATAGAAATAGAGAAATAGGAAACATTCAGAAATAATTATGGTTTTCTTCAAAATGGAGAAATGTAATTATTTGGAAATGAATGTGGTTTTCTCAAAATGGAAATGGAAATGGAAGTGGAAATGAAAATGAGAAATGAGAAATGAGAAATGAGAAATGATTCATTTGCAAATGTACATGGATTACTTGGAAATGATCGGAAGAATGAGTTTATGTTTTTGAGCTATTTTAAAGCCCAAAAATAAAAATAATCATTCGGTCATAGTGAACATGTTGAGTGGTGAAATATTAAACATATTTTTTTAAAACTTTTATCTGGAGTAAAATCATCATAATTTTACCTAAGAATTATTTAATATAAATATATTAAATTTTATTTTGGGAAATAGAAAAATAGAATCGGGTTGGATCTACAAAGTACGTGGTCGAAAATTTCGATAAATAATCGTAATTGGACCTAATATGAGAGAGACCCAAAATCCTCTCATGTAACATGAAGGGGGCAACAACCTAACCGCCTCCAAACGTGTGAACATTTAAAGTAAAAATCGTGCAAATAATATATATAATTAAGTGTGGTATCTGTAAACGAACATGTCAAATTGTAATATAGAAGTGTTACAACGGAACACTATTAAGTATTCTGAGGATCGTTATAAAGCCCCAAAAATGGGCCTAGAAAGAATTGGGCCTTAAGTCTGGGATTCGGATAGAAGAAAACCGAATAATTAAGAAGTTTTAAATATTATCGTTTAAGAAAAAAAATATTATCTTGTATGTATGTTTGAAAATTTTATGAAATTTTTATTTATTGTATTATTTGAAATTTTATTATTAGATATATTTATAAAATTATTATTATTGGTAATTAAATAAGTAACGAAGGGCTTATAGTGTGGGGAAAAGTCCGAGGTTCGCCCACAAAATTCTTAAATTTGGCCTCTTAAGGAAATCGGGTAGTAGGCCTTATTAATAAATTAAATGAGTTTTAGCATGAAGGAACGCTTTGCCCAATGAGCTAAGCACGCTAGGAAAGGCATGGGAGGTGCCTGGTTCAAGGCATGGCGTGCGAAATGGTTGTTTTTACAACCAAGAATTTCTGCAAGAAGGCCTTATGAATATTTCGAGAGGAAAGGTGACACAAAAGAGGCACGTGGTCAAGTGGGAAGGAGGCGTTAAGAGTGTGCATGTGGTTAGGAGTTCGAGTCTGGTAAGAAGAATATTTTGTTTTATTTTTAAACAAAATGGGGACTGCAGCAGATAAGTTTTAAGATTAGTTGTGAGCAGATTATGTCATGAGAAGAGCTTGGTCACGATGGCGGCGGCATTCTGAGGATTGAGAGGGCACGAGTTGAATCCAGTCTTGGCGTTATTTTGGTTTGTTTTAGCGGACCAAGACTTCAGCAGGTAAGGTTTAAATTTAATTGCGACTGTCATATATCCAAGAGCAAGCTACGATGCAGTGGCCAGCAGCGTGCCTATGCGTGTGGAAGGCCCAGGTTTGAGCTGTTGAGCACGCGAATGCCCCTTTTTGCTGCATGCGTGTGGGAGAGTAGTAGAGTTGGACCAAAACTCTTCCCAAGCAGGCTAAAGCGGTCAAACAGTGGATAAGGCTGCTAGGTGGTTGGATGAATTTCAAATGCTTAATTTATAGAGCAAAGCAAGGGAATTTGAAATTAGAAAGAATTTTTAATAAGCATTAAGTATCGTATTTGTTCTTTTAATTTTGGCTTTTATGAATTATTCCCTTTTTGTTCATCTTTCCTTCATCGATAATAACCGAACTTATCTTCTTCTACTCTTCTTTTCTTTCTTTTCTTTTATCTCATCTCTTCCTTCTTTAATTTCCTTCAAATCCGAATCTGTACTGTCATCTCCTCTTTTCTATTTTTCTATTTTCTCTTTTTCATTATATTAAAATCCGAAACATCCATACTTTAGTGATTCGAGAATTAATTTTTAGATCTATTTCCTACTTGCGATTAAGATAGATTCACAGTGGATCTAAGATTTGAAAAGTGTTGGAAACGCTTCTGACAAGAACGTCTTTGGTGGTAAGCATTCAGATCTTATTTTTTCTTTATTTAGTAATTCAAGGATAAGCTGAAAACCCCTAAATACTTTAGGGAGGCTATCGATTTTTGCCAAGATTAAAATTAAGTATTTTTCATTCGGTTTTTTTTATATGTGCGCATCGAAGGCTAGCGATCAAGATCTATTTGGAGGCTAGTAAGATCAACAAGGTTAATCGTGGGGGAGATCTTGTTAGCGAATCGTCATAAAACAGGTGTGTAAACGACACCCATTCATAGACTAGATGGGCAAAAGCCGAAAAGCCGGCATTTGTGAACTTGCGAGCGTGCGAGCTCTTGTGAGGTGGTTTGGTTGTTAATTTTGGTAATCGCAAGCAGTATGATTGCAGAGTGTGCAATTTCATGCACTTCGGTATATTTGGGCTTAATGGGCCGAAAATGAGTTAGTGGGCCAACGGGGCCAATTCGGTAAAAACGCTCAGTAAGTGCTTCTGTTAATGTGTTAATGGTTAGAATATGTATGTAAACTCTAGAATAGTAAATTTTATTAAACTACCCCTAAGTATGAAAATTATCGTTTTACCCCTAGGTGCAAAATGACCGTTATACCCCTAGGTTAATTTTGACCGAAATGCATGATATTCGATTATGTTTGTTGTATGCCATGACATGTGTATCATTGCATGGGGTTGGGTTTTGTTATGGAGGAAGAACCTGTTCGGTGGTCGTGCCACATATTACGATATAAGCGACTTTCTTTGCGGATTATAGTTAGTGCATAACCGGTGCTAACACTGTAAGTGTAGGGATGGTGTGGGTGATTTATTCCCCACAGGAAGTGTAAGGATGGACGGAGGCAAGTGCAGGGTTGGATGGGGTTATCATGCATTAATCATATGAGACTGTATTGAAATGGGCCCAACTTTGTTGATATGGGCAAGGCCCAATATATCTCGACTTGTAATAGGGCTACGGCCCAGATTGATACTGATATGGGCTAGGCCCAATATACTCTGATACTGTAAGGGGCTATGGCCCAGATTAATATTGATATGGGCTAAGGCCCAGTTAACACTAAATTCTGAATAGGGCTTAGGCCTAGTAAAGCTTGAACTAATTTGGGCTCGGTTGGGATACTTTACACATGAGTTTCCAAACTCACCCCTTTCCTTAACCTTGCAGTGAGCCTTGAAGTGGGGGCTTGGAGCCGAGGGATTCAGAGTGGCCACGGTGATCGCTTTTGGGCTTTTGAAATAAGTGATTGGTTTTCTTAAGTTTACTTTATTTATTATTTATTTTGGGTTGTAATAAGGCCATTTTAACTTTATTTTCTTCTCTTTTCTGGGATTATTTTATTTTAGTAACTTTAAACTGGTTGATAATAATTCAAATGGGCTAGACTTAGGGCGCGTTTTCAAAATGATACTCGTTTTCAAATAACACAACATCACGATTAATTGGTTTATCAAAGATATCCACTCAAATAAATTTCAACTCGTTATAACCAAGTGTGGCAATGGTTGTGGGCATGTCTAGGATTGGATCCAATCGAAGAGCTTAGTACTTAAGCAGCCTTCATGGCTCACCTCCTCTGTTATGGATACTTACCTGGTGCCCAGCTTCCATTCACTTTGTTAGCTTAACAAAAGTCGATTTTTAAAACACTAAAAACGAAACATGGATTTTAAATTTCAATGTGGCACGTCGAATTCAGCCATAACATATGGGCTGGGTTTGGGGTGTTACAATCGTACCCAAGGGATTGAAAATTGGAGAAATTTATTATTAAATTAATTACAGAAAATAAGTACTAATCCAATAGATTTACAAGTTAGGAGTGTGAATCCAAATTAAAAGATTAATAAAACTAATTAAATTAGTTAACTGAAAATAACCTAATGGAATTTCCTATTCCTAGTGTTAACGATGTGAGCTTCAGCCTATGTTCGATTAACTGGTAGAAGATTAACTTGCTTCAATGGCTGTAATGTAACAGCCTATTTTTTAGTCAAATCAGAACAGTAGTTTCGGGACCACAAATTCGAGGTCAAAATATTTACTTTATTAATTTATTAATTTTACAGCATGATAGTATGTATTTGTGAAATTTTCATTAAGAAATTTAGCATTTGGTTGCTCAATTTTATAAAAAGGACTAAATCGCGTAAGATGAAAAAGTGTTGTTCTAATAGATTAAAGTATCTATTAGCTATGGATTATATAAGTGAAAGTCCTTATGTTGTTATTAAACCATTATTATAGGTAATTTAATGATTTAAACCAAGGTTAATTTAGTAAATTATGTATTAATGATAAAATAAATAAAATCAAAAATATGTATCATCTTTTAGTTTCTTCCTCAACCGAAAATTAGGGCTAGAGAAATCCATTTCCATTCTTTTCATTTGGCTAAGTTATTTTGGGCAATTAAGTACGATTTTTGTTTCGTTTTTTATGATTTCTATGTTTTTGAGATTGTTGCTTCGTATTCTAGCTAGCCCGTACCTTAAATTTTGAGACTGTTAAAGACTTATCATGTTTCCATTATTGAATGCTTGAGTAATTTGATGACTTATGATAGATTTGGAAGGTTTAATGTTAGATTAATAGCTTTTGTAAAGTGATTTTTGACAAAAATGTCAAAAAGGGATTAAATTGAGAAAACGTGAAATGTGGTGGTTAAAAGTGTGAATAAATTGAAAATATAGGCTGCTAGTAACATGTATTAAATTCGACTAAGCATGGGTTTGTACTAAATTGCATGAATTTGCAATTTTATGTGATAAGGACTAAATTGTAAAAATGTGAAAAGAATAAGGGCATATGCGTAAATTTGCCAAAATATGAATTAAAGGCTAAATTGAATAAGTTGAATACTGAATAAGCTGATTTTGATAATATATAGATCAAGATAAGTTGAAATCGAGTTTAGATCGGGGAAAAGGAAAGATTGACGAATAGTAGATAGTTTCCATCCGAGCAACTAGAAGTAAGTTCGTATAATTAGAATTGAACTTTTAAATACTTGTAAATATTTGAAATGAATGTATAGAATTGATATACTTGAAATATGAATGCCTTATTGATATAAACTGATGATTACCAAGCTCCGTTTGAACCGTATGAATTCGTAGGATACAAGTGACATGTCACTAGGGTTACCGTATGGTTGAGATCCTGCATGTGTTGCAGTCTCACCGTAGCTCGTATGAGCTTACTGGTATATCAGCTCGTAAGATCTTACTGTTCTTAGCTCGTATGATCTTACTAATTTAGCTCGTCAAAGCTTACCGTTTCAGCTCAATAGAGCCTACTGTCCATCAGCTAAGGAGGAGCTTATTGTTCATAGCTCGAAAGAGAGAAAAATGATAATGAGTTGACAGATTATTGATGTATATGTGCTGTATATCACCGAAGTATCCTTCGAGATTCTAATAGGTTCAACGGGCATAAAATTTGTGATATGGTAAAGTACTGTTTATACGATTAAAAGTAAAATGTTACAAGTGATGTACATGATATATGTGAATTTGATATGATTCAATGAATTGAGTATTTATGTGACTAACTTGTGATAAATGCTTGTGATTAGGCATTTGATAATTGAATTGAATACACCTTATTTATTGCCTTGATTATGTATAAATGGTAAGTTTAATTCTGAATTATACGGGCTTACTAAGCTATAAAGCTTACTCTGTTTCTTTTCCATGTTTTATAGAGGTTCGATAGCTTACTCGTTTCGAATAAGTCTGAGTTACGCATCACACTATATAGTTTCTGATTAGTACTTTTGAACTTATGGATATATGTAAATATGGCATGTATAAGCTCGTTATAAAGATGATAGTATGGTTACTTGAGTAGTGATTTTGGTACATTTTGTGGTATAAGTTAAAGCCATGTGATTTGGCTTAATTTGGTATAATGTTTAGGTTGTGTATAAGTGTTTAATTATGGTATGTTTTGACAAGTAGTGGATGGAATGAAAATATGCAAATGATGTCTTGATATGTAGTTGTCATTTGAATGGAAAATGTATGATGTTAATTAGGTATTTGAATGCTATGTTGATTTGATATAATATGTGTATGAATTATTATGGAATGGCTGCCTATTGGGTTATAAAATGTTGTCATTTATGCTTGTACATGCATGTGAAAATAGGGTGACAAAATGGCTTTGCAAATAGCTTATTTTTGTCCATACGGGTAGAGACACGGGCGTGTGTCTCGGCCTTGTGTGACCCACGATCTTGTTACATGGCCGTGTGTCCCTTGGTGTTGATATTAAATGAAGTCAGTATGCTCTACACGATCTCACACATGGGCGTGTGACCGGCTGTGTAGTACAAGTCAGTATACCCCTAATTGGCACACGGCCTAGCACACGGGCGTATGACTTGGCCGTGTTGCATAAGTCAATATACGCTATAGGTTTGGCACGGCCTAAGGCACGGCCTAGCACACGGGCGCGTGTGGTCACTTTGAGGGGCACACAGGCTAGAGACACGGGCGTGTAGTTGGCCGTGTGACCCAAGTCAGTATACTCTCCAGTTTTCACACAGCCTGACATACGGGCATGTCCTTGGCCGTGTGATGTATGTCAGTATGTATGCCCTATTTCCACACGGTCTAAGGCACGGGCGTGTCTATTAACTGTGTGAGGCATACAGCCTGTTCACACGTGCATGTGACCCTGAAATGTTGAAATTTTTTTAAGTTTTCCAAAATTTTTATATGTTATCGATTTAGTCCTGAACCACTTCTAAAACATGTTTAAGGCCTCGTAGGCTATAATAAGGGACAAATTGTTTGAGTTCGAATGATGATTGTATGATTTGATTGATTGTATGAGAAAAGTACAGTTATAAGTGTTATAAGTTCGGTAATGCTTCGTAACCCTATTTCAGCATTGAATACGGGTAAGGGGTGTTGCATTTTTTGATATCAGAGCTACGATTTAGTCGATGCTAGGACTAACGTAGCGTATGTGAGTCTAGCTATACATGTCATATATATAAACTGTGATATTGTGATGACTACTGATATTTTCAAATGTGTTTTTATATAGTAATGGATCCCAAATAAGCTGTAGTAGATGACGTTGAGAGTAATGAGCCGGCTTCCGCTCAAGGGACAGCGCCTTCTGAATCTAGACCCGTGACGAGTAGCCACAGGGGTGAGGCTAAAGAAGCCTTCTTGCAAATAAAGAACGAATGGTTCACACGGTACATTCGTACGAACCCGGTTGTTTAGCAACCTCCACCCCCACCTATTCCCCAACCGATTCCTATAGTTCCTCTAGGTATGGATCCCTTGCGATTGAATAAACTACCTATTGATAAGATACGAAAACACGGAGCTGAGGAATTTAAAGCCACTGTTAACAATGACCCTGAGAGAGTCGAGTTTTAGCTTGAGAACACGATTCAGGTATTTGATGAATTATCCTGTACACCTGAAGAATGTTTAAAATGTGCTGTATTATTGTTGAGAGATACTGTGTATTAGTGATGGAATACCTTAATATCTATAGTTCCGTGAGAAAGAGTTACTTGGGTTTTCTTTCAAGTTGAATTCAGAAAGAAATACATCAGCCAAAGGTTCATTGATCAGAAAAGAAAAGAATTTCTTGAATTGAAGCAGGGTCTTATGTCGATAACAGAATACAAAAGAGAATTTGTACGACTCAGCAAATATGCTCGTGAATGTGTTTCTTCTGAAGCTATAATGTGTAAAAGGTTCAAGGATGGATTGAATGAAGAAATTAGACTTTTAGTTGGAATTCTTGAGCTGAAAGAGTTTGTCGTTCTGTTTGACAGAGCTTGTAAAGCCGAAGAGCTTTACAAAGAGAAAATAAAAGCCGATTCTGAGGCTAGAGACTTTAGAGACAAATTTGCGGGCAAATCACGTCATCCAACATCAAAGAAATCTAGAGAATATCATTATCATTTTGTTGCTTCTACGGAGATTTCGATTAGAGACAGAGATATGAGACATTTCAGCTCTAAACCTCAGACGACATCCATTGCTAGTGTGGGTAATGTTAGAAATGTTAGACCTGAATGTAAGCACTGTAATAAGCGACATTACGGTGAATGTAGATTAGTGAGCGGAGCTTGTTTGAAATGTGGATCTCTTGATAATTATCTCTGAGACTGTCCAGAAAAGTTTACAGCTAAAAGAGATCAACATGAGAAAGTAAGTAATACGGCTACTAGAGGGAGACTACCCCGAAACACTGGAAATACGAGTGGTAACCGAGGTGCTATGAGAGATTTTGCTGTGAGATCTGAGGCACGAGCACCTGCCCGAGCTTATACTATCCGTGCATGGGAGAATGCATCATCTCCAGACATTATTGATACGTGATATTCGTGACAGGTTTTAAATATTTATAATGAATCATTCTTAAAACTAACTATTATCACAATGAAGGCAAGTGTACCTATCGAACAGTAGTATAGCTTTAGCAAGACCGGATTGTCGAACCCAAAGGAACTAAAAGTACTAGTAATGACTGTCTTTTTATTAACTAGCCTAAGAATAATGGGCTTTGTTTCAACTAACTAATTAACTAAACTAAGAGTTCGTAGAAAAATAGAATTGGGGAATTACTTTTGGAAAAATGATTGAATTAAGACAATACCTAAGGAAAAATCTACCTAGACTTCACTTGTTATTTGACTCTAAATCGGACGATTTATTCATTTGACTTGATCCATAGAAATCCCTAAGTTATATTATTATCCCTCTCGAGACTAACAACGTCTAACCCTAGGTTGAATAATTGAAATCTCTTTATAATTAACTCCCTAGGGTTGCATTAACTCGATCTATGGATCCCCTTATTAGGTTTCACCCTAATCCGACAAAATCTTGTCACCCTATCTCTAGGCGCGTAATCAACTCAACTTAATTATGACAAATGTACTCTTAGACAGGGTCTATTCCTCCTCTGAATAAGAGCTTAACTTGAATCAATATCCTGAAATATCAAAACAAGAATTAAGAACACATAATTAAGAACAAGTCAAATATTTATCATACAATTCAGAAAATAATATCAAGATCTATCTTAGGTTTCATTCCTCTTAGGTATTTATGGGATTTAGTTCATAACTAAAAAGGTAATGAATACAAAACCTAAAGAAAAAACCCAAAACTCCTGAAGGGAAATTGAGGGGAGATCTTCAGTCTTGATGATGAATCCGGCTTCTGAAATGGATCAATCGGCTTTTCTTGAGCAGTTCCTTACTTCCTCCTATGTACCTCCTCTTTTCCTCCTCCTCTAAGGTGTATTTATAGGCTTTCAAATGCCTAAGAACCCTCAAAATTGGCCTTTTCCGATTTGGACTAAACTTGGGCTCGACAGGGACACGCCCGTGTGACACACCCGTGGGCGATTACTTCAGGTCGTAGTCAAGCCTGTTAAAGAGGAACGGGTGTGTGGTCCATCCGTGTGAGTCGTGCTTCGATTCTGCCAAATTGACACGGCCATGTGGTCTACCCGTATGAGGAGGTCCAGGCAGTGTTGATTTCGTACGTTGGCCCATTTTCTCCGTTTTTGGCCCACTTATCGTTCCTTTCACTCTTCTATGCTCACCTAAATATAAAACATGAAATTAAGGTATTAGGAGCATCGAATTCACCAATTTTAAGGAAAAATTATCCATAAAATGTGTTAAGCATGGGATAAAAATATGTATGAATTACAGTTTATCAATTATTACCGATACTTTTTCTCTTTTTGATACTGATATAGTTGCGTTGATAGATTCTGGATCAACCCATTCATATATCTGTATGAATTTAGTATTTAAAAAGAGTTTACATGTCGAGTCTACAGAGTTTGTAATTAAAGTATCGAACCCCTTAGGCAAGTCTGTTTTAGTTGATAAAATTTGTAAGAATTGTCCTTTGATGATTCGGGGTTACTGTTTTTAGGCGACCTTGATGCTTCTACCGTTCGATGAGTTTGATGTGATTCTGGGTATGGACTGACTGACTATGCATGATGCAGTTGTGAATTGTAGACAAAAGACTATAAAATTGAAATGTCAAAATGGTGAAATCCTTTGGATTGATTCTGATGATTTGAGTGAATTACCTACTTTGATATCGTCTATGTTAGCTCAGAAATATATGAAAAAGAGCTATGATGCATATCTTGCATATATATTGGATACTAAGGTGTCTGAATCAAAGATTGAATCTGTACCTGTTGTTTGCAAGTTTTCAGATGTATTTCCAGAAAAATTATTGGGTTTGCCACCGATAAGAGAAGTTGAATTTGGTATTGAATTAGTACCGAGAACAACACCGATATCGATAGCTTTGTACAGAATGGCTCCAATAGAATTAAAAGAGTTGAAAGCACAGTTGCAAGAATTAATAGATAGAGGTTTTGCACGACCGAGCTATTCGTCCTGGGGTGCATCGGTATTGTTTGTAAAGAAGAAAAACGACACGATAAGAATATGTATCAACTACAGACAGCTGAACAAAGTGACTATAAGTAACAAATACCCTCTACCGCGAATTGATAATTTATTTGGTCCGTTGAAAAGGGTTATAATATTTTCAAAGATTGATTTGAGATCGAGTTATTATCAGTTGCGAGTTAAGGAGTCGGATGTTCCGAAAACCACATTCAGAATGAGGTATGGACATTATGAATTCCTGGTTATGCCTTTTGGATTAACTAATACTCTTATCGTTTTTATGGACTTGATGAACCAGATATTCAGACCGTATTTAGACAGACATTTTAATCTATTCACGAGATGAAACTGAACATACCGAGCACTTGAGATTGTGTTGCAAACTCTACGTGATAAGTAGTTATTTGCAAAGTTCAAAAAATGTGGGTTTTGGCTACGAGAGGTTTGATTTCTGGGGCATATTGTTTCAGTTGATGGTATTAGAGTTGACCCGAGTAAGATTTCTACTATTGTTGATTGGAAACATTTGAGAAATATATCTGAAGTTCGTAGTTTTTTGGGCTTAGCGGGCTGTTACCGAAGATTTTTGAAAGGAATCTCGATGATTACGACACTGATGACATGACTACAAAAAGATGTGAAGTTCAAATGGTCAGAAAAATGTCAGCAGAGTTTCGAGTAGTTGAAAGTACTGTTAACTGAGGTACCAGTTTTGGTACAACCTAAATAGGGGAAGGAATTTGTGATTTATAACGACACGTCATTAAATGGTCTGGGATGTATTCTAATGCAAGAAGGAAAAGTTATAGCTTATACTTCTCGACAATTGAAACCGCATGAAAAGAACTATCCGACACATAACTTATAGTTGGCTGTAATTGTGTTTGCGTTAAAAATTTGGTGACACTACTTATACGGTGTAAAATGCCACATCTATACAGATCACAAAAGCTTAAAATATCTAATGTCACGGAAAGATTTGAATCTGCGACAACGAAGATGGCTTGAGTTATTGAAAGATTATGACTTTGTGATTGATTATCACCCGGGAAAAGCTAATGTTGTTGCTGATTCCCTGAGCCAGAAATCTTTGTTTACATTACAAGCAATGAATACTCAGGTGATGATTTGCGAAAATAGGTCTATATTAGCTGGATTAAAAGCTAAACTGATATTTCTTCAACAAATCAGTGAATCTGAGAATGTTGACCGTGAATTACAAGTTAAACGATTCAATGTGAGAACATCCCTGATTCAGAGTTTCAGATTGGAGCTTATTATTGTTTAAGGTTATGAAATATAATTTACGTACCGAGAAATTCAAAACTCATTCAGAGGATTTTGGATAAAGCATACAATAGCTGCTTGTCTGTTCATCTAGGAAGTACCAAAATGTATAATGATTTGAAACAGTTTTACTGGTGTACAGGCCAATTTTAACTACTATTACAGAGAACCCATTTACAATTTTGTAATCCCTCAACCCAATTTCAAACCCCATTAAATCACTAACCCATTAAACCCCAAAACCCAATTAACCTACCCTAACCTAAATGTACCTAATACCCATTAAGCCTAACTAATACATCAGCCAACCCAAAATTCAAACCCCATTTACAACCAGAACCCAATATCCCTGAACCCATATACCCGAAGCCCAATAACCTAAACTACCAGCCCCCTAGCATTCGGCGCCCACTTGCCTCTGTCACCACCGACGTCTGCCACGCCCCATACCCCCACTACAACAGTCCCATACCTTCACAGTCCTCGTACGCCACGCCCACACCCCGTACGCATGACAACAGACTCTGTACCTGCAAAAAGGAAACAAAACAACAGCAGCAATAGAGCAGTAGCGAATGGAAGAAACAATATTTTTTGTACTCTTCTTTGGAACATTCGGCTATAAAGCCGAAATGGAAAATCTGTAAAGGGGGGGATTGTTCTTTGTTTCTTAAAAAATAAAAACGACAGAAAGGTTCGATTGTAGAGCAAAAAAAATAGCAGCCTAATTAGAGTTTGAACACAAAATAACATCCAAGCAGGCAGAATACAAAAGATCGAAGATTCAAAAGTGAGTAAAACCGAAGGTAATTCTTCATTTCAATAACTGTTTTAAGTCCATTTTTTCACCACAAATACATAAAAATTTACAAATAAATATAAAGAAATAAAAAGCAAAAAAAAAAAGAAAAAAATAGAAAATTACCTTTTCATGGTGGCCGTGTGCCAAGAACGGTCCCATGATCGGACCGAGCCAGTCCCCTTGGCCGGAAATCGCTCCGGGCTTCCCTCTCCCCTCCCCCTTTTCTTTTTTTCTCTCAACTGTTTCAAATGAAAAATAATTCTTTTTTTTTGCTTATATAGGGGACCAAAACGGTGCGTTTTGGTCCCCCCCTTTAAATAATTAAAACGTCGTCGTTTTAGTGCGGGTCGGGTCTCCAGGTCAAGATCCGCGTGTTTTTACAGCGGAAGGGCTAATTGCGCGTTTGGCCCTTCCGCTTTTCTGATAATTTACAATCAAGTTTATTTTATTTTAATTCAGCCCCAATAGTTTTGCTCCGAGTTCATTCTGGTCCCTTACCTACGCAGCGTTTTGGAAAGTTTGAAATATTGCACTTTTAATACCCCATGGTTTTACCCGTGTTCAAATAGGCCCCATATTTTTGTCTTTTTTAAATTGGCCCCATAACTTCGCTTGTGATTTAATTTTAGTCCTTTTTGTTTATTTTATATATTTATCCAATATCCTTGTCACTTTTACATTATTACTATTATTATTATTAGTGTTGTTATATTATTGTATATTTTATGTATGTATATACTTAATATATTTATGTATACATGTGGCATTACTATTAGTTTTTTTTGTGTATAAATTTTGTAAATGTTTCAATATTATATTATATATATATGTATTTTTATATTAAAGATATGTGCTTTAATACTATACTTTATGTATTATTACAGTATATTTTCAGGTGTATAGACATACACTTATTAAGTATTATCGACGGTTTTATTATTATTAGTTTCAACATATATATATATATTATGTTTACTTTTAATACTACGTTATGTATATATATTTATATAGATTATGTTATGTATATATTTTGAACACCATGCATATTGAGTATTTCTAATGTCCCATTTATTTATACCCACGCATCGGACATATCCATGTAATGTACTAGTAAGTTCATTCTATGTCGTTATCGTTTCTAATGTATATGTATATTTCATGCAATATAATTAATAGTTACTCTTTTAACATTATTTTGAAGTACATGTATATTATATGTATCCTTTTAATATGTATTACATATATATATATATATATATATATATTCGATTCTATATTGTGTATATACATATTTTCAATGTTATCTTTTTAAATCATACGTCGTTTTATATATTTTCCATAGTCTTAACTAGATTTTATATTCTTATATGTATATTATTACATTTATTTTATTCTTATCATATATATTATCAATACATGTATTTTATTATATGTATATATATATTATGTACACATATTAATATTATTATGTAAATCTTTTCATCCCTATTTTTATGTATATATTCGTAATGTCACTTTTACATATGTATATTCAATGTTTTTTTTGTTTTCGATATTATTGTCATATTTAATCTTACATGCACGGTTATTGTTTTAATATTTTTGTTATGTTTGTCATTTGCTTCAATATGTATACCTAGTCCTTTCATTTGTTTATTTATTCATTTTGTCTTACACATTTTAAAAAATCACGTTCTTGTTTCTAAATTAATTTCGATAATCAAAGGCAACATATCGGTTTAATACCAAGTCGACGGTTCCAATGCTATGTTGAGTGGAATTTGTCGGTTCGTGTTTAATCGGTATACCCTTCTCAAAAAAAAGGAAATCAAAAATTGAAAGTTTTCGTCTTTTGAATCGGATCACGATTGAATATTACTTTGAACTCATATTTTTGAAAATCAAGGCAACACTTGTTTATGAGATACCAAATTTTGGGCGTCGCGAGGGTGCTAATACCTTCCTCGCGCGTAACCGACTCCCGAACCCTAATTTTTCTCTGGCTTTTAACGTAGACCTTAACTCGGCCTTTTTCCCGTTTTTAAAAAGAAATCTAATAGGTGTCCGATCACACCTAGAAAAAAGGATCGGTGGCGACTCCCGGTTTATTTTAAATCAAATTTCAATTTCCAAGTTTTTAATCGCCACCATTAGCGACCGAAGCTAAAGCTAATTTTTACGTCGCTACAGCTGGCGACTCCACTGGGGACAAATTTTTGAGAGTCGTGTCTGGAATTAAACTCGTGTTGTCAAGATTTTCAAAGTTCCTTGTTCAAATTAACATTTGGTCGTGATCCTCAAAATCTCGTTTTCAAAATTCATGCATTTGTATCGTGTTGTAAATATTTCTTGTAACTTGCTTATTTGGTTGTTTTTCAGTTTTCAATTTTTATGGTTTTAATTTTGGTTTAGTTTCTTTAAGTAAAACGTAAAGGTTTATGAGTTTTTCCCCACACACCGTGCACTTGCATTTTCACATAACATGAGCTCTCTACCCGGGCTCCGTCCGTTTAAGTGAAAGTAAACGCTACGCCTTCGTGAGTTAACTCGTCCCTCCGCACAGGCTAGTGAATACTTTCGGGTTACATACGACTTATGCTTTCGTGAGTTAACTTGTCCCTCCGCATAGGCATAAGTAAATGTAATCCTCGAATTGAACTCGTGAGCTGTGATGGGTTATGATCGAGGCTTCGTACTAATCTTAGCGTATGATAGTACGAGCAATTCAATACTGTCTAGAACCGAGACGCATATAATGAACCATACGAGCTATCCAATTAGAGCCATGCCGAACCTCTCGTCCGCTTATAGTCACCAAAATAAGTACACAGGGAAAATGCCTTTTGCCTTTCATTTACACTCTTTATGCAAAAGAATTGGATTGGCTAGTTTAATTTGTTTTTCAAATTATATTTGTTGTGTTTACTAACCAAGTTTGTTTGTTTTTATTTTTATTTTCATCATGCATCATAGGCATCATATTAGGAAGGTGTTGATTAAAAGTTGGTTGCCAAAAAACGGGTTTCTGATGGAGGAGTCAATTACACAAATAACCGAGCAGAATGCCGTGGTTCGGGGTTGGTCTCTAAAAACTCAGAGAGAAAAGGGGGATAGTCTAGTGGAAGGGTGTGTTGCCGATTTGCCCGAACATATGACTGTAAATGTTTGCCAAAATAACCTTGAGGATTTAGTTCAAATTTGGAATCAGTGGGATTCAGACACTAGAGACATTTTCACTGAGAGGTATGGAGATATAGCTCACCTGATCACCATCCGTGTAGACGAACAGTTGATTCAAGCCATAGTTCGGTTCTGGGACCCAGCTTATCAGTGTTTTACCTTCAATCAAGAAGACATGACTCCAACCATAGAAGAGTATGCCGTTTTACTCCGCATCGACAATGTACAATTCGGTAAAATATATGTGAAGGAGCCTAAGCCGATGACCTTCAAGAAAAAGTTAGTGAGACTAACAGACATGACTGATGCATGGGCTGAAAAACAGATAAAGAAGAAGAATGAAACCATTTTCATTCCATGGTCCTCCCTACAAGATTTGGCTCTGAACCATCCCGACATGCTGAAAAGGGTAAATCTATTCGCTTTGGCCATTTATGGTTTGGTTATTTTCTCAAAAGTTCTCGGACATCTCGAAGTTGTAGTAGTTGATTTCTTCGAAAGGTTAAAACAAGGAATCAACCCTGTCCCGACCATCCTAGCCGAGACCTTCAGGTCCCTGAGTAGTTGTCGAAGAAAAGGGGAAGGATGATTTATCGGATGCGCGCAGTTGCTCAATGTTTGGATTTTGAGTCACTTCTAGAA
This sequence comes from Gossypium arboreum, assembly GCF_025698485.1. Classification (NCBI taxonomy): domain Eukaryota; kingdom Viridiplantae; phylum Streptophyta; class Magnoliopsida; order Malvales; family Malvaceae; genus Gossypium; species Gossypium arboreum. The sequence goes on from NC_069081.1 coordinate 1,407,191, forward strand.
GGTAGAGCGCACTCCATTCCATATGTTTTCTAAAACATTCTCCCCGTTAGAAGCTTACCTCAAGAAAGAATGGCCGAAGGAAGTCACCGAGCAACATTGGGTATCAATTTTTCAGAATCTTCGCGTCGAGGATATAACATGGAGAGCACCCTGGATCCGTCCTTCAGTTCTGCTATACAAATGTGGAAGCCAAGATTGGGTACCTTTACTTGGGTTATGGGGAGGAGTTGGATATGCTCCGCTATTGGTCCAAAGGCAATTTTCTTCGCTACAATTCCTCCCCGCAACTGGAGGATTGGCACAGTTCGAGTTCGCTTTCGCAGGTGAAGGATATATGAAGAGAGTCCGAGACACTGCAAAGTCTTGGAAGGAAATTCATTTCATGGAATTAGCCTTGTATGCTGACACCCTTACCCAAGATTATGACATATGGAGGAAGCAACGGGTAAATAGTCAGCAAATCTCGTCAACAAACTACACCATCCAGAATCCTTTCTCAGAGGAAACGCCGTCTGAGCTAGAAATGGCAAGACAAGAATCGAACGAGAAAAGGCCAAGATGTCTCGGGACCTTAGTGCCCTTCAAGAAGAAAACTATCAACTGAAGATTGAAGTTCAGGTTGAAAGGTCCAGAACTGAAAAAGTACAAAGAGAAGCCGAGATTGTGAGAAACGACTTAAGGGACCTTCATTCGGAAAACAAGAAATTAAGAAACACTATCAAGAATAGCGGGTTGGGCAAGTCGACAGCAGAATGGAAGGAAGAAATTAGCAATATCAAGGGAGGAATGGAGTTTTAGAAGGGAAAAGCAAAGAAAGAGGAGGAAAAGGCTGCGCGCGCTGTGATAGAGTTAAGAAGGAAGAACGCCGAGTATAAAATAGTGACTGCAATCTGAACATCAAGAATTAAAAAGGAAAACACAAGATCTAGAAAACATGCTGCAATCTCGTCAACAACAATTAGATAACCTCCTGAAGGCTCTAGAAGAAAAGAGTGAGCAATACGATAGGGACATTCACGCGTATGAAGGAACTCTCAAAGAAAAGAAATGCAACTCGACTTCTTGATCAATGAAATTATAAGCGGCTATGCAAGTTGTTCAATTATCGATGAAGCCAAGTTCTCGGTTGCCAATTCCTCCGAGCCAAAGATCGAGCATATCAGAGTTTTTAGAGCAAGTGAAGAAACAAGGCAATGTGGCTAGGAAATTTGTGTAACCGTTGAAAAAATGGAAACTTTGTGTAATAGACTATGTTGATAAATGAAATGCCTAAATATGGGGCTATCTTGAAATCAACACCAAATTCTTGCATGTTTACTCATAACTAACATTTATGCATCATTTATTCTTTGAACATTCATCCATTCATTCATTCATCGCGTGTACATATCACCATAATCATCCACCGGAACTAAAGAACCGTATAATCCGCAGTTGCAAGATTTCAAATCTGGAACCACGCCATTCCTATTAAACGCGCCGACAAGCTAGAGTAATGGAAGCTGAATTCAATGAGAGAATTGAAAGGATGGAAAGGGCTCAAAAGGAATTACAAGAGCAACTGGCCAAATCGCAACAAGAGACGAGAGACCTAATAGTGAGATCTCGAGAGGAATCACTCGAGCAAAGAGATCAGATGGCTAAAATGATGGAGATGATGACAACTTTGGTCAAAGGAAAAATGTAGAACCCCGATGTTATGGAACCTCAGTCAAGAATTCACCACGATCAGGATCCACTCTATCCCCCGGGATTCACTCCACCGCCCGCATATACAATACAAAGAGGGTATACTCAAGGGGAACCCACTGGCTTGGAACATCGACCTATGCCACCTGCCCTACCCACTAATTTGGGGCAAGGAATATTCGTGTCGAACCTAGGGGCTAGTCCTGCTGATCCACTAGTTCCAGATCTGGATGACCCAGCAGAGGTAGCCAAGTTGAAATTGGATATCCATGATGCAAAATATAGGAGTCTAGAGGAAAGACTCAAAGCAATAGAAGGCACTGAAGTCTTCTCCGCACTAGGTGCCAAGGAACTCAGTTTGGTACCTGATCTAATTTTGCCCCCGAAATTCAAAGTGCCTAATTTTGAGAAGTATGATGGGACAAGGTGCCCAAAAGCACATCTCATTATGTTCTGTCGAAAAATGACAGGTTATGTAAACGAGGATAAACTACTCATACATTGCTTTCAAGATAGTCTAACAGGGTCAGCTCTTCGGTGGTACAATCAACTTAGTAGAGAAAAGATTCGATCCTGGAAGGACTTGGCGTCAGCATTTTGCGATCAGTACAAGCATGTATCGGATATGGTGCCAGACCGTATGACCTTGCAAATGATGGAGAAAAAGCCATCAGAGACTTTTAGACAGTATGCGCAGAGATGGAGAGACGTCTCAGCTCAAGTGGAACCCCCACTAACAAAAACGGAGATAACCGTTCTCTTTATCAATACTTTAAAGGCACCGTTTTATGACAAATTAGTGGGAAGTGCCACGAAGGATTTCGCGGATATTGTAATATCCGATGAACTCATAGAGAATGCCGTCAAGAGCGGTAGAATAGAAGGATCAGAAGGCTCAAGAAAAGTAGCACCCGTAAGGAAGAAAGAGCCAGAAGCCCACATGGTGGGAACTGGGAGTTGTTACATTCCCAATTCATATCTTAACCAACCCCGGCCTCGAAATTATCCACCCCCGAATTTCTATTATCCCCCTCAAACCCCTTACTACCAAGCACCACATCCGTCCTACCCCGTATACGCCACGAACAACCAAAGACCCGTCACCACTTTCCCACAAAACACGGTACCTGCCCAAAGCCAACCCAGAAACGAACCAAGACCAGCAAGGCATTGTAACACCCCAAACCCGTGACCGTCACCGGATTTGAACACGTGGTGTTACCGGGCTTACTTCCCTTATTTCTCTCTTTGTAATATCTGATTGCTGTTCCAGGCAGGCTAGCTAACTGCGTCACTGTCGCCTTAAAAATCATATCTCGAGTTTCAAAACTCGGAAACTGATTCCGTAAATTTTCCCTAAATTTAGACTCATACATCTATCCATGGATTTATTTCTAGAATTTTTGGTCGGACCAATTGGTACAGTTTATTAGTTAAAGTCACCCATGTTACAGGAGTCGACTACACTGACCTTCGCGCGTTACAACTTGAATATCTCTCTGTACAGGGCTTTAATACTGGTGCCGTTTGTTTCTAATGAAACTAGACTCAAAATGGAATCTGTACATATAAGGCATGACTTCTAATTATTTCTGGATAATTTATAGTAAATTTTCAAAGTTGCAACAGGGGACCCAGAAACTGTTCTGGCCCTGTCTCACGAGAGCTTTAATATCTCTCAGTATACTGCTCATATGGTCGTTTCGTTTCGTCCATATAAAAATAGATTCATCAAGGTTCAATTTTAAAATTTATTCACTATTTAATTCTACTTCTACTATTTTTAGTGATTTTTTAATCTCATCTCACTGCTGCTGTCCGCAACAGTTACTGCAGTAGACTATGCCAATTTCACGAATCTTTCCTTGGCCTTACTAATCATCCATCATACATGACACAAATTATGGCCACCTTATCAAAATAAAAGTTTCTAAGACTCGTGGCTATAGGTTCTAGCATCCCACTCGACGACCACATAGGCCATTTTCACATGGCTTAAAGTTTACAACCCACAATTCAACAAAACATAATAGCCTATACATGCCAAATGTTCTCCTAGTTCAACTACGAAGACAATACCAAAAGGTTTCCAGCCGGTGTGATGACTTCAACGACGGTTCCGAGCACTCAACAATACGAGTCCAAGAGACCTAAAATGGGTGACAAGAAAACACCGAGTGAGTTTATAACTCAAGAAGTCATAAGCATTCATCAACCATCCATTAGTAAAATTTTCACAACATGAAACAAGAACGAGGCTAGGTACTTCATCCATATCGAACTATACCATAATTCCTCGGACCTTTCGGTTCAATCTCATTCCAAGTCATACATCCACATTTCATATTCTATACAATAAGATAATTGAGGCATTTTACACACCAACTCATTCACACCACAATCATACAGCTTGCAATCATCACATAGATTTAAAGCTTACCACGCCAACCCCGAGCAAGAACGTATTGCCTATTCGTCATGAGTTCAAGGTACTTACCCGATCCGCTGTCCATACTCAACTCGATGGAGACACACCCTCCATATAATTGTTCGATCGGAGATATATATATATATATAGAGTACGCACACACAATGCTTAATACTCGATTTCGCACACTTAGTGCCATGCGATTTAAGCCCGCACACACATGCCATACCCTTCAACTCGCACACTTAGTGCCATATATTTCCAGCATGCACACTTAGTGCCAATCTCAATCACCGTACACTCGTATTTCAAGACACTTAGTGCCGAAAGCAACTTTCTACACATTTCACTATTTCTTTTACATTCAACAAATGTCATCATTCCATACACATACATTTTCATTTGTAAATTTATATATCATCCCATTAAACACAATTGCATAAATTTTACAATCATTTAAGCAATATCAAATACGTGCTTAATGACTTACCTTGTTTGGGGTAGAACGGTTCCAAATCGGCTACTCGTTTGCTTTCTCCTTTCCTTTGTCCAATTTAGTTCCCTTTGCTCTTGAGCTAAATCAAACAATTTACCTCTCCATCAAACACAAACATACGGCATTCACATGCATTATTATGATTATTGCGAATACTTAACACAACTAAGCTGAAAATTTACTCAATCTCATCCTAATTTATTGCTACTTATTTATCAAAATTTCCAATACAAGGTATTTAACACCTATGCCCATTTATACCCCATATGGCCAATGCTTCATTCCTTACCCAATTAACCATTCAACAATTTTCAACCTCATTACCACCCTTTTTATGTCTAATTGTTTAAATACCCTCAAGCTCATTCACAAGTACTATTATACATCTCATTAAGCATTAATCATTTTGCAACATAAATTCTATAGCATGGCCGAATACTCATGCACACACACACATAACAACAAGAACTCAATGGCACAAAATTTCCTTTTTGTTAAACATTCGAACTCACTCATCTCCATGCTTTCATCACAACAACATCAAAACACTCACCAAGGAAGACAACATTCATGGCCGAAATTTAACTCACCTAACAACCTAGTTTCGATTCAAGATTCAAGGAAAATTTTGAACCAATCCTCCAAATCATGCATGCATTTTCAAGAGTGGCATAAAACATACATTCTTGTATCAAAACACCTTAGTCTAGTAAGCTCCCATGGCTGATTTTCTCAAGCTTTTTCCCCCCTTTCTTCTTAGTATATTCGCCAAGCAAGAAAAAGATGAGAGGATGGACACTTTTTTTTCTCTTTGTTTTCATCATATCCCTTTTTTTCAATTTCATTTCTTTATTCTTTCAAGCATAATCCATTAACTAAACATGTTTGAAACATGTTTTCTCTTGCCCATCACTCTTGACATGGCCGGCCACTAACCTTAGGAATGGGCTATTTGACATGCAAGTCCATTTATTTTACTTCATCCTTTTATTAATCTCTTAAAATTAGCCACATATATTTAAATCCTTTCACATGAGTCCTTTTCTTTCAATTCACAATCAAATTAACTAAATCAAAGAATTCAAAATTCACACATGCATTTTCACATATTCTAGACAATAAATATTACGTTCGAACATGTCGGTGACTCGGTTTAGCGGTCCCAAACCACTTCCGACTATGGTCAATTTTGGGATGTCACAACTCTCCCCACTTAAGAAATTTTCGTCCCAAAAATCTTACCAGAAATAGGCTCGGTATCGCTCTTTCATAGAGTCCTCAAGTTCTCAAGTGGCTTCTTCCATTCCGTGTTTGTGCCACAACACCTTCACTAACGGATTTTCCTATTGCGCAACTCTTTTACTTCACGCCTCATAATGCGAATCGGTTCCTCTTCATAGCTTAAATTAGGTGAATCTCAATCTCGAGATGGAGCGATTACGTGCGATGGATCGACCTATATCGTCAAGCATCGAGACATGAAAAACGTTGTGAATCTTTTCAAGCTCAGGAGGCAAAATTAATCGATATGCGACTGGCCCAACTCGTTCGGATACTTCATATGGCCCGATGAACCTCGGACTCAATTTGCCCTTGCGACCAAATCTAAGCACCTTCTTCCAAGGTGAAACTTTGAGAAAGACCTTGTCTCCAACCCGATATTCAATATCTTTTCTTTTCAAATCCGATACGACTTTTGGCGATCCGGCGCTTTCAAACTTTCACGAATTACTCGAACTTTTGCTCGGCATCCTTAACCAAATCAACCTCAAGAATTTACCTTCACTAAGTTCACCAGAATAATGGGGTACGGCATTTACGATCGTATAAAGCCTCGTAAGGCGCCATCTTAATACTTGATTGAAAGCTATTGTTGTGCGAATTCAATCAAAGGCAAATACTGCTCCCATGAACCACTAAACTCAAGGATGCAACATCTCAACATATCCTCGAGTATTTGAATTATCCGCTCGGATTGACCATCGGTTTGGGGGTGAAAGGCGGTCTGAAATGCAACTTGGTACCCAAAGCTTCTTGCAACTTCTTCCAAAATCGCGAGGTAAATCTCGGATCTCTATCCCACACGATGGAAATAGGCACCCGTGTAGTCTCACAATATGAGAAACGTACAATTCGGCTAGTTTGTCCATTGAAAATCCGTGCGTCGGGGACAAAGTGAGCCGACTTAGTCAATCTATCTACAACGACCCAAATCGCATCCTTCTTACTTGTCGACAATGGCGGTCCGGATACAAAGTCCATTGTGACTCGATCCCATTTCCACTCGGGTATCGTGATCGATCAAGTAATCTCAAGGCACTTAATGTTCCGCTTTCACTTGTTGACATATTAAACATCTCAAACAAAATCGAGATGTCTCGTTTCATACCATGCCACCAAAACCGACGTTTCAAATCGTTGTACATCTTCGTACTCCGGGTGGATTGCCATTCGGCTACAATGGGCTTCGCTCAAAATTATCGAAATAAGTTCAATTCTTTGGAACACACAGACGACTTCTGAACCTCAAACAATCGTCATCATCAATTTGAAACTCCGATTCCTTGTTCGTAACACACTCACCCGTTTTGCAAGCAACTCCTCATCAACTTTCGAGCTTCCGAATTTGATGAGCCAACAATGGTTTGGCCTTTAATTCGCTACTAACACACTTGTCGGGTAGGATAGACAAGTGTACATTCATCGTCAGAAAAAATAAAGGTGATTTCCGCTTAAGGCATCCGCAACCACATTAGCCTTTCCGGGTGATAATCAATGACGAGCTTATAATCTTTTAACAACTCGAGCCATCGTCTTTGTCGCAGATTTAAGTCTCTTTGGGTCATCAAATATTTGAGACTTTTGTGATCCGAATACACATGGCACTTCTCACCAAATAAGTAATGTCGCCATATCTTTAAGGCGAATACAATGGCAGCCAATTCGAGATCATGGGTAGGATAATTTTTCTCATGTGGCTTTAATTGTCTCGACGCATAGGCCACAACTCGCCCTTCTTGCATCAATACGCAACCCAACCCAAGTAGGGATGCGTCACTATAAATGACAAACTCTTTGCCCGATTCGGGTTGCACTAGGATTGGGGCTTCACCAAATAAGTTTTCAGCTGATCGAAACTCTTCGACATTTCTCCGTCCATTCAACTTAACATCCTTTTGGAGTAAGCCGTCATTGGCGTGGCTATCGTTGAGAAACCTTTACAAATCGTCGGTAATAACCGCAAGCCCCAAAAGCTCCGAACCTCAAGAATATTTCTCGAGGCTTCCAATTAAGTATGGCTGAAATTTTATTCGGTCGACTCGAATACCCGATGAGATATCACATGACCCAAGAAGCTAACCTCCTCAACCGTAACTCACACTTGTGAACTTAGCATATAACCGCTTATCCCGTAAAATTCGCAACACTATCCTCGGTGTTCAACGTGTTCGGTCTCATTTTGCGAATAGACCAAAATGTCATCAATGAAGACAACTACGAACCGATCCAGATATGGTCCAAGATCCGATTCATCAAATCCATAAATACCGCAGGGCATTAGTAAGCCCAAACGGCATCACTAGGAACTCGTAGTGACCATATCTCGCTCAAGGCGCCTTGGGTACGTCCAATCTCGAATTCAAGAATCGATAATAGCCCGATCTCGGATCTATTTTCAAAACACCGAGGTTCCTTCAGCTTGATCGAACAAATTATCGATCTGTGTAACGGATATTTGTTCTTTATCGTCGCTTTATTAAGTCGACGATAGTCGATGCACAACCTCATGGTTCCATCCTTCTTTTCACAAACAACACCGGCGCACCCAAGGCGAAAAACTCGGCGAGCAAAACCTCTATCCACCAATTCTTGCAACCGAGCTTTCAACTCCTTTAATTCCGTTGGTGCCATACGATACGGAGCTATCGAAATTGAGTGGTACCAGTACCAATTCGATGCCAAACTCCATTTCCGAACAGTGGCAAACCCAAAGAATTCTTCGTGGAAAACATCCGGGTATTCACAAACCACCGCACAGATTCGGGTTTCTTTTCGACTCCTTGTCATCGAGCACATACGCAAGGTACGCTTCGCACCCTTTTCTTACATATTTCTGGGCCAACATTGCTGATATTACAGCTGGCAACCCCTTTAAGTCCGTAGACTCAACCCGAATTATCTTATTATTCGCGCACCTCAGATCAATAGTCTTACTTTTGCAATTTACAACCGCATCGTGTATGGTCAACCAATCCAAACCAAGAATAACGTCGAACTCGTCGAACGGCAAAAGCATCAAGTCCGCCGGAAAACAAGAACTTCGAAATACTAGGGGACTTTTCTTACACACTTTATTGACAAGCACGTAATGACCCAAGGGGTTTGACACCCGAATTACAAACTCAGTAGACTCAATAGGCAAAGTCTTACTAGATGCTAAGGTTTCGCATATATAAGAATGAGTAGAACAAGGGTCAATCAAAGTAATCACATTAGTATCGAAAAGAGTGAAAGTACCGGTGATAACGTCAGGGGAGAATGCCTCCTCTCGTGCGCGGATGGCATATGCTCTAGCAGGAGCGCTGGCCTCGGATCGAACAGTAGTGACGAGGCTCCTCTCTGATTGCCACCCCTACCTCCAGAAATTCTCAGGGGCCTACCTCTAGCCATTGTTCCACTAGGTCTTGCACCTTGCATCTTATTCTTCTCGTCTAGCTCCGTGCAATCTCTAATGAAGTGGTCCTTCGAACCGCATCCATAACAGGCCCTATTAACAGACTTACCCCAACATTCACCTAGGTGTCGTCTCCCACATTGAGGGCATTCAAGTCTCTCTTGACGATTATTGCCCACACTAGCTACCGAAGTAGCTCGGGAGTCCGTCGACGGTCGGGCTCTAATGGAAATTCCCGCAGTCGCCCTCGACTTACTGGTGTCTTCCCTGAACCTCTTTACAGTCGATAACGGAGCTTTACTCGTTGATCTTTTACGGTAATCTCTTGCTTCAAATTCAGCCTTCTTCTTCTCCTTCCCAAGTTCTTCCGCCTTGCAGGCTCGTTCGACTAGTGTCACGAACTCCTTTATCTCCAAAATTCCCACTAGTAACTTTAACTCTTCATTCAATCCTTCTTCAAATCTTTTGCACATAGCAACCTCATCAGCCACACACTCCCGGGCATACCGACTAAGTCTTACGAACTCATGTTCGTATTCAGATACGGACATCCGGCCTTGCTTGAGTTCTAAGAATTCCTTACGCTTCTAATCGATGAACCGTTGACTAATGTATTTCTTTCGAAATTCGGATTGAAAGAAATCCCAAGTAACTCGTTCATTTGGGACTATGGAAATTAAAGTCCTACACCAATAGTAAGCTGAGTCTCGCAACAAGGATATAGCATACTTAAGACATTCATCGGTGTGCATGATAGTTCATCTAACACCGAATGGTGTTATCGAGCGAAATTCGGCTCTTTCAAAGATCATCGATGACTATGGCCTTGAACTCCTCGGCCCGCTTCCTAATCAAGTCTACAGTGGTTTACTTAGCCTCACAGATCGAATCGGAGGCATTGCGGACTCTTGGGGCGGAGTATTTAAATTCGGGAATGGTTGGACAGCCGGGTTGGTTCGGGCATATTGTGCGACCCACTCATTCATCATGGTGAAGAAGGCTTGTTTCGCCCCTTCATTTTGATTATTCGCGGATGACTGAGGCTCAACAGGCGGTGTCCCTTGCGCGGGAGCAGCCGCTACACTTTCAACGTCATCCGCCAAGGGTCTCTCTATCCCGGGCTCCATTGCTAATCAAAACAAAAATTTCAACCGTCAGAAGTCATCACATTATTAAGCACTAACAATTTGGTATGTATAGCTAGACTCACATGCTCTATGGTAGTCCTAGAACTGACTAAACCATAGCTCTGATACCAATAAAATGTAACACCCCAAACCCGTGACCGTCACCGGATTTGAACACGTGGTGTTACCGGGCTTACTTCCCTTATTTCTCTCTTTGTAATATCTGATTGCTGTTCCAGGCAGGCTAGCTAACTGCGTCACTGTCGCCTTAAAAATCATATTTCGAGTTTCAAAACTCGAAAACTGATTCCGTAAATTTTCCCTGAATTTAGACTCATATATCTATTCATGGATTTATTTCTAGAATTTTTGGTCGGGCCAATTGGTACAGTTTATTAGTTAAAGTCACCCATGTTACAGGAGTCAACTACACTGACCTTCGCGCGTTACAACTTGAATATCTCTCTGTACAGGGCTTTAATACTGGTTCTGTTTGTTTCTAATGAAACTAGACTAAAAATGGAATCTGCACATATAAGGCATGACTTCTAATTCTTTCTGGATAATTTATAGTAAATTTTAAAAGTTGCAACAGGGGACCCAGAAACCGTTCTGGCCCTGTCTCACGAGAGCTTTAATATCTCTCAGTATACTGCTCATATGGTTGTTTCGTTTCGTCCATATAAAAATAGATTCATCAAGGTTCAATTTCATAATTTATTCACTATTTAATTCTACTTCTACTATTTTTAGTGATTTTTCAATCTCATGTCACTGCTGCTGTCCGCAACAGTTACTGCAGTAGACTATGCCAATTTCACGAATCTTTCCTTGGCCTTACTAATCATCCATCATACATGACACAAATTATGGCCACCTTATCAAAATAAAAGTTTCTAAGACTCGTGGCTATAGGTTCTAGCATCCCACTCGACGACCACATAGGCCATTTTCACATGGCTTAAAGTTTACAACCCACAATTCAACAAAACATAATAGCCTATACATGCCAAATGTTCTCCTAGTTCAACTACGAAGACAATACCAAAAGGTTTCCAGCCGGTGTGATGACTTCAACGACGGTTCCGAGCACACAACAATACGAGTCCAAGAGACCTAAAATGGGTGACAAGAAAACACCGAGTGAGTTTATAACTCAAGAAGTCATAAGCATTCATCAACCATCCATTAGTAAAATTTTCACAACATGAAACAAGAACGAGGCTAGGTACTTCATCCATATCGGAACTATACCATAATTCCTCGGACCTTTCGGTTCAATCTCATTCCAAGTCATACATCCACATTTCATATTCTATACAATAAGATAATTGAGGCATTTTTACACACCAACTCATTCACACCACAATCATACAATTGCAATCATCACATAGATTTAAAGCTTACCACGCTCAACCCCGAGCAAGAACGTATTGCCTATTTGTCATGAGTTCAAGGTACTTACCCGATCCGCTGTCCATACTCAACTCGATGGAGACACACCCTCCATATAATTGTTCGATCGGAGATATATATATATATATAGAGTACGCACACACAGTGCTTAATACTCGATTTCGCACACTTAGTGCCATGCGATTTAAGCCCGCACACATAGTGCCATACCCTTCGAACTCGCACACTTAGTGCCATATATTTCCAGCATGCACACTTAGTGCCAATCTCAATCACCGTACACTCAGATTGCCAAGACACTTAGTGCCGAAAGCAACTTTCTACACATTTCACTATTTCTTTTACATTCAACAAATGTCATCATTCCATACACATACATTTGCATTTGTAAACATATATATCATCCCATTAAACACAATTGCATAAATTTTACAATCATTTAAGCAATATCAAATACGTGCTTAATGACTTACCTTGTTTGGGGTAGAACGGTTCCAAATCGGCTACTCGTTTGCTTTCTCCTTTCCTTTGTCCAATTTAGTTCCCCTTTGCTCTTGAGCTAAATCAAACAATTTACCTCTCCATCAAACACAAACATACGGCATTCACATGCATTATTATGATTATTGCGAATACTTAACACAACTAAGCTGAAAATTTACTCAATCTCATCCTAATTTATTGCTACTTATTTATCAAAATTTCTAATACAAGGTATTTAACACCTATGCCCATTTATACCCCATATGGCCGAATGCTTCATTCCTTACCCAATTAACCATTCAACAATTTTCAACCTCATTACCACCCTTTTTATGTCTAATTGTTTAAATACCCTCAAGCTCATTCACAAGTACTATTATACATCTCATTAAGCATTAATCATTTTGCAACATAAATTCTATAGCATGGCCGAATACTCATGCACACACACATAACAACAAGAACTTAATGGCACAAAATTTCCTTTTGTTAAACATTCGAACTCACTCATCTCCATGCTTTCATCACAACAACATCAAAACACTCACCAAGGAAGACAACATTCATGGCAAATTTAACTCACCTAACAACCTAGTTTCGATTCAAGATTCAAGGAAAATTTTGAACCAATCCTCCAAATCATGCATGCATTTTCAAGAGTGGCATAAAACATACATTCTTGTATCAAAACACCTTAGTCTAGTAAGCTCCCATGGCTGATTTTCTCAAGCTTTTTCCCCTTTCTTCTTAGTATATTCGCCAAGCAAGAAAAAGATGAGAGGATGGACACTTTTTTTTTCTTTTGTTTTCATCATATCCCTTTTTTTCAATTTCATTTCTTTATTCTTTCAAGCATAATCCATTAACTAAACATGTTTGAAACATGTTTTCTCTTGCCCATCACTCTTGACATGGCCGGCCACTAACCTTAGGAATGGGCTATTTGACATGCAAGTCCATTTATTTTACTTCATCCTTTTATTAATCTCTTAAAATTAGCCACATATATTTAAATCCTTTCACATGAGTCCTTTTTCTTTCAATTCACAATCAAATTAACTAAATCAAAGAATTCAAAATTCACACATGCATTTTCACATATTCTAGACAATAAATATTATGTTCGAACATGTCGGTGACTCGGTTTAGCGGTCCCGAAACCACTTCCCGACTATGGTCAATTTTGGGATGTCACAGGCATAATCCCGAGAGACCGCAATTTACCCCCATCTCTGTGTCGTATGGGGAATTGTACCCAAAACTTTTGGAAAAACAGCTAATTTCTCCCCATTACATGGCACCCCTTAAACCTCCATACCCAAAGTGGTACGATCCAAACGCTAGTTGTGCATACCACGCAGGAAACCAGGGGCACTCTACTGAGAACTGTCTCGCTTTCAAAAGGAGAGTTCAAGGACTCATTGACGCGGGTATCCTACGATTCAATAGTGCCAGTAACGCCACGGGGAACCCGTTCCCTATCCATACCGAAGGGAATGTGAGCACAGTGGGGAAAGAGGATGAATGGAAGGTCGAAGATGTGTTGCGAAATAAGGACGCCCTGCGAAAATCTGGAGGTATTGGTTAAGAAAGGATTGTTCTCACACTCGATAGAATTTTTGGAGAAGAAGGTCAAAGTTTTTGCAATTTTCATGGGATTGTTGGACATGACATTCGGTCATGTGAGGACTTTAAAGGTTACTTCAAGACCGGATGGATAATAAGGAGATCAAGGTCCTTAACAAGAGGAAGATGCCAACGAAAGATTATGCGTCTCGATAGCCAATCATCGTGGCCCCCTTATAGTCTTGATCGATCGTTGGTAATTTATTACGACGCGATGAGAGAGCCATTGAAACCACAGATGGTAATTGAAGTACCGTCTCCTTTCCGTATAAGGACAACAAAACAAGACTGTGGAGATATGATGTTAATATCGTTACACCGAAGTTGAAAAGTCCAAAGCCATAATCAAGATGTTGGGGAGGTAGGTCATTTTACTCAAGTGGGCGATGCTATTCTAAAGAAGTTGAACCGGTAAAGAAAAGTAGCAACTCGAAGCAAAAGGAAAGCGGTGATGCACGAAGTCGAAGTCGAGCAAGAAATTCCACCCGTGCAAGAAACTAAAAAGCCTGTGAATGAGGAAGAAGCTCAAGAATTCTTGAAATTTATTAAGCACAGCGAGTATAGTGTGGTGGAACAATTGAGCAAGTAGCCAGCACGAATCTCAGTTCTATCTCTACTGTTAAATTCAGAGCCACACTGGAATGCTTTATTGAAGGTGTTAAATCAAGCTTATGTGGCCAACAACATATCTGTTGAAAAGCTTGATAGGTGGGTAAACAATCTGAATGCGGACAACTTCATCTCTTTTAGTGATGATGAGATACCGCTAAATGGTAGAGACTCGGTGAAAGCGCTGTATATCACGACCCGCTGCAAGGGCTATATAATACCGAACGTACTCATCGATAATGGGTCTGCGTTAAATGTTATGCCATTGGCTACGCTTTCCAGAATACCGATGGATTTGTCCTACTTAAAGCCCTGTCATCCCATGGTAAGGGCATTCGACGGGACGAGGCGCGAAGTCATGGGAAAGATCGAAATCCCTTTAGAAGTGGGCCCTTACATCTATGAGGTCGAATTCCAAGTCATGGACATTACACCCTCTTATAACTGCCTTTTGGGAAGACCTTGGATCCATTCTGCTGGAGCAGTCCCATCGTCCCTCCATCAAAAGTTGAAATTTATCATGGATGGTTTGTTTGGTCACGGTCATGGCGAAGAAGACATCATCGCATCTATCTCTGCTGATGCGCCATACCTGGAAGTAAGCAAGGACGCAGTGGAATGTTCCTTTCGATCCCTTGAATTCATCAATGCCACTTTCATCGCTAAGGGAAACATAATTCCTATGCCAAACTATCGAGAAATACCAGAATGGGTGTCAAGTTGACCGTGGGAAGGGGAGCTCGTGCGAGAAGAGGTTTAGGAGACATCGCAAGGAATAGTTAGGGCTTTAAAGCCGATGCACCACAAGGCCCGATACGGTTTGGGGTTCCAGCCTGACATGCGTCAAAAAAGAAGACAGTGGAAGAAGGATCAAGAGAGAAGAATTGCAAGAACTTTGGGCCGAGAACCAGAATGGGAACCAATAGAGTACTCTCCTTTGTCAAAAACATTTACATCTGCGGGAATGATGTACCTGGACAAGATGATCCACGAAACATGTCAAGTTAATTGAAAGGGGTTTCGAATGTCGAGATAAATGTCATTGACAAAGAGGTCGGTGCAAGTAAGAATGTCTCGAGGATACGCCCTTGCCCTCCTAGTTTCATGTTGAACAATTGGACTGCTGAGGAGCTTCTCATAGTTTATAAGTCTTCAGAGTAATGCTAAACATTAACCTTCTATTGTGTCCTTAGATATAATAGAATTCTTTTGTAAGAGCTTGCATTCGCTCTTTATCATTTAAATGAATATCAATGAAGATGCATTTTGTCACGATTTTTCGCGTTATCACTAATTTCATAATCATTTTCTCATTTCATAGCCTATCCTTACATTTGTCTCATTGCCATGACATAACATTTTGTTTGTTGTTTCCAATACTTGGATGTCCCCCTATAGCTTCCTTTTCCATTCAACTTTCAGGTGCTCAGATATTGACGACATGAATAAGTCCGTTACAAATCTTGAAATTGATTTTGAGAAGGCTGTTTGCTTAGGAGAATTTGAAGCCGAAGAAAATGCTGAAGATTATGTCTCGTCTCCTGAATTGTTAAGAATGGTGGAACAAGAGGATAAGCAGATTCTGCCTCATGAAGAATCTGTGGAAACAATAAATTTGGGCACTGAAGAGAGGAAACAAGAAGTGAAGATTGGGACTTCTATTTCAGAAAGTACCAGGCATAGTTTGATCACTTTACTCTGCGAATACAAAGATGTTTTCGCATGGTCATACCAGACATGCCGTGGCTAGATGAAGATTTAGTGGTCCATAAGCTCCCATTAAAGCGAATGCAAGCCCATCCAAAGAAAAATTAAGACGGATGAGGCCCAAATCTTGTTGAAAATAAAAGAGGAAGTCAAGAAGCAATTTGACGGCTTCCTACAAGCCTCCAAATATCCGAATGGGTGGCTAACATAGTCCGGTACCAAAGAAAGATGGCAAAGTACGAATGTGCGTGGATTACCATGACTGAATCGAGCAAGCCCAAAAGATAATTTTCCTTGCCACATATTGATACGTTGGTGGACAACACAACCAAAACATTCATTGTTTTCTTTCATGGATGGATTCTCGGGTATAATCGGATCAAGATGGCCCCGAGGATATGGAGAAAACTACCTTCATAACAATGTGGGGAACGTTCTGCTACAAGGTGATGCCATTCGGGTTAAAGAATGCTGGGGCAACATATCAGAGGACTATGGTGACATTATTCCATGACATGATGCATAAAGAAATAGAGGTCTACGTCGATGATATGATTGCTAAATCTCGAGGAGAAGAAGAGCTTGTAGTGAACCTCAAGAAGTTGTTCGAAAGGCTGAGAAAGTTTCAGCTAAAGCTTAATCAAGCCAAATGTACATTCGGGGCTACCTCGGGAAAGCTGCTAGGCTTCATTATCAGTGAAAGAGGTATCGAAGTTGATCTAGATAAAATAAAAGCCATCCAAGAATTACCACCTCACAAGCGCGCAAAAGGAAGTTAGAGGATTTTTAGGAGATTAAACTACATCGCCGATTTATCGCTCAACTTACCAACCAATGCGACCCAATCTTTCGCTTCTTGAAAACATAACCCGGAGAATGGAGCGAGGAATGCCGGTGGCCTTTGATAAGATAAAACAATATTTGTCTAGTCCTCCAGTGCTAGTACCGCCAACTCCTAGAAGACCATTGATATTGTATTTGACTGTGTTCGAAGGTTCAATGGGTTGCATACTGGGGCAACACGACGAGTCAGGAAAGAAAGAAAAAGCGATCTACTACCTCAACAAAAAGTTCACTGAATATGAGGCAAAATATTCGTCCATTGAGAAATATTGTTGCGCTCTGGTTTGGGTAGCTTGGAGACTTAGACAATACATGTTGTACCATACGATATGGTTGATTTCAAAGCTGGACCCAATAAAATACATGATGGAATCGCCGGCACTATCAGGAAGAATGGCGCGATGGCAGATTCTCCTCTCAGAATATGACATTGCCTATGTAAGTCAGAAGTCGATAAAAGGAAGCGCAATAGCTGACTTTCTAGCAACTCGAACAACAGAAGAATATGAGCCATTAAGATTCGATTTCCAGATGAAGACTTAATGTGCATCTCGAAAATAGAATCTGAGTCATCAAAAGAGAAGTCATGGAAGATGTGCTTTGATGGTGCGTCGAATGCGTTGGGGCATGGAATCGGAGCAATCCTGGTATCGCCAGAGGGGAATCATTATTCGTTTACTGCAAGACTGAACTTCTTCTGTACCAATAATATAGCAGAATATGAGGCTTGTATCATGGGGCTTCGCGCAGCTATTGAACGAAACATCGAAATCTTAGATGTGTATAGGGACTCAGCCCTAGTAGTTTATCACACCCGTGGAGAGTGGGAAGTGAGGGATCCAAAATTGATTAAGTACAGTGATTTAGTAGCTGAATTAATCAAGGAATTCAAAGAAATAACTTTTCATTACTTCCTCGAGAAGAAAACCAATTAGTCGATGCCACAGCCACTTTGGCTTCAATGTTCAAAGCAAGTAAAGAAGGTAAATAATGCCCTCAAAATGAGCATATACGAGGTCCCCGCTGCTTCGCGTAGCATTGAAAAAAAGCGAGCAGGCGTCCATGGTTCTATGATATCTTAGAATATATCAAGAATCAAAGATATCCCGAACAAGGAAATGAGAACGACAAAAGAACAATCAGAAGAATGGCAACGGGATTTGTTCTTGATGGGGATATCCTATACAAGAGAGGGAAAGATCAGTTGCTCTTGAGATGTGTGGATGATGTTGAAGCTAGGAAGATACTTGAGGAAGTCCATGAGGGAATTTGCGGAATGCATGCCAATGGTCTCAATATGGCCAGAAAGATCATGAGACTCGGTTATTATTGGTTGACGATGGAAAGTGACTGCGTCAATTTTGCAAGAAAATGCCACAAATGTCAAATCTACGGCGACAAAATTCATGTAGCCCCTTCGCCCCTTCATGTCATGACTTCTCCGTGGCCTTTTTCTATGTGGGGCATGGATGTTATAGGGCCAATTTCTCCAAAAGCATCAAATGGACATCGATTCATTTTGTGGTTATCAATTACTTCACAAAATGGATAGAAGCCGCTTGCTTGCCAATGTGACGAGGATGCAGTTTGCAAGTTTTTGAAAAAGGAAATCATTTGCGGTATGGTTTGCTGAAAGAATCATTTCAGATAATGCCACGAATCAACAATAAGATGATGAAAGAAGTGTGCGGCGCCCAAATAAAGCATCATAATTCCTCGCCCTATTGCCGAAAGATGAACGGGGCTGTTGAAGCAGCTAACAAGAACATTAAGAGGATCATTGGGAAAATGACTGAGACATATAAAGATTAGCACGAGAAACTTCCATTTGCTTTGTTTGCATATCGCACATCTGTGCAAACATCTACAGGAGCAACTCATTTCTCTCTAGTCTATGGAATGGAAGTTGTGCTACCTATCGAGGTTGAGATCCCCTCTCTGCGAGTATTGATGGAATCAAAGTTAGAAGAAGCAGAATGGGTTCAAGCTCGATATGATCAGTTGAACCTCATTGAAGAAAAACATCTAAGGGCAATTTGTCACGGGCAAATGTACCAAAAGAGAATGATCGCAGCCCATGACAAGAAGGTACGACCAAGAGAATTCCATGAAGGAGAACTCGTGCTGAGAAATATTCTCCCAATACAAAAATACCTGCGAGGAAAATGGGCACCAAATTGGGAAGGACCATACGTTGTAAAGAAGGCATTCTCAGGCGGAACTTTGATCCTTACCGAGATGGATGGTAAGGAGCTACTGAATCCAGTGAACTCAGATGCGGTGAAAAAGTACGATGCTTGAAAAAAGAAAGTCAAGATGAAAACCCGAAAAAGGCATCTTAAAAAAAAAAGGGATCAGAGCGAAAACCCGAAAGGGGCACTTTGGTTAAACATAAAAGATTAGGATGAAAACCCGAGAGGGCGTTCTAATGAAGCGAATATTAAACACAAGGCAAGGCGTTTTAAAGCTGACGACAAACGGTGAGACTACGATGTTTGAAGCATCTCTGAAAGCTCAAATCTTCTACGCAAGGAGCCGACTCTAAAAGATTCTTGATTGAGGAACGTGAAGAGTTCATGTGTCGAATATCTAAAGCATTTGTATCCGTTGAATACGATCTCTTCTTTCCTTTGCACATTTGTACTATCATTAGTTAACTTTCTTTGTTTGCCACATTTGAAATAAAGGAATATGAGATATCCTTTTTGTCCCTACCTGACCATTTTCATGCATCTCATTATGTGTTTATTTGATGATAAATAGTGAAATGACATACTCTAAACAAAGGAAATGTTAAGCATTACCTGGATGAAAATTTGATAAGTACAAGAGCCTTAAAGCAAGGACAAAATTCAACCAGGAAAAAAAGAGTGTTATCTGAGAAACGTCGATTACTCGTGAAGCTTGAAGATGGGTACATAGCGTAAAGAGAAAGTCAAGAGCCGAAGTAATGAATGCGGACCATCACAAGAATCGTGACGAAAAAAGACATACGACAAACATGCTTAAGGAACACTGCATAATCATGTAGGCATAAAGGCATTTAAGACAAACATGTGCATATCATGATAACATCATGCATGACATATACAGTTAATCCAATAGAGCAAAGGATGTGATGATAGTTGTATTGAATCAAAGGAAAAGACACATGAGTTCCACCAGATGATATGCTTTGGGTACTCTGAGGTATCTTTAATTCATGTTTTCAAAAATCAACTCATATTGCGAGAAATGAGTTGAGCCTCAGGTCATACGCTGAGGTATTTTTAGTTTATGTTTTAAAAAAATTGACTCATATTGCGAGAGGTGAGTCAAGCCTCAGGTCACGCTGAGGTATTTTTAATTCCTGTTGTTTCAAAAATCAGCTCATATTGCGAGAGGTGAGTTGAGCCTCAAGACACGTTAAGGTAATTTCAATTTATGTTCCAAAATCAACTCATATTGCGAGAGGTGAGTTGAGCCTCGGGGCACGCTGAGGTATTTTTAGTTTATGTTTAGAAAATTGACTCATCTTGCGAAAGATGAGTTAAGCCTTTTAATTTCTGTTTTTCAAAAATCAACTTATATGGCGAGAGGTGAGTTGAGCCTTGGCTCACGTGCTGAGCTATTTTCAATTTCTGTTTTTCAAATTCCATTCGTCAAAATCAACTCATATTGCAAGAGATGAGTTGAGCCTCGGGACACATGTCGAGGTATTTTCAAATTCCGTTATTCAAATTCTGTTTTTAATTTTTACTTTCCTAAAACCAACCCATATTGCGAGAGGTGAGTCAAGCCTCGGGGCACGCTAAGGTATTTTTAATTTTTGTGTTTTAATTTCAACTTATATGGCGAGAGGTGAGTTGAGCCTCAGGACACGTTGAGGTAATTTCAATTTCTGTTGTAAAAAAAAAAAAGAAAAATCAACTCATATTGCGAAAAGTGAGTTGAGCCTCAGTTCACATGCTGAGATATTTTTAGTTTTTGTTTTTAATGTCTGTTTTTAAAGAGTCAATTCATATTACGAGAAACGAGTTGAACTCAAGATCACATGCCGAGTCAAGATAAAGATTAGAGCTAATTGAAGATGTCAGATTTTGTCTCCTGAAGTTACAGTGGAGCTGTTCGAGGATATCAGATCTTGCCTTGCTAGAGTTACAGAAGAGAAGATCGCAAATTTCATCTCACAGAAGCAATAGAAAAGCAGATCAAAGTTGTAGACTTTATTTCTCTGGAGTTACAATAAAGCAGATCGAAGACACAAATCTCATATCTTTGAAGTTACATTGGAGTAGATTGAAGCTACAAGGTATATGTCAGAAGATGTAGTGGGTTGAATCTAAAGCTACAAGATGCAGTGGACTGGAAGAAGACTATCTAAACAAGAAGAGCACTAATGAAGTCAAGACTCGCAAGACAGGGCAAAATTGGCCTTTCTTTGTGTCTTTGCTCTATTCTCGTTACACGACAATGAGCAAAGAGGGGCAGCTGTACAGGCCAATTTTAACTACTATTACAGAGAACCCATTTACAATTTTGTAATCCCTCAACCCAATTTCAAACCCCATTAAATCACTAACCTATTAAACCCCAAAACCCAATTAACCTACCCTAACCTAAACAGCCCAATACCCATTAAGCCTAACTAATACATCAATCAACCTAAAATTCAAACCCTATTTACAACCAGAACCCAATATCCCTGAACCCATATACCCGAAGCCCAATAACCTAAACTACCAGCCCCCCTAGCATTCAGCGCCCACTTGCCTCTGTCACCACCGATGTCTACCGCGCCCCATACCCCCACTACAACAGTCCCATACCTCCACAGTCCTCGTACGCCACGCCCACACCCCGTACGCATGACAACAGACTCTGTACCTGCAAAAAGGAAACAAAACAACAGCAGCAATAGAGCAGTAGCGAATGGAAGAAACAATATTTTTGTACTTTTCTTTGGAACATTCTACTATAAAGTCAAAATGGAAAATCAGTAAAGGGGGATTGTTCTTTGTTTCTTAAAAATAAAAACGATGAAAGGTTCGATTGTAGAGCAAAAAAATAGCAGCCTAATTAGAGTTTGAACACAAAATAACATCCAAGCAGTGTAATGCAAAAGATCAAGATTCAAAAGTGAGTAAAACCGAAGGTAATTCTTCATTTCAATAACTATTTTAAGTCCATTTTTTCACCACAAATACATAAAAATTTACAAATAAACATAAAGAAATAAAAAGCAAAAGAAAAAAAGAAAAAAATAGAAAATTACCTTTTCGCGGTGGCCGGCGCCGGTGCCGGCAACGGTCCGGCGATCAGACCGGAGCCCTCCCCCTTGGCCGGAAATCGCTTCGGGCCTCCCTCTCCCCTCCCCCTTTTCTTTTTTTCTCTCAGCTGTTTCAAATGAAAAATAAAATTTTTTTTTTGCTTATATAGAGGACCAAAACGGTGCGTTTTGGTCCCCCCTTTAAATAATTAAAACGTCGTCGTTTTAGTGCGGGTCGGGTCTCCAGGTCAGGATCCGCGTGTTTGTACAGCGGAAGGGCTAATTGCGCGTTTGGCCCTTCCGCTTTTCTGATAATTTACAATCAAGTTTATTTTATTTTAATTCGGCCCCAATAATTTTGCTCCGAGTTCATTCTGGTCCCTTATCTGCGCAGCGTTTTGGAAAGTTTGAAATATTTCACTTTTAATACCCCATGGTTTTACCCGTGTTCAAATAGGCCCCATATTTTTGTCTTTTTTAAATTGGCCCCATAACTTCGTTTGTGATTTAATTTTAGTCCTTTTTTGTTTATTTTATATATTTATCCAATATCCTTGTCACTTTTACATTATTACTATTATTATTATCGGTGTTGTTATATTATTGTATATTTTATGTATGTATATACTTAATATATTTATGTATACATGTGGCATTACTATTAGTTTTTTTTGTGTATAAATTTTGTAAATGTTTCAATATTATATTATTATATATATATGTATTTTTATATTAAAGACATGTGCTTTAATACTATACTTTATGTATTATTACAGATATTTTCAGTGTATAGACATACACTTATTAAGTATTATCGACGGTTTTATTATTATTAGTTTCAACATATATATATTATGTTTACTTTTAATACTACGTTATGTATATATATTTATATATATTATGTTATGTATATATTTTGAACACCATACATATTGAGTATTTCTAATATCCCATTTATTTATACCCACGCATTTTACATATCCATGTAATGTACTAGTAAGTTCATTCTATGTCGTTATCGTTTCTAATGTATATGTATATTTCATGCAATATAATTAATAGTTACTCTTTTAACATTATTTTGAAGTACATGTATATTATATGTATCCTTTTAATATGTATTACATATATATATATATATATATATATTCGATTCTATATTGTGTATATACATATTTTCAATGTTATCTTTTTAAATCATAATCGTTTTATATATTTTCCATAGTCTTAACTAGATTTTATATTCTTATATGTATATTATTACATTTATTTTATTCTTATCATATATATTATCAATACATGTATTTTATTATATGTATATATATTATGTACACATATTAATATTATTATGTAAATCTTTTCATCCCTATTTTTATGTATATATTCGTAATGTCACTTTTACATATGTATATTCAATGTTTTTTTTTTCGATATTATTGTCATATTTAATCTTACATGCACGGTTATTGTTTTAATATTTTTGTTATGTTTGTCATTTGCTTCAATATGTATACCTAGTCCTTTCATTTGTTTATTTATTCATTTTGTCTTACACGTTTTAAAAAATCACGTTCTTGTTTCTAAATTAATTTCGATAATCAAAGGCAACATATCGGTTTAATACCAAGTCGACGGTTCCATTGCTATGTTGAGTGGAATTTGTCGGTTCGTGTTTAATCGGTATACCCTTCTCAAAAAAAAGGAAATCAAAAATTGAAAGTTTTCGTCTTTTGAATCGGATCACGATTGAATATTACTTTGAACTCATATTTTTGAAAATCAAGGCAACACTTGTTTATGAGATACCAATTTTTGGGCGTCGCGAGGGTGCTAATACCTTCCTCGCGCATAACCGACTCCCGAACCCTAATTTTTCTCTGGCTTTTAACGTAGACCTTAACTCGGCCTTTTTCCCGTTTTTAAAAAGAAATCTAATAGGTGTCCGATCACACCTAGAAAAAAGGATCGGTGGTGACTCCCGGTTTATTTTAAATCAAATTTCAATTTCCAAGTTTTTAATCGCCACCATTAGCGACCGAAGCTAAAGCTAATTTTTACGTCGCTATAACTGGTGGCAAGACATAAAACGAGATATCTCAGAGTTTGTTTCTAAATGCTTGATTTTTCAACAAGTCAGAGCTGAACATCAAGTACTATCGGGGTTACTATAGCCTGTGATGATTCCTAAGTGGAAATAGGATAGAATTACAATGGATTTTGTCTCGGGATTGCCCCTAACTCTGAAAAAGAAAGATGCTATCTGGGTCGTCGTTGATTGACTAACAAAATCTGTGCATTTCATACTGGTACGTACAGATTACTCACTTGATAGATTAGCTAAATTGTACATTTCAGAGATTGTTCAATTGCACGGGGTGCCACTATCTATTATTTCTGAAAAAGATTCGAGATTTACGTCATGATTCTAGAAGAGATTGCAAGAAGCCCTAGGTACAAAATTGAATTTCAGTACTGCTTTTCATCCTTAGACTAATGGTCAGACTGAGAGAGTTATTCAGATTCTTGAAGACATGTTGAGATGTTGTATTTTAGAGTTTGAGGGCAGTTAGGAAAAATACTTACAGCTGATTAAGTTCGCGTATAATAACAGTTTTCAAACGAGTAATAAGAAAACACCATACGAAGCTTTATATGATCACAAATGTCAAACTCTGCTATACTGGACTGAACTAAGTGAGAAAAAGATTCACGAGGTTGCATTGATCAGAGAAACTGAAGAAAAAGTAAAAACTATTCGCGACAGTTTAAAAGCAGCTTCAGATCGACAGAAATCATATGCGGATTTGAAACGTAAAGAAATTGAATTTCAAGTTGGGGACCGAGTGTTGCTAAAGGTGTCACCATTGAAAAAGATTCTTCGATTCGACCGTAAAGGGAAGTTGAGTCCGCGTTTCATCGGGCCTTATGAGATTATTGAACGAATAGGGCCAGTGGGATATCAACTAGCTTTACCGTTAGAACTTGAAAAGATTCATAATGCCTTTCACACTTTTATGCTACGTCGATACAGATCCAATCCATCACATGTGATTTCTCAGGTAGATGTTGAGATATAGGCTGATTTAACGTATAGCGAAGAACCGATCAGGATTTTAGCTCGAAAAATTAAAGAATTGAGAAATAAGCGCATAGCCTTAGTAAAGGTTCATTGGCATAAACACGGGATTGATGAACCAATGTGGGAACTTGAGGAAGCTATGTGAAAACAGTACCCTAATCTGTTTACTGGTAAGATTTTCGGGGACAAAAATCCCTAAAGGGGGGAGAGTTATAACAGCCCAATTTTTAGTCAAATAAGAATAATGGTTTTGGGACCACAAATCCAAGGTCAAAATATTTATTTTATTAATTTATTAAGTTTACAGCATGATAGTATGTATGTGTGAAATTTTCGTTAAGAAATTTTAGCATTTAGTTGCTCAATTTGATAAAAATGACTAAATCGCGTAAGATGTAAAAGTATTGTTCTAATAGATTAAAGTATCTATTAGCTATGGATTATATAATTGAAAGTCCTTATGAAGTTATTAAACCATTACTATAGGTAATGGACATTTATGGGCATAAAACAAGTGGTTTTTAATGATTTAAACCAAGGTTAATTTAGTAAATTATGTATTTATGATAAAATAAATAAAATCAAAAATATGTATCATCTTTTAGTTTCTTCCTCAACCGAAAATTAGGGCTACAGAAAGCCATTTCCATTCCTTTCATTCGGCCAAGTTATTTTGGGAAATTAAGGTACGATTTTTATTTTGTTTTTGATGATTTTTATGTTTTTGAGATCGTTGCTTTGTATTCTAACTAGTTCGTTCCTTAAATTTTGAAACTGTTAAAGATTTATCATGTTTCCATTGTTGAATGCCTGAGTAATTTGATGATTTATGATAGATTTGGAAGGTTTAATGTTAGATTAATAGCATTTGTAAAGTGATTTTTGACAAAAATGTCAAAAAGGGATTAAATTGAGAAAATGTGAAATGTAGTGGTTAAAAGCGTGAATAAATTGAAAATATGGGCTGCTAGTAACATGTATTAAATTCAGCTAAGCATAAGTTTGTACTAAATTACATGAATTTGCAATTTTATGTGATAATGACTAAATTGTAAAAATGTGAAAAGTATAAAGGCAAATGTGTAAATTTACCAAAATATGAATTAAAGGCTAAATTGAATAAATTGAATACTGAATAAGCTAATTTTGATGATATATAGATCAAGATAAGCCGAGATCGGGTTTAGATCGGGAATAGGAAAGATTGACGGATAGTAGATAGTTTCCATCCGAGCAACTAGAGGTAAGTTCATATAATTAGAATCGAACGTTTAAATACTTGTAAATATTTGAAATGAATGTATATAATTGATATACTTGAAATATAAATGCCTTATTGATATAGACTGATGATTACCGAACCCCGTTTGAACCGTATGAATTCTTAGGATACGAGTGACATGTCACTAGGGTTACCATTTTGGTTGAGATCCTGCATGTGTTACGGACTCACCGCGGCTCATATGAGCTTACTGATATATCAGCTCGTAAGAGCTTACTGTTCTCAGCTCGTATGAGCTTACTAATTTAGCTCGTCAGAGCTTACCGTTTCAGCTCAATAGAGCTTACTATCCATCAACTCAGGAGGAGCTTATTGTTCATAGCTCAAAAGAGCGGAAAATGATAATGAGTTGACGGATTATTGATGTATATGTGCTATATATCACCCGACTATCCCTCGAGATTCTAATAGGTTTAACGGGCATAAATTCTGTGATATGGTAAAGTACTGTTTATACGAATGAATTACTATTTATACGATTGAAAGTAAAATGTTACAAGAGATGTATATGATATATGTGAATTCGATATGATTCAATGAATTGAGTATTTATGTGACTAACTTGTGATAAATGCTTGTGATTAGGCATTTGATAATTGAATTGAATACACCTTATTTATTGCCTTGATTATGTATAAATGGCATGTTTAATTCTGAATTATATGAGCTTTTATAAAGGTTCGATAGCTCGCTTGTTTCAGATAAGTCTGAGTTACGCATCACACTGTCCAGTTGCCAATTGGTATTTTAAACTTATAGATATATTTAAATATGACATGTATAGGCTAGTTACAAAGATGATATTATGGTTACTTGAGATAGTGATTTTCGTACATTTTGTGGTATAAGTTAAAGCCATGTGATTTGGCTTAATTTGGTATAATGTTTTAGTTGTGTATAAGTGTTCAATTATGGTATATTTTGACAAGTAGTGTAGCACCCCAAACCCGGCCCAGACGTTATGACCGGATCCGACATGCCACATCGAAGCATTCAAAACATTTTATATTATTGATCCAGAAAAACTTACTTAGTGTTTTAAAAGATAATTTCATTATAGGTTAAAGTGAATGGAAGCTGTGCACCAGGTAGGAAACCGGAAAAGAGGTGGTGAGTCCATCGATTTGCTTAAGTACCAAGCTCCTTCGGATCCAATCCTGACATGCATACCACCATTGCCACACCTTAACGTCATGGATATTTCTAGAAAACCGATTTGATTAAGTCATTTTTAGGAAAAGTGATTAATTTTGGAAAATACTTTCATTGCAGAAGCTTTACTTGTTGTCGTGTTATTTTGAAATCAATTGTTGTTTTTGAAAACGCTACTAAAGGTATCCAATTTCAACAGTTAAAATAAGTAATACTTATCTTAGTAATACATATTAAAACCATAAAAAAATTAAGCGGCCTTATTACATTTAAAACCCAAACCTCAACGTAAATAATAAGATGTCCAGTTCACGAAAGAAAACCAAACTTTCGAGCGGGTGGCCACTCAAATTCCCTCACGACTCCAAGCCCACTATGGTTGGGGATTTCTGCGTGGATGAAAATAAAAGGGTGAGTTTGGGAAACTCAAGTGTAAGGAAAACCCATTCAAAGCCCAAGTCGACTTAAGCCTATTGGGCCTAAGCCGATCTGTATAACGGTGGTAATCGACCAAAGCCCTTTTCAGATTACAATAAGCTAGGCCTTAGCCCCTTATTCAGATAACAGTATGGCCCATAGGCCCATTTCAAAATACATGCAACATCAATAACATATGCAAGCCCATTTGGGGAGACTACTCAATCCACCAACCACTACACTCCATCCGTACCAGCCATACACTCCATCCGTACCAGCCATACACTCCATGTGGGGAATAGCTCAACCCTCCTAGCCCAACACTCCACAGTTGCAGCCTTGCTGCTCAGTTAACAGTAAATTGAGGCAAAGCCTCCAGTACGTGGACAAGCCACTTTCAGTACTTCCTCCGTCAATATCCCAGTCCCATGCATCGATAATAACAACATGGCATGCAATAAATAACAACAATCAAACATGCATTTAGGTCAATTTAACCCTAGGGTATTTGGTAATTTATCTCCTAGGGGTAAAACGTAAACTTTTCACTTATAAAGGTATTTCAAGAATTTATCTATTTTAGGGTTTTTCATGCATATTCCTACCTTTCACGTACTAACAGTAATCACTACCGAGGGTTCTTACCGAATTGGGCAGTTGGCCCATCATTCTAATTTTGGCCCATTAAGCCCAAAAATATCGAGGGCACGAAATCATGCACTTTGCGGTCAAACATTGCAGCTTACCAAAAACATTAATCGATTTACCTCACGAGCATTCGCACACTCATAAATCTACAAAATACTGGTTTTCGGCATTTCGACTTTTTGACTTTTGCCGATCCGGACTAAGAAAGAGGGTGTTAGTTACACACTGCTTACTTACGATATCTTTGATTTAGATCCACACACTAACCGCCTACAATTGGATTACTAACACATTAATCTAACTATTCAAATACGAACTACGTATTAACCCCTTACAATATTCGGCCAACTACACCTACAGATCATAGTAAGTTTATAAGAAAACAATAAGCAACTCATTAACAAATTTTTGTCAATGTTTACCACATAATCATAATTTCACTGCAAGCTGTCTTCCTGAGCAACAATCACTAAATTATTTATAACTGAAGCTACGAAACTCCAAATTAAGTACCGTTAATTTTTCCTGAAAATAGACTCATATATCTTCTATCCATAAAATTTTCAGAATTTTTTGGTATGGTCAATCAATACCAAATTTTTCTCAAAGTTTCCCATGTTTCACTGTTTGACTAATCTGACCACCCTTCATTACGAATCAAATTTCTCATTGTACAGAATTCAAAATATGTTCTTGTTTATTTCATTAGAAACTAGACTCAATAAGCTTTAATTACATAATTTATTCAGCTTCTAATTCTTCTTCCACAATTTATGGTGACTTTCCAAAGTCACGTTACTGCTGCTGTCCCAAGCAGATTTATTACCAAATCACTCTTTCACACATACCTTGCATGCATGTTATTTAAACATGTATATCAACAATCAATCATCACATATCTATGATTTTACTTAAGTATAATCTCCATTTCATCATTTTAAAGCACAACATGTTAGCCGATTTTTCCCCTTAGCATCTAAGGCACATGCATGCTCATTTGTTTGGCTCAACTTCACCTATCTTCCATTTTTCATCAAAAGAACATGAAACAACAACCATTTCCTTCATTTTAATTCATGACTAAATGCTCACAACACAACTAAAAACCAAAATATGCTTCAAGAGTTAAGGTAGAATCAAGAAGAACTCATGAACATCAAGATAGAAGCAAACTACCATGAACTTACCTTCAATTTTCTTCCCAAGTGACCGAACATTCAAGAGCTTTCTCCTCTCCTTTCTCTTCTCTAACTTTAGGCTATGATGAACAAAGATGGACAAAACTTTGTTCTTTTCACCCCTTTTTCTTTTAATAAAATTTCATATTTCATCCATTTAATTCTTTAATACAAAATATATGAAATTCCCATCATGGAACATTTACCTAAACCATTATCATGGAACATTTACCTAACCCATTATCATGGAATATTTACCTAATCCATTATCATGGAACATTTACCTAACCCATTATCAATTTGTACCATGAATTATGGATATCAAGTGCTCATATTGTCTACAACAACATGATGGCTGGCCACTTCATGTAAAATGGGAGGTTTGTCATGCAAATCCTCCTATTTTGCACTCCTATTTATTTGGCCACTTCAATTTAGCCTATAGCATTTTCAAACATTTTCACATAGGTCCTATTTCATAATTTCACTCACAAATGACAAAATCAAAGCATGAAATTTTGTCAACACTCACAGAATTCCCGAAAATTGGGGCGTTACAACTCTACCCTCCTTAAAGAAATTTCGTCCTCGAAATTTACCTAATCCAAACAGATGAGGGTATTGCTGTTGCATCGTCTCTTCTGGCTCCCAAACTCAGAAGTTTCCCCTTCCTTAACTTGTTGAAAACGAGCGACCAAAGACTCATCGTTCAACTGTTTTTCCTTAATCTGATCCACCTAGGTTGGTCTCACTTGCAACTCAGCCAACAGACTTCCATCATCATACAGACTCAGACGAGCAAACATTGCTCTCGGATCGACATCTGACTCTACGACTTAGAGCATCGGCTACCACATTAGCCTTGCTTGGGTGATACTCGATCGAACAGTCATAATCCTTAAGCAACTCAATCCATCTCCTTTGCCTAAGGTTCAGCTCCTTCTGAGTCAACAAATACTTACGACTCTTATGGTCAGTGTATATAATACACCTTTCTCCATACAAGTAATGTCTCCAAATCTTAAGTGCAAATATCACTGCTGCCAACTCTAAATCATAAGTTGAATAGTTTCCCTCATGAGGCTTAAGCTGTCGTGATGCATATGCAACCACCTTACCCTCTTGCATTAACACGCAATTCAAACCCACGTGTGATGCGTCACTTTGTACGAGAAAATCCTTCCTGGACTCTACCGAATTAACACAAGTGCTTCAGTCAGAACTTTCTTCAACTTCTCAAAAACTTCCTGCTGTTTCTTAGTCCATACAAACGGTACTCCTTTCCTTATGTGTTTTGTCAGAGGTGCTGCTATCACAAAAAAAAAAACTTCCACAAACCTTCTGTAGTATCCTACCAGTCCTAGAAAATTCCGTATTTCTGACACTGACCTAGACGGCTTCCACTCCAAAATCGCTTCAATTTTCCGAGGGTCCACCTTAATCCCCTCAGCAGAGACCGCATATCCTAAGAAGGTTACCTCCCTCAACCAAAGTTCAGACTTGCTAAACTTCACAAAGAGTTCCTTCTCCCTTAACACTTGCAGCACTATACTGAGATGCTCATCATGTTTCGCTTCAGTTTCAGAATATACCAGGATATCGTTTATAAAGACGACTACGAACTAATCAAAAAATGGTTGGAACACACGATTCATCAGATCCATAAATGCTGCAGGAGCGTTCGTCAATCCAAATGGCATAACCAGAAACTCGTAATGACCATACCAAGTCCTAAATGTCGTCTTATAGATATCTGCCTCCTTGACTCTTAACTAATGATATCCAGATTGAAGGTCGATCCTGGAAAATACAGAAGCTCCTCTAAGTTGGTCGAACAGATCGTCAATCCTTGGCAGCGGATACTTATTCTTAATCGTCAGTTTGTTCAACTGGAGATAATCAATGCACATCCACATCGTATCATCCTTCTTTTTCACGAATAGCACCGGTGCTCCCCATGGAGACACGCTTGGCCTAATGAAGCCCCTATCCAACAACTCTTAAATTTGAGTATTTAATTCCACTAACTCCTTCGATGCCATCCTATACGATGCGATGGACACGGGCGTCGTTCCAGACAACAAATCTTTTCCAAACTCAACTTCTCGGTTCGGAGGCAATCCTGAAAGCTCCTCTAGAAAAATATCTTGGAACTCCTTTACGGTCCTAACCTTATCCACTGTCAGTCCCTCCTCTTCTGACTGACTTACAAATGCCAAATAGGCCTCACAACCTTTCCGAATCCACTTTTCGGCTTTTAATGCCGACACCACATTGGACAAATAATCCCTTCGCTCACCTATCACCATAACCTCCTCATTCTTTGTGGTCCTTAACACCATTCATTTAGCAAGACAATCCGAGTCGCCTTATGCTTAACAAGCCACCCATTCCCAAAATGAGATCAAACTCTCGAATGGTAACTCCATCGATCTCGAGGAAAATCTTACCTTGAGTTTCTAAGGGTACATTCCTATACGCTTTGTCTACCCTAACCGAGTGACCCAAGGGACTTAGTACAGATACCCCATTCACAATCTCCTCAGAGCAGTCCAAGTCGTCCATAATCCGTTCTGTGGCCTCCAACCAATATTCCGCCACATTCGAGGCTATACCAGACACGCCCTTAAAGTTCTCCGTTCCGTTAGTCCCGAAGTCATTCAGAAATAGATCTCTGAATTTCGTTGCCCGAACTTGCTCTGGCAACCCTTTTCAGAACACGAAGCATTGCCTGTGACAGGGCATCATCCTCGGCGGCCCTATCATACGACCCATTCTCATCCGTCGGTGGTGGTCGTACTACTCCAGTGGGTATGTGTTCAGAAGGCGAAGATCCAGCTTGAGTACTACCTCGGCCTCGACCACGGCCTCTTCCCCGAGTAGCTCTCGTACTCATATCGATTTATCTTAATTACGAATTTTTATGCATCAATTCAATATTCCAGAGTTTATTACAGATGTTTTATGAATCAGACAGTAATTCAAAGTTTGTTTTCGTAGAATCGAAGTCTAGCTACGCTTTGATCTCTTATCGATTTTCCTATGGTTTCGTAATCATCCTATCTAGAGTATCCTAGTAGGGTTTCAAAGACAAACAGATAATTCGGATAATATTCGAAACGTTCGAGTAATACTTACGACTTGAGTAGAGATTCAAATGCCACCTTCTAAAGATCTAAATTTTAAAAATTGAGTTTTTCGCATTCTTTATAAAATTTTCGCTTTTGAAAATCTTTGTTTTTGAAAACCCATTCCAAATCCGAGTTGTTGCAACCTAGGCTCTGATACCACTAAATGTAGCACCCCAAACCCGGCCCAGACGTTATGACCGGATCCGACATGCCACATCGAAGCATTCAAAACATTTTATATTGTTGATCCAGAAAAACTTACTTAGTGTTTTAAAAGATAATTTCATTATAGGTTAAAGTGAATGGAAGTCATGCACCGTAGGAAACCGGAAAAGAGGTGGTGAGTCCATCTGATCGCTTAAGTACCAAGCTCCTTCGGATCCAATCCTAGACATGCATACC
Organism: Gossypium arboreum; assembly: GCF_025698485.1. Taxonomy (NCBI): domain Eukaryota; kingdom Viridiplantae; phylum Streptophyta; class Magnoliopsida; order Malvales; family Malvaceae; genus Gossypium; species Gossypium arboreum. Next base: position 1,440,827 of record NC_069081.1, read on the forward strand.
GCCATTGCCACACCTTAACGTCATGGATATTTCTAGGAAACCGATTTGATTAAGTCATTTTAGGAAAAGTGATTAATTTTGGAAAATACTTTCATTGCGTAAGCTTTACTTGTTGTCGTGTTATTTTGAAATCAATTGTTGTTTTTGAAAACGCGCCCTAAAGGTATCCAATTTCAACAGTTAAAATAAGTAATACTTATCTTAGTAATACATATTAAAATCATAAAAAATAATTAAGCGGCCTTATTACATTTAAAAACCCAAACCTCAACGTAAATAATAGGATGTCCACTTCACCAGAAGAAAACCAAACTTTCGGAACGGGTGGCCACTCCGAATTCCCTCACAGCTCCAAGCCCACTATGGTTGGGGATTTCCTGCGTGGATGAAAATAAAAGGGGTGAGTTTGGGGAAACTCAATGTGTAAGGAAAACTCATTCAAAGCCCAAGTCAGCTTAAGCCTAGTGGGCCTAAGCCTATTCAGGTAACAGTGGTACTGGACCAAAGCCCTTTTCAGATTACAATAAACTGGGCCTTAGCCCCTTATTCAGATAACAGTATGGCCCATAGGCCCATTTCAAAATACATGCAACATCAATAACATATGCAAGCCCATTTGGGAAGACTACTCAACCCACCAACCACTACACTCCACCCGTACCAGCCATACACTCCATGTGGGGAATAGCTCAACCCACCCAAATTTAACACTCCACAATTGCGGCCTTGTCACTCAATTATCATAAATTGAGGCAAAGCCTCCAAGACGTGGACAAGCCACTTTCAAGATTCCTCCGTCAATATCCCATCCCATGCATCGATAATAACAACATGGCATGCAAGAAATAACAACAATCAAACATGCATTTAGGTCAATTTAACCTAGGGGTATTTGGTAATTTATCTCTTAGGGGTAAAAGCGTAAATTTTTCACTTATAAAGGTATTTCAGTAATTTATCTATTTTAGGGTTTTCATGCATATTCCTACCTTTCACGTACTAATGAATCACTACTGAGGGTTCTTACCGAATTGGGCAGTTGGCCCATCATTCCAATTTTGGCCCATTAAGCCCAAAAATATCGAGGGCACGTAAATCATGCACTTTGCGTCCAAACATTGCAGCTTACCAAAAACATTAATCGATTTACCTCACGAGCATTCGCACACTCGCAAATCTACAAAATACCGGTTTTCGACATTTCGACTTTTCGACTTTTGCCGATCCGGACTAAGAAAGAGGGTGTTAGTTACACACTGCTTGCGATTTATATGCTTGACGAGATCCACACACGAACGCCTACAATTGGATTACTAACACATTAATCTAACTATTCAAATACGAACTACGTATTAACCCCTTACAATATTCGGCCAACTACACCTACAGATCATAGTAAGTTTATAAGAAAACAATAAGCAACTCATTAACAAATTTTTGTCAATGTTTACCACATAATCATAATTTCACTGCAAGCTGTCTTCTTGAGCAACAGTCACTAAATTATTTATAACTGGAGCTACGAAACTCCAAATCAAGTGCCGTTAATTTTTCCTGAAAATAGACTCATATATCTTCTATCCATAAAATTTTCAAAATTTTTTGGTATGGTCAATCAATACCAAATTTTTCTCAAAGTTTCCCATGTTTCACTATTTGACTAATCTGACCACCCTTCATTACGAATCAAATTTCTCATTGTACAGAATTCAAAATATGTTCTTGTTTATTTCATTAGAAACTAGACTCAATAAGCTTTAATTACATAATTTATTCAGCTTCTAATTCTTCTCCCACAATTTATGGTGATTTTCCAAAATCACGTTACTGCTGCTGTCCCAAGCAGATTTATTACCAAATCACTCTTTCACACATACCTTGCATGCATGTTATTTAAACATGTATATCAACAATCAATCATCACATATCTATGATTTTACTTAAGTATAATCTCCATTTCATCATTTTAAAGCACAACATGTTAGCCGATTTTTCCCCTTAGCATCTAAGGCACATACATGCTCATTTGTTTGGCTCAACTTCACCTATCTTCCATTTTTCATCAAAAGAACATGAAACAACAACCATTTCCTTCATTTTAATTCATGACTAAATGCTCACAACACAACTAAAAACCAAAATATGCTTCAAGAGTTAAGGTAGAATCAAGAAGAACTCATGAACATCAAGATAGAAGCAAACTACCATGAACTTACCTTCAATTTTCTTCCCCAAGTGACCGAACATTCAAGAGCTTTCTCCTCTCCTTTCTCTTCTCTAACTTTAGGCTATGATGAACAAAGATGGACAAAAATTTGTTCTTTTCACCCCTTTTTCTTTTAATAAAATTTCATATTTCATCCATTTAATTCTTTAATACAAAATATATGAAATTCCCATCATGGAACATTTACCTAAACCATTATCATGGAACATTTACCTAACCCATTATCATGGAATATTTACCTAATCCATTATCATGGAACATTTACCTAACCCATTATCAATTTGTATCATGAATTATGGATATCAAGTGCTCATATTGTCTACAACAACATGATGGCTGGCCACTTCATGTAAAATGAGAGGTTTGTCATGCAAATCCTCCTATTTTGCACTCCTATTTATTTGGCCACTTCAATTTAGCCTATAGCATTTTCAAACATTTTCACATAGGTCCTATTTCATAATTTCACTCACAAATTACAAAATCAAAGCATGAAATTTTGTCAACATTCACAGAATTCCCGAAAATTGGGGCGTTACAAGTAGTGGATAGGATGAAAATATTCAAATGATATCTTGATATGTAGTTGTCATTTGAATGGAAAATGCATGATGTTAATTCGGTATTTGAATACTTGGTTGATTTGGTATAATATGTGTATGAAATGTTATGGAATGGCTGCCTATTGGGTTATAAAATGTTATCATTTATGCTTGTACATGTATGTGAAAATAAGGTGGCAAAATGGCTTTGCAAATAGCCTATTTTTGTCCATACGGGCACAGACACGGGCGTGTGTCTCGGCCGTGTGTGACACACGATCGTGTTACATGGCCGTGTGTCACCTGGTGTTGATATTAAATGAAGTTAGTATCCTCCACACAGTCTCACACACGGGCGTGTGACAGGCCGCGTGTTACAAGTCAGTATACCCCTAATTGGCACACGGCCTAGCACATAGGCGTGTGACTTGGCCGTCTTGCATAGGTCAGTATACCCTATAGGTTTGGCATGACCTAACACACGGCCTGGCACACGGGCGTGTGCGGTCACTTTGAAGGGCATACGGGCTAGACACACGGGCGTGTGGTTGGCCTTGAGACCTAAGTCAGTATACTCTCCAGTTTTCATATGGCTTGGCACACGGACGTGTCCTTGGTTGTATGATACAGGTCAGTATGTATGCCCTGTTTCCACAAGGCCTAAGACACGAGCGTGTCTATTAACCGTGTGAGGCACACAGCCTGTTCACACAGGCATGTGACCCTTGAAATGTTGTAAATTTTCTAAGTTTTTCAAAATTTTTATATGTTATTGGTTTAGTCCCGAACCACTTCTAAAGCATGTTTAAGGCCTCGTAGGCTATAATAAGGGACAAATTGTTTGAGTTTGAATGATGATTATATGATTTGATCGATTGTATGAGAAAAGTATAGGTATAAGTGTTATAAGTCTGGTAATGCTTCGTAACCCTATTTCGGCATTGAATACGGGTGAGGGGTGTTACATGTAATTAATAGAAGAACTCGGTTTTTAATTAAGAATTAGCTATTAACTAGATAGTATTACCTTTCGGCCTCTACTGCCAAACTAATCGACTAGTACACGTGTAACAGCCTGTTTTTGGGTCAAATCGGAACAGTAGTTTTGAAACCACAAATCCAAAGTCAAAATAATTGTTTTATTATTTTATTAAAGTTTACAGCATGATAAAATTTTTGTGTGAGAGTTTTGTAAAGAAATTTTATTGTTTGAATGCTTAATTCAGAAAAAAAGACTAAATCGCGTACAGCGTAAAACTTATGTTCTATTAGCTAAAAGCGTCAAATAGCTATAGAACATTAAAGTAAAGGTCTTTAAGTGGAAAATTGGCCATTTAAGAGTTAGTGGATGATAGTGGAGTGGCATTTGGTGTAATTACTAATGTTTTTAAAGGATATTTTGGTAATTAGTTAATAAAGTTAATGTTTAATAAAACCAAATTAAAATCATCATCTTTTCACCATTTCTCCACCGAAAATTAGAAATAATGGCAACCATGGGAAAAGCTTTTGGTTCGGCCAAACTTCAAATGCTCGATTAGGTACGGTTTTAGCTCCGTTTCTAATGATTTCTACGTTTTTGAGATAGTTACTTCGTAAACTAGCTAGCCCGTGTCTTCGGTTTCAAAATTGTTAAAGATTTTGATAGTTTCCATTGATGAGCTTATGTGTTCTTTGATGTTTAATGGTGAAATATGAATATTTGATGTTAGATTTTCATATTTTATAAAGTGATTTTTCAGAAAAATGCAAATTAGGGATTAAATTGTTAAGTATTGAAATTATGTGGTTAAAAGTGTGGTTATTTGGAAAATATGGGCTGCTAAGGCAATAAGAAGAATTTGGCTAAGCATGCGTAGGATGAAATTGCATGAAATTGTGATTTTATATGATAAGGACTAAATTACAAAAATGTGAAATAATAGAGGCAAAAGTGTAATTTTACCAAAATGTGTAAATTGTGTTAAATTGAATGAATTAATGATTAAATAAGTAAAATTTGTTATTATATAGATAAAGAAAAATGAGATTCGGATTTAGAATGGGGGAAAACAAAGTTTCAGATTAGTCGACCTAATTCGTCGTTACAACAAACGAGATAAGTTCGTATGCTAATAAACGTACTTAAATTGTGTTATAAATGTTTATTTATTATTGAATTGAATTGAATGCTATATGGTCATGATTACGAGCCAAAATCGACAGAATTACAACGTCTGAAAGTCCTATACGAACCTTAGAAATAGTATAGGATACAAATGTCATGACATTAGGGTTACCGAAATGAGAATACGTGTAAGACCATATCTGGGATATGGCATCATTATGATATTACGTGTAAGACCATGTCTGAGACATGGCATCGATACGAAATTTCGTGTAAGACCATAGTTGGGCTATTGGCATCGATATAAGTTTACATGTAAGACCATATCCAAAATATGGCATTGTACGACCTATGTGTGATTCCCGAGTATCCTTAGTGATTTCGAATGGTTCAACGGGCATAGTCAGACAAGAATGAAAGTATGATCGAAATAAGTAAAACAGGTACATACAATACTTATGTGAGAATTGAATGAAAGTGGTGAGTTCATATTATATCATGTATATGAAATGAGAAAGATTTGTGTATAAATATGTTTTATGCCAAAATGGGTTCATTTGGCTATATAGAGGTATGAATTGGATGTTAAATGAGGCATGAGTTATGTTTGTTTTAACTATATATAGATAAGGTATATAACGTGCGAAATACTGTTACTTGATGATAATTAACACGATTCACCTTGGCTAAAAAAAATGTGAGGAATGTTGGTCTGAATGAAGTTATATAAATAATTGATTTTGTATATGTAAATGTGATCGAAATGATAAGAATGTTTTTGATCCGTATGAGCATATAAATATATTAACTTGTGAAACTTTGTTAATTATGTGATTAGAATTATGGTATAAAAGTGAAACCAAATGAATTTATATTATAGTATATGTAAATGCTTAATATATGTTTATTCAATAAGATAAGTTTAATATCATACGAGCTTACTAAGCTTTGCAGCTTACTTTTTGTTATTTTTCTATGTTCTATAGTGATTCGGACATTCGCTAGGGTTGAAAGTCAGCGGAGATCGCATCACACTATTCGGTTTTTGATTTCGGTATTTATACACTTGTAACTTGGATATATGGCATGTATAGGCTTGAGTTATGTGGACATATGTTTTGGTAACGTTGAGTGTGAGTTTGGCTTATGATATGTGCTCATATATGTGCTTATAGTGTGTATATACATTTGGTTTTGTGTTTGGCAAGATAATTATGGAAATGGTGATGGTTTAGTGATTATGAGTATGGTTGACTATAAATGGTATATTGTTTGAGAAGTGGTATATTTTGGTAATGGATAGAAATGATGAATTATTATGGTTGTAATGTTGGAAATGGTAGTTAAAATGATGATAAAATGCTTGTATTGGAACTAGGTGAAATGGATGGCATTGGTATATGGAATTGGTATGTTTTAGAGTAGTAAATGTGTATTAATTTGGTTAATATTTTTAGGCTATGAATTGGGCATAATTTGTTGATTTTTTGGGCTGCCTTTTCTGTACGAATTGGTGCCACATTTTGAGTTTGCAGGGTAGACCATTATGGGTGGTGAATTGGCCTTGCAAATGGGCTATTTACGTTCACACGGCTGAGCACAAGGACGTGTGGCTCGATCGTGTGTGACATATGGCCTTGATGCACAGCCATGTGTCCCTTGGAAATAATTAGAAATTCAAGTCAGCCTTGCACACGGCCTAGACACACGGGTGTGTCTGGTGGTCGTGTGAGGCACATAGCCTTGGCACATGGGCGTGTGTAGCCATTTCAAATAGGCACATGGGCTAGACACACGGGCGTGTGGTCGGTCATATGGCCAAGTCAGTATACCCACTAGTTTTCACACAGGCGTGTCCTCGGCTGTGTGAGGCAAGTCAGTATGTATGCCCTATTTTCACACGGCATAGACACACAGGCATGTCTGATGGCCGTGTGAGGCAAGCGGCCTGTTCACACGAGCGTGTGACCTTTGTATTCAAGAAAATTTTCTAAGTTTCCCAAATTTTTCAAATGTTATTAGTTTAGTCCCGAACCTCTTCCAAGCATGTTTTAAGATCTCATAGAGCTTTATAAGGGACAATATGATTGTATATGAATGATGTATGTGTTTGAATGTTTAAATGTATGAGATATGTATATGTTATGATGTGATAGCTCGGTAATACCTCGTAACCCTATTTTGACGATGTATACGAGTTAAGGGTGTTACAACACGTTTATCTTTCGACCTCATTTTCTTAATCGGGATAAATCCACAATTTACTTGGTAAACATATCTTTTGACCTCGTTTATCCTAAATTACTTCCTAGGGTCGTCAATCTTAAGGTTTAAAAACACAAATTTATGCCAACTAATTCGTATGAGAAACACTCATTATATTGCTAACTATTCACACATCCACTTGTTAAACTACTTAATCAATTAAATAATTCCATAACCGAAACATGTCAGATATAAATAAAGCACAATTTATTCTAGTATTCGTACAAACATTAGTTGATTAGGCTAACAAAAATACAAATAAAAGAATAAACAAAAGGGATAAAGAAATTGTTCATTGATAAATCATTAAAGCGCGGTTCCGGAACAATCACCACTTGCAATCATATTCACTAATAGATAAGTTTCGACTAAGCGAACATAAAAATAAATTAAACTAAAAACTAAAGAAAAAGTGTATCTCCAAGTTGGCTCCCCTCTAATTGGGTTATAAGGGTGTTTATATAGGCAAATATTAGGGTTTTAGGTGCCTAAAATACCCTTGATACTTTGAGTGTAAGTAAGAAATAAATTAATCAATGAAAATTTGTCCAAAATATGGTTATTGACATTAGCACTGTGTCATTGTAACACCCTGAAAAATTTATTTATGTTCCTGTAAAATCTAACACAAGTGTTTATCTACTTTAGTGGTTCAGTGTTCTAAGTGTGTGAAAGAGGTCTTGGGTTCAACTCTCACCTTTGCTAAATTTTGTGATTTTTGGAATCAAGCCTTATCTTTGTTCAGTGGGCTTATATTAAATTATCTGTAAATCCATATTAGAATGAGCCTACTGGTTTGAGTGGTAAGGGGGTTGATGTGTTGGAGGTCCCTTGTTCGAATCCTTGTGTGAACGTAAGTATTATTTTTGCTCGGTTAGTTGATAGAGTTTCAACTGAGCCAAACTTCTGATGTAGTTGTGTGTAGAGGGTTAGTGGGAGAGACATAGGGGATTATGGAATATTATCTTTTATTTTATTTTTCTTTCTTAAAAAATAAACGTTTTCTCTCTCTCCCAAAAGAATTCTGACGTCTTTACTTTTCCCTTTTTGGAGTCTTTGCAAATTTTTCTTTGTTTTCAATTGTTCTTCGATTTTGTCACTTTTATTTTTGCACAAATCATTTTATTTCGGCTTTTTGGTGATCTTTGTGCATTTCTGGTAAGTGTGGTTTTTGTTTTGGTTTGTGAATCGATGGTTAATAGAGCTCGTTTTGTGTTTAGGAGAAGATTAAGGGACTGGGGGTTTCCAATCGGCGCTCTTGTTGTGCGAAATCGTCGTTGCTTGCTCGAAGGTAAGGGTTTTGTCAGATTAAAAAGAGTGTTCTATTTGATATAGTTCGGTTAAGTATCATTTTTAAATATGTAATTCGGTATCTTGTTGGCCAATTTTAGGTTCTGGTGTCTCGAGAGTGTTTTTCCATCAAAATCGTAACAATTGTATACCCGAAACGTAGAAAACGAGATTGTGACAAAAGCTAAAAAACTGCACTGTCAATGCCACACGAGCGTGTGGTCACCCGTGTGGATAGCCGTGTGCGAGACACGGCCGTGTAATCGATGAAGGCTTCGCCATGCACAGGACACGACCATGTGGAGGCTGGTGCGTGGTTGTGTAAACCACACGGGTTAGGCCAAGTTGGGCATGTAGGCCACACGGGCGTGTGGGTTTTTGGGCTAGGCCATGTGGGCCACATGGGCAAGGCTAATCTGGGTGTGTGGGCCACGTCGATAAGGGCTAACCTGTAACACCCCTTAACCCCAAACTGTCGCTAAAATAGGGTTACGGAGCATTACCAAACCTATCAGACAATTTTCAATTAATTCAAAATAAATGACATAGATATCTTGATTTAATTATAAAGTCCCTAAAATGGACCTCGAGGTCCAAATCACATGTTAGAATCAAATCAAGACTTGTTCGGGGACTCCGAATTTTTTTTTGTGTGAATTCAATATAACCCCTTTATAAATATCTAACATTCCCTGCAAATTCAAATCAAAACCAATCCAAACAAATCAATTCATGAATTTATACACCTCTAATTATAATAAACTAATAATATAAAGCTCTAACATTTTTATGTTTATAACAATCTAACATAAGATGTCTAATTAATTCATTTCAATTATCATTCAACAAAATTACTTAAAGCTATGATATAGACTATGTTTAAGACATATGTAATTGTATGGAACAACCATTACCATCATTTATCATTAATATTTATGTATTAAAATAACAACAAATTACAACTTAAGTACATGCCATTTTCAAAAGAGAAAATACATCACCACGTATTTGAGTTCAGGATTGACTTGGATGCTGAGTCGTTAGTCACTTTTGTACCTAACCTACGCACGGAAACAAACCATACGCTAAGTGTGCACTCAGTGGTATTTTTATAAACCAACACTTAAATAATTATAAAATACATATATAAAACTACTCAAATTCAATAACTATTCAAATATTCACCTTTCAATCCAGTGTTCTATTTTATTTCAAACTCAGTATCAATCATTATTTTTCAATAACAATTATTTGTTTATTGTTATTCAATAACAATCAGTTATTCAGTATCAAACAATCAATAACAATCAGTTATTTAGTCCAGTAATACAGTCATTCAGTTATTCAGTTCAATAGTTTACCTCTATTAACATAACTCGGACTTAGACGGATACACGGATCCAACCAACACACCAGTACGGCACTCAGTGCCCCATCAGCTTTGCCGAAGTAAAAGTAGTAGTACGGTACTTAGTACCTCATCGGATTAAACTGAAGTAACAATAACAGTACAACACACATGGTGCCTCATCGACTCGAAGTTGAAGTAACAGTACGACACTTATAGTGCCTCATCAACTCAAGGTCAAAGTATCCCTAAACACTTCTAATCCTATGGCATGCCAACTATATTTGGCTCAGCCCGATACAGCTAACAGGGTATTCAATTCATTTCTCAATTCACAGTAATTAATCATTTCAATATCCATTTCACAATAATTACATATTCACATACATTCAATTCAATATCAAAACACTGATACTTACCATAATATCTTTCCATACACTAATAATAATAATAATAATAATAATAATAATAATAATAATAATAATAACAACAAATTAAATGTTAAGTTTGATTTATAGAAATTCAAACCGAAATTCTCGAATCACTGCTCGTCAGCCTTCTCTTTTCCTTTCTTTGTTGAAGTCTCTGGTACGATATTAGCTACGTAATTAAACAATTAAAAATCACCAATCACACAATTCCATCTAATATTTCCTTTTATAAATAAATTTTATCTAAATTCCAATTTAATCCCAAAATCAATACTAATTTTATTTTACTAAAACTATTCCATATTCTCATTAAATTTCTTTTATAAACTCATTTTAACTATTCAATTTCACCATAAATCCTTAATTTTGAAATTCTTTCAATTCAGTCCTTACTATTCAAAACTTACACTTTATTTTACAATTTAATCATTTACTAACTTCTAACTTGAAATTCAATTAATTTAACCCCTAATTCATCAATTAATTCAACATAACTCATGTCTAAAAATCTATCAACTAACAAAATTTCAACATAAACCATGACATATTTTGTTCTAGGTCTCTAAAAACTCAAAAATTATAAGAAAAGGACTTAATTTGACTTACCAATTTGAAATTAAACCTTGAAAACCCAAAATTTCTTCATTTCTTCTTTTTTTTTTCTTTTCTTTCTGTTTCATCCCCTATTCTGTTTCTATTTCCTTTCTTTTATTTCTTTAGTTTATATATATAATATAATAATATAATATAATATAATATTTTATAATTAAAACATAAAATATCTTTATTATAAAATAATATAATAATATATTAAACATAAAAATCTTAGATTTTCCTCACGATAAACCGCCTCAATTTATACTTTTGGTATAATTTCCCATTTAGTTCTTTTTATTTTCTTTTAAACACACAACTAGCTTCATAAATATTTTTAATAAATATTTACAAAAAAAAATTTCGAAAACGGAGACCCAAAAATATACTTTTTCGATACCCTTAAATTTCGGGTCGTTACATTTCTCCCCCTTAATAAATTTCATCCTCGAAATTTACCTGAAAAGAGGTGGGGATACTGTACTCTCATCGTTTCTTCCGGTTCCCAAGTCGCTTCTTCTACATTATGATTTCTCCATAAAACTTTCACTAAAGGAACCCTTTTATTTCTTAATTTTTCACTTCTTGTGCTAATATCTTAACCGGTTCATCTTCATATGACAGATCAGGTCAAATTTCAATATCCTCTGTAGAAATAATAAGAGAAGGATCTGATCGATATCTTCTAAGCATAGAAACATGAAAGACATCATGAATCTTTTGCAATTCTAGAGGCAAAACCAGATGACATGCAACTGGTCCAACTCTCTCAATAATTTCATATGGCCCAATAAAACGAGGACTTAGTTTTCTTTTTTGACCGAATCTCATAATTTTCTTCCAAGGTGAAACTTTTAGAAATACCTTATCACCAACCGCGTACTCAATGTCTCTACGTTTCAGATCTGCATATGATTTCTGCCTGTCAAAAGCTGTCTTCAGTCTTTCTCGAATCTTCTTAACAGTATCTTTTGTTTCTTGAATCAATTTTGGTCCAATCACTTTCCTCTCATTCAGTTCTGTCCAACACACTGGTATCCTACATCTTCGTCCATATAAAGCTTCATATAGTGCCATTTGAATACATGATTGAAAACTATTATTGTATAAAAATTCAGCTGACGGTAGATAACGTTCCCAACCTAATTCAAAATCAATAATACAAGCTCGACACATATCTTCTAAAATCTGGATAACTCGTTCTAATTGTCCATCGGTTTGTGAATGAAAAGCTGTGCTAAAATTAAGTCGAGTACTAAGAGATTCATGCAGTTGCCTCCAAAATCTGGATGTAAACCGTGGACCCCAGTCGGAGATTATCAATACAGGAATACCATGCAATCTCACAATTTCCTGGATGTATGTTTCCGCAAGTTTCTGAAGTGACCAATCAGTTCTAACAGCTATGAAATGAGCCGATTTACTAAGCCGATCAACAATCACCCAAATAGCATTTTTCTTACTTGCTGACAATGGCAACCCTGTTACAAAATCCATCAAAATACAATTCTATTCCCATTCAGGAATATTAATAGGCTGAATCAGTCTTGTTGAAACCTAATGTTTGGCTTTAACTCATTGACAAGTTAAACATTTAGCCACATATTCCACTATATCTTTCTTCATACATCGCCACCAGTAAGACTCTCTAGATTACGATACATTTTTGTTCCTCCTAGATGTATTGCAAAAGGATTGTCATGTGCCTCACGAAGTATTGACTTCTTCAGGTCTAAAACAGCTGGAACACAAATTTGATTATGAAATCTCAGACAATAATACTTATTAATGCTGAAATTTTCTACCAAACAGTTCTGAACCATCTCTCTTTTCTTAATCAACTTACTATCTTCCAACTGTGATAACTTAATTTGATCAAACATCATTGGTTTAACTCTCAATTTAACCAACAGACTTCCATCGTCATTGATATTGAGCTGTGCAAACATTGCTCATAATTCACTCGCTGCTTTCCTACTTAATGCATCAGCCACAACATTTGTCTTCCCCAGATGATAATCAATCACACAGTCATAATTTTTCAAAAGTTCCATCCATCGACGCTGTCTCAAATTTAATTCTTTCTGCGTAAAAGATACTTAAGACTTTTATGATCAGTATAAATGTAGTATTTTTCACCATACAAAAAATGTCTCCATATCTTCAAAGTAAAGATCACAGCTGCTAGTTCCAAATCATGTGTCAGATAGTTACGTTCATGTGGTTTCAATTATCGAGAAGCATAAGCTATCACCTTCCCACTTTGTATCAGTACACACTTGAGCCCATTTAAAGAAGCATCACTATACACAATAAAATATTTCCCTGATTCTGGTAAAGTCAAAACTAGTGCCTCTGTCAACATCTACTTCAATTTCATAAAACTTTCTTGACATTGATTATTCCAGACAAACAGAACATTCTTTTGCATTAATTTTGTCATCGGTAAATTTATTTTTGAAAATTCATTCACAAACCTTTGATAATACCCTCCTAATCCAAGAAAACTACGTACCTCTGACACATTTTTGGGAGTTTTCCACTGAATGATTGCTTCAATCTTCTTTGATCCACTCTAATTCCATCTGCTGATACCACGTGACCAAGAAATACCACCTTTGATAACCAAAATTCGCACATACTCAATTTTCCATACAACTGTTTTCTCTCATAATGTTTATAAAACAATTCAAAGATGCTGCTCATGTTTAGATTTGCACCTTGAATATACCAAAATTTCATCAATAAAAACTACCACGAACTGATCCAAGTACGGCTGAAAATTTCAGTTCATAAGATCCATAAAAGTAGCTGGGACATTTGTTAGCCCAAATGACATCACTAAGAATTCATAATGCACATCACTTTCCTTTACCTTTAACTGATAATAGCCCGATCTTAAATCAATTTTTGAAAACACAGAAGCTCCTTTCAATTGATCAAATAAATCATTAATGCAAGGTAATAGGTATTATTCTTGACAGTCACCTTATTTAACTGTCGATAATCAATACATAACAGCATCGAACCATTTTTTTAACAAATAGCATTGGAGCTCTCCAAGGTGATGTACTAGGTCGTATAAAACCTCGATCTAGTAAATCTTGTAGTTGTACCTTTAACTCCTTCAATTAAGTAGATGACATACGATATAAAGGTATTGACACTGGATCTATACCCGGGTATACATCGATCACAACTTCAACTTCCTGATCAGGAGGTAATCCAACTAATTCTTTAGGGGATATATCAGGAAATTCACATACAGTCCGGATTTTAATACATTTTCTCTCCACCGAATCCAAATTAATAACATACGCTAAGAAAGCAGCATAACCCTGATAAAGAACTCACGAGCTTTAATTACTGAGATAATACGAACTGATCCACTGGACCGAATACCATTTACTTCAATCTGATCACCAATTTCATTCTGAACAATGAACATCCTTTTATAGCAGTCCAAAATTACCCCATGTTCTGATAGCCAGTCCATACCCAGTATAATGTCAAAGTCGCCAAATGGCATAATTAACAAGCCAACAGAAAAGATTCTATCCCGGATCATTAACGGGCATCTTCGGCATATTTGATTCACTAACATAGTTTGCCCCAGAGGACTAGATACCTCTACTATTACTCTATACAGTTCAAGTTTTAATTTTTCCGTCTCAACTAATTTTGTATTAACATAAGAATGTGACGATCCCAGATATATTAAAACATAAACGGGTTCTGAATGTAATAAAAATATACCTGTCACCATATCGTGTGCATCTCCTTCTTCACGAGTTCTTACAACGTATGCTCGGGCCGGGGCTATAGCTTCCGATTGTTGAGTGGCAACTTCACTTGTTCTTCCAGCACCTCCTCTACTAACTGAGCCACCTCTGCCTGACCCTCGACCTCTGAAAACAGATTCAAATCTCTGTAATACTGTTACTGTTGCTTTATTAATCTTTAGACAGTCTTCCCTATTTTTATTTCCAACACTCTTCCCTATTTTTATTTCCACAATATTGACATTCTGAAATTTCAGTATTCCGAGTTGGCCCTCTGATGCTACTAGTGGAAACTATCATATGCCTACCACGATTTCCGTCACTTCTATCTGATCTAGAACCAAATCTCCAACTGCCTTGAAATTCTTTTGATCTCTTAGGTTGTAGATTAGAGCTTGTAGTTCCAAGACGCTTTCCAAGTGAACGAAAAGTTTCAAGCTTTTTATCTAATCCTAACATTTGTTTAATTTTTATTTAATCCTAACACTTGTTCAACCATTTTGGCTCTCTCAATTAAATCTGCAAATTCAGTAATTCGAAGAGATACCAATTATAGTCATAATTCATCACACAATCCTCATAGAAATCGTTTGCATCTGTCAGCTTCAGTCGGTACAAATTCAGTTGCATATCTACTCAGTCTTAAAAATTCTCATTCATAATCTGCTACAGACATGTCGCATTGTTTCAGCATTAAGAACTCATGTTTCCTATCTTTTGTCGAAACCTTTTTTTTTTTTTAAAAATGGTCGACTTTGATTTTGAAAACTAAAACGAACATGGGACTCACCACCGATCTTTTTTATTGAGGTGTGATCGGATCACCTTGTAATGTAATCATTTTAATAAAATATTTTGATTTACTAAAACAACAATTTTGGTCTACGAAATTTGAGAAAACGGGTTCGGGAGTCGGTTACGTGCGAGGAAGGATTAGCACCCTCATAACGCCAAAAATTGGTACCTAATTGATTAATTAATGTCTTGATGTCAAAAGTTGAAAACTTGAAAGGAATTTAAAATACGATCCTTCTTTTTATTAATGATAATAAAAGAGATGCTTGGATAAATTAAAACGAGAATTAAAGGCCCGCTCGACTCGAGATAACAAAATTTCACATCTCGTGAGTTAGGACACAACATTTGAACTCTCGAAACTAAGCTTGCCTCTTAATCATTTTATTTTCCAAGTTGTACTTTGATTTCTAAAAGGATATTCGATTGTTTAGATCCAACGAGAAAGATTGAAACCCCGTAAGTTAGGGCACAGCCTTCTCGAGTTTCTAAACGACGAATATCGCCTTTATTTTTATTAAGAAAACATACATTTTGAAATTTAGACGGATATTTGGCTATTTAGGTTTAACGAGAAAACCAAGACCCCGTAAGTTAGGGTACGATTTCTCGTATTTTCTAAATACGAAATATTGCTGGTTTTCAAATTTTAAATTTTTACAAGTTTGGGTAAAAATGCGTAATATTTTTAAAAATGCGCTAGGTTTATTCGATGATAGTACGACTAAAACATAAGAAAAATGTCACATTTAATGAATAACGATAATGTGATATAACTTATAAAAATACGACATAATACCCATGTTAGAATAATAAATATTAATACAAATAACAATGCCAACGATAACGATGATGATAATAACATCGACATATACACATAAGGAACCATGTCAATCGAATAATAAAGACAAAGAAACAAATACACAAATAGATATAAAAGAAAATAATTTATAAAAGATAGAAAAATAGAAAAATAAAGAAATAAGTTAAAGTAAAAATGAATGTATGGATCTAATTAGAAGTCAGATATAATAATAATAATAATAATAATAATAATAATAATAATAATAATAGTAGATATAATAATAATAATAATAATAATAATAATAATAATAATAATAGTAGTAGTAGTAGTAGTAGTAGTAGAATATAAAAGTGCATGAAAGAATACAAGTAAATGAACTTAAATTATTAAAAAGGTGAGGAAATAAATAATAATAATATAAAAAAATAGTATAACGTAAAAAATAAAAAAGGAATCGTAGTATCAATAATAATGATAATGATGTTAATAATATAATAAAAATCAAAAGTTTTAAATCTATACAAAAGGATATAAATAAATAAATAAGTAGAAAATGATAAAATGAAATTAATGTATTTAAAATAGTTGATAAACAAAAACAAAAAGGAGATACAATAATAGTAATATGAAATTAATGATATAATAATATAATAATATAATAATAAGCATAAAAGGAAATATAATTGGCAATAATAACACCAAAATAATTAATAAAATAGCAAAAATAACAAAAGGGACTAATTTAAATTTTAAAACAAAAATTCAGGGGCAAATCGAAAATAAAATAAAATAGAAGGGTCAAATTTTAACGCACGCATACAAAGAGGGATCGAATGAGCAATATTCCCTGCCCTTAAAGCGCATCGTTTTGATGTGGACCAAAATGAAATAGGAGCGAAAGTTATGGAGCAAAATTATAAAATCAAAAGAAATAAAAAAGGATTTGATTAAAAATATGCGACAAAGCGGAAGGACTTATTGGACAAATAGCCCATCACAGCAAAAATGCGCGGATCTTTGCCAAGGTAGGGTCGCGGGTCGGTTCAAAGGCCAAACGGCGCCGTTTTGAGGCTATTGAAATTAGCCTTAAACGACGTCGTTTCCATGGCCTATAAAAATCAAAATTTTTGGAAAAAAATTCATTTTGCACTTTCTTTTTTAAAAAAAAAAAAACTAAAAGAGCTCTCCTTCCCTCTTCCTTTCTTTGAAGTTCGGCCTAGGATCCTAGCGAACCTCAGCCATAGCTCCGCCGTAGGCGGCGGTCGGAGGCACGCAAAACAGGGATTTTTCAGTCTTTTTTGAAGCCAATCACTTAGAGGGCGGGTTCAAGATCGGAACCCCGCAAGTTGGGCCAAACTCGGTGAAACGGAAGGAGAAACGATTCGTTTCTCTCCCTCTCCAGCGCAGTACAGGTAAAAGACCTATTCTCCCTTTGTTGTTTTATTCTTTTGAAATAAAAAAGAAATAACTGGTAACAATCACCTTGTAACCTTTTGTTTGCTATTGATATCTTTGTATATATGTTCGTAAAAAACCGAAGACGAAATTACATTGCTTTGCTGCTCTTTTTATAATCGGAAAAAAGAAAAATACAATATTTTTTTTTTGCTGTTGTTTGTCCCTTTTTGCAGGTACGGAGGCGACGTGGCTCGTGTACGGAAGACAGGGACTGCTGGTGGAGTGTACGAAGGCCGCTGGTGGCTGTTGGTGGTTGCGGCGCAAAGGAAACCTAGGATTTTCGAAAACCTCAAAATTTCGGGCCTTGTATTTTTGGGTCTATAGGTTTTGGGTTATAAATTGGGCTAGGGTCTTAGGTATAGGTTTGTTTAGGTTGATTTTGGGTTTGTGGGAGCTTGGGCTATTAAAAATTTGGACTTTATTATTATTTGGTTTATTATTTTGTATGTTTTGGGTTTGTTAGGCCCGAGCGAATTTGGGCTTTTTCATCTTTCATATATGATTCTCCCAAATATTTCTTTTGAAATTCTCTTAGAAAGAATTCTCAACTTATCTGTTCTTCTGACACATGTTAAGTTACTGGTTCCCACCATATGTACGCTTCTCCTTGTAACAAAGAAACGGCACACAATGAACTTTTATGTGGGGAGCACTCTAGTTGCTTCAAGATTCTCTTTGTGGTTTCTATCCAGTTTTCAGCTACAGACGGATCAACTCCCTTTGAACTAATAAATTTTGTAGCACCATATTTATATAGTTCTTTAATTAGAGCCCATCAGACTGTAGAAGTAGAGGTCATAACATGTATAGTTCCCACTGCTCGCTGAAAAGCATCAATTATTACTCTAAGAATTTCTGAATTATCTTTTTCTTGGGTTTCACCCCTCCTAACATTTGCCGGTTGACTACCTACTGGATTTAAACTAGGTGTTGCAAATTCTGATTCATTTATATCATATGATTCATCATCTTCACTATACATTTCTTGATCAGTATGTTCATTATATTCATTAGACATATTGAACTATAAAACAGAAACAAACAATATACATCAGCATCCAATTCCCGAATCAATTTGACTCAATAATGGCATGTACCTCTAGACTCAATCCCAAGTTCGATTTAATCTTAGAATCGACTAAATCTAGATAGCTCTGATACTAACAAAATATAACACCCCCTAACCCCAAACCGTCGCAAGAACAGGGTTACAATGCATTACCAGACCTATCGAACAATTTACAATTAATTCAAAATAAATGACATAAATATCTTGATTTAATTATAAAGTCCCTAAAATGGACCCTCGAGGTCCAAATCACACGTTAGAATCGAATTGAGACTTGTTCAGGTACTCTGAATTTTTTTGTGTGAACTCAATATAACCCATTGATAAATATCTAACATTCTCTGCAAATTCAAATCGAGACAATCCAAACAAATTAATTCATGAATTTATAGATCTCTAATTATAATAAACTAATAATATAAAGTTCTAACATTTTTATGGTTATAACAATCTAACATAAGATGTTGTCTAATTGATTCATTTAAATTATCATTCAACAAAATTACTTAAAGTTATGATATAGACTATGTTTAAGACATATGTAATTGTATGGGGCAACCACTACCATCATTTATTATTAATATTTATGTATCAAAATAACAACAAACTAAAACCTAGGTACATGCCATTTTCAAAAGAGAAAAACATCACCACTTGAGTTCGGGATTGACTTGGATGCTGAGTCGTCAGTCACTTTTGTACGTAACCTGCGCATGGAAACAAACAGTACACTGAGTATGCACTCAGTGGTATTTCTATAAACCAACACTTAAATAATTATAAAATACATATATAACACTACTTAAATTCAATAACTATTCAAATATTCACCTTTCAATCTAGTGCTTTATTTTATTTCAAACTCGGTATCAATCATTATTTTTTAATAACAATTATTTTTTTATTGTTATTCAATAACAATCAGTTATTCAGTCCAGTAATACAGTCATTCAGTTATTCAGTGCAATAGTTTACCCCTATTAACATAACTCGAACTTAGAGGGATACACGAATCCAACCAACACTCTAGTACGGCACTCAGTGCCTCATCGGCTTTGCCGAAGTAAACTGTAGTATTATGGTACTTAATACCTCATTGGATTAAACTGAAGTAACGGTAACAGTACGTCACACATGGTGCCTCATCGACTCGAAGTTGAAGTAACAGTACGACACTTATACTGTCTCATCGACTCAAGGTCAAAGTATCCCTGAACACTTCCAATCCTATGGCATGCCAACTATATTCAACTCAGCTCGATACAGCTAATAGGGTATTCAATTCATTTCTCAATTCACAGTAATTAATCATTTCAATATACATCTCACAATAATTACATATTCACATACATTCAATTCAATATCAAAACACTGATACTTACCTTAATATCTTTCTATACACATATAATAATAATAATAATAATAATAATAATAATAAACAATTTAAATGTTAAAGTTTGGTTTATAGAAATACAAACCGAAATTCTCGAATCACTGCTCGTCAACCTTCTCTTTTCCTTTCTTTTTCGAAGTCTCTGGTACGATATTAGCTACGTAATTAAATAATTAAAAATCATCAATCACACAATTCCATCTAATAATTCCTTTTATACATAAATTTTATCTAAGTTCCAATTTAATTCCAAAGTCAATACTAATTTTTATTTTACTAAAACTATTCCATATTCTCATTAAATTTCTTCTATAAACTCATTTTAACCTTCAATTTCACCATAAATCCCTAAATTTGAAATTCTTTCAATTCAATCCCTACTATTCAAAACTTACACTTTATTTTACAATTTAATCATTCACTAACTTCTAACTTGAAATTCAATTAATTTAACCCCTAATTCATCAATTAATTCAACATAACTCATGTCTAAAAATCTATCAACTAATAAAATTTCAACATAAACCATGACATATTTTGTTTTAGGTTTCTAAAACTCAAAATTATAAGAAAATGACTTAATTTGACTTACCAATTTGAAATTGAACCTTGAAAATTCTAAATTTCTTCTTTTCTTTTTTTTCTTTTCTTTCTGTTTCGTCCCCTATTCTGTTTCTTTTTCCTTTGTTTTATTTCTTTAGTTTATATATGTAATATAATAATATATTATAATTAAAACATAAAATATCTTTATTATATAATAATATAATAATATATTAAACATAAAAATCTTAGATTTTCCTCACGATAAACCGCCTCAATTTATACTTTTGGTATAATTGCCCTTTTAGTTCTTTTTATTTTCTTTTAATCTATAATTCAACTTTTACCCTTTATTCAATTTAGTCTTTTTTATTAATTACTCAGAATTAAGTCAAATTCACCTATTTAAAACCTAATTAAACACACAACTAGCTTCGTAAATATTTTTAATAAATATTTACGAAACTATTTTTCAAAAAGGGTGACCCAAAAATATACTTTTCCGATACTCTTAAATTTCGGGTCGTTACATAACCGAATCCTAAAACTATTGATCTGATAGACTGATATTCTGTTCTGAGTATGTAATGCTATGCATGTCTGATTGTTTTGCTAGATGCATATCTGTTATCTGTATATGATCATGTTTAATCTATTATATCTGTATCTGATTTCTACATCTGTTTATTGGGGTGGGATTGTATATGAGGAGGAAGTGTTCTGAATGGCGATCATCGCCTATTTTCTGGCAACTTGGCTGAACATTATCTGACTTCTGTCATTTTGGCACGATATGGTGTGTAGGGATGGGTAGGTGTTTTTAACCCCACATGGTATGTTGGGATGGACGGAGTTGGTGTGTAGAGATGAGGGTAGGATTCTGTATGTTCCGATCTGTATATCTGATTACAATGATTGTATCTGAAATGGGCATGAGCCTGAATCTGTATCTGATTGTTATGAGATTTCTATATGTTTGCATACTTAATTCTGTTGGGTTCAACACTGAGTTTACGAAAACTCATATCTGTTTGTCTGTTCTGTCTAGATAATTCAGAGACTTAGGCGGATCGGTGCGACAGAGGGTCAGCGGTGGCCACTCGACCGTAAACTATTTAAATTTAATATTTTATGGTTTTTATATTAAATTTTGGATTATTTAAGAGTTCATAAATTTCTGGACTAAATGGACTTTTAACCGTTGATTTTGGTTTTGGATAATTTATTAAACTGCACACTTCGATAAAATGTTTTATGATAACGACGGTTTTATACAAATAAAGTTTTTCTAAAATGCGAATCGATTTTTCAGAAAGGTATCAGTTTTATTAAACTTCCACTGTAAATAAGTTTTGGCAAAACAAACAATTAATTAACATTTTCGATTATGTTAATAAAAGATTTGAGATAATAGACAGAGAGGACTTAACGTAACAACTCTGTTTTGAAAATCCATTCTATGTGACATCTCCGGATTCAGCCATAACGTCTAGGTCGGGTTTGGGGTGTTACAGTCATGATATCATCCAGGTTGTGTTGCAACACAGGGTTTCAATGTTGCGAAACACTGGTGTCGCGATACTAAATTTTGGTGTTGCAACATCGATGTCTGGTTTGCTCTAGGATTTTATTTTTTTTTTCTTTGACCTTTGGTGTCGCGACACTGGATGTCTGTGTCGCGACATGGTTGTCATCCTTTGTACTGGTGGGCCTAAAATGACAATTTGCACACTCAAATAGCCTATTAGTCATTCTCGAGGCCTGAATTGGCCTCATGAGTCATTAAAACAATAGAAAATGCGTAAAAACACTTATTTTGAAATAAAATAAATCTAACCTAGTAAAACTAAAAATCTAATAAATAAACATAAAAGGCTAGGAAACAAGCTCGGTAAGTGTCAAAAAGACTATAATTTGCCACCACGAATTGTGGTAGATCGCAACCCTAGTAGGAATACTAGGGTACATCGTCCACCATACTTCCACTCTGAGTAGGAAGTTATTTGTCTATTTGAAATAAACTACTATAACTTAACAAGGGTTCTGCCTTCTCCTCCTATAAATAGATGACATTGGTAGAGCTATACACAGAACCTTGAGAGATTGTTACTCTATCGAAAAATATAGAGTATTTATTTTCAACTATTAAATATATTTTTTCAAAATAACAATTCTGTCGGTTTCTATTAAAGAAGATAGAATTTTCATTTTCACCCCAAAAAGAAAAGAAAACTTTTTTTAGTTCTGTATTTTGATTCAATTAGTTTAAGCCCACACTCGAAGCAGTTCGTGGTATGAGAATAGTAGAGAAGATTGTTTGGTTGAAAGCCGAAAAAATCAAGGATACACTTATCTGAAAACACATGTATGATTTTGGTTTAAGGTTTATTGCTATAAATATCACAAACTAGGTCAATTTTCAAAATTTTAATTTTCTGTTTTGCAAGAAAACCGTTTTCAAACTAGAATTTTTTCAACAATTAGTATCAAAGCTCTAGATTGTGCTATATTTATAGTATAAACCAAGATCGAATCTCTCTCTTCATCTTATTTGATTAATATTTGATAAGATGTAACATTCTTGTAATTATTCACATGTTTAAGGGAATGTATGTGAATGAATATATAATTATTTTATTTTCATGGATGATAAAGTAATTTTACCAAAATTATAATTCCTAGAAATTTATGTGTAATTTAATTTGTTTTTCAGGCATGTATATTTTAGACCGTGGACTATCATCTCCACGTAGGATTTTAATTTCATTATTTTAGAATAAAATATGTGAGCCAGAAACAGACATAGAAATTTTGTAACCTAATTCTTTCTCGACGAAATCCAAAAAACAAGACAACAAAAAACTCAACCTAGTGGAGCTCGACGGTGGCCCGACAGTGGCTGATGGCGTCGGGGACACGAAAATGGTGGCTAAAAGACAGCAACAACAGAAACGTGAACCAAAACTGCAACAAAAGTCTGTTGCAGTTTTTATTTTTCTAGGATAGAATCATGAAAACTTTAGCTGGTCAGAGTCATTTATTTTTATGCTTTTATTTTATATGAGATAAGCGTAATGATAATTATATGACTACAAATGTATGTTCATGCATATATGAGATAAACATGCGATATAGAATCATTTTCTTTACTATGTTGTGATTTATCTTTGGCGTATCTCATTTATTTGGGTTGAGTTGTATTATCTCTTTTGTTTAATAGAATCATTTATCTTTCAAAACAAATAAAAAAAGTGAAACGTTTAATTTCTATTAAATTATTTTTGTATAATTTGTATAGATTATTTGAATCGAATAATTGATATATTTTAATTATGTTTATTAGTTATTTATAGTTTATATATATAAATAGGAATTTGAATTTTGTTTGAATTGAAGAGTATTTTTTTTATGATATTACTAAATTTGTATTGAAAAATAATTATAATTAACAAAATTGTAATAATTACACATTTAAAACAATTAGAATTTATCGATTGAGTCTTAGCTCGATTGGTATGGGCATTGTTGTCAATGCAGGAGGACGTGGGTTCGAGTGTGCTGAAGCGCATTATCCTCCTATTTAAAGGAAAAATTACAAAATGATTACCTACGTTTTTAATTTTGTCTTTTTTGGTCACAACCGTTAAGTTAGTAACAAAAGTTATGTGTTGTAACAACCCGATAGTCAGGGATGTCAAAAAGTGTATTCCCGAGACTCCGTTCCCGTGATAAATATTTACGAAGTTAGCTGTCTAGTTAATTAGGTTTTTGTTAAGTGAATTTGTATGAATTAAGAGTAATTAAGTATAAGGACTAAATTGCATATAGGGTGAAAGTTAAATTATAGATTAAAGAAAAATTAAAGGGACTAAAGAAGCAATTATGCATTATTCTTTAATGAGGCGGCATAAAATGTGAAATTATTATATATATATTATAATAACTAAAGTTAAAATATATATTATAATATGTTTACTTAATATTTAAGTATATATATTTTATAATAATAACACAAATAGGTAAATGAAAAGAGAGAAAGCAAAATGAAACAAAAAGAAAAGAAAAG
Organism: Gossypium arboreum; assembly: GCF_025698485.1. Taxonomy (NCBI): domain Eukaryota; kingdom Viridiplantae; phylum Streptophyta; class Magnoliopsida; order Malvales; family Malvaceae; genus Gossypium; species Gossypium arboreum. Next base: position 1,465,542 of record NC_069081.1, read on the forward strand.
GAAAAGAAAGAAGAACATTCGACTTAGGGGTTTCAAAGTTTCAAGTTCAATTGGTTAGTCAATTTAGTCCATTTTTCTTGTAATTTTTATGTTTTTAGAATCCCGATTTTATGTACTACCGACCTATGTCGAAATTTTAGCAATTATTGAGTTTTTAAATGTTGTTAATGTTGAATAATTTTAATATTAGGGATTAAATTGATAGATTTAAAAGCTAGAAATGAAAAAGGATTGAATTGTAGAATAAATTGTAAATTTTGAGTAATAGGGACTAAATTGTGAAAAATAAAAATTTAGAGATTTAAGTGAAAATAGTTAGTTAAATTTAGTTTAAAGTGAAATTTAAATGAAAATATAAGATTAATTGTAAAGTTTCAGGTTTAGGGACTAAATTCAAAATTAGGAAAATATTCAAGTAAAATTGAAATATTTAATATGAAATTGAATTGTGTTGTATTGATGAATTTTAATTGTTTTAATTTCATAGCTAATGTTGTACCGGAATCCTCGACTAAAAAGGGGAAAGATAAAGTTGACATCGAATAGCTCGGAATTCCTAGTTTGTATTTCTATAATCCGATCTTAGTTGTAAATTTGTTATAATTCAATTTAATGGATATGTTAAGTGTTGAGGTGAGTGTTTGACACTTTGATATTGAATTGAATTGAAGTTGATTGAAATGGATTGAATTGATATATTATGAATGTATTGATTATTTGAATTAAAATGAATATATATATGAGTAAATGTGATAATGTGCAAATACGATAATTGGATATTTGTTGTATTTGAAAGTGAATTGAAACCCTATTAATTGTATCGGGCTGAGTCGGATATAGATAGCATGCCATAGGATTGGGAGAGTTCAGGGATTTCTTTGACTTTGAATTGATGAGGCACTGGGTACCAATTTACTTCGGTTTAGCCGATAAGACACTAGGTGTCAATTTACTACTTCGAATTATCCAATGAGGCACTGGGTGCCAAACTGGTGTGTTGGTTGGATCCGTGTATCCGTTCGAGTCCGAGTCGTGTTAATAAGGGTAATTAAATAAAACGGTACTATGATTGATATTGGATGATATTGTACATGAATTAAAAATGGAATAGTGAATTAAAACATGAAAATGAGACACATGAATTATGTATTTATGAATTGGATATTGTTACTGTTTCAAATGATTTGTGGATCAAATTGTGAAAAGCTATTATATAGCAAGTGATGAGAATTGAGTATGGTATAAAATGATGTATTTATGATTTGAGTATTGAATAGTTAATGTTATTGTATAAATAAATGTGTTTTAAAAATTCAATTGTGCTTAAAATTTAATTGTGCCTATTATATTGTTTTGTATTTAAATATTCGGATTATAGAAATACCACAAAGTTTTTACTTAGCGTACGGTTTTATTTTCCGTGCATAGGTTAGGTACTTAATTTTTGATCGTCGATTCAGCATCCAACAATGATCCCAAACTCAAATGTGGTGATGTTTATCCTTTGTGCCGGCATGTACCTAAGGTGCCTAAATAATAGTTATTTTGTGGTTTGATTGTAAATGAGGTTACAAATTTAATATTGGTTTGGTATATACATATAAACATGTGTTTGTCTTTGAAGCTTTATTATGGCATGTTAAATTGATGTTTAAGTGTTCATAAACTAGGCAAAATGGGTTAAATTAGGTATGTTTATAATTTGAAATTGAATAAGGGACATTATGTATGAGTTTGATTGGTTTCACATATGAATGTTATGTTATATGAAATGTTGAAATTTTTTTCTGTTTGATCTGTAAACTCCGGTAATGCTCCGTAACTCGGTTCCGGTGAGGGATACGGGTTGGGGTGTTACATGTGTCCTTTTTTAAATTGGTATAATAAGTAACACCCTAAACATGGCCTAGACGTTATGGCTGAATCTTGGAGTGTTACGAAGAAGAATTTTGAAACCGATGATACTTCTAAAAAAAACAATGTTTAGTTATTTGATACAACGTCCAAGTTTTATAAAACATATTTATTTATATATATTACTAAAACTGTTACAAGTTGGTTTTTAAAGTTAACCAATTATTTCGCAACGGAAGTTTAAAAATCGTTTAAAACAACTCAAAAATAACATTTGTTCTCATAAAATCTGTATTTTGTCGAATCATCGTAGTTTAGAAATCATAACACAATCAAACCTAAAAATTCAAACCAAACTGTCCAAAAAGTCCGAAGAGTCCAAAAATTGAAAAACTCTCACGAAAATCAAAAATTTCAGTAAAACCATTAAATAATAGTAATAATAATAATAATAATAATAATAATAATAATAATAATAATAATAATGAAAACTCTCAATTGGTCACCGTTAAGCCTCCGTCGCACCGACCTGCCTATGTCTAAAGATTACCTGAATAAAATAGACAAACAGATGTGAGTTTTCGTAAACTCAGTGCGTAACCCAACAGAGATAGTCATACAACACACATAGAATTTCATATAATATCAGAATAGATTTGGACCTAAGTCCATAACAGAAACAGATATCAGAATCAGATAACAAATCAGACGTACAGAATCTTACCCCAATCCTCTATACACCATCTCCGTCCATTCCATCACACCAAGTGGGGTTAAAAACACTCATCCATCCCCCTACACACCATATAGTGTCGATGCGACACATAACAGATAATATGCAGTCAAGCTGCCAGAATATAGGCGAAAGGTCATTGTACAAATCACTTCCTCCACATATACAAATCCCACCACAACATAGATACAGAATATAGATGCAAAAATAACAGAATAAACATGCTTAACATGCTCGTATATAGATAAATACATACTTAATGGTACAATCAGACATACATATCAATTTCGTACTCAGATCAATTTATCAGAGTACCAGATCACATTAAATAGGGTTTGGTTAGCCCTTACTGACCTTATGATAGGCCCACAGTCGATCGAAACAACTTGTGAGACCTTAGGGAAATTTTCAAAATTTTGGGCCCACATGCTCGTGTGGGCCCACACTCCCAAATTGGCCTTGCCCGTGTAGCCTACACAGCTTGGCCCAACACTCGCACGCCCATGTGACATGTCTGTGTAGGCCCACATGCCCAACACATTCGCCATCACACTGTCGTGTCTCGCGCACGGCCACACCTACAACACTCACACGATCGTGTCTCCCACACAACTTGGCACACACTAGTGTGGCATCGACAGTGCCCTTTTCGACTTTCGTCGAATCTCAATTTTTCGTGTCTAGGGTATACACCTGGTACAATTTTGATGCAAAACCACTCCCAAGACCACCAGCACCACTATCAAACTCTATCACACACACAGATTAAACCGTTGGAATGCAACTCACTACTTCACCATCTTCTCCCAAACGAACGAGAACAAATGAATTAACGACCCCCAAAGATTAAAAAATTGATTCAGAATAAGGAACGAAAAACAAAACAAAAAGAAAGCATAGAGAGAAGGAAGAGAAGAAGTGAAAATCGTTGTCAGAAACTTTGAGAAGAGAGAAAAATAAAAATTAAATTAAATTTAAAAAAAAAACATAATATCACAACCCCCCATATTATCCCACTACTAATTGACTCACTAACTCTCAACCACCTCTGAATTTCACTTCCACCGAACCTCTATCACACAATCGGCACAAAAATTTTCCAGAAAGTGAGACTTGAACCCAACTTCAAACACATACTCAAAACAGTTAACCACTAAATCAAATACTCATTTATGTTAAAATTCACAAAAACAAAATTAAATATTTCAAGGCGTTACATAATGACAAATTTAACCCTCAATATTTATATATTATATCAATTTTATCTTTATTTTAAAAATTTACCCCATATTTGAACATCATGTCAATTTGATCCCTGTTCTAAAAAAAACATTAAAAATTCTATTTTTAAAAAATAATAATAAATTTTCTAAAAGTCAAACTTTTCACTCCTCTTCCGTCCAAAGTTTTTTCTTTTCTCGGTAAATAAACAAAAATCACTCAAATACAGACATTCGCTTCTCAAAAATCAGCAAAAAGATGAAAACCCAAAATTATTAACATGATTTTGAACCTAACTTTGTTATAAAAATTAGAGTTATTTATAAAAACTTCCATTTTATTTCCCTTTATACTCCTTCAATAGCAAAATACCATGAGAAACGTTGGAAGTAGCAGAGTGTGTAACTAAAGGAGAAACTGCAGTCGGCAAAACCACCCTCTGCTGCCACAGCTGCCTACTCCATTGCAACCAAAACCTGAAATTATTGCCGATCGTTATGTCTTTGCTGCCGCTACGCCTTACCCGCCCCAACACCTGAACAGGAACCCACCCCAATACTATGAGTCGCCAGCCGTCAGGCCCTTGCCTCTTTCGGCGCCTTACGGTCATCACCATCGAAGTATGCTTATGGACCAATGATGCCACCGCCTCTAGTGTCGTATACTGAGTATCAAAAGGCAATTACTATAAGGAATACCATTTATTTGAAGAAGGGAACTTTAAGATTGATTCCTGTTGGGAAAAATCCCGGGAAGTTTTCGGTTTCTTCCACTTTCATTCAAGAGATGTTTTGCTGTTCGGTTTCTTTTGTTTTCATTCTAAAAATCTCAACTTTGTAACTGGGATAGCTGAATCAAGATCAGCCCCATTTTTTAAGTGTAAACTATACCAACTGTCCCTAAACTTTGTTTAAAATTATATTTCAGTCACTTAACTTTCAAAAATTACATAATAGTCACTAACATTATCAAATTGTTATATTTTTATCACTCGGCTGTTAACTTCCATTAAAAAGTTTCGTTGCATCTTAATTCAGAGGTTAATAGCTAATTTGATCCTTGAATTAAAGTTAAAAATCATTTTGATCTTTTAAAATTTTCTTAACAATAATTGTAAAAATTTAAAAAAATCTTAGACTACAAATTATTAAAAATATATATAAAAATAATTTAAAAAGTCAATTTTAAAAATTATAAAAATATTTAAATGTGTATAAATCTAAAAATTCTTAAAATCAAAACTAATTTTTATTATATAAAAAAATCTTAAAATTTTCAAACTAAATTCCATTTGTTTTCCACCATTGATAAACACCTTCAATCACATTAATAACTTCATGTTGTGTTTCCCAATTGTAATTTTTTTCTCAAAGCCCTAGCAAAATGGATCTCAATGCAATATTCAGATTCCACAAGTAGACCGGCTATTGATACTCGACTTTTCAAGAAACAAAAGCTAGGCTTGCAACATTATTTTCATTCTTGAGAATTGTAAAAATTTCTACCATTAATAACCTATTTACAAGATTTTCTTGATAATTATTAAAAAAAAGGAGAAAATATTTAAGAAGGAAGAGGGCAAGAGAAAAGAGTTTCTATTATATTGTTTGGATTCTTTGGTATGTTTCAATTTTTTAAATTTGAATTTTTTTTCTTTTAATTTATAATACAATGTACCTTACTTTTTTTTCTAAATCCATCATTTCTTTTCTGTAATTCTGGTTACTAGATTGATTGAGGTTCTGAATAACTTTCAGTTTTGAAATTTTGGAAATTTTAAATTTATAATACGAAGTGCTCCTCTTCTTCTCCAAACCCACCATTTTTTAAGTTCAAATCAAGATTTTACTTTCAGTTATAAATAAAACATATAATTATTTAGTTTTAATGATCTCAGAAGAACGGAGCTAACGCCGATCTACATGAAAAAAGAGAAGAAAAAAAAAAGCAAAGAAAGATGAAAGTAAAGAGAGCGTAAAACAACAAAGTAAGTGAAAAAACGAGTAGAATCAAAGTGAATGGATTTTTTTTTTTTTAAGAAGTTCAAAGATTGTGATTTTTGATGAGATAGGATATGGAAAAATTAGCTACAACATTCTTGGTTTTTCCTTACTACAATTGATTTTTTATGAATTTTTATTTATATTTAAGACTTTTTATTATTTTTTACAATTATTGTTAAGAAAATTTTAAAATATCACAATGATTTTTTAATTATAGCTCAGAACCAAATTAGCTATTAGCCCTTTGAATTAAGGTGCAACATTAATTTTTAACAAAAGTTAAAAATCGAGTGATAAAAATGCAACAATTTGATAACATTAGTGACTATTTTATAACTTTTAAAAGTTGAGTGATCGAAATATAATTTTAAACAAAGTTTAGAGGTAATTGGTATAGTTTACCCTTTTTAAAAAAAATTTTGAATTTTTCAAAATAATGATTAAATTGACATCATGTATAAATATTGTGGTTAAAATTTTAAAATCATTATGAAATTGATATAATGTGTAAACATTAACGATTAAATTTGTTATTTTTATACCATTTTAAAAATGACCCATCATTATTTTATTACGAACAGGTGGCTGATCAAAAAGATAAAATTAAAAACTTAAATAATCATTTCAGTATCTTTTCATAATTAAATAATAAAAAACTTATCAATAATTAAATAACTAACAATATAGTTTACCCTTAATTATATATATATATATATATATCATATGTATACTAATTCTTAATGCATGCGTTGCAAAGATTCTAAATTATTTTCTTCATGTAATCAATATTAAGTAATACTGTTGAAATTGTTCAACATAATAAAAATATGTTTTAAGTTAACACAACAAAAATTTTAAACCACAATTAACTCAAAATTTAATAATTAAAATATAAAATACAATTTCAGATTTAACAAAATATTTTTAATATTTATTTTTCAGTTGGCATTTGCAACAACTAAAAAGATATGAATTTAATCGTGGTTAGACGTATATTTTACTCCAATTTAAGGATCGAAAAAAGTTAAGATACAAGTAGACAATTGTATAAAAAATTTAATAAAAAAATAAATTATTATTATGCTAACATATAATAATATAATAAACATAAAATAGAAGAGGATTACCTTGCAAAATTACCAAAGAAAAAAAAAGAAAAAGATAGAGAAAAGCTTAGCAAGCAGCTCACCAATGCTTTTCTTACATGTTATTAGAATCGACGTGAGTGTTTGATCGAATCGAGTCGAATCAAATAAAATAAATTAGAAAAAATTGAGTTAGTCGAGTTGATGAATATTATTTTGTCATTCTAATTCAATTTGAATTTTTTTTTAATCAAGTCGAGTAAAATTGAATTCAAATTGAGTTAAACTAAAAATTTAACATGTCAAAATAAAATCTTGTTACTTTATAACCAATTTCATGTTAACACATAAATTTGAAACCGTATCTATTTGAAAACTATTTCAAAGTAAAATAAGAAAAATTATTTTAGTATGATAAACTTGATTTGATAATTTATTTGTTTAGGTCCTTAAAATTAATATTTTTGAAAAATTTTAAAATTTTAAACAGTTTTATATAATCTTTAGATTTTTAGATTATTTAATTTTATAATTTAAAAATATGACATTTTAGAGATTTTAATAAATATGTTGAAATTTTTAAAATTATTTTGATTTTGTTTTTGTCGAAAGAGATCAATTTACTCATTTTCGAAATTGACAGGGACCAAAGGGGAGTATTTACATCAATCTATCATTTAAGTTATTCAAATTATTTGAATTATTCAAATTGTGAAATTCAACTTAACTCAAACTCAAAAAATTAAATTATTCATTCTAGTTAACGCAAAAAAAAATAATTAAAATAACTCAATTCGATTAACTCAAAATTTAAATTTTATTTTATTTTTCATGTTAAACTAAGTTTTTAGCTGAGTTACCTTCTTCTTTTAGCTGAGTTACATTTGAGCATTGAGTTACCTTCTTTTTGCTGAGTTCTTGCTTTCAAAGTTTACTGTTGTATTTTTTTATTATCAGTGCATGGTGTTGCTTACAGTTGTCATTTATTATAGGAATTAATATTAGCCAAACTTACATGTGGTCAGAAGCGAATTTAGGGAGACTTGCAGAGGTCCCGCCTTCTCTAAAATAAAAATTACTATTTAAGCTCTTTAAAAGAATTTAAAATTTTAAATTAATAAAGGTAAAATTATATTTTAACTTTTTAAAATTATAAAATTAAATTTAATTCATTTAAAAATTATAAAACTATAAATTATAAAAAATTAAAATTTTATTTAGTTTCCCTAAAAAATTATTCTAGCTTCGTCAGTGCACGTAATTTACGTCGTGGCATGCATGAAGGGATACCAGTTTTCCCCCTCCATAGAATGGAGACTGAAAGTGTTTCTGATAATCATCGACCCATCATGAATCTTCAATAAGCAGCTTTAGTTAATGACTTTAAACAATATGACTAGTCCCTCATGTTTGTGTGTGTTTCCTTAAACAATATAAAATATATTTTATAATTAAATTAAATTAAATAATATTTTTTATAAATATTATGCATCTAATTGATTCAGTTCAATTCAACATAAATCCCAATTTCACGAACAATATGACTAATATCTATTTAAAAATTAAGATAAAAAAATAGATCAATTAAAGATTAGTATTTTGTATTATCTATTTTCTCTATTGTTTTATACAATATTGGGGGTGGGGGGATAAGGGTGATAGGGTTTGAACTCAAGGTCAAACATGTGTTTTACAAGAGTTGTAACTAGGGGTGTGCAAAATTCGGTTAACCGGGCGAATTCGGTTAATAGGTCGGTTAACCGAATTAATTCGATTGGGGGTCGGTTAAAATTTTTTTGAGTTTTTGGTTAACGGTTAATTCGGTTCGAAACCGGTCGGTTAACCGAAAAAATTAATAAAAAAATTACAATATATAAATAACCCACTATTCACTCAAACCCAATCCAACATAAACCCAAATACCCAATCTAATATATATTAATCCAAGTACCCAACCTAACCCAATTACCCAACCCAATCATAAAAACTACAAATAATTTAATAAATAAAAATAAAATCTAAAACTAAAAATAAAAATAAAAAGAATACAATTTTATACAAATAATTCGGTTAATTCGGTTAATTTAGATAATTCGGGTAATTCGGTTAATTCGATTAATTCGGTTAATTTTATACTTATTTTAATCAAAAATTAAAAAACATATAATTTTCGGTTAACCGACCAAACTAACTGAAAAATTTTCAGTTCGGTTAATTTTTTTGAAAAAATTTCGGTTCGGTTAACGGTTAAAAATTTTGAAAGGTCAGTTAATTCGGTTAATGTTATTTCGGGTCGGTTAACCGATTGAACACCCCTAGTTGTAACCACCACTAAGTATAAGTGAAGACATTTTTCTCAATTTTTTTTAAAATCTATAAAATAAATAATATGATAATATTCATAATAAATTATTAATTTAAAATAATTATTACCACTTAATTAGGCTTTAGATTCATGTTAAATTATATTTATTATTTTAGATTAATTATCACTCAATTAATGTTACAATTATATACTAATTAAAACTAATATTTAGCCCTATAAATATATACACTAGCAATGCATTTTCAGTTAAAATAACATCTAAAAAATTACTAAAAAAAATCATATTTTAACACTATTTAATAGTTTTGTTTCCATCACAAAAAGTATGATTTTCATTATTATTTGATGTAGTATGATTTTCTTTATTATTTGATGTTTGATAGTTTTACTATTATTTAATTTTAATAATATATACATAATTGTGAATGTTGCTTATCATTATATTATCAAATATTATGTCTAAGGCAATGAAATATAAAGTAATGGTTCTTTATAAGTGAAATTTTTACTCATTTTGAATAATAATTTGTTTTATCTAATTACTTAATAGTTTATTATCAATTATTTCTAACTTAATTATTTTATTTTCATTACTTTAAATGTAATTTTTTTAAATTATTTTTCAAAATTAATAGACTTTCATTATAAATTATATCAATTATCATTTAATTAATAAATATATATTTTAAAAAATTAAAAATATATTATTTAATAAATTAAAAATTAATTAATAAAATAACGTGTAACACAAATGAAATGAGGATTAATTATTTTTTAATAATGTTACTTAAAGTAAAATTATATTGTATGCAACAAATGCTTAAAATATGATTTTAAATTTTGTTATTATATTTGAATTGTGAAATAAATTAATATATTTTAATTATGTTTAATCATTCTAATAATGAAATTAAAAACTAATTTAAAGAAAATTTTAAAGTTGGTATAAGATAAATTAGAAACACATTTATAATTTGTTGAAAAATTGTAAATAAAATTAATGATGAGAGATCGATATCTAGTAGACCTGTTTATGGGTTGGACTATCCAACAAAATTTGAAGGCTCGTCCGAAATTTGGGTGGGTTTATGCAAAAATATTAAACTCAAAAAATGAACTTGGGCAAAAAAATTAAGCCTGTTTAAAATATGGGTCGGGCTCAAACTTGAACATTCAATGCTCGAGCCCGATCCTACTTATTTTAAGTTTATAATTTTTTATATTATGTAATCTAGAACACATTAAACAAATAAACCTATACTAAATATATAATATGATTTTAAAGTAAACATTAAAAATGTTAAGATTACTATATAAAAATTTTCAATAAATAAAAAATGTATAAAATTATTAAATATTAAATATTAAAATAAAACAATATAAATATTTTTAAATAAAAAATAATATGAGCGGACCTAAAATGGATTTGAGTTAATAAAATAAATTTGGGTTAATCTTTTGCAAATATGAACAAATTTAGACAAAATTTTAAGTCCAGATTTTACGTCAAACTAGACTTAATTATATATAAAATATGTTAATATCATATTTAGACCTAACCCAAACTCAGACTTGGTCTGGCCATGAACACCTTTAACATCCGTGTAAATGTCATTTAAGAAGCAATTAATGTTACCCCAACTCTTTTATTTTATTTTCTCTTTTTTTTAAATGTCAATGTCACATGCTTGAAGGACTACCAGATCGATTTTCCCTCTATAAAAGGAGACCAACAATGTAGTTGATAATCATCACAACCCATCCTGAATCTCATACAAGCAAGTTTTAATTAAGTAATTCAAAAAAAAAAAAATGGCTAGTCGACCATGCTTGTATGCTTTTCTTCTGCTGTTAGCATTTCAATCCACCATGATTAAGGTGAATACTGTTTCTCTTCCACCACCTGAGTGCAGACCAGAAGTGGCTTCCACCAAAGAGAAATTTGAATTCTTATTGAACTTGCTCATATTCAAAATAGAACTTTTCTTACGTTCTTCAATTGGCCGAGGAATCAACGATATATCACCAGGTCTAGTCCAAGGTCCTATTCCCATCGGAGCTGCCGTTGCTAATCTCGACAACGCTACCCGTATGATTATTGAGGAATTTGGTTTAGCTAGTATCGGTCATTTAAGGTTGAGATCATTTCATATATATTTTCTAATAACCCTCTTTATTAGAGTTAAAAATAGCCGTAAGGATTTTTTTTTTTTAAATATTTTGCAGGGTCATCAAAAACACATCGCTACTAAATGCTCCAATTCCAATGCCACTGTTGGATATAAGCCCACAAACTTATAACACCTTTGTCACCATGATTTTGAATGGCACTAAAAAATCGAATCCTTCATACAATCCATACGCCAACACAAACAGCTTTCTGTTCGCAGCTGTTTTTGCTTCTTCTTTTCTAAAACAATATTACGCTGGAATTATGCCTTCGATTATCGGCAAAGATGAACGAGAGGTAACTACTCTCTCCGGCTCTTCCCCTCTTTCTTCTTTTGAATCTAATCTCAAATCACTGCTTTTCATTTTTCTTATTTAGCTGCTGTCTGGAATTGCGCTCTATGAGGCTGGAGTATTTGGAGCTCTTCGAGCAGAACTCAACGCCAGGGTCAATTTAACTGTGCCGCCATTTAATTTCACAGTGGGGAATCTCACCAACCTTTCTGCACAATTGGCTAACCGACTTGCGGGGTGCGGTGTGAAAGATGAAGGTTTGATTGTGCCACTGCAACTAGGAGCCGAGAATAGAACCAGTAGTAACATCGTGCCGGGGAATGCCAATTCCCTTGCATATGCACGGTCCGCGAGGGAGATCTTGAGGATCGTATTTACAACTGGCAACGCCACCAGGCCCGGTGGAATTTTTCCACGTGGTTTAAATGGAGCACTTTATCGACGGATCCTTACTCTAAAACTTAGCTGAGAGCTTTGAAGCATTTGTCATCACAACATCCACTACAACAAATAAGTTTTTAGTCACGGTATAGTTGTGCATGTAACAAACTTTACGTGTGGCAATAATAAAATAAGTAATTGTGGTTGGTTAATATTTGGTTAATTACTATTATGACAACATTTTTGACAAATTAAATTATATCACGAGAAACGATTGTATGAAATAAGGATATTATCTCTTTCCAATAGTTTTATACCATATCAGTATTCTTATCTTGAATTTTAGGATTTTAATTTGGATTTGAATTTTTTCACGATGAAAATATTGATGTGGCATAAAACTATAGAAAAAAGGGATACAGATAAAGTGATGTCACTGTTTCATACAATCATTTTCCATTATATCACATGTAAATCGTAGGTTTATTCATAACCACTAATTCATCATTATTGAAATGCTAAAAATTAAGGCCAAATTTCTATTTTCCAGAAAATAATATGATAGTGACAACATATCTAGTAGTTACTATCATTAACATTTTTGTGATGATATAATTTTTGTTAATATAAAATTTACTTTTTACAATGATGTAATTGTGACTGTTTAAATTAGATCACAAGTAAATCATCATTGTAAGTGTACAATTGCTACCAAACCCATTGGTCACTACCAATTAATCATTAATAAAATGCTAAAATTGGCATCAAATTCTTTTCCCGGAGAAATGATGTAACAGCGGCAACATTTTTAGTAGTCACTATTATTAATCATTATAGTGACTATATTTTTTCATTATAAATTTTACTTTTTTACTGATGTAATTTTGACGGTTTAAATTACATCACAAGTATATTGTTACAAGTAAATCTAATTTTGACGGCTTACAATAATTGTTATTTAATAAAAGTCATATTTCAAATAATTTTCATGACATTTGTTATTAAAACAGTACCATGTTATAATGTGTTATGAAAAATCCTAAAATTGAATATAATTTTAATTTTGAAAAGTAATTCCATATAACAAAAATTATTTTTATTTTAAATTAAATAAATTTTATTTCACCCAAAACAAACAGTGTCCTTTTAGACAAATTGATAGAATATAAGGATGTAACTGTTATTTCAGTTAAAAAGGGTATTCTTTTTCAATGAATTCAACTAGGCTCTTCTACTAATGGAAACCGTCAGTTAATCAGTTTAATTGTTAACAGATGTTGATGTGGCATGCTATGCTAGCAAAAAAATTGAAATTATTTAAAGATTTTAAAATATTATTTTAAAATTAATGAAAATATATACATTTAGAATGAACTTAGATAAATGGTTGTCCAAATTCATTTAATTCTAGACAACCAATTGTCCAAATTCATTCTAAATAAGTACAAAACTATAGAAAAATAAAAATTACAAAAGTATTAAAAATAACTAAATATTATAAAAACTTAATTTGAATCGGACCTTTGTTCAAAAAATATAGAAAAGTATTAAAAAATAACTAAAGAATTTTAACTGTATTAATGTACCACCCCTAACCCGTATCCATCGCCGGACTAGGGTTAAAGGCATTACCGAACAAATCGAAACATCTAACATTCATTTAGTAATCATCATAACATCAGAGATCAAATATCAAAATAGAGTCCCTTATATAGGTCATCGAGACCTTAAACGTGCTTTAGAAAAGGGTCAGGACTAATCCAAACATATACAAAATTTTTCACAACTTAAATAATTTTCAAAGTTATACAGGTCACACGCCCGTGTGAACAGACCGTGTGCCTTACACGGCATTAGACACACCCGTGTGTCTAGGCCGTGTTCAAACAGGGCAACCATACTGACTTGCTCACATGGCCACAAGACACGCCCGTGTGCTTTGGCTATGGTCGAATCTGACTTGAGCCACACGGCTAGCCACACGCCCGTGTGTCTTGGCCGTACTCGAGCCTGACTTACATTTGTAGGGTACCCCAGAGGACACATGGCCGTGCAACATAGCCATGTGTCGCACACGACTGAGACAACACGCCCGTGTCTCTGCCCGTGTGGACAAAAATAGGTCATTTGAATAGCCAACTTGCCACCCCAATTGGGTCAAACCTACAAGCACCAAATCAAGCATAATTGATCAACCATTTCAGCCAATATATTTACCAAATAATACATAATTCATGCTAAAACATTGCAATTCATTTCCATTTTCATTTCATCACTCAATTCATACCAAAACTTAAACTAACATCATGCCGAACCAAATGATCAATACATCATTCAAACACATGCTATGAGCTTGCCAAACTTCATCTATTTTAACTAACCAAAATCATACCAAAACTTGAACACTGGCATCATAAATTATATACCATTATCAAACTATAAGTTCAAATATAAACTAGCCAAATCACATGGCTAAATATATATATAAACATCTCAAAACATAATTCCATAACTACTAGCCTATACATGCCAGACTTCAAAATATACATTTTCAAAGTACCAAGATGAGGTTCGATATTGTGGTGACGATCCTTGATGATTCCCGAGCTCACAGTAGCTACAATATCTATAAAACAATGCAAATACACACAAAGTAAGCTTTCAAAAGCTTAGTAAGCTCGTACCAAAAATCATAAACAGTATATAAATTATGAAACTTCAATACATAAGTATTTATAATTTCTCAAATCATCTATCAATTCTATGCCAATACAATTCATATGTTCATACCAATTCAATGAACTTCACATACATAATATCATCTACCACATAGGTATCGTACATACCTGAACCTTCTGTACTTATTAATTTTCGTTCTCACCTTCCTTTCGAATATTTTAAGACTTTCTGTGAATTACTATTGCTTCAAACTTTCGCACACCTAATACTTTAAAGGTTAGCCGAAGCTAGAATGATTCTGCACACTTAGTGCCATCTTAATTAACCGAAACTATATCAGTATCGCACACTTAGTGCCTCATATAGCCGTAGCCAGTTTAAATTGCACACTTAGTGCCAAATACCATTGATTTACCATCGTATAAATCCAAACCAAATATATATACGATTCATGTATAATTAAAGTAGCAAAACATACTTATAACATCATATTTTGTGTACGAACTTACCTTGTACTCGAAATTTGTCGACTCGGATTGTTTACTCTATAATCTTCGACTTCCCTTGGTCTAAGTTCAAATTCCTCTTTTCTTGATCTATACGTATTCAAAATTAATCCTTTTATTCACCAAATCATTCAAAACAATCCATATACACATATTTAGGGCATTTTGCAAACTAACCCTCACATTTTTACGTTTCGACACTTTAGTCCCTAATTCACAAAATCAGAAAATACACATAATTTGCTTATACACAAGCTTAGCCAAATATTTTTCTCTCTCATACAAGTCCAGACATTTCATTTATTTCACATTTTAGTCCCTCAAAATAACATTTTTACAATTTAGCCTAAATTGCTCAAATTCATCAAAAATCCAAAGACAAAACATGTAAACCCAACATCAAGCTTTCATATTTCACCATTTAACAACACAAAACTTATGAATTCATCCATTTCATATTTCAAAATCATCATCAAAATCAGAAATTAAGACATGGGCTTGATAGTATACGAAGCAACGATTACAAAAACGTAGAAATTATCAAAAACCGAGCATAACACATACCTTAATTAAGCCTTGTGTGTGTCCAAACTTAAAGCTCTCCAAACCTAGGTTTTCTTTTCTATTTTCGGTGTATGAACATGCATAATGGCCTTATTTTTTATGTTTTGTTATAATAATATTACTTTAATATGCATTTTACCTTATTACCCTTGCATTTAAAACATTAATATGTCATTAACTAATGTCCACTAATGTCATTTAATCATAAATTTGGTCAAATAACCACATAAGGACCTCACAATTATAAATCCAAGTCAAATAGGCACTTTTAACATCTAGCACACAGCTTTTACACTTTACGCGATTAGGTCCTTTTATCAAATTAAGCACACAACCAATTAAATTTTCAGACGAAACTTTCACACATGATAATTCACATATTTTAAGCATGGAAAAATAATATTAAAACATTTATCTGACTCGGATTTGTAGTCCTGAAACCACTATTCCTACTAGGGTCAAAACCGGACTGTTACAATTAACAATTGGACTTGAATTTTTAAATTTAAAAAGTAAAAATGCTAAATTATTTAAAATAAAAGTAAAAAAAAAAAACTAAATTTTAAATATAGAAAAAGTACAATTACTTAGGCGTATTTTAACATTTATTAATACATTAAAATAA
Organism: Gossypium arboreum; assembly: GCF_025698485.1. Classification (NCBI taxonomy): domain Eukaryota; kingdom Viridiplantae; phylum Streptophyta; class Magnoliopsida; order Malvales; family Malvaceae; genus Gossypium; species Gossypium arboreum. The sequence goes on from NC_069081.1 coordinate 1,481,982, forward strand.
GTTTTTAAAAGTAAAAATTTTAAAAATGCCACAAGTAAGAAAAGGTTAAAAGTTTACGGTTAAAAGGTTAAAAAAATCGAAAGGAAAGATAATATGGTGGAATGGTTAAAATAAGTATGGGGGAGCAGTTGAAAATTGGGGGATGAACGTAAAAAAAAAGAAAAAGAAATTCTATCCGTTTAAAAGAAATTAGCTATTACTACTTAGACTTGTTATTGTAAAAGTATTTTCATTATTTATTTCATCCCCCCTTGAGTACGATCATAGGAATACTGTAACAACCCCTACCCGTATCTGTCGCTGGAGTAGAGTACGAGGCATTACCGAGAAGCACGAAACACTTATAGATAATTTAAATACATTTTCATAACAACTTGTCTCGATTTCATACTATTTCGTATTTAAGTTTTATTCACTAAAGTCTTTGAAATATCATCTTTATGCAAATAACACACATGAGGTACATAATTCCGTAGTTATAAATGAACACATTTATCAAACATATTCCATGTTTTTATATATATATAGTCTCAAATTTACATGTATCAATTACCATCACTTCCTCGTATTTCAGACAAATACGTGTAACAATTCATAAATATGCAATTCACTAACTCTTTCTGCCAATCACGATTTAAATTGCCAAATCACTTATTGAGCCCAATTTCAATGTACACTAAAATCTATCATATAAATTTGGATGTACGTATTCATCAATAAATTCCATGTACAGATATCATCATCTCTTATTTCCACATACATTTACTTTCCACATTCATGAATTCAAATAGCATATACAAGACATACCAATGAATTTCAGGTACGTTTTCATGATATTTCATTTCGAACTCAGATTATTTCATACTAGAAGTTTTCTCATTAATTCATTTGGAATACCAATTCATACGGATAATACACTCAAGGCGTAGAAATATATAATCACAAATGAACTCATTCATCAATCGGGTTTTATGCTCATGTCTCATCAACTCGTATTTCCTTATGTCACATAATTTCATGTAATACTTACCAAACTTTTTCAAATTAGTGAACATCTTACGGAATTGGTCTGCACCGGTATGCACTGAATTTCACTGACAATCACTGATGCCATAGCATAGCTATGGTCTTTTCACTAGAATGCCATAGCTCAGCTATGGTCTTACATTTTATACACATATCACACCGATGTCTTATCCCAGATATGGTCTTACACAGAAATCACTTGTCACTTGTAGCCGAAGCTATCACTATTCACTGATCAGGTAGCCGGAGCTACCATTTTTCACTAATCAAGTAGCCGATGATCGGTGGCAAGCTACCACTTTTCATTGATCGGTGCAGAAGCTACCACTTTTTACTTGCCATTTGTCCTTGATCAGATAAGTGTAGCTGAGCTATCACTTATCACTTTCATTTGTCCTTGATCAGATAAGTGTAGCCGAAGCTATCACTTATCACTTTCACTTATCCTTGATCAAATAAGTGTAGCCGAAGCTATCACTTATCACTTTCATTTGTCCTTGATCAGATAAGTGTAGCCGAAGCTATCACTTATCACTTTCACTTGTCATTGATCAGATAAGTGTAGCCGAAGCTATCACTTATCACTTGTTGCCATGGTCCAACCATGGTCTTTTCCTTCAATTTATCTTGTCACTGAATTGTAATGCTCAATTTGATCATTTATTCAATTTTCATGTTTTTACATTATTCGCGATTTTATCATCAATACATATAAAATAACACATCATGAAATTCATAAAATTAACAAATGGTTACTAAAATTTAGTTATACAAACTCACAAGTACGATTTTTGTATTATAACGATATTCATAATTTCATAATAAATATTCCAAATAAAACATTATATCATTTCTAATTCAACATTTATCGATTATAATCGGGCATGTGATCAAGTCATTCATATATATATATATATTTACTTTTCCTCCTCCTCCTCTCCATCCACATCCTTAGTATAAATAACACAGTTGTAAGTAACATCATCCATAATTTTCACTATTTACTTATGTGAATATTCAAGCTGTCCATCCGTATCATAGTCACTAAATCATTTTTATCTTGAGCTACAGAACTCGAAATTAAGATCCATAAATTTTCCCAGAAACTAGACTCATATGTTTTCTTGCCATAAAAATTTCATAATTTTTGGTTGGGCCAATTAATACAGTTTATTCATTGAAGTCTCCCCTGTTCTGCTGTCTGACAGTTCCAACCCTTCTTCACTAAAAATTAATTATCTTCTCGTACAGAATTCGAATGATGTCTTCGTTTGTTTTTCTTGAAAATAGACTCATTCAGGATTCTAAACATATAAATTTAAGCCCATAATTGTTTTTATCCAATTTTTGATGATTTTTCAAATTCAGAATAGGGGAACCCAAAATCATTCTGACCTTGTCTCACAAAATTTATCATATCTCATGATTTACAATTCCATTGCTTACATAATTTATTCTATAAGAAACTAGACTCAATAAGCTTTAATTTCATATTTTATTCATCCTCTAATTCCATTTCTAAAATTTTTGGTGATTTTTAAAAGTTAAACTACTGCTACTGTCCAAAACAGTTTTAGTGCAAAGTGTTGATTTCCATTTTTCCCCAAATTTCACAATTCATACAATTCAGTCCTTACTCAATTAACCCCTCAATTAAGATAATTTTCTCAATTAAAACTTTTCCTAGACATTAGAAGTTATTTCATAACTATTTAAATTCAGAATTTCCACATGAAACTTTAACTTCAAACTCTTTTACAATTAGGTCCTAAACATTCACTTTCTATTCAATTCTTTCAATAAAATCAGTATATAAACAATTTAAAGCTCTAATTCCATGCCAAATCATCATATAGTTCCAGCACATATTCATAGCAACTTTCAATTTCTTTCATAGAATTAAAAACTAATGAATTCAACAAGTGGACCTAGTTGTAAAAGTCACAAAAACACAAAAATTCAAGAAATAATCAAGAATTGAACTTACTTGAAGTAAAAATATGAAAAACCAGCTTGAAGGAACTCTTCCATGGTGTTTTTGCTGATGAGAATGCAGAAAAATAAAGAGAAATCTAGATAATTCCACTTTAGTCCTAGCTTTATTAAGTAAATTTTGTTCTCCTTATTTTCTTGCTGATTTCATGCCTTGCCGTCCAGCCCAAAGAGACCTTGGGTCTATTTTCCTTTTAAACCCTCTTTCTTTTATCATTTAAGCTATTTAATCATTTCTCACAATTTTGCATTTGATACAATTTAGTCCTTTTTGTTCAATTAACTATCAGAACTTTAAAATTTCTTGACGAAACTTTAATACTAACTTATTAACACTCCATAAATATTTATAAAAATATTTATGGCTCGATTTAAAATTCCCGAGGTCTTAATACCTCATTTTTCGATTCTAATTATTTTAATATTTATTTTTAGTACGCTATTCACTATTTTAAAATTTTTTTTTCCTAACTTCATATTTAACTTATACTCACTAAATTAATAATATTTCCTACTCATTTGTCGGATTTAGTGATCTCAAATCACTGTTTTGACACCACTGAAAATTAGGCTGTTGCAACTTCTAAGTATTTCGTTATACAAACTATATTACAATTTGACCCGTGCACTTAAGGACACTATCATTCTCAATTCTTATATTTTTGGTGTTTTATTTATTCTATAAATGATAGTGTGTTTATCGGTGGTTAGTTTTCTGGGCTTAGTTGATTATTATTGACGATTTGTTAAAAATTTCTTCACAATTGCTTTACCAATGACAAAGTTGTTGTAGAAAAATGTTGATTTTGTTTGGTCGGATAAATTTCAACAGAGTTTTGACCAGTTGTAAGCTTTATTGACAGAAGCTCCAGTATTGATTCTACTTGAATCCAGGAAAGAATATGTTGTTTACAATGATGTGTTGCTTAGTGAGTTGGGTTGTGTATTGATGCAGGACGGAAAGGTTATAGCTTACACTTCTCGATAGCTTAAACCACACGAGAGAAATTTCCTACTCACGATTTAGAACCGGTCCCGATAGTTTTCGCTTTGAAATTTTGGAGACATTACTTGTACGGCGAAAGATGTCATATTTATACCAATCACAAAAGCATAAAATATTTGATGATTAAAAAAGAATTGAATCTGAGGCAACGAAAATGGCTTGAGCTGCTGAAAGATTATGATTTAATAATCAATTACCACCCCGGGAAAACTAATGTTGTAACTAGCGCATTAAGTCGAAAGTCTTTATTTGCACTGAAAGCGTTGAACACTCAATTGACCTTAAATCGCTATGGGTCTATTTTAGCTTAATTGAAAGCTAGATCATTTTTTCTTCAGAAAATCCGAGAGTTACAAAATGATGACTTGAAATTGATAGCTAAATGTGAACAGATTCAGAATGACTAATCTACTGAATTTAGTGTTGGTAATGATGGTACCTTATACTTTCGCAACCGATTATGTGTTCCAAATTATCCAGAATTGAAACTAGACATTTTATCTTAGGCTCACGGTAGTACGTACTCAATTCATTCGGGTAGTACTAAAATGTTTTGTGACCTGAAGCAGATGTATCGATGGCCAAGAATGAAATAGGGGATTTCTAATTTTGTAGCTAAATGTTTGGTATGCCAATAGATTAAAGTCAAACATCAGATCTCGTTTGGATTATTATAGCCTGTTATGATTCCTAAATGAAAATGAGAGCAAGTCACGACGGATTTTGTATCTAAATTGCCTTTGACACCGAAGAAGAAAGACTCGATTTAGGTTGTTGTTGATAAACTGAAGAAACCAACTCATTTTATTCCGACCAAAACAGACTACTCACTTGAAAAGCTAGTTGAGTTGTATGTATCCAAGATTGTTAGATTACACAGAGTGTCGTTGTCTATTATTTCTAATCGAAACTCAAGATTCACTTCTAGATTTTAGGATAAACTTCATGAGGATCTGGGTACTAAACTTAATTTTAGTACAGCGTTTCATATGCAGATAGATGGACAGTCGGAACGGGTAATACAGATTTTGAAAGACATGTTACGATGTTGTATCATTTTGTTTGAAGGTAGTTGGGAAAAATATTTTTCTTTAGTCGAATTCGCCTATAATAACAACTATCAGTCCAGTATTAAAATTGCACCGTTTGAAGCTGTATATGGAAAAAATTGTAGAACTTTGTTATACTAGTCAGAATTGAGCGAAAGCAAGTTAGTTAGGATAGATTTTATTCGAGAAACTAAAGATAAATTCTATGTTATTCGAGATTATTTGAAAACGGCCTCTGACCATCAGAAATTGTATGCAGACTTGAAAAAAAAAGATATTGAATTTCATATCTGTGACAGAATATTTTTGAAAGTCTCCCATTGAAGAAAAGTATTACAGTTTGGCAAAAAAGTGAAACTTAGTCCAAGGTTTATCCGGTAGTATGAGATTGTCGAGTGAATTGGTCTTGTGGCTTACAGGTTAGCATTACCTCCCGAAATCGAAAATATTCACAAATTTTTTCATGTTTCGATGTTGAGGCAATATAGGTCAAATCCTTCACATGTGATTTCTTCCAATGATATTGAATTACAGCTTAATTTGTCGTATGCAAAAGAATCAGTAGCAATTTTACCTTGGGAGGTGAAGGAACTTCGTAATAAACGGGTACTGTTAGTGAAAGTTTTGTGGCACAGCACGGTCTTGAGGAAGCTACATAGGAAACAGAAGAATCGATGAAGTCACAATATCTGAACTTTTTCTCAATTAAAAAATTTTCAAGGATGAAATTTCATAAGGGGAAGAGTTGTAACAAACTGTTTTCAGTGGTGTCTGAAACAGAGGTTTCAGGACCACAATTCTAATGTGTGAGTCCGTAAATATTATTTATTTAATATTTACTATGTTATTAGAGTGTCGTATTAAAGTTTGGTACAATAATGTTTATGTTTGAATATTTAATTAAAGAAAAAGAACTAAATCGTAAGTGTTAAAGCAGCTTCGGTTCTAGGTTCATCTTTGATGGAGCTATGGCATAAGTGTTTGGGACATCCTCAAATTACTTTCTTTGGTTAATAACTCTAGGGAACATTTAAATAAAGCATGTGAAGTGTGTCATCGTGCTAAGCAGGCTAAAGAGTCTTTTCCTTTAAGTAGTAATAAAGCATTGAGAATTTTTTAATAAATACATTATGATTTATCAGGACCTTATAATCCCTCGTCTTCCTATGGAGCAAGATATTTTTTGACATTAGTTAATGATTTTTCACGTGTTGTATGGGTATATTTATTGGTTGATAATAAAGGTTTTTCAATTTTTTATGTCCTTTAATTCCATGATTGAGCGCCAAACACAAATTCTAGATTTTGAACAATAAATATAGGCCAAAGTAAAAAAAATAAAGGCTTAATGGTGTAAAAAACCTTAATTTTTTTAAAAAAAAATTAATTGAGCCTCTGTTTGCACTTAATTAGGTACTTAAACTACCAAAATGCATCAAAAAAGTTTTTTGACCACTAACTTTAATGGTTAATGCCCTAGTTTTTTTTTTTTTTATTAGTTATCTTCATCACATGCCACGTTGTGGTTGCAACACATGAAAAAAAAATGATGAAATTTTATTAAAATAAAAAAATTATTTAATTTGTTAATATAAACCTCATTGATTTTGTTCCATGATATTTTTAGGAAAACTAAATAATTTTCTTCATATATGTATATATATAGATAGATATATATATATATATATGTATTAGGTGAATACATATACATGACATTGTTGCATATCTTTTTACACAATGGTTGAAGAAAAACATAAACTAGCTCTTTCTTAAGCACTTAAGAATGTTAAAGTAGGTAATTAATTAATTTTCTTTAAATATTTATATTTGATATATATTTTAATATAAATAGACAATTAAAAATTAAAACATTTGTATTTATGTTCACCTTTGTAATTCGAGTAACATTTAAATAATTAAAATGAAAATATTTAAAATATTATAAAATTATTAAAATATACAAATTTATTAAAAATATAAAAATATATAGAAATTTATTAAAAAACCGACAGTCCTAAACTTCTTTATATGTGTTCTTTAAGTTTTTATCCCAATTTAATACCTTCTTTAATATTACTCAATTTAGCTTCTTAACTCTCAAAATACGAAAGCGGTAAAGAAATAAAGAGATAATGAGACACGAAAATAGAAAGGCTTTGAACTCTTCGTACACGAGAATAAAAGTTCCAATGGGATAGTTTCAACCTTTCTTTTATTTTTTATTTTTATTTTTATTTTTTATTTTTTGTTTTAAATTATAGTTAGTTGTTTGTTTTCTTGATACATATAAAAGCTCAAATTTACAACTATTCTTATTAGGTTTTAATATTTTCCAAAATTTTTAATAAATTTTAAATATTTTTCTATATTTTATATAAAAGTTTAATATTTTCTTTTATATTTTCTCCTATATATTTTTATTGATTATAATAATAATTTTTTCTTTTTTCACCACGATGTAACACTTGGTGGAGATTAAATTTTATAATTTTATATTTTAATAAACTTTTTATAATTTTATATTTTAATAATTTGAATATTTTAAACAAGTTTATAATGAATTTTAAATAGTTTTCTATATTTTCATAAATTTAAATATTTTTATAAATTTTGAACATTTTTAAAATTTTATTGATTTTAATAAATTTTATCATTTTCACCATGTGCCACAACCATAACGTGACACATTTTTGAAAAAAATTGAAAGGCTTTCACATCTTTACACTAAAAGTATTTTAGTAAAATAAATAAAACTCATAACATATCTTAAAACTATTAATAATTGCTATACAATTTTCAAATCAACCAATTCTAGAACATTGATTTTTACATATATAAAACTCATAACAAACCAAATGATATGATTATAAACTCATTTATATAAAATTATATTAATATGTGATTTCATTAATTAGAAAATTGCTAATATATGTTCCATATAAAATGACTGCTTCATTTTTTTATTTGCTGGTTGGAATTGCACTCAACGAGGCAGCAGCAAATGGAGTTATCTGACCACTACTCGACGACAAGGCCTAGTTAGCACTGCCGCCTTATACTTTCACAACCTTACTGCACAAGTGGGTAACCAACTTAGAGCTTGAGGTGTGAAAGATGGAGGTTTGATAGTGGCACTGCAACTTGGAGCAGAGAATCGAATTACCACTAACATCGTACCGGAGGATGTCAATTCCCTTGCATATTCATATTTTGAACTATAGCTCTTGAAGATCTTGTTTACAACCGGCAATGCCACCAGGCCCGGTGGAATTTTTTGCCTAATTCCAGCCCTAAAACCTAGCTAAAAGCTTCCAAGCATCGGCAACCGAATCACCTGCCTGCACCATAGACATCTAGACTGAAATGAATAAAGCAGTTTATCTATTAGCTTTGCACTGAGATAAAGCAGGAATGTTACTTAACAACAATATCATATTTTCATTAATTCCCTCTATAATTCGCCAAACAACCAGTGCATCTATTGGTGTTTCAAGGGAGATAACTCTTTTTTTCTCACAGTTTCACAGATGAAACATACTTAGTACAACTAAAAAAGGAAAGGGGGGACTCTCAGTAATGTCCCTCTCTTGACAATATATTTAGTTCGTCTCAAAAACAAACCAGATAATACAATCATAATCAACTGCAAGTGGTAGTTTCTGGCGAAGTTTTATGCTGACCCTTCATCTTGCTTTGCTTCGTCTGACTTTTGCTTCGATGGGTCTAACGGAGATGAAGTGCCCTCCACTCCCATCTCTGCTTTTAGGTCATTGATGCTTTGCTCCAATTCGTTTATACGGTTTCCCATGTCGTCGAGTGCTTAGGAGTTAAGTAAACAATAGTTGTCCCACGCTAAATGGTAATACTATTTTCATTTAAAGTAATGCTAATAATAGTGTGAAACATGACCAAGTTTTGAACTTCTTAAAATCTGGCCAACATAACAATTATTAGATAGAGGTTCACATCATTGTCTCAAAAAGCATCTTAGTCTTATAATCTAAGATTTCCCCATAAGTTGACAAATGTACATAACTAATATTTAGACAATCCAACCTATTTATGTAACAATAAAATTAAAAGCTCAACAAGAAAACTAGACAAATTTTTCATTACCAAATACGACAAACCATTTACTAGTGACATTTGATATATTTGACAAAGTTGTTATCTTATGAAAGAACATGTGAAAGGATATTCTTGGTGATAATGGAATCAGACATTGTTTGAAACCTAGATTGCTGCAAATAAAATCTTTGTCAATACAGATATAAAATCCAACAAGAGAGGGTCCAACTATAACTCACTCACCATTTGTTGAAGAAGATTTTGCACCTACAAAATTCCAAGAAATCATTATCAAAGACTTATATAAGTAAGGAAAAATAAAAAAACCTAAGCAAATCACTGCTGATTTACATCCATTAGAGACTATTATCCGACTAGGCAATCTAAAATGTTCCTAATTAATCAAAACTGGCAATAGTTATGCCCTCCAGGTGCTAGCAAGAAAACATACATTAAAAGCAGTTCTTGTTCATGTTATAATGTATATATATAGAGAGAGAGAGAGAGATTAGGAACTCACAAAAACAGTCATATCAGCAGTGCTTTGCTTTGAGTCATCCGAATTTTGCCCATCCTACAAAGAGTATAACAGTTAGCGGCCATACCACACATCATTAGCATAAGACCTTACAACAAAATTAAATCCTTAGCTACGCTGAAAATGTACTATAACGAACTTTACACAAATAATCAAAATTTCTTTTGAACCTTGGAGGAAGCTGCAAAAGGAAAAAAAAAAAAAAACAAGAAGAACAAGGAGTTCTACGCCATTAATTAAAATTCGGGTATCAGAACAAGTAAAACCTAAAAAAAGTAATGAAAACTACACTAAAACTAATAATAGAGCCCCCCCCTAAATTAAAACACGAACGCCAGCATTTCAAGCGCAAACATTTTTAATCCAAAAAAATAAAGGTGACTAAATCAAATATATAATAATAAAATCCAAATGAAGCGTCAAAATCCATAAAGATCCACGAGTTTTAGAGAAAAAAAAAAGATCTAAATCAAGTCGCTCATTATTTCAAAATCCTTTATGAACAATGAGGATTATGAGATTAGATCGTAGCGTTCTGGGTAATTAAAAAGGATTGGAGCAAAGTGATAATGAGGAAGATTATCAGTTCAAATTATTGTAAAAAAAAAAATAAGAAAGAAGAACAAGGAAAGGGAGTAACATTAACCATTGTTTTTGCAGTGGATCTTTGGATGCTCCCCCGTTGCTAACCCGACCCGTAGCTTCAATTTGAAAAGTTGGGCGAAATTAAAATTTGTGGCTTCGCTCTTCTTCTTTTATAGGCTGGTGGTCCCCTTCCTTTTTCATCCCGGCTTGCACCTTTTATTTACGCAATTGCCACTTCCTCGTGATAAATAGTTTATATTTAATTTATTTTTTAAAAAGGAATTGTAATATATTATTATTCTAAATTTTGTATAAAAAATTTTTAATGAAAAGGAAAGATTTTGGAATTAATGTTCGAATTTGTAATTATCTATCTCGAAAATTTGAATCTGCATCTCTCTCATGTGATTTACCAAACAGTTACATGTAAAAAGTGACGATTTTTTAATTAAGTTTTAAAAAAGAAAATACAAAATGTGAAGGGTATTTCTGTGAATGCGAAATGGGAAACTCCAGCGAGTGAGGGAGCGCCTAGTGGATTCAAAATACAAATATTAAGTAATGGATCCCTTCAAGTGAAAGTCTTTTCAAGGGAATGGATTCATCATTCATCAATTGCTAAAAGAAAGAAAGTTCAGACAAGCATTTCATCCAACTGAAGTACATCATGATTACTGGCCCAAACAAAAGAAAAGTACATCATGATTCTAGGCACGTGACTCTCACACATGCATCTATACCTCTTCCTTATCTGTGAAGTGTAAATTAAGAATTTAAGAAAGAAAGTTACAGTTTGCCTGGATTCCCACCTCGTAAAAGCTTTTGATAAAACAGCGCGCGCTTCATTTTACCTTTTGACTATCTGATTTATCGCTCTCGTAAGGATTCTCGGCCATAGAATACCATAAACCACACAGTATAAGTAAGTGAAGACAAAGGAGTAGGAGAGACGAATACAAGTTTGATGGAAATACGTTCCAGCACAGCTCGACTCCTACGAAAATCAACACGCTGTACAAACAAAAATATTCATGAATTATTACAAGGAACTAACTGCAACCAGTTTTATTCAAATCCGCATTGGGAGTAAAGAATTTACCGAAGCAACGTAGGGAATGGTGTTATCCACAGAAGGTGAGGCAAACTATAGAAATACCTGCAATCAGATGAGGGATCAGAAATGGTCTGATTCCATGTATAAGATTTATGTAGAGAAAGAACCGATTATACATAAACTAGAAAAGTGCTTATCCAGATACTTGTACTATAGCACAACACTTACCACGAATAGAATTGATAATGTAATGAACGGGCACATATAATGCCGATGAAGTTTCCAACAAACATCGTTGTCACAATATCTGGATTCATTTCCACCAAGTTTAGTATTGCAATGAAGAACAGAAGGAATAAAGGGATTCTTTTCAAAAAAGAACCCATGGAAGGGTCACAACTTACGTTCTTTCTTGAGGGTTTTCGGCCATGCAGAGCAAGATGTTATCGAACAGAAACTAATCCTCGAGCGCAAAAATTTAAAAAGCCCACCTTCATGCCTGCAAACCGTATATAAGAGCAATCAACATGATGTATACAAGATACAAGGCAACAATATAGCCTAAAAGGCTAAAAACTAGAAATTTTATGATAAATAACACAAACATTCCCCAAATTACATTTTCCTGAAAAAAAAATTATTCATAATCACATGTTTATCACTTTTTACTGCGAACATAAGCCATTTCACTTACTTGCACCATTTATAATGAGCGAATACCACGAGTAATACAAGGTGAGCAATCAGCAAAGAGAGAGCAAATTCCTTTGACACAAAAATTGGTTCGGGAACAAACTTGAAGTTGACAGACCTAGCCAAAGGATAAACATCAAAGTTAGAACTCAACAACACCCATCGTTGTGCAAGTAAAATACAGAAAAAGTTGTCTGAAAAACAATGAAGTGCAAAGTGCAGACCACTCTAACAGACAAAACGACAAGCATGCTCATGCATATAACCACCTGTTAGGAAATGTCATCTTGAACCTTTATCGCTTAATTGGCTAAAAGAAAAACCTTTATCCCTTCAAAAAGTTACTAAAGAACAGTACTCCTGACCCCTAAAATCTATACAGCTCTTTGTATGAAAAGCTATATTTTTCAGAGGCAACTTTATACTAAGAATCGAACTACTCAAAATATGTTTAATACCCTCAAAAGCAGTAACAGAACAAATATTATAACGCATATGCACCGTGGAGTGCTTTTGTATGAGTTTTAAAATTTAAGTTCATTGACTGCAAAAGGGCACACGATCCTTACGGAGATCAAAGAAATAATTTCTTATCAAAATGATTTATAAAAAACAAATTTCTCAAGTTCGGAATTCTTTAGGTCATGTTTTGATCTAGCAATACAATATGTAGTCCTATGCACAAAAGAAAACCCAATATGTAACCAAGCTGATGGGGCTATCAAGCTAATATTACTTGAAATATCAATAATAAAAGAAAAATTACGTAAACAATATTTTTATTTACCACCATTCAGAGAAATGGCACTGATTAATCCTGTCAATATGTTAGTAATCGGCAACTAAGGGGAAGGGTGAGCATTTTCAATACTGTAAAATTACCAGAAGTGGACGAAGATGCGTCCAAGATTAAAGGCTCGTGATATATATTCAATTGGAAATGATAATAAAAATGGCAGCCCCAGCACAATCTGCAGAACCCTTTACTGAGTATGAAGAAAAGAATCAACACACTGGCAGGCAATGCCTCCTGCCACAAACATTAAGTGCAGTAGTCCAACTCACCTAACCACATTGAAAATAAGTTAAGATGCATGGAGATTTATATTTACTTCCCGTGTTAAGAGAGGAAAAGAATGTAATCTATAAAGCAAGGAAGGGAAATAGAAATAGAAATCTCGATTAACAGGAAATTCTTAATGCTAATTATAAGTCCTCAAGGGCCAAAGAGGAATAGTTGACACACCTGCACAAGTGCCGCACCAGCTAAAGCTGATATTACCCCACTGATACTCATAGCCTGTTATAAGAAGTGATAACAAAGAAAGACAGAACTGTTTAAGTATAATATCTAACCTAGTTGCTAATTACTAGAAAAATGTAATCAAGCAGAAGTTAATGCACCTTTAGCATGAGTATAAAAAGAGATGGAGCATAGAGTAGGACATTCATCTTTATCGAAACGGCAGCACTACACATAAAAAAAGAGGCAAAGTAGGATCCACTTCTTTTCTTTTCCTTCTTAGAAGGGGAAAAAGCTACTGATAAAATGAGCATAGTACCTAAAAATAATCAACCCCAAATGCCACCATCCAAAAAGAATAGATCCCATTGCAGCATGGAGGAGTGTCATTGCGAAACAGTCATTAAACAGACGAAGCACAAATATTGAGTGAACTCGCTTTGAAAGACAAAGCAGGAAAAGAGCCCACCACGGAAGCTGCAAAGACGTTTTAAGAACAGTAAACGATAATATAGAAAACCAAGACAACGAAATACAGAGTAAGAAACATTAACAATCAAGAACATTTTCATTTAAATCACCAATCTCGAGTTTACTAGTTTCGAACTTTCAGAGCACTCAGGCAAAGAAATATATTTATCAGCTTTACCAAATCATATAACTAATCAGTAACAAAAAGCAAAAATAGCCTATATTAATGCCTGAACGGTAAACAAAAGCAAATTTCATACCACATCGGTCTTTACATAGATTAATAAGACAATGCCCAGGTTTATGATGTATAAAATCCCAAACAAAATCTGCAATCAAAAACAAAATAGAAGTAAGTATAAATAAAGCACAGATCACAGACAAGAAAATTCAATTTGACTAAGCACTAAGATCACCTGAGCTGGAAAAACTTGTCCTCCAGTAACATACTGAATAGCAGAATAAACATAAAGGAAACCAGCTGGGTAAACAAGCGGTCCAGTGTCTCCTTTCAAGTTCTTATAATCCCTTTCTCCTCCAAGAAACCCACTTACCTGTCATCTTAATAAACACTAATTCCACATTATCCCATCAAATAAAAACGAATAGCCAAATTAACCCATGAAGTAAATTAGCTTGATTAGTATTAAAAAAAAAGTACCACACCTGAGACATGTAAGCGTCCCAATCTATCTTCGTATCTGAAAATTAAAAACCGTGAGAAGTCACCGTGAGTTCAATTATACGGGGAAAAGAAAAGAAAAAAAACAGTGAAGATGGGATTTTGGTTATCTTACAAGGGACGTAAGCGATGATGAAGGAGACAAGGAGGGAGTCAATGATGAGTAAAGCCAACGCCATTGTTGTTTTGGGGTTTTTCATGAATTTGGGGATCAAAGAAGATGAAGCAGCAGCTTTTTTCCGAGAGCGTTTGGCATGAGCAGAGGTTGAATTTTTTACTGCCATGGCTGTTTTTGCTTTTGGGTTGAATTTGGTGTTGGCTTGATGAAGGAGAAAGAAACTGGAATGCTTGAGTTTTCAGAGAACAAACGGAGGTAAATGAAAGAGTTGGGTACACTTGGGTTTGACTGTGGACCTTTTAATTTGGGCTACACCTACAAATTGGTCCCGTTTGACGGGCCGATCAACCCAATCTTTAAAAAATTAGAAAAAAATCGATTTAATTAAAATTTGATGGATGAATTTGATCATATTGAGCAAGTTTGATAATTGGGCAGGCAGCAAGTCTTTAGCTCGATGATTGGGCAGGAGAACAACAGTGGCCAACAAGTCTTTAGCCCTTAACACGTATCAGAACCCAAAAACGGACCTTTTACTGCTTAAAAAACATGGGATCCATTTTTTTCAGACAAAAGCTAAATCCAAACCTGTCGAATGCAGCAGTTTTTGGTTAATAAAATACCAATGGTTATCCTATTACAAATCCATCAAAGCTGTGTTGTCTCTTTCCAAAGAGCACTAGATTTTTTGTCGACACTAAAGCCGTCCCCCAAGAACCAAAGGAGCCCCGTTTCTCATCCACGTGTGTGACCATCACTGTCCGAATGTACACCCCTCAACACTTCCCTTCCCCCACCTGTCATCTCCTTTTCCTCCCTTCCTTACGCTCTCCTCTTTATAAACTCCCTCCCCTGAAATCCCTCTCTCATCATAAAACTCAGACCCCAATTATCATCTCCCATGGAATCCCAGAATCTCAAACACCGTTCCAGGGATGACCCTCGTTTTACCACCACCACCTCCAACGAAAAGAACAGAGCAAACAGGCGAGAAAAAAGAATGGCAATGGCCAAACGTGGGCTAAGATCACTAGTCATAGCAGTTTCCTTCCCTTTGTCTCTCACCTTGTTAAACATATACTTGTTTGGTTCAGGTCGTGGTTACGCCTCTTTAGCCAAACCTTTCTGGTTCCCTCCTTTGTGGCTTTTACATACGGGTTGCTTGGCTTCGAGCTTCTTGATGGGGCTGTCAGCTTGGTTTGTATGGGTTGAAGGTGGGTTCCACGTTAAACCGACGGCTTTGTCTCTTTATTTGGGTTACTTAGGATTGAGCATGGCTTGGCATCCGACTGTGCTTTGGATGGGAGCTAGCTGGGCTGGGTTGCTTGTGGATTTGGCGATGGTTGGGACTTTGGTCGGGTGTTCAAGAGATTTTAGAAAGGTGAATCCGATTGCTGGTAACTCGGTTATGCCTTGTTTGGCCTGGGCTGCGTTTTTGGCCACTGTAAATCTAAAGCTTGTCTTCCTTTGAAGCATATACCACCATCTTTTGTTCTGCAAGAATTCTCTCATGAATAAGATCAGGTTGTTGGTTTGTTCATTAGATAGCTTAGAAAGAAACACGTCCTTTTGATTTTCCTGTTGCTTCGTACAGTATCATGGTTTTGTTGTACATACTGTCCATTTTAGCATGTTTTTCAATGGAATGTTTTGTAGTTTGAGATTTTTAATTTCAGTTGTTTCTCGATCCATCATCAACCACCATTTCTTAGAGAATCTTGCATCCAAGCTGAGCTCAAAGTAAAAAAGAAAATTTCAAGGCACGTTCTACTTTTTACCTTTCATGGAGAATCCTTCACGAATCTCGAAAGGAAGAAGTTGGGAATTGATCTCAATAGAATTAGCTTCATAAACCAGAAAATGAACATCAAAAGGTAAAATAAAAAGATTTGGCAACTTTTTTGCTCTCTAGTTGGTTTCCACCAATCTGAAAAAAAAAAGCTTCAATTCGTATTCACAAACACTTGTCAATCAACACCCAGCAGCCCAAAACATTCAAGTATTCAAGCATGGAACACGTTTCCTAGTGTTACACATTCAAAGCTGGCAAACAGAAGAAGTAGAGAATGTCCAAAATTGGATAGGTAAACGGAACTATTAAAAGAAAAGAAAAGAAAAAAAGCACATGTTTGATGACAAGCTAGTCGACCTGGCACAGCTTTCTCAAGGTTATGGAAATTCTCCTATCCTGCATCAATTCCTGCCCTTCCCACATTTGTAACCCCGGCTTGCGGTTTATCTCGTGTTTCCATAGGTATCGAGCTTCTCTCGACATTATAACCAGAGAACCTGGAGTCAATAGAACAGGAACCTTGGTCGTGAGTGGATGATTTTCACGATGCTCCACAATGTCGGAACCACCTTCTTCAACTCGAGTGAAATGCATCACGCATGATGACTCTAATGACACAATGCCAATTCCATCTTCAAATCGCATGAGGTCGACATGAGCACAGATTCCCTGCACAATGTAACAGTTAAAAAATACAGATTCCCTGCACAATGTAACAGTTAAAAAATACTTTTCACATTGATTATGGAACAACATAAACAACTCCATAATGCCGCACCTCACCTGGATGGTATAAATTCACAATTAGTTGATCAAACAGAGGTTCTCTCCACAATAAATTTGATGGTAAAATACAGGGTTTGGTGCCCCCATTGGAGGTAACCGAGTTTATGGGTTCAGATACGTGATCCTCAAGGAAGACTGCTTCACGTATAGAGCTAGAAAGCTCAATAGCCCATGCAGGAAGATCTCCAAATCTCATGGCCTGAAAAAAACTGGTTAAGAACATAAATCCGACGGAACGTAATAGCAATTACCAGGAAAGCGTTTCAGTCCGATTCGAGAAACAAAAATATGAAACCTAATTTGATAAGGTAGTTTTTTTCCTATTTATTTAGTAAAAATTACATACAATTTATAGGAGCATAACAAAATTTTTGGAAGTTTTACTATCAATACGGAATCAAACCAATACAAAGAACAACATATGAAGAACGGACTAAACTGGAAAAAACCTGACAAAATCCACAAATGGTATACACACATAGTAGGGCTGAAAATACAGCCATGACCATTATGCATGATGAAACTCAAAATCCCATGGCCCTAGCATTTGCCAAAGCTATATAGTTCTTCAACTTATATAAATTTTGTAGTTCATGAATCATTTGTTTTACTCGATAACTGCATAGTAAACTACATGTTGATGAGATTGCTAATTTTACTGAATTGAATTGCTAGTGTTGATTAGATAAACCAGTCCAGAAACAGTTTTAAGACACAATTGATACAAAGACAAATCTATTTCAACGATGAACCAATGGCAATTCTATCATCCCACCCAAATGTGCAGACTAACTAACTGAATTGTGTCCCTCAAACCCCTTAAATTCAGACATTAACAACTAGGAACAAAATATATATGCTAAGCTGCTAAAAATGGATACACGAACCTGATTGTGAGAATCTTCGTTGAACCACCCTTCTGCAACAAAATCAAATACCAAACACTAGTACTTATCAGCGAAGACTCGGCGCTCGAGACGTGCAAAAAAAAAGGGGGAATGAGGAAGAAAAAGAACCGTTTAGCAAGGCGGAAACCAGAGAGGATTGGTGTTGAGGTGAAAGGAAGCCTCTGCATAGCCATAAACCATTGATTTCCTTGATCTGTTCCCATGATGGGATTGGGTTTTGGGGATCCAAGTCTTCGCTGTCTGATGATTCACCGAATACTTCCCTCAAAAGTTCCTTGTGATTCTCCATTTTCACTAAGCTTTGCTTACAAACCGGACTTCGGCTTTGCCTTTAATAGCTCTTATGGGCTTTGTTTGTTTCCAATATATCCGTATGAAGTTAATATGTAATCCTTCGATCTAAGTTGATTCAATTTATAAATTCCATTAAATAAATTTATAAAAATAAAAATATTAAAAATTAATTTAATTGATTCAATTAATATTTAATTGATTTTAATCAATTTTTATTCGATTTAATTAGTTCGTAATCTCATATCTATTTACGAATCAATCGATGTAATATATTTTCTTAAATATTTTAACTAAATTTTAATCCACCTAATTATAATTTATAAAGAAACAAAAACAAATCCAAAATAAATTATTTATCTCTAAATTTTATTTTTATTAAAATTATCTTAATATTTTCATAAATTATTTTTCTATTAGAAAATTATTTGGTATTTTTCAAATTAGATCTCTAATCCGTTTTGATGACAACCACATTTCCGTCAATCAATTGCAAATGGTAAGAATATTTTTATTATATTTTAATGTTGTTTAATTTTTCTATTTTATTGTTATATATTAATTTAATATTTTGTATTTTTTTACTTATATATGCGGAAGATCAAATTTTGAAGGCTTATATTCGTAATATACCCGCTCCTTTATTACCCTTGATTGAACCCTACTTGAGAGATGTTGGTTTTTCGCACGTGGCCCTTAGAGGTAAGGGGCGTAAGTTGGACCCGACACTCGTAAGCACTTTGGTGGAAAGGTCGAGACCCGAGACGCACACATTTCATCTTCCATGCAACGAGTGTACTATCACTCTAGAGGACATGCAATTATAACTCGTGTTACCGGTAGATGGGTAGGTAGTCACTGGGTCAGTTCACGCAGCCGACTGGAGAGATGTATGTGACGAACTTTTGGGGAGGGTTCCAGAGACGATTTATGAGGCCGGATCGAAATGGAATTCATTTGCGACTACATCTTGTCACCCCTAAAAGAAAAGCCTTGTAGTACTACATCTTTAATTGCCTTCCAAAATAATGATACAACGATCCCTTTAAATAGACTAATGTTGAAAGGCTAAAACCACTAAAATATCCCTCAAGTAATCAAAGTTCAATTGAGAGACGAAACCTTGCTTAGAGTCTAAAACACGACTGCTTACTTGAAGAATACGGTGCGTCGTCACGATGTCCCATGCTTCCTCACTTTTATATATTCTCACTTTTATATTTTATAGTAATTTAATTTGTAACACCCCTAACCCATATCCGACGCCGAAATAGGGTTACGGAGCATTATCGGACTTATACCTCAAACAATCATACATTTCATGATCATCATTCATTCAAATCAAAAACCATTCATAATCCATCATATAGTCCCTAATACAAGCCCTCAAGGCCTAAAATAGACATTAAAAATGGTTCGAGACTAAATCGAGTACTCAAGGAATTTTCAAAAAACATATAAAATTTTCAAATGTATAGGGGACGCACGCTCGTGTGACCAGGCCGTGTGGGCATATGAAATGGGGCCACATGCCCGTGTCCTTACCCGTGTCCTAGCCTGTGTCTAAACTAGTGAGCATACTGACTTGGGTCATACAACCAGACCACACGATTGTGTGCTAGGCCGTGTATCCTTCGAAATGGCCTCACACGCCCGTGTGCCAGGCCGTGTGAAAACTGAAAGGTATACTGACTTGTGCCACATGGCCAAGCCACACGTCTGTGTGCTAGGCTATGTGAAGCTACTGACTTGCAACAATTAGAAAACACAGGGGACACATAACCATGTCACCTGGCTGTGTGTCACACACAACTGAGACACACGCCCGTGTCTCTACCCGTGTGGACAAATATAGGTCATTTTTCAAGCCATATTTCTCACCCAAATTGGTACCAACCAAAGCTCAACAATTTACATACAACCATGGCATAAATAGGCATTCAAAACCAACCAATATCAAGTTTATAACATGTTATAATATCACACACAATCATGATAATCATAGGTACCTTAATAAACCAATTATAACATACCAAAATTGTAACACCCCCTACCCGTATCTGTCGCCGGAATAGAGTACGAGGCATTACCGAGAAGCACGAAACACTTACAGATAATTTAAATACATTTTCATAACAATTTGTTTCAATTTCATACTATCTCATATTTAAGCTTTATTCACTAAAGTATTTGAAATATCATCTTTATGCAAATAGCACACATGAGGTACATAATTCTATAATTATGAATGAACACATTTATTAAACATATTCCATGTTTTATATATATATATCATAGTTTCATATTTCCATGTATCAATTACCATCACTTCCTCGTATTTCGACAAATCGTGTAACAATTCATAAATATGCAATTCACTAACTCTTCCTACCAATTACGATTTAAATTGCCAAATCACTTATTCATTTAATTTCAATGTTCACTAAAATTTATCATATAAATTTTGATGTACGTATTCATCAATAAATTCCATGTACAAATATCATCATCTTATATTTCCACATACATTTGCTTTCCACATTTATGAATTCAAATAGCAAAGACAATACATACCAATGTATTTCAAGTACGTTTTCATGATATTTCATTTCGAACTCAGATTATTTCATACTAGAAGTTTTCTCATTAACCCATTTAGAATATCAATTCATACGGATAATACACTCAAGGCGTAGAAATATATAATCACAAATGAATTCATCCATCAACCAAGTTTTATGTTCATGTCTCATCAACTCGTATTTCCTTATGTCACATAATTCCATGTAATACTTACCAAACTTCTTCAAATTAGTGAACATCTTACGGAATTGAGTATTTCGTTTTTTTTTTCGATGCTATAGTTCAACTATGGTTTTACACATCTTTACATAATGATGCCATAGCCCAGCTATGGCATCATTATGTAAAGATGTGTAAAACCATAGTTGAACTATAGCATCGAAAAAAAAAACGAAATTATGGTCTTACACGTAATCACATATCTCACTGATGTCATATCCCATATATGGTCTTATACATAAATCGCTTGTCACTTGTCACTTGTCACTTGTAGCCAAAGCTATCACAATTCACTGATCAGGTAGCTGGTGCTACCATTTTCATCGATCGGTGGCCGAGCTACCACTTTTCATTGATCGGTGGCAAAGCTACCACTTTTCATCGATTAGGTAGCCGAAGCTACCACTTTTCACTGATCAGGTAGCTGAAACTACCACTTTTCACTGATCAGGTAGCTGAAGCTACCACTTTTCATCGATCGGTGTTGAAGCTACCACTTTTCAGTTGTCATTTGCCATTGATCAGATAAGTGTAGCCGAAGCTATCACTTATCACTTTCACTTGTCCTTAATCAGATAAGTGTAGCCGAAGTTATTACTTATCACTTTCATTTGTCCTTGATCGATAAGTGTAGCCGAAGCTATCACTTATCACTTGTTTCCATGGTCCAACCATGGTCTTTTCCTTCAATTCATCTTGTCCTTTGAACTGAAATGCTCAATTTGATCATTTATTCAATTTTCATGCTTTTACATTATTCACGATTTTATCATCAATACATATGAAATAACTCATCATAAAATTCATAAAATTAACAAATAATCACTAAAATTTAGCCATATAAATTCACAAGTTCAATTTTTGTATTATAACGATAATCATAATTTCATAATAAATATTCCAAATAAAACATTATATCATTTCTAATCCAACACTCATCGATTATAACCGGGCATGTGATCAATTTATACACGAGTCATTCATATATATGTATATTTTTCCTCCTCCTCCTCTCCATCCACATCCTTAGTATAAACAACACACTTGTAAGTAACATTATCCATAATTTTCATTATCTACTTATGTGAATATTCAAGCTATCCATCTGTGTCATAGTCACTAAATTATTTTTATCTTGAGCTACAGAACTCCAAATTAAGATCCGCTAATTTTCTCTTAAACTAGACTCATATACCTTCTCACAATAAAAATTTCATAATTTTTGGTTGGGCCAATTAATACATTTTATTCATTGAAGTCTCCCCTGTTCTGCTGTCTGACAGATCCGACCTTTCTTCACTAAAAATTAATTATCTTCTTGTACAGGATTCGAATGATGTCCTCGTTTGTTTCTATTGAAAATAGACTCATTCAGGATTCTAAACATATAAATTTAAGCCCCTAATTATTTTTATCTAATTTTTTATTATTTTCCAAAGTTAGAACAGGGGAACTCGAAATTATTCTAACCTTGTCTCACGAAAGTTATTGTATCTGATGATTTACAATTCCATTGCTTACATAATTTCTTTTATAAGAAACTAGACTCAATAAGCTTTAATTTCATATTTTATTCATCCTCTAATTTGATTTCTATAATTTTTAGTGATTTTTCAAAGTTAGACTACTGCTGCTGTCTAAAACAGTTTTAGTGCAAAATGTTTATTTCCATTTTGCCCCAAATTTCACAATTCATACAATTCAGTCCTTGCTCAATTAACCCCTCAATTAAGATAATTTTCTCAATTAACACTTTTTCTAGACATTATAAGTTATTTCATAACTATTGAAATTCAGAATTTCCATATGAAACTTTAACTTCAAACTCTTTTTCAATTAGGTCCCAAACATTCACTTTCTATTCAATTCTTTTAATAAAATCAGCATATAAATAATTTAAAGCTCCAATTCCATTCCAAATCATCATATACTTTCAGCACATATTCATAAAAACTTTCAATTTCTTTCATAGAATCAAAAACTAATGAATTCAACAAGTGGACCTAGTTGTAAAAGTCACAAAAACATAAAAATTTCAAGGAGAAAGCAAGAATTAAACTTACATGAAGCTAGAGTATGAAAACCAGCTTGAACCCTCCTCCATGGCTGTTTTTCAGCTGATGAATATGAAGAGAAATGAAGAGAATTCTAGATATTCCAATTTAGTCCCATTTTTATTTGGCCAATTTTGGCAATTTTCTAATTTTGCCGTTATTTCATCCATTTCCTGATTTTTCTCGGCTATTGCCGCCCAAAATATCTCCTTTAGGACTGTTTTCACTTTAGGTCCTTCCTCATTTGACAATTGAGCTATTCAATCCTTCTAGCAACTTTTACACCCTTTTCAATTTAGTCCTTTTTATTTAATTAACCACCCAAACGTAAAAATTTTCTGACTAAATTTTAATACTACCTCACCAACACTCCATAAATATTTCTAAAAATATTTATGGCTCGATTTATGAAGTTGAGGTCTCGATACCTCATTCTCGACCATATTTACCTAATTAATTCTTTTAAATCACCAAATTCACTAATTCAAAAATGCTTTTATATTCGCATTTGACTCATAGGTATTAATTTATTAAATTTTTTAACTCACCCGTCGGATTTGGTGATCTCAAATCTCTATTTCCGATACCACTAAAAATTAGGCTGTTACAAAAATATGTCTTCAAAATCTACCTAAATGGTCAAACATATATTTGAGACATTGTGCCTAAAACTTAACATATATATCACATCTCCAATTCAACCATTTGGTACCCAAAATACCAATTCACAAACAATGCATTCACATGGCAACCATACACCACAAATAAAAAGGCCATTTACACATATTTACATATCAAAATATATGTTCACCATACAAGCCAATTCAGATGGCCAAAACACAACAAGACATATAGGCTGCATTAGCCAAAAACACCTATACATGCCATTTAACCCAAAATATAAAGTCCAAAAATACCAAAATAAGCGTTTGATAGTGTGACGCAATATCTGACAGCTTCCAATCCAAACGAGCTTCCGATTCACTATAAAACACGGAAAGTAAAACAGAGTAAGCAACTAAGCTTAGTAAGTTCATATAACTAAGATACAACTTACCATTCATCCACAATTTAGGTAAGCAAAATTAAGACATAATTAACTCTATTTGGCCCAAAGCCTAACACATAATCCACAATCATGTTAGCCATGTATTTATATATCAAATATAAATCACTTATCGTATTTCACATGAATACCTGTACTAGTTCATATCAAACTCTTATAACCTCGTATCATCACTGTGCCCGTTGAACCATTTGGAATATTATCGAATACTCAGGTATCTCGCACACCAAGTGCCAATACGTGGTTAAAACCACCATCATCTCATATCTCGTATCAATGCTCACTCTCGAGCCATAACTGGGTTTACTCACACAAGCTATCAGTCAAGACGTAGCTACACAATACTGCTCACACAAGCTGTAAAGTAACCACAACACATGCCGAAAGCTCAGCCACCGGTAGGACGTACGAGACTAGCACCCAAAACACGGTAACCCCTAATGACATGTCATTTGTATCCTATCTATTCTTAAGGTTCAACCGGGATTCCATACGTCGCCAAATCTTCGTTGAGTATTTCCGTGGAGTCATATCATCAAGAATATAATAACAAAACATTTAAAACATATATAATTTAGTGCTTATTAAACATACGAACTTACCTCGAATGAATACGAAAAAAGTCGATTGATTAATCCACTACTTTGTCTTTTCCCCGATTTAATTCCGAAGGTTGCTTTTCTTGATCTATATAATCAAATTTAACTAATTTAATTCTTAATCTATTCATTTCAATCCAAAATTCATGTTATGGTAAAATTACTATTTTGCTCCTAAACTTTTGACTTCTTTACAATTTAGTCCTTAGGCTCGTAAAATAAAATTTATGCAATTTCCCTTATAACCAGGCCTAGCCGAATTTACTAGATGCTTATAGCAAACCAGGCCTAGCCGAATTTACTAGATGCTTATAGCAACCCATATATTTCACTATTTCACACGTTCACCGCACAATTTTTACATTTCTCAATTTAATCCCTATTTGACAATTTCATTAAAAATAACTTAACAAAAATTGTTTAACTAACAACAAAAATTCATTTTCTTTCATTAAACTTCAAAACCCTAATATATTCATCAATGGCAAATCTCAAACTATTCAATAGTTTTGCAAATCAGTCCCCTAGTTAGCTAGGTTAAGCTACAACGATGCAGAAAACATAAAAATCAACAAAAAGGGGACAATAAATCACTTATATGCAAGGGACTTTCTTTTATTAAACAACGTGCCACAAGAGCAGATAAAAATTCTAAAACTAAAGACTTATTAAACAATGGAAAAACAAACAAAAAGCATATAAATCATTTATTATTTTGAAATACTCTCAAACCAGAAACAAATTAAGAAGTTGACGAAGAGCCACTCACTTCATAAGAGAAACTATTGGTGGTCGGTATATTGCTGCACGTTTATTATAAATAATTTTTTTTATTTTTTGGATTTATTAAATGATTAAAATTGTTGCACATTGTTTTACCTAATTTTTTAATTTGATATTATAATTTACTTTACCTTGTTTAATTGTTTTTAAAGTTAACTATTTTTATATCAATTTTTAGGGATGAAAATAATAAAGAAAAGTCCATCTTTCAAACATTAAATATATATATATATATTAATTATGCTAATTAAATAATATTTTGAATAATATTGTTTTGTATTAATTACATTATTTAAAATTAAAATATACATTGAAACGTAAAAATGTTTTAATTATGATTTCAAATTTAGAAAAATTATAAAAATATATAAAGAAATTTAAAAATTAATCATTTTCTAGAATAATAATCTTAGGGATCTAAATAGGTTAATTAATGATTCAAACTTATCAAATTAAAGTTATTATTATTATTATTATTATTATTTTGCTTTGAATTTTAAAAAATATATATGGTTTCAAATTTATATGTTAGCATGGAATTAACTATCTTGTAACAAGATTTTAATTTGACATATTTAATTTTTAATTTAACTTGAACACTTTTACTCAATTCAAAAAATTTCAAATCGAGTTAGAATGATAAAATAGGACTCGTCAAATTGATTAACTCAAAATCTTTTCACTCAATTCGACTTGATTCGATTGAACACTCTCCACTATTAAAACCCTTCTTTTATAAAATAAGTTATTATGAAGATTTTTTTTCATTTTAAATTATTTAAAATTTTGAAAGAAAAATATACTTGATGGAAATCAAACCCAAAAACTAATTTTTTATTATCTTAATTTTATCATTTCAACTAAAGTCTTATTTACTTTTAAGATTTATTCTAAAAATATATTTGTTACATTTTTTCACTCACATTGTAGATATATCGTGATCTAATAATACTTTAAACATTTAAAAAACAACACAAAAACAAAATTAAAATTTTTCCTTTTTTTCTTTGTACGTTTATTTTATTGGGATAAATATTAAAACTACACATGAACTTTGATCTAATATAATGATTTATGAAAAGTTTATGTAACATAAACTTTGATTTTGTGTAATTTTATAAATAAATTTTTATTTGATTTACTTTTCATAAATCATCAACGTCATTATCGATGTAACACTACTTTATATTTATTTATTGCATAAACAAATAATTATATTTATCCAGTGTAAAAATAAATTGACTTGTTCATTTCTTTAAATGCATAGAATTGAATCAAAATCAAAGTTGCAATTATACATTTGAATCACAATTAAAGTTTCATGTGTATAATTACTCCAAATTAAAGTTGATGTATCAAATTGCATATAAAATCAAAGTTCATATGCAATTTTGAGTTCTATCCCATTCTTATTTTTCAATAATTATAATTAAAATGAAAATATTTCATATTAGATTCTTGAAAGCATCTAAATTTATTGTTTTTAAAGAAAATAAAATAAAGGTGATCGTGTTAGGTATAGTTTTTGTTCAAATTGTTGTTGTGGTCCTTCTTATTTAAAATTTCAAGTGATGACATGGCATAATCTTATAATGTCATGTACAATGTTTTAATAATTGAACCAGTGGTTGAACCAATCATACTCTTGGTTCCCGATTCAATCTGTTTGATAAGTTCAACTACTAGGCTAAAAATAATTAAATAAATAATTAAAAATTCATAAAAGATTTAAAAAATAAAAAAAATTATTAAATCAATTCAACTTGTTCAACTACTATTTTTTGTCCCATTATTTTTATTTTTATTATTTTTGAGCAATTTCTAATTCAATCGATTCAACCCCAATTATAACACCCTAAACTCGACCCGAACACCGAATTTGAGTTATGATGTGCCACATTCGTTGCCGGAGCAACTACAATCAATTCAAAAGTAATATATATTCACTAAGTATGATAAAATCAAACTATGAAAATCTTAATTTGCATATACCTTTATATGTATACATATCAACCGTATATATTTATTACAATTAGAATATAAAATATAACATTTGATGGTGACATCATTCAACTGCTACAAAACCTAACCTATTAGGTACATGCCAAATATAAGTAATTATTGAAAATTAACAAATATGATTGAGGCCGGAATTGCGGATTGGATGCTGAAGTCAATATATGAAAATCCTGATTTAGATCTAAACTACGCACGGAGAAAACAGACCGAATGCTGTGTAAAGTATTTAGTGTTATTTTTATAATTTAAGTAGATAACATTAACATTAACAATTCTACCAAAATAAACGTGTATATCTATATGTACATATCTGATAATCTGTATTTTCATTTTCATAAAAACACCGCATTGGCATAATCATACATCTTTTGTTCTGTTGTACGATTGTTATGAAAATCTCTGTGTTACTCTGATTTGTTCCGCTCTAGTTATATGATTGATACAAAATTCTCTGCATTATCTGACTTGTATATTGTGTTTTGTTTGATCTCCGTTTGAGTTTAGTTATACACTGAGCTTCTTAGCTCACCCCTTTGTTTTTTCTTTGTCTGCTCAGGTAGACTTCTAACTTAGAATCAAACAGCATGTGGGAGCTCAGATTGTTTTTGCATTTAATGTAAATATGGTGAATTTCGTAATTATTTATTTTGATCTTTTGGGTTTGGAATTTGTTTTTGAATTTGTTTTGGGTTTTTGCTTCATTAATCAGTAATTGATATTCTCTAACGCGAGACTGCAAAATCACTTAAGTGGACAAAACGGACTTTGGTTTTCAAAACCAAAACTTCAACAAAAGGTTTTTGGGTGCAATTTAAGTAATTTCGTAAGTGTTTTCTAGAAACAAACAAATAGCTTTCTAATGACTGTTTGCGAAAGTCATATTTGCTAAATATTTACCGAAATCAGTTTTCCAAACAATTCGATGTAATTTCTCCAAATTTGAGCATAATTTCTAGGCCGAGTTTGGAGAGTTACACTGGCCCCTTCAAATTTTTTTTTGGCTTTGCCATTAAATTTGACATTTTTTAATGCATTATTTTAGTTTTATCACTTTTTCACTTTAATACTTTATTGCTTTTTATCCCTATCAATATTTAAAAAAAAAGTATATTTTTGAGGTGACCAAAATAAAAGTAATCTAGAAGTTGTATGATTAAAAGAAAAGTATAAACATGAAATGCTTGGTGAGTAAAACGAAAGTATCCTAAAAGTTAGATAATAAAATTGCAAGAATTTCATTATAGGTAACCAAAATGAAAACACCCTAAAAGTTAAGTGACTAATTAAGTAATTTACTGTTTACCAAAAAATATATAAAAAATACGAACTTACCAAAAATTTATATAAAAAATATTAGTTTATTAAAAACAAGTTTTGTTAACCTATGCCAAGAGAGTGTCCAATAGTTTCTTATCCTGACACGTGGCTCGCTCTTTTCCAACATTTCTTTTGAATTTGGGTATGTTACTGTGGTTTACATTGAAGCTAAGCATGCAATTAAATAGGTTTAGAGTACACCACGTGGCAACATGAGTAAATGTGACACGTGCGTATGTTAGCTTTCTCAAATGTGGCAAAATGCATGCTATGAGAAAGCCAAGAAAATTTACAAATAGCCTATACACGTGGTTACAAAATTTCTCTCAAAATTCCTACTTCCTAAAAAATCTCCCAATTTTAAGAGACTTCCCTCTTGTCTTTCTGTTTCTTCGTAAGTTTAATGGTGAACACTAATTTTCTACGAAAATCATATTATTTTAAATATTTTAAATAATTCTTTAAATAATTTTAAAGATATAATTTGCACAATATTTAAATCTAAAGGATCTTACATCTAATATTAAACTTAGATTAAAGAATATATAATTTTATATATTATTTATTTTTCCTTTGTTAATTAGAATTTTAGAGTATAATTTATATCTTCATGATGTTTTTCTTAATAAAAAAACTATAACAATTATTAATTAAATCTTAATATGCGAGTTTGAGTGTGCACGTATGAGTTAAATCATGTATGTAAATTATTAATATTCATGCAATTAATGAATTAAATGTTTTTAATAGAAAAGTGGATAATTGACTTTTACTACTCATTAGAATTTGAAATTTGCCCAAAGATAAATTATTTATTCTATTAAGAGTGAATATTATCGTGACAAATGAATATTTTTGTTAGAGATAAAGTATATATTTGATGAAAATTATTTATTTGATAAACAATACATTTGTTTATGATAGTATATTATTATATCTATTCAAAGGAGAACTAGGATATGCTTGGATTGTTTGCATATCTTAATTCGATATTTAAGCATTTATGTATTGTTTTTCTTTTATGTATTATTTTGAAGCAATTTCTCTTCATTCGCAAGCTTCACCTATTACTTTATTTAATGGTTAAACTTCTTTGGATGGAGGGAACAAGTCAAGTTCCATTTAGGTGTTTTGGATTTTGATTTGGCTCTATTAAAAGATAATTTTGCTGCTATTACTAACTCAAGTAGTGAGGAAGAGATGTTATACCATAAACAATGGGAACGGTCAAACATATTAAGCCTTATGTTGTTGCGAATGATTGTTGCTAACAACATTAAGACTACAATTTCACAAACTAAAAGTGCAAAAGAATATATTATGTTTGTAGAAGAATATTTACATTTTGCGAATAAGTCACTCAATGATACTTTATTGACACAACTCACGACCGTTAAGTATGATGGGTCGAGAGGAATGCAAAAACATATCATCGAGACGACTAATATTGTAGCAAAGCTAAAGTCCTTAGGGATTACAACAAATGGCTCTTTTCTAGTACAGTTCATATAGAACTCACTATCTTGGAATTATGAGCCACTTTAAATTGACTATAACATTATTAAAGATAAGTGGGATGTTAATGAAATGGCCAATAACCTCATTTAGGAGGAAGCAAAATTAAAGAGTCAAGGAAGTAATTCTATCAAACTTATAAGTTAAGAAGCTGGCAAAAGACTTAAGACAAAAATCAACAAGTTTAAGAAAAGGAAACACTCGTGTGTCAATATCTCTAATTGCGAGAAAAAGTAACGTATTGCAGATAAGTGCCACTTCTGTGAGAAAGAAGGACACTATCAGAAAGATTTCCAAAAACGCAAAGCTTGATTCAAAAAGAAAGGTTTTTATGTTTATGTATGTTTCGAATCAAACCTAACTAAAGTTCCTAATAATACTTGGTGGCTTGATTCAAAAATGCAAGGATTTCTTTTAATCCAAACCATAAACCCAACTAAAGATTTTCTACATATAGAAAACCATATGAAGGTTTCAATTGAAGATATAGGGGCTTATTGTTTGGTCTTAGATACTGATTATCACTTAGACCTATTTCAGACTCTTTACATACCTTCAGTTTCTAAGAACCTTATATATCTATTTTAAAACTTGATGTTTTTGGGTTTCATGTTAAGTTTGGACATGTTTGTTTCAATTTATTTAAGAATAATACTATTTTAGGTTCAAGAAACCTTTTTGATTGTTTATATAACTTTAAACTTGATAATGTCTTTATAAAATCCTTACTTGTTGATCATATCAATGTTCGAATTAAGCTTAGCATGCTAAATGGAAATTTTACTTACTTGTGGCATAAACATTTGGCCATGTATCCAAAGAAAGGTTAGAAAGATTAGTGAAGAATGAGATTTTGCCGAATCTAAATTTTATTGATCACGGTGTATGTATGCATTGCATTAAGGGAAAACAAACCAAACATTCTAAGAAATAAGCCATAAGAAGTACCCAACTTCTTGAGACAGTACACACCGATATATGTGGATATTTTGATGTTCCATCTTTTAGTAGAGAAAAGAATTTTATCACCTTTATTGATGATTTTTCATTGTATTGTTATATATATTTTCTTGATGAAAAATCTCAATTAGTAAATGCCCTTGAGATATACATTATTAAGGTTGAAAGACAATTAGATAGAAAAGTGAAAATAGTAAAATTTGATAAAGATGGTGAATTTTATTGAAAATTTACTAAATCAAGCTAATGTCCAGGTTAATTTACTAAATTCCTTGAAAGTCGTGACATATGTGCACAATATACTATGCCAGACACATATATATCAACAAAATGGTGTTGCAAAAAGGTGTAATCGAACTTTATTAGATATGGCTAGAAGTATGATTAGTAACTCCTTATTACCTATATCATTATGGATGCATGCACTTAAAACTGTTATATACTTATTAAATAGGGTTATTAGTAAAGCAGTTCCAAAAACTCTTTTCGAGTTGGGGATTGGAAGGAAATCTAGCCTAAGGCACCTACATGTTTGGGATTGTCAGGCAAAAGCAAGAATATATAATCCACATGAAAGAAAATTAGGTTTTAGTATGATAAGTGGATAGTTTATTTTATCTAGAGAAATCTAAGGGATATAGGTTTTACATACCAAATCATAGTCTAAGAATTGTAGAAACTAACAATGCCAGATTTCATAAGAATAGTGAAGTTAGTGGGAGTGTTTCAAAATAAGTTGTGGATATAAAAGAAATGTTCTTTTATCCACAACTACCACAAATGTTGTTCTAGCAATTAATGAAAGTCCTAACAACATTTAAATGATGAAACACCCATGAAAGAAACTAACTCATAAAGGTTTGATGAAAATGAACCACAAATAATGCCATTAAAATCTCAAAGAGAGAGAAAATTGGTTGTTCTTGATTATTATATGGTTTATTTGCAAGAGTCAAATTTTTACATAGGAATCAATAAAGATCTAGTTTCGTTTTCACTAGCCATAAATAGTGATGAATCTAATAAATGGTTGAATGTTGTGAAAGATAAGATGAATTCTATGGAACAAAATAAAATCTAAAATATTATCAAATTGCCAAAAAGTTCAAAACAAGTTGGATGTAAATAGGTTTTTAAAACCAAATGCAACTCAAATGGAAATATCAAACGATATAAAACTAGACTTGTTGCCAAATGTTACACTCAGAAATATTGTATTGATTATAAAGAGATTTTCTCACCAGTCTTTAAGAAATACTCATTAAAAATTATTATGGCATTGGTAAGTCATTATGATATAGAGTTACACTAAATAAATGTGAAAATAACCTTTTAATGGAGATCTTGAGGAATAAGTTTATATGGACCAACCTGAAGGTTTTACAGTTGAAGGAAAATGTCATATGGTATGTTAACTTACGAAGTTAATATATGGATTTAAACAAGCTTTACAATAATGGTACATCAAGTTTAATGACTCCATAAAGTCTTTTGGTTTTCAAAAAACATCGTTGATTGATGTGTATATTAAAAGATCAGTGGATCAATTTTATTTTCTTAGTTCTATATATTGATGATATTTTGCTTACTATAAATGATTTTGGTATATTACGTGAGACAAAAGTTTCTCTCTCAAATAACTTTGAAATGAAATATATGTGAGGCATCCTATGTGAAAGGAACTAAAATGTTTTGTGCTAGATCACATGGATTGTTAGGATTGTCTCAGAAAAACTATATTGAAAAAGTTCTAGATAGATTTAATATGCATAATTCTTCAGTAGGAATTGTTCCTATACAAAAGGGGGACAAATTTAGTCCCATGCAATGTCCAATTAATTATGTGAAATGAAAGGGAATGGGACCAATTCCTAACAATAAATTGTGGGCTGTTTAATGTATGTCTAGACCTACAAAAGACCCGACATTAGCTTTGTAGTTGGGATGCTTGGTAGATATCAAAGTAATCCTAGAATTGATTATTGGAAGGTTGCAAAGAAAGTTTTACGGTACCTACAAAGAACAAAGAATTACATGCTCACGTATATGAGATCTAATCAGTTAGAAGTAACTGGATACTCGAATTCAAATTTTCGCGGATGTCTTGACAATAGAAAGTCCACTTTTGGCTATTTACTTTTACTTGCTAAATGAGCCTTATCATGGAAAAGTGTTAAATAATTTGTCATTGCATCATTTACGATGGAAGCAGAGTTTGTAGCATGTTTGAAGCTATTATTCATGAATTATGGTTGCGGAACTTTATTTCATGATTTGGGGTAGTCAACACCATTACCAAGCTGCTGAAAAATTACTGTGATAATTCCGCAGCAATATTTTTCTCCAAAAACAACAAATATTCCAAAGGTACAAAGCATATGGAACTAAAATATTTTATCGTTAAGGAGGAAGTTCAAAAACAAAGAATGTCTATAGAGCATATTAGAACTGATCTTATGATTGCAGATCCGTTAACTAAAGACTTACAACCAAAGACATTTAAAGAATATGTACATAGAAATGATCTTGGTTGTATTGATGAACGAAATTTTATGATGTTTTGACACTTTGAACTCAATTATGATATTTTTTTTAAATAAAATAGATGTATTTCATGTATATTATGATTGTGTGCACATAATTTTTAAAATTATTTAAAATGGAAAAACCTTTATAGTTACTTAAAGACCTATTATATTGAGTTGTAATGTTGTAATATATGGAAGGAACTATGTTACTTAAAGCTGTATACAACTACTACAACTTGCATTTGCAATTCACTATAATGTGTTAATTATGATAAGTGTTATTTTTATGCGCACTCAACGTTTATTCCATTAAATTTTATGTTTTACCATGGCCAACTCCAATTACGTGTCAAATATTTCTTAAACTTTTGAAAATCATATTATTTAAAAATCTTAAAATATTTTTTATACAATTTTAAAATTTTAATTTACACAAGATTTTGGATCTAAAAATCTTACACCCTTTTCCAATTTGGGTTTAACGATATTGTTTATATGCTTTTCTAATAATTTATAGAATATTTCATAATTATGTTGATCATTGTTAGTCTATACTTAATTGAATTTCAATTGCTTTTACTTCTAAATATAGAAGTTGAATCCATTGCAATTCTAATACAGATTTGTTTAGAAGCATTTTATAGAATTATTAGAAGTTCGAAAATATTTTTGGATCGTCATCAATGAAAGCGATTTAAAAGTAGGATTATCTAACCCATCCAATCTATTGAAATTTAGTTAAGAATATAATTTGCTTGATTTTAGTAATTAAGAAAAAAATTTGAATATTTTGGGCTAAATTGTGCATATATGTCGTCTTTTTTTGTTAATTAGTCAAATAGGTCGTTTTTTTCAAGATTTAAGAAAATAGGTTGATTTTAGAGAATGTGAAAGCGCGTCCGGCTGGACGAACTTTTGTCGACATATAAAAAAAGCGTGTGCAACTGTAAGCGTTTTCTGAAAATTCTAAGAAAATGCATCTAGTTAGGCACTCTTTCTTTGACATGTCAATAAAAGTTCTTTCATTAATGGTTGTTTTTATCCCTAATAGCTTATTTGGGTTGTTTTGTTTTTGGCTTACCTTTCCTTGCTATTCCCAAAATGCCATGATAGGAAGATGTTAATTGGTATGAAATTTACCAACTTTTACGAATTTCTAGAATAAACCTATTTATGTGAGAAATGATTTTGGACCTTTTACCTTATAAATATTAGCTTAGCTTTTATGAGATGAGTTGATAGTAGGAATATATCATGTGGCTAGGCATGGGTGTTAAAGTCGGCACTTATGCCTTTTATTGCTCAATTTGCGTGAAATTTATGACACTTAGATATGTTATGGTTTTAGTAAAACTCCAATCATGGACGGGTCAATCAAGCATGGGATAGTAGGCTTAGTAGATTGAAAATATTAAAATTAAATAGATTAAGAGTATATATTTAAATAAGTATCGAAGATATCAAATTTAAATTTATTTATATAATAATTGCATATATTATTCAGTGATGAATTGTTACAAGCGTATTTTATTCAAAATTTTGAGATAAAATTTTGAAATAATATAGATTACCTAAATTTGTTTTGATTTTAATTTATAAATGAATAAAATTATGTTAAATAAAGTGTAGGATACCAAAATTGAAAATCGACCATTATATAGATGCCAATTTGAACATAATAGAGGGACCAAAATTGAAAATAGACCATTACCTTATAAAGAGTAAAAAAAGAAAAGAAAAAAGGACAGCTGTGTCTCTTGGGGATAGTATTTTATATAGGTGTAGATATAGATGCATTATGATAGTAGCAGTAAGATAAAAAGAAATTGACAATGGCGTGTAGTTTTAATTATCCGTATCAAATGGAAAGCTAAAATGTAAAGCAACAAGTTTAGCCAAAACCCAAACCAGCCCTTGTGTCTATCTTCTTCATTCATTTTTAATATTAATAACCAATTTTTATAAGTCCTTTCCCATCTGCATACTGAAAGCAGAAAAAGGGAAAATAATCAAATATTGTTAGTAAAATCGCCAATTTTGTCACAGTTCTCCATGCTGCAGTCTCTATCCATAACTTTCGGTGGTGGGTGCTTTTCCATATTCTAATTTTCCTTCAATTCTCTTTATTCCAACTGATTCTTTGCCTTCTCCCTTTCGTTTCCTTTCCTTTCTCTCGGAATGTGTTTTGCTGCGTAATAAATTTCCCTTGCCGCTTTTGTATTTTTGTGTACTTTTTATCTTCACACTTTCCGGATTGTTCTCTTTCATCATTGAATCTGCTCGTCTATCTATGAATGATTTTTTTTTCTCTTTTGATAAAGTTATTTTAGTTCATTTTTATTTTACTCATGTTGAATATGTGATTCGATCGAATTTGCCCCTTTTTTTCTCTGCTTGTTTTAGGAAGTTGGTGAGTTTTGATGTTTTTAAGTTTAGTTTTACTCTCCATTTTAGCAATTAGGGAATTTGGTTTATGTTATGTAAAAATTACTGTGAAATAGATAATTTGGTATGGTTCAAACTGCATTATTTTGATTACTTATATAGTACGAATTCACTAACTTTTAAGGTATTTCATGTCTCAGTTAAAGGAGCCTTTAATCCTGACTGGTGAAGGGCCATAAGAGGTTGTTAGTTACAAACTTACAAGTAATTTTCTGTGCACTTTACTATCTTTAGGAAATTGTTGCTTGAAACTTTTTCTTTTTTTCTGTTAGATGATTGCAATGATGTTGTTATTGTCAATGTTTGATGTTAGCCATCTTGTTTATATCATGTTACCGGTGATTTTGTGACTTATGGCAGTAGTTTGCTTGCTTTGTAGGAAATTTATGGGTTTAGGCATTTCATGGGAGTCGCCGAAGATAGTGAACCACCCTTGAAACGTGTGAAAGGGCCCGTGGAAGAATCCAAGGGCTTGCCGGAGGATCATTCAACCACAAAATCTGTTTCTTGCTCTTTGGGAGATCAGATGGCTAGGCCTCTAACCTCCCAAGGGGATGGGGAAACAATTGGTTCACAAGGTGTTATAAGAAAAGCAGAATTTATTAAAATTATAACTAGGGCATTGTACTCGCTTGGTTATGACAAAAGTGGTGCCCTTCTAGAGGAGGAATCGGGAATACCATTGCATTCTTCGGTTGTTAATCTATTTATGGGGCAAGTGACCAATGGGAAATGGGATGATAGTGTGGCCACATTGCGAACGATTGGTCTCTCAGATGAAATAATGAAGTCAGCATCCTTCTTGATTTTGGAACAGAAGTTCCTTGAACTTCTTAAAATGGAAAAAGTTGCTGCTGCATTGGATACACTAAGGAATGAGATCGTTCCTCTTCATGTCAATCTCGACCGTGTTCATAAGCTTGCTTCCTGTATCATCTCTCCTTCGCAATGCATAAGACTTGGTATTTCTGGTCAAGATACTGAGGGTACAAAGTCGGGGTCAAAGATTCTAGAAAAACTACAGAAGTTGCTTCCTGCTGCAATCATGATTCCTGAAAAACGATTAGAGCATTTAGTAGAAAGGGCTCTTGATGTTCAACGAGAGGCTTGCGTGTTCCATAATACCTCAGATAGTGATCTCTCTTTGTACTCTGATCACCAGTGTGGAAAAAATCAGATTCCCTCCCAGACATTGCAGGTTAGTTTGATGGCAGTTCAATTTGCCTTCGCATTTGTTATAGCTGTCCTTTCTGGTCAAAGATGATAAATTGGACTTTCTCTTTTGGGTTTAGGGTGTAATTTTCTGCAGGTTATTTATTTTAGCAAGGGTATAGCACGTGGGAATGGTCATGTGTTGATTCATTGTATTATGCCATAGAGAAACTGCATCCTTTGATTAGGATTTCAGCTATGTTCGGTGGACATCTTTTATTCTTTTGGTATCCTTATTGTTGCTGTTAATCTCATCTCAGTTTTGATCAAGAAACAGATTTGTTCATTTAAATTGTAATTGCTTTCTAATGCATTATAACTTCTCATAATTTTACTGTGCATTTCGTTTTCGTGAGCTAACAAAGGAATCCCATAATTAAAACTTTATGTTTATATAAATGAAATCAGATACTAGAAGCACACAAAAATGAAGTTTGGTTTGTGCAATTCTCACATAATGGCAAATATTTGGGCTCATCATCTAAAGATCATTCAGCAATTATATGGGAGGTAAGCTTTTTATTTATTATTGGCTTTGCTTTGGCTTTTTCTGTCCTATTCCAAGGTATTAGTGCTTTAACTTGCTAAGACAGCACGCATTCGTGGGATTTTCCATTTAGTGATCATTTGTTCTCTTTTTTTGTGGTAATGTGCTACTCTTATGAGGCAAAGAAAAAATGTGGATAAGATTGAATGATATGTGGTAGAGTTTGCCTTATTGGTTTACTTGTTACAATTCAGTGACAATAAATAATCTATGATGACATAGTTGGGAATAGCTTAATAGTGGTGATGTGTGACCTCAATGATTCCCATGTTATTGGACTTAAAAATAATTAACTAGTAATTTTCCTATTTCTTTTGCATATTGGCATGCAAACTTTTAATGTCATTTTATCAAATGTTGTTGGCCTAGCTGTTTCTGAGTTTGTGCAACCTGTAACCATGATTTTTAGTGGGTTTGAATTGAGCTACACTTTCTTAAGAATATTTTGAGGAAACTAATTGTTTTAAAATGATTATATTGAACTTGGCATCCCATGCAACCCCATAGCATCTTGTTTTACTAAATTTAGTATTTTTAACCTTTTAGGTTAAAGAAGATGGTCAGGTGTTATTGAAGCATACCCTTTGCGGTCATCAGAAACCAGTGTTAATAGTTTCGTGGAGCCCAGATGATAGTCAAATACTTACTTGTGGACAGGACGAGGTTATTAGGCGTTGGGATGTTAGTTCTGGAAAATGCCTCCATGTTTATGAAAAAACTGGTGTCGGTTTGATTTCTTGTGGATGGTTTCCGGATGGTAGAGGTATATTTGCGGGGATGACCGACAAGAGCATCTGTCTCTGGGATTTGGATGGAAGAGATTTGGAGTGCTGGAAAGGACAGAGGACGCTTAGAATCTCAGATATGGCCATAACTGATGATGGAAAGAGGATTATTAGTGTATGCAGAGAATCTGCTATTCTATTGCTCGACAGGGAAGCAAAATTTGATAGATTGATCGAAGAGGTGGATATGATTACTTCCTTCTCATTATCAAAAGACAACAAGTTCTTATTGGTTAATCTTATGAACCAAGAAATCCATCTCTGGAGCATAGAAGGTGATCCTAAACTTATTTCAGAATACAAAGGTCACAAACGTACCCGATTTGTAATTAGATCTTGTTTTGGTGGACTCGATCAATCTTTTATTGCCAGTGGCAGTGAGGATTCACAGGTACTCCTCTTTGACTAGAAAGGAGCATTAGGCGAACATAATAGATGATACTATTTTTGAACTGTTGCTATCTGTAAAATTTGTTGCATTTGATGCTTTGAAAGTTGATTTTCTTGCACATGCATTTGTAGAGTAAGTCCAAGAGAGAGTCTGCTGGTATATCATTTAGGTTCATGTTTTTTTCCAACTGAGTATGTTCTGTTAACTATTATGTAACTGCTGTAACGCTAATTAAGTTGCGTGCACATACACAGTTATGTTCCGTTAACTATTATGTAACCGCTGTAACGCTAATGAAGTTGTGTGCACATACACAGTTATCAAGAAGACAGCTTTTTGTAGACAATGAAGCAGTGTATCGTTTCTTGTTGCAGGTGTATATATGGCACAGATGCTCAGGTGAGCTACTACTGGCATTGCCTGGACATTCTGGAGCAGTGAACTGTGTGAGCTGGAATCCAGGAAACCTTCACATGCTAGCTTCAGCTAGTGATGACGGAACAATCCGGATTTGGGGGTTAGATCGCTTTAACCTGAAAGGTGGAGAGCAGAGCAATGGTAGCAACCACCAGTGCAATGGAAGGAGCTAAATGAAACAATTTATAGTCTATCAAATGATTCCTCTCAAATCGGTGTAAATTATGCAATTATTTGTTTCTGTTCTTTGACATCCTAAAGCAGGAAAAAGGCCAAATGCTATTCTGATATGACACTTTCAGCTTGATACCCATTTCTTTTCTTCACTGTCTTCCTTCCTGACGTGGGTTATTGTATTGCTAGTATTCAAATATTATATATCCATTATAGTTTTATCTTTATCAGATCGGTCTTTCTAGCACCAGTCTCTTCTCAGCTTGGCCTTTCTAGCAACATTCTCTATCGGAATTGCCTTGCCGGCAATATGTTCTGTCCGAAGGCAATGACCATAGTATGGTATCCTCCAGGTTTAAGGGTTTTGTCGCCATTAATTTCACTGCGTCAAAGTTTCCACATTCATAGCATACCAAAAATGGAGAATCTGCTGTAGCTTTGCCCTTTACTTGCTTAACAACACCGCCTCTTCTAAGTGGCTCGTCAGTGACTTCAATTTCGACACGCTTGCTGATTTACGTGACGTGACACTACAAAATTTCTCTAGTTTGGATTTATTACTCGGATAGGCTTATTTAAAAACAATTTATTAGTTAAAATCAATTTTAAACAAATTACTTCAGTCACTTAGATTTATTCTCGTTCGAAAAACAGTTGGATTTTGTTTAGAACTGAATTGAAATATGGATAATAAATCAATTAGAATTTAACAGAGAGCATCAAGTAGCGAAATGAATTAAGCCCATTTAAACTATGGGTCGAGACACAAGTCAGCCTAACTCGTTTTTTAATGGTTGTAATATTTTATATTATATTATTTTTATATATTATGTAATTTATAACACAAAATAAATTTATCCGAAATATATAATACTATTAGAATATAAATATTAAAAAATGTTACGATAACTATATAAAAATTTTTAATAAATAAAAAATATATAAAATTGTTAAATACTAAGTTAAAATAATATGAACAGGTCTAAATGAGCATGAGTTAACAATTTACAAATATGAGCTAATTTAGATTCATATTTTATGCTAAACTAAACTTTAACAAATATAAAATGTATTAATATCATGTTTAAGCCCGTTCAGGAGTGTATTAACTATGGGCAGTAGTGGTGTGAGGATTAGCGACCAAAAGCTGCCTGCCTACATACGTTGGTCTGGAAATCTAGAATTCTAGTCTCAGTTCATCAAATTTGTGTAATTGGATGATGGGTAAATGGCAAGACTGAGTTGGGATCGTTGTCTGGAATCTTAGGTGGAGCATATTATGGGAACAAAGGAATGCATTCCTTTTCAAGAACCAGAATTTCAGCTGTGTGGACGTTATTACGAAATGCTTTCAATTGGGTGAGGAACATCATGTGGATGGCAGAAGTACAAGCGGGATGCCTCTTTCAGCTTTTGTTAGAGAACATCAGGGGGTTGTAAGCTAATAAAGTTCCTTATTTTATGTCGACACTTGAATATGATCCTAATGGAGTCTTACAGAGATTTGATCAGCCACCTCAAGTTTGTGGGCTACTTTCACATGATACTAGTGGTTTATTGATTTCTAATGGTTTAATGGTAAAAGTACTCTCGAGGTACTGTACTAAAAATCGGAGTATAATTTATGTTAGATTAAATAACAAATTAATTCTTCTATTAAAAAATTAATTTATTTCTATTTTTAAGAGCTGATATGAATGGCAAAACAATTATGTAGTGACACATGGCATGATACGTGTATCTCATGCTAACATGGTAATATCTATTTTAAAAAAAAAACCCTAAAAATAAATATTTTTTAGTAATTATTTAAAAAACACATTTAAGATAAACTTCAACAACCTAAGCAAACATTTGTCAACTTTTAAAACAGGAACCTCCATAGTATTTTTACAAATAATTAATCTCCTTTGCATGAGTTTTTGCCCTTTTTACCAATTTTACAAAATTTAAATATCTATTTTACAATTTTACTCAATTTGGTTAGTATTATGTTATTTTTTGATATTTTCTCTAAGATTATGGACTTATCCTTATGTTTTTAACTCTTTTGCCTTCATTTGGTAAGTATTTTTATTTTTATTTTTGTAACATATTTTTATTTTAAAATTTTGAAAAGCATATTTATTAAATAGAAATAAATATTTGTTTTATAGTGAAAACATAAAAATATGTTTGGTATTTATTTTATATATTAAAAATAGAAGTAAAATAAAATAAAATTTACATTTATATGGATTTAAATTAGAGTATTAGGTTAAATATTTGAAAAACTATTAATAAAAGAATAATTTTGTGTTTCGTGTGTTTGAACTAGGATTTATTCATGTGAATTCATATGCTTCATTTGGTTCGAGTGTAATAATATGAGAAAAAATTTATTTATTACATATGTATTACAATAGTTAGATATAAAATAAAGAATAACGAATACAAATTTAAAGTTGAAATTAAAAAGCCGAGTAAAACTCTTGTAAAAACAATACCTCTTCAAAATAAGTAAAAAACTTGTCCCCTCTTTGCCAAAAATAAGCCATGAGACAAGGGCGAAGTCAAAAAGTTTTGTTACGAAGAGCTGAAATTAAATTGTAATTTTTACGATAGTAAAAATGTAATTTCACCATTTAAATAATTTATATTTTCATAATTTTCAAATGGATTAAATCAAATTTTTATTATTTTTTTAGGATAAAATATAATTTTTTTTTACTAATTTAAAATTTTAAAAATTCTAAAGAACTTAAATGAATAATTTTCCGTCTTAAGGGGATGGGGCCGTTACCAACCCCTAAATACGCCATTGCCATGTAACTAAATAGTATCAATTAAATTCCCTTATTACTAAGTCATATATTAAAAAATATGTAAAAAACTAAACGAATCATTAAAGTTGAAAACATTTGTTTTCATATAGCAAGACCAAAGCTCCTTCTCGGTCAATTCAAGAACAAGGAACTTGAGAAGGAACAAGAGCAAGGGCCTCATTGAGCACGACCAAAGCTCCTTGGTTGATTGTGAGCTTGTGTTTCAGGCCTAAACCACCTCAAAGGTTATTGATCTGATGATGGTTGATGCTTTTTTTTCTTTTGCGTGAAAAATACCATGTGAATGCATTAGAGGGTAGTTATAGTAGTAGGAGCTTTTCGACATCGGATTTGGTTTTCCAATTCATGATGGGAAGTGATTTTGGGTAGTGGTTGAACATGACTTAAGAGGGTGAGATCATGGTTTGTTGTATGTATTTTGGTCTCTCATTATCTTGTTTCTTTGTTTTGTTCTTTTTCTTTTTTAGTGTAAGAAGGTTGGTATTCATTAAAAAAGAGAAAAGAAATACTTGGAAAAAGCAATAGCCGCCTACTTTGGCCATTCCCAACACCACAAAAAAAACAAAAAAAAAAAAAGAGAGGGTAAAATTAAAACTGCAAAACCAAAGAGAACTAGCAAGACTTGTGGATGAAACCTCAAACTCTTCCCACCGAAAGCCTTGCATCATTGAAAGAAATACGAGGAAATTACATGCATGGAATGGATACCCGAAGAATGGCAAAAAGAAGAAGAAGAAAAAAATAAAGGTGTTCCTATAAAGGCGATTCAGACAGATCAATCCACCAGTGATTTGCTTTCATGAATGGCACCTCCTCTACCCCATAAATGCTACATTTGTTGCTAAAACCCTTTCTTGTGTTCTAATCTCTACGTGCATGGTTGAATTAACACTTTGCAAAATTCATGCATAAAGACTTTTCATTTGCATCTTAATAGCCGTTTTGGAATCCCAATTCTAACATGAATTGGGTGGCAGAAGAATCAGGTATAAATTTGTTCTTGTAAACTAAAGAAGCCATGACTAGACCATCATGATTCCTAACAGTGCCTTGCACTGGTATAATTTTGGTTAAAATGGTTGATTTAAGAAAAAAATTTAAAACTTATGTTGCACCTAAAAACACTATTTTCTAAACCGATTTTTGCAACATATGTTGGAATCTACATCATGTTTTTGAAAATGCAAGAAATCAAAGTATCTTGTTCCTTTCTTATGAGTTGATCTCGAAGGAAATTGATTAGAAAATTTCTGGTAAATTGTTGATTCATCTAGTTTTTAACTATATATTTATTTACAAGTTTACTAGATTGAAAATATTATG
This sequence comes from Gossypium arboreum, assembly GCF_025698485.1. Classification (NCBI taxonomy): domain Eukaryota; kingdom Viridiplantae; phylum Streptophyta; class Magnoliopsida; order Malvales; family Malvaceae; genus Gossypium; species Gossypium arboreum. The sequence goes on from NC_069081.1 coordinate 1,526,046, forward strand.
ATGCTAAAAAATTTATAGATCTCATGTCATATTTAGTAAAAAATTATGATACATGTATTGGGTGTTTTTAATGTGTCTGAACCTGTCCCACCTGTGCTAGAAATGGTACCTTTAGATGGATGTACAACTAACCAAATTGCTTTCGCTCCAAGAACAAAAGACTATGTTGGTTGTAAGAGATGCAGAAATGCTTGTCCAAAGGATTTCTTGAGCGTTTGAGTTATTTATCGCATGAAACAACTTGAAGTAAGACTTTAGCTTATTGATACGGTCCAAAAAACCCTAGTTGAATACATTTTGAAATCATCTAATTTTTTCTACTAAAAAATCGATGCTAAAATAATCTTTCTAAGCACGGGTATTATTTCTTTGGTTAACAATAATTGTAGTTTTATTAATATTTGCAGGTTTTTTACTTTTTTTTTATAGAGGAAGTAAGCTAATTAAGTGGTATACAATATGTATATGTATTCAATAGCGGAGCGTAGTAGAGATCTAGGGGGTCATAGCCCCCCTAAAATGGTAAAATTTTAATTTAAACCCTTTATAATTTATAAAATTTTAAATTAGTAATAGTAAAATTACACTTTGACCCCTCAAAATGATAAAAATTAATTTAATTCTTTAAAATTATAAAGATATAGATAATTAAAATGATGAAATTGCATTTTTACTATCGTAAAAATATACATTTTAATTTCGCCCCCCAAAAAAATATTTTTGGGCTTTGCCGTTGTATTTATTTTCAAACTTCTTCTAACAACCTATACATTTTGTTATCATTACTGATTGGAACCATTAATCTAATTGGTAGAAGATTATAAATGAATATTTTTTGTTTTTGATGAAGATTGGGAATAGATGGACATTCTATAGGATCCATTTTATTGACAATATTTATCACCACTTTAGCAACTTTGGTGGCTTCGCCAATTGCTCATGATTTACAATTATTTCATTTCTTGATGCTAGCAATGTCCAGTGGTCAAATAAGATCATTTTTCTCTAGAGACGTTTTACTTTTTCTCATCAGGTGAGAGTTCGAATTAATTCTCATTTATTTACTTCTATCTATGTTGGGAGGGGGGTTGGAAGAAACGTCTATTCTTAGCTACAAATTTTATTTTGTACATTGTAGGGGTTTCATTTTTCTATTAATGGGAGTTTCAGGTCTTGGTTTATACAGTTCTAATGAACCAACAATGAATTTTGAAACATTAGCTAATCAACTCTATCTTGTTGCATTGGAACTAATATTCTATATTGGATTTCTTTTTGTTTTTGTTGTTAAATCAATGATTATACCCTTACATACGTGGTTACCGGATCTCCATAGGGAGGTCCACTATACTATTTGTTTGCTTCTAGCTAGAATTTTATTAAAAATGGGAGTATATGGACAAATTTGGATTAGTATGAAATTATTATCCATGTTCATTCTATATTTTCTCTCGAGTTGATAAAAGTGAGTACAGTGCAAATAATTCATACAATATTAATATCTCTCATCAACGAAATTTAAAGAAGAAAAGAATAGTTTATTCCTTCATAAACATATTCACGATACTGAATGAAAAAATCATGTAAAACATATATTTATAAAAATTATATAAAAGTGTGAAATGAATAAATTTGTTAAATTGAAAAGCATTTAATATTTTTTAATTGGGTTAATAATTAACATTTAATCAACAACTTAAATAATATAATATAAACTTAATCTAAAATAATTTAAAATTAAAATGATTTTTGGGAAGAGGTGGTTGTTTAACCAACTTTTTCCTTTTGGGTATAAATTTAATTCAAAGAATCATGAAATTTATCCTTTGATTACCATGTATAAATCTAAAGGAATGCTGATGCTTATCTCTAACCTTTTATTCCTTAATTTAATCATTATCTAATTTTTTTAATAAATGTTTCTAATTTCTTATAATTTATTAACAAAACACTTTAAAGAAAATGTCAACCTTGTGAGTTTTTCTTTTATTTTATTGATAATGTAAAAATAAATATTTTTATTACATTAAATAAATATCAAGAATCACAAAAAATCTAATAATATAATTTGGAATCTAGAAAAGAATCTACATTACTTCTATTTCTCCTCATATTAAACTCTAAATAGTATTGGAACGTCCTATTATTTCATATTAATTATATTTTAAAATAACGTTATTATAATATTTATATTATATGAATTAAATTTTACATAAAAATTATTAAAATGTATTAATTTTAAGTCTTTGATGGTATATAAGTTATGAAACATTTTGAATAATTTAGTGGATCTGCGACTGTTATATCAAATTTTTTATTGGAAGCAGGAGATTCGTATCTAACATATCTCGAGAATTTTTAATGGTGTTATTGATCACATGACTAAATATGTTGATACACAAAAGAGGATAAATGCAGGTTGGCAAGGGCCCTGGTCCCCTAAAATGGAAAATTTATATTTCGGCCATTGAAATTTTTTAAAAAATTTAAATTAGAAAAAGTAAAATTATACTTTAGCCCCCTAAAATTATAAAAATTTGATTTAATCTTTTAAAAATTATAAAGATATAGACTGTAAAAAAATTAAAATTTCATTTGGCCCCCCTAAAAGTTTACTCTAGCTTCGTCCTTGCCGATACAGATAACTCTTTGATACGTTTATTTAGATCCCCACTAATTTCGGTCATGAACTTGTTAGAAAGAGATCACAATATGTCTATTTACTCTTGATTAGAATTTTATCTAATATAATCGCTTAATACGGTCATTTAAAAAAAAAAACATGTTAGAATAATTTAAAAAAAAAACAAAAAAGAAAGTCAATGGCTGCCAGTGCGCAGGGAAGACTCGCAAAACGATTTTTTTTTTTCCTTCTTTAATTTTCCTTTTAATATTATATATATATATATTTATAAAAGATAATAATATTTAAAAAAATAGTGGAATAAAAAGTGGTTGAGTAAAATAATATTTTAATTTTATTTAAGAAAAAGGTAGGCTCATATATTATAGACATGAAAATGAGACTGAAAAAGGAAGGGACCGTCATCGCCTTAGGTTTCAATCAACGAATCCGCTTATCTGAACTCAATTCATTCCGGCAGCCGCTCAATCCGCCGCATTAACCTCCGTATTCTTCCTTTTAAGGTGAGGTTTCAATTTTCATTTCTTTTAAACCATGTCGACTCTCGAAATAATTTCATAATATTTTTTCACAATTTAAATTAAAGCTATATTAAAAAGAAAAAAAGAAGTAAAATTTGAAAATCGTGAGCTGATCTGCCAGATTTAATCCTACGATTCGCGCTGTGGGGGACCTCTGATCGCAATTCGCGGCTTTCGAGTTCCCACCGTCATCATAATCTCCAGGTCTTCTACTACAGCTGGCGTGTGATTATAAGAAAGGAAAAAATAAAATTAAGAAAAAACAAAAATACAAACAAAGATTTCCTTTTTTCTGTTGTATGTCTCCATCTGTTTTTTATTCTCCGTGGTTGTGAAATTTGGTGGTTACAATTACGGAGCAGAAGCGCGTGAACGGATATGCAGAAGAGTGGGAGTCTGTCGAGAAGTAGTAATAGTCCTTCAGTGAGAGTGTCGTCGCCGCCTCCGCCGCCTTCTCAGCAGTCGGTGAGGCGGCTGAGCTTGTGCTCCCAAATAGCAACCCACTCTTCCCCAATTGTGTTCCCAGAGAAACGTACTAAGAAGCTCAAGGCTTCCTCCAAACGCAGCGAAGCCCCTGTCACGGATGATCAGACTGATAAATCTAAGGGGGAAGAGCATCGAATCGACATCGGAGGGGATGAAAAGTCTGATTTACTTGGGTATGTGGTTTACACAGGGAAGCTCATTTTGGATAAGAGAAAGAATACCCCAAATATTGCTAATCCCGCCGATGTAGAGCAGAATTCTTCTACCGATATTGCCAAACAAGAATCTGTTGCTGCTAAACTCACTAGCAAGGCGTTGGTTTGGGGTTCGCATGTCTTGTCTCTTGATGATGTTATCTCGGTAAACATTTAATCTCTGAAATAGACCCTTGCAATGAATTAAGTATTTATTTTTGGGCTTTTTGGGTTTGCAATCAGTCTATTCAGTTTTTTTTTTATAGGTATCTTACAATGTCGGTGTTAGACATTTCACTGTGCATTCATACCCTCTAAAAAAGGGTTCTTATGGCCTTTCATGCTTTATTAAACCAAAGAGAAGTCGAAAGGATTTTCGTTTCTTGGCTTCTAGTGTGGAAGAAGCTGTTCAATGGGTTGGTGGGTTTGCAGACCAGCAATGTTTCATCAATTGTTTGCCTCACCCTTTAGTTTCTTCAAAGAAGCAAGCTTCTTCTGAATTGTTTCCAATAGATGCTCCTCCCGAGCTCGTCTTCAGGTGCAGGAATCCACCAAAAATGCTCGTCATATTGAATCCAAGGTCAGGTCGGGGTCGTTCTAGTAAAGTTTTCCATGGAATTGTCGAACCAATATTTAAGGTATGCCCCTTGTCTTCTATCTTTACAGATTTGTATAGATTCTATTACTGTTACTTTCAACATAATTTATAGTTTTAATACATTGGAATTGGTTGTCATTGATCATAATTACTGTTGTTGGTTGTTACTTTGTAGTTCTCTTCCTCTCTACCATATCAACCTATAAGTAAATAAAATCCTTAGTGTGTTTTTTCTCTTACATGAACTTGATGCTTTGGGAATCAGATATTCAGATTGCTAGATTACCTTACTTGGATGCATCTAAATCTTGGAGTTCCTTGGTCAAATTGTTCTTTATGATCTTAGTTGGAGCATTTCTGCATAACTGCTTTAAGTATGAATGCCTTGATTTTTCTGTTGGGAAATATTTGCAGGGGGAAAGAGTGGTTGGATAAAATAGAATTTTTGAACTGAAGATGCCGTAGGAATCTTTGCGACAGTTATAGAAGGTTGAATATTTTACTATGACATCATAGTCAAAATGAAAATCTGGAACAAAACTATTTAGCTATGTATAGCCTTTGACCAAGTCTTGATAAATATTGAAGTATGTTTTATCTTTCCTCTGTTATTTTCTCCCTAGTATCGTAGATACTCGGATATTTGGCATTGCATGTGATTGGACCTTTCAATTCTACGACATATGTTTGGCAGACTTTGATTGATAGAATTTCCTTATAAGGATGGATATAATTGAAGTAAAATATAGAAAGGCATCATATGTCGTGTACAAAAATAATGCATAATTTACTGATTTCTTTAGTCTTTAATGTTGATCGATCATATGGTACTTTTTTTGGATAATGATATTTTGTTTTGTCACATGCTTAATCTTCATTTTTCTGTAACATATTGCTTCATTCGTTTGTTGTAAGATCACTGCTTTCCCTCCCTTGTCGTATATATATATATTATTGTCAAGAAAAAGCTGTTTTGGAGTTTGGGCTTTATAGAGTTTGACATTGTATGCAAACTGTGGCAGCTTGCAGGGTTTAAATTGGAGGTAGTCAAAACAACATCTGCAGGCCATGCCAAGAAGCTGGCATCTACAGTTGATATCAGCACATGTCCTGATGGTAGTAATACTTGATCATTTATTTCGTTATTCTAGCTTTGCTTATATTTTTAAAGATTGCCCTCATCATCTCCATTAGCACGAATTTAAATAATTCTACTTCCTTTCAGGAATAATATGCGTTGGTGGTGATGGCATTATCAACGAGGTTAGTTCTTTCAACTTTATTCAAGAATTTCATATTTGTTTTTATTTATTTGTTTTCTCTTTTTCTAGAGAACATTTCGCTTCATTTGCTCTATTTATTTATAAACCCATTTCAACACCATTAGTATTGTTTGGTTAAATTGATGAGTGAAATAACTCAAAAACCTTATAAGGTAACTGGTATTCTGTTGTGTCATTGTGTGATTCCTGGATCAATTTTTTGAGGGACTTACCTCTAATGACCATCTATTTATGGAACATAGTTTTAGGCAATGACTAATAACTATGTTTCTGTAAGTACATTGTGGTCGCTGTTTACTCATTACGCTAGTATATTCCCCCTGCTTATTTATGGTATTAAAGATTTGGAGTCAAAATAAACATGGGCTTATAATGAATTTGACCTTATAAAGGTAAGAATACCATGCAGTTTTCTATGCATGCATCTTATAGAATGGTTTCTGAATTTGTAACATAAATCATCTTTGGTTTTCAAATTAATATTCTTAACGGTCTTGTCTAGTATGACCACTTGTCCTCTGAATGTAGAGAGGACTTCTTCTCGATTGAGGCTGTATCTGAATATCTGTATCGAATGAAGTTTTTCCTAATCACTCAACATGATACAAAATTGTCTATCTTGAGATTTCATCAACCTAAATTTAGAAATGTATTACTCCTTAATAGCAAACAGCCTCTGAAATTGTTAGTTAGCTATCCTTATTCCAGCAACAGGGATTGGCTACATTGGATTCTATTATATCCTTTTTCATTGTCACCCACGGTTCTTTTTTCTTTCCTACACTAAAGTTTTGTCCATTTATTTAGTTGAGACTTACTTATTATATAGGATTCTGAATAAGCCCTGTGATTATTCGTTGTTATTAGTACATAAACCATCAGATTTTCCTTTTTCATTCTAGGGGGGACTGGTGTGAGGATTTCACAGTACTGAATAGGGACTCGATGCTTTTTCAAATGCATTGTAATAGAAAATATAGTCCTTTGGATGGGGTTGTGGTCTTTTAGGCATTCTGCTGATATTTCAGTTTCATTATTAACTAGTTATGTCATCCTGATATATTTCATATTTGTAGGTTCTAAATGGTCTGCTTAGTAGAGACAATCAGAAAGAAGGAATTTCTATACCCATTGGAATTATACCAGCAGGGTCGGATAATTCACTGGTTTGGACTGTTCTTGGAGTTAGAGATCCTGTCTCTGCTGCGATTTCTATTGTGAAGGTAAAGCTGCTTAGGAAATTCAAGATGGGATTTGCTTTACTTGCTGGTTATTCTGTTTCTCCCTTTTACTGATTGATTTTCAAAACCTTTTTGAAACATGGGTCTGAAATTGTTTAACAACACCTTAATGACCCTAACATGTTGCTATGCAAAGTTTGGGAGAAATATGTCATGCTGTTGTGTTTCTGTTTGTGGAAACTTCTCTCTTTAATAACCAGCGAAATAAGGAAAAGAGTTAAGAATACTACATGTTTCTTGTTATAGAAACATTAAATTCCCGGTAATCATTTTGTTGCTTACAATTGTGGTTCTCCCTTTTATGTTTCAGGGAGGTCTTACAGCTACAGATGTTTTCGCTGTTGAGTGGATTCAGACTGGTATTATTCACTTTGGAATGACGGTTTCCTATTATGGATTTGTCAGTGATGGTATGTACTGGTGACATGATGATCCACCCTGGCTGATGCGATAGAAGTCTGTTGGTTTCTATATTCCATCGACCTCTGTTGTCTTCTTTTAACTATCCTTTTTTTTCTTATTCCTTTTTGAATGGCCTATGTTTGCTTTTTTGATGCTTCAGTCTAACAGGCATTACCATGTGAGCATGTTGTCCAAATAATACTTACCATGTTGCATCCATTTCGAGTGAGTTACACTTAGACTATGATTATCCTTTTAGAATGACTTGAGCATTCAGCCTCACATATGTTATACTCATCAACTAGTAGCTGTTATTGGCTTTTAGAAGGTGACTGGTTTTGCTTTTCACTTGTTTCCATTTTCTCTGCATTAAGAAAATGCTTTTCACTCCTAGACTAGCCTTTGGTTATCATTTGCAGATTTTTTTTGAATATTTTGGCTTCAATTTGCCCATTTAAGGTTGAGCACCTTGCACTCCTTTAAAATTATCTGTAATCCTGAACTAGAAAATTTTCATTCTTAGTTACTTATGTCAGATGGTTCTTTTTTACTTTGAATTTGCATTCTAGTAACTTTTGGCTTTGATCTTTATTATTAACAACAATGAAGGCAAATTAGACTTGATGAACACATGCATGCTTTTCTATGTATAGAATGATTGAGTGAAATCTTTTATTAGCATATACACTGATGAGTGCATAAAATAATTTCCCCATCTTTTATGGGTTCCTAGTGAGGAAATTGTAATTGTATGTTTGTATCTTTTTTTCTGGCTTGCAGTCTTAAAGCTTTCTGAGAAATATCAGAAACGATTTGGTCCTCTACGATATTTTGTTGCTGGGTTCTTCAAGTTTTTGTGTTTGCCAACATACAACTATGAAGTGGAGTATCTTCCTGCAGAGAAAGAGGATCGAGAAGGTAAAACCTCTGCTGATCGGGAAGTAGTTGACATGTCTGACCTGTACACAGACGTTATAAGGAGGTCATACATAGATGGCATTCCTAGAGCCTCGAGTTTATCTAGTATTGATTCAATAATGACTCCTAGCCGAATGTCTGGAGGCGAGATGGACACTTCTAGTAATATGCATGCCAGCACTGAACCATCTGAATATGTACGAGGCCTTGATCCTAAGACTAAACGGCTGTCATCTAGCAGAAGCAATGTAACAGCTGAGCCTGAAGTTATTCATCCTCAGTTACCACTCTCATCGACTCTAAACTGGCCACGGACCAGATCAAAATCAAGGACAGATAAAGGATGGAGTGGATTGACTGCAGCACATGATCCTTCGAGATGTTCTTGGGGTAATGCTGCAACAAATGATAGAGAGGATATATCGTCAACATTGTCCGATCCTGGTCCAATTTGGGATGCTGAACCAAAGTGGGACACTGAGGCTAATTGGGATGTGGAAAATCCAATCGAGTTACCAGGGCCATCAGATGATGTTGATTCAGGAATAAATAAGGAAGTTGTCCCAAGACTTGAAGATAAATGGGTATTGACCAAGGGGCCATTTCTTGGCATCATTGTGTGCAACCATGCATGCAGAACCGTGCAAAGTTCTCAGGTGGTTGCTCCAAGAGCTGAACATGATGACAATACCATGGATATGCTCTTAGTTCATGGGAGTGGGCGGTTGAGGTTGATGAGATTTTTCTTGCTGCTACAGATGGGTAAACACCTTTCACTGCCATATGTTGAATATGTCAAGGTAAAGGCATCAGTTTCCTTTAGTCAATAAAAAACTTCATATTTCAAATATAGAAACATTGTCGTCGAGCCCATAAATCCCATCCAAAGTTTTTTGTAAAATTGTCAAGGCAGAGTTATGGCTGGTTTGAACATGCTTGTTGTAGTTTGTGCACTGTTTTTCGCATAAGAATAGTTGCCCCATCCTCTTCAATTTGTTTTGGGATGTACGATGGGTGTTTTGCTGATTCTTATGGTATATCTGTTAACTGGGTCCGGTATGCATAAATATCAACTCATGATTTAACTTCCATTGAAATACAGGTGAAATCAGTTAAGATTAAGGCTGGGAAACACACGCATAATGGTTGTGGTATTGATGGTGAGTTTTTCCCCCTCAATGGACAAGTGGCATCATCTTTGCTTCCAGAACAGTGCAGACTAATTGGTCGCTTCCCTGACCGTCATGTATAATGATTAAGAGATGTGTTTTTTGAAAATTTCTTTTTGCCAATATCTTGGATGCCGGTGCTCCCTTCTCCTCTCGTGAGTGTCCTTATACAAAAACAATGTCTTGTGATATATTTTTCATGTTAATCCCTCCCCATTTGTGCCATTACATACATACAGTGAGGATCCCTGTAAATTTTTGTTGGGTTTATGTATCTGTTGCTTGTTTATTATGTTCTTACTCTTACAGTAAATACACTTTCCTCCCGTTAGATTCTGTGTGACTGTGAGCTTCTAAATGTATTAAACATTTACCCATCTTTGTTTATCTTTTAAATTTCTTTACACCATCATCATTAGAGCTTTTCCTCTGATATCTCATTCCTTTCTATGTCCTTAGTTTAATCAGTGCTAAGTATATCATATTTGAGGGAAGCTTCCAAGCCATGGCAGGGCAAATCGCCTATGTAAGTTGGTTTTAAAAATGGTGCGTATATGTATGGATTATTTTGATACAGGCATTTGGAATTTGGATCAATTTTAAGCTTTAGTTTTTGAGTTGTTTGTTTATTGCTTAGATCCCTTGTGTTAGTATTGTTAGTTCAGTTGGGGAGGATTCTTGTTGGAGAGCGTGGGATTGGTTTGGTGGAGTAGATATTTGAATGTGGCAGTAGTTGGAACTTGGAGTCGCTGTTCGGTGATGCATGGCTGATTGTGTTGATGGATGGGAAAAGGTTAGGTTGGCATGGGTTTCGTAGGTTATCCATAAATTAATTATTGTTGTAGAGTGTGGGGGTTTGCGTTTCCCACCTCTCATTCCTCATCCCCTCGTCACCAGTCCGGTCAATTTCTGTCGCAAGCAATGGAATGGCACTGATGATGATATCTAGACTCTCGTTACACCATTTGATCGTCAGATTTATTCTTTTCAGTACAAGTGTTTCTGGTCGGGTTACAAATATCTAAAATTGCAAGCTTATTAATTATTTAACTCCGGATTAGAAATTTAATCTATTCTTAGTTGTTTTCTTAAAAAAACATAATCGGGTTTTAAAAGGCACAATTCTATTGCAAATAATAGTGAAATGATTTGATTTAAGATTTGGATTTGAGAAGTACTTTTTCAATATTTTTTAATAATGAAAAATATAAAAATCCGAAGAAATCGAAATTGAAGAACAAAATACAGGACGTTGAAGGTCCGCCACATCCCAAAGATAACAATAGTAAGTAACGATTGGTAATAAAAGACTCCACGCTCCCTCCTCCACCTGCGCTTCGATAGTTTCGATTTAGAAAGTTCTTTTCCGACAGCAAGCATACCTGACGTAGAAAACCCAAAGCCAAAGCGAGGGAAAGGAGAAGACGTAGAAGACGTTGTTGAAAGAAGAATAGAGATTATGACGTTGGCTCTCTCTTCGGCAACGTCTGCTTCTTATTTCATCACTCGTCATAATGCAAAGCCTTCTCCGGTTATCAAAACGACCTTCATGACTCTGAAACCAGCGTCGTTTCCTTCCCCTTTAACCGCCGTCATTGTGTCTGCCGGGGCGCGGAGGATCGTTTCTTGCCAAGCTGTCTCCACCGCTTCCCTCGACAAGGACGAGAAAAACGCGTCGGCTTCGGGGTCCGCCGAAGCCGACGAGGAAGCTAAAGTAGGGGCCAAGGTTAAGGTGAAGGTACCGCTCAAAGTGTATCACGTCGTTCGCGAGCCGGAGTTGGATCTGATCGGTATGGAAGGAGTGATTAAGCAGTACGTCGGAATCTGGAAAGGGAAACCGATTTCAGCTAATCTTCCTTACAAGGTGGAGTTTCTTAAGGAAATTGAAGGCCGAGGACCTGTCAAGTTCTTCGTCCATCTTAAAGAGGAGGAATTGGAATTCCTTGATTAGAAATGTCGGTTCTTCTCCGTACGCCAGGCAAAATTACTCTTTTTTTAAGCGTCTTTTTGCTTTCTTTCTTATAACCAAAAGCCAATAACTGCTCATTGTTGTATATATTTTACCTTTACCGTTCAGTTCTACCTGGGAATCTGATTTCTTTGTTTTTGTTTTCTGTTCGTTACTTTGTAGAATCGAAGTTCCTATACCTTAAATAGATTTGAACTTCTTATATCTAGAGTTACCTTAAATAGAATTGAAGTTCTTATATCCGAGGGTTACCTTCATTTTACTGCTTACTTATGTATATGACTTGTACTTGATTCTCTATCTTCCAACTATTATGTATAATGTATTAGATGTACTACGACCGGTATCATACCTATTGGTAGAATTTATTCTTGTAATGATACGGTAAGATTAACAACTATTAGATGTTTTCTCCTTTGTGTGATTTCAGTCAAAATGGGTTATCTTTTCTAATTACACTTAAAATGCCATCAGGAACCTGTCATAGTATCTACGCTGAGTTTTTGTTTTATCCCTTTACAAGGCTCATGTTGGCTTCTGTTCTGTTTCTATTAGTTTTTCAGTTATTCTGTGCTCTGTCACAATTGGTTTAGGCTGGTAACTCTTCTTCGGTTTGGATTCGTTATGCTTTCAAAACACTAAACAACAAATGAAAACAAGTGCCAAGTGAGAGTGTGGTTTAGACTTAATGTAAAAAAAATGTCTGCTATTTCTGTGCAAAAGTGATTTTGTTGATTCTTAGTGGTAATCATCCCCAAAAGAGCTATATACTAAAATGGAAGATGAATAGTGTATTTTTGACATATTTTTACAGCAATGTGAATTAAGGAAAAGACTCTTCTTGTTGAAACTAAACAAGTGCTTGCACATCTGATAGAGAAAGAAGGAAAGAAAGAAAAACAATACAACAAACTTGATTTGCTTTGGGAAGTGGCCTTGATAACATAGGTTAACGGTATGAATGGGTCAGAGTCACTTACCTTTGATGTCCTGGGTGTTACTTCTCTACATAATGATTGGTGAATGATATATAAATTGGATATCAAATTTTCAATTTAGAATTTTCTTACCTGAGAACATAGCGTAGCATCTCCATTTGGTTTCCTGCTGAAGTGTCAATATTTATTGTGCAGAATATAACTAGCATTGCTGATAAAAATAATTACATGTCTATCATTAAAAGTTTCCGTAAACTGTGTTTTCCGCATGCTATTGGTGTCCATTCATGTTGTTCAATACTAGGCATTCTTTCTGCTGATTTATCTAGGTGATTTCATTTTGAGCTCATCTCACATTCGTCATCACTTTTTTCAGATGCATTGGCTAATTTCTGTGGCATTATCATTTAATTAGCTGAAAAACTTGACTCAATCAAAAGTAGATCTTTCATTTTGTATGTCTGCAGATGCGTTTTCCTTCATAATTTTTTGTTTATTTTGTTCTCACAATTTCATTCCTGAATTTCTAGCCATATCTTATTCAACAGAGAGCTACCCCATGTTGTGTATCTAAGTCCCCTGCTATTGTAATATTTGACTCTTGGAAAGCAATGATGAACTGCAAAAGCAAATAGGGTTTAACCCTTCAGCATTTTAATTCTTCATCAAATGTATTATATGTGATCCTATGCTTTTCTACGGCAATGAATTGTTATACCGGAAGCTTGCTGTTTTCTTGAAAGCTTAGTTGGGTATTTGTTTAGTTTGCTAGCACATGGACTTTAATCTCAAGTGAAAAAAGGGAGCAGTATGGTTGCTTGCATATCCAGCCTTTTTATGCCCTTTTAGACTTGCAGTTTTCAGTTGAATGATATACACTTATCATGCTGGATTCTACCTCAGTTAAATGTGCATTTCATTTATTATTTCTGTAAGGAGGTAGCAACGGGACGCATAGTTTCTGCATTTCATTGAGAGGTTTGGCATAATGCTATTAGATGATTTGGTACAGATGGTTGCTGATGCCTTTGAAGTGGATCCTCACGTACCGGTATGTGAATAGTTTTATTGCTATGCAACAGTGGAATATGCTGCAGATATGTACACTTCTGCAGCACCTAAATTACCATTTTGGCACAGTGTTTCTAGTGACATTAGCTATTTGAGCCAGAAGTTAGGACTCAATAACTCGAGTTTAGTTGACAATGATCAAGCTTAATGAGTTTCCTTTTAACTCGACCACATAGACTTAGTTTAAACCCCTAGTTGTAATGATCCACAATATGAGTTGGTTAAACGTTAGTACAAGTGGCATTCCATCTTTTATCTTCCAAAATTCTGCGTTCACTTTCACACAATCAAATGGATTGCTTGCCCCACATGTCTAATCTTGACTGTCGGTTGTGTATTAAAGTTTATGTTATGGTATTAATTAACATCTTTTATAAAATTTAAAGACCTCACTATGTAGTGGTGGAAATGATGGTATTTTCTTTGAAAGTTTAATGTGGTTGAATCATGGATGCTTCTTCAAGTTTGAAAGGAAAAGAGTGGGTAAAATTGTGCACATTGTTCCTATCCTAGTCAAAATGTAGATCTAGTGCTATATTAAGTCAATAATTTTGCTCCCTTTACTTTTCTAGATTTTGAAGTTCAATTCAATTTTAAATGGTGTCAAATTTTCACTGGGAAAGTGGCATTAACCTCCCCAATGGTGAAAACTTGACATCATTTAATAGTAAATTGATTTTTTTGAAGAAAAAGTTAATTTAATTTCAAAATTTGGAAAAGGAGCAAAATTATTTGAATTATTTAATGAAATATAAGGGGGACTATTTGCATATTTGACCCAAACGTGGGATGGTAAAACTTGAAGGGTTTGGTTGGTTTGCCGAATGTTACATTTCAAAATAAGATTATAGTGTTTGGATTTTAATATTCCGGTTGTTCTACAATATAAGATGTAATTTCATTACAATTCATTTCTTAGATTATCTTAGATTACATGTGTAGTATTAAATTTTTGGACCAATTTGTCGAATGTTTTTATTGTTCCAGTCAATTTCGGTTTTTTCTTATAGTGAACAGGTGATATCATACATTACAATTATAATCATTATATTTTATTTAATATATTAATTATAGTTATAATTATAATTATGGTTAGTGTTGTAATAATTTTTCATGAATTATTATAATTATAATTTATAAATTTATTTAACCACAAATATATTTACTTATTAATATATAAATTGTAATAAAAGCAAGAATTCTAACAATTTATTATGAAAATTGAGACTAAAAAGTTTAACTTGTTTAAAAATTGTTATAAGAAGAATAATCGAATAAAATGCGTTTCTATGTAATCATACATTTTGTCAATTAAAGATATACTTTACATTCTAATTAAATGAATCAAACAAGGTAATCTCATATTTTATTTATTATAGAACGTAATTTAAGATTCGACAAATCAAAAACTCTCAAATTATTTTCTGAATTTGATATGAATTTTTGAGTGGGAATATTTTCATTTTAAAAGGTGGATGTTGATGGAGCAAGACAACAATGGTAAATGCTTATTTTGTTCTATATAATTTTAGTTCTTATAGATTATATATGTATTTAGCGTATATATAAATATTGATGTGAAAGAAAAATTATAAAATAAATATTTTTATAAAAAGTTACGTAAAAAGCCGATGAAGTTTTAATTAAATCTCACACTCACATAATAATATTTTTTATTTTGTAAAAAAATATAATTTTAATAATTTTATAGGTAAATTAACTTTCGGTTGATGAGTGATATTAATTTAATTAAACACGTAAATAATAGTAATTATAGATGTTATATACTAAATTATCATTAGTGAAAGAAGTGAGGTGAAGTGGCATAAACAGTGATTACGGATATATATTGGTGCAAACATTAGACGAAGCAGAGGTGGATGAGACAAGTCTTGTCCTTATTCCCATCCCTCTTTTGTCCAAGGCAACAATTTTGGTATGTACAAATTGAGCTTGTAAAGCCGTAATGGAAGCTTGGAAAATGCAAAGTCAAGACTAATGTATCAACTGTTATTGTAATAAGTTGAAGAGGTGCCGTCAAATATCGATGGGCTTAACACAAATTCTCCAAATGGAGAAGGGTTAGAAAAAGATAGGGATATGAGTAGAAGCAATTTTTGCGGTGGAGGAGGAGGTGGCGTGCAATTAGAATAACATGATTGACATGAATCAATGCAAGAAGATCCAAGCCAAGCCATAGTTTTTAGTGGCTCCCACTTTAATTACGTAAAAAACTTTGAAACTAAGTAGAGAAAATCAATTTGAAAGATTGAATTGAAATAAATAAAGAAAAGAAATAATAAAAGAGAAAAGGTAAGCAGAGTTTAATTGAGAATAAAGGTGGTAGGATGGTGGGGTATGGTTGTCCAGTCTTTTTCAGATTTTGAGTTGCAGATGGAGGGATTCTTGGATTGGGCCCTTCTGTTTTTTGAATTTTCATTTTTCATTTTAATTTCCCTCCCTTCCCAAACCTTATTAATCAGTTAAATTGAAAAAAAAAACAAAAAAAAACAAGCAGCAGCAGCAGTAGTGGTGAAAGTGAAACCTGAATTCTAAAACCGGCCCCTTCTTTTCTTCATTTTTTTCTTCTGTTTCTGTGTTCTATATCGGGGATAATCTCATTTGGTAGAGTTTGATTTTGAAGTTGAAGATTTGGGTTTTATTAAGAAAAAATTGGAGAAGTTTTTGAATTTGCAAAACGGAAGCAAACTCCACTTCTACTTACTTTCTCCTCCATTTCTTTAAAAACTGTAAATTTAGAGGAAATCCAAGCAAGAAGATTCAACAATGAGACAATCTCTCCAATTATTGTCTTCCCTGTAAGTCTATGGTTCCCGGTAAAAATGTCGGTTATTTCTCTCTTTTTGTATAAGTTTGGTCTGTATATGTATTTTTTTAATGTTTACTGTCTAACAGCAAAAGTTCTCAATTATGCAGTCGTTGGAAATGGCTAAAATAATGAAATGAAGATGAGATCTAAGGATTTTCTTTTTAGAAAAAAAATTGAATGTTTGCTGTAGCCATTGCTAGGGTATTGTCTTCAGTTTCGTTTCCGCCATGACTACCAAACGCGCGTACAAGCTACGTATCCTTTTTTTTTTTAAGGTTTTTATTAAATTATGTTACAATTGATATACTTGATCTGATTTTTTCATTGCAGTTGCCCCGATCACCTGAAATAGGTCTCTTTCAGCTTCTTTTTTTTTTGTTGGTATTTTTTGTACCCGGGGTAGCCTTAATAATTGTAATAACCAGAGGAATTTGTGGCACACTCTTCAAGTGTGAATTGCCTGAAGATTGGAAGAAAATCGTCTAGGGTTCTTGTGACTGGAGGTGAAGATCACAAGGTTAATCTCTGGGCTATTGGAAAACCCAACGCCATACTGGTCAGTTCTCGCTATATGTTTGCTTAATGCAATTCATTTCAAATACTTTTTCGTTTAAATTCTTTTATCTGTTAATACCAGTGTTTTCACTGTCAATGATTTGTTGCAATTTATTTTATGCTCACTAGGCACTGGGGGGGGGGGGGGAATATTTGATACGGTAAATAATAGGATTAAATAATTCAACCTGTGATAAATTTTGGATTCGGTGACCAGTGAATTCTTATTATTCCCGTACAATTTTGTAAGTGAACCATTATATCAGAGTTTGTCAGGACACACGAGTGGAATAGATTCAGTGAGCTTTGATTCTTCAGAAGTCTTGGTAGCTGCAGGTGCTGCAAGTGGCACTATCAAGCTTTGGGATTTGGAGGAGGCAAAAAGTATGCTCATCTAAATCCGTGGACTTGTTTTCCCTTTTTTTTAATCTAGATATGCATGTTGTTGCCTGTATGTTAAATGCTGGTCTTAAATATGTGTCAGGTTATTTATTTATTTTTGCTATCTGATACTTTTCTAGTTGTTCGGACTTTGACTGGTCATAGATCCAATTGCATCTCTGTGGACTTCCATCCCTTTGGTGAGTTTTTTGCATCTGGTTCTCTTGATACAAATCTCAAGGTGTGGGATATCAGAAAGAAAGGATGTATCCACACGTACAAGGGCCATAATCGAGGAGTCAATGCAATCAGGTTTACACCAGATGGCCGATGGGTTGTATCTGGCGGCGAGGACAACATTGTGAAGGTCAGAGTTTGCAGTAGTTTAGTTTATGATGCTAGTCATTTTGTACTAATCTACATGTTTCTTCCTTTTTCTTTTGGGGGCATGGTAGGGTGAATAAACATAGAAAGAATGGTTTTCAATACTTTTAGCGGCAGCCTGTTTCATGACAATGCTCTTATTTCCTGGGGACTGGAATTGAGACTTTGGAGTGAGGCTATGCAAAGCTGAGGTGTTGAATGAACTTACATGCCTCTTTTATTTCATATTGTTTTTAATTCTCTGATTCAGCCAACTTCGAAACTTTGGCTGTTCTGTTATATAACTATGAATGGATTCATAGGTGCAGTTCTTTGGCTTTCTCCCATTTGTATTTTAATATCTGCATGCTATTTCATTGTTTATACATCATAATGGTCAGACTGGTATATAGATTACCTGCTTTCAGTTTTCTTTGAAAAAAAAGTTTTCACCTTATAAACAAATTTAAATGCACATTTGTAGTTTGAGTTTGAATGTTGATTCAAGATAACTTCTACAATAATATTTTTCATGTCGTATATATCAACAGGTTTGGGATTTGACTGCTGGAAAACTGTTGCATGATTTCAAGTCTCATGAAGGCCAAATTCAGGGCTTAGATTTTCATCCCAATGAGTTTCTACTGGCTACAGGTTGGTTATTACCTTCTATGAAAAGAGTTCTTACTTAGCTCACTTGAGAAGTGATTCTATGATGTTGTCCTAAAGTATCTTTATATTGTGTGAGGAAGTTATAGATCCATCTTGTGTGCTCTAATTTTCATTATATGTTCTCTTGCCTTCACAGGTTCAGCTGACCGGACTGTTAAATTTTGGGACCTAGAAACCTTTGAGCTTATTGGTTCAACTGGGCCTGAGGTATTTTAGCTGGTCTTGGATACCTGCCAGTTCTCTTAGCAGAGTTAGAGATTCTGTTGAGATCATAAGATCTTTGTTCCATATTTAGGACATAGGATCTTTGATTTCCTGTTTTATTGTGGAGGAGTTTATACATGATTTTTTTCTATATACTTTAGACTACTGGAGTCCGTTGCTTGACCTTCAACCCTGATGGGAGGACTGTACTCTGTGGATTACATGAAAGTCTGAAGGTGAGGTCTTTTATGGTTCAACTTTCATCAGACTAATGATTTACAATGAATTGTTGCTATTCCCATTTTACTTCATTTTTCTTTGCAAATTCCAGGTTTTCTCATGGGAACCAATAAGATGTCATGATAGTGTGGATGTGGGGTGGTCTAGATTGTCAGATCTTACTGTTCATGAAGGAAAGCTTCTTGGCTGCTCCTATAATCAAAGCTGTGTTGGCGTTTGGGTTGTGGACATCTTGGTATTGTTTAGTTTTCTGCACTCCGATTTATTTAACCAGTCAGCTTTCTTTTTTGGCAGTTATTGTATTAAAGATTTTAACATTAAAATTTTGGTCCCTGGTACAGCGCATAGATCCTCATGCTGTTCCTGATGCTAATTGTGTGAATAGTCATTCTGAGCCGAAATCTAGTTCTGGTGGAAACCCTACTGTACTGAATGAGAACACGACCAAAGCTAGTATGGGAAGGTTATCAGTTTCACAAATTTCTGATACTTTAGTGAAGGAAACGAAATCCCTTGGGAGGTTATCCATTTCGCAAAACTCAGATCCTGCTAAGGAGTCAAAAAATTTGGCATGTATGTTACATATCACTTTGATTTTGTTTTGGGGTTTAGCACTTTCACTTTATGTTTCTTGATTCTCACAAATTTCTTTAGAAACCATATCATTAAATATACTTTTCATGGTGAATTAGTTTTCATTTATACAGTTTACATTAAAAAAAAGTATATTTGTTGAAAAAGGTCTCAGGAAAGACAAGTGAAATCCGTCACTCTGAACTAAACTACACAACTCTTTTTAAGCAATCAAAAAATGAATGGAAAAAGGTGGATTGATGCATAGAACATGTATGGTAGAACTGTGCAAAATTTCACTTACTATTTATGTCCATTAGTTTTTCTGTAAGCGATTTACTTTATGCTATTGCTTTTGGTAAGCAGGCAGTAGTAATAGGTCAATTTGTTAAAAAGGAAAAATCTTAGAAAAATGATTACTTGCTAATTAGCAAATACATGCTCAGCCAATAAGTAAACAGTTATTATAGAAGTTATGAAATATCTGGAAGACTGGTGCCGGGGGAGGTGGGGGTTGTGTTTGCAGCTGTTATCTATCTTATTCTGGCTTTTGCATAATGGTTGAAGCCACAGGAAATGTGCCTGATACCCCTCAGAGAGTCAATTTAAACACTGCTCCTAAGACAACTCAACTAAGTTCAGTAGCAGTTCCTAGTGGAGCAGCTCCAAAGAGGAGTTCCATGAGGACTAGTTCATTTGTCAATGCTCCAAATTTTAACAAGTTAGATGTCATACCTGTGATTGTGCCTAGAAATGATATGAGGTTGGAGCAGGCTGTTGAATCAAGAAAAGAAGTTGGAATATCGGGGAGAAGTTTGGAACAGGCTGCCGAATCTAGAAGAGAAGTTGGAATAGCTGGGAGAAGTTTGGAGCCGAGCCAGCCAGCTGCTGAATCTAGAAAAGAAACTGGACCAGCTGGGAGAACTTTGGAGCTAGGAACTGATCCTAAAAAAGAACTGGGTATTGTTGGAAGAACAATGCCATTTTCTTTGCAGTCAAAGACCTCTAGTTTTCGGAAATTTCAAAATAACAGAGAAGACATGGATCAGCCAGCTATCTCTGCTCCTTCTGAAGGTGCAGGTTCAAAGGTGGATGGATTCAGCAGTGTTCTGGACAAGATTATATTTCCTTCTGTCAAAGGCCCTATGAAAGGAATGCCTGTTGCTGAAAGGAATACAAGAGAAGATATGTGTGTTGGCTCTGGTAAGAGTGAACCAAACTCAGTGGTGGAGTTGCCTCCAAACTACTGGGATGAAAATTGTATGTTCTTAAAACTCTCAATTTACTTTTCTAACTTTGTTTGTAGCTTTTCCTACTTTGCTTCTTCTAGACTTCTTAAAATTGCTATAACTTGTTTGCTTCTAACCTTGACAGTCAGATTAGTTTCTGAATTAGATTATGACTGAAAATCTTTCTATTAAAATGCTTTAAGTAAATGACTGTTTGATAGCAACCATAAGTTTTCTTGAGACTTAATATGAACAACTGAAAGTGTGAAGTGGAGGGAACAATGGATAGTACCTTGTATAAATCCAAATAATGGCATCTGTACTTTTGGTTGCATAAAGAAAATGTCATGTTTGGGAGCAATGGTCTCTGTACGTTGCCATTTGTTTTTTCCAATAGAAATTGGAATGCAAAAGATAGCAAAGAGTCGAAAAAGCAAAAGGTTAAAGCAGGTTGTTATGCATTTCTCAAGTTGAAATGTTTAACTATTCATGCTGAACCTGAATTCTTTGTTTCAGATTCACAAGTGAAAAGAACACATAGAGATGCATATCCTTTAGAAAGCCAAAAAGGAGGTATATCTCTTCATAGCTGGTAGATATTGTGCACAATTCCATAGTCTCAACTCACTATCTTTGGTTAATTCTCCAGGAAGAACACATGTAGTCATAAATTTGGAGAAAAGAGGGAAGCCTTCAAATTGTGATAGACCTAATTTTGGTATATCTCCAGGGAATGCATCTGTGTCAAATATGTCTTCATTCAATTCGGTAAAAATATACCTAAGCTTGCATTCACTTTTTTTAATATGTTCCCAATGCTAATTTATGTATTCATATTCTTATCTTTTTTAAAAGTATAAACAAAGAGGATACCATCCCTCTGTCGAAATAGAAATGCCTTCTGCCAGTGATGAGGATGCTGTTGCAGATGTAATGGAGCAGCATGACCAATTCATTGGTTCCATGCAGTCTCATTTAGCCAAGTTACAGGTAAAATCCTACACAAACTGGAAGTCATGCTATGGATTGTTTAGATACTTCTGTTTTACACTTGTTCTCAAAATGTCGGCAATGTTGAAGTTTTTACAGAAGATTGCTGAACCTTGTTTATTATATTGGTTTTAGGTTGTTCATCGCTACTGGGAAAGGAATGACATAAAGGGTGCAATCAGTGCAATGGAAAAGATGGCTGATCATGCTGTAAGCACTTTAAGTTTGTCAATACATGCATCTCGATTCAAACTTTTGTGTAACCTGAACCTATTGAAGAGCTACAATTGGTTTGTTTTGATGATGGGAATTGCAGGTGCTTGCTGATGTCTTGAGCATTGTCACTGAGAAAATAGACACTGTCACATTGGACATTTGCACTTGTCTTCTGCCCCTCCTGTCTAGTCTCCTTGGAAGTGAGATGGATAGGTAAGAATAGTGTCATAATCTTGCACTTTTATGCATTTTTGCAGTCTCTCTGCCTGTTATTTTTGCTCTCAAATTGTTCTGGAAACACCATTCTCTGTGGTAATTTTGGTCAACTTTAAACTGCAATACCCGTAAAGTGGTTAAAATGAGTAGTATTTTAGCATTAGTTTTCTGAGGTTCTCTTCACTCTGTTCATTGTATCTTCCACTAGAATAGGTTTCGGTATTTAACTGCAGCTCCTATATAGGCATTTGTGCATTTGTCTTGACGTGCTGCTTAAGCTGGTCAGAGTATTTGGTCCAATGATATATTCAACATTATCTGCTTCAACACCTGTTGGTGTAGACATCGAGGCGGAGCAAAGGTCTGCCTATTTGCTTCCTAACTGCAAATTTAATATTCAAGTGTTCAGTAATTGGATTATTAACTGAGATCATGTTGCTGATTGTCCTAGGTTTGAACGTTGCAACCTCTGCTTTGTAGAACTTGAAAAAGTAAAGCGATGTCTCCCCTCAGTTACTAGGTGAGCATGGTGGTTATTTAAACATGCAGATAGCTGCTCTACTAGGGTTTAATCATGCACAAACTTTCTATACTGTATGACATTTTGCTGAGATCTCCATATTCATTTATCTATTTATTTATTTTGTTTCCGTTTTCTCCATAGAAGAGGGGGATCGGTGGCAAAGTCTGCCCAGGAATTGAATCTAGCATTTCAAGAAGTGTCATAACCGAAACCAACACATAGAATCATGAATGCATACACTGAGCTTATTCCGTGTGCTTTTTATGGATTAAAATCTTTTGCTGATGTGGAGTGCAAGTTTTTAGCATTTAAAATGCATGCCGGTGAAAGCATCGACGACTACTTCCATGCATACTGTCAAGCCCTAATGGTCCTTGTAAATGGAGGCATTTAAGCTGTAAGCTGATTCTACTGCATTGGCTGAAGGGCTAATGGAGTTGTGTCACACTGCTACCGATTGCTGCACAATTTTTTTGAACTTCTAACCCAATAATATGTTGCACATCAATTTGCACCTTTTTGGCTTGTAATGCTTAACTGTGTACTATAATATAATATATATATACATATATACACGTGTGTTAAAGCTGTTGAAAAACCTGAAAATAGAGCAATATTTAGCTGCTTGTATTGGATTGGTGAATTGGGGTTGTGTTGTTTGCATGATTCACTCTGTAAGATTGAAAGAAAATGAAAGACAAAGCTAAGCTATTCATTTCCTTTTTATGTTTTACTTTTTGATGACGCCATATGTATTCCTTGAGTTCCTGGTATTGAAAATTCAAAGCTGCAACTTGTTTTTGGGCTGATTAGATGTCTTTTCTTGTTTAGGGTTTGATTTTATGGGGCACCCAAAAGTTCCAAATTATAAACATTTTGTTGGATGAAAATGATTTTTTTTTTATTTTCATAAATGGAGCATCTAAGAAATTTTTTTTATAGAATATGATTTTTAAATAATTTTTATATTGATAAGTTAAAATATTGATACAAAATTTGTGCTTACATGCTAATATGACTAATATTTTCTATTGACATATATTGAGAAAATTTTGACAGATTAGCTGGATTGATTTTTACCTTTTAACAAATTTAAAATTAATATTAACCATATCCTTTTTAAAAAAATAAATCATACGCATCTCTTTTGTAAAATTTAATTTATTTTCTGTGTTTTTTAAAGAAAATAATCATAATAAGCTAATTACATCATAATTCTTTGGGCAAAGATGCCACTAATTTGATCAATAGAAGAAAGTGTAAGCATTTCTGTTGGGATGTCCGCAAATAACTTCAGGCCAAAGTTTGTATTAAAGTTCATTTTGGCTAGGCAGTCAGCAATTTTATTAATGTCTCTTGGGATATCCGCAAATAACTTCAGGCCAAAGTTTGTTTTTAAGTTTAAATTGTATGCATTTTAAATACCTATACAATTATATATAAAAGGAAGTCCATAATATAAAAAAATAAGAAAAAATGAGAATTATTATCTTGGATTTTTTGGTATTTTCATTTTTCGTATTATTTCGTTCAAATTTACTTGATAGATATTTTTAAAGTTTTTATGTGAAACGGTCGTAAAGGAAAGCGAAATTGAAAAAGAAAAACTAAATTACACAATATGTAAATGTTTAGAGTTAATTTTTTTAAAATCAAGATTAAATTGACATAATATATAAATGTTTAGAATTAAAGTTACTATTATGCCAATTTTAAAAGTTGTCTTGACATCTTTGATCAATCATTTAACAACTTATGACAAAAAAATGGAATAGTTGAGTGATTGCAAGTGTAACTTATCCCAAAAATTAATATTTTATTTTAAGATAAATTATACCAACTCTCCTAAATTTTATTTAAAATTAAATTTTAATCGTCTAACTTTTAAAAATTACATAATAATTATTAATATTATCAAATTATTATATTTTTATCTCTCCGCTATTAACTTCCGTTTAAAGGAGTTATACCCCAATTTAAAGGGTTAATAGTTAATTTGGTCCATAAATTATAGTTAAAAATTATTTTGATATTTAAAAAAAATTATTTAGGTAAAATCGGTGAAGTTTAAGCTTTATTTTATTAAAAAAAGTCAAACAAAGTAAAGTATATTATGAATTTATGATGCAGAAGAGTAAGAAGGAGGTGGCTCACCTCCAATTTCCAATTTTTGTGTTAATTGCATTCAGAGTTCACTCTTAAAAGGCAATGGTGCTTTGCCTCTGCCTTAGGCTTTAGCCTCCTCTCCTCTCTTACTGTGTTTCACTTTACTTGTCCGAGTGAGTTTTCTGATTCTCTATTCCTCATTTTATGTTACATTTTTCCCCAGAGACACAAACTAATACACTTTCGTCTCTCTTCATTCTTTTTTCCTTTCCAGTACCAATTTCTTCTTTCAAATGGCTTCCAATTTGCAACACGATTCCACTTCTTCCAGTGAGCTTTCTTCCTTTCTTTTGGTTGGATTTGAATTTGTTCGGAGATCAATACGAGCTCCATTTCCTTATTTCTTAATCGGCTATTAGATGAATTTACTCTTTCAGCTCATTCTAATTATTCCCTTTTAGCACTGAGTTTATCTGGTTTTGAATTAAAAAAAAAAGAAAGATATAATCATTCATAGTTAATCTCAGTGCTGCCTTTTAATTATATTGTACCTTCCAAGTGCTAAGTTTAGGCCTTGTATTGTAATGTACCTCAGTACTATTTTCGTTTAATGTTGATGAAACCCCAAATCGCATGGTTTGGCAATTTGTAAATTGATATGTAGGTTGTTCTTTATGTTTCTCTTGTCTTTGTTAGATGAGAAATCGGCTTTGACAACGGACACCAAAGGTCTGAAATCAGAAACATCCACCATTGACAGCAAAGCTTCGAAACCAGAAGCTTCCCAACCAGCTCAGGCTGGAGCCTCCCCTTCCAATATGGGACCTGGGTTTGTCCCCCCCAATCCGTTTGATTTCTCAGCCATGAGTGGCCTTCTTGAGGTAAGTTTCTCTATTTTTAATTTTATTATTCTCTGGATGGATTACTCTGAATTGTTTCAAATGAAAATGAAGTTGTAATTAAATTTAATGGAAAAGTTTAGTTTTTAGTATCAAGTCTAGATTATTACGTCCGGAGTTCATTTTCAGGTCTTTTTACTTTTTTGTCCATTCATCTCTGGTGGGTTCTGCAGTTTATTCTTCTTGTGATTCATTTGGTTTGATTTTAATCTCATTTTTCATTTTTGCACAATTCGGTTTCCGTAACAGCTTGTCTTTAAGTCTCAAGTCTGAACAAATTTTAATTTTATGTGTTGTGGATCTTGACCATCTTGGTCTATTTTAGGATCCAAGCATTAAGACACTAGCTGAGCAGATAGCAAAAGATCCTTCATTTAACCAAATGGCAGAGCAGCTCACTATGATGTTTCAAGGGGCATCAGCCGAAGAGAGTTTGCCTGAGTTTGAACCACAGCAGTACTATTCGACCATGCAACAGGTTATGCAGAATCCCCAGTTTATGACCATGGCTGAACACCTTGGTAATGCATTAATGCA
Organism: Gossypium arboreum; assembly: GCF_025698485.1. NCBI lineage: Eukaryota > Viridiplantae > Streptophyta > Magnoliopsida > Malvales > Malvaceae > Gossypium > Gossypium arboreum. Next base: position 1,552,014 of record NC_069081.1, read on the forward strand.
GGTACATGTGATCTCAGTTGCCCATTTAAGCGGATTCACGGTTCTTTTAGTCTTTTACCCTTCTATCACATTAAATGAACTCGCTTCTGGCAGATGAAGTTTTAGTTTTGTCTTCAGGATCCTGCTACGTCTAGCATGCTTGAAAGTTTGTCCAATCCTCAACAAAAAGACCAGATTGAGGAAAGAATGGCACGTATCAAAGAGGATCCATCATTGAAACATATTCTAGAAGAAATAGAGACAGGTGGTCCCGCAGCCATGATGAGGTGGGTGATCAAATTACTAGTAGCATCATAGTATTATAGTGTTGTGGGCACAACAGTTTCTTCTTTAGAACGTATGTAGATGTCCGCATTTAGCTATTTTTCACTAAATTAATAACAGAAAGGCTTCTGGATTAGGTACTGGAATGATAAAGAAGTTCTCCAGAAGTTGGGTGAAGCAATGGGTCTTGCAGATTCAGGAGATGCAGCCATTTCTGTTGGTAACGCTGCAGCCGATGAAGATGATGTAGGGAATGAGGATGAGTCAATTGTACATCATTGTGCTAGTGTTGGTGATGTTGAGGTAGGACAGAGTGAATTTTTGTACATGTATTTTTCGCCTTTGATAGATAATCTAAAAAGTCTCGACTGTATTTGTGGTTTAGGGTCTGAAAACTGCACTAGCCTCTGGTGCTGACAAGGATGAAGAAGATGCAGAGGGGAGGACGGCATTACATTTTGCATGTGGTTATGGCGAGGTATGATAATTTTATAATTGAAATCTGGGTAGTCCCTACTGCTGCATTGCCTGACTAATGAAGTAGTTTTGTCTATCGAGGACAAACTTGTGTGGAAAATCTGATGGGTTTAATAACTGATTGTTACAAGTATTCAATACTAGTCTCAAATGCCGGTGGACACCTCTAGTCTAGTAGTTTAGGAGAGTTTGTAGGAGATTGGGTTATTGGGCTAGTTTTAGGTTATGTTTCTTAGAAAAGATTTCAGGCAAAGGGATAGATTCCATGTCATGTTTTTTACCTGGGGGTAAAGCTAATACACTAGTGATTTTATTATTGTAGATGAAATGTGCACAAATCCAAGTTGAAGCTGGAGCAAGAGTGGATGCTTTGGACAAGAATAAGAATACTGCACTTCATTATGCAGCTGGTTATGGAAGGAAAGACTGTGTGGCCCTTCTACTGGAGAACGGGGCTGCTGTGTAAGTAAACAAACTCGTTGGGTAACCATTGATATGTATATTGACTTGTTTATGTAATTTATTTATTTTATTTTATTTTTTATGTCAGCACACTCCAAAACATGGATGGCAAGACCCCCATTGAAGTAGCCAAGCTGAACAATCAGCATGAGGTAGTAAAGTTGTTGGAGGAAGATGCGTTTTTGTGAGTTGGGAGGGGGCATTGCGCCCATGAATTAAATTGTACCTCGAGGAAAAGGGAATGGGATGAAGGTAAAGTGGTGAACTCAAAACAATAAATAAATAAAATATACTGAATACAGTTATATGAACGAAAGATCTGTAGATGAAGACTGGTAGACAACAACAATGTTTATTGTGTTTTGTTAATCACAGTTTCATCACTTAAATTCTAGAATTATTGTATAATGCTTAATTGATAAATTAATCTAATTGTAATTTGTTGGGCTTAATGCCAAAAAAGTTCGGCTTAAAAGCAATGTTTTTGAAATTAGATTAGTGGTCTAATCAGTCAAAATGTATCGGTCGTTTGTAAATAATTTATGTAAATATAAGATGAAAATGTGACAAAAAAAGAGATAAGATATCAACAATAAATGTGACAAACAAATTATAATAGTCATTTTGACCATACATAAATGGTCTACATTTATCTTGTCACGATTGATTATTTAAGGAGTATATTTATCTTCTAGATAGATGATGATAAGATTAATATAGATTAAACAAAGTTTACGTGTGCTTCATGTAAAGAAAAGACATTTCATGTGCGACGTATACATATACCTACAGAATTTATAGTTGACAAAATGTTGTCGTTGAAGGAAGCTATATAAGTGATGAGATAAATTTAAATAAAAAGAGGAAATTCAAAGGAAAGAACAAAAAAGGTGTGAGAGAAAAAAGAAAAGGGAGGTGGGGGGGAGGCCAAGAAGCTACCATCTGCCAAACTGGAGTAAAAATAGGATCCACACTCTTCACACCGGTTTCTTTCTTTCTATTTTTATTTTTCACAAATTTAAAAAGAGATTAGGGCAATCGACATTTTCCAAATACTTTAACAATCGATGATCTACTACTCACCATGTCATTCGTTCTTGTTCAAAGAGAATTAAATCGTAAATATATAAATTTATGTAACTATTAATAAAAAAAGAAAATTGGAACATAATTCGGATCCAACTACTGTATATAAAGTCGTGATCGTTCAAAATTTACATGTTTCAGATTTTCTCGTATATCTTGCTCTGAGCTGCCTCTGCGTGCGGGGGCAGGATCGGAGATTGTTTGGTCGGCGAAGTTTCAGATCTGTCTTTGTAGTCCAATCGACTGGTAATATTCGATTTGGATTGCGACAATGGAGGCAGAGAAGAAACATTCATCAGCCGTTTCTAATGTGGGAGCTTGGGCAATGAACGTTATTAGCTCCGTCGGGTTAATCATGGTCAACAAGCAACTCATGTCCCCTACCGGTCATGCCTTCGCTTTTGGTCTGTTTCCTTTATTTCCTTCTTTTTTGGTTTCTGTTTTATGATCGCCGGTGGATTTCTCAAATGTTACGTCGTTATCGTGATTGAATTTCTCGAAATTTTGATTAGCCGAATTCCTGTTGGGTTCCGATGCGTAAATAAATGAAATTCTGGGGGAAATGGCAAACCGTTTGGGCACATTCCCTTTCTCGATTGAGTTGGCGCCGATCTACCACCATGTTTTTGCTTTCTTTCTATTTAAACTTCTTTCTCTAGCTTTCAGCAACTGCGTATATGCTGGATGAAAGACTTTTATCCTTCCGATTTTGCTTTTTCTTTGGCTTTATCAAGCAAGAAAACAATTCCTCTTCAAATTCATATCAAGTTTTAGATAATTTATACGTAACCATGCATTTCATAAACCAAAACCAATTCCAAATCTTCAAATTCATGTTCCCTTCTGTTTTTGCGTGTATATATATACACAAATCAACTGCTGGAGCTGAACCACCTGTAAATTTACTTCATCACTCCATTCGTCTATTGACTCTCCTGGTCGTTTCGCCTCGAACCCTCCTTTCCTTGATTCATGGCATGGCCATGATAGATACACACAATTTTCAACAATCCTAGTCTATGCTTCTGCTTGTAATCTTCTTTACTTCTATCCCTTAACTTCAAAAATTTTTTATGGGATGATGAGTTGAGATGACTATTGATCTTCCAGAATCTTAATAATATCTTTGTATTCAATCTGAAAGCTCAGATTAGCCTAAGACAATGAAATTATTATATATTTCCATCCCAATTTATCAAATCTGAGAAAGGCGCTACCTTTTTCTTTTGCTAATATTGTAATTTTTAACATTTCGTTGTAGTTTAGCCCATCTGGACTGGTCTTGCCATGTTTTAGCCTCTGTAAATCTAAAAATGTCCTGCTTTTACAGCGACAACATTAACTGGGTTCCACTTTTGTACAACTGCCTTAATCGGTTTGGTGTCAAATGCCACTGGTTACACAACAAAAAAGAATGTTCCTTTGTGGGAGCTTCTTTGGTTCTCGGTTGTTGCCAATACTTCAATTACCGCGATGAACTTGAGCCTCATGTTGAATTCAGTTGGATTTTATCAGGTAAAATGACTCTTTACTAAACATAACAGGAGAAAGATAGTACTAACTTTCATTCCTATTTACTTGATAAAAGTTCAAGTTCTTATCTTGGGTATCATCATTATGATTTAGATTTTAAAGCTAAACCTCCATGTTTATCATTGTAATACAGATTTCAAAGCTAAGTATGATTCCTGTTGTTTGCTTTCTGGAATGGCTCCTCAATGGTAAACATTACTCGAGTAAAGTCAAGATGGCAGTGGTGGTGGTGGTGATTGGTGTAGGTGTTTGTACAGTTACTGATGTAAAAATTAACGCGCATGGATTTCTTTGTGCCTGTGTAGCTGTCCTATCTACCTCCTTACAACAAATTGTAAGCATTTCTCATTCTACCATTCTTTTGTTTGCTTGAAAGCATCTCTCCTTTACCCCTTTGATCATCATTTAATACTCAATGTATGCTTCTGTTTGTATTGATTAACAATGTTTGTGGAATAGTCAATTGGGTCCTTACAGAAGAAGTACTCAATAGGATCTTTTGAACTGCTTAGCCAAACAGCTCCAATCCAAGCTTTATCTCTTTTGTTGCTTGGTCCATTCGTTGATTACTTCCTCACTGGCAAGTTACTAGCAAGTTATAAGATCTCCTCAGCTGCATTTGTAAGTATTCCTCGTCTCTTAAAAACAAAGTTGACGATTTTTATGAGGAGAAATCTGATATGAGTATGAAATGGGGGAATTTGCAGTTTTTCATAGTACTGTCATGTTCCTTAGCTGTTTTCTGCAACATAAGCCAGTACCTGTGCATTGGACGATTCTCGGCGGTGTCTTTCCAAGTGCTAGGACACATGAAAACAGTATGCGTGTTGATATTAGGATGGATGCTGTTTGACTCAGAGCTGACATTGAAAAACATACTAGGGATGAGCATAGCTGTGAATGGGATGATAATATATAGTTGGGCAGTTGAGGGAGATAAGCCAATGCACTACCGAAAAGATGCTACATCAGATGTAAAGCTACTGATAAAGCAAGTGGACGGCTCATCACTACTCAAGGACGTTGAGCTTGGCAAATCTCAAGGATAGTTGTTGCCCAAAATCTTAGGGATTTTTGTTTTTCCAATAACTGGCTAACCACTGGTTCTTCAAAAATCTTCAATTTTTTCTCTTTATTCATTTTTTTCCTCCTTTTATTTCTTGATATTTCGTTGTAGTTTAAGTTATAATGGAAAATGATTTTTTCCTCCTCTCTCTCTCTCTCTCTCTCTCTCCCCCTCCCCCCCTCTCCCTCCCTCCCTCCCTCCCTGTCAAGGAAAAATTTGTCATTTCTCTTTACTTTAAATAAATATTTTAAAAACTGAAATCGGAGGTCTCAAGAAAAAAGTTAAATTCTGCTATTAATCCTTATACTTAATGAAAATTATAGGTGTAGTCCCTATGCTTTAATTTGATCAATTTTAGTTTTATATTTTTAACTTGGTCAATTTTAGTCCCTGTGCTTCTCAAAATTTAAAATTTTAGCCTTGATCCGAATAGTAACTGTTAAATCTATTTGGTTAAATTTAATTATTAATCTTGTACTAAACATAGTTGTAAATTTAGTTCATAATCTTCAATTGGATTATTTTTAAGTTCTTAAACTTTTGAATTTTAAAATTTTAATACTGACTCAAATGACAATTATTATCCACTAACTGAATTTTTAGTGGATAATATATAAAAATAACAAACTTTAATTAAAATCCAATTAATGGAATTAAATTCAATTAATGGAAATTTAAGTTTCGGTAAATGTTTATTTTACGGAAATTATTTAGTAAAATGTAAAAGGCTTAAATGTCTTTAGGCATATACACACCCATTATTTGAATAAAAATTTTATAATTTTTGAATAAAAAATTCAAGTAGTGATATAAAGTAATATAGACGTGCAAAGGAGACCATAATTGATGCACACATTTTAGATTATTTATATTCAGTTGGATTATTCGACTTAATAGGATGATTCATTACTTGGAAGAGACTTAAGATTTATCTAGTTAGATCTTAATTAAAATGTAAACACTCTAGTAATTTGTATGTTTATCAAGATGATTAATGTAAATTCTAACGAGATAAGAATGTATAAAATTTAAATATCTTAGAACTTTCATATTGTAGATAGGCATTAATCTCAATTATTGATGTAATTCAATCTATATCGTTGGATTTGGGAGAGCTCAACTATAAATAGAGTCCGCCTCATTCATTTGTAATTACTTCATTCTTTCATTCTTGAGTAATAGAATACTTTATAACATTTACTCAAACACTTGGTGTGCTATTATTTTCTTGTGGCTTTTCTATTCTATTCGAGTTCATTTGTCTTTTGAATTTGCCATTTTTTTTTATTTTAGTCGCTTAAGGTTGTACAGTTTGCCAGACTTAAATTCTAACCCCGTGACACTAGATAGTAATAAGCCTTTTTATACCATGTATTTCCCAAACGATATTTTGATATATTATCCGGATGAAACCGTATCTCTATTTATAGAAATTCTCTTGTCTTTTCATTAAAATAATTTTTAATAGGTTTTTTTTATAATTATATCTCTTAAATTAATATAACAGTTCAAGTAACGTTTTTAAATGGATGTAATAAATATTAATTGAGTAGTTATAATTTTTTGTTAAAAATAACTCTTCATAGTTAAGAGATATAATTCATTATCATGAATAGCCATAATTATTAATTAATAACCAAAAGTTATAAATTTATATTTCTTAAATCCTTTCATTTTTATTTAACGAAATACTATAAATATTTTAAAAATATTTCAACATCTCAACTTAGGGTAAGCTTAGCATTGCTTCTCAAAAACACTTTTAAGTAAAATTAAAATTTTCTACTTTGCTTTTGACAAATTTTTATTATTATCTCAAAAGCACTTTTAAAAAACTCAAAAGCATTTTATTTAGTAATAATTTTATCAAATGTTTTTTTATATCAAAATTGCTTTGAGAGACAATGTTAAATTGACCTTTAGTCTTATGAGATGAATGGAAGTTGAGATTAGGGTAATTTTAACCATTTAGTCCTTGATGCTTTATTAGATTGCATTGTGGCCATTAAACCACCTTCCCAAACTGGGTTGTTGATCAATCATAGATTCTCATTAAAATTTATGTATCTTGCTAATGACGCATACCGAATTGACGAGGAGGTAAGCGATGGTAGTTTCTAAATCTCTAAAGAATTCAAGTGTTTATTTTGTTTGTAAGTAAAGAAAAACTAATTATTAATGAGCATATCAAATTGGTGAAGAGGTAAGCGATGGTAATTTCTAGATCTCTAAAGAATTCAAGTGTTTATTTTACTTGTGAGTAAATATAAACTACTTATTAATGAAAAGCACATCAGATATCAAAACCTATTTTATATTATATGTTGAGATACTATCAATGACATTATTGCAAATATGTATATAAAAACTATCCAATTAATAAATTTATATGACATGGTGGCCAACTTATCTGTGCAGAAGAAATGAACAAATTGCCAAATGCACAACTTTGTTTCCCATTATTATTTCTTCCTTCAGAAATATCGGTGGCCCATTAGCTCAGTTGGTTAGAGCGTGGTGCTAATAACGCCAAGGTCGCAGGTTCGAGACCTGCATGGGCCACGTGTTTTATTTTGCTTTATAGGATGAGAATATACCATTTGATTATTTAATCACCTGAAAAAAATATGTAACAAATATATCTATTAAAAATTATTTGATTTTTTGTTATAACGTAAAGTAAAATATTTATTGTATATGGTTTTTGGGTTCAAATATTTTTATGATCAATTTTTTTGATTTATTATCAATAAAAATAAAGAACACCATCTTAATATAATTTAATTTGTATATAATGATAATTTAGTAATTTCACAATTAATTTAGTGTTCAATTGACCCGTGATATCAATTCAGTAAAACCTTAATACAAGTATATGCTAGTGTAGATAAATAAATGTAAAATGTATATGAAAGAATAATTTAATAATTTCACAATTGAATTGATACTGTAACAACCCATTTTCAATGAAATCAGAACATTAGTTTCGGGGACCACAAATCCAAGTCGAAAATAAAATTTATTTTAATAATATTTCATGGTCTGCATTATAATAGGAAAGGCGTATGAAAATTTTGATAAGAAAATTTTATCGATTTCATGTTTAATTATAGAAAGGACCAAATTGCATAAAATGCAAAAGTTGAATTCTAGTAGCTAGAAGGATTAAATAGCTATGGAATTCAAAATTTGAGGTCCTTATAAGGAAAATAGACTATTAAGAGAAGTTAGTAGATATTTATGATGATTCTCCATGGAAATTTAACAAAAGAAAAGGACTAAACTGGAAAGTGGAAAATAAAAGATGATAATTAAATTAAATAACAAAATATCATCTTTTTCATCATCTTTCCCCAAATTATTTTCATGGAAACCCTAGCTAAGAGGAAAGAGTTCAAGCAAGCTAAATTGGCTTAATTGGGTAAGCATTCTTGTCCCATTTTTAGTAATTTTTATATTTCTTAGATCGTAGTAACCTAATCTACCTATTTTGGTGATTAATTTGTAAAGTTATCAAAGTATTAAAAGTTTTCCATGGATGAGTATGCTGAAATTTTGAAATTTATGGTAGAAAATGAAAGGTTGTTGCTAGATAAACAACTTTTGTAAAGAGAATTTTGATGAAATTGTGATTTAGGGACTAAATTGTAAAGATGTAAAATTATGGAAAATTTCTGAATTTTATGAATTACATGGGTTGTAAATGTTATATAAAAAATCCAGTTAGACTTGGAATAAGAATTAAATTGCATGAATTTCATTTTTCGAGCCTAGAGACGAAATCGTCATTTATTAAAAGCATAGGGGTAAAATGGTAATTTTTCGTAGGATGTGAATTCGATGAAATTGAATGTGAATTTTATTAAAATGAGTTAAATTTAATCATATAGATCCAGATAGACCTATTTCGAAATTGGATTAAGGAAAACAAAAAGTATCAGATTAGTAGCCTACGAACACGAACAATTATCGAGGTAAGTTCGTGTAACTAAATTATGTATATTAATATGTTTGAATTGAATGTTGTATATGTGTGAATTGTATAAATGTCTTATGTATGAAAATCAGTCACATATCCAATAATACCCGATAAACATTAAGTCTCGTTTGAATAAATGAAATTTGATGGATACAAGATTTCCTGTATTAGTTGTGGTCCTCCATATGTTGCGGACACACCATAGATCTTACGAGTATCCTGTTATAAGCCCTCTTGAGCTTCCTGTTACATAGTTCCTGCAAGCATCCCGATCGGTATTGACCCTACATCCCGATCATATTTTTATAAAAATTTTACCATATAAGATGGGTACCCAGTTTTGAGGTCGCAATTCCATTATGCCAAGTACAATCCAGATGAGCGGGTCATGCCATACTTATAGTTGGCAAGATTTGGGGACGTCGCATTGATCTAAGGGCAAACCTAATATCTACCTTGGTTAAGCGATGGTGGTCAGAGACCCATACCTTCATTATGCTGTGCGGGGAATACCCGATCACATTAGAGGATGTCGCTATGTAACTTGGGTTACGAGTTGATGGTGATGTGGTCATGGGTTGAAGAAAAGTGTTAGAACCTTCAATAGTATGCCACTGATTACTTGGATGGTCACTTGGTGATGAGGAACGAAACTTCATGTACTTGACATTGGCATGGTTGTGAGCAAATTTCAAGGCGTTATTGAGCACCGCCACTGAGCACAAGGTGATGTGAGTTGCTCGAGCCTATATTATGCAGCTTATGGAGGGGTACTTATGTCGGGCAACACGTCTAATAGTATTTACTTAAAGTACTTTCCTCTATTGGAGGGTCTCCATCGTACCGGTACTTACAGTTGGGGAGCAACAGTGTTAGACATATTATACTGTGAGCTTTGTCGAACAACAAAACATGGGGTAAGTAACATACCGGACAACACGTCTAATAGTATTTACTTAAAGTACCTGCCTCTATTGGAGGATCTCCATCGTACTGGTATTTACAGCTAGGGATCAACAATGTTAAACATATTATACTGTGAGCTTTGTCGAACAACAAAACACGGGGTAAGTAACATGGCTGGACAACAAAACACGGGGTAAGTAACATGGCTGGTTGTGTAGGGCTGCTGCAATCTTGGCCTCTGTACAGGATGTCGTTTCTGGCGGCTATTAGGCACCAACCATATACGCAACCACTTGTAAATAGGTAAAACACGTCTCATCTCTCTCTCTCTCTCTCTCTCTCTCATCCTCTAACATGATATAATTAAAAAAAAATTCTCCAACTTACAGTGATCTGCCATTGGGTTAGGGATATATATAGCTATTTGATCACACCAAAGAGAATGACTCCACCAAATAAAATATTATTTTTTTAAAATTTTAAATTAAAAAACACATTAAAAAAACATACATAGTATACTAGTGGCATTATTCTATATGACCCCACAAAAAATATTAAGATTTTAAAATAAGAAAACACATTTAAAAAAAAAAAACCTTACATAAAGTAGTGGTGCCATTTAGAAGGGCTCCACTCAATAAAAAAAATCATTTTATAATTTAAAATTTAAAAAAAAATTAAAAAAATTTACACGGACACATTCAAAAGTGTTGGTGCCAAACTTTTTGGCTCCACCATATTTATTTTTCGACCCCCTAATTTTTTAGAAATAGTAGTATTTCCTTGGTATTTATACAAGTGACACCATTCTATATGGCTCTACAAAAAAAATGAATTTTTTATTGGGTTTGCTAACATGGCATGTTGGAGATGCCAAACTCTTTGACTCCACCAATTTTTATTGTAGATTTCAGGCCATTTATGTGTATAATAAAAAAAGTGGGCTATTTTCATAATTAATCAAAATTTTAGGGTCATTTGTATAAAAAAACCTTCTTTTTCTTTGATCTTCAAAAAATCTGCCCGCCGTCATTCCTTTTCCCTTGATCTTTAAAAGGATTTCAGCTTGAGAAGACTGAAGAGAAGAAGGTTATTCCAGAACCTAAAGTTGAAACAAGAAAGATTTTCATTGGGTAATAAACCCCTAACGAAGAAGGATTGAGACAAAGATTTGAAACATTTTAGTTTTTACATGTTTTTTTTGTTTATCCGACTAGTTTTTTAAGGTTGCTTTTAATCTTTTAATTTATTTGTCTTATTTTGGGTTTGGGCCTAGTTTAGGTTGGTTTTTTTTTTTTTTTGGTTTCCAAAATATAAAAAGATTGATTCAGTTGGTTTTTTAATTGATTGATTTAATTTGTGATTAGCAGTTCAATCACGATTCGTGGTTTAACTGATATTCTCCCTTAGTTTGGATTGGTATATCCGCTAGTTTAGTCCAGTTTCAACAACCTTAGTTATTGTCAGTTTGTCGAATTAGAGATAAGATTTATGGGTCTCTAGTCTCCGCTGTTCAATTAGAAGAGATAGGAATAACGAAATGTAAATAACTCTTCTAATTTGGTTGGCGTGATAGAAAACAATGTTTATCAATTAGGCAATGATACTCTTGTCAAGCCAACCTATACTCATATTGCTGCAAAACAAAGCCACAAGAGAATGTTGCAACGTTGTTTCTCGAGAATATATCCTTTTTCATATCTCAATAAGTTGGAAACCATTACAATATGATTAAATATTATAATCCGAAGTTTCTAAACTTTTAGGGTTTAGAAAAAATGTAACATACCGTTTGTTTTTTTTATTGAAAACTAGTAACTATATGATTGTTTACTTATAGGTTTTATTTTTAGGGTTTATTTAGAACTTTTTTTTTTTGTAAAGCCGGCATCCATGACTGCTGAGTTGAATTAAGATTTTTATTGAACTTAAATCAAATTATGTTATTTATTATGTGTTTTTTAACTTATATTCTAAATCGATACATGTGTATATCAAGTTTAAGATTCACTACTCCTAAAACTGTTTCAATTTTAATTTACATTAATTGTTTAATTTTCAAATACTTTCACTTCAACTCGAGAACTATATATGTTGAGATCTTTTATTCATATCATAATAATTATACTTATTTCAAAGGGGCACGAAAACTTGATACCTAGGACATGCATAGTATACTCAACACCCACTAATATTGTAATAGTCCTAAAAACGTATTTAAAAAAAATCCCATATATCTATTATTTATATAATATTATAACATCTATTATTAATGTAAAAAGACCCTTTTTTTTTATCATAAAAAAGCATAGATTAAAACTTAAATAGAGTTAGGGTACTACACCAAGCCAGTGGAATCAACTAACAAAAGAGAAGTTAGCTCAAAGAGAGCTTCATTGCATATTACAGTAAGATCATTTGAGGAAGACTGAAATTGAAAAATGCTTCCTTTTCGTGCCGTAGCATCGGCACAGCGGTTCGCCTCTCTAAAGACGTGCTTCAACGTCCACTGCCGGAAATGGCGTTTGAGAGTCTTGCAAAACACAACAAGGGTTTGTAACAAATAATTTTTTCCGTCCTTCAACGTCCTAAATTTTAATTTCTCCTCTTTCTTTGACTTGAGGTCAATATTTAGATGTCGTATAGATTATAAACTATTTTTTGTCCCGTGCGATACACGGGTAAGTTGTATTTAATTATTAAAATATATTTAATATATTCCTTATTATTATTATTATTATTTATATTACTAACTGTCTTATATAAGTTGGTAACACTTAAAATCTTGAAATGTCAAACGATATATACATACCTTCGATAAATAAGCGACACTATTATTTTTTCCAAACTATTGTACACCATGAAAGTATAGTCCAATAAGTCCACTTAGCATGAAAACAAAATTTATAAAGTATAAATTAAGGTCTAACTTAACCGTTATTAATGAAATTTAGGGATATCAGTATTATTGGCAATGCAAAAAGGTTGTTATTAGTGAACATATTTCACATTGGTTAAGTACAAGCTATCAAGAGAGTTTTTATATAACTTTTACTTTTTGTTCTCATTGAATAATTGGGTTATTGGCTTATCATTGTCTCAAAATTGTTTTTGTGTTTTTTACTCTTTTGCTCCTACCTATTTACCGTTTTCCCCTTCTGTTTTTAATATAAATAGAGGGTTGATTTCCTCATTTTACACACAGAACATAAAACACAACGTTATTTGAAAAACACTTTTCTCCTCTTCCTTTCTTTCTAATTTCCTTATAAACTTTGTCGGTTTCCCTCTAAATCACTTTAGAGAAAACTTCTATCTAGGACTTTGGTTTTAAGTGGGACCAATTGTAATCCCTCCAAACTTCCCTAAGAATTGATTCTATTGTGATTTCCTTGAGAAGAGCAACACCAATCAAGTTCCATCTTCCTTAATTGAGTGTACGAATATCAAAGTCCTATGTTAACTTTGGGAGACGACGTTCACTATACGATTACACCAATCATGGCAAATTTGTTTCCAAGACAATGGATATACCACAACGCAATAAATTTATGTGATTTCTTAATTTGTTATTTATTTTCCAGTCAATGTTAACATGTTTGTTTTGTCAGTAGCTTATTTTTCAACAAATATTGCTGAAAATTGTATATTATGCAATATTTACTATTGTAATTTTAAAAATAAAAATTATTATAAATTCATTGCAAATTTAAGAAAAATAATGTAATAAGTTGATTTCTTATTAAATATATTGCTTTAGAATATCTATATATATATTAGAAATTATCTCACGTGCACGAGTATAAAATCATTATAATTAAAATATCTAAATTTATTTTATAATAATGAAGTTAAAATTATATTTAAAGGGCTAATGCAATATTTTAGACTTGAAGTTGACAATTGAATAAAAAAGTTAGATGCTATGATGTGAAAATAATTATTAAATTTAGGAATTAATTTAGATTAAATAAAAGTTTAGGTTCCAATATTTGAATAATTGTTAATTTTAGGGACTAACTAATTTAAAAGCATAAGAGTTCCATGTTAACTTTTTAAGAAATTGTAATATTACCAAAGGAGGTTTTCACACTATTATTAAAATTTGAGACGTTGGGTCTTTGAATACTTAAAGTTAAATTTCATAATGTACAATTGTCATACGTGGATCTCAGTCCCACCATATGCTATTGTCATATGTAGGTTGTAGTTCGGTTAATCAATTTTAGTTTGAATTATTTTGATTTAATTTTACTTTATAAATGTCCTACCATATATTTATGATTGTGTTACGATTGTATTGTTTTGACTTCTAAAAGAAATTTATAATATTTTACCCTAAAAATTAGTAAAATTTAATTTTTTATTATAATATTTTGTGTTTTAGAATTTTTAGGATCAATTTATAATATTTTACCATTTTAATATCTTTTAATAACAAACATTTTGAGCTAAAACTCCTAGCAGTTCCTGTCTTCAACCCCATCCATCTTCAAGAAATCTACCCAATAATGTTTCATTTTGTATCCCTCATATATGTTTATTCTCCAAAAAGAAAAAAGCAATTACTTTTAACAGAAGAGATTTTATGAAACTGTGAATCCACGTTATTTTTATACCTTTCTAATAGAAGAATGATAAATCAGATTTTTTCTTCTGAAAAAATTAAAATTCAACTAAGAATGCTAAAAATCGGGAGGAGAAATTTGATTTGTATTCTTCTATTGGAAATGGATAAGTATAACGTGAAATTATAATTTCATAGACTCCTTTCTCTTACTTTTAAATAGAGATCCTTTGTCTTCAATCCAACAATTATGGTGATTTGTGATCTTAATGGATAATTATATGATGTTTGAGTTTGTTGAGCAAAATATTTTCTTTATCTTTAATAAAAAATACACTCATAAACAAATTTTAAAAAATTTCTTAATTAATCGATCGAGTCTTTACTTAATTGGTATTAGCATTGTTGCATGTATTAAAGCACATAGCTATGAGTAATTCTAGGTATTGTATAATAAAATTAATGTTAGAAACAATTATAAAATATTTAAGATGAATTTAAAATTTAAAATATTAATATTTAATTGAAAAATAGTTAATTAATAGAAAAGAAAAGAAATTAATTATTATTTAAAATTATTTATATAAATAAATTGTTAGTAAGTAGGTGTGAGTTGAATAGAAAGAAGGAATGTTACACAAATCTTAGCTTACCCTTAAGGGCGGAGCTAAATAAGTCTTAGAATGAAATTTTAATTTTTATAGTTTATATATTTATAATTTTTAAAATATTAAATTAAATTTTTATAATTTTAAGGGTTAAAATATAATTTTATTTTTATTAATTTAAAATTTTAAAAAATTTCAAAGGATAAATTTTCCATTTTAGGTACCACGGCACTGCCACCCCCTTACCATTTGTAAGAAAAAAACTGTATAATTACATAAAAGTTTATAACAACGTATTTAAATCCATTAATAATAATATCATTTAGTAGTAGTTACTAAGAGAGCAGTTAGTCCACGTTACGGATTTGGATGAAGGAAGAAGATGGCTTTAGCTAGCGTGCTACGGTTGTTTCCCTCCTCACCACCACACCTTTCCCCACTTCTCTGCAAATCCCCGCCCCCTTTTCCATTCAACAGCAGCCGTTTCTCCTCTTCCCCCTTTCCCATTCTAAACCAACGCTCCTCTTTCGTCACTGCTGCCGTACCCGACTCCGCTGACGAACAAACCGTCGTCTCCGATGATTCTGTTGTCTCCGAAGATGATTTCAACGATCCTAGGGTCATCGTTTCGGCTTGCTTGGTCGGTGTTTTTACGGGAATCGCCGTCGTTTTGTTCAACAACGGCGTGCATGAGATTCGCGACTTTTTCTGGGACGGGATTCCTTACAGAGGTGCTTCCTGGTTGCGAGAGGAGCCTCTCGACTCCGTTTGGGTACGTGTTATTTTTGTGCCTGCTTGCGGCGGTTTAATTGTCAGCGTCTTGAACTCTGCTAGGAACGCCGTTTCGGAAGCTAGTTATAACGCCAAAGCTGCGTTGGGTTCTGTTTTGAAAGCTTTAGCGGCTTGTATCACGCTCGGGACTGGTAATTCCTTGGGACCTGAAGGTCCAAGCGTTGAAATTGGATCCTCCATTGCTAAAGAAATCCATTCTCTTTTGGATAAAAATCCTCAAACCAAGCTCTCCCTTTTGGCTGCTGGCTCAGCTGCTGGAATCTCATCTGGTTCGTTTTTGAAATTTTATACAGTAATTCTTTTGGAATTGAATCTCTTTAATTAATTTACTTTGTTCTATATGTATCTTTAGGTTTCAATGCCGCCGTTGCTGGTTGTTTTTTCGCCGTTGAGTCGGTTTTGTGGCCATCATCGCCGGCGGATTCATCAGTGTCACTTACTAACACAACTTCGATGGTAATTCTCAGTGCAGTTATCGCTTCCGTGATCTCTGAAGTTGGTCTTGGTGCTGAACCTGCCTTTAAGGTTCCTGAGTATGATTTCCGGTCTCCTGGTGGTAAATTTCTTAAATTATCTTCATCATTTGAAACTTTTTTCTTTTTATGTTTCTCATGCTAATTGGTTCAGAACTTCTTTCTTATTTTCAGAACTTCCACTTTATTTATTGCTGGGTCTTCTTTGTGGCTTGGTTTCATTGGCGTTTTCTAAATTGACATCTTACTTACTGGGTGTTGTGGACAATCTTAACAAGGATGTTGGGATACCAAAGCCTGTGTTTCCTATAGTTGGGGGACTAACTGTTGGTGTAATAGCCTTGGCATATCCTGAAATTCTGTACTGGGGTTTCGATAATGTCGATCTTTTGTTAGAATCTCGGCCATTCGTGAAAGGTCTTTCGGGTGATCTCTTGTTTCAGCTGGTGGCAGTCAAGATTATTGCAACTTCTTTGTGCCGGGCCTTTGGGTTAGTAGGAGGGTATTATGCCCCTTCACTTTTTATTGGTGCAGCAACTGGGATGGCATATGGGAAATTCTTTAGTTTCGCAATTGCTCAGTCTGATCCAGCTATTCACCTTTCAATCTTGGAAGTGGCCTCACCACAAGCATATGGCCTGGTAATTTTCTGTGAATAGTGGTTAGATGAATTTTTGTTTGTGAAGGAAATTTAGAATAGAAAATATCTATTGCTGGATCTGGACTTTATGTTCACTAATCAACTACATTAGAGTAGAACAATAAACAATGATGTGGTTGACCATTACGCAGCGCCTTTTGCAGGTTGGCATGGCTGCAATGCTTGCAGGGGTCTGTCAGGTACCTCTCACTGCAGTTCTGCTTCTGTTTGAGTTAACTCAGGATTATCGGATAGTTTTGCCTTTATTAGGAGCTGTTGGGCTTTCTTCTTGGATTACATCTGGACAGATGAAAAGAAAGGATGTTAAAGGGACCAGAGCACTTGAAAATGGAAATAGATATACAATTCAACAGCCTGAAGCATCAGATAATACAACTAGTCTATCTTCTACCGAATCGCCACCTTATTTCAATAACCTTTGTGAAGTTGAAAGTTCACTCTGCATTGATGATTCCAGCATTAGAACCAAGGATTTAGAGAAGAGAATTTTTGTTAAAGAAGCCATGAGGACGAGATATGTGACAGTAATGACGAGTACTTTACTTACGGAAGCAGTGACTCTTATGCTTACGGAAAAGCAATCTTGTGCATTAATTGTTGATAATGACAACCTTTTATTGGGTTTATTGACACTAACAGATATTCATGAGTTCAGCAAATTTGCAAAAGACAAAAGTTTGGACTCCAAGGTATGGTGCACTCTTTAATTTATTTCAAGTTTTCAAGAATAGCGTGCTTTAACAACTTATAGTCTGGCATGTTACAATTCAAGGGACAAGGGGGGAAAAGGAAAACACAGATTTACTCAGTAAGGGTGGAGGAAGAAGTGATAAAAATTGAGCTATGTCCCCTCTCACGCAAATGCTAAAGTAGTTCCCTTTGCAACTCAAAATAGATTAGAATTAACTTCAACATAGGATTTTGTCTTGTGGTTGTTCTTTCTTCGGGGGTACAATGGTAAAGTTGGAAGATTGAAATTCATCTGGGCCAATTGGTATATGTAAAGCTTTCTGCTTCACTATATCTTGAAATCACCATCTTAGGTGTACATCAACCCAAAGATGTGTTAAAATCACACTGTTGTTTAATTCCAGTTCATTTCTATGATTCTTACACCGCCGACTTATTAATAATCCCTGCTCTAGGTGCTTTTGGTATCTGAAATATGTTCATCAGATGGTGCAAAATGTAAAGTGCCATGGACAGCTACACCTACTATGGATATTCTGTCTGCAGAAATGATCATGAATAAATATGATCTGAGTCATGTTCCAGTGATATCCGAGCGTGTCAAAGACTGCAGAGGGCAGCCAATTGGCCTTCTGGACAGAGAATGTATCAGCCTTACTTGCAGGTTTGAAACTAAATCTTTGGACTGCTTCTGTTGTGTCTATTTTAACTATTACATTGATTGTCCACTGACTCTTTAGTAGGCTAACCTTAGACATATTTGCAAATTAGCCTATATGATCTGCAAATGGCCGTGTTTTAGAGTGGCATATTCATTATATATCCATTTCTTTCCCAAGGCATAGTTTGACTTACGGCAATGATATTAGACATTTGTATCTTAAAGAAGTAGCAGTAGTAGAGCAAATTGCGGGTTTTAAATTTTATATTTAAATGGAAAATCCGAGGATATGCCTTTTATTGACTGATGGGTGGCGCACACCGTGGATGGGTTGCGGGGGAGGGTGTTTTTTTATTCTTTTAATTCTTTTTAATTTTTTTTATTGCAGAGCCTTGGCCACAAGAGAATCTCTTGATTTTGACACTGTAAAGGCAATTGTAGAATAAGGGTGAAGCCTGACCCCGTACATGATATAGGACGAGACAGTGATTGACATGGCAGATTTTTGTTGTACTTTGATTTCAATTATTTGTGATCCTTCCAATTTAGCCTTGGAAAACGGAATTGGCTGTGTGGCCAAAATCTTCTTTCTCAAATAGAGCCATCAGTTGGAGGGAAGCTAGAACACACACCAGATAACCACTGGGAGCTGGGATATGGTCTGACTTCCTATGCATGGCTGGACCAACTGGAAGGGCTCTGTTATACTTATTTTTCTTCAAGCTGGGAGATGAGTAGCCAACATAGCTGCCGTAGGATGTTCAGGACCATCAAACCGTTCACAGCCCCGAAGGTCTAAGATTTTGCAGGCTGGGGCTTCGAACAATTGGCGAAAGAGAATTGTTCAAATAGGATTCTTATATTGGGTATAATAGTCCTGTCCGAAATTGTTTTCTTATGTTAGCTATTCTCGTGATTTCTCTACCTTACTCTACACTCAGTAAAGGTAGCTACACCACAACAGGTATATACTTTGTCGTGCTTTTAATATTCTATCGAAGGACTTAGCAAATCATCATGGGGGAGAGATTCAAACACGATGTTCCATGTCTGTATAATCATACCGATTGAGAGAGCCTACTAAACACCCAATTTTGGGACAAGTATTTTACTGTCTCCAGCATCAGCAGTACCAATCACTGTAAATGCACAACACATTCTTTATTAAATTTTTAATTGTATGCTGACTTGTATTGACGGTTATTTCATGAATCACCATTGTTGTCGACAATGATTAAAACTTCTTGACTCGTTAAAACTTTGAAATCTTGATGCATGCTGAAGCGTTGAGAGATTGTCATGTAACTTCTTATGTACGTCAATGTTTGAATTCATGTAACATATATGAAGGGTATAATCTAGGTGTAAAACTCTTCATTTGCCATCAGAAACATTAAAACAAAACAGGTGGCTAAACCGCTTTAATCAGAGATTTTTAGCATACCCCATTTAACGTATTTGGCATTGGCATTTGCCCAAATCCTTCTTGTGTTTTTGGCAGTTAAATTATAAAACATGGAGTAGGTAAGTCAAATCAAACTTGTTAAATACCAGCAAAATGATGTTCAAAGCTCACGAGCATCGAGTGGCTTACCTTCTCCAATCCAACCTCAATTCTCAACTATCAAGGCATTGAGTGCAATGGTCCAAATATAAAAAGCAACCATTGCATGATATTTGATTATAGGGAAGTGGAAATGGAGTGGGTGAAAGGTGGCAAAGTTTGCGTTACGGGTGCTGCTGGTTTCTTGGCTTCTTGGCTGGTCAAGCGTCTTCTTTTGTCGGGTTATCATGTGATTGGCACGGTTAGGGATCCAGGTCTGTACGTTTCCATTACACCTTCAACTGTTTAATGCATTTGCCTCGCTTCATTTTCATTTGTCTGGTTATATCTGTGCACGGGGCAGCAAATGAGAAGAAATTAGCCCACCTCTGGAGGCTTGATGGAGCCAAGGAGAGACTGAAATTGGTGAGGGCCGATCTACTGGAAGAAGGAAGCTTTGACGATGCAATCATGGGGTGTCAAGGCGTTTTCCACACTGCTTCCCCCGTCATAAAACCTTCCTTTGACCCCAAGGCATATATTCTTCCATTTTTGACCTAGTAAATCAAGTACCAATATTCCTGAATTTTCAAAACAAAGATATTTTTCAATCCATGAAACAGAAAAGGACATAGGGAATACTTAACATTATGTCAGTGCCGCAAACTAGAACAGAGAGTAATTTTGAAAGCAGCAAATTTGCCTTCCAGGGCTCATGAACATCCAAGGAAGTCAGTTCTAGACTATATATATACATATTTGCAGATGTATACAGCTACATAAGAAGAAGATAATTTATTCTGTACTTTACGGGTTTGCTATTAATGTAAATGGTTTAATGGTGAGGAATTATTTTATTTCCTGGTTGTAATGTGATTTTCACTTTCAACATCAGACGGAAATCCTAGAACCGGCTGTGAAGGGCACATTGAATGTGCTAGGCTCATGTAAGAAGAACCCATCTCTCAGACGTGTAGTTCTCACATCGTCGTCTTCAACAGTGAGGGCTAGAGATGATTTTGACTACAAAATTCCCCTTGATGAGTCCTCTTGGAGCTCCCTTGAACTCTGCGAGACTTTGCGGGTAACCTCCTCAATTCTCATAATTTCTTTTGAATTAACTTAAATACAGATTTTCACGAGAATGATTCTTTATTTCCTACGCAATTAATCGACCAAAACATGTTCTGTTGTCTACGCTTGTACTAGTGTTTTCGTATCATACCAAGCTGACTGTTCCTTTCTGATACTGAAAATGGAAATTGGGTGCGTTTCAAAGGTTTGGTATGCATTGGCGAAAACCCAAGCTGAGAAGGCTGCATGGGAGTTTTGCAATGAGAATAAGATTGATCTGGTCACTGTCCTTCCCGCCTTCGTCATCGGTCCCAGTCTGCCACCCGATCTATGTTCCACTGCATCCGATGTCCTTGCCTTACTTAAAGGTATTGAAAACAAAACATTTCATCATAAAGGTTTCTTATAATAATCCACATTCATGATTGGTTCACCAAGGTATTCGTCCATGTGAACAAACAGGGGAAACCGAGCAATTTCAGTGGCATGGGAGGATGGGATACGTTCACATTGATGATGTTGCACTTTGCCATATCCTTGTCTACGAGCATGAAGGTGCAAGTGGGCGATACCTTTGCAGTTCAACGGTGATCGACAATGACGAGTTAGTATCGATCTTATCAGCTCGTTATCCATCACTCCCTGTTCCTAAGGGATTTGCGAAACTAGACAGACCGTACTATGAATTCAATACATCCAAGATAACAAGTTTAGGATTCAAGTTCAGGCCTATTGAAGAAATGTTCGATGATTGCATTGAATCACTGGTGGAGAAGGGCCTTCTCTCTCTTCACTCTGCCCATCAGAGACCACTTTCTTAGTCTAAATTTATCAGTTTTAATCAGCTTAAAGTTTGATGTTGGTACAAGTTTTACGAAACGAAATGTAAGGATTACACTTCCTCTTATTAATAAGCTTTTCATTTATGGGGAAGAATAAGAGAAGTCGATTTTATTTTATTTTGGGGGAACCAACACTTTTTCTTTTATAACCTTTTTAGATAATCACTCTCAAATAAAATTCTAAAATTTTAACCAACAATTAAAAAGAAAAAAAATCCTTTTCCAGCGAATTAATTGATATATTATTTACCTTACCTTTGTTTCTTCATTTGCAAGCAAGAGGGCTAAAGAAGTTCTCCAATTTCCAATATAAAGTTGATGGGCAATATATATATATATATAAAATTAAACTTTCATATTTCACTTCTTTTTCATGATATGTGTCTATTTCTATTAAAAATATTAAATAGGGATGAGATGACACAATTTTAATTCATATTAAATAAATATTTGACAAAAACTTAAAGCATACAAATCAAAACATTAGAACTTTTGTTGCTAAACAACAGTGTATCTATGATTTTGACTTGCACTTATTCTGGTTTATTTATAGTGACAACAAATATAAGTATTTTATGTAGTAAGAAACTAGATATTATTGAGTTCAAAATTTGTGTAATTTTTGCTTTTCTATTATAAAGAATTTCTGTTGAAGATGACAATCCATGTAGTTGATTGTTTTTTTGGTATTTGCATGTAACTGTCACAATTTGCACACATACATGCAGCACATGTGTATGCTGCTTGGCTTTTAGTTTCATTATTGGTTCTTTTGTTATGGTGTTTAGTTATAAATGAACTAAGTGGGTAGATTAAAGAAAAGGGTCATGCACATTGGATAGGGGTCACCTTTAGATAGCTTATTTAAAGCCTAGACTTGAGACAATTAATTTTTATTTGAAATTTTATAGGTTCTATGGTACAGTTTTTAAATAAATAGGAAATATAGTTTAACTTAGATTTTTAGTGAATTATGAGTACGTAAAATAACTTGATTCTATAATTACGTCTGTATTTAAATTTGGTGATCGGGTGGGATAAGAGTGTTACACATCTTGCGTAAAAGTTATATTTCACTTGTTACTAGGCAAATTAATGGGGTTAGGTGTGTTTGGTGAAAACAAGTGACTTATATTGTAATCTTTTGATGAATGAAGAATTGAGAGAGACGGAGCAAATAATACAGATTAGTTCAGGCTACCTTCTTTGGCTCATTTTCATTTTTGCTTTCTCCTTTCTTTGCTTAAGCATCAAAAGTATTGTAGTAATTTTGAATCGATTGTTTGTTGTTTAGTGAGATGTAATTTATTACTTAAGTAATCCAATAAGATAATTACATGTGAAAATAATAAAATAAATAAATCATACATAGAATTAAAAAATAACTCTTAATTTAAAGAAAATAAACTTAATTATTTAAAATAAGTTTCAAAATAAATGTATATGTTTGTTTACTTGAGAGGTTTTAAAAGATAATTAATAAATCATGTAATTAAGTTTTTAAAATACTGAATGTGTGCGTTCATTTTAAAACCTTTATTTAGATAATTACATTTATTTTCTTTAAATTGAAAGTTATTTTTTAACTTAATGAATTATTTGTTTTATTATTTTTCACATGTAATTATTTTATTGAGTTATCTAAGTAATAAATAATATCTCATTAAAAATATTCCACGTATGAAATTCCACATTATTCCATTAACTTTTTTAACGAGACTTTTATTAAATCAGTTAAAAAAAAGCAATTTGAAAAAATGAATAAAGATTGATGCCTAAAAAAGGCTAAAAAAAATACAGTTAAAGCTAATAAAATAAAATATGTAAATGTTAGTGATCAAATTTGTTATTAACCCTATTTCATAAAAAAAGAAAGAAAGTTAGCTTGTTATGAAGAGTAAAGTCCATTAATGAGTTGGGGTAGACGTGGATGAATGGGACTGAAATACAAGTGGGGGTGGGGTCATATGCATCAAGATACTACGTAAATGCATGGGTGCATTGGTGCACATCTAAAAAAGCTGCCACCCCCTCCCCCCCTTTCTCAAATTTGGTTGTAGAGGAAAGTGGAAATGGAAGGGGTAAAGGGCAAAGTTTGCGTGACAGGGGCTTCGGGATTTTTGGCTTCTTGGCTGGTAAAGCGGCTTCTATTGTGTGGTTATCATGTGATTGGAACAGTGAGAGATCCAGGTTAGTACCCTTCCACTCCATACTACTTAGTTAATTGGTTGAGTTTAATTTGTGTAGCTGCTATCTGTGCATGGAGCAGCAAATGAGAAGAAAGTAGCGCACCTGTGGAGGCTGGAAGGGGCCAATGAGAGACTCAAATTGGTGAGGGCTGATCTACTAGAAGAGGGCAGCTTTGACGATGCAATCATGGGCTGCCAGGGCGTCTTCCACACTGCTTCCCCTGTAATGAAATCTTCGTTTCATCCCAAGGCATGTTCTTCCGTTTAATTTTGGCCTAATTATTAACTACACTGCTCTACAAAGGGTGAAGCCTAAAAGAAATATTGTGAAGGGGTTGAAATATACTACAACTCATGACACTGAAAGCATATTCCCTTTAAATAATAATTTTTAAATTATATATATTTTTTGAAAAATAAAATGTAGTAACTGTTAATATTTTGTTTGTTAATAGATTTTGATTTGTGTATTTCTGTTTTTGTTAATATCATTTATTCAAAACTATCGTACTATTCAAATTAGGTTACGACATACTCATCATATGACATCTTGATTGAATTGATCAAGTCTATTTATATTGAGTTCAAATGTCATTATATATGGTAATATGATAATCCAAAAGCACAGCGAGGGATATATTCTTATGATTAAATTTTTTGTCCTGGTTGTTGTCCCTTGGGGCAACAGGAAGAAATCGTGGAACTGGCCGTGAAGGGCACAGTGAATGTGCTCATCTCTGAGGCGTGTGGTTCTCACATCGTCTTCCTCAGCTGTGAGGGTTAAACATGATATTCACTCCAATACACCCCTTGATGACTCATCTTGGAGCTCCCTTCAACTATGTCAGTCTTTGGAGGTACCATTCTTTCATTTGAATTTGCTCTTTTCTTATAACCACTTCACCACTGCTTTCATGCTTTAACTTCATTTCTCTTGTAACCAGATTTTGCACCTTAACATGGATTTTCATAACAATCTTTGTTTTTGATGCAATTGATCAACCACGTTCTGTGGATACATACATT
Source organism: Gossypium arboreum (assembly GCF_025698485.1). Classification (NCBI taxonomy): domain Eukaryota; kingdom Viridiplantae; phylum Streptophyta; class Magnoliopsida; order Malvales; family Malvaceae; genus Gossypium; species Gossypium arboreum. Next base: position 1,576,913 of record NC_069081.1, read on the forward strand.
ATCTTTAAACTTACACTTTCTGCTAATGTTTCTCATCATACAACACATAAATAGCTGAGCTGACAGTTTCTTGTTGAACGTGGAAAGCTTTGGTATGCATTAGCAAAAGCCCAAGCTGAGAAGGCTGCATGGGAGTTTGTGAAAAATAAAATAGAATAAAATAAATAAAAATAAAGAACACATAAATTTTACGTGGAAACCCTTTCGGGAAAAAAACCACGGGCAGAGGAGAAGAAAATTCACTATGTCGAAAAATTTTTTACTCAAATACAAGAGGAATAGGCTATGTCTATTTATAGGCTTGCAAAGCCATATTCTAGTAGGATTGAAACACCTTATCCTAATCAATATAAAATAGATGGAGTTTAATAAGGTTTAAAACCTTATTCTAAAATAAAATAAAAGAAGTCTAGTTCTATATGGATTTTACTTTTATTTTATTTTCCATCGTATTTTATTTAAATAAGAATTTGGGTCACTTAATTCTAACAATCTCCACCTTGACACAAATTCTCAATGAACAAGTTCTTCATCGCGAACTTTCAATAAACAAGTTCTTCACCTCTTCCAAAAACCCCTTAAGGGTTTAACTTCAACAATGAACACCAACCAAGTCTAAGCAATGCTCAAACTTGGTTATAGGAAGTGACTTAGTCATCATATCTGCAGGATTTTCATGAGTGCTAATTTTGCTCACAACAATATCACCACGAGCAATAATATCATGAACAAAATGATACCGAATATCAATGTGTTTTGTTCTCTCATGAAACATTTGATCTTTTGTAAGAAAGATGGCACTGACCGTCACAAAATCTTGTCTTGATTTGAAGGTCTTCATTGAGTTCACTAAATAGTCCCTTCAACCAAATAGCTTCTTTACAAGCCTTAGTAATCGCCATGTACTCAGCTTCAGTGGTAGACAAAGCGACTGTAGTTTGCAAAGTGGCTTTCCAACTAATTGCACAACCTCCGATTGTAAAGACGTAACCTGTGAGAGATCTTCTTCTATCAAGGTCTCTGATTTTTACCCTTTAGGACTGCACAATAATTTGTTTGGAAGTTCATACAAGTTGTAATGCAAGGCCAAAGGGGTACTGTTGGTTCTTGAGGTGGCTCAAGTTCTGGTGCCAATGCATCATCTGCTTCCACATGGGTTCCTCATCCCAACCCTTCGCCGCAATACCCGCGGAGATTGTCAGAACTTGTTCGTCGATCATTGATGTCTTCCACTGGTGCTGAATCTGGAGGCCATGTCAATCATTCTCCACTTTCTTCAAGACTTCCTACTTCCCCGGAAGAAATCTTGCTTTCCTCCGGTGTACCTAATCGGGCCACCATCGTCAATACCCTAGGTCGGTCTCATGGTTGGAGAGACAAGATGTCGGCTTCCAAGGAATTCCCCATTCATTGCGGACCTTGGTCACTGAATCGAAGGAAGAAGCAGGCTTCTTGCATCTGAGATACGCAATGTCTTGGATCTCATGCGTAGGGGTGAGAACTTGCGTTTTGAGGATGTTATGATCCTTGATCAATCAGTATTTCTTGGGGTAGCTGATATTCATGACCGGCATAGGGATATGCGGCTCGATGTTGATAACATGTCGTATGAGGAGTTATTGGCTCTGGAAGAGCGAATTGGTAATGTAAGCACAGGGTTGAGTGAGGAAGCCATATTAAACCGTCTGAAACGACAAAAGTACTCTAGTACACCAGGAGCTCGATCGAGGCGTAACCGTGTTGTATTTGTCGGGAAGAATATAATGATGGAGAAAATCTTGGGACACGGAATGTGGCCACAACTTCCATGCCGATTGCATTAAACAATGGTTGTTGCAAAAAACTTGTGCCCCATTTGTAAAACAACTGGTCGACTAAATGAGAAGACGAAGAAAAGCGGCATCAAGCTTGCACTCATTAAAACTTGATGCCTTCAAATGTTTGCCATAAGCGACCTTTTAAGAGTGTTCACACCGAGGTAATCCATGGCAATTCTAATTCAATTGCTCGAGCCTTTTTACTTCCAATTATGTCAAAACAAAGCAAATCTTCTAGGTGGAGTGGATAACACAAATGCTTGAAGCCTTTGGGAACGAGAAAAGCTAATTTCTATGTTTTTTCATTCTATCATTGCACTTGCACTATTAGTTTTATGTATGGAATCTTCAGCCCATTGGCGACATAGATTATTGATTATCTTTAAAAAATTTTTTTATTTTTTGATCGATCTAAGAGAATCTGTAATTTACCAAATAACCCGAATAGCTTTCATGTCTCCATCTTTTGATCTCTCTCTTTTCCTAGTAAAGATTTTTTTCTCTCTTCCTTATTCTCTCATCTGTTAATGTCGAAGGCATCTTATCTATCCCTAGCAGGGCATCCTCTAGATCCATCTGTGCAAGAACTGCTTGCATCTTAATTTGCCACAACACAAATCTGGTGTTGCGATCCAACAGCGGAATTTCATACTTCAAAGACGCCATTACCGTGATCGAGATGAATAACCCGAAGCTCTGATACCAATTTGTGAAAAATAAAATAGAATAAAATAAATAAAAATAAAGAACACATAAATTTTACGTGGAAACCCTTTCGGAAAAAAACCACGCGAGGAGAAGAAAATTCACTATGTCGAAAAATTTTTACTCAAATACAAGAGGAATAGACTATGTCTATTTATAGGCTTGCAAAGCCATATTCTAGTAGGATTGAAACACCTTATCCTAATCAATATAAAATAGATGGAGTTTAATAAGGTTTAAAAACCTTATTCTAAAATAAAATAAAAGAAGTCTAGTTCTATATGGATTTTACTTTTATTTTATTTTCCATCGTATTTTATTTAAATAAGAATTTGGGTCACTTAATTCTAACAGAGTTCTGCACTGAGAACAAGATTGATCTGGTCACTGTCCTTCCCGCCTTTGTCGTAGGACCCAGTCTTCCACCTGATCTATGTTCCACTGCATCCGATGTCCTTGCCTTGCTCAAAGGTATTGATACAAAACATTTCGTCATAAAGTTTTCTTATAATAATCCGCATTCATGATCGGTTCACCAAGGTATTCGTCCATGAGAACAAACAGGGGAAACCGAACAATTTCAGTGGAATGGGAGGATGGGATACATTCACATTGATGATGTTGCACTTTGCCATATCCTTGTCTACAAGCATGAAGGTGCAAGTGGGCGGTACCTTTGCAGTTCAATGGTGATCGACCACGACGAGTTGGTATCCATCTTATCAGCTCGTTAAAACGGTTTGCGAAACTTGACAGACCATACTATGAATTCAATACATCCAAGATAACAAGTTTAGGATTCAAGTTCAGGCTTATTGAAGAAATGTTTGATGATTGCATTAAAGCACTGGTAGAGCAAGGTCATCTATTTCTCTGAGGTCGCTTTCTTAATCTGCCAAGGCTTTCCAGTCTGCAGTTTGATGTTGTTCCAAGAAACTAAATGCTAAGATAAGCCTTTATTAAAATAAACCATTTACTTTTGGGAGGAATGAGTCAAAATTCTGTTTTATTTTGAGCAAATGTGCACTTTCAAGTATTTTAATTATTTGAAAAACTTGTTGACCAAAAACTGTGAAATGATTTTTCCGCTAAATTAATGGGTAAGTTATGTAAAACGATTTTGCCATTCAATTAATATGATGCTAAATCTTTACTACTGCCCCAAAGCATATGGCAGGATTAGTAAGGTCCAAAGGCCAAAACAAGAAGAGGGACAAGACGAGCATGTGGGAGCGAGAGGAAGGGTATGACGTTCAAAAAATATAGGAAAAATATCGTGGTGGCGTGAGTCACAGCCAGTGAGCAGTGGGGGGCCAAAACGCCAAAAAAAATTAAATGGGATAGTGACCATTCAAATGGTGCGGTGGCAACACCTACACCCACAAACGCAAAACATGAGGAGAAATACTGATAAGCATAATGCATGTAAGTAATGCAGGTATAGTTTGTTTGACGGCAGAACATTGAATCCCCGCATATCTTATCTATAATTCCCCTGTTTCTGTTTCTACACCCAAGTCCCGCATTTCTTATCTACATTTAACTCCTATCTTTTCTATATAAGCAAAGCAAAGCTATAGTTTAGAAATGTCCATACTTTCTAATTTAAAATTTATTCTTTATATTTATATTTTAATTTTAAGTTATTAAAAAATCCTTTTGGATGGGCAGCGACAGCAATGAGATTAAATATTGTAATATACTGTAACATGAGACAAAAAAAAAAAATCTAAACGCACCGCATTGAAAATAAATATCCATTTAAAGGGCATGAATCGTTATACTCTTTTATCATTTAAATGATTAATGTGACAATTATTTCTATCTTTTATGTCTACTATATATAAAAGTATCAAACTCTGTAATTATAAATAATGAATGATATATATGCTCTTGATAATTTTTAAAATTAATTATTTAAACCATAATTATATTTTTTATATAATTTTTAATATTAATTATTTAAATAGTAATTAATTTTATTCTTATTAGATTAAAATATTTTAATCTTGTTGGTGGTGATTTATTAATATGAAATTCTTTTATTTAAATTTTATTTGTTTTCAAAGATTTTTTCATTTCTTTAAAAAATAAAGAGCAAGGTATTGAATTTTAAATTAACTATGAGTAAATAAAGAATCGCTTTCAATATATGCAATTAAAATTCTTCAATAAGACTACTAGGAGAGTCCATGTATTTTGCTTTTCATTAATAAAATTTCTATTTAGTTGGGAAAAAATAATTTAATGAGTTTTATGAAAAAAATATATATTTTTGTTATTTATCATATATATATTTTGAGAGAAATACTTGATTCATTTATTGAATGAATTGACTAAATACATAAACTTAAACTTGTGTATAGTCCAGTTGTTACCTCATCAGAGTCTTAAAAACGAAGACAATTAAAATGTCTTAAAAAAATCTAAACAGAAAGTAAATCCCTAAACATATCTTTAGTCACCAATACCATTACGGAAGAGAAGCATTGGATGCCTCAAAAGAAGGGCAGGACGCTTCCTATTTAATTTAGTTAAAAAAATAGTAACAGGCAGGGTTAAAAAATGTCAAGAACGGACATGATCGAATAAATTTGAGGGTTGTTATAAAACTTTAACCCCAAATCAGAAAGGAAGTGTAAATACCAAATTTATTTCAATTAGCTGGTGAAGGAATCTTGTGGTTGAAAATAAGAAAATGTTTAATAGAGAAATGAAAAATGGGTGTAGGGTATGGTGACGGTTTATGTCGCCAATGGCCCCTAAGGCTAATTCATTTGATGATGATGGAGCATTGAACGTGGATGCTAACAAAACCGTACCATTGTTCCATCACCACCACCACCACCTTGTGGTCCTTCCCATTGATGTCTTCATTTTGGCTGTCAACTATTTAACCTTTTATTTTTTGCCCGAACAACACAACAATTGTTTTAAAAAAAGTGAAAGCGAAATATATCTTCAAAAAATTGCAAAGATTTGGGGGAATTTATAGCCTCACAAACATGGTAAGTGTCTTTTTCTTTCCATTATTGAACTCCATGGTAATATATATGTACACACATGACCGTAATTGAAAAACTGAACATTCGGATTTACCGGATGCTATTTTTGGGCAAGTACATGTAAAATTCTGGATAAAATGACTGCAAATTGATGACACTGATCCCATCACTACAAAATTCCACATAAATGGGACCAATGGGCGCAGTTGGAACTTGGAAGTCTTTATTTATGGAACGTTATCCTGATGTTAACTTTTTCTTTTCCTTCTCATTTCTTTGACACCCAATCCAGCACAATCCAGGACCAGAAACTTAAAAAGATATGTTTCTTCATGTTAGATTGCATGTGTAAGGGGGAAAAAAGGTCTTATAACTTTTGACTTCTTAAAAGGAACCCGGAAGCTTCTAGCGGTTCAATTTTCCCCCCATGGAACAACAGTGCCATTGACACCATTGTTGTCAAATTCCTGCAAGTTTTTATTTCATTTTGATAAAAAAGTAGTGTTGGAGATTGCTTGCTGTCTAAGTTTCTGCTCCTAAGGTTGTTACCAATTACCACTCTTTGTTTTCATTTCTTGATTATCCTCATCCGTATGTATCTTTTATCCTGTTAAACTCGGGAGTGCAACTTTTCTGCCTACTTTAAGGGGTTTTAAACTGCAAACTCTTTTCAACTTTTCAACTACATGCTCCCTTTTCAATTAATTATTAGCTCAGAAATGTGCTGTCTTTTTTTTCCCTAGAATTTTGCTCATGGTTCTGGGGCTTGGTTTCGTTTTTTGTCGATTGTTAAAAGTAGATAGGACTATATAGTGCAGAAATGAGGATAAACTGCATTAAATTTGGAACTTTCCTGCATATCTAGTTAGATACTTTGAAAGGGTTTCTTATACTGTATTTTTCCCAATTCATAAGCCGAAAAAGAACCCTGAATTTTACTTCTGAGGATAATTTGTATTGATTCTGAGTTGGTATTATATGCAGCTGAAGAGAAACCAATGGCCGGGGGACTGCAGGGGTCATCTGCCAATCAATCAAACCGTAGAGAGCAAGAGAGATCTACTGAGGTTTTTGAATCAGCAGGTACTCAAAATGTTGGACAATCTAGTGATACAGTTCAGGGTTATAGCACACAAGCCCAAGTGAAAGAGGAAGGATCATCAATGGATGCAGTTTCTAAAGCAAGGAAAGAACCTGTGAACAAGTGGATGGCTTTTGGAGGAGAGGCTGACAACAAATCGAGCAACATAAGCTTTGATGACTCCATCAAAAACTTGAATGGGGGCGGGAAAGATTCAAATGGAAAATCCTCGCATAGAATTTTAACTGAAGCAAACATAGCTGAAAGAACTGCAGAATGGGGTATTGCATTGCAGACAGATGCTGGAGAAGGTAGCTTCAAAGTGGCCAGCAAAACAATGAAGCCGAGTGGAGATGGTGATCGGTCCAAATTCTCGTGTGATAAATTTTCAGTGGAATCAGCAAGGACATCAAATGAATCAAGTTATGGATTGGATCAAGGAGCACTTCCTAGGGTGTCACAGGAGCTGAAGGATGCTTTAGCTACCCTGCAGCAAACTTTTGTTGTATCTGATGCCACAAAACCCGACTGCCCTATAATGTATGCAAGCAGCGGATTTTTCACCACAACAGGCTATTCAGCAAAGGAGGTCATAGGAAGAAACTGGTAAATTCTTGCTTCTAAATATGTACAGATATTGGAGCCGTCCTGAGTCTTCTGACTGCCTATGGGACAATCTGCAATCATTCTGCAGCGCAAAATCAGTGCAATTTTCTATGCTAGTCAGTGGCACATGATTGATTGTAGATTATCTCTTTTTATACTTGCTGTAAAATACTAATCATTTCAAGTACTCTACAACCTTAACTGATATGCAATGCAATCATTATAATCGCCATATTTGTTGTTTAGCCGTTTTCTACAAGGGCCAGAAACAGACCAAAATGAGGTCGCCAGGATTAGATATGCGGTTCGGAATGGAAAAAGTTATTGCGGCAGGCTCTTGAATTACAAGAAAGATGGAACTCCATTCTGGAATCTTCTAACAGTCACTCCCATAAAAGATGATAATGGGAAAACCATCAAATTCATTGGGTTAGTTTTCCTTACATTTCTGCATAATTTATCATCATACGGATATTTTTTTCCTTCCCAAATGCATGCATAGCTATTGAATGCTGTTTTATGCAGAATGCAGGTGGAGGTCAGCAAATACACAGAAGGTATCGTTGAAAAGGCATTGAGGCCTAATGGACTGCCCCAGTCGTTGATTCGTTATGATGGTAAATTATACTTTAGTTGTTTTTTTTTTTTTGGGGGGGGGGTTATTTTACAGAGTGATTTCAGTTTTTAACATGTAATAACCGAACATTCTGGAACAGCTCGCCAGAAGGATAAGGCTTTAGATTCCATGACAGAGGTTGTCCAAACTGTGAAACACCCTCACTCTCACAATCAGACGATAAGTAATGATGCCACTAACAAGGATGAAGAGCAGGAAAAATTCAACCTTGATTATGTCCTGCCTCAATCTGCTGAAATTGAGAACACTAGTACCCCTGGGAGATATACTCCACAGTCCGACTTCAGTACTGCTACTCCTATGCAGGAGTTTGACAAGAAAAGTCGAAAATCAGCACGCGTTTCTTTAATGGGGTGAGTCTTTCTGGTTTAAGTTCCCACAAATATTCATTATTATGCCTACTCAAAGTCTGTTTATCTTGAAGCTTGCTATGATATGCTTTGAGCTTTGCTACTCAAACACATTTAACAATTAGCTCCATGGTGAATCATAAATCAGTATATCTGATGCATGATATCTTCCTGTAGGCTTAAAGGCAGGACTTCCAGCTCTGCAGCCAAGCAAGAAAAACAACCAATTGTTGAACCAGAGGAGCTAATGACCAAAGACATTGAACGCACTGACAGTTGGGAACGTGCTGAAAGAGAAAGGGACATACGCCAAGGGATCGATCTAGCAACCACCCTGGAACGTATTGAAAAGAACTTTGTTATCACAGATCCTAGACTCCCTGATAATCCCATTGTAAGGAAGACTTTTTCAGTACCATTTTTCTCATCCGAAAACTCAGTTTCAATTCACATATCAAAGCTCTTAGTCTATATATATATTATCTGAAAAACCACTACAATGTTTGCAGATATTTGCATCCGATAGCTTTCTTGAATTGACTGAATATACACGAGAGGAAATCTTGGGAAGGAACTGCAGGTATATAATTTGTACTACGTTAATTTCATCATCTACCTACTTCAATCAACTGTCAGATATATGTTGTTTTCCATTGTCAGATGAACATATAAAAACAACAAAATGACTTTTTCTTTTTACAGGTTTCTTCAAGGACCTGAAACTGATCAAGCGACTGTCTCAAGGATAAGAGATGCTATTAGAGAACTAAAGGAAATCACCGTTCAGTTGATCAACTACACAAAGAGTGGTTCGTACGAATATACACATATATGCATACTATTAAGAAACATCATTTGACTGAATTGTTACAGTTTGTATGATATGATTTGCAGGCAAGAAATTCTGGAACTTATTTCATTTGCAACCTATGCGTGATCATAAGGTGGTTAAAAGTTACATCTGATATGTATACAGATTTGAGATGTTGGTGTTATTATTTTATTGTTATTCTTCTAATGTATTATTGTGTGAAACTCTTGGTGGTTTACAGGGTGAGCTTCAATATTTCATAGGCGTCCAACTTGATGGAAGTGGTCATGTTGAACCCCTACAAAACCGCCTTTCTGAGCAGACGGAGCTACAAAGTGCTAAGTTGGTATGTAATCATTGAACATAATCATATCGAACACATACCCGGGAGTGTAGTTAAGGTAGGTAATAACTTGTAGCGATTTGATGTTATGATATCAGGTGAAAGCCACAGCAGAAAATGTAGATGAGGCAGTTAGAGAACTTCCTGATGCCAATTTGGTAAGGTATTTATTTCTTTCTCTTAGGAATATTAATAGCATTCATTGCCTTAGTTATCCATGTAAAAATGATATTATATATATATAATATATATATATTCAGAGGCCAGAAGATTTGTGGGCTCTCCATTCTCAGCCAGTCTTTCCAAGGCCTCATAAAAGACATAGTTCTTCTTGGCTAGCTATTCAGAAGGTACCCTTTTTCCAAATTGAAAATTTTCTTAACTCATTATTTCTTCTTGGATGAAGTCTCGGATAAATGATTTGGGGGTTTTGGTTTTGTCTTAACAGATCACTTCTCGTGGTGAAAAAATTGGGTTGCATCATTTTAAACCCATAAAACCCTTGGGCTGTGGTGACACTGGAAGGTAGTGTTTAGAAGTGCAGATTGTTTTTTAACCCTCAAATCATTATTTATGGGGTGAATTCTTAGTTGATTTCCATGTCTAAAACTACTGGGTTGCAGTGTTCATCTGGTGGAACTGAAAGGTACTGGGGAATTATTTGCTATGAAGGCAATGGAGAAGTCAATGATGTTGAATCGTAATAAGGTCTGCTTATAGTATGTGGATTCAGATATAGACATAATTAAAATCTATAAAAATTTGCTATAATAACTCATGTTGTCTTGTGTTTACATTGTGGATTATGTATATGAATGTCGATGGAAGCTTTTGGCATTGATGATGCACATTGTTTGCTTGTGTATAAAACAGACAACATTTGAGTGTTCAAGAACTGACTCACTGAGTAAATTGTGCAGGTTCATCGAGCATGCGTTGAAAGGGAAATCAGCTCACTCCTGGATCATCCATTTCTTCCCTCATTATACAGTTCTTTTCAGGTTTTTTTTTTTTTTTTCTCAAATTCTTAGTTTCCCCTATACAAGTTGCTATATATATATATACACTTTTCTCTTTATTTTTTCACCATCAGAAAATCTTAAGAAAAACTTTCAAACCCAATTTTGTCTGCAAGTTTCAAACAACAATTTTTGTTTAACAAAAACTTCAAACCAATCTCATTTGAATCTAGTTAAAATACATGATTGTCTGGTATCGAAATTGTGTACTAATGATTTCTTTTAACTCCACAGACTCCCACCCACGTTTGTTTGATAACAGACTTTTGTCCTGGTGGTGAGTTATTTAACTTGCTTGATAAGCAGCCTATGAAACTTTTCAAGGAAGAATCTGCAAGGTATCACTCGGCTACTATGACCGAATCCTAGTATTTTACAAGTGAATATGACTGAATCATGTTTAAATCATTTGGATATCTGACATTTCATGTATGTTTCAGGTTTTATGCAGCAGAGGTTGTCATTGGTTTGGAATATCTTCATTGTCTAGGTATGTTAGATAAAACTCCTACTTTAAATAACGGATATCCAAAGGGTTCATATATACAACTGCTGACTATGCTTTTCATTATTCAACGGTGTACGATAGGAATAATATACAGAGACCTGAAGCCAGAAAACATTCTACTCCAGAAAGATGGACATGTTGTCTTAACGGACTTTGATTTATCATTTATGACTCCCTGTAAACCCCAAGTACGTAGTTTTGATTTTAGATAATTTAGAGGCATACGGATGATCTTGACAAAAATATGATATAGTTTTGCATGAGATTAAAGTTTGAAAAATGAAATGTACAGGTTTTAAAGCATCCCTTGCCTAACAAGAGAAGGAGATCCAGGAATCAACCTCCTCCTACATTTGTTGCTGAACCATCTACACAGTCAAATTCATTTGTTGGAACTGAAGAATACATTGCTCCCGTATACATTACACCCACTCTTCTCATGCTTAATGTTGGCAATCAATAATATTTTTAAACCTTCAAGAGTTTGTCCATCATGCATGTCATCTGAAAAAAACAATGCTCAGTTGGATCAACTCAAATAATTATTATGCTTCCTATATTATTTAGGCTCGGGTGTGAGTGTTGGATATGAGTATGTATTCAATACAAATATAATTGATTCTTTTTCAAGATTTTCATATATTTAGAATATTATGTTTCAGAAATGAATCGGATATCAGTACTTTCAGTGAAAAAAAAAGGGAGTGGGAGTGAGATAGGATGCTAGAAAATAATGTCTACTCTTAGTATCTATTAAACATGGTTGTAATTTACTTGGTTTCAGGAAATTATTACAGGTGCAGGACACAGTAGTGCAATTGATTGGTGGGCACTCGGTAAGTAGATTCTTCATTCTCTCTTTTTTCCCAATTGCATTTTAATTATTCTAAAGATGTTAATATTGTGTTAAACATAACATTCATGGAACTTTGTTTGGAGTTTCAGGTATCTTGCTGTATGAGATGCTATATGGGCGTACGCCTTTCAGGGGTAAAAACAGGCAGAAGACATTCTCCAACATCTTGCACAAGGATCTCTCCTTCCCCAGTAGCATTCCGGTAATAATTTCTACCAAGTTGTAGCTCACTATAGGAAACACATGACATAACTTACAACCTCAGTTTAGTTCTTTAAGAGGTAACATTCATTAGATTTGATGTTCGAACGAGATTGCTCAGCATGAATGCTAGCTACCCCAACTAAATCTTTATTTGGTTGATGGTTAATTCTTCTTCAAGATTTTCATATATTTAGAAAGTATCTGTTCGGGTAACTAGCAAAAGGTGGAAGTAGAGAAAAAAAAGGGTGGCTAGCATCATGGACTCATTTCGTTGTCTGAAAACACAGCTACGTTGGTGAATGCAGGTTAGTCTTGCAGCTAGGCAGTTGATTAATGCGTTGTTGAACCGAGACCCGGCCAGCCGACTCGGGTCGACTACTGGTGCCAATGAAATCAAAGAACACCCTTTCTTCCGTGGCATCCATTGGCCTCTTATACGCTGCATGGTAATACGTACAATTTCCTTTCTTACATTAGAGGACTGGAAACTTGTCTATTATACTAATGATGGGCCAAAGCTTTTTGCCATAATGATTGACATTTTCGCTTGTCAGAGCCCACCGCCATTAGAGGTGCCTCTTGAATTTGCCGGGAAAGACAGTGACGCCAAAGAAGTAAATTGGGAAGATGATGGAGTGCTTCTTAGTTCTATTGACATGGATATTTTCTAAAGGTTGGTATAAAAAGTTTGTTACTATTAAATTTTGTGTCACTATCATTGTTAGGTAGATATTTTCATTGGTCTTGTTTATTTCCGATAATGGGTTTTGAAAAATAAACATTTTTTTAAAAGAAAAAAAGGGTTAAATGTTCATATTTTATGTTGCTTGAATAACTCTACCTTAAGTTTTGCTGATTATTTGATAGTCTCACAAAAGAATTTACAATAGAAATCGATATTCCTATTTTTCATGAAAGAAATGTAAAAAAAGTGGCTGAAGTTAGTTTTTTTAATATAAAACAAAACACAGATACAGATGTAGATTGACCTCATTTGCTTGCAATATTTTGGAAACAGGAAAGAGGATAGATTATAGTGTACTGATTAATGTTGATCGACTAAGCGGGTACTGACATCGACCAACAAGAGGGATTCAAGATGAAGCGCATTGGAGCCCCATGGCCCATAGCCCTTGTGCAACATTTTTATAGTGAAGCTGTGCTATAAATAAAAAGTTTTTTGAGATTTTGATTAATGAAAAAAATAGTAATCCTTGTCGATATTATATGATTTCCAATCAATTTATTGTATCAAATATCCTTATTAATTTAGAGAATAAAACAATGTTAAAGCTTTTCTTAATCCAAACTAGGCCCGACTCTGATTGTAAATATTTCTGTTTAGGACTAATAATATAAGAACTCTTCAATCCCATCCATATTTGTACATACGAAAAAATCAATTTCTGTTTTATAAATTAGTAAAATTGATCAGTCAGACGGAAAAATATAAATCTTTGAGATATAGAAACATAACATTAATCTCCTAAGTTTTTAAACTTAAATGACATAAAAATTTATACTCGGAAATATGAGAAATATGTTTATTTTAAAAAAATATACAAGTCTGTTGAAAATTCTGGTTAAACTCATGCAAAATCAATAAAACATTCCACAGTATTCATGTCATGTTTATATTTATATTTTATTATAATCGTATTTATATATTCGTGTAAATAGTGTGTTGTATTCAAAATTGTCATTTTCAATGTTGTAGCCAAGAAATTCATAATTGAAACCAAAATGTATGACCATATACATAATATAGTATCTGTATATGAAACGCCGTCAGTCAATTTACAGTATACTTTCCTAACACAAAAATTCATTTCTCAAAGACAGAACTCGAAAAGTATTTCGTAGATATTCCAAAACTCAGAGCAAAATTTAAAAATCAATAAAAACAAAAAGGCAGGGGGAGTCATCAAAACTTACTTCGCGGCCTGTGCAATTATATTGGTAATGGAACTGGTCTGCTCTTTTGCAGTCTCCACCAGTGAATCCTATAACTCAACAAACCCAAATTCCCTCAGAAAAGTTCCAAAATTATATCAAAGCCAAGACAGTTTGACGGTAAAAATTAAATTTTACCTGTGCAGCTACTAAACGTGCAACAGTTCTCTTGCTCGGCTCTTGAAGTTCACCGGCAATCAAGAGTTCATCCAATATAAAGTAGGCCTTCAATGTCAAACAGAAACAAAAGTTAAAGCATTTATAAATTATCTATAAGAAAAAGGGTAAAAAAGAAATCACCAATACCCTTGAATCTATATCAAAATTCCACATGTACCTCCTATTTTCATCAACCGTATTTTCCTGATGGATGCAACTATTCGGACACCAATACTTTTGTTGACATCATGATCTAAATTCACCAGTTGATATAGCACAGAACTTAAATTCACGAGTTGATATAACACGGAACTTATTTGGAAGACCCAAAAAACCCACACATAATTATCAGTCCACACCGCAACATGAAGGATAGATTCCAAAACATAAAAGTAATATATTTTTACACAAGAAAAATTTATAAAAGAACACATACACACACATATTAAACTTTACTCCACGAGAGCTCTTTTTACATCTTTTGCCTTGGACAATATAATCTAGCACCTAGAGTACACCATGTGCTCTTAACGACACTGTACATACCTTATGAAAGTTGTAGATCAAGTCCAATTCACAAACCTGGATATAAAATTAAACTGCAGTCAGTTGAAAATATGAAGGGGCCATTAATACTCCCATGAAAGGTCAGGTTTAATGTTCACTCACACTGCCAAAGTATCGATCAAGAACCTCCACATAGTGATGAATAATTTCTAGAATTTCTAATTCATTGTCATCCTCGTCAATGCACATGCAGAAGTAAAGACTAGCATATCTGCCAAATTTATTCCAGCTTAGTAGATAATCTTTGAAAAGGTAAAATTGCTAAAAACATATTGTAGCATTACCTTTTATAAACGACTCGTAGTCCTCTCCATTCCACAAAATTACAGAGTTTGGGCCCTCTTGTGAGAATTAGTCCACTAAGCTCACGGATAACCTTCTCAAAATGCATTGTCAAAAAGCATTAATACAATGAAGACAAGAGCAGCTTCAAAAAAGCATCAACAAAGGTACTAAAAAGACAAAGAACTAAATACTTAAAAAGACTTTTGTCCTTTATGTGCAAACTTTGCAATTTGCATAAATAACACTGGATTGAAACAAATGTATTAGCCATACCTTTGTTCTTTCCTTCTGAGAATAAGGAGAATACCATTTCGTCAATCTAACTTTCCCTTGTCGACTAATTAGAAGTACAAAGTGAATCTGCAACACAAAAAGGCTCATTGATTCCAGTCTTCCAGATAGAGGCAGTACAGCAACTTAAAAGTGAAGCTTGATTTTAAGTTTCTAAAGTAAAATTCAACAATTGAAGCGGATAATACCAGCTGTAATAATCAAAAGGTAAAATGAAGATCGCATTTTGCCAGTACCATGAGAGCTGAGTCACCCTATATATCGTGTAACTTGGCTGTATTAACATAAAAGATTTCTAGTTCCTATCAGATCTTGATGAAGCCCTAATTTCAGCTCCAAATCTGAACTATATGAACTTGTACTTCCTAGACAACATTACAATTAAAACATTTGGCTTATTCATCCTCTAGTCTGTGCTTCGTTTACAATTATTTCGATAATTAACGTATACATCATGACAATATCAGTTATATATATCAACGGTAGTTTCATCCCACTACTAGTACAAAAGAAGAAGAACAAATAGACATAACAAGTTAATGCGCCATAAGTAATCATCGTAACAATAGCAAACAGAAAACTTTCAAAAGAATCAATAGAACTAACAACAAAGCACAAATTGAAATGTTTAAGTATGATCAAATATCATAAGAAATCAGAAACAATTTTGAAGAAAATAAGTAAGCTGGACCTAGCAATAAACCGGTAGTAGCATCAAAATGAAGCAATTACAATACGTAAACTACGGGTGAAAAAAAAAACAGCTGAACCAAGTGGCAGATCCAAAGAGATACGAAGAGGAGCAAAGCATAGAATCAATCAAGTATGAAAAAGGAAAAGGAAATTGAAGGTCACAGAAACAAACACACAAACATAGCATATATAATAAAATTCATGATAAGCCAAGTGAATGATGAATGTAAACAGCGCCAAGAAGGAAAAGCAGATCCATAATGAGGATTAGAAAATGAGGAAGCAATTCGACTACAATTCAGCGAACAAATCATAAGAAGAGGATCAGAAATATGAAAAGGCGAGATTGGTTACCATGGTTGAGGATAGGCAGCTCTGGGGGTTCAAAACGAAAAGCTCAGGAAACGGTTTCCCCTTCCAAGTCGTGCAGCTGAACTAATTTTATAGTTATTTGAAATTTTATTTTGTAGATTTATTAAACAATAATATTTAAACCTATGGTCAGCATCGATTAGTTGAGCCAACCCATAATGGGAAGCAACTCATGGCCCAATATTTGCGTAGCCCATACTTTTCTGCTTTTCTTTCTCATTCATAATTTAATATAAAAATATCAATTTTATTAAGCTAAACATTAACCACATCAGCATAAATTACATTCGGGGATAATTGGATTGAGTCTTAATTCAATTTATATGTATATTATTGTCTAAGAGAATAACTCATTGATTGGAGTGTACTAACGAATGACGAAAAATCACTTTTTTTTTTATTTTTGGGTACAACTTAGACGCAATTTCAATTCTAAATTCATTGTTGCAAACCCTGCAACAAGTTCAAACCCCACAAGTCATGGTAGAGTTGAAAATTTCTGCAACTGAAACTATGATTCAGACCTCCCCCTGCTTCGACTCTAAAGCCACCATTAACTCATTTGCAGTAAGTGCTTGTGAAGGACCTAAACTACGGCATTGCCATCTCCATTTCTTTCCAACAAAGGCCTTACTCCTTTTTCTGAATCATTAACTCATCTGCTGCTAGAGCTAATAGCTAAGCGCCTAACCCACCTCCACTATAGGAATCTTGTCACTTTACACACAACACCTTACAATACCAAAAGTTGGTTTATCTGAAAGTAGTAAATATTGCCAACACCTGTTACAAGACTACAGAACACATCACTTCACCAAGCCTGACCTAAAAACTTATGTCTTTCTACTGTTTGTTGAAACCACACAAGCACCTTTCATCTAATTACATCAACAACACTCGCAATCTATTACTACATGCTTATGCAGGAACAAGGTTAGGATCTCCATTTCTAATGGCTTAAACAGTAAAGAGAATTCGGAAGTGAATGGCCATAATTGGGCTTTCTTATCACAAT
Source organism: Gossypium arboreum (assembly GCF_025698485.1). Taxonomy (NCBI): domain Eukaryota; kingdom Viridiplantae; phylum Streptophyta; class Magnoliopsida; order Malvales; family Malvaceae; genus Gossypium; species Gossypium arboreum. The sequence goes on from NC_069081.1 coordinate 1,594,190, forward strand.
ATCAACATACGTGAAATGCAAAACCTGTATGTAGATTTTCAATTTTAGTGATTGTGACAAATTGCATAATTCCACGTAATTTTCAAGAACAGGAGAATGTTTCCATATTTGTCAACATTCCTAATTGCTAAAACAAGCAAAAATAAAACAAATCATCATGTGTTCCATGCTTCCCTTTTGTTCCTCTTCTTGCAGTTTTAAGCCTAACTCATTGGTTATTCTGCTAAAGAAATAGCTACTTTGGTGACTGGCTATCCCCCTATTCTTATCAACAGCAACAAGAATTCTTTAGAACCTAGGATTAGGTTCTTGGTTGAGGTGATGGGGAGACCAATTGATGAAGTAGCTGATTACCCGGATTTTTTTCAGCACGGTTTAAAGAAGCGACCGGAGTTGCTGCACAGGCTTTTGAAAGAGAAGGGTGTCATCTGTAGCTTAAGTGAAATGTTGGGCTGCAATCAGAAGAAGTTTTTACGGAAGTTTGGTTTGTCTAAAGTGTTAGCCTGATGATATACTAGACCACATTCCAGTTCACTTGATCTATCATTTTATGTACTGTAGCTTGATTGTCACCTTGGTACATGAAATGCATCTTTTGTATATTTTTCTAAGCATTTACATGAGCGTAACCGTTTAATTAACAAATGTAAGCTCAGATTAAAATCATAGCATTATCGTCTTGTTAATAAACAAATGATTAATTGATATTCAACATCAACCTATTACAAAGATGTTGTAATGTGGGATCTTGTTGCTGGTACCTCTCTTAGGTACTACTCTGTTTTCGTATCGTATCGAGGACCCTAGAGAATCTAAGCTCTGACTGGGAATGCCTTAAATTTTCCAGGGCTCATTAAAGTCAATACTTTTAGCTGATCCTTGTGGACTAGACATTCATATACAGCTGAAGGAGTTTAAACCTATGCACGCATCGAGTTCTTCTGCGATGTTGACATTCCGGCACTATCTTGTGAAGACAATGCCAAGCTAGAAAGCGAATTGTCAATGGAGCTAATAGGTGATGGAACACCAGAGGGCCATTGAAAGACTGGCTTGAATGGAGGTACATGAGGGACTGGCAAGGTTCCATTCATAATTTGGAAGATGTCTTGAGTTTGAGGCCTTTCACTAGCAGTAGGATGTGAACATGCCAACCCCAACAGCAACAACCTCTTTGCTTCATCGACGTCGAATTCATTGTTGAGGCGCTCGTCGACAGCTTCTATGATTCTCCTTTCGCGATGCAACATCCAAACCCAATCAACTAAAGTGTAAAGATCTTGCTGGTGTGGGATTTTGATTCCAGGACTTCTGCCACAAACAACTTCAAGCACAACTGCCCCGAACCCGAAAACATCGGATTCAACAGTGGCTTTCCCTGTATGAAAGCACTCTGGAGCAACATATCCTATCGTACCAGGGACACCAGCTAATCCAAGCTCAGAATAGGAATGCCTTTCGTTTTCAAGGGCACGGGCGAGACCAAAATCACCGAGGCGAGCATTGTAGTCGACATCAAGCAAAACGTTGCTAGGCTTGAGGTCTCGATGCACCACCTTTTGATCATACTCATTGTGCAAGTAATGCAAAGCTGATGCAATTCCGGTTAGAATCTTGTAACGATGACTCCAATTCAGGGTTCCATGGCTGGACTCCCCATAGAGGTGATCATCCAAGCTGCCATTTGGCATGAAATCGTACACTAGTAGAAGCTTCCCTTTTTCGTAGCACCAACCTGAAAATTCAATACAAACATCAATCAAAATTAAGAAATACCCCCAAAGAAAAAGTAAAAGAAAATCCGATAGACACGCGTCTGTTATAAAATTTTATATTTGATGTTAATAAAATAATATCACCTGATTAACTATATTGCATCAAATATAAAAATACGTCCAAACAATATACATCCAATTTTAATTGTGATTCAATTTTCACATTTTATTTTCACATTTTACTAACATCGTTATTTATGTGACGCAATTATCTATATTACAAACATAATATTTTATTATATTAAAAATAAATAAATAATTTAATTTATTTCCACCTAGATTAATAAAATGTTATTACACTTAATTAATAAAAATAATGTCGCATAAATAACAAAATAAAAATATAAAATTGAATCAAAATTAAAATTTTGTATATACAAATTAATCGTATAATATTATAAACTGTATACTTTTAATATTTTTCTTTTAATATTTTAAAATTTTCAACTTTTAATTTTTTTGGTTGGATAGGAGTAGGAAGAGTGGTGAGGCTACGACTTAGATAAAGATTGTTTTTTCATTTTCGTACATGGATAGAGATTGGGATAAACATGTTTGTATATAGCAACTTGCGTCTCATCATTACTTGTAATAATGAACTTTCTAAGACGAAGTCAACAAAACAATATACATAAAAAAAAAAAAAAACAAATCCCAATATCTAAAAATGGAATAACTATAAATGAATTTTTCTTAAAAATGAACTAAAAAATCAACGGAATGAACGTTGATCTGACCATGTAAAGTGGAGTTATTCCTAATCTCACCAAAAAAGAACAAAGAAACAAAAAAGACTATTTCACATTGAATCCTTCCACCCATCGGAATTTTTTAAACTTATGTTCCGTACTGCTCATATGTAAAAAAATGATTTACGTGATAAACGTGGATGATTTTCTTTTTTTATAAATATAATCAAGGTATTCTTTTATTAGAATAGTTAATCGGTCAACATAGTTTGGTGCAAGGAAAAAAAAATCAGTTGTAAATCCATATGAATTTATGGAAGGTTAATAATTAATGTATAAATGAAAGAATAAAGAAGGAAATTACCGACTAAGCGGACGAGATTTTTATGGCGGAGACGATGAATTATGGCGAGCTCAGCCAAGAAATCATCCTTGCCTTTGATACTGTCCCGTAAGAACTTTTTGACAGCCACTACTTGGATGTCCTGATTGTGATTGTTACTTCTACCACTCACATTGTTATTCATGTTCTTGGTGTCTTGGAGATGAAGGACGCCTTTGTATACTATTCCAAACCCACCTTCCCCAAGCTTCATGCTCTCATCGAACTTATTGGTTGCCTTCTTCAGTTCCTTGTACTTGAACTCCCTCGGCATCCCAGGCAACCATTTCAACTTCCCGAACCGATCATCCCCGCCTTCAACCGATCCTTTTCTTCTTCTCCTCCTGTGCTTAACAATACATACGACGCCTATGGCCAGTACCGAGATCGTGATTGTCACCACAGGGACGCCTATGGCTAGACCAATCTTCAACCAATTCCCTCCTTCATCCTTGGGCATGATATCTATGTCCAAGCTCCATTTCAACACGCAATTCAGCTGGATCTGTGGATAGCCTGTTGAACCAGAGAAACCGAAGTAGGAATCTTGTTTCACGTATTCTTTCAGGTCGATGATGTCACTGAGAATGGGATCTGAGGGTTTATCTTCCCCCTGTTTCACTATGAAAACCTCCATCATCTTCGAGGTACCATTGTAGTCAACCCAGACTGAGTAATTGGTGCCTTCATTCGGTGATAATGTAATATTATATTCATCGAGAGAAGCGACTTTCTTTGACTCCACGGAGTTGATGTCGAGCCCGATATGGTTGCCATCTGTTTCGAAATCTGGCTGTCTTAGGGTATCAAACTCGATGGCCACGATGTGGTTGTCTCGACTACCATCGGTGGAGGCATTTGTGAGACCAAGCCATTGACCAAAACTGTTGTGCGGCATGGCTGAAATATTGGGAGCAATGAGAAAAGCAAGGCCATGACCGGGGGTCCAGCTTTTGTCCCTGAAGATATTGATGAGAAAGGCGGTGGAGAAAGAACCCAAACTCTCGTCGTTGGACCAAAGCCTGAAGGGTTTATTGTACATAATACGACCAGACTTGTTGTAGTGGATTTCGATCATGTCGTCGTTGGTGGTATCGGGGGTTAATTGAAGAGCTCCGCCATCGATGCTGGATGAATCCGTTCCCAAGAGGGTGAGGTATGATCGGTCGGTGTCGTGGAAGCTATCAAAATTAATCACTCTTTTCTTGATGAATGAGGCTGCTGCTGTTGCAGGGGCTATATGTAGAAGGGTTAACAAGATTACGATGATTGGGATGGAATTATGATATAACAACCTCATCTTCTTCTAAGCTTTAGCTAGCTATTTCATACGAGTGAGAAGGGTTGTCGTAGGCGGGAAGGAAAGTAGACAGCAGATCTAGTCGATATCTATCTTACGTATATATATAAACAAGTAAACTTTCCCTTACCAATACAAACCAAGTAAAACTTCACCCTTGGTTGATCCGTTCCTCTACACTTTAACCGAATTCCCTTTTTTTGAAGGCCTTTTCTTTTTGTAAATCTAAATTATCCCCTTATTTATTTTTAATACAAATATTATTCTTTTACCATTATTTAACCCCAGTTGTCTAAATATTTCTTAAAAAACTACGTAACCAAAAACACTAACATTTTAATTTATTCAAAATTTTAAAATTAATTAGTAAAATTAAAAGTTTAGAAATTAATAATTTTTTATAAAAATATATATTTTATGCATTATAATTTTATGCAGAGGTGAATGGGGCCGACTTTTCTTAAAATTAATAAAAAGTAAAATTATATTTTAACTCCTTCTAAAATTATAAAAATTTGATTTAATCTTTTTAAAAGTATAAAAATTTAGATTATAAAAATTAAAAATTCATTCTGTACTGATCAACCAAACACCAATATTTTATCACCACTAATTTTCTTCCTAAAAAGAATTTAAATCACATTTTGTCATTAAATACTTCGTTTTTGCGACGGCAACAGTTTGAAGAATTGAAATGCTGCAATATTGGAATTTGTAAGTCAACTGTGAATAATAAAAAATAAATAAATGTGAAGTGATTGGTTAAATGAAGTTATTTTATTCCAATTTACTTCCTAGATTAACGGTTTTCCAAAAATAAAAAATAAAAAACAATTAGGAAGCTTCCAAGCATGCGAACGGAGTAGGTAGCGAGGGAAATACGGCATCCCCATCAACAACCAATCTTCTACCGTAGGAGACTCCAATTCCCATGCTTCGTAGAAGATGCTAAAATGGAGGAATTTTATTCTGAATTGCAGAAGTGATATTAAACTATTAAAAGAGATAAAAGATGACTATTTCATATAATTATTTTTCCTATATTTCAAATAGTATATTCGTAATTTCATATCTGCTATATCCAATTTACTCTATTTTTAATTTCTTTAATTTTAAAATATTATGTATTTTTAAGAAAAATAAAAAGTTAATATAAAATTAATTTTGTTATGGTGTTCTTTGTTACCGACCCACTGCTCGTTACTCGATTACCCAATTGAAATCGACTCACAACTTATATAGTTCGTGTCTAGGGGTTTGTACGTGATGAGTTCACATTCTCTCATGATCCCACATGGGGCGGGATCACACCTCCATGCAAGCGAATCCGCACTTAGAGAACACATGTTGATCGTAAAATAGGGTATGTTTTGGCATGCATAGAGACTTACCTACAATGTGACATCCATGAACAGTAACCGTATCATATATATAGAGAATTTAACCATTTTGAAGGATACAAACACGCAAACACTCAACAAATTTTAAAGACTAAACAAGTTGGATTAGATATCGAGAAATCAATTCTTTCTTCTTATTATTCGAGCTTGTTTAAATATTACATATAATATTAAAATTATAAACTAATATAATTCTCTTATAATAAAATAATATAATTAATTTCAAATATTATTATTCGATCTTGCATATGTAAAGAGTTCTAAAAGAGTTAAATTCTGAATATTAAAGAAAATTATTTTAATTAAAATATGCATGTGTATGTTTAGAACAAGTAAACCATTTATGTATAAATTTATTTAACTTCAATCCTATTAAAAATGGTAATGTTTAGAAAAATAAAATAAAATATTGGTCTTTTCAATAACTTTAAGGTAAATTGTACTATTAGTTATTTCACTATTAATAAATTTCTTTTTGGTTACCTAATTATAAAAATTATAAAATGATCATTTAATTATTCAATTTTATCTTTTCTTTTTTTTATTACCAACTAGCTAACAATAGTAGCTTTTAAATTTGGCATAATAGTAAATTCAACCCTCAATATTTATATATTGTGTCAATTTAGTTTTGATTTTAAAATCTAATCTTCAACATTTACATATTGTGTAATTTGCTCTTTTTGTAGGTTTGTTTTTCTTTGTGACCCTTTCATCGAAAAAGATAAAAAAATTCAATAATTAAATTTGATTGAAAATATAAAAAAAGGATTTATTTAGCAATATTACGAGTTTTGTTTAGAAATAAAATAAAAAGCTTTCATTAAGTTATCAAATTCGTAGTTTAATTCAACAACCCTATATATGTGAAGTATGAAATTCATTATAAATTTTAATATAAGATATGATTTAATCTTAACCCATCTTTATAATGTTACAACCTCACGCTCATACAGTCACAATGAATACACTCACCCAGTAAATCTCCCCTTCAAAAGCTTATTTGCCTAATTGATAAAACAATTTGATAAATAGTAATTACACTTAACAATGTTCCTAGATTAGCTTTTTTCTTAAACTTTGCTAAAACATGAATCATCAAGACTTTTTTATAGAGATTTTAATATCACACATCAATACAACTTCAAAATATAAGTTTTGATGTTCCAAATTATCCTTAAAATAAAAAAAAAGATATTAAAACACATATCTTTTTCAAATGCTTAGAGATACAAATAAGGAAAGTTAATCCTTGAAATTGTAAGCTCTAATACAATCTAGTTTTCTTTAATAAATAATACTAATAAATATCCTAATTTTGTTGCATTACGGTAAGATTTTAAACACATAAAAATATTAACTTAAAATATAACTGTTGACGGGATATCAAGAAATCAACTGTTAATGAAATTTCATCAATTGACTTTTTTAAAGGGGTTAATCAATTACTAGTTAAGGATATGGATTTGAAAGTTGTGATTAAGCTTCTTGGCCGAAATATTGGTTTTACAATTCTCCAAAATAGGATATCCAATCTATGGAGACCTATGATTCTATTCCATCTAATAGACATTCAAAACAGATATTACCTTGTTAATGTTAGGTGTGGGTCTCACTATGTGGGAAACTCATATTTTCTGCCACATATTTAGTGTCTTTGTCTTCTTGGATTTGTCAAAAAAAAAAAAAGAGAGCCATTCATTTTGGCTTTTACTGGTGGTGTGGGAAAAAAGTGTGAGAGCCTTTCTATTATTATTGAGTGTCAAATTCTCAATTTAAAAAGAAGAGAAAAACAGAGAGTGAGATTGAAGCTCGTTGGAGAAAAAGAGAGAATAGAAAAATCAGTTTTTCAAGCTTGGTGCAGTAGTGATCAACTCTTCGATCGAAGGTCCATCCGTGGTTCGATTGAGCTGATTTTTGGACAGCAGCTAGGCGATAAGGTGTTCTTGACTTTGTACGGTCGGATTTTTCATCCGAGTCTTGTAGCGTCGAAAATACCCATTTTTCAGCAGCTACGTTTTTGGTGATGTTCTCTCAATTTTCTCTCTTTTGTTAAAGATTACATAATGTTAGCCTTGTCGGAGTTGAATGCTTGTTGTAGGCTTGATATTGTGGTCTTGTAGTCGAACATTTGATGATAGTGGAGCTCTTTATCGGACTCTAAAGTCCCGTGGTTTTTACCCTTGATTTAGAGGGGTTTTCCATGTAAAAATATCGGTGTTTCTATTTATTTTTGTTGTGGTTGCATTAGTTGATTTGTGGTTGATTAAGGTTCCTAGAGAACATATTTTGTGCTATTGTGCTTGCCATAATTTTTGACAGGAGTTATAGGGAGAGAAAGAACACCGGTTGTGCTTTCGCTTTGTTTCGGTTGTTCGTTTTCTTCCCAACAAACTGGTACCAGAGCTTGGTTATTGTGTCAAATAATTATCGAAATTAATACGAGCAAGATGATTATGTTGAATGGCACAAATTATCAACTTTAGCGGAATAAAATGAAGGATTTGTTGTTTGTGAAGGCTTTGCATCTTCCGGTCTTTACTACTCAAAAACCCGATACGAAAAGTGATGAAGAATGGGAATTTGAGCATCAACAAGTGTGTGGCTTTATTCGGCAATTTGTTGAAGAAAATGTTTACAACCACATTGATCAGGAGACACATGCTCGAACATTGTGGGAGAAGCTTGAAAGCTTGTATGCTTCGAGGTCGGGCAATAACAAGTTGTTTTTGCTAAAGAAAATGATGGCGCTGAAATATAAAGAAGGAATGTCTATAGTTGACCATGTTAGTGAATTTCAGAGTGTGATGAATTAGTTGCTTGGTATAGGTGTCAAATTTGATGACGAGATTTTAGGACTTTGGTTGCTTGCTACTCTACCAGACTCTTGGGAGACCTTTCGGTCTCGCTCATTAATCTCGCCTTACGGGGGTATTATTACTTTGGATTTGGCTAAGAGTGGTGTGTTGAATGAAGAGGTTAGAAGAAGATCTCAGGGTTCTACATCACAGTCCGAGGTGTTGGTTATCGAGAACAGGAGGAGAAACAGAGACGAAGATGGAAAGGGTAGATATAAAAGCCGAAGCAAGTCAAGATCGAGATACAAGAATCTTGAGTGTCATCATTGTGGTGAGAAAGGTCATATCAAGAAATATTGTTTCAAGTGGAAGAAAGAGAACAAAGGTGGTGGTGATAAACACGATCGGAATGACGATGAAAAATCCGGCGTGTTACTCTTGCTGCTCGTGAAGATCTCATTAGTTATTTGTGATGAGAATTTGGTCAACTTAGCATGCGCACGAGACTAGTTGGGTGATTGATACTGGTGCATCACTTCATGTCACGTCGAGGAAGGAATTCTTCACATCTTATACTCCTGGTGATTTTGGGGTATTGAAAATGGGTAATGACGGTTTAATTTTGGTTATTGGTATGGAAGATGTTAGCTTGGTGAGTAACAATGGAACAAAGTTAACTCTCAAGGATGTCAGACATGCATCGGATATCTGTTTGAATTTGATTTCTGTAGGAAAGCTTGATGATGAGGGATTCTGTAACACCTTCAGTGAGGGGCAGTGGAAGCTGACTAAAGGCTCCTTGATTGTGGCTCGAGGAAAGAAGAGCTCAAATTTGTACTTGATGCAAGCTTTGACTTCTCGAAAAACGGTGAATGTGACAGTGAATGACAGCTCAATTGAGTTGTGGCATAAACGACTCAGTCACATGAGTGAGAAGGGGCTTAACTGTTTAGCGAAGAAGAATCAACTTTCGGGTTTGAAGAATGCTACACTGAAGAATTGTGCTCATTGTCTAGCAGGAAAACAGAGAAGAGTTTCATTTAGAAGACATCCTCCTCATAGAAAATCAGAATTGCTAGAGTTGGTCCATTCAGATATTTGTGGTCCGATAAAAGTAAGATCACATGGTGGTGCATTATATTTTGTAACTTTCATTGATGATTGTTTAAGAAAGCTATGGGTTTACATTTTGAAGTCTAAAAATCAAGTCTTTCAGGTGTTTAAACAGTTTCAAGCATCAGTTGAAAGGGAAACTGGGAAGAAGTTGAAGTGCATTCGATCGATAATGGTGGCGAGTATCTGAGGTCGTTTCATGAGTATTGTCTGCGACGAGAATCGATATCGAGAACACCACCAAAGACTCCACAGTTAAATGGGTTAGCTGAAAGAATGAACCGAACATTGATTGAGAGAGTCAGATGTTTGTTGTCAGATGCAAAGTTGCCAAGATCGTTTTGGGCTGAAGCTTTGAATACAGTGGCACATATGATAAATCTGTCTCCTAATGTTCCTTTGAAAGGTGATGTGCCAGATAGAGTTTGGTTTGGTAAAGACGTGTCATATGATCACCTACGTGTGTTCGGTTGTAAAGCATTTGTTCATGTTCCAAAGGATGAAAGATCCAAGTTGGATGCTAAGGCTCGACAATACATTTTTATTGGTTATGGTCTAGATGGTGAGTTTGGTTATAGACTCTATGATCCAGTTCAGAAGAAACTCGTGAGAAGCAGAGATGTTGTCTTCTTTGAGGATCAGACCATTGATGACATTGATAAGACGGAGAAAGTGGATTCACAAGGTAGTGGTGACTTGATCGATGTGAATCCGGTTCCTCTAGACTCTTCACCAGATCCTATCCAGGATGATGTGCATGGTGATGTTAGTGGTGACCATCAGACTATAGGTGACTTTGATACTCCCATGGATGATGTTGTGAATGATCAACAACAAACACCTATAGCTCCACCAGCAGTTCCACTTCGAAGGTCTTCCAGAGATCGACGATCTTCTGTCAGGTATTCTCCTGATGAATATGTTCTTTTAACTGACGGGGGAGAACCTGAATGTTATGAAGAGGCTATGGAAAGTGGATGCAAAGATCAGTGGGTTGAAGCGATGAAAGACGAACTTCAATCATTGCATGAGAACCATACCTTTGAATTGGTGAAACTGCCTAAGGGCAAAAGAGCTTTGAAGAATCGGTGGGTTTACAGGTTGAAGCAAGAAGAGAAGTCTTCATCTCCATGATACAAAGCTAGATTGGTCGTCAAGGGTTATACTCAGAAAAATGGGGTTGATTTTGAAGAAATATTTTCTCCGGTTATGAAGTTGTCCTCTATCAGAACTATATTGAGTTTGGCAGCTTGTTATGACTTAGAGGTTGAACAAATGGATGTGAAAACTACTTTTCTTCATGGTGACTTGGAAGAAGAGCTTTACATGGAGCAGCTAGAGGGTTTTGTTGCACAAGGGAAAGAGGACTATGTGTGCAGATTGAAGAAGAGAGCTTGTATGGTTTGAAGCAAGCTCCAAGGCAATGGTACAAGAAGTTTGAGTCTGTTATGGGGGAGCAAGGCTACAAGAAGACTACTTCTGATCATTGTGTGTTTGTTAAGAGATTCTCTGGTGATGATTTTATTATTCTTTTGCTCTATGTTGATGATATGCTTATTGTTGGTTAGAATGCTTCTAGAATTGAGAAGTTGAAGCAAGAGTTGAGTAAATCCTTTGCAATGAAGGATTTGGGGCCAGCAAAGCAAATTCTTGGCATAAGATTGACACGTGATAGAAAGGCCAAGAAATTATGGTTATCACAATAGAGGTACATTGAGAAAGTACTTCAAAGGTTTAGTATGGACAAAGCTAAAGCGGTGAATACTCCCTTTTCTATGCACTTTAGATTGAGTGTTAAGCATAGTCCTTCCACAAAAAAGGAGAAGGAAGAGATGCATAAAATTCCTTACTCTTCAGTCGTGGGTAGTTTGATGTACGCAATGGTTTGCACGAGACCAGACTTGGCTTATGCCGTTGGTACAGTTAGTCGGTTTCCTTCTAATCCAGGCAGAGAGCATTGAAATGCAGTGAAGTGGATTATGAGATATCTTCGTGGCACTTCCAAAATGAAACTTTGTTTCGGCAATGAGAAACCTGTTCTTGTTGGGTATCTGATTCGCACATGGCGGAGACATTGACTCGAGGAGATCTACTTCAGGTTACTTAATCACTTATGCAGGGGGAGCTGTGGCATGGCAATCGAGACTGCAAAAGTGTGTTGCATTGTCCACCACCGAATCAAAGTTCATTGCAGTAACCGCAGCGTGTAAGGAGATGCTTTGGATGAAGAAGTTTGTGCATGAGCTTGGTTTTACTCAGGAGAAGTATGTCCTGTACTGTGATAGCCAGAGTGCTATTCATCTTGGTAAGAACTCAACTTTTCATGCTAGATCTAAGCATATTGATGTGAGGTACCATTGGATACGAGATGTTCTTGAAGCTAAGCTATTAGAGCTTGAAAAGATACACACTAATGATAATGGTGCTGATATGTTGACGAAGGCCTTACCAAGAGGAAAGTTTGAAGCATGTTGTTTGACCTCCGGCATTGAGGCATTCCCCACATAGTTGGAGGGGGAGATTTGTTAGGTGTGGGTCCTACTATGTGGGAAACCCATATTTTCTGCCACATATTTAGTGTCTTTGTCTTCTTGGATTTGTCAAAAAGAAAAAGAAAAAAGAGAGCCATTCATTTTGGCTTTTACGGGTGGTGTGGGCAGAAAGTGTGAGAGCCTTTCTATTATTATTGAGTGTCAAATTCTCAATTTAAAAAGAAGAGAAAAACAGAGAGTGAGATTGAAGCTCGTTGGAGAAAAAGAGAGAATAGAAAAATCAGTTTTTCAAGCTTGGTGCAGCAGTGATCAACTCTTCGATCGAAGGTCCATCCGTGGTTCGATTGAGCTGATTTTTGGACAGCAGCTAGGCGATAAGGTGTTCTTGACTTTGTACGGTCGGATTTTTCATCTGAGTCTTGTAGCGTCGGAAATACCCATTTTTCAACAGCTACGTTTTTGGTGATGTTCTCTCAATTTTCTCTCTTTTGCTAAAGATTACATATTGTTAGCCTTGTCGGAGTTGAATGCTTGTTGTAGGCTTGATATTGTGATTTTGTAGTCGAACATTTGATGATAGTGGAGCTCTTTATCGGACTCTAAAGTCCCGTGGTTTTTACCCTTGATTTAGAGGGGTTTTCCACGTAAAAATATCGGTGTTTCTATTTATTTTTGTTGTGGTTGCATTAGTTGATTTGTGGTTGATTAAGGTTCCTAGAGAACATATTTTGTGCTATTGTGCTTGCCATAATTTTTGACAGGAGTTATAGGGAGAGAAAGAACACCGGTTGTGCTTTCGCTTTGTTTCGGTTGTTCGTTTTCTTCCCAACAGTTAAATTCTAAAGCAAAGACGATTACAATAGAGTTTTATCCTAGGGGCCTCGGATTTTTTTTTGCCAGTATCTAATGGTCCAGCCTTTGTCTATGAATTTTAACTCTGCAAATCTATACCCAAGCCTGGTTAAGTCGTAGATTCGCCTCCCTGGTCTCTAGGGTCATTTATACAATTACAAAGTACTATGGGAGATTGGAGAGTTGGTGCGGAAGGTAGTGAGATTGGATTTTAATATCGACAACAGAGCTAGGGGAAAATTTGCTCAGATGACTGTGTTTGTTAACTTAAATAAACCTTTGATTTCTCAAATCTTGATTAATGATGTCCTCCAACGTATTGAGTATGAGTCATTCCCAGTAGTGTGTTTTTCTTGGGGACAGTATGGTTATAGAAAAGAGTTGTGTCCAATTGCTAGAACGGTTGTGGTGGAAGAAGAGAAGTAATCTGCTAAAGTCGGAGTCGGAGAATCCAATACGACAGCAGAGTCGATGGAGAGGGGAGTTGACTCGACAAATACGGTCCTTGGATGTTGGTGGAGAAGAATTTTAGGAAAAAAATCAAAGGAAGATCAGGGTTTTAGAAGCAAAAATCGGGAAAATAGATCTAGTGGATTGATAAATGATAAAACTAACATAATTTAATCTCATTCTTAATGTGTTTTTGGATGATTAATTATGCAAATTGGTAAATTTGATGCTCCTAATCCTTTGGATTCATGTTCCTCTACTTAGGTGAGCATTTGGGAGAAAAAAGAGAGAGAAACGAGCGAAAATTGGTAAAAAAGAATAGATTTCCAAAGCCACACAGGTTGGGCACACGGCTGTGTGAGCCACACGGGCTGGACGCGCAACCACGTGCTAAGCCGTGTCTATTTCACAACATGCTTCCCAAACACCCAAAAAACGTAATTTTTAGGCTTTCTGAACATTCTAAAGTCTATAAATAGTAAATAGAAGACGAGATAGGGGAGCCATCAGGGAAAATCAAAGAAACAACTCGAAGAACATTATTAGATCCAACTCTAAAGTAGATTTCCATCAAGATCGAAGACCTCCTTTCAAGTTTTTTTGAAGTTTTTATGAGTTTCTTTGTTTCTTGTGCATGTGTGTGTGTGTGTGTGTGTGTGTGTGTGTGTGTGTGTGTGTGTGTTTACTTTGAAATGTTTTTATTTAGGATTATGAACTAATTCCCTAGATACCTAGGGAAGATGAAACCTATGATAAATCTTATTATTTAATTTTTATTTTTTTACGATAAATACTTGATTCTTATTCTCAATTATGTGTGCTTGTTTCTTGTTTTAATATTTTCAGGATATTAATTCATTTTTAATGCGCTTAATTCAGTGGAGAAAAAGTCTCTATTTAAGAGTAAATCTAGCATAATTGAGTGGAGTTGCATGCAATCTTAGAAATAGGATGACATAAATATACAGGATTCGAGTCAAATCTGATAAGGGAATCCATAGATTGAGTTATTGCGACGATAGGGGTTTTAATTAGAAAGAGATTTCAATTAATCAATCTAGAATCAGTTGCTCTTACTCTCGAAAGAGATATTAACATAATTTAGGGATTTCTACGGATCAAGACACTAAGCGAATAAATCGTTTAATTCAGATTCTTAATAATGATAAAGTCTAGGTGGATTTTTTCCTGGCTATTGTCTCTCTCATTAGTTATTATTCGATTATTTTACTGATTTATTTTCTGTTGAGTGTTTAGTTAAATTAGATTAGTAATTTTAGTTTAAAACCTATCACTCTAAATTGACGGCTAAATAATAGAAAAATAGTAATTACTAATACTTTTAGTCCTCGTGGATACGATATCTCTACTCACCATAGCTATACTATTTATCAATAGGTGCATTTGCCTTAGTCATATTTTTAGTTAGTGACATGAGACACATTATAGATCTTGGTTTAGAATCCTGTCTGACAAAATTAGGGGAAATGTCATTATTGAAGATGTTAGGGAGAAATTAAAAGGATAGTAGGAAGATGATATGGTTGTAGGAGTTTCTGGGGTTTTTAATAAAGAGGGGAAATGTGGGCTAAAGTTGGGATCCAATGGTATGCTGGACAAAGGTATAAATTGTGGGACGACTGGGCCAAATAGAGGTCTTAATAGTGGACAAGCTCTTAACATTATGAAGCGGAATGTTTTGTCAACTAAACCCCAAAGGAAAAAACCCTTCCAGCCGAATGAACATGGTAATAGGAAAATAGGCTTTTTAGGCCGGACAAAGATCCAAAGAGGAAAAACAAATTCTTTGAATGGGAAGGCAGCTGGTGAAATGGATTGTGAGGGGGGAGTTCACATTCGAAGGTTGTTGTAAATGCAAAAAGTAGGGGGCTTCTTCCCGATACTCTAAATGTGAATTCTATGCATTATAGTCCATCTTTTGAGGGACCTATTAAATGGAAGTGGGGGTTAAATATGGTCTACTTAATGTTGAAAAACACACTGCAGTTGTTTTTAAATAGAATCGAGGCCCGACTATTACTGAATCTAATGCTAGTAATTGTAAGGAATGAGATATTAGACTCACTTTTTATTTTAGCCTACTCAAATATTCAAGAAACAAAAGATCAAACATTACAAGTGATTGTTTCATAACCTATGTTCAATCTAGATATCATGATCAAAGGGATATATTGTATGATAACATTATAATGAAAAAGGTTTGTCAGACCATGACTTATTGCAACTTGGGTAGCAGTGATGAGTTGTTGATGTCACTAGACCTACTCAGGGGTCTGGCCACTCGACCCATCCCGAAGGCCCGCCCGAAAAGTAGGAAGGTTTAGGCAAAAATATAGGCCTAAAAAATGGGCTTGGGTAAAAAAAGGCCCATTTAAAAAAAGGGTCGAGCCTCGGGTAAGGTATTTTTGGCCTAGCCCAGCCCGACCCAAATTCACAAAAAGACAAAAAAATCTTCTATTTTTTTGTTGTTTTAATGTTATTTTCATGTTGTTTTGCCATATTTTGCTATCATTTCACTATTATGTTACTACTATTTTGTTATTATTTTTCGGATATTGTATAACACTTGTTTTATTGTTAATTTTATTATTATTTTAGAGGCATTTTTATTAAATTGCATCTATCTTAGTGTTATTTAAGTATACATATTTATAAAATTTATTTTAAATTTGTTGGGAAATATTTATTTTAGTATTTTGCTTTATTAAGTTTGTAATCACCATATTCAATAGAAATTGGTAAAAGTAAAGGCTACCAACAACAGAGTTTCAACTCTCAACAAGGGCATATCATTGCTACTGAATTGTAATTTGTCAAAGAGAGAAAACACATTTTAACACTATAAGTTTACGAAATTGACATTTGTCATCAATTTTCGATCACCAATGGCTTTAGTAATCAAATAAAATAAAGGTAAATAAATCTCGTATCATAGCATATTATGGTCATGCATATGTGAAAAAAGGAACAACTAAAAGAGAAGGGGAAAAAACTTGCTATATTTGAAACCTTAAACTAAAAAAACAACTGTATTACATAATTTGTGGAAGTAATCGGATTTAAAAGGCAACTTGGACATTGCTGATGAAAATGCGAAGCCAAGAGTTATTAGATCATAAAGTAGCGGAGTAAGGCAAGTTTAAACTTCGATTCTTCAAGTGAATCCATAAATTAAATAGTGCACAGATTGTTTTGAATTGAAACATCAAATGTGAAGTTGGAAGGTGAAATCTTAATCCAATGCAAAGAAAAGTGCAACCGTAAAGGCGAAAAGGATATTTTTATATATGAATAACGTTGTTTTCTTAACAAAATTGCCTTCACAAAATAGGCGAATTTTGGGTAGGGTGGTAGTGTCTCTCGCCCCCCTAAAATTTAAAAATTTTCTTTAAAGCCCTTTGAAGTTTTAAAAGTTTTTATTTTGATATTATAATTAGTGTTTAAAAAAGGGAAAAAAATTATGTTTGGCCCCAATTTTTTTAACTTCATTTCTTTTATAGACTTTATAGTTTTTTTTTAATAAAATTAGTATCATTTTTAGTTTAATTTGGTGAAAGTACCTAAATATTAATTGGGTAAAAAAATTAGTAACTGTAATATCTAAGTATAAATGGTATCTAATATTTTTTTTAGTGAAAATAAAACAAACTGAATAAACAAACTGACTATACATAAAGACTTTGAGCTAGACTGTCGCTTGCTTTAACAATAAGAGTGATTGCTAGAACCTCCATTTAAATGTCTTCAAAAACCTTCAGATTTTGTCTGGTATTAAAAGCCCTTTTGGCCATACAATCAATAAATTTATTGAACTCCCTAGATATACGTTGCATGCCCTAAACTCCAATATTGGCTAAAAGTTGATGAATTCTTCTAATAAGAGCATAATTCGAAGCATCGAAGGAAGAAACTTGAATGGCTTTGACCGCCTCCAAATAGTCTGTTTGGATCATCACCTAGCAAATTGCTTATCTTGGATGAGAGCCAACCCATCAAGGATGCCCCACAATTCAGTATAAAAAACATAACATTCACCTAATAATCTGTTGTAGCCCATGATCCACTTGCCTTTTCCATTTAGTAAGACTCCTCTAGCTGTAGCATTTCTAGAACCTACCTACATCGCACCATCAAAACATAAACTAAACCAATTTTCTAGGACTATTGACCTCGGCAATTGTTGTTTAGGCGGAATCCTCCTATAGGAGGCATTGTACTGCTTTGCCCAGGAGAAGGAAAGTTTTACTATCTCGTCAGCACTCCATGGAATCCCCTGAAAGATAAAAAGGTTTTGGTTCTTCCAAATTCGTCTGGCAAGCAATCCGAACAAGCTCGACCAAACAACCTCGCCAAATCTTGGTTTAGAAGAACTGAGCAAATTGGACTCTATTCATTTATGAAGATCTCCTGCATAGAAACGCCCACAAAGTTCATCTATGGTATGACCTGCCTCCAAACAATTCTTTAGTTGAAGGACAATTTATGATAACATACAAGATGTCTTCAAAATGATACCCATACAAATCACAAGAACTATCATACCCTATACCCCACTGCTCCACATTAGTGAGCACGCGCTGCTTTAAAACTAACCAGATGAAAATTCTAACTATCTAGGGCCCCTGGTTTCTACGGTATATTCCATTTCGCATCCCTATGGTTCCATGATCTTTTCCGTAAATTTCAATAAGCACTTTTGAGGGAAAAGAAACCAGTAACATGAGCATTTAATTTATTTTGTTTTCCCTAGATTTTAGTAATCAAGATTATCTCAAATTTAAACATACTTTAAAGTGTCGATTAAGTCTTTTAATCTGCATGGACATTGTTGCCAATGCAGGAGGATGTGGGTTCGAGTGCATTGAGGCACATTATCATCTTATTTATGGGTTAAGGAGGGGTATGGGTAGTTCTAGGCATTGTGTCAAAAAGAGCATATATGATCAGAATCGATAACGAAATTAATAAAAAAAAAACTTAAAAGTAGTACTTATCAACAAATTTGGCCCACAAGTAACAGTTTAGACAGAGTCGTCGTCGTTGGTGATGGTAGGGTGGCCAGTAGTGTTATGCTGGTAGTTGAGATCATTAAAGAAGATAAGGTTATGGTTCATCATCGTCGTCGTTGGATTCCCTCTTCTTAAAGATTATTCAAAATATGATGTTGTCATCATTGAAATCCTCATGTTGAAAATAAACAAAAAAAAAAATTATTTTGAAATAATTATAGAGAAGTCCTTAACTTTAGTCAAAGCTAAAAATTGTCACGTGTCAATTATGCAACGGGTTGATGTGCCACGTCAATAATTATTAGTGAATAAACAGAATTTTTAACGACAATAACTAACTCGAACAATTATTTTAATTAGTGTGACTAAATTCAAAAAAAAATCAACATTATTTTAAAATCACCCGTAATGAATTTACATATTGTATATAAAAAATATCTATTTACCGATTTCCTTAGTCTTTTTTTACCAAAAGAAATCGATTTACTATATTTAATAAAATGATTTAAAATAGATTTTATGGAAATAAAAAAGCATATCCTATTTTATTTTTAAATCCCTTAATCCTATTAAATGAGATAGTGGGTTATTTAAAAATTTAAGTAAAAATGAAATACTATCATCCCACTTTGGCTGAAATCCTTTGCCTGGTATAAAGAGATTTTTAGTATTCTTTAAATGTTCAGAGAGACTCTAGGAGGCTGTTCTTATCGATAACTTTACCCAATTTAAGTGAGCTGCTATGTTGACATGGAGGTATTTGATGTTTTTTTTAAAGTATTTTTTTTATATAGAAGACGAAATTTTTATATTTATATTAAAATTCATGTTTTATTCATAATATAATAAACCCAACGGGGGCAAAAATATTTATGAAAAATAAGATTGAAAATAGCTAATTTTAGAATTTTCTTCTTTAGCCTACTATCTAATTTCCTGGAGAAGCACTAGAGATCCTTATGGATGTTTCCTTAAGGTATATATTTATGTTTTATACTTTTTGTAATTTTAATATAAAATTATTATTCTTCAAATCATTCATATAAAATGCATTATCCATATTATGACTCAAACTCATAAATTTCAAACAAGAATACCCTCGACACTCAGACTTGGGCTTATAATTACATGTAAAACATCGAAATGACAAAACTTCCTATATTTGATTAGTAACCATACGGCTTAATTTTGTCTTCTGGACCTTATATTATTTGGACATAAAACCAGCCACTGCCGCACCAATTATAGCTGTAGGATCGCCAAGAATGGCGGAGACAATAAGACGAACAGCCCCACCAGCCATTTGACAACATTTCATCACTTTTCCCCCTCTTCCTCCATGATGGTTTCGCAGTTTCCCACTGAGGCTCGGGATCCTGGTCTGTATCTCTCTAATCCTGTTCTTATCAGCATTCAAGTACATGGCTTGCCAGCTTTCAACCAGCAACTCCTTAACACACGCCACATGAAGATTATAGCTCTTGCATTGAGACCTGTAAGACCAACCGGGCCCTTTTCCGCCGCAGTGATGGCACGAGCTCGATAGCTTGAAGCACAAGTAAAGATTATGTTCACCATCGTCCAGGACTTGGGGAAGGTTGGCACAACAAGGATGAGGATCGAAATCGCACCGTTTGCAGTGGTAGACGAAGCCGAGAACGTCGTTTCTACACGCATCGCATATCCTCATATGTTGCCCTGGGGGTCTATAATTGAACTGGAACTCACATTTTTTATAAAATGGATGAGTGATGGTAGGGGGTGGCATAGCGCAGGCCTTGTGTAGGTCGAACTCACATCGCCGGCAGCTGTATTTGAGGCCAATGCCGACTTCCTTACAACCATCACAATTGAAGGGTATCTCTGTATATTCGAGCTTAAGTTTGTGGTGTGGATGGATGGGGTTAGAGATTCCTTCGTCGATCTTCATTGTGTTTTATCACTTCACTTGAATGAGTTGTGGTGCAAGGAAGACAGGCATCGCTTATATACAAGGCAGCAGATAGGCTGATTTGGCTTGGCTTTGAACGGTCTTATAGGTAGATTCTTTGCTTAAGTTTCACTGGTTGAGAATATAACTACATTAAGCTGATCCAATTGGTCCATTTAGGGTTAATTTTCTTTATAGGATAATATACAATAATTTTGAAGCTTGAATCTTAGCATCTATACTGTTTTTTCTATCTTTCCAATATGAATTTCGGATTGATCTTAATTTGAAAAATTAAACAGTTAACAAAGCAAAATTGAAAAGGATGAAATGTAAGTTTATGATGATTTCTTCTTCTTCTTTTTTGGTTTAGAGCATGAATGAATTGAGAGAAGGGTTAATTCAAAAGATTCTAATTTGGGAAATGATAGCTTTGATTAAATTCACCTATACTCTTCCTTTAAAATGTACAAAAAGAATAAAGAGGAAGACTGTTCACTGACCTCAACAAATTGAGTTTCATGTATCGTAAATTGCCCCACTCTTCTCTTTAATGATTACAAGGAATTCAACATCATAATAATACAAAAAAGTAGCAGCGTGGATTATTCGGATGTCATATCACAGCTCTTTTAAACTTGATTACCAACAAAAAGCAAGTGTATGTGTTATCAGCATGACATGGAGCTATAATCTCCATCAATTTGTTGCATGATAATTTTAATAAGAGAAGCAGATTTAAAGGGCAAGGGCAAGGTCTCCGAGAGAGCCTTACCTGGACTTCATAAATTCACAGCACCTTCTCTACCCCTTTTTTTCTACTACAAAGAAACCCCTTCTATTCCACTTCTCTTTAAGCTTGTTTTTCGCTTTAGCTTTAGTTTCTTTTTGTCCTTTTCCTTCTTTAAATATATATTTTTTTAATAGTAAACTTTTCACTGTTTAAATGAAGGAAAAACCCAAAATTGTCTTGTAAGAAGACAGATTATTGAGGATTTAAAAAAAAAAAAAAAACATGAGTCAAACACACTCGTATACGTGTCTTCGTGAGACTACTAGGACTAGATTTACACTTGCCAAATTTCTACCGGCAATCACCGGGCTTAAAATTTAATTATATTAATTAACTATATTATTTATTATTATTATTATTATTACTGAATTCCTCAACCATGTCCAAATCAACGACAGAATTATCAAAATATTATTTTATTTGCTAAATAAATTATATAATTATATGAGTACTTTTATCTTTTATATTTTTATAAATTAATAAAATTCATCAGGATTTCTAGTTTTATTTAAATATTAAAATTACATTCATGATTTCAGATAAATTGATATACTAGAAATATATATATAGTATTGCACTCAAATTATTGTGATAAACTGAAACACAATAAAATATTATGAAAAAAATAAAACACGAAAAAAATGAAAACGAAATTATAAATATATGATTTATTCGATATATTTAAATAATGTCAACCAAATCATATATTTGTACTTCATGTTTTTTTTGAATATTTATAAATTTTTATAATTATTTTATTTTTGGATTTTTTATAATTTTTAAATTATTTATTAATCTGTATGTAAGATAAATAGTGTCACATCACGTTAATATGAATTACAAGTGTATAGTCATGTGAGTTGCCACACCGATATTGTTAAAATTTTAATGTTTTAGTCAATATTTTTATTAAAAAATAATTTAGTTTATTTTAAAATTAATAACTAAATTTAACTTTAAAAAAATTAATAACTAAACTCAAAAAATTTGTAAACTTTAAAAGTTAAATTATGATTTTGCCTGCAAATTTGGAATCAACTTAGGGCGCATAATGAAGCCATATGTTATTTAAAATTAAAATTAAAAGCATTTAAATAATTTTATTTTCTAAACTTTTTTTCCTTAGTTGAATATAGAGGTGTTCATGGGTCGGGTTGAGTTAAGCTCAAATAAAAATTTAGGCTCATTTTTAGGACTAGGCCCAGCTCAGCCCGAAAAATGGGCTAAATTTTGCCTAAGCTTTACTTTGGATAAAATGTTTGAAACTCGGGCATGACTAGGCACTATATATATAATACATAAAAATATTAAAATAAATATTTTCCAACAAATTGAAAATAATTTTTTAAAAATGTATACTTAAATAACACTAAGGTAGATGTAACTTAACAACCAAATGCCTCTAAAATAATAACAAAAAAATTAATAATAAAACAATAATAACAAAATAGTAACAATATAATAGTAAAATTGTAGCAAAAGAAGAAGAAAACAACAAGAATATATCACTAAAATAACCCAAAAAAGAAAATCAATTTTTTTTTTTGTTATTTAGTGAATTCGGGCCAAGGCCGGGCAAAAAATGTCTTACTCAAAGCATGGTCAGTTTTTTAACAGGCTTTATTTTTTATCTAAACTTATTTTTCAAGCCTATATTTTTATCTAAATTCTCCCATTTTTCGAGTGGGCCTTTAAATCCGGCCATGAATACTCTTTCAAATACAAAACATTCATTTAATGTGATGATTAACATGTGTATGACTTGTCTGCACTTGATTTACTCTTTCAAGTATGTAACTATCGCCAAAGAAGAAGAGAAGATGTTTGCGTTGTTGAAGTGTTTCGTACGTACAAAACAAGCTGGGCATCCGATTCTCTTGGCGCTACCTTTTTTCTTTCAAACCCAATAACATCTGAAACCATTAAAGTGACATTCAAAGCTATATTTATGTTTACGTATAAACGTAAACATTTTAATTTCATAAAAATATTTAAAATATGCAGTTAAAATCATGATTTAAAATTCATAAAAAATAAAAATATCAAATTTAAAACGACATTTTATAATAAATTGAAATAATAAATAATATAAAATTTTATCATAAAATTGAATCATAAGAATCGATAAATTTTAACATACTATATTATTATATTTAGGAAGAATATTTAATGCATTATTGGTATATAAATTTTATATATACACCATCAATTAATAATAAGATGATATATAATTATTGATGTAAAAAATATTCAAAGGTTTAAAATAAATATTAATTATGCTTAATTTAAATAAAAATAAATCCAAAATTTAAAACTCAAAATTGAAACTCGAAAGAAAAATAAAATTAAAAGTATTTACTCTTTTAGTCCTTCAATATTATAATTTGACTTACCAATTTCTCACGTATTCTTGCAAAGCTTTTAGGACCATATTCTTTGTTCCTACACTAATATATCTATTTAAAGAGATTGATTCCTACTGACTTCTCCAATAAAAATTTATTTCATTTTTAAATATTGTATTATTAACTATTTTATCATATTTTGAATAATCGAATCTCGATTCAATTGTGAATTTACCAAAAGCCCATCTTTTATAAAGTTAAAAAAATTATACTTACTATTATAATGTGTTTGACTGAGTTGATATCACCCATCAATTGAGTCCATTTATTTTACAAAGCAACAAATATTATTTTGATATTTTAATAAATCTAAAATAATATATTCATGTGACAAGGTTTGAACCTATGATAACATAATGTTTTTGTGCTTCAACTTTATCAATTCAACTACAACACATTTAATTTTTATATCAAATTTTAATAAATTTATTACATAATTACTTTTAAATACATCTTGATTTTGCCATAATCTAGTATTGTTTACAAGTTACACATAGTTATTTAGAGTCAACTCACTACCGTCCTTTGCTATAAATCTTGTAAATAAATTTTATGTAATCATGTGACCCTGTTTTGAAATTTTTCTACATTTTTCTATTTTATTTTACATTAATTCCTTATTATTTTCAAATTGATTTTTAGGTTCTGTAAGCTCAATAGAAAGCTATATTTGTATATGTGCTATGAATGATGATTGATTTTGAATATTTGGTATTTAAAGTAATATGTGAATTGTTTATATTGTTATTTGATTGTTAAATGCCGTAATATTATGTAATCCTAATTCGGTGAGGAAAACAAGCTA
Organism: Gossypium arboreum; assembly: GCF_025698485.1. Classification (NCBI taxonomy): domain Eukaryota; kingdom Viridiplantae; phylum Streptophyta; class Magnoliopsida; order Malvales; family Malvaceae; genus Gossypium; species Gossypium arboreum. Next base: position 1,618,404 of record NC_069081.1, read on the forward strand.
GGGGTGTTATGCCACACTTAGATGGACCAAGCTCAACACAAACGAAATGTATTCATGGTCCAATTCGATGACCTTAAGTAGAAAAACAATTTCATTGTAACAATACATGGAACGAGCAATAACAATTTTTCAAACAAAATCATTTATGTCCAAGCCTGCCATTGTTTTAGAAATTTGTTGTGCAAAAAATATGTAAGAAAGGCAAACAATGTTTTCGATATGAATATTAGCAATAGCATACTATTTATGGACAGTGGGGAATCTAGAGAGTGCTGGCATGGGCCTCGGCTCCCTTTAAATATAAAATTATTATTTAAATTCTTAAATTTTTTTAAAAATTTAAAATTAATAAAAGTAAAATTGTACTTTAATCTTCCTAAAATTATAAAAATTAGATTTAATCCTTTAAAAATTATAAAAATATTGACTGTAAAAAATTAAAATTTCATTCGGCCTCCTAACAAATTGTTCTGGATTCGCCCCTATTCATAGAGATGACAATTGAGCCTCGAATGCTAAATCTTGCTTTTACTACATTCTAAAAACTTTTTCAATAACAGAATTATGATGACATTTTAAGATAACCATCCGTATTACTACTAATTCATTCAGGACCAATAGTAGAGAACCTGGACGCTTTAGTAGGTTTAGACGGTGAGTCAGGACCTAAAGCCTGTTGAAATGCGTAGGGGGTTTTTTGTGTTTTTAGTCTGTTAGCTAATAACATGGACGGGAAATTAAACACCTTTGCTTGTTTGTGCTTGCAACAGTGGGATTTGGGAGATAGATGAGTGCTACCAGACACGGGATGGGGTTCATCTGAGACGAATGCAAGCAGAAAACTCTTCATTCTTTTTGGAAATTCAAGGTAATAATAATGACCACACATGTTGGTCAAACAGTACAATATGCAAGAGATACTCAGACAATAACATTGTCAATCTATTGCGTGCATCCTGAAATTCCCTGAGCTCACATGTCTCTTTTTCATTTTTTTTTTATCATTATGCTTTTCATGGGTTAACATGTATTCAGTGAATCTAAAGGAGGTTCTTTTACAGAAACAGTATAATTTATATTGAATCGAAAACAAAAGAATTAGCTTCCCTACATGGTAAGGACAAGTTTCTAGGTTTTTTTTAGAATTAGCTTTCACCCATTGCGGATACTCATCGTACTAGCTATACTTATCTAAAGAGCTATGTATAACATTGTGTAATCCACATACTTCGTCAATCTTGTATTATATAAGTTTTATCCGATTCTATCACAATGTATTTAAGTTGACATATAGACATGATTATACATAATCATTAAAAGTACGTTTTTAAGAGATATCATGACTCATTAAATTTACCAACTAAAGGATAACGGGTAGAACGAAAATCACAATAAAGACTAGTATATAGATGATTTAGAAACTCATGCATGGAGCATACCATCACTCCTTCACATTCTTCCAATTAATTTTGTTTATGTATCTCTAATACTAGTGGCTTTTCACACACATCTATGTGAACGCCCTTCAACCAGCTTCTTCTACCTTTTATATCAAGTTTCAATTTTGTCTTTCCAGGAGAGCATGAAAACAAACTAAATTATGTTAATTCGACTCTTATATTTCTTAAAACATTCATGATCGATACTCATATATTTACATTTAAAGTTAATTCAATGAAATATTTTTGATACAAGACAAGTTAAAACTCACACACTATACTAGTACGTAGGCGAATTTGTAGATCGAACCTTGATATCAGGCAAATAAATTCACTTCAATTAATAAATCTACTACTTGAACTCAATTCAATGAAAATTACAGATTAAAAATTTATTTAAGTACTATAATAAAATAAAAGCATAAAAGCCTATCTAATTTAGGGATTTTTATTATTTTAACCCAAAAAAGAATATAAACCCACTACTTTTTGTGTAAAATTTGTCTCTCAAAGCATATCTTCTAAATCTCTCAGGTTTGAATCTTTCATTAATTTTAATTCTCAATCATGAATAGTAATGGATGCTAACACCATGACATAAGCAGCCGTGAAGTCGAAAGATGAAACACGAAATTTGAGAGTTTAGAATGAAAGTAGCCATATTCCAATTTATGGAGAAAACAGTTGAGCAAAGCTAGTTTGTAATATGAAAGAATGTAGATGCAATTTTCATCAATGTTTACATGTTGAAACCTGATATGTTATACTACAGTTGAAGCATGAAACCAAGTCTGGCATCACAAAGCAATTGGAAGCTGCAGTTTATAAGTTGATGAAGCATCAAAGTAGATGCCATTTGTCTGAAGTTTTAATGCTGTTGCAATCCGGAGCTTTTGGATGTTAAGACAGGAAAATGGGCTTTTAACAATCAAAATTCCATGTCGAAAAACTTGTCAAGATTTAAAAAAAAAAAATTGATATATTTGAAAATCAAATTTATACCCATATCTTAGTATATGTGTTAGACACCGATACATTAGCAGCCGAAATTGCCAAGACATTTGTACAAGCACAAGTGGTGCTGACCAAAACAGGATTTAGAATATTTTTAATGCAGCAACTCGGTTGGTGCAGTCAATTAGTTTTCAACACAAGACAAAAAGGTTCCTATCATTTTGTGTACTAGTTTGTGGCCATAGATGTGTTGAAATTAGGTTGTAGCAGCATGATTCAGAGGTGTAAAACATCGACCTGTTGCTTCTTTCAACTTAGCAGACTTGAACTTCAAGAGAATTTTCAATTGCATCATCTGGATTATGCTAATAACAACCCAAATATCGATGGAAATAGATTAGGATTTTAGATGATAATAGAGATTCTTTTGATGTGTAGTCCACTTCTCGGCCAGCGGCCGGCGGCCGGCGGCCAGCAGCCAGCATTGATGTTTAATTACCCAACTATTTACCATCTATGGCAGCATCTCTTGTATTTTTGCAATTCACCAGTCACTCCCTGCATGATTTTCAATTTCTTCTCAAAACTTTTCCACAATGATTTCATCTCAGCTAGACAAAGTAAACATCCGCACTTATCGGCGTGATTCTAGTATAAACTTCCATCAAATATTCAATCTGATACACATACTTTCGTATAGCAGTTAAAAAGCGACAAAATTACTTTTTAGCCCTCAAGATTTACAGTTTTTGTTAATTTGATAAAATTATAAAAAATTTGAAATTAAAAGTTTTATTTCCATATTTTAAACAAAATTTAAAAATAATATATTATTTGAAAATTTATGAAAAAATAAACTCTTTAAAATTTTAAAATAAATTCATTTTTTAAAAATTTAAAATAATAAAAAATTCCAGTAACATATTATTTACTCCTTAAATGGTAATTAAAGCTGTTAATTGACCGCACAACTCATTGAACCTAATCTTTTTTGTATAGAGTCAGACTTATATTTTTAATCTCGTACTAGCTTGACTTGGCTTGTTTTACTGTTTAAAATAATAAAAATTATAAAATATATATTAATATTTTTAATAATGAATTTAAAATTCTTATTATTTTTAAACAGTGAAATATGTCATTTAGGCAAAACTGGCTCAAGGTTGAAAAATTTTTGGAGGTTGGGCCTTGACTCAATCTGGCCCAAGAACATGTAATTAGATCTCTTCAAACGTTTGAGTTATTCAGTCCGTCTATATTCAGTCGTATTTGAATAAGTTTTTTTTTTTTACAAATCATTCAAATTATTTATATATAAAATAATTTATTTAATTTAATTATAAAGTATATGAAATATTGGTGTAAATAATTTTAAATAATGATACAAATTAAGAATTAGCTTGAATAAAATTTAAATATACTATGTAATTTTTTTTGTTCAAAATATATTATAATAGTGGTTAAAAGCGGTTTTAAAACTTGGTTTAGCATTGGTTCATAATTTTTGAGCTAAAAAAACACTTTTAAGCAAAAGTTAAAAATTTGCAAAACATATTTTTTGTCTTAAAAGTATTTCTTAGATATAATACTAAATTGACCTTAAATCGTATTTGAACAAGAAATTGGAAAGATGTTGGCACTTTGGGTGGGTTTGAATGGGTGATTACAGGTGATGTGTTTAGCTTACTTTTTGTCTCACGCTACAGTATTTAATCTCATCGTCACAATTATTTTAATACTAACCGTAAGTAAACGTACTACCCATCCAAACCCACCATTAGAAAGATTGGAGTAGTACCCACCCAATCCCACCATTAGAAGGATTGGAGATGAGAATGAGGTGATAAAGGAATTTGATAGATTAGAAGTTGAGCAGGAAGCTGCTCTTTAAGGAATGTCGTTACCTTCCAACGGGAAAGTTGACTGCTTTTCCCAGTAGAACATCTTTTGTCAAAGTCTGAAGGTGTCAAATATATGGTTTGCGATGGTTGGTTAGCTGAATCTCTGAACATGAAGATAGGAGTTTCAAAGGGTCGTATTTGCAATATATAAGCTTCTCTAAGTTCCAATGCTGCTGACCTTGTAATCTGATTGTGTCTGTTGCTTGGCTTTGAATGGGCGCTCTTCTTGCTTGAGTACCGTGTGTTGTTTTCCGTGGTCTGATGGGTCGGGTGTTTAAGCTTTGGAGTTTCTTGCCGTAGTTATCACCTTTGGTTTGGTGGTTTTGTGCTTCGATGGTGTCTTTCTTATATGATGTGCTTTGCATAAATTTGGGATGATTGTGATGCATAGAGTTTGCAAAAAAAAAAAACTAATAAAGACAATATTAGTTTCATGTATACTTAAAATTAAGTCTTAAAATCGAAACTCATAATTCCTCACAGTAATTCTGTTCATAAATTTTGTTCGTACAATCTTAACTAAAATAGTCATAATTTGAGATCTCAAACTAAAAATCAGGTGATTCAAAGTGCGATTCAAAACTAAATGATGACTCTATAATTGGTCAGAAGACATATTGATCTAGAAATGCCTAGACCCATTTAAAAATACTTGTGTCAACTGATTTTTTTCAAACTTGAAAATTGGTAGATTTTGTAAAAATTGGTAAATTTTAATCCATCTATGCATCTAAAAATTGTTTTCTTTTCTTTTTCAAAAGGCATAATAATTTTTTAGCCCTTCAACTTTACAAAAAATATCATTTTAGCCCTCCATTTAATTTTTCACATTTTTTAACCCTTAAACTTGCATTTTTTGTCAAATCATCCCAAAATGAATGGAAAAGTTAACATTTCTTAACTTTGCTGACGTTGCATACACATTACTGCCACATGGATGACACGTTAGCATTTAATTAATTTTTAAAATTTTAAAATTCAAAAATATAAAACTATTTTAAAAATTAAAATTTTAAAAAATATAAAATATATATTTATAATTTTAAAAATTTTAAAAATTAATTAAATAATTACGTATCATCTATGTGACAATCTATGTCAAGAAGTTAAAAACGTCAATTTTTCATCCATTTTGAGATTATTAACAAAAATATAAATTCAATAATTAAAAGAGACAAAAAATATTAAATAAAAACTAAAATAACTTTTTTTTTTTTGGTAAAATTGAGAGCAAACAAATTATTATGTCTTCTCAAAATTAAACTAGAAATATACCGGTCCTCATAGTAGTAGTGTTTGGTAGAGAACTGTTTTATGTATTGTGTATTGTTTAAAATAAGTTATATATTTTTATAAATATAATGATATCAAAATACATATTTTTATACTATTTATTTTAATAATATTATTTTTATAATTATTTTTGGCTTAATATACTATTTGGTACTTAGCTGTTTTTGTCCCCATTTAGTACTTAAGTTTAGGTTTAATGCTCACTTTGATACTCCGGCTTTTAAATTTGATACTTGAGGGTTTTTTTTTTTCCTAATTAAAAAGTTTTTTTTAATAGAGCACAAGTGGTAAATATTAATTAAGTCACATGATATTATTTGATTTAGACATTAAATTGAACACCGAAACTAAACTGAAGTTGAGAAAAAAAGAAATTAAATCCAAACTTAGGTAATAACTAATATATTGTTTTTTAGCTCAATTAAATTTCAGTAGTTTAAAAGAAAATATAGAAAACCAAGTGCAATGAATCAGACCATGACACATTACCGATTCTTAACTGGTCAGATGGGCTGGTTGGACACTGATCTCAATCTATGTTTGCAAAAATCATAATTCTTCTCTAAGATATGATGGAAGGGAAATTTTAATTTATCATTTTACACAAATCTCAGATTACATGGATTTATTAAAAGAAAAAGAAGATACAAAATGAATAAAGAAAATTGATAAGAAATGATGTCTCCTTGGCTTTGATGGGACCTGCAGCTTTATGCTAATTTCATTCAGGTTTCACAAAGCTGCCTTGTGCTATCTTGAAAGTCCAATTATGTGTTGTTTAGGAAGAAGCCTTGGAAACATCCTTGTTGGATCTATTGTACTTCATATGGCTCTTAACTAGTTGCCCAGCTGCAAGTGCCGACATAAGTGATAGCTCCCCAGCAAGTACAGCGCCTGCTACAACGGTCGCCAGCATTCTAGAGTTTGCTCCAGCTGACTCTTTGCTCGCACCTTTCACCCCTAGCAGGTTCAAACAGGCTGACTGTGATGCAAGCTGAGTTCCACCACCAACAGTACCAACCTAACAACATAAATCAGATAATAGTTAGACAATATGGCTCATCAAAATCCCTTGTGTTTGATAATCAGAGGGCTACACAATCAATATTACCTCAATAGAAGGCATTGTGACAGAGATGTGAAGGTCCTGGCCATCATTAACAGCTTCCATCATTGTGATGCAGTGAGAGCTTTCGACATTTTGAGCTGGATCTTGGCCAGTAGCTATGTAGACTGCAGTCACGATGTTACTGGCATGGGCATTGAATCCACCCAAAGCTCCAGCCATGGCTGAACCAGTCAAGTTCTTAAGCATGTTAAGCTCCACCAGAGATTCAACAGTAGTCTTCAAGACCTTCCTCACAATATCACCCTTAATTATGGCCTCGCACACAACAGATTTGCCTCGCCCTTCAATCCAGTTCACTGCAGCTGGCTTTTTATCGGAACAAAAGTTTCCTATATCCATCACCCATAACTTCAGTGATCTAGTTCCAAAAAAAAAAAAAGAATAGTATCTATATAAGTTTACGAAAAGTAAGCTCACCAGAGATGCCCATGACATCCATGTCTGGGAAATCAGTTTGAAGGAAATCCAAAACATTTTGGACTCCCTTGGAAACCATGTTCATCCCCATAGCATCACCAGTAGTGCAAGTGAATCTCAAATATAGATTCTTCCCTGCAATTGCACATTTGATCCCTTGCAGCCTACCAAATCTACTCGATCTGCAAGAAACCCAGAAATCCAACATTTTTCGACAAACTAGTACTACAAATATTAACTTGATTTAAATATTACGTTCTGGAATCCAGAAAAAAAAAATACAAACAAACCTGTTAAAAACAACAGCCAAAGTGTCGAAATTGTCAGGATCCTCCAAGTACAACTTCAGATCAGCTGCTCTTTTAGCTGTACCGAACCTTACAACAGGAGCTCTAGTCATCCCATCTCTCAATAGAGTACTTGTAGCTCCACCGGACAAATGAATAGCTTTGCAACCCCTATTAGTGCTAGCCACCAAGCACCCCTCCGTGGTTGCCATAGGAACTGAGTACTCTCTTCCATTAATCAACAAAGGCCCTGCAATTCCCACGGGAATCTGAACGTACCCAACCGGCATCTCGCAACACTGCCCTAAAATAGACTCATAATCAAATCCATCCAAAGGCAATCCTTCTAATGACTTCCCTGTCAGTCTCTGCAATGCTTCACGCCTGATCGCTGCCGCTCTCTTACAATCACCTAATTTCGATTCCAAAGAGTACGAAGGGGTCGTTCCCGCCACAACGGATTTAATTATTTCTTCGTCTTCCTCGGTTAAAACTGTCACAGGCTTTTCATCCAACACTTTCTGAACAGTTACAATCGGTGCCGGAGGAGGCAAAGGAGGAAGTGAGCAATCAAGAGCTTGGCCGCAAGGGACTTTACGGGCATCTTCTTTACGAAGCAAAACATCAGCTACCTCATCATCGTCCTCAGAGTTCCAAACTTCAGTCTGCGGTCGGAGAATCAGAGACTGAACAAAGTCAATCCCGAAGAATCCCAGAAGGTAAATAAAGGAAGCGACGAAGGCGAGAATGGCGATGATCTCAGAATAGGTAACGACGCTGAGAGGCGTGGAGGTCCGGATCTTTTCACGCCAATGGGAAAGAAGGAAATAAACTGCAGAGAAGAAGAGGGTGAAGAAGACAGCATTGGATAGATGCAAAGGAAGCGGTAATGCATCGGAGGCTTTGGTGAGATCTTCGTCTACTGAAACCGTCTTCGTTGGCTTCAGAGATTGAAACGGTTTAGTCGATGATCGCCGGCGGGCCTCCATTTTGGATGGGTGTTTGTGGCTGGGGAGCGGCGAGAGTTAGAAACGGTTCCGGTTCGGTTTTAAGAGGTTGAGTTGAGTGGAGAAGGGAGAGGTGGCGGAAGAGTATATATAAGGTGGAACATGGGTGGAGAGCAGAAGTGAGAGCGCGTGAAGCAAAATGAAATATGACAAAGGGGCACGTGAGGGAAAAGAGACAATATTGGGCACGTGGGCAATGCATGTTGCAAGATTCTTGGGTGTTTCATTTGGGGTCAACACAAGAGAGTTCTGGTTTGAATTCAGCACAGTATTATTTTAACTCACTTTCATGTTCGACCCCTAATTTGGATGTTTTTATTTTCCATTTTATAATTACTAATGGCATTTGTTTTTATTTTATTCTTTTAAATTATTCAATAGAAATAAATAAAAATTTTAATTTTCAAATGTTTGAGCCAACTAGATTGAATTTATATATTTGTACTTCTTTGGAAGTTAAAATTGTATAGTTATATAAATGATATTAGAAATACATATTTTTAGATAAAAAGTTACATTAATGAATAGTTAATTAAACTAAGGATTTTCTGATTAGTTGGGGTGTATGATTGGATCTGTCAAAATATAATTGTTCCTGGTGTGATGGAGAGATAGAGAACGCAAATCGTCCCTTCTTTCAATGCAAATTTGTTGATGGATTTTGGTTAAAAAAATTTTATTGGTGGGGTATTAAATAGAAATATGTTACGAATTTTGTTAAATTTTTTCACTATGTAGTGATGTGAAATTGACAAGGCTCTAAAAAAACTTATGATTGATATCGATTTCGGTATCATGTTGGACAGTGTAGTTGGAACGGAACGATAAAGTGTTCGACAAGACATTGACGACTCTTGATACACTGTTGTACCATTCTAAAATGAGATCTTTGATGTGGGCAAGGGTAGTTCATGAAGATATTCAATTTATGGAGGGATATTGGTGGTGTTGGCCCCTTGAATTGTAGTTCTTTGAGAAGCACAACAAACAAGATTGTTTTTCATTGGGAGCCACCTCCTTTTGGGTGGATGAAGTTTAATGTAACAATTGTAGCATTTGAGGACAAAGTTGGTTGTGGTGAGGTATTAAGAGACGATAAAGGAGTTGCTTGTGTTTTATTCTCTGGGTTGATAGTGACTAGGGGATATAAAATGGCTAAGATAATAGCCATTAAGATAACCTTGGAATTGTTTATTGGTTTGGGTTGGCATGTGAAAATCCCATTAGTAATTGAATTTAATTTGTGTGTTGCTTTAGACTGCTTGTTGAAAAGGAATTATAGACGGACATTATGAAATCTATTTATTGATATAGATTGCGGCATTAACCAGTTGGTTCGAGTTCAATTCATAGTTTTTCACCGGCAAGGTAATGATATGGCTGATGCTCTAGCGAAAGCAGGTATAACGAGACCTTTATTATTTAAAGCCTAGTGGTGAATTTCGTTTGTTGTCTATTAATATTGTTTGAGTGGAGGTTATTTGTCTCAGGTCGAGTGTTTTTCAGAGTGTAAGGTTACTTTGCGAGTTTTATAATCATGTGGCCTTTAGAAGAGGTCAATTTGATCTAACGTTTTTCTCTTGTTTGCTATTTTCTCTTTTTACTGATAAAATAAAATTCAGTAAATTCACAAACTAAACGAAACACAAATAAAGGGTGAGATTTAAATGATTTCCCATTTACACTATTGTATGACTCAATTAATTATATTTATTTTTGTAATTTTCATATGATAAAAATGTTCAATTTGGTGTATAGTCTACTTAAGTAAATATACATTAAACTAAATAAAAAAATTCTAGTTATTTGTTGGATGATTTTGAAAAATATAACTTTTACTTATTGATATAAATAAATATTAGATATACAAGTTGTTAAAATATGAATTGAGTGGGTTACTCTCCTTTTTACAATAATATTCGATTATTCACTCCCATTTGTTTGAAACTTTGACTTTTCCCTTAGCTTTGGACACTAGTATAACAAAACAAGGGTAAATTTCTTTTCTATAACAACAACTAAGGTAAATATTATATTTATGATTACTCTTTATTAAACTTAATATATGCATTTATATCTCACCCTTCAATATTTTAGGGTGTACAAATTTCGGGTAAAACTGAATTAATACGGTTAATCGGCTGGTTAATTGAATTAACTCAGTCGGGGGTCGGTTAATAATTTTTTAGAAGTTTGGTTAACGGTTAATTCGGTTCGAAATCGGTCGGTTAAACGAATTAACCAAATTTAATAAATAATATTATAATATATAAGTATTCGGTCGATTCGGTTAATTTTTTAGAAATATAAATTAATCAATCGATTAAGTCGATTAATTTTTATATGTTTTATACTTGTTTTAACCAAAAATAAATTTATATATATATAAATTTAGGACTGAAAAAGTTCGGTTCGATTAACGGTTAAGGGTTTAAAAGGATCGGTTAATTCAGTTAATGGTAGTTCGGTCGGTTAACCAATTGAACAGCTCTACAACCTTCCATTAATTTTAGAAATATTGTTAATAGAAGTAATTTTAGAATTAAAATTAATTTTATTCTGAATATATATATTATTATAACTCATAATAAGTACTCTTTTTATTTAAAAATAAATTTTAAATTTTAAACTCAATAATATTTCAAACCTAAACAAAATTTGAAAAATATCAAAAGTGGCATAATATATATAGTTGGATAAAATTCAAGTGGCTAAACCATATAAAGTGACATGTTTTTTTTATTGAAATAAAAATTATCTAGATATATATATATATATATATATATTTAAATATAAATCATAATTAATCAATACCACTAAACACCAGTTAACATTTCCCTAACTATAATATTCTTTTTCTCGACACTACAATTGGTTTCTTTCAATTTTAAGAAGAATTCAACGAAGTTGTGCCATTTGAATAAAGAAAACCCTAATTTACATGTGTGCATGAACTACTCAACTTAATTATTGAATGCTAATTTTGAAAATGGTCACTTTTGACTGTTTTCTTGTACACTTCATCCTTTGAAAAAAAAGGCTATTACTTTAAGCATTTATCTTTGAAAAAACTCAACATGAATTTGTTGAAACCCTAATATATATATATATATATAAATATTTGTATATAATAATCGATAATTGGGCAAAGTTAGCACAAGTGATTCAAACCTCCACAAAAATCCATGCATAAAAGTGGAAGTGTTTGTGAAGAAACAACCATTCAGTCAATTCTGAATCACAATTATTTAATGTTGGTAAATTAAGGTGACTATATCTTAAAGACATCCAAATTTTAGTATATTATATATACAAGGTTTACCAGCAAACTTGTAAAAATAAAAAATAAAATAAATAACGTAGGGTTTCTTAATTTAGTGAGCAATCTTTTGATTTAAGGCATCTGCTTTTGTTTTTTGTTTATGTTAAGTCATATGTTGCAACAATTTCAACAACATTAGGAGGCATTGTGTTTATGTTTTGACAATCTCAACTTGATTTATTATAAGAAACAAGATATTTTAACTTCATATTTCGCGAAAGTTACCAATCAAGATGATTGAGTAATGCAAGGATGATTTAAGTCAACTTCATCTTTATTTTAAGAATGGTTTTTCATCATTTGAAGTTACATTGACGAATTTATTTAAAGAGTTTTTCATCCTCAACTTTAGAGAGAGGGAGAGAGAATTATTTGTTTAATAAGGAATTTATCAGATGTAATTTCACTTCCGCGAGAGTTCAACGAATGAGTGCAACTTTAAGGCTACAATGATTCTTTGACTGATTGAGTAGTAATCAGAAGTTGAATTGTGAATCAATAGTAGATTTATTCTTTGGGTAAGGCTCACATATATGGGTAACTAAGTAAACATTTCTAGTGTGCGTGTGCTTGCATTCTTCTCTTGTGGTTTCTCTTGTTAAATGTGTTGGTCTGATAAGTGAATCTCGTTTTGACACTTATACAACCTGTTAGAGTTGTGTGACCTAAATTCCTGTTAAAATAAAATACAAGTGGCAAGATAAGGGGATCTACGAGGGCAAAGGCCGAGACCCGAAGTGAAATCCGTATAGAAGTTTACTTCCTCTATTTGATATTTGATTTGAATAAGGTGCTTTAACATTACTGCATTACTTCTATTAGATTTTGATTAGAATATGGTTTTACAAACCCATAAATAGACATAGTCTATACCCCTCTTGAATCATTCAAATTCAACATAGTAAATTTTATTCTCCTCTGCTCGTGTTTTTTTCCAAAAGGGTTTCCATGTAAAATTTTATATGTTCTATTTTCTCTTTCTTTGCGATTCATTATCATTATCGACGTTCAATTTTTACACGGCCAAACTTTTTTTTTCAATAGGTATAAGAGCCTAACACCAAAGATACTTGGTGCAATCTTGTGTTTAGTTAATAGCCATTGATTCCATGAAAGAAGGGACTTTTGTTTCTTGATTACCCTTTTTAAATAGGTCAAACTACTCCTACTAGAAGGCCTATATGAGAGTTTCATTAATAATATAGATGAAGGGATCTAAGAGTTAGGATGTCAAAATCGTACTCACAAAAACTAGTAAAATAAACCATTTTTTAGTAAAACAAAACAAAATAAAAAATGGGATTTTGAAATTTAAAATTAAAAATAAAATAAAATAACCAAAATTAAAATTACCAAAAGAGAAATTAAAAATAAAGTTTGAAAAATCAATATAATTAAAATCTAGTTAAAGGTAAGATCTCAATTTTGATTCATGATTCATGAATTTGATCATCAATCCAAAGATAATCTCTATTTCTTTGATAAATTGGTTATTGTTACCGATGTCACACCTAGCAATCAATCTATCATTTCCTGTTCGATAACCGAGAGGAAGCTCATTGAAATTGTTTTCCTTATTAACAAACAACCTTATAGCGAAGCATGCCATATTTAATTTATTAATAGCATGAAGAACTAGTGAGACCCAATTCTAACCAATGAACACACACAAGTAGGTCTCATTCAAACCATATTACTTGCCCACATAAAAATAAATTTCATACTTTGACATACATAATCATGTTATTTTTCGCAAATATTAGAATAATTAAACACTTAAGGATTTAACAATTTTAATTGATAAGGCAAATATTCTAAGATATCAAATATGGATATTAAACAAATATATTTTTTAGTAATTTAAGCAAAGGATATGTAAATACCAAAAATAGAGAAGAAAGAAAAACCAATTAGATCTCACAAGCTTGTAGAATCAAAACCTCATAATTCTTTTGACTAGCAAGAACTGTAACAACCCAATTTTAGTCGGTGTTGAAAAATGTAGTTTTTAAATCAAATTTTGTAAACCATGCTAGTGAAATTATGAATAAAAGAATTTACACATTTAATTTGAAAATATATTAGTGGACGCTGAAGTAATAAAATCGAGAAAATAGTTATTTATAGTATAAGGACTAAACTACAAAGGTGCAATCGCTATTAACTTTTTAATTTAGAAAATGCACGAAGGCTTATGTAGCAATTATGCTAAGGACCTAATGGTTATTTAACCACTAGTAAACTAAGTTAGTGACATTTTATGAGTAAATCCACCACCATTATTATATTCTTTATAATATATAAAATAACCTTAAGTTAATTAGCTAATTTAAGAGTAATTAAGTTTAAATTTTAAATTTAATCTATGTATAAAACCAAGTGAGTGGGAGAGAATAAATGGTCATCCTTCTCTTTGGTGTTGTCGTCCCTTGCTTAAGAAAAGAAAGAAAATTTTTCTTAGTTTTTACAAACATCCGACCATCAAATTGGGTAAGGAAATTAAGCTTTTTCTTTGTGATTTTTATAAATGTTTGATCACCTAAGCTTGATCTTACATTCCTATTCTTTAGATTTCTAAGTCAATAAGTTTTATTCAAGTTGTTATTAAAGGATTCAGTAAGCTTTAAGCTTGATTTTGGTGAGATTATTGATTATAAGTTTAGATTTTGTTAGGACTAAAATAGAAAGTAGTGAAAAGTGTAGAATTTGATTGGAAATTTAATTAATCCCTATAGTAATTTTATGAAATTAGGGATTAAATCGAATGAAGTGAAAACTATTAGGAATTTTTTTATAGATTGAAAGCTTAGGGTCCCTAGTGATTAAATATAAAATCGGATTTTGATTCGATGCTAAATATCCAAAGATACAAGCATGTCAGATATAAAGACTAAAATGAATAAAATACAAATTATGTTAAACTGTCGTGTTTTCATGCATTTGTGTGAAACTAATATTATTTCTATTACTGACTTTTTCGTACGTAACTAAAGATGATGTCGTGCCATTTCAAGATAAAGGAAAGACGAAGGCCATAGATGAGTAACCTATTCCGGTTTGTGTTTTCATTATTTGTTTTCAATACATAGTTTGATAAGTGTTAAATTAATTAAGGTGATGTTTATATGCTTGTCTCATGAAAGGCAAGTAAACTTATACTATGATTAAATTACTGAATGTGATGAAAGAATAAATTTGTATATATGAAGATGTGAATATGATGAATATATAAAATGTTGAGTATTCATATGTAAATGATTTAAAGATGACATGAAATTGTTCTACAATGATTCTTGATATAAGAGTATATTTATGCTTTGAAACAGTGAATACCCTATTAATGGTCTTGAATTGAGTCATGTATAGTTGACATGCAATAAGATAAGTGTATGGGATTTTACTTCAATTTATACCAATCAGGCACATAGTGCATATTATACTTCGGGCGTACAAATTAAAGATTTGATCACTTATAATGAGATTTTTATGGATCTAAATTTTTAAGTCGAAAATGAGATTGAAAATGGTGAAATTTGGATTTCTAAGTTAAATCGCTATTTGTAAATTATTTTCATCTTATTTTGATGTACTTAAAAGGTTTTTAAACTCAATTTAACATATCATTAAAGGATTTTAGAGAATTGATTATTTTCCCTCTTGAATCCTCAAATATGAGGATTTTTTCGGAATATTGAAATATGAGTTTGTAGGCATTTAAAATGGTTTATATCTATTCTAATATGAGATTTTAGAATCATTTTTAAGTAATGGAAATAAGAATTGATTAATGAAATCAATTATTTCGGTAAATCTAGTCAAACTTTTAGTTTAAGAGGGGAGAAGATGGATCTGTGTTTTTGTTGATGTTTAGATGTGATTGTGGATGATAATAATTATTTTACCTTGTGTTTAATGTGTATGCGAAGTTCTAGATCCATCGGAGCCCTCTACGAGTAAGGCGAAAGGAAAGGAGAAGCTCGTTTAAGGCGAAAGGCAATGAGAAGCTCGTTTAAACTTTCAGCAATTGAGTGAAAGCTAAACCAGTGAGTGATCGGAGTGCTGCATGTAAAAGCTAAACCAGTGAGTGATTTAGAGTGCTGCATGTAAACACTCATAGAGTTAATTGAGAGCTTAGGCTAGCCTAAACACCTATCTAAGTTTCGAGTGTAAACCTTCTCACTCTATCTTGTTTTACCTTGCAAATAATGTTTTTGTGTTGTGAGATGTGATTTATAATGAGTTTATAACAAAATATGAGACTTATGGATTGTTGGTTTTATGCACACATATGAGATTACAGTGTTTGTGGCTCAAATAGCATTGTGTTGGCACTTGATAGTGCATTACATGTATTGTGAATGTGGATAAACAAGAATGTGCATGAAATAATAAATAATTGTGTTTAAATGGATATGTTGGCCCTTTGATCTCTTGATATCATTGGATATAGTTGGCATGCCATAGGATTTGAGTACTCGCACATGTGTTTTGTATATAGGCGTTAAGGCCCCGAGATATGTTGGAGACAAAAGGGAATGTTGAACTTTGACTCCATTCAATGGGACATATTAGTGTGTTGAAGAGTGATAGCTTATGCTACACTTATATGGGACATGTGGTGTGTTGCAGATTTGTTTATCCAATAAGATGTGTCTACATATATGTTTTTCAAATCACAAGTAGCCAATATATCAATTATGAATTGATTGAACTATGCTTAAAAGTGCAATGATTGCTTGCCTTAGTATGATTTCCTTTAATCTTAGATATTATGTTTTATTGTGGCATCCTTCAGCACTCACTGAGCTTTGTAAAGCTCACACTCGTGTTTAAATATTTTGTAGAGAGATAGCTCAACCAATGAGGGAAGTAGGCAAGCAAAGTGATCCATTCAAGGCAATTTGGTCGAGTATGTGTTGAGGATTTTAAACTCATTAATAAAGGCAATATGGGTAGTTTTTATGGGACTAGACTATTTTAATTTTGGTACTGTAAAATGGACTTTAAGTACTATTGTTAAGGAATTTAAACTTGGTTTTTGATCTTTTGATTGCTTGTGAATAATGATTTTGATGATACATGATTGTTGATTAAAGTTTGTTGTTAAAAGTTTGCATGAATCTTCAATGAAAATGTGATAAAAATGGTTGAACGGTATCATGGAAGTTTGGGTATGTTTTAAATGACCAAATAGGTCTAAAATGAGCATTTAGAATCTTTAAGAAAGCGTGAATTGCTTTTATAGCATGCTGTATAGTTGAGTGTGAAGTTAAGGACTTGTATGCTAGCATTACAAATTACTTGGGGTGTCAAATTTTGCTAAGGTGTATTAAAATGTATTTGAGTATGTTTTAAGTGATGTATGTTTGCAATATGACACGTTAGAATAGATAAATAAGCCTAAAGGCATGAAATGGTATGTTTGGTAACGAGTTAAAACAACAAATGCAAGTTGACGAGCTGTTTCTACAAAAATTGCAGATGACGTCGCGACGAGGGGTCGACGTTGGGATGCCCAAAGTCACGTCATCATGATGAGGGGCCTATTCCAGATTACGTCACAGCGTGGCGATCATGTCATCATGATGTAGCACATCGAGTGATTATACCTTGTTTTACTTCCTTTGCAATCTACCCCAAGTTTTAGGTAATGAAATTGGAGTCTAAAAATGCTATAAAATACTTTGAAATTTTGCATGATTGAGATTTAGATGGTTAATTTTGTGATGTTACTTACAATTTCGTAAAATGGTTACTTCGTATAGTTTGATGTTTTTACGATTTTGTTCCTAAAACTTTTGTTTTTTTTAATTAATTGAGGATTACTAACCGGTTTAAACTGATTCTTTCAATATTTTTTTTAACATAAGTCTAGATTTGAAATGTATTTCTAGAATTTTTATTTATAAGTGATTCATATGATGAAAGCAAAATGATGGTTTTGCCATTTTTGAATAATTTTATTAGATAAGCATGCTTTATAGGGTTGGTGTGATTATCTTAAACAGTTTGATTGCTAATTATGCGTGAAACTGTTGCAGTGTGAATGGTGGTCTATAGTGTGGTCACGTAAGTGACTAATATGATGTTCCGAATTAGGGTTGGATCGTCCCAATTGGGTTTGGGTCCCACATGTACCAATGAGGTGCTAGGAACATTTATATATTTACTATGGTTTATACCAGTAAGGCACAGAGTGAAATATATTCCAATGTACCAATGATATATTGAGTGCTAGTTATATTGGTGTGATGGTTGGATGCTTCGTGTATCCGTCTTGAGTCATATCTAGTTAGTATCGATTATAAAACATGTAAATTGATAAATGATATTGAATATTGAATGATGAATTTGAATTTGTATATAAGCATTATAGCATGGATAATAGCATGTGAAAGACCAGCAATACGATTATTACTAATCTTGAGGGCCCATACGGTTATAAAACAAATCAATTTATTCGAATATGAAATGAGAAAGTGAAATTGTTCATATAATATGCCTTAATTTATATGTAATTGAGATGACATTATTGATGAATTCAAACGTTGATATGTGATATAAAAATAAGCATAAGTGAATTATATTAAAAGCATAGGCAAGAAATGTAAACATGATTTATGTTATAGTTGAATTTCCTATTAAGTGTACAAGTTTATTTTGGTTATAATGATGATTGTGTTGAATCATGTTAGCACCACTAAGCCCAATTGCTTAGCGTACGGTTTTGTTTGTTCCTTGCGCAAGTCTCGGACAAGAGCTTTAGTAGACTTGAGCTCAAGAATCCAATGTCTCCAAACTCATCTCAAAAGACATCTCGATATTTTGTATATATATACGTGTTTTGAGTCTCGTGGCATATACCCAGGTTACTTAGTATGCTCTTAAGTTAATATTTAGTACTTATGCCATTGTGACCTATAAAGTATGAAAGGTTAAGTTTTATCATTTGAAATGTGATTATCTGTGTTTGTTTATATAAGTTTGAATGTGTTAGTTGGTAGATTAAATCTTAATACTTTGGATACTATGATTTAATGATATTTGATTATGTTGTGTTATATTGGTGATTTTACATTAGTGAAATATTTGGTTATGTTTTAGGTACAATTACGTGAGTTTTGAATGTTTGAAAATGTGCATTTTTGGCCATTTGACCATTAAGTCTCAAGACAGTGATAGCATGTCTCGAGACCGTCAGGACAAAAACTTACCATATTATGCATTCAATTTGTTAATGTCTCAAGACATGTTAATTTGGTCTCGGGGCAAACTCATCTAGGTCTTGAGATAAGTGGCCTATGTATTGAAACAAAGGCACATCAAAGCTAAATAACCTTTGCCCTGCTCTAAGTCTTGAGACAAGAGGTTCTTGTCTCAAGACATGAAAACATCAAAGCTAAAATTGGAAAACATGGGAGGTCTTTCTTGAGACCAAGTCTTGGTATTTGGTTTTCAAAGGAAAATAATCTAAATCTAGTAGGATATACCAATGTTGACTAGGGTAGGAAAATAGATTATTGAAAGAGTAAGCCAGGTGCATGCTTTTATCTTGGCAACAATTTGGTTTCTTGGTATAGCAAAAAGCAAAAATCTAATCTTCATCAATTTCTAAAAGTCGATTATATTGTACCTAGAGGATGTTGTGCACAACTCTTATGGATAGGAAATGTTGGAAGATTATGGTGTTAAAACAGATGTTACAACAATATTTTGTGGCGGCATCAGTGCTATAAATATCTTCAAAAGCATAATGCTTCATTCTCACAAAAAGCACATTAACAAAGACACCACTTCATTAGGGAGTTAGTGGAAGCTAACAATGTGGTGTTAGAATATGTTTCAATAGAAAGACAACTTTTTTTATATTTTCAAGAGCTTTGATGCACACAAGTTCAAAAGTCTAAGAAGTGTTCTTAAGGTTTGTCAAGTTTGATAAGGCTTGAAAAAAGTGAGAGGGACTTTGATGTGAATAAAATAGTATCATTTTTTCTTCTAATCTTTCCTTGATTTTATTAAAATTTGTGTTCAATTTTGGATGGTATTTATTACATTATGCAATTTCTGAAAAATCGAGATATATTTCTAATTCTAAAGATCTTTTATATTCATTCTACTTTTGAAAAAAAAAAACCTACTTTGTTTTTTAATGGTTCTTTAAATTGTCTACTACCAATATTTTATTCTATTTGCTATAATGGTGAAAACAAGAGGAGAACAATTTGTTGTTCCAACCTAAGCTTCAACTTCCAATCCTTCTCTAATACTAAGTCCAAGACATTCATTTACACCTACACCCTTTAGCACTAAACAATCTACCAGAATAGCTTAAACTTCTTAGAAAAAGATTGTATCTTCAAGCAAAAATCTAATGGAGATTGATAAGTATGATGATGAAAGGTCAGTTTTTCCTCCTATTATTGCAATTGATGAATCGGGGAATAAAGTTGATATTAATCTTGATGAATGATTCAATCCTAAAGAGAGCATAAGAAACGAGATCCTAGTGCTCTCTCTAACTCATAATGTAATGACCCAAATTTTTAGGTCATCGGAAAAGTGAGTTTTTGGGTCTTCGATTTTGGAAATTAGATTTGTAAATATTTATTAGAAATATTTACGAAGTTAAGTGAGAGGTTAATTAGATTTTAATTAAGTAAATTTAACTTAATCAAGGCTAATTTAGTGAAAGGACTAGACTGAATATAATGTAAAAGTTTAATTATAAACTATAGAAAATTCAAGGGACTAAATTAGCAAATAAGCCTTAGGAGACAAGTGTGTGGTATGTATGAATACATTTGTATTATTTTAATTGATACAAATGTATGTATAAATAAGTATTTACTTATTAAATAAGAAATAATAATAATGATTAAAGTATATTATAATAATATAATATAATAAATTAATTAAATAAAATAAAAGAAAGAATGAAAACGAAACAGAGCAGGGAAAGAAAGAAAGAAAAAGAAAAGGAAAAATTTAGGGTTTTAGAGTTCCAAACTTGATTGATAAGTCAATTTGATCCCTTTTTCTTGTAATTTTGACGTCTATAGAATCCTAGGAAAGAATACTACTTGAGTTATGTAGAAATTTAAAAAGTTATTGAATTTTTAGATGTTGATTATGTAACACCCCTTACCCGTACCTGAGGCCGGGATAGGGTACGAGGCGTTACCGGACAAACATACAAACATTAAACTAAAATACGGGCCATAAAATTTCATTCATATTTCAAAACGTTCACTCACTTACACATAGCCCCTTATTTGAGTCTACGAAGCCCAAAACATACTTTAGAAAGGGTTCGGGACTAAACCAAGAACTTACGAAAATCTTAAAAATTTCATACTTTAAGGCTCCACACGCCCGTGTCCTAAAGTCATGTTCCATACACGGTTAAGACACATGGTCGTGTCTCTGCCTGTGTGGAATATACCTAGGATATTTTCCAAGCTTTGGTCAACCTTAATCTCTTACACACTTATACAAAATCAAAAGCATATAACATGGTATTCATTTAATGATTAAATATTCTCAATTAAACCACAAACATAGCATTTATATGTCATCATACATGTGTCTCTCATACTCATTTTACCTTGTTTATTATAGTACCACTTATACATTTATACCAAGATTATCATCTTACCAAATATCTTCAGCTTAATCATCAAGCATTCATATTTAAAACTAGATCATATCTTTATAAAATACCACATTCAGATGCGCAAAATAACATGTTTGCCTGAAACATTTAAATTCAACTCCATACCCAACAAACATTACATTGAGACTAGTCATATATATATACATGTCATGATACATATCATTCTCTTTCTGTTTTCTTATAAACACATATCATTTATTTCATTATATCAATATTTCATATACCATAGTTTCTATGTATTCCACATATATTTCTTTTTCTCCTCCTCCTCTCCATTCCACATCCTTAATGTATATAGAATTCTTGTAAGTACGATTTCACAATTTACTAATAAATGCTCATATCAAACTATCCACACAAGTCATAGTCACTTACTTATTTATAATTCGAGCTATAGAGCTCCAAATTAAGATCCGTAAATTTCTCCTAAAACTAGACTCACATATCTTTCTACCATAAAATTTTCATAATTTTTGGTTTAGCCAATTAGTACAGTTTATTCATTAAAATTTCCCCTGTTTCACTTTCTAACAGTTCTAACCTCTCTTCACTAAAAATTAATTATCTCACAGTACAGAACTCAGATAATGTTCTTGTTAATTTATCTTGAAAATAGACTCATTAGGTATTTTAAAAATATAAGTTTAATCCTCTAATTATTTTTATCCAAATTGTTTTGATTTTCCAAATTCAGAATAGGGGATCACGTAATCATTTTGAACCAGTCTCACAAAAACATAAATATCTCAAAATATAGAACTCATTTTCTTTCTCTGTTTCTTTTATATGAAAATAGATGCATTAAGCTTTAATTTGATATCTCATTCAGTCTCTGATAAAATTTCTAATATTTTTGGTGATTTTTCAAAATCACGTCACTGCTACTGTCCAAAACAGTTTTATTGCTAATTCACTCTTTCACACTTTCTTTGTATTAACCTCATTTTAACATACATATCACAAATCATTTTCACCACATTTCATACATCACAAGTATAGGCCCATGATCACAAGGTCACCATGAAATCATCCTCATGTATAACTTACTTGTTTATAACCTTACCACATCCTGGTCACTTAATGAACACATCATTCACATAACCAAGTTCCTGCACTTATTCATCACAAAACTCACAAAGCAATACATAGAGAGTCTCCCGTTGAACACTTCGGATCAATCCTCGATACTTGGTGGTTTCAGCACATAGCTCCACCCATCATATAGTTTGGCTCTCTTGTACACATGGTGAACACTCAGTACCACCCATGTGACCTTGCCAATTTATCTCGTAGCTCCCTTGTCTACATGGTGTCCTTCACCTAGAACCACGCATGCGACCTAGCTACATATATCCCGTAGCTCTCTTGTCTACATGGTGTACACATAGTATCACCTATGCAACCTAGCTACATCATAATGTCTTGTAGCTCTCTTGTACACATGATGTGCACTCCGCACCATACATGTGACCTAGCTACATACCATCTGTATCATCCAATCTTTCCGAAGGTTCAACCGAGATTTCTCTCTCTTTTCCAACAATTTCACCAATCAAGTAATTATCCACAAACATATTTCCAATATTATTATAAAATATCATAATACAAGTAATATTGATGTATTACTTACATATAAACTTACATCTCATTTAAAATCAAGGCAATAATATTAAATCACACATTGCCTTATTAAAATCATATGAACTTACAATTTCCCATAATATCCATAATCATAGAAATCACATTTGTGTATGATAATTCAATGCACTTCATGTACCATAGACATATTTTTAAATCAATTCATCAACTTGACACCATAATCATTTAATTTAACATAATTCAATTAATTCACTAAATTTAACTTTCAAATATAAATTACAAAGATTATTGTCAGATTATTATCATACCAACTTACATACTTTCAACACCTCGAAATCATAATAAATATATCAATTTTACATTGAAACATGCATAAATTAATGCTTATTATACATATGAACTTACCTCGATACTAAAACGACCATTTTACCAACTTTCCCAATTTTCGATTTTTCTCTCATTCTAGGTTCAAATCTCATTTTTCAGGATCTAAAATATCATATTTTACTTATTTAATTAATTTACTATTCAAAACAGTCCTTAACTCAAACTTTGGAAAAATTACAATTTTGCCCCTAAACTTTTGCATATTTACACTTTTTCTCCTAGGCTCGGGAATTAAACTCCATCCCTTATTCTTATGTTTTATGACATGCTGATCACTTTTCCCTTCTATGGAAACATCAAATTCTCACTCTAACATATACTTATGACTATTAGTTATTTTTACCGATTAAGCCCTTTTACTCGTTTTCACTCAAAACCGAGTAACACAAGTTGTCTAACATAATTTAAAACCTCATATTCTATCATAAAACAGCAAAATAAACATATTTCACCTATGGGTATTTTTCCAAATATGAACCCTAGCTTAAATTATTGCTAGAATAAGCTTAATCAAATTACCGGGATTCCAAAAACGTAAAGAACTTGAAAAACGGGGTTAGAACGGACTTACTATTGAGCTTGGAAAGATTTAAAACCCTAGCCATGACTTCCCCCATGCTAATTTCAGCCTCCATGAAAAAGATGAGTCAATTTTGGCTTTATTTTCCCTTTTTATTTCTTTTAATTACCAAATGACCAAAATGCCCTTCCTTACTAAACTTTCAAAAATTCCATCCATGTCCAATTTTTGTCCATCACTTAGAAATTGGTCAAATTTCTATTTAAGACCTCCTAATTAATATTTCAAAGCAATTTCATACTAGAAACTTCTAGAATGCAATCGAGCACTTTATGCATAGAATTTCTTCACGAAATTTTCACACAATCATGTAATCATATCATAGACCTAAAAATAATCATAAAATAATTATTTCTATCTCGGATTTTGTGGTCCCGAAACCTCTGTTCCAACTAGACCCAATTTTGGGCTATTACAGATTAAGTTGAATAAATAGAAGAATTAAGTGTTAATTTGATGGAAATTCAAGTTAGAAGTGGGAGAAGGATTAAATTGTGAAAGAAAATATAGATCTTGCAATAATAGGGATTGAATTGAGAAGATGTTGTAATTAGTGTTTTATGCTGAAAATTTAAGAGTTGGAATAGTTTAAAATAATAATTGAATGAAAATATATGA
The DNA here is from genome assembly GCF_025698485.1 of Gossypium arboreum. NCBI lineage: Eukaryota > Viridiplantae > Streptophyta > Magnoliopsida > Malvales > Malvaceae > Gossypium > Gossypium arboreum. Next base: position 1,643,010 of record NC_069081.1, read on the forward strand.
TTATTTTGAAGAAAAGAATGATTATGGTGGAAGGACTAAATTAGAATTTAAGTAAAAGATACATGGAAATACAATAGTGTGTTATTAAATAATATATATTGATAATTTTAAATGTTAAATTTTATGTAGCCAACGTAGCACCGGAAACATCATTGAAAAAGGGAAAGGAGAAAGTAAATGAGGATATCGAGTAAACTCGAGAAATTCGGTTTGTGTTTCTATAAACTATGCTTAATGATTTAATACAATGTAATTGCTATTCTTAGTAGTTAGAATGTATAATGAATGATATGATAGAAATTATTACTGCTTTTGTATTGAAATGTAACGATTTCTACACCCTATTAACAAGTGTCGGGCTAGTCGGATATAATTGGCATGCCATAGGATTGGAAGTGTTCAGGGATATTCCGACTGCGTGTCGATGAGACACTATACGTGTCGACTACTGTGACTGCTCCGGATTCATTCCGAAGAGGTACTCTGTACCTGACTATGACTGTTAATGCTACTGTTACTATTACCCTACGGTGTATTCCGGTTTCGGCCGATGAAACACTGTACGTTATCCCGGGTGTGTAGGTTGGATTCGTGTATCCGTCCAGGTCCGAGTTATGTTAATAGGGGTAAATGAAAGAACTAAAGACAAAGACTGACTGTTATTGATTATGTGACTGTGACTGTTATACAAGTATTGAAAGATATTGAATGATATGAAAAGTATAAAAAGAATTGTTTAAATACATTTAATAGCTATAAGTTAAAGGTAAGTGATGAAGCTAATAAGATTATGAAATAAAAAGTTATGTTACAATGTATATACATAGCTTATTATTGTTTTAAGTATTAGTTTATAGAAATACCACTGAGTGTATACTCAGCGTACGGTATGTTTCCATGCACAGGTCTAGGTACGAAAGAAAGTTAAGGACTCAGCATCCAAGCCAATCCTAGACTCAAAGTGGTGAATACTTTTCTTTTGGTTAAATGGCATGTACCTAGGTTGTTAAGGTGTTATTTTGTATATGATAGTGTATAAACATGAAAGTTTTTGAAGCATGGTATGAAATATGCATATTTTGAAAGTTAAACTTACATGAGTTTGACTAGTATGATAATGTTGTATAATTTTGATATGAATTGTGGTACATAATTCTTAAGAGGTATTGAAGTGAATGAATGAATATTTGCTAAGTTTGAATGGCATAATGAATGATATATGATTTAAGAACTATTAGTAAATGTTTGGGCATGAAATAAATGTGTTTAGCATGTGAAAATACCTTAAAAATGGTCAAAAATCATGTTTTCACACAGCCAAGTCACATGGGCGTGTGCCCAGGCCGTGTGAATAAGTCAGAATCTGCCCATGGCCTGGCCCCATGGCCATGTTCCAGGCCACACGGGCATGTCCCAAGCCACACGGGCGTGTGCCCTTATCTCCAAGGAAAAATTTCTAAAGTTGCCAGTTTAGTCCCGAATCACTTTTAAAACATATATTGGGCCTTGTAGGCCCATATTAGGGACTTTATGATGAAATTTGATGAATATTGATCTGGAATGTAAAGTGTAAGACTGGGTTTTGTATAAATGTTAGTGTATAAGTCCAATAATATCTCGTAGCCCTATTCCGGTAACGGCGTGGAGTTAAGGGTTGTTACACATAAAAGCCTAAAGTTTCCTTCATTTGGTTTTAATCCTCTTAATAAACCCGAGAAACACATTATTTATGAGTTTGAAAAACTTTGTAGAGAACCAAATTTTGGGGAGAATACAATAATAGAAGAAATATGTCATCGAAAAAAGATTTTAGCGCTCAAGAAATAGCATCTTTTAAGTTTTAGACTCCTTGAGAAAATCTAGAGTTGTTAATGCTCAAACAATTGCTATAATGCTCAAACAATTGCTATAAAGGAAAAGATCAACAGGCTAGCTGAAACAATTTGAACAATATTATGAGTAACATTATAGATGTTGTATCTATGTTGACAATTTTAACTTGGTACTTATCTTGATTTATTTATGTTTTTTAGTAACAATAAAGATAGGCTTTTATGTTATAGGAAACTAGATATTATAAAGTCCAAATTTTGTGGGGCTTATACTTTTTTAGGGGATTGAGGCCATAATGCAATGGACAATTTAAGTCAACCAATCTCTATTTTCAGAAAAATGATTTATCGTCATTTGAAGCTGCATTGAATAATTTATTTAAAGAGCTTTTTATCCTCATCTTTAGCGCACATTGAAAGAAAGTTATGATTTGCGCATTAAAGATTTAATCCTCTCCCATGAAAGTTTAGGAAAAGGAAAAGGTTGAGTGAGTAAGAAATAATCCTCGAATTTATTGAGTTGTAATTAGAGGTTGTATTATGAGTTGATAGTTACTTCTTTGGACAAGATTCTATAATTGGTAACCATTATTAGTGTTCATGTTCTTACATTCTTCACTTGGCGATTGCTCTTGTTGAACATATTATTTTAACAGTCCAAATAATATCTTCTTTTGACACTTAACTAGACAGTGGGTTCATATATGCTATAGAGAAATCCTTTTAAGAGGTGATGTTTCAAAAAATAAATAAATAACTTGGTTTCTAAAAATGGTAAAACATGTTTTAGATCCATCTACTTTTCATACATTTGAAATTTTGTTCCTTTACTTTTTATTTCAAGGAAGTTGAACTAGAGGTGTGCATGGGCCTGGCCGGGCCAGGTTCGTGCCGGGTCCAGACAATATTTTAAGCCCGTTTTCTAGGCCCGGAATATGAGCCTAAAAATTTGTCCAAGCCCGGCTCGAAATAAAATTGTTAAGCCGAACCCGTCCCGACCCATATTAATTTTTTTAACTTATTTTATTAAATAAAATTTTTTAAAATATAATAAATCAAATATATTTAAAAACATAAAAACAAATATTAAAACAATAAATAAATAAAAAATGAGACTAAAACAATTCTTAAAACAATACACAAATTGAAAATATAATAAAAAGTTGTTATATTAAAATTAAAAATAAAATGTAAATATGATTAAGAATAAAAAATATATATTTTTAGTATATAATTCTGGTCAGGCCAGGCCCGGGCCAAAAAATTTTACCCGAGGCCCGACCCATTTTTTAAACGGGCCTCATTTTTTTCCCAAACCTATATTTCGGGCCTATATTTTTACCCGAACCCTCCCATTTTTAGGGGACCTTGGTGGGCAGGGTAGCCTGCCCATGCACACCTCTAGGAAGTTGGTCTTCCTATTTTTTGGAATTAAAAATGTAAGATTAATTGTTAACAATATTAAAATTCTTCTATTAAATTCTTGTTCATTACAATGTTATTTTTTGTTACATGATTACCGAGTAAATTTTTTTAATTTCCAGATGTCATACCGGTGATTTAACAATGTTACAAATTGTACTTCAATTTTAAAATTCGAAAAAATGAGCTAAATTATTTAAAATAAAAATAAATGGATTAAATTTTAAATCTAGAGAGAGTAGTGAAACTTTTTTTTTTATTTGGGTGAAAAATAGAACAAAGATACATCAAATCAAATGCTAATAAGCACTAAAGGCTTTATCTTATTGAAGAATCATAGGCACAACATCAGGAGGCATTTTAAAAATCTGTAAGCTTGACTATCACGTTAAGCTGAACTTCGCCTGTTGATCCGCATAACTGTTCTTCAAAATTCATAAATGGAAAATAAAGTAGAAAATTAATTAGTTTTTGTGTGGTATGCTAGGTTTATGTTTAGATTAGAATGAATTAAGAAGCAATAAGTTGAAAGTTCCTTCTCATATTTAATGCATTAATTAAATGAGGCAGTAAGAGAAAGAGAAATTAAGGACAATTAGGCTTCATTAAAAAATAAAATAATTTGATTAGTCATAAATTTTGACAAAGAGGCATCAATGATTTTATTATTAACTCAATTAAAAACGTTTTTATAATATTATTTCCACCAAATAAAATGGACATCTTTTTTCTTTTGGAGTAACATGATATTAAATTGAAAGAAAGAAGATGATATTTTTCGATTTTTAATTTTATATATAAATTATTATGTATTTTAGATTTTGTATCTACTTAGCATAACATTCGTTCCTTTAGTTAAATTGTATTTTATATAATTCGCCTCTTAAGCCATAAGGTTATATTTTATATTAATAAAATATTGTTCAATTTTAATTATATAACTTTAATGTATGATGGGTTTTAAAAAACTAAATTTAAAGGTCTAATATGGACTTTAAAGCCGAATTCCTAAACTAATTTACTTGGCTTATACTCATACATATTAGGTTAGTAACTTTCTTGTATTTTGATTTATATGTCTTGCTTAAAAATTATCTTTTTTCTGGTAAAGTGCTGACACTGCCAAGAGAAAATGGAAAGAGTTTGATGTCGAGACTAAGAGTAAGAGGAAAAAAATACAAATTATCTTCCTCTCGGCTCATTACGCAAAAGACCTCTCGGTAAATATTTTTGCATAAATTATATTCTTTATTTATTTGACTTGTTCTTAGTTCTGTTTTGAGTCCACGCGATAATTTCAAAGCTTCTCGGGTGGAAGATATCTGCAAGCTTATGAATTATTTTTATCTGGACAATTCTATGAAGTAAGAAAAGCTACGCATGAAGATCCAATTTGAGCATTTTCAACTTGATGCTCATCAAAAAACGGAGTTACAGAAAGTTTCTACAGTTGCCGAGTTGTGTCAAGTGCTAGTTAAGACAAATAAGTCAAGTATTTATCCTCTTCATGATAGAATTATTCATTTTGTACTAACTCTTCTCGTGTCTACTACAACAATCGAACGAGCATCTTAGGAAATAAAAATTGTAAAGACAAGGCTTCGCAACAGAATAGAAGATAATTTTCTTTCAACTTACTCGGTGGCATACACCAAAAAAGAGATAGCTCGAGAATTTTCAACATATTCCATCATTGATGAGTTTGATCTTATGAAAGAGCGATGGGTGCAATTTAAGACGCCTAGTATTGAGAAATAAGACTAAGGCGAAATTTTTTTAATATAATTTTTTATAATTATAATGATATTTATAAAATTTTTACTATAATATTAATTATTCTTTTTTACATATTGAAAAAAATATTAAATTTTCTTTAGAAGCTTCGTCTCTTAAAATAAAATCTTGAATCTTTCCTCGTGAAAAATTAGGCTTGAAATGAAAGTCGAAACCAAGAAAAGAAGAGATAATATAGCTTGAATTTTCATTCTTTCACTCAAATAATTTATTTCACGTAAACTACAAACTATTCAACTATTTGAAAGTTCAAACTTTTATGATTCAATTTAAAAATTATTAAATTATTTATTAAAGGATAAAAAAAAGCACTTAAAACGCTTTTTAAGATTAAATTTTGTTATTAGTCTTGTACTTTATAAATTTCAATTTAGTCTCTATTCTTTAATTTGATCAATTTTGGTCCTAATATTTTTTGAATTGATAATTTTAGTCTTTGTACTTTTTAAAAGTTGAAATTTTAATCCCGATCCATACGGTGGGAGTTAAATACGTTCAGTTAAATTCAATTACTAGTCATATACTATGCATACAATTGTAGATTTAGTTTATGATCTCTAATTGAATCATTCTAAGTCCCTATACTTTTTAATTTTGAAATTTCAGTCCCGATGAACAAGAACTATCGTTAAGCCATTAATATGTGGAAATAAAAAGTTGACATGTCATTACACATATGTTAATATGTTTGTCACGTCAAATTTTAGAAATAAAAGAACCTAATTAAATGAATTTAACAATTATCGTTTAGTGGGAACTAAAATTCTGAAATTTGAAAAATACAAAGACTATAAATGACTAAATTAAAATATACTTGCACAAAGTACAATGATTGATAGCAGAATTTAATTTTTTAAAAGTCAAGTGAAAATACATAGCTAATATATATGACGATAAAAATTATTTACTACTACATCAATATTTAAAATTGAGTGACTAAAATACAATCTTTCAAATAATTCGTTGATCATTTTGTAAAATTTTAATATTAATCAAAGTATAATAGTTGAATGAGGTTTAATTTATGGTATGGGAAGCTCCGTCGAAGAAGTACTAATTTCGAAGGCTTTAGGACGGTTTCGTATAGTAATTTGTTTGTTTCATAGGGAAAAAAGATGGAGAGATGGTCTAAGATTGAAGGGGCATGCCTACCAAGATGATTTTTATGTTATATAATAACAGGATTTCATATTCAAAGTAGAGAATATTAAAAGTAAATAAATAGGGAAATGAAGGCTGCCGCAGCCAGCAATATTTGGCCGCTGCTGTAATTAAATTAAGCCTAATTCATGATGCACAAACAAACAAATATCTACCATCCAAGATGAGTAAGTGAAGGAAATCTCAATTCAGATCATCAAGATGTTCATTAACATGTACACTCCTTTTCTATAAGAAGAAAAGAAAACAACTCAGAATAAGCTATTATATATATATATATCTATATATATATATATATCTTGGCTAATCATCAAGCCAACTCTAAGATCAAAACTGTGACATATCTAAATGTTATATATTCTGAAACATATAATCTTAAATCATTGCATTATTATTGTACCTATACATGACTGGAATATGTTGCTCAGAACCCGTTGAACTTCGCCCGAGCTATGCTCACTCCGGACAAGATCTACCAACAGAAGAAAGACATTCGATATGTATTTTCTGAAGGAATCCCTTTCTAACCCACTCAATGCCCTCAATGCTGACACAAGTAATGGAGTTCTAGCTGCCAATTCTTCCTTCTTGGCTGAACTTAATGGAAGAGTCCAATGAGTCACCACTACCACCTTGTCCCCCGATTTCTGTTGCACATTATGGTTCACAGTAGTACAGTTGAGGTATATTTTCATTATTTTTTCACACACTGCTACAAGCAGTAATTCTAGGTTCATCTCCTTGGAAATGGACAGATTCTTTTTGACTAAATATTGGAGGAAGTCGAGGTAATTTTGATAAGCCTCCTTCTCAAAGTGAAGCATGGGAGGTTCTGAGAGCTCCAAGATTGAGCATGCTACCTGTATTTTCTTTTGCATTGTTGTCTCAGAGTTCAGTTGCAGAGCATGTGATGAAATGGAAGAAAATATCTCAACAATGATATTTATGTTGGCAGCTGACAAGAATTGTAGGTGTGTTCTGTACATATCAGTCACGACCTGAAATGATTAAGCCAAAACACATACGATTATGTCATGACTATAGCATTGTAATGAATTATTATTTGCATGCAAAAATATAGTGTGTAACAGAACCTCTAAAATGAGTAGCTGGACGGAAATATGACTCTTCATCCTCGAAACCACATAAGCCACATTTTGTAGATTATCATCCTCAAGATCATCATTGGTCAATCCATGATCAGAACTAGTTTCAGTATTAGAATAGGATTGAGAATTGTGTGGCACCTTGATGTCATCCATGGATGTCAAAAGCTTCTTAAACCCTGGCAAAGTAGACATGGCTGCTTCTTTTAATGCTAGTAATATTTCTTGCCATTCATCTTCTGAAAGTCTGTTTCCTAACTCTCCTGTCAAATGAGACAATGCTGCAACCCCAGTGCTTGCAGGACCCTGTATTGAACTTCTTAAGTATCTTGTCAGTATGCATACCACATCTGATAGCCGGGGCCTCAATACATCATAGAAACTAATAAATAAATCTACTAAACACTGTAATGCCACAGCAGAAGTTTCAGTGTCCCATGTAATTGCATCGCAATGAGGAGATTCTGTAGTTGGTGAATCCTGCTCAGTTTGTAGAGCCTTGTCTCTCTTTTCACAAACACCATCAAATATAGGGAGAACAACAGAACTAAAAACACCAAGCCAGAATGTCTGTGAGAAAAGATGACCATGATCATTCAGGATGTTGAAAAGCACTTCCAACGAACTCTTCCGAATAGCTAATCTTGAGTCAGATGTTAGTTTTGATAAACCTGAAACAACATAACAAATTCTATAACTTCAAAACCAACCGCAGTTTTCTGCAATGTCAAAAACTAACAGTGATAGCATTCATGTTGCCTTTCAAAGAGACAAGATTGGACAAAGCAGGCTACAAATTGCTTTTGGCATTTAACTTGGTCAATAAGAGCCTAACCTAAAAGGGAGTGGTTTAATGGACTAATAATGAAAATTAGATATTGTCCAATGATTTGAACACCAAAAATGCATCTTTGACATGGGAATTAAAAAGAGAGACTGACAGCATGCTAGTAATAAGAGAACAGTATCCATCCATCAAACATGTCATGTGAACCATATAATCAGCTTAGTTTTGATTCCTAAGAATTCGATCATACAAATAGCCTATTATGCCATCCATACTGCATAACGTAGTAACAATGTTTGAGGATTTGCAAGGAACTAAACTAGCCAATTACCTGTTAGCAGAGGGCCCCAATAAGAACCAGGATCATCAATATCCGTGAAACTTTGTACACCTGAATTATCCTTAATTACAGTTGAAACAGATGAACCATCAACAGAGCTCTTATCAGTGCAAACAAGTCCTCCCTCGGAAAGTTTAAAGGCACAGAACCGCAGAAATGCAATAGCATTAAGGCTAACATCACTGTTAAACCTGCTATTTGTGAACTTGATGAGGCATCTAACACAATCAGTAAATGTAGCAGCCTCTGTCTCAGTTATATAAGGAAAGTATTCTCGCACTATTTTTTCCATTGTCTCAAAAGCCAGCAAGACAACATTCTTATGCTCATCAGCAGCAGCAGCTGTGAACACCTGAGAGAACAGAATTGTGTGAAAAGAATATTGGAGCTGCATGACAATAGAAATGTTAGATGAGCCACTAGCATACCGAAAAAACACTTTTCCATCCTGATTTCACGTTTCTGACGCGGCTGAGGACCATCTGAGAAATACACCGAACTATTAATTCCCTTATTTCTGTAGAGTTGCTTTTCCACATAATAATCACAAATGGTCTCAAAAATTCATTCTGGAAATTGTAATTTGCGAGCTCCTCACGTTCTAAGAATTTCATAGCAAGTTGCCGCAATGAATCCATTACAAAAATTGCTACAGATAAATTCTCAGACAATCCAACCGAAACAAAGAAATCAGAGAGAACATTCCACATGCGACTCCAAACTAATCTGATGCGGTTCATATTGTAATGCCTGCAATAGCACATTGTAGAATAAGGGAGATATATGTGCAGGAGAAATCTAGAGCAACCTTATCTGTAAGGGTAAACACATGGTCTTAATGGAGCTAATATTATAGGAAATTTTCTAAAAGAAAAAGGTAAGAAGCTTACGCAATTTCAACTAGTTTTGTCAGGCTAAAAACACGGGGATCTGTTGGAGACTGCAACTCCGATATAGACACCTTGCAAAGGGCTTTCACAAATGCCACTATTGCTTCACTGTTTAACCTTTGACTATGTGCGAACACATGATTCAACTCAAAACTTCCAATCTGCTCCAATAAATTCAAGTTTGCAATGAAGTGATTAATCTGCTCAGGAGATACCAACCCAGAATTATTGACTCCAACAGAGGCGCTATCATAAGAACCTCCTCGGACAACTGCCATTACAGCTAGATTCTGGAGGGTTCCTTTGTTCTTCAGAGATTGAAGACCAGCAGATTTTGCCATCTTTTCATCTGTTTCAGTGTTTGACACAGATAAAAAAGATGCATCAGTTGGGGCACCTTCTCCCAACAGTTGCAAATGCTCAATTCTGGACAGGCATGTCAATATATGCTCCCAGGCCTCCTGAAGATGGTTACCATCTTCAATGGCAATAGATATTATTGCCTGTATCAAGTAAAATGTTTCAACAAGTGAGATATAAAAAGAACATTTCACAGAAAGAAAATTATATTATACGCAGGCAACAGGCTACAAAAATTTAATGCATTAATTCTTTTTCACCTATTTTGCCGAACAAAAAGAAAAAAAGGAACTATCATCCATCCATCACAGTTTAGGCTAAATGGTTATTTTGCATGCATAGTCTCATAAGCGTGTATAACACAGCCCTCAAAAGGTTGCCTTTTTCAATCAATACCATGACTAACCCCATGGCCACAACAGTTGCCTGCTTCAACTTATTGTTTATCAATGATAAAACTAATATCAGGCATATGACCGATAAATTTACTCATGGTTAATATTAAGTGTACAAAAAAGTAATGCTTATGATTTCAAATAGCTAAAAATTATAACACATAAAGTCAAACAAAAACCACAAGAGCAATAAAAAACCGAACATCATTAGGCATCCTTGAACTTGATTTCAAAACTACTAGATTATCAATGCTCCATAAACAAGTTAATACCCAGAAAAAGGAACTAAAATGCATAAAAGACTAGTCCACACAAATGAACTTTATCACATCTGTGGAGAGAGTCCATAAGGGCAAACATTCAGATTGGCTGATACAGCAATTACAACTCTTCCTGTGATGTAGCATATGAGAATACCAGGGGTAAGATTCCATTTCTTTTTTATCATGTGCGAACAAATACTACTTACCTTTACAGCATCAACATTCTTTTGTTTCATATCTGCAGCGCAATGGAGAAAAGTGAACTTTGCCACAGATGTGACAAAAGCATCTCTCTGCGTCTGCATGCCCAATACTGCAGTTACATGCACAGCATGTCGAAAGCCCAGTAAGCAATGAGTGGTAGCAAGTCTATCATCACTTTGGTCAAGAGTGACACTAAATGCAGCCAGCATGGGTCCCCAGCAGACCTCCACCATAAACCTCAAGATTGATACATCTGAAACAACATGATAAACAGACCTGCAAGAGAGAATGAAAAAAGGCTCTATTAACAAATATTATGTAGTAGGTCCTCTGGGATATTAGGATGATAAAAGAACAAAGATCTATTTAAAACAGAAGCAATCTGGCAAGAACATATATAGAGAAGCGTACAAGAACTTAATTCTCTTTGTTTAATTATGCAAGTTCACTTTGAAGTCTTTATGTTAGCATCAACTAAGATCAAAAGACTTACTTTCCTAACATATCACAACCTAGGGCATGCAGAAAAATGTACCATTACAATTTTTATCATATACAAAAATATGTAAAAGAAATTATCTGGCACTCAGTAATGGTATGCAGGAAAATTATGATTCAAGACAACCAATATATAACCCAAACAAGAGCCATAGTTCTACTATTCCTTGCCCAACCAGTCATCTTCGACAGAGCAAAACATTTTAGATTAAAAAACTTACTCTGATTTTCCAGACTTTGCCTTAAACTGCTCTTGAATATGTCTTATAAGAAGACCATTTGCACCCAATGGCTTATCTTCAGTTTGCTTCCAACTAACCAGATTCAGTATACCGTCCAAACCCAATAACTTATTTATGCTGTTTTCTTGCTTGCTTTGAGGAACAGAAGAATCAGCATTCATCTTAATTTCATTTTTCACAATCTGATCATAAAGAGCACCAAGATACTCCTCAGGTAAATCCTTGCCGTCATTTATTCCTCGGTTGTTTCGGATGAAATCAGACTTAGTCATCTGAATGTGGAAGCAACATATAACAATTGTGAGATTATCTATGTACAACTAAAACCCTAATCACAATTGTACAAGAAAAATTTTCCATTATTGACAGGAAAATTAAAAGCACCTGAAAGGCTTACAAGCCCCAGAATAGATCAGAAAGGTCCCTCAAAAGACAAGTACATATTAAGAAAGCATGCAAAGCAAAAGTTCATAACTCAGCGATGTACTGAAGAAACAAAAATAGGTTTGACAAACAAACCTTATCTTTGACCATGTTATTATGAGCATCAGTGTTGAGCATTATGACAGAGTATGCCAGTACATAGGCAGTATCTGCACTAGTAAATGAGTTCGGATTGCATTTACAATAGCGCTCAGCAAACTTTTCCATGATGCGGTCAATTTTCTGTGCCTCGCCTGGCAACCTAAAGCCACGTAGGAAGAACCTAATTGCTTCACCAAAATCCATAGATTTGAAATTGAAAGAATCTACATAAGCATGCATGACTTTCAAAGCAAATTCTTCCCTTTCACCCAAATAATCGCCGATCATGGTTTCATTCAGCCCAGTAGTGTTTTTCTTTAGAAAAGATGCCACTTCCTCTGGAGTGTTGCCAACCTTCCTGGTGTTTATAAGAAACTCGATGCCTTTGGATGGCTTCCTGTTGAACAATGAGACGCCTTTCTGCATACCGGTAAAATAATCACTAAAACTAAGCTTGTGAAGAAGGAGAAAACTAGATTTAATTTATCTGCCTAAAAATACATAAAAGAATAGAATTCAATAAAAAATATGACAAATTATAAGGCAGCCCTCTCTGTGACAATTTGGGTACCAAACAAGTTTCTGCTATTTGATGAAACTTAAAGCAATAACTAACCAGGAGTTCAATCTTGTAAGCTCGGCGTTGCTCAACTGTAGCAGCATCTGATAATTCAGAATTCATTTCTGGATGCAACTCACAATCAGCAAGAGTTCCATCTTCAGCAGTTGAAGTTGAATGGCTCTCAGCTGAAGTGTCATTCTCAAAGCTCTTAGGTGAGTCAGAATGACCTATCTCCAGCTGTCCATCCATCCAAGCTCCCATTGACTTAATGATGCCAACTAAACACTTCACTGATTCATGCCGAAAAGTAACATCCTGAACTGCAGACAAAGTTGTGGTTGAACCAGATGGAGGCCCTAAAGCAGTTTTCAGAAGGCCATTGACAATCCTGCAAATATCTGATGGAATTATAAGAGTTTTAATACATTTTACTAAAGCACACTGCATTAAGAAATGAAAGATAATGAGAAATTAAAAAATATATAAACTAGGAAAGAAGCTAAAGAAATCTCTGAGAACATCACACATGACTGGTGCTCAAGTTAATTCCTGTGTTCTTTTTGGTCAATAACTAATTACTACATTGACCTGCTTTTTGCAATTTTTTGCAAAAGGTTTCAAATTATATACAATTTAACAAATGAATTGATCATTAGACATTTAATACATTTAACTAAAGTTTCATATAATAAATAAAAGATAATGAGAAATAAAAATAATGTGAAACGAAGCTAAAGGAAGTTCTGAGAACAGTAACTGAGAACAGGTGCTTGAGTTAATTTTTATGTTGACCAGCCCTTCTTTCACAAAATTTGAGAAGCACGTACCAAATTCATACAGGATTTCACATATGATTAGATGGACACTTCTATATAAAACTTGACATAGTAATCAAACTAGAGGACATTGTTATGAGCACTGATCCAATACTTTGTCCAAAGAAATATTAATAAAAAAATACCTTTCAAATATGTTTGGTGAAAATTCACATGATAGACAAACTTGTGGACATAGAACCAGCATTCATGTCAAACACATTGTACAAAAATTAATGGGGAAAAAAAATACCTTTCAAATATGTTTGGTGAATCGACATCGCAGTCATAGTTCACAAATATATCAATGATAATCTGTGGATCCCCAACAATCTTTTCCAGCAAGTTAAGGACGGTCATTTTCTGTACAAAACTAGGCTGGAGAATATTCTCTAGAACTCGGAGGATTAGCATGGGGAAGAAAATTCCAATTTCAGCTTTCAACCCTGATCTATATTTTGTGATCAAACTCATAAAAATAGAACACAGGAGCTGGAAAATTGACATCACTGACAAAGCACTGTTTTTTAACAATGATAAGCAGAGATACTGCTTAATTGCATTAAGAAACCTGCATGACATATCACAGCATATAAAACTAGAATAAATTTAACAGAAGACCATAAAAAGGGGGGGGGGGGAGCAAGTGAATTATTTATCCAAATTAGTACATAACATCAAAAAAATTGCAAGATAAAGAATAAATAGCACACTCACACATTCATAAAGAACTGATTTTCTTTTAGTGAGATTTTTGTTTTGTGTGTGTTTGTACTATACATAAGCATAAAAGAACTAGCTAAACAGACATTCTTCAGATTCATGAAAATAGCAGTACCCAGTATACATAAGCACTCGATAAGAAAGGGTATATTTGGTGTCATGTGGCACAGAATCAGCAGCGGGACTTGGAAACATTGTGTGACATTCATTCAGGTTTTAAGTTTCCCTTATGTTTGGAGAATCAAGACCCCAAGTGATGTCCCACATTGAGGTCTTGGACATGTGACCCGGTAGAGTTTGAATAAGACGCCTAAATACGTTCTTATTTGCTCAATTATATGGTATCTGCATCTAGATAAGATTTGCAAACACACCGTTTTTAAGTTCTTAACACAAAAATCAAAGTACTAGTATGCCAACAACTATCTGAAAAAATCTGATAACTACCAAAGATAAAGCCCAAACTAAATGCAAATAACCATAACAACTAAATAAACCAAATAATAAGTCCATATTTCAAGGAAATAAAATAACAAAATCCTACGTGAACATAGTATGGTGACTTGCCTCTCATTTGTGTGCCAAACTGAACCCCCATTATTCATAATCACCTTGAGGAGTTCCAAAGACACTGTTTTCCCTCTCAAAAGGATCTCATCGTCAGGATCCTCCTGTGACGAAAATTTCATAGATAACTTGCACAAATATTTAAAAACAAGAAATCCGTCCTCCCTAATTTTACTAGTAACACCATCAGAACTCGATTCGACCCCTTCCTTCGTCTCTTCCTCCTCAACTCCATCCTTCTCTTCCCCATTCGACACCTTAGACTCACCATTTTGCAACTCCGGACCAGTAATTGGCTGCGAAAACTTCAAATCTGGAACCCCTTCACTAGCATTCACAACCTCGCTAACAAAATTCTGACAATAATAAATTGAACTCCCTTCATTTAAATTCTTATCAGTAAACTCTAAAAGCTCACTCACCGGCACTGTTTTGGTAGAAACGTCCATGGAATCTTCTTCTGCTCGGGTAAATACAATAAGCACAATCTGAGCTAGAACGGACTTAGCACAGACCTGATTGGTTCCATTTAAAGCACTTAAATATACATTGTAACAAGTTCTAATGACGTGAAGCAAGCAATCACCACGGATCAAAACGCAGGGGCATCGAACGGCGGAGAGTAAAACACGTAGCACAGCAAGCTCTATCGATTCGTCGCCAATGCCACCAACTTTGCACACACTTTGGACAATTTTATAGAGGATGGAATTGGGGATGTTGCTCTCAATCTCACCGCGAACGAGGCCAAGGGAGAATAACTTGAACAGGGATTCGAGGGCGGGATCAGCGAGTTTGGCGTAATTGGAGTCGAGAGCAAGGAGGATGGGATTGAGGACAAAGTCGGCGTCGGAAGAGGAAAGGCCGAGTAGAGGAGAAGAGGGATCGGATAAGGCGGAGTTGGAAAGGGTGTCGAGCTTGTCGAGGGCGGATTTGCAGGAGGAAACGATGTGAGAGTGTTTCCGCCAAGCGGCGTTTTTGACGATCTTGTCGAGGGATGGGCCGAGCACGCGGCCGCACCGGGAAGGACCGCCGAGCATCTGGGGAGCTGACATCAGTCGCAATTGGGTTTCAGTTGCAGATCTGATGGGAATGGTGGTTGAAATGCAAAAGTCATTAGAAACCGAAATGCGTGAGATAGAAGCAATGGGATGAAAGCCCTTCTAATCTAATCTTTGAATTTTGGACAACGACTAATACTTGGGAGAGGGTAG
This sequence comes from Gossypium arboreum, assembly GCF_025698485.1. Classification (NCBI taxonomy): domain Eukaryota; kingdom Viridiplantae; phylum Streptophyta; class Magnoliopsida; order Malvales; family Malvaceae; genus Gossypium; species Gossypium arboreum. Next base: position 1,658,710 of record NC_069081.1, read on the forward strand.
AATGGAAGAAAGGCTAATTTGATTTGTCCAAGGCTGAGCAGCCGAGCCGACAGGCGCCTATTTAACCCGCCTTTATACCCTATTACTTACTCCCACTCCCACATGTGACGATCGGATTCGGTTCGAAATGTTAGGACCCGGTTTTTCTATTTATTTTATACTAATATTTGAATTTAAACATGTTATAAATCATTTATTTACCTTTTTTATTCATTCATCCCTTGTATTTATCTCTAATTTTGTAGGCTTTATAATTATCATTTACCCTCCATACTTGTACGTGAAGGAGAATACAACAAGAAGCTACATCTTTATTGTTCTTTGTTCTTTTCTAGATTTTTCTTTTATAATATGTTACCAAAACAATCATTCTATGTAGTATCTATATTTGAGGTTTGTTTTTGTTGTCTCTTCTTGGGAGTAATTCTTCCTTATTTATAAAACATGGTTCTCTTGATGTGACGTGTTAGAGAGGTAGCTAAGTGCCATGCATATAACTCAGGATGACACGTACCTCATTTAGGTTTAATACGTATCCTAAACGTGTCTTTCTAATAGGATTCACACCCAGGTGTCATCATATATGCTCGTGTGTTCCTCTAGGCGTGTTCGCATATCTTCCTCGCGAGGGACTGGTGTAATGCTTCGCAAGATTGCGAGGTGTTCTACCTTGCAAAAAGTTGATGTTCCACCTCGTAAGGTTGCGGGGAGTTCTATGTCAATGTCCACCTCGCGAGATTGCGAGGGTACCACCAGTTATGGGCCAGATTTTGGTTCACAAGATCGAATCAGATTTCGAGTTATGAGGTATTCTATAACAACTTGTCTCCCACTTTGTCGAAAAAGAATTATAAAATGACTCTTCTGAGATACAATCGCATGCGTTATCCGTGTAATTGAATGCTTAATTGTACTCAACTTTGAATTAAGCATGAAGTATAAAAATTAATTATGACTTTATGCAAGCTTAAATGATTGACATGTTTGCTTTCTATTATACTTTTTTGTTTTGTTTATAATTCACGAGCTGCGACCAGCTTCAAGTTTGCGAAGTACATAGTACCATATAAATGTATAACATGAAACTTAACTTCTCAAATATATAAACTTTTCTGGTGTTAGGCTATTCATATGAAAGGAGTAATAAAGTGCTTTGTAGCATCTCAAAGTAGGTGATATTTGTGTATTTTATAATCTGCAAGGGATCATAGTTTGTTTTTTATGAGCAATCTAACAATTTGTCTTATGATTTGACAAAATCCCAACTTAGATTAGTGAAAAACATTAAAAGAATTGGTGGTTTAGATTTGCGAAGTGTATCATGGGAGTTGACAAGGGAGACCGATAAGGTGTGTGGGCAAAGGATTTCGCAAACCGAAAGATTCGAAAATCTTATAAGTATATGGTTGCGATCTTAAATTGGCAAACTGTAAGATTCTGAAAATCTTATAAATAAAAGGTCGCGATCTTAAATCGGTGAATTGTAAAATTCTTAAAATCGTATAAGTATACGGTCGCTGTAACACCCTCACCCGATCCGGCCGTTGAATCCAAGTACAAGGTGCCACAAATAGATCGGATTAGACTAGACACATATTTTTAACTTAACAATTTTAAATGCTAACTTTATTAATTATTAATACATACTCTTACAATCGAAACCTTAAATTAAATAAAAGATTACTAACTTAAAATTTTAGATTCTGAATTTTCTACTTAGATAAAATGTAATGGATCTCGAGGCAAAGCCTCTGAGGATGCCCCTTCCTATGTGCATGATCCTATTGATAAAGATCATTGGTCTAACACGGTCTGGCTCGGTTCATTTCTTGAGCTCCTTATCTTGTAATTCCTACAACCACAAGTCAAACCCTGTATAATTTTGTATGAACTTGGTGAGTTTCTTTACTATATTTCATATATTAGCCCCAATCTTGTCGAGGTATTTTAAAAGAGAAAATAAACACATTAACTCCCTGATCATCTTGGGGCAATTTCTCTCAATCTAGGTTAGCGGACTTTGATTTATTCCCCGAATTTATCTGTAACGCCCCGTACCCGAGACCGTCGCCGAAGTCGAACACGAGGTGTTAACAGACTTAATTCATTACTTAAACAGCTCAAACAATTTATTTTTAAAATTTTCAGTCAAGCTAGCAATCTGCGTCACAGTCGCTTAAAATTCATATCTCGAGTTTCAAAACTCGAAATCCAATTCCGTAAATTTTCCCTAAAACTAGACTCATATATCTATTTACTAATTTTTTTCTAGAATTTTTGGTCTAGCAAATTAGTACAGTTTATTAGTTAAAGTCTCCCTGTTTCAGGTTCAACTGCTCGACCACTTGTGTATTACTTAATCAGATATCTCCTTGTACAGAGTTTCAATGACTATGCCGTTTGTTTCTAATAAAACTAGACTCAATAAGGAATCTGTATATATAAATCATGACTTATAATTATCTTTGAACAATTTATGGTGAATTTCCAAATTCAGAACAGGGGATCCAGAAATCGCTCTGGACCTGTTTCACAAAAATTTAAACATCTCATAAAATATAACTCATATACCTGTTTTGTTCCATCCATATGAAAATAGACTCATAATTCTTCAATTCCATATTTAATTCATCATCTAATTGTATCTCTACTATTTTTAATGATTTTTCAAACTCACATAACTGTTGCTGTCTGAATCTATTTTATGGTAAATTTTACCTATTTCATGGTTTCCATCGATTAGCTAGCAATTTAGCATACATAACACCAAATATGATCATGATTAGCCATTCCAATGGCTAATTATTACCAAGCATTTCCATACCACTCAATAACCATATCATAAGACCATATATACAAAATGATTATAATGCTATACATGCCATACTCAAAATATACAAGCCATTATGCCAAGATGGTATACGGATAGTGTGAGTGTGCCTCCGACCGTTCCCGATTTCCGAGCTGGCTTGTCAACACTCGTATGCGAAAATGGCTACTTTTACCATTTCGTCCACAACTTGGTATTTTCCCCATTTTAGCCCGAATTTTAGTTTTCCTTGATCTATCATTTAAAATATAGTCTAATTAGGACTCACATTATTCAAATTGACCCAAAATCATATTTTGTCAAAATTACAATGCCCCTAAACTTTTGCATATTTACACTTTTGCCCCAAAGCTCGTAAATTAAACTTCAGCCTATTTTCTTATGTTTTATGACATGCTGATCATTTTTCCCTTCTATGGTAACATCAAATTCTCACTCTAACATGTACTTATGACTATTAGGTATTTTTACCGATTAAGCCCTTTTGCTCGTTTTCACTTAAAACCGAGTAGTACAAGTTGTCTAACATAATTTAAAACCTCATATTCTATCATAAAACACCAAAATACACAAATTTCACCTATGGGTATTTTTCCAAATATGAACCCTAGGTTGAATTATTGCTAGCATAAGCTTAATCGAGCTACCGGGACTCCAAAAACGTAAAAATCATTAAAACGAGGCTAGAACGGACTTACAATCGAGCTTGGAAGCTTGAAAAACCCTAGCCATGGTTTCTCCTTGCTATATTCGGCCATGGGGTTGAAGATGAGCAAAATTGGCTTTTAATTTTGTATTTTAATTCATTTTACCCCTAAATGACCAAAATGCCCTTACTACTAAACTTTCCAAAAATTCCATCCATGTCCAATTTTTGTCCATAGACTTAGAAATTGGTAAAATTTCTATTTAAGACCTCCTAATTAATATTTCAAAACAATTTCATACTAGAAACTTCTAGAATGCAAGTTTTACAAATTATTCGATTTAGTCCCTAATTTCAATTTAAGCACTTTATGCATAAAATTTCTTCACGAAATTTTCACACAATCATGCAATCATATCATAGACCTCAAAATAATCATAAAATAATTATTTCTATCTCGGATTTTGTGGTCACGAAACCGCTATTCCGACTAGGCCCAAAATCAGGATATTACATTATCTATAAAAGGTTAGAACTATAACAACCTACCCGAAGGATATTTCAAGTTATTGTTTGGCGAGTATTTATTTAGGGTAGTTAACAAGTAAATTAGTAGAGTATTTGATTTTGTGTGGTGTATTTGGTGGGATACGCCATTTGGTGAATTCTAAGTTTTGGCGAACTCTAGGGTTTGGCAGACTCTTCTGTTAAGTTATCTGCCAACCCTAGATGTTTTGGGCAAACTCGTTAGTTCATAGCTTAGTAAGTTTGATTCCATAGTTAGTATATGTTACGATGACATGGTAAGTGATGTTAAAGTTTTGTTGAAACCTATTTAGAATCGAACTAGGATACTATAGAAAATTTGATACTTAATTAATACTTCTCAAATTTCTAGAGTGATTGTGGGATCCTCTGATTTTCCATTAAGTTTTTTTATTGGTTGTCTCTACTATATAAGGACATTAGGCTAGCATGTTTGTACATTTTGCTTCTGCTTCTTCTTCCTTGCATTTTTATTGAAGCTTTAGAAATTCTAAGTTAGAGTCAATAGCAAGGAGTTCAAGCATTTAGCTAACACCATTCTTATCACCAGATTACTGGTAATTTCTGGTAAACCTTTAAGTCATTATTGAAGGAAATTATGTGTCTATAGTAATGCATGTGTGACAGCCCAAAATTGACCCTAGTCGGGATGTGGTTTCGGGACCACAAAATCGAGGCATAAAAATAATTTAAAATTTATTTTGATGCCTATGATATGTGTTAATTTGTGTGTGGCATTTTTGATGATTCGATTTAGTGTTATAAAGGTGAATTTCACTAGAAAGGACCTAGTAGTAAACTTTGAAAGTATGATGGGGAAATGTGTGATAACTAGTTGATAATGCATGTAAAATTAAGGGATTTGCATGTCAAATTCCCCAAAGATGGCATAGTGGCCGGCCATGACAAGGAGTTATGGGCAAGGAAAAACATGTTATGACATGTTTTGATAATGCATGATGTGATGAAATGATAAAAATTTAGTGGTGGGAAGAGAAACAAAAAAAAAATGTGTGTGGGTGTGGTATTCTCCCATTGTTGCCGTGAGTGAAAGAAGAGCAAAGAAAAAATTTTGTTCATCCTTGTTCTCTCCTTTTGGCCGAAAATACTAAGGAAGAAGATAGGATTTTGCTCCATTTTGGTTTAGAAGAGATCTAGAAGGAGATTTGGCTATACTTGCATCAAGATTAAGGTATGTATGAAGTTGTGTCATGAGATTCATGCATGTTTTAGTTGCTAACTTGATGTTCATGTTAGCCATGGTTCAAATCCTTGTTATGCCATGGAATTGGTATTAGGCCAAGGTTGATATTGTGTTAAAGCCATTGCATGCTAAATGTGAAGCTTGATAATGATGCATGCAATGATGGATTGACTACTTTTGAAATTTCTTTGTAGCAATCTTGAGTAAGACATTGAGTTCTTTGTTTAACCATGACCGAAGTTGAAAGGGTATGAATGTGATGTATTCGCCATGATGCATTCATGAGCATGATTTATGCTTGTTACTTGATTGGTAAAATTTATGTTTTAGATGGTTATGAACACCTTGAGGTTCGGCCATGCACCTATATGTGTATGCATGTTTGCACATGATGATTTGGTTATGAAGTAAATGATAAATATGTTTGTTTAAAGAAGAAATTGTTGAAGAATGTTTGTGAAATTGCAAGTACATTCGGCCTAGTACACATGTGATGTGAAAATCTTGGAATTTATTGTTGATTTGGTGCAAGTATGGCTAAGTATAATCCGCCATATGAGTGCTTGATGCTATATTATAAGTATTGAGCTACAATATGTAAAGCATTAGCTAGTAAAATGTGTGCCATTCATGTGTGGTGTTAAACATGTAATTGGCCTCAACATCAACATGCATAATCGGCCATGAATGAGTGCCTAAGAGGTTGTGTTGTTCGCCATGAGTAAGCATGTTGAAGGCTTTGTGTGTTAAGTCGATTCATGAATTCGTACTTATGTGACTTTAATGTCTAGTGAATAGATGTGGGCTAAGTGCCTTGAGTTCTTCTTTTCGATACTCAAATGATTGAATCAAATTATTTGTTAAATTAAGCTTAAGAGCAAAGGGGACCAAATCCGATAAAGGGAAGGAAAAAGTAGTCGAATAGCCATCGGAATCGCTCGACAACATCCGAGGTAAGTTTTCGAGTATCGAACTTAGATTTTGATTCGATTGGATGAAGTAATAAGCAATCGAAATTGTGCCCTTGTATGTGGCCATTGAGCCCAAATGATATTTCTTATTAAGTGAATTGTGCATAAAAGTTTTGTTATGATATTGAAACAAAGATGTGTATGAATGTGCGAATTGTGATATCCGGGCTAAGCCCAAGGCAAATGTGCGACCAGATATCCGGCTAAGCCCAAGGCAAATGTGCGAGATATGATATCGGGCTAAGCCCGAAAGCGATTAATGCGAGTTGTGATATCCGGTTAAGTCCCAAGGCATTTGTGCGGGTTATCATAACCGGCTATGTCCCGGCGTTTGAACAGTAGCTATATCCAGTTAAACTCGAAGGTATGTGATTTGAAAATTATAAGCTTGCTGTAAAAATTTTCAGTTAATGCACTTGTGAAATTCCCAACAACAAGGTATGTTTTGTGTGTGCTTTGCACACTATGAGTAAATGCGCATCTGAATATTCGCTCTAATGATAAATGAGCTATCGGCATTAACTAGGCCGTTATTTGTGTATGAATATAAGAGTTGGGATTGTGAAGTAAGCATGTCTTTGAGAAATTGTGCATATGAATTATTGTTTAGCTACTTGAATGCTATGCTTTGGTTGTGTGTATATTATGGCTCAAACTTACTAAGCATAAATTGCTTACTCCGTTTCTTTGTTTCTCTGTTTATAGATTTTGCTCGTTAGCGATCGGATTCGGGATCATAGAAGTTGAAGTCAACCACACTATCAAAGCCCTTTTGGTACTCCTTTAGTTGAGTTTTGGATATGGCATGTATAGGACTACCCTCGGTTATTTTAAGTACTTGTGATGTATATGTGTACGGCCATGCGAAAATGGTTCGTAAAAGTGGAGTATGGAATTTGACCATATGTGGTTTGTAATTATATTTGGTTTCATGATGTGATTATGGTTTGGAATGAGAGAGTTGGCCACATGATCAGCCATTGGAATGGCTAAATATGATCATATGTGGACCTAGGTATGACTAGACTATAGTTGGTCCATGGGAACTACAATATAGGTAAAGCCTACCTTAAAAACAGAGGCTGCCAGCTACAGTGACGTGGATGTAAAAAATCACCAAAATTTGTAGATATGGTGTTAAATAGTGAATAAATTATGTGATCGAACCTTGACGAGTCTATTTTCATATGAAAGTAACTAAACGATCATATGATCAGTATACCGAGAGATATTAAAGTTCTCGTGAGACAGGGCCAGAATGGTTTCTGGGTCCCCTGTCACGACTTTGAAAATTTGCCATAAATTATCCAGAATGAATTAGAAGTCATGCCTTATATGTGCAGATTCCTTTTTGAGTCTAATTTCATTGGAAACAAACGGTATCAGTATTGAAACCCTGTACAGAGAGATATTCAAGTTGTAACGCGCGAAGGTCAGTGTAGTCGACCCCTGTAACATGGGCGACTTTAACTAATAAACTGTACCAATTGGCCCGACCAAAAATTCTAGAAATAAATCCATGGATGGATATATGAGTCTAAATTCAGGTAAAATTTACAGAATCAGTTTCCGAGTTGTGAAACTCGAGATATGCTTTTTAAGGCGACAGCGACGCAGTTTTCCAGCTTGCCTGGGAATGTCAAATTGGTCGGTGCCATAAGTGGTTTTGGCTTGTTAACCCCTCGTGTCCGACACCGGCAACGGTCTCAGGTTCGGGGTGTTACAGCATGCATAAGTTTTAAATTGTTCTTGAGGAAGGAAACTTTTTGATTCTGAGTTACATGATACTGATTGGGTTGGATGTTACTGATTCATGCATGCATGTTAAGTTTCGATAGTATGATGATCTGATAGATATGTTTGTCTCTCTTTTAGCTCAAGAAACTAAAGAAAGTCTCAGCAACAAAGGCAAAGAACCTGTTGAGTAGATTACTATACTAAATTTTCTGGTGAGTTCCTTTTTACTTCCTTGTAGTCGACCCCTGTAACATGGGCGACTTTAACTAATAAACTGTACCAATTGGCCCGACCAAAAATTCTAGAAATAAATCCATGGATGGATATATGAGTCTAAATTCGGTAAAATTTACAGAATCGGTTTCGAGTTGTGAAACTCGAGATATGCTTTTAAAGGCGACAATGACGCAGTTTTCCACTTGCTCGGAATGTCAAATTGGTCGGTGCCATAAGTGGTTTTGGCTTGTTAACCCCTCGTGTCCGACAATCGCAACGGTCTCGTGTTCGGGTGTTACAAGATGCATAAGTTTTAAATTGTTCTTGAGGAAGGAAACTTTTGATTCTCGAGTTACATGATACCGATTGGGTTGGATGTTACCGATTCATGCATGCATGTTAAGTTTCGATAGTATGATGATCCGATAGATATGTTTGTCTCTCTTTAGCTCAAGAAACTAAAGAAAGTCTCAAAGAACAAAGGCAAAGAACCTGTTGAGTAGATTACTATACTAAATTTTCTGGTGAGTTCCTTTTTACTTCCTTGTATTGTAAATTCTATTATTGTATGAACTGTGTAAGGTAAGTATTCCTTCTCAACAATGCATGTGTGATGTTTGATCTCATGGTGTTCAACCAGCGTTATTAGTGTGGTATGGTCTGTTTATGTTTCGATGCTGAACATCCTCTTTACTGCACAAGTCAGTACCATCAATATGTGATATGTAATATATGATATGTGATTTGTGCGATGTGATGATGAAGAAAGAGGATATGTTTGTGATGGCTCCGGTAGGGCAACTATATTACAAACCGAACTGGCAGATCACGAGAAAACATGCTCGACTAAACAAAAATTATATGAGTTAAGGGTGTGTGTACATATGAATATAATTTATCAATATGACTTTGAATATGAATTCTGGATACGAGGCTGACATAAGGATAGGTTACATATAAGTTATGGTTAAGTTGGCAGATAGTAATCGCCTATGTGTCGTGTTAAGTTGGTGTATTGAGTTTGTCCATATTCTGTAAACGTCATTGGGCATATTATGATTATTGTGTATGAACCTCTCTGAAAGTTAGGTATCCTTACGGTATTAAAGCTTGTTCATTAGTAGTATCATTGTATATTAATTGTGTTTTCTTTATGGAACTCACTAAGTTCGTTTGAACTTATTCTGTTATCCTTTCCTTCTCAAGCGTGGTAACTAAAGGTAGAGATTCTATTGAAGGGAATACACTAGAGAACTATTAATAGTAAGTCATTTGTTTAATTCTATATCATGCATGACCTTTTGGGGAGTGACGCATAGATCTACTCTATAATCAACCTGTGTAATGATTTGCAACTTTTGTCATGATATTGTTATTTAATAACTTTTTGTGAACTCTAGAAATATGTATTTTAATCTAAGGAAATCTGGTTTATGATATCGGCTTTTGACATATACGCCAAATAGTTTTGAACATTGTTTTAACTGCCAATGATGCACTTGAAACTATTGTATGATAAATAATTCATTTTTTGATTTATAAAATCTATAAACTTATATAAGGCTTCCGCCAAATGTCATTTAAAGGTGTTTTTACTTGTCGTACTACTGATTTGTTTGTTTTGTCTTTGTCATAATGAGGTTTACGCCAAGACCTCGATACTTTAAAAAAATTTCAAGTGTTTTTGTCAAACTCGAATAGTTTTATGTTATGACATACCCTACCTGGATCCAAAGATCGGGTTGGGCATAGGTGTTACAAGTTTTGATATCAGAGCCAAGGTTAAGTTGGTTCTTGGAAAACCGAATGATGTGTCACGCCCCGCCATACATGATACATCTCTAGCTTAGTCTTTGTAATTTGAGCTAATTTGAGTTACGGGTATTAGTTACGAGTTGGATTCTGATTCACAAGGTCGGATCGGATTTCAAGCTATGAGATATTCTATAACACTATAAATGTTAAGATTCATAGAATTTTTTTTAATGCATCATATTTAAATTAATTTGTTTTATTTAAGGATAACGAATTTTTGTTATTAATCTTAAGATATATGATTGTATAAACAAGAGCAATTGGAACCAATATGCATTTCCCACTCATATTTAATGGTAATTCTTTGATACTTGCCAAAACCCAAGTAATTCTAATAAATCAACAACTGTTAACAACTTTGTTTTTAATTTGTTATGAGGATAAGATTAAATGGTGAAATGATGCAATTTGGTTTTATTATGAAATTTTCTATTAAAAGAGTAAAAATATTACATGTGATTCTTTAGTCATTTCTCGATTTGAGATTTTCAACATGTTATATCTCACATTCATGATTTGGTTTTTTTTTTTTTTTTAGGCTTCTAGTTGCATTCTTGAAACTATGAAATTTTATTAGCATAAGCGAAATTATTTATTGAAGTTTTATAATATAAAAATATTCATGTTATCATTGCATCGGTAATTTGAATAACATGAAAGAATTTACAAATTTGTAATATTTTCAATATAGATAATTAATTAAAATTGATTAATTAATGGTAATATTCCTAAGTTAATTGATGAGTTGTTGTTATTTAAATTAATTATTTAGTTTGGTAAAGTATTGAAATTTAATGATTTATCATGACTATATATCATTATAGTATTGTGTTGACACTTATAATATTTTATTTTATAATTACACCTTATGTGTTTTAAATATGTTTTATAATAATCATACGGTGAAAAAGATTTCAAAAATTATTATGAATAAATCTTATAGTTTGGTGAAAAATGTGGAATGTTTCAGATGTGCATACCAGGAAGTGCCCACTTCCTAAAACATTGCGATAAACAAGCAGTTTTCATATTTAAAATATTGGCAATTTATTAAATCATGTCTTTGGACTGAGCGAGTTGAAATTGTGAATTATATCTAGCTCATCAATAAAGATCATATCACTTGAAGAAACATATTTGGAGAACTGGATTGGATCAAGGAAGTTGGGTCAAATTGGAACGTTAAAAATTTAGCTGCCAACAATCTTTATTTACCTTGGTTGTTAATATTATATTGTATTTAACTAGTTTAGTTGTTGTTAATGAGGATTATTAGATCTTTGTTATGTTAGTAAGTCTGAAAATTTTTATATAATTGAGAAACTTGTATACGTTGACGTACTAAATTTGAAATAACTTAATCTATTTTAAGTGAAGAACATTATTTGTATGAGTGCATGTGATTGTAAAACTTTTGTGTTGTGGTTTTACAAGCTACGTTTTCAGGTGGAGACTTTAGTGGTGAGGGTTCTAGTCTTCATATGTGCAAAAGTGAGGAAATTGTCATTAAGGTGTGATAGATTTAGGTTCACTTACTGTAAGTGTTTGAAGATAGTGGACATTTCTCACTAAGCTAGGTCCCACAAACTTAAGGAAAGCGAATTGTGTAAACAATCTTTGTGTTCCTATTTTTGTTCTATCCTTCGCAGTGCTTGGAATGTGTCAACTTTCCCAATCATTTCGGCCAGGACTTAGCTTGTTACTTAATAATTATTTTAGGTCAACAATTGGTATTAGAGCTTCCCACTTAACATAATAATGGAGGTTCCTAGTGTTACTATTCACAAGCCATTGAAGGATCATCAACCTCCTGACCTCCAAGTTGAAGGCTAGTCACTACATTTATTGGAAGGCTTGTATGAAAGTTTATATCAAAGCAATTCGAGGTTTGAGGAGTGAAGAAGATCAATCGGTAGAAAGATGAGAAATGACATAGACTGCCTCGTACAAAGCACAAGTACTATTTCAATTAAAAGTTTATTACTATAAATATCACAAGGCTCTGTTTTAAAAAAAAGTTAACTTCCACTGTACCTAAGAACACTATTTTCTAAATCGATTTTTCTAATAGGTTCATTTAGCTCTCTAAGTTCTGGAGTTACTTATGAATATATGTCAATTCTTCATCAAGATTGTTAGAGTTGTGTGATTTGAATCTCATTTGATTCGGCCTAAAAAGTTCAAGGTGCAACTCACTTATTAAATAAATAAAATAGAGAGGCAAAAATGGAGATATGTGGGGGTGAAGGTCCGAGGGCCTTCTTTTATTTCCTTTTTTCTTTTACATTATTTGTCTCTTTTTTAAAAAAAAAAAATTCTTTCTTCCTTCCTTCTTCCTTTGTAATTTTTGGTAATATCAGTAATGTTTGAATTTTGCCTTCCCAAGGTCGAGACGATAGTGATTAATTATGTTTTCAGACTTCACCACTTGCTTGCTCTGACTTGATAAGATCAAAAAAGTTATTTCATCAATCAAAACCAATATTTTATAACCAAACTGAATTGACCAGTCGAATCGAGAATCAGTCGAGGTACTAGTTTAGATATAAGGGTTGAATTGATACATACCAAGTAAATCGATTTCTCTACTTTTAAATATTTTTATTAATTTTTTAATAATTTATTTGATCGAATTGGACGATTTGATCAAACTGGGAATTGGTGACCTGATCGGTTCAACCATCGGTATAGACCTTGTCATACAAGTTGAATCCGTATAAAACTATACTTCTTTTAATACTTAAAAATGACACATAGCCGAAAACCTATTGTATTGTTGTTTTTCAACATTAGTGAATTTCTCCTCCTCTGCCCGTGGTTTTTTCTCGATAAGGATTTTCCACGTAAAATCTGCGTGTTCTAATTTTTCTTTCTTATTGCTTTGCGATCATTCCTACTACCATTATCGACGTATAGTATTAAGGGTGAGCATTCGATCGAATCGAATCGAGTGAAAAAAATTTGAGTTAATTAAGTTGACGAATTTTATTTTATCATCCTAACTAGATTTAAAATTTTCTCGAATTATAATTTTCAAAGGGATCAAATTATAATTTTAGCATGGGTTAAAAGATCATTGAATGGGATTTATTGTCCCAATAAGCCTATAAAACAAATGACTTATTAAGTTTCTAATTTTACAAAAAAAGTCATTTTAACCATTCATTTAATTATTCATCTCTTTTAGTCATTAAACTTGTATTGTTTATTAAATCACCTAAAATGCATAGAAAAATTAATATCTATTAACTTTGCTAAGTGGCATTAATTATTTTTTAAAATTTAAAATTTTAATAATTCAAAAATAAAAAAATATTTTAAAAACATATAAAAATATTTTTAATTTTTAAAAATTAGTTAATTGTTAATGTGGTATACATGTAGACATCACGTCAAGAAAATTAACACACATTAACTTTTCCATCTATTTTAAAATAATTTAACAAATAGCACAATTTCAAATATTAAAAGAGACAAATATATATATATATATATATATATATATATATATATATAAAACTAAAATAAAAATTCAGGACCGCAAAAGGGGCTATTTTATTAAAATAATCTAAAAATTTTGATATTTATAAAAATAACTCAGGTTCAAAAACAATCACAAAAATAACCTGAAATGAACAGTAAAATTGGGGTTTGGCCTATCAATGGCCGGCACCAACTCGTATTTTGCACCAATGATTGCCAAATGATTGTGTCAGGCTTTAAAAAATTAATTTTTTTAGTTTTGGCCTGTCAATGGCCGACACCCAGTACAACAAAAAAAAATCGAATTTTTTTTCAAAAATTTTTTTGCTCTCTAAAATACGAGTTTTAAAAAAAATTTGGGTCTTGGCTCACAATGGCCGACACCAAGACAACAAAAAAATCAAATTTTTTTCAAAAATTTTTTGCTCTCTAAAATACGAGTTTTAAAAAAATTTGGGTCTTTGGCACAATGGCCGACACCCAAGACAACAAAAAATCAATTTTTTTCAAAAAATCGAATTTTTTTCAAAAAATTTTTATCTCTAAAAATACGGGTTTTAAAAAAATTAGGTCTTGGCTGTCAATGGCGGCACTCAAGACAACAAAAAAAATTGAATTTTTTCAAAATTTTTTTTTTGCTCTCTAAAAATGTAATGACCAATTTTTACAATTATCGAAAAAGTGCATTTCTAGGTCTCCGTTTCGAAAAATAGATTTTAAATATTTATTAAAAATATTTACGAAGTTAAGAGAGTGATTAATTAAAGTTTAATGAAGCAAATTAGCTTAAATAAAGGATAATTAGATAAAAGGATTAAATTGAATGAAGTGTGAAAGTTTAGTTATAGGATAAAGAAATTGAAAGGACTAAATAAGTAAATAAGCCAAAGGAGTGCCAAGTGTATGGCAAAAATAAAATACATGTGTAATAAGTATTATACATACATTTGTAATACATGTATGTATTTACTTATTATTTAAGTAAATAATTAATGTATTTATTATTATTAAATTGATATTATATGATGAATAGATTAAATAAAGACAAGTGTATGGTAATGATTTGGTACAAATATATTAATAAAAAATACATACATTTGTAATATATGTATTTGATATTAAATGGATATTTATTATTTAGTGAAAGATATTTATTAAATAAATAATTATATTATAATATACTTATATGATAAATAAATGTAAAATGACAAGTGTATGGTGAGGATAAAATACAAATGTAATAATATATGTGTGCCTAAGTGTAAAATAAATATTTGATATTAAGTAGATATTTAATAAAGTCATTATTATTGTTATTATATATATATATATATATATATATATAAAGTAAAACAAAAGAAAAAGAAACAGAGAAGGAGACGAAACAGAGGAAAGAAAGGAAGGAAAGAAAAACAAAAGGAAAATTAGGGTTTTTGAAGCCTTAAGCTTTACTAGGTAAGCCAATTTGATCCCTTTTCTTGCAGTATTGATGTTTATAGAATTCTAGAGAAGAGTACTACATGAATTATATCAAAAGTTAGGAAGTTAATGAATTTTTATGTGTTGATTAAGTTGAACAAAAAGATGAATTAAGGGCTAAATTGATAGAAATTCAAGTTAGAAATGAAATAAGGATTCAATTGTAAAGTGATTCATAAGTTTTATGCTTTAAGGACTAAATTGAAGGAATTTTGAAATTATGGTTTTATGATGAAAAATAAAATCAACATTTTGCATTATGACTGTTTGGGACAGCAGCAGTAGTTTAAGTTTGAAAAATCACCAAAAAATTTATAAATTGAATTAGAGGATGAATAAAATATGAAATTAAAGCTTATTGAATGTAAATTCCTATAGAAGAAACGATGTAAGCAATTGAATTGTAAATTATGAGATATAATGAGTTTTGTTAGAATATATCATAATGAATTTGAGTTCCCCTGTTTTGACTTTGGAAAATCACCAAAAATTGAAGAAAAATAATTAGAGGCTTAAAGTTATATGTTTAGAATCCCTAATGAGTCTATTTTCAGGAGAAATCAACAGGAATATTATCTGAATTCTGTACTTTGAGATAATTAATTTTTAGTGAAGAAGGGTCGAAACTGTCAGACAGCAAAATGAGGGTGAATTTAAAGAATAAATTGTATTTAATGGCTAAACAAAAAATTCTGAAAATTTTATGGTAAGAAGATTTGTGAGTCTAGTTTCAAGAGAAATTAGCGGATCTTAATTTAGAATTCTGTAACTCAAGATATAAATTAGTAATCTATTAATGATTATGAATTATATTAATTTCGTAGTCAATGTGGTACCGGAAATCTCAGCTAAGAAAGGACAAGACAAAGTCAACGGGAGTTAGCTCGGAAATTACGGTTTGTATTTCTATAATCCGAACTTAATACTTAAATTGTTGGATTTATTATTTAATATATATATGTAGTAGGTGTTTTGAGATGATTATTTGAATTGGATTGAATATTGATTATATTGAATTGATTTATGAATATATGTGAATGTTTGAATTGAAATGAATATAGATGTGGAAATTGAATAATAAATATTTGTTATATTAGAAAATATATGTAGTCGGAAGTGTGATGAAATTGATAGAAAAATCTGATTATTGTGAAATTGAATATTTGTTAGTGAAAAGTGAATGTAATTATATTGAATTGAATATATATAGTTAATTAATTAAAATATGAATTAATTGAAAACTGAAAATTGAAAAGTGAATTAAATACCCTATTAACTAGTCGGACTGAGTCGGATATAGTTGGCATGCCATAGGATTTGGAAGTGTTCAGCAATCGAGTGTCATCTTGGTGTGTTTGGTCGGAATCATAAATCCGCCAAAGTCCGAGTCTTGTTAATAGGGGTAAATATGAATATTAAGTAAAATTGAAATACGAATTAAATTTCCTATTAACTTGTCGGGCTAGTCGGATATAATTGGTATGCCATAGGATTGGAAGAGTACGGGATTTATTGGCTTTACTGATCAGGCACTTTATGTGCCGTATTTTAGGCACTTATGTGTTTGATTCTTTATATCGCCATCGCGATCATTACCGATTCGGCACTTTGTGTGTCGAATATTGTTACTGTTACCGTTACCGATTCGGCACTTTGTGTGTCGAATATTGTTACTGTTACCGTTACCGATTCAACACTTTGTGTGTCGGATATTGTTACCGTCTCATTCTTTATTCTTGCTCGAATTTGTTCCGATGAGGTACTCGTATGCCGCATCGCCTCTTTATCGTTATCGCTTCGCTTTTTGACTTGATAGATGAGGCACTATGTGCCGTATTAGTGTGTTGGTTGGATCCATGTATCCGTCGAGTCCGAGTCATGTTAATAGGGGTAAATAAAGGTATAAAATAACGATTATTCTTGAATAATTGATCATTATCGGATAATTGATTCTTGGATATTAGACTATTCTTGAATAATCGAATATTCTTGAATAATTGATCATTCTTGAATAACGATTGTCCTTGAATGAATGATATTCTTGAATAACTTAATTGTTATTGAATATCGATTTTCTTGAATAATTGATCGTTATTGGATAACCGATCAATTGATCGACTTGAATAATCGGTTATTATTGAATAATTGATTATTATCGAATAACCGATATTCTTGAATAAATAATTGTTCTGAGTATTAATGAACATTACTGATTGATTAATTGCTATTGAAAAATAATAAATGATTTGAAATTTAAAGTAGACCAAAACATTGGTTGGAAATTGAATGTTTGAATTCTTATTGAGTTTGAATAGTTCAATATATATAAATTAATATGTTTTATAATTGTTTAAGTGTTCAGATTATAGAAATACCACTGAGTGTATACTTTGTTTTCGTACACAGGTTAAGTTAAGGCTAGACCGTTGAATCAACATCCTAGGCCGATCCCTAATTCAATGAGGTAAAGTATGTTGAGTATTAGTAATAGCAAGTAACTAGGTTGTTTTATGAGAGCCATTTAGGTTGTAGAAGTATTGATGAAATGAGTAAATTATGGTTGGCAACGGTATATAATATGAATTTTAAAATTTACTAAAAATTCGTAGTGATTCTAAATTAGTCCCGAATTGAATTTACTGTTCATATTAGACCGCGAGGGCCCATTAAAGAGACGACATCTTAAAACAAGGATGAGTGTGAATATTTATTTTAATTAATGACCAGAATTAGATCAGATAATCGGTAATGTCTCGTAACCTGTTCCTATGATGAGATAGGGTTAGGGGACGTTACAAAACATACGAGTTTAAAAAAAATAATTTTTTGGGTCTTTGGCTTGTCAATGGCGGTACCAGTCGACAAAAAGAAATTGATTTTTTTCAAAATTTCTTTTGCTCCCTAAAATACGAGTTTTAAAAAAAATTTGGGTCTTGGCACATCAATGGTCGGCACCAAGATAACAAAAAAAATTGAAATTTTTTCAAAAAATTTTTTGCTCTTTAAAATACCAGTTTAAAAAAAAAATTGAAAAAAATTTCAAAATTTTTTTTGCACCCAAAATTTTTTTTTTGAAAATTCGTATTTTTAGAGAGCAAAAAAAACTTTTTGAAAAAAAATTGAATTTTTTTTGTTGTCCACAAGCAAGCACCCAAATTTTTTTTTTAAAACTCGTATTTTTAGAGAGCAAAAAAAATTTTTTAAAAAAAATTTGAATTTTTTTTTGTTGTACTGGGTGCCGGCCATTAATAGGCCAACACTTAATTTTTTTTTTAAAAATCTTATTTTTAGAGAGCAAAAAAAAATTTTTGAAAGAAAATTCGAATTCTTTTTGTTGTATTGGGTGCCAACCATTGACAGGCCAGCACAAAAAAAAAAGTTTTTTTTTAAAACAAGTATTTTCAGAGAGCAAAAAATATTTTTTGTAAAAAAAATTGACTTTTTTTTTTTGCAGTGGGTGCCGGCCATTGACAAGCCAGCACCCAAAAATTTTTTTTTTTAAACTTATATTTTTAGAGAGCAAAATTTTTTTTTAAAAAAATTCAAAATTTTTTTTAAAAAATTCAATTTTTTTTTGTTGTACTGGGTGCCGGTCATTGACAGGCCAGCACCCAAAATTTTTTTTAAAACTCGTATTTTTAGAGAGCAAAAAAAATTTTTTGAAAAAATTTCAATTTTTTGTTAGACTTGGGTGCCGCCGGTGATGAGCCAAAGATCCAAAAATTTTTTTTTTAAAGCTCGTATTTTTAGAGAACAAAATTTTGTTTTTGAAAAATAATTTGAATTTTCTTTTTGTTGTCTTAGGTGCAAGCCATTGACAAGCCAGCACTAATTTTTTTTTTTTAAAACTTGTATTTTTAGAGAGTAAAAAAAAAATTTGAAAAAAATTCGAATTTTTTTTTTGTTTTATTGGGTGCCGGCCATTGACAGGCCAGAACCCAAAATTTTTTTTTTTAACTTGTTTTTTTAAAGAGCAAAAAAAATTTTTTTGAAAAAAAAATCAAATTTTGTTTTTTGTTGTACTGGGTGCCAGCCATTGACAGGCCAGCACCCAAAATTTTTTTTTAAACTCGTATTTTGTATGCCAATATGATACGATTTTAAAAAAAAATACCCTGATGCCGGCTATTGACAAGCCAAAACTAAAAAAATTAATTTTTTAAAGCCTGACACAAATATTTGGCATTCATGGGTGCAAAATACGAGTTGGTACCGGCCATTGACAGACCAAAACCCAATTTTACTGTTCATTTCAGGTTATTTTTGTAATTATTTTTTAGCATAGGTAATTTTTGTAAATATCAAAATTTTTTGGATTATTTTAATAAAATAGCCGCAAAAAGGCAATGTCAAGATTAAAGCCCCTATGCATGTTTTGGGCATCTTTTAAACTTTATAGCAACAGATGCACAACATAATTTTGCATTCCAACTATTGAGATATGAGTAGGGAAGTATGACCTTTCAAAAATATTAATTTTAAAAATAGGAAACACAAGGCACAATTTGGACCTTCAGTTCATGTTTCTTTTACTTTCTTTTTTCTGTTTTGTAGCCACTTTTTTCTCCTCTTTTGACTATCATGCTTATTTCATGGCATGACTGGAGATGTTCTCAATCATCTCCTACTAACTCCTGGTTTACACTTGTACACCTCTTCATTACAGATAGAACTGTAAATTATCAACACCAATGGTTCTCTACCATCTTTCAACACATAAAAATCTCTAAAAAAAAAAAGTTCCCTTACTTGAACTGTTTCCCTTCAAACGTCTGACCGAACTGCCAATTCGCTGGTGCAACACTGTAAGATGCAACCGTCCTTCCGGTACTCGCTGTTACCTCAAAAGAAAGTGGCTGTCCCACAAGATTAATGTTGGAGTGCCAGTTTTGTCCCCAATTCCTTGCCATTGGCATCCACCCTGTTTTGGAGCCCTTCACTTTCACTCCCACAACTTCACCATCCAATCCCACATTGGTAATCAAGACCTGAAAGAAATGAGCACTCCCACTCATGCTGAATCTCATCCCTCCCCTTCTTTCACACTTCACCCTACTCAAATGTTTGCAAACAAAAACAGTCATTTCAGTTTCTTTTATGGTAAAAAGTTTTGTTATAGTTGGAGTCAGATATGTTTTTATATACCTCTTATACTGAACAGGTACAATTTCTGCTGTTTTTTCTGCAATTTCAACAAATGCAGCCTCAGACATCTCAAAGTGTTCCTTGGGGAAATTACACCACCCACCATAATCTGAAGAAAGCCCGTAATTTGGTGGACAAAAATCTGTAGCTGTGAGGATGACTGAGGGACTCCCTTGGAGACACCATAAGATATGGTCAACACATCTGACCTCAAAGCAAGCTCCACATGTACTCCCTTTGTTGAACAGCATGGTACTAAGTCCTGCACTGTATTTCCCATAGCTGGCCTTATGAAGATCCCCATAACCACAAGCTCCTTCTGCAAGATCAGGTGACTGATATTTAACTTGGAAATTGAAAGAGCATTGCTAGGAAATGGCAAAAAAAGTAAAAAGTACCTGTGATGATTGATGCATCTGCTTGTTTGGTATATGTTGCAGTAGCTGATTTCCATTCTCCCTGCTTGGAAATGACTTGGGAAGATATTGTTAGCAGTAGAATCAAATAGAAAACATGAAGTTGAAGGGTACCCATTTGAGATAAACGATCTCTCTGAAGTGAACTTTTGAGTTATGCTTCAATATGGTTCTCTTTGCTTTTAACTCTTTATTGGGATTGTTGTTAGAAGAAGGGTAAAGAAAGCCTTCCACCCTTAGCAAAGGACCTCAAAGTCCTTTGCTCTATAGCGTTGTAAGTATGAAAATTTGATCGTAGGCAAAAAGACAAGCAGAGGATGGAAGTCCATGGTTCACATTGTGAGATTAAATTTGGAGACCCCAAAAAAGAGAGTGGTACCTTTCCTGCATTTTGGTAGAGAGTTAAAAGAGGGTAGAAGGCTTTAGTGATGGTGGCAGACATGAAACGCAGAAAGTGTTGAAAGAACTAAAAATATTGTATGGAAGTTTAGATTTATTTGTAGCAAAGCAAGCACTCAAACAAAGTCAAGATACATACATCCATTTCTCTTCTTTTTATGCAAGAAATATAATAAAGGACAATGACTTCACATCTTTTTTTGACTGTTGGGATTGGGAACCTCTCACCACTCATGTATCATATATCCAAGGCTAAATTTTTACCAATCAACAAAATGCAATGGGCTGTAATGTTGTTTTTATTTGCACTGAACCTTGTTTCTGTTTTCATTGTGAGGCAAGGGTCAAAATGGTTTTTTCCAACTACTCTTTGCTGTCTTTATTTTACTAATGCTTTTATCGTTAAAAAAGACATAAATATTTTTTAAAATAAAATAAAAAAATTGTTTATATAGATATAATCATTGGAATTTAAAAAAAAATAAAAATGTTGATATTGATAGTTGAATTCGGCGGGGATGATAAGAACGATAATTAGCTAAAGTGGGCCACTGTGAGACATTGTTGCCCGAATTGGTTGCCACCACTTTGGCACAATTTGCCATTATTTGCCACACAAAAATTAAACAAATTTGGGCTATTTAACTAAAATAATCCAAAAAATTTTGATATTTACAAAAATGACTCAGGTTCAAAAACAATCACAAAAATAATCTGAAATTAACAGTAAAATTGGGTTTTGGCCTGTCAATGACCGGCACCAACTCGTATTTTGCACCAATGATTGCCAAATGATTGTGTCAGGCTTTAAAAAATTAATTTTTTTAGTTTTGGCCTGTAAATGGCAGGTACTAGGGTATTTTTTTTTAAATCGTACCATATTGGTATACAAAATACGAGTTTCAAAAAAAATTTTTTTTTGGGTGCTGGCCTGTCAATGACCGGCACCCAGCACAACACAAAAAAAATTCGATTTTTTTTTCAAAAAAAATTTTTGTTGCTCTTTAACAATACGAGTTAAAAAAAAAATTTTGGGTGCAGGCCTGTCAATGCTCAGAACCCAGTACAACAAAAAAAAAATTTAATTTTTTTTCAAATTTTTTTTTGCTATTTAAAAATACAACTTTTAAAAAAAAAAAAATTGGGTGCTAGCCTGTCAATGGCCAACACCCAGTACAACAAAAAAAAATTATAATTTTTTTTCAAAAAAATTTTTTTTGCTCTAAAAAAATACTAGTTTTAAAAAAAAAAGTTTTTTTGGGTGCTGGTCTGTCAATGGTCGACACCCAGTACAACAAAAAAAAATTCAAATTTTTTTTCAAATTTTTTTTTACTCTCTAAAAATACGAGTTTTAAAAAAAAAATTTAGGTGCTGGCCTGTCAATGGTCGGCACCCAGCATGACAAAAAAAATTCAAATTTTTTTTCAAAAAAAAATTTTTTTGCTCTCTAAAAATACGAGTTTTAAAAAAAATTTGAAAACAAATTCAATTTTTTTTTTGCACCCAAAAAATATTTTTTTTAAAACTCGTACTTTTAGAAAGCAAAAAAAAAAATTTTTGAAAAAATTTTGAATTTTTTTTGTTGTACTGGGTGTCGGCCTGTTAGCACCAAATTTTTTTTTAAAAGTCGTATTTTATAGAGAAAAAATTTTTTTTTGAAAAAAATTCGATTTTTTTTATTGTACTAGGTGCCGGCAATTGATAGGCCAGAACCAATTTTTTTTTTAAAACTCGTATTTTTAGAGAGAAAAAAAAATTTTTTTGAAAAAAAATTCAAATTTTTTTTTGTACTGGGAGCCGTCCATTGATAGGCCAGCACCCAAAATTTTTTTTTAAAACAAGTATTTTAAGAGAGCAAAAAAAATATTTTTTGAAAAAAAATTGACTTTTTCTTTTTGCACTGGGTGCCGGCCATTGACAGGCTAGCACCCAAAAATTTTTTTTTTTAAACTCGTATTTTTAGAGAGAAATTTTTTTTTGAAAAAAAATCGAATTTTTTTTGTTGTACTGGGTGCCGGCCATTGACAGGCCAGCATCAATTTTTTTTTTAAAACTTGTATTTTTAGAGAGAAATTTTTTTTGACAAAAAATTTGAATTTTTTTATTGTATTGGGTGCCGGCCATTGACAGGCCAGCACCCAAAATTTTTTTTTAACTTGTATTTTTAAAGAGCAAAAAAAATTTTTTTGAAAAAAAATCGAACTTTTTTTTTGTTGTACTAGGTGCCGGCCATTGACAGGCCAGCACCCAAAATTTTTTTTTAAACTCGTATTTAGTATACCAATATGATACGATTTTAAAAAAAATACCCTGGTGCCGGCCATTGATAGGCCAAAACTAAAAAAATTAATTTTTTAAAACCTAACACAATCATTTGGCAATCATGGGTGCAAAATACGAGTTGGTGCCGGCCATTGACAGGCCAAAACTCAATTTTACTGTTCATTTCAGGTTATTTTTGTGATTGTTTTTGAACTTGAGTCATTTTTGTAAATATCAAAATTTTTTGGATTATTTTAGTAAAATAGCCACAAGTTTGAGATTGATCGTGGAAATAGCTTTTTTAATCTCTCTCTTTATTTTCCCACTACATTTCTATTGGATGAATATTCGTGAGTTTTAATTATAGTATTTATTAATAGATAAAAACCGAGTTGAGAAAATAATTTTAATTAAATAAATAATATTTTAATAATAAAAATTGATTTTTGGGTTAAAATAATTATGTTAGATTGTTTTAATCTAATTTAAAATTAATTGCATATATAATTATTTCTAATACATGGAATGTTTAGTTAACTCAAATGTAATGTATATAGCATGGGTAACATATTCTGTAGAAATTTAATGAAATTGAGATATGGATTTGTGAAATTATAATTGTAACTTCCTTGACAATTATAATCCAAATTTATAACTACAAATTTTCGATTTTGGTTTACCCATAAAGAAGTTAACATTTAGAAGAGTCATAGGTGTTTTTAAAACCATTTTGTATGCATGAAAGTTACTCAAAAATTGTCAACAAACTATTTGAAGTTACAAACAAAACTTTCTAAAAGAAGCAAATACCAATTCTTCACATTTCCCCTCAATGCAGTGGGGGAAGGCTTTGCACTTAAAACATCAAATGCTCCTAAAATATTTATATAGTTATTGTTCTGGATCAAGTGCTTGATTAGGTCCTTATCCCTTCATAAATTTCTTTAGGGAATCCGAAAGTTTGCAGCAAGTTAACAACTACAATCTTTGCAGTAAGTTAACAACTACAATCTTAAGCGTGAAGGGGTTATTGGAACAAGACACCTAATCTATTTCTTCAACACCATGCCTTAAAGCTTGAATAACTCATCTTAATGCCTCCATTTCATCATGCCAAGCTTCTTGTTGATAGGGAAAAACTTGTTGTGGTCAGCATTTTGGGGCAGGGGTTAGCTTCATCATGTTGGGCTTGAAATTGAGAGATTTTGACATGCTCCTTACTCTCTTATTATTCTAATATTTTGGTAGAGTTATTCTTGGTATTATTGGCATTGTTGCTCTTGCTACATCATTTATGTTGGTTATTTGATGAAAGAATATATTGAAATAGAAGGGAATAAAACAGAACAAAGAAGTAAAACAAATTATGAACTATTATTTTTTATTACAACATATAAGTTTACATGAACAACTATGCTTAAATAAGCTAAAAATAATAATGAATAATTACAAGTTGGCAAATCTTGGAACTTGTATAGTACAACTTACCTCTATATTGGTTGATTATAGTCTAATTAGAAACCAAAATATCTCATAAAAAATTATCATCGTTTCAGTGCAAGTTGACAACTTGCAGAGAAAGGGCTTGCATGTATAAGCTTGTTTAACAAAGTTAGCACATTTGGTGACTTCGCATTTTTAGCGGGCTCGCACATTTGATGAGCTTACAATTTTGGATGAGTTCACAGTTTTAGATGAGCTTGTAGGTGTTCGATCTTTGTTCGTCATTGCATGGATTGCCACTTTGCAACACTCCTCCTTATCCTCCATGCTGTAAACCCCAGTATCATATCGTAGCTTCTCGAACTTTATCTTCCCAAGAGGTTTTGTTAGAATGCCTACTAACTGATCTTGCGAACTGCAATGAAACAAAGTTACTTCCTTATATTGTTCCACTTCTCTCACAAAATGATACTTGATTTTGAAGTGTTTTGTTCTTCCATGGAACACTGGATTTTTTGCAATTGCGATAGCAAACTGATTATCGCACTTTATCTCTATTGCCTCCCATTGGTTTAAATTCAAACCATTTAGTAGCTTCTTTAACCAAATGGCTTAGTTTACAACAGCTGCAACATATTCTGCTTCAGTAGTTGATTGTGGTATTGTTTCCTGTTTCTTTAAGCTCCAACAAAAAGCACTGGATCCTAGAATGAAGAACTAACCTGAAATGCTCTTCAGATCTTCAATAGACCCAACCCAATCACTGTCAAAGTACCTAAGTAACTTGATCTTTTCAGTCTTTTCAAACTTCACTCCATGGCTTAGAGTTCCTCTTACATATCACAACAAACTTATAACAAACTCTTTTGGCTGATCTGTAGTGGTTCACATTGCAGCAATGCATGTACCTTCACAACAAACTTATAACGAACATTATGTCAGGTCTGGATGCAATCAAATAAAGCAAACATCCAACCAAACTTCTATAGCTTGTTTCATCAACTCTTTCAACATCTTTATTGCAGACGAACTTCTCACCTTGTACGATAGGGGTGTTTGTTGGTTTACAATTCTTTATACAGTATCTTCGCAAAATCTTCATCGCAAACCCCTTTTGGTTTATAAAAATTGTATCGCAAGCTTGAATTACTTCTAGACCGAAGAAGTATGTTATTTATTCCAAATCTGGCATTTCAAACTTCACTTGCATCTGCTCTTTGGAATCTACAATTAGTTCACTGTTGCTGCCAATCACAAATAAATCATCAACATAAAATGATATAATGTAAAGAGTTTCATTACCAGCTTTCTTCACATGTAGTTTGGGTGACACTTCTTTCAAATTCCAAGTCTGTTAGATGATTGCCAATCCTTTCATACCACACCCTTGGTGCTTGTTTTAGGCCATACATAGCTTTCTTCAGCTTGTATACCTTTGCTTCGCATCTAGGCACTACGAAACCTTAAATTTGATCGACATAAATTTCTTCCTCTAGGAAACCTGTAATGACCCAATCCACGGGCACCGGAAAAGTGAGCTATAAGGCCTCCGTCTTAGTGAAATAAGTTCGAAAATAATTATGAGTCTAGTGGTGTGTCAAATTAGGTTTTAATTAAGTGAATTTAGCTTAATTTAGAGAAATTAGTAAAAAGAACTAAATTGAATAAAGGGTAAAAGTTAAATTCTAAAGTAATAGAAAATAAAAAGGATTAAAATGGTAATTAAACCATTTACAAAAATGAGGCGGCATATGTGTTAAAAAAATCTAAGATTTTATTATTATTATTATTATCATTATTATTATTATTAATTATTAGTATTTTTTATTAAATTATTATTATTATTATTTTTAAATTAAGTTAAAGATATTTATTAATTAAATAATTAATTTATGAGATTTTTGTTTGACAAACAAATTGAATAATGATAATTGTAATAAAAATATTGGTACATTTGTAACAAATAGATATATGTACACTTGTAATAAAATAATTAATTAAATTATTAAATTTTGTGTAAAAAATGGTGACAAATGTATGGTATTGATGGTATACACTTGTGTGTATATAATTAAATACTTAATAGATATTTAAAATAAATATATTATAATATATGTTAATTAAATAAACAAAGTAAATAAAAGAATAAAAGAATGAAATAAAAAGAAACAAAGAAAAGAAAGAACAGAGACATTCGAAACAGAGCAGGAAGAAAAGGGGAAAGAAAAGAAAAAAGGAAAAACTAAAAGTTTAAGGTTTAAAACTTTGATTGGTAAGTCATTTAAGTCCTTTCTATTTAATTTTGATGTTTTAGAAGCTTTAAAACAAGATTTTGATGAAATTAAGTTGATAGTTCAAGAGTTCATGTGTTTTCAAGTAGGGTTCATGTTGGACAAATTATGGAATTAGGATTTTAATTGAATGAATTTTAAGCTAGAATTGATTAAAGGATTAAATTGTAAACAAGACTATAAGTTTTGTGTTGTAGGGACTAAATTGAAGAAATTTCGAAATTAGGGAAATATGCTGGAAATTTTATTGTTAAATATAAGTTTAGACAAAATTTGAATAGAAAAAGAGAGTGAATTGGATTAAGAAAATAATTAAGTTTAGTTAGGATTAAATTGGGAATAAGGTAGGAATTGTTTAGAAATTTAATTATTTATTATAATTAATGCTGTAAATAATAATGTAAATTACTATTATTTTCGTAGCCAACAAAGAACTTGAAGCATCAGCATCGAAAGGAAAGGAGAAAGTCATCGAGGACAAAAACGGGAGAATTAAGGTGTGTATTACTATAATTCGAATTTTAATTAGTATTGATTGCTGAATTTTTAATTGTTATGTATGGTAAGTAAGCCTTGAGGTAAGTATGTGAAATTGATATGAATATTGAGTGAAAATGGAAGTGATGCAAATTGAATCAAATTGAATTGAATAAGTGAATTATGGAATATGTGATTATTTGAAAAGTGTATTGATTGAAAAATGAATGGTGATTTGAATTGTGAATTGAAAGTGATATAGAATTGAGAAAGTGAATTGAATACCCTATTAACTAATCGGGCTGAGTCGGATATAGTTGGCATGCCATAGGATTAGAAGTGTTCATGGATGCTTCGACCTCGAGTCGATGAGACACTGGGTGTCACTATATTTCTTCGGATAGATTCGATGAGGTACTGGGTACCAACTTTACTTCGGCTAGGCCGATGAGACACTGGGTGTCAACTATTACTCCAAACTATCCGATGAGGCACTGGGTGCCATATTGGTGTGTTTGGTTAGATCCGTGCATCCGCCAAAGTCCGAATTACGTTAATAGGGTGAAAAATTGAAATGTGAATTTAAGGCATTGAAATGAGTAAAAGAAATTGAATTATGAATAGAAATTGGAATTGTGATAGAAAGAGAAAAGTATGAGCTAAATGTTCATAAGTGATTTAAATTCAAGTTTGTGAAAAATACATTGATTGACGAATAATTAAATTGAATTGTTATTATGAAATAAAGAAAATAAAAATAAAAATAAAAAATGAATTAGTATTTAAGAAATTAATTGTTATGTATTTTAATATTCATATTTTTATTATTGATGATATATTTTGAATTATGGTAATACCACTGAGTATATCCATACTTAGCGTACGGTTGTTTCCGTTGCGCAGGTTAGTAGAAGTCAATTGTCTTGGCTCAGCATCCAGAACATTCCCGACTCCAACACAAATTTGGTGATGTATATTTTTCTTTTGGGTAAAGGTCGCATGTACATAGGTGTTGTTTAGTCACTTGAATATGTATATTACTTTGGGTAGTGAATGATGAATTATAAGATTTAGATGAATGAAGTTTTTAATCAATTTTGAATGATGCTATGATAGTTATTAAGTTAAAAATTATGTTAATGATATAAATATTAGTTATATGAATGTGAAACATTGGTGTTGGTTGTTTTGGTTTGAATTTGCAGGGGGTTTTAGGTAAAAATAAGCAGAAATGCTGCCGAAATTTTTATAAAAAAAATGAAAAAAAACGAATATTTTTCCGGAACACTCGAACAAGTCCCGTTTTACTTTTAATACGTGTTTGAACTTCGAGAGTCCAATATAGGGACTTAATTATTATATTATACTATGAAAGTTATATTAATTATAAATTATATGTAAGTTGTCTGATATGTCCGGTAATGCCTCATAACCTAGTTCCGACGACGGTTTGGGGTTAGGGGGTGTTACAAAACCATTTAGAAAGGTTGAATTCAAATCCATTTGATGTATTCTCCAACCCTTTTGAGCTGTAAGAGTTAGTAATAGCCTTATGATATCTAACCTCGCAACAAGTGTGAAGGTTTCAATGAAATCCACTCTATATTGCTGGCCAAACCCTTTCGTAACTAATATGGCTTTGTATCTGTTGATTGAACCATCAGGATTCATCTTAGTCTTGAACATCCATTTAACTCTAATTAATTTCTTATGAACTGGTCGATTTATCAGCTCTCATGTTTCATTTTTGTTGATCATGCTGATTTCATCTTTCATGGCACTTAGCTATTCAATTTCCTGGGTTGCTTCTTCAAATGTGACTGGTTCCAGCTTCGCCATATTACACCTTTAATAGACATTAGTGATCAACATGGTCCCTCGCACAGGATGGTCATCAACTAATTCATTTTCAGTTTGATCTCCAGTGGGTTGCAGATCGAGTTTCAGTCCCCATTGTTCACACATATCCTCCTCTATTGCATTCCATTTCCAAATTTTCCCTTCATCGAACTTTACATTTCTACTTATAATCATCTTCTTGGAGAAAGTATTATAAATTCTATAACATTTCTTAACACTGGAATATCCAACAAAATTCCTTGGTTGTTATCTATTGTCCAACTTGTTTCTTTTCTCTCCTGGAACACGAACAAAATATGTGCAACCAAACACTCTTAAGTGAGAAATAGGGGGTTTAAAACCATACCAGGCCTCGAATTGTGTCTTCTCTTCAGCAGCTTTAGTTGGCAGTCTATTTAGCAAGTAAACAATAACGTTTATTACTCTACCTAAAAATCATTTAGCAGTTTGCTCTCAAACAACAAGCAGCGAGCCATATTCATTATTGTTATATTTTTTTCTTTCACTTATTCCATTTTGTTGTGGAGTATACACATTGCTCAACTGATGATGGACACCAACCTCTTCGCAGATTTTTTGAAACTTTTCTGAAGTGTACTTTGCCCCATTCTCTGACCTTATCATTTTAATTTTACAACCAATTTGATTTTCCACCATAGTTTTAAACTTGAAGAAGATTTGAGCCACTTCGAACTTTTTCTTCATATGGTACACCCAACAGAACGTTGTACATGTTGGAAAATTGGGTTTGAAAAACGCAGCGAAAAATAAATTTAGGGAAAAACCAAAGTTTTAAAAACAAATTTCCAAAACAAGTACTTGGTTGTGATATTTAAAGTAATAAATACTTAATCAAAATTGTAACTTTTCGATTCGTCTAGGATAAACATTTCGACCGAGTAGTCTCTTCTGCTATCCTCAAGCTCACATTTGTCGAGTGTGGACTCGCTTCGAATCATAAAATTTTTCACAAAAATTACCAGTGGGGTAATTTTATAATTTCTCTAAACTTTTAGGCCAAGTTGTAAATAAGAAAAATATCTCTAGAAATTTTTTGAAATAATTTTTTTAGAGAATTTTCTCTCTACAATTTTCTCTTGAATTTAAATGTGTGAAACAATGACACAGTGCTCTCTTTATATAGGGAGAATTTAGAGAGTTCAACTATGATTAAACTTAATCACTTTAATATTAAATTAATATAATACTTATCAAGATAAATATTATATTAAATTTAATATTAAATTAATAAAATACTATTCAAATAAGTATTAAATTAAATTAAATATTAAATCTATTAAAATAATATTATTTTTAGAATAATTAATCTGAAATCAAATTATCTAGTAGAGTCCTAGTAGGACTGTGATTCCTCCACTACTCAATCGTCGAAGACCTATCGTCGTCGACCATTTTCTAGCCACCAGAATGCCACCGTCGTAGTCACTGGCACCTCATGCTGGTTAAATTTCTACCGATTCAGTCCGGGCCAGTGACAGCTCGACTGATCTGGTCCAGCCACCGGTTGGACCATTGGCTCGGTTTCACATACCAAGTCCGTTTCAACCAGTTTTTGGGTCTTGGTATCAGTTTTGGGCTCTCGAGCGCAATTTACAATTTCAAGTTCAATTACCCATTGACTTAAAAATTAATTTCTAAAAATATCATATTAATTTTAATTAATTTGATTAATTTAATTTTACTTTATCAAAATTAATTTTCCCAACAATCACTTAGATTTTCCAAATTAATATTTCAAGAAAATTCTTTAACCAAATTCTCTAATTGAACAATTCTTACAACCACCCAATTTAATTCTACATTGAATAAATCGACTCAGTTAAATTATTTCTAAATTTGTAGAAATTTATTCTGATTTAAATGCAATTCGATCGAGTTTTTGTTGAGCTAGTGGAGGGACCAACCAGACATATACAAAAGCTCTAGTAATTACAATTATGTCCAGAAGTATTGTTTTGATAATTTGTAATTACTTAATCATGGAGTCAGTCCACAAAAAGTACCATGATTGAAAACTCTTTATCGTATACTCTTTACGAAAATAATTCATCTAATTACTTTGTCAAATGACCTCGTCATGTGTGTGTCACCCTCATATGATATCATTAATCCTTTGAGTTAAATCTGTTCACTCAATAAAATCCTATTTTATCTCATTGTCACTATTATGTCTTCTTAATGATTAATATGATTACTGTCAACAAATGATTTTGATAAATTGCTTGTTCAAAAACTAGCAACCCATTATCATGTTCTATATTTATCAATTCACACAATGCCAATGAGAGGATATTTATAACTCTTTAATTAAGCCATAAATTTCACTATTGCTAGTAAAGCCATGCCATACACAAGTCATATACCCAACATACTGGTTATCAGCTCGATCATCTTTGGAGCATAAGCCTTCACTTATATCAAAATACATGAGTTATATACGTATGGTCAGTGACTAACTTAGGATTTAGGTAAATCACACCATGAACGTCACAAGTGAATTAATTTACAAACAAATTTAGAATTAATTCATCTTGAATCCAGTCAAATGTATCATTCTGCCAATGAATACATTTTTGTCTCTCCCTATGGAGTTAACTGCTCTGATAGCCAAGACTAGCCATTTCCTCAATTGGAACTGTAGATGGTATAATAATCCTTCTCAATATTTGAATCAAATGCTTACTTTGATTCTTTTATAGGATTATGGACTTGTTTAGATTATCTACTAAAGTAAGTTGTCTTTCTCGCAATGTAAACATTCTTACAATGCCACTTATCATCAGTTGAACTTAGACAATCAATGAGTTAATATTTTCTTTTCACAATTTCACTATGCATGCAAAATATGAAAGACAGAAATACAAAAGACATAATAGTGAAATATGAAATTAACTTTATCTATTTATTTATTTATCATTCAAATAAATAGAAAACAATTACATGTTTATTATAATATGAACACATTTCCCAATAGTACATCATCAATAGAAACCACAAAATACCTACTTCCATTTGACGAACATGTTTTAATGGGTTCGCAAATGGCAATATGTATTAAATGTATCTTTTCACTAGCTCTCTATGCACTGTTTGCTAGAAATGGAAGCTTCGCATGTTTTATAAGCTGGCACACTTCACATACATCTTCATGATCAGCAATGCTTGATAAGTTTTCAAACCAAATTATTTTTGGACATTTAAATTAAATATATTAGTCAATGTGTCTCATTCTCCTGTGCCATAATTTGGTTTCATCTAGCAAACTGGTATAAGCAACAAAAGTTGCCAAATTCCAATTAACAGTAAAACTTCTATCAGCCATTGTTGTTGATATGAGCTCACATCCACTAAGATCAAAGATTAAACCTTTATTGTCCTTGAATACCACAGAATATCTCTTCTTGAGTAGCTAACCTACATTTAGTAGATTTTGATCTATGTCAAGAACTAAAAGAATGTCAGTTACAAGTTTAATACATGATAGTGTTTTAATCAAAACATCTCTCTTTCCTACTGCTTTAATGTACTGGTCATTTTCAACTTTCACCTTGGAATAGAAACTTGTGTCAATGCTTCTGATGATGGTTGCATCTGCAGTCATATAACTTGCACAACCATTATTAACAAGCTAGTTCTTTCTTTTATTGTTGGAGGGTTCGCATGGTGCAGTGAATTGGACTTTGTAAGAGGCAACGAACATAAATTCTTCTTGATTAGCTTCTGCTGTTTGTGCATAAGCATTTTGTAATACCCCTACCCGTATTCATTGCCGGAATACGATACGAGGCATTATCGGAGTTTACGAATTAATTTTTTTTTTATATTCAATATAGCTCCTTTATAAATATCTAACCTTCCCTGCAATATTAAATCGAGACCAATCCACATCAACCAAATCAATTCAACATATTTTCAAGATAAATTCATGCATATTTATAAGATAACGTCATCACATATCTAAAACCAGGTTTGTTAACCATACTAATGGCTAACTTTACATTCATTTCACGTTAACATTTACTTTGTTAGCTTATACATGCCATTGATTTCCAAAATAAAGTTTCTTTATATACCGAAATCCTGAGGTTGACAGTGTGATGTGTCTCCGACCAAATCCGACCTCCGAGCTCTTAACACTACAAAACGGGGTAAGCACTTTGTGCTTAGTAAGCTCATGTAACAAGAATTATACTTACCTAATATTTTCAATACAATATAATAAACATTCATATATCCATTCAATGCATTATTACCCTAACATGCACAAACTCAACATTCAAGTTAGTACAATAATTTCCATGTATCAATAATATATATACCATGATTGATGAGCTCGTCAATACCATGATTTCCATTTCCTTGTTATTTTTCCATATTTATCCCGTTGAATTTATCGGAATTTCGATGGATTTTCAGAGGTACACTTTTAGTGTACAATTCCGGGTCCGTCAATTCATATTCATGTACGCACATACCCATTTCAGAGAGCACGCTCCCGCAAACCTCAACCTTGCAGCGAGATTAACAGTCCAGGCTAAATCCCCTGCAATATAAACTCATAGAGTATTGTCGGGATCACCAGTCCAGGCTAAATTCCCTGCAATGACAATTACTCTAATGAGCTTGGATTTGAATTACCAGTCCAGGCTAAATTCAGACCCTAATTCAGATTACCCGTCCGGGCTAAATCCATTTTAACATATTCTTCGGGAGGGCTATGTCAAGATAGGATCACCCGTC
The DNA here is from genome assembly GCF_025698485.1 of Gossypium arboreum. Taxonomy (NCBI): domain Eukaryota; kingdom Viridiplantae; phylum Streptophyta; class Magnoliopsida; order Malvales; family Malvaceae; genus Gossypium; species Gossypium arboreum. The sequence goes on from NC_069081.1 coordinate 1,692,692, forward strand.
CGGGCTAGATCCTTTTTACCGTCAATTCCTTTTCAGAGATCCATCGAATTTTCCTTTCATTCAAACGGAATTTCTTCTCATTTTATCAAATATATCAATGTTTCATTAATTTTCATACAATGAACACTCAAATCATATTCACATCAATAACATACAATCTCGAGCATTTAAGAATATAATTCAAGTTACACGAACTTACCTTGATACTTGTTTGTAAACAATAAAAATCTACTAATCCCGAACTTTTTCCTTTCCTCGATCTAGCTTCGTATTTGAATCTTCCGGATCTAAATAAATAAATTTAATTATCAATTTAATACATTTCATGTTCATATGCAACATTCTCTATAATTCAACTATTATTTATAGTTCATTCAAAGGTGTCTACTTGAGTCATAGTCACTAAATTATTTATAACTTGAGCTACGGAACTCCAAATTAAGATCCGTTAATTTTACCTGAAACTAGACTCATATATATTTTTACCATAAAATTTTCAGAATTTTTGGTTTATCCAATCAGTACATTTTATTCTTCAAAGTCACCCCTATTCTGTTGTCTAACAGTTCTGACCCTTCTTCACTAAAAATAAATTATCTCTTTATACAGAATTCAAATGATGTTCTAGTTTGTTTCTATTAAAAATAGACCAATTAAGAATTCTATACATATAAATTTAAGTCCCTAATTATTTTTATTCAATTTTTATAATTTTTCAAAGTCAGAACAGGGAACCCGAATTCATTCTGACCTTGTCTCACAAAATTTATTATATCTCAAAATTTAAAAATTCATTGCTTACAATATTTCTTCTATGAGAAACTAGACTCAATAAGCTTTAATTCCATATTTTTTTCATCTTCTAATTCGATTCCTACAATATTTGGTGATTTTTCAAAATTAGTCTACTGCTGCTGTCCAAACTGTTTTAGTGCAAGTTGTTTATTACCATTTTTCCCCTAAGCTTTTAATAAATGATAATTTCGTCCCTACTCAATTAGCCTCTCAATTGAGCTGATTTTTCTCAATTAACATTTTATTCTATCACCTTAAACTAGTTTACAACCTTTAGGAATCAGAATTTCAGCAATAGACTTTAATTCCAAACATTTTCACAATTAGGTCCTAAAAATCAATTTCCATTGAAATTGCCTAATAAAATCATCTCATAAACAAATTAAAGATTTAATTTAATTCTATTTCATCGTAAACTTACAGCACTCAACCATGGTGACTTTCAATTTCATCCATGAAATCAAAAACTAATGAATTTAATAGTAGGACCTAGTTGTAAAAGTCTTAGAAACACAAAAATTACAAGAAAAAGGCAAGGATTAACTCACTGGGTGCAAAAATTATGAAATACCAGCTTAGAGAACCCTCCTATGGCGTTTTTAGCTGCTGGAATTGAAGAGAAATGAAGAGAAATCTAGATATTTCCTATTTAGTTCTAGTTTTATTTAGTTAATTTTGCAATATTCCAATTTTACCCTTAATTTATCAATTTTTCTGCTAATTTGATACCCTTGCCGTCCAGCCCGAATAAATTTTGAGTTAATTACCTTTTAAATCCTTTCTCATTAGACTCTTAAGCTATTTAATCACTCTAGCAACTTTTACACCTATTACAATTTAGTCCTTTTCATTTAATTGACTACCCAAACATTAAAATTTCCTAACGAAATTTTAATACCACACTAATAACATTTCATAAATATTTATGAAATTATTTTTGACTCGGTTTTAAGAGATAGAGGTCTCGATACCTTGTTTTTACCCAATTTCTTCAATAATTTCTTTTTCTATCTAATCACTAAATTGGTAAAATTTTTCTATCAATATTTTCATACGATTTTCCTATCATATCAATTTTCAAGAAAAAATATTGAAATAAATTTCTCTTTAAATCGAATCTATGGTTACGAAACCATTGTTCCGATAACCTTGAATTTAGGCCATTACAACTCTCCCCCCCTTTAAGGATTTTCATCCTCGAAAATCTTACCAGTAAAGAGGTTTGGGTATTGTTTCCTCATTGCCTCCTCCGGTTCCCATGTCGCTTCCTCAATCCCGTGCTTTTTCCACAATACTTTCACCAAATTTATATTTTTATTTCTAAGCTCTTTTGTCTTCCGTGCCAATATCTTGACTGGTTCTTCACTGTAAGTCATATCCGGTTGAATCTCTACTTCTATCGGAGAAATAACATGTGAAGGATCTGATCGATATCGTCGTAACATAGATACATGAAAAACATTATGGATTCTATCAAGTTCCGGTGGTAATGCCAATCGATAAGCGACCGGTCCAATTCTTTCTATGATTTCATAGGGCCCAATAAATCTTGGACTCAATTTACCCTTTCGACCGAATCGAAGAACTTTCTTCCAAGGAGACACTTTCAGAAATACCTTGTCACCGACTTGAAATTCAATCTATTTTTGTTTAAGGTCGGCATATGATTTTTGACGATCGGAAGCTGCTTTTAGACTATCCCGAATAACCTTTACTTTTTCTTCTGTTTCCCGGATCAAATCAACCCCATGTATCTTCCTTTCACTGAGCTCTGTCCAATATAACGGTGTTCTACATTTTCTACCATACAAAGCTTCATACGGAGCCATTTTAATACTAGACTGATAACTATTATTGTAAGCAAATTCAATCAAAGGTAGATACCTCTCCCAATTACCTTCAAACTCTAGTATACAACATCGGAGCATATTTTCCAATACTTGAATTACACGCTCAGATTGACCATCATCGAGGATGAAATGCAATCTTTGAAATACAACTGAGTACCCAAGGCTTCTTGCAATTTGTCCCAGAAACGAGACGTAAATCGGGGATCTCTATCTGATATAATGGAGACAGGCACTCCATGTAGCCTGACAATCTCAGATATGTACAGTTCAGCTAGTTTATCTAAAGAATAATCCATACGTCATTCGGAATAAAGTGAGTCGACTTTGTTAATCGGTCAACAATCACCCAAATAGCATCTTTTTTCCTCAAGACAAAGGTAGCCCGATACAAAATCCATAGTGATTCTTTCCCATTTCCATTCCGGTATAGTAATTGGCTGAAGTAACCCCGAAGGTACCTGATGTTCAACTTTAACTTGTTGACATATTAAACACCTTGATACAAACTCGGAGATATCACGTTTCATTCCCGACCACCAAGACATCTTTTTCGATCATTATACATTTTATTACTCCCGGATGTACGACATAGTACTACTGTGGGCCTCGCGTAGAATCTTCAGATGAGCTCAAATTCGAGGTACACATACCCTACCTCGAATAATAAACAATCATCGAACCAATCAAATTCGTAATCATTACGACTCACACTGCGTCGTTTAACTCAGTAACTTCTCATCATTCTTCCGAGCTTCACATATTTGCTGTAAAAATGTCGGTTTAGCTCTCAATTCAGCTAGGATTAAACCATCATCATCAATAATAACCGGTATTTATAGCTCAGAAAAGCAACAGAGATTTCGGCTCAAAGCATCGCCTACAACATTAGCCTTACGTGGATGGTAATCAATAATCAAATCATAGTCCTTTATCGTTCAAGCCACTGCTACTGTCTCAAATTCAAATCTTTCGTGTCATCAAATATTTCAAGCTTTTATGATCAGTAAAAATATGACATTTCTCATCGTACAAGTAATGCCGCTATATCTTCAAATATAAATACAATAGCGACTAATTCAAGATCATGTCTTGGGTAATTTCTTTCATGTGGTTTAAGTTGTCTTGAAGCATAGGCTATTACTTTACCTTCTTGCATCAAAACACAACCTAAACCATTTAATGAGGCATCATTGTAAATAACAAATTCCTTACCGGTTCAGTTGCACTAATACAGTGCTTTCGTTAATAGGTCTTTCAATCGGTTGAAACTTTGTTGACATTCATCACTCCACTCGAACTTTACATCTTTCTGCAATAATCGAGTCATTGGAGAAGCTATCATAGAGAATCCCTACACAAATCTCCGATAATAACCAGCTAAACCCAAGAAAGTTCTAACTTCAGATACATTCTTCGGTGGATTCCAATTGTCAATAGTTGAGATTTTACTTGGATCTACCCTGATGCCTTCGGCAGATACAATATGTCCTAGAAAACCCACTTCTGGAAGCCAAAATTCACATTTACTGAATTTAGCATATAACTGCTTCTCTCGCAGAATTTGCAACACAATTCTCAAATGTTTTGTATGTTCTTCTTCATCCCGAGAATAAACCAAAATATCATCAATGAATACTACTACAAATCTGTCTAAGTACGGTCTGAATATCCAGTTCATCAAATCCATGAATACTGCAGGTGCATTAGTTAGCCCAAACGGCATAATTAGAAACTCATAATGCCCGTACCTAGTTCTAAAGGCTGTTTTTGGCACATCTGACTCCTTTACTCAGAATCGATAATAACTCGATCGAAGATCAATCTTTGAAAACACAAGAGCACCTTTCGGTGATCAAATAAATCATCAATCCGGTAACGGTACTTATTCTTTATGGTTACTTTATTAAGCTGCCGGTAGTCGATATACAATCTCAAAGACCCATCTTTCTTTGTCACAAACAGAACTGGAGCACCCCAAGGTGAATGACTCGGTCGGACAAAACCCCTGTCAACAAGTTCTTGCAACTGTGTCTTTAACTCTTTTAATTCTATAGGAGCCATCCGGTACGGAGCTATGGAGATCGGAGTAGTTCCCGGAATCAAATCTATAGAAAATTCCACTTCTCTTTCTGGTGGCAATCTTGGTAATTCTTCTGGAAACACATCGGAAAATTCACATACCACTGGAATTGCCTGTATCTTTGACTCAGATACCTTGGTGTCGAGTACATAAGCCAAGTAAGCATCATACCCCTTTTTGACATACCTCATGCGCCATTATCGAAATCATATCGATAACCCTCTCGTCGATCGATTTAACCCGAGTAACTCACCATTCTGACATTTTAGCACAATATATTTTTGTTTACAATTTACTACCGCATCATGCTGGGTTAACCAATCCATACCCAATATCACGTCAAATTCATCAAATGGCAGTAACATCAAATCAGCCGGGAAACAATAACCTCTTACCATCAGTGGACAATTTTTACAAATTTTATCCACCAACACAGACTCGCCCGGGGGTTCGAGACTTTAACCATAAATTGATGAGGTTCAACAGATAAATTTTAATAATTGCAAGTTTAATACATATATATGAATCGTAGAACCGGGATCACCAATGCAAGAATATCGAGATCAAGTAAAGAAAATGTACCAAGAATAACATCGGGTCTTTGAGGCATCTTCTTTGGCACGAATGGCATATGTCCTAGCAGGTGCTCGTGCTTCAGGCCTACCTACAGTATCTTTTGTAGCTCTTCGACAACCACTGACATTACCGGATGGTCGAGGTGGTCTACCTCTCGAAACTGGATTACTCAGCTTCGATATCTGTTCAGCTTCTTTTTCACCCCTTTCTGGACAATCTCTGAGGAAATAGTCAAAAGAACCACACCGGTAACAAGCCCCGCTCTTTAATCGACATTCACCAAAATGAGCTTTATTACAGTACTGGCATCTCGGTTTAGGAGTGCCAACACTGCCAACACTGCCTACACTGGTCACTGATGGAGTAGAAGGCCTTGGATTAGTGCATTGAGAATCTCGCTCTTTGCCCGAATACCCAATAGCTGAAGTAGAACGATCCTGATATTTCTTCAATTTCTTTGAAGCAGAAAACTGGGATTTTTCCATCGGTCTTTTACTAAAAATTCGAGCTTCCCTCTCAGCCTGTTTCTTTTCTTTGCTCAATTCTTCTGCTTTATAAGCTCTCTCTGCCAATGTAGCAAACTCTCGAATTTCAAGAATTCGATCAGAGTTTAATGTCTTCATTTAACCCTTCTTGAATCATTTGCACATTTCACCGACCGTACCCATTCTCGAGCATATTTACTCAATCGAACAAATTCTCTTTCATATTCAGATCTCGATCATTACCTGTTTCAACTCAAGAAATTCTTTTCTTTTCGATCGAGAAACCTCTGGTGATATATTTTTTCGAACTCATCGAAAGAATTCCCATGTAATTTCTTCTTCGGAACAACTGAAGCTTTAGTATTTCACCAATGGTAAGCTGTATCTTTTAGCAGTGAGACGGCACATTTCAGACATTCTTCTGGTGTACAAGATAATTTCTAACCAGAATTCAGCCCGTTCGGAATCATCATCAACTGCTGCTTGAAATTCTTTGGCCCCATATTTTCGAATTTTATCTACTGGAGCTTTCCCTTTTCGATGATTCAAGACTGCCTTGTGGGATCTCGGGAACCGGTGGAGGAGCAGGAGGGGGAGCTTGAACTTACTACACTACAGGGTTAGTTCTTAAATATTGATTAAACCATTCATTCATCATTTGAAAGAAGGCTATTTTTGCCTTCTCCCTCGACCCTCGTCTCGGCCTTCGCCGCTAGTTTATTCTCTTTGTCTTTGAAGCGGAGCATGACTCCAACTTCCTCAGATTGAGCTCGGTCGGATGACATTACTATAAGAAAAACACATTTTAAATGGTCGGAGATATCACACTATCAATAATAATTTAAATGGCATGTATAGCTAATCCCGTATTTGCTACATCGGTCCTAGAACCGCTAAACCGCATTACCTCGATACCAATAAATGTAATACCCTACCCGTATTCATTGCTTAAATAGGTACGAGGCATTACCGAGTTTACTTAATTAAATTTTTTTATATATTCAATATAGCCCCTTTATAAATATCTAACTTTCCCTGCAATATTAAATCGAGACCAATCCACATCAACCAAATCAATTCAACATATTTTCAAGATAAATTCATGCATATTTATAAGATAACGTCATCACATATCTAAAACCAGGTTTGTTAACCATACTAATGGCTAACTTTACATTCATTTCACGTTAACATTTACTTTGTTAGCTTATACATGCCATTGATTTCCAAAATAAAGTTTCTTTATATACCGAAATCCTAAGGTTGACAGTGTGATGTGTCTCCGACCAAATCCGACCTCCGAGCTCTTAACACTACAAAACAGGGAAAAAGGAAACGGGGTAAGCACTTTGTGCTTAGTAAGCTCATATAACAAGAATTATACTTACCTAATATTTTCAATATAATATAATAAACATTCATATATCCATTCAATGCATTATTACCCTAACATGCACAAACTCAACATTCAAGTTAGTACAATAATTTCCATGTATCAATAATATATATACCATGATTGATGAGCTCGTCAATACCATGATTTCCATTTCCTTGTTATTTTTCCAAATTTATCCCGTTGAATTTATCGAAATTTCGATGGATTTTCAGAGGTACACTTTTAGTGTACAATTCTGGGTCCGTCAATTCATATTCATGTGCGCACATACCCATTTCAGAGAGCACACTCCCGCAAACCTCAACCTTGTAGCGGGATTACCAGTCCAGGCTAAATCCCCTGCAATGACAATTACTCTAATGAGCTTGAATCTGAATTACCAGTCCAGGCTAAATTTAGACCCTAATTCAGATTACCCGTCCGGGCTAAATCCATTTTACACATATTCTTCGGGAGGGCTATATCAAGATAGGATCACCCGTCCGGCTAGATCCTTTTACCGTCAATTCCTTTTCAGAGATCCATCGAATTTTCCTTTCATTCAAACGAATTTCTTCTCATTTTATCAAATATATCAATGTTTCATTAATTTTCATACAATGAACACTCAAATCATATTCACATCAATAACATACAATCTCGAGCATTTAAGAATATAATTCAAGTTACGAACTTACATTGATACTTGTTTGTAAACAATAAAATCTACTAATCCCGAACTTTTTCCTTTCCTCGATCTAGCTTCAGATTTGAATCTTCCGGATCTAAATAAATAAATTTAATTATCAATTTAATACATTTCTTGTTCATATGCAACATTCTCTATAATTCAACTATTATTTATAGTTCATTCAAAGGTGTCTACTTGAGTCATAGTCACTAAATTATTTATAACTTGAGATACGGAACTCCAAATTAAGATCCGTTAATTTTACCTGAAACTAGACTCATATATATTTTTACCATAAAATTTTCAGAATTTTTAGTTTATCCAATCGGTATAGTTTATTCTTCAAAGTCACCCCTGTTCTGTTGTCTAACAGTTCTGACCCTTCTTCACTAAAAATAAATTATCTCTTTATACAGAATTCAAATGATGTTCTAGTTTGTTTCTATTAAAAATAGACCCATTCGGAATTCTATACATATAAATTTAAGTCCCTAATTATTTTTATTCAATTTTTGATAATTTTTCAAAGTCAGAACAGGGGAACCCGAATTCATTCTGACCTTGTCTCACAAAATTTATTATATCTCAAAATTTACAAATCCATTGCTTACAATATTTCTTCTATGAGAAACTAGACTCAATAATCTTTAATTCCATATTTTTTTCATCTTCTAATTCGATTTCTACAATTTTTGGTGATTTTTCAAAGTTAGTCTACTGCTGCTGTCCAAACTGTTTTAGTGCAAGCTGTTTATTACCATTTTTCCCCTAAGCTTTTAATAAATGATAATTTCGTCCCTACTCAATTAGCCTCTCAATTGAGCTTATTTTTCTCAATTAACATTTTATTCTATCACCTTAAACTAGTTTACAACCTTTAGGAATCAGAATTTCAGCAATAGACTTTAATTCCAAACATTTTCACAATTAGGTCCTAAAAATCAATTTCCATTGAAATTGCCAAATAAAATCATCTCATAAACAAATTAAAGATTTAATTTAATTCTATTTCATCATAAAATTACAGCACTCAACCATGGTGACTTTCAATTTCATCCATGAAATCAAAAACTAATGAATTTAATAGTAGGACCTAGTTGTAAAAGTCTTAGAAGCACAAAAATTACAAGAAAAAGGCAAGGATTAACTCACTGGGTGCAAAAATTATGAAATACCAGCTTAGAGAACCCTCCTATGGCATTTTTAGCTGCTGGAATTTAAGATAAATGAAGATAAATCTAGATATTTCCTATTTAGTCCTAGTTTTATTTAGTTAATTTTGCAATATTCCAATTTTACCCTTAATTTATCAATTTTTCTGCTGATTTCATACCCTTGTCGTCCAGCCTGAATAAATTTTGAGTCTAATTTCCTTTTAAATCCTTTCTCATTAGACTCTTAAGCTATTTAATCACTCTAGCAACTTTTACACCTATTACAATTTAGTCCTTTTGATTTAATTGACTACCCAAACATTAAAATTTCCTAACGAAATTTTAATACCACACTAATAACATTTCATAAATATTTATGAAATTATTTTTGACTCGGTTTTACGAGATAGAGGTCTTGATATCTTGTTTTTACCCAATTTCTTCAATAATTTCTTTTTCTATCTATTCACTAAATTGGTAAAATTTTTCTATCAATATTTTCATACGATTTTCCTATCATATCAATTTTCAAGCAAAAATATTGAAATAAATTTCTCTTTAAATCGGATCTATGGTTACGAAACCATTGTTCCGATAACCTTGAATTTAGGCCATTACACATTTTGCTGTTATACGTGCCCCTTATTCTTGCACACCCTTTTTTCATGGCCAAACTGCTTGCAATTTCTGCATGGAGCATTAGGCTTGAACCAACAGACTCTCTCAGGGTGACCTAACTTCTTGCAATGCAAGCACGATGGATATTTTTTTCTTTTAACTGTTTTTTTTTTACTTTTCTTTTTTATCTGACCAACTCTTCTTTCATTTCTGATTTGAGGAGCTCGAGCCTTCTCTTTTTCTAGCTTGAAAGGCTCTCTCAACGTGCCCCTCTTCTCTGCTTGCCCTTCTTTTTCCTTGAGCATATAGAGTATTAATTAGTTCAGAGAGTGAGATGGTTGAAAGATCCCTCGAATCTTTTAGTGAGGATATATTTGATTCATATCTCTTAGGAAGTGTGGTAATCACCTTCTCAACTACTCGATTGTCCACGAATTGGTCCTTTAACAATCTTATCTAGTTTACCACTACCATGATTCTGTCTAAATATTGCTTTACAGTCTTAGTTTCCTTCATCTTGAGGTTTTCAAAATCTCATTTGAGATTAATCAACTGTTGCTACCTTATCTTTTGCAAACCTTGGAACTCCTCATTGAGCTTATCCCAAGCTTGTTTAGGAGTTTTATAAGCCATAATTCTTGTAAAAATTACAGTTGAAACATCGTTTTGTAGGCAAGACATTGCCTTATATATTTTTTTTTACATTCCTCATTGTGTTGTCTCATTTAAACAAGTGTTGGATTTGCTCTCAAGGCTGGTAGTTCTATTTTAGCATTTACAACCTCCTAAAGATCAAAGGCTTGAAAATAAGTTTTTATTTTTACTACCCAAATATGGTAGTTTTCTCCTGTAAAAACAGGGTGGAGGTGATGAAAAGCTTGCTGAAGACATTTTTATAAAAACAAAGGTTATGGCCCTCAAAGATGGTTATTTGATGAGAGAATGTACTGAAATAGAGGGGAATAAAATAGAACAAAAAAGTAAAACATATTATGAACTACTATTTTTCATTACAACATATAAGTTTACATGAACAACTATGCTTAAATAAGCTGAAAATAATAATAATTAATTACAACTTGGAAAATCTTAGAACTTCTACAATACAACTTGCCTCTCTATTGACTGATTTTAGTCTAATTAGCAACCAAAACATCTCATAAAAAAAAATCATTGTTCAGTGGCAACTTGTAGAGAAATGGCTCACATGTAGAAGCTCGCCTAACAGGGCTCGCACCTCTGGTAACTTCGTAGTTTTAGTGAGCTTGCACGTTTGATGAGCTCGCAGGTGTGTGATCTGTGTTCGCCATTGCATGGATGGCCACTTCACAAGAATTTAGTCCCTTAGGGTTCTCATTTGTTCTTGCAGCTTTAAAAATTGTTGGTAGAAAAAGTTAAAGTTCGAGTTAAGAATCTAGGCAATTTGTTCATTAGATGTTGATATTGGGTGTATGTTTGATGGGGGATGTAGTGTTTTACATTAAGTTGTTGACAATACCAGTTCTCATTAGTGTCACTATAGGGTTTATAAGGACGTGCTGAGTTGGGAATACAAGTCTGGCTGACATACCAAGTGGTAGGGTTTATAGGGACACGTGGGCTACAGTTATCTTCTCACAATTAGCTACTTAAGGAGCATATTAACCTTCTAAATGGGTGGAAATAGGATTGACATAGACTTGATGAGGTTCGTGTGCTCCATTCAAAAACTGATTAAACATTTGTCCTTGACGAGGTAAATTTGAGGTATTCCACGTGTTCGTATGCATATGTCTATAAGGTCCATAGTTAACGAAGTATTGCATTTGGGCGAGGTTGTAGCCAACAAAATTGCAAATAGGTGAAGAAGGGTGGCAAACCTATTCTAACGAGATACTGATAATTATAGTAGAGGTTAAGTTTCATTATATTCCAGATCTAACATCAAATTATGTCTCCAAGTGAAACGAGGGCACCGATTTGTTATTTATTTATATCCTAAGAAAAATATTGGAAAATTTTGTCTGAAAAATCTAAATGATTACTTCAATTAACTCTATGATATGTTGTTAAAAAAACTCATGCGAGCAAGACAGATATTGCCCACTTGAAGTAGCGGAGGAATTTACGTCCAAAAATGAATTTAAACTAGGAGTTAACCGAGCAAATTCTAGGGTTGGATATTGATCAACAAGGTTAAGGGTAATAAGTTGAGAAGTAGTGGTAGGGAGTTAGCGGCAGTTATGGTGAGTTCAAACCAACCTAGTTACCTCTTTACTCAACTGCAGTGTTCAACAGCAAGGACATAACACATTCTGCATTAACATGAGCCTTGACCCCTTCAAATTACTCTTGCTCTTTTCCTCCTTTAGCTTCACTGGTGTTCCTGCAGGAGCAACAACAGCAGGTTTAGGATCTCAACATGCCCAACTGCTACCATATAACAACCAAAGAACCTCTCATTTTTTTAATGTCAAGACATTTGGTGCTCAAGCCGATGGACTCACTGATGACACCAAAGTTTTGTTTCCTTCTCTTTCTTTCTCCATTCAAACACCTGCATATCTTCTTCAATACTTGGTATGTTATTTTATTTTTCCCATTTATAATTTTGTTTAACTTGTTACTTTCAAGTTTCCAGGCCTTCCTATCAGTATGGAACAAAGCATGTCAGGCTACTGGTGAGGTAGATATTATGATTCCCAAAGGCACATATTTGGTTGGTCCACTTAAATTTGCAGGCCCCTGCGAAATGTGTCTAAAATAATAGTCCATATGAAGGTATTCTTCTACCATTTTCTGAATTTTCCACTTATTTTTTTTTTACCATGAATGAGAAAGAAGCTTCCAGGGTTATCTCAAGGCAACAACAAACTTGTTTAAATACGGAGATGGTGCTGGTTGGGTTGAATTTCGATGGATAGAAGGGCTAACCTTGACTGGAGGAGGGACCTTTGATGGTCAGGGTGCCAAAGCTTGGCCTTACAATAGCTGCTCCACAGACTTCAATTGCAAACTTCTTCCAACTGTATGTTTCATTCATTTAGCTCGTCAACTATGTTTGCAAATTGTCCATGTTATCAACAATCTTATTCCCCAAAGCTTCGAATTAGCCTACAAAACCGATGAAGAAAAAGTTCTTTTTCAACAGAATGTGAAGTTTTTGGCGATGAATCGGACGATTGTAAGAGGCATAACATCAGTAAACAGCAAGTTCTTCCATATGGCTCTTGTCGAATGCAAGAACTTCAAGGGCAGCAAAATCAAGATTTCAGCACCAGCAGATAGCCCTAACACTGATGGTATCCACATTCAGCGGAGCTCCGGTGTCTACTTTTCGCGATCACTTATAGGTACAGGTGATGATTGCATCTCAATAGGTCAAGGGAATTCTCAAGTCACCATAACAAGTATCAGCTGCGGACCGGGTCATGGCATCAGGTACTCCATTAGTCTCTGCTTCAATTTACAAAACTAAAGAAATGTTAATTTTGTTGAGTGCTTGTTAACAGCGTCGGAAGTCTCGGAAGATACAAGGATGAAGGTGATGTAAGTGGTTTGGTGGTTAGAGATTGCACCATGATAGGGACCTCAAATGGCATTAGGATCAAAACATGGGCCAACTCGCCTGGCAGAAGCGCAGCAACCAACATGACATTCGAAAACATTAACATGGAAAACGTGACCAATCCAATTATTATCGATCAAGCATATTGTCCATTTGCATCTTGCACACCAATGGTAAACTCTCCAGATTATGAAACTACCTACACTTTCTAAAATATCTGAAAAGAAACTGACCTAAAAAAGAAATGGGTACCAAATGAGTTGAGTGCAGGGACCATCTCAAGTGAAACTGAGTGACATTTATTTCAAGAAAATAAAGGGAACGTCGTTATCTGCAGTGGCCGTAGCACTAGAATGTAGCAAAGGGATTCCTTGCCAGGATATTTACCTTGAAGATGTTCACTTGGAGTTGGCAACTGGGGAGAAACAAGTCACTTCCACTTGTAAAAATGTTAGGGCTAAATACATTGGCACCCAAATCCCACCACCATGTGCTTAGCTTTCATGTTAAGGCAATTTTGATATATATTTTAAAGTAACTCTGCAGTAAATTAGCAAATATATGTAGCGCGTATATATATGCAGTTTGTGCAGTTGACTAATGCTAGCTATCCCTGCCTGGATAGTTTGATACAAGTGAACTTGGATGCTGAATCTTGGTTACTGTTAATTATTGGAGAAAAATTATAATCCAGAGGCATTTTGCTCCAATTTGTTGAAGCGAAATTGAAAGTGTGAGCCATTTTTATAATTTTATTAACCAAGGAACATGACCGAAGAAGGGCCAACAAATTTTATCAATACAAGCGAGTCTGGAAAAAAGATAAAATGAAAAAACACATTTTGGTTGAACCCGTATGTTGAGGTTAGAGCTCTTCACTTGTTTTTGGTAGGGTAAGAAGCTATTTTATTGATACCACAGAGACCCTCAGGTTTTCCAGTGTTCCTCTTCATCCTTATGTACCCTTTTTCTCCCCATTTTGGTCCCCACGAATTCTTTACAATGATGTAATCTGAACCTTTCCATGTTCCATACCCAACTGCTGCTACTCCATGGTCTAGATCAGTTCCACATGGCCCGTTGAATACTCCCTGTAAACTCAGATTTAAATTACAAGCTACCAATGTGTTAACAAATTCTATGATAATCAATTATGGGAAAACAAGCTTACCCCACTATAGAATTGGAAATCTCTGCCAGAAGCCTCAATGGCTACACTTAGGGGTTGATGAGCCAATGCTTTCAATAGACTTTTCTCATCATTTTCTGGCACGTCTTTGTAACCACTAATCGTCACCACATCCGTTTCCTCCTGAAGAGAAACCATAGACATGATTAATCAAATAATCCTTTTGCTTACAAAATAATTCAGGGTGTAGCTTTCATGAAAATGATATATGATCATGCATGTATCTATTCTATACCTTCTTTTCTTCACAGGTACCTTGCTCCATAAGGTACGGGTAGTCTTCCTCTTTGTGAAGTCCACCATTGGCGACAATGAACTCGAATGCATAATCCATTAGACCTCCATTGCAACCATTGTTGAAACTTGTATCGCAATCAATCAGCTCTTGTTCGGACAAGGAAGTTAAGTTCCCCGTTACAATCTTGTTTATGCCCTCCACAGCCGCCACTGCTGAGAAAGCCCAACAGCTACCGCAAGAACGCTGATTCTTGACTGGCGTAACAGCTCCTTTCTGTCTCCAATCGACAGACTTGGGCAAATCAACGTCGTCTCTGAAAGTGAACTCTTCTGGTGGTGATCGGTTCTTTTTGAAAACCTCTGGTTTGAGTCCTAAATACTTGTTCTTGAACTCTTCGTGGGTCAAATCAGCAAACTCGTTCAACCCAAGCCAGTAACTGCTGATTTCCTTGTTCCTCTTGTCGATATGCTTCAAGTTATCCTTGAAAACCTCGAACCTCAACAGCTTCTCTTCAAAGGATTCATAGAATTTGGCATGCTTGGATACCCATGATTCAAAGAGCTCAATAAGTTTATCCCTGGAACTCAAATCCTCAGGCGAATAACCCACAATGGAGAAATCATGAGCCAGAGCTGAAACTACTAAAACTGAAGCAGTGAATGTTAGAATAGAGAGTTTGGAAAGAAAGGATACAACCATTTCTTCTTTTCGTTGTATGGCGTAGTATGTAACAGTGAGTGAATGTGAGGGTGGGATTGTTGCGTGGACATTTATAGTAGCAGATGGTATGTTGCTTTGAAGTGAAGAAAAAATGGGAGTGGAAAATT
Organism: Gossypium arboreum; assembly: GCF_025698485.1. NCBI lineage: Eukaryota > Viridiplantae > Streptophyta > Magnoliopsida > Malvales > Malvaceae > Gossypium > Gossypium arboreum. Next base: position 1,708,117 of record NC_069081.1, read on the forward strand.
GAGGCTTTACGATTGAGTCATTTGACAGGCTTTTGATTGAAGCATAGCTCATCAAGTTTTATAAGTTTCGTCAAAAGGATTGGATGCTATAATGTTTTCATTAAATTAAATGTTGTGAACAAGCAGTCTTGATTTGCGTGCACACTCTAACAATCACAAATTGAATACCTCACGACAGCGCCTTCATTATTTGTTGGACTGCAAATTCCTCTAATTTTTTTTCTTTAAAACATGCCCCCCAACTGTTCATAGTTTTAGCACATTTTAGAAATAAAATGTCCAAATCCATTCAGCAACCCCATCTGCTTGCTACCTACTAGTTCCTTTGAATTTCAATTTTCTTTATAAATTCTTTTACTCAATTTACATTTCTATTATAATAGAAATATACATAAAAGCTCATCTCATCATTTTGCAGTGGGACATTGGGCATAATAGCAGGCTTATTCTATCTTAGTGTCTGTCCGCCCCAACGTTTATACAAAAGATTATGTATGAGAAATATTGAAACCGTCCTTTTCAGTAGTATAGCTGTTGTCTTTTTTGCAACTTTTGTTGTTGCTGGAACTAAGTGGTATGGTTCAACAACTACCCGCATCGAATTATTTGGTCCTACTCGTTATCAATGGGATCAATGATACTTTTAGCAAGAAATATATCGAAGGGTTAGTGTTGGGTTAGCCGAAATTCAAAGTTTATCAGAAGCTTGGTCTAAAATTCTTGAAAAATTAGCTTTTTATTATTACATTGGCAACAATCCGGCAAAAGGAGGGTGAGTTTAAAAAAAAATTATACTTATGATAACGCCATTTATTTTCTATCATATTACTAAATTCAAATTTAAAAATAATTATAATATTTAATCTAATATTGTTAACAAAAAAACTATAAAATAGAATTTATAATAATTATACATTTATTAAGAATTATAATTTAACAAAAATTGTGATAATTACACATTTAGAAATAATTATAATTTATTTATATTTAGTACTTAAAAAATTTAGTTAAAATAATTGTAATTGAAGTAAAAATTACTTTTAAATGTTTTTAATATTTTTCTACAAAATAATTATATATTATTTACAAATTATTATAGTCAATTCATTCACTATTAAAAAATAAAATTTGGATACTCCCTGTAAATTCATTGGTTTTAATAGGTTTTTGGAGAATTATTCAGTGCTTGAAGTAGAATTGAGAGGTATATTGGATGGTTCAGGCATCTTAATTGATTGAGGTTTTGATAATGTGTCGATCCAGTTCAGTTCTGATTAGGAAAATTCTTCAATTATTATCTCTGACTCGCCATTAGAATATTTATCACATGCCTAGAGAAGAGAATCAGGAAGCTGATAGCCTAGCCAAGTTGACTCATTTAGAAAACCAAGGATTACAAGTTTTTAAAATGTCTCCATACGGGGATTTGTGCTTTTTGACGTAGTTTGTTTTCTTGTAATTTCTTCTTTTATCACCAATTTTTTTTTGAATAATAAAGAGTTTATTTTACAATAGATATTAATTTTTATTATTTATATAAATCGAAATTTGATTTTTTTTTTTAGTCACGTTACATACTAGTAAGGGAAACCTAGAGTGGATTTTTGGATTTTCTCCATAACGTTTACAACTCCAAGTCAATATGTAAAATTGTTTCGCAAGTCCTCGTAGCATTTTCGTTTCACAATCCCACTAATCACTTACATAGTCCCTCATAATACAAAAATCTGATGCAACTTGTAAATATCAATCTTTAATATGGTATTTAAAATTTCTTTTTATTATATTTGAATTATTAAAAAGTTAATATATTTTAATTATATTTAATAATTTAAATAATGAATTAAAAACTATTTATAATAATAAAAGTATATTATTTAAAAATTAATTAAAATTAAATACATAAAATCAAATGCAACGTATATGTAACCTAATTAAATAAACCAATATTTGTCCATGTCTCACCCAATATTCTCATCCTTGTCTATTTAAGTTTTTGCATTTTTAACTCTTGAATTTGCATTGTTTGTTAAATCACCTTAAAATGAATGAAAAAGTTAACATTTGTTAATTTTGCTAACATAGCGTCCATATGAAAAATCACGCATATGTCGAGTCAACAATTAATTAATTTTTTAAAAATTTAAAATATTTTTATAATTTTTAATTTTAAAATATTTTTTATATATTTTTTGAATTTTTAAAATTTTAAAAACTTAATTAATTATTGGCATGGCATCCACATGGCAATGCCACGTTGGCAAAGTTAACAAAAGTTAAAGTTTTTATCCATTTTAGAGTGATTTCACAAATAACACAAGTTTAAAGGCTAAAAAGTACGAAAAATTAAATAAAGAGCTAAAATGACTTCTTTTTTTTTATAAAGTTGAAGGGCCAAATTATGCCAAATTAAAATACCACTACAAGGTAGTATGAGTTGCTTTATCTTGTATTAACATCCGTTTGTTTTAGGAAAAATATTTTTAAAAATTTGAGAATATTTAAAAAGAAATACTTTAATTAATAAGAACTATGAACTCTAAGAATATAAAGATATGACATATAATACAAATGATAAATAAGACATTACAAACTAATGCCCTAATACTATGTTTGCAAAATAATCTTCAAAAAGGAGAAATTGTATCCTTGACTAAACCGTAGATGCATTACTTTAATCAAACAATTGAAAATTGCATCTTAGCTTCGCCATCATCCTTACCAGACAATAAACTATAGTCAACAAAAAAATCATTACTAAGAGCCCTAAGAGATTCACCACATTAGTGATGCACAAAAAGCCAAGTATCAGATGACTTGTTTTCCACCTTATATCATATTCCAATTTTCCAAGCACCATCATTGTGTTGTATCATGATAAGGCTCTCCGAGAATAGTTCCTAATATATTTGGCAACAAACTTTTATTGATAAATCCCATACATACATCAGAAATATGACTAGGAACTAAAAACTAAAATCAGTATTATTTTAAGAGAAAATAAAAAGGACAAAACAAAAACTACGAAAGTGTAGACAAAACAAAACTTTGAAAACATAGACAAAAACCATGATATTGTGGACTAAAATAAAAAACAAAAAAATAATCAAAAAATATTATTGAAGAAATTGTGACTAGCAACCAACTTGAAAGTTTGACGTCACCAACAAAGAAAATATTTGAATTTAAAAAAAAAACAAAATGAATTACTAAAGTATTTTAAAGAGAAGAAAGGTGATGGCTTCTTAAAGTTAAAAGTATTACAAAATCCCTTTGCATTATACCCTCGATTGTATTTTAACCCCTCTACTAAAAAATAGAAAAAGTAGTCTTTATACATTAGATGAGTGAACAAAAATAGGCCCTCATTAAAATTGCATCATTAAATGTTTGTTTTGGTGTCTATATATAAGGTATAATAATAAATTTAGCCTGCAACCTTTACACATTTATTCAATTTGATCCCTACTCTTTTATTGAAAGTAAACTAGAAAAATTTTGAAACAAATAACTTTAAAGGGTCAAAAAAGACTTAGTAAGAAATTAAAAAAAATCAATTAAGCCCTTCTAAATTTTAAAAATTATTATAAAATTATAAAATTTATAAAAAGTTATAAAAAGTTTACAATTATAAAATTTTTATTAAAAATAACAATACCAACCCATTAAAATTGATTTTTAAAGAATAAATTGAGATTAGATTTCTAAAAGTACCATAGAATTTTTACGTCTAATGGTTATAAGATTTTCGAAAAGCATGGTGATCTTCAATCTCCAACATATAATGAGTATTGACCTGTGTCGTCTATTCCCGGTGGCATTGGCACTAGAGTTTTTCATGGGACGGGTTGGGTCCTAATAAAATTTTAGGCCTAATTGCTAAAACTTGGTATTAAATCTATATACTCTATTTTTTTTGTGCATAATTTGATTTTTCTACTTTTGTAATGTCATTATTTAGTCTAAATATTTAATATTATTAACTATTTTAAACAAAATACGACATCAATTTTTCTTAGGAACAATATTCCAATAAAAACTTTATTTTATTATGACGAGTTAGAATGAATGTTTTTAAGAAAAAAGTCCATACAACATTTCAATGTTATTTTTATTGTTACATGATTACCAAGCGATTTGTATATTTTAACCTTTCAATTTGTACTCTATAATTTGACACACACAAATAATCAACCCAATGCGAAATAAAGGAATCGTACTAGTAGTGTTAAAAAGATAAATGGCATAAGCTAAAGATAATGAAATGCTAAATACATTAGTTAAGTGGATAGCATATTGCACTTGTTAGGTATAGTGATAAATGTGTTATAAGGGAATTATTGGTAAGTATGGATTGAAAATGCTTTGCACCATAATATTATAAGTTGGAATGAATTGGTATAAACATGAGTAAAAGGTGTTACTACCTATGATTTATGAATGAGTACAAGAATGACTCAATAAATTGTTAATGTGCATATTGGCTTGGTTGTCTTGAAAATGTATTATATAATTTTTGGTTCAATCTCCTCTAAAGCATGTGAGGATTTTGTTAACCTCGTGAAAATTGAATTTGAGATGAGCATAGTAGGTGAGTTAACTTTTAAACAACTTAATGATTACACTTTCATTTGTCAAGAAAAATATGCTTGTGGATCGTTAAAAAAGTTTGGGTTAAATGACAAAATCACCAAGGATGAATACGGTGTGCCAACAAATTTGGCCATGTACAAAATAATGATTTGAAGTTTACTATATCTTACAACCAACAAACCTAATCTTTGTCATAATGCTATAATATATGCAAGATATCAAGCTTTACCAAAGGAGTCTAAGGAGTTAAGAGACTTACAAGATATGTCATTAGTACATTAATTTTAGGCATTTGATTCACTAAAAACACTAATCACAATCTTGTAGGTTTGGTGCTAACTAGGAAGGGAATTTGGATGATCCAAAAAGCATTTGAGGAGCATGTATCTAGTCTCTTGGTATAACAAAAAAGCATAATTTTATCTCTTTGCCCGCTGCAAAAGTCGAGTACATTGCAATCGGAGGATGTTGTACTCAATTAATATGGATGTAAAAAAATGCTTGTGGATTATGATGTGTCATTTTGTATATCCTGGAGATTCAAGTCTTATATTGAGTTGGTTGAAGATATTCTCTACGCATATTGTCTTATTAGTTTCATGGGAAGATTGATTGTTATTGATGTAGTATGTTAGCAAGTTCCGATTCCTTATATATTGAGACTTGTATTTGTATAGATAATGTGCTTAACTGAGAACACTTATTATTGTTCATTGAGAAACGTTTTAGTTGAGTGCATTTTGTGAAAAATCAAGTTTGCCAGAGGAGAGTTGTCTAGATCTTAAATACAAAACTGAAGAGTCTAATCTAGTGAGTGTTAGAGGTTATAATCACTTGTTGTATGATTGCTAAAATAGTGGATTATCTCTCTAGACAAAAGCCTCATAAATGTAAGGAAACCAAACTACGAAAACATATTGAGTGTTCATTGTTTTTCTACCTTGTTCATACTCAGAGCCTGAAGTAGTTGGCATTGGTCTTCAACATTGTTTCTAGCGCTGCTTTTGTTCTGCTTGCAAATAACAATTTTGAAATTCTAGAATCAAAATCAAAGTCTAATATGTATAATTGCACGAAATCAAACTCCATGTATCAAATTGCATATTAGTTGAAAGTTTATGTATAATTTTGATATTTATCTCTCTATATAATTGAACTTATTTTTCTTGAAGGAAATATAAATAAAATATATAATAGTTTTTTTCAATATTAAAAATATATTTGATAATAATTTTATATATTATTATAATTAAATTTAAATAATATTAGTATACATATAAGCAAACTGAGTTAGCTCTCGCTTCCAAATTGCTTGAAAAGAAGAAAGCATTCAACAAAGATGAAGACCTTCCAACCCACATCCCAACCATGGTTTCAACTTCCAACTCACTACAAACATTTGGAAACTTTTTTTGAATAATCTATTTCATAGCAATTTTTTTAATTAGTCAAGCTTTCTTTTATTGACCAAAAGGGCAAAAAAGCTCAAGTTTTTAGCCTACTCAGAACCATTATTATTAAAGCTGAAGAATAAACAAGATGGCAACACATCATTAAGGAGTTGTACAATATGCAAGGGTTGGCATTCTCCTTACTTTCTGCATTATTAACATGTTTTACTACATAGTTGAGAGATATTTTTCTTGAAAGTGATCCTTTTGTTGCGAGTACTCTTTAAAGAGGTAAATGGCTGGTCATGAAATATGCTTCATTTCTATGGGTAGAAATTGATCCCTTAACGGTGAGGTTAAGGGATAAGATGAGCAATCATCACACCATACATTATGATTATTTGAAAACTAATTTAAAATGAAAAATGATAATCATATATAGTAGTTATTAACCCTTTCTAACTTCTTAATTTTATTAAACGAGAAATTACAATCATGAACAATTATTATATCTACATATCATTAAATAACGATACGAAGCATACAGTTATTAAATCATGATTAATTAAGTTAATATAACATGTTAATTAAATTTTAACTCAGTTGAAAAATTATTAATTAATTAATTAAAAAATAAAATTCCAGGATTGTATTGAAAAAGTTAAGCATATGGTATATTAAATGAATAAGACAGTGGATCTAACATGATTAATGATTAAACAACATCTAAATTTTCAGAACTTAAGTCATCCCCCATTGAACACAAAAAAGAAAAAAGAGTAATTTCTCAAATTGAATGTCATCATCATCCATTTTTAAAAAAGAATAAATCGGCAAGTGACGGGTTGTGAACACTACATTTCAACTCTCTCTTGAATCACCCTCTTTTCTTCTTCTTTTCTTCTCATTTCACCTCAATTCCATTGGGTGCTTTCTTCTTGTTGTTGTTAGAGAGTCACCAATGAGCTCCATTATGCAGAGCTTTCAAAAGAGCCGATCAATCCCCCTCTCTCAAACTCAATCCAAAGAGCAAGCGCCATTACCAGCCCTACGAAGAAGGCTTTCCTCTTTGTCTCTTAAATTACATCCTTCCATCTCTTCGCCATCAGCGCCGTCATGGTCCTTCCCCAGATCCAAGTCTTTGTCTTCCATGGGAGACTATGCTGGTAGCTCCATCAGGAAATGGTGGGACTGGGGATGGTCTTGGGTTCTTTCCAGAAAACCCATGTTTGCTCAAGACCTTGAAATGAATGAAGAAGAAACTAGGGTTCTAGGATGCCACAACAAAGGCAGCTGGAGGCATGTTTTCTACAAACTAAGATCCGAGATCAAGAAACGCATGGGATCTGACAAAGTTGGCCTCCCACAAACTTGCAGGTACGATTCTTTATCCTACTCCAAGAATTTCGGAGTTGGAAACAAAATCTACGGTTGATGGTTTGGATTTTTGGAATGCTTCAATGGAGGTGTTCGAAGAAAGTCCTAAACGGGAAATTAAATAAGCAATGCAGTGCTTCAAGGTTCAGATCATCACATCATCAGAGTCTAGATTTATATATTCTTCCCCACCTCCCCCCTCCCCCCGCCCCCTTCTGCCTCTTGTTTTCTTCTTTCTTGAGTTGTCAGCTTTTCCTTTTTCTTATCATAATCCAAGTGATTGGTGAAAAAGATAAACAATAGCATGTAGTTAACTTGTTATGTAATATAATATGGTTTTGCTTGGAAGAGCAGAGTTAAAAACTCCTCCTTGTTGGTTTACTCCAATAATTACAATCTATATGGCTATGGAGTGTACCTTCGAAGTTCAGAGAGGAAAGTTGCAGAAACAGGGTGAATTCACTGTGTCACTCAGCATCTGTTGGCTACAATCCAAGATGTCATTAGAGTGTAATTTTTGTTTTTGTTTTTTTAATTTCATTATTTTTTCAGCTTCAATTGCATAATCATTTTATTTATTTATGTATGTATCTAATGCAATATTGATATATATATTAGTTCTTCCTTTTGCAAAGTATATTGATTCTACAAAACAAGAATCATACGAAATGCAATTCAAAAGAATGAAATACCTTCCATATAACATAGATTTAGTGGTTCGTATAAGGATTTCCATTTCCTATAAATATTAAAAATTTTGGTGAGCAAAATTGAAATTCGTTAAATAATTTAAGTGATAAAATGGTTTATTTTAATTTTTTATATAATTTTATTAAAATTTATCAACACTATTTTAAATATTTAAAAATTATGATCATAAAATAGTAAAAAAATATAAAATCACGACATTAAAACGATTTAGCCTTTTTATTAAATAAAATAAATTATAAAAACTATAAAATATATACATAAAACTTAAAAATATTAAAAATATTTTTTATTTTTATAAATAGTTAAAACGATTTATTCTTATAAATAATCTATTTTATATGTATATTTTTTGCCAGCACCGTTTAAAGACACACAGGTGTAGTAGTTATGTAAAATCTGGGTGGGTGGCACGCACGGCAGAGACAAAAGTAGAATTCCAATTATTTGGCAGCACCGTTTGACATGCCAATTAACCATGTGTACTTTCATTATCCACTGCTGTCATTAATGTAATGGACAATATTTCTCATGTAAATTTGCTTCTTCATTTCCTTGCAAGACGACGTCTTTATTTGTTAATTATAATTTAAGAAGCCTTTGCTTTGAGAATACAAGGAGTTTCGGTATTTTATAAATAAATAAAAAGAAAAAAAAGTGTCGGTGGTTAAATGTGGTTTTTTTTCTTACAAATATAAAGTCACATCACCGACCAAGTTCCATAATAGGGACTCATTGATTAGCCGTCGGTGAAGAGTAAAGTATGAAATTTGTGAGAGTAGCATTATTTTATTCAACGTTAACAAATTTTTATATTATTTTTATCAATATATTTTCAGATTATTCACGGAATTAAATAACTAAATTCAAATTAATTTATTTTATATAAAATGAGAATCAAATTACCTTAACCGCGTTTAATGCATAAAATAATAATTTTACTTGTAATTTTTTTTTAAAATTGTGTATTGTCTGGAAATAATTTGGTGGCGATGAAGTTGGGCATGTGCTACATGTGTATTCTAGTTTGATGTTAGTTCATGCCAACTAACACAACAAGCCTTTTAGTTGGATCCAGACTATGGGGAAACAAAAAAAAAAAAATTTATGTAATTAGTTGTTTTATTCGATCAAAATTTGAGATTTAAGATTGTCCGATTTTAAAGCTACGTGATTAGTGAAACGGTCCGATAATATGCAATTTTGTAAAATTAAATTGATTTGGTTAAATAAAATAAGATTAGAGAAGAAATATGGTTTATTTGATGGGAAAAATAAATATTTAGCGAAAATATTTGATACATTGTCGAAGAAATTTTAGACTTATTGAGTGATTACAAGTATTTTATACATATATAGTAAAAATATTTTAAAAATAAATATATAAAAGTACTATTTTTCAAAAAAATTTACTTGTAGAATTAAAAAGCTATACTTCTAGCATAGCAAATACAAATCCAAAAATTTATGAGTTATTATTTAATACAAAAGAGTTAAAATGTAATTAATTTTTTACTATATTCTACAATACACTTGTTAAACCCTTAATTACTTGTAAAATTTAAAAATTTGATGTATATGATTAAAAATGATTATGTAATTGTAATTAATTCTTTCTACATAATCATATTAAAAATATTGAACACAATCACTTAAATCATCATCTTCATCATTCTATCAATCTTCACAACAATATATTCGAAAAAAGGAAAAGATAGAAAAGAGAAATGTTAGATGAAAAAACAAATTATAACTTCATATGTTCATAGGATAGCATTTTCATGCAGGGAAAAAAAAACCTAAAGCAAAATTATTATTACTTTAAAAGAATTTCTAAAACAAGTGTCTTCAAAATTTACTCGATAGGTTGAATTCATGGCATAATTCAATTAATTATATATTCAAGTCTGTTATTGTGGTTGTATTCCAGTGGTGATAATAGGTATGGACCAAGAATTAGTGGGGTTGAACATTGAGGAAGGGAGAGGAGGAAGCTTGACAGGTTATTTTGGGGGAAAATGATTCGAAGCCAACTTTTGAGTTTTGTTTGGTAGAAGCTTTTACACCGCTACTATTATTCATTTTCAATTGTTGTACAGTATATTAGTTAATATTTATCATCCCATTGGAGGTGTGACTATCATTGATATAATGGAGAAAAGGTTTTTATTTTGGTTATATTATGAAGTGGGTTTTGATAGGGTGGTGGCTGGAGTTCCTTTTTAACTTTTAATAATTATTTTATTGTGTTCTACAAGTTGGTTAAAAAGAACAATTTATCATAGATCTTATGTTTTTTTTTTCTTGAATTTTAGGTCTAAATACATGACTTTCACAAAGTTTTACGTTTAAATCTACGGTGAAGTAATTCGGGAATTTCATTGGTTCTTATGTTGATTATGATGTGAAAGCTATGAGTAGAGGGATTAATCGTTATAGGCGAGTGAAAATCAGGTTGGATGTTTGACAAACTTTGAAATGTAAGAAAAATTTGTGTTGCCCAATAATCGCCAAGCTTATGACATTTCCAATATGAAAGACTCTATTTTGTTTTCTCTATGGGCAGATAAGCCATGGTGGGAGTCATTGTTCGATAAGAATTGTGCATGAAAAGAAAAAAATTAGCTATGGATTGGGATCTCTTGATTAAGGCAGGTCTACAATGGTGTCATGATCTAGCATTGTGGCTACAATGCCAACATGACATCCCGCTTGGTGGATTGGACGAGGCCAAAGACTTGGGACGATCGTTTCCCGATGGTGGACCTTGAGAGGCAAGCGTCTTGTGAGAAGCATCGAGTAAGAAACATGATAGGGAACCATGAGCAGACGAAATCAAGGGGGGATGGTTACCCCATGCGACGAGTTGAGACAACGAAGAGCCCAAGTTTTGGGGCAAAAGTGCTTGGAGAATGCCCATGAGATGGCCCTAGAGTGCCAGGTAAGAAAACTATCTCTATTTTAGACATTTCAATGCTACTTGGGAGCATAGCTATAAAAGCTATTTAGTTCTTTAAGGGGTAGAAAGGTGTCAACTCTCCACCTCCCTCTTACCTTGGCTAGCTGGTGGGATTTCCTTGGTGCAAGCGAGATGCCATGGTGTGCGGTCATCAAGCAAGTGAATGTTCAATTTCTACTCGAGAGAAAACTCGGGGACGGTTCTGGGCTAGCGAGCCCCATATTGCGCTGTTGCCAGAAAGATGAGGTCGAACCTTTGATTTTCTTTAAGCCATGTTGGATCCTCCACCCAAAGTCCATCGGGTTGCCTTTGGGATCAAGAGATGATGCTTTGTAGGAGGGGCATCGAGACACGATGGTGCATCAGGTTAACTAGTTGGTGGACAACTACTAGTCTTGTGGGAACATAGATATAGCAATTGAGCCTAGGGCCTGGGAGCTAGGACGATCACTATGATGAGTCGTGCCTTGAGTGCATGATGAGTCCAGTATGAAAGACTTTTTATTATGTTTTCTCTATGGGTAGTTTAGCCATAGTGAGAATTTTTGTCTGATGAGAATTGTCAAAGAATTAGCTATGAATGTTACGTAACAACCTGGTTTTTGTTGGTGTTAGAAAATTCAATTTCGGGGCTGAATTTATTAAATTGAGTCATCTAAAATTTTGATCAAGAAGTTACGAAGCGAGTGCAAGATTAAAAAACAAAAATATTAGTAATTAATTAAATAGAATATAAAAGTAATAGAGGGATTAAATTGTGAAGTGAGCAAAGTAGAGAGAAATGATTAAGGATTTGAGTAGGGACCTGTTAATAATTAGCCATGGCCTTTAGTGTGTTATTAAACCAAAAATTAAAAATGAATTAGTGGAAGACCATGATAATGGCCATTGATTTCCGCTAAGTGACTTAAGTTAAAAATCATGACCATTGATTTGTTATTAATTAAGAATAAAAAACTTAATGATAAATGGATTAAAAGAAAAGATGGATGAGTGAGTGTACTTCTCCACCGTTTGAAAAAGAAAATAGAAAGGAAGGAAATTTTGCTTGGTTTCAGTCGTCTATGCCGTGAGCTTCCATGGCCATATGGTGAAATAATTCATGAGTGTTTTAGCAAGGAATCAAAATACTTTGAGAGCCCATTCAAGTGAAGAGGGGAGCAAAGCTAGTTAATTCGGTCTTGATAGCAAGAGAAAGAAAAACAAAAGTTGTATGGTTTCTCTCCTCCATGCCTTAAGCCATACTTTGAGGTGAGTATAATTTTCTTTGTATTTTAATTAGATCGTTTGTTTTAGATGGTAGTAAAGTGAGAAGCCATTCTAGTATTGCTAAATTTAGAGCTTGGGAGTTACGTTGGTTTTGGGCTTCGTTGAGAGATTAAGTGAAGTTGGAGAATTTGGTCATAAGGATTAAATTGAAGAAATAGCAAACATTATTAATAACTTTATCATAAGAATTTTATGTGACAAAATAAAAACGTAAGCTTACTGGCATAAAGAAATAAAATAAAATAAATACCGAATCAATATTAATATATCCATTTAATTAATTGAAAATGTAATAGAGATATTAAACTGATAAAATTAATGAAATTGGATACAAAATAAAATTAATGAGATTTAAACTAACATTATTAATAACTTTATCATATAAGATTACAAATCCTATAAAAGGAAGTCAAATTAAACAACTTTGGGAGCCAAAAGAAATTAGAATAACTTTAGATATTTAATGTGGGGGCTAAAATGAAATTTGATATAATTTAGCGAGGGTCAAACATAAATATTCAAGGTGGGGAATAAAATGGAGTTTGACAAAATTATTGAGCACCTACTGGATCTCTCATGCTCAAATTTAGACTGTTCCGCATGGTTCGTCTTCCGATTCCTGAATTGCCTTTTTGCATCATGGCTACGAATTCGCCATAGTCGATTCTTCCGTCCTGAAATAAAGCACAAGTAGTGGGACATTGAAACTTGATCAATAAACTACTATAACGATTTAGGATTTGCAAATGGTGAGACAGTGAAGAGGAGATCGGAAATTCTACATTGTTATCGGTACCCTGCTCAACCGGTTATCAAGGGTAAGATGGCTTACATTATCTTGATCAACTTCTCTGATTATATCCTCCAGCAAAACATCTGTTATGTTATGCTCGGCACAGGCTTGCTGAAGTTCATCGACCGTAATGTAGCCACTGTTGTCCTTATCAAAGTATTTGAACGCCGCAACAAGATGTTCTTCACGCTCTAGTTTATTAAGGTGAACCGTTGCAGCTATGAACTCCCCGTAATCGATGCTCCCACTATTGTCGACATCAGCCTGAGAACAAATGAAATAGCTCAGATGAATATGTTGCAAATTTGCAGTTAACACATCAATGACATAACAAGCATGGTTGCCACATTGAATCGATATTGCCTTTGTACGAAAATACAACGATTTCAGCATCCAAACGCACTTAACTGCATTCATAAGGTCTCGGATTTCAGTATCCTTCAAGGTAGAGCCATATCTTCGTAAACCAGCTTTGAGTTCATCAAATGTGATTGCTCCACTGTTATCAGTATCCATAGCTGTAAACATTTCTCTCAAACCGGCAATCTCCTCCTCGGATAGACTTTCAGCTATTACCTGATAGTACAGAAAGCACAGAACTTCCTCTATCAGAACGGGTTTTACGACATTAGCTTTAAAGACACGCATGTTTTGCATAAATATTTGACTGAAAAATGGTGCACTCTGTTAAATGAGACAAACAGATTATACATGTATGTATGTATGCATATAGTAACTGTATCAGACAAGCATATATAATGAGAAACTTACCCGTAAAGCCATCTTCTTTAGTTTGTTCATTGCCGAGAATTGCTTGAGTCGAGAAAGTACGGCAGGATCCAGTGCCCTATCTGGGGCAACCCCGTTTTGGGAAATCCATGGATGACCTAAACAATTCAGAAAGAAAATGATATCTAACAATTTTGATCTTTATTTCACTAAAGAAAATAATGTACTTTGGGATACATTTTCAAACAACAATTTAGCTGCGATCGATGAAACAGAAAACCGCAGCATGCCAGGATGAAGCAACGTAGCAACTTTATGCATCTCTACGTGATCATACTACAATTCAGCAATGCAGCAAAAGAAAAAGATTCCTCTATTTAATCTCTTTTATCGGTTCAAAACATTCATCAATATATAGGAAGGTAATATGTATTACATACATACTACTTCATGAGCAGTTAGCCGTTCTGAAGGTTGAGAGCATAACATCTTCCGTATTAAGTCCTTTGCGCTATCAGATATTACCGGCCATGGGTCTGAATAGAAGTCAATATCTCCTTTTAACACGGCATCAAATATTCCTTGTTGTGTTTCTAAAGAACAGACAGAGGAAAGTTGTAAGCCTATTACACATAGAACTGCTTGAAAACTCATTGTTGATGCAGAACCAAAGAAAAGAAACATCGACATTACCGGCCCAAAATGGTGGGACGCCACTTAGCAATATATAGAGTATAACTCCTGCAGTCCATACATCCGCTTCTGGTCCGTAATGCTTGAGGAGTACTTCTGGGGCAACATAATACGGGCTTCCAACGACATCAGTAAAAATTTGGTCTGGAGTATATGCAAACCACATTATGTTAAACAACTTGAATATGTTCTTTCCCGTAACCATTTACTAGGCATTTTTCACAACATATAGCCATAAACTAGTATGCATTAAGGTTAGGTGTTAAAAATAAGTGGTGCCTTAAATGTGCTACAAGAAATCTCAGAACTAATTGCTTACCAGGTTTAAAGAACACTGATAGTCCAAAATCAATGGCCTTGAGCGAGAAATCATCATCCTTGTTAACTAACAAGAAATTCTCAGGCTTTAAATCGCGATGCATAACCCCGAGTGAATGGCATGCCTCGACAACCCCAACAATGATCTTTGTCAGCGCAGCCGCCTTCCTCTCGGTGTAGTGCCCTCTTTCGATGATTCGATCAAACAATTCACCTCCAGAGCAAAGCTCCATCACAATATGCACATATAAAGTGTCCTCATATGCACCTTTGATGGTGACAATATTCTTGTGGCCAGCCAAATGGTGCATTATTTGAATCTCCCTCCTAACATCCTCCACGTCCTCCTTTGAAAGCAACTTCCTTTTGCATATGGACTTGCAGGCATACTCGAAGCTGGTCGAAATCTCAGTGCATAAGTAAGTAGTCCCGAACTGACCTTGTCCTAACTTGCGACCGATGGTGTATAGGTCGCGGATGTTGGGGGTCTTATGACCCAGAACATGACAAACATGGTGATCAAAGCCACGCTTCATGGAGTTCTCTTTCTTGGGGGGGACAGTGGTAACAAAATTGGCATCTTTTGTGGTCGGTTTGGGGATAACTTGGGGAGCAAGTTGTTGATCATTTAAGCCGGAACGGGAATAATCAGAGGTGGAATGGTCTGAAGAAGCGTAGCTCTGCTTGGAAGAACGTTCCTCGGGCTCACTGAAGCCCTGATGGAGTTGGCCGGATCCTCGGCATGTGTTTCCCATCAAACAATCCCTATTTCCCCCACAATACTCTTTTTCTCATGCAATAATATAATCTCATCAATTACACTGAAAATGAAAGAAGAAAGAGAGAGAGAGAGAGAGAGAGAGAGAGAGAGAGAGAGAGAGAGAACGTAAATTTTCGATGATCCCACAATTTGAAAATCTTCTAACGTCACATGATTTTCATGTAGAAACCCCTCACAAATCTAAACTTCAAAAGAATCCCACATGAGATAAGAGGGAAAACCACCACTCTGTTTTCTACAGAAAAGAGAAATAAACGAAAGTCACCATCTTTCAACATGTATATATCATTGAAGTCCTACCCAAAAAAGGAAAAAAACAAAGGACACCTATCAAAGAAAATAACCCAATAATCAAATTCACAGATCAGAAAGAGAGATTAACTGAGAAAGATGTAAACATACATAAAAATCAAGGATTCAATAAAAAGGGAAAAAACCAAATATAGGAAGGAAAGAGAGATAAAGTACCAGTTAAGAGTGGAAATGAAGAAAGGATTGGAAAACAAAAAGAAGAAAGAGAGATGATAGAAGGAGAGACAAAGAAGGAAATCCTTAAAATGGATGAATATAACTGATCAAAAACAACAACTTTTGCCTATTAGTGGGTCTTTTTTTTTTTTTTTAAAGTTTGAATTTTTGGTTATGTCTCTGTTGTTAATTTTGGGGTTAATGTTGTTGGTAAGAAACATGGGATACGAGACAGCCAGCTAACTCTCCCACTCTCTCTTCCCCACCTTTCCTTTTCCTCTTCCTCAAACGGAATCATAAGGAAACGAAACGAAAAGAAGCCATTGTTGTTTTTTAATCAAATCAAATCAAATCAGTGTGTGTGTGTTAAGAGTGCAAAGGAACGGTAAAAAGGGTAAGGAAACCAGAAAAGCAAAACAGGGGGATTCATGGTTGACCTTGCTCATAGCTCACGACAACGTTGGAGTTTGTAGGTTGTTGATTGGTACGTGACACTCACGCCGTGTGAAAATGCTACGACATGTCTGTCTTAAACGTTGTTTTGGTCAAATATCTTCCGACTAATATTGTGGAGAAATGAAAGAACACAAAATCTAATCTTAGAAAAATATTAAAACTTGCAGTTGGGCTTTGAACCATGCAGTTTAACCCACACTACGCTTGTCCATGTCAAATCCGTTTGAAAATTGAGATGGTAAGGAATAAAATATATGCCTCAAAAATAAACTTGCATAAAAAAATAAAATTTGATTTTAAATGAGTTGAGCAAGTTTTTCTCAACTAAGTTTCGCCTCAATTTGTAAAAAATAAATTATTTTTATTTTATTATTTTGTTATCATTTCGTTCTTATATTGTTACTATTTTATTATTATTACAATTTTTAAATACAGGCAAACCGGACTCGAGTTTTAACATTTTCATCCGGGTTGAGCTTGGATAAAATTTTAAACCTATTTTTCAGGTTAGGTCGAACCCGAACCTAAAAGGCGAACCTAAAATTTTACTTGACCTGACTCAAATCTAACCTGACCCAACTCATGAACAACTCTATCTACACTTACATTGGGCTATCAATTGTTTTAACACTAATAAAGGGTTTCATTATTACATTTAAGTTCAGAGTAGATTATAAAAATAGTCATTTTTGTTTGTCTCAGATTACATTTTAGTCACTTATGTTTGAAATGTTACATTTTAATCACTTATGTTATCTTTTTGTTACGAAGTGATCACTCTATCGTTAAGCTCCATTACCTCCCTAACGGTGGTCTTACATGGCAGCCTAAATGGGTTTTAAATGTCAACTTGGATGTCCTATGTGGCAGCCTAAATTAAATTTATTTGATTAAAAACCTATTTTAATCCTAGCAACTGGACATCCAAATTGACATTTAAAACCTATTTAGATTGCCATTAGGGAGGTAATGGAGTTTAACGGTAGAGTAACCACTTTGTAACAAACTGATAATGTAAGTGACTAAAACATAAAATTTCAAACATAAATAATTAAAATGTAATCTGAGTCAAACAAAAGTAACTATTTTTATAGTTTAACGTAGCTAGCAAGCCTAATACTCTTTTATCTTTTTGGTAAATCTCCTAAATGCACACGTTAATGAAAAAAAAAAAAAGGAAACATCTCTTTTAGTTCCAAAATTTCTCTCGATTTTATTTCCTTTTAATGAAAAAAATTGGATTCACAATTTTATTAATATATAATATTTGATTATTATAAAATTTATATTTTAAAGACTTTTTTGGTTGAATTTTAAAAGACTTTGAATTCTCATTGATAAAATAAAATAGTTTTTTTTTTTTTTTTTTTGAAATGTAAGGTGAACCAACACTAGCAATCTATAGTTTCATTTTAGTTTCCTTATTTACCAAGTTTTTACGTTGTTGTGGTCATTGCCATGCCATCATCTTCAAGTTGTCTCTTTCCTAAAAGGATGTTCTTTTAATTTATTGAGATAAATACGTAATTTTGTATCTTTTAAAATAAATATATTATTAGAAAATGGGGAAAAAACATTGTTTTAAAAGCTCAAATTAATAATAAAAAAAGGGGTTTCATTATTATATTTAAGTTTAAGCAAACGTGCCTAACAAGTTTACTCCTGCATCCATTTGTAGAAGAAAAATACAATTGAAGAAACATCAAAGCATTAGATTCAAGTTATGGTACACAAATAATATATATATATTTAAAAGTGTTAATCGCTATTAGTATAGTCTGAGTTTAAGTTGCGTTAATTACGTTTGTTTTTGGGCTTTATCTTAATATTATAATTCACCAAAAAATGTATATATTATATGTAAAACGAGATTACCAAAGAAATTGTCGAAAAAAGATTACCAAAGCTTAAAACCCAAGAACTTTGATATTTGTCTATACTATTATATTACTAAAATATTATTTCATATTTAAATTAAGTTATATTATTTGAGTGTATTTTAATTATTTTAATTAAAAACTAATAAAAATAAAGAATATGAATATGGAATAAAACCTTAAATTTATCCCTCAACCAAAGTTTTATTTGACTTTTTATATACACTTTTATTTTATTATGCACACAATATTACCTCCATCATTTGTATACGTAGTAAAAATGTTGTTGTTGATTGAGTTGGTGTCACAAGTTCACTCGACACCAACTAAAAATTGACTACAACACCGGGATAAATAATTGTAGTGCATTTAATATTCTTAATCTGATATATTTACGTGTTTAAATTATGTTTTACTCACAATATAGTCTATTTCTTTTCATTTTAATATCGTGTATATTTCATATGTTATTATTAATTAGTCTCAAACCATATATTTCATTATTTATTATATATTATTTTTAAACACACATCTATGTTTTAACTACCTATTAACTCTTTTATTTTTAATATTTTAAAATTTTATAAAATATAATGTTTTTTATTTGAAAAATTCAACTAATTGAAGATATATTCATGTAGATTTTAAAAAAAAAATCGTAATTGAACTAGATCAGTCGATCAAATTGATTGTATTAAAATCTACTAGAAATATCAATTTGAAATAAAAGTTTAATCCACAAATTAATTAAACTGATTTTTTTTGTAAATATTTTTATATTTTTAATATTTTATTCAATGAATGTTTTCAACAAATTGAAAAGTATAGTATCTCACCTTTTTTTTTTAAATTTGTCCGTTATTTATTGATTTAATTTGTTTTATTCTATTTAACCAAAAAATTTCCACATAAAATATTTCATTTTTAATTAATAACTAAACAACAAAATACAGCCTAAGCAATTTTTTAGTGAATATTGTCAAATACTATTTACACTTTGCTTTAAAGCACTTCCAGAATAGCTTTAGTCAGATAGCACTTTTAGAATAGAAGTTCCAGCCGAGCCAAACCAACTATACAGAAGGGAAAAAAAAGGTTTAATTTGATAAAATTAACATTTTTTTTTTAAATGACGGGAAAAATCCATTGACATATATCTACTTTCCATTTCCATAGGCTGGTTTATGTTGTAGGTAGTTTCTCGAGTCAAGGCTACTAATACTACGTACAATAGCATGCATGGCAATTGACAAAGGCACTTCACGTTGAACCAAATCTATAGGATCCTGCAATATTATTGACTACTTTCATTTTATACTCAAGAATACTGAACTTTGATCATTGAAACTAAAAATTCAGATCACATGATTGTCAACATCATAAAACTAGTCTGTTGTTATTTGAATCCTTAATCTCAGCCATTACTGCAAGTGTAGAACTCATCATGACAGAACAATGTTACCCCCTCAGAGCTAAAAACCGGGGGAGGGGTCCAATGATTGAAAGAACAATTTTAAGACATTGTACAACTTTTTTGAAGATTTATATGTAAATACCCTTCTAACTAATGTATCATATGCTAACATTGTAGGCAGTGTTAACGTTTGATGTTTGCATACCTTGACCTGATGGAACTTTATAGATTTCCCTCCACTGTCCAAAGCGCTTAAGATGATAAATTGGCTTCTTGAAGTTGTCTATTGAGTCCTCCGCTAGTAGGCCTAAGATATTCACATTGTTAGAACAATGAGGATAAGAAAAGTGATCAGTGATCAGTGCTCAGTGCTAAGGAGGTATCTACAACCACATTACATCCTTATCTATGCTACTCGGACTGGGGTGTGAGTGTTGGATAGGGGTATGTGTCCAACATGGGCATGTTTAATTTTTTTTCCAAGTTTTTGGAGGGTCATATCTCTATGCCTGTATCCAAATGTGTGAGAGACTGGAACTTCAAGTAAAAGGAAAAGTTGGAGCAACATAGATCCTTGTTGCAAACTTGTCAAAGGAAAAGAAACACTAACACTTCAATCCTCTTATAAGAATTTATAAATTTCATGAAGCAGAAAATCAGAATTTACTATGTCTAAAAGCGAATACAACCTAATACTCTTTCTTTTAATGATTTCTGAATTTGGAGATCATGAAAAAACTTACAGTCCACAAAGCACTTTGATAGTGTCATAGAAAAACCATTGCAGAGTAATAACAGGTCCAACAAGTGTGATGCGTACGGGAAGACTTCTAGTAAAAAGGTTAACAAACCCGATCTTTCTAACAGCCTGAAAGTTATGATATTGAATAACCCATATTAATCATTTTAACTTGTACTTAAATTAAGCTGAAGAAACACATTTCTAATGGGCCCTACCTGCAACACGTTTTCAGCCTTTTTGTTGTAAAGAGAAGAAACAACGACATCAGCTGGGTTAGAGACTACAGTACCAACTGCTCCAGCTGCATACCCTGCTAAGCATGTGACACCAAGTTGTTGAGCCCTGGAACAATCTTGTTTTCTCTGTTTAATGATACTTCCATAGATAAAGTCCACTGAATGCTCAAAGGTTGAGAACATTATCATCGAGACTGCCAATCAGAACATCATATTTAGAAACAAGGTTAGAAATAAAAGGCACTATGAATTTGCAATCCTAATACATGCCAAAATAGACTTATATAGGTGCGCAAGTAATCAGTCAACACTAAACTCAGATGAGTTTGTAGCAACTTGCTTGTTGACAATAATGTTAACTGAGAAAATATCCTTTTTGCCTATAAATCTATGTTTTCTAGCTTGGCTTTAAACCACATTCTGAAATGTAAAGCTCAAAGTCCATGTTCTTAAACTCCTATAAAAGAGACAAAGGTGACTTAAGAGTATTCATAAAACAGGTGACCAGCAAACATGCAATGTCACTATTATTATCTTCACTATTTAGCCAAAGTATCTTGTCATCTCAACTGCAAATAGATAGAAAATATTGGCAAGGCGTGTTTAGTTGGTAATTACAAATCTAATAGTGAGAGAATTCTGAACCAAGAACTGATTAGCATAATATTTGCAACTCGCGATTTGTCAGCTTAAGCTTACAAACTAACTGAGGGCATATCAAGATAGACTAGAAGGCTCTCCAGTGCCATAACCACCGGGAAACACCTCTTAAATTTGTTACTAGTAGGAACAATCAACTAAAAATTCTAAAATTGCAGTGGAGTATTAACATTACATGGAAGATTGCGGCCCCAAAGTGGGCAAAGTCCCTTGTAGAAGCTGCAATCAAATTGAAATGGATAAAAAATTACTGATGAAGGACAAACAGAAAGATTCAGGCATCAGCATAACATACCCAGCAAGCCCTTCTGTTTTATAAAGTTTAGGAAATCCATCAGCCAAACCCTTAGCGAAAGTGCGCTGCGTCTGAACACGAACTTTAATGGCCTCGAAAGGACAGAGAGCCACATCAGCAAATACTTGAGCAGATGCACTGCTGAGAAAGAATATGAAAGTCTTGTCTTGATCAGCCAAAACATTGGAATAAAGCTCCTTAAAGTATTCATAAAGACCAAATCTGCAGCCCCCTTGAACACCATATCCAAATAACTTGCCAGACCAACCTCTCCAAAGAGAAGATGGCCCCTGCTCTCTCCAAAGGGCAGAGAATCCTGATGATATGCTGCTATACTTGATTGGATTCACCTGAAAAAAACAAAGAAAATAATTACATAAGCAACCTTAAAAGAATAAAAGATGGTGGGAAGCTGAGGAGACCAAGAAGTACAATGAAACTACATACAACAGTTAAAACGCACTTGCTGTCTCTATATTTGAGCTAACCAGACTGCCATAAAGGTCAAACATAACATATAAGAATTTTATTTCTCTACTGCTATGTGAAATGGTTCTACCATGGCAAGCAAACTTGCTGGTTGCTACACAACTCTTTCCTTGAGGGACATTCCAAAATTTCCCCTTTTTAAAAGCTGATGTTCTCCACTAACCAATCAATAATATAGCAAGACGAGGTAGCAGCCATAAGTCCACAAGAAGCATATGGACCGTGGGTGATACACATACAGATATAAGCATAAGCATAAGGTTAAAAACAAGGCAGCTTAACTTAAAACCTCAAAGACATTCTTAGAGAAAACAATTAAGATCATAATATTCAACAGTTTGAAATCAAAAATAAAAACAAAACGAACCCACCTGCATATTTACTTTCAAGACATCAAGAGGTGTAACAGCAAGATGAGTAGTCCCAGCACTAAGCATTCCTCCAACAGTACAAATCCCATAATACCCAGGTGAAAACTCCTCACGGAAACTCCTCTCCGCCCTTTTCATTTTGTTTTACTCTCTTTCAAACTTAACTCTCAATGCGCAACTGTGTTATTCAGGAGGAACAAAAAACCCACATTTCTGTGATCAGCTGTGTAAAAGGAAAATGGGGCATTCAGGGAATTAAGGAGTGCGTTAATAGCACGTTAGTGAGGTGTGAAAGAATATTAAGCAGGGGGGCCATTGACGACTAAAAACTTGGTGGTTTTTCCATGTTTTAGTTTTAATTGTTTGGAATGCTTCCACGTTTACAGTTCCAAAATACAGGGTCCAAAATCTAATTCAGCTGCGATGCTTTCCTTCTGCTTTACCTAAAAGTGAATCTTGAAATTAATTAGGAAAGCCCGCGAAGCCCTAATCGAATCTCTTCTACCTCATTTTACCACCTTACCCTTACCATATCAACTCTCTAAATATGTGGGCCCTTCACAAAATACCTCTTTTATTTCATTTCTTTCTTCATCAACTCAAATGTGGGATTTAATTCAACTTCTTACTCTAAAATTAATAAAATCAAAATTATATAAAATATTGCTCAAAAATTAAATATATTTTGTCACGTGTAGTAGTTCTATTGCTAGACAACCTCCGATGTTTTAGCCTCCTGACTTTGCCGATCAAGTTTCGCTATTTGATTTTGTAATATATACTATTTTGCTAAAACTTATACGAGCTAACTACCCTTAACAATTTGGTTGTTTTGATAAAATAACCATCATTTGCCACCTACATACCATGCAATTTAAGTGATATCACATTGCAGACCTAACAAGGATCTTAGAAGGGACCAACCAACTAATTAGAGGTAATCACGTATTCGGCAAAATCAACCTATATAAGCCCCATTTCATCTCAAAGAGAGGCACGTTTACTCATTCCTCAGCCTTCACTCACTTAACACTTCATCCTCTCTATAACTCTTTCTTTTCCTTCATCCGTCTCGCTCACTACTTTTACCATCTCTACCACCTACATAGTTAGGCTCTCCACCCAAATAGGGTGAATGGTCTTTGATCTCCACCACATCCTCTTTTACGCCACTTTCCTGTATTAACAATTGGTACAGTGAGCATGGACCAAACATAGCTCATTCCACCATTGGTGTACCCACAAAAGTAGAAAAAAAGAGAGCAAGATCAACAACAAACTCAAACCTAGTCATAGACTACCCAAAACAAACCTCAAATCAATGTCGGATAGCAATATACTCAACCGCAATCGCAACTGAGTCGTCTTTATAACCCTTATGGTGTGTATAGCCTTCACTGTCCTTATTATAAGGATTATCCCAAATATCCTTCTCCAAGATATTATGGTTAGTGCCATCAAACTGAACCCTTAATGTACCAAGGTAATACCAGTGCTCCCCGAGGTGAACTTCCCAATACCCTTATTGTAGCTCGCAGCAATTCACTAACATGCAAGAGAGAATGAGAATGCTGGAAGAACAACTTTCTACAGAACAAAGATTATACTTACAGTAGAAAGAGCGCCAATAAGAAGTTAAACAGAGAAATAAAAGATCATAGAAGAGTTGAGAGCAAATAGAGACCCTCAATAGTAGAAACCTCTACTCGATGTCCAATAGGAAGAGACAGCTTAGTCTTTTCTCAATAGACGTCGTAATCAATAGCCTAGTGTAAATCCGATAAATCCCACGTATCAACCATTGGAACATAATCCGTAAAGATAGGAAAATTTGTTTGAAGATTAGATGCAAGCACTGGGAAAAAAATGCGAGAGTTTCGCAATGCAATGCCTTTCAAATTCCCTTTGCATTGTTCCAATGAGTCTCTGGGGTCGAAGGTAGTGGCTTATTACATGTCTTCGACATTTAAGCTGCCTAAGGAGCAGAGCTAACAAAATAGGCCCGATCCCGAAAACCTACCTGTGTTGATCCGAGCTCATAGTGATCCAAGTCCAAAAAAGCCTGAGCTCATAAAAGATCCAAGCCCGAATATAATTTGAGCCCGACAAAACCTGAGCCTGAGAAAACTTAAGCCCATAACAAACTCGAGTTTGAGATCGATTTGGCCCGAGCCCGAAATAAATCCAACTGAAACCTTGAATTTATAACTGAACAACCATAATAGACATTAATAATTAATATAATTTTATGATATTACTTAAAATAAAAATAAAATATAAATAAATAAATGAAAATTCTTTATTTTTTGAAAATGTATTCATAAGCATGCCATATTTATATTAAAATTTTATTAATAGGAAATGTAATGACCCAAATTTTACGGTTATCGGAAAGTGAATTTTTGGGTCTCCGTTTTTAAAATGGATTCATAAATATTTATTAAAAATATTTACGAAGTCAATTGAGTGGTTAATTAGACTTTAATTAGGTAAATTTAGCTTAATTAAAAGTAATTAGTAGAAAGGATTAAATTGAATTAAGTGTGAAAATTTAATTATAAATTAAAGAAAAGTTAAAGGGACCATATAGGAAATATACCAAGTCCCATAAATGAGGCGGCAAATGTGGATAAAACTCTTAGATTTTTTTTTCATGAATGTATTATTTAATAAGACTATATTATTATTTTATTATATTGTAATTTATATTAATAATATTATAATATTATTTTAATAATTGTATGGTAATTATAAATACATGTGTAATAAATTAAATACATACACTTGTAATACAACTAAATAATTACTTAAAATATAAGAAATTGTTATTATATTATATTATATTATATTATATTATATATTATATAAATAAGTAAAGAAACATAAGAAACATAATGAAATTGAAACGAAACAGAGAAGAAACAGATGAGAAAGAAAGAAAGAAAAAGAAAAAGGAAAATTTCGGGTTTCAAGGTTCAAAGGTAATTTGGTAAGTCAATTTAATCCCTTTTCTTGTAAATTTTGAGTTTATGAAATCCTAGAGATGAATACTACTTGATTTAAGTGAAAATTTTGAAAGTTGTTAGATTTCTAGATATTGTTCTTTTTGAATAAAAAGATGAATTAAGGGCTAAATTGATAGAAATTCAAGTTAGAAATGAAATAAGGATTGAATTGTAAAGTGATTCATAAGTTTTATGCTTTAAGGACTAAATTGAAAGAATTTCGAAATTATGGTTTTATGATGAAAATAGATAATTATGTCTAAGTTTGGTTAAAATTGAGTAGAAATAAAGTATGAATTAATAAAGTATGAATTAAGATAGAAAAGTAAGTGAATATAGTTAGGATTAAATTGAAATTAAAAGTAGAAATCAACATTTTGCACTAAGACTATTTTGGACAGCAGCAGTAGTCTAAGTTTTAAAAATCACCAAAAATTGTATAAATTTAATTATAGGATGAATAAAATATGGAATTAAAGCTTATTGAGTCTAGTTTCTTATAGAAGAAACGGTATAAGCAATTGAATTGTAAATTATAAGATATAATGAATTTTGTGAAACAGTGTCAGAATCAATTCGGGTTCCCCTGTTCTGACTTTGGAAAATCACCAAAAATTGGAGAAAAATAATTAGAGGCTTAAAGTTATATGTTTAAAATCCCTAATGAGTCTATTTTTAGGAGAAATCAACAGGAATATTATCCGAATTCTATACTGTGAGATAATTAATTTTTAGTGAAGAAGGGTCGAAACTGTCAGACAGCAGAATAGGGGTGAATTTAAAGAATAAACTGTACTTAATAGCTAAACCAAAAATTCTGAAAATTTTATGGTAAGAAGATTTGTAAGTCTAGTTTCAGGAAAAATTAGCGGATCTTAATTTAGAATTCTGTAACTCAAGATATAAATTAGTAATGTATTAATGATTATGAATTGTATTAATTTCGTAGTCAATGTGGTACCGGAAATCTCGGCTAAGAAAGGACAAGACAAAGTCAACGGGAGTTAGCTCGAAAATTACGGTTTGTATTTCTATAACCCGAACTTAATATTTAATTATTGTATTTATTATTTATTATGTATGGTAGGTGCATTGATTAAATTATTTGAAATAAAATGAACATTGATTGAAATTGAAGGGTGAATTTAATTAATAATTGTTGTATTTTAATTGAATGTTATGGTAAATAATTAAAGTGTGAATTATTGGTATTGTGTTTTTATTGAAATGATTTGATATGAAAATGTGGTGAAATAGTTATGAACATGTGTTTATTGTGGAATTTAATTATATGAAAATGAAAAGTGAATTGAATTGTATTAAATTATGAATTAATGTGAATAATTGAGATATATATATATATATATATATATATATATTGAATTGAATGAAAATGTATGAGATTGTGAAAATGTGTGAATATATGTAATTATTGGAATGGTATATTAAGGAAAGAATTATTGAATTGAGAAAGTGAATTATAATTGATACTGAACTAAGATAGAAATTATATTAAAAATTGAATTAAATACCCTATTAACTAGTCGGGCTAGTCGAATATAGTTGGCATGCCATAGGATATGGAAGAGTACGGGTTTTGCCGGCTTCCTGATCAGGCACTTATGTGCCGACTCATCTTATCTTTATCTTTATCACTTGATTCGCACTTTGTGTGTCGAATCTTTATCTTATTACCGTTATTGATTCAGCACTTTGTGTGTTGAATATTGCTACTGTTACTGTTATTGTTCCGGATTTGTTCTGTGTACCGTATTGCTCTTTATTCTTTATCTTTATTTTTGGCTTTACCGATGAGACACTATGTGCCGTACTGGTGTGTTGGTTGGATCTGTTTATTCGTCTGAGTCCGAGTCATGTTAATAGGGGTAAATAAATGTATAAAATAACTGATTATTTCTGAATAATTGACTGTTACCGAATAATTGATCTTCTTGGATAATAGATTCTTGAATAATGAATATTCTTGAATAAATGATCATTCTTGAATAACCGATTGTCATTGAATAAATGATCATTCTTGAATAACTTAATTGCTCTTGAATATCGATTTTACTAAATAATTGATCGTTCGGATAACCGATCAATTGATCAATCTTGAATAACTGGTTATTATTGAATAATTGATTGTTACCGAATAATCGATTCTTGAATAAATAATTGTTCGATTGTTAATGAACATTCTTGATTGATTAATTTCTATTGAAATTAATAAATGATTTGAAATTTAAAGTAGACTAAAACATTGGTTAGAAAGTGAATGTTTGAATACTCATTGAGTTTGAATAGTTCGATATATATAAATTAATAAGTTTTATAATTTCTTAAGTGTTCAGATTATAGAAATACCACTGAGTGTATACTTAGCGTACGGTTTGTTTCCGTGCGCAGGTTAAGTTAAGGCTAGACTGTTGAATCAGCATCCCAAGCCGATCCCGAATTCAATGAGGTAAAGTATGTTGAGTATTGATAATGGCATGTACCTAGGATGTTTAATGAGAGTCATTTAGGTTGTAAAAGTATTGATGAAATAAGTAAATTATGGTTGGCAATGGTATATAGTATGAATTTTGAAATTTATTAAAAATTCGTAGTGATTCTAAATTAGTTCCGAATTGAATTTACTGTTCATATTGGACCGCGATGGCCCATTAAAGGGACGACATCTTAAAACTAGGATGAGTGTGAATATTTATTTTAATTAATGACTGAAATTGGACTGTACTGACTGGTAATGTCTCGTGACCTTGTTCCGGCGACGGTATAGGGTTAGGGGACGTTACAGGAAAAGTAATTAATAATAATTTTTTATTAAATTATTAAGTGAAATAAAATTTTAAAAATATTAATTTAATGTAAAATATTTTGATAAATATATAATAATTATTAAAATCTATGAAATTAAAATTTAATAGTAATATAATATATTATATAATTATTATCGAAATGAAACCGATTACCTAATTTAACCTTAAATGATACACTAAATTAGTATATTATTAATACATAAAATAATATTATAATATATAACTATTACTAAAAATATTAATAAATATATAACTATTATAATATAGATTATAATAAAAAGATATAGTATTACATGATATTATAATGTTTAATCATCGATGCATATATATAAGCTATTAATATATGATATGATATGATATAACATTATATAATATAGTAAAAGGGTTAACTTTCAAATATACGAAATGTATAGAGACTTACAAGATATTTTAACAAAAATAATAATATATAATAAGTAACATAGAATGCATTATTATTATTATATATAATAATTATTATTATAATATATATTATAATAAAAGATATAGTATTACGTGATATTATAATGTTTAACCATTGATGCATATATAAAAACTATTAATGTAGTATATACTATATGATATGATATGATATGATGTGATATAACATTATATAATATAGCGTAAGGGCTACTTTTAAATATATGAAAAGTATAAAGACTTAAAGCGTATTTTAACCAATATAATAATAAACAATAATATATTATAATATTTATTATATAATGTACTACTATCATATTATAGAATATAATAAAAATATATAGTATTACATTATATTATAATGTTTAATCATTGATGCATATACATAAACTATTAATATTGTATATATTATATTATATGATATAATATAACATTATATAATCTAAGTCTGAAGCAAACTCAATCTAAATCTACCCTTTAACCAACTCTACTAAGGAGATGTATAAAATGACTAAAGGGACCTCAAAGATCATTTGGGGCACTATAATAATCATATGAATATTTTGGGAGCTTGAGATGCAATTAAATGTCAAGCATTTTCAATGACTTTGCAATACTACAACTTGGTATTTGTCTTTTTACACATAAATTTCAAGTCGAAAATTGATTTGAAAAATTGGAGTTAAATTTTATTAATAATTTTAAAAAGAAAGTTATAATCTTTGAAAAATTCTTAAAATCAAAGAAATCATCCTTTGATTCTTTTCTTCAGTTAAGCTGACTTGATATTGAATGAATGTGAATTGCTTCAAAGGTCGTGTTGGCTTTCTTCAAAATGAGTATGGAGTTCATTAGAATTTTTCAAGTTCTTCAATTTTTGCAGAGATCTTTTAGGCTTCTTGAACTTATGAAGGTGTAGAATGGTATTTTCAAATATTTTGGTTAGTGGTGAAGAATTATATCACTCGATTTTTACAAAGAATTATAACTATTCAAACAATATTACTTAAATAGTTATAATATTATTATTTAGATGGAGAGACATGAAAATGAGAATTCATTTAGAAATTATATTAACAAGTTCTAAAATTTTATCTTTGCTCCATCTTCTAATATTATTAGATTGTTCTATAAAAAAATTACTGTAGAATTTGTTTCAGTAATTTTTTATAGAAATTGATTTTCTTGTTATACATTACTCAGCGCTTAGTGAATTATTTTTGTCAGTATAAACCACAAATAGTCATTGGCTTCATTGTATCCTCAAGATAGTGGCTTAATACACCTTGGAGCCTTGCCTTACTTTTTTGTTTTCTATTTGAGTTGTTCATGTTCCGCTCGTGTGTTCGAGATTATCCTCACCGAAATTTTGTAGTAACAGTAAGTTGCCTTTAAATTTGTAATGTTCCTTTGGAAGCTGAGCGCAAATTGTGTCCTTTGCGAGTATGATATTGGCTAAAGTATCTTAGCAATTGATATGAGTTGTTTCCCTGTGTTGAAATGAATATAAGACCCTGGATCACCTGTTTATCATATGTTCCTTTGCTAGAGTAGTTTGTTTTGAATCTAATATTGGATCGCCTAAATGTAGGAAGGAATATTGATTCTTGTGGGGGCAGAGCAGGCCTGACTTGAAATCTATTTCTAACTAGAGTTTTGATGGCCTGAAATAAAGGATATGGAGAGGCTTCCAGTGTTCTCAATAGAGAGGATATCTGTCTCCACAGGCATAGCTGCTGCTTAGAAACGAAACAACATCATGGCAAAACTTCATCTGCTAAGCCAAATACCTATCAAAGCTGATTTATGGGATGGGACTAAATGTAACGTCTCTGATAAGATGATTTCCAGGGAAACGACTCTTGCTTCACTAGTTCCGTAAACCGTTGGATTCTGACATTAGTAGACTGAGGCAATGGTGGCTGTCAGGAACCTCGAATCTCAACACAAAAGGGAAGAGGGGATGGTGATTTGCGTTCAGTAAGATTTGAAGAAAGAAGTGCAGTAATCTATTCTATATGCTGTAGTTTAGAAACATAGGTTTTGCACTGTTTCTTAAGAATAATACTCACATATGCTACATTTTTAAGCTAATGCCTCTGTATAGACGGTTGGATTCACCAGAAAATACAGGAGAACTGGTAGGGAAGAGAAAAGGGAGAGAGTTGGGGGGGGGGGGGAATCGACCCAAAAGCCGATTCTTTTTCAACCTGAGGATGAAATGAAATGTGAGAGAAGTATACAGTTAGAACTGACCAAATTATTGAGTAAGCCAACTATCACCATTCTGGGACATGTTCCTGTACATCCTCCCAGACCTATGGGGCGATTCATCATTTATATGATATCCATTTCGAGACATACTCTCGCGTTTTCTTTTTGAGCTGCTTTTTGGTTTCTCTACCTTCTCATCAACAAATGACAAAAATGTTTGAAGACGAGTGGAACGGGAGGTACTAGGACTAGTAGTATCAAGTTCCTCGGGAGGCAGCCGGCTGAATTTGCGGAACATCAACCAGAAGTACACAAGGAGAGCAAGCATACATGCAATTCCACATATAACAAATAGCCCCCAGAAGCTTTTTAAGTCGAGCTGTTCAATATCATCCTCACTATTCTCGGAACTACAAGCACTTTTTGACAGCCATCTGTCGTGAATCTTCTGAAGCTCGCCATTCTCAGATAGAGAAAGAATGGCAGTAGACATGTCAATGGCCAATGGCGAGTCTCTAGGAAATGCCTACAAATCATAAAAACCATTGGAGATCATTTTCTGCATGTAATAGAATCAAGAAAGGGACTTGAAAACTTTTTACATTAAATGTTCTATCATGGCATAATTCTGCATTTAGTGTGCACATTGTTGAAAATTACTTTCAATTCAATGTTAAAAATATAGATATGAGATAACTCACAAATCCCCATCCGCTTTTCGTAAACTCCTGGCCTCTAACAGAGAATTCACAGTGTTCTGAGAGGAAGAGGTCCACATATGGTCGCTCATCGATTACTGCAGCTACATTTCTCCTCTCAAGGGCAAGGGCATACTCTTCTGGTGATCCAAGTGGAACGAGTCTAGATTTTGGAATATTGAGTTCCTCCATCAGATAGCCTTCAGCAAAAGATCCTACCTGGAAGCCTATTCGTTCATTGCTACCAATTAAGGTATCAATCCCTTTGATGGGTGATGATAACTGTTGCACTGTGAGGAATGATGTCAGGCTTGCAGTATAGCTTGAGTTGATGATCAAAACCACAAAAAGCCAGATAATCAGTACTAGGCGTCCAAGTGTGCTCACTGTGTTTTCTCCTGAAAAAAGTTGAAAATATCCGGAGTTGGTATGATGGGTGATTCTGAGTACTAAACTATTTGGTAAAAGCAACTGACATTGCCAAAATGGAAAGAACTTACTATGTGAAAAAAACATTGTAGAGAAGCTGAACCTGCAAAGGGAAAAATAGAGCATGGCAGGTAAGGGGTCTGAAGGGCAATGAATAGGTTATCCGTCAAATGGAAAGATACAGAAAGCATGTTTTGCATTTAATTGTCTATCTATTGAATTTGCACCTATTATTTCTCACAATAAAGATGAAAGCATAGATATATTGTACATGTGCTTCTTGTTCAGTATAGAAAAAAGAACATCCATAATTTCACAGGTAATGGGAACATTCACAACAAATAGAAGAAATAATACATTGACAGGCTAAAAGGGTAAAGGTGAGTGTGAGAGAATCAGGCATGTTTTCTCCTATAATTTTGTGGTATTACATGCTTTCATCACTCCAGCAAAAGAAAATGCTAAAAAGATAAGGAAGCTCTCGGAGAGCTTCTTCGACACAGGATAGACATGCAAGTAAAGGGGTGCTGAAGGTTGTAATCAGAAGGGAGAGGCAGAGCGGTTACATCGGTATGCATCTTTTAGAGACCACTATGTCGTAAGAACTTCTTTGCAACTGCTCAAATCATGCTTGATTTTCTTTTAACATTTAGAATGACCCTCAGTCGTGAACTTGAATCACTCATCTGCAGTTAGATTCCAGGTTTTATAGTCCTTTCATAAAAGAGGGGGAGGGAGTGGTGATTACGACAGTCAACAGATGTTAAATTTTGTGTTTTCTCTTCATTTATGAATGCCATATACTAATATATCCATACAAAGATAAATCTCATATGTTTATGTACTCACCACAAAATTGTGATAAATTGCTGCTTTGGAGGGCCCCGGAATTCATCATTTCTTCTATGCTCAAGTATCCACACAACTGATCCCACAATGAGGAAAAATGCAGCTGTGACTGCCCACATCAATGGAGTAAATGGCCGTGCGAAGGACCAAGCACTCGAACTTATCTTTTTCACTGGAGCTACCACAACCAGCCCTGATTCTATATATGGCAGAGAGAAATCAACTATTCTTGTTCGGTTTGTCACAATGGCAATATCACCCACCACGCCATCAAAGACCTACAGAAACACAATATCAGAACTGAAGAAAAAAAAATAATTAATCAATCATTTTATCTTTTAAGAAAACAGATGCAGTTTTCATTGTAGTCTACTTACTCCGGACTTAATTTTATTGACAAGCTCATAATAGCTTGGATTCTTATGGCCATCTCCAAATGGGATAAACCTGTATGGAAAAGCATATGGCAGCAATTTAATTGCAGCAAGGAAAACGTCTATGCAATATCCTTGCACCTTATCCGTGCCATTGACTAACAAGACAAAGTCTCGGTAACTAACTCGCCTTGGAATTCCGATTCTTAATTCTCTTCCATTGTTAGGAAAAACCCACCCTCGAGGTCTTGCTGTTTCTCCTCCAGGCCATACCACCTTGTCTAAATGTTGGTTTGAACTTGACCGATTAGGCTTTTCCGAATAAAGTGTCTCTGGTGGCACAATGGACAAACCAGTGTGGTTAGACCAGTATCCAACCAGTCGTTGCCCATTTCCAACCACATTAACAATGTCATAAGAAGGATTTATCAGGGATCTGTCTTGATTAAACTGGACATGGCCCGTCAGACCAGTCATATTTGTCTCCAATATCTTCGAAAGCAACAGCTTCCCTCCATCAAATGTATTCAATGCAGAAAGATTTAGAGTGCTCCCACTAATACCATCTAATCTTGAATCGTTGGAAAATGAAATTTTGCCCCCCTGGTCCAGTAACAACCTTAATGCACGAGCAATCATCCAAACAGTGTCATAGGCATATAGACCATAAGGGTTAAACCCAATAGAACCGTTACTCAGCTGGTTCCAACGTGACATAAAATTTCTTTTCCTTTTCGAATCAGGTGTAT
Organism: Gossypium arboreum; assembly: GCF_025698485.1. NCBI lineage: Eukaryota > Viridiplantae > Streptophyta > Magnoliopsida > Malvales > Malvaceae > Gossypium > Gossypium arboreum. The sequence continues at coordinate 1,742,317 of NC_069081.1, forward strand.
GAGGGCGAAGTGTAAGTGCTCCCTGGATTGAGTTTGCTATCTCCGGTTTAAGTGGGGAAAAGGAATCTAGAACAGTGGACAGCCAAGTAGAAGCTATCCAAACATATCCTTTTCCCATCATTCCAAGGCTCTTGGCCGCTTCAAAGACCAGGAGACCTGTTCTCGAGAAAGAGTGCAGAACAATAATTCGAGATTCCATCATTTGAATCTTATCTAATTCTCTCAAAACGTCAACTCTTTTGGCCGTTGGGTCCGGAGGAAGCGCAGCTTTATAAGAAATTCTGCAACGTCTTTCAGCAAGTTTATCGCCTAGTGTGATTATACCGTTTCTGCTCTGATCATCATCACTGAAAATAGCAACCACTTCACTCCAACTGAAATAGCTAACCATCTCAGCAATGGCAGTCATCTGGAATTCATCATTAGGTGCTGTTTGAACAAAAAAAGGGTATTGCAGAGGGCTCAGGCTCGGATCTAAAGCCGTGAATGACAATAGCGGAACCTGGAGTTCATTTGCAAGATTTGATAGAACATGGGCCATCTCCGAACTTTGTGGACCAATTATTGCTACGGTATCTGTCTCCATAAACTGCAGTGCTGTGAATAGCAAAGAAACTCAAATAATATCATTATTTCCCCATGAATATACTCCTGCATGAATGAGGTATAATATCCGTAATGATTCATCATAAGTAATTTCATTTATCCTAATTCACAGTATAACATAGAGGTCAATGGGATTTGAACGAAATTAAAAAAAAAAAAAAAGAATTAAAAGATAAGAGGAGAATAAAGAGACTTGACAGTTAGTATACCTCCAATAATGCCTAGAAATGAGCTGAAGTTAGAATCATGTAGTTGTATAGACAATTTCCTTCCACCAAGAACACTTGGATCGGAGTTAATATCATCCTCGGCAGCCTTCATTGCAACCTTTGCAACTTTCCCATTAATGGTGTTGAATGAGAATATAGCTCCAACATTCATAATACCAGGATTCAAACCCTCTTCTGAAAGCACTCCAATAAAGAGACTGAAAGTTGACAGAAGCAGAACCAGGTTCATGGTTGCAATGAATGACAAGACTAACCACTCACCATATATTTTCTAGCATCAAATACAAAATGAATCAATGAAATACTCAAATTTGTCTACTAATTGACAGTCATATTGAACCAATACTAGAATCAGATTAACAGACTAACAATGATCATCCAAAAGGTCACGGGAAAATTACTATCCACAGGGCGTAAAGAGAATCATTCAGTTCCAAGGCAAGTAACAAGAAGAAGAAGAAGAAAAAGAACCAAACCCAAAGGGCTAAGAAACCAAAATTCAATTTAGAGATGTTAGTTTATGAAAGAAAGTGTCAAAAAAGAACAAGCCAAACCCATTTGAAGTTCTGGCATGGAGGACTAAGGCTATAAAAAGCAACAAACACAACAAGAAAGCATGAAATTTCGTACTTTAGCGACAGCAAACTGAATAAAGCAATAAATACCCACATTAGCAGCAACCAAAGCGGCAAAAGTAAAAGTTCAGGAGGTTTCTGGAAATTCACGAGGGAACCAATACCCACCAGTTACCACAAGCTCGAAGCAAAGACATATGGAGGTCGAATTCAGAAGAAGAGGCTGTAAACAGACTACCACCAGTCTTCCTAAATGGATAGGCAAGAACCCTTAATATACACAGAGCTCATGATAGACATGCCAATGGAAACAGTAAGTGGAACAGCAAAATGGGACAGAGAATCGTGATTGTCCACAAAGTAAAAAAAGCACTGAGGGATAAGGTGCTCGTCACTGAAAAGAAAAATAACCCATTATTTTATATGAACACCGATACTTCAAGATAGAGAAAAGGAATAAGTTGGTTTTTATGGTGGGTTTCGAGAGTGGAGTTGACTCACCGAGTGTGTCTCCCTTTCTCCGTTAGTTGTCGGTTGTCAGTACGTGAAGGGACTGTCTAAATGAAGACAACAATTAATTAAATAATATTACAAAGTAGAGTTTTTATCGTGGAGAAACACCTCTAAGCAAATATATAAACCATCAAATATATATAGTTAGTGACCCCCTGGGGATTGAAAACAACGGCAGTGGCCATTAAATTGTGAAAGTGACAGGAAGCCACTTGTATGGATTATCTAAGCTTAAACCTAAATGGGGTTCATGGGATTTCTAAGGTTTTTAAGTCTTAATTATGATTCATTGATTAAAATCAAAGTAATGATAGTAGTGTAGAAAGAGGTTTCAAAAATGTATTTTTCTAATTTGTAAGGAACAAGAAGAATGCTTAGAATTCTAGGAAGCAGTACAAGTTACATTTGGCCTTATGATCTTCCAATTTTGTCAGTATTTTATTAGAGCATAAAATTCTTTATGGTATAATGGTAGGTCCTCTTTGTCATGCGACTTTAGCTAATTGAAAATGGAAGGAAATTAGTCAACTGGTGGTGGTTTTAGGGAAGAGGTTTGCCCCCACACTGGTTAAAGAAATTGAGCACCTTTTTCGATTGAGATTTTGTTTTCAGAATGCACTAATAGGCAAGTCACGCAACGTGTGGTTTAGCTTCCTATACCACAATTTGACTGTCAAAAACGTGAAGAAAACTTAACAAAATTTGATAAGGTGAGTATGGAGTATCAACCCGTATAAATAACGAGATAATAAAAATAAAAAGGAATGAATATAAATATTTTATGTAAAAAATTCTCCAAATAGGATAAAACATCACAGCCAAATGAGGCTTCGATTTTTCACTAATAAGTAAACAAACATGAGTATAATATGAAAAAAAAAACTTAAATGCACTAAACGTACAAATCCATCCCCTGAAAATAAAACTCTAACTCTCATAAAGTTCTCTCAAAAGGGATACAAAATTATCTCCATAGTTACCATGAATGCGACTACATCTTGTTGTCCCCCCCCCCCCCCAAAAAGCCATGTAGTACATCATCTTTAATTGCCTCTTAATTGGAATATCGATATAACAACATGTTTTTTTATGGTATCGAAAATAGTAGTTTCGGGGCCACCAAATCAGATAAGTAAGTTCGTAAATATTATTATTTAATATTTACAAATGAAATATGATTTTAAAAAGGCTTTTGATTTGATAATTTATGTTATTAAGCGATTTATTAAGTTCAAATGGTATGACCCTAAGGTCAAGTGGTTTTAAAAAATGAGGTATCGGTACCTCGTTTCTATAAACTAAGCCGTAAATATTTTTGTAAATATTTATGGAGTGCTATTAAGGTGTTATTAAAGTTTCATTGAAAAAATTTAACGTTTCGATAGTTAATTAATTAAAAAGGACTAAATCGTAAAAGATGTAAAATTTGATCACTATTTGATTTGAGTGATTAAATGGTTAATTGAATAAAGGAAAATGGACTTAAATGGTAATTAGACCATTCAAGGAGTTAGTGGACAATTATGAACATGAATTTGGTGTTTTATTTAATTATTAACCAAAGTTAAAATGGTAATTTAGTAAATTAAATTAAAATAAATAAAAACAAAAAGCTAAATTTTTATCATCTTTTTTGTTTTCTTCTTCAACAACTAAATGTCCATGAAAGCATGAAGCTAAGTTTCGGCCATGGTGAAATTTCATGCATGGTATGTGATTTTGGCCCCGTTTTTAATAATTTTTTTATGTTTTATCGTTGCAACTAGGTCCAACTAGCTCATACCTTCGATTTTGAAACTGTTAAAAATTTTGAATATTTCCATCGATGAACCTTGTGATTTTAGATGTTAAATGATGAATTTTAAATATTATTTGTTATTTAAAAGTATTTTATTAAGTGATTTTTTATGAATTTTTCGATTAGGGACTAAATTGTTAAAATAGTAAAAGTAAAAGTAAAAGGATTTGATGTGAAATTGTTTCATGAATTGGCTGTTTTGGATGCCATAAATATTCGTCTAGGCTCAATTTTGAGTAAAAATGGTTAATTTGCATGTTTTAGGCTCAAGGACTAAATTGAATAAAAGTAAAACTTTAGGGAAAAATCTAGGAGAATGGAAGATTACCAAAATGCCCCTATACTTGATATTTCTGCAATTTATCTAGGTAAGTTCGTACGGTTAAAATTTAATATTTATATAAATTGGTGATTGGTATTACATGATATATATATATATATATATATATATATATATTGGAAATGAATCATTATTTGAGTTATAATATTGAATTTGATGTTCGGTTTGAAATGAACGCGAGATAGAGTACAATCATGTTTTGGTGTATTACGGGGGTTTGGAGTAGAGATGGTATTAGAGGCAGATATTTGTATATTACCCAACTAAACCGAGGTTCAGCATTTGTTGCGAACTCTCGCATTATACTTTCTGTTTGGCGTGTTTCGGGTGGATCAACTCTTATGAGCTTCTGTTCAGCTTTTATGAGCTTCTGTTAAGCTTTTATGAGCTTCTATTCATTATGAGCTTCTGTTAGTGTGTTTTGGGTGGACCAACTCTTATGAGCTTCTGTTTGGCGTATTTCGGTTGGATTAGCTCTTATGAACTTTTGCCTTGTGTGTTCGATCTATCTGACGATGTACTATTATCCGTAAATTGTTCTTCGAATGGAAAATCTCGGTAAGATAATCTATTTAATAAATTTGAAAATTTTGTTATTTATTGAATATTGATTTGAGCATAAATATATTCATTAGTTGAAATTGTGGATGATGCTTAGGTTTGTGCTAAGCTTATGGTTGCATTATGTCGTGTTTAATATTAATGGTATACATTGAAATAGTAAGTAACCAAATGGAAATATGCTTATGTTCATGAAAAGGGTGGTAAGATTCAAAGATGTATTTTCTTATAAAATGGTTTATCATGTGATTGACCCCAAATGAGTTATATACATAAAGGCACTAACTTGTGTATTGATTATGGTGATTAGGCTTATGTCAAGCTTGAGATTATGATTGATGTTTATGCTTATATCTGGAATTATACAAATGAAATGGTTAAGAAAAGGTAATGAAAGGGTAAGTTCATTATTAAATGTGATATGATGAAAAAGGGATTGATGAGTTGAATAGTGTACTTATATATATATGAGAAATTACGTATGTTATGGATGACCTTACCTATGAGGTGAATAAATATACTAAATAGTAAACCGATGTTGTTATTTAAGTTTATGCCTAGTAAATGAAATGGAAAGTAAGTAAATGAAGTAATTCATAGTTTTATGAAAAAGTTAATGACGGTGTATAATGATTTATAAAATCCTATGATGTTAGGAATGATAAATATATATATATATGATGTTGATAGATTTACTCATTTATGAGTTGATGGTTATGTAGTTAATAAATCTTGAGGCATTGATATAGGTTTATATTTAATCTATAAAGTTCATTGTTGAAATGGAATATTATGTTTAAAGTTTATACAAGCTTACAAAGCATCCATTGCTTACGTAGTTACTTTCCTTTACTTTATAGATTATCGAAAGTTCGATCAAGTTGGAAGCTAGCCAGAGATCCATCACACTATCCAGCGATTATATCTGTAGGTTTGATATCTTGATCAAGGTTATAATGGCATGTATAGGTGGACTTGTGTTTGATGAACTAGTTGTTATGTTTGGCTTGTAAATATGATAATATGGTTGGTGTGCTTTTGCCATTTGATGTCTTGATCATTGATGTTTTTATGGTCAAATTGATGCATGTTTTGAAATGACTAAAATTGGTTTATTTTGATGTATCTTTAAGTGGCCAAAATGGTATGTGATAAGTTGATCTCAACATAGTCAAGATATAGTTTACTTTGGAAAGGTTTTGAACTAAACGTGCATGATGTAAATATGATATATAAATATCGGTTATTTAGTACTATTTGGAAATGGTTGGTTTATGTCATTTAGGTGGTTATGATGCATGAAAGGAATGGTCCAAATGGTAAGGTTATTTTGATATGGTATGAATTTATTATGGTATGGTTGATATGTATCAATTGTGATAAGTTTTGGCATGGAAACAAAATAGATGATAAATGGTAAATGTGCACATGTTTAGGTTGATTTGATGATTATGTTTGAGGTGCCTTTTGGCATATTGGTTGTATGGATAAATGACCTATTGAATTGGTCTTCTTATACATATTTTAGGTATGTTTGAAAGCTTGATTGTATGTGCAAATGTCTTGTAAGTGTGAACTTGAAATGAGTAAAAGAAATTGCTTGAAATTAGTCTATGTCTTGGCCATATGGGCGTGCGCCTCAGCCGTGTGTGACACACGACCACGTGACACAACTGTGTGTCCCCTGTAGTTTTTTATAAGGTTGCATTTCAAGAGTTACACAACCTGACATACGGGCTTGTGGCTTGACCGTGTGAACCAAGTCAGAAAGTTATATGGGTACGGGCATGAGCTGAGACATGGCCATGTGTCCCTACTTTGAATGCCCATACGGACGTGTGTCTTAACTGGGCGAGTCACACGGCCGTGTGACCCCTGTAGTATGAATTTTTCTATCTTTTTCCATGAAGTTCTAAATGTTTTTGATTTAGTCCCGAATCGTTTCTAAAGTTTTTCTAAGGCCTCGAAGGCTCGAAAAAAGAACAATATGCATGTGCTTGAATGGAATATTATGTGTTTTATAAATTACTGTAAACGAATGTTTTAAATTAAAAAATTATTGATAATGCTTCGTAACTTTATTCCGGCAATGGATATGGGTTAGGGGTGTTACAATTGAATTAGGGATACAATGGCCGCTTTAAATAGTCTAAAACTAGAGTCCTAATTTTAGACATAACATTGATAGTTAAAGCTACTATTTTATGTTCTAAGTTGAGCTAAATAGAGTGAGAATTTTGTTGTAGAGGAGCTGTTGTTAATTATGGTAGTTAGCTTATTGTATTGTTTGGTTTTGTTCAATAAATTTCCAAAGGGGGAGATTGTTGAGGTAAGATGAGTTGATTGATGCCAAGCGGCACTCAGCAATGCCAACTACAAACTGTCACTGAGGTGGTGTAAATACTTGCCTTATTTGGTTTGTCAGTTTAATAAAGAAAATTTGTGGACCTGTTAATCTACTATGTTATTGAAGATGCTTTGGTCCATCTATGGAAACCAATTCTTGGTTTTTGAAGATTGAATTGGATTCGAGTGAATAAATCAACCCTTGGAACATAGAGGATCGATCGAGATGTGTTATGTTTAGGAAATCATATATTTGATTGATTGTGCTTTTGACAGTTATAATTGTAATATCTATTTTCAAATAGTTACTTTGTATTCACTTAGATTCTATGTTAACAAGCCAAAATTGAATATATTTTTTGAGGTTTGTCTAGATTTTGTATGAGAGATTATTGAGTGCATTCTAATTTGTTCATTGAGGAGCTATTTTTGTGAGAGAATGTAAATTGTTATTGTAAACATTATTAATTGCTTACTACCCACGTTCTTAGGGAGAAGATTTAGCGGTGAGTGTTCTAGTCTTTAGGTACAAAGGTGGGATCTTTATACTTAAGGAGTGATAGAGCGTGAATCACTTGTTGTATTTGTAAACAAAGATAGTGGAATTACTTTACCTTAAAAAAAATAATGGAATTACTTATCGAGCTAGACTCTGCATATGTAGAGAAATTGAACTATGTAAACAAATCCTTAGTGATCTTTATGTTTTTGTTTACACAATTTTCGCAGTGCCAAGGCGTAGTGGCTATTGCAGTCTAGCACTTCCATTGTAATTTTCATTTTAAGCAAACAAGCAACTTAAGGTAGCAACAATATTCATAGCTTTTGTAACTTTTTTTTATTATAAAATAAACAACATTAAGTGACAACAATAAAATTAAACAATCCTGTTAAGGATAGCACTTTCAGACTTCAAGATCTCTTGAATAGAAATCGAGGGATCCTCAAAAATCGTCAAGCCTAGTGGAGTATAATATACACATTTTGCCATTTGATCAGCAACAATATTCTGAGATCTAGGAATGTTTCGAATTCTTATCTTCCAATCTCGTTTGAGAAACCATTGATTAATCATAACTCTACCAAATTACTATCGGAAGCACTGCCTGCTAGTAAGGACTCTACAAGAAGTGCATTATCGCATTCGACCTCCTACTGTCTATAACCTTTCTTCCATGCTATGTGTAGACCTTCAAGGAATGCTCGAGCTTTAATATAAAATATCGTATCCTTGCCTACTTTCATTGAGTAACCACATAACCATTTTCCACCTACATTTCTAAATACACTTGCAATTGACGCGTTGTAATACCCCTAACCCGTAATCGTCACCGAAATAGGATTACGAGGTATTCCAGACGAGTCGCTAAATTTAGGACACTCACGTATATGCATATGTAATATTCGCTCAACTAAAACATAAATCTGTTAAACATTAAACACATGATTTAAATCATGATACAAGGTCAATGAAAACTCAAAGTTATATGTAGTAAAATTTTAAGTACATAAAAAATTACACCAAACATATTTCATATATAATACCAAGCATTTGTATTACAGCCTTGATTATCACATATTATACGTTAAATTAATTGGCCAATACACAAATAAAATGCTCAAGTACATTCAAAATATAAGGTTAAATATTACATATTATATAACTTATAAAGCATGCATACGTGGGACATTTTTAATCATTACCAATTGGACAAATATGTTCATGTACTATATTAATATCCAAAAATAATTTTTGTTTAATCATTTCAAACATCAAAGACATTTTAAAGCACCTAACCCTTATACTCAATAACGAAACCAAACCATGTACCTAACTATTTCAAATCATCACCTTAGGCGCATATCATAACTAAGGTACACCCATTTCACATATCAAGCTACCTTGAATAGAAATACATACACACCACCAACAATGTAATCACCTATTCGGTCATATAGGATATCTTCAATGCATCATATTTGTACTATTTAGTCTTACACGTACCGCATATCTAACAAACCGAAATTACTCTTACATATTGTCCATTATAATCATCTCATAGATATATAACATAGTTTCCAAAACAATCTAAGCATCATAGTTTCCAAAACAATCTAAGCATCATGGCCAAATACTCACCAACCTAGACATTATATTTTAATTCAACTCATGCGACAAATAGTTTATCAAAATATAAATCATTAGTGAGCCATGCCAAGCAACCATACATAACACAAAAAGCCTGTAACAAAATCAATCCAATTCACACTAAGACATGGTCGAATATTCCCTGGTACCAACGCATATAACAACACTTTAACAAATGTAACAACCCTTTATATATATATGTTTATACTCACGCAAAAGTTATAATCGAATTAACCGTAGGTGCTGCCTAAATTCATCAATTATTTCAATGCACAAAACACACATAATCTTAGCTAAAGTTTGATTCACTTACAACACATTAACCCTAATGAGCTCATACCATGATCATGCATGACCAAATTCAAATAGAGAAAAATAGCCTCAACCAAAACACATCCAAAACCAACTTAAAAATTTAGCCATTTTCGAATGGCTTAAGTATACATTCATTTCCAAAATAACTAACTCCAAAACCAGCCTATACATGCCATAACTTGAGTTTAGTTTGAAGGTACCAAAGCAGTAGATAGTGTGATAAGCTTGGCTGACAATCCTCGAACTTGTAGCTTGACTTCAAAATCTATAAAACAAAGTAAACATAACACAAGGAGTAAGCTCTCAAAGCTTAGTAAGTCATAAGCAAATCAACAAGTCATTGACTATTCAACTTAACTAAATTAAACTAGAATTATTGTATCAATTCACATTTAATTCTAGGCACGAATACATCTATGTTACTTATATATAACTGTATACACTTGTATACAATTATATTATCACTTTATCCGAATTGCTTGTATGATCAAATTTACAATTCATTATCTTACCTTCAAGACCGAATAACCACTAGGTTCTTAGTTCACATGCTTGTAAATTCATAAACTCATAAATCATAATATAGTCTCAAGTACATATTTTAATCACATAACCGAATACACATAATTACACATACACAAAATTTACACTTATTTAATAATGTGCAATAGGTCGACTACACTTACCTCATTTTTCTTAATTATCAAACTAACTCATACTTGGCCATTTAGCTCGTATCATACAATCTGTACACTATTACCTTTTCCCGATGAACCATTCAGAATTGGATAGGACACTCGGATAATCACATAAATCGTACAACGCCAACGTCCTAAACGTGGTCTTACATGTAGCCACAAAATGATGCCACTGTCCCGGACAGGGTCTTACTCATAAACACATGTCAAAAATCACAAATCGATGCCATGGTCTTACTCGCATACATATATCGGAATCCTATGTCATGACATATGTATCCTAGCTATTCCTAAAGTTCATACGGGGCTTTTGGACGTCGTATCTCGGTCAAAATGAACGCTCAAACATAGTTACTAAGCTTATTCACATTCAGCATTTACATGTATAAATTCATACATTATATACCAGCATATATACTTAACATTTAACTACATTTAGGCATATCTATTTGCTTATAAACTTACCTCGGACGTCATAAAACGAAACGGGGTTGCTAGTCGACAACTTTCGTTTTTCCCCGGTCTAAATCTGATTTATTTGGTTCTTGATCTAAACATATTCAAATTAAGCTCATTCTAACATATTTTCATTAAATTTAGTCCAAAAACACATAAATAAGTAAATTACTATTTTACCCCTAACATTTACAATTTTTACAATTTAGTCCCTATTGCACAAAACACAAAATACACAAAATTTCACAACACCCATGTTAGGCCGAATGGTACCCATGCTCATACAAGTCGATATATTTTATCAATTTCATATTTTAGTCCCTCAAATTATTATTTTTGTAATTTAGTCCTAATTACTCAAAATCATCAAAAACTCCAATACGAAATATGTTAATCTAAAAAATATCTTTCATATTTCATCATCAAACAACAAAAATCACAAGCTATCAACAATGACACAACTCAAAATATTCATCAAAATCAAAAATCAAAGCTTGGGTTTTGAAGATTATTAAGCAACGATATAAAAAACGTAGAAATTATCAAAAACCGACAAGAAATCGAACCTTGATTGAGCTCCAAATAGGTCGAACCCTAGCTTTTATTCTTTATTCTTTTCTTTTCTTAAGTTTCGGTCAAAACAACAAATGAATATAATGAATTTCATAACTTTATTTTAACTATTATATGTTTATTAAATAAATTACTTAAATAACCTTAATGAAATAATAATAATAAACTATATAATCCATGCATTTTACCGTCCACTTATTATGGGAATGGGCAATTTACAACTTAAAGACTTCCTTTTAGTAAGCCAATAACAATTCGGTCCTTTATACTTTTAGTTACCAAATTTTTATTTTACGCGATTAAGTCATTTTATTTAATCGGACACTCAAACAACAAAATTAAATCACGAAAATTTCACAGATATAAATTCATACAAATTAAACACAGAAAAAAATTTTAAAATATTTTTCCAACTCGGATTCGTGATCCCGAAACCACTGTTCTAATTAGGGTCTAAATCGGACTGTTACACGCGTTATCATCACTAAAATACTTTGCGCCATCCATGTTCATTTTAATCCATCTTGGCTCCGGAGGTGACCAGTACTTCACCAATACCAAGGTGTTTAGTTAAGGTCTCTGTGAGTCCTTCGATATGTAACTCCTTGCCCAAGCTGTAACAGCCCGTTTTCAGTGGTGTCAAAAAAAGTAGTTTCAATACCACAATTCTGACAAGTGAGTAAACATTTTAATGTTTACTTATGTTTTATAGGGTTAAATTAGAGTCATATTAAATTTTCTTCAAGAAATTTTAAAGTTTAAATGGTTAAATACGTAAAAATGACTAAATTGAAAAAAGTGCAAAAGTTAAATTCTACTAATTAAATGGATTGAATGGCCTTGGAAATGTAAGTTGGTAGATCTATAAGGTAATTATGTCATTTATATTGGTGGTGGACAATGATGTACATGGGTTGATTATTTTATAAGTGTTAATTAAAAGGTAAAGTAGTAAAACAATAAATAAAAGCATGCACAAGTAAAATAATGCCATCATCTTTTTCCATTTGCTTCTGTTTGCTTAAAATCACCATTTTTGAGCTTGAGAAAATTCGGCTAAGTTTCCTTTGGTGCATGGTGAGGTTTTTAAACCCCGTTTTTAATGATTTTTATATTTTGAACTCGTTTTAGTTTAATCTACTTAGCTCGAGGGTTGAATTGTAAATTTATAAAAAAAATTTAGGGTTTTTCCATGAATTATTTAATAATATTTGTGAACTTTTTTGATAGATTATTAAGTTTAATTGTTAGATAAACATATTTTGTTAAGTAATTTTGATGAATTTAAAGTTTAAGGACTTAATAGTGAAAATAGTAAAATTCATGGTTAATGTTGTGAATTATAAAAGTTAGGGCTATTTGGAACCTTAAGAATATTTGGGTATTATGATATTTTAGTTTATTAGTTAAATTATAAGATTTAGATTTAAAGGCTAAACGATAAAAAAAGTTAAAAAGTTGGGGGGTAGTTTTGTAATTTCATATTAATATGGATTGTAGGCTTGAATTGGATAATTGTAGTCAATTGAAATATTTAATTGAGTAAAATTATTATTTTGATCAAGAAAAGAATCAATCGAACTTGAATCGAGGAAAAGTGAAAGTCTCAGATTAATTCTCGACTTTTGTTGATACAACTGTTGTGGTAGAGGTAAGTTTGTATGAATTTTATATTTATTAAATGTTATTTTGGTTGATTATTTGTTAATGTTATATTATTTACAATTAATTAGATAATAATTTGATAATTGAATACTTGACGACAAAAGTCTCGTTTGAACCTAGAGAATGCTTAGGATACAAATGACATGTCATTAAGAATTATATGTTCGAGTGTTGGTCCTGGATGTCCTACCTATGGTTGAGGCCTTGTATTTGTTATGGATTCTCCATAGCTCATGTAAGAAGTATTGTGTAGCTAACATCCCGAACCACAACTTGTGTGAGCAGACCCATTTCACAACTCGTGTGAGTATCATTGAAAATGTTATGGTTATATAGAAATGTCTTCTTGAGTATCCGATGTTATTCTATATTGTAATAACCTATTTTCAGTGGTGTTAGAAATAGTGGTTTTGGGACCATAATTCCGACAAGAGTATTTTTATCTTATTATTTATTTAATGTCTACGGGATTATTTTAAGGTCGTATTAAAGTTTTGTTAAGAAATTTTGAAGTTTACATGGTTAATTAGGTAAAAAGAACTAAATCGTAAAATGTGGAAAAGTGAGTATCTATTAGTTTAAAAGGCTAAATGGCTATGGAAAGGAAATATAAAGGATCTAGATAGTAATTATACCATTCTTAATGTTAGTGGACATTTATGGGTAAGATTTTGTTAAATTTTAAGTTAATAACCAAGGTTAAAATGGTAAATTAATAAATAAACTTAAACTAAATAAAACAAAATTTGTTTCATCTTCCTCACTTAGTTTCTCCACCGAAATTGAAGAAAGAAATGGCCATTTTTAGGGCTTGAAGGTTCGGCTAGCATAGGTGCTTGCATGGTAAGTGATTTCGATCATGTTTTCAATAATTTTTATACTTTTGAGTTCATTTTAACTTGATCTAGCTAGCCTGAGGGTTGATTTACAAAAATTTTAAAGGTTAAGGGACTTACCATGGTTGTTTTTTAATAGGTTTTAAAGTTATTTGATAGATTATTAATCTTTTTGTAAAATAAACATGTTTTGTTAAGTAAATTTTATGAAATTGTAAATAGGGATTAAATTATTAAAAGTGTAAATCTATGGGTTTTATTGTGAAAAGTTGATAATAATGGTTGTTTCAAGGTCCCTTGTAACGTTGGTTAACATGGATTTAGGTTAAAATGTGTAATATTCAAGATATGAGTTTAAAGACTAAATTGTGAAAAGTTAAAGTATTAGGGGTAATTTGTAATTTTACATAAATATGAATTATGGATTAAATTGAATACTAGAAGTACTTAATTGAATGAAATTATTTATTTAGATCAAAATAAACCACAATTGGACTTAAATCAAGGAAAAACTGAAGCTTAAGATTAGTTCGACTCTACTACTACGACCCTAATTATCGAGGTAAGTTCGTATGAACTATGATCTTATTAATGTTAGTTAAATTGATTAATTGCTATGTTGTTTTAATATAAACGAATTTGAATATAAATGTATCAAATGTTATGAATAATTGACGGATAATGAATCCCGTTTGAGCCTTAAAAATTCTTAAGATACGAATGACATGTCATTAGGGATTTCATGTTTCAGGTGCTGGTCTTGAATGTCCTATCAATAGCTGAGGTCCTGCATTTGTTGCAAACTCTTCACAGCTCGTGTGAGCAACATCGTGTAGCTAACATTCTAGCCCACAGCTCGTGTAAGCAGACCTATTTCACTGTTCGTGTGTGCATTGATGTAAAAGAAATGTTATGGTTATATAGAAAGGCACACAATGTGTGTGAGTATTCCCGAGTATCCGATGCAATTCTAGATGGTTCAACGGGTAAGAAAAGGAAATGAATGGTAAGTATGCAAATAGAATGAATCATGATTTTATGAAAAAGTTGATGAGTTAAATGATGTATATATATCGAAATCTAGATATATTATGGTTGAATTCATTTGTACCATGAACAAGTATACTAACTTGGGAGTTGATGATGCTTGTATAGGCTTATGCTAAGCTTATGGTTTGGTTGATATTATGCTTATGCTATAAATTGTGCAAATGAAATGGTAAGTTATGTTTAAGTTTATATGAGTTTACTAAGCACTCGTTGCTTACGTAGTTACTTTCCTTTGTTTTATAGATAATCAAAAGCTCGACTGATTGAAAGCTCGTCGGAGAACTATCACACTATCCAGCGGCCATTTTGGTAGTTTTTAAGTATTTTGGCCAAGGTTAATAATGGCATGTATAGGATATTTGTAATGGTATTTCTTGAATATGTAATGGATGTTTTGGTATGTTTAAGCTTTTGAAGTTATGTTTGATTTGGTGAACTTCAATGTCTTACCAAGTTATGTCATTTGGTCACTTTTAAGTGCTTGTATATAAGGTCTTTTTTGGTATGTTTGGAATGGCTTGTAATTGGTCATATGTGATATCCTTTGGTGGGTAATTGAACTAGGTTTTTATGCTTGGAATATGACAATATTGGCATGTTTAGGTTAAAGATGTTTTGGTACAATTGTGGTGCCTTTGAATAGCATATTGGTTAGATAAATTAGGATGTTTGAAATGGTATGTTTAGTTGTGTTTGAATGTTGTTTAAATTCCTTGAATGTGTGCTTAAATGGAATGGTTAGTTAATCATGATTTGGCCTTGAAATGGCTTGATTTTAGGTCAATTTTTGGGATCACACGGCTTGGGACACAGGCTGTCACATGATCGTGTGTCATTTGAAATTTCTTAGTGTTTCGAGCCAATGAGTTATACGGCCTAGCACATGGCAGTGTGTGGTAACTCAGAGAGTTACACGGCCTGCGATACGGTCGTGTGGCCCTACTCAGTGAGTTACACGAGTGAGGACAGGAGTTGGGATACAACCGTGTGTCCCTTTGTTTAAATGTTACACGGCCTGAGCTTATGTCACACGGCCGTGTGACCATTGTTTTCACATTTTAGTAACTTTTTCTTAAAACTTCTTTTTTGTTTCAAATTAGTCCCGAATTGCTTCCAAGTTATTTTTAAGGCCTCGAAGGCTTGATTTAAGGATGAAATCTATATGTTTGATATGATTTTGAATAAGATTAATCTATTTAATGTTATGATGTTAAATGATTTCTGATTGATTGGTAATGCTTCGTAACCTTAATCTAACGACGAAGATGGTTTAGGGGTGTTACATATACAGTTCAACGGGTAAGTAAATTAATAGAAAGGTTTAGATATGAAATTATGGATATTGACGATTTTATGAAATGGTAAGATGAGCTATGAAAACGAATGAATAAGGGCATTAATCACATATGTGAAGTAATATGAGTAAATGTAACTCATTTCTTGTGGTATCCTATGTTTCATAGATGATGAATTGTTAAGTTGTTTACTAATGATGTGAATTGTGGTGTTTAGGAAAGTCAAGTACTATATGATTTAATGAGCATGATTGAATGATTAAATATTAAAGAATGATAAGTTTAAGTTTCTTTTATACGAACTTACTAAGCATCAAATGCTTACGTAGTTGTTTCCCTCTATTTTATAAATCATCGAAAAGTTCAATCAGCTGGAATCTTGTCGGAGCCTATCACACTATCCACCAATTATTTTGGTAGTTTTTGAATGTTTTGGTTATGGTTATAAATGGAATGTATAAAGCTCATATGTAATAGGTGTACTTGTATATGCTTGGATACTTATTACAAATGTTATGTATTAAGCTTAGTATAAGCTTACTTCTGTATGTGCCTTTAATCTTGGTGTGAATATGTTTATATAAAGTTTTTCTTTTGATATAGACCTTACTTAAGTCTTTAAATTATGGTAGGAATGAATGTGAATGAATAAGAAGAAATGATAAGTTTGGTATGAGTTTTATATATGAACTTAAGTTTGAATGCAAATTAGTTGATGTGTCATGTGAATTGAGGTTGATAATTAAATTGTGGTGTCAATGAGGACACACTGATTAGGCACTTAAGTTGATTGTTTTGGCATGTTTAAGGCTTGTTTAAATGTGTTTTTAAAATGTGGAAATGGTTGGTTTTGATTTAGCTTGGTACCTAAGTTTTGGATGAAAGTATATCTTGTTTTTGAAGCTTTTTAAGGTGCACACGGCCTGGGCTTATCGATACGGCCGTGTGTGACACATGGTCATGTGCCTTATTAATTTTAAGTGGAAGATTTTTCACATGGTCACAATGAGTTACACGATCTAAGCACACAGGCGTGTGGGGTAGCCACACGGGCGTGTTTGAAGCCACACAGGCTAGCCTCTTTCACACGGCCGTGTGACCCCTGTTTCCAAAAGTTTTAAATTTTTGCATATTTTTCTGTTTTGATTCAAATTTTCCCCTGATTGTTTCCAACCTATTTTTAGGGTCCCTTAAGCTCATTTTAATGCCCGTAAATGTTATTTTGCTATGAATGAAATGTATATTCGAATGTTGTTATTTAAATTAATTAATGAATATATTAATAATGTAAATTGTTTTAATATGTGTCGTAATACTCCGTAACCCTAATCCAGCGATGGAGATAGGTTAGGGGTGTTACACAAGTAATACATATATCCACAAGATCTTGAACACAATTATTACTATTAGCAAAAATAAAGTAGTTGCGGTTCTTCCATAACAACCAACATATTATGGAAAAGAAAGAGTGCTACTCAAAGTCCTCCTCCTCAAGTTCATGGAATTCCTTAAATTCTATAATAATCAATCTCTATACAGTTAGGAGAAAAATATTCGTCAAGAAGAGATTGGTAGCACAAAGAGCCAAACAGCTTTAGAAAAGAACAATCTCGAATAGCATGGAGGTTCAACTCCAAGACACTTCCACATCTAGGGCAGTAACACTCATTTGACATATGTCTCCTCACACGTCCTCCATTCATCAGAAGCCTATCTTTCCAGAAGATCCAAAAAAACGATTGAATTCTTTGGGGTGTTTTTACTTTCCAAATCAACTGCCAACAACTAGAAGGTCCACTTGCGTCCTTTTGGTACAAATTCTTGTAGGTTTTCGCACTAGAAAACATATCTTTATTCATCCATTTCTAGGCTAATCTATCCTTACCCACATCATTAGATAAATGTACCATTGAGACAATATAAGTAACAATATTATCAGGAAGAAAACTACGTAAATGAGACCAACTCAGTCGCCACTAGTCGTTACCATATCACACACACGTAGAGTATCATTAGGTTGTCCAACTCCTTGAAAAAAATCCCTTAGTTGACTGATTTGACAAACCTAAACATCATTCTAGAAATTTGTCAAGCACACATCTCCTAATGACCAAAACACATTTTTTATCACATTCGGCCACGTTTTTGCCAAAAATCTCCATATGTAAAAGCAATTGTTTCTAGTAATGGTATTCGACAACACCTTATAAAGTTTATATTTGCTCCTAACTAATTGCACCCACAAAGCGTCCGTTTTGGTTAAAATTTGGAACCCCAACTTCATAAAAAAATCATGTTCTGATCAACCAAGCTCTAGATCCCCAGCCCTCCGAATTCAATCGATCTGCAATAATCACTCCATGGGACAAGTGTTCTCCTTGACTCCGAAGTTGAACCCTAAATGAAATTACAGGCAGTCTTTTCTATCTCATTGCAAATAGAAACCAGAATATGTACTGTGCTCATAAAATAGTTAGGGATAGCAAGCAGAACTAATTTTGCCAATGTTATCCTGCCTGGTAAAGAAAGCTTCCGAGCTTCCCACCCATTTAACTTATTTTGAACCTTACTCACTATAAAATCGAGCAAACTCGTAGTGACTCTTTTATGCAATAGAGGCATACTAAGATAAATACCCAAATTCTCAAGTAGCACCATACTTGAGGTCTATCAACTTCCACGGTTTACTGGTTCTTCAATGAGATGTCCTTGTCTCTCCATACATAATAAAAAAAGATAAGGTGGCAGAGGGTCACCTTGCCTTATTCTACATATCGACATAAAAGCATTAGTGACTATACCATTCCACAGAATTTGAAACGAGGTTGAAGACACATAATTCACGGTTACAATGATCAATAATAATGGTAAGCCTACTTCATAAAGGGTATCCTCCAAGAAATCCCATATGAATTTATCATATGCTTTTTCCAAGTCTATCTTAAGGGTCATCCCAAATTTGCTACCTTTAAACCCCCTCATGGAATGTATAGCCTCATGAGCCACAACAATATTATCCAATATGCTTCTTCCTGAAAAAAACTTGCTTGATTCTGTGACGTAAACTTTATCATCAAAGGTCTCAATCTATTGGCCAGCACTTTTGTAACAATTTTATACACCATGTTACATTAGCTGATAAGTCTAAATTAGTTAATTCTTTTTGGACCCTTAATCTTAGACAGAAGCACTATGAAAGTTTTGTTTAAAGAGGGATCTAATGGTTTCCCACCCAGAATTTGACGCACAAGACAACAAATTGATTGGCCTACAATATCCCAATTAGATTGATAAAACTTAGCATGGAAACCATCGATACTAAGGGCCTTCAAGGGAGACATATCAAAAACTGCTCTATAAATCTACGCATTACATGCAGTGAGGAGCAAACCATCTTTATATATCAATGTGATTTTAGGAAACACATCATGACAAGAGAGGACTCCATGAATTGAGTAATCAATAGAATATAGTTCTCTGGAAAACTCCATCGCATGATTTTTCGACTCCTTCCCTTTGAAGTACCAGTAATTCCCTATCTTAAGCTCCTTAATCATACGCTTGCATCTTGCCAAAGTGCGGTTATGGAAATAACTAGTATTCCTATCGCCACAATTAAGCCAATTTGCTTTGGATTTTTGGAACCATAGAAGCTCATCATGTTTTAGAACTTCCTCAATCTCCTGGCGAATTTCCAATTCCCATTTCAGAAGTCTAACCGACGATCTTAAATCAAGAGTCTTCTACACCCGAATCAGTTTAGTAATTATGCTCCATTTCCTTACAAATAAATTCCCATAGCACATTATCATTCCTCCAATGCACCTTAACAAGTCCTTTAAGCTCAGATTGTAACATCCAACTGTCTAGACATCTAAAAGGCCTACAACTTTTAAAAATATCTAGTCTTAGAGAAACCAAGATTGGTCTATGGTCAGATTTCGGACATTGAGATTGTGCACTAAGCAATCAAGGTATCATTTTAAACTTATATAACCATTCTTTCATACATTAATTTAGTATGATTTTATACATAAATTATTAAATGTTAGGTTAATGAAATATATATAACCATTCTTAACTAATTTTATCAAAAGATCAAATTTAAGAGCTTAAGATCTAAGAGATTAATTTTAGGTTAATGAAATATATATATTATTTTATTTTATTTTATTTTTAACATATTTAAATTGAAAAATTACCAATTTGAAATTTAAATAAATAAATTAAAATTTAGTATTTAAATCTTATTAATTTTGAAGTTGATTAATACAATTGGAATTTTATTTTAAATATTAATAAATTTAAATTTAAATAAAATAATAATTTAAAAATAAATAAAATAATAAAATTACATATTTAAATAATACAATTGTGTCAACTTTAAAATTTTAAAAAGCATTTATATGGCTCACTTTTAATAATTAAATTTATCATATATTTGTCTTAATAATATATAAATATATTTTTTATTAATTTTATATAAATATAATTTAGATATTATTTTTCGTTTCCCTCAAATGCTAAAATCTAGTATATATAAAACAAATAATCATGGGTAACGTTAAAAGAGAAAAAAAGAAAGTAAGAATAGACGTTGTGAACGTGGGTCGGTGGTCCACTGAAATGGTGATGCTTGAAGTTCCCCCCATGGAAAGCAAGTTTGTAGAACCTCCACTACCACCACCAAATTTTTATATACAGTACAATGTTTACCCCAATTTAATAGAATTAATTTTGGCATTCTTGTTAATATACGAGATATAAGTTCGAGTATATAAAATATATTATTTTCTTATTTATAAGTTAAGGAGAGACTATAAATAATTTTAAATTTTGTATAAAAAGAATAAATATGATAAAATTAAAATTATTCAAATAAAAATATTTTGTTATTATCGTCAAAATAATATATTTTTTATTTGGAGAAGAAAGTGAAAGTGTTTGGTATCTTATTTTATCAAAATAATAATAAAAAGTAAATGTAATTTTTTTAAAATTCCAACAAAATAACTGTGTTATTTTATTTAACCTTTTGATTCCCAAAAAGGTACGTGTCTTATTGGATTCCGCCGTTTCCAGTCTGTTTAGTGACGTGATTTTTCTTTTAAAAAAGGAATGGAAAAAGTAAGGATTTTTTCTCGGGTAAAAGTAGGAGGTAGTTAAAACATTAGAGTATGGCTAAAAATTCACAAGCAGGTTGTCCCAAATTCCCACTAAGGGGATGTGCAAAATTAGGCAGAGCATGGCCCGCATTCATACCCAAATTAGCTTCACCATTAACATGTGCAAATTTAACTTCGAATTTAGTCCTTTATGATATCTAGAGTTAAAATTTTTTTAGAGATTAAAATTAAATTATATATTTTATGATAGTTAAAATATAATTTTATCATTTTAATAGTATATGTTTTTATAATTTTAAAGGATTAAATTAAATTTTTATTATTTTCGAGGAATTAAAGTACAATTTTACCAGTACTAATTTAAAATTTTATAAATTATGAATGGTTTAAGTGGAAAATTTTTTATTTTAGGGGGGATCAGAGTCCCTATCAGCCCCTGGCTCCGCCACCGGTGACATCACTAATTTATGAGGGTTAAATGCTAAAATTAGATTTTTCGAAAAAAGAAAACTAAAATTAGGGTTTAATATTAAATTTATACATAAACTTTGGTCCATTGTGCAATTTGATATATGAATTTTGATTTGATGCAATTATATATATGTAACTTAAATTGTGGTTCATATATATCCATGAAACTTTTATTTTGATTCAATTGTACACATTTAAAGAAATAAATAAATACGTACATTTAATAATATTGGATTAATATAATTGTTTGTGTATGCAGCGCATCAATGTAAAATGGTACTAATTCAATAATGTTATTATGATTTATGAAAATTGAATCAAATTAAAATTTCAAGTATAAAACTGCACAAAATAAAAGTTCAATGAATGACATTACACATTGGATCAAAGTTCATTTATAGTTATGATATTTATCCAAAAGTAGAATGCATAATTGCTTAATAAAAAAAAACATAATTTGAAACATGACATATGATATTTGATAAGTTCTTATTTGACCATTTTCAAAAAGGCTCGACCTTTATTTGAGAACTTTCGAAATGGTTTGGTCCTTAATTGACCATTTTGAAAATTTTAACCTTCATTTGAGCACTTTTGTTAAGGTTAGACCTTTATATGAGCAACCCTAAACGATTAGGTCTCAATTTGAACGATTGTCATTTATTAATAATAACAATGAATACGATTATTCATTAGATATTACTTGAATACTCAAGTAACATAAGTTTTAATAACAAGAAACTTAACTCATCACTTTCGAATGGTGAGAATTTTTGGTTAGTAACCAAGTGATATAACTTTTGAATCACTTGCAACCTTTCAATTATAAGTATGAAATCACAATAAATATTTTTAAAATGTTCTAAAAATATTCTAGATTTTGATAATATTGGAAATCAATTGCATAAATGAAAGTGTCTTGCGATTAAACTTTCACTTTGTGAAAATATATTAAAGTTAATTGAAATTATATGGTAAGCTATGCTTTAAACTAGTTATTCTATTTGATTAACCGAATATATATTACATAATGATTTCAACACCAATCAATGTATAGCATCGTGATCATGTGTCTGTAACCTATTTTCATAAGAATGTTAAAGTCAAAGCCCTTAAGCTTCTAGGAGTAATTATACTTCACACTCAATAATAATATAATATTCATCCTTCCCCTTATTATTACGGATGCTAACACTTTTTACATGTACTATTTATTATTTTATAGTGTTAAGAGTCACGTATTAATTATATATTTTGTCTCGTTAGACTTAAAACTTGACGTAATATTAAGTGTTGAGTCAAATTTTCATTCTGGACGAATACCTCATCCCTAAATTTTCACATGTTTTGATAATTCACAAAACCAAAACTCTCATAATTACAGTTTACCCATTTTTTCACAAAGAGAAAACTGTCAAGGATATGGATATTTTAAAAAAGGTTCCACTAAGGAGGAGCTGCCAGATGTAGAGGATGCGGCGATTTGATCAAGCTAAAGCCAGTCTTGTAACATTTAAAGACAAATTTATGGGTAACTCCAAGAGTAAGGATGTTCCTCATGAGGATAAGGATTTTGATCTAAAAGTAGGAGATGTGAATACAGATATGATGGATAAAATTTAGGCCTTTTGAAAGCCTAAAAATATTGATTCAGCTAATGAACTTAGAGAATGACCTGGTGAAATTCTAAGATATTGATGATTATACGAAAGTCTTAATGGATGGTCTATGTGTGGGTTAGTAACAATATTTTATAGTGCAGCCATGGTCGTCTTCTTTGATTCTTTCTCAACAACTCAAGAGTATCCCCATTAGGTAATGGTATGGATTGATTGCAAGGATTATCAGAAGCCAGTACAAGGCGGTTACCAGCAATATTATCGGTCAAGTCATCAAAACTGATTGTAGTATCGGCAACAAATTATGAGGATGACCATAAGCATTGATCTAAGATCTCCTTGGGTTTCGAAAATTAAAATAAATGATAAATTGCAAATGGTGGAATACGAGTCTCTACTTGATTGTGGTAGTTATGGTCATGTTCAAGACTTTTGCCTAGTGGAAAAAGAGCTTAATATGTTGTTAGTAGATGTCATGGCGTTGAAGTTGTAGGTGATATTTGGAAGGATTTTGTACAGGTGTAGATTGTCATCAATCACCCCCAATTTGTCCTTCTGCATATTACAAAATGTGTTGGACAGTATAGTTTCTTTGCTACCATTGTCTACGCAAGCCCTTAAAAGGTGCGAAGGAAAATGCTATGGGAATGCCTAAATTTAATTGTTCTCAGTATGAAAGAAGCATGGATTAGTTGTAGAGACTTCAACTCTACCCTTAATGGCTCGAAAAATAATGGGGAGCTAGAGTCAGTGCTATGAGTTGCAAGATATTTCAAGAAATCATTTTTGAGCACAACCTAATAGAGGAAATCTTTATGAAAGACGAAATAGAGCTATTTGTAATGATTTCTGCGCCAGACCCTACTGTGAAGCTTCTCTACAAACTAAAATATGATCATTGAACTTTGCTCATCTTTTTGGCTTCTAGTAGGCGGCAAAAAGATGAAAAACCCTTCCAGTTTCTTCCTAGCTAGCTCCTAGCTAGGATCCTAAAGAGGAAATCATGGCAAACCTTTTAAAATTCACAAAATCAACTATGGACTGGAATAAGAACATTTACAGTAATATTTTGTTCAGAAGAAAAAAAAAACACGAATCGTCTAAAAGGGCTTCAAAAAGCAATGGAAATTAATGATTCTGAGAACCTTTGTCAGCAGGAAATTATTGTTAGAGCTGAACTTGAAGAGATTCTATATCAGGAGGAACTAATTTGGAAGCAAAAATCGAGAAATATGTTGTTGATTAATGAAGATTGAAACATTACCACACCGTAGCTAGGAGGAGGTTTAACCATACTGAAGCTATCTGTCTTGATAATGATGAATGGTGTTTTGATAGTGACACCCTTAAAACACATGCAATTGATTTCTTCCAAAAACTATAGACTGCAAAAGGTAATGTCTCTTACTTGTATCCTATTCCAAGTCTTTTTCCAACTTTGATAGATTCATAATTGGGTGCATTAACTTCCGATGCCATGGATGAGGAAGCCAGATTGTCATGGGCCCTCTTAAAGCCCCTAGTATTGGCGGATTTCATGCAAAGTTCTTTTTAGTCTCAATAGAGTATTATTGGACCAAGTGAATGCGATTTAGTATAGAGAATCTTCTTTGGGGAAAAATTGGACCGAATATTATTGTTGATTTAAAAATTGTAGGTGCGAAATTATTAACCCAGTATCGTTCAATCAGTTTATGTTCAGTGCTCTATAAAGTTATTACCAAGATGATTGTTAATCAGCTTAGACCAATGATCAAGTTAGCTTTATTGCTGGGAGGAACAGTACTGATACTATGTTGATTGCTTAAGAGGTAATCCACACCATGCGAACTTGCAAGGGTCAAAGTAAATGGATGGAAGTTAAAAGTTGATTTGTAGAAGGCATACAACTGAATCTGATGAGATTTTATTGAAGACTTGATGGTCGATGTGATTTTACTGAACATTCAGAGTAGAGTGATAATGCAATGCATCTTGACTTTTACAATGAGAATCCCCTGGCATAGGGTGAGGTAATTGCTGAGTTTAAATCTACGCGAGGCATTTGAGAAGAAGATCGTTTATCCTCATACTTATTCGTGTTGGGGATGGAGAGATTGGCAACCACTGGTAGCCAACTGGCTTCTCCAGGAGGAGTTCGTTAATATCGGACTTATTCTTTGCAGGCGATTTAATTTTATTTTGTAAAGCAGATCAAGGCCAAGTTGAGGTTCTAAATCAAACTTTGGAGTTATTTTGCCGATATTCATATTCATGACATAAAGTGAGTGCTAGTAAGACTTAGGTGTAATTTTCCAACAACAGGGAAGATTCTTTAGCCAGGTAATTAGCCGAAAACTGGAGTTTTCTCGAGTTGATGACCAGGGCATGTACTTGGGAGTTCCTTTACATCATAAAAGGATCCCCTCAACTACTGAGCAATTTATAGGTGACAGGGTTCGGAAGAAATTGAATGGGTGGGATGCTAAAAAACTCTCTATGACAGGTAGAGTAACGCTTGCTAAAGTTGTCTTGGTAGCTATTCTGAACTATTTTATGAACACAGCCATTGGTGTTTGTAATGAGATTGATAAGCTAGCACGATGTTTCATTTGGGGATCTTCGAAGGACAACAGGAAGTTGGCCTTGGTGAAATGGGAGAATTGTTGGATGCCACTTGAAAATGGGGGCCTTTGGGAAATTAAAGGAACAAAATAAAGTTTTCTTCTCAAACTTGGCTTGTATTCTAAATAATGGTGAAGCTCTATGAGTTCGTGTCTGCGAAATAAATACAATGTCATTAGGAGTTTTTCATTGAATATTGCACAACCCAAATGTTCATATATTTGGATATCATTATCTAGTGTTTGGCCAATGTAATTGCCAGAGTGGAACTAGGAGTCTTGAGAACTTTTGGAAGAAGAATTAGATTGTCGATGTAGAACCACTGAAGAATCACTTTATTGGCAGAGAACCAGTTAAGTAGAACACTGTGGTGCAAGACATGGTTGATGCGGATGTTAGTTGGGTTTGGCGTAAGTTTAGGACGAATCTGCCACAATGAATACTTATGCGCATAGCAGGGATCAAGCCGCCATCAGATATTGCTGGAGTGGACAATATTAAGTGGAATTGTACCGTTAATGATCGATTTTCGGTGGCAGAAACTTATAAGAATATAGCGAATGGTAACTGAAGACAAAAAGACAGGAATTGACAAATAATTTGGTGATGCAAAAGTCCCCATTGAGTTAAGCATTTCTTCGGCTACTAACGAATGGAGAGAGTAAAAAGGGAATGTCAAATGAAGCTGTGTTATGTGGAGCTGGGGTTGATTAAGGAGTCGATTATTTGGAATATCCAGAATATTGGTGATATTAGTATAAAAGGTGGAGAATGGAGTATCCCGTTTGCTATTTCTTGCTGCGTATTGTGGCAAAACAACAAAGAGCATATCTTCAACAATCAGAGCATAGCAATAGCAGGGATGTAACTATTGTGGCTATGGCTTGGATTGGAAACCTTGCTGAGAAATCCTACCATTATACTTTGAATCCAATATACCAAACAAGGGTTGGGCCTCACCTACAGACTGGGGAGGGGAGTTCTAACCAAGTCTTGGAGGATTAAAAAAAAAAAATTCAAACAGCTAGGTAGGGGATAACATGATTGGTGCCGCAGGAGGAGGGGTATTGCATGGCTATAATGGATTTCCTTATGGTTTACAGATATCAAAAGGCCGGTAATTTTGCTCAACCAATCACAGTTGTTACAGAATGGGGAGTAAGCACTTGGCTGTTCCCTTAACCAGTTTTCTTATTATTTTTACATCAAGGAAAAAGTTCAGAAAATGGTTAATTTTACTCGGAAAGAACTATCTTTTAAACAATATTTTAGATTATAACTTGGAATTTCAAAATAAATAATATGATTCATTCTTAATGTTCTTTTATTCAAATTAAAGGTTTCACCAGAAAATAACCTTTTGGGATATTATCATACTTCTACCTGGATGAATATAAGATAAAATCATCGTATCAAAACATTTAACCTACAAAAAACCAAAGGCCTTTTTTTGTGCTAACTATATGTAAGAATCTTGAATGCTTGCGCAAGTGCGGATGTATTCACATCAATTTCCCTAAGGGAGAAAATTTGACTGTTTAATATTTAGTCGGCAGGAACCTCTTTACCGTCCAACATTTGGAAATACTTCATCAGGATCACTGACCACACATTACAAAACCAAAGATTACGACACAAACCTTTATCACTACAAACTTTCAACTTCAAAAACTAAAACATGCTGAAACTCTGTATGTCACTAATTCCTCCTAAATTTGCTATTATACCAAATTCAGTTACTGTGTGATCATAAAATAAATG
This sequence comes from Gossypium arboreum, assembly GCF_025698485.1. Classification (NCBI taxonomy): domain Eukaryota; kingdom Viridiplantae; phylum Streptophyta; class Magnoliopsida; order Malvales; family Malvaceae; genus Gossypium; species Gossypium arboreum. The sequence continues at coordinate 1,769,904 of NC_069081.1, forward strand.
GAAACAATCAAAACCAGACATGGTCGCTAACCTTTTCAGTTCAAGCATTTTCAATCCCAAGCTGCTGTAGAGAGTCAGGACCAACCAGAAATACACGTCTTGGTGGGTGGTACCTGAAAACCACTACTCCTTTATACGCTGTCCTTGGTACACCGTCCTGGATAACAAAGCAATAAAAGTTTTAGAGAATCGGAAAGAATGGATACAATCAATCTTAGATATGTGAGAATTTCTAGCAGTTTATTTGTACTGCAACAACAGAAGTAGAAGTGTGATGTTTAAGTAGAGGCCCTTTTTCCCCTAACATGCATCATATGAAAGTGTAAGTAAGATTATTATATTCTACATGCTTGTAGGGCACGAGAAATGAGAGTGGGCAGAGATGTCATTTTGACAGTATGAACAACCATAGATATCTCTTGTTACGTTGAAATGATCAGGTAAAACTAACAATACAACTTCATGGCAAAGACTATATGCAATTGCCAGATGCCACTAAATAGGCTAAAATTGTATTCAGAAAATAAAACTCATAAAAAAAACAAACTTTTGAAGTGTTACCAAACATGACTTTCCAAAAATATAGTATCAGCTGCAGTGACAGGTACCATAATGCAGGCATTTCTCAGCTATTGTCATCAAAAACTCTTCAGCATTTTCGCAAATAAAGAAAAGAAAGATACCCCAATTATCAGATGAATAATTTACCTTCCATTCTTCAAAAACTCCAAATTGCTGTGCAATGTATTCAAAGTCTGATTGATCTCTATACTGAATACGTATATCTCCTTCTATATTAGATGCCATAAGAGCAGGATCTGTTCCAGGGACAGGTTTTGCCGCTTTCAAAATGTCTGCAAAGTATTGTGCATATTTTTCCTAGAAAGGAGAACACACAATTACACAAGACAATTGTAAAGTTGGAACCTAGAAAAAGCAGTTACCAGTTCTACTGATTTTACCTCAGTTAGGTAGCTCAAATCCTGTGACTTCCAGTCCACCTTTCACACAAAAAAGCAACAGCATTGAGATGATGGTGATGACAACAATATACAGAACATTTACATAAAAAATTATAGAAAATGTTGATGCCAACCTTGACGTCATTCATCTTAATAGGTGCAAGGTATTTTTCGAAAAACTGCCCCATGCTTGAACCCTGATTGAAATCAAAGGTTGAAAAACACAAAATGAGCCCAAAGTCATAAAAGATGGAGGTAAAAAGATCCACCTGAAGAGCCAGAAAATGTTGACAGCCTTGAGGAACTTTAAATTTACTGAAGTTGCGCCTATGCAGTGTTAAAGAGGGATGAGAACACACCTAATTTGGGGGATCTCAATTTTTTTTAAGCATGAAAACAAGCCATTCCAAAAGTTGAAGAAGGAAACTCTTCAACTAAAAATACTGAAGCCATAGAGGCATTATATTTGTCCAAGTTCACTGTACATTCTTTCAGAAGCAATGAAATAGAATCATAGCACATAAAATTCTGCACAGAAAACATATGGACTGTGTGCCTCATTCATGTTCTACCTAATTCCTATCCCCAAGGAAGACACATACCAAGCAAACATTCTCATCAAAGCTAACAACATTCATAAAAGTTGTCATCACAACAATTTCAAACAAGAAATCTTCTAAATGACAAGGTGATACATACATGCTCACCAAAATTATATGTTCTGCATACTTCAGGACGAAGGAATTGTCGACCATTGTGATTATCTTTTAATCTCAACCAGTCATCCCAGTAAGTGAACTTTTGTCAAGGAAAATTCATAGAAAAACTACATCAATGTGCATTAGTGTAATGCAAAATGAAATAACAATGAGAAGGATATGCTTTTGGCCATTTTGGTGATAGCTCATTCCATACAGATCTAGTAAGCATCCAGCCAAGACCAGGAAAGAAATCTGAGCGATAAAGTGCATCTGTATGGAACAATTACAAGCAAATTAGGAAATAGAAAGGGGAGGGAGGGAGGGAGATGGATGCCTGGTAATAAGCAAACATCCAAATGAGGCCAGGATAAACTTAAAATCTGTGTCTCATAGTCACAGCAGCCCAAATTTTGAGGTAAGCATCATATGGGAGGATTAAAAGATGGCATAGAACATCAAAAGTCATGGAAGCTAGAACAAACAACTTTTCTAGCAAACCAACCAAATCTGTAACATAAAAATGCATTCAGCTTGATTGTTTTCCTCAAAAAGAAATTCCATTGAGAGAAAAAACTTACATGGGTCATACACAAACTGCTTTTGCCCATTGTCATTCCATGAGGAAACAGCCATAATTGACCTACAATAATTTAATAATAGGACGGTGAAAAAGGAGGGAAAATGAACGCAAACTCTCAAATAAAATTTAAAAAAAAAAAAAAAGAAGAAGAAGAGAGAGAGCCAGATTTCATTCTTGAAACACACTTGTCCTTGTCGAGAAGGGCAGCAGCTGCCTCAAAGTAATCAAAAAAATCAGGGGCAATTTCCATATCATCTGTCTTCAAACGTGATTCTCAGTCAGCACGATATTCATTTTGTTGTATGAAATTTTAAAAAGAAGAAATTTGAAGCAATAATCCAAAAGAAGACAACTTCACCTTCAAGTATTATTACTCGGTCAAAATTGTGCTTGTAGAACAACTCATCCAATGCCCATTTGTAGTGACCTTAAGAAACCAAATGTATAAGAGCAGAAACTAGTAGAAGCCATGTGAATACTGAGGAAAAAAGCGAAACAATCCTTACGGGCAATCTTGTAGTATGCGATCAATTCCCCAGGCCGGTCTGTATGCACCGGATCATAATCTATGTGCTGAAAGAAGCTGAAGTAAGCATTCATTGGATTGATTTTGATAAATAAGGATAAGGCAAATCATATGAATAGGGTAGGGAAAAAGGAAAAGGACTCATCCAAATAAACTTCTCCAATGGAGACAAAAAGGGGGACAGACAAAACACAATATACCTGCATATAAGTTAGCTCCTTATAACTCAAAGCCTTAGTTTTAACCCTTGGATCTGATCCATCCTGATAAGAAACTATCACAATTAGAAGCATTGCTTTTTTTTAGTTACAACAAAATAATAATAGTGTCTATCGTGCATGATATATAAAGTGACAATCAAGTCAAATGGACAAACCTTTTAATGCAAATATAAAATAAGATTAAAAATTTTAATACCTGAGATACAAAAAGTGGATACTTTGAAGCAACAGAGCTCTGATACCTGCAGATTTAAGCCAAAGTAAGACAGCTTAAAATTAGCTACTGTCAGGTCAAACAGGAGAAGCTAAAAAAAAGAAAACAAGCGTCAAGATGAACATACTTTAAGACAGACGCAACTGTCCTTTCCAGATAATCAGCACGATTGCATGCCATGATTACTACAGCTGCCACAGGTACCTAAACCCGAAGATTGTTTCAATTATTACACGTGGTAATTTGTAGAGATAATGTATAAGAATGCTCCCCATGTCACGAACCTTTGTTTTGTCAATTACTCTTTGAAGAGCTTTCTCTGAAACAACCAAAAAAGAAAGAATGCCAAGTGTCTATAAACATTCCAAGCACCAAATAAAAGGAAAAACCTTAGTTGAAGGGAAAATACTAAAGAAAGATGGGTAGATACAGACATGAAAACCCAATAAATAATTAGATCACTACACAGTTTAGAACAATTTTGAAGCTGCTTAGCAAAAAAATATTAGAGAATAAGAAGGAAATAAATACCAAACTGCACTGACAAAGGAGCAGAACAGGCTTCATCAAGACCCAGTTAAAGAGCCACACTCAGTGGGATAACATGGATAATAACCTTATAAATGGTAATGAAGTTTATTCGGAATTAAACATCTTTATAAACAGCAAATCAGTCACGTAATTTAACTTCAATAATTACATTGATCACAACCGTTGAAGATCATATGACCTGAACATCACATAGGCTTTGCTTGGTAAGAAGGATAGAAATGGGTCAGGATGGTAAAGTTTGAACTCCAATGGTTAAGCTACAAAGTAGAAAAATAGTTTATAAAACCTAACCAATAGATTAAAAGCTTTTTTCCCATCCTTATCCCTTTCTATTCTTCCTATAAAGAAAAGCCTTTATATATGCCTAGGAACCACAGAAGATCTTCTAAAGTAATATATGATTGCAATCAAGCAAAATAAAATAGTAATAGCTATGCATCAAGTAGGAAGCAACAAGAAATAAACAGATTATTATGATAAGAAAGTACTTTCAAGATCATTAACAAGAGTCTTCAATTGTGCGCACTCCTGATCCTTTCGCTTCTTCCCCTCTGAAATTGTAACAAGATCATAGTAAATGGGTTGAATACCATGAAAATCAATATCAAATTCGACCTTGTCAACTGAAAAGAAGCATGTATAAAGGATTATATTATGGAAATTCACACCTTCCAGGGCCACGATTTGCTCTTGTTGCATACTAATTTGATCAATTAGTAGTCGAATTTGACTCGTACAATGGTGTTCTGCATCGACCTGCCAAAAATGAAAAAGACACCATATTCAAGACTTCTCTTGTTCATATTCCTTAAGTTTTACAAAGTTTTTTTATAAAAAAGAAAAGCTGAAGTTTAAGAGAGCTAAAAGGAGCAATAAACCTAAGCTTACTAACCGCTTCAGCCATTCGATCTGCATATTCAGATTGCGTGGTGAAAAGTCGCATCTACAAAAGTTTCGAAAGAAGCATATAAATTCATATAAGTAAATTAGAAATATTTTGAATTTCGAAGATATAAAGAAGTATAGTAAATTTACCTGGATGTATATGAATACGAATGCAGCGGGGATGAGAAGGTACCGGAAATCGCAGCTTACCTTAGCCATTTTTATAAATCTCCTCTGTCTGAGATGAAGATTTACAGATTTCGATCTGATTTTTTATTGTAATTCAATCTTCAATTCATTTATTGAATTGTAGAAGAAAATGTGCAGTGAATAGAAATATTAGACTTGGGAAGCCCTTTCTGTTTTTATTTTAAAAAAACTGTGTTTTCCTTGACTAGGGGGTTGAATACAATTTACGCAGACTTGGCTAACATGAGCCTTCTACTTTTCCTTCAACAAAATTTACTACCAATTTGGTTCGCCAATAAAATAATTTACTTGGTGAGATTGAAATAAATGGGCAATAATATTATCATATTTAATTCATTGAATAGAATAAAGTAAATTATTTGTTTAAGAGTGGATTTAGATGGACGGTTTGTTTATTTGTTGTTAATGTAAAAATAATAGTGATAGTGAAATTAAATATTATAACAATATTATAGCACAAGACAAGAAGCAAGTTAAGCATACCGTTACGCACAACACTACTCCATTTATCCAAACCTAACCTAAGTAAAATAATTCATAGAATTCTATTATCACTTAAATTGATAATTTTACTCTTAAATAAAAATATTTTAATTATATTGTTCATATCTTACATCTAACTAAATTATTTGATAATGTATAAAATTATTATCAACTGTTTAAAGATAACTAAATTATTCGGTAATGTATAAAACTATAATCAACTTTTTAAAGATATAATCGATTAAAATATTTTTACAATTATATTAAAAATGTCATTATTAAAATAATAATTATAAGGATTTAAAATTAATTATTTAATATTAATTGTCTAAAGTTATATTTAGTATAATAAATATAAATTATTTAATAATAACGGTTTGTGTGTTGTATGTAGGAAAGGATTGTGATAGGTTGAGGTCGAATGTGATAATACACTTCTAGTGAAATCATTGTTGATTAGTGGATTTGTCAATAGCAGAATGGTGGAGTTACATTTGATTCATGATATTATTAATCATGAATGGAAGGTGCGTATTCACTATTTTCATAGATCCCAAAACAGAGTTGCTGATCATATGGCAAGGCTTACAATATCTGATCCTTCAAATTTAGTCATTTTTTAAGAACCTCCGATTTCGGTCCAAGAACTTCTATTAGTTTATAAAAAAGAGCTTTCATAGCTCTTAAGATGTGTGTGTGTGTTTTTTTTTTATAATCGCTTTATATTGTTTTTTCTACCAAAAATATTTATTAAAGTAAATTTTATGTATGTTATTTACTTGGGTTTTTACCTATATATTATAAAAAATTAAAAAAATTATTAAAATGGCATGTTAAAAAAATTATGTACGAAAATGGTACATCCAAACAGGTGGAGGGTGGTGCATAGGCGGCACCACCCTAGAATCCTGACAAATTTGACTGAAAACAGAAAAAAAAATTGAAAGCTCTAGATTGTTTTTATGTTCTTCCTCTTCTTCTCCTCTTTCAGTTATGCAATTTTTGAGCACACAAAACTTCCTTTACATGCATAACCAAAATATTGGGAGAGAGAAGTTATGAATTATTTTTGGTTTGATATTTTGTTAAGATTTGAGTTTTGTGAATGTTGGTATTGTGGGTGTTTCGAAAATAATTTTTTGAAACTATTTCTTGTAACGTTGAATAGGTTATTCTTATAAGTGAGCTCTAAATGGTTATTGCAACATTATTCGTGATTTGGCTATAATAGGCTACTCAGTTCAATGATATTCAAGTGAACCAAGCACATGAGTTAGTATAGCTCACTGGATTGGTTAGCTAATCATGACAACCAAAGACACTAACACCACGTTTGGTTGGGGGAATAGAATAGGGTTGTAATGAAATAGAGTTATAATCAATAATTTAATTGTTTGATTTAATGGAATGAAATAGAGTTGTAATAAGATTCTTATGTTTGGTTGAATTGAATAGATGTTGTAATAGCATAAGGAAGTTGAGACCTTCCAACATAAAAATGGAGGGTGGATCCATTTTTATCCACTTCCACAACAAAACTCTTAGATTAGCTTCATATCATATCAAAACCTATGGCAAAGCACCCTCTTTTTGGAGCATTATCCAATTATTACCTGCTTTGTTCAAGATACCAGACAGTTCCATGGTTCTAATACAACCAGTATTAGTTTAAATTATTAACTTGAAGAAAACAAATGCAGTGAGATCTTTCCTTAAAAACATAACACAATAGAAAAGAATCAAATTTTGGAGAGAGTTCAAGTCCCAAACCAAGTTATCAAATCTGATGAAAAATAATAATAAGAAACTCATTAATCAAATCCAAGAACAAAGAGAGGAAAATACCATCATAAAGTGACAGAACAATCCCTAAAAAGTTGGTTTTCCTTTTAGGTTTGATTTGAATGGAGTTTGGAGAGGTGAGAGATTGGTGAGAGAATCTAGGAATAAAAAGAAAACGTAAAGAAAAAGAGAAAGAATGGAGGATGATGCCTTCAATCAGTTAACCTAGCTTTCCTCTACAACCAAAGGAAAAAAAAAAAAGGAAGTGTAGAGATTAAAAGGAAAGAAAGTTACTAGTGAGATCGAGGGAGAACGATGATAGTTCTAGTTACATTGTCTTCATCTTTTAGGTAAAGATGAGGGAAAAAATTTGAAAATGGGAAAAAAATCTCCCTATTCCACCGGGTTGAATGACTATTCAGTGATGAAGGAAGAGAATGGTTATACAACCACTTCTTAGAATAAATCCTAATTCAATGCATGCCGTAATAGGCTATTACAACCAACTAAACATAAATTTGGTGGTGGACTCGTCGAATTAGGCTGTAATTTATTCTTCCCCCAACCAAACATAGTGTAATAGCTTGGCTTCCTTTAAAGGCTTTATTTACTATTTCACTCTTGAATTATATTCATTTTTTTATATTGGTATCTAAACTTCTTTTTTCTCATTTTAGTACTTGAATTTTTGTTTGGTTAAAAGTTTTGACCCATAATCATCAACTAATCAAAACATGCCATATGTACACTCTTAACTAATAATATAGTTGTTGATCGATGATGGGTTGTTGACTGCCAATGTAAAAAATCATTAAAAATAAAAAAGTGAAATTTATTTAAAAATTATAGAAATTTATGAAAGTTAAAAAATACAATAAAAATTGTAAAAATATTTAAAAAATTAAAATTTATAAAAAACTGCAAATAATATTAAACATTATGAAAACTTGAAAAATTATCAAAAAAATTTAAAAAGTAATGAAAAATTTGAAAATCAAAATAATAAAAATATATTAAAATTTAAAATTAAATTAAACAATTTTATTTTGCGAAGTCGATAGTTTCTCTGTAAGACCTTAGCCTTTGATTTGTTCATCAACTTTAATTTTTAAGTTTCATTCTTAAATATTAGGCTACTTGGAATTTTGTGAAAATCATTGCTCATGTGTTGGTTTAGTAGACCAGGTAAGCAGCTTGACATTTCTTTGGTGTTTAATTCGTATTAAATTTTTATATTATTATTTTTATATAAAATAAATTTAAAAATATAATACATTAAATAACTAAAATATTAAAATAAATGTTTCCCAACAAATAAAAATAAATTAAAAATATTTAATATTTATGCTTAAATAAAACTAAGATACGTGTAACTTAACAAGCAAATGTCTCTAAAATAACAATAAACATGAACTATACAATATCTAAACAATAACAATAAAATAATAGCAAAATAACAGCAAAACAGCAGCAAAACAACACCAAAATAGTGGAAACAATATTAGGTTTTTTTTTTTTTGCAAATTCAGGTTAGGCCAGGCAAAAAAAAGCTTATCTGATGCCCTTTCTATTTAGAAAATGGACCTCGTTTTTGTCCAAGCCCATGCCAAACCCTCCCATCTTTGGTACGGGCCTCCAGGTTGGGCTGGCCATGATCAAATTTAATTATTGGTAATTTTTTTCCTTATTCTAAATTTGTTCCAGATCTATGTTCAACCCTGCTAATAGGGTTTAAATATTGGTCATGTCGACATATATTTTGTGCTTAAAAACTAGTTTCAATTGTGCCACCTATTTAGAATAGTGGTTTTTGACCAATTGCTATTTGGGTGAATTTTGGTTTTTATTCCAACCCACTGTCACTGGATTAATTGTAGTTTTTGTTTTCGACCCATTGACACTGAGATTAATTATAATTTTTGACATTTGCCACCGAGGTTAATGGTGACCATAACAAAAAAAAAGAGTTATTTTTTTGTCTATTGGTAATTAGAAATGATTAATTTATCTTTATTATAGTTTTGACATAGAATATGCCTTGAACTATTTGTTTCGGATTGCTTACTGAGTAATTAAGCTCACTCCCTCTTTTAATATTTTTACATGTTCTAACTGTACTCGCGAATATGAGAAGTTTGGATTTTATACATCATGACGTTCTTTTAGAGTAATAGTGTGCCTCCTAGTCATGCCATCGAGCCTAACCTTATCAAGGTTTTAATCAACCTTGGTATAACACTTCAATGTTTTAATATACATTATATATTACGTTGATAAATAAATTATAATATTAATTTAAATTTATTATTAAAATGTAGTTATTTCATCTTGAAAAGTTAGATATTCTCAATACCTATGCAGACGTTTGATGCTTGAATCAGATAGTATTGACATATTTTTTAACTCAATCACGTTGAAAATGGTGGCACGCTAGAACTCTTCTTACCGTGCCACAGCATCCGTTAGCGATTGGAGCTTTTACATCTGATCCAGATTAAAAATCCCATTTCAACTTTGTTGATTAGGGTGAGTAAAACTCGATTTAAATTAAAAAAATTAAAAGAGAAATTTTAAATTTTGAGATAATCGAATTGAGTTATTCAAAATTTTCAAGTTAATTAGAATAAATAATTCGAGGTCCGAGTTTGAATCAAGTTAAATTTTACAATTCAATAATTCAATAATGATTAATGTAAATATCATTTTGCTCTATGTGAAGTTTTGAAAATTAACAAATTAATATTTCTCTCAACAAAAGTTACAAAAATTTAAAATATTTATAAAACTCCAAAATTTATATTTTAAAAAATATATGAAAAAATTTAAAATTTTCTAGAATAATAATTTTGGGACCTAAATATGTTAATTAATGATTCAAGTTTATCATACTAAAGTATTTATTATTATTATTTTACTTTAAAAATGTTTTCAAATACAAATGGTTTCAATTTTATGTGCTCTAACATGAAATTAGTTATCTTTAATAAGATTTTAATTTAATATGTTTAATTTTTAAATTTAACTCGAACAATTTCACTCGATTTGACTCGACTTGATTCGAAAAAAATTTAAATCGAGTTAAGATGACAAAATAAGACTCGTCAACTAGATTAACTCAAAATTTTGTCACTCGATTTGATTGAACATTCACCCTTACTTCTCACTAGAGGTGTTCATAAGTTAGATCATGTCTAAGCAAAATATTAACATATTTTATTCTTATTGAAGGTCGATCCAGCTCAAAATATAAGCCTAATATTTTGTCCAAGACTAACCTAAACCCATTTTAGGCTTGCACATATTATTCTCGTAAAAATGTTTATATTATTTTAATTTAATATTTAATAAATTTATATATTTTTATTTATTGAAAAATTTTAAATTGTCATCTTAATATTATTTTAATATTTATATTATAGTAGTATTATATATTTAGTATATGCTTTTTTTTATATGTTATAAATTAACATAATATATAAAATATTATAAATTTAAAAATGAGTCGAGTCGAGCTCAAGCCTTGAATGTTCAAACTTGAGATTAACCCATATTTTAAACGAGCTTAATTTTTTGTCCAAACCCATTATAGGCCTAATGTTTTTATTTAAAACCTTGAAATTTGTAGATAAATAACCCCGACTCACGAATATGTTTACTTCCCATTTGTAGTGAAAATTAAAAAGAAAATGATCTTAAATACCAACTCCCCTGAATTGCAGCGAAGGATGAAATTGGAGAGGCTATAAATCTACAATTGTCCCCCACATACATCCAATAATTACTGTTTGTTTCAATATAATGGACAAGGCGATAGACAGGAAACTGCAGTCACAACTCAGGACCAAGTATAGAAAACAGATCACAGTTGATGAAATACAAATCAAGCATTGAAATGAAACGTGAATTGTTGAATCAACAGTGGGTTGCTCTGCTCTGCTCTGCTCGTAGTTTTCCACTAACATTTGTTGTGAAAGGCAAAGCCAATCTCCATCTCTTCCTCGTGGCAAAAAACAAAAACAAAAGACCCACTATTTTCTTAGGACCCCAATCAGAATAAAACAAACAAGGCGTTACGATCTTTTGCAATTGCAGCCATGATCGGACAACATCACTGAGGTTTTCCTTGTTTGACTTTTCCATTGAAAATTTTACGGTCAAATTTGGTTGAAAAAAAGAGTTACCCGTTTCCTGGAACTGCCACCACCGCGTAACAAAATTGCAAGGAGAAAATATTTACTTTTTTTAAAAAAAGGACCGTCTTTCGGTGTTGTTTTTGTTGACTTGTCGTTGAGCTCCACTCTCAACTCAAAGGGGGCACATCTACCTATCCTGTCTCGACACGTGTTCACCTAAGTCTGTATCGCGTGCACTTCACGTGCCAATCCCGCAAAGGTCGTGAGAAAAGAAATGAGTAAAAGACCAAAGACAATGCATTGTGCACCATTTTTGTATTCTTTTGGGTTTATTTCTATGTAGGAAAAAAAAGAGAGAGGGGGGAAAAAGAAAAGAAAAGGCCCAAGAACCAAAAAAAAACCAAAAAAAAAAAAAAAACAAACTATGAGTAAGATAGTGGAGAAGAAGCAGAAGAAGAAGAAAGGGAGACCTTCTCTTTTAGATCTCCAAAAACGGAACCTTAAAGAACAACAGCAAAATCAACACAACACCAAAAGAAATGATTCTACCCCTCAAATTACTCTTAATTACGACTCTGCCACTGCCACTTCTCTCCGTCGATCAACCCGCCGACATCGGAATAACGATGACGACGACGAAGAAGACGACGCCGACGAAGAAGAAGAACAAGAGCTGGGGGAGCATGAATTGGCCCGAAAAAAACGACGGGAGAAGAAGATGAAGCTCGTTCTCAAGTTGCCTTCCTCGCAGCAAAAATCGCCGGTTAATTCCGAATCCCGCGGCTCCGATTCGAATCGCGAGGACAGTAACGCGGGCTCGAGTCACAAGAAGAGGAAAATCAATTCAATCGGGGACGGATCCGGAATTGCTGATTCCAAAAAGGTTTGCAAAATTTTTAAGTTTTCTATGGAAAAATTAAAACGAAAAAAAGCTTAAAACTTTAGGTATTTTTTTCATTTTAGTTTTGGCTATTTTAACGGATTTTTGAAAAAAAAGCGCCAATTATGTTTTTTTTGACGGAATTAAGATTCCTTGAATTTCGGGCCGGAGAGTTGGTGGGGTTTTCTACAATTTTGAGTAAATTTGTGGGTTTTGACTTTATTTTTTTCTTCTTTTTAATTTCTACCTTGAATTTTTGTGATTCCCTTTTTCTTATTTTTGTTTTTTTACAAAAAATAAAATAAAATAAAATATATTTTTGATAAAAAATTATTTTGTTAATTGGGGTCTGTACTCACAGAGAAAAATAATAATTATTTTGACTGTGATAGTTTTTAAAAGTTTGATTTTGTCCTTTCTTTTCAGTAATTGTAACTGTATTTTGCCTTTTTGGGACAATGAAGTTTGAATGCTATGCTACTTTGCTTTTTCATAGCTACTTTGCGTGGTGGTTCCTCAGCCACTTAAGGAAATAAAGCCAGTTACTTGTTCATATACTAATTGTAGTATTCTTTTTTATATTTGTGATTTACTTTCAGGAAGATAAGTCTGTTTCTGGTGCAAACCCAGCAAGTAATAGCCAAGGTTTGCTTATGATCCGATACCCATTTGCTTAAAAAGCACTTCTTTTTGTAGGGAATTTTAAGCTTTTAAGTTATTTATTATGAACCATTGTCAATGTCAATATGTGTAGGTGGTCAGTTGGATTCTGGACCCTCAACGCCTTTACCGGACAAAAAGCTGTTACTGTTCATTCTAGACAGGCTTCAGAAGTATTTCAATAAGCTCCTATGATATTTGGTTTGATTTCTTACATTACATGTAGCTTTTTGATGACCACTTGTCTCAATTGTGCTGCTTTTGAAACTGAATACTTTCAGGAAGGACACTTATGGCGTGTTTTCGGAGCCCGTGGATCCTGAAGAGGTATGACCTGCAAATATCTTTGTTGTTGTTAAGCTTTCTTTTTCTTATTTGGTTTATGTTTCACTTATGCAGCTGCCAGACTACCATGAAGTCATCGAGCATCCTATGGATTTTGGAACTATTAGGAAAAAACTTGCTAGTGGTGCTTATGCCAACTTAGAACAGTTTGAGGTTGGTTAACATGTTCGTCATTTGTTCTTTTGCCTCCTATCTTCTACAGTTTTTAATTATCTTAGCACCTTGCTGATTTTGTTGTCTTCTTAGCTGGATTCCTTTTTCTTGTTCAATCCTGCACTGGCTTTCCGAGTTTGGACTTGGTAGACAGGGCAGTTGGAAAAGACGGTGCTGTATTTGTCTCAATATTTTGCTTCCTATATGTTTCATGATTCCGTAATAGTAGTTATTCCAAAAACTTTGAGATCTTATTAATTTGCCAGGTGATGGATGGTAATCTAAACTAATAATTGTAAATACACTAATATTTTATCTCTTCTCAGAGATTAAATTAAGGCAATTAGCATAACAAGTGGGCTTAATGTGAATCCTGTTTTGCACATATGTGGTTTGGGATGTGTTTCTTTGTCTTTCTGCGTCATGTTTATTGTTTGATTGGTTGCCTTCATTGATGGTGAACTCCTTTAAGGTGATAGAAGCAATTCAGCATGCTGGAACATTTTCATTTTTAACCTGAATGCAGGGCAAACAAGCAAAATTCTGTTATTGCCATGTTTTTAAATTACTTGATAGTATTGGGTTGCATTTAATGCATATGCTATAATGTTCACCTTCTTTTGGTTATAAAAAGGCAAGCTTATGCGAATGCAAGAAACTCGTGGGTGTTATGTTGTTGTTATTAGTCATTTTCTTAAACTTGCCTGCTTCACTTTAGGTATCATTTCTTTGTTCTCATAATAGATGCGACATATGAAGTGTGAAAAAGGAAAAGGATGAAAGCTGAACATGTTTTTATTTAGTTTCTTCTTTTTTTGGCCATCCACTGATGGCAGTGTTTTTGGTGATTTCTATAGTTTACGTACAAAGCTTGCCAAGCTGATAAAAAGAAAAGAAAGGAAAAATGTCACTCAGATATTCACTTTGTTTTTGTTACTTCAAATAAACTTTTGCTGAAGCAATTTTAATACTTTATTTGAAACTGGTTAATCAGCCATCCGTGATTGATGCTTTGGTTTTTTCTCGATTAAAAGCTAAAACTTTGGCATATTGTGAATAGATGTTTCCTTTTGTTATCTTGCAGAACGATGTTTTCCTCATATGTTCAAATGCGATGCAGTATAATGCTCCTGATACTATATATTTTCGACAGGTATGGTCAGGAACCTACTTCTAATTTATATTTGAGGTTAACTTTATGTTATCTCTGAAGATTTTATTTTGTTATCAGGCACGATCTATACAAGAGCTAGCGAAAAAGAGCTTTGATAATTTACGGCAAGATAGTGATGATAATGAAGCAGAGCCAAAGGTGATTAGGAGAGGTAGACCTCCAACCAAACATTTCAAGAAGCAGCCAGGCAGACCTTCCTTGGAGCGTGCTGCTTCAGAATTTGCCTCAGATGCCACCCCTGCTACTGGTCAAGAGAATACCCTATGGTCCAATCATGATATGAGGAGAGGACCTCTTGCTTCTGACAAGTCTAATTTTGCAGATTCTTCTGGAAAATTTTATAGTTCTCACAATGATGTTTATTCAGGCTCATTCACTGAAAACAAATCTGACAGAAATGATGAAGGTATAGGTAAAACAGTCTTAGAACTTTCTCCTTTTTGGGTTGCTTCTCTTATTGTTCTCATTAGTTCTCACCCTTGTTATATATCCCTTGTTGTTGAAGCATTCATCTTTTATTGCAGGTTCTGTTTTAGTAGGTTATATGATGAAGCATGGAAAAAAGCATTTTGTGCTGGATGAGAATAGACGTAACACTTATAATCCATCATCTGCTGCACGAGAGGCATCCGTTCTGAATACTTTTAATGGAGAGAGGAAGCAGCTACTGACTGTACGTATTCTATATTTGTATGATAATCTTTAATTTTTTCGAGTAGGATACTGAAGCTCCTCGGTGCTATAAGTTTGAAACATTAATGATGAAATAAAACTTCAGAATATGTGTAGGCCATATAATTTCAGAATGGTAACATGGATATGCTACTTATTTTCTTCCCTAGGTGGTGGAAGTGTGTGTTTTTGCATGTTTGTTGGGATCTGAGGATATCATAAACGATAAAAAAGAAAGAGAAAAGTAGTGAACTGTATGATTCACAATTTCCAATTACATCAATTTTCTGAATGCGGATTGGGAAACTGCATTTACACTGTTTACAACTGCCCATATGATTTGCTGCTCTATCCTTCCTGGTGGAGCAGAAGAAGGGGGGGGGGGAATCCCAGGTTTGGCCTGTGTTTGTTTAATATCTTCCTTTCCATTTGAAACAGGTGGGGGTATACTACGAGCATGGTTACACACGAAGTCTAGCTCGATTTGCTACAAACCTTGGTCCTGTTGCCTGGAAAATTGCTTCTAAAAGGATAGAAAAGTGTTTGCCAGCTGGAGTAAATTTTGGTCCTGGATGGGTTGGGGAAAATGATATTCCAGTACCCAGACCTTTACAACTACCTTCTCTCTCGCTTCCACCAGGCCAGAAGACATTTGGTCAAAATTCATACTCTTCCACTGAAACTTATGCCCCGGAAACCCGAGAAGATAAGCAATCTGACAAGCCTGAAGCAGATAATTTGTCTGAGAAGCATGTTCCTTCTGTCCAATCTGTCTCAGGTGGCCATTCAAGTAAACCTATACCTGCTTCTGCCACTACTACATCATCCCTTTTAGCTGCTAAAAGATCTCCGGAATCATGGAATCAAAAGACTGAAGCCAGTGAGGGATTTTCCAATACTGGTTTTAACATGAAAAACAGCAGTGCAGGAGCAGGCCAGCCGAGGCCTCCCTTCCCTATTCATCCTGGCATGAATGGATATAATAATGGTGCTTATGGCTTTAACCTCCCAGCTCATATGGCGAAACTAATTGGGACTGCCAGGCCTCCTGGGTTCAGTTTCCAGTCATCTCAGAGGCTTGACACAGTCTCGAGGAATGCAACTAACTTCGCGCATCCAGCAAACGCAAACTCGAACCCAAACAACCCTAAATTATCAGAAAATTCATGCACAATGAATCCCAGCTCTCCATCACCAAATTCCAGGCGCGAGATGGTGGCAACCCCGAGATCAAGGATTCATCCACCACCATCATGGGAAGAATTATCTCCGCATCAGAAACTGGAGTCCATGTTATCACCACAACAAAAACCAGACTCAAGCTTGTCACCAAAACAGAAACCAGATTCAGTTCCACCAGATCTTAATATCAGATTTCAGTCACCTGGGTCACCAAGTTCAAGTCGAGCCGATACAGCTCACCCAGATTTAGCTTTGCAGCTCTGAGCATAATCGATATCATTAACTATTTTTTCTCTTTCAATTAAGATAACCTTAGAATGGTGAGGTGCAATGCAGGTCCAGTTGAATGGGAGCTGCTGAAGCTTATAGATTATTCTTGTACAGATTAGTGTATTCTAATTCCTAGGCGCATAAGCAAAAGTGGTTTCATTGGAAGCCATGATTGTAGTCTTTAATTCATTCCTAGATGAAAATGAACAGGCTGTATTTGACAATGAACATGAATGCCATGGACAGCATAGAGCAATATATTAGACTCAACAATTTGTGTATTGTATCGTGTGATAATGATGTTTAAGATGATTTATGATATGTTAATAATTTATATTTTATAGATTTTGAAATATTTGTCCTGTTCGTATTGTTTCATCATGACATTTCTTGTACTGTGTCTTGATTTTCTTTTCCATGTTGTGTCTATTATTGTATCCATTCATGCCAGGATGAATTACACATTTACTGAATTTCAATAATATAAAATTAAGTCTTATGCTACAAAATCAATGCATTACCATTCAAGATTTAAGTCTTTACTTTCAATGGGTAGCTAAAACATCATACTTTATGTATGAAACTTGATAATTGCATAAAGTTACCATTGAATTGAATTTCATCATCATACTAATTTCATTGAAATTTATTTCCTTGCTTATGTAAATGCATGTTGAATTGCTGTGGCTTGCATAGACTATGATCTTAAGTACTTGACTTGTTTCATGTTCTCCTATTAATCTTTGATTGCTTAGATATACTATCATTCGCTTTTTGATATACCTAAAAAAGAGAGAGAAATAAAATAATATTGTCATGTAGATTAAAATTTTAGCCGGTTATTATATAATTTAAAATTTAAGTGGAGCATAAGGATTAAAATTAAAATTTTTATGAATCTTATGTTATGACTTGATGGTTAAAGGTGTTCATTGCCTCAGGTGTGACCTGGATTTGAGTTATGCTAATTGTGATCCAACTTCTTGGTAGTATGAAAAAGAATGGTACTTCAAAGTTGACCATAAAATGATTTAAAGAAAAAGGTAAGATACAACTTTTTGAGATTCAAATCTAAACGAATCTTTCTAGTGTTGTTATGATTATATATAATTTTATATATTTTCATAACTATTGAATACAAAGTGAATTGCCCAGTAAAATTATATTAATAAGGTTTAAACTTGAGATGTTGATGCAAAACTTTAACCATTATTTTTTAATGCTATTTGTTATCATATTAACTATTATCAGATCGGTTAGTTCGTTGTATGGGTTTGCACATGTGTAGTGTTCGCACATTTATAATATGGCGAGTCCAATATGAGGACGCGTAATACGTAATATGGGTTTACCTACACATGGTGTGAACCTTGTGTATGCGAAACCACTTCATGTATACACATGTTAACCTTAAGATATGGTACATGTTATCATGCATGGATACCTACTTAGTATGTCAACAGTTACTGTATCATATAAATACATAGAATTAACCTATCTAAAGGGACATACGAAAAACACTCAACATTGTTAATATTTTTATATAATTTTATATGATTAATAATTTAATAAAATAATTAATAAAATACTTTTAAATATGTTATTTTAATATGTAAAAATATCATTTTAATTATAATTTTATATAATTTTTAATTAAAATTTTTAAACATGTATAACTTTCGAGAAAGAAAGGATTTATAAAAATACATTTTCTAGATTATCATAAAACCTTCAAGGCTTCAACTACACAAATTTGGCTGTTCTAATCAATAAAATATTTTGTAGATTATCATAACTCGAGTAGTACATTAGCTGTTTCAATCAATGAAAGTTTTGGCTTAATCGAAACTACAATTTTTTTTTTTGGTTTAATTGCAAATTTCGTCTTTGACGTTTAACTATTTTAATAAATGAAAAAAATATTAAATTTCAAATTTAAAATAATATGGTCATTTTTTAAAATTAAAAAAATAATACGGGATCTTAAAATATCTTTGGGTTAATAATTTATTAATATGAGTATGCTTGAACAGAATTTTAGGTCCAACCACACTTAAACAAGTATAAAATATGTTAATATTATACTTAAGCTTAATTCGAACTTGACCCGACCCAATTCATGAATACATTTTTTTTACTCAAATTTCCTTCACCCTTCTACAAGCTAATAAGCTTAACTACGAATATGAAAAATCCAAATCTCTTGATCGTGCTATGTTCGTCAATGCGTCAGTTACATAGTTGCTTTCTCTACATATTAGACCTGATCAATGGGTCGAGTCGAAAGCCTGCTCGAAAAGTGGGAAGATTTAGTAAAAATATAAGCCTGAAAAATGAGATTAGACAAAAAGTAAGGTCCGTTTTCTAAATAGGTCAGGCCTCGAGTAGCCTTTTTTTTTACTGGGCATGGCTCGACTTGAATTTGCAAAAAAAAAAAAAAACTGTTATTATTTTTAACTATTGTGTCACAACTTTTTTCATTGTTTTACTATCATTTTGCTATTATGTTATTATTATATTATTAATTTTACTACTATTTTAGAGGTATTTGCTTGCTAAGTTACACCTGTGTCTCAGTGTTATTTAAATATAAATATTTTCTAATTTTTTCTATTTGTTGGAAAATATTTATTTTAATATTTTAGTGTATTTGATATATTATATTTTAAATTTTTTATATAAAAAATCTAATACGGGCAAATTGAAGTTAGATTTTAACATTTTATCAGATGAACTTAAATAAAATTTTAAACTTATTTTTGAGATGAAATCCGAACATAAAAAAGAGGATTAAAATTTTTATTTAATCGTACCCGGCCATGATGAGCTCTACTACACATATACACTATTTGAACCACCGCTGCAAATGTATTTTTACTTTTAAGAAACATATATATATATATATATATAAAGAAAGCTGAATTTTAATTACTAGGTTGTTAAAGAAAAGGACTTCCAAATAGTAGCATAAAAGCAATGATTAAGTGTTTTTATTATTATAAAAACGAGTAAGTTGATGTACCAAACTACTACTAAACAAGTCAATAAATGTGAAGTCTTTGAATTTGTCTTTGGAAAATTGAAGTCCTTGAATAATGAAATAACAATATATGTTATATATTATATTATCTTGACTGACTTCTTTTCTAAGACACGGCAGTTGACCCATGATAAAACGTTGTAGTCTACTTCTTACCAGCCAACATACCAATGATGTTCGACTTAGTCTTGTCTTATTTGGTAATTTGCCTAACACAAGCACTTCATTTTCTCTTTAAACAAATCTTATCATTATGAAAAAATACTACATTTTATTTCACCCATCATTACTGCATAACTTTACATGCTCAGATAGTGGAATACGGAAACAGAGAATTGAAGCCGAATTTTTTAAAAATATAGTCAAAGAAAGTTGAAAATTTTAATCATCAACTTCTTGATATATATATATTCTCTGGCATCTGCAGAAGGAAAAAACAGCTGATTTATGTGTCTGGTTATGCTCCAACAAGAAGACAAAGTGAAGTGAAAAAGGAAAGGAAAAGACGTACTTTGCAGATGGGGATTTGCTGGGGTTGTCCAACACCGAGCACCACTGCTCATCTCAGTTCAGGTACCCTTCAAAACATATTGATTCCCAAACTTTATTTAAAAAAAAAAGAACAAAGATTGTTGTATAGTTTTATAATTAGATTGCCTGATTTTATTAAGTGGGTTCAGTTTAGTTTTCAATTTTAGTTGACCAACAATCCATGTTCGTTTCTGTAATCATGGCCAAAAACCCAGTTCTTGCTGCTGGCTTTGTATGGTATTTTGACCGTTGACTTGTGTTTGTGTCTTTGTGATCATTCAGATTGTTGTATTGTGCTGTGTTCTATTTGCTGTATTGTTAGAAGTCCTCATATGTTTGACAAATTTAGAATTAACATTTATTGAGCACATTTAAAATCTGTGATTGCAATAGTGATATCTCAAACAACCAGCAACACAGCATCCTCTGCTGCAACATCTAGGGGCAGTAACATGTCTGGGGACAGCGTGTTCTCGGCTTCCAGTGGCGATGAGTCTTCTCCAAATGACCACATCTTGCCCACTCCTAACCTAAGGATCTTCAGTTTTGCAGAACTGAAGTCTGCAACTAAGAATTTTAGGTCTGACATGGTACTTGGTGAAGGAGGTTTCGGTAAAGTCTTCAAAGGTTGGCTTGATGAGAAAGCATCAGGGAAGAGTGGAAGTGGAACCCTTGTTGCTGTTAAAAAGCTGAACCCAGAGAGCTTGCAAGGATTCAAGGAATGGCAGGTCATTTTTCATCCGTCTTGAGAACGAATTAACCTATTGAGAAACTTAATATGTTGTTCCATGTCATCTTAATACGTGCTTTTAACTTCTACTTATTGGTGCAGTGTGAGGTGAATTTCTTAGGAAAATTGTCACATCCACACCTTGTAAGGCTGCTGGGATACTGTTGGGAGGATAAAGAGCTTCTTCTGGTGTATGAGTTTATGCAGAAGGGTAGCTTGGAAAACCATCTATTCGGAAGTAGGAGTTTATGCTTCTGACTTTTCGTTTGAGCTTATATTTATGTGTGCACACTTTCCATCTCTTATATCCAATGAGTTAACTTCATTCTTTACTGTTTTCATTCTCCAGGGGGTTGTACATTTCAATCGCTTGATTGGAATATACGGCTTAAGATAGTGATAGGAGCAGCAAAGGGCTTATGTTTCTTGCACACTGCAAACAACCAAGTAATTTACAGAGATTTCAAAGCCTCCAATATATTACTTGATGGTGTAAGTTTGTGTACAAGCCTCAATATTTGGTAATAACAGATGTACACTAGCAGGATAGCCTTTATTTTTGGGATTAAATGCTGATGACTTCCATTATTCTCCTTCAAAACATATCAAGTCCATAAAACTAATATATATAGTTTTACTATTGTTACACATTGCAGTCCTACACTGCCAAGATATCGGATTTTGGGTTGGCCAAATTTGGTCCATCAGCTAGCCAATCACATGTAACAACAAGGGTCATGGGTACATGTGGTTATGCAGCTCCAGAGTATGTGGCTACAGGTAATCTTCATACAATTTTTGGGTGCTTTCATAAGTTGCATTTCTGAGCCAATTTAAGAAAGCTTACTTTGCTCTTCTCATGATTTGCTACCTTGCTGATTAAACAGGACATTTATATGTAAAGAGCGATGTGTACGGTTTTGGTGTTGTTTTAGTTGAAATATTAACAGGCTTGCGAGCGCTTGACCCGAACCGTCCAAGTGGACAATGTAATCTGGTGGACTGGGCAAAACCATATTTATCTGATAGAAGAAAGTTAAACAACATAATGGACCAAGGACTGGATGGAAAATATCCTCCCAAAGCTGCATTTCAAATAGCCCAGCTTGCTTTAAAATGCCTTGTACCTGAACCTAAGAACCGCCCATCAATGAAAGAAGTTGTAGAGACTTTGGAACAGATTAAGTCAATCAACGAAAACCCAAAAGAGCCAAGAAATCGTTTTGCTCCCAGACACGGCAAGCAGTCACTGCCCCATCGTTCTCCACTTGCTCCAAAGCATGGGGTGAGATAACTTACTTCATCTATGCAAAATTGGTTGCAGGTCTCAATATTAAGATGTCGATTGTTTCTCAAACATCTCCCATTTCCTTATTTTGTTCAATAGTCTAGGAGTTTATTTAAATAGCACTTGTTTCAGTAAGTATAGCAAGTTGTGCTTGATAACTTGGTTAGAATAGTTTCACCTACCGTATTGCGCTGTTTGACACCACAAATCCCTATATTTATTGATCACAAACAGTAGAGATAAAAACCAAATGTTGTAATGTGATCCCTATATTTACACTTCTTGCTCTGATTCACAACTGCATCTTCCATTCCAAATGAAACTTGATAGCTAATAGACCTGATGAAGGATTAGGCTATTTGTCTAAACTTGAAGGTCTGTTATATCAAGTTATGTTTTTATATGCAAATAATAATCTAAAATGAATTATGATAGTTGAGTCGAGTTTGTCTCAAGTTTAATTTTTTAATATAGATTGGGCTTAGACAAATTTTTAAACTTATTTTTCGAACTGAACCGAACCTAGAAAACGAAATTAAAATTTTATATCGACCTTGGCCCGGAATCAACTCTACTCATGATCAGATTCAATTACAATCTGACTAATAATATTAAGTTACACAATGTTTAATGTATTTCATCACTTCGGTTAATCACTTATATAATTATTTTATGCGGTTTATTTAACTACATCATAAGTATAAAGGTTACACCTTAAACATAAGTATAAAGTTCACACACATGGTGTAGTAGGACTTCGTTTTTATTTTTAATTATATACCTAATAAAAGAATTTATTTAGAAATTTAAGCTACATTTTAGATTATAGGAAATTAGTCCTCTTTTTTTATTAGAGTGAACTCACCAAGTCAAAAGGTTGTTTCAGTAATATTTATAACACAATATTTATTTTAAAATTTAAAATTAAAATAATAAAAAAAAACTTCGAAACTCATCATATCAGATAGCGGATGCAGTATGCTTGAGACACGTGGCCAAATTATTTTAAGTTCAAGATAGTTTTTTTTTTTAAAAAAAAGTGTCACCATTTTTCGGAAAAAGTTAAATATAAACCACAAACCATTTGAGGGTTGGTTCACTTTGGGTGTGTGCGAGAGCACAATTTAGTGAACCCGTCGCTTGTAACAACTTCACTAGTCCTATTTTCAGTTAAGCTAATTTGATTCTCTTTCTATCGAGGGAGGCATGAATCTATGCATTTATATCGATCCCGTCATGATTTGGATTGCGAACCGAAGAAGAAAAATTAGTTTGCAGGAACTCGGATGGAACTGGTTGGAAGCTTGGCACATTACCGTCCGTCGGGACTAATGCCTTCCTACAACTGGAGCAAAAATGGCATGTTTTGGGACTTTGGGTATGACCCACTCCTCAACCAAATTAGAATAGACAGTGTGCAGCTTTTCATCCTTTACAATGGAAACCATACGCCTGGTTGGTCGTCCAGTACGCAATTCATACTGGCCTAAATATGTGAAGTTTAGTAACCATTACCTTTATTTCTTTATGGTTCTTTGTTGCTTTGATGCCATTACCGTTTTTTAGTTTCATTTATGTGTTTTGATTCGCAATGCGCTTTCCAACAAACCTTTGGGTTTCGAAGCTCCCAGGCTGGAGTTTGGGGATCCAAGAGTCATCACGTTTTGGGAAATGGGTTGAGGTGTTATCTAACTATCGGGAGATGCTGAGATACGGAGTTCAACCATCAGATCCTTCATTCTTCTCCTCCATTCTCAAAGCATGTATAAACCTTTCCTCCACATGTTATGGGAAAACAATGCATGCGCGTTTCATTAAACAAGGTTATGAATCATTTACTTCCATTGGGAATTCCATTTTGGACTTTTACATGAAACGTGGAGACTTGGAATCAGCATTGCGTGCGTTTGATTGCATGAAAAACAGGGATTCAGTTTCTTGGAATATCATTATTTATGAGCACCTTAATCGGGGTGATATAGAAGAAGGTCTACAGTGGTTTAATAAAGCTAGGGTAGCTAGCTTTGCACCAAATACTGCCACATTGATTCTTGTAACTCAGGCATGTCGTGATGTAGGAGCTTACCTTGAAGGACTGGAAATTCATGGGTACATAATTAGGAGTGGATTATGCGCCATGGGTTCCATTCAAAACTCCCTGTTAAGTATGTATGTACATATAGACTTGGTGAGTGCACGAAAGCTTTTCGATGAAATGTCTGACAAAGATGTGATCTCCTGGAGTGCAATGATTGAGGGTTATTTGCAAAGAGAGGAAGCGGATATTGCCTTGAAATTGTTTCAGAAAATGGTGTCCGAGGATGGGATCCAACCAGATGCAATAACTGCTGCAATTGTTATAAAGGCCTGCGGGAGATTAAGAGACATTCATATGGGAAAGTTGGTCCATGGAGTAGTGATCAGAAGAGGAGGCTATGAGGATTTGTTTGTAAGGAACTACTTAATTGATATGTATTCGAAATGTAATGATGTTGATTCTGCCTTTCAAGTTTACAGGGACATGTCCCAAAAGAATAGTGTTTCATGGAATTCTATGTTATATGGATTTGTCCTCAATGAGAAGTACTCAGAAGCTTTATTATTGTTTAATTTGATGGGGGAGGAAGGGGTCGAGGTAGATGAGGTGACTTTATCGAATTTTCTTCAAATATGCAAACATTTTGTGCTCGCATCTCCATGCAAGTCCGTTCACTGTCTAGTAATACGACGGGGGTACGAATTGAATGAATTGGTTATAAATTCTTTGATTGATGCTTATGCGAAGTGTAATCTCGTTGATCTTGCATGGAAACTTTTTGATGGCTTGGAGGGCAGGGATGTGGTGACATGGAGCACTATGATAGCTGGGTTTGCTCACTGTGGCAAGCCTGATGAGGCCGTCAGGGTCTTCCGTGAGATGACCAAAATGCAGGAGAAGCCCACCGCTATTACCATTGTAAACCTTCTTGAAGCATGTTCATTTTCAGCCGAACTGGGAAGGTCAAAATGGGCCCATGGAGTTGCAATCAGAAGAGACATGGTGGCCAATGTAGCTGTTGCAACTGCAATTGTTGATATGTATGCAAAATGTGGTGCCATTGATACGTCCAGAAGGATCTTTGATCAAATGCAGTGGAAAAATGTGGTGTCATGGAGTGCGATGGTAGCAGCATACGGTATGAATGGTCTCCCTAGAGAGGCATTGGCATTGCTCTCAGAAATGAAATCGCAAGGTCTGAAGCCGAACTCTGTGACTACTCTCTCAGCACTATCTGCATGTAGCCATGGAGGGTTAGTCGAAGAAGGGCTTACCTTTTTTAAATCTATGGTCCATGAATATGGGATAGTACCTGGGATGGAACATTATTCATGTGTGATCGACATGTTGGGTCGGGCAGGAAAGGTGGACCTTGCAATGGAATTGATCAACCAGATCCCTAGTGGTGTTAAGATTAGTGCAAGAGCTTGGGGAGCTCTTTTAAGTGCCTGTAGAAGCCATGGAAACAAGGAAGTTGGTGCAGGAGCACTCTCTCATATTCTTGAGCTGGAGCCGATGAACTCGGCTGGATATTTGCTGGGATCAAGCATGTATGCTGCTGAAGGTTCATGGGACCAGGCAGCAATAATGAAGCAGTTGGCAGAAGAACAAGGGGTGAGGTTCTCTGCTGGTTACAGTATGATTCAAGTCGGAAACAGGGCATGTAGCTTTGTTGCTGGGGATTGCTCCAACCTTCGGGCTCAAGAGATTAACATCATGGTCCAGCAGTTGCATAGTTGCATGTATATCGAGGAAGGGATTCAGTCGGGTGTGACTGAATGCTGAAGTATATTTTGGATCTTCCAAGGAGCAAGGTTTAATGTTCAAATTCAATATCTGGTCAAGGAGAGTGTAAATTCAAAAGAAAATGAAATTTTAGACACACCTACTATCAAATCCACTAATCAAAATTTTATCCAACTACTGATAAAATTGTAGTTGTAGCAGGAACAATAGTGGTAAGTTGGCCACTTGTTCAAGGACTGGCAATCTGCACCACCTGGTAAATTTGACTCCTACAAATCAAGCCATGGAAAAGTGTTGTGAATTCCGGTCTACCAACCCAACCCAAATTACTATTAGAAATAAACAAATCTTTTTATTTAAACTTTAATGGTTAAATTCTGCTATCAGTCCCTGTGATTTTTGAATTTTAAAATTTCAGTCTCATCAAACGATAATTATTAGATTCATTAAATCTTGCTATTTCCAAAATCTAATTCAACGAACATATTATCATATGTGAAATGTCACGTTAGATTATTATTTCCACAAATTACTCAAGACTGAAATTTTAAAATTCAAAAATATTGGAGCTTAGAATGTTCTAATTGGAGAATGTGAACTAAACCGACAACCGTACACATAGCATCCCATCCTTATAATAATGCTATCCTTCTTTCTCCAATGATCCAATTCAAAACTCTTTTCAAACATGATGGCATTGTTATAATACTCAAAATTCTTTTCAAATATGATTGCATTGTTCAAACCATCCCATTCTTTATTGAACTCTATTATGGCTTATCTCGAGTGACTGTGCCAGTTCCAAAGAGTATGAACCTATAACACCTCTCACTCAGTCTGGTCGCCAGACCCAAGCAATAAAATGCTACGAACAAATACCACACAATGACAAGCAATTTATAATCTAAAATCACAAATAGTTATTAAATTATCACATACATGCTTGTATAATCACACTAATTAATCAATTTCAGATAGATAATGACTATATGGAAGCTTAAAAACAATTCAAGACTAAACATGGATAAATTTGAATTAAAAACAAAAAGCTGAGAAAGTTTTGAAACAAGGGTCACATGGTTGTGTGGCAAAGCCGTGTGACAGAGCCTAGATCCTGTGGCTTAGAAACATGACTATATAGTCAAACCATGTACAAATTGAAATATGGGTCACACGACCATGTCTTAGCCCATGTGCCTACTCGTATGAGTATTCGAAATAAGGTCACATGGCTGTGTCGCAGACCATGTGCCAAACCATGTGTGTATTCGAAATATGGTCACACGGCCATATCGTAGACCATGTGAAAAATCTTGTACCTAAAATTAATAAGACACATGGCCGTGTGCACTTAAAATGGCTTCTAAAACAAAGCAATTATTCACACATCACTTGGGTACCAAGCCAAACCAAAAGCAATCATTTACATACCTTAAAAACTCATTCAAACAAGCTTAAACATGTTAAAACATTCAACTTAAGTGCCTAACCAATGTATCCTCATTGGCACTACATTTCAATAATTCAAAGCAACTCAAAATGGAATTGATCAAACATACTAATCTTGAGCACGTTAAGTCATTTAACCATCTCATATTTGATGTTTATTCTAACATTATAACTTAGATACAAAGAATACCAAAGCTAATAAGGTAAAACATAGTTATAATTTGACTTGTACCAGTTCCATACTAACATCACTAGGCATATCATGTATTAACTAGTTCCAAACAGTCATCAAGCAGAAAACCAAATATGTAACCAACTGATTCATGACAACATTAAGCAATTAACCCAAATTAAAACGCTTCCAAGCTATCAACAAATTGATTATTTCCAATACACATGTATTTAATTAAATACCATTAATGACCATCAAGATATAAAATGACCAAAACTAGAATATCACAACTTAGGTACATGCCAAAACCAAAAAAAAAGACTGTTCACCATATTTGAGTTCGGGATCGTCGTTAGATGTTGAATCAATGATAGAACTCCTAGGTATCTAACCTGTGCATGAGAGAAACAAACGTATGCTGAGTATAACTCAGTAGTATTTCTATATTCAATATTAAATTATAATATAAATTATGTAATACATGTTGAAAAGTCAATTAAGGGGGTGTTGAAAAGTCAAAAATGGGAGGTCCAATTGGCACCGAAAGAAAAAGTGATAGGCAAGTTGTTTAATAATTTTTTAGGCCATTTGCAAGTTGGTCCCTGAACCTCAACTATAAATAGGGCTAATCATTTTTCATTTCAACCAGCCCAACAAATCTTTCTCTCTTAGTTTTCTCTCTTCTCCCATTTGAGAATTCTTAAGGAATTCTATTTGTTTGTAATATTTTGGAGATAGTAAAGTTATCATCTAGTGTTAGTGCCCGAGGACGTAGTATAATTTATCGAACCTTGTTAAAACTCTTGTGTTCTTTCTTGTCCTATTTTTCTTTCAATATTTGAGGGTATAATAGTAGTATTTAATTGTGCTATTAAATTACTATAGAAGGGATATTCTGACTAAGGAAAGACTTGGTATTTAAGAGATCCTTGTGATCCACCTCTCTTCCTTGGGAATTGAACTTTGTGTGATTTTTTAGTAAAATAATTTACACGCTTCTGACCCTATTGGAATAACAAGTGGTATCAAGAGCCAAAGGTTAATCGTAGTATGCTCTGTGGTTGCAGTTTAAACTGATCTTCCACATCAGAAAAGATTTCCTTAGGTATATTGAAAGATTATGGAGAAAATGGTCGGTGTAGGAGCTTCAACATCGTCCATGTGGACAAGACCGACAATTGCAAATGCAAGATTGGCCGTGGAGATCTTTGATGGCACGGGCCATTTTGGTATGTGGCAAAGTGAGGTTCTAGATCCCCTTTTTCAGCAGGGTCTAGACATTGCCATTGATGAAGAGAAACCAGATGATGTACAGGAGAAAGATTGGAAGGCGATCAATCGGTTGGCATGTGGCACAATTCGATCATGCCTTTCTCGAGAGCAGAGGTATGCTTTTTCAAAGGAGACTTTTGCAAATAAGTTGTGGGTGGCACTTGAAGAAAATTTTTTGAAGAAAAACAGTCAAAATAAGCTCCACTTGAAAAAAAGACTGTTTCGCTTCACTTACGTCCCAGGTACCACATGAATGATCACATCACCAAATTTAATCAGTTAGTCACTGATTTGCTAAATACGGATGAGACATTCAAAGATGAAGATTTGGCTTTGATACTGTTGGGGTCACTTCCTGAGGAGTTTGAGTTCCTAGAAACTACTCTACTTCATGGCAGGAGTGATATATCTCTGAGCGAAGTCTGTGCGGCCTTATACAGTTATGAACAGAGAAAGAAGGACAAACAGAAAAACTCAATCAGAGATACAGAAGCTTTAGTAGTCCGAGGTCGTTCATACACGCAAAAGAAAACTCAGAAAGGGAGATCAAAGTCAAAGTCCAGACTCGGGAAAGATGAATGTACCTTTTGTCATGAGAAAGGCCACTGGAAGAAAAATTGTCCAAAGTCAAGAATAAGGGAAAAGTCAGTAGATGTTTGTGTTGCAAAGCATGATACCAAAGACTCGAACTATCACTGGTTGCATCATCATTGTCGTTCCATTCAGATGAGTGGATATTGGATTCGGGTTGTACCTATCATATGTCCCCTAACTGGGAGTGGTTCTCTGATTTAGTAGAACTAAATGGAGGAGTTGTTTATATGGGCAATGACAATGCTCAGAAAGCTGTTGGGATAGGTTCAATCCAATTAAAGAATCAAGATGGATCAACCAGAGTTCTGACTGATGTTCGGTACGTGCCCAGTTTGAAGAAAAATCTCATCCCATTCGGAGCCTTGGAATCCAATGGTTCAGTTGTTACTATGAGAGATGGGGTTTTAAAAGTGACATCTAGAGCACTTGTGATATTGAAGGGTATCAGGAAAAATAACTTGTATTACTACCAAGGTAGTACAGTTATTGGAGCAGTCGCTGCAGCTTCCGGTAACAAAGAATTGGACTCAATGCAGTTGTGGCATATGAAGTTGGGACATGCCAGCGAAAAATCCTTGCAAATTCTGGCAAAGCAAGGATTGTTGAAAGGTAAAAAGGCTTGCAAATTAAAATTTTACGAACATTGTGTTTTGGGAAAGCAAAAGAGAGTGAAATTCGGCACTGCTATCCATAATACAAAAGGTATTTTGGAATATGTTCACTGAGATGTGTGGGGGCCTTCCAAAACACCTTCGTTGGGAGGAAAACACTACTTTGTTACTTTTGTTGATGACTTTTCCAGAAGAGTTTGGGTGTATACCATGTGAACTAAGGATGAAGTGCTTGGAGTTTTTCTTAAATAGAAAACTATGATCGAAAACCAGACTGGCAAGAAAATCAAGGGGCTTAGGACGGACAATGGAGGGGAATATAAAAGTGATCCGTTCTTCGATGTGTACCAAGAGTATGGTATTGTTCGACACCGACACTTCACAGTTAGGGATACACCACAGCGGAATGGAGTGGCTGTAACGCCCCTTACCCGAGACCGTTGCCGGAGTCGAGCACAAGGCACTATTAAACTTATTTGAGCACTTAACCAAATTCAGATAATCTATATCATACTTTTCAGACAAGCTGTCCAACTGCGTCATAGTTGCTAAATAATTCATATCTCGAGTTATAAAACTCGAAATCCAAATCTGTAAATTTTCCCTGAATTTATACTCATATATATACTTACAATTTTTTTCTAGAATTTTTAGTCAAGCCAATTAGTATAGTTTATTAGTTAAAATCTCCCCTGTTTCAGGGTTTGACTACTCTAACCTCTGTGTATTACGAATCAGATATCTCTCTATACAGAGCTTCAATGACTATGCCGTTTGTCTCTAATAAAACTAGACTCAATAAGGAATCTGTACATATAAATTATGACTTCTAATTATCTTTGTAAAATTTATGGTGAATTTCCAAAGTCAGAATAGGGGATCCAAAAATCGCTCTAGTCCTGTTTCACAAAAATTTAAACATCTCATAAAATATAGCTCATATACCTGTTTTGCTTCTTCCATATGAAAATAGACTCATCAAGATTCGATTCTATAACTTATTCATTATTTAATTCCATTTCTACTATTTTTAGTAATTTTTCAAAGTCAAACTACTGCTACTTACCAAAAACTGTTTTAGTACAAATATTGTTAACTAGTTTATAACATCTTTACTGCAATTCATTCAAACTCTATACATGCCATATAAATCTTTAAACATAAAACAAAAACTACCAGAATTGATCTGAATAGTGTGCCTTGTTGTGTTGATCCGATCTACCAACTTCTCTTTAATTCAATCTACAAAAGAAATTATCAAACACACACAAGTAAGCTTATTGAAGCTTAGTAAGCTCATAGGCATAAAAACACAAATCATATCAAATATTGTACACAATCATATATCTATTAGTTTAACTATTTCATCCTCCAAATCACAATTTCATTAATAACTCATTGGAATAATTTCCATATAGCTACTCACAATTTAACTCCCTTAGGCCCATTTCTCATTTACTTCATTGTCAAATTAGGGAACAATAAGGGAATTGAGTGCTTCATTATCACATTGCCATAGTAAACTATGGACTTTCACATTGTTACGCATCACACACCGAAGCCATAGCCTTGCCATGGTCTTACACGGTTCACATATCATACCGAAGCCATATCCCAGACATGGTCTTATACGGAATCACATTATCACATTATACCGATGCCATAGCCCAGCTATGGTCTTATACGGAGTCACATTATCACATTACACCAATGCCATAGCCCAGCTATGGTCTTAAACGAGCGCACTTATCACATATTTTTCGTCAATTCATCAGGGTCATAGAATAGAAGCACTCAAATCCAGTGTTCCTACTAATTTGTACTTTTAGTTACACATTATTTATTAGTTAATGCAAATTGATAGTATTCATCAACAATAAAATACTTTAACAATCATAAGATTTTCATATCAAAACATTGAACTTTGCCATATGAACTTACCTGGACTAATTTGTAGAAGATATTGAAATTTAGGGACTATTCCGCAACTTTTTCTTTTCCTCGTTCTTCTTTGGATTCTTGATCTATAATATAAAATATTTCTACTCATTAGCATTTATTTGATTTCTATTTCACTTCACAATTTATGCTGTTTAAATTTCGAAATTGCACTTTTACCCCAAAATTTACAGTTTTTACAATTTAGTCCCTACTCAATTCACCCATCAATTGAACTAATTTTTCTCAATTAACACTTTATTTTATCATTATAAACTATTTCAAAATATTTTCTATTCTGAATTTCAACAGAAACCTTCAATTCACAACTTTTTCACAATTAGGTCCTAAATATCATTTTCTATCAAAATCACTTAATAAAACCACCTTAATATGAAAATTAGAACTTAAATTTCATAATAATTCATCATAAAATTCCCTTATCCATCCAGGGTAACTTCCAATTTCACCCATAAAATCAAAAACTAATGAATTCTATAAGTGGACCTAATTGTAAAAGTCATAAAAACATAAAAATTATCAAGAAAAAGCAAGAATTAAACTCACATGATGTAAAATACGAAAAACCAGCTTTCTCCAGACCTTCTATGGCGTTTTGGCTGATAAAATATGAAGAGATCTCTAGATTCTTCAATTTTATTCTTATTTTATATGTTAAAGTTGTAAAATTTCCAATTTTGCCCTTATTTCCCTTATTTTTCTGCTGATTTTCTTGCCTTTGCCGTCCAGCCTATTCACTTTTAGGCTTAATTTCCCTTTAAATCTTCCTTCTTTTAACACTTGAGCTATTTAATCCTTTTAGCAAACTTTATTTTTATTACAATTTAGTCCTTTTTATTTAATTGACTACCTAATCGTTAAAATTTCTCAACCAAACTTTAATACTAGCTAAATGAAACTTCATAAATATTTATAAAAATATTTATAGCTTGATTTTCAAATTCGATGTCTCGATACCTCGTTTTTGACCCGTTTGACCTAATAAATTCTTTTAATTCACTAATTTCACCATTTCACAAATTCTTCTAAATTCTTACTTTACTCATAAATATTAAATTACTATCTTGTTCAATCTTATTTGTCGGATTTAGTGATCTCAAATCACCATTTCCGACACCACTGAAAATTAAGCCGTTACAGTGGCAGAACGTATGAATCGAACATTGCTGGAGAAAGTTTGATGTATGGTGTCCAATGCTGGGTTGGGCAAGCAATTTTGGGTTGAGGCTGTGACATACGCTGGCCATCTTGTTAATCGTTTGCCATCATCTGCATTAGAAAGAAAAACTCCTATGGAGGTATGGTCTGGAAAACCGGCTACAGATTATGATACCTTACATGTGTTTGGATCCACTGCATATTACCATGTGAAGGAGTCAAAGTTAGATCCGAGGGCAAAGAAAGCTCTCTTTATGGGAATCACTTCTGGTGTGAAGGGATTTCGTCTTTGGTGCTTAGACACAAAGAAAATGATCTGTAGCAGATATGTTACCTTTGATGAATCTACCACATTGAAAAAGGTAGCAGATGAAGATATTCAGACAAGCGATACTCCACAGCAAGTGGAGTGTACTCCAAAACAGGTGGAGTTTGAGCAGATGGGGATTTGCCCAGTTAATAAGTCTAATTCTCCAGCCACAATGGAGGAATTATAGGTTTAAGAGGTTCTGACCCAAGAACCGTTAAGTACACTAGAACCAGTTACAGTTGCAAGGCCACGGAGAGAAATTCGTAGACCTGCTCGATTTATTAATATGGTGGCCTACGCCCTTCCCGTTGTTGATGATGATATTCCTGTCACTTATCAAGAAGCAATCCAAAGCTTAGAAAGTGACAAATGGAAAAGCGCCATGGATGAAGAAATGTAGTCTCTCCGGAAGAACAATACTTGGGAATTGGAGCAATTACCGAAAGGTAAAAGGGCAATCGGATGCAAGTGGGTATTCGCAAAGAAAGATGGATCTCCTAGCAAGAAAGATGTTCGCTACAAGGCAAGATTGGTAGCTAAAGGCTACGCTCAGAAGGAGGGAATTGGCTACAATGATGTATTTTCCCCTGTTGTGAAGCATTCCTCCATTAGAATTTTGTTAGCCTTGGTAGCACAGTTGAATTTGGAGCTAGCTTAACTTGATGTTAAGACGGCTTTCTTGCATGGTGAGTTAGAAGAGGAGATCTATATGACTCAGCCCGAAGGATACACAGATGCTGGTGGTAGAAATTGGGTTTGTAAGCTGAACAAATCGCTATATGGATTGGAGCAATCCCCGAGGCAGTGGTACAAGCGATTTGATAGCTTTATGAGAAGGCAGAAGTACACAAAAAGAAAATATGACAATTGTGTGTATTTGCAGAAGCTGCATGACGGATCTTTCATTTATCTACTCTTGTATATTGATGATATGTTAATTGCTTCGAAGAGCCAAAAAGAGATAGATAAGTTGAAGGCTTAGTTGAATCAAGAGTTCGAGATGAAAGATCTAGGTGAGGCCAAGAAGATTCTCGGCATGGAGATAAGTAGAGATAGACAGAGAGGTAAGCTTTGTTTGAATCAGAAGCAATATCTGAAAAAGGTATTACAATGTTTGGGTGTAAATGAAAACACAAAACATGTAAGTACCTCACTTGCTTCTCATTTGAAACTTAGTGCTCAATTATCTCCGAAAACTGAAAGAGAAAGAGAATATATGGAAAAAATCCCATATGCTAATGCAGTTGGGAGTTTGATGTATGCGATGGTGTGTACGCAGCCTGACATTTCACAAGCTGTTGGAGTTGTGAGCAGGTATATGCATGATCCTGGAAAAGGACATTGGCAAGCTGTGAAATGGATTCTACGGTATCTTCGAAAAACCGTAGATGTTGGTTTAATTTTTGAACAGGATGAAGCACTTGGTCAGTTTGTAGTTGGATATGTTGATTCCGACTTTGCTGGTGATTTAGATAAACGTCGTTCAACTACGGGGTATCTGTTTACTCTTGCGAAAGCCCCAGTGAGTTGGAAGTCTACCTTACAGTCTACAGTAGCAGTGTCTACTACAGAGGCAGAATATATGGCAGTTACAGAAGCTGTTAAGGAGGCTATTTGGCTTAATGGATTGTTGAAAGACTTGGGAGTTGTTCAAAGACACATTAGTCTATATTGTGACAGTCAGAGCGCTATTCAATTAGCAAAAAATCAAGTCTATAATTCAAGAACCAAGCATATCGACGTAAGATATCACTTTGTGCGGGAAGTCTTTGAAAAAGGAAAAATTCTACTTCAGAAGATTCCGACAGCAGATAATCCTGCAGATATGATGACCAAGGTGGTAACAACAATCAAGTTTAATCATTGTTTGAACTTGATTAACATCCGAGAATTTGAGCACCTTCAGGTGTATGGTGCTCGAGAGTGCATTTGGAGGCACTACAAAAGATAGCTTTATCGAATATGGGGAGTTGAAGGAAGTGTGTGAAGATGTGATTATCCTAATCAAATCTTCAAAGTGGAGATTGTTGAAAAGTCAATTAAGGGGGTGTTGAAAAGTAAAAAATGGGAGGTGCAATTGGCACCGAAAGAAAAAGTGATAGGCAAGTTGTTTAAAGTTGAATGGGATAATTGCAATTTTGGTCCCTAATTTTTTAGGCCATTTGCAAGTTGGTCCCTGAACCTCAACTATAAATAGGGCTAATCATTTTTCATTTCAACTATCCCAACCAATCTTTCTCTCTTAGTTTTCTCTCTTCTCCCATTTGAGAATTCTTAAGGAATTCTATTTGTTTGTAATATTTTGGAGATAGTAAAATTATCATCTGGTGTTAGTGCCCGAGGACATAGGTATAATTTACCGAACCTTGTTAAAACTCTTGTGTTCTTTCTTGTCCTATTTTTCTTTCAATATTTGAGGGTATAATAGTAGTATTTAATTGTGCTATTAAATTACTATAGAAGGGATATTCTGACTAAGGAAAGACTTGGTATTTAAGAGATCCTTGTGATCCACCTCTCTTCCCTGGGAATTGAACTTTGTGTGATTTTTTAGTACAATAATTTACACGCTTCCGACCCTATTGGAACTACAATACATGACTTAACAACAAGATTTAATGCAAATTAATACGGGAAAGCTACATATCATAATGCACCATTTAATATTACAATTCGATTTACTATAATAATTCTATCTAACATAATTGTAACACATATACATTTTTCCTTATAATAATCAAAATAATTTTATCACATCAATATTATATACACATTTCCGGACTTAACTCCAGTATCCTCTATTCAATTTCATTTATAATCAATGTCCCAACTCCATACCATTATTTCATCCATCGTACTTATATACATATACGCAATTATATTTATGTATATCACATCTCAAAACAGATTCAATTTCATATTTATATTACTATACGATATTTCCAAAACTATTCACTTTAATCCTCATTGCAAATAATAAATTTGAATTGGACCAATTCAATTCTTTTTATCATTTATAGCTTACCTTATGAACTTCTCGTGCAATACAGTTCATAAATGTAAAAATTGAAGTTTTTGGGTTATAGAACTATAAACCGTAAATTTCGAGCTATTTGTCAATGACCTTATCTTTTCCTTTCTTTTTTGAGGAATTTGGGTCGACGTTAGCTACGGAATAAAATAAATAACATATTTCATCAATATACATACAATTTCAAATTCCATTACTAATTAATGCAACTTTTACATTTTAATCAATTTAGTCTCTAAAACTAGAACAAACATAACTTCCACATTTAATCCTGAATTTTTATATCAATTTCACTCTAAGCTAAATTTAACTTCATATTTTTCATCTCTACCTCTAAATTTCAAAATTTTCATAACTTAGTCCTTATTGCTCAAAATCAACTATTAACTTTACAATTTAGTCATTTTTCACTTCTAACCTAAAAATCTATCAAATTAGTCCTTAAAACTTTAACTAATCAACAATGGTAACATCTTCAATCTTAAGCAGTAACGAAAAATAGAACATAGTTTAATTAGTTCGAGATATCGAAATTTCAAAAATATAAAAATTATAAAAAAATGACTAAATTGCACAAACCAATTTTAATCTTAAAAAATGAAGCCCTATGCGGCTAGCTTCTTCTTCTCCTTCTCTAATGGTTCAGCCAAAGAAAGAAATGAAGAAAATTTCATTTCTCTTTCTTTCCGCTTACATATATTATACTTTTAATTTTTAACTTATGTTTTAATAAATAATTTTTATAACATTTTAATAAATAATTTCTCAATTGCCATCCACTTCCATTTAACTAACGATTTAATTGCCTAAAAAGTCCCTTAACTATGATTTACTTTATGATTTAATTATAATTAATTTTTGACTCTTGTGCGATTTAGTCCTTATACTTAAATTTTAGCACTAATTCGATAAAATTTCTTAACCAAAATTTGATTCGCATCTAATATAAATATTTACGAGTATGCTTTACAGAAACAAGGTCCCGATATCTCAATTTTCAAAACTATCGACTTTAGAACCGATACACTTGTACCTTATATAACTTTACAAACAATTAAATTTATTAGATCAAATCTAAATATAATACTGTAATACCTTCGTAAATATTAATAAATAATATTCGCTAATTCTATCATCGGAAAATAGCATTCTGAAACTGCCATTTCCAACTCCACTTGACTTTCGAGTCATTACAGAACCTTTTGCCAAATCCTCCCTTAATTTCCTTCCACTTTCCCCTACATGTTTTCTATCTTGCAATGTTGTTGGAATATTGGCAATGATGCCCTTCCACGGATGAACAAACATCTGCACATCAAGAAATAAACAAAGACACGTCTTTAAGTCTGTAAACAACTAGAAAGTATATGCAGCTATGATGCAGCATAATGACTAAATGCGCCAAATGGATTCCGTAGCATCTCAAAATTTACCACCCAGTAGTGCACGAATCAATGACCACTCACTAAAGATAGTCCTTATTTACAACACAAGTACCTAACTCAAAGTCTAATAATTCCATGGAACCTTTAGCAAGTAAAATATATACAAGAGGATAAACTGACATTAATGTCATACTTCATGTTATTAAAGTGGATTACGCATGTAGAATTTTAAATAAATTAAATATGTCTAATTATTGGTTTGATATAAAAAGCTTTCATTCAGTGAATATGTGATTTTCGATTGTCCATTAATATAATAGAAATATTGAACAGCAACGTCAGTGTTCATAAAAAAATATAGATAATGAAGTTATACATTTTAACATTTTCCTTCACTTTCGTCTAAGCCAAACAGAGCAAGAAACACACACATATCATGCATTGACGTTTTCCATTTCGTTTTACTTCACTTTCTAATTGAAGCCAAACAGAGTAATCACATATATATCATGTATCGACATCTCCCTTTTCCTTCATTTTCTCGTTAAAGCCAGACAGAGTAAACACACATACACACATATATAATACCTTATAAAAGTGGAAACTCTGGTAGGAAGCTTGAAAACAGAACACCGTCATCGCAAAAACACCGCCTTGGAACACAGAAAACCTTGAAAAATCTAGAGATACAACAAAAAACAAAGTAATGAAAATCTTTTTTTTTTTAATTGCGAAAAAATTATCTGCACTGTGCTTGCCAGACCTTTCATATGCCAATATGCTTTCGTGTATATATATATATATATATGATGTTGATAACAATTTGGTGTTTTAATTTCCCCTGGGTCAGACGGCTTCACGAGAGTATGTTAAAACACTGCTAACTGAGAATACTTCATTGCTGATCGACCCATCAAACCATCTATTTGCAGTGTTAACAAACTCCTGCGACAGCTGCATGTAAAAAGAATAGCACAAATAGTAAGAGAATATACATATAAGTGTAATTAATTTAAGCATACAATAAGTCTTCAAATCAAAACTTGAGTTACACTATACATATTGTAACACCCTAAGCTCGACTCGATTGTCAAGCCTGTACTGCAGTGTATTACAATCCTTATTGAAGCGATAGTGAATAATTCACCACTAAATTATACCATTAATTTAACTAAATCAAACGAATATACATTCCTCAATTATACTTATATAATTACGAGTTTCATTTATATGCATCTAATAATATACAAACTATCAACCATATATATTTTAGTACTAGACTATAAAGATCAAAGTCTGATTGTAATATTATTTAATATTGCGGAATCCAACCTGCTAGTTACATGCCAACATAACTAAGGATGGAACAACTAAACATTCATGTTAACTCACAATCAATGAGATATCAAGTAGAAAATATAGATCTTAAGGGCTTACCCGAATTCTCTCCAAATCATACCCATCTTCAAGCAAGCTCCTTTCCCTCACAATCGGTCTCCTCTTCTCCTCTCCTATTCGAAACTATCCTTCATTAGAAGTTCTTCCCAAAAACAACGAAAACAACCAAGGCTTCTTTCCTGCATTTTTTTTTCCTTTCCAAACGGCGAAGAGAAAAAGAAAGAAAGTGGAAGATGTAACTTTTATTTTGTTTTAATATATAATATTAATTAATTAATTAAAATTTTAACATCCTTTCCACCTAAAATTGGCTTTTTTACCCAACTAACCTGAAAAAATAAATATTTATAAAAATGACCCTATTTGAAAAATTATAACGGAAATAAACTGAAATCTACAGTTTCGAGCGATGCTTACCATCTCACCGCTAGTGTCATGGACCGCAGTTCAAAGCCCGTGACCGTCGCATCAAATGTATCCGATTGAGGTCTATTGTGTAGATGGGGGACATTTGGCCAGCAAGAACTGGCCTAATTCGGTAACCTGTTAGATTGAGGTCTAGTTGGCCCGATAATGAAGATATGACAATTTAGGCTATTTTGGTAACTAATATTAGAAGATTGATAAAATCATATCTTGTAAAAATAAGATAAGATTTGATATGGCATATCTTATAAATCCCATGATTTAAGGGATAGGATGAATCTTATCCGTTGATGTATTGTAATCTTGACTGTCGGTTTTAAGGGAGCTCAACTATAAATAGCCTCCCCTCATTTCTACTCACTCTATTTATTGTTTTATTATTCTTTGTGAATAAGAAAATATTGAGAGCATTTACCCAAACACCTTGCGTGTGTTCTTTCTGTTGTTCTTTTGTTGCTCCTTTTGGCATAAATCGCTTTCGCTATACAAATTGGTACATTGGAGGAGTTCTTAAGGAATTCTCATTTGAGTAAAGGTTAACTTAGGCGAGTTTGGACGAACAGGTTGTGTAAAGCCACACGGATTGCGAGATGAAAGATCTAGCCCCATGACACTGGCACCACCCTCCATAATCCCCAAATCATGCCTTAATGATTGCCCTGTCCAATAAAAAAAAATTGTGTTGGCACTGTAATGACCAGCACCCATATATGTATTTTATTGAATTACCTTTGAAAAATACCGGTTCAAATTTTTTTTAAAAATAATTTTTTAGTGCTGGTGTTGAGATGGTCGACACCAGTTCAAAGT
Organism: Gossypium arboreum; assembly: GCF_025698485.1. Lineage (NCBI taxonomy): Eukaryota > Viridiplantae > Streptophyta > Magnoliopsida > Malvales > Malvaceae > Gossypium > Gossypium arboreum. Next base: position 1,810,437 of record NC_069081.1, read on the forward strand.
AAAAAAAAAAAAAATAGATTGAGGAGGAAGAGAGCTGCACTCTGGTTGTGTCAGTTGGCCTGAAAGAAGTTAATGATGGCTAACTACATAGTGGAGTGAAGACAACGGCTAAGGCAATTGGAGAAGGAAGAAGAAGTAAATAATGAAAAATAAAAAAGAATAAATTACACTAACAATCACTCAACTTTAAGGGTATGAAAATAAAAATAAAAATAAAACTCATCTGTGATCATTATTGAGGAGAGAGTAGACATGAGATGAAAGTTCAAAAAAAAAAAATCTCTTACAATTACTAATGAAATAACAAGTTTTAACATTAATGACCCACCAAACAAATTTTATATTTAAGTAATTTTTTTACTTATTAGAACTCAGTATTCTTTATTAAATAATTCATATTTAACATTCAATTGAATATTTTAAAAATAAAAAATCATTCAATACATTTTAAACCCTTAGCATTTAAACTTAGATGTTAGCTCCTCTCTAATTCCAAATTTCATTTTTTTAATTAATATCTCATATTTTAAAAGGTTGCTTTGAATTTGAATACAATCAAATCAAGCCAGAGTTATTTTATTTTGGTTCTTTTTATTTCTTTAAGATTAAGAATGGTTTTGATACTTGTAAGAATGACATCATTAATTTTCATTTTTAATTATTTTGTTTTTTCCGATTAATTTCATAATATTAAAGTAAATAGGGCGCGAATGTTATTTCATTCGTAATATAAAAGATTTTATCTTTTCTTGAACTTTCATCTCATATCTTCTCTCTCCTCAATAATGGTCACAGTTGGATTTGGGTTTCATTTTTATTTTTTATTTTTCATTCTTTACTTCTCTTTTTTCTTCTCCATTTATCCTAGTCGCCTTCACTCCACTATGTAGTCAGTCATCACCACCATCCCTCTAGTCAATTGACACAATTGGAGTGTAGCTCTCTTCCTACTTAATCCACCTTTTTTTATTATTATTTTGAATCGGTATTGGCCACTTCAACATTGCACCAAAAAAATAAAAATAAAAATTATTTTTTTTAAATTTTGAACCAATGTCGACTACTTCAGTGCCGACACCTATTAAAATAATTTTTTTTCTTTTTTCTTTTTAAATCATAGAATACATATATATTTTTAAAGGTATTTCAAAAAAATACATACAAGTACTAGTCATTACAGTGCCAGCACAAAAAAATCATTTTTTATTGAATGGGGCAATTGTTAAGGCATGATTAGGGGACGATAGAGAGTGGTGCCGGCAGTGAGATGGCTGACACCATCTGACACTGTAGATTTTAGGTTATTTCCGTCATAGTTTTTCGAATAGGGTCATTTTTGTAAATATTTATTTTTTTGAGGTTAGTTGGGTAAAAAAGCCCCTAAAATCTCATACCAACCGCCCACTATTATGAAAAGATGGCTAATTGTCACTTTAAGCCTTGAACCATTATTATATAAGCCTTTTAGTTAATAAAAAATCAATAGCAATCAACTTTTGCGGTCTTTTTACAATTTAGTCATTGTATCTTAATTAGCTATTCAAATGACAAAATTAATGAACCAACTTTAATTAATATTCTTACTAACTCTGTAAATATTATTTATAGAAACGAGGTCTCGAAATTTTAATTTCCAACTCCACTAACTTTAGAATCATTACACTTGTACCTTAATTTACTATCAAGTAAGCAAAATTACTAAATCAAACTTTAATATATTTTCATAATGGTCTCATAAATATTAAATATTAATATCTATTAACACAATTTACGAAAATGACATTTCAGAACCGTAATTTTCGATACCATTGGAAGTCGGGTTGTTACATATTAGCCCTAGTCTTTACAACCAAAACACAAACACCTTGTCTACAATAACATATTTTCCAATGAACAACTAAGAAACTTCAGAATTATAAAACTTGCACTTCCTTAAGTACCTTAACCAATATTAAAGCATCGAAAACATCTTGTCCGAGAGAAGAAGCTCTAAACATCCACGTCGCAAAAGAAATTAAAATAAACAAAGATGTTAGCTTTCAATATTATACCATTTGATTTGCAAAGTTTAAAAATATTTTTTAATAAATATATGTTTGTAGGATGCACTGCACCTGAGGATACGTTTGATTTGAGGGGTTGAAAAGGAAGCGAGGTCCATGCCCCAACAGACGGCACAACGAGCGTCGCGTTTCTTCTGGTTTGTAATACCCCATACCCGTACCTGAGACCGGGATAGGATATGAGGCATTACCAAAATTTTCAGAATAATTTCAATTAATTTATATTATTTAGTATTCATTTTCATGTTTCATGTAACATCCTTTTCATATATTCAATTCAAAATATCATATAAAATACGATACAATACTTAAATTTTCATATTTACATGCTCATTCGGGGTATCCGAACCTACCTGACTAAATTGCAGAAATACCAAGATTTAAGGGCATATTGGTAATTTACCATTTTCCCAAATTTCACCCAATCTTAAATTGATAATTTCATTCAATTTATTAATTTAGATAATAAAACAATTTATTCCCTTCAATTTAGTCATTTTGACATTTTACAAAATTGCCCCTAAAGTTTTACTTTTATTCAATTTAGTCCATGAGCTTAAAACATGCAAATTAGCCATGCTAACTGAATATTCATATATATTTTTCCTCCTCCTCCTCCTCTCCATTCCACATCCTTAATGTATATAACATTCTTATAAGTACGATTTCACAATTTACTTATTAATGCTCACATCAATCTGTTCACACGAGTCATAGTCACTCAAATTATTTATAATTCGAGTTACAGAGCTCAAAATTAAGATCCATAAATTTTTCTAAAACTAGACTCACATATCATTCCACCATAAAATTTTAAGAATTTTTGGTTTAGCCAATTAGTACAGTTTATTCATTTAAGTTTCCCCTGTTTCACTATCCAACAGTTCTGACCTCTCTTCACTAAAAATTAATTATATCACAGTACAAAACTCGGATAATGTTCCCATTGATTTCTATTGAAAATAGACTCATTAAGGATTCTAAGTATATAAATTTTAGACTCTAATTAATTTTTTCCAATTTTTGGTGATTTTCCAAAGTCAAAACAGGGGAACCCGAATTCATTCTAACATTGTCTCACAAAATTCATTATATCTCATAATTTACAAATCCATTGCTTACACCGTTTCTTCTATGAAAAACTAGACTTAATAAGCTTTAATTTCATATTTTATTAATCTTCTAATTCGATTTCTACAATTTATGGTGATTTTTCAAAGTTAGTCTACTTCTGCTGTCCAATATTGTTTTAGTTCAAGATGTTTATTACCATTTTTCCTCTAAATTTCAAAGGTCATACAATTCAGTCCTTGCTCAATTAGCCCATCTATTAAGCTAATTTTTCTCAATTAACATTTTATTCCATCATTCTAAACTATTACACAATCTTTAAAAATCAGAATTTTAACACTAAACCTTAATTCACAACTTTTTCACAATTAGGTCCTAAAATCAGTTTCTATTGAAATTACTTGATAAAATCATCAAACAACAAAATCAAAGCTTCAAATTCATTTTATTTCATCATAAACAGCTAAAACTTATCAATGATAGCTTTTAATTTTGTTCATAAAATCAAAAACTAATGAATTAAACACTTGGACCTAATTGTAAAAGTCACAAAAGCATAAAAATCTCAAAGAAAAGGGTAAGAATTGAACTCACATATGTCAAAGTATGAAAAACCAGCAGCTTTCAGACCTCCCATGGCGTTTTTGCTGAAGAAAAATGATGATATCTCTAGATTTTTCAAATTTGTCTTGTTTTATATGTTTAATTTGCAAAATTTCCCATTTTGCCCTTGTTTCTCCTTGTCTTTTTTGCTGATTTTCTTGCCCAACCGTCCAGCCCATACAATTTGGGTCCAATTGCCTTTTAAATCTCTCCTTTTTAATCACTTAAACTATTTAATCACAATTTAATAAATTTCGTACTATTTTCAATTTAGTCCTTTTTAATTAATTGACTAACCAAACGTTAAAATTTTCTAACGAAACTTTAATACTAACTTAATAACACTCCATAAATATTTATAAAATATTTATGGCTCGATTATAAATCCGAGGTCTCGATACCTCGTTTTCAACCAAATTTACTGATTAATTCTTTTAAAATCGCAAAATTCACTAATTAAAATAATTCTTTTAAGTTCGCTTGGCCTATAATTATTATTTGTTAAAATTTCTAAACTTACTCGTCGAATTTAGTGATCTCGAATCACTGTTTCCGACACCACTGAAAAATTTGGCTGTTACATGGTTGCAGCTCTTCTTTACATCAGGTTTCTAGTTGTTGCTGATTTCGTTTTCTCAGAGATCAAATGGAGATAGGGTATTGGGTAATCTGATTCCACGCGGGTGGAGACAAGCGTTTTGATGGGAGGAAGAAAGATGAAGTGTAGAAGCAAGCCCAATAAAAAAGAAAAATAAAAAAAAAAAGGAAAGAGGAGGGAAAAAAAAAGAGGCATAATAGGATACCATGTGGCGGTGTGTGATTGGTCAGTGCTACAACGTCAGCAAAAAATTAATGTCATTAGTCTCAAGTATCAATATAGTGAACGGAAAAAAGTTGGGTACTAATCTGGGACAAAAAAAAATTTATAAATACCTATAAGTGGATAAGTTTAAATACCAATTTTATATTTAATCCTATAAATAATATTAAAAAATTTTGGTGTGAAAATAATATAAAACTTTAATAATATATAATATATAATATATACAACACCAGTGCTTGAATAACGCAGTCAATACAAGATTCTAAAACAACCAAGATTTGAAGCCTTATTCCTCTTACAATCAAAGGAAAAAGCAATCAAGATGCACCAAGAAATCTATGTCGATTGATCTGATGTGATTCTATTCTATCTCAAAACAATAATAAACAAAGGATGTAAAAGGAAGATGAAGAGGCCAAAAGAACCCTCATTCCCCCATCACATCACTCTAGAGGGGATAACATTGCCACCATCTCTTCTTCTCGAGTGATGCATTCCAACATCAACAGTATCAACACCCCCCCCCCCCCCATTGTACGAGCCATAATATATAGGAAAAAGCTATCAAACAAGAAGTGGCAAAAGAAGAAATCAAGACACTTTCCCAACATATTGGAGTTAATTGAGTTAAGAGTATGAATGAATGTATAATAATAATTATATATTTGATATTTTATTATTTTATTGGAATTTAAAAAAATTTGCCCATCAAGTATAAAAGTAAAATGTCATTCAAATAAGGAGTGAATAGGGTACACTTTTACATCTTCAAAGACCTTTTTTTTTTTTTTGTTTTCTCTTAATTTTCACATCTTCGCTATTGATGCTTTGTTATCCGAATATAGATCACTAAATAACCGCTATGGTAACTAATCTAAATGGGTCGATTGAACCAAAGCTTCAATAACCATGCCATGGCGTGTACCCTGGGCTGTAAGAGTAATTGTGTACTTTCGACATTGAACTATACCCTTGCATTCCATCCCTCCTGTATTGATCCCACATCGCTTGCTCCTCCACCAAAAACCTCTGCTTCTTCTCTATGTCTGACATTTGCACATACGAAGGCGGCTCCACCGTCAGAGACGCCGAGAACGGATCAACGACGGTGTTTCCTATGTTTTTAGATGACGGTGGTGCCGGTAAGGCAAGCATCGCCGGTCTTCCTAATGAACCAAACGCAAAGCTGCTAGTACTTCCACTGGCGGCATAACCCGATGAAGCCATGGCCGCCATGGTGTTGCCCTGTTGGTACATGCTGTCAAGCAATAATATGTCGAACCCACCACCGAGTGTCGCTCTTTGTTTGGTTAAGTTGCTCGCTGATTGAACCAAAGCTGATTCCCAATCAGCATCATCCATGAAAGCTTCCCATCCTGGACCCGATGACGGAGTACCGACAGCGGCTGGTGCATAACCATCAAACAAAGCCAACGCCAATTTGTCTCCGTAATCTTGACTGGATATTGCGTCCTCTGCGAGGTCCAATAGATCACCCTTTGGTTCAACAACTAAAGCTTTCGAATTATCTACTTCCTCTTCTTTCTCAGGTTCTGGTTCTTCCTTTTCAACAGGCTCTGGTTCTGGCAACGATTTAACGGCGTTCATATCTTCTTCTTCACATGAGTCTGTTTCTTTAACGAATCCCGATTCATCACTAATTTTCTTCCCTTGTTCCAATGCAGATTTATCGCGGATAAATTCATCGATAAGGTCGAGCTTTTTCTGGGTGATTTTCTCGATTTCGGGATAATCATAAGATCGTGCAATGCCGATGCTCTTGCACCATGAGTAGAAATTTTCGAGGTCATCGAACTGTTTTCTTTCGCGGCAGAATATATTGTAGATTTTTATGGAATCAGAGATATCAAGCTCCATGAAACGATCGATTAAAACCCCTAATATTTCCGTTATGTCGTAATATATTTGGAAACTTTCTTTAACTATTGCATGAAGAGCCACGATGACCACCCTGTTGTCCTTTGCTGAACCTGTTTCAATTCAAAAAACAAAAATTACCACTATGTACATATCATTACTTTTTAAGAAATGATAATGGTTGCCTCCTCGATGATGATGTGTATATATATAGGCAAACCTATTGGACGACATCCTAAGAAGCGGTCGAGAAGCTGTTGCAAATGCAATAACTTTGGAAACAATTGCTCGTTCTTCAACTCAGCAATAGGTATGGATCGGACAACAGAGGAGTCCTCGTTATCTTCATGATCTTCATCATTGTAACCATACATGCTTCGTCTTCCACCATACCTGCCTTCCATCATGTATTCAAGTCTTTCATCCAGGTACAGCGCGTAAGTACGCACGAAGGCAGAGAAATCCCAGGAATTGGATTGGGAAGTGTCGCGGAAATCCGACATGTTGAGGATGCGAGTCCCGCGGCGAGTGGAGAAGAAAATCTCTTGTTCATAGGCAGGATCGCCTTCGGAGAGGAGGCGTTGGATAAGCATGAGGGTTTTGAGGGCGACGGTCCAGTTGCGGGTCTTGTTGAGGCGTTTGGAGAGGGTTTTGACACAGGCGCTGATGTGGGCACGCGAGTAGGAGGTTAAACTCAGGATTTCTTGAATGTGTCTTTCCTCTGCTGGGTATTCTTCGTGCCTTGTTGCCTTGACAATGGCCACTTCAAGGTCGGAAACTGAGCTGCTGCTGCCCACTTTGGCCAGGCTTATGCTGGTTTGGTCTTTCACATGACCGATGGCTCTTCTGATCTTGCTTGGGGCCATTGGGAATTTCGTGTTCCTTCCTGCTACAACAATTCTGGCATTAAACAATGAATGATATGAAATGAATGCTGAGATAGAGAGAGAATCATGGAATGAAATCCCACCTCGTTGGCTGTCGGACGTAAGAATATGAATGAAGGGTCAAAGAAATCCCCCCTACAACAATCGTTTTTATTACAAAACGATTGTTGAAGGGAGAATAAAGATTATTACAAAACGATTGTTGAAGGGAGAATAAAGAGAGAAGAAAGGAAGTTAGAGAAACGAGGAATATGTCTTTGAAGAATAGGGTCTCCTTTCTCCTGGAAAACTTTCCTCTCCCTTCTTTCACTATATCTTTCCCTTTCTTTTTTTCTTATTTGTTTCTAGGTTTAAATCAAACGTTAAAAGTCATATCTGTCAAACCAGCATTGCCATTTATTTCCTCTATTATAGGAAAAGCTTTCGATGGGAGATATTAAGCCACATGTTAATTCCTAATTGGCTAATGCGAACTATATTTTTGTTTCTTTTATAGAAAACGAGCCAATTGTGAGACCAAAATTAAGGTTTTTTTTTTTTTTTCTAAAATTCTAAAAATTACATTTTCTGATTTTGAAATGTAAAAATTGTGAGACCGAGCATAACCCAGCGTAGCAACTGAAACTGACCACCCATCCTCCTGATGAATCTCGTATCAACCCACCACCAACCGTTGCACCTGTGACGCTGCTAACGCCCCCATATGTATTCAGCTTATATCATCCGCTTCGGGGCGCATTTCACTGTACTTGCCTCAGTCGTCACTCAGCTTCAAGGGATTCGTCAATAACCTTAGCCCAAGACAGGCTAGCAGTCACTATGTCTACTGCACAGTAATGCAGGTGTTGAAAAATAACCCAGTTGCGGTTCTTCCATATGTTCCCTGCAAAAGCACCAAACATATCTCCCAGCCGACACCATTAACCACCACATCATCACTATTCCAAAGATTTTCCAATAACCAGCTGCCCACTGATGACGTATAAAACCCATGTTGTTTCAAAGGTTCCAAATTGACCGCGGACTGGGCAATCTCGAATAACATGGACTACAGTTTCCTCATGCTACCCACAGATAAAGCAAGAGCCATAATCAGTCATCTGTCGTCGTTGTCGCTCAGAGTTCGTAAGCAAGCGATCATGCACCAACAACCACAAGAATTATCGTATTCTCTGCCGGCAATCGGAGCTACCAAACCAGCTTGCAATTTGAACTGATTGGCTCCCAACATGGTTGCCTCAGGATTCAATAGCTACTAGCCACCGTGAAACAATCCGTCTAGAACCTTTCATACACCCACCGATCAACCCTTGCGTCTGCTCTAGGAGAGTGAATCCATGCAATGATCGTCAACACGTAATGGGGCAGCTCACCAGCAAACATTGACCAATTCCATTCACCATCAATCGTTACCATCGTAAAAACTGAGGCCATCGAAAATTCGGTTCGGACAGCAAGCAGTAGCCAACCAAGGAACCCAATTTAATCCGAACATCATGCCAAAACATTGCGGTTCTACCATCACTAAGTTGCCAAATCGTGTTCTCCCGCAAGTCCCTCCATACTCTAGAAAGGGATCTGTATACAAAGCTACAACACCGCTGGTAAATGTCCATAAGGGCACCGCTCAACCAATTTATACTTCGATCGGAGGACCCGAACCAAAAATCCCTCCGGACGGGCAACCAAAGTGTACCCAAGTTTCATGATAAATGTCCAATTCTAATAATGAACTGATCGCACGCGAAGCCCACCACGGTCCAACGGCTGGCAGCAACAGTCCCAGTTAACAAGTGAACTTTCTACTTAGCAGTTGTGGATCCCCAAATAAACCTTCTAACCAATCGTTCAATCTCCCTACACACCCCCACAAGCAGAAGGGTCGATTGCATACAATAACTTGGTACAACCAGAAGAACCGACTTAGCCAAATTGACACGACCAGCTAAGGAAAGGAGGCTTACTTCATAACCATTTAGTCGATCTTTAACCTTCTCCACAACAAACTTACAAGTATCTATAGTCACCCTTGTATGAAACAGTGGAACCCCAAGATACCTACTAACACCAAGCAGCCTGCTAATCTAATTCGTCATCCTGTCCTCGACATTGCTTGAAAAGGAAGCCCGAGTCTTTTGACTATTAACCCTGTGCCTAGAACATCAACTGAAACGAGCCAGAATATCCTCCATCACACTCCTAAGGGCCAGTTCTTCATTACTTTTCAAAAGCACTTCTGGCTTCAAAAGCATTTCTGGAAGAAAAGTCATGCGATGTTGCTTTTATTGAAATTTTAGCTTTTCAGAAATGCTTTTCAAAAGCACTTCTGAAAAGGAGAAGCTAAAATTTTTAGCTTTTCCTCTCCCAAAAGTACTTTTAGTGATTAATTACTTTTTCACCCCTCCAATAATATAGTATTTTCCGTTTTTTTTCTTGATACTTAATTACAAATATGTTAAAATCATTAATTAAAAATAAAAAATATTTTTAAAAATACTAATTACAAATATTTAATAGTTATATTTAAATATTTAAAATATAGTTTATATATTCTAATTAAATTTTATAAACAATTAATATTTATTGCTTAAAATATTTAAAATTTATATTTTATATATTAAAATATTAACAAGAAGTTATAATAAATTTTTATATTCTTACTAAAATATAATAATATTAACTAATTTAAATATTATTTAAATGCATATTTGTTACTTGATAATAACATGTCTAAAATGGACATTTTATTTTTCAAAAGCACTTTTTGACAGCAATGCTAAACACTCAAATTTTAAACCAAACTTTTCAAAAACACTTCTCAAAAGCATTTTTCCACAGCACTTCTCAAAAGCACATTTCAAAAGCAATGAAGAACTAGCCTTAAATCCACTCGAGAAAAAGACCAAGTCAACTACCAAAAACAGAGGAGAGATGGGGCGGCCCGACTTGGTTGATTTGTTTTTTATTTAAAAATTTAGGTTCATTTTTGTTATCCTACTAAAAATTTTTACATGATAGCCATGTAAAAAAAACATGAGGTTTTAAAACAGTCATTCAAACTCTTTATGTTTAGAAAACTGTTGAAAGTATTTTTAAGAAAAATTGATATTATTATTTTAATTAAAATAATTAACTATATTAATTATTTATACTAATGATCTTATAAAAATAAAGAGACGTTAAAAATTAAATTACATCAATTAAATTTCAAAGTTTAGCCTAAAATAAGACCAAAACTAAAATTCCGTCGTTATTTTATAACGTCAAAAGGAAACACAGCCAAAACAAAATATTATTATTTATAGTTTAACGAGAATTTTTGTTAAAATTTTCATAATAAACATTTCTTGTATTGTAATGGTATATCTTACTATTCTTAATGTCTTTTACTAAAATTAATATTTTAAAATAAGGATATACTTTTTAATATTTTTACTAAAAACATTTCCTAATTTTTATAGGATTAAGCTCACATTATTATATTTTAAGTTGAAAAAAACAATCTCATGTTAAAGTGTACCAGAGCCCTAAACAAGTTAATTAACATTAAACCAGTAATTTATTAACAACTCCTATTTACTATAAAAATATACTAAAACTTTAAAATTATTATGTCAAACACTAATAAGACAATACTAACAATGTAGCCGGAGTGAGTTATGAAAGTAGTAACGACAGTTTGCAACTGATCAGACAAGCGAAACTCAATTCCTCAAAACACAGTTTTCCAAGTTTGGCAACCCTCCGCTCCCTGGTTTCTTTTTGGAAACTCCCAGCGTCATTCCAACAGAGACTAGCGTCTCTAGTGATCTTCCACTGTTAGCTAAGAGGTCATCATCTATATCTATTGCACCCTGCACCCAATCACACACGATATACGTCCATGAAAATGAAAAGTTAAAGCAATATAGATGAATATGAAGAGTATGATGCCAACCTTTTCAAAGACACAAATCACTGTGCTCCCCCCGAATGAGAAATATCCAAACTGCAGATCAAATGAGTGAATTGCCTATTAAAAGGGATGGCATTATGCTAAACGACAAACATCAATAATATATATATATGCATGGGATGCTAACCTCCTCTCCCTTTTTGACAAAGTCACCTTCCTTCTTCACAAAAGTAATGCTACCAACCATAGTAGCTCCAATTGCAACAAATGCCACCTGCGGCATGGAAAGAATTTCCTTATTGATAGAAGCTATGAGAGAATTGATGGATCTACGCCTCAATGCCATGCAGAGCATTAAGGGCTGGGCCAGAATTTCAAGAAAATATCGGTAAAAGATCCACAGTCAATTAAAGCAGAGTCCAACCTTTCCAAACTCTGCAGTAGAAATAATGGTCACCACTCGTTTATTCTCAGTGAAAACATTACAATATTTGCTATTGACAGCAATGGGATTAACCTAGGAAATGGAAATAAGATGTGAACAATCAAGAATAATACAAATGTCACTAGTTTTAAAAAGAAGATGCATAGAATTGTAAGGGAAGATGCCAATAACATCTTGGCTTCAAGGAAAGAAGCTTGTGACTTACTGTGTATAAGCATCCAGGAATATTTACAAATTTTCCAATGGTGCCAGAAACTGGAAGATGAAACCTATGATAGTCCTGTTCCAAGGGTAAAGGAGTCCAAGTTTAACATTAATAAAATCAGATAAAATAATTTAGCTAACTTCATGTTACAATGGAAATAATGTAAGAGCTTGCACCGCCTACCTGTGGGGCCAACCTGAATATCACCAAACTTCCATCAATAAAAGCATTTGAACAGACTTCTTTCCCCAGAAGACCTTGAATTGAAAACTTTCGACCCTAAAAATTGCCCATACAAAATTAAAGCATGTTCCTAAGTGCATTTCCGAAGAGAGAAAGGAGGAAAATTAGATAGTGAGAGAGGGAGAGAGAGGGAAGAAGAACAAGAATAAAAGATAAAGAACACTTGGTAGGGTAGTGCAAGACAAATTGATGGTTGGCTTAGTTGCATTGGGTGAAAGGTAGAGATAAGATTGTTTCATGCGAGGGTCTCAACCTCTTTCAAGAAATATTTATATAGAACCAAGAAAATTGTAACATGGGAGATATTCGAAGCAGAGAAGTGTAAATCATACCTTGATCCAAAACCGCAGACTATCTTCTACTGACTTAAAAGCCATCAACCGACAATCAGCAGCACATACTGCAACATCATCACGCTCAATGGAAGCTATTGTTCTTGCTCCAGGTTTTAGCTCTCTCACGAAAAATTCATTAAATGTCTGACACAATAAAATGTAAGTTTGGTGTTGCCGAGAACCAGAAAATGCCAAAAAGAAAAAAGACAGAAGTTCCAGCAATCATATATCATGCTGCCACTGATCATAGAACCTAAATTAACTAGAACTAAGAGCAAATTTGCAAGTTATGTGCCAATTCTTTCAGTCTAGCTAAAGGATCATCCAGAGAAAGAGATTCCTAGCATGATAATAATCAATTATCACAGAACAAGCAGTGTTCAATTTTACTTATGATCACTTCGAAGAAAGGATCAAGCATGAATTTCATCAATCATAGAATTGAATTGGGCAATGGCTTGGTTTTAAAGGGGGAGAGTGAACAAACATCCTCCTTAAAATATCTCAACTTATAAGCTCCATGCTAATAAGCCCATAAGTTTTCCTAGGTAATTAGTCTTTTGTTTAGTAATATTATTTAATTATATGTGTGCATTAGGGGGGAAAAAAGACAAGATTCAGAGCCTCAAAGAACAAATTTATTTGTTAAATAACTTTCAGTATTTTAAATTTGGAACAGCAAGAAATCCAGGTAACTGAATGAAAATAAATGCCAGACTAGATTGCATTGTTTATAAGAAGAATCAACTTTATTCTTTCTACTTGAGCTTCTTCATAAACATTTTAAATACAATACCATATAGAATTTACGGCATGGATTACGCACATCTATAAACTCATAAGTATCCCTGGCCCTAATTTACTTATCCAACACTGAGCTTTAAGTCCACAAGGTGCAAAGGCTCAACTACGGGAAGCAGTAGGGGGGATGCTTAGAGTCCTTGGGGAGAAACAATACTATAGGAATTTAATTGCTTACCTCAACAAGAAAGCTAGAGAAATCAGATTTTGGGGATATGGACCTTTACCTTAAAGTGCTCCAAAGGATACTTGACTTCAGCCATATTGATTTGATCCTACAATACCATAGTCCATAGTTAACTTCTAATAACACATACTTCTAAGTCATGAATTTTTAGAAAGTTCATGCTTAGCTAGTCCATTTCAAGAAGAAAAGGAAAAACTCAAAAACCAAATAAGCCTATATCCATACATCATTTAAACAGTATCAATCAAAGCAACTTATAAATGCTCCTGATCAAAACCTTAAAACAATGGTTTCTTCTAAAGCACAGAGTATCAGACCTTGAAAAATTCTACAAATTTAGGAATTTCTTTAGCAGATTCAACTGTATTCATCTGTCTTCCTTGCCTCTCCGAGATGCTTTGTAAGATTTCCTTTGCACCTGAATCCAAATGATCCACCAATAGATTAGAGACATCAGTTTAGGTTTCAAACATTTGATCTAAGCCATTTCATAAAATTATTTAAATTTAAATCTAATTTAGATTGGAAGGATAATAAAATGAATTATGCTCAACTTATACATCTATAACTAAATGGCACAAAGTTAAAATATTAAGTCTTTTGGAAAAGAGATGATAAATTAATTGTTTTATGACATGTTAAACAGATGACTCCTATAAACTAGAGACATCAGTTTAGGTTTCAGACATTTGATCTAAGCCATTTCATAAAATTATTTAAATTTAAATCTAATTTAGATTGGAAGGATAATAAAATGAATTATGCTCAACTTATACATCTATAACTAGATGGCACAAAGTTAAAATATTAAGTCTTTTGGAAAACAGATGATAAACTAATTGTTTTATGATATGGAAAACAGATGACTCCTCTAAACTAGAGACATCAGTTTAGGTTTCAGACATTTGATCTAAGCCATTTCATAAAATTATTTAAATTTAAACCTAATTTAGATTGGAAGGATAATAAAATGAATTATGCTCAACTTATACATCTATAACTAAATGGCACAAAGTTTAAATATCAAGTCTTTTGGAGAACAGATGATAAATTAATTGTTTTATGACATGGAAAACAGATGACTCCTCTAAACTAGATCAGGTTCAACTTTTCTTGCCCTTATCCCAACCCTAATATAACCATCCCTAAGAGGCAAAGCATGTTACCTTCTTGCTTTTGGCAAGGATTAAAACTTAACATGGGATGAAAGGAGTAAGAATGACAGTACAAGTATATAAAGGTAACCATCATATGCGATGCATCCCTTCATTGTGTGCAAAAAAATGAGTGTCAAGCCATGAAAGAAAACAATGAATGGCTTCACTTTACTTCAAATAATAGAAAAAAGTTGGAAGTATTACCACAAAAAAGAAAATGAGGCATTGCAATATCCTCACATAAAATTGAATATGGGTTTAAGGGCTACAAGATTAATGCTTATACTTTGTCTGAATTTGTGATCCAAATAAGCACAGTTTTCTAAGCTATCATTCTATCACATGAAAACCCATCCTGGCTAATTATTTGTTATTAACTGTTTAGTTGAATTTCAACACTAACAGGCATAACATACATGCATGTGTAATACGTAAAGGTATACCTTTATCCATAAGGCCAAGTCCTATTTTTGACTGGTAAATGGTTCTCATTGACAGAACAATCTTTGTATCGATTAATTCTTCTACCAGCCTCTTTGTCTTTCGATCAAAAACCTAGAGCAACAAATTGTTAACGAAAGATATCATGAAGACAAACATCTTCTGGAAGTACTGATGCGAATCAATAGCACCAAGAAACCAACAAAAACTAGCAGATCAAGATTGAGATTTTTTTTTTCAAAAGAGAATTAAAATGAAATTACCAATATATGTGAAGCACTTGACCCAGAGTTCAAACCAAATCTATATGATGAAAAATGGGCCCACTCGCTTAATTTGAACATCCACCTACAAATTTACAATTTGAACCTACCATTTAAGCCATAGTAATGAAGTTCAATGATTATACTAAGAAATTTCACAACAATATTACAAAAATCACAAAGTTGGAGGATAAGATTCTCACCCATATGAGGCCTGTTTATCAGTCAAGAAGCCTCCTGTCATGACCTGGTTACCAGTTCCTTCGTCAAAACACAAAGACAAATGAATCAGAGAGTTCAGCTTATCACCGCCTTCAACTACCTCACCACAGACAGGGCAACAGTTCATTATCGGCTCTCTGCAATACAGAAATATAATACACAAAAACAACAGGTAAAATTTCATAACATGTTTCTGGAGAAATTTGGCTAAGGTTTGACTCTTTTACTGGGAAGTATTAACCTGAACCTATTATATCTACCACAAATAAATCATATAACATGGAAGCCTGGTGAAAGCTAGAGTCAGCACTCAAACAAAGGAAGAGGTCCAAAATTTTACTTAAAAGTGGGAGCTTGAATTAACAATGTTTCATAAATCCAACTACCCTGACTACAAATCCACTCACAATGAAAGGATATCATAATCAAAGAAAAATCATAACATGTGAGTTTGTGAGCATCTTGATTACCAAGCAGCAATGAAAAGTCATGTTCAGATAGATGAGTAAAGCTTTAGAATGATAACTAACAATGTTTCATAAATCCAACTACCCTGACTACAAATCCACTCACAATGAAAGGATATCATAATCAAAGTAAAATCATAACATGTGAGTTTGTGAGCATCTTGATTACCAAGCAGCAATGAAGAGTCATGTTCAAATAGATGAGTAAAGCTTTGGAATGATAACTAACTCTTTCACCCAGACCTCGAACTAAGAAACTTGAATTAACAATGTTTCATAAATCCAACTACCCTGACTACAAATCCACCCACAATGAAAAGATATCATAATCGAAGTAAAATCATAACATGCGAGTTTGGAAGAATCTTGGTAGCCAAGCAGCTATGAAAAGTCACATTCAGATAGAAGAGTAATGCTTTAGAATGGTAACCAACTCTGACACTTGGGCCTCGAACTAAGAAGAAACTTATTCAATACACCTAAGAATGTGGAAATTCAATGGAGATAGATAAAAAGAAAAAAAAAAGGATTGTGATGTTTACACCTTATGTCTTAACCTACAAGGATTCAGCATGACGCAAAATAACATTGAAAAGGCAGAGGATATTAGTATTAATTTAGGGAACCTTCTCAAGGTTTTCTTAACAGAAACAGTGTACAAAATGTAAAAATCATAAACCTCCTGACTGAATGCAAGATATGAATGACACACTTTATAAATAAATGTAACAATAAAAGAAAAAAAAGTTTATGATGCCAAATAAAATCCCTCAACATCATTCATGATTTCACTTATACTAGAGACATTACGTTTCTTGTTGAAGAGCAAGAAGTTCAGCCAGCTCATCCAAGCTCACAACACCGTCCCCATTTTTATCAGCGGCTTTGAAGAGCTCCTCTTTCTAGCAAACCAGTGCAGAGATAAAGTCAAGAAAATGAATTTCCATGAGAACTTAATGCTAAATTTGTATCATTAAGACTCAATGGCCTACTCAGAAGATTTTCAATATATAACCCGGAAAGGCTTAACCACAGGTGAGGAATTTGAAACAATGAGAGCAGACAAATTTCTTGAGGAACAAATTGTGAACTGTATCACTTGCATTTAGGTAGGAGAGGAGTTTTTTGTAGAAAACAATATGCTAATAAACCACAGGAGCTCAAACCTTGCTAGCAGCCAGATTATTGCCAAAAGCATTAATTAACTCAGAAAACTCAGAGAGTGAAAGCTTTCCATCTTCATCGTAGTCCTGAAAATAATTGCATACAATGGCCAAGCTTTAAGAACTAGAAAGTTGCATGAAAAGTCCAAGATCTTGTCATAAGAACTGAGAGCAACATCTCCAAAATTTTTAACACATACACATGACAGGAAAACAAAACCATTCTCAAGAGAATCCAGAATTAGATTAGAACTTCAGAGCAGATTGACTTGAAACCATTAGGGATTTTATTTTATTGTTTTAAAAGCCATGATTAGCTATATACTTATAATGGCTTATGTGCTTACCATGATGAGAACAAGCAGAACTATAGGAAATGGCAAAAAGGAAATGAGAAAAATCTAGAGGTAAGGGCATTACCATTGTATTATATTGCCACACTTTAATGAAATCCTATGATTAGTAGCATCTTCCTTTTCCCATTCTCACCCCAACCTACTGATTGCAACAAAATAAATCTAAAAATGGAAAACCTATGGAAAATATATAGCACATCTTAAGCACAACTAAGTCCACCATAGAAATGCTATAGCAACTTCTCATATACACAATCCCATAGCTAGGTGATAAAGGTCAATGACAACATCAAGACCTAAACTCTTTTTGTAGTAATATGCATAAACAAATAAAATGTGGCACAAAACATATCATTAAATATGACTCACCACAATTGATAAGATTCGTCTTGCAAAATTTTTCTCCGTTTCAATTGGGTCCTGACAGTTTTTCCAACTAGATGTTAGAAATAAATACTATAGTTCCAATCAACTTAGAGAATTGTTTGTTGCATAGTGCACACCTCAACATTACAGGAAATACGGACACAGCCAACAACCTTGTCAGATGATCCAGGATCAATCAGGTCGAATGTACCAAAGTCAGAATCTGAATCCTGAAATAAGAGTTTTATGCAATGAAGTTATCCTGAATAGTAATATACAATAATGATGTTCAATGAGAAAGACTGTTCACCTGTGTCAGATAGTCAAGTAGATTGATCTCACAGTACCCTATGAGGTTATTTTTTGATAATCTGTTCGTCTGCCCCAAATGGACATAATGACAAATTGAGCACAAGACATGATAAATGAAAATGTAGTTTAGTCAAATAAATGAAAATTCACTTTCAGATTGTTGCACGCACCTCAAATACTGAGATTCTGGCAACAAGAGGTCCATTTTTTTCCAAAAGAAGTTTTCTCTCCTGTCAAGAGAAGAAGTTGTTAGCTGAAACAAGCAGATGGTAAATAACTGGGAACATAAATTCCATGTTATAACATTCATAAAACAGATTAGCAGCTTTGAACAACTGCTAGCAGCAAATGTAAACTGAAGGCCAGACATTTTCACTTTAACAATAAATATCAGCAGCTCATTCCACAAATCAGTACTAAATCAACGGACTATTCAAATCAAATAAGATTACAAGAAGTATAAAATCATAAGCCTATAGTTCAGAGTACTCACACAGTTCCAAACAGGCTTGTCTGTTCTGCACCACCAAACCAAAAAAAAAAAAAAAAAGTCAACAAGCATAAAACTGGAAACGGGGAGTCAAGCCCTAAAAATGTAAGAACTTGTACAATCTAAGCTATCTGCAACAGATTGAAAAGAAATTAATTTCGTTCAAAGTTAATCCAGAATTGAAAAACATAAGAACTAAAGTAAGGACTAAACTGCATGTCGGACCAAAATACTGAGTAAGAATTAAAAGAAAAAAAAATCAGAGCAAAACTCTATTTTAATACGTAATAGGAATTAGTTTACAATGCTTAACTCAGTAGAAACATTTGTTCGAAACGTTTGCTCCCCAAACGAAACACATGCCAGCCATTTGTCCTTAAACTTCATCTCCGCCTATGATCAAAGAGAGAGTAAGAGAGAGAGAATTAAACGGAAAAAAAATAGAGTCGAAGAAACTAACAGTAAAGAGTAAATAAGGAGACGATGAATTAAGAATACGTTGATGAGAGTAAGGTGAGCAATGCCAGCGAAATCCTCAGCGGCAAAGAGTTTTTTATGAGAAGAATCGCTTCTACGACGGCGACGAAGGCGATGACGACGCAATCTATGCTTCACCCGAGAGATGCGCGAGGGTTTAGCATCCTCATCCGAAGAAGAAGAAGAGCCGTCCTCCTTTGAGCTCCCGTGCCCCATACTCTCTCGACTCTAAGAGCTCTTT
The DNA here is from genome assembly GCF_025698485.1 of Gossypium arboreum. Classification (NCBI taxonomy): domain Eukaryota; kingdom Viridiplantae; phylum Streptophyta; class Magnoliopsida; order Malvales; family Malvaceae; genus Gossypium; species Gossypium arboreum. Next base: position 1,829,828 of record NC_069081.1, read on the forward strand.
CGTTTCGTTTCCTCGGACGTATAGCTTCTTTTTTTGGGGGAAGGGGGGTTAATGGGAATTTGAAGAGAAAAGTCGGATGGGATGGCTGAACCGGACCGTTGAATATCCAGTGTCCACATAAAGTGGACAAGTAAAATCAGAAGGAGAGGATATTCATGGTGTCATTTAAATCTCGGGCCCTGCCCCTGCGCTGTTAATGAAAGTGGAATGTATTATGGGAGGAAACTTCGTCGTTTAACCGGGTTAGTGGATTTGGTGAGTGCTTTACAGAAGGGACCTACTTGTCTTTTCCTTACCACACGTGAGGACAAATTAACACGTGTAAGTCTAGCCGACTCTTTAGGTCATTAAAAATAACCACCACTTGCCCAAAAGGAAAGACAAAAGATAGCCGAGAAAGAGAGCTTTTTGCTTTCTTTCGTCAACGCGTAATATTATAATGGTAATTTTCTTTCATATTTCAACATTCAAACTTAACCCAAATATTTAAAAATTAAATTTATTATCATTTTTCTAACCACTTTGTAACATAAATGCATATCTTATAATAAAAATATACATCACTAATACAAATAAAGTTAATTGCATCCAATACCCTTAAATTCTCATTTCTACAATTGTTAATTTATCTTATGTAACATAATTTAAAATAAAAATAAATATTGTAAAAAGTTATGCAAACAGTAAATAAATTAAGATACTACACAAAAACAATATAGAAAAATTAATTGAAGTACACGTGAAAAATAATATTAATACGGCAGAAATATATGAACATGTAAATTACTCATACTAACGAAGGATATTTGCCAAGCGCCTGCAGCAGCAGCTGCTACTCGCAAACTACTACTCATACCGACGAAGGCCATGTAACTGGCTTTGTAAGTTTGAAGACCAATCTTCCATTTATTCTGCTTTATATATAATAGCAAACCAAATTAAACCTATCAAACAACGAAACCACAACAAAGCATCTCCCTTTTCCGGTGCCCGTGTCTTAAATTGGGTAAAACATTTAAGTCGCATGCCAACTACAAGTGTTAGGAATTCTCACCATGCATGTAACCACGTGGTAAATAGCATGTTCACCACCATGCATTGAGACCACGTCTATGTAAGTTTTATTGTTTTTTTCCTCCATGGTCTACAACATTTAAAACTTTTACAACAATCGATGGATAAGCATGTTTTTACGCATTGCTGAGCATAGGAGTCTCTTCACAACTTCTGCAAATATAAGCACATATTTTCCCATAAAAATGAACTGCATTATTCGTGCATTTCATTTCTTTCAAATGAAGAATTAACATCTTCAATAAATGCATAAGTTATTGAAAAATTTAAGCATTATTTATGTTGATCAAGACATGTAAATTTTAGTTATATCATAATTATCATTAATATTGTATTTAATTAACATTACTTAAATCAATAAATAAGAAGGAAATTAAACTTTGAGAGTTTTATAATTAAATACAAAACATTTGATGAATAAAAACCTACATAAACTAGGATTTTCTTTTTAAAATTTATAATTTTGCCTCTACGCAGGTGATATTATGATGACTTGGTTTTTCCTTATTAGGTGGCAAATTGAATTAATTTTTCATGATATTAATTATTTTGTCGTATTAATCACATCAATAATTTTTTGAATAATCTTATTACAAGTTTTTATCATATTTACTCTATTTAGCACAATATCTAAAATGATTCATAACCCTTCCACAACTCATAAATAAGAGCATAATGAGCGCTTCACCACATGTCTTTTTGCATTAGCAACAATACTCATACCAATTGAGCTAAAACTTAGTCAGTATCACACCAATATTTTTTTTTAAAATATCTTATTAATATTTAAACATAAATTATCTATTTTTTTGTCAATTTTTAGGTGATTTGATAAAAATATAAATTAAAAAATAAAATATTAAATAAAATACTAAAATAATTTAAGTTAAGGAGTTAATTTTTTAGATCATTCATTCCAATTGACGAAGTTGTTGCATGAGGGTTTTTCTTTTACATTAATCATTTTCAAACATCTTGAATTTTCAAAAACGCGTGAATTCAGGTGTAGCAGGAGGCGAAGGGAATCTAAACAAAGTGAAAAAACGTTGAAAGCAAGAGATGTTTTACAAATAAAGATTTACTTAACCTCCATCTTCATAAAAAATTTATTTTAATCCTTTATTTTATTTTTAATTCTTAAACTTATTTTATTTATCAAATTACTTTAAAATGGTTGAAAAAATTAATATTGGTTAATTTTGTTGACAAGACCGTTCACACGTGATAACCACATTAGTAATTAATTAATTTTTAAAAATTAAAAATATTTTTATAATTTTAGACTTTCTAAAATAATGTTAATAATTTTAATTTTTTAAATAGATTCTATATTTTTTTATTTTTAAAATTTTAAAAAATTAATTAATTGTTGACGTGGTATTCACGTGTTAACCCACATGTATGCCACATCAGTAAAGTTAACAAACATCAACTTTTTCAACCATTTTGGGAGGATTTGACAAACAACACAAGTTTAAGGGCTAAAAAGATATTTTTTTTGTAAAGTTAGAGGGTCAAATAAGGTATTATGCCTTTTACAAATTGCTATTTCAAGATGGAGTTTACCACAAAATCTACTTCTAGTACCGATTTGTAAAAAAAAAAAAGACGTATACAATAGGTGCATTCTCTATTGTACTACACAATTCAACTTATTTTATTAAGGATTAATTCATAAATTGGTATTTGTTGATACAAAGGTACAACAAAGGATGAGATACAGAGGAAGATGTGGTAGTGTTGGTGGAGGCCGGTTCACCCAATCGAGGCGGAGAGCCAAAGAATAAGAAAGAATGAAGCTAGAGGAGCTATGAAGGTTGAGTGTTAAAGTTAAGTTAGCAGAGTATAAGCAAGTGTGCCAGAGAATCGATTCCTTCTTCATTGTTTTGGGGGCTATTTATAGGTGAGGTCCTGTGTAGGATGATGCTAACGTGTTGGACCTGCAACCAAGTCATCATTGTGGGATGCATGGGGCGGATGTATGTGATAGGACATATCTTGTCATTCGTTTTAATTCGAGGTACAATGTAACACCCCGAAAAACTTATATAGTAAGATATTACTCTTAATATTGTAAAATAAGGAAATAAAGTGACAAGAAAAGGAAAATTGAGTTATGTCACTGGGAAGTATATTATGACATATTGATTCAAGAAAGGACTAAATTGTAGAAGTGAGAAAAGTTTTGTGGCCTAAGAGTAAATACTCAAAATTGGAGGGATTAAAGTGTAAATATGAAAAAGTTGAAGGGCTAATAGTGAAAAATATTTTAAGGGTGGAAGGATCTAGAACCAAGGAAAAATTGATGAATTAGGACCAAATTGAATAGGTAAAGAATTATGAGGGACTAAATTATAATTTTACCAAAATTAAGTGATGACTCAATAATGGAATTTTAAAAGATCACAAAGGGCAAAATGGTCAATTGGAAGAGAGAGAAATCTAGAAAGTAATGATATGTTGGACATATTTTAGATTAATTAATTAATAAAATATTAGTTATTAATATTTTAATTTGATTTTTTATATGATATTTTATTATTTTATTATTATTTTATTAGTATATATAAAGAAAGAAAGATGAGGAAATTCTCATCCATTTCCATGCATTCATGTTAGGAAGAATAGAAGAGAAGAAAGAAACTTTTCATTCTTTACAATTTAGTCCTTCTACCAAAAATTCACCATTTTCACTTAGAAATCAAAAGAATTTCCATAGCTACCAAGGGAGAAAAATGTTAAGGAGACTCTGGGGAGTTAGAATATCAAATTGGATTCAAGGAATAGAAGCTGGAGGAGAGAGAAAATCAAATTAAAGATTGGAATCAATAGAACAAGGTAAGTACATCAATACTTCAATATATTTCTAAGTTTGTTATTATTGAGAAAACATGGAAATAATGTTATAGTAGAGTCTTCTTATATAAGGTTCTATGATCTTGAAGAGTTAGTGAAGGGAAATAGGAGAAAGTGATGGAAAATATTGTAGAGAAAGGGAATAAGGGTGTTATAAACATGGTAAATAATATCTTGCACTAAAACAGTTTTGGACAGTAGCAGTAGGCTAACTTTGAAAAATCACCAAAAATTGTGGAATTTGAATTAGAGGTTGAATAAAACATGAAATTAAATCTTATTGAGTCTAGTTTCTTACAGTAGAAACAGTGTAAGCAATGTAATTGTAAATCATGAAATATGATAAATTTTGTGAGACAAGGTCAGAATGATTTCGGGTTCCCCTGTTCTAAATTTGAAAAATCATAAAAAATTGGAGAAAAATAATTAGGGGCTTAAATTTATATGTTTAGAATCCTAAATGAGTATATTTTCAATAGAAACAAACGATAACATCATTTGAATCTTGTAAGAGGAGATAATTAGTTTTTACTAAAGAAGGGTCAGAACTGTCAGACAACAAAATAGAAGTGACTTTAAAGAATAAACTGAACTTATTGGCTAAGCCAAAAATTCTGAAAATTTTATGGTAAGAAGATATGTAAGACTAGTTTTAGGGAAAATTATCAGATCTTAATTTTGAGGTCTGTAGCTCAATATATAAATAATTTAGTGACTATGACGCAAATGGACAGTTTTGAATATACATATAAGTGAATAGTGAAAGTATTGATAATGTTACTTGTAGCATGTTATATAAATTAAGGATGAGGAATAGAGAGGAGGAGGAGGAGAATATGTATGAATATTCAGCTAGCATGGTTAATTTGTATGTTTTAGGCTCAGAGACTAAATTGAATAAAAGTAAAATTTTAGGGGCAATTTTGTAAGGATATCAAAAATGATCAATTTGAAGGAAATGAATTGACTTATTGTCTAAATTAATAAATTGAATGGAATTATCAATTTAGATCAAGATTGGATGAAAATCGGGGAAAATGAAAAATTATCAAAATGCCCCTAAATCTGGGTATTTTTGCAATTTTGTCAGATAAATTTTTGTATCATAATTGAGCATGAAAATATGTTAAATTGTATGTTATATTGGATTGAATATGAAATATTAGTACATTCGTATAATATGAAACAATATGAATCTGAAATGAATTATTACCATACATAAATGCTTGAAGTATATATATAATGATTTGTACATGTTATATGGACACATGGTGTGGTAAGTATGTGCATATAGAATTTGATTTATGTTAAGTTTGATATGAATTATTATCGAATAAATATACGTGAAATATATGGAAATTATGGTATATGAAATTCTAATATAATGAAATAAATGATTTTAAATGGTAAGAGAATGATATATTTCATGACATGCACATATATGATTATCTTTGATTTATTGATATAAGGAAATTATGTAGGTGGAGACAATTATTAAACTCAAGTATGACGTGTTGAGAAAATAAGTATATCAATGTTGATTGATGCTAAGACAAGTGTCAAGCTATTGATTGAATGATAATATATTTAACTATATGATGCATTGAATTGGTAATTATTTAACGAAAATTTTTGCTAAATGATATGTAAATCCAAGTAATGCTCCGAAACCTTGTTCCGGCGGCGGATACAGGTTAGGGGTGTTACATACAAAGCAGTTAATCCCACGTAGGGTTTGGTGACCAAATGAATCATGTTCTTAACAGAAGGATGGGTGCCTAAATGAACGAATAGTTAGCTTCCTTGAAGGGTTCCTTTCACTTTCTCAGGTGACTGAGACGAGGAGTGAAGCTTCTATTGACCTCTCAATTTGCAACTAGTGGAGTGTGTTATTCAAGTGGCCTTCTATTTTACCATTTGTCCTTGTTAATGGGAGAGGTATAACAATATTACCCCTCTAACTCGCGAGAAAAGTTATAAAGTGACCTCTCTTGAGACAAGTTATTCTCTCACCTTTCGTGCACATTATGTTGGATTTGGTGCCCTAAGTGTAGTATTTTTGTTTATGTACACTTATAAATTTTCAAATAGATTGGTTTAATAAAATTATCCATAAATTACATTAATACCTTTTGTATATTGTCTTTAATTGTTTTTTGCATGCAAAGCAAAGTGGAAACAAATATTAGTTCATTAGTTATCTGATGTTTAATTGATACTAAACGATATTACATGGTCAGATTGTAATATGGAAAGACAACTTGTATTAGTAGATGAACCTAAACATATCCTTAGTCTAATCGAAAATGGGCAAATCGATTGAAAGATTAATATGTCGTCTATCAAGTCCAATTGGGGAGTTACTTTATCTTGGGCATCGGAGCAAAAACTCCTAAAAGATAGAGATGTAGATGTGACTGACTGGGCTGGCAATATATCGGACATGACCCAAGTAGAATAAATCCTGAATTCGTTTACAGATTCATTCACTTGTGATATTCATAGTGTGACATACACCTTAATCCTAAGTGGATGGTGAGCTATGTATGTGTAACTCTTATACTTTGATGTAAGTAAAAGCCTAAATTCAAATAGCTAGGGAATCGGAAGTTGGTGTGTTAGGTATACGACTTCTGCAGTATGTAACACCATTTATAATAGTGGAATTCATAGGCCAAGAAATGGGTAAATGATATCCCCTCAATGGCATTACATGATAGATGAAAAGTAAACGTAGCCACGGGTCATTTGTCTTTGTGATGAATGACTTAAGTACTATCGATAGTAATTGCTTTTTCATAAAGGAAGATGTAATGGTTACAATGAAATAAAATAGGATCATATTAGGATAACATAATCTAAAAAAGATTAAGGATATCTTATCATAAGGTCATTGGACAAGCACTGATCAAGTAGCTTTCGTAATGGTATGTAATTGGAGAGAGCTCAGTCACGATACTATAATAAAATGACTTCGTGGCTAAATGAGTTTATGATTAATAGGCAAAAAGTTGGAACTTAATTATAAATCATTTGAGCCCTAATTACATATGTTCAATTGGTCCCTCGACTAACTAGTTGAAACCAAAAATGAATTGCATTTAAAATCAAATGAACAAAAATGGAAAGACACGATAAAATTAGAGAAATGAGTTACATTTGGAAATGAATGGTTTCTCACTAAGTGTCGAAATGACCTGACAATTAATTTAAGTTTGAAAATTAAATTAAATTAATTGGTCATTGTGAATCCATTGAATATGGAAATTAAATATATTTTCTCATAGATTCTTTTAAAGTAAAGTCGTCATGACTTTAACGGAATTAGAATTGGGTTGAGAAAATTATTTAATTAGAAAATTAATTTAATAAATAATATTTATTTTGGAAAATAGAAAAACATGTATTGGATTGGATTAAATTATAAAGTATTAAGTTAACAGTCTAGCAAGCACGTATAATTGAACCTAATACATGAGACGCTTAAAACCCTTCATAATAAGTATGAGGGATAACAACCCTTGTATAATTAACTAAGGTTTACCGCCCCTCTCTCCTAGTAGAATTAGGGGACTTGTTTTTTTATCAGATAAATATTATTTGTATTCTACTAATTTAACCAAAAATCTTCTATTTCTCCCTATAAATAGATGGCACTGGTGAAATTATTTACATACAAGTTTTCAATATTTTTATTCTACCCGAAAATAGTCAGAATTTATTTCTAAGTATTAATTATATTTTTGGGAATAACAATTCTACCGATTTTTATTAAGAGGGACTTAGTTTCCTACTGAAAGTAAGAAAATTTAGTTTCCTACTGAAAGTAAGAAAATTATTTTTGGTTCTATGTTTGATTCGTGATTGTTCATGTCACACTCAGTTTCCTTTATGTTCGAAAATTAGGAACAATTTGGGGTTAAATTGAAAGAAGTCGTAAAGTTGGCGACCACTACTGAAAGATCAAGAAAAATTAGTGACTAACTGGACATGGTTGAGAATCGATTCTGGTATGGTTGGATTAGAACTAATTGGTTCCTTAATATGAGACAAAATGATTATCAATTGTTTGTTTCTACATGGTTGAAGACCGTGTGTGAAAGACTATATATATAATTGGAAATGACTTCCCAGGGAGGATTCATCTTCATTACGATTCATTTTCCTCTTTTTTTCATCTTCTTCCTTTGTTGCCTTGAGGAGGAGATGGTTATGGAAAACTTTACATGAATCGATGATCATGAGGTTTGAGTAGAAAAAGTAAAGAACCCAGCAAGCTGGTAAGGTTCTTAGTCCTTCTGTATACGTAAAATTGATAAAATGAAGTTAAGGATTTCTAGAAACCTTTTAGGAGTTCTACATATTTTTGGAAAACTAAAATTTTAAGTTGAAAGATGCTGAGTTTCATTTATGACCTTGGTTGAAATGCTTAGCTGCCAAGAGAATGGAGGCTTTAGTGTACATAGAAGCTAAGCTGATAAGGTGAAGAAATGTCAGGTGAGTTTCTATACTCCATTTCTATGATGATGTATATTTGGCATGAGAATGCTTGTTGACATAAGGTTAAGTAGGTTTACAAGTATTCGCCAGTGTGTTGTTATGAAAGTAATGGTTATAACTTTATGCCCGAAAGTAGTGTACTCCATGAAAAAATGTTTATGAATTGCATGAAATGCATGTATATATATTGTGGAATACGGAGGAAAAGTATTGACAAGATAGATATCGCCATACAATATTATTGTATGTAAATTGTGATATGCGAAGCTTCGGGTCTTGCGATAGGGACATTGCGATGTTCAAGCATCAAGGTTAGGAATGGGCAAAGGAATAGGGAAAGATGGAATTCTGTTAAGATACTGCTATACAATATTACTGAGTGCAAACTATGATGTGCGAAGCTCTAGACCTTATGGGGGACACTTTGGGGTTCAAGCATCAAGGTAGATATGAGATGAATTGATGCCGACAATTATTAGGTTCCATAGAGCAACATCGCGACGGCAGTCAGAAGGCTCTCTAGGGTGACACTGCAACAACGGTAAGGTCTTTTGAGGCGACACCTCAAAGAGGTTTATGGTGTAAGACCATGGCTCGACTATGACAACTAATAGAGTCCGTCGGGACATTAAACACAGGATCATGTCGCATACGACCATAGCTTGGTTGTGGCAACATAAGAGAGTCCTTCAGGACAATAAACACGAGTGGACAACATGAGAGAATGGTCTGTTAAGAGAGAGGAAATTGCACAAACTATGTGGAGTGATTATATGGCTAGAAACATTATGTAGGTTTAAGGCTTAGGGTTAACGTTTCTATGCTATCTATGTTTTAGTATTAAAATTGTTATTTTTTTAATGTTAATTGGATATTGATATTGAAGTTAGCTTGTTGGGTATTGAAATTGTTGCCAATGTAAATTATTAATGCAGAATGGGTAAGGACAACAAAGAAAGGACAATAAAGTAATTCAAGTGGACAAAAGCGATAGAACATCTTTTTCTCGAATTTTTTGCAAAGGAGACCCAGAAAGGAAATGAGTATTTTAATACTTTCAAAGCAATTTCTGTTAATCGAGTTGTTGTAGCTATTTGTGAAAGATTCCAACTTCAAATTGTCATTGATCAACAAATTAAATTTGTGGGTGAACTACTTGGTAAGATTGCTAATGCATTGGAACAATTTGCTGAGGATAAGACACCGCATCTTTACGGAGAAGTGATGTCGATGGAGGTGGAAGGATTTGATGGTGACTTCCTTTACAATGTGTTTGATTATCTTGTGGGTCATGAATCCGATGCCAAAGCTTTCTTGGCTAAAAGTACGAAGTATAGAAAAATTTGGCTTCAAAAATTTTCTCAATGTTAAAGATATTGATGATTTAATGTGGTGTAATACTAATTATGTGGTGTAATACCAGTAATGCACTTGGAGAATTATGCACTTGGACATTATTGTAGTCATTTTGTGGTATACTAGTAATTATGCACTTTGATAATATTATTAATTAGTAGTACTAATTGTTGTTTGGAAGCTACTTTATTATTATTCAATCTTTGTTTTTTTTTCTTTTATAACACAATTAGGATTCGCATTTATTCGCTTTAGTTGTTTTCAATTTAAGTATCTTAATATTCTAGCTTAATAATTGAGTACTATTTTATATTTAATTCAATGTATTTATTTATAAATAAATCATTGCAATATATGCAAAAACAATGTAAAATAAAAATTTAATAGATATAAAATAAACTCAATTACACGATGAAAAGAGAATAAATTCTCAAATGTATGTTTGTTAGAAATCTACCAAACAATAGAAAATATTTTACAAAGATTCATCCAAACACTAAAAAATATTAATTTTTTTAAAAAAATGAGTCATTTTCCAGAAATTATTTTTTGGAAACCACTTTCAGTCAAACAAGCGGACCGTAAATTAAAAAATTATTTAGAGTGATCAAAATAAAACAAACCTTATTTTACAGTAACCTTAAATAAAATTTACCCAAAATTTAAATACTAAACTAAATGGCCCCAAACATTAGAAATATAATATCAAATAAAGTGGAATAAGAAAAAATATAAGGCCCAAACCAGTTTAAAATTCAATAGCTCCAAGACAAAATTTCAATTGCAGCCCAAAATTTAGAAAGAAATCAAATTCCCAAATTAAGTTTGAACAAATCGACCTAAATTAACATTTAATCCGAAATTAATTTGATTTTGAACTTGAAAAATTTTAAGCAGTAAAGTAAAATATTTTTTAGTCAAATGACGTTTTAACCTTCATTTATAATCTAATGCTGTTTATGTAATATTTATATTGAGTATACAATTATTTATCTACTGAAATTTATTTCATTTATACAGCATTATATATTTGACTTTGTAATGGTTATATTTTTAATATTTAAAATATAGTTTATATATTTAAATTAAATTTTACAAACAATTAATATTAATTGCTTAAAATATTTAAAATTTATATTTTAGATATCAAAATATTCTTAATGAGTTACAATAAATTATTTTCATATATTTTATTGAATATCATAATATTAGCGAATTTGAACATCATTTAACTATTTTTTTTTAACTTTACGATATCATGTTTAAATTATAAATAGAGGTCTCTCTCCCTTATTGTAATTCATTCATTGAGTAATAGGATTCTTGAGAGCATTCATTCAAACATTCTCTCTTGTGTTCTTGCTTTTCTATGGTTTTGTTCATCTTTTGAGTTTTTTCAACTTTTATGTTGCTTCCACTTTGCTTTTCGTTGGTGCCTTGGAGGAATTCCATTTGAATCCTCAATTGTTGGAAGTTAGGTTCACCTAGGCATTTTTATAGTGAAGAATTTACTTAAGGCCACATGAATTGCGAGACTAAAGTTCTAGCCCCGTGACAGTCGGTATCCGAGTTAAGGTTTCGAAGGCACTGTTGAAAGATGTCTAAAGAAATTGTTGATCAGAGTGAGTCAAAGGAGACTTATGGGAGGGCCAGAAAAGCTAGTCGATTGAGGGACATACTGTCGGCTTTGGAAGGACAGGTAGTCATTTTCGAAGAGTCTATGGGGGACGTTAAGGAGAGGCTCGAGGAAGTTGAGGAGGGACTCACAAATAGGTTGCAATCAATGAAGGAGCAACTCAGGGACTATGTATGAGAGTCTCTCGGTTCCGTTGAGAACAAGCTGACAAGAAGGGATAATGCCATCGAGGCTATGATGACGACCTTGAAAGAGAAGATTGCAAAGTTCAAGGGTGAACTCACAATCTACAAAGTTGCTTTGGACAATTAAGGGTTTGTTGCGACACTCAAGCCCAATGTGGATGCTCCCAAACCCAAAGAATTTCAAGGGGACAAGGTCTGCGAGAGATGTGGACAATTTCCTATGGAGAATGGAGCAATACTTCTATGACAAAGGTATTATGGACTATACCACTAAGGTAAATACCGATGCTATATATTTTACTGATGTTTCTTTGTTGTGGTGGCATTGTAAGTCCACAAATATGAGACGTGGTGGGACCAAAATTGAGACTTGGGAGGAGTTTTAAAAGGAGTTCAAAGCACAGTTTTACCCAGAGTATATCGAGGATGAAACTCGAACAAAGTTGTGTTGGCTTACGCAATAAGGCACAATTAGAGAGTATGTGTGGAGGCTCAGTGAACTCATGCTTCAGATCTCGGATATGGGAGAGAAAGAGGCATTCTTTTCCTTTATGGATGGATTGAAGCCATGGGCGAAGCAAGAGTTTCAACGCCGAGGAGTCCAAGAGCTTACCAAAGCTAAGACTGTAGCAAAATCATTTGTCAAGCTTGGTCCGAAGAAAGACAAGCCTAAGTCTTCCAAGCCCAAATTCAAACCAAGGGGCAATGGCGGAGGAGACAAAGACAAGCCCTAAATCTTAAACTAAACTTTTCAAAAATATTTTTTTACAACACTTTTCTAAAACGATGTTCAAAGGCAATACTAAACCAACCCTAATTGGCACATTGTCAAAAGTAGCTAAGGCTTGAGCTTGTGAAATGAAAGTAAAACATTAAACAATACTTTTGTACCACAAAATTATTCTAATTTCTACAAGACAGTGCGTTAAAGGGACTTGCGTCACATCCTGTTTCTAGAAAGTACTCATAGGGTTCTACCAGCAAATTCATAAAAAGCAACCTCTAACTTCTTTACTTGCATAGACGAGCTCATCAGAAGTGTTCAGAATCTTGTTTTGCACTTCACTTGTAGATTTTAAGCTATTAATCTCGATAAGGGTTATAAGCCCAACCTATTTGTTGTAAAATTAAGTTTATCAATCAAGTATATAGGACTTTATTAGAATAGTTTTTGTCTTGATGTTCTAAATTTTTTTAATGCATTAGAATAGTCGACCTTATTGATGTATTCACTAATGATAAATCTTGTTAAAGTACCTTTCAATTTTTATGCACATGATTTTTAATAAAAATATATTTAATCGATATCAATTATAACAAAGAAGGATTTAGACAATATTATTTTTGTTAATTGGTAATAGTCACATACTTTTTATAAGATTTACATTTTAACAGTTCAACCTTTGAATTTATCAATATAATTATATTTATCATATATGTAAAATTTTGAATCAATATAATACCTCTATAATATCAATCTAAAATATCGTTTATATTAATATATGTGTATATATATATATATATATTTGACCAACAAGTGATTGGAAGAAGTGGAAGTAGATTACTTCTCCAAGTACTTAAACCAAGTTAGAACCCTAAAGTTGGCATTAGGTTTAAATTTGTAAAAATGTATTCGTGGAGTTTTTAAACTCTATAAGTAAAATTAAGGGATTGATGTGAAATATTATTTTAAAAAAATAGAGACCCATGATTTTTTTAAATTAATTAAAAAAATAAAAAATACAACCAAATACTAACATTTTTAATTAAATCTCTATGGACGTATGTATGAAAAAGCACGTGTAGGAAAAATTGGAAAGCGTGCGACTGCTTGCATCATATGTGACTGAATGCTTGTCTAAGTAGGCACCCAGGAAAAATTTTGTTCCTTAGCATTGCGACACAAGACAACTACCAAACACCCATCAAAGTGGAAAATGCTATTAAAAGGCTACAATGGCCAAAGGGCAGAGGGCAGGGGCGAGGGGATGCGAAATATATAATCCTCTATTGCTCCATGCCCTACCAAGCTTCACAGTGCTGTTTGGGCTCCACTTTCATCCTTGCACGTGATTATCTCACCAAAAGTTTGGCACAAACATTACTCCAAAAACATAGTTTATTACGAAGTGTGGATGTATCCTAATTTATAGTGCACGTACAATTATTTTCATAAAAATATACATTTACCTACCAATTTATCTCCACTGTCACGTAAAGTGTTTCAATTCATGAATCTAATATTTTCCAACATAATTGGTGTCTGTCGTCCTTGCAGAATGTTTTTGCATATTTCGGAAACATTAATTATACAAGCAGGGAAATTTCGGTAGTAAAACAGTGAAAGTGAATTCCAGAAATATACAATGCCATATATAATATATCAAGTAGTACTATATGGTCTATATAGTCCACTCCGTAGCATTAATATACTTAGCTACAGTAATACCATTTCCCAAGAAACACAATATTGTCAACATTCTACATTTGGATAAAGCTTTTTTGATGGGAATGGAATTAACCCTAGCTAGCTAAGATCTTCCCAAATATTTGCTCCACCAATTAGCTAGTTGAATGGCAAGCTTATTTCATCCATATCATCCAAAGATAGAAACACTTCATCCAAGCATGACAGTTGTGTTCCATCATCATCATCATCACCATCATCTTCGTCTTCACTACAATTTCTTTCATAAACTCGACATACAACCCACTTGCTATAATCCTAACATATCAGAAAAATCAACAGAACAAGTCAATAAATAAAAGACAAATAGACCGAGTTGGACGTATTTTATATGTAAAATGTATACTTACTACTCTGGAATGTCCTCGGCGTTTGGATGATTTGGTGGAGCTAGAATCAGACTTGGAAAGACGATACTCCTGCATTATCCAATTGGTTTTGATGGCAGCCGGGCCTTCTCCAATGTAGAAAACCAAATACTTTTTCATGCCAACTTTCTTGCTTCTGCTATTAATAACATCTTCTTCTATTCCCATTGGCTTCCAGTACCCATTGCCGGTAATCCTGTTTTGCGTCCTCCTACTGTAAAAGTACCATTGGTTCCCCTCACCCAAAGCTTTGCCTATCAAAAACATATTAACTTTAACAAAAATAAAAATAAAAAAAATACTACTACTAGTACGTAATGATCAGTTGATGTAAATACATAGTAGATAGATACCATCAAGTTCCCAAGGATCATGGGGATACAGTTCAAGATCAGGGATGACATCAGGGTGGCAAGGCAACAGGGCAGCCTTGCGTTGAAGGAAATGAACCACAAGCTCTTCATCAGTTGGATAAAACCTGAACCCTGGAGGAAGATTAACACTGCTATTCTCTCCCATCTCTCTCCACTGCAATAAAAGAAACAAGAAGAAGAATAGTGAAGAAGAAGGATTTGTAGTGGGTGATATTTATAGTGTGAGTGGGAGAGGAATTTATTTATTCTGCTTTTTTTTTTTAAATGACGTGAAAAAAGGAGGTGGGGTTTGATAGAAAAGGACGAATAGGGAAAGGGAAGTTGATGATAATATTTGGTTTGGGTGCTCTCAACTCAAAGCTCCAAAACACTCCACTAGGCGGGCAGGCGGCGGTTAACGGGACGCATGGCTTCGCCTCCTTCCAAGTAACGCTATCTGTTACTAATATTAGTTAATAAGATATGGAGGTGAAAGAGAAAGAGATTTTTGTCATATGTATTGTTGGTTCATTTTCTAATTTATTAGATGAATGAATGAATATATATGATGGACGTAGGTGGGCCATCCTCATACATCATGCTTATATCATGCATCTGCTGTCATACACGTGGCACTAATCAATTTGGGGTTTGGTCCTCATCCATATATATTACAACTTTAATGTAGGGCTCATATATTTTCAATATTTTAAACCAAAAATTGCTTCTTCTTCTTTTCTTAATTTGGAATATAGATTGATTTTTCTTTTTCTTTTTAATTTTTTTAACATAACATAAAGATTTTATTTATAAATTAGTTTTAAAATTAAAAATATTATAAAAAGGGATGGATATGTATGAAGTAATATTAAAAATTTTAACATCAAGGAATTGCCAGGAAAATCTAGAGAGGAGTTAGCATAGTCTCGGCCTCTCCTAAGATGTAAAATATTATTTAATTTTTTAAATTTTTTTAAAATTTTAAATTAATAAAGGTAAAATTATACTTTAGCCTCCCTTAAAATTATAAAAATTTAATTTAATTTTTAAAATTATAAAATATAAACTATAATAAAATTAAAATTTCATCCGATTATTCTGGCTTCGTCCACTAAATTACACATTGGGCATACTTTTTTTTTCTTTCTCACATGCAGCAACCAATATGTTATTATTTTATTCAAAAACTGAGATATAAAAAAGCATAGGTTAGTGTTAAAACTTAAAAGCCAAATCAACCAAAACAACTAATTCCTTAAGAAGGGAGTTCAAGTTCAACTGAAGTTCAATGGGGTCACAAAATAAGGTAAAGAGGGAGACAGTCCCTAATGTTTTATATAAAATAATAATTAACCAATTATTCTTAACTACTATCTCTACAAACATAAGTAGGAGAAATGGAAGTAGTTTTCGAAAAGGTGACATGATTAAAGGATGAAGTGAGCAACAATCACATTATGTTACATCTCGTGATTGATAAAAAATATTTTCAATTTATTCCTCAATAAATTATTTGGGTTTTTTATTTTATTCTCAAATTCATATTTGAATAAATTTTAAAAATTAAAAGAAAAATAAAAAAAAAAGTTTAGGCGATGTACAATATTTTATATATGCAAAACTTCATAAGATATTTTTTTCCTCTTTGGTAGTATATAAGAGTGGGCAGAGCATCCAAATCGTGGGATAGGGTAAGGGTAGGAATTGAACTAGATTTTGATCATTGGGATAGAAGGTAGGAGGTAGAGTTACTAGGGGTTGAATGTTTTTGTATTTATTTTGTTCATATTTTAATTTTGTGAAAAAAAATTTCCTAAAAACGAAAACACATGCCCCATTTATTATTTTTTACATTTTTTATGTTCTTTTTATAATTTATGTTCAGAATTTATAATTACTCTTCTCTGTAATATCGTTTCTAAGATTTAAATTTGTATTCTTTTTAAGAGTCCAATATAAATTACCATTGCATCAAATATCTGTTGTTATTTTTTTAATATATCTCAAGATATGTATGTCATCGTATTAACCGTATGTTAAAAATGATGGAGTTTTAATTAAGGTGAAGTAGAAAGGAGAAAGACGCATATCACATGCATAGTATAAGCTTTGGTCCTTAAGAGGCCCTTTATAAAGAAAGCTACGGGTGGGGTTGCCGAAATCAAATCAATATTAAGTAGGCAGTGGTTATCCAAACCAATATCCAAGGGCGTTCACATCTGTTTGGCAGAGCGGCACTTGCAACGCGCACCCTTTTTTTTAACGCGCCGTGTGCCAATTGCCGAACTTCAATCATATAATCACCAAAAGTTATATATATTACATGTGCTTATTTGCATTTTTAATCATTTCTGTTTTTTTTGGCACAATGTTTAAAATTATTTATAGTCACTTCTCAATTTATAAATATGAAGTTAATATATTTCAACGTATTTGAATTCACATCCTCTTACATTTACAATAATATCTATGTCAATCGATTTTAAGTATAAATTAATTTTTATGATTTTCAATTTTCATTAAATTTGTTATTGCATAACATTTTCAAGGACAAGTGATCTAATCATATACTGACACATGTTGATTTATTGTTTTATGGAAAGTGGTAATAGCCATTTTGTTTTTGCTTTTGGGAAGGATTTGGGTGTTTGTTTAGGGGTTTAGTATTTATAAACACAAGAGGAGAAAGAATATAGCTATATGGGTTTTTAGATCAAAGGAATTATGTGTTTCGAATTTAAGGGTTCAGAACAAAGACATTAATAGGTTTCCAAGAATTTGTTCTGAAAAAAAAAGGTGTTTGAAGTGTTTCATACTAAAATATCTTTGGATTTTCCAATTTTATCTTAATTTCTTTCTTGCAAACCTTGAAGAAACTATTGGAGAAGATCACAATCGAGGTGTTCTCGAATTTAAGATGAGCGATATTTGATTCGACTCGAAAAAACGAATAACAATTTCGAATTTCAAGGTTAATTGAATTAAGTTATTCAGTTTTGTCGAGTCAACTCGAATAAATAATTTTTTTTTTTGAGTTTGAATTGAGTTGAATTTTACAATTTAAATAATTTAAATGGTTCCTTTTGATTTAAAAAAGAAAGAGCAAATTGGTGTAAATACCCCTTTGGTTCCTCTCAAACTCAAATATCTCGAAAAGAACCACCAATCTTTATTACTGCCCATTGAAAAACAGTCGTATAAGGTGGTTCTTATGGTGCGGGAGTAGCATAGTCTAGAACGATAGAGACAGGGGAGCAGGGGATGGGCAGTAATAAAGATTGGTGGTTCTTATGTTGCAAATAAACCAAAAAAACTGTTTTAGACTAATTACAGAGAAATCTCTAACTTTAGTCAAAAGTAAATAAAAATGATGTGTGTCAATTATTGAATGGGCTATTGTGTCACGTCAACAATCTGTTAATGGATTAACGAAATTTTTAACAACAATGACAAATTCGAACAGTTATCTTAATTAAAATGATTAAATTGACAAAACAAATTATGTGATATAAGTTGTAAAAGAAAAAGGCTTGAAATGAATAAATGTTAGGTGATGGATAGAGTGACCATTTCATTACCTAAACTATAAGGGTGAATAGTAAGATTTGGGTATTCATCTCTTTCAGGGGCAATGAAAGTTAACTAACTTAGCTCCAATAATACAGGTTAAGATGAAATTATTCCAACACACAAATTCAAATTTTAGAAAGGAAAATTTTCATTATCTATCATATATATATATATATATATATACATATATGCATGTAAAAATACGTATTTTGAAATGGAAATGACGTAAATACAAAATAATTAAAAATAAAAATATAGAGCGTTTGATTGAATTAAATAATAAATAAATAATTTAGTCATAAGTCCTATTTTATTATCCTTATTTGATTTGATTTTTTTCAAGAGTCGAGTGAAATTATTTATGTTAAATTAAAAATTTGAATAAATTAAATTAAAATCTTGTTGACAATACAACTAATTTCAAGATAAATTGAAAACTCTTGACTTGATAATTTTTCTTGTATAAAGGCTCAAATTTATCATTTTAGAAGAAAAAATAAATTGAACATTTTATATAATTTTAGATTTTTCTTTAATTTGAATTTTTTAAAATTATTTTGAAATTTTTGTAATTCCTCATTTTCAAAACTTTTTGTTCATTTTCAAATTTAACTTGGACTAAAAAGATATTTATATTAATTTGTTATCTAAGTAGTAAAATTAAAATTCAACTCAAAAAACTGTATTACTAATTGAAAAATCAAAAACTCAATTCGTGAACTCAATTTTATTTTATTTTTAGTTGAATAAATTTTTATTTTAACCTCAAAATTAAAATGTGATCTTCTATATAAATATCCAAACTTCATTCCTAAAGTGAAATATATATATATATATATATATATATATATATATCAAAATCTCTAATCAATATAACAATTTAGAAAGGCATAAGAGTGGATAATTCATTAAGAATGTTTTATAAATTACTTGTAATTAAAACACAATAATATATACAAGGATAGATTCATCAATTGTATTAAAAAAATAATGTGAATATCTTGACTTACTTTTTAGTATTAAAATGTATTAAAAAGCAAGTGTATAGAGTGGTAGAAAAATATGGAAGTTGCTTGTAATTGTAGCCAGTTGCAATAACCTCGAAATTCATGAACTTTCCAAAGTTGGTACTAAGATAATATATATATATATATATATATATATATATATATATAACCTGGAAAACTTTCATCGCATGTTCCTGGGAACCATTATGAACATACTTATATATATGATCCTGGGAAGCGTTGAAAGATATGTTTTTTTTTGAGTCTCCCTTTGTCTGAAAGAAACATTTCCACATTTCTAAATGTGGTGTGGTGAAGTGAAGTTCACTTCACCAAACATTGGAAACTGGAAAGTGGAAACCATATCATATATTACAAAACAACCACAAAGCACAAACTTTTAAAAAACAAAAAAAAAAAACAAGCCTACTACCGACGCCTAGGGAGCCTGCCTGTGATTTAGCCATTCAATAAGTAATATTATCTATGGTGTACATATGGACTGCCTACCCCCCATTATTCCTCGCCTGTGCTACTTCTGGTAATCATTAAAACTGAAGTTCAAGTCTAGGAGTTTTTGGTCTCTTGTCTCACATTCTACTTCTAGGCCTTGTCCATGCTTTAAGCTTAACTTACAAGTTCCAATGGGATTTTGGCTTTAACAAACGCTTCCAATGACACCCCTTGGTCTTATATATAATTCCAAAACCGCCAATGCCTAAACATCAATGATGACCATGTAGAGCTAGAAACATCCAACCTATCCAACAACATATCAAGGGAAGGGTTTAGTGACATCAATGCCAAGAGGAACAACTCGATCACTCTTGATTCAAGCAAGGAGATGTTGAGTGTTTCAATGTTCTCTCATGGATGTTTTGAGACCCCGCTGCTCTTTGAAATCAGTTCACATTGATCCCACATTGCTGTTAGTTGAGTTCAAGTTAAGCTGTTTTCTGTAATTATAAAAGTTTCCTAACTGGCCTGCGTTATGTGCATGGCTGGAGATTTGCAGTTGTTATCACTTCTGCACGTATTAATATGATTTTCCAAGTGATCATTGGTGCTGTTCATATCATAAGTAGAAATAGAGATGGAGATGAGATTCTGGGAGACTGGGAAACTGAATATAGAGCTTGGAAATTCCAAGTACTTTAAGCTCTTCTTCAAGTAGCAATTAAGCAGGTGTCTAATGGTTCTCGTCGAGGAATGAAAGAATGGGATGGCTGGTGCCAAAAGTAAGATAACGTCTATGATTGTCCCCAGTGGGATTCTAGACAAGCTTTTTGTACCAACTTGGTCTTCTTAAGGGGACACAACAAACTTGGGGACCTACGATACAAAATTCTAAATGGTGTTCCACAAGCATTGCTATAATGGTTTTACAATTCACATATTGAATTAGCCATTTCCCAAGGAGAGGTGCTCTTTGAAGCGTTTAGAAAGGGAATACAAAATATCTTGGAAGGTATATACATACAAGTTTATATTTTCTTTACTGACAGCCTATACATACGAGTTTATATACACTATCAGTCAACTAATTGATGTCACTTCATTGAAAGTTTCTATGACATATGTACACGGATAGCCTTATTTCAAAGGAGGTGACATCATCTAATTATTGATCATATTTAGATCCTATTCATATTTGAACATATTTTTAATGGACCACTATCAAGATAAATTGGTTAGTGGACATCAATAATACATAGTAGCATCATTCTCACATCACAACAATGACTAAAGAAGATACTGTGCTGTCAATAAAGATTAAAAAAATAAACAATTCATGAAATCTAGTAAGAAAACAAGAACAAAGATAATTCCGAGCTTGCAGAATCAATCTTCCTGGAAAAATAGATAGGGGAAATAGAAACAGAACAGAATATTGTATGAACCACTGTTTTGGAAAGTTGATGGCAACTGAGATCCCAAAGAACCCTGATGGTGGCACTAGATACTAAGGGTCTGGCAACTTACTAGTTCAAAACATCGAGCTGTCCTTGTGGCAATAACCCTCCAAATATCCGTGTCTAATCCTGTTGCAGACTCTGCAGACTCAGAATGCATACAGGAAGAGTTATCGGAAGAAGCTGGTGATAGGGAGGTACAATGGTTTCGGACATCAGTCTGCAGGACCAATATATTGTTGTTGGCATCTTTAGTAATCACATGAAGCTTTCCTAGTAAACCAGCAAGTAAATATGGAGATTCTGAATCCGTAAAGTTAGGAATGGGGACCTCTCCAACTACAAATTTCCAAGCATCATCTTGGTAATCATATACCTTGACCCTAGCACTTTCAAGAGAACTAGATGGATCAAGCGCATACAACTCGCCATCCACAGTGACACTTAATTTCATTCCTGCCTGTCTTGCAGGCCAACCCTCACCCATACCCACTGGCATTTCGACCCATGAATTTACCTCTGGATCATATACCTCCCCTCCAACATCAACAAAAAACGGCCAGCAATATAAACTTTGTGGCACAAACAACCTTCCCCTATATGATGTCAGTCCTGTGGCAATGGGTTTGAGTAGATCAGCCAAAAAGGCAGTGGGTAGAACCTGAGCTTTTGAAAATGGCATGCTTGGCATTTGAGACCATATACCTGTATGAGAATCAAATACTTCAGCAGACTGAAGTGGGGTTAATCCACCAGGACCCCTGGTAACCCCTCCGACAACATAGAGCTTATTATTTAGGATGCCAGTCTTACAGTAGGCCCTAGCAGTTAACATTGGACATACTTCACTCCAGGAATTTAGAACTGGATTATACTGCCAAACACATCTAAGGGCTGAAGCTCTAGAGAATCCTCCTAACACATAGAGGCATCCGTTAACAGCACCAATTGCACACCCACATAATGGACTGTCCAATGCATCCTTCCTGACAAGCCATCCCCTTATGACATCAGCAATTTTTATGCTTGAGCCCACCACATTCCACATTCGAAGGCCATTTAAACCTTTCCTGGATTCATCTTCAGAAGTAACGTTGGGCATTGGAGGCAATCTAAGCCATCTTCTTGACAAAGGGTCCAAGGCATACCACAAAGGCTTGTCGCGTTCTTTCTTAGTCAATATATAGAGCCATTCCTCTGTTGTTCCAAGCTCTTTCCTAATATTGAAAAGCTCAGAACTCATGATGGAAGCTTTCCAGGATCGAGACACTAACCTCGCATTCAAGTAATTAATCCTTGGAACTCGAGCTAGAATCTGATAGGATACCTCATCAGGAAGGCAGGGAATCAATCTTGGGTTCTCATCACAAAGACATGTTGACAACTTCTGCCTCTTGCATGTTTCATTTTGTGAAACCTCTAAGGGCTCACTCGTTCCAGCCCTGGAATAATTTGAACTTAAGAATGCCCCCATCAATATCTTACTGATAGAAATATATTAATATATCAACCCCAGAAAGAACCGACTTTTGATGGCTAGAGATTTTAATCAACACCGAATTATCCAACTTTCTACATGAACCTGCTCAAAACCATCGGGATTCTATCAGGTATCTGAGGTCAGAACAGCAGAGTAAGACGGAAGACGTCAGAGTTGAATCAAAAGGCCAACAGCATGGATGAAAGGCAATTAACTTAGTTTCAGTATAACCATCTGATTGAAGGGAGACAATCAACAATATTCAGATAAATAAGCATTTAACAATCATCTATAGATTAGAAAGCTCTAAAGAAGGGGGAGAAATAATCCCCTTTGCAAATTGTATAATGAGAAAAGGAACTGGAATACCTTATGAGAATGATAAGAAAAGAAACAAGCAAAAGGAACTCCCCCTTCTACTATAAAGCTGATATCCCAAGGTAAATTAGATATAATTCTTAAATTCATATAAAGCCAGCAAGAACTTCCGAGCTCAGTATATAACAATAAAGATGGTCACGTTTATCTCTCCCCAATACATCTCTGCAGCCATCAACTCTTCTATGGCGGGTGTCAGCACTCTCTTCAGAAAGCAAAGATTGAAAGTGCAACAATAGTGAACCAGAAAAGAAGAGGCTAATGATACCCTCTTTAAAAACTTCCAATATAAGGTCAACCGGGAGAAACAAAGAACACTATAATAACTTGGAGTTCTAAGACATCGTCAAAAATGGTAATTCTTTCTTATTTTTCCCAAATAAACCCAATTAGATATTTAGAACCAATTCACTCAAACTCAGGTGAGAGTGTCAGAACAGTACAGAAACCATTAAAATTTTATCTCATCACTTATCCATTTTTTATTTTCTTCTAAACAAACAAAAAAGTCAAATAAAAGCTCCTTCCTTTAAGCACACTTCACCCAGCAAAAACAAACTAACCCCCCAAATTCTCAATTACTACAACTCAATAAGGGCTCTTCACATAAATCCATAATTAATTAAAAAGAAAAAGAAAAGAAAACTGCAGTAATCTAAAAGAAGAGGGGAAAAAACAGCTAAATTAAATACAACATTTGCCTACAATCAATTGAAATTAACACTGTTAAAACAAACTGAAGAATAAATGAAAGAAAAGAGAGCCTTTATTGTGAACTGTGAGTCTGTTTTATTCCAAGGGACAGATTTTTGACTGAAAGTTCATAAAAGTTGAAGCCCACAATAAAAATAAGCTAAAAGAACAAACTTTTAAAGGAATTGAAACAGAAAAAATAAAGTGAAAAGAGAAAAGAAAAACCTTAGTTTTTGCACAAAGAGGAAGAGACAGAGAAGACGATTCGTATGAGGTATTCAGGCTATCCATTCGTAGTTCACTTTTTGTGCAGAGTCTGAGCTTCCGCTGTTATGGGTGAACAACTTATATATAATACATTCAAATCACACAATTTATATGTTACATACTTGAATAAAAATAAGAATATTTATCAATATAATTATATTGATTATGTATATAAATTTTTAATTCATTTTATATATATTATAAATATTAATATTTATTAAATTATTAAAATATTTAAAAATTATTATAAATTGAAGTTTTGTCATAGTATATTTGAATTTTTATTTTATTTTTATATTATTTGTAACTCAGATTCCTACTCACGTCGACTTCCACACGTCGTACGACCTAATAGATATTTATAATTTATAACAACACTATTTGATATATTATAAGCAGAATTGTAAGGTAATATATGAATATAAAATATAATAAAAAATTAATTAAGCTTTAATTTAGTTACCGCCGTCGTTGTTGCAATGTTTAAGGTAACATAAGTGGCAGCATATTTAAACATATTTTTAAATTATTGATTTGATTAGTATGAATATTATTGTTAATATATGAGGATATGAGTTCGAGTATATTTAAACATATATATATATATATATATATATATATATATATTTAAATCTAGCTAGCGAGCTCCAAGAAAGTTTTTAACGATCGTATGGTGGACTAATACCGATCAACGAGTAATAGAAGATATCTTAGATCCAAGTCAATATGACGATCGTTGCTGAAAATCAGAGAATAAGGTTGTTTGAATTTTGATTCATAGATTTATGACGTTCAAAATTATTTTATAAAAAAAAAATCGAACTATAGAAGAAAAGGGAAGTTGAGCTTTTAATTGGTGCAGGCGGTGTAAACAGAGAAGGTCATATAGACTTAAATGAAAATTTTCTAATAATTCAATGACTATTTTATAACTTTTTAAAATTGAGTGACCAAAACGTAAATTTAATAATTAGATTACTCATTGTTTTATTATTCATCCTTATTTCACAAATGGAAACCAAGATAGGAGTTTTGTTGTATTTATCAAACCATCTAAAACTACAGTATAACATAAATGGTAGTTAGGCTAATAAAATAGTATTTTTTATGTAACATAATATTGGAGTTTTAATTTAATGTAATATATTTTTCATGTTAAATAAAAATATTTATATTATAATAGAAGTTTTTTATAATTTCTTGATATAATAGAACTTGTTTGACATGAAAATTAGCTACCAAAGTATTGGTTGTACTTAGTGAGAAAACACATTTACTGCAGATAGTGATATATATGATTCATTTCTTTTACTTATAGTTTTCATTAATTCCATATTAATTAATTCTACATGCAATTTATTTTAGGTTATATCGAACTAGTGGAGGGACCGATTGGGCATATATATATAATTAGGGATCGAATAGTTTGTAATTAAGTTATTAGTTAGGTTATTGAAAATTCGTTCTCCTAATGTGATCTTATGTTATTTCATGGCATCAATTACATCTTGCTATATGAAAACTAACACATAATAATTAAATCATTTTGTCTTATGACAAATGACCCGTGGTTATGTTTCTTTTTCAATAACCATATAATACCAATAAGAGGATATCATTTACCCTATAGGACTATGATTTCATTGTTGTGGAATGATGCTATATCATGCAAAAGTCATATACCCAACGTACTAGCTTTCGGTCCATTAATTATTTGAACTTAATCTTTTAATACATTAAAATATACAAGTCACCGTGCATAGTTTGTCATCTACTCAAAATTAAGGTCTACCACACTATGTACATCACAAGTGCATAAATTCATAATCGAATTGGGTTCTATCCAATGTATTGTCACTCCAGACAATTACATATATATCTTTTGGGAGTCACTTGCTTTGATACGTAAAGCAAGGTGTCTCCCCAATTGGACTTGGTAGACAACACAATAGCCTTTCAATTGATTTGCTCAAGTTCGATTAGACTACGAATTGTTTAAATTATTTACTAATATAATTTGTCCTCTTACATTATGATTCAACCATATAATGCAACTTAATATTAGTTAAATATTAAATAATCAATGAGCCAATATTTACTATCATTTTGCTTTGTATGTAAAAAATGTTGAGGACAGATACAAATGATATTAATGAGTAATAGAATTTTATTTAAATCAATATGTTCAAAAAAATTACAAGTACTAAATGACGAATACACTACAATTAAGGCACTAGATTATTACAGTGTCTTGCATGGTTGTGCGGGCTGGCTAGATGCCAGTGTCGTTACAAGTCAGTTATCGTCATGGTACATGCTGCATGATCCCGTATGTGTCATAGGTTGTCATGCTTTAACTACCTAATTTTTAGTGGAGCCGAAAAAGGCAGTTTCGTAACCCCATTTTCGTAAATTTGGTTAGTGTAAAAAAATATTAATATTAAATTTTGGTCATTCAATTTTGTTTGTTAATTGTTTAATTTAGGTAAAAGGACTAAATTGTAAAAGTTTATCGCTATAGGTTTTTAATTGGCCAAAGATTTAAGGACTTAAATTGAAATTAACTAAAGATCTAAAATGACATTTGAACCATTTCTCAACATGAATTAGTGGAATGTGATGTATATAGGAAATTATATTAAGTTAATTAAGTTTGCCTTAATTAAACTTAATTAAATGTTAAACTAGGTATAAATACGTTAAGTAAGTGGAATTGCCACCTTTTTTCTTTTTTCTTCACCGAACCAACTTATAATAACCTAAGGAAAAGCCATTTTGAAGCTCAAAGCAATCGGTCCCTAATTGGTAAGCTTTTCCAAGTCATTTTCTTGTAATTTTTATGATTTTAAGGTCATGGGAGCTTGATTTAGCTAGCCCATGTACTAATTTGCAAAATTGTTGCCATTGTTGATTTCTTGAAGAAATTAGTATTAAATTGATAGATTTCAAGCTTAGATATGAAAAAAGGATTACATTGTATTGTTTTATTAGTTTTGTTCATAAGGACTAAAGTGAATAAAAGTAAAATTGATGGGAATAAAAAGGACTACATTGTAATGTCTTATTAGTTTTAGGTAACCAATTATGTTTAACATAAAAGAAAAATAAGTGGTACCTCTTCTTTAGAAAATCGTCTAGAAGTTTGAAATCCTTCTAATACATGTAGAATAAAAATATCAATAAGTTGAAGACAAACACAAATTAAAGTTTATACATACAATTATAAACGTAATATTATCAACATGTATATAACTTAATAGGAAAATAAATTATAGTAACGATATCTTTGACAGAAAAGTAAGAAATAGTATAAAACAATTTGATAATGTAAATATAAGTTTAGAATTACTTTAAAATAAAAAGAAATTAAACCATATTTTAACCAAGAACTTTGAACAAAATTGTACTAATAACCGGTTGTGAAATTACAGGAAACTATAGTAACAACAAGAAATTAAAGAGAAATACAGGGCAAAATAAGAGATGAGAAAAAAGTAGGACAAAAATAAGACGATAATTCTTCTTTTATTGGATTTCACAAGCTTATATATATTCATTTCTTTTATGCTTAAAGGGTTGTGTAACATTCTTATACTTGACCCGGTCGTTGGGTCAAGGTATCGGGATGTCACATTCATTGTCAAAGCAACTACAAAAATTTCAGATTGATCTATCATATTATTTGATTATTGAAGACCATTTCACTCTTATCGTAACAATTGAATTCATATTAGAACTATTTCTGAGCTAAAATTGTAACACTCCTAACCCGTATCCGTCACCGGAATAAGGTTATGAGGTATTACTTGACTGAACAAAACTTCTATAAGGTCAAAGATACTTACCAGACATAAATTATCAACAATGTAAACATGTCACATTGATTTTCTATAGGAGCTCTTATAAATTTCCAAAATGACTCACTATCAAAACATAACTAAAACATTTCACCACATTAGTTCAATTATAAGGCTTCTCTAAACAAAATGAGCAAGCCATCTTCACATGGCTATAATGTATACAAGTCGAAATATCATTCTACCTATAGTCTATCCTATACATGCCTTAAACCATGATAATATACAATCTTCTCAACTCACATAATGACTCGATAGTGTGATGATATCTCCGGCCCTTCCAACTCGAGCTAAAGTATAAACCTATAAGAAATGGAAAAGAGAACACGGAGTAAGCTTCAATGCTTAGTAAGTTTTAAGCAATGCAAACAATTAATTTACTTATAGATCAATTATTCAAATTTTCAAGAAATCATTCCTAGATAATTGCCATTTTGGCCAAGTATCCATGAACATAATGCATATGTAGCAAATTCACCTCACTTGAATCTGAAATCAATTAAAACCAAATATTGAAATCACAAATAAGATCATAAGAACTCGAAAAGCATCTCATTAACAAGTTTTAACCATATTTGCAACAAAATCACAAATTCACTACAAGCTGTCTTGTTGAGCAACAGTCACTAAATTATTTATAACTGGAGCTAAGAAAGTCCAAATCAATTTCTGTTAATTTTCCCTAAAAAAAAACTCATATATCTTCTATCCATAAAATTTTAAGAATTTTTGGATTTGCCAATCAATACCATATTTTTCTTAAAGTTTCTCCTATTTCACTATTTTACTATTCTGACCATTCTTCACTTTGAATAAGATTTCTCATTGTACAGAATTCAAAACATGTTCTTGTTTATTTCATTTGAAACTGTACTCATTAAGGAGTCTAAGCATATAAATTTTATTTTATAACCATCATTTTACAATTTACAATGATTTTCTAAAAATAGAACAGGGGACTTCGAAGTCATTTTGACTCTGTCCCACGCCCCTTCAAATATCTCATTATTGGAAATTCTTTTGCTTACACAGTTTCTTTTATAAGAAACTAGACTCATTAAGCTTTCATTACATAATTTATTCAGCCTCTAACTCAACTCCCACTATTTATGGTGATTTTCCAAAAATCATGTTACTGCTGCTATCCCAAGCAGATTTATTACAATCTACTCTTTCACACATTCTTTGCTTTCATATTATTTAAACATGTATATCATGTCATTCAAGATTGAACTTATATAACATAGGCATTTAAAATGCTTCACTATCAACTTTAATTCAATCAAAACGAACAAAATACAATATCATATCCATATTTAATTTTTCCATTATCATAATCACATATAACAATCATATACTTCCACATAACTTCACAGATTTACCGAATGTATCACGATCACATTTATAGTTGTAACACTTATTCACATATGCATCACTTTATACCCTTATAATTCAATCCAAATCAAAATCGCATACGAGTACATAATATGTACCTGGCCCTCATAATGTAACATACATAATCAGTAGTAGTTTACCTCGAACATTCAAATTCATAATCTTATTCGAATCATCGGCGTTAAGCCTGCTAGGTTTAAACCCCGAATTCAATCACCAACACAAAGCCTACGGGTCTTTAAGCCTGGATATAATTCCAGCATATTGCCTTCGGGTCTTTAAGCCCGGAGGTCTTTAAGCCCGGATACAATTCCAGCACGAAGCTTGCAGACCTTAAGTCCGGATACAATTCCAGCACGAAGCCTGCGGACCTTAAGTCCGGATACAATTCTATCACAAAGCCTGCGGGACTTTAGCCCGGATATAACACCAGCACGAAAGCCTTCGGGGCATAACCCGAATATAACACCAGCACGAATGCCTTCGGGACTTAACCCGGATATAACACCATTATAAAGTCGTCTCATAAACAATTCATAAAATATAGCATGTATACCTATTCACTTTGCTCTATTTAATCATTCAATATTTTGCACACTAAGTGTCATTCTCAATATCTCGCACATTAAGTGTCATTCTCAATATTTCGTATTAATCGAGTACCATATTTGATTGCCCCGCACTAAGTGCCACATTTTGTCGATATGTCGTCGATATTAAAATATTCACGTATATACAATTTATACGATATCAAAGCATTAGAAACATAAATTTAACAATGCTTATTGCATACGAACTTACCTGGCTAAATTGTAGAGATACCACAGTTCAGGGGTATTTTGGTAATTTTCTCATTTTCCTCGATTTTCCACCTGATCTTGATCTAAATTAATAATTTCATTCAATATATTAATTTAGACAGTAAAACACCTCATTTCATACAATTTGGTCATTCTTGTCATTTTTACAAAATTACCCCTAAAGTTTTACTTTTATTCATTTTAGTCCCTGAGCTCAAAACATGCAAATTAACCATTTTAACCATAATTAAGCTTAGCCAAATGTTCATGGTATCAAAACAGTCCATAATTCACTTTATGGAAAAATTATAGTTTTGCCCCTAATATTTCAACTTCTTTACAATTTAGTCCCTATATCATAAAAATGCAAATTCATGAAATTGAGTAAAATTCTACTATAGAAGAATATCACTAGTGTCTCTAGAAGCCCACAAATTTCATTTATTTGACATTTTAACCACAAAGTTTTCACATTTATCAATTTAGCCCTTAATTGTCAATTTCACAAAAATTCATTTAACAAAAAGTGTTTTACTATCAACAAGGACTCATATTCTTCCATTAAACTTCAAAACCCTATTATACTCATCAATGGAAAATATCAAACTATTCAATGGTTTTGCAAAATAGCCCCCTCATTAGATAGATTAAGCAACAACGATCCCGAAAATATAAAAATAATTAAAAACGGGATTAAAAATGCCTACCATGCATTAGCCGAAAGTTGGAAGCTTCTTCCATGGCTTCTCAAGCTTCATATTCGGCTGGTAAAAAAAGAATGAAAAAGATGACACCTTGATTCTTTTATTTTATTCATTTTATTATTATTTTTAACCAATTTATAATATTAACCTTTATACACTTTATTTATTACACCAAATGCCCAGCCATCATATCCCACTATCTCTTTAATGGGCTAATTACCAAACAAGGACTTTCACTTTTAAGTTCTATATCTATTTAATACCTTTAGCTTATAGAACACAATTTTTGCACTTTACGCAATTTAGTCCTTTTTGCTTAATTAACTATCGAAACGATAACATTTTTCAACGAAACTTTAATACCATCTTATTGCCACTACGTAAATATTTATAAAAATATTTACGACTCAGTTTATAGAAACAAGGTCCTGATACCTCATTTTCTAAACCCACTTAACCTTAGGGTCATACCACTTGAACTTAATAAATCGCTTATAAAACAAAAATCACAATATCAAAAATATTTTTTTTTAAAACCACAATTAGCTCGTAAATATTAAATATAATATTTACAAACCTACTCGTCGGATTTGGTGGCCCCGAAACCACTGTTCCGATTAACCCTAAAAACGGGCTATTACAAAAATAGCTTGTATATTTTGCAATTCAGTTAATCCAATCAATATAGCCTTCAACGCAATACTTCAATTTATTAACTAACATTTCATGAACACATCAAATACCCATTATTCACTTATTATCTCATCAATTCCTCTAAACTTCTCATATGTATTAGTCATTCCAACACTTATAATGACTTCATAATATTTCAACCCTGCTATTATTCTTCTCTCCTCCACTCCATTCCGCATCCTTATTGTACATATATAAGATTATTTAGCTTTTAGTATAACATGTTTTCTTTTAACATTAATTATGATTACACGAATCATATGTATACTCTTAGTAAAGTTGTCTATTTGAGTAGTAGTCACTAAATTATTTTTATCTTTTTCTAAAGAAATCGAAATTAGAATCCGCTTGTTATTTTTGAAACTAGACTCAATGAATTTTTTACCATAAAAATTTCAAAATTTTCACATATGTCGATTAATACATATTTTTCCTCAAACCTTATCTTGTTCTGTTGCTAGGAAACTTTGACTCTTCTTCACTAAAAATTAAATATCATTCAGTAAAAATCTCGTATTATGTTACCATTTGTTTCCCTTGAAAATAGGCTGATTAAGATTTTAGGAATATAAATTTGATCTCCTAATTTTTTTTTACAATTTATAATGATTTTTCAAAGTTAGAACAGAGGAACCCGAAATCATTCTGACATTGTCTCACAACAATTATTATTTCTTACAATCTACAATTCCATTACTTGCATTGTTTCTTTTACGCAAAACTAGACTCATTATGCTTTAATTTAATATTTAATTTAATCTCTAAATAAATTTCTAATTTTTTTTGTGAATTTTCAAAGTAGAATCATTGCTGCTATCCAAAATTGTATTTTTAGTAAATTTCTCTACTTTCTCTATGGTTCTTTACATTATTTTCATTTAATCATACATAGTCCTTATACCTTTGATTTCTATTCAATTTAATCATTCATATTTACGTGTAGACGACACACACATTTCTTAATTCTTAATGCTTTTTACAACACACATCATATTATCTCTTACTTTGAAAGCTTAGTATTTCAAGTTTCTAGAAGTCATGCTTCATTACATACTTTCTATTTCAAGAATTTAGATTAAAATACATATTTTATACATTTTATTTTCAACATATTTAATTTTATTGAATATAATTATGGTTTGCATGAAAACTTACCTTTTTTTTACGAAGAGTTTCTTCCCTTTTTCCTCACTTCCATTTCTTTCTCATCTTCCTCACTATCCTTCCCTTTTCTTCACTTTCGTCTACCAATTTCTTGCTTCTAAATTGATGAACATACTCTCTAGTATCTTTACTTCACTTCTCCTTTTAGGTGATTATGAAAATTATTAAATAAATTGAGAAAAAAATGACATTTCATAATAAAGACCAAATTGTAAAAGAAGGAAAGTTTTTCTCTCCTCCATTTTGCCGTTCACGTTGGGGAGGGAAGGAGGAAGAAAATTCATCATCTTTCCTCCCATTTATATTATCATTTTATTATTAAAATATTATAAAAATATATAATTTAATTATTATTAATATATTATTTAATTAAATAAAATATTCAAAATATCTCCCATATCATTATTACACCCAATAATTATTTTTTTACTAAATGACCATTTTACCCTTCATGTTTCTTTAAAATTTCATCATTAGTCACTACTTTTGATAAATTTGTGATTTAGTCCCTCTTATTTCTCCACTTATTCAATTTGGTCTCTACATGTGAATTCCACGTCCTAATAAACTGGGTTATTTTTACTCTTGTTCCTTTAAATTTCTCATTTTACACTTTGACCCCTTATATTTTTGAATATCTACTCTTAGGCCACAATTTTTTCACATATTCACGATTTAGTCATTGCTTTAGACTAACATATCTCAACATACTTCTTAATTTAAAATTTTCTTTAGCATTTATTAACCTTCTCTATTATCATCTTTATATCTCCCCCTCATTTTATCAGAAATCAATTATACACTATTTAATTTAACACTATTTTTATAATATATCGATTTTTTTGGGTATTACTGATCGATTGAGTTGGTGTAATCTATCAACCAAGTCTCAATTCAGTTGAGCAATTAATCACAAACCCTTTTTTTAGTAAAATCGAAACATTATTATAATAACTTAAATTATGTAAAATTTTAAAATTGCATTTGAAGGATTTGGACACAAAATAATAAATAAGAAAAATTAGATCATCCTAATTGAACAAAATAAATTCTTTAGCGATTTATAAGATTGATGAGAAAAACTTTGAGATACAACTATTTTATAACATTCAATAAATAATGCATGGGGAACTGTAAAAGTCCCATTCCAACATTTTCAATATATTTTCTCTCTAATTCAAATATATATATATATATATTAAATAATTATTTGTTACCGTTGAAATTTTTATTCTATAACCAAAATTGACATTTTTCATTTAACTTTAAATTATAATTTTAAAAAGAAATGGAATATATGGAACAAATAATTATAAAACCTAAAAATAAATATAAATATGTATCAAAATTTCAATTCCGTTTGTAGAGTTGAAAATTTTCATTATTTATATGTCAAATAATCATTCATTTTAGAAGAAAATATTTTTCTCTTATCTTAACAAAAAGAAAAAGAAAGGGATTGGTGTAAATGAATACAATATGTTAGAATTTCAATTCCATTTTGAAGTTAAAATTTTTACCGTTTATGTATTAAATAATTACAAAAATTTAAAAATAAATAAATATAATATGTCATAATCTTAATTCCACAGTTAAAAATTCAATAAACGTAAATGAAAAAATTAGGCTTGGGGTGAGAGAGGCTCGAACTCTCGACCTCAGGATTACTCAGAAAGCTATGAGACCTACGCGCTAGCCAACTGCGCCACCACCCCTAATGTGTCGAAAGTTTTGTAGTAGCAAGTAATAAATTCGTCAGAAACTATAATTTTTACCCAATTTTACAACATTTTCTAATCTTATCATGTATATATATATAATATAACAATATATACATATTATAAGTTGGGTAATTGGTTACCTAACTTCTAGAAGTTTTCATTTTAGACACCTAAAAATAAGCATGCAAAATGGTGATTCACGTTACATGATTTGTTTTAATATGAAAAGCTTAAGCGATTTAGTGGTGGATTTTATTCGGACTCTAAATACTAACAGCAAAGAATCAGCAACAAAAGAAAAATTGAACAGGAGGAAAGAAAGGAGTCTACTTATTTTATTTCATAGGCTCTAATAATCCAAAAGAATATTTATACAAGTGCTTGTTAGTATGCTAGTTGAGTCTCATCCGTACTAACAAGAAGCTTAATTGACCTACTAAGTAGGGCAAAACTAAAAAAATTTTCGAAATTAAATTGTAATTTTTATAATAGCAAAGATATAATTTCATCATTTTTAATAACTTATATTTTTATAATTTTAAAAACTTAAATTAAATTTTTATATTTTTAAAGAAGTCAAAATATAATCTTACCTTTATTAATTTAAAATTTTAAAATTTAAAAGATCTATGTAATGTCCCCCTACCCGAGACCGTTGCCGGAGTCAAGCAGGAGACATTACAAAACTTATCTTAGCACTTAAACAGTTTTCGTAGTAAACTATCCATCTGCGTCATGGTCGCTAAAAAAATCATATCTCGAGTTACAAAACTCAAAATCCAATTCCGTAAATTTTCCCTGAAACTAGACTCATATATCTACTTACTAATTTTTTTCTAGAATTTTTGGTCAGGCCAATTAGTACAGTTTATTTGAAAAAGTCTCCCCTATTTCAGGGTTCAGCTACTCTGACCCTTGTGCACTACGAATCAAATTTATTCCTGTACAGAAATCCAATGACTATTCCATTTGTTTCAATTAAAAATAGACTCAATAAGGAATCCATACAAATAAAGTTTGAGTCCTAATTCTTAATACACAATTTATGGTGAATTTCTAAAGTCAGAACAGGGAATCCAAAAATTGTTCTAACCCTGTTTCACCAAAACGTAAATATCTCATAAAATACAACTCTTTTACCTATTTTGTTTATTCCATATAAAATAGATTCATTAAGCTTCAATTACATATTTTATTAATCATCTAATTCACTTTATACTATTTTTGGTATATTTTCAAAGTTGGACTACTGTTACTGTCCAAATCTGTTTTAGTATAAAATGTTGATAACTAAGTATATAACATCTTCATTTCTTCTCTCTACAACATTTACCAACAATTCCTCTTATTACTCTTCACTAACATATCAAAACATACCATACTTAAGGTTTTGGTAACATTTACAAAACATACCAAAATATCACTTAACAACTTAGATACTTTCAAAATGACCAAAAGACATCCTAGGTACAATGCCATTTCCAAAAGATAGAAACTTCACCAATTTGAGTTTGGGGATCGGCTTGTATCTTTGAGTCCTTATACTTTCAGTACCTAGCTGCAAGCATCGAAACAAACCGTGACGCTGAGAATACTCTCAGTGGTATTTCTATAAACAATAGCTTAATCAACTTTAAAACATGGTAATTCAAACACATTATTGCTATTATTCAATATCAATCAAGACTTTAATAACCTTTACTTTATTTACCCTTATTAACATAACTCGGATACTAACGGATACACGGATCCAACCCACACTCCGGGATAAGCACATAGTGCTTCATCGAACAAATCCGAACTTTAACATTATAGTACACAAAGTACTTCATCGGAACAAATCCGAAACTTTAACGATGAGTCGACACATAGTGTCTTATCGACTCAATGTCGGAATATCCCAATACTTCCAATTCCTATGACATGTCAACTATATCGACTAGCCCGACATTTGTTAATAGGGTATTCAAAATCACATTCATTTCAATATGGTAAAAATACTTACCTCATTCACATTTTCATACAATATAAATATCAAATATAGCAATAACGATTAAGCTCGGTTTATAGAAATACAAACCACTATTTATCGAATTTAATCGATATCTTCGTTCACTTTCTCTTTCCTTCTTTGATGACGATATCCGTGCTACGTTTGCTACTAACAATCATACAATTAAAAATTATCAATATACTAATTCATAAAACACATTTTCATTTTCTATCAAACTTTTACAAAATTCCAATTTCGTCCTTTTTTCATTACTAATCTTTTTCTTTAACTTAAGCTTCATATTCTCTTTTAATCAACTCATTAACAATTTCTAACTCATAAAATTCATTATAAAACATAAATTTTGAGCTCTATTCAACTTAATCCCTATTTAAACCTAACTTAGAATTCTTTTAATAAATCACTCAATTTTCACTTCTAACTTCAATTCCTATCAATTTAACCCATAAAACCTCAATTTATTCAACTAAATCAATATCTAAAAATTTTCTATTTTTCTTCATTTTAACCTCATACATGTAGAACTTTGAATTAGGCATCCATAAACATAAAAATCATAAGAAAATGAGCTAAAACAACTTACCAATCAAGCTTTAGGGCCTTAATCCTCAAATTTCCTTTTCTATTTCTTTCTTTCTTTCTTTCTTTCTTTCTCACGTTTGCTCTCTGTAACTCTTTCTATGTTTCTTTACTCATTATTCTTTATTCATTATACTATATTATATTATTATTAACCTATAATAAATATAAAATTAACATATGTAATAGCTATAACATAAAATATCTTATAGCTATTACACATATATACCAACTATTACACATGTTATATCATACATTCACACATATGGCACTTAGGGTCTAATTGCTAGATTAGTCCCTTTTACTAATCTTTAATCTATAATTAAACTTTTATACCGTATGCAATTTAGTCATTATTCTAAATTCAAGCTACTTAACTTAATTAAACACTAAATAACCATTCAACTATAATTCATAAATATTTCTAATAAATATTCATGAATTAATTTCACGGAAACAGTACTCAAGACTCAATTTCCGATACCGTAACTTTCGGTTCATTACAATCTAAATAAATTTTTTTCTATTTTAGAGAAATCCGAACCTCCTCCTAACCCCTTAATTTTGCCCCTGCTATCAAGCTTAACCACTAACCGAATTAGTTACACAAGTAGAAACAAACTTACAACTAATTGATCAAGCTAACATTTAACACATGCTTAAAACAACAAACTCATGAAGTAATACTTGAGCTGATACAATCTTTAATATTCACCCAACTCAGTAATTTTCAGCAACTTGTTAACAACTTAAAGCTTGGATCCAAATTTGAAGAAAGGAGGGTACAAAGGTTTGGTGAACACATTTACTATTTGATCATGAGTTGATACAGGGCCAACAATTAAATTACCAGCTACAGCTTTCTCTCTCACAATCAACAATTATTAAATAAAAAAATTAATCAAACTTTACAACTCTTTTAAAATTTTCAATTTATTATCAAAATTCCTTTTAGAGAGGGTCGAAATTAAATTGTAATTTATGCAATAGTAAAAATGTAACTTTTAAAGAGTTAAATCAAAATTTTATTATTTTTTAGGGTCCAAAGTATAATTTTATTTTTATTAATTTAAAATTTTAAAAATTTTAGGGGGGTCAGGCCCCCTGTCAGCACCCTAAATTCACTCCTGGCTATGATACTAATTGTTAGGTCTAAAAATATTAAG
Organism: Gossypium arboreum; assembly: GCF_025698485.1. Classification (NCBI taxonomy): domain Eukaryota; kingdom Viridiplantae; phylum Streptophyta; class Magnoliopsida; order Malvales; family Malvaceae; genus Gossypium; species Gossypium arboreum. The sequence continues at coordinate 1,868,024 of NC_069081.1, forward strand.
AAGATGGGTGAATTAGGATTTTATAAACTTCTACAAACTTTTCTAGTTTAAAAGAAATGAGAAAAGCTTAGACAAATTGATTTACATTCCCTTTTTTTTTTTTTAAGACTGAGATAGAAACTTCTGCATAAAAACGGTTAAATTAAAACCCTTTTACTTTTACAAATGCTCAACTAGAAAGCTCTTAATAATTGTTTAAGGTTTTCTACCAAAAAACCTTAACTACATTATTAATTACAAAGAGAAAAAAAAAAAAAACAAACCAATTATCAACCTCTAATAAGTGAGTGTTTGTAAAGTTAAGCTCACTAATACAATAAAACGAGAATAACAAAATATATTATAATAAGCTGCAAGAGATATGTACAAGAAAAAAGAAATAAATAAATAATTGAATAGTTTTCTCTTGTTTTGATTGCTTGGATATTGATCTTTTCTATTTTGTAATGCCTTTGACTTTTATCAAGAACTCAAATTTAGCTATTTGGAGACTTTGCAATATTAATTTTAGATTGAAAAAAGTGGCCTTGCAGCCCAAATATCAATACCTACAAATCCCCAAAAATCAATACCTACAAATCAAGTACCGATACTTGCTGTAAAATTAGTCGTTATAAAAGCATGTATTGATACACACAAGGCATGCATCGATACCTAGCCTTCCATTTTGGTTTTGAGGCTACTAACTTGCAATGTATTGATACCTAGACCTTTGGTATCAATACTTAGCTATCAAAATGCCTTAAAATCAATTTAAACACCTTGGGTAAATATCTTTGAGGCATTTGCTAGTACTAGTATATTTGAGAATTCTTAATTGGCTGGTTGTAAATAGCCCCGGGACTATGGAACAAAGGATTATCCCGGACACCTACACCGAGGTATTGACGGTGATTCTCAAATATCGCAGCGATGAATGTGATACGATGAGATAGAATGCAATAGAAACAAAGACACGAGGAACGGGTTACCCGCTCTTAACGGTCAAAGCAAACCCTTTCATTCGACATTCAATTCTTTAATTGAATGAATCAAATCTCCTCAATTAGGATTCGAACCTCGACCGGGGCGATTAACAAATGACCGCTCTACCGCCGAGCTCTTGAGGAACAACGGGAGATTAGATCTCATAGAGTTCAATTCCCGTTCTCAACCCATGACCAATATGAACTCGAAGTTTCCTTCGTAACCCCCGGAACTATTGTTGTTGCATCGAAACATATAGATGTTGACTAATCTGGCTAACATTGAACTTGGTAAAAAGAAATGGTTGAATAATTGAATAATGAGATTATTTAGGAATACACATTGAATGCTAAGATTACGCATTGAATTTCTGGTAGGACGTCTATGATAAAAAAAGTCTTTGTGATTGTTCCAGAAGAAATGAAACAAAAGATACGGTAGAGCTAGGACAGTTATTGTATGATGGGTTTGATTCACACTCCATGTTCTGAGAAATATTTACCATCCGAAAAGCGGAAAAAACGAAGTCTTTGTCTAAAGAAATGCATTGAGAAAGGGTGGATGTATAGAACCTTTCAACGAGATAGTGCTTTTTCAACTCTCTCAAAACGGAATCTATTCCAAACATATATGCCATGGTTCCTTACTTGACAGGTACAAATATCTAAATTTGATATTTTTAGATACTTTTTCGACCTATTGCCGATACTAAGTAGCGATCAAAATTTGTATCCATTTTTCATGATATTATGCATGGATCGGATATATCATGGCGAATTCTTCGAAAAAATTGTGTCTTCCACAATGGAATCGATAAGTGAGATTTCGAGTAAGTGTTTACATAATTTTCTTCTCGTCAGAAGAAATGATTCATCGAAATAATGAGTCACCATTGATATCGACACATCTGAGATCGCCAAATGTTCAGGAGTTTTGTTATCATTTCGCTCCTGTGTCACAATGGTATTTGCTAGCAACAACATAATGGAGGCAATCAATCAAGATAGATTGATCCAAATCGATTCAAATCCAATATAGCACCTATGGGTACATAAGAATGTATTGAATCGATTCATTAAAAAGAATCGATCCGATCGCAACTTCGAATATGGAATTCAAAGGGATCAAATAGGAAATGATACTCTGAATCATAGAACTATAATGAAATATACGATCAACCAACATTTATCGAATTTGAAAAAGAGTCAGAAGAAATGGTTCGATCTTTCTAATTGAAAATTGATATTTCTAATTCAAAAGAAAAAAGAGCTCTATCCTATCATATATAATGAACTGCTACTCTAGGTTCTCACAAAAGAGAATCGTTTCTTTCAATATTCATTCATTGTTCGTTAATAACCCTAGTGATTGTATCTAGTATCGTATTCGATAGGAAATAAAATATTCAATTGATTTTCATCGAATGACTATTCATCTACTGTACTTTCATGGAAATAGAGGCAAGAAAGCTCTATGGAAAATCATGGTTCAATTTGATCTTGTCTAAGGAGAATTAGAATACGATGTGGGCTAAGTAAATCAATGGATAGCTGCCTTGGTCTGTTGAAAATACTACGTAAACGAATACCCGACTAGAAATGATACGGATAAAAACATTCATGATTGTAGTGACAGCTCTAGTTATTACGAAGGTTGATCATTTAGTTGACGTCAAAGACATTGAATTTCATTTCGATGACACCTTTTAATTAGGGATAGTAATCGGACCGTTATTCCATATATTTTGATAGTGAAAATCAAATTTTTGAGCTTAACAATGATCATTCTTTTTTGAGTGAACTAGAAAGTTTTATTCGGACATGGGGTCGAGGGTGATTTTTTTATTTCACGTTCACAAATAGGCATGCTAGATTATGCATTTCATCTATCTATATATACAGATAAATAGATTGACCTATAGGTTCACACACGATATCTTTCTATACATAGTAATGGTATCAACTCATATGGCCATGTTCGATTCGGTGGAATAAAAATAAAATAGAAATTAGCTTTTGGAGAGATGGTGAGTGGTTGATAGCTCGGTCTTGAAAACCGGTATAGTTCAAACAAAGAACTATCGAGGTTCGAATCCTCTCTCTCCTTTTGCTCGATGAATAGATTTCTTTCTTTATTGCTTTTTCTTGGCTTCTTAATTAAGAATCTTAATATTAATAAAAGGTAATGGCTCGGCAATCCAAAATTGAAGGGTTAGTGTGAGCTTATCCATGCGGTTATGCACTCTTGAATAGGAATCCATTTTCCGAAAGATCCCGGCTTTCGTGCTTTGGTGAGTCTCCGAGATCCTTTCGACGACCTATGTTGTGTTGAAGGGATATCTATATGATCCGATCGATTATGTAAAGCCAGCGGTAGCAACGGAACGGGAAAGTATACTGAAAAAGACAGTTCTTTTCTTTCTATTATATTAGTATTTTCTATTCTATTTTTTCTATTCTATTAGTATTAGAGTATTAGATTAGTATTAGATACCTAGACCTTTGGTATCAATACTTAGCTATCAAAATGCCTTAAAATCAATTTAAACACCTTGGGACACTTTAGTATTAACTCAAAAACATTTGGTACAAAATTTAATGAAATTTTCAACAATAATTTGTAATGATCCAAAATTCACGAGTATCGAAAAGTATATTATCAGGCCTCTATCTTAGGGAAATGGGTTCGTAAAATTTATTAGGAATATTTTTTAGTCTAATTTTGTGTTTAAATATGCTTCAATTAAGTGAATTTAGCCTAATTAAGAGAAATTAAGAAAAGGGCTAAATTGAATAAGGGTAAAAATTAAATTATAGATTAATAAAAAGTAAAAGGACTAAAATGGCAAATAAGCCATTTAGGATAAGTTAAGGCAACAAACATGTTAAAGTCTGAGATATTTTTAGATTTTAATCATGAAAATATATATAATTTAATTATAAAATATATTATTAAATTAATTAATTATAAATATAATTAAATTAAATTAAAGTCAAGTGTATGATAAAAATATACAAATGTAATAATAGTATGCATACATTTGTAAGATATTTATTTAATTATTTTTTATTTAAGTAAATAGATATTTATTATTTATCATTATTATTATTCTATCAAATTATAATTTATATTATTAAATTATGATTATATTATTAAAAAATTAAAATAAAGACAAATGTATGGTGATTAAATTATATATATTTATACATTTGTAATATATTTATTTAATTACTTTTTATTTAAGTAAAAAGATTTTATTATATTAAAATATTAAATTATATAAAATAAATAAAATAAGGACAATTGGATGGTGATGATAATAGGCAAGTGTAAAATATATGTGTATCCAATTGTAATATATATATTTGTTATTAAATAAGATACTTATTATAATAATAATAATAATAATAATAATAATAATAATAATAATTATTATTATTATTATTATTATTATTATTATTAAGTTAATAAAGTAAAAGAATAAAAGAAATGAAATAAAGAAAGAAAACAAAACAAAGTAGAAAAGAATCAGAGAGCAATTCGAAACAGGGGGAAAGAAAAGAAAGAAAGAAAATAAAAGGAGAAATTAGGGTTTGAGAGCTTTAAGCTTTAATTGGTAAGTCAATTAAGTCATTTTTACTTAATTTTGATGTTTTAAAAGCTTTAAAATAAAGTTTTGTTGAAATTAAATTGAAGTCTTGAAAGTTCATAAATTTTAGGCATGGGCTCATGTTGGATAAATTGTTGAATTAGGGATTTAATTGAATGAATTTCAAGTTAATAGATTAAATTGTAAAAAAAGCTATAAGTTTTGTGATTGAGGGATTAAATTGAAATAAATTTTAAATTAGGGTTTTATTATGAACACTTGATAGTTAGGTTGAATTTGATAGGAATTTGAATAAGAATGAAGTATGAATTAAGTTAGTAAAGTGAATTAGTTAATTAGGACCTAATTAAAAATAAAGTGGAAATTGAATAGAAATTTAATTATTTGTTATAATTAGTGTTGTATTAATAATATAAATTATTTTTATTTTCAGTAGCTAACAAAGAACCCGAGACATCGACAAAGAAAGGAAAAGAGAAGGTTGACGAAGAGTAATCCGAGAATTACGGTTTGTATTTCTATAAATTGAACTTAACATTTAAAAATTGTTGTTTTTATTATTTGCTGTGTATGGAAATATATTAAAGTAAGTATTAGTGTTTTGATATTGAATTGAATGTATATGAATTTGTAATTATTGTGAAATAGATATTGAAATAATTAATTACTGTGAATTGAGAAATGAATTGAATACCCTATTAACTGTATCGGGTTAAGTTGGATATAATTGGCATGCCATAGGATTGGAAGTGTTTTAGGGATACTTCGACCTTGAGTCGATGAGGCACTATAAGTGTCGTACTGTTACTTCAACTTCGAGTCGATGAGGCACCTTGTGTGTCGTATTGTTACTGTTACTTCGGTTTAATCCGATGAGGTACTAAGTACCGTATTACTACTGTTTACTTTGGCAAAGCCGATGAGGCACTGAGTGCCATACTAGTGTGCTGTTTGGATCCGTATATCCGTCTAAGTCCGAGCTATGTTAATAGGAGTAAACTATTGCACTAAATAACTGGATGACTGTATTATTGGACTGAATAATTGATTGTTATTGATTGTTTGATACTAAATAACTGATTGTTATTGAATAACAATAAACAAATAATTGTTATTGAAAAATAATGATTGATACTAAGTTTGAAATAAAATAGAGCATTGGATTGAAAAGGTGAATATTTGAATAGTTATTGAATTTGAGTAGTGTTATCTATGTATTTTATAATTATTTAAGTGTTGGTTTATAGAAAAACCACTGAGTGCATACTCAGTGTATGGTTTGTTTCCATGCGCAAGTTAGGTACAAAAGTGATTAACGACTCAACATCCAAGCTGATCCCGAACTCAAATATGTGGTGATGTATTTTCTCTTTTAAAAATGACATGTACCTAGGTTGTAATTTGTTGTTATTTTGATACATAAATATTAATGATAAATGATGGTAATGGTTGTTCCATACAATTACATATGTCTTAAACATAGTCTATGTCATAGCTTTGGCCAATTTTATTGAATGATAATTTAAATGAATCAATTTGACATTTTATTTTAGATTGTTATAAACATAAAAATGTTAGAACTTTATATTATTAGTTTGTTATAATTAGAGATGTATAAATTCATGAATTGATTTGTTTGGATTGGTCTCGATTTGAATTCGCAAGGAAGGTTAGATATTTATAAAGGGGTTACATTGAGTTTGTACCAAAAAAAAAATTTCGGAGTACCCGAACAACTCCCGATTTAATTCTAACGTGTGATTTGGACCTCGAGGGTCCAATATAGGGACTTTATAATTAAATCAAGACATGTATGTCATTTATTTTGAATTAATTGTAAATTGTTTGATAGGTCCGGTAATACTCCGTAACTCTGTTCCGGTAACAGTTTGGGGTTAGGGGGTGTTACATAATTTCACTAAATGACTTGATAATAAAATAAGTAAATTTTATCTTAAATATTATTATATCAAAATCTTGAAATATCAAAGCTAACAAAGATATGTTTAATTATTTTTTTATATAATTTAACTTTTACATTTTGAATATTTTTACAACACATTTTAAAAAATAGTTTTATATGATATGTGATTTTAATATTTTAATTTATTTATCTTATGACTTATAAACTTAAAGTATATTTTATTAAGATGATATAAAAGCGAATAAATTAATATAATTTTAAAATTTAAATAATTTAATAATAAGATATTATTTTTCCTATTATTTAAAATTAAAATTTATTTTATCATTAAATTAATTTCTTTTAAATTATTTTAAAGTAAAAGTAATTGAAAATCATACATATGTCTTTTTACTTTCACTTAGTAATAATTTATAATTAAAAATTTAAAAATATATTTTATATTTTATTTTTATATTAAGTCATATTTTAGTGGTTAAAATTTGATATTAGTTTTTGTATTTTGAGAAAGTTGTGGATTTAATCCTTCTACCTTAATTTTGTCATTCTTAGTCCTTGTAATTTTCAAAATTTAAAGTTTTAGTCATCACTAAACTATAATTATTCAACATTAAGTTAGGTTCTACTGTTCCCAAAATTTGACGCGTCAAACATATTATCATACGTATAATGTCATGTCTAGTTGTTATTTTCACATATAACTCACTTAAAATCTAGTTAATAGAGTAAAGACTATCATTTGTGTCAAGATTGAAATTTCAAAATTCGAAAAGTAAAAGGACTTAGAATCATTCAATTGGAGAATATGGACCAAATCTACAATTGTACGTATAGTATATGACTAGTAATTTAATTCAACCAAACGAATTTAATATATTCTATTTGGGTTAGGACTAAATTTTTAAAGTTTAAAAGTACGAGGACTATAGCAAAATTTAACCTATTCAAAAGTACAAATACTAAAATTGATCAAATTAAAATATAGGGACTAAATCCACAACTTTCTTAAAGTACAGGGACTATAGCAAAATTGAACCTATTTTAAATATTTTATCATACTTAACTTAAAATTAATAATATTTATAATATCTTTTGTTATACTAAAAATATTTAAAAATATAAGATAATAATTTAATTTTATTTAAAAAATTTAAATTATATTTTTAGTTTTAATTAAATAAAATTAACGTAAACATATATCATATAAATAAAATTAACCCATGTTTAGAAACTAATATATATACAATATATACAAATTTCTAATGTCACATACGTGATATGTAATTTTGTCTATCTAATTTTTAATTTATTTTTAAAATAATGTATTGTAATTAGTGTGAAATAATATTTATTATTAAAATTATTGAAAATAATTAAAATATATTAACTTATTTACTAATTCAAATATTATAATAAATTCAAATCATAATTAAAGCATGTTTACCATATTGAACCCCATATGATTGCTTGATGGTTAAAGGTGTTCATTGTCCCAAGTACGATGCAGGTTCGAGTCAATAAATTTACTATTTAATCATTATTGTTTTATTTTTTAATAGTCAATAAATTTACTATAATAATTGATAGATAAATATAATTGCAATATATTAGATGATGTAAAATGAATTATTTATAAAATTTATATATGAAATAATAATTAAAATTTCTATTTAAAATTATAGTAATATAAATTTTCTTTTTATTCTCTTTGTTGATGGGAACATAATAAATTTTTTTATTATATATAAATTCATTTAATAAATTTTTTAATAGAATCAAAATATTATTTATAAGTATAATAAATTTCTTTAATTGAATACTTTAGTAAAATTAAAATTATTACTTAATGTGATCGATCTTATATTTTAAAAAATCTTTAAAATGGCAAAATTAGTAATATAATGAATAACTAAAGTCATATTGGTCAATTGCAGTAAATTATGCCAGGCCCATGATGTAGATACAAGAAAATTATGTAAAATATATATTTTGAAAATTTTAATTAATGATTATAAATATGTGATAAAGAATTTTTTTATAAATATTATAGCTTGTTATTTGGGTATTAAAATTTGAATTGTTTTATTTAAAGATTATATAAAATTATAAAAATATAAAGAAAATGCGGTAAACATGCTTTAATGCCTTGAATATATATTCAAGAAATATAAAAAGGAAAGGAAAAGAAAAGAATTAATATGGGGTGAGAGAGGCTCGAACTCTCGACCTCAGGATTACTCAGAAAGCTATGAGACCTACGCGCTAGCCAACTGCGCCACCACCCCTTCGATAGTGAAGGGAGTATAGTTAATACCATTAAAAACGTAGAAGTAAAGATAAAAAGGAAAAAACCAAATTCACGTTGCAGTAAATGGATACATCATACATCTATATTGCATTTACTCTACATGCTGGTTGATTGAGACATTTAAACAAGTATATATCTTTGAGAAACAACGGCATTGGGGGTGGCATCCGCACTTTGGCAGGTCAATTCCAAGAATTTAAAACCATCTTCATATGAGATCAACACTAGACAGATGGACAGGCAGTAACCAGCAAGAACAACAGAAGCAACAGGTCTGATATGTTAGTTGTTACCAGCTCTGTCACTGTATCTATTGCAGTCACTTACCATGCCAATCTCATTTATTCTACGTCCTCCCTTGCTTCCACTTTACCTAAACTTTTCCCTCTGCTCTTCTTTTACCCACCATTCTTTGGTGCCCTATAATTTGGCGATCGTTTCTTCATAACCCAATCTTCTATACACTACTCAACATTTGGATTATGATTTTGTATATAAAAGCCACGAGATTTTTTATTTTTTTTCTTTTTAATGGCAAATTGTTGTTCTTAATATACTCATTTAACTCCAACCAAAATCCTTTTATCAGTCAAGTCATAATTTCAGGACTTTGCTTTATCCATGTTTCTCAACATGTTCAAGTAGGTGGCCTCAACACAATAATTGGCACGACCGACAATATCATAATTAGAACTTTAATTTTTAGGGAGACATAAACTTATTGCTTTTCTTCAACAATCGGAATAACATTGGCTCATACCTTTTATGTAATTTTGCGAAAAATATACTCTGGATTTTGCTTTCATTTGTACCATCACATATAATATATATACCAAAGTGAAGGATATAAATTAACATCTTTCAACATTAATAACCCTAGACAAAGATAGGTAGGTGCAAGCATTAACAGAGAAACATCTACTTGCATATAAATACAAGATATATGTAAAATTTAAAAAGAAGGGCTCGTATTCAAGACATAAATTTAAAAACAATCTGGGTAGTATTGACTACTGTCACAGCCTCCAAGGCCTAGTTAGCTAAGTCATAAATGTAGTACATGCATATTTTCCTTTTTTATTTACAATTTCCTACGTTTAACTTATAAGACCAGACCCTACTTTTCATTTCATCTTTGCTCAGTTAGGTTACCATTTTCCTTATAACCTTCTTCCTCCACAGTTGTCTTGGTTGTTTAGAAGATGAAGAATGGTAAGATGAGAGGTTTCATGTGCCAATCCGCTGCAGTAAATGCAACGTGCATGGCAGTTGATCCTCGCTCGGCAGTGGTGCCAAGAAAGTTAACCAGAATCCGTACAGATAATACTAGATTGATCAACAATTACAAGTACTCTAGGCTCGTCGAGTCTCAAAGATTTGTTGGAGACGACAAGAGATCCATTGTTACTCCCTTGGTCAGAAAGGAAAGAAATCAAGAACAGAAGCCAATGCCCCACTCTAGATCAGTTCAGCTAGTTTCATCAGATCATGTTTTCCAGGTCAGGCTTCGATTATATACCATTTTTTTGTATGACTTTAAGAACTGACCTATTTACGCTTGTTGATAGTCAATTCTAGTTTTTGACACAAAATTAAGATTTTATGTTGTTTTTCACCTGTGTCTTTTAACGACCATTTGGTTATGTCAATGTGAATCATGTAATAACGTGGGAATGATAAATATATCAACAAAATCAACTGTCCTTCTTGGTTATAACTTATAAGGCTAAATAACCATCTTTTACTTGAATATCTCAATGCCCTGTTCTACATTATCAAGCATGGCCTACGTTGCGCATGTCCAACATTTTCCATGCTTTTTGTTTCTTAATGTATTTGGAAGATCCTTGAGAGGTCATATTCCCCCGCACTCCTATTCAAATATGTGTTGGACATGGGTGTCAAGTAAAATAAACATTGGTTTCTATAGTCGTTTCTCTCATAAGCAATTGCAGGTGGTTGTGATGCGAGTCGCTTTGCATTGTCAAGGTTGTGCTGGTAAAGTGAAGAAGCATTTATCCAAAATGGAAGGTATTTTAACGAATCTATGCTACTTATTTAAATTTCCCTCAAGTGATTTCAGTTAAATCATGGCATCATGTGACACCCTTTTTTGTTTTCCTTAAAACGTCACAAAAAAACTTTTCATAACCCGATCTTGGTGCAAAGCCAGAGCTTGAAGCTAAGCCAAGGCTGAGCCAAGCGGTTGCAAAGTAGGGTAAAGTAGCAGTAAATAGAAAGTGATGGCTTTTATGATTGGTTAAAAAAAGATGGGAGTGTGTGACTGTTTTGGAAAAAAGCAGGGGTGACATCATTCAGTATAGAGCTAGAGAGCAAGAGGGTGACGGTGATGGGGCACGTATCGCCAGTGGGAGTCCTGGAGAGCATTTCAAAGGTGAAAAAGGCTGAGTTTTGGCCTTGTTGAACAACTCAAGAGGGGCCGAATTTTACTTTGAAATGCCGAAATGTTTTTTTTTTTTTTTTTTAAAGGGTGAGAATGTGGGAAAGTGTGGCTATGGAGAAGAAATATAAGAAGTTGGGTTTTGTTTATTTATTTTGATGTTTAGAAATTGGTTACAATATTTAAATTTAAGTGGTCTTGTAACACCCTTAACTTGTATCCGTCACCGGAACAGGATTTCAGAGTATTATCGGATTTATCAATTAAACAATCAAATAATTCTTATATCCAAACAAACATCATTCAAATACAATCATATAGTAATACAAGCCCTTGAGGCTAAAACAAACATTAGAAGTAGTTCGGGACTAAACTGAGAACATAAGAAATTTTTAGGAAAACATAGAAAATTTTCAAAGTGCAGGGGACACACGCCCGTGTGGTCCGGCCATGTGTCTCACACGGTCAAAGACACGCCCGTGTCACAGGCTGTGTGGACATTCAAAATGGGATCACATGGTCGTATCCCAGCCCATGTCCTACCTCGTGTAACTCACTGACTTGGGTCACACAGCCAACCACATGCCCGTGTGACTAGCCCGTGTACCCTTCGAAATTGCCTCACACGCCTATGTACCAGGCCGTGTCAAAACTGGAGGGTACACTGACTTGTGCCACACGGCGAAGCCACACGCCCGTGTGTTAGGCCTTGTAAAGCTACCGACTTAGTTTCAAATTAAGTATCAGGGGGCACACAACCATGTCACCTAACCGTATGTCACACACAGCTGAGACACACGCCCGTGTCTCTACCCTTATAGACAAAAATAGACTATTTTCCAAGCTATCTTTCTCACCCAAACTTGCATTCACCTACACATACCAAATAGCATATTACCATATCAGAAATGGACATTCAAATCAACCACAACCAAGTCCAATTCATACAATTCCAATACCAACAACCATAATGCTTATAAACATCACAATTTGCCAATTCAAAGCATACCAACATCACCTTCCATAATTCACCTAATTGGTCTTTTTCATATATACCTTATTTTGCCTAATACTTAGCATGCTAATGTACTCTCAATTTCAACCATTTGCTACCTTCATTACCAATTCTCAACAAGACATTCACAAATCTAATATAAACCACATATCAAAGGGCCATTCACATATTTGCATAACCAAATTATCAAAATAAGCTAAATCACATGGCTAAACACATAACCAAAACATACATCATTTACAAGCCAAATCAATTGGCTATCAACATTACAAACATATAGGCCATATTAACCACAACACCTATACATGCCATATAATCAAATACCAAGTTCAAAAGTACCAAAATGACAGCTGGATAGTGTGATGAGATCTCCGACAACTCCCAATCCAAGCAAGCTTCGAATTCACTATAAAACACGGAAAAGTAAACAGAGTAAACTATAAAGCTTAGTAAGCTCGAATAGCTAATAAGTATAACTTACCATTCATTCACAATTTCAATTAAGTAAACATGACATAATGTAACTCAATTTAATCCATAAACCTAGCACAAATTCATCCATAAGGTTAGATCCGAGCAAGCTTCGAATTCACTATAAAACACGGAAAAGTAAACAGAGTAAACTATAAAGCTTAATAAGCTCGAATAGCTAATAAGTATAACTTACCATTCATTCACAATTTCAATTAAGTAAACATGACATAATGCAACTCAATTTAATCCATAAACCTAGCACAAATTCATCCATAAGGTTAGATATGAAGTTCATAAATTTCGTCGATTCAATGCTTGTACATACATACCTGTACTAATTCATATAAATCTCATACTCTTTCATATTATTGATATACTCATTGAACCATTTTGAATAATATCGAATACTCGGGAATCTCGCACCCTAAGTGCCAATACATGGTCGAAACCATCTTAATCTCATATCTCATATGTAAATGCTCATCTCGAGCTATCACTGGTTCTGCTCACATAAGCTGACGGTCAAGACGTAGCTACACGGTGCTGCTGACACAAGCTGATGAGTAATCTCAACACATGCCGAAAAACTCAGCCACTGGTAGAACGTACGGACCAGCACCCAAAACACAATAACCCCTAATGACATGTCATTTGTATCCTCTTTATTCCTAAGGTTCAATCGGGATTTCACACGTAACCAAACCTTTGTCGAACATTTCTGTAAAATCTTATTCATCAATAATGTAATTATAAAGCATTTAAAACACAATTACATTAGTGCTTATTAACATACAAACTTACCTCGAATTTACACGGAGAGAATCGAGCTATCAATCCACTATTTTGTTTTTCCCCTGATCTAAATCTGAACATTGCTTTTCTTGATTTATATATAATCAAATTTAACTTATTTAAATATCATTCTATTCAATTAACCCAAAATTCATATTATGGCAAAATTACACTTTTGCCGCTTAAATTTTGAATTCTTTACAATTTAGTCCCTAGCTCATAAAAATGAAAAATTCATGAAATTCCATTTCAACCCATACTAGCCGAATTCTATATAGACTCATAGCAGCCCAAAATTTTCATTATTTCACACATTTACTACATAATTTTCACATTTTTCAATTTAATCCCTAATTGACAATTTTATCAAAAATCACTTAACAGATGTTGTTTATCTAACAACAACCATTCATTTTCTACCATCAAACATCAAAACACATATACATTCAGCAATTGTAAAACCCTAGACTTTTACAGATTCAAAAATTAGTCCCTGGGCTAGCTAGATTAAGCTACAACAATTCCGAAAACATAGAAATAATTAAAAACGAGACAAAAATCACTTACCAATTTTACACACAAGCTTGTCCGAATGTGAAGGATGAAAAATGGCTTCTTGCTCTAGAATTTTTGGTTGGAGAAAGATGGAAAAAGATGAAAATTTGTTTTGTTTTATTTATTTTAACTTTAATTACTAAATACCAAAATTAACCTTAAAAATTATCACAAATTTCAAAATTGTCAAGCCATTATCATCCACTAACACATTAATGGGCTATTTACCACATAAGGGTCTCCACTTTAAAGTTTTATAGCTATTAGACACATTTAGCTATTAGAACACAACTTTTGTACTTTATGTGATTTAGTCTTTTTTATCGAATTGAGCATGCAAACGTTAAAATTTCTTAACAAAATTTCTATAAAATCATACTATCATGATGTAGACCTCAAAATAATAATAAAATAAATATTTTGACCTCGAATTTGTAGTCCCAAAACCACTATTCCGATTTGATTAAAAACAGGTTGTTACAAGTCCTCAATGTTGGCTCACTCGAAACAAAAAAGAGGGATATAGATGGAGTAGGTATGGGGACTTTTTGTATTTTGGAATGGTCTTGATCGGGATGTTTCATAGTAACAATTATAATTATAAATTAGGTATATATGAAAATTTATGTTAACATGAAGACCTATATAAGTTTAATGAACATAAAATCAGATTTTGGGCATCAAGTAACGAAAATAATTGAAAACCAAGCCAGCTTAAATAATGTGGGTTGTAGAAGAATGAAATCATGCAAGCACTTCGCAGAGGCCATTAGGCTCGCATATCCTGTTCTGGCTTTCTTTTCTGGATTTTGCACTATGTTCACCATTTAATTATTTTCATTGTTGTTACCTATTCCAGCATGTGCACCATTAACCATGTTTGGTTGGTTATAATAGCAATGCATTACAGTTCAAATCAATGGGCCCATCACCACACCATTGTTTCGTTCGCTGTAATAGGTTATTTGTAACACCCCTCACCTGTATCCGACGTCGGGATAGAGTTCGAGGCATTACCGGGGCTTTACACTTATAACATACTATTTGGGTCGCAAATTTTTGCTCAAATTTAAAACCTTTCAACCATGAATATCTCGTCCCTTATATAAGCCTTCGAGGCCTATAACGTACCTATAGGCAGTGCGGGACAAATTCGGGCACGTTCAATAAACCTTGGGCTCCTCAGAGAATTTTCCTTATCTTAAAGTGTTACACGCCCGTGTAGATGGGCCGTGTGGACTCACACGCCCGTGTGACTTGGGACATGCCAATGCCCTTCGGCCGTGTGTAACACTGACTTATCAACACGGCCGTGGGACACGCCCCTGCTGCCGACTCGTAGGCAACACTATCTTTTAGACACGGCAGGGATACACGCCCGTGTGGCCTACTCGTGTGCACTATTGATATAAAATTTCAAGTGCAGGGGTCATACGGCCATAGCCCACACCCATGGGAAGGAACCGTGTGTCACACACGGCTTAGATACAAGCCTGTGTGTCTGACTATGTTGACCCTAATAGGCTATTTTCCAAGCCTTAAGTCACCCCTTTCTACTCCTTATACCTAGTGGTTACCAAGTTCGAAGGAAAACATGGTTATACACTTGTAAATAATCTTGATAAAACTAGTTGTATGGAAACCTCATATTATTGGTTTCATACATGAAAGGTTATTTCCCATTTAGTGTTTATGGGTTTCCATGTCACTTTAATTCGTTCGAAATTGGCTCGTTCATGTAACTCATTTCCAATTGGTAACAACCCATCACTTGTAAAAAAAACCATACAAAAATTCGTAGGTCATAGCCTACTTTAATTAAGCCAATTTTCATGGCCATATACAAAAAGATAAATATATTTTTACATGCCTTCATTTGGAAAATCAAATGACACATATAACAAAATACTCAAAAATCCTATACATGCCATTGAACAAAATAAAAATGTCTTTATACCAAAGCTTGTCTAGTTGATAGTGTGTTGACTCTCCAATCGTCTTCCAGTCCTTACGAGTCCTCGAGCTCTGTGAGACAGGGAAAAAGGGAGGGGTAAGCATTTACATGCTTAGTAAGCTCGAATAACAGGAAAGTAAACTTACCAAGTATTTAACATGCATCCATGATAGATAAGGAAACCAACAATTATTAAATGGTTCCCTATTACATGCACTCAATCAATAAGTTAGTAACATAATCAAGCATTATATAATTTAATTAGATGAGCTCATCATTCAACATCTCATTTACACAAACATCTCATGTTAATCTCATTGAGTTTCTAGGAAATCTCGATGGAATACCCATTAACTATCAATTCATACGAATGATCATTCCATATACGCACTCCCGCGAACCTCACATTTTATGGCGGGATTACCAGTCCAGGCTAAATCCCCCATTTTATGAACTCATGAGGTGATGTCGGGATTACCAGTTCAGGCTAAATCCTTTAATACGACAACCACCCTCAATGAGCTCAGATCTGAATTACCAGTCCAGGCTAAATTCAGACCCTAATCGGATTACCCATCCGGGCTAAATCCATAATGCGCACATATTCTTCAAGAGGCTCGACCATTCAAAGGAACACCTGTCCAGGCTAGATCCCTTCAATATTTGAGATCAACGTATTACCCGTCCGGGCTAAATCCTTACTGCAACACATGCAGGATCTTGTTACACATATCAATCAAGGTTTATCCATCGAATTCCCTTTTTCAACCTCAACCGAGACATTTTTTACATGTTACCATCAAATATGCATTTCTATGATATTTCATGCCAATAATAAATGAAATCATCATGCATTAATAAATCCTACAAATATGCATATTAGGGGTTTACTTTAAGTTATCTTACTTGGTATTTATTTTGGAGCTGTGTTTCGGTTATTCCGAAACCTTTCGTTTACCTCGATCGACCTTCGGAATTTGTTCCTCGGGGTCTATAACAACAAAATTATATCATTAATACCCCAAATTATACATCACAAATCTAATCCTCACCCCCAGTCCAAATGACCGTTTTGCCCCTAATTTTTAACATTTTTACGATTTAGTCCCTAGGCTCGTATAATGAAACACATGCACTTTCTATCTTACCCAAGCCTAGCTGAACACTTTTCTCTCTTATGGAAACCCACATTTCCCATTTTTTTCTCATTTCTACCACACAATTTATAACTTTTGCAAAATGGTCCCTACAAGGGTCTTTCATGAAAATCACTTAGAAAAAGATGTTTAGCACATATTCATCTTTCATATTCTTCCATAATCCATCAAAATACAAATAAATTATGCATGGATAAATTTTTAAACATGAACCTTAGCATGAAATATGAGTAGAAATGGAGAGAGCAAGCTACTGAGATTTTAAAAATACAAAGAACATTAAAAACGGGGCTTGGGAGCACTTACTATTGACCTTGAAATGTTTGAAAACCCTAGATATGGTGACAAGAGAATTTCGGCAGCATGGAGAAGAAGAATGGCTGATTTTGGCTTGATTTTTCCCATTTTATCTCATTAAAAAGCCAAATGACCAAAATGCCCTCATGCATTTTCTTTAAAATTTCATCCACGCAAGCCCTTTTTTGTCCAAAAATTTAGAAATTGGACAATTTACTACCCAATACCTTCTATTTTATAATCTAAAGCAATTTCATGCAAATTGCTTCTAGAATCCAAGTTTTGCAATTTATTCAATTTAGTCCCTAATTTCCAATTGGACACCTTACTCGAAGAATTTCTTCATGAAATTTTAACACATGCATATTATCATATTATAAGCCTCGTAATAATCATAAAATAAATATTTTGATGTCGGATTTGTGGTGCCGAAACCATTATTCCGACTAGGCCTTATTTCGGGATGTTACATTATTATAGTCCTATTCCATAAAGGCTGATTCAGGTTAAAAATGATGTTTATCATTCGATGGTCTCCCAACGGATTGATGATTCAGAGAATGGGTGGGTAATAAATTGGCTGAAGCTTTCAAATTTACCCTTACTATTATCCTTTCTTTCTCACTTTTGAATCTTTTTTTTTTCATGATTCTTCTCCACTTAATTTAAACCCTTTTTTAATCCCATTTCCTACTAACTCTATTTGCGTTTTCACTTCTTCTTCAACTATTTTTCCCTTCAATATATTGACAAAATTGAAAATTTCTAATAGTTTAATCCATTAAAAAAAAAGAAATGAAGCGTTTTTTGGATCATCTCACAGGATTCAAGATCTGATAAGTTTTAATTCGGACCCAAATTTCTTATGGGCTATGTGCTTGTTCTTAGATTTTTTTTTGACCCATAATAATCATTGATCCAAGGGGAATTTGTATCATTTATAGTATAATGTTCTTTTTAGTGATAAGAAAACATAAAATAGGAATCACATAATCCTAAGCCAAAACCCCTTGGAGGTTGTTCAAACAATTGTAAAATATCCTCATTGCTACGAGCCATTTTCACAAGATAATCCGCAACTGGATATAAAATATTATGTTTGGATAATTTACAAGATAATTTGCAAGTTGATGTATGAACATTTTAGATGTAAAATATAATTCTCAAGCTATTTATTATTTTTAATCTTTTGCTTTTTAGTTTAAAAGATAATTAAATTATTTGTTTCGCTAACGATATTTTAATACATTAAATATGCATTGTCGTTTAAAAATAATAAAATAGATTCTATATTATTTTTCTAATATTATATATTATGATTTTTATTAATTCATATTTTAATAATAATTATATTAAGAATGTTATTAAATTATACAATATTTTATTGAATTATATTTAATAATAATTATGTTAAAAATGATTAAATTATTTATTATTTTTATTAAATTATATTCAATAATAATCTTATTAAAATTTAATAATAACAACAATAATAATCTCATTAAAGCCTTTTTCCTTATACTATTATAATATCTATTCCATTTAATCAAATAAAAGAGTACTATTATAACTCTATTCCATTCCATTGTACCAAACAATTGAATTATTGATTATAACTCTATTCCATTACATCTCTTTTCTATTACAGCTCTATTCCATTTACCCCAATCAAACGTAGCGTAAGTATTCTGCATATTCTTCTTTTAATGTTAATTTTGTGTCACAAAATTTAAAATTAAATTTTACATACCCTTGAAGTTAAAATTTTATAAATTACATCACTAATTTTTTATATAATAAATTAGAACACTAATCTTAATGTACATTAAATAATTTTAATGAAGAAACTCACTCAACATTTATATATCGCAACGAGAAGCGTCGTCTCGAGCCTAGCCCCATAGGCGGAGGGGGTTCCAATACCCTCAGGTGTTCGATTTGGCACAATATTTTTTATATGGGGGCTTTCAAGGGGTGTAAAATTCAAACTTGTTCCAAGAGCCCTTCGTGCACCGTCTCTGATCATCAGTGAAATGTAATTGCCTGCGGAGCTTTTCTTGAGGATGTCTGGCTACTCGTCAGCTTTGATAAGAGGAGAACCTCGGAGATTGTTGCCCCTCATGTTTAATCGTAGTGCTTGGTGTGTTCTTTCATGGCTTCTACTTTGCTTCTGTCTCCTATTTTGATTAAAATCTTATGACGAAGAGCTCGAACTGTGCCTTGAACTTGTCGCACTATCTATTTCTTCAGTTTCTGCTAATTTACCTTCTATTTCATATAACTGGTAAAGTTTCATCGACCTGTTAATCATCAATATGTCCTTGAGATGCTTATGTTCAAGGCCAGAAATATTGTAATTCTCTGTTTGATTCTCCAAGCTGTTGATGAACTGCTAGTAGACTAGTTTTTGACTTCAGGGCTATTTTGTTGGCTAGGAAGTGATTGACAAATAACATTGACAACTTGCTAAAATTTTTAACCAGCCCTTGTTGTAAGGAATTGTACCAATATTTTGCATTTTCTCCAAGAGTCATTGGAAAGACTCTCCACTTTAACTCATCTAAAACTATCTGGACATCCATGTAGCTTCTATACTACGACAGGTGATCAGTTGGATCGCTCTTACCCTCATAGGCCTCCATTTAGTAATGAGTGGAGCCAAAAGGTCATTGGCATCCGACATCCGTTCCATTTACCCATCTGAGCAGTTCGCAGATCCTGCATTTCTTTGCGCAAAGTTTTAACTTCATTTCTCCACATAGCTTCTTGCAAAGGAACATGTTGGGGGTACATATTCCGAATCCCCACGTTGTGGGACATCCCTGCCAATTTTTTTTGGTACTTTCCGCTTCATTTCTCCGTTAACGTATTCCTTGTTATAGATTATGATACTGCCCCTTCCCGACCGAAGAGGCTCTCTCCTCCTTATCGTTGCACTGCCTCCTAGCAGTACATTAGGTTGTTAATAGCTCCTAAATATTACGTTGTAAGAGCTCTTATTGTTGTTGGTATGTTTTCTGTTGCTGCTGGAGCTTTTGAGACTGTCTACACTGCTCCTACAAGCTTCTAAATTGCTCTTGGAGCTTAGAGAATTGTTGAGAGCTGACATTTTGGTTTTGGGTTGTGTTTCTTTAATTTTGGGGTTGGTAACCAGGGTAGATCTCCTGATATCTTTGTTGATAGGAATATTTCTGTGTACTGCCATATGGGTCATAATAATAACCCTTGAAATTCTAGTTAAGTTGTTTTGATCAATTTGTGGGTTAAAATTGTTATTTTGATCAATTTTAATGTTTGGGATATTGATTTTTGGGTTTGTTATTGAAAAGATTTCTAAGTCAAATTGAGTCTATGCATATCACACAGAGCTGCAAAGGGAAAGCGATGAAGGAGGTGGAGATTTTGTAGATTGGATCTCATTCTCTCCTTAGGCTCCTAACTTTATAGTCGTCCCTTATCCCCTGTCTTCAAGGTACCACATGTCAAGTTGTTATTAGTTGGTCACAGGCAAGTGGCATAACGCTATAGGCCTAGATAGAGTGACATTATAATGTGACCAAAGTCATCTCGAATGGGATGTGATGCTTGGGATTTGATAAGAAAATTAACGAGTGGGCTTGCTTATTAGACAAGTTACTAACGGGAGGGTCATGGTGAGGGTCAAATGGTCTTTATGTGGGACCTCGGATGATGATATTATTTGATTTGCTCGAAACCAGTTGGGAGGCTTTATTAAAGCGTAATATTATACAAGTTATTTAGCATTCCGCTTATAATCATTGTTGAGTAAATTTTAAAAAAATTATTTTTACATATAAAAAATTTAATTATATCGTAAGTGTGATATAGTTTAATCTTTATATATGAATGAGTCATTTGTTTAAAATGTAAGTTAATCTTCTTTTTTCTTTTAAGAGAGAGAGAACAGTGACTCCATATCCAGCGCCATCAGAGTGTCGGTGCAGCTGGGCGAAGGTAGGCCCTCTTGTAATTCAATGAAACCCTCGACTGACTCGACGCTCTTATCGTGAAAACCTTGATTTGTTTGTTAGGGCGTCAACTTCACCGTAATCGGCTGTTTTTTTCAGCCTAGAACAGACTAATTGTATCCTTTCACAAAGGAAGTTTCGCACACGCCGTACACAAAGACAAGCAGACAAGTGGTGTCTGTAGCAACATAGCACGAATAGCGCTATCACATCCTGAGGCCTCCGAACAAACCAAAGTCTTTCATATGGTACAAATCTGGACCGCTTTAAATAACGATGACTAATCGCCCCATAGATTTTCATATCGATGATGGAGCTGCTCTAGCACATGCGTCTTTCGCTCCATTTCTTTTTCAGTTTTAAAATTATTATTTTATCTCTTGAGAAAATATTTTTCATACATTTCAAATATATTCTTATAATATTAAACAGAGAAATTATTAGTAAATAAAATGATGTGAAGTAGCTTTTTTTTTTTTTTTATGACATCTCTAAAGGAAAATAATCACCCTCCCAAAGTATCACCATTAAGCATTAAATCAGACACATAAACGAGAAAGGAACTAATCATAAAAAAAAATGTATCCTGAGGATGGTCCAAAACCTAAAATCATAGTTTTCCAGTAACCCACTAAATGAATGCTTCAATCTTCATTCTCCAACCACACATCAAAACACAAAAAAGGCAAACAAATTTAAATACGGGTATCCTATAATTATGTCCCTAAACGTCAAAACGGGTATTTTTCATATGATACCCCCTCTCCTTCACCTCCAACCAGACACCAAAACAACCATGAGGCCTACCACAAGTGATCCCGCTGAAACAGATAGCAATGAGGAGCCTGAACTACCAGGAGCTGGCGCAGGGGCTACTTCATTTGCTCCTTCTGACAATGCTGTGGGCGCCCTGGCCGATGTTGATGGTTGCATTCCTACAAATTTGGTAGGGGAAACTAAGTCAAATGCTATGGTAAATCAAGGGTCACCATAGGTCAAGCCTGTTTGGATTTTAAGGGTTGGAATTGGCGTGACTTGACTGCTTTTTGAGTTCTTAAATGAAACTGGATTCACCATCAATTAGAATCTTTATTTTAAGAAAGGAACAAAAGATTTGATGACATTGAAATACTTCAAAGAAAAGATAAGGATTAGATTTATCAGAACAGACCTGGTGCACCAGCAGGTGTGAGAGATACTGCAAAGGAAAAAAAAAACACAGTTTCAGTTATCAGTTCTAAATCCCCAAAATCTCTTCTTTTTCTCCCCCTTGTTAATGAATGACTGCATGAAAACTTGAAAAGGATGCTTCACAATACATAAAATTCAAACGTGCCCTTTGCCTACAATAGAAATTTGCAACAAAAAATGGCACATTTTAGTTACCCAAGAATAACCAAAGGGGGCTTCGTGATTTTATCTAAGTCAAGATTCCACAATTTATGTTTATAAACAAACTAGTACATAGGTTTGAAAAGGAAAGAAAAGGTTAAGTCACTCACTTGCGCAGTTAGTAGGAGGAGCAGAGACTTTGCAAAGAGCAGGCAAACTCATGGCCTTGGTGACATTCAGAGTAACACCCAGAGAAGCACTGCTCTTATAAGCCTCACACAAGCACTCAGCGTCGGTTTTCAGCACAGTTTTCAAGCCAGAACAACAAGTTCCTTCAGGCTTCGACACTTCACTCCCGCTGGATACGAAGGACAAACAGTCGGCCATGTTCAAGATGAGGGAGGAACAGTCCACGGAGGAAGAGGAAGAGGAAGGGGAAGGGGAAGGAGCCGACGCCGTGTGGTGGTGGTGGGCGGCATCAGCGGCCAACCAGACAGATATAATGGCAGCAAGTGTCAAAGCAAGAGAGAAGTTTGATGCCACCATTGTTGGGAGAGGAAACAGTGGAGGCAACAATTGGGTATAGTGGGAAAAGGAAGAAAAGGAAGAAAATGAGAGGACTTTGATAATGGAGGAGTGGGGGATTTATTGGAGAGAGAGGAGCATGTGGAAATTGGGAAATCTAGTCGGTGCCAGTAGAATGGGAAACGTATACGTGTCATGGTTGCTTTATTTTTTTTTTTTTTTGTCAGAAGTTTTTTTGAATTTTAAAAAATTTTACTTTAATTTTATTTTAGGTACAGTAAAAATATATTTGACAGCGGCACACATTTATACTCACGCAGTTAAAATAATAAAATATCATCTGTGAGATGTAGCATAATAATTACTGATCTTATTTATTAATTATAAAATTAGGGTTCAATCAATTTCTTTATAAAATGAAGTACATTTTACGATTAATTATTTATTTTTGTGAAAATTACTCACAACGGGAGAAATAATTATTATTATCAGTGATGAATGTTTTAGTTTTGACCAAAAAATAAAAATCAAAATATTTTAAGATAATAATGTAATCATATCATATACAAGTAGTTCTTTTATTTTATTTTTTAATTTTAATTTATGTGTGGAGATAATTAAAGTTTTTATCAAATAATCGTTTGACATGATTTCAAATTATGTGGCTTTATCTCCCCATTGTATAAAAATATATTATTATTTAAAATAAGTAATAGGCAGAAAAGAAAATTCTATGTGATGATAAATAGTTTATTTTCATTTTTATAGGAAATTAATTTCATTACACCAAACAAGAGAATGTGAGCCAATAAAAGAGAGGACAAAAATTAAGTCCCAAGTCGATAAACTTATCATATACATCCTGTTCTAACATTCTCTACTTTCATCAGATAGATCAAATATAGCATCGTGATTTAAAATTCAGGAAAAACTAGAATGAGGACTTTTCCATTCAGACTGAGTCACATAAGATAAGGTTACCCTTGTAAGCATATAAGCTACCTTATTAGCTTCCCAATCGGAGCCAACAAAAGGACAGATTTTGGAATTGAGAAGTAAGCACTCAACATTATTTTTAGGTAAATGACAAAAATATATTTAGTTGTACCTTCATTTATATATTGGTTAAATTATGTTATTAGTCCCTGTACTTTATGAAAGTTATGAATTTAATCTCTGTAACACCTCTTACCTGAACTAATAATACATCTTAGTACAAGATGCTACATTTAAGCACATAATCATATTTTGAAATCACATTCATACTAAACCTAAGTACATGCCATCTCTAAAGTCTAAAATTTATATATATACCAAAAAGAACTTGAACTTTGAGAGTTGATGGGATCCTCATGAAGAAGTACTGCTTGTATCTTTTATTTACGTCTTTCACCTATGCGTTTAAAATAAACGCGATAAGCTACGTGAATAGCTTGGTAAGTACTCAATTGAATTCAATCTTATCATATATATATATATGTATATATATAATCTAAATAAATTTTTAATAACATTTATTCTCATAGTTTCTTTCATCAATATGCTTAAAATTTCAATGTTGGAAAAAAATCCATTTTGAAAATGATTTTCTTGCATAACGAAAAATAAAAATTTTAAAAACTGAATTGGTTTGTGATGTTTATAGTAATAAACCCTTTACCGAAATCGCAACTATGTTTTCAACTAGACTGATCCTTGTTGTTCCTGGCTTTCAACCGAATGACCTTCTCCGCTATTCTCGTACCATGAATTACTTCAAGTGTAGACTCGAACGATTCAAATCAAACACTGAACTAGAAATAGTTTTTTTTTTTTTTTACTTTCAGTGTGAAACCAAAATCTCTTTCAACAGAAATCGGTAGAATTGTTTTTCCGAAAAATAGAATTTATATTTAGAAAATAAATTCTCACTATTTTCGGACAAAATAACAATATCTCAAAGTTGTATTTTTTAGCCCTATGGTGTCATCTATTTATATGAAGAATAGGTGAAACCCCAGTTGAATTGTAGAAGTTTATTTCAGATAGAAAAATGAGCTCCTATTCTAATTAGAAGTATAGGGGGCAGCAACCTTAGTTAAACAAACTAGGGCTTGTTGTCCCTCTCTTTAAACATAAGAGGTTTTTGGGCCTCTCACATATCAGGTCCAATTATAAGCACTTCCTGAACTTTTAACCTAGTATTTTATAATTCAACCTAACCTGATATTTGTTTTTCTATTTCCCAAAATAAACATCTCAAATTAATTTAAATAAATTACTTCCCAATTTAATAATTTTCTCAACCAATTCTAACTTCGATAAAATCATGAAGACTTTACCGTAAAAGAAGCAATGAGAAAATATATTTAATATTTTTACATTCAACGAGTCACTATGACCAAATGATTTATTTTCATTTTCAAACTTTATTTAATTTGAAAACCATAGATTCATTTCCATGTTATTTCTATTTTTTGAGACAACCATATTCATTTCCAAATATTTTCTATTTCTCCATTTTTATCATTTCTATTCATTTATGTTCATTTAATTCAATATGCAATTCATTTCTGGTTTCAACGAGCTAATGGAGGGCCCAATTGGACATATGCAATTAAGGTTCAAATGATTTATAATTAAGTGTCATCTTTTCACCTACTAATTATAAACTTATTTAGTCACAAAGTCATCCCACTATAGTATCGTGATTGAGCTTTCCCCAACGACACACTATTACGAAAGCAACTCGATCAGTGTTCGTCCAATGACCTTGTCATAAGTGTATTACCCTCATAGGATATCCTTAATCTTTTTTGGGATAAATTCGTTCTCCCATGATTCTATTTTATTTTATCGTAACCATTACATCTTCCTTCATGAAAAATCAATTGCTATCAAATAGTAATCAAGTCATTCATCACAAAGACGAACAATACATGGCCACGTTTACTTTTCATCAACCATGTAATGCCAATGAGAGGATATCATTTACCTATATCTCAAGCTATGAATTTCACTATTATAAATGACACTACATACTGTAGAAGTCGTATACCCAACGCACCAGCTTTTAGTTCCTTATTCATTTAAACTCAGACTTTTATTTACATCAAAGTATATGAGTCACACATACATAGTTTACCATCCACTTAGGATTAATGTATGTCACACTTAGAACGTCACAAGTGAATATATCCATAAACGGATTCAAAATCAATTCTTCTTAGATCCAACCTGATGTACTATCTGTTATATCTATGTGTCTATCTTCTGGAGTCATCCTAAATGTAATACCCCTCACCCGATTCGGTCACCGGACCCGAGCTATAGAATGTTAGAACAATTAATGGAATGGAACATATCTATAATCAGCTTTAAACTTGAAAGAAATAGCAAACATATCATACATTCATATTTGAAATCATACTCAATCAAAATCGAGTCTCAAACAAGTTTACGAGAGATTTTAACTCAATTTGGGGACAAAGAATAAGTCAATTGAAAACCTAGTACAAAGTATGGAAATTTTACAAATAGAGGTCACATAGTCATATGAAAAACTATGGCTGTGTGGATATAGAGTCGTACGATTATGTAACTCACTGAGACCGTGTGGACCAAAAATGCAAAATCTCAACAAAAGTCGCATGGTCGTGTGCGAGAGCCGTGTAACTAACTGGAATCGTGTGCAAAAATAATGACCATATGAACAGTACTTGCACGAGCATATGGCTAGCTCATGTGACATTCAGGAACTGTGTGGGCCATCAAATACTCTACCCTAGTGATCATATGACCTTGTCATCCGCCCGTGTGGAGACACAAGGCTATGTGCCAAACCATATACAGTAAGAATGAGCCTTTAGATGCAAGTTACCTATTTCAACTATTCCAAATCTTATCCAGTACTACTAATCAATATTAAACCTACTCAAAACATGCCAAAACACACCATAAACATAGTCCTAAACATTCATACAATAACTTCATTTGCATACTTGTCATTCACAACATTACCAAATCAAACATTATAACATAATAATTGGAACATGATCTAAACACCAACTCATATACATATATACAAGGCTATCAACTAGCCTAAATTCAACTTCAACATTCATCTATCCATATACATACATCAAAAGAAACCAATCCAAGCCTCCTACTTGCATATGCACATATAGCCCAAAAACACCAATTTACATACCACTTGTAACCGAGCCGAAATGATCAAAAAAATGTAAGCATACTTAATGCTTAGTAAGTTTGTACAACATTAACACAACTTACCCGACATTAACATAACTCATGAATTAAACACATATATAAATGTAAATACGAAACATGGTATTCCTTGACCATCTATGCAATTTCACCATCCATCAAGGTTAGTTCAACTTCACAAATTAAGTATAAAACATAGTTTATGCAAATGAATCATAATATATTAAACATATTTGTTTCATGTAGCCATATTCATATCATAATTAGCTCATTCTTCCGTTTCCATATCATAAACCCTATTTTCGTCCAAAAATTTATAAGGAAATAACCATAGATACTCGAGATAGAGTTGCTCACACGAGCTGTGAATATAAGTGCTTACATGAGCTGTGAAAATTGGCCTGCTCACATGAGCTGTGGGTCGCGATGAAAACTTTACTCGATTCTACTTACATGAACTTTGAAGGATTCACAACACATGCTGGACCTTTGCCATTGGTAAAACATCCAAAACCAGCACCCGATACCTTATACGCCCTAATGACATGTCATTTGTATCCTAGTTTTTCACTAAGTTTGTACGGGCCTCAATTCATATCTATACCATTTTAGTCCTTTGAACATCATCATATACATATAATTCAATTATATACATTTTTATTTTCAATCACAGTCATCAACTATACTTTACAATTTAGTCCATCCAATAATCAAATCATTATTCCATAGCAATTCAACTACAAGTTATATACATACCATACTACAATGACAAGTATAAATCAAAATAAGTGTTACACAAACTTACTTAACCAAAAAAA
Source organism: Gossypium arboreum (assembly GCF_025698485.1). Classification (NCBI taxonomy): domain Eukaryota; kingdom Viridiplantae; phylum Streptophyta; class Magnoliopsida; order Malvales; family Malvaceae; genus Gossypium; species Gossypium arboreum. Next base: position 1,896,347 of record NC_069081.1, read on the forward strand.
GCAACAAATATGACGTCAAAGGCTATTATGCAAGTTTTCCTTTTTCGCATTTATATTCCAGTTGATTTAATTCTTAAACTGTATAATAATTCATTTAAAATTTCAGTTATAAATATATTAAAACTCCTTATACTATGCATATGATAGCTTAATTCCATTTTTCAAAATTTCCCTAAATTTTTTAGTTTATTCAATTTAGTCCCTAAAATCGAAACAACTATAACTTGCACATTTAAACCCTAATTTTTAATATGATTTCAATATTATCCTTACACAACTATCAAGTGCCTATATTTGAAAAAATTTCATACTAATCTCGTTATTTTTCCATATTAGTCCCTAAACTTAAAACTAACAAATATTAATTTACAAATTAGTCCTATTTCATACACAAGCTTCAATTTCTACCATTTAACATCTAAAAAGCTTCAAAAGAAACAATAGCAGCATTTAAAATCTTTGATAGTTTTACAAATTAGTACCCAAGTTAGTTAGCTAGATTAAGCTACAATGATCTCAAAAACATAAAATTTATGAAAAACGGGCTTGATTTTTATACCATGCAATAAGAAGAAGCTTCGTCGAAAAATCCTTAACTCAACAATGGTGATTTCGGGTGAGGAAGAAGAAGAATGAAAGTGGAAATGTTGTTTTGTTTATTTTAACATATAATACATTAACTTAATAAAAATTTAACATGTAAAAACTTTAAAATTTAAGGCACTAACCGTCCATCCCCTTGAAAGTGGTTTAATTACCACCTAAACCCTCAAAAAATATTAATTAAGCATTTTAACTAATAAAAATAAATAGCAATTAGTTTTTTTCGATTTTTATGATTTAGTCTTTGTACCATATTTAATAATCAAATCACCAAAATTATCATACCAAAATTTATTATAACATTATAATGGACTCGTAAATTTTAATAAATAATATTTACTAACTCAATCATCAAAAAATGGGGTTCCAAAACCACCATTTCTGGTACCATTGAAAACAAGTTGTTACACGTTCTGATGCCCAAAACAAAGCATGTCCCCAATTGGGCTTGATAGATGACATATTATTCTTTCAATCGGTTTACTTATTTCTAATTAGATTAAAGACACATTTAGATTCGTCTACTAATATAAGTTGTCTTTCCATGTTACGATCCGACCACGTAATACCATTTAGTATTAGTTTAAACATTAGACTACCAGTGAGCTAATATTTGCTTCTATTTTGCTTTGCATGCAAAAACCACATGAGGATATTACACAAAGTATATTAATGTAATCCACAAATTATTTTATTAACCAATCTATTCGAAAAATTTACAAGTATACATAGACGAAAATACTATACTTAGGGCACTAGATCCAACATTTAATTCATTTTCCAAAACATAAAATCATTTAAATTAACTTTATAACTTATAGTTTGTACTTTAACACATATAATCACTGATCAACTTTCATGTTCACATATCAAAATTTTTTTCTCATATCACAAACATAACATAAACACTTATGTCACACCCAAAAATGTTAAAAGAGAAGTACAACAGTAATTTTGGGTATCTAATTATAAAACTTCCTATTTATAAGGGTATTAGTGTAATTACGTGAATCTTGCTAACTGATTTGGTAATTGGCCAGATTTCAACTATTAGTTTCGTTACATTAGAACTAGGTATTTGCTTTAGTGGGAAATATTATAAACACTTATGTCACACCCAAAAATGTTAAAGGTTAAGTACAACAGTAATTCTGGGTATCTAATTATAAAACTTTCTGTTTATAAGGGTCTTAGTGTAATTATGTGAATCTTGCTAACTGATTTGGTAATTGGTCAAATTTCAACTATTAGTTTCGTTAAATTAGAACTGAGCATTTACTTTAGTGGGAAATATTATGATAAAGAACATTAATTTTGATACTGATGAATTGGTTTTGGTGATCAAGTGCGAGAAGGTTATATAAGGATAGATGTCATTCTTCTGGGAGCACTCTCTCATTTCTGTATTCATTTTCTTTATTCTATCTTCTTCTCTGTTTTGTTTTGTAAGAGAGAAAATTTAAGGAACGGTTTGCATGGGAAGAGAAACTAACGTATTAGCTTATGAAATTGAGAATTTAGTAAACTGATAATCTTTCTAACTCTTCTATATCTTTGATTGAGGAAAAGGGAAGAAAAATTTAGTATTTCAATTTACTTCATTAAATTTGTACTATGATGATTAAGGTTATAGTTAACCTTTAAAGTTTCTTTGCATGCAAATGAATCATGATTTTCTTACATATGTATGCCTTCGTTTTGATTCTAATGTGGTTGTTATGCTTAGCTAACCGAAAAAGAGGATGCTTAAGCAAAAAGGGAAAAATTAAGCAAATATAGTTGGTATCAGCTTTCAGATATTTTGTTGGTGAGTTTCTAAACTCAAATCCTCAGTGTAGTTTTATGTATATCAGAACTGTGTTGTTGTGGTATGTTTGACTTCATATTCTACTAAGGGTGAGGAGTTGAATTATTTTGGGATGTTTTTTATATGGTTGAAGCATGCAAAGTGATGATGTACAGATGCGTGTCTGGTTGTATGTATACGTATGTTGTTTTGATGAACTGTCACTAGTAAAGTAATTACTAATGAGGTTATCATTGAAATAGTCTGATAAGTGATATGTCTGGTATGATCTATGTTGTGTTATTAACAATATGTTTAGTTGAATGCTTGTTATATGTCAGTTGTAAAAATAAATGATATCGGAGTGTGGAGGTATGTAATGGTGGATGGAAGTTGAAGAAATGTCATGTTGTGCACCTTGTGCCACATGTTATTATTTTTGTAGAGGTTCGAGCGGGTTGTATGGAGAATGTATACATATAATATTTGGTTTTGCTAAGGTTCGATTGGATTGTACGAAGATATATGCGCACATGTTTATGATAACCCTACGTGGGTTCTTTCAAGTAATGACTTTGCAGAGTCTAAGGCTTAAAGCCTTACGTATGTAAGCAAGTCCCACAGACATGGGCACATGCAAGATGAGGTGGTCTGTTGGACTTATCTCATTATTCAAGTTACAACAGCCTGTTGGACTTGTTCTCTAAGCTTCATGACAAAGTTATACATGGAATTTCTCTGTGTGGAAGTTCGTGGAACAGTTCGCATATACGAATATGCATCTATATGTAAATGTTCATCTATGGATCTGCACGTGTGAGTTCGCCATAAATGAATTCGCATTAATGAATCTTCTATATAAATCCGTATGTATGATCGTTCACTAGATTTATCCTTATGATTCAAGCTATGGTAGTTAGTTGATCTTATATTCATGTTTCAAGTTTAAGAGTTCAAAGAAACTATTTTTCTCAAGAGTCAGTATAGACTATTATTCCAGCAAGAGATCGCATGAGTTTGTCATTATATTCAAGCTACGAGATTTCGTATAAATTATTTTTCTCAAGCCAAAATTCATAGGGATATTCTTTCATGTAGGAGTCCACCAATAACTATCTTTAAATCGAGTGTCCACAGTGACTATTCTCCAAACAAGATTCTAGCAGTGTCTATCATTTAAGAATGAATTCACAAGTAAGAACCCGCTTATATGAATGTACGATTATGTTTTTGCATATAAAGGTTCGCAAGTATGGTCTACAAGTATGTATTGGACAATCTTAAGTCCGCGTATATAAGACTGTATATGTAAATCCGCATGTAAAAATTCTCTAAGTGTGAATCTCCATGCATGAGTTTTCTGGAATCAATCCTCTGTAAGTTAATCTACAATGATAATACTTGTTAACGTAATTCGTATATGTTTTACTGGCAAATAAGGTAACAATTGATCTTGTATAAAATTAATGCAAATGGGTAAGCGAAATCACTCCGCATTGTAGCCTATAGCATGAGCGATAGAAATGAAGAATTGTGTCAATGCAGAAAGTATAAAAATTTTCAAGTTGAGCCAACGCAAGGGAGAACAAGAGTACGCTAGTAAGATGTGCGAACTATACTTGTGCAAGTGATGTCAAACAAGAGATTTGACCCCTGAAGTTCTAACTTATAAATTCATAAAGGGTATGTTTTATTAGTAACTTACTAAGTTTATTCAAACTTACTTAGTTTTTGTTATGTTTTTCCAGTTATAATGGTTTATATAATGAGTTGAAGAGGGGTCAAGCCAGAATTTGTTCAAGCTTAGGCGAACTTGTGTTATTAATTTTAACATTCATATAGTGGGGCGACCTAGAGGTTGAGCCTCAGGGTTAGAATTTTTTTTGTAACTAAGTATGAACTTGTGTATTTTATTTACAACGAAGAGAAATCAATTCAAAATATTAAAGCTATTATTGTTAATTTTTCATAAGTCCGCTTGTTAAGATTTTTTTCTTAAACTAGAAATTTATAGTTGTATTTTCATTTAGCAAGTCAGCTAATTAATCATGTTAATATTTTATTGACAATATGTGAACTAAGTTAAGTATGATTAAAGAAGGCATATTTGTTTGTTTTATTCAAGTTATTCGTACATTCTAGTTGCAAATTTTTCATAGTTTGTTTCGGAGATGACATGACATTTTGTAACCAGACCTGTCGATCGGGTCAGGTATAGGGTGTTACAACTTAATTCATATGTTTCATTTAACACTTAATTAACATATATTACTGAAACACATTTATCACTATAACATTTTTACTTTCGCATATCACTATTGCAGTTCATAGTGAACTTAGAGGAGTTCAGTAATTTCGATACATTGTAGAGATTCAGGCTAAACACGAACTCCTAGCCTATAATAGAACTTTAATAACGAGAACTTCAGAAAGAATATACGGGAACTCTAGTAAATATATCACATAAACCAATACTCCTCTTTTAATCCCCTTTGGACCCCCGTATCACCAACCCTATTCCCATCCGAACCCCTAACCCTCTCACCTTCAAAATCATTTCATTATCATATATCATATTTCTTCTGAGTTCATTAAGGCATTTAATCACATATTACTTTCATATAATATACTTGATATATCACACATATACCACGTTGTATCATATTACTTATTCACTTTGACTCACATGAACACATTCACTACATTTTTATTTCACATATTCATTTTATTCACAATTCATAAATTACAAATATAACATATATTCACAACACTTAACACTTTAGATTTCAATTCACCATCATTAAGCATTTTACTTTCTTATAACATTTCACTTAAATATTTTATTTCATTATTTTAGCAAACATAGTAACTTTTGAACATTTTACAATTTACTCCTTAAATTCATGAAAATTTAATAATTATTATATTAATTTAAACTTCAATACTATCACATAACATTTCATTTAAGTCTTTAATCACAATATTGGTTTCACATAACTCCTTTTATACACTTCACAATTTAGTTCTCCTTACAATAATTTCACTATTCTACATCCATTCACTTATCAATTTAAGAAAATAAATAAAATTTCACTCTTTATAATTTAATCCTTAGTTTCATGAAATTCACTAATCACGAAATTATCACTTTATCATTTCTTACATTAGTAACATACCTTTAATTTCAAATTCACTACTAAATTCAATATTCAATATTCATAATTATATCTTTTTCTTTTTCATATTAAAATTTTAAATACTCAAACATTCAAAATAAAATAAACAAGCTTAAATTCAATTAAGTACTTACCTCTTTCTTCACTTTCCTATGATTTCCTTCGCTTTCTCCTTCAACTAATTGATTTCTATGGTAGAAAATGATCTCAAAACACTCAAGGATATGAGCTTAGGCTATGATTTTAAGGTAGAACTCAAAAAAAAGTTCATGGAAAATTTTCTTTCTCTTTCTCTGTTTCTTCTTTCTTCTCTCCTTTTCTTTCTTTTTTATTTTTTCTGCCCAAGTTGCTGCCACCCCACTTTACCCCTCCTCTAGAAATCTTTACATTTTTCCCTCTCTTTAGATTTAATCCTTATTTCGCCAATCAATTAAATTCCTCCACTTTTCTTCCATAGTTATCACATTTTTACTTGAAATTTTACAGCTCATGAGCTTATGTGTTTTAACATCATCATTGCGCTTCAAATATCATTTTAAAATAGAAAATTTTTATTTAGGTCCTTCCTTCACAAAATGAAAAAAATTACTTTTTAGGCCATATATTTTTCCACTTTACTCAATATAGTTCTTATCTCAATTTTGCAACTCCACATTTCAATAAATATCCATGCCACAATCATAAAAAAAATATTTCTTCAAATTTTGCCCCTTTCAAAAATAGTAAATTTTCACTTCTATTCCTTCAACTTTCACAAATTTACAATTTAATCCTCATTAAATTCCATTATTCGTACTTTCTCTCCAAATACTTATTAATTAAAATGATATAACTCAAACCAAAAGTCATCAAAACCAGACTTAAATTCACCGAATCTATATCAAAACATTAAAACCCAATTGACCAACCCAATTCATGGAAGCATAAGTCTGTATATAACTGATCGGAAATCAATTGATTTTGATCTAGTTCATAGCCATTTTGGTTTGGGTACTAACGGATTATAAACATTTTTTATCCAGTTTAAAACTTTTAACTTGAATCTGACTGACTGAAACTTGTGCAAGCAACATTACATGGGGGAATTTAAAAAGAGAAATTGCATGTTGAAAACTTCTACCTCGGTTGCAGGAAACTGAAATCACCATTTTTCATCTTCAGAAAACTTAAAAAAGCCTTAGAGCTGGACTTCTCTATCAAATATCCAGCTGAATGGAACCCTGGGTGCTTCCTTGGCCCTTCCTTGAGCTCTCTCTTCCAGCCTTCGAATTCTTGGCGGAAGTCCGCACACATAATCCTGAGCTTTACGCCCATCGGCTGAAAGTCCAGTTAACTCCGTCACCTTCCATTTGTTCACCAGGAACTCTAGTATATCAGCATAGTCTCTGGCAGTGTAAACCCCAAGTCTCTGTGCAACAGCTGAGAAATTATCAAAAAGATTGTCATCTTGGCCATCATACATCAAGTGTGCTGGCATGGAGATTTTCTTCCTCATCATGTCAGCAAAAGCCAGGACTGTTCCGTAGGGATCGATCTCAAAGAGCTTTTCAACGATTTTAGTATATGCAGTCTCGTGGCGCTTTTCATCAGAGGCAATGTTACCACATATCTGAGCCAACTTGATGTCACCATGCTCCTTTGCGAGCCGGGCAGTATTCCCATGGGAGATGAAAGTTGCCCTTTCTTGGAATGATGCGTAGATGAATCCCAGATAAGGATTATTCTCGGTACGTGGATCCATTCCTGATCCAATCAAATACCGGATTGTCTTCTCAATTTGCCTCATGTCGACCCTTCCGGACAAGTAGAGATACTTATTAAGTAGATCACCATGCCTGTTTTCTTCAGCAGTCCAAGCCCCTGTCCAAATTGCCCAAGGAGTAAGGCTAGCACCTGTTTCATCACGAACTCCATCTAAGGTATTAAGCATTGTTTGGTAAGTTGGAAGAGCTTCCTCCGTGATCATGTCGCCAACCAAAACAACAAAGTAATCATCTGGAATCTCCTTTGCCCTTTCCCTAAGTTCTTTGACTTGCTCGTGAAATCCATCAGACGCAGAATCTGGAAGAAAATCTTGGGGTTGCCAACATTTCTCAACCGGTTTGAGGTAAGTTAGAATGTTGTTCTCAGCCCAGTCCTCCAAAGATTTGAAGATCTCAATCTTCTGAGGTGGCATCGAGTGCGTGACCTGAACATGCACCTCCCTAGGAGGCATGAAAGGCTTCTTGAGATCGACCTCTTCGGAACCAGAACGAAGAGTAGAGGCCATGAAAAACTTGGGAGACCTAAGGCCGGCCATTGGTGGAAGAGCAAATGAAGGGAGTTTCTGAGATTGAAAAGTGATGGGATTGAATTTCAGAGCCATTTCTTTTTAGGTATTTTGGGGGTGTAAGAGCTCTTTTTCTTTTTTGTTTCGGTTTGAGTTCTCGAGCTTTGGCAGCTTCAGTTTCCTCCACAGAGTTCCAAATACTAATTTCACTTTTGAAATATTTATCCTTTCTCAGAAACCAAAATTTAGGGTATTATAATCTCTATATTGTAATTAAAGGTTAGTAATTAAAAGTTAGGTTCAATTGATAGTGTTTAATAAGAGTTTTAATCTCTATACCTAATTTTTTAAAATATAATTATTATTTATATTTTCGTAATAATCATAATAATTATTCTTTGCATTTGAACTAATTTATTTGAATAACATAACTTTTCAGAAAATATTTGTAATGAAAATATATTGTTTTCTTGAAAGTTGTTATGTTATGAAAAAATATAACTTGTGCCATAAGTTATGTACTAATTGACACTTTTTTTTAATGAAAAAACATACTGTACTTACATGTGCTCAATAATACTATTTTTACTAAGGGTGTTCACAGCTCAGTTAAAACCGAATTGACACAGTTCTAAAAAGAATGAAAGCAAGTGAAATATTCAAGATTCAGAAGTTAAAATCAGTTTCAGTTTATCATCTACTCTAGTAAATTTTGCTTCTAAATCATTTGTTCATTAATCTTACATAGTTTCTAACATGGTATCAGTCGCCAGTTGATTTTGGGATCTATGGCCACAATAAACTCCACCGATTCCGCCTCGGTTGAGCCGAGTCTTGCACCATTCAATGGTGATCGTGTGATTAATTCATTCCCACGTCATGATGTCGTCAAGCTTGCTGATGATAGCAGCAACAAGTGAAGTTAGTTCTAGATGGTTATGATCTCCTCTGATTCCTCAATGGCACCTTACCTCCACCAGCTCGGTTCGTTCAAACTATAGACAGATCTTTATCTCCAAATCCATCGGTTCAAGTGTTCAAACAATAAGATCGACTTCTAACTTTGTGGCTTCTCTCCACGATTGGTGCGTCGCTTCTACCGTCCTTCACCGATGCTAAGTTGGCATACGACGTCTGGACCACGGCAACCGGACCCCTTTGCGGCCGACACAGGTGCCAAACAGTCGCGCCTTTGGCATGAACTCCATTCGTTAAAGAAAGGTAACATGTCCATTAAAACTTACATTGCTCAGATTAAGAGTCTCTGTGCTTTGTTGGAGACCTTAGGATCGCGAATCTCGGATGAAGAGAGGATCGAGATCATACTTGCCAGACTGTCGTTGGAGTTCTAGGCCGTCGTCTCCTTCGCCTCGCTATCGACTGGCTTCATATCTTTTCAACGTCTTGTCAATGCCCTTGTGGAGTGCGAAAGTAGACAAAACCGTGCGATCCAGAAGATCTCCTTCCATGCGAACCTAGTTGAGCCCGCGCTGTCGCACGTGGTGGAAAGCTCAGCCCGTGGCGGTCGTTCGTCCCCTCGAGGACGTGGGATAACATTTCGCCCTCGAATTCAGTGTCAGATTTGCAATCGTTTTGGGCATCTGGCCCAACGGTGCTACTACCGCTATCATCGAAATTCTGATGCCCCATTGTCGACGCCTCCGATTCAGTCTCAAGAAGGTCCGACCGTGTCACATGGGTGTCGTTCTGCCATATCTCCGCCTGTTGGTGAAATGGGAGTGCCAGATGGAGGAAATGTAGGTGATGACTGGGTGTTTCTTCACGTAAAAACACCTAGGGTTAGCTATTATTCTAATGTTGGTCAAAATTAAGAAAATTTTGGTCAAAATCATGATTTTGATCCACGTAAGTTGGCTTTGGAACATATGCCTAGGCCTAATGGGCCGCCTATGATTGGGCGTGATTTTAGACATCCTAAGAGTAAATTTGGCCATTCTATTGGGTTTCCTTATGGTCATGGGCCGTGTGATAAAGGAAATTGTAGTCCTAGGCCATCTTCTAATCATGTGCAAGTTGGTCCTTCGTGGGATCTCGGGCTGAATGCTGGATCGACGGGTGGTGTCTCGATTCTTTGGCACACAAAACCACGAGCCCGCATATACTCAGGCTCTAATCCGTGCATTGGGCTTCCTCAAGTCGGCGATCTACATGCATCTGATTATTCTGACACTTCCGAGTCCCATATCAACACTGCTCAAGTTGGATCTACTGCTGGTGAAAATGATTCCTACATCCCGATGCCTGTTGGTTCCACATCCTGGTACCCTGATTTTGGTGCTAGTCATCATGTCTGCCGGGACATGTCGACGCTGCGTGATACCACACCGTACTCAGGTATGTCCTCTCTTTTAATGGGTGATGGAACCCCTGCTCAGATTTCGTCAATCGGTAATGGTATTTTACCCACTCCATCTAAATTGCTATGTTTGTCCAGTGTATTGTGTGTGCCAAGCATACAAAAGAATTTCTTGTCGGTATCTCAATTTGCTAATGATAATGATGTATTTTTTGAGTTTCATCCAACGCATTGTGTTATTAAGGACATCAAGACCCGAGAAAATTTGCTGAGGGGCCACATTCGTGATGGACTATATCACTTTTCGGTTCCTACTGAGGATCCGTATGTTGCTCATACGAAGATCCAAAATAAGACTGTGGGATGTCTTGTGTTTGCTTTGTGGCATAACCGCCTTGGCCACTTGTCTACTTTCGTTGTTAAGAATATTTTTAAAAAATGTAATATTGTTTACAATTAATGTTGTCTTGATGGTATATGCACCGCGTGTCAAAAAGAGAGGTCGCATAAATTGCCTTTTTCTATGTCAACTACTACATATCAAGCTTTTGACTTGATTGTTTCTGATCTTTGGGGACCCGGGGCCGTTGCATGTGATAATAATAGGTATTATGTTTCGTTTATTTATGTATGCACTAGATTTGCGTGGATTTATTTGTTTAGTCAAAAGTCTCAAGCAATAGAATGCTTCATACGATTCCATCAGCTAATCATAACACAGTTTAACAAGCCCATCAAACAACTTCAGAGTGACTGGGGTGGAGAGTACTGGGCTTTCATGTATGTTCTTGCGTCTTAAAGGATTGTTCATCGATTAACTTGCCCTTATACTTCCAAACAAAATGGAGTAGCTGAGCGCAAACATCGACACATTGTTAAAACGGGCATTACGGTATTGGTCCAAGCAAGTTTGTCCATAAAGTATTGGGGGTATGCATTTTGTTGTGCAGTTCATCTAATCGACCGTCTTCCTACTACGGTTTTACAAGGACAATCTCCTTTTAAGGCCATTTATGGACATGATCCCACATATAATCATTTACGGGTTTTTGGTTGTTGCTGTTATCCTTACATCCGTTTGCGACACATAAATTGGAGTTTCGGTCGTAACCTTCCACGTTTTTGGGTTATAGTACTCAACACAAGGGCTATCAATGTCTTCTACCGGATGGTAAGATTATCATTTCAAGACATGTTGTATTTGATAAGAGTAGGTTTTTCTTCTTTGGAGTTGGTTCGAAGAGTTCATTTCCGGAGTTCGATATGTATATTTCAACGATTGTTCCTCTCGTTCGGGAAGTCTCATCTCGACCAAACTGATCTAATTTGGTTGATCGATCGGTGACTGAATTTAGTTCAGTTAGTTTGGTTCGAAATAGGGTAATTAACTTAATTAACTTAAATAAATAATATATTTTATATAATATATTATTTATATTAGCAATATATTTTTGAACTATTATTTTTATATTAATCGAAATAAATAATATATTTTATAAATAATATATATTTTTGAACTATTAAAAAAATAAACATTAGCAATATATATTTTATATGTTTTATACTTATTTTAACTAACCGAATTAACCGAAATATTTTAATTTGGTTAATGTATTTGAAAAAAAAATTGGTTCAATTAACAATTAAAATTTTTACATCTCGAATAATTTAATTAATAGTAATTCAATTCAGTTAATAACTAAACCAACCATTTAAACTCCCTTAATTTTCACTAGTCTGTTTTTCTATTATTTATGATTGGTTGGATCCTTACCCTGTTGCCTAAATAATATACTATTCCACTCCTTGTTGGGACCTCATAATGTTAGAATGCAGCAACCAAAAGTTTCAAATAATAGTCAAACAAACCCACTTAAAATTAGAAATTTATGGATGCTTCCCTTCATTTTGGTAGGACAATGGATATCATTTATGGATTCCTCCATTCATTCACCAAATATTAGTCAAACAAACCCACTTTAATTTACGACCAACAATAATAATGCTAAATAATAATGCATTTCTTTTGGAAAATGATTATTCCATTTTATTTTTCATATAAGATAAAAGAAAATAAAAGTTAGGACTTTATATTTAGTGAATGTTAAATTTTTAAAATTAGATTATTAAAATGCAAGAAGGAACTTTTTTGATGTATAATTCTTACTTCTCCATTGGTTCTTGTAGTTTATTCCGAAAAAAAAAAAGAAAAAGAAACTTGGTAGTTAAAGAATCATTCAAGAAATTTATAATAATGCTCAATAATTAACCTAAAAGGCAAGAAGTTGGATACTACTAGTGTCACGGGCAGAGTTAGGTCTAGCCCCGTGACACTAGGAGGAACTTTCACTAATGGAGAGTCAATGGTTGAAACAGCAAACATTTTCTTTTGAACTTTCCACCAAAATGTTTATTTGCATAGATATGTTACTCAAGTATTTAGCTCGAGCAATTATGAGTCTATTTTATTTTTTTTTCTTGTAATTCCGTGCTGTGTTATTCGTATTATCCTTTTTTTAGTCTAATAATAAAAATATTATATTGTAAGTATGAAAGTTTAAGTTTAATCCCAAATAAACTCATTTTTCACCCACAATTATTATTATTATTATTATTATTATATAAGTGTACCAAAGCATTCATGAAATGGTAATTAAGTTGAGATGATATATGAATGATGGCCCAAGGCCGGTGTTGGAGGACGTAGCTAACCTAGGTGCATAAGACTTTCTGAACCCACAATCTCAATCTTAATACATGGAATAGGCCACATCGTGTGTTGGAAAAATATGGTTTAAAAAATAATTTTTTGACATAGCAAAAATTAAAAATTTGAAAATTTAAGTTGATTTGTAATATTTATAGCAATAAATTTTTCTAAAAATACTTGTGCTTTGAGCGACACGAATCCTAGACGTTCCTGTCTTTCAACCGAACAACCTTCTCCATTATTTTCGTACCATGAATCCCTTCGAGTGTAGGCTCAAACAATCACGAATTAAACATAGAACCAGAAACAATTTATCACTTTCAATAGAAAAGTAATTCTCTCTCAATAGAAACTGGTAGAATTGTTATTCGTAGAAAATAGAATTTATACTTAGAAAATAAATTCTTATTATTTCTGAGTAGAATAAAAATATTGAAAATTGTTGTGAAACTTATGTTAATAGCTCTACCAGTTTCATCTATTTATAGAGAGAGATAGAAGAATCTTGGTTAAATTAGTAGAACACAAATAATATTTATTTAATAGAAAAACTAACCTTCTAGTTTAAATAGAAGAAGGGGGTGGCATACCCTAGTTAAATATACTAGGGTTATCACCCCTCATATTGGGATTTTGGGCTTTTTCTGTGTTAGGTGTACTTATATGTGCTTTTTGGACTTTTAACTTAATACTTTATAATTTGATCTAACCCCATACATGTTTTCCTATTTCGCAAAATAAATATTAGTTATTAAATTAATTTAACTAGATAAATGAGTTTTCTAATTAAATAATTTTCTCAATCCAATTCTAATTCCGTTAAAGTCATGACAACTCTACCTTAAAAATAACTATGAAAAAATATATTTAATTTCCATATTCAACGTATCCACAATGACCACTTAATTTAATTCTATTTTCGAACTTCAATTATTTGATCAAATAATAATTCAGAAAACTTAAATTAATTCTCAAGTCGTTCCTATACTTAGTGAGAAAACATATTAATTTTTGAATGTGACCTATTTATCTAACGTTATCATTTCCATCCGTTTTTATTTATTTGATTCTACATGCACTTCATTTCTAGTTTCAGCGAGCTAGCGGAGGGACTGGTTGGACATATATAATTAGGGCTTAAATGATTTATAATTAAGTTCCAACTTTTCGCCTATTAATTATAAACTCATTTAGTCACGAAATCATTCTACTATAGTATTGTTACTGAGCTCTCCCTAGTTACATACCATTACAATAGCTACCCAATCAGTGCTCGTCCAATAATCTTATCATAAGTGTGTTACCCTCATAAGATATCTTTAATCTCTTTGAGATAAATTCATTCTCTCAACACGATACTATTTTATCTCATGGTAACCATTACACATTCCTTCATGAAAAGTTAACTACTATCAAATAGTAATTAAGTCATTTATCACAAAGAAAAACGACTCGTGACCACGTTTACTTTTCATTTATCATGTAATGCCAATGAGTGGATATCATTTACCCATTTATTAGGTTATGAATTCCACTACTATGAATAATGTTACATACTTTAGATGTCGTATACCCAATGCACCAACTTTCAATTCCTTATCTATTTGAACTCAGACTTTTACTTACATCAAAGTATACAAGTCACACATACATATTCCATAATCCACCTAGGATTAAGGCATGTCATACTATGAACGTCACAAGTGAATAAATCCATAAAGGAATTTAGAATGTATTCTAATTGGATCCTGTCCGGTGTATTGTCAGTCCAGTTAGTCACATCTATGTCTCTATCTTTTGGGAGTCATCCGCTCTGATGCTTAAGAAAAAACATCTCCCCAGTTGAACTTGATAGACGATATATTAGTCTTCAATTAGTTTGCTCGTTTCCAATTAGACTAAGGACATGTTTAGGTTCGTCTACTAATACAAGTTGTGTTTTCATATTACGATCTGGCCACATAATACCGCTTAGTATTAGTTAAATGCTAGACAACCATTGAGCCAATATTTGTTTCCATTTTGCTTTGCATGCAAAAACCATTGAGGACAGTATGCAAGGGTATTAATGTAATTTATAGATTTTTTATTAAACCAATTTGTTCAAAAAATACAAATATACAAAAAAATATACTACAACTAAGGCAGCAGATCCAACACCATGGTCTAAGACAAATGACCAGTTTGCCTACATTACATTACAACAACATGACAGTGACATGGCCTAATAAAAGGGTGTGTATCATTGTCCCAAGTTGTTCTTATGAGTAATTTTAGCTTACTTTAATACAATAAAATTGACTAAATTCTCGGAGTTTTTGGAAGGTCTATTTACTTGAAGTCAAATGAATCGATAAACACTCCAATAATTTATAATTTATCAAATTAATTTGAATTCTAATAGATTAAGATAATACATAGTTCCATTTCTCAGAGTTTGATCTTACAGATAGATTCTCAGAGTTTGATCTTACAGATAGATTTAAATCTTAGTCATCGATGTAACTCAATTTATGCTATTAAATTGAGGGGAATTAACTATAACTGAAGGCCTCCCTTGGCCTCATTGGTATCGTTCATTATTTGTAATCAAATACACTTTTTACATTTACTTTTCTTTTCTCAAGTAATTTTACTTTTCTTGCCTTTTTTTTTGTGTGCTTTAGCAGCTATTTAGCTTTAGTGCCTTCGAGTACTTTTTAAGATTCTTAATTTGAGAGTTTAAGCTAACTTAAGTAACATGGAAGTAAATTACTTACCTAAGGCCACACAGTTTGTTCAATTAAGATTGGACCCATGAAAGTTGGTATCAAAGCTTATGATTTGGTTAAGGTGTTGATTTTGAGATGATGTTTGAGGCAAAAGGTTGGACACATGCGATCTCAGAGACTTATAGAAAGGTTAAGAATTGTCAACAATGGATGGAAAAGTAGTCAAACTCAAGGAATTCATGAGAGATATGAAGGAAAGCCTTGAAACTATTGAGGGTTGCACAAAGAGCTAGACTTTGTTGGAGATAAGCTTAAGGATGAGATGCGAAGTGCTTTTAACATGACAATAGACATGCTCAATTGAAAAATAATGCTCTTGGAGTCATGATTAAGGCTTTTAGGAAAGAGATGGACAAGCTCAAGGTGGAGCTTATTTTTTGAAAAGCAATCATCGGTAATGGTGTGTTAATTGTGACACCCAAGCATAATATTGAAGCCCTAAAACTGAAAGAGTTTAAGGGAACCAGGTTTATGAAAGATGCGGATAACTTTTTATGTGGGATGGAGTAATACTTCCGCATTGTTGGCAACAATAATGATATCGCCTAGGTAAATATTGTTTCTATGTATTTTATTGATATCATTTTTTTAGTGGCGTCATAGGTGCATAGACAAAAAAGTGTGACAACATCAATATTGGGATTTGGGTAGAGTTTTAGACAATAGTTTTACATTGACTATGTCAAAGATGATGCTTGTGTTAGTTATGATGACTTATATAACAAGGCACTATTCGAGAGTATGTTAGAGAATTTAATGAATTGATGCTAATTTGAGAAGAAGACATTATTTTCCTTCTTGAATGGAATGAAACCCTGGGCAAAAAAAGAGTCGTGGTAGAGAGGTGTCCAGGATCTTACCAAAGCCATAAGTACATTTGAGCCTTTGATCAAGCACAATATAAAAGTTAGACAAGTCTGAGTCTTCCAAGCCTAAGGATAAAGCCAATGATGGGGGAGGTAAAGAAGGACAATTCAAATCTAAGAATGGGAGGCCATTAACAAGGAAGTGGATCTTCAACAAGTAAGTGCCTTTTTATGTGATGGTTTGCATATGATACGAGATTGCCCAAAGCGAGTCAAGCTGATTGCCATTAATAAAATCGAACGCGAGGTTATAAAGCTTAGTTCTATGATACTCAATTTTGCTAAGAGAAAGAAAGAGTTTAAAATAAAGAAGGTTGGTGTTTGTAGACATCAACATTGTAGATCGAGTGCTCTAATTTGTTGGTATAAACAATCGTAACTGCAACACGCCCACACCCGAAACCGTCACCGGAGTCAAGCTTGAGGTGTTACTAAACTTATCTTCCCTTTTAAACAACTCTAAACCACTTATTTTAATTTTCGGAATAAACTATTTTTCTGCGTCATGGTTGCTTAAAAATTCATTTCTCGAGTTTCAAAACTCGAAATTAAGATACGTAAATTTTTCCTGAAACTAGACTCATATATCTATCTACTAAATTTTTTCTAGAATTTTTGAATTAGCCAATTAGTACAGTTTATTAGTTAAAGTTACCCCTGTTTCAGAATTTGACTGCACTGGCCTCTACTTACTACGAACCACTTTTCTATCTGTACAAAAATCATATGACTATAACGTTTATTTCTATTAAAACTAGATTCAATAAGGATTCTAACCATGTAAAGTAAACCACCTAATTATTTTTGTAAAATTTATTATGGATTTCTAAAGTTGGAACAGGGGATCCAGAAATCACTCTGGCCCTATTTCACCAAAACTCAGATACCCTATAAAATACAAAACCTTTACCTGTTTTGCTTATTCCATATGAAAATAGACACAACGAGCTTTAATTTCATATATTATTCACCATCAACCCATGTCTCTAAAATTTCTTGTGATTTTTCAAAACCCCGTTATTTCTGATACTTGAATCTGTTTTTAAGTTACTTTCACATTTTTCTTAGTTTTCATGTGATAGTTACTACTTAATCATACATACTATTAAACATGTATATCATCAGCCACTCTATTAGCTAATCACTAGCAAGTATTTACACATCATTCATTGATCATATCATATCAAAAGAAACCAAGTTCCTATACATGCCATACACAAAACAAAACGTCTAACTATACCAATGTGATTTCTTCGATAGTGTGATTGGGTCTCCGACGTTTCCTTCGATCCCCGAGTGGCTTGATAAAAACTATAAGAAAAAGAAAATAAAGAGAGTAAGCACTAGGCTTAGTAAGCTTACAAGCAAATAAATTACAACATTCAACATAATGAATAATTATACATAATGTCACCTAGCCTCATAAACTTTCTTTACTTCTCATTTTTTACCTTCTTCTTTACTCACTTACCTTCTTTCTTACCTGACCTTTCACTATTCATAAATATAATCTACCTTCCCTTTTGCTGATAATTCACTGTAATTTAACGTGTACAATGACCTGTTGAACCACTCGGAATACTAAGGATACTAGGGTCGTTCACTCATCAATATCCTGCCAATGCCATGTCTTCGACATGGACTTACATGAATTATTCCTGTCTCCAATGCCATATATATATCTAATATGGGCTTACATGGCTCATTCCTGTCTCCAAAGCCATATATCTGATATGGACTTACATGGCTCATTTCTGTCCTGTCCTATCCTGTCAACCCCAATATCCTAACATTCCTAAGGTTCAAACGGGGCTTCCTAATGCTTTTTCTCTATCACTTCGCCTTTAATTCGACTTTAAATATTCAAAGAAAATAAGTATATAAATGCTGGAAATTGACAATAATAATGTAAAATAGAAGAATATTGCATTTATTTATTGTAAACTTACCTCGATACAAAATGTGACTAAACTTTACAATTTAGTCCTTTACTTTTTCTTTTCCCCAATCTACTCCCGAATTTTGCTCTTCTTGATCTATAATAGCAAATTTAACTTATTTAATATCCACATTTATCAAAACAGTCCTTGACCCAAACTTTGGCAAAATTACATTTTTGCCCCTAAAATTTCACATATTTGCACTTTTGCCCCAAGGCTCGTAATTTAAACTTCATCCTATTTTCTTATGTTTTATGACATGCTGATCATTTTTCCCTTCTATGACAACATCAAATTCACACTCTAACATGTACTTATGACTATTAGGTATTTTTACCGATTAAGCCCTTTTACTCGTTTTCACTTAAAACCGAGTAGCACAAGTTGTCTAACATAATTTAAAACCTCATATTCTATCATCAAACATCAAACATCAAAATAAACACTTTTCACCTATGGGTATTTTTCCAAATATGAACCCTAACTTAAATTATTGCTAGCATAAGCTTTATCGAGCTACCGGGACTCCGAAAACGTAAAGAACATTAAAAACGGGGCTTGGAATCACTTACTATGGAGCTTGAAAGCTTGAAGCAAACCCTAGATATAGAGAACCCTTGAAATTTCGTGCTAATGAAGAAGATGATGAATTTTGTGTTATTTTTCCCTTTTTATTTCATTTAATATCCAAATGACCAAAATGCCCTTCCTTATTAAACTTTCAAAAATTCCATCCATGTCCTATTTTGTCCATGAACTTAGAAATTGGTCAAATTGTTATTTAAACCCTCCTAATTAATATTCCAAAGCAATTTCGTACTAAAAACTTCTAGAATGAAAGTTTTGCAAATTATTCGATTTAGTCCCTAATCTCAACTTCAGCACTTTATGCATAGAATCTCATCACGAAATTTTCACACAATCATGCAATCATATCATGAACCTCAAAATAATAATAAAATAAATTTTTCTACCTCAGATTTTTGGTTTCGCAACCACTGTTCCGTTTAGGCCCTATTTCGGGATATTACATTTCTCCCCCCTTTAGGGATTTTCGTCCCCGAAAATCTTACATGTGAAGAGATTTGGGTACTGTTTTCGTAAGCCTCTCGGGTTCCTATGTAGCCTCGTCTACCCCATGTCTATTCCATAGTACTTTCACAAGTGCAATACTTTTGTTCCTTAATTGCTTTATCTACTAATACATGCTTGCCTAATGGATTCGATACTTTAATCACAAATTCTGTAGATTCTATAGGCATACTTGTACTAGACATCAATTTCTTGCAAACATATGAATGAGTTGAACCCGGATCAATCAAAGCAATGACATTAATATCATATAGAGAAAATATACCCGTAATCACATCAGGGAAGGATGCCTCTTCGCGTACACGAATAGCATAAGTCCTTGCAGGGGCTCTAACATCTGGCCTCACAGCCAAATCTCTTGAGGTACCTCTGTTACTTGCTCTTAATCCCGGTTGCCTCAGTGATCTGCCTCTAGTAGGAGCATTTCTGGATCTAGCACTCTGTGTTATCTCTCGATTAGCCACCTCTGGACATTCTCATACAAAATGATCTGGAGCACCACATTTATAACAAACATTTTCGCCTGCCCGACAAGGACCATAATGAAGTCTACCACACCGTGAACACCTTGATCTACCCTGTCCAACATTACCTACACTCGCAGTCGAGGTGTTCTGAGCCTTCGAATCCTTAAATCTGCTGCCTCTATTCTGACTAGAATACCCGGCTGAGAAACTAGATCTGGTAGAAAACTCCTTTGGTCTTTTGGATGTAGCCTGGAATGACCTGCTCATCTATCTTTTCTTTGTATCTTGTGTCTCTGTCTCAACTTTGCCTTTTGTTTTTAACAGCTCCTCTGCCTTACAGGCTCTCTCAACTAAAATAATGAACTCTTTGATTTCTAGGACACCCACTGACAGTCGGATATTATTATTTAACCCATCCTCAAACCTTTTACACATAATAGCCTATGTGGACACACATTCTCGAGCATATTTACTAAGCCTGACAAATTCACGCTCATAATCGGTCACTGTCATATTACCTTGTTTCAATTCTAGGAATTCCTTTCTCTTCTGGTCAATAAACCTCTGACTGATGTACTTTTTACGAAATTCCTCCTGAAAGAAATCCCAAGTGACATTCTCCTTTGTTACAACTGATACAAGTGTCTTCCACCAGTAGTAGGCTGAGTCTCTAAGAAGTGATACTACACATTTCATACATTCCTTGGGTGTACAAGATAATTCGTCAAAGACTCTGATAGTATTTTCTAACCAAAATTCTGCTCTTTCTGCATCATCATCTTTTGTTGCTTGGAACTCTTCTGCCCCTTGTTTCCTGATTCTATCAACCGGTGGCTTTTCTCTTATCATTGTACCTGTGACTGGGGGATCTTGAGCTACATGGGTAGCCTGAGAATCATGAGGGGGTGGAGGTCTAACTGCCAGATTCGTACGAACGAACTCGGCAAACAAATCATTCAAAGCTTGGAAGAGAGCTTCTCGAGTCACTCCTCCCTGATTAATTGTTACTAGCCTATTCTCAGATGGCGCTCCTCTTCCGCGGGAGCAGGCACATTACTTTCTATATCATCATCACCAGCTCGCTCGGGATCCATTACTATAAAACAAAATATCTAAAAATCGTCAGGAGTCGTCACACTATCAAAATACAGGTATGGCATGTATAGCTAGACTTTTACTCACACTAACTGTTCCGAGAACCGACTAAGCCTGCTCTGATACCAATAAATGTAACACCCCCACGCCCGAAACCGTCACCGGAGTCAAGCTTGAGGTGTTACTAAACTTATCTTCCCTTTTAAACAACTCTAAACCACTTATTTTAATTTTCAGAATAAACTGTTTTTCTGCGTCATGGTTGCTTAAAAATTCATTTCTCGAGTTTCAAAACTCGAAATTAAGATACGTAAATTTTTCCTGAAACTAGACTCATATATCTATCTACTAAATTTTTTCTAGAATTTTTGAATTATCCAATTAGTACAGTTTATTAGTTAAAGTTACCCCTGTTTTAGAATTTGACTGCACTGGCCTCTACTTACTACGAACCACTTTTCTCTCTGTAAAAAAATCATATGACTATACCGTTTATTTCTATTAAAACTAGATTCAATAAGGATTCTAACCATGTAAAGTACACCACCTAATTATTTTTTTAAAATTTATGGTGAATTTATAAAGTTGGAACAGGGGATCCAGAAATCGCTCTGGCCCTATTTCACCAAAACTCAGATACCCTATAAAATACAAAACCTTTACCTGTTTTGCTTATTCCATATGAAAATAGACACAACGAGCTTTAATTTCATATATTATTCACCATCAACCCATGTCTCTAAAATTTCTTGTGATTTTTCAAAATCCCATTATTTCTGATACTTGAATCTGTTTTTAAGTTACTTTCACATTTTTCTTAGTTTTCATGTGATAGTTACTACTTAATCATACATACTAATAAACATGTATATCATCAGCCACTCTATTAGCTAATCACTAGCAAGTATTTACACATCATTCATTGATCATATCATATCAAAAGAAACCAAGTTCCTATACATGCCATACACAAAACAAAACATCTAACTATACCAATGTGATTTCTTCGATAGTGTGATTGGGTCTCCGACGTTTCCTTCGATCCTCGAGTGGCTTGATAAAAACTATAAGAAAAAGAAAATAAAGAGAGTAAGCACTAGGCTTAGTAAGCTTACAAGCAAATAAATTACAACATTCAACATAATGAATAATTATACATAATGTCACCTAGCCTCATAAACTTTCTTTACTTCTCATTTTTTACCTTCTTCTTTACTCACTTACCTTCTTTCTTACCTGACCTTTCACTATTCATAAATATAATCTACCTTCCCTTTTGCTGATAATTCACTGTAATTTAACGTGTACAATGACCCGTTGAACCACTCGGAATACTAAGGATACTAGGGTCGTTCCTGTCTATCAATATCCTGCCAATGCCATGTCTTCGACATGGACTTACATGAATTATTCATGTCTCCAATGCCATATATATATCTAATATGGGCTTACATGGCTCATTCCTGTCTCCAAAGCCATATATCTGATATGGACTTACATGGCTCATTTCTGTCCTGTCCTGTCCTGTCAACCCCAATATCCTAACATTCCTAAGGTTCAAACGGGGCTTCCTAATGCTTTTTCTCTATCACTTCGCCTTTAATTCGACTTTAAATATTCAAAGAAAATAAGTATATAAATGCTGGAAATTGACAATAATAATGTAAAATAAAAGAATATTGCATTTATTTACTGTAAACTTACCTCGATACAAAATGTGACTAAACTTTACAATTTAGTCCTTTACTTTTTTTTCCCCGATTTACTCCCGAATTTCGCTCTTCTTGATCTATAATAGCAAATTTAACTTATTTAATATTCACATTTATCAAAACAGTCCTTGACCCAAACTTTGGAAAAATTACATTTTTGCCCCTAAAATTTCACATATTTGCACTTTTTCCCCAAGGCTCGTAATTTAAACTTCATCCTATTTTCTTATGTTTTATGACATGCTGATCATTTTTCCCTTCTATGACAACATCAAATTCACACTCTAACATGTACTTATGACTATTAGGTATTTTTACCGATTAAGCCCTTTTACTCGTTTTCACTTAAAACCGAGTAGCACAAGTTGTCTAACATAATTTAAAACCTCATATTCTATCATAAAACATCAAAATAAACACTTTTCACCTATGGGTATTTTTCCAAATATGAACCCTAACTTAAATTATTGCTAGCATAAGCTTTATCGAGCTACCGGGACTCCGAAAACGTAAAGAACATTAAAAACGGGGCTTGGAATCACTTACTATGGAGCTTGAAAGCTTGAAACAAACCCTAGATATGGAGAACCCTTGAAATTTGTGCTAATGAAGAAGATGATGAATTTTGTGTTATTTTTCCCTTTTTATTTCATTTAATATCCAAATGACCAAAATGTCCTTCCTTATTAAACTTTCAAAAATTCCATCCATGTCCTATTTTGTCCATGAACTTAGAAATTGGTCAAATTGTTATTTAAACCCTCCTAATTAATATTCCAAAGCAATTTCATACTAAAAACTTCTAGAATGCAAGTTTTGCAAATTATTCGATTTAGTCCCTAATCTCAACTTAAGCACTTTATGCATAGAATTTCATCACGAAATTTTCACACAATCATGCAATCATATCATGAACCTCAAAATAATAATAAAATAAATTTTTCTACCTCAGATTTGTGGTTTCGCAACCACTATTCCGTTTAGGCCCTATTTCGGGATGTTACAGTAACACTCAATTGTAACTTGTACAACTAGTTTTGTGTATTTTGTGTTTTCTTTTTGTTTGCATTTTTACATGATTTTTTGGAGATTTTGTGCAACAAATTAAAATATAATTTTATTAACAACAAAGATTATTGAAGTTTATACCATATTGCCTAAATTTATATTTAATTAGAATTTTAAACAATTTATATTTAATTAGAATTTTGAAAGGATAATGGCCAAATTTAACTAAAAAAATAAAGGCTAAATTGACAAAAGATAAAAACGTTATTTAACTAAATTTATCATTAAATAATAGTAGTAGTAGTTTGATAAAATTTTGAATTTTAAAATGGGTGGTTATTTTAAAAAAAGATTAAGTGGGTAGTTATTACAAGGATAAGTTTTAAAATTAATATTCTTTCTAAAAAAATTAAAATATTTAATTATTAATATTTTACTTTTGATACAATATTGGGGGCAAGGGATGGGGATAATACAATTTAAACCCATGCTAAATAAGTGTCTGACAAGAGCTTTAACCATCACTCCATATAAATTAAGACATTCCTATTTTATTTTGAACATTAAAATTTTATTTATTGTACTTTTGTTGTTAAAATTTTATTATTTTTATTGTACTTTTATCAATTGAGTTGATGTTACTCAACTTGTGATGTCAAACTCAATCGAGTAATTTATAGCAATATAGAAACACTATGATATTAAATTTAGAGTTTATTACCCCCATGTTATGTACACTTATTCCATGTAGCTTCAACTTTTTGTAGGTAGTACATCAATTAAAAAAAGCAATAAAAAAATCATAAAAAAATTTATCCTTACAAAATTAAGGGATACATTGCTATTAACCTAATAACCTAACAAATTTTAACAACCCCCTAAATTGAAAGTTCTCAAGCTATACTTTATGTCAAACTTGATAGTACAAACACTCACCATGTTTCTCAAATATTGAAAGGGAAGCAATTTGAGTGATTTAGTAAAATATCCATCAATTGATATTCAATTCATTAATAGTCTATCTGAATTGTCTTTTCGTTGTTAAGATCTCGCAGAAAATAATATTTCACATCAGTGTGCTTGCTTTGCCCATACATCATTAGGTTATTTGACAACTTAATGGTAGAATTGTTTTCACAATAGATTGTAGTAGCACCTTTTTTCTTGAATTGAAACTCTTCAAGAATTCTCCTTAGCCAAATAGCTTGACAAGCACAAGTCGTAACAACAATAAATTCTATTTTAAAAGGATGTGTATAATAGGACTACGGTAAAATTCAAGTTGCTTTGGATGAGGAGAAATCAAATCAAACAAGAACAAACCCTAACTTGGTGAGAAAACAACCTAAAATCAGACAAGAAAATGAAGCATTAGAAAAAAAAATTCTAATGGACATAATCAATATAGGTAAAAGATCTGGAGAAGATGGAAGAAGATTGAAAGGAGGAAGACGAAAAGGCGATGCCCTATGAAACCCTCTTTGAAGAAAAATCTTCAACAAGCTTCACAAATGTTTCTAATCCACCCTCTAAGGTCGAACCCTAGCAAATGGAAGTGTAGAGAGCTTCTCATAGCTTCAAAAAGAAAACCAAGAAGAAAACAACTTCTAAAATAAACAAGAGAGATATATTGCAAAATAGAAAATTCAAAAAAGTTATATTGAATCAAAATAATGAATGATCCTAATGAATAATCAAAATACCTTTATATAGATCTAAAAAATAGTTGTCTTCTAAACAATTTAAATACTTTAAAATATCTTAAAATTATAGGAAATAGATTTAAAATATAAAACCTATAAATATAATATAGGGTTCATATATAATCAAAATTAAGCCTTAATAGTGAACCCTATATGATTTCAACTCAAACTAAAGCCCAAAATTCATAATTTTCCGTAATAATCTTGTCCAGAAATTCTGCTTGTGCATACTTCACTAAAATAGTCATAACTTGAGCTTCAGACACAAAATTGGGTGATTCAAAGTGCATTTCGAAGATAAGACATAACTTTTTGATCGATATGCAAACATATCAATCCAAAAATGCATGAATCCCATCCAAAAGTGCATTTCGAGTCCACTAATTTTTCAGACTTGGAAACTGAAAAAATTAGTGAACTTAATTTAATAAATTCCAGCCCATCCGTGCACGTATCACTTCTATTAGGCATCACAAATCTATACTTCAGACCAGATATCCACTTAGCACCTCCAATTTGGATTTTCTGAAGAATCCTCTTTCCATGTCCTTCAAGATAATTGTTGGGGATAAACCCGATTAAGCAATGAACAAGTAAAAAAAATTGAAAAGATCGAAAAAATATTTTATGTGAAAAAACCCCTCCGAAGAGGATAAAAAACCATGGGTAAAGATAATTTCACTATAACAGAAAAAATAAAGAGTACAAAGATGGAGATAAAAACTAAACCCCGAAATCCGAAATAAGAACTCTCAAAACGTAAACACAAAACTTCTCTGAAAGCTTGTAAAAGCTAATAGCTAATAGCTAAATGTGTAAATGTGTTATCTTTTCTGGGGTGGAAAAGAGTCTATTTATAGGCTAAATTCTTAGGTCAAATAACATTAAAATAACCTACACTAATCAAAGTTTGATTGGAACAAATAATTAGAATTTGACTGGAAGAAGAAAACTGAGAAATTTGCATAACACTTCGCCTCGTTGTGACATAGCCATCAGCTTGTTGGGACATCAGCTATCACGTCATCATGACAAGGTGTTTCATCTCATCAAGACACCAGTGGTCGCATCGTCGAGAAGACGCCTCTTCTTTTATCGGGACGTCAAACCTATTTCAACCTATATACGAGGCATAACTCTAAAAATCTCCACATTGACTCGTATTTCTATAATGCATACTTTGAAAGAGCTCGTAACGAGCCTATTTCATACTATACAGGATATTAACTGAGTCGAAACTGTGCTTTGAAACTGGAAAACTTCTAGCCTTTGACTTGTGCATTGCCAAATCAAAACTGATTCGGGTCTGATTTTCACGAACGCAGTGCCCTATCTTTTCAAAACTTGCAGCCAAAAGAGAATATATCTTATCCGAAACAATCATACCTCTACTTCAGACGAGTCAACTTTGACTCTTTAACAGACAAGGGACGTCCGATTTCACTAGTCACTGTTGATCTTTTCTGAATGTAAAGACTGTCAATATTTTTTCCTTTCATCAAAACGAGAGCCCCATGGGATACATTATTGCTGCTTGACTCGATGTTTATTCTACAATAATTCGAGTTCAAATTTTCCAAGGAGATGAGATTTCTTTTTAAACCAGGTACATACCTGATATCTGAGAGTGTCATGATTATCCTATTGTGCATCTTGATCTGAACAGTACCAACACCGATTACCTTACTAGGTGTACCATTCCCTATATGCACACTCCATCTTCAACTGAAATGTATGTGGAGAACTAGTCCCTGTTGGAACACATGTGGAAAGAACACCTCGAATCTAGGATCCATTTTGACGTAAGCTCGAAGCTTTCACTTGTTGACACCAACAAGAAATTTTCACTCTTGTCATTGGCTAAATTACCACTAGCTAAATCTTCCTCGTTGCTCTCAACAGCCCTTTTATTTCGCAGTTTGTAACAATCTGCCTTGACGTGACCTAACTTCTTACAATAACGATATCTCTTGTCTTGCTTCCTTGATGCTACTAGAATTGAGGCTTGCTTATTTAGCTTGCTATCCGAATCAAATTTATTTTTAAGTTTGTCTTTTCTTAATAGATGACCCTTCACATCCTCAAACGAGATATTATCTCTACCATAAATCAGAGTCTTCCTGAAAGAGTTGTATGAAGGGGTAAAGAGCATAATAATGATCTTCATCGTCAATCTGAACATCAAAATTCTTTAAATCATTCAGAAGAGTAATAAATTGACTAATGTAATCTCTAAAATACTCACATTCGTTCATGCGGAACGTGTATAAGTGTTGTTTCAACACTAATCGGTTAGCCAGAGACTTTGTCGCGTAGAAGGTTTCTAACCTTTTCCACAAGGTGTATGTCATTTTCTCCGTCAATACCTCCTACAATACATTATTCATGAAGCACAATTGAATTAAGGATAGAGCATTTTTATCTAATCTATCTCATTCTGATTTTTCCATTTTGCAGGCTTTTTCTCTGTAAAGACCTTTTCAATATCGCCTTAAATCAGAATTGTCGTCATTCGAACTTGCCACATATTGAAATTTGCAATGCCATCAAACTTATCAATATCAACCTTGTTGTTGCCATCTTTGAACTGGTTAAATGAGAAAATCGACCAAGCTCTGATACCAATTTTTTTGGGATAAACTCGATTAAGTAACGAACAAGTAAAATAACATAGAAATTGAAAAGATCATACAAAAATATTTTACGTAGAAAAACCCTTTTGAAGAGTATAAAAAACTACGGGTAAAGATAATTTCATTATAATGGAAAAAATGAAGAGTACAAAGATGAAGGTTAAAACTAAACCCTAAAACCCAAGATAATAAATCTCAAAACGTAAACACAAAATTTCTTTGAAAACTTGTAAAAGCTAATACCTAAATGTGCAAATGGGTTATCTTTCTAAAGTGGAAAAGAGCTTATTTATAGGCTAAATTCGTAAATCGAATAATATTAAAATAACCTACACTAATCATAGTTTGATTGGGACAAATAATAAGAATTTGACTGGAAGAAGAAAATCAAGGAAATTGCATAATACATCGCTTCGTCGGGATGCCAACTATCGTGTCGTTGTGACAAGGTGCTTCTTCTTGTCAAGACACCAGTGTTTCTTCTTGTTTCAGCCCAAATACGAGGCATATCATTCTTAAATATAATGTTAAAATCGGTATTTTAATTGAAATATGATGTCATTGTAACGCCCCTACGCCTGAAACCATCACCGGAGTCAAGCTTGAGGTGTTACTAAACTTATCTTACCTTTTAAACAACTCTAAATCACTTATTTTAATTTTCGGAATAAACTGTTTTTCTGCGTCATGGTTACTTAAAAATTCATTTCTCGAGTTTCAAAACTCGAAATTAAGATCCGTAAATTTTTCTTGAAACTAGGCTCATATATATATCTACTAATTTTTTTATAGAATTTTTGACTTAGCCAATTAGTACAGTTTATTAGTTAAAGTTTCCCCTGTTTCAAAACTCAACTGCACTGACCTCTTCTTACTACGAATCATTTTTCTTCCTGTACAAAATTCATATGACTAATTCGTTTCTTTCTCTCAAAACTAGATTCAACAAGAATTCTAACCATATAAATTATACCTTCTAATTAGTTTTGTACAATTTATGGTGAATTTCCAAAGTTGAAACAGGGGATCCAGAAATTGCTCTGACCCTGTTTCACTAAAACTCAGATATATCATAAAATATAATACTTTTACCTGTTTTGCTTATTCCATAAGAAAATATACATAATAATCTTTAATTTAATATATTATTCATCTTCAAACTATGTTTCTACAATTTTTAGTGATTTTTCAAAGTTACATCATTTCTGTTACTTGAATCTGTTTTTAAGTTACTTTCACATTTTTTCATAATTTTCATATGATAATCATCATTCAATCATACATATTAATAAACATGTATATCATCAGCTATTTTCTTAGCTAATCACTAGCAAGTATTTACACATCATTCATTATTCATATTATACCAAAAGTAGCTAAGTTCCTATACATGCCATACCCAAAACAAAACGTCTAGTTATACCGAGTTATTTCTTTGATAGTGTGATCGGCCTCCGACATTTCCTTCGATCCCGAGTGACTAGATAAGTACTATAAGAAGAAGAAAATAAAGAGATTAAGCACTAGGCTTAGTAAGCTTACAAGCAAATAAATCACAACATTCAACATAATGGATAATTATGCATAATATCATCTAACATCATAAATTTCTTTACTTCTCAATTTCTATCTTCTTCTTTATTCCCTTACCTTCTTTCTTACGACCTTTCCTTTTCATAAGTATAATCTACTTTTCCTTTGCTGTTAATTCACTGTAATTTAACTCGTATCCTGACTGTTGAACCACTCGAATACTAAGGATACTAGGGTCGTTCTTGTCTATCAATATCTCGCCAATGCCATGTCTTTGACATGGACTTACATGAATTATTCTGTCTCCAATGCCATATATAATATGGACTTACATGGCTCAATCCTGTCTCCAAAGCCATATTTCTAATATGGACTTACATGGCTCATTTCATTACATCTCACAACCCTAATATCCTAACATTCCTAGGGTTCAACCGGCTTTCTAACACTTTTCCTCTGTCACTTCACCTTAAATTCGACTTTAAATATTTTCATAACATAATATATAAATGCTGAAATTTACAATAATAATGTAAAATAAAAGAATATTGCATTTATTTACTGTAAACTTACCTCGATACAAAATGTGACTAAACTTTACAATTTAGTCCTTTACTTTTCTTTTCCCGATCTACTCTCGAATTTCGCTCTTCTTGATCTATAATAGCAAATTTAGCTTATTTAATATCAACATTTATCAAAACAACCCTTTACTCAAACTTTGGCAAAATTACATTTTGCCCCTAAACTTTCACATATTTGCACTTTTGCCCCAAGGCTCGTAAATTAAACTTCATCCTATTTTCTTATGTTTTATAACATGCTGATCATTTTTCCTTCTATGGCAACATCAAATTCACACACTAACATGTACTTATGACTATTAGGTATTTTTACCGATTAAGCCTTTTACTCGTTTTCACTTAAAACCAAGTAGCACAAGTTGTCTAACATAATTTAAAACCTCATATTCCATCATAAAACATCAAAATACACAAATTTCACCTATGGGTATTTTTCCGAATTTGATTCCTAACTTAAATTATTCTTGGCATAAGCTTTATCGAGCTAGGGGACTTCAAAACGTAAAGATCATTAAAAGCGGGCTTGGAATCACTTACTATGAAGCTTGAAAGTTGAAGAAACCCCAGCTATGGAGAGAGGTAAGGTTCTGCTGGTAACTTGAAGAAGATGATACAATTTTATCATCTTTTACCTTTTATTAATGTTAATAACCAAATGACCAAAATGCCCTCCTTACTAAACTTTTCAAAATTCCTTCCATGTCCTAATTTTGTCCATGAACTTAAAATTGGTCAAATTACCATTTAAGATCTCCTAATTAATATTCCAAAATAATTTCATACTAAAAACTTCTAGAATACAAGTTTTGCAAATTATTCGATTTAGTCCCTAACCTCAATTTAAGCACTTTATGCATAGAATTTTATCACGAAATTTTCGCACAATCATGTAATCATACCATGAACCTCAAAATAATAATAAAAATTTTTTTTCTACCCTGAATTTGTGGTTTCGCAACCACTGTTCCGTTTAGGCCCTATTTCGGAATGTTACATTTCTCCCCCCCTTTAGGGATTTTCGTCCCGAAAATCTTACCTGTGAAGAGATATGGGTACTGTTTTCGCATAGCCTCTTCGGGTTCCCATGTAGCCTCGTCTACCCCATGTCTATTCCATAGTACTTTCACAAGTACAATACTTTTGTTCCTTAATTGCTTTACCTCTCGAGCTAGAATCTTTATCGGTTCTTCACCGTAAGTCATGTCTGGCTGAATCTCAACCTCTGTCTGAGAAATCACATGTGACGGATCTGAACGATAACGACGTAGCATAGACACATGAAATACATTATGAATCTTCTCTAACTCAATCGGCAAAGCTAACCGATATGCTAATGGTCCGACTCTCTCAATCACTTCAAACGGTCCAATAAAACGTGGACTTAGTTTGCCTTTCTTGCCAAATCTGAGAACTTTCTTCCACGGGGATACTTTCAAAAAAACTTTGTCACCAACTTGATATTCGATCTCTTTTCTTTTAAATCGCATACGACTTACGCTCATCAAGTCGCTTAAACAATTTCGATAACTTTCACTTTTCTTCCGTTTCTTTAACTAGATCAACCCCAGAATCGGCTTTCTTTAAGCTCAGTCCAATATAAAGGTGTACGGCATTTACGTCCAAACAAAGCTTCATAAGGTGCCATCTTCAAACTTGATTGATAACTATTATTGTAGGCAAACTCTACCAATGGTAAGTATTTTTCCCAACTACCTTGAAATTCTAATACACAACATCTAAGCATATCTTCAAGTACTTGAATAACTCTCTCTGACTGACCTTCGGTTTGAGGGTGGAAAGCTGTACTAAAACTCAACTTTGTGCCCAAAGCCTTTTGTAATTTCTTCCAAAACCGTGAAGTAAATCTTGGATCTCTGTCTAAAATGATCGATAATGGTACCCCGTGTAGTTTGACTATCTCTGAAATATACAACTCGGCCAACTTGTCAAGTGAATAATCCATACGAACTGGGATAAAATGAGCCGACTTCGTTAACTTATCAATCACAACCTATACTGCATCTTTCTTTCTCGGTGTAAACGGCAATCCTGTCACAAAATCCATAGTAACTCGATCCCATTTCCACTCAGGGACTAGCACAGGCTGGAATAAACCTGAAGGTACCGATGTTCGGCCTTTACCTACCGCCGATGATCAAACATCTAAAACAAACTCGAAATGTCCTTTTCATTCCTACCCACCAAGACATTTTTTTTAAATCATTATACATCTTTATACTACCGGATGAATAGACAAAGAACTACTATGTGCTTCCTTTAAAATCTTTCGAATAAGCTCATCATTCTTCTGGTATGCATACCACTCTCGGAACATCAAACAACCGTCAGAACTGATCTGAAAATCTGACTCTACATCCGACTCGCACTGATCTCTTTTGGTTAACAACTCACTGTCATTTTTTTTTTTGAGCTTCACAAATTTCTTCAAGAAACATCGGTTTAGCTCTCAACTCAGCTAAGATAAAACCATCATCTGATAAGGCTAGACTAGTGTTCAAAGCTCTTAATGCAAATAAAGATTTCCTACTCAAAGCATCAAGAACAACGTTTGCCTTACATGGGTGATAATCGATCACTAGCTCATAATCTTTAATCAACTCTAACCATCTTCTTTGCCTCAAATTCAAATCTTTTTGAGTCATCAAATATTTCAAACTTTTGTGATTAGTGAATATGTGGCACTTCTCACCGCATACAAATGATGTCTCCAAATCTTCAAATAAAAAAACAATGGCGCTAGCTCTAAATCATGTGTCGGATAGTTCTTCTCATGTGGCTTTAGTTGTCTAGAGGCATAAGCAATTACCTTCCTTCCTGCATAAGTACACAACCAAGTCCATTCATGGACGATCATCAGAATCACAAACTCCTTACCGGTTCTAGTTGCACTAAAAGCAGAGCTTTAGTCAACAATGCTTTTAACTTGTCAAAACTCTGTTGACACTTCTCAGTCCATTCAAACTTGACATCCTTTCGCAGCAATCTTGTCAGCGGGGTAGCTATCATGGAAAATCCCTTTACAAATCGCCTATAATATCCGGCAAGACCAAGAAAACTTCTAACTTTTGATACATTTCTAGGAGGCTTCTAATCAACAATGGCTGAAATCTTGCTCGGATCAACCTTAATACCTTTACCTGAAACAATATGTCTAAGAAAACCAACTTCTCGTAACCAGAACTCACTTTTGCTGAACTTGACATACAACTGATTATCTTTCAGAATCTGTAAAACTGTTCTCAAATGCTCTGCATGCTCAGTCTCATCATGACAATAAATCAAGATATCATCAATAAACAAAACTACAAACTTATCTAAGTATGGTCTAAAAATTCGGTTCATTAAGTCCATGAAAATGACAGGAGCATTAGTCAAGCCAAATGGCATCACAAGGAACTCATAATGACCATACCTAGTCCGGAAGCGATCTTGGACATCGACTCTTTAACTCATAGAATCGATAGTATCCGGATCTCAAATCTATCTTCGAAAACACAGAGCTCCTTCAATTGATCAAACAAATCATCAATTCTAGGCAATGGATACTTGTTCTTTATCGTTACCTTGTTAAGTTGCCGATAATCTATGCATAATCTCATCGATCCGTCTTTCTTTTCACAAATAACACTGGTGCACCCATGGTGAACTCTGGGTCTTACCAAGCCTTTATCTGTTAATTCTCGTGAATCGAGCTTTCAATTCTTTCAATTCCAATGGAGCCATTCTATAAGGAGCAATAGAAATGGGCGTGGTACCGGAATCAACTCAATACCAAACTCAACTTCCCTAACAGAGGCAAACCGGTAGTTCTTCCTAAACACATCGGGAAACTCACATACCACAGGCACTGATTCAATTTTCAATTCTGGATCTTTAGTGTTTAACACAAAAGCAAGATAAGCTTCATACCCTTTTCTCAAATCTTTTACACAGGATAGCCTCTGTGGACACACATTCTTGAGCATATTTACTGAGCCTGACAAATTCACGCTCATAATCGGTCACCGTCATATTGCCTTGTTTCAATTCCAGGAATTCCTTTCTCTTCTGGTCAATAAACCTCTGACTGATGTACTTTTTACGAAATTCTTCCTGAAAGAAATCCCAAGTGACCCTCTCTTTCGGTACAACTGATACAAGTGTCTTCCACCAATAGTAGGCTGAGTCTCTAAGAAGTGATACTACACATTTCATACATTCCTCGGGTGTACAAGATAATTCGTCAAAGACTCTGATAGTATTTTCTAACCAAAATTCTGCTCTTTCTGCATCATCATCTTTTGTTGCTCGGAACTCTTCTGCCCCTTGTTTCCTGATTCTATCAACTGGTGGTTTTTCTCTTACCACTGTACCTGTGACTGGGGAAGCTTGAGCTACATGGGTAGCCTGAGAATCATGAGGGGGTGGAGGTCTAACTGCCGGATTCGTACGAACGAACTCGGCAAACAAATCATTCAAAGCTCGGAAGAGAGCTTCTCGAGTCACTCCTCCCGATTAACTCACATCGCCTATTCTCGATGGCGCTACCCTTCTACGGAGCAAAGCGCATTACTTTCTACATCATCATCACCAGCTCACTCGGGATCCATTACAATAAAACAAAATATTTAAAAATCGTCAGGAGTCGTCACACTATCAAAATACAAGTATGGCATGTATAGCTAGACTTTTTCTCACACTAACTGTTCCGAGAATCGACTAAACCTGCTCTGATACCAATAAATGTAACGCCCCCACGCCTGAAACCATCACCGGAGTCAAGCTTGAGGTGTTACTAAACTTATCTTACCTTTTAAACAACTCTAAATCACTTATTTTAATTTTCGGAATAAACTGTTTTTCTGCGTCATGGTTACTTAAAAATTCATTTCTCGAGTTTCAAAACTCGAAATTAAGATCCGTAAATTTTTCTTGAAACTAGACTCATATATATATCTACTAATTTTTTTATAGAATTTTTGACTTAGCCAATTAGTACAGTTTATTAGTTAAAGTTTCCCCTGTTTCAAAACTCAACTGCACTGACCTCTTCTTACTACGAATCATTTTTCTTCCTGTACAAAATTCATATGACTAATTCGTTTCTTTCTCTCAAAACTAGATTCAACAAGAATTCTAACCATATAAATTATACCTTCTAATTAGTTTTGTACAATTTATGGTGAATTTCAAAGTTGAAACAGGGATCCAGAAATTGCTCTGACCCTGTTTCACTAAAACTCAGATATATCATAAAATATAATACTTTTACCTGTTTTGCTTATTCCATAAGAAAATATACATAATAATCTTTAATTTAATATATTATTCATCTTCAAACTATGTTTCTACAATTTTAGTGATTTTTCAAAGTTACATCATTTCTGTTACTTGAATCTGTTTTTAAGTTACTTTCACATTTTTCATAATTTTCATGTGATAATCATCATTCAATCATACATATTAATAAACATGTATATCATCAGCTATTTTCTTAGCTAATCACTAGCAAGTATTTACACATCATTCATTATTCATATTATACCAAAAGTAGCTAAGTTCCTATACATGCCATACCCAAAACAAAACGTCTAGTTATACCGAGTTATTTCTTTGATAGTGTGATCGGCCTCCGACATTTCCTTCGATCCCGAGTGACTAGATAAGTACTATAAGAAGAAGAAAATAAAGAGATTAAGCACTAGGCTTAGTAAGCTTACAAGCAAATAAATCACAACATTCAACATAATGGATAATTATGCATAATATCATCTAACATCATAAATTTCTTTACTTCTCAATTTCTATCTTCTTCTTTATTCCCTTACCTTCTTTCTTACGACCTTTCCTTTTCATAAGTATAATCTACTTTTCCTTTGCTGTTAATTCACTGTAATTTAACTCGTATCCTGACCTGTTGAACCACTCGGAATACTAAGGATACTAGGGTCGTTCTTGTCTATCAATATCCTGCCAATGCCATGTCTTTGACATGGGCTTACATGAATTATTCCTGTCTCCAATGCCATATATAATATGGACTTACATGGCTCAATCTGTCTCCAAAGCCATATTTCTAATATGGACTTACATGGCTCATTTCATTCATCTCATCAACCCTAATATCCTAACATTCCTAGGGTTCAACCGGCTTTCTAACACTTTTCCTCTGTCACTTCACCTTAAATTCGACTTTAAATATTTTCATAACATAATATATAAATGCTGAAATTTACAATAATAATGTAAAATAAAAGAATATTGCATTTATTTACTGTAAACTTACCTCGATACAAAATGTGACTAAACTTTACAATTTAGTCCTTTACTTTTCTTTTCCCGATCTACTCTCGAATTTCGCTCTTCTTGATCTATAATAGCAAATTTAGCTTATTTAATATCAACATTTATCAAAACAACCCTTTACTCAAACTTTGGCAAAATTACATTTTGCCCCTAAACTTTCACATATTTGCACTTTTGCCCCAAGGCTCGTAAATTAAACTTCATCCTATTTTCTTATGTTTTATAACATGCTGATCATTTTTCCTTCTATGGCAACATCAAATTCACACACTAACATGTACTTATGACTATTAGGTATTTTTACCGATTAAGCCTTTTACTCGTTTTCACTTAAAACCAAGTAGCACAAGTTGTCTAACATAATTTAAAACCTCATATTCCATCATAAAACATCAAAATACACAAATTTCACCTATGTGTATTTTTCCGAATTTGATTCCTAACTTAAATTATTGCTAGCATAAGCTTTATCGAGCTACGGGACTTCAAAACGTAAAGATCATTAAAAGCGGGCTTGGAATCACTTACTATGAAGCTTGAAAGTTGAAGAAACCCCAGCTATGGAGAGAGGTAAGGTTCTGCTGGTAACTTGAAGAAGATGATACAATTTTATCATCTTTTACCTTTTATTAATGTTAATAACCAAATGACCAAAATGCCCTCCTTACTAAACTTTTCAAAAATTCCTTCCATGTCCTAATTTTGTCCATGAACTTAAAATTGGTCAAATTACCATTTAAGATCTCCTAATTAATATTCCAAAATAATTTCATACTAAAAACTTCTAGAATACAAGTTTTGCAAATTATTCGATTTAGTCCCTAACCTCAATTTAAGCACTTTATGCATAGAATTTTATCACGAAATTTTCGCACAATCATGTAATCATACCATGAACCTCAAAATAATAATAAAATTTTTTTTTTCTACCCTGAATTTGTGGTTTCGCAACCACTGTTCCGTTTAGGCCTATTTCGGAATGTTACAGTCATCCTTACGTGATACA
The DNA here is from genome assembly GCF_025698485.1 of Gossypium arboreum. Lineage (NCBI taxonomy): Eukaryota > Viridiplantae > Streptophyta > Magnoliopsida > Malvales > Malvaceae > Gossypium > Gossypium arboreum. The sequence goes on from NC_069081.1 coordinate 1,933,924, forward strand.
TTAGGTTGGATATCCACTTAGCACCTCCAACCTGTATTTTCCTAAGAATCCTCCTTTTCATAGCCTTTAAGATAACTTCATTCCTAAAGATCATGTTAAAACGAGTTTCTGATTGAAATATGATGCCATCCTTAAATAATATATCCATTAGAGAAAACACTAATAACACTAATAACTTAAGAATTAGAGAAAACACTTATATGATAAATAACTTGTAATAAAAATTGAAATTAGTTAGAATGAGTTAAAGGTTTGTAGATTTTGAAAGAAAATGATTTTATTTTTTATTTTTGTAGAACATATAGATGAGAAAAAGAATGGGAAATTTTAGATAGCATGACCTCGATATTAATAGGCGTCAAGATCAATATGCAAAAAAGAATCTCAAAACTCGACACCTATAAGTGTTGAGATCCTATTACATCTAGTTAAATATGTATAAATTAAATACAAAAGTCGAAGATAAACTACATTAAATCAAACAAAATACAAGAATCTTGAGAATATATTGAAAAATATTAATATAGATCTCCACATCCAAGGGTTGAAGTTATAATAAAATAATTTCATCAATCGTGACTATTATAAAGAATTAAGAACCTTGACGTTCGTATAAGTGTCGAGTTACTTAAAAGATATTTTGAAAAAAATAAATTAATTTATATATTTTAAGAAAAAAATATTCTTGATATTTGAGAGGGCTAGCTCTTTTTTAGTATAATTATTTAAAATATCATCCACTGAGTAATCGACTAGACCCTCGAATGGAAGGTATTGTCCTCATGGCAGGGTTTGGTCTCCTATATTTCGAGGAGACCTTTATTTTTTTTAAAATATTGTAGTCTCGTACTTCACGGAGTTTGGACTCTCATTGGAGTACGAGAGACAAAATCCCTCCATGAGGACAATAGCTTTTGTTTGTAGGTCCAAGACAAACCTCCCTCAACAATAGTTAAATAAATAGGTAAAAATATTTTTGCAGTCCTCAATTTCAAAATTGAGCAAAATGATCAATCTCAACAAAATTAATGCTATTTAATCTCTGCCAATTTTGAAAGTGACCAAATAAGGACAATTAATCACGATGTTAACGTTTTCCGTCAATTGTACCTCATTTTAATTGATAAATAACAAATTTAGCCTTTGATATTTATATATCCTATATAAATAACAAATTTAGCATTTGATATTTATCTAGTTGACAGAATGTGTAAAGGTTGCAGTCTAAACTTGTTAAATTAAGATCAAATTGATTAAATGTGTAAACTTTAAGAGTTAAATTTATTATTTTACTAATAGAAATAATGTACAATTGACAAAAATTTATTATTTTACTAATAGAAATAATGTACAATTGACAAAAAATCAACATTGTAATTAGTTATCCTTATTTACTCACTTTAAAAATTAACGGCGATTAAATTACTGTAGTTATTTGGTTAATATTGAAAATGTGAGGGATAAGTTGAAAAAATCCGGAAAATTGTTCCCAAAGCTTCGATTAGTTTTAAAAGATACTTTTAATCGTAATTAATAATTAAAAAGAACAAGAAAAAGGTTGAGCCTCAGTTAAAAGTTAAAAGTTAAAACTCCTGTAGTCAATAAGCTGCCAAAATCATAAGCCCAAATCCCAAAATCTTAGCTAAATTCACCCCAATAGTCTTAAGCAAGTCAAACAACCTGCAACTCCGCCATGGACTTCCCCCACAACCATTCCACTAACTCCCTCTCCCTCTCCCCTTCCTCCTCCTCCACCTCCTCCTCTACTGCCCGCCAACCTCCTCCCTCCTCCACCACCACCACCACCACCACCACCACCGACAACGATCCTATGCACTCCTGGTGGGAATCCGTCTCTAAACAACGTTCTCGCATCCTATCCCTCTCCTATCTCCTCCCCTCCGACGGAACCACTCTTTCCTCCTTAGCCGATTCCGACCGCCCCGCTCTTTCTCTCCTCTCCTCTCCTGCCGCTTACTCCCTCATTTCCTCCGCCCTTTCCTCTCCTACCTCTGGCTCCGGTTCTGACCCTCTCTGCCAATGGCTCTACGAAACTTTCCAATCCTCTGATCCTCATCTCCGCCTCCTCGTTCACTCTTTCCTCCCTATTCTCTCCGGCACCTACCTTTCCCGAATCCACACATCGGATTCTTCTTCCCTCCCTTCCCTCTCCGGCTTCGAAGCCGTTCTCCTCGCCGTTTACTCTTCCGAAGTCAAATCCCGTTCCGGGAAACCTCTCCTCGTCCAAATTCCCGACCTCTCTCAGCCCTCTCTGTACCATGCTCCTCGTAACAAGCCCGCTGATGACAGATCTAGACAGTCCGTCGGCGTTTTATCTCCTCCGCTCGAGCCACATTTAGACGTAAAGTCTACTAAGCGAGCCGCCATCGTTGGAACCGCTCTTGATTGTTATTACAAACAAGTCTTTCAAATGCCGGCTTGGTCTAAGCTGGACTTTTGCGCATTCGCCGCCGCTTGGGCGGGCCAAGATTGTCCTTGCAGAACCAAATTGGACGGGGACGATCACGATAACCACGACAGCGGTAACGGAAACAGTAACGGACAGGATCACTTTTTTAGGAAGGATTCGGGGTTTAGTAACGGAAGGAGAAGCCGCGACGGCGACGACGTGGGCAGTGAAGATGATGTGATTAAGGATGTGGTGGTGGAGATGGACAATTTGGGTATCAATAAAGAAGATGCTGAGAATTTGGAGAAAAAGGGTGTGAGAATCCCTTTACCTTGGGAACTTTTGAGGCCGGTAGTTACAATTTTGGGTCATTGTTTGTTTGGTCCTTCCAATTCACAAGATGTAAAGGACGCTGCGTCGATCGCAATTAGGTGTCTATACGCGAGGGCCTCTCATGATTTAGCACCACAAGCGATATTGGCATTGCAAAGCCTGATTAGGCTGGATAAGAGTGCAAGAGCAGCAGCAAAGGCGGCTGCTACGGTTGTGGCAAACGCGCCTTCGAACGCTAACACACCTAGCAAGGCTAAGAAGCCAGAAATCCTTTTGGTTTCCAAGTGATTTCAAGGTTTGCTTGTGCAGGTAATGAATATGTATAGTTGACTCTAGTAATGTATACTACGTGGAAAATCAGTTTTACTACTAATAGTTTTCCTTAGAATTGAATTGATTATGCCTTTTTCCTTTAATTATGTTCTGTAAGCTCTCTATAATTGTTCTGGGTTTCTGATTGGTTGAGAGAATATGTGGGTTTCTTATTTACTTCAACCTGTAGTATCAGGCTTTCTGCTTTATTGATTTGGTAAGGTTGAGGCAAATGTTGGGGTTTGTTGTGAGGTTGCTATCATCTTATATTACCACTTCCTTATCTGTTGACTGCGGCATTATAGCTTATGATCGGTTTTTTGACTTTTTGTGTAGTGTAATGAGTTGGGTTCACTATGAAATGATGAGGTGCACGCCTTAGCATTAAGCTCTCTCCACTGGAATTTGGAGGATTAAAGAATTCCAGCTTTGTGTGAAGCTGCTTTCGTATTCATATTTCAAAGGGGGGCTATTCTGATAGTTGTTGAGGTTAAAGCATAAGAATTGGATTGGTATGGGAGAATAATAGGATATCCTAGATTGTTGTTTAATTATACTAGTGAAATGGTGAAATCTTCTTTTGACAATACAAATGTATGCCTATACAGATATAGTGTATAAAAGCAATCCTATATTTTAGAGAAACAAGTGCATTCAAGTTCCAAAGAATCTATCGCTTTTAATTGGAGGAAAAAAGAGGTCGGACTTCAACATCAACAAATTCCAATTGTGCAGTCAGGATAGAGCAAAGTGTCCATTTAGTTGAAATATGAAGTTATATAAGAATACATTTTACTTATTAGATGGTAAAATTATTGATAGATTAGAAGGGATTTACTTATTGTTGCTCTGGAGAGTATTAGGTAAACATGGAAATTTAGTTGGTGAATAATGATGCTGTCTATTTTATAATTCCATAACGAAGTGTTTGCCTTCCCCAACAACTCTTCAAATTTTCACCCCTCAGCATTCTACACATTTATCCGTACATCAACCTTTTCCTTCACCCTTTGGTTATTGTAACACCTTCATTATCCAACCAACAAATTATTCATCCTTCATCTTCAACACTATTTTTTTACTACCTATTAAGATCTGTTTTTTCTTTGTTTAAAGGATAGAGTTGACTAAAATAAAATTGTCTTTTATATTTTTTAATTTTAACATTGTTGGTAATATTATTATATATACGTTCAAGGTAATTTTCTTCATCCAATCATGAAAATATTAGTCGAATTGTATTATTATCACCGGAAATATAAAATTCCCTAAATCAAACACTCTTTTACTGTATATGTTAGCATCATTTTACAAACTCAACTCTAAAACTAATTCACAATGTTATTTGAATCGGATTGAATTGATCGGTCCGATCAAGAACCGATCATGATAGCAATCAAGAAAGGAGCTTTAAATTGATTAACTCAAGAATCAATATTGATCGGTTGAATAAGATAAATTGAACCAATTAAATCAAATTTCTTTTTAAAATTTCTTTTTATCATTTTTTATTTTTTTAATTAAACCGATCAAACCAATTGGATTGACAAACCAGTGATTTGATGAACCATGTATTTTTATAAAATTTGATACAATCATAATTCCTATGGTACAAATTTTCGTATCCTAATTTTGTTTTGCTAATGCTTTTTTTTAATCTTTTAACCTGTTTTTACATTACATTTCTTATCAGAGAGAGTGTTAATCAGTTTCCAATAACACCAGCTAAAATGATATACATGGACATAAATTACAGACGCTAGAGAGATTCCCATTCCAACCGTGATTACTAAAAGCAATTTGAGTTGGATTTAAAATTTGATTCTTGAATAGGTTGGAACTCAATTGAGAGGACGTAAAAATTAAGGTCGATAAAAATGCGAGACTACTAAATTAGGATTTTCCAGTACCAGTTAAAAATAAAAAATCTCTGCTAGACTGATTTTAATAACATACTCGAATTCAACTCACTAGGTGCTCGAGCTCAACTTTCAACTTAACAATGATCAAGTCAAAGTCGAAGCCGAATTCAAATTTCTTTTCCGAATCAAATTCAAGTAGCTTGTAGCTTGTGGGCAAACATGTTTTATACCCCTGTTCATACTAGGTAATCTGAACCGATTGGTTTCACCTTTCCACGGATCAATGAAGCAAACTATGAGTGCAAAACAGGGAAAATTCGTTATATAAGTGGTTTACTCGTATTATGAAGAATAATGTTCCACATTAGAATAACCTTGGAACAATAGACATTTCAGTTCCCACAGTTCACAACTCCATAAATCTTGTAACTTGTTGAACTTTTAACCGATATCGAAACATCTTCACCACCAAGTTTATCCACGAGATCAATTGAGAATTACTCATTACCTGTCTAGGCATTTGAATAGCGATCGATAGTTCTCAGAAAACCGGAAGATTGAGGGCAGTTTCTCATTCATTGGCAGTCCCATCCTCTGGTTGGCCACTCCCTCCATCTACACAATGACATGATAATTGAATTGAATTTGATTAATCACCACCATTTTCCCACTGAAAATCAGAATGTGAAAAACAAAATGAACTAGGCATACCTTCGACATCTGATGGAGCATATGGAGATTTCCTATATCTTGTTTGTTGTTGTGTAGGCTGAAGACAAAGTGCAGAAGTAATCATAACCATGCATCATAAAAGAACTAAATAAATGACTGATAAACAACTAACTAGCAGAAAACAAAATGGGATATAACGGCAAGTGATTAATCAAAAGAAGACCACGGGACCACACATCTGAGGAAAAATATTGGACAGGAAAAAAAGGAGAATTGCAATGAAAATCATCTCAAATCCTTTTATTTTTCTCTTTCCTGAAAGTAACGTGCTTGAAATTACAAAGACAAACTGCATAAAAATTCCATTACAACATGATTCCGGGAACATCTTGTATCAGAAATCATTCAGCTGCTCTTTATAAAATGTTAAATTCAGTATGAAATACAAGTTAATTAGGTTGAAGAAACGACCATACCAAGTCAATACAGTACCAAAATAAAAAGATGTAATTAAGGTAGTTGCTTATCTTAAACTTTAAGTCATGTTAGTGCAGATGCTAGACAAGACTTTTTATATCATCTTCCATTTCCGAACATAAATATAAAGCAAGTAAATCCAAAAACTCCAGTTGTTTGAGAACCCCATATGGAACCTGTAAAGTAACCCACATTGGTTCAGTTGTTATAGAAACCCCTTTTGTCCCTCCAGACATCTAAAAGCGAGTAAAGGTTGTTTACTATCTTTTGAACCAATTAAAGAGGCGTACGTGTGACCAGTATAAATAATCTGAAAAGTGGACCAGATTAATCTAAAATTTAGACTAATAAATAAATCCTACAAAAGTGGACAATATGATTTGAACTTTCTTTAGACGGCACTATCCTGCAGCATTAAGACAGGCTATTCTATTGCTCTCACTAATCAGAGGAATTTACTACAATTCTTAAAATACATACTTACATATACAATTCTCACTATGTTATCCATCAGATTTGGACCAAAATTAAGTCAACTTACATTACACAAGAAGGGAATATTATTAAATATCTCTTACAAGCATTGAATTAATACCTGCAATTTGGGACGGAGGGCTTGAAGTGGTCCTTTGGGCTTCTCAACACCTTGCTGTTAGCATCCAAGAACATCAAAAAAAAAAAACAAAAATTGGTGAGTTCAGCTTAACTGGATTGATTAGCATACCAAGCTAACCAAAAAAAAAAAAAAAAGAATGCTAGTGGGTGGAGTCCAGTGGTGGAGAAATCTTTAAAGTACCTTTCCAAGTGCCCAATCTGCAGAGTCAAAGTAGGCACGTTCATGGTCCTGACATCAAAATGAAAAACTTAGAAGAGAATCAGCACAATCAAGAAACAACAAATTGTGACTTGCAGCACAAATCACCTTAGAGATAAGTGGAGGCTTCTTGGGCATAATCCCTCCGTATTTTTTCTTTACAACTGCCTCCTAAAATAGGCATAAGAAAAAAGAGAGTAAATCACCTCAACTTAAGAACTCCAGAAAAATAATTTTAATCCAGTACATAGCTATGATCTTTAATCAATCAACATTCCATAGTGAAGATAAGAACAAGACCTCCTGTTGAGATGACGGCATGGATTTTCCAGACTCCCGTGCAACAGTTCCGTCTACTAGTTCTTGATCTTTGGCGACCTCCATGCCTAACATCAGTTCCTTGCAACCGACCAACTGACAGTAGCCTAGATATGAAACAAGTAATTTGCATTAAACTTTAGTAATGCCAAATTTTAGCAGATCACAAGCACCAGAAAAGGAATTTCATTTATTACCATCAAACAAATAAGATCAGCAATGTAGAATAAAAATATAAACTCAAAGGAGAAAAAAAAATAAGCCAAAAGGCCATGATGCAAGTTCTACAGAATACCCATATTTACTCAATACTGATCATTAGCATAATCAAAACAGCAACAGGCATTAGTGATCTCGTTACTGTAACTCACAACACATTCATAAGCAAAGAATGCCACAACTAACTCAAATTCAAGGGGGAGGGAGGGGAATAGCAATTTTTGAGCATATTACCAACTTTCCAGCCTTAAAAATATTTCTTGATGCATATGTGTTTTACATCAAAACCAATTATATATTTGCAGCAACAATGAAAACCCCACAAGTCATTTACATTACAATTTATAACATGCCCAAAATATAAAATAAGCATAAATTGAAATCCCCATATATACTCAGTTTCAAAAAAAAAAAAAAATCCCATAACCACTAAATTAATTTCTCAAAAAAGAGAAAAGATCCATACTTTAGCTAAAAAAAAAATTGAATTAAAAACCAAAGCAGATCCATACCTAACTGCAGTGGCAGTCAAACCGAAATTTATTTTTCCAACTAATTAAAAAAAGCCTACGAGAGCAAAACCTTAGGTGCTAGTGATTCTTTAACAAATTAATAAGCAAATAAATCGATCATAAATTAAAAGATGAGAAAAGGAAAAGGGGAAATGGGAAAGATCGGGTACCTGAAATCTCAGATCCGAAATTCAAATGAAGAGGTTTTCTTAAAGGCGTTCGATAAATATAGATAAAAATAAAAATAAAATATTTGAGTTGAGTTGAGTTGTATTTTAAAGGAATTATGATAAGGGAATGGATCTTTTAGATTCTTCTATTTTTGGCATTAAATATGTTCCAATTTGGAATCACTTCCCTTCGAAAAATGACATTCTAATTACATTACTGTACAGATATCCACAACACTAGAGAGGGAAAACAAAATTAGATTAGCCAAGTTAAAGAAAAAACCCTAAAAACTTTTTTTTAGCATACAGCGGTGTAAGTTTTCGTGCTGACTAAAATCCCTTTTTTTCTTCTTTTCTTTTTGTGATATTTTTATTGTTTTTATAAATTAAAATTCATCATATCCTATTGAAAATTATATAGCAATTTTTTAAAATGTCATTTTAAAATATATAAATTATTAAGAAAAAATCACATCCTATTAAAAACTATATAGCAATTTCTAACATTTTGATTCAATTTTACTTATATTTAACATATATTTATGTAATTGACTTAGAATTTGTAATCATAAATCCTGAGTGACGAAAATGAAATTTCAACACTAGCATAATTTGAAAAGCCATGGCATTAGAGAGTGCCTTTGGATGTAGTCACTACTGGACGAATTTTGGAACCTTGTGCTAATTACAAAATTTAAAAAATTCCGATGCCTAGTGAAGATGAAAATGGCTGTTTAAATAACATGAGTGAAACTCTCTGCCCTCTTGTCGGAGGAAGAAGCCGAACTACTAACAAGTGTGAAGAAAGTGAAGCATAATTCCAATGCACTCACTAATGAAGTAAGGAAACCCATTTCCTATAGAGACACACTCTTGGGCAATGAGTTTGGTAAGTACGACCAGGATACTCTCGAGGAAGACAGGAACAATTCTGATTTAGGAGCTGCTTCTATGGAAGAAGAAGAACAACAAACTACTGACCTTTCCAAGATCTACCTTTCTTAGGAAGAGAGAATGAAATTTCGGAGCAGGTTCATGGGGAAACAGTAGGGTTTCAGTTCTTAAACTTCAAATTCCATGACAAATTATTGATCCAGGTCACGATTCTTTCCTTGTTACGTTTTTGTGCTCTGAAGATTACGATACAGCTTTGCCTGTGGAAGAATGGGTCATAGACGCGAAGCGTGCTTCGAAATTATCAGAGCTGAAGATCCATGCAAGGAAGGGAATGTAGGTGCGGTCAAGGATCAATGTCACAAGCCTGAGGATAAAACAGTGAAGGTTTCGACCACGGTTGATAGCGATGGAGGTACAATAGCGAAATAGAGTGTCAAAAGGTTACAGAACCAAGAAACGATGAGAAGGAAGATCATAGGAGTGGATTTGGTCCTTGGATGGTTGTTCCAAGAAAGAAAGCTACCAGGAGACGAGAGACTAGTAATCGAAATTTCCAAATTGGTGAATCTTCAAGGATCCATGCTAGCCTTGAGATGCAAGATAAGAAGTCAACCAGCGGCTCTAACGTTGACTACAAAGAGAAAAAAACAAAAATGCTTAGCAGCTTTAGTACAAGCCATTGTGGAGGGAGAAAATTTAATTTTGAAAACGGGTCTTATTAACTAGGAAAGCTCTGCCCTAGGCAAAAAGCAGCAAGTCATGTCATCTAAAAATTGCATGAATACTACCATGCAACCTGGTTACATAAAAAACGTGGGTAAAAGTAAACCTCTAAACTGAAAAGCATTGGAAAAAAAAGAAAAAAAAAAAGAAGTCCCCATCCCAAGCTCACACGTGTACGACCACTAGCGAGGACCTTCCTAAAACTCAATCGGTTTCCCCTCCAATGCCCAAAACCGCTACCACCCCCATCACTTCTGCAAAACTCCAAGTCCTTGTTGCTAACTCCCGACGACCCTATAGCACCTCAAAGGAGATTCCGTCGCTTCAACAGGAGTTGGGACAGTCTGGAATGGAGAGGAATGAATGACAGTCAAAGGATGAGGGCCTACTTATCCACTCCAAGACCACTACGGAACAACCACAACCGAACCCCATCCTCCGGACATCAAAATCGGTCAATGGCCCACTAAATTCTCTTTCTTTGGTCTCCCTTCCTCGAGCAGCAATGAGAGTGACACACTCCCCTTCCAGAACCGTCACCGCTCGATATTGCCAAGGCAACGAGAGGGTGGTTTCTCAAGGGGTAGAAGGAAACCAAGAGAACCTATTTTGGGTGGCACCTCTGATCAGTAACATTTCTTGCCCAAACCTCATCATTGGGTCCGAACTACATGATGTTGCATTCATTGTCAGAGTAGTTACCGAAAATTATACATCATTCAAACATGTAAATAATATCATTTACAATCATAATATTTTACACAATTATTTTTGAGTCTCACACGAGCTTATAAAAACTCTTCTACTAACTCGAGTATAAATTAAGACCAGATTGTGAAGTTTTCAAAGTTTTGAATCGATGTCGCAATTTCATGGCCTCTACATCGTGACGTCACTCACTATCAGGCCATGTTGCAACGTCGAAATCTCGAGGTCATGACGTTACCCCTGTTTTGACAACTTAACACTTTAATACATATTCATCCGCTTTCAACCCAATATCAAAATGACTTCTTTCAACCTATCACAAATATGATGCTTTTAAACCATGCCAATCTAAACCAATTCAAGCATGTAATCACCTGAACCAATCACTCAACATTATACAATTCAACATTTCAACATTAAAGCATAATCAATCCCCTATCAATTATCCATATCTAAAACAAACCATTTACCAATTCAAACATGTTATATTTGTACAACTTGGAAGTTTAGCACTTAAATGATTCTAACATGAAGCACACAAAGCATGCATTCAATTACGTTTCATACTTATCTAAAACAAACCATTTACCAATTCAAACATGTTATATTTGTACAACTTGGAAGTTTAGCACTTAAATGATTCTAACATGAAGCACACAAAGCATGCATTCAATTACGTTTCATACTTATCATTCAATTATACCACTTCTTAAGTCATTTAACAACTTAGCCAATCCAACTATCTTACTTACAATCTTTAATATGCCAAATCATACAAATTAAGATCATTACACATTCTAGCATCACATAAGATCAAACCATGCATCAATTAGATCACATATCAAACTTAATCCACAAGTTCAATCGTTATCACAATACCGCATAATCATTAATTCCAAATTGACCATTTGCATAACAAAGGCCCTTATGTACATGTCACAATGTCTAGACTCAAAATGAAAATAATACTACCTTCTTTGGATAATGTGTGCTTCTTGCTGGTCTAACTCAGCAAGTTCCGCAAAGTAGAAATCTACAAGAAGAGAAACAACTAGAGTAAGCATTAAGAATGCTTAGTAAGTTCAAATAGAAATACTACGCGTACCTTGATCACTTATAAGAATAACCATTATCAATCACTTTGGAATACAATTTGGCTATCTTTGACACATAATGCCTTACTAGTCACTTGCCAACATTAACATTCAAATAAGTTAAATATACTTACAGACTTAATACCAAACCAATTTCATGTGACATAATAAATTATAAACATATATCATTTCATATCAATATATTTTCAAACATTTCCATTTCAATTAAAATGAATATTGCCTGATGGAACTACAGTAAAACAGACTCGGATACACGAGTGAACAGAATTGCTCTCACAAGTTGAAATTACATCAAGGTTGCTCATACAAGCTAAAATTATATTAAGTTACTAGGCTAAACATATGTTACATATAACCCAAGAATCTGCAAAACATGCTAAATCTCATTATAACATGTAAAATATCTAATCAAGCGCGTGTATAATCCTATTAGCATGCCAATCTTATACTTACCTTTTACTAAGTTCTCACAGGCATCATTTTTGTATATATATCATTACTAATCCCTGTAATCAGGGGCGAATCTAAGGGGCTAGCAGGGGCCGGTCCCTGGTAAAAATTATAAATTAATAAAGGTAAAATTGCACTCCCCCCCCCCCAAAAAAAATGATAAATTTTGATTTAATCCTTTAAAAATTACATTTTAACTATCATAAAATTTACAATTTAATTTTAGCCTCCCTAAAAAAATTTTCTAACTTCGCCCCTGCTTGTAATCAACCATAATTCATATTGTACCCTGTACATGACCTCATATTTCATTTACATACCCTATAATTAATCAACTTTCACATTTGTACCCTGTACTATTATATAATAACCAACAATCACATAAGATTTCAATTCGGTCCATTACTAGCCATACATGCCAATTTCACTAGTGTTTTTAATTATATCCAAACATATATATGAAATCAAACACAGAATTACACATAACATAAAATAAGATAGTAAATTTCATATGAACTTACCTGTTCAAAATGTGAAAAGAGTGGATACTTCAGGAATTAATCTGTAATTTTTACTTTTTCCCTATTAGCTCCATTTTGGTCCAAATCTTGACCTATACAATTATTTTATATACAAATCAATCTCAATCACTTTCATACAAGGTTATGATATGCATGAACCTACATAAATTTCTTTCTCGATTTTCTCATATTTTACATTTTATTCAATTTAGTCCTTAAACTTAGGATAAGCATAACTTTTGGTTCCTAACTTCGGATTAAAATCCAATTTCATATATTCTAATTATGGACCTTATACTTTCTATTTCTAATAGCATTCATGAAAAATTGTACATTTATTCAATTTTGTCCCTAATATAAAAAAGTTAACAATAAAGCTAAATTAACTTTACAATCTAGTCATTTTCATAATCTAAGCTTAAAATCTATCAATTTTAAGCCTAATTCTCCAAGAAATCAATAATGACAACTTTTTAAAACTTTAATAGTTTTCCAAATCGGTACATGAGCTAGTTAAATCAAGCTCTCATGACCCCAAATTCATAAAAATTACAAGAAAAATACTTGAAATTACCTTACAATTAATGGTTGAATGCCATAGAATTTTTTCCTTATGTTTTATTCTCTTCTTGGACAGCAATGGAGGAATGAGGAAGAAGACAACATCTTTCCTCCACTAACTTCATGTATATATAAAATAATTATGGACTAATTAATCTAGTTTAATCGAGGTTAATTATGATTTCTTATATTAATTTAACTATTAGTTTAATTTAACGAAATGGCATCATCATCCACTAACTCCAACTTTAAAATGTTTTAACTACCATTTTGGACTTTGGCTAATTGCTATTTAAGTCTCCAAGCCTTTGGTGAATTAAAACTCTATAGCGACTGGAGTTTTATAATTTAGTCCCTAAGCCTTTATTAATTATTAATTCGACTAAATTACTGAACCAATATTTAATATATTTTTATATTAGCCCTTAAATATTCATATTTAATATTTACGGAAATAAGGTTCTGAAAGCACTTTTTTCGGTACCATTGAAAATTGGGTCATTGCAGACCTTGATCCTCTCTACTCCCGTTTTGCCATCTCTAAAGCTAGCCTTCTTACCATCAAGGGATTAACGAAACAACCAGAGCTATTGCAACACCAACTTGCCATGGATTCGAAGGATACCAATGTCAATATTTCGAAACATGTGGATAGAGACCCGCCTCCAAAACGACCTACAAGCTACCCTAGTATTGAAAGTGGAGAATGATGTGGAAAATTTCAAAGCTTGCCTGAGTTCACTAAATGTTCACGGAAGAGAAAGCCTACTTCAAAAAGTGGAGATGTTTTCGATGAGGTTGACAAGGATCTGATAGGCTTTTTTATTTAAATAACCCATCAAATTTAATTAAGTACCAAAATGACCCACCTTTTTAATTAAACACTAAAATGACGTGAAATCTACCGTAAAAGTTGGTGAAGCCAAATTATATAGCACCACCAACTTGCCACGTCAGTAGGGAGCATAAAAATTTAATTTTTTGGTGGAGCCACGTAAAATGGCGCCACCTGTATAAATACCATGAAAATACTGAAATTTTTGAAAATATGGGAAGACTTCAAAAAAAATAACCATTTTCTAGTGGAGCCAATTAATATGGCGCCACCAAATTTCCCTGCCATGTCAGTTTCTTTTTTTTATTATTACTTTTTTGACTTTTTTTTATGTTTTGTCTTTTACCTTTATTTATTTATTTTATTTTATTTATTAATTATTATTAACTTTAAAAATTTGAAATATATATTTGAAATATTTTATTAATATATATTTTAAAAATTTTAAATATATATTTTGAAATTATTTTTTAAATTTTAAATATTTTTAATATTATAAAATATGAAAATATTTTAAACTTTCAAATTTGTTATTAGTTTTATAATAATTTAAATATTATTTAATTTGTTTTATAATATTTTAAATTATGATTTTTAAATTATTTTAAAAGATATTCAAACCATTTTTAAATTCTATTTAAAAGTTAAAAAGAATATTTTATTTTAAAAGTGAAATTTTAATTAATAAAAAATTAAAAAGATTTATTTGTTAAAAAATGAATTTTTTAAAATATATATTAAAATTAAAATTTAAATTAAAATTAAAATATATAATATAACTAGTCACATCATATTTTTTAACAAATAAATATTTTTTAACAAATATTTTTTTATTTTTTATTAATTCAAGTTTCACTTTTTTTACTTTTTATTAACTTTTATCTTTTCTTTAATTTTTTTTCTTTTTTAAGTTTTATATTTTTCTTATTTTATTTTGTTTATTTATTTTATTTATTTTTTGTTATTAATTTTGAAAATTTTAAAATGTATATTTGAAATGTTTATTTATTTTATTTATTTTTTCTTTATCTTTATTTATTTATTTATTTATTTTTATTTTTATTTATTTATTAATTTTAAAAACTTGAAATGTATATTTGAAATGTTTTATAATATATATTTTTAAATTTTAAATATATATTTTTAAATTATTTTTCTAAATTTTAAATATTATTTTAAATTATTGTTTAAAATTTAAATATTATTTTCTAATTATTAAACATATTTTTAATAATATAAAACATTTAAATATTTTAAAGATATGACCTTTCAAATTTATTATTAGTTTTATAATATTTTAAATGTATATTTTAATTTGTTTTATAATTTTTTAATTATGATTTTTAAATTATTTAAAATATATTATTTTTTGAAGATATGACCTTTCAAATTTATTATTTATTTTATAATATTTTAAATTTATATTTTAAATATTTTTAAATCTTAAATATAATTTTATAAATTATAAATTTTAAAATTAATTTTAAAGATATTCAAACGTTTTTAAATTAAATTTAAAATTGTAAGGATTAATATTTTATTTGGTGGAGCCATTTAGAATGGCTCCATCACTTTATATTGTACTTTTTATATTTTTTAATATAATAATTTAATATTTAATATTTTATTTTGGTGGAACCATTCTTTATGGCTCCACCTCTTGGTTCTCTACCATATATAGAATGGTGAAATTATTGTGTTCACTAGGAGAGTTAAAAAAATCTATTCAAGATGAATAATGAGGTGTTTTTGGTGTATGTTATTTTTTATGGTGAAATTATAGAAGTGATGTTGGTTGTGTATTTCAAGGTCGGCAAAGAGTAGGTTTGCGATTCAAAAAAAATGTGGAGCTAGCAAAAATGAAAAGGAAGATCAGTGCAAAAATAGCTATCTGTTGTGGAAGGGCGATGTCCAAATTATTTTACATGTTTCCAGTCTCTACAGACCCGTTCAAATTTTGTAAGATGCAGCTGTTAGATGATAATGACTTAGGCACTATGATGGAAATATGGTGGCCGACTGGGAGTGAGAACCCCCAACCAGTTGAATTATTTCCCGAGTTAGCAGACTTAGAGCCTATTGTGAATGTTAGTCCAGTAAGTCAACATCACGAATTTGACTTTGATCTTAATGTTGGATGGACAGACCAATTAGAATGTGAAGGAACATCACAGATGCCCAAAAATTCTAATTATGGTGGGAGTTCGTATAACAACCCTACCCCCGGTCCCCGTTTACAAATACATCCAGAGGTGATAATAAGCACAGAGGCAAATGTCAGAGAAATGACCAATAATGGTGAAGATTCTAATCAAGACATTGAAGATTTTAGTGACCCCGATGTTGATGAGGTTCCGGGCAATATCGATGATGAAGGCCCGGAAGAGGTTGAAGATGTTCATGGCCCTTCATTCAGTAACCCAAGTCATTGTATTATTTTACAAAATGAATCTAGGGGCAACATGTTGAACGTATATCCAGATGCAGCGCATGCATCCGATTTTCCTGAGTACGCTGATATAGTACATGCTCATAGATTGGCGATAAATTCGCAGTTCGAAGAGTTATTCATTGGGCAACAGTTCGAGAACAAGGTGGACTGTGTGTTTCCATCAAACAATACAGTATGAAGTTGTCGATTGATTACAAGGTTGTCAAATCTACACCGACATTATATGCTGAGGAATGTTGGAGAGCCGGCGATGGGTGTGGTTGGCAAGTTCGAGCTGTATTTATACAGAGGACTCAATAGTGACAAATACGAAAATTAGAAGGGCGTCATACATGCAGTGTCGCACGTATGTCTCAAGACCACCAGAAATTGGATGCCAAAAGTATTTGCAACTGTATCATGCCAATAGTGAAAGATAGTCCAATCATTCTTGTGTCAACATTGATTGCAGACATGTAAGCTCGATTTCAGTACAGAGTTTCGTATAGGAAAGCGTAGTTGGCGAAACAAATGGCTATGCAATAATTGTATGGTGACTGGGATGAGTCATACAATGAACTTCAGGGTTGGATTTCAGCGATGGTGGAGTACATCCCAGTAACTATCGTGGACTTGCAAATGTTACCTTATAGAAGCCCTAATGAACAATTGGAACTGGGGAGAAGAGTTTTTCGTTGACTGTTCTGGACTTTTGATCCATGTGTTAGAGCCTTTCCCCACTGCAAACCGCTAGTGCAAATTGATGGAACATGGTTTTATGGAAAATACACCCAGATACTTCTGATTGCAGTTGCACAAGACGGTAACAGAAATGTACTACCAATCGCTTTTGCCATCGTGGAGTCTGAAAACTCGGAATCATGGGCGTATTTCATTCAGAACTTACGGAGACATGTTGTCAGGCAAGACAACATTTGCATTATCTCCAACAGATCAAACGGTCTTGTTGCTGCGATTCGACAATCTGAGGTTCCATGGAGGTTCGTCTATTGTATTTGTCACAATGTTGTCAACTTCCACAACCAGTACAAGAACAAAGACTGGCGCAAACGAATTGTGAACATGGGTAAAAATATCATATTTAAATTTGTATTTGTAATTATTTCGAGTCCATTTCCTAATTCAAATTGTGACATAACTTAAAATTGGAATACATACGTAGGATACGAGCTGGAAGCACACCGTTTCAAATATAAGTTGGCGAGGTTAGAGACTGATATGGCGGGGTCCAATCCTTCTCTCAGAAAATGGTTAGGTAGCATGGAGCCGTGGCAATGGGCTCAATGTTTTGACGAGGGGTACCAGTATAGTCAAATAACAACTAACCTCGTTGAGGCCATTAACTCTGTCTTGAGGCGTACGCGTCACTTTCCAATTTCAGCGATTTTTTCAGCCATATTTTATAGGCTAGCAACCTTAATGCCAAAAATGGGGTTGAAACAAGCAACACAGTTAGAGGCAGGACATGTGTATGTCGAAAAAATTAGGGATGCCATGAAAGAGAAAGCTCAAAGGGCTAGGTCGATGAATGCAGAACTATATTCTTGAAATTTGAAAACTTTTTGAGTGACAGAGTATATCAGTCACTGGTCGAGGATCCCACCACGGTCCGACGGAGTTGATCTCTGAAACAGGCGATATGCGTGTGGGATGTTCCAAACACTACGTTATCCGTATGCACATGTAGTTACAGTGTATGCTACCTACAGTTTGAATGCCGAACAATATATCGACGATGTATACACACTTGAACGTACGTAGACCGACAACAATGAGGATTCGAAACGACATGGATATAAGAGAACAAGTTGATCCAAAACGTTGCACCATATGTAGAACAGTTGGCCACAATCGGAGCAAATGTCCCCATAGAAACGTCTACACTGGTCAATCTTCACGGTCTGAAAGAAATTAAATGTTGTACATGATGTTTGCATTTTATGATCTCTTAGAAATAAAGTTTGTATTATTTAGCGTTAAGTTTTTACTTAAAATTAACAGTTGCAACTTTAAATACTTTAAAAGATATTATAAATTATATAAAAAAAAAACTAATATATAAGTTATGGAACCCTAAACGAATACAAGAAATATTACATAACACTTGAAATTTACATAACTTAAAATTGGAAAGAACCGGGAGTGGTATCGTCATTCGGGGTATAGCGATTCACAGGCATTCGTTGACGGGGTGGACATTGGGGTGTATTGTACACATCAGGAAGATCAGCAGCTAGATCGAACGTGGCCTGAAGCGGGGTGGAGTAAATGTTATTACCAAACATATCAAATGATATCGGTGGTTGCTCTGGGTGAAATGAACTCGAACCGCCTATGTCTGGGTGATATGAACTTGAACCGCCTATGTCCAGGTGATATGAACTACTCTGAGACTAATCACAAAAAGCATCAACCCATTAGTCTGATGTGTTCAAAGGTTGGTCTTCTGAGTTGGGCTCCGCCATATGTTGATCCTCTAGCTCCCCCATAGGTTGATTTCCACGTCTGTAGCCATGACCTGGTACTATCATAAGTTGCCCACCATATAAATAAACACGCCATCGACTCATGTACCACTGCATATATTCAGTCGAGAGACTAAAGTCAAACATGCACGAGTGCATCTCAGGTCGCCTGTCGTACCGGGCATTCCATAGTACTACAAAATATTGATGTTCCACGCTCCAATCTGTTGTATGTTTCCCTCTCATGGTCTTACCGTGGACTTCATCAAATTTTTCTGGCTCGACCGGCACAAATTGTCTACACCCAAATTGTCGCATAACTCGATCACCGTTGTACCACTCAACGGTTGAAAATTCGAACACCGGCATGTTAATGCACCACATATGGGCTTCAGCGTGAACCCACTGAAGAATAATGGTTGCAATGTTCAGTGCAGAATACGGCATCCACAAGAACTACATAATATAACATAATGAGTTAAGTGACATCACACACTGCATGTAGATAAGTTAAATCAACGTTACTTAAACCATATAAATATATATTACTTTCTCTCCAGCATACGCTTCTATCATTTGGCGGTAAATGATTAATGTTTGGCTCGCACCAATTCCCGGAGACGTGGCCCATCTGAAATCGAAACAAACACTTTATGTTAAACTTTGGAAAATATTATCCACAGTTATGAGTCATTAAATGTTAAGTATAATTTTGTTTTTACCTATTTATAAGTGGCCACGAATATGGTTGATGCCTAACAGCCGCTAGAAACGGCATCCTGTATAAAGCCCAAGACTGTAGCAGAACCAAACAACCAGCCATGTTACTAGGCCCATGTTTTGTTGCTCGGCAAAGCTTATAGTACAATGCGGCCAACACTGCCGATCCCCATCTGTAACTACCAGCATGAGAAAAATCCTCCAATAGAGGCAAGTACTTTAAGTGGACCCTATTAGACGTGTTGTTTGACATAAGTACCCCCCAATCAACCGCATAATATAGGCTTGCGTAGCATACATCACCTCGTATTTAGTGGCAGTGCTCGATAACTCCTTAAAATTAGCTCTCAACCATTTCAATTTTAAGCATGTGAAATTTCGTTCCCCATTATTAGGGGACCGTCCAAGCAATCTGTGGTATAGTACTAAAGGTTACAACATATTGCTTCAACCCGTGACCACAGCACCGTCAACTCGTAACCCAAGTTGTATAGCGACGTCTTCTAATGTGATAGTGCACTCCCCGCACAGCATAATAAAAGTATGGGTCTCCGTACACCATCGCTCAACCAAGGCGGATTTTAAGTTTGCCCTCAGGTCAAACCTTCGAATCAATGCGACATCCCCAAATCTCGCCATCTGTAAGTATGGAATGATCTGGTCGTCCGGATCGTACTTGGGAAAATGAAACAGGGACCTCAAAACTCGATAACCATCCTGTATGGTAAATTTTTTATAAAAATATGATAAATCAATTATCTATATAATTTAAACATAAAATTATATATTAAAGACTAAAATTGAAAGGTTGAGAAAACAAAAACATCACACTTATACTATACCGACGTAGCCATTCTAAGTATTTTTATTTAAGTTAAATTAAATAAGTAATAATATATTAATAATAGAATGAAGATTTGTCAAAAAAATTAATCATAGTTAAGCATTAAAACTAAAGGCAACTATATAACAACAAAAGTACATAAAAATAATAATAATATCCTAAGAAACTATAGGTTGTATGGGTAAATATAAAAATAAAAAAAACTTATTTTTATTGAATTGATATCTATAATAATATATAGAGTTTTACATATAATATAAATTAGGTATATTCAAACTCGAAAATTTATCTTAGATACGATAACTTTTATCTTACATATAATATATAGACTTATTTTTTTAATATGTTCAAAATTTTAATATATTTAAATATATTCAGTTATTAAAATTTAAAATTGGTTATACTCAACATTTTCTTTAACATATTTAAAATTTTAATATATTTAAATTTTTTATGTTTTTAAAATTTTAAATATATTAAAAATCATTTTCTCTTTTCCTATTAAAAATATATTAAATATATTAAAATTTTAAATTTCGCTATACATAACATTTTTAATATATTTAATATCTTTAAGTTTTAAACATTTTAAATCTATTAAGAAAATCTTTTTTCTTTATCTATTAAAATATATATTAAGTACATAAATTTATGAATGTGTACTAAAATTAAAAATTAATATATAAATTTATAAATGTGAACTAAAATTTAAAAATTATAATCAACACATAAAGATTAATTTCATGCAAGAAAATAGCTAAAAGGAATAATAATAACTAGATGGAGATCACATTCATGAATCAAAATACGTTGAGCAAAGTACTACTTAGCAAGAAAAAAGAGAAACTAAAACGATTTTTTATTTAATTCATAATTAATTCTACTGTTTAAATCGATTCTCGATGAAATGTGATTCAATTTCCGAAGACATTTTAATATCTGCATAATATAAAAACACATAAATACAATATAAATAATTTTTATATTACAATAACTATAAAATATAAAAAAATTAACTAACTTAACCTACCAAACCCCGATATAAGATTGGTTTTTATTTAATATTTAATTTTATGTATAGTCACGTCACGACTTGACGTGATTTTATAATATATAGTTTTAACTTTTAATTTAAATTTTACTTTTTAATATATATATTTTAAATAAATTCATTTTTAACAAATAAATCTTTTTTAACAAATATTTTTATTTTCTAATTAATTCAAATTTCACTTTTAAAATAAAATATTATTTTTAACTTTTAAATAGAATTTAAAAATAGTTTGAATATCTTGGCTTTTTATAAAAATAACACAAAAATTTAATTCATTATCAAAATAACTCATTTTTAATTAAACACGAAAGTGACCAAAAATCTACAAGAAAAGTTGGTGGAGCCAAATTAAAAAAGGGTCATTTTGATAATTAATTAAATTTTTGGGGTTATTTTAATCAAAAACTGAATATCTTTAAAAATAATTCAAAAATCATAATTTAAAATATTATAAAACAAATTAAATAATATTTAAAATATTAAAAACTAATAATAAATTTGAAAGATCATATCTTTAAAATATTTAAATAATTTATATTATTAAAATATATATTTAATGTTTAAAAATAATATTCAAAATTTTAAAAATAATTTAAAATAATATTTAAAATTTTTAAAAATATATATTATAAAACATTTCAAATATACATTTTAAATTTTTAAAATTAATAACAAAAATAAATAATAAATAAACAAAATAAAATAAGAAAAATATAAAACTTAAAAAAGTAAAAATTTAAAGAAAAGACAATAAAAAGTAAAAAAAATAAAAAGTTAAAAAAAGTGAAAGATGGTGTCGTGTACTCGGTGACGTCATTTAAGTTGACTCTACCGAAAATTTAAATATATTTTTATTTTAATTTAAAATAATATTTAAATTTTAAAATATAATTTCAAAATATATATTTAAAATTTAAAATATATATATTAATAAAATATTTCAAATATATATTTCAAATTTTTAAAGTTAATAATAATAAATAAATAAAATAAATAAAGGTAAAAGACAAAAATAATAAAAAGAAAAAGTGAAAAAGTAAAAAGTAAAAAAAAAAAAAAGGAAACTGACATGGCAGGAAATCTGGTGGCGCCATATTAATTTGCTCCACCAGAAATTGATTAATTTTTTTGAAGTCCTTTCATATTTTCAAAAATTTCAATATTTTTCTAATATTTATATAGGTAGCGCCATTCTATATGACTCCACTAAAAAATTAATTTTTTGTGCTCTCTGCTGACGTGGCAAGTTAATGGCACCATATAATTTGGCTTCACTAACTTTTACTGTAAATTTTAAATCATTTTAATGTTTAATTAAAAAAGTGAGTCATTTTAATACTTAATTAAATTTAATAGATTATTTTAATAAAAAATCGATTTGATAAGATTTGACAGGTATCTAGAACTCCCTCCCCACACCTAACCCATGTCAGTCTTGATGTGGAATTGTAGGGGAACGAATCGTCATGATTTCATCCCAACGGTACGTGAACTGGTTAGAATCCATAACCCTTAAATTATGATAATAACTAAAATGAATATGCGAGCGGCTAGAGTTTCAGCAGTTGTGAATAGATTGCCTTTTGATGGATGGAAAGATACCACTACTGATGGTCGCAAGGGTGGCATTTGGCTTCTTTGGCTCTTGGCTATTGTCTCTATCAAGCACCTATGTGATACTGAGTAGAAGATCCACACCATCGTTAAGGTAAATGACAATGATTCTCAATGGATTTTATCTTCTATTTATACTAGACCTAGGATAAGAACATAAGTTATGGCTCTTATCCCTGAATGTTTCAATGCATGCAATGATATTAGTAGGTGTAATAGTAGCTGAATAAAATAAAATAAGCTCACATAATACTTTAAATTTAAATCAAAATAATTTGAATAAAGTTAAACCCCATCTTAAAATATCGGACACTCTATTAACATTTCATCTTTAGACAAAACATGAACTTATAAGTGATATCTTGGTGTAGTAATCGAACATTGACAATAAGATCATGTCAAATAATTAATTTTCCTTTGGGACGATTTATTACTCACATGCAAAACCAAATAATCGTCACATGTTTATTAACAGGGTTGTACTTGTAATTTTGTTAAATATTAACCTTCCTTTAGGCCAATCAATATTAAGTTAACTTAAATTACATGCACACAACCTGTTATATTTTAAAATAAAATAATTTTTCACAACAGAGGTCACTTTGGTGTCTTATTGCTTTGATTAAGTTATTTTAAAATACATATTAACATACCAGTATTCAAATGTAAAAATTACTCAATAGTCAAAGGTCAAAACTAAAATTTTTTATTGCACTACCGTTTTTGAAATAACCTAAAATAAAGTTGCCTAAATATCGTAAGAAAAAAAAAACTGAAAACATTAATCTTTGACTTTTTTTTAATACTTAAACAAGTGGCCATCAAAATTTTTACGATTAAAATTCAAAATCAGATTTTATAAAACCAAACTTAAAACCAAATTCTTTAAACATGTACTATCAAAACACCCAAAAATTAAATATATATTCATATAAAAAAAGATAACAACTTCAATCAATAAGGTTTAACGTGCATTCAACCTAAACATATAATAAAATTACCGAAACATAAATTGACAATTCTCTATAGAAAAATTCTCCCTCTATATATATTCTAAATATATGTGTTTGAGATTTCTTTAAAAAATTTAATAGTCGACTAAAACCAAACTAGAAGCATGCAATCAATCTAAAAATCATTACTTTATAAAACTAACAAAATATGAATCGGTAAAACTAGCAATTCTTATCAATAAAATTGAGATGTGCCAAAACATTTTTTTAATGCACAAAATAAATTTACATATAAATACACCATGGTATGCATTAATTATACTTTTAGTAAAATTAAAATTCTAATCCATTTACAATTACCAAATAAAACTAAAATTTGTTAATCTTGAATTCTCAATTGTCGAATAATCAATGAAGTAATAGAATTCAACCGACATCACTATTGTTTGATTGCCCAATGGAAATTAAAGCACACACCTTCAAAATCCATGAAAATTAAAATTTAAAGATCAAAATCCTAAAAAATTAAAATAATCAAGATCTAAACAACTTTAATATAGATCTTCAAACATCAACATATATATAACCGAAATATTAAATCTATAAAATCTGAAAACGAATCAATCTAAATATAATAGAGAATCAATTCATTTTCAATGATTCAACATAACAAGGCTTTGATGCCACTTATTATAATAGTAAAACTCTTTATACAAAATTTAATAAACTAGGTTCTATCATGTCAAATCATCAAGAACAAAACTAGATGTTGAAGCGTACCTAAATCCATTGATATCTTGAAATCTTCGGGTCTTAACAAGTAATTTAGAGAAGGTGGCTCTCTATTTTCTGAAGATGGGATATCAAAAAAATTACGTATATGTAATTTAAGGACCATAACCCTAATATATAACTTTTTCATATTAGTCTTAATTTTAATCAGTCCATCATCAATTAGAAATTAGTTACGAGAATATATACACATATTTAACCCATATTTTATTTATTAACTAAAACCCGAAAAAATTTAACTAAATTAGATCATTTTTAATTTAGACTAATATTTTCTGATAGTAAATAAAAACATGTAATTATACTTATTATATAAGTAAGATCCATATTTTTTTAACATTATTCACTCAAGGATAAAGATGGGAACTTTTCTATGTCCATGATGATTATGTCCAGCAAGTCTACATAAGAATTTTCACACTTTTGTTGTTTCAAGACAATAGACACGTTTCTATTACCACAAGAGCTAGAGCCTAGAAAAAGACTCTTTCACATCAAGGTAACTGCTCAATTTGATGATCAAAAACCAAAAACTAAATCTTCCTATAGTAGTCTTTCAAATGTAGCATTATATCCTTGTTAGATTCCATCTAACTTTTACATTAAATACATGTTAGATGCTTGAATTTGACATCTAATCTATACATACTTTTTTTTTTAAATTTGATCTATACATTTATAAGTTTGACCATAGTTTAGATACAACTAACCCTTAAATTTAATTATAGAATCAGGTCTCTTTTACCAACTTTTAATGACACAAGCTTACCTGAGATTTCTCAATATATGATTTATGTTGAAAGAGTATAACAAATACTGCAAAGAATCTTTGATTTCCAGCCAATTAGCCTTAGCAGTGTTGCCTACAAGATTTGGGTGGAAGCTTTAATCGTCTTAAACTAATCATGCAAGATACAACCATCCCTTACCAAATGCATCTGTGCATAGGAGAAATATATTTGATAATATAATTTTGGGCAACAAGATTATCCATACTATTCCTTAGAGAAAAAGAAAAGATATTGGACACCTTGTATGTGTAAGACATGATCGTGTTAGCTAAAACTTTGTTGTTGTGGAATTGATAGACTCCAATGGGCGATAGTGTCAAATCATTTTTCATGCGCCAACACGGTTTCATATTAGGTCCTATTGAATGGTAGCCCTACAAAATCATTTTCAGACGAGGACTAAGACAAGTTGATCCTTCATCTCTTTGTTCATTTCTCCTATGCCAAAAATGTGTTATCACTAATGTTAATGAAAGTTGAGGAGATCAAAAAATGAACAAAATAGAAATAACAACTTGTCCCTAGTCTCTCGCTTACTATTCGCAGATGACTGCTACCTCTTCTTCAATGCAACATACATTCCTGTAGAGCACTCGAAGGAACACTTGCTCAATATTGTGTGTCATCTAGATTGTCAAGTGACTCGAACGAGCCTAAATTATTCTTCAGACCTTTAGGACAAGCGTGGAAGGTGGATGGCAAGTATCCTTGACGTAAAAACTACCCAACCAGACAAATATTTAGGTATACGAAAGGGGGAAAATTTATAATAAACGGTTGTTCTTTCTACCAATCCTTGAAAATTGCAATTGAAATTAGAAACTTGAAAGTCCTTATGTGCATCCCAAGGTGGAAGACATGCACTTATCAAATTAATATCTTCCTTTGCTCTCATCTACTTGCTATCTTGCTTTTAAGGTGCCGAATACACAATTAATAGAGCTGATCACATTCTTAAATGTCTTTTATAGGAATATAATTTAGGTCAACAAAAAATACATATATATACTTAAGACACGTTATGCAAATCGATCTCAAAAGAACCTAAGTTTGCGAGGGTTTAACAGCATTACGAGAGAAGAAAACCTAACGAATCTTCACCGAACCTTGGTTTAGCCCAACAGAGAGCTTTGGCTAAATGCTCTATGAAAAAAAAAAGCTTTAGACACGACTGTGAACGGGTTTAATCCGATAGTGAGATGTATGTAAAGAGGGCATAAAGATCCAAATATGGAAAGGTAAACCTGTTTTCAATAGTGTCAATCATCTATCTTACAGCAAGCGATCCGCAAAATCAACTTGGCTTAAGAAGCCTTACCAATTTTATACATCCTAAACAACAAACATTGAATTATCAGCTCATTCGACGGGTTGGGCGAGGACCAGCGTAAACAATGGACAAAAAAGAGTTTCTTCCTTTTCCAGGGTGTTGACCTATTTGTGTGGAAATTAATTCCTCAAGTTGATTTTATGTTAAAAATGCTTTCCAACACATTTGGTACAACTGGTGTGGGATTCAATGCCTCAGGCTTCTATGGAGAATGAAGAACCCTTTTAAGGTATGTCTTTTTATGGTTAATGTTTAGGCAAAAAGCTCAAAAGAAAATCCATGGAGCTAAGACAGATGTCAAATATAGATTTGTAAACAATGGATCACCTCCTTAGAGATTGTAATTTCGCAAAGACTGCATGGTCTGAATTTCCGTGTTGAAAGTTGGGATAATGCGTTGATTAAAAAACTGGATTACATTAGAAATCCATAATGAGACAAGACAAACTCAGAAGCATCAGGACTTGGGACCATATGGAAATGCAAAAAATGGCAATTTTTTTCAATCCAATTGGAGCCGCGAATCAGATTAATTGTGTGGCGCACAACATTATGGAGGCGTTTCAGGCTTTGAACAAAAACAGTGCCAGCTGAACACAATTGATATCTGACATTTGGCAATGGCTGTAAACAGAGGCTTAAATTGATCCAAAAGCATCTTCTGGATAGTAAAAATAAAAAAGTTGGAACTACAACCAGTCATTCTGGATGATTAAATGATAGCATGAAAAAGAATCATTGTCATCATCCACGCTGAATAGTTTGAGAAAAGCAAACTGACGTATTAGTGACAGATAAAAAGGGTCACAAACCATTACCATTTACAACCATTTACAACACCACAAACTACATCCATGTTAAACCAAACTGCATTTTATGTTGAAGGCCTTACGAGGACCATTTTACACCACCATAAATTAAAAAAAAAAAAAAACTATATACTCTAAAAGGAGTTAACACTGATGTTAACAAATTCGTGGTTACCTGCTTTTGTTGTTGTCCACGATGCGTTGTGTTTTCAGCATATCACATGATGGAGCCATGAATCTGCTATTCATTAAAGGCTTTGAGGTTATGAAATGAAACATGAAATTTCTTCAACTTTAAGAACATGTGATAAAGCATATATGCTTACCAAGCCCTGAGGCTTAAACGCATTATCGGTAGTATGGTTTAGAGATGGACCTGAAGGCCTGTGAAATAACAAGTGTGCTATGGATCTATCTATAGGGTTTGTGCCAGTTTCCATATCCATAAATCGCGTGCACCTGGAAAGAACCCAATATTTAGAATTACAAGAATAACTGATTGGAAGACAGGATTAAATAAAAATTAAGGAACAAATATACACACATGACACTCAAAAGATGCAACATGCAGTTTAAAGTTTGGTACAGCCAAACCGACCATCGCTGTCCTCTATTAATTTCTTTATTCACAAAACTAGTAGCAGAAAGGAGGCTTGTAAGTGGAAGAAGACTTTAATCAATATATGCTCAAATTGCAAATAAATTCCCACCTTACGGCTTTTCCAAAGGGATATCTAATACTAACGCATATCCGCATATCTGGACATGAGTACAGAAATGCAACATTCTAAATACCATACAAGCACATCAAAAGGCTTTAGAAAAATTCAGCATACCCATATTTATCCGACATTTACACTATGGTTCAAAATTCAAAATTATGAGTGCCTTTATTTTATTAATATAACGATTTTGGGACAAGCTAGTTGGATTGGCCCTGATCTCCAGGAAGCCAAATATATAAACAATTCAAAAATATTTCTACCCACCATAGGTTTCAAGTGTTGACTTCCACATCATCATTATGTACCTTATTAGCGACAGTGCAATGTAAAAGGTACTAAGAAATTCACTTTCAAGCAACAACTACATACTTGTTTGTTTCATTGGCCACAAATGAACCAGCTTCATCTTTTTCCTCTTTGATGCCACCTTTCGTATTTGTGCAATTATGCCTTTGTTCAGCACTCCTAGCCAAACGATACAAACTATCCCGTATGCACAATTTTGTCCGGATATCCAACTGAAAAATCCAAGTAGTTTAACTTGATCAATTACAGTGTTTATTAACTGCCAAAAAGAACATGTGATCACAAAATCTTTCCATCTATGATACCTTTTCCATGACTTGTTGAAGCTGCCAAAAACTAGATGTTTCTAGTGAGACTTCATCCAACACAGAGCTCATACAAGAGCTTAGCTGATCATTTGAAGAATCTAATTGTGTCAGCTTCCCTACACTAACTGCTTCAACTTCACTATGACCTTCATCTTGTTCAGATTGACGGACCTGCTTTTGAACAGTAACTGGATCATAAAAAGCCATCTTACTACCCACTTTTGCATGTTTGACATTCTTTTTCAGTGGGGCTTGTTTATTTTGCTGGTAATGTAGCTTTTCTCTCTTCTCATTCATTATAATGGCAGGACCCCCAAATGAAGGCCCACTAGAGCTTTCTATAGACTGCACCTGATCTGAAGCATAAGATGACTCGTTTGTCGAAGAAGGGTAACCATTATTTTCAGATTTGATACTGGAAAAAGTTCGACAACCTAAAAGCTGATCCAAAGGACTGCTATAGTTGAGATGCATATAAGGAATGTTTGTCTGTACGCAACTCACAGAATCAGGTCCAATGTTTTGTTTGTGCTGCTGAAGGTCTGATGGGGAAAAGAATTGACAGGATGAATCAGTAAAGGTGTGCTTCACATCTGCAGAGTGCTTGATATTACCATATTGGTTAAAGGAACCACCATTTTCCAGATGTTGATCTTTTCTCTCTCCTGATGCACTCAGTTGCTTTGACTGCTTTTTTGGACTGATCTGTAATTTGGAAAAAAAAATCAACACGTCAACAATATGTCAAGGAAAATCTATAGAGAAGAATCTTTCCTCTGAAACCAGCTCAAGAGTGGAGTATGTTGATCATTATCTAACTATAAATTGGACCTTTTATATCAATCATGAACATGCACTATAAAGAAGATATAATTCTTGGATGATAGCAGGCTGCATTTTCCTTCAAAGTCCCACCATAGTCATATTTCTACTAATCTTTGTAGAATGCAATTTATATTCAGAAAGGGAAGTGCCTAGAAGGTTTTTGGAGGAAGACGAGTTCTAGCTGCCAAAAGTGCTAAAAGCTAGATATCTACATATCTAAAAGCTAGATATCACAATGTGAAATTAAAATAAAAATCAACAGAGAGGTAAAATTTAGAAGCAAGGAACAGCTTACTAACCTGCTGTTCATTGGGTGTCAACTCATCCTTAGTTTCAGGTTCTTCATTGAATACATTTAAATAGGACATGTGAGCTACACCAGCGTTATCACCTTTCACATTAAGGGAACTTATTCCGTCACTTAGACATACACTTTTCTTGCTGGAACCAATTGTTGCAGAAGCTGCACTGTCTGGTCTTGAACTTGCACAATGCTCTAATAGATTATTAAGTTTAGTATCTGCCTTCAATGCATCCTGACAACTTTCAGTCACTTGTGAAGATGAAAACCAGCACAAATCATCTTCATTACTGAGACTCCCTAATCCAAATGTTGAATCACAACTCCTTCCAGAAAAATAGGAATGAATAAGTCTTAATAATACTCTGTAAACCTAAATATACACATGCAAACATATAAGGTGCAGGTACATATATGTTGATACCAATAGATGTATGAATTTTGGTACTCAAACAAGGGAGGTACTACTCAAGCTACATATCAGATGTTGCATATTAGAGGATAACATGAAAAATAATTAATAATGGGATTTTATAAACTACCTGAACATCCTGTCAACATCCTCAAAATTGCCGATGTCTCCCCAGCCATAATATAAAAGATCACTGTTTTCTTTGTCTTCATTCCTATTATTAAAAAAGCTGAGATCATCATCAGCTTTGGATATGTGATTTAGTGGAAAACGGTAAACATTATTGTCCTCTGTAGCACACTTATCAACCAAGATAGAATCATCAGAATAAAACTCACTCCCCACTGAATCTATATTGACAGTTTTTAGACCATAGTTGGACAACCTTGGATCATCAGAAGCCAAGCTTGTTACTTCTTTGATTGATTCATTATCACCGGCAGTGGGAAACATACCATCAGGACTGTGAGACCACAGACCCTTCTCTAACATTCTGTTTTTGGTCAAAGTATGTATGCCTTTTTCCTTCTCCCCCACAATACTATATTTAGTCATATCCTCAGAAGTCCTACTAACTTCAATCACTTCATGTCGTGGTTTTTTTCTACTATCACCTTGAACTTCGAACTGAGATCCATATGCATCAACAGTATGAGGCACTATATGATCATTACTAGCACCAAATTCATCCCAAACATTATCTACAAGCTGTAACATGAATTAGTCAGGTTTAGTCAATCAGTAATTCTTCATCAAAGGAAACTAAAATAAAGAACATGAAATTTAATAATTTTGAACAATAGATATACATCCCTTAGATGGAACAAACATTTCTTATAATGGCAATGCAACCAAAAACATTAAGGTAACTAAAAAGCCTCAGAGCAAATCTGAAAAAACAATGTTTCAAAGAATAGCCATCCAGTTATGAGCCAATCAGATTAAATCCTATTCCTAAGTAATTTTTGGTAAGTAGCCACATTATGCTTGAACCCATTCTTGCACACTTCAACCCCCAGGTTTTAACCATTAAATTAGATAATAGCTTTATTGCAACAAAAATTGGTATTATAAAACAATCTAATATTGGCATATCTAGTCCTTAAAGTGAATAAAACATTTGCTAAAACAACACTCTAAAGAAGAAATTAGTATAAAGGTTCCATTTTTCAGTACAATGCTATTAATCTCTAACTAATAAGCTTAGCTTCAATCCTTGACAAGCACCATGAAATAAAACAATAAAACCATGTCGGGTTGAAGTCCATTGATGGTTATAACATAAACATATAAAATAGCTCCATCACTGACAGAATATAAAGAATATAAATATCAAACTAGAACTTAAACCTAGCCTGCTCCAACAAATAAGGGATCACACTGAACCCTGAAATCCCAAATTATCAACAACGTCAATTGCCAACAGAATACCCTGAAACAAAGGAGCCTAAAAGCTTCAAATCCGTCACATCCTCGATTTTTCAATAAATACCACTACTACTATCATAACAAAAGAGGCACTAATCCACATTAAACAACTTGAAACTTGCAAGTTCTATTGGCATGTGAAATCTAGTGGGCAACTGAAAGTACAACCAAATCTCAAGTTGAATCAAGAAGCTCAAATTATGGCATCCCGCACAAGCTTTATTGGCATGGTGTACAATTAAACATGAAAGTAAACTGAATAAACTTAAAAAATAATTTCATGAAACTTACCTCAAACATGCACAAGTCAGTCATTCCTCAAAGATCCTTAGCCACCACTAAACACAAATTCAACCTTTTGATCCGCTGTCATGTTTATAGCAGAGAATTATGTCCGGTTTAGCTTTCTGACGAAGAAAACAGAATAATTATAACAAATTAGGAAAACCCTTCAGCAGAAATTAAACCAACTCAAAATTTTCAATCATGATCAAGTTTAAAATCTAAAAGCTACGGATACAAATAAGAAGAAAAAAGAGTAATTTTCTTCAATCTGCATCCCTTATAGCATTGAATATACACAGTAATCTAGTATTTTTCAAATTCATTATGTTTCGTGTAAATCTATTTCCATAACGAACTTTTCCTTAAACCACAGACGAATTCAGAAAATAAAAATTCTAATTTTATTAACAGAAAAAAAGATAATAATGTAAACGCTATAAGAATCAGATTTACCTTAGCTTTTAGTTTAAAAAATATATAAAATTCCGTTTCATTTCCTGCACTTTCTCAGCAACCAAACAAAAATACACATCTACAAGAAAAGCCAAATCTAAAGGAATCAACAATAAAATCAAATTTCAACGAAATATAAAACATCAACGATCTCTTAACAGAAGACTCGTCTGAAGCAGACAATTATCACCTGAAGATCAACTACTCCAATGAAAAAACAAAAGAAAAAAACAAATTTCTTTTTCCCGCAATAAACGTAAAACTTCACCGTAAAATGAAGGCTACGAAATCCACAGTAAAAGCTATTCACCAGTTAACAAAGCCAGCTCTCTCTTTTTTACCCTAAATTCAAAAGATGTGATTTCCAGTAGGTTCTGGAGAACAATTGAACAAAGTAAGCACTCGATTTTTTTAAATTTATAATTTGTTTGTTTTTTCTGTGAATGGAAATAAAATAATAATTTAATTAACTATTTTTAAAAGGCTAAAACGTAAAGGAAGGAGATGGTAAAGATGAAACGTGGCGAGGAGATCAAAACAA
The DNA here is from genome assembly GCF_025698485.1 of Gossypium arboreum. Classification (NCBI taxonomy): domain Eukaryota; kingdom Viridiplantae; phylum Streptophyta; class Magnoliopsida; order Malvales; family Malvaceae; genus Gossypium; species Gossypium arboreum. Next base: position 1,967,241 of record NC_069081.1, read on the forward strand.
CGGCTGTGCTAAAACGGGTAGATACCATAATTAGTGGACGAGAGTAAGGCGATGAGATCCGATCAGTTTCTTTGACGTGATTGGTCCACGTACGTACAAGATTGGGAAATGTGGACACGCGTCCAGGACACTTGGCGAGGAATACTTGAAAGATGGAGTTCACCGTTCACGTGGTTTAGCGTGATTTGGGTGGTTTTTAGAAGTTTAACATTTTTTAATTACCTTTGTCTGCCGACTCTTCAGTTTTTTAGTACTAAAATATCAATTGAGTTGTTACGGGGGCGACCATCGCTCTGTTGATTCTTTCGCGAGATGTTGCGGAGAAACTGCTGACTTTGCATACATTACTATTACCTGCTGTTAGGGTTAATAGGGTAACAACAAATTTGAGTTGGCCATTGGTTTTATGATTTAAAAGAGTGAAATGAAATTTGAATTAAATTAAATTAAATTAAATTAAATTATTTGAGTTAAACTAAATTATCATATAATTAAAATTTAATTTATTTTTAAAATTTTATAATTACACTATTAATCATATTTTGATATTTATTATAACTATTTGTTCCGTTATGTTAGAGCCGACTCTGTCTTTGGTGCTTGAGCATCCAAGATCCCCTGTGCCCTTTGTTCTAGAAAGGGCAACCAAAAAGTTTTAAGGACAGAAATAGAGTATCACAAGGAAATGATGACTCGTTAATGGTGGATGTTGCAAGGGGAAAGCCAACATTTAAAAATAAATTTATGGTTGAGAATAATAAAATTGAATCTTTTGGTGCGTGAAAATTCGGTAATGATATTGAATTGCAAGATGGGATGGGTGATACATACATAGATGGAGTGAAATTTATTAAATTTCATTCACTAAATGTGTCAATTTTTAAGTTTGGAAAATCAATTACTTGTGACAAGTTTTTGGATGGGATTCAGGCATTTCTAGGTCAATATGTCTTCATATTGATCGAACATCTATTTTTTAGCTTCACAATACACTTTAAATCACTCGATTTTGAGTTAGAGAGTTTAAATTATTACTATTTTAGTGAAGGCTGCGCGAGTAAAATTTTTGGATTGGATTATTACAGGAAATTATGAGTTTTGGACTTTAATTTGAGTTTAAATCATATTGGGTTAGATTTTTAAGTTTAGTTATTATATATAAGTCCAATATTATATTTATTAGGTTTTATTATTTTATTATATATTTATTTTGAATTTTACGATTTTTTAAGCATTTTAAGTTATTTAGAAGTTTTATGTTTATTAGTCAACAAGAAAGTTTAGTTTAAAACTATTTCTTATTTAGATTAATTAGAGTTTTATTAGACTTGAGAGTTTTATTTGGATGTAATTAGTTAGCCTATATAAAAAGCCTCTTCATTGTTTATTAAAAACACAATTGTTTTTCATGCAATATTGCTTTCTTGTGACTTTTAGACCATCTACTACAACACAGATTGAATAATTTGTCTTGAAATAGATAAAACTTCCACGCTAACGCTATCGTTGCATATGATCCATATTCCACCTAAGCTTCAACCTGAAACGAGTTTCTAAAACTTGTCCTACGAATCATAGCATCCACTGTTGCTCCACTTATTCTGGTTTCAAATAAAGCAAGTACCTTGAAAACTGAGATAAATGGAGTAAATGATGATTAAAACAGAGGTTTTAATGCTAAAAGTGAACTAGCTCGCAACTTGAAAATGGGTATTTCACAATATCTTACAAGTGTCACAACATCAGGGTCTTGATGTCACGACATTCTCAAACAGTCTGCTCATAGTGTCGTAGCTATAATAGCACGGTGTCGCAACATTGACCCTAATTTTAGCCTGAAGTCTCAAACTTCAAACTGACGCTCATGTCGCGACAATGGAATGCTAATGTCACGATATTCATTCTATTTTAATCCACAAATCTTTACTCGAAACTGTTGCCAATGTCGCGACACTAACACCCATGTGTTGTGACACCAACCATGGTTTTGATACAATTTACTTCAAATGTTAATTCATCAACCCCTTACATAAAACCTCTATGAAATATTAATAAAATCTAGTCCTAAATGAAAAAATTAAAAATCCAAAAATTCAAATTCAAATCCATAAATTCAAATAATATACACATCTGCCAAATAATTAAAAAATGTTTCTTGGCCAATCATCTGTGCCCCCATAAGAATCCATCAAATAAGTGATATATGCTTAACTTCTCTACTTTTTCCACAAGTTAGTTATTTGTCCCTTCTTCCTTAAGCACCGCCAAATCTTCAAATCTTTCCTGAGCTTCTTCCCTCATGGTTGCAAATGTACACCTAAAATTTCAAACTACTGCAAATACCATTGATCAAGTTTATTAGTATGATGAAAATTTGAGGAATTAAGTGAATGACAAGCATTAATAGGATAATAAGAATTTCTCATTTCTGAATAGGAATTAACACATTTGAATACCTCTACATCATCATCGATTTTCATAATGAGCTCTCTTTTTTCCTACATCAATGGTGGATTTAGAAATAGCCAAATATGGCCTTCCTAAGATAGAAATTTCTAAATCTTCTTCAAAATTTAGCACAATGAAGTTAACCAAAAAAAAAAACTATCTAACTTTGACTAACACATCCTCTAACACACCTTTAAGATACATTAAAGATCTATCAGCAAGTTGCATAGTAATCGAAGTATCTCTTAACTCCCTTAAGCCTAATCTATGATAAATATAAAAAGGAATTAGATTAATGCTAGCTCCTAAATCACAAAGAACTTTCCCAAAATTTACTCCCTCTATCTTTATATGTATAGTAAAGCTTCTAGTATCTTTAAGCTTAGGAAAGATTTTCCTAGTAATAATCGCACTACACTCGACATTCACAACTATTTCTCGCCCTAACCTATCCTCTTGTACCTAAACATTATTTCTCTAAGGAATTTAGTGTACTTTGGCATTTTTTCAATTAATTCAAGTAAAGGTAGATTGAGTTTCAACGATTTAAACATACTTAGAAAACTTACAAATTCTTAATCATCATTTATCTGTTGGTGTTAGACACACTTTATCCGGATGAAGTATGTACTTTAATTTGGACTTTAATAGCAATGTAATGTATCCGGATGAAGAATGAAGAAAGAAAAATGCTTGAAATTCAAGCTTTGAGTTTAAGCAGGAATAGAAACAGAATTTAGAAAGCAAAGAAAAGTGGAGCATATAGAAGGAAAATCTAATGATTTCATTCAAAAGAAACATAGGCTTAAAGCCATTACATATACCAGACATTGGCTGGTCAAAAACAATAAATTCATCACCTAAACATTACCTAACTCCACTAGTTACATAGGGACTAGGTGATTTTGCTTGCAAACATAAACAAAGCTGGTGATCAACTCTATCACCATCAAATTACATCAAACATAAACTAAACCAAGTTCAAAATATGGACTAAACAAACTAAACCATGAAAACTGAAACAGTAGCATGGTTCTTCATGGTTCTTCATCTGGTTAACTCATATTTCCACTGGATAACTTAAGCTTTGTGATCAGCTCCTTATCTGCATGAGCTGTATATCCACCTTTGTTGCTGCATGTGTTGCATGAGAACTAACTTCAACACTCTTCCTTAGTTTCCATGCTTGTAACACCTAGTTGCTTTCTCAGTTTTATAAACTTTGACACACCAAGGGCCTTTGTGAAGATATCAGTAACCTGTTCCTCTGAATTGCAATGAATCAGCTCCACCTCCCGAGCTTGTTCCATCTCCCTTATCACATGTAAATTGATGCTGAAGTGCTTCGTTCTACCATGGAAGACAGGATTCTTTGCAATTACAACAGCACACTTGTTATCACAAAAGATCTCTGTTGCCTCCCTTTGGTGTAGATTAAGATCAGCTAGAATTTTTCTCAACCAAATGGCTTGATTTACAGCATTGGCAGCTGTAACATATTCAGCTTCTGCTGTTGATTGAGCCACCATCGATTATTTCCTTGAGCTCCAACAAAACATGGTTGAGCCAAGGGTAAAAGCATATCCAGAGGTGCTTTTCATATCATCACTTGAACTAGCCCAGTCACTATCAGTATAGCCTCTCAACTTCAAACTTTCAGCTTTGTTGAATAACACACCATAGTCAAGAGTGCCTTTGATGTACCTTAGCACTTTCTTTCTTTGCTTGAAAGTCTTTGGACATTACAAACAATGCATAAACCTTGATAACATATTCACAGCAAACAAGATATCTGGCGTAGTTGCTATCAAATATAACAAGCAACTAACTAGGCTCATGTAGATAGACTCATTGACTGGTTCATGATCTCCTTGGCTTGACAGCTTCATTCCAACAGCAATAGGAGTGCTTGTTGGCTTACAATTCTCCATTGAGAACTTGGACAAAACCTTCAAGGCAAATGTTCTCTGTCACAAGAAGATTTTTCCTTCTGCTTGGCGCACCTCCATTCCCAAAAAGTATGTCATTAGCCCCAAGTTAGACATTTCAAACATGTCCTTCATTTTGGCTTTGAATTCAGCCAACATGTCTTGATCTCCTCCAGTCACCAAAAGGTCATCGACATAGAGGGATACAATAAGCTGTATTTCAGCTTGATTCTTCTTGACATATAGTGTTGGCTCACTAACACTTTTGTTAAATCCCAAACTGACCAAGTAACTGTCAATTCGAGCATACTAGGCTCTAGGAGCCTGTTTAGGCCATACAATGCCTTCTTAAGCCTGTACACCATTTGTTCTTTGCCAGACACAACGAAGCCTTAAGGCCGATCAATGTAGATCTCTTCTTCAAGGAAGCCATTTAGAAATGCAGACTTGACATCTAACTGATGAATGGCCCATTGCTTTTGTGCTGCTAAAACAACTAGCAATCTGATGGTGTCAAGTCTGGTTACTGGTGCAAAAGTCTCCAAGTAGTCCAGGCCATATCTTTGACTGAAGCCTTTGGCAAAAAGTCTGGCTTTCAGCTTGTTTAAATTATCATCAGTATTTTGTTTGGCTCGATAGACCCATTTAACACTAATGGTCTTTCTGTTGGTAGATCTTTCAACTAGCTCCCATGTTTGATTCTTCTGAATCATCTTGATTTCTTCAACCATAACCTGTTTCCATCCTTCATCAGCTTCAGCTTCTTCAAAACTACATGGCTCCAATATGGCAACTTGTGCTCTTTCATAAATTTCAGCCAAAGGTCTAGTGCCTCTGACTGGCATGCCATCAATGTCCATTTCAGGACTAACTTGATTAGGTTCAGCATGATCAGCTATCAGCTCTTCAGAAATAGCCTCTGGCTCATTCTTTTCCCAATTCCAGCATCCTTTTTCATCAAAGATCACATCTCTGCTTACTTGAATTTTGTTTGTTAAAGGGTCTAAGATCTTGTAGCCCTTCTTGACCATACTATATCCGGCTAAAATACCAGGAAGACCTCTTTTGAACAACTTATCCCTCTTTACAACTGGTATTTGGCTGTAACATAGGCAACTAAAGACTTTCATATGAGCCAATGATGGCTTGAACCCGAACCAGGCCTCAAAAGGTGTCTTGTGAGCAAGTGCTTTGGTTGGAAGCCTATTCTGAATGTAGACAGCAGTATTAACTGCTTCAGCCCACATGGTCTTGGGCAAATTCTTCTCAAACAGTAAACATCTGGCCATATCCATCAAGCTCATGTTCTTCCTTTCACTTACACCATTTTGTTGAGGTGTATAAGTGTTGATGAGCTGGTGTTTAATGCCTGCTTTATCACAAAAGGTATTAAATCCGGATGAAGTATACTCTGTTCCATTATCAGACCCAAGGGTCTTGAGTTTACAGCCTGTTTCAGTTTCTGCTGCAGCTTTAAATTTCTAGAATATTGAGAGTACTTCATACTTATTCCGGTGAAAGTATGCCCAACAATACCTAGAGTAATCATCAATAAATAAAATGAAGTATCTACTTCCATTCAATGATTCAGTCTTCATGGGGCCACACACATCTGTGTGTACAAGCTATAGCTTCTCAGAGGCTCTCCATGCTTGATTTGTAGGAAATGGCAATCTTGCTTGTTTTTCTAATTGACAGACCTCACATACCTCTTCTTCCTCAACAGAGTTGGTGAAGTTTTCAACCAAGTCTTCATTGATCATCTGAGTCATTGATTTGAAGTTGGCATGCCCAAGCCTTTGGTGCTAAAGCTTGGAATCTTCTGTAGAAGCAATGCAGGCTGAGTGTAAGTCACTTGGCCAGCTGACTTCAAAGCATTTATCAGTCATAGTGACTGACATGAACTTAGATCCACTTGGATCACTTATCTGGCATTCTTCACTTTTGAACACAACAGAATAACCTTTCTTAAGCAATTGAGCAATGCTGAGAAGGTTTCTGTCAATCTCAAGCACTAGCAGCACATTTGGAATGACTTTATTGCCTGTAGGAGTGCATATCAGCACATCCCCTTTTCCTTCAACTTTTATGAACTGTCTATTACCAACTTTCACTTTGGTCTTGAAGCTTCTATCCAAAGTCTTAAAGATGGTTGCATCAGATGACATGTGATTAGTGCAGCCACTGTCTAACAACCAACTTTTTGAACCTTTCTTCTGGCCAGCTGAGCATGAAACAGCAAAGACCTTCTCTTCATGGTCACTATTGTCTTCAGCCACTTGAGTTTCAGCATTTTTGTATTGTCCTTGATTCTGGCCAGGTCTGCCTTTTTGTTTGCAGACCCTTTCAACATGCCTCTTCTTTTTGCAATGTTGACATACAGCATCTAGTCTGAACCAGCATTTGGCCTCTGGATGACCAGGCCTTTTACAAAATCTGCAGAGTTGATCTCTTCCTCTTGCAGCATCAAGCTTAGGCCTATTTTTTGAGGTCTTCATGCCTTTGTAGGCCGGGGAACTTGAAGCAGACTTAGTCTTAGCTTGGAAAGCACCCTCTTGGTGCTCCTCCATCCTGCTAGCTCTCCTTTGCTCCTGAGCATAGAGGGCATTAATGAACTCAGTTAAGGAGATGCTTGCTAGGTCTCTTGAATCCTCTAAGGAGGAAATTTTTGCTTCATACCTTTCTGGTAAGGTAGAGAGCACTTTCTCCACAATCCTTGCCTCATCAAATTGCTCACCAAGGAGCCTTATACTGTTAACTATAGCCATGATTCTATCAGAATACTTCTTGACAGTTTCTTCTTTCTTCATCTTCAAGTTCTCACAGTCCCTTCTCAAGTTTAGAAGCTATTGTTGCCTTGTTCTTTCAGTACCTTGGAACTTCTCCTTCAATTTGTCCCAGGCTTGCTTTAGTGTCTCACAGGCCATAATCCTTGTAAAGATTACATCTGATACACAGTTCTGAATACATGACATAGTTTTGTGCCTCTTAGTCCTTTCATCAGCATGTTATTTGATCTGTGCAACTGTTGGATTTGCTCTCAATGGTGCTGGTTCAATATCTGAATTGACCACCTCCCATAGATCAAATGCTTGGAGATAGGTCCTCATCTTAACCACCCAAATGTGGTATCCTTCTCCACTGAAGACTAGAGGTGCAGTTGGTGAGAAGCCTTATGAAGCCATCGTTTTGAAAGTATGCAAGAACAGGTCTACTAAGAAATGAGCTCTTGATACCAATTGTTGGTGTTAGACACACTTTATCCGGATAAAGTATGAACTTCAATCTGGACTTTAACAGCAATGTAATGTATCCGGATGAAGAATGAAGAAAGAAAAATGCTTGAAATTCAAGCTTTGAGCTTTAAGCAGGAATAGAAACAGAATTTAGAAAGTAAAGAAAAGTGGAGCATATGGAAGGAAAATCTAATGATTTCATTCAAAAGAAACATAGGCTTAAAGCCATTACATATACCAGACATTGGTTGGTCAAAAACAATAAATTCATCACCTAAACATTACCTAACTCCACTAGTTACATAGGGACTAGGTGATTTTGCTTGCAAACATAAACAAAGCTAGTGATCAGCTCTATCACCATCAAATTACATCAAACATAAACTAAACTAAGTTCAAAATGAACTAGAACACAAAATATGGACTAAACAAACTAAACTATGAAAACTGAAACAGTAGCATGGTTCTTCATCTGGTTAACTCATATTTCCACTGGATAACTTAAGCTTTGTGATCAACTCCTTATCTGCATGAGCTGCATATCCACCTTTTTTGCTGCATGTGTTGCATGGAAACTAACTTCAACATTATCTTTGTCTCTTCTAACCTAGTTGGAAATGAATTTTTTTTCTCATACTAGATTGATCAACTTGTTTAGAATTAGGGCCAACTACTCTAATTTCATTCTCATCCTCTTCATCCTTATTGACACTATTTCAAATTAGGTATTGGGGTATCGTCCATCTCATCATCTACAACCAAATTGGCTTGCCTAATCGGGTCTCTCACTATTGCTCCTAAACGAAGAGTAATAGCTTTCACTTGCTCCTTACCCACCTTTTTAAGGTCATTCTCAAAATTACTAGGGATGCACATGTTGACTTCTTTTTGTAACATTTCAAGCATTTACTCCATTTGACTTTGCATTTGATGCATAATTGCATACATCGAATGGATCACTTCTTCCAGCTTGCTCACCTGAATGTTCATCAGAAAGGTGGGTTTTCTCTTTTTGTCTCGGGGTTTAAAAGGTTGTGGAGGTTGGTATGGATGAGCTCACCTACTGTGGTTAAGATTTCATGTCCCTTGATTGGAAGTTCCCTATTGGTTTCCTCCTCATTTAAGATTAGGATGATCACACTACCCTGGGTTATAAGTATTCAAATACAGGTTACCTATATAGTTCACTTCAATATAATTCTCCTCTTGGTTATTCCCTTAAATATTATTTTCATTCTCGCCACCTACATGGACTCCCATAAAATGGTGTTGGTCAAGAATCTGAGGTCTATTCAAGCTAAATCAGAGTTGGTTAAGCATTTTAAGATTTTTTGATACTTACCTTCACCGGTGGTTGCATTCACAGTAGGTAGTTTAGCTCTATACATGAATTGATTAGTCAACCATTTATAAGAATTCATTTCTCTATCTTCGATGAGTTGGCAATCCTCAACATATGTCTTAGACATGAGTGCCCCCGTAGATGTCCCATCTAAACTAGTTTCTATCCAAACCATTATAAAAGATTTTTAACTACAACCAATCCTGTAGGTCGTGGTAAAGACACTTACATAACCTCAATTTAAAGCACTCACATGCCTCATAAAGTGATTCCCCCTCTAGCTACCAAAAATTGGTGATGTCCATCTTCAGCTTCATCGTCTTGCTCAGTGGGAAATAATTCGTAAGAAATCAGTTGACGAATTCCTCCCACTTTGTGATGGAATCTACCCATTACAAATCTAACCACATAAAAGCGTCATCACATAATGAAAAAGGGACGAGCCGAAGATGAGTAGCTTTATCAAGTACCCCCATTATATCTAAAGGTATCATATAGAGTTAAGAAGCACTTAAAATGTTGGTTAGGATCTTCATTCATTGAACCTTAGAACTGTAGATTACTCTAGTGGATCATCGTCGGCTTAATCTCGAAATTATTGGTGTTGATCATTTGCCTATTGATATTGCCTTGCATAGCATCTAAGTTAGGTATAGCATAGTCTCTTTGTGCATGCTGTACCATTTGTCTAAGTCTAAATGAAGGATTGGGTTCCTCTACTTGTTGAACTTGTAACAATGGTTCCTCGAAAAACGGGTTTTGTCTAAGTGATTAACTTGTGATAGGTCCTTCCTAGGAAATCACCCCCTTCGAGCGTTATGTAACGTTCTTTCCAGCTCGAGATCAAATGGAATCAACTCATTTCTGCTCCAATTCATACACTGAATGATAAAAACACAAGAAACTCAACCAAATTAAACACCTAAACAAACTAAAAGTTTAACAAAGGAAAATAAAACAATGCATAAAACTAAAGCTTCGTATATATAATTTTAGAGTTTACTAATTATCTTACTACAAAGCATGTGAAATATCACCAAATAATTCAACTACCAAACACAAAATCTCTCTATCAACGGGTCTAACAACTTGACCGCATATGCAGAAAACAAACAAATTTATAAAACAATTTAAAAGCAGTTTGTAACTACAAGTGTACAATGTCACATTGTAATATAGTTTTTTATTACAATGAAATACAGAAGAATTCCAATGATCAAACCCAATGGATTTTCAATGGGTAAATGTGTTTTTCAAATTAATCAAAAATTAAGTAATTGCAAATCTAGTCGATGCAGGAATTATTAATGCATCCAAATAAAAGGGATATTTAGAAATTAAATAAACTTATCTAATTTTCTTTCCTATTACTTTAAACAATGCAAATGATAAGATTATGGTAAATTCATTAGTCAATTTCTAATTAAGCTAATAACTTATCCCGATTAAATCACTAGCTACTTTTAACTAGGAATCTCTTTTCAATCTCATCCTAATTCGAAATTACCAACTAAGCCCGGTACAATTATATCGAACTATCTAATGATAAACTCTCCTTATGGTCTCGTTTATCTAAATATTCTGCTAGAGGTGTCACTTCTAACATATTAAGAATTTCGATATAAAAGAACAACCAATCAATCAACATAACTATCAACCTAATTTAACAATAAACTTAATCAATCAACCAACAAACAATTTAAGCACATGATTAAACTTAAAAACAAAATAAGCATTCCATCAACCACTTGGTAGGCACAAGAAAATAAAAGGGTAACAATTTAGAAAATGCTCAATCAATAATATGAATCCGATGAAGCACACGCTTTTAATCCATCTTTATTTGCAAAAATCTTCAATAGAAGAGAAGAAAAAAAATAATGAAAATAAAAATATACTCTAAAATAAAATAAAAATAAAACCTTATTCTAAATATAAGAAGAAAAGAGATATTGTTTAATGGCTAAAAATCTAACATAATTTTCTTCTCTCCCTAAAAAACCCTATAAAGTGCTATTTATAATATTTTCTAACTTAACCTAAAAAAGACAAGAATGCCCTTATTTGAAATTTAATTTGAGGCTTGTTCAACTGCGAAATGTTCTTCAGCAATTTTCCTCATCAAGCTTCAATGTCGCTACACCAAGAACCTAGTGTTGTGACATCACCAACAACCTACTCCTAGAGTTATTTGGCAACTTTGATATCGCCCATAATCCCTTGGTGTCGCGACTTTGGCCCTTGGATAGGTAGGACTTCTCAATCTTGGTGATTGCCCTCAATGTCACGACCTTAGGAGCTCAATGTTGCAACTCTAAAACTCAATGTTGCAATCCATACTCTTTAATGCCGCAACTCTATCACCAGTTCACTTTTAGTGTTTTGTTGCTGAAATTCAAGTTCTCAAAGTGACAGATAGCTTCGATGTCGCGCCACCAAAGATCTGGTGTTGCGACTTGGGGCACAGTGGCAAGATCTCTTTATGGTTTCGCTTTAGTCACTTTCTGCATGAGCTCAAATTGATTGTTAAACTCCCAAAGACATAGTTTTGTCATTTAGGTTAAAACATACACTAAAAATGCATAAAATTAAATTCTAAAATAAAAATCTAATAAATACTAAAAAATATAAAATAAAGTCATAAAATGCTTAAGCACAAACTCATTAAATGTAAAAAAATGACTTGATTTGTTATATCAAATTATGACAAATCATATTCCTTTATCCATTAGCTTTCAAGACGACATGTTAATCTGACAGGTAGAAAATACAGGAGAGTATATGATGCGTAACAGATATAAAAATCTATTGACAAGCTCTATGATGCCTAATCCTAATACGACTAATAGGGAATTATACAAAGATTGTGGAAGCTCAAGGTGCCCTCTAAAATAAAATTATAAATTGGAGACTCTTACACAACTTTGCTCCTACACATTGTTTAAGGACTAAATTGAAAAAAAATTCAGAATAATTGTTGAAGTCATGCTCTAAATAATGCATTCACCCAAAGAAAAATAAAGGATACGGCCCAACTCGACTAACCCGAAATCAAGAAAGAAGAAGACGGGCTGAATTGAAGGCCATTAAAAAAAGAAAAAGAAAAGCCCAAGAAAGGTTTAAAATGGATATGTTGAGAACAGTTGCAGGATCAGAAATAATGGAGCAGGAGGTGAAGGGCAAAGGAAGCGAAGAGCGATGGACAGGAGCCATAGCAAATCTCACCGAGATGGCTTCAAATCTTGATTCTCTGCAGAAATTACTTCTCAAAAAAGCTGTTTTCGTCGACGAAGATACCTTCGCCAAGGCCTCACTTACCTCGGAACAAGCCCGAACCATCAAGGTTTTTTCTTTTTGGTCTTAATTATTGAATTTGTGATCTGTGTTTTTGTTGTTTTGATCTGAATATCATTAGTTAGGTTATAATAATTATTTGATCTAATCAATTGAAACCTGATCTAGCGAGTTTAGGTCCTTGAACAAAGGGTGGAGACGCTTGAAAGAGAGGTAGATGCTGCAATCACAGCAGCAGCGCGTGCTCGTTCCGAGAAGCGACAGGCTGAGGCTGCCCAAAAGGCCGCCGAATTGCGTGCCCAAGAGGTTACAAAGGAGCTCGAGAACACCACAAGTACCTAAATCTCATCTCTTGTTTCTTCGCCCCCCCCCCCCCCCAATTTTAGGGTAATGATTATATATGTTCATATTGGATTTACCTTGTTTGATTGCAGAAGTATTTGAACTTCACATGGAAGAGTTGCGAGCAAAGCAAGAAGAGATCTCTAAGCGTGACAAGGAAATTAAACTACTTGAAGCAATAATTCAAACACTTGGCGGTAAGGATTCTCGCTCTTCCAACCTTGAATGAGGAAAAAAGAAATTTAAGGAAACAATAAAACTTAGTTTTCTCATCATACTACGTATCAATTTTTCTTTTTAGTGTAATGTAATCAGTTTATACAAATCTTTTACTGTCATCGTAACGAAAGTTTGCTTTGTATTTTCACAAGGGATTTTTTTTTTCTTTTGGGGGTGGGGGGAGGCTCTACCATGAAAATGGCTTACTTGACCTTACTGTGAATCAGGATTCAACATTTGTTAACACCAAATAGCTAAAACAACCATCTCGATGCCACACCCGCTTAGAAAACTTGTTTGTATGTATGTCTCAACATTTTAAATCGATTAAACCATCACTTATGCTTGCTTTACTGATCACCAATGTTATTAATGTGTTGCTTTACGATCACTAAACCATTAAGTCATTAGCAGTGTGATGGTAAGCTAATATTTACATCATTGATTCAGATCAAAATTTAGGAAAATTCTGCTGCTGATGACACTATTATGTTTAATTTTTATTTTTGTCACTCAACTGTAAAAAGTTTAATATAACCGCCACGTTTTCAATTATCTTTTTTATCCTTTTTCGCCAAGTCAATAATTGAATAGTAATGTGGTCTTTTATAAATTGACGTAATAACAAATTTAGTCTTTTAAGTGTTAATTGTATTAGATATCCCTAAGTTATGACTCTTATTGTAAATTAGTCTCTCAACTTTAAAACATTTTAATTACATCCCTAAATTATAGATATTATATCAATCAAGTCATTCCATTATTAAAATCATTAATTTAGTTGTTAAGTAATATGTCAAATTTTATTTGGCATAATTTAAAATAAAAATTTTATTAGAAAAATAAAACCTTGTGATATAATTTTTAAAAGCAAAAACTTAAAAAAAAATTAAAAGCTTACAATCAAGATTTTTATATTCATTTTTACAATATATATTTTAAAAATTTTCATTTTAAATTATGATAGATGAGATATGAGATCTAATTTAACGATTAAATTAACGAATTTAATAATTAAAAGACCTTGTTGATATAATCTTAATAGTTTAGAGATGAAATTAAAATATTTTAAATTTCAAAGACTAATTTAAAATGAAAATTATATTTTAAGGATATAGGATGTAATTAACTATTTCAAAATTTGCATATTGTATTGACTTCATGTTGATTCTAAAAACAAGTGCCATATAAAATGAAAATTCTTTTAAACCAATTAATATTGTCTGACAACGTGGTGGATCTTGACACCCAATTTTGGAGTCAAATGAAGGATCACTTAAAAAACTAAATTTATATATTTTTAATTAAGATATTTTATTATTGATTATTAATGTAAATACTAATAAAATTAAAAATTACAAAATCATAAAATTTATTAACTCATAATAAACAAAACAAAATAGATGAATAATAGTATTACTTAAAATTGAGAGCGATGCTGAGAAAAATAAAATTGTCAAGTATTCGATTTGAAGCTTCTCAGCAATTTTTTAAAAAACTGTTGCAGTAAATATCAGCCATATTAACCAGTTTACATATTAAAAAATTTAAAATAAATTACACAAACAGTCACCTAACTTTGATTTCAATGATAAAATAGAAGAGAAAATTAGAGTAGAAAAAGGATGGTGGGAAAATGGGAGAGTGATGAGAGAGCAGCCGTAGGTAAAGGGGAGAGGGAGAGAATGATGGAAAATAACAATTCCATTAAATTTGTAACAGAAAATGACAACTTCATTATGTCAATAACGAAAAATGATTAATGCAACTGATTTGTTATTTTTTTAAAGTTGAGGACTATTTTATCATTGAGATTAAAGTTGAGTGATAATTTATCCAAAAATTTATTGTGAATGAAAAAGGAAAGCGGCATTATACAAATTGGTAGCTAAACCAAAGCGTTAACATTTTCACGTGGCTTACAATAAAACAAAGAGCGAAAACTATGAAGCCAGATTTTCATATAAAAAAGTGTTTTAAGCAAGTCCCTTTCTAATCCATTACAGCAACAATATTGTTTTAATCTGACTTTAAAAATTATGTTGAAAGATACACTCCTACAAAAACCACCTAAACTTCTCCAAATCAACCCTCAGTCCAATCCATATCATTTTCCTGTTCAATGTTACCAGCAGTCCATAGCTTTATAGTTCGATCGTGAGAGACTGTCACAATATATCGCCCATCTGCCATGCAAAACACCAAATCAATGCTCAGTTTTCTTATATAGGATTAGTTGTATTGCTACTTGCTTGGCATTTGATAGTCGATAAGGGAGGATAGAAAATGAAAACATGCAACGCAAATCGTTATACAAAAAATAAAGATGACCACTAAATTTTCCATCAAATGAAGCTAAGAAATCATCCAGGTTAAATGCAAAATAAGAAACTTGATGACCCTAACCCCCCTTTCCACCCTTGAAAGTGGTTAGGGGAGAAAACGGAAAAGAGAACTCAATGAAGGGTCTGGGACTTTTATTGCTTAAGCTTGATATCACCCATAGAAACAAAGGGAAGTTGCATTAATCACCCCCCCCCCCTTTCCCTCCCCTCAGAGTCACTAAATTTTAAGTCCTAATAAGACTGAGGATAGCAGAGAAGAGGGAAGACAAAACGTAAACTAAATAATGGAGTCACAAAAACTTCAACTGCTGCACTGCTAACCTATGGTCTAAGTTGTTCCAATCTATAACTACCATAATACATCGTAAGATGTCAAAATACTTTAAAGCCAATGCTCACATATTGTGCTCTAGAAGTTCTGGTGAAGGGAAGAAGAGTAATAACCAGCACCCAGCAGTATACAAAAGAAAGAAGAGATCATGCTTTACTTATTCAAGAATAGATGCAAAAAGAGGGAGAGGAAAAAGAGGAGAGATTCATGCATAATTTATTCAAATTTCTGAAAGTTACCTGCACTAATATCTGAAGCAGTGACTTTAGCTTCATGACCCGGTAAGCTTTTGACAGGCTTAAAATCTCTTCCAGACCAAACCTGGTAAATCACATTCAAAGCTTTAGATGGCATATTAAAAAATTATACTTCAGTTATAAAGGCATTTGTGTTCAGAAAGGAGTCGTACCTTCGCAGTCATGTCATAAGAAGAAGTGACCAAGTAATATCCCTCTTGAGGCTCAAACTTCACTTGTGATATAAGATTTGAGTGGGCTGGTATGATATACAGGGACTTTTTCTTCCTCAAATCCCATATACGACATGTGTTATCTTCACCACCTGTGGCTAGATGATAGCCATTGGGTGAAAAACTAGCACCAAGAACCTGGAAAGAGTGGCAGAAATATGCGGACTTTTAGCTATCAAATATCTTTCAACTAATAGAAAAAATTTCCTGCCTCCTAAAAACTTCCGTAGATTTATGTTAAGATATTAACAAGGCAATGCAACTAAACACTATGCATTCTACTTGTCTAATTAAGCCTTAAAAACTTCAAAATAATTGTAGCAGCATTTCCTCCCAGATCCGGGAATCTGGTGGAAAATTTAAAAAACTTGCTTTTGAAGCATTGAGGCCATTTGTGCTAAAATCAAAATTATCATTTTCCATGCATTAGAAACTTCAAACCTGTAAGGAATCCATGTTAAATTTATATTATTTACTACTAGGTATATTGTATGTATCAGGTACTTTAGTGTATTCTTGCTACTAGGGCAACACAATATGCTACTCCTGCATGTAGCATTTGGAAACCATGACTGTAATAAAAAGTGAAAGAACCGCATAACCATGATGTCTTACCGGCTTCACATGGCCTTCAAAAGCCAGAATACTTCTCCCAGTGCGGAGATCCCAAACACGAGCGAGTGCATCAAGTCCACAGGATGCTACTAAAGATCCATCTTGGTGGAAGGCAATTCCATAGACGCTCCTGCTATGACCTTCTTGGAGAAGCAACTCCATGCCAGTGTCTATGTCCCACAATCTCCATGTTTTATCAAAGCTTGTTGTACCAAGATACTTCCCTGAAGGATGGAAGGCAATACGTGCAAGGCGATCCAAATGGCCCCCAAATGTTTTCAGGAGAGATCCATCAGAGCTCCACAACTTTGCAGTTCGGTCAGCAGAAGCAGTTGCTAAAAGATCATGCACCGGAGAAAAAGTAACATCAGTTGCACGTTCTGTGTGGCCCTTTAAGGCAGAAACCTTGCTTACCCTAGGCATTGACCACAACTTAGCAACTCCACTCAAAGAGCTGCAGATAAGGGAAAAAATCAAGTTACAATCTTCTAGTCACCTTTAGTGGTTTCAAAACCATATTTTATAACTACCCTAAGAGGATCAAACTTAGCACTTTGAAGAACAGGAAATTTGAAGAATTTAAACTTGTGTCCACTCTTTTTTACAATGGAAAAACAAATTTGTAAACCAAAGCAAGAAAGGATCTCCATTAAGATCAAGAATTCTCCAATTAAAAAACTTTCTGTGCGAAAAATTCCCCATAGCATCTAGGTTTATTGTTTAATGGAGAGAAGAATAAAGAGTCAGAGTTAAACCAGGTGGCAAGAAGTTTTCCATCACGTGAGAAAGAACAACCCGAAAGCGGTCTATCATCACCAATTTCACTGCAATCAAGAACCAAATTCCCTGCCTGCCTTAGAGCCCAATCAATTTCAGCATCCATATCTTCATCTGGATCATCCCTTTTTCTCCGTGCACGCTGAAGACGTGCAGCTGCCTTTACAATAGAGTACTTTGCAATATCAATTCTAGCATCCAGAAGCTCTTTTGGACCCTCAGTATAAAAGGGATATTCGATGTCTTCCTCAATGTCCTCTGCCTTAGCAGAAATTGCAGCCTCTTCCTCCTCGTGAGCTTTCATCAATTTCTCCAGTTGCCCCTCAGAATCCAGCTTTGCCATAATCATTCGCAGCCTTTCCCGTCTTTCCATCTCTCTTTCTCCAAAAAGTGTTATGGGTTCACCAAGTCGGCGAAGTCGAGTCCGAACAGCCATGTCATTAGTAGGAACTGCCAGTGCAGCAGCACGGCGTTTCATCAAAAGTTCTTGCATTGCCTTTTCTTGTCGCTCTCGAACCAGTCTGCTCTCTTCTGAGATCTCATATTCACCAGCTGTAGCTCGCCCATCATCCTCATGGTCAGAGTCTGAATCAACAGCTTTCACCTCACCATTTTGAGGCACAGGTGGTTTAAAGACGGGAGGGCGAACTGCAGGTATTGGAGCAATAGGTGGCACAACTGCTGGTAGTGGAGCAATAGTTGGTGGTACAACTGCAGGTGGGACCGCTGGAGGCTGAACCGGTGTGCTATTAGCTGTAGGCACCGGGGTTTCGCCATCCGGAACTGCAGCTGAAGTTGATGGACTTTTGTCATCATCAACTTCCATTGAACCTATCCAAGTGAAACTGAAAATTAATAAGTTTCAAATAGTACAGAAAAAAGAGGGTTATCTCCATCTCAAGGCACAAAGCAAAGAAGCACGATTTAAACCAACATAAAAGTTGTGAGTAATTCGAATCTAGACTACTTAAACTGAAAACATACCTAAAAAAAAAACAGTATCTACTAGGCTTGAGAGTCAAAAGATTTGATCGTTTGGAGACTGGTACTTTCTATTATAATGAAAAGGGTATCTTCGTCCGAACTTTTCTCCTTATTGAAAACCAAGCATATGAAAGTTTTATGGGTCAGACAAATCAACAAACACAAGGTGAGCGAAATTGCATCCTTATTCAAGCAACAAAAAACATCCAAAGAAATTTGTTTTCCAGCAAAGCAATAGCCAAAATATATGTAAATGAAGGTTAAAATATTCATTTACTCATAAGAGTCAACTGTAAATAACAGGGTTCTTGTCCAGCGAAAACAATTAAGCAAAACCAAGTTAAGAAGCAGTGAACAAATCAGAATTTAAACCTTACGAAAAGCAGATAATTAGTAGTAATGTCTAATATCAGTGCACAACGTCATTGCCAGACATACCTGGAAAAGAAAAGTTGCAGGAGATCGGGGAGTGGTTTGGGTGGCGAAGGAAAGGGAAAAGGGGTGAATTTGAAAGAATTTATGAAAATTAAGAGGTTCAAACTTGCAAAACGAGTCAGTGAGAGAAAAGAAGGCAAAATTAAAGAAAGGTAACGCTGCCGTTTTTGTTAATGGTAGAGTAGAAGTTTTTTACTTTTTTTTATATTGGTTAAAATATGTTGTTAGTCCATGTACTTTGATAAAATTTGAGATTTAATCTTTATATTTAAAAATTTTAAAATTAAGTCTATATTTTTTAATTTAAAAATTATACTACAATTATAAGTATTTTCCATCAAATTTTTTAAATTTTGACATGTTAATTAGGTTATTCTCATGTGATATGACATATGATTTACAAAAAGAAACATATTATGTTGACAAATTTTAACGAAACTACAACAACAATAATGATCGGAATATGATTTTTAAATTTTAAAAATATGGGGTTTGAATTTTAAGTTTTAAAGTATGGGATTAAATTTTAAATTCTATAGAAGTACAATGACTAACATCATATTTTAACCTTTTATATTCGAATTTAGTTTATGTAGTTTTAATTTTAAGAATTTAATCTCTTTATTTTTAAATTTAAAATTTAAATTCAGTTGTTATTATGTTAAAATTTTTATGTCAAATCTCCTAATGTGATATTTTGATTAAAAAAATACTCATTTAATAACAATGTAATAAAACATAGCATTGAAAATGCTTATGTGAATCTTTATTTAAAATCTCATCATAATAAAATATATATTTTTCGAACAATGTTTTTAAGATTAAGAAAAATTAGCATAAGTATTTTAATCGAAATATTTTAATAGAAATAATTATATTAATTATTTAAATTAAGTAACGATATTATAAAAATAGAAGACCAAATTATATCAAAATTAAATTATATAAATTAAATCTCCAATTTCAATATATTATAGGAGCCAAAATTAAAATTTAATCACTATCCCTAGACGAAAATAGAAAAATGAAAGCCCACGCTTTGCATTGGATTACTTTATCTTTTGGGTTAAGTTATAGAGTAAAAATTTGAAGGTTAATATAATTTTCAAGTATTTTTTACAATTGGTACATTTGAAATTTGGTCTCAAATTTTTATTTTAAAGAATTTAGTTCATTTACTTTTTCAGATTTAAAAATTCAGGCCCAGTTACTAACATTATTGAATTTAAAAAACATATTTATCAAACATTTTTATTAAACCAAATGACAAATGTTTGTCCTAGGCATAGATTGTTTTAGGTCAATTTATGGTTATGGTCCTACTACTATGTTTAAATTTAAGATTTAATATCTATACTTTAATTTGATATAAATTGATTCTTGTAATTTTATAATATAATTAGTTAGTCCAAATAGTTGATACCCTTAACTAGTTCAGTTAAGATGTTGAAGTCAATTTTTTTTCTTAAAGATACTCATTCAAACTTATCATGCACGATTTTTTTTTTTGTGTGTGTGTGTGTTAGAAATGTGCTTTTAAAAAAATCATGTCATCATTTTAACTTGAATGATGAAAGATCTTAACAACTTAGATTAACTAATGTCAATGTAAGATTAGATGACAAAGTTGTGTTAAATTAAAATATAAAGACTAAATCCAATATATCAGCATACTAAAGAGATCAAAACTTAAATTTGACCATTATTTATAATGGCTAAAAAGGAGAAAAGTAGAAGAGTTGTAGAAGTATCATGGAGAGAAGCCCTTAGGGCATTCCTTCTATGTATATAGATAATTTTTCTTAAAAACACCTTCTTAAACACACATAAAAAAATCTATCTCGTCATAATATGTTAGAAAGTGTATTTTTTTTAAAAAACTTTACCTAACATTTTAATTGAGATAAAGAACTAATCAATGAACAAATTTTGGATATTGAATATACTTCCTTAATCCTTTAGCATTGAAACCACAATTATGTAAAATTTAAAAACCTTAAAAGTTAAGGTTTTTTTCTTTTTAATTAGAGAAAATGGTGTCGAAGTCTCGTTAAAAATCTTAATGAAACCTAAACCTTAAAACATGATTTAAAATAATAAAAAAGTACGAAATTTTAAGTAGCTGTACATAGGTGTTAAGATCTTTTTAAGAACCCTAACGAAATCTAATCTTTAAACAACATTTAAAATGAGAGACAGAATTTTAGAAATTTAAAACGACCATGTGACTTATAAGTGTGGAGGTCCTATTAAAAAACCTCTTTGTTTATTATTCACAAAAAATAATTCATCTTATATATTCTATATTATCCTACATACCAAAGATTTTCTAAATTTGAATTTCGAAGTTCTATAATGACCACCTCTTTATTGATATTGGAGAAGGATATGTTGCTCAAAATGCAGTAATAATGGAGGCATCTCTAGTGTGTTGGTGTCGATTTGAAAATAAAGCAGTGACTACAAAATCTTTTATCATCTAAGAGATGTTGGTGTCTATCATGTTAGTCAAATTGAGAGTTTTACTTTCATATTGGAATTTATTCACTTTGATTAAACGATAGACACCTGAGACCTTTACATTTCATCTCCCATACGACCAAGCAACAATAATAGTGGAAGATGTAGCATTGTTGACAAATTTTCCAATCGATGGGCTAGTAATAATAAAAAGTTTTGATAACAATATGGCAAAATAGAAAAACTCACATTAGGTTTAGGGATAATCTAGCTTGAACTGATGACATTGATAAAGTCAATGTGACACTCTACCGCTGAGTTATATCCCTTCCCTACCCTTATCAAGAAATAGAATTGACCAATCCTAAGTTAAAGGATCGAGAAACTCAACAACACCATTATTTTTTAACAACTTGGAACCAAGTTTTCCTTTTGCATTTTCTTTTGAATTTTGAGAAAAGAAAATATTAGTTTTAATAGTAAATGGTCATTATATCCTATTAATTTTAATGGTTTTTTTTAAATTAAAAATAGCAAATGGAAATTATATCCTTATTTAATTTCAATGACTTCAAGTTGGAAATATATAATATATAAATATAGATATAGATGAAACCAAAAATAATGAATTGTAAAAAGAAAATATTAAGTAAATATATTTAATAATTAATAATTACATTTTTAATATTAATATAATATAAAAACTATTTTAAATGCTATGATTATCTTATCAATTACATTAAATACCAAAATTGTCCCTATTAACACTCTTGTGAAGTGTGCCTCGTATTTAAGAGCTGATGTCACAATGAAGAATAGATGACGTCGCAATAAGACGACCACGACATCTCGACGAGAAGATGGGCCACGTCCTGACAACGTGAAGAACGGTGTCTTGACAAAGAGCATGAGACGTTGCGACGTGTTCCCCAATTCAACCGGGTTTTCTTCTCCTAGTTAAACTCTACTATTATTTCCCAGTTAAAATCTGATCAGTCTAGGTTATTTTAGTCATATTTAATCTACGAATTTAGCCTATAAAAGGGGTTGTTGTAACCTAGAATAATTATCTTCATCATCTTTGAGATTGAAAGAGTTTTTTTAGTTTTGGGGAATTTCGGGTTTTAGCCAAAGTGTTCTATTCTTTCGGGATTTAGCCAAAGAGCTTTGTTCTTTTGGGGTATAAGGTTGTTTGTTAAGATTTTCTATATCTTGTACACTTTCAATTTTTGATCATTTAGTAAAGTCTTATTTGCCCATGGTTTTTTGTCCTCTTCTTAGGAGGAATTTTTCTATGCAAATATTTGTGTTTGATCTTCTCGACTTTTACTTTTATTTTTCCATTATTTATATGAGTCGATCCCCAATACATTGGTAACAGAGCTATTTCAATTTTCAGATTCAACCCATTCAAATATGGCAGCAACAAGGTTTGATATTGAGAAGTTCGACGAAATCGCAAATTTTAGTTTGTGGCAACTTCAAATGATGACAATTCTAGTTCAAAACGACCTGAAAATGTCATTATCGGGAAAAAGCCTGGAAACTTAGATCAATCAAAATGGAATGAACTAGATGAGAAGGCCCTATTTGTAATTCAGTTATACCTCACGAATAATGTGTTGCAAAAGGTACTTTCAGAGAAAACAACAACAGGTTTATTGAGAAAATTAGAATCTCTATATATGATAAAATCTCTAGTTAATTGTTTGGTGCTGAAGTAATGACTGTTCATATTCCGTATGAAAGAAGATGACTTTATTAAGGCTCACATCAGTGAGTTTATTTCTCTCTTGAATGATTTAAAGAATGTTGAGGTTTAGATTAATGATGAAGATCAAGTTATGCTATTATTATGCTCATTACCCCTTTCATACAAGTTTTTTATGGAGACCCTGATTTATGGAAAAGATAAACTCTCGTTCGAGGAAGTGAATGGTTACTTGTTGAGTAAAGACAAACTCGACAATGAGTTCGGTTCAGATAGCAAGTTAAATAGGCAAACCTTAATTTTGGTAGCATCATGGAATCGAGACAAGAGATTTTGCTACTGTAAGAAGTTAGGTCACATTAAGATAGATTGTTACAAACTACAAAATAAGAGGGTTGCTAAGGGCAACAAGAAATAATTAGCTAATGCTAATTTGGCTGACGACAAGGGTGATGATTTCTTGTTGTGTCGATGAGCGAAAGCTCCAAGCTTACGTCCGAGTGGATCCTAGATTCGGGATATTCTTTTCGCATGTGTTCTAATAAGGACTAGTTCTCCACATGCAGTTCAGTTGAAGGTAAAGTTGTGCGTATGAGGAATGACTCACCCTGCAAGGTAATTGGTGTTGGTACCGTTCATATTAGGATGCACGATAAAACAATTAGGACACTATCAGATGTTAGATATGTGACTGATTTAAAAAGAAATCCCATCTCCTTGGGAAATTTGGACTTGATAGGTTGTAAAATTAACATCAACTCAAGCGACATTAAGGTATCTTGTGGGGCTCTCATTTTGATGAAAGATAGAAATATTGAAAATCTTTACGTTCTGCAAGGATCAACGATGACCAATAAAACAACATGTCCCTCGACAATTACGGAGTCGAAGTGGACTCGGCGTCAATCTAAGAAATTTGACTCTTTCAAGTTAAGTAGTGGATCTCCAATTAAAAGTCTTTCAGTTTCAAGTTCAAACGTCGGTTTGGATGTGGTGAATATCTTACAAAAGTTTAGATAGGCCTGTGACGGGCTCAAAAAATTAGGTATGAGAAAATACAAGTCAAGATAGAGATTTGTGGAGTGTGTCTCATCTTTACGAGCTGACGTCACGACGAGGAAGAGAAAATTTCGTAATGAAACAACCACGACGTCCCGATGAGAAGATTGGCCTTTAACCTAAACTAAATTTGAAGAGCTCACTAGTAAATTTGAAAAGAAAAAAACAAATGATAGGAAAGAAAATGACGTAAAAGCATATTCTGGTAAGTTTAATAGAGATGACATTGAGTATTTGGGGTCTTCTAATTTGGGTAGTTATGAAACTGGTTCAGATAGTGAGTTAGCTTGTCAGAAAGGAAAAGTGTCTTATTTGATACATCGGCCACAATGCTTAGATTCTAGTTTGGAATGAGTTTTACCGATAACACTCAATTTAAGAATGCTTTAGCAGCTTATGCTATAGCTAAAAGATTTGATATTAAGTACATTAGGAACGAAAAGTTTAGGACAAGAGCTAAGTGTAAATATATTGGTTGTCTTTTTCTTATATATGTTGCTAAGGATAGTACTAATGGATTTTTCAAGATTAAGACCTTTGTGAATGAGCACCAATATTTTGTAACATTTTGAAATAGCCGAGTCAGTTAGTTGGAAGGCATTTTCTTAGCAAGTTGAGGTGCTGCCTTAGTTAAAGCTAGTTCAGATGCAAAGGCTTGCAAAAAAAAAAAAAAGAAAAGGAGTTGGAGGTGGACTTGAAAATAAGTGTATATGGTAGATCTAAGGCATGTGCCTTAGAACAAATTAAAGGTAGAGTGAAGTTTGGGTTTAGCCGTTTATATAATTACGCTTTTATTATAAGAAAGATAAATCCAACTGCCAATATAGAGCTAATGGTTGAGCGACCTATTATTAATCACACCCAAAATTTAAGAGAATATATGTTTGTTTTACAACCTTGAAAAATGGGTTTAAGCAATTTTGTAGGCTTGTTATATGTTTAGATAGATGTTTCTTAAAAAGGTCTTACAAATGTAAGATCTTATTAATTGTGGGAAAATATGGGAATGATCAAATATACCCTATTGCATGGGTTGTTGTTGAGTTAGAGAATAAGGAAACATGGGGGTGGTTCCTTGAAAATTTGCAATCAGATCTGCAGTTGGGTGATGGATTCATTGTTAGATTTGGTGCCCTAAGTGTAGTATTTTTGTTTATGTATACTTGTAATTTTTTCGAATAGATTGGTTAATAAAATAATTCATAGATTACATTAATATACTTTGTATAATGTCTTCATGTGATTTTTGTATGCAAAGCAAAATAGAAGTGAATATTGGCTCCCTAGTTGTCTAATTTTTAAATTAATACTAAGCGGTATTACGTGGTTAGATTGTAATACAGAATGACAACTTATATTAGTAGATGAACCTAAACCTATCCTTAGTCTAATTGGAAATGATCAAACCGATTGAAAGACTAAAATTGTAATAGCCTGAATTTTCAGTGGTGTCGGAATAGTGATTCGAGATCACTAAATCCGACAAATGAGTAGAAAATATTAATAATTTAGTGAATATAAGTTAAGTGTGAAGTTAGGAAATTTTTTGAAATAGCGAATAGTGTACTAGAAATAAAAAAAAATTAAATTAGAATCGGAAAGGAGATATCGAGAGTTTGAAAATTTTAAAATGAGCCATAAATATTTTTATAAATATTTATGGAGTGTTAATAAGTTAGTATTAAAGTTTCACAAGAAATTTTAAAGTTTCGATAGTTAATTGAATAAAAAGGATTAAATTGTAACAAATGTAAAATTATGGGAAATGATTAAATAGCTTAAATGATAAAAGAAAGAGGGTTTAAAAGGCAAATAGACCCAGGTCTATTTGGGCTGGACGGCAAGGTGCATGAAATCAGCAGGAAAATTGATGAATTAAGGGCAAAATTGGAATATTGCAAAATTTTACTTAATAAACTAGGACTAAAGTGGAATTATCTAGAATTCTCATTTTTTTTCTGCATTCTCATCAGCAAAAACACCATAGAAGGGTTTTCTTAAGCTGGTTTTTCATATTTTTACTGCAAGTAAGTTCAATTCTTGATTATTTCTTGAAATTTTTGTGTTTTTATGACTTTTACAACTAGGTCTACTTGTTGAATTCATTAGTTTTTGATTCTATGAAAGAAATTGAAAGTTGATATGAATATGTGCTGGAATTATATGATGATTTAGCATGGAATTAGAGTTTTAAATTGTTTATATGCTGATTTTATTGAAAGAATTGAATAGAAAGTGAATGTTTGGGATCTAAAGGTGAAAAAGTTTGAAGTTAGGGTTTTATGTGGAAATTCTGAATTTAAATAATTGTGAAATAACTTATAATGTTAAGGTAAAGCATTAATTGGGAAGAATTAGATTCATTGAGGATTAATTGAGCAAGGACTGAATTGTATGAACTGTGAAATTTGGGGCAAAAATCGAAATCAGCATTTGCACTAAAACAGTTTTGGACAGTAGCAGTAGTCTAACTTTGAAAAATCACCATAAATTTTAGAAATCGAATTAGAAGATGAAAAAAATATGAAATTAAAGCTTATTGAGTCTAGTTTCTCATAGAAGAAACAGTGTAAGTAACGGAATTGTAGATCATGAGATATAATAGATTTTGTGAGACAATGTCAGAATGATTTCGGGATCCCCTGTTCTGACTTTGAAAAATCATAAAAAATTGGATAAAAATAATTAGGGGCTTAAATTTATATTTTTAAAATCCTTAATGAGTCTATTTTCAATAGAAACAAACATGGACATCATTCGAATTCTGTACGAAGAGATAATTAATTTTTAGTGAAGAAGGGTCGGAATTGTCAGACAGCAGAATAGGGGTGACTTTAAAGAATAAACTGTACTTATTGGCTAAACCAAAAATTCTAAAAATTTTATAATAAGAAGATATATGAGTCTAGTTTCAGATAAAATTAGCGGATCTTAATTTGGAGTTCTGTAGCTAAAGATAAAAATAATCTAGTGACTATGACACCGATGGACAACATTGGAAAATACATAAGTAAACAATTAAATTATAGATAATATTACTTATAAGCGGGTTGAAGATGAAGTCAATACTGATAAATGAATGATTTTACAATGATAGATAGAGAACCCGAAGCAAGTCGAGGAAAAGAAAAAGTAGCTGATTAGTCCCTGAATTTTCACAAATTTTACAAATCAACCCAGGTAAGTTCGTATGGTTGAAGTTTAATGATTATATGTTAATTTTATGAATTATATAATGTATGATGAAATATATTTATTGATAAATAGAAAATAAAATAACAATTTGAAAATCGAATAAATGATCAAATTGAGTGGAATGTCGGATTTGAGTACTTCTGATCAGTGACAAGTGATAAGTGGTAGCCTCACTACACTTATCGATCGATGATAAGTGACAAATGATAAGTGGTAGCTTAGCTACTCTTATCGATCGATGACAAGTGATAAGTGATAAGTGGTAGCTTTAGCTACACTTATCTGATCAGTGACAAGTGATAAATGTGATCAGTGTAAGACCGTGGCAGGACTATGATTTTAAAAAGTGATAAGTGATCGTATGCAAGCCCATAGTTATACTATGGCAAAGTGAAAGTGAAGTACTCAATTTTCCTTTATCATTCCCTAATTTGGTTAAAGAATGATATATGACAAATGGGCCCAAAAGAATTAATGGAAATGGGTAAGTGGTAGTGAGTTTATATAGGGAACTCACCAATGACTGTGATTGACAGGTGAACTTAATAATTGTGTATATAGTATAAGTGTATAAATATTTGGTAAGATTTATGTTTTATGCCTATGAACTTACTAAGCTTTTATAAGCTTATTTGAGTGTATTCAATGTCTCTTGTAGATTGACGTGGAAGTATACGGAGGATCGGATCAACACAGAGGATCACACTATCCGATTATCTCCGTAGCTTTTGTAAATTTCCTTTTGATTTATATGGCATGTATAAGGCTTGGTGATTATATAAATATTAAGACTTGTTTAATGAATATACATTAAAGTAAAGAATGATGAGTAAGTTAAATAGTATAATTATAATAGAAGTATAATTTTGTATTAAATTGATTGAAATGAATTGGTTGGTTGGATTGGTCTCGGTTTTAAAAATTGCAGGGAAGGTTAGATATTTATAAAGGGGTTATATTGAGCAAAAAAAAAAAAAAAACTTTGGGATTTTGCGAAAAATCCCTATGGTTTCGATTTAATTCTAGTCTAGTCTCGAAGTATGTTTTGGGCTTTGGAGGCCCATCTAAAGGACATCATGACATGTTTTAGTAAATAAATAGTATTTAACTCAGATTAACGAAAAATTAATTCGGTAAACTCCTAATGCCTCCTACCCTATTCGGCGATGAATACGGGTAAGGGTGTTACATTTAGTGGTATCGAGCCGGTTTAGCGGTTCTCTAACATGTGTTATGTGTAAAGTGTTTAGAAATACATGCCATATAAATCGTGATAGTGTGATATGTATGATCCGATCTAATCTTTGTCATTTTATAGATACTCTCGATTATAAAGATGGCGATAGACTGAACGTCTTGAACAGGAGGAAGCTAACGATAGGGTGCGGACTCTGAACAAGGAACAAGTAGTGATATTCCAATCTCTATGATGCGAGAGCGAGAACTTAAAAATATGATTTATGGAGTTATGAATCGATGGTATAAGGAGGTGATACAAGAAAGAAGTCAGTCTCAACCACCTCCTCCCCCTACTGCACCACCTACGGTACCTCCGGTTGCTCCTCCACCTCCTTCAATAATTGAAACTAGTAAACGTTCTCCGATCGAAAAGCTTAGAAAGTTTGGAGCTGAGGAATTTCGAGGGAGATCAGATGATGACCCTGTAAAAGCTGAGTATTGGCTACAAAGTTTGGTAAGAATTTTTAAACAGATGACTTGCTCTCCGGAAGATTATCTACGATGTGCCGTTTCATTGTTAAAAGAAGAAGCATATAATTGGTGGGAAACTGTGGAAGCTGTAGTACTGCAGAAAAGCTTACTTGGGAATTTTTCCAGAACGAGTTTAAAAAGAAATATGTGGGGAAAAGATATCTAGATAAGAAAAAGAGAGAATTTCTTGATCTACGGCAGGGAAATAAGTCAGTGGCCGAATACGAAAGAGAATTTGTCTACCTCAGCAAATATGCTCGAGACATTGTACCTACCGAAGAAGAAATGTGTATCAGATTTGAAGAAGGGTTAAATGATGAGATTAGAATGATGATTGGAGCTAATGAAATACGAGAGTTCGTTGTTCTGTCAGACCGTGCTCAAAAGCTTGAAGAAGTATATAACAGAAAAATGCAAAGAGATCGGAAAAATAAAGAGTCATTTAAAAGAGGTGCTTCTAAGTCATTTTCAGATTTGCCGGTGAAGAAATCTAGAGAAGAAATTAGTCGAACTACATCCGTGCCGGGAAGATTGGGTAGAGGTAGGTCAAGACAATCTGATTTCAAGGTATTTGATAGACCTGCAGCAAGTGTGAGCAGTGTTCAGAATACTCCCCGGCCTAAGTGTCAATATTGTGGAAGACATCATTTCGGTGAATGCAGGACTAAGACGGGGGCTTGTTATAAATGTGGGGCTACTGATCATCTTATTCGAGATTGCCCCACCGCAAAAAAGATGAAGTGGATCAGAAAGAGATACAGAGAACCACTCCCCAAAGAAGTAGACGTTCGGGCGAGGCGGTTACTTCTGAGGCTACCCGTTCGAGTATAAGAGAACCAGTTGGTCAATCAGAGAATAGAGCACCAGCACGTACCTATGCCATTCGAGCAAGGGAAGAGGCTACGGCTCCTGATGTAATTGCTGGTATTTTCTATCTTTATGATGTTACTGTTTATGCATTAATAGACCCTGGGTCTACTCATTCATATATTTGCACTATGCTAGCATCTGAAAAGAAATTATCTGTTGAGTCCACTAATTATGATATACAAGTCAGTAATCCATTAGGTCAAAGTGTGATGGTTAATTTAATATGTCGTAATTGTCCACCGAAAGTGAAAGGTCGTGAATTCCTGCGATTTGATGTTGTTACCCTTTCGGGAATTTGATATTATTCTGGGAATGGATTGGTTAACAAAACATGACGCTGTAGTGAACTGTCGAGAGAAACGGATTGATTTGAAAAATCAGACAGGAGAAATGATTTCAGCTGAGTTCGGAAATATGAAAGATAATGTCCGAATTATTTCAGCCTTTTCAGCTCAGAAGCTAATACGGAAGGGTAATGAAGCATATTTAGCTTACATTCTTGATATTCGGGATTCTGAATCAAAGTTGAAACAGTTGCCAGTTGTTAATGAATTTACTGATGTGTTTCCTGAGGAATTGCCGGGTTTACCACCAGATCGTGAAGTTGAGTTTGTGATTGATGTGATCCCGGGAATAGCTCCAATATCCGTAACACCATACAGAATGGCACCGACAGAATTAAAAGAGTTGAAGACTCAGTTACAAGAATTGTTAGATAAGGGGTTTATTAGACCGAGTACATCTCCTTGGGTGCACTGTTTTGTTTGTGAAAAAGAAAGATGGCTCGTTGAGATTGTGTATAGATTACAGACAGTTAAATAAGGTTACAATCAAGAACAAATATCCTTTGCCCCGCATTGATGATTTGTTCGATCAGTTGAAAGGTGCTGCTGTGTTTTCAAAAATAGATCTTGATCCGGTATTATCACTGAAAGTTAAAGAATGTGACGTACAAAAGCGCCTTGAAACTCGGTATGGTCATTACGAGTTTCGGTAATGCCATTTGGTTTAACTAATGCTCCTGCTGCATTTATGGACTTGATGAATCGAATTTTTCAACCTTATTTGGATAGATTCGTGGTTGTATTTATTGATGATATACTGATCTATTCGAAGACCGAGCCTGATCATGCACAACACTTGAGAAGTGTGTTGCAGACCTTGAGAGAGAAGCAGTTGTATGCAAAGTTCAGCAAGTGTGAATTTTGGCTACAGGAGGTTGGATTTCTGGGTCATATTGTTTCAAATTGAAGGAATTGAGTAGATCCAAGTAAAGTGTCAGCAGTGGTGAATTGGAAAACACCAAAGAACGTAACAGAAGTGCGGAGTTTCTTGGGATTAGCGGGATACTACCGCCGATTTGTTAAAAATTTTTCAATGATTGCCTTGCCGATGACTCGACTACTTCAGAAGAATGTTGAATTTGTATGGTCTGAAAAGTGCCAACAAAGTTTTGACCATTGAAGAAAATGTTGATGAAGCTCCGTGTTAACTCAACCGAATTAGGTATACCATATGTTGTGTATAGTGATGCATCTTTAAATGGTTTGGGTTGTGTTTTAATGCGATCGAGGAAAGTAGTGGCATATGCTTCTCGCAATTAAAACCACACGAGAAAAATTACCCTACCCATGATTTGGAGTTAGCGCGATTGTGTTTGCTTTAAAAATCTGGAGACATTATTTATATGGGGAAAAATGTTATGTGTATACCGATCACAAAAGTCTGAAATATTTGATGACACAGAAAGAGCTAAACTTGAGACAGAGACGGTGGCTCGAACTATTGAAAGATTATGATCTTGTTATTGATTATCACCCAGGGAAAGCTAATGTGGTCGCCGATGCACTTAATGAAAATCATCATTGTTTGCACTTGAGCAATGAATGTTCATTTGTCTCATTAATGAAGATGGTTCAAGATAGCGAATTGAAAGCAAAATCTACATTCCTTCAACGGATCCGTGAATTACAGAGTGATGATCCGAAACTAGTGCTGAAACGACAAACGGTTCAGGATAATTTGAGTTCAGAATATAGCGTTGATGATGGTGGTATGTTGCATTATCGTAATAGAATTTGTGTTCCGAATTATTCAGAATTGAAAAATGATATTCTTGCTGAAGCTCATAATAGTAAGTATTCTATTCATCCGGGTAGTACAAAAATGTATTGCGATTTAAAAAGAATATACTGGTGGCCTGGTATGAAACGAGAGATTTGTGAATTTGTTGCAAAATGTCTAATCTGTCAGCAAGTGAAAGCAGAGCATCAAGTACCAACGGGTTTATTACAACCTATTATGATTCCTGAATGGAAGTGGGAACACATTACGATGGATTTTGTGTCAGGATTGCCTGTGACTCCGAAAAAGAAAGATTCAATCTGGGTTATCGTTGATAGATTGACAAAGTCGGCACATTTTATTCCAGTCAGATCAAATTTTTCATTGGAGAAGTTAAGCGAATTGTATATTTCGAGATTGTGAGATTACATGGAGTTCCAAGATCTATTATTTCGGATCGGGATCCGAGATTTACTCAGATTTTGGAATAAATTACAGGAGGCTTTGGGCACTAAATTAAATTTCAAGATGACTTTTCACCCTCGCATGCAGGCGATCGAGGCGAGTGATTCATTTTTTAGAAGATATGTTAAGGTGTTGTGTACTTGAGTTTGGCGGCAGCTGGGAAAGGTATTTACCTTTAGTCGAATTTGCTTATAATAATAGTTATCAAACTAGTATTAAAATGGCACCATTTGAAGCTTTGTATGGAAGAAAGTGTAGAACTCCATTATATTGGTCTGAATTAAGTGAACGGAAACTAATGGGAGTGGACTTAATTCGGAAACCAAGAAAAGTTCAGATTATTCGAGATTGTTTAAAAGTCATCCGATCGACAAAAATCATATGCAGATTTAAAGAGAAGAGATATAGAGTTTAATGTGGGTGATCGTGTATTCTTGAAAGTGTCACCGTGGAAGAAAGTTTTATGTTCGGTAGAAAGGGAAAACTCATTACGATTTATTGGGCAGTATGAAATCATTGAAAGAATCGGTCCAGTAGCTTATAGATTGGCTTTGCCCTCGAACTTGAAAAGATTCATAACGTGTTTCATGTGTCTATGTTGAGACGGTACAGATCAGATCCGTCACATGTAATTCCTCATACGGAAATAGAGGTCCAACCCGACATGACTTATTCAGAAGAACCGGTGAAAATTCTAGCTTGGGAAATTAAAGAGTTAAGGAACAAACAGGTACCGTTAGTAAAAGTGTTGTGGCATCGACATGGTGTGGAGGAGGCAACCTGGGAAACAGAGGAATCAATGAGATCACAATATCCGAACCTATTTTCAGGTAACAAATTTCGAGGACGAAATTTCTTAAGAGGGGGAGAATTGTAATAGCCTGAATTTTCAGTGGTGTCGGAATAGTGATTCGAGATCACTAAATCCGACAAATGAGTAGAAAATATTAATAATTTAGTGAATATAAGTTAAGTGTGAAGTTAGGAAATTTTTTGAAATAGCGAATAGTGTACTAGAAATAAAAAAAAATTAAATTAGAATCGGAAAGGAGATATCGAGAGTTTGAAAATTCTTAAAATGAGCCATAAATATTTTTATAAATATTTATGGAGTGTTAATAAGTTAGTATTAAAGTTTCGTCAAGAAATTTTAAAGTTTCGATAGTTAATTGAATAAAAAGGATTAAATTGTAACAAATGTAAAATTATGGGAAATGATTAAATAGCTTAAATGATAAAAGAAAGAGGGTTTAAAAGGCAAATAGACCCAGGTCTATTTGGGCTGGACGGCAAGGTGCATGAAATCAGCAGGAAAATTGATGAATTAAGGGCAAAATTGGAATATTGCAAAATTTTACTTAATAAACTAGGACTAAAGTGGAATTATCTAGAATTCTCATTTTTTTTCTGCATTCTCATCAGCAAAAACACCATAGAAGGGTTTTCTTAAGCTGGTTTTCATATTTTACTGCAAGTAAGTTCAATTCTTGATTATTTCTTGAAATTTTTGTGTTTTTATGACTTTTACAACTAGGTCTACTTGTTGAATTCATTAGTTTTGATTCTATGAAAGAAATTGAAAGTTGATATGAATATGTGCTGGAATTATATGATGATTTAGCATGGAATTAGAGTTTTAAATTGTTTATATGCTGATTTTATTGAAAGAATTGAATAGAAAGTGAATGTTTGGGATCTAAAGGTGAAAAAGTTTGAAGTTAGGGTTTTATGTGGAAATTCTGAATTTAAATAATTGTGAAATAACTTATAATGTTAAGGTAAAGCATTAATTGGGAAGAATTAGATTCATTGAGGGATTAATTGAGCAAGGACTGAATTGTATGAACTGTGAAATTTGGGGCAAAAATCGAAATCAGCATTTGCACTAAAACAGTTTTGGACAGTAGCAGTAGTCTAACTTTGAAAAATCACCATAAATTTTAGAAATCGAATTAGAAGATGAAAAAAATATGAAATTAAAGCTTATTGAGTCTAGTTTCTCATAGAAGAAACAGTGTAAGTAACGGAATTGTAGATCATGAGATATAATAGATTTTGTGAGACAATGTCAGAATGATTTCGGGATCCCCTGTTCTGACTTTGAAAAATCATAAAAAATTGGATAAAAATAATTAGGGGCTTAAATTTATATTTTTAAAATCCTTAATGAGTCTATTTTCAATAGAAACAAACATGGACATCATCCGAATTCTGTACGAAGAGATAATTAATTTTTAGTGAAGAAGGGTCGGAATTGTCAGACAGCAGAATAGGGGTGACTTTAAAGAATAAACTGTACTTATTGGCTAAACCAAAAATTCTAAAAATTTTATAATAAGAAGATATATGAGTCTAGTTTCAGATAAAATTAGCGGATCCTAATTTGGAGTTCTGTAGCTAAAGATAAAAATAATCTAGTGACTATGACACCGATGGACAACATTGGAAAATACATAAGTAAACAATTAAATTATAGATAATATTACTTATAAGCGGGTTGAAGATGAAGTCAATACTGATAAATGAATGATTTTACAATGATAGATAGAGAACCCGAAGCAAGTCGAGGAAAAGAAAAAGTAGCTGATTAGTCCCGAATTTTCACAAATTTTACAAATCAACCTGTAAGTTCGTATGGTTGAAGTTTAATGATTATATGTTAATTTTATGAATTATATAATGTATGATGAAATATATTTATTGATAAATAGAAAATAAAATAACAATTTGAAAATCGAATAAATGATCAAATTGAGTGGAATGTCGGATTTGAGTACTTACGATCGGTGACAAGTGATAAGTGGTAGCCTCACTACACTTATCGATCGATGATAAGTGACAAATGATAAGTGGTAGCTTAGCTACTCTTATCGATCAGTGACAAGTGATAAGTGATAAGTGGTAGCTTTAGCTACACTTATCGATCGATGACAAGTGATAAATGTGATCGATGTAAGACCGTGGCAGGACTATGATTTTAAAAAGTGATAAGTGATCGTATGCAAGCCCATAGTTATACTATGGCAAAGTGAAAGTGAAGTACTCAATTTTCCTTTATCATTCCCTAATTTGGTTAAAGAATGATATATGACAAATGGGCCCAAAAGAATTAATGGAAATGGGTAAGTGGTAGTGAGTTTATATAGGGAACTCACCAATGACTGTGATTGACAGGTGAACTTAATAATTGTGTATATAGTATAAGTGTATAAATATTTGGTAAGATTTATGTTTTATGCCTATGAACTTACTAAGCTTTTATAAGCTTATTTGAGTGTATTCAATGTCTCTTGTAGATTGACGTGGAAGTATACGGAGGATCGGATCAACACAGAGGATCACACTATCCAGATTATCTCCGGTAGCTTTTGTAAATTTCCTTTTTGATTTATATGGCATGTATAAGGCTTGGTGATTATATAAATATTAAGACTTGTTTAATGAATATACATTAAAGTAAAGAATGATGAGTAAGTTAAATAGTATAATTATAATAGAAGTATAATTTTGTATTAAATTGATTGAAATGAATTGGTTGGTTGGATTGGTCTCGGTTTTAAAAATTGCAGGGAAGGTTAGATATTTATAAAGGGGTTATATTGAGCAAAAAAAAAAAAAACTTTGGGATTTTGCGAAAAATCCCTATGGTTTCGATTTAATTCTAGTCTAGTCTCGAAGTATGTTTTGGGCTTTGGAGGCCCATCTAAAGGACATCATGACATGTTTTAGTAAATAAATAGTATTTAACTCGTATTAACGAAAAATTAATTCGGTAAACTCCGGTAATGCCTCCTACCCTATTCTGGCGATGAATACGGGTAAGGGGTGTTACAAATATGCCATCTATCAAGTCCAATTGGGAGATGTCTTGTCTTGGGCATCGAAGCGAATAGCTCCAATAAGATAGAGACATAAATATGACTAACTGAACTGATAGTACATCAAACTGGGCCCAAGTAGAATAGATTCTGCATTCATTTACGGATTTATTCACTTGTGACGTTCAAAGTGTGGCATACCTTAATCCTAAGCGGATGAATAAACTATGTATTTATGACTCATAGACTTTGATATAACTAAAAGTATGAGATCAAATAGATAATGAATCAAAAGCTGGTGCGTTGGGTATACGACTTCTGCAATATCTAGCATCATTCACAATAGTGGAATTCATAGCTCGAGACATGGGTAAATTATATCATCTCATTGGCATTAAAAGGTTGATGAAAAGTAAATGCGTCAATGGGTCGTTCGTCTTTGTGATGAATGACTTGATTACTATTTTATAGTAATTGAATTTTCATGAAGGAAGATGTAATAGTTATCATGAGATAAAATGGGATCATATTGGGAGAACAGATCTATTCTGAAGAGATTACAGATATCTTATAAGGGTAACACACTTACGATAACGTCATTGGACAAGCACTAGTCAAAATGCTTTTATAATGGTGTGTCATTGGGGAGAGCTCAATCACGATACTATAGTGGAATGACTTAGTGACTAAATAAGTTCATAATTAATAGGCAAAAAGTTGGAACTTAATTATAAATCATTTGAGCCCTAATCGCATATGTCCAATCGGTCCCTCGGTTAGCTTGTTGTAAACATAAATGAATTGCATGTTGAATAAAATGAACAGAAATGAATAGAAATGGTAAAAATGGAGAAATAGGAAACATTTAGAAATGAATGTGGTTTTCTCCAAAATGAAAATGACCTAGAAATGAATTTATGGTTTTCGAAATTAAATGAAGTTCGAAAATGGAAATTAATCATTTGGTCATAGTGAATCCGTTGAATGTATAAATATTTAATATATTTTCTCATAGATTCTTTTACGATAAAGTCATCATGATTTTAATAGAATTAGAATTGGATTGAGAAAATTATTTAATTGAGAACAGAAAAAAATTTGGATTGGATCAAATTATAAGATACTAGGTTAATTGTTCGGTAAGTACTTGCAATTGGACCTGATATAGTATAGGCCAAAAAGCCCCTCATGATAATGCTAGGGACGACAAACCCTAGTATAATTAACTAGGGTTGCCACCCCCTATACTCCTAGTTAGATTAGGAGTTTGTTTTTCTACTTGGAATAGACTTTTACAATTCAACTTGGGTTTCACCTCTTCTTCCTATAATAAATATCACAAACTTGCTTGATTTTTAAAATTTTTATTTTCCACTGTGCAAGAAAACTATTTTTGAATCAGATTTTTTTCCAACATTCACCGTAATGAGTGATATGAAAAAAGGTTAATATATTTTCTTTAATTTTTATTTAGTTGGTTTTCATGCAAATTTAACCATATTTGTGCTAATAAGTTTGATATTTATGTTTTGTAAGGGTTTGGAATAAGAGAATGCATACGTGTTGCCACAAGTGGAGCATCGATTTTGTACAAGTCATTGTTACACTAATTGAAAGAAGGAGCACACTTGTGGTGACTTACAACATGTGTTTTAGACTTGTTGTAAATCAACAATTGAGGTCAAATATGAGAACAATATACAGAAGGTAGGTAAATCAAGCATGAAGCCATAGTAAGTCTTCAAAGTTCTAAAATGGAACACTATTACTTAGCATTCTTCTAAACTAGATGTCACTCTGATATGGTGGATAACAGCTTTGCTGAAGCCTTTAATTTAGTCATAGTATGGGCTAGATTTACGGCCATTATTTCATTGTTTGAGAAAGTGAGACAATATGTAATAGATAGGATAGTGAATAATATGGCTAGATGTGCTAAATGGAATAATCTTTTTTGTCTTAAGATACGTGAGAAATTAGAGAGAAGCAAGGAACTTAGTGCTTTTTATAATGTAAGATGGAATAGATCCAAAGGATTTGAAGTGGTCTATGGAGATGAGGTTTATGTGGTTGACCTTGTTACATAGAAATGCACTTGTAGGGCTTGGGATCTACTTGATATATCATGCCTTAATTCCATTGTTTCCATATTGTGAAAGTAAAAGGATAATACAAATTATGTCTTTGCTGGATATACTACAAGTATATATATAAATATAAATGTGTATTGCCTTATCTACCAAGTGAAAAATTTTGGACAGCAACAAACATGAGATCATTTGATCCACCTATCCTAAGAAAGATGCCTAAAAGACCCAAGAGATGCAAAGTAAAGGAGGCGGGTGAATGAAGTTGTGGCACTTGATTATTAAGGAAATGAAGGAAAATGTGATGCCAAAAGTGTTTAAAGATTGAACACAATGCAAAGAGTTGTGTGAATGTTTCTTGATTTATTTTTCTTATTTAATTCTAGTCATTCATGTATGTATGTAAATTTATATGGTTGTTATTGTTGTAGGGCACTTTAGCACCTATTAATGGCACTCTGACACCTATAAACAGTGGTCTAACCTTTATCAACGACACTTCAATCCCTATTAGTGGCACTTCAGGTCAGGTAATCATTCATGTATTAATATTACAATTTTTTTAATTCTAAGATATTTAACTTACATTTGTTATACTTTTGTAGGACAATGAAATTTTCTACCACCTTAGATCAAGAGATGTAGTAAACCTTGATACAAGAGCACTTACTATTACAACTCCACCATCACAACCAATAATTAAGGTAAACTTCTTATTATAAATATGTGAATTTTTATATAAAATGAATAACTTTATGATTTTTATAAGGTTAAAGAATTTCTACTATTTATTATGAGGTTTCAAAAACACCTTCAACCTTTATAATTAGTGGTCCATTAATACCACCTTTAACTTCCACACCAAATTTTGGTTGACTTGGAAGAAGGGGAAAACAAATCTTGCAAGGCATTGGTTTATACACATATGTTAGAATAAGCATGAAAATTTTGAATGTAAGTGATTTTCCTTTTAAGTTTTATTTATGGTTTATTGTATAATTTTAATTCTATTGATGTTATTATTAATTTTTTTTTATAAAGCTTGGGTTTCAAAGTAAAACATTAATATCTTTACCTAAGAGAAGAAAGCTAGCAAAATGAAGGAAATTAACATTGATGCAACAATAGGAACATAAGAGAGAAGAAAACACAAATGTTAATGTTAAAAAATAACAATATTTGGAAATCTTACATGTTAGGATTTAATTGCTCGATATAGTTAGTTGTTGCCTACTAAAACTTGGATATTGACTACAAAAATAGACCATTATGAATATTAGAATTATTTAGGAAAATTTGTAAATATTTAGGATATTTTTGGCCATAAACGATGCAAATTTGTAGGCCTTTATTTAGTTGTATCTTTTGATCATTTTGTAGGCATTTAATTAGTTCAAGACTTGTTTATTTTGAAGTATTTCAATTTTTACTGTTTGAAACATTTAATTCTAATGTTTATGACCTCATTTGTTTTAATTTATTTTGATGTTATATTTCATCATTTGATATGTCAAGATATGTTTATTGTGTTTTAGTTTGAAATATAATCAATAATATTTAGTTTGAGATATGAAGAGAGAACAATATATATTTATGTATCATAGTGCATATTTTTAATCAATTTAATTCTCAACCAAACAATTTAAACCATAATTTAATAATATTGACAAATATAAAATAATAACCTAAGAATAACATAATCAAATTAACTATTAAGCATGATCAAAATTTGAGACAGAGAAGATGGCTTGAGTTATTGAAAGATTATGACCTTGTTATCGATTACCATCCGGGGATGGCTAATATAGTTGCTGACGTACTTAGTCGGAAATCATCTTTATTTGCACTCCGATCAATGAATGCCCATTTGTTTGTTAGTGAAGATGGATCTGTAATAGCGGAATTGAAAGCCAAGCCTATATTTCTCCAACAAATTCGGGAGTTGCAAGATGAAGATTCGAAGTTGGTATTAAACAAACAAATAGCTCGAGACAAGCAGGATTCAGAGTATAGCATTGATGAAAATGGTATGTTATACTATCATAAAATAATTTGCGTTCCAAATAATTCAGACTTGAAAAATGATATTCTTTCTGAAGCTCACAG
Organism: Gossypium arboreum; assembly: GCF_025698485.1. NCBI lineage: Eukaryota > Viridiplantae > Streptophyta > Magnoliopsida > Malvales > Malvaceae > Gossypium > Gossypium arboreum. The sequence continues at coordinate 2,007,551 of NC_069081.1, forward strand.
TAACAGGTATTCTATTCACCCTGGAAGTACAAAAATGTATTGTAATTTGAAACAAATGTATTGGTGGCCTGGTATAAAAAGGGAAATTTGTGAATTTGTAGCAAAGTGTCTAATATGTCAACAGGTGAAAGCAGAACATCAGGTACCAACGGGTTTATTACAACCTATTATGATTCCAGAGTGGAAGTGGGAACATGTTACAATGGATTTTGTATCCGGGTTACCTGTGACCCCGAAGAAGAAAGATTCAATTTGGGTAATTGTCGATAGATTGACAAAATTAGCACATTTTATTCCAGCCAGAACGAATTTTCCACTGGAAAAGTTAGCAGAACTGTATATCTCTGAGATTGTGAGGTTACATGGGGTTCCAACATCCATTATTTCGGATTGAGATCCAAGGTTTACATCGAGGTTTTGGAGCAAAATACAGGAAGTTTTAGGCACAAAGCTAAATTTTAGTACCGCTTTTCATCCTTAGACTGATGGGCAACCAGAACGGGTAATTCATATCTTGGAAGACATGTTGACATGTTGTATACTTGAGTTTGGTGGTAGTTGGGAAAAGTATTTACCACTGGCCAAATTTGCTTACAACAACAGCTATCAATCCAGCATAAAAATGGAGCCATTTGAAGCTTTATATGGAAGAAAATGTAAGACTCCATTGCATTGGTTAGAATTGAGTGAATCCAAGTTAGTGGGGGTCGATTTAATTCGGGAAACTGAAGAAAATGTTTGGATTATCCGAGATTGTCTGAAAGCTGCTTTGGATCGTCAGAAATCACATGCTGACTTGAAAAGAAGAGAAGTAGAGTTTAATGTGGGTGATCAAGTGTTCTTAAAGGTGTCGTCATGGAAAAAAGTATTACGATTTGGCAGAAAAGGAAAACTAAGTCCAAGATTTATTGGACCATACGAGATTATTGAAAGAGTCGGTCCTGTAGCATATCGGTTAGCTTTACCTCCAGAGCTTGAGAAGATTCATAATGTGTTCCATGTGTCTATGCTGATACGTTATAGATCAGACCCTTCACATGTGATTCCGCATACAGAAATTCAGCTTCAGCTAGATATGACTTATTCAGAAGAACCAATGAAGATTTTGGCTTGGGAAATTAAAGAACCGCAGAATAAAAAGGTACCATTAGTTAAAGTGTTATGGCCTCGACATGGTGTGGAGGAGGCAACCTGGGAAACAGAGGAATCAATGAAATCACAATATCCGAACCTATTTTCAGGTAACAAATTTCAAGGACGAAATTTCTTAAGGGGGGAGAATTATAAATCGGAACAGTGATTCGAGATCACTAAATCCAAAAAATGAGTAGAAAATATTAATAATTTAGTGAATATAAGTTAAATGTAAAGTTAGAAAAAATTTTGAAATAGCGAATAGTGTACTAGAAATAAATATAAAAAAATTAGAATCCGAAACGAGGTATCGAGACTTTGAAAATTTTAAACCGAGCCATAAATATTTTTATAAATATTTATGTAGTGTTAATAAGTTAGTACTAAAGTTTCGTCAAGAAATTTTAAAGTTCCGATAGTTAATTGAATAAAAAGGACTAAATTGTAACAAATGTAAAATTATGAGAAATTATTAAATAGCTTAAATGATAAAAGAAAGAGGGTTTAAAAGGAAAATATACCCAAGGTCTATTTGGGCTGGACGGCAAGGGGCATGAAATCAGCAGGAAAATTGATGAATTAAGGGAAAAATTAGAATATTGCAAAATTTGCTTAATAAAGCTAGGACTAAAGTGGAATTATCTAGATTTCTCTTTATTTTTCTGCATTCTCATCAACAAAAACACCATAGAATGGTTTTCTTAAGCTGGTTTTTCATATTTTTACTGCAAGTAAGTTCAATTTTTGATTATTTCTTGAATTTTTTGTATTTTTGTGACTTTTACAACTAGGTCCACTTGTTGAATTCATTAGTTTTTGATTCTATGAAAGAAATTAAAAGTTGCTATGAATATGTGTTGGAAGTATATGATGATTTAGCATGGAATTAGAGCTTTAAATTGTTTATATGCTGATTTTATTGAAAGAATTGAATAGAAAGTGAATGTTTGAGACCTAATTGTAAAAGAGTTTGAAGTGAGGGTTTTATATGGAAATTATGAATTTCAATAGTTGTGAAATAACTTTTAATTTCTAGGTAAAATATTAATTGAAAAAAAAATTAGCTTAATTGAGGGGTTAATTGAGTAAGGACTGAATTGTATGAACTATGAAATTTGGGGCAAAAATCGAAATCAACATTTGCACTAAAATAGTTTTGGACAGTAGCAGTAGTCTGACTTTTAAAAATCACCAAAAATTGTAGAAATTGAATTAGAGGATGAAAAGATATATGAAATTAAAGATTATTGAGTCTAGTTTCTTATAAAAGAAACAGTGAAAGCAATGGAATTGTAAATCATGAGATATAATAAATTATGTGAGACAAGGTTAGAATGATTTCAGGTTCCCCTGTTCTGAATTTGGAAAATCATAAAAAATTGGAGAAAAATAATTAGGAGCTTAAGTTTATATGTTTAAAATCCTAACGAGTCTATTTTCAAGAGAAATAAATGAGAACATCATCTGAATTCCGTACGAGGAGATAATTAATTTTTAGTGAAGAAGGGTTGGAACTGTCAGACAGCAGAACATGGGTGACTTTAAAGAATAAATGTACTTATTGGCTAAGCCAAAAATTCTAAAAATTTTATGATAAGAATATATGTGAGTCTAGTTTCAGGGAAAATTAGCGGATCCTAATTTTGAGTTCTGTAGCTCATGATAAAAATAATTTAGTGACTATGACACGAATAGACAGTATTGAATATACATAGGTGAATAGTGAAATTGCAGATAATGTCACTTATAAGCGGGTTATAAACATTAAAGATGTGAAATAGAATGAATGTGAAGTCAATACTGATAAGTGAAAAATTTTATATTATAGATCAAGAAATCGAGGATAAATGAGGAAAAGAGAAAATTTTGGAATAGTTCCAGAAATCTCTATAACTACTGCAAATTGTTCCGGGTAAGTTCGTAGGTTAAATTATTAAATTTCAATATTATTTTATGAATGATGATTAATATTTATGAATGTTAATTGTTGAAAATAAGTAAATTATGTACAAAAGTTACGAAATTGAACTGAGTATTTAAGAGGAACGGAATTCAGGAAATGAGTACGATCGTTTAGTGAAAAAGATGAATTGACGGTAAATTACCCAAGTAAACCGAGATTCAATATTTGTTGAGAATTCTCGTGTTTGCTTTCTGTTTAGCTCTTACGAGCTTCCGTTAACTCATATGAGTTTCAGTTAACCTTTTTAGGGTTTCAATTTAGCACTTATGTGCTTTAGTTAGCCTTCGGGCTTCCGTTTAGCACTTATGTGCTTCAGCTAGACTTCGGGCTTCAGATCACGATATACCCAAATCCGTAAGTCGTTCCTTAAATGGACAAGTTGGTAAGTCGTAAATGTAACGTGTGGAAAAAGAAATGTAAGTAATGTTATCGTTATTATTATTGAGCTCAATTAAGTAAAAAAAATTTAAAATGATATTATGACTTACAGGATGAAAGTAACTTACTTGAAATGTCCATATGATTTGAATTTTGGAAAACTAATATTTGGTAAGATTTATGGTTAAAGTCGACGAATTTACTAAGCTATAGTCAGCTTACTTGTAATGTTTATTGCTCTTTGTAGATTAACGGGAGGGTCAGAGGATCGGATCATCACGCTCAAGTCACACTATCTCGATTTTCCGGTAGATTTTGTTATAAGTACTTCAAATGGTTTATATGGCATGTATAGGAGCTTATATGACTATGTTTTGTATTAACTCATGAATATATTAGTTAAGTTAATATAAGTAGATATATCATATGAATGGAAATTAACTAAGATGTTTAAATACTACTTGAAAGTATGAATGGATATAATGTTAGATAAAATAAGGATTAGTGATATTGTTATGAAACGAATGTGATTTGGATGAAGATTGTATTTGTTGAGTTGTTGTTGTGTTGAATTGATTGCAAATTTGAAATTGCAGGGAATGTTAGATGTTTTTAAATAGGTTATATTGAATTTTTTAAAAAAAATAAATAATAATTATATTACGAAAAAAAAATCTGGAGTACTTGAATAAGTCTCTATTCATTTATAATACGTGATTTAGGCCTCGAGGGTTCATAAAAGAGACTTAATGAATTAATTTGAATATATTTGTTGTTTATTCATGAATTGTTTGTAAATTAACCAATATGTTCGGTAACGCCTCGTAACCCTATTCTGGCGACGGTTTGGAATTAGAGGGTGTTATAAAAATCATAAATAAAAATTAAAAAAAGAGTTTATAAAAAAAAAGAGATTTTCAAATAAAAAAAATCATTAGACTCACTCAAGATAAAATACAAATCTTACTTAATATTGGTTTCTTTATTTTCGGTGATTAAATTTTGTAAAGAATCCCCAAAATAGATTTAAAGCAAATTAATTTTTAATTAAGAAATTACAATTAAAATTTTTATGTATTTTCTATGCCTGAATTTTTATGATGTAATATACCATGTGTCACCATACATTAGTTATGTGTGGTACCTCATAAAAATGTTAACACCGTTAACAATAATTTGAGTAACAATTGATAAGTCTAAGTACTAAATTGCACTAAAAGAATTTTAGATACTGAATTAGGAAAAATGCCATGTTTAGATACTAAATCTTATATTAAGTCCTCTATTTATTGTAATATTTTAATATAATATTTCCTGACTTTATACTAAAACATATATTTTATATACTACTAATATTTATTATCAATTTTATATTTAAATTAAATTTAAATTATTTTTATTTTTTAAAATAATTATATTGACAAACATTATTATCCTATGCATAGCATGAGTATATAAATTAGTAACATATATTATTAATTATTATATGATAATTAATATAATTAACAATATCATTTTATTTTCAATTATCAATTTAAAATTTAAAACATTATTAATTGTATTTTTATGCATTTAATTATGTTTGATATAAGCTCTAAAAATAAAAATGAAATTATCATTATTAAATATAAAATTTAAATAGAGAAAATCATAACAAGTTATATATCCATATTAAATTATAATTATTATTTTAAATTAATAACTATATTTAGTTCTATAAAGCTTACTTTGTAAATTTAAGTTATATATAAAAATTCTATTTTAATTTTCTTACATAAATTTTCATGAGTATACTTCTTGCATAAATTTGATTAATTTTCTTTTATTTCTATTTTTTTTAACGTGACAACATCAAATTCGTTCAAAGAGCTGTCCGCAAAAAGCCGCGCGTACGTCAAAAGCCAGATCCTCACAGTCATAGGCTAACACCGTGGGACGAATAGTTCCTCAAGCGCGTGTAATTCAACTCCCTCCTTTATCCTACTCCTTTATTTCTGGTTTATAGTTAAAATGAACTGGAAGTAGTTAAAAAATCACGCACGCTTGAAAGTTGCAACACAGCGTTTTCCATTTCCGTTCACCGCGTGATCTTCAAGCATCATCCCCATTTTTTTTTTCCAATTAGAGTAAAAACGCAAATTCATATCAAAACGAAGATCAAAATGCGAAACCCTAAAATCTCCCGACCCTCTCTCCGCTAAACCTTCCTCTCCTTTTCCTATTAGTTGTTTTATTGCCTCAACCTCTTGTTTTTTTTTACCTTTTTGCTTATGGCGGAGGTCGGCGCCGGCAGCGGCGGAAGTTCATCTTCGAGGAGAGAAGAGATCAATGGCGCTGGATTATCTTCGATGGACTCTTTAGAATCTCGTTGGGTGTTCCAAGATGAGGACGATTCTGAGATCGATGACGAGGAAGATGACGACGACTATGACGATGCGCCGCATCTTGCTGGAGTAGATTCCGATGACGAGGATACTCAGGATCAGCGCTTGATTCGCACTGGACCACGCATCGATTCCTTCGATGTTGAAGCTCTTGAAGTCCCCGGTGCACCAAGAAGTGATTATGAGGTACATTGTCGTTTCGTTTTCAGATTTACTTGCTTGACACGCGTTTATTATGCTAATCTAATAAAACTATTGGCTTACTGTAATTTGAGAATTTGGAATTCAATTGGTGTTTGCTTTGGTATCTTTGAGGAGTACTTTTTTTTTAATTTGTTTGGTTGTACGGGAAGTTAATAATTTCTTATTTGGTAAGTCGAGCTTCAATAGTATGTTGGCAGAAAGAATTATGGTTTTAGTCTAGGTTAATGAATGAATGAAATGAAAACCTTGACATTATGAGTATTTAGTGATCTCAGTTGTTAAATATATAATTTAAGATAATAAAATTACAGCCTATTTTGGACAGAAATCCTGACTGAGGTAAGTTATGGCTGTATTTCTATATATTGCATTAATCAGGCTGAGTTATTTACTCTGAATTTGAGCCTAACCTTAGTATGCTTTTCAAGATAATTAATAAATAGAGTTTGCGAGGCAACTGTGACTTTGTTTTGGAAACAGTACATACTTCCTTCAGTCCTTCCAACATCTGCCATTCTGTTGTCTGGACTGCTTAGCATTGTTTATTATTGCTTTCGTTTTATTTTTTAGAAAAGCTACACATGATAAACTCAAGGTATAATTTTGTTACTTTTGACATTCCTGTTGAATTCTACCTTCTTGCACTGTTACATTGAGTGCGAGATTGTTCTATCGCTCTACCTGGTAACAAGTCTAGATTCCATCCCATCACTATCCATGTGGACAGTACTTATGATTACACTTGAATGTTTAAACTTTTATGACAAGTCTAGATTCTATCACAAGATTATGAGCGATGCTGGTAAATTCTCTTGAATTACAATCCCAAAGGATGGGATACTCTGAAATTAATGGTGCCTTAACTAGCAGGGAGGTTGTTTTGTAGCATTACGATGACTATATGACTTTTAATGGTTTCTGATGACCTTTATTTTTCTGAAAGATCGTACTTTTCTTGCTGCAAATAAAAAAGCTTGTTTCTCGTGATGCTTGTTGGATCAAGTGAAAAACTTTCTTATAGCTATCTATGATAACCATGGTACTGGAAATAAGATAAATTTTTATTAAATTTATTCCATGTACATTTGTTTTTATTCTCGTGTTTATATGTTCATTAATTTTGATCTCAGGACTTTGGTATGGGGAGGAAAATAGTACTTGCCTTTCAGACACTTGGAGTTGTATTTGGTGATGTTGGAACAAGTCCATTATATACCTTCAGTGTGATGTTTAGCAAGGCACCTATCAATGGGAATGAAGATGTTATTGGAGCATTATCACTTGTTCTATACACCTTAATCTTGATCCCCCTAATCAAATATGTCCTTGTGGTTCTTTGGGCAAATGATGATGGTGAAGGTATGCTGGATTTTCCCAATCAAGACAGTATTTATGAGCTTTTATGCAGGCCTTAAACATGTGTAGAATATATATTCCATCTTAATTGCTTCATAACTTTTCCAATTGGTTTCTTGAAGGTGGTACTTTTGCATTGTACTCATTGATTTGTCGACATGCTAAGGTCAGCCTTCTCCCAAATCAGCTACCATCAGATGCTCGCATATCAAGCTTCAGGCTAAAGGTGCCATCTGCTGAACTTGAGAGATCACTTAAAATAAAGGAGAGACTAGAGACTTCATTGACTCTGAAAAAACTTCTTCTGGTGTTAGTGCTTGCTGGCACTTCTATGGTGATAGCTGATGGGGTTGTCACACCGGCAATGTCAGGTTTCCATATGCTATTCTCTTGATTTTTTAATAATTGTGGTACGATTGAGTAGAGCATTGCTATACTGCTTTTGCATATTGACATTTATGTGATAACTTATGTTTATATTTTTTTATTTTTTCTGATGTAGTGATGTCAGCTGTTGGTGGTTTAAAGGTTGGAGTTGATGCAATTGAGCAAGGTAGGTGGAATTCCCTGCTGTTATCAACATTAAGAGATCATTATTACTTTGCTTGCACTATTTAATAAAAAATCAAATAGGACTGTCTGGTCAGACCGGTTGAATTTGTAGCCCATCTAATCCAGTAATATGCTGTAAACCTGGTTTCCTCAAACCACTTAAAATCCAATTGAGCAGACAAAACCTGGATTAATTCAGTTTTAATCTGGTTTTATATTTATTTTATTGTTTTATTACTCATATTATTTTAAGCAGTGAGTTTCAAACCTTTTAACTATTAAATAAAGTTAATATTTATTTAGTACTAAAATAACATATTAATAATATAATCTCTTTTACATTTGATCAGAGCCCCCATCATTCAAATCCAATCCAATTTTCTATCCATTGATTTTATGCTGTTTGTTAGCTAATTCTCTCAGATAGTTTGCTTTTGTTTCTTAGTTTACCATGTTGGTGAGGAATATTTTGCAAAACTTAATTCATATGTTTAAAATATACTTGTTCTTTGCATATAATATCAGACCATGTTGCAGTTGACTAGCTTGTAGGTCTCTTAGGTTATTGAGTGATCCTTGGTCTAGAATTGTTTTTGTGCTATTTGTGACAATGATTTAACTTTTGGTAGACTGTTGTTTATAAGTTGGGTTAAATCCTCCATTATGCATGGATCTATAAACATGTTATGATGGAGCCCCATGTCTATCCCTTTTTCTTTTGCCTGCCTGCCTGCCTTTAAATTTTAAGAGTTTATTTTTCCTTTATGATTTTTGCAATATTATTACAAGTGAATTGCTAGCTTTTTGAGTTAACTTTTCTCTTTTCTTTATATGCAGATGAAGTGGTGATGATATCAGTTGCCTTTCTTGTGATTTTGTTCAGTGTACAGAAGTTTGGAACAAGTAAAGTGGGACTTGCTGTAGGCCCTGCTTTGTTCATATGGTTTTGTTCTCTAGCAGGCATTGGAATTTACAATCTTCTTAAGTATGACACCAGTGTCTTGAAGGCATTTAATCCTGTTCACATCTATTTATACTTCAAGAGGAACTCAGTTAAAGCTTGGTATGCTCTTGGCGGTTGTCTCTTATGTGCAACAGGTAACACATTAATAAAAGATAGCTATCATTTTATTCAAATTTCAATCATATCTTAAATATAATTTCCAAGAGTGTTGTAGTGCAACATATTTCTCCTGCACAATAATAGCTTTGAATAAGTTTTCCTTCAGGTTATCATCTCACATTGCCTGTACATTTTTGTTGCATCTCCTAATGCTTAATTTGCTGCAGTGGAATGTAACTCTATAGGTGTTAGCCCAGTTAGGTTAAAAGTTATGCATTTGTTTCAACTTTGATGAATTTGAAGTAGAGCATTAATGGTCATTGTATCTTATCTTTCTATGCTGTTGATGGTTTGTGTTTCAGGGTCCGAGGCAATGTTTGCAGATCTTTGCTATTTTTCGGTGCAATCAATCCAGGTAATGGAGCTAGAAAACTTGGTTACCGAATCTTCTGGTTTTCATACATCCTTTAATACATTATAATGACTGATGAAATTGCTAGTTTACTTCTTTTGATTTGTGTGATAGTTGGTTGTCTGCAGCTTACATTTGTTTTTCTCGTATTGCCTTGCCTAATGTTGGGTTATCTGGGTCAAGCTGCCTACCTTATTAATAATCCTAGTGGTGAAGAGCAGCCTTTCTTTTATTCAATTCCAGGTAAGTTTATCATCAATGGGTAGTGGATCTCCAAATAGTTGAATTCCTGTTTTCTGATTCGGAACACTGTCTTGCTTGCCTTCCTCTAAATGAGAACTTTTTGGCTCCATATAGGTGGTATGTTTTGGCCAATCTTCCTCATAGCAAATATTGCCGCTTTGATTGCCAGCCGAACTATGACAACAGCCACATTTTCATGCATAAAGCAATCAACTGCTCTTGGTTGTTTCCCTCGCCTGAAAATCGTTCATACATCTAGAAAGTTCATGGGTCAGATCTATATCCCAGTCATAAACTGGTTTTTGCTGGTAGTTTGCTTAATCGTTGTGTGCTCTATCTCCAGCATTAACGAGATTGGAAATGCATATGGTAATATTTTCTCGTAGTCTCTCTCTCTATATGTATATATATTGCTTTCACTGACAGTATAATTTCTGTTATCCTTGAATGAATCTGTGATGTCATGTAATTCAAAAACCTAGATTTTTTTGGTTTTACTGGGAAGATAGCTGAAACAAACTGCCAATCTTATCCGAGTTTTCTCATCTTTCTGGTTTTGGTTTTTTTTCTCAGGTATAGCAGAGCTGGGAGTCATGATGATGACAACAATTTTAGTCACCATTGTCATGCTTCTCATATGGCAGATAAACATTGTAATTGTCCTGAGCTTTGTGATCTTTTTCCTGGGTTTGGAACTGACTTTTTTCTCCTCAGTTTTATGGAGTGTGACAGATGGAAGTTGGATAATCTTGGTTTTTGCTGTGATAATGTTTCTCATTATGTATATCTGGAATTATGGTAGTAAGCTTAAGTATGAAACTGAAGTGAAGCAAAAGCTCTCAATGGATTTGATGCGAGAATTGGGCTGCAATCTTGGGACAATTAGAGCTCCTGGCATTGGTTTGGTTTACAATGAGCTGGCAAAAGGAGTACCAGCTATATTTGGCCATTTTCTAACTACACTCCCTGCAATCCACTCCATGATCATCTTTGTCTGCATAAAATATGTCCCTGTTCCTATGGTGCCTCAGAGTGAAAGATTCCTGTTCAGGCGAGTCTGCCCTAAGAGTTACCATATCTTTCGTTGCATTGCCAGGTAAGATGCTCTGGCTGGAAACTCCAAACCTGTTATCTTGCCTAACCCAGTTCCTTTTTGTGTTAGTTGGGATTTATCATCATTTCAGGTTCACTCTTTGAAGTGCAATATTTATCATAGAAACTGACTAGCATGGTAAAAAAGAGATAAATCTCAAAATTATACGAGAACTCTAGTCCAATGTGCAATATGATACATGAACTTTGAATTTGTGCAATTGTATACGTAGTGATTTTATTCAATTTTTTACAAATCACTAACTATGTTATTGATGTAACGTCACCTTATGTTTACATATTACATAAACAATTGCATTATCCCACATGAAAATAAATGGATATATTTTTTTTTCTAAATTCATACAATTGAATCAAAATCAAAGTTTTATTTGTATGATTGAACCAAAATCAAAATTTTACATGTACAATTGCATCAAATCAAAGTTTATGTATCACATTTCGTATTAGATTAAAGTTAAGGTGTAAATTTGTGACTTATCCCTCGTTAAAATGCCACCTTGACTGGAAGTTGTCAATATTAAACTGGCAATAAAATCGGAAAAGTAGATTATATATTACTATGCATGCAATTCCTTCCTTTTTTTCATTTTTTCTTCAGCCTTATCCCTTTCTCCATTCTCAGGTATGGTTATAAGGATGTCCGTAAAGAAAATCACCAGACATTTGAGCAGCTGCTGATTGAGAGTATTGAGAAGTTCATTCGTCGAGAAGCTCAGGAAAGGCAATTGGAAAGCGATGGCGATGAAGACACTGATAATGAAGAGGATACCTCTCTCTCAAGGGTTCTCATAGCTCCCAATGGAAGTGTTTACTCACTTGCTGTTCCACTGTTGGCTGAGTTCGGGAGCTGTAGTAATAATCCCATTTCTGAAGCAAGCACCTCAGAGGAGGTGACGGCAGATTTGCCTGTAGATCCATCAATTTCTGATACGGAGCATGGTTTAGAGAGGGAGCTATCGTTCATACGCAAAGCTAAGGAATCTGGAGTTGTTTATCTTCTTGGTCATGGAGATATTAGGGCAAGAAAGGATTCCTGGTTTATTAAGAAACTAGTTATCAATTACTTCTATGCCTTCTTGAGAAAAAATTGCAGGAGGGGCATTGCAAATTTGAGTGTGCCCCATTCGCATCTCATGCAGGTTGGCATGACTTACATGGTTTGATGGTACATTTTTGCAAACCAAAATAAGGTGCATAATTTTTCTCACTTTGAAAAGAACGGTTCCACAAAGGAAGATGAACATTCAGAAAGGGCCTATCTTTTCAGCATATCTCTGATCGAAGCTGCATCGCGGAGCTCAAGTCAACTGCTAACAGTAAGTCTTAAACCTTTCTCTTGATAACCCTGGCCCCTTGAATCTGCAAATTTGTTATGGAATACTGTTTGTTTTCATTTTGTTTTGCTGATTAGGAAGTTTTGTAATGATTCTGGAGTTGCCTTTCCTTTTCCTGTATTGGTTTTTTCACTGTTAGAAGCTGGTTCATATCAAATTAAATCTTGTTGTAATTATTGGGGCAGATATTTTAATTTTAACTTTTTTCAGTTAAGTGAATAGATATTTTTGGTCAAATCTTGATATATAAAAAAATTTTGAGTAAAAAAAAAAATACTTGTTATTTTAACTCTACATGCCAATGGTATTGTAGTTTTTTCTAGAAATTATTATGGTAATGGTATTTATTAAGGTTCTGGTTATCAGTTAAGAATTATTTTATTATATATTAAATATATTATTTTGTACTGAATTAGAAAGGCATTAATTATTATTTTTGAACGTAAAGAATGCATTAATTATGATCTTTATATATAGACATCATATTAACTAGTGTGGATTAGTTCACCTTTTTCCTTACTAGAGTTTTATATTTTGAAAAAAAAAGTTTTAGAAAAAATGGATATATATTTTTAAAGCAAGTAATTATTTAGAATAATATTCATGTATTTTTGGAGTGAATTGATATTTTGTTGTGCAAAATATATTATAATAATTGTAGGAAGAAATAATTACTCGTATTTCTATATTTTAAATCAGTTAAGTTGTGCCTCTTAATTCATAATATTAATTTACTTGGATACATCTAATGTATTTTTAAAAGAACAAGTACATTTTAAAAGGAAAAGGAAAGATACAATTTAAAAATGTAAAAAGTTATCTTGAATAATTGGTTATGTTTTATTTCTTACTTATTTAATAAACATTAAAAGATTTGAATACTTATTATTATTGTGATTTTAGTTTAGGTTCAAAAGTAAGAGTTGGCGTGCTATCAAATTAAGTAGAGAGTACTGTGTTATGTTTTTTTAAGGCTTGAGGATTGACAAGGTATTAACATCCTTTGATTTAGATGGTGGACAATGACAGAATCCTCTCCGATAGGGCATGAACCCATCATAATGGGTTATGGTTTCTGTCCTACCATGGGCACAAACAATGTTTACAGAGTTCCTTCCACCTTAGCACACGTTTTTTTTTCTTTCCATTTTATGAAAAATTGTTAATTTCTAATTTTGGTACTTTTAATATGCTTAATTTTAAAATTTAATCTTTATACATTAATTTCTAACTTAATTTTGTTTCTATATTTTTATAATTTTATTAATTAATTTAAATTGTTAGCTTTTCAATTTAAATATTATGTGGTTATATGTATTTGAAAGTAAATTTTAATTCCATAAAGTTGAGAGATTAAATTCTTAAAAATAAAAGTTGGAGTACTTAATTTCAAATGTATGAAGTGTAGAGACTTAAAGTCATGGTTGTTTGAACCGATTGAACCATCCGTGGTGCCAGTCAGAAGAAAGACATCAGATTGGTTGACTTTTAAACTAGTACAGGCTTGTAGAACTAGGCTAAAAAATCAATTGATCCGATTTTTTATTTTTAAAAATATTTTTATTTTTATGTTTCTAATGATTCATTTAATCTAATAATACGAATTAGTAGTCTGACCAGTTCAATCACTCTTTTGATTCTAAAATTTTACTTAGAGTATATTTAATCTTTAAATTTTTATTATATAATTTCATACAAAAAATAATTAATGAAGGGTAAATAAACTAAATTAGTAATAAAACTAAACTAAGGTAGGAGCAAACAAGGACGAAGAAAGTCAATAATAAAGGACTAAAAGTGGTAGAGTTGCTAACAACAGTGCCAACAATGGAAAATAAATACTTTTTCAAATTCAGATAGGTAGGTTGCCGGCTTTTTTTTAAATAAAACTAACCCAAAAAATAATTAATTATTTAAATAATTTATTTTTGATAAAATATAAAATAACTCAAAATTTACAGAAAAATTTGATAAAACTATGTAGAATAATACTACTTGTATAAATATTAGAAAAATATTATAATTTTTAAAAATAAAAACTTTAAACAATTTTATCTTTTTTCCGGTAGAGCTTAGCATATTCTATTGCCTATTCAAACAGCCTGAAATTTTTTGTTTTCATTCGTTGCTTTTCTAATTCTTTCTTTCATTTCTTTGTCCTTTTCCTTTTCTTTATTTTGTTTTTCTTTATTTACTTTTTAAATTTTTATTTGCCCTTTATTTGATTTCTTTATTTCTTTATTATTAGTTTTATAATATTTTAAATAATTTCTAATATTATTTTTAAAAATTTAAACATATTTTAAAAATTTAAATATATTTTTAAAATTATATGATCTTTTAAATTTATTATTTATTTTATAATATTTTAAATGTATACTTTAACATTTTTAAATATTATTTTTAAAATTTTAAATATAATCTTTTAAAATTATTATTTTTAAATTATTTTAAATATATTTAAATTCTTTTAAATTATATTTAAAATTTTTAAAAATATTTTATTTGGTAGAGCCACTTTATTATAAGTGCAATTTTTTAAAATATATTTTTTAATATAAAAATTTAAAATTTAAAATTTTATTTTGGTGGATTAAATGGTTTCACCACTTTATTACAAGTATAATTTTTTAAAATATGTTTTTTAATATGTTTTTGGCTCCACCACTTCATCTGCATATGATATTTTATTTTTAAAATATATTTTTATTAATGTTTGTTAACTTTGTTAGTGTGTCATACATATAGATGTAACATCAGCAATTAATTAATTAATTTTTAATTTTAAAAATTTAAAATAATTTAAAATAAAAATATTTTAATTACTAAAAAATATAAAATATTAAAAATAAATAATTACTAACGCAACATATACATGGACTGTCATGTCATGAAGTTAGCATTCTTTTAACTTTTCCTCCAAACAAATAATACAAGTTTAAAAACTAAAGGAGACAAAAAAATTAAATAAAAATTAAAATAAATTTTTTAATAAAATTGGAAATCCAAATAATTCACTATCCCAATACAAAAAATAAGTTGTTGAAATCATGTATAAATTTAATTAAAACTATGTTGATTTAATCTTTGTTTATTTGTACTTGAAAAACAGTTTTTGATTAGTTGTAGGGGTGAATAAAATTTGATTCGATTCTGAAAAATATAAATAAATTTAAATTTTGAGTTAACCGAATCGAGTTATTCGAGTTCGAGTCGAATTGAATTTTACAATTTAAATAAATCGAATGATTCGAATAATAGATTAGTGTAAATACCTTTTTGTCCTTGCCATTTTTTAAAATGAGCAAATTGGTTTATTTTTTATCATATTAAATTATTTTTATATTTTGTTTTGAATTTTTTAAATATATGTCTCACTCGAACAATATTTTAATTTGATATATTTAATTTTTAATTTAAGTCTAACAATTTCACTCAATTCGACGTAACTAAAATTTTATTTCATTTTATTCAATTAAAAATTAAATCAAATTAAAATAATAAAATAAAAACTCAAAATTTTTTATTCTATTCAACTTAATTTTCATCCTACTGATACGTATATGTAAAAAAAATAAAAAAAAGTCAGTCCTTGGGTCGTTTTTAAAAATGAAATAAAAATAAGGGAAGACTCTGGCTTTGTCCAAGAAGAAAAAGGAAGACTTCGGCTTAATTAGGCATTTAACCCCGACACACGGCAGAACATTCCAATATCTGTTCCCAATCACATCCCCTTTAAAGATTAGATTAAAGTGTCCGAAGTCAAACCCACCTTTGACCTCTTCCCCGCTTCTCTGGATTGGAGAGCTTCTCTTGGAATCCGATAATGTCAAAAACCATTAATCTAATAAAAGCCAACGCTTCTAACCCTAAGGTTTGGATTGTGGCGGGAATTACAGTGGCCGGAATCCTACTTCTGGCTGACACCACTAGAAGGAGGAGGAGGAAAGCTATCATCATCCAAAGACAAGATTTTGGCGCTTTCTTGGAACGCTTCGACTTAATCCCTTTCCCCCAGCCGCCAACTCCTCCCGCCAAACTTCCATTACAAGGTCTAACATTTGCCATCAAGGACATGTTCGTCATTCCACATCCTTTCTCTTTCTCCCTTGCTATACTTTTGTTATACTTTTGGTTTTCCCTTTCAATCTTTTTCTTTCTTTCTTTTAATGGTTGCAACAGATTTGATGTAAAAGGTTATGTAACGGGGTTTGGGAATCCCGATTGGCGTAGAACACATGAGCCGTCTGATAAGATGGCGCTGGTGCTTACTGCTTTGTTGCAAAACGGTGCTAAATGTGTTGGCAAGACAGTCATGGACGAACTGGCTTTTGGGTAACCTTTTATTTGGATTTCTAGGAAGAAAGTTGTTATGAAGAAGAGCTGGAGCAACATAGATTGATTTCCCAAATGTGACAATTCTTGCTTTTGTTTTCCAATTATTAGAATAAGGGGGGAAAATAAGCATTATGGAACACCTATAAATCCCAAAGTGCAGTCAAATATTCCAGGAGGTTCTTCAAGTGGTTCTGCTGTGGCAGTTGCAGCTGAATTTGTGGACTTTGCTCTAGGTAATTTCTTCACTCCCTTACATTGCCAGTACTCAATAGTCAGTCAAATCCCCACAGCTCTTTCCCTGTTTGTTATGCTTTTCTTTTGTTTTGTGCATGATTAATTAGTTTCTAGCCTTGAATGACATAGCTTATCTTTTCCATTCCCTTCCTAAAAGCCTTTGCAGACCCTTTTTTACTGAATCTTGTTGATAGACAGTTAGTCTTCTTCTTGCTGTTATCTTAGCATAGAAGGCTTTTTCATCACTTTGCAGGTACTGATACAATTGGCTGCATTAGAATTCCGGCATCCTTCTGTGGTATTCTTGGCTTCCGTCCATCTCATCGAGCTGTATCTACTATTGGGCTTATTCCACATTCCCAAAGTTTGGATACTATTGGTATTGTAATGTGGCCTTCTTGTTCAGATTGTTAAGATGTTCTAATTGTGCAGTGTGGCCATGATATTTTGATCCTTGAGATGTTTGTTGAATCTACTCGTAGATAATAGCTTTTGATAGTTTTAGCTAGTCTGAATTATATAGTTATGTGAATTCATTTTGTCTTCACCTAAATGTATTATTTCTTAACTAAAATGTGGTGCAACTGAATGTGTGATCTATTAGTGAATGGATGCTGCCTCCGGAAAAGGAGCAGACAACTTTGCCCCTCTAGGTTTGTGGCACATGTCATTGCTGTTCTATTATAAGAATGTGCAGTTCAAATAATCAATGGGTATTTATTTGTTTGAGTCTAATTTATTGCTTAGCATTAAACTTTTGGAGAGTTTGCTTTGCCTTCCTCTAGGTTTCCTTTGCTTCTCTTGATTTCGTCGAATGTTGATTTTAAAGGATGGTTTGCTCGTGATCCATCTGTTCTACACCGTGTTGGACATGTTTTACTTAAAGTAAAAGCAGTGGAACCTAAAAGGGAAAGGCGCCTTGTGTTTGCTGACGATCTATTCCAGCTTTCAAAGGTTACCAAGCAGAAGACAGTTTATGTTGTTAGCAAAGCAATAGAAAAGCTTTCTGGTTGTAAGTTGTATGGCCTTCAATTTTTATTTATATCAGTTGCATGTTTTTTGGGTTTCAAAATCATGATCCTAACTTGGTGCTACCACTTCTGTTATGGTGCTGTAAGTTTTACTTCATGATTTGTCTACGTCTTGTTGATTGCACAGACCAGCCTCCCCAGCATATTAATTTTTCTCAGTATGTTGCTTCAAATGTGCCCAGTCTAAAAGCTTTTGGTCAAAATTCCACAAACCTGCAATATGGAATTTCTGCTTTGAAAGCTCTTTCATCAGTGATGGTGTCATTGCAAAGGTACTTGAGAATAACATGTTACACGCAGGAGTACATATACCTCTTCGACCTGCTTTTGTTGTTGCAATCCCTAAATCAAGATATAGTGATTATTAATATCAATTCTTGGCTTTGTCCACTTACCAGTTCTAATATCTAGCAGTATTACTTTTCAGCTATGAGTTCAAAACAAACCATGAGGAATGGGTTAAAAATGTTAAACCAAGACTAGGACCTGAGATTTCCCATCGTGTTCTTGCAGCAATCAACACTAAATATGAGAACGTGAAAGTTTTGTACAAAGTCGGGACAGAGATGCGGGCTGCTCTGCAAAGTCTTCTTAAGGTGTGGTTGCTTCTTCTCCTTTCTCTTTTCTATCTGCTTCCATTTGTTTCAACTAATGTGATAAGTTTTTGTACCATTTGTTACTGTTATTCTTTTCTATAAGAATGTTCACTATATACCAAGGATCATGAAGTCTCCCTGGTCATTGCTATAATACATTTGTTACAATATACCAATGAAGTTGTCTCCAGGCAGTTCTGTGCTTCATTTTAATCAAGGAGAGAAGCAAACTGTAGTGTCTTATTAGCAAACTTTAGCTTTTTCTTATCTGAGACATGCTTATTGGTTTTTGGTTCCAGAACACCGATCATATTTCAAAGGGAATGCAAGATAAACTGTTCTTTTCATAGTAAACTTTTTTTATGGTTACACTGTATAACTGAGACACGTTTAATAATAGCAATCTTGTTAGAGGTTCCTGGAAAGGAGACATTGGGCAGATGGGATATTAGCTATGATTAGTCTAATTGAGAAAAAATGCTAAGAATGTCGGGTTCTTATCATCAGTATCTACAAAGGTGCCTACCTCTGCTGAAATTAGGGTTATTTTTATGGATCCAAAGGTTCTCAGAATTCTGGTGTTGTCTTGAATTGCTATGGTCTGCGATGTTAGAATGGCTTTGAACTGGTTGAACTCAGTAACCAGGTTATCTTTTTTGTTTCAGGATGATGGAATATTAGTGATTCCCACAATTGTGGACCCTCCACCAAAGCTTAATTCAATGAAAGATTATTCCACTGAGTTTCATGATAGAGCCTGTGCAGTATTGAGCATTGCTAGCATGTCAGGGGGCTGTCAGGTGACTTACAATGTTACTAGGGTTAAGTTGTCATTCTTATTTGTTGTAGCTTGGATATCAATAATTCATTTGACCGTTCAATCTCTTCCTAGGCTTGTGTTCCATTAGGAAATGATGCTGGTTGTCCTGTTTCTGTTTCGTTTGTCTCGTACCATGGAGCAGATAAATTTCTTCTTGATGCAGTTTTGGATATGTATGCATCTCTGCAAGACCAAGTCAGCATTGCATCCAAGTCCGTGCCATTGCCTGATGTCAATGGTAATATGGATGCTTCTCAATGGTGAAGGAAAAGGTCAGCCTTGCAATATCTTAATTGATTTTTCTAACAAAATCTATATGTCTATGTGAATGACATCCCTGATTTTATTAGTTGACGGGAATCAGTGATTCCCACAAATCCAAAATGAAGTTTTAGTTTTGCCTATTTGTATTCTTTATCTCGTAATAGTATATTGTTTTACTAAATGGCATATTACTTGACAAGTAAAAAGTAGGAAGGACGGGTTCCTTTCAGGTTATCCGGAGTTCAATTATTGCTGTGATGTGAATGACATGTAGATCTTGAAAAGATGCCATTAGCTTGATCTGCGCTATAAAATTGCAGAACTGAGCTACAGGAAAAGAAACTATTTCATATCCAAATTGCTAGTCAACAAGGAGGAGAAGCGACCAGATATTGAAAAGAATGGGATTGCAAGAATGACACATACGAAAGAAATTTGCTAACTTATTTCTTAAACATGCAAATCATGTCTAAGCTAAGGGGAACTCTTCACTATATGAAAACCTTGGGTTTTAAGCATATCTGCAGGTCATCTCCAACTGATGGATTTAGACGCCTATCTTCAGCGCTGAACCATCCCGATAGAACGCCAAGAGTTGGTTATGGGGTAACTGGTCAAACCGAGGTTCAATTTTTTTTTCCTTTCATTTTATTTTACTTTTGAAAATTAGGTGTAAAGGTTGAACACAGATGACATATGGATGTCTTGTATAAATTTGATTTTCCTTTCTATCATTTCCTAATGGAACACAATTTAAAGAGGAATAAACAGACCTTATCTCTTCATAAGGCCATGCACATAAGCCCATTTTTAATCCTAACAAAATTTGGTTTGTTCGATGTTCCCATTAAATATAGTCAAGCAATATATACAACTAGATTATGGTACACCCCGTAAGTGAAAAATTATACAATAAATATATTTATTAACCCACGACGTGAGTAAAAAAATTTGTGACAAATTTTTTATTAAAAAAATAAAACGAGTTATAGTTAAAATTGTAAAGTTGAAATGTTGAAAACTAAAATATTTTAATTAATATGTATATTTGTATTTTTTGAATAAATTGATTTAATAAAATATTCATTAATTACATTAATAAGATTTGTATATTATTCTTAATAGTTTTTGCATTGAAAGTAAAATGATAGTAAATATCGGGTTATTGATTATCTAATATTTAACTAATACTAACCATTATTATGAGGTCGGATCATAATACGTAAAGATAATTTATATTAGTAGATAATCTAAACACGTCATTAATCTAATCGGAAATGAGTAGATGCTTTGTCCAATTGTAAGACTAATATGTCGTTTATAAGTTCAATTGAGTAGATGATTTGTTTTGAGCATCATTCCACAATAGTAGAATACATAACCCAACTAAAGGGTAAAATATATCCTTCTATTGGCATTACATAATAGGTGAAAAATAAATGTGGTTGTGGGTAATGTAGCCGGTTCCACACATGTTCCAATTGCATCGGTCAGTGCACACATTTCCAGTTATAAATTCTAATCTGTACCGATTGCACTGGCTTGTTACGGCTAATGCCAGTTACATCGACCATGTACGAATAATATTAAAAGATAGATAAAATTATCATTTTTAATTAATCAATTTTAAATTTTACATATTAACAAAAATAAAGGAGAATTTTAAAATTTTAAGTAAAAATTAATGAATAATAAAAATAAATAATTTATATAACAAACAAACTAAAGAGTAAAAAAAAAGATAAAATTTCTAAATGCTTCACGAACACAACATTTTATGTATGTTTTTTGTTAAACTTTCATTTTATATATTTAATGTGGGATGATCTTATTGTAATTTTTTTAAAATAATGTTGTGGATAATTTTTATTTAATGTGTGAGATGTTTTTTTTCCTTGTTTACTTTAAATTTGTTAAATGATGAAATTTTATTTATGAAGTTTATGGATAAATATTTTATATAATCAATTAATATTTTTATATTTGAAATTAGTTAATCTAATTCATTTGATGTATTTAATATTTTTTTTTTAAAATCAATAAATTCGAAACGGTACATAGAAATAGATTGGTACTGTTACGTACCAGTTCTAGTAGAAAAACAGTGCGCTCATTGGTGCGGTACTGACTACCTTGATCACGGGTCATTTGTCTTTGTGATAAATGACTTGATTACTATTTCGCAGTAATTGATATTTTATGGAAGAAGATTAATAATTACTGTGAGATAAAATAAGATTATATTGAGAAAACAAATTTATCCCATAGAGATTAATGATATTCTATAAGGATCACACATTTATGATAAAATCATTGGACGAGTATTTATTAAGTATCTTTCGTGATGATATACAATAAGGGAGAACTCAGTCACGATACTTTAGTGAAATGGCTTCTTGACTAAATAAATTTATAATTAATAGGCGAAAAGTCAAAATTTAATTATAAATTATTTGAGGCTTAATTGTATATGTTTGATTGGTCCTTCCGTTAGTTCGTTGAAATAAAAAATAAATTGCATATAGAACTGAATGAATAGAAATGATGAAGTAAGAGAAATGAATTGCATTCACAATAAATGTATTTTTCTCGCTAAGTATAGAAATGACTTGAAAATTAATTCAAAGTTTTTGAATTATGATTTAATTAATTATAATTCAATAACTAGAATTCAAAAATGAGTTATATTAATTAGTTATCTGAATATATTAAATAAGAAAATTAAATATATTTCCTCATAGATTTTATTACAAGAAAATTATTATGGCTTCAACGAAAATAGAATTGGTTTGAAAAAAATTATTTATTTGATAAATTAATTTAGTTAATTTAAGTTAATTGAATAAATAATATTTAATTTGGGAAATAGAAAATAAGTATTAGATTAAATTAAATTATAAAATATTGAGTCAAAAGTCTAATGAGCACATATAATTGAACTCAATATATGAGAGGCCCAAATTTCTCTCATACAACATGTGAGGGGCAGTAACCTTAGTAATATTAATTAGGGTGTGTCGCCCCTCTCTCTAGTTAAATTGGGAGTGCGTTTTCTATTTAAATAATATTATTTATTAAGAGTTTGTTCAATCACGATTCTTATACATCTCTTTATAAATAAGAGCATCGGCTAACCTAAAAGCACACTTCATAGATTATTGAGTTATCATCATTTTTCCAGAAAGTAGTGATAATATATTTCCTAAAGAATAAATTTTTCTTTTTGAAAATTACGATTTTTATCAGTTTTTATAAAGAGAACTTACTTTTCAACTGAAAGTAAGTAAATTGTTTCTATTTTGTTCCTAGATTCTTGTTGCTTGATCTCACGCTCAACACAATTTGTGGTACGAGGATAGAAGAGAGGGTCTTTGTAACACCCCATGCCCAACCCGATCATCGGATCTGGACTACAGGGTGCTACACTTCATAGCTGAAAATTAACTAACACATTATTTAATGAATATTCTGCCATTCTGACTTAATGCAATTATTATTAAATTACAGTTATCTAATTGATCACGCCACATGAATTTAATTCGATTATGTAACCTTAATATAATATACAAAATATTTTACAATTTATTTTAAACATCTCGAATGTTGGCTTAGTTTGGAAATAATATTCTTATCAAAATCAATTACAAATAAAACTTTGACCTTGAGACTCCACCTCTGGGTCATCCCACTATATACATATTATGACAAAGAAGCACAACTGCCTGATTACGATGGATTTTGGTTCGGTCCCTCCATGAATTATCAAATTTCCTTATTACGTACAATACATAATGACACAAAACATAAATTCAAATGAACTTAATAAGTTATCCATACGTCATATTAGCAAAATGCTATCAAGCTTGCACTTTATGAATTTCAACTAAAGTCTGACTGTCTATACTAGGACAATTCGCCAATCTCATTGGTGTGGTATTTACGTTACAAGATCTAGCTCACTTGTACTTGGTACATCATCTTCAAAGACACCATCGCTTAATCACTTGCACAACCTGAAGAACAAATCATCTTTCTTGACTGCCTTTGATCTATTACGGATGACTTGAAAACAGAAGATTTCGTAATCGGCTAATGAGCCTTGCACATAAAAAGCTCTCATTGATGAAACTTCACAGATGTAATACTAGAAAGTAGATAAACGTTTGACCACTTGGCGAATTATCCCTATGAATTCTATCTTCATTAGTTACCCTTGCAAAATCATATGCAGCTTCTTCCTTGAGAGGAAATCTTCGTGGATTTTTACTTGCAGGCTTATGAAAGTAAACCTATCTCGCCCTTTTTCCTCAATATTATATCATTATCCATATAATACAGATCTTGGCGGGTAGTTCCTATTGCGAACTGCCATTAGTGGTTTGTCCTAACAGATTCAGATCCGTAATGCGATCCTTATGGGTTCTTGTTTCAGGCCCAAGTCTATAGATTCATACCTTGCGAAAATATACTAGCAAATTCATAAGTAAGACTCTAATTACGAGTTAATAAAAAGACCAATTCATCTCAATCAAGTCAACGATTCTGGTGGATTATCGAATCCCGCCTTTGTCTCGCAATAATAGATAAACCATTCATAGTAGTCCACCTTTAGAAATAGATAACATGTAGGTAGATTCTTAAGAGCGAATTCCTTATTGTGATACCATACACATAAAATAGCCCTGACAGATTGTTATATCTTGCTCATACGGACTCACATATACAAATAGCTCATTCTTGGCGGATTTATTAAGAGCGGATCCCTTCTTTGTGAAATCTTGTTTGTAAAATAGTCCTGACATATTTTCACTTATAAGATAGTCCTGACGGACTTCCACATATAAGATAGTCTTGACGGACTCCACATATAAAATAGTCTTGATGAACTTTCACATATAAAATAGTCTTGACGAACTTCAACATGTAAGATAGTCCTAACAAACTTATCAATTAAATTAGGCAAACTTTCATAATTTTTCATAACTTTCATTTGTCATGGATATGGACTTGCTTTCACTTATGAGGCTTAAAATCTTAGACTTCGCAAAGTCTCATACATTCATAGAACCGACGTTGGGTTATCATATTTATTTGCACATATATCTCCATACAATCTAACCAAACCTCTGCAAAGTCGAAAACCATGCATATATATTCTCTGTACTATCCACCCGAACCTCCGCAAAAGCATATAACACGTGGCATAGAATGCACAATATGACAATTCTTCATCTTTCATCCGGCAAAACTTCCTTCCACTCTCCGCATATCAAACACGTGCATTTCATACATAAGCATTCTATCAACACCACTGTTCAAGCACGACACACATCACGCTAACATTTCATGCATTTTCATAACAACACAACAGATATCACGATACATCAATATTCAACTACGAAGTAATTCATCAATTACACATCATTCAGCCATAGGATGACGCATCATTTGCTCAACACTCAACCAATATAACCAACAAACATCACGCCAAACATCTCATTTATATCTAGGGGTGTTCATGTTGGAAAAAATGGATTTGAAAAACGCAGCGGAAAATAAATTTAGGGAAAATAGAGTTTTAAATTTTTTTCCAAAACAAGATTTTAGTTGTGATATCTAAAGTAATTCAAAATTGTACTTTTTCCATTCGTCTAGGATGAGCACTTCAACGGAGTAGTATTCTCTGCCTATCCTCAAGCTCACGTCTACCGAGTGTGTGCTCGCTTCAAATCATAAATTTTTTCACAAAAATTACTAGTGGAGTAATTTCACAATTTCTCTAAAACTTTTGGGTTAAGCTGTAAATCAGAAAAATATCTCTAGAAATATTTATGAAATAATTTATTCAGAGAATTTTCTCTCTACAGCTTTCTCTTGAATTCAAGTATGTGTAAAATAATGACCCAAGGCTCTCTTTATATAGGGAGAGTTTATAGAGTTAAACTATGATTAAACTTAATCTTTTTAAAATTAATATAATATTTATAGACAAATATTAGATTAAATTTAATATTAAATATTATTAAAATAAAAGAATATTTATCTATAAGATAAATATTAAATTTAATTTAATATTAAACTATTAAAATAATATTACTTTTGGAATAGTTAATCTTAAATCAAATTATCTGATAGAGTTCTAGTAGTAGTATAACTCTTCCACCGCTCAACCACCAAAGACCAATCATCGTCGGCCACCTGACGCCGCCATTGTAGCCGTCGGTACCACAGTGTCCGGTGATGCAGGTGTGACATCTTTATAGCACCCCTAGCCAGTTCGGTTGCTGTCAGTTTGGCTTGGGTCAGTGACAACCTGACCGGTCCGGTCTAGCCACCGGCTGGACCATCTGCCAGGTTTCACATACCAGGCCCGGTTTGACCAATTGTTGGGCTTTGGTCTCAGTTTTGGGCTCCCAGGCCCAATTTACGATTTCAGGTCCAATTTTTAAGTTTAATTACCCATTGGACAATTGTCTGACTTGAAAATTAATTTTTAAAAATATCATATTAATTCTAATTAATTTGATTAACTTAAGTTTACTTGATCAAAATTAATTTTTCCAAAAATCACTTAGATTTTCCAAATTAATTTTTCAAGAGAATTCTTTAATTAAATTCTCTAGTTGAACAATTTTCACGACCCGAATTTGCCAAAAAATTATTGTTTTGCTGTTATTTTCTCCTTTGTTTTGTCTTTGTTTTCATTATTATGTGGCTACTATTTTGTTGTTATTATTTAGATATTGTATAAGTCTTGTTTTATTGTTAATTTTGCTACTATTTTAGATGCATTTGCTTGTTAAGTTGCACTTATATTAGTGTTATTTGAGTATAAAGAATTTTTAAAATTTATTTTCAATTTGTTGAGAAACTTTTATTTTAATATTTTTAGTGTTTTTAATGTATTATATTTTTATTTTTATATAAAAATAAAATAAAAAATTAATAATGGCTGAACCTAGAATTTTGTTAGGACTCAATCCAAACCTAACCCGACTTATGAATAAATCTAATACCATGTGTATGAAATGTTGTAGCATTCCCAACAATCAATATTTTTCAATGTATGGTTATATACCATGTATTCTAAATGAATGTTGTGGCATTCCTAAAAATTACATGAACATTGAAAAACAGGTTACTATAGTATTAAATATGCTGAATAACATGCCATTGTCAAATGGGAAAAAAATAATGTAAGTAGTGGGACAAAGTTTACAACTAGGAGAATATCTGTTGACAATCTATGTTATCCATAAATTGACATGGAAATGAATCAGATATGCAGTCGCAGTACGTAAAATTATTATTTAAATTTTTAAATATTTATAAAAATTTTAAATTAATAAAAATAAAATTGCACTTTAACTCTTCTTAAAATTATAAAATTTAATTTAATTTTTAAAAATTATAAAATATAAACTATAAAAATTAAAATTTTGACCTTAAAAGATTATTCTAACTTTGTCCATGCAGATGCGTGTAATCAATACAACATTTGGTGTAACTTTTTAAGTTTAATAGGCAACTTAGAAGATATGGTTTTTGTTTGTTTGTTTGTTTACGCAGAATCAAGCGAGGGATGTTCCTCTGGGATCAAATTCCGGGTTCTGCAAGCCACCTCTGGCAACAGAGAGGAAAGCGAAAATCGCGCATGTATGGAATCTTGTTGGACTCTCCTATCCTCTCAGCAAACCAATATGCTCCTCTTAATTTATGGCAAAGATTTTCTAGCCATTCTTGTCTTTTCCCCCTACGTAACTAATCTTTGTTTCGGGACGCTAATGTAACTAGGCGATTTTCACGCTTCCTTTTTGTCAAATTTATTTACCCCCAAAATATATGCTACAACAAATTTTGAAAGCTGAATTTATCATCTGGATTCAATATGGAACAACATCATCAAACTCAACACCAGGAAATTTGAAATTTCGTTTGATCTTTTTTTCTTTTTTTGCAATTAGAAGAGCACACAATGCGCCATTCCAAGTTGTCAAGATACTTCAGCTTCACGGCGTCTCGCGATTGGTTCTACCGTTATTCGTTCGGCAATGCAGGCCTTCGTTCGATCAGGACTGATCTCGGCGAAGGCACCGTCATGCACTGTTGGGTACCAAAAAGCCACAACGCTTCCAGGCCCAATCTCCTCCTTGTTCACGGATTCGGTGCCAATGCCATGTGGCAATACGGTGAGCATCTCCGCCACTTCACATCTCGATTCAACGTCTATGTGCCAGACCTTATCTTCTTCGGTGAATCCTACACGACGAGAAGCGAGCGGACGGAGTCGTTCCAGGCTCAATCGCTGATGAAACTGATGGAGGCGCACGGAGTACCAAGAATGAGCTTGGTAGGCATAAGCTACGGCGGGTTCGTGGGGTACAGTATGGCGGCACAGTTTCCAGAGAAAATGGAGAAGTTGGTGTTGTGCTGCGCTGGGGTTTGCTTAGAGGAGAAGGATTTGGAAGAGGGTTTATTTAATGTATCGGATTTGAATGAGGCTTTGAGTATTTTGTTGCCACAAACGCCTGAGAGACTGAGAGACTTGATTAAATTTTCCTTCGTCAAGCCCATAGGCAAGTGGGTTCCAAGCTTTTTTCTCTCAGATTTCATTGATGTAAGCTTGCTTCACTTTCCCTTCCCATTCTAATTCTATCATTATATTCTTCTAATTATTGCAAACTTTTCAGTAATTCAATTTTATTGACTTGAAAAGTGATAGATTGAATTCTAACGAAGAATGTAGCGATTTCAATATAAAAAAGAATTGTACATATTGGAATTCAACCAAGTAAAACTAAACCCTAAGCTTGTATTTTCTGTATTTCATCATTGCATATATGTTTGCTGCAGGTAATGTGTACAGACCATCTTAAAGAGAAAAGAGAGCTGCTAGTGGCAATACTAAAGGATAGAAAACTCAGTAACATTCCTAAGATCACACAGGTTTAAGCTCTTCTCTTGTTCCCTTCTTTCAATTTTGTTTTCTTACACCCTATATAACTTCAATATTTCATAAACTTATTATTTGCTAATATTATTAATTAACCATATTAAATTATGAATTAAATACTAAAAGTTAACATAATTACTTTTAGATACCAAAATGTATAATTTTTTCATATATCACATACATAGTACCACATTGTATAAAAAACATGAATACTATATTTAAAAAAATGTTAAATTCAGGTACTCGATAACCAATTGAATAAATAAAAAATCAAATATTAAATTATTTCGATTTATTCGGTTTAATTTTCTCAATTTCACCGATATCTTGCAAACTCTTACCCCTCATTAGGTTTTAGTGTCAAATGGATTTATTTGATGGGTAAAAATATCATGGAGGCCCTTATACTAAGAGTTACATTACATTTGGCCCCCTTTTCTAAAAAATATGCAAATTAGTCCTTGTAGATTAGATCAATGAGCAAATTAGTCATTCTGTTAAAAATTACATACATTTCTACTATTAAAAATTGATCTATGTATGTCATAATGAGGTACACGTGACACACCAAGTGTAACTTTCCGGTTATTCTGTTAGTCACGTCAGTTTTTAACGATAGAAATGAATGAAATTTTTAACAGAAAAAACCAAATTACTCTTGTAAAAAAAATATTAACTTTCTACTCCTTTAAAATAGTATTCCCATATCCAGAAATGTCCATATTTAACATTTGTATTTGTTTATTTGTACAAACCATTACTTCTATTCTTATATTAATTTAATTTAACCCTTCTTCATTTTTTCTTATTCTTAAAGAGCGTATTGATAATATGGGGAGAAGAAGATAAGATATTCCCATTGGAACTTGGCTACAGATTAAAAAGGTTAATAACCATAATAATGTGTTTTCTTTTCCTTGGACGTATGAGCTGGTACTGATTAATATGTATTTGAATGTGTTGTGTTGTGTGGTGTAGGCATGTGGGGGAAGAGGCTAAGATTGTAGTGATTAAGAATGCAGGGCATGCTGTAAACATAGAAAAGTCAAAGGATTTCATGAAGCACTTAAAATCTTTCCTTTTTGATTCTCTAACACCTCATCGTCCCCCTTCCCTTTTACCCCTTTTCGATTCTTTATGGTCCTAATTTTAACTTTACATTTCACTATTAGTATTACCTCTCTCTTTTTTCTTCTCAATAACTTCAATTTCATCCCTCCTTTTATTTATACACTTTTATTACATTTAAATAATGCTTCACTTTTTAAGTTAAACCTTAGCTTTTCATTTATATCTAAATAAACCCTTAATATAATTACTTTTTTTTCATTTAAAATAAGGGTTTATTTAGATAAAATGATAAGAGTTTATTTGGAATAAATTATCAAATTTTATTTAAAAATTACAGACTAACCTTTTTAGTACTTTTACCGACTACTATCATTGTGGCTCATCACTTGGATCAGAGATTCCTAACATAGTAATCAAAGGTAGAGGTGTGCAAATTTCGGGTAAAACCGAATTAATTCGGTTAATTGACGGAATTCAGTTAATCGATAAATTAACCGAATTAATTCGGTCGAGGGTCAGTTAATAATTTTTTGTAAGTTCGGTTAACGGTTAATTCGGTTCAAAATCAGTCGGTTAACTGAATTAATCGAATTTAATAAATAATATTATAATATATAAGTATTCGGTCAGTTCGGTTAATTTTTTGAAAATATAAATTAATCGGTCGGTTAAGTCGATTAATTTTTTATATGTTTTGTACTTGTTTTAACCAAAAATAAAAAATATATATAAATTTCGGTTAACCGACCAGATTAACCGAAAAAGTTCGGTTCAGTTAACAGTTAAGGGTTTAAAAGGGTCAGCTAATTCAATTAATGGTAGTTCGGGTCGGTTAACCGATTAAACACCTCTAATCAAAGGGTTGGGCTTCAACTATCTATTGAAGATTTTGAAAGGGTTTAGACAAAACAAATTAAATCTAAAAAATAGATTTTGACGAAAAAAATCATTTAAAATATAAATTCAACTTCAGCTTCAATATTTATAATCTAAGTTTGATCTAATCTACCTGTTAAGTATATAATATGTAATATTTTTTTATACATTACATTATTATTTTACCTGAAAAATTATTATACTACAATATAAATATTAAAAGATATATTAAATTGTTATGCTAGTAAAATATGTATTATTGAGAGGAGGTCTACAAAATGTTATTTGTCTAGAATCGACAAACCCTTAAATAGGGTCAGTATTCTTTTCAAGTCCAGCCAAATATTTGTCTCTCAACTCTGATAAGATATATGTGCCCATAGTTAGTTCAAATCCTACCATGTGCAAATGCTCATGTATTTTTACGAGGTATTCTTACTCCATGAACCTAGCTTAAGCACTCCAACTCTCGTAAAATTCAAGAGACAAAACCTAGTTACACCAAGAGACAATATTGACTCATTAAAGGGTTCAATGGCCTCAATTGAATAACATTTTGAAAACTTCTCTAAAATGAGTCGATCTTTCCTCAACATATATAATCACTATATATTTAGTAAAAATAATACGAGTAAGCTTAAATGAGTTTGGGTTAATCATTTATAATATGCGTAGACTTGGATAAATTTTGATGCCAAATCAAACTTGGCTTGAGCAACTATGTAATATTAATGCCATGCATAAGCTGAAACCCTAAGTTGTGGCCTATTAACGAGGTGTTCACCTACCTTAAGATTAACTTAGGTCCAAGTCATCGTTGTACCAAAAAAAAATATCTCGCTCAAGTTATACATGGATGAACAAATTCATGATCTGATCCTAAAAGAAAAAAAATTCAGTCTTGGGTCCATATCAACCTAGCCTGCTCAAATAATCCTTTTCTATATTAATATTTATATATTTTATAATTAAAATTTAAATAAAAATATTTTTAAATTATTTAATTTATAGTCAACTAATATTTAAGGATTCCGTTGTCCTACAAGTTTACTAGTTGATTCAAATATTTTGAAAGAGTTTAGGTAAACAAATTAAATCCGAAAATTTATTAAAAAATAAATTTATTTAAAATATAAGTCAATTTTGGGCTCTTATAGTTATAGTCTAAGCTCGATTTAACCTATACATTAAGTCTATAATATGTTATATTTTCAAGTAATTATTGAAAAATAATATATTACATTGTAAATATTAAAAATATATTAAATTGTTTATGATAATAAAATATATTATTGAGAGGAGGTTAATTCCTTTTAAGAAATTTGCAAAATATTATTCATCTAAAACCATTAAACCCCTGAATATGGTTTGTATTATCTCTAGCTCAAGCTAAAGTTTTATCTCTCAACTCTATTTATACATATATGCTCGAAGTTGCTATTTAAAGGGAGAAGATTCAAAGTTACCATTCGTGGATGCTCATGTCTTCTTATAGGTGCCTTACTCTATGAACTCAGCCTTAAGCACTTTAGCTGTTGTCAGAATAAGGAGACAAAATCCTGATTTAATCAAGGGACAGTACTGACTCATTGAGAGGTTTCACAGCTTTAGTTGGTCAATATTTTGTAAACTTCTTTGAAATAATTGGCATATAATCATTAAATATTAAATAAAAATAATATATTTGGATTAATCATAATATATATGGTATAATACCATGCATATCGCGCCAACTTGATCTAATAAAAGATATTTATGAACTAACAAGATGATGATCCAATTTTAAATTACTTAAAAATAATTAAAAAGCTTTCCATTACGCACGTGAAATTAAATATTAATATATGAAATAAAATTAATTTACTAATATTAAAATTTAGGACAAAAACTAATTTCTACCGCTTAATAAATAAAATATTAATTTATAAAAAAAAAACGAAATAGTAAATAGTTTCCAGAAAACTCTAATAGCTTCCGCAGGTTAGTGTCCTGTTGGAGTCTTTATGTCATTTCTTCCACTTCGTAGCGATGGGATCTCTCGAGTGTTTAGTCAAAAGCAAAGCATTGCTCTGCTTTCAAACGTTTCCTTCCACCACCCATCTCTGCCCCAAGGCAGGAAAGGCGCCTCTCGCAGTTCATTATTCAGCTACCAACAGTGGAACCCATAGCCTAAAAGCTTGAGAAGAAGAGCCATATTTGGTAGTTTCAGGTAATTAATTTATCAGAACTCAAGTAACCCAACTTATAATCTATATGTTCTCTGATATATCTAGTAAGTTAAAGAAATATGCTGGGGTTCTCGTAATTGCTTTGGCTAACAAGTGTTGCTAGGATCGTTTCTCTTTTACTGCTTGTTTGCTATCGTTTCTCTTTTACTGCTTGTTTGCTAGATTAACTTTTGATTCTTTGTTTCAAAGTATGGCGACGGCTATACCTTGTGGAAACACAGTGGTGACTGGGCTTGGACCGCGGCTTTTGTCAAGCTTGAATACCAACAAATGGCGGATATCTCAAGCGCGGTGAGATTTTCTCCTTGGAGGTTTAAGAGTTGTGTGTGTGTGTGTGTGTTTATATATGTCATGGAGGTTTAAGTTCTTTTAATAAACGTCTTAATATAGAAGGTTAAATTTTTAAATCATTTAGTTGGTGCACTGCAGCTTTTAGGTTCTGGAAAATATGTTGTCTGCATATTATCAATAATGGTTTTTGCTTTAGAGCAACAATTTTACGTGTTTATGTTGTGTTATGCAGTGTTTCAACTGAGATAGAAGCGTTATCATTTTCAAGTTCAAGCATTTTTCCTCAAAATTTGACGCATTTGTTATTCAATTCATGGTCACCTAAAATCCCATGTCACCACTTGGCAAGGCGTCTGATTGTCAAAGCTGCTCGGGTAGAGTACTTATCTAGCAACTATGGTTCTAAACTTTTCTTCTTTGGTTATTTTTCCTTTCTGGTATTTTCTTTCGTAACTGCATACATTTTGCAGGACTACTATTCCATCCTTGGAGTATCTAAAAATGCCAGCAAATCAGACATAAAAAGCGGTGAATGAACTACCCTGTTTATTCTTGATTTCTGTGTTTACACCATCTGCTTTTTTCTTTTTCAACTTGACATGGTTTGCATATGATGGCTTGTGTTTTGCATATGGTCTTGAGGTCGACATTTATCGAAGGCTTCCCCTATGACTTCATTTACACATTCACGCTTTACGGCTATCATCCTCATTGAAAGTTTTAAAATCAATGCTTTTATTGTGACATTTTAAGTGTCTGCCAAAAGTTTCTTTGATTTAGAATCCAAATCTTATTCTGTTACTGTGCTTAGTCAGCCTTATTTACTGAAGTATGTGGGACAGTAGGAGTATTCCCCTTTGTATTATTTCTTTATCTGTTATAGTCATGTAATTTAGGAGCTATAAAAATATTGATTTTGATTCATTTGTACTGACTATACCCTTCTTTAACTTTCAGCTTATCGAAAACTCGCCAGGAATTATCATCCTGATGTGAACAAGTAAGTTAAAGAACCTTTTTAATTTTTGCAATTATTTATATTATTTAGGTATCAGCTGGAATGTTAAATCTATCATATATCAGTCCCCCCTCTGCTGGGGAAATATCCATTTTATCATTTTTTTTTCTTTAATTTATTGCTACAATGTGATCAAAACTGGTAATCATAACCTTCAAACCTAGACATATTGGATTCTTCTATTGATTTGCCACCTTGACTCCACTGCAGTGTTGCCACCTTGAAACACAGTAATCTTCCAGAGTAGTTGATTTAACATGTCTCACTTGCTAACTTGAAGGCTTAATTATTAAATTGACGTGTGCTTTAGTGGTTACTAGTCCTGCCTTGATTAGATAACAAGAAGTGCCCATTGAAAATTGAGCTTTTGTAGCAATTATGAAGATCAATTTGAGGGGATGTTGTGGAAATTCTTATTGCCCCCAAGACTGCACCCATATTTTTCCTATCATGTTGTCTTTCCAGTCCTTCCATTAGCAAAACATGTAGTTGTAAATCCTCATTTTTCACTATTCTATCCTCTCTATGTCTGTTCCTAATTCTATTAGCACACATTCTTGCCAAAATAGATGCAGATCTCTTTGTATGCTAAACATAACATACCTTAAATGACTACGCTTCTTTATCGGTTTGCAATTTTAATTTTATGCTAATATATATCATGCCTTCAGGGAAGCAGGAGCTGAACAGAAATTTAAGGAGATTAGTGAAGCTTATGAGGTACAAGTCGAACATCAGTGATTGGTCATGGGTGCTGCATTGAACTTGGGATTTGATGTGCAACTTCTTTTGTTCAGGATATTTGTATAATAAAGATGAAAAATATGCGGTGCAGGTCTTGTCAGATGATAAGAAGCGTTCTATATACGACAGATATGGTAAAGATGGTCTTAAAGGTTCTACTATGGACATGGGGGTAAGTTACTTCGATCAATAGAATAAATCTGTGAAACTTTACCAATATCTCTATTTTAGGCACATCTCTCTTCTTAATAAGTCAAATCTTTTCCGTTTATTCTTGTAGGACTTTACCAATCCATTTGATCTATTTAGCTCATTTTTCGACATGGACATCAGAAATAGAGGTGCAAGAAATATGGCCGCAGATGGCGAAGATCTAATTTGCAATCTAGTCTTGACTTTCAAGGAAGCTGTCTTTGGGGTAGAAAAAGAGATCGATGTGTCCAGGCTTGACAACTGTACAACCTGTGATGGTTCAGGTGCAAAGTCAGGGACCAAGGCATATACTTGCACCACATGTGGTGGGCAAGGGCAAGTTGTCTCATCATCAAGGACTCCGCTGGGTGTCTTCCAGCAGGTAATGACATGTTCTGCCTGTAGTGGGACTGGGGAAACATTCACTCCTTGTGACAAATGTGGCGGCGATGGAAGAGAGAGGAAATCAAAGAAGATTAGCCTGAAGGTGCCTGCTGGGGTTGATTCCGGTAGTCGATTGAGGGTCAGATCAGAGGGCAATGCTGGAAAGAGAGGGGGTGCTCCTGGTGATCTTTTTGTTGTCATTGAAGTGATCCCAGACCCTGTACTGAAACGGGATGACACGAACATCCTCTATACATGCAAGATTTCATACATTGATGCAATCTTGGGGACAACAGTGAAGGTACCTACAGTTGATGGATCGGCCGATCTTAAAATCCCTGCCGGTATCCAGCCTGGAACAACCTTGGTGATGTCAAAGAAAGGAGTGCCGTTGCTGAACAAAGGCAGAATGAGGGGGGACCAATTAGTGAGAGTGCAGGTGGAAATCCCAAGGCAGCTAAGTGATGAAGAAAGGAGGCTCGTTGAAGAACTAGCCAACCTGAAGAAAACCAAGACTTTGAATGGTAGCAGGAGATAAGAGGGTATATTAGCATAAGCATTTTTCCTGGAATTCATGTATTTCTTATATTACAAGTTTCTGACAAATTTATACCACAATTATGATAATTGACAAATTCATTATTAGAAAGATCTATACAAATGGTGAGCTATAACAAGCTTAGAAGAGATTAAATGGCGTACCTGACTGGCCAAGTCCCATTCTTCCGACTCTTAATTTTTTACATTTTCACTATAAAACTTTGGAATATTATCTTTATTTAATTTTAATTTATATTTTATATTATTAAAAACATTTATAATTTTTACAAATTTAATGATATTTATATTGCATTTTTATTTAGTTATTGTTAGTATCATTATTAACTTTTATAATTATTTGTTAATTAATGATTTCAATAGCTTAATTTTTTTAAATTATTATTTATCTAAATAAGATAATCACAAATACTAGTAGTTTGAGTTTGAAGTGATGCATTTTGAAATACTAGCATTAAATGAAAATTTAAAATAATTATAAAAATAATGATATTAAAAATAAATAATATAAAATATGTAATATGAGTATAGTTTGATCTGTAAAATGTATAAAAATTTTAATAATATGGGCAAAAGTCAAATTTTAAATTTAATTTTTTATTTTATTGTGGGATGATATCTTTTATTTCATTGAAAATGATTTTTAGAAAATGATTTATTTTTCTAGAAATATTAATATTTTCAGTGTTTTAATGAATCTTTGTAAAATATTTTGTTGTTTGACAAATTTTTAAAATATTTTATAAAAGTTGTTTTCAATGAAACAAACGTACATTTGAGATTATGATAAGTAATAAATTGAATAAAAAGTGATGTTAGGGATTAAACTGTAAACTTTGTTAAATTTATAATTGAAATAGAGAAGTGATTTGCATGAAAATTTGTCATATGAAATAAGATATTATAATAAACTATTTGATTAAAATGCTTATACGGTGGAAAATAAATTACATGGCAATAGGGACTAAATTGAAAAATGTACAAAAGTTTAAGTGTGAAACAATTTAATATGTGAATAAGGAAATTATCGTAAAAGTTTAATGAATGTGTTATGAGATGATGAAATATGTATAATGTATTGTAAAAGCGAAATTGTTGAAAAATATGAATTTTTATGATAGCAAAGACTAAATTGTTAAACTTAAGAAAATATGTGGATGAAATAATAAATAGAAGTTAAATACATATAAATTTGATATGTGAAATAAGATATTGAGATAAATTATGTGATTAAAATATAACAAGAAAGAAAATTGATTTAATATGATTAACTAGTAAATATTGAACTTTTATGACAAAAAGGGATTGAATAGAAAATTTATGAAAGTTTATAAGAAAATATTTGATAAGTAAAAATGTAATAGAGAATATAATATCCTGGTGCTTTGACCCGATGTTTGGGTCGGGTACGAGAATGTTACAGTGAACAGAGCATTATCAGTTTAGAAAATGTCTTACGTAACAAAATTTGGTAAGACATTTTACGGAAATAATGGGATAATTTTATGGAAGTTGAAAAACCTTTTATGTTTACCATCTTATTTTACATAAAACAAATATTGGAAAAGGCTGAAAATATTTTAAGTAAAAAATTTTAAGTTGAAATAAACGAGCCTAAATGAAAAGAATTTTAAAAATTTTTAGGTGGAGTTGGAATTGAGATTTTAAGTTGTTAAAAGAAATTTGAAATTTTTATAAATTTTCAAAAACTTTGATAAAATTTTTATCCAAATCTTAACCCAAACATATTCTAAAATTTTAAAATTATTAATACAAACATATACTTGATACTAAGAATAGGGAGATGGTTTTTTTTTCAATATCAATTTTTAAAATTATTTTGTAATACTTTAATCACGGTTACAAATTTGTATTTTAAAATGATGTTCTCTTTACATTTAAATTTTAAAAATATTTATCTTTAACCCTTAATTATAAAAAAGTAGTCGACTGAGTCTTAATTTGATATCGGTATTGTTGTTGGAGGAGAACCTGGATTTAAGGGAGTTTGCCTAGTTGTAAGCATTGTATAAAAAAAGAACAAGATAGACTACCTAGTTGGTCACCCAACTTTTAGGGCATTTTTATTTTGGTCACCGAAAATGAAATCTTTGCAATTTCATTACCCAATTTTTAGAGCGCTTTTATTTTAGTCACCCAATTGTGAAATCTCAAATGGTAATTAACTTGTACACGCCACATCATGTTCACACTTTCATTTTAATAATCTAACTTTTAGGGTGCTTTCATTTTGGTCAGCTAATATGAAATCCTTACAATTCCATCACTCAATTTTTAGAGTGTTTTCATTTTAATCACCCAACCGTTAAATCTCAAATGGCGGTTAACTTGTACAGGTAATAGTCATATCATGTTTACACTTCTATTTTGGTTACCAAAAATTTTTTTTTTTTATAATATTGATTGGATAAAAAACATTAAGGATTAAAGTAAACAAGTGGTAGAAACTAAAATAATGCTTTAAAATTGTCAAATTATACTTATTTATCTCATTGCGAAAGTTCTATTTTTTCAATATTGAAATTTTAAATTTCAAAACATCAAAATTAATTAAATAAGTTATTGAATTTTTTATCACTTGATAGTGTCAATCGATTTGTTACAATATTGAAATTAATTAAATTAATTAATTTAGTCTCATTTAAATCTTAAAATTTTATTTTATATTTCTAAATTAAAATCAACTCAAATAAATAACCTTTAATAAGTGTACATGAAACTCAAATTTCTTTTGATTATATGATATCGAATCTTTCATACAAAGTTAAAAGCAAAGAAAATTCTTATAATTAATTAAATTAATTAATTTTATATTCCGACCAAACAAAATCCAAAAAAAATTATCACTTTTTACTCAAATGAAGAACAAGCAATTAATTTAATTAATTGCAATGATTTTCTTTACTTTTAGTTTAGTATAGAAGATTCGAGATTACATAATCAAAAGAAATTTAAGCTTTATAAACAATTATTATTTATGAGTTATCCAGTTGATTTCATTAAAATAATATAGAAACATAAAATAAAATTTTAAAATTTAGAAGGAGATTAATTTAATTAATTTTAATATTACAACAACAATTGGTTAACATTATCAAGGGATAAAAAATTTAACAAATTATTTAATTGATTTTATGTTTTGAAATTTAAAATTCAATATTTAAACAAAATTAGAATTTCAGCAATGTGATAAACAAGTACAATTTGATAATTTTTTAATGCATTATTTTAGTTTCTACCATTTTTTTCACTTTAATCCTTAGTTTTTTTTTATCTCAATCAATACTTTAAAAATTGGTAGTTTTGAGGTGACCAAATTGAAAGCGACCTAGAAGCTGGGTGATCAAAACGAAAGTGTGAACATGACGAGACATATACTATTAACCATCATTAGAGATTTAACAGTTGAGTAACTAAAACGAAAGCGTCTTAAAAATTAAGTGATGAAATTGCAATGATCAAAATAAAAACAACCTAAAAATTAGGTGACCAACTAAGATAATTTACCCTAGAAAAATGGATATGGTAAAAAAAAAATTATAAATTAGAAAAGATAGTATCTAAAATAAAAATCTATAGGGTTGGAACAAATCAAAATTTATTGTGTGGTTCCTATTAAAAATATCCGTTTATACATCATTGCTATACAAAAAGTCTACATATCCTTTGTCTTTTCTTTGTTGCCGTGGGTAGGGGCGGATTTAGGGGGATTGGGAGAGTCCAACCTTCTGAAAAAAAAAACTCAGTTCGCCCTGGTGCAATGACAGTCTTCCCATCGGCTACTCATTTTATGAATTTTAAGATGCCGTCCTGTATTTACATACAAATGCTCCAATGATGTCGTAGGTCGGCCAACGAAAACAATATTTAATTACAGTGACACGACACGTTGCGATCAACCTTAATGTGGGATAAGATTAATTTGGACAAAACAAAGTGGAGGTCTCTCTTCTTATCCTCTTGTGGTTGTTTTGAGGTCAACCTCTTTATCAATTTAAATATGCCTTTCTTGTTCCATTGGAGAGTGTGAGTTCTACACGTTTTCAAAGGGCCAAATGGAAGCTGGGAAACCCCATGCTGTCTGTATTCCTCTACCAGCTCAAGGGCACATTAACCCTATCTTATTATTTGCCAAACTCCTCCACTTCCATGGCTTCCATATCACTTTCATCCATACCGAGTTCAACTACTATCGCTTGATTCAGTCGAGAGGACTCGACTCGCTCAGGGGCTCACCCGATTTCCGGTTCGAAACGATAACCGATGGTTTGCCATCGACCAACATGCGGGGGATACAAGATTTACCCGACTTGTGCTCGATGTTGCTGGTTCATGGGTTACGTTCGTTTCGAGAGCTCATAATGAAACTTAATGCTAGATCAGATGTCCCTCCGGTTACTTGCATAATATCGGATGGGGTGATGAGCTTCACCTTGGAAGTTGCTGAAGAATTTGGCATCCCTGAGATGGTTCTTTTCACTCCTAGTGCTTGTGGCATGTTGGGTTACCTTCACTTTGAAGACCTTAAGGAACGTGGATACTTCCCATTGAAAGGTACTTACAATTTACATACATAAGTTTGTTCTGATTTATATGATTACCCTTCGTTTAAATAATATTATTTGCAGATGAGAGTGAGTTGAATAATGGATATCTTGAGACGGAGATTGATTGGATACCAGCACTGAAAGGGGTTAGATTAAAAGATATCCCCACTTTCATTCGAACCACGAACCCTGATGATATCATGTTCAATTACAACTTGCAATCCGTCAACAATGCCAGGAAAGCTGATGCTGTGATCCTCAACACCTTTGATGATTTTGAACATCATGTTTTGGACGCCATTAAAACCAAGTTACCCAAGCTCTACACTGTTGGTCCTTTATCAATGCTTCAACGCCAGCTTTGTCCCACAAATTTGGACTCCATTGGCTCGAATTTGTGGAAAGAAGACACCGAATGCTTGGGTTGGTTGGACAGATGGAAACCCAAGTCAGTTGTGTATGTAAATTATGGGAGCTTGATAACAGTGACGCCTCAACATTTGCGTGAGTTTGCATGGGGACTTGCGGACACCAACTATCCGTTCTTGTGGGTTATTAGGCCGGACATTGTCGATGGCGGTGGAGAAAGAATATTATCCAAGGAATTCACGGCGGCAATAAGCGACAGGGGTCTGCTTGTAGGGTGGTGCCCACAAGAGAGGGTATTGAGCCACCCTTCAGTGGGAGGGTTTTTGACGCATTGCGGGTGGAATTCCACCATGGAAAGTGTTAGTGAAGGGGTGCCGATGATTTGTTGGCCATTTTTTGCAGAGCAACAGATGAATTGTTTCTACTCGTGCACCAAGTGGGGCATTGGGATGGAGATTGACAGTGATGTCAAAAGGGAGAAAGTTGAAAGTCTTGTGAGGGAGTTGATGGAAGGGATGAAGGGGCAAGGTTTAAGGCAAAACGCCATAGATTGGAAGAAGAAAGCTGAAATAGCTACAAGCCCTGATGGCTCTTCTTACATTAATTTTAATAAGATTGTTACACAGTTGAAACAAGGGATGCCAAATGCTTGAACTGTATCAACTTCCAAGTTTCTGCTATGGAGATTTGCTTTTTGTGTTATTAAATCGGATAAAAGTTCACATTACATATGTGTAAATCTAGAATACTAATGAAATAGCTTTTTAAACTGTGTAACAACTTCACCAATTAAGGTATAAAATTCACATAATCAATTTTAGATCGAGTCCGGATTAAATGTTTGGTGGATAAGAAGTTGAGCCGCTTCAACCAGCTTCTTTACAACTTGTCCGGCAGGTAGAATTTCCTTGATGAGGCCTACACTTTGGCCTGCGTACATCACCATGCTTTCAATGTCACCTGTTGTTGTTGGGTTCGGAACTGTACCGGCAAAACGCCGAATTTCTCTTTCCTATCAAACAATCATCAAGTTAACACAAGGTTAGATTCTTCATTCACCACAATATCATTTCAGTGATATCTCTCTAGCCCCACTCTAGTGGAATGAACCGATTAGGAAATAGTTCTATTGTTGAAAATGTCATTATGCAAAATTATTTCAATAATGCGTTGTCTAAGATTCTCACCACGCCGTGTATTATTGTTCGACCAATGATAGGCTGATTAGTTTCATTTTCTTGAGCACTAAGGTATTTCCAATCACAG
Source organism: Gossypium arboreum (assembly GCF_025698485.1). Taxonomy (NCBI): domain Eukaryota; kingdom Viridiplantae; phylum Streptophyta; class Magnoliopsida; order Malvales; family Malvaceae; genus Gossypium; species Gossypium arboreum. The sequence continues at coordinate 2,049,491 of NC_069081.1, forward strand.
AAGAAGGGTGTTTGCAGGACACGGTGTGGTGCACCAGGCCACCTTGCTCTGCCAAAGACATCTGTATACTCGGTTTTATCGTATTCAATCAGTTTCCGCTTGTACGTGGGGTGGGCATAGCTTTCATGAGTTGCCAGAAACCTGCAGAAACTCAATACTTTAGGACAAACTTAAGAGACTATAAATGCTCCAGAATTTCTGCATGGTTCAACAAAAACCTCAATGATTTTGGCTTAAGCATGATTCCATAACTTAACTTCTTACCTTTCAGTTATTGCACAAGACTAGCTGGAGTTCAAATGATTTTGACACACACAAAAGAGGCAAAACGCCATAAAAATTCAACTAAACAAAGATGAGAATATTTCACATGCATCATGCTCGAGTTGAACATATTTAAGCACCACCAGTCTTGGAATGAAACCAACTGTCCAGATTATTGTAAGTGGATACTTTTTATTTTACACTGACATGGTCCTAACCTTGTGCCCATGCAAATGCCTTTAGCACCAAGAGCCAAAGCAGCAACATAACCACGAGCATCTACAATGCCTCCAGCAGCAATAATGGGAATACCGTGATCACCAACAAGATCGACTACTCGTGGCAACAAGGAAATTAGACCTTCCTGGAAATAATAAAACATGACATTTTTACAAGTTTTAGATGATTGAGAAACACATCTTACTAATCCTCAAAGTATAATGGCATTGAATGCATGGGACGCAGTGCAGTAGCTCCAAGATAATTATTAGTACTATAGTCGAAATATAATAAAAAAACTCAAGAAATGCTCATACCTGTCCGATTACATGCCCTCCTGCTTCACGGCCTTGGACAATGATTGCATCTACGCCCACATTAATTGCATTTTTTGCTTCCTCCAAACTCCCAACCTTCAATGGAGTTACATTTAGCTCATGATATAGTCTAAGAGAGAGCACAATACAGATGAAATATACCATCATACCACCCTTCACCTCCATTTCAAAAATTGGCAAAGAATTTGATGACAACATGAGCCTTCAAAATGAATGTTCTTAACTTCTTCCCCCTCAAATGAATGCATATTATTGTCCCCAATACAGAATTTCCTCATGTTATTCTTGCATGCCATTACATGATAAGTACTAGTTAACTACTGGCACAAAGTAAAACCTCATCCCTACCTTGCACATCTCTCTTGGATCCAAAAAGGCAAAAACTAATGGAATTACTTCATCATATGTGCAGAAAGGCAACTATATATATCATAAGAAAACGTTATTAATGAACTAAAAATGCAATATGAAAATGAAGTTTCTGAAAGCGTTCAAAAAATCACATTAAGTAGGCAAAGTCATTCCATTACATGGTAATGTCGAACTATCATGGTATGGCATAGAGTACTGGGAACGAGTAGGGGATTTCTCTGCCCCCAGCGCCTTCCCACAAACTTTCTCAATATTAAATGTATATATCATATTGAGATTAATACACTTAACAAAACGATCATATCATATAGGCGATACAAAGTTGTATCTTTTTGCTTGTTTTTGGTTGAATTAGGATTCCACGATCCAGAAAAAGACATAAGGCATATTTAACAATGAAATGAGAGGGAAAAAAGGTTACTCACTTGGGGAACAACCTTGACCCCAGCATTATGAGCTTCTATTACAAGCTCCTTTGAGCATTCTCCCCAATACAGTTGCAACACTGCTACCTTCTCCTCTAGTATAGCCTTTACATTTTCTTTGTGAGGAAATGCCAGAACAACACCAACCCCAAAGGGTTTGTCGGTTAACTTCCGAGTCTTCCTTATCAACTCTTTCACATAATCTGGTGATTCCTGGTACAACAAAGTACGGGGAAATCAACAGTTGATTGATAGTTTAAGCAGAGCTAGAACTAAGACTAGTAACAAGTAACCCATTTCTGAATTTCAAAATAAAATCAGCAATTGTAATACCTTAAATCTACTTGGGAATCTAAAATAAACTCAAACCAGACCTTATTTTATCTACTTGTGTTAAGTTGCATAATTTGGATAACTTACCATTACCTTGAAAGCTGTTCAAGATTGAGAAGAGTAAGTACATTATTAGTAAATAGTCATATACAACTCATTGGTTAGGAATTCCCAATCTTGAACCTGGAACTTGAAGACCATATTGGCTTAACCAAGAAAACAGTAAAAACTTTCTTTATATATTCATCGGCTGCCTACATTTAATAAGGTTTCTCATGCTATACAAATCAGAAAGTCTCAGAAACCAAACATGGTATTTGAGTAAAATTGTAACTAATCAAAGGTGGTCAAATGAGATTCAAATCAAACATTCTAGTGAAACTTAAACAACAGAAGAGGAAGATCAAACTATCAACATATAAAAGAGGAAATACTAGAATTCAATATCCAATCAGGAGCTCTAAAGCGCTAGTATTTACCAAAGGAAGATCAAACTATGAACATATAGAAAAGGAAATAATAGAATTAAATACCCAATCAGGAGCTCTAAGAAGGCCAAGTCCACCAGCGTTTGCAACAGCAGCAACTAGCTCCGGACCAGCAATATCCGGTCCCAAAGGTCCTTGAACAATTCCATACTCAAAACCCAGAATTCCTTTCCACCCCATATCTCTTCAACCGTTATTGATTTGTTTTAAGTTCATATGAATACTTTATATAGGCCAAAGCTTGAGTGCACTGCAGACTGGTCGATCAGGAGAGTCGAAATTGTATTTTGATACCAGACCGGTCAACCAGTAATTTTGTTGGTTTCCCACATTAATTTTAGTTTTCTAAGGAACCAAACAGTGGATAGCGCTATGAGTTGGGCCCTTTTCATTATATAAATAGGAGATTCAGTGTTTGGAGTCAGGCAGTGCAAGTGAGAAACGTAAGCAGCGACGTCTGAAGGAGACAGGAACCTTCCATATGCTCTTTATTTGGCCTTTTTATTAAAATGACCCTAATAAATTAATTAAATACCAAAATGACCCATTTTTAATTAAATACTAAAATAACCCAAAACCTACAGTAAAAGTTGGTAGAGCCAAATTATATGACGCCACCAACTTGCCACTTCAGCAAAGAGCATAAAAAAATATTTTTTTAGTGGAACCATGTAGAATGACGGCATCTGAATAAAATATAAGAGAAATATTACAAAATCTGAAAAAATGAGGGCCTTTAAAACAATTTTCCCTTTTTTTGGTGTAGCCATTTTAAATGCCGCCACCAGATATGCGCTAACAAGCTGACACCCTTCTGTTGATTTTGTCTTTTTTACTTTTTTTAATTTTTTTTTTAAGTTTTGTCTTTTTCTTTTATTCTTTTTCTTTTTTTTAAGTTTTCTTTTTTTTAACTTTTAACTTTTTCTTAATTTTAAAAAAACTTTAAATGTGTATTTTAAATTTATTTATTTTATTTATTATTAATTTTAAATTTTAAATATATATTTTGTCTTTACACTTATTTATTTTATTTATTTATTATAAAATATTATAAAATTAATAATAAATTTGAAAAGTCATATCTTTAAATATTTAAATGTCTTATATTATTAAAAATTATATTTAACATTTAAAAATAATATTTTAAATTTTAAATTTTTTAAAATATATATTTAAAACTTTAAAAAAATATTAAAAATATATTATACAATATTTCAAATACACATTTCAAGTTTTTAAAATTAATAATAAAATAAATAAAATATATTTAATATTTAAAAATAAATTTTAAATTTTAAATTTTAAAATATACATTTAAAATATTATAAAACTAATAATAAATTTGTAAGGTCATATCTTTAAATATTTAAATGTTTTGTATTAATAAAAAATTATTTTATATTTAATAAATAATATTTAAACTTTAAAAAATAATTTCAAAAATATATATTTAAAATTAAGAATAAAAATAAATAAAATAAATAAGGATAAAGACAACATTTAAAATTTAAAATTTAAAATTAATAATAAATAAATAAAATAAGGATAAATACAAAATATATATTTAAAATTTAAAATTAATAATAAATAAAATAAATAAATTTAAAATATATATTTAAAGTTTTTAAAATTAAGAAAAGTTAAAAGTTAAAAAATAAAACTTAAAATAAGAAAAAGAATAAAAGAAATAGATAAAACTTAAAAAAAGTAAAAGGACAAAATCAACAGAAGGGTGTCAGGTGTCAGCGCATATCTGGTGGCTCATTTAAAATGGCTCCACCAGAAAAAGGGAAAATTGTTTTAAAGGCCCCCAATTTTTTAGATTTTGTTGTATTTCTCTTATATTTTATACAGGTGGCACCATTCTACATGGCTCCACCAAAAAATTATTTTTTTATAGTTCTTGCTGACGTGATAAATTGGTGGCGCCATATAATTTAGCTCTACTAATTTTTACTGTAGATTTTGAGTTATTTTGATATTTAATTAAAAATGTGAGTCATTTTGATACTTAATTAATTTATTAGGTTCATTTTAATAAAAAAGCCTCTTTAGTTTTTACCCAAAGATGCTGCCTACACCACGCCACGCCGCATCACTAGTTTGTTTATTATTAATCCTTTCATTAATAGATAATGGAGGCAAAAGACGGTGACGTTACATTAATGTTTTGTCCTTTTCCAGTAAAAGCAGCCAATTGGTGAGCAATCTTTTTACCTGCCCTTCCTTTTGGTGAGGTTCACTTCACTATGTATTGGTCCGCACAGAAGAAAATTTTCGTTGTTATTTAACTCCAATGCCTCGTGATAGTCACTTTTTAACTATATACCGTCCTGTATACCAGCATGTCTGTGTTGCATTATGTGTGCTAATTGGTATTCTTGTGATCACCATGATTTCTTCTTATGTACTAAAATTACTCTGTAGTAGCTCCATGTTTTGGTTCCTTGGTCTATGAGGTCGTCAACTGTGTTTATTCAACTTTTGTACTGCGTTTCCCATTTGAATTAGCTCCAACTATGTTTCCTCCAGGCACCCATCTGTCATTGAAATATTAATGGATCTACCATTGCCCACTTGTCTTTCTACCATCCCTTTCAAACCATATATGCTTCTTATAAAAGAAGGGTTCTGACTTGTGACCAAGTTCATTACAAAGACTCTTTGGAAATGCCTATAGGATTACTTACACAAAAGTAGATTTTCCACCTTGTGAAACAGCCCTTAACAAACCAAAAGTAGTATGAAAACCCAACCTAATTATCATAAATAGTTCCAACCGAACTCACATCTGCTTTTAAGCACCCACTAAAAAGTCGGTATCCCTTTAGAGTGTCCCTAATGGCTATTCGCGTGCTACTAATGCATACATGCATATCCAAAATTTCTGCATCTACTACTACTATTTTTTTTCTTTAAAAATAATTCAAAACACTAACAACAAACGCTTTAGCTCATGGATAAGAAATAGAAATACTCACTCAAACCATTCAAAACATTAACCACGTTCGGTTCAGTAGAATAGAATAGAAATAGGATTGTAATAAAATAATCATTCTGTGAGAATAGAATAAAACTATAATAAAATTGAATAGGCATAAAAGTAGTTTAGTTGGATAAAATAGAATGGATATTATAATAGTATTCATGATTTGAAGAAGAATAAATATATAATAATAATAATAAAACTCAAATGACAAATATGTTTTTAATAAATTAAATTATGTAATATAAAATATTTGCTCTTAAGTGAAGTTAATATTTTATTTTTATATACATTACAAAAATAAATCAACTATATGTATTAAAATTCAAAACAAAATAATAAAACTTTAATATCTATAATTATAATAAAATAATATTTTAAATACATAATTAACAAAACAATACATATAAATGTAGTTTTCACATCAATTTAATATTAAAGAACAATATTTTCTATCAAAAGAATACTATTTTATTTTTATGTTTTTTGAAATTTAGAAACAATATTTTATATTAAATGATTTAAATTATTTTTGTTCTTAACATTTTTCTTTTCCTTTATTATTTTTGGTTGGGTTAAAATGGAAATAAAAGAAAAGAATCTATTCTGAGTCGCTATTCAATAACTTTGAGGAATAATCCTGTAACAAGCTATTCTGCTTGTAATGAGCTATTCTGCTTAATAGCATTCGGCCAACCAAATTAACAGAATACCGTAGCACTCAGAATGGATCTAGAACCAAGTGGCTACAACAGTCAACCAAACACATTTTAAATATCGTTCCTTTTTCTTTAAAAAAAATGATTACAAGAATCAACTGAGCTAAGCTTAGGGTTCATAACTAACACTTAATTCTTAACAGGTGCCAATTTAAAACTTAAAATGACCTAAGGAACTTAGAAACAAGACAGGCACTGGACAGCTCAACATAAATGGAAATGCATTAATGTTAGGAGAGGCAACATGGGCAGGCAAGAACGATAGTTGCATAATTCACCACCAATAAAACTAGACCAAAAATTCTTGCATAGTTTTGGCACATCAACCAAATTGATTACAATAAAAAAATCCCTCATAAAATTGCCCCATTGATCAAAAGTATTTGGAGCTAATAGTATGGCCCTTAATGTCTCTAATAATAGGGGCTATATCGTGTTGCCATTCTCAACCTTGGAACCTTCCTGCAACGCATAGAGGATAAAGTTTAACTTCATTCAGGTTGCTAAAACTGAAAACAAAAGCACAATAGTATACATGTGTGTGTACATATATGAAGGTAATCCAAATTAAGATGGAAAACAAAAGCTGCAAACATACCCATATCCATAAGGAGAAAAGAAATATGGAGCCATAAATGGGTCCCTGGGTTGCATAAAAGGGTTGGACCGGCGAGGCCGATATTGTTTCATCCCAGGTATATTGGTCCGCTTAGCAGTAACCTGCAAAGACATAGAGAAAGAAAGCACATGATGTTAGAACAGTTTAACAGATGAAAGTTTTATAGGGGGAAAAACCTAAATTTTACCTTCAACTGCCTGCCATGCAGTTCAGATTCATTTAAAAGAAGAGCCTCTTGAACAGCCTCAGCTTCAAGGAACTCCACGTAAGCATAACCCTTTGGCTGGCCATATTTATCAGTACGGATAGTAACCCTATTTACAGTCCCACAAGACTGAAAATGCTGTTGAACTTCCTCGGGTGTACATGAATAATCCACCTGTATTCACAGAATGTTTTTTACGTAGCCAGTAAATTGCGCAGAACAGGATATTCTAAAATATTAACAATATAGAACAAGGGGCTGCAAATATTAATTTGTTATAAGAAAGCAGCAAACAAGGTCACTTGTGCAGCAAGTATCTACTTACTAATCACCTTGTTAAGAAAGGCCAGACGGCCTGAATAAAGAACAGGTCTTAGTTTACAAGATTAAACATATCCCGGGTGTTTCTTACAAAGGAGTCAAACTAAATAAGCAAATGTTAAAAATCTTCTCAAGCAATTAGCATTCACATAGGAAAGATACTGTTGATAGATAGGGCCAACATATTGGTCAATGATCTAAATAACCCAAGTAAATATAGACAGATTATATAAACTTGATAAATGTAAGGAGGACAGCACATAAAAGGATATTTCCGAGTTCGCAAAGTCACGAACCAGGCCAGTGCCATATTACAGCCACATCATCCTTACATGACCAAACTAGGGTAAAGTTCATTTTAACAAGCACAGGTAAAGAAGAAAAATCCATTACATTCTTCAAAAATACAGAGAAGAAAACAAGAGCACATATGCAAATGTTTCATGAGAAAATATTTTGACAACTTGAGTTATATGTTATGGAAAAAGAAACACAATATTTGTTTTCATCAATGTGTAATAATACTGCATCAGCCTTTACTTAATTCCTTTCACAATAGAAACACCATAATCAGAACTAAAAAACAGAATCAGAGTTGATCACGAGATGTTTCATTTCAGTCACTTTTTAAACAACTAACAAACTCATTATTCAATAATTATTGTAACTTTCTGCACGGCTTTCAAGTTATAATTATAATTTCATCCTTGATTCAGGAAGATGCAGCCTTCCATGCTTGGTTTCTTCATGCATGTAGAGCACCTCTGGCACTAGTCTCAAACAAAGAAGAGCCCAAAGCTGCCAATAAGATGCTGCTGGGTAGTGGCTCTTAATCCAGCATATCTACTGGTAAAGCTGGACAACTAGTTGAAACAATTTGAATTACAATTACATTTTAAGTTCAGGTATGATTGATCCGAATACTGGTATTACTGTGTCCAGCCTTAATTACTCGGAATAGGAACTTGCAAGCATGTTCAGATATTTCTAGAGCTGATAGGATAAGTTCAACCTGATGCAAAAATTAACTATTCTCATGCGGTTGGCAAAGGCTTACTTCGTTGTTGCGGTTGTAGATTCAGAAGATAGAATGTCATTTACCTACTCATTATGACCCAAAGTTCATAGATATTTCTATATATTTGATAATGGAGGTGAATATACGCGTGGAGTAGCATTATAGACATGTGCGAAGGCAAGCAGAAAAATAAGCTAGGGAAAGCAGCCTCACATTGCCAACAAAGATTGATCGGGAATCTACTTCCTCTCGATTAGCCTGAGATGTAGCAGCAGAAGCAGGATCTATTGCAAAGAAGCAAATCCAACAACAAAGATGAGCATGCAATTAAAATTTAAAGTACAGAAGATAGAAGATCATCTTATATGATGCACACATATCCACAGGATTCAACATTCCAGCAAAGTGTTCCATAACAGATACCATCGGAAGTTTAGCCTAAAAATTTTGAAAACCTATACGGGATTTGCTTTGGATTTGAAAGCTTTGTCAATAACAAGAAAAACAAAAATAAGCCAAATGAAAGTATTTATCAGATAGTTTCGCAATCATTTAGCAAGATACCACATATTAAATACCAGAAGCCCATTTCTAAAAACCAACAAGAGAAAACAAGGGGAGAAAAACAAAGAGCGCAAAATCTTAAAACAAAGAAAAAAAGGGGCACATTGAACCGGGAAAATAGAAAGAAAAACAGTTAACCTTGTACGGAACCCATCTCCTTCTCGACCTTAGCTTGCATCTCACGAAGAGCAGCGGCTTCATCCTCCATCTCTTTTAACCTTCTTTTCATGTCATCCAGGTCCTGCAAATTTCTCCAAAATTAGGGCTTACTAAAAATAGGAAAAGCCCTAACAATAATAAAAGTGAGAAAAAATATATAAAAATAAAATAGTAAAAATACAGCTTCAGTGGATTCCGGCGCTGCCATGACTACATCGTCTCCTTCCATCCTCCCTCTCTCTTTTCAAAATAGAAGGTTAGAAAGCAGCCTTTTCGCTTTTCCCTGTTATAGCTAAATATACTTTCTTCCAGTGTCAGATCCTTCAGCTGATATTTTCTCTCTTTGGTCTTTGCTAGGGATATTTCGTTTCTCTTACATTTTCAACCCTAATTTTTACGTCTCCCCGCTACCTTATCCGTGCCACGTCAGAATATTAAATTTCAAACATTTTTCTTTAGCCTACTGGCAAGTAAAGTTTTAGTTGGTATAATATTAATTTTAGTTTTTAATTTTATATATATAAAACTTTTAATTTTGATTTTAATTTTATTATACATAAAAATACAAAAAAATAGAATTATTTTTAAAATTTTTAAAATTATAAAATATATTATTAAAATAAAATAAATAACAAATTTAAAAATAAATAAAGTGAGAGAATATTAAAATATTCCATATCCATTTTTTTAAAGTTAAAAAATTATCCATTCTCTACTCTTTTTTTTTTAATAAGAGTCGGTTCCTTGCTAATACCTTCGCACCGAACGAAACACTCCGTTCCAATGCTCAATGGAAACACTGATGAGAGAATTATGTTCTGCTCCAAATATCGCCTTATTCTAACGATTTCGACTTGTATTGGTGCTTTTTACATGTTCTGGCAAAATTTAGATGTACCGAACCATATTAAAATGAGATTTAGGTGTGTTTATCGGTGTGGTGCATTTAACTTTTTTTTACCGCATGTTATAGTATTTAATTTTATCACAATTGGGAATAACATTGATCTAATTATAAACACTTGTGAGTCTGTCTTTTGACATGTTTTCTCTGTCTGTCTTTTGACATAATTGTTTCTTTATTCTTCTTCTTCTTTTCTTTTTACTTTTGACCCTGGTTTTGTGTTCTCTTTGCTATTATCTTGGTGTTTTCTGTGGTATAAGTTATAGAAGACGAGTTAGCCAACTTGAGTATATTGGATGAGGAGGAGGAGGTGTTTCAAGAGGAAGCAGTTGTAATCGAGCAAAGTTTTCAGTTCAGTCTAGTGGGGCGTTGTTTAACAGATAGTATGGTTAATTTCCCTGCTCTACGTAACACTATGGTAGATCTATGGCATCCCATTGGAGGGATTTGTATAACGGATCTTGGGAATAAACGCTATATTTTCCAATTATTCAATGAGGTTGATGTTCAAAGAGTGATGGCCGACACGCCATGGTTCTTCAACAGTAATCTGCTTCTACTGCACCGAATACAAAAAGGAGAGAATCTGTCAGTGTTGCTGTTAAACTTCTCTGAGTTCTGGGTTCAAATTCACGAATTACCTACAGGGCTAATGTTTGAACCAATGGCTAGGCAATTCGGTGATTGTTTGGGGAAGTTTCTTGATTATGATACTTCCATTCCGTTTTCAGGCAATAAAAATTATATGCGTATCCGTGTTCGCTTGGATGTCACGGCGCTATTGAAGCGCAAAAAGAAGATTCAAGTGGGTAGAGCTTTAATTGTTTATGCTCGTTTTAAATATGAAAAGTTAAGCCTGTTTTGTTTCATTTGTGGTAAGTTGGGGCATGGGGAGAGCTACTGTCCATTCCGATTGAGAATTGATCCTTCAAAAATTATTTTCGGGTGGGATTTACCTATTCGTGCCGTGCCACAGCGACGAACTACGGTGGTGAGTAGGTGGTTGCGTGAAACCGATGGATCACAATGCCAAGTTGAAAATATAGAAAGTTCCAATCACAGCAATAATATTAATTGGGATATGGATTTTGGCCATAAGATAGGGAAAGATTTTGGGGATAAGATGTCAAATCCCAATTTAATTCCATTAGGATCCAATCAACAATTTTCTATTAAAGGAAATAATAATGGCAGTAGTTTGGGCAAAGGTATTTCGTTTGTTGATGGGTTGGAAAATGGGCTTATGGAAATGGTTGTGGATGAGGAAAATGACCCATTAACAGCTGTGGAAGGGAAGAAACGACAAAGGCTTATGACTGGCCCGAATGTTACTTTGGGCTTTAATGTGGAATGTGGCGCCCTCGATTTAACGGCTAGCTCTGGTGGACAGAGCAGCTGATCACAATAAAAATACTAAGTTGGAACGTTCGTGGCTTGAGAAGGCCTCAAACTGTTAACAGGCTCAATAATAAGTTGAGAGCTATTAATCCCCGAATTTTATTTCTCATGGAAACAAAATTAAGTTCTAAACGAATTGAATTAGTCAGATTAAAGTGCGGGTTTAAGAATGGGATTGATATTGGGGCGATGGGGTCAAAAGGAGGACTCTCTTTGGGATGGAAAGGGAATTCTTTGATTAGCCTCAGAAGTTTTTCTTAAATTATTTGATTAGCCTCAGAAGTTTTTCTTCTTCTCATATTGATGTTGACATTCATGATAATGAACGAGGGGAGGTCTGGCGATTAACGGGTTTCTATGGGAATCCGGACGGTCGGCTTAGAGGTACATCATGGGAACTAATTAGACAACTTGGTAGTGATCCGTCTTCTCCATGGGTTGTCTTGGGGGATTTCAACAAGATTATAAACTCTTATGAGAAACGGAGTGGCCGTCTTAGATCGAAGCGCTAAATGAATGCCTTTCGAACGACGTTGGAGGATTGCAATCTCAGTGACTTGGGCTTTGTTGGTAGGTGGCTTACTTGGGAGCGAAGAAAGTTTTCAAACACAAACATACGAGAGAGATTGGATCGCGAAATTGCTACATCGAGTTGGATTGATATCTTCCCCAGTTATCAGATTAAACATTTAAATCATTCATTTTCTGATCATTGTCCTATTCTTTTGGATACTATGAAAAAGAGTTGGAAGGATCATTGTAGTTTTGATAAGGTGCTTCGATTTGAGGCTAAGTGGTTTTTGGATAGTTCCTTTAAATATATGGTCCGAAGCTCGTAGAATGATATGTCAGGAAGTGTTCCAAATAAGCTTGAGAGACTAGGCTCTTTGCTTCAGCGTTGGAGTAGATCCAGCATTAATGAGGAAAGGAAAAACCGAGTGGATTTAGAAGATAGACTAAAATTCCTCTTTAATCAAGAACCTGATGATGAGATTCTAGGGGAAATAACAGAGGTCCAACTGGGACTTAATCTGGAAGCTGATAAGAAAGAATTATTTTGGGAGCAACGAGCCCGTGTTAATTGGCTAAAAAATGGAGATCGAAGCACTAGCTTTTTCCACAAAATAGCTGTTCAATGCCAGTTTCGTGGCCGAATTTCAGAGTTAGATGATGGGAATGGTAGGAGGTTTTCTTCGACTGAGGATTTATTACATTTTGCTTCCGATTATTTTAAGGATCATTATTCGGCTTCTGAGATAGGTTCTGACGAACATGTTTTTGGACTCATGAAAAATAGAGTCTCGGGTAGTATGAATGATTCCCTTCTCAAACAGTTTACCGAGGAGGATATTAGTTTGGCAATCAAGATGATAGTACCTTTGAAAGCTCCCGGGGTTGATGGGTTTCCCGTTTTATTCTTTCAAAGGTACTGGCACATAATTGGCTCTGACATTTCTTCCTATTGTTTATCTATTTTGAGTGGAGAAACTGAAATTGGTTATATTAGTAAAACTCGTATTGTTCTGATTCCCAAGGTTGATAAACCAAAAAATTTGTCACAATTCAAACCCATAAGTCTCTGTAATGTAATTTATAAAATTATCGCAAAAGTCTTGGTAAATCGAATAAGTAATGTTTTGGGATGCTGTATTGATGAAGCCTAATGGGCTTTCATCCTAGGAAGGCTTATCTCTGATAATGTGCTCATTGCTTATGAGGTTCTGCATTCTCTTAAGATAAAGAAAAGTGGAAAGAAATAGAATTTTGCGTTTAAACTCGATATGAGTAAAGCGTATGATAGGGTTGAGTGGGATTTATTAGCGAGAATGATGACTAAACTGGGTTTTCATGCCGATTGGGTAGTATTGATTATAAGGTATGTCTGTTCTGTATCATATTCGGTGAGTCTTAATTGGTCTAATGGGGAGTGGTTTTTACCTTCAAGAGGCCTAAGACAAGGAGACCCTTTTAGTCCTTATCTTTTTATCATCTGTGCTGAGGGATTTTCTACGCTTATCAAGGAAGCAAAACATAAAGGGTTGATAAGGGGTGCGTCAGTTGGTAGGGAACGCTTTTCAATAAATCATTTATTTTTTTGCAGATAATTGTATTCTTTTTGGGGAGGCTTATTGTGAGGGAGCTCGTGTGGTTCGGGATGTTATTCGAGAATATGAAATAATTTCAGGACAGCGTATGAATTTCGACAAGTCATTAATTTATTTTGGGGCTAATGTGGACTCAGTTACAAGGGAGAATATTACTTGCTTTTTAGGTGTTCAAGTAGCCTCAAGCCCAGAAAAGTATTTAGGTCTGCCTATGATGGTGGGTCGGAACAAAACTTGGGCTTTCTCCCATTTTATCGACAGATTCAGAAAAAGAGTAGAAGGCTAGAGTTTGCGCTATCTTTCAATTGGGGGGAAAGAGGTCTTCATTAAGTTGGTATTACAAGCCATTCCGCTTTATGTTATACATATGCCGAAATCGTTATGTAGTAAGCTTGAATGCATTATGAACAAGTTTTGGTGGACTAATAACAAGATCGCGAAGGGTATACATTGGAGTTCATGGGACTTTTTATGTAGGCCGAAATGTGATGGTGGAATGGGTTTTAAAAATATGTTTTTGTTTAATAAGGCTCTGCTAGCAAAACAGGTTTGGCGTATTTTATTGCAGCCAAGTTGTCTTTTAGCCAAAGTTTTAAAAGCTCGGTATTATCCTTCCTCAGACTTATTATCAGCGAAAATTGGGTCTTACCCTTCGTTTACCTGGAGAAGCATTTGCAGTGCTCGGGAGCTGATAATGGAAGGGCTGGTGTGGCGAGTTGGTAGTGGCGATCGAATCAACATATGGAATGACTTTTGGTTGCCTGGGAAAGAGAGCAATAGAATATCAGTTCAGAAGATTTTGCCTAATTGGTCTACTGTAAACCAGTTAATCAAGGCTGAGACTAATACTTGGGATAAGGAGCTAATTTATAATCTAGTTGATGAAGCCACTACAAAGCGTATCCTATCCATTCCTATTTCTAGTGCTAATGTAGATGACATGTTGGTTTGGAAATATGAAGGATCTGGGGAATATACAGTGAAAAATGGGTATCGGGCTCTATCTACAAAGTTACTACAGAATCATACATACACATCCTCTAACTGTGCTGACTATAGGGGTTTTTACAAATCCCTATGGAATTTGAACATTCCTGCTAAAATTAAAATTCACATATGGAGGCTTATTAACAATCTGTTGCCTTATTTCTGTAATTTGGTGCAAAGGGCTTTATCTGTTGATGTCGTCTGTCCTTTGTGTAAGGTTGAGATGGAGGACTCTGGTCATTTGTTGTGGTATTGTGACTTCCTACAATCTGTTTTGGCTTCACTTCAAATCCAGCTGCAAGATTTCAGTGAGTTGTCAAGTTATAAGCATCGTTTTATTCGGAATTTTTCTATTACGAGTGATCAGTAGAAGCAATTACTGGTAATCTCTATATGGAGTCTCTAGTTTAGAAGAAATAAACTAGTTCGTGAAGGGGTTAAACCATCCTTGCTGAAGTTGTTAGGGTTTATTCAAGGCTATGGTCGTGATTTGAGCCTAAATCAAGAGATTTCTAGTCCTTCTCTTAGATCTATGGATAGAGTGGTCTGGAAACCCCCCGATGTTGGAGTTTTCAAGTTAAATTTTGATGCGGCTTTTCAACATGATTTACAACTCGTTGTTACAGCAGTTATTGTCAGAGACTCAGAAGGTGAAATAGTCGGGGCAAAAACTTCTCTGTTTTCGAATGTGAGCGACGCTTGCTTGGCGGAGGGGCCGGCATGTGAAAGGGCGCTTTTGTTTGCAGTTGAGAAGGGTTTTCGGCACTTGATTATAGAGGGGGATTCTTTAACAGTTATTAAGAGCATTCACAAAAAGGAGAAAGACAAATCTGTTATTCGGTCAATAACCATCAAATTAATCTTCTAAATGAAAGCTTTTTTTCTGTTACTTACACTTTTGTACCCCGACTGGTGAATAGGACGGCTCACACGCTGGCGATGGAAAGACGACGAAGATAGATTTTCGGTGTCTAGGCAGACGGAGTACCAGTCACTGTGAAGGAGATGGCGATGATGGATCGTCAGAGGTTTCTTGATTCACTTTAATTCGGCTTTGAATATGGTGTTGATTCACCGATTCTCTAGCTATGGATTCAAAGCTTCGTTCTCTCCTCTTCTTTATCTCAGGATCTTTCAATAGGAGAAGAGAATCATTTTTTTGGCTGATATTTGGATCGTTTTTCTTTGGCTTAAGGTGTTTTCTATTGTTGTTGGTTTTGGTAGGTTCTAGAACTACTTTTTTCTTTACAGCTGTTTTGTTTTCATTTATTTCTCTGTCCTTTCATGTTGCTGTATGAGGGTGACGTTTCAGTGTTTTTGTTTACCTTGAGCTGTGTTTAATAAATATCAGTAAGTATTTGTTGACAAAATTTTTTTTTATCACAATTGTTGTTTTTACACTAATTGTAGATAAATTTCTGTCTATTTAAAGTTTATTTAAAAGCACTTTAAAAACTTAATTGTATATGGTAAAATTTGAGCTTTGACCAGCTATTACCAAATAGTGAATGCTGTGGTTCAAAACTTCAATTTCTAACCTAACAAGAAAAACACCCAAGAAGCTGAAGTAGTCTGTCTGCCCTTTCGCAACCTGTACACCACCGCTCCTCTGCCATCCAGTTAGGGGTGTGCAAATTTTGAATAAAACCAAATTAATTTGGTTAACCGACTGAATTCGGTTAATCAGTCGGTTAATAATTTTTTAAAAGTTTGGTCAACGGTTAATTCTGTTCGAAATCAGTCAATTAACTGAATTAACCGAATTTAATAAATAATATTATAATATATAAGTATTCGGTCGGTTCGGTTAATTTTTTGGAAATATAAATTAATTGATCGATTAAGCCGGTTAATTTTTTATATGTTTTATACTTGTTTTAACCAAAAATAAAAAATATATATAAATTTTGGTTAACCGACTAGATTAACCGAAAAAGTTCAGTTCGGTTAATTTTTTTGAAAAAATTCGATTCGGTTAACGGTTAAGGTTTTAAAAGGGTCGGTTAATTTGGTTAATGGTAGTTCAGGTCAGTGAACCAGTCGATTAACTGATTGAACACCCTACATCCAGCTGATAGATAAAGCAAAATCTTTTCCACTGCTCAACCATTTTTAGTTAAAGCTGCTTACGTTAGTAATTTTCTGATTTGGTTATTGTTTTTTGAGGATGTTAGACGTTGTTGAATGGATGGAAATTGTCATTTCCAAATTCCTTATTATTTGATTCAGTCCCCTTCGAAGAAAAACATTGGTAGAGAAAGGTGGATTTCTTGAATGATGTATAAGAATTTGTAAAATTTGTTCGATAATTACATAATACCAAGAGAAAAAACGGGAAAAAAAACTCTTTGGGTTGCAAGTTGGATTTCGTGGCCCTCATATACAAACTCTTTGGGTATATGCGAGCTCTCCTAGTAAGCACTCTATAGCATGTGCGAGCCAAGACTGCGAGCTTCCTTGCGAACTTCTGGATCGCGGGTGGGTAACCCAGACCTTATGTAGTTCTCGGTTGGTAATCATAAGTACATAACAATCTTAGCACTAGAATGAAAGCCCTGTTTGCTGCAAGCTCCCTATTAGTTCCTAAAATGCATATCATCCCTTTGAAAGGTGCCACACAACATCCTTTTAATCTCCTATGCCTCTACAAACTTGTGGGCTCGCTCATACGTATCTATCAAACTCTATGACCTATTATTAGTAAATGAGTACTGTACATGGTCATTTTTTACCCCCATTATGAAAGCATATATAGCCAACTAATACTCTAAATTCTTCGTGTTCAAAGTCAGCACATGAAATCGCTTCTTATAATATTGGAGAAAATCACCTTATTTCTGTTTCACAGAGATCAATCCCATAGGTGTGCTCATCATTGCCTTGTAAGCCCTGAATCTTCTCAAGAACATCTAGCCTAACTGGGAGAAACTTCGAATTGAGCCTTTAAGAATGGACAAGTACTAGTTCTTCACACTTTCTTTAAGTTTCGTGTAAAAAACTTTGTATTTTGCTGAATTTGATGCTCCCAACACGTTCACATAATTGTTGTACTGTATCAAGTGAGCTTGTGAGTCTCTTCTGCCCTCAAACATGTCATTTGGGACTTTAAAATCATGTGGTAAGTTCACTACTACTATTTCAAGAGCCAATGGATTGTTAGAACAAAAAAATTAATCTATATCCTAAGACCTGGGGTGCAACGCTCTTACGTCTCGCCGTAACTCGTCCATCTTATTCTGCCATTCTCTTACATGCATGCTTGGACCTTTGTCCTGCGTATTTATATTATCGTGAAAATTAAAATTGTCAGAGTCTACCTTCCTTCTTAATTCTTGATGAAAAGTCTGCTGTTGCTCGAACTGTGCCTCATGCGCAGCCATTGTTCACTCATAAACTTCATTTTCTCCTAGAAAGTAAGAAATTGTTGTGGCGATGCTTTTTGATTTGAAGGAAGTGGTAGCCCGTGCCTAGAGGATATGTTCAAGTCCAATGGACTGGAACTCCCTCATAAGTTGCATTGTCGAAGTTCTCCGGTTGATCAACAAACCAACCAACAAATAAGTCTACTTTATTGGGTTGACTGCCAGAGCCTAAGGCTCCAAATTGTCTAGACTAAATATTGAAAGAGAAATACTCATTTGGGTGGGTCATCCTAACTCTTGGTAATTTTTCTCAAACTTGAAAGAAATCTGTCAATCGAAAGTCTGTCCACACTTATAGCTTTCCATAGACCCAATAGGAGGGGACTAGATTGTTATTTACTTATGATCACTAACCCGAAAACCAAATAATATCTAGGTCTGTAACATTCTATTTTTCAGTGGTAAGAGAATAGTGGTTTTGGGGCCATAAATTTCTGTCGTGATAAGCCATAAATAATATTAATAGAATATTTACAGAGCCATATGTGTTGTATTAAAATTTGGTTGAGAAATTTTATCGTTTAGATAACTAATTAAAGAAAAGGGCTAAATTGTAAAAAGTGCAAGACTTAGTAATTATTGTATTTAAGTGATTAAATAGCTTAATTAATAAATGAGGAATGACCAATGTAGCAATTAGTCCCTAGTTTATAATGTTGGAAGGCATTATGGATAAAAATCATAAAATAATACAAGTTTCAATGGGCAAATAGTAAATATTATAAAATTAAAACAAAATTAAATGAAGTAAAAGGCATTTTCATATTCATTTTTCTTTAGCTTTGCCGAAATAACATGAAAGTGTATCTAGAAGAATTGGCCAAGACTAATACTTTGCATGTAAGTGAAATTGATGCCCGTTTCTTGTAATTTTTATGTTTTTGTGATCGTTGCAACTAAGTTCAGCTAGCTCGTACCTCTGTTTTTGAATTTGTTAAAAAAATTTAGAAGTTTACATTGATGAATCTTGAATTTTTTTATGATAACTATGTGTTTGAAGCTTTGGTTGTGGTATTTGGTTGTTTTGTAAAGTGATTTTTGTTAAATTTTGGTTTAAGGATTAAATTGTTAAAATGTCAAATTTTCAAGGTTTGATAGTGAATTTGAGGTATAATAAGGAATTTTAAAGAGCCTAGAATATTCATTTGTAATTTGGTTCTTAGAAATTGGTCAATTTGATTAATATCGGTTTAGAAGATTAACTTGCAAAAGTTGTAAAACTTTAGAGAAAATATGTAATTAATGAAAAGTTAAAGGTCATATACATTGAATGAAATTTGAAATATGTATGAGATTAATATATTGTATTTAGTTATTATATAGGTCAAAACTTGGATAAAAAAATAACCAAGAAAAAGAGAAAATAGCGGATTAGTCCCTACATGTTGGTTGGAATAGAATAGTAGGTAAGTTCATGGTATTTCAATACATAAATGAATTTCTATTTGTGTTCTTATATTATGATTTTTTAATTAATATGTTTAAAGAAAATTATTGTTTGATTGCACATATGTACCCCTGTTTGTACTTCAATACCCCTGAATGCACATACGTGCCCCTGCTTGTACTTCGGTAC
Source organism: Gossypium arboreum (assembly GCF_025698485.1). NCBI lineage: Eukaryota > Viridiplantae > Streptophyta > Magnoliopsida > Malvales > Malvaceae > Gossypium > Gossypium arboreum. Next base: position 2,068,913 of record NC_069081.1, read on the forward strand.
CCCTAACTGCACATACGTGCCCTTGTTTGTACTTTGGTACCCTTAAATGCACATATGTGTCCATATTTGTACTTCGATACCTTGAATGCACATTCTGTAATGGCCTAAATTCAAAGTTATTCGGAACAGTGGTTTCGTAACCACAAATCCGATTTAAAGAGAAATTTATTTCAATATTTTTGCATGAAAATTGAAATGATAGGAAAATCGTATGAAAATATTGATAGAAAAATTTTATCAATTTAGTGGTTAGTTAGAAAAAGAAATTATTGAAGAAATTGGGTAAAAATAAGATATCGGGACCTCTATCTTGTAAAACCGAGTCGAAAATAATTTTATAAATATTTATGAAATGTTATTAGTGTGGTATTAAAATTTCGTTAGGAAATTTTAATGTTTGGGTAGTCAATTAAATGAAAAGGACTAAATTGTAATAGGTGTAAAAGTTGCTAAAATTAAATAGCTTAAGAGTCTAATGAGAAAAGATTTAAAAGGCAATTAGACCCAAAAGTTATTTGGGCTGGACGCAAGGGTATGAAATCAGCAGAAAAATTGATAAATTAAGGGTAAAATTGGAATATTACAAAATTAACTAAATAAAGCTAGGACTAAATAGGAAATATCTAGATTTCTCTTCATTTCTCTTCAATGCCAGCAGCTAAAAACGCCATAGGAGGGTTCTCTAAGCTATTATTTCATAATTTTTGCACCAAGTGAGTTAATCCTTGCCTTTTTCTTGTAATTTTTGTGTTTCTAAGACTTTTGCAACTAGGTCCTACTATTAAATTCATTAGTTTTTGATTTCATGGATGAAATTGAAAGTCACCATGATTGAGTTCTGTAAGTTTATGATTAAATAGAATGAAATTAAAGCTTTAATTTGTTTATAAGATGATTTTATTAGGTAATTTCAATAGAAATTGATTTTTAGGACCTAATTGTGAAAATGTTTGGAATTAAAGCCAATTTCTGAAATTCTGATTCCTAAGGGTTGTAAACTAGTTTAAGGTGATAGAATAAAGTATTAATTGAGAAAAAACATCTCAATTGAGAGGCTAATTGAGTAGGGATGAAATTGTTATTTATTAAAAGCTTAGGGGAAAAACGGTAATAAATTGCTTGCACTAACAATATTGGACAGTAGCAGTAGACTAACTTTTAAAAATCACCATAAATTGTATGAATCGAATTAGAAGATGAACAAAACGTGGAATTAAATCTTATTGAGTCTAGTTTCTCATAGAATAAACGGTGTAAGCAATGGATTTATAAATTTTGAGATATAATAAATTTTGTGAGACAAGGTCGGAATGAATTTGGATTCCCCTGTTTTGACTTTGAAAAATCATAAAAAATTGAATAAAAATAATTATGGGCTTAAATTTATATGTATAGAATCATGAATGAGTCTATTTTCAAGAGAAATAAATGGGAACATCATCCAAATTCTGTATGAAGAGATAATTAATTTTTAGTGAAGAAGGGTCAGAACTGTTGGACAGCAGAACAGGGGTGACTTTAAAGAATAAACTGTACTTATTGGCTAAACCAAAAATTCTGAAAATTTTATGTAAGAATATATGTGAGTCTAGTTTCAGAGAAAATTATCGGATCCTAATTTGGAGTTCTTTAACTCAAGATAAAAAAAAATTAGTGACTATGACTCAAGTAGACAGCTTTGAAAGAACTATAAATAATAGTTGAATTATAGAGAATGTTGCATATGAACATGAAATGTATTAAATTGATAATTAAATTTATTTATTTAGATCCAGAAGATTCAAATACGAAGCTAGATCAAGGAAAGAAAAAAGTTCGGGATTAGTAGATTTTTTGTTTACAAACAAGTATCAAGGTAAGTTCATGTAACTTGAATTATATTCTTAAATGCTTGAGATTGTATGTTATTGATGTGAATATGATTTGAATGTTCATTATATGAAAATTAATGAAACATTGATATATTTGATAAAATGGGAAGAAATCCAAGTTGAATGAAAGGAAAATTCGATGGATCTCTCAAAAGGAATTGACGGTAAAAGGATCTAGCCGGACGGGTGATCCTATCTGATATAGCCCTCCAAGAATATGTGTAAAATGGATTTAGCCGGACGGTAATCCGAATTAGGGTCTCAATTTAGCTCGACTGGTAATTCAGATACAAGCTCATTAGAGTAATTGTCGTTGCAGGATTTAGCTCGACCGGTAATCCCGACAATACTCTATGAGTTTATATTGCGGGATTTAACTCGACCGGTAATCCCGCCGCAAGGTTGAGGTTCATGAGTGTGCTCTCTGAAATGGAAATGTGAGCACATGAATATGAATTGACGGACTTAATTGTACACTAAAAGTGTACCTCGAAAATCCATTGAAATTCGATAAATTCAACGGGATAAATATGGAAAATAATAAGGAATGAAAATCATGGTATTGATGAGTACATCAATCATGGTATACATTATTGGTACATGGAAATTATTGTACTAACTTGAATGTTGAGTTTGTGCATATTAGGGTAATAATGCATTGAATGGATATAGGAATGTTTATTGTATTGTATTGAAAATATTAGGTAAGTATAATTCTTGTTACATGAGCTTACTAAGCACAAAGTGCTTACCCCGTTTCCTTTTCCTCTGTTTTGTAGTGTTAAGAGCTCGGAGATCGGATTTGGTCGGAGACACATCACACTATCAACCTCAGGACTTCGGTATATAAAGAAACTTTATTTTGGAGAATAATGGCATGTATAAGCTAATAAAGTAAATGATTCTATGAAATGAATGTAAGGTCAACCAATGGTATGGCTAACAAATCTTGGTTTTGTTATGTGATGAGGTTATCTTATAAAAAGGCATGAATCTATCTTGAAAATATGCTGAATTGGATTGGTTGATTTGGATTGGTCTCGATATAATATTGCAAGGAAGGTTAGATATCTGTAAAGAGATTATATTGAGTTTTTCTAAAAAAATAATAATAATAATTCGTAAACTCCGGTAATACCTCGTACCCTATTCCGGCAATGAATACGGGTAGGGGGTATTACATTTATTGGTATCAGAGCTACAGTTTAGTCAGTTCTAGGATCGATGTAGCAAATACGAGATTAGCTATATGTGCCATTTAAATTATTATTGATAGTGTGATATCTCTTGACCATTTAAAGTGTGTTTTTCTTATAGTAATGTCATTCGACCGAGCTCAATTTGAGGAAGCTGAGAGTCATGCTCCGACTTCAGTACAAAGAGAAGAAACTAACATAGAAGGCCCGAGACAGAAGGTCGAGGGGAGGAGGCAAAAACATCCTTCTTTCAAATGATGAATGAATGGTTTAATCAATACTTAAGACCTAACCCTGTAATGCAGCAAGTTCAAGTTCCCCCTTCTGCTCCTCCACCGGTTCCCGAGATCTCACAGGGTACAGGTACTGAATCTGTTAGAAAAGGGAAAGCTCCAGTAGATAAAATTCGAAAATATGGGGCCGAAGAATTTCTAGCAGCAGTTGATGATGATTTTAAACGGGCTGAATTCTGGTTAGAAAACACTACTCGGGTTTTGGAGGAATTATCTTGTACACCAGAAGAATGTCTGAAATGTGCCGTCTCACTGCTAAAAGACACAGCTTACCATTGGTGGAATACTAAAGCTTCAGTTGTTCCGAAAGATGAAATTACATGGGAATTCTTTCAGACCGAGTTCAGAAAGAAATATATCAGCTAGAGGTTTCTCGATCAAAAGAGAAAAGAATTTCTTGAGCTAAAACAGGGTAACAGATCTGTATCTGAGTATGAAAGAGAATTTGTTCGATTGAGTAAATATGCTCGAGAATGGGTACAGTCAGAAGCTGAAATGTGCAAACGATTCGAAGAAGGGTTGAATAAAGATATTAAGCTACTGATCGGAATTCTTGAAATTCGAGAGTTTGCTACATTGGCAGAGAGAGCTTATAAAGCAGAAGAATTGAGCAAAGAAAAGAAACAGGCTGAGAGGGAAGCTCGAATTTTTAGTAAAAGACCGATGGGAAAATCTCAGTTTTCTGCTTCAGAGAAATTGAAGAAGTATCAGGATCGTTCTACTTCAGCCATTGGGCATTCGGGCAGAGAGTGAGGTTCTCAACGCATTAATCCAAGGCCTTCTACTCTATCAGTGACTAGTGTTGGCAGTGTTGGCACTCCTAAACCGAGATGCCAGTACTGTAATAAAGCTCATTTTGGTGAATGTCGATTAAAGAGCGGGGCTTGTTACCGATGTGGTTCTTTTGACCATTTCCTCAGTGATTGTCCAGAAATGGGTAAAAAAGAAGCTGAACAGATATCGAAGCTGAGTAATCCAGTTGGTAATGTCAGTGGTAGTCGAGGAGTTACAAAAGATATTGCAGGTAGGCCTGAGGCACAAACACCTGCTAGGACATATGCCATTCGTGCCAGAGAAGATGCCTCAGCACCCGATGTTATTACTGGTACATTTTCTTTACTTGATACTGATATTACTGCATTGATTGATCCTGGTTCTACGCATTCATATATATATATATATATGTGTTAAACTTGAAATTATTAAAAATTTATCTATTGAACCTACTGAATTTGTGGTTAAAGTCTCGAACCCCCTGGGCCAGTCTGTGTTGGTGGATAAAATTTGTAAAAATTATCCACTGATGGTAAGAGGTTATTGTTTCCCGGCTAATTTGATGTTACTGCCATTTGATGAATTTGACGTGATATTGGGCATGGATTGGTTAACCCAGCATGATGCGGTAGTAAATTGTATACAAAAATATATTGTGCTAAAATGTCAGAATGGTGAGTTGATCCGGTTAAATCGATCGATGCCAGGTTATCTCGATATGATTTCAGAATGTCGACAGAGGTATGTCAAAAAGGGTATGATGCTTACTTGGTTTATGTACTTGACACCAAAGTATCTGAGTCAAAAATACAGGCAGTTCCAGTGGTATGTGAATTTTCCGATGTGTTTACAGAGGAATTACCAGGATTGCCACCAGAAAGAGAAGTGAAATTTTCTATAGATTTGATTCCGGAACTACTCCGATTTCCATAGCTCCGCATCGGATGGCTCCTCTGAAATTAAAAGAGTTAAAGACACAGTTGCAAGAGCTTGTTGATAGGGGTTTTATTCGACTGAGTCATTCACCTTGGGGTACTCCGGTTCTGTTTGTGAAAAAGAAAGACGGGTCCTTGAGATTATGTATCGACTACCGGCAGCTTAATAAAGTAACCATAAAGAATAAGTACCCGTTACCCCGGATTGATGATTTATTTGATCAGCTGAAAGGTGATACTGTGTTTTCAAAGATTGATCTTCGATCAGGTTATTATCAGTTACGGGTAAAAGAGTCAGATGTCCCAAAAACAACCTTTAGAACCAGGTACAGGCATTATGAGTTTCTAGTTATGCCGTTTGGGCTAACTAATGTACCTGCAGTATTCATGGATTTAATGAAACGGATATTCAGACCGTATTTAGACAGATTTGTGGTAGTATTCATTGATGATATTTTGGTTTATTCTCGGGATGAAGAAGAACATGCAGAACATTTGAGAATTGTGTTGCAAATTCTGCGAGAGAAGCAGTTATATGCTAAATTCAGTAAATGTGAATTTTGGCTTCGAGAAGTGGGTTTTCCATGACATATTGTATCTACCGAAGGCATCAGGGTAGATCCAAATAAAATCTCAGCTATTGTTAATTGGAATCCACCAAAGAATGTAACTGAAGTTAGAAGTTTCTTGGGTTTAGCTGGTTATTATCGGAGATTTGTACAGGGATTCTCTATGATAGCTTCTCCAATGACTCGATTATTGCAGAAAGATGTAAAGTTCGAGTAGACTGATGAATGTCAACAAAGTTTCAACCGATTGAAAGACCTATTAACGAAAGCACCTGTATTAGTGCAGCCTGAACCGGGTAAGGAATTTGTTATTTAAAAAGATGCCTCATTAAATGGTTTAGGTTATGTTTTGATGCAAGAAGGTAAAGTAACAGCCTATGCTTCAAGACAACTTAAACCACATGAAAGAAATTACCCAGTACATGATCTTGAATTAGCTGATATTGTATTTGCACTGAAGATATGGCTGCATTACTTGTACGATGAGAAATGTCATATTTATACTGATCATAAAAGCTTGAAATATTTGAGGACACAGAAAGATTTGAATTTGAGACAACGCAGATGGCTTGAACTGATAAAGGACTATGATTTGATTATTGATTACCATCCGGGTAAAGCCAATGTTGTAGCTGATGCTTTGAGCCAGAAATCTCTGTTTGCTTTATGAGCTATGAATACCCGGTTATCATTGACTAATGATGGTTCAATCCTAGCAGAATTAAGAGCTAAACCGATATTTTTACAGCAAATATGTGAAGCTTAGAAGAATGATGATAAGTTACAAGTTAAATGGGCACAGTGTGAGTCAGGTAATGATTCTGAATTTCAGATTGGTTCTGATGGTTGTTTATTATTCGAGGTAGGGTATGTGTACCTCGAATTGAGCTCATCTGAAGATTCTACGCGAGGCTCACAATGTATTATATCTGTACATCCGGGAATAATAAAATGTATAATGATCTCAAAAGATGTACCGGTGGTCGGAATGAAACGTGATATCTCCGAGTTTGTATCAAGGTGTTTAATATGTCAGCAAGTTAAAGCTGAACATCAGGTACCTTCGGGGTTACTTCAGCCAATTATTATACCGGAATGGAAATGGGAAATAATCACTATGGATTTTGTATCGGGGTTACCTTTGTCTCCGAGGAAAAAAAATTCTATTTGGGTGATTGTTGACCGATTGACAAAGTCAGCTCACTTTATTCCGGTACGTATGGATTATTCTTTAGATAAACTAGCTGAACTGTACATATCTGAGATTGTCAGGCTACATGGAGTGCCTGTCTCCATTATATCAGATAGAGATCCCCAATTTACGTCTCGTTTCTGGGACAAATTGCAAGAAGCCTTGGGTACTTAGTTGTATTTCAGCACTGCATTTCATCCTCAGACAGATGGTCAATCTAAGCATGTAATTCAAGTATTGGAAGATATGCTCCGATGTTGTATACTAGAGTTTGAAGGTAATTGAGAGAGATATCTACCTTTGATTGAATTTGGTTACAACAATAGTTATCAGTCGAGTATTAAAATGGCTTCGTATGAAGCTTTGTATGGTAGAAAATGTAGAACGCCGTTATATTGGACAGAGCTCAGTGAAAGGAAGATGTATGAGGTTGATTTGATCCGGGAAACAGAAGAAAAAGTAAATGTTATTCGAGATAGTCTAAAAGCAGCTTCCGATCGTCAAAAATCATATGCCGACCTTAAACGAAAAGAGATTGAATTTCAAGTCAGTGACAAGGTATTCCTGAAAGTGTCTCCTTGGAAGAAAGTCCTCCGATTTGATCGAAAGGGTAAATTGAGTCCAAGATTTATCGGGCCATATGAAATCATAGAAAGAATTGGACCGGTCGCCTACCGATTGGCATTACCACCGGAACTTGATAGAATCCATAATGTTTTTCATGTATCTATGTTACGACGATATCGATCAAATCCTTCACATGTTATTTCTCCGATGTATGGAGATTCAATGGATATGACTTACAGTGAAGAACCGGTCAAGATATTGGCACGGGAGACAAAAGAGCTTAGAAATAAAAAGATAAATTTGGTGAAAGTATTGTGGCAAAAGCACGGGATTGAGGATGCGACATGGGAACCGGAGGAGGCAATGAGGAAACAATATCCAAACCTCTTTACTGGTAAGATTTTCGAGGACGAAAATCCTAAAAGGGAGGGAGAGTTGTAATGGCCTAAATTCAAAGTTATCGGAACAGTGGTTTCGTAACCACAAATCCGATTTAAAGAGAAATTTATTTCAATATTTTTGCATGAAAATTGATATGATAGGAAAATCGTATGAAAATATTGATAGAAAAATTTTACCGATTTAGTGGTTAGTTAGAAAAAGAAATTATTGAAGAAATTAGGTAAAATAAGGTATCGCGACCTATATCTCGTAAAATCGAGTCGAAAATAATTTTATAAATATTTATGAAATGTTAGCAATGTGGTATTAAAATTTCGTTAGGAAATTTTAATGTTTGGATAGTTAATTAAATGAAAATGACTAAATTGTAAAAGGTGTAAAAGTGGATGGGATGGTTAAATAGCTTAAGTGTCTAATGAGAGAGGATTTAAAAGGAATTAGACCCAAAATTTATTTGGGCTGGACATTGGAATATTGCAAAATTAACTACATAAAACTAGGACTAAATAGGGAATATCTAGATTTCTCTTCATTTCTCTTCAATTCCAGCAGTTAAAAATGCCATAGGAGGGTTATCTAAGCTGGTATTCCATAATTTTTGCACCAAGTGAGTTAATCCTTACCTTTTTCTTGTAATTTTTGTGTTTCTAAGACTTTTACAACTAGGTCCTACTATTAAATTCATTAGTTTTTGATTTCATGGATGAAATTGAAAGTCACCATGGTTGAGTGCTGTAAGTTTATGATGAAATGGAATTAAATTAAAGCTTAAATTTGTTTATGAGATGATTTTATTAGGTAAGTTCAATAGAAATTGATTTTTAGGACCTAATTGTGAAAATGTTTAGAATTAAAGTCTATTGCTGAATTTTTTATTCTTAAAGGTTTTAAACTAGTTTAAGGTGATAGAATAAAGTATTAATTGAGAAAAATCAGCTCAATTGAGAGGCTAATTGAGTAGGGATGAAATTGTTATTTATTAAAAGCTTAAGGGAAAAATGGTAATAAACAGCTTGCACTAAAACAATATTGGACAGCAGCAGTAGACTAACTTTGAAAAATCACCATAAATTGGAGAAATCAAATTAGAAGATGAAAAAAATATGAAATTAAAGCTTATTGAGTCTAGTTTCTTATAGAAGAAACAGTGTAAGCAATGAATCTGTAAATCATGAGATATAATGAATTTTGTGAGACAAGGTCAGAATGAATTCGAGTTCCCCTGTTCTGACTTTGAAAAATCATAAAAAAATGAATAAAAATAATTATGGGCTTAAATTTATATGCCTAGAATTCGTAATGAGTCTATTTTCAAGATAAATAAATGGTAACATCATCCGAATTCTGTATTAAGAGATAATTAATTTTTAGTGACGAAGGGTCAGAACTATCAGACAACAGAACAGGGGTGACTTTAAAGAATAAACTGTACTTATTGGCTACACCAAAAATTCTGAAAATTTTATTGTAAGAAGATATACGAGTTTAGTTTTAGGGAAAATTAATGGATCTTAATTTGGAGTTACGTAGCTCAGGTTATAAATAATTCAGTGACTATGACTCAAATAAACAACTTTGAATAAACTATAAATAATAATAATGAAATTATAGAAATTGTTGCATATGAACATGAAATGTATTAAATTGATAATTAAATTTATTTATTTAGATCCAGAAGATTCAAATACGAAGCTAGATCGAGGAAAGGAAAAAGTTCAGGATTAGTAGATTTTTGTACACGAACAAGTATCAAGGTAAGTTCGTGTAACTTGAATTATATTCTTAAATGCTTGAAATGTATGTTATTGATTTGAATATCATTTGAAAGTTCATTGTATGAAAATTAATGAAACATTGATATATTTGATAAAATGGGAAGAAATCCAGGTTGAATGAAAGGAAAACTCGATGGATCTCTGAAAAGGAATTGACGGTAAAAAGGATCTAGCCCGGACGGGTGATCCTATCCTGATATGGCCCTCTCGAAGAACATGTGTAAAATGGATTTAGCCCGGACGGGTAATCCGAATTAGGGTCTGAATTTAGCCTGGACTGGTAATTCAGATTCAAGCTCATTAGAGTAATTGTCGTTGCAGGGGATTTAGCCTGGACTGGTAATCCCGCTGTAAGGATGAGGTTCGCGGGAGTGTGCTCTCTGAAATGGAAATGTGCGCACATGAATATGAATTGACGGACCTGGGAATGTATACTAAAAGTGTACCTTGGAAAATCCATCGAAATTTCGAGAAATTTAACGGGATAAATATGTAAAAATAACAAGGAAATGGAAATCATGGTATTGACGAGCTCATCAATCATAGTATATATTATTGGTAAATGAAAATTATTGTACTAACTTGAATGTTGAGTTTGTGCATGTTCGGGTAATAATGCATTGAATGGATATATGAATGTTTATTGTATTGTATTGAAAATATTAGGTAAGTATAATTCTTGTTACATGAGCTTACTAAGAACAAAGTGCTAACCCTGTTTCCTTTTCCCCTGTTTTGTAGTGTTAAGAGCTCGAAGGTCGGATTTGGTCAGAGACACATCACACTATCAACCTCAGGATTTCGATATATATAAAAAACTTTATTTTGGAAATCAATGGCATGTATAAGCTAATAAAGTAAATGATTCTGTGAAATGAATGTAAGGTCAACCAATGGTATGGCTAACAAATCTTGGTTTTAGTATGCGATGATGTTATTTTATAAATATGCGTGAATATATATGCATTAACCTATCTTGAAAATATGTTGAATTGGATTGGTTGATGTGGATTATTTTTGGTCTCGATTTAATATTGCAGGCAAGGTTAAATATTTATAAAGGGGCTATATTGAATATATAAAAAAAAATCGTAAACTCCGGTAATACCTCGTACCTTATTCTGGCAATGAATACGGGTAGGGGGTATTACAACCCAAGATTCTCTCTAATCATGAAAATCCTAAGTCTTGAATGGAGGTGATGATGGTGAAAACAAGGGAAAAAAATGATGTTTTCTATCAAGAAATAATGAAAAAAACTTGAATTTTTGTGTAGGGTTTCATTTAGAATCTACACAATAGTTGTTATCAAATTTGAGCAGAAGAGATGAAAAGAAAAGTTCTTTCCCTTTTCATTGTATCGATCATTTAAAATTTGGTCAATTTCATACTAATGCATGGTCCACATTTAACATTCATTTTATAATCTAACCCAATAGCTCAAAATTAGTCCCCGAAATTTATTGTCTGATAATATAGTGTTTCTAATAATAAATACTTGAAAAATGATCAAAATGTATTTAGATGGTAATATTACTATTTTGTCTCATTTTGCCTCTTAAAATAATTTATTCATAACAATAAGTACTTACCAAAGACAAATATCATAATTTACACCCTTAATTATGATCATTGGATGATTAAAAATACACTTTTATTCTTCCATCGATAAAAATGAAAATTATACAAATCTTTCCCTATTTGGTTCAAAAATGAAAATAATCAATATTAATTCACATTTTATCTTTTGGTCAAATTTACATTTTAATCTTCAAACTTTTAAAATTCACAAATTGATCTTTTTTTACATCTACAATTATCTACATTGATTTCCACCTGCAATGGGATAAACAAGTATAATTTGACAAATTTATAATGAATTATATTATCTTATACCACTTTTTTCGTTATAATCCTTAATGTTTTTTTACTCATATCAATACTTAAAAAATATTTTTTTGGGTGACAAAAAAAAAGTGACCTAGAAATTGGGTGACCAAAATGAAGTGTAAACATGATATGGCATGTACAGTCAACCACCGTTAGAGATTTAACGCTTGGGTGAATAAAATGAAATATCCTAGATTGGGTGACAAAATTGCAAGGATTTCATTTTGGATGACCAAAATGAAAACACACTAAAAGTTGAGTGACCAACTTGGGAGTTTACCCTTTAATTTTTTTATGAGCAGTACGAGGCCAGGGTCCATAAAACATCTAACCCGACCCAAAGCCCAAACGGACTCATTTTCCTGTTTTGAAGTCGGTTAATATCCATCACGGGTCACGCTATACAAATAATCCCTAGAAATCACTCTCGACTCAAATATCTGCAGCACAGCCACAGATCTCCATATCCATATTAACAATCTGCTTCAGGTCTGCCCGTCTTTCTTTCATTTATTTATATTTATTTTCCATCTTAAGTATTTCATTTCATTTCTTTTACGTATCGATCTTTTCTTTTTGTTTCTTTTAAGTTTTAGGTTTTGTTGAATTTTCGATAAAAAATTTGGAAAAAAAACCCTAGTTATGGATATTGATAACGAGATCGCCAAAACCCAAGAGGAGCGAAGAAGAAAGGAGGAGGAACTCGCCTCGCTTACCTCCCTCACTTTCGACCGTGATCTTTACGGCGGAACAGACAGGAATGCTTACGTTACTTCTATCCCTGTCAACGATGAAGACGATGCCAATCTTGATTCCATGGATTCCGAGGTTGCTCGGAAGCTCGCTTCTTACACGGCTCCTAAATCACTCCTCAAAGAGATGCCTCGCGGTGAAGATGAGGATAACGCGCTGGGGTTTAGGAAGCCAGCGAAAATTATTGACCGTGAAGATGAGTATAGGAGGAGGAGGTTGAACCAAGTTATTTCTCCTGATAGACACGATGCGTTTGCCGCCGGGGAGAAGACCCCGGATCCCTCTGTGAGGACTTACGCGGATGTAATGAGAGAGCAGGCGCTGGCGAGGGAGAAGGAAGAGACTTTGAGAGCTATAGCGAAGAAGAAGAAGGAGGAAGAGGAGGCTGCTAAGGTAGAGAAAGAGAGCGGTGGGGCAGCTGCTGCGGTGCCTAAGAGGAGGAATAGATGGGACCAGTCTCAAGATGACGGTAGTGCTGCAGCAAAGAAGGCTAAAACGACGTCAGATTGGGATTTGCCTGATGCTACTCCTGGTATTGGGCGTTGGGATGCTACTCCTACGCCAGGGAGAGTTTCTGATGCCACCCCATCAGTTGGGAGGAGGAATAGATGGGATGAGACACCAACACCTGGGCGTTTGGCTGATTCAGATGCAACCCCAGCAGGTGGAGTTACTCCAGGGGCCACCCCAGCTGGGGTTACATGGGATGCTACTCCAAAGGGATTGGTTACTCCCACGCCGAAACGGCAGAGATCTAGGTGGGATGAGACTCCTGCAACCATGGGAAGTGCGACTCCGATGGCAGGGGCTACACCAGCGGTTCCTCTTACACCTGGGGTTACTCCTTTTGGTGGTACTGATTTGCAGACACCAACCCCAAGTAATCTTCGTGGGCCTATGACTCCTGAGCAGTATAATTTGTTGAGGTGGGAGAAGGATATTGAGGAGAGGAATAGGCCATTGACTGATGAGGAGCTTGATGCTATGTTCCCACAAGAAGGTTATAAGATTTTGGAGCCGCCTGCTTCTTATGTGCCTATTAGGACACCTGCTCGAAAGCTTCTTGCTACTCCAACTCCTATGGGAACTCCACTTTATGCTATTCCTGAGGAGAATCGTGGGCAGCAGTTTGATGTGCCTAAGGAGGCACCTGGTGGATTGCCATTTATGAAGCCGGAGGATTATCAGTATTTTGGGTCATTGTTGAATGAGGAAAATGAGGAGGAATTGACACCAGAAGAGCAGAAGGAACGGAAGATTATGAAACTTCTGTTGAAGGTAAAGAATGGAACACCGCCACAAAGGAAAACTGCTTTGAGGCAGCTCACTGATAAGGCAAGGGAATTTGGTGCTAATGCATTGTTTAACAGGATTCTTCCGTTGCTTATGCAACCTACATTGGAAGATCAAGAGAGGCATCTCTTGGTTAAGGTTATTGACAGGGTTCTATATAAATTGGATGAGTTGGTTAGGCCTTATGTGCACAAGATTCTTGTTGTTATTGAACCCTTGTTGATTGATGAAGATTATTATGCTCGTGTGGAAGGTAGAGAGATCATTTCTAATCTCAGTAAGGCAGCTGGTTTGGCTACTATGATTGCTGCAATGCGTCCTGATATTGACAACATTGATGAATATGTTAGGAATACTACTGCTAGAGCATTTAGTGTTGTTGCTTCTGCTCTTGGGATTCCTGCACTTCTACCATTTTTAAAAGCTGTGTGTCAGAGTAAGAAGTCATGGCAAGCTAGGCATACTGGGATCAAGATTGTTCAGCAGATTGCTATTTTGATTGGTTGTGCTGTTCTTCCTCACTTGAAGTCTCTAGTAGAAATCATAGAACATGGTTTGAATGATGAGAATCAGAAGGTGAGGACAATCACTGCTTTATCTTTGGCTGCTCTTGCTGAGGCTGCTGCCCCTTATGGTATTGAGAGCTTTGACTCAGTTTTAAAACCTTTGTGGAAAGGTATCAGGTCTCACCGGGGTAAAGTATTGGCTGCTTTTTTAAAGGCCATTGGTTTTATCATTCCTTTGATGGATGCAATTTATGCTAGTTACTATACGAAAGAAGTTATGTTTATACTTATCCGAGAATTCCAGTCTCCTGATGAAGAAATGAAGAAAATTGTGCTAAAGGTTGTCAAGCAATGTGTTAGCACAGAAGGTGTCGAAGCTGAGTATATTAGGAATGATATCCTACCTGAGTTCTTTAGGAATTTCTGGGTGAGAAGGATGGCTTTAGATAGGAGAAATTATAGGCAGCTTGTCGAGACAACTGTTGAGATGGCAAATAAAGTAGGTGTTGCTGATATTGTAGGGAGAATAGTAGAGGATCTTAAGGATGAGAGTGAACCTTACAGGCGTATGGTAATGGAAACAATTGAGAAGGTGGTTGCAAACTTGGGTGCATCTGACATTGATGCCAGGTTGGAGGAACTCTTGATTGATGGTATTCTTTATGCTTTCCAAGAGCAGACCAGTGATGATGCTAATGTAATGCTTAATGGTTTTGGTGCTGTTGTGAATTCACTTGGGCAGAGAGTGAAGCCTTATCTTCCCCAGATCTGTGGTACAATAAAATGGCGCTTGAATAACAAGAGTGCCAAGGTCAGGCAGCAAGCAGCTGATCTTATTTCAAGAATTGCAGTGGTTATGAAACAGTGTCAAGAGGAACAATTGATGGGCCATCTAGGGGTTGTTCTATATGAGTACCTGGGTGAGGAGTACCCTGAAGTATTGGGATCTATTTTAGGTGCCCTCAAGGCAATTGTCAATGTCATTGGTATGACTAAAATGACCCCTCCAATCAAGGATTTGCTTCCAAGGTTGACACCGATTCTGAAAAATAGACATGAGAAGGTCCAGGAGAACTGTATTGATCTTGTTGGCCGTATCGCTGATCGAGGTGCAGAGTTTGTACCAGCTAGGGAGTGGATGAGGATTTGTTTTGAGCTTCTCGAGATGCTTAAAGCTCACAAGAAGGGTATTCGAAGAGCTACTGTCAATACCTTTGGATATATTGCTAAAGCCATTGGCCCACAAGATGTCCTGGCAACTCTATTGAACAATCTCAAAGTGCAGGAACGCCAGAACCGTGTTTGCACAACTGTGGCTATTGCAATTGTTGCTGAAACATGTTCACCTTTTACAGTTTTGCCAGCATTGATGAATGAGTACCGCGTGCCAGAACTTAATGTGCAGAATGGTGTCTTGAAGTCTCTTTCCTTCCTTTTTGAGTATATTGGTGAAATGGGAAAGGATTACATCTATGCTGTGACTCCATTACTTGAGGATGCTCTTATGGATAGAGATTTGGTTCACAGGCAAACTGCAGCTTCAGCTGTCAAGCACATGGCTTTGGGTGTTGCTGGGTTAGGTTGTGAGGATGCTTTAGTCCACTTGATGAACTATGTCTGGCCCAACATATTTGAGACTTCACCTCACGTAATCAATGCTGTAATGGAAGCCATCGAAGGGATGAGGGTAGCCTTAGGTGCTGCAATTGTGCTGAACTACTGTCTCCAGGGACTCTTCCATCCTGCTCGTAAGGTTAGGGAAGTGTATTGGAAGATTTATAATTCACTTTATATTGGATCCCAAGATGCTCTAGTTGCAGCGTATCCTATTCTAGAGGACGAGCAGAGTAGCGAGCAGAACAACATATATAGTAGGCCCGAGTTAATGATGTTCGTATAAATTGCTGCTATGATAGGCAGATATCACTTTTGGACTGATTTTATTAGACTTTGAATGTTCTCCTTTACTACTGCCGTAGGTAGTTAAAAAGTTAGAACTCTTACGCCTATAATGGGATTGTGACATTGTTTATTAGTATTAATTTTGGACTGTGTGATGTAGTTGCATGCTATGAAATGAAATGATAATATGGCAAACTTTGTGTTGTTACCAATGCATTCCAATAAATTTGTTGTTTATATTTACTAGTTCTTCAGGCAGCAAGCATTTTGAACATAATAGCATTTTCAAGGTGGTTCAAGTGACAGGTGCTCACTCCTCTGGCTGTGTCCTTGGTACAAGCACCTGTTTCAACCACCATTGGTACCCATTGCTGATAGCCAGCCTCCACCAGAATGGCCAGGAGCGGGTCTTGGATATGGGCAGCTCCTCTGCTGCTATCGGTGGTGGTACCAGCAAGTTCCTGACAAAATCCAATCAATATTACGGATTTTCCATTATAAAGAAAAAGATGGGATTAATTTGATGATTCAACTTAGCTCGTGTTTATTAATTAAAAAGAACATTTTAATATAATTTAAAAATTAGTGTGGATATCGTCCTCCTCCAACTCACATTTGGTTAAGGGAAACAAAATATTTCAATATCAATGAAAAGATCTAGCGTCTACTGAATACTGGTTATGATGTAAAAGTGGGGATCAATAAGAAGTATATAGCATTTAGTGAAATTTGAGACGAAGATGAATAGATCAATTTCAGTCCATTAACATCAAAATCTTGGTGTAGGCACCTGTTGGCTTGACGTCCTCTCTTTTCCATCAACTGAATTTGCAGGTAAGAGGTATAAAGACACTGAGCACTGAGTTAATTCGTTGCTGTGCTGAGCCAACGAGTTGGCGCGCATTTGGTTAAAAATTCAATACAAAGGAGAAAAAAGGACAAAAGGAAAAAAAGCGCCCCAGAAATCGTATAAAAGCGCCTCTTGACCCGCTGTTCGCTAATCGCTGCGTTAATTTAGTTTCTCATTAAATTAAACGGTCAAAAAAAGGGAACAAAAATGGCTTTTTGCACAATTGACCTTTATTTTCTCTTTTCTAGTGTTTCCGGGAAAAACAACACTGAGGCCCCAAGAGGAGAAGAGAAAATGAGAAAAGAAAATTTACCCATTCTTTATTCATCTGATTAGATTTTAGATTCTTTAGTGTAAAGTATAGATAGAGAGGAAGAAGGGATCAAAGAAAATGATGTTGGTTTTCTATTTGATCTCATTGCCTTTAACAATGGGGATGGTGATTCTCACACTGAGATATTTCGCGGGTCCAGCTGTTCCTATTTACGTCTTGTTAACCGTTGGATATACCTGGTTCTGTTCTTTCTCAATCATCATCCTCGTTCCTGCTGATATTTGGACGGTGATTTCCTTAGTTTTTTAAAAAATGATTCATATCTACCGTTACATAAAATATGTGTGTGTGTATTCTCTTTATAATGAGTTGTTTTTTGGGTTATGCTTTTCCCCTTTTCAATTATTGATTGGATTTAAAATTGTGTATTTCATTTGTTGAAACTACTGATCTTGGTCAATTGAAATTTAAAGCTGAATTTGTAATTCTTTTGGTTGCTTGGAATTGAATACGAAATGAACATTGATGATAAAAGAAATGGAATTTTGCATTCTTTACCTGAGTGTATTTGAAGTCTAAGCGCTTATTTTGGTTTCTTCCGTGGAAATGCCAAGTACGGGTTGAATTTATTTGAGGAAGTTCCAAGGCATTTGATTTCTATCCTGCAAATTATGCATGTGTTTTGAATTGATTGATTGATTGATTTTCTTTTGTTTTCTTCATCATGCAGACAATGGTGGGTCATTCCAGCAAAGCAATATCTTTATTCTGGAGCTTGACTTATTGGAGTACATTTCTGCTAACATGGTATGTGAACTAGAATGAATCTGCTAACTGTTTTTACCCCCTAATTATATGTTACTTTGCCGGCCCTACTTCTTTGCAAGTGTTCTTGCAGCTACTTCTCTGTGTATTTGGAAATATTTTTATACTTCTACTTTTAATTGCTGTACTTCTGTTATCTTTTGTTATTTATCGTGCTTCCATCTACAATAAAATTTTTAGAAGCTTCATGGTTAAAAGATGCATGTATTCTCATAGATTTGTATCAAATTATTTCTCTAAGCAGGGTTGTGGTGCCTACTCTTCAGGGTTATGAAGATGCTGGAGATTTCACCATGGCAGAAAGATTGAAGACTAGTGTACATGCAAACTTAGTCTTCTACCTCTGCGTTGGTTCTCTTGGACTTGTCGGAGTCATTTTATTCATTATTTTTCGCAGAAATTGGTTCGTTTTCTTTTCTATTAATTAATTCTCTGTCTTCTTTGTTTCAGACTGATCCTTGTTTCTCATCATGTTTGTCTGCATATAATTATTCCTGTAGATGTTGTGACCATCATCATTCAGGTGCTAAGTTAGTGCTATTTGGTAATCAATTGCCTGTTGTAACAATGATTAGCGATTTGATATTCCCGTCGTTTTCTTTTTGGTACATTACAAATTAGGGGAGGGTATATCATTGCCGGGGCTTGAACCTTAGACCTGAAGTTGCCAACACAGAGCCTGGGCTATCTTTTGCTTTTTGGGTTTATTAGTCCTTAACTACTACCTTGGTCTTATATTCCTGCATTTGTTAAAATTCCTGCTTCTGCGGTTTTGGCTGGTGACTAGTATGGCATCTTTTGCACTGATTGATCCGTTATTTGTTTTTTTAATTTTGGGGGTGAAGGAGTGGAGGCATGCTTGGTTTTGCTATGGCTTGCTCCAATACTTTTGGGCTTGTTACTGGTGCCTTTCTTCTTGGCTTTGGTCTTAGTGAAATCCCAAAGGGCATTTGGAAGAATGCGGATTGGAGCACCCGCCAAAAGGTTCTCTCACACAAAGTTGCTAAAATGGCTGTTAAACTTGATGGCGCTCATCAAGAATTTTCAAATGCTATTGTAGTAAGTTCATCTATAACTTCTCCATATGTAAATGCAACAAGGGAAAAATAATAGAGGCCATGTTCAGCTTGTTTTCCTCTTTGGGTTTCTTAAATCTTTTGTGGTTTATTTTATTTAGTTATTTTTTTAACTTTGTTGGATCAAAATGTTTTTCCTATTCACATACATTTGATGATTGCCTAAAGGGAAGGATATTGTTTATTTAGTAACGCTCAGTTACTGTCATATTCCTGTTAGCATCTCCATAGGAGCCATTAGTATTTTAATATTCCCTTATTTTTTGGGCCTGCACCATTTAGTAGTACATTAGATTAGACTAATTTTTTCCCCTACTCTTACACGGTAAGATGTTATTGCAGTCTAGTTGCCTGTTTGGATTTATGATTAGGGATATAATTTTCATATCCTTTGATATTGGTATATTTTCAAATTCAGGTTGCTATAGATAACATCAATTTATTATTCTTTTTTCCATCAGAACTAATGAAGGTGCATTTAATTAGGTTACTCAGGCGACATCAAGTCAGATGACAAAGCGTGATCCTTTAAGACCATATATGAATATTATTGATAGCATGTTAGAGAAAATGGTACTCCATTGCTGTCTACGTGTCTTTAGTCGCGAAATGGACCCTTTTTGTACTATCCTCAAATTTATTTTCTGTTTTGCAGTTAAAGGAAGATTCTTCCTTCAAACCCCAAGGTGGAAGGTTTGGGGAGAATGATATGGATTACGATACTGACGAGAAATCAATGGCGTCTCTCAGACGCCGGCTTAGGATAGCTAGAGATCAATACTGTCGGTATCGAAGGTATATGTCATAATGTGGTTAAAAAATTTTCTATTGGTGGTATAGTATATGTCAAGATCAACGAAGTACTGTTCTTTTTTTCTTTTTGATCATTGAAGTACTGTTCTTTGATTGTTCTCACTTTGTTTAAATTTTCATGCAATATTGTACAAATTTTGTGGTGGTGTTTGAAATTGACAGTCCAGATGTGTGCATTTCTTGGGAGAAACGTCCAAATTCATGTGAACTTGCATATTGATATAATATTTACACACGAGGAAAAACAGTGTCAAACTCTATTTCTGCTATTCTTGCACTTTTAGAAGAATTATCACTATTTTTACCCTTTTGACTCTTTAAGTTGTCCAAGCTTTGAGGAAAGAGATCAAATGATGGTAGATCACTCTCCCTGTCTAGCATGGTTTTGGTATCATTAAGCTTTAGAAATATGAATATTGTTGCTGTACTCTGCTTTAACTGAATCTTTTCCTGTGGTAATTAAAGTTGACTCTTAGACTTCTGCAGTGAATATATGAACTTTGTCTTGGAAGCTCTTGAGCTGGAAGACACCATCAAAAACTATGAGCGCCGTGATGCAACTGGATGGTTTGTACTTCAAACTTAAAGAACGATGCATATTATGTTATATGCCTTTTTATCCCTGATTTGGTCTGTAAAGCATCACTTTGTACTTAAATTCTGAGTTCATTTGTTATATCTTAAGGTGCTTATGCTACGGGGTTCAATACCTTGGCTGAGCTGAACTGCGTGAAGTGAATTGTGTTAAAATCCTTTTTCCCCTGCCTTCATTTCCTGTAAACTTACCTTGGATTTGCTCTCTTTTACCTACACAGAGAGAGTGCATTTACAACTTTCTTTTGTGCTTTGCTAAGTCATACTCTATCTCCTAGTGTAGAATATATAGATATTATATTTAAGTTCGTTGAACATTTTGTGATTTGTTTATTACCATTATGCATAAGCATTTAAGTGGTCATGAAATAGCCGAGGCATTCAATAAGACGTTATCAATGTTTTAAGCCTTGAGGATATAATCTTCAATGCTAGGGAGAGTAGTTAAGATCAGGTATTGCTTATTTTTGGTAAGTGAGTAGAGAAACAGCTTTAGATACCAATCATCTGTATTGGGGTTGTCACGTAGCTGATTTATATGACAGTGAGGCTTGTCAGGGAAAGACATTCCACATGAAACAATAAAATCAAGTTTATTTACAAAGAAAGAACTTGTTGGAGCGAGTTTTCATTAAATTTTATTCGACAAATGGTTCCCTTTGAATCCAATGGAGTATTAATGAGGCTCAAAATGTTCAGATAATGGGAGTTGTTGCATCTTATTTTCCACTGAAAGCTGCCAATGTTGGTCAGAATTAAGTAAATTTAAATGAAGGTTCTAGTATTCTTCACATTATCCATTTAAGAATTTATGGTGAAACCTATTAGTTGCTATTTTTGTCATCATCATCTAATATATAAGTTAGAAGTTACTGTACATTCTTCTGTTTTTTATGTTCTATTCAAGTCTTCTATGGTGTTCTTAAAAGTTTGCAAAAGTTCAATTTTAAGTGTTGCAGGAAATTTCTTTCAAGCTTCAGGCCTGTACGAACTGGAAAACTAGGGCCTTATCTTGATACGACTGGTGATTATCCTATTCTGGGTGCTGTCTTTTTATTTATTTATTAGGATCTGGGAATTTCTGGGTGCTAAATTTAACCTATCCTAGATGCTTAAAATTTTCTGTTTCAGCTTTTCTATGATTTCCTTATAGCAGACTGGAGATCAATAAAACAAGTAAATAAATCTTCTTTAATATTTGATGGTTATATTTTTCCCTTTCCTGTTTGGAATGCGAAGACTAAATGTCCTTATGTACGAGGTAGTACTGAGAACTCAATTCATGTACATAGTGGGATGCTTAATCATTTAAACTGCTGAGTAATGAAATGGAATACTTTTGCGAACTTGCAGTAATGGTTCTTTGTTAAGTTGCATGTTATAATTTACTGTCAAGTCAGGTAATATTCAAACCGATGAGTTATTCCTTACAGAGTTCGTTTGGCGTTGTATTCTAAGAAAGCAACTACAAAAACTCTTGGCTGTAATTCTGGGTTGCATGTCAGCTGCAATACTTTTAGCAGAGGCTACCATACTGCCCCGTGGAGTTGATTTATCTCTCTTCTCCATTCTCGTAAATTCTGTGGGAAGGCAGGAGCTGGTTGGACAGGTAATATATTGAGAAACTGAACTCTAAAGAGGCTCAAATGGGTAAATGGCTTTTAGCACAAGCATCAAGCTTGTATGAGAAAAAACCATTGAACTGTACAAATCAGGTTTGCAATTTGATAGCACCATTTTATCCTAAATCCCATTCTCCCTTTCTGCAAGGAATAAATCCACCAGCAAACAGTTATTATGCCTTTTTAACTTCTGATTCAAAACTAAGAGCTGGAAACACTAGTGCTTTATAACATCAGTTATTCATTTGCTTATTTTTACCAGCAGCAAGTGATAAATCTGCCTTAAATATCTTCTTGATGCCCAATCAATCAGCCCATTTTATTTAAGTTAATAATGGTACATTTGGGTGTTTTCAAATGATCATGTTGATTTGCAGATTACTTCTTTCATCCCTCTGATGTATATGTGCGTCTGCACCTATTATTCCTTGTTCAAAATTGGAATGCTGATGTTCTATGCATTGACACCTGGACAAACAAGCTCAGTCAGCTTGCTTATGATATGCTCGTAATTCTTTCTTTTTCTTCTGTCGTTGCAGCTTTTGTTTGTCCTCTCTCTTCTAGAATTTGTAATTGAGCTTATTCCTAATTGTCTATCAGGATGGTTGCACGATATGCTCCACCAATTTCATACAACTTTCTCAATCTTATTGATCTACCTGGTAAAGGAAAAACAGTCTTCGAGAAGGTCAGTAGTTTTCTACTTTATTTCACTTTCCTTGTAATCAGCCAGCCATATGATGATTGTAATGTTTCAATTCTATGCACCAGTTCTGCAAAATAACTTAGGGTTCTTATATTGTATCCTGCAACTGGGATTTATGTCGTTAGCAGAGGCATGAAAAAGTAAGCATGAAAGTAGGATAGTATTGCATGCTATGTTACTTGGACTCATGTGTGAGTGTCAGGCATGGGATATGTCCAAAAAGGGTGTGTTCAACTTGTCTAAGCTTTTCCATGTATTTGGAGAATCCTTGGGAGGGTCATATCCAATTAAACATATCCAGATATATGTTGGATACAAGTACTTGAAGAAAAATGAAGAATCGGAGTGACATAGCTGGTTTGTGTACTGGAGTATTTAGTTCCTTAAACTGTCAAGTCCTTGCCTCAGAGACTTGAAATTCCAATTTTTCTAAGCAGAAATGTGGTTTGAGTTACTCTTTCCTTTTATGGTATTTGATTATGTTTCATATATGCAGAGAATGGGGAACATAGATGATGCTGTTCCTTTCTTTGGTAAAGGATTCAATAAAATCTATCCCCTCATCATGGTTGTATACATACTCTTACTCGTGACAAACTTCTTTGATCGTGTCATCAAATATTTTGGGAACTGGAAGTTATTCAAATTACAAATTGAAGTTGATGGCACAGATGGATTTGATACGTCAGGACTAATTATCTTACAGAAAGGTAACTAATAAAATATTTTTCATTAGCATGCACAATGGCAAGTTTCTTTCTTTTTCCTCTGTGACTACATGTTGTATATGTTTCCATTTCTTTTCCAGAGCGTTCTTGGCTTGAGCAAGGGTATAAAATCGGAGAAAATATCATTCCATTGGCAAGGAATTTCAGCAGCACGAGTATTGACATCGAACCTGGCAGCAATAACACAGTATGTATGATATTATATTTAAATTTGCTGTCATGCCAATGATTTTGCTGGTTTACATTTTAGGATATCTTCCATAGTTATTCTTCTTTTCAACGTTTAATTATGGGGTTATCTGCTTGAAGATGGTAAACAAGGATAAGAGTTCTTCAATTTCAAGAGCAAACAGTGCAGCTGAACTTGAAAAGATGGGTGAATATAAACCTCTGAAAGAAGAGTTTAAACAAGAGACAAGCAGAGAAGCCCTCACCAAGAAATATTCAGGCGTAAGAGAACAGCCAAAGAACCAAGAATCTAACTCGAATTCAACTGAGAAAGAATCCACATCCATTGCAGTTGATGATGGCCACTCAGAAAGTGCAAGGGCATCACTGTCTGGGGGATTAGCGTCGAAATGGGAATCGATGAAGTCCGGCCTTTTAAGTTTCAAAACGAACCTAGAAGCTAAGAACTTCCTCCCTCTACGCCAGACTCAAGAAAGTAAAGTGCCCTCCCATGTTTCCTCGTCTGAATCTCTGGATGAAATTTTCCAGAAACTGAAACGATCGAGCATGGACCCTAAATATCATGATGAAGACAATGAATTTTGAACATGATACAAAATTCCGAAAAGTTCAATTCATGTAGATAGATTGTAGAAGCTAAAGAATTGATTTCAGACCGAACTCGGAAAGATGTTTGGTTTGTGAGGCAAGCTGAATGCAGAGTGTAATGGAAGAGAATCTTGACTTAATTTTGCAGCATTCAATATTGTACACAATTTTGCTACAATTGACTTTCTAAACAACATAGAGCTGAAACACAGGATATGCCTGCCACAGCATGTTGTTTACTTGTAATTCCTAGCATTATAAGGTTAATCATCGACTATGGATGTTTGCTTCCTTGCAACTGCCTTTTCTTTGTTCTTTTTAATTATGTTTTTTTTTTGTCATTATAATATTGGGTTTGAACAAGTCTAGGTTTCTTTTGAATATTTTTAGATTTCAAGGTGCGTTTGGGTGCTAGAAATGCTTATTGGCAGCAAAAGCATTCCCAAACACACCAGTTTTGTAATCAAAAGCTCTTCTTGAAACTGTCTTTGTGGTGTGGTTTTTGGCTTATAGAGGTTGGAAGTTGTCTTCACTGTTCTGGTTTTGGGGAAACAAGATACTTGCCATCTTCTGCTAGCGTTGAAAACATTGGCTTGGATTAAATCAGACCGATTTGGTTTGGTGCTTTAACGACATCCAATCAGTAAAACATCAAATTAAATGGGTAATATTGGGAAAAGGTATTATAGAGACCTCAGATTGTATTGTCTCCACTTACGAGTAGTACTTTTGTTAAAAAATTTATTTATGCCACGTGGTTGATGGAGCAACCAAGCAGTACTAAATGTACATTATGCTGGTGTGGAGGGATTAATTCAAGTAGAATAGGTGAAATTTTTAACAGAAGAAATTGATAGAATTTTTAGTAGACAGTAAACTTTATGGAATTTTTGACGTGGAAGGATTAATTTAAGCAACTAAACTAAACAGTAACATATCATCACTTAACAAAATAAAATGGATGGAATTTTTAACAAAATAACCAGTTTGCTCTTTCATTTCATATATAGAGATTGATTTACTAATATTTTGGGTAAACTAACAAAATGCAAGTACTTTTCCGATAATATTGAGTTTTTTAAAATTAATATGCAAGTACTTTTCCGATAATATTGAGTTTTTTAAAATTAATCTTATAAATATTTTAACTTTAATTGATATTTAAAATAAAAATTAAATAAATAGGACATTGTTCTTATAAAAAACAACAACAACTCCATTATTAATACATAGTTAATACATCAAATAATAATCTTAATTTTGTTATGACAATTATTTTTTCTATGGCAACCTCATTTGTCTACCAAGATTTTAACCTCATTTGTCTACCAAGATTTTACTTCTTATAGAGAGGTAGTTATTATTCACATATAACATCACGTTGTTTTGGAGAGATGATTGTTATAAACTTACAATAATATTTATATCGTGAATTTTAATAAAATAAAGAAATTGAGAATTATGTTCAAAAATAAAGAAAATAGGAATCAAATCAACAAAATTAAACATGCATTTTATTTTTATGCATATTTTATTTTATACATTTATGATGCTCCAAATTCATACTAAAATATTTAATTAAGGAACTTTATAGTTTGTTGAACTAATATATTTAATTTCACTCATTAAATATTATTTTCATTTAAATAAAAAATTAGTTTATTTGCATCAAGCTTTGGGGCTCATTCAAGACTTACTCGAACTATTACTCAACAAAGAATAAGAGCTTTGGTTTCGGCTCATCGGGATAGAGATAGGAAAAAAGGGATTTTCGTGCTTGTGGATCACTCGAATAAATGCAGAAATTGTGGAGTGGGGGTATCCTATAGTTATAGTCGATTAATACACAACTGCATAAAGAAACAGCTTGCTTACGAATCGTAAAATACTTGCACAAATAGCTATCTCAAATAGGAATTGTCTTTATATGATTTCCAACGAGATTAGAAAATAAGGAGATCGGAAGGAATCCAACGAAATGCTTTAAATGAAATGGGGTTCCTCGAGAATGAACTCGGGAAGGTAGAGTAGAAATTAATATGATAAAAATTCGATTCGATAAGGTCATCAAAACAAGATGAGCGAAGACGCTCAATAAAAAAAGATTTTTTCTTCCCCAACCGGATTCGATTCTTTTGAAGGGTAAGCCTATTTATTTCGGTTCTAAGAGCGATAGTTCTAGTGGTCGACTCACTTCTTTCAAACTGTTTCTCATTATTAAGAAAGGGTAACGAAGATAAAATACGAGCTTGTTTTATAGCAATAGTAATTAATCGTTGTTGTTTTAAGGTCAATCTATTTACTCGCCTAGATAATATTTTTCCTTGTTCACTAATAAATCGACTAATTAAACTCATGTTTCTATAATCAATTCGATCCCCGATTGGATCGGGGCAAACGCCATCTGAAAAGATCGCTTGGATTTAAGAAAGAGTCGCTTGGATTTATCCATGATTTCTTTATTCCTTATTTCTAATATTTCTAAAAGAATCCTATCCCTATCTCTATTTATAAAATCCTATTTTGAAAATTCAAATTATAGAATTAATATAATAAATAGGATTTGGTTTGTTTATTTTATTATTGTATTGTTGCTGTGATCAAGGAAGCAGTACCAAATACACCTCTAGAAAGATCAGAAGTGATCAGAGCTGTAATTGTACGTACTCGTAAAGAACTCAAACTCGACAACGGGATGATAATACGATATGATGACAATGCTGCCGTTGTCATTGATCAAGAAGGAAATCCAAAAGGAACTCGAATTTTTGGTGCGATCGCTCGAATTGAGACAGTTAAATTTCACTAAAATAGTTTCATTAGCTCCCGAGGTATTATAAGACGAGACCCAAGTATAGTTAGAGTATTTAGAGTATTTAAATGGCATAGATTAATTAGTAGATTGTGTCTCACGATATACCTTTACTAAGTAAAAAAAAGACCACGTTGGTTATATCAAAATTCGGAGCAACAAAATTTTAGTTTACCATGGGTAAGGACACTATTGTCGACATAATAACCTCTATACGAAATGTTGATATGAATAGAAAAGGAACGATTCAAATAGGATCTACTAACATCACTGAAAACATTGTTAAAATACTTTTACGAGAAGGTTTTATCGATAACGTAAGGAAACATCGGGAACGCAACAAATATTTTTTGGTTTTAACCCTACGACATAGACGAAATAGAGAGCATACTCTATTTATATATCAGAATAACCATATCCGAATCTAAATTGTTCTTTTTTTGTTTTTAATAACCTTCTTTCTAACAGTCAAGTATTGGAGAAAATGTGATTTTTGCTTTTGATTTTTAATGATTTCTTAAGATTGGCACTCGAACAACTGTGAGATTGCTGGATCTATTTTACCGAGTTATTTGATCTATCGGGTTATTTGAAGATGTACGGTAGATTCAAAAAGATTAGTTTATTTGTGTTATTTATAATATTCGTGATATTATTAGTATTTTCGTAATATTATTATTAATGATATTCTTTATTTTTATTTTTTTATTAGAATCGAAAAGTTTAATTAGAATAGAAAAGTATAATAAAAGTTTAAAAATAAAAAATATTGCATTCAGACAATCATACAATATGGGGTAGTTTGAATTCTTATTGAGGCTTTTTCTTCCTAAATTATTTATTTATTTCATATAGCATATAGAAGGAAATTGATTTCATATAGAAAGTATAGATAGATTACTATGTATCGACTGAACCAATGACTATTCATGATTCCATAATTGAATCAATGCTCCAAACTAGAGGAATGTTATGGTAAAACTTCGTTTGAAACGATGTGGTAGAAAGCAACGTGCGACTTGAAGGACATGATCAGCTGTGGATGTCAAAACCCACCACTTTCCGTACATTGCTAAAAAATCGATCCCTGTTTACCAACCATACATTGTCTAACCAAATCCAATTCTCTCTCGATATGTTCCTCAAAAAATCCGATTCGTGTGGATTCTTCCCCCAACTAACGAAGAGATCTTGGCGGAATTGCCACATATGAAATTGAGCACAATTTTGCAATTTGGTGGAATACTCGAAGGGTTGATTCTTTTTTTCGTCTTAGCTTCTGTCTTTATGAATGAAAACAAAAGAAATGAGTCTCTCATTATGATCTGGATTTCATTTCTATGGGTTGCATCGTTTTTTCTTTAATTTCATTTTTATTCTTATCCTTTTATTAGACTATCCTATATAACCATAATAACTTAAAAAATAAAAATGAAAATTGAATTTATTCATTATTAAAAATGAAAATGAAATTAATTATTTTTTTTATAGTATAATAGCTAGAACTAATTATTTATATTTAATAACTAGAACTAATTATTCCATTCATTTCTATTTCAATTCTTTATGCTCAAAACCCGATTCAAGTAGTCATTTATTTGGTACATCCCAAGGATCGAGAACGCCATTCTAACCCTTCTCGGGATTCCATCCACAAACGCAAAGTTTATGGTTGGTGATATTGCACACCATCATTTAGCTATTGCAATTCTTTTCCTAATAGCGGGTCACATGTATAGAACTAACTTCGAATTGGTCACAGATAAAAAAATCTTTTAGAAGCACATATTCCTCCGGAGGACGATTGGGACGGGGCATAAGGGTCTTTATGACACAATCAATAATTCGATTCATTTTCAATTAGGCCTTGCTCTAGCTTCTTTAGGGGTTATTACGTCCTTGGTAGCTCAACAAATAAAATGAAGGAAATATATCAGACTATAGTAATTTAATACACATAGAAATTAGAAAAATACATAAAAAATATTGATTTTTATCAATTTCACGAACAAGATCCAAGAATTTCATGAAAATATTTTATCCCCTAACCACCGGCGAGAATTGCGAATTCGAATTTCTTTCAATTCCAGGGATAAAAATGGTATGCATAGAAATGCGTATTTTTAAATAATGTAAAAAAGCGTGGTCAAGTTTTGACTAAAACAAACATCTTGATAGTGATAAAAAGAAACTAATTAAATTAAAGTTCTTTCTTTGGCCCAATTATCGATTAGAAGATTTAGCTTGTATGAACCGATATTGGTTTAATACTAATAACGGCAGTTGTTTCAGTATGATAAGGATCCGTATGTATCCGCGTCTGAAAATTCGTTAATGGTACATTTTAATGGTACATTTTCCCTGTCTTTTGTTCTGTTCTCAAGTCCCTGAACTTATGAAGCCTCGTTTCTGTAGTGGGCCAATTTGTTAACATACCACCGAGCCATTTTTTATTAACATAATGACACCGAGCCCTTATTGCAGCCCGCACCACCGAATCAGCGGCTTTATTTTTGGTACCAACAATTAAGAATTGTTTTCCTTACTTGCTGCATCAAAACTAAATCACAAGCTTCGATAAAAACGAGCGGTTCTAGTCGATTTGTAATATGAATACCCTTACATTTTGCGAGAGATATATGGCGCCATTCTAGGATTCCATTTCCTAGTACCATGACCAAAATGAACTCCTGCTTCCAACATCTCTTCCAAATTTATGTTCCAATATCTTCTTGCCATTTCATTTGCACTTCCTCTCTCTCTCTTTTGACAATATGTTATTATAAAAAAACTAATTTAATTAAAAATATATTTCATAAATATGATTGTTATTGTTATAAATAAAAATTATTATAGAAGATTAAAATAAAATATAAAAATTTGATTTTACTAGAATTTTTATAGTGACATGCTATTAGTTACGAAATGACTAACCGTATTTTGTATATGTATATGATATATAAATGTTCAATTTTTTTATTGAAAATTGGCTATATATAAAAGAAAGTTAGATTCAGTTAGCATGCTATTTTTTATTATAGATAAATAATTAAATTTAAGCTTTAATCTCTTTATTATATTTAAATTTAATATTAATATTTTATTTTTGTTGAGTAATATTTTGCTTGTGGCTTATTGATAAGAATGTCTAGGTATTTTTACATGTTACTGAGACTATTATGACACATGATAGGACCACACTATTTTATCTTGACTCTGTTGCCTCCAGTATTGACATTCACTGCGAACTCCAGGTTTGCTAGGCATGTGTCTATGAAGCACACAGTCCTTTCTGCCCCTGAGACTTGCATTTTGGGCGAGCTCCATACCTAGTGGACATGTTTCTGGGTGGTTTGTGGAGCACATGACACTTCTTGCGAGTTCTTTGGGTACATGCGAAGCGAGACTACAACCTTCCCTAGGTCCCTACGAGTTGGGTTTGTAATTTTATTTTACGAGCTGGTTCTGTGAGCTATACCTATGATCCTGCTCTATAAGCTTGCGCAAGGTTCTTGTGAGCTGGGTTTGTAGCCTTGCCTAGTGATCTAGTTTGCCTTGTTGTCCTTTCGTGGTTGGGTCATGAGTCGAAGGCTCGGATCTTTTCTAAGATTTGAGTCTCAAGTTATTGACGTATAATAAGTTTCTAATATAATTTGGTTTCTATATTTTTATAATATAATTAATTAGTTCAAATAGTTAATATGCTAACTTTTCGATCAAAATTTTATATGGTTATATATAATATGGAAGCAAATTTTAAATTAAAAAGTAGAATTGTATAGATTCTTAAACTAAAAGTAGAGGATTGCATTCCAAATGTATGAATTGTATAGATATATAGAGTTATGGTTGTTTAAATTGGACCAGACCGAGAACTGACCAAGTATCAGTTCAAAGAGAGACATTAGACCGATTGACCCACGAACTGGTATAAACCAACTGAGCCATTTTTTAATTTTTTTATAAATTTTTAATGATTTATTTAATCAAAACTGTTGCAACCAATGGCCATACTAGTGCAATCACCGCTTTTTTATCTCATGCGTGTTGCAGAGGTTAATTATGTATATTAATTAAAATTTATCATTTTGTAATTTTTTATAATGAAGGTTGAAATAAATATTAATTCTAAAAATTTAAAATTATTTTTTAAAATTTAATTAGATTAGAAAACTACTTAAATTTAGTACAAAAGATAATTATTTTTATAATGCTTAGCAAACTGCGTAATTTAATAAAAATTAAAATAAATATTTTATTGTACTGATGATTAGCTATGAAGATATTCATTATTGTAAAAACTTCAAATATTTTCTCAACCATGCTTTATAATTTAGATTTTGTACTATTTTCACCCATCCCTTTTTTCCTTATCAAATTATCTTTAATAGTATTACTGAAATCAAATAGATAAGATTGTAAATCAAATTTGAAAAATAGGGTAAAACTGTAAAAATAGTCATTTTTATTTACCTCATATTATATTTTAGTCACTTATGTTTGAAACGTTACGTTTTAGTCACTTACGTTATCGTTTTGTTACGAAGTGGTCACTCTACCGTTAAATTCCATTACCTATCTAACGGCAGTCCTATGTGATAGTCTAAATAAGTTTTAAATGCCAACTTAAATATCCAGTTGTTAGGATGAAAATAAGTTTTTAATTAAATAAATTTAATTTGGACTGCCACGTAGGATATTCAAGTTGGCATTTAAAACTCATTTGGACTACTACGTAGAACCATTGTTAGAGAGATAACAGAGTTTAACGGTAGAGTGACCACTACGTAACAAAACGATAACGTAAATGATGAAAACGTAACTTTTCAAACATAAGTGACCAAAATAATCTGAGACAAACACAAGTAACTATTTTTGAAATTTATCCAAAAGAAAGATAGTAGAATTAATGAAGTAATATAAATTAAAAAGAAAAACTTACATCACAATCGAAGATTCAACCATTGAATCAAGTTTTGAAATATTTATTAAAGTATGGAAAAAATGTTTGTTACACTCAAATTTTATCATCTCATTAATTGAATGAATTAGTGAATTTCAACCTATATAAGTATTCCAAAACTTAAAAGGATTCATATATGCTGCTTAGACCTGTTTATAGGTCGAGTCACTCAACCCGGCTCAACTCGAATGTCTGTTCGAAATGTTAAAGGGTTTGAGCAAAAATATAGGTCTTAAAAAATGGGTTTGGACAAAAAAATAAGGCCTATTTAAAAAAGGGTCAGGCCTCGAGTAAGGTATTTTTGGCCTGAGCCCGGTCGGGCCCGAATTCACTAAAGGATACTTTTTTTAATATTATTTTCTCCTTATTTTGCTATCATTTTACTATTATGTTACTATTATTTTATTGTTATTATTTGGATATTGTATAAAATTTATTTTATTGTTAATTTTGTTATTATTTTAGAGGCATTTGCTTGCATCTATCTTAGTGTTGTTTAGCTATATATATTTTCTAAAATTTATTTTTAATTTATTGAGAAATACTTATTTTAATGTATTTGTATTTTTAATGTAGTATATATTTTAAAATTATATAAAAAATAATGTAAAAATTACTATGGGCCTATCGAATCGGACTTAGATAAAATTTTAAGTCTATTTTTCGAACCGAGTCCAAATCGAACAAACGAGCTTAAAATTTTAGTTGAGCCGAACCCGAATCGTCCCTTGACATGCACGCCTCTAATGCTGCCTACTTTTTATATGATAGCCTCAGGTTTTGGTTATGCTGGGTTTTGTATTTCTTCTACTACCTCAAAAGAAAGCTGCCCAGCCCATGGCGTTTCTTCTCCATCTAATGTATTTATAGCCGTTTTCCCGCCATCGCATAACCTCTACCTTTTCTGTCTGCGCAGTCATTATTGAGAGAGAGCCATGAATTCCTGTAATGAAGAGGAGGTGCCTATGCGACTGCATTCGGCGGTGGAATATCTGCTACATTCCCACTCCGATCAGCTCCGCTCTATCATTCTCTCCCCTGACCCTAAACTTCACTATCCTCTTTTCGTCGAGTACTTTCTCTCTCCCTTTGTTTATCTCGTTTTCCCCCCTAAGCTTTTAGGTGTCTTTTCTTTTTCTTCTCATTTTCATCCTCTCTTTGTTTCGCTTTTTCCTGTATAGTTATGCCGAGCTGATGGATGCTGATCCTCCTCTAGCCCGCCTCGTCTTCGCCAACCCAACTGACTATTTGAGATTCTTTGACCAAGCCGCCATTTTGGCTCATGTAATCTCATCTAACTCAAACATATATCCCAAAGTATTACTTTTTATGCTCCTTAGTTGATAGCTTTCCTGAATTAAGGACGAAAATAGATATGGGTTTTTGTTAATTCACATGATTGCCCATTTTAGCCTTCCTATATTCATTAAGTTCAAGTGGGTATGAAATGTGAATCAACTTATGTAGTCTTTGGACCATGAACTGGAAAATATCTAGATATAAGGATTTTGATGTTGTTATGGTCAAATATTCTATCTTTTTGGATTTTTATTCGCATCAGTAGTGCAGCTATAATCCATGGATGCCTTTGATGTGATTATGTGCAGAAAAGAGTACTGAAAGACATGGTATCGCATGAGAAGGGAGTTGAAAAGAAATTCATTCATGTTCGTTTCAATGTCTGTGGTTCTCCTCTTGAATTCCCTGGTTGGTTTCTACTCCTGTTCTCGGCTCCTATACACATATATACATATTTGTTTTATTAATATGAAGGTCACATTGACGGAATGGAACAGAGACTTTTCCGACTATTGGGCGTGTGAGGGTGAAACATCGGGGAATTCTTCTTACTCTCAAAGGGACTGTAATTCGATCTGGAGCGGTGAAGATGTATGAGGGGCAGAGGACATATCAGTGCAAGAAATGCAAGCACATGTAATTGTTGTTTCTACTTCATACTCTATATACATTTATTTACTCTAGAGTATACTTGTAATGTGAAAATTTTGGCTCTCTTGTCTTTCCTTGTGGCCTACATTGCCTGGTGCAGGTTATAGAATGATAATTAGAAATACTATTGGCCGCCCAATGATTTTCCAAGGCATAAGCTGACTGTTGAAAATGTTTGCAGGTTTCCTCTTTATCCTGAACTTGAAACAAGAAACTCAATAACACTTCCGTCAATCTGCCCCTCTCAGGTTTATTATTATGCCTTAAACTTCCTTTAACTTGTGCTGCATGGGTTTTATTCCTTTTGTTCTTTTTTTAGCTTAAAATGTAGTTTTGAAAGTATTTTGCCTTCTATATATGTTGATGTGATCGTACTTCAGATTTTGGTAACAGATTACTTGTTTATAA
Organism: Gossypium arboreum; assembly: GCF_025698485.1. Lineage (NCBI taxonomy): Eukaryota > Viridiplantae > Streptophyta > Magnoliopsida > Malvales > Malvaceae > Gossypium > Gossypium arboreum. The sequence continues at coordinate 2,103,229 of NC_069081.1, forward strand.
CAGAGGTCCAATCCTTGCGAAGGCACTAAGTTCCTCTGTATAGAAAATACCACAGTCTGTCATGATTACCAGGAAATAAAAATTCAAGAAAGCACACAGGTTTTGGGTGTTGGTGTAATCCCCCGTTCAATTCTAGTCATTCTTCAAGATGATCTTGTTGACATTGTTAAAGCTGGAGGTACCACAGGCAAACCAGGGTTTTCATTTTTCTAGACATTTTTCTGAATATTACCTTTGTTTGATTTTGTCCACGTTGGGAACTTTCTTGTTGTACTTTGCAAGATGCGTTTTGGGAGAGAAACTAATTATTAGGTTTGCGAGTTAAATCAACCTACTTAGTTGCTTTGTGCTTTTTATTTTTGTTTCTAGGAAAAAAACTTATTTCCACTATATCATCTGTAGATGTAAATGTAACTAAAAATGGTTTCAGAATTCTTAAATCTGTAATGACACAAGTGCTCATATCTTTAGGTTACTGAATTCGTAGATTACCTGCTGTGATAAAAAATGAATTAGACATTAACCTATGCTGACTCTAATGGCTTATGATTGCCCTCTTACAAACTTACCCTATAGGATTCTGGGAAATTAGGTATCACTCATGAAAAAGTTTTTGAGATGTCTGTCAGCTGTTTGTCCCTGCCCCTTCAAGGGTACAACCATCATGTTATATCTTATATTTGCACCTCCTATATCTTGAATATGCCTTACATTTCATGATAGTATCTGGATATAAACGCTGAGCATCTATTTTAGTCTTTTAGATACATGCTGCTTGTTTCTTTAGTTTACTTTACACTTTCATTTGGTTTACTTAACCATCTAATTTCTCAGAGTTATATACTCCTGCTTTTTCAGATGATGTAATCATTACAGGGATCTTGACTGCTAAGTGGTCTCCTGATTTAAAAGATGTACGATGCGATCTTGATCCCATATTAATTGCCAACCATGTGAGGTAACAAGAATCACCCTTGATTTTGTCACTTTTCTCTAATGCTGCTCATTGTTAAGATGATCTAAAATTCTTAAGGCTTAAAAAAGGCAAGTCAATTGATTGTTCGCTAAGTCTCAATCCTTCCTATATTATCTGTGAGTAAAATAAAAGATGAAACAATGAAATGTATTTATAACATCAGGGTAAATGTTAACCTGTTACATATTTCTGACTTTTTCAACCATATTTTATTTGTTTGTAAATCATCATTAATTTGGGTTCATAAGCTCTTCAATAACAGATATTTGTCCCAAAAATTTTTCCATGTCTCTGGGAACTAATTTCTTATTCTAGTGAATACAATTAGTTATTCTAAATTGCTTTTAGCGGAAATTACAATAACTGCACTTGCTTGTTTTGCTCTTAAATTATTTCTCTTATCTTAGGAAAACTAATGAGATGAAATTAGAGATTGATATTCCGGATGATGTTGCTATGAAATTCAAGCAATTCTGGTTAGACTTTAGAGACACCCCATTGAAAGGTAATAGCTGGTCATGCATTTATCCTCTAGAAATTTCATGTGTAGTAATGAAATTTGTCTTTGTGAATATATAGCAGTTCATTACCTTTTTGTTTTTCCCTTTATGGGGCATGTTTCAATGTTTTCCTATGACTATACATTTATTTGAACTGTCTCCCATTGTTTATGACGGATTTTTATAATTTTTGCTGCATAATTAAAAGTAGCTTAATGTCAACCCAGGAAGAAATACTATTCTACGAGGAATTTGCCCACAAGTTTTTGGACTCTTCACTGTGAAACTTGCAGGTATTCTGTCACCCCATATGTTCTCTTGGAACAGATTCATGCAAGTGTAGGCATAAATGGAAGTTTTGGTGACAAACACACTAAGTTTTTTTTTGGCCATAACACACTGAAGTTTTACTTGATCTCAGTTGCTCTCACACTGATTGGAGGTGTTCAACATGTTGATGCTTCTGGGACAAAGATTCGAGGAGAGTCTCACTTGCTTCTGGTTGGTGACCCAGGTAAAGTTATAGGGTTCTTTCTTGAATATTCAAACCTTTTAATTGATCTACAATTTTATGCTTGAATTTGTAACTTCTTTCTTTTAGCATATTCCTTGAAAGCAATTGAACAAGGTCTTTTCTTGTGAGTATGAAAAATATAGTTCATCCACATCATGTCTTATAAAATGCATGTAGGGACTGAATCATGCCTGTAAGTGTGCACAAATTCTCTATGATTTACAAAGATATGGAATGTACATGAAATCTATGAATTGTTAGAATGCTAGAATCAATGTCATGGGAAAAGTACAAGAAAATTTTTTACAGGTACTGGAAAGTCTCAGTTCTTGAAATTTGCTGCTAAATTAAGCAACCGATCTGTCATCACTACTGGCCTGGGAAGCACTAGTGCTGGACTGACTGTTACTGCAGTCAAGGATGGTGGTAATTTCATCTCACCTTTATTGGAATTTTAGATTTCTTTTTAGAAAGTCATTAATATAATAAATAATATAGTCCATGTGATTCTGTCATTTAATTAATTTTGTGAAATTGAAGAAAATAATAATGAATTGGATTCCACAACTGCTGAAGTATATTGTGTACTAGCTCAGGATGATATTTCTATAGTAGAGAGCGTGAAAACTGGCAAAGGTTCGGCCATGAATACAGTGCTTTTCCCTTTGATTGTTCAAGTAATTCAAGAGAATAAAATTAAGATAAATACATGGTTTAGATTTTCATAAGTAGAAAACAGCAACTTTGACCGTAAGGTTTAGAAAATAAAATTAAGGTAAATACATGGTTTAGATATTTTGAGTGATGAACTTGCCACAAATCACCTAAAGGTTGTGTGAAAAGTTCCACAACTTGATTAGATGATTCTTGGTCGTTCTTGGGTTAATTCAATTAATTCTTAAGGTTGATATGGGCATGAAATGCAGATGGAACAGAGTGCAAACATTGCTGCACCTGAGCTAACTGAAACAATTTCTAGAATTCACAAACTCACTTTGTTCTTTTGAAAGGGTTCTATGCAATTGTCTAATTGTGGTGGTCGTTTGATTGAAAGTTTTGCATGGTAGAGCTGGTATTGCCACAGGATTGTCTTTTTCTGTTTGTTGAAAGACAAGGACTTGACACTGATGGATTTTGCTTGTCTTATGAAAAATTTATAGAAGTTTCATCTAGTTAGAGGGCTAATCATATCTATATATTATTAGGGGAGTGGATGCTAGAAGCCGGGGCCCTTGTTTTAGCTGATGGAGGCCTTTGTTGCATTGATGAATTTGATAGGTATTACCTCTAAAACATCACCATGACTTTTTTTTCCTTAGGAATTTGATCAAGAATTAATCACTATTTGAAACCCTACTTGTCCATAGAAAGTTGGGGTTCCTAAGAGCTTTCTTTTGAAATGAAGTAGTGTTTGATTAAAAAAAAAAGGCTTGAAGGCTTGAAATTTAGATTTGAGATGGTTGTAAGAACTAGCATGATCCTTGTGAGTAGACAAATGCAAGGGACCATTGGCGTGAGTGGTTTCAGGCCAGAGATTAAGTTTTGTTTTTTTTTCCTTTCTTGAAATGTTTGTCCACGTGGTGGATCATGGATGGCCCATTCCTGTTATCCTTTGGGTGGGGTTCCTAAGAACTTTACTAGGACATTATTATGGATTCTTAGGGTTGATTTTAGGGTTTTAATTTATTTTTATTTTTGTTTCTTTCTTTAGACTATATAGACTTGTATATAAACAAACTAACTCAAGAGATGAAAAACAAGGAAATTTCTCTCCATTCTATCCTCATATGTTTTCCTTTTTCCGATTTCGATAAACATGATAACATGGCATTAGAGCCTCTTGGCTCGATTTAGTGGGTTCATGTTTGTTGTTTTTGAATGCGAACCCTTAGGGTATTTTTTGGGTGAGTTTTTCAAAGTACTCGTTCGGGTACACCATTGGCATAGGGAGGTATGCCACTAGATCTATGGCCGAATTGTAGTTTTTGGCATCCAACAAGGTTGCACGTGAGCGTCACGTGCCTCTAGAGTGTTAAGATTCTTCTTTCACGCGTCAACGTGTGGGGGCACGTGCAGTGGTGTTTGATCATCATCTTTTGACTTCAACGTCAACTCGGGGTTCGGACCAAAGCCCAGTGGTCAGGTTATCGGTCGGAGGTGGTTGGAGGGTGTTTTGGATTTCTTGTCATTGTTTTGGTATTGTTCACAGGGTACTCTTCAAAACTGTTTGGGTACATTGTTTGGGTATTGTTCATAGGTACTATTTGGGTGATATTCACAAGTATTGTTTTTGGGCTATTTGTAATCTTCTTTTTGCGGGTTTCACCATCTTTTGTTATAACTTTTTTGCTTCATTAGCGGATTTAGGTAAATTTAATGCATGTTTTATTTTCTCTTTATCCAAAAGGGTCATCAATTTAGGGGTTACAGATCATATGAAAGCTAATCCCATCCTTTTTTTCTATCTTTCCGTCACAAACTTCACCTCCTGTTACTATTGTTGATGGATCCATCTATAACGTTGGTTTTGGAAGTATTAACCTAATTTCATCTATCACTTCACCATCAATATTAAATTTATCTAGCTTCGCCTTTAATTTAATATCTGTCAATAAACTTATCCGTGACCTAAATTGCACTATCTTGTTTTTTCCCTATCATTGTCTTTTATAGGATCTTGTGAGGAAGTGCCTTATTGGTAAAATAATGTATCTGATGGTCTTTATATTTTCAACTTATGGGTTCCTCGATTCATGGCTTGTCCTATTGTTCTTTCTTCAATTGAAGCACATTATCGGTTAGGACATTCTTCTCTTTCTTTGTTGAAGAAGTTATGTCCACAATTTCAAGACCTACCTTCGTTGGAATGTGAAACATGTCACTTTGCGAAGCATTGACAAAGTCCTTTGAGATCGAGATCTAACAATCGAGTTAGTTTCGCTTCTGAATTAGTACACTTGGATGTGTGGGGACCTAGTTTGATAGTATCCGAACCTGAATTTCAATATTTTGTTATGTTTGTGGATGATTATTCTCGAATGACATGGATATATTTTTTGAAAAATCGGTCAAAGGTGTTGTTTCATTTTCATGCTTTTTGTGTCGAGATAAGAACTTAGTTTGGGGTGCCTGTTCAGATTCTGTGCAATGATAATGCTAAAGAATATTTTTCCGACTTTTGCGAGGGTTTCATGACCCAAAATGGGATTCTTCATCAATCCTTTTGTGTTGACATGCCATCTTAGAATGGGGTTGCTAAATGGAAGAACATACATCTTTGAGACAGTCAAAGCTCTTTTATTTTAAATGAAAGGTCTTAAAGAATTTTGGGTCGATGTTGTTTCGACAGCTTACTTTTTGATCAATTGCATGCCTTTTTCCGTACTTGATGGTGATAACCCATACAATGTTTTATTTTTATTTAAACCATTATTTCTAGTGGAACCAAGAATTTTTGAGATTACCTGTTTTTTTTGAGATGTTCAGTCTTATGTCACTAAGTTGGATCCAAAATCCTCAAAATGTGTTTTTGGGGTACTCATGCCTTTAAAAAAAGGTACAATTGTTATAGTCCAGATCTCAACAGGTATTTGGTGTCCATCGATGTTGCATTCTTAGAACAAGTGCTATTCTTTTCAAAATAAATGCCTTCGAATCTTTCGAAATAAAGGGAGGAAGATGATTGGTTAATTTGCATTGTCATTAGTCAACCAAGGGATTCTGATTCTTTGACAATTGCTCTAACAGAGCCACCAATTACTCAAGTTTATTCTAGACATAAAGAGACTCATGATACATGTTCTATACTTGTGTCTTCGTCTTTAGATCTAATCCTTTTATCAATTTTTCGTCTTTTGATTCAAGTAACCTTGTTCTTTCCATTGCTTTATGTAAAAGTAAATGTCATTGTACTTATCTTATTTCTAATTTTGTTTCATATAACAATTTGTCTCCTTCCTCTTGTTCTTTCATTGCGTCCCTAGATATCATTTTCATTCCTAAGTTCAAGAAACTTTAAGTCATCCTGGTTGGCATGATACGATGTTAAAGGAAATACATGCATTAAACGAGAATGGTACTTGGAACTTAGTGGATTTATTTGATGGAAAAAGGGTTGTTGGTTGCAAATGGGTGTTCATCGTCAAGGTTAATCTAAATGGTTTAGTGGCTAAACTTAAAGCGAGATTAGTTGCAAAAGGCTATGCTCAGGCTTATGAGGTGGATTATTCAGAAACTTTCTCTCGTGGTCAAATTCATCTCTGTTCGTCTATTCATTTCGCTAGTTGCATTTTATAATTGGTCTTTACACCAAGTAGATATTAAGAACACCTTTTTTCATGGTAATTTGCAAGAAGTCTGCATGGAGCAACCATTAGGGTTTGTTGCTCAGGCGGAGTCTTAAAAGGTATATCATTTGAAGAAATCCTTTTACGGATTGAAGCAAAGCCCTAATGCTTGGTTCAGAAAGTTTAGTGAGACGGTTTAACAATTTGAACTACAGAAAAATAGCTGTAATCATTTGATGCTTTACAAATGATTTGAGGTTGGTGTTATTCTTCTCGTAGTATACGTTGCTGATATCGTTATTATAGGAAATGATCATGTAGGTATTTCTTATCTTTAAGTCTTTCTTGCATACTAGATTTCATATAAAAGACTTGAGTCAATTGAAGTACTTTTTGGGGTAGAAGTAACAAGTAAAAAGAGAAATTTTCTGTCTCAAAGAAAGTATGTTCTTGATCTACTTGCAGAAATTGGAAATTGGTAGCTAAACCTTGTACTACTCCAATGGTTCCTAATGTGCATCTTGTAAAAGAAGACAATGATTGTAACACCCTGATATTCGACTCGATCGTCGGGTTCGAGCTGCAGGGTGTCACATTTGTTGTCGAAGCAACTACAATTAATAATATATAATCCAATGTCATTATATATTTAAATGTAAGTAAATCATGCGTATTAATCAATGAATAATTATTTTTGGGTCTTGCACGAGCTTAAGAAAGCTTTTCTGCTAACTCGGGGTTGATATGGATCAAATTGTAAAGATTACAAAATTTTGAGTTGATATTGTGATTTTGGGGATTCCCTCGCCGTGATGTGACCCTCTGACTAGGGCTCGTAACCTTGAGACGTAACTGTAATGTGAACCTTGAGTTGTTTCTCGTCCCGACGTTGGGGGTTTGTCGTCATGACATAACAATCTGTAACTTTCAAAATCAACTTGTTACAAGTTTAAACAACTTAAATCACATGTACCTATTCCCATACAACCAAAACATCAGCTTACTAAATGATATCAAGTCAAAATATACCAAAATGGTAGTCTCCAAAAACATTCACTATTAATTCTAACTTCAATCATTTATACTCCAAAAACCAACCAAAAATTCTAACAAATGCATAACCATTAACCTTAAGACTCCAAATCAACCATATGAACATGTTCAATCACAATTTCTAAACATTTGCATAAGATCATAACATTTACAATTTAACTATTTGAAACATTTAGCAAAGTGTCTTTAGGTACATGCCACAAGACCAAAACAAAATGAACCATACAAACTTTGTTGAGTCAAAAATGGTGAGTTTGAATGCCCCTATATCGATGTTCCATATTAAATTCAATTGAAACATTTCATATTATCACAATACTCACCTCAATGACTCATCAATCAATAAGTATGCATATACAATTAAATATTTCAATCCAAATTATAAAAGTACAAATCGAGATTTCATGCATCATTTGTTGATGACTTTCGCCTTTCTTTTCCCTCTCGATAGTTTGTTATTGTCGTTAGCCGCAAATAATCACAAAATATATCATACAATCAATTCCCAGCCAATTCAAAATCAAATACCAAATTACATAGATTTTGCAATTTATTTAATTTAGTCTTTAAAACCAAGATAAGCATAGCTTCCAATTTATGGCTTCGGAATAGAATTTGATTTCATCATGGCTCATTAGAGATATTCTATTTTCTATCCCTACTAACATTTTATAACAATTTTAAGTTTTATTCAATTTGCTCCCTAATGTACGAAATTAACAATTAAGCTTTATAATTTATTCTTTTTCATACACTAAGTTTAATTTCTAACAATTCTACATCAATTTCATTCAATTCTCAACAATGACAATTTTTTAAAACTTTAACAATTTCACAAATTGGTTCATGTGCTAGTTAAATCAAGCTCTCATAATTCAATTTTCATAAAAAAAAAAAAGGGTTAGGGATTTACTTGAAATCAGGCCAAATGCTTCAAGCTTTAAAAATGATGTTTCTTTATTTTTTCTCTTTTGGACGGGTGGAGAAGATGACAATTTTATCTTTCTTTTCACCTAAAAACTATTTATACTTAGTTTATTATTTAATTAATCATGTTTTAATCTAATTAACCTTTAATTTCTTAAGTTAATTAACAATCAATATCATCCACCAACATGTGTTTGATAATGATTTATTAACCATTTTGATCCTTTGGATAATTGCAATTTAAGTCCCAAAGTCATTTCCTAATTAAAAATCTATGGCGATTGAACTTTACAATTTAGTCCCTATCCTTAATTAATTATAATTTCGGCTAAATTATTTATTCAAATTTCAATTCATCTATACATTAACTCCGTAAATTTACGAACTCGATTTACGAAAACGAGATCCCAAAATTGTATTTTTCGATACCACTGAAAATCGGGTTGTTACAATGATCCTTTTGATGATCCTGAGAGATACAAGATGTTAGTTGGGAAATGATATTACCTCATTATAACTCGTCTAGATATTGCGTTCGCTATGAATATTGTTAGTCAGTTTATGTCTACACCCATAGTCAAAACATTGGACAGTGTTAGAGCAAATCTTATGTTACTAAAAGGAGTTCTTGGATGTGGCATACTATAAAATAATCATAAGCATACTTGTATTGAGTGTTTTGTGGATGTTGACTGGGCTGAATCTAAGATAGATAAAAGATCTACTATTGGGTTCTGTTTTTTTGTTGGTGAAAACTTACTATCATGGAGGAGTAAGAACTAGAAAGTTGTATCTCGATCTAGTGTAGAGTTAGAATATAGAGCTATGACACAACCCATGTATGAAATCATGTGGATACAACATCTATTAACTAAAATTGGGTTGGAGCATTTGTCACCAGCAAAGCTCTTCTACGATAATCAAGTAGCTCTTCATATCACTCCAAATCCAGTTTATCATGAAAGAACCAAACACATTGAGGTTGATTTTCATTTATTTGAGAGAAAATTTTGGATAAGTCAATTTCCATGGATTATGTGAAGACAAGAAAACAACTTACTAATCTATTCACTAAGGCATTAATGGGAATCGAGTTCACTATCTATGTAACAAGTTGGGCGTGATCAATATCTATGCTCCAGCTTGAGGGGGAGTGTTACAGATTCGTAGGGTTGAGTTTAGGGTTTTAATTTATTTTTATTGTTCTTTTCTTATTTGGACTGTATAGACTTGTATATAAACACATTAACTCAAAAGATAAAATAATTCTCTCCATTCTATTCTCTTATATTTTCTTTTCTCAATTTTCGATAACCACGATAATAGACACAAAACAGTTTTTTTTCATCTTGTACATTTCACAAGCCATCACAATTGTATTATTATCGACATATGGTGGCAACAAATATTTATAAGATCTGATGCTGCCTTTGAAGTTTCAGTCTTTTGTGCTTCGAGAACCTGCACTTTGAGGAGGCAACTATTTTCTTTTAGAGGCAAAATAGCTTAATAATTAATATTAAAAGAAGATAATACTATAACCTAATAATTGTTGAAGACTAAGATATACAAGGAACCAAGGCTCAAGTAGGATTGTTAATCATGCAACCTAAAACCAATTGGCAGTAGGTGGAGGGATTCAACTTTAAAATACAGCCACATGAAACCCAATACTTAAAAAGATGTGGGATAATGCCTTCACGTGTAGCTCACGGAGCCTAAACATGGACAACCTCGCATAGGTTGAGCTAGAAGAACAACATAACAAACCTTGAACTCTGATATCATGTTAAGCATCCTTCCTAAAACTATCTGGTAATAGTTTAGGGGCCTTACTTTAATATAAGACCACAGGAAACACAATACTTGAAGTTACTTAACGGATGTGAGATGCCACCACTTAACAAGGATCAAAAGAAAGATTCAAACTTAAGCAACATGCCTAGATTTTCAAGTCCTAGAGGATAACATAAGTATAAAAGCAGCACAGAAGAAACACAGGCATATGAACCTTTTGACAGCATTTCTATGATGCATATTAACCTTTTTCAGTGATTATGATACATAAACATTTTATTGCCATAGAAACAAACTAAAATTTCAAGTGATCTATATGTATAGCTTCTTGTTTTTATTTATTTTTTGTTTGATTGTATTTCTTCCTGTTTTGGGGGTGGGGCTGTGGGATATATAGTATGAGAGAACATGACAGGGCAACCATTCATGAAGCAATGGAGCAGCAGACTATAAGTGTTGCAAAGGTAGAGTATCTTGCCACATGACTATAACTTTTGCTTGAATCCATGCAAATCGTTGTTTTGATTAACATGTTTTTTCTAGACACCTTTACTCTCTGTAATAATCAATCCTAGAGTTGTTGAATTCCTTATTTAATTTAGGTAGGAAAGGCTAAAGGATATTCTACCATGGGGAAGGATCTTCTCTTCTACTTAAAAAATAGTGAAGATGTTTATAACTTTGTCCTAGGATGATGTATGTACTTCCAAATAAATCTGTGGTCAACATTTTTCCAAATTATTTTCTGTTTAAATTAATTTTAATTTTTCTTCTTACAAATTTAAGGCCATCAAATTTCAACCATAGATTAATTTTAATATTCATTTTAAACTTTAAAACAAAGTGCTGGAGAAGATTCTTACCCTCTACGTTACTATGTTGATATCCAGCTTGACGTGCCTACTCTGTCCCGGCAAATTCACTCAAATCTTGGCATGTTTTATTTTCTTTTACCCCTTACACAACATCTAGGATAGCCTATTTTGTTGCATTATATTGTATAATTCCATGTAAAACAAGTTTAGTTTGGAGGCTATCGGAAGAGATTAATAAGTTCATTCAGCTTGTGCAATATTCATCCTTGCCTAAATCTTGTGTCCCACATTATTGGGGTTTCATTTAGAGTACTTTGAGAAAGTTGGGAGTTGCATTTTGTGAAGTTTATGGTGGAGATCACTCCCTCCTTAATGTTACCATATGTTGTTGATTTCCATGATTGTTTAAATATAGTTGTCTGGCATCCATCTTTAGTTCTTTATTTATTTTTAATTTATTTATATGATGCTCCACTTGCTTGTTGGTGTAAGCACGACTATTACACTTGTTTTGGCATCTTTCTTATTTTTCAGGCTGGCCTTGTCACTACTCTTAGTACCAGGACAATTGTCTTCGGTGCAACAAATCCCAAAGGACACTATGATCCTGATCAACGTATCCTTTCAATTTAGGGAACTTTTATGGATTGAACTTTAAAAATTAAGTTGCCTAATTGTGCTAGTTATTGTTTCCAATAAATATAATATTACAAGTAGTCTTCCACCTTACTTTCCGTGGCATTGTAGGTAAATGCAGAATATAATTGCACTTGCTGTTTTTGACTTTGCTTTCTCAACAGTTGTTTGTCCCAAGCCTCTTTTCCTTTGGTTTTGCTCCATCTACCCTGAATATTACTAGTATTTATGTTTGTCCTGTATTGTTCTTAACCAAATCAAGCTCTCTCTGTCAATACGGCACTCTCCGGTCCCTTACTAAGTAGATTCGATATTGTCCTTGTGCTCTTGGATACAAAGAACCCTGAATGGGATGCAGTTGTATCATCACACATTCTGGGTGAGGTAATTTTTTCTTAAAGTTGTAAATCTTATAGGAGCATTTGAATAAATCTCTGATTGTAAAAAATAACTAGGGATTCAAATACTGATGTCCCTATTTTATTTTAATTTCAGGGAGAATATGGAAATGGCAAGCAGGATGAAGATCTAGCAAATATCTGGTCACTTTCTATCCTCCGGAGGTAAACCTTTCCTCGTTACATGGAACTATTGGGTCACTCTGTAGAACTTATGTGCAACATCTTCTATTAGCAACCCTCTTATGCTCGACCCCAAGTACTCAACAATCTTATGTATCACCTTGGATCATTTCAGTTTGTAGCTTATGTAGATGTCTTGCAGGTATATTGGCTATGTAAAAAAACACTTTAAACCAGTGCTTACAAAAGAGGCTGAAAGGGTTATCTCAAACTATTATCAACTCCAAAGGAGATCGGCCACACATAATGCAGGTTCGTCCTTTAAAAAATCCTTTCTACTAGATCAAAATTGCCATTGATGCTATTCACCTTCATCATACCATAATGGGCAATGCAGCAAGAACAACGGTGCGCATGCTTGAAAGCTTGATACGCCTGGCTCAAGGTATGTTGGAGAATGTGTTGATTAAACATCCTTACCTGCCGATGCTCTCTTCATTGGAGTTCATTGTTCACAATGTTGCAGATCTATCTAACCGTCAATAATGGTTTTGATGCTCTCAATGTTGCAGCTCACGCAAGGCTTATGTTCAGAAATGAGGTCACTAGATTAGATGCCATTGCAGCCATTTTATGCATTGAATCATCCATGACTATCTCCGCAATTATAGATAGCATAGGGAATGCCCTGCACTCCAATTTCACCGAGAACCCAGATGAGGAATGTATCCTTACCGGCACTACGCTTACCTTTTAAATCATTCATGATGAATATATGACGTGCATCCATATTGCCCAAAGTTCAGCTACTTAACTATGCATTTATCTCCGATACTCTAAAATTGAAGTGTTACTTGGCACTTGGCAATTTGGAATTCTAACCAAAGTCATCATTTTGTTATTTCAATGTTTCTGCATGAATGATCAATGTTTCATTCATTTGGTAGGGAGTATTTTTGAATTCTTAACTTCAATGCATAGATGCCAAGCAAGAAAAATTAATTCTTGAAAAGTTAAGTTTGATCGATGAGTCCCCGGAATCAAACGGCTTGGAAGGTTTCAACTGATGCAAAATTTGCAAGAACATGGAAGCATCCTGGTTGCTTTTGGGATTGCAGTTGACAACCATAACGTTTTAGAAAATTTACCAATTTGCTTTTTGCTAGGTTATTGAAATGCTAGCCTGAAGTAGATGCTATGAAAGTTGGGGACAGAACTTTTGGACCAAAGACTTCTTTCAAAACCTACTTCCAGTTGATGATATGATGGTATACAAGGATTATATGGCTGTAAATGTGGAAGAATTTTGTTTGTATTTATAGGACACTGCTGGCGTCTCTTGGACAAAGACTTCTTTCAAAACCCTAGTACCAGATGATATGATGGTATACAAGGTCCAAGTGATGCATCCATTGGTTAAAAAACTCTGTTTACTGTTTATTTTAATACAGGATTATGGCCTATGGCATCCTTTAGACTTCTTTTCCTATATATTTTTTTTCTGCTGGTTAACTTGGGCTTTTTTCCTTTACTAGTTTCTGAGTACCTTGCACATGATTTCACTTGTTTAATTTTTAATAATTTTTAAATAATATATTTTAATTATTATAATTAGTGTATAGTAATATTCATTATTGGAGTTGTTGAGCATAATTAAAATATATTTAACTTATTTAATAATTCAAATATTACTATAATAAAAAAATTCAAATCACAGTTAAAATGTTTTTATTTGTTTAATGTACAATATTGTTTTATTTCATGAAATTAAACAAAGCAACATTACTCAAAACAATAATTAATAAATATAAATAACATATAACAATTATTTTAATAATTAAAAATATAGTGCTAATAAAAAATTCTTATAAAATTAATATATTGTAAATTAAACGATTCACTATTCACTATTCAATTTCTATTTTTTTCTTTTTTAAAAGTTAATAAATTGATTGTAATACTTCATAGATATTATAAAAATATATTATATAATTTATAAATTATATATATGAAATATATAGTTAGTTATATAAATAATTAAAATTTGCCATTTAAAATTAATTAATATTTCTTTTCCTTTTTACTTGTTCTGGTTAATGAAAACATAACAATTTAAATATAAAATAATTCAATATAAAATTTAATTTTTATTTATTATTATATAAATTCATTTATTAGAAGCATTTGATAGAATAAAATCCTTATTTATAATTATGATGAATATTTCTTATCAAGTAAATTTTTTAGCAAAATATTTTAGTACAATTATTATTTTTATAATTGTGATAAATCTTATAAAAATAAAATGAAAATTCAGTAATATAATAAACAAAAAATATATATTAATTACTTCAAAATTTCTTTAAACTCATGCTTAGGCTATTATGTAGTAATGTAAATTATTATCTCTGCAATTAATTTTACATCTATTGAACCCTGAAAAGAAGTTGTACACATTGCTTTAATAATTAATATTGGCATTCCCCCACAATCCCATTACAATCACACCATATATCCACATTATCGGCAACAACGGTTCCATTAAAGACAAGTATATATTGTTTGTCACTAGTAAAGCATGCCGAATAAATATCATGCTGAGTAAGACTATTTTAAAAAGTGACATGTGGCTTAAAAATTGAGTATAAGAACACTTACATCACTTAGATTGACTTGATGAATGGACACCTGAGAACATATGTATGTATGGATGCATGTTCCCATCTATTAAGGAAAATGCATACTCTTCTTCTTAGCTCTTGTCACAATATTTTTATGTGAATTGTTAATACCTTCAACCTTTCTTCATGTATCAACGATTGATACTATGTGTAGATAAATATGTCTCGTTTTATGAAAGATATTATCAATCATCAAAATTAAAATACAACAATAGCTACTATAGCATCCCAAAATTTTTCTATTTGCTATATGGTACTATTCTTGAGATTTTGTAAATACCATAGCATAAGAATTAAAAGTATTGGCACATTGATGGAGTATAAGTTAGTATAATAATACTCTTTAAAAGATTTTAGACTTATTTGAATGAGGTTTTGAGGTAAAGGAAAAATAGTAATTTTATCTTATAAAAGGTATTTTAGATATTTTATCTATGCATATGTTAGAATATTATAATTTATAAGTATGTGTGGTGATGAGATAAACTTTGAACCATTAAACTTTACGTTAAGACATAAATTAATTTATAACTTTATATTTCTTCCTCGTATGGTCAGCCACCACGTTAGCAAGACAAATAACTCTATTTTTCATTATTTTGCCATATCATTCCATTTCACTCAATTTTAGTCACCTTTCTTTAATTTTCTTGGAACCCACAGTAAAGAACCCTCATGTAAGCTTATTCCACTCATCATCTTCATCACCCATAACCTATGATCTTGTTGATTAGTAAGAGAAATTCATTTTAGAGATAGGAGTCACGAAAGGTAAAGAAATCCTGTATCCATCATCTCATAAATTTTTATTTTACACTTTTATCTTCATTTGGTAGTTGAGTTATTAATAGGACCATTTATGTTGAGATATTTTTGTGTATTTATTATGTATTTATTGTGTGATTAAGACAAAGAGGTTGAGAAAGGAGCTCCTAGCAAAGGCAAGGAGAAAATTGTGGAATAAAAAAGAAACGAGGAGATTTCTTCTATTTTGGTTGCTTTTGAGGGTAAGTTTTCTTGGAATTTACCTTAGCTTGCCAAGTGGTTGGTTGTTGTATCTAATTATTAATTATGACTATGGTACATGAGAACTATGAAATATGAATTATTTTAATGAATTTAGTAAGTTGGCTGTATGTATGTATGTATGTAAAGGCTTGATGGTAGAATTCAAATATGTTATGATATAATTCATATTGAGAAAATATGAAAATTGGTCACGGAATTTGCTTATGTATGTACATATGAATAAGAGATTTTGATTATATAAAACTATATTATCTCTTTGAGATGGAATATAAAAAGTTGAATATATGAGAGAATATGCAATTTACCATATGTTCATAACACGATACGAACTATTAATGAGCATAATATGGCATTGTAAACTTGGTGGAAGGGTTAAGATATGAATGATATGCCGATAAGTTACGTGATTGAGTACAGGCTTGTACTGGGGACAAAGATATGATACATTATCCCATGATTTGGAACTCTTGTGCAGGCCATCGAGAACCCTCTTACAAAGTTTCTTGGTTGTGTTTGGTTGGAATGCACTCATTGTGCGATTGACACTCTGTTGTGTTTGGATGGAATTCCCAAGAATCCAAATCCTATTTTACTAAGGTTACTAAAGGTTAAAGCTTGTAAAAATGCCATGAAATGATTAAACTTGTAAGATAAGAAACTATGGTAGGATGAATATGAGACTTGTGACTTAACTCATAGTCCTATTTTAGAGAAAATCACAAGAGTCTTAATTTTTTTTTTTGGTTCAACATAAGCTTAGAATATTAAGCGAACATCAATCCTAATGAAAATTATAATCAGTCACTAGTGACTATCTAATATCTTCTTTAAGCCAGCGTCTCACATATTATGGAGGATCGCCCAAGATAATCAGCTGCTCAATTACACCTCCATCTGCCTTAGCTTTGCAATTAGCAACTTTATTGGAATTCCATTGAATATGTCGAAATTTGACTTCCCAATTTTTGGAACACTAATCGTGAATCTGTCTGACTTCAGCAACACTACTTACTGTAGCCAACCCGTTACGAATAATTTCAATCAACATTGCGTTGTCACTTTCCATTTCAACACACTTGAATTCTTTAGCCCAAGCCAATTTCAATCCTTCAAGAATCGCTTTAGCTTCAATCTGAATATACCATTCATTACTAATACCATCTTGAATCCTACCAACCATCCTCCATTAGGTCCTCTCACTATCCCTCCTACAAATGCTTTTGGGTTATTTCTTGACATTAAACCATCAACGTTAACTTTAACCCAATTAGCCACCGGGGGTTGCCATCTTCCAAATGTCATTGTCGTACATGCCCGTTGATTAACAACCCTTTTAACCCCCAAGGACTTAGTCCACGCCAAAGCTGAACTAATAAGTTCTGAATTGCTCCCACTAGCACCACTAAAGATAAAAGCATTCCTATGCTTCTAAATAAACCAACATATAATTGAGAAAAAAGTAGCCCACTCACTCTTAGGAACCATTATCCCACCTTCATTCTTGATGTTTCACATAACCCATTTGTCTCTCGGCAAGTAAAAGAAATGGCCCCAACACCAACGTGGAACAACTAATTTCCACACTGCTTTTGCAAAACCACAATCTCTAATAGCGTGAATTGATGATTCGACCAGATCACCACATTGCTCACAAAACGGAACCTAAGACATACCAAGTCGAGTGTGCTCCTCATTTTGTTAGCAACTTATCCTGAAAAATTAACCATAAGAAAACACGAACTCTTTGTGGTGTTCTCACCTCCCAGATTAATGTGAAATCCATGTTTTGTCTTTGTACACTGGCAGAAAACAAATGTTTGTATGATTATGCTAACGAGAACCTTCCTGCTAACGAAAACCTTCCTGCTAACATCCAACGCCAATTAATATGATCAGTCCCCGAATCCCTTTCAGGTGCCTTACACGCTAAAATTTGCTTCACCACATAATGAGGAAGAACGAAAAATAACCATTGCACATTCCATGAACCATCTCACGTAACAACATCACAGATCCGGATTGTCTCGTCTAAAATTCCATGGCCAATATAAGGCCGTATTCATCATTCCAGAAGTTAACCAAGCACCATCACGGGCAATCCATATAAGGCCGTTCTTCACCTCTACCCAAATGCCAATTAAGGATCTCCATAGGAGCAGTTTGTATGTTTAATATTCTCTGGTATCAATCTAAAAATACTATATTTATTCCAGAGTGAGTCTTCCAGCTAGGGAAAGTTTTCGAACTTCCCAACCGTTCAGTCGACTCTGAACTTTATCAAGGATGAACTGAAAAGTACTAACTCCAACCCTACCATGGAAAAAAGGCATCCCTAAATATCTACCCAAATCATTAACTCTAGTAAACCCAAGCGTAGCACCAATTCTTATCTGATCTTACTCAGCCACATTGTTCGGGAAAAACCCTTGAGTCTTCTGCTCATTAACTCAATGACTAGAGAAATGGCAGAAAGTATCAAGTATTTTTATGAGGCAACTAGCCCCAGCGTCATTCGCTCTGCAAAATAAGACTAAGTCGTATGCGAAAAAAAGTAAGACACGCCTAGACCTCTGCGAGACAGCATAATCGGCTCCCAAAGTTCAACTGCATACTCGATTAAATGTCTCAATAGTTTCATACCTAGAACAAACTAGGGTGGATGGCGGTACACAAAACCTTGTCCAATGAAAGCAACTTATCAAGTACCTGTCCAATAATTTTATCATATATGTATTACTCAATATGACCCTATTTTATCTAATAATAACCATTAAAACTTTCTTTATGAAAAAAAATAATTATTAAGAAATAATAATTAATTTATTTGTCCTAGACATGAGGGTAAATACAATCCAACAACTGCTTTTAAGTTTTCAAGAAATAAAGCATTTCTCAAGTAGGCAACATGAACGTTGATTCATTCTCGAAGCTTGCCACATCTATTGTCATCCAACGATGGGGGTAAAATTTTGTTGCAATATTGCTAGAATCTAAGTTATAACAAGGAACATTGACTACTATCTAATTGGGTGACTGATTGTAAGATTATTAACTTATTCAAATCTACCTCAAAACTTCATGAACACATCAAGATAAGACACAAAATCACTAGATAAATTTAAAATTAAAACATTTAATATAATAACATTTCTGGTAAATTATAAAAATAGTCACTTTTGTTTACTTCAATTTACATTTTAGTCACTTATGTTTGAAATGTTACTTCAGATTATTTTGTTACAAAGAGGTCACTCTACCGTTAAGCTTTGTTACCTCCCTAACAGCGGTCCTACATGGTAGTCCAAATGAATTTTTAATGCCAACTTGGATGTCCTACATGATAGTCCAAATTAAATTTATTTAATTAAAAACTTATTTTCATCCCAGCAAATAGATATAGAAGTTGGCATTTAAAACCCATTTGGACTGCCATGTAGGACTAACATTAAGGAGGTAATGGAGTTTAACGGTAGAGCGACCACTTCGTAACAAAACGATAATATAAGTGACTAAAACATAACATTTTAAACATAAGTGACTAAAATATAATTTGAGATATTTCTAAGTTATTTTGTGAAAATATTATCAAAAATATCGTTAAATATTTTCAAAGCTTTAAAATACTTGATCGTATGTTAAATGTTTTTCATATTGTTTCAAAGTGTTTAAAATATGCGATGGGCAAGCAAAGAGGATACCTTGATTATATAAAGAAGAATCCTTTTTCTCTGCCTAAAAATATTTATTAACAAATCTGGAGTTTTTATTATTTTTGTAACATCGATGGCATAAGATTGTGGTTCAACTGTTTTGTCGACCAAATTTGTTCCTGTCTTATGCAGTGTTACATAAGCCTTTAGTTTTAATAATCAGAGTTGTTGATTATATTTATGTGAAGAAAGAAAAGAAATTTCATAGCAGCGTCACGCTAATGCCGGCATAAAATAAGTTGTCTTTTTTTATTTTTAATAAAACATTTACTGTTTGAGTTTAATATTTTTTAATATAATATTTTTATTATTTGTTGATTTAATTTCCTACTTGTATTTGATAAAGTTATATATATTTAGTGTTTAATTCAAATTTTAAGATTAATTTAGTGAGAATTAATTTTTAATATTATTATGTTTGAATTTTTCTTGATTTTGTTAATAGAATAAATTTACTATTAACTGTGAATTTATTTAATTTGTCAAATACAATATGATGTATGTGATTTAATTCGAGTTTTAAGGTTGATTTGATAACCATTAAGGGTTAAATATTACCTTCAAGTACTAAATGTATAACTTTTCTCAACTATAAGTACGGATTGAACCAAAAAATAACACAAATATTATATTAGAAAAAATGTCAAACTCGTGTATCAAATCATGTATTAAGCGTTAAAAGTAAAGGTTAAAATATGTTTTTAAGTATTCGTTCTCTCTCTATTTCAAAATTTTAGACCCTTCAGTAGTTTCTTTATTTTCTATTTTTTTACTAGAGAACATATGTCAAATAAAAATCATATTTTTGTGGAGTTTTAAGTTAAAATAATTTTAAAAACTCCTTAAATTTTTTTATATAATCCTTATTACTACCTTAAACCTCTAAATACTTAAATCAAAAGAGATCATGTACTTAACTATGTTCAAATTGACGCTCCCATAATTTATAATAACAACAATATCAACCAATTAAAATTCCATCGACCCTTAATTTTACCTTTTAATATAAAAACCATAAAATAATAATTCACAAATAAATCATTCACAGTTAATTGTATCTAAATAAATTGTGCTAAGAAATTAAAATGTAAAATCAGTTTTATAAGGGATATGTAAAATCAATTTTATGTTGAATACTATTTTAATTTAGATGAGCTGGAAAATTTAAATAAAATGTTTAAAAATTATTTTAGTAATTGAATTTGGGTGTAATTGTTCGTAATTATACAATTGTGACATGTTTTGGTAATTAAATTTAATTAGTGGGTATCACAAATATGGTTGAAAATATGACAAGTGTCCTCTTTATTTATATATTTAACTTTTTTATTATATCTTTTAAGACACTTGTCACACTTTTAGCCCGCTTGTAAAGTATAAAAAATTTCATAAGTTGTATATGCCATAATCTCAAATTCGCTTGTAGAATTAAAACTTCAACCAAATAATTAACTATTATTAATATAATACTAGAATGTTTTGCCCGCTTTCGTTAGACTTCAATTTTTAATTATTTATATATATTAAATGTTTGTTAAAAGTTTAATATATAAAATAATTATGATTGTAATTATCTTTATTTTAATTAAATTTTTTATTAAATTGTCTTAGGTCAAAATATGATTATGGTCTGTTTATTATGTATGAATTTAAGATTTAATATTTATAATTTAATTTGACACAATTTGGTTTTTCTACTTTTAGTTAGCTCAAATTATTGATTTTTTCGATTAAAATGTTGAGGCCGGAGTTTTTCCGAGAAATACTCATTCCAGACTTATTATACCAAAGTGTTAGAAAGGTGTACTTATTATACCGAAATAGATTTTTTTTTTGTATATGTTAGAAATGTGCTTTTAAGAAAAAATCATGACAATATTTTAACTAGAATAATTAAGGATGTTAAATATTTAGACCAACTTATGCCATTGATAAAGTAGATGACAAAATTATGTCAAATTAAAATATAAATTAAATCCTAAACTTTAATCAATACTAAAATTTTACTGCCACCTTATAGAACAAAACATAAAAAAAAAAGAAGACACATGTGCTGACAAGATTGTTTAAGACTTTTTTTATATAAATAATAAATGAAATTATAAACATTGAAATACTGAATTAAGTAAAAAAATAAAGTATAAAGACTAAATCTTAAATTTGAGTATAATATGAAGATTAAAATTGAAATTATACCATTTTATATAATTTAAATAAAATAAAAGTCATAATTGAAATTTAACTATTCAGTATAAATTTTCTCATTTGGATAATTCTAAATAAAAGTGAAATATCATAATTTTAATGTAATTTTTAAATAAAAATAACTTAATATTTTCTAATATTAAGTAATAAATAATTACTTATTTATCTTATTCAAAACTTTTATTTTAAATTTTGTCAAATACACCCTTACTTACAATTATTTTTATTCAAAGTTACCAAAAATACATAAAATATTATGCTAATAAGGTTAAAATTATAAATATGAATAATTTTAAAATTGGACATAAATAACTATGAATCATTCATACCGAAATATTTTGTTTTCCAAAAGTATAAGATCTTCCTAATGTGGGTTGTAACTGGACTCAGTATGTACTAAGCTGAATCATGGCGCATATGGTCCAAATTCAACTGCCATAACATTAACAACCCAACCACAAAAAAGTCAGAAACACACAGAGAGAGAAAACATCAAACAAATAAAAAAAATTCATATTTCGTTCTTGTGTCTTTTCCTCCTTTTTCTTTTTCTTTTGATGATAAAATACGGTAGTTGTTTGAACCCACCAACCCCTCCCCTAGTTTTCTCCTACTTCTGCTTCTTCCATCTTTTGATTTCTTTCTTCTTGTTTGCTGAAATCTTTTTGTTTTGATGTTTGATTGTTGGTCCCTGTAAAATGGGTTTCCAACATAGAAAGTTGATGGCTGATTCTATAAATGAAACCTCAACAAATGATTGTTCCGTTTGTTACCAGTTCTGTGTTACATCATGTTTTGAAATATGTCCTGCTCTTTGTCCCCCTTATGTACCTCCTTATGTTGATATATACCCTCCTCCGAGCCCTTTTTCGGATTCCGGTTCTCATTCAAATAAACCCAACAAGTTTTTGATCATAACTTCAACTATCCTCGCCGCCGCTTTTCTGGTTCTCTGTTGTTTTGCTTACTATGTCTGGTGTTATAGACGACGGTCTAATGGTCGGAGCAGGTCATCGGAGGTCGAAACGGATGAAACCCGAGATGAATTCCTAGATGAAAATCATGGTCCTATCGTTGACCATCCCATCTGGTATATCAACACCGTTGGCTTGCAACCGTCCATCATCCGTTCAATCGCGGTTTGTAAGTATAAGAGAGGCGAGGGTCTTGTGGAAGGAACCGACTGCGCTGTTTGCTTGACCGAGTTCGAAGAAGACGAGAGTCTCAGGCTGTTGCCCAAATGCAACCATGCTTTTCACGTTCCTTGTATTGACACTTGGCTTAGATCGCACACCACTTGTCCTATGTGCCGAGCACCTATTG
Organism: Gossypium arboreum; assembly: GCF_025698485.1. Classification (NCBI taxonomy): domain Eukaryota; kingdom Viridiplantae; phylum Streptophyta; class Magnoliopsida; order Malvales; family Malvaceae; genus Gossypium; species Gossypium arboreum. Next base: position 2,126,202 of record NC_069081.1, read on the forward strand.
TTTCCAACCCCGGTAATAGAGGACCGTCGTCGTCCGGGGTAAATAATGAAGATCCGGGAAGAACTGAAGAAACCCAAGTTGTGATTGTGGAAGATGATAATAATGAAGGACCTGATGATGGTGGAACAAGTGAAATAAGGGAGGAGGAAGAGAGAGATGAATTGGCAGTTGAAAGTGAGAGAAACAACGGTGATAGTTCGGGAACAGAGGATGGGATTCAAGCTATGAGAAGATCAGTTTCATTGAATTCCATGGCAGCTTCTCAGATCAGCGAGGATCTTATAAATGGTAGTAATCCAGAGGGGTCGTCTAATGGCAATTCAGATAATGAAAGCGGAAAAGGGAAAGAACCGAGCGTCAGGATTGTTCCAAGGAGAGTTGCAGGGAATCAAAATTTGCTCAGATTTATGTGTCAATCTTCCATAGGTAGATCCTTGCAAAATAAGCCAGGTTTCATGAGAAGATCATTTTCTTACAGTGGGAAATTCTCGTTGCCTATAATCAACAACAAGATCCACAATACAAATCCTCCATTGAGGAGCTTTTGATCCTTCACTTCTTTTTTGTAATCTACTTTCAGGTCAGACTTGGGAACCCCGATAAGCTGTGGGTTTTTATTATTATTAATATTTGCTGTAATATGAAGAAACTTTGACAAATAGATGATGCGAAACTTGTCTAAATAATACACAGAAACGAGGCTCATGAAAACAGGATCCATGTTGAATCATCAGTTTTATATAGAAAAAAAACATTGCAGTTGTAAGTAGAGGTTTTGAGACAAAATGATTCTTGTTGTATGATGATTGCTGCCCCCTTTTACATGCAAAGCGGCGAACTTCTTGTGGTTGTACAACAGCAAATATCTCAACTTTAAGCATCCATCTTATCAGTCTCCATGCAAAAGGGGGCTTTGACATGCATGCCTGCCCTGCAGCTTTGATTTTAGTTAAAGATTGTGAATGGATAACAGTCTCTGGTCTTGAGGGATATTGTGGAAATTTGTTGGATTCTAGAATATGTTTACCCACTAAGAAAGGGTTTGTATGGCTAGAGAATGCAGCAGGCAAATATGTCGATGTTGTATACAATTTCTCATTCTTATCCAATTGATGTAAGGGGAAATCTTTGTTTTGTAAAGTCATCCCTGAAGTTGAATATTGTTTACTCAACCAATCCACATGAATCAATAGAAAAAGATACAGGAAATACGTTGATATCTGTAGGAGTGAGATCTGAAGTTGGGGCTCTACATACCCTTGCTTAATTGCACAGCTTCTACTAATTATACTATTGATTTATCTCACCACTCTAAATTAACCGCAAAGGGAAAATTTAACCAGGTAAGTTGAGTAAAGCTTCTTTTAAAAGCCCGTTTGATCTCATTTCAGTCTGTTTGGAGTATTTTTTAGCTAAATCGCACAGTACCAATCCGTTTGGATTGGAAAGAGCAGAATGGTTGGAGCATCACTCAACACACTAGACACCGATTTCTCGACTAGAGCTTTATGCTCTAGTCAAATGTTCCAACATCCCATTGGTAGTCATTTTTCCTTTTACACCCTTATTCTTATTTTTTCTCCAATTTTACTTTTTTTTTGTCTCTTTCTTTATTTACCTTCTACTTCAATAAATTTGTATTTTCAATTTTAAGATAATTTTATTAATTTAAAATAATAAACATTTTCCCATTATTTTATATCAAACTAATATAGTTATTATCAAAAGAAATTTTAATTTACCATTCCTTGGATTAACTACTTTTAGATTATTTATTTTAATTTTGAAATTTTAATTATTTTGATTTAAAATTTAAAATTTCTATTTTATATAATAAAATATCGGAAGATACATTTTAATATTTTATTAAATGAATTTATAAATTCACATATTTTGATAATTTCTTAAAAGTTAAATAATTTAAAAACTTCTATTATATATTATTTCTAATCTAATGTCCTTAATAGTTATTTTCTATTATCACCTTACCGCTACAGTTGGGTTTAAATTTAAATACATTCCCCACTATTGTTTTTAATCTCACCACTACATTAACTAATTTCACCACCATCACTGTTTTTAATCTCACCGAAGGTAAACACACCGCCCATCCAAAATAAACCTTAGGCTTCATTCTAAATTTTAAAATAATTTCCAGGCCCTACTTCACTTCAACTTGCCTAGGTCAATCTTAATGGTTTGATTCACACTATTTAAAGAAAAATAATTTTTTTTTATATTTTTAACAGTAAAATAGGTTAGATCAAGTCAAGGCCGGGCATAAACACCTCTAAGGTTAAACACTAATAACAAGTGTAATACCATGAAGAGAAAACTCATTTAATACATATGTGCTAAAAATAGTTAGACATAAAATAGAGAATAATTATTACAAATTTAAACTTGTTATTCGAAAGGCGAGTAAGACTCTTGAAAAAAAAGTAAACAAAAAAAAAATCATTTTCTTTACCACAAACAAATCATGTAAAAAATTATCAATTGAAATTAGTAAATTGTTAACTCAAGTGCTAAAACATGTAAAAAGAATACTCCAATCAAATGTATCATAAATAAAAATAAATAATCCTAAACTTTAAAGTGTGCTTGATCGAGTGAAAAAGATAGAAAAGAAGGGCAGAAAATAAGAAAGAAAATTGAGAGAAAACAAATAGACAAATTGTTCATTTTCATCCCAAATCATAAAATAAATAATTTAAAATTGAAATAATAATAAGAGAGAAATAAAAGAGATGTAAGCTAATTATTCAAAAGTATGCATTTTAATATTTTCATTTCTTTTATCTCGTTTTCAATTTTACCAATTAATGAATGAAGTGAAAATAATATTTTATATAATTTTTCATCTTTCCACATAAACCACATTAATAGCAAGATTATATATTGAGGTCAAAGAAGGGAAGACACAAAGAATAACACTCTACGCAATAAAAAAGTGTCCAGACTAAGAAAAGAAAGGATGCAAAAGATATAAAGGGGAGAGCTCAAGAGACAGAAAAAAATTCCCACTTAATGTTAAGGATGGATATTTATAGGGGAGGGTGAACTTATCAATATGATTGACATGGATTTAGCAGAGATCTATGTGTAATTTATGTAAAAAATAATCTAACACTTGTCATTGGTGACAAATTAAAAGAATTACATGTGTTATGTGTATACTTGCCTATGTAGTTCATAGTTGGCGAGATTTTATCTACTAAAGAAGTCTTGATTGGTGATTGAGTAAGATGTCAAGAACTAAGGTGAATAGAAGGCTATCCTCGCCTATAGATACATGTCCATAGCAATAGGAGGGTTCTTCTTCTCTTTTTCTTTTTTTTTTTTTCAAATTCTACCCTATGTATCCTTCATCTTATTTAACCACTCTCAATACTTTATCATATGAATAGTCATGCAATTTGGCACTTGAGTTTGCCTTTAATGCTCATTTTGGTACTTGAATTTTTTTTAAATTGTTATTTGAGTTTTCTTTTATTCTAGTGAAATATTTAATTTTATTTTTAATGTTCAATTTGATATTTTAACTTTTTTTTTGTTTCAATTAAGTACCTAACACATATATCAAATATTTATTAGGCCATGTAATGGTATTTAATGTAAGTGTTAAAATAAATATTAAAATTGGGAAAAAATTAATGACCAAGTTGAGCATTTAGGTAACATAAGGGTATTAGGAAAAAAACAAATGGTACGTAAATAGGGAGAAGCGAGTTGGATTGGCAGTTAATAAAAAGGGGGAAGGACAAAAGAGCGGCAGACACCGTGGAAGCAACGCACTCTCTCTCTCGGTCACGCTTCTTTTCATCTTCTTTTCTTTTCTTTTCTTTTCTCTGACACTAAGAAGGAAAGAAAATAATTTAGTATAATATATTAGTTTTCAATCAAAGCATGAAGAAACTTTCCCTTTCCATCAAACCCATCTTCTTTTAATACTTCATGATCCCCATATTCCCTTTCATCTGTTTTCCCTCTCCATCAAGGTAACCTTCTTTTCTTTTTTGGTTGTATATAATTATCTTAGAACAAGCACTTGGTTTTCATAGAAATCTGTTTTTATTCCTCAGAAAACCCTCTTTCCCTCTTCGGTGAGTAATGGGGTTTAATGTTCTTCTAACTAAAACCCTTGTGATTGATCTGATTTTATCACTTAAACTTTTTTATTATTATTTTGTTCTTGTTTTGATTCTCTCTGATCTCTGGTTTATGACTAAGCAAATGGGAAGAAACTTTCTACAGATTCTGGGTTTATTTTTTAAAATAATATTTTTAAAACGAATTCAGGGATATGTTCTTATTACTTCTTAACTAGTCCAAAAAGAAAAACTACTGGTTCTTGTTCCTCTGATTATTATTCAGAACCAAAAAAGAAAAAAGAAAAAGATGACGAAGCTTGTTGATTTTGTCCTCTCTATCTTTTGATAGTTGCGTACCTTTGCTTTTCCTTTACTCATTTTGGGGTTCATTAGTTCTTTGATTTCTTATCTTATCAGGTTGTATTTGCAGAACAAAGAAGATCGATACTGAGAATGTTTTATATGTCTGTTGATATGGCTCGAAAGAAGAAGAACAAGCGGCTTCCAGTGTCTAAGTTTTAACCTTCTCTGAATGGCTTCTTCACCTTTGTGTTTAAAGTTTAATTGATAAATAAATGAATAGAATAATGGTGTCATCTGAATACCTTTTTCCGGAAATGCAGGAAGTGCTCAAATATTTAACTTTATGGTAGTGTAGTTTATACATAATTTTTGCTTTTAAGGAACTTAGTTGTTGAGTTTATGTTTGAGAAATTTTGGAGTTATGTTATTAACTCAGTGAATCCATTACCTTGCTGGGTTGCTAGTGCCTAGTAGTTAACCTTTAGAAATGTTGGCAAGTAGTCTTCCTTGAAATGTTCAATGGAAACCCTTGGGAATAAGAGGAAGGGCTCGGAAATGTTGCCATCATGTCGTAGGTCCTTTTCTCCTATAGCGGTTGTTTGGCCTCACTTGTCACTGGAAGATTACTCGAGGCAGAAAAGGAAGCGTAAGGAAGATGAAGTGCTTAAAGTAGCTGTTGCCTCTGTTACGAGAGTAGTCAAAGGGATTGCCACTGCCCCACCTTGTGGGAGTGCATCTTTGGAACCACCCAATAGGGGCCTTAAGAGGAAAATTGGGTGTATTGAGGCAGCAACTCAATTTGGTCGGAAAAAGAAGATTGAGCAAGATTTTGATTTGGGTGCAACAATTGGGAGTGGAAAATTTGGATCGGTTGTATTGTGTCGAAGTAAGGTGAATGGCGAAGAGTTTGCATGCAAAATGTTACGCAAAGGTGAAGATCTTGTGCATCAGGAAGTGGAGATAATGCAACACCTCTCTGGTCATCCTGGTATTGTGACATTGAAGGCAGTGTATGAGGATCTGAAATCTTTCTTTCTTGTGATGGAGCTTTGCCCTGGGGGACGGCTGCTCGATCAGATGGCTAAAGAGAGGCGTTATTCAGAGTACCATGCCGCTTATATACTCAAGGAACTGGTTCTAGTCATCAAATATTGCCATGATATGGGTGTTGTTCATCGGGATATAAAGCCTGAGAATATCCTTCTCACAGCTACTGGACAGATGAAGCTCGCAGATTTTGGATTAGCTGTGAGGATGTCAAATGGTAATTTTTTTCTTTACCAAATTTATTTTGGTCTTACAATATTCATGGATATGTTCTGAAGTCTTTATCATTTAAGCTTGTAAATTTGTAGTGGATTCTTGATATTTATTTTCCCACTGTTACAGCATCTGCTAACATCTTCTCCTTTGGTTGAACTGCTTCGAGTTCATCAGTAGATTAGTGTGTTAAACCATGACTGGCGCAGAATTTTTTTTTTGGATAAACTCATGTATTAACTGCATTGTTTCTACATTGATTCTTATAGGGCCGTGAGGGTATGTTGACAAGCAAGATGTCCAAAGTTATCTTTTGGAAATGAAGTAAATAAGTTGATCCTGTTAGCTGTGTAGCATGACCCTCTTTTTAGTGAAATGACATGTAATGGAATTTTTTTGAAATAAAATGCGTTGTTCCATCTATGTCTATAATGGTTCATTATTTTTGTGTTTTGCTCGATGTTGCCTTTCCATTTTTAGTTTTATACCGTTTCTTTTACATCATTCACTTATGGGAAGTTTAGTCAAAATGAACAATTTGCTTTCATTCTTCTAGGTCAGAGCTTGACAGGTGTGGTAGGCAGTCCTGCTTATGTTGCCCCAGAAGTTCTAACAGGCCATTATTCGGAAAAAGTTGACATCTGGAGTGCCGGTGTCCTCCTTCATGCCCTCTTGGTTAGTGTGCTTCCATTCCATGGTGACACTTTGGATTCAGTATTTGAGGCTATTAAGAATGCTGACCTTGATTTTGAGAATGGTGCATGGAGGTCCATATCTCAACCTGCACGAGATCTGGTTGCACGTATGCTGGCAAGAGATGTTTCAGTGAGGTTAACTGCTGATGAAGTATTAGGTAAGCATACCGTGCTCTCCCCCCTAGATTATATAAGGCTGCATATCACAGTATAAGATATCTAGTTAAGGTAACACCTGTAAAGAACGGTTTCATTAATCTGCCAAACATTGTAAATTATTCAATAAATATTTCATCGGTGGCTTTTTTCTGGGAAACTAGTAGCATGCCATTTTCATGTTTTACACTCATGAATCCTGATTCCATGAATGGTGAATGCTACTGAAGCATCCACGGGTTATTGCAATCTTAAGTCAGTTTCTTGACCTCTTATGGGCCAAGTAGTTTTAGTTCCGGCACTAGATACGACTGTAGTTTGTGCATATATCCTTATGGGAAATCGAGTAGAGTTCATATACTTATATGGTTCATTTGTAGTTTTATGAAGAGTATTAAATGCCGGAGTACCCAAGTTCTTGATTGTGCCTCTTGATGCATTTATGACTAAAATGTTCCAGGGCATCCATGGATATTGTTCCATACTGAAGCAACATTGGGAATGGCTGCTTTTGAGACAAAAATGGGAAACCATGAAAAACCGGCTTCCCCACAACTGACCATCTCACCTGGGGTTGTGTCAGAGAGAAGCAAGATGATACCCAATGGCTTTCTCAATGATGATTCTTTCCTGTTTTTATCATCTAATAGTTCATATACAAGGTCAGAAGTGCAAGACAGCGCATTGGTTGATGCTCTAACTGTTGCGATTTCTCGCGTGGCGATATCTGAACCAAAAAGAACCAGGCTATGCGGCCCTACTGGTCCTATTCAACAAGAGTGTTCTTCTAACATTAAGGTTAACAACAACAACCACCACCTCTGTACAGCATTTTGAGTCCACTGCATTAAAAGTGGTTATAACCATGGAGACTGAAGCTTTCAACTGGATGGCAAATACTATATGATAGTTATAAATAAGCTGACTCTTCTAATTGTTATGATCCATGACCCGAGTTCCTGCTACTGTTTTTTAAGAGAAGCGTATTTGTTTTGAGACTTTATGCGATTGACTTGTATGTAATCTGGGTTGTATGTATTACTTAACTTACTGGGAAGTGTTGGATCTGCAGATTTGATATGTAAATAGAAACTGCATTTTATGGACATCACTTTGTTTTGGGCATGCAGGTTAGTTGATAAACATGGATGCCATCCTTCAAGAATACTTAATATACATCTATAGATAATCTCTTCCCTAACTCATTTTGCTTTTTTAAATTATTTAAAAGATAAACAGTCAAAATTAGCAGAGATGATTCATTTCCTCTTGCAACTTAATTAAGTTTTTAAATAATTTAATTAAAGTTAAATTGAGTTAGGGAAGGGATTGTCTACAGATGTGTATTTTAATATTTTTATCACTTTAAAAGCAGATCACATGATTTTATTTTAGGATCTGACTAAATACATAGTATCAAATACATATAAGATCCAATGATTATAACTGGAAAGAAAACAGGGAATATTTCAAGATTCAGATTTTGGCATCATTCTGGGTCAATATATTTTGAAGTTTGTAAAGAGGTGGGAGACAAAAACTATCTAAACCCACAATGTAGGCATTAATTAAAGCTAAGCTCGAATCAAATCAAATCGCTCAAAGTCTAATATATAGAGAAAAAAAGGGGTGCCAATGTTAGTTGCAAAGTCACATCGAGCTCAAAGCGAGTAATTTTCCATTTCGCGATCACTCTAAGCATTGCATGCTACATGCAACTCCCACTTTATGTTACCTTGATTTGAAAGTTAATGAATCCGGAATCATCTTTCATACATATAATTATAGATATATTAGAAAGATAAGTGTTGGATTATATGTTAAAAAATAAATATCAAATATGAATATTTTAAAAAGAATCTCAATACGAATAAATATATGTATGTTTAAGTGAGACTATTTTTTTATTATTTATAAAAATGATTCACTTTTTTAATTAAATAAATAAATGATCTGAAATGAATAGTAAACATGGGCAGTATCAATTTCATTGGTGTCACCACCCTGCCACGTTAGACAATGATTGACTTGATTGCTTAAAAAAATATTCTTTTGGTGGTGCCAATGTATTTTATATTACTAGTATAAATACTCCCTCCAATACCTTAATTACTTGTATTTCGTGGGAGTGAAAATTTTGTTTAAGGTGATGTCAATCTATTTGGCGTCACCAATATCAGAATTTTGGTGGTGCCAAATAGATTGACATCACCAATCCTCAATCCCTTTTTTTTAAAGTGTTCTTTATGTTTTTTAAATGATTTTTTATTTGGTGTTGTAAATTTTTTGGTGGTGCCACTAACATTGGCGTCACCATGTGTTTTTTTTCTGCTATTTTTTTGTGGTGCCAATATCACTGGTGTTACCAAATGGCTATATATATACTATAACCAAATGAAAGATCAATGTAAGGTGAAGAGTTTTTTTTTTAGAAGTTTATTATGTTAAAGGACGAAGGGGAGGGAGATCAGGACTGATTTTTTATTTTATTTTATTGTGTTTCTATTTGTTTAGATAATTTTATAATTTGAAGGTATGTTTTATTTAACAATGATGCGGTGGTGCTCCGACACCGAAAAATTTAGTGGTCCTTTTCGGGTCCTTTTCAGGAGTGTAGATTTGATTCCTTAATCTCATATGTGGTGATGATTTCAAGTAAAAATAAGGGTCTCGGTTGCTAGTGATTTATGCGGTAACGGGTTCAAATTGGTTATGTAAGTCTTTTCATTGGCTATGGTAGAACAATAACGGTTTCAAATTGGTTATGCAACCAACGTATGGATTTTTTGGTATTCTCTAGGCCAACTGAATGTTTGAAGATTGGAATCTCAGTTGAATAGCGTGGGTGATATTATCAATATCAACAGCGTCCGAGCTGCAAAATATTAGTACCAAGAAACTTGCTCAGTGGACTTGCTCATGTTGCAGTTAAACATGGTATTTTCCAATTAGTAAGACACAATGATGTTAGTCTTGAACAAAATCGAAATCACCGTTTAATTATGTTTTATTAGTATTGAGAAATTTGCTAGTGTTGTCGCTAAAAATGGTTGTTTATGTTCTGTTGTAATTTTTATGTTTCAACTTTCAACATTTTTTTAAAATGTAGGAAAATGTAAATCATGTACTAAAGTAAGTTATTTGAAATTATTTTGTAATATTGCCAATGTAAAATTATATTTTGTAAAATATAATTTCTGAATTATGTAAATTAATAGTTATCTGAAATGTTGTCGACTAAAATAATTTCTATTTAAATTATTTCCGCAATGTGAATTAATCGTCTGATAAGGGGCATAATTAAAAAAAACATAAATATAAGGGGTGAAATGGTGAAAAAAATAAAGATTGGGGAGAATTTTAAATAGAAGAAAAAAGGAAGGATGAGGAAAAAAGAAAGTGTGGGAAAAAAATGAATAAGAAAGAAAAAAATGTGGAGAAAAACCGAGGAATGAGAAAGAAAAAAAGTGGGAGAGGGAGTGGGGTGGAAAAAACAAAAAAAAAAGGGGGTATTTAAGCATAAAGTAAAAAATATTGAGTCATTTTTTAAAAATAAAAAAGGGAGGACAAAAAAAAAATAGAGAAAATCATGGTTGACTGGTCACATCACTTCAATCGTGTCAGCAACATGATAAGTCCAACTTTTTTTTACTCAATTAACATTAGAAAAAAGAAATTTAATTTTTGGAGATTGCGTCCGGCCTCCCACGGTTTTAAGTATATATAGGGGATGGGTTTTTGGTTTGGTTATTAGGAAATGTGCCACTATTGTAGTAAATATATAACTATTTTCTATTTATTTGAACGATGAATAAATAAATAAATTTAATTTCACATTTCACTATTATGTCTTTTATATTTTTGTTTTTCATATTTTGCATAAATAGTGATATTGTAAAGGCAAATATTAATTCATTGATTATCTAAGTTCAAACTGATAATAAGCGGCACTATAAGAACACTTACATTGTGAGAAAGACAATTTACTCCAGTAAATAATCTAAATAAGTCCACAATCTCGTAAAAGAGTCAAAGTAAGCATTTGATTCAAATATTGAGAAGGATTATTATGTCGTCTACAATTCCAATTGAAGAGATGACTAGTCTTAGCTATCGAAGCGGTTTACTCCACGGGTTGAGACATAGATGTATTCATTGAAAGAATGATACATTGGACTGGACCAACGATAAATTAATTTTAAATTCGTTTGTAAATTAATTCACTTGTGACGTTCGTTGTTTGATTTACCTAAATTCTTAATTAGTCACTGACCATGCGTATATAACTTATGTGCTTTGATATAAGTGGAGGCTTATGCTCTAAAGACTAGCTAGTAACGGCCTGACTGATCCGGTCTAGCCATTGGTTGGACCATCAGCTCGGTTTCACATACCAAACCTTGTTAGACCAGTTTTTGGGTCTTGGTCTTGATTTTGGGCTTCCGAGCCCAATTTATGATTTCAAGTCTAATTTTCAAGTTCAATTACCATTGGGTCAATTTTTCGACTTGAAAATTAATTCGACTTGAAAATTAATTTCTAAAAATATCATATTAATTTTAATTAATTTGATTAATTTAATTTTACTTGACCAAAATTAATTTTCTCAAAAATCACTTATATTTTCCAAATTAAATTTTCAAGAAATTTTTTTAATCAAATTCTCTAGTTAAACAATTCTTACGACTGCCCAATTTAATTCCACATCGAATAAATCAACTCAATTAAATTATTTCCAAAGTCGTAAAATTTCTTTCTAATTCAAATACAGTCTGATCGAGCTTTTATTGAATTAGTGGTGGGACCAATCAGACATATACAATTAGACTCTAGTAATTACAATTATGTGCAGAAGCATCGCTCCGATAATTCGCAATTACTTAATTATGGAGTTAGTCCATAAGAAGTACCATGATTGAAAACTCCTTATTGTATACTCTTTATGAAAGCAATTCATCCAACTACTTTATCCAATGACCTTGTCATGTGTGTGTTACCCTCGTATGATATCCTTGATTCCTTTTAGTTAAATTTGTTCACTCAATACAATCTTATTTTATCTCATTGTCACCATTGTGTCTTTTTAATGATTAATATGGTCACTGTCAATGAGAGGATATCGTTAACTCTTTAATTGAGCTATGAATTCCACCGTTGCTAGTAAAGTTATGTCATACACAAGTCATGTACCCAACATACTGGCTATCGACTAAATCATCTTTAGAGCATAAGCCTCCATTTATATCAAAGCATATGAGTTTCATACGCATGGTTAGTGACTAGCTCATGATCTAGGTAAATCACACAATGAATGTCACAAGTGAATTAATTTACAAATGGATTTAAAATTAATTTATCTTGGGTCCAGCCCAATATATCATTCTATTAATGAATATATCTTTGTTTCTACTCGTGGATTCAATTGCTCTGATAGCCAAGACTGGCCATCTCTACAATTGGAATTGTAGATGACGTAATAATCATTCTTAGTATTTGAATCAAATGCTCACTTTGATTCTTTTAGGGAATGACAGACTCGTTTAGATTATCCACTGAAGTAAGTTGTCTGTCTTACAATGAAACATTCTTACAATACCACTTATCATCAGTTTGAGCTTAGGAAAACAATGAGCTAATATTTGCTTGTCACAATTTCGCGATGCATGCAAAATATGAAAGACAGAAATTCAAAAGACATAACAGTGAAATGTGAAATTTATTTATTCATCGTTCAAATACATAGAAAACAATTACACATTTCCTACAACATGGAGACATTTCCCAACAATTGCTACCTGAATTAGAGCGCAATATTTATAATGTTTTTCATGGATCGATGCTTCAAATATATAGAATCAACCTTGTGCATGTTATCTTTATTGAGACGATAGAAATGCAACCATATTTGACTTATAAAGAGGAACCTGTTAAGATTTTAGCTCAAGAAAACAAAGAGCTAAGGAACAAAAGAATTTCACTTGTTAAGGTTCTTTAAAGATTTATATGTTTTTTATTTTTGGTTAAAACAAGTATAAAACATATAAAAAAATTAACCGTATTAACACCAATACTTATATATTATAATATTATTTATTAAGTTCGATTAATTCGGTTAACTGATCGATTTCGAACTGAATTAACTGTTAACCAAACTTTCAAAAAATTATTAACCGACCCTCAGCCGATTAAACAAATTCGGTCGGTTAATCCAATTAATTTGATTTTACCCGAAATTTTTACACCCCTATCTATAGATGTGAACCAAGTATAATTTGTCTATTGACAACCCTTGTAATGATAAAGGAAAGCTTATCAAGTATAGTTGGTATGCCATAGATTATATATTGCCCTTTACATATGTGTTTATACAAGGTGGTTATGCATATAGGAGTATTGTATTTTGTACTTTGAGAACTCATAGAGATAGGTTAGCTAAGAGTACTTTGCACACATTAGAATAATGTAAATGTTTTATCATATTGTTGTACTTTGTGAATTCACAAGATTTGGCTGGATACTTGTGTATCCAATGTGATTTTAGTATATGTTCACATGCACTAAATGAATACAACATTATTGAATAATGAAAAGCATGATACGATTTTAGTTTGACTTATCGCTTATGCATGAATGTCTAATTTATAGAGCAATTACAATGTGCTTGTGTCACAGACCATAGATCAAATTCCATGACCATTGCGCACAAAATTACCAATGGAGGTCGATTGATCAAATGGGCTCACTTAGCATATATGAATTGGCCCAATTTGTAGAACATATGGAGAAGCCTTAATAGCTCAGTGAAATACTCTAGTAAAACTAGAGTTATTATAGTGAATGTTTGTAATCCTAATAAGATTGTATAAAGTTTAAATCTTTTAGGAATCTCATATAAGTTTCAATCTCATTTGTCAATATAATTTAAACTATACCGTTGGATCTGTGGGAGTTTAACTATAAATAGAGGACTTCCCCCTAATTTGTAATCATCCCATTTTACATTTAGTTGTATTTCTTCAAAGTAATAAAATACTTTGAGAACATTTACTTGTTTTTTTCTTTTTTGTAGCTTTTTTGTTCATTCATTACTTTTTTCCATTTGAATTAGCTTTCGCTGAGTTTTGGTGCCTCAAAGAATTTCCTTTGTGTATTTTCACTTTTTTAGATTAAGACTAACTTAAGCGAATTTGAAGTTAAGTTCTCACCTAAGGCCACACATTTTTTTAGACTAAAGTTCTAGTCCCATGACACTTGCATGTTAACCTTTCTATATGACATCTTAAATTTTGGATGAATACTCTTGAGCATTTTGCTCAACGTATCAGATTGTTTTATGTGCAGGTTTAGATAACACAAGAGGTTCATAATCATGCATCATCCCCTCAAAGTCTTCGCGCTACATTTTCGTAAACACTTTCTTAACTTAGCTTAGTTAAGGCATGTTCTTACTTAGGACATTCGATATTTTGAGTCGTTTGATTTTGTTTATATTGATCTTGCCTATTGGGCTTAATGGTACACATTATCTTGGATACTTTAGTTTGTTGGTATAATATTTCTTTGAATTTTTTATTAAGAATTTTGAATTGTTTTAATATGTTACGAGCTAGAAATTTTATTTATGATACCAAATTGTGAATTTGTTGATTTGTATTGTTTAATTAGCATGTTTTGAACTTATTTTTATATGTCAAATGTGATGGAATGGTTTTGGTTGAATGTTTTGTATGTTTAGGCATATATTGCTTAATGTTTGGTTGCTTTGAATTGGCTTAGGCATTTCTTGGTTTGGGTGTTGATATTTCTCGCTCAAGTATTACTACCTCTTGGCTCGAGTATCAGCACTCAAAACTCTAGTATCGATATTTGTGCAAACAATAGCCAAAATTTTGAAATAAGGGAGGCAAGTATCTATATTTGACCCTGGTTATCTGTTCTCATGTTCAAGTATCAGTACAAGCCCTTGGAGTATTGGTACTCCAAAACATTAGAGCTTATTGTTTCAAAAATTCATTCAAAGTATCGGTTGCAGTTTTCCTAATTTGGCCTTGAATGATAATTTAAAGCCCGTTTGAATCAATATATGTTTGAAATGACTAATGAATGTCTTAAATATGGTTTGCGTGCTTAATATTTTATGTTTTAATGTGTATTAAATGAATGATAAAATGAGCGGATCACTCCGGCAATGAAAGTAATGCTTTGGATCCAGCAGGACTTCTATGCCGAATATAAGTTCTTACACATAAGATCTTGTAATTCCCTGGTTTTCAAAAATTCAATTTTGATCAGATTTATGAAACCAAGCTATTTCAAAAAGCTAAATTGAATGACTTTTGGGAATTAGCTTCAGAATAAGTAGTGGGTTATTAATTGGTAGTTAATTAATGTGATTATTAGACTTTTGTTAAAGTTAGTTTAATGGGGAGAGAGTTTAGGATTAAATCGTAAAATTTACAAAATTTTAAGAATATTTTTATAAAATTTGAAATTTGAAATTTGGAGGTTTTAAAAGATAATTTGACCAAAATACATAAGACTCCACCAAAACCTATATCTTATATATCTCTAAAGGGTTCAGGGATTTTAAGAGATCAATCCAACATATGCGTTGGATAAAACAACTTGGCATAATCATAAAAGTTTGAATAAAATTTAAAATATACTAGATAGCTCACTTAACCCATTTAAACAAAATATAATACAAAGATGTCAGTCCTTCAACCCTCCTAACATAAAGTAAACAAAAACCATAAAATCTGAAATATCATACACGTGCCAGTCCCGAATACTTTTAAGAGAAACTATAGATTTAGTGACTCAATTATGAAACTTTTATAAATTTTTTGAAAAAGTTAATTTTTTTAAATATAATGAAAATTATAAATTATAAAATATATGTATCTAAAAATTTAAAATAAAACCCTAAAATTCAAGTTAGAAAATTTTAAAACTTATGAAATTATCTTTTCTAAATAAATTACAAATAAGTTAGATGAAGGTAAATTTTACAATAAATTTTATGTTTAGTGATGGGTGCAACTTATTGCACTATTCTTCAAGTTGACAAGAATGCAAAAGATGATGATTTATAAAAGACTTATAGGAAGGTTTTTCTTTTTCATTCTATTTGTTAATTATTTATTAGGTTTCATAAGGAAAATTGGGTTTCTTTGTTGAGAATTCTATTTGCACGATCATGAATGAAATTTATAAAATCACAAATTTACATATAAGTTTATCAAGATTTAATTATATGTGTTTAAATATATTTATATTTATATTTAATTATATGTGTTTGAGGATAAAATTAATAGAATTTGTAAATGTGGACGGTTAAATTTATTAAATTATTTAGAATTAAGATCAAATTGATAAAATATGTAAGTATTGAGGACTAAGTATGTTATCACAATGGCTAGAAAAAGGCCACATCATCACTTTTGTTAACCATTTAACAGAGAGTAACCAAAATAGAAACGATCTAAAACGTGAGTGACCAAAATAGAAATTATATAAATAATATTTATCTTTATGATTATTAAATATTATTTATTTATTTTATGATAATATTAAGATAAATATTATTTATCTTTAAACTTTATGATAAATATTATATCATGTTTATTTTTGAATTTTGAATTTAAAATATATTTTGTTGTGATAATTTTATAATATTATTTAAATTCAAAATTCAAAATTAAATCAATATTTATTTGGTATATATTTTAATTAATATACCATTATTTAAATTTAATAGAATTATATTATATTTTAAAATTCTTCTCTGTTTTTTATTTATTTTTAAGAATTGTATATATCACTTAAATTAAATTTAAAATCTTAAATTATAATATATTAAAACAAATTTAAAACAAAAACATTTAGATTTTTATTTTAGAATAAAACGTTTAAAGTTTTTTTAGATTTTATTATTAATTTAAAAATATTATAATTTTAAATTATTATTTTGTAAAAATTTAAAAACAAAACAATAGATATTATATATAAAAGGATTTTGTTGGTACATGTCAACAGGATAGATATGATACGTGAACAAAATTTAGGTTGGTCATGTCACTGGGAGCCTAAGACCTTATAGTATCTAATATATATTAATTTTTTATCCCGTGCAATGCATAAATTTAATTGCATATATCAATTAAAATGTATTACATTTATTTATTAAAAATTATTGCAAATTGTGTAACCTTCCAAAAATATTATGATTGAAATAGTAAAATATATATACAAATTTTTAATTTGTAATTAATTCAAAAATTCAAAGAAATTTAATTTAGTTCCACAGCTAAGGAAAAAAATAATTAATTAATTAATCTCTTTTAAATTTTAAAATTTTATTTTATATTTCTAGATTATTCTTAACAAAATCAACTCAAGTTTCAGAGACAATTATTAAATATGATATTTAATATTGCATGCTAATTAAAAGCAAAGAAAAAATCCTTACAGCTAAGTAAATTAATTGCTTGTTCTTTGTTTGGATAAAGAACTAATAAAAATTTTGGGATTTTGTTTGGTATGAAATATAAAATTAATTGATTTAATTATTTGTAAAGATTTTTCTTTGCCTTTTGGCTTAGTATAAAAGATTTAAGATCATACAATTAAAAGAAATTTGAATTTCATAAAGAATTATTAAATATGAGACATTTGAGCTGATTCTAATTTGAATACGTAAAATAAATTTTAAATTTTAGGAGATTAAATTAAATAATTTTAATACTATTATATTATAGCAACAAATTAGTTGACACTATAAAAGGATAACAATTTTCAGTAATTTATTTAATTAATTTTAATGTTTTAAAATTTAAAATTTTAATATTGAAAAAAAGATTTTAGAACTTTCGCAAAGAGAAACAAGTACAATTTAACTATTGTTTTAATCGATTATTTTAGTTTCTACCACTTTTTCACTTTAATCTATATGTATATATATATATATATATTTTACCTCAATCAATATTTTAAAAAATTGCTTTATGAGTGACCAAAATGAAAGCTACCAAGAAGTCAACTGACCAAAATAAAAATAAAAATAAAAGTATGATGTGGTGTGGTGTGGTGTGTACAATCAACCACCATTAGAGATTTAATGCCTAGGTGAATAAAATGAAAGCGACCTAAAAATTGGGTAACGAAATTGCAATGATTTCATTTTGAGTAACCACAATTAAAACACCTTAAAACTTGAGTGACCGACACCCTTTGATAAATGTTAAATAAACACAAGGACAATTGAGTAAAAAGTGCTTTTGGGTAGTCTTACATTCCGTCAACCAATTGTTCTTGTTATAGAATTTGTTTTTTTAAAAATAAGTTTAGTTCCTTTAATATTTTTAGTCTCAATTTCTATAAAATTATGAAAAATTATTACAAAATATTTTTATTATAATTTATATATTAATAAGTAAATAAATGATGTTGAAGTAAATTTATAAATCATAATTATAGTAATTCATGAAAAGTGATTGCAACACTAACTATAATTAGTATATAAACAAAATAAAATAATTATAATTGTATTGTATTGTATGACATATACTGGTTCACTATTAAGATTTTTTTTAATTAGTTTTAAACTTTATTTTAAAAAAACCTTAAATTAATAAAACTAACAAAAAACAAAGGGCAATTTGGTCCAAAATTTAATATTGTAAGGAATTGATCGTGATAAGATTACACCATATATTATGATGTCTTAACCCTATTTTATAATGTGAGATTACATGAAGACTGGAATTGTAACACCCCAAAACCCGGCCTAGAAGTTTAGACCGAATGTCGGAGGTTACATTGATCACCGAAGTGATCGTAGAAAGTTTTTCCAAAATGAATTGTTTTAGGCTTCATCGAAAAATCATCGCTTTAATCGAGCTCAATCATTTAACAAAATATGCCGAAATCAAAACGATATCAAGATACGAAGAACATGTTCGAAAATAAAATCCCCAATTTCCAACTAACTGATACAAATAACACTTACATGTATATGACACAAAATTTGTACCAAAGTTTTCAAAACAGTACTTGTAGTCCAAAACCATTTATTTAAACTCAGAATTAAAGAAATACTTTATAAGCATGTTTAAAAACATATCACTCCAAGACCTCTGGTATGTCAAGTCCAACTTCAAATTACGAGACTACCTGAAAGGGAGAAAACTAAGGGGTGAGCTAACCGAGCTCAATGTGAGTTTGAAACATAACCAATGAAAAAGTTACAAAACAAAATTTCAGATAGCAGTTCAATAACAAAACGTACTTACAAAGCTATTGTAAAACCAGAATGTAAACACGGAACCAATGTCCCAACCATGTCTTTCAACAAATAGATGTTCGCACAGCCAGATGTATGTATAATGCAAAACGGATTAAAAACAAACCCACCCCACCAACCGAACACCACTTCGATCCCCGTACACACCACGAATGAGCTATAGGAAGCTCAACCAACCATGCACACCACATAGGACCTCGAAAGACCCATCCAACCCCACACACCACATATGTGGAACTAAGCCACTGAAGTAACCATATGCAACCAAGCTAGCATATGTACAATACATTACGACAAACCGCTGTACAAATATGTTGCAGTTAAAACTGCCAAATCAAATCAAACTTCCTTCTTTTCGCAACCAAACGCAAAATTTTATACAAATGTATGTATGCAAACAGATCAATAACAGACTTACAGAAATAATGTACATATATTCATATTCAATTAATAGATTCAAAATCAGTTATAACGATACTTAATTACTAGGTAACATCACTTAACACTTAAACAAGTCATTAAATTAGTGCAATAATTACAAATAACTTATAAGTCCAAGCCAAAACAGAGTCTCAACCCCTTTACTAAAGCCTAGCCAAGGGTCGAAACACACAGGAACATAAACAAGACAAAATCCGACACAGAACGAAGTTTTGCTTAATAGGGCCACACGACCATGTGCCCCGACCGTGTAGAAGTGCTTAGGCCATGTGGAGTCTACACGCCCATGTGAAGGCTACACACGCCCATGTGGAGGGGACACACGCATGTGTAACTCACTGTCCAAATGTGCTAAAATTAAGTGCAGAGTAGAAACGACCGTGTAAAAATCTCACACGCTCGTGTGGCTAGGGGACATGACTGTGTGGCCAAGGCACACGCCCATGTGAAAATCGAGAATCGCCAAATCATAGCTACAAGGCCGTGTGGCACCAAAAATTGCCCAAAAATCGTAATTCCCAATTTCACACGGTTGTGTGAGCCGCCTGTGTGCGACACATGCCTATGTGCAACACATGCCTGTGTGGCCTCCCGTGTGGTCATGAAACTACACTGAAACAGGCTGCAAAACGTACCTTTGATGTCGAAACGATCCCCAACCCTCAATAACTCAGAAATACACCAAAAACACTCAGAATTTCAAGCAATTCCACAACAATCAATACTTCGATTGGTCAATTTCAAAAAAACACGAAATATGTCTAATTTCACGGTAACAAATCAAAAATTCGATAACGAAATAGGGGAGTTTCCGAACACACACCTTAGACGCGATAGTAAACACCAGAATCGTTTGATTCGCTCCTCTAAACCGATTCAAAAACCTCAATTAACATACAAATTAATGAAAACTTCAATTCAATAACAAAATAGAAAATGAAAGAGACATTATCAAAACCCTCAAAAGCAAAACCTACATTCTTTTCTTCTGATTTACCAAACACTCGAGAACAAAACTCCCTTGACAACCGACAACACCGATAAAATGGATGAAGCAAAGAATCAAAAGAAACAGAATATTTTCTTTTAAGGAAGAAAGAAAAATTGAAAAGTCACAAAGAACAAAATGGAAAAGAGTTTAGCAACTAAAAGAAACAAATCTAAAATAAAATTACTCCTTTAAACACACACGAAGATTTAAACCCAAAACCAAGAGGCAAATAAACACATATCCAACCATCGAATCAACAAGCTTATTCTAACACTAGAATACGAAGATAAACACAATATATCAGCCTACTCACTACCCTTAACCACAAAACTTAAAACTTCTAACCCCAAAATCCAGAGTGTTATAAGAATGTTGACAATCCAAACACCATTCTCATTTCAGAATGTAACATTGAGGGTTGTAATGTTACATTCAGTGAATCAAATTCCCCCTTAAAGTCATTACACCTTATATTACGACATCTTGATCTTATTCTATAATGTGAGCTTACACGACGGTTATGAGCCGTAATGTTATATCTAGTGAATCAAATACCCCTTAAAAGCATTGGTTAAAAAAATAAGCTAATAATTATTTTTCTCTTAATAAATCAGTTGGGGCAGTAAATTGAAATGCAAATAAATGTGTGAATGATTTTTTTAATTATCATTTAAACTTAAAAATAAAATAACCAATAAACTCACTTTTTTAAATTTATTAATTTATAATAAACATGACAGATGTGCTGACTTAGAAAAACCAAATAAAATACAATATAAAAATAGAATGAATGAGATAGGAAAATGTCTAAAAATACATGAAATAAATATTAGCCCACAAAAATCTACGTCCTATCAATACATTAAAACATTGTTCATTGGTCAATACATGAATATTTTGTATTAAAATTTTATTTAATATTAATAATTTTATATTTATAAATATTTATATACATAAATTGAATACTTTTTTATAATATCAATGAATTTAAAATAACATATCAAAATAAATCAATATTAATACGTGGTACCAATTTCAATAAAAATCAATACATCTACCGGTACAACATACTAACTACTTGTTATAGATAGTTATAGATTGGGAGTGATGAGATGATGACAAATATGATATATCAGCTAATTTCACATTATTTTAGTGTTTCAATTCATAGAATCGTAATAAAGATGTCAAAAATGGCAAAATGCCCCAAATGAAAAAGGAAAAATAAAAACCAGAAAGTTAAAAGAGTGGTTAGAACCAATCTTGACCGACTGTATATTAATGTGTTGAGCCCACGTAAACCACCGTTCATACAGATCATCATCTATTTTATTATTACTGACAACTACCATTAATACCCCCGCTCGGGTCTTCTAGCTTTTCTCCTACTAATTTATTTATTTAATTATAAAATCTAAATTTAAATGTTTTAAAAGTATTTAAATATCTCAAGTAAATAAATTTAGATTTGAAATGTAATTATCATGCAAAATATAGGATGAATGAACATGGATTCCTCCATACAAAGAAAGGTGAAGAACTCAACCCTTTAATCTAGTAACCAAAGGTCTCTAGTTAGCTTGAGAGTGCTAATCATAGCATACGTCTTGTTGGAGTACGCATCAAAAAAGTTTATGCTAGTGTTACGGCACCTTATGATTTTTTTCATTTAAATCTGTCTAAGTCAATTTTATTCTCATAAAGTAAAAATTTTTAAAATTTTCTCTAAAACAATAAAAATAAAGTGAAAGCAACTTGAATTAACAAAAAATACATAAAAAAAAAACAATGTATATCAGGTGTTTACATAAATACTCAATATATATTTTTTTAACTTAACAATAAAGCACAATGGGATGATTACAAATAAAAGGGAAAATCTAGATTGAGTTACATCGACGATCAAGGTTAAAAGCCTATTTACAATTGAAAGTTTTAGGATTTAAAGTTTATACATCTTTATCTCTTAGGATTCACATTAATTACCTTGTAAAATCTAATTTTATTGAAGTGTTTCACTGGGCTACCAAGGCTTCAAGTAAATGGATTTATTTATATGTTCCACAAATCAGACCAATTCAAGTGAATTAAACAAGGTTCATGTAATTAGTTAACCCATATGAGACATTTCATGCGTAATGGTCACGAGCTTTGATTCATGACTCGTGACACTAGGCACAACTTGCTCATACAAAATTATTCAAGTCTCAATCAACAACTCTATATTAAAATAAAAAAAATAAGA
This sequence comes from Gossypium arboreum, assembly GCF_025698485.1. NCBI lineage: Eukaryota > Viridiplantae > Streptophyta > Magnoliopsida > Malvales > Malvaceae > Gossypium > Gossypium arboreum. The sequence continues at coordinate 2,148,691 of NC_069081.1, forward strand.
ATAACTTTAAACCCGTATCATCTAATTACTATAAATAAAATTAATGAATAAATGACATTTATCAAATGAAAATGAATTAAAGTAATTGCGAATATTATATTTATATTTATATTATAATTTACTTTTTGCTTGAGTGAGTTGATAAATTACCGAAAAATAGCATAAAGTGAGGGGAGAATTGGACAAGACACACAACCAGAATTTGCAACATATTAATGCAAAAGCAAAGGTAACAGTTGCCCTCTACAATGAATAACTCAAAACAATTGTGACACATGGATGAATCTAAACAACTAGCTAGATTAACCTAAGGGACAAGCAGTAAATACAACAATATTTCAAGCCATTAAAAAACTGTACTACTACACCTTCTTCATTCCAACCCTTTTTGTTGAAGAATTACAGGCCATTAATGGAATCAAACTCACCAAAATCTGAGGCCAACTTCCTTTCATTTAAACATTTTTCTCCCACACTATAAAACAGAAACCCAGTCCGGGTCTTCATCAACACAATTCAAAACTCAATCTTTGTTTTTTATAAATTTTTGAGGTCCAGTGATGGCTAATTCTGCTCGTCTTCTCGTTTTACCTCTCTTCATTGCACTGTCACTTTCATGCATGAATGTAGCTCAAGGGGCGGGGACGGCTCGCCGTCTCTTGCAGGAAACGACGACGACCCCACCAATATTTCCAAATTTGCCTCCCTTTCGTGGCTTCCAGTTTCCTCCTTACAGCGGACCTTACCCGGAATATAGGTTGCCGCCATTTCCAGGTATTTCGAACGTCCCTCCTTCAGCACCTGGCTTTCCTGGCTCTTCAGCACCTGGCTTTCCTGGCTCTTCAGCATCTGGCTTTCCTGGTTTCCCTTCGTTCCCTGCTCCACCAACATTGCCCAACACTACCCCTTGAATCCACTGAATTAAAACTATCACCATGAACGATTACGCGTTCATTTTCTAAATAATTAGTGCTAAATAAAGGTTAATGTTTGTAGGATTTAAATCTTTTTCTTTTTTTTGGGGGGGTGGAAACTTTGGCTTACACACTTAGTTTGCTTTTGGATCAAATAATCAGAGCATAGATTGTAGTATTGATTAATGTTGTTGTTGGATGCATTAAATGTGGGCTTGCTTGTAATCTCTCTCTCTTGCATTGTAGTTCTGTGTTCATATAAGGGAATGAGAATCTATATCTATCCTATTATGTTTAATCTTATTATAGTACCGTTTTATGTTTACTATTTGCATATTTTGTTTCTATTAATTTAATTGGATAGTAGGATGAAGCAATTAATTATGATATTGTTATCAACGGATTGCATTTTATGGATAAATTCTAATCATATTTATAAAACGAATTATATTTAATACATTAACATAAACTGATTGCTGGTCGTACAATAAACCCAATATAGGAAACTCTATAAAAAAAGGAAAATGCAGCAAACAAGTGTGGTGGAAAAAATGAAAAAAAGAAAAGAAAAGAGGAGCACAATATATGCCCAATATGCAAAAAGCGAAGAGGCACGGTAGAGCAAAGGTGCACAGTCCAAACACTATGGTGGAAGTGGAAAAATTCAAGGGGTAGTTCTAGCAGGTGGTGGGGAGAAGGACGGAATGGTAGTTGGCAAAGTGGGGATTGAAGGCAAGCTGGGCAAGGGTGGTAGGGTGGGAATGGTAGGCAGTGGTGGAAGAGCGACGGGGTTGGGTAGAGATGGTTGCGGCAGGGTGGGCATCGTTGGCTGTGGGAGATTTGGAATCGATGGCAACGGTGGCAATGTTGGCAGCTGAAGAAGATGACGCGCAGCTAGGCCAACGTTGACGCTTGAAAACGATAAAGCCATGAACAGTGCTAAAACAAAGCAATTGAAAGAGGCCATATTCAAGAGGTTTGAAACTGAAAAAAGTTGTCGTCTTGATAATATATATAATTTAAGTGAGTGAGGAAGGTGACGGAGAGGAAAAGGCTTAAATAGGCCTTGGAACACTGGGAATTGAGCACTCTGGTTGGAGATAGGAAAAAGAGAGGTTAGCTCATCTTCTCATCGGCATTGGACTGAAAATTGGTGAACTACTGGTGCATGTGGTTGGCACAGAAGCTACCTGAATGAAGCACTGAAGTCATCCACTTGACCAAACCATGGAAGTTACCAATAAAGTTGGGTTATCTAACATCAGCTCAGCTCATTGGTTCTTCTAACTAATGTTTATGTCTAAATGTTTAAGATGATTGGTACCGTAGAGAATCATTTAATTATAATATACATACTATTGAAGTTTCTACGTATCATCGAATGATTAAACAGCTTTTCACCTGAATATCCTAAAGTGTATCAAAAAACATTGGGTTCTTCCTGTCAAGAAAAATAAAATAAAATCGAACAAGCAATATTTTAATGAACGAAAAACTTGAAAATAGGGAAAAAACATTTTATTAATTTTCAATATTATTCTAATTAATTTATTATTGTTAACTACTACAGTAAAATAACAAATTATATTATTTTTATTAACACTTAATATAATATTTGGTACCTGAACTTGACTTTTTTTTAATTTGATACTTAAACTTGACATTTTTTCTTAATTTGGTACTTGATCTTTTTTGGGTTCAATTTGGTACCTAAACTTGACTCTTTTTTAATTTGGTACCCAATTTTTTTTGTTCGATTTGGTACTTGAACTTGTCAAATATTTTACAAATTACTCCAATATGCTAACAATGATATTTTTTATGAGGTAGCAAAATAATCAACGATAACCGATATGTGACAAATGATATAATAATTTTTATATATATTCAATTTCTTTTAGTTTTATTTATTTATTTAATTATTTTATTAATTGAAAACAATGAATTTCTTCTAATTTGAGTTTTAAAACTCTTTTTTTATTTAATATTAATTCATTAAGCATAGCTCAATACCTATTTTTTAACATGAATTTCCTCTAATACTGACAATATTTTTGTAGCATAACAAAAAACACCATTAGTGTTTTGCTTAATTTGTAAAATATTTAATAAATATAGGTACCAAATTAAACCTAAAAACAAGCTTAGGTACCAAATTAGGGAAAAAATTCAAGTTCAAGTATCAATTTGGACCCAAAAAAATTTAGGTACCAAATTAAGAAAAAGTGTTAGGTTCAAGTATCAAATTGGAAAAAAGATTTAGGTACCAAATTAAAAAAAAGAAACTATATTCAGATACTAAATGTTATATTAAGTTTTTTTATTAATTATTATCTTCAAAATTTTCAAAAATAAAATTGAATGAAAAATTTAGTGGTAAAGCGTAATTATCATAATGAAAAAAAGTCAACTAAATATTAATTTATTTTTACACATTTGAAATTTAGCCCCTAGGAAATTAGTTTCTCTATATTTTATATTTAAAAATAGAAGTCTAATTGTTGATGTAATTAAAATTCTTCTATTAAATTTAGGTTCATCACAACGTTTTTTTTATTATATGATTATGAAATATTTCTTTCATTTAAAATGTCACACTAATAAATTTAACAAGAGAATTTTAACGGTCTCAACAACAGTTGAATTTAAATTTTGAAATATAAGAAATAGAAAAACTAAATTCCTAAAATAAAATTAAAAATTTAATTTTAAATATACGAAAAGTAAGAGAACTTGAAACATATTTTTAAATTTTTGTTGAACAAACATATTTTAAACAAGGTTAGCACCATGTCTTAAGGGTAAGGCCTCATCCACCATCCACCGTTGGTGAAAACACACTCAGTAGTCAGTTAGTATTTATAATAAAGTTGCCATTACTATTTTTGGAACAAAGTATTTAACAAAATTTTAGATTCGAACTCAATTTAATTTGATTTATGAATAAATTTAATTGTTATCTTTCTAAATTAGATATAATATACATAGATTTTAAATTATTATTATTATTTCATTGGCTTTTCAAATCCCCCTTTAATCCTGTTTTGAGATCTGGTTGAGCTTTGGATGAAGATATAGCTACTCATTTCTCTCCATTATCTTGTCTATATTTAGTTTTTTTTTTCTTTTTCTTTTTCTCTCAGCAGCTAAACTTGTTTGTCACTGCTTTTAATAATGGTTAATCACAGTTACTAATTTCTCATTTTTAGAAAAAGGTAGTGAGAAGAATGAATATCAAAAGGGATTAACAGAAGTACCAATAAAAGAAAAAAAAAAGTTAGTGGAATAAAACATAAATAAATAATCCCATAATAAGCAATAACAATGAATAAATAAAAGTACATCAAATAATGGGAAAACTCCCAATTTTACAGACAAACATATAATGGTAGTGAAGAGTAAAAAAAAGAAAAAGAAAAAGCAGACTTAATCTAAAACATCAAACACAAACAGCTAATAAGTGGGTATAAATGATAGGACCATAAAACATAAAATCCAATCCATAGGCATCCAGAATTAAGGCAGAAGATTCATGGAGTAGACGGTGCAGGTGGCGGGGAGAGGAATGGGATGGAAGGGATCGTAGTTGGGATTGAGGGAAAGCTTGGTAATGGTGGCAAAGTGGCCCTTGGTACATTCGGCAAAGTGGGCATGTTAGGCATGGCAGGGAGTGGAGGCATCGCGCCTGGCCTCGGCAAAGACGGTTGAGTCGTTGGCAATGTTGGTATCGTTGGCATTGGCAGAGTTGGGATCATTGGCATTGGAGGTAACTGAGGCAGTTGCAGAAGATGACGGGCTCCAAACCCAACATCAAAGCTTGCAAATGACAGAGCCAGGACAAAGCTCAAGAACATGTAATTGAAAGAAGCCATTTTTTTTTGTGTGTGTGTGAGAGGATTCACTGAAGAGACTTGTGATGGTTGGAGTGAAGAAAAGAAGGCGTGGTGGGGGGGATTATATAAGTTTAATGCAGGAGGGTTGGGCTGTCTGGTTGGTAAGATTTGGTTCAGGTTGTGATTTATGGTTGGGAAAATGTGGAAAACTTAATGATTTTGCATGTCTTTGTTAGATTAACTCCAAATCCATCTTCGTCTGAGAATTGTCAAATTTAGTTGCAATGAGTCACCAAAGTATCAATTATGGACGGAGTCAAATTGTTCTTTGATTTGTTTAATAAGAAACTAGTTTTGGATCTCTTCTGGGTTTAAACAAAGGCTTAATTAATATGCTAATTTCTCATATTGTTTGCCTCGTAGACTATGTTCGACCTTGATTTTTAGGATCAATTTTTATAAAAAAATATTATTGATAAAAGTACTATAGAAGCCTTTGTATTAGAAGTTCGATTGCATTTTATCCCATTTAGTAAAAAAATGAGCAAATTAGTCCTTATGCGCTAAATTAAAGAGTAAACTAGTTCTCTCGACTATTTATACTATTAAAAACTAACGTGATTGACAGAATAATCAGATAGTTATACTTGGCTTGCCACATGTACCTCATGTCGACGTACAAGAACTAGTTATTAACAGTAAAAATGAATGAAGTTTTTAATAGAAGAACCATTTTGCTTTTTAATCTAATATATATGGATTAATTTACTCATTTTTTTGTAATCCAACTCTTAATGTAAGGGCCTCCATTATACTTTTACCAAATATTATTGCATTTTATTTTAAATAACTATTTTCATTTTGGTATATCCATAACTATCCTAATCTATTTTAAGTTTTGAATTTGATCTTGTTTAGGGTAGGTGGTATTTATGTAAAATCCTCCCAAAAATGATGAGTCCAAAATTCGAACTGAATCCAAATGTTTAGGAAAAATATCACTGCCACTTCTTGAACTATTTATCGATAAATAATTGTTTGTATCTAATGTTGTGAATAAACTTATATAATGATAGTAAGCAAAACATTATACCTAGTTAAAACTTTTTAAAATATATAAATAATTAAAATTTTTAATTACTAATTTTAAAGTTTAAATCCTTGATTAAATTGGTGCCACGAGTTAATTAGGTACGAATTCAGTTAGAAAAGAATTAAAATATTTTTATATGTGCAAAATAAGTTGTATTATTATGAGGATATTTTTATTTTTGGTAAATTACACCCAATGCTACTAAAATACTAGTAAGTTTATATTTTGGTTACTCAACTTCAAAAAGTTACAAAAATGGTCATTGAACTATTCGAAAGTTTTCATATAAGTCATTTGGTTATTAAAATTGCTGTTATATGGCCTTCTCTATTTGTACTACCTGCACCAATCAAAAGTTTTCGTTCTCTTTATCTTTTTCGTGAGAAATTGTTCAATATGTTTGCATAAATATTTATATAAATTGAAATGATTTGAACATATGTGGTAAATTCAACTCGGTGAATAACAGTTGAAGGAAGATTATAAAATGATCCAAAATACACGTATGTATTTTTATAAAAGGACAATGATCAAAGTTTGTTGATTATTATTGGAACTCCTAAAGATATCAAAATATCTGTACTTTTTTTTTCCTTCGTTAGAAATTTTTTCATATAGAGTTTTTATCTTAGTATGGTTTTAACCGAACACATAATCCACCAAAGGACACCCAAAAGGGAGTGTTATGAATATTTTATTATTAGTTTATATTTTAAAAATTTTCGAGGTCAAAATTAGGTTTCTTAATTCATGCTTATGTAATGATTATGTTTTATTTTGAAATTGACTTAAAATAAAATTATTTTATTTTAAAATATATTAAAGATTGATTTACACATCACTGTGAGACAATTTTTAATGCCTTTACTAAAAAAATTAAAATAAATACATTATTAATTATTTTATTTTATTTTTCAATAATTATATTTAAAGACAATGGTCGACATCTTGAGAATATCAAGAGGCCATCTTATTTGATGCATGTATGTACATTATCGAATGGTGGATAGAGGTTTTATAGATCGGGCTAGGTCAAGTTTGAGTCGAATTTGGATATGATATTAATACATTTTATATTTACTTAAACTTAACTTAACTCGAAATACGGGCCTAAACTTCTTCCCCAGCCTGTCTATGCTTGTAAATAGTTAATTCAAATTAATTTTATGTCTGCTCATATTATTTTTTTTAAAAAGAATTAAAATATATATTTATATTATTCTTAATTTAATATTTAATAATTTTAAATATTTTTATTTATTAAAATTTTAGATATACTCATCTTAACATTTTTAGTATTTATATTATAATAATATTATACATCTAATTTTAATGTGTTATAAATTACATGATATATAAAAATAATATAATAAAAAATATTATAAATTCTTTTTAGAAAAAGGTCCAGCTTGGTCGGGCTCGAGTTAGACCCATATTTTAAATAAAATTAATTTTTTGCCCAACTCTAAATTTTTGGGTTTAATATTTTGTGCACACTCTCACAAGTAAAGTATTTAAATCCTTTTAAATTTATAAAAGATATTACTTGTTTTCTATTTTTATTTATAAGCAGTTTAAAATTAAAATAAAATAATAATAAAGAAAAAATTTTAATGCTTTTAATTTACTTAAATAAAGAAGTTTTGTTCTATTACATCTCTTTTTAATTTGTCATATCGACACCTCTATACTATTTGGCTAAGAAAATATAAATTCAAAAATCAAGAGCTCTAACAGAAGATTTTGAAGATTAGAAATTTGAAGAGTTTTAATTTGTTCTAATCTGGTTGCATCAACACAAAGGAAACGTAAAGAAGATAAAATTTAACTTTCAGCAACTCTTGAAGCGGCCTTTGGATCAATTTTCAAGCAATCAACTCTCTGAACTATTGTAAAGTGTTTTTCTCAAATTTTTCAGGTCTTATTTTCAAGTTTGAAATTTATGGATACACGAACTTTTTTGAGAGAGCTTTTGATAGGTAATAATTTATGATTATAATTACAGTTAATAATAAATAATAATATCCCTTATTATCGATAAAAGAAATTTTAGCTTAATGTTTTCTTGGATTTACTTGATTTTTATAAGTATTAATTCGTTTGTTGTAATTTAAATTGGATGTGTGGATGAAAATGAATTCAGTGTTTTTCCTTAAATATTTATATGGTTTTATTACGTTGGGTTGATTGTGTTGTTGCCATGAACAGGCATGAGGGAGGTGATAGCTGATTTGGAGTACTTTTATTTGGACTACTTAGTTGCAGGTTTCTGTTGGTACCTTTTCCAGGCTTTGGACATCGTTGCTGAGGAACTAATGTTCTTCTTCCAGCCGCTTCTGCCCCTCTTTCACGGCTTTGCTCGTTCCTTCTTTTGCCTCGTCTTTATATGCTTTGATTCTTGATTTGTTTCGCTAGATAGTTTGATGATTAAACCCAGATTATTTTATAAGAATCCCGATATGAATGTAATCTTTCAAATATAAATTTAATTTTTGGATTTTTTTGCAAGTAGTCATGTTGTGCATACTTAAAGCCAAAGAGAAATTCAGTTGAGCCAATTAGGTCTTATTTATGGAACAACTACATAAACAAAACTAGTAACAGTAATACAAACTCTTTCAGACTGAAATCCCTACGCCACTTAATACAATAGTCAAATCTTCGAGTGACGGTCGGTGTTGAGTCAGCCCAGAATGAAGAAGGCTTCATATTACCATAATTGACAGTCAGAAAGAGATTTCAAGCTGGTGAAAGATGTAATCAAGAATTGTTCTGGATCCATGAATTACAGACGTAAACTGGCATCTTTAACATATGTATCCCACACATATTCAGGCATAGATATGGAACTATATGGAAGTTTTAGAAAAATAATTGAACATACTATATTCAACATCAAAGCAGCAATAAAGAGGCAGAAAGGGAAGAGGAGAAGCAATACATTATTATCACAGTTAACGATTATTCTGACTCGAAAGAGAAAGAGAATCAATGAGAAAGCTTATCACCTATATTTCTTTTGATTGCCAAGTATGAAGATGGAGGCAATCTTCAAACCAAAAATGCCTTATGGTTTTATGTATTCAACTTTCTACCCTATCCTCTCAAACAGCCCGTTCAAAACAATGACAAAACATGATGCTACGATCTACACTGTTGAATTCAACTTGGAAACAACTGTGAAACGAGATCCCAAGCAGCTCCACAAGCATACAATTACATTAACTACAATAGTCGCAGAAAAGAGACAACATAAAACAAGGATCTTACTTCACTATGCAGCCCTGATTTTATCGTCCCCCACCAACCGCGAGCATATGCAAGCTACTCGAAAATTCTTCAAGACCCTCAACATATCCACTATTTGCCACCCTTCTTTCGCTCGGCTCGGCTTCCGGCACCATTGATACACCTCTGCCATTGCCGTTCACTCTCTCACTCCTTTGCGTCTTAGCGTTTCTCACCACAGATCCTTCCCCTTTGGCTTTCTTCTTCCTCCTCTCCTTCTGCCACTCATCATCATCATCATCATCATCATCATTATTAGTATCCTCAGCAGAAGAAATTTATATATATATATACATCATCTTCATCGTAAAACACTCTTGGGGCAGATTTCTGGGCACTAGTTTGTTTACCTGCATTCTTGTTGTTAGGGCAAGCAAACATGGTTGAAACAGGTGACCAACAGAGGAAATTACCGCCCATGTTCTCACCATTCCCCGAAAATCCTAATGGGAAAAACCCCATAGTACACAAATACGTTTCCTTTCCGTCCACAGGCGGCGGCGACGGAATCACAACCGCATGGAAGGCTCTCCTGCAGTTCTCAGCCTGACACCTCAGTGTGCAATCCTCGTAAACCTTTGGATACTCGTAGAGAACGTAACAGTACGGACAAGCAGTCCAGAAAGTCGATGACTCTGAGTCAGGGGGTTTACTGGGCCGAGTCGAATCGGTCTTCCAGGTCACATCGGTTGTGTCTGTCTCACTATGCTCCGTAGAAGGAGGAGTTGCTGCCTGATTAATTTGACCCATCCGAGTCGACTCGGTCGGATCAAACTGCCTGGAGGTAGCGTTTCCTGACTGATCCATTTGGCTCATCGGAATAGGCCCAAGACGATTAATCCATGGGAGGATCAGTGTGGTTGAATCTAATTGATCCTGTCTGTCCCAGCGAAACCGATTTGATTAAATGTCCCTCCACCAAGGCGACACCGAGGGTGGGGCGAGTTGACTCGGGCTGATTTGGTATTTAAACTGAATTGCCCTCCTTGTAATGTGGCATTTCCATCTCCGCTATTGCTTCTTACCACGGATAGTGGTTGCGCAACTTGCGGTTGAGTTCATTTGGGCAGAGGTGGCAGCATCTGCGTTTGCAGTTGCTTAAACTGGGGTTGTTGTTGTTGATTGAGTTGACTCAGGTGTCCAAACTGAAAGAATCTCATCTTCTTCTTAGAAGGAGACAACACATTCCAAGCTTCGGAAAGGAAAGAGAGTCGCAGGATTCAAAAGAGGGGCGAGTTTCCTGTACTGAGTCGTTACGACTTCCATGGATTGAGTTAACGAACCGAACCAACCAACTAGAAAGGAAAGAAACGTGGCTTTTTTTATATAAATAATAATAAAATTAATTAATTATGAAAAATATTTACGACGGCAACATCACTTCCCTTTTTCAGCGAATCATTAATTAATCATCACCGTTTAAAATAATTGATTTTTTTTGTATCGCCGCTATGTCATGCGACACCTATATATATATTTAAAGATATCCATGAAAATATGGGTATATACAATGGAAAAAAATATTTTTTTAATGGTGTCGTTACACTGTTAAGGTGATGCGGTCACGGCTAACCATCCCTAAAGTTTGTTGTACAATGCATCTCAATCTCTATACAACTGTTCCTTGGTCATCTTCGTAGTCTACCATGCTTTCCGATATAATATTCAATATTGGAATCGTGATTGCATGTCGACAATCAAGACCGATACAAGAATTGCGGGCATGTCGTTCACCAATGTCATGATGCAGTTACAAATAGTTTTTATATCGAGTTTGCAAAAGCCTTGTGTCATACGTGCAAAAGTGCAAGTATGACACCCAACAAATTTCCGGATCTCCCACAGTTGCGACCTCTGGATAAATGCATCTTGTAACCTCCAGTTGCACCCTTCTGTCGACCTCTAACACTCCCTAACATATAATGTCAATTTAGATACAATAATTTTCTGCCTACTGACACCTTCATTCTATATCGTTTGATGGCAAATATGCAATCCTCATTGGTTGTGAATTATTGGCCTACAAACAACTCTTCTAAGTAGCAACCAGTGAAAAGATATTATATCTGGGTACTCAAGGAACTCGGATGCATGTGCCACATCGAGATCTACGTTCAACATGTGGGCCCCAAGGTCATTGCATATTACAATGCCACAGGTCGGGTTTTTAACCGAAGGGGCGTATACATTTTCATCATTATCCGCGACTTTGTTGTTGATATCATCCAAGACCTTATCCAAATCAGGGTCACCAAAATCTTCACCTTCATTATCAAAACGACCATCATTATCAAGTCGTCCTTTATCATTTGCATCAATCTCAATTGCCACCGAATGTATTTGTAAATGGGATCCCGAATTAGGGTTGTTATACGTAGTCGGAGCATGGTGTGGATTTTCAACTAATGTCGTTGTCGTTTTATAACTGCACTGTTCTACCCATCCAACATTCAAATTGAAGGTCAAACCCATGTACAGACGGTCGCCTATCGACAGACGCTCTCGGCGGCTCCGTACACGAGTCTTGAACTCCATATTGTTGACTTAGTAGAGTGACATTTTGACCAAGCTCTGCATCTGCCAACTTAGCCAACAACTCAACTAACTCAACCTTCACGTTCCCAGTTGAGCAATAAAGTGAGATCATTGTCTCCATGTCTTCATCATCTACAAGTTCCATCTCAGTATATTTGCATAGATTTAATAAATTTGGAAATTTGTAAAATAGTCTTAACATCCACCTCCCACAACGTTGAGTAATTTTTGCAATAATCTTTTCTTTCATATATTCAAATTTTACATTCTTATTAAGCATCATTATTATTTTCTAGTAAGATTCAAATGTATAACCAACAATTGTTTGTAAAATTACCCCTTCGAAATAAACGATATGGAAAATTAGTTATTCATCTTCGATACTAAATTTATAAAATAAATTAAAAATAAAAAATAGTTTTTATTTAAAAATATTAGATCCTCTTGAAAAGATATAATTACATATAAATAATTATAAACTAACCTTATAAACTCGAACTTGATTTTTGAAGTTTAAAACACAAATATTCTTTTCTTTTCTATTTTCTCCTCTTCTATTGAACACAAATCTTTCGTTTTTTTCTTCCATTCAATAGAAACCAAAAAATTCAACAAAAACCCAAAACTTCAACAAAAACAGATTTTTGGCTAGGGGTTGGGTATATATACTAGGTGGTGCCTCCTAACAACATCGTAGGACCACCAGTGTCTCTTGACATGTTTGTGGCACCACTAATAAATTAGTTTTTTCAGTTTCCCCTTTTTTTCCTGACAACATTTATAAAAAAATGTATCAATGTCGCCTGACACATCGATGACACCTATTAATTTTTAAAAAAAAAAATTATTAGTAGTGTTGCCTGACTCATCGACGACACCCATTTAAAAAAAATTGTCAGTCTCAACTTTTTTTTTGACATCATTTTTTTTTAAAATTATTAACACCTGACTCGTCATGACCATATCACCCTAATAGACCAGTGGCACTTAGTATGTTTTTGCATGTGCATTGGGGTGGGATATGATTATGTGATGGAGAAAGTCTGTTCTTGCAATTTATCTGCGCTTTATGAATCTGGCGGAATTTCTGCAATATGCTTCTGGCAGCATTACTGCATATTATCTAAGTGGCTTACGACCACATTATGGTGTGATAGATGGATGAGTTCTTGCAGCCTTATTTGGAGTGATTGGTTGGACGGAGTTGGTGTGTAGTGGACGAGGGTAAGAATTTTTGTAGCATGTTATAATTTATGATTTGTTTGTTCTGCTATTTGCTTGTGGGCAAAGACATACATTGAGCCTTATAACTCACCTCGTTTGCTTAATCTTTTAAGGTAACACCTAGATTTAGGATTTAGTGGCGCTCGAGAGTTCGGTTCGGTTATTCCGTATAAAACTTATTTAGTAATTCTTATTTTAAAATTCATTGAATTTTTTACCATTGGACTGTTTGCGGATTTTAATTATCGTTTTGAGGATTGTTAAATATTTTAATTAGCTATATTAAGATTTGGCAAATTTTTTTAAAACTAAAATTTAGCATTCGATTTTCATGTCTAAACAAGTCTAAGAAACTTTCCACTGTAAAATTTTAATCGAGAATATGCATTTTTACAAAAACAAGTAAATAAACTTTATAGCAAGACATTTTTAATAAATTGACTTTTATAAGATAACATTTCAAAATCCCCACACATGCTTTTTTATTGACAAATTCTCTTATCGAAGGATTAAAGCAAGTATTAATAAAATTCACAAATTTCGATTTCGAATAAGTTACGATTTGAAAGAAAATGATTAAAGTATTGATTTATTAATGTAATTTTCAAGATTCAACCATAACGCTTAGATCGGATTTGAAGTGTTACATATTATCTCATTAAAATTTTTCTAAAATTACAATAAAATAAATCTTACATTGAATGAAATATAATTATTTAATTCATGTAAAATATATAAAATTATACACATTATACAATATATAAAATAAAATTATAAAATTTATCCCGCAATGTAGTGGAAGCATTCCTCAAATACTAATAATAATAATAATAATAATAATAATAATAATAATAATAATAATACAAGTACGACCGTTGTTTCTTTGAAGTAAAAATAATTTCCATCTCATATATTTTTGTAATAAAATTGAACTTTGTTATTATCAATTTGACTGGTTATTTTACAGCTTTTATCATCCCATTACAATAAAGTAAATGCAAGATGAGGGAGTTGGAGACAAGACTCAGTACGAGGGTACAACTGACATGTTCCATCTCTCTCCAGGATCGTCAATCAATCTGTACGAAAACCAAAACTCTACCACACACACATATTTTATATATATAAAGAATAAAAATCTAACCCCAGTTCTCTTTTTGGGATAAAAAAAATCTAACCCAGTTGAAAAAAACAAACAGTAAAAGTCTAATACCACTTGATATTTACAATTTATCCATTTCCATTATTCTTTAATCATCAAATAGAGACCAATATGACAAAATATTTGCAAAGCCAGTCCTTGTTTGGACATAAAAGGAATCTTTCTATATTTTCCTTCTTCCATTTCTTTCAATAATTTAGTAGCTTTTTATTTTTATCTCTTTTCTGTCAAGTGTCACCCCCACCATTCTCATCACTCAACCCCCACCCCCCCCCCCCAAAAAAAAAGCAAATTAATATGAGAAAAAACCGATAAATTATGACCAATCAAAATCCCCCACCTTCTTCCATTTTTCATCCTACAATGAGGGTTAGGTTGGGTTGGGTTGGGTTGGGAGGCTTTTTTTCTCTTTTGCAACTAGGGTTTGCTTCAATGTTTTCTTCCTGATGTCATCTTATTTTCTTTAGTATCGGTTTTTTTAGATAGAGTATTTGATTCTACTGGCTTACTTTGGAAAGCCAAAAAACAAAAGAAGAAAAAAAAAAAAAAAGACAGACAGTTGCACAGCTAATCTCTTGATCCTACTACTGTTTCTTATCTGTTTGCTGCTTCATATCAGAGATTCTCTTCTACACAATTTTCTTGGTACTTCAAACTTTCTTTTCTACTGTATTTTGCTTGATTTAAGGTGAGAAACTGAGATCTATCAATTTACATACATATCTATATTGGGTTTGATTTCTTGTGACTAAACCCCATTTTGTTCATGTGCTTGTTTTTAGCAATTAGCATAGGGTTCATATTAAGAACAATTGATTTCTCAAATTGTGATTCCTTTGAACACAAGTGTTTCTTTAACAAACTGATTGCTGTTGTTTGTTTGTTTTTTGTGGAGTGGAAAGAGAATGACGAGACAAAGGATAGAGATCAAGAAGATCGCCAACACAGCGGCACGACAGGTGACATTCTCAAAGAGGAGAAGAGGACTTTTCAAGAAAGCTCACGAGCTTTCCACTCTTTGCGATGCCGAGATAGCTCTTATAGTCTTCTCAGCCACCGGCAAGCTCTTCAAATATTCCAGCACCAGGTTACTTATCGGTAGCTCTTCCCTTTCATCTCCCATACATACCTTATATCTGCTGCTTCTCCATTTGGTTGTTTGGTAACTGTGAGATAAATTTGATTTGAAACAAGATCTGCCAAATCAAGAGAACTGTACAAGAATCTAAATTCATAATGACCAATGTACTTGAATCTCATATTTTTCTATTCAAAAGTTAAAAAAAGAGGAAAAAAAAAAAACTTCTTTTAATAATCCATGTCAGAAGCTGGGTGGGGGACTTAGGGTTGGGTGATAGTTTCATCAAAGTCTTTGTCTAATCAATCTTTGTAAATTTCTAGTTGGTACTTGACTGATGCTTTCCATGAACGAAGCCTTAGGTTTTCATAAAATATTAGGGCTCCTAATCACCTATCCTATACATGAATATCTACAACAATATTACAGTGATTTATGTTCCATATGTTGTAATAAGCGTATGCATTTATACTATTTTAAGTAAATCGACATGAATCCTGTCTTGTTTTGGTTTGTTGGCTTATCTATGAATTAATGTTTACTTCTTGGCTTATTATCTCTTTTTTAATAAAATTTTATTTTGATTAAGCAAATTATCCATATATATACATAAATTTTATGTTTATTTAACTATAAGAATTTGTTGAACTTCAAGCTCTGACCTATTGATATAGAGTTCACCTTTCCTAGGAATAACATGGTTCAATTCATCATTGTGCCAAAAAAAACAAGAATTCATCCATTAATATAATATCAATTTATGAATCCTAAAATACATAATTAAGTTTAAAGGCAA
Source organism: Gossypium arboreum (assembly GCF_025698485.1). Classification (NCBI taxonomy): domain Eukaryota; kingdom Viridiplantae; phylum Streptophyta; class Magnoliopsida; order Malvales; family Malvaceae; genus Gossypium; species Gossypium arboreum. Next base: position 2,164,614 of record NC_069081.1, read on the forward strand.
ACATATACTAAGAAAATGTGACAACAGATATGATACAATCAAATCTTTCTATAACAATTTTTTTTTTTTTTAGGAAATGATCCGCTTGTAATGATGTAAAACTAGTTTTACACTCTGTCATAACTTCTTTTATTGTTGATATTTTAACAATCCGACTACCATATTTCATGCATGTCAAGTTTGTAGTAAATAAAATTGTTTTAACTATTTGTTCTGTTTTAAAACAATTCAATCGTTAACTATTTATTAATATATAAACAATATTTTTATCGATATGATAGATATATTGGATCGATTCAAAATTTTACATGCATGTACAATTATATTGATAAATCCATTGATTGGATGGTTAAAATATCAAGAGTAAAAAAAAGTTATGAAATTGTTCAAACTTATTGATTTTCATTAACTAACTCTAGATCCTTGCCCCTGAAAAATGGATGTTTCTCTTCTAGCTCCATCCTGTACTATTTACATTACAGCTCAACAAAAATACGAATGATAATATAACAAAGGATGTCAAGCAAAAAGCACATTCATTTCTACATAACGGAAAGTGGTGGGTTAAAAGAATGTAAAATCATGTTAGTTTTACATCGTTGTAAGTGAACCCCATTTCATTCCATCCTTTATAAATTCATTTCTTTAGTTTGTTGTAGATTTAAATTTTTTTACCCTTTATAACACATTTCAACCTGTAAGAGCAACATGCATAAATTATGAAGTATACCCATTACTAAACTAGTTCTTTGTAAGAGTCTCTTCTCCCAGAATTAATTTTAATCCTAAGTGGAATAAAATGATAAATTTTATTAAAGATATGATTTAAATCTCCTAATTAATATTATTAACATATATTGTATTTTTACTCAAAATTTAAAAAGTCAAATATGATTTAAATCTCATATATGATTTTGGGTGTATAATAACTACCTTGTTATAATAGTAAAAATCTTTACAGATAAACGAAATTTTTATAGACAAAATCAATTCTACACAAACCCTCAATCTTAAATGTAAATATATATAATCCAACATCTTTATTGATATCCCTAAAATCTATAGGCTTTTACATTATAAAATGGAAACAATAATCTAACAAACTCAAAAGGAGAGAATGAGCAAAAGGAGAATGATAGATTTTTTTTGAAGTGGGTTGAGAGTGAAAATGAACTATAGTATGTATAAAAGTTGTATTGGCTAAAAATAACAAAGGTAAGTGGATTGAATTAGTTAAAAATAGCTTGAAAATAAAAATAACTTGAAAATGGTTCAATGAATTTAGACTTGACTAAATATAGATGCTACTAGTTAAGAAGTTTAATTGTCTCTCAAAAATTCATTAAAAAAGAAATACAAAAATAAAATGACTCAAATATACATTACACTAACTTTTGGGGCCTAATGCGCGAGTTCACCTTGTTAATTTGGTTATTATTAGCCCAATGAAGCATAATGACTTATAAACAATGGTCTCAAATTTTTTTTTTTTTAGAAATGTGAGATTGATTCTTTGGAAATATCTCAATTTTTCAACACCAGTTAACTTATATTTATATAGTAATTAAAGGATTTGAAAAAAATATTTTTACATTTAATGCAAATTTTTACTAAATTCAAAGGAAGAAAATGTGCAATCAATGAATATTTTTTTTTTTGTGTTATGAAAATAATGCATTCAATGCATATAACCTTTCTAAATTAGTAAGAAATAATCCTTAACTAATATCCATATACACAAATAAAGCAAACCTTATTTTAACCAAAAGTTTAATTAATGTATTATCTCTTTTGTTGAGATAAAAAAGTCACCCTCTTCCTAGGTTCAAGATTTGATATTTCTCTCTCTCTTTTTATTTATTTATTTATGAATTTTACTTTTATTTGTTTGAATTCAGTTTAATGCTGGGGTTGATGTTGGTAGTTTCCCATTGCTTGTGATATTTTCATTAGTTTACACAGACTATAAATTTAGTTGCCATTGAAAAAATGATAGCTCCCATGTGAAGATTACAAATATTAATGGTTGAATACTTTATGGTAGTTTCTATATGAAAAATCCAAGTTAATAGCTTAGAACTCAAAATCAAAATAAGCATGAATTCCATAGTTTTAACTAAATCTATTCTTCATCTTTAAAAATATGCATTCAAAAATGGGAAAAAAAAAAAAAAAACCTCTTGGACCGATTTGAGGGAACAGGAGTGTTAAGGGTGATCATCCAAGTCTGATAGTGGTGTATAAATTGGATTATATTATATAGGATTTTCTTAACTTGTGTTTAAGGTCATTTTCTTATTAATTTGATTCTATATATTTTTTTTAGGTTTAATACATTACCTTGATTGAACTTTGATAAAACCTAATTATTGAATTACAATTTCCATTATGGCCTAGTATGAGGCAGGTGATTGAAAGGCGCCGTTTGCAGTCAGAAAGGATTGATGGATTGGAGGACGCTCCATCTGTTGAGCTGCAGGTTACAACTTCTGTTTTTTCTCTTATTGTTTGTATTGCACATACAGATTTATGGGAAATTATCTATTTTTATTTATAATAATTACAAGTTAAATGCATTCCGATGATCATGAGATGGATTAAGCACAACTAAGAACCCCTTTTAAGATCTTGAACTTCTTGTGTAAATAGTGCTGCCTGTATGAAACATTAGATCCTTGAAAAGGCCACATTTTTTTATCCTATCTGCCTGGAAACCGAACCCCATTTTAATGAAGTTGTGGACTGGTTTGTTTTAGCTGGAGAGTGCTACTCATTCCGTGTTGAGCAAGGAAATTGCAGAAAAGACCCAAGAACTGAGGTAAATCCGAGTATTTATTACTGTGATATATGAGGTTGTCAATGCCATAATGATATTTTGGCATGGTTTCATTGATAGACAGCTAAGGGGAGAAGACCTCCAAGGACTAAACCTAGACCAGCTGAAACAACTAGAGAAATTAGTCCAAGGTGGCTTGAGCCAAGTTACAGAAACAAAGGTGTTTTCTTCAAGCCCCATACTCATCTTTGCTTTTTCAAGTTTTATTATTTTCCTTAGTTGAGTCAGTGGAAAAGCTTTCATATATGTTTCAGGATGAGCGATTTTTGAAAGAGATAAGCACCCTGGAGAAGAAGGTGATTGATATATGAAATGGTCAAAATCCATGCATGCATTCAAAGATTTTAATGGCAAAAACATCCTTTTTTACTTAACTGTTTGTTTATACCTTGAAGGGAGAAGAACTGAAGGAAGAAAACCTGATATTGAAACAGCAAGTGAGTGTGTTACACCGTATCTTGTTTCTTGGTTTCAATATATTTTCATTTGACAGCCAAGTTAATTTTGGGTAGATGGAGAATTTACCTCTTGTGGTCAGAGGCCAACCATCAGAGCCATTTCCCCATCTTCACAAATCTGGAGGCCCCCCTCCTCCTCAAGGGTATAACACCTCTGATATTTCACTCACCTTGGGGTAAGCTCTCATATATACTTTGTAAACTCTTTTATCTTTTCCTACACATTAAAACATGGATATAAAATATGATTTTCGATAACAACTTTTAAGAAAAAAAAAATGCAAGTACGTGTGGTATATTGCTAATATCTGCTATAGCCCGGCCTGAATGCATCAACCAATGCCATTTTGCAGGTTACCTTTCCCTAATTGATAGAAAGGTTAGAGGGGATGTTGTGAAGAAATGCTCCTCATCTTTGCTTAATATCGCATCTTTAAAGCTCATCTATATGAGTAAATATACAACCTGGCTCCTCTATGTTAAATGTATCTATATATCTATAGGCTGAACATAACCATTTAATTATCAAAGTTCATTGATGTTTACGAAAAGAAAAGAAAAAGGTATTGCAATAAAACTGACTTTTGCATGCAAGAAAAAATCGGCTATCTGATACTATCCACTGCCATCCCTGCAAGTAGAGAAAGTGTATAAATAGATGCTAAGTGTATGATCAAAGTAGGGATCGACGAGTTGGAAAGAGCTGTGGAGGCTAACTCCAGCATTGCAGAAGCTCGATACAATTATCACATATCTTAAAATTCTTTATTTATAAAAACATGTGATGAGATAAACATCTCCTTAAGTGGAGAGATTTCAGAGATTTATTTCCATCACACTTGTTCAAATACAACGTAGTGAATACTACAATAGTAATAGATAAATTAAGAGAGCACATTTCAATTGGTGTTAGGAATTTCAGAGTTTTATCAGTATTGGGGTAACTCTTGGTTTGAGGCTATAATGAGCATGAGTTGAGCATGAGTGAAGACATCTCGTGCCTAAATCCTAAAACCCAATATTATAATTAAACTTAATTATTCTAAATGATAATATTAATACATATCTCGTGCTATATCTCGAGAAATTGTGCTATAAACTTTCCTGTTTGATCGCCATTTTTAAAAAAATACAAATTACCATTAATGCTAATAGTGTAATATTAATACTAAACTTGTGCCAATCAACCAGTGTTGTTATTTGATATATTAAATTAAAAATACTACAGTGAATATAAAGTTAAATATTAAATATTCACACGATTAATGTCATTGAATTAAACTGATTGATATAGGTTTATATTAATTCATCTTTATTTTAAATAATGATTTTTAATTTATATATTTATCATAATACAAAACCATACTCTTAAAAGTTAAATATTTATATTAGTTTTACTTATTACATTCTAAATATTAGTATTGTTGAAATGCTATAAAATTTAATTGATACATACAACTAAACCCGTGAACCATTAAAAATCTGCCTTTGTATAAATATAATTTTAATAAATTATTAGTTTTTTAGTAAAAATAATTATTTTAATTATATGGGCTTCTTAATGGATTTCACGAATCAAGTCAGTTTAAGCGGGTCAAATGAGTTTCATTTAATAAGTCGGCCTCTATAGGGTATTCTGTGTGCAATGGTAATGGATTTTGATCCATGGCCCGTGACACTTGCACTTATTTGGCCGAAAGTGTTACAAGGGGTACATTGGTCACTTGGGGATGAAGGTTGACTAGTTTTTGGTTGGATACATGGATGGTTGGTTTTGGGTCACTTAAACACTAGTATATTGGAGCAAGGCCTTTGGAGGACATTGCGGTTGTTAGAGGCATGGCTACAAGATCAGGTGAGTGGGACTGGGAGAAGCTCTTCGGTTTAATACCACAGTTCTTGCTGAATAAAATTGCAGGTATAATGTCGCCCTTGGACGGTACAACTATTGACAGGTTGGCATGGAATTAGAGCGATGCTGGTGGATTCTCAGTGGCTCGAACGTATGAGGGGATCGTTGGCACAAACTGGGGATATTCTAACCTAGTTTGGCAACTCATTTGGAGATGCCAAACACCTCAACGTGTTCATAGTTTCTTATGGCTGGCTTATCGAGATTGCCTTTTGACAAATGGTGAACGTACTGGACGAGGGATCACGGACGATGCATGTTGCAATTGTTGTGGAGAGTTGCTGGAGGCAATCCTTCATGTTCTCCATGATTGTGTCTACACTAAAAATGTGTGGAATTCGTTGCTAACGAGTAATGTTCGATGCTGGTTTTTTCAACTACCATTAGATGAGTGGATTGTCAAGAATATTCAAGAAGCCTTCCATCTCAGTTTTGTTGGTATAAAGTGGAATATGTACTATTCGATCATTATTTAACTACCATGGAAACAAGAAAATAATTTTAATTTACAAGGCTCTCATAGTAGCACAGAGGAGCTGATTCGTACCAATCTCTTATGGGTGAGAAATCTATATAATGCTCAGGTAAGGGGGCGGAGGGTGCAATTCATATGGGGATGTCGGCTAATGCAAATTGGGAAGCACCTGAGGAGGGTTGGATGAAACTCAATACTCATGTTGCTGTAGACAGAAGTAAATGGAATGCAGGTATTGCTGGTTTATTCTAAACGCAAGAGGAGAATGGGCGTTGGGATATGCTCGACACTTGGGGGATGTATCAGTCTTTCAGGCAGAGGCTAGAGGAATTCTTACAGCTAGCATGGAACCAGGGGTACAGGAAAATTGTTGTTGAGAATGACAATGCCTTATTGAGACAATTGTAGTGGTGTGACAAGTAATAATGATTTTACAAAGCTAAGACAGATATAGAAAGCTTGTGACTGGGATTGGCAGTTAAGTTTTCGGCACGTCGAACGAGAGGCAAATACTTTGTGCGGACAAGTTGGCTAATTTGGGAAAGTTACTAATTATGGACCTTGTTATCTTCCATGCACCACCTGCTGATCTTAAGTAATTTTAGGAAGAGACTATGAAGTAATTTTCTCATTTAGCAAGGGGCCAAGGCTACATCCCTAGTTCTTCTAGAACCGAATGTGATTTTTTTTTAGTATCATGTCTAATTTATAGTCAGTATTTAATGTTCGTAACTATCCCTTTTAACAATGTTGTCTTAAAAGTTTAAATCTATATTATTTTCTTAGGAGTACATTTTGGTGATATCATTAGTGAATTGACAAATATCGAATAGAGATAAAAATAAATTTTAAAAAAATATACTAGAGTATCAAATACTAACCCCAAGAAAATCTTTTCTTTAAAATTACAAAGTTAAACTGTGATAATGTCTGCACATAGGTTGAAACAGATAATGAATTTTATTCTACATGTAAATAATCAAAGTCAAAGAAGATAATGTGTTGCTTAGTGAACTTACAAAGTGCAGTATTTATAATTGTACAAGGTAAAATCTCTTATCAACTAATTGATAATCCCATTCAAATTTTAAAACATTTTGGGTATTCTTAACACTGCAATCAAATAATTCTAAGAGAGCTGGAAATCGGAATGAAAGTTGGAATTTGTGAATTTCGAAATATCATTGTTTTGACTTCAGCATTTTACCCATGGCCGAAAAGGTCAAATAAAAAGACCCTATCGTTAGCGAATCGGTAATAAGATAAAATACAAGTACAAGAAAGATTGGTCCATATTGAATCGACCGCCTCTCGACTCTCCAAATCCAAAGGCGACTCCTCCTCCAAGGATGGGAGAAGAGAGGGTGAAAGAAGAGGCCTTGCAGCTTATTGGGATGTTCCAACTTCTTCCTCGTTGGGTGGTTTTCGATCTTGATTACACCCTCTGGCCTTTCTACTGGTTTCTTTCTTTCTTCCTCTTCTATATAATTTCTGTTTTCAAATGAGAATACCCACAAATTTTTGTCTTAATTCTATTCATTTTAGTGCTTTGATCTTAGTTTTAGTATATATTATAGCAACCCTTTAATCAGAGGTTACTGTTTATCTATTTTTTAATGGGACAGAATCAATTTTCAAAATTCTGCTTCTTCTTCTTTTTTTATCACCATTTACTAATACTTAAAACCAACCAAAATACTTGGGTTTTCATGTTAGTTGTAGAAACAATATGACTGCCTATTGCAAGTGTCCTTAGTTTATGTGCCTTGCTCTTTATTTCCCAACCCAGACAAGGCATGAAAAGAAATGACATTTTATGTTGTTTTTGTTGTTGTGGATGTTTGGATTGGCATGTTTTCCTGCTGATGGTTAAAATTTTCAGTCAGCGCCGCTCCAAACGTGAAACGCCATCTTTGTACCCTCATGCTAAAGGCATATTATATGCACTCAAGGACAAGAGGATTAATTTAGCTATTGCTTCAAGATCTCCGACTGCAGATACAGCAAACACGTTTCTTGACAAATTGAGCATCAAATCTATGTTTGTTACAAAGGTGAGACTGTTAGAACTCCCCTTCTACTTGTTTATTAGCAAGGTTGTGTTTTGAGCTGCAGTGTTTACAGGCTAATGTAGAATGATGTAGCTAAAAGATTATCCTTGTCAAATCATTCATGGGTTACCTTATTTATAACAAGCTGACCCATATGCAAAGTTGCTCTTTTGCTGCTTATTGATAACTGTTTGTTTCACATTTCAATTATTCTGGTTTGGATCATTCAGGAAATTTTTTTCAGCTGCAAGAACAAGACAGATCATTTCAGGAGAATTCAGTCAAGGACTGGGATTCCCTTCAACTCAATGCTCTTTTTTGATGATGAGGATTGGAACATAGAAGCTGTAAGAATGGTTTCTCCTATATTCTCTGCTTGCCTCTTCTTTTTTCTATTTGGTCATTTGCTGGTATTCTATGGTATTGGGTATTTGGACCTTCTCTACCCTTTCTTTGTCATGGTCTATTTCGCTTGAACTCTTCTTCTTTTTTCTCTCTCTGAAACACTACATATTCAAATGAGTATGAGTAACATAGATATGACTATTGGGGAAATGAGGTTTGAATTATATTCTTTATATCATTTACTAGAATCTGTAATGATAATGGCAGGCTTCCAAGATGGGAGTGACGAGCATATATGTTGATAATGGGGTTAATCTGAGAGAGTTGAGACGAGGGCTAACTCAATTCACTGAAAACCAAAATGCATCAGACAAGAACCAGCGGAAATAGGATCATAATGTACTCCAAAAACCAAATTCATACGTGAGAAAGAACCAACCAAATCTGGGTGTTGGTTGGTTTAAAAATTCAAGATTATTTGAAACCAGTCATTTATACTTAGAAAGATGTTCTTATTTGCTGCATATAAATTACTTGAGCACTTGTGTTAGCGTTGATAATCGTTCCGGTCGAAATGATTTTGGAGCAAAATTGCATTACCATTTATTATTTTAGTTTAAAAAATCATATGGTAAAAATAATTGAATCGAATTTTATTGCTCAAAAAAATAAAAATAAAATCGTTGTAGTTAATCGATTTTTAAATTTTGCATTAAAATAAATTTTTATACTCGTTATTTTCATTAATTTATTATAAAATGTTCCATTTTATTTCATAAAAAATTAAAAAATTTATATATTTTATATAAAATAAAAATTAAAAGTATCCTATATGTGGGTCTCGTTCAATAACCATCACTTCTAATGCCAACTATTATGTCCTATCTAAAGTGATTAATAGTGTGTTCAATCATTGCTTTACCTAGAACTATGATGGCTAATTAATTAATCAACCTGTCTTTGGCCCACCTAAGGGAAGATGACACATGGCACTTTAAGATCATAGAGAAGGGTATATAAACCCTTAGTTCGGACCTAGAAAAGGATCCATTTTCCTCTCTTCTCTCTTTTCTTCCTTTCTCCCTCCTTCCTCTCGACTCTATCACTACCATAATTAGGCTACTGTACACAACAGCTCTCCACCTTATTTTAAGCAATATCCTTAGTGGTAAAACTCAAGACAAGACCAATACCATATCCACTTTACTTGATTTTTGTATCAACAATTAGTGCATTTTAAGCAATATCCTTAGTGGTAAAACTCAAGACAAGACCAATACCATATCCACTTTACTTGATTTTTGTATCAACAATTAGTGCAGTGAGCGTGAGCTACTGTCATTGCAATATTTTCTTGATGGCAAACTTAGAAACCAACATTTCTACCGGTCAAACTCAAGTCTAATCCAAAATACTAATCAAACTTAGCCAAATCAAAACTTTGGAAATTATTATTACTATGGCACCCCACACTTTACTTGGACTATGAGTCTAAAAGCAAGATGTCACACTGTGTTGCTGGAACAACTCAGACTATCCTCACTTGCTTCATTGAAGCTAAACAAACAAGTGTGGAAAAAATCATAATTATCCATATTGTCCAAGTGAAATACATGTGAACGAGGTCAAATGGGCCCACAAGTAATGACTTGGAGACATATGTGGTCAATTACAGAGTCAAGATACAAGTCTTAACTCAAAGTGTCAAAATGGAAGGCTTTGTCTCAATACCTTAAGGATAGGTCTCAATACTTGCCTTTTTTTTTTTTTTTTAGAACCTTAGTTTTGATGTTTTCATGTCTCGATACTTTAGTCTCAGTTCTCAATACCTGAGATAGAATATTTTTAATTTAGTTTCGATGTTTTGAGGTCTCGAGACATGGGGTTTATGTTTTGGTCATAAGTGCAAAGCCCAAGCCAAAATATTATAGGGTAAACTATACTTAAAGTCACTAAACTGTTAATAAATTTATGTTTTCGTCATTGAACTATTCAAAAGTTTTCATTTAAGTTATTAAGCTGTTAATTATTGATGTATGTCCTTTTTTCACACCACTTACACTAATCAAAAGTTCTATTTCTCCTTCTCTTCTATAGTTCAGTAATTTTCATTAAATAACTTTGAATGTCACAAATCCGTGAACCAAAATATAAACAACTTTCTTCTTTGACCTCTGATACTAGTTAACAAATCAACTTGAATATACGGTATGTTCTTTTACTAGTTGATGTGTATTGATTTACCATGCCGATTGTAAAATCGTACTTGGAGTTCGCTAGTCGGACTTAAAAAAAATTGATAGCTAAACGACTTAAATAAAAACTTTCAAATACTTTAATTACTTGAATAAAAATTTTCGAATAATCTAATAATTTTATAACATTTTAGAATTAAATAATCAAAATATAAATTTACTAATGAATTAATGGCAGTCTAGGTTACCCGATTTATATTATAGCTCCGGTTGCGGATTTTAGCGGTTGGTTGGCGAGGGCGGGATAAATTCACCTTTTGGGCCGGCGGTTAACTTTCACTGGCACTTGTCGGTTGTCGAATGGAACTACAGACACGTGACGGTTATGCTTGTGTATCCATCTTGTTTTCTGATAGCTGTGTATCCATTTTTTATTTCATCGAGTTGCGGTCCGCAGACTAAAAACAGCTCTGACCGTTAGATTTCATATTATCGAACGATCAGTAATTGACTATTCATATTTAATTAAAAAGATTATCAGTGAGTGAGTCAGAGTGATACGTTAGCTAATATCATTTAAAGAAAAGAAGGTTCAACCATTTTTCAATGTTTTGATTTCGGAGCAATAATTGAGGGAATCCGAAAATGGAGAAAACTGATGGAATTGGGAAAGAAAATGGAAGCACAGAAGAAAAGCAAAGTTTCAAAGATGGATCAATTTGTGGGTATAAGTCGCTTCACCACCTCTTGAGCGCAAATCTTAAGCCTCAAATCTACCAGGTCTTTTCTTTTTCTTTTTTCCCGCTTTCCAGGTTGTAATTTATCTGTCTTCACTTTGTTGATTTAATTGGGTATTTTTGTTTTTCTTAATCTGGCCATGCACTGGGCAAAAAAATCCAATCTTTCCTGTTATTTTTCTTATATATATATATATATTGTAAAAGCAAATTTGATCATGAAAAAGGAAACCCCAGTTCAAATTGTCTACTATGAATCGATTGGTTATTGTCATTTTGGTCAGTTTTTGCCACTGAAATGATCATTGCAGTCGATCCTAGAATTTGTAAACAGTTTATCTCATTAACAAGTAACATGTTTTGCCTATTAAAAGTCAAAATCTACTGATTTTATTGCTGATGAATGTAACAATCTTTTGGAATTTTGTTATGGTTTATTAACAGGAAGTCAGCCGGTTGCTTCTGGGGCTGAATTGCGGGAAAACACTTGAAACTATTGTTCTACCTGAATCAGCTAAAGCCCTCTCTTCAAAACATGATTTTGATCTTCAGGTGCCTATTTATTTATCCAACATTACTGCATTATAACGATTCGTTGATATAGAGATCCATCATCTTAGCTCATCAATATTGGAAAACAATAACCACAAGGTTGGCCTGGCTGAAATCATAATACTCTTATAAAACAATCAAAGTGAAGGAACAATATATGTTTTGGACACGTTAGATATACAAGGCACTACCATGCATTTTGACTGCAATTGAAGATTATGTTAATCTTTAGGCAGGGTTAGTTAATCTATGTCATATGTTCTGATATTTGTATGGAATATTTTTCTTCCTCCATTTTCCCCCTTTTCCAGTTTCTAGTTCATACATTTGAACATTTGGTTATAATAGTTCTAATGTAAAATTTTAGTACTACCAGAATCTCCTTGAAATATGTTGATTTTCATTCAATCCGCTCTTATCTAAGTGGTTGAAAAACATCCCTTTTCTCATTACAAAATTATCTCATTACAAAATTATTCTCTCACCGACCGGACCTGAGCATACTTGTAGCTATTATCTCCGTAGATTTTTGTCATTTCAATACAAGTATATTGTAGAAGGCAGTTATATGTGCTTTTTCATTTCAAATCGTTCCAGGCTTTCAAATTTTCTGCTGACCAAGAGTTGTTAAGAGAACCCCGGGTAGTAAGGGTCGGTCTTATTCAGAACTCCATTGCTCTCCCAACCACTGCTCCCTTTTCAGACCAGAAAAATGCTATCTTTGAGAAATTGGGACCAATAATTGATGCTGCTGGTGCTTCAGGAGTCAACATACTATGCTTGCAGGTATGGTCAATTTTATTGATCGATGCATAATATTCTGAAAATGCAAATTAATGAATCTATGATGCAAGTTCAGGAAGCATGGATGATGCCATTTGCCTTCTGTACACGAGAAAAGAGGTGGTGTGAATTTGCAGAACCTGTTAATGGGGAATCTACACAGTTTCTTCAGGAATTTGCACGCAAGTATAACATGGTCATTCTAAGCTCAATTCTTGAGAGGGATATAAATCATGGAGAGACTCTCTGGAATACTGCTGTTATAATTGGAAATCATGGCAACATAATAGGCAAGCACCGTAAGGTAAATGCAGTAGTTTATCTGGGTTTGGGTTTATGTTCCTTGGAATTTTTATTGATTTTGCTTAAATGACTGGCTTCTGGCAGAACCATATTCCTAGAGTTGGGGACTTCAATGAGAGCACGTATTATATGGAAGGAAATACTGGGCATCCTGTATTTGAGACTGCTTATGGGAAGATTGCTGTTAATATATGTTATGGAAGGCACCATCCTTTGAATTGGCTAGCTTTTGGTTTGAATGGTGCTGAGATCGTTTTCAACCCATCAGCCACGGTCGGCGAACTTAGTGAACCGATGTGGCCCATTGAGGTTATTCTTTACCCCCATTTCATATAATACTTAACTATCTAAAGATTGGATGTGATACTGATTTAGTAGAGAGTCATTTATCTAATATTACAAGTGCAAATGACATTTTGATACAGATGTTAGCATTATATCAGTTAATGCCTGCCTACCACTGAACTGTCTTCTACAAGTCGTTTGACATATTATTCCTTTATATTACAGGCACGTAACGCTGCAATAGCAAACAGTTATTTTGTTGGGTCAATCAATCGTGTAGGGACTGAGATTTTCCCCAACCCATTCACCTCAGGGGATGGAAAGCCACAACATCCAGATTTTGGCCATTTCTATGGATCTAGTCATTTTTCGGCACCTGATGCTTCCTGCACACCATCACTCTCCCGTTATAAGGATGGACTGATGATCTCAGATATGGATCTTAACCTCTGTAGGCAACTGAAAGACAAATGGGGGCTCCGAATGACTGCAAGATATGAGTTATATGCAGATACGCTTGCCAGTTATCTGAAACCAGACTTTGAACCCCAAGTCATCTCTGATCCCTTGTTACATAAGAAGTCTTCTTAAGTACCTGTCTTCTTAAGTTCCAGGTACTAATTGCAGCTCAATGTATGAAGCTAATAAATGGAGATGAAAATAGAAACTGTATTGATTTATCATATTGAATCATCCACAAGAACAAGTTCGTTGTGTTTGTGTTTGCAAGTATTTGTGCCCTTTTCTGTTAGCAATTTCTGATCACTCCACCAGCTTCCATTTTTATTAAGATGAAGAAAAAGGAATCTTGGTGTCTGCATTTGGTGAAAAAATATAAAATGAAGTGGAATGAATGTTGACAAGCTCACCGACTCTCGTTTTCCCTCTTTTTTCTGTCTGTTTCTATAAAAATTTTCAAGTCTCATCATCTAAGCTTATCCACAATTAAAAAATATATACATACATATATATATCTACTACTTAAACAGACTTTTCAAAGCCTATGAATAGGCTGTGAATGTCTCATTATGCATTTGAAGTGTTAAGCAAGTGGGGTGCGTGGAAGCAATAAACAAGTATATGCTTTCTTAAAGTTTTGGTAATATTGATCCCTTGGCATCCAAGTAATTTTTTTTTTCTTTTCAATTTAGTTCCCCCTTTTAATTGTTCAAGCTATTATATATTCGCTTCTTCGATTGCTTTGTTAAGAAGTATCAAAGCTGGTTAATTAGCAGCACAAGACTATTACGGATGTCAACTAGCTTAATTATAGGGAGAAATTCAAATTTGTGATCCAAGATCACTTCTAAAGGAAGGTGGTGTTGATTTTGCAGTTTGGGGTTACAATAACTTTTTGAACTCGGACCAAACATAACTAAGGTAGCACAACAAAGTAATAAGTTCACAATGACAGAATTTGGTATACAAGCTAATGCAATTCAAAAGCTTAGTAGGAGCAATTACTACACATGGAGTCTTTAAATAAGTTTTATCTGAAAAGAAAAGAGTAGGAGCAATTACAACACATGGAGTCTTTAAATAAGTTTTATCTGAAAAGAAGAGTGGTGGAGTGTAGTTAGTGGTGTTAGAATTGTGTGACCAATTCTTATTAAAATAAAATATAGTAGTAAAATAAAATAAAAGTAAAATCCATATAGAACTACATTTCTTTTGTTTTATTTTAAAATAATGTTTTTCAACCTTAATACACTTCATCTATTTGATATTAATTAGAATAATGTGTTTCAACTTTAAATATATGGTTTTGCAAGCCTATAAATAGACATAGTCTACTTCTCTTGTATTAATTTTAATTCAACATAGTGAATTATCTTCTCCTCTGCTCGTGATTTTTTTTCCAAAAGAGTTTCTATGTAAAAATCTGTGTGTTCTTTTTGTTTTTTATTGTCATTATCGATGTTCTATTTTTTAACAATTTGGTATCAAAACTTTCGGGTTGTTCATCTCAATCACGGTAATGGCATCTTTAAAATATGAAATTTTACTGTTGGATCACAACACCAGATTCTCGTTGTGGCAGATAAAGATGTAGATAGTTATTGCGCAAACAGACTTAGAGGATGCCCTACTATGGATAGATAAAATACCTTCGACAATAACGGAGGAAGAGAAGAGACGTAAAGATCGAAAGGCGTTAACACAGTTACATTTGCATTTGTCTAACAAATTTTACAAGATGTGATGAAGGAGAAGACTATTGCTGCATTATGGAAGAGGGTGGAACAAATATGTATGTTGAAAACTCTAACCAGCATGCTGCATATGAAGCATCGTCTTTATGCTCATCGTTTGGAGGAAGGTGCGTCTATGCACGAACACTTAACAATGTTTAAAGAAATTCTCTCAAACTTGGAGGCCATAAAGGTTCAGTCTGATAAGGAAGATCTAAGGTTGATTCTACTTTATTTGTTACCCCTGTCTTATTAACCTTTAGAGACAATTTTGTGTAGTCGCGAATCTCTCATAGTTGATGAGATGAAGTATCTTGTGGTTAAACCTGGCTCTCAGAGAAAGAGTCTCATTGTTTGTGAGAGACAAAATCGAAATGTTGATGATGATTGTAGAAAGATACAGGAACGAAATCCTCATGGTAAATTTAAGGGAAGATTGAAGTCTTCAAATAGAGGTAAAACTTGTAACTTCTGTAAGAAGAAAAGGCATATTAGATCTGAGTGTTTTAAGCTACAGAACAAGATCAAAAGGGAGGTTGTGAATCAAAAGAGAAAACAATCAGAAAAATTCGGTAAACCTGATGTTGTAGAAGACTATAGTGACAGTAAACTTTTAGTTACTTCTGTCAATAATTCTAAAGTGAACGAGGAGTAGATCCTCGATTCGGGCTGCACTTTCCATATGAGTCCCAATCGGGATTGGTTTATAACTTACAAAACAGTGTCCGAAGGTGTTGTTTTGATGAGAAATAATGCTTCGTGTAAAATCGCAGGTGTTGGAACAACTAAAGTTAAGATATTTGATGGAGTTGTCAGAACACTTAATGACATGCGACATATTCCAGAATTGAAGAGAAATTTGATTTCATTGAGTACTCTTGATTCAAAAAGGTACAAATATAGAACTAAAAGTGGAGTTTTGAAGATTTTCAGAGGTTCCCCCGTTGTGATAAAGGGCAGAGAAAGATTGCAAAGTTATATGTTTTGCAAGGTTCTACTGTTACTGGTGATGCAGCTGTCACTTCCTTTTCCTTGCTAGATGATGATATTACTAGACTTTGGCATATGTGCCTAAGGTATATGAGTGAGAATGTCATGGTAGAATTGAGCAAAAAAAAGACTTCTTGATAGGCAAGGAATTTGCAAACTAAAGTTCTGTGAGCACTGTGTTTTTTTGGAAGTAAAAAAGAGTTTGATTCTCAAGAGGAATCCATAACACGAAAAGAATGTTGGAATATATTCATTCTGATATGTAGGGGCCATCTAAAGTGCCTTCGAAAGGTGGAACTAATTATATGCTAACATTTATTGATTATTTTTTCAGAAAGTTTGGATGTTTTTCCTGAAGCAGAAAAGTGACGTGTTTTCTACATATAATTCTTGGAAAACTATGATTGAAAAACAAACGGGAAACCAAATAAAACACATTCGCATAGACAATGGCTTAGAGCTCTGTTCTGATGAGTTTAATGAACTATGCAAGTTAGAAGAGATCGTGAGACACTTGACAGTTCGTCATACTTCATAGCAAAACGGCGTTGCAGAACAAATGAATAGAATGATCTTGGAGAAGGTTCGATGTATGTTGCCGAATGTTAACTTACTAAAGTCGTTTTGGGCCAAAGTAGCCTCTACTGCATGTTTTTTGATCAACCAATCTCTATCTATTTCCATTGAGAAAAAGACTCTACAAGAGGTATGGTTTGGTAATCCTGCTGATAATTCTAATTTAAAGATCTTTGGGTGTCCTGCGAATGCTCATGTTAATAATGGAAAACTGGAACCGAGATCCATCAAATATGTTTTTCTTAGCTATAAAGCTGGTGTAAAAGGGAATAAGTTATGGTGTTCTGAAAATAAAAAAGTTATGATTAGCAGAGATATTTTTGATGAAACTATTATGCTACCTAGCTTATCTCTTAAAGACTCTTCCAATAAAGAACAACAAAAGTAGGTGGAGTATCAGATTAATCCAGAATCTACAACAGAGTCGAATCCTTAAGCCAGTACATAAATTCAGAATAAAGTTGCTTCTTTACCACAATACTCTATCACCAAAAACAGAATTAAAAGAGAGATTAAACCTCCAAACAAGTATGCCAAGGCTGATCTAGTTACTTATGCTTTAAATTTGGTTGAAGATATAGACGCAAACCAAGAGCCATCTAATTATTCTAAGACGGTTAACTGTAAAGACTCAGAAAAATAGATGTTTGCTATGCAAGAGGAGATAGAATCACTCTACAAAAACAGAACATGGGATCTTGTGAAGCTTCCTAAAGGCAAAAAGGTTGCTTGTTGTAAATAGGTGTTTAAAAAGAAAGAAGTGACTCTAGGAGTTGAAGAACCCAATTATAAAGCAAGGCTTGTTACAAAGGGTTACAGTCAAATTTTAGGTGTAGACTTCACAGATGTGTTCTCTCCAGTTGAGAAGCATAGTTCGATTCAAGCTTTACTCGGTGTTGTGGCCATGCATGATTTGGAGCTTGAGCAGTTAGATGTAAAAATTGTATTTTGGCATGGAGAACTTGAGAAAGATATTTACATACAACAACCAGAAGACTTTACAGTCTCAGAAAATAGGACTATGTTTACTTGCTGAAAAGGTCCCTTTACGGTTTGCAACAGTCACCAAGATAGTGGTACAAGAGGTTTGATTCCTTTATGACTTCTCATGATTTCAAAAGAAGTAGCTTTTACAGTTGTGTTTACTTTAAGAAAAACAGTGATGGTTCTTTTGTTTATCTACTCCTTTATGTTGATGACATGTTGATAGCACCGAAAGATAAAATAGAGATAAGAAAGATCAAAGCCCAACTAAGTGAAGAATTTGAGATGAAAGATTTGAGACCAATAAGGAAGAAACTTGGTATGGAGATTCTCAGAGATAGAAAAGTAAGTAAATTGTACCTAAGTTAGAAGGGGTACATTGAGAAAGTTCTTTGCAGGTTCAATATGCAGGTGCTAAACCTGTTAGTACTCCTTTACCAACCCATTTCAGACTTTATCGGCTTTGTCTCCACAATCAGATGATGAGATTGAGTACATGTTACATGTTCCATATTCTAGTGCAATGGGATATCTTATGTATGCTATGGTTTGTTCACGTCCAGATTTATCATATGCAGTTAGTGCAGTTAGCAGATACATGGTGAATCTTGGTAAAGAACCTGAAAAGTAGTTCAATGGATTTTAAGATACTTACGAGGTACTACTGATGTTTGCTTACAATTTGGAAGAACTAGAGATGAATTCATTGGGTATGTTGATACTGATTTTGCTGGAGAAATTGATAGAAAAAGATCTCTCACAAGTTATATCTTTACAATCGGAGGTTGTACAATCAGTTGGAAAGCTACTTTGCAAACTACAGTCACTTTGTCTACCATTAAAGCTAAGTACATGGAGATTACTGAGGTTTGTAAAGAAGCCATTTGGTTGAAAGGATCTTTAGTGAACTCAATGAAGACTTTCAAATCAGTACAGTATTTTGTAACAGTCAAAGTGTTATCTTCCTTACAAAGGATCAAATGTTTCATGGGAGAACAAAACACATTGATGTTCGATATCATTTTGTTTGTGATATTATTGCTTGTGGTGATATTGTTGTGAGAAAAATTAGTACTCATGAAAATCTTGCAGATATGATGACTAAGTCACTTCCCATAACTAGGTTTGAGCATTGCTTAGACTTGGTTAGTGTTCATTGTTGAAGTTAAACCTTAAGGGGTTTTATAGAAGAGGTGAAGAACTTGTTCGTTGAGAGTTCGCGATAAAGAACTTGTTCATTTAGAATTCGTGTCAAGATAGAGATTGTTAGAATTGAGTGACCCGAATCCTTATTAAAATAAAATACAATGGTAAAATAAAATAAAAGTAAGATCCATATAGAACTACACTTCTTTTATTTTATTTTAGAATAAGGTTTTTCAACCTTATTACACTTCATCTATTTGATATTTATTAGAATAAGGTGTTTCAACCTTACTACACTCTTTCTATTAGAATATGGTTTTACAAGCCTATAAATAGACATAGTTTACTCCTCTTGTATTTATTCAAATTCGACATAGTGAATTATCTTCTCCTTTGCTTGTGGTTTTTCCTGAAAGGGTTTCCACTTAAAAATTTGTGTGTTCTTTATTTTTCTTTCTTTTTTTTTCTTTGCGATACATTGTTATTATCGACGTTTTATTTTTTAACAAGTGGAAATGAGGTTGAACCACCAATTGAAGCTAAAGGCATAGGAAAGTGACAAGTTGAGGTTGCAAAGGCGATATTTAGTCTAATTGTTACTATAGAGGACGAATACATTATAAAACGAGGGGTTATTCGCTTTGCAAATAGAAGCTATGGCTAAAACGGTGCTTAGAACTATGGCCACAGTTTCAACCATGAAATTAAAAGTGCATAGAAAATAAAAAAGAACATTGAGATTGTTTACCTTGTTCAACTTTAGTCTACGTCTACGGGGCCTTGCCCAAAGCAATGATCCACTGTCTTTCTCATAATACAACCAATTATTTAAGTCTTAACAATGGTCTAACGCTTACCAATTTAGTGACCTTACTATTGCACAAAGACTAGATGAATCTCCCACTAAGCTTCCCCCTTGAAAGCTTAGCTCTGCAACTTAAGGGACCCTTATTGCTTACAATAATAATGCACACATGCACATTCCTAACTTGAACAAAGTTGTGCTCTATCAAGCTCTTAATCTCTCAGTTACTCTTTAACCTAGACAAAACTTAAGGTTTGTTTACATAATAGATAATCTAATAACTTTTTTATAAAGTAAGACTAAAAATCAGCATAAGATAATATTTCCATAAGAGTCTTGATGTAATCCAAAGTCTTTAACTATAGAAATGCCTTTAGTTGATCTGCAAGTAACGTTACTTAATCTATAAGAAACCAATTTTTAAGTATTCAATTTCAATTCAATTGGTCTTTATGTTTTAAGCTCTAATTTGTCCAAATTATTCCATTATAGTTAACACAATACTTTTGTTCTAAAATTTGCCAACTCTTTAAAATAGACAAGTAAGATAATAAAACATTGTTTATAGTTGTGGTCACTATTTCAACCAAAGAAATAGCCACAAAATTAACGTTACTTTCAAATGTGTCAACAATCTTTCCCTTTGGCAATTTATGAACAAAACACATACAGGGAAAAAATTATCACAGTTACATAATCCCCTCCTAAGTAACTCCCTCTTAATCAAACACTCTTCATTAAGGTAATCATTAAGTACAAGCTTGTTAACGAGTTCCAAAACATGTAAGAGCAAGTGTACAAGATTACTAGACTGAGTGAGTAAAGTAAAAGAATCATCATACCAAATTATCGAGAATTAGAACTCTAAGTTTTTGATTATTGTTGCACAAAAAAAAAACCTCATACCCATCATAACACCATCATTTTACCACATTACTCCCCTATAACACCTCATGCCCAATCTGATTGCCAGATCTGGACTATAGGGTGCTACGCTTATGACTGAATTTAACTAACACATTCGTAAACACATTCCAAATGTCAAAATAACTTAATAATAAAAACATTTATAGCACAGATAACTAATTGACTTTTCCAAATGAATTTAATACAACTATATCCCCTTAATATAATATTTTTACAATCTTAGCTTAACGATTTTGAAATATTTACTTAGACTTGGAAATAATGTTCTATGACCAAACTTAATTACAATCAACTCTGACCCTAAGGCTTTATAGGTCGTTCCATTGTATGCATATTACAACTAAGAAGTATGACTGCTTGAGTTCGGTAAATTCTGGCATGGTCCTTCCTCGAATCCTTGAATTGTCCACTATATTTGCAATTCATAATAACATAGGTAAGTTCGAATGAATCTAGTGAGTTGTCCATCTTGTATTAGCACAACATCAGTATGCTTGTACTTCATGGTTTTGAATTCATATTTGACTTGTCTGTACTAGAACAATTCACCAATCTCATTGGCGTAGTCTTAATATTGCACAAATTGGCTCAACTTGTACTTGGCACATTATCATTAATGACCTCATCACTTATTTACTTGCGCATTTTGGATAACAATTTAGCTTGCTCAACTGCATTGGATCTATCACCGGTGACTTGAAATTAGGAGTTTCATAATCGGTTTATGCACGATCTTGCACATATAAAACTTTCACTTATGAGATTTCATTTATGTATAGTCAGAGATATTGAATTATAGAAGTTTAACATTTTTGTGGATTATACTCGCGGATTCTTCCTTGAATGATTGTCTTTCTGACTCCCATGCAATTACTTCCTTGAGAGATAATCTTCGCGGATTATTACTTACAAACTTATGAAAGAAAACCTATAGATAATTCCCATAGCACATGACTTGCATTAATAGATACGGATTATTACTTCAAGGTCACCTATAACATCTTCCACGAAATGCTTCTTGTAGGGACCCAAATCTGCCCGGGCCCAATTGAATGACCCAAACCCAAAACCAAATGACCCAATTTACAGACCCTAACAGCCCAAGCCCGCTACCTTAAAAAAAAAAATTTCAGCAGACACAAAAAACCTAGCCTCCTCTCCAGCCGCCGCTTCTCCCATGTGCACCGCACACCACCATGGCTCCTCCACGCGTCTGACATCACCTGCAAAGAAAGATTCGCACGCAAGTAGCAAACAACAAAGAAGCAAACAACAAGAAAATGACAAAAAACATAGAAATAAAAGTCTTGTAACTTGGCTTTAAAAGGGAGAACCTTCTCATTTGTAGGGGGGAACCGATTGTAAATAGAGGGGGATTTTTGATATTTCAGAGGGGTTTTTTTTTAATACAAAAATTGTATTACACGGTTTTTTTTTTAGAAATCAAAAACAAAAAAGAAAAGGTTTGATTTTGTTTTGTGTTCTTCTTATCTTTTTCTTTCCGATCTCTTTTTATTTTTTTTCAAATCTATTTTAAATAAACGTAATAAAAATAAGAAAGGAGAAGAGGGCTTACCCTTCTTGAGATCACCGAGGAAAAAGGGGGAGATTTGTACGGCGGCGGACGGTGGCTACCGGTGCCGAAATTCTCACCGGAGCTCATAGAAATGGGAGGAGAGATGAGAGAGCCTTTGAAAGTTTTTTTTTAAGTTTTTTTAAAAGATGCAGATGTGAAAATGGTGTTTAAAACAAAAAGTGATTTTAATAGCAGAATAAAACAGCACCATTTGGCGCTGGACCCATGCCTTTTGGCTTAAAATGGGGAATTGGCGCAATCAGTCCCTCTCCTTCGCTCTTGCATTCAATTTGATCTTTCCCTATGTTCTTTATTTTTTATTTTTTATTTTTTTCCCCTAAAATTGGCGCATCTGTTCACTTCAGTCTAGGTTGAAATGTTCCGTTTTGGGGGTTTGGTATATTTGTTTTTTAATCCCTGTTGGTTTTCGCGCATGGCGTTTTAATCCTCCTTGTGGTTTGATAGATTTTATTTGCTTGTAAATTATCCCCTTGGTTTCATTTTTACTTCAATTGAATCATTTCATTATTTTTATTTTTTTATTCCATTTTAAATTGTTGCAAATATTCGTAGTTTCCTTTGGAAAATTTGTTTAATAAATGTCCTTTGGAATTATTTTTCTTTCTTGATTCCATCAGTTGTTGTATATATATATTCATTCGTATATGCTTTTATATTGCATATTTATGTAATGCATCACATTAGAATTAATGGTTGTATATTTTTGTATTGTTTAGTTTATTCTGATAGCTAGTGTAAATACCTTTTTATGTTATTTTATGTACATGTATGCATAATTCTTTTGGTTTGATTTTATTCCATGAGTATAATTTCTATTGGATTAGTGTACGCCATTTAAATTGTGTTGTATATTACTAAATATAAATTTCCTTTCATATAGTACATATTATAAGTTTTGTTTGTATGTTATTTTTTATATATTATTTCCTTTTCCATATTTCAAACTGTTACATTGGCTACCTATCATAAAATCTTTTCTAAATTAATTTTAATTTGTTGCATGTATCATGGTTTCAAATTTCTTATTTGATTTAGCATCATTGATTTCGAGCATGTTTATCATCGTCTTAAAATTTGTTGCATTTTGTTGGTGTTAATTGGTTCTATATTTCTTGGAAAATCGTTTCTTGATGCGTAGGTTTTGAATGTCAATGTAAACATTTGCATAATGTATGACATGGGTTTATTACTGTTGTGTATGTTTTATTTTTAGGTTTATTTATTTTCATATATTGTCACTCATTTGTATAATTGAAATTTTTGTGAGTATCGCCTTTAATCGAAATTTTCAATTTATCAATCAAAAACTTCCAATTTATTTTCAAATCAAATTGATGCGTTTTGAGCCGACTTTATAAAACCAAAGCAATGTTTGGCATTTGGAAATTTGGAAAATCGTGCCCTAATGTGTTGGGCTTCGATTTTCTGCTTGCCCAAATTAGTCAGATATTCCTTTAAAATTTCATTCATGTTTTCTAAATTTCAAAACAAGGCAATGTTTAGCGTTTTAGAACATCGAGAAATTGTGCCCTAACTTACGGGGTTTCGATTTTATCATTGGTTCTAAATAGCAAAATATCCTTTTGATTTTTAAAATACACGGAAATTCTAATTAAAATTTAAGATACACTTGCGCTCGGGAGTTCAAGATGTCATGTCCTAACTTACTGGATGTGACATTTTATATTTCGAGACGAGAAGGTCTTTAACATCTGAGCATTTTTAAAGAGGGATCATATTTCAAAGTCTTTCAAGCTTTCAATTTTTGACACTAAGACACTAATTAATCAACTAGGTACCAATTTTGCTGAGAAATAGAGAAACATATCACAAAGACATTCACTACTAAATATAAAACGTCGTCTAGCCGTCAGTAAAAGCGAAAAACGAAAAAAGAAAGAACAAGCTAGCTGTAGCAAGAGGTCAATATACAAACATAAAATCAAACAGATATGTCCCCGCCACAATAAAAAAAAATAAAAATATTGCAAGGATGGTATAGTTACATTAATAAAAGTTGTTTTTTATTTATTTAATTAAAAGTTAGAAAGTTGTGCGAAGATCGACTTTTATAGTATATTTATCGAGTGTTGATTTACGTCCTTATTTGTATATTATCTTATTTTATCTGTTTAATTTTCTTTTTTTTTGAATTGTTTATTTCTTATATTTTTATTTATTCTTTTTTTTTATCTATTTTTTTTTTTTTTGAATTATTTTTTTTTATATATATTTTGTTATTATAATTATGTTTATTATTTTTTTAATTTTTATTATTTTTTATTATTTATATTTTATTCTTATTATATTAATTAATTATTTTTTATTTTTTTCATATTTGTCCTAATTTATTTTTGTTATGTTATTTAGTTGTTTATATGTATGTTATTTTATTTTATAGTATTATCATATTTTATTTTGTTACTATTTCATTTATTATATATATATTATTAACAATTGCTTAAAATGTATTTGTTCATATATTTAATCAGTTATTAGATTACTGAATAATTTAATCTAAAAAGAAAAAAGATATAGAGTATCATAGAATTAGCATTATAAATTAATTTTTTTTTATTACGTGAGAGCATGTATTAGTAATTGACAAAACAAATGGCTAAAAACGTTGAAAGCATGGGCTGAGTAATACGAAACCTAATATCAAATTTCCCAAAAAAAAAAAGAGAAACAGCTCAAGGTTTAACAAAGGGATTGAAGGTCCTAAAATTGGAACGCCATGAAGCATGATGTCTTTCCTATTTTTTTTTACAAATTTTTTTTTATTTATTTGTTATTTATTTTTCCAATCCATTTTTTTTTTTTATTTTAAATAGAATCAAAAGTCGATAAAAACAAGGTTACACAGGTGAATTTGTTTGTACAAAATTGACAAAACTAAAGGTGAAAATTTCGTCGAAAAATAAACCTTTGAGAAACAATTCCAATGGAATTCCAAAGAAGAATAGATTAAATTTTTTTTCAACAAACAACACAAACGCTACTTTAAAAAGGTTAAATGTTTTTACATTAATTTGTTTATTCATTAGACTGCCAATCTAACCCAGGGAATATTTACCCAAGGAAAAGTAACCCAGGGAACATTCAAGAAAATACCCAGAAAAGGTTCCCAGGGAAAATTCTACCCCAAGGAATTACCCAAAGGAAAGGGTAACCAGGGACATTCAGGAAATACCCCAGAGGAAGGTCAAGGAACATTACTACCCCAAGAAGATTTACCCCAGGGAAAAGGTAACCAGGAATGTCAGGAAATACCCGGGAAAGGTCCAGGAACATTACACCAGGGAATTTACCCAGGAAAAGTAACCAGGAGCATTCAGGAAAATACCCAGGGAAAGGCTCAGGAACATTACTACCCAAGAGATTTACCCAAGAAAAGGTAACCAGGGAATTCCAGGAAATACCCAGAAAGGTCAGGAAAATACTACCCCAGGAAATTTACCCCGGGAAAAGTAACCCAGGACATTCAGGAAAATACCAAGGAATAGGTTACCCAGGAACAATTACTACCAGGGAATTAATACCCACAGATATTTCAGGATAGAACTAACCCAGGGAAAGTAATCCACTATCCCATGAGGAAATTGAAGTGGCTTAACCCAGTATAGGAGAATCAATCTTTTCCTAATGCTGCAAAAGCAAGATTCTTGAGTTCAGGAAGAATCAAAGACTACTTCAGTTGCGAGAGAGGAGAAGTGCAATCTAACCAAATATGGAATGATAAAGTAATTCGATCTTACCTAGTTGGATGATCAAAGATGCTCGTGAAGAGTCAAATTGATGTAATGACGGAGAGATCAAATAGCAATATCGCTTCTAGTTGCAAGATTACCTAAGGCTTTAAGAAATAGATCAGATCACCGCAAATGTCTAATCTTTGTCTTTACCATCAAAGAGACCAATCGCGCCATGATACCAAACCAAACCAAGACCATTTACTACCAGCCGTCTAAAAAAAATATTAGAACCAAAACCAGCTCTTCAGTTCCCAGCACCGAACACAGGTCTCACCCGACGAAGAAGATGAGAGTAGAAAAACAAGACAACAAAAGAAATGACAAAACAAGAAAAAAAGTATGGCTAAAGAGACTCTCATTAGGGGAACGATGTAATGAGGATTTAATTTAGTTTTTTATCAAAATGATACTTTTTTAAATAAACAAAAGAAAGTTTGTTTTGTTGTCTTTATTTTTTCGACTCTTTATTTTTTTCAATCATTTAAAAAGTATAAATAGAAAGAAAGAGGGTACTTCTGGTCCGAAAGGGAATTTGTAGGATGTAGCTAATCTGGGCGTTACGAGGGTGCTAATCCTTCTTCGATGCGTAATCGACTGGATTAGCCATTAATTGGTGAATCTAAAATTCTTCAAAGACTATATATTTGTTTAGTTTTTTTTATTTATTTTCATTTTAACTTTAATTGTCCAATAAATTTTTCTAATTATTTATTTGTTATTATTGGTTAATTTCTTATTGATTTGCATCTTGATTATTTTATCATGCTTAAAATTTTCATTTTTTGTGTAATTGTTATTTTTGAAATTTCTTATAGTTTAATGCAATAACATTCAAAAGAAGGTTTATTATTGAGTTTATTTTGTTATTATTTTAAATCACCATTGTAATTGAAATTTTTTGACAATGAATTTAATTAAACAAATTCATTTATTTCAACAAATGAGTTGCACTTAAACAAAGAGTTGCATTTGGAATTGAAAATCTCTATTTGGTCATCCAAATTACGATATCTTAAATTCATCATGTTTTAATTCAAAAGGAATGTTGTTAAACGAAATTCCCTATTCGGTTCATTTTATGTCAAATGCAAAACTTGATTTTAAATACGGAAATTCTATAAAATTAGTCTTGCGATCAAGATCAGCCAACTTGATGGCATTTAATTCGCGAAGTCTTAACACGAGCATTTTAAGGTAATTAAAGCTTCAGCTTTATTTACACTAAGACATATTATCAACAGTCCAATTTTTGCTAGTATCCTTTTGGACTGACTATTTCCGTTAGACCAAATCTTGTTAAATAATCAACATTTTAAATCCCTTAAAGTGATCAATCACACTAAATGGATCTGTTTAAAGATTCCATTTCAAAACAGGAAAAGACATGCTACGGGAATAAATAAGCGAATTATTTCTCTTTGGAAAATTAAATTGTTTAACTACTTTACTCATTGTTTGGTAACCTAAGATATTTCATATCAGCCTGACCCTTTAAGGGAGGGAACTGTTAGTTTCCGCATGGGCGGGGAGTCTACATCTGTATATGTCGAGTTTCCCTCGCATGGAAAGAAGATCTAATGATCTTAACCTAAGGAAGATCGAGATCGTGCCTACTAGAACAACCAATTAAAGCCTAGAGCCAACAGGAGACACAACCTAGGGTACCATGTTATTGTATTTTACCTAAGTGTTTATTTGTTTGTATAATTGCATCTTACTCCCTAGAGAGGTGATAATTATCTAAGAAGTTCAAGAAAGATTTTTAAGTGTAAACTTTCAATACCAAGTGAACAGAAACGATCCAGAAACAGTCGTATGCAAGAACAAGATTATCAGACTCATCTTACTCTAAGGAGAAAAATCAAGATAACAACAGGACGATCGAGAAAGGGTTATAAGCTTAAGAATCGCTACCCAGCGGTAGAGAGGAAGATGGTCTTAATGAACAGGAAACGATGAGCGTTTTAAAAATTGTTAGAAAGTGTAGAATTAAATTTAATCATCCTCTTTTTTAGTCAGATTGATCTTACTAAGAAAGAAGTGATCAAATTATTCAATAGATAGTTGTAAAGAAATATTCTTAAAGTAGTAAGTACATTACCAAAAACAACGAGAAAGTACCAAGGAGGAACAGATGATTCGAGATACCACAAAGTACAAGAGATGAGAGAGAAACAGCAGGAAACAGATTGATTAATGTATAGTTTCAACCAACTTTGAGACATGAATAACCAAGAGTAGGTGATAAAAAAACAGTAAGGACTTGAATTTAGATCTAAGAAATCGTATGGATATGAGGCAACAATAACTATTTCAGTAAAAAATTTTTAAAAGTATAGAAATGATAATCAGCTTTTGATATCAGCTTGATTATTCTCTATTGCTTGCTTCTAAAACATGCATATTTTAACGAACCAAAAGCAAACGACTAGCTCTTTCAGCGAAGTAAAGATAGCAAATTGAATCGAAATTCAAAGAATGAAGTAACGCAATCAGAATGCGAAGATCAAAGCATGGGCCAATGTTAGAGCCAGAAGATAATGTTCATTCATTAGGCGAAAAGGAAAAGCCTCTAATGGGAACATGAGAGCCTACGTTTACGATAAGATCAAACAGCCGCAATGTCCTTTATGCACACCACTGTTCGACATGACACCGACGTGTCCAATCAGACCACCAATTGATCACAAACAAATGGATGAATAAAGTAAGCAAACACTATTAAATGTTGGAAAACTAGTTGGGCGTTAGGTGGTGCGCCAAAGTCTCACTGTCCATTAGATCCAAATCAAACCAGAATTGAAAAAAGGACATCATAATCGATTTAAAAGAAATTCTTGTAAAACGTTGTATGTTTAGATATCGATGGGATCAAATGTAACATCAAATCATAAAGATGAAGTTATAATATTGGCCAACTCACGTATCACTATTGAAAGCAGTAATAATCCAAAGGAGAGAGGGCACCATCACACTCTCAGAAAAGAAGATGTCGCACCCGAAACCCATCATACCAATGTGGGAGGCAGAGCTATTTAATTCTAGATGATGAAACAGATAATGCAGAAAGCCCAAAGGTAACCCAATGAAAAAATGAGGAATATGGCAAGGTCCCCAATTGTCACATGCACGAGCAATCCACTAGCAATATAGTCATCCCATGGTCATTAGATTGTTGATTCTTTGGTTGGTTTCGTTATCGTATGCACTCCCAATGGTTATAGATTATGCGATACTTGGTCAACTCAATAAACATATTTAAAATTGTCAGTTTAATGTTGAAATTTGTTCAACAATTAAATGCAAATATTTAATGGGGCAAGTTGATGCTTAAAACTTAAAGATTTGGATCATATTATCAAGAAATGAATAAGTTTCAACCTTGATTCCGAGTTTTTGAACAGATGAAATTCTTTTTTAGTAATTAGATAATTCAGTTGTTTTACCAGAGATAATCTTTGGAATAGTGTGCCTAAGTGTATTTCAATAAAATTCTTTCAATATCTTATTTATTTTGTATAATATTTTAATTATTTTTTAATTTCAAATTTCATGTACTTCATAATCTCTAAATAATTCTGATCATTTATTTACCCTGTCCAGATCATGATTGAGATACATCGCATTTTGGAATTGGGCCAAGGTCTTACTTGAATGATGATCTCGATTTTTAGATGTAAGTAATGAAAGATCTTTTCAAAATCTGAAGCAAAAGAGAAAGCAATATCATACAAGCAACGAATTTCATCAAATTAAGTTTTGCACATACAAGATCGCATAGAAGAGATGTGTAGTTTGAGCATTGCTATGTTTATGGCTATAATTTGGTTCTGTCACTAAAAGGTGTAGAAATCAAATTTAAAATTCGTCCTTCATTTTATTGTCTATGGATGGTTATGGTATACAAATCAGTAATACTTGCCAGAGGTAGAGTCGCACATCTTATCCCATAAAGAGAAAGAAAAGAAAAAAAGAAAAGAAAAGGATCATGAAAGTATCAGCTTTAATTAACTATTACCTATTATCAACGCCAACTTTGTCGGCAACATATTTCATTAGTCTATGGGATAAATGAAGACAATATTTTCTTTAAGTCTTATTAACGATTGAAGCATGGATCCAATTCGATAGGATTTGAATTTGAAGAGGTTGAAACTATTTTGTCTAATGTACAAATGAATGATACCGAAAATTGCGAGAGACCTAGTGTTAAAAAAGATCCTAGATTTGAGAAATGGATACGAATTGGGAGGGACCTTATGGGTGGAAGGCTTTTCTAGAAGCATTCTAACGAGATGGATAACAAGAACCTAATCTCATGAATTCAAGTTCACAAAATTTTCCAAAAAGAGAAGAAGAAAATGAGAGGTCAGGAAAATCAAGGGCACCTTGAGACCAAAGGTTTGAGTTGAAAACAAAGGCTCAAATTTGGATCAAAGTGCTTCATGCAATTAACAGTACATCTTGGGGCATCGACAGTACCGGATCCCTAGCATTGAGGAAGGTCCTCAGAAGTTGGAGAGAAGCTCAGCGATATCGGCATCTAGCTTCCATTTTGCCCATCTTGAATTTGTTATCTTTGATTCTTTTCAAGATATGTCCGAATAATTTGTTCTCATTATTGCTATCTTTGATTAACTTATTGAGTTAATTTCCTTCTTATGGCATTTGCAATCTTTGATTAATTTATTCATTAGCTATGCTCTAATCAATTTCCCAATTTCTTTCTTGTCATATTTTGATCTTTTTAGCATTTGATAATAATGATTAATGGACTAATAACACTTCCACAAAGAAGTTTTGCATATTACCAAGTTACTAAAAATACAAACAAAGTTGTTAGAAACCAAGCCTAAGGGTTGGAAATATATCTTGGACTTTATTGGTTGAACCAAAGACAAGACATTTCGTGATATAACTCGACAAATGACGAGTAATGTCAACCTAAGTAAAAGAGTCATTCTCGAGAAAAAATGATATTTGCATTCATACATCGTCATTACACGGAATATTAGATAAACTGAAGATGATACAAATCCTATGCCTTTGAGTTGCGGGAATGTATGGAAGAAACCAAATGTTATTCCTCAAATTGCGAGAGGCACAAACTTTATGTCCCAAAAGAGAAGGACTCAAATTAGGGCAAGCTTTAGCAAATGTGATTGTTTTTTGACTTTCTCAAGAATACCAGAACAAGATGCATACATACGATAATGTCCTAATGAACAACGAACGATGATACTTAAGCCTTTTAAAAAAAAGGGCTCATGACATTTATAAAACATCTAGTTAGGAGCATTTGATTGATTTCATAACATCCTAATTAGTTGACATAAAGCATCACATTTAGTTAGAGCATTTGATTAATTTCGATCATAGCATCTAATCATTTGACATAAGCATAGATACATGACATTCTGGTGATGTCCTAGAATCGAATTAGCCTAAACCCAGGAGGGTAGTAAGATTCGATCTTAACCCCAGAGGAAAATCAAAGCGAGGTCTTAAACCTAATCGGTAGGGTAACACTATGCATCTTATCTCTAGCAATGGAAAGAGATCAAGATGAAGATCTTAACCCAGCAGAGGAAAGATCAAAGATGATGGGCTTTAACCCAAGCGAGGGTAACAACATTTACAAGCCTAACCCAGGGGTACTAGATTCGATCTTAACCCAAGAGGAAAGATCGAAGAGA
This sequence comes from Gossypium arboreum, assembly GCF_025698485.1. NCBI lineage: Eukaryota > Viridiplantae > Streptophyta > Magnoliopsida > Malvales > Malvaceae > Gossypium > Gossypium arboreum. The sequence goes on from NC_069081.1 coordinate 2,196,214, forward strand.
GTCTTAAACCCTAATCGGTGGTACATAATGCATCTTATCTCAGCGAGGAAAGAGATCAGTAAGATCTTAACCCCAAGGGAACAGATCGAAGATGAGGCTTCAAGAGGGTAACAACAATTAAGCCTAACCCCAAGCAAAGGGTACAGTAAGATTTCGATCTTAACCCAAGGGGAATAGATCGAAGAGGGTCTTAAACCAATCGGTAGGGTAACGATAATTGCGATCTTATCTCCTAGCGGGAAGAGATCAAGATGAAGATCTTAACCCCTAGCAGGGAAAGATCGAAGATGATGGGCTTCCTCAAGGGAAAGCCAAATTTAAAGCCTTAACCCCAGCAGAGGTATAAGATTTACTAACCCAGCGAGGAACGATCGAAGCGAAGGTCTTAAACCAATAGGGTAACGACGAATGCGATCTTATCTCCAGAGGGAAGAGATCAATGAAGATCTTAACCCAGGAGAACAGATCGAAGATGATGGGCGTTCAAGGGTGCTAATCCTTCCGTGCGTGTGACAGACTCTTAACCCCAGAGGGGAACAGATCGAAGACGAGGGTCTTAAACCAATCGGGGGTAACTAATTACGATCTTATCTCACAGAGAAGAGATCAAGATGAAGATCTTAACCCAAGAGGAAGATCGAAGATGATGGGCTTCCAGGGGCAAGCATTCAAGCTTAACCCCCCAGAGGGTACAGTAAGATTATCTTAACCCCAGAGGGACAGATCAGACGAGCTTAAACCAATCGTAGGGTAGACAATTGCATCTTATCCCAGAGGAGAGATCAAGATGAAGATCTTAACCCCAGGGAAGATGAAGATGATGGGCTTTAACCCAAGGGGTAACAAGCCAATTCAATCCTTAACCCCAAGAGGGTACAGTAAGATTTACAAATCTTAACCCACAAGGTAAGTTGAATTAGATCTTGTCTCAAGCATCGGAGATAATTGAGCGAAGAACCTTAAACCCAAGAGGGTAAGTTAAATTCACATATCTTATCACCTAAGTAGTGAATTGAAATGGGCTTAACCCAAGTTGGGTAGCTGAAACAAATCCTTTCAAATGGCGTTACGTAAAAGCACAAGATTTCTTGAAGTTTAACGGAGAAGATCAAATCTACTCCATTGAAAGAGGAGCGATAAGATGAAATCTTATATCCCTAAGTTGCAGGAATGGATTAAAGCTAAATCGGCTTATCTCAATTGATGAGAATCAAAGTTTGCTTTGTTGAAAGATAAATATACTTGCTATAGGGAAATCAAAGTAAATATCCCTTAAGTTGCAAGAGCATTGAACATCAAGAGCATTTAAGAAGTCAAGTCAAGAACTCAACCCGGAAAATAGGTCTTATATCTTGCTCATTTCTAACTATAGAAGGGATAGGACCATGCGCCAATTGAACCCAAACCCAAAACAAATGCCCAATTAGACCCTAAACCAAGCCGACTTAAAAAAATATTTCAAACAAAACAGCCTCCCTTCCCAGCACACACACAGCTCCACGCCGACAGCAAAGAAGATTGCAAGTAAACAACAAAGAGCAAACAACAGAAAATGACAAAAACATGAAAAAAAGTTTAATTGGCTTTAAAAGGAGACTTCTATTTTGGGACCATTGTAAATGAGGGTTTTGTTTTCGGTTTTTAAAAAATTGTTATTTTTTTGAAATCAAAACAAAAGTTTGATTTTTTTTTCTCTATTTTCTTCGCTTTTATTTTTTTCAAATCTATTTTAATAACTAATAAAAATAGAAAGGAAAAGGTTACTCTTGAATCGCAGAAAAGGGGAGATTGTAGCGTAGATCACTGAGAAATTACGTAAGAAATGGGAGGAAAGACCTTTGAAAGTTTTTTAAGTTTTAAAAGATCGATTAAAATGTTTTAAAACAAAAGTGTTTTAAAGATAAAACACATTTGTTGGACCCATGCTTTTGTTAAAGGATTCTATGCTTCTCTTGATTCAATTGACTAGTCTTTTTTTTATTTTTCCAAATTGGATGTCACATTAGGTGAAATGTCTTGGGGTTTGTAGTTTTAACTGTTTCAAATGATTTATCCCTATGGTTTGAAGATTTTTTTTAAATTCCCTGTTTATTTTACTTCAATGAATCATTATATTTTATTTTTCCAATTTAAATTTGCAAAATCGAGTTTCTTGAAAATTTGTTAAAATCCTTTGATATTTTCTTTTATCCAATTGTTATATAATATTCATAATTTTTATTCATATTAGAATGCATCCTAAATTAAGTTGTAATTGTATGTTAGTTTTTCGATCTAGAACTTTTATGTATTTTATGTATGTTGATAATTTTGTTATTTTTTCCATAGTTAATTTCTATTGATTGTTGCATTAAATTTGTTGTTATTCAATTAAATTTTTTATTATCATATTATATGTTGATATTTTTTTATATTTTTTTCATATTTATTATTGGCACTCATAAAATTTTTATATTTAATTTTTGCAAATGTTTCAAATTCTTATTTATTTAGAATTGATTACAGTAAGCTTAAAATTTGTTCATTGTTGGTTAATTGGTCAATTTCTTGGAAATCCTGACGAGATTTGAAGTAATGTAAACATCATAAGTTAATGTTATAGGTGTATTTAGTTATATTTTAATTTGTCATCATTTGTATAATTAAATTTGATATCAACTAAATTTTAATTACATAAATAATTATTTTAAATCAATTGAGTTTTGAGCCACTTTTAAACAAAGAATTGGATTGGAAATGAAAATGTGTCAAGTGTTGTTCGCCAAATAGTCATATTCTTAAAATCATCAGTTTAAATTTAAACAAGGATTTTACTGAAACAAATGACCTCGTTTATTAATGGTTCTAAATACAAAATACCTTTGATTAAAATAAGAATTTAATTAAATTTAAGAACATTGCGAGTTAAGATGTTAATTTGATTAATTTATATTTCAGAAGTAACATTGGCATTTAAGATCATATCAAAGCTTATTAATGAAGCTAAGTTATACAATAGCCATACGAAAAGCAAGTATCTATGTGAAAAAAATACTAAAAATCAAGTAAAATACAAAAGAATTACGGAAAATAACAAAAGAAGGACATGATAATTCCAGGAAAATACATGAAATATATCAAGAATAGACAAAGTAACTAATATAAAATAGAAAACAAGAAGCTTAGGATAAACTAGATATGCAACGAATATACAGTATAACAGGAAGACTACAGGAAATGTCCAGGAAAAGTACCAACAGAAGAGATACTACAGAAAGAGTTACAACAACACAGTAATATACAGAAGTAAGTACCTGCAGAATCATACCAAGACATAATACACGAAGAATTCCCAGAAGAACTACAGAATACCTAGAGTATACATAATAAGGGATATAGGGAATAACCTAGGAAGGACAAAAATCAGGAAAAAGTACCACGAACATAACTAAGAGGTACTATTACAACAAAAGAAGATCTACAAGAAGATACCCAAGGGAAAATATTTCCAAAGGACAGTAGACCCAAAGAGTAGTACAAAACTACAGCTACAAGAAAATATACTGACAGAAGATATACTACAGAGAAAGTCAGAGAGCAAGACAAACACAAGACAGAGTAATAAATACACTAGATATACACACAGAAGTCTTCCAGCGGAAAAATCCCTCAAAGTACTAAAATACATAAGAAGAAAAATTAACATGGTAAATCTCCTAGAGAAGAAGTTTTCATAGTTAAAACACAAGTCAATCAATTACAAAAAATGCATTACATTGTCTTATATTATAGAAACTCAAAGACAAAGCAAAAGGAACTCAGCAACGAAGAATGCAATCAGACAAGAAGGAATGAAATTACTAAAGAATAGATACCTAAAAAAATTTTCAACACACACTCGACATCTCTAAAAAAATGTCGACAAAAAAACTAACAATAGTAATTTCTTTAAAAATATGAGGACTAAGTTTTGTTTAATTATGTTTAATAAAAAGTTGTGATATTATTTTTTTATATTAATTATAGAAAAAGATTATGTGAAAGATTATGCATTTCTGAAGGAATGCTAATTTTTTTTTAGTCATGAAGAAAGTTTATAATAAATTTATGCCTCTATGATGACCTGCTAATTTTTTATTTTTTTTTTCTAATGCTATATTGTAGTTTTTTTTTCCTTTCATTCTCTGTTATATTTTTACATTATTCATATATATTTTTTATTTTTAATTAAATTTATGTATTTTAATTTTAATTTTATTTTTTTTTAATATTAATTTATTGTTTATTTTTTATTTTTTTTTTTTTTTATATTTTGTTTTCATGAATTTTTGTTATCAATTATGTATGACTTAATTTTATTAAATTTATTGTTATTTGTTTTATTTTTATATTTTTTCTTTCTAATGACTATAATTTTTATTTATTTTCATTATTTATTTTTTATATTATCTATTTATGTTTTTGTTATGTAATTATCTTTTGAGTTTATTAAATTTAGTATTTTTTTTATTTTTTTGTTATTCATATTATTTTTTGTTATATTTTTATACATTATATTTAATATTGTTCTTAAAACATATTAATTGAATTCTATGTTTTTAAATTAGTTTTTATCATTTTTTTAACATGTATTATGAACAATGTGTTTTATTTTTTAAAGAATTCTTAAATAATTTATTAACAAAATTATTTGATATACAGTTTAATCGTACATTGTCTCACTAGTGTAATTGACAATTATTGTCATTTAATTTTTGAGTTGTAATGTAATGATCATATCAATTGATGAATTCTTGTCATAAAAGAAAAAAAAGAAGTAAAAAAGACTAGATTAGAAAGATTGACTATTGAGCTTTGAATATTCGATAAACTTAATATTCTAATTAAAGAAGAATGATGAATCTATTATGGTAAATTTGTAAACAAAATATAAATGCTGCCAGTAAAAAGATATCGAGATATGGGATTCAGCTTTAGGAGTATTCAGTACAGCATATCATCAAATTTTCAAATAAAGAAATGTAAATGCTTTACTATGATTTAGTGCATTTATATTTTTGCAGCATATATTCTATATTCGATCAGATATGAAGCAATAAAAGTCAATTGATATATCAACACGAATGTTATTACAAGATGCAATATTTTATCATGTCCAAAAAAATTTTGATTCAATGATAATACTTAAGTCACAAGAATTTTCATGTTCACATCATGAAGTAGAATAACTCAAGAATCTATCTTGAGTATATAGAAAAATATTGATCAAGTAATTATTGCTATGTAAAAGAATCGAAATTTCTATTAATAGCATTGAATTTATCTATACATACTAATTAAAAGTGTATCACTTGTTGAATGATATGAAACATTAAAATAAATTATTAAAGAAGATATACAAGCTTAATTTTTTGTCAAAAACTAAGAAATATCTACAGCATACGATAATTTTAAAAAACTAAAATAGTATGATATAAAATTATACTGTAAGATAAAATACATGAAAGAATACATACCAAGATACAAGTAACAAAGGATATAGTACCCAAGAGAGAAAGGTCTACCACGGAAAATACTAGAGGAATACCAGAGAGAATAGGGTACATAGACATTACACTAGCAGAATAACAGTTCATAACAAAGTAAACCAGAGGTACTATGTACACTGAGATAAGTACCCACGGGGACACAAGGGAAGAGGAGCATAAGTAACCCCATAGTACAAGAGTACAAGTGAACCAGAGTACCACGGGGTACTATCAGAGGAAGATAATCTTACCCCAGGAGAGATCAGTCCAGAGGAAAAAATAGCTTACCCAGGGAAGTATTAGCACCGAGACATTAGTACCCAAGGAAACAAAGAGGTTAACCCACAGGAGATGAGATCTTACCTAGAGGAAGATGAATCCCAGGGGGAAACAAATAGCTTACCCAGGGAGATACTACAGAGTACAGTACATTACCCAAGGACGAAGAGTCTACCCATCGATAATAAGTACCAGGAAGAGTAAGATGAGTAACCCAGGGAAGCAATAATACCTACGAAAGATATTAACTAACCCCAGAGAGTAAGATCTACCAGTGAAATGAGGACTAACACGTAGGAAGAATCATATCTACAAAGAGGATTACTAGGTTACCTAGGTAAAACATTACCTACCAGGGGTAAGCAGATTTCATTAACCCACAAAGGAATGAATCCAAACGGATGAATGAACTTACCCAAGGGAAAATAATAATCTTACCAAGGAAATAAGTTTACCCTGAGAGTAAAAAATTTCTATGGAGCAAAATCTTCAAGAAATACTTCCATAAAGACAGACAAAGCATACTATAATGTACAATAGACTAAGACAAACGTATGAACAAACAATATTGCCTAAAGCACTAAAAAATTTAAAACTAGCAGCATTCGAACCTATTTTCCCGATTTATGTAGACCAAAATCGTTGTTTAAATAAATCAAACCATTTATTAAAAACATCCACTTTTACAAGGTGATCCAATCACACCTAAAAAGATTGGTGGCGACTCCCGTTTTCGGTTTTTAAAATCGATTCCCATTTTCCAAAAATCGAAGTGAAAAATGGTTACGACAGCTTGGCGACGCCGCTGGGGACAATAAGAGAGTCAAGCCGTAAAATTGATTATTTTCTGTCCTTTTGTCGAAAATTTAAAATTTGGTTTTTAACAGATGATCCTTTTACTTCATTTGTTTTGGTTCAAGTCCTATAGAATACTTTTGCATTGCATTGCATGACCGTTGTGGTCACACCTTTTAAGTGGGAGTGAGAAACTATGCTTTCGTGAGGTTTTCACCTCCGCATGGGCTAGGGGATCGCTTCCGGAATACATCTGTACTTATGTCTTCGTGAGGTTGTCACCTCCGCATGGGCATAAGGAAATGTATTCCCCTGAATTGAACTCGATTCAAATGAGCCTATAATGGGTGAAGATCGAGGAATCTGCTGGTTCAGGTACCCTTACTCTAGAACCAAACCACATATAAAGAGACCTAGGAGCCCACACTAGGTAGAGCCACTCCGAATCCCTAGTGGTCACCCGAATTGCTTTATTTGTTATTTATTTATCCTGCACTAAGGTGTTTTATTTTTGTTTTGCTTATAATTGCATTACATTACGTCATCCTAGGAAGGAGGTGTTGATTCATATTTGATTGCTAAATAGAACAGTTTGTCATAAGAAAACGAATTTTTTGATAAAGTGGATTATAATACGGTTGTCTAAATATGATCCAAGTGAACACATGAAAGAAGACTGATAGCCCGCGAAGAAATACAAGACTTCGCTTCATTGCCTGAAGACAGAAACTGACAAAGATTATTCGAGAGCTGTCACATCTTGACCTTCTTAAAGGAGCTGACAAATATCACAGTAATAAGTGAGCAACGAGTCGCAGCCTGGATCGAGCAAAAAGGAGTTAATATAGACATCTCTTAGAGAATTCGTCAGACTCGACCACAAGATCCGGATATGAAGAGGAAGATAGGTGTCTTCAATTGGAATACGAGAGAAAAGCCGTATATGTAGTCCGTTTTATGTAAAAGAATTTGCTTTCTAGAAAAGTTGTTCTAATGAAATTAAATTTAGAATCAATGCCTTCCCTTTTTTTTTGCGTTCATGCATTTGCATTACATTACATCAAAGAAAAGAATGTGTTGATCCGAAATTCAATTCCTAAATAGAATAGTTTGTCATAAGGAAATGAATTTCTTGATAAAGTAGATTATAGTGCGATCACCTGAATATAGTCCAAATAAACACAACGAGAGAAAGTTGATGTCCAAGGAGGAATGCATGATGTAATTACCGGAGATTCAAGCCAACAAAAGTTATCCAAGAGCATGACGAGAGAAAGCCAGAAGTCTACGAAGGAATACATGACTTGATTTAATTGTCGACGAAGATTATCCAAGAGCCGACACTTTTTGATGAGTATCATGGAGATAAGCGAGCAAGAGATCGAGGCTCAGATTAAGCAGCAAGAAACTAGTAAAGGCATCTCTTGGAGAATTTATAAGATTCGGCCATGAAGAAAATATCAGCGTTTACTTGGACTATGAAGGGCAATACCGCATATGTAATCTATTTTCATGTAAAGAAATATGTTTTGTAGAAAAGTTATTCTAATGAAATTGAATTCAGAATCAACGCATTCCTTTCTTTTGCATTCATTCCATGCATTTGCATTTGTATTGCATTGCATCATTTGCATTAGACTTTCCCTAAAAAAACCTAATTAGGTACAATTATTTCAGTTAACCTGGGAACCGACAAAAGCCAAACGACTAGGCATCTTTACAATTACACGGAAAAGGATAAAAGATATGGATCAAAGATTGGAAAGATGGAACAACTTCAAAAGAGATGCAAGACCGCATAACCGCAAATGCAAGAGCAACTAGCGAAGATCCAATGAAGACATGAGGGACCAAATGTTAGAGTCCCAAAGGGACATGATGAATCGATTATTCCAATTCTTGATTAAGGGGCTAGGAAAGGAAAAAGCCCCATGCTCAATCTCGGGAGAACAATGAGGAGCCTCAGTACCTCCGGGTTTCACCCGATAGACGATCAAACATGTCCGCAAGATGTACCTATTGCTATCGATCACAACAACACCAGTGGGTATCTCGGCACCCATGAACTACCCGACGGCTCGGGTTCCAATCCAAGGAACAGTCCAACCAATCATGAAGTTCCTGATCTAAACGAAATGGCAGGAATAGAAAAAGTAAAGGTTGAACTGGCAAGACAACTCGAAGTTTGATACAAGTGGTTGGAAGAAAAACTTAGAGTGATGGAGAATGCTGATTACCATCGCGGGGTTGACGCCAAAGATCTCAGCTTAGTCCCAGATTTAGTACTCCCGCCGAAATTCAAGACTCTAGAATTTGAAAAATATAATGGGACTAGTTGTCCTGAAGCTCACATCACGATGTTCTGCCGAAAAATGACAGGTTACGTTGATAACAATCAACTGTTAGTTCATTGCTTTCAAGATAGTCTGATTGGGACAGCTGCCAAATGGTACAACCAATTAAGCCGTGCCAAAATTCATTCATAGAGGGACTTGGCACAGGCTTTCATGAAATAATATGGCCACGTGAAAGACATGACACCCGACAGAATTACATTACAGAATATGGAAAAGAAGCAAGGTGAGAACTTCAGGCAATATGCCCAAAGATGGAGAGAGGTAGCGACTCAAGTCCAACCACCTCTTCTAGAGAAAGAAACTACGATGCTTTTCGTCAACACCCTGAAAGCCCCATTCATTACCCATATGTTGGGAAGCGCTACCATGAGCTTCTCAGATATAGTAATGTCCGGCGAGATGATCGAAAACGCAATCAGAAGCGGGAAGATAGATGCAAGAGAAAGCGCCAAAAGGTCAACCCCAAATAGAAACAAAAATGAAGTGAATAATATGAGCAAAGGGTACCCCAAATTGGTCAACATAGGCCAGCCGAGGCAAGAATCCAACTCGAGGCCAAATACAGAAAGGCTCCAGTTTACACCCATCTCGATGTCATATAAGGAGTTGTATCAGAATCTCTTTGATGTACATGTGGTGTCTCCGGTCTACTCAGAACCTGTGCAACCTCCGTTCCCAAAATGGTATAATGAGAATGCTCAATGCGAGTACCATGTGGGCATAGCAGGACACTCAATCGAAAACTGCACTACATTTAAAAAGTTGGTCGAAAGGTTCATTGAAATGGGAGTTGTAAAGTTTGACGATTCCTCAGAACCAAATCACTCTGACAATGCAGTAAATACGATTTGAAAGTGGGGGCAAGAGAGTTGCAATGCCTTAAACAGAGCTTAGAAAGAATATTGGGGAATCTGAATGACTTATCCGAAGAAGAAATCAGGGAATGAAAGTTTCCAAACCCTTGCATTACCTGGAAGTGTTTTGAACAATGGGACTGTGGAAGAGATTCCTTTATTTTTAGAGCTAATCTAGAGTAATATTCAGAACACGCTTGTTGCTTTAAGCCTAGAAGCAATTAAACTCCTTTTGTGAAATAGGCTTGTGTCCTAAGTCTGTATTTCAATAAAATGCATCTTTTTGAGCAAATATTCTTTGATTTCATTTCATACTGTACAAATAATCGTTCTTAGATTCATTTGTTCTTTAGACTTTCTTTCAAATATTCATGTATACTTCATTCATGATCATAGCATACAAATAATCATCCTTAGAATCATTTATTCTTTGGAACCTGCCTTCAGCGGGTCCCCAGATATCAATGATGTGAGTAACTCTGTCACTGACTCCGAGTCTTCTTTGGAGCGAAATATGGGCCCAAAGGGATCTTAGCACTTTGAAGATGACAGAGATGTAGACTACTCCCTGATTTGTTAAGGATGGTAGAGTAAGATGAAAACAGATCTTCTCTTACAAAAAGTCAGTGGACAGTAAGCCTAAGACAAGAGAAAGAGGCAAAACGTCGGAGTCTGCATCACCACAAAGGCAAAGCGAGACGTCATTGAGTCACTTCCAAGAATTTAAAGATTTTTTGCACGATCTTATCAAGATACGCCTGGCTACTAAGACACGAGGATGTTGTAGGGTTTTGAATGACATATGCTAATGGTTTTACGATGGCCAGGCTAATCACGAGATTTGGGTTCTGCTGGTCCACCATAGAAAGAGGTTGCATCAGTATGCCGTAAATGCCAAATGTATGGAGAGAAAATTCATGTGTCCCTTCATTTTTTCAATTTGCTCTATGTGGGGCATGGAGGTTATTGGGCTAATCTAGTCGAAAGCTTCGAGCAGGCATCAATTACTTTGCCAAGAGGGTGAGAGTCGCTTCATATGCCAATCATTCAATCCCCAATAAAAAGAGAAAAGAAAAAAGAAAAAAAAAAGAAAAAAGGAAAAAAGGGGGGATCATGGAAAGATAACTGAGACTTGTAAAGATTAGCGTAAGAAGTCATCATTTACCCTCTATGCTCATCGAACGTTGGCCAAGACCTTTGTCAGGGCAACATATTTCATTAGTCTATGGGATAAAACAGTTTTGAAGACAATATTTCTTTTCTTTAAGTCTTATTAGAACTGAAGTTGGATAAGGCAGAATGGATCCAATTCCGATAGGATCAGTTGAATTTGAAGAGGTTGAAACTATCTTTTGTGGTCTAATGTACCAAAAATGAATGATACCAGAAAATTGCACGAGGGAGACCTAGTGTTAAAAAAAGATCCTAGGATTTCAGAGGAAAATGGATACCGAATTGGGAGGGACCTTATGTGGCTGAGAAGGCCTTTTCTCGAGAAGCGTTAATTCTAACTGAGATGGATAACAAGAACCTGCCTAATCTCATGAATTCAAGTTCAGTCAAAAAAATTTTCCCCCCCAAAAAAAAGAGAAGAAGAAGAAAAATGAGAGGTCAAGGCGAAAATCCGCAAAGGGCACCTTGAGACCAAAGGGGATTTGAGTTGAAAACCCGAAAAGGGCGGCTCAAATTTGGATCAAAGTGGGGCAGTCTTGCCATGCCTGAATTAACAATGAAGAAGTATGCTACATCTTGGGGCATCGACAAAGTACTCCGGATCCCCTAAGCACATATTGAGGTCAGAAAGGTCCTCAAGAAGTTGGTACAGAGAAGCTCAAGCTGCGATATCTGGGGCATCTAGCTTCCATTTTGCCCATCTTGAATTTGTTATCTTTGATTCTTTTCAAGATATGTCCGAATAAATTTTGTTCTCATTGCATTGCTATCTTTGATTAACTTATTGAGTTAATTTCCTTCTTATGGCATTTGCAATCTTTGATTAATTTATTCATTTCGAGCTATGCTCCTAATCAATTTCCCAATTTCTTTCTTGTCATATTTTGATCTTTTTCAAGCATTTTGCATTGAAATAATGATTAATGGACTAATAACACTTCCACAAAAGAAGTTTTGCATATTACTCTGGAAGTTACTAAATAATACAAGAACCTGAAACAGGACTATGGTTTAGAACTCACCAAGCCTAAGGGTTGGAAATATTATCTCTTTGGACTCTTTATTGGTTGAACCAAAAGACAAGACATTTCGTCAGTGATATAACCTCGACAAATGACGAGTAATGTCAACCTAAGTGTAAAAGAGGGTCATTCTCGAGAAAAGAAATGATACTTTGCATTCATATACATCTGGTCATTACACCCAGGGAATAGTGTAACAGATAAAACTGATTGAAGATGATACAAATCCTATGCCTTTGAGTTGCAGTGGAATGTATGGAAGAAACCAAATGTTATTCCTCTGAAATTGCAGTAGGAGGCACAAACTTTATGTCCCAAAAGGTACAGTGAAAGGGACTCTGAAATTACAGCGGGGCAAGCTTGCTGAGCAAAATGTGATTGTTTCTTTGACTTTTCTGTCAAGAATACCAGCCGAACAAGATGCCAGCGTAATACATCAGCGATAATGTCCTAATGAACAACGAACGATGATACCTTAAGCCTTTTTTAAAAAAAAAAGGGCTCATGACATTTATACAGTAACACATCTAGTTAGGAGCATTTGATTGATTTCATAACATCCTAATTAGTTGACATAAAGCATCACATTTAGTTAGGAGCATTTGATTAATTTCGATCATAGCATCCTAATCATTTGACATAAGCATAGATACATGGAACTGATTCTACAGGTGATGTCCCTAGAATCAGTGAATTCACAAGCCTTAAACCCCTAAGCAGTAGGGTAACAGGCTGAAGATTTACAGATCTTAACCCCCTAAGCAGTAGGGAAACAGATCAAAGACGAAGGGTCTTAAACCCCTAATCGGTAGGGTAACAAACTGAATTGCAGATCTTATCTCCCTAAGCAATAGGGAAAGAGATCGAAGATGAAGATCTTAACCCCCTAAGCAGTAGGGAAACAGATCAAAGATGATGGGCTTTAACCCCCTAAGCAGTAGGGTAACAAGCCAAATTTACAAGCCTTAACCCCCCAAGCAGTAGGGTAACAGGCTGAAGATTTACAGATCTTAACCCCCTAAACAGTAGGGAAACAGATCGAAGACGAAGGGTCTTAAACCCCTAATCGGTAGGGTAACAGACTGAATTGCAGATCTTATCTCCCTAAGCAGTAGGGAAAGAGATCGTGAAGATCTTAACCCCTAAGCGGAGGGAAACAGATCGAAGATGATGGGCTTCCCTAGCGAGGGGTAACAAGCCAAATTTACAAGCCTTAACCCCCCAAGCAAGTAGGGTAACAGTGAAGATTTACAGATCTTAACCCCCTAAGCAGTAGGGAAATAGATCGAAGACGAAGGGTCTTAAACCCCTAATCGGTAGGGTAACAGACTGAATTGCAGATCTTATCTCCCTAAGCAGTAGGGAAAGAGATCGAAGATGAAGATCTTAACCCCCTAAGCAGTAGGGAAACAGATCGAAGATGATGGGCTTCCCTAGCGATAGGGTAACAAGCCAAATTTACAAGCCTTAACCCCCAAGCAAGAGGGTAACAGTGAAGATTTACTGATCTTAACCCCTAAGCGAGAGGGAAGCAGATCGAAGACGAAGGGTCTTAAACCCTAATCGATAGGGTAACAGATCGAATTGCAGATCTTATCTCCCTAGCGAGAGGGAAAGAGATCGAAGATGAAGATCTTAACCCCCTAAGCAGTAGGGAAACAGATCGAAGATGATGGGCTTCCCCTAAGCAGTAGGGTAACAAGCCAAATTTACAAGCCTTAACCCCCTAAGCGGTAGGGTAACAGTGAAGATTTACTGATCTTAACCCCTAGCGGTAGGGAAACAGATCGAAGACGAAGGGTCTTAAACCCCTAATCGGTAGGGTAACAGACTGAATTACAGATCTTATCTCCCTAAGCAGTAGGGAAAGAGATCGAAGATGAAGATCTTAACCCCCTAAGCAGTAGGGAAACAGATCGAAGATGATGGGCTTCCCCTAAGCAGTAGGGTAACAAGCCAAATTTACAAGCCTTAACCCCCCAAGCAGTAGGGTAACAGGCTGAAGATTTACAGATCTTAACCCCCTAAGCAGTAGGGAAACAGATCGAAGACGAAGGGTCTTAAACCCCTAATCGGTAGGGTAACAGACCGAATTGCAGATCTTATCTCCCTAAGCAGTAGGGAAAGAGATCGAAGATGAAGATCTTAACCCCCTAAGCAGTAGGGAAACAGATTGAAGATGATGGGCTTTAACCCCCTAAGCAGTAGGGTAACAAGCCAAATTTACAATCCTTAACCCCCTAAGCAGTAGGGTAACAGGCTGAAGATTTACAAATCTTAACCCCCTAACCAGTAGGGTAACAGGTTGAATTTACAGATCTTGTCTCCCTAAGCATCAGTGGAGATAATTGAAGACGAAGAACCTTAAACCCCTAAGCAGTAGGGTAACAGGTTAAATTCACATATCTTATCACCCTAAGTAGTAGGGAAGCAGATTGAATACGATGGGCCTTAACCCCCTAAGTAGTAGGGTAACAGGCTAGAAATCAAATCTCTTTTCCCTAAAATGGCGTTGGAGCGGCTAAAAGCCACAGCAGATTTCCTTGAAGTTTCAACGGAAGAAGATCAAAACAGATCTTATCTCTCTGAAGTTGCAGTAGAGCAGAGGAGCAGACTGAAGATAGCAAATCTTATATCCCTAAAGTTGCAGTGGAATGGATTAAAGCTAAATTACGGATCTTATCTCTCTGAAGTTGCAGTAGAGTAGATCAAAACAGATTTGGCGTCTCTGTGTTGACAGAGAGCAGATCAAAGATGACAGATTTGGCGTCTCTGTATTAGACGGGGAGCAGATCAAAGATAGCAAATATCGCCTTTCTAAGTTGCAGTGAAGCAGATTGAAGCCATCAAGAGGCCATTTAAAGAAGATCAAGGATCAAGAACTCAAGCCCGGGCAAAATAGGTCCTTTTTATAGTCTTTGCTCCATTCTCGTTACACGACAATGAGCAAAGAGGGGCAGCTGTAGGGACCCAAATCTGCCCGGGCCCAATTGAATGACCCAAACCCAAAACCAAATGACCCAATTTACAGACCCTAACAGCCCAAGCCCGCTACCTTAAAAAAAAAATATTTCAGCAGACACAAAAAACCTAGCCTCCTCTCCAGCCGCCGCTTCTCCCATGTGCACCGCACACCACCATGGCTCCTCCACGCGTCTGACATCACCTGCAAAGAAAGATTCGCACGCAAGTAGCAAACAACAAAGAAGCAAACAACAAGAAAATGACAAAAAACATAGAAATAAAAGTCTTGTAACTTGGCTTTAAAAGGGAGAACCTTCTCATTTGTAGGGGGGAACCGATTGTAAATAGAGGGGGATTTTTGATATTTCAGAGGGGTTTTTTTTTAATACAAAAATTGTATTACACGATTTTTTTTTTAGAAATCAAAAACAAAAAAGAAAAGGTTTGATTTTGTTTTGTGTTCTTCTTATCTTTTTCTTTCCGATCTCTTTTTATTTTTTTTCAAATCTATTTTAAATAAACGTAATAAAAATAAGAAAGGAGAAGAGGGCTTACCCTTCTTGAGATCGCCGAGGAAAAGGGGAGATTTGTACTGGCGGATTTGGCTCTAGGTGGCTTGAAATTCTCACCGGAGCTCATAGAAATGGGAGGAGAGATGAGAGAGCCTTTGAAAGTTTTTTTTTAAGTTTTTTTAAAAGATGCAGATGTGAAAATGGTGTTTAAAACAAAAAGTGATTTTAATAGCAGAATAAAACAGCACCATTTGGCGCTGGACCCATGCCTTTTGGCTTAAAATGGGGAATTGGCGCAATCAGTCCCTCTCCTTCGCTCTTGCATTCAATTTGATCTTTCCCTATGTTCTTTATTTTTTATTTTTTATTTTTTTCCCCTAAAATTGGCGCATCTGTTCACTTCAGTCTAGGTTGAAATGTTCCGTTTTGGGGGTTTGGTATATTTGTTTTTTAATCCCTGTTGGTTTTCGCGCATGGCATTTTAATCCTCCTTGTGGTTTGATAGATTTTATTTGCTTGTAAATTATCCCCTTGGTTTCATTTTTACTTCAATTGAATCATTTCATTATTTTTATTTTTTTATTCCATTTTAAATTGTTGCAAATATTCGTAGTTTCCTTTGGAAAATTTGTTTAATAAATGTCCTTTGGAATTATTTTTCTTTCTTGATTCCATCAGTTGTTGTATATATATATTCATTCATATATGCTTTTATATTGCATATTTATGTAATGCATCACATTAGAATTAATGGTTGTATATTTTTGTATTGTTTAGTTTATTCTGATAGCTAGTATAAATACCTTTTTTATGTTATTTTATGTACATGTATGCATAATTCTTTTTGGTTTGATTTTATTCCATGAGTATAATTTCTATTGGATTAGTGTACGCCATTTAAATTGTGTTGTATATTACTAAATATAAATTTCCTTTCATATAGTACATATTATAAGTTTTGTTTGTATGTTATTTTTTATATATTATTTCCTTTTTCCATATTTCAAACTGTTACATTGGCTACCTATCATAAAATCTTTTCTAAATTAATTTTAATTTGTTGCATGTATCATGGTTTCAAATTTCTTATTTGATTTAGCATCATTGATTTCGAGCATGTTTATCATCGTCTTAAAATTTGTTGCATTTTGTTGGTGTTAATTGGTTCTATATTTCTTGGAAAATCGTTTCTTCGGTACGTAGATTTTTGAATGTCAATGTAAACATTTGCATAATGTATGACATGGGTTTATTACTGTTGTGTATGTTTTATTTTTTAGGTTTATTTATTTTCATATATTGTCACTCATTTGTATAATTGAAATTTTTGTGAGTATCGCACTGCAACTGAAATTTTCAATTTATCAATCAAAAACTTCCAATTTATTTTCAAATCAAATTGATGCGTTTTGAGCCGACTTTATAAAACCAAAGCAATGTTTGGCATTTGGAAATTTGGAAAATCGTGCCCTAACGTGTTGGGCTTCGATTTTCTGCTTGCCCAAATTAGTCAGATATTCTTTTAAAATTTCATTCATGTTTTCTAAATTTCAAAACAAGGCAATGTTTAGCGTTTTAGAACATCGAGAAATTGTACCCTAACTTACGGGGTTTCGATTTTATCATTGGTTCTAAATAGCAAAATATCCTTTTGATTTTTAAAATACACGGAAATTCTAATTAAAATTTAAGATACACTTGCGCTCGGGAGTTCAAGATGTCGTGTCCTAACTTACTGGATGTGACATTTTATATTTCGAGACGAGAAGGTCTTTAACATCTGAGCATTTTTAAAGAGGGATCATATTTCAAAGTCTTTCAAGCTTTCAATTTTCGACACTAAGACACTAATTAATCAACTAGGTACCAATTTTTTGGGCGTTACGAGGGTGCTAATCCTTCTTCGTGCGTAACCGACTCCCGAACCTATTTTCCTGATTTGCGTAGACCAAAATCGTTGTTTAAATAAATCAAACCATTTATTAAAAACATCCACTTTTACAAGGTGATCCAATCACACCTAAAAAGATTGGTGGCGACTCCCGTTTTCGGTTTTTAAAATCGATTCCCATTTTCCAAAAATCGAAGTGAAAAATGGTTACGACACTTCTTTTTTATTCTTGCTACAACTTCACTGACATTAACAGAATCCTTAATATCATCAACATTTATGACTTCATGGATTTCTAAGTCAGGTTACTCAATCACCTTTTTCGTGTAAAAAACAATGGGTATAATTTTAGGCATTGTTTGTGCCCCACGTTCCTCTTCATCATCAGCAAACTTTTGAGTTGTTTCATCTTGTACCACAATGTTAATTGATTCCATGATCTTCTTGAAATGCTTATTGTAGACCCTATAGGTCTTGCTTCTATCTGAGTACCCAAGGAAGATTCATTAATCATTCTTTACATCAAATTTACCTTAATATTCCCTGTCCCTGAGAATATAGCATAAATTGCCAAAAATATGAAAATATTTCATATTAGGTTTCTTACCATGCCATATTTCATGTATGGAGCTATGCAAGTCTTTAGCTTTATGTGAACCTTGTTGATGACATAAACAATAATGTGAACTGTTTTAGCCCAAAACCTATAAGCTATTCCCTTTTTGTTTAAAATTACTCGAGCCATTTTTCGAATCTTGGAGACAACATTGTTGAGAGAAATAGCCACAAACCCCAAACATGAACCATAAAGCAGAAATAAAAAGTACCAAAAGAAATCTATTTCTTATTTCCATTTTTAATAACATAACTTAATTTAAAATTTCAATTTCGATATAAACACATTTTTTTTCAAATTAAAATTGAATAGATATGAATCAAATTAACACAATATTTTAAATCTTTATTACTTTTATTTGAAATAAATACATTTGAATTCAACCATTCACTAATTCCTTATTGAATTCCCTTATTTATATAGTAAACATTCATCTTTTAAAAAAATTAATTAAATATTTTTAATTTATTTTTAAATTAATTTTATACACAATATTAATCCATACACCGTAAGGGAAAAGAAAACTAGTTTACATATATTATTATTATTTTAATTGTGGATAAGCTCAGACTAAGAGAGTTGGAGAGATTTTTAGAAACAGAGAGATAAAGTCAGAAAGAGAGATAATTGTGCTTATTAACAAATACACGGCATTATAATTTTTAAGGCCCACCATGTAAGAGTAAATGTTCAACTTAACAAGGCTCAAAAAAAAAAATATGTTCAACTTAACAGTTCATACATACTTGATCTCTATCCAAAAGAAACTCGAGCTTCTAAATTCAAGATACCCTATTTCAGGCCTCCTACTAGCTTATGAACTTATTTTAAAGCACCAAATAAGACTTCATTTGCAATCTTGGCTCCCCTTTCTTTTGCCATGTAAAGCCCTATATGGTGCATCAATTCCTGCAACATTAAAAGCAGCAGCATTCAAGTTATTCTTGATGCATATGGTGTGGGGATCTCTTGTTTCCATGTAACAATATGGGACATTTTACGAAACGAAATACCTGAGGGTGAGGCAGAGCTCCTTTAGTGTTTGTGGCGATGTGAAGAGGAACGTCAAAGGTTGCGCAGGCACGCGAATACACGATAACATCCTTGAGCGGAGCCAGAAATCCTCGATTCCTCACTGATAATGTCGAACACACGAAATCCAGCACACATATATCTGTGCACACCCCTACTACCAATATCTGCAACCATCATAATCATGGTTTATATAAATTCATCATATCCAACAATTGATTAAACAAGCTCCACAGTAGGGTTGCAATGTAAAACCATTCTTGACACTAGTATATTCTACTAAAAATCTTCTAACAAGTTCTTACAGCTTCAATGTGATTGTTCTTCACCCAATCCGCAAAAACATTTGAACCATCAGCTTCCATGGAACCCAGATACCCATCATAGCAATCTTTCCGCCTGATTGTCACGTTTGTTTCGTTTTGTATCCATTGCAAAGCTGCATTTTATTTATTTGTTTTGCAGAATCTTGATTTAGAAATTCGTTATATAAAGCTAAAAAGGGAGAAGTAAAAATATATATATGTAGGCACCTGGAACCAAATTAGATTCATCGGTGCCTTGAATGCAGTGAGGAGGATAAGGATCCTCGGGCTTGTCAGGATGATGAGAATCAAGAAACGCCATAACAGGCAATTTCTTGTCGCAGAAAAGTCTTGCCAGCCTCACTGATTCGCTGATCGTTCTTGATATTTGTCTGTTGGGTTCTCTTGGGGCCTAAAACCCATAATATTAGTGCTATAAACTTCCTGATTCAATGCACAATGCACAAAGCAAATCCTGCATATATCCTCTTCGACATATACATATACATGCGTGTGTAGTTTAAGGGAATCGTTTATTACATCACAACTTAATCGAATTGATTCAACTATTGTTTTTTTAAAGTTAGCATCTAACATATGTGAAATCGAATCCCAGAATATGGGATCGATTACTTGTAACAAAATATATATCAATAGTTCAAGGGTCAGGCACTTTACCAGGTTTCCAGCACCGACAGTGCAGAAGCCATTGATGATATCGACAAGAACAAGGCCAGTGACAACATCTTCAGGCAAAACAACAAGCTCCTGCTCAAGAGGCAGCTCGTTCTTCAACACATCAATGGTTTGGGACACCATTTTTTGAAATTTAGTAACAGGGGACCTCGAAATTACAAAACCAAAGTGAAGGAGTTTCAGTAGAGCAACTTCAGTTATATTGAATTTTGAAAACGGTAGCCATGCTAGACTCCAAAAAGAGCTTGAAAAATATCTCAATTATTGCTGTATTTCAAAAGAGGTTGTATCAAAGGATAAGACTTGGGGATCTATCCAGAATAATTTTCGAGCTTCAGTTTCAACTTTTATCGATTATACTAGTTTCAGCCGCCATGCTTGGCTACATTTGATTATTAGAAGGATACATACGGCATAAATAAATTAATATTGTCGGAATAGCTTCAACTTTTTGTGCTGCTTTGGATGAAAAGTCTTATTTCAACAGAAAAATATCTATTAGGGCACAATTTTAAATTAAGATATTTTTTAAGCTCAGCTCCAATATAATTGATTCTTTCCATTTTGATAAAAAAAATTATTTTTACATTCTTACATTCAAGTTTAAACTCGAGTTTGTTTAAATTTATTCATCAATTTTTATATATATATATATATATATTCAAGTTTAAGCTTCAACTTGAATTTAATGTCTTTTGCATATAAAATTCATATATTAATTAAAGTTAATATATTACTTATACAATTAATAAAATTTATAATTAAATCGGTGTTACGAAATAACCGAGTACCAACTTAGTTATTGCGTAATGGATGTGAAGAAGTAAATCATTATCTTGGCAATAATGAGCCAAGTTAATATTTGCAGTGAACCCACCTACTAATTAGTCATGCATTATGAAAAAAACTCCCAATTTTCTGACAGACACAGCCCTTTTGATCATTTCTTCATATGTACCTGCAGTAGGAAAAGATTAATATACCCTTTTATTAAAGGGTTACTATTATTATTTTGATGATTTTTTTTATTTTTTTTTTTCATACTTCTACATATTTTTAAATAAAAGAACTAAAACTAAGATACTTAAGAATTGAACACATGTTTAATGAATTTATAAACAAATATTTTACTACTACTACAATAATAATAATTCATGATTAAATTTTTAAAAGATAACTTTTAACATAAAATGTTTTCTCTTATCAAATTTACGTATTTATAATATTTATAAAACCCCGACTAAATTAGTATCATGGGTTAACCGAGTACTTATATCGGTGAGTCTTGAGCTTTGACCAAAATTAAAACATTGTGATTATTGAGATAGTTTGCTCTTCATAAAAATGTTAAAATTATATAATGAAATTGTTACTGTATTTAAATTTATATAAAAATAAAATATGATTATTATATAAGATGAATGTAAGACATTGACACCATATTTGGTTCGCGTGAATGACCGTGTTTAGCTCGAGTTCACAATACCATTACTTGCTTGACTAGATTAATTAAATGGTAGGATAGGTATCTTATAATACCCGTTCAACATTATCACCAAAGAATAGTTGTAGTTGGACAAAATATGTTAGCGAATAAAATAAATAAATAAAAATATATAAAATAAAATATAAATAGAATAATTTATATTTAGTTTTTTAAATACGAAAAACAATCACACTCGTAACAAAAGTTAAAATAAAAAAGAAGAATAGAGTTTTTACTAAACGTTGAGATAGATTTGACTACTCCTACAGTACTTGGAGAAATGTAGACAAAATGTAGACAAAATCTACGTTAAAGCAGCAATCGAATTAATTTGATTAAAATCAAATCAAATTGATTAAAATTATCCTTTTATATCAATATATTTTGTAGGGAAAAATAAATTTCGTGTTGGACTAAAATATTTGTAGGTTAATACAAAGGCCTAAGCAGTCCAAATATTTCACATCACCTACATCATGAGGGTGCGCCCCAACCCGATCAAGTATAAACCTACACCTTTTTTGTGTACGAAACAAGGTTACAAGCTTAGTCATTCAATCATTTTTGAAGAGGGTTCTTGTAATATCCCGAATTAGGGCCTAATCGGAATAGTGGTTTTGGGACCACAAATCCGAGATAGAAATAATTATTTTATTATCATTTTAAGGTCTATGGCATGATTTCATGATTGTGTGAAAATTTCTTTTAGAAATTTTATCGATAGAGGGTCCAATTTGATATTTAGGACTAAATTGTAAAAGTTGTAAAATGTGTGTTCTAGTTCACAAAGGTACTAAGTACTTGTGAGTAATGGGTTTTTAAAGTGGAGGTCCTTGGATAGTAATTAGACCATTATACCATTTTGGACAAAAATACCTAAAGGAAGATAAAACACCATAGTTTTTAATTAAGGGTATTTTGGTCATTTAGTTATTAAAATGAATTAAAAACAAAATTAAAAGTCAATTTTTGTCCATCTTCAACCCCTTGGCCGAATTTCACATGAGGAAGACATAGCTAGGGTTTTTAAAGCTTCCAAGCTCAATTGTAAGTCCATTTTAGCTCCGTTTTTAATGTTCTTTACGTTTTTTAAGTCTCGATAACTTGATTAAGCTTATTCTAGCAATAATTTAACCTAGGGTTTATATTTGGAAAAATACCCATAGGTGAAATGTGTTTATTTTGATGTTTTATGGTAGATTATGAAGCTTGAAATTGTGTTAAACAACTTTTGCTAAGCGATTTTACGTGAAAACGAGTAAAACGACATAATCAATAAAAATACCTAATGTTCATAAGTACATGTTAGAGTGAGAATTTGATGTTTCCATAGAAGGGGAAAATGATCAGCATGTCATAAAACATAAGAAAATAGGATGAAGTTTAATTTCCGAGCTTTGAGGCAAAAGTGTAAATATGTAAAAGTTTAGAGGCAAAAATATATTTTTTCCAAAGTTTGAGTCAAGGACTGTTTTAATAAATGTGAGTATTAAATAAGCTAAATTTGTTATTTTAGATCAAGAGAAACAATATTCGAGTCGTGATCGAAGGAAAAATAAAGTTTACGAAGAATAGGCTCGATTTCTAAGTTGTGATATCTCGAATTAGCACCTAATCAGAATAGTGGTTCGGGACCACAAATACGAGATAGAAATAATTATTTTATAATTATTTTGAGGTCTATGATATGATTGCATAATTGTGTGAAAATTTCGTGAAGAAATTCTATGCATAAAGTGCTTAATTTGAAGTTAGGGACTAAATTGAATAAGTTGCAAAACTTGCATTCTAGAAGTTTCTAGTATGAAATTGCTTTGAAATATTAATTAGGAGGTCTTAAATAGAATTTGACCAATTTCTAAGTTTATGGACAAAAATTGGACATGGATGGAATTTTTGAAAGTTTAGTAAGGAAGGGCATTTTGGTCATTTGGATATTATATGAAATAAAATGGAAAAAATAACAAAAAAATTATCATCTTCTCCATATGTTGCTGCTGAATTTTTCTCTCCCCATAGCTAGGGTTTCAACACTTTTAAGCCTTGATTGTAAGTGATTTCTATGCCCGTTTTTAATGTTCTTTACATTTTTGAAATCCTCGTAGCTCGGTTTACCTGTTTCTATCAATATTTTGAGCTAGGGTTTATATTTAAAAATTTACCCATGAATGATATGCATGAATTTTTATGTTTTATGGTAGAATATGAAGCTTGAGATTGTGTTAAACAACTTTTGCTAAGTGATTTTACGTAAAAACGACTAAAATGACATAATCGGTGAAAATATCTAATGTTCATAAGTACATGTTAGAGTGAGAATTGGATGTTTCTGTAGAAGGGAAAAATGATCAGCATATCATAAAACATAAGAAAATAGGATGAAGTTTAATTTACGAGATTTGGGGTAAAAGTGTAAATATGTGAAAGTTTAGGGGCAAAATTGTAATTTTTCCAAAATATGATTTTGGGTTGATTTGAATAATATAAGTCCTAATTAGTCTATATTTGAAATGATAGAGTAAGGAAAATCGAAATTCGAGCTAAAATCGGCAAAATACCAAGTTGTGGACAAAATGGTAAAAATGACCATTTTCACATACGAGGTAAGTTCATGTGTAAATAAGGTAACATAATTTTTATTTTAAGTGATTTAATGTTATTTATATGACATGATACTTATTATCATGAAATATGATGTTTTGTGAATTATTATTTGGTGATATGCAAATTATGTGAACAATTTAATAAGTATAAGATGTTAGCAAATATCGATTTCTATATTCCGAAGAAGGCGATCGAAATGTGTAATTGAAAAGAATCCAGTTGAACCTTAGGAATAGACTAGGATATTTGGGCATCCGAGCTCGTTGAGTTGAGTCCGAGTTCACTTATGGATGCGAATGTCCGAGCTCGTCGAGTTGAGTCCGAGTTCGTGAGATGTAACTAGGCATCCGAGCTCGTTGAGTTGAGTTTGAGTTCATTTATGGATGCGAATGCCCGAGCTCGTTGAGTTGAGTTCGAGTTCACTTATGGATGCGAATGCCCGAGCTCATTGAGTTGAGTCCGAGTTTGCTTATGGGCGGGTTACATGGTAGCATGGCTATATATGTGGCACTTATGTGCAAACTTTCCATGTATCCAAGTTATATTTCGAAGTGTTCAACAGGTAAAATTCTAGTGAAATGGAAGAATACTCAAGATGCAAGTGACGTATTGATAAGTGTTGTGGAATGGGTACTTTGGACAGGTATGTACTTAACCCTCGGGTTGAGACTTGATACGACAACAATAATGTAGTAAGACAATGAATGATGAATAGAAATGTGATATATGTTTTGGTGATATTATGCTAATGTTTGCTTTTGTTAAGTTATTTGTTATTTGCATGTGAACTTACTAAGCATTTATGCTTACTCCTTTCCTTTCGTTCCTTGTAGTTTTGACAAGTCAATTTGGAGATCAGGACGGTCGAAGGCACGCTCACACTATCAACGGACCATCTCGGTATGGTGGCTTGCATATTTTGGGAATATGGCATGTATAACATTATAATCCTTTTGTGTATATAATCTTATGATATAGCTCATGGATGGCATGGAAATGTTTGAGAATGATTAGCTATTGGAGTGGCTAATCGAGATTATATTTGATAACACGTACGCTTTATGTGCTAACTAATCTATGGAAATCCATAAAATGGTGAAATTAGCTATAAAACAGAATCACACAGTAGCAGTGACGTAAATTTGAAAAATCACTAAAAATAGTAGAAATAAAATTAGATGATGAATAAAATATTTAATTGAAGCTTAATAATCTATTTTCATGTGGAAGAAACAAAATAGGTAAAAAGTTTGTATTTTATGAGATATTTACGTTTTGGTGAAACAGGGTTAGAGCGATTTCTGGATCCCCTATTCTGACTTTATAAATTCACCATAAATTTTGTAAAAATAAGTAGGACTCACATTTTATATGCATGGATTCCTTATTGAGTCTAGTTTTATGAGAAACAAACAGCATAGTTATTGAAACTCTGTAAAGGGAGATATCTAATTCGTAATACACAGGGGTCAGAGTAGCCGAACCTTGAAATAGGGGAGACTTTAACTAATAAACTGTACTAATTGGCCCAACCAAAAATTCTAGAAAAAAATTAGTAAGTATATATATGAGTCTAGTTTGAAGAAAAATATACGGAATTAGATTTCGAGTTTTGTAACTCGAGATATGAATTTTTTAGCGACTGTGATGCAGTTAGCCAGCTTGTCTGGAAATTCTAAAATAAATTGTTTAAGCTGTTTAATTAATAAATTAAACCCGTTAACTTCTCGTGCTATACTCCAGCGACGGTCTCGGGTACGGGGGCGTTACAAACATTTTGTACCGAGGTAAGTTCAGGTGTAAATGTAGTAACATAATTGTAATTTTAAGTAATTTAATGTTATTTATATGATATAATGATTATTATCATGAAATATTATGCTTCGTGGATTATTATTTAGTAATATGAAAATTATGTGAGCTACTTGATAAATATGAAATGCTATCAAGTATCGGTTCCGACATTCCGTGGAAGACAGCAAAGATGTATGATTGAAGAAAATCCCGTTTGAACCTTAGGAATAGATTAGGATACAAGTGACATGTCACTAGGATATTTGAGTTCCGAACTCGTTGAGTTGAGTCCGAGTTCGTGAGATGTAACTAGGCATCCGAACTCGTTGAGTTAAGTCCGAGTTCACTTATGGCGGGTTACATGGTAGCTTGGCTACATAATTTCAGCAGGCTATTGAGTTTGTCTAGCTGCGGGTATGGCACTTATGTGTATGCAATCCGTGTATCCAAATTATATTCCGATATGTTCAACGGGTGAATCTTAAGTGAATAAAGAGAATACTTAAGACGAAGGTGACATGTTGGTAAGTGCGGTGAATAAGAAAATTTGGATAGGTATGCGCTTAAACCCTCGGGTTGAGAACTTGGTATGATGAAATCGTGGTAAGATAGTAAATGCAAATGTAACATGAATGTCTTGGTGATATTTATACAAATGATGTTTTATGTTGGATTGGAATGATTATGTTACTTGCTATTTACATGTGAACTTACTAAGCATTTATGCTTACTCCTTCCTTTTCATTCTTTGTAGTTTTGAGAAGCCAGCTCGGAAATTGGGAATGGTCAGAGGCTCGCTCACACTATCCGTGGACCATTTTGGTATAGTGGCTTGTATATTTTGAGTATGACATGTATAGCATTATAATCATTTTGTGTATATGATTTTATGATATGGCTATTGGGCGGTAAGGAAATGTTTGGTAATGATTAGCCATTGGAATGGCTAATCAAGATCATGTTTGGTGTTATGTATACTTAATGTGCTATCTAATCCATGGAAATTCATAAAAAGGTGAAATTTGCTATAAAATAGTATCATACAACAGCAATGACGTGAGTTTGAAAAATCACTAAAAATAATAGAGATAGAATTAGATGATGAATAAAATATGAAATTGAACCTTATTGAGTCTATTTTCATATGGAAAAAACAAAATAGGTAAATGAGTTGTATTTTATGAGAAATTTGAGTTTTGGTGGAATAGGGTTAGAGTAATTTCTGTATCCCCTGTTCTGATTTTAGAAATTCACTAAAACTTGTAAAAAAATAATTAGGAGTAATAATTTATATGTATAGATTCCTTATTGAGTCTATTTTTAATAAAAACAAACAGTATAGTCATCTGAATTCTGTATAGAGAGAAAACTGATTTGTAGTGAATAGAGGGCAGAGTAGTTGAACACTAAAATAGAAGAAACTTTAACTAATAAACTGTCCTAATTGGCCCTACCAAAAATTTTGGAAAAAAATTTAGTAAATAGATATATGAGTCAAGTTTCAGGTAAAATTTACATATTTTAATTTCGAGTTTCTTAACTTGAGATATGATTTTTTTAACGACTGTGACGCAGATGGGCAGTTTATTACGAAAGGTGAAATAAATTGTTTGAAACTGTTTAAGTGATAATTTAAGTCTGTTAACGCCTCGTGCTCGACTCCGGCGACAGTATCAGGTAAGGGGGTGTTACATTTTGTGGTATCAAAGCTACGGTTTAGTCGATTCTCGGACTAACGTGGCGTATGTACGGGTTTTGCTATACATGCCATATATATATTGTGATAGTGTGACGACTCCTGACCTTTAAAATGATTTTTTTATAGTAAATGGATCCCGATCCAGATGTGGCCAATGATGTAGAGAGCAACGCGCCAGATCCTGCTGAAGGGGTGATGCCGACTGAAAACCGACCTCCTACTGTTAGTCAAGGAGGAGGAGAAGGGGCTCGGGAAGCCTTTCTCCAGATGATGAATGCATGGTACACCGAGTTCGTTCGTACGAACCCGAATGCTCAACAACCTCCCCCACCTCCCCCGATTCCTCAACCTGTACCCCCGATGCCTCAAGATATGGATCTGATGAAATTTCATAGAACCCCAGTTGACAGAATTCACAAGCAAGGGGCTGAAGAATTCAGGGCAAATGTTGATGATGATGCCGAGAAAGCATAATTTTGGCTTGAGAATTCTATTCGGGTATTTGATGAATTGTCTTGTACACCTAAAGATTGCTTAAAATGTGCTATATCCTTGTTGAGAGATTCAGCCTATTATTGGTGGAAGACATTGATTTCAATGGTACCGAAAGAGAAAGTGACTTGGGAGTTCTTTCAAGAAGAATTTCGGAAGAAATACATCAATGAAAGATTTGTTGAACAGAAGCGTAAAGAGTTTCTCGAGTTGAAACAAGGTAACATGACAGTTATTGAGTATGAAAAGGAGTTCGTTTGGTTGAGTAAGTGTGCTAGAGAATGTATTCCTTTAGAGGCTAAAATATGCAGACGATTTGAAGACGGGCTCAATGAAGATATCAAAGTATTTGTGGGAATTCTTGAGTTGAAAGATTTCGTAGTACTTGTTGATCGGGCTTGTTAGGCTGAAGAACTAATTAAAGAAAAGAGAAAGGCAGAGGCTAAGACTAGAAATTTGAAGAAAAGACTGATGAGCAGTGCATTCCCACCGCAATCTAGAAAATCCAGAGATATGTATTCTCGTTCTCATGTTTCGGCCGAACATTCGTATGAGAATCGTAAGAAGCAAAGTGCGGGTTTTAAATCTCAAACTACTTCTGTGGCTAGTGTGGGAAATTCGAGATTTGTTAGACCCGAGTGCCAACGATGTGGTAGAAGTCACCTTGGTCCATGTAGAACTAACGAATGTTACCAGTGTGGTTCTCCAGATCATTTTATTAGAGATTCTCCCGAGAGAATTGAGAAAGAAAAATTTCAGAGTGCAAAACCTAGTGGTGCAGTTTCGAGAGGAAGATCTTCGAGCAATGCTGGGAATGAGGCAAGCGGCAAGAATGTAGTCAGAGATTCAGCGTTTAAATCTAAAACTAGAGCTCCGGCTAGAGCTTATGCCATAAGGGCGTGTGAAGATGCTTCATCTCTCGATGTGATCACTGGTATTTTCTCTCTTTATGATGTTAACGTTTTTGCTTTGATTGACCCCGGTTCTATTCATTAATATGTGTGCATGAAATTGGTGTCTAATATGAGTATACCTGTTGAGTCTACGGAATTTATGATTAAAGTGTCAAACCCGTTAGGCAAATGTGTTATAGTTGATAAAGTATGCAAGAAATGTCTTTTGATGATTAGAGGTCATTATTTTCCGGCCGACTTGATGTTTTTTCCGTTTGACGAATTTGATGTTATTTTGGGTATGGATTGGTTGACATTGCATGATGCTATAGTAAATTGTAAACAAAAGGTTATTGAATTAAAATGTGAAAATGGTAAAATTCTGCGGGTTGAATTAAGACGAATCAGAGGTATTGCCTAGTGTGATTTATTTGATGTCGGCTCAGAGATATTTGAGAACGGGTTATGAAGCTTATTTGGCGTATGTGTTGAATACAAATGAATTTGATAAGAAAATTGAATAAGTGCCGATTGTATGTGAATTCGCGGATGTATTTCCAGAAGAGTTGTCGGGTTTGTCTTTTGTCAGAGAAGTAAAATTTGGCATTGAGTTGATACCGGGAACAACTCCGATCTCGATTGCTCCATATAGAATGGCACCAACAGAGTTGAAAGAATTAATGTCGCAGTTGCAAGATTTGACCGACAAAGACTGTGTGAGGCCGAGTTTTTCGCTGCTCCAGTATTATTTGTGAAAAAGAAGGATGGTTCTATGAGATTGTGTGTAGACTATCGGCAGTTAAATAAGGTAACAATCAAGAACAAGTATCCGTTGCCAAGAATTGACGATTTGTTTGATCAGATGAAAGGAGCAACATGGTTTTCAAAGATTGACTTGAGGTCTGGATATTACCAGCTGCGAGTAAAAGAGTCAGATGTGCCTAAAACTTCTTTTAGAACAAGGTACGACCATTATGAATTTTTAGTTATGCCATTCGGTTTGACAAATGCTCCTACTGTGTTTATGGATTTAATTAATCGCATATTTCGGCCATACTTGGACAAGTTTGTTGTCGTATTTATTGATGATATCTCCCCTCCTTTAGGGATTTTCGTCCCCTAAAATATTACCGGTAAACAGGTGTGGGTTTTGATTCCTCATAGTTTCCTCTCCCATGTAGCCTCTTCTACCCCGTCCTTTTGCCTCAATACTTTTACGAGAGCGATACTTTTATTTCTTAGTTACTTGACCTCCCGAGCTAAAATCTTAATCGGTTCTTCATTGTAAGTCATATTCGGTTGTAGCTTAATTTCCGTCAGTGAAATTACATGTGAAGAATCCGAACGATACCGACGTAACATAGATACGCGGAACACATCATGAATCTTCTCTAATTTAGGTGGTAATGCTAACCGATATGCTACCGGTCCAACTCTTTCAATTATCTCATACGGTCCGATAAAACGCGGACTCAACTTGCCTTTCCGACCAAATCTAAGAACTTTCTTCCATGAAGACACTTTTAAAAATACCTTATCGCCGACTTGAAACTCGATTTCTTTTCGTTTCAAATCCGCGTAGGATTTCTGTCTATCTGAAGCAGCTTTCAAACAATCTCGAATCACTTTCACTTTTTCTTCGGTTTCTTTAATTAGATCAACTCCGTAAATCTGATTTTCTTTGAGTTTAGTCCAATAAAATGACGTCTGACACTTACAACCGTACAATGCTTCATAAGGTGTCAACTTCAAACTCGTCTGATAACTATTATTGTAGGCAAATTCTACCAACGGTAAGTATCTTTCCCAACTACCTTGGAATTCCAATACACAACATCTGAGCATGTCTTCAAGAATCTGAATTACTCTCTCTAATTGTCCATTAGTATGTGGATGGAAGGCAGTGCTGAAATTTAACTTCGTACCTAATGCCTCTTGCAACTTTTGCCAAAACCGCGATGTAAATCTCAGATCTCTATCCGAAATGATCGAAAAAGGTACTCCGTGAAGTCTAACAATCTCACTGATATACAATTCAGCCAACTTATTAAGAGAATAATCAGTACATACCGGAATAAAATGAGCCGATTTAGTCAATCTGTCGACTATTACCCAGATGGCATCTTTCTTCCTCGGAGTTAATGACAACCCTAATACAAAATCCATAGTAATTTGATCCCACTTCCACTCGGGAACCATGATAGGCTGAAGTAGTCCCAAAAGCACTTGGTGTTCAGCTTTCACTTGTTGACAAATTAAGCATTTTGGATACGAACTCAGAGATATCTCTTTTCATTCCGTTCCACCAATACATTTTTTTCAAGTCATTATACATTTTTGTACTACCTGGGTGAATTGACAAACAATCACTATGTACTTTATGCAAGATCTTTTAAATCAATTCATCATTTTTTCGGTACACAAATCTGATCTTTAAACATAAAGCAACCATCAGGACCGATTCTGAAATTTGATCCTGTATCAGCCTCACATTGCTTCCTCTTGGCTTTCAAATCTTTGTTACTTTTCTGAGCTTCACAAATCTCTTGTAAAAACATCGGTCTTGTTCTCAACTCTACTAGAATCGAACCATCGTTAGACACCGTCATTTAAGTATTCATAGCTCTCAAAGCAAACAACGACTTTCTACTCAAAGCATCGGCAACCACATTCGCTTTCCCCGGATGGTAGTCAATCACAAGCTCGTAATCTTTCAATAATTCGAACCATCTTCGCTGTCTCAAATTCAAATCTTTTTGTGACATCAAGTACTTGAGACTTTTGTGTTCGGTATATACTCGGTACTTTTCACCATACAAATAATGTCACCAAATCTTCAAAGCAAACACTATAGTAGCCAGTTCCAAATCGTGAGTCGGATAATTCCTTTCGTGAGGTTTCAACTGCCTCGAAGAATAAGCCACCACTTTTCCTTCTTGCATAAGTACACATCCCAAGCCATTTAGAGAAGCATCACTATACACCACAAATTCTTTACCTGGTTCGGGTTTTACTAACACTGGTGCCTCAGTTAGTAATTTTTTCAATTTCTCAAAGCTTTGTTGACATTCTTCTGTCCATTCAAATTTAACATCCTTTTGGAGTAGTCTGGTCATAGGAGTAGTAATTATAGAAAATCCATTTACAAACTGCCGATAATAACCAGCTAGACCCAAGAAACTTTTAACCCTAGTTACATTCTTCGGCGGTTTCCAATCAACAATAGTCGAAATTTTACTGGGATCAACCCGTATACCATCACCTGAAACAATATGCCCCAAAAATCCAACTTCTCGAAGCCAAAATTCACTATTACTAAATTTGGCATACAACTGCTTATCTCTCAAAATTTGCAAAACTATCCTCAAGTGCTCAGCATGCTTTATCTCATCTTTCGAATAAATTAAGATATCATCAATAAATACCACAACAAACTTGTCTAAGTATGGCCGAAATGTGCGATTAATTAAATCTATAAAAACAGCAGGAGCATTTGTCAAACTGAATGGCATAACTAAAAATTCATAATGGTCGTACCTTATTCTAAAAGCAGTTTTAGGCACATCTGACTTTTTTACTCGCAGCTGGTAATATCCAGACCTCAAGTCAATCTTTGAAAACCATGTTGCTCCTTTCAGCTGATCAAACAAATTTTCAATTCTTGGCAATGGATACTTGTTCTTGATTGTTACCTTATTTAACTGCCGATAGTCTACACACAATCTCATAGAACCATTCTTCTTTTTCACAAATAATACGGAAGCACCCCAAGGCGAAAAACTTGGTCTCACAAAGCCTTTGTCAGTCAACTCTTGCAACTGCGACTTTAATTCTTTCAACTCTGCTGGTGCCATTCTATATGGAGCAATCAAGATTGGAGTTGTTTCTGGTATCAGCTCAATACCAAATTCTACTTCTCTGACAGGAGGCAAACCCGGCAACTCTTTTGGAAATACATCTGCGAATTCACATAGAATCGGCACTGATTCAATCTTCTTCTCAAATTCCTTTGTATTCAACACATACGCCAAATAAGCTTTATAACCCTTTCTCAAATATCTCTGAGCCAACATCGAAGAAATCACACTAGGAAATGCCTCTGATTCGTCTGATTCAACCCACAGAATTTTACTATTTTCACATTTTAATTCAATAACCTTTTGTTTACAATTTATTATAGCATCATGCAATGTCAACCAATCCATACCCAAAATAACATCAAATTCGTCAAATGGCAACAACGTCAAGTCAACTGGAAAATAATGACCTCTAATCATCAAAAGACATTTCTTGCATACTTTATCAACTATAACACATTTGCCTAACGGGTTTGACACTTTAATCATAAATTCCGTAGACTCAACAGGTATATTCATCAACAGGTATATTCATATTAGACAACAATTTCATGCACATATATGAATGAGTAGAAACAGGGTCAATCAAAGATATAACGTTAACATCATAAATAGAGAAAATACCAGTGATCACATCAGGAGATGAAGCATCTTCACGTGCCCTTATGGCATAAGCTCTAGTCAGAGCTCTAGCTTCAGATTTAAACGCTGAATTTCTGACTACATTCTTGTCGCTTGCCTCATTCCCAGCATTTTTCGAAGATCTTCCTCTCGAAACAACACCACTAGGTTTTGCACTCTAAAATTTTTCTTTCTTAATTCTCTTGGGAAAATCTCTAATAAAATGATCTGGAGAACCACACTGGTAACATTCGTTAGTTCTACATGGACCAAGGTGGCTTTTACCACATCGTTGGCACTCGGGTCTAACAAATCTCTAATTTCCCACACTAGCCACAGAAGTAGTCTGAGATTTAAAACCCGCACTTTGCTTCTTACGATTCTCATATGAATGTCCGGTCGAAACATGAGAACGAGAATACATATCTCTAGATTTTCTAGATTGCGGTGGGAATGCACCACTCATCGGTCTTTTCTTCAAATTTCTAGTCTTAGCCTCTGCCTTTCTCTTTTCTTTAATTAGTTCTTCAGCCTTGCAAGCCCGATCAACAAGTACTACGAGCTCTTTCAACTTAAGAATTCCTACAAATACTTTGATGTCTTCATTGAGTCCGTCTTCAAATCGTCTGCACATTTTAGCCTCTGAAGGAATACATTCTCTAGTATACTTACTCAACCGAACAAACTCCCTTTCATACTCAGTAACTGTCATGTTACATTGTTTCAACTCAAGAAATTCTTTACGCTTCTGTTCAACACATCTTTCACTGATGTATTTCTTCCGAAGTTCTTCTTGAAAGAACTCCCAAGTCACTTTCTCCTTCGGTACCACTAAAATCAATGTCTTCCACCAATAATAGGCTGAATCTCTCAACAAGGATATAACACATTTTAAGCACTCTTCAGGTGTACAAGACAATTTATCAAATACCCGAATAGAATTCTCAAGCCAAAATTCTGCTTTCTCGGCATCATCATCAACATTTGCCCTGAATTCTTCAGCCTCTTGCTTGCGAATTCTGTCAACTGGGGTTCTATGAAATTTCATCAGATCCATACCTTGAGGCATCGGGGGTACAGGTTGAGGAATCGGGAGAGGTGGGGGAGGTTTTTGAACATTCGTGTTCGTACGAACGAACTCGGTGTACCATGCATTCATCATCTGGAGAAAGGCTTCCTAAACCCCTTCTCCTCCTCCTTGATTAATAGTAGGAGGTCAGTTTTCAGTCGGCACCACCCCTTCAGCAGGAGCTGGCGAATTGCTCTCTACATCATCAGTCACAGCTGGATCAGGATCCATTTACTATAAAAAAATCATTTTAAAAGTCAGGAGTCTTCACACTATCACAACAAATATAGGGCATGTATAGTAAAACCCGTACATACACCACATTAGTCCGAGAACCGACTAAATCGTAGCTCTGATACCACTAATGTAACACCCTCTTACCTGAGACCGTCGCCGGAGTATAGCACGGGGCGTTAACAAACTTAGATTATCACTTAAACAATTTCAAGCAATTTATTTCACCTTTTGTAATAAACTGTCCATCTGTGTCACAGTCACTAAAAAAAATCATATCTCGAGTTAAGAAACTCAAAATTAAAATCCGTAAATTTTCCTTGAAACTAGACTCATATATCTATTTACTAATTTTTTTTTCTAGAATTTTTTTGGGCCAATTAGTACAGTTTATTTGTTAAAGTTTCCCCTGTTTCAGTGTTTGACTGCTCTGACCTCTGCTCACTACGAGTCTCAATTCTTTCTGTATAGAATTCAGATGACTATACTGTTTGTTTTTCTTAAATGTAGACTCAATAAGTAATCTATACATATAAATTATGACTCCTAATTATTTTTGTACAATTTTTAGTGAATTTATAAATTCAAAACAGGGGATTCAAAAATCGCTCTGACCCTGTTCCACCAAAACTCAAATTTCTCATAAAATACAACTCATTTACTTGTTTGTTTCTTCCATATTTAGATAGACTCAATAACCTTCAATATAATATTTTATTCATCATCTAATTCTGTTTCTACTATTTTTAGTGATTTTTCAAACTCACATCATTACTGTTGTATGATACTGTTTTATAGCAAATTTCACCTTTTTATCAATTTCCATGGATTAGATAGCACATTAAGTATACATAACACCAAATATGATCTTGATTAGCCATTCCAATGGCTAATCATTACCAAACATTTCCTTACCACCCAATAGCCATATCATAAAATCATATACACAAAATGATTATAATGCTATACATGCCATACTCAAAATATACAAGCTATTATACCAAAATGGTCTACGGATAGTGTGAGCGAGCCTCTGACCGTTCCCAATTTCCGAGCTGGCTTGTCAAAACTACAAAGAATGGAAATCAGGGAGTAAGCATAAATACTTAGTAAGTTCACATGTATATAGCAAGTAACATAATCATGCAATCCAACATAAAACATCATTTGTATAAATATCACCAAGACATTTATGTTACATTTGTATTTACTATCTTACCACGATTTGATCATACCAAGTTCTCAACCCGAGGGTTTAAACGCATACCTGCCCAAATTTCTCATTCACTGCACTTACCAACATGTCACCTTCGTCTTAAGTATTCTCCTTATTCACTTAAGATTCACTCGTTGAGCACATCGGAATATAATTTGGATATACGGATTGCATGCAATAAGTGTCATACCCGCAGCTAGATAAACTCAATAGCCTGCGAAAATTACGTAGCCAAGCTACCATGTAACCCGCCCATGAGCGAACTCAGACTCAACTCAACGAGCTCGGGCGTTCGCATCCATAAGTGAACTCGGACTTAACTCAACGAGTTCGGATGCCTAGTTACATCTCACGAACTCGGACTCAACTCAATGAGTTCGGAACTTAAATATCCTAGTGGCATGTTACTTGTATCCTAATCTATTCCCAAGGTTCAAACGGGATTTTCCTCAATCATACATCTTTTCTGTCTTCCACTCGGAACCGATACTTGATAGCATTTCATATTTATCAAGTAGCTCACATAATTTGCATATTACTAAATAATAATCCACAAAGCATAATATTTCATGATAATAATCATCATATCATATAAATAACATTAAATTACCTAATATTACAATTATGTTACTACATTTACACCTGAACTTACCTCGGTACAAAATGTTAGAATTCGAGCCTATTCCTCGTAAACTTTATTTTTCCCTTGATCACGACTCGAATCTTGTTTTTCTTGATCTAAAATAAAAAATTTAGCTTATTTGATACTCACATTTATTAAAACAGTCCTTGACTCAAACTTTGGAAAAATTAAATTTTTACCCCTAAACTTTTACATATTTACACTTTTTCCCCAAGGCTCGGAAATTAAACTTCATCCTCTTTTCTTATGTTTTATGACATGATAATCATTTTCCCCTTCTATAGAAACATCAAATTCTCACTCTAACATGTACTTATGAACATTAGGTATTTTTACCGATTATGTCGTTTTACTCGTTTTCACGTAAAATCGCTTAGCAAAAGTTTTTTAACACAATTTCAAGCTTCATATTCTACCATAAAATATCAAAATAAACATATTTCACTTATGGATATTTTTCCAAATATAAACCCTAAGTTAAATTATTGCTAGAATAAGCTTAATCAAGTTACCGAGATTCTAAAAACATAAAGAACATTAAAAACAGGGCTAAAATGGACTTACAATCGAGCTGGGAAGCTTGAAAAACCCTAGCTATGTCTTTCTTATATGAAATTCGGCCAAGGGGTTGAAGATGGACAAAAATTGGCTTTTAATTTTGTTTTTAATTCATTTTAATAACTAAATGACCAAAATCCCCTTAATTAAAAACTATGGTGTTTTATCTTCCTTTAGGTATTTTTGTCCAAACTAGTATAATGGTCTAATTACTATCCAATGACCTCCACTTTAAAAACCCATTACTCACAAGTACTTAGTACCTTTGTGAACTAGAACACACATTTTACAACTTTTGCAATTCAGTCCTAAATATTAAATTGGACCCTCTATCAATAAAATTTATGAATGAAATTTTCACACAATCATGAAATCATGCCATAGACCTTAAAATGATAATAAAATGATTATTTCTATCTCAGATTTGTGGTCCAGAAACCACTATTCTGATTAGGCCCTAATTCGGGATATTACAGTTCTTATATATAAACACATCTCACACTTGGTATTTAACCAATATGGGATCTAAGCTTTTCTTTTCCTCAACAAATATTCCCAAGTAGCTTACTTTGAGTATCAATTTCTCATTCATCACTCAACTATTTTGAGCATATGATATATCATTGTAAAGGTTTCATGGAGTAGAATAAGAAACCATAATTTTATGATTCAACTCTTCACCTTTACCTATTGAGAATATGCCTCAAAGTTTCCATAAAAATACAATTTTTTTCAACAGTTATTTTGGCCTTTCAAAATAGCCACCAATTCTTTTTTTTTTTTTAAATACTTCAAACTAAAAACATTATTTTAACCATAATTTCAACAATAGGATACTACTATAGTAACAAAATTATTTTTTCTAGAAACATAAACAACATAAAAAAGGAAACTTAGGCTGATGTTGAGTTTGACTGAATTGAAAGGATTTAGGATTTAATTTTTGTGGAAGGAAAAGGTGAGGAAGAATATATATAGCAATCAAGTGGTGGCCAACTGTGGAATGAGGATTGTCTGTTGTTTTACATTCAAATTGCATGTGTAGATCTATTAGTTTTAGTGGGCTTTTAGGAAAAACTAATTAGAAAACTGGAAAGAGAGAAATAGAAGAGAGTACTCCAAAAGTTCAAGAATCCAAGTTGTTTCTAGACTTGAAGAAGTTTGATCGAATTTTCTTTGAAAATTAAATTGAAAGAAATTGCTTGGAATTGTTTTCTTGATCTGAAAAAAATTGAAGATTGAATGTAAATAAGTCAAGAAAAACAAACCAAGTAATAAAATAACCAAAAACTGAAATAATAGATGAGTTATGGTAGTGGCAGATCCTAAGACTAAGTTTTGGGGGTCTAATAAAAATTTCAAAAATTTTAGAATTTTAATGAGATTTTTTTTTAAAAAAAATGGGGGGTCTAATTGAATTTTTTAAATTTTTTGTGAGATTAATGAGAATTTTCAAAAATTTGAGACCTAATTAAAATTTCCAAAACTTCAAGGGAAAAAAATTAAAATTTCCAAAAAATTTTAGGCCCAATTAAAATTTAAAAAAAAATCAAGGGAGAAATCAAAATTTTCTAAAATTTTGGAGGGGCTAAGGTCCTTTAGGCCACCATAAGGATCTCCCTCTAGTTAGGGAAAGATGAAACTGATGGAGATGGATAAATGGATAAGATGTCCACATGAGCCATTCGAGATAAAATTATCCCAACAAACTCAATTATTGGCTCTAATAAACTGTCTAAGAAAGAATTATTGACAAATTGAAGTTTTAAGAACTTTCCCTAAAATCTTGAACGAAATTAAGTAAAAAAAAACATTTGAAAATAAACAAGAATTGAATATTTCAAAAGAATAACTCTGTAACACCCCTTACCCAAGTCCAAGGCCGAGACTGGACACGAGGCATTACCATACTTAATTACATGCATACAATCGTTTTCGAGTCACCTAGACTTGATCAAATTTAAAACTCTTTCCAACTCTGTTTAAACTCCTTAAAGTAGGCTTACGAGGCCTCAAACTTTCCTTGGAAACCATTTGGAACCAACTCAGGTCCTTAAACTGACTGAATAAAAATGATTCTTGAAACAGGGCACACGCTCGTGTGGTCATTTTAATATGGCCGTATGGATGGCACACACACGGCTTAAGCATTTAGGGACATGCCCGTGTCCCATACCCGTGTGAATTAAATTTTAAATTCGAACCTACAGGGGTTTTCACACGGCCTGACACACTCCCATGTCTATGGCCTGCGTCCCTCACACAGTCATGACACACTCGTGCCCTAACCCGTGTCTAAAAACTTTGACATTCTGTTTTTGACGTCAGCATCCAATTTAGGGCACATGGCCAAGGCACACACCCGTGTTCTAGGCCATGCCTTTCACACGGCTGAGACACACAGTCGTGTCTCTGGTCGTGTGTTTACTACCATGCATACTGACTTGCAATTTTTACATGTAGGGGACACACGACCTAGCAACACACCCATGGGATA
Organism: Gossypium arboreum; assembly: GCF_025698485.1. NCBI lineage: Eukaryota > Viridiplantae > Streptophyta > Magnoliopsida > Malvales > Malvaceae > Gossypium > Gossypium arboreum. The sequence goes on from NC_069081.1 coordinate 2,235,880, forward strand.
GACCGTATGTCACACACGACTTAGACACACGCCCGTGTGTCTACCCGTGTAGACAATATGAGGCTATCTACTAAGCCTTTTGCCACCCTGAGACACAATCTAATGCCAACCAACATATCAAAATCTAACTTAATATGATTTCTCAACCAAACAACCATAGCTAAGGCTTATATACATTATATATATATATATATATTCAAACATGCCGTCAATTTCACATTCATGAAAGACTATCTTGCATTCATATAATAACTTTCAATATTAGCCATTTTTCATGGCCTTATACAAAATGAATCAAATGCTATAGTAAGACATCACATTTGGCCAATTAACAATGACACAAAACTCAAAAGTCTAAGTTCCTGTACATGCTGTAACGACCCGAATTTTACCGTTACCGAAAAAGTGTATTTTCGGGTCTCCGTTTCTGAAAAATGGATTCGTAAATATTTATTAAAAATATTTACGAAGTCAATTGAGTGGTTAATTAGAGTTTAATTAAGTAAATTTAGTTTAATTAAGAGTAATTAGGAAAAATGACTAAATTGAATAAAGGATGAAAGTTGAATTGTAGATTAAAAGAAAATGAAGAGGACCAAAATAACAATTATGCCATTTGTCCTAAGTGAGGCGGCATAAACATAAAAATCTGAGATTTTTATGTGTTAAAATATATATTAAATTATTATTATAGTATATTATATTATATATTATATTATATAAATAAGTAAAGAAACATAAGAAACAGAATGAAAGCAAACGAAACAGAGAAGAAACAGGGGAGAAAGAAAGAAAGGAAAAGAAAAAGGAAAATTTGGGTTTCAAGGCTCAAAGTTTAATTTGGTAAGTCAATTAAGTCATTTCTTCTTAAATTTTGATGTTTTAGAAGCTTTAGAACAAGACTTTGATGAAATTAAGTTGATATTTTGAGAGTTTATAGATTTTCAAGTATAGTTCATGTTGAATAAAATAGTGAATTAAGGGTTTAATTGAGTAAATTTCAAGCTAGAATTGATAATAGGATCAAATTGTAAAGTAAGTTATAAGTTTTATGTTGTAGGGACTAAATTGATGAAATTTTGAAATTAGGAAAGTATGCTGGAAATTTAATATTTAAATGAGAGTATGGATGAAATTTGAATAGAAATAAAGTATGAATTAAGATAGAAAAGTAAGTGAATTTAGTTAGAATTAAAATTGAAATTAAAGTAAATCAACATTTTGTACTAAGACTATTTTGGACAGCAGCAGTAGTCTAAGTTTGAAAAATCACCAAAAATTGTAGAAATTGAATTAGAGGATGAATAAAATATGAAATTAAATATTATTGAGTCTAGTTTCTTATAGAAGAAACGATATAAGCAATTGAATTGTAAATTATAAGATATAATGAATTTTGTGAGACAAGGTCAGAATGAATTCGGGTTCCCCTGTTCTGACTTTGGAAAATCACCAAAAATTGAATAAAAATAATTAGAGGCTTAAAGTTATATGTTTAGAATCCCTAATGAGTCTATTTTCATTATAAATCAACGAGAATGTTATCCGAGTTCTGTACTGTGAGATAATTAATTTTTAGTGAAGAAGGGACGAAACTGTCAGACAGCAGAATAGGGGTGAATTTAAAGAATAAACTGTACTTAATGGCTAAACCAAAAATTCTGAAAATTTTATTGTAAGAAGATTTGTGAGTCTAGTTTCAGGGAAAATTAACGGATCTTAATTTAGAATTTTTTAACTCAAGATATGAATTAGTAATGTATTAATGATTATGAATTGTATTAATTTCGTAGTCAATGTGGTACCGGAAATCTCGGCTAAGAAAGGACAAGACAAAGTCAACGGGAGTTAGCTTGAAAATTACGGTTTGTATTTCTATAATCCGAACTTAGTCATTATTTATTATATTTATATACATGTGGCAATTGTTAGTGATTGAATTATGATGTTTTACAATTGAAATAGATTAATTTTAGTATGCGATGAATTTATTGAATTTATATTGATCGAAATTATTTTGATTGAAATTATATTGATTGAATTATATAATATATATGACTTATGTAGAAATTTGAATATTGAATGAATGTTATATTGAAAAATATATTGATTGGAAATATGAGGAAATTGATATGAAATTGTATGAATTGTGAAAATGGGTAAATATGTGTAATTATCGGAATGAGATATTGATGAAAGAATTATTAAATTAAGAAAGTGAATGAAATACCCTATTAAATAGTCGGGCTGAGTCGGATATAATTGGCATGCCATAGGATCTGGAAGTGTACGGGATTTGCCGGCTTTATCAATCAGGCACCTCGTGTGTCGTATTTCAGGCACCTCGTGTGTTGTATTTCAGGCACCTCGTGTGTCGTATCAGGCACCTCGTGTGTCGTATTTCAGGCACCTCGTGTGTCGTATCAGGCACCTCGTGTGTCGTATTAGGCACCTCGTGTGTCGTATCAGGCACCTCGTGTGTCGTAACAGGCACCTCGTGTGTCGTTTTAGGCACTTTATGTGTCGTCTACTGATCAGGTACTATGTACCGTTTTAGGCACAATGTGCCGTACTGGTGTGTTTGGGTTGGAATCCGTGTATCCGTCAAAGTCCGGGTTTGTTAATAGGGGTAAATAAGTGAAACGATAAGTCGAGTGAATTTGATTGATTGAGCTATTGGAATGAAATGAGAAATTAAATTGAGAATTGAAATTGAGATATGAGATTGAAAACATGAACCAAAAGGTTCATGAAATGAGTGAAGTTCAAATGGATGATGATTGATGTTAGAATGAATTAAAATGGTATATTGTTAAGAAGTAAAGTGTGAAAACAAGTGAATTGTGAATATATTGTATAGAATTTATACGGTAAGTAAATGAAAAGAATTGAACAAATATGTTATTGTGTTTGTTATATGACTTGTATAGAATTTATATGGTAAGTAATTGAAATTTATAAATGAATACTTATAATTGTTATTGTGATTTTAAGTTTAATTGTTATATTATTAAGTGTTCGGATTATGGAAATACCACTGAGTATACCATACTCAGCGTACGGTTTGTTTCCGTACGCAGGTTTAGTAAAGATAGAACGTTGAATCAGCATCCCAGTTCGATCCCGAATTCATTAAGGTAAAGTGTGTTAATTATTGGTAATGGCATGTACCTAGGATGTTTTATGAGAGTCATTTAGGTTGTAGATGTACTCATGAAATGAGTAAATTATGGTTGGCAACGGTATGTAGTATGAATTTTGAAATTTACTAAAAATTCGTAGTGATTCTAAATTAGTCCCGAATTGAATTTACTGTTCATATTGGACCGCGAGGGCCCATTAAAGGGACGACATCTTAAAACTAGGATGTGTGTAAATATTTATTTTAATTAATGATCGAAATTGGACTGTACTGACTGGTAATGTCTCGTAACCCTGTTCCGATGACGGTATAGGGTTAGGGGGCGTTACACATGCCATACTCAAAATATTAAGTTTAATTATACCGAGTGCTTCAGCTTGATAGTATGATCGATGCCTCCGACGTCTGTTGATCCTCGAGCTAGTTAGGCAGCATTATAAGAAAACGGTAAGGAGAGGGAGTAAACATAAAGCTTAGTAAGTTGCATGCAATAAATATAACAACAACTTTACTATTCATCATCATGCTCATATTACTAAAGTAGGCATAAGCACAACTTACTCATCACTATCCAATACATTTCACATAGCATATATTGAGCTCAGATCCCATATATTTCAAATAGGTACCTGTACCACTCATAACACGGTTATACTTTCCTCGTTTAACTTAAATTGTAACTCTCACCGTTAAACCATTTAGAATGATATCAGATGATCATTAAGCCTCAAACATAGGGTGTAATGCTGATGCCATGTCCCAGATATGGTCTTACACTGGCTTATCCGTCAAGTCGATGCCATGCCCCAGACATGGTCTTACACTGACTATTGAAATCGAGGCCGACGCCGTGTCCCAGACATGGTCTTACACTAGCTCTAACTTATCCATACCGATGCCATATCCTAGACATGGTCTTACACTGGCACATCTCGTAGTCGAGGCATGTCCCAGACATGTCTTATATTGGCTTACATATCGAGGCTGATACATGTCCCAGACATGTCTTACACTAGCTATCGTCTCAATGCCGATGCCATGTCCCAGACATGGTCTTACACTGGCTCTCATAATGTGGCCGATGCATGTCTTAGACATGTCTTACACTGGCACACAAATAACCCAAATGTCATGGCACGAATATCTAATTTATTTCCTAAGGTTCAAACGGGAGTTTTACTATCTCAATATTCATCATACATAATCATTTCCACAACCAAGCAATTTATGCTATATCAATTCAAACACATATAATAACAATGTAGTTGTATTATTTACATATAACTTACCTCGAGTTACAAAATGTAGATGAATGGTTCGGCTTAGTCCACTAGTTTTGCTTTTCCCCAATCCCCAGATTTTGCACTTCTTGATCTAAAATGATAAAAATTCACAAATTTAATCGTTTTATTTATCTAGGTACTCAAAAATTCATAATTGGGTAAAATAACCATTTTGACCCTAGACTTTAACAAAATGACCATTTTACCCCTAGGTCAAAAATCATTTTTTATCACATTTTCTCACTAAAAAAGCCTAGCAGAATACTTTTCATACTAAAGGCAGCCCACAATTCTCATTATTTCACACATTTATCATCTATTTTACAACTTATGAAAAATGGTCTTTAGTTAGGGTTTCCATGAAAACTACTTTACAAAAGTTGTTTATTACACTACCATAGCTCATATTCTTCCATAAAATTTCAGAAAACAACATGAACACACTCATGGTAAAACCCTATACTTTCAACCATTTTGCAACATAGTCCCTTCATTTGAAAGCTTATGTTCCAAGGGTTCTAAAAGTGTAAAAATCTTCAAGAAAAATCATCAAAATCACTCACTTATGAGAGAAATTAGTGGCTGATATTTTGAGCTCTCTAAACCCCCTTTTTGATGCTAAAAATCGGTAAAGAAGAAGAACTAAAAAGATAGAGCCTTTTTATTTTATTTTAATATTATACACTTCACCTAATTTTGACTTTCTTGTCTCATGGCCGGCCAAACATTATTTCTAGGGTCTATTTGCTCTTTAAAACCCCTAATTTTGGTTTTCTAGCTATTTGACACCTTTAGCTATCAAAATAGGACTTTTACACTTTATGCGATTTAGTGCTTTTTCACAATTAAGCCCACAAACACTAAAATTACTTCACCAAATTTTTCATGCACTAATATAAACATGCTGAACTCTAAAATAATAATAAAATAATTTCTCTGACTTCGGATTGGTGGTCCCGAAACCACCATTCCGACTGAGCCCAAAATTGGGCTGTTACAAACTCCATCGAGTACTTCTCTTAATTTCAAAGAAAGATTTAATTTACAATGAATGAATGGATGAATGAATGAATGCCTTTATATAGACTACATAAATTGGCACAACAAGACGTAATCTTAGTTGAACTAAAATTTCTTGTCAAGGAGGAAACATAAAACTTCTAAACAACTTAAAAGACTTAAAATCTCTTAAAATTTGAAATAAATAAATACTTAAAACATAAAACTTAATAAATACAATATTGAGATTATATATAATCAAAATTAAACATTAAAAGTAAGCCCAATATGGATTAAACACAAATCTAAAGTCCAATAATTGAGTTTTTAAAATAGTCAATTTAAAGCATTTGATTATTTTAGAAGAAAACTTAGTTAATTACCAATTTATTTATTACTCAAAATTTTAATTATAATTTAGCAGAGAAAAGTGATATTTACTATGTTTTTAATAAAGATCAGGGTTCATGCCTAACTAATTAATATTCATAAGTTGATATCTTATATCAAATTAAATGTAGTGCAAGCTATATAAAAAAATCCAAATCCTATGTTCCATGCCACAGTTCAAAACAAAATGATATAGTTTCTGAATAATAAAAAATCAATTAATGGGTCTAAAATGTTTTAATAAATGAAACCGAGCCAAGACCCTCTGGATGCCTTGTTCATGTCCTAATCTGGTGGGTTATTTGTAGAGATAGAAATAAAAAGGGGTGATCTATGAAGCTTAGTATGAGTCATATCACAAGTGAACTAGTGCGGAACAATAACTAAGCATACAATTTAATAGTTGTCATCACAGTAACATTCATATAGGATAACAATATTTAAATAGTTCATTCAGCATGTTTTAAGAATGTCAATACAAATGCGATTTCAATTTAATGGGAATAATCCTACCCATACTCTGCTACACTCCTCAGTAAGAGTTCCCCAGAACTCCTCCAGCTGTAACACTTCAGTTTGTGGCTGAGCCACCAGTGTTGCAGGTTAATACGCTGCTAGTAGTTGTGATTACACAACGAGTTTGCAGATAAAAGATGCCAGTATGAATTATGGATACCACCAATGTTTTCAGGTTAATACGCTGTCAGTACTTGTGAATACACAGCTTAGTTGCAGATTAAAGCTACTAGTATAAATTGTGGATAAACCACCAGTGTTTATAGATTATTAAACTATCAATACTTCTACCATACAATCGTCCCACCCTATGCAATACAGTATGTCATGCTTGCAATAATATAATGTAAAACAGTAAACATGTTCATCATGTTTCTAGTTCATCAGTAGCATTAGTCATGGTTATCATGTATTCAGTTTAGCAATAGAAATAAGCATGTTGATCATGTAATCGATGTAGATTAGTACAAGTAACAATAACAATTCATCAATTATTCAGTCACAGTATGCATGTAATAGTCCTAAATCATGCATAAACAATAGTAATTTAGCCAATTAAATCATAGATTCCGACATTATTCATAATACCAGAGACTCAATTAAATTAAATAAATCACTAAAATAAATTGGGATCATGCAGGGTTTAAATTGAACAGTTTATGAAAATTCTGGGCAAAATTGTAAAACAAGGGCATAAGCCCGTGTGGTCAGGCCGTGTGCAATACCTTAAGCTGTGTGGAGGGGTTACACGATCATGTGGCTAGGCTATGACTATGTGGGACATGCAAAATTAGGCTTCAAGGGAGACACGATCGTGTGAGAGGCCGTGTGGAGGGTCATAGGCCATGTAATAATCGAATATCCTAGAGTTTTAGGGGGAACATGGTCATGTGAGAGAGTCATGTGGTCCACATTGTGGCCTTATTTTGAGGCACGATTTGCCCTGATTCGCTCTTAAAAGAACACTTAAAAGAACTCTTAAAAGAAGAAAAAAATACTCAAAACGAAAAAATATGAAGACTAATTGTATAATTTAACCTAAATTTTTTGTTTGAAATGATGATTTAACGTGCCATGTCAGCCTACCATTGCACTATTAACCATAATTAACGGGTCAGTGACTAAAATGTTACAACATATTAACATAACTCACTAAAATATAATATTTTAAAAATAAGTAAGTATAATGTAATTTAAAGAAAACAATAATAGTTTACCCTTATTTAAATGATATTGGGATATTTTTAGAAAAAAATATTTGGAATAGTACCTTAAAAATGAAAGACAGCTAGAGAACCGAGCGTTCATAACAGACGTTTTTCCATATCCTACACAGTTTTCTAATCACACTCTCACACTGCTACGCTATATCTACCCAAAACCAAGCCAAATCCCACCTTAAATTCCTTTGAAACATTCAATCCTCAATCTTCAGGTTCTGATATGATCCCATGATTCCATTTCCCATTACCAGTTCTTTTCACCTCTGTACTCTTCCAACACATTAAAACAACCTCTTATACTAATATGCTACAATTATTGTCTCCCACCATCTCCTATCCATCTCCACTTTTCCATCTAACTTCCCATCCTTTCCCTCCAAAACCCCACTTCTGTTCTACCCACAGGTTGAGCTTTTACCTCCCACCAAAAATGGCTTCTTTTTCTGGGTTTTTGGCTAAGTCTCAGATGGGCATGACTGCTGGTGGTGGTGGTGGTGATGGTGCAAATGGGTTCTCTTCACTGATGGACTATGTTGGGAAAGGAGGACTAGATGTAGGAGATGATTTACTTGTTTTGCTTTATCATATACAGTTTGCTTGCAAGAGAATTGCTGCTCTTGTGGCTTCTCCCTTTAATTCTGCTCTCGGGAAACATTCAGCTCTCACTGGTGCCACATCCGGGGCCGCTGCTTCTGATAGGGATAAGCCAAAGCCGCTTGATATTGTGGCAGTATGTTTAACTAGGCTGATTTCGTCATCGAATTTCATGAAAATATTGCTCTTTTTTCCCTTTAAGTAGTATTTTCATGGTACACTGGTATATTGTTGGGCATATAACTCTTAAATAGTTTGGCTGCGATTATAATTGACATGAATTCTTAGTAGTATGAATGATTGAATCATTGCAAATTATTAGAGCAATAAAAGAGGTTGAGTTGATACAGAAACAGATTGATTTTAAAGATGTAAATCAGTCGAACTTTAGGTTTTTAATGCCCCTTTCAATTTTTTTTAAACTAGAGTAAAAGGAATTGGGTAGGGAAAAAAGAATTAAAGTTTTCCGATATGCTAAAATTTTGGTTCTTTTTCCTGCAGAATGAAATCATATTGTCATCTCTTAGAAATTCAGGAAAAGTTTCAGTGATGGCTTCAGAAGAAGATGATGCTCCAATTTGGATCAATGATGATGGTCCCTTTGTGGTTGTATTGGATCCTCTTGATGGTTCTCGAAATATAGATGCTTCTATTCCCACTGGAACGATCTTTGGGGTATATAACCGGCTCACAGAGCTAGATAATCAACCGACGGAAGAGAAGGCATTGCTGAATTTACTACAGAGCGGAACAAAGCTTGTAGCTGCTGGCTATGTCCTCTATTCATCTGCCACAATCCTATGTGCTAGCTTTGGCTCAGGAACACATGCATTTACCTTAGATCATTCAACGGGAGACTTTATTCTCACACATCCAAGCATTAGAATTCCGCCTCGAGGTAAACGTACTGGAATCTTGAGAGTTAAAATGTTATGCTCATGGAATTTATTGAGATATCTGATATTTGCTTCACAAATTCAATGTTATCCTATTTGGATTTTCTTACTGATGGTCTTCATTAACAGTTTGATTAAATGGGAACTCTTTATCATATGAAAGTATGAAATTAATATTGTTTTTTTTTATCCCATTAATAATTCAAGCTCGGCCTACTTGATGATTCCAGGTCAAATATATTCTGTCAATGATGCAAGGTATTTCGATTGGCCTGAAGGTCTAAGGCAATACATTGATACAGTAAGACAAGGCAAAGGCAAATTCCCTAAGAAATATTCAGCTCGGTATATATGTTCGTTGGTTGCTGATTTCCATAGGACCGTGTTGTACGGTGGAATAGCAATGAATCCAAGGGACCATCTGCGGCTGGTTTACGAGGCAAACCCTCTAAGTTATCTTGCAGAGCAAGCTGGAGGCAAAGGTTCGGATGGTAAAAGTAGGATACTTTCGATCCAACCGGTGAAACTGCATCAAAGATTGCCTCTGTTTTTGGGTAGCTTGGAAGATATAGATGAGTTGGAAAGTTATGGAGATGTTCAACAGAAAGTAAACCCTGGGTATGAAGTTTAATCACTTTTGTTGTTTTAAACAGATTCATTGCTCTGTTTCTCTAAAGTTCATTCTTGTTTCTCGTTGTTAATACTTTTAGCCTGAAGATCACTTTACAAAATAAAATCTTCAAACGATGCAAGTTCTCTAAAACTATCTCAAAAGGCTGCTTAATCTCCAGCCTTTTCACTCGTCTCCTACAGGAATAATGGTTCAGTGACAGCAAAATGTGCTGTTATTACAATGTCAACAGTCATGGTTAATTGTGAAAGGCAATAGGCTCTATGATTTGAGACAAATTTGACAAGCTTTGAACCCACAACGTCCCCAACCGGATGTCCTGCACTATCGCACATAAACCGAATCTCGATAACATATATGCCAAAGGTTGCATGTCCTCATCTAGATACGGATCGGGTTTGTTGTATTGATGCGAATTGCCATTCTATGACCTACTCCTCAATTAATATCGAATATAGAGTATTGAATGTTGCCAGAAATCAATGGAGGAGCAAATTGATACAGATTATCCAAAGGTACATTAAACTGAAGATCGTCCCTCTAGAGAGGCTGATGATATATCCGTGTAAAGCTTGCAAAATCTCGACACATCAGTGGGAAAATATTCACAGGTAGTTTGGGTGAACTTGGAACTTTAGCTACCACATTTACCTGCTCAGCATCATCCAACTCCACATATAACTCTGCTGCCATATTTTTAGATTTGCAATTAACTGGTAATTTGTCTGGACATCTTCATCATCAATAAGCTTAAGCCGGTTATACATGACGGATTTGATGATACTGAAAATCTATAAAAGATCGTGGATAATATCTTTCCGTACTGAGCTGCGATTTTAGTGCTAATTTTTAATTTCAACTAATCAAGTTTGATATATTTTTCAAACTTCATACTAACACAAAGACATTTTCAATGTAACAAATTTATTAGTTCGGTAATTATGAAAAATGAAATCAATATTAAATTTAACTGAACTTAAGTGGTAGAAGTTTAGACGGAGGAAAAGTGGAAAACTGACCGCAAGACCTAGGGAATGGGGCGGCAGCAACTGCTATTGCTAGGGCCACCAAGAAAGTCAGGTTTCGAGATGAAGAGAGCTCTTCTATCGCCGATGGGCTAGCCTCGACAGTGGGGGGACTAATGCTCCGTTCGGGAGTAGTGGATGAACGAGGCTACCGAATGAGAAGGTAATTGAAGATGATGATATCGCACTCAAGGATAGGTATGTGGTTACTGAGACTATGAATGGGGTGTCGTCGATCAAATTCTCGTCGCGGGTTCATCAGTTAATAGAGGAGAGTATGAGTAAGTCGATTATTATTAAAATACTAGGTCGACGAATTGGTTATAGTGCATTTCACAATAAACTTTATGCCCTATGGAAGCCATCTCGGCACTTTCGGTTGATGGATTTAGATAATGAATACTTCTTGGTGCGATTTCAAGCGATTGAGGATTACACGCCAGTGCTGGCCAGAGGGCCGTGTGTTATCTTTAGGAAATATTTAACGGTTCAACCATGGCGTATGGGGTTTGATCCGTCAGCCCTTCTGACAGAGGTGATGGCTTAGATTCGGTTTTCAGGGCTATTAGGTAATTTATATAAGGGGAGCCTATTGAAACTGATTGGCGAACTAGTTGGGCGAATCATAAAAATTGATGGTAACACAGAGCGAAAGCAGAGGCCAGTTTGCCTGGATGGCGATGTGTATTGATCTAAAATTCATATTGAGGATCAATTGCGAGTCATTGTTGAATATGTTATTGTTGCGGATGCTATGGCCACATGGAGGAGGTATGTCCTAAGAACAAGGACCGGGTGGTTGCAGATGAGGTGGTGGAGATGGAGAAGGAGACACCGATTAATGTTGCTAAGCAAATTGAGGATGAGGACTTCGAGTCGACCACAGTGGACAAGTAAGCAACGTGGTACATCAGGCATTAAAGATTGGGGTGGTGTCAGGATCAGATTGAAGTCCAGTGTTCTTTTGGGCGTGGAGGTGAAGGTGCGCATCTGGAGCAATTTGTGCAGGGATTGGGAGATGATAGACCGGTGGGGATATCACCGTAGAACATGGGCAGCAAAGGTGTAACTGAATGCTGATTTTTAGCTAAGGAAAAAGGTGAGCGAGCAGTGGCTTCTGAGCCTAGACAGAATAGTGAGGGGAGTAATGGCCAAGCGAGCTTCGTACTACCTCTATCTTTGGGAGCCGAAATGACAGATGTATTACGACCTGCTCCTTGGTATCCAATGGCCAGATGGATGGGGAGTCGATTCGGTTCTCTACTAAAAGGGTTACTTCCACCTTGAATCCTCAATGTCATACGATTATTGTGGTTGACGAGAATTTGGACCAGAATGTTCGGCGGGAGGAAGTATCTGTGGAAGATAAAATAGGGGAGGAGGATGTGACATTGGTTGAATGTTCTGAGAATGATGTTAACATAGTCAAATGGCAGGATGACAAGAAAGAGATCCCTTGGTGTGGGGTGTGCATGCGAGGAGGTGTTGCTTTAGTTCTTGTACGTTCGACTATGGAAGGTATTGTTGAGCGATTGGAGACTACTGGGGAATGTGATAGTGCCGATGGTGATCTTCCCAGGGACGGTGTTTAACAGCTAGGATCAGGGCCGTCAGAGGGATAGTAAGAATTATCAGGTTGTTGCTTATCTCTTTTCTCAGTGTGCTTGTTATGGAGTTTAATATTTTTAGTTGGAATTGTCAAGGGGCTAGACATCCCCAATTTAACCGTATGCTACAGGAGTATCTGAAGATTCACCATCCACCGGTAGTAGTGTTGCTTGAAACTAGGGTTAGTGGTTTGAGAGCGAACAAGGTGATTAAGAAATCCAGCTTTAATTGGTCTCATAGAGTGGAAGCTAAAGGTTTTTCTAGTGGGATTTGGATTCATTGGGATGAATCAGTGCGCGTCGAGGTTCTATGTAATCATAGCCAGTTTGTGCATTTTGCAAGAGTTTCGAATTCGTTGCAGCAACGAGTTTTATATGCTGCAGTTTATGGTAGTTCGAATAGCCGGAAATAGAGATCCCTGTGGACGGGACTGAATGCAGTAGCACAGGGTATAGTTGAACCATGGGTACTTTTGGGTGATTTTAATGCTTTGTTGCATACGGATGAGAAGCAGGGTGGGTTGGTGAGTCGTGTGGCAACTTGCAAACGCTTTCAAACCTTTCTATTTGACAACAATCTTAAGGATTTGGGGTTCAAAGGACCTAAGTTTACATGGTGTCAAGGTCGGGTTCACGAGCTGCTCGACCGAGTTCTTTATAATGCATCATGGGAACGACGATATCAGTTTTCTTCTGTGTATCATCTCCAGCGCATTAAATTTGATCATTGGCCTCTCCTTTTAGTGTTGAATGACTCTTGTCGACCCAGTGGGACTGAGACGTTTAAGGTTTTTTTTTTTCTGGTTGGTTATTTCACAGTGGCTTGATACGTTGGTTAAGATGTGTTGGGATGACAATTACTCGCTTGTTGAATTGGTCCAACAGTTTGTGGTTGATGCGTCGGATTAGAATGGGAAAGTTTTTGGTAGTATTGGTAGGCGAAAAAGGGAATTGATGGCTCGATTACGAGGTTTGCAAGCAGCTAGGATGTTTACAGGATGCTGGGATCTATGTTGCTATTGTTTTTGAGAGTCGGAGGCGAACGGGGACTGGAAATTTGCGATGGCGCTGTCTGGAGCTAGGATGGGTGAAGACGAATGTTGACGGGTTGTGTCGGAAAGAACTTGTCAGGCAAGGACTGGGGCCTGTTCCGGAACTATTATGAGAGCTGGGATGTCGGGTTCTCCAAGAAGATTGGAATGACGTCGGTGCTCCACTCAGAGCTGTGGATGGTGTTAGATGGATTAAAGGTGCCTTGGGCTAAGGGATTCTGATAGGTGGTTAGGGAGAGTGATAATATTGAGGCCTTACAATTACTATGCAGAGGATCGAGAGGGGAACATGTATGCTCGCTTGTTCGATAGATTATGGGGATGCTTTAGTGACACTGGACTGTCAAGCTAGAGAAGTTGCCGAGAGCTTGTAATATTGCTGCAAATTTTATGGCTAAGTGGGTACAGGGTGCTGGTGATGGTTTGCATTTGGTGAAGAGACCGTCAGGGAGCTGCTGGAGGTCGTTGCTTTCTGACTTAGTCATGGCTGTTGGAGTTGATATAGTTGAATAGTAGAATTTTAGAGTTTCTCAATATTTTCCATTAAAAAAAAGTTTAGACAGCTCGATTACAAATACATTGATTATTAAGATCTAAAACATCTATTCAACAAAAAAATTCATGATAAAAACACGTGTGACTTTGAAACTTTTTCATATCGAGAAACCCTTACTGTTGTCCTAAGGTAAGAAGCACACCACCAATCACTGTCCCCAACCCTTTTTGTTAGTGAGTGGCATAAAACCGTAAATATGATCATGAATCAAGGGCCTTATCTCAACCCTCCCATCTCCTTCCATCCTCCCCAACCTGCTTCCATTGCGTCTCAATCGCTTCACATTAATTAATTATTTATTAAGCCCAGAATTTCACTTTAAATTTTGTTTCATTATAAATTATGTTTTTTTTTTTAAATTCTTTAACCTAAGTTTTAATTTCTCTTCCTGAGTTTCTCTATATATTTAATTTTATAATATTCTGTTGCATTTCTTGTTTTTATTTTTCCCATTTTGGGGGAGATTTTGTGGTAATTTGTTATGCAAAACGAATGGCGAATTCGAATCACCAGCCAACATCAATGTACGGTTCAGGTGCAGCGAACATGCAACGGAACATTGACGAAGAAGAAGACGATGACGTTCCAGTTGGAGCCGGAGGAGGAGGGGAAGAGTCCGTGGATAACCCTCAGATTGGATTTCAAGAAAACGGTGCCGTTGTTGCGGTTATGAATAATGGCATGGACGAAGCTTCTCATGCCCACGTTTATGGTCAAGGATCTGATTCAACCTCTGCTCCTGGTAATGGTGGCGCTGATCAGCTCACCCTATCGTTTCAAGGGGAGGTTTATGTATTTGATTCCGTTTCTCCTGACAAGGTTCGTTTTCCTTTTCATCTGGGCCTTTTAGTTTTGAATTTGATACGTATGTTTGTTTCTTAAATGTTGAATTTTTTATTTAAATTGTTCATTTGTTGCATCTGGTTTTAGGCTGATTGGATGGATTTAATGATTTTTTTGTTAGTTTGGTGAATTATGTGGTGGCCTATCCTGTTTTAATGCTAATTTAGCTTATGACTCATTGGTTTTTGCATCTGTATTCTCGTTTATACAGTCAATTACTGAATTGCTTTGTTTCTAAATAATGTCGTGGGTTGTGCAAGAAAGATCCTCTCTTTTCTCCTCAATTGAAGTGGATGCTATTAGGGCTTAAAGTTTCAAATATGAAGTAAGAAAAGGGAAGTCATGATTTGTGGTGCTTGATATTTTCAGGTACAGGCGGTGTTGTTACTTCTAGGTGGATATGAAATCCCTTCAGGCATTCCTGCAATGGGGACAGTCTCTGTTACTCAAAGGGTGCGCGTTAGATCAATCATCCTATCTATCTTGTGATTAGTTCTTTTAAGAGGGTTCTGTTTTTGTTCCTTTTCTTTTATTAACATCTTTAATGGCATTCTCCTAGGGCTTGAATGACTTTCCTGGGAGGTCAATTCAGCCACAGAGAGCTGCTTCTTTAAACCGGTTCCGGGAGAAGAGAAAAGAGCGGTGCTTTGAGAAGAAAATCCGCTATACCGTGCGGAAAGAAGTGGCCCTCAGGTATTTCAACAATTGGTTTCACCTCTTTTTCCACATTTTTCTTGCTTCAAGACAAGATTTTCTTCAAGTCACTTGCTAACAAACCAGGTGTGGTTTGTTAGGATGCAACGTAAGAAGGGTCAATTCACATCATCCAAGGCAATTTCTGAAGAAGTAGCCTCAGCCTCTTCAGGATGGAGCGGAACACCAGGTTCTGGGCAAGATGAGAACATGCAAGAAGTTTTGTGAGTAGCTCTTCTAATGATCAAATAATGTTGTTTTTAAAAGAAATTATCATTGGATTGATATCACCCCTCAGTTGAAGTTGTAGTTTTTACTTCAGCTATCATTTGTTATGTTCCTATAGGCCTTTATTTTGCAAGTTTTTTTCTGTGTAGATGTACACACTGTGGAATCAGCTCTAAGAGAACTCCTATGATGCGTCGTGGACCTGCTGGTCCAAGGACACTTTGCAATGCATGTGGACTCAAGTGGGCAAATAAGGTTTGTCTAAACCAGGAAAGACTTGTTCATAAGTCTATTCCCCATTTAATTGCATAATGCATTCTTTGTAATTCCAATGATATTTAATCACACAAATTTATGATTAGTCCTTCTAATTGTCCGAGAGGTGTATATTAAGAGTTTGGCAAGATTATAACCTTGATATTCAGTTCTATACTTCCAGTTAATTTGTTTCTGGCACCACTTAACCTTAATTTGTTTGATGACTCAGAAGTAAACATATCCTTTAAGCAATACATCATGTCTTCTGCATTTTAGTAACTTGCGGAGGATGATTCATGATTCTTATAATCTTCAATAATTGCTTGTAATTCTTTGGTCATTCAGTTGGGAAGTTCTCATTTGCAGGGTGTTTTGAGAGACCTTTCAAAGGTTTCTACAGTAGTAATCCCGGATCCAACTGTAAAGACTGCTGAGCAGGTTTTGCTAACTCAGAAAAACAGTATTGATGATTGTTATTTTTTACCTTTTTTCATTGTGATAAAATCCTAAATGCCCCTTGAATCTTATTACATTGTTACTCCTTGGGTGTTTATCAGAGTGATGCTGAAGCTAACGAGTCAGAGGCTGTAACTGTAACTACAGATGTTGTATCTTCGTCTAATGGAGATAACTCCACTGTTACTGCTGAAAGATGATTAACAAGATCCTTATGCTATGGTGAGTGCTATGTTACTTGATGTTTAAAAGGGCACATGTCAAACTTTGTTGTAATAACTGAGTTCGTTTGACAACTGTATATATGGTGCATTGCCGATCATTATGTAACTGCAGAATTGCAAAATACAGCCTATTTGGTGTCAGTAGGAAGATTAGAAATAATCTTCAATATGCGTCGAAACCAGAGCTTGTTTTGACAGATTCCTTACCTTTCCTTGTAAAAAAGTGGAAATATTGAGATGAGCTTGAACACAAGCAGCAGGGAAAAGAGGCACTTTCACTTCCTCACCGAATGTCCCAAGTCTTGAGGCTGCAATTCCTAAAGAATGTCTGCTTAGCTACTTTCTTATTATTCTCAGTTCTGCCTCCTGATTGTTCTGTTGTCTCATATGTGTTTTGCCTGTACACTTTTGTACGTTTCGAAATACATGCACTGGATGTGTAGTATGTGTTGGTTGTGATTTCATATCGTGTTTAAACCGGTCAGGTAAAACTCCTCCTACAGTAGCTGTTATGGGTCTTTTCTTGCCTCCCCATGCTGCTCTACTTATCGGTTACGCAGATAATCCAGGCACTAACTGATTCAACATTTTGGTTAACCATTCTTGTCCAATTTGCAACATTTTCAACACTAACGATATTCAGCATTATAAGAACTAGACTCTCCCCCAAAATGCTGCAGTTTAGGGCACTCCATTGCAATTGACCAAGGGTTTTTATTACACTTATTAGCTCCTTTTTTTGCCTACTTGTTTTTATAATTTTTAAATTTGAATAAATGAAATTATTGTACTTATTATTTGAAATATAGGGTAAATAACTGAAGGTAATTGGAAATGATTGTTTGCAATTTTTTAAGGTACAATTATAATTTGTAAGTATAATTAATACATTCGTATAAACAGAATTTCAATTTCAATCGACATGTATTAGAATCAAACTATATTCATTTGATGAAAATTATAGTGAAAATGCAATGAAACTTCTAAAAGGAAAATAACTACTTTAAAGGAGGAAAAATATAAATCAAAATGAAAATTCCATTTTGTATTATTTACTAATATAGATAACGTCAGAAATCGCGGTATGAGGTGAATATCAACTACTAAATTTTTTATTTAGTATTAGATAAGATATTTTATTTATTTTTAAATTCTTTAAATATTTTTATTCATCCCCAATAAAAAGCTTAAATATATCTTCAAGGAGAACCGGAACGCTATTGCTTTGGCTACATTAGGAAGCAATTTGAGGCCCCAGCTTCCTCGGATAGTACTAGTTTTAATACTTTTATCATGTTTGTAATGAGCCACCTTAGGCTATTGTTTCCATACTTTAATATATCATGTTCCTCTTGCTAACCAAAAAAGAAAGAAAAAGAACTTATAAAAGAATAAGTCGTCTTTTTTTCCCATAATAAAAGATCAAACGCATTCATCACTTCTAAAAAATGGGATAGAAAATACATATTGAAATTTATCACCGGACTTCATAAAAATAAATCCACAACCATATAAATGAGGGCAAATTTCAGTCTTCAGATCATGCACAAGTTGGATGACAGCAAAATCTAAAACTTTTACAATGAAACAACAGTAATTTTCATAGCTTTTATGATTATTATTCTTCAACAAGTTCTGCCGAAATTATTGAATCCAAAATTGCAATTATCCGTTTCTTTACAGGCAAAACCCAACAACCAGCAGGCCAACGGACAGAGACTCCATGGCTAACATTCTTGATCCAAATGCATTATCACGCAAATAGTCGGCTGTGTTTACTGCCTGATGTTAACAAATGGGGGAGAGAAAAGAGATTGCGAAAAGAATGGATATAGGAACAGAAAACTATCATTTCTGACAAAAAAAAGAGCAAGTTCCTCGCTCCCATTATTCTTCCCGGAGCGATAAACAATGCAAATAACCCTATATTATGGCAGTAGAACAAGGAAATATATGGTGTCAAAAGAAAATGCATAAAAGCTAGGAAATAACACCAACTTACCAATATGCCAGCTTTGGTTGGAGGAGTTCTGAAGATCTTGAGGGAGAAAAATTAGACTAAGCAATCAAATGAATATAATGCCTCCATATTTGGTAAAAGAAAGTTGGACCAACCTACACAGTTTCACGTTCAAATGGCTTACAGATCAACTGTGGGATAGAGGCCTGGCATGTAATGGCGCCCATTTCCATTTGAATCTGCATTGGCATACAAGTGTGACTGTAGTTCCCCCGAGTGAGCTGACTTGCGAGGTTTTAGGTTTTTGGAAGAAGCTGTGTAAGAATCATTTGAACCACTACTTATAGAATACATTGATGATGTTGGCAGTCCATGAATCTTCGGCAGCCCTGTTGGATCAGAACCCAGACTATATCCCCTCTCAACTGTTTCTGCTTCCAATGGCAATTCATCCAATGTCTATTCAAAACGATTTAAATAAATAAATAAATAAATGTGGCTGCAGCTGCACTTAATGTTGTAATTTAGTAAGAAATTAAAAATTAAGCAATAGTACGCATTAACATGTATGCAAACAAGGAAAAAGACATTTGGGTCATATCCTCTTCACAAACAGATTAAAAGTCTAGTGATTGCTCTAATAATCAACATATGTAGATATGCAGTTAAGAGAACCCACCCTGAATGCCAGTTGGAGAACTCGGAGTGTTTCTCGAGTACGTTTTCTCTTAGAAGCGATCTCATCAGGTTCTTGTAACATTTCTTGAAACAGGTTTTCTCTGTTTTGGATGATGAGACATACAGGACACTCAAAGGTCAACAAAGAGATTATCACAGGGATAAATAATTGAAATCAAGTCAAATGACAGAAAGCTTTATATCACCTGTAGAGCTTTTTGATAAAGACATTGTGAAGTTCACGTTTTGTATGGTTTACCTGGACATCGATATCAGAGATCACTACTCATGTAATGCTTCAGCTTAGCAATGCAAATATTGCACCATAAACTATCATTAGAAAGACATGGCTTATACGGTTATATTTACAAAATTACAACAGTTTCAGGTTCCAAATAAGAAATAAATGAACAAATTTCAACCAACTAGCTAGCTCCATGTTACAGAAGTCAAACTGGATACATTCACACAATCACGTAATTCATCACTGTTCTAACATAACTAAATACATCAACCACAGAAAAAAGAAATGGTAACCTAGTTCAAATTACATGATATATGCTCCACTACAGATCAAAATAGTTGAGGATAGAAATCAACATACTTAGCACCAAATATTGTTTACATCAAGCCAAACAGATGCTGAACTGATAAGGTGAAAATTTGAACTTAATTTCACTAGAAAGACTTACAATCTTCTAACTTGAATACCATAATGCCTTCTTTCTTTGGCCAGACCCATAATGCGTTTTTGGATTTCAGTCATCAGGAGCTTGAATGTGAACATGGATAGATAGCAGAAAGAAACCAAAAAATACACAATTAGCAAATCTACTCGGTTTAAACTTACCAAGAAGTGCATAATTGCTTTGGGCACAGAGTCCTCTATGTTCTTCCTAACAATGTCATAGTATGATCTTAAGAGCAGTTTGGTAATAGCAATTTCAATAGCTTGAGTTTCTGAAAGGTTTTCTGAAGGCCTCAATACAGTTGGGGGCTGAAAAGAGTAAAAAACATGCTTGTCAAGATCAGATTAACATTCTTTTTTTAATTTAGCACTGGATCCTTGATGAATTTATCTGATGTGTAGGCACCTCTCTGAGATGGATCATGGAAAAGGAATGTTCAGTATCATGAACAGGTTCACTATATGGCTTGTTGTTTGTTGAGCTCTCTTTCACTGATGTGCGGTTATCACTGCCACCAAATATTGATGGAATACCCCAAGTTGAAATACTTGTGCTTCCTGAAAAAACCCACACTCATTTTACTCTTATGCCGCTTGATAATTATCAAAATAGGGTGAGAACTATAAACACAAAATTCACATTGGAAAATCAGCCAGATCCCTTTCAAAAGGAAAAAAAGGGAGAGAGAATCCTCAATATTTGGCCATCCTACATAACTATCACAAAGAATATTAGATATTGCAACAACAAATTCAGAACGACAGCCTAAAATGCAGTACCAGTAGATGGAAGTTTTTCACCATCTGCAACAGGACGGACTCCCTGCACAAAAATGGAGTAAAAGGCTTCTCAAGTTATTTACGTAGAAAACAGACAGATGAAGGAGAAAAAATTATAGGAAAAAACAAAAAAGAACAGGCAGGGAAGGAAAAGCATATATTGGGCAGCAGAAACACAAATTCTCATGCCTGATCAGCGATGATTCCATTAACTTGTCTTGCAAGAATAGCCCGAGATTTAATACTTCTTTCAGAAGTAAGAGCCTTATCAGGCTCTGAACCATCCTGATTAAGTCAAGAAAGAAATACAGAAAAAAATGAAAAGGAATTGGGATTGGTATTTGAAAAAGATCAGAAATAATACCAGAGAAATTACTATAAGTAGAAACCTGCCTTTGGTTTGATAGGTAAAGGAACTCTGGAATTCTTTATCTGCTGATTGGCAAGTTCTACAGCCTTGCTCCCACCAATAAAACTTGGGTGGGAAGTATTTATGTAATCCATCTGCAAAATTAAATGGCATATAGCTCAAATCACTACAGATCTTTGAAAAGAACATATGAATGTAACAAGCATTGCACTCAACTGTATCAACTTCATCTCTTGTAACAGGATTAAGAATAGATACATAAAATAATATATAAAAATAAAATTAGCAGAAATACCTCCATTTCAATAATATGTCCTATCATTGTCTCAGATGGTTCGAGGCCTTCTCGGAGAAAGTTCCCAATAACTTGGTCCATATGTCTTCTCAGAACAGGAAATCGCTGCAGTTCATTCACCATGCAGCGATGGCTAACCTGGAAAGAGGACAATTCTATTATAAATCTAGATTGTGAAGCAATAAAGATGAGGGACTACGATAATAATCTGCAAGAATCATCTTTATTAACTCATCATATATGAACCTTGCACATTGGAGGCTTGGATCTAGCAATCGTGCTATTTGCCTTCGAACAAGCACTTCAAACGGAACCTATACATAAAAACTAGAATTATAACCAATATTCACTGAGATTAACAAGAAATAACCCCAGGCAACAATTTGGAAAACAGCAATGTAGTTCTGTATAAAACAAAAATAATCTTAGATTAGAAATTTGAATTAGAAGACACTATAACCTACTTCTGGAACAAATAGTGCAGATCGAGGACCATTTGCATTCTCGATGGCAGTTCGAATGTCATCGTCGGTCAAGTCTTCACATGGATCAACCTCCTGTAAAACAAATCAATTACATAGAAAATATTTACATAAAAACCCTCGTACAGAGACATGTTATGCATCACCAATTTATAAAGTTGCACTGCAGGACTCCTAATGTCTGTTTTAAAGAAAGCAGTAGCTCATGCAGGAAGTCAGAGGTTTTATTTTATTGTTAAAAAAGGGAGGGAAGGTGAGAAATTAAGATCATGAAACCAGATAACCAATTATACAGATAAGGTTGCCATTATTTAACTTTCTTATCCTGCCCTAGTAGAGAGACTGCGCAAAATCACTCATGGGGTAGTGAAATGCACGTATCAATAGATTGAATAAAAATGTTAATCGTAACAGATAGTATTTTACAACCAATATTTTGTACAATTACGTGCATAGTAATTAACAACTAACTTTTGTAAGATGGTGTGAGGAAACACCCTAAAGACAGATGTATAATAGAATGCTCTAACTTCAAATGGAAAGGGAATCCAACTAACTAGGCAAATATCAAAGCACAAATATCAGTCTACAGTCTACACACCTCTAAGCTCTTGACAAAAATTGATTGGAAAATGTAATGAATTCTTGCACCACTAGACAGCTCAGATGTAGACATTTGTTCATTTTTCCCCTCTACCATTGATGAGAATGCTGGTTCCAACAAACCATTATGGTATCATTACCAACTTAGTAGATTGTAAATGATAGGTGTTTCAGAATATTAATTTTACAGACAGCCAAACAAAAAATTTACCTTCACAGTACTTCGAAAGAATATTCAGGAGAAGAGCTCCCTGGCCAGCCTATAAATTATAAAACCATAATTTTGTCGTAAGAAAATTATTCCAGTTACTACTCAACAAAGGTCGTGGTAGACAAACAAATATACATGCCTTTGATTCTGTAATTTCTCCATAGCTTGCATGCTCCTTAGCCACAGAAACCAGTGCAGAACTAATGCGTGATTTCAGGCCAGGAAGTATTGCCTTTATATGTTGAACTAAAATCTACATTAGAAACAGCATAGAAAGACTCATCAATTAGATAAAAGAAATACAGCACAACTAGGTCACAAGGCTCAACTAGTATGATCGCAAATCAGTCCCCAACTACTAGCACAAGGCCTTCAACAGATGCTATAAGCATGCGGGTGACTTGATTAAGATAAAAGGGAAAAGGAAAGAAGAAACACTCCGAACATAACCAAGCCTACGGAAAATTGCTCTAGATGAGAGTAGAATGATGCAAGTTTACAATCTGGTCAGAAGTAAATGGGAGATTTTTCTACCAAATGCATAGCACAGAGGAAAATTAATAGGATGACAGGGTTAAGTAAACATCAATAGAAAGTACGAACACTAGAAAAAAGCATCGACATTTAGATTTTTTTCAATTATACCCCATAAAAGTTCTGGAAACTTCAACTAGCAAATATTTTACCTGGTTCAACTTCTTTGCCAATTGAGGAACACCACAACGATCAGCTAGACTAGTATATACCTGTGTACCATCAAAAACGAATAAGCCAATTGTAGATGAAAACTGTATCAAACAATGAAACTAAAGGTTGGTGCAGCCATACTGGACGACTGCGGAAGAACTTCTCCTCTGAAACAAGGGCATCCTTGATACTCCGGTTGAGTAAAATATCCTGTTTAGAAGACAATATTAGAAGTGCAATCAAGTTATCAGCACTAGTAAAATAAGGTACCAGATAATCAGTATATGAAGTACAAGTAAGAGCAAAAATGATAACTTATTAATCATTAAAATTGCATTTAGTTGCTTTGGTAAAGGGAAGAAATAAATGGGTTCAGGAAGTAGATTTACCCATATGATAAGTTCTTGTACGTGGTCTGAGTAACCATTAAAGAAGTCATATAGAAGCAAAAACATGATAACTTACTAACCATTAATATTTCTTACAGTTACTTTTGAGGAGGGAAAGAAATAATTAGGTTTTTGAGGCAGTAGAGTTACCC
The DNA here is from genome assembly GCF_025698485.1 of Gossypium arboreum. Taxonomy (NCBI): domain Eukaryota; kingdom Viridiplantae; phylum Streptophyta; class Magnoliopsida; order Malvales; family Malvaceae; genus Gossypium; species Gossypium arboreum. The sequence continues at coordinate 2,259,791 of NC_069081.1, forward strand.
AAATCAAAGTTCTTGCATAATATTTAATGATATGTTATGCTGTAAAAATCCGCCATGCATTTGGTTTAGCACCCCTGAAACGTTTTAGTGATTATGCTTTGATGTCTTTGTCTAATCATCTAAGTTTATCAAATTCAAGCTCCATTTTGCTCTAAGCTATATATACTTCATGTTGCCTAAAACTGTAAAAGCTTCGAGGATATCACACACCATCTGAAATGGGCAGTTGAGTGACATACAACCACAAGAAACAAAATGACAGGACACATAAATGGACAGGAAGATCTCAAAATGAAAAATGACTAAAAAGATTGACATGTCTTAATCCAAAGAAGAAATATGAAGAAAGACAAAATTGCCTTTAGAGCATCTTGAATTAATAAGTATGGCAAAAATTTTAAGAAAATAACTGTAAAAATGAGAAACCTTCCGCATTAACAATGTACTAGAAATAATTTATTAAGAAAAGTTTTATAAAATACAGATTGATGAATTAATATCTTTATTTCTGTTAGGTTCCATGGTTACCTCCTGACTTCGATTTACAACACCTACATAACCAAGTCGAAGAGGAACCACTTTTCCAAGCAACAGGTTACGAGCATCAGTACCTCGGTCCATTATATCCAACTGATTCATATGCAAGTAAGCCGAAACTAATCAGAAACCAAAAACAGCTTAAACATAAGTTTGTCATAATTAGAAAGGAGATTTTCACGTTGAAAGATGCACCTTTGTAATAACACCAATGGTTCTATAACCTGCCGAACACCAAAAAGTTAGAAAGATTTTTCAATTAAATAAATAGCAACTCAATGCTGAAGTGAGATTTTGATAGTAGAAATTACCATCAGGATCAGCATTTCCAGCAATTTGAAGTGCATCAGAGTTTGCTAAGTCTGAATTCGCAGGAGTAACAGCAAGAATCAGACAGCTTGGCTGTTTAATATATGACATGATCATTGTTCTAATTCGAGCTTCAATGTCTGAGGGCTGGTCACCCACAGGAACCTTTGTGATTCCAGGATGATCCACAAGAGTGATATCAAGAACATTTGGGGAGAAAATCTTAAGTCGAATTTGCTTGTCTGACACACCTTTGTTTCCTCCAGCCTCCCTATCTGTCTCAGCCTGCAGTCCATAGATATTTATTTAAGGATTTTACATTAACAGAGAAAAAAGAAACACTCAACACCACAAATTATATATATTGTTCCTTGATTGGATAAAACTATTATTAACTAGTAAACAATAAAAGGCTAGAGTTTTTCAGATACCCAAAGGGTGAGAGAAAAATTCTACTTACGATCCTGAGCCAAGAACAGCTAGATTAAGTGATTCACTTTTCTACTCATTGTAACCATCAGTGCAAAGCCTAAAGCCGAATAATTCCTTCTGGCAAGCTCCCAATTTCCCTAATTACAAATTTCAGTACCACCAGCTATTGCATCTTTGTTATTCAAGATAGCATCTAATAATATCTTTCTCGCTTCAATATTATATATATAACAATTCTAATACTCCTTAAGCAACCAGTTTGCAAAGGAAATTTTAAAAATGTCAACTTCACAAAAATACATACTAAAACCCCTAATTTGTTGAATTGTATAATCAAAATGAGTAACTTTTGAATTTCTCAATCATAAAAGGTAAGCAATAAAGAACCTGAATCTCTCTGCGAATCTCAGAAAAGTCATAGAAGCGCTTTCCAGGCAAGTGAAGGAACTCGCCATACTCCTCCTCAGAACCATCAGGTCTACGCTTGGTCTGGAGGAGCTGAAGGACGAGAGGGCGGCGCGTGCAGATGTCAGAGCCGCGAGGCAAGAAGTCACGGCCAACAAGTGACTCAAGTACGCTGGACTTGCCACTACTCTGGCTTCCGATCACCGCCACCTGCGGCAACTCTGTGGTGGACTGGCTACCCAGCTGCGCGAAGATGTCTTGTAGCTTGTTCACTATCGGTATAACGGAAGATCCCAAAGGAGCCGCGGATGATTGAGGCGGCGTCGATGCAGCTGCTTCTTCCGCCATTGAATTTCAATGATTGATCGATTGATGAAAAGATTTACAGAATTTTATATGAAAATTCTATCAAGCTAGATTTTGGAACTGACTCTTTATTTTTCTTTCTCTTTTCTAATGCTTTGTGTGTACTAAAGATAAAAGAGATCTTGAAGCTTTGATCGTATGATTGAACTTGAAGCAGACTATGTAATTGTGGCTTGGGAATTATGTTAATTAATTTATTAGTGTGGTATTCATTTTAGCTATGCATTCTCACATGCTTCGGGAAATCAATATGAAGTTCTAATTTTGGTATTTATGTTATAAATAAATAAAGGTTAAAATATGCTAAAAGATCTTGTACCATTCATGGATATGGATTTTAGCCCTTTATTTTTATTTTAAAGCTTTTGCTATTCAATCTCCAAATTCCTATTTCTCGGCAACTGCCCAGATGTTTTTCTCCATCAGTCAAAAATAGGGTTCCTAAATGCTACCGACCCAAAGCTTAAAAGAACATGTTGCCATCTTGGCCTTCCCATTTGGCAGTCACGATCTAACCATCCTAAGACTGGCGTGCAGGTTAGCTTGTGCAGCTCCGAATGTGCAGTTTTCTTTCCTAACCATAGCGAAGTCTAATGATTCCATGTTTTCAACTTTTAAACTTGATATCCCGAATAATATCAGAGCTTAAAATGTGGAGGATGGTGTGCCCGCAAATCATGTTTTTAGTGGAAATCCAGTGGAGAGATTGGACCTTTTCCTTAAAGCAACTCCTGCAAACTTCCAAAAGGCTTAGATGTTGCAGTCATTTAAACTGGAAGGAGGTGCTAGCTGCTTCGTCACGGATATGTTTTTGACATTTGCTGCAGATATGGCCGAGGACATGCAAGCTTTTCGGACATGGTGGTGGTGACGAAAATGGTGGCAAATTCCAACCAAACTTTGGAAGTTATTCCAGGGTTATCTCCGATGCACAATAGACATTCGAAAGAAACGTTCTTTTCTTACACATTGAGTAAAATCGGGTGTGTTTTACCTCGATCTACTGCCATTGTTATGAATTTCTGCCATGAACTTTATCCCACAACACTCTTTGATGATCTCAAGTCCATGTTTCCAGCTTTGCTGAATGTTGGTTTTCTTAACGCAAGAACTTCCCTTGCCTCCATTACCACCATCGGATTCAGATGCAACAGAGTGTTTATCATGGTTAGACAAGCAAAGTTCCAAGTCTGTTGTGTATATTAGCTTTGGTACAGCGGCAACGCCAGCAGGGTTGGAGTTAAAAGCCTTAGCGGAGGCAGTTGAAGAGAGGGGCATTCCATATCTTTGGTGTCTCAAGGATGACCACAAGCATCATTTACCGAATGGGTTTATTAAAAGGATAAGCAAGCAAGGGAAACTCGTTTCAACAGGCGTGTTTGTGACACATTGTGGGGCGAACTCAGTGTTTGAAAGCGTCGCAAATGGAGTCCCAATGATCTGCAGACCGATGTTTGGGGATCACTGGATGAATGGACGTGTGGTGGAGGAAATATGGGGAATTGGTGTTAGAGTTGAGGGGCATGTGTTCGCTAAGAGTGGGGTACTCAAGAGCTTGAAGATCGTTTTAGGACATGAACACGGGAAGCAAATGAGAGAAAGGATTAGAATACTGAAAGAGCTTGTTTTGAAAGCAACAGAACCAAGTAGAAGTGCTTCACAAGACTTCAAAACTTTAGTAGAAACAATTTTAATTTCTTAATCTGAATCCATTTTTCTGAAAATGTATCTAATAATAATAATTCATAATATTAACATTATATTCCGGCTCGCCCTTAAGCAATGAATTAAGTATAACAGTATCCATCCAATCCAGGATATTTATGAAACATCCCTATATATTAAGTTAGGTTTTCATTTTGAATCTAGTCTCCCACTTCTAAATCAACCCCAGGTCGTTAAAATGAGTTAAAAAAAATAAAAGCAATTAAAGTTTCAGAAGATAAACTAATCAGAAGGGCGGTTCGAATTCAAGATGGGTTTCCAAGCTTTTATCAAATTTGCATTGATGCTCTTGCATGTTAATTGTTTTTTTTTAGTAACATGCTGAACTATGGGTTTCCTAGCTTTTATTAAGTTTGCATTGATTTGCCTTGATACTCTTGCGTGGTAATTTTTTTTTTATATTAACATGTTGAATAGTTAGGATTTTGCTGTTTCTTCTGTTTACTTATCTTACTTTTACTCTTTTGTTTTGACTTATCATATTAATGGTATCCCAGTTTATAACTTTAAATTACATTTCTTTGCTTCTTAACAGACATGCTTCAGTTCATGCAATTGAAACTAATTCGAACTCTGACACCAAGAAACTGGTTACCTACCGGGTAATCTTCTCATTTATTTCCCTGTTTGAACATGATTTCATGGGGATGCTTCAATGGTAATATTGCTCCTCAGCAAATGCATGAACTTCTTCTGTTTGATTTCTCTATCAACAAAATGTTGGGTTTTCCTTCAGTTAGATCTTCCATTTATTGAGTTATATATTTGTGTTGAGTAATATTTTTCTCGTATGATATTAAGGGAAATGCAGGGGTTATTTATACATGTTCCTACTGTTACTATTACGCTCACAATAAAGCCTACTATTTTGTCTCGGTCCTAGGGATGATGGCACTAACATTCCCTGTCTCTGGTGCTAACATTCCTTGGGCATCCCTTGGCTTATTGGACGCGTGTCTACGAAGCACGCGGTCCTTTTTTTATCTTAGGATTGACTCCTCCGGCGAACCTCGTACCCACTAGTCACAAGTGGGGGTCCCTTGTAGGGCTCGCAATCCCTTCTATGGATATAGCTCACGACTTCATTCCTGCAAGGCTTACGTGAGCTCTCCTCGTGAGCTATCTTTGCAAACATCTAGCATCCCAACGGAGTCCCCAGCAAACTATCTCTGTAGGCAAACATTCTTCTTCCGGGTCGGGTTTATCCGGGTCAGAGATACGGATCCTATTGGGTCATTTGGGCTGGCGGTTACCAAATCCTAGCAATCCAGTCTCCCTTTAGTGGGCCTAAAGGATGTTATAAAGTGGTGGGCCTTAGGTCCATTTCGAACGTAGCTTGCAAGGTACGCCTCGGGCCATGGTGCAAAACAGTTGCCTTGCCACGTGTGAATCCAGATATTGGGCACGCACATCTGACCATTGAGAGATGAACCACTTCTTCTTACTTGCATCTGGGTCGTTGGTTCATTTTTTGCCATCCGAACGTCATTAAAAGGGGATCTTTGGGGGTTTAGGTTTCTTCACTTTTGGTATTTTCTGCAAATTGGAATTGAGAAAATTTTCACAAATCCTTTCTACTTCTTAGTTTTCATTTTTGTTTTCTTTTTACTTAAATCATGGTGAAGATAAGATGAGCCCACAACCATATCGTCTCGGTTCATCGAACTCTGCCCGTCGTAACTGAGAAGCCCTACGTTTGCACCACCACACCGGAGGAAATAGAACGGGCTCTAGCTATGTGGGGAATCAAGCTTCCCCACATTGCCTATGATTTTTCCATTCCTTCAGGGTCGCATCGTGTGTGCGAGGCAACGGATGATAGTTTCCTTCTCCCATTGCACGACATAGAGGCAAGATTCCACCTCCCCCTGCAACATTTCTTTTGTAACCTCGTTAACAACTACCGCCTCACTTCTGGTGAACTCTCTAGTTTTTCCTAGTGGCTAGCAATGGTGTACTTTCTCGATAGCTGCCAGCGCGACGAAATGCCGATGCTATTTGTCTTCCAGCACCTGTACCAGTTGAATGGGACTGATGTAGGGGAGTCAATGGGGTTCTACTACTTTTCCCCTCGTCGGGAGGCGAGGGCAATCATATGAAATCAGTGTAAGAATATTCGACTAAAACGGCGGAAGTATATCCAAGTTCGCAGCATCTTTGGCGAAGATGTGGTCTTCCCCTAGTGAAGATATGCGCGCCTTTCAGAGGAGTCTTACGACTGATGAGGTTGTCACGTAATTTTAGAGGTTGCGTATTGGTCACATGCTGGTTATGGAGGCGGTCCTAGCTGCGAGGAATATCTTCAGATTCTGCCTGGAGGATCTTAGCTCAAATGGTTGAAGGGTTGGCGACAACCAAGATGCCGCACAGTTAATTGGTGGGCGACCAATAAAATAATACAATATTTCTTTATCTGGAATACTAAGAGGGTGGAGGCACACCTTATTGTGCAATATGGTTTGTCGCCTTTCTCATATAGGATAGGTCTGTTGGGCTCGTCTTGTGTGCTGAGTATAATTATATGTGTTTTCTAAACTTTTAACCAATACATATAATTTTAACCTACCCAATAACTATTTTTCTATTTCCAAAAATATTATTTATTTATTTATTCAATTAAATTACTTTTTTAACCCAATTCTAATTTTATTAAAGTCATAACAACTTTACCGCATTAAGATTTATGAAGAAATACATTTAATTTCCCATTCAATAAAACTATCACGACTATTTTATTAATTCTCACATCAAATTTTAATAAATTAATTTCAATCAATTAAATAATAATTCAAAAAATTTAATTTAATCTCTAAATCATCTTTTTGTACTTAGCGAGAAAATGCATTCGCTGCAGATAGTGATATGACTTATTTCTCTTAATTGTTATTTTCATTCATTTCAAATTATCGATTTACATGTAATATGTTTGGGTTATGTCGAGCTAGTAGAGAGATCGCTTTGACATATAAAATAAGAGCTCAAATAATTTGTAATTAAATTCAGACTTTTTATGTCACATGTAACACCCCTAACCCGTATCCGCTGCCAGAACAGGGTTTCGGAGCATTACTACCATTTGCAGATCACTTAAAAAAATTAAAATACTTACCGATTCAATGCATCATATAAAATAAATATATTACCATTCAATCAACAGTTTGGCACTTGTATAAGCATCAAACAACAACATTGTTAGTATACTTGCACATATCTCATATAAATTCAACATTGATATATCTATTTTTCTCGGCATGTCGCAGTTGAGTTTAATAATAGTCTCAACTTACATAATTTCCTTGTATCAACATATCAAAGATAATCATATATGTACATGTCATGAAACATATCATGCTCTTACCGTTTCTTCACAAGCATATATCATTCATTTCATTATATCAATAGTTTATGCTCCATCATTTCCATATATTTTATGTATATTTATTCTGGTAATAGCTTATATCAAACTTAACATAAATTATATTCCATGTACTTATACTTATTTCGTTTATCCATTCTCATAATTATTTCATACAACGCTTTTGTACATATATTTCCATATGACCAGTTCTTGTAAACATTTCACACAACCATTTCATATAACCATTCGTCATCTGATACATTTTACCTGAATATCAATTGTTCAATAGACGTTATAGCGTCTCCCATCCACGGTCTTATTTATCTTTGACGTGATGCCATAGTGTCTTTCAACTATGGTCTTACTCATTTTCTGTCATGTTGCCATGGTATCTTTCAACCATGATCTTATTCTTTTCATGTCACGTTGCCATGGTATCTTTCAACCATGGTCTTACACATCTCATATCAGGTTGCCATGGTATCTTTCAACCATGGTCTTTCACATTTCATATCGAGTTGCCATGGTATCTTTCAACCATGGTCTTACACATTTCATATCGAGTTGCCATGGTATCTTTCACCATGGTCTTACACACAGTTGCCATGGTATCTTTCAACCATGGTCTTACATTTCATATCGAGAGCACACTCCATGAACCTCATCCTTACATGGGATTACCGGTCGAGCTAAATCCTGAATATAAACTCATAGAGTATTGTCGGGATTACCGGTCTAGGCTAAATCCCCTGCAACAACAATTACTCTAATGAGCTTGGATATGAATTACCAGTCCAGGCTAAATTCAGACCCTAATTCGGATTACCCGTCGTGGCTAAATCCATTTTCCACATATTCTTCGGGAGGGCTATATCAGGATAGGATCACCTGTCCGGGCTAGATCTTTTTTACCGCCAATTCCTTTTTAAAGATACGTCGAATTTTCCTTTCATTCAACCAGGATTTTTCCCATTTTATCAAATATATCAATATTTCATTAATTTTCATACAATGAACATTCAAATCATATTCACATCAATAACATACAATCTTAAGCATTTAAGAATATAATTCAAGTTACACGAACTTACCTCATTGCTTGTTTGTGTTTATAATTTCATTAATCTGATATCTTTTCTTTTCCACGATCAAGTCTCATATTTGAGTCATCCGGATTTTTATAAATAAATTTGATCGTCATTTTCATTCATTTCATATTATAATGCATTTAATTAATGCTTTAGGCAAAATTACCATTTTGCCCCTAAACTTTTAATTAATGACGATTTCATCCTTAGGATCAGGAAAATAAAATTCTTGCAATTTAATCCTTATTTCCAGCTATTATTCTCATATATGTTGATAACAATCCATGAATTCTATAAAATATCAGAATTTTTCATAATTTCAACACTTTTCAATTTAATCCCTAAAACATGTTTTCCCCCGATCTTGAACTAAATTAATAATTTCATTCAAGTTTGTAATTTAAATAATAAAATAATCCATTTCATGCAATTTGGTCATTTCTGACATGTTTACAAAATTGCCCATAAAGTTTTACTTTTATTCAATTTAGTCCCCGAGCTTAAAATATGCAAATTAGCCATGCTAGATGAATATTCATACATATTTTCCTCCCCTCCTCTCCATTCCACATCCTTAATGTAGATAACACACTTGTAAGTAACATTATCCATAATTTTATTATTTACTTTTATGAATATTCAAGTCGTCTATCTGCATCATAGTCACTAAATTATTTATATCTGGATCTATAGAACTCCAAATTAATATCCGATAATTTTCCTGAATCTAGACTCATTATATTCTTACCATAAAAATTTCAGAATTTTTGGTTTAGCCAATAAGTACATTTTATTCTTTAAAGTTACCCTGTTTTCTTTGTCGTGATTCGACCCTTCTTCACCAAAAATTAATTATCTCCTCATACAGGATTCAAATGATGTTCTTGTTTGTTTCTATTAAAAATAGACTCATTCATAATTTTAGACATATAAATTTAAGCCCCTAATTATTTTTCTTCAATTTTTTATGATTTTTCAAAGTCAGAACAGGGGAACCCGAATTCATTCTGACCTTGTCTCACAAAATTCATTATATCTCAAAATTTACAAATCCATTTCATAAGATTTAATTTCATATTTTTTCATCTTCTAATTCGATTTCTACAATTTATGGTGATTTTTCAAAGTTAGTCTCTCTCTTTGTCCAAACTGTTTTTGTGCAAGTCATTAATTACCATGTTATAACACCCTTATTTTCTTTTTCTACACCATTTCTCATCACTTTCTCTTATTTTCTCTTCACTAACATATCAAAAACATAGGACCTTATGTAAGAAAACTCTACTATAACATTATTTCCATACTTTGTCAATAATAATAAACTTAAAAACATATTGAAATCTTGATATACTTACCTTGTTCTATTGATACTAATCTTTAACTTGATTTTCTCTCTCCTCCAACTTCTATTTCTTGAATCCAACTTGATATTCTAACTCCCCATGCTCTCCTTAACATTTTTGTCTCTTGGTAGCTATGAAAATTCATTTGATTTTTGGGTGAAAATGGTGAATTTTTGGTAAAAGGACCAAATTGTAAAGAAAGCAAAACTTTCTTTCTTCCTCTCTTTCTCTCACGTTAGTGCATGGGAAAATATGGATGAGAATTCTCATCTTTCTTTCTTTATATACTAATAAAATAATAATAAAATATCTTATTAAAATATTAATAAAATAATATTTATCTAATTAAATAATTATAAAATATCAAAATATCTCTAGCATCATTATTACTTTTTAGATTTCTCTCTCTTCCAATTGACCATTTTGCCCTTCATTATCTTTTAAAATTCCATCATTTAGTCATCATTTAATTTGGTAAAATTGCAATTTAGTCCCTCATAGTTCTTCATCTATTCAATTTGGTCCTAATTTATCCATTTTCCTTAGTTTCTAGATCATTCCACTCTTAAATTATTTACACTATTGGTCCTTCAACTTTTTCATATTTACACTTTAACCCCTTAAATTTTGAATATTTACTCTTATGCAACAAAACTTTTCTCACTTTTACAATTTAGTCCTTTCTTGAATTAATATATCATAATATACTTCTTAATATTGACATAACTCAAAATTTCCCTTTTTGTCACTTTATTTCCTTATTTTACTATATCAAGGATAATATCTTACTATAAAAATTTTCAGGGTATTACATCACACACCAAAATTGGGCCTAGAAGTTTTGAGGGCAATTAGGGGATTTTGGCCGGAGTGAGTTCGGAAATTTAGAAGTATGATAACCCAAAAATATATTTGATTATGGATTTTAGAAAATTAAATCAATTTTTGAAAATAAAGTAGAAAAGACCTTTGATTTAAAAAGTGGACTGTTTAAAAAATTAAGTTGAAGTTAGGAGTACCACAAAGCTAAATATCCTAAATTTTTAAAAATTGCCCTATTTTTCTCCCCACCTATCAGAGACTCAGGAAAACCTCTTCTCCCCAATTATTTTTTCCATCTCCTAAAATCCCCAAGCACCATTCACCTATTTCAATTCTTTTGGTTTCCATTAACTTCCAAGCACTAAACCTCCCTAGAATTTCAAGAAAAGCATAAAAAAAAAAAAAACATCATTGATTTTACCATTGTGCAACTTGTGGGTTTTCTTGGATTTACACCAAACATTCAATTTTCTCCCAATGAAGGTAATGTTTCGTTTTTCTATTAGTTTTTTTTATTATATCTAGGCTTTTAAATTGAGTTTTTATCCATTGAATCAAAAGTTTTGAATAAATGTTGAAATCTGGGTTATTAATGGTGAAATTTTGGATTTTGAATGAAATCGATGTTTCAAAGTGTTTTTCAACTCGTTTTGATGTGATTGGAAGGCTTCTAAACTCTTCTTAAAGTTTCGTTAAAAGATTATAAATTTTTATTGAGTTTTTATGAAAGATGGTCATTGTATGTCAAATTTGGAACCGTGATTCTGAGTAGTTTAGAGTCATTTGAAGATTTTGAATTATCTTTAGATAAGTAATTAGATGATTGGAATCAATTTTAGGCAAATGAATTGAGTCAAGATTAAGATATTTGGGTTTCAAATTTGCAAGTCAGAAATTTTAGTTTCAAGAGGAAGAAACCTTCGATTTGCATTTTGGTTGTTTAGGTCTGGTTAATTTTGGTGAAGATTTGGAACCGTTGGAGCCTTCGAAAAGCAAGGCAAAAGAAAAGGAAAAGTTAGTTTAGGCTTTTGGTGACTAAGGGAAAGCGCAAACGGTGAATGTTTGGAATCTTTGCTTGTAGACACGATTCATAGTGTTAAATGAGAGCTTAGGAGTAGCTTAAACCACTACTCTAAGTTCCGAGTGTAAGCTTTCCTATTCCCTTCGTTAATTTTGCGAGATATGTGATTATGAGATGTGGATTGTGTATTTTGATATGTTAGTGTGATATGAGATATATGTTTGTGATAACTATTGTGAATATGTTAATTGCAGGCATGCTAAACATGCCAAATGACAGTGATGATGTTGTGTTAAATATGTAAATGTGTAGTGAAAGTGTGTAGAAAATGGTAAGTATATATGTGTTTTATTGTAGATATTTTGGCCTTGTGGCCTTTTGAGACTGTTAAATATAGTTGGTATGTCATAGGATAATGTGAGTACTTACCATTGTGTTATGTTTTTGAGGCTTTAAGGCTCAAGACAGTTTTGGAGCGATAAGGGAATGTGAGCTTAGCTCCATTCACCGGGATATGTTGGTGTGTTGAAGAGTGTTAGCTAAATGCTACGTTTTTAGGATATGTTTGACTCATTGAGTCATTGGTGTGTTGGAGATCCATGTATCCAGTGTGTGGTGATAGAGCCCACTTTTATATTTCATAGACTCAAGTGCCAATTTATCATTAAATGAAATATTATGAAATGTGATGTATGTCTAATTATATGATTTCAAATTAAGATGAGTTGATAGTTGATGCATGAATATTCTAGTATGTCACTTTGGTTAAATATGAATGAAGTTGTTCTTTAGATGTTCTCATTTAATGTATGAAATCATGTTTATTTGGTGGTTTTTTCGATCATTCACTGAGCTTGTTTTAGCTCATCCACTCTTTCTACACATTGCAGATAGCTAGCATTGCGGTGTGAGCGGTGCGAAAATCCAAGGAAGTGATCCAAGTTAGGCTTAAAGGAGGTGAAACTCATATTATTCTTTGAATTGTGGAATAAGGCAATGTGGTAGACATTTTGGTTGATTATTATTATGTCTTAAATGGTTGATACGATTTTAGACTCTTAGGAATTGATGGATGTTTGATATTATGTTATTGGGTTGTCTTGGCTTAAATTATTGACATTACTATGAACTGCAAATATAGACATTTTGATGTTGAATACTGAAGTTTTGGTTGCATGTTGAGGTGGTATGTGATTGAATATGTTAAATGCCCTATTTTGTTGTAATTTTTGTTGATTTGTACAGAGGTATCGATATTTGGGGAATATGTATCGATACCTCCATGTTGAAACGAATGTGCAGGAAGTCAATAGCTTAAATTCGTATCGATACCCTTATTCGAGTATCGATACTCGGGGTAAAAATATATATACTATTTCCTTTGTACCGATAGTTTGTTTGGTTCCATTATTTTGCAAATAAAAAGAATGCTAAAAAAGTATCGATTTTTCTAATGGTATCGATACCTATCTTTAAAAATATCAATACTTAAGATTGAGTATCGATACCTACATGTTTTCTTTGAGAGTTTTTGTTAGATGGTCCCCATGCATGATTAACTTGTTATTAATGTCAATAAACGTTTGATAAGTCATTTTAAATGTTGTCTAAGGTGTTTAAGACTTAATGCTCCTTTAAATATTTAAGAATGATGATGGTTGCATGTTTTTGAGATTGTGTGAATATGTGTGAGTTTGATGTTTGATGTAGCGTCTTATTACTCGTGCCGGGCGATCTGGCCGGGTATAGGGTGTTGCATTTTATCTATTAATTACACATTATTTAATCATAGATTCATTCCACTAAAGTATCATGATTGAAATCTCTTTTATTATATACAATTATGAAAGCAATTTAATAAGTACTTGTCCAATGACTTTCTCATAAGTGTGTTATACTCATAGAATATCCTTAGTCTTTTTAAGTCAAAGTTATTCATCTAATAGGATCCTATTTTATCTCATGGTAACTATTACATCATTCTTCATGAAAAAGTCAATTAACAAATAGCTGTAACACCCTAAAAACTGGGTTACTAGAATCGGATAAGTAGGATTAGGTTAGCGAACCAGAAACCGTAATTAGGCGAGATAATTAAATAATTAGGAATTAATTAAATAAAATATTAAAATAATTATAATTGAAAATTTTAGGTTAAGAAATTGAAATTAGGTGATTGGGAATTAATTAGTTAAAATGAATTTTAAAAATGAGATCAGATTTGAAAATAATTTTGAGATTGGCTTCAATTAGAAACTAAGGACCAATTTGGAAAAATGAGGAAACTATAGGTGGTCAAAGGGTCAAAAGCCCAATTTTTAAAAATTAGTTGGTTATATAAAATCACCTACAATCCATTCCCTCCACACTTTCAACCATTTCAAAACTTTGTTAGGTCTAAAAATTTGAAGATAAATTTGAGATTGGCTTCAATTGGAAACTAAGGACCAATTTGGAAAAGAGAGGAAACTATATGTGGTCAAAGGGTCAAAAGCCCAATTTTTAAAAATTGGTTGGCTATATAAGACCACCTGCAGTCCCTTCCCTCCACACTTTTAACCATTTCAAAATTTTGTTAGATCTGAAATCAAAAGTTTTCTCTCAAAATTTCCTTCATCCTTTTGATTTTCTTAGCATCCAAACACCTTTTTCTTTTCCAATCTCAAATGAGATTCATTCTTTCTCCTTCAATTTTCTATTAACACTTAGCTCATTTTTGCTCAATTGATCAAATTTCGTGAAGATCTTCAAATTAAAGGTAAACATTCTGATTTCCTATGAATTAAACATTTAATGTGTGGTTTCAATTTGTGTTTTTATAAAGCTAAGCAAGAAATCATAAGATCCATGGTTTTAGAGTTTAGGCACTACAGGAAAATAGACTTTTAGCGGCGCTTTCCCAAGTGCTGCAAAAAACGTCGCTATATACAACGCTGCAAAAATTAGTGGCGTTTTTTTAAAAAAATGCCGCTAAAGACCATGACCTTTAGCGGCGCTTTTTTCGCAAACGCCGCTAAAGACCAGGACCTTTAGCGGCGCTTTTTAAGCAAACGCCGCTAAAGACCATGACCTTTAGCGGCGCTTTTTTCACAAACGCCGTTAAAGATCATAACCTTTAGCGGCACTTTTCTCACAAACGCCGCTAAAAATAATGATATTAAAAAAATTATTTTATTTTAATTAAATAATATTTATTTCTATGTTAAATATTATATTATGTTTAATTTTGATCTTTAAACTATATACATTTAAGGATAAATAAAAATATTAATTAAATTAAATTTTCCATTAAAATTTAAACTTCAAAACTAAATATAAAAATTAATGAATTTAAATTTAATACATAAACATTGATTCAATATGTAATTTAATACAAAAAAAACACACACACACAGACACACAAAGTATTAGAATTTCTAAAACATAATTCATCCTGGTGAGAAAATAATGCCAAATCATCATCACATCTCATTAATCAAAGGAAAAAGATCAGAAAAGAAGAAGAAACAATATACAACAGAGGGCTGGTTCAAGCTTTAGATGAAGCCAAAGTAGTGCAATGCCTGCATATATAACTTAGTGAAACTAACAACAAAAAAACACAAAATAGACAAACAATCACGCAGCAAAACTAGAGCAAATACAAGAATTTAAAAAATAAAAAAAAAAAGATGATAAATGGCAGCAAAGCTAAAAACAAGTAGCAAAGTCAAACTACGCAGGCGATAAGAAGAAAATAACCAAAATTTTAAAATTTAAAATAGTACAGGGCCTAAAATTAACTAATTTGAAAAGTATTGGTCAAATTAAAATATAAGAACTAAATGCATAACTTTCGCAAAGTATAGGAACTAATAATAGAATTAACCCGATATCTTTCTGTTGATTTGAAGTTTCTATCGACCTTTACCAATTCTCTGAAGCACATACAAGATGGAGATGTCTAGATTTAATTTCGAGTCTTTTACTCTGCTTGGCTTTAAGATGGGAAAGCAGTGGAGTTGGAACATGGGCATCCATTTATTTTAATGGGAGTTGAACCAATGGATAGAATTCATGCATACTTTGTAGTCTCAATTCTAATCCAAATTACTTGATTTGGAAAGACTCTACCAGTGGGGATATAAACTACTGTTGATAGCATACTCAATTAGGGCACCTATGGTTTGCCGATGCAACTAGGGACAACAAGCAAAGTTTGCATTTCAATCACTCTTCAATGCTTAAATTAATAGTTTTTTGTTTAAGAAAATGAATAAAGATAGAAGAAATTTATATTACAGGAGACCCAAAGTAGCAAAAGATTACAGAAAATAAAAAAAGGGTAAAAGAGAAGCTTAACATACCTGAAATAGAAGAAGAAAACTGTGAAAAATCAGTTTTAGTGCTTATTGACTACCTGTTGAGTTTGAGACAGGAAAGATTTTTAGAAGAAACTGTAAAAATTATATAAAAAGCTAATAAAATTTTAGCTAAAATAAAAACTTCAAGATTTTAATATTTTAGATTTAAGTATATAGTTTCTTTTCTAAATTTATTCAGTTGTGTTTTTTAATTTTTAAATTTAAAGGTAACATAAAAATATGAAAATAAAAATATCAATTACAAATTATATTTAATTTACATCACTGGAAGATCATATGAAGTTATAAATTGAAAAGATTTAACCAAAAATATATACATGTCACATATAAAGACTGTAGTTCTCTGAGTTGCACTGTGGCATTATCTAGTTATGCCAAGAAAGAGCTTTCCTTGTTTCACCTTTTGTATATTTCTCCTAGTTACTGAAACCAAATACCCCAGAAGAGAGGTGGAAGCGTGAAAGGACAGCATTTTCTAAACCGATTTGAGGACAACTAAAATAACTAAAATAATCAATGTGTGACCGAAATATGATAGATGATATAATTTTTTTTTATTTTATAGTTTTATTTATTTATTTATTTATTTATTTTATTATTTGAAAATGATGAATTTCTTTTAATTTGGAGTTTAAAATTTTTTTTCTTATTTAATATTAATCCATTAAGCATAGCTCAATACTATTTTTTTAATATGAATTCCTCTAATATTAGCAATATTTTTGTAGCATAACAAAAAAAAATAGCCTTTGACAAAATGACCCCGTATAATGGCTAGCGACTAGAAGGACAACTATCCTAGATAAGAAATCGTGATGATTGGGGAAGAGTACCTCAAAGATTTGCATCAAGAAGGTCTTAATGGACTTGCTCTTGTCGATCACAGTCTCACTACCAACTTCAAGACGGCCGATTTGTTTGGGGTCAATCTTATATTTTGCAAGGAGTGAAGTAACAATTTGTTAAACTGCAGATCAAACATAACCACATTCGTAAAATCGAAGAAAGTGTTCATTTCAACCATCCATACAATGCAAATCTTAGTCATTATTATACATCTTGTAAAAGCAAGATTACGTGATGCTAATAACATATAAGAAGAGTAGATATAAAATGTAGAATTTGTAACCTCATAGAGATAACATCTTCCACTTCGTACAAAATGCCATGCAATCTTGTCCAAGTCCAATGGTGTATTTCCCTTACTAGCACCATCATGAGCCTCCAATGCTTCTGTTTTGTAGGAAAAAGAAATGAATATCATAAAATTAATCTCATAGTACATTAATCTATGAATAAATAACATATCAAATAAAAAGCCATCATTCTCCTATAAACTAAAACAAGTATTCATAACCATATGATCATGCAAAACTAGAATTTTTTTTTCTAGGAAAATTGTAATTAACACCCATTGATCCATGAGGAATCAAACATAACACTTTAACAGTAGTTAGACTTCACCAAATTATAGAGTTCAAATGAGATGAACTTTTCAGATATACAATTAAAAATTTTGAAACAAGAAAAAAACCCCAAGAAAATTAAATTTGGAGGTAATAAGTTTATTCACCGTAAATAACCAAAAAAAATTCCACCTTTGACCCATTTTTCTCCCTTGAATCAGCAACCCAACCAAAACCCAGAACTCAAAAACTCAAAGAAATTAACAGGAAAAAAAAAAGGAAGAGATGAAATCACCTGTTGAACACAGGTAGGAGGGAAGTAGATTTCCATAGCAAGAATTCCCACATTCTTATCCATTGCTAAATGGATATTAACAAAAATATCCTCAACTGTTGCAAAGCCCTAATTTCTATTAGCAAACTATGTTTATATGCAAATGCAAATGTCATAATTTAAAACCAAATTCCATTCGCATAAGTAATAATTTAAAACCCCCTGATTTTGCTTCACTTTAAGATTACAAATTGCAAGTGAATTTGAAGTATGAAATCAAATGATTCAACAAAAATAGCCTTAAAGGATAATGCCAAGTCACAGTGAAGTTTTTGAGCTATGAAAAGCAAGGGAGTGAAAAGGGTACCTCGGTTTCAACTTCGACAGCAGCAAGACGGAGCATTTGAGAATTGTGAGTAGCGGAAGTTGGAGTGTCATTGTCTTCAAAGTCTTTGACTGACTTAACAACCGGTAGCTTTTTGTGTATGTCCAATGGGCGTGGCCTAAACGATAGCATACTCATTTTTTGTTCTTCCTTTTTCTTTCACCTCACAGCGCACTCTCAATCGATTCAGTTATTCCACATCGAAACCAACATACTAATTAAAAAGATAACAAAGCGAAAATCCACTTAACAATTCAAATTCAAAAGAAGAAAAGGAGGAAATTTAGCACTTGCATTTTCATGCACTGGTTCATACTGAAAGCAAACGGAACTGTAGGCAGAGCAATCATTGGTAACAACGGAATTGAGCAACAGGAGATTGAAAAATGGAGAGGCTTACATTGACAAGGGAGAGGTCAAACGGGAGATTTCTAGGGTTTTGTTGCTGCTGCTGCTGGGGCAGGGATTCTGAAATCTCTTAGATTGCTGCCCCCGAAATGTCTTCTTTTCGCCCATTTAGTCTTCCCCCGGTTCTAGGAGCAGCGATTGACTATCTTGATGCGGAGGGATCGCTTCTTCATGAACCAAAAGTTATATCCTAAACCAACAGATCCTCTTTCTCACAGCATTTTTGGAGCAGGCTCAGTGCTTTCTTGAAAGCCTAGAATTAAAAGAAACCCTAATAGATCGAGAGAAAATGAGTAGGGACTAACGAGCGGGTAATCAAAAATTGGGGGTTTTAATTTTTTTTTTGCGGCGTTTTCACTAAAACGCCATTATAAGATTAATTTTAAAATTTTTTATTTTTAACATATTTTTTATTTTTTCTTTTGGAATTTTTTTAATTTTGAATATTGAACTTTTAATTGAAATATGGACTAAAATATTAAATATTAAATTTTAAGTTTTTATTTTTTATTTTTATTTTTATTTTTAAATTTTAAATTTTAAATTTTGAGTTTATTTTTATTTCGGTTTAATGTGTAATTGTAGACGTGAAATTCTAATTGTGGTTTAAATGTATAGTTGAAACTTTAATTTTGATTTAATCATACACATTTAAAAAAATACATCAATATATTTTTATATTGAATAAATATAAATATTTATGTATCCATGCAATATATAAATATAAAATGATGTTATATCAATAATTGTGTAAAAGAAAATGAAAAACGTAGACAATATATATTTTAAAAAGAAAATGAGTTACAATTAAAAAAGCGTGGAGACACAAATGAGTGCAGAGAATTTCCGTTCGTATAAATAAATATATATTTTGATTAATCAGTATAGATAAATATTAAAATAGTATAAACAAAAATTATTAATAAAATTTAAAGGTAAACTTATCATTTAAAATATTTTTCACAAAATATCCCTTCAATCCATTAAACAATATAACACCTTATTAATATATAAAAATATTTTTTATCAAAATCAAGATATCTATTATCGATAACAATAATTAATTATAGGGTTTAAGATTTAATTATTGAATATGATTCACTTGAGATTAACATACTATATACCCATGGCCATTAAACCTTAAACCATAAAACCCTAAACCATAGACCTTAAACCTTAAATATTAAACTATAAACCAAAAATAAATTTAATCAATATTAAGTATTGCTTCCATAATTTATTATGAACATAAGCTTTTACATTAATATATATATGTATATACACATCAACATCCATGTGACGTTTTTTGGGGTTTAGGGTTTTAAAAGTTATGGTTTAGTGTTTAGGGGTTTAGTATTTTAGGAGTTATAGATTAGTGTTCATGATTTTTTGGGGGTTTAGGGTTTTAGGGGTTATATGACTTTTAGCGGGGTTTTACCAAAAGCGCCGCTAATGCTCCGACTTTTAGCAGCGTTTTACCAAAAGAGCCGCTATTGCCCCGACTTTTAGCGGCGTTTTACCAAAAGCGCCGCTATTGCTCTGTTTTTAGCGGCGTTTTAACAAAAAACGCCGCTATTGCTCTGTTTTTAGTGGCGTTTTAACAAAAAATGCTGCTATTGCTTTGTTTTTAGCGGCGTTTTACCATAAACGCCGCATTGCTCTGTGTTTTACAATTTTTGCGGCATTTTTTGATAAAACGCCGCTAAAAACGCCATTAAAACCCTATTTTCCTGTAGTGAGGGTTTGCTCATTTTCAATTAGACTATGGACATGTTTAAGTTTGTCTACTAATACAAGTTGTCTGTCTATACTACGATCCGACCACGTAATACCGCTTAGTATTAGTTAAACATTTAGACAACTAATGAGCAACTTTTGTTTCTATTTTGCTTTGCATGCAAAAATCATTTGAGGGCAAAATACAAAGTATATTAATTTAATTCATGAATAATTTTATTAATCAATCTATTCGAAAAAATTATAAGTGTAGTTAGACGAAAATACTACATTTGGGGCACCAGATCCAACAAGTAATGCCATGACAAATTGGTTGAACTGTGTAATAATTGTATGTTTAATTTATTGATTAAATATTTAAATTGTTTAGACTCACAGGGCTTTTTAAGCTCACCCACCCTAGTTTACTCCTTACAGATAACCCTCAAGACTAGGTTCGGATTTGACACTCGAAGGTCTCATTATGAATTTTCAGGCATTAAAGTTTTTTAATTACTCTATTTATTTTTTGTATTATTTTAACTTGGGACTGTAGTTTTTATTTAAGTATGGACTGTAGTATATGATATTTTTATCAAGGATTTTTGCATGGATAAGTTTTGACAGAAACTAGACGAATTTAAAAATCAACCCAATAAACAATAAAAATATGACTTTTTCTACAAAAATCAAATGCAATAATTTTTCCTCATAACAGTAATACAAAGGTTTTAAATGGGATTTTCCGACATAAAACTGAGTTTTATTTCAAATGACACGACATTTTAATAAATTGAACTTAACAATGGATGACCTAACAAACCGATGTTTTTAACTTCATGCAACCACACTAAGTTTTCTGAAAATTTAACAAAATAGTGATTTTACAACCAGACATTTGTACTTAGCCATTTTGGTGGTTAATGTAACCTTCAAATTTTGACTATAACGTCTAAGTTGAGTTTAGGATGTTACATTACTTGTAGGAACCATTGAGGGTAGTATAGTATAGAGATAATGAATAACATTTGTTTATTTCTATGAATAATCAATTTGATCATTTTAGTAATTTATCTAATATAATGAAATTACTATACTGAGGGAGATCCTAACATTCTCCAACTTGTCTTAATGGAGTAAACGAATCATATTTCGCATCTTATATTGCCCGATATGTTTTACTAAAGCTTCTAGCCACTAGAACTCAGTGAAGACAATTCGTCGCGTTGTGAAGAATATCACCATCTAAGGCTTTAGCTAAATTTGATAGGTGCTTTGAGAGAAGCTCTTATTAGGGCTATAAATGAACGAAGGGTTCGATGAACAATTTTTTGTTCGTTTATACTCGTTTATCAAGCTAAATAAACAAGATTTTAAGGCTCGTTTGTTAAACGAACCAAACACAAACAAAGCTTATTCAGTTCATTTATGTTCATGAACAAACTCGTTTATGTTCGTTTAAATCCCGTTTATTGTTTCATTAGTATATATTAATAAAATTATTATGGTTTGTATGCTTTTTCATATCTAAAAAAAATAATGTTCACAGATATGTTTGTTTAACTTAAACGAACGAATATGAACAGACACAATTTTAAACAAACGAATATGATAATTTAAAATTATTAACGAACACAAACTGAACAAGAATAAACTTAAAAATAAACAAACGAAGAAAAATATGTTTATTCAAACTTGATTAATTTATTGCGGTAACTCTTATGAAGATTATCACCATCTGACAAGAAAAGTTTATTACCATCTCGAAGTCGCCAGTGTAAGCCTTTTAACAACTCTCTTCATTGCAAAATACTTTTCCATGCCCAGTTGTCTGAAGGCTTTTGCTTTGCTCTAAGAAAGGATTCATTCTTGCATATTTAGGTCCCAGTGTATTCTTTAGAAGGGAACTGTCACCTTTCAAGATCCTCCAAGCTTGCTTTGCAAGTAGGGCTTGGTAGAATAGCTTGCAGGTATTTGATCCTTAGACCACCTTTTGGAAATGGTTGACAGGTTTGATTTCAATTAACGAAGTGCAAGCTATTATTATTTTCAGTCTGGTTCCACCAGAAGTTCCTTATAATTCGGTTAACAGTTGAGCAAGGCCCTTAAGTGGCTTTGAAACATGACAGGTGTTATATATGAAGGCTCGTTAAAGTGGACTTGATGAGTGTTAGCTTGCCTCCAAGGGGCAGTAGTCATTACAATTTATTCCCCTTCTTGTCAATGATAGCTTGAAGCAAGAGGTTCTCCTTGTTGAAATATTTGAGATTAAATCCAAGGAGTTTGCTCAAATTTATATTCTCCTATTACAAAAATAATGATCCCATCTAAATTAATGCTAAATTTACAATAAATGAAGTTTAACTCAGGTGGATGGATATTAGCAATAAAATAAAATAAAGACCAAGTTTAGAGCAAAATCAGCATTTTTTTTTCTTTTTGTTTTTTGCATTTACAGCTAGCAAAAGTGATTAAAATAAAAGATGCTCGTATATTTATGAAATCAATAATTAATCCAAGTTAGCTGCCCGACGTTTATCCTTTCCCATTATTTAAATGGGAAAAATTTTCTTCTTTTGTGAGATGAATGTGAACACCCTTTAAACTATTCCAACTCCACATGATGGATGCAATATATAATTTATATACAAACCTATATCTAGGGATTAAGGATTCATTTCGTTGCTTTCCGTATTATTATTATTTCACATCCTCCTTACCATGGAAAGCCTATAAACTATGTTTCTTTTTCTTGACTACTCTGCCCATGATAGCCCAAATTATTATTTAAAACAATGTTAGTATTAAATTGCCAAAACTTTTGTCCGATACCTCTTTTGGACAGATCTAACATTGACTAATAAAGCATATATCATAGAAAAGGAAATCGCAATTAAAAGAATAAAATAATTCAATTCAAATATATATACTGCATCAAGACTAGGAAAGATGGTAACTTGATCTCATCAACTGTGTTGCACTGTTGGGATTACGCATAGTCAAAGCTGAAATTAATAGATATGATCGAGATTTTGGCAAATCCCATACTTGAAGGCATGCATGAAAACTTAGTACTTTGCGTTGTACTTAAATTCCGACGTTTTTGGCTTCTACGAGGAAACATGTCATCGTATCTCCCTATTGGACATGAGAATCCTCATCACATGCGTCTGCCCAATCAAACCTTCCAAACAAACAATTTACACTTCATCCTATATAATAAAAAACTTGGAGAGATGTAAACGTAATACTAGTCTAGGGATTAAGTTATTATTATATAAAATTTGATGTTTTTATAGAATTGTGGGTGCATATATATAAAAAGCTGATAACCAACCAGTGCTTAATTTAATTAAATGTAAAAATTGTAAGCTTGTGGCTGATTAGTACGACTGTTTTTTCAGTACGTTTCCCATTTGACTAAGCTCGAAAGAGGCGTGCAACGGCAGAAACTTGTGGGCGATGATTGTGTCTTCCACATGCATCCTCTGCCCTTTGTGTATGTATTATTATATTTGTATGTATCTTACTGTTATTAATTTCTTACCTCAGTATTTAATTAATGATGCATGATCATTTATTTTTATTTTTAATAATATATTTTTATTTCATGTAATATAAAATAATTAAAATGTTTTTAATAAGTTAACTCGCTTTGCATTGGCATTCTTTGTTAGTATTGGAAGATATAGGTTCAAGCACCTTTGAAGTGTGTTTATCCTCCTATTTAATGGTTGAGGGAGATTAAGGATAATTTTAAGCATTGTATAAAAAATATGTGTTTTAATAAGATATTTTTTATTTTTAAATTTTAATTATAGATAATAATAATAAAAGTGTAATTCAATATTTATTGAACTTAATCTACAATTTTTTAATTTTAATATAATAGTATAACTTACAATTCAAAATACACTTCAATATTTATTCAACTTCACCTATTTTTGTTTTATATTTAGTTGTAATATAATAATAAAAGCAATGGTTTAAATTAAAATGGAGGATAATTATAAAGTATAATTCCATATTTTATCGTACTTTCTCTATTTAAAAATTTTTATTTAGTTTTGATATAATAATACTTCCTTATGTTCAAGTAAGAAATAATTTAAAATAATAAGATATTTATTTATAAATTTAAATCTTTTAAATTATAATAAACTTTTAAATTAAGATTTAATGCAAGGTGTAATTCAATATTTAAACTATTAGTATAATAAGATATTGCTTGTTTATAAATTTTAATAGTTTAAATTATAATGAAAATGCATTTCAAGATGAATATAAAGTGTGGTCGCAAGCTACTCGAGATCAACTCGAAAAAATTCGAATTCAATTTGGTAATAATCGAATCGAGCTCAAGCTATTGATTGAGTTGAATTTGAGCTTAGTAAAACTTGACTCGAACGGTTTGCGAGTCTTATCGAGCTTTTCATCTTTTTATATTATTAAATTATGTCATTGCCCTTAATATATATTATTAACCATGAGCTTAATTATTGAGTCGAGTTCGAGCTTGAGTACAAAAATTGATAAACGAACTTAATCGAGCTCGAGCTTAAAAATAGATGTTCGGTCGAGCTCTAGCTTGGTAGTCCTCGGGTTTGGCTTGGCTCGATTACACCTCTAATGGGAGAACTTATGCCATTTACATCAATAAAATTACTTTAACTTAACCACTCAACCCAAACATTTTTTATGTATACTTTATTACCTCCATCGATTGTTTATCTATACTTATCTAACATAATTCTTATATTTAAGCACTTTGTTGAGTTGGTGTCACCCTTAATCAGGTCACCAACTCAATTATGAAATTTAAAATTATAATTAATATTATTACAATGTAACTTTTTTTTAATACTTTTATATAATATTTAAGTAAAACAATTACAAATTGAAAATTTAAGGATCAAACAAGTTTGTTACCACTCCACCAATATTCATTATTGAACAAATTTTAAAAGAAAATGCTTTAAGCATAAAATATTTTCTTTCACCCGCATCACAGGTGTGACAAAATTAATCTAGTACTATATAAGCAGTTAAGCACTTTATTGAGTTGGTGTCACTCTTATCTAGGTCACCAACTCAGTTATGAAGTTACAGATATATCTCTTCTTTTAAATTATAATTAATATCATTATAATGTCACTTTTTTCTTTCTGTGCTTTTATATCATCTTTAAATAAAACCATTGTAAATTATAAATCCAAGGATAAAACACGTGTCCAATGTTCAATAATATTGAAATACAAATTTATTACCATTTCACCTATTTTTATTTTAAAATATTTTTAGCATAAAATATTTTCTTTCACCCGCATTGTGGGTGTGACGGGTAAATATACTTTTTTGATACCCATGTCTCGTTCTGATATGATAAAATGGAAGATAAACATAGGTACCAGTTTAAATTAAAAATATATATAGTTATCAAAAAGTATATTTACTGTATTTTAAATTACAATGTTAATGTATTTCAAGATGAATATAAAATGTAATTCAATATTTATTATATTTTATCTATTAACATAATTTATTTTTAGTATACTAATAAAATTCTTAAGTTTAAGTTTGTAACACCCTATACCTGGCCTAGGCGACAAGCCAAGTCTGGAAAGCTACAATAAATATTCCCAGAAATCCAATCTTTCAAACACAATTTAATAGCAATTCGAAACCATATAAAAAAAACATTCATAAAAAACTCCAGAAACTTAGTCCAGATAAAAATCTTAGGAAATTCATTTATACGAAATTACCGAAAACATAAAAGCCAATAAGAAGAACGATTGAACTCTCGACATGCTGACCCAATCAAGTTGGTCGATTACCTGTAATTCAGTCAATAAACAAAGTGAGTTGATAATTAATGTACGTAAAAATTATAAATTCAAACATAATTATGAATATATCAGTAAATTCTCGGATTCAATTTCAGAACCAAATTCAATGAACATTTTGTACAGTTTTAACAGATCAGATAGAAAACAAATAATTATAATTTCAAGTGTAGAACAAATCAGAAACAGATGCAGTTTTCCTACCCCAATCCGCAACACACCATCTCCAACCAACCTTACACACCATAAAGGGTATTTAATACCCATCCAACCCTACACACTACATAGTGTCAGTATGACACGTTTCGTTAATTGCAGTCTTACTACCAAATCTAATTGCGATATACGCTAAATTCAAATAGAGTTTGTGGTTTAGCCACTGAATCAGTACAGATCACTTCCTCCTTAAACAATAATCACCCAATGCAATTGCAGATTACAAATGACAGATATCAAGCATGCATATACAGTTATACATACATAGTTTGAAGTCAGATAGTACAGATTAATAATATTATCAGTTATCGCGTTCAATGAACGCACTTATAATCAACTAAACAGTCTCAGATCATGGAATAATAGTTTATACAGTTCAAGGCAAATCATGCGGACCCTACGGAAGGCCCACGTTCGCTTTGAACGACACCTATGATCCTAGGAAAAATCTCAGTGACATAGGCCAGACACCCTTGTGGATTCAGATAGCTTGGGTGTTTGGCTTGTGTGGTCTACACAGCCTAGCACACGCCCATATGGCCCCAAATGATGGTTTACATTGCCTGACACACGTCCGTGTCACCGGCCCGTATGACCCCTACACCAAAATAGTGAGCTACATGGTTTGGTCACACATCCGTGCCCCTAGCTCGTATGACTCTAATTTATAAATAGCGAGTTACACGGTCGGGAGACACGCTTGTGTCCCTAGCTCGTGTGTCTCTAATCCAAATACACAATTACTTTTAATAATCTCTAAGTCAAACACAAAATTGAGTTTCGTCGAAAAGTTTTGGTACAAAACCCAAACTCGAAACAACAGTACCTTTGCGCAAAATAGACAAGTTCAACAACAATAAACATAACAAAAGTTCAACAACAAATCTCATGAATTTAAGATAACGAAATACGCACCCTTACCGATAACAATAATGGAAATTAACGAGCACAAAAATAAATCAATGAGCAATTATAAAAGAAATGATAAAAAGAAAAAATAAATAAATAAAAATGAGGGAAAAGAAAAAAATGAAGAAAGGAAAGAAGAGGGAAAAGAATCGTTTAACTAATTTTAAAACAATTTTATGGAATGGTGTAAAAATATATATTTCCTTATTGCATATGTAGAGACTCGAACACAAGCCTAAAGAGTAGATAGATGTTTAACAATTGAACCAACAGGCTCATTCTTGACATAGATCAAAAAAAAAAAAAACTTAAGTTGAGAGCTTACAAGCTAGAGTTCAAACAAAAGAATAACAAAAAATTCAAAAAAAAAAAGGATTCGAACCTAGAACCTCGCATACTCAACACAACACTAAACCACTGAAGTAGACACCTATTTATTGGCATAACTTGACAAGCAAAAGTTCAATTTTTTAGGGCGTTACAACTCTCTCCCCCTAAAAAAAATTTCAACATCGAAATTTACCTGACTCAAACAGGTACGGGTATTGTTGACGAATCGAATCCTCAGGTTCCCAAGTGGTTTCCTCAATTCATTATTCTGCCACAAGACCTTAACTAGAGGTATAGTTTTCCTTCACAAGACTTTAACGTCTCACTCCAGAATCTGAATAGACTCCTCCTCAAAGGTCAAATCAGGTCTCACTTCAATCTCCTCAACAGGAACTGTAATAGCTCAATTTCAGTGAAATCGGAACAGTGGTTTTGGGACCACAAATTTGAGCCAAAAATAAATTTTATTTTTATTTTATTTCATGGTTTGTATTATGATAGTGATGTCATGTGAAAATATTGATAAGAAAATTTTATCAATTATGAGTTTAATTAGGGAAAGGACTAAATCACATAAAATGCAAAAGTTTAATTCTAGTAGCTATAAGGATTAAATAGCTATGGAGTTCAAAACTAGAGGTCCTTATATGGTAATTAGACCATTAAAGAAAAGTATGTAGATATTTTGGTGACTCATCCATGGAAATTTAGAAAAAAGGCAAAGACTAAATTGGAAATTGAATTAATTTAATTAATTAAAAAGATGACAAAAGAAATATCATCTTATTTTCTCATCATCTTCCCCAAATAATACATGGAAACCTAGGAGAGAGAGAAGAAACTTTCTTGGCTTAATTAGGTAAGATTTCTTGTCCCATTTTTAGTAATTTTGATATTTTTAAAATCGAGATAGTTTAATCTATCTATTTGGGTGATCAATTTGAAAAGTTATCAAAGTATGGAAATTTTGTCATGGATGAATATGCTGAAAATTTAAAATTTATGGTAGAAAATGAAAGGTTGTTGATAGATAAATAACTTTTACAAAGTGATTTTTTATGAAAACATAATTTAGGGACTAAAGTGTAAAGTTGTGTAATTTGATGAAAAATTTTGAATTTTATAGAATGTATGTGCTGTAAATTTTTTAGTGAAATTTTGGTTAGGCTTGGAATAGGGAGTAAATTGCATAAATTTCATTTTCCGAGCCTAGAGACAAAATTAGAATTTATGGAAAAGTTAAGGGCAAAATGGTGATTTTGCCTAGGACATAAATTGAGTCCACTTGAATGTGAAATGTGATAAATTGATTTATAAATCCATTTATATAGATCTGAACAACAAAAATTCAAAGTTAGACTGAGGAAAAGAAAAAGCTTCGGATTAGTAGATTTTTAAACACGAACAAGTGTCGAGGTAAGTTCGTGTAACTAAATTTAGTATATAAATATGTTAAATTCAATGTTATATTATAATGTATGATATATGTAAATTGTATGGATGTTGTAATATGTGAATGGACACATGCTCGAAAATGTTGAAAAGAGATTAATTCTGTCTGAATATTGAATTTCGATGGATAAATGTGATTTTCCTTAACAAATGAGGTCCTGTATTTGTTGCAAGTGGGATGTAGCCTGGACTAGTAATCCCGATATAAGTCCTCTCGAGCATATGTTATGGAATGGATTAGCTTGGACAGGTAATCTAGATCAGGCTCTTTAGAGTATACGTCATAAAAAGGATTTAGCCTGGACTGGTAATCTTGTTGCATATATGTATGTGGCTCGAGAGTGTACTCTACGAAATAGTACCTAATGGGCACCCTGGAATATGAATTGACGGGTTATGTATTGTACACCTGGAGTGTACTATCTGAATATCCATCGGAATTACAATGATTCAACAGGTAAAATACTTGTCAGGATATGAGAATTATGAGATGAAATAAATAATGTCTTGAAAGAATATGGTATGATGAGCTTATTTATGTTTATTTGATGCACATGAGAAATATATGACTAACTTGTTTGATTGAGTGATTCTGTTTAGGCAAATTGACAATGTTAAGGAATTCATATGGTTGTATAATTGTCAAATATGAAAGTAAATGGTAAGTTTAATTCCTGTTATACGAACTTACTAAGCATGTAATGCTTACTAGATTTTATTTTCCCTATTTTATAGTGCTCAGAAGCTCGCGAAGGTTGAAGATCAGTTGGAGCATTATCACACTATCAACTAGCTTACTTTGGATATATTTAGTAAATCATTTTGACATAATGGCATGTATAGGATAACTTGGCCATTAGTGGCCTGAAAATGATGTTTTGTAACCTAGCCATTGGAATGTGTAACGCCCCAATTTTCGGGAATCCTGTGAATGTTGGCATAGGTTTAATTATGTTAGTGGGCCTCTAGAAAGCCCAAGCTTAAGATAGAACCGGGCAATTTTAGTTAATTTTTGTTCCATAAGAAAAAGGGGGTGAAATGATGAAATAGGACCTATGTGAAAATGTTTGAAAATGCTATAGGCTAAATTGAAGTGGCCAAATAAATAGGAGTGCAAAATAGGAGGATTTGCATGTCAAACCTCCCATTTTACATGAAGTGGCCAACCATCATGTTGTTGTAGACAAAATGTACACTTGATATCCATAATTTATGGTACAAATTGATACAAATTGATAATAGGTTAGGTAAATGTTCCATGATAATGGGTTAGGTAAATGTTTCATGATAATAGGTTAGGTAAATGTTCCATGATAATGGATTAGGTAAATGTTTCATGATAATGGGTTAGGTAAATGTTTCATGATAAGAATATCATGTCTTTTGTATTAAAGAATTAAATGGATGAAATATGAAGTTTTATTAAAAGAAAAGGGTGAAAAGAACAAAGTTTTGTCCATCTTTGTTCATCATAGCTGAAAGTTAGAGAAGAGAAAGGAGAGGAGAAAGCTCTTGAGTATTCGGTCATTAGGAGGAGGAAAATTGAAGGTAAGTTCTTGGTACCTTGCTTCTATTTTGAGGTTCATGAGTTCTTCTTGATTCTACCTTAACTCTTGAAGTATATTTTGATTTTTAGTTGTGTTGTGAGCATTTATTCATGAATTAAAATGAAGGAAATGGTTGTTGTTTCATGTTCTTTTGATGAAAAATGGAAGATAGGTGAAGTTGAGCCAAACAAATGAGCATGCATGTGCCTTAGATGTTAAAGGGAAAAATCAGCTAACATGTTGTGCTTTAAAATGATGAAATGGAGATTATGCTTAAGTAAAAATCATAGATATGTGATGATTGATTGGTGATATACATGTTTAAATAACATGCATGCAAGATAGGTGTTTGAAAGAGTGATTTGGTAATAAATCTGCTTGGGACAGCAGCAGTAACGTGACTTTGGAAAATCACCATAAATTGTGGGAGATAAGTTAGAAGCTGAATAAATTATGTAATTAAAGCTTATTGAGTCTAGTTTCTAATGAAATAAACAAGAACATATTTTGAATTATGTACAATGAGAAATTTGATTCGTAATGAAGAGTGGTCAGATTAGTCAAACAGTGAAACATGAGAAACTTTGAGAAAAATCTGGTATTGATTGGCCAAACCAAAAATTCTAAAAATTTTATGGATATAAGATATATGAGTCTATTTTCAGGGAAAATTAACGGAACTTGATTTGGAGTTTTGTAGCTCCAGTTATAAATGATTTAGTGACTGTTACTCAGGAAGACAGCTTGCAGTGAAATTATGATTATGTGGTAAACATTGACAAAAATTTGTTAATGAGTTGCTTATTGATTTCTTATAAGCTTACTATGATCTGTAGGTGTGGTTGGCGAATATTGTAAGGGGTTAATCGTAGTTTGTATTTGAATAGTTAGATTAACGTGTTAGTAATCCAATTGTAGGCGGTTCGTGTGGATCTCGTCGACATATATCGTCAGTAATGTGTGTGTGTAACTAACACCCTCTTTCTTAGTCTGGATCGGCAAAAGTCGAAAAGCCGAAATGCCGAAAACCGGTATTTTGTAGATTTGCGAGTGTGCGAATGCTCGTGAGGTAAATCGATTAATGTTTTTGGTAAGCTGCAAAATTTGGACTGTAAAGTGCATGATTTCTGTGCCCTCGATATTTTTGGGCTTAATGGGCCAAAATTGGAATGATGGGTCAACGGCCCAATTCGGTAAGAACCATCGGTACGTGATTCTGTTAGTACGTGAAAAATAGGAATATGTATGAAAAACCCTAAAATAGATAAATTACTGAAATACCTTTAAAAGTGGAAAATTTACAGTTTTACCCCTAGTAGATAAATTACCGAAATACCCCTAGGGTTAAATTGACCTAAATGCATGTTTGACTGTTGTTATTTATTGTATGCCATGTTGTTATTATCGATGCATGGGACTGGGATATTGACGGAGGAAGTCTTGAAAGTGGCTTGTCCACGTCTTGGAGGCTTTGCCTCAATTCTTTGATAACTGAGCGGCAAGGTGCAAATCGTGGAGTGTTAAATGGGTGGGTTGAGCTATTCCCACATGGAGTGTATGGCTGGTACGGGTGGAGTGTAGTGGTTGGTGGGTTGAGTAGTCTCCCAAATGGGCTTGCATATGTTATTGATGTTGCATGTATTTTGAAATGGGCCTATGGGCCATCTTGTTATCTGAATAAGGGCTAAGGCCCGGTTATTATAATCTGAAAAGGGCTCGCCCAGACCACCACTTATTACCCAAATGGGCTTGCATATGTTTACTGATGTTACATGTATTTTGAAATGGGCCTATGGGCCATATCTTATTATCTGAATAAGGGCTAAGGCCCGGTTTATTGTAATCTGAAAAGGGCTCGCCCAAGACCACTGTTACCCAAATGGGCTTGCATATGTTTCTTGATGTTACATGTATTTTGAAATGGGCCTATGGGCCATCTTTATTATCTGAATAAGGGCTAAGGCCCGGTTTATTGTAATCTGAAAAGGGCTCGCCCATACCATGTTACTGAATGGGCTTAGGCCCAATAGGCTTGAGTGACTTGGGCTTTGAATGGGTTTTCCTTACACCTGAGTTTCCCCAAACTCACCCCTTTTATTTTCATCCACGCAGGAAATCCCCAACCATAGTGGGCTTGGAGCTGTGAGGGAATTCGGAGTGGCCACCCGTTCTGAAAGTTTGATTTTCTTCTGGTGAACTAGACATCCTATTATTACGTTGAGGTTTGGGTTTTTAAATGTAATAAGGCCGCTTAATTATTTTTGATGGTTTTAATATGTATTACTAAGATAGGTATTACTTATTTTAACTGTTGAAATTGGATAGCTTTAGGGCGCGTTTTCAAAAAAAAAAACAAAAATTGATTTCAAAATAACACGACAACAAGCAAAGCTTCCGCAATGAAAGTATTTTCCAAGATTAATCACTTTTCTTAAAAATGACTTAATCAAATCGGTTTCCTAGAAATATCCATGACGTTAAGGTGTGGCAATGGCGGTATGCATGTCTAGGATTGGATCCGAAGGGAGCTTGGTACTTAAGCAGTCCGATGGACTCACCACCTCTTTTCTGGTTTCCTACCTGGTGCACAACTTCCATTCACCTTAACCCTTAATGAATTAATCTTTTGAACATCAAGTACGATTTTCTGGACTTAGAATGGAAAATTTTTTTAACGTTTTTGATGTGGCATGCCGGATCCGGCCATAACTTCTGGGTCGGGTTTGGGGTGCTACAGAATGGCTAGTAATGGTTTATTTTGGTATTATGAAGTAAGTTATTATGATATTAAGACATGTATTATGTTAAGTATATGTGATCAAATGATATTAATACCCAAGTTAAACCAAGGTAAGGTTATAACCATATGTGTATGTAATGATATGCGATGTTGAATGATGGAATTAGCTTAATTTAAAGGCTTGAATTGGTTGGTATTTGGATGTAAGTTTTAGTGTATGCTATTGGTGTGATTTTTCGTGAGAAATGAAGCTAGGAATGGCTTTATTTTTGTCAGCACGGGGTAGACACACGGGCGTGTGTCTTGACCGTGTATGATACACGGCCTGATATACGAGGCGTGTGGTTAGGCCGTGTGTCCCCTGCACCTTAAATTTGAGAAATAGAATGCTCAGAATTGAGCACACGGGTAAAGACACGTGTCTCAACCGTGTATGCTACACGGCCTAGAACACGGGCGTGTGTCTTGGCCGTGTGAAACCTGCACCTAAATTCGAAGAAAATTAATTAACCACACGACCTAACACATGGGCGTGTGGCCAGCCATGTGGCACAAGTCAGAGAGTTATACTGGGTCAAACATGGCCTACAGCACGGGAGTGTCCCTTGGACCACATGGGCGTGTGAGCCTTGCATATTGGAAAATTTTTTGAAATTTTGCGAAAAATTCTTAGAGTTTCTGATTAAGTGCCCATTTGATTCTAATGTTCATATTGGGCCTCGAGGGTCCATTAAGGGATGTTATGAACAATTTTGAAAATGAATAGTAATTGACTTGAAATGTTTGTAAATGTCTTGTAAACTCTAGTAACGCTCTGTAACCCTGTTCCGGTGACAGATACGGGTTAAGGGTGTTCTAGGAACAATATGATAAGGGTTAGATCGATATCGTATCAAAATCGAAACGTGGAACATATCATGAATCTGATTCAGCTTAGGAGGTAACTCCAACTGATAAGTAATAGGTCCGACACGTTTCAGAATACGATAAGGTCCGATAAACCTCAGGCTTAACTTGCCCTTCCATTTGAACCAGAGGACCTTTTTCCATGGGGAAACTTTCAGAAACATTTGATCACCTACAAAATACTTGATATCTTTTTTCTTTAAATCAGCATACAATTTTTGTCGGTCAGAAGTAAGCTTAAGGAAACTTCAGATCAATTTAACTATATTCTCGGTCTCAAAATCTAGCTCGGGACCCAAAATTCGACGCT
This sequence comes from Gossypium arboreum, assembly GCF_025698485.1. Classification (NCBI taxonomy): domain Eukaryota; kingdom Viridiplantae; phylum Streptophyta; class Magnoliopsida; order Malvales; family Malvaceae; genus Gossypium; species Gossypium arboreum. The sequence continues at coordinate 2,294,006 of NC_069081.1, forward strand.
TGCCTAACTCGGTCCAACACAAAAGAGTACGACACTTATGACCATACAGAGCCTCATAAGATGCCATCTAAATACTAAACTGAAAGCTGTTGTTATACACAAACTCAGCCAATGACAGATAATCCTCTCATCTTCCTTAGAAATTGATCACACGGGTCCATAACATATCCTCCAGAATCTGTATAAGTAGCTCAGACTGGCCATCGATCTGAGGATGATACGTAACGTTAAAATCCAATCGGGTGCCCAATGCCTCGTAGAGCTTCTTCTAGAACTGAGAAGTAAAACGTAGATACCTGTCTGATATGATCGATATGGGAACTCCGTAATCTTACAATTTCAGAAAAATACAACTTAGCTAGCTTTTATTGTAACAGCCCAATTTTAGCTAAATCGGAACAGTGATTTTGGAACCACAAATTCGAGGTCATAAAATTATTTTAATATTATTTTTGGTATTTACAGCATGTGAATATATATGTGTGAAAATTTTGTGAGCTAATTTTATCGTTTAATAGCTCAATTTGAGAAAAATGACTAAATCGTATCAAATGCAAAAGTTGCATGCTATAAGTTAAAAGTGCCTAATTGCTATGCCTTATTAAATGAGAAGTTTTTATGTTGAAATTATACCATTGATAGTGGAAATGGTCATAAATGGGCATGTATTAGGTAAATTTATAATGATTTTATTAAGGTTACTTTTGGTATTTGATTAATAAGGTAATTTATAACAAAACAAATCATAAAAATTGGGCATTCATCTTTCTTTGAACCAAAAATAGAGGAAAAAGAAAACCATTTAGGGTTTGTTACATTCGGCAATTACAAACTTTGATTGAGGTATGAAATTTATTTGGTTTTTGATGATTTTTTATGTTTTTGTGATTGTTGCTTTGTGTTCTAGCTAGCCCATGTCTCAATTTTTGAAATTGTTGATGATTTTGAAAGTTTTCATTAATGAATTCATGTGTTTTATGATGTTTGATGATGAATTATGAATCTTGGTGCTTGATATACATGTTTTGTAAAGTGATTTTGAGTAAAATGGCATATTAGGGATTAGATTGAGAAAAGTGTAAATTGAGGGGTTAAATTGTGTAATAAATGAATTTTTTAGGCTGCTAGGGGTCCCTAGGGAATTCGGCTAGGCTTAAGTGTAATTAAATTTTATGTAATTTGTGTTTTTGTGAAATAGGGACTAAATTGAATAAACTTAGAACTTTAAGGGATAAAGTGAAAAATGCTCAAATATGTGTTTGTGGATTAAATTGAATGAATTGGTGATTAAATAGGTTAATTTTTAATACGTATAGATCAAGAAGGAAAGAACTCGGATTTAGATCGGGGAAAATTGAAGGTTATTGAGTAATTGATCCGATTCATCAATTCCGAGTACGAGGTAAGTTCGTACGTGATAAACATTGATACAATTATGTTTTTAATGCTTTAATAATGCATAAATTATATATATACAACTACGATTGCGTACGACGACAAATCGACTATGTTTGGCACTTAGTGTGCGTTTCGAGATATCTTCGGCTATATACAGCACTTAATGTGCAAATTAGAATAACTTCGGCTTTATGTAGCACTAAGTGTACGATACCGAGATAGCTTCGGTTTAATGTCATGGCACTAAGTGTGCAATATCGTTATAGCTTTGGCTAAACATTTATGCACTAAGTGTGCGAGTTCTTAAAGCATTGAAAGATTTCCAAACGATTTAACGAATTGAACAAAGATGTGAGAATGAAATAAATAAATACGGGAAAGTACAGGTATGTACGTTGCCTATATAGTAATTGATACTATGTGTATGAAGCTTGATGAAATTGTATATACATGATAAATGGCCATGGATTTGAATTGAATGATGATATGAGAATTACTAAGTGTTTATTAATTGATGGTTTGTATATTATGAACTGTTGAGTATTTTTGGTACGAACTTACTAAGCTATAAAACTTACCATGTGTTTTTTTCTTAGTTTTATAGAGTATCAAAGCTAGCTCAATGATCGGGGATCATCGGGAACCATCATCACATTATCGACTACTTGTTGGTATTTTTGGATGCTTGTAAATATGGTATATGTCATGTATAAGCTAGTGAGTTGATGTTATGTTTTGAATCATGATTTAAGCCATGAGATTTGGCTTCTTTTGGTTGAAAATGTTGGTATGTATTTGGTCATTTAAGTTGGCCTAAGTGATATATTTGAAAGGTGATTTATGTGATGTATATAATGCCTTAGATATTGGCTTGTTTTGGATATGTTTGATTAGTTGTAGTTATAGCTAAATGGTATGTTTTAATTATGGAATTGAGTAATTGAAATGGTTGAGAATAGATGGCATGATATGTGTGTGAATTGGCATGTTTTGGCTGCCATATATGTGATGAAATGATACCATTTTTGATGGCTAGGTGAGCATGAGAAAAGGGTGGCAAATTGGCTTTGCAAATGGCCTATTTTTGTCTACACGAGCAGAGACGCGGGCGTGTGTCTCAGCCATGTACGACACACGGCTATGTTACACGACTATGTGTCCCCTGGGGTACCCTTTGAATTAAAGTTAGTATACCCTACAGTTTTGACACAGCCTAGACACATGGGTGTGTCCATTGGCCGTGTGTGGCACACGAGTTGGCACATGGGCATGTGGTCGGTCGTATGACCCAAGTCAGTAACCTCCCTAATTTTCCCACAGCCATGGCATACGGGCGTGTCTCCAGTCGTGTGGTGCAAGTCAGTATGTATGCCCTGTTTTCACACGGCCTGTGACACGAGTGTGTCTAATAGCTGCATGAGGCACATGGCCTGTTCACACGGGCATGTGACCCTTAAATGTTAGAAAATTTTATAAGTTTCCTAAAGTTTCTAAATGTTATCAGTTTAATCCCGAATCACTTCTAAGTATGGTCTAAGGTCTTGTAGGACCTTATAAGGGACAAATTAATTGAAATGATTGAATTTTAATTATGATTGCACAAATGTATGATTTATGTTGTGGTTGATCAGTAATGCCTTGTAACCCTATTCCGGTGACGGATGTGGATTAGGGGTGTTACATCTATAGTGAGTAATCAGTGAGTAATCTATCCTGAGAGGCAAGAAATGAGCAGACTCGGTCCATCAATCAACAATGACACAAATTGAATCTACTTAGTGTGTGTCAAAGACAACCCACTAATAAAGTCCACCGTTACATGTTCCCACTTCTACAATGGAATCTTAACCGGTTGAAGAAAACTAGAAAGCAACTGATCCTCGACCTTAACCTTCTGACACATCAAATAGTAAGACACAAAGGTAGTCACATCCCGTTTCAGACCAAGCCACCAGTAGAGTTCTTAGAGATCCAGGTATATTTTATTCCCACCAAGATGCATAGCATAAGGACTACTATGTGCCTCCTCTGGGATTTATTGCCTCAACTCAACGTCGTTAGGCACACAAATCTGACCCCTGAAACATAAAACCCCATCATTGTTCAAACCGAAATCAAAAGTTTCACTCGATTCAATTTGAAGCAGTAATAGTCTGATTTTGACCATAGTCGGAATAGTGGTTTCAGGACCACAAATTTGAGTCAAAAAATATTTAAATATTATTTTCCTTGTTTATGATATGTGAATTAGCATGTGTAAAAGTTTCGTATTAAAATCTAACTGTTTGTGTGCTTAATTTGCAAAAAGGACCAAATCGCGTAAAATGTAAAAGCTATGTGCTAGATGTTAAAGTGCCTATTTGAGTTGGCGTTCCAAAGTAAAGGTCCTTATGTTGTTATTTGTCCATTGGGAATGTTAATGGACTAAAACAACCATCCATTAAATGGTTTTATAATTGTTTACAAAAGGGCAAAATGGGAAAATATTTATTAAAGTCTTTATAATAAAAACAAAACATAAAATTAGGCCATAATATGTTCATATAGCCGAAAATAAGAGAAAAAGAAAAGAGAAAAGCTTTGGCTAGGGTTCGACACTTGCAAGCTTTGATTTAGGTATGTTTTTGCTTCAGTTTTTGATAATTTCTACGTTTTTGAGATCGTTGCTTTGTGTTTTATAAAACCCATGCCTTAATTTGTAATTTTGGTGATGATTTTGAAATGTGCCATTGATGAAACTATGAGTTTTGTAATGTTAGTAGATGAAATATGGAAGCTTGATGTTGGGTTAAAATGTTTTGTCTTTAAATTTTTGATGAAATTGAGTAATTTGGGTTAAATTGTAAAAATGCTATTTTGAGGGGCTAAAATGTGAAATAAATGAAATGTGTGGACTAGTATGAGTACTAGGAGAATTCGGCTAAGCTTGTGTATGTGCAAATTATGTGTATTTTGTGATTTTTTGAAATAGGGACCAAATTGTCGAAATGCGAAAATGTGACAGCTAGTTTGCAAAATGCCCTAAATATGTGTCTTTGGATTGAATTGAATTAATTGGTGAGTAAAAGGGTTAATTTTGAATACATATAGACCAAGAAAGGAGGAATTCAGATTTAGATCGAGGGAAGTCGAAGGTTATCGAGTAGACAATTCAAATCAACAATTCCGAGTACGAGGTAAGTTCGTATGTGATAAATGATGTTAAAGCTATGTTTTTAAGGCGATGGTAATGCATAAATTGTATAGATAATTGATTATGATTTGAGCATAATGATATTCAACTATGCTTGGCACTAAGTGTGCGGTTTAATATAGCTTCGGCTACAAATGGCACTAAGTGTGCGAGTTGGAATAGCTCTGGCTATATAAGGCACTAAGTGTGCGATACTGACTTAATTTCGATTAATTGAAATGGCACTAAGTGTGCGGAGTTATTTTAGCTTCGGCTAACCTTTACAGCACTAAGTGTGCACTAATTGAAATACTCAAGAAAGAGGTGAGAATGAAAGTGAATAAATATGGAAAGATCCAGGTATGTATGATACCTTTGTGGTAGATGATATTATCTAGGTGAAGTTCATTGAATTGTTATAAACATATGGATTGGGTTGGTATAGATGATTTGAGAATTCCTAAATATTTATGTGTTGATGTTTATGTCTTATATATTATTGATGATTATAGTACAAGCTTACTAAGCTTTTGAAAGCTTACTTTGTGTGTGTTGCATTGTTTTATAGATATCGAAGCTATCATCACCACACTATCAAACCTTAAATCGGTACTTTTGAAAATGCATAATTTTGAAGTATGGCATGTATAGGCTAGTAGTTTGGGAAATATGTTTTGTATGAATATGCTTAGCCATGTGATTTGGCTAATTTATGCTTGAACTCATATTTGATAATGGCTTATGATATGTGATGCTAATTTGCATTTGTGGTATGTTTTAGTTGTGGAAAGGAAATGGTGAAATTGGTAAGTTCATGGCATGAAATTGAATGAAGTTTTAGTATAATATTATCTTATGATTGGAATGAATTGGTAAAGTTTAGGAATATGAATTTTGGTGACTATTATATGATATGAAAGGGTCATGTTTTGGTATTGAAATTGGCTGAAAAGGGTGATATATTTATGCTTGTTTCTTTGCTTATAGGATGACCATATTGGGGTGGGAAATTGGCTATTCAAATGGCCTGTTTTTGTTCACACGGGCAGAGACACGAGCGTGTGTCTCAGACGTGTGTGACACACGGCTATGTTGCACGGTCGTGTATCCCCTAGGGTACCTTATAGTTGTAAGTCAGGTTCGCACACGGGCTAGACACACGGGTGTTGGTCTAGCCATGTGACCCTTGTTGGTATGCTGACGTCACAAACAGAATATCCCCTATTTTTGGCACGGCCTAGCACACGGCCTGGACACTGGTGTGTGCATAGCACACGAGCAGGACGCACGGGCGTGTGGTCTGGCAGTGTGGACAAGTCAGTAGCTATGCTCTGTTTTGCCACGGCTTAAACCCACGGGCATGTCTAGACCGTGTGAGGCACACGGCCTATTAGCACGGGCGTGTGACCTTTGAAAAGTAGAAAATTTTTATAAGTTTTGAAACTTTTAAATGTTATTGATTTAGTCCTAGATGCATAGATTAGACCTTGTATGTTCGGTTTAAGTTCGTATTGAATATGAATGATTGGTATTTATGGAAATGAGATGATAATTGATATTTGATTGTTCTGAATTGTGTTATGAGTCCAATAATGCCTCTTAACCTATTCCCGCGACAGTTAAGGTTAGGGGTGTTACAGAAGCAAACGCTGAACCAGAGACTCATCACCTAGTTGTTTAGCTCGAATCTAATCAACCCAAGTTAGTTTAACCTGTAGCTTAGCTAGCAGGCTCTCATCATTGAACAAACTCATACAGGTAAACAACATTCTCAAATCAGTCATTGCTCTACGACTAAGAGCATCGGCCACCACATTGGCTTTGTCGAGATGATACTTTATTGTACAGTCGTAATCCTCAAGCAATTTAATCTATCTATGCTACCTATGTTTAACTCCTTCTGAGATAACAAATATTTGAGTCTCTTGTGATCGATGTAAATCATACACCTTTCACCATATACATAGTTGCTCTCATACGACTTAAGTTGTCGAGACGCATAAGCCACGACCTTACCATCTTACATCAGAACACACTCCAAATCGACATGTGAAGCATCGTTGAAAACCACAAACTCTTTACTAGATTCAAACTGAACCAAAACAGGAGCTTGTGTCAAAACGAACTTGAGCTTGTCAAATCTCGACTACTGCACATCAGACTACACAAATGAGGTTTTCTTACACAATAGTATACTCAGGGGAGACGCAATTAGAGAAAACCCCTCGACAAACCTCCAATAGTAACCTGCCAAACCTAAGAAACTTCGAAGCTCAATCACATTCTTCGGCTATTTCCACTAGATCACAGCCTCGATCTTTTTGGGATCAAACCAGATCTCCTCGGCAGTCACAACATACCCTAAAAAAGTAACCTTTGACAACCAGAAATCACACTTGCTTGACTTAGCGTATAGTTGCTTTTCACGGAGTACTTACAGAACTATTAAAGATGTTCGTCGTACTCATTCTCAATCTTTGAATAAATCAGAATGTTGTTAATAAACTATAACAAACTAGTCCAGATATGGCTGAAACGCCCGATTCATCAAGTCTATAAATGCAGTCGGAGCATTCATCAAACTGTAAGGCATAAATAGGAATTTGTAATGCCTATAACGAGCCTTGAAAGCAGTCTTTGAGCTGATAGTAACCAGAAAAAAAATCAATTTTGGAGAATATCGATGCCCCACAGAACTGATCGAATAAATCGTCGATCCTCAAAAATAGATACTTATTCTTTACTATCAACTTGTTCAGCTGATGGTAATCTATACACATTCTCATTGTACAGTTTTTCTTCTAAACAAACAGAATCGGTGCTCCCCACAGAGACACACTGTAACACCACTAACCCGTATTCGTTGCTAGAATTTATCACTCTTCGATTTAATATTTCATATGAATTCGAGAATTTATAATCAAACAATGCCAACAGGAAAGCATAAAAAAAATTAAACGTTAAACTCTTAACCCAAATGCATTTCATTTCACATACTTATCAAATATGTATACTTTAACTTTGATGACATTTGAATAATTCAAATATAAAATATTTTAATTATCAAACAAATGTTATGCGCATACTTTATACAATCAGACATACATTATTTCCTTTCATATAATGAAACATTCCATAATAACATTTGTTTGCCTTATTACTACATTTGCATAACTTGAATAAATAATTATATGTCATCAACTCAGCCAATTAAACTACTCATATGACTAGCCTAAATTTACAAATAATGTACCCTTAGAAATCGAAACAAAATCCATATTAATCTTTTATTCATTCGGTTAACCAAAATCTACCTATACATATTTGTAGATTTTTTATTAGCTATTAAGCCACATAGCCAAACATATTTTCTTTACATAATAAGCATACACCAAATACACCTTATATAAAGGACATGTATCAATTTACTAAAGCATTACATGTTATAACACAATACTCCTCCATCTATTACCCAATAACCAAAACACATAATCAAACACTATTATATAAAAATACCGCAAGATCATGTACTTACATATAACATTACCATATTATCCACCAAAACATATTAAAAAGAGCAAGAACCTAATTGCAAGGCAAGTATTTATCTCGTCTAAATTTCAGCATATGACCGAACACATTTAACAACCACAAATATCATACCAAGCCTAAAACATATTTGTAGGTATACCATGACCAGTTCAATCTAATCATATCCAAGTTCATCAACGACATTCAATTTATGAAACACATATCACAACTACCTTCCATTCTTGACACATGACATTATATTCAAATAAACTTAAACCATGACAACCAATCATTAATTATACATATCAATAATATTAACCATGAAAGAACACCGTATATTCCTCATATACATATCTTGATTTTTACCTAACTAATATATGAAATACCTTAATTCATTTTACGACTATTATATCCGACCATGGTTCACATGAAAATATATAAGGTCGAACCAAAAAAATCACCACCGAACACAACCATTATCAAAACGAAGCATTAAATCCTAGCATAATAAATTATTAAGCCATTTTCGCATGGCTCATGGTTACATTAACCAAAATCAAACATTTCAAAAGAAAAATCTAGCCTATACATGCCATAGATTCGAAAGTTCACTTCAAAGATACTGAGGACAGTCGATAGTGTGATAGGCTTCTCTAACGATTCCCGAGCTCATAACTTGAATCCAAAATCTATAAAACAAAAACAAACATACACACACAGAGTAAGCTTTCATAGCTTAGTAAGTCATAAGCAAATAAATGACTGAATAACATATTCGAACCATTTACTTTAAACCAAGTTATACTATCGTAGTTAATTTAAATCTTAAGCTTACTATTTCATGTATTTTATATGTACATTCACATATAGATTACTTATGGCCAAATGAACATTTACACATCTTAACAGACTAACATTCAACTTCCAAGTCAAAAATATCTTTACCATATCTGGTACACATACACTCTTATAAACATAAATTCATAAATCAAATGATAATAATCACATACATAATTAAGTTATATGCCGAATACACACCTATATATATACAAAATATCTTTTTGATACATATGGATTACCTTGGTGGATACTCATATAGTTAAATTAACAAATTATCATTAAATTTTTCAAAGCCAAAATGTTATTATATAGCCAAGTATATCACCACTCATAAACACAAGCTCATAATCCAATATATAACTTCATATATGTACTCTAACTATATGGCCGAATATACAAGATTATAAATACACATATTCAAGAATCATTTTAACAACCATTATATTTCTTGTTCACAAAGTCAAATACACATCTTTTGTTCATATACAATCATCATTTACATCACACACAATTTGTAACACATATCAAATAGCTTATTTACCTTATTTCAAGTAGATTATAAGCTAATTCATACCTGGTCATTCAGCTTGTTTTACATTTTCGTTCACAATTTGTCGTTGCCCGATGAACCACTCAGAATTAGATAGGACACTCGAATAATTACACATATTGTACAATGCCAACATCCCAGATGTGGTCTTACATGTAATCACATATCGATGCCACTGTCCCAGACAGGGTCTTACTCGCACATCACATATCGGAATCCTATGTCATGAAATATGTGTCCTAACTATTCCTAAGGTTCATACGGGGCTTTCGGACATTGTAACTCGGTCGAAACGAATTCAGAAACATAGTAGCCAAGCTTATTCCTAAGGTTCAATCTAATCATATCCAAGGTCATCAACCACATTCAATTTATGAAACACATATCATAATACCTTCCATTCTTGACACATAACATTATATCCAAATAAACTTAAACCATAACAACCAATCATTAATTATACATATCACTAATATTAACCATGAAAGAACACCGTATATTCATCATGTACATATCTTGATTTTTACCTAACTAATATATGAAATACCTTAATTCATTTTTCGATTATTATATCCGACCATGGTTCACATGAAAATATATAAGGCCGAACCAACAAAATCACCACCGAACACAACCATTATCAAAACGAAGCATTAAATCTAAGCATAATAAATTATTAAGCCATTTTCGCATGGCTCATGGTTACATTAACCAAAATCAAACATTTCAAAAGAAAAATCTAGCCTATACATGCCATAAATTCGAAAGTTCACTTCAAAGATACTGAGGACAGTAGATAGTGTGATAGGCTTCTCTAACGATTTCCGAGCTCATAACTTGAATCCAAAATCTATAAAACAAAAACAAACATACACACATATAGTAAGCTTTCATAGCTTAGTAAGTCATAAGAAAATAAATGACTGAATAACATATTCGAACCGTTTACTTTAAACCAAGTTATACTATCATAGTTACTTTAAATCTTAAGTTTACTATTTCATGTATTTTATATGTACATTCACATATAGATTACTTATGGCCAAATGAACATTTACACATCTTAACAGACTAACATTCAACTTCCAAGTCAAAAATATCTTTACCATATCTGGTACACATACACTCTTATAAACAAAAATTCATAAATTAAGTTATATGCCGAATACACACCTATATATATACAAAATATCTTTTTTGATACATATGGATTACCTTGGCCGAATACTCATATAGTTAAATTAACAAATTATCATTAAATTTTTCAAAGCCAAAATGTTATTATATAGCCAAGTATATCTCCACTCATAAACACAAGATCATAATCCAATATATAACTTCATATATGTACTCTAACTATATGGCCGAATATACAAGATTATAAATACACATATTCAAGAATCATTTTAACAACCTTTATATTTCTTGTTCACAAAGCCGAATACACATCTTTTGTTCATATACAATCTTCATTTACATCACACACAATTTGTAACACATATCAAATAGCTTACTTACCTTATTTCAAGTAGATAATAAGCTAATTCATACCTGGTCATTCAGCTTGTTTTACATTTTCGTTCACAATTTGTCGTTGCCCGATGAACCACTCGGAATTGGATAGGACACTTGGATAATTACACATATCGTACAATGCCAACGTCCCACACGTGGTCTTACATGTAATCACATATCGATGCCACTATCCCAGACAGGGTCTTACTTGCACATCACATATCGGAATCCTATGTCATGACATATGTATCCTAACTATTCCTAAGGTTCATACGGGGCTTTCGAATGTCGTAACTCGGTCGAAACGAATTCAGAAACATAGTAGCCAAGCTTATTTACATTCGGCTATAGCATAACTAAATTCACATATTTCACTTCAGCATATATATATTTAGCATTTAATTAAAATTAAGTACGTCTATTTGCTTATAAACTTACCTCGGACAATGAAAAATCGGTACGGATCAGCTAGTCAACAACTTTCGTTTTCTCCTTATCCAAATCTGATTTCCTTGGTTTTTGGTCTAAATATATCCAAATTAAGCTCATTCAAACATATTTTCATTCAATTTAGTCCAAAAACACATAAATGGACAAATTACCATTTTACCCCTGACATTTACACTTTTTACAATTTAGTCCCTATTACACCAAACACAAAATTTGCAAAATCTCAAGATACCCATGTTTGGCCAAATATTCCTAGTGTTCGTTCAAGTCCATATATTTCATTTATTTCACTTTTTAGTCCCTCAATTTTTTATTTTTGCAATTTAGTCCTAATTACTCAAAATCATCAAAATCTCCAATATAAAACATGTTAATGTAAGACATGTCTTTCATATTTCATTATCAAACAACAAAAATCACAAGCTTTCATCAATGGCATAACTCAAAATATTCATCAAAATAAAAAATTCAAGCATGGGTTTTGCAGTACTCGAAGCAACGATCTCAAAAACGTAAAAATTATCAAAAATAGAGTAAAAATGAACCTTGAATCAAACTTGGAAGTTGGCCAAACCTAGCTTTCTTTTATTTCTTTTCTTTTGTTTTCATACTAGGTGGATGAACAAAGGAATATAATGAATATAATGGCTTTATTTTAACTATTATATATTTATTAACTAAATTACTTGAATAACCTTAATGAAATAATAATGAAATCATATAATATATGTCTTTTACCGACCAAAAAATGTACTAATGGATTATTTACAACAATAATACTACAATTTAAAAAGCCATTAACAAATCATCCCTTTACAAATTGAACTACCAAATTTTCAACTTACGCGATTAAGTCCTTTTATTTAATCGGACACTCAAACGATAAAATTAAATCACAAAAATTTCACATATATAAATTCACACAAAATAAACACAGAAAATAATTTTTAAATATTTTTATGACTTGTATTCGTAATCCCGAAACCACCATTTCGATTAGGGTCTAAATCGGGCTGTTACAACTCTCCCCCTTAAGGATTTTCCTCCCCGAAAATCTTACCGGTGCATAAGTTCGGATAACGTTCTCTTATTGTATCTTTTGGCTCCCACATTGCTTTCTTAACCCCATGTTTACACCATAGTACTTTAACTAACGTAATCTTCTTATTTCACAACTCTTTAATCTCGTGAGCTAGAATACAAATCGGTTCTTCCTCGTACGTCATATCCGGCTTAATCTCAATCTCAGACGGACTAATCACATGTGAAGTGTCAGATCGATATCTACGAAGCATCAAAACATGGATTACATTGTGGATCTTTTCTAACTCAGGTGGCAACAATAGTCTGTAAGCAACTGGCCCGATACGCTCTATAATCTCATACGGTCCAATAAATCTAGGATTCAATTTGCCTTTACGACCAAATCTGAGTATTTTCTTCTACGGCGAGACTTTCAAGAAAACTTTATCTCTGGTCTGAAACTCTATATCTTTACGTTTCAAGTCTGCATATGATTTCTGACGATCTGATGCCGCTTTTAGACTTTCACAGATCACTTTCACTTTTTGCTTAGTTTCTTTGATCAAGTCAACCCCGTGTATCTTATTTTCACAGAGCTCGGTCCAGTATATTGATGTACAACATTTACGACCGTACAAAACCTTATAAGGTGCCATTTTGATACTCGATTGAAAGCTGTTATTATATGCAAATTCAAGAAGAGGTAGGTATTGTTCCCACATACCTTCGAACTCGAAAATGTAACATCTCAACATATCCTCAAGTATCTGAATGATTCGCTCAGACTGACCATTTGTTTTCGGATGGAAAGCAGTATTGAAATGTAATTTCACGCCTAGTGCATCTTGTAGTTTCTTCCAAAACCACGATGTAAACCTCGGATCTCTATCAAAAACAATAGATATAGGTACACCATGTAATCTCACAATTTGAGAAACATACAATTCAGCCAGCTTATCAAGTGAGTAGTCTGTACGTATCAGAACAAAATGAGTCATTTTAGTCAATCTATCCATAATAACCCAGATTACATCTTTCTTGGTCGGTGTCAACAATAAACCAGATACAAAATCCATAGTAACTCTGTCCCATTTCCACTCAGGTATCATGATTGGCTGAAGTAATCCAGAAGGTACCTGATGCTCAACTTTTACTTGTTGACAGATTAAACATTTCGAAACAAAGTCAGATATGTCTCGTTTCATACCATGCCACCAATAAAGCTGCTTCAGATCATTATACATTTTCATACTACCTGGGTGAACAGATAACCGACTACTGTGAGCTTCAATCAAAATCATTTGAATTCCTCGGAACATATATTCGGTTTCTGAACCTCAGACAACCTTCAGCATCAACTCGAAACTCTGAATCAACCTTCAATTCATCTTAGACCTACTTTGCTAACAAATCATTATCAACTTTTTGAGTATCACAAATTTTACTGAATAAATAACAGTTTTGCTTTTAATTCAACTATTATTGAACCATCATTAGACATAGCCATATGTGCATTCATTGCACACAAAGCAAACAATGATTTTCGGCTTAAAACATCAGTAACAAAATTAGCCTTTCCCGGATAGTAGTCAATCACAAGCTCATAGTCTTTTAACAATTCTAACCATAAAGAATCACAGGATATCTCTGTGTACTCCATTATTAGAATATACTTCAACCCGTTCACTGACACATGACTGAGGTTCGTAAACTCTTCATTCAAGCTAAATCAGAACTAATATTTTTAGTGGATAATGTCTTTGTGCAAAAGAAAGCTTCAACAATTGAACTAACTTTAATTTACCACAACATCTTTTAGATAGAATTGTTCCGATAGACATAATTCTGTATCAAATCCTCAAAAATACAAGTTCTACTTCCATACTATCCTTCAGATCGCACATGTACATTTAAAGTTTATTTCTGATCTAGTGGATAGATTCAAACTCATATAACCCAGTTACATTTTCAATCAAATAATTTCAGATCAGATTAAACCACAGAATCAATCTTTTCGAAGAAATCTTTTCTTCTCGTTAGAAAGAATAATCTAGACATATCTTTATATATATATATATATACTACAATCATCAAATAGAAATCATATTGTCATAATAGGATTGTCGTCTTACCCGTGACAATAGATAATATCCTGACTGTTAACGAAGCATCTAAACCTAGAAGAAAATCAAATATGATTTGAACAACAACCAATGCAGAAACACAACTTTTATAACTATTTCCTTCAAATGGACATCTCTTATAGGTAATCACATAGAATCATGAGAAAACTAGAAAAACTAAATTTTCAACATCTAAAGTTACACTGAATATCAGAAAATTACAACCCATATAGAATGATATCAATCCCGATGATATTCCAGAAAATGTGTAACACCCCTTACCCGGCCCAGACGTTATGGCCGGATCCGACATGCCACATCGAAGCATTCAAAACATTTCCGATCCAGAAAGAAAACTTACTGAGTGTTTTAAAAGATGATTTCATTATAGGTTAAAGTGAATGGAAGCTGTGCACCAAGTAGGAAACCGGAAAAGAGGAGGTGAGTCCATCGGACTGCTTAAGTACCAAACTCCCTTCGGATCCAATCCTAGACATGCAAACCGCCATTGCCATACCTTAACGTCATGTATATTTTTAGGAAACCGATTTGATTAAGTCCTTTTTAGGAAAAGTGATTAATTTTGGAAAATATCTTCATTGCGAAAGCTTTGCTTGTTTTCGTGTTATTTTGAAATCAATTACTGTTTTTGAAAACGCGCCCTAAAGCTATCCAATTTCAACAGTTAAATATAAATATTACCTATCTTAATAAAACATATAAAAACCATCAAAAATAAATAAGCGGCCTTATTACATTTAAAAGCCCAAAACCTCAAACGTAATTAAAAGGATGTCCAGTTCACGGAAGAAAATCAAACTTTTAGAGCGGGTGGCCACTCAAATTCCCTCACGACTCCAAACCCACTATGGTTGGGGATTACTGCGTGGATGAAAATAAAAGGGGTGAGTTTGGGAAACTCGGTGTAAATTAACCCAACCATAGCCTATATCAGCTCAAACCACGAAATAGAATAAGTTGGCCTTAGCCGAATGCAATTGAATAAAGCCAATAGGCCCATAATGAACGAGCGAGATATTACATGTTTATGCGTAAACCCAACCCAGATTCATCCATAACAACCCGTACCAGCCTTACACCATGTGGGAGACTACTCGACCCACCCAACCGCTACACACCACGAAATCGCAATGAGGTCGCCGGATATTGTGACGAAGTCACCAGATACTGAATATTGTGGCGAGCCACCGAATCAGATATATGTGGCGAGCCACCAGATCGAATAATTGTGGCATAGCCACCGGACGCTTCCTCCATAGTATAACCCAAGTCCCCATGCAAGATATATAATCATGGCATACATCATACAGAATCAGATCGTCATGCTTTTCAGTCAAAAGTAACCCTAGGGGTATAATGGTAATTTTGTATCCATAGGGGTATTCAAGTAATTTAACTATTCTTAAGGTTTTCATACATAACATAGCCATTTACGTACGATCAGAAACACTTACCGCGTTTTCTTACCAATTTGAGCCCGTTGGCCCATTATCCCGATTTTGGCCCATTAAGCCCAAAAATATCGAAATGCACAAAATCGCGCACTCTGCAGTCTTATCACTTTAATTTACTATATACATCAAACTATTAATCTCATGAGCATTCACACACTTGCAAGATCTCAAAATACCTGCTTTTCGGCATTTCGGCTTTTCGGCTTTTGCCAATCTAGTCTATGAAAGGGTGTCAGTTACACACCTGTTTGCGACGATATGCTGACGAGATCCACACACGAACTGCCTACAATTGGATTACTAACACGTTAATCTAACTATTCAAACACGAACTACATATTAACCCCATACCATATTCAGCCAACCACACCTACGGATCATAGTAAGCTTATAAGAAATCAATAAGCAACTCATTAACAAATTTTTGTCAATGTTTACCACATAATCAAAATTTCACTGCAAGTTGTCTTCCTGAGCAACAGTCACTAAATCATTTACAACTGGAGCTACGAAACTCCAAATAAAGTTCCGTTAATTTTCCCTGAAAATAGACTCATAAATATTCTATCCATAAAATTTTCAGAATTTTTGGTTTAGCCAATCAATACCAGATTTTTCTCAAAGTTTCGCATGTTTCACTGTTTGACTAATCTGACCACTCTTCATTACGAATCAAATTTCTCATTGTACAGAATTCAAAATATGTTCTTGTTTATTTCATTTGAAACTAGACTCAATAAGCTTTAATTACATAATTTATTCAGCTTCTAATTCATCTCTCACAATTTATGGTGATTTTCGAAAGTCACGTTACTGCTGCTGTCCCAAGCAGATTTATTACCAAATCACTCTTTCACACATAACTTGCATGCATGTTATTTAAACATGTATATCACCAATCAATCATCACATATCTATGATTTTACTTAAGTATAATCTCCATTTCATCATTTTAAAACACAACATGTTAGCCGATTTTTCCCTTTAACATCTAAGGCACATGCATGCTCATTTGTTTGGCTCAACTTCACCTATCTTCCATTTTTCATCAAAAGAACATGAAACAACAACCGTGCATGACTAAATGCTCATAACACAACTAAAAACCAAAATATGCTTCAATAGTTAAGGTAGAATCAAGAAGAACTCATGAACCTCAAAATAAAAGCAAACTACCATGAACTTACCTTCAATTTTCTTCCCTAAGTGACCGAACATTCAAGAGCTTTCTCCTCTCCTTTCTCTTCTCTAACTTTAGGCTATGGTGAATAAAGATGGACAAAACTTTGTTCTTTTCACCCCTTTTTTTTAATAAAATTTCATATTTCATCCATTTAATTCTTTAATACAAAAGACATGAAATTCCCATCATTGAACATTTACCTAACACATTATCATGGAACATTTACCTAATCAATTATCATGAAACATTTACCTAACCCATTATAATGGAACATTTACCTAACCCATTATCAATTTGTATCAATTTGTACCATAAATTATGGATATCAAGTGCACATTTTGTCTACAACAACATGATGGCTGGCCACTTCATGTAAAATGGGAGGTTTGTCATGCCAATCCTCCTATTTTGCACTCCTATTTTGCACTCCTATTTATTTGGCCACTCCTATTTATTTGGCCACTTCAATTTAGCCTATAGCATTTTCAAACATTTTCACATAGGTCCTATTTCATAATTTCACCCCCTTTTTCTTATGGAACAAAAAATTTAACTAAAATTATCGGGTTCTATCTTAAGCTTAGGCCTTCTAGAGGCCCACTAACATAATTAAACCTATTCCAACATTCACAGAATTCCCGAAAATTGGGGCGTTACAAAATGTCTAGAAAGAACAATATTACACGTAAATACTGAAATCCACAGTAACAGAAGCAATATAATCTTCACATATTTTCAATAGAACAATAGCCAGCATAAATAGAGTATTAGCATTATACAGATTTCACCATCGTCTTTCATATCCATACAGAGGAATAAATACCAAAGAAAGACATAACAATGTCGAATACAACCTCAGACAAACCAACGATACTTTCGTCTATTAATATGTTTAGCCAATGTTCTCTTATGATAAGAATTCCCTTCTGAAATTAAACAGTCACGTATACTTCTGAGAATAAATATACACATAGAATGCCCAAAAGGAATCATAATAACTGCCCAACTATAACCACTACACTCAGCCCTCAATACAATTCAAACATTATTTCAACTGTCTAATTCTGCCATCAGAAATTTTCACATTATCCCTTCACTAACAGAAATCAATTCAGAAAAGCTTTTAGCTAATATTTTCATTAGTTAACATACCTAAATAGGCCATTTGATCGGAGATAACTACTTCTTTAACAGTGATGTCACATAATTTGAATAATCTGCAAAACTATCCAATGTCTCTTTTAATACTATTTTCATTTACTGATTCAATCTCTTTTCTGGCCACATTATTAATCTTCCGAACATGAACTTCTGTAACTCCACACTCTTGAGCTTATTCAACCCAGATCTTTTAAATTTCACAGTAACATTTCACTAATAAAGGGGATGAGGGTAATAAAGCCTCAAATTTAACTTACACATAAATACACATAACACATACTTTCACTAATAGTCAATTCATTAATAATTTTACATTGTCAAAACATTTAATAAACATTTGCTTTTAATCACCATTGTTCTTAGCACTTAATTCATATACCAACTCAAATCATTAATTCACAATCAAAACATTTCAGATAGTAATCATAACTCACATATCATAATCTATATGCTCATATAATTATAACATTCGTCAACATCAATATATCATACTCTTCAATCCATACATTTATGAGTTTCAACTCATCATCAACACATTTCCATTCAAACATTCGAGTACACATTCCGTACTATCAAAATTAGCTCAGTTGAAAACTTATCTGTCTCATCAAAATAATTTTCGTTAGAGTCAGGAGATATCGAACTATTACATGTTAAATATGGCATGTATAGCTAGACTCACATACACTATGATAGTCCTAGAATCGACTAAACCATAACTCTGATACCAATCAAATGTAACACCCCCAACCCGTATCCGTCGTCGGATTAGAGTTACGAGACATTACCGATCAAAATGTATCTCAAATCAGACTTCCAATAATAATTACCAAATAAATCTTATAACAAATTATCACTCTTCGATTTAATATTTCATATGAATTTTAGAATTTATAATCAAACAATGCCAACAGGGAAGCATAAAAAAAATTAAACGTTAAACTCTTAACCTAAATGCATTTCATTTCACATACTTATCAAATATGTATACTTTAACTTCGATGACATTTGAATAATTCAAATATAAAATATTTTAATTATGAAACAAATGTTATGCAAATACTTTATACAATCAGACATACATTATTTCCTTTCATATAATGAAACATTCCATAATAACATTCGTTTGCCTTATTACTACATTTACATAACTTGAATAAATAATTATATATCATCAACTCAGCCAATCAAACTACTCATATGACAAGCCTCAATTTACAAATAATGTACCCTTAGAAATCGAAACAAAAACCATATTAATATTTTATTCATTCGGTTAACCAAAATCTACCTATACACATTTGTAGATTTTCAATTAGCTATTAAGCCACATAGCCAAACATATTTTCTTTACATAATAAGCATACACCAAATACACCTTATATAAAGGACATGTATCAATTTACTAAAGCATTACATGTTATAACACAATACTCCTCTATCTATTACCCAATAACCGAAACACATAATCAAACACTATTATAAAAACATACCTAAAGATCATGTACTTACATATAACATTACCATATTATGCACCAAAACTTATTAATATGAGCAAGAACCTAATTGCAAGGAAAGTATTTATCTCGTCTAAATTTCAGCATATGACTGAACACATTTAACAACCACAAATATCATACCAAGCCTAAAACATATTTGTAGGTATACCATGACCAGTTCAATCTAATCATATCCAAGGTCATCAACCACATTCAATTTATGAAACACATATCATAATACCTTCCATTCTTGACACATAACATTATATCCAAATAAACTTAAACCATAACAACCAATCATTAATTATACATATCACTAATATTAACCATGAAAGAACACCGTATATTCATCATGTACATATCTTGATTTTTACCTAACTAATATATGAAATACCTTAATTCATTTTTCGATTATTATATCCGACCATGGTTCACATGAAAATATATAAGGCCGAACCAACAAAATCACCACCGAACACAACCATTATCAAAACGAAGCATTAAATCTAAGCATAATAAATTATTAAGCCATTTTCGCATGGCTCATGGTTACATTAACCAAAATCAAACATTTCAAAAGAAAAATCTAGCCTATACATGCCATAAATTCAAAAGTTCACTTCAAAGATACTGAGGACAGTCGATAGTGTGATAGGCTTCTAACGATTTCCGAGCTCATAACTTGAATCCAAAATCTATAAAACAAAACAAACATACACACATATAGTAAGCTTTCATAGCTTAGTAAGTCATAAGAAAATAAATGACTGAATAACATATTCGAACCGTTTACTTTAAACCAAGTTATACTATCATAGTTACTTTAAATCTTAAGTTTACTATTTCATGTATTTTATATGTACATTCACATATAGATTACTTATGGCCAAATGAACATTTACACATCTTAACAGACTAACATTCAACTTCCAAGTCAAAATATCTTTACCATATCTGGTACACATACACTCTTATAAACAAAAATTCATAAATTAAGTTATATGCGAATACACACCTATATATATACAAAATATCTTTTTTGATACATATGGATTACCTTGGCCGAATACTCATATAGTTAAATTAACAAATTATCATTAAATTTTTCAAAGCCAAAATGTTATTATATAGCCAAGTATATCTCCACTCATAAACACAAGATCATAATCCAATATATAACTTCATATATGTACTCTAACTATATGGCTGAATATACAAGATTATAAATACACATATTCAAGAATCATTTTAACAACCTTTATATTTCTTGTTCACAAAGCCGAATACACATCTTTTGTTCATATACAATCTTCATTTACATCACACACAATTTGTAACACATATCAAATAGCTTACTTACCTTATTTCAAGTAGATAATAAGCTAATTCATACCTGGTCATTCAGCTTGTTTTACATTTTCGTTCACAATTTGTCGTTGCCCGATGAACCACTCGGAATTGGATAGGACACTTGGATAATTACACATATCGTACAATGCCAACGTCCCACACGTGGTCTTACATGTAATCACATATCGATGCCACTATCCCAGACAGGGTCTTACTTGCACATCACATATCGGAATCCTATGTCATGACATATGTATCCTAACTATTCCTAAGGTTCATACGGGGCTTTCGAATGTCGTAACTTGGTCGAAACGAATTCAGAAACATAGTAGCCAAGCTTATTTACATTCGGCTATAACATAACTAAATTCACATATTTCATTTCAGCATATATATATTTAGCATTTAATTAAAATTAAGTACGTCTATTTGCTTATAAACTTACCTCGGACAATGAAAAATCGGTACGGATCAGCTAGTCGACAACTTTCGTTTTCCCCCGATCCAAATCCGATTTCCTTGGTTCTTGATCTAAACATATCCAAATTAAGCTTATTCAAACATATTTTCATTCAATTTAGTCCAAAAACAGATAAATGGACAAATTACCATTTTACCCCTGACATTTACACTTTTTACAATTTAGTCCCTATTACACCAAACACAAAATTTGCAAAATCTCAAGATACCCATGTTTGGCCAAATATTCCTAGTGTTCGTTCAAGTCCATATATTTCATTTATTTCACTTTTTAGTCCCTCAATTTTTTATTTTTGCAATTTAGTCCTAATTACTCAAAATCATCAAAAACTCCAATATAAAACATGTTAATGTAAGACATGTCTTTCATATTTCATTATCAAACAACAAAAATCACAAGCTTTCATCAATGGCATAACTCAAAATATTCATCAAAATAAAAAATTCAAGCATGGGTTTTGCAGTACTCAAGCAACGATCTCAAAAACGTAAAATTATCAAAAATAGAGTAAAATGAACCTTGAATCAAACTTGGAAGTTGGCCAAACCTAGCTTTCTTTATTTCTTTTCTTTTGTTTTCATACTAGGTGGATGAACAAAGGAATATAATGAATATAATGGCTTTATTTTAACTATTATATATTTATTAACTAAATTACTTGAATAACCTTAATGAAATAATAATGAAATCATATAATATATGTCTTTTACCGTCCAAAAATGTACTAATGGATTATTTACAACAATAATACTACAATTTAAAAAGCCATTAACAAATCATCCCTTTACAAATTGAACTACCAAATTTTCAACTTACGCGATTAAGTCCTTTTATTTAATCGGACACTCAAACGATAAAATTAAATCACAAAAATTTCATATATATAAATTCACACAAAATAAACCCAAAAAATAAGTTTTAAATATTTTTTTGACTTGGATTCGTGGTCCCGAAACCATCATTCTGAATAGGGTCTAAATCGAGCTGTTACACACACTCGGTCTAATGAACCCTCGATCGAGAAGTTCCTAAAGTTGAGTTTTTAACTCTACAATCTTGTTTGGTGACATGCGATAGGGCACAATGGACATTCAGTACCCGGTAATAGATTAATACAGAACTCAACTTTCCTGTCCAAATATATACTTGGAAACTCCTCAAGAAAGACATCCAAGACGTTTCTTACAGTACAGATATCCTTAGCAGAATGCTTTATAATAGCAAAATTAGACATAAGAGTAAGGTATGCCTCACAACCTTTCCAAACTAATCTTTCAGCTGTAAGGGCAGAGATTACATTAGAGAGATAATTTAGACACTCACCAATCATAAAAATCTCACTGCTTTCTTCAGTTCTCAGAGTAACCCTCTTAGAAGCACAGTCTAGACTGACCCGATGTTCCATGAGCCAATCCATTCCCAAAATCAGATCAAATTCACCAAAAAGAAATTCCATTAAATTAGCTGAAAATACCATACCCCAAATTTCTAACGAAACTCGTCTATATACTTTGTCAACCCAAACTGACTGACCCAAATGACTAATTACAGAAACTTCTCTAGCAGTACATTCAACAGAAATACCCAAATTTACAAAAATAGTATTATATACATATGAGTGTACAGGCCCAATGTCAATCAAGGAAAAATAAGAAAAACATTATAAATAAAGAACGTACTCACTATAACGTTGGCATCATCTCTATCATCGCAGTGCCTCGTCGCATACACAAGCGCAGACTAACATGCCTCAGTCTGAACTGCACCTCTATCTAGTGCTCTCTTTCCTCTGCCAGAACCATTATCACCTCTAACCATACCATGGCCCCGAGGTGGCTGTTGAGCTACTCTCGGAGGCTAAACGAAACCCAGAGCTGGAGTCTATACCATAGCGAGCACCTGATCTGATCGACAAGGGTAATCTCGAACACGATACTCCATCGACCCACAATGGAGACAAGCTTCTGATTTCCTCCAGCACTCGTCTGAATGATGCCTCCCACAGTCACTATAGAGTTGAATCTCAGTCAGCACAACTGGTGCCTCAGTCCTCGAAAGCCTATCAAATCTAGCATGTTTCTTGGAGCGTTAAGTAGAACTAAAGGGACTCAAATCCCTCTTCACCTTGACATGACCTCTCTCTTGATCTCTTCTCTCGCGCTCAGTGCGCTTCTCCTCTTTCGCTATCTTTGCCTTGTCAACCAAGGCTATAAAAACTCCCTCCCTTTAAGGAGCTATCAGAATCGTAAATCATAACGCAAAATTTCTTCAAACCTCATACACTTATCATAATCAAAAGCAACTAAAGCTCGAGTATACCTACTTAGTCTCAGAAATTCAGTCTCATAGTCGACCACAAACCTCTCACCCTAAACCAAACTCATGAACTCGCACCTGTGAGCTTCCACATACTTTCTTTGAAAGGCGTTCTTAAAGAAATCCCAGATGATCTGTTCAGACTGAGCACATTGATCAACCGCCAGCTACAATTAATAGGCTTTGTTTCGAAGCAAAGATACTACACCCCTCAATTTCTAAACGGGAGTGCAATCGATGTCAGTCATGGTGCGCTCGATGGCCTCTAACCACTACTCGACCACGATAGGTTCGACTCAGTGATACCCCTAAACAACTTAGTACCATTCAACCGGAGTCATTTCGTAACTGGCCCTTGGCCTCCAAATCCAGAATAGGTCCCCGCGACCCTTCCAAGTGCACGCAACATTGCTTGGGATAGTGCGTCGTCCCAATTGGTAGGAGCATGAGATCTCGTTTCAATAGTAGGAGTACCTATCGACTCACTAATGTCAATATTGAGCAAGCTGCCCATTGAGGAAGACCTTACCCGAGCCCTTCCCTTGTGCCCACGGAACCCACATCTACGATTACCATGTAAACTCATTTCAACAAATTATCTACAATGTCAAAAATACGTAGATCAGTTCAGATTCTTTATCACATTTCTCATGCTGGTTCATATCAGAATGCTTAACCACAGTTCCAATCACTACAGTGTCTCAACTAATCATAATAATTGAATACGAATATTTACAGGTTCGACGCTAGAGACTCGGTCCTTTATAAACCAGTTATCAGAGTTATTTGAAAAATTATTTAGTTCAAAGCACATTTTATCGAAATCGAGGCCCAGTCTATACAGTCCGAGTGTTGTATACGTGGCTCTGATACCACTAAATGTAACACCCTATACCGGCCTAGGAGACAATCCAAGTCTAAAAGCTACTTTAAATATTTTCGAAAATCCAATCTTTCAAACACAATTAAATAGTAGTTCGAAACCATATAAAAACATTCATAAAAACTCCAGAAACTTAGTCTAGATAACAGAAGTCTTAGGAAATTCATTTATACAAAATTACTTAAAACATAAAAGCCAATAAGAAGAACGACCGAACTTTCGACACGCCGACCCGATTAATTTAGTGGATTACCTGTAATTCAGTCAATAAACAAAATGAGTTAATAATTCAATGTACGCAAAAATTATAAATTCAAACATAGCTATGAATATATCAACAAATTATTGGATTCAGTTTCAGAACCAGATTCAATGGACATTTCGTACAATTTTAACAGATCAAACAGAAAACAGATCATTATAATTTTAGGTGCAGAACAAATAAAAAATAGATGCAATTTTCCTACCCCTCATTCACTACATACCATCTCCAACCAACCCTACACACCATAAAGGGTATTTAATATCCATTTAGCCCTACAGACCACATAGTGTCAGTATGGCACGTTTCGAAATGATTTAATATCGCCGAAGTAATGTTTAAACCCAATGATTCAAGGCAAAGATAAAAGATCCCAGAACAAGGAAATACCCTTTTCCATTTTCTCAACAACTAGATTAAAATGAAGAATCGAAATAGTACAGGATGGAGCTCGAAGAGAAACATCCATTTTTCAGGGGCAAGGATCTAGGGTTAGTTAATGGAAATCAATAAGTTGGAACAACTTCGTAAGTCTATTTGTGATATAGAAATCGAAAGGATCCGATTCAAACTATTTTCAAATCAAAAAGAAAAGTTGTTGGAATTGGTAAAACTCTTTCGATCAAAAGTGTATCATGCGGGAATTAATCGTTCATATGATTCTTTGATAGAAAAAAAAGACTAATTGTAGTCTTACTGCCAAATCATATTACGAGATATGCCGGATTCAAATATAGTTTATGGTTTAGCCACTGAATTAGTACAAATCACTTCCTCCTTAAACAATAATCACCCGAATGCAATTGCAAATTACAAATGATAGATATCAAGCATGCATATACAATTATATAGACATAGTTTGAAGTCAGACAATATAGGTTAATAACATTATCAGTCATCGCGTTCAATGAACGCACTTATAATGAACGAACCAGTCTCAGATCACAAAATAAAAGTTTATACAGTTCAAGTCAGATCATGCGGATCCTACAAAAGGTCTACGTTCGCTTCAAACGACACCTACGACCCTAGGAAAAATCTCAGTGGCATAGCCCACACGCCCGTGTGGATTCACGTGGCCTGTGTGTCTGGCCTGTGTGGTCCACATGGCCTAGCACCTGCCTGTGTGGCCCCAAATGATGGTTTACATGGCCTGACACACGCCCGTGTCACTGACTCCTGTGAACCCTGCACCAAAATATTGAGGTACACGGTTTGGATTTTTTGTATTAATTTGTATTAATATAAATAATTACTTTTTAAATGATATAATATTAAAAAAAGTAAAAAAGTATAGCAATTAAACATCAAATTAAAACAAATTGATATAAACTTTGCAAATTTTGATTTTGTTTGGAAAAAGGACTAATTTTTTCTTATGGAAAATTGGTTTTGGGTGGAAATCAAAATGTAATATATGTGTGTGTGTGTGTGAAATTTTTCCACTTTAAGTCATATAAGAGAAATTATTTTATGGACCCTTTCTACTACATTATTTATGGTTTCGTCCAATTAAAAGAGGATATATCATCTTTTTTTTCCACATCATATGTACATTTGCACTAAACTTCCAAATCAATGATAATGTGTCATTTTTTAATTGGACGGAACCATGAATGATGTGATGAAAAGAGTCCACAGAATAATTTCTCACCACATAAATTTCTTTGTAAACGAAAATTGAAGTGGGTAACGCAATAGATAGAGTAAAGTATATATATCAAACTGAAAAAGCAAACCTCAAGGTACCAATTTGACACTTTACTTAGGATCAAATTTGGTATTAAACCTCACTAAAAAAAGTATTAAGCCTATTAAAAATTTTGAAATAAATACTAATAACTTTATTATGTAGTGATAATATATAGATTTATATATCCATAAAAATAAATATACAAAACAAGAAAATAAAAGTACACATGCATATGCGTAAGCAGAATATGTTCCGTTTTCATCATTCTCCATTAAAAAATGTAAACTAATATATACATATCTTTGCAATTAAAAAACAAATACGAGTGGGAATTGAAAAAAGGAAAAAAGAGAAAAAGAGAATCACAAGCAATAATGTTAAAGGTAGTAGTTTATTTATATACCAAACTGAACTGTGAAATAAATAAATACATATAAAAATAAAATTGTTTGATTTTCTCTCATTGGGAAATCAGGCGGGAGATTTGATGATTGATAGTTGCAACTCCCAACCAAACGAAGCGGATTGCAAGAAAGAGCAAGATTTGAGGCTTTATTTGGAAGATTTTGGCTCACATGTCTTGTGTTTGCCTCTTTTGGAAACCTTATGGGAGTCGAAAAGGAGTAGAAGAAAATAAAAACATGACTTTGTTACATTTTTGGACTTCCATGCAATGATCAATCTGCCACTTGCTGACCAACTTGCATACCTGAATTCAACAACATCCCTCACCTATATATATATATACTCTTATTATGGGAAATTGGAGTATAAATTAAAGCTTCAACTTAAATTACAGCCCACTTGCATTTAGATTTGTCCACCACCTGAAAATTGAAAGTTAGATTTGATATTTAAGGGGGCTTTAGATAAAGTGTTAGTTTAGAAATTTGGAACTAAATTTTTGTGTGAATTTTTAAGAGAAGCCGAACAATTTATCTTTAAAATACTAATTAAAACTCTTCGAATTTTGGAGTTAATATCATTGGGAGAGATAACTACGAACTAAATATGAATCATAAAATAGACATGAGGAGTATAAAAAAAAGTTATGAGTCAAGTTGAAATTTTTTTCAAAACTTTGAGGTTTAATGAAAATTTTTAAAAGGTTTAGAGGTATTTTTTAAAAAAAAAATTAAAAATCAATGAGACTTTTTGGAAATTTTAAACAATTTAATTAAAAATTTCAAAACGCCCAATTAAAATTTCCAAAGAGTTTATAATAATTTTCTAAATTTTTGAACGACTTAAGCCCTTCTATTCCTCTTACGGTCTCCCTTGAGACTAGGTCTAACTAGCATAAATTTTGCTAAAGCATGGACTATGGGCAATCACAAAAGCTTTTTGATACTTTGCATAGACAGTGGACAAATCCACTTGAATAGTTGCATGGCTCACCAAGCATTAATTCTGCTTAATTGATATTTATAAGATTAAAATAAAATTTTGTACTATGTAACACTTTATAATCGACTTGAATTATCAGATCCAGATATCGGACATTACAACACATAAACACTTAGCAAAATTTTATAATCAAAGTAAAATCATTCTAAAACATACTTCTTCTTTCTTTGCATTTTGTTCTTAAAATAAAAGAGGATGGTTAATAATTACATCAAAGTTTCAAAAACTACATAAGACGTTATAACTTCAAAGTTTGTAAAGACAGATTCTTCATGATGTAATATACTAAGCGCCAAACTCCTATGGTGTTCTCTATGTGCATAATATCGCAATTTGAACTACTACCATGTCACAATCTTGGCTTGTCCCTTCTAGCCTACCAATTCTTTAATCAGAACCTTCACATCAAACAGTCGCTTGTAAGTTCAAATTAACTTAGTGAATTTAACATAGGTTACCTTTGAGCGTCTCTTTTAGAATTTCTCAACTCAAAAATTTCGGATCTCTTTCTAGTCTCTGGCGGTTACCTTCTAATACTGGCGCATACATATACACAACTTTCACACATTACCACCAAAACACACAATTCACTCATTAGGCAGATTTTCGATTTCTCACTTGATGTGGATCTCATTTCCTTTTCGGAACATAGTTGTATTCCTCATAATATATCAATACAAAACCTGTCTTAGATAGATTCTCACTCAGATGGATGTTGAACACTTCACCCAAGATAGTGTACTCACAAATATTATTTTTGGCGAATAGATATACTAACTAATTTTTGAAGATGAACTTTCTACGGATCCTACTCTTGGCGGATTCTGACACTGAATCTGACAACTATTAAGATACCAATTAGATCATAAACCATCCTAGACCACAACTTATTCTGATGGATGATACATTCCAAATCATTTTAGGGAATCCCAGACAACCATATTACATATCATGAGAACTCCCAATTTGGCAAATAGCTTAAACTCCAGATAACCTCTATACTAGCATAAACACTACTCAGACTTGGAAGATAACCTAGAATTTAGATATCTTGCTTATGTAGCGCAGATAAACTCAAGTCTGGCGAACACTTAGACCACCCATAGATATCAATACGCCAAATTTTCTGTACTGACAGGCTACTATAGCTAATTCACTCTTTAGAAACTGTGTTGAGAACTCCTTCAGGAATTACCCCTAAGGC
The DNA here is from genome assembly GCF_025698485.1 of Gossypium arboreum. Taxonomy (NCBI): domain Eukaryota; kingdom Viridiplantae; phylum Streptophyta; class Magnoliopsida; order Malvales; family Malvaceae; genus Gossypium; species Gossypium arboreum. Next base: position 2,323,522 of record NC_069081.1, read on the forward strand.
ATATTCAATTTTCGTCACAAGGCTAACCAAACAGGAATATCATATATATTACCAAGATCTCTTGTCATAACATCAACTAGCGGAAAAGTCTCAAAGCTTACCCAGATCATGCCACATAGGTGATTAACTAGATTTCACCACAAGGGCGTTACAGAATACGCCATAAAGGCATTACAGAATATGCTACAAAGGCTTTTTCACAGCGAATGTGCAAGTTGTGCAAGTATACACATCGAACAAGTAATAAAGTAATGAGTGGGATCGTCTTCATAGGGATTAAATAGGTATAATTTGGTCGAGTTATTATAGTTAAGTTTGATTACTGCTAAAGCAAAATAATAATAAGAATGCAGTGGCAAAATGAGAAAAGGATAATGGATAAAATATGCAAAACAAAACAAGTAACGGAACAAGAATGCCACGACAAAATCACTACAAAAAAAAAGGTTGAGGAGCTACAATGTTGATTAGGACAGCTGGGATTACTAATGAATCTACCTTCACTAACTATTATTGCCACAACAAATTCGTGAATATTCTACTACTCTATAGGTTTGTACAATAGTCTACTTCTCCTGAGAGCAAGACCTTGGGTTACCTCCCTTAGGGCACTATATATCTATAGGCTTGAATTCGGCTACCACTAATATTTTCTAGCTTCTTTCGTATGAGGCAAGGTTCTATGTCTAGAACTTGCTATAAATAAGTGATTAATCATTCACTCATATTATCCAACTTCTATCCAATTAACCTAACTTTATCGAAATTAAGTTATCTTTACAAACCTGTTGCACATTCGTCAATGTACAGTCTACATATAACGTGAAATACCATTGAATGAAACAGTAGAACAGACCAAACTTAAACTTTAAACATTAATAAAAGTAAAGGTTTCATCAAAGTAATCCCGAGCTTAAAATATTTAGCTCATGGTTGGGCAAATCAAGTTTGAGTTTAATACGATAACCAACATCATCAATAACTAATAAGCTTTAAATGAAGCATGATAAGAAACAAATGAGAAAATTTGAGATTACAGCTTTTGCCTATCCAACTTTCAACACAGGCAGCGCAATGTCTTGTGGCTGCCAAGGTTGTTGTCCCAGACTACTTTAGGGTACCCCTTTAATTAGAGCTCCCTGCTTGGCTTTTATAGGTTTCACCTTCTATGGTAAGTCCATCAGCCCATGATCCTTCCTCTATTTGTCAAGTAGATATATCTGGTATATGTACATATGGGGCCAAGAGCAGTACGTGTTAAGTGTTAACTAAGCATATTCTTGACAGTATCACTGCATTTGCTTTGGCAAACTGTCCATACTTTGCCACGATAAACCTTCAATCTTTACTTTCTCTTTTTCTACACTTTGCACCTACCAAACAAATCTCTTCTACAAGCGGTTAAAAGCAACATGTAATTACAATCAAGCATAATCCAAGCTCTTCAATGCAATGCTTTAAAAGTGTCAATGCAATATCCTAGAATGCAATTCAAAATACTTAAGTACATGCAATTAACTAAGTCTAAGGGCATGAAATATAACTCTTTTCAAGAGTTATTAGCTTTACAGAATATGCCACAAAAGCATCATAGAATACACTACAAATGCTTCACAGAATATACCATAAAGGTATCATAGAATACACCACAAAGGTTTTCCAAAGAATTTCATGTTTACTGTCTCGGTAAACTATCTCTAAGGGTGCTATGGGGTTTCTCCCACATCGTCTTATTCATATCTTCATGTCGTGATCCGCCAATTTAGTCTACATCTCATCGGAGGCTACACCATGAGTATTTTCATTGTCATACTATGCCATGGGTCTCTAGCACATGGTCTTACACATCTTCATGTCGTGTTCTGCTAGTCCAGTTTACATCTTATCGAAGGCTACACCATGAGTATTCTCATTATCATCGTGATCTGTCTGTCCGATTAGCAATGTACCTGCCTTACTGAAGGTATCACAAATGGGTATATTACTCATTTAACACAAAATATAGTTACCTAAATTCGTTCACATACCAGACTAATTCATACTCTCTCATACTTGATTTCACATGCATACATAGCAGACATCATTTTATTCATACATTCACTCATATATCTCATTTGAAAACATGCAGTAACTTTACGATACTTCATGCACACTTGCTCTTACCAGTTATCCGAGATGACATCACCATATGAATTTCCATTGTAAATTAACATACATGAGTCAAGTTAAAGACTCACCTAAAACTCACCTTTACTGTAGTTCAAAGTTCCAAAACCAATCATCCTTCCTGAACCATCTGCAACTGTAACACCTCTTACCTGGCTCGATTTTCGGACCCGAGTAATAAGATGCTATGACAAAATTTAACAATCTATAAATACTTTACTAAACAAAAATTCAGTTATTTATCGTTAGATCACATATAATCAAACATATTTAAAATTTGAACTCTACAAGGACTCAAGGACTTAATTATGAAATACAAGCATGTAATAGAATTAAATTGTAAAATTTTAAAGTTTTAATGTCAATATTGAAAATCAATAGTTGGTATTGATATCGAATCGATACCTTACTGAAAATCAATACCAAAATACAGTTTTGTTTTCTTTGCAAAACAAGGGTATCAATAATTATTTTATGGTATTGATATTTTATGAAAAAGTATTGATACTCAAATAAAAATTGATACCATTTTGGCATTTTGTTTATTTTAAAACTGTTTATATGGCCAAGTATCGATACCAGATGCCAAAATATCAATACCTAAATTTAAAAATGGTAAAATCTTATCTTTAAAAAATTCATTTCATGCCAAATTCATCTACCAAACAAGAAACAATAATATCATCTATTCAAACACTTAAATGTCTAACTAATATGCCTCAAATGGCACCTTAATTAATCAAGTTAATCATGAACACATTCAACATTCCATAATTAATTTTCATTTTAACTTAATAACCTAGATACAAAGGCTACCTAAACTTTCAAATAGATTATAGACATAAATATGTCCTTTACTATAAGAGACTATCTAAGCGCATCATAAAACACAAACCAAGCTCAAACATCAAACAAGCATAATGCCTAGCATATACCATCCAATTCATGAAAACATTAAGCAAATAACGAAACAACTATCATGCTAATCTCAAGTTGGCCATTGCCTTCACACTTATACATTTTCACATAGTATTCAAAATACCATAAACCAAAGATCTCCTAGGTACATGCCAAGACCAAAATAGAAACATCACCAACATTTGAGTTCGGGATTGCTACTGGATGCTGAGTTGACAATTGAACCGCTAAATACCTAACTTACGCGCGGGAAAAATAAAATCGTACACTGAGTATAACTAAATGGTATTTCTATAATCCAAACAATCAAATAATAATATAGGTCACAATTATTCATAAATCTAATAAATATAACATGCAATATGTAATTTCAATACACAAGTTCATATATTCATTCATATCAATTTACATACCCTCTAATCACAACAATTTCAATTATGTTTTACCATATATATATTTTTATTCATATCAACATATTTTCTCATTAACAAAACTTGGCAATTACATTACATGATTCATTCGGTATTTAAATAATGTAATGGCACAATCCAGTTCACTTTACAAGTTCATATTTCTATTGAGCATAATCAATCTATAATTTCATTCTATTCCATTTCACATATTTCATTTCATTCTTAATATTTATTCCTCTATTAACACGACTCGGACTCTGACGGATACACAAATGCAACCAACACACCAGTTTGGAACCCAGTGGCTCATTGGATAAATCTAAAGTAAACAGTTACGTCCAGCTCTAAATTAATTTGACACCTAGTGTCTCATCGGTTAAACCGAAGCAAATTGGCACCTAATGCCTCATCGACTTGTGGTCTAAGCAACTCTGAACTCTTTCTATCCTATGGCATGCCAACTATACTTGACTTTGCTCGAACAGTTAATAGGGTTTACATTTTATGTCTCATTATCATCATTCATCTCAGTTCACACTTATTATCATCATAAAATACATTTAATCAACATAAAGTAATAATAGATCATCACAAACATACTTCATTTCATATATATATATAAATTTACTCACTTTTTATACATATTCATTTTAATCCTCAAATGTATTAATTATTCCAACTCAATTCATTATATTTCCACAAATGACTCACCTCATACTTTTACCATACATAAATAATTCAAGATGCATCAATTACAAAGAGTTCGAATTATAGAAACACAAATTGTGGACTCTGAGCTATTCATCAACTACTTTATCTTTTCCTTTCTTTTTCGAGGAATCCGGGTCAACTTTAGCTACGAATTAAAACAAACATAATAATTTATCAATATATTTCTAATTTCACAATCAATTTCTAATTTATAAAACTTTTGCATTTTATTCAATTTAGTCCCTAAAATCGAGACTAACATAACTTTCAAATTTAATCTCCAATTTATATATTGTTTACACTCTAAGCCTAATTTAACTCTATATTTCCCATTTTTACCACTAAATTTGAAATTTATACATTTTATTCCCTATTACATCAAATCATCAATTGACTTTACAATTTAGTCCTTTATCAACTCTAAACTTAAAATCTACGAAATTAACACCTCAAACTTCAAATATTCAATAATGGTAACATCTTCAATTTTAAAAATACCGAAAAATAATATATGGGTCAGCTAACTCTAAGAACTGAGATTCCAAAAATATAAAAACTATAAAAAAAAAAAGACTAAATTGAGCTTAGAAATTTATAAACCTTAAGGCCGTTCTCCCCCTTTTCTAATCCTTCAATTCGGTTTGCATGCAAGAAAGATGAAAAAATCTTTCATTTTATTCCACTTACTTTATTTTATTAATTAAGTTATGTTTCATTTTATTTATTAATTTTTAATCTTTAATTATAATATTTTTAACCATATATATATAACCCTTATTTCCGTCCACTCCCATCATCATATTGGTTAAATTTCCTTATAAGTCCTTTAACTATGTCCTACGTTATAATTTAATTATAATTCTACTTTTGACACTTACGTGATTTAGTCCTTATACTTAAATTAAGTACTAATTCAACAAAATTATCTATTTAAAATTTAATTTGCTTCTAATATAACTTTGTAAATATTTAATAAAAATATTTACAAGTCTCGATTATAAAACGTGGTTTCAAAATCATACTTTTCGAAACCACTGACTTTCGGGTTGTTACAGCAACAACTGCTTAAAGAACATGGAATCACCATTAACATCCTATTTACAGACAATTTACAAAATATCAATTACATACAAACCCATGTAGGGCCTCCTATTCACTCCCTATTGTTTTTATGTCTTTTAGTTTCTAGTTTAATAAAAAGAAAAGAATATTTGAGTTCAAAAAGAAAAACCTGAATGTAGAACAAAAGGAAGAAAAGTCATTTGAATGTTCCCTTCTTACCATATATATAAATATATACTCAGTTCTTCTTAGTAGATCCTGACAAGTGTTAGATGCATACAGAAATTGTCTCTAAAATGGGCAACAAAAATTTGGAAAAATATAAAAGAAAATATAAAAATTGTCTCTAAAACAAAAATTGTTTGACCAATCAATTCATTTAGTTGAACCCCAACCAAACACATTACAAAACTCACCTTGCACAGCGTTCGAGCAAACCAGGCGTACTACACCTCTCGCGGTAACTCTCATAAGGCGTACTCTTCGTTCTTTGTGCTCTTTCTTCAATTGAAAATACCTCGAGATAAAATCCTTAGATACTTCCACGGGTAGATACATTATGTGCCAAACTTTAGTTCGCTAGAATTCTGTAAATTGGTGGACTATACTACCATGGTGCGCCAAAACAGGTAACATTCATATCTACTCGCCTTCTTCTCAGACTCGCCAAATTTAGGGTGTGACATACTATTTTTCTCAATTCAATGGGGTCCTTAAATATTATCTTCACCAATATCACTAGATATCTGGATATAGTTTTAAACTTTTAACAACTAATTACACGTCATTATGCAGGTGAAAAATATTAAAAAAGAATAATTAAAATAAATGTTAGTATGTCGGTTGAATCTTAATTTAACTGGCACCATTTTTATTGTAGTAACTAAGAGGGAGGAGACGTGAATTTGTGTGTATTTAAATGCGTTTTTCTTCTAATTTAAAGGTTAGGAGGAATTAAAAACTAAAAGTAGGTATTGTATAAAAATATTAGTATAAAAATATTAAATGAATAATGTTTTAAAAGGAAGAGGAAATTAACCATTTTATTATAGTAACTAAGAGGGCAGAGACGTGAATTTGTGTATATTTAAGTGTATTTTTCTTGAATTTAAAGGTTAGGAGGAATTAAAAACTAAAAGTAGTATAAAAAATATTAGTATAAAAATATTCAATGAATTATGCTTTAACAGGAAGAGGAAATTAATTTAAAAATGGACTTTTAAATGTGTTTTTAAAAAATGATATGACATATTAGCTTTAATTTTGTATGTATTATTTGTTTTAATTACAACTATACTAAAATATATCATAAAATTCACACATATGGGATTTCAATTTAAAATTTCAAAATTTTGAGCAGATGTATGATAAATAATTATAATATTTTTAATATGATGTATTTATGTATTTAAATTTCATTTTCCTATAATTTAATTTTTTATTTTAATATTGTACATATTTCAAGTATTGATTTTAATTAGTTTTAAATTATCATATATTTTATTATTTATATTTATTGTATGTTTTTAAATTAACATTTGTTTCCAAAGTATATAATTTTTACACACATATGCTTATATTAGAAATTCTAATTCTAATTTTTTTTCTTTTATATTTCCTAAAGTTAACATTCTAACTTCTAATACTAATTCAGTCATAATTATATCGGTATATTCGAAAGATGGTATAAGCTACAAGCCTCTATTTCCTTTCTTCTTTATGCAACGAAAATAGATTTGACTGTCATTAAACATGGAATATAAGGTAAATTTTGGCCTATCAAAATTTGTTTTAAGATATCTGAGTCAGTCATTTAATAAATAAATAAATAAATAAATGCATAAATATCAATATAGACACAAAATAAAAATTTGTAATATCAATAATTTTAAGTTTTTAACTCACAAGTAGGGGTCAGTATTCAATCAAATCGAATCAAGTAAACAAATTTCGAGTTAGTTAAGTTGACGAATCCTATTTTAATAACCGAACTCAAATTGAATTCTTTTCGAGTTGAATTGAATCGAGTCAAAAAAATTTAAATCGAGTTAACGAATCCTATTATTTATACTCGATGTTGGGTTTACATGGATTGATTATTTAACTAGTAGACAAAGTATAAGATTATTTAACTACATAAACAATATAATGGTTTTGTCTTTTAACTTAATGAGTAAACATTTATCAAATCAATATAATTTTGCTTTAAACTTTAGAAAAGGTAAGCATTGATCAAAATGGCATAGTTTTATTTTTTTTTATTCAGATTTTTGGATAACTCGAATTGTATTATTCATATTCGAATTAAACTGAAAAACTTAATTTTTTATTCGAATTGATCCGAATAACTTGATTAACTCAAATAATTCGACCTATTTAATTTAAAATTTAAATTTTTTATTGAATTTTTTGAATCGAATCAAATTATACTCACCCCTACTCATAATAACTGTCTCACTCTATAAAAGAAAGGGAATTTGGCATTAAAAGCAAATTTACTAAATAAATCATTAAATATTATTATTAAGAATAATATTTTCTACTAACGTTGGTTTACCAACCTAACCTTCCAATTCAATGATGAAAAATAACTAAATACTAAAAAGAACAAGCGCACATGTGAAAACCCTAGAGTCCACCAAAGACATTAGTACACGTGTCAACAGTACGAAGAGTGAGGGAAATTCTCTATCCCCAACCAATCACAAAACGTTAGAGAGTTGAAAACATAAAATAACAGTACGGCCTCGATTTTAATAACCAACGTGTCGTCAACCTATACGTCACACATATTACAAGTGCTTTCAACTTCTCACACTCGCCCACCACGAATCCTGGGGGACAACTCTGAATGTCCTAGGATATTTTCTCCGTTAGTCTCTCGCGTATAGTAATTGTATACTCGCTTTTCCCTGCCGAAGCGTCTTCATTTGAAATCTATCGTTGTGCCTTTAACGGTTTCCGAGATTCTCTAACATGCGTAAATGGTCAATACCACTTTGTTCGATTCACCAGATACTTGTCACTTTGTATGAAGCGAGTAGGAAAAAATTTTGCCACTCTCGAGAGTAGACATTTGGACTTACATGTGAATTCCATATTGAAAACCAGGCGGTTTTGAGCTCCATGTTTTTGGTCTCTATAGAGGTTTTGCCATTAGAAAACCGGTTTTCAGCTTTCCTTTGCAAACGACAACCCATTTCCCTTTTTCCACTTATACACATATAAATATTTTCATTTTCTTTTCTCTAAAGCTTTCTCGAGAAAACATAGAAGGAAAAGACTTGCGTCTCTCTCTCACTCTCTCCGTCTCACTCTTCGCCATAATAAGCTTAAAACAAGTAAGCTTTTTGTCTTTAATATTAATTCTTCGCCAAAAAAACTACGATCTAAATCTTTTTCAAATCCAAAATCATGATTTCGTTTTTCGACTTTGATTTAAACTAGTTTCCACTGTTCTTAGCATATAATCATACACGTTTACCTTGATTTTTTTATTTTTATTCTGTTATTCATTGATTTGGACTTTGTTGGAATCCGGCAAAAAAGAGAAACAAAGGGAGAAAAAAGCGTTATTAAGCAGATTATTGATTTCATATAGAGGATGGGAAGAGGAAAGATAGTGATTCGACGAATAGACAATTCAACAAGCAGGCAGGTGACTTTCTCAAAGAGAAGGAACGGATTATTGAAAAAAGCAAGGGAATTATCGATCCTTTGCGATGCTGAAGTTGGATTGATCATCTTTTCTAGCACCGGCAAGCTCTACGATTATGCCAGCTCCAGGTCAGATCGATATTCTTTCTTTTTCTTCTTTTGGTGCATATATATACATTTATGGTATTTATTGCATTTTCTAATGATTTTATTATCTCTACTTTTTTTTTTCTTGTTTTACAATATTTAAATTAGTCTCTATTTTTTCTTCTGAGAAAAGAGACGAGTATTCAGATTTACTAAGAAATAATCATTATACTGAAACCAGGATAGAGTCTGCCACTTTTTTCTTAAATGTAGGAAACTGAAGGTCTCCCTCTCCATTGTTACTAACATGCATGCAAATTTTGGAAGTTTAATATTATAAAGTTATACTGAGTAATTCAAAAACATTAAAGACATTGCATGTGAAGCATAAGTGTTTCATTTCTTCTAATAAAATGATATACACTTAAAAACATTTTCTCGGAAACAGATTAAGCAATATTTTGAAATTCTTTTTTAGAAGCATGCTTAGAATTATAAACTGTAAATTTAAATGGATTGGAAAGCAAAACTGAAACCATATTTGGTAAGAATGTTTATCATAGCAGTTGAATTCTTTTACCTATGGAATTGAAAACTTCCTAAAATATTATCTTTAAACTAACTGAGCCTCTCATTTGTCTTTGAAAAGCATATATCACATCCTCTTTCATATCACCTTAATTGGCTATTCTAGCTCACCTTCTTTTCTTCCTCAATTAAAGGAGTTGCATGAATATTCTTATAATCTTATTATAAAGAAGATATATTTATGTCATTTCTTTATTCATTCATGAATTGGAGAAAACGATATGAATAGATTGAACAAAGATTGGAATGAATCTTAGTATATTGTTTGTAGACTTAATATTACAACGTTGTTTTCTGCTTTCTTTGTGGCATTATGAATAAATTTGATATTACATCATGGAATAAATTATATTAGGATCTTCTTAAAAGTATAATTTTTAGGCACCAAATAAAATAGTAATGCCACATCATTAAATTTTAAAAATAATAAAGTATTATTATACACTCATTTATATTTAATATATTCTTCAACTTAATTTAACTTTAATTAAATTACTTAAAATAATTATTTTAAATTATAAACAAACATATTTTATTCTTTTACAAATTTTAATTATTTTATTTTTTCATAAGTTAATATTTTTATTTTTGTGCAACCACTTTAAAAAAAATTAGTAATTTTTGTGCAATTTTTTCATGTCATTGACACATAATTTTGGTAATTATTTCATCTTGAATCCTGAACCTTGAACTTGAACCCCAAATCTTGAGGTTTAGTGTTTGAGTTTGAGACTTAAGATTTAGGGTTCGGTTTGGGTTTTGGGTTTGGGGTTCAAAGTTGAAGTTCAAGGTTTGAGAGTTTGGGATTACATGTTTGGGTTCAAGGTTTCATGGTTCAGGGTTACAAATTATGAGTTCGAGATTTAGGGTTTGAGGTTATGGCTTGGGGTTTTAAGTTTTTGGTTCATGGTTTGGGATTCTAGATTTAGGGTTCATGGTTTGGGATTCTAGATTTAGGGTTCAAGGTAAAAAAATTATCAAAATTATGTTTCAATGACATGAAAAAATTGTTGAAATATTATTAAATAATTGAAAAAAGACTATGAATAATGTGGCGAAAAAGGTCTATAGAATAACTTCTCTATTAATGAGTGTATAATAATAATTTCATGTCTTTAAAATTTAATAATATAGCAAAATTTTATTGATACCTAAAACCTTTAACTTTTAGGATAATCCTAGTAGAAGTTTTCCTTACTTTATAACTTTCATTAGCTCCGTTCTATATATACACACATATATATTATTTTGGTATAAAAAGTCGAGGATTTTTGATTAATTTGCGGGAGGAGAATTCAAACTTTACTGTGAGTAGGATATCATGTACCAATCATTGTGCCAACCTCTTTGAGTTCAACCAAAATTGTTTATTAAGCATCTGAGATTACAAAACTAGCAAAGTATAGAAAAAAGTTCCATTTGTAATTCAAAAACAAATTAAAACAGAAAATTAAGTTCCTGCCACCTGAAGAATCTATACTTGTAGATAAATTAGAGCAAACCGCTATAATACTCCAAGCAGAATGGAAACAATAAAAGAATAACAAAACCTATATATATATATATATATATATATATATAAGTATATGAAGCATTATCAAAATGAGCTCAGCATGCATCTGTATAGTATTTGCAATATATAAACGCCTTGTTAACATAGTCTTATATATTTATTTTACCAAAAAAATATTTACAATAATTATGAGTCTTTCTTTATCCATGTGAAGGATCAAGATTTATAATAATAATTATCTTATTTCACCATCAAAATCATTAAAAAATCAAGATTTATGGTAATATGTATACATGTGCATATTTTATTACTTAAATCATAAAACGATTAAATTATTACAAATTTTTAAATCATAATCGAGAAAGATAATATTCCTTCATCTTTTCTTCACCTACCCCTGCCATAGCATTTGTTATAGGACATTGAAATCAAAATAAATATGAGTATCAAATAATAAAGTAAATATGATATGAAGTATCAAATCACATATATTAGATTTACAGCCCCAATAAATCATATTTATGGGGAAGGATTAATTTATACCAGTATAAAATTAAAATATTTTACACATTTTAGTATATTTTTGTACAACCAATATTTTAGCGATCCAATCATTAAATTTATTCATGTAATTATAATTATCATGCATGTAAAATTTTAAATTAATTCGATATCTCTATCTTATCAATTTAAAATAGTGTATATATTAATATTTATTAAACAATCAACTGTTTTTTATATAAAACAAATAGTTAGAAAATTTTAATTTAGATCGAATTTGACATGTATGGTTTATATGAATTGAATATAAAATATAATTGTTGGATCATTGAATATTAATCATACAAAAAGATATAAGTGGATCCTTCCTATTTATATAATTATCAAATAATGGTATATAAATATTATTTTTATATTTAGCGTTGATTTTTAAATTGGAAATCATTTCTATTTAAAGTTCATTTAAATTAATTTGAATAAAATTTGCTTTAAAATTCTTATTAAAATAAAAACCTATTTCTTATAATATTATTTCTTTTGTTTAAAATTTCTTATAATATTTTAATTTGATATATATATTTGAATTACTTCAATTATTAGTTTTAATATACTATTTTTGAATTAATTTTTAACTTTTTGTTTATATTATTTGTAAATATTTTAATTTTAAAAATTAATAGAAATTAATTTAATAGTTTTAATTATTAAATACAATAAATTCATGCATTAGGATAAAACTAGTAATTTTATAAGATGGGGTATCTAAGCATGCATATAATCATTAAAAATAAAGAAATAACAATATATATTTTTGATTTCTTCAAACATATAGTTGAACCAAAATAGAATGGGGGTGTTTTATTTATAAAAATATATAAATAAAATAAGTAAATATGAAAAATAAAAATATTTAATGAAATAAATAATATATCTGCACGTTGAGTAAAATTTAAAGTAACTTTAAAAATGAAATAAAAATAAACGTATTTATGTGCAAAAAAATAAAAGTATTTGATACATATTAATAAATGAGAGGATTTACTTATACCGGTACAAAATTTAATTGGTTCTACACTCTTAACTTTTATACAATTAATATTTTAAAAACCTAACCTTTGAATTTATTAAGATATTTGTAGCGTTATGCATAGAAAATTTTGAATTGATCTAATATCTCTATCATATCGGTTAAAATATTGTTTATATTGAATTTTTACATAAAATGATTAGTTAGAATTTTTTTCATTCATGATTTACATAAATAAAACATAAAATATGATGATTGAATTATTAAAATATTAATAATATAAAATATTAGGAAAAATGTAAAACTATTTAAATTAAATATTCAAAATTAATTATTTTGCTTAATGTTCAAAATTAATTTAATCAAATAAAAAGATATCGAAGAAAAAAGTAGTTAAAAATGATTTATTGAATATCCAAACGGATGTAAGAAAATCATTTTGAAATTGGGATCAAGTTCACTCATATTTTAACATTCAATTACATATATTAATTTTCTTTTCAATTAGATTAAATTACAAGTAAAACAAAAATTTAGGCTGACAAATACATCAAGTTAAAAATACTAAATGAACATAATTATTTAGTATGATGTTATAAATTTTGAGTTGATATCGAGTTAACTTGTAACATCAACTCGATCAACAACATTATTAATTTATACAATTGACGGTGGTAATAAAATGTGCATAATAAAACTAAAATGTATAAAAAATCAAAATAAAACTTTTGTAGAGTGGTAAATTTAAGGTTTTACTAATGTAATTGACGTAGGTCTAAATATCATTATATGCGTATTTTTTTATAAACAAAAAGATACCATTGAATAATATAACTCATTTTAAATATGAAAAATATTTTTGTAATTTTTTTAACCGAATTAATGTAAGTAGTTAAAATTATCAATTGTAATTAAATTATTGATACATATTACCAAACATAGAATAAAATTAAAAAATTCACATTAATACAATCCAATTGAATTGTAGCAAAGTGGTAGTTAATTTTCTTGAACAATTTGATTTTCCCCCTTTTTTGATACACAAATTCTTTTTTTTTAAAAAGGATTTGTTAGAATTCTTAACTACCACTGTGAGTAATAGAAATTAAAATTGGTTGATACTAGGCTTCCTTGATAGGATCAAACCAAAAGTTTAATCAATTTATTGAAAAGCCAGCTTTAAAACCTTAAAATTTTAATCTTCTTGAATTTTCATTTAAGTTACCAAATCATGAATTTAATAGCAAAAGCTAAACAAAAAAATCCATTTAGCATGATATTTTGCTATAAAGAAATTTATTTTCAGAAGTTGTGAAAAAATAATGCTAAATGAGATTAATTAGTACATTATTAGTAATTTTCTCCTACGAATTGTTCTTTAAATAATGCTAAATGAGATTAATTAGTACATTATTAGTAATTTTCTCCTACGAATTGTTCTTTCCCCATGATGGATGAGGTTTTTTTTTTTTTTTTGGTTACAAAGAGAAGCTAAAGAACTAAATAATCACAGTGATTCGTCTCTCCCAAGCCCTTCTAGCTAAATCTTGCTGTAGTATCATCTCTGTGCTTCTTGGTGCTTCATCAAAGAAATATAATTCCAGTGCCATGCCATACATTAGATTAGCCATATAGTTTGCTGCCGCATTAGCTTCGCGATATGTATGCTATAGCCGCACCTCTCATCTTCGAGTAAAAAGATCCTTGATTCTTCGATAAAGTGCCATATTAGATGTCTTAAACTCTCTGCATCCCATGACTCGCAAAGTCTCCAAGCTATCTCCCTCCACTATAACCCGGCTGATCCCCTTATTCCAATGTAGAGAGAGACCATCATATATCGCCCAAAGTTCGACTTAAAGAATATACTTCAACTGCCTATGCTTCTACAATACCCCTGCAGCCAATTGCCATGATCATCTGTTGGCTAAACCTTCTACTGATAATATTTAAATAATTTAATATAATTATACATGAAATATAAATTTTAAAATTTTTTAAGTAATTAATAAATTATATGTAAATTCAATGATACATGAAATATTTTAAAATTTTAAATATAATGTTAAATTATTTTTAAATGATTTAATATAATGGTATTTATAAATAATAACTTGAAGCCAAACCTTACGAGCTAGTGAGCAATCACAAAACACATGAATGAGGCCCTCATTGTTGAATCCGCAAGAATGACATGAAGCATCTGTGGTTATGCCTCACCTGTAGCTCACCCTATTCGTCGACAATCCGTCCAAATTTTGGCGCTTTTGTCACTGTCAATAATCCATCCGAGATTCCTACATAGTAGAGGACAAATTTTAACTAAGGACCTCCATACAAATAGATCATTTAGATTTCTCTATATTCATCGGACACTCTTCAACAATCTTGTATTTTGATCTCATAACAAGTACCCATAGCGATCCCTTGTTGGTCGCAAAGTTAAACTCGAACTTCATTAGGAAAGACTCATTTCGCTGTTGAAGACTATGAAACCCAAGGGCACCGTTTCTGCTTGGTTAGCAGCAAGAATTCCAACTAACAAGTGTCAGCTTCTTACTAGACTCTAAAGAAACCCAAATAAAGTTTCAAGCCGACTTTTCATTTCATCACATACCCCTCAAAATCATGGTAGACTACATAAGTTGGGAATAGTCATAAGGACAAATCCAGCTAAAGTCACTCTCCTAGCCATAGAAAAAAGCATCGCATCCCAACTATTAAGTTACTCGAATTTTCTTAAGAAAAAAATTGAAAGTACCATTCTTAACTCTCTGATGAAATAAAGGCATACCTCAAGTAATTTGGGAATAGTCATAAGGACAAATCAAGCTAAAGGCACTCTCCTAGCCATAGAACTTGCATGGAAGAGGTTGTTATGCAGTTCATTATGATTTGCATCAGATTCTTAGGGTAACCTGCATCTATTAGTGAATTCGGTATAAACTTCCACTGCAATCAATCATAAGCTTTCTCTAGATCCACTTTTAATAGTCATCCAACACTTTTTGCCTTGTTTTGTTCTCATTAAATGTATTACCTCTTGGGACACCAAAATATTATCAGTGATGTTCGTGCCAGCCACGAGACCAACTTAAGCTGTTAGCAATGAGTTCCATTACAAGCATATATAACATCATACAAAGACTAATGGATTAGAGTTGAACAAGGGACTTCGAATTTGCAATCTTAGGAATTAGAACCAAAAGGGTCTTGTTCAGAGACGATTCCATGGTATTAGAACCAAGAAATATAAATGTAATTTCAAGATTCCGCAGCATCCCTCTTTTGATGATTTTGTCAGCATACTTCAACGTAGGAGAGTTTGCGTGAGAATTTGAGCTTTAATTCTCACGCTAACTCTCATATGTCCTACCTTTTTTTTACTTCTATTATTTTTAAATTTAAGCTTTTTACCAAAACTTTTAACATGATAGTATTTTTATAATATTATTAGTTAGTTCAAATAATTAATATTATTGAGTACTGAATTAAAATTTTATATGATTTTTTAAAAAATACAATTCTAACAAATTTTTTATTTTTCCATGATAAATTGAAATAAGTGTTTTTTTTTAAACAATCCATATTAGATATCGAAGTTATTAAGGGTGCTAATTATTTAGCTAACTAATGAGATAGTTTGTTTTCCTCCATTTTTTAATTATAAGTTAATGGTAAAATTGTAGTTTGAATTGTTCTACTATGATCGCACTTAGGATTTAATTTTTATATTTTAATTTAATATAATTTAATCTCTATTTTTATAATATTATTAATTGGTCCAAATAATTGACTTTCTTAACTATTCACATTAAACACATAAAAAATTGTCTTCAACATTTTAATTTAATAATCAAAGTTTGAACCATTTTGATTAAATAATGATATTATATGGAGAAAGCAAATCATATCAAATTAAATATATATATTAAATCCTAAATATAAATAGTAAGATTGTAATTATAATTTGATCTAACACGATCTTATGTCTAGCACGATAATTTATCATTTAATTCAATAAAAGTTTGATTTTTTAATTTTGTTTTTAATTTAATTAAATGGGTATAATATAATTATATGTCTATCCAAAGCCATAGCAAACTAGTAATAATAACTCACGAAATTCGGGTGGGCGCATAGTCCTCGTTGGCTCCCGATTAGGACATTCAAGCTCCATGAAAATATCATATAATTTTAGGTGTAGCAAAAAAAAAAAAAAATCTATAAAAGATCACGCTTTAACAGCGTCACAAACCTTTGATGTGAAATTTTATTACTGTAAATGAACATAATAATTATCCATATATATTCTGTGCTGCCTTACTCCATACAGAAGTGCAGTTGCAGCGGCATCCCTGAGATATACTGACGTTGGATTTTTCTTTCTTTCTTTTTTTGAAAAATCAGCATGAAATCTGTTATTGAACGCTACAACAAGGTTAAAGAAGAACATCACCAATTACTGAATCCCGATTCCCAAGTCAAGGTAATTTTTCCATTCATATCTAATATGATTAGAGATATTTTTTTCTTTTCCTTACTTTTGGTTACATATTTTTCGGCATGTTGTGTTACAATGAATCTGCAAAAGAAAACATCCTGCACGTAATGGGTTTGTAGGCTAACAGTCTTGAGGTTTTGCTTTGTTTCGATTGGTTTTCACTTCACCTACTTTCTCTTTAGATGAAACGAGATGTTGAAAAAATATATAAGAAATTGAAAGAATAAAGAAACATTGCGGCAATGGTAGTGGCTTAAGTAGATCAACTTAGTAAGGCCGGGCAATCTAACATACATACATGACTATAAATTAACTCCCTATATACATATACATATATATATATATATATATATATATCAATCTGCCCTGCTATGTTCTCTATTTGTGTATAATAAGTTTGTATATATAATATTTTAATATTTAACTATCAATAATTAATTTAACTCTTGTGACAGTTAAACACAATGTTAATTGTATTTAGATTCTATTCACTTCAACCATAAAGTATGACTCTGTAAGCTCTTGTAATGTTAGTAATAATATTAGAACTTTTTTAATATTACAAGTAATGAGTGACATCTAGCAATACATCATTACTACCTAAGTTACAAGAACTCGTGATTCGACATAACTTTTCTTTGACAAAATTTTCATGTATTATATCAATTTATCATTTATATCTAAATTGGACACAAGTCATGGAATAGTCACACTTGTATAATTCAATCTCATATTTCTTAATATTTTAGTAGACTACAATAAACAAATAAGTGTGATATCTCATATCAACTTATTTGAGTATGATCATGCATTTTTAGTCTCACTCCATCAAGTGACCTAAAATATTGCTCTTATTATGTAAGAGGGGCAAATCTTATCTTGATCAATTATATCTCACTATATAGATTGTGGCATATCTAACATCAGTCTTTATAGTACAACTTGTTACGGTAGACGTTTGATTGTATCAAATATATGACTCACAATGTTGGGACATTGATGATCTCAAGTCTGAAGATCATATACGCAGTTATCATTATGAGTAATGTTGTGACTATTACATAATAATCTAAGAAACATACTCATAGCGGGTCAATCAAGTATGTTATTCTCTAACACATACTTATGTCTTAATTTTGACATCTCTATGTCAATAACAACACTTTATCATCAATCAACGACACATTAGTCTCAATGCATTATTATTATTCAAACTCACAATAATACTTTACTAAGGACATTTTAAGAATAATCATATTATTCTTATAATTTTATTGTTAATTAGTTTATTTACACACACACAAAAAGAAACTAAAATAACAACGGCAATGTCTTATATTAACAAATAAGGTAAAATGAGTATCTGATTACAATAATCTCATGATTAGTCTTTGGGTATACTCTAATATTATACTCATCATAAAGTTTACAAAATTAATATAAAATCCACTTAGTCCTTATACAAGCCATTTCAAACTCTTCTAACACAAGGAAAATAAAACTAAATTCTCCAAGTCTTTCAAACCCCACACGATAATGTGATCCTTCGAAGATATGCTTTCTAGCTTCATGAAAAAAGTCATCCACCTACGCTTTCAAACCACAAATGTGTTAAGTTTGAAGAGCTTAGTATATAAGGAAATTTGTACCTTACTTTATATTCTTATTAGAGTTGAGCCTTTAAAAGCATAATTCAGTTGAGTCACTTATTAACAAGGATTAAGAGTCGATGTTTTGTTAATTCATCACTAAGACTCAACTCACTTAAGTATGGTTCATCATTTTGCTAACCACTTAGCTCATCTTTCATTACGTCATGCTTATAAATTCATTTTAAGATTCCTCTTTTCTTGTTTTGCACATAATAATTAACACGAAGCTCATTTTTACTATCTCAATTACTAGATGTTTAACCATTACCATTATACCATTATACCATTTCTTGTTCAGTAGCTTCATTTTAGAGCTTAATACTTTTTATCTAATTTATAAGATAGCAAATTTATTAATACTTTCATTTTCACTATTTTATACAGTTCGCCCTTAATGAATCTTATCATCAAAATTTTTATTGTAGCACTTAGCCCATTGTAAACACTAATAGAACTCAGATATTCTATATTCCAACCTATCACACCATATATTTTGCATCAATTGTGCATCCAACTTAACACACCAAACGCATATAGGTCTAAGGTGCACCGAAGTGCTATGCCATAAGGTATCACATCATCATTCCAGAACACATCATCGTTCCAAGGTGCATGCATTAATCATTGTAACATGCCAATTGTACCCTAACTATTCTACTAAGCTTACTAAAACAAGTCACTTAAGAATCACTTGGAACAATTTCAATTATTACAACATTAAGGACTTACATACACATCAAGTTTCACTTATAACAAAATCATTTTCTAATGTTCATTAAGCAATTTATTATCATTTCATAATCAACCCACATATTCCTTTTATATCTAGGAGAGGTCTATCATCAACACTCATCCATAATTACTATCAATAATCATTTTCCATCAAGTCTCAACAATCATATATATATATATATATATATATACTTTTCACTTTTACTCTTATTAACAAGGTGACCATATCACCATTTCTCATTCTTATATATACAATTAATCTTATTATTCAAATTTTCACATATAAGGTATTTCACCTCGTTGTCTCAAATTACTACTTTTAATTCACTTATGACACTTAATTACATTTTATTTTTTACATAAGTTATTATATAACACCATGGCACTGATGTTCTTATAGCATTTTCTAACTCATTTTTATACCATCAAGCTAAGGCTTAATATTATTGCTACAATTCCATTATTAAGTCAAGATTTTCACATGTTAATATACACATAGTCACTACACATATTTATTTCACTAATTTATTCAATTTCAAATTATAATTTTGAAAAAATTAGGAAAATTTAAGCGTACTTATCTTTTTAATGAACTAAAATTCGATAGGAAGATTTTCATCACTTATCTTCTTTTCCTTATCTTAAAAGTAAAATTTTCAAAGATACATCTTAACTTTATTATACAAGCTCAAATGGCTTTTACATACCTAAAATTAAAAATATATATATCAAAAGTTAAAATGATGAAAACATAATTTCTTAAAACTTTTGAAGATTTCTCTTTCTAGCCAAAGCTTTATCTCACTAAACCCATGAAACCCTTAATTTGGATAGAGAACATAATGCTGCAAAAGTATTTATAATTTGATTTTTTTTTTTTAATTGGTTTTAGTAAGAATAAAAGTTTGGAGATTGAAAATTGACATTGATTTGAAGTATATTTTAGAAAAATGTGCTAAAAATTTGATTAATGAAGGGTTGAAACAGAGGGAAAAAATGGGAAAGATCAGCTTGTAATCAATTGTTGCATTGATAAAAATTGATGCATTGTTTACAAAAACAAGTAAGCTTAAATAAGCTAATAATAATAATAATAAAATAATTATAATTTAGCTTAATCTTGTAGCTAGATTCGTATAACTTTCTTCCTCATTGGCTGATTTCAGTCTAATCACATGCCAAAAAGTCTAATAAAAAATCATTATTATTTTTAGTGCAAGTTGGCAACTTGTAGACTAAAGAGCTCGCAGGTATGAGTTCGCCTAATAGAGCTTGCACCTTTGATGTCGTCATAGGTTTGGTGAGCTCGCAATCTTGGTGAGCTCGCAGATATGGTGAGCTTGTAGTTTTGCAATCTGGGTTCGTCAATACATGGATGGTCATTTCACAACACTTCTCTTTGACCTCCATGTTGCGAAGGCCAATATTATAACATAACTTTTCAAACCTCATCTTTCCAAGAGGTTTTGTTAGAATGTCAGCCAACTGATCTTGCAAACTGCAATGTACCAAGGTTATTTCCTTAGCTTGTTCCATTTCTCTTACAAAGTGATATTTGATTTTGATGTGTTTTATTCTTCAATGAAACACTGGATTTTTTACAATTGCAACAGCAGATTGATTATCACATATAATCTCTGTTGTTGCTTCTTGTTTCAAATTCAAATCATTCAGCAATTTCTTTAACCAGATGGTTTGATTTACAACTGTTGTAGCTGCAACATACTCAGCTTTAACAGTTGATTGTGCCATTGTTTCTTACTTCTTCGAGCCCCAACAGAACATACTCGATCCTAGAGTAAAGAAATAACCTAAGGTACTCTTCATGCTTTAGTAGATCTAGCCCAATCACTGTTTGAATACCCAAGTAGCTTGACATTTTCAGTCTTCACAAACTTCACTCCATAGCTTAGAGTTCCTTTTATTTATTGCAGAACTCTTTTAGCTGCCCTATAGTGGTTCATGTTTCAGCAATGCATGTATCTAGACAATCGACTTACTATAAACATTATGTCAGGTCTGGATGTTGTCAAGTAAAGCAAACATCCTACCAAGCTTCTGTAGCTTATTTCATCAACCTTCTCAACATCTTCATTGCCAGTGAGCTTCTCACCTTGAACGATAGGGGTGCTCGCAGGTTTATAATTCTTTATGCTATATCTTCGCAGGATTTTTGTTGCAAACCCCTTCTGGTTTCTGAAAATTGCATCGCGAGCTTGGTTCACTTTTAGACTAAGGAAGTATGTCATTTTACCTAAGTCTGACATTTTAAACTTATCTTGCATCTGATCTTTGAATACAATCACCAGTTCAATTTTGCTACCAATCACAAGTAAATCATTAACATATAATGAAATAATGAGGAGTATTTCATTACCAATTTTCTTGATATATAAAGTGGGCTTGTTGATGCTTCTTTCAAAACTCACATTTGTCATATGGTTGTCAATTCTTTCATACCACGCTCTTGGTGCTTGTTTCAAACCATATAGTGCTTTATGCAGTTTGTACACCTTGGTCTTGCACCTAGGTACTGCAAATCCTTAAGGTTTCTTAGCATAAATTTCTTCCTTCAAAAAGTCCTTTAGGAAGGCTAGTTTTACATCCATTTGATGTATCCTCCAATCCTTTTGAGCTGCAAGAGTTATTAGCAACCTTATAGTGTCTAACCTCTCAACAGGGGCAAAGGTTTCAGTGAAGTCACTCTATATTGCTGGCTAAACGCTTTTGTAACCAACCTAGCTTTATATTTGTTGACTGATACATCAGGATTTATCTTGGTTTTGAACGCCCATTTAACACCAATCACTTTCTTATGAACTGGTTTGTCCACAAGCTCTCGTGTTTCATTTTTGTTGATCATGGTGATTTCATCTTTCATAGTTGTTCATCATTCAGTGTTTTGAGCAGCTTCTTCAAAAGTGACTGGTTCTAGCTTCATTAGATTACACCGTTGATAGATTTTAGTAATAGACCTGGTTACTAATATCGGTTGTTCATCAATTACATCATTTCACTTTGGTCTCTAGTGGCTCGCAAATCAGGTTTTAGACCCCATTGTTCACACATCTCCTCCTCTATTGCAGTCTAATTCCAGATTTTTCTTTTATCAAACTTCATATCTCTGCTTATGATCACTTTCTTAGTGAAAGGATTATAGATTTTATATCTTTTTTTAACACCGGAATATCTAACAAATATCTCTGACTGCGATCTACTGTCCAGCTTACTTCTTTTCTCTTCTGGAACATAAACAAAATAAGTACAACCAAATATTCGTAAGTGTGAAACAGAAGGTTTAAAATCATACCAGGCCTCAAATGGTGTCTTCCCTTCAACAGCTTTAGTAGGTAGTCTGTTTAGCAAGTAAAGACTGCCCAAAATTCATTTGGCAGTTTACTTTCAAACAGCAAGCAGCGAGCCATGTTTATTACAATTCTATTTTTTCTTTCACTTACTCTATTCTGTTGTGGGGTGTTCACATTGCTTAAATGATGATTAACACTAGACTCTTCGCAGAATTTTTCAAACTTCTTTGAGGTGTATTCTGCCTCATTGTTTGATCTTACCATTTTGAGCTTACAGTCACTTTGGTTCTCAACCATGGCATTAAATTTGAAGAAGATCTCAGCCACCTCAGACTTGTTTTTCATAAAATACACCCAACAGAACATTGTACTATAATTGATAAACAACACAAAGTACCTACTTTCATTTAGCGAACTTGTTTTCATGGGTCCACAAATGTCAGTATGTACTAAGTGCAATTTTTCAATGGCTCGCCTGCTGTGTTCGCAGGAAATGGAAACCTCGCCTGTTTCCCAAGCTGGCACTTCCCGTACATCTTCATGGTCAATCATATTTAATAATTTTTTAACCAGGTTAACATTTGACTTAAGGATTTATAGTCAACATGTCCCATTCTTTTATGCCATAACTTGGTTTCATCCAACAAGTTGGTATATGCTACTAAAGTTACTAAGTTCTAGTTGACAACAAAGCTTCTATGAACTATTTTTGTTGAAATGACCTCGCATCCACTTGGATCAAAGATTAGGCATTTGTTATCTTTGAATACCACTAAATTTTTTTCAAGCAACTAACCTACACTCAGTAGATTTTTATCTATGTCAGCAACTAAAAGAACATCTATGACGAGTTTGGTACCTGATGCAGTTTTAATCAAAACATCTCATTTTCCTATTGCTTCAATGTACTAGTCATTTCCAACTTTTACCTTGGAATGGAACCTTTTGTCAATGTTTTTGAAGATGCTCACGTATGTAGTCATATGACTTGTACAACCACTGTCAACCAACCAGTTTTTTCTTACTTTTTTTAGGGATCGCATGATGTTGCGAAGTGGTCTTCACAAGGGGGTTCGTAGGATTCTGCGAGCTGTGCTTCGCATGAGGCTGCGAACATTAATTCTTCTTAGCTTGCTTCTACAGTCTGTGCTTGAGTATTTTATTTTTGTGCGTACTCCTTATTTTTGCACACCCTTTCTTCATGGCCAAACTTCTTACAGTTTTTACATTGAGCATTAGGCCTGAACCAACATAATTTCTCAGGATGACCCAACTTCTTGCAGCGCGAACACGGTAGATGTTTTATCTTTCCGCTATTTTTTTTTACTTCTC
This sequence comes from Gossypium arboreum, assembly GCF_025698485.1. NCBI lineage: Eukaryota > Viridiplantae > Streptophyta > Magnoliopsida > Malvales > Malvaceae > Gossypium > Gossypium arboreum. The sequence continues at coordinate 2,347,693 of NC_069081.1, forward strand.
CTTCTTATCTGACTAGCTCTTTTTTCCTTTCTGACTTGAGGATCTCGCAGCTTCTCTGTTTCTAGTTTGAAAAAGCTCCTTTGGCGTGCCTTTCTTCTCTACTTGCCCTTCTTTGTTCTAGGGCATGCAAATTATTGATTAGTTCTGAGAGTGAGATGATTGATAGCTCTCTTGAGTCTTCCAGTGAAGATATTTTTTATTTGTATCTCTCAAGAAGTGTGGTAATTACCTTCTCAACTACTCGACTATCCGTGAACTGGTCACTTAGCAGTCTTATCTGGTTCACCACTACCATGATTCGATTTGAATGTTGCTTCAAGTCTCTGCTTCCTTCATCTTGAGGTTTTCAAAATCTCGTTTGAGATTTATCATCTACTACTGCCTTGTCTTCTGTGAACCCTGGAACTCCTCCTAGAGCTTATCCCAAGCTTGTTTGGGAGTATCACAGGCAATGATTCTTGTAGATATCACAGTTGAAAAACCTTTTTGTAGGCAAGACATCACCTTGTGTTTTTTGGCACATTACTCACTGTGTTGTTTCATTTGAGCTAGTGTAGGATTTAGTCTCAACACTGGTGGTTCTATTTCAGCATTTACAACTTCCCAAAAATCAAAGGCTTGAAGTTATCTTTTCAATTTTACTACCCAAATATGGTAGTCTTCTCCTGTGAAAATAAAGAGTGGTGTAAAGTTTTCTGAAGACATTTTTATAAAACCAAGCCCTCTCAGAGGCAAAAAAATGGGAAAGATCAGCTTGTAATCAGTTGTTGCATTGATAAAAATTGATGCACTATTTACAAGAACAAGTGAGCTAAAATAAGCTAAAAATAGTAATAATATAATTACAACTTGGCTTAATCTTGTAGCTAGATTCATATAACTTTCTTCCTTGTTGGCTGATTTCATCCTAATTAGCTGCCAAAATGTCTAATAAAAAACCATTATTGTTTCAATGCAAGTTGGCAAGTTGGCAATTTGTAGACTAAGGAGCTCGCAGGTATGGATTCACCTGACAAAGCTAGCACCTTTGATGTCTTCAGAGGTTTGGTGAGCTCGCAAATATGGTGAGCTCATAGTTTTGCAATCTAGTTTTGTCAATGCATGGATAGTCATTTCACTACAAAATAGAAGAAGGGAAAACTTTCCTATAGGGAAGAGAGGGGGACTACTAGTAAGGGGAGGAAAATATGATATTTTGTCATCTTTTTCCTTTTTTTTTTATCTATTTAAAAGTAAGACCAAGTCAGAGTTAGTTAAAATTAACACAAATGTGTAGTCCGCATTCAATCCTCATATTTTAATCATATTCAATGACTCAAAATTTATTCCAATAATATAATATCTCATCATATTATATTTGAACACAAACTTCATGAAAAATAACTTAAATACCCTTGTATAACTTCTTTTTAACCTTTTATTACTTTTCTTTTTATTGACTTAACACTTCAAATATCTAAACTACTTAAATTACAATTATATTTCAATATTATGTCGTTTAAAAGATGGAGAGAACTAATATTAAAAAAAGCAATGATAAATTTGGCCACTAACGTTTACATGTTTTGTCAAAATGGCCCTAATTGTATTTTTCAATTTTTTCCATTAACATTTGTTCTTTTTTCAAATTACTTTTTTAACATATTTGAAAGTATCGTTAAAAAGTTAACGAGGATTATGTGGATTTTCATATATGAAATATTTTAATGAGATATAATTTATTACTTAGATAATCCAATAAAGTAATTACATGTGGAAAATAATAAAATAACTAATTAATTAACTAAATAATTCTTAATTTAAATAAAATAAATATAATTATCTAAAAAGTTTCAAAATGAATGCACACATTCAGTATTTTTTATTTGATTTATTATGTGTCCTTTTGAAACCTTTCAGTAAACAAATGTATACATTCATTTTGAATTTTTTAGAAATAATTATGTTTATTTTCTTTACATTAAGAGTTATTTTTTAACGATAATTTTTTCAATCTGTTAGAAAAACAATTTGAAAAAAAAAACAAAGGTTGATGACAAAAAAAGGCTAAAAAATACAATTAAGGTCATTTTTTGACAAAATATGTATATGTTAGTAGACAAATTTGTCATTAAGCTAAAAAAATGGAGAGAATTCAAAATAAAAATAAAAATAATTTAGCAAGCATACCGAAAATGAAAAGCCAAAATAAAGGAACCCATTTTTTGCCCTTTGAATATCTGAACAATGAAGACAAACAAAGAGTCTAAGAAGCTGAAACCTTGCTTGAGGGTTCATCGAACGATTACCAATGGGTATCGACTCAAGGATAGTATGAAACTCAATTTGGATTTTTATTTGGAGATATTGGGATGTGTGAGATTGAAGAGGAGATAAAGAGACATAGTTTGGTCTCAATTATTGGTCGAATTGGAAGCTTGACGACAGACGAATGCACGATGGATTTTTCTTGTTTGTTTGATCTCAATTCTTGGTCGAAGTGGAGGCTTGACAACTTGCTGCTTTTTTTTTCACTGTCAATTCGACTTCCTCATAGTTAAAAGAAATGGAAAAGGTAGAAAAACAGGGGAGGAACATAATAGAATTAAAAAAATAAGTTAAAAATATAAATAAAAAATAAATTGCTAAAAATGAAAAAATATGGAGACCAATTTCATAAATTAACCTAAATTTTTTGTTTGAAATGATAATTTAACATGCCACATCAGCTTACCGTTTTGCCATTAACAGAATGTTACAAATTTCAAATATAAGTAACTAAATAAAAATACCCATGGTGTGACTTACCCAAAATGAAATTGAGGAGAAATAACACCACAAACTTAAACTTTAGCTACGTATTAGATATTAGCTTCAGCGGGTTATTTATAGTACCTCTAAACCTAGAAATATTGTACGAGGAAACCTTGCAACATGATGAAAAATGAAAACCATCCAACGCATAGGTACATCATGTCCAACAGAACAATCATATCATTCCTTCACAATCAAAACGCAATTTTGAAGATCTTAGAAACCATCACACCAAAGACAGGACTAAACCCTGCAACCCTTCAGAGTCTCCATGATGGTATTTTGGTGACATCTCAAGTGACTAAAATAATCTCCTCCTGCATCATTCATCATCTTCATGAAATAGCAAGAGTAGAAGCCAGAACTTTTCTGTTAGTAGAAGAGATTAGCTACAGCTACTAGGAGAACTTCCAGTAAGAATTATGATAACGACAGACACTCATACTAGAATCTCCTAGGCAGCTCTTGCACACCAAAATTTAAAAAGCCAAATAGTAAAAATTACAGCAACCACCTATCAGATACCTAAAAATATTTGGAAGGGCCAACAGATATCAAGCATTCTTATCAAATTATGCTTGATAGAGTTTGTAAATGATTAAGAAAATCAAACTCATGCTTCAAATTGTAGAGTTTCCTTTGTCCCACAAAGATACTTAAGCAGTGATACTCTCAGAAGTAACGTTCCGAACAAAAAGCTTATAACTTTCCTTTACAGTACCCAAAGTCACAATTGTTTTTAGACTACACCTGCAGGTTATGTCCCATAGACTCCATTACTAGTGCTAATTACATCCTAAGTGTAAGTAGCCACCCTCTACTCTAAATCTAAGGAAACAATCCTATCAGACTTTCAGCAAAATCAAATACTAGTTACTCAAGCAGGTCAGTAGGCAATCACCAAGTTCCCTTGATTCGTATTACTAGATCAAGTATCTCTTTTTTTGTAACACCCTCAAACCCAGCCTGGAAGTTTAGAACGAATCTCGAAAGTTACATTGATCACCGAAGTAATTATAGGAAAATTTTACAAAAAAATTATCTCAAATTCCATTACAAACACATTTATATCTTTGAACGAAAAACATTTAATCTTTTAGATTTCAATCAAAAATATTATAGTTAAGTTTACTTTATGAACAAAGTAAGATTTACGAGGAAAATAAAAAACAAAACTTGTATCACAGATTTTATAAACCTTTCAGTTCGTAATAGTATACCAAAACGGGAACTGAAAAGAAGAACTGTTAACTTGTTTTTAACCGTGATTGTCTGAGATCTTCACATATCGAGTCCAGCTACCGAAACCAAGCGTACCTGCAAGCGGAAACACTAAGGAGGTGAGATTTACGAGCTCAGTGTGAGTACAAAAGGTGACAAACAACGGACTTATAGATCAAAAATCCAAATAACGTAATAGTTAAGCACACCAAATTACGCACAGAATACCCAACAGATAAACCTGTCAACGATCGATCTAAAAACACTTATCATCATAATCCAAAATGTCATGACGCTAACACCAAAATTCACGTAGGATCAGACATAATTATTATAACGAACAGACAGATTACAGATAAGGAACTCACATCCAAATGCGTATGAATGCAATCAAATATTAAAATCCACCCATCTAGCCAAAATACCACTTCATCCCTCGATCACACCCCAAAAGAGTTGTTTAAGCTCATCGAACCAAACACACCACTAGGACCTCGGAAGGCTCATCCAACCCTACACACCATATATGTGGACTAACCGATTCAGATAATAATACATAGCAAGGCTGGCGTATATGTAGTACAGTGCAATGTTGTAAACTGCTGTTCAGACATGTTGCAGCTTAAACTGTCAGATCAGATAATGGTACGCAGCAAAGCTAATGTACGTCTGATGCAGTCTGATGGCAAGTCTGAATAAGTTCTTGATACAAGCGCCGAGTAGATTTGAATCAGTTTTTCTTCTCTTCACAAATAACCCCCAAACTCCTTTATGCAAGTGCATAAATGCTTACAATCTCACAGAAACAGTGAACACATCGACAGACAGTCAGACAAAAACAGATACGCACATAGGATCAGACATCTCTCAAAACAGTCACAAATAACATATAAGCCGAAGCCCAGATCAGAGTCTTGACTACCCTCACTAAAGCCTAGCTAAGGGTCGGTACACACAGACACATTTTCAGATCAATAACACACAGAACTAAAATTGGTGACTTAGGACCACAAAGTCGTGTGCTCTGGCCGTGTGGTAAAGCCTAGGCCATGTGGGGAGTTAAAACACTTGTGTGTGCCCATGGCTGTGTGAACAGGCTGTGTAACTCTCTATCCATTTGTGCTAAAATAGAATGCAAGGCAGACACAACCATGTGAGGGTCTCAAATGCCCGTGTACCGACCAAACATAACCGTGTGTCCATAACACACACCCGTGTAGGATCCCTAAATCTCCAAATTAGCCACACAATTGTGTGGTCAGGCCGTGTGACACAAAATCGCTAAATCCCTAATTTCTAAATACACATTCCCGTATGCCCTAGGGACACGACCTTGTGAAAATTGACTACTTTCCCCAAATCATCCACACGGTCGTGTGGCACCCAATTTAGCCTGAAAATCCTAAATCTCAATTGCACACAGCCGTGCGAACTGACTGTGTGGCGGCACACACCCTGTGGCCACCCCTATGGTCACGAAACCACACCGAAATTGACTGAAATTCTCATTTTCTGGTCACTAAAGCGACCCCTAATCAAAGTATTCCAGGAACCAACCACAACACACTAAATTACAGGTAATTGAAATGACACACAAGCCCTAATTACTTAATTACCGAAGCATGCAAAAAGACTATCGAATTCCACAGCAATTCAACACTAAATTACACAGTTCAGAACACACACAATATCTCGAATTATCCATAATCAATTCAGTATTTCAATAATGGAAAAAAAGAGTTCAGAACCCACACCTGATTCACAATCAACACGCCTCGAACTCAATTGACAGCGGACGATGACTTAACCCGAAGCTTTTATCGATGAAAGAAAAAAATGTAAACAAACTGATGCAACAAACACAATCTGAGAAGAAAATGAAAGAAAATTGTTTGTGCGAAAAAAATTAAAAGAAAAAGAAAAAGAGGAAAGAAAAAAGTTTGACAGAGGAAAAAGAGAACGTCGAAAAAGAAAAAAAAACTCTCTCTTCCTCTTTTTCAGAATAACAATAAATACAATTAAAAAATAAATAAGTAAATATCTTTAATTTAAAATAAATTGAAATCATATACAAATAATTCCTCAACACACACTCGAAGACTCAAACCTATAACCTCAAGGTATACTTGTAACAGCCCTTAACCCTTATTCATCGCTGGAACAAGGTTACGGAGCATTACCAGACATTTCAGAACAAATACGAACAATTATATTGTAAATACTATAAATATACAATAAAATAATTTATAGCTAAATCATTTATAACACATTCACTTACGATCAATTGCTATCCCAGATAGCTTTTCACTATGTCAACAAATATCACTTGAACCATAATATTGGTTATTTGTATTCAATTCACAAATTCTCGATTCTTACATTTCTATCCATATTTCATTTCATTATTCAATATCATTCATATCAATCAAATTTTCCAATTCATTATATACCCCTATAAACACGACTCGAACTAGAATGGATACACGGATCCAACCAAAACACACCAGTGTGGCACCCAGTGCCTCATCGGATAATTCGAAGTAATAGATTGACACCCAGTGTCTCGTCGGCCTTGCCGAAGTAAGTTGGTACCCAGTACCTCATTGAATTTATCCGAAGTAATAATTTGACACCCAATATCTCATTGACTCGAAGTCAAAGTATCCCTGACCACTTCCAATCCTATGGCATGCCAACTATATCCGACTCAACCCGATACAGTTAATAGGGTTTCAAATTACTTTTCAATTTCCAATCAATATACATTTCAATTCAAATAATCACATATACTCATAATTCAATTCAATTCATTTCATTACCACAATACCAATACTTACTTCAATTCTACTTACCATACATATTAAATAATAAATACAATGACAATTATTAAATTCGGATTATAGAAATATAAACCATAATTCTTGAGCTACTCCTCGTTAATCTTGTCTTTTCCTTTTTTAGCCGAGGTTTCTGACTCAACGTCAGCTACGAAATTAAAACAATTAAAAATAATCAATACAACACAATTTAACATTGAATATTTCAATTTATACACAACTTTTGCCTAAATTCCAATTTAATCCTTAATCAAATCTAACATTATTTTCTTCACAATTTTATTCTTTATTTTCATGCAATTACCACATAAAACCAAATTTAACTCTCTAATTTCACCATAAATCCCTAAATTTCAAATTTTCTCAATTTAGTCCTTATTACTTCAAAACTAATAATTTGTTTTACAATTCAATTCTTTTCTCAATTCTAACTTGAAATTCTATCAATTTAACCCCTAACACTTCAATTTATTCAACATAAAAACTTCTAAAATTCACTAACTTCTAAAATTTCAACATAAATAAAGTAATATTTTGTTCTAGAATTCTAAAACATCAAAATTACAAGAAAAAAAAGCTAAATTAACTTACCAATTAAACCCTTAAATCTTAAACCATAATTTCTCTTTTCTTTTTTTCTCTCTTTCTTTCCCTTTTCCTTCTCTATTTCGTTTTCAATGTTTCTTTCTATTTCATTTTCTATTCTTTTATTTCTTTTAATTACTTTATTTGTTTATTTTATTATTAAACTATTATAATATAATATAATATATTTATACTTAAATACTAAGTAATACTTATTTATTATGTTTTATACATGTGTATATTATTAGTAAATATGTACTCATTTATTACCATAAACTTGTTATGGTTTAATTCTTAATTTAGTCCCTTCACCTTTTTCTATTCGTAATTCAACTTTTGTCCTATTTACAATTTAGTCCTTATACGTAATAACTTAATGAATATTTCTAATAAATATTTACAAATCCATTTTACGAAAACGGAGGCCCAAAAATACACTTTTCGATAATCGTAAATTTCGGGTTGTTACAATACTAACACTCATCCAACCACTAAACCAACAGGCCCATTCTGAGACAAAATCTCGAAAACTAATCCAATTGTTCGATTTAGCCACTGACCCTACTTAAAAATCTCAAAACTCCTAACCCCAAAATCCGGAGTGTTACATTTTTAGTCAAGTTAAATTCATGAAAACAAAAAAAGCTCTACAGCATGAAACTGCATCTGGAAAATTGTTTTTCTGCAATACTGTCAATTTGCTTTAGAATGTATCATGATTCTGTGAGCCCTCCAAGATTTAGGCATATTGGAAGATAGAACACTTAGCATCCATGTGAAAAATAGAACATTGCTAATAGCAATGTATAGCAAGGAAAAGGAAGAAAAATAAAACACATAGAATTTTACGTGAAAATTCTTTCGAAAAAAACACGGGAAGAGGAGAAGAAAATTAACTATGTTAATTCGAATGATACAAGTTTAAAACTTTATACTAATCAAAGTCAAATAAAAGCAATACAATAAAGTTAAAACACCTTATTCTAATCAACATCAAATAGATGATGCAGTTAAAAAAAAATGTCTTATAACTTATGAGCAAATTTTCTGTGGCAGAAAAAAGAAATTGTATTGACCAGAACATTTACGCGGTGATCGGAAAAAGCAGTCCAAACTCCAAATCAATGTCAATGTTCACATTCACCTATGAAATCAAAGAGAAAAGTCATTGCTAGTCAAAGTCAAATAACAAACAAATCAAAGGGAGAGGCATCAATATGCAAATGTCTCAAAAAGCCACAATATGCAAATGAAAAAGAAGTGAAGGTTCGGACAAATGTACAACACAGGTTCTTGGAATCCCTTGCAGATTTGGTGATCGGTGTCGAGCTAATTCATGTAAAATCATAATTAATTCAAAAGATTACCATTTACTTTGCTCTCTTTCCTTCAGCATCTCCTCAACCAAACAAAGGAAAGGAAAAACTTGAGTTTCCTTCTTCTCTTCCCTCATCCATTCCTCAAATTCTCCATTTCGTCTGTATTCTTTCCTTCAAATTAGAGATCAAAGTTTAAAATCCTTGACTGAATCATTATTCAACTCTATTCAACTAAATTGGCATCAAAGAAGAATCTAGCTTGCACTTGAGACTAAGCCTTTAAAAATAATAAGTGAAAATTCAAAAGCTAGATTGAACTTGCAAATTGGTTTCAATTTATGTATCAGACCACTTGGATTCGATCTAGTTGCTATATGAGCGCAACAACAAAAATGAGTTAACTCACAAGTAGTCCACATTGAATTGAGACTAATCCCAAAGTTCATTGACATGTACTTCAATATTACATCACGTGTGTTATTAGTTTACAATACAATACATCACATTCAAGAAATCTGTCTTTCTTATTTAATAATTGACCTGGACTTGATAGTTTTGGCAAAGGGAGGCAGCAAGCTTGAGGCAACAACTACAGTACTTGCAAGACTACCACAGGTACTCAAAACCTCCACTAATTCATTGCTAAAACACTCTCAAAAATATTTCAACTTGTAGATTTAATGCAAGAAGTTAACTAATTTTGTAGATAATACAATACTTTTATCTTTCTAAATTTGCTAAGAATTACATAAATGAATCATGCCCCAACATCAAAAATTTTTAGTAGTAACAAATGGATTACTGTACTCATTTTAGAACTAGATTTCAATGTTCAATTATACTTCCCTTCCTTAAAGATACAAGTATTGGGCTAAACAAGGCCAGGTCTATGATTTATTTTCAACAGGGATAAGGTGATATGTAATATTAAATAGACCAAATACTCTACCACAATCACAAACTATCAAAAATCAAAGAAAAGAATTGCTCACCTGAATATGTTTTAACTTTGCAAGAAAGAAACTGTGCTCCATTCCAACCCCTTGTTTCTTTTTTTTTTTTTTTCATAGACTTACATGTCTTTGTTCTTTTTTCTACTGAATCTTCTTTTACTTTCGTTATGGTGTACAACTTTTTTTAATGGAAAGAACAAGTCAGGTGTTGTTCTGTAGTTTTTTAAAGCTTTGAAAAGTCCCATATCAGTCTTTCCTATTTTACATGTCATAACAGCCTATTAATTTGCAAAGTACCTATTAGAATACTGATTATTTTCAATGTTAATAATGAAGCAATATGTATTTTTATCATTTTTTCAATTTAAATGGCGGCAAAATATAATCTTTAAACTTTTAAACTATTTTTATAGTATGACCAAAGAGACATTAGGATTTCAGTGGGGCCAAATTCTAAATTTGAAGTCTTCTCTAGACTTTAGTAATCAATAACATTGGACATGCATTAGCTTAAATAACATCTGACTCAGGCAATTGATGGGAGAAGAACTATCTGGTTTAAGTGTTAAGGATCTACAGCACCTGGAAAACCAACTTGAAGTGAGCTTGAAAGGTGTCCGCACAAAAAAGGTATGATAGCTTCAGATTTGGATGAAATTATGCCCATGATATTTAAGATCAGAGATGATAATATTTACTGCAACTGCTCCTATGTTGTTGTTCTTCCTCTAGGAACAAATCCTAACAGACGAAATCAAAGAGCTAAACCACAAGGTTTCTTTGAAAGTTCTGCCGCAGATTTTCTTTTTCCAGATTTACATTCATGGATATTTTTTGGTCAAGTAACTTCAATTTATTGAATTGCAGGGACACCTTATTCATCAGGAGAATCTAGAACTGTATAAGAAAGTAGACCTCATCCACCAACAAAATACTGAACTTCAAAAGAAGGTAGTTGCCTAGATAATTTGATAAATATCCCTTATGCACCTCATCCTTCCTCCTTTTACCTTTATTAATAAAATGGAAGTTTACCACCAAGCCAGTACAATGCTTTTGAAATTTAACCAAATGAAAAGTTTTCCTCCTGATACTCTAAACAGCACAATTGTTGGGTTTCAGATTTATGGAACAAGAGAAGCAAATGAAGCTAGTAGAATCTCCCACCCAAATTATACTTTCAACAATGGATATGATTTGCACGCACCTGTTCGTCTGCAGTTAAGCCAGCCCCAACCTCCTAAGAATAATGCACCAGCAAAATCAATGAAGTTGGGGTAATTCTTCCACTCAATACTGTTTTAAAAACTACAGCAAACAAAACCAGAAAGCAAACTATTTCAATATCAATCTAAAATAAATTCTTTAAAAAAAAACAGATTACAGTTGCATTAGAAAACTGGTCAGACAATTATGGATGGACGTCATCACTACCCGACCAACAACTTGGGCTATGGTTAGAGCAAAAGATTCTACCAGTGAGTTTTCATATTCGAGCTATTAGATAAAGTATATCCAGCATAAAAAAAAAAAAGAAGAAGAAGAAGAAGAAGATTTCATATGAAATGTTTAATGAAAAAGAAAAACACTTTAGAAATGCTGTAAAATGAACAGAGAAACAAGTTATCTGATGTGACTTCACATAATTATTAGAATGCATTGTTTTGTGTCTGATGTTACTCAGCTGCCTGGTGAACTTTTGTGTTCAACGAGACTTCCTTACCGAGTGCAAATTGCAACTTTAGTCCTTTGTGTTATTGAATAAAGAAAGTATCTTACTTTTTTCTTCTAAACAACTCCCCATCCTTGATGAAAGAAAAACATAAAAACTGAAAATTAAAAAGGGGAATCAAATGAACTGATAACTCAGTATGCATAATTAACAGGGTACCTAACAGGATAACAAGCAACTTTATTTCACGATGAGAAAGGACTTGAGTGATTCACGTTACTAAAAATTTGCTTTAGTTACTTAGGATGGCCAAGATTTTGTTGGCGGACAACCTTAGGTATAGTCACCATTTAGCCATGTGCTCCTTTACTGCTCAATACCTATACTTCCATCAACTCTCTGAATGACACAAGATTAACTGCAAAGGGAATACAACAGTTTCATCTTCATCAGTAATTGTATTGATTATATTAGACAGAATCAAAACGTATATGAAATCAAGTATTTCTTAGTAATAAATGTCATGAAAAATTCATATAATTACAGAGTATGTGAAAAAATATTGTAGTCAACCGAAGACATTCATGCATACATCAAACATAGCATAATAAGAACTGCTTATCATAATCCAGCAGCATAAGAAAAATTATATTGATCATAGGAGGCTGGGAAAGAAGTTTTAACCATACAGCTAGCATATCCTAGCATCATAATATCCTCAGAGGAATAGGATCTAAAAGAAATGTGGCTATTCAAGACATTCGAAACTCCATATAAATAATAGTATAATCAATTCCCACCAGCCAGGTAAAGACATTCTCATGCTCAATGCAGAAGTGGCAAACCCTAGAATTTTTCAATGTTTTTTAAAGGTACAGGCACTCTTCTCCTGAATTCAATGTGTGTTAAAAAACAGAGATGCGGCAATAAATTCTAGAAGGGGGCTTGTTGGAAGGATGGATGTCAGGTTAGGACCCCTTCATAGCTATAAATAAAGTAGGTAATCTACTTTTGTAATCTTAGGATTCACATTGCACCTAGTAATAAATCACATTGATTATTACAACAATAATTATGAGGTGTAATGTCATGGTTGTTCATTTTATTCATTAACTATGAGGTTGGGGATTCAATCCTAACCCTTAAAAATAGAACACATTTTATGATTAATTATTTACCTCTTTAGAAAGCACTCACGAAAGGATTAGTCATTGCTACTGGCTGGTTCCAACCAAAAATAAAGAATAGTGCACAAAGTATTGAGGTGATGCAGACATGTTTTAGCTAACAGACTTGTCCAACGATCTTTATTAGCAAGAACTAATTTTTTCTATTGAACCACAGCAACCATGTAATGTTAGAAAACAAACCGACTTTTTCAAAGTCAAAAATTGCAGCCCAAGAATTTCTATCAAAATTGGCCTGCAGAAATGATAAAGTTTATCGAGCTTGAAATTTCATGAAAAGTCAAGGATGATGGCAGTAGCTTTAAAAAAGTTACACAGCAAAGAAATTAGCTTGCAAGGTGGATAGCAAGCTGTCAAGAAATCGGTTTGCAACTTGGCTTATTGGCCTGTACAATGGATAAGTATTATCATTTATGATATACTTAAGGAATAAGCAATCATTAAGGCTGTAAACTATGTCTATATATATGTATGTATAGTTCGTATGTGTGTGCTGAAAGATTAGTGAGTTTGAGAGAAAAAAAAAAAGTGTTTTGAATTATAGAAGGAAAAACTAGCAGCTACTAGTATAGAGAGAAAAAAAAAAGAGAGTTTGTATTGTGTTTATTTGTGTAATAAAAAAATTAGTATTTGATTTATTTTTATTACGCTTCCAACAAGTAGTATATGAGCTAGGTTCGTGTTGACGTCACAATGGCAAACATGATTCAACTGCAGATCCTGAAATTAACAAAGACAAATTATGGCAACTGGAGCATCTAGATGAGGGCTTTGCTCAGTTCTCAAGATTGTTGGGACGTTGTCGAAGAAGGATATGTCGAGCCCGAAAATGCAGCTACCGAAGCGGCTTTGACAAACTAAGAAAAAAGAGTATTGAAAAAAGCTTGTAAAAAGGATAATAGGGCGTTGTTCTTTATTTTTCAAGGTGTTGATGAATCAACCTTTGAAAAAATTTCAGATGCGAAGACATCAAAGGAAGCATGGGGAATTTTGCAAAAATCCCTTCAATGAGCGGAAAAAGCCAAAAAGGTACGTTTACAAACCCTTAGAGTTGAATTTGAAACGTTGAAAATGAAACCTTCAAAAAACGTTGATGATTATATCATTCGAGTGAAAGCGGTTGTAAATGAAATGAAAAAGAATGGAGAAACACTTGGTGATGTCAGAGTAATGGAAAAAAATTTTCAGTCATTGACACGCAAATTTGATTATATGGTGGTTGCTATTAAAGAGTCAAAAGATTTATCACAAATATCAATTGACGAACTTGCGGGTTCCCTTCAAGCCTATGAGCATAAAATGAAGCAAAATGATGATAATGGAAATTCAGGCCAAGTCTTGCAAAGCAAGTTGTCCTTCAACGAAAGTGGAGCTAGGGGTAACTTTGGACAAGGTACAAGCAATTGTGGAGGATATCGTAGAGGATATAGAGGCAGAAATAGAGGTAGATGAGGAACACGTGGACGAAGCAATCAATCATATAGTAAAGTCCAAACAAGTGAAGAATATCAAACATCAAGTTGTGGACAATGAGCTCGAGGCAGAGGTAGATTTCAACAAGGAAATAAATCTCAGGTACAATGTTATAATTACAACAAATATGGCTATTATAGTTACGAGTGTAGATTAAATCCCAAGATGGAGAAGAGAAATCATGTAGCAGCAGCTAAAGAAGAAGAAAACGTGGAATCTAGTGTATTTCTCACTTATAAAGAAAGTGAAAAATCAAGTAAAAATATTTGGTATCTTAATAATTGCACCAACAATCACATGTGTGGCCGAAAAGACTTATTTTCAGAGTTGAATGAGAATATTCATGGACAAGTAATGTTTAGAGATGAATCGCATGCCACGGTCAAAGGTAAAGGCAAAGTTATTATTACACAAAATAATGGAGAAAAGAAGTTCATATAAGATGTTTATTACGTACCAGCTTTGAAAAGCAACATCATCAGCCTTGGATAGCTTCTAGAAAAAGGATATGAAGTACATATGAAGGATTCCATGCTCGCCCTAAAAAATAAGAGTGGTGAATTAATTGCCCAAGTTGATATGATGCGTAACCGTCTGTTTACTATTGACATTGAATCTGGAGAGGTGAAATGTATGAAGAATGCAATTAAAGATGATTCATGGTTGTGACATTTAAGGTTTGGGCATATTGGATTTTCCGGTCTGAAGCTACTGTCAAAAGAAAATATGGTGAATAGGTTGCTAGAAATTAATCCTCTTGATCAATTGTATGAAGCCTGCATTAAAGGAAAACAACACAGACAGATTTTTGAAGTGGGAAAAACTCGACGAGCCAGGAGACCATTAGAGATCATGCACTCCGATATAGCAGGTCCTTTTGATATACTATCACTTGATGAAAACAGGTACTATGTTACTTTTATTGATGATTTTACTAAAAAAAAGTTGGATATATCTTCTTAAAACAAAATCAGAAGCATTTGACAAGTTTATCGAGTTCAAAGCCATGGTAGAAAAACAGAGTGAATATTTCATTAAGATACTCAGAACTGATAGAGGTGGTGAGTATGCTTCAAAGCTATTTGAAAGCTTCTGCAATGAACATAAAATTATTCATCAGTTAACAACTGCGTACATGCCACAAAATGGAGTCACTGAAAGAAAGAACCACACTATTCTTGATATGGCAAGAAACATGGTTAAAGGTAAGCATCTACCAAGAACTTTCTAGGCTAAAGTTGTTCAATATGCTATTTATTTGTTAAACCGGTGTCCAACAAAAAGCGTGAAATACAATACGCCAAATGAAGCTTGGAGCAATCAAAAGCCAGGAGTCAGACATCTCAAGATTTTTGGATGCATCGCATATGCTCATATTGCTGACCAGACGAAAAAGAAACTTGACGATAAAGGAGAAAAATGTATTTTCATTGGTTATGAAAAGAGAAGAAAGGCATATGGTTATACAACCCTCTCACAAAGAAAGTTATTATTTCAAGAGATGTTGAATTCGATGAAGCTGATTATTGGAGATGGAGTAAAAAAGAAAAGAAAATTAAAGGATTATTTTTTAGTGATGACAAAAACGACGACTTCATTAATCAAGAACAAGGCGACGATCAAAGCCCTCATCCAAGTCCTATTACAAAAACTTCTGCAACATCATCATCACCAACCAGCAGCAATACCAGCAACTCAGAGGAAACACTGCAAAAATGCGTAGTTTACGCGATATTTATAAGGTTACAGAACCCATAGAAAAAATACTCAATTATTCATTATTTTGTTTAATTACAGAATGTGATCCAATTATATATGAAGATGCAATTAAATATGTCAGATGAAAGAAGGCAATGGATGAAGAAATTGAAGCAATAAGAAGAAATGACACATGGGAGCTAACAAGTCTACCAGAAAGACATAGTCCAATTGGAGTAAAATGGGTGTACAAGACGAAGACCAACAAAGAAGAAAAAGTGGAGAAATACAAAGCAAGACTAGTTGCAAAAAGCTACAAGCAAAGATATGGTGTAGACTATGATAAAGTATTTGCTCCAGTCGCCAGAATTGATACTATAAGGCTTCTCATGGCAATTGATGTACAAAATAAATGGAAAATTTATCAGATGGATGTGAAGTCAGCATTCCTTAATGGCTACCTAGAAGAAAAATTCTACGTTGAACAACCACCTAGATATAGTAAACAATGATAAGAAGACAAAGTTTATCGCTTGAAGAAAGCTTTATATGGACTGAAGCAGGCTCCGAGAGCATGGAACAAAAGAATAGATGAATACTTTTAGAAGAATGGGTTCATGAAAATCACATACGAGCATACTCTATATACAAAGAAAAATAAAGTTAGTGACATCATGATCGTGTGCTTATATGTGGATGATATGATTTTCACAGGAAACAATCTAGGTATGTTCAATGACTTTAAGAAAGCTATGACCAAAGAATTTGAAATGACAGATATTAGTGAAATGTCATACTTTCTTGGAGTTGAAGTGAAACAAATGAAAGATGGAACATTTGTGTCTCAAAATAAGTATGCGGAACAGATTTTAAGAAAATTCAATAAGAAAGATTGCAAGCCAGTAGCTACGCCAGCAGAACCAGGCATAAAATTAAGTGTTGATTTATCCAGAGAGCCGGTAAATCCAACGTTGTTTAAAAGTATCATTGGAAGTTTAAGGTACTTGACTATCACACGGCCATATATCATGTACGCAATGGGAATAGTTAGTAGATACATGGAAAAGCCAAAACAAGATCACCTGATTGTAGCAAAGAGAATTTTGAGATACAACAAAGGTACGATGGATCAGGATTTATTTTATACACACTCATAGAGTTCAAAATTGGTTGGTTATTTAGATAATGATTATGGTGGTGACTTGGATGATCACAAAAGCATATCCGAATATTTATTCCATATTGGTTCCACAACATTTTCATGGTTATCGAAAAAGCAACAAACAGTAGCCCTCTCAACATGTGAAGCAGAATACATGGTTGTTGCAACATGCACATGTCAAGCAATTTGGTTGAAGAATATTTTGGATGAATTATCTATTATACAAGAAGGTCCAATTACAATTTATGTTGACAACAATCTACAATATCTCTTGCAAAGAATCCAATGTCTCATAGTCGAAGCAAGTTTACCAATACAAATGATCATTTTATTTGAGAGCAAGTGAAAAATAAAAATGTGGAGTTAGTTTACTGCAGAACAGAAGATCAACTGGCGAACATTTTTACGAACCCATTGAAAACGGACATATACTCAAAGAAAAACTTGGAATGAAAAGTTCAGTTTGAGGGGGAGTGTTAGAAAACAAACCGAATTTTTCAAAGTAAAAAATAGCAGCCAAAGATTTTCTAATTGGCCTACATAAATGATAAAGCTTATCAAGCTTGAAATTTCATGAAAAGTCAAAAATGATGGCATCAACTTTAAAAAAGTTTTACACGACAAAGAAATTAGCTTGTAAGGTGGATAGCAAGCTGTTAAGAAATTGGTTTGCAACTTGGCTTATTAGCCTGTATAATGGATAAGTATTATCATTTATGATATACTTAAGGGATAAACAATTATTAAGGCAGTAAACTATGTATATATATATATATATATATATATATATATATATGTATGTAAAGTTCATGTGTGTATGTTGAAAAATTAGTGAGTTTGAGAGAAAAAAAGTGTTGTGAGTTACAGAAGGAAAAACTAACAGCAGCTAGTATAGAGAGGAAAAAAAATTTGTTTTGTGTTTATTTGTGTAATAAAAAATTAGTATTTGATTTATTTTATTATGCTTCTAACATGTAATCCATATGCTTTTAAGTCATACAACAAATCATTAAGACACTAATTGAGCGCAAAGCATTTTATAGCAAACTAATTTTTTTTAAATAAAAACTTGGTTTGCAAGAACAGAAACCCTTATGAAAGCTACATTTTTGTTATTGAAATGATTTTAAAAATAAAACTTAAAAATAGAGAATGAAGAAGTAACCTATTTGTGAACTATTAGAATCTACATAAGCTTAAACTTATTCGTAAAAGACTAAAGAGCAACCAATTGGTCTATACTCTGACTTACAAAGTAAACATAATCTTAAGAATCAAGAATCCCAAGCACAACAACATTAAATCAAACAGGCTATATGCCACCAGAATGAAAGAACATTTAACCTCCAAGCTTGATATGAAAATTTTATTTGGTGCTCCAATAAGATCATGTTCTCCACTCCTTTCCAAAGGTACAGTTAGCCATTTTCATCAAATGTCATATAGCATGAGAAACAAAAAGTACAAAATAACTCCTAGAGTAATTGGTAATGCTATGGAAATATGAAAAGGAAACCCAAGAACAATGTAAACAATTGGCAACTAAAGTACAGTAGTGTACAATGGCTTCACATATTTGTATTTCAACTACAGGATTATAAAGGTATTTAAATTTTATTTAATAAATATACCAAAGTTGTACTTCAATTCGGACTCCATAGGAAGAGCATCTCTTGAGGAAGAGTATTATTTCAGTTACGAATCTTGTCCAAACTACACCATGAAAAAATCCAGATTCTCGTTACCACACATGGTTTCACCCTTCGCATGCTCATATCTAATAAAAAAAAGTATATATTTTTTAAAATAACATATATCTAATAATATTTGATCAAGTTCGTTTTCAAGTTGATAACTAAAGAGGAATCAACAAACAAGTGTATGCATCGGAATGACAATTCTAGGAGTTCAATTTTAGCTGAAAATAAAGTTACTTTTGAAACATTAACATAGAGCATTACTAAAAGAAAATTGAAGTTGTAAATTATCCATTAAATATCATTCACTTTTAGGGGAAAAACTACCCTTTTTATTCACTACAAAACCTTAAAACTCGGGAAAAATTAACCCAATGAAAAACTCTTTTACTTCCGTAGCACACATGTACAAAATGCCTCAAATATTGAGTACAAGGGGTGACCCTACAAGTATAAAGGAAATTCTAAGTAAAAACTTGCACCCCAAGTACAAACAACATAGACTTAGTTGCCAAAAGACATACCAATAAAGAACAGACAAATTTTTATCAATAGCTAGAATTTAGACACCTGCATACATCAAGATTAAGGAGGTTCAAGAATTTATTTGAGCGAAAATCTTATGGCTAGCAAGCTCCACCTAAGAATCTAAAAGTAATATTAAAGGAGAAAATATCAATGATGATCTGTCATAATTTGATACGTCAAATTAGACTCTCCACTACACTAGAAGAGCTTATTCTCAAACAAATTAAATGTCTTTTTTTCTATTTTTTTTATTTTTAGATTTAATCACGAATAAACGTTTTTGCTTAGTTTTGTCCCTTTTGAGACTCAAATTGGCCAAATGGTGTCATAGGGAACTTAACAATGTGATTAAGTTGGTGAACGAAGACGATAATGTCCAAGCTCGAGAAAAACATCATTCAGGGTGGGTATTGTGACATTGATGCTATGGAAGTCACGACACCAAGTCGTGTCACCTTGAGGATACAAAACTTCAATGCAAAATCAACATGTAACTTACTGTCGTGGGAATCGCAATACAGAGCCAACGTCGCGATACCGAGCCTCCAAAATTGCGATATCCCTAAAGGTGTTGAAATAAAGAAATTAAGGCCAAGTCCAGTGATGTCACGACACCGAGACCCCCGAGATCCATAAGTGCACTACTATCTAGGGTGTCAAAATATTGTTGTCTGACGGGGAGAAAATAGCTGTAGGGGCAGTCTTTTGTCCAACACCATATCCAATTAAAACACAGATTTTAAGGGCATTCTTGTCGACTTTTTTGGATTATAATTAGATGTTAAAAGTCACTTTTTGCTGAAGATTAAAAGAGCCAACTTTGTCTTTACTTTCTTTCATATTTTAGGCTCAGTAGTTAATCTTCTTCACCATTATTAAGGTTTAGTTATTAGTTTTTTGTAGTTTTGGTTGTTAGTAGTTAGTCTTCTTCACCATTATTAGGGTTTAGTAGTTGGTATTTTTCACCTCCATTACTACTACTATCATCTTCTTTAAGCAACCGTCAAGAAATCTCCAAGCTTTTTTTAACCCTATTTTTGTACTTATTTTAATGTATAATTTGAATATGTGTTGGGTTGTTGTTTGGGGTTGTTGTTTGTATGAAAATGGTGTTAGGTAACTAAATCTATGATGGTTGGTTGATGGAAATGTTGTTTTGTTAATTTTTGGTACAGGGATTAAATCATAAAAATTGGATTAAATCAAATAAACTTTAAATTTTAGAATTTAGAATTTATGCCTCTAGGTGAATATTTAGATAGGTGAGATCGAGAGGAGATCCTATTGAGCACCAATTTGGTTGTCTCGAGTTGGTTTGATGAGGACGAGAGATAAATTAGATTAAATCATCTAATTTGGTAAAATGGAAACCGAAAGGTAAAACTGAGCCAATTAGAAGTTTAAGCCTTTTAAATCTCCAATCCAAAGACTAATCACCAACATGGAAGTCAATCAACCGCTTTTATGTATTGAATTTTTAATTGCTTGATTTTGATTATTTTACAATTTGGTCGTTCTTAGTGTTAGGTAGTCGATTAGTGTAATTTACCCTTGATCATGAATTGTTGTAATAGAATACTTAGCGAGTAGTTAGCTGGACTTTCTATTTGCATGCTTGTTGTTTAGGAATCACTTTAGGAATCACTTTATCCCTAAACTCTCTTGGGTTTGATCATTGGAATACTCGGGTGTTCCATTGTCTTTGGAATACTAGGGTGTTTCATTGTAACACCATAAATATTACAATTCGACTTGCCACACTTACAATACACTGCTAGATTATTATTTGTAATTGTGTTGATTCATAGAGTCAGTGCATGCACGTTAGGGCGCGGTCAAATGACCAATTACTGAGTTGTGTCATAACTTAGATGTTAAATGACCAAACTACTTCAATGTGTACCCAAAAAGAATAGAGCAATGCAAATATATTACCTTCCCCAATCATTTAGATGAAATATTGCCATGATAGTAAAACCATGAATCACCAACAATGACGATTTCTTATTTAATAATAATAACGAAATGCATAAATCTTTCTTGGTATAGAATTGAATGGCAATCAATAACAATAATAGAACCTTTCTTTTGCATCTTTGTAGAAGGTACACCCTTCTAAGTTAACTCAAGAAAAAAGTTTTACTAAGCAATATTTACACATTAACATAGGTTACAAGTTCAATTTAATATTACAAAATTTAGTTTATAATTCAATATCACAAACAAACAATTAACTAAATGCATTGACACAACCTAATTATCACAGAAACAATTCAAGGAGTAGCAATTTAAATTTTAATACCATTAAACTCACTCAAAAGCAATTAGAAAAGAGGATTATATAATGGTCTAAAAAGATGAATGGAAGTAGGAGGTCTAATAGAGAACAATTTAATTTCTTAATTTCCTTGGTTAAAACAATCAATTTCCTTAATCCCTTCTCTTTTTCATTGTTGAAGAGTATTTATAGAAGATCTAACTCAATTTCACTAAATCACTACTACCTTTGAAAATTTAACCGTACAATAACAACAACGACAACATCAATAATAACACCTATACATCAAACTATATGTTTTTTTGTTGTTGTTAAGAAATGTATAAATCTTAGACATTGATTTAGGATTATAATAGGCTAAAATTTAGGAAATTAGTATATTATCTTTCCTTTTATGTATAGTTTCTCTTTTTTTTTTTCTAAGTTTGAGGGTAAAGTAATGAAAAATATGTTTTAATTTTCTCTGTTTTCTCTTCTTTTTTTTTCTCATTTTCTCTTATTTTCTTCCTTTATTTTCCTCTCGCGGTAGCAGCCATGGGTAACAACCACTCTCCTTTTCTTCTCTTCCTTTCTTCTCAAATTAACATGGTATCAAAGCCACTTAAATCTCATCGCTCCCACCACTGAAATACCCATCCTCAGTCGACCCTCCGACCAAGACCCTGCCACCATAATCCACACATGTGAGCCACATGTGCCACCGCACCATTTCTGCTTCTCTCCCACACGTCGATGCATGAGAGCGCACTGTCCTCACTCATATTATCAAAATCGTCGTAAGGAAGAGAGAGAAAAATATCTTCCCCAAATAGACACGAATGATAAGTACCTGTTTAAATAATCAACATGGAACTTTTTTTGTAATTTTCTAAAAACAGAATTAACTAAAATTGTGCAATTAAATAGTTGTTGTTTTGATCCCCTAAACTTCCAACTATATTTATTTTTCCAAGGTTACACTTTAGTTAAAAATTGAAATTTGCCCCATATTTTATTTTAGTTTATGTCTATCATTGTATTTTTAGATTAAAGATAACTTTATCACATTACTTTAACTTGATATCGAATTTTACCATTAAATTTTTGCTTATTCGATTTTATCGCTATATTTTGATTTTTAATTAAACTTTTACTTAAAATTTAATTTAGAAAAAATTGAAAAGAAATTAATATAATATAATATATTTTCAAAATTTCCTTTTAATAATTACAACAATAAATTAGTAAATAAAAACATTTAAAATAATTATTTCATTTTATAAATAAAACTAATTTATTTTTATTTTTATTTAAATTTAAATTTATCAAGAAATTCTTGCATAAAATAAAAAATTTATGTTAATTTCTTAAATATTAAAAAGTTTTATACATTAAAGTATAATTAATTATTAAAATAAAATATCCAAAAATATTTTTTAATGTCTTGATATCATCCAAAATCAATGTTGATTGTAAATTTAATTAAAAACATCAAAGTTTAAAGGAAAAATTCAATTAGAATTAATATTTTATTATAGAATTCAATTACATAAAAGTAAAATGATAAATTTGTCTATATTTTAAAATTACATGAGCAAAAATCAACTACAAAGAAATATAGTGACAAATTTCAGGATCTACCAATGAAAAATTGCATGTTAACCCAAAAAAAAATTCTATTTAGGTTTTTTCACTATATCTTAAAATAACTCCTTTTAAATTAATTTTTCAATATGGATTCATTTAATAATGATGACATGATAGTTTAATATTAAGTCATGTCATATTTAAAAATTTTAAGTATTATATAAAATGTTAAAATTATAATTTGTTAAATTTTTAAGTGATGATGTTGTACAATTTGATAGTGTTAAATCATCCATATTCATGGACCATTTTTGAAAAGGTCAAGTTTTGAACTAACATGGACAAAAAAACAACTTTATCTTATTTATCTTGTACCAAAAAAGTTATTTTTTGTATGCTTTTGTAGCAATTTTTTTCTAATGTAACACATTTTTTTTCCCTTTTTATTTCCCTCTTTTCCCTTTCTATTTTCGATTTTCTAAATCTTGTTTCTAATTGTTTTCTCAATTTTTATGGAGAACAACCTTGTGAATCTAACTATTGAGGATGGTGAGGATGATAATCTAGGAGAAGAGTTGATCTTGACATATTATAAATATTGCTTGGTAGGGTGCTTTCTCTTGGCTAGTATTGTTCATTTTGATTCGATGAGGAAAACCATGGCAAATGTTTGACACTCAATAGGAGGAGTAATAATCAAAGAACTATGTGAAAAAGACTTTGTGTTCAAATATTACTATGAGGTCGATGTTAATAGTCGAATCATTGACATATAGTCGAAGTAACACATACTTGATCTATCCTATGACGTGTCGATTATATCTGACTCTGCCCGAACAGTTAATAAGATAACAACTATTCAATTTTGAACATAATTCAATTTACAATTCATCATATTTAATTCATCAACCAAATAGTGATTCATTATGTATAATATCATGAATCAATCCAATTCAAAATCAATTTCATATTTTTATCAATTTATAGTATTTTTAATTTTATTCAATTTAGTTCTCTATCTCGAAAATCGAACATTTTCATGCCAATTCAATTCAACTAATTGATTTCAACTTACCTCAATATCTTACCATGCTATGTAATGCAATTATGCAACAATTTAAGCAATTTAAATTGTAGAAATACAAACCGGAAACTCCGAGCTATTTGTCGACGGTTTTAGCTTTTTCTTTCCCTCTCGAGGAATCGGGGTCGACGTTAGCTATGGATTAACATAAATATGCAATAGTATCGATATCCATCCAAATTCACAACCAACTTTCATTTTATGTGAATTTTTTATTTTATTCAATTTAGTCCCTAAAACTAGGACTAGCATAACTCTCATTTTACAACTCCAATTTAAAATTTGATTTCACTATTTTCCATTAGGGACCTCCTATTCCTTATTTCTACATTTAATTTTACATTTTATTCAGATTAGTCTCGAATGTACGAAACTATTGGTACTTTTTCACACATAAACTTAGAATCTATCAATTTAACACCTAAAACTTTAAGAAATCATCAATGAAAACTTTCTAAAATTTTAAAAGTTTAAAAAACTGGTACATGAACTAACTAATTCAAGTTCCCATGACCTCAAAAACATAAAAATTGTAATAAAAAAAAATCTAGATTGCACATACCAAATTAAGGCTGAAAGCTTCAAATGTTTTTCTAGGTTTTCTTTCTTTTGATTTCGGGTGAAAGATGAACAAGATGATGAATATTTATTTTATAATTCACTAACTCTATTATATGTAATTAGGCAATTAACTTTATGTTAACTTATAATGCATAATTTAATTTGTTTAATAAACACATGCTTATGCCGTCCACTGTATAATAACTAATTATGGTCTAATTGCTATTTTAGACATTTGGTTAATTGCAATTTAAATCTTTGATCCTTTTACTAAATAAAAATCTATAGCGAATGGATTTTACAATTTAAGCCCTAAACATTAATTAATCACTAATTCGACGAAATTATCTATACAAAATTCAATTCAGCTATATAATAAATTCATAAATATTTTATTAAAATAATTACAGATTCTGTTTAAAAAAATAGGGTCCCAAAATCGCATTTTTCGATACTATTAACTTTCGGGTCGTTACGGGTATCAAGAAAAAAAGGAATATTTAATCATAAACATTCTTCAATGCACTCCGTGATTAAATGAACATTTGGAGTATGAAAGAAAAAATGGCCAATATTAAGAGATATTTCAAGATATTCATTCGACAAGCAAGTTTTAATTATTAATGTAACAATGGTTTTGTATAATTACATTCGAAGACATGCTAGATCAAATGATAGAAATTTTAGAGAATTTGAGAATGTGCCCAACATGCTGCCATCTAGAAGTCATTTTAATCAAGGTGAATCAAATTCCTCTGATAGTGAAGGTGATACTGAAATCGAATTGTTAAGGGAAACTATTGCAACTAGTTTAATGAGTTCGTCTTCCCAAAGAAACGTTGTATCCTAATTTAGTTTTCAATAATAATGAAACATGTATGTCTTATGCTAAAATATTATTCTGTCTTAAAAAATCAAATTCAATACTTTAAAATTTTATTAAGTGTGATGTTATTATTTGTGAAAATAATATTTTACGTTAATATTTTACATTGTTCTAATAAATTAATTAACTATAAAAACAATTTAAAATATTTATCATTTAATATAATAAATAATTTAATATGATTATACAATTAATTAAAATATTTATAAAAAATTATGATACATATTAATAATTTATTAAATAAAATTACAAATTCACATATTTTAAATAATTTCATAAAAATAAAATAATTTAAAATTTTTATTAAATATATTTTTAATTTAATGTTCTTAATAGTCATTTTCTATTCTAAACTCATCGCTATGATTGCGTTTAAATCCAAACGCACACTCGTTGGGTTCAATTTTACTGTTACAATGACTAATCTCTCCACCACCGTTATTTTTAACCTCACCAGAGATGAGCACATCACCCATCCAAAGGAAGCCTTAATAATGTGAAAAAGTTAAATATATAATAATATAAAATAAAATTAATGTATAATGTTATATATTAAATTAAAAATCATATTGATATTTATCTTTTAGAAAAACAAAATTTATATGGAAGCTCAATTTTGTTAACATAGACATTTGGTTTTTATTTTGTAAAACTCTTTCCATTGAATTGAAAAAAAACTAATAACTAAATTTAGGGTTGAGCAAAAATAAATAAGAAATTAAAAATTGATCTAAATTAAGGTATTTAAACAATTTATACGATACAAATTATAAAATCATGATCAACCAAGTTAAATTTAATGTCATTTTTATTAATTTTAATTTTTATAATGTAAAAATAAATATTTTATATTTAAAATAATGAAACTAAAATAAAACTTTTATAAAAAAATTATTTTTAAAGATACTATATAAAATTTATTAATTTTTATTTACTTGAAAAATATATATTCAAAAATATTTGTAAATAATTTTAAATTTTTATCGAATAATATTTAAAAAGACATAAAATATAGTTAGTTTAATTAAAATAAATACAAAAATAAAAATAATATAAAAAATTAAAAATCAAACCCATTAATGAAAAAGAAAAAAACTCAACTGAACCAAATTCATAGTCAAACGAAATAGAAGACTTCAGGAAAAAAGAACACTAAGGGCATATTTAGTAGTGCTTGAAAAAAATACTATTGGCTCCAAAAATATTTTTGAAAAAAAAGTTGTGTTAAATAAGCTGCTTTTGACGGAAATTTTTGATAAACACTCCTAAAAGGATAAACTAAAATTTTTAACTTTTTCTATCCTAAAAGTACTTTTGGTACTTAATTACTTATTTATCCCTCTAATAATATAATACTTTCTCCTTTTATTTTCTTGGTGCTTAATTATAAATATATTAAAATTATTAATTAAAAAATATTTTTTAAAATACTAATTACAAATATTTAATGATTATATTTAATATTTAAAATATAATTTATATATTCTAATTAAATTTTATAAATAATTAACATTTATTACTTAAAAATATTTAAAATTTATATTTCATATATATTTAAAATAAACATTTTATTTTTCAAAATACATTTTAACAATAATATTAAACACTAAAATTTTAAATTAAATTTTTAAAAACATTTTTCCAGTATAATTTTTGACGTCATTTTTCAAAAGCAGAAAAACTCTAAACTCGGTAGGAGTATTAGAAAATACGCGGCTCCATGCTAACCATCAGATGTGATTTTGATTTAATTAACGTGGCGTATTATTAACCATCAGATCCCCATTCCATTGTTAATCTAGAACCTTCTATCATTTACCAGAGAATCTTAACCTCATTAAAAAAACAGTGTTGTAAAGCAAAACCCTAAACCCTAGAAACGTCTTCTCCAAACATTTTAGATTAAGCAACGGTGCATCCTCATTTCTATCTCTGTCGATCCTTCTTGCTCTATTGTAATTTATAGCTATGGCTACGGCAGCTCTGCTCCGTTCATTCCGACGACGTGACATCGCTGCATCTCCTCTCTCTGCCTATAGATGCGTAAGTTTCTGACTCTAATGTCTGATTTAAAGTTTTTCGTGTTCGATTGTTGTGATTTGTCTAAATGAATTGTGCTTCGGGGTGTTGTATTCTGTTTGGTTGTTGAGGAAGCGTAGGAAAAGGGAATTTATCTAGATATTTTTACTCTTTGATCTGTAGGTTACTAAAAGTAATAGATACATATATTTTTTCGTTCATTTAAACTGGATCTTTTGCGAGTATTATTTGGTTAAATTGGAATTGACTATAAAATGAAGTAGATCGTGCTGTCCCATAATATCTTAGGAAATTAAAGGACGATTATACATATTTATTTATTGCTTTGTGTCTCTCATAGCTTGGTTCTCTTGACTAAATTTGAGATATCATTATTACACGTGTGTCTTTTTGGTTCAAGTTCGTTTAAGCTTTACGTTCTGCGGTTTCTTGAATTAAGGGTTGAGATTTGGTTAGTGAAAATGGTTATTTGAGTTAGTTGGCCAATTACTTCAACAATATTCCCAGTGAATGAAAAGGATGGTGCCTCATGCTTAATTGCTTGTTGTGCAGCTTACTAACAATGGCAAGACCTCCGCGGGAATTAATTGGACAAGCTTTTGTAGAGCTTTCAGGTAACGATTGTTTTGGTTATTCTCATTATTGTCTATTTATTGTAAATTTCTGATTGCTCTTTTTTGTTTTTCTTTAATGCAGTTCAAAACCTGCCGGCAATGATGTCATTGGTATTGATTTGGGTACGACCAACTCCTGTGTTGCTGTCATGGAGGGAAAGGTAAGATTTAGACTAGTTGGTGGATGTCCTTAATTTTTTTGTTAGCTTTGGAAGTTAAGGTCATCGTTTCTGATCGAGTTTGTTATTGATGTCAGAATCCCAAAGTTATTGAGAACTCTGAAGGTGCACGGACAACACCTTCTGTTGTTGCTTTCAACCAAAAGGGAGAGCTACTTGTGGGCACCCCTGCAAAACGTCAGGCTGTGACCAATCCAACCAACACAGTTTTTGGAACCAAGCGTCTAATCGGTAGAAGATATGAAGATCCTCAGACGAAAAAGGAAATGGGAATGGTTCCTTTCAAGATTGTCAAGGCTCCCAATGGAGATGCGTGGGTTGAAGCAAATGGGCAGCAATATTCTCCTAGTCAAATTGGGGCATTTATTTTGACCAAAATGAAAGAAACTGCAGAGGCTTATCTTGGAAAGGGTGTTTCTAAAGCAGTTATCACTGTTCCAGCTTATTTCAATGATGCTCAGAGGCAAGCAACTAAGGATGCTGGTAGAATTGCAGGCCTTGATGTCGAGAGAATAATCAATGAGCCTACTGCTGCTGCCCTTTCATATGGAATGAACAACAAGGAGGGTCTCATTGCAGTCTTTGATCTTGGTGGCGGTACATTTGATATCTCAATTTTGGAGATTTCAAATGGTGTCTTTGAGGTAAGCAATAAGCATCCTTTTTTTTTTTCTTAAGAGGGTTTGTCTTAGAGAGGTTAGGTCAGTTGTACTGATAACAATCGTGTCCAGGTCAAAGCAACAAATGGTGATACTTTCTTGGGAGGAGAGGATTTTGACAATGCATTGCTGGATTTCTTGGTTAGTGAATTCAAGAGGACTGAGGGAATTGATCTTTCAAAGGATAGGCTCGCACTTCAAAGGCTTCGGGAAGCTGCTGAGAAAGCTAAAATTGAACTCTCATCAACATCGCAGACTGAAATTAATCTTCCATTTATAACAGCTGATGCTTCTGGGGCAAAACACTTGAATATCACATTGACCAGATCAAAGTTTGAATCTTTAGTAAATCACTTGATTGAGAGGACCAAAGCACCTTGTAAGAATTGCTTGAAAGATGCTGGCATTTCCACAAATGATGTTGATGAGGTTCTTCTTGTTGGAGGGATGACACGTGTACCTAAAGTGCAAGAAGTAGTTTCAGGGATCTTTGGGAAGAGTCCAAGCAAAGGAGTCAATCCTGACGAGGCTGTTGCTATGGGGGCAGCAATTCAGGGTGGTATACTTCGTGGGGATGTTAAAGAGTTGCTTCTGCTCGATGTAACTCCTTTGTCACTTGGTATTGAGACACTAGGTGGAATATTCACTAGGCTAATCAACCGGAACACAACCATTCCAACAAAGAAAAGTCAGGTATGTCTTTGGTGCATATTGTTTGCATTTTTTCCTTAGTGGGGATTATCAGTATGTCATAAGCTTTTTTAGTAGCTCTTGGAACAGAATAAGTTTGACAACTTTAGTTTTTAGATGCATATAAGCATGCTCTAATTGCTTTGAAAAATATTTCTTTGGATATAATTTGTTTTCTTTTTCTATGTTTGATGGGGATTCTTTGATTTTCAGGTGTTCTCTACTGCAGCTGATAACCAGACTCAAGTAGGTATCAAGGTGCTTCAAGGTGAGCGTGAAATGGCTGCTGACAACAAGCTTTTGGGTGAGTTCGACTTGGTAGGCATTCCCCCTGCTCCTAGAGGTATGCCTCAGATTGAGGTTACATTTGACATTGATGCCAATGGTATTGTCACTGTTTCGGCCAAGGATAAGGCCACCGGTAAAGAACAGCAAATTACGATACGTTCCTCTGGTGGTCTCTCGGAGGATGAGATTGAGAAGATGGTCAAAGAAGCTGAGTTGCATGCGCAGAAGGACCAACAAAGGAAAAGTCTGATTGATGTAAAAAACAATGCAGACACCACTATTTATAGTGTAGAGAAGAGCTTGAATGAGTATAGGGAGAAGATTCCTAGTGAAATTGCAAAAGAAATCGAGGGTGCTGTTGCAGATTTGAGGAAGGCAACGGAAGGAGAGGATGTTGACGAGATCAAGGCCAAGATAGATGCAGCGAATAAAGCTGTCTCAAAGATTGGGGAGCACATGTCTGGTGGTTCTGGTGGTGCCCAAGGAGGTTCTTCTGGAGGTGCTCAAGGTGGTGACCAGGCCCAAGAAGCCGAATACGAGGAGGTGAAAAAGTGAGTGATGAGGCACTAATTCTATTCACAGCTTGTATTTTTTTTCAAGTGGAAAAAAAGGCCACTGGAGAGATGATCGTTTTGTTTGATGATGATGCATAGGGTGTTTACTGTTTTGCAGTTTTATATCTAAATGAAGAAGGTTGAATGTAAAATAATAGCCTGTTAGGAATTGGAGTCCACAGACCTTTCAACATGAGATAAATTTTTCCTGAAGAAATGGAGAAATAAGGAGATTCCTTTATTAGTAGAAATTTAGGCTGGATGGTATATAAAAACGTGATGCTGTCAATGCTTTATGTGATTAATAGTTTTGCTTGCGCTGGTTTATCTGCTTTTCTTCATTGTTTGGGACAGATCATGGTTGTGAACTAGGTTAACATCAACATGGAATTGAATGTTGCTGTTGGACTTGGATATACTCCACTTAGTCCGAGGATCTGCCATATACGGAGTACGGAGTTCCGTATGTTTTGGATTAGGAATATATATTTGCGATACATTTGGGGTTCGCTTTCCCCTATATGCATGAACACGTAACATTAGTTCATAAAAAAAGAAAGATACATTCAGTACTTACGATTTTTATAATACAAATTATTATGGGTATGAAAAAATTTAAAGGAAAAGAATCACGTTTGTTTTGTTTTCTGAAATTAGTTTATTTCCATTAAAATGGAGGCAGTAGTATCGTGTTGAAAATATTTTTATTGAAAATATGTTTTGGAAAATATTTTTATTTTTTATGTTTATTTTATGAAAAATAATTTGGTCGGTTGAAAATAATTTACAGAATAATAGAAAATTAAATTCTTTTTCATGTAAAGTGACTTGCTCTTTTGAAAAACACAAGTTATTTTTAGAAAAGTCATCTTTATGAGTGATTTTATTTTTGTATGAAAATTAAAATTTAATATTATTATATTATTAATAATTTTTTTAAAAATATTTAAAATTAATAAAATATTGATATAAAATATTATAATTTTTAATATTATTAAACATATATTTATATATATGAGATAATAAAATAAGGCAATTAATTACTTTTAGATCAAATAAATCTTACATGTGGTACACCGAGTTTGTCTTCAAACAATAATTTCCTAACAGGAAAGTTAGGAAACTCAAAAATAGTAAGATCAACATCATCAATCGAGCATGATTTAGCAAAGCAATCTGCTATTGTATAACCCTCTCTTGGAACAAATTGGAACTTAACTTCTTGTAACTTTCATCTGACCTTATTAATTCTTCGTACAAGGGTTATAGAAAAAATATTTACAAAACTTTCCATTATCATCTCAACAATATTCATGTAGTCACTTTCAACAATAACCTTATTATAATTCTTAATCAAGCTATTTTTAGTCCACTTAAAATAGCCTATAACTCGGACTTACGAGCAGAGCCCTTCCAGATACATTTCCTGAAACCTTCAATCTAATTCCCCACTGAGTATTGCACCACTCCACCATCCATCAACCAATCCATTCACTTTTGAAGACTCATCAACATTGACCTTAACCCATCCAAGACTCAGCGAACGCCATTTTACCCTCACTCCTTGATTTACTCCCAATGACCCTAAGTCCATTTTTGACTCGTGAATATTAGAAACAAAGCAATCTGCCCTGCAAACAATCTCTTCAGGCCTATTTGCTATTTACTGAAAGATATCATTATTCTTATTTTCCATAGCAACCAATACAAGAAAACAAAAATTTCTTCATGAGCATCATTACCACCAAAATCACCAGTCAAATTGACATTACCCAGTTCAAAAGATCTAAACTAAAAAAGTGAGACAAAAAAATCAGGGATATCACCGTTTCCCATACCTTAGCCACAACTGTGTAGTCACGAAAAGCATGAATAATTATTTCCTAATTATCCCCATACAAGGTGCAACCAGTCGTAAGTGACATATTCTTACTAGCACTTTCAAATTTTGTTAAGAGCTTTTGGTGCAAAACTAGCCAAAGGAAGTACTTGTTTCTCAATGATAGCTTGGTCTTCCAAATTCCACTCCAAACACTAGCCTCTACTTGAACATCCATCCGTATTAAAATATTATACGCTGCTTTAACAGAAAACTTCCCAGCTCTATGTAGTCACCAAAGACAATTATACCTACCTGTCACATTACATGGGAAGGGCATACTACTATATACTTTAAGACATCCCTACCTACATACCACCATAGTGCTGACCTGTAACACCCCTAACCCGTATCCGTCACCAGAATAGGGTTACGAGCATTACCGGACTTATGCACTAGCATTTATACAAAATCGAGTCATAAATTTGCATTCCAAATCAGAACTTTTCAAATTTCACCGTAAGGTCCCTAATATAGACCTACGAGGCCCATTACATGTTTTAGAAATGATTTGAAACTAAACTGGTAACTTTGAAAAAAATTTCTTAAAGTTAGGGGCACACGCCCGTGTGGCCAACCTATGTGGCTTCTATTGCCGTGTGGCCAGCCCGTGGGCAATTCTGACTTGTAATTTCTTAAGCATCAAAGGGGCACACGGCCTGGGCACACACCAATGTGGCTAGGCCTTGTGGTAAACTGATTTTTCACCATTTTTAAGCCATTTTCATACGATTTTGACACATGATCATGCTTAAAACCCGTGTCCTTCACATGACCAAGACACATGGCCGTGTCTTTTACCCGTATACTATTCTGACTTTACATTTAAGGATGCAGGGGACACACGATCTATCAACATGCCCGTGTGCAAGCTGTGTGTCTCACACGGTTTGATCACACGCCCGTCTGACATGCCGTATAGACTCAAAATGAACCTTATAGTTCAAATTTACCAACCCTGCACACCTTGAATAGCAAGCAATTTAAAATACAATCTTTCAACCAGTCCAAAACATGATTAAACATATCTAATACACACTAAAACCACTAGTATAACAATTTAACTCACGTATTTAATAACCATTAAACAAAGCAACTTCAAAATTTATACTTAAGTACCATTCAAGTCAATTCAAAATGGACTATATTATAACATACACATTTCATTTATTAACTATCTATTAACATTCTTCACTAACATCACTTATAAACAAAATAACATAAAAAATGACCAAGGTACATGCCATTCCTCAAGATAAGATACATGAGTTCGGGAGTTGGCTTGGATTGCTGAGACATTATTTACTTTGTACCTAACCTACGCACGGAAACAAACCGTACGCTGAGTATACACTCAGTGGTATTTCTATAAACCAATACTTAATTTATGCATTTATACTTAAACTATAGAATCCAATAAATAAACATATCATGAACATTCCGTTAATTGTCTTCATTACGTAATAACATTTATCATTAGAATCGAAACCAATAAGATATTCAATTCAGTCAGTATCATTCAGTTTTCAATGCAGTAATTTATCCCTATTAACATAACTCGGACCTGGACGGATACACGGATCCAACCTACACACCGGGATAGTATATAGTGTTTCATTGGCCGAAGCCAGAATACACCGTAACAGTAACAGTAACAGTAGCAGTAGCAATAGCGGTACACAGAGTACCTCATCGGAACGAATCCGGAACAGTAACAGTAATTGACACTTATAGTGCCTCATCGACACAAAGTCGGAATAACCCTAAACACTTCCAATCCTATGGCATGTCAACTATATCCGACTAGCCCGACACTATTAATAGGGTTTCCATTTCACTTTCAATTCATCATCAACAATCAATATATATTTTAATTCAAATATTCATGAGTCAACACAATACCACAATATCAATACTTACCTTAATTTCAATAGCCATACATAATATTGATAAGATGTATCAAAATAACTATTAAGTTTGGTTATAGAAATACAAACCGTAATTCTCGAGTTTATTCGTTATCTTCGCTCACTTTCTCTTTTTCCTTCTTTGATGACATTTTCGGTGCTACGTTAGCTACAGAAAAATTAACATTTAAAATCATCAATACTTATCATTAAATAACATACTCTTTTATTTTTCATGTAATTTTTACATAAATTCCAATTTAGTCCTTCCACCATAACCATTCTTTCTCTTCAAATAAATCTCTTATTTTTATTTAATACCTACTTTAAACAAGTTTCAACTCTTAATATTCAATATAAAACATCAATTCTACAATTTAGACAATTTAGTCCCTACTATAACAAAATTTATATCTCTCTTTACAATTCAATCATTCTCTCACTTCTAACTTGAATTTCTATCATTTTATCTCATAATTCATCTATTTATTCAGCTTAATTAACATCTAAAAACTCATTGACTTTCTAAATTTCACCATGATTCAAGTAGGGCTTTATTCTAGGATTCCAAAAACATCAAAATTACAAGAAAATGGACTAAATTGACTTACCAATTAAGCTTCAAACCTCAAAACCCTATTTTTCCTTTCTTTTTCTTTCCTTTCTATTTCGTTTTCATTCTCTGTTCTTTCTTTTCTTTATTTATTTATTTCTTTTACTTTATTTTAATTTTACTTTATTTTATGTTTTATTATATTATTAAATTATTATAATAATATATTATATATATTAAATATCTTATACTTAAAATATAAGTAAATACATATATAATTTACATTTATATAAATACAATTATTACAAATGTATTAATTTATACCACACATTTTTCCCTTTTGGTTTATTCACTAATTTAGTCCCTTCACTTTTCTTTAGTCTATAATTAAACTTTTACATTATATTCAATCTAGTCCTTTCACTAAATTAGCTTTAATTCAAGCTAATTCACTTAACCAAAGTCTAATTAACTACATTACTAGCTTCGTAAATATTTCTAATAAATATTTATGAATTTATTTTGCAAAAATGATGACCCTAAAATTTAATTTTCCAATACCCGTAAATTTTGGGTCGTTACATGACCAGCTCCAATGACCATCTGCATTAACCACTTAGCTACTATAACTTGATTTTCCATATTCGATCTGACCAACATGTCATTACGAATCGACCCCAATTCAAGTATCCAAATGCCGTTAAGAATATCTATATCTTTCCCATCACCTATGCTCCAAGAAACATTCCCCCTAAACTAATCCCAGATGTTTGATAAAGATCACCACACATAAGAACAACAGGGTCAATAAATAGATTTAAGACATCGGTCTATTACCCTGTACTTATGCCACAACAAGTGTACCCAAAGAGCATCCACATTGGTCGTAAACTGAAAAGCTACCTTCATAAGAAAAAAGCTATTTTGAAAAACCAATTTCCAGAAACCAAGACCCCTACGCTTCATAGGTTGGCAACATGTATCCCAGTTAACTAAATGCATTTTTCTAGCATTTATCATTGAGCCTCAAGCAAAGCTCCTAACAATCTGTTCAATCTTATCACAAACTTCTACAGGAATCATGGTCGATTGCATAAAGTAACCAGAGATAGTCAGTAGCATTATTTAGCCAAAGTAACTCTACCAACCATAGATAGGAGTTTAGCATCAAACCTATTTAGCCTCTTCTACACCTTAGCTATAACCAATTGGAATGTACTTCAAGTGACTCTTTTGTTGAACAACGATACTCCTAAGTAATCCTTTAAGTCCTTCACTTATTGAAAACCCAATTCCCTCACTAGGCATATCCCTAACCAAGTCATTACTGTTAGTTGAAAAGCATATATTTTTTTATTTCTATGCATTCATTTTATGACTCGAGTAAAGACAGAATTGTTGAAGAACAGACCTCATGGATTCAGCAATTTCCTTGCTCTCTTTTCCAAACAAAACTAGATCATCTGTAAAAAAAAATGTGAAAGAGGAGGCCTTCCCATTCCCAATCGAACAGGCTTCCATGTAGACTTCGTAATTGCCAAATTAATTGCCTGACCAAGCTTATCCATTGTTAGAAAAAGATATATGGAGAAATAGGATCACTTTTTCTTACACTTCTTGAAAGAGTAAACTTATCTGTAAATCACCCATTCTACAAAATTTGCATGGAAGCAGAAGTGACACACGCATAATGACGTGAACTAAACTCTCAGGAAGTTGGGCATAAAAAAAGTGCCCTCAATAAATTCACACATTATCCTATTGTAAGCCTTCTCCATATCAATTTTGATTGCCATCCAACCTTTCTTCCCCTTTTTATACCACATAAAATGTATAACCTCTTGAGCAATAATCATGTTATCTATTATGTTCCTCTCCCAACAAAGCTAGTCTGATTAGCTATAATAAGGGACAACATAATAGGCTTAAGGTGGTTCACAATTACCTTTGTGAGGACCTTGTAGGGCACTACACATAATCTTATAGGTCAGAACTACGTGATTAGCTCCAGATAGCTTACTTTGGGAATTAGAACAATCAATGTCTTATTAAAAATAGATTCAATACTACCTTCATCAAAAACCCTTCTAACCATGGACACAAGCGACTCATCAACGATGTTCAATTGACTTTGGTAGAATTGGGCATAAAGCCCATCCACCCCCACAGCTTTAAGCAGTTCCATCTCAGAAAGAGCATTGTGAACTTTTTGATCAGAAAGAATCCGCACAATAAAATCAAATAATTTTGGCTCAAAAATGGAGAACATATTTTGTATAAGAAATCGACCCATATTAGTCGCATCTATCGTATACAACTTTTTAAAGAAATGGATAACTTTAGCTTTCAGAACATCCTTATCATAGCAGCACCACTCACTGTTTGACAGTCCTAAGGCTTTAATCTCATTAATACGCCTCCTTGAATTAGCTTTACAATGGACATATTTCGTGTTTCGGTCCCTAAGAGTCAACCAATCACTCCGCACCTTTTGCCACCAAAGGCTCTCCTCCATATCCAAAATTCCTTCAAGTTCAACCTGTAAAAATTTCTCAAGTTTAAGTAGGTTTTTAGATCAAAATCTCTTAAGAGCTCTCTAAGTGTCATCAAGTCGATTAATAATATTCCTTTTCAAAATGTGACAAAAAACATTTTTGTTCCACATTTTTGCTGTTGCTGTGAACTTCCTAACTGATTCTTTCGAAGAGCTTCCACTATCCCAATTCTCATTGACCACAAAGTAGAAATTACCATGAGACAACCAACCACTTAAAACTAGAAAGGACGAGGAGTTTTTGTTCTCATCTTGCTTCCAAACGAAATTGAGAATGGATGATGATCAGACTTGATTCTCAGCATATGGAAGAAATAGTATTAGGGAACATTAGTTTCCAGTGATAGTTACATAAGGCTCTTTTAAGACGTTCAAATATGGTCCTTCTGTTCCAAGGGAACTTAGGGCCTTTAAATCCAAGGTCTTTCAACTCATAAACTGCAACAGCCCGATTTTAGCTAAATCAGAACAGTGATTTTGAAACCATAAATCCGATGTCAAAAAATTATTTTAATATTATTTTTGGTATTTACAACATGTTATTTGATATGTGTGAAAATTTTGTGAGCTAATTTTATCGATTGGTTGGTTAATTCAGTAAAAAGAACTAAATCGTGTAAAGTGTAAAACTTGTGTACTATTAGTTTAATGTGCCTAATAGCTATGGTTTATTAAATTAGAAGTCCTTAAGTTGTAATTAGACCATCCTTAGTGTAAGTGGACAATATTGGACATTAAATGGATGTTTTAAATGGTTTGTCATTAAGGTTATTTTTGTAATTTACTTATTAAAGTTAAATTAAATAAAACAAAAATGAAAATATGGTTCATTCATCTTCTCCACCACCAAATTTAGAAGAAAGAAATGTCTAAGAAGGCTTGCTAGGGTTCGGCTATAATATTCATTGATTGTAAGTCCGTTTTTGCTTGATTTTTAATGACTTTTATGTTTTTAAGATCGTTGCTTGTATTCTAGCTAGCCCGTACCTTTAATTTTGAAACTGTTAAAGATTTTAAGAGTTTCTATTGACGATTTTATGTGTTCTTTGGTGTTTGAAGATGAAATATGAATTTTTTAGATAGATTTTCATGTTTTGTAAAGTGATTTTTGACAAAAATATCAAAAAGGGATTAAATTGTGAAATGTGTAAATTGTGTGGTTGAAATGTGAAATAAATGAAAGTTTTGGACTACTAGGGACCTATATATAATTTGGCCAAGCATGGGTTTTGTTGAATTATGTGAATTTTGTATTTTGTGAAATAAGGATTAAATTGTTAAAAGTGTGAAAGTTTAGGGGCTAATGTACAAATAAACCTAAATGTATGTTTTGGACTAAATTGAATGAATGGTTGAATAAATAAGTTAATTTTGAATTCATATAGATTAAGAAAGAAAGAATTCAGATTTAGATTGGGTGAAAATCCACGTTATCGAGTAGTCGATCCGATCCGTCAATTCCGAATACGAGGTAAGTTTGTATGTGATGATTACATTATAAATGTATGTTAAAATGCTTTAACATTGCATAAATTGTTAAAACGGGATTATGGATAATGCATGAATAGTGAAAACGACTCTACGGATGCATTCAATGATAGAAACGAAAAATGTGAAAGCCTGGTTGAACCTTAAGAATAGTTTTGGATACTATTGAAATGTTAGTAAGTGATACGTTGAGTTGGCTTCGGGCCATGATATTAGCACTTCGGGTGCATATTTTACCAATTTAGCTTCAGGACATACATATCGGATGATTTCGCTTCGGGCCATGATAATAGCTCTTTGGATAAGTTACCTTGATTTGGCTATGGGCCATGGTATAGGTTTTTATCGTACGAGACTTCTGGTATCTGATTTCTATTCTGAATGGTTCAACGGGTAAACAAATGATGTGGTTGAGAAAGAGGTTAGTACGAGACGATACAGGTATGTGCAAAACCTATTCGAGTATTAAATAGTGAAAGTTTGATGAGTTTGTATTTGATCATGTTTTGAGACATGAGAAAGGTTTGAAGTTAATGTGTATATGTTTTTGTAATGTGTAATTGGTTGATTTGCATTTATTTGGTGAATTAAGTTATTTACATACGAGCTTACTAATCTATGAAGCTTGGATCCAAGAGTCGTCGGGAACATCATCACACTATTAAACATCTAAGTTGGTACTTTTGAATTATACATATGTGGTATATGGCATGTATAGGCTAGATGTGGTATTTTGGTTGTGATCATAGCCATGAGATTTGGCTTATAAATGATGTTAATATTGATATGTGTTGGCTATTAAAAATGGCTTGTAAATGTATATGTTTTGGTTTGTATATATATATACATATATATATATAGCCATGAGTGATGGCTTATTTTGGTTTGTTTTGGCATGGTTGTAACCAAGACATTATGGAAGTTAAAATGATTACGTGAATTATGGTAAATGAATCATATTGTTTGATATTGTTTTGGCATGTATTTGGCTAAGTAAATGGTAGTGATTTGAGATTTGGAATAGATGAAATTATAATGGTATGAATTGTGCATTTGGTTAATGATTTTGGCTACCTAATTGTATGATGAAATGGTACCATTTTGCCTTGTGTAGGTACATTGAAGTTGGGGTGGCAAATTGGCCTTGCAAAGGGCCTATTTTTGTCCACACGAATAGAGACACGGGTGTGTTCTCAGTCGTGTGTGACACAAACTTGGCAAATCTGCTGGAAAACCGGACAACTAGCAACAATCCATTTCAAGCCACATTTCTTTTCTTCATCTTTAAGCAAAGCATTAAAATCCCCGGAATCTAACCATGGGAGCTGTATATTCTTTGCAGTACAACTTAGACCATACCATAATTCCTTCCTCAGTATTCTATGAAGACTCCCATAAACTCCTATAAAGAACACCCAATCCATAGCATCATCAATTTTAATTTTCATGTGAATAAATTGTATATGGTTAACCATAAACTCTACTCTATCCTTCCAAAGAATCCGAACCTCACTTAAAAACCCTACTGCTTCTATCCGATGCAAATAAGGCAGACCAGTACTTCTAATCGCTTTATTTGCTTCAATGTCACTAATTCTATTCTCACCTG
Source organism: Gossypium arboreum (assembly GCF_025698485.1). NCBI lineage: Eukaryota > Viridiplantae > Streptophyta > Magnoliopsida > Malvales > Malvaceae > Gossypium > Gossypium arboreum. The sequence continues at coordinate 2,388,207 of NC_069081.1, forward strand.
AAACAAAGATACCATATTTGAACGTTTTTTATGGATCCTTATGTAACTCTCATTGGGAGCTGATGTTCCCTAATACCACAGAGAACCGGAAAGGATGAGGAGATTTTGTTCTCACATTGCTTCCAAACGAAATTGAGAGCGAACGATTATCAAATTTGATTATTAGCATATGGAAGACAATAGTATTAGGGAACATCAACTTCTAGTGAGAGTTACATAAGGCTCGATCAAGACATTTAAATATGGTCCCTCTGTTCCAGGTGAACCTAGGGCCTTTAAATCCAAGGTCTTTCAACTCACAAACTTGACAAATTTGCTAGAAAACCAGACAACTAGCAACAATCCTTTTCAAGACACCTTTCTTTTCTTTCTCGTTAAGCAAAGCATTAAAATCCCTGGAAACCAACCATGGGAGCTGCATATTCTTTGCAATACAACTTAGACCTTACCATAATTTCTTCCTCAGTGTTCTACAAAGACTCCCATAAACTCCTGTAAAGAACACCCAATCCATAACATCATCATATTTAATTTTCATGTGAATAAACTGCATAAACCATAACCTTTAGTCGAATATTATCCTTCCAAAGAATTCAAATCCCACCTGAAATCCTAACTAGTTCCACCTGATGTAAATAAGGCAAACCAATACTTCTAATAACTTTATCTGCTTTAATGTCACTAATTCAGGTTTCCATCAGCACAACAGTTCCAGGATCAAAATTATGTAAATATTCCTTCATAATTCTTCCAAAATTAGGGTGCCCAACACCCTAGCAGTTTCATACAAAAATTTTCGATATCATAAAGAACAAAAACAAAGTCGGGCAAACATCAGAGAAATCTATCACTCATTTGATGAATCATCCATAAGTGTCGCATTGCCTTCGCCCTCATGTACCAATCCCGTCGATCCATCCAGTTGCTGCCTATTCTTAACCTACTCCAGCACCACCAGTTCTGTGCTTCCCTCTCGCGTGCCTGCAACCTACCCCTCCATCTCCAAAGGGTCCACCATCTCATGAATAGCTTATTAAATAGGGACTATGCCATCCAAACCACCAAGATTATCCCCATTGCCTTTAGTCTCGATGCTCAGGGTGTTCTTGCTCCACTTTTCCTTCAAAAATGGAGAGAGTGTCGACTAAGGAATTAGATTTTTGATAACCAAATCATCCTCCATTAGAGAAGAAAACTCAACAGTAACATTCAAGTTTTGATTCTCTTTGAAGTTATGGACTGAATGAAATTTCCAGTCCAAAATTCCTTTATTACCATTGGCACTAAATTTAGGTAGCCCAAACCCTACTTTCAGCCCAACTTTAAGACTCCTAGAGCTTATCCCATTTCCTTCACTACTACTGCCCAATTTCTCCACTCTAAACTCTTTCGCGGCCTGCATAGTAACCTGCCCTTTAATACCTATGACCCATTTCTTAAGACCTTTGCCTTTACCAATTTTGCCCCTATTACCCCCATCCAGTTGTTTTCCATTTGTTACTTTTATAACAGATTTAGTAATATTTCCCTAACCCTCACCTAATAAATAAATAGATAATATAACTTATTGCTCCTTTTATTTCCCAGAATTAAAAATACCTGTGCCATTCACGTTGTTATCAGCCTGTGAATCTCCAATTTTAGAAAGAATATTGAATCGAGATTTGGAAAGATTGTTCCCTTTTCCACCCTCTAGTCCATCAGCGTTCCTTCGGCTTTGTCTACGATTTCAGCAATCCACAGCCATCCATTCACCAAACCTTTCATTTTCAACCCTTTCTTGTATCGATCCAGGACTTTTTTGTTGATCCGATCTAACATGTTCCTCAATATCACCCAACCCATTCTCCATTTTATCCACTTTTTGAATTTGGGGATAATCTCCTCTCAAATGTCCAAAGGTTCCACATTTAAAACAAATCGTTGGAAGGGATTCATACTCCACTCTATAAATCCGGCTAGTTATTCGAATTCTGAACACAAGCAGCTTCCTTAAATCTACCTGAACCGCAAATTTGGCAAATTGGCTCCTGGTTCTTTTATCCATTTGTAAATCAATTTTGATTGCATTCCTCACCATTCCAATGTTACATACCTACAGTGACCAATTTATAAGTGTTACGCATGTTTAGAAACTTCGATTTTTGTAATCTAGATATCTTCATTGAACACATATTATCTATTAAGCATGTTGAATGTCATAGAGTTATTGACTTGTTGCATAATAGGCAAATGTTAGTGGGGCAATAAAAACTGCTTCGTTGAAAGAAATAGTCAGAAGAAGCCCAATAATTGGCAAAAACTCTTGAGCTAGCAATAGGACAAATGTGGCAGTTGGAAATGGGTATTTGGATGAGTTGAAGCTCTTGATTTGGTGTTTGGAATGACAGGTACCCATGAAATCTAACAAAAAGCAAGCTGGATTTACCAAAGAAAATCTTGGAAAGGCATCGGTCTACGGAGTCTTTGGTAACAAGAATGCCTGAAAAGAAAAAGCCCAGGTGCATTAAATCTGTGATACGCTATTTATGACCAATGCTTTTGTTTTGGACAAATCTCAACTTGGTCCCCTTTCTCTTAAGCCAAGAAGAAGCTCCAATGAGAGCTGGCGAACAAATATTTGTGGAGGGTACCTGGGTCTTCTTAGATAGAATTACGAGGGTTAATGAAACACTTTTTTGTAATATTATTATTTGTTGTAAAAAAAATCTATGTATGCTAACGATTCCTATATATATACATAATTTGGTTTAGAGATTTCATCTATAAAGATCTATTCTTTCAATTCCAAGAATTGTTAGGACGAAGAATTAGTGTTAAAATTAGATTCTAAGTAGTTTGTTTATCAGATGTTGGTATAAAGCGTAAATATGGTGAAGGAGGAAACATGGTGTACTTGGATTGTTGATGGTATCAATTCTAGTAATTCTTGGTATTAAGGGTTGTAAGAACGTGGTGGGTGGGGATTACTGGCTTAACCGACATGCTGAGTGGCAGGCGGATATGAAGGGATTTTCAAGGATATTTTCATTAGGTTGCTAGTTTACATAATGATGAGGTGCAAAGAGTTGCTTTAGAAGAAGAGAAAAGTATGACGCATAGGAGACTAAGGTTGAAGAAGAAGATCCTCCTTAGATCAAGAATGTGTATTTATAGATTATGTTAGCCATCCCAGGTAATGGGGTTGTGACATGGACACTAAATTTATTATGGTTGGCCATTTAAGAAGCATGGTAGCCTTCTAGATAAGTGGAGATGGGATTGACATGGACTAGGTGAGACTTTAGGTGTGATTCATGTATAGAAGATCTAACACTATTCATAGTAAGGAAAATCGAGGCACTCAACATATTATAATGAATATGTTTGCAAGGTTTTATAGCTAATGAAGTGTAGCCCTTGGGAAAACTCATAGCTAGAAAGGTGATGGTGGCGAAGCCCACATTGTCAAGGTACTAACAACAAATTAGCTCAAGTGGTAGCATAATTATCCATATGTGCCCTATATGTTGTAGGACACGAGTTCAAACTTTACCAAGTGTAAATGTTCACATTTGCTTTCTAGGTGGGGCCATGTGCCATGCACGATCCATCCAAACAAGGCATTTCCACTCCATTGAATCAATTACCTTTTCAAGTAGCTTTAAGCATTCAGGTTTTCATTAAATTTAAAAAGACAAAAACCTTGGTCAGAGACAATACACTATGTTGAAGGGGTCGTCAACTAAGTGGACGACACTTTAAAAACTTCAAAAACTATCTTTTATGATATACAAAAGAGTGAGCAAAAGTTGGATTATAGAAGCTAAATTGATCGAATTGAATCCACTTGATTGAATTGGTTTTGTTTAGTTATTTTTAATTTTTTTGTCCGTTTGAAAGATCAGTTAAAACAATTAAGTCAGATTGATTTTGATTTTGAAATCTAAATCCAAATTAGCTCATTTAAAAAGGGTAATTATTACATTTATATATTTTAAAATACTTAAATCCAATATATCCAAATATATTACTCAAGTTTGAGCCAAATTGACTTTTAAACACTATGCTGATATTTATATGGCTACTGATTTTTACCTAAAATTTTTGGTTAAGTAGATTTTTAGACCCAACTAACTAATAAAAGTTGGATTTCGTTTTGAGAAAAATATAAACTTAATTAAGTAGATTTTTGTTATTTTCAATTCAACCAATTGATTGTTCACTCTCGTATAAAATTATCGATCATCCTATTTTAAGTTATGACTTATTTAATAAGATATTATTATGCATTAGTACTTAAAATTTAGTAATTAAATTTTTATAATCTTCATACATAAATTTATTTTTAATCACAAGCGATATCTAGACTATATATTTTTCTAAGTTGGTGCCTATGTTAGTTCATTCATTTATGATAACAAGAAAAGAAAAAATATTATTTTCTCTTTATATATATATATATATATATATATATATATATATATATATTATTTTGACTTTATATGTTTTTCTTTTTTTTCTTCTTCCTCTTATATTATTTTTTTCTATAAGTGTGAGCATTTTGAATTTAATGATTTTGATCAAGGATTTTACAATCGGATAAATGGTTAAATCGGCTAGGCCGCCAATTCTCGGTTGGATTAGTTCATTCGATTCGATCAAATAAATTATTAAACATTCATAAAAATAAAAATATTTTAAAAATGAAGCAAACTGGTTCAATAAATTTTTTAGCTTGATTCAACTGGTCTGTATCAATTCCTCAGTCAACCAGTTCATCATTGTCTTCAGATCGATACCTCAATCTATTTCTGGTTAAACCGACTAATTCATTTCGATTTTGAAAGAACTTTTTCAATCTCGTCAGATCGAATAAGCAGGCAGTGAAAAAGCTAACCGTGAAGTTGGAAAATAAAATTAATCACCATCTTAGGGTAGAATTGTAGTTTACCAACAAAAATTAACACCACATTTGGTTGGGGGGAATGGAATAGAATTGTAATGGAATAGAGCTGTAATTGAATAGAATTGTAATAGAATAGAGCTGTAATAATAATTCAATTGTTTGGTTGGATGGAATAGAATTGTAACAGTATTCTTATGTTTGATTGAATAGAATAAATATTGTAATAGCATAAGGAAAAAGACTTAAATAACCAAATTACCCTTAGCATAATTTTTTAAGTAAATTTAATATTGTTTTTGTTATTAAATTTTAATAGGATTATTATTATATACAATTTAATAAAAATAAAATATATAATTTAATAAAATTTTAATATAATTATTATTAAAATATGAATTAATAATAATATATAATATTAGACAAATAATATAAAACATACTTTATTATTTTTAAACGCAATGCGTATTTAATGTGTTAGAATATCATTAGGAAATAAATAATTTAACTACCCTCTAAACTAAAAAGTAAAAAATTAAAAGTAATAAATAATTTGAGAATTAGATTTTACATCCAAATATGATATTTATAAATTAACAAAAAGTTATACGATGTCTTTAACATATATGTTACTATCTATAGGTTAAATTTTACGGCATAAAAAAGTTATGCGGGCTAGTGAAGATAAGTGATACTTCAAAAGTTGGATTGCCTCCCTTGTATCATGAATATGCAACTCGTGTAATATTTTGTCGGTATTTTTGAAAAATACAATCGAAAAAACGATGTTAGAGAGTGAGAACGAATGAAAGAACCGAGTTCTTCTGCAAACATGGTCGAAGAACAAGAGGCTAACTGAGTTTAAAAAATGTTTTGATTGAATTCTTCATCTGCTTATCTTTAAAAAAAAATCCCTGCCACACCAAAATCCTTCGTTGGAGTAATTTAACTTGTATATTAACAGTGAATTACCTAACACCGAATACCTATCGGTAGGAGTAATAGAAAATGACGTGGCTCCACGCTAACCATCAGATCTGATTTTGATTTAATTGACGTGGCACACTATCGACCGTACTATTATAGAACAACAGTCTAAAGAGCGGGCAGCCGAGCCCATTCCGTTGTTAATCTAGAACCTTCGATCACTTGCCAGAAAATCTCAACCTCATTACAAAAAACCCTCTATAATAAAGCAAAACCCTAAACCCTAGACGCCTCTTCTTCATTTTATATTAACCAACGGAGCACCCTCATTTCTATCTCTGTCGATCCTTCTCGTTCTATTGCAATTTATAGCTATGGCTGCGGCAGCTCTGCTTCGTTCATTCCGACGACGGGACGTCGCTGCTTCTCCTCTCTCTGCCTATAGATGCGTAAGTTTCTAACTCTTATGTCTGTTTTAAAGCTTTTCGTGTTCGGTGGTTGTGATTTTTCTAATTTAATTGTGCTTTGTGATGTTGTATTCTGTTTGGTTGTTGAGGAGGCCGAGGAAAAGGAATTTATCTAGATGTTTTTACCTTTTTATCTGTGGGTTACTAGAAGTAGTAGATAAAAATATTTTCGTTCATTTAAACTGAATCTTTTGGGAGTATTATTTGGTTAATTAGAGCTTCTTTAGATGGTCAGGAAAAAAAAGGTGGATCGTGCTGTCCCTTAATATCTTAGGAAATTAAAGGACGACTATACATGTTTATTTATTGTATTGTGTCTCTCATTGCTTTGTTCTCTTGATTAAATTTGAGGTATCATTGTTATACGTGTGTCTCTTTGGTTCAAGTTCGTTTAAGCTTTACGTTCTGCGGTTTCTTGAATTTTGGTTGAGATTTTGGTTATGTGAAAATGGTTATTTCAGTTCGTTGGCCAATTACTTCAACAATATTCCCAGTGAATGAAAAGGATGGTGCCTCATGCTTAATTGCTTGTTGTGCAGCTTACTAACAATGGCAAGACCTCAGCGGGAATTAATTGGACAAGTTTTTGTAGAGCATTCAGGTAACAATTGTTTTGGTTATTCTCATTATTGTCTATTTATTGTAAATTTCTGATTGCCCTTTTCTGTTTTTCTTTAATGCAGTTCAAAACCTGCCGGCAATGATGTCATTGGTATTGATTTGGGTACGACCAACTCCTGTGTTGCTGTCATGGAGGGAAAGGTAAGATTTAGACTAGTTGGCGGATGTCCTTAACAATTTTGTTATTAGCTTTGGAAGTTAAGGTCATTGTCTCTGATCGAGTCTGTCGTTGATATCAGAACCCCAAAGTTATTGAGAACTCTGAAGGTGCACGAACGACACCTTCTGTTGTTGCCTTCAACCAAAAGGGAGAGTTACTTGTGGGCACCCCCGCAAAACGTCAGGCTGTGACCAATCCAACCAACACAGTTTTTGGAACCAAGCGTCTAATTGGTAGAAGATATGAAGATCCTCAGACGAAAAAGGAAATGGGAATGGTTCCTTTCAAGATTGTCAAGGCTCCCAATGGAGATGCGTGGGTTGAGGCAAATGGGCAGCAATATTCTCCTAGTCAAATTGGGGCATTTATTTTGACCAAAATGAAAGAAACTGCAGAGGCTTATCTTGGAAAGGGTGTTTCTAAAGCAGTTATCACTGTTCCAGCTTATTTCAATGATGCCCAGAGGCAAGCAACTAAGGATGCTGGTAGAATTGCAGGCCTTGATGTTGAGAGAATAATCAATGAGCCTACTGCTGCTGCCCTTTCATATGGAATGAACAACAAGGAGGGTCTCATTGCAGTCTTTGATCTTGGTGGCGGTACATTTGATATCTCAATTTTGGAGATTTCAAATGGTGTCTTTGAGGTAAGCAGTAAGCATCTTTTTTTTTTTTTTCCTTAGAGGGTTTGTTTTAGAGAGATTAGGCCAGTTGGACTGATGACAATCGTGTCCAGGTCAAAGCAACAAATGGTGATACTTTCTTGGGAGGAGAGGATTTTGACAATGCATTGCTGGATTTCTTGGTGAGTGAATTCAAGAGGACTGAGGGAATTGATCTTTCAAAGGATAGGCTTGCACTTCAAAGGCTTCGGGAAGCTGCTGAGAAAGCTAAAATTGAACTCTCATCAACATCGCAGACTGAAATTAATCTTCCATTTATAACAGCTGATGCTTCTGGGGCAAAACACTTGAATATCACATTGACCAGATCAAAGTTTGAATCTTTGGTAAATCACTTGATTGAGAGGACCAAAGCACCTTGTAAGAATTGCTTGAAAGATGCTGGCATTTCCACAAATGATGTTGATGAGGTTCTTCTTGTTGGAGGGATGACACGTGTACCTAAAGTGCAAGAAGTAGTTTCGGGGATCTTTGGGAAGAGTCCAAGCAAAGGAGTCAATCCTGACGAGGCTGTTGCTATGGGGGCAGCAATTCAGGGTGGTATACTTCGTGGGGATGTTAAAGAGTTGCTTTTGCTTGATGTAACTCCTTTGTCACTTGGTATTGAGACACTAGGTGGAATATTCACTAGGCTAATCAACCGGAACACAACCATTCCAACAAAGAAAAGTCAGGTATGTCTTTGGTGCATATTGTTTGCATTTTCTCCTTAGTGGGGATTATCAGTATGTCATAAGCTTTTTTAGTAGCTCTTGGAACAGAATAAGTTTGACAACTTTAGTTTTTAGATGCATATACGCATGCTCTAATTGCTTTGAAAAATATTTCTTTGGATATAATTTGTTTTCTTTTTCTATGTTTGATGGGGATTCTTTGATTTTCAGGTATTCTCTACTGCAGCTGATAACCAGACTCAAGTAGGTATCAAGGTGCTTCAAGGTGAGCGTGAAATGGCTACTGACAACAAGCTTTTGGGTGAGTTCGACTTGGTAGGCATTCCCCCTGCTCCTAGAGGTATGCCTCAGATTGAGGTTACATTTGACATTGATGCCAATGGTATTGTCACTGTTTCGGCCAAGGATAAGGCCACTGGTAAAGAACAGCAAATTACGATACGTTCCTCTGGTGGTCTCTCGGAGGATGAGATTGAGAAGATGGTCAAAGAAGCTGAGTTGCATGCGCAGAAGGACCAACAAAGGAAAAGTCTGATTGATGTAAAAAACAATGCAGACACCACTATTTATAGTGTAGAGAAGAGCTTGAATGAGTATAGGGAGAAGATTCCTAGTGAAATTGCAAAAGAAATTGAGGGTGCTGTTGCAGATTTGAGGAAGGCAACGGAAGGAGAGGATGTTGACGAGATCAAGGCGAAGATAGATGCAGCGAATAAAGCTGTCTCAAAGATTGGGGAGCACATGGCTGGTGGTTCTGGTGGTGCCCAAGGTGGTTCTTCTGGAGGTGCTCAAGGTGGTGACCAGGCCCAAGAAGCCGAATATGAGGAGGTGAAGAAGTGAATAATTAGGCACTGATTCTGTTCAGTTTGTATCTTCTATTTTCTGATGACCAATTTATGAGTGCGATGCATGTTTAGAAATTTCGATTTTTTGTGATGTAGACGTCTTTGTTATACATAGCGCCAAAATTATGCATGTTAAATGTCAAAGGCACGAAACTTGAGAGAGTTGTTGATTTGTTGTATTATATGCAAATGGTAGCGGGGCAATAGAACCTGCTTCTTTGAAAGAAATAGAAGAAACACAATGTTCGGCGTAGACTCTTGAGCTTACTGTAGGAAAAATGTGGCTGTTGGAAATGGGTGTTTGGCGTTGAAGCTCATGATTTGGTGTTGGAATTGCAGATTCCCAAGTATTCTAACAAAAAGCAAGCGTGATTTAACAAAAAATTTCTTCGAAAGGGGAGTACAGAGTCTTTGGTAACAAGAATTGCCTTAAAAAGGGGAGCTAAGGTGCATCAAATTTGTGATATGCTTTCCTTACCATAACCACCATAGATTTAACCAAGGGTCTTGTTTGGAACTAATCTAAACTTTGTTCCCTTTCTCACAAGGGAAGAGGCTCCAATGAGAGCCAGCGAACAGATATTTGTGGGAAGATCACAACCTAATTTTATGGCTGCTTTGCTTGCAGTACCTGGGTCTTATTAGATAGAATTCCGAGGGTTAATGAGGCGCATTCTTTAACGTTATCTTTTGTTGTAAAAAAAGAATCTATGTAATGTTATAACTTATTTCATCTGCTTGCAGTGCCAAAATTGCTAGGATGAAGAGTTAGTGTTGGAGTTAAGAGTCCGAGTAGTTTGTTTATCAAATGTTGGTATCTAGCCTATATATGATGGAGGGAATATGGTATTAAATCTAGATTGCTAATGATACCAATTCTCATAAGGGTTATAAGGACTTGGTGGATGGGGATTACTAGCTTGGCTGATGTGCTCGGTGGCAAGATTGGTGGATTTGATTGGATTTTCAAGGATATTCTCATCAAGGTGAGCTATGTCGTCTATGTTTTCAGCACACCCAATTGTTAGGAAGAAAGAGGAAAGAGATATAGGATGGTGATTCACACGGTGGTGAGGTGTAGAGAGTTGCTTTAAAAGAGAATTGTATAAAACATAAGAGTGTGATGTTGAAGAAGAAGATCCTCCAGAGACCATTTATAGGTGATGTTAACCACACAGGTCATTAGGCCTTTACATGTGTCCGACGCTAGTTTTATCATGGTTGGCCATTTAGGGAGTGTGGTAGCCTTCTAAATAGGTGATGATGGAATTGACATGAACTAGGCTAGACTCTAGGTGTGATCCATGGATAGAAAGATCCAACACTTATTGTTGACGAGGTAGACCAGAGACACTTAATGTGTCGTGCATATATATGTCTTTGAGGTTTATAGCTGACGAGGTGTAGCCTTCAGGTGAAGTCATAGCAATCGAAGTAATAATGGTGAAATCGCATTGTTTAGGTATTAATAACAATTTAGCTCAAGTGGTAACCTAGTCGACTGGAATGTGAGCAAGTGTCGAGGCTTCGCACCCGAGCAATGTGCAGGAGGGTTGATCATCATCAGGCATCGAGCTCAACCAACCCACAAGTGCCTAGTAAGAGGGGCTAAGGCATCACACCCTAGCTAGACAATACTGAGTTGAACATTATTGAGATCTCATGTACTAGTAATCTAGGTGCGGGCATAGTATCGGGGGCTTCGTGCCTTACAGTGTGCGGGAGCCATGTAAAGTACCACACGGGCAAGTGGTGCATTAAATAGCCAGCATTGTGGAGGTGCGATGAAGCAGCTAAAATGAGTGACAGTGACACTGGCGCGTAGGGGTTCTCTAAGAAGTTCATGAGCAACAGGTTTTATTTGCTCGTCGTATTGGTGTAAATTCTCGGGGTACATGTTCTTTTGGGAATAGGGTATTTGGCTTTTTCCTAGAACACTCAAAAAATACTTTAGAAAAAATATTGTAATTTTCTTTCTTTTCTTTTCTAAGGTGGAACCATTAAAATTTTCGGCCGGTTAAAATTAATTTTTAATTATAATTATGATATTTTCATAAATATCGTACGTGATTAAATGTTGTTAAATCAATAAGCATGTCTATGCATATATATTAAAGCATGTCATATAGATTAGGAAAGAATGACACTTCAACTTACCTGTATACTAAATTATTTATGCTTGAAATCGAATTAAACCTTGCATTGTTTTTTAAAAGATTGAGTGGGAGAATGTCTATAAACAAGACTTACGACCTCCATCAATGGTCTCTGTGCGATAGCATGATAATACTTCGAGTCAGTTTTACCATAACCGTACCCTACAGCAAATATTATCGTATGGATTTACTTAAAAGATTTTCTTTAAGAAGGCAACCATTCATATGTGTTTCTAGTTGAGATTATTTCCTGATTGCTCATAAAAGAGACCATATTTATGACGGATGTTGAGTCTATAGTTATACAATCAAGATTGTTTTAGTTGAAAAACTTCCCAAAAAGTTCTACTTAAGTTAAAATAATAGTCAAATATGAAACGATTGCTAATATGCGTGACGTCTATGGGTTAGTTTTACATATTAACAAAGAATATTACACTGCATTGAGGGGTCAAGTTTTGAATTAATTGATATAACATTTTATATAAAAATATAGCTTAAAAATCAAAAGAAAAAAAAATCAAAATTCTAAAATATGTGATCAGTAAAAATGAAATTTGAAGAGATATGTAAATAATGTTTAAAACATATCATTAATTAAATTAAATGAGTAATAATATAGAAAGCATTTTACATGTACTTAAGTAAATAATAAAATGATAATTTCAATAATTTTAATAACTGTAATGTCTAAATAGATAAATAAAAATAATTAATAATTAATAATGTTTAAATATAATTTACAATAAAATTAAATGTACAATAATAAAATATATTTCAAAGTAGAATTTATCATTATTTATCCATTTACTTAATATTTAATTAATATATTCATTACAAAATTATTTTAAAAATAATTCAACTCAAGTTCAAAATAAGATTTTTTTGGTAAAATAAATATAATTTTTCAATTAAAAATACACAAGTTTTAAACATAAGTTTTATTTAGAGTAAGTTGTTATATTTTTACAGAAAATATTATTTAATTATATAAAACTTGATAATTCAAAAACTTAAATTTCAATTTTTTTAAATGTCATGAAAATATGTAAATTGAAGCTAGTGTTACGTGGATGTTATATTTTTTTTTTGACGTTTTATTTAAAATAAGTATAATATGATTCACAATAATATATTTAGGTTACTCAAAAATAATTGATCTTCTAAAATAAAATATAATTCTAAACCAATTAATGCATCAAAGAAACAAAAATTATAAATATATAAAAATTTGAACTCATTGATTTTAATATTAAACTATTTAATATCAAAATAAACAAAATATAAGTTATTATAATTAGAGAAGATATAAATATAAATTTTTCTTAAAAATATATAAATATACATTAAATAGAAACGACTAATTAAAGAGCATACCCTAAGACGATATAACAATATTTTATATTTAAATTTAAAATAATAAAAATTTAAGCGTTACATTTAGAGGTGTTCATGGGTTGGGCCAACCAAATTTTAGGCTTATTTGTTAGGCCTAGTTTTGGCCCAAAAAATGGGCCTAAAATTTGTTGAAGCCCGGTCGGAATAAAAAGTTAAAACTCGAGCTCGGCCCAGCCCTTAGTAATTTTTTAAAAAAATATTATACATCAAAAAATACTAAAAACATTAAAATAAATATTTCCCAACAAATTGAAAATAAATTTTAAAAATATTTATACTTGAATAACACTAAGATAGGTGCAACTTAACAAGCAAATGCCTCTAAAATAGTAACAAAATTAACAATAAAACAAAAGTTATACAATAACAATAAAATAGTAGCATCATAATAGTGAAATGATAGTAAAATAGTAAAAAAAAACAAGAAAATAACAAAAAGCCTTATCCGAGACCTGACTCATTTTCTAAATGAACCTTATTTTTTTACCCAAATCCCTTTTTTAGGCCTATATTTTTACCCAAACCTTTCTATTTTTCAAGCAAGTCACCCGGCCTAATCCATGAACAGATCTAGTCACATTCTAACTCGATGAAACCACACATATAAATTCACTATTAACCATATAAGAAAAAGAAAACGTAATTAAGAAACTATAACATGTAAAATAATACAAGGGAGTTAAGTAGAGATTTAAAGAGAAATACTTTTTATTTACTTCAAAATAAATGAGGCTACCATGCTAGACCCAGCATGAGATTTCGTATTGTAGTAACAAGGAACAACCCAACATAAATGACTTCACATGGTGCTACTTGTAAAATTTTAAATAAATCATAAAATATTGAAAAACTATCATGCTAAAAGTATAATTCATATTAAATCAATATAATTGGAATATTTAGAGATTGAACTTTAAAAGAAGCTGAGGATAAACTTTCAAGTGAATATTTTGTGTTAAAAATTTTATTAGAAAATTTGTCAAAATTTTAAATACGATTTTGTCATTCCTTTTTTTCCATAAGATAAATATATGAAAAATATTAGCATTATAGCTATTTTGTGGAGGAAACCATAGTTCTCATATATGATAAAAGATGAATTTTGATATTTACGTAAAGATAATGATGAAATTTGAAGAAAAACGAAGAACTCAAAGAATAGTTACATGTATGTGTGTAGTTATGTATATATAATTGATGATTTGTAACTTTAGTTAAAATATCTTCCAAACAATAAAAAATTAAAGCATAATATTAAATTAAAATGTAACAACAATATTAATGCATATAAATAGTTTTTATGTAGTTTAAAGGCATAAAATGTAAATCTAATTAATTTTGAATCAAAATGTTTTTGATTCTTTCTTTCACCCGTACATAATTAATTAAAAATAAAAAAATAAATATATACAAAAAATTATTTATACATAAAAACAAATAAAAATATAACAATAATTAAAATTTATAAATAAACTTTTTTTTGCTTCCATGATAGGACCAAGATGACCTATACATCATTAGAAAAAAATTACAGATAAGTAGATTTATTTATAAATTAAATAATAAATAAAATTAGTAAAATGTAGTAATAAAACTCAAAATTTATAAAAAAAAACTAATTAACTTTTTTGCAAGTTTTAAAATAATCCTTATTAAGTTTTAATGTCTAAATTATCCCTATTGATTTTTATACTACCTAAAATACCCTATTAACTCCTATGACTCTTATGAGTTGGTTTCATATAATATGTAGATTGGATGAAAATTGGTATTCTTGGTTGATTAGGATTACCCCTACATAAACTTAATCAGTGTGGGAATTATCATTACAGCAACTTATAAAATTTTCAAGGTTTAAAATAAGATGCACGCAACATGATTAATACATATCATATGTTGCAAAACTACTTTATTGGAATATTTGCTTAATACAAAAATAATTAATTGATGAATTTTTTTTTTTCATTTTGAAATGACACCAACTCCATTGATCAATATTCTTACTAAAAATGATCTAAATGAAAGTTATAAGTTGCAAAAAAAAACAAGTTAGTCCTTGTTATTAGATTCCTTGTCGCTAACCAACTTGAGACAAGAGTCATTGTAAAGACTTGAATGAGATAGTTCATTGTTGTATCTTAGCTAGGGTAAGCAATATACTTCAAAAGCATCTAGAGAGCTATCAAACTGCTAAAGAGATGATGGAAAAATTGGAAGAAATGTTTGAAGACCAAGTTGTCTTGACTCAACAATTCTCTATAACCAATTTGATGAACTGCCAGCAAAAGTTTGGTGCTTTGGTTGAAAATTATATGCTTGTGCTTATAAGATCATTTGCAGAAGTGAAGGACAATGGGGTTGAACTGGATACGAATATCCAAATTGAAATGGCATTCAAAAGTCTGTCTAAGGACTTTGCAGACTTTACAATTGCTTATAAGTTAGGAAACAATCAATTGGCCCTTACACAACTCATGAGGGAACTTCAATCCTATAAGTTAATGTTGAATGATAGTGACCTAGTTTGAAAAGCAAAAGCGAACTTAGCAATTGATTATTTCTCTAAAGTGAAGGGAAATCAGACTAAGGGTAAGAAAAATGATAAGACTATAGGTCCACCTAAAGTGGAAAGAAAGAAGCTTAGGAAGCCTAAAGACTTGTCAAAGTCTAAATGTTTCTTTTACAGTAAGAAATGATACTTCAAGGTTAACTGAGTGGAAGGACTACTTAGCCACTAAAGGAAAATGTACGGAACTCTTAGTTATTGAAACTTGTTTAGTGGAAGATTTAGTATACCACTGGGTCATTGGTTCTAGAGCCACTAACCATGTTTGTATTTCTTTGCAAGGGTTCAAGGAAACAAAATATCTTCGAGACAACTCTTATTGAGAACCTAAGATGGGAGCAATGTGGCGGCAGAAGCAGTAGGAGAAGTACATTTTCATTTTGATAGTTTTAGGAAAATTATTTTAAAATACATTTTTTATGTAACTAATTTTAAGAAAATTTTAACTTTTGTAGCATGTTTATTTAAAGACAGTTATACCATGACTTTTATAAAGGTATTGCAATTTATAATTTATTTTTTTATCTATAATGGATGGATACAAAAGTAATCTTTATTTTATCAAAGCAAAGATATACTCACCGTTAGAATTTGAATTAGAGAATAAGAAACTTAAAACTTCGCTCTAATGAGGCGTACTTATGACATTTAAGACTTGGTTATTTTAACCAAGATAAAATCACTAGACTTGTAAAAAATAGGAATTTAAGTTCACTAAAAGAGATAAATCTTCCACAATGTAAGTCTTGCTTGGAAGGTAGAATGATTAAGATATCTTTTAATGTGAAAGGTACAAAGGTCATTCAACCCTTAGAACTTGTGCACACTAAGTATGTGGTCCTAAGAACATTATTGTCTAAGGTGGTTATAGTTATTGTGTAACTTTTATAGATGATTATTTCATATATAAGTATGTGTATCTAATGCACAGTAAGAGTGAAACATTTGATAAATTTCAAGAGTTTTGTGTGGAAGTAGAGAAATAATTAGGTTTACTTATTAAAGCACTTTAGTCTAACCAAGATGGAGAATACTTGTCAAACGAGTTATCAAACTAGAATATGCCCTCGCTTTGCTTTAGGAAATCGAATAATATTATTTTTCTATAAAAAGTAAATTTTATTAATGTGTAATAATTTAATATTTCAATAAATAAATTTAAAATTAAGAATGAACAATTATAAGGAACTATGTAAAATATGGGATATTTAGAATTAATTTCATTGAACATCTCCAAACTATGACTCTTGTTTTAAATTGGTCATCAAACTTTAAGCATTCTAATTATATTTTTAAATCATCGATGTTATATTAATAAAGTCCTTCCATCACTAAAATTGTTAATTTAATTCTTAAATGAGATGTTAAATCTTATATGACATACTTTAAAACCCTTAAACCGTATCCGTCTCTTGAATAGGGTTAAAGGCATTATCGGACATTCAGAACAATTAACATTCATTTCAAAAACATCATAGCATCAAAGGCTATACATTATCATAAAGTCCCTTATATAGGTCATCGAGACCTTAAACATGTTTTAGAAAAAGGACGAGACTAAACCGAGCTCATACAAAATTTTTCAAAATTTAAACATTTATCAAAGATGTACAGGTCACACGCCCGTGTGAATAGGCCGTGTGCCTTACACGGCATTAGACACACCCGTGTGTCTAGGCCATGTCAATACAGGGCATACATACTGACTTGCACACACGGCCACAAGACACGCCCGTGTGCTTTAGCCGTGGTCGAGCCTAACTTAAGTCACACGGTTAGCCACACACCCGTGTGCTTTGGCCATGCTCAAGACTGACTTAAAAATATAGGGTACCCCAGGGGACACATGACCGTGCAACATGACCATGTGTCGCACACAACTAAGACACACGCCCGTGTCTCTGCCCGTGTGGACAAAAATAGGTCTTTTGAATAACCAATTTGTCACCCCTCTTGGGTCAAACCTACAAGCATCAAACCAAGCATATTTTTAACATAATTTCAACCAATTCCAATACCAAAACACACATTAATCATGCCATTACATTATCAACAAATTCCATTCTCAACTCATCAACCAAATCATACCAAATCTAAACCAAAATCATACCAAAACATATATTCCATAAACATCAAACATACCAACACATCTCATGCCAAAACCTTATCAAATTGACCATTTCCTTTGGCCAACCAAAAGCACATCATAATGCCACATTTGCATCACATAACATATATTAATATCAACCATAAGTTCTAACACAAACTAGCCATATCACATGGCATAATATATACACAACAAAACATATCTAAATACTCCTAACCTATACATGCCATATACCATATATACAACTCTCAAAATGGTACCAAAATAGACGTCCGATAGTGTGAGTGAGTCGCTGATGATTACCAAATCCGAGCTAGCTTTATAACGCTATAAAACAGAGAACATTTCACACAATAAGCTTAGAGCTTAGCAAATTCGTAGTAAAATACATTTAACTCAACATTTAAAAGCTATAAAACATATTAGCTAACACATAGTTCAATTCATATCACTACTCAACCTCATTCATTACCATATCACATTTCATACCATTTCCTTAGTTCACATATCCTTGTATATAACTCATATACAATATTATCAACCACATAGGTTCATCTATCTCATACACCATATCGTTAACCATAAACATTCATTACATACCTGTACAAACTCATACTTATCTATTACATTACCACTTCAATGCTCGATGCACTAATTCATTAAATCATCTTTCCACGTACAAGAATATCGCACACTTAATGCCAATAATCTAGCCGAAGCTATAGAATATCACACACTTAGAGCCATCATATTAAACCGAAACTATCTCAATACTGCACACTTAGTGCCACATATAGCCGAAGCTATTCCAATTCGCACACTTAGTGCTATTTATAGCCGAAGCTATTTCAAATCGCACACCTAGTGCCGAACATAATCGATTTATCATCGTACTCAAACCATAGCAAATGTATACAATTTAAGCATTATCAAAGCATTAAAACATAAATTGTAACATCATTTATCCCGTACGAACTTACCTCGTACTCGAAATTGTCAATTTCGGATTGTCTACTCTATAACCTTCGACTTTTCTCGGTCTAAGTCCGAATTCCTCCTTTCTTGATCTATATGTATTCAGAGTTAACCCTTTTATTCAAAAATTCATTCAATTCAATCCATAAATACATATTTAGGGCATTTTACAAATTAGTCCCCACATTTTCCAACTTTAGTCCCTATTTCATAAAATCACAAAATACACAAAATTCATCAAAACCATGCCTTAGCCGAACCTTCCTATGGTTTCTAGCAACCCATAACTTTTATTTAACACTTTAGTCCCTATTTCATAAAATCACAAAATACACAAAATTCATCAAAACCATGCCTTAGCCGAACCTTCCTATGGTCTCTAGCAATCCATAACTTTTATTTATTTTACATTTCAAATCCTCAATTTACACTTTTCTCAATTTAATCCTTAATATGCATTTTTTCTCAAAATCACTTTACAAAACATGTATATCAAGCACTAAGCTTTCTTATTCCACCAATTAACATCATAAAACTCATGAATTCATCAATGGAATAACTCAAAATATTCATCAAAATCAGAAATTCAAGCATGGGCTTTGTACATTTCACTGCAACGATCACAAAAACGTAAAAATCATCAAAAACCGATCAAAAATACATACCTAATTGATGCTTGTAAGTGCCGAATGTTCAAAGCTCAAGAACCCTAATTCTTTCTTCAAAATTTCGGCAAGGATGATGATAATGGACAAATTTTATGTATTTGTTTTATTAAATCAACAATTATTTATCAATTACTAGTATAACCTTTTTAATTTCATTCAAAATCCACTAACTCATGTCCATATTTGTCCATGCATTAATTAAATGGTCCAATTGCATCATAAGAAATTCATACTTAAAAAGCCATATCAATTCAGCACTTTAACAAACAGCAGACAACTTTTACATTTTACGTGATTAAGTTATTTCTATCAAATCGACACACAAACGATTAAATTTTCACATGAAACTTTCACACATACTAATTCACACATAATAAGCACGAAAATTAATATTAAAATATTTTTATAAGTCAGATTTTTGGTCCCGAAACCACTATTCCAACTAGGGTCTAAATCGGGCTGTTACAACTAAAGAAAAATGAATATTGTAAAAATGAATGTCGTAAAAATCTTGATTTTCAGGATTTCAAAACTTCTACAAAAATTATCATTCACTCTCTCTTTTTTCGGTTTTATTTTATTTTTAGTTTAATTTTAAAAGTTATATGACAACGACTTACTTTTCCATAATTTCTTTGTTTTAAATTATGTCACATAAGATTTTACTTATCATTTAATAGATAAATTAATAGTTTATAGTGGAAGGACTTCATTGATATAGCATCAATAGTTTGAAGAAGTAATTAGAATGTTTTAAAGTTTGAGAACCAATTTAAAATCAAGATCATAGTTTGGGAATTTTTTACAATTAACTCAGATATTTAAGACATCAAAAATATAAAAAGAATATTTAAAACAGTTTATGACAACAAAAGTAAAATATACATAACAAAAACTATATTACTAAGTAAAATCTATATACAAAATTTTTTTAAATTGAATAACTACATATACTATAGAAAATTTGAAACTATGCGAAAACTAACATGAATATGATACATATAAGTGAACATGCCAAAATTTACATAATCAAATTGTTATTACATAAAATGTTATAATGATTTAAACACACACAAAATAACATGATGATAGATATATAACAAAATATAGCTCAAATTTTAATTGATATCTAAATTTTGAAATGTACTATTTGAATTAATAAAATATTAATATCATATCAATAAGCTCCTTTTAATGGCGTAGCCTTTAGCTTGTATGGTAAATTTAAGCTCAAGTATAAGTATATTAAAAATATGTAAATTAAATTTGAAACATGTATATAAGATAACTTAAATTTAATGTATACGCTTAAAAAATATAATTTTCCAAAATTTTATTGATGTCATATGTTTTTATATTCAAGCTACCTATATGGTGAGTACATATATGTTTACAACTTGATAAGCATGCTTTAAATATGTTCCACGTATAAATTGATGGTTAAGCTAATGGAAGGACTTGATTACTTAATATACCTTAAAACTTAAGGACTGATTCAAATTTTAATTACATATAAATATGTAATTCTTTGTAATTACATAGGAGAGACATGTTTAGATAACCATTGTAATTAACGAGTCTCACTGAATTAGGTGTAATTGGAGCACCCTAATTACACTTTCCAAATCTTAAGGAGAGGGTGAGAATTGAAATAATCGCGTATGTAATTACACAAAAAATTAATTTTATATAAGTGTAAGTTGTAATTTTTATATTAAAAGCATGAACACATAGTGATAGAGACGGGCATGACCAAAGATTTATTATATTATAAATCTTAAAAAATTATATTATAAAAATAATTTATGTATATTTATAAAATTATAACAAAAATTTATATTATTTAAATCCTAATTTTTAAAGTTATGTCCAGAAATTTTTTATAAAAATATGTTATAAAAGTATTATAATATATTTATTTATAAAAAGTTACGGTCAAGATGTATTAACATAACTTATTTATATGTCCATGTTATATATTATAAAAATAATATAATTGTTTGTAAAAAAAATTATTTTAGTTTTTTTATCATAACTTATTTGTAAAAAATAACTTTTTAAAGTGATGAAAAGAATTATATTATTTATAAGAAGTGTTACAAAGTTATTTGACACTTTATAAAAACTTATTTTTATAAAGGATATTTATTATATATTATATATTATTTTTTTACTTAACTTACATGTTATAAAAATATTATAACCTAGCATAATTCTTTCTTTAAATTAAGGTTGTGTTTAGTAGTGCTTTTTAAAAGCACTTTTGATATGTGTCGAAACCATTTTTTTGAAAAACGGGGATCGACTTTATATTTGAAAAGAAAGAATATGGGAGTCTCCACCAATCCTTTTTTGTTTAGGTGTGATCGGCTCACCTAGAAATTTGGGTCATTTTAATAACATATTTCGATTTACTAAAATAACGATTTTGGTTTACGAAATTTGAGAAAATGGGTTCGGGAATCGGTTATGTACGAGGAAGGATTAGCACCCTCGTAACGCCCAAAATTGGTACCTAATTGATTAATTAATGTCTTAATGTCGAGAACTGAAAAACTCGAAAAAAATTTAGAATACGATCCCTTTTATGTTGATCTATACGAAGAATTTGCTTGGGTAAATTGAAATAGACTCTAAAGACTTTCTTGTTCCGAAGTAATAAAATGCCACATCCAGTACGTTAGGACACAAGATTTCAGACCCTCGAGAATAAGTTGGTCTTTTGATTTTCAAAACTCACGTATTTTAATTTTAAAGGTTATTCGGTCATTTGGATCAAACGAGAAAAATCGAAACCCTGTACGTTAGGGCACGATCTCTCGAATTTCCAAATACAAAATATTGCCTTGTTTTTTAAAGAAAAATGTGGACGGAATTTTAAAGGGATGTTTGATTATTTGGATAAAAAAAAAATCAAAGCCCAACACATTAGGGCACAATTTCCCGAATTCCCAAACATCAATCGTCGCTTTTGTTTTAAAGTTTAGAAAATGCAGACGAGATTTCAAAGGGAAATTTGATTATTTAAATAAACGAAAGATCAAAACCCAACACATTAGGGCACGATCCCTTGAATTTCTAAACATCAAAACATCGCCTTTGTTTTATTTAAAATTATTTTTTGTACGAATTTAGATAAAATTAATAAAACATTTAAAAATGATATACATTTTAATTGATTATGTTTTAAAGAAAAATCATTTGAAACATGAATGGGGTTATACTTGACGGATAATGGTAATGTGACAAATTTGACATAATAATGACGTAACATACAAAATACAACATAATATATAACATTGATATCAATAAACTGAAATATTAATATGCATAGATAATAATAATAATAATGATAATGGAAACTATAATGTAAAAAATGATAATCATCGACAAACAACAACAATAATGATAAGAATAATAATAATCATATGATTAAAAATAATAATATAATAATAAAATCTAAAACTTTTAAAAATTATAAAAGGATATAAATACATGGTAAAATAAAGTAAAATAATGATCTAAAGCTAAGAATTAAAAAGGTACGAATAAATAAATAATAATAAAATGATAATAAAAATAATGATGATAACAAAAACCTAATATTTAAAAACTATATAAAAGGATATAAATAAATAAAATAATAACGAGAGTAAAAATAAAATACGATTATTTAAAAATAATAATGAAAATAATACAATAAATAGAAATATAACAACAATAGGAATAGATAAAAAAATTAGATAAATAGTAGTAGCTTTAGAATAAGAAAATAAATAGAAATAGAAATATAATAATAATAGTAATAGTATACCAAATTAGTCTAATAATAATAACCAGTAGGTAAAAAGAAAATAATAATGGCAACAGTAGTGTTAAATTGGTTAATATAATAATAACAATACCACATAAGTAAAAAGAAAATATAATAATAATAATAATAATAATAAGTTTAAAAATAAAAATAATATATATATATAATCTAATATATTTTTCTTTAATATACAAAAAAAGAAGTGATAAATGAACGAATAGACGATAATAAAATAATAGATAATAAGGTAATAATAATAATAAGAGAATAAATAAAACAAAACATAGTAAATAAATATATGCAAGGATTAAAAATAAATAAAATGACAATATACTGAATAAGAAAGTAAGTGTTTAAACAAATAAAATAAATGCATAATGAATAATGAATAACTAAACAAATAAGTAAATAAATAGACAAATACATGAAATAAAAGGCTTGAGTAAAAGTTTAAAGAAATTTAAAGAACAAAAAAAAAAGAAACATAATGAAGCAGGGGACCAAACTGTAACACGCGAGTGAAATAGAGGGTCCGAAAGGGAAAATATCCCTATACTCTTAAACGCCACATTTTATGCAGGACTGAAATGAGATACAAGCAGAGTTCTGTGCTAAAATTAAAAGAAAAAGAAGGAACAAAAAAGGGCCCAAACGAAATGGATCGAAAAAGTGGGAGGACCGATTTCACAAATAACCCATAAGGCGTGAAAACACGAGGGTCATGGCCTCCATCAGGTCGGATCTCCATGGGTCTGCACCTAAATGGTGCCATTTCATGTTTATTAAAACTAAAAAAAAAAACAAAACTTGAATGGACATTTGCTATTTTATACCAGCAGTAAAACAAGTTCTTAACACCCCCTTTTTATCCCTTTTGCTAGGGTTTTGGCCTCAATCTTGGAGCGTCGCCGCACCACCATCGGACTTGGTGGCCGATCATGCGCAGAAAGGACACGATGAGAGGTCGGAGGTAAGTGTTATTCTCCTTTTATTCTCTTTATGCAAAAGAAAAAAAAGAAAGACTAAAAAACATCCAGAAAAGAAATGAGATCCGAAGGCTAAAAGAAAAATTGAAATCGCAAATCACCTTCTTTTTTATCTGTTTTTTTTTGTTTTTTATTTTTTTACTAATATCGAATCCCCCCTTTTACAATCTGTTTTGTGTGTCTTTATAGCCAAATACATGTTACTATTATATCACTATTCGGCCTTGCTTCTGCTGTTGTATTTTCATTGTGTTTGCTTTTTTTTTGGGTTACTTTGCAGGTCTGCTGGGAGTTAACGGGGGCAGGTTTCCGTTTTGGTGCAAGGAGCGGGTGGGAGCCGACCCTCGAGCGGAGTGCTCGTTGGGGACGCACATGGAGGCTGCAGCACCTAGGGTTTCCTCTTCCTCTTTTGCTAAATTTTTTTTTAGATTTTGGGCTACTTGAGCTTAGGGTTTTGTTGTAATTTGGTTTGGGGTGGATTTAATCCATTTGGGCTTTGTATTTTAGCCGGGGCCAAAATTGGGTTGTACAATATGAAAAGTAGTTTTTAAGTAAAAGGAATGCTAAACAAACAACTTTTGAATGTAATTTTTGACTTTTCAAAAGCATTTTTCTTCAAAAGGAGAAGTTAAATTTTTTAACTTTTTTCTCTCAAAAGCAATTTTGATAGCTTAATTACGTTTTCACTCCTTCAGCACATAGTACTTTCCCTTCTCTAGTTAATTGCTTATGTAACGCCCCAATTTTCGGGAATTCTGTGAATGTTGGCATAAGTTTAATTATGTTAGTGGGCCTCTAGAAAGCCAAGCTTAAGATAGAACCCGACAATTTTAGTTAATTTTTGTTCCATAAGAAAAAGGGGGTGAAATTATGAAATAGAACCTATGTGAAAATGTTTGAAAATGCTATAGGCTAAATTGAAGTGGCCAAATAAATAAGAGTGCAAAATAGGAGGATTTGCATGACAAACCTCCCATTTTACATAAAGTGGCCAGCCATCATGTTGTTGTAGACAATATGAGCACTTGATATCCATAATTTATGGTACAAATTGATACAAATTGATAATGGGTTAGGTAAATGTTCCATGATAATGGATTAGGTAAATATTCCATGATAATGGGTAAGGTAAATGTTCCATGATGGGCATTTCATGTCTTTTGTATTAAAGAAATGGATGAAATATGAAATTTTATTAAAAGAAAAAGGGGTGAAAAGAACAAAGTTTTGTCCATCTTTGTTCATCATAGCCTAAAGTTAGAGAAGAGAAAGGAGAGGAGAAAGCTCTTGAATGTTCGATCACTTGGGGAAGAAAATTGAAGGTAAGTTCATGGTAGTTTGCTTTTATCTTGATGTTCATGAGTTCTTCTTGATTCTACCTTAACTCTTGAAGCATATTTTGGTTTTTGGTTGTGTTGTGAGCATTTGGTCATGAATTAAAATGAAGGAAATGGTTGTTGTTTCATGTTCTTTTGATGAAAAATGGAAGATAGGTGAAGTTGAGCCAAACAAATGAGCATGCATGTGCCTTAGATACTAAGGGGAAAAATCGGCTAATATGTTGTGCTTTAAAATGATGAAATGGCGATTATACTTAAGTAAAATCATAGATATGTGATGATTGATTGGTGATATACATGTTTAAAAAAAAAACATGCATGCAAGTTATGTGTGAAAGAGTGATTTGGTAATAAATCTGCTTGGGACAGCAGCAGTAATGTGACTTTGGAAAATCACCATAAATTGTGGGAGATGAGTTAGAAGCTGCATAAATTATGTAATTAAATCTTAATGAGTCTAGTTTCAAATGGAATAAACGAGAACATATTTTGAATTCTGTACAATGAGAAATTTGATTCGTAATGAAGAGTGGTCAGATTAGTCAAACAGTGAAACATGCGAAACTTTGAGAAAAATATGGTATTGATTGGCCAAACCAAAAATTCTGAAAATTTTATGGATATAAGATATATGAGTCTATTTTCAGGGAAAATTAACGGCACTTGATTTGGAGTTTCATAGCTCCAGTTATAAATGATTTAGTGACTGTTGCTCAGGAAGACAACTTGCAGTGAAATTATGATTATGTGGTAAACATTGACAAAAATTTGTTAATGAGTTGCTTATTGATTTCTTATAAGCTTACTATGATCTGTAGGTGTGGTTGGCCGAATATTGTAAGGGGTTAATACGTAGTTTGTATTTGAATAGTTAGATTAACGTGTTAGTAATCCAATTGTAGGCGGTTCGTGTGTGGATCTCGTCAGCATATGTCGCAAACAAGTGTGTAACTAACACCCTCTTTCTTAGTCTAGATCGGCAAAAGTCGAAAAGCCGAAATGCCAAAAACCGATATTTTGTAGATTTGCAAGTGTGCGAATGCTCGTGAGGTAAATCGATTAATGTTTTTGGTAAGCTGCAATGTTTGGACTGCAAAGTGCATGATTTCTGTGCCCTCGATATTTTTGGGCTTAATGGGCCAAAATTGGAATGATGGGCCAACGCGCTCAATTCGGTAAGAACCCTTGGTAGTGATTCTGTTAGTACATGAAAGGTAGGAATATGCATGAAAAACCCTAAAATAGATAAATTACTGAAATACCTTTAAAAGTGAAAAATTTACAGTTTTACCCCTAGGAGATAAATTACCGAAATACCCATAGGGTTAAATTGACCTAAATGCATGTTTGACTATTGTTATTTATCGCATGCCATGTTGTTATTATCGATGCATGGGACTGGGATATTGACGGAGAAGTCTGAAAGTGGCTTGTCCATGTCTTGGAGGATTTGCCTCAATTCTTTGTTAATCGAGAGCAAAGGCCGCAATCTGGAGTGTTGGGCTAGGTGGGTTGAGCTATTCCCCACATGGAGTGTATGGCTGGTACGGGTGGAGTATAGTGGTTGGTGGGTTGAGTAGTCTCCCCAAATGGGCTTGCATATGTTTACTGATGTTGCACGTATTTTGAAATGGGCCTATGGGCCATACTATTATCTGAATAAGGGGCTAAGGCCCAGTTTATTGTAATCTGAAAGGGCTCGCCCAGACCACTTTATTACTGAATAGGCTTAGGCCCAATAGGCTTGAGTGACTTGGGCTTTGAATGGGTTTTCCTTATACACTGAGTTTCCCAAACTCACCCTTTTATTTTCATCCATGCGGTAATCCCCAACCATAGTGGGCTTGGAGTCGTGAGGGAATTCGAGTGGCCACCCGCTCGAAAGTTTGATTTTCTTCTGGTGAACTGGACATCCTTTTTTTTACGTTTGAAGTTTTAGGTTTTTAAATGTAATAAGGCCGCTTAATTATTTTTTATGGTGTTAATATGTGTTACTAAGATAAGTATTACTTATTTTAACTGTTGAAGTTAAAAAGCTTTAGGGCGCGTTTTCAAAAACAACAATTGATTTCAAAATACCACGATGACAAGCAAAGCTTCCCCAATGAAAGTATTTTCCAAAATTAATCACTTTTCCTAAAAAAGACTTAATCAAATCGGTTTCCTAGAAATATACATGACGTTAAGGTGTAGCAATGGCGGTGTGCATGTCTAGGATTGGATCTGAAGGGAGCTTGGTACTTAAGCAGTCCGATGGACTCACCTCCTCTTTTTCGGTTTCCTACCTGGTGCACAGCTTCCATCCACTTTAACCTATAATCATCTTTTAAAACACTAAGTAAGTTTTTCAGGATCAACAATATAAAATGTATTGAATGCTTCGATGTGGCATGTCGGATCCGACCATAACGTCTGGGCCGGGTTTGGGGTGCTACAGCTTAAAAAGTATTTTAAATTTATTTTTCATATATTAAAATATTAACAATAAATTATAATAAATTATTTTCTATATTCTTATTAAAATATCATAATATTAACTAATTTAAACATTATTTAAATTTTTTTTCCTTTATAACACCATGTCTAAAATGGACATTTTATTTCTCCAAAGAATTTTTTGACAGCAATACTAAACACTTAAATCTGAATCCAAACTTTTTAAAAATATTTCTCAAAGTCACTTTTCCAAAATACTTTTTAAAAGATTTCTTAAAAGCAATGCTAAACCAGCCCTAAGTTTATATAAGTTTTTATGATTAAAGCTACAAACTATTTGCACTGTGAATTTGTAACATCCCATACTCGGCCTAGATAACAATATCAAGTCTGAAGACTTATATTAAACGTTATTAGGAAAAACCAAATTTTATAAACGCAATTTAAAACAGTTCGAAACCATCTAATAGATTATAAACAATTATAAAAACCCGATCGATAAATCAGCAATCTTAGAAAGTTATAATACAAAGAAAATATTGAAAATACTGATAACATAAAAGGTGATAAAGCAGAATGACAGAGCTTTCACTACGCCAGTTCGATCAAGACTGCAAGTTACCTGTAATTCAGTCAACAGACAAAATGAGTTGATAACTCAATGTGTGTAACAGATATAAATTCAAACAGAATCATAAATATAACGGTAAATTCCCAAACTCATGTTCAAAATCAAAATCAAAGGATATTCAGTACAGTGTTAACAAATCAGATGAAAGGCAGAACAATTCAAATTCAGATACAGAACAAATAAAAAGCAGATGTAGTTTTTCTACCCTCATTTGCTACACACCATCTACGACCAACCTAACACACCATAAAGGGAATTTAATACCCATCTAGCCCTACACACCACATGGTGTCTGTACAACACGTTCAACGTGATTGCAGACTAGCTGCCAGATCAGATTGCGATAAAACGCCAAATTCATATATAGATTGTGGCTTAGTCATTGAACCAGAACAGATCATATCTTCATTTACACGATTCCCACCAAGTGAAAATACAGATTACATATGTTTGATATCAAGAACACACACACAGTTATCTAGATACAGTTTATAATCAAATAGTACAGATCAATATCATTAACAGTCATCGCATTTAGTATACGTTCAGATAATCAGCTACTCAGCCTCAGATCATTGGATAGCAACTTATACGATCTAATTCAGATCATACGTATCCTACAGAAAACCTACTTTTAAGTCGAACGTCGTTTACGACCCTAGGGAAAAATTTTAGTGTAGCGACGTAAAAATTTTGCTTTCGGTCGTTAATTGAGGCGATTATTTGAAAATTTGAAAATGGGATTTTGGTTTTAAAGAGAAAAGGAGTCGCCACAGATCTTTTTCTAGGTGTGATCGGACACCTAATAAATCCTCTTTTTCTTTTGAGAGAAAATTTATTTTTGAACAAAAATGAAGACCAAACTTGGGTTTACGCAAAAATCCAGAGAAAAATAGGGTTCGGGAGTCGGTTACGCACGAGGAAGGTATTAGCACCCTCGCGACGCCCAAAATTGGTATCTTGTTAAACATGCGTTGTCTTAATTCTTAAAAATACAAGTTTAATTTAATATTTAATTGCGATCCGATTGAAATACGAGAATTTGAAATTTTTGATTTTTTTTAGAAGGATGTCTCGTTTTTAACACGAGCCAATGATATTCACCCAACATAGCGATAAAATCAGTGACTTAATATTGAAATCGGTACGTTGCCTTATTTATTAAAAAACATAAAAAACAATATCATTTGCAATAGGAATTTGTGAATAATGCGAACGATGATACAATTAATGAAAAATATTAAAATGCAATATTAGAATAAAATAACAATAATATTCACCATAAAGAAAATAATAATAATAAATAATGTTCTAATAATATAATATAAGAAATAATATATTTGTAATAATAGTAGAAAATGCTAATATGAATATGAAAATACACATGCATATATATATATATATATGTTAATAATGATGATAATGATAATATGAAAATGTAACAATAGTAAAATAATGATGTTAACACCTAAATATAAACATAAATATAGCACCTAAAATATAATAATAATGAAAATATAAATAGATAAGAAATATAATAGAGGAGTAATAAGAAAATAAATATAGGTGAAAATGTAATAATAGTCATAATACAATAGTAATAGTAATTACAAAAATAATGATGATAACAATAATAATAATAGTAATAATAACAATAATGACAATAAATATTAGCGGTAAAAATAATAAAAATAATAATGATAATAATAATATATAAAATAATACTAAGAATAGTAAAAAAGATAATGAGAATAACCATAATAATAATGATAATAAATAATAGTAGTAAATAATAAAAATAATAATGGTAATAATGAGAAGATTAATAATAGAAATGATAGTAATAGAAAATAAAAAAAATATAATAATAGCAATAGCAATAGCAATAGCAATAAAA
Source organism: Gossypium arboreum (assembly GCF_025698485.1). Classification (NCBI taxonomy): domain Eukaryota; kingdom Viridiplantae; phylum Streptophyta; class Magnoliopsida; order Malvales; family Malvaceae; genus Gossypium; species Gossypium arboreum. The sequence continues at coordinate 2,418,442 of NC_069081.1, forward strand.
ATAAAAATAATAATAATAATAATAATAATAATAATAATAATAATAATAATAATATCAATAAATAGATATGTAAAGAATGTACAAGTAAAATGTAGACAATTCAATTCTAAATGTGTATAAAAATAAAGAAATGATGACCACTAGATAAATAGATAAATATGTAATAATAATAATTACAATAATGAAACATGCAAATGCCAGAATGAATAACAATACAAATTTAAAATACAAAACAAACACATAAAGAAATAAATAAATTAATGGATATACGAATAAACAAATAAAATGAAACATAACAATCTACAAAGATTGAAATTAAATGAACAAAGGGTTAAATCGAAATTTGAAATGAAATTTAGAGCCTAGATTATAGTAAAAATAACAAATAAGGACCGAATCGAAATTAAATGAGGTTAAAGGAGATAAATCGTGAAAAAAAAAAAAAAAAGGCTAACATTGAACGCGAGAACAAAGTGGAAGGACCAAGGGGAAAATATCCCTGCCTTTCAAAAGGCTGCACCTCATGCAGGATTAAAATGAAATAAAAATGAAACAATCGGGCCAGATTAAAAATAAAGAAAAGTGAACTGTGGAGTAATTAAAAGGCGGAAGGACCAAATGGGTAAATAGCCCCTTTAAATGAAAACACGCGGATCCTAGGCCTGGAGCGAGTCAGATTCGGGTCGGCCAAGGCAAAACGACGTCGTTTTAAGGCTTATGAGCTTAGGCCAAAACGACGCCGTTTTGATCCCTTATAAAAATTAAAATTTTTACAAAAAACCTTCATTCTTTCATTTCACTTAAAAAAAATACTAAAGCCCCTAAAATTTTCTCTCAACCAGCCTTCTGTAGGAGGAATTCCGACGACTTCTCCGGCGCCGTCCGTCACCTCGGCCACTGCCCATGGTGGCCGGAGCCCCAAAAACGGTAATTTTCTTCCCTTTTTCTTATATATTATTGATATACATATATATAAGACAGTTTTTTTAAGAACATATAAAAAAATATAGGTATATGTATATAATTTTGAATAAGAAATATAAGGAAAGAAATGAAAAAAAGATTATAACCTTCAATAGTTGGATCAATCTCCTCTATTCTTTATTATTTCAAAAACTACCTTTTTTGCATATGCTTGAATCTTTTTGTATTTTAGTCAGTAAAAAAAAATCCCAATACAAGTGATTTGGTGGCTTTTTATAGCCATTTTTGCAACTTGTTTTTTTTTTTAATTTTTCTATCACTTCTGTTGCAGGTGGATGAGGTCAACGGTGGCAGAGTTGGTGGAGGTAGGTGGCTACCAGTGGCATGGGCGATGGGACAGAGGCGGCGGCAGGGGGGCTAGGGTTTCTGATTTCTGAAAATAAGTTGTGGGCTGATGTTAGTGGGTTAGGGTTTGTTTAATTTGGGCTAGTAGTTTAGGTTTGGGATATGTTAATTGGGTTTGGGTTTAATGGGTCTTTGTATGGGTTAGGGTAGGTTTAGGTTAAATTGGGCCTGGGCAAAATTGGTGTGTAACATTTGGTACTTTGACCCACACGCTCATGTGGATTCACATGGCTTGGGTGTCTAGCCCGTGTGGTCCACATTGCTTGGCACATGCCTGTGTGGCCCTTTTTATGTCACACACAGCCGTGTGGCTTACAACAGTGAGTTACACGGTCCAGTACATGGCCACGTGCACACCTGTGTGACTCAAAGCTCTAAATATCTCTTACACGGCCTGGACACACGCCCGTGTCTTTGGCCCATGTGACTCTAATTCACAAATAGTGAGTTACACGGCTTAGACACACGTCCGTGTTCCTAGCCCATGTGACTCTAATTCACAAACAGTGAGTTACATGGCCTAGACACATGCCCGTGTGACTTTAATTTGCAAACAGTGAGTTACACGATCGAACACACGGTCGTGTGGCATCGACAACCATTTTTTCTAATAATTGAAATTCGTAGATAATCGAGTTTTCGTTACACACCTGAAGTAGTTTCAAAGTAGAAACAACGCAGAGAGGCCCAAAACGACCATCCAATAACCAAGTAAACAACTTATTCGACAAAAATCACATATTTTAGCACAGAACTAATTATATCGAAAGTTTCGACACAAATCCTTCAAATGAAAGCAACACTTACTGTCAAATCATTAGCGATTACCCAAATTAACGTGTTGGGAATCACTACCTTTGATATTTACACCTAAAAAGAAAGCCAAACAATCATTTAACAAAGAATTCAAGTTAAACAATAGAAAAACCCAATTTCAAACACACGAATGAAGAATAACAAAAATTTCACAGAAATAGGAGGAGATAACAGCAAAAACTTACTCAATCACCTTCCAATTGACGCAACGATCAATGTAAACCCTCAGTTAGACCCGGTAACAAAATTATTGAAGCAAATCCAAAGTAAAGAAAAAGAAATGAAGAAAATGAAGAAGAAATATGAACAAGTAAAAGTAAAAAAGAAAAAGAAGAAGGAACGTTAAATAGATTTTTTTCTAATTTAACTAATAACTAAAATTTTGACTGTTAGCAAAAATATTTCTTAACGCATGCACTGAGACTAAAACACAGAACCAGAGAGAATATAGAAGCTTAACCATTGAACCAGCAAGCTCATTCTTAACACAAATTCAGACAAAATTAAACTTAAATTGATAGTTTAAAGATAAGGATTAAGTCAAATTAGAATAGCAAAAATTTTCAAAAACAAGGCTCAAACCTTTGACCTCAATCACATAAACAAAGCAGTAAGCCACAGATATAGAGACTTAACTATTGACAGAATTTATCAGATAAATATTCAAATTTTTAGGACGTTAAAGAATCCAAATATTATATGGTAGATGTTAATTATTCAAATACAAAAAGTTTTCTTACACTATCTTGTGGGAATTATGATACGATTTGAGAAAATAGAGCTAGACACAAAAACTAGAGATGACTCGTGAACTCTTTAATTTGAGACATTCAAAACTTCGAAACGTGGTTGAGAGGACATTTGTTGTTCTAAAAAAATATTCCTCATATTAACAACATCTCCTTAGTATAGCTTAAAAAAACAAGGTTAGATTATACTTGCATGTTGCAAACTTTATAACTTCATTGATAAGTGGATTTGGGATGATTCATATTTCGAAGAGTGTTTGAAAGAAAGAGATGTTAATAATCTTAATGAAACAGATTTAGATGATGATGGTGATGAACTCAATCAATGATCAACATTTGATGAAAATGAGATGTTAAATATTAAATAAGGGATAACCTGACAAATCTGGAACATTAGAACAATTAGATAAAAATACATATGATATTTATTTTTGTTGTTATTTCTAGTAGTAATTATATTATCAATTACTTTTTATACTAACATAATATATATAATGATTTAATTTTAATTTTAATTATTTGTTTAATAACTTTTTTATCATGGTAATAATTTTTTATAATAATTAATATTTTTAAAAATATAAATTATGTAATTTGTATTCAAATAAAAATTGAGACGGATGATTCCAAATGAAGTTTCGTTTTGTATCTTCACGTCAAGACTCACGTGCTCCCATCTACTCATTTCTAACTAAATATTTAAAACACAGTGTTATCCTTTCATAAAGCTAAGCATAAGTAGTCAATTTCTAGGTGTAGTTCTATCGATTTGGACCACAAAGTATGAACGACCAATTCACGCTCCCCACCGTAACAAAGCAGCTTTTACGTAACAATGGCTACCAACCACTTCCTTTATCAGAGTGACTGACTCACTTGCTTTTGTTGAACACTTACCATCCAATAATAACAACTCCCAGATTCATAAATTCACGAGAAAATAAATCAACCAAAACACTCATTACCAACGATGGGGAAGAAGCGGGTAATGGTTCCGGCCAAGGAACTGGAATTGTCGACCGTTAAATACGAGAAAGAAACAATCCAAGGTATCAATTTTTATTAATTATATATGGGAAATGTGATACAATTCGACCCTTTGACTTGGAATTTGATAAACTTTTTTGTTCTCTTATTTATTTGGATCGATTGGGGTGCAGCTCCTCATTTGATGGGATCGATACTGAAGTTGTTTGTGAGGATAATTGAAATTCCAATTATAGGTTCTTTGATCATATCTTACATGAAAAAGGAGAATAACATGGTTGAGGTTCGTTATTTTGTGTCGCTCTTTCTTTCGGCTTTAATATCCTTACTAGTTATTACTCAGTTTAAAATAGGGTATTCTTAAGAAAATTTTAATGATGATTTTGATTTTTGGTATTTGCAGATGTTGCAGAACACTGAGATACCAGAAAAACCCATGTTTAAACCTGAATTTCCTCCTCAAGGTTTAGTTTATCACCCCCTTTTTCACCTTCTTTTTCTTGTTTGATTGTTTTTGTAAGAAACTTTTGTTCCTTTGATGAAAAGTGTACCATGTTTCAAGCCATGAATATTGATTCTAGCTGTTGAGTAATTTTTCGATAGTTTTGCATTTTCCCATGTGTCATTGGTCAGTTAGAAACCTAGCTGACTGTTTGTGTGATATCAAACCAGAAGCAGAACCTTCTGTTGTCATTGTGGATGAAGAAGGGGAACCTACTGATAGAGTTCAATCAGCCCTTAAGTGTCTTCCTCATTATGATCCTGCTAGTTGCTGGAGTGGGGATACACTTCCATCGTTCCGGTACTGGAAGATTCGTGACTTTGCTTATGCTTATCGATCAAAACTTGTGACACCTTCTAAAGTAAGTCATATGAAATGCTAGAGAGTTTTTTTTGGCTCTAAATCAGTTACAATGAAGATTCTCTCCTTTTGGTGTATAGATAGCAGAAGAAATCATCACACTTGTTGAGGGGTGTAAATATCATAAGGCCCCAACACCATTATTGATTTCATTTGATGCTGAGGATATCAGGAAGCAAGCAGCGGCTTCAACACAAAGGTTTAAGGAAGGTATATCAGCATTATCTGTTCACGAAGCTTTTTAATCCACATATAATGGTTACTATAGGGTTCCTATCTGCAGAAATCTTGTAAATTCAAATCTCATTGCTGTGAGCCATGCAGGAAATCCATTGTCAATCTTGGATGGAATTTTCATGGCAATCAAGGATGACATAGACTGCTATCCTCATCCAACTAAGGGTAAATAAGCTTAGCATTTATTTTCTCAAAATAAATTTTCCTAGAAATGGTTTTAATGGCAGGAAGGACAGATTAGATTTTCTTTTTAATGACAGGTGCATCAACATGGATGCATGAGGTTAGGTCTGTTGAGAAGGATGCAGTTTCTGTCTCAAGATTGCGGAGCTGTGGTCTGATTTTTATTGGGAAGGCCAATATGCATGAATTTGGCATGGGCACAACTGGAAACAATCCAAATTATGGGTAAATTTTTTGTTTTCCAGATGTATAAAGATGCACACTTGCATATGTTACTTCAGTAATGTTTCTATTGGCAGTTATTTGTATTTACCTTTTTTTGACTATTATTCCACCCAAATTTCTAGAAGTTATCTCATATTTATACTTGTCAATGTATTGAGGTACAGAACAACCAGAAACCCTTATGCACATGAAAGATATACAGGTGGATCTTCCTCTGGCCCAGCAGCAATTGTAGCTTCTGGTCTATGTTCTGCTGCCCTAGGAACAGATGGTGGAGGTTGGAAAAATTATTACCTTAGTTTGAATCTTTTTTATTTCATTTACCATATACTGATATTCTACTGGTTAACTGAATAAAAAAGGCAGGTTCTATTCGCATTCCTTCATCCCTCTGTGGTGTAGTGGGCTTGAAAACAACTTATGGAAGGACAAACATGGGAGGGTAAGCTCTTCTTCTAGGCCGCATAACAAATTACTGATTTATATTTTATTGAAAACATAAGAATACTTCATTGTTGGTTATCATGGAAATTGTTAACCAAAATTTTATAATGCTCAAGCAAACCTTTTTTAAAACCTTCAGGACTAAATTTATTGTTTTTGCAATGATTTATCTGCGTAGATCATTATGTGGATCTGGGACTGTGGAAATTGCTGGACCAATAGCGTCAACAGTGGAAGATGTCATACTAGTGTAAGAACCTGGTGCTTGTCAATAGATTTTACAGTTGTGTGGTAACAAATTGATGTAATCTCTAAGCAGTTAGATCATGCAAATTCTGGATTTTTGGTAAACTGAGCAGCTAAACTTTCTGATAGTGGTGGAACTTGGAAAATATTGATAAACTGGTGTTTCGTAATATTGCTAAGTTTGCTGAGGCCTTTTCCAGGTATGCAGCTATTTTGGGTTCCAGTCCTGAGGACAGAATCAGTTTGAAACCGGTAACCTCGACAACCTTAGTAGTACTTGTCCAAAAATATTACTTCTACTGAATTACTGCTTCTTAATTCCATCTTTCCTATTCCATGTTAAGGAACCGTAAATTTCTTTCTAAGTTACTAATTGAGTTAAGCTAGTCAGCCTTGCATTTTCATTGCATCTGTTAATAATCATTGTTGTAATGTATTTTGTAGTCTCCCCCTTGTTTGCCTATTTTGTCATCACTTGAGAATGTTAACATTTTGGGATCATTGCAACTGGGGAAGTATACAGAGGTAAACTGGAAGTAGATTGAATTCAAGTAATGTTATTTCTTGTAATAAATGTTTCTCAGTGTGCAGTTTTCCCCTGCAGTGGTTTAATGATGTGCATTCAACTGATATCTCTGACGTCTGTGAAGATGTTCTCAACCTTCTGTCAAAAAGCCATGGATGTAAGGTAAGTTGGTTACCATTTTTGTTTGCTGTCTTTTCCCACTTTCTTCAACTTTATCATTTGACATACTCATGTTTTACAACTGATGTTGTTATGTTTCAAGACAATAGAGATAGTAATACCAGAACTACATGAGATGCGTATAGCTCATCTTGTTTCAATTGGATCTGAATCACTATGCTCGCTAAATCCTGATATAGAAGATGGGTAAGCTTCTTTGCTTTAGAATATTTAGCCTAACTAAAACTGGGGATTTATTAACACTAGTGATTGTAAGTATAAAAGTATTATTGTAGTTCCCTATCTTCAATGCCTTATTAGTTTAGACAGATATGGCCTAATTTCCTTCTAAATTTTGTAGGAAAGGTGTGAAATTGAATTGTGATACTCGCACTTGTATGGCACTTTTTCGAACATTCACTGCATCAGACTATGTTGCTGCCCAGTGTCTTAGGTAAGGCAAAAATGACAATAGTATGATTTACAACTCTGTTGCTTGATCTTGGGATCTATAGTAGCTATTTGCAACCAGCAAGCATCTCAAAATTACACACACACGCGCGCGCGCGAAAGAAAGAAGAAAAAAGAAGATTCAACACATAATGAATCCTCAACATTTATGATCCTTGAAGGAGAAAGAGCTTTGCTTTTGTTGGCAAATAATGTCTTTTAGATGTTAGAGAAATTTGTAATCTGGTTTCCATTTAAATATTCTCTTGAAAGATCTGCCATAGCTTGCTGGACGATAGAATGCCGAGTTCTTAGTATCGAACTGTGAATTCTATTTTTTTTTTAAAAAGTAAAATGAAGAGAGGGAAGGGAACAAAAGTAAGGGTGATGGCATAGTCAACCAAAAGAAGGATACAACGAGGAAAACAAAAACCGGGCCAAACTGGCTGGTCAGACTGGAAACTGGAGGTTTGTCTGGAAAATATAATGCATGTAACTAATTTTTTTAAACCGGTAAAGATTAGTATTTGCTTTCTATAGTTTTTTTTTTTTTTTAACAATGATGAGATTGAACCTTCTTAGATTTATATTAAAAACCTTACCACTAAGTCAAAAACATATCCTTATCAATTATTTACTATATTTCCTATTTCTTAAACTTTAAATTTATTTTTTGAATATTTAAAAATGGTTTTGATCAAACCGACCAGTATTGTTTCGACTACTTTTACCACTGGTCTGGTTTTTTTAACCATAGAATGCTGAAGATGTCAGGGAGATAAGGAGCAACATTGCCCTGAAATCTTGGATTTGAATCTGATAATAATTGAGAATGTTGTCTTTACTTGAATTGGAAGTTTAATTAAAAGAAAGAGAAGAAAAGAAAGTGCAGTGTATTGGGCACATTCTTTGAGAGTTCACACTTCTATCATCTTAAACCCACATTTGATGAACGCTTTTCCCCCTCTCCACCCCCCTCACTGACTTAAAACTTGAATGCATTTGTTACTTCCTACTTGGCCTTACTTGTTTCAGCCTTTCAGGCGAAGGATAATGCACCATCACATGGAGATCTTCAAGAAGGTTGATGTCATAGTGACCCCGACAACTGGGTATGTAAACTTAATCGTTTAACTATTTTGATGAAATTCTTATCAGTGGGCTCATCTGTCATCATCATTTGCAACGACTTCTGGTATTGAACTGATTCAAGCCTCTTCTTTGAAGAGTTTAGCCTTTAAACAATTATTCTGTTTGACTAAACATGCCATTCTTGGGTAAGTTATGGTGTTAGGGTGGGACGATGTACCAAGTCATTAGAAAAGGGGAAATGGTGTAACTTGCAAAACTACCAGATACCATTCTTTTGCACGCTGGAGGAACTCTGCTCAAACCCTGCTTGCTTAAGAACTAGTTCTTATTCCCGCATTATTTGCATATGAGAATATCTTTCAGTAATCCTTTCAATAAATGACTCTTTTTTTTTTTTTTGCAACAGCATGACAGCACCAAAAATACCACCTGGTGCTCTGGAAAATGGAGAATCGAACATGCAGGTTTCAGGTTTGTCATCTATTTTGCTTCAACTCTTTTCTTAGAAAACCCATATCTGACACCCATATCTCAAGCATACCCAGACTAGGGAATGGATAGATGATCCTCCAAATACATAAAAAAACTTAGAAACCGGTGTTGGACATATATCTGATATTCAGATCTGAGTCCGAACAATTTAATTCATATCATCATACAGAGTGACATATGGCTTACTCTTTGTATCGTATAGACTGTACTGTCTTCTGATACGTGGCTCACTTTGTTATAGGTTATCTCATGCGGTTCATTCTTGCTGCTAATCTTCTTGGTCTTCCTGCCATTACTGTCCCTGTAAGTGAGATGCATTTCTTTTCTCCGTAATGGTATAGCATTAAATTTAACAATTGACAGGAGAAAGGGTCAAAACTCAAATCTACTATTTCTGTAATGGAGCAGACCAGTTTGATGTACTTACTGGAACCTTTGTTTTTCCTACAGCTTCGGTGCTAAGAATTTGAACATTTTACTTGAACTTTACTCAATTTGACACTTTGAGTCAAGGATCCTGAAAACATTGGAGTGATTTCCATCGCTTTTTCTTGAGCGAATGATTGAAAAAGGCTTGCCTCTTGAATTTGAAAGAGCACTGCCTTTTTACTTGAGATTCCAAAAGCGATCTTATATTTTGTTGGATTTGGTTATGCCTTGTTGCATAACAGCTTGGACTTTGATCAGGAAAACGGAAATGTCAAGAATGATATTTGCCAAAAGAAAGGGGGAAAGAGGACAAAAACTAGTTGAGTCAAGGTCAAACTTTGGGTGTATTTTCGTCAAACTTATTAAATTTTGTGTTCCAGCTCGACCTAGAAACCTAAACCGGGTCGATTTTATCATGTTTTGCCATAAGAATACCTAAACTGTTGTTGTAGTGAAACCATCACCATTCTTGGCTCATTTTCTTATTTCTTTTGTCGATTCCAGGTTGGTTATGACAAACAAGGACTTCCAATAGGTTTACAACTAATAGGCCGTCCATGGGGTGAAGCTACAATCCTACGTTTGGCTTCTGCAATTGAGGTACAAACAAAGTTTATATTCCTTCAAAGATAACGCTCTCAACTTTATATTCGAGTTTGTATAACTAAATATAAGGCAATCATCTGGTGTTTCCAGGAACTTTGTGCTGAATCCAGGAGGAAGCCTGCTTCATTCCATGACCTCTTAAAGACCAAGTAAAAGCATTCATGGACTACGTTTTATTGCAGATACCTATGTTTATATCACCTATGATGATGCATCATGTAAACATTGTTTGCTTATTTGATATCTGCTATCATTTCGACAAACCATACTGGAAATAAACCGATTATCTATTTGATTCATCTACATTGTTTTCTATAAACTACCTGCTGTTATTGACTTCAGTTTTACCACACCATGTACTTTCAGTTGAAGCTACATGGAACGGATTGCTAGGAAGCAAATAGTTACCTTTTCGTTTGTCAATATCAAAATATTTCATCTATATAATTACAGACTAGAGAGTATAGATTCACTGACGGTGTCTGGAAACAGAGAATTGAGCTCAGATAGTGATGAAGCCTTTTTCTCTGCTATGCTGTTATTTACCACCCTTGATATTCTAGAGCTTACTTTCATAGCCATTGCCTACTGTAATCACGTTTCCAATTGATGTTTACAAATTTACTACTCAAAGTGCTCTATAAGTAAACATTTTTCATGCCAAGAGTTTACATGAATTCTATCAAATACATGCATATCTAATCATTAAAACTGAAACCCTGTTTTTTATCACCTGACTTGGCTGTCTGCTTACAATAAAAGGGTTAATTTTCTAATTAACAACTATAAATATGTTTTAATACATGTTTGATTGCATCTAGAAATTTATCAGCGAACAAGGTTTCCATATTACTGGTCAAACTTGAAGCTCACATATATATTATCTATAACATGACGACTTGTCCAGGAAAATGACCTCTTAATTCAGCACTTCATTTACCTGTTGAAACATGAAACCCTAGATCAGTTTCACCAAAATGCAATTGTCATTTCCACAACACGCTCAATTCTACCAAATAATGATAATAAAACATTAGCAAGAACCTCATGCCAGTCTCACACGACAACAAGATTATTTCCTCAGATGGAGATCTTGAATAGCTAAGTTATATAGATAAAAACACATGGAACTTAGGCTTGGTTTAGAATTGACTGTGTTAGAACAAAGACAGAAGCAAACTTGGAGCTTCAAAAATTGAAAGAAAAAGATCGCATAAATTATAGTAACTCTAGTTTGGGGACACCATTTCATATATATCAGTTTGGTTCTTTATCTTCTATTGAAAACATTTCCATTCTTTATTTTTCCTTCGACCCTTTTTGTGAGGTTACTATAACTTATAGTGTAAGTCAAAGGAACACTTACCGTAGTTTTGTCGTACCATTGTGAATTTGTAAATAGCCTTAATTAGTGACCCATAATTCATGGACTTCAAGAGACCCATATGTCTGTTTAAAAAGAACAGATTATAATTAGGCATAAGGGAGCAGATTTATTCATGGAAAAAAAAAGTCTAAAGTTCTAAAATGGCTAACTATATCTCTTAACACGCTAGAACCTATGCAAACACCACAGCAGCACTCAAGCGAAGACTAAAATTGCTTTAAGAATACTTCCAGATGCCTGATCATGCATGATAAAACCAAATCCTTAAAAATCTCGAAGCAAAAATTAACTAATTGAGCTTTTATGTATTTCCTCAATGGCAATCTTTACTTTTTTCCCTTCAAACATAAAACGGAAACAGGAATACACATCCACCGGATCTACATTTATTCATTTTTTTCTTTTATAAAACACATTGATAAATTGCAAGAAAGACCATTTCGAAAGTTTCAGTCTTTCATCAGACAGAGTCCCATTCTAAGCATCATTGATGAAGAAGAAAAAACCAATGGTAGTTTCCATTATTCCAAGTCTCAAAGAATTTACGTTAAGAGAATACTTACACAATCTCAGTGTATTTAATCCTCCAGGCAGGGAAACCTAAGTGACACCTGGCAGGTCCATATACTAATAAAAGATCCGGTTCTGGCCCTCCGCTCCCTAACAGAAAAGATGAAGTTCAAAAGTCAAATTAACAAATAGTAAAAAGAACTGATAATAACACCTATAGTTCACCAAGTTGATCAGACAAGAAAAACAAACCAACAGTTTTGAGTGCCTCGGTCATTTGAGATTCAGTGAAGATTTTCTCTTTCTGATTTTGGTCAGTCACACCTGATTTTGAGTACTTCATAAAAAGTACATTGGCTGCTTTGGCAACTGCTTCTTTCCCATCAGAAAATGACACAAACTCCAGAGTCATATGTTGTTGATCTAATAGCACATTATTTTCATGAGCATCCTGCATAGCATATATGGAAGGTTGCCAGTAGCTTAGTACCTTTCGTAACATCACATCAAAATAGTAATCAATAGCTTCACACCAGTTTGGAGCCAAGCAAACAAAAGGTATAAGGAATAGCTCTAGGATGTAAATTTTTCAGAAAGAAACCTAGGAGTGCAAGAGTATAAAAGCAGTCAACAATAAGACTAATACAAATGTTACAAATATGCATCAAGCTTTTATAGGAGGTTCAAGATTGTGCGTGAAGTTGACATTATAACCACAACTTTTTGGCTGCTTGGTATCATAAAGAACCCTTGAGTATCAAAGATCAATATGCTGTTACAAAACATGCAAGTTTGTTTTGGCAACTGATCAGCAATTTGGTTAATTTATATTGAGTAAACGATGTTAATAAGACATGGTAAACTACATAAAAGAGTGGTTCCACCTTATGCAGAGAGATAGTACCTGAAACAATATTGCACCATCCAAGTTTTCCAAGATGAAATCCTTTGATTTCTTCAGTATTCCTAGAACAACAGAATGTTACAACAACACTATTGCATAAACATAAAAACTGCGGGTATATCATTCAACTAATGAACCTAGTGACAATGAGAAACCGGAACTCCTACCTTCATTATCATAAAGGCAAACATGTTTGACACCAACAGCTTCCAGCCATTGCAAAAGCTCGACAATTTTCAAAGTTTGATAAGCTCCTTCGCTTTCTATCACAATAGCCAGATAGCGGAGCTTGGCTATATGGAGGGATTTGTATCTACCCAGCAGTCCCGAAGAGATAAGATAGCTTTCAAGCACATTAGCAATATCCAATGTAAAGTTGCATATGCTGATAATAAAATGTACGAGATGCCACAATGATCGAAGGAGAAGATTTCCGATCTGCGCAAAACCTTAAACGATGAATATCTAATTCAATTCAAGAAAAATAAATGACATTAAAACAACACCAGCACATCAGCCATGATAACTAGACACAAAACTTTCATCTCTAGTACTCTTTAAAGTCCTTTGTTACACACTAAAATAATTGTTACCCCCAAAAAAAAAAAAAGGTAAAACAATTGATAACGGATCACAATTCAAAGCGTTGAATAGCTATCCATAGAAAATTGAATAGTGAAAAGGGACATCAAAAGTAAAGCTAGTAATAAAAGTAAAAGAAATATACATCACGTACTTGAGCAGAACAGCGATGCAACACCCGTGATTCATTGCTGAAATCCATTAATCTTAGAAAGAAAAAGAAACCCAATTAGTCATCAAAGGAGAATATATATACTTTGAAGGGAATAATGAGTTAAGAAAGTGGAATCAATCAAGATTCTAACATTTAAACCAAGTAGGTGAAGGATAACGCTCTTGTTATTGAGTGGAATCGAAGCTTGGAGCGAAAGGAAATTTATCCAAATCAAAAGCTTTACAAGAGAAGAGAGAGTGCGTAAGACCCGAAGAAAAAGAGGAAAAGGGCATGTTTTGAAGATTAAAGATACAAGAAAAGAAGGAAGAAAGTGAAAATTACGTAACTCAGTGAAGACAGAACTGAAAATTGTATAACGTTTTTGTTTCCGTTTCCCCAGTCGCACCCAACGTTTTCTACTGCAACTGCAAAAATATCTATTAACTGTATGTAAAAGGCTTTCCTTCTTCACACGTGCCATTCATTCAAATTTAATATTTAATTCTTATACTTTAATTTCTAATCAAATTTAATTATTATATTTTTATAATTTTATATTATTTATTAAGTATTTTACTAAATTAGTTTCACCCTCAATTGGGTTATCAATTTAGTTAAAAAATACAAAAATACTCTTTTTAATTAAAATAAATTATACCATTCAATATTTTAGTTTTTCATTTTAACAAAAAAATAATTAAAATATGCATATAGTGAAATTTGAACTCAGGTCAATTGAATTAGTAAAATTTTAAATTAAAAAACTAATATTATTAGAGGGTATTTTAGTATTTTTCACTTTAAAAATTAATAAAATATACATATTGTATGATTTAAACCAGTACCAATGGCATTAGAAAAGCCTTTAATTAACCACTCGCTAAATCTTTATTTTAATTGTAATGCATTTAATATTATTTATTTAATGTATTTATATGTTTAAATATCGTTTTACTCATAATTTAATTTAACATTTTGTTTTAATATCATGCATATTTTATATGCTATTATAATTAATTAATTTTAAACCATTTCATTATTTATTGTATGTTATTTTTAAACACATTTATATTTTAAATCTATAATTTTCACATACATACCTATGTAATAATATTTCTAATATTAATTAATTCATGTAATTTAAAATCATTAAAATATACAAAAAAGTATGCCTTTGTTAAAAGGTGACAGTGATCTTCTTTTCCTATTTCACCTTATAAAATGGTTATATTTTAATTTTGTTATTTTATTATGTTTAAATTTTAAATTTTAAATTTTAAATTTTTATTTTTAACATAATTTAATTTCTATATTTTTATAATGTCATGAGTTAGTTCAAATAATTAATATCATTAACTATTTTAATTAAATTTTAATATATTTTTATAAATAAAAAATTATTCTAACAAAAAGAAGTTCTATTTCAGTATTTTGAATTGAAATAAATGTTTTAATAAATCAACATCAATTGTCGAAATTATCAAAAGTGATAATTATTTAAATTAACTAATGATATCATAACAATAACATGATATAAAATTTTAATAAATATTTTATAATTTTAATAATTTTATATTTTTAAAGATATTAATTTCTTTTGTATGAAAAATATTAATTTTTAATTATTTATTAATATGATATAAAATAAAATAATGCTACATCACCACAACTTTACTCGTGGCACCACATGTAAAAAAAAAAGTTTCATACGCACGTTAGCCGTGATGGAAAACGAGCAACCGCTTTATGCCCGCGTGAGACGTGAGGAAGGTTCTCACAGGCAAATTGTCGAACACATGATAGGCTTTAATCGAGTGGATCCCTAAACTCAAAAAACCTTCTCCATCTGAATTTGCAACCAAATCTGCTTTACCGAAAGCTAAAAGGGAACCTAGAAATGGAGTGAAATGGTTTCATGCGGCAGCAATTAGAATGTGGAAGTCAATTAGTCAAGCGGGACAACAACAATGGACGTTTTAGTAAAGTTAGATTTGTTTGAAATCAAGGTGTGTTTTCGTCTCAGTGTTTTGATCTTAATTTTGCAGTCTTTAGTGTTGACGTTTCAGTTTTAAAACCAATGATTTATTCCATTTTCAAAAACCAAGTCTTCATTAGAAATGGCTCCTGGATTCCACCAACTTGTGCTAAGAATGCGAGTTTTCTTCGAATAATTTCAGCGTTAGTTGTTAGATATGAATCTGGAATCGCAGAAAGTAGACACTGGTTTAAGACTTCTTACCTCATAAACACAATTGGGCTGTCTCCGCAATCTGCTGTATCAGTGTCTAAGAAGCTCCATTTTGAGACCTCTAAACAACCAGACACTGTGATTTCCTTCTTAAAAAAACATGGCTTTTCAAAAACCCAGATAAGAAACATCATTCAGAGATGGCCTGAATCTCTTTTGTGCAACCCTGAGAAAACCCTTTTTCCCAAACTTCAATTCTTTTACTCCAGAAGGATTTCACGTTTTCAACTTCTAAGAATCTTGGCTGTAAACCCAAGTGTCTTCAGAACTAGTTTAGATAACTCCATCATCCCAAACTTCAACTCCTTCAAGGAATTCACTAGATGCGACGATGATCAGGTGTTTTTAGCATACAAGAACGATTCTAGCATTCTTACGCGTAAATTTCAATCCGTTTTTGCTCCTAATCTTGCAATCTTGAAAGAATCCAGCGTGCCTGAATCAACTATTATTGTTGAACTTGTCCTTCACCCAAGAATCTTTTCAGTCAAGCCTGATAAGTTTAGAGGAATAGTTGAAGAAGTAAAGAAACTAGGATTTGATCCTTCAAAACGTAGTTTCCTTACAGCTGTTCAAGCATTCTTACAGCTTAGCAAATCGACATGGGAAAGGAAGATCGATCTTCTAAAACAATGGGGTTGGTCTAATGAAGAAGTTGTTTCAGCTTTCGAGAAGTATCCGAAAACCATGATGTTTTCAGAGCAGAAGATCAGTGCGATAATGAGCCTTTTTGTCGACACAATGGGATGGAAATCGTCGTACATTGCTAAGCGTCCGGTTCTTCTTGCGTATAACTTGGAGAGGAGAATTATCCCCAGGTGTTTGGTTCTTCAAGCTTTGTTATCCAAAGGTTTGATCCAGAAATTCAGTCTTAATCTTCTGGTGGAGTCTACTGAAAAGAAATTCCTTCAAAGGTTTGTCATCCCTTATAAAGATCCTTATTTACTGAAACTATATGAGCAAAAGTTGGGCCTTCCAGAATAAATAGCATGATTGTATGTCACTCCGACTTGTATGTATCAAACTCCACTATAATTAGATATTTCTACATTTTTTCACGCACATGAACACTGATAAGTATGGTTTAGATGCTAAAACTGCCATGATTGTTTGAAGGTTGAGTTTTTCTCCACCTTCTTCATTTGTCTTTTTATTTTCATCTGTCTTAATTTTGTATATTATTAGATGATTTGACAAATAATATAAGTTAAATAGAAAACTAAAATAACTTTTCATGTAAAGAGGGTTAAGTAAGTAATTATGTGTTTTTTTCTATTTTTACCCTTAACCTATTCAGTGAAGTGATGAACTAAGTATTCCAGATTTGTGCATATAAAAAATTAGGGTATTAAATGGTGCATAAACCTGGCAATTTAATCATGTCGATACATTTGAGTTTGACACGGCAAAATTTAATGTTATAAAGGTGTAAGACATTCATTTTCATTTTAATGATTACAATTTTATGAGCAAAAGACACAAAAACTAACGGTTGGGTAAAAATATGATAGAAATCTTTGTATAAAAATTTTCGTATTAAAAGTTGAATTGTATTTTATTCTCTATACTAAAAATGAATAAATTAATTTCTCTAAGTTAAATCAAATAGCAACTGAATTTTTTTTTTAAAATTTTGTCCATTTTTATTATTAAAAACTTATCACTATATGTCAACATGAGGTGTATATGACATGCCATATGTCGCTGTCTAGTTATTTTATCAATTATGTCAGTTTTTAATTGTAAAAATTGATAAATTTTTAACAGAGATGATTAGTTTACTTTTTGGTCTAATGTACAAAGACCAATTTGCTCCTTTTCTTAAGTAGATGAGACAAAATGCTATCTGACTCTTAATACAAAATTCTCAATATACCTTTACCTAAGATTTGTGGGGATGGATGGATTAATGATTTGTGGGGAAGATTTGTGGGGATGGATGGATTAATGATTTGTGGGGATGGATGGATATTCATCGATAAATTGAAAATTAAAATCAAACATCTCCAACTTATTAAGGCTATTTACCAATCATATCCTAAGTTATGGATCGAAGAAAATGTGTATTAGATACTAAAAAACTAGAAAACCTTCAAAATACTCCCATCTTGAATGTAAAAAGAAATCCCCACGTTTCAGTATAATTCCTTTTTTTTCTTTTAATTTGAAAAGTTGTAATTTAGCACACTTAAGGATTAATTTTAAACCAAAGAATTTTCATTAATCAGAATAATAAAGCACATTTTCACGAAATCGCTCATGCAATCATATTCATACGTATCATTTACGTAATATTTCCATTTTCTATGATTCTTCAGCAAGAAAGAGAAGACTCGATCAAGTATATGTTTACAATATCATAAATTGTCAAAAACATGTAGATATGGTAATGTTTTCATCGAGTTGTGGACGTATATGTGTGTGCTTGTGCCAATGAAAATATGAAATATGAGCTATGTCATCAAAACCAGGGGAAGCCTTATTGTCTGTTCTTCATAAAAGTTGAAAGTTTTGAACAGGGTAATATGAACAGTAATTGTCATCAGAAATAATAAAGAAAACTGTTAGATATTAACTGTTGGAAAAATCAACATTGAAGCAAAATAAGCTATTAAACAACATAGTTGACAACGACAGGTTTGGTAAGGCAATCTAGTAACCTTTTTTAACTAATGTGTGTTGATAGGACTCAGAGGTGAGTGTCAGATAAGGATGTTGAACATGGGCACTTAAGGAAACATAAAAAGATCTATCAAAGGATGTTAAAAGTTGAAACATGCACTATAACAATCTGTAAACCATGAATTGTCAAGATGCCCATACACTGTTTTCTACTAACACATGACATTGCTCCATATTGCCACAAATCTTAATTTTTGTTGATGTACCGGAGTCTAAAATCCATATTTGACGTGTATCCGGACATGAGTATGGGGATAATCCTCTAAAGACTGGATATATAGAAAACCTTTTTTTCAAAAAATAAAAGTAAAAGAACATACCAATGCAAAACGCGCACCGCGCACCCCATCCACGCCTCAACCAAGTCCAAGCAATATAGACAACACTCAGTCAATAACAGTAACATTATATACTAGGAACAAAGACAAACGAAATACAGAATCTCATTTCACTTTACTAAACGTCTAATGATACTTGTCCAAAAACAAATGAATTTATTGAACTCGTGATGATAAAAAAGTACATAGTATTGAGATGGGATGCTTCCCAGTAACCAATATCCTGGCAGAGTTGCAGTATGATTTACATCATTAAATAGATTTGTAGTAGTAAAACATAAGATGCCATAGAATGCTACAACATAACCACTCATATACCAACGGATTATTATCACTCCGCCAGCAACTTTAAACGCTTACGATATGTCTCCTCAATGTAAATAAGGAAATGAACATTAGAATTGAATCATAGAACTAACATGGGTCAGCATTCAAAACCACTTGTTGGAGTTGTAGTGTATAGAAGAAGAGCAAACAATACCTACTGAGCAGCATCTTCAGGGAATCTAGCATCGAAAGGTGCCGAAGGGTGGGCATGAGCCGCTGCACCACCAGCATTTCCCGAACCATGCTGCAGCTCAATCACAAGCCACCGTACAGCTTTACTCATCTGCTCCAAACGAACGGCACTGATGGGAGGAAGGCCGGTTGAGTGCTGCCCCGACTTCCCAGCCATATAGCCAGTGGCTTCATCGACAAGGCACTCGGATCCAATCCTTTGTTTGATGGACTCGACGAACTCCTCAGCTTGATCACAAGCCACTCTGAATAATTCCCATTTCTGCTTGAAGTTCTCCAGAGCAGCATCGGTGGCTGCCGTCTTTTGGGCAGCTGAAGATTCCTTAGTTTCGAGAACATGAGCTGCCGCACCAACAAATTCTTGGTAGGCGCTGTTTAAGGAATCTACTATGTTGTCCATTACTCTTCAATTCCTTGTAACTATCAGTTAAATAACAAAAACCTTGAATTAATTTCCATATCTAACTTATACGAACATACCAAAATTACAAGTGTAGGGCAAAGAAATCAAATAATCCCGAAATAGAACCAAAAAATTAGCAATTAATGGGATACCTGGGAATTCAATTGTCGTTGATTGAGAATCCTAAAAAGAAAACCAGAAAAAAGAAACGAGATTTTACTACAGCCGCCGAATGCGGAAGAGAAACTGCCGTAAAATTGGGGAATCACAGTGGGCTTTTGTTCGGGATTCGGATACTAGATCATTAAGTCCTTTGTTTCGCTTATTTTTGGGCTGTATAAATAAAATATTTAAATATGTATTAAATGTAGTGTATTTAATAAAAATATTTTTCAATAATACTTATTATTAGCAATTTTTATTTGATTATCTAAATACATTTGAAAAATAATTTCCGTTTCATTTTAAAAATATTTAAAAATATTTTAATATTAAAAATTGATTTAATGAAAATACATTTTAAAAACATTTATTTTTAAAAAAGTAAATTAAAGCCGTGACTAATAGGGGTATTCAAACTTCAGGTTAAAATTGAATTAACTGATCGAACTGATCTAATTCAGTTAATCGTTCGATTAACCGGTCTAGTTCAGTCAGAAGTTGATTAAAGATTTTTTGAAATTTCAATTAACGGTTAATTCGATTCGAAATCGAGTAATTCACCAAATTAACTTAACTTAATAAATAATATTATATATTATATATTATATGTATTAGACTATTAGCCCACTGCTTATCCAGGCCCCAACCACCAGCCCACCCCCTAGCACTCTTACCTAGTCAATATACATTTAATAAATCCAACCCAATTCCAAAAACTAAAATTAATTTAATAAAAAATCCTAAAAAAATTGAAAATCCCTAACCCTATTTTGATCTTTTATATCCCAAAATTAAAAATCCTTTGAAATCTCCCAAAATCCATATTGTCGATACTCCAACACCGACAACACACTCACCACTAATCACCACCATCCGACATGCACGTAATCCTCCAATCTCTTATGAAATCCCTAACCTAGTAACCATAAATCCCTAATCCCTAATCTCATCTCCCTAAATTAAAAATCATCTGAAATCTCCCAAAATCCCTACTGCTGACAACAACCAGCCACCATTGTTCGGCATTTACCAGGTCACTATCATCATAGTAATATTGACTTTGATATCTCATTTGTATTTGTTCCTATCTATCTTTGCTAGTTCTTTCTAGAAAGTATAGACAAACCGATAGTTATGTTCATAAATTTGATATTTCCTCTATTTTCTCTTTGTTTCTCTTATCAAGTTTATTGTGGCTGTGCTCTGCTTTTGTTTCTTAGGTCCAATTTTCAAGTTTAATTACCTATTAGGTCAATTTTCATTCGGATAAGAAAGAGTGAGCTCTGTTTTCCGAAACCATAATCCAATCATTGACTAGATAACATGTGATCATTTTTTACCTTAATGATCATGAATCCATGTGTTTCTAGTTTTGTTTCATAATTTGTTCAACCATATTAGAGTGCCCTTCTTTTGGTTGATAGAAGAATTATTAATATTTTTGCATCAACTGGTGTATGCTATTAAAATGCTTTGCTTGTGAGTTGCTAGCTTTCATTTTCCAGTTTCGAGTTCTTCTTTAAAGATATTCTTCAACACATTGTAGCAATGTCAGGCATCAAAATTCCAACTCATAATCAAGAATTACAACATGATATATGATTAGATAAATTTTACTGGCATGGTTACGAAAGGGATCAAGAGTTTAGAGATTGGTATGATTACTGAACTCAACATAGCCATGACCAATAAGTCTTATAATTGGTGGTGTAATACCCCGAAAATTTTTACAGTAAAATATTATCCGTGATATAGTAAAATAAGGAAATAAAGTGACAAAAAGGGAATTTTTGAGTGATTTCAATATTGAGAAGTATATTATGATATATTAATTCAAGAAAGGACTAAATTGAAAAGATGAGAAAAGTCTTGTTGCACAAGAGTAAATACTCAAAAATTAAGGGGTTGAAGTGTAAATATAAAAAAGTTGAAGGACTAATAGTGCAAATAATTTAAGGGTGGAATGATCTAGAAACCAAGAAAAATTGATGAATTAGGACCAAATTGAATAGGTAAAAAAAATTATGAGGGACTAAATCGCAATTTTACCAAATTAAGTGATGACTCAAGGATGGAATTCTAAAAGATCATGAAGGGCAAAATGGTCAATTAGTAAGAGAGAGAATTCTAGAATGTAATGATTATGTTGATGATATTTTAAATTAATTAATTAGATAAATATTATTTTATTAATATTTTATGAGATGTTTATTATTATTATATTATTATTTATTTAGTATAAAAGGAAGGAAAGATGAAGAATTATCAATACATTTCCTTTCCCATGCAAACTAACGTAAGATAAGAAGAAGAAAAGAAGTTTTCTTTCTTTACAATTTAGTCCTTCCACCAAAAATTCATTATTTTCACCTAAAATTGAAAGAATTTCCATAGCCATCAAGAGAGAAAGATAGCAAGGAGATGATGGGGAGCAAGAATATCAAGTTGGATTCAAGAAATCGAAGCTGGAGGAGAGAGAAAATCAAGTTAAAGATTGAAATCAATAAGAAAAGGTAAGTACATCAAGATTTCAATATGTTTTTAAGTTTGTTATTATTGATAAAGCATGGAAATAATGTTATAGTAGAGTTTTCTTACATAAGGTCCTATGTTCTTAATATGTTAGTGAAGAAAAATAAGAGAAAGTGATGAGAAATGGTGTAGAAAAAGAAAATAAGGATGTTATAACATGGTAATTAATATCTTGTACTAAAACAGTTTTGAACAGCAGCAGTAGTCTAAATTTGAAAAATCATCAAAATTGTATAAATCTAATTATAGGATGAATAAAATATGAAATTAAATCTTATTAAGTCTAGTTTCTTATAGAAGAAATTATGTAAGAAATGGAATTCTAAATCATGAGATATGATGAATTTTGTGAGACAAGGTCAGAATGATTTCGGGTTCCCCTGTTCTGAATTTGTAAAATCATAAAAAAATTGGATAAAAATAATTAGGGGATTAAATTTATATTTTTAGAATCCTGAATGAGTCTATTTTCAATAGAAACAAATATGAACATCATTCGAATTCTGTACAAGGAGATAATTAATTTTTAGTGAAGAAGGATCACAACTGTCAGACAGCAGAATAGGGGTAACTTTAAAGAATAAACTGTACTTATTTACTAAACAAAAAATTTTGAAAATTTTATGGTAAGAAGATATATGAGTCTAGTTTCAGGTAAAATTAGCGGATCTTAATTTGGAGTCCTATAGCTCCAGATATAAATAATTTAGTGACTATGACAAAGATGGACAGCTTGAATATTCATAAAAGTAAATAATAAAGATTATAGATAATGTTACTTACAAGTGTGCTATATACATCAAGGATGTGGAATGGAGAGGAGGGGGAGGAAAACATATATGAATATTCATTAAGCATGGCTAATTTGCATATTTTAGGCTTAGGGACTAAATTGAATAAAAGTAAAACTTTATGGGTAATTTTGTAAAAATGTCAGAAACGACCAAATTGCATGAAATGGATTATTTTATTATTTAAATTACAAAATTGAATGAAATTATTAATTTAGTTCAAGATCGGGGGAAAACATGTTTTAGGGATTAAATTGAAAAGTGTTGAAATTATGGAAAATTATGATATTTTATAGAATTCATGGACTGTTATCAATATATATGAGAATAATAGCTGGAAATAAGGACTAAATTGCAAGAATTTTATTTTTCTGACCCTAAGGACGAAATCGTCATTAATTAAAAGTTTAGGGGCAAAATGGTAATTTTTCCTAGAGCATTAATTAAATGCATTAGAAGATGAAATGAATGAAAATGATGATCAAATTTATTTATAAAGATCTGGACGACTCAAATATGAGACTTGATCGTGGAAAAGAAAAGATATCGGATTAATGAAATTATAAACACAAACAAGCAATGAGGTAAGTTTGTGTAACTTGAATTGTATTTTAAATACTTGAAATATGTGGTTATGTGATGAAAATATGATTTGAATGTTCAATTCATGATATTTGATGAAATATTGATAATACTCGATATAAATTGAAAATAAATCCCAGTTGAATGAAAGGAAAATTCTATGGATCTCTGAAAAGGAATTGACGGTAAAAGGATCTAGCAGGACGGGTGATCCTATTTTGATATAGCCCTCCAAGAATACGTGTAAAATGGATTTAGCCAGACGGGTAATCCGAATTAGGGTCTGAATTTAGCTTTGATGGTAATTGAGATCCAAGCTCATTAGAGTAATTGTAGTTGCAGGGATTTAGCTTTGGATGGTAATCCCGACAATACTCTATGAGTTTATATTACAAGGATTTAGCTGGACTGGTAATCCCATTGTAAGGATGAGGTTCATGGGAGTGTGCTCTCTGATATGAAATGTGTAAGACCATGGTTGAAAGATACCATGGCAGCCTGATATGAAATGTGTAAGACCATGGTTGAAAGATACCATGGCAACATGATATGAAATGTGTAAGACCATGGTTGAAAGATACCATGGCAGCCTGATATGAAATGTGTAAGACCATGGTTGAAAGATACCATAGCAACCTGATATGAAATGTGTAAGACCATGGTTGAAAGATACCATGGCAACGTGATATGAAATGAACAAGACCATGGTTGAAAGATACCATGGCAACATGACAGAAAATGAGTAAGACCATAGTTGAAAGACACTATGGCATCATGTCAAAGATAAATAAGACCGTAGATGGGAGACGCTCTAACATCTGTTGAACAATTAATATTCAGGTAATATGTATCAGATGACGAATGGTTATATGAAATAAGTATGAAGATAGATAAACGAAATAAGTATAAGTACATGGAATATAATTTATATTAAGTTTGATATAAGCTATTACCTAATAAATATACATAAAATATATGGAAATGATGGAGCATGAAATATTGATATAATGAAATGAATGATATATGCTTATGAAGAAACGGTAAGAGCATGATATGTTTCATGACATGTACATATATGATTATCTTTGATATGTTGATACAAGGAAATTATGTAAGTTGAGACTATTATTAAACTCAAGTGCGATATGTCGAGAAAATAGATATATCAATGTTGAATTTATATGAGATATGTGCAAGTATACTAACAATGTTGTTGTTTGATGCTTATACAAGTTTCAAACTGTTGATTGAATGATAATATATTTATTTATATGATGCATTGAATCGGTAAGTATTTAAATTTTTTTTAGTGATCTGTAAATGGTAGTAATGCTCTGAAACCCTGTTTTGGCAGCGGATACGGGTTAGGGGTGTTACTGGTGGCTCGACTCCGAAGCTATTATCCATGTATGTAATGGCCGACAATAATTGAAGAGTTATGAATTAATGTCAAACCGTGAAGTGCTAATGGGAAACTATTAATTGGTTAAGGTGCTCGGATAAAGGACAGTGTAACTCAACTTCACATCTAAGAAGAAATTGACTTTGACCAATGTGTTGCATGTTCCCAATGTGAGAAATAATTTAGTGCGTGTGAGTCTTCTATGTAATAAGGGATTCAAGGTTATCTTGGAATCCGATAAGTTAGTTTTGCTTAAGGGTGATATATATATAAGAAAAGGATATTGCAACGATGTCATGTTTAAGTCGAGCATTGATATGAATAAAGTTAATTCTTCTAGATATGAATAAAGTTAATTCTTCTACTTATATCATTGAATCATATCCTTTGTGGCATGTGTGTTTAACATATTTTAATTTTAAAATTTACAATATATGAAAAATAATGGTTATATCAATCTAAGTAATGATAAGTTTGTGGGTAAATGTGAAGTTTGTATTCAATCAAAATT
Source organism: Gossypium arboreum (assembly GCF_025698485.1). Lineage (NCBI taxonomy): Eukaryota > Viridiplantae > Streptophyta > Magnoliopsida > Malvales > Malvaceae > Gossypium > Gossypium arboreum. Next base: position 2,443,981 of record NC_069081.1, read on the forward strand.
ACCAAGAAATGGTTTTCTAATAAGTGTGAAAGGAATTCATAAGTGTTAGATTTAATCCATTCGGAAGTTTGTGAATTAAATGGAACTCTAACAAAAGGTGGAAAACGATATTTTATCACTTTTATAGATGACCTATCTAGATTTGCTTTTGTGTATCTTATGACAAGTAAAGACGAGGCTTTTGATATATTTAAACATTTTAAAAATGAGGTTGAGAATTTATTTAGTAAGAAAATTAAAGTGTTTCGTAGTGATAGAGGTGGTGAATATTTTTCAAATGAATTTAATTTATTTTGTAAGGAATAAGGTGTCGTACGAGTGTTCCATGCTTTATGCTCTACCATAAAATGGTTTGGCAGAAAGAAAGAACTATACTTTAATGGATATGGTTAACTTGATGTTGTTAAAAGCTAAACTTCCATATGATCTATGGGTGAAGCATTATTGACTGTATGTTATATCCTTAATAGAATACTATTGAGAAAATTCAAAGTATCTCCATATGAGTTATGGAAGGGTCGGATGCCAAACTTAGATTATTTCTAAGTGTAGGGGGTGTTTGGCTTATTATAGAGTTCTCGACCAACAGAGAATAAAGTTAGGACCAAGAGTTGTTAATAGTGCATTCGTTGGATATACCCAACACGCGAAGGCTTATCGTATTCTTTACTTAGTGTCAAATACGATAATTGAAATGTTGTATTCATTGAAAATAAAGTTTTCAATGATTCAACGGATTCGGAAAAAAGAATACCAACCAATGATCTCAAGTGACAAAACCAAGAGAAGTCTTTGTGACAATAAGGATATAGAGTAGAGGAAAAGTCAAAGAGTGAGAAAAATAAAGGATTTTGGTCCCGATTTCATTTCCTTGCAACCTCTAGCATTCCTTATTGAGGGAAATAGAGAATCTGTAATTAGGAAGATCCCTATAATGTTTAATGTGGATGGTGATCCACAATCCTATGGTGAAGTCATGACTTTTAAGGATGCAACATTTTGGAAAGAAGCGATTAATGATGAAATGGATTCAATATTATCCAACAATACTTTGATTCTAGTTGATCTTCCTCAAGGATTGAAACCTATCGAGTTTAAATGGGTGTTTAAAAGGAAGAATACTCCAACAGGGGGTCCTCCAACCTTTAAAGCTAGGTTGGTGGCTACAGGATTTAGGCAAAAGAAAGACCTGGATTATTTTGAAACCTATGCACCAGTGGCTAGGATGACCTCCATTCGAATTCTTATGGCACTTGCATCTAACCATAAATTACATATACTGTAACGCCCCCACACCCGAGACCGTCGCCGGAGTCGAGTATGAGGTGTTACTAAGCTTAGTTTAACATTTTTAGAACTTTGAATTATTTGTTTCTACATTCACAGCTTTTAAGCTATTTGCATCACAGTCACAAGAAAAATCATATCTCGAGTTACAAAACTCGAAATTAAGATCCATAAATTTTCCCTGAATCTAGACTCATAAAACTATCTACTAATTTTTTTATAGAATTTTTGGTTGGGCCAATTAGTACAGTTTATTAGTTAAAGTTACCCCTGTTTCAAGACTCAACTGGTCTGACCTTTGTTTACTACGAACCACATTTCTCTCTGTACAAAATTCATATGACTATGAGGTTTGTTTATACTAAAACTAGACTAAATAAGGATTCTGAGGATATAAAATACACCACCTAATTATATCTTTACAATTTATGGTGAATTTCTAAAGTAGGAACAGGGGATTCAGAAACTGCTATGACTCTGTTTCACTAAAATTAAAATATCTTCTAACATATACTTCTTTTACTTGTTTCATTTGTTTCATGTGAAACTAGACATAATAAGCTTCAATTTAATATGTATTTCACCACCAAATTCAATTTCTATGATTTTTAGTCAATTTTCAAACTCGCGTTAGTATTGCTGCGGTATTCTGTTTATGGTAAATTTCATCCTTTTTATGAGTTTTTATGCACTAAGTATCTTAATAGTTTTCCTTAACATCAAACATAATCTAAACTAACCATTTTCATAATTTATCATTATCAAGCATTTCCTCAACCATTTCACAACCATACCATAAGATCATTTACACAAAATGGGTATATTGCTATACATGCCATACTTAAATTTACAAGCCATTTACCAAAAATCTTCGGATAGTGTGGTGAGCCTTCGACCTATCCCGACTCTGAGCTGGCTTGTCCAAAACTACAATGAGTAAGAAGGAGGAGTAAGCATAAATGCTTAGTAAGTTCATATGCAAATAATAAGTAACATAACAAGCAGTTATACCACCAACATTAGCATACATCACTAAAACACATATCACATTTTAATCATTCTTCATCATCTTATTACCTTATCGTGGTTGTATCAATACTCAACCCGAGGGTTAAATACATACCTGTCCAAAATATCCATTTCATATCACTTACCAATACGTCTCTTTACATCTCGAAATTTTCCTCCATTTGAGTAGAACTTTACCGTTGAACACATCGGAATATAATTGAATACATGGATAACTTGCACATAAGTGCCACATATTCAATCAAGCAATCATGTAACCCGCCCATAAGCGAACTCGGACTCAACTCAACGAGCTCGGGCGTTCGCATCCATAAGTGAACTCGGACTCAACTCAACGAGTTCGGATGCCTAGTTACATCTCACGAACTCGGACTCAACTCAACGAGTTCGGACATTCGCATCCATAAGTGAACTCGGACTCAACTCAACGAGTTCGGATGCTCAACCATCCTAGTGACATGTCACTTGTATCCTAATCTATTCCTAAGGTTCAAACGGGCTTTTCCTCGAACACTTATCCTTGCCGTCTTCCGTAGAATGCCAAATCAATACTCGGTAACAATTATATTTAACAAGTAGTTCACATAATTTACATATTATTTGAAATTAACCACAAAGCATACATTTCATAATAAAATTCAGCATAACACATAATTAATATCAATAACTTAAAATAACAATTATGCTACATTATTTACACATGAACTTACCTTGGTACCAAAATACAAAGATTTTGCAATTTAGTCCACAATCTTTTCTTTTCCTCGATTGAGGTCGATTCCACGTCTTTCTTGATCTAAAATAACACATTTAGCTTATTTAATACTCACATTATCAAATTAATCCTTAACTCAAATTTTGGCAAAATTACAATTTTACCCCTAAACTTTTGCATATTTACATTTTGCCCCTAGGCTCGGGATTAAACTTTATTCCTTATTCTTATGTTTTACAACATGCTGATCACTTTTCTCTTCTATGGCAACATCAAATTCTCACTCTAACATGTACTTGTGACTATTAGGTATTTTTACCGATTAAGCCCTTTTACTCGTTTTTGCTTAAAATCGAGTAGTACAAGTTGTCTAACATAATTTAAAACTTCATATTCTATCATAAAACATCAAAATACACAAATTTCACCTATGGGTATTTTTCCAAATATAAACCCTAGGTTAAATTATTGCTAACATAAGCTTTATCGAGTTAGGGATCTCAAAACATAAATATCATTAAAAGCGGGCTTGGAATCACTTACTATGGAGCTTGGAAGCTTGAAACAAACCCTAGCTATGGAGAACCCTTGAAATTTCGGCCTAATGAAGAAGATGGACAAAATTGGCTTTTAATTTTGTTTTTAATTCATTTTAATAACTAAATGACCAAAATACCCTTACTACTAAACTTTCCAAAAATTCCTTCCATGTCCTAATTTTGTCCATGAACTTAAAATTGGTAAAATTGCTTTTAAGACCTCCTCATTAATATTCCAAAACAATTTCATACTAAAACTTCTAGAATGCAAGTTTTGCAACTTATTCGATTTAGTCCCTACTTTCAATTTAAGCACTTTAGGCATAGAATTTCATCACGAAATTTTCACACAATCATGCAATCATATCATAAACATCAAAATCATTGTAAAATAATTATTTCTATCTCGAATTTGTGGTCACGAAACTACTATTCGATTAAGCCTTAATTTAGGATATTACAACTCTCCCCTTTTAAAGATTTTCGTCCTCGAAAATCTTCTTGTAAACAGTGTGGGTATTGGTTTCTCATAGTTTCTTCAGTTTCCCATGTAGTCTCTTCTACCCCATGCTTTTGCCACAACACTTTCACAAGTGCAACACTTTTATTTCTTAGTTGTTTGACTTCTCGAGCTAAAATCTTAATCGGTTCTTCTTCATAAGTCATATCGTCGTAGTTCAATTTCTCGGTGAAATTATATGTGAAGGATCTGAACGATACCGACGTAACATAGATACGTGAAACACATCATGAATCTTTTCTAATTCGGTGGTAAAGCTAGCCGATATGCTACTGGTCCAACTTTTCAATTATTTCATACGGTCCAATAAAACGCAGACTTAACTTGCCCTTTCGTCCAAATCTAAGGACTTTCTTCCATGGAGACACTTTCAAAAATACCTTATCACCAACTTGAAACTCAATGTTCTTTCGCTTTAGGTCTGCATAAGATTTCTGTCTATCTGAAGCAGCTTTCAAACAATCTCGAATTATCTTCACTTTTTCTTCAGTTTCTTTTATTAAATCAACTCCATAAATCTGATTTTCCTTGAGTTCAGTCCAATACAAAGAAGTTCGACACTTGCGACCATACAATGCTTCATAAGGTGCCATTTTCAAGCTCGTCTGATAGCTATTGTTGTAAGCAAATTCTACCAACGGCAAATATCTTTCCCAACTTCCTTGAAATTCCAATACACAACATCTGAGCATGTCTTCAAAAATCTGAATTACTCTCTCTGATTGTCCATCAGTTTGTGGATGAAAAGCAGTACTGAAATTTAACTTCGTACCTAACGCGTCTTGCAACTTTTGCCAAAACCGCGAGGTAAACCTTGGATCTCTATCTGAAATAATCGATAATGGTATTCCGTGTAATCTAACAATTTCTTTAATATACAGTTCAGCCAACTTGTTAAGAGAATAATTCGTACGTACCGGGATAAAATGAACCGACTTAGTTAATCTGTCAACTATTACCCAGATGGCATCTTTCTTTTCCGGAGTCAATGGCAATCTTGAAACAAAATCCATAGTAATCTGATCCCATTTCCCTTCAGGAACCATAATAGGCTGGAGTAATCCTGAAGGTACTTGGTGTTCAGCTTTCACCTGTTGACAAATTAAGCATTTGGACACAAACTCTGATATATCTCTTTTCATTCCATTCCACCAATACATTTTCTTCAAGTCATTATACATTTTCGTACTACCCGGATGAATCGAGAAATAACCACTATGTGCTTCCTGTAGGATCTTTTGAATCAATTCCTCATTCTTCGGTACACAAATCCGATCTTTAAACATTAAGCACCCATCAGAACCAATTCAAATCGATCCCGTGACGACTTCACACTTTATTTTCTTTTGGCTAGCAAATCTTGATCATTTTTCGAGTTTCGAAATCTCTTGTAAAAACATTGGTTTTGCTCTTAACTCGCTAGAATCGAACCATCATTTGACACTTTCAACCGAGTGTTCATAACTCTCAAAGCAAACAACAACTTTCGCTCAAAGCATCAAGAACCATATTCGCTTTTCCGGATGATAATCAATAACAAGCTCGTAATCTTTCAACAACTCCAACCATCTTCGTTGTCTCAAATTCAAGTCTTTTTGTGACATCAAGTACTTAAGACTTTTGTGGTCGGTATATACCCGACATTTTTCACCATACAAATAATGTCGCCAAATTTTCAAAGCAAACACCACCGCACCAATTCCAAATCGTGAGTAGGATAATTCCTCTCATGAGGTTTTAATCGCCTCAAGCATATGCCACCACTTTTCCTTCTTGCATGAGCACACACCCCAAACCATTTAGAGAAGCATCACTATACACCACAAATTCTTTACCGATTCGGGCTGTACTAACACCGGTGCCTCTGTTAATAACTTTTCAATTCTTCAAAACTCGTTGACATTCTTCCGTCCATTCAAATTTAACATCCTTTCGAGTAATCTAGTTATAGGAGCAGCAATTATAGAAAATCCATTTACAAACCGCCGATAATACCCAGCTAGCCCCAAGAAACTTCTAACTTCGATTCGTTTTTCGATGGTTTCCAATCAACAATGGCTGAAATTTTACTAGGATCAACCCGTATACCATCACCAAACAATATGACCCAAAAATCCAACTTCCCGAGCCAAAATTCACTTTTACTAAACTTAGCATACAAATGCTTATCTCTCAAAGTTTGCAAAACTATCCTCAAATGCTCAAGATGTTCATCTCATCTTTTGAATAAATTAAAATATCATCTATAAACACCACAACAAATTTGTCCAAGTATGGCGAAATATGCGATTCATTAAATCCATAAACACAACAGAGCATTTGTCAATCCGAATGGCATAACTAAAAATTCATAATGACCATACCTTGTTCTAAAAGCGCTTTAGGTACATCCGACTCCTTTACCCGCAGCTTGGTAATACCCAGATCTTAAGTCAATCTTTGAAAACCATGTCGCTCCTTTTAGTGATCAAACAAATCATCAATTCTAAGAACGGATACTTGTTTTGATTGTCACCTTGTTTAACTGCCGATAATCAACACATAATCTCATAGAACCATCCTTCTTTTTCACAAATAACACGGAGCACCCCAAGGTGAAAAACTTCGGTCTCACAAAGCCTTTATCACCAACTCTTGCAATCTGCGACTTTAATTCTTTCAACTCTGTTGGTGCCATTCTATATGGAGCAATCGAGATCGGAGCTGTTCCTGTATCAAATCAATACCAAATTCTACTTCCTTGACTGAGGCAAACCCGCAATTCTTCCGAAATACGTCCGCAAATTCACACACAACCCAAGACCGATTCAACTTTCTTTTCAACTTCTTTTGTATTAATTACATACGCCAAATAAGCTTCATAACCCTTTCTCGATATCTTTGAGCCGACATTGAAGAAATCACACTAGGCAATGCCTCGATTTATCCGATTCAACCCGCAGAGTTTCACCATTTCCACACTTTAATTCTATAACCTTTTCTTTGCAATTTACTATAGCATCATGCAATGTCAACCAATCCATACCCAAAATAACATCAAATTCATCAAACGGCAACAACATCAAGTCGGCCGGAAAGTAATGATCCCGAATCATTAAAGGACATTTCTTACATACTTTATCAACAGTCACACATTTGCCTAACGGATTCGACACTCTAATCATAAATTTTGTATTCTCAACAGGTATATTCATACTAGACACCAATTTCATGCACACATATGAATGAATAGAACCGGGATCAATCAAAGCAATAACATTAACATTATAGAGAGAAAATGTACCGGTAATCACATCAGGTGAGGAAGCATCTTCACGCGCTTTAATAGCATAAGTTCTAGCTGGAGCCCTTCCTTCAGGTCTAACCGGTGCATCCCTGGCTACATTCTTACTGCTTGTTTCACTTCCAACTTTTCTCGGATACCTTCCCCTCGAGTCTGCACCACTAGCTTTTACATTCTGAAATTTTTCTTTCTCAGCTCTCTCTGGGCAGTCTCTAATAAAATGATCCGGAGAACCACATCGAAAACATTCATTTGCTCTGCACGGACCAAAATGATTTCTACCACACCGCTGGCACTCGGGTTTAACAAATCTTGTATTTCCCACACTAGCCGCAGAAGTAGTCTGAGATTTAGGACCCACATTTCGCTTCTTAAAATTTCCATATGATTGCCCAATGAAACTTGGGAACGAGGATTCATATTTCTTGACTTTCCGGTTTCTTTGTGAGGGTGCATTACTCATTGGTTTTTCTTCCAATTTCGTGTTTGATTCTACCTTTTCTTTTCCTTCATAATTCTTCACCTTGCAAGCTCGATCGACAAGTACCACCATTTCTTTTAGTTCAAGGATCCCAACAAATACCTTAATGTCTTCGTTAAGCCCGTCTTCAAATCGTCGGCACATCTTGGCTTCAGAGGAACATATTCCCAGCATACTTACTTAATCGAACAAACTCTCTTTCATATTCGAGACTGTCATATTACCTTGCTTCACTCAAGAAACTCTTTACATTTCGATCAATAAATCTTTCACTAATATATTTCTTCCAAACTCTTCTTGAAAGAATTCCCAGTTACCCTCTCTTTCGGTACCACCAAATCAAAGTCTTCCACCAATTATAGGCTGAATCTCTCAACAAAGATGTAGCACATTTCAAACATTCTTCGGTGTACAAGATAATTCATCAAATACCGGATAGAATTTTCAAGCGAACTCGCTTTCTCGCATCATCATCAATATTTGCTCTAAATTCTTCAGCCCTTGTTTACGAATTCTATCAACGGGGTTCTGTGAAATTTTATCATATCCACTCCTTGAGGCATTGGAGGCATAGGTTGAGGAATTGAGGGAGGTGGGGAGGTCGTACATTTGGGTTCGTCGAACGAACTCGATGTACCATGCACTCATCATTTGGAGAAAGGCTTCCGATCCCTTTCCTCCTCCCCGACCAACAAGAGGGGTGGGTTTTCGTGGCGCTGCTCCATCAGCCGGAGCTGGCGCATTACTCAGACTTCATCTGCCACAGCTGGATCGAGATCCGTTTACTATATAAAAAAAATTTCATTTAAAAAGGTCAGAAGTCGTCACACTATCACAATTCATACATATGGCATGTATAGCAAAATCCGTACATACAACACGTAGTTCGAGAACCGACTAAACCTGCTCTGATACCACTAAATGTAACGCCCCACACCGAGACCGTCACGGAGTCGAGTATGAGGTGTTACTAAGCTTAGTTTAACATTTTTAGAACTTTGAATTATTTGTTTCTACATTCACAGCTTTTAAGCTACTTGCATCACAGTCACAAGAAAAATCATATCTCGAGTTACAAAACTCAAAATTAAGATCCGTAAATTTTCCTGAATCTAGACTCATAAAACTATCTACTAATTTTTTATAGAATTTTGGTTGGGCCAATTAGTACAGTTTATTAGTTAAAGTTACCCTGTTTCAAGACTCAACTAGTCTGACCTTTGTTTACTACGAACCACATTTCTCTCTGTAAAAAATTCATATGACTATGAGGTTTGTTTATACTAAAACTAGACTAAATAAGGATTCTGAGGATATAAAATACACCACCTAATTATATCTTTACAATTTATGGTGAATTTCTAAAGTAGGAACAGGGATTCAGAAACTGCTATGACTCTGTTTCACTAAAATTAAAATATCTTCTAACATATACTTCCTTTACTTGTTTCATTTGTTTCATGTGAAACTAGACATAATAAGCTTCAATTTGATATGTATTTCATCACCAAATTCAATTTCTATGATTTTAGTAAATTTTCAAACTCGCGTTAGTATTGCTGCGGTATTCTGTTTATGGTAAATTTCATCCTTTTATGAGTTTTTATGCACTAAGTATCTTAATAGTTTTCCTTAACATCAAACATAATCTAAACTAACCATTTTCATAATTTATCATTATCAAGCATTTCCTCAACCATTTCACAACCATACCATAAGATCATTTACACAAAATGGGTATATTGCTATACATGCCATACTTAAATTTACAAGCCATTTACCAAAAATCTTACGGATAGTGTGATGAGCCTTCGACCTATCCCGACTCTGAGTGGCTTGTCCAAAACTACAATGAGTAAGAAGGAGGAGTAAGCATAAATGCTTAGTAAGTTCATATGCAAATAATAAGTAACATAACAAACAGTTATACCACCAACATTAGCATACATCACTAAAACACATATCACATTTTAATCATTCTTCATCATCTTATTACCTTATCGTGGTTGTATCAATACTCAACCCGAGGGTTAAATACATACCTGTCCAAAATATCCATTTCATATCACTTACCAATACGTCTCTTTACATCTCGAAATTTTCCTCCATTTGAGTAGAACTTTACCGTTGAACACATCGAATATAATTCGGATACATGGATAACTTGCACATAAGTGCCACATATTCAATCAAGCAATCATGTAACCCGCCCATAAGCGAACTCGGACTCAACTCAACGAGCTCGGGCGTTCGCATCCATAAGTGAACTCGGACTCAACTCAACGAGTTCGGATGCCTAGTTACATCTCACGAACTCGGACTCAACTCAACGAGTTTGGACATTCGCATCCATAAGTGAACTCGGACTCAACTCAACGAGTTCGGATGCTCAACCATCCTAGTGACATGTCACTTGTATCCTAATCTATTCCTAAGGTTCAAACGGGCTTTTCCTCGAACACTTATCCTTGCCGTCTTCCGTAGAATGCCAAATCAATACTCTAGTAACAATTATATTTAACAAGTAGTTCACATAATTTACATATTATTTGAAATTAACCACAAAGCATACATTTCATAATAAAATTCAGCATAACACATAATTAATATCAATAACTTAAAAATAACAATTATGCTACATTATTTACACATGAACTTACCTTGGTACCAAAATACAAAGATTTTGCAATTTAGTCCACAATCTTTTCTTTTCCTCAATTGAGGTCGATTCCACGTCTTTCTTGATCTAAAATAACACATTTAGCTTATTTAATACTCACATTATCAAATTAATCCTTAACTCAAATTTTGGCAAAATTACAATTTTACCCCTAAACTTTTGCATATTTACATTTTTGCCCCTAGGCTCGGATTAAACTTTATTCCTTATTCTTATGTTTTACAACATGCTGATCACTTTTCTCTTCTATGGCAACATCAAATTCTCACTCTAACATGTACTTGTGACTATTAGGTATTTTTACCGATTAAGCCCTTTTACTCGTTTTTGCTTAAAATCGAGTAGTACAAGTTGTCTAACATAATTTAAAACTTCATATTCTACCATAAAACATCAAAATACACAAATTTCACCTATGGGTATTTTTCCAAATATAAACCCTAGGTTAAATTATTGCTAACATAAGCTTTATCGAGTTAAGGGATCTCAAAAACGTAAATATCATTAAAACGGGCTTGGAATCACTTACTATGGAGCTTGGAAGCTTGAAACAAACCCTAGCTATGGAGAACCCTTGAAATTTCGGCCTAATGAAGAAGATGGACAAAATTGGCTTTTAATTTTGTTTTTAATTCATTTTAATAACTAAATGACCAAAATACCCTTACTACTAAACTTTCCAAAAATTCCTTCCATGTCCTAATTTTGTCCATGAACTTAAAATTGGTAAAATTGCTATTTAAGACCTCCTCATTAATATTCCAAAACAATTTCATACTAAAAACTTCTAGAATGCAAGTTTTGCAACTTATTCGATTTAGTCCCTACTTTCAATTTAAGCACTTTAGGCATAGAATTTCATCACGAAATTTTCACACAATCATGCAATCATATCATAAACATCAAAATCATTGTAAAATAATTATTTCTATCTCGAATTTGTGGTCACGAAACTACTATTCCGATTAAGCCTTAATTTAGGATATTACATATACATCAAATGAATTTTAAGACGACTTTTTTGAATGGTGATCGCGAAGAAGAAGTCTATATAGAACAATTGGAAGGCTTTTTGCTTTCTAAGAATAAACATAAGGTATGTAAGTTGATCAAGTCATTATAAGGTTTAGAACAAGTGCCTAAACAGTGGCAGGAGAAATTTGACTCGGTTATCTTGTCATATGGTTTTTTACATAATGGTGTAGATAAATGTATTTACACTAAATTCACCAATAGGTATGGTGTAATTATTTATCTTTATGTAAATGATTTGTTGATTTTTGGGACGAATATGGAAGGTGATCGTGAGACCAAAAAGTATCTAGCCTCGAATTTTAAGATGAAGGATCTCAACGAGGTATATACAATTCTAGGTATAAAAGTTCAAAAGCATGAAAGGGACTTGTTGGAAAAATGGGTTTGGAAAACGTAGCGGAAAAATAAATTTAGGGAAAAACCAGAGTTTTATTTTTTTTTTTCAAAACAAGATCTTGGTTGCGATATCTAAAGTAATTAACACTTAATTAAAATTATACCTTTTCGATTATTCTAGGATGAGCTCTTTAACCGAGTAGTCTTCTCTACTATTCTCAAGCTCATGTCTACCGAGTGTGGACTCGCTTTGAATTAGAAAATTTTCCACAAAAATTACCAGTGGGGTAATTTTGTAAATTTTCTAAACTTTTGGGTCAAGTTGTAAATCAAAAAAATATATTTAGAAATTTTATGGAATAATCTCTTCAGAGAATTTTCTCTCTACAACTTTCTCTTGAATGCAAGTGTGTGTAAATAATGACACAAGACTCTCTTTATATAGGAGAGTTTAGAGAGTTCAATTATGATTAAATTTAATCACTTTAATATTAAATTTAATCTAATATTTATCTTAATAATTATTATATTAATTTAATATTAAATCTTATTAAAATAATAGAATATTTATTTACAAGATAAACATTAAATTAAATTTAATATTAAGATAATAACTTTAATATTAAATTAATAAATACTATTAAAATAAGTATTAAATTAAATTTAATATTAAACTATTAAAATAATAAATACTATTAAAATAAGTATTAAATTAAATTTAATATTAAACTATTAAAATAATATTAATTTTGAAATAATTAATCTGAAACCAAATTCTCTAGTAGAGCCCCAGTAGGAGTGCACCGACAACCAACTGCCATCGACCACCGGGACGCCATCGTTACAACCACCGGTACCGTCGTGTCTAGTGATGCAAGTGCGACACCCTTACGACACCTCGAGTTGGTTAGGCTATTGCTAGTTCGGTCTAGGTCAATGACGACCTGATCGGTCCGATCTAGCCACCGGTTGGACTATTAGCTCGGTTTCACATACCGAGTGCGATTTGACCAATTTTTGGGTCTTGGTCTCGGTTTTGGGCTCTTTGGCCTAATTTATGATCTTAGGTCCAATTTTCAAGTTCAATTATTCATTGGGTCAATTGTCTGACTTGAAAATTAACTTCTAAAAATATCATATTAATTTTAATCGATTTGATTAATTTAAATTTCCTTGATCAAAAATAATTTTTCCAAAAATCACTTAGATTTTCCAAATTAATTTTTCACAAAAATTCTTTAGTCAAATTCTCTAGTTGAACAATTCTCACGACCACCTAATTTAATTCCACATTGAATAAATTGACTTAATTAAACTATTCTCAAAATCGTAGAATTTTCTTTTAATTCAAATGCAGTCCGATCAAGCTTTTGTTGAGCTAGCGGAGGGACCAATCGGACATATACATTAGGCTCTAATGATTGCAATTATGTCTAGAAGCATTGATCCAATAATTCGCAATTACTTAATTATGGAGTCAGTCTATAAGAAGTATCATGATTGAAAACTCCTTATTATATACTCTTTACGAATGCAATTCATCCAACTATTTTATCCAATGCCCCGTCATGTGTGTGTTACCATCATATGATATCCTTGATTCCTTTGAGTTAAATCTGTTCACTCAATACAATCCTATTTTATCTCATTGTCACCATTGTGTCTTTTTAATAATTATTATTACCACTGTCAATGGATGAATGTGATAAATTGCTCGTTCGAGAAGGAGCAACCCGTAGCCACGTTCCATATTTATCAATCCATACAATGCCAATGAGATAATATAATTAACTCTTTAATTGAACTATGAATTCCACTATTGCTAGTAAAGTCATGCCATACACAAGTCATGTACCCAAAATACTGGCTATAGGCTCAATCATCTTTAGAGCATAAGCATCCACTTATAGCAAATCACATGAGTTGCATACATATGGTCATTGACTAACTTAGGATTTAGGTAAATCACACCATGAACGTCACAAGTGAATTAGTTCAAAAACGGAGTCAAAATTAATTCATCTTTGGTCTAGTCTAATGTATCATTCTACCAATGAATACATCTATGTCTCTACTCATGGAGTCAACTGCTCCGATAGCCAAGAGTAGTCATTTTCTCAATTGAAATTGTAGATGACATAATAATCCTTCTCAGTATTTGAATCAAATGCTCACTTTGATTCTTTTACAGGATTATGGACTCATTTAGATTATCTACTGAAGTAAGTTATCTTTCTCACAATGTAAATGTTCTTTACAATGCTATTTATCTTCGGTTTGAACTTTAGACAAATAATGAGCTAATATTTGCCTGTTACAATTTTGCTATGCATGAAAAATATAAAAGACATAAATACAAAAGACATAATAGTGAAATGTGAAATTAACTTTATTTATTTATTCATCGTTCAAATAAATAGAAAATAGTTACATCTTTACTACAATATGGGCATATTTCCCAACAAGGCTTTGCACTAAGCCAGTCTCACTACATTGAGAAAGTATTGGAAAAGTTTAAACACTTGAATATCAAGAATTTGAACACTCCATACAATTCAAACTTCAAGTTAAGTGAGAATAATGGCAGGGCTATAGTGCAACTTGAGTATGCAAGCGCAATTGGAAGTCGATTGTATGTAATACATTGCACTAGACTCGATATTGCATTTGCTAAGTGCAAATTGTTGAGATTTACAAATTATCTTAGTGTCGATCATTGGAAATGAATTTGTAGGATTTTTGGCTATCTTAAGAAAACAAAAAATTCGAGATTATTCTATAATGATTATCTCACAGTACTAGAAGGTTACTCGGATGCAAGTTGAATTACAAGTCTAAGTGACAATAAGCCCACATCAAGATGATTTTTTACGATCAAAGGTGGAGCCATTAGTTGGGGCTCTAAGAAACAAACTTGTATCTCACATTCAACTATGGAGGCTGAATTTATAGCTTGGCAGCTACTTGCAAGGAAGTGGAATGACTAAAAGATCTTTTGCTAGATATAAAATTGTGGCCACAAAGTAGGCTTGCCATTTCCATATATTATGATAGTGAATCCACCATGTCTCAAGTGTACAATAAGGTGTACAATGGAAATTCTAGACATATAAGTTTGAGACATAAGTATGTGAGACAATTGATTAGAGACGATGTGATAATTGTTACTTATGTTAAGTCAATTGACAATTTAGCGGATCCATTGACTAAAGGTTTGTCAAGGGATTTGGTTAAGAGTACCACCACTAAGATGAGATCAAAATCATTCTAATCGCGTCATTGATAATGGAAACCTTACCTTATTCTAGCCAAAAGTTAGTTTCGAGGTTCAAAGGATTTAGTGTTTATGCTTTAGGAGGATTGGTTTTACTCTTAATGGATGGACATTAATTGCCATGAAATCCACCTATATGGACATAAAGTGGTGTCATTTCAACGAGATTTTATTTATGGTTTTCTCTCGTACATGTTCATGAAACGGAATGAGCACATGGCCATAATGGTGCTAAAGCAAATAAACTCTTACTCTAATATGTTATGGCTATGTGAAATTTTTCCAGTATTAACTTTAAGTGTGATGGTTCAAGCGACTAGCCACCATTCACTTTGTTAATACTTTAAGAGTTTGCATTAAAGGAATGTTTAATCTGTGAACACCCTTCTTTATGCATAATCGTTGTGTACTTATTTTCTGGAATTAGTCATCTAGTGGGGGATTGTTGGAAATTGTAGATTGCAAATTAATTATTCATGAGCACTATTAAAATTAAAAAGTGATAATTTATCATCCAGTGGATACATTTCCATGGGAAATGTTTCTTCTAAGAAGTATGTCCAACATGAAGGGTTGTGACTCTTCAAAATAGTATCCATTGAGTGCATATAAATAGAGAGACCATGATGGTCACAATGTACATTACAGTCAATTCAATTTCAGAAATTAGAGTAAGAGTTAGAGAATTCATCGATTGTGCTAACCAAAAGAAATTCAAAAGCTTCATTGTATCCCGGGAGGACGACCTTTGTCTTAACCCTCTAACAACTTTGTGCGGGGCAAATAGTTCTCTTTGGAAAGCGTTACCCACACCTCAAAGTCTACTGTTTAATTCCATATAGTCTCCAAATATATCATCTCCATTTGATATCTCCAACATTTAGATCATCACTGCTTTGGGTATTGTTTAAGCATTAATCTGCAACTTAAATATTTATATTTTGTTGGCATGACTATATCTTGTTTTCCCAATCTATTACTAAGCTGATATTTTTTTAGATTTACCTATTATAAAATTTGAAGGGCACATATACTGATCTTTGTTGTTGCAAGGAATTGGATTGCTTTTGTTACCAAGGTATTGTTTGTTTTGGAGACCTAAAGTTTATTTCTCATGATCTTACATTTTTTTTGAAATGCATCCGAATAAGGAAGGGCGAGCTTTGTTTTCCGAAACCATAATCCAATCCTTGACTAGATAACATGTGATCATTTTTTACCTCAATTATCATGAATTCACGTGTTTCCAGTTTTGTTTCAAAATTTGTTCAACCATAGTGGAGTGCCCTTCTTTTGGTTGATAGAAGAATTATTAATATTTCTACATTGACCAGTGCATGTTATTAAAATGCTTTGCTTGTGAGTCATCAACTTTCGTTTTTCAGTTTCTAATTCGTCTTTAAAGATATTCTTCCACACATCGTAGCAATTGCAGATATCGAACTTCCAACTCCTCGTAATCAAGAATTACAACATGATATAGGATTGGATAAATCTTCGACATTTCATTTGAGCTAAACCAAAATAATGAATAGGCGGTTCATGGGTATGGTTGGATGGCTTCGGTTCAGTTCATGAGGCTTGTTCAATGGGGGAGTTGGATGGATTTAGTTCATTAGTTTGAATTGGGTTGATGGTTTTAGTTTTGATGTAAGGAATTTAGAACATGATTACTGGATCTCTTCTCAAATCTCTCAATTAATAATTAAACTATTAGAATCACGATTATCCAGATTAAAGTTGGCATATAAAGTAGAGGATTATTCTTTTGTTACAATTTGTATATTTTTTATATGAAAGCTACTATATAGATTGTATATTGAGATGGATAGATGAATTTGCTTGGAATTCAATATGGAATCTACATTATCGTATTTAGGATATAAATATGTGTTTAAAAAAATAAATAATAAATAATAATAATATTTGAAATTAATAATAATAATAATATCAGTAACATATATGCAATATGTACGTAAAATAAAAATATAATTTAAATTACAAATAAAAAGAAATTAAGAAAGTTAAATATAATATTATATTAAAAATATTAAATGTATTCCGATTGTTTATTACAATATCGTAATCGGTTTGAATTGATGTCGAATAGACTAATAACACTAAATCAACTATATTATAAATATATATATATAAATAATATGGGTGAAAAAATAATTTTAAAATAAATATTATGATATACAAATTTTACATTGATTTTATTAGGAAAAGTGAAAAGAGAAAAGTATTCTTACGAGAATACGGCTCATTTCAAATACACAAGGATGGTATAGTAATTTCCCATACAAAATGGTAAATAGAATTTTAATTTTTTTGTAAATTCAAATCTAGTACAGTATACGTTTGCCATCTACCTTACTTAATTTTACCATAAAATATATCTTTTTCTGTGTCTGACGAAATTGAAAAAAGCATCTAGCAAGGGAAAACTAAAATATTCTAGCAATTAGAGGTTTTTTAGGTTAATTTCTGCAATTAATCCCTATATTTTGTGAGAGGTGTGGATTTAATTCCTATATTTTAATTTGATTAATTTTAGTATTTATATTTTTGAATTGAAACTTTTAATCTTTACATTTTTAAATTTTGAAAATTTGATCTTGACTTAAATAATGACAATTAAACTCGCTTTGGTTAAATCTAATTATTAGTCATTTATTATGTGTACAACTGTAGGTTTAATCTATCTTTTCAATTGGATCATTGTAAGTCTCTATACTTTTTAGATTTTGAAATTTTAATTTTATGGAAATTACAATCATTAATCCATTAACCAAATTTCTAATGATAATATATTTGTCGATTAAATTTTAAAAATAGCTAAACTTAATAAATTTAACTGTTATCGTTTGAAAATAAATAAAATTTTAAAATTTAAAAATACAAAAATTACAAATGACCAAATTAAAGTGCATGGATTAAATCCACATCTTCGTAAATTTAACTTTTTTTATTATGGCAGCAAAACAATACTTTACTAGAAATTTAATTTTATACGTGTTTCTCTTAATTTATAGATTTTCAGCTTTCAAAGAAATGTAAAGGACAAATAGTTTCTGTAAACTGCAACTCCAGCTTTGGTTTTTGTCAGAAGAAACAAAAGAAACAGCAGAGCCAAATGTGTGGGTTTCAGCCTTTCAGTTCGCAGCACACCCCCTCGTCTCTTTACTCTGACTCCTCACGATACCTTTTCCCTGCATTTTGGCCAACCTTTCCTTGTGGTGTTCTCAATCATGGATCTCTTCTCTTGACACTTCTCTCCACTGAGGCCTGTTTCTTTCTTTCATGCTTCTTTTTCTCCATTTTTCCTTTCTATCATTGTGTGTACAATGTGTGCTTGATTTGGAGGTTTTCTAACATGGGTTTGGCTCCTTTTATAGTTGGTTGATTTGTTTTTGCATCTTTAGTTGCAACAAATAGCTGCACTGCTCCTCCATGTTCTTTTAGTTGACTTTCATTGTTTAGAGTTAAGATTGCAAAGTACCATTACTTGGTTTCTCTTTAAACTCCATCTTTTGGGGTCTTTCGATCTGCCTCTTTGAAAGAATTTTTTCCCCTTTATATTGCTTTAAGTCTATATGGAGACTTGCATTTCCTTGGTAATGGTGCCTGCATTATATTAGTCCAAAATAAGAAAAGTTCCAAATACAGTAATGCTTGAAATCTTGAATCTAATGGTAATTTATTATGAGATCTGGGGTGTACTTATATATTCATTTAGACTAATTGTGGTATTTTCATTCAACTGAGTATTTTAGCATTGAGGACTAAGAGATGACTTCCATTGGGATCATAAAGCTGTTAGATTGTCAGCTGAATTAAAACCCTTCGCATATTTGTATTTCTCCATACATAATATAGGTGTCATTGTATATCTGCAGGTTGGAGCTAAGTATTGATTTGTTCTTCAGTATCAATGAAATTGCAACCAAAACATGGTTGGCACACTATTATGCCTCTTCGACGCCGAGGCAATTCCGGTACTCAATTTTGTATGTTTCCGAAAGCAAAGTCGGCAGGCTGTAGTCCTGGCAATGCTCCTGTCTACCTTAATGTGTATGACTTAACAAATGTCAATGGTTATGTCTATTGGGCAGGTCTTGGTATCTTTCACACTGGGGTTGAAGGTTAGCTTTGTTTCTTTGTTCATCAGTTTTCTTGGTTATTTATTTGGCTTGAAACTGTTATAATGGTATCTAAAAGTCTTCGAATGCAAAAGATGTCAGTCATTATCTTTCTTTTAATTTGCAAAAGCGCAAGACCGTAATGCAACTCAAGTAACTAGTTATTGCTTTTGCTACTATGCGATAGCATTGGCACCGGGGAAGCATAAGGTTGTTGTCTATTGTTAGGCCGGGAAGGAGGGACCAAACAGTGAATTGGTGCAGATTTATTATATCAGAAACTTAGCATTTGCCCTCTAATTGTTCACCGATAAATGCTCTGCTGGGTCCTTAATAATTTCTGATGTCTGAACTCATCTTCTTTAGACTAACTATGATATGACAAGTAAAAACCTTCATTTTCTCCTTGCTTCATAAATTCCTAGATGTATTCTCAAGGTTTCTTTGGTTATCTATAAACAAGCACGGAAGTGTATCTGATGGCTGTCATGAGACATGAAATTGAATAAACTTTTTTTTTCTCATAAAACAAGAAATTACATAGTTTTGCATTATTTTATAGTATTCTCATGAGTTTGCATGCTTACAGTTCAAGGTGTAGAGTATGCCTTTGGAGCTCATGACTACCCAACTAGTGGTGTATTTGAGGTTGAACCTCGACAGTGCCCCGGCTTCAAGTTTAGGAAATCAATTTTCATGGGAACAACATGCTTGGATCCTGTCCAGCTGAGAGAATTTGTGGAACACCAATCTGCAAGTTACAATGGTGACTCGTATAACTTGATTTATAAGAACTGCAACCATTTCTGTGAAGATATATGTTACAAGCTGACAGGGAACCATATACCAAAGTGGGTGAATCGACTTGCAAGAATCGGTACTATAACACATTGAGCCTAAAATTCTTTGGGGTCAACAGCATATCTTTGCTTGAATGCTTTAGTATATATGTTGGTCTTGATGGAGCCTTAATGAACTATTCTAACCCGAATTTTTAATTTAACACTTTAGGCAACCCTCTATTTGCTTTTTGCCATTGAGAGATGCTTATCACATGTTACTTCCTACTTTTCTAGAGCACGAGGTGTTTAGTAGGCTTATGATATACACCTTATGCTGAAGCTATATTATTATTGTTGATAGAGATGATTTACCAATATAGGTTATAACCGAAGCAGAATCAATGGCTACAGTAACCTGTCTTGTTTAGGCCATTAGAAGTCGGTCTTCACCTTGTCATTTTTGGATCCTCCTTGTAGGTTCATTGTGCAACTGCATTCTTCCTGAGGCTCTTAAAGCGTCTGCAGTGCGCCACGACCCCAACTTCCGACCTGACAGTGAAAAGAAGAGGCTAAGAAGTGCTTTCAGTTGCTTATCCTCAATCTCAATGCCTCAAAAGGAAGTGTCAATGTCTTCCCTCTTTTTGCACTCTCATTATAAAGGCTGTCTACCGCCATGGGAGTTAAAGAGATCAAAAAGTAGCTCATTGAAACAACAGTGAGTAACGCTATTATTGAAGCACTGGTGTCACTTGAAGGGGCAAAATCTGTACAAGTTTTTTCTTTTTGAATGTCAGCAATGGAGTTTTTCTTTTTATATTTTAATGACTCTGTTCTACTAACCGCAGCTTGGGAAGTTGATTGGTTGTTGATGTTAATGTAATACTGTCTGATTGATTCCGGTGTTCCGTATTTTCCCTTGCTTTTAGGTGTTTTTACAGTTTCATCATTCATTGTGTTTTACAAAACCTGAAATTAAAAAACATATATATATTCTTATAATTAGATTTAAATAAGATATTAGTTTTATTATTAATATGGGCTGTACCAGCTTTGTCCTGGCTCCAGCCATCTCAAGCTTATAAGACTGGACACGTAGCCTGATGCAAAGAGTGGTCTATTAAATATCCAGCCCAATAGATTGTGTAGGTAGCTCGGGTCTTGAGCAAATCTATGTCTCATGCGTCTTAAGTGTAGGTCCTTGTGACGATGGAAGAAAATTTATTGGGCTTTCTTTTCTTTCTTTCTTTTTATTTTTTATTTTATCATCATGATTTTGTATAGATTGATTTGCAAAACTATTTATTTGCTAGTTACCGACTATGAGATTGTAACGGAGAACTGGGAAACAGATAAACGCAGGGGACGAGCATCTTCCACTTTGTTTTCCGCACGAAAGGATCATGTTTTGGGGGATAAAACTGTAGTATTAAAGAACATAAACATAATATAAGGCTTTAAACACGATTATGACAAAAAATACTATCACACTTACGCGTTATCAATTTTACTAGAGGCTAAATCAAACATGCATTATTTGTTACCTCTTAAAAATGTCAGATTATAGACTAATCTAAGGTTGCTTCACATTAACACGGATAAAGTTTTTTTAAAGAAAAAAAAAACGCTAACTTCTTTAGTATTCAAATCAAACAGGACGGCTGATTTAACTAGGACGTTGAACTAAAGGCAATGTCTTTAAAACACATGAAAACTAATCCGGTTCACTACTCTTCACCCTGGTCTAGATCTGTGTACTTTGAAATGGGTACTCAAAGTTTACATATATCATAAATAAATAAAAATATATATAGTAACATACAGCATTACAGTTCAAGGGTACATGCTATTGCGCTGTTTTAATTATATTGACAAGATTGTGCTTACCAAACAAGCATCAAAAGGCTGATGCACCTCTGTAAACCTATATTTATGCTACCTGCAACAATTCTTCGCGTTTTATATCAAACACCTTGATGAGGGCTTCCTCGACAACCTGGTTAATACAATTAAGCACAAAAAGGTTAGTTATATAATGTACGAACCAAATTGTGTTATAAAAAAGAATCATGATATCAGCTCATACAACATGTACGGTATGATCATTGCCTGCATTAGCTACAATCCAATAAAGTTGCAAGCTGTGAAGTTCATACTATAAACAAGTGATCTCGAGTCTTTGCAGGAATAAAACATTTAGGCTTTATTAGTAGTCATTAGAGTGAATAGATGTCTTTTCTTCCCATCCATATGCTAGGTAGGTAATATATCTTTTTTATTCAAAATGTTGTTGTCGTTGTTTTTTCCTGATAAGGATAAAAAATAATCATATTTCCTATTTTCTTCCTCCTTACTTTCTCTCCTACAGAACACTTTTGAAAATGTTTTCTCTCACTCTTAAACACACCCCCTTCCAACCTCACTTTTCTACCCTACAAAGCAAGGAGTACAACAAGGACATACAATTCATGCAAATTATAAGTAAACCAAACTGTACAGTTACCTTATCTGGTGTGGAGGCAGCAGATGTAACACCAATTGTGATGGGACCCTCTGGTAGCCAGTTTTCTGTCTCAACCAGCTCCCCATGCTGCCACAACCCAGCAGAAGCATAGTCAGAATAAAAATTGCAATTTTTTGACTGGCATAATTAGAGTTGTTAAGAATTGGATTAGTTTGGATTCAGACTTACTTTCAATTTGTGAGCTATTCTGTTTCCTGGACCTATTCTCTGCTCACTGTCAATCCAATTTGAGGGGATCCCATGGTCCTCTGAAATTTCTTGAAGATGTGAGGTGTTGCTTGAGTTCCACCCACCGACTACTAACATAAGATCCAGGTCTTCCTCCACCGACTTATACATAGCATCTTGTCGTTCCTTTGAAAAAGATGAAAAATCAAGTTTAATTTAATGACTAACAGAAAAATTGGTATATAATCAGTTGAGAGGAAAGAATACGTGAAGAAACAGTATATGCTGTAAAGTCCTCCATAAGAAAATAGATTCAAAAATTTATAAAGGAAACCAAACTATCACAAATGCTTGACTTACTTGTGTTGCATCACAAATTGTGTTAAAGCTTATAAAGTGATCATTGACATTTTCCACTCCATATTTTTGCATCATTGTCCTCTCTACTAATTTTCCTGTTAAACCAAAAACGTAACATGTGGCTCAACTCTCAAATAGCAATTCCTTGCAAAAACAAAAGGTGTTTTGTGATAGGTGCACGAGTGCCACTAACCAATTTCCTCTGTCTCTCCCTTCAGCATTGTTGTTTGATTCGCAATGCCAACTTTTACCAGGTCACGATCTGGATCAAATCCCTTTGAAGTGGCATATTTAAATTTCTGCAAAAGAGCTGATAATCGTCTGAACATTTTCACAATGGCAGGTTCATCTTACATATGAAGAAACTAAAAAACAAAGTAAATGCCTCTTTGGTTGAGCTAGATCCATCGAGTTCACCTCCAAGAATGTAATCACAAACATACATTGCCTCCACAAATCAAACAACATGGAGAAACAATTTTTACAAACAATTATAAGAACACAAGAACAGAATACTAGCCACTTTATGACATACCTCAGTCATATTCTTCACAATGATATATACTCCAGCAAAAGATGCAGTCGCGATTGTCTCCTCGTGAGCATATTTACCATGAATAATTGATGTGTAGTCCCCTTTCTTGTGCTTTTCCACAGTGTTCCATACCTTCAAAAGAAATAAGAACTCGTGATTTCAATGGTCAAAAGTTGATAACAGAAACAAAAATTGCTAAAACAGCAAACCAGTTACAGCAGAAGGTACCTTAGCTACCCAAGGACAAGTTGTATCAACAATTTGCACATTTTTCTCATTCAAGGTCAACATCTCGTCAACTGCAGCTCCAAACGCAGGGAAAACCACAACATTACCCTTGTTCACTACATCAAACTGTTTTTTCCCTTCTTCAA
Source organism: Gossypium arboreum (assembly GCF_025698485.1). Classification (NCBI taxonomy): domain Eukaryota; kingdom Viridiplantae; phylum Streptophyta; class Magnoliopsida; order Malvales; family Malvaceae; genus Gossypium; species Gossypium arboreum. The sequence continues at coordinate 2,468,042 of NC_069081.1, forward strand.
TTGGAATAACTTCAACTTCCATCTCCTCTAATCGCTGCATTTAAAAAAACTATATTTATGTAAAGAAACTAATAAACCCAGTAATTCATTAATTTCAAAGAAATTTTGTATCATTTTATAGTATAATCTGAGTAAAATAATACTTGTAGTGGAGAAAAGAGCAAGTATAGACCTTATTAACAGTTGGATTGTGGATAATTTCATTCGTAAGCCAAATTTTCTCATCGGGAAACTGTTTTCTGGCTTCATAAGCGATTTGGACAGCTCTCTCAACTCCCCAGCAAAAACCATACGCTTCAGCCAATTTTACCCTAACATTTCCCCATGTATACTCGTTTCCATTTTCCTTCAACTTTTTTATGATATCACCTGAAATTTTTTTATCCAAAAAATATCAACTTTCTGCCAAAATTCAAATGAAATCCTTTCTATATGTTAAATAAATAAGCGGATTTTCCCCCTTTTTTCTATTTGGAGATTAACTTACTAGTGTACTCCCGATTCATAAGCTCGAGTGTTTCCTCCTTGTGACCGAACCCCTTCCGGTTATAATTCTTGCTCCTCGTCAAGTCACGTCGAAAAGTCTTGGCATCGAAGTTATCGAGATCCACAGCTACGGAAGAGGAAGAAGCGACATCACCGGAGCATCTGACGCTGAGAGGCTTCCGGAAACTTAGAGCTCCGGATTTTCCGCCGAAATTATCGGAAGCGGCGCGGATGCAGAAGCGGTTTACTTGCAGAGAAGTGGCCATTAGACAGAGAAAGAGAGAGAAGATGGGGGAAATCCGGCACAGGGTAGCGCAGGGAATGTTCCAAATTCAGTGTGATTAGGGCAGGGGGTGCGTGCGCATTTTTATCTTTGCACAAGTATGGTGCAACTTCCATGGATTTTGTTTGGTAGTTAATTAGTTATTTCTTTGTCGTTTTGTTTACGAGGATCGTTGGTTTTTGGTTCTCTTTATCGAGTCGACGTTGACGTAATGGCCGTCAACGGTCTTTACTTTTTAGTTCTTACCATAATCGCGATTCACGTTGGAAACGCATTTCCATACAAAGGTGTGTTTGTTTACCTTAAAAAACTTTTACGAAAAACATTTTTATTGTTTTCCCAGAAAAAGAGGTTTTTTTAGGAAAACATCTTATCCTTTTTTTTAGATAAGATACTTTTCGATTTTTTTCTCTTCACATCCCAGTAAATTTCTCCTTCCCTTTTCCCCTTCTCCCTTCTTTGCCATCCCGATCTAGTGCTTGTTGCCAGCCAACAGCGCTTCGCAGCACTAGTCAGTGGCTTTCATCTTTTCTTTCTTCATGATATTTAGATTTTGCAAAAATATATAAACAAAGTAATAAACCTTGAAAGACACCCGAGCTGTAGGTAGGTGGGTATAAAACACAAAAATCAAAGATTAATCTTAAAATTTTTAATTTCATCATTCATCTAATTTAAAATTTATTTTAAAATTATAATTTATTTTATTTTTAAAATGTTAAAATAATAAAACCTATTGTATTTTTATAAAAAATGAGAGAAATATCATTAAATCAAAGAAAAAAATCGGAGAATATAAACTAAGACTTCTAAAATTTAAGTTAACAAATTCATTCCATACACTCAAACTTAACCTTCAACTCTCTTTGCTGAAATAAGCTCAAAATCATTACAAATCAGTTCAAACAAGGAAAAAAGTGGGAATAAAATCTTATTTTGTGTGATTTGCATATAATAAAATTAGTTGTTGAGATCGACTCGATAAAACAATAAGAAAAAAAATAACAGAATAAATTGATAAATTAAACACACAAATTTAACGTGAAAAAATCCCTCCAAAGAGGATAAAAAATCATATTCGAAAATAAAAATTACTAAATAAGTCAAATAATAATAAAATAATATAGACTAATCAAAATTTAATTTAATTGAAACAAATAAATAGAGTTTTATTAAAAGATTATTTCTTAAATTTAACTAAAATAGAAGTAGAAAAAGTGAACTACCTTATTAATATAGACATGTCAAATAAAAGAACAAATATTGAAACGTAGAAACATGGCCAGAATGATTTAACGAAGCATTATTATAAGGTTAATATAATTAAAACCTTAATGTTATAAAATTAAGCTTATGAAGTTTTAGTTTATTGTAATATTTTTAGTTAGGTTATTTGATTAATAAAATTTGTTAGTTTCTTGAATAATTAGTCACTTAATTAAGTTGGTGTCGTGAGTCGATCGATTAACTCGGTTAGTGAAATTACTAAAATATCATTTTGTATTAATAAAATATAATATTTTGATTTTTATATATTTTAATTTTACTCCTAATTTAATTTTTTAATTTTAATATCAAACATATTTCATGTGTTATTTTAATTAGTTTCAAATATTACATTTTATTATTTATTACAAGGTTACTTTTAATTATATATCTAGGTTCTAACTATATGGTTTCCATACACATATTTGTGTGATAAAATTACTAGTATTAAATAATGAATATACGAAGCAATTCATTCGTTCATTTAAGTAATTAGTTTCTAATATTATATGTGCAATTACGCATTTAATTTTTAAATAATATATTTTAATTATTGTTACCTATATAATGATAAATATATATATAGTTTATTTTCTTTTAGTTTTAAATAATCGTCAAATTTCTTTTCAAAACAAACACATGAAATATTTTTCACCACCGAGCAAATAATAGATGGATAAAAAAATAATTTTAAGAGTACTTGCTTCACATAATATAAACTTATAGAAAAGTTAAAAAGAAAAAATTAACGTCAGCTAATTGAGTGATAGTTCGATTGGTACGGCATTGTTGTCAGTGCAGGAGGACGTGAGTTTAAATGTACTAAAGTACATTATCCTCCTATTTAAGAGTAAATGTAATAACAACTTATAATTATATTAATGTTAAAAAAAATAATGTCATTATAAGTCGAATTCTTTATGCAAGTACAACAAAATAAGTCATCAAGTGCTGCTCACAATAAAATTTATAATATTCTTTAATTTAAAATGTGGATTTTATAAACATACAATTATTGTTCGATTTTCCGATACGTAAAGTAGTTAATATTATTATTATTTCATGGATTGCTTCCGGTAAACATAAATTATTAAATTATTATTATTTTTAACTGGAGTCGGTTGCTCTGTGCGCGGTTATAAGTTGTTTCAACGATCGTAACTAAATGCTAGTATCAGTAATTTTTTAATGGGTAAATTTTAAAAATAGCTACTTTTATTTATTTAAAATTATATTTTAATTATTTATGTTCGAAATGTTACGTTTTAGTTACTTATATTATTGTTTTTAAACTCTATTACCTTCCTAACTGTAATCCTATGTGGTAGCCCAAATGAAGTTTAATTGTCAACTTGGATATCCAATCGTTAAGATGAAAATAAGTTTTTAATTAAATAAATTTAATTTAGATTGCCATGTAAGATATTTAAATTAGTATTTAAAATCTATTTGGACTATCACGTAAGACCGTGATTAGGGAGGTAACCTAGTTTAATGGTAAAGTGACCACTTTATAACAAAACGATAAATATAAATAATTAAAATGTAACATTTTACGTATAAGTGACAAAATGTAATCTGAGTTAAATAAAAGTGACTATTTTGTAGTTTAACCTTTTTTATTTGTCGCTAAAATTAAAAAAAAAAAGGCTGCAGAAATTCAAGAAAGCGGCCGTCGTGAAGGGCTCTCTGCCTGTTTTGTCAAGTGAAAGCTTGGTGGTGTGCGGTGTGCACATAGAACGCTTAATTTTAACGTCATTATTGTTAATAATTAGTAAAAAATTATTATCGTTAGTTTAAACTGCAATCCTCTTCAGTTGTTGTCTCTTCGAGTGTCGTTGGGTTCAATGTTTTCAGCGAAGATCTGAGGCACTTGGAACAATAAATACAGTAGATTGGGGTTTTAGGGAGGTCTTACATGGCGGCAACTTTACAGAGCCTCCGCTTCTGTGGGCCCGCCTCCTCTGTTCCGCCTGGCGGAAGCTTCGAAACGCTCAACCGTATACTGGCCGACCTCTGCACCCGTGGCAACCCTAAGGTAATCTGTTTCCGCTTTACTCCCTTGCTTTTTCTCTCCTTTGAAAGTGTATACAATTCGTAATTCCGTTTTCTTGATTCTTGGGATTTTGGCTAGGTACTACTAAACCCCTTAGCTATTAACAATAAGATCACTTCAACAATATATAATTGATTATATTTTCATCGAATGGAGTTCTAATTTTCGCTCTGCATTATTGCGAACAGGAGGGAGCTCCTTTAGCATTGAAGAAGCACTTGGAAGAAGAAGCTCGTGAGCTTAGCGGGGAAGCATTCTCCCGTTTTATGGACCAGTTATATGATCGAATTTCAAGCTTATTGGAAAGTAACGATGTTGCACAAAACATGGGAGCTTTAAGAGCAATCGATGAGTTGATAGATGTGGCACTTGGGGAGAATGCCTCCAAGGTTTCCAAGTTTTCTAATTATATGCGGACTGTGTTTGAGGTTAAGCGTGATCCTGAAATACTCATCCTTGCTAGTAAAGTGCTTGGCCATCTAGCTAGAGCTGGTGGTGCAATGACTGCAGATGAAGTGGAGTTTCAGGTTTGTTGGTATATCCGTAATTTTCGTAGTGTAATTAGGGAAAATTATCAAGTATACGGATCTTATTTCTCAGGTCAAAACTGCCCTGGAGTGGCTTCGTGGGGAGAGAATAGAGTATCGCCGTTTTGCTGCTGTCTTAATTTTGAAGGTGCGTGGGATGTGGAGTTTTTGTTGTTATATAGGAACGGATTCTTGTAAAGGATTATTTGTTGATTTTATAGGGTAAATTGCTCTATTGTTTAGTGACTTTTAGTTTATTTTTGCTGAAAAAATAATTCTATTGAAGCATTGCATTGTTATTACTATAGGAAATGGCAGAAAATGCTTCCACTGTATTCAATGTTCATGTACCTGAATTTGTGGATGCTATTTGGGTTGCATTGAGGGATCCAACATTGGCTGTTCGTGAACATGCTGTGGAGGCATTGCGAGCGTGCCTTCGTGTTATTGAACAACGTGAGACACGCTGGCGTGTGCAGTGGTTAGTTTATTAATTTTTAAATTTTGGCATCTTACTCTTTTTCTTTTGATAAATTTCAACTGAACAGAACATTAGCACTCCTAGCTCTAAGATTTTCTTATATGAACATACGTATAAGATTTTCTTCATGGTTCTTAGTGTGGGCTAATCTTGGTGAGTTCAGGCTTGTTTGCCGTTGTTACATTCCTTATCCTTTTGTTTGTTTGTTTGTCTACTTTTGTGTGTGTGTGTGTGTGTGTGTGTGGGTGTGTGTGGATGAGTCAGGGTTTGTTGTTTCCTTTTTTGTGATTCTTATTATTGCAACTTAAGAACTTGTGAACTTAAATTTTCAAGTGTGTTTTTGGTGTTCTTTTCTATGTTAAACTGTTGGTGTTTCAACAGGTATTATAGGATGTTTGAGGCTACGCAAGATGGATTGGGAAAAAATGCTCCTATTCATAGTATACATGGTTCTTTGCTTGCAGTTGGAGAGCTTTTGAGGTCAGTGTTATAGTCTTATATGTTACATCAGTGCCACTTGAAATGATATATGATTGTATATGTGTTGTTTATTGGTACGCTGGAAGGAGTATTCTGCTTGTGTGCCATTGGCATACAGTGTTTTAGCCAAGTGTCCATCATTTACCTCTGTTATCCAATTCATGTTGGTGTTTGACGTGGATGAACTTAATCTGTTCAGGAACACTGGGGAATTTATGATGTCAAGGTATAGAGAAGTTGCTGAAATTGTGCTTAGATACTTAGAGCATCGTGATCGGCTTGTTCGGCTTAGCATAACTTCATTGCTACCTCGAATTGCTCATTTCCTGCGTGATAGATTTGTAACAAACTACCTGACGGTTAGTGAGTGTTGCTCCTTAATAATTAGATTATTATTAAATGGCATGTAAACCTTTTTCTCTGGCAAGTTTTACTTAAATTATATGCATTTGGTTATATGATATCTTGCAGATATGCATGAACCATATCCTTGCAGTTCTAAGAATACCGGCTGAACGTGCCAGTGGGTTTATTGCTCTTGGAGAGATGGCTGGTGCTTTGGATGGAGAACTTGTCCACTATTTGCCGACAATTACTTCTCACTTACGTGATGCAGTGAGTCTCATAGTCTCATGATTTATGGTTTGTCTTTTTGTTGCATTCTTTTGTGTGTGTATTTTTTATTTAGAGTTTTAAGTTTATGGTATTCTCATTTGTGTTTGCTTCCATATGCTTTATCTGTAGATTGCTCCACGCAGGGGTAGGCCCTCGCTTGAAGCTTTGGCTTGTGTTGGAAATATTGCAAAAGCCATGGGACCTGCAATGGAGTCCCATGTTCGTAGTCTCCTTGATGTTATGTTTGCTGCTGGTCTTTCTCCTACACTTGTTGAATCACTTGAGCAAATTACTGTCAGGTATGTGGGTAGCCATGGCCCTGTACTCAGATGCCCTCAAAGACTGAGGGATATTAATCTCACAACTAATTGGTTCTGTTTCAGTATTCCATCCCTGCTTCCCACTATTCAAGATCGGCTTCTTGATTGCATTTCCTTGGTTCTTTCGAAGGCCCATTATTTTCATGCAAGGCCAGCTGCTGCCTTGGTTCGTGGCACTGCTGCAAATATTCCCCAGCCAGTGTCTGAGCTTAGTGGTTCTGCCTTTGTTCAGCTTGCTTTGCAGACTCTTGCTCGTTTTAATTTCAAGGTTTGCACATCTATATTATACAGGTTTTCTTGTGGAGACTGTGCTAAGTACTAAAATATTCTTTGGTTTAGGGGCATGAACTTCTTGAGTTTGCAAGAGAATCAGTTGTTGTGTATCTTGATGATGAGGATGGAACCACTCGAAAAGATGCTGCCTTATGCTGTTGCAAATTAGTTGCAAATTCTTTTCCTGGTATTGCATCAGCACAATTTGGTTCCAGTCGTTCAAACCGAGCTGGAGGAAAACGGAGGCATCTTGTTGAGGAGGTTTGTTGGCCTGTTCTAATTAGTAGTTATTAATGGTCATGAGATTTATGTAATCTAATTTACCTGTTTCAGTATCTTTCTGATGCATTTTGTATTTTTATAAATTGATTTGGGTCTTCTGCAGCTTGTAGAGAAGCTTCTCATTGCAGCTGTTGCTGATGCTGATGTTACTGTTCGCCATTCAATATTTACCTCTCTCCATGGAAATAGAGGTTTTGATGATTTTTTAGCACAGGCTGATTGTCTGAGTGCAGTTTTTGCTGCTTTAAATGATGAGGTGCAATTAAATCTAATTTTTGTCTAGAAAATTTCATCTTTATATGCCTATCAATTATCATTGCTATATAGGCATATTAATTGTCTTGATGTTGCTTGTCTTTTCTTAAATATTGAATTGCTGGATTTTTAGAAAAGAACTAAAAAATGATGGGGTAACATATGCTTGGCATGAATGGGGCAGTGCTGTTTTTTACAAAAGAAATTAGGAAATTAACAAGGGTATGCATTTTCTTGCTCCAATTTGAAAAATAGGGTTTGTCTACTATTTTTCCCCACAGATAAAGAAGACTTGATATTTCCTGACTGTGTAAATCTTATCTTTGTCACATTTTCTGTTTCTATCATCATTAAATTTATGTGGTGTCTAATATCCACTGACTTGCTTTATCTTTCATTAAGCTCTACTTGAATCAACTTTCTTAATGCTGTTATTCCCCAACAAATTAATATTTTTCTAAATCACTTTTGTTTTCGAAATGAGTTTTGCAAAAAGTGTGGAGACATGAAATTGCTTAGATCAAGAACAATCTCATTTAAGTCAGTTATTGGCTATGGGCAGTATTTACAATGTGTTAAAAATGCGGTGCTTTTTGTTCCAAGTGTTACTTTGTTTTGCACTTTCATGAACACTTGAACGTTTCTCTTGCTATAGGATTTTGATGTGCGAGAATATGCTATATCAGTGGCTGGGAGATTATCTGAGAAAAATCCTGCATATGTCCTTCCGGCTCTCCGTCGTCATCTCATACAGTTATTGACATATTTAGGGCAAAGGTAAACAAAAAGAACTTCTGCCCTTTTTATGTGGCATCAGTTATTCACTTCTCTTGCATTGTCAGCAGTGCAGATAACAAATGCAAAGAAGAGAGTGCCAAGTTGCTTGGTTGTTTAATACGCAACTGTGAACGTCTAATACTGCCATATATTGCCCCGGTCCACAAGGTTTAATTTTTCACCTGGTTTTATTTAGTTCTTTTAATTCTGCTTTCCACTTTTCTTATAGCTTCCTCCCCTCCTTATTTGTGATTCGTTCTTCATTATATTAAATATTTTATTTTTTAGGCTCTTGTGGCTCGACTACTTGAGGGCACTGGAGTCAACGCCAATAATGGTATCATCAGTGGAGTTCTTGTAACTGTTGGAGATCTTGCTAGAGTGGTGGGTCAATTTCTGTTTCTTTAGTTTTAACACATAACACCATTCTTGTAGGAAATTATTTGGCTTAATATACCTAGGAAAGAAGTCATAATTGCATCAATTGTGAATTTATAAGTTGCTGATATTCCCTCTGTTTGGTATCCTAGCTTGCTGTGTAACAAATTGCAAGTTTCCTTCTGTAACTTGTTTTCTTACTATTATTTTTGGGATGCGACTTATTTTAGGGTGGTTTTGCAATGAGAGAATATATTCCGGAACTTATGCCTTTAATAGTTGAGGCACTATTGGATGGGGCAGCTGTCTCAAAACGTGAAGTAGCTGTTGCTACTCTTGGTCACGTTGTACAGAGCACTGGGTATGTAGGACATTTTATGTTGCTTTGCTGTCTGTATGACCATATTGATTGTTATGTTGTCTCATGTTCAATGCTATCTTTTCCAGTTTCTCCGAATGCACATGCTGATCACCTTTTATCACTAGGGCTGTCTCTTGTGGAGCATGCATTGAAACATTATGCATTTTAGGTCAGATGTATAGTAAATGATCATGGCATGCTTATATCCAAAGTTCTCTGTTTTTAAGATTTCAACATGGCAGATTAAGAAGAAGCATGATGGCCAACACTTGTTTCCAAGTTTTGAAAGCCATTCCGTGTCTTCTGTATGTCTTGTTGATGTATTTCTTTCCAAAATCAGTATCTACTTTGATCACATGATATGCTAGAAATTTCATGTTTAATGAACATTGCATGTTATGCAAAACATTGACATTATCATGCTTTATTTTATTTTCTAGTTGTTATGTTATCTCTGTACCATGGAGATGCTCAAATGACACAAACTAAATAAAAAAAAGAAAAAGAAAAAAAAAGAGATTATAGTCTTTTGTCTTAGCTTAGGATTAGGCCATGCACACTCTATATTGTTCATTATTCAGTGGCCAATCTTTGAACTATTATATTTCTGTTAATTTTTCCTTCCTGATTTTGACACTTTATTCTAGTTCTTTCATCAGGTAGCACTGGGATGTTTTTTTCCCTCCTACACTATGTAGATATTACCTAGTCTCCCATCTGATCATTGGCCTAGTAGGTTTAACTGCCTTATGCTTGTGCTGGAAAAACCATTCCTTGGCTACATAGAAAAGGTGTTTCTTGAGGAAATTGGCAAAGCAGAACTTAAAGAAGAGGGAGATGTTACTTCCTTTGAAAATAGTTGCTCATGGAAAATTTCTTGAGGAAACTTAGATTTTGCCTTATGATGCCATATCTATAAGTAGTGTTTCTTTTACAGCATCTTTTGGAGCACATTATCATTGACGTTAGGGTTAAAAAGTTCCCATCTTACTATTTGATGCTTGTTAATGGAATTGTTGTAGGAACTTTGAGACAGATTCACATTATGTAACTTATGAATGTATTATGTTACAATGCTTGCTTTTTTTGGGTTTCTGGTGTTATGAGGTTTTCCTCTTTTCAGGTATGTTATTGCTCCATATAATGAATACCCGCAATTACTTGGCTTGCTTTTGAAGTTGTTGAATGGTGAGTTAGTGTGGTCTACCAGACGAGAAGTACTAAAGGTAATTGTTCTAGCACTTCACATCTAGTTAACTCTTTAGCCTCTTTGTGATGCTCAGTTCACTTGGTTGTCTCCAGGTTCTTGGTATCATGGGTGCTTTGGATCCTCATGCATAAAAAAATCAACAAAGCCTTTCTGGGTCACATGGAGATGTTACCCGTGCTGCCAGTGATTCAGGTCAACATATTCCATCTTCAATGGATGAACTATCCATGGACCTTTGGCCATCATTTGCTACATCTGAAGATTATTACTCCACCGTAGCCCTCAGCCTAATTTATTCTTCTTTCTAGCTTGCTTTTTAAACTTTTTTATCCATTTCTGATGATCCTTTTAATTTTTTTGCTAAAATAAATGAACCCAGGTTGCTATAAACTCTCTCATGCGCATTCTTAGGGATCCTTCTCTTGCTAGTTATCACCAAAAGGTGGTTGGATCTCTTATGTTTATATTCAAGGTGTGTTCTGTATATGTGCCTTTTAAAAAATGTTGTACTTATTTATCTTAATCCTTATGTTTTTAAAAATTTGTTAAAAATTTCTTGAAATCATTGACTTTGTTTTCTGCGAGGTTAGTCAATGGGTCTGGGTTGTGTTCCATACTTGCCGAAGGTTTGTTATCTATTAATTTTTAGCTTAGTTTAGCTTTATGCTTGTCTTTCCGTTGGTTGATTACTACATTCTCTTTTCTGTAGGTTTTACCGGATCTCTTTCAGATTGTTCGTACATGTGATGATCATCTGAAGGATTTTATAACATGGAAGCTGGGTACCCTTGTGTCAATTGTGCGACAGGTATATTTTTAGGTGTTGAAGATTTTCTGTATAATTGACATTTGCTTTCTTTTGCCATTTGATTTTGAAGTTTTGATGTTCTCATGCAGCATATTCGTAAATATTTACCAGAGCTGCTATCTTTAATTTCTGAATTATGGTCATCATTCAGCTTGCCAGCTAGTAATCGTCCTTCACGTGGTTTTCCGGTATGTTTATTTTTTAGTTAACTGGTAGAAATAATTAGATAGATTATTTTCGTTATTATTGTTATGTCATGATCTTATCTCTTAAACTTTCCTACCTCTCTTGTTAGGTGCTGCATCTTGTTGAACAGCTTTGCTTAGCTCTCAATGATGAATTCCGGAAGTATCTTCCTGCTATTCTTCCATGTTGCATTCAAGTTTTGAGTGATGCTGAACGTTGCAATGATTACACCTATGTTCTTGACATTCTCCATACCCTAGAAGGGTTTGGCGGTTAGTTTTCTTCACTTATGGGACTTGAGTGAACTTTTTGCATTTTAAAGCTGCATGTTACCTGTCAACTGTATGGGTTATGTATTTTGTAAGAAGAATAAATATCTGAATGTACCTTTATAAATCTCTTCTTTGTAAGTTACAAAAATTATGGCAGTGAAATTTTCATTTTTTATTCTAGTTGATCTCATTGATTAAGCTTTTAGTTTCCTATCCCAACTAATTTGTCAGTTTTGAAGAACTGGAGCTTCTTGTTTTGCTCTATGTTTCCAATTTTAAGAATCTTAATTGATAATCTGTAAATGATTTGTTATTATGATTACCATGTAGGGACATTGGATGAACATATGCATCTACTTCTTCCTGCCCTTATTCGTTTGTTCAAAGTGGATGCTTCAGTCGAGATAAGACGTGCTGCTATCAAAACTTTGACAAGGTTGATACCTCGTGTTCAGGTAGGTAGCAACAACTTTAGTAACATTGAAGAATCAGTTATTTAGTTTTTTGTTAATACCTATGGATTTATGTTTTATCCAACCACCATTTATCTTGTTTGTGTTTTCATTTTTGTAAATCAGGTTTCAGGTCACATATCTTCTCTTGTTCATCACTTGAAGCTAGTTTTAGATGGGTGAGTCATCTGTTCCTTGATTTAACACGTATGCATCCAGAAAGATTGCCTTTTCTGACATATTTGTGGTCCATCACTTGCCTTTTGTCTTGAGTATTAGTGTGCATGCATCTTTGAAGATCATGTCATATGCTACAATCAAATGACAATTTTGATGAAGAAACTCGTATCAAATCATTTTTCTTGTAATTTTAAATCTTTGTGATAATTTGTATGGAAAGTAATAATTGGTCAGCCAAATAATATGTTTCAAACATTAGAAATTTTATACTAACCATCATAACTGATGGATGGTTCTAATGGGTTGGAACATTGCAAGAGCTGAGAATGTTAAAGGAGGCTCCATGGAAGCCACCTTTCTATTTTTATAGATTATACCTGTAATTAATTTGTTTGTAGGAAAATGATGAGCTCCGTAAGGATGCTGTTGACGACTTTGTTGTTTGGCTCATGCCCTTGGAGAAGACTTCACTATTTTTATCCCTTCAATACACAAACTTCTGTTGAGACATCGCTTGCGGGTATTGCTTCTTACCATGTCATTACTGTCATTATATGCTTGGAATACTTGTTCTCTGCTCCTTTACATTGTCGAATTTAATCAAAAATAAATTTTCAGCATAAGGAATTTGAGGAAATTGAAGGTCGATTAAGGCGGCGCGAGCCATTAATTGTGGGGAGCTCGGCTGCACAACGATTGAGTCGACAACTGCCAGTGGAGGTTGTTAGTGACCCATTAGATGATGTGGAAAATGATCCTTATGAAGATGTCAGTGATGTGCAAAGACATTCTAGAGGTCACCAGGTATCCTCCTTTTCTGATTCTATGATGGGCTGCTTATATTTTTTGTTTTCTGCATAGCTTAGTCGTTAATTTCTAAACATGTCAAGACTGTCTAGTGCTTGTTAGGGGAGGAAGTTTGGAGATTATCTTCTCTGCTTATCCATAAAACTTATTAAATATATCCTTGAGTATAAATTTGATATTGATTTACCCTAAGGATGTCTTAGGCTATCTCTAAGTTGTTGGCTGGACGAGGTATCTAGTTAAGTGAATTGGCTAGGCTACTTTGTTTTAGAAAAAGATAAGATGGCACTGTAGTAGTCTCACAGTTTACATGGAGAAGTTGGATAAAATTGAATGCATGGTCAACCAATCTCTAATTTGGAATTGGGAATATCAAATTTAATGTGGTAGCCGGTAGGAGTGGCAAAATAAGCTTTGACCAAAATCATTCAGAAGCCTGAATCCTAATTGGTGGGAACATAATTACTGTGAAAAGAAAAGTTAACTTAACCTGCTTAAGCTGAACCAGAAATGATCATATAGAAAATCCTAAGGAATTGAACCTGAGGAAGTTCAAAAAACAAAATGGCCTGAACCTGCAAAACATGAACCTGAATGATTTGAGTATGAAAAGCCAAGCTCTAAAAGTTGTTATGAAATGGTTTCATCTTCCATAAAGTCTAAAAACAACTTGACTAGCCTGAACCCTATCTTGAAATGACTCAAACCTGACATGACCTAAACCCGAATCCAGCCCCTTCATTTGCCACCTCAACATACAAGTAATCTGCTATGTAACTTGTTCCTGGGCTTTTTTTGCTGTTCCTGCTGTGAGCTTCTGAAGTGGAAGGGCTTATGTTGCAGTGGTTTTACATGAATTTCTGGGCTGTTGGTTTTTCTACTGTGGATGTGAGCATCAACAATGTGTATACATCATTCTTAATCTTGTGTAGTTTCTCTATGGTGTATGCTTGTTGGACACACAGAATTTGGCATTTCTGCCTTTCACCTTATGCTCTTTATTGATATAATTGTCCTTTCAAGTTACAAGTGATGTTATATTTGTTTCATGTACATTATTTCATGTAATTTAGAGGCTTGTCTGATGTAAAAGTCTGTTTATAGGTCAATGATGGTCGGTTGCGCACTGCTGGAGAGGCTTCTCAGCGCAGTACCAAAGAAGATTGGGCAGAATGGATGAGGCATTTCAGCATTGAACTTTTAAAAGAATCTCCTTCGCCAGCATTACGAACCTGTGTTCGGCTAGCGCAATTACAGGTATGTTATGAAGTATATGTTTGTATATCCTTTACTTTGGGGTTAGGTTCGTAATCTGTTCCTTTTGCAGCCTTTTGTTGGTCGTGAATTGTTTGCCGCTGGTTTTGTTAGTTGCTGGTCTCAACTGAATGAATCTAGTCAGAGGCAGTTAGTTCGAAGTTTAGAGATGGCATTTTCTTCTCCCAATATTCCTCCTGAAACTTTGGCCACTCTTCTTAACTTGGTATGTCCATTCAGCCAATCTCTGTTCCCTTTTTTACCTAAGCTGTCTGATTCCTTTTTCCTTCTATTTTATTTTACTAAGCTATTAGATTTGTTCATGCGTGATCTTCTTTTCAACTCTGTTTATAGGAGAGTGTCCTTTATAGGATTCACTTTAATGGTGGCATACTAATCTGCATGCGATCAAATACTATTTTGTTGTTTTTGATTCTTGCTCTCTGCAGAGTTTAAAGAGTTGATATAATATAACTGTTCCATGCACAATATTAGAAATTTTATAGTAAAAATCAACTTGAGAAAAATATAAGCAATCGTGTGATAATGAAGCCCCTTTGCTGTATTCAAAAGCATTTGTAACACACATCACCTATTTGCTGGGTGAATCTGGATACCATACATTTAATAGAGAATCTAATGTTTGTCAAACTTTAAAATACATTTCACTCAAACAACTTAGTGCCCTTCTTTGGTCATCTACAAATTTCTTTCTTTAAAAAAACAAATGTGTTTCAGGCTGAATTCATGGAACATGATGAAAGACCTCTTCCTATAGACATCCGTCTACTTGGTGCACTTGCCGAAAAGGTATGTGTTCTTTGAGAAAGGCTTTGCTGCATTATGATTCTTTATGTACTTTGTACAGTGAAATATTTATCTTCCTTATCAAATATCAGTGTCGAGCTTTTGCCAAGGCTCTACATTACAAAGAAATGGAATTCGAAGGTGCCTTCTCAAAAAAGATGGATGCTAACCCTGTTTCAGTAGTTGAAGCCCTCATACACATAAATAATCAGTTACACCAGCATGAGGTGAATAAACATATATCCTGTGTGTGGTTTTTCTATCTACTTGCCTTGTCCCTAATATTTTGTCTATGTATTAGGTCTAAATGTATTTTTTTTTTAACCTTTTTAGGCTGCTGTTGGAATATTGACCTATGCCCTACAAAATCTGGATGTTCAGTTGAAGGAGTCATGGTATTGGACATTTGATTTTCCTATTGCTTTACGTGATTCTCTAGAGCTTTTATGTTGCTATAGTTTTCTGCTTGTCGTTCCCATAATTACTGTTTCATACTGCCTTACTCAAATATGAAGGCTTGTCAAAATGGGGGAAAAGAAGAAAATGTAATTACATGTTTGTGTTTATTAGGTATGAGAAGCTGCAGAGATGGGATGATGCTCTCAAGGCATACACTGCCAAAGCCACTCAAGCATCAAGCCCACATCTTGTTCTAGAGGCTACACTAGGTATCAACTTTAGCACGATGACTTGTTTAATTATTGGTTATATTCTTATTTCTTTTAATGCTTGCATGCTCTTGATTACTGTATTCTTCAAAATGAAGGAAAGGAATTATCTTAATTTCTCTAAAAGAATACAAATAAAGATCGCTGCAGGTTTATCTAACTAGGAGGGCATATTGTAATCTGAGAACTTCAAAATTCTCTTTGTTTATGTGGGACAGTTGTATGTTTAAGGTTTTATGACATATTTGAGTTATTTTTCACCATTCTTATTTAGGAGAAAAGAGTTTTGCAACGCTTATTGTTTACACATTGTCCAACTTAGAACGGGTGTGGATCTTTATCAGAAATGAAAAGAATATGTGATACAGGAGCAAAAGTCTTCTTGAATTAAAAATTATATATTATCAGTGCAAGAAAAGCATCAGTAGTCACACTGTGAAGCACTTTACTATAGCAAAACAGACACCGATGGTTTAGCACCCTTTCTTTTCTTTTTTTTTTTTCAAATGGTAAATAAATGTGTATGGAAATATTTAGGATCAGAGTTTTCTTTTTCTTTGAAGGTCTTACGATAGACAAAGCACCTCACTTGTTCTATTGAAGTTTATGTTTCTCTTCACCTTTTTTTTTTTTCATAAGAAATGAGTGTGTTTTCCACTCTGGAAATTATTGTTGGTTGCAGTAGTAAGGTTGTGTAAATCTATCAAATTATCAACAGTTATTTTGGTTTTCATTTGCTGAAGTAAAAATTTCACATATAGTTTTTGTACCTCATAGTAATTTGAGCTTAGAAAATATATTTTACTTCCTATAGTTTCTTGAAACATTTTAATGCACTGTGTATGTTACAGGACGGATGCGATGCCTTGCTGCTTTGGCTCGATGGGAAGAGCTTAACAACTTGTGTAAAGAGTATTGGACTCCAGCTGAGCCCTCTGCTCGATTGGAAATGGCACCAATGGTTGGTTGTTTATGTTGTTGTAGATGCCAAGATATTCCATATCATGCTTGTATTTATGAGTTTATTCTTCTAGGCTGCAAATGCTGCTTGGAATATGGGAGAATGGGATCAAATGGCGGAGTATGTCTCTCGATTAGATGATGGTGATGAAACCAAACTTGGGGTTTAGGAACACTGCTGCTAGTGGTGATGGAAGCAGCAATGGTACATTCTTTAGAGCTGTTCTATTAGTTCGGAGGGGAAAGGTAAGTTTTCTATCCGTACTCTTCCTTTTTTCTATTATTTCTTGTGAATGCTATCATTTACTTCTCTATAACATTTCTCAGTATGATGAGGCACGCGAATATGTTGAGAGAGCTAGAAAGTGCCTAGCAACAGAGCTTGCTGCTTTGGTTAGTCTCCCCAGTCCTTAAAATTTTTAAACTGCTTAGTAGATTGTCTTCTGGGGTACTGTTTACTTGTTTTCTTTGGCATCATTCATTTCATTCTTTATTCTTTGTTGGAGTGACTATTATAAGGTTCTTTCTTTGAATGTAATAAAAATGATGAAATTACATAATACAACTTTAGGATCTCTACCCCCCCCCCAAAAAAAAAAAAAAAAGAAAAAAAAAACGGTTTAGGTTACTGGATGAATAGGAGTTTATTTCTAATTTTTTGTAGCAGTTCCTTGAAAGGTACCATTGTGATTTCTAGTTAAGAAAGTTTACAAATTCTTTTACACTGACTTCATGATTTTTAATACCTTCTTCTAAAGGTTTTGGAAAGCTATGAGCGTGCTTACAGCAATATGGTCCGTGTTCAGCAGCTTTCAGAACTAGAGGAGGTTTATTCTACTTATATTTTTGGATTCAGTTTGTTGCTTTTTAGTTCTTTTCGGTAAGCAAGAATGATACTCAAGGGAAGCCATCATTTATTGCAGGTCATAGATTATTGCACGCTCCTGTGGGAAATCCAGTTGCTGAAGGCATGTGCCCTAATTCGCAATATGTGGACTGAGAGGATACAAGGTGCAAAACGTAATGTTGAGGTAAACAATAACATTGGCAAAGTGTTTTCCACTCTGTCTATTAGTATTGCTGTCGTTAACCTATATTCAGTGGGTAGTTTTTCTGTATCTAATACTATGAAGTTATAATTGGCAGACTGAAATAGAGAGAAATTCTTTCTACCTTTATTTTTATATAATAAATAATAGTTTTAAGTGCTTATTTGGTGTCCCCATTCTTTAATTTCCTCTTTCATTTAATGTAAGGATGTTCCAATATTTACATCAAGTATCTTTTTCAACGTGATACAAGATTGAGCTTTATTTTCTATGGGATCCCAGCTGCCTCTTTTATTTCTCTAGAAGTCTCTTTATCCTCCCTGCCAAGCTTTCCTCCCTACTGCCATGCCTTTTTTCACTGTAGCACTTGTATTTTGCTTTAGCTTAACATTGTTTAGTAACTTTCTTAACAAAACATTATTTGAGGTCTGCATAGGTCAGAATGGAAAGATTTAATACTTCAGATTTCAGTTTGGATGGCAGCTTAATCTGTACTTGCTGACGGTTGTCTTATGATGCATGTTTACTATCTAACAAGTTTGTATTACGGTGCTAATCTTATAGGCAATTGACAGGGCTATCCTTGTAGATCAGCCTCTTTTGGCTGTTAGAGCTGTTGTTCTCTAAGTATTCGCATTTTCTTAAGTGGAATGAGTTTAGTGCTGTTTGTACTCTTTCCCCTGCTATGTGTCTCATTTTCATTATGCTTGTTAGTTGATTATATTTTCAAATATGCAGGTCTGGCAAGTTCTTTTGGCTGTTAGAGCTCTTGTTTTACCTCCAACTGAAGATATTGAAACCTGGCTCAAGTTTGCTTCTCTCTGTCGGAAGAATGGAAGGATAAGTCAAGCTAGGTCTACCTTAATTAAGCTTTTACAGGTCTCTACTTCTTGCATTTTCTAAACCTGCCAGAATATGAAAGTGTGCTTATATTCTTACTTTGACCTTATTTTGGATGTTGCATAGTATGATCCAGAAGCTTCTCCTGAAAATGTAAGATATCACGGGCCTCCTCAAGTTATGCTGGCTTACTTGAAATATCAATGGTCGCTTGGTGATGATCATAAGCGAAAGGAAGCATTTGCCAGACTGCAGGTATCCTCTTTCCATCAAGAGCACTTATCTTTGTTCTAGCTTGTCTTGCATAATCTACTATAATGAGTACACCTTCTGTGAGCATTTACTACTTATTTCTAAGTTCTTAGCAGTTACATGATTCACATCACCATTGCAGAATTTGGCTAGAGAGTTTTCAATTTCCCTAAATATCCAATCTATTGCATCAACTGCTTCAACGAGTGGTACAAATGCAAATGTTCCACTCCTGGCTCGCGTGTATCATAAACTTGGAGCTTGGCAGTGGTCACTATCACCTGGTTTGGATGACGATTCCATACAAGGTAGCTAATAGCTTGATATTACTTCTTTTGCAGTATATCTTCCTCATTTTCATCAGATTACTTGTTATGGAACCAAATAAAAGAAGCATTTTTTATTGGTTCATAAATGCTTGAAATTTTTATCTTTTTTTTCCCTCTTGGTAAATGTTTTTTTTTTTGGTCCCATAGAGATCCTGACAGCATTTAGGAATGCAACTCAATGTGCGACAAAATGGGCAAAAGCATGGCCTGCATGGGCGTTGTTCAATACAGCTGTCATGTCTTATTATACTTTAAGAGGATTTCCAACTATTGCCTCTCAATTCGTTGTTGCAGCTGTCACTGGATATTTCCATTCAATAGCATGTGCAGCAAACACCAAAGGTGTCAATGACAGTCTACAGGTATGTTGACTGTATAAAAGATCATTTCAAAATTATGTTTTAGCAAAATTTAGGCTTAATAATTGTACAAATTCTTCAATGATCGCAATTTTTTTTCTTTGGGATCTTACCTATTTTCTATTACCTTATCAACTTCTACTTTGATAACTTGGTGGGGCCTTTCTAAGCATTTTCTTAAACTCTATTATTTTTCAGGATATACTTCGCCTTCTTACCTTGTGGTTTAACCATGGAGCTACCTCAGAAGTGCAAATGGCCCTACAGATAGGATTTTCCCTTGTTAATATCAACACTTGGCTAGTTGTTTTACCTCAAATAATTGCTAGAATCCATTCAAACAACCATGCTGTGAGAGAACTCATACAATCACTTTTGGTGCGAATTGGGCAAAGTCATCCTCAGGTTTGTCTTGATTATTTATGTTCTTCTTCAAAATTTATCATTTAAGAATGTTAGTCAAGTAGTGTATGAATGCTTTGAAAACTTAAAATCCTCCTTTTTTGTGTTTATCTTACTATTTGTTAGTCCAAGTAACAGATGTTAATTTGCATTTATATATGCTTCAAGTGAAAAGTATGTTATAGAAAGTTATAGGAAGAGTTCTTTTCATGGGAAATTGTATTTTGGGATTAAAATGTTGCTCACAAGTAATGAATGGAATTTGAGATACCCATGAGGAAGAGGCAATGTGGAGTACATTCATGTGGATAAGCAGGATAAGAGAATAGGATGCAATACAACCCTGAGTCTGTGTGAAAATGGAGAGTTCTGGTTGTTGGCTAGTAAGTATGAAAATGAAGAGTTCTGGTTCTTTTATGGTAGTATAAGTCGAGAGGATGTCGCAACTAATGCAAAGAAGAGAGTGCCAAGTTGCTTGGTTGTTTAATACGCAACTGTGAACGTCTAATACTGCCATATATTGCCCCGTCCACAAGGTTTAATTTTTCACCTGGTTTTATTTAGTTCTTTTAATTCTGCTTTCCACTTTTCTTATAGCTTCCTCCCCTCCTTATTTGTGATTCGTTCTTCATTATATTAAATATTTTATTTTTTAGGCTCTTGTGGCTCGACTACTTGAGGGCACTGGAGTCAACGCCAATAATGGTATCATCAGTGGAGTTCTTGTAACTGTTGGAGATCTTGCTAGAGTGGTGGGTCAATTTCTGTTTCTTTAGTTTTAACACATAACACCATTCTTGTAGGAAATTATTTGGCTTAATATACCTAGGAAAGAAGTCATAATTGCATCAATTGTGAATTTATAAGTTGCTGATATTCCCTCTGTTTGGTATCCTAGCTTGCTGTGTAACAAATTGCAAGTTTCCTTCTGTAACTTGTTTTCTTACTATTATTTTTGGGATGCGACTTATTTTAGGGTGGTTTTGCAATGAGAGAATATATTCCGGAACTTATGCCTTTAATAGTTGAGGCACTATTGGATGGGGCAGCTGTCTCAAAACGTGAAGTAGCTGTTGCTACTCTTGGTCACGTTGTACAGAGCACTGGGTATGTAGGACATTTTATGTTGCTTTGCTGTCTGTATGACCATATTGATTGTTATGTTGTCTCATGTTCGAATGCTATCTTTTCCAGTTTCTCCGAATGCACATGCTGATCACCTTTTATCACTAGGGCTGTCTCTTGTGGAGCATGCATTGAAACATTATGCATTTTAGGTCAGATGTATAGTAAATGATCATGGCATGCTTATATCCAAAGTTCTCTGTTTTTAAGATTTCAACATGGCAGATTAAGAAGAAGCATGATGGCCAACACTTGTTTCCAAGTTTTGAAAGCCATTCCGTGTCTTCTGTATGTCTTGTTGATGTATTTCTTTCCAAAATCAGTATCTACTTTGATCACATGATATGCTAGAAATTTCATGTTTAATGAACATTGCATGTTATGCAAAACATTGACATTATCATGCTTTATTTTATTTTCTAGTTGTTATGTTATCTCTGTACCATGGAGATGCTCAAATGACACAAACTAAATAAAAAAAAAAAAAAAAAAAAAAGAGATTATAGTCTTTTGTCTTAGCTTAGGATTAGGCCATGCACACTCTATATTGTTCATTATTCAGTGGCCAATCTTTGAACTATTATATTTCTGTTAATTTTTCCTTCCTGATTTTGACACTTTATTCTAGTTCTTTCATCAGGTAGCACTGGGATGTTTTTTTCCCTCCTACACTATGTAGATATTACCTAGTCTCCCATCTGATCATTGGCCTAGTAGGTTTAACTGCCTTGCGTTTGTGCTGGAAAAACCATTCCTTGGCTACATAGAAAAGGTGTTTCTTGAGGAAATTGGCAAAGCAGAACTTAAAGAAGAGGGAGATGTTACTTCCTTTGAAAATAGTTGCTCATGGAAAATTTCTTGAGGAAACTTAGATTTTGCCTTATGATGCCATATCTATAAGTAGTGTTTCTTTTACAGCATCTTTTGGAGCACATTATCATTGACGTTAGGGTTAAAAAGTTCCCATCTTACTATTTGATGCTTGTTAATGGAATTGTTGTAGGAACTTTGAGACAGATTCACATTATGTAACTTATGAATGTATTATGTTACAATGCTTGCTTTTTTTGGGTTTCTGGTGTTATGAGGTTTTCCTCTTTTCAGGTATGTTATTGCTCCATATAATGAATACCCGCAATTACTTGGCTTGCTTTTGAAGTTGTTGAATGGTGAGTTAGTGTGGTCTACCAGACGAGAAGTACTAAAGGTAATTGTTCTAGCACTTCACATCTAGTTAACTCTTTAGCCTCTTTGTGATGCTCAGTTCACTTCGGTTGTCTCCAGGTTCTTGGTATCATGGGTGCTTTGGATCCTCATGCGCATAAAAAAAATCAACAAAGCCTTTCTGGGTCACATGGAGATGTTACCCGTGCTGCCAGTGATTCAGGTCAACATATTCCATCTTCAATGGATGAACTATCCATGGACCTTTGGCCATCATTTGCTACATCTGAAGATTATTACTCCACCGTAGCCCTCAGCCTAATTTATTCTTCTTTCTAGCTTGCTTTTTAAACTTTTTTATCCATTTCTGATGATCCTTTTAATTTTTTTGCTAAAATAAATGAACCCAGGTTGCTATAAACTCTCTCATGCGCATTCTTAGGGATCCTTCTCTTGCTAGTTATCACCAAAAGGTGGTTGGATCTCTTATGTTTATATTCAAGGTGTGTTCTGTATATGTGCCTTTTAAAAATGTTGTACTTATTTATCTTAATCCTTATGTTTTTAAAATTTGTTAAAATTTCTTGAAATCATTGACTTTGTTTTCTGAGGTTAGTCAATGGGTCTGGGTTGTGTTCCATACTTGCGAAGGTTTGTTATCTATTAATTTTAGCTTAGTTTAGCTTTATGCTTGTCTTTCCGTTGGTTGATTACTACATTCTCTTTTCTGTAGGTTTTACGGATCTCTTTCAGATTGTTCGTACATGTGATGATCATCTGAAGGATTTTATAACATGGAAGCTGGGTACCCTTGTGTCAATTGTGCGACAGGTATATTTTAGGTGTTGAAGATTTTCTGTATAATTGACATTTGCTTTCTTTTGCCATTTGATTTTGAAGTTTTGATGTTCTCATGCAGCATATTCGTAAATATTTACCAGAGCTGCTATCTTTAATTTCTGAATTATGGTCATCATTCAGCTTGCCAGCTAGTAATCGTCCTTCACGTGGTTTTCCGGTATGTTTATTTTTTAGTTAACTGGTAGAAATAATTAGATAGATTATTTTCGTTATTATTGTTATGTCATGATCTTATCTCTTAAACTTTCCCTACCTCTCTTGTTAGGTGCTGCATCTTGTTGAACAGCTTTGCTTAGCTCTCAATGATGAATTCCGGAAGTATCTTCCTGCTATTCTTCCATGTTGCATTCAAGTTTTGAGTGATGCTGAACGTTGCAATGATTACACCTATGTTCTTGACATTCTCCATACCCTAGAAGGGTTTGGCGGTTAGTTTTCTTCACTTATGGGACTTGAGTGAACTTTTTGCATTTTAAAGCTGCATGTTACCTGTCAACTGTATGGGTTATGTATTTTGTAAGAAGAATAAATATCTGAATGTACCTTTATAAATCTCTTCTTTGTAAGTTACAAAAATTATGGCAGTGAAATTTTCATTTTTTATTCTAGTTGATCTCATTGATTAAGCTTTTAGTTTCCTATCCCAACTAATTTGTCAGTTTTGAAGAACTGGAGCTTCTTGTTTTGCTCTATGTTTCCAATTTTAAGAATCTTAATTGATAATCTGTAAATGATTTGTTATTATGATTACCATGTAGGGACATTGGATGAACATATGCATCTACTTCTTCCTGCCCTTATTCGTTTGTTCAAAGTGGATGCTTCAGTCGAGATAAGACGTGCTGCTATCAAAACTTTGACAAGGTTGATACCTCGTGTTCAGGTAGGTAGCAACAACTTTAGTAACATTGAAGAATCAGTTATTTAGTTTTTTGTTAATACCTATGGATTTATGTTTTATCCAACCACCATTTATCTTGTTTGTGTTTTCATTTTTGTAAATCAGGTTTCAGGTCACATATCTTCTCTTGTTCATCACTTGAAGCTAGTTTTAGATGGGTGAGTCATCTGTTCCTTGATTTAACACGTATGCATCCAGAAAGATTGCCTTTTCTGACATATTTGTGGTCCATCACTTGCCTTTTGTCTTGAGTATTAGTGTGCATGCATCTTTGAAGATCATGTCATATGCTACAATCAAATGACAATTTTTGATGAAGAAACTCGTATCAAATCATTTTTTCTTGTAATTTTAAATCTTTGTGATAATTTGTATGGAAAGTAATAATTGGTCAGCCAAATAATATGTTTCAAACATTAGGAAATTTTATACTAACCATCATAACTGATGGATGGTTCTAATGGGTTGGAACATTGCAAGAGCTGAGAATGTTAAAGGAGGCTCCATGGAAGCCACCTTTCTATTTTTATAGATTATACCTGTAATTAATTTGTTTGTAGGAAAAATGATGAGCTCCGTAAGGATGCTGTTGACGCACTTTGTTGTTTGGCTCATGCCCTTGGAGAAGACTTCACTATTTTTATCCCTTCAATACACAAACTTCTGTTGAGACATCGCTTGCGGGTATTGCTTCTTACCATGTCATTACTGTCATTATATGCTTGGAATACTTGTTCTCTGCTCCTTTACATTGTCGAATTTAATCAAAAATAAATTTTCAGCATAAGGAATTTGAGGAAATTGAAGGTCGATTAAGTGGCGCGAGCCATTAATTGTGGGGAGCTCGGCTGCACAACGATTGAGTCGACAACTGCCAGTGGAGGTTGTTAGTGACCCATTAGATGATGTGGAAAATGATCCTTATGAAGATGTCAGTGATGTGCAAAGACATTCTAGAGGTCACCAGGTATCCTCCTTTTCTGATTCTATGATGGGCTGCTTATATTTTTGTTTTCTGCATAGCTTAGTCGTTAATTTCTAAACATGTCAAGACTGTCTAGTGCTTGTTAGGGAGGAAGTTTGGAGATTATCTTCTCTGCTTATCCATAAAACTTATTAAATATATCCTTGAGTATAAATTTGATATTGATTTACCCTAAGGATGTCTTAGGCTATCTCTAAGTTGTTGGCTGGACGAGGTATCTAGTTAAGTGAATTGGCTAGGCTACTTTGTTTTAGAAAAAGATAAGATGGCACTGTAGTAGTCTCACAGTTTACATGGAGAAGTTGGATAAAATTGAATGCATGGTCAACCAATCTCTAATTTGGAATTGGGAATATCAAATTTAATGTGGTAGCCGTAGGAGTGGCAAAATAAGCTTTGACCAAAATCATTCAGAAGCCTGAATCCTAATTGGTGGGAACATAATTACTGTGAAAAGAAAAGTTAACTTAACCTGCTTAAGCTGAACCAGAAATGATCATATAGAAAATCCTAAGGAATTGAACCTGAGGAAGTTCAAAAACAAAATGGCCTGAACCTGCAAAACATGAACCTGAATGATTTGAGTATGAAAAGCCAAGCTCTAAAAGTTGTTATGAAATGGTTTCATCTTCCATAAAGTCTAAAACAACTTGACTAGCCTGAACCCTATCTTGAAATGACTCAAACCTGACATGACCTAAACCCGAATCCAGCCCCTTCATTTGCCACCTCAACATACAAGTAATCTGCTATGTAACTTGTTCCTGGGCTTTTTTTGCTGTTCCTGCTGTGAGCTTCTGAAGTGGAAGGGCTTATGTTGCAGTGGTTTTACATGAATTTCTGGGCTGTTGGTTTTTCTACTGTGGATGTGAGCATCAACAATGTGTATACATCATTCTTAATCTTGTGTAGTTTCTCTATGGTGTATGCTTGTTGGACACACAGAATTTGGCATTTCTGCCTTTCACCTTATGCTCTTTATTGATATAATTGTCCTTTCAAGTTACAAGTGATGTTATATTTGTTTCATGTACATTATTTCATGTAATTTAGAGGCTTGTCTGATGTAAAAGTCTGTTTATAGGTCAATGATGGTCGGTTCGCTGCTGGAGAGGCTTCTCAGCGCAGTACCAAAGAAGATTGGGCAGAATGGATGAGGCATTTCAGCATTGAACTTTTAAAAGAATCTCCTTCGCCAGCATTACGAACCTGTGTTCGGCTAGCGCAATTACAGGTATGTTATGAAGTATATGTTTGTATATCCTTTACTTTGGGGTTAGGTTCGTAATCTGTTCCTTTTGCAGCCTTTTGTTGGTCGTGAATTGTTTGCCGCTGGTTTTGTTAGTTGCTGGTCTCAACTGAATGAATCTAGTCAGAGGCAGTTAGTTCGAAGTTTAGAGATGGCATTTTCTTCTCCCAATATTCCTCCTGAAACTTTGGCCACTCTTCTTAACTTGGTATGTCCATTCAGCCAATCTCTGTTCCCTTTTTACCTAAGCTGTCTGATTCTTTTTCCTTCTATTTTATTTTACTAAGCTATTAGATTTGTTCATGCGTGATCTTCTTTTCAACTCTGTTTATAGGAGAGTGTCCTTTATAGGATTCACTTTAATGGTGGCATACTAATCTGCATGCGATCAAATACTATTTTGTTGTTTTTGATTCTTGCTCTCTGCAGAGTTTAAAGAGTTGATATAATATAACTGTTCCATGCACAATATTAGAAATTTTATAGTAAAAATCAACTTGAGAAAAATATAAGCAATCGTGTGATAATGAAGCCCCTTTGCTGTATTCAAAAGCATTTGTAACACACATCACCTATTTGCTGGGTGAATCTGGATACCATACATTTAATAGAGAATCTAATGTTTGTCAAACTTTAAAATACATTTCACTCAAACAACTTAGTGCCCTTCTTTGGTCATCTACAAATTTCTTTCTTTAAAAAAACAAATGTGTTTCAGGCTGAATTCATGGAACATGATGAAAGACCTCTTCCTATAGACATCCGTCTACTTGGTGCACTTGCGAAAAGGTATGTGTTCTTTGAGAAAGGCTTTGCTGCATTATGATTCTTTATGTACTTTGTACAGTGAAATATTTATCTTCCTTATCAAATATCAGTGTCGAGCTTTTGCCAAGGCTCTACATTACAAAGAAATGGAATTCGAAGGTGCCTTCTCAAAAAAGATGGATGCTAACCCTGTTTCAGTAGTTGAAGCCCTCATACACATAAATAATCAGTTACACCAGCATGAGGTGAATAAACATATATCCTGTGTGTGGTTTTTCTATCTACTTGCCTTGTCCCTAATATTTTGTCTATGTATTAGGTCTAAATGTATTTTTTTTTTAACCTTTTTAGGCTGCTGTTGGAATATTGACCTATGCCCTACAAAATCTGGATGTTCAGTTGAAGGAGTCATGGTATTGGACATTTGATTTTCCTATTGCTTTACGTGATTCTCTAGAGCTTTTATGTTGCTATAGTTTTCTGCTTGTCGTTCCCATAATTACTGTTTCATACTGCCTTACTCAAATATGAAGGCTTGTCAAAATGGGGAAAAGAAGAAAATGTAATTACATGTTTGTGTTTATTAGGTATGAGAAGCTGCAGAGATGGGATGATGCTCTCAAGGCATACACTGCCAAAGCCACTCAAGCATCAAGCCCACATCTTGTTCTAGAGGCTACACTAGGTATCAACTTTAGCACGATGACTTGTTTAATTATTGGTTATATTCTTATTTCTTTTAATGCTTGCATGCTCTTGATTACTGTATTCTTCAAAATGAAGGAAAGGAATTATCTTAATTTCTCTAAAAGAATACAAATAAAGATCGCTGCAGGTTTATCTAACTAGGAGGGCATATTGTAATCTGAGAACTTCAAAATTCTCTTTGTTTATGTGGGACAGTTGTATGTTTAAGGTTTTATGACATATTTGAGTTATTTTTTCACCATTCTTATTTAGGAGAAAAGAGTTTTTGCAACGCTTATTGTTTACACATTGTCCAACTTAGAACGGGTGTGGATCTTTATCAGAAATGAAAAGAATATGTGATACAGGAGCAAAAGTCTTCTTGAATTAAAAATTATATATTATCAGTGCAAGAAAAGCATCAGTAGTCACACTGTGAAGCACTTTACTATAGCAAAACAGACACCGATGGTTTAGCACCCTTTCTCTTTCTTTTTTTTTTTTTTCAAATGGTAAATAAATGTGTATGGAAATATTTAGGGATCAGAGTTTTCTTTTTTCTTTGAAGGTCTTACGATAGACAAAGCACCTCACTTGTTCTATTGAAGTTTATGTTTCTCTTCACCTTTTTTTTTTTTCATAAGAAATGAGTGTGTTTTCCACTCTGGAAATTATTGTTGGTTGCAGTAGTAAGGTTGTGTAAATCTATCAAATTATCAACAGTTATTTTGGTTTTCATTTGCTGAAGTAAAAATTTCACATATAGTTTTTGTACCTCATAGTAATTTGAGCTTAGAAAATATATTTTACTTCCTATAGTTTCTTGAAACATTTTAATGCACTGTGTATGTTACAGGACGGATGCGATGCCTTGCTGCTTTGGCTCGATGGGAAGAGCTTAACAACTTGTGTAAAGAGTATTGGACTCCAGCTGAGCCCTCTGCTCGATTGGAAATGGCACCAATGGTTGGTTGTTTATGTTGTTGTAGATGCCAAGATATTCCATATCATGCTTGTATTTATGAGTTTATTCTTCTAGGCTGCAAATGCTGCTTGGAATATGGGAGAATGGGATCAAATGGCGGAGTATGTCTCTCGATTAGATGATGGTGATGAAACCAAACTTCGGGGTTTAGGGAACACTGCTGCTAGTGGTGATGGAAGCAGCAATGGTACATTCTTTAGAGCTGTTCTATTAGTTCGGAGGGGAAAGGTAAGTTTTCTATCCGTACTCTTCCTTTTTTCTATTATTTCTTGTGAATGCTATCATTTACTTCTCTATAACATTTCTCAGTATGATGAGGCACGCGAATATGTTGAGAGAGCTAGAAAGTGCCTAGCAACAGAGCTTGCTGCTTTGGTTAGTCTCCCCAGTCCTTAAAATTTTTAAACTGCTTAGTAGATTGTCTTCTGGGTACTGTTTACTTGTTTTCTTTGGCATCATTCATTTCATTCTTTATTCTTTGTTGGAGTGACTATTATAAGGTTCTTTCTTTGAATGTAATAAAAATGATGAAATTACATAATACAACTTTAGGATCTCTACCCCCAAAAAAAAAAAAAAAGAAAAAAAACGGTTTAGGTTACTGGATGAATAGGAGTTTATTTCTAATTTTTGTAGCAGTTCCTTGAAAGGTACCATTGTGATTTCTAGTTAAGAAAGTTTACAAATTCTTTTACACTGACTTCATGATTTTTAATACCTTCTTCTAAAGGTTTTGGAAAGCTATGAGCGTGCTTACAGCAATATGGTCCGTGTTCAGCAGCTTTCAGAACTAGAGGAGGTTTATTCTACTTATATTTTTGGATTCAGTTTGTTGCTTTTTAGTTCTTTTCGGTAAGCAAGAATGATACTCAAGGGAAGCCATCATTTATTGCAGGTCATAGATTATTGCACGCTCCCTGTGGGAAATCCAGTTGCTGAAGGCCGGCGTGCCCTAATTCGCAATATGTGGACTGAGAGGATACAAGGTGCAAAACGTAATGTTGAGGTAAACAATAACATTGGCAAAGTGTTTTCCACTCTGTCTATTAGTATTGCTGTCGTTAACCTATATTCAGTGGGTAGTTTTTCTGTATCTAATACTATGAAGTTATAATTGGCAGACTGAAATAGAGAGAAATTCTTTCTACCTTTATTTTTATATAATAAATAATAGTTTTAAGTGCTTATTTGGTGTCCCCATTCTTTAATTTCCTCTTTCATTTAATGTAAGGATGTTCCAATATTTACATCAAGTATCTTTTTCAACGTGATACAAGATTGAGCTTTATTTTCTATGGGATCCCAGCTGCCTCTTTTATTTCTCTAGAAGTCTCTTTATCCTCCCTGCCAAGCTTTCCTCCCTACTGCCATGCCTTTTTTCACTGTAGCACTTGTATTTTGCTTTAGCTTAACATTGTTTAGTAACTTTCTTAACAAAACATTATTTGAGGTCTGCATAGGTCAGAATGGAAAGATTTAATACTTCAGATTTCAGTTTGGATGGCAGCTTAATCTGTACTTGCTGACGGTTGTCTTATGATGCATGTTTACTATCTAACAAGTTTGTATTACGGTGCTAATCTTATAGGCAATTGACAGGGCTATCCTTGTAGATCAGCCTCTTTTGGCTGTTAGAGCTGTTGTTCTCTAAGTATTCGCATTTTCTTAAGTGGAATGAGTTTAGTGCTGTTTGTACTCTTTCCCCTGCTATGTGTCTCATTTTCATTATGCTTGTTAGTTGATTATATTTTCAAATATGCAGGTCTGGCAAGTTCTTTTGGCTGTTAGAGCTCTTGTTTTACCTCCAACTGAAGATATTGAAACCTGGCTCAAGTTTGCTTCTCTCTGTCGGAAGAATGGAAGGATAAGTCAAGCTAGGTCTACCTTAATTAAGCTTTTACAGGTCTCTACTTCTTGCATTTTCTAAACCTGCCAGAATATGAAAGTGTGCTTATATTCTTACTTTGACCTTATTTTGGATGTTGCATAGTATGATCCAGAAGCTTCTCCTGAAAATGTAAGATAT
Source organism: Gossypium arboreum (assembly GCF_025698485.1). NCBI lineage: Eukaryota > Viridiplantae > Streptophyta > Magnoliopsida > Malvales > Malvaceae > Gossypium > Gossypium arboreum. The sequence continues at coordinate 2,498,468 of NC_069081.1, forward strand.
CACGGGCCTCCTCAAGTTATGCTGGCTTACTTGAAATATCAATGGTCGCTGGTGATGATCATAAGCGAAAGGAAGCATTTGCCAGACTGCAGGTATCCTCTTTCCATCAAGAGCACTTATCTTTGTTCTAGCTTGTCTTGCATAATCTACTATAATGAGTACACCTTCTGTGAGCATTTACTACTTATTTCTAAGTTCTTAGCAGTTACATGATTCACATCACCATTGCAGAATTTGGCTAGAGAGTTTTCAATTTCCCTAAATATCCAATCTATTGCATCAACTGCTTCAACGAGTGGTACAAATGCAAATGTTCCACTCCTGGCTCGCGTGTATCATAAACTTGGAGCTTGGCAGTGGTCACTATCACCTGGATTGGATGACGATTCCATACAAGGTAGCTAATAGCTTGATGTTACTTCTTTTGCAGTATATTTTCCTCATTTTCATCAGATTACTTGTTATGGAACCAAATAAAAGAAGCATTTTTTATTGGTTCATAAATGCTTGAAATTTTTATCTTTTTTTTTTCCCTCTTGGTAAATGTTTTTTTTTTTGGTCCCATAGAGATCCTGACAGCATTTAGGAATGCCACTCAATGTGCGACAAAATGGGCAAAAGCATGGCATGCATGGGCGTTGTTCAATACAGCTGTCATGTCTCATTATACTTTAAGAGGTTTTCCAACTATTGCCTCTCAGTTCGTTGTTGCAGCTGTCACTGGATATTTCCATTCAATAGCATGTGCAGCAAACACCAAAGGTGTCAATGACAGTCTACAGGTATGTTGACTGTATAAAAGATCATTTCAAAATTATGTTTTAGCAAAATTTAGGCTTAATAATTGTACAAATTCTTCAATGATCGCAATTTTTTTTTCTTTGGGATCTTACCTATTTTCTATTACCTTATCAACTTCTACTTTGATAACTTGGTGGGGCCTTTCTAAGCATTTTTCTTAAACTCTATTATTTTTCAGGATATACTTCGCCTTCTTACCTTGTGGTTTAACCATGGAGCTACCTCAGAAGTGCAAATGGCCCTACAGATAGGATTTTCCCTTGTTAATATCAACACTTGGCTAGTTGTTTTACCTCAAATAATTGCTAGAATCCATTCAAACAACCATGCTGTGAGAGAACTCATACAATCACTTTTGGTGCGAATTGGGCAAAGTCATCCTCAGGTTTGTCTTGATTATTTATGTTCTTCTTCAAAATTTATCATTTAAGAATGTTAGTCAAGTAGTGTATGAATGCTTTGAAAACTTAAAATCCTCCTTTTTTGTGTTTATCTTACTATTTGTTAGTCCAAGTAACAGATGTTAATTTGCATTTATATATGCTTCAAGTGAAAAGTATGTTATAGAAAGTTATAGGAAGAGTTCTTTTCATGGGAAATTGTATTTTTGGGATTAAAATGTTGCTCACAAGTAATGAATGGAATTTGAGATACCCATGAGGAAGAGGCAATGTGGAGTACATTCATGTGGATAAGCAGGATAAGAGAATAGGATGCAATACAACCCTGAGTCTGTGTGAAAATGGAGAGTTCTGGTTGTTGGCTAGTAAGTATGAAAATGAAGAGTTCTGGTTCTTTTATGGTAGTATAAGTCGAGAGGATGTCGCAACTAATGAAATGTCTGTAGCTAGACTTACAAAATTGTGCCAAGTATCTAGAATTAATCAAGAAAAAGGGACGATCTTGTTATACTTAAAATTTGACAGTCACAACTACCATGGCAATCAAAACTTTTTCTACTGACCTCTAAACTTACAATAGATGCCCAAGTTTAGTTACAGAAGGGAAGTCTTAGTATCCTCATAGGGCTTCGTTAATATAGCCTGCTGACATAGCCTAATCATGTTTACAACATTAATTAATAATAGTAATAAATCTGATACTGCTATTGATCTCATGAGAGTGTCATTCCTCTAAATTTGGGATTATTGCCACCTGTCGTGCTCAGCTAATAACCCTTTTAGTCTTAGTTGGATGGATATCTGATGAATATAGTATGTCATGCAAAGTATTGAAATTGAGAGTTGATCACCTATTGAAAAATGGCCTGTCTGCACTAACCTTTGGGCAGTGTTCCTTTTTCAGTATTTACAGTTAGGCAGTGCGAATTACCTTTTTTTTGAATCTCATGAGGGTCTTGCACTTCTTCCAGAACTCTAGTCAACGACTTGAAATCACCAATTTTGAATTGAATATATCTGTTATTCTGTTGCATAGTATAATGCAAGAAAAAAACTAAATGCTCAGAATAACTTTCCGTAACTTAATTGGAGCTCTTGGTGCTGTAGCTACCTCGATTCAAATTGTTTTGAGCCTCTTTATTTGCTCGGCTGATTTAATTCTTGTTACAGGCTCTTATGTACCCTCTTCTTGTTGCGTGCAAGTCCATAAGCAATTTACGTAAAGCAGCAGCTCAAGAAGTGGTTGACAAAGTACGTCAGCACAGTGGTGTACTTGTGGATCAGGTTAAATAATTAAAATTAGTTTATGTTTTATTTTGCTTCATTGTATTTCCCTTAGTTATTTTCTTCATAGCTAGATTTCATCTATACACAGGCACAACTGGTATCCAAGGAACTAATCAGGGTTGCAATACTTTGGCATGAGTCATGGCATGAGGCACTAGAAGAAGCTAGTCGTCTATACTTCGGTGAACATAACATTGAAGGGATGCTGAAAGTCTTGGAGCCATTACATGAGATGCTTGAGGAAGGGGCAATGAGGGACAATACCACCATAAAAGAGAGAGCATTCATCGAGGTTTCTTATTGTTTCTTGCTGTTAGCAAGTTTTTCCACACTAGGGATTTTATCTGTAACTTATGTGTATTCAGCTCAATCAATGGAATTCTGTATTGTTTTTAATAGTGAATACTCCAGACCTTGTCGTATACTTTGGTGCTATGAGTCATATTTTTCCTGATATATTGAAATCCACCTTCCATTTTAGGAGATTTTGAGATTGTGTGTTCATTTAATTCAATTTATTTTCATCGTATTGTAGGCATTCCACCATGACTTGTCACAGGCCTATGAATGCTGCATGAAATATAAGAGAACTGGAAAGGATGCCGAGCTTACGCAGGTATGAAATGTTTGATGACTAGATTACTAGATTATAAAAATATTGGAGTCTTTGCCTAGGTGATTTTGGGGTATGAGAAACTATTCTACTTGCCCAGTGAGCAATATTGTTGTTAGCAGGGCTGATTAATTGCCTAATTTTGGCAATAAAACCAGTTGTCCGTACCTTTGCTTGTAGTGTGACCTGATTTGCCACCTACTTATGTGGAACCTCTTCCTTGAATCTATCTAGCTTTAGGCATGTCCTTCAAGGTATTTATAAACACTCATCTGTCAAATAAGGATGCTGGTTAGAATATATTGGTGGTTCATCTGTTCCTTTTTGCCCATGGGTTACCAGAAGCATGAGATATCTCCTAATTATTTATTGAATTCATCAGGCATGGGATCTATATTATCATGTTTTCAAGAGGATAGACAAACAACTTCAAATTCTTACTACCCTGGACCTGCAGGCAAGTATTTCTTTCTTAATTTGTTCACAACTAACGCAATGACACTAACTTTTCATTTTACGTGCTGCAGTCTGTTTCTCCTGAGTTGGTGGAATGTCGTGACTTGGAGCTTGCAGTTCCTGGGACATATCGTGCAGGTAAGCTCAATGGTTGTTTTACATGGATGTCTTGGTATAAATCTAAGTCGGCTAACTGGAAAAATCCATTTCTTATTTTCAGAATCACCAGTGGTAACCATTGCATCATTTGCACATCAGCTTGATGTCATAACTTCCAAACAACGTCCTCGGAAATTGACTATTCATGGGAGTGATGGTGAAGATTATGCCTTCTTACTAAAAGGACATGAAGATCTTCGCCAGGATGAACGTGTCATGCAGGTATTATCAAGTTTCTTTTATGTCCCTTTTTGTATTTCAGATTCATGCTTGTTGATTCTATGGTTCATGTGCTGGCGTTTGGAGGCTTTCATTGATTCTGCTGTCCTAAACAGAACTTTAATTTACTATTTTCATACTTCATGTATGGGGCTGATATCTTTTGATGGTCAAATTGTCAGCTTTTTGGCTTAGTGAACACTCTGCTGGAGAACTCTAGAAAAACTGCAGAGAAAGATCTATCTATTCAGCAATATGCTGTGATTCCACTATCTCCAAACAGTGGGTTGATTGGATGGGTCCCTAATTGTGATACCTTGCACCACCTCATAAGGGAATACAGAGATGCCAGAAGGGTGGGTTGAAGATTTTCAGATTCCTCCTTTTAGTTCTATTGCTCAGCTAGAATTGTGTTTGTTCATAGCTGATGGTGTTATGGCATAAAAATCACATTTAACTTTACATGTACTTCATGGTTTCAGATCACTCTAAATCAGGAGCACAAATATATGCTAAGTTTTGCACCGGATTATGATCATTTACCTCTCATTTCTAAAGTAGAAGTATTCGAATATGCTCTACTAAATACTGAAGGAAATGATCTGTCCAGAGTACGTGATCTTGATTGTCATATTTATCATATCATTTTTCCAGTAACATTGATTGACTTTCGACTATATACATCTGGATTGGCTAGGTTCTTTGGTTAAAAAGTCGTACTTCTGAGGTGTGGCTAGAGAGGAGGACAAATTATACCCGAAGTTTAGCTGTAATGAGCATGGTATGTGCTTACCTTCTTAGTCCATAATAACTGTAAGGTTCTGGCTGTAAAAGGAGCTGGCACTCTTCACATTTTAAATTAAATTTATTAAGCACTGGGTCCCACTATGCAATCATATTGTCCGTTCTTATGATGGTGATTAATGGTAAAAGGTTTGGATTGCCACTTGTTTGAAGCCATATTGACCCTGATATCTACTGGAAATATAATCTACGATGTTTAGTTTCTTCATTTGTTTTTCCATTCAATTGCTTGATTATTAAGTAAATTATCCCACTTTGGCAAAAATCAAGATAACTCAATGTATTCCTCATGGTTTATGCAGAAAGAATTTGCTATAGACTTCTATGCCTGCTTATCTATGCTAGTAACATGGCATGCAATCACACAATTCTACCTTTTAAGAAACTTGTACGATTAAAAGAATTAGCAGAGTTGTTCACTTTTAGCATAAAACTGGAGCTTTATCCATTATTACTTTTAATGTAGTACGGTGATATCTCAAGGCTACAGATAACTTTGGAGATCTCATATTGCAGGTCAATTACTTGCCCCAAAACACCTAGAAAGTAGATGTTATTTTATATGTTGAACTTCATTGTCTAAACTTACAATTTCATTGTGATTTTGAAATAAGTTGATGATGAATGGCTTTTCGCAGGTTGGTTACCTTCTTGGCTTAGGTGATCGTCACCCAAGTAATCTCATGCTGCATCGCTATAGGTATAAAAATTACAGGAAGTTTTGTGTTTTAGTTATCAAGGATTTATGTACTTCATAGTCTTGAATCTTGATACTGTTTTGCAGTGGGAAGATTCTACACATAGATTTCGGAGACTGTTTTGAAGCCTCTATGAACCGGGAAAAGTTCCCTGAAAAGGCATGTCCAGTGAAACGACTACCAAGTTAATTTTGTCATTATTTTGGGTTGAGGGGTGGGGGAACGGGTTCTGTATCTTCTCTCTGTACAATTGTTTGTGTATGCTGAGTTTAATTCTTTTCATTCAGGTTCCTTTCCGCTTGACTAGAATGCTTGTGAAAGCTATGGAGGTCAGTGGTATTGAGGGAAATTTCCGTTCAACATGTGAAAATGTGATGCAAGTTCTCCGCACAAATAAGGATAGTGTTATGGCTATGATGGAGGTATGAACCTCTAGATTTTAAATTTGTGCTCTTTTTGCTCCTATAAAGCTTTTGAACAGGGGTAAAGATTATTGATTGTTAATCATACTGTGGAGAACTTTGCAATTTTACTAAGAAAAAAAATGAAAAGAAGCAATTATGGTTCCGATGTGGGGCTGCGGGTATTTTACAACAGATATATATAATTTATCAGATAATGTCTGTCTCTCTCTCTCTATATATATATGCATATATATATGCTGATTGTGCTATGTTGAAATCGATCACTATGATGGAAATATTTTATATATATACTTCTGTTTTTGGCTTCATGTGCAAGTTAGAGGCAGTTGACTCTCAAATCGAATCTTCTTCAGGCATTTGTTCATGATCCTCTCATTAATTGGCGTCTTTTCAATTTCAATGAAGTCCCTCAAATCTCAATGTTTGCCAGTAATCATGCCCCTGCTGTTATAAACACAGAAGAAACTGCTCAAAGCAAAGAGCTTGGTCAACCTCAGCGGGGGGCACGTGAAAGGGAACTTCTTCAGGTTTTATGATGTCCCAAGTTTTGCTATTTCCTTTTTTATTATTTAATGTTTATGTCACATGATGGTGCTTAAAAACCAAATTGCTCTCTGTCTCTAGGCTGTCAATCAACTTGGTGATGCTAATGAGGTATTGAATGAGCGGGCTGTGGTGGTTATGGCTCGCATGAGTAACAAACTGACCGGACGTGATTTTTCATCTTCATGCTCATCAATACCTGCATGTTCCATGCAAAACGTAGTTGATCACAGCACATTAACTTCTGGAGATAACCGAGAAGTGGAACATGGTTTGTCCGTAAAATTGCAAGTTCAAAAGTTAATTCTCCAAGCTACATCACATGAAAATTTGTGCCAGAACTATGTTGGGTATGATGCTCTGCTATTTCTCTTCTTTCCTTGTTTATATTTTTGGTGCATGTCTGTCTATATATGTGTTCTAGAATTTTGTTAAAAGGTATATGTTGGATTTTTATTTACATAGTACGATATTTAAATGACAAACAGGAAGGCACCTCAACATATTTTGAGTGTGTACCTATTCTTCTCTTTTTCTTTTTTAGGTTTGATATTCTGTTCAATCTTTGTCAAGTATGGGGGAAGTCCAGTTGGTGTCCATTAGACTTATTCACATATGATATATAAATTTTATGCTTTCTGTGGATGGGTAGAGCCCATTGATAAAGTTAATGAACTCTCACTAATCTTGATATTTCCATGCTCATTTGCTGCAGGTGGTGTCCTTTTTGGTGATCTCAAGAACAAAAAAGAAATGGTATATTTGTGCATAACATTTTGTATACATCTGTAATTTATGTGTATATAAAGTATAGATTACAAATATCTCGTCTCTTTCTGGCCATGTATTGCATACGCATTATTTTAAATTAATAATTTTTTGCAGTGTTCTCACGTTTATTCTCATCGACTACATACGCCTCCGTGAGGTTAATCAAAATCTACTTATTTCGATAAAGGATTTTTTTTTTTGGTTACATTTTTATTTGGTCATAGATAAAAAAGATTTTACATTTTACAAAGGTTACATTTAAATTTTTAATTTTGTTTATAAAATTTAAAAAAATTGAATTTAATTCCAGTTTTTTAGATAAAGAATTTATTTGAATTAAAAAAAAGTATTTTAAATTTATCTAAAATCAAAATTAAATCACAAATTCGAACCGACCTCCAGTGTATGCCCTTCGGATCTAACCGCTTTGATGGTGAAATGGAATTTAGATAATATATATTTATATTATTGCTCGCTGATGTTTAAACACGGTTGGATACTAAGCGGTGAGATTAGTTTACCTCACCACACTTCCTAATTCTCAATGGAATAGAAACATCTTGTTGGTAAAAGTACTCACACTCCCCAGTGGAGTACAGTATTAAGTTTTAACCCCTTGTATTCGCACGTGTTACCTTCATATTGAGCGGAACTTTTTCCTATCAATTAAAAATTAAATACATAAACAAAGTTGTTTTTGTTATTATTTTCACTTTCATATATATAATTTTATTTTTATAATAATTTAATAAATATACACTCATATGAATCAATATTAATATTAATTAATTAAATTTAGAATTTTTATATAATAATAAATAAATACAAACATAATGATTTTTTATAAAATTTAAATTATTTATTAAAAATATTATCTAACATATTTTATTATGAAAAATATTTTTAATGATTTATTTTAAATATAAATAAGATTTAACTTAATGTTGTTAATGATTATTTTTCATTCTATCTCATTGTTACAATTGTATTTAAATCTAAATATATTTTTATTCTTGCTGCTATAATACTTAAACTTACTCTCACGATAACTAATCTTACCGTCTCTGTTATTTTGAATCTCACTCCCATCCAACTAGCCTTAATACAGCGAAATTGGGTAGATGGATTCGTACCAGTTGCGACCTCCCATTGTCAGTTTGTTAATGATGCAGATTTAAAAGTGAGCCACTCATCACCAAAGGCCGATCCAGTTCAGCTTGTTTGCTGTACCCAACCCAACCACTCCACTTGACGACAACTTTCTCTGTTGTTTCTGTGCAGGAAAGTGGCTTGTGTCGTGTCGCATGCACCCTGTCACCTGGTAGTTGACCGTTGAGATTTTCCGCTCCTGTTAAATGCCAGGCGCTCCCCCTCTCTCTCTCCCATTCTTTTTTCAAATAATTTAATGCGTCAAAACAGGCTACGAGGAACACGAGGCAATCGCACTGTTTTTACTTTTGTCCCTATCTTATTTCTTTCATTAAAAATAAATAAATAAATAACTACTCCGATCTCCATTTGAGTTGAGACATTCTAATCTCCCTTCGTAAACGCCGCTCATTAGCTCAAACAAGTAAACAGATTTCATCTGAGATTTCTATGAAATAATTCGAAGATGACTTCGTTCCGCTGTATCCAATTAACCACTTTCCCTATGCTATACACTAATTGATCAAAGCTTTAGTTTTACCTATAGATCCACTGTGTGATATATTTGAGCCTGCTTTTGGCCATTTCAAGCCATGGCGGTAGCCACCAGCGATTCAATTCTTGCTCGTAGTCCTATAACTGATAGAAGATCCACAAATTTTGGTCTAAAAAATGAAGTTTGTAGGGGCAAGGTCGTACCTTGCAGGGCTGGAGGTAAAGTCAAGGGCAAGGGAAAGGGTAGGGTGGAAGTCAAAGCAGTAGTGCAAATTGGTGGTTTAGAGGAAGTAAAGAAAGCAAAAGATGAAATGGGTTTGGATGTAGTATCGGAGGAGGAGTTGCGAGAAAAGGGTTTCTTGGGGATGAGGAAGACAAAGCTTGTTTGCACCATAGGGCCGGCTTGTTCTTCACTGCAGGATTTGGAGAAGTTGGCATTGGGAGGAATGAATGTGGCTAGGCTTAATATGTGTCATAACACCCGGGATTGGCACCGTGATGTGATTAAGAAGATCAACCAGTTGAATGAAGAAAAGGGGTTCTGTGTTTCCGTTATGATCGATACTGAAGGTAGTCAGATCCATGTGCTTGATCATGGTGCTCCTTCTTCTGTGAAAGCAGAGGTATGTATTCCTTTCTTTCCCCCTTCTTTTATTTTCTACGACTTTAGAATCTGTTAATACTTTGCTCTAATTGTGGGAAATACCCTTTTATGAGAAGAGTGAAACAATTTTGATGGCTTGATTCCATGTTGGGATACCAGGAAGGTTCCATCTGGTTATTTACTGCTCAAAAGCTTGAGGGCTCCCCTCCATTTGCAATTCAGGCTAACTATGAAGGTTTTTCAGAAGGTACTATCCTTTGGTGTTAATAATCATTTCAACTAAATACTAATGGTGATATATTTATTTCAGATTAGTTCTCTATCAATGTATTGTGTATGGATGGCAGGTATTGAAGTGGGTGATGAACTTGTGATTGATGGTGGAATGGCTAGCTTTCAAGTAATTGAGAAAGTTGGGAATGATTTGCGTTGTAAGTGTACGGACTCCGGTCTGTTTCTTCCTCGAGCCAAATTTAGCTTTTGGAGGAATGGAAAGCTTGTAGCAAGAAATTCTGAGCTTCCTACACTATCCAAGAAGGTTCAATTCATTATGATTGCTTTCCTGCTTTGATTTTGGAATGTCTCTTAGATATTGAATTTAGTTTAGCCAAATTGAGTTCATGGAAGTCAGACTGCTTCTCATATTGGTCATAACCTGCTAAAAGCTATAGTAGCATATAATTTTTAGTCCTGCCATGCTTTGGGAAGCAATATAATTCCTTTTAGTGCTCATAAACATAAATTATATTTCATCAAATCTACAGGATTGGGCTGACATTGAGTTTGGAGTTTCTGAAGGTGTCGACTTCATTGCCCTCTCTTTCGTCAATGATGCTGATCCTGTTAGGCAGTTGAAGAACTATCTATACATGAGGTCATCCAGGTCAACATTTTCAAATATCATCTTGTCTATATATTTACAATGTGTCTGCATTTTTTTTTCACTTGTGTTAGTATCGAATAAGAAAAGTTGTAAAATTTATTTTTCAGACTAAAAGTAAAAAGGGTTTTCTTCTATATGCTTCTCAAAGTTTATGAAAGTCGAACTTTTCTGGGTGCAGATCCACAAGGGTATTGGCAAAGGTTGAGAGCTTGGAATCACTACAGAAATTGAAAGAGATTGTGGAGGCTTCCGATGGAATCATGGTGGCTCGTGGTGATCTTGGAGTTGAAATCCCTTATGAACAGATTCCGACAGTTCAAGAGGAAATAACTCGTGTTTGCCGAGAAATGAACAAGCCTGTTATTGTAGCTTCTCAACTTCTTGAATCGATGGTTGAATACCCTACTCCAACACGGGCCGAGGTAATATCATACTCCAGTTGATGTTACTGTTGGTATTTGCTTATAAAAGAAACATCATAGGTAACTGGTATTTTGGAGAAATTTCTTTGTAAATATATTCTTCTGCGGTGCCCATTTAGGTTGCAGATGTTTCTGAAGCAGTTAGGCAATATGCAGATGCCTTAATGTTATCTGGTGAGTCGGCTATCGGACCATACGGGCAGAAGGCACTTTCTATCTTGCAGATGGCTAGTAGTCGAATGGAACTATGGAGTCGGGAGGAAAACCGACAAAGTATTCTTCATCAGCGCCGGCTTGGTGTGTCATTGCCTGATCGCATTGCTGAGCAGATCTGCAATTGTGCTGTTGAAATGGGTATTTAATTTTATCTTCATTAGCCTTACTCGAACCATTTTATGCTGTCATGAAGTTAGATTCGTTTGCGTATATGGTTCTTCGTTAGACTTGTTTGAATGTAGGAAAGCTCTGATTCTAATCGTGCACAATCATTCTGTGCAGCTAATAATCTTGGAGTCGATGCCATCTTTGTGTACACGAAGCATGGACAAATGGCATCACTCCTCTCTCGTAACCGTCCATACCCTCCCATATTTGCATTCACAAGCGACAACGGCACCCGTATGGCTCTGAATCTTCAATGGGGAGTAATTCCCCTCCTTGTTGAACTGTCAGATGACGACATGGAAGCGAACATTTCAACGACCATTGAGCTTATAAGAAGAAAAGGTATGTTGAAACCTGGAGATGTGGTTATGGTGGTCTCAGATTTAACGCCAACCCATATAAATTCTACCGCATTTCAATCCATCCAAGTGAAGACGGTTGTTTAAGGAAACTACATTGCTACTGTAGCTACATGTTGATCCTTTTGGCTTATGTTCATAAGTTTGTTTGCTTTCACATACGTTTTCCAGTTGCTATTCATTGTTATGATTCAATTTAAAATGTTTGGACTTTGATTTAAATCTGTGGATTTTGGATGCCTTAACTGAAATTGAAAATTTCCTACTTTCTCTTCTACTCACAGAATTAATTGTGATCTTCAATCAAGATCCGTCTCAAATTTCGATATTGATTACTTTTTGTCCTTTTCCTTTTAAAAAAAAAAAGGAATTAAATTTAATCTGATATTTTATGTTTTTTTGATAGAATGGAGCAATGTGAAGGTGGGTGTGTGTGTGTGTGTGTGTGGGTGTGTGTGTGGGTCATAGCATAGGAGATAGGTGTTTACGATCATTTACAAACCACAATCCATAGCCACAAAGTCCAACTCTTTCTCCCGCGCATTTTAGTAACCCAAAGCCCTCCCGCTCTAATTTGCGCTCCCTTGGTTTCGCTACCAAACAACCACCTGCTTCTCCTTACTTCCTACGTACCTCCTTTCTCTCCACCTCCACACCTTAATTTCCATCAACCTCTTTGTAAAAAAGAAACTCCTTTCCCATTCTTTTGCTAGAAAAGCTGTTCAACTTCCTTTTATTTCTATTTTCTTTAGTTTAAAATTTTTAATATTTCCAATTTTTTTACAAAAAGAAAATTATTTAAAGGTTTAATGCTGAGAAATAAAGGCAAATTGAAATGGTTTCTCTACAGATTCTGAACCCTGTCTTCTCTTCCATTTCGATTTCCCAATCAAGTTGTCCTGGAAAATCTGATTTCAGGAAGAAAATTCTCAACTTTAATAGCTGTAGAAGCTTCAGGTCCTTGCATAGGCAAAGATCTAGAATCTATTGTGCTACTCAAGAAGGTGACAACAAAAGCAATGGTATGTTCCTCAATTTCTAAACCTTTACTCTCTTTTTTTTTTTTTATTTAGAGAAAATTGAAACTAAGCCGAGTTAAGCCCTTCACAAAGAAATTGAAAGCTTTGAGGAAACTAACGAAGAATACATTCAAAAAAAGATGAACATAAATAATTCACGGGGGTTTGAAATTTGTTTGAAGTGGGTGCTTCAATATCTTTACGTGCTCATAAGTTGGGGTGTGGTGTTTTTGTAATAGGGGAAGAGCCTCCTGAGTCGCTGTTTATGAAGGAGTTGAAAAGGAGGGGGATGACGCCCACTTCACTGCTGGAGGATGCCAAAAGATCCAATTATGAATTGAACGAGGATATGAAAATAGGGAAAGAAATGGGGAGTTCCACTACAAGGAATGCTGTCTCAACTGAATACGAGAAAAGCTTATCTAATCAAAGGGAGCGATCCATGGAATTGAACAGTGAAGGCCTTGAGGTTCGCTGAATTTTTATTAATGGTTTTGCGTTGTCTGCACTGATAACCCTCTTGCATTTTCATTGCCTTACAGGATCTTCATGAGTATCTTTTTTAAAGATTTTCTTTCTTGCACACTAATATGGTTCATCTTGCCAATGTGATTTGACTACATAAATTGTAAATTTACCACAATTATATACATTCTGAATTGGAATGGTAGCTAGATTTTCAGAGTTTTGAGGAAAAACGAGAACCTGACTTCACTACATTTTCAGTGTTTTTATTTGGTCAAAAGAAGCCGTGGTCAAGGATAACAAAAGGGATTGTGGGTGCTGAGGGTTGAAGTTAGATATGCTAGATGCTAGCTTTTACGGGTGACTTCATGAACTAACTAACCTAAGCCTCGGGTTCTTCACAGTTCCGGTGTTGTAATTGCTTATTAAACATTTAGAAAAAGTGACCAATTTTCTCTTATGTTCCTTTGGGGATTGTTGTAGAACCAAAAACAACTTTATTTACTCATGTGCTGTTTAGTTGAGCAATTTTGCTGTTGACCCAGTTTTATTTTAATTTCTTTATATAAACTGTCAAAACATGAACTTCTGTTTTCTTTGTTCAGGGGCTAGTTCCGCGGGCTAAACTGTTGCTAACACTTGGAGGAACTTTCTTCCTTGCCTTTTGGCCTTTGATCCTTTTAACTATCGCATTCTTTTCCGCCCTCTACCTTGTAAGCTCCCTTTCTTTCACTCTTGGATTTTGCTATCATTAAAGAATATAGCAGTGGTTCCAGTGGGCTTAGAGGAAAAAACCATTCTTAAATCTCTCATATTGTATTTTCCATTGTTTTAATCTAAGGTTGGAAATTTTTGTATACACTATCTCCATGTTTATTTGACCAGCTTATATTATTGCATTGATTAGTATCATGGACTCTTCTCATTACCCTCAAGAATCACCTTGTTCTTCATTGTCTCTTCCTTTAAAAGTTTGGTTATACTTTTGGTTTGTCGTATCTCTCTTATATGCTAAAGCCTTGCTACTTCTTTTGCGGATTTGCATTTGAAGTGTTGCCGATGCTCTTCGTCTGGATTTTGCTTGTTATGAAGGCTATATACTGATACTTTTGCCTTGTGCAGTATTTTGGACCATCATTCATTCATTACGGAAATAAGACATCAATTTCCCTGCCGCAATACATCGACCCTTACGAACTTCTGGAAGATGAAAGGATTTCTGAAACAGCCCCTCGTTTAAATTGAAGAACAACAACATACAGGAAAGTTCCTCGGACTTAAAAGATTACAGGTTTATGTAGCATATTTCTTTCACCTCCTGTAATTTTGTTGTCTTTGTAAAATCCTCGTATATTGGTAGGAACTTTTCACTCCAATTGAAAGCTCCGTGTCTTTCATACTGTTCCATTATCCAATTTGTTTGCCAAATTAGCTTCAAATATAGATGGTTATATTTTATGTTTCTTATTAATTAGCATGCTATTGTGGGAAATTTAGAGGGAATGATGTTGAATTTGAAAAAGGGAGGGGCCGGTCAACTGATATGAGCAAAACAAGTTTATTTTTATTTGATCTTTAGGTTCCATATTAAATTTAGAGGGATGGATGTTGAATTTGAAAAAGGGAGGGGCTAGGGGTCTAACCGTAGCAACGGGAATGGGAATGTATCCAACATTAAGCCACTCATTGCTAGGGTCAGGCCACCTGCTTTTCAACATGAATATTCCTCTGGCTCCAAGTGTAAACAATCTTTTTTAGGGATCATTGGGATCTACTTGAGCATTACAATCTCGTACCATGTCAAAAGGAATAATAGAATAAGTCTCCAACGAATTTTATAATGACAATCCATTGGTAACTACCTGACACGTCACCACTAGACAAAGAAACTTTTTCTATAAATATCTTCCATGACAATAAGAAAAGGATTTGCTTCCCATTAGTAACCCCAAGTACTCACTCCTTGCACTCGGTCTCCTTTACCTTCACAATAACTTTTTTCCTCTTCTTTTTTCTTTGGTTCTCTGCCTATTTAGGTGAATCGATTTCTTTTGCATCACCATCTTTTCCTCTGTGTCTCTTCTTTTGTCGATACTTCTCATCAATAGCTATTATTTTTTTATTTGCATTTTTATGAAAAAGAAAAAAAAGAAACAATGGAATAATGAAGAAATAGAAGAAAAGTTAAGTATGAAAAAGACAAATTTTGCGGAAAAGTACTTTGGAGGTCTTTGTACTAAAAGTTAGATTGCATTTTGCTCTTCTCAAAAATGGGCAAAGTAGTCCCTACACATTAGATCAAAGAGCAAATTGGTCTTTCTATTAAAAAATTTACCTATTTCTACTGTTAAAAATTAATCCATGTATATCAACATGAGGTATAAGCGGCATGCCACATGTTACTACCTGATTATTCTGTAAATTACATTAGTTTTTAACAATACAAATATATATAATTTTAACAAAAGATTAATTTATTCTTTAATTGAACATATAAAAACTAATTTATCAATTTTTAAATAGAAGGATCAAAATAGAATCTAACTTTTAAAACATGAACTTCATGTTACTTTGTTTTAAAAGTCAATGGAATAACTAACAAAAAATTTTGATTAAAATAATTATGATAATTGGTGACTCAATTAAAAATTTAGCCCATTTGTAGACATCTTTGATTTTGATACGAATGGGGAATCTTCTATGATATTGATGAGTATACCATAACCCACATGCCCTTCAATCTTTAACTTCTTTTCCTTTTTTGCCCTTGAATGTTGACGTGACGATGTCTATAAATTGACCCACACCCCGCACAGTTTAAACCATCCTTCTCTTTGCCAAAAAAAAAAAAACCTCCGGAAGAAACAAAACTGAAAAAAGAGGGGGGGTGAAATGAGTAGCAAGGTCAGCGCCTTTTGCATTATCATCTTTCTTCTCTTCTTCACATTATACTCTGCGGCTGCCGCATCTCAAGATCTGGTATATATGTTATCATTAGCAAGCGTGAAGATATTAATGGGTGGAGGTCTTGGTTTTTTATTTTTCTAATGATTTGTGTTTTGAACATTTCAGGGTAATGAAAAGGAGAGGGATGAAATGGATGGTAGCTGCCAAGGGAATACAGAAGAAGAAGATTGCTTGATGAGAAGAACACTAATTGTAGCTTCCCTTGATTATGGAGCTGTTAGACACCAGACGCCTCGGCCGTGACAACCTCTCTTTTTCATATTTTTTATTCAAGAATCTGTAACTTCATTTGTATCGTTTCCTCCATTTTACGCGGCGGCAGTAACCCATCAAGTTGCCATAAAGCATTTTGGGTTAGATCCTACTTGACAGGCTATCATGTCTGTGATCAATCTCTTCATAATAAAAACAAAATAAATAACCTTCGTCATATGATAATTTATCACCATTGACATAAGCTCAAGGAACTTTCACTTGGTGAAACCAATTGTTTCTGCAGTCTTCAACTCATTTTGCTTGCCTTCATGAAATCGAGGATTGCTTATTGTTCAAGCCACTTGCTTTGCAATTTAATTTTAGGTAAATTACACCAACAGTCACTTAACTTTGAGGTAGTTAATAAAACAGTCACCTACGTTTCATTTCAGTCACTCAACTTTTGAAAAATAATAAAACTGTCACTAACGTTATAAAAAAAGTGATAAAATAAGCACTGATTAACAGTTTCCCTTAGTGCTTTAACAGAACTACTAATGTGGCAAGTTAATTAGCTGATGTGTCCAGTTAACTTGCCACGTAGGATGTCCACATCAGAAATTTAAAAAAAAACCTAAAAAAACCCTTAACAGAGAAGAAAAAGAAGAAACAGCCGTAGCAGAAGAAGACTGTAAAAAAAAAAGTCTTATTTGCCTAATTTGTCTGGGTTTAATTCTTTGCCATTGAAATACCATGTCTTTGCTCTTCTTTTTCTTTTTCTTAGCTCTTTTCCTCTGTAACTCTGTAACCTTCCGCCATTGTTGGCGGGGTCTTGTGGTTTAGCCAAAAAAAAGCAGGATTTTGAAGAAAAAGATACACCGAAGGGAAGCTTCATGCTTAGGAATTTGTATATTTGCTTACTCGATTTGATTAATTTTGGCATTTTCATCTTCATATTGAAATTTAATCAACCAAATCTGTACCAAAGATGAAATGCTTTAGTCGAAAGTTTATCTTCTCAATAAGAAGCAGTACACTTAAACACGCTACTCAAATGATGCCTCTTCGGTTTTCTTCATCTCAGATTGCTTGACCTTCAACGAAACACAACCATATCTTCAAGTGAATCAATTCTTCTACAACATATACTACTCACTGCATATTTTGTTCTAAAAATTTTGCTAATAATATCATTCAAACACTCTAAAAATGCTTCGTTCACTAGGGTAATTTCAGCAAAATTATTGGAAATTATCATTAGTTGTTTCACTACAGACTTTGATGCTTTCTCATTTAACATACAGTCTTATGCAGATTAAGGTTGGTTGTGCTCACCAGTACTGAATGTGAAATACAAATGAGTTAGTTGCCACTTTTTTCTCATCATTATTGCGGTTCCAATGGTAGAATGCATGGGTCCTATTTTAGATTTCCAGTGTCGAATGACCATAACTAGTTTCTCGGAATGCAGAATACTCTGGTTGGGGATCTAAAAATCTGCAGAATCAAAAAACCATTTGCTTAGTTTAGCTAGGTATTTAGTTTGTAACAGATTAACTGTAAACAAGTATCTAAATATCATTCTTGTATTTGTTGCAATATGCCATCAAACTAACATTCCAACTAGACCTGCTTGATTTCCACCATCTCCGTTAGTGATGTAAACTAGAGTTGATTTGTTTGGTACCGGGTAACTTTTGCCACTTGATAATTGTACCTTATATTTGAGATTCGAACATGAAAATACAGAGGAAAGAAGCATGAGCCTTCCTTCCATAAAATAAACCAATGATTGTACAGAAATAGATACAATGGACAACAAATTATGCATGAAAGAGTTCAGTATAAAGAATTCAGGTGGCTCAAAAATGACTTGAATCCATTGATGATCCAAGACCTTCAGCTTTCCTGCACAATGTATGAAGGAACATGTATCAGTGGAGATGACATTCACAATCTCACATCACATTAATTGAGTTTCACAGAAAAGATGAATAAATTGGATTCTAGGTGCTAATGTATGAACCAACCCATAAGTCAATTTTGGTTATTAGTCATAAAATTACAATGTGGCAACATGGTACTGCCAGTTAAAGATAAACATGCTGACATTATATCAAGTGATGACTAGTGAGGTTAACGTAGGGTGGGAGTGGCCTTAGCTTTCAAGGAGACCTCTCTATCAAGAAACCCAAAAATAAAGAAGGAGACTTTGTTTCGTATTAGTCTTGAAGAAAATGCGCCCCAATGTACTTCTGTAGCCGCCTCCTGGTCACATGAGATTCGAACAGTAAACCACATCCCAATCTGGAAAACTCATAAGATCTCGCCAACAATGGCGGAAGGTTACAGAGTTACAGAGGAAGAGAGCCAAGAAGAAGAAGAAGAAGAGCAAAGACATGGTATTTCAATGGCAAAGAATCAGACCTAGACAAATTAGGCAAATAAGGCTTTTTTTTTTTACAGTCTTCTTCTGCTTCTTCTTCTTCTTCTCTGTTAAGGGTTTTTTTAGGGTTTTTTTTCAATTTCTGATGTGGACATCCTACGTGGCAAGTTAACTGGCCACATCAGCTAGTTAACTTTCCACATCAGCAGTTCTGTTAAAACACTAACGAAAACTGTTAATTAGTGACTGTTTTGTCACTTTTTTATAACGTTAGTGACAGTTTTGTTATTTTTCAAAAGTTGAGTGACTGAAATGAAACCTAGGTGACTGTTTTGTTAGCTACCTCAAAGTTAAGTGACTGTTGGTGTAATTTACCCTTTAATTTTTAAACATGTTAGCAAATAAATATAAATAATATAAAATTTGAATAAATAATATAAATAAATATTTATATTTATTTAAAACTTCATATTTAAAAACAATTAAATAAATAAAATAAATGATCACAGCAATAGTATCTTTCCAGAAATTAATGAACAAAATTTTGCCCACGTGCGTTTAAATTTGCATCCCCTGCACGCAAGGAAATGTTTCGAGCCTAATCATTCAATAATTTCAAGTGGGTTCTCATATATATACATATCTCACACTTGGTATTTAACCAATATAGGATCTAAGCTTTTTTTTCCTCAATAATTATTCACAAGTGGCTTATTTTGAGCATCAATTTCTCTTTCATCACTCAACCATTTTGAGCATATAATATACCATTGTAAAGGTCTCATGGAGTAGAATATAGAACTAAATTTTTATGATTCAACTCTCCACTTTTACCAATCAAGAATATGCCTCAAAGTTTCCAAAAAATTACAATTTTTCCGACAATCCCTCACATGAATAAAAATTGATAGTTTTAACAAAAAACATTGACTTGATGTGGTGATAAAATCTACGATCAATAGTTGTATAGGATAAGTAGGCATCCACCCTTGACCTTTTCTTCTGAAAGTATATTTACTTTATTAACTGAATAGTAGACGTGATGTTCTTGAACTATTTTGTCATTTATGTAAACGATGATATACCTCACACAACTACTTCATTGGTAAGGTTTTTAGTTCTCATGGGTATGTTCATATGGCTGTGAACATCTTCCTAGTTCTACAAGAATTTGAGAGAACTATGCCCCATCTGACACCCCAAACTCGACCAGGACGGACTAGCCCAAATTCGACGCGTTACATTAGCCACCTAAGTGACTCTCCGGCTAACGGCCTCAATTTTATCCATTTATTAGTTATTGATTAATGCGGAAGCAATTTGTGAACCAATTTTAAACTTTTTATAAATAATTTAACCTAAGGGTATTTTTATCTTTTTACCACCTACGGTTAAATTAACCTGAATTTAAATCTATAAATTTATCAACCCTCTTTTAGTCAATTTATGTAAGCCCTAAAAATTTCAGCTTAATCTGAGTTTATTTTCTATGTCTAAATCAAGTTTTATCATTAAGGACTAAATCGTAACAATTTCAAACTATCGGTACTATACTCGAATATTAAATTGAGTGCATTTCTAACAAATTTTACAATTACAAGTCTAATCCTAAAATTTTATCAAGTTTCCTTATCAGTTAAGGCTCTAATTAGACTTATCAATTACAAGACTAATTTGTAATTTAAACGAACTAGAAAACCAAGAATTCAAACCCCCAACAGCCCACTATAGTTTAACCTCAATTAAATAGAATTAAACATTCAATTTCATGCATATCACCCACAGGTTAATTCAAACAAGTGGCGTATCTTAGTCGCTGGTAAACCACTCCATGGAAGCTTCATTCAAACAATGGTTAATGAAAACATCATGCCTCACACACTGTGTTACCAATCACCATGTTATCAAGTAATAATAAATCGTAAATTATTCAATAATCAAACCCAAACATGCATATATGATATTATAAACCATCCAAAATTAAAAATGTCTAATGTCCAAGCCCATTTACAACCAAAATTAAACTAAGTCTCGAAAGTTCCACAATGCCCGATTAACATATCTTAAACATGTAACTAAATCTCTACTGAGCCTTAATCTCTTGAAACTCTCTTGTTCGGCTCCTCAACTCCTCAATCTTTTCTGTTAACTGCACGAATGTGAGGGTGTGAGCTTAAAAAGCTCAATGAATGTTAATAAAACAACGAGTAAATTAACACCCAAATCACGCTTAAATTGAAACCAATCAAATACAAATTTTCAATCACAATATGCTCAACCATGTATCAAAAATCATAATTAATCCTGGCATATAATCATCAATTTAGCATATAACAATTTATACATTTATATTGGCATATACAATCATGGCTTAATCGGGTGATTGTACATCGGATAAACGGATCTCCTTACTCCCAATTAGAATCAGAATCAGTCCCAGATTGAGCGTGTCGAGGCCACACGCTCCCTTATATCACCTCAAATCAATCCCATTGAGTGAAGACACAAGCTCAACACTCCCTTATCTACTCCAAATCAGTCCACCTAGAGCCTCATTACTCACAATTAACATATCAATATGGTGAATACTCACAAATCCTATGGCATGCCAACTATATCCAATAGATCCACCATGCTATATTGTGAATATAACCAATCAATCATAACATAATTTCAGTCAATAATGTGCTTAATTTAAAGTGCTAAAATGCATATGTGAATCATGTAACATAGCCATTTTAATATCAAATTAAATCTAGCATACCAATTACCTATTGTCAATGTTCATCAATTGAAATATTAACATACCATGAACCAAAAACTCCAACATGCTTGCTTAGTTCACCATCATAATCAATTAAATCAAGCACATGAAATAACTAGATGCTCACTTATCAACACTTAACAAAAATTTCATCCCTTAAACATATATCAATGATATTGCAAAATTAACCAACCAAAACTCAATTAAATATTTGTAATCAGTAAGTAATCATCCAATTAAGCGTAATTAAGGGTCAATTTACCAAATCGCCCTTTAATAACACTCACCACACAACTAACTCAACCACAACCAAGTGATCAACCAAGCTAATCCAAGCTTCAATTTAAATTAGCTCGATTCTCTTCAAGATTTGAAGCTTCAACAGAGATAAAATAGATATCACCACCTTTCAAAAGATATAATAAACACAAATTTTCATCAACTAGGCTACACGAAATTCTCACTCAAATTTACCTTACCGAATTTGAATCATTAAGTCGAAAACTTGATTCCTCACAAAATCGATCACTCCAGCCCTTCTAGTCACTTCCAAACATCAATACTAGACCAAATAAACATATACTAAGCATCAATTTTATATTTAAATCAATTTCACAAAAATCCGAAAAATCGGTTCATGAAGATGATGAAATTTGAATTTCTTTAAATTACCTTACAAAACATGTTTAATCTTGATAAATAAGATAAAAAAACCTTCTAATAGATCCATTTTGAGTTGGAACATCCATTTATTTGTGGATTTCTACTCAAAATTCAAAATCCACCATTAAAGCACCTTAAGTTTTTAAAGAAGATGATATTGATAAAAAATCATTTAATTATCACTCAAATCATGTAAATATGCTTCTAATCATCATAAAAATAAGTTCAGAAATAATAATTAACTTTGATTCGTTCTAAATCCTTTGATTGAAAATCTTGATTTAAGAATCTTAAGAAATTTCAGAACATTTTTGGCTACTTTTGTGAATAATTTTGGGTGAAAAGAGAGTATTTTAAGAAGGAAGTTTGTTAAATCTATTCTCTGATGATAGATATTTAAAATCATATAAAGAAAATGAATTTTATAACACTCTAATCTGATGTAAATGGTATGAAAAATAGGCTAGATGCATTGTGTTTAAAACTAAAACAACCCACAAGAAATATAAAAATTGGGAAATTTGCCCAATGGTCACTCCCACATCTCCATTACTTTACCAATTGATCATTTCCCTCTAAAATTCTAAATTTAAAGGTTTATTTGTCAAATAAATACTCCAAAATTTCCCTTATTTTACAATTAAATCTAATTTAATTAATATTTAAATTTAACTCAAATTAACCCCAATAAAAATTTTTAAAATTCTTTTTGACCCAAATTAATTATTTTCACTAATTAATTATTTAATTACTTTAAAATTAATTTTCCAAAAATATTTTTATTTTTTGAATTATTGTTTAATCTATTTTAAATGAAATTGACCTCCTAAAATAAATTAAAAATTTACTATTAATCCAATAAATTCCTAAATTTACGCTCGGAACCAGAAAAATATACTCGAAACTACTAGACTCGGTTTAGGGATATTAAACCGCAATAGTCTCCTCGAAGCAGCTCCACTTCACTCTCACATAAGTGACTTATGTTGCTTGGCTCACTAAAACACACAATGGTCATTAAAAACTTTACTTAACCTATCTCCCTTTAAATCATTGTTTATATCATAGGAATGGACTTGGGATAAGAACCCCCACAGTGACCTTACAAGGTCTATGCAATTAGTTTGTCCCTTTGAATTTAGATCTTAACATCTCCAGTCAACTAAGTTGGGTTTTCTTTCACATAGCGTATTTTATTTTTATGAGCTTTAGTCTCATTCCTTTCGATGTTTTGTCAACATGATCTCGATTTAATCCTTTAATTAGCAGATCCATAATGTTATCTTTTTTTTTTTTACAAAATTAATAGAGATAACTCCGTTTGAGATCTGTTGTTTAATGATATTGTGTCGACGACATATATGTCTCGACTTACCATTATACATTACGTTAGCAAGACACCCTTACACTTTCAAGTGATTGTAGGATGGTTTTCTACTTTTTCATAACTCATATGGTGTCTTGTCCCTTTTCTTGCGGGGCACCTTATTTAAAAGGTAATTAGTTGATAGAAAAGCTTCCCCCCACATTTTCTGTGATAACCCAGAGCTTTCTAGCAAGGCGTTTATCATTTCCTTTAGAGTCTGATTTTTCCGTTCGGCTACTCTATTTGATTGAGGATAGTATAGTGGTGTTACTTCATGAATAATGTCATGTTGCGTACAATATTCATAAAATGGTTCAACATATTCACCACCACGATCACTTCTCATCATCTTAATCCTTTTTATTAAGTTGGTTTTCAACTTCCTATTTATAGAGAATAGATTTCCCTATAGCTTCGTCTTTGCTCTTAAGCAAATATATGTAGCAATATTT
Organism: Gossypium arboreum; assembly: GCF_025698485.1. Classification (NCBI taxonomy): domain Eukaryota; kingdom Viridiplantae; phylum Streptophyta; class Magnoliopsida; order Malvales; family Malvaceae; genus Gossypium; species Gossypium arboreum. The sequence continues at coordinate 2,522,218 of NC_069081.1, forward strand.
TGTGCTATCATCAATGAAGGTAATAAAATATTTATTCCCTCCTCTCATTTGAATAAAATTTAAGTCACAAATATCGCTATGTATTAGATCAAGTGGCTCTATACTTCTTTCAACAGTTTGAAATGAAGACCTTGTTAATTTTGCCTCAACACATATTTCACATTTATGATTATAATTAATGTGAAACGAAGGAATGTGTTGTAAGTTAATTAATGTTCGTAAAGTATCGTAATTAACATGTCTAAGCCTACCATGTCATAAATCAAATGACTCAAGCATATAAACAGAGGAAGAAGCGACATTCTTATTCATTGTCTTTGCTCTTACAGAGATTGCATTAAGTTTCCACATGTCATTCAATGCATATCCCCTTCCCACAAACATACCCCCTTTAGACAAAACTAGCTTCTGGGATTCAAACATCATTTTAAAGCCGTGTACACTAAGGAGTGTCCCAAAAACAAGGTTCTTGCATATGTTAGGCACATACAACATATTTTGAAACTTGAGTTCTTTGCCAGAAGTCATCTTCAAGACCATAGTACCCTTCCCCTTGATATTGGAAGTCGCAGCATTGCTCATATAGTGTAATGACCCAAATTCCCGGGCACCGGAAAAACGAGTCGTAGGGCCTCCGTCTTAGGAAATTAAGTCCATAAATATTTATTAAAAAAATATTTATGAGGATAATTATGAGTTAAATTAGAGTTTAATTAAGTGAATTTAATTTAATTAAGAGTAATTAAATAAAAAGGACCAAAATAGCAATTGTGCCATTTGTCCTAAGTGAGGCGGCATAAACATAAAAATCTGAGATTTTTATGTGTTAAAATATATATTAAATTATTATTATCAAAAGTAAAGTAAATAAAAAGGAAATAAAAGAAAAAGAAAGATAGAAAAGAACAGAGAAGCTCACGAAACAGAGAAAGAAAGGAAAGAAAGAAAGAAAAAAGAAAGGAAAGAAAGAAAGAAAAAGGAAAAATTGGAGAATTGAAGCTTGAAAGTTGAATTGGTAAGTTAATTAAGCCCTTTCCTTTCTAATTTTGGTATTTTTAAAGCTTTAGAGAAAGATTTTCTTGAATTCATGAGAAAATATTGAAAATTAATGAAGGTTTGATTAGGGTTTATGTTGAAGAAATGATGAAATTAGGGATTAATTTGATAAAATTCTGAATTTGAATTGAATTAGGGACTTAATTGTAAAACAAGCCATAAGTTTTGAGTTTTAGGAATTAAATTGAAAGAAATTCGGAATTATAGAAAAATGATGAAAATTTGATAGTTATATGAATATTTTGATGGAAATTGAATACAAATAAGGTGTGAATTGGTGTTATAAACTTGGTTATTAGCATTTTACATCAAAACAGTTTTGGGAAGTAGCAATGGTCTGACTTTGAAAATTCACTAAAAATTTTAGGAATTGAATTAGAGTATGAATAAGATATGAAATTAAAGCTTATTGAGTCTAGTTTCTTATAGTGGAAACAATGTAAGCAATGAATTTATTAATCAAGAGATATTTGAAATTTTGTAAGACTGGTTCAGGGTGATTTCGAGACACTCTGTTTTGAATTTGGAAAACCATTAAAAATTGTAAAAAAATTATTATGGAGTGTAATTTATATTTGTGAACTCCTTAATGAATCTAGTTTTAAAATAAATAAATAAGAACCTTATTCAAGTTCTGTACAATGAGATAATTGATTTTTAGTAGAGAGAGGTCAGAACTGTCGAATGGAGTAACAGGGGAGTATTTAATGAATAAACTGTACTAATTGGCTAGACCAAAAATTATGAAAATTTTATGGTGAGAATATACATGAGTCTAGTTTCAAGAAAAATTTACAGATATTAATTTTGAGTTTCGTATCTCAAGATATAAATAATTTAGTAACAATGACTCAAACAGACAGCTTAATGGTGAAATTATATATCTTTAAAAAAAATGGTCAAATTTGCATGTTTATACTCATGAATTAAATTGGATTGTATTATATTAATTAGTTATAATTATGCTAATTTTCGTAGCAAACAAAGGAACCGAGGCATCCAATACAAAGGGGAAAGAGAAAGTAGTCGAGGAATAGCTCGGGGAAAATCGGTTTGTATTATCATAATTCAAAGTATTTATTATTGCATATTTAATTGTAATATATATATATATATATGAATGTGCGTGAAAATGACTAGAATGTGAATTGTTGATTAGTTGTGATTACATTGAGAAATATAAGAGAATTGATTGAAATGTGAAAATGTTTTGGAAATGGAAATATGATCGAAACCCTATTAACTAGTCGGGCTTAGTGGATATAATTGGCATGCCATAGGATTGGAAATGTTCAGGGATTCTTCGACCTCGAGTCGATGAGGCACTAGGTGTGCCATAGATTTACTTCGGATAGTTTCGATAAGGCTTTGGTAGCCACATTGCTTCAGCTTGGCCGATGAGGTACTTAGTGTGCCATAGATCTGATTTACTTCGAACTATCCGATGAGGCGTTGGTCGCCACTCTGGTGTGTTTGGTTGGATTCGCGTATCCACCTTGGTCCGAGTCAGGTTAATAGGGCCTATAAGTGAAATGAGCAAAATTATCTGAATCTGATTATCTGAATTATCGAATGAAAGGTGAAAGAAAATGATGATACGAAATGTGAAAAGAAATTGTGTTGTGAAGTTGAAAGCATGAACTTTATGTTTATGAATTATGTATACATGAAAGTGTTATGAATTAAGTGTTTACATGTTGGTGAAAATTTTATAATCATTTGAATGACATTAATATGACATGAATTGGCATATTCAATTGACTACTTGTGCATTTATGTTTTGAACTTGATTTGATGTTATGAATTGAATTATGATAATACCACTGGGTATTTTCAATGCTCAGCGTACGGTTGTTTTCCGTGCGCAGGTTAGGTAAAATAGAGTCCGGTTCTGCATTCAAAATCATATCCGACTCCAGCTCATTTTGTGGTAAAAATCTTATCTTTTGGTAATGTGGCATGTACTAGGTTTTAGGTGGTCATTTGTATATATTTAATGTTTTAAATGTAAAAGATGGTGTATAAACTTTAAGGAGTTTGACGTATAAAGGGATGATTCCTAAGTTTATGAAATGAATGGTATATAGTTACATGTTATGTGGAAGTGAATTGGATTGGTTTGTATAATTGTGTTTAGTGTTTCAGGGAGGCCTGTAGGGTTAGGATTCGAATCCTAACCCCACGCAAGGTTCATATTAGGTCCGTAGAACCTCGATAAGGGTAATTAACCTTATTTTGAGTATAATTTTGTGGTTATTTTCGATTTGTAATAATAAAGTTTGTCTGTTTTCGGTAATGCCCTGTAACCCTATTCCGGGGATGATTTGGGGTTAGAGTCTGTTACATTTAGAGTGTTAAGATTTCGACCCAATTAAGCAACGAACAAGAAAATAGTGGAATAAATTGAGAAATTGAACATACAAATTTAACGTGGAAAAACCCCTCCAAAGAGGATAAAAAACCACGGGCAAAGATAATTTTACTATAATGGCAAAAGAACGAATAGTACAAAAAAAGATGGAGATAAAAATTAAACCCCGAAAACCCGAAAACAAAGAACCCACAAAACGTAAACACAAAATTCTCTAAATGTGTTATGAGTTCTAATCTTTAATGGGCATATTTTCTAAGGTTGTAAAAGAGCCTATTTATAGGTTAAATTCATAGATCAAATAATAATAAAATAATCTAAACTAATCAGTGTTTGATTGAAACAAGTAAACAGAGTTTAACTGAAAGATTATTTTTCAAATTTGACTGAAAATAGGAGTCATATTTAACAAATCTCCACTTTGACTCATATTTCCACAATGTCATCTTTGCCAAAGCCCGTCACGAGCCTATCTTGAACTATGCAGGGAATTAACTGAGTCGAATTTGTGCTTAAAAACTGGAAGAATTCTAGCTTTCGACTTGTACACTATAAAATCAAAACTAACCCGGGTCTGATTTTCACGAACACAGTGCCCTAACTTTTCAAAATCTGCATCCAAAAGAGAACCTCTCTTCAACAAAACGGTCATACCTTTTTCCCTCCTATGATCAAGTTGCCTCCGCTCTAAACAAGTTGACTTCAACTCCGTAACAGACGAGGGATGTCCTATTTCACTGGTCACTATGGAACCTTCCAGAATATAAAGACTGCCAGTTCTTTTACTTTTTAACAAAACGAGAGCTCCATGAGATGCTTTAATGCCGCTCTACTCGATGTTGATTTTGCGTCCTTTCAAGTCTAAAATACTTAAGGAGATGAGATTCTTTCGTAAATCAGGTACATACCTGACATCTGAGAGTGTCCTAATCGTCCCATCGTGCATCTTAATTTTAACAGTACCAATACCAATTACCTTACTAGATGAATCGTTTCCCATGCGCACAACTCCACCTTCAATCTAATTGTATGTGGAGAACCATTCTCTATTAGGACATATGTGGAAAGAACATCCTGAATCTAGGATCCACTCGGACGTAAGCTTGGTGTTATCACTTGTTGACTCTAACAAGAAATCATCATCATTTTCATCGGCCAAATTAGCACTAGCTACATCTTCCTCGTTACTCTCAGTAGCTTTTTTATTTCGCAGTTTATAACAATCTGCTTTGACGTGACCTAACTTTTTACAATAGCGAGACCTTTTATCTCGTTTCTTTGATGCTACCAAAACGGAAGCTTGCCTATCTGTTTTGCTATCCAAATGAAGCTCATTGTCGAGTTTGTCTCTACTCAACAAATGACCCTTCATATCTTCGACCAAGAGTTTGTCTCTGCTATAAATCAGGGTCTCCCTGAAAGACTTGTATGAAGGGGGTAAAGAGCACAATAATAGTATAGCCTGATCTTCATCGTCAATATGAACCTCAACATTCTTTAAATCATTTAAAAGAGTAATAAATTGACTGATGTGATCTCTAAGAAGCTCACATTCGTTCATGCGAAACGTAAATAGACGTTGTTTCAACACTAAACGATTAGTCAGAGACTTAGTCGCATAAAGAGTTTCTAACCTTTTCCACAAAGCGGATGAGGTCTTCTCCACCAATACCTCCCGCAATACCGTATTCGCGAGGCACAACTGGATGCAGACAAAGCCTTTTCATCAAGCTCTTCCTATTCTGTTTTATTTAGATTCTCAGGCTTTTTCCCAGTAACAACCTTTTTCAAACCGGATTGAACTAGAATTGCCATCATCCGAACTTGCCACAGATTGAAATTTGTCTCACCATCGAACTTCTCAATTTCAAACCTTGTTGTTGCCATCTTTGAACGGGTTGATCTATGAAAATTGAACTAGCTCTGATACCACTTGTTAAGATTTCGACCCAATTAAGCAACGAACAAGAAAATAGCGGAATAAATTGAGAAATTGAACACATAAATTTAACGTGGAAAAACCCCTCCAAAGAGGATAAAAAACCACGGGCAAAGATAATTTTACTATAATGGCAAAAGAACGAATAGTACAAAAAAAGATGGAGATAAAAACTAAACCCCGAAAACCTGAAAACAAAGAACCCGCAAAACGTAAACACAAAATTGTCTAAATGTGTTATGAGTTCTAATCTTTAATGGGCATGTTTTCTAAGGTTGTAAAAGAGCCTATTTATAGGCTAAATTCATAGATCAAATAATAATAAAATAATCTAAACTAATCAGTGTTTGATTGAAACAAGTAAACAGAGTTTAACTGAAAAATTATTTTTCAAATTTGACTGAAAATAGGAGTCATATTTAACAAATAGTTTTTCCCCATTTTCACAAGGCTCCAACTCAGAAAATGAGTCTTTGTCACAACAAATATGACGTGTGGTATTAGTATCAAGTCACCATTCTCTTGGATTTGAGTCAACCATGTTGACTTCAAAAATCACAACACATAAGTCCATATCTTTCATAGCATTGGTGGGAGCTTCCAATTTTTGTTAAAAGTTCAGAAACGAAACCAGAATTAGAAAAATTATCAACTTTTGTTAGAAGGTAGGAATTTAATAAAACCCGAAACAAAGTTTACACGGTCTAATAGAAAGACACAATAAAAAAATAAACCAGGTAAGTAACCCTGAAAGAGAGGTGGTGCACTTGGCACGCTTAAATACCAAGCCTTTTAAAGAACCAATCTTAGACATGCACTTTCATATATTCTTTTTAATTCACCGTTGATAATATTTTTTTCTTTGATGTCACAATTTTAAAGCTACAATTTAAAGTTTCACAATTTAAAGCCATAACTAAGGCCACAATAAATAGAAATTTTAGTTTCCAATTTATATTACCCTTTGATTTTGTTAAACGACAGAATTAAAATTCTAAAACAAAATTAAGATCAATTCTGTTAAACATCAGGATTAAAACCCGAAACAAATTTATTTAATTAAATCTTATTTGGAAACAAAATCAAAATAAAATCTGTTAAACGAAGGGAATAAATCCCGAAACAGAATTATTTAACTAAATCTTGTTTGGAAACAAAATCAAAATAAAATATGTTAAACGGTGGGAATAAATCACAAAACAAAATTATTTGATTAAATATTGTTTGGAAACAAAATCAAAATAAAATCAGTTAAACAGCGGGAATAAATCCCTAAACAAAATTATTTAATTAAATCTTCGTTTGGAAATAAAATCAAAATCTATTAAATGGGGAGAATAAATCCCGAAATAGAATTATTCAATTAATTCTTGCTTGAAAACAAAATCAAAATGGAATACAATCTATTAAACGGTGAGAATAAACCCCGAAACAGATTTATTTAATTTTAATTTTTATTCTCAAGTAGAATACTTTTTTTTTCTTCGCCTTGGTGTCTCATTCGACTCGGATTAGAGAATTGTAAAATAATAAAGGATATGTCTTAAGATTGCACATTAACAAACAAATATAAATATTTATATCAAATACAAGATCTAAACAAATAATATAAATAAATATTTAAATTTATGTAAAAGCACCAAATCTAAAACAAAAACAAAAAAAATTAATAAATATTTAAATTTATTTAAAACTTCATATTTGAAAACTATTAAATAAACAAGATCTTTTGAAATACCGAAATGGAATAAGGGAATCGACTTTAAATCAATTTGAATAAAATCAAATCAAATTGAAAATTAATTTGGTTGGAATCAAATAAAATAGAGATATTTGTCCAAACAATCTGAACATTTTGCATTGCCCACGTGGGTATAAATCTATGCCCTCTGCTCACAAGGTAAGACTTCAAACTTAGTTATTCAATAACTTTTAAGTGGATTCTCATATATATATATATATATATATATATCTAAATTTAACCAAAGTGGAATATAAATTTTTCTTTTCATCAGCAAATATTCACAAGTAGCTTATTTTGAGCATCAATTTCTTATTCATAACTCAATCATTTTGAGCATATGATATACTGTTGTAAATGTCTCATAGAGTAGAATATTAAACAATAGTTTTATGATTCAACTCTTCCATTCACCAATAAAAAATATACTTCAATGTTTCAAAAAATTACAATTTTTTCAACAATTATTTTACCTAACTTTTTCCATTCAAAGAAAGCCGTGTTTTTTATTAAAAAGAAAAGCACGTTTAATTATCAGAAGCTACATCATTCTTGAAAGACCCATATATGGCATGCCACGGCCATGACCTAGGACCAGTCACTAAATGTTGTTATCACTAGGTTAAGTTTCCTTATGCCTTATATCCATGTAATATTAATTCCTCTATAAGTCTACGTATTTATAAATGATTAACTTAAAGTATTATTCAATAAATTAAAAAATTGTTAAAAATTTAATAGTTGAATTTTTAATATTAAATTTTTACAGGTACTAAATTTATACTAGAAAGTTGTTTTGATATATTAAAAAATAAGTACCAAATATATTTATGTTGTTTGATAAAATTAAATTTTATTTTTAAAATTATTTATTTCTTAAATTTAATCTTATTAATATAATTTATTGTATAATTTTGAATAATTTTAAATAAAAGTACATATATTAATTTAAATATTTTACTTTTTTCAAAAAAATTATTTATTTCAAATACATATTTTAAATAAATTCAACTTAATATAATATTTTCAACTGAAAAAGTAACTATTTAACTACTTATATTGTTGAACACTTTTTGTTAAAAATTTCTATTAATTAAAAATATCAAACACATTTAAAAATTAAAAAGTGAAGTTTTATTTTCAATGAAATGTAAATTTTCAATAGTTTATCAAAATCACCTTAAGTATTACATTTGTTATATTATTTTGTTAATTTTTTAAATGTTATTTTTGTTTAACATTTAATAAATTTATATATTCTGTTTTATTAAAATTTAGTCCAGCCTTTTTTAATATTTAAAATTCAGTATTTTATATTATTTATAGTTGATCTTTTGCAATATAATATATAAAATAAAATACTATATTATATTATTATAAACATTAAAATATGTCATTATTTCTTGTACTTTTCAAATTTTTAGTAATTTAGTCCTATACTTTTATTTCTAAGAATTTAGTATTCTTACTTTTCAATTTTTAAAATTTAGATCCAACGGTTGACAACGTTAAATTATTTTTGTTGAGTTTGTTTATGCTTACATTTTAAAATTAAAAAAAAGACTCACTTGGTAACTATGTAATTAACCTAAATCTGACAAAAAAAATTAACAGTATAATAGTTTGACCTAAATTTTAAAATATGAAAAATATAGGGACTAAATTCTTAGAAATAAAAGTACGAGGACTAAATTCCAAATTTTCAAAGAGTACAAAAGTTTATGGCATATTTTTAACTTATTATAAAACTACAAAATATGATAGATCAAGTTCAAATCTTAAATATTAGAGTTGAAACTTATTTTATAGATCTCATTATAGGTTCTGATAATATTTATTCTTTCTAGCACAATAGCTAAAATTACCTATAACCCCTCCTCAACCCAGTGAAGCCAAGGGGCAAGCAGGGGCCTGGCCCCCCCTAAAATGGGAAAAATTATATTTAGGCCCTTTATAATTTATAAAATTTTGAATTAGTAATAGTCAAATTGTACTTTTACCCCCCAAAATAATAAAAATTTAATTTAATCCTTTAAAAATATAAAGATCTAGACAATTAAAATGGCGATGAAATTACATTTTTATTGTCATAAAAATATACAATTTAATTCCGGCCCCTCCCCCCAAAAAAAAAAAAAGAATTTTCTTGGCTCCGTCATTACTCGAACACATATATTCCTATATTAACAACAATACACATACTGATCGAGTTAAGACTCAATCCACAACTTAAACATATAACTTAACTTGTAAACAAACCTACCACTCACTACTATTCTATGCGTTATGGGCATGCCATATAAAGTCATCATAATTTTGCATTACAAGTTTGTCCCCTTAATTTGATGCACCTCATCATCTCATTTCTATAAAATGACTAAATATTAATAATATCCTTACGATTATCTTTAGTTTGCTAAGGATTAGGGAAAATTTAATTTTATTAGGTATAGAATTAGATAGGGAAATTACATTAGGAGAATTAAAAATAAATTATAATTTTTAAAAGAGTTAAAATGTAATTTCACCTTTATATTATCATGTAAGTTTTAAAAATCTTAATGATTTAATTGATAATTTTATCATTTTCAGAGTCAAGTAAGATACTATATATATATATATATATATATATATATATATATATACTATTAATAAAATCATTGACTAAGTTGTTGTCACCCTCAACTGGATTACCAACTTAGTTAGGAAGTTATGAGAATTTTTTCTATAATTAAAATAAGTAATATTATTCAAGGATATTTTAGTCTTTTACTTTGAAAAACCAAGAAAAATATATATTATGGGATTTGAACTCACGTCAAGTACATTAGTAAAACCTATAATTTATCACTCAATTAAAGTTTTATTTTGACATTTCTATACATTTTAATTTTATCATGCATACTTTACTATATCTATCAATTGTATATATTAATAATGTATTTGATTGAGCTGGTGCCACAAGTTAACTCGACATCAACTCAAGACTTCGACAATACCATAATTAACAATTTAATCTATTTTTCATTTTAATAACATAAATATTTCATATGTTATTATTAATTAGTTTTAAACCATATGTTTCATTATTTATTATATCTTATTTTTAAACAGATATTTTTGTATTCTAGATTTGTGATTCTTATACGTATTTTAAGCTACATTTTAAGCTATATTATTTAGTTTGGGTTTTGCATATACATTTATACAAAATATAAATATATAAGATACATTTTTATTTTTAAAAAATTATTTATTATTGAGATTCTAATTTCATCAAAAAAAAATATCTATGGCAGCTGGTAATATAAGTAAAACTAAGTATAATTAAAATTAAACCAAAGATAAATGAAGATGATTAATTAGCAAAGTCAACTCTTTTTCCTTAATATCTTAGTATTCTTTAGTGATTAATAATTATGCTCCTTCACATGTGTAATGATACAATCCTCAGAATAATAACTAGGCGTTGACAATAAGACAAAAGAAAAAGAAAAAAAAAGGCGTTCAACAAAACATGTTTCTAAAGCTACTACATGTTTTTTTTTTTTTAATCATCATTTGGTCAACCTTTGATTGCTTCTTCTTTCCAGCCAATTGGTTTGATTGTGTTTAATTTAAGATAATTACAACCAAACTAATTGGGTTAAATTAATTGAATATGCCCAAAACAAAAGTTAATTGGCTAAATAGATTGTTTTTCTTTTAATTTAGCTGGAAGAGTTTTTTTTGTTGGACACGTTTTTCGATAATTATAAAGAAAGCGCGTTCAATTGAGCACACTTATCTTGACATGTCAGTAGAAAAATTCGTCTAACTAGACGCGTTTTTACACTATTGTGAAGAAAGCACATGTAACTGGACACATTTTCACGTACATTCTCTAAAAACGACATATTTAGCCAATTAACATCTTTTTTTTTTTTACATATATGACTAATTTAGCCAATTAAAATTTCTTCACGGATAAACTAAATCAAGATTTGTAGCATGAAAAATATAGTATTATAGAAAACATTTCACTTTTATTTATTTACATATTTATTTTTGAATTTATTATTATAAATATAATGCATGCATAAGTACAATACAAATAAATATATATAGTTCACCAATTATAATATAAAATCAAATTAATATAAAACATAACGCACAAATAACCGATAAGAACCACACTAAATAAGGAAGAACTAGATTAAACCCAAATATATGCACATAGTAAAACTTAGAATCACACGTCATAATTACATATGATAAGACCCGAATTTAAGTACTCAATAATCCAAAACATTCGCATTAACCAACAAGTCAATGCCTTATTAACATTTTAATAATCTTTAAATCCTTATTTAAATTCCACCTAAAAAGGTGGATTACCTTCCATTAAATACATATAGTCCTGCTATACAATAAAAATACACAAACTCCAAAATGTAAAATTTTCTAATTCCAATATTATATTTTATATTGTTAAAATATTTATATATTTTTACAAACCTAATCATATTTATATTACATATTTTATATGATTTATTTTAATATCATTATTCTTCTTTTATAATTACTTTCATGAAATGTAGCTTAAACTTTTTAAAAATATTATTTACCCAAACTAAGGTAGTAAGTATCGTATTGGTTTAATACTTGTACATATTAATATCAATATGTTTCAATGTATTATTTTAAGTTAACGATGTTTTTAAATATTTTCAAATATATATTCATAGTTTAATTTTTAGTTTTTAATATATTATATATTTTGGTCGAAAAATAAATTATATATTATATATACATGTAAATATATCTCAATTATATTAATATAAATATATATTTATATGTAAATATATATTTTAAAATTATTAATTGTTCAATAATTTCATTTAATAATTATTAGTTTTAAATGTAATTATAGAAAAATTAAAATGGTTAAGATAAAAGATTTTAAAACTGATTTAAAAAAAAAACTTTGTATCAACGGTATGTATTAGTATAAGTTGGTATTGACTAAAATGGATTGAACCACACGGAATGGTCAAAACACATTGAAATTTTGATCAAAATAGAATATAAACTATTTGATATCGGTTTAAGATTATAATAATATGTATCGCTTGATTCGGAATATTTATATTTAAAAGAAAAGAAAAGAAAATTGGAGTTTCTAGAACTGCAAGTGCCAAAATTTTCAAGGATGCATAAATTTAAGTAATTAAGATGAGGATACCTTTTTCCAGAATAAATGATTATTTTTTAATATTTTTATCAAAGTACAAATGGGAATCTTCTATAATAATATTGATAATTGTATTTTATTACCCACTTGCCCTTCAACCTTCATTTCTTATTTGCCTTTGAAAGTTGAGATTGTGTATATAAATTAACCCACCCCTGCACAGTCGTTTCAACCCATCCTTTTCTCCCCTAAAAACTCACCTGAGAAACAAAGCAGGAAAAGAAAATATGAGTTGCAAGGTCAGCGCCTTCTGCATGATCCTCTTCCTTCTCTTCTTCACACTATCTTCTGCAGCTGCTGCCGCTCGCCCACTTCAGCATCCCAATCCCAATACCCCAATCCAAACCCAGAATCCGGTATCTATGTTTTTATCTTTTAATCTGCTTTAAAAGAAACCCTTTTTTTCAGTTTGATTCGGTTCATAATATCATTTTTCTCATGAATTGCTTGTGAAAACATGTCAGGATACGGAAACAAAGAGGGGTGACGTGGATGATGATATCTGCCGAGGAATTAAAGAAGAAGGAGAAGAATGCTTGATGAGAAGAACACTTGCAGCTCACGTTGATTATATCTACACCCAGAAAGCAAACCCTTGACGACCTCTCTTTTTCATATTTATTTCATAAATCATATATACGTTTCTATCAGGTTTTAGTTGGAAAAATATAGTGTTTTGTTCTTCTTTTTCTTGTAGGAGAATTTCCCTGGTTGTTAAACCAGTAGTGTAATACATGGCATAGAAGGAAGATACTAGTGAATATTTTATTTTATACGTTACAATCATTTTAATTACCCAAAGTTAAAGGAAAGGCAAATTAATGGAATAGAGGAGTGGGTTTGGTTCGGATTTATGTATTTTATATTTATTTAAGTTCGGTTAGATTTAAATTACGGGTATAATATTTTGTCAAAGTTTGTTTATATTTGTAAATAGTTAACATTCTCATATTATTTTTAATTTAATATTTAATAATTTTGTATACTTTTATTTATTAAAATATAGTGATTTTAACAAATTTTAATGTTTACATCATAGTAGTGATAACTTTTATGTATTATAATTTTTATAATATATAAAAATAGCATAACATAAAATATTACTAATTTAAAAGTGGATCGGGCCGGGCTAAGCTCAAAATCTTGAATGTTCAAGCTTAAATTTGTCCAATATTTTAAATAGGTTTAAATTTTTTATCTAAATCTATTTTTCAGGTTTAAATTTTTTTCCCAAATCTTCTCAAATATTGAGTAAATTATGCAATAGGGACCAATAAGAAAATTATCTCTTTTAATTACTTCAATAGAACAATAACACAGAAAAGGCTTTGGCAAAAACTATAAATATTAATGGAAGGAATGATTATTCATAATTAAGCATGATTTGGAGTTTGGACAATCCTTCTTGCGTGCTCTTATTAAAAGTATTAAGCTACTTTCTGAAAATTTTAAAATTTATGATATAAACTTTTTTTTTTTGGTAATTTATTACATGTTTGATGTTCGACATATTTTATTAATATTTTGCAAAATGAAGATAGGATTTTATACTTCTTTTCAATATATAAAAGTTTAAAATAAAATTGAATATAATAATATAAAACCAATCTAATTAAAAATAGAGATAAACATTAAATCTATATATGAACTTTCTTTTAGTGTATAATTTGATACATGAATTTTTATTTAGTGTAATTTTATAAATAAAACTTGTATTGTTGTTCATATTTATATATAAAACTTTGATTTTGATTCAATCGTACACATTTAAAAAAGTGAACTGTAATACCCCATAACTGACCTAGACAACAAGGCCAAGCCTAAAGAGTTACAACGAATAACAATCAAAACACACTCTACAATTTATATGAATACTCTTTTAAAGTCATATCAAGTTTTAATAAAGACAAACCAGTAATTCATGATTGTCATTCAACTAACTAGAACTACGAAACAACTAACATTATTAATAATACTAAATGGTGTAAAATGCATAACCGAGCTCCCCATCTACCGACCCGTTCAAGTCTGTGATTTACCTGAAATTCATTCAACAATAATTGAATTAATATATCATAAAGGAACCAACTATATACATATTCAATAGGATATTAGTAAAACCAAGATATCTAAGTGCAGATGTTGACTCAGAATCAAGAAACAGTTCATTCAGTTACAGATCAGAATCATACAGACATATAACAATTTAAACTGTAGTCAGATGTAGAGCAGAACAGAACAGGTGCAATTACTTAATACCAGTCGCTACACACCATCTCTGACCAACCCAACATATCAAATAGGGTATTTATTACCCTTCTAGCCCTACACACCACACAGTGTTGGTCTAACATGTTTTAGAGAATGTAGTCTAGCTGCCAAATCAGAACACAAATACCAGTGATTTAACCACTATTTCAGAATAGAATACTTCCTCCTGATTCAATTCCCACCCGATGTATATGCAAACTTCACATGAAAGTTAATACAGAGTTTTATGCAAATACTCAAATACTGCTCATACTCGAATACAATAAATCAATTCCATTAACATTAGTCAAACAAAATACCCACATTGATAATCATTACTCAAGTTTTAGATCACAGAATATCAGTTTATATAGTCTAATTCAGTTCAAACAACCTCATAGAAGGCTTGTATTTGGTTCGAGCGATGCTTGGGATATGGAAAAATTTCGTGAACTGGCCCACATGCCCGTGTGGTCTCAAAAGGCTTGGGTAGTAGGTCCGTTCACCCCATACAGCCTGCACACGCCCGTGTGTCTCACATGGCCTAACACATGGCTGTGTCCTCCGCCCGTGTGCTCATTATTTTGTAAACAGTGAGCTATACTGTCTGGACACACACCCATGTCCTTGGCTCATGTGAACCCTACACTATTAAGGCGACACACGGTTTGGACATACGTCTGTGTCCCTTGCCTGTGTGGCTCTTACCTGGTGAACAGTGAGTTACATGGCCTACCACACGCCCTGGCACATGACCGTCTGAGCCACACGGCAGTGTGGTGTCGATAGTCATATTTTTTTGGCGTCTGAAATTCATAAAAACTTGGGTTTTCGGTACACACCTGAAGTAGTTTCGAAGTCAGAACAACGTAGAAGATTCCCGAGACCTAAAATGAATAATCCATAACCAATTAAGCAATAATTCAAAAAAATACTAAGATCATCACACAACCAACCTCGTTGAAACATTTCGACATAAGAAAATCCTAAATTGCGTAAAATTACCTACGCACCACCATAATCACGAATCTAGGACATTAGTGGGATCATTATTTTTTAGACCTTCCTCTAAGGACAACCAATCGAACATATAATCAAAAGTTTCGAACCATTTACGCAGAAACTACACTTGGCCAAGGAAGGCAACAACTAATGTTTTCCAAAGTTGAACAACCGAGAGCATAAAATTAACAGAACGCAAACTTACCCGAAAATGGTAGCAAACAATATGTATGAATCTAAGTAGCGATTGAATGAAATAGAAAAAGAACTCAAAGAAAGAGGCGAAGAAAGAAAGAAGAAAAGAAATAGAAAGGTAGGAAGAAGAAGGAACACACTAAGACTTGAACTCAAGACCATAGGGTATACAGATGCTTAACCATTGAACCAACAAGCTCATTCTTAACACCAATTAAGACAGAATTAAATCTAAGTCAATGGCTCAAGAATAAAGGTTAGTTCAAATTAAATAGCAAAACCTCTAAAACCACATTTTGAACCCTTAACCTCAAACACATAAGCAGAGCACATACCCACAGATATAGGGACTCAATTACAATAGAATCCAACAATCAAACACTCAAATTTTTTGGGGCGTTACATGAATACATATATTGTTAACCAGTAAGGTGAAGAAATGAGGAAGATGGTGATTGAACGGAGGAGAGTGGAGAGAAGGCTAGGGAGAAATTTTGGTTTTGGGAAGAGTTGGGGGGATCAGAAAGAATGAGTGTTTACATGTGTCTATATAAGCTATTTGCATGGTCCTTTTATAGTAGGGTTTGGATACATGTCCTAATGTCACTGACTTGGAAGTTTGATTTGATACTTTTGGTAGTGACAGTGATGCTACGTCATAGGATGAGACATTTTAGGGTGATTAGCGATTAATTCCCTGACATCCTCGTGGTCCTTATATATTCTTAATAGAGGTGTCTCTTGTTAAAGTTCATTGAGTTGAGGTTCGTGAACTAACCCAAGGTTTATAGTGTCATTGATTTCATTGGAAAACAGGTGTCTAGTCACATATGGGTCTATTGGGAGATTCATGAGGTGTACCATACATTTATTTTCATATTGGATTAATATAATTGTTTATGTATGTATTATCCAATATAAAATGGTGCCGATTCGATATTGTTGTTGGTAATTTTTGAAAATTGAATTAAATCAAAATTTCATGCATAAAATTGTACAAAATCAAAATCCATATATAACATTACATATTGAATCAAAATCACGTATAATTGTAATATTTATCCCTTAAATTTGTTTATAATCTATAAGTATAATTAAAAGCTATCCCCAAGCATCGGGGTTGCTTGATTTAAAATTTGAAATGATGATATTAGTACAAGTAAGCAGTGTCATTGATTAATGTTTTGTAGTTAAGTTAGATAAAAGTGCAACAATGTTTAATTTAAATTAGAACATGATTTTCATTCACGCTATATTGTTTTCTTTTTTAGCATTGTGGTTTGTGTTATACATATTTAAATAATTTATATTTATATTATATATTAAAAATTATTTTTATAAAAATGGTGAGTATAATGATAAATTAATTTGCATTTTCAAGAAAAAAAATTTAAATTTAAACTTAAAAAATGACATTGTTGGGAGGGTACGACCACAAACCACCAAAAAAAAAAAACAACCATATCTTCCTGAACTATAAAACAAATGTAACAGCCTAATTTTCAGTGGTGTCGGGACAGTGATTCGAGATCACTAAATCAGAAAAATGAGTCGGAAATATTATTAATTTAGTGAGTATAAGTTAAATGTGAAGTTAGGAAAAATTTTGAAGTAGTGAATAGTGTACTAAAAATAAATATTAAAATAATTAGAATCGAAAACGAGGTATCGAGACCTCGAGAATTTTAAATCGAGCCATAAATATTTTTATAAATATTTATGGAGTGTTAATAAGTCAGTATTAAAGTTTCGTCAAGAAATTTTAAAGTTCTGATAGTTAATTGAACAAAAAGGACTAAATTGTATTAAATGCAAAATTATGGGAAATGATTAAATAGCTTAAATGATAAAAGAAAGAGGGTTTAAAAGAAAAATAGACCCAAGGTCTCTTTGGGCTGGACGGCAATGGCATGAAATCAGCAAAAAAATAAGGAGAATTAAGGGCAAAATTAGAAAATTGCAAAATTTACTTAATAAAGCTAGGACTAAAGTGGAATTATCTAGATTTCTCTTTATTTTTCTGCATTCTCATCAGAAAAAACACCATGGAAGAGTTCCATTAAGCTGGTTTTTCATATTTTTACTTCAGGTAAGTTCAATTCTTGATTATTCTTGAATTTTTTGTGTTTTTGTGACTTTTACAACTAGGTCCACTTGTTAAATTCATTAGTTTTTGATTCTATGAAAGAAATTGAAAGTTTCTATGAATATGTGCTGGAATTATATGATGATTTGGCATCGAATTAGAGCTTTATATTGTTTATATGCTGATTTTATTGAAAGAATTGAATAGAAAGTGAATGTTTGGGACCTAATTGTAAAAGAGTTTGAAGTTAGAGTTGTATGTAGAAATTATGAATTTAAATAGTTATGAAATAACTTATAATGTCTAGGAAAAGTATTAATTGAGAAAATTACCTTAATTGAGGGGTTAATTGAGCAAGGACTGAATTGTATGAATTGTGAACTCTGGGGTAAAATGGAAATCAACATTTTGCACTAAAACTATTTTGGACAGCAGCAGTAGTCTAACTTTGAAAAAATCACCAAAAATTGTAGAAATGTAATTAGAGGATGAATGAAATATGAAATTAAAGCTTATTGAGTCTAGTTTCTTATAGAAGAAATGATGTAAGCAATGGAATTGTAAATCATGAGATATGATAAATTTTGTGAGACAAGGTCAAAATGATTTTGGGTTCCCCTGTTCTAACTTTATAAAATCATATAAAATTGGATAAAAATAATTAGGGGCTTAAATTTATATTTTTAGAATTCTGAATGAGTCTATTTTCAAGAGAAACAAACGAGAATATCATTAAAATCTTGTACGAGGAGATAATTAAATTTTAGTGAAGAAGGGTCGGAACTGTCAGACAGCATAACAGGGGAGAATTCAATGAATAAACTGTATTAATTGGCCCAACCAAAAATTATGAAATTTTTATGATAAGAAGACATATGAGTCTAGTTTCTGGGAAAATTTATGGATCTTAATTTGGAGTTCTTTAGCTCAAGATAAAAATAATTTAGTGACTATGACACAGATGGATAGCTTGAATATTCACATAAGTAGATAGTGAAAATTATGGATAATGTTACCTACAAGTGTGTTGTTTTTACTAAGGATGTAGATGGAGAGGAGGAGGAGGAAAATATACAAAAAATATATGAATGACTCGTGTATAAATTAAACACATGCCCGATTATAATCGATAAGTGTTGGATTAGAAATGATATAATGTTTTATGTGGAATATTTATTATGAAATTATGATTATCGTTACAATACAAAATTTGTACTTGTGAGTTTATATGGCTAAATTTTAGTGATTATTTGTTAATTTTATGAATTTCATGATGTGTTATTTCATATGTATTGATGATAAAATCGTGAATAATGTAAAAGCATGAAAATTGAATAAATGATCAAATTGAACATTTCAGTTCAGTGACAAGATAAATTGAAGGAAAAGACCATAGTTGGACCATGGCAACAAGTGATAAGTGATAGCTTCGGCTACACTTATCTGATCAAGGATAAGTGAAAGTGATAAGTAATAGCTTCGGCTACACTTATCTGATCAAGGACAAATGACAAGTGAAAGTGGTAGTTTCGGCTACCTGATCAGTGAAAAGTGGTAGCTTTTGCTACCAGATCAGTGAAAAGTGGTAGCTTCTGCTACCTGATCAATGAAAAATGGTAGCTCCGACTACCTGATCAATGAAAAATGGTAGCTCCAGCTACCTGATCAGTGAATAGTGGTAGCTTCGGCTACAAGTGACAAGTGATTTCCGTATAAGACCATATCTGGGATATGGCATCGGTTTGATATATGCTACTGTATAATATCATATCTAGGATATGGCATCATTGAGATATGTGATTCGTGTAAGACCATAGCTGGGCTATGACATCGATAAATGAAGATGTGTAAGACCATAGTTGAACTATGACATCGAGTAAACGAAGTATTCAATTCCGTAAGACGTTCACTAATTTGACAAAGTTTGGTAAGTGTTACATGGAATTATGTGATACAGGAAGTACGAGTTGATAAGATATGAGTATAGAACTTGGTTGATAAATGAATTCATTTGTGATTATATAATTGTTCATCTTGAATGTTGTAATACCCTGAAAATCTTTACAATAATATATTATCCTTGATATAATAAAATAAGGAAATAAAGTGATAAAAAGGGAAGTTTTGAGTTATGGCAACATTGGGAAGTAAATTACGATATCTTGATTCAGGAAAGGACTAAATTGTAAAAGTTAGAAAAGTTTTGTTGCCTAAGAGTAAATACTCAAGACTTAAAGGGTTAAAGTGTAAATATGAAAAGTTGAAGAACCAATAGTGTAAATATTTTAAGGGTAGAATGATCTAGAAACTAAGGAAAATGGATGAATTAGGACCAAAATGAATAAGTGAAGAACTATAAGGGACTAAATTGCAATTTTACCAAATTAAATGATGACTCAAGGATGGAATTCTAAAAGATCATGAAGGGCAAAATGGTCAATTAGTAAGAGAGAATTCTAGAATGTAATGATTATGTTAATGATATTTTAAATTAATTAATTAGATAAATATTATTTTATTAATATTTTATGAGATATTTAATATTATTTTATTATTATTTATTTAGTATATAAGGAAAGAAAGATGAAGAATTTTCATCATCTTTCCTTTCCATGCAAACTAACGTGAGAGAAAGAGAGGAAGAAAGAAAGTTTTACTTTCTTTACAATTTGGTCCTTTACCAAAAATTCACCATTTTCACCCAAAAATCAAATGAATTTCCATAGCTACCAAGAGAGAAAATGTTAAGGAGAACATGGGGAGTTAGAATATCAAGTTGGATTCAAGAAATAGAAGCTGGAGGAGAGAAAATCAAGTTAAAGATTGGTATCAAGAGAATAAGGTAAGTACATCAAGATTTCAATATGTTTTTAAGTTTGTTATTGTTGATAAATCATGGAAATAATGTTATAGTAGAGTTTTATTACATAAGGTCCTATGTTCTTGATATGTTAGTGAAGAGAAAATAAGAGAAAGTGATGAGAAATGGTGTAGAAAAAGAAAATAAGGGTGTTATAACATGGTAATTAATATCTTGCACTAAAACAGTTATGGACAGCAGCAGTAGTCTAACTTTGAAAAATCACCATAAATTTTATAAATTGAATTAGAAGATGAAAAAAATATGGAATTAAATCTTAATGAGTCTAGTTTCTCATAGAAGAAACAGTGTAAGCAATGAATTTGTAAATTTTGATATATAATGAATTTTGTGAGACAAGGTCAGAATGAATTCGGGTTCCCCTGTTCAGACTTTGAAAAATAATAAAAAAATGAAGAAAAATAATTAGAGGCTTAAATTTATATTTATAGAATTCTGAATGAGTATAGTTTTATTAGAAACAAACTAGAACATCATTTGAATTCTGTAAAAGGAGATAACTAATTTTTAGTGAAGAAGGGTCAGAACTGTCAGACAGCAGAACAGGGGTGACTTTAATGAATAAACTGTACTAATTGGCTAAACCAAAAATTCTGAAAATTTTATTATAAGAATACATGTGAGTCTAGTTTCAGGAAAAATTAACGGATCTTAATTTCGAGTTCTGTATCTTAATATATAAATAATTTAGTGACTATGACGCAAATGGACAGTTTTAAATGTACATATAAGTAAATAGTGAAATTATTGATAATGTTACTTGTTGTATGTTATATAAATTAAGGATGTGGAATGGAGAGGAGGAGGAGAAAATATGTATGAATATTCATCTAGCATGGCTAATTTGCATGTTTTAGGCTCAGGGACTAAATTGAATAAAAGTAAAATTTTATGGGCAATTTTGTAAAATGTCGAAATGACTAAATTGCATAAAATAGATTATTTTATTATTTAAATTACAAAAATTTAACGAAATTATCAATTTAGTTCAAGATCGGGAAAACATGTTTTAGGGATTAAATTGAAAAGTGTTGAAATTATAGAAAATTTTGATATTTTATAGAATTCATGGACTGTTATCAATATATATGAGAATAATAGTTGGAAATAAGGATTAAATTGCAAGAATTTTACTTTCACGTCCCTAAGGATGAAATCGTCATTAATTAAAGTTTAGGGGCAAAATGGTAATTTTGCCTAGAGCATTAATTAAATGTATTAGAATATGAAATGAATGAAAATGATGATCAAATTTATTTATAAAGATCCGGACGACACAAATACGAGACTTGATCATGGAAAGAAAATATATCGAATAATGAAATAATAAACACGAGCAATCAATGAGGTAAGTTCGTAACTTGAATTATATTCGAAATGCTTGAGATTGTATGTTATTGATGTGAATATGATTTGAATGTTCATTGTATGAAAATTTATAAAACATTGATATATTTGATAAAATGGGAAGAAATCCGGTTGAATGAAAGGAAAATTCGATGGATCTCTGAAAAGGAAATTGGCGGTAAAAGGATCTAGCCGGACGGGTGATCCTATCTGATATAGCCCTCCGAAGAATATGTGTAAAATGGATTTAGCGGACGGGTAATCCGAATTAGGTCTGAATTTAGCTGGACTGGTAATTGGATCCAAGCTCATTAGAGTAATTGTCGTTGCGAGGGATTTAGCTTTGGATGGTAATCCCGACAATACTCTATGAGTTTATATTGCGGGATTTAGCTCGACCGGTAATCCCGCTGCAAGGATGAGGTTCATGGAGTGTGCTCTCTGATATGAAATGTGTAAGACCATGGTTGAAAGATACCATGGCAACCTGATATAAAATGTGTAAGACCATGGTTGAAAGATACCATGGCAACCTGATATGAAATGTGTAAGACCATGGTTGAAAGATACCATGGCAACGTGATATGAAATGAACAAGACCATGGTTGAAAGATACCATGGCAACATGACAGAAAATGAGTAAGACCATAGTTGAAAGACACTATGGCATCATGTCAAAGATAAATAAGACCGTGGATGGGAGACGCTCTAGCATCTGTTGAACAATTGATATTCAGGTAATATGTATCAGATGACGAATGGTTATATGAAATAATTATGAAGATAGATAAACGAAATAAGTATAAGTACATGAAATATAATTTATGTTAAGTTTGATATAAGCTATTACCGGAATAAATATACATAAAATATATGGAAATGATGAAGCATGAAATATTGATATAATGAAATGAATGATAAATGCTTATGAAGAAACGGTAAGAGCATGATATATTTCATGACATGTACATATATGATTATCTTTGATATGTTGATACAAGGAAATTATGTAATTGAGACTATTATTAAACTCAAGTGCGATATGTCGAGAAAATAGATATATCAGTGTTGAATTTATATGAGATATGTGCAAGTATACTAACAATGTTGCTGTTTGATGCTTATACAACTGTCAAACTGTTGATTGAATGGTAATATATTTATTTATATGATGCATTGAATCGGTAAGTATTTAAATTTTTTTTAGTGATCTGTAAATGGTAATAATGCTCAAACCACATTACGGCAATGGATACGGGTTAGGGTGTTACATTTAGTGGTATCGAGCTATGGTTTAGTCGATTCTCGGACCAAACGTAGTACATGTGAAGTCTAAAACACATGTCATTATAATATGTGATAGTGTGATATCTTTCGACTCGATGAGATTTGTTTTATTTATAGAAAGAGATGTTTTCAACCAAGCTAATTCGATAATGTTAAAAGCGATACTCAAGTATATGAGTAGAAAGTTGATTATGATGAATCGGTATAAAAAAATGGTATGAATAAATGTTTTATAATACATGTCGATGATGAATATGATGCTATATGTATTATTAAAAGCAAATTATATTACTACATGAAATATTGTGCTGATGACTAAATTACAAAATATATAAAAGTAATATATGAAGTACATGATAAGGATTATTAGAGAATTATGAATAAATAGTGAATTTTGAAATATATTACATGTATGGAAGATACAGAAGATATAAGTATATGAATTATTGGTACAAGGATTAAATTGTAAAGCATGTAAAAGTATCATGCGAAAGGTGTAAAAGTGATATGCGTGCATGAAATAATTTGCCCAAGTAGACAAGATTAGAACTACTAGTATATTAAGGGACCTCAGCATGCTTTCTGATTATTAGCACATTCGCACATTTGTACTTTCTGTATAGCACTTCAAGTGTTTTCTATTTAATAGTGCATAATAATGCACCTCTATATAAGTCCCATATATCCGAAGTGTTCTATCTAGTCTACTGGGCCTCTGCTAAGTAAAAAGTAAACAATTTTCGTTACGAAGTAAAGGATTATCTCGAGTAAAAATGTTAGTTATGATGAAGTAGAACTCGTAAAAGTACGAATAAATGTTTTATAGTTCTTGAGAAAGATAAATGTTATATGAGTAAATATATGACAATTAAATTATGAGACTTTACGATCTATACCCTTTACTAGTACAATTATATGCAATGAAATTCATGAGATTTATATTGATTAAGTTCGAGCGGAAAGTGAAAAACTCAATGGTTGAACAATTGATAATGCAATGAATTGAGAATGAGTTAATAAGTAAAGATGGGTTACGAATAAAGATATCGATTTTTCTTAAACTAGTTGAGATATCTGATATCCTTTGTTAAAAAAGAAGTTATTTATGGGAAAATCGATTTATTTAAATATGGTATTTACTGAATAGTTAACTGAAAATTTCTTCCAATTAGTTTTTTGAGTGGAGTAAATGATGTGAAATTATTGATGACTATACTAGTCAATAGATTGGTGAATAGATTGCAAAAATATTTGAATATAGCCGTTATAACTGGGTATATTATAGTAAATTTTGGGATTTTATATGGGTATCTTATATATATTGATATTTTCGAGGCATATGGAACTGTTCATGTTTGGATGCTATAATCAATATATGAAAAGGTTGGATAAATATGCTAATAGACGAAATTATCGCAAGTCGATTGATTCACAAGTGGTACTACTCTATCTTTCTTTGGTTTTCAAGCCAATATATGTGATAGAATACTTGATAATAAGATTCATATGATATTATTTTCTATTTCTATTGGTAGAAGCTCTGAAAGGTAAATATGAAATATTGTATTGAAAATAAATTATGAAATGAAAAGATAGAGAATGGATATAAATGATAAACTGGGTAAATATGTACAGAAAGAAACTATAGAACTATAGAAATAATGAAATTCATGATCAAAAGAAAACAAGAAAATTTCGAGGACGAAATTTATTTTAAGGGGGAGAGAAATGTAATACCCTGAAAATCTTTACAATAATATATTATCCTTGATATAATAAAATAAGGAAATAAAGTGATAAAAAGGGAAGTTTTGAGTTATGGCAACATTGGGAAGTAAATTACGATATCTTGATTCAGGAAAGGACTAAATTGTAAAAGTTAGAAAAGTTTTGTTGCCTAAGAGTAAATACTCAAGACTTAAAGGGTTAAAGTGTAAATATGAAAAAGTTGAAGAACCAATAGTGTAAATATTTTAAGGGTAGAATGATCTAGAAACTAAGGAAAATGGATGAATTAGGACCAAAATGAATAAGTGAAGAACTATAAGGGACTAAATTGCAATTTTACCAAATTAAATGATGACTCAAGGATGGAATTCTAAAAGATCATGAAGGGCAAAATGGTCAATTAGTAAGAGAGAATTCTAGAATGTAATGATTATGTTAATGATATTTTAAATTAATTAATTAGATAAATATTATTTTATTAATATTTTATGAGATATTTAATATTATTTTATTATTATTTATTTAGTATATAAGGAAAGAAAGATGAAGAATTTTCATCATCTTTCCTTTCCATGCAAACTAACGTGAGAGAAAGAGAGGAAGAAAGAAAGTTTTACTTTCTTTACAATTTAGTCCTTTACCAAAAATTCACCATTTTCACCCAAAAATCAAATGAATTTCCATAGCTACCAAGAGAAAAAATGTTAAGGAGAACATGGGGAGTTAGAATATCAAGTTGGATTCAAGAAATAGAAGCTGGAGGAGAGAAAATCAAGTTAAAGATTGGTATCAAGAGAATAAGGTAAGTACATCAAGATTTCAATATGTTTTTAAGTTTGTTATTGTTGATAAATCATGGAAATAATGTTATAGTAGAGTTTTATTACATAAGGTCCTATGTTCTTGATATGTTAGTGAAGAGAAAATAAGAGAAAGTGATGAGAAATGGTGTAGAAAAAGAAAATAAGGGTGTTATAACATGGTAATTAATATCTTGCACTAAAACAGTTATGGACAGCAGCAGTAGTCTAACTTTGAAAAATCACCATAAATTTTATAAATTGAATTAGAAGATGAAAAAATATGGAATTAAATCTTAATGAGTCTAGTTTCTCATAGAAGAAACAGTGTAAGCAATGAATTTGTAAATTTTGATATATAATGAATTTTGTGAGACAAGGTCAGAATGAATTCAGGTTCCCTGTTCAGACTTTGAAAAATAATAAAAAATGAAGAAAAATAATTAGAGGCTTAAATTTATATTTATAGAATTCTGAATGAGTATAGTTTTATTAGAAACAAACTAGAACATCATTTGAATTCTGTAAAAGGAGATAACTAATTTTTAGTGAAGAAGGGTCAGAACTGTCAGACAGCAGAACAGGGGTGACTTTAATGAATAAACTGTACTAATTGGCTAAACCAAAAATTCTGAAAATTTTATTATAAGAATACATGTGAGTCTAGTTTCAGGAAAAATTAACGGATCTTAATTTCGAGTTCTGTATCTTAATATATAAATAATTTAGTGACTATGACGCAAATGGACAGTTTTAAATGTACATATAAGTAAATAGTGAAATTATTGATAATGTTACTTGTTGTATGTTATATAAATTAAGGATGTGGAATGGAGAGGAGGAGGAGAAAATATGTATGAATATTCATCTAGCATGGCTAATTTGCATGTTTTAGGCTCGGGGACTAAATTGAATAAAAGTAAAATTTTATGGGCAATTTTGTAAAAATGTCGAAATGACTAAATTGCATAAAATAGATTATTTTATTATTTAAATTACAAAATTTAACGAAATTATCAATTTAGTTCAAGATCGGGGAAAACATGTTTTAGGGATTAAATTGAAAAGTGTTGAAATTATAGAAAATTTTGATATTTTATAGAATTCATGGACTGTTATCAATATATATGAGAATAATAGTTGGAAATAAGGATTAAATTGCAAGAATTTTACTTTCACGTCCCTAAGGATGAAATCGTCATTAATTAAAGTTTAGGGGCAAAATGGTAATTTTGCCTAGAGCATTAATTAAATGTATTAGAATATGAAATGAATGAAAATGATGATCAAATTTATTTATAAAGATCCGGACGACACAAATACGAGACTTGATCATGGAAAGAAAATATATCGAATAATGAAATAATAAACACGAGCAATCAATGAGGTAAGTTCGTGTAACTTGAATTATATTCGAAATGCTTGAGATTGTATGTTATTGATGTGAATATGATTTGAATGTTCATTGTATGAAAATTTATAAAACATTGATATATTTGATAAAATGGGAAGAAATCCGGTTGAATGAAAGGAAAATTCGATGGATCTCGAAAAGGAAATTGGCGGTAAAAAGGATCTAGCCGGACGGGTGATCCTATCTGATATAGCCCTCCAGAAGAATATGTGTAAAATGGATTTAGCCGGACGGGTAATCCGAATTAGGGTCTGAATTTAGCTTTGACTGGTAATTGGATCAAGCTCATTAGAGTAATTGTCGTTGCGGGATTTAGCTTTGGTGGTAATCCCGACAATACTCTATGAGTTTATATTGCGAGGATTTAGCTGGACTGGTAATCCCACTGCAAGGATGAGGTTCATGGAGTGTGCTCTCGATATGAAATGTGTAAGACCATGGTTGAAAGATACCATGGCAACTGATATAAAATGTGTAAGACCATGGTTGAAAGATACCATGGCAACTCGATATGAAATGTGTAAGACCATGGTTGAAAGATACCATGGCAACGTGATATGAAATGAACAAGACCATGGTTGAAAGATACCATGGCAACATGACGAGAAAATGAGTAAGACCATAGTTGAAAGACACTATGGCATCATGTCAAAGATAAATAAGACCGTGGATGGGAGGCGCTCTAGCATCTGTTGAACAATTGATATTCGGTAATATGTATCGGATGACGAATGGTTATATGAAATAATTATGAAGATAGATAAACGAAATAAGTATAAGTACATGAAATATAATTTATGTTAAGTTTGATATAAGCTATTACGGAATAAATATACATAAAATATATGGAAATGATGAAGCATGAAATATTGATATAATGAAATGAATGATAAATGCTTATGAAGAAAGCGGTAAGAGCATGATATATTTCATGACATGTACATATATGATTATCTTTGATATGTTGATACAAGGAAATTATGTAATTGAGACTATTATTAAACTCAAGTGCGATATGTCGAGAAAATAGATATATCAGTGTTGAATTTATATGAGATATGTGCAAGTATACTAACAATGTTGCTGTTTGATGCTTATACAACTGTCAAACTGTTGATTGAATGGTAATATATTTATTTATATGATGCATTGAATCGGTAAGTATTTAAATTTTTTAGTGATCGTAAATGGTAATAATGCTCAAACCACTGCTCGGCAATGGATACGGGTTAGGGTGTTACATTTAGTGGTATCGAGCTATGGTTTAGTCGATTCTCGGACCAAACGTAGTACATGTGAAGTCTAAAAACACATGTCATTATAATATGTGATAGTGTGATATCTTTCGACTCTGATGAGATTTGTTTTATTTATAGAAAGAGATGTTTTTCAACCAAGCTAATTCGATAATGTTAAAAGCGATACTCAAGTATATGAGTAGAAAGTTGATTATGATGAATCGGTATAAAAAAATGGTATGAATAAATGTTTTATAATACATGTCGATGATGAATATGATGCTATATGTATTATTAAAAGCAAATTATATTACTACATGAAATATTGTGCTGATGACTAAATTACAAAATATATAAAAGTAATATATGAAGTACATGATAAGGATTATTAGAGAATTATGAATAAATAGTGAATTTTGAAATATATTACATGTATGGAAGATACAGAAGATATAAGTATATGAATTATTGGTACAAGGATTAAATTGTAAAGCATGTAAAAGTATCATGCGAAAGGTGTAAAAGTGATATGCGTGCATGAAATAATTTGCCCAAGTAGACAAGATTAGAACTACTAGTATATTAAGGGACCTCAGCATGCTTTCTGATTATTAGCACATTCAGCACATTTGTACTTTCTGTATAGCACTTCAGTGTTTTCTATTTAATAGTGCATAATAATGCACCTCTATATAAGTCCCATATATCCAAGTGTTCTATCTAGTCTCTTGGGCCTCTGCTAAGTAAAAAGTAAACAATTTTAATTCTGAAGTAAAGGATTATCTCTGAGTAAAAATGTTAGTTATGATGAAGTAGAACTCGTAAAAGTGCGAATAAATGTTTTATAGTTCTTGAGAAAGATAAATGTTATATGAGTAAATATATGACAATTAAATTATGAGACTTTACGATCTATACCCTTTACTAGTACAATTATATGCAATGAAATTCATGAGATTTATATTGATTAAGTTCGAAGCGGAAAGTGAAAAACTCAATGGTTGAACAATTGATAATGCGATGGAATTGAGAATGAGTTAATAAGTAAAGATGGGTTACGAATAAAGATATCGATTTTTCTTAAACTAGTTGAGATATACTGATATCACCGTTAAAAAAGAAGTTATTTATGGGAAAATCGATTTATTTAAATATGGTATTTACGAATAGTTAACTGAAAATTTCTTCGAATTAGTTTTTTGAGTGGAGTAAATGATGTGAAATTATTGATGACTATACTAGTCAATAGATTGGTGAATAGATTGCAAAAATATTTGAATATAGCCGTTATAATTGGGTATATTATAGTAAATTTTGGGATTTTATATGGGTATCTTATATATATTGATATTTTCGGAGGCATATGGAACTGTTCATGTTTGGATGCTATAATCAATATATGAAAAGGTTGGATAAATATGCTAATAGACGAAATTATCGCAAGTCGATTGATTCACAAGTGGTACTACTCTATCTTTCTTTGGTTTTCAAGCCAATATATGTGATAGAATACTTGATAATAAGATTCATATGATATTATTTTCTATTTCTATTGGTAGAAGCTCGAAGGTAAATATGAAATATTGTATTGAAAATAAATTATGAAATGAAAAGATAGAGAATGGATATAAATGATAAACTGGGTAAATATGTACAGAAAGAAACTATAGAACTATAGAAATAATGAAATTCATGATCAAAAGAAAACAAGAAAATTTCGAGGACGAAATTTATTTTAAGGGGGAGAGAAATGTAATACCCTGAAAATCTTTACAATAATATATTATCCTTGATATAATAAAATAAGGAAATAAAGTGATAAAAAGGGAAGTTTTGAGTTATGGCAACATTGGGAAGTAAATTACGATATCTTGATTCAGGAAAGGACTAAATTGTAAAAGTTAGAAAAGTTTTGTTGCCTAAGAGTAAATACTCAAGACTTAAAGGGTTAAAGTGTAAATATGAAAAAGTTGAAGAACCAATAGTGTAAATATTTTAAGGGTAGAATGATCTAGAAACTAAGGAAAATGGATGAATTAGGACCAAAATGAATAAGTGAAGAACTATAAGGGACTAAATTGCAATTTTACCAAATTAAATGATGACTCAAGGATGGAATTCTAAAAGATCATGAAGGGCAAAATGGTCAATTAGTAAGAGAGAGAATTCTAGAATGTAATGATTATGTTAATGATATTTTAAATTAATTAATTAGATAAATATTATTTTATTAATATTTTATGAGATATTTAATATTATTTTATTATTATTTATTTAGTATATAAGGAAAGAAAGATGAAGAATTTTCATCATCTTTCCTTTCCATGCAAACTAACGTGAGAGAAAGAGAGGAAGAAAGAAAGTTTTACTTTCTTTACAATTTAGTCCTTTTACCAAAATTCACCATTTTCACCCAAAATCAAATGAATTTCCATAGCTACCAAGAGAAAAAATGTTAAGGAGAACATGGGGAGTTAGAATATCAAGTTGGATTCAAGAAATAGAAGCTGGAGGAGAGAAAATCAAGTTAAAGATTGGTATCAAGAGAATAAGGTAAGTACATCAAGATTTCAATATGTTTTTAAGTTTGTTATTGTTGATAAATCATGGAAATAATGTTATAGTAGAGTTTTATTACATAAGGTCCTATGTTCTTGATATGTTAGTGAAGAGAAAATAAGAGAAAGTGATGAGAAATGGTGTAGAAAAAGAAAATAAGGGTGTTATAACATGGTAATTAATATCTTGCACTAAAACAGTTATGGACAGCAGCAGTAGTCTAACTTTGAAAAATCACCATAAATTTTATAAATTGAATTAGAAGATGAAAAAAATATGGAATTAAATCTTAATGAGTCTAGTTTCTCATAGAAGAAACAGTGTAAGCAATGAATTTGTAAATTTTGATATATAATGAATTTTGTGAGACAAGGTCAGAATGAATTCGGGTTCCCCTGTTCAGACTTTGAAAAATAATAAAAAAATGAAGAAAAATAATTAGAGGCTTAAATTTATATTTATAGAATTCTGAATGAGTATAGTTTTATTAGAAACAAACTAGAACATCATTTGAATTCTGTAAAAGGAGATAACTAATTTTTAGTGAAGAAGGGTCAGAACTGTCAGACAGCAGAACAGGGGTGACTTTAATGAATAAACTGTACTAATTGGCTAAACCAAAAATTCTGAAAATTTTATTATAAGAATACATGTGAGTCTAGTTTCAGGAAAAATTAACGGATCTTAATTTCGAGTTCTGTATCTTAATATATAAATAATTTAGTGACTATGACGCAAATGGACAGTTTTAAATGTACATATAAGTAAATAGTGAAATTATTGATAATGTTACTTGTTGTATGTTATATAAATTAAGGATGTGGAATGGAGAGGAGGAGGAGAAAAATATGTATGAATATTCATCTAGCATGGCTAATTTGCATGTTTTAGGCTCAGGGACTAAATTGAATAAAAGTAAAATTTTATGGGCAATTTTGTAAAATGTAGAAATGACTAAATTGCATAAAATAGATTATTTTATTATTTAAATTACAAAATTTAACGAAATTATCAATTTAGTTCAAGATCGGGGAAAACATGTTTTAGGGATTAAATTGAAAAGTGTTGAAATTATAGAAAATTTTGATATTTTATAGAATTCATGGACTGTTATCAATATATATGAGAATAATAGTTGGAAATAAGGATTAAATTGCAAGAATTTTACTTTCACGTCCCTAAGGATGAAATCGTCATTAATTAAAAGTTTAGGGGCAAAATGGTAATTTTGCCTAGAGCATTAATTAAATGTATTAGAATATGAAATGAATGAAAATGATGATCAAATTTATTTATAAAGATCCGGACGACACAAATACGAGACTTGATCATGGAAAGAAAATATATCGAATAATGAAATAATAAACACGAGCAATCAATGAGGTAAGTTAGTAAACTTGAATTATATTCGAAATGCTTGAGATTGTATGTTATTGATGTGAATATGATTTGAATGTTCATTGTATGAAAATTTATAAAACATTGATATATTTGATAAAATGGGAAGAAATCCGGTTGAATGAAAGGAAAATTCGATGGATCTCGAAAAGGAAATTGACGGTAAAAGGATCTAGCAGGACGGGTGATCCTATCTGATATAGCCCTCCGAAGAATATGTGTAAAATGGATTTAGCCGGATGGGTAATCCGAATTAGGTCTGAATTTAGCTTTGGGTAGTAATTCGGATCCAAGCTCATTAGAGTAATTGTCGTTGCGGGATTTAGCTTTGGGTGGTAATCCAGACAATACTCTATGAGTTTATATTGCGAGATTTAGCTTTGACTGGTAATCCCGCTGCAAGGATGAGGTTCATGAGTGTGCTCTCGATATGAAATGTGTAAGACCATGGTTGAAAGATACCATGGCAACTGATATAAAATGTGTAAGACCATGGTTGAAAGATACCATGGCAACTGATATGAAATGTGTAAGACCATGGTTGAAAGATACCATGGCAGCGTGATATGAAATGAACAAGACCATGGTTGAAAGATACCATGGCAACATGACAGAAAATGAGTAAGACCATAGTTGAAAGACACTATGGCATCATGTCAAAGATAAATAAGACCGTGGATGGGAGACGCTCTAGCATCTCATTGAACAATTGATATTCGGTAATATGTATCGGATGACGAATGGTTATATGAAATAATTATGAAGATAGATAAGCGAAATAAGTATAAGTACATGAAATATAATTTATGTTAAGTTTGATATAAGCTATTACGGAATAAATATACATAAAATATATGGAAATGATGAAGCATGAAATATTGATATAATGAAATGAATGATAAATGCTTATGAAGAAGCGGTAAGAGCATGATATATTTCATGACATGTACATATATGATTATCTTTGATATGTTGATACAAGGAAATTATGTAATTGAGACTATTATTAAACTCAAGTGCGATATGTCGAGAAAATAGATATATCGATGTTGAATTTATATGAGATATGTGCAAGTATACTAACAATGTTCTTGTTTGATGCTTATACAACTGTCAAACTGTTGATTGAATGGTAATATATTTATTTATATGATGCATTGAATCGGTAAGTATTTAAATTTTTTAGTGATCGTAAATGGTAATAATGCTCAAACCACATTACGGCGTGGATACGGGTTAGGGGTGTTACAATTTTATTTTTTTTTTAGAAAAATTCTTCAAAGAAGAAAAATTTTTTTATTGCTTTCAAAATCTTTCCAAAAAATTCCAAAAATAGAGGGTAATGTAAAAGGAAAATAATGAAAAAAGAATTATTTATTTTTAAGAAATTTTTAGCTTTAAAAAAAAAGAAAAAAAAGGTAGATATAAATGGATTAAACAATTTAATATAAAAAAAGATAATATTCAAAAAATTAATTTAATTAGAATGTCCCTTTTAAAAAAAAAAAAAAAATGTATTTTATATTTAAAAATTATAAGAATTTAAGGAAGGTTAAAAATGAACAAATAAATTTTAATTGAAATAGTATTTTAAAATTAAGTTAAAAAAATTATTTTAATAGGAGGGGAAAATATGATTTTTGTGAATAAAAAAATTTGGATTTAAAAAAAATAAATTTTTTAATAAATTAATATTTAG
Source organism: Gossypium arboreum (assembly GCF_025698485.1). Classification (NCBI taxonomy): domain Eukaryota; kingdom Viridiplantae; phylum Streptophyta; class Magnoliopsida; order Malvales; family Malvaceae; genus Gossypium; species Gossypium arboreum. The sequence goes on from NC_069081.1 coordinate 2,556,442, forward strand.
GAAATTTGGTAATAAATAATAAATTTTTTATGTTAAATGAAAGTAATAATTTATGGCAACTCGATATAAAATGTGTAAGACCATGGTTGAAAGATACCATGGCAACTGATATGAAATGTGTAAGACCATGGTTGAAAGATACCATGGCAACGTGATATGAAATGAACAAGACCATGGTTGAAAGATACCATGGCAACATGACGAAAAATGAGTAAGACCATAGTTGAAAGACACTATGGCATCATGTCAAAGATAAATAAGACCGTGGATGGGAGACGCTCTAGCATCTGTTGAACAATTGATATTCGTGTAATATGTATCGGATGACGAATGGTTATATGAAATAATTATGAAGATAGATAAGCGAAATAAGTATAAGTACATGAAATATAATTTATGTTAAGTTTGATATAAGCTATTACCGAATAAATATACATAAAATATATGGAAATGATGAAGCATGAAATATTGATATAATGAAATGAATGATAAATGCTTATGAAGAAACGGTAAGAGCATGATATATTTCATGACATGTACATATATGATTATCTTTGATATGTTGATACAAGGAAATTATGTAATTGAGACTATTATTAAACTCAAGTGCGATATGTCGAGAAAATAGATATATCGATGTTGAATTTATATGAGATATGTGCAAGTATACTAACAATGTTGCTGTTTGATGCTTATACAACTGTCAAACTGTTGATTGAATGGTAATATATTTATTTATATGATGCATTGAATCGGTAAGTATTTAAATTTTTTTTAGTGATCTGTAAATGGTAATAATGCTCCGAAACCCTGTTCTGGCAGCGGATACGGGTTAGGGGTGTTACAAATGTACTGTCCATATGTATTGATAATTCAAACGTATTAATGAATAAAGTTCCGACATGGAATAAATTGAACACGAGACAAATAATTATGAAATTGAACTCGGAACTCATGAAAATGACGGTTATTGATATATGGAGACATGAGACATTGGTATATGAATATGGAAAATGTTTGATAAATGTGTTTATTCATAATTATGGAATTATATACCTCATGTGTACTATTTGCATAAAGATGATATTTCAAATACTTTGGTTATTTAAGCTTAAATATGAAACAGTATGAAATCAAGATAAGTTGTTATAAAAATATATTTAGATTACAGAGCTATGGCTGACATATGTTGTATGATTACAAAACGTGAAATTGTGTATATATATGAGAAATTTAATGAGAAATGAGCCCATACACGTTTCTTGTTATTTATATGAAGTGTACGACTGACAAGGGTGATGAAGTTATAAACAGAGAGTTACACGGGTTGAAAACACGGGCGTGTGACTCTCCAAAGTGTGAAGATTTTCTAAATGTTGCAAAAGTTTCATATGCTTACGGTTTGGTCCCGAACCACCCTGAATGTATATTTTGGGCCCCATAGGCCCATATAAAGGACGTTAAACATATGTATGAAAGTTTTTAATTTAGAAAAAAAATTATGGCTGATTTTTACATGATTGATCATATTAAGTTCGGTAATGCCTCGTACCCTATTCTTGGCTCGGAATACTGGTAGGGGGTGTTACAACAAACATGAAAAACACATTACTCGCTAAATACATGACTTTTTTTTTTACCTAAATTACTACTTTTTAGTTTTTACTTTAAATTTTAAGTTTTAATAATTTATTTTACTTTTTATGGTATTTAAAAAGAATTATTTATATGTTATCTTATAAGATTCATATTTAATTTGACTGAAAGTAAAATAAAAAGATTAATTGTTAATTTATTATTGCTTGGTGTTTCTAATTGGATTGTTGAGTATGGTATTTGACCTAGAAAATTAAATTAAATTGTTTTATTTTATTAATTATTTTTTTTAATTTAGAAGATTTTAAGTATTTTATCTTTTAAAAGTTTTCAACTATTTTATTTAATTTTTAAATGATGTTTTTAAAAGATGTTAACTTATGAGTTGATTAAGATATGTATTATTAGAACATTCTAAAATATTATTTTATTGATTAGGTATTTTATTTATATGATTAATTTTTACTTTTTAAGATGTTTGACTGCTGTATTTAAATTTTATAGTTATCTATATGATAACTCAAGAGTCCATTTGAAATTTATATCTAACCTAATAAAAGAATCAAAGTTAAAAATATTTTATTAATTATTTTATTTTATTAATGATTTTATTAATGCTTAAAATGTTACGTTTTAATTACTTACATTATCGTATTGTAACATTTTAATCATTGAGAATTAATTATCGTTAGTAATGTAACATTAAGTTGACATGACAAATTAAATCATCGTTTCAAATAAAAATTTTAGGTTAAATTATACAATTGGTCCCTATATTTTTTTCGTTTTGAGTAATTTTATTTGTTTTCTTTGAACTTTTTTTTCTTTATCTTCCATTCTCTTCTCTTTCTCCGCTATTTTCCTCCTTTTTCATTTCTTTTAACGTAATTTTTCTATGTTTTTCATTTGCTAAAACTAGTCTATATACTTTTATTTTTCAACAATTTAATTTTTTCTTTTTATTTCTTTATTTTCCTTTTTTTCTTTCCTTTTATTTTTCTCTCTCCTCATATTCTTCAATGCAGAAACAAAATATTTGCCCAACAAATAAATCAAGTCCTTATTTCTTTCACATGATTCCTAAATTGAATTTCACTCAAAACCGAATATTAATCATTTTTAATTAAATCTCGACTTGAATATAACCTAATTTTAAAAATAAAACTGGATCTAACTAATCAATATAAAAAACCACATCCTTAAGCAAATCTAAACATAAGTTGAATTCTTTATATTCAAAACAATTTTTTTTCCATTTCTAAACTTTTACAAAATCGTATAGATTATTTCTTTCATTTTCTTTTATTTTCTAATGAATAAAATTAAGCAAATGATAAAATTGATCTAAACTTTCTTGAATATCACAAGCAAGCTTTATTTGAAGCAGAGCATGTATGAACCGAAGAGAAAAAGGGAGTACGGAACCAAATTGGTTTGGGTAAAGTTGGGAGTAAGTTTCGTATGGTGGTCATTTTAGTCATTGAGCGTGTAGAGCTCATTTGAAGAATTTGTAAAATAATGTAGTTTCAAGAGGGCAAGAATGTTGTAGGTAAGATAAATAAGTTGGTCGTGGGGGTTGGTTAGGAGGTTAAAGGAAAGGGCTCAGGAAGCTTTGTTGAGGGTGGACTACCATAAGTCATGACTGACGAGGTCTTCGAATGAGGCAAGCTTGGGGACTAGGTCATTGAGATCGAGATCCAAATTAGTTCGTTAAAACTATGATAGATGATGAGAGTTTGTACTTGTGGGGTGAGAACATGCGAAACAAGTTTTATTTTGGTTTCAGTTTTCGTCTTTTCTTTTTTCATAAACATAAAAAAATTTTAACAAAAGGAAAATATAGAAAAACTATATTAAAAGAGATGAAGAAGGGAGGAAAACAGAGAAAGAAGCAAAAGAGAATGAAAAAAAAAAGAAAGTTAAAAGAACATAAAAGAAAAAAAATTAAATTGCTCAAAACGAAAAAATATTGGACCAATAGTATAATTTAACCTAAAATTTTAGTTTGAAATGATTTTTGAGCATGGGCTTTTTCAGTAAAAAAAATCAAATGGATTCAAAATATATTCAACTAGGGTTTTCTGGACCGTATCAATAAGCTAGACCTATAGTTCGAGTTGTTTCATGCCATAAATAAACTCGAAAGCTCAAGAAATCCGTTGGACAAGCGGACTCACATATCTTACAACCAACACAATCTTCTGTTCTTGAAGCGGAAGCAATTTGCTTAGCTTTACATCCATCTCAAGGTATCATTTCTAACACATCGGTGAGGCAGACTCGGATACATTGAGTACACCCAATACATGTATCATAAATTTTTACTGAATGTGACATCGGATCTATAAATTTTTTAACATCATAAAATTTCAATCTAGTAAACTTGTAAATAAATATAGTTAAACACCAGATGAATCAACGATTTACCAGAAATTTTCTAATCAATTTCCTTCGGGATCAACTCATAAGAAAGGACCAAGATACTTTGATTTCTTACGTTTTCGAAAACATGATGTAAATTCCAACATATTGTACATGCTAATTCAAATTGGTGAATCTTATAATTTAATATTATTAATATTACTTATTCAACAAAGTTGATTGATTGATACGCGTTGATTTTTTATTACGATAAATCGATGACACAATAGTCGATCTAATAGTTTGCTTGTAATGCAATAGCTATAACAAAAATTGAGAAAATATTTCCTTTTAATTGCCGACTGTCATGTCAGATACCCGTGTTTCTGTTTTGGTCACCAAACTTGAAAAAAATTCAATTTAGGCACTAATGTTTGAATTTGTTCCTGTTTTGGTCATCCGCTATTAAATTGATAACAAAAAACCTTTTTCTAACTGGTATAATAACACATTTGGCCCTCAATCCTTACATATTCTATCGAATTGATCTTAATTCTAAATAATTCAATAAATTTAACTCTTCACATTTACAAACTCTTTTAATTTGATCCTCAAATTTTCTAACTAAAGCTTTCACTTTTAAAATAAATACATTACACATCTATTAATTGTTTTATTTATGGTTGAAATTATCCAATTCAAGATATAATCCTTTTTGTTTTTTTAAAGAAGTTATTATTAGAGATTAATAAAACACCATTAAAATAATATAAAATAAAAATTTTAAAAATATAATATATAATAAAGTTATATAAATGATTAATATTTGTAAAATATTATTTTTCACTCTAACTAGCATTATTTTAGTTTTTTATTAATTTGGTAAATGATTTGTCACTAAATCAGATTATTAACGATAAGTATTGTTTATTATGGATTTAAATATTAAAAATAAATAGAACACATAATAAACTTTTAATCGGGTTATAAAATTGAAAAAATCATTACCAATGTAACAAAAGAAAATTCAATTAATTCTTTCATATTTTTTCTTATGAAAAATTAAATGTTCATAATTTTTCTTATATAATTATTGATTGAACAATTGGATTCTTCAAATTCATATTTTCTAACTCTAGATTTAATTTCCAATTACAATGACTAACTTCGAAGACTATTTCTATGTATCTTGAAGGAAATATCATACGGTTAACGACAAAAGTAAATCTAAAGTGGTCTTTTTAAAGGTTTTCTCAATTTCTTTGGCTCGAAAAATGGCTCGTCAGTTGAGAGAAGTTATTATTATTATTATTATTATTATTATTATTATTATTTTGAGTTTTACAAATTTATAGATGAGAAATGCCTTTGTTTTAAGAGCTAAAAGCTTTGGTTAGGAATTTTGAGGATCAAATTGATAGAACTTGCAAATGAGAAGGGTTAAATTTATTGAATTATTTAGAATTAGGATCAAATTGATAGAATATATAAGTATTGATGACTAAGTATATTATTATACTAGTTAGAAAAAGACTTCCTATTATCAATTTAACGACGAATGACTAAAATAGGAACAATTGAAATGTTAGTACCTAAATCGAAAATTTTTAAAATTAGGTAATCAAAATAGGAATACGGACATAATTCAATGACCATTTGTATAATTTACCCAAATTAAAATATAAAAAAGAAGTGGCTGACTTTTCAAATTTCAGATTAAATCTCCTTTGTAATTTCCATACCCTTGTTTGTTTTATGTAACTCCTTTATCGTCTTGATCGCATTTTCCAGAACATTAATGTTCATTTAATAATTAATAAACAAAAGCTAATTCTTCAATATTATTTTATTTAGCTATAATTATGTATAGATTTAATTTGCTTCAATATGTACATAAAATAATGAATTTACTTTTCTCCGTTCTTGTAGCACGTTTTTATTATTTGTGGGAATTGATCTCACAACCACGTGGTTAAAAACTACACATCCTATTAACCAAACTAAAATAAACATTTTGTAATATGATAAATATAATAACTAATTATATTGTAGTCTGGTGCCGCCAATGTGTTTGATGGCACCAATATTTTTTTTTTAAAAAATTCATGTGGTGCCGCCAACCAATCAGGTGGTACCGAAAAATATCATAACAAATAATCAATTTCGGTAATTAATTTGTAAGGTGACCCATTTTGATATTTAATTATTTTTTTAGATTATTAAGGTAAAAAAAAAAACCTTAAACAACGTTATAAAATTCTTATCATATTTTTAATAGAGAAAATAATATATTTTAATTAATTATACAATCAATCTGCACATTGTACAAGTAAGAAAACTAGTATATATACTTATATAAATGTTATATAATATATAATTTATTTTTCTGTATATATAATATATAATTTATTTTTCAGCAAAATAATAAATAATTTATTAACAAACTAAAAATAAACTATAAATGTATACGCAGAAAATATTTAAATAGTTATATAATATATCTCGTAATTAAAAATTAAACTATAAATATATGAAAAATATTTAAAAGTATCGATAAATTTAAAATAATACATAAAAAAATCGATATTGATATGTATCAATACCAAAATAGAAACGATACCGCTATTAATACGTTAGTGAATATGTTGACATAATTTTTCTTTCCTTGTATAGGTATGTCATCTATGTATAAATTCTCTTGTACTAATCATTGAGAAATATAAAGATAAATTAAATTCACTTTGGTTGTTCTTCACTTTCCTACTACTTTCATTTTTATATATATAAAAAAAAATTCGAATGTTACTATCTCATATTAAATTGCATCCAAAATAATAAAGTTATGGATATTGTTAGGATAATTCATGTCAAAGTTTAAGTTACAACTCTTAGAAAGAGACCAATTACAAAGAAAATCGGCTAATTTGTTATAACGACGGTTAACCCATTTGATTTCCCTTTTTTACTACTCTTTTAAGGGAAGGTGAACCCTTTTTCAAATATTAAATAGGGTAAATTTCATACAATGTCATTAAATTATTAGTAGATTTACGTTTTGGTTTTTTAACTTTGAAAAATTATAGAATAGTCATTGAATTATTCAGAAGTTTTCATTTAAATCACTGAGATGTTAAAATTGTTGCTAAATGGCCATCTGTATTCACATTGCTTGCACCACTCGAAAGCTCTCATTCCCTTTTCTTCTACAATTTAGATTTTTTTTATGAAATAACTTTGAATATCACGAATCTGCCAATCAAAATCTAAACAACTTTCTTCTCCGATCTGTGATACTGGCCGTCCGATCTACTTGGATCTAAGATATTTTCTTTTACTTGTGGATAGATACTGATTCACCATATGACATTCGAATCGTCGCTTGGAGCTCGCTAGCCGAACTTAAAAAAAAAAAAACTTAATAGCCCATAAACTTAAATGGAAACTTTTGAATAATTCACTGACTTAAATGAAAACTTTCAAATAGTTTAATGACCATTTTGTAGCCTTTTGAAGTTAAGTGACCAAAATGTAAACTTACTAATAGTTTAGTGACCTTGTGTGTAGTTACTTTATAAAATATGTAATAGTTTAAGGCTAAATTCTATTTAAGGTCACTAAGCTATTAGTAAATTTACATTTTGGTCTCTCAACTTCAAAAAGTTACAAAATGGTTATTGAACTATTCAATAGTTTTCATTTAATTCATTAAGCTATTAAAATCGTTGTTATATGACCTTCGCTGTTTGCACTGCTTGTAATAATCAAAAGCTCTTCTTCCCCTTTTTTTCTACAATTTTTTTTTCATGAAACAGTTTTGAATTTCACAAATTCGCAAACTAAAATCCAAACAACTTTCTTTTCCAATCTCTAATACTGATTATCATATCAACTTGGATTTGAATATGTTCTTCTACTTGTAGATGTATATTGATCCATCGTACTGATTGTCGAATCGTCACATGAAGCTCACTAGCTAGATTTTTTTTAAAAGAAATAATAGCTCAATGATTTAAATAAAGAATAGTTTAGTGGTCATTTTTGTAACTTTTTAAAATTGAATGAACGAAATGTAAACTTACTAATAATTTAGTGACAATAAGTGTAGTTTATCAATAGTTTAACTAACCACTTTCTTTAGCATTTTTCGAAAAATCTATGGGACGCTCCGGAAAAAAAAAAGTGTATACCAAAGTTCTAACACTTCGGTTAGAAATTTTGATATTTTTTTTGTACAAGGTATATAATAATTTTTAGCCATTAATACAAATATTTAATATATGTGATGTGATGATTGTTCATTTTATTTTTTAAAAGGTTTCGATCCTTCGAAAATATATCACATTTTTATGAAAAATAAAGCATGGAAAAGTGAAAGGAAGAGTAGTGTATCACTGTTACTCTACTTCTACGTAACTTGGCTCTGGCATTTTCGTGAGCATTTACTGTGCAACGCCTAAACCCTCCCATGCAAAGGAAAACGGCACCGTATTGCTATTGTTTAGTTTTACTGCTACATCTGAAAACCCAAAAGCCAAAACCCAGAAAAAGTGAATTGCCTATCCCTGCTCGTTTTTTCGAGGAAAAAAAGAGAAAGAAATCGAGTTTCCGAGAAACCAAACGGAGCCTGAAGGGTTTTCTTTTTTGTTGCTAGGAAATGCAAAGCTTAGGACCTTTACGACCTCGAAGCACAGTGCTGGTGAAGCGTCCTTGGCTTACTAAACCAATTAACTGGAGAGCACTCTCGTCTATTCCTCCTTCTGATTACTCCAACCAGTCTCGCGGTGGCCTGCCTCGCTTCTTCTCTGAAACTCTTCCTTCTTCCAAGGCAAAATCTTCTCTTTATTCAAGTATTCATCTCTTAACCACCACTCGAAATCTTTTTTCCAATTGTTTGCAAATTTATAAATGCAGGGCGGTGTTATTCGCGTTCAAGGAGATGAATTTTGGCATATGACTAAAGTTTTAAGATTGAAAACTGACGACAGGTACTGCTTGTCATCATTCCATGAAACAATTTCATTTTTCATCCAAATTTGTAACTGTGTTTTTTTTTTTCATTTTATGTACTAAGCTTATAGAAACTCTGGGTTTTGGTGGAGTTCTTTTAATATGTATTTGTTGAATTCTGGCGTATAACTATACAGGGTAGAGCTCTTCAATGGGAAAGGCGGTCTAGTAGAAGGGTTCATACAAAACATTGACCGTTCCTCTATTGATTTTGTGGCTTTGGAAGATCCAAAGCTTGTTCTTCCACAGACCCCACAGTGGCATATATTTGCTGCTTTTGGTAAGTTATCGAGTTACAATAACAAAAATGGAAGTTACAAAAAAGTGGTTCATTTGCTAAATCATTTCCTGTTTAGGTTCACTGAAGGGTGGTCGAGCTGATTGGCTTGTTGAGAAGTGTACTGTATGTCTCATGGAAATACAAACATTTCTACATACATGTATATTTCTTTTTATGTTGGTTGTGTAATTGTGTTACTTTTTTTCACTAATAATATTTTGTTCTCTACATTCTAGGAACTGGGAGCTAGTAGTGTAACACCTTTGCTCACTCAACGTTCTTCTACCATCTCTGACAATCGGGTGGAGAGATTGCAGCGTGTCATTTTAGCAGCAGCTAAACAATGTATGTTTGATTTTACTTGTAATTACTACATGTTTTCTGTTAACTTTACATTTTATTTTCATGTTTGAAGTTAATATTTGCTTCAGTGGAGGTCTAGTTGGGATATATTGCGGTGTTGTGTCTTTTTCTCGTCTTTCATTGCATTTTAGTTTCTTTCTTTTTATCTGTTGTTAGTTATTACTTTAGGTGTTCAATACTCTTGTGAATGTTGATGTTTTCTGCCTTGTATGTATTGTGATTTCTTCTTCTTGTAGGCCAACGGTTGCATGAAATACTCTTGTGAATGTTGATGTTTTCTACCTTGTATGTATTGTGATTTCTTCTTCTTGTAGGCCAACGGTTGCATGAAATGAAACTGAATCATCCCATGAAGATTGATAATCTTATACCTCTTGTGAGTTCTTCCTTTGTTATACTTAAAGCTTTAGTTACTTCATTTGAAAGGTTTTATTTTTCTGATGCTGGTTTGCAGATTTTCACCATATAGCTTTTTTAGCAAGCACCACAAGTTTACGAGTGATTACTGATTCTAGTTCCTTAAAGATAGCTGTTTTTATATATATGCTTCGCATTGTTGTATTCGGGGTTGGTGTAATTTCTTTTTTTACATCCTCCTATATCTTACCCTTAAAATGCATTTTCTCCACTCCTTTTGCTTTATAGGTTGCCAAGTCGAAGCAGTCTTTTATAGCCATAGCAGAAGGTACTCCTCTAGTTAGTGCATTGACTGCAACAACAAAGGAACCTAGTGGGCTGATAATAGTCGGACCAGAAGGGGGTTAGTAATTTAGTATGCACATTATATTAGTCCAATACTTTTGCTGCATTTGCAAGTGTGAATGTCATCTATGGGAGGAAGCTGGCATTCAAATTGATTCTCTGTATAAATATGATAAATAGAAAATAAAGTTGTACTTTCTTATATCCTACTAATTTAAGTTTAGATTGGTTGAGATGACACTGGCATCAATAATTGAGGGCTTCTACTTTCTGCTTTATTTTTGGAAGTGTAAAGACAATTAGTATGACTTGTGGTTCTGATGCTTCAGACTTTACAGAGAAAGAGGTGGATTTGATTACAGAAGCAGGAGCTACAGCTGTTGGTCTTGGCCCTCATCGTTTGCGTGTTGAAACTGCAACTATAGCTATTTTGGCAACCCTTACTCTATGGTCTGGCTCTCAGCAAATCAGTAACTCTTAAGGACTTATGCAGATAGAGGTAGTTCTTATTTTTTTGTCTCTTGCATTGGTGCTGCAACATCTATATCATCTCAGTAACCTTAGTGTCTTCTTAATATGATGAAGATACTGCTGACAGTGGCCGGTAGAGGGAACAAGGAAGAGTACTTGCTTCTTTTTAGCAGAGATGTCAAGTACATTGGTAATTGTCATTTGCCTTCCATTCCTAATCAAGCATATTTTTATAAATTTGTACAAGGGTTAATGTTTTTTTTCACTCTCAGAAAGGGAATGGCTGCAGCTCATTTCATTTAAACTTGACCATGCTCTCTGTGATAATTTATTAGTTTTACACCTTTTTTCACACTTTTTTCTTTTTGTGTATATGTGTATGAATATAGAGAAGCCAATTCCATTTAAGAAATGGATTGATTTAATCCAAAATACTCAATCTAATCAGTCTTTCACACACACACACACACACACACACACGCACACATGTATTAATTGTCCTTCTCTAGAGATACACTATCAGATTCCTTCTACGTGGATACATCAGATCTGCCATAGCAGAAATTTCATCTTCCTCAAAGGAACAAGGTTTGTCCTCATCAATTCTCCCAATCTTTCCAATCCCGACACTATAGCTTCTCCTTCCCATGATAGCTTCTGTTCCCATGGTTCTTCCATTCACCCTTGAGTGTTGTTTTTGTTGCATCTTCTGCTCTACTTTACCATCTATGCCATGCTTAGCTGTCACCCGTAGAAATTGTCTAAACTCTTCACCGTTGTTTGCCACAGAAGAACCGACACTAAAGCTCTTAGGCAAGCGTGGAGCTTCAGGAGGAGTATGACAAACTATCCCTTCACCGTAACCAAGCCTGCCAGAACAATCAACCATATTCTTGATGTACATGTCTCTTGCCTTGCATAAAATTCTGATGGGTAGACGCGCTGTTTTCATCAACTTGCCTCGCTTGTTTGTTTTGCAACCTTTGCTTCTCATTTTTTTAAACCTGCCGTTCCTGTATTAGTTTTCAACCGTGTCGCCAATGATAAAGTCAATCGTAAAACAAAGATAGTATCGGCAATGAACAAATTGCTTGTACTGTTGAAGCAATTAAACGAGGAGGAAATGAAGAGGGTTTATATAAAGGTGGTGTTGGGAATTTGATTACCATATGGACATTTCTTGGAAGTAACTTCGACTCAAAGGTCGTTTAATTGAAACGGTAATTAGCGTGTTGTAAACTACTTGAAATCATCAAACTTCAGCTACTACTGCAATAAAGAAAGATATTAATGGAGACCAAGTAATATTAGAACAGGAAACAAAGGTTTTTTTTTGGAAAGAATCAGACAAACAAAGAGTTTACTAATAATGATCAAAACATAATTTAATGACTTTTTAAGTTGAATTTTTTTGAATAATTCAGTAATTATTTTATAAATTTTTTAAAATTAGAATGATCAAGTAAAAAACCAGTTAGCAAATATTTTTCTCTTAGAGAAAGAGATTGATGTTTGAAATTGACTTCTTCATGGTGAGAATAAGTAAAGTGAGGCTCCAAAGCATTTTAAAGTCAGAGGGGCATAATACTTTTCATCCTTTTGACAAAAATCTGTGTTTATGTATTTATCATATTTATATTAATGAGTTTAGGTGGATAGTTATACATATTTCAAATAATCAGTACAACAATAGAAATTTTCAAAAAATATAATTGATATTGACAGTATTTAATAAAATAAATAATCTATAAATTTATAAATCATTTCATATCAAAATAATTCTATTTTATTTCCAAATACAAAAATGTTATATCATTTCAAAGATTAAATTATTACATATTCAAATAAGTAACCGATTAAAATTTTATGTAAATTAATGATATATAATAATGTTATATGCAAATATAATAATTAATTGGTTTTATGATATCTAAGATTTATTCTTAATTATAAATAATAATGTGTAAAATTGCTTAATTGTAAAAATGTATAATTTCATGATAAATAAGAAAATAAACAATTTCCATAAAAAAGATTAAATTAATCTGTAAAAATTACATAAGACTTTTTTTAGACTTAATTAAATAGGAGATACTTAAATTATACCTTTTGTTTGAGTACAATACTTCAAATTTTCTTTTGGTTAGACTAGGCACTTAAAATTTATTCCATAGCCGGAGTTGTCCCTGCTGTTACATCGGTAAAAAAAAAAAACCGTACGAACAACCGTCTTCTTTTATAAAATGGTGCCAGTTCTTCGTCAAATTGCAACTGATATTGAAGCGAATTAACATTTTAGCAAAGATGAAGGGTACATTGATCCAAATTTACGTGTCTTTCTTCCATCATTTCTTTTTGTCCTTTAGTGTCTTAACAAGGAGAAAGATGTAAATATGAACCGACTGGCGTAGAGCCAAACAACACAAGGAAACCTCATCCTTTTATCTCAATATCCTGAAAACAGAACGAGTGGCTGCCTTCTTCCTTGAGAGAAAAGAAAGAAGACAATGGTGTAAGGGTGTGCAATGGGTTCAATAGCACAAAGTGTTTTAATGGCACTGACTGTAACAGTCAACCAGTTTGCTTCTTCAAACGTGCATGCAGTTCATAGGAAACAAGGCAAATCGCCATCCCCCACTTCTAAACCAAAACCAACCAATACAAAAACAATTACAGCCGCCGCAGCAAACGCTGGTGACACCGGAATTGCAAGGAGAGGTCTCATTTTATCCGCCGTGGCTTCCGCTCCTCAACTCAATGATTCCAGAACCGAGCTTCTCAAAAGTACCGTACCCACTTTTCTTTTGTTCCTTTGGTTTTTTTTCTTTTTTTGTTTGGTAATGTTAAAAAAGACTGAACGAAACAGTAAAAATTTGACAGAGTACTTGAAGAAAACAGAGGAAAACAAAGCCAAGAATGACAAAGAGGTATGCTTCTGAATTGGGATAATTTAAGTAAATGGCCCATTTTCTCCATGATTTGCTTCTTAGTTTTTTTGGTTAGCAGAGAATGGAGAATTATTACAGGCGAAACTACAAGGATTACTTTGAATTCGTTGAAGGGACATTGAAAGGGAAGGACGAGCAGCAGCTAAGTGAAGCAGAAAAGGGTATTCTCGATTGGCTTAAAGCCAACAAATAAGAGATTCAGTCCATCAATCTTTGGACACGTACAGGTTCCAGTTGTTAGATATTTGTAACTCTTAAGTATAATCATGCTGTTTTTGCTGCAAATTGTAGTTTTTGACATTCAATAGATTTCTATTTGGTTATTTAATTTAATTTTGAAATAAATGTAAGAAAAAATACATCACACTCAATTGGTAGGACTCAATTTATAAAAAAAAAAAAAAGCCATAAATTAGTAATTAAATTATTTGAAAGGTATTTTTTAAGTTAAGTGGCTATTAGATGTCTCAACTGCCCGTAAGTTTATAATTTGATTATTCTAATTATTGGTAAGTTTATATTTTGGCCACTCAATTTTTGTATCATTACTCCCTAATCTGATAATCTAAATAATATTAACAACTCAAGCCCCAAACTTTAGCAAAGTCACTATTAACCCCATGCCTCATCTCTAACTTGACCAACTCGTCAACCTTTACTTTTTAACCCACTTACTATTTCCCCTTCGGTCAAAGAGGCTCAAAGTATCGGATTCAGTCAAGAGTTAGCCGGAGAGATCCAAGCAATGGAGGCTTAATCGAAATAAGTTTTAAAGTCTCATTGAGAAGAGGAACATGTCAAAGTCAAGTGACCATTTGATTAGGGCTTCAAGTTTAAATCAACGAAGTTTTAGGCTTCAACGAAAGTTAAACCATAAAGCTAAAAGAGGGAAAGACCTCTGGTTTGGTCTGTTTCCTTTCTAGAGGAAAAGGTTAGGAGATGGCGAGATTATTGGAATACGACTGTGAAGAAGGTCCCCTAAAATCCTAAAACAATCGAATAGTTCAGTGACTAACTTTTAAATTTTTTTTTAAAATTGAGAGGCCAAAGTATAAACTTATTAATTGAGTGACATGTGTAGTTTACCCTATGATGAATAACGAGTTAATAACTATCGGACATCCGTTAGCAACTTAATGACCTAGTGACTTAAACGATAACTTTCAAATAGTTCAATGATCAATTTATAACTTTTTAAAATTGAGTACCAAAATATAAACTTATTAATTGTTGATTGACCTTGGTGTAATTTATCCAAATATAATAGAGAAAAATTAAAGACTTTTAGGATGATATACACTTTTCTTAACGCATTTATGATTTAGTTTTAGAATATATTAGAAGGCCTAAGTACTAAAAAAGCTCCTCTAAAATAATTTAAAAAATCAATTGAGCCCTTCGTTAAAAAGTGCAATCAATCGAACCCTTAATCGAAAGTAACAATCAGTTGAGCCATTGGAATATGGCTTAATTGATTTTAGAGATTGTATAAAATTTTAAATAAATTATAAACAAGATAAAATATGTTAAAAATTTATAAAAGAAGCAACAATTTTAAAATATTTAATCATTTTAATAAATTGTATAAATTTTTATATTTTCCTATTTTATAATTTTTAATAAAATTTTAAAAATTAATAAAAATTATTATTCATTTATGTTTTCCCTCACAAATTGCAATACATCATATCTCAATCTGTCTTTATAAACTTTCCTCGCACCACTTTTTTTCAACCAAAATCATTATTTATCACTTACCTTAAGTTACCAAACACAAAATTCATTATCTTTCAAGTCTCTTACTCGGCACCTCATAAAAATCTAATCACCACCACATTTATAAACTCCCATTAAAGTGAAATCCAAATCTTCTAAACAACAAAAATATAGATCAAATTTGCTGGTTCATTATTAATGTAATTCTTGAAAATATGGATCAAAATTTTTTCCATTTATGAAATTAATTTTTTAATCATAAAAAATGGTATTGAAAAAAAAGAAAAGAACAGATAAAGCACCTACCTTAGTTTTTGAAAATGTTGGGTAGGAAAATGTAATCTTATAGAGAAGTAAACGAGAATACGCATAAGCCACGACTATTTTAAGTACTAAAATTATATTGATTAATATAATAAAATAAAAGGGTATTTTTGAAATTACAGAATAACTAAAATGTTGACAATCCAAACACTAAAACAAGGGAAAGGAAAGGAAAGTAACATCTTTTTCCTTGTTTCGATAGTTTCTTTTGTTTAAGCAAGAGAAAGTAAAGGAAGTTGAATTTCCTTGCTTCCCCTTGAATTACTCAGTTTTTGATTTTACCCAATTTGGGGAAAGAAAAGTGATGTTACTTTTTAAGATATAAAATACATTTTATCTTATTACTTTCCACACAAATTATTTTATAAAAAAATTTTAAAAAATTATTATAAACAATCATTTCGATGTCTAGACACGAGTTTGAACAAGACAATAAACAACGACAAACAACAAATAGAGTAAAGGAGGAGATAGCACACAAAGTTTGTTCAATCCAACTTTTCGAAGCTTCACTCAATGAATAGTTTATTTAATAATTAATCCAACTACTTATTGACGAAAACCCAATCTACTCTCGCATAAAAAATAATTTCAGCCCCAATAAATAATTCTAACCCAAATAATCTCGATCATAACTGTTTAATACTCTCCAATAAAGCCTATGAAAAGAGTGCAAAAATACAAGTAAAAACCAACAGCAAAAATACAAGTAAATCCTTATTTGTTATAAAAAAATAATTTCAAAGATAAGACTAAACCTTATTAGTAGATAAAGTAGCAAGTAAAAAAGCTAGCTTCATCCTTATTAGTAACTATAGCTAATTAAGTAGAGTGTTAATTCTTTGTATTAATTAGTTTCTGGTGTTGGTTAACTGTTAAGGTAGTTATTTGTTAGTTAGTAGTTGTTAATGTTAGTTAGCAGTTTGTTAAAGTCAGCTAGAGGTTGTTGAAAAAGGTTAGCTAGGTTTGTTGTTAGTGATAATCATGCTTTAACACTCTAAGCTTTTTATAACAATATGTGTCTTGTCCCTAATGGAGATATATTAGAGTTTATGAAATAACTAAACATATTATTATTATTTTTAGGCTTAGTGATAAATTTGATCACTAATATTTACATGTTTTGTCAAAATGATCATAAATGTATTTTTGAGCCTTTTTTGTCATCAATCTTTTTATTTTTTCAAACCGCTTTTCTAATGATTTAATTAAAGTAATGTTAAAAAATTTAACGGGAACGATGTGGAATATTTTTAATGAGATGTAATTTATTACTTAGGTAGCGAATAAGACAATTACATATGAAAAATAATAAAATAAATAAATCATATATGAAATTAAAAAATAACAAAATGTATGCATTCATTTTGAAACTTTTTTAGATAATTTATTTTCTTTAAATTAAGAGTTATTTTTTAAAATTTCATATATGATTTATTTATTTTATTATTGTCGAAACCATTTTTTGAAGGATGGGTCGACTTTGGTTTTGTAAGTGAAAATTAAAACGGGAGTCGCCACCGATCTTTATTAGGTGAGATCGGATCACCTTGCTTTAATAAAACGTTTTAGTTTATTAAAACGGTGTTTTGGTCTACGAAATTTGAGAAAACGAGTTCGGGAGTCGGTTACGTACAAGGAAGGGTTAGCACCCTCATAACGCCCAAAATTGGTACCTAATTGATTAATTAGTGTCTCAAAGTCGAAAATTGAAAAGTTTTAAAATAAATTTTGAAATACGATCCCTTTTATGAATGTTGAGTTTAAAAGTGCTTGAATTGGATCAAAACGATTGCTAAAGATTTCCTTGTCTCGAGACATTAGAGAATTACATCCCGTAAGTTAGGACGCGATACCTTGAACTTCCGAGAGGACGCGATACCTTGAACTTCCGAGCGCAAGTTTATCTTTAATTTTAATTGAAATTTCATGTGTTTTTAAAACTCGAAAGGATATTTGGCTATTTAGAATCAACGAGAGAATCAAAACCCCGTAAGTTAGGGCACAATTCTTCGGTGTTCCAAGACACGAAACATTTCCTTATTTTCAAAATTTCTTTTTGTTTTAAATTTGGACCTAAAAGTTTTAATGAAATATTTAAGAGGTATACGTTTAGAAACAAATCATGATGAATAATCCAAATAATGAAACGAATATACACCATAAAAGTCATAATATCGAAATATTTAGACGCTGTTGGGATGACAAGACTTTACAAATCAATATATGTTTTAAACATATGGGCCACTCGATGAATGGGTGAACCGGGTAAGCGTACACGGTATTGAGCATACACATTTCGAAGTAGAAATAATATATAAATAACATAAATAATGAAAAGACAAATAAAATAATATGGTAAGCGAATAAATAACAATAACAGGTAAAGTGTTGGACTTGAAACATAAAACGTACAAGGGTATAATAAACGAACAAATAAGACAAAATATAATGAAAGTGCAATCATCTAAAATCCAAACATAATTTAACCGATTTTACAATGGAATTTGGAACAAAAGGAATTTGGAACAAAAGGAATATACATGTATATATATATATATATATATATATATATATATATATATATATATATATATTCAAAGTGGTGATAAATGTAAAGAATTTTAAAGTAAATAACATACACAATAATTTAAACCAAGTAATTCATATAGAACTCTAAAATAGAATATACATAAAGATTTAAAGTACATCATGTATATAAAAAATTTAAAATAAATAATATGTAAAATAATTTTCCAAAATACATAACGATAAGAAGTATGTGAAAACAATTTAATATAAGTAATATATGAAGTCTTAAGGTAAATAATGATAAAAGGTTTGTAATAAATAATAACAGAATTTAAAATTGTTTACATATAAAATAGTATAACAAAAGAACATGTAAAAACTTAAAATATGCAAAATGGTTTATCATACATAATGTATAAGATATTTAGAATAAATGGGGTGAAAAGAAAATTTTGAGACAAAACAATGTATGAAAACCAAAAAAAAAAAAGTATGTATATATATAATAATTTAGAGTACAAAGATACATATAAAAATTTGAAATGAATAATACGTATGATGATTTAGAAGAAATAACATATATGCAAAATTTTTAAAATTGATAATGATTTAGAATATATGATATATTCAAAATAATGCCAATAATAATAGTAATAATAATGTAGATAAGAAACAAAAAATAATATAATATAATATGACAAATTTAATATAAAATTGATTGATTTGATGACATAGTGGTGATACTAATGATAACACAACAATAATGACATAGAAAACAATGATATCAATAAAATAAAAGGACAAAAATAGCTCCAATATTAACAATAACGACAATAATAGAATAACAACAATAACATATAAAGAATAATAATGATTATAACTATAATGTAAAAACAATGATATAAATAGTAACAACAATGATGATAAAATATAAGAAATAATAGAATAATGGCAATAATAATAAGTAGTAATAATAGAATTAATAATAAAAATAAATTTGATTAATTAATAACAAAATGGTTGAATAATTAAAAAAAAGGACTATATTGAATTTTGGAACACAAATTTGGGGCAAATTCGAAATAAAAAAAGAGGACCACATTGGAACGCGCCAAGAAAGTAGAGGGATCCCATGCACAAATAGACCATCCGGTCAAAATGTGCGGATCCTCCGTGGGCGCGGGTCGGGTCGCATTCGGGTCAGATGAAATGGTGCCGTTTCGGCACTTAGACCACCCACCCAAAACGCTGTCGTTTTGTGAGTGTATATAAGGCCCAATTTTTGTTACAAAAATCATTTTAGCCTTCAAAATAAAAAAAAAAAAACCCTGAAACAATCCCTTAAACTCCCTCTCCCTCCTCCATTTTCTCATTTCGGCTAGAGCTTCAACACCTATCATTGCCGCCATCGTCGTGGCTTTTTGAGGCCACCGTAGTTCCCACCGTAGACAGTGGTTAAGGGTATGCGAAAAGGGGCTTTCCACCTTTGTTCAAGGCGCCCGAGAGTTTATGAGGATAGACCCCTTTTTATTTCCCTTTTGAATCGGTCTCAATCACAGAGCAGAGGCTCCGGCGACGCGATTCCAGGCTTCGGTAAGTCCCCTCCCTTCTCTTTATTTTTGTTTATTTTCGGATGTCTAAAGAAATAAAAATTAAAAGAAAACAGAATATATGAATTTTAGAACTTAAAACGAAAATGGAAACGAAATCAACCTTTTGGTTTTCTTGCTATTATGTTTGCTTAATGTTTTCCCCCTTTTACAATCGGTTTCCTTTTTGAATTCGAAAAAAACCCCCCTTACAAATGATAGATTTTGGCTTTTTAAAGCCGATCTACCAAACATTCATTCCATATTTTTTGTTTTTGTTCCTTTGTTTATTTTTTCTTCCATCATTCGCATGCTTTCTCTTGCTGTTGTTTTTGTCTCTGTTGTAGGTGCCATGCGACGTGTGGAAGAGGCGACGGTCAGGGCGTGGTGGCCGAGGTGGCATGCATGGGAGGAGCGGCGGCTGCAATGCTTTGGTGGCTAGGGTTCTTTTTTAGCAGAAAATATTTTATGGGCTAGGGTTTCTAAGCTTTTAGGTTTATTGGGCTTCTTTTGGGTTTTAAAATTTTTTAGGCTGGTGTGGGTTTTGCAAATAGACATTTATTTTATTTATTTTATTTGGGTTTTGTTACTTTAATGGGTTTGGGTAATTTGTCTTGGGTTGTTTAACATTGTAAATGGACTTGAAAGTTGGTTATGTGGATTTTTATTTTTTGGCTTGTTTGCTTGGGCCAAAATTGGCCATCACAATTATTTTTCACATGTAATTATTTTATTAGGTTCCACATAAGAAATTCCACATCATCCCGTTAACTTTTTTAACAGTACTTTCATCAAATCTATTAAAAAAAGTAATTAAAAATAAAAAATAAAATTTGATGGCCAAAAAAGATTTTAAAATACAATTAGGGTCATTTTGACAAAACATGCAAACGTTAGTAGCCAAGTTTATCATTAAACTTTTTTATTTAATCAAAATCATGTTTTTAAAGCTTGTAATAGTGGGCTTTTAGCTTTGTAAGCTAAAAATGAAACTTTTAAATCAAGCTCAACTCCTTGGGCCAAGAAAAAAGGGGAAAGAAAAGGCAAAAACAAAAAAACGTTTTCCGCTGCCTAAAATTTCATATATTAGCCATACTAATTTTTCATACTATTGTTCCACAGTTAATGAAAAATGCATCAAGTTTATTGCTTTTACATGGTATCGTAGGTCAGGTTCTAAACCCTACCCCCCCGCCCACCCCCACCCCCAAAAAAAAAAAAGAAAAAAATCCCAAGCCGTCGACTGCTTTTTTCCTTTTATCTTCATCGCAGCTTATTTGTCATGTTTGAGACGCAATCTACCTTGACTCCTACTCTTGTTAGTGTTGTGACGCCTGATTGAGGGTCACCTACATCCTTTTCTCTCCATATTTCTCACTAGATACAATTGAAGCTCACTTCTACAAGCATTCTACTTTGGAAGATGCAACTTATGCTAATGGTTTGAAGGAAATTCCATCCAAAGTCACAGCATATGGTTAGATTAATCTGACTTATACATTATGGGTTTATTACATTTAGATGGTTCTTGGACCTTAATGGACCGTTGCTTTCGTTTTAAAGTTGATCCTTTCTTGGATAGTTGGCATAGATAATTATATATATGTATATGTATGCACTCACTCCATCTTTATAATTATTTGTGACAATTAGATTGATCTCTAGCCGTCTTTTCTTTCTCAATCATAACAAAATTTTACTGAAATCCGATAAATATAAAACTAATCAAAATGTCAATAAAAATATTGCAATAAATACATTTGACAAATCATAAAACACATCGATTTATAGGACATTCTACTAAATAAAAAAAACTCCTAGAAGCAACCTATCACACCTCAATACAAACAACCTAGAAAATCTTGAAAGCAACGAAATATTGTAGCAAGAATACGTCATAAAAGCAACCAAGCTCAATAAGAGAGTAAAAGCAAAATAACAATGGAAATTAAGAATCGAACGCATTCCTTAACATCACAAAATATGCAACTATGAATTTCCTTAAAAAACTCTAAACACGGACACATAAGTCAAGTGCTACTATTTAACATACATAAAAAAATTGGACACGAAGAATACCAAAAAAAAAATAAATATCAAAGAATTCCCTTGAGACGTAAGCTTACAAATGTCTCACAAAAGTAAGATTAATCTCGAATTTCCTCCTTGAGCAGCTTCCCACACCATCACCTACTCACCTCAAATCTTTGTAGTCTTGTTGCTTAATTCAATATTCGTACGTGCTCTAACTACAGTAAGATTTAATTTTTTAACCACAGCCCAAGATTTTTCATCCTTCTTAAATGATATTTGTGTTAGAAGATGCAATGGTGTCAAGGGTCAACCTTGTTATTTCTTGGATTGAAAAAATCCCCTGTTGATCTATAGATTGTTATGCAGGGATGTTTCGAAATTAGGATCTTCACCGATATGAATTAAGTTGGTTCATGATGTTTAAGCTAATCCTAGAAATTTGGATGCTTATAATTTTGGTAAGACTCTGTAATAAGAAAGCAATATATCAGAGTGATGCTTGTATTTTCTTCTGTACTGTCTATTGGAACCCACCATTCTTTGAAAAGTCAAATGGGGTGGGCACCGAAAGTAGAAAGTAATATTGGTTGGCAAGTTGGGTTAAAAGTTGGCATGGGATAATTGCAATTTTGGTCCCTAATTGTATAGGGACATTGCAAGTTGATCCTTGAACCTCAACTATAAATAGGCCTAACCATTTCTTACTTTCTTCATCCCATAATTGCCATTCTCTACTTAAGGCATTATTCTCTCTCTATTTGTAAATTTCACTTGTAATTTTGGAGTGAAATATATTTGGTAGTGCTTAGGGGCGTAGACAAAATTTGTTGAACCTCGTTAAAATTCGGTGTTCTTTATTATTTGTTTTGCATATTTTGTGAATGTGATTGTAGTGATTTATTGTGCTATTAAATTACGATAGAGGATATTCGCTAGGAAAGACTTGGTATTTAAGTGATCTTCGTGATCTACCTCTCTTTCCGGAATTGAACTTGGTGTGATTTTTCAAGACAATAATTTTACTCTTTCACACGCTCCGCAAACAATTAGTACCGAGCCGATTCGTACTTGGGGAATACGACCGTTTACGGTACTATTTACGTATCTGAAAGACTATTCACGTATACGATTACTATTCACGATACGGCACTATTTACTTAATACTGATCGTTCACGTATCTGATGTTGGGATTGAGAAAAAAATAGCAGCACAGATCGCCATCGAGAATGACTCATGTGACAAATGCAAAATTTGAAGTAGAGAAATTTGACGGTACCAATAATTTTGGTATGTGGCAATGTGAGATCTGGATGTCTTATGTCGCAAGAGCTAGATATAGCCCTTGAAGAAAAACGACAAGATGGATGACAAGGAGTGGGCCAAGATCAATAGACAGTGTGTGGTACAATCCGCCTATGTTTGGCCAAAGAGCGTAAGTACTCATCATGAGGAGACATCAATGAAGAAGTTATGGGATACACTGGAAGAAAAGTTTCTAACGAAAAGTCTTGAAAATAGGCTTTATATGAAAAAGAAACTTTATCGATTCACATATGCACCGTATATCGATGAATGACCATGTGAACTCATTCAATAAAATTTTAGCAGACTTGCTAAATTTGGATGAGAAATTTGAAGATGAAGACAAGGCATTATTGTTGTTGAATTCCTTCCGATGAATATGATCATCTTACCACCACATTGCTTCATGGAAGGACACGATCACATTTGATGCGATCAGTAGTCGTTGTATAGATCTGAGACTCGAAAGAAAGATAAAAGAGATCACAAAGATACAACCGCGAAGTCTTAACAAGAAGAGGTCATTCACACAAAGACAAATCTGGTAGAAGGGAAAGTCCAAAGGAGACCCGCCAAAGATGAATGTGCCTTTTGCCGTGAAAAGGGCATTGGAAAAGAATTGTCCTAAGCTACAAAAGGGCAAGGCTATTTCTAATGCATGTGTAGTGAGCATGATAAGGAGTCGACTTTAGCTTGGTTGGCATGGCAATGGCATGTCAAACGGATGAGTGGATTTTGGATTCGGGATGTACTTACCATATGTGTCCTAATAAGGACCGGTTTTCTAGTCTTAAAGAGCTAGAAGGTGGAATTGTTCTTATGGGCAATGATAGTGCTTGTAAAACAATGGGAGTGGATGCAGTCCAATTGAAGAATCACGACGGCTCAATCCAAGTCTTGACAGATGTTCGCTACGTACCTAGCTCAAGAAAATCTCATCTCATTAGGGGCCCTAGAATCTAAAGGGCTCACAATCACTTTGAGAGATGGATTACTAAAAGTAGTAGTGGGCAATTGACGATGATGAAAGGCACAAGAATAAATAACTTGTACTTTTTAAATGGAAGTACGTTATTGGATCAACATCAACAATTTCTACAAAAATGTAGATTCAGAGGCTACCAGATTATGGCATATGCGATTGGGACATCTTTGGTGAAAAAGCTTTGCGAGACATTGGCGAAGCAAGGCTTGTTGAAAGGTGCAAATTCTTGCAAAATGGAATTCTGTGAACATTGTGTTCTGGGCAAGCAGAAGAGGGTAAAATTTGGTCCAGCAATTCACAATACGAAAGGAATTCTGGACTACGTTCACAGTGATGTGTGGGGACCTACCAAAGTAGCTTCTTTGGGAGGTATGCACTATTTTGTTACTTTTGTTGATGATTATTCAAGAAAAGTATGGGTGTATCTAATGAAAAGAAAAAGTGAAGTTTTGGATGCATTTCTGAAATGGAAGAAGATGGTGGAGACTCAGACTGGTCGAAAGGTCAAACGACTTCGATCAGATAATGGTACTGAGTACAAAAACGATCCATTTCTACAAGTATGCCAAGATGAGGGCATTGTGCGACACTTCACTATTCGGGATACACCACAGCAGAATGGGGTGGCAGAACGCATGAATCGAACTATACTGGAGAAAGTTCGATGTATGTTGTCCAATGCTGGATTGGACAAAGAATTTTAATGAGGCGATTACATATGCGTGCCATCTAATTAACCGCTTGCCATCACCGCAATAAATGGAAAAACTCCTATGGAGATGTGGATCGTAAATCACTATCGATTATGATTCTTTACATGTATTTGGTTCCACTTGCATATTATCATGTAAAGAATCTAAGTTAGACCCAAGAGCAAAGAAAGCATTATTCTTGGGTATAACTGATGGAGTAAAAGGATACCGTCTCTGGTGTCCTAATACAAGGAAAATTGTTTTCAGTAGAGATGTGACTTTTGATGAATCAACCATGTTGAAGTACAATGATTCACAAAAGGATGACAAAACCAGAGTACTTTGCGGCAGTGGAGCTTGAAAAGGTTAACGATGATCCAGCTAATATTGGAGGGACAAATGATGAAGAGGTTCCTACCCAAGAACCTCTACAACAACAAGATTCAATTGCATATAGAAGGCCAAGAAGAGAGATTCGTAAGCCTGCTTCGCTTTGATGATATAGTGGCCTATGCACTTCCAATTGCAGATGATGATGTTCCTTCTACTTACACGATGCGATAGTAACCACGATGGTGTAAAGTGGAAGCAAGCAATGAATGAAGAAATGCGTCTCTTCATAAAAATAAGACACAGGAGTTGGTGACACTACCCAAGGAAAGAAGGCAATTGGATGCAAATGGGTATATGCAAAGAAGGAAGAATTTCCGATAAAATTGAAATTGATACAAGGCTAGATTGGTAGCAAAGGGTTACGCTCGAAAGAAGGAATAGATTACAATGAAGTGTTTTCTCGGTTGTGAAGCATTCGTCTATTCGGATTTTGCTAGCCTTGGTTGCGCAATATGATCTTGAACTAGTTCACTTGATGTGAAGACCGCGTTTTTACGGTGATTTGGAAGAGGAAATCTATATGACTCACCGGATGGATTCAAGGTTCTTTGGAAAAGAAAATTGGGTTTGCAAACCGACAAAGTCGCTTTATGGATTGAAGCAATCTCCGAGGCGATGGTACAAGCGATTTGATCAGTTCATGAAAGGGCAAAGGTACACAAGAAGTAAATTTGATCATTGCGTGTATTTTCAAAAGCTACAAGAAGAAACTTTCATATACTTGCTCTTATATGTTGATGATATGCTAATAGCATCTAAGAGCAAAGTTGAGATTGAAAGATTGAAGACTCAACTCAATCTCGAGTTTGAGATGAAATATCTAGGAGAAGCTAAAAGATTCTCGGCATGGAAATATGGAGAGATAGAGCTCATAATAGAGTTAGCTTGTCTCGAAGCGATTTTGAAAAAGGTACTACAATGAGCTTTGGCATGAACGAAGCGAGACAAAACACATGTAAGTACCCGTTGGCTTCTCATTTCAAGCTTTACGCACAACTATCTCCTTCGACGAATACGGACGAGAATACATTTTGCAAGTTCCGTATTCTAATGCATGGGTAGCTTGATGTATGCAATGGTGTGTACAAGACCCGACATTTCACAGTGCGTTAGTATAGTGAGCGGTATATGCATAATCTCGAAAAGGACATTGGCAAGTCGTGAAATGGATTCTACGGTATATTCGTAAGACCGTGGATGTTGGATTCTTGTTCAAGCGAGGATAATACACTTGGTAAAGGTGTTATTGGATACGTTGATTCGACTATGCGGTGATTTGGACAAGCGAAGATCAACCACCGCTTATGTGTTTACACTTGCGGAGGACCAATAAGTTGGAAGTCTACACTACGCCTACTCTGCTTGCATTGTCAACCACGTAGCCGAGTACATGGTCATAATGAGAACGTAAAGGAGGCTATTTGGTTACAAGGTATGGCTAAAACCTTGGGGTTGGTTCAGAGCATATTAACGTGTATTGTGATAGTCAAACTGCTATTCATTTAGCAAAGAATCAAGTCTATCATGCACGTACAAAACATATCGACGTACGATTCCATTTTGTGCGGAAAATTATTGAAGAGGGGAAAATTTGTCTTCAGAAGATCAAGACTGCAGATAATCCCGCAGATATAATGACCAAGGTGGTAACAGCAACCAAGTTCAAACATTGTTTGAACTTGATTAATATCCTGCAAGTTTAACAGTTGAAGAAGGCACTATCAAGTATTGTTGTCAAAAGCAGAAAGAATTGTGTGAAGATAAGATTATCCTAATCAAATCTTCAAGGTGGAGATTATTGGAACCCACCATTCTTTAAAAAGTCAAATGGGTGGAGCACCAAAGTAGAAAGTAATATTGGTTGGCAAGTTGGGTTAAAAGTTGGCATGGGATAATTGCAATTTTGGTCCCTAATTGTATAGGGACATTGCAAGTTGATCCTTGAACCTCAACTATAAATAGGCCTAACCATTTCTTACTTTCTTCATCCCATAATTGCCATTCTCTACTTAAGGCATTATTCTCTCTCTATTTGTAAATTTCACTTGTAATTTTGGAGTGAAATATATTTGGTAGTGCCCGAGGGCGTGGGCAAAATTTTTGAACCTCGTTAAAATTCGTGTTCTTTATTATTTGTTTTGCATATTTTGTGAATGTGATTGTAGTGATTTATTGTGCTATTAAATTACGATAGAGGATATTCGCTAGGAAAGACTTGGTATTTAAGTGATCTTCGTGATCTACCTCTCTTTCCTGGGAATTGAACTTAGTGTGATTTTTCAGTACAATAATTTTACTCTTTCACACGCTTCCGCGCAACACTGTCCCATTATATTTATATCTTCAATTCAAGAAAGTAAAGGGTTTATTAAAGTTTAAGTTCTTGTACGCATGATAAGATCATCTTACAGGAGAAGAATAATGAAAGTATAAATATTTGTAGTATACGAGTATAAGTGATAAGTATGTATACGGTAGACTAAGTTGGGAATTTTTAAGGCATTGTGTTTTTATATATCCCAAAGTCGGTAGCCAAAGGTGGTGACAGGTTAAGTAAATGGAATTGGAATTTCTATGTACGGACACTTGTCAAATGTGGCAGGTTGCTCTTGGCATTAAATGTACACAAAATTTAAAATTTTGATTTACTACAGGAAATCATGTGCAGCCAAAACTCAGATTTAATGCCTGAACCAGATTTACAAGCTGGAAGGGATTAAAAACAAAAAAGAAATGTGTATTTCTAGAGATAGAGATGGTGGATTCAGAGATGATCATTTAAGATGATGCTCACAGATATGTAAACACATGCATGGCGATAAGAGACAAGCAGACGGCTGCCATGGAAAACAGAAACAAGGCTTGTTCGAGCTGCAGTGTGAGACATGAACAGAAATTAGATAAGTTTCATGCAAACACCACACACAGTGACTGGCAATGGCATTCCCCTTTGTTTCTGTACACAGGAATTGAAGCTTTTGGCTTTGGTGGTGGTTGGTACAACATTTTATGTTTTCCCCCATACTTCCTTACATCCCTTATCCCATATGATGACATGCAATTAGTCTAGCATTTTCTATAATCATCTCACATCGATTAATCAAAAATTAGATTAAAAAAAAATATGTGAAATTGATTCATCTTTAAGGCTATCATCACGGAACATAGTTGGACAATCCTTATATATAATATGAATTTTACCAAGGCTAAAAACTCTAAAAGCTGTATGTTAAAATATAATGAAAAATAGAGCATGTGAGTATAGATATTTTACAAGTTTTCTTGACATCCTAAATTCCCAAAGTTGTATCTTTTCAACAAATTTCAACCAAACCCAAATTATATAATCTCAGTAGGAATTGAGGGGAGAAATAATGAGATGAATAAAGAAATCAAAGCAAGAGACATATAATTGTGTATGACATCAAGTTCGATGACAGCTGCAAAGCAGACAAGGTTTGAGAGGGAACAAAGCGGCATTAATATATCATATAAAAAAATATATATATAAATAAGAGCATTCTAAAAGAGATGAAAGAGAGCAAAATTATTAAATATAATGGAGGCATGTTCCTTTGGGGTCAGCAAGATCACAGGCACTATCTTCCGAGCTTTAAAAAAAAAGGGTTATGGAGATGCATACGAAGTATTCCGATATTAGCTTAATTTGTCCATTTCCTTAGCCTTGATATGAATGCCCATGACCCTCTTATGTGCATAGCCATATTTAAGCATAAAGTTCTGAGTTTTGATAAGAAATGGAACCATTGGAGTGTATGGGAGCCTTATCTACACACTTGAGAGATATGGGGCCTTGTCTTTATTGATGACCAAGCCCTTTCCATTATTTCAAGCTAACTCAAACACAGATATAAATTAGGTTAGAATTTCATATTCAATATGACCCTTCCACCATCATTAATTGGTTTTAAAGTCGCATGCTTCTGCTAATTATTATTATGATTTTAGGTTCAAATTTGATGTTGGGGGAAAGTCCCACCTACTCAAATCTGAGTGTCCCCTCTTTGTATGATCATATTCTATTTGAGTGGCTATCAATTAAAGCTGAGTGTGTGAAACATCCATTTGTCCTATTTTGGTATTGAAAAAAAAATAGTTTAGGGAGTAAACAATACCATTTTTTTAAAAGAAAAATGTTAAATACTAGCTCACTTACACAAAAGTGTGTCCTTGGCATTCAAGTAAATAGATAGTGTCGGTTTTTAGGTTCAAATCTCTACCAAACAAGAAGACTTAAAAGACTAAACTAACATCTATAAATGATCTACCTAGGCCTGCACATGCATGCTGCATGCAACAGCTTACTATGGAGGGGATTTCGATTCTTTATTATCTCTTATCCTTTTTGGCTTTGAAATTGTGGATGAGAAGTAGTTTATTACAAAACGAAGCATGGGATTTTGACAAAAGAGGTGATGGAGACAGATATGAGAGGAATGTCAAAAGATTAGGAGGCATAATAAAGCATGTGATAAAGCTTAAACTCCCATTGCGGTGGGAAAACCCGTATCTGAATATATGCCAATTTATACGTTTCTGTATGTATAAATTCTGATCACCATTAGTGAAGTCAGTGTAATGTGGGGGAAAGTATAGCATCTTATTTGATGAATTGACAGATAATTTTGTTCATATTAGAGTGTTGTTTTTTTTTAAGTTGAATTTGAGTTATGAACTGGTCTGCAAGTTGAGCTATAAAGAGAGCATGGGGCTCCATTCAAGAAACAAAGACTGAACATAAATTTTGTTCTTCCTTGACAGGAAAAAAAAAAAAAACAAGAAAGTTTATTTGCATTTCTTTTTGCTCTTTATCGTTGCATTTGGACAAGAAATGAAAAGAAAAATGAAAGGAACAAGCTAATGATCATCCCCTTTGAGAACTGATTCTTTTTATACTTTGCCAACTTCTTCTTCCATTTCTTTCTAGGGCCACAAACTCCATTGTTGAAGCTAGCAAGAGCAGGCTGATATACAGAAACTTAAAAAAGTTAAATCACCTTTATCTCATCTCTCCACTACTCCTCCATTCTCTAATTTCCATAAAACCACCTGTCCGTTTTGAAACTTTACAATGAGTTCATAGTTTAAAAAAACAATGGTGTGCAATGTTAGAAAATATAGCCCAAAAAAGGAATCAGTAGATATTCGTCACTTAACCGGTGACCTTGTTGTAGGTAGTTTCCAGTTGGAGAAGACTGCAAAAATCCAAAGTGGTGTTGGAATGCGGGTCCTCCCTGTAATAATTCAATGGTTATCAACAAATTTTCAATAAAAAAAAAACTGGGAAATATAAGTTAAAATTTGGTGGAACTACCTGAAAGTGTGTTGCAGAGAACCCCTGGGGATAATGGAGGACACTTTCCTCCACTGAAGCATGATTATTGGTGTGAGCAAAATTGTTCTAGAAAATTATTGTCATAGTTAACACCATTACTAAAAAAAGAGGGTGATTTAGAGAAGATGTCAAACAAACTTATATTACCTTGATGAGAGGAGAGCTGGCAGTATCATCAAGTAACGAAGGCAATTCTTGATGAACTTCCCTTTGTCTTTGATGCTCTTTCTTCCTATGTCTTTTAGTACCACCATTTTTATTCAGTGTAGCACCTTTAGGTAAAGTATATTGATAATGATTATCATCATTGAAATAACCATTATCTACATTCAAGTGTGGAGGCCCAGAAGATGCATCAGAAACCATGGAAAGGTCTTCTTCTTCATCAACAACCTCTTCTTTACCTTTATACTTGCCACGTTCATCACAAAAACCACTTGATTTATGAGAAAGATTACCAGAAAGAAAAGACTGTTCTAAGTAACTAGTCCAACCAGATTCACACCCACTACTACACTCAGAGGCCAAAACATTCATTTTCTTTCTCTCTCTCTCTCTCTCTCTCTCTCTCTTGCTAATTAATCAAAACAAAGGCCCTCAATGCTGTTTCCCCTCAATCGATGGGGTTCTTTCTATGAAGGAAAAGAAGAAAGAAGAAAAACTATAAAAAGGATGGTAAGTGTAACTCAGAGATGCTGAGGTTATATGTGTGCCCTATATAAGGGTGTTAGATAAAGTAGGATAGAAGGTAAGGGGAGTGAAAAAACAAGAGCAATTAAGAGAATCAGACTCAAATCCTAGACTAGTTTTGTCTTCATCCTCCCCATTCAGCCATTGATGTGAATGAATCAAAAGTGCCAGTTGGGTGGGTTCTAGTGGGTGCATGTAAGTAAAAAAGAAAGAGAGGAAGCCCCTTCACATGCTAGACAGCAAGGCACTGTATGTACCCTCTTCAGAAAAACTGGGCACACATCCATTTTCATTACTCGGACACCCATCCCCTTCACCATTAATATACTCTCATTTCTCAATCCCCTCATCCCTTTCTATTTAATCTACTCCCATTATCCCTTTGTTTTTGGGTTGGGTTCCATGCTTCTTAAGCAAATATTGAATTATCTATCGGAGAAAATTTTATCATTTCTGTGATATTTAATTGACTGTGTGAATAGTCATTTGCTGGTTGCTAAGAGTTATTCTTCAAAGGGTTTATGTAGAGAGTTCACCATACTGTTTTGTCTTTTGCAAGCAACTTTTAACATCCTGGTTTACATTCACTAAACTTTCTCCTTAATAAAGTGCCATGGACGAGTGGAGGCTATCCCCACACATCAAAACTGATATTTATAGCTTCTTCATCTAATCAGATCCGATTATTGGTGAAATTCCAATATTAATATTTGTCCTACAATTCTACAAATCTAAAAATAAATAAGTAATATATATATTAAGCAAATTAATGTGGTCCTCAAGATGTACACCATGCAGTTTGTACAGTTAATTTAAGCTCTGGGTGTACAACTTGATGACATTATGCAACTTCTGAAGACAAAAAGTACTAACTGTATATCATTCCTTTCCTTTCATTTTCAGCTTTTAATTTTTCCATCTTTTATCTTTTGTCAATTTTACATATATATATATAAATTCCAAATTTCCTTATATATTTTTCCAGTGTAATACACTGTAAATATTTGGTAGGATATTAAAATTTAGATAATATTTAAATTGAATGTCAAAATTATTATTCAAATATATGCATATATTTTATTCAAGATATTAAATTTTAGATAATATTTAAATTGAATATTAGAATTATTATTTAAATTTCTGATTACAAAATATTTGCTTCCAATGAAGTTTGAGCTACATGCGAAGGGAGGGGTAGGGGCTCTACCCCTTAAAATACAATATTATTACCTTTCAGATTTCAAAATTTATAAAATCTAAAGTTAACATACAGTAAAATTATAGTTTGACTCTTTTAAAAATATTAAAATTTTGATTTAGTCCTTTTAAAATCATAAAAATATAAATTAATATAAGTATGAAATTACATTTTAGTTTTCATAAAAACATATAACTTATATTTGAGTCATTCTAAAAAAATTTCTGACTTCACCTCTGGTTTAAACCCAAACCTTCTTACATATAAAGTCATGTTTTAACCACCGGTACTTAGATATCTTCTTTAACATTTTATTTTCTTAAATGTCATTTAACTTCTCTTAAATTGTATTCTTTTGCATCAATAAACCTAACCGAACAATGAGATGAGATCATCGGAATCCCTAAATTTGCATTTATCTTCTTTATTATTTGATCAACTCAATTAGTTAAGTTAGTTTAAACAAAAAAATCAATTAATATTTATATAATTAAAATAAATATTATATTATGAAAAATAATATACATACACATTTAACTACATATAATATATCAATTATTATCTATAAGTAAATTATGAATGTATAATAAGTATTCTACAATTATGATATTATAATGTATAAATTTTTTATTAATGATATGCAACTTAAACTTTGAACGCGTAATTAATTTTACGATATATTATAATATATGTATATACACAGTTAACATTATATAACTAAGATTATTAATGATATTTATCCTCGTATGCAACTATTTTATTATAATATAAATTTACATATTAACCCTAAACGTGTAACTGATTTTATGGTAGATTATAATATGCAAAATTAGTATTATATAATTAGGGTAGATTATTAATGATATGTAACCCATAATTATAATATTATAATGTATATTTTTATATTAATAATATGTATCTTTAAACCTCAAAATGTAATAAACGGTATATTATATAATATATAAGGATTAAATTGAAAAAAAAAATAAAAAAGAGATAATGGGTTGTAATAAACACCTGGAAGACATTAATAAATCAAATTTGGCCACTTGTATGGTATTTAATAAAAAGAGGTAAGCATTCACCCTAGGTTATTTATGCATCTGCAGTTGAAATAATTCTGAAAAATTGTGCACACGTGTAAGTACATGTGCGTTTATATACAAACACGAGCTTCCATATATACCTTTCTCGGTTTTTTGATTAAAATCAACAGTTTCTAGATATCACACACATGTTTGCACATGTACACCAACTTTCACTTCATTTGCCTCACTTTGCTTGGGGATCTTTGCTACTGATTCCAATGCCTATGTTCTTACATTAATACTGTCAAAGGGATAATTTTTGCTCAATATTTACAACCTTTTTATAATATTATACCTCTCCACTTTATGCTTGTCATGTGAAATTTTTTCTACCATATTTTTGTAATTTGTGATTTAATATTTTATGTTTCTATCACGATTTTTAATAAATTTTAATTATTAGTATAATATTTCTCATCTCATATATAATTTTTAATAAAATATTTTATATATTTTTATTTAAAATAAATCATGACTTTTAAGTTAAATACGATATCCACACAATGTTTTAACATGTATCTTAAAAAGATGACTTGTAAAACGTAAATTAAATTAAGTGTGAAGTATTGAACATTTACATTTTAACTATATATATGTGATTTGTCAAATAAAAGCTAAACGCATGTCTATATATAGACTATGGTACATCTCATGAATGATAATATTAGTTGATAATGCGATTACCATTTAAAGATGAAACATCATCAATGATGAGTGTAATTTTATTTCCACGTTAGTTTAATTATTAAAAATATTGATAACCCGAAATTATTTTTCAAAGTTTTTGTCTAAAATCTTATACGACCACAATTGAAACTGATTCAATAATCTATTTCATTATTAGAATAAGTTGAACTCAACCTAGGATAAAACTTTTTCCGACTACTTGGCCAGCTGCATTGGCTATATATGTATATATAAAAATATAAATGAGAGGAAAAAAGGCAATTTGACAGAGATAGAGAAGACCCTAAAACCTAGGTTAAAAGATGGAAAGTTACGTGGCTTGGCCAGAGGCCACATTCTTCACCAAAGAAAATCAAGCTTAAGCCTTTCAATTTCCATGTGCAAAATTTTCCCTCTAGGATCACTCGTTTAATCTAACTCTAAAATTCAAATATGTAATTTTTTTTTCTCATTTTCTTCGTACTTATAAGGAGTGATTAAATTAATTTATAGTAAATAGTAACGATCCAAGGGAGACAAAAATGCCTAGCCTTTTCAGTCTCTCCTGTCCACTAATTAATTGTAGTATCCGGTACCCAGCTCATATGTGCCATAATTTGGAGAACCAGTCATATAGGTATAGTATCTATGATCATCCTTTTACCTAATTTACTGTTCATCTAAGGTTAGTAAGACAGTCGATTCAAATTGGCTTTGGTTTCGACCTCGGGTTGACAGGTTACATGTGGCAGCCAATCCAATCAACCACTTAAACCTATTTTCCCCCTAAACTTAGGTGAAATCTGTAACAAATTAATTTCCAATGGTATCTAAAAATGAAGTTTTAAGATTTCGTTTACGTAACTCTATCGGTAAATATTAAATAAGGATATTTATGGAGCTACTGTATAGATGAATTAAAATTTAGTTAAGCAATTTAGTAAAAAATGTGAGTAATTAAGGCTAAGGGATTAAATCGTAAAAGTTTAATTGCTATAGATTTTTAATTAAGAAAATGTTAGGGGACCTAAATTGCAATTATCCAAAGGGTCAAAATGGTTAATAAACCATTATTAAAAACATGTTAGTGGACGGTACTGATAATTAGTGATTAACTAATTAATTTTAGTTAAAACTATAAGAAATGATTAACTAAAGGTTAAATTAGATTAAGTAAAGCTTAATTATTCATATAAAAGGGAACTTAGTGGAGAGAGAGATGTTAATTCATCTTATTCAATAGGAAAAAGTACAAGACCTAAAAGAAAAACACCATTTTTGGAAGCTTGAAGCATTCGACCCTTAATTCCAAGTAAGTCCCTAACCATTTTTCATTACTTTTTATAGATTTGAGGTCATGAGAGCTTGATTTAGCTAGTCCATGCACTAATTTGTAAAACTGTTAAATTTTTTGAAAGTTTCCATTGTTGAGAATTGAACAAAAGTGGTGTGAAATTGTTAGAAATTAAGCTTAATATACGAAAAAGACTAAATTATAAAGTTTAATTGTTAGTTTTGTATATTAGGGATCAAATTGAATAAAATACAAATCTATTAAGAAATGTTGATATGAATAGAAAATAGAAGGTCCCTAATGAATTTTAGTGAAATCAGATTCTAATCTAAAGCCCTGAATTAAAATTTATGCTTGTCTCGGTTTTAGGGACTAAATTAAATAAATTTCAAAATATGTGTAATTTGGTATTTGATTCTAAAATGGCTGAAAATTGATTGTATGATATCTTTTGTGATTATTCTAACTAACGATAACACTGAACCGTCGAGGGGGAAAGGAAAAGTGAAAATCGTCGATGAGTGATGCATGAAACTTCAGTTAGTACTTTTATGATTCAAAATAGATTGGTTTCTTGATTATATGTGTTAATTAGATAATTATATTTTAAGGTAAGTACATGATGAGGTTGTGAATGATTTTGATTAGTTGTGATATAGATTATTGTAATGGATGACTAAACTGAATAAAATGGAAAATTGCATGAAATAATCGAATTATGATAGGTAAAATGAAAATTGAGATGAGGTAGGTTATATATATAATATGATATGAACTATATGAGTTTGATGATGAAACTGGCTATAAATATGCACATGAATGAGAAATGTTATATTTAACATGTTGTATAATACTATTGTAGATCGGTACCCTATTAACTAGTCGGACTGAGTCGAATATAGTTGACATGTCATAGGGTTTGATTGTGTACGGGATTATGCGCTTAAGTGCCAGAATGCACTTTGTGTTCCAGGATACGCTCCGTGCGCTAGAATGCACTTCGTGTGTTAGTATACGTTATATGCGTTAATATGCATTTTACGTGCCATTTTACCCTACTTCGATGCTAGTTTGGTGTGTTGGATGGATGATCCGTGTATCCATCCAAGTCTGAGTCGTGTTAATAGGGTTATAAATGGTAAACTTAATAAATAACATTGTGAAATTGTGACACCCCGAAATTGGGCTTGCAAGAATTAAGGTTTGCAAGTGAGTTATTGGTTGCTAATAGATTTTTATGTTTTCTTTTGCATTTGAGAGACAAGAATGAGCCTGCTGGTTCAGTGGTAAGACGTTTGCTTACTCTTAGGTCCTATGTCTGAATCCCCTAGTGTGCTTAGTAGGAAATACTTTTGTTTTTTGTTTCAATTTTGAAAATTTTGATAAGTCAAAGTTTTATTAAAATTTTATTTTTTTATTTGATTTATTTTTTGAAAAAAAAGGGGGAAATCCCAAATTTTTCTCACGTTCGTTTTCCCTCACTACCTCTCTCACGTTAGTCATTTTCTCTCTCTTAAAATTCTATTTTTTTAATTCTTTTTGGCTATTGTATCTTCTCTGTGATACTATCTTTCTTGTTCTTTGGGTCTTCTTATTTGTTCCACTACTATCTTACTCGAGGTTCTTGTAACAACTCATTTTTAGTGAAATCAGAACAGTGGTTTCGGGACCACAAATCTGAAGTCAAAAAAATTTATTTTTATTATTATATAGTATACAGTATGATAGAAATATCGTATAAAAATTTCTTACAAAATTTTACCGTATACATACTTAACTTGATGAAAAGCACTAAATTGAATTAAGTGCAAAAGTTGAGTTTTAATAGCTAAAGGTATTAAATAGCTATAGAATTTGAAATTTGAGGTCCTTAGATAGTAAATAGACCATTAAATTACTTAGTGGTTAAGCATGAGTAGTCATCATTGGAAATTTAATAAATTATTAAAAGTAATTTTGGAAATTAGTGGTTAAAGTGATATTAAATAAAATGAAAAAAAAATTATTATCATCATCTACCACCAAATAAAAAAAGAAAAAGAAGAAAACCTAGCCATAGAAAATTGAGATATTAGCAAGCTTATTTTTCTCAATTAGGTATGTATTTTTGTCCCGTTTTTAATGATTTCTATGTTTCTGAGATCGTAGTAGCTTAATCTAGCTAGCTCGGGGATTAATTTGCAAAACTGTTAAAGTATTAAGGTTTTTCCATTGATGAGTATGCTTGAATTTTGAAGTTTTATTTTTGTCCCGTTTTTAATGATTTCTATGTTTCTGAGATCGTAGTAACTTAATCTAGCTAGCTCGGGGATTAATTTGCAAAATTGTTAAAATATTAAGGTTTTTCCATTGATGAGTATGCTTGAATTTTGAAGTTTTATGATAGAAAATGAAAGGTTATTGTTAGACTTTTGTAAAGAGAATTTTGATGAAATTATCAATCAGGGATTATATTAAAAAAGATGATAAATTTATGTTAAAATTGTGAAATTGTGAATTATGTGGGTTGCTATTAATATGTATAAAAATTGACTAGGCTTGATTAAGGATTAAATTGCATAAAAGTCATTTTCCGAGCCTAGCGACTAAATTGTAATAAATTAAAAGTATAGGGGTAAAATAGTAATTTTGCCAAAAATTTGTTGGACTAAATTGAATATGAATTATATTGAATTATGTTAAATTCATTCATATAGATCCGGTTAAACCTAGTATGGAGTTAGATCGAGGCAAAGGAAAAATGTCGGATTAATTGTCTTCGTATCTACGTAAACTTGACGAGGTAAATTCGTGTAATTAAATTGTACATTTATATATTTTAAATTGAATTGTTTGTTTGTGAATTGTATAATTGCCATGTATAAATACTGATCGCATGTTTGATAATTACTGAGACCTGTTTGAACCTTAGAAATTCATAGAATACAAATGACATGTCATTAAGGTTACCGATTTGACTGGGGTTCTGCATGTAATGCAGACACACCACAGCTCGTATAAGCTTCTCGATATTCAGCTCACTTGAGCTTCCCGTTACTCAGCTCAGAGGAGCTTCCCGTTTATAACTCGTATGAGCATACATGTACATGACTTGATGGATTATAGTTCAGTACACCTCATGTATCCAGTAATACTTTAAACAGTTCAAAGGGCAATGTTCTGTTATGAGACATTATGAGTTCGATACGAACCATTACATGGATATATATGAAATACATGGAAATGGATGATACATGTATATGAAACTTGCTTAGTGGTTATGTTCATCCATGTTTATTGGTTATTATATATGTTTTACATGGCTAACATGTTGAGGATATGTGTTTAGGCTTTTGGCCAAATTGGTTTGGATATGTTTCTATGCTTACCTTAAATGTGATTAAAAGGTAAGTTAAATTCCAAGTTATACGATCTTACTAAGTTTAAATGCTTACTCTATATTATTTTTTATGTTTTATAGTAATTCAAAAACTCGTTCGGGTTGGAATCTGGTTAGAGTTATTTCACACTATCCATCGTCCTTTTTGGTACTTTCAGTAAATTAATTCCTTTTATAATGGTATGTATAGGTTAATTTGTTGGCATATAAGGGTTTTGTTGAGATTAGCCACTTGAATGGCTTGTGTTTGGTATATTTTGATGCATATATATAAGTGACTTTGTCATGTTTGATGTGTGATTGATATGTTACAAATGAAAGAAAGTAAAATGGAGTTTGAATATGCATACATGAATTTGGCCATCTAAGCAAATTGAGATACTTGTTGACATGTCTCTAAGTTGTCAATTGAGGTGCCTAAGGGCATATTGGTTGTATACGGTGATATTTCATATTTAAGACTTGATTTTGGCTTATTTTGAATGTGGTTTGTTGATGTGCAAATTGT
The DNA here is from genome assembly GCF_025698485.1 of Gossypium arboreum. Taxonomy (NCBI): domain Eukaryota; kingdom Viridiplantae; phylum Streptophyta; class Magnoliopsida; order Malvales; family Malvaceae; genus Gossypium; species Gossypium arboreum. Next base: position 2,595,917 of record NC_069081.1, read on the forward strand.
TGTGTTTTGATTGGTACCAAATTGGGTGAGAAATGTGGCTTGGAAATGGCCTATTTCATCCACACAGGCAGAGACACGGGTGTGTGTGACACACGGCCAAGTGACATAGCCATACGTCTCCTGTATCTTTTAAATTGCTCAAGTCAGTATGCTAACACGGCCTAGCACACGGACGTGTGACTTGGCTGTGTGACCTAAGTTAGAAAGTTACATAGGCATGGACATGAGTTAAGACATGGACATGTGTCCCTATTTTGAATGCCCACAAGGCCTAAGACACGGACGTGTCTCCTGACTGTGTGAGTCACACGACTTGGCCACACAACCATTGGTTTCTGACATGAATGTTATATGATATGAAATGTCTATTTATTTGATTTGTAAACTCCAGTAATGCTCCGTAACCCTATTCCAGCGATAGATATGGGTTAGGGGTGTTACAGTTCTGGTAGTCTGGCATTGTCCTTCTAGACTCATTCGTTCGTTTACAATTTTGTGCATCAAAGTTTGAAGCGGGTAAATGTTGTATTTGGGTTTATTTTAGATCGATTATCTTTGTTCTTTTTTGCTATATGGTCAATTTTCTTATAAGCTTAGTATGTTTCTGTAACCAAGTTTTAGACCAGTTTTATGGAGATGCTTCGGTCGTTCTGTGGTGTTGGAGTTGCATTTTTCAGGTGTGTTTTTTAATCAAATTTAATTTAGGGTCGGTTTAGTGTCGAATTTCGTGATTTGTAATAGATTTTGGTATGTTTTTTGGGCCACATGGGCTTGAGTCACACGACCTGAAAAAGGTCACACAGGCTGGCTTTACAGTCGTGTGACCCATGTTAGGGAATTTATCAATCGCATACGGCCTGTGGAGTTTTCACATGACCTGAGGCATGACCGTGTCTTCCTTGCTTCTTAAATTGTGAATTTTTTCACCCGGGGTCAGAGAGTTAAACGATCTACCCACACGACCATGTATCTCAGTCACACAGGCTTGTGTCTTAGTCACACAGTTGTGTCCCTTCGTTACACGGCGTGTGTCTCAGTCACACGACCGTGTAGCCTATCATACGGTTTGGACCTTTTCACACAACCGTGTAGTTCTTTTTTTTCAGTTTTTATTCCTTAGTCGTTAAATGTTTTGTTTTGATCCCCGAGTGATCCCTTACTCATTTAGGGCTCTGTAGGAATGTTTTGGATATGAATGTTGGTTGTTGGTTGATTAAGGTGAGTGTTGTACTGATGGATACGTTATGTATTTGTATATATATGAATAATTTTGATTATTTATGCAAATAGTTATTATGATCTGTCAAATTGGTTGTGTTATAAGATTTATTAGTTGTGTAAATAAGAAATTTTGCATATTGTAGATTATGTTAACTTGTATTGGTGATGAGTATGTTGCGAGTTAGTATAAACTGAAGTATGAATATGTCTGATGCGGAAATTATTCGAAAGATCCATGTGATTTGCATATGCATTGTGTCTAGGATATGATTATGAAGAGAAGGAAGATTGATTTAGCAAATTTAACTGCATTATTTAAATATGGCAGTAAAATCGTAATCATATTAGCAGCTTGACTGCATATTAACTTGAGTGGCAAATGACCACAGTAAGGTGTATTAGGTAAGATAGGTCTATCACAACCCAAATGTTGGTGTGTAAAGGTTGGAAAAGGTTACTATACCCTATTTAGTGTGTGACAGATGGTTGAAGACAGTGTGTAGAGGTTGGATAGGTTGGTATTAGGTCGGGTGCATTTGTGCATAAGTTGCATATGTTCTGTTTTGTGTAAGTACTTACATATGACTGTGTGAATGTGATTTGATCTCAGCTTTTGTATATTTGAATAACTTCACATGAATACATTTTGCATATCTATAAATATTAGTTACTTGTTCGACTCTATGTAATTCTGTTGTTTAAGACTCACATTGAGCTTTCGTAACTCACTCCTTTAACCCTTGAGTTTAGATGTAGGACTCGACAAATTGGAAGTCTCAGAGTGACATGTATTGGTTTGATTAAAATAAGCTTTAATAAGATATTTTCAATCTCGAAATGGAACATTTTGGTTCAAGTTAGTAAAGTCTTTCATAAGTTTTAATAAACTGAATTCTTTCGGACTATAATTAATTTAAAAAAGATTTGTGGTGTGGTTTTATGTTGGTTTTGAGCTTAAAATGAGATTTCATACATGTCATTAGTTTTGATACTACTTTACTTTAGTAGGTGCTCAAGTCAAATTTTAAGTGTCAATTTTGTGAGTTCTAAACAATAGTAAAACATCAAATTTTTGCCGCAATATTAATTTTTAGTATTACGGTTAATATTTTATTCAAACTTGAAAGGTTTGCAAACCAAATAGGGATTTGATAATTTGGTTTTAAATTTATTTATGCTACGAGAAAACAAATGTTTGAAATATAAGATAGAGTAATTACGAGATTTTTGTTAAACATAAGCAGAAAATGATTTTCAAAAAACAAAGTTAGAATTTTGATCGTCATTTTGTCTTAGGCCATTTTGGTGGCCAATGTGACCTTCAAAATCCAATTAAAACTTCTGGGCCAGGTTTTGGGTTTTTACAGAAATGATATAGTTAATAATATGGTCTCACTTATGTTCTATGTGAATTGTGGTGGAAAGATCATGTAAGTTATTGTGCAAAACATTTGAAAACAAGCCCTAGGGGCCGAAAACGATCATTAATGAGTCAAACAACTCTAGAAAAGGGATTGAAAGGTAGTCAATCAGGTAAAAGATATTAGATTGAGTATGGTATTAGATAACATGCTAACAAAGGTAAACAAAAGGATGTTAAATAAGTATAGGATTAAATATTGAGAAATGGAAAACTATGTGGAATCGGTCATGCTCATGGTGATATTGAATAAGTTGTTTAAGTATGATTATATGTATATTTTCATGTATTGAAAGTCAATGATTGACATTTTGTAACATAATTGCTTAGATATTGAGTGCATATTCACCTGCATTATTTTGAAATATATTACATATGTTGTGTTATACTATTTCAAATAATGAAAGTACCATTGAGGCTATTACTCAGCGTACGGTTTATTTTTTCTATGCACATGTTTAGGTATTCCTTGAAGCCTTGAGAACTAAAGTCAGCATCCATACCGCCATATTCGACTCAGCAAAGTTCATATAGTTCGTTTGTTTTGGTCTTGTGGCATGTACCTAGGGATACTTTGCTAAAGGTTTCAAATGGTTAAGTTGTACATGTTGTAATCTTATCCAAATGTTTAGAAATTATGTTTGAATATGTTCATATTGCTGATTTGGAGTCTTAAGGTCAATGGTTATGAATTTGTTAGAATTTTTAAATGGTTTTGGAGTATAAATGGTTGAAGTTAGATTTGATAGTTAACACTTTTGAAGATTAAAGTTTTGGAATATTTTGAATTCAATAAAATGAGATTTTAATGTGTTTTACGACCTTTTAGGCCAATCTAGGCCTAAGGGAGAACTAACGTGTTAGTTAATAGTGCAGGACAATATTGTAGACTGGTAAGTTAGTAGACTAGCCCGAATGTCGCAACATTCAAAGGAAATGTCGCAACATCCAACTTCAAACCAAATGGGGAAAACATATAACCATCGATGTCACGAGAACCACCATCCCATGTCGCAACACCCAACTTCGAACCTAGAAGGGGAGCATACAACTAGTGATGTCGCAACAACCACCACTCCATGTCGCGATATCCAACTTCAAACCAAGAAAGGGAGCATTCAATGTTCAATGTTGCGACACCAGCTATAGGATGTCGCAATATTGGTCCGATGAGGCCCATTTATCAACCAAGGGTGTTTTTCTCCTGCACAATCATAATTAACATGTTTAGTAGCTTGTAGCTGACCTAGTTTGGTCAACTAACCTGAACACTATAAATGTTAGCTCTCAGGACTTAATTAGGAGAGTTAAATTCTAGTTCATCAATTAAACTTTATTTTTTCTGTTCTTAGTTAAAGTTTACTTCTAGTTTTTAATTTCCATTCAGTTGTAAATGTTCTTTGAATTTCAATATCATTTTTATATTATTTTTCTTTTCTATTTTTTTCCAATCTTTGTTTCACCAATTTCAACAATCGAAACATCAATCAAGGGTTTCAAGAGTCAATTGTAATTCAATACCTGCAAATTCTGAGCATCTCTTCTCTACTCTTTATTCTGCATCTTCTGAATGTTTAATAAATTGATAGGAAATCTTGCATTTAGAATGAATTGTAACTAAAAACTTAGGAAGGGATGATGAACTAAAGTGAGATTGATTAGCTTGGGATTTAGGGTTTTTCATCTAGTTACTTAGAGTAGATTAAGAAAAATAAACCTTGGAATTTACGACTCTAGGAAGTTACTTACGTAGATGAGGTCGAAAGGATAGTCTGCTGAGAATCAACTTAATCTAACGCAGTTTAGTTTATCAGGTTGAAAGATAAGTAAACTAAGTCGAAAAGTTAATCTATTTATAGGCAGAAAATTATTAATTAGGTTAATTGTTAGCTAATTAATTAAAACCCTAGACTCAGGTTAATCATGAACATGGAAGTGATTCACCCTTCTTCCTATTTAATCGATTCTTGATTTTTGTATTTCTCTTATGTTATTTTATTCTTCAATCTAATTATTTTGATTTTGTTATACTGTGATTTTGACGCATGTAATATTTAAACCTGTTTAGTGTGTAATTCGTTTTAGCCATTTAGTTTAACAAACCTCCATTAGGTATGATCTTTAAAATATTTCTAAGGTAATTCGTTGTAAATAAAAAATTATATTACAATTTAACTTGTACACTTGTAGACACCGCACATAATATATATCTAATTGTAGTTTTCTAAGCCCCAATGTACATATGCTAGGGCTCGGTCAAATTATTGTTGGTAGCCAACAAAATATGTGTTGTTTAGGACTAAGTAATAAGCATCTATTAGATGGCATAATATGAGTCATTCTTTGTTGATGATTTTCAGTTACGTTTTGGTAGCCTATGTTGCCTTATTGTTGAGTGTTTTGTTGGCAATTTGTTTTTTATTGGCTTTGAGAGCAAGAACCATTATCGTTCAATTGAGCCAGTTTTTTTCTTCTTAATTCCCATAGATGACACCAATTGTTGATTTTTGGTTTGGGGATTGAAAGTGATTCACTCCATGATTTTAGGTGCTAAGAGTCGCTAAAAAGATTGTTTTGGGAGAGAGGAAAGATATTGGTAATATATGGACTTTTAGTTGAGATTTGTAGAATAGTATTTCCTAAATCCTTCTTGGCATTTTAGGGAAAGCTTTTATAGGAGGGAGAAGGTATGTTGCCAGCTCCCTAAAGAATGATGGGCTATCTTATAGAGGATGACCTTCTGTGGCAAGACTGGATATGCTTGGATTATATTAGAAGGTTTGATATTTGAACAAGGTGTACATGAAAAAAGTGATAAGTGCATTTAATGTGACTTGATTCGTTATTGTGTGAGCCTTAAGTGAACTCTTTTTCTTTTTATTAAGGATATTGCAACTAAACTTATGTATAACATATATACAAGAGTTTCAGACTTCATCACAAAATAAAATTCATGTCTTAGTAAACAAAAATAACAATTTTACTTTCTTTTCCTACAAATATATATAACTTGAAACCAAATCATGTAGTTAAATTTGGCCTTTTGACTTACCTAAAAGTAGAGCTAAGGTTGGCATTGATGGAGCTTATACAATGTATAGAATAATGAGGAAAAGAATTCGGTCCCCCATTTCCTTTCTCTTGATTCAAATGCCTTTACTTTTTGTAGTCCCTAAAGTTGTATGCTTTTTAATGAGTGAAACTTCTCATAAATTATATGCAAAACCCATACATCAACATAAGGAAGCAACAATTGCTTCTTCTTTGATCGTTCATATATTATTATTGGTGCTACATTTATTATTGAGAAACTATTTTCCAATATTCATCCAAAGGATTTTGCTTTTTAAAATTCTTAATCTATTCTTATAACCTTTAAGACTCTCTCAACAACATGTCTACTATTTGAGTCAGTATTCGGTCGACAAATTCTTTTACCACCTGAACTACATTTAATTAATCCACATAAAAAAATTACACGCATAAGGCCCTTCGAACTCATAATCTCAAAGTCTCTATCAACAATAAGTATGGTGGTCATCAACTGGGTGTACTAAAAATTATTTGATATACCATTAGAGTTAGAAAAATTAATATAAAAGGTAATAGAGCTTGAGATGATTTTAAACTCTACTTATGGAGTTAAAAAGTAATTCCACAACTAATGTACCAAAATAAATCACTCTAAATATGAGATAAAAATAAAAATATTTTCATAAAAATAAATAAAAATATAATGCCTTTTAATCTGATTTGTAAAATTAAAAGATTTTTCAAATATTGATATATCAAATACGAGACTCTATTTAAAACAATAATCGAATTTATAATCAAGTTTTGGTTCTATATCTATGATACTAGAGTCGATTACAATCTAACATGTTAAAAATTTAATATAAAAATTTATGTAATATAAAATTAATGCCATCTTCAAACCTCACTAGATTGCTTCCTCATGTTTATTTGATGATCCGTTCAATGGGAATACATGATCATTGTTTTGATTTTGCCGGGAGACTCCTAATGCTTTCTTTGTCAAAGGAACATCCTTATTTTAAATCCCAAATACCATATTGTTATATCTCATGTAGCGAATCTCACAGGTCTCTCAACATACCTTGTGAACTTTACAGCTTACACATAGAGTTGGAAACATGTCTCCCAATAAAATCAATGACACTGTGAACTTGGGTTTAGTTCGCAATACTTAACTAGACAAACCTTGGCAAGTGGCACCTCTACTAAGACTATATAAGGACCACGTAAATGTTAGGGTAATTGCTCGCTAATCACCCTAAAACGTCTCATCCTAGAACGAAACATCCCCGTCACAGTCCAAAAGTATCAAATCAAACTGCCACATCAATGATCTTAGGGCACATATCCAAACTTGTCCCCCACTATAAAAGGAACATGCAAACGGATCATACACACTAACATAGACACTTCTTTCTGATCTTCCCAACTTTTCATAGAACAAAAAAAAAAATTCACACTCCTCCGTTTAACCACCATTTCTCCCCTATTTACCTTATTGGTTGATACACATGATTAATAATAATTTAATAAAATTGTAATATCAAGAATTTGTATTGATATTTGTTCTATAATTTTACACATTTAAAAATCATGTTATAATCTTATCATTTAGTGAAAATCGATATAATTATATAATTCAATACAAATTTAAAACATAAAATTTGAATTTTTAAAAATAAAATGTTAATATCTCTTTGAAATATTCTAAACCATTTCCTCTTATGAGAAATTATCTTAAAAGAATGTCACATTTTGATTTTGACTTTAGATTATTGAGAAAGATAGGAAAAGAAAATAAAATTAGAAACATTTTCATTTACAAATTTTGACTTACATATGGTAAGGGTCTAGCGGGTGTAAACAGCAGGCAAAGGAAAGGAAGGGCGGGCCTAAGCCTCTAAATGCAAATAAGAAATATAGTCGCCTTGTATGGAGAGAGTATGAATGAGTCCCACTTCAACACTGACCATGCGGGGCGTCTTTACGTTACCACGTTGACGTCCACCAATTGGTCCCATCCTTCTAGCGCTAGCTTTGAATTAAACTTATTTATTACTCGTGTTATTTATCTAAATTTAAAGGTCTATTTAAAATTTAAGATAATTTAAATAAAAATATTAAATCTAAAAAATAGACTTTGTAAAAAATTAGGCCCAATTAAAAAATGTAACGAGCTTGAGCTTGAACATTTGTTTTATGTAATGTTATTTTATACTAAAAATTATTAAGGTGACTTTATATAAAATTTTAATAAATAAAATATATATTTAAATTTTTAACAAATAATATGAATAGGTCTAAGCAAACACAAAATATTTTAAAATCATACATAGACATGATCCAACCTAAATTATGTACACCTCTAACCTCAACCACATGATATTTTTCCTTTTTAATCACATCAATATGATATATGAATAAATAATTTGGAAAAAAGTACTCAAACCTTAAGGTTTAATAAAAAATTATTCACCCTGTTATACTTTGAAAAATGAATTTCTTTATTAAAAATTCATTAACCCTAATGTTTATTCATTAAATAAATTTTAAATAAAAGATAGCTTTATCTTTTATTAAATTATTATTTATTTTATTATTTTCAATCTTTATATTTAATAATTTGGAATTAAAATAATACAAATTTAATTAGTTATGAAGATATTTTACTTAATATTAAATTAAATTATTAGTTGTATTATATTATAATATAATCATATGTTAAATATAACGTGTTCCAATTAATGTAAGGTTTTTTAAAGTTACACATATAATTACATTAGTAAATATAAAAATGCATCTAAATAATTATAACTAGACTTAACCATTATAAATTACAATCTAACTAATAACCATAATATATCCAGACATATACCATAATAAAATTATATAGGATCCACGTATTGTGGGACATAAACAATAATAAATATAAACTCATGATTTATATCCTAAAATTTCCTGGTCCTTAACCTTGCCAATAAGCTAAGGCCTATTTGGATGTAAGTTTTTTTTTTTTTTTTTTTAAAGGTAAACTACCTATTTGGTCATTCAATTTTTAGGGTTTGGTCATCCAAACTAATATGAAATCCTTATAATTTCGTCACTTAATTTTTACGGTACTTTCATTTTAGTCACCCAAGCGTTAAATCTTTAACGACGATTAACTTTACACACCACATCATATTTACACTTTTATTTTGGTCACCCAACTTCTAGGTCGCTTTCATTTTGTTCACTCAAAAAATATTATTTTTAAGTATTGATTGGGTAAAAAAATTAAGAATTAAAGTAAAAAAACGGCAGAAACTAAAATAATATATAAAATTGTCAAATCGTACTTGTTTCCCCATTTCAAAATTATAAATTTCTTTTTTATACATTGAATTTTTAAATTTCAAAACGTTAAAATAAATAAAATAAATTGTTGAAAATTTTTTACCTCTTGATAAAAATTAATTTATTTTGATGTTTTGAAATTTAAAATTTCAATATTAAAAAAATTAGAACTTTCGCTAGGGATAAACAAGTACAATTTGACAACTTTTTAATACGTTATTTTAGTTTCTATTGTTTTTTCACTTTAATCCTTAATTTTCTTTTTACCCCAATCAATACTTTAAAAAATATATTTTTAGGTGAACAAAATGAAAGCGGCCTAGAAGTTGGATGATTAAAATGAAAATGTAAATATGATGTGGCCTGTATAGTTAATCATTGTTAGAGATTTAACGATTGGGTGACTAAAATGAAAGTGCTTTAACTTAAAAGTATTGGGTGACGAATTTGTAAAGATTTCATTTTGAGTGACTAAAATGAAAGCTCCCTAAAAGTTAGATGAGTAATTTATCCTTTAAAAGATGTTACCAACAATAATTATGTTGTCTTTGTCTTTTTAAATATTTTTTATACAAATACATGATAAATATTTAAAATTTTAGTTTATATATTTTTAATTTTTATTTTAACCCATTTCTTTTCATTTGAATCTTCTAAATAATGCCATTAAAAAAGAATATTCTAAATAATGATAACTAATTATTTTACATAAAAGTAATTTAATGAATTTATCCAAAGGTTAATATATAACTGAATCAAATATAAATTTTAAATATTTATTTTAAATAAAGTCAAATACATTTTTTTAAAGAAAGAAGATAAATATATTTCATTTTTAGCAATTAAATATATAATTAAACTTTTATTTTAAATAATTAAAAATAAAATAAATAAACTAAATAGAAAATACATAAATTAATAATTAAAATAGTATAATTATCTCTTTTTTAAAAAAAATTTGCTTAGTAAATATATCTCAAAAGAGTTTATAAAATTTTTATAAACCTCCCACAACAATAAAATTTTATTACCTAATTGTCTCATAATCAATACTTTTAAATTCTCAAATAAAGTCTATCATAAAATAATCTACAATTCTATAGCAATCTATAGATTCTAATAATTTAAACTTAATTTAAATATTGTGATCCTCTTTATTATTTTTACACTTTGTTGAACATTTATATTATTTAGACTTTTTTTTATAAAATATTTATTTAAATGGTGATACCTAGCTATATAGAGGTTTGTCATGGGTTTTTATACAGAGTTAAAGTGTGAGTAAAATTTAATTCATTTAGTATTATTGTTGTTGATATTGCTAATTGTGGTGGTGGTGCAAAAGTTGCAGTGTACCATAATGTATGAAAACTGGCCTGGGCACACATCATGCCATATTTTCAGGCAGATTATGTTGCATACATTTTTTCTATTACTATGATTATACTTTTTAGTTAATCAGATAAATCAGTAGTGAAATTAGTGATTATTCACAATAGTAAATGGTTGACTATATAAGGATTATATTTTATGATAGCCTTTCCTCTTTCTTTCTGCTCTTTTATTATTTGAACCTTGAGAAGTGAAAGGTTCCTTCACTTTACCAATTTTCTTCTTCTTAGCATACTCTATATTAATTTCTTTAGTAAGAGATGCATTGGTCCTTCTACGAGATGTAACGCTAGTTGTAAGGTAACAACTACCTCAGTCTCTTCAGGCTCGTCATCATGACCCACTATTGGCTCTCATTGATATTCTACAACAAAAACTTCTTCAACAAATTGTTGGGCATTAGAATAAATCTCAATAGGATTTTACTGGATGGCTACATCAACAAGTTGATCAAGCTAGGTATCTTGATAAAGATAGGTGGTTCAACTAAGAAACGATAAATTTTCTCCACTACTGCTTTGTCAATTCTTTTAGTAGGTACTACTTTGAATTATTCTTCAACAATCTTAACATTCCCAGCTGCAATTGTGTTTTTGAGGCAGAATAAAAAAGAAACATCAATAAGGTAATCAACAAGAGGCTTTTACTGAGTAGGAGGATTACTTTCTTGTTTACTGCCTTGCTTAGTTGCAATTGACGATAGATATGGCTACATTCTCTAATTGACGATAAATATGGCTACATTCTCTTGAGTTTTTTCTTAAGGTATCTTAAAAGGAGTTCTTTCACCATTTTCCATGCAACTTATTCTTCTAATAAAAACTTCAAGTGATGGGGAATAGGATTACATCTAAGAACTTTTAAATGAAGAGAGGGTTGATGTTCTGGTAAGCTTAACATGAGCTATGCCTAATTTCTTACAATTGGTAGTAGTGTTTCTTGAGGATGGAGGTTTTTTGCATTTTGAAGATTAAATGCAAGAATCAAAGAGTTTTTGCTATCTTTAGGGTTGTAAAGTAAGAGATTAATGACACTTAAAGTTCAATCTTCTAACTTAAATACCCAAGATATTTCAGTGAAATTTTCCCTCCAAAATAAAGAAATTGAATTTTGGTGTAAAAATACCCCTTCAAAATAAAAACAAGGAATTAAAGTTTTAACAAAAATTGGTTTAATACTAAATGATACTTACGATTGAGTTATAGTATCGTGCATTGGGTTCCAAGTACCCAACCCGATCACCAGATTCAAACGTGTGAAGTCACATTACGTCAGCGAAGCAACTCAAGCTATTATAACACAAATGCAATCAATCCATTCATCAAAATAGTTCATATACAAGCAATTATACAATCATTGATTTCATTTCATGAATTTACAGGGCTGTATGGGTTAATTTTAAAGTTAGGACACGTATCCAAACACAAAAGTCAAACTTCAACTATATGTCTCGAGAGAGGTGTCCCCGTGTCTCGAGACATGTTATAAATTATTTTAAAATTTTTAGCTTTGAAGTTAACATGTCTCGAGACACTACATGTTGTATCTCAAAGCAAAGTCCTTTATGTCTAGAGACTAGGTTTCAAAGCACACATACTTGATCGTGAAATTGTAGGCAACCTTCACTGTTGATACTAAAATCCCCAGATTCACCTTGCTTGACTAATTTTCTTTTATCGATTAGCTTGACATCTGAAAGTTGTGCCTCTCAAATCCGTTCAATTAAATTCAATTTCTCTACTAACTCAGCCAGCAATCCACCATCATTACACAAGCTCAAATGAGTAAACATGGATTGCAATTCAACTATGGATTCCCAACTAGAAGCATCAGCAACGACATTTGTCTTTCCAAGATGATAATATATCATGTAGTCATGATATTTCGACAACTCGATCCACCTGTGTTGTCTCAATTTTAACTAAATTTGGGTGAGGAGATATTTGAGACTTTTATGGTTAGTGTAAATATGACACTTCTCACCATACAGGTAATACCGCCAGATTTTCAACACAAATACAATTGTGACCAACTCGAAATCATGAGTCAAATAATTATGCTCTCAACTGTCCTGAAGCGTAAGCAATTACTTTCTTGTCTTGCATCAACACACAACCCATACCATTCAATGAAGCATCACTGAAGATTACAAAGTCTTTCCAGATTCTAGCAAACTTAACGCTAGATCCAGTATCAACATCTTTTTAAGCTTCTCAAAACTGTCTTGACATTTATCGCTCTAGAAAAATGACATATTGTTCTATAATAATCAAGTCATCGGCAGATCTATTTTGGATAAACCCTCAACGAATCGTCAATAACAGTCAGCTAGGCCCAAAAAACTCCGAACCTCTAAAACATTCTTTAGCGACTTCCACTAAACTATCATTAATTTGGTTTATTTATTCGATAGCCCTTAGTTTAATTTCTAACTAGCTCCTTTCTATATTTCTCAATTGAAAATTTAATAGTAGTTAGACTTTTGCAATTTAGTCCATGTTTTATTTTTAATAATTTATTTAATTCAATAACACTTAATAATTTGACTTTCGCGATCTGTACTTGAATCTTAATTATTCTATTTTAATAATTTACTAAATTAACTCAATAAATCCAATCCAAAACTGAATTTTTCGACACTACTATGAATCAAGTTGTTACAAAGTCAAACTTGACACACTCCAACAACATCCCTTAGCGTTTCAAACTTGATGGCTTCAAGGCTCTTAAAAAATAGGTTTCCCAATTGGTTTTCAAAGGAAACATGCTGCAATTCAATGGCTTCATTCTCCACTAATTCTCTGATAAAGTGATGACTCATACCAATGTGTTTGGTCCTTAATGAAGCACTAGATTCTTCTAAATATTGATTAAATTGGAGTTGTCACAGTAGAAGTTGCAACTAATAGTGCAATTCCAAAATTTCAAATATTTGCCTCATCATCAATAGTTGTGCATAAAAGCTTTCAAAATCTATATACTTAACTCAACTGTTGATAATAAGATCGAAGATTACTTCTTGTTGTACCAAGAAACCAAAGTTGTTCCAAGTTAAAAGCACCTTCCATATTTACTCTTCTTGTCATCCTTGTTAATTACCCAATCAGCATCATTGAAGCCAACCATACTCATGTTGGTGTCCTTAGAAAGCTAAATACTAAGGTCCAATATATCATTCCTTTCTAACCTTCAAATGTGATACTTTAAGATTAGATTGATACCTTGCACAAAATCCCAAACTAAAACACAATTCAAGTCTACTAGCAGTTAAGTAGAGTAAAGTATCAATCATACATTGATAGTTATTAGATTTAGTTGCAAATACCTCTGCATCTAGGCATAGTTTGCCTAAAACTAACATGGGAGTTCCAGTAGGTCTTGCATTTTCCAACTCAAACTTCTTTACAAAGTTACGTGTATACGTATCCTATGATAAGAAAATCTTTTCCTTGAGTTGTTTGATCTAAAGACCCAAGAAATAGGACAGATCTTCAACCATGGTCATCTCTATTAGATCTGATGCCCTAAGTGTAATATATTTGTTTGCAAACTTATAATTTTTTCGAACAGATTGGTTAATAAAATAATTCATGGATTACATTAATATACTTTGTATTATGTCCTCATGTGGTTTTTGCATGCAAAGCAGAATAGAAGCAAATATTGGCTTATTGGTTGTCTAATGTTTAAACTAATATTGAGCGGTATTACGTGGTCAGATCGTAATACAGAAAGACAACTTATATTAGTAGACGAACCTAAACATGTCCTTAGTCTAATCAGAAATGAGCAAATCAGTTGAAAGACTAATATGTCATCTATCAAGTCCAATTGGGGGGATACATTGTCTTGGGCATCGGAGCGGATGACTCCTAGAAGATAAAGACATACATGTGACTGAATGGACTAATAGCACATTAGACTAAACCCAAGAAAAATAGATCTTAAATCCATTTATAAATTTATTCAATTGTTACTTGTATACTTTAATGTAAGTAAAAGTCTGAGTTTAAATATACAAGGAACCGAAAACTAGTACGTTGGATATACGACTTCTGCAATATGTATCGTCATTCACAACAGTGGAATTCATAGCTTGAGATATGGGTAAATGATATCCTTTCATTGGCATTACATGGTTGATGAAAAGTAAACGTGGTTAGGGGTCATTCATCTCTATGATGAATGACATGATTACTATTTGATAGTAATTGACTTTTCATAAAGGAATATATAATGGTTACCATGAGATAAAATAGGATCATATTGGGAGAACGGATTTATCCCAAAGAGATTAAGGATATCCTATGAGGGTAACACACTTATGACAAGGTCATTGGATGAGCACTGATCGAGTTGCTTTTGTAATGGTATGTCATTAGGGAGAGCTCAATCATGATACTATAGTGGAATGACTTTGTGACTAAATGAGTTTATAATTAATAGGTGAAAAGCTAGAACTTAATTATAAATCATTTGAGCCTTAATTGCATATGTCTAATCGATCGTTCTGTTAACTCATTGAAACTAGAAGTGAATTGCATGTTGAATCAAATGAACAGAAATGGATGGAAATGGCAAAGTTAGAGAACTGGGAAACATTTGGAAATGAATGCGGTATTCTCTAAAAGGAAATGACTAGGAAATTAATTTGTGGTATTTCAAATTAGTAATTAATTAATTGAAGTTTGAAAATGGAAATAAATTTATTGGTCATAGTGAATTCGTTGAATGTAGAAATATTAAATATATTTTTTCATAGATTCTTTACGGTAAAGTCGTCATGATTTTAACGGAATTAGAATTGGGTTGAAAAAATTATTTAATTGGGAAATCAATTTATTTAAATTAGTCTAATATGTTTATTTTTGGAAATAGAAAAACAAGTATTGGGTTGGATTGAATTATAAAGTATTGGGTAAAAGTCTAAAAAGTACTTATAATTGGACCAAATACAAGAGAAACCCAAAAGATCCTAATGATAATGCTAAGGATGACAAACCTTAGTATAATTATTATAATTGAACCCAATACGGGAGAGACCCAAAAGATCCTCATGATAATGTTAGGGGAGACAAACCTTAGTATAATTAACTAGGGTTATCACTCACTCTAATCCTAGTTAGACTAGTATTTAGTTTTTCTATTGAAATAGACTTCTACAATTCAACAAGGATTTCACTTATTCTCTCTATAAATAGATGACACTGGTTGGGCTAAAAATAGAATTTGAAGATAAAGTTATTTTGCCCGAAAATAGTGAGAATTTCTTTTCTAAGTATAAATTCTATTTTTCGGAATAATAATTCTACCAGATTCTATTAAAGAAAGAATTTTGCTTTCCCATTTAAAGTAAAGAAAATATTTTTGTTCTAGATTTGATTCGAATTCGTTGGAGTCTATACTCGAAGTAGTTCGTCATACGAGAATAGTGAAGAAAATAGTTCAGTTGAAATTCGAAACGACAAGGATCTGTCTAGCCGAAAACATAAGTGCGATTTCGATAAAGGGTTTATTGCTATAAATATCACAAATTGGCTCGATTTTTAATTTTTTAATTTTTTGCTGTGTAAGAAAATCATTTTCAAATCAGATTTTTCCAACAATCTCAAACTCAAACTACATCATCTTTACAAAAACTTCTTTGGCATACTAGGAAATTAAGCCAAAGATAATATCTACATAAATTTGAGCTACTATAATAGCACATTTATAATTTATGAATAAAGTTTTGTCAACATTGTCTCTCATACACACTTTCTCGAGCAGAAACTTGAGAGTCTCTAATACCATGCCCTTGGGGCCTTCTTTAATCCATTTAATGCCTTAGTAAGTGTAAAGGGTTCGTTTAATAGAGAGGAGAAATGTTGCAAACAAGTGATTGGGATGTACCAGAATAATGTGGAGAGGAAGACTGGAGCAAATCCAGTAACACTAAGCATAGCGGCAAGTGGTGGTTGTTAAGGTAGAGAAAGGGAAGTATGATTGACGATCAAGCTTAATTAAGAAGTAAATTGAGAGAATTTTAGAGAAAATCCTTTGAGAGTTCAAAATGTTGAAAATGCCAAAAGTGATAAAAGTCCTTTAACCTTTTGTGAAAGGCTCCTATTTATAGTGTTTCAAGAATAAGAGTTGCAAAATTGGTAATTAATATGAATAATGTAATTAATTTTCAATTACAATTGCATTAATGATTAGGAAGGGATAGTGAAAGGTTTTATTGATAATGGTAAATAGTGAATAAGAATTTACTATGTTTCTAAAATAAGAGAAAAACACTCAGTGTTACAAGAAAAGGTTAAGAGGAGAACTCTTAACTACCTCTATATCTAATCCACCAAGCCAAGCTCTTCAGAAGATCCCAAAAGTGAAGATAACCCGAGAACCCTGCCTTATCTCGAGGTTACTTCCACTTTTTTTACTTTAGTGAAGCGATACCACATGAAGCATCTTTCGTGAAACATTTCTTGAAATGCAAGACGATGTTGTTCTTGGATGAGTTATTCTTGTATAATGATTATTTTGACTTGTTCCAAACCTAAGGTATTCTCGACATAATTGTTCTCAATGTAGAGGTTATACTGAATAAGAGTTGTTTTGTGGTGATGTTTTTCTTAGTAAAGCTTGTTTTGAATTATAGCTCGTCTGAAAAAATAAACACAATTTTTTTAAATACAAGTTGTTCCAAACAATGGTTGCTCTAAACATAGTTATTCCTGAGACTTCATTATTCTAAACAAGTGTTGTTTCGAACTTCAATTGTTCTTAATAGGAGTTGTTCTCAAATAACAACAACACAAGATGAATGTTGTCCTAACTAAGCCATGTTTTGAACATAGCTATTTTGGACATAACTATTCTCGAACAATAGTTGTTGCTCTAGAAGAGATACTCTTGGTAGCACAATTTCCTAAAATATAATATTATTTATCCTAAGAAAGAGATAAAATGTTAGTAGTTAAAATTAAGTATCTACAGTAAATATATAAACATGATTTGGATGCTTGGGGTCTTCAAGTCCTTTGGGTTGTTCCATATACACCTCTTCATTGATAAAGTCATTCAAAAATGCACTTTTTACATCCAACTAGGATAGCTTGATATCCAAGTAAATTGCAATTGCTAGTAGGAATATGAAAACATTTGAAGAAACTTAGAGTGGTGGGTGATCGATGGTTCATTCTATTAGAAGTTTTGTGGAGAAACAATGGAAAGTCAAAGTGGTGCATGTCTATCGGGAAAGGAATAGAGTAGTTGATGCAATGGCCAATTCTGCGACTGGTCTACCTTTGGGCGTCCATGCTAATGTCGATCCCTCGTTACTAGTTTAACATGTGTTGCTTGAGAATGCTCAAAGCAGGGCAGTTCCAATATCAATTTTGATGTAATCATGATTTTACTTATTTGGTCATCAAATATTAACACATTATCGAGTATATTACATTCTTTATTTGATTCATTTAGTTGAAATGTACGTAAGATTTTGTTATCTAATTGACGGTGCATTTTATTCAATTGTCGTTATTCTTCTATTGGTTTTGGGTTTTTTTTTTTTGTAACATGTATAAGGAATGAAGTTGAAACAACACTATGTAAATTAGGCTTATATATGGTAGATGAATGTTGTTTTTAGTGAATTATAACCACGTACATGATTGTAAATATGTTGAAATCAAAACTAGATTTCACCGGCAGTAACATTGGAATATTTGATTAGGAGATTTAATTAGAGTTCCATTTTGATAAAGAAATCTTATTCATTTTAACTAAATTCCATCTTTAGAACTCAAACAAAAGAATGGCATGCAGTATGAAATCAATGGGAAAGACTGAAAATGGAAGGCTAGAGTTTTCTTTATAAAAAGAAATTGATTTTAAGTGAATCAACCACCAATGACCAAACCAATCATTTTAACAATATTGTCTAATACATGTGCTGATTTTAAATTTACAGTTGACGTTATATCCAGATGGTCAAATTTGGTTTCAGAAAAACAAAACACAATGGGTATTAAATGTAACCATTAAGGTGTTTAGACCCAATAGTATTCCTATTTATTGTTTTCCCTTAACATATTACTGCATGTTGCCTACCACCCTAACACTCTCCATAAATTTTCTGCTCTACACTCGAAATACAAAATGAAAAGATGATCATATAAAAATATAATTATGTCAACATTTTGGGTATATATAATGAATTACAATGTATCAAATTTTATAAATATATAGAACTTTAATAACAAAAGAAAATAGCATGAAAAACCACATCTATATGTATGGACTCATAACAATAGAGAAATTGAAATGCAGGATTCCCCAGAAACAGAATGCCTTAAATGATCACTGTTGTCACTGATTTTCAGTATTTGATGAGTATGGTTATTACTGGTAGAGCTTAGAATGAAGGGAAGAACCTATTAAGATTAGCAGGCAAAGAATAGAATTCTTCACTCCTTGTATCCGTATTGAAATTCCTGAACTTTTCCCACCAATGCCTTCCACTATCTCTCCGAACTGAGCTATGCCCGTAGCTGTGGGTGCAATCCAAGAAGAAAGCAACTATGAATCCCACTGTTGCCGGGGATGAGAATATTACTTGCATTACATTGTTGAACTGCAAATAAGCCATAACGAATATCAGCATGTTTAAAACAACCAATGAATAATAAATCTGTTGTTGGGATAGCACATGCATGCAAATCTAACACACTAACCCATGTAGAACGAGTGTGAACAGGGCCATGACCGGATACTAGTAGATACAGGTTGAAATATTGAGGTACGGAGAGGCCCATGAAGACAGAAAATCCAACTATAAACTTAGTCCTGAAGCTGTTCAGGTTGCAAAACTGAAGGAGACCCAGCCCTGCTGAAGCTGCTCAATCATGGTATTTTCAACAATTAAGCCAACTTGCATTAGATTTGGTGGCATATCACATAATTGATGCATATTGAACAGACCCTTTATTCCATTTTATTTTTCTGATTAATTTTTAAGTACTCAATGTGACATGAGCACTTAAACTCAGTTGTGTTTGCCAAGAAATGTGAAAGGGATACACATACCAACATAAGCAAAGAGGACGCAGTACAGAGCAGCCATAATTGGCAATGGTATTGAAGCCAGAACAGCCCCGAATTTTCCTGTCCATACTCAAATTATGACAAATATCAGATCAATCTCTCAGAAATAAGAACCCCAAAACACCAATAAAGCCCTGTTTCGGCTATTGTTTAGGCATTTGCATAAGCTCTTGTGAGTATTATCTTAAATAGAATCAGAACCAACAATAGATTTGGTGCCAACAAGATGGAAGAATATAGAAGATGGATTACCCTACCTAATACAGAAAAGAAAAGCATAAATACGGCCGAGATTTGAATGACTGTCCGACTCCCAACTCTTGTTAATCCCAAAAGACCTGCATTTTCACTAAATTACAGCAAAATAGCATTAGATAATAGATGACTACTGATTTCTTTTTTTTTCTTTTTCTTGCTTGCATCAACCATTAATTATTAAAACTAAGAAAACGTCAATTTATTGATATATATAGATATCAGAAATTTTGGGCAAGTTGATGTTAATTACACTGAAGCAGTGGAGCCACTTCCTGTACCAAATAAACCATCTAGCAAAAGGCCTACTCCCTGGGATCACAAAAAATGAATAACTGATTAGAATCTGAACTAGTAAAATGAAACAATCTTAGGAAATGCAGAACAAGAGATAAAGATTCATTTTTGTATTTACCAGCCAGCCAACACCACGGCTAAGCACAGAAGGTGGCATAGGAGTGGCACTCGCATATCTTGATGCTGTAATAAACGTACCTGTAGACTGCCAAAAAGAAGAAAATATATACAGAGATGATTCATGAGATTATGCAATGTTTAATTTTCATGCGTTCTGGAGCAAAGTTGACAAAATTTAGAATGATAGTATAGGTCTTGAAGGAAGAAGATATGTCTCAAGAATATCCATAAAGGAAATTTTGAAATTAGTTATAATTGGAACACTTATGGTCTAGCTGATTTATTTATATATTTTCAAAATTCGGGGTATATATCAGTACTAACGTCCCACAACACACCTCAATGATGGCAACAAAGGACGCAGCTATGACTGCAACAGCATCTCCAGCGTTAAAACGTGGTCTTCCCCATTGAAATGGATACGGAAACCTTATCCTGTATGTGCAGCAAACCAAAGATTTAGCTAACCTCTAATCGGACTCAACAGTACCCTGAGGCATGGAGGCAAAATCGCAAGTTTCATATATTAGTAATTGAGGGTAAACGATAGAAAAAGCCTACTACTGTCATATATTATACATGCTAATTGGATATACATAAATATATATATATCTGCCCTGCATATAAGATTGCCACTATTAAGATTCAATCTGTGAGTGTGTGGTACTTTTGATCTCTAAATACTATAATAAGCCGGTGTACATGACAGGAAATTGGAGAATACAAATTTGTAAATTACAGTATTTTAACATGATCATACAACTGAGAGAAGGGTATGGAAAGTTTGTGCAACCAATATGTCACAACTCAACCTATACATATGACCTTACCAAGGAGCAGCACTGATGAGCCCAGAACGATCAGTACGGCAGCTGAACTGAGTTTGAGGAGCTCTGTTATCATAAGCACCAGCTGCTGTCAAAATTTCTGCAAAAGCCCATACAATCGCAACGGAGAAAAGGATTGCAAAACGTTCAAATATTCCTTTCCTGGATTTCAGGAAATGTGGAACATACTGCAAAGTCATTAGTCATAAACCACATCAATTGGAAACTCAAAAAATTAAGTCATCACTAGTTGCAAATTAGTGAGAAGAGAAACAAAGATTATGGTAATGATCATGGCACAAGCAAAGGTGAAATCTATCCCATCACATAATACCGCACAGATATTAGCAAGCAAGAGAAATACACATCTTGTACGTCTACTATTTTCACAAAGGAATGTCAATGATACAAATAAATAACATTGCAGTTCCATTTTACATGCCCACGGTAAAGGCAAATTAAAGAATGTTCTTTGCAACCAAAGGGTTAAGAATGCAGATCACCTGAGATAAGAAAACAACTGCTACCAGTGCCGGGAGTCCGATTTCGATGCATCTGGCCAACTATATGCAACAGGAGAGAAAACAAAAGGGTCACTCTGACAAAAGAAGGAAAACAATTTACAGACACTAATGTAACTTAAACTGATGGAATCACCAAATAGACTAAAACTGATAATGTCTTCAAAATTTTAGTAGTTAGTTCGGATTACCACTTATGAAAAATAATACTTGAAAAAGAAAGAACTTAAATAAACATGGTTGTTTTACTTCTGAACAAAAGCAAACTCCCACAAAGAAACTCTGATGTTTCTCAATCAGTAACGAGGCTGAAAACATGTCCTAGTATCTGCTTGGACACAGCTATCTCTTGAGAGCAATGATAAAATGAAGAGTATGGTGCTCTTACTTGTGGAAAACCTTGTGCATAGAGCCCGAGTCCGGTGAGAATCACCAAAGGAATAGCTGCAAGAGGGCTGAAAAACCTAAATCACAACATATCAAAAAAGTCAATGGAACTGCAAAAACAAATCCCAAAATTCAATTATGCATGCTGCAGCATCCTACCTCGAAACAATTCTCCAGAAACCAAAGAACCCAATAACCATAGTGAAGAATGATGCAACAATAAGAGATCCTTGTACATCTCTCATGGATGCTTTAAACCTCTGAAAAGATCAAACACTTCCATAAGCATGCATACTAGAGAGGCATTAGTAATTATTAACTGTATTTAGAAGGAAAGAAAGTAGAAAGAAATTAACCCGGTGGGGATCAACGAAGGTGCTATATCTCCTGGATAAAGCAATGGAAATGGTGGGGATGATGAAAGCATAAGAACCTCCAATCACCACTGGCAGTCGGCTTCCAAACAATGTTTGCAATAGCGTGTTAATACCCGCAACGAAGAGAACAGTATTTATAACATCAGCTTTCTCCACCTGTTTCTCATCAAAACAAACAAATCGCTTAGCTAAAAAACATAGGCTAAATACCCCCAAAAAATGAATTGCTTTCTTACATTTCCACCCCCCATTAAAGGGACAATGATAGAAGATATGATAACAGTGGTCCCAAGCATCACCAAATAATGCTGAAATCCCAGAAGTACTGCTTCAGCTGCACTTTAAACCAGAAACTCTAAGCCACTTTAGAATAAAATGTGTCACAACATAAATAAGAAATTCCCTATGAGGCTATCACTCTTTTAGGTTCAAAAAACAGAGTTTGTGAAAGAGTGATCAAGCGTCTTGAGAGAGTTTTGTCGTTACTTGAAACCCAAGAAAACCAGAACCTCACAAGGAAAAGATAAAGATGAAGCATTATCATTCCATCTTGTTTTTAGAAAAAGTTCTCTTCGTGTATTTCTTTTTGCGGGTTTCGTCCAGCATGGGTTTTCTTTTCCACATAGAAAACCGAATGAAAGTGAAAAAGAAAAGAAAAAGACAAGGAGAGGAAGGTAAAGATGGGCGTACGCCAAGAAGGAGTACTGGAGAGGCAGAAATCAACACCGGGGAGCTGGTCTTTAACAGGGAAAGGCTGAAAGTCATCGGATTTTCCTCCACCGGCAGCCATTGTGTTATTGTCGGAAGAGAAGTTTGATTCTGAATATATATCGTAGGAGAAGCAGGGGAGGGGAGGGAAATGATGGGAAGGAAGAGGAGGAGCATCAAATCAATGCATGTGATGTGGTACTAGGAAGACGTTAGGCGGCCACGTTTTGACTGTAAATAGTTGTTATTTCTCATTTCTTTCTCTATTTGCTTTTCTTTTTTTCCTTTTTTTCGTCTTCATTTCATTTATTCCCATTTTTCCTTTACTGATATATATTCAACTAATTAAATATAATTTTTAAATTAAAAAAAAACAGAATAGACTTTTGTTTTTATTTTATTATTTTATATTTCAATGACCCAAATCCTTTCATGGATTACATAAATAAATCTTAATCAACTAAAAAATATATATTTTTTCACGTATTTTAATTATTAATTAGTTATAAATTAATCCCAAATAATAATTTTAAATTTTACCTGACTTATTTATAACGAAGAGAATGAAAGCATTTCAGTTTTTTTTCAAGATTTTTACAAGAAATTTTACTCGTGTTTCTAATTAAATATTTTTAATTTTTATTTTGTATCTAATTATTTTAAATTATATATTTTTATTCATGTTATTATATTAATTAAAATTAAAAGCAATAATACAGCAAAACTTACAACAAAAGAAGTAGGAAGTTTCCATTTGATTGTATAATATTAACTGAAATTATTACTAATAATAAGACTGTTTCTTTGTATTGCAAAGGAGTAAGCATTAAGCAAATCTATCCACCAATTTATAGTTTATTCGTAAGGACTTCCTACCCAATTTTGTTCGCCAATTAACCTCAAGCCAAATTTTTAATATTAAACTAAATAAAATTATTAAAATGTGTTTAATTATTTGGAAAAACTATTAAAATAGTCAATTTTATTTATTTTAGGTTACGTTTTAGTCACTTACATTAATATGTTGTAACATTTTAGTCACTGAGCCGTTAATTGTTGTTAACAATGTAATGGTAAATTGACGTGGTACATTAAGTCATTATTTCGAATAAAAAAATTAAGTTAAGTTATACAATTGGTCCCCATATTTTTTCGTTTTGAGCAATTTAATTTTTTTTTCTTTTATGTTCTTTTAACTTTTTTTTTTCATTCTCTTCTATTTCTTCCTCTGTTTTCCTCCTTTCTCTATCTCTTTTAATGTAGTTTTTCTATGTTTTCTATTTGTTAAAACTAAATGGAAAGAAGAAAAGAAAAAAAATTAAATTGTTCAAAAAAATTAAAGTATAGGGACTAGTTTTAACAAATAGAAAACATAAAAAAAAAAATTACCTTAGAAGAGATGAAGAAGGGAGTAAAACAAAGAGAATAGGAAATAAAGGAAATGAAAACAAAAGTTAAAAAGAACATAAAAAAATTTAAAATTCCTCGTAAACGAAAAGAAATATAGGGACCAATTGTATAATTTAACCAAAAAAAATGTAAAAATTATTTCAAATTTTGGAATAAACCCATATAATATTAAAAATACATATTATTATTTTGTTTTTATTGGTTAGGTTTACCAAAACAAACTAACCTATTGAAACAATTAAAAGGAAAAATTGGATAAATCCTGGTCGTGAAATCAAAGTACATTGGAAAATTAATGCCACTTTTTTCGTTTGCCCCATTGACCCAAATTCAAAAAATAATAATAAATAATATATAAATTTGCATTATTAGGTAAAGGTAGTCTATGGAAGGTGACCCAACCTTGTCTTGGGTTGGCTTTGTACAATGTAATTGGTAAACGACAATCTTCATAAGGGTGATTTTATTAAGAGATTAATCCATCCAATTTTAGTTTGTTGTAACAAATGTATTACCCTTGACTAAACCCATTTTACTTTTCCCTTCAAATTAACAAATCTGTGAGTAATACGATTGAGTGTTAGCTCGATTTATTGTCAATATAGAAGGTTATAGATTCAATTGCGTTGAAATACATTATCCTCCTATTTATGGGTTGAAGAAATAGCGAGCCTATGGGTAATTTTAAACAGGCATAAATCTCAAAACTATACATGAAATTCTTGTAAATTATTAACACAATTATTGATATAAGATCATTTTATGTTTATATATTGCATACATAAATAATTATATTTATTTAATATAAAAATAAATTTATTTATTTATTTCTTTAAATGTGTATGATTAAATCAAAATTAAAGTTTCAAGTATATATTTGAACCGCAATTAGAGTTTCACGTGTATAATTACACTAAATTAAAGTTCATGTATACAGTTGCACATTACATCAAAGTTCATGTATAATTTTAAGATTTATCTCTTCTAAACAAATATGATCAAAACATAAAATAAGATTATTAAGTATTAATAAAATGTCAATTAAGTTGTCATATTTATATGTGAATTAAAAGTTTTGGTTAAAATATGCTTTGAGTCTCTATACTTTTTATATATTTAAAATTAAGTCATTTTATTTTTATTTCAAAAACTTTAGTCTTTTTATTTTAGGATTTAAAATGGATAAATATAATAATTGCATATGAACTTTGTTTCAATATACAATTCCATACATGAATTTTGATTTGGTGCAATTATGTACATGAAATTTTATTTGCGATTCAAATGAGTACAAAATCAAAGTTTTTCCCATTTAAAAAATGCAAGTGTAATTGTTTGCATCGTTAAAATTCTTTTGTTAAATTGAAGTTCATTACAATGTTAATCTTTTGTTACATGACAACTAAATGACTTTTTTTTTTTATTTCAAAGTGTTACACCAGCGAATTTAACATAAAAATTTTAATAGTATTAACAATCGGATTTGAATTTTGAAATATAAAAAGTTAAGGGATTAATTTTCAATTGTAAGTAGAATACAAGGGCTTAGAGTATATTTTAACCAAAATCTTTTCTTATCTCCGTTTGCCGACTCTTAAACCCTGTTAAAGACTTAACTAAAACATGTTTGGTAATGTATGGGCGGGCTGTAAAGACTACTCCTAACTCTAGGATTCTGCTATTCTCTTTTCTGAGGCCCAAATGAGCGTAAGCAACCTTTTCTTCCGCCACCAAACTTATGAAATTGACTTTTTATATAAAATTAGTAAGATTACCGGTCCACCCTTTAAGTTGGGTTGATTAAAAAATTTGAATGTTAAATTATACTCTAAGTCCCTATACACTTTGTACATTTAAAATTTAATTTACTTTTATTTTTTAGGAATATAGTCATCTACCTTTGAGATTTAAAAATTCAGGTCCAGTTGTTACCACCGTTAAATTTCTTTTATTAAATTTTACGGTGTGACATTTTGAAATTTAAAAATTATTTGATAGTCATATAATAATAAAAATAAGGTTAAAAATAATGGTTAGGAATTTTCCTAAAACTCTCATTCAAAGCCGTCATAATAAAATAATTTTTTTTTGTTGGAATAGTTTTCTTGTGAAAAATTGACATTATCATTTTGATTGAAACAGTTAACAATATTAATTATTTAGACTAATTAATCACACTATAAAAGTAAAGGGACCAAATTATGTTGAAAATTAAAGTATATAAACTAAATCTCAAGCTTGAACATTTTTGGGGCCAAAATTAAATTTTCACCATTGTCTTATAATGACAAAGAAAATCAATGCTAACCTAAAAGAAATTTGAAGTTACTTGCTAGTCTCCAAGACTCCTGAGGTATTCAAATTATATATAATTATATAATGTTTTAATCGAAAAGATAACATTATTAATTATTTGGGCTGATTAATAAAATTATAAAAATATAGGGTTAAATTATGTTAGAAATTAAAGTATATAGATTAAATATCAAATTTAAAATATTAAAGGACCAAAACGATATTTAACCATTTTCGTAAAATGCAAAAAGAAGGAAAAAATTGTTGATATGCCACGTGTTAACTAAAGGAAGGTCCTTTGACCTTTCTTTTGTATATAGGTATATAGGACTAATTAATAACATTATAAAAATATCGGATTAAATTATGTTAGAAATTAAAGTGTATAGATTAAATATCAAATTTAAGATATTAGACGGGCCAAAATTAATATTTAACATTTTTTTGTAATATGCAAAAAACAAAAAAAGGAAAAATTGTTGATATGTGTAACACCCTACACCCGACTCAATCGTTGAGTCCAAGCAACAGGATGTCACATTCGTCGCCGTAGCGATTACAATCAACTTATTTCAACTTTAAGCCATTGTAAGTTTTAATTCAATCAAACAAACATTAATCTCAATAATCAACCACTTACGGGATTTATATGCATTCACAAAAGCTCCAAGAATTAATCCGAGGTTGAACATAAACCAAACATCCATCATATGATACTAAATTCAACAGGAGCATTCACTTAAGAACAAACAAAATTATACTCAACTAGATACATGCCAGCTTAAAATAAAAACAGAATATACAAAACATTGACAAATTTGGGATTGTTGACTGGATGTTGAAGTCGTAGTTCAAATATCTTAAATTATACCTAATCTGCGCACAAAAAACAAACCATATGTTGAGTAATGGAACTCGGTAGTCTTTTTATGGTTCAAATAACAAAGTTACAATTTAAGAAATTTGTAACATCCAACTAGTATGTCATTCATATCAAGTGTCAAACCAATTCATTTAGCATTGCAATAGAAGTGATCAATTTCATTTACATGGCAACACCTATTATAAAGCCTTTTTAAAACTCAATACCAATCACGAATCAAACATTTATATCATTAACATTATAACAATCAATTCCATGTTCTCTCCACAACAATAAACCATTTAAGTCTCTTTCTAGAGTCGTTCGACTCATTCGTATTCATTTCAGCCTCCCCCAAAGCTCGTTTCCAATTTATTCTCATAGAAGTTCATATATTTCCTTTATCATGATTCACATATATATATATATATATATATATATACAGAATTGATTCAATAGCATTATCTACTTCATTTCGATATCTTTTATCAAGTCACTAACTCATACCAATCTCACCTAACTCATTTCATTATCATATTTATTGTCAATCTATTTCATTACATTTTTAAGTTTTTAATTCCAATTATAATATCACCCCCAATAGCACCATTCATATTTCTACATATCATATCCTGAATTTAATCGTATTTGCATACTCGTACTTTATACACTGTTCTTATCATATGATAATGATTTCATTACAGTTCAATCCAATATATATATTCACATTCAATATCAAAATCACAATTCTATTAATCATCAACACACAATATCTCATTATAAACGTGACTTATGGACCATCTTAAATATGAACAACTAACTAGTTAGAAATATTTCATATGTCATTTCCCAAATTGAATCGTCGAATTCGTCACAGTTTCATACCAATCTTTCGGACTTATTAATCCAATTTACAAATCTCTTTCACATTATCTTTTCATTATAATTATAAATGTTTACATATTAAATCCTTATTAACTTGACTTGGACACAAACTGATACACAAATCCAACCAACAACCCAATTTGGCGCCTAGTGCCTCATCAAATAATTTCCAAATAAAATAGATTGCGCTCAGTACTCATCGGTATGACCAAAGTAAATATCATGCCCAACACTCATCGACACGTAGTCGAAATAACCATTTGGCACCCAATGCCTCATCAGAATCGAAATGTCTAAAGTAATTAGTTTGCACTCAACGCTCATCAGAATGTCCGAAATAAAATGCACCCAATGCTAATCGACATATAGTCGAAATAACTCCACCCGAGCAATTAATAAGGTAATCATTTATCCAATTCCCTTATAAATTCAATTCTAATTCTATAGATCTCAATATCATCAATTTATCACTCATGATATCATTTCATACATAACATAGCATACCATTTGAATTCCAAACCAATTTCACCATTTAATTTAGTTTTATGATTTTCACTTTTATCCAATTTAGGGCCAGTTCTTCATTGCTTTTGAAAAGTGCTTTTGAAAAGTACTGTGGAGAAGTGCTTTTGAGAAGTACTTTTGAGAAGTGCGTTGAAAAAATTTAAGTTTTTGATATTGCTGTCAAAAAGTACTTTTGAAAAGTAAAATGTCCATTTTAGACATGATATTATAAAGTAACAAATATGTATTTAAATAATGTTCAAATTAGTTAATATTATGATATTTTAGTAAAAATATAAAAAATAATTTATTATAACTTATTGTTAATATTTTAATATATAATATTAATTTTAAATATTTCTAAGTAATTAATATTAATTATTTATTAAATTTAATTAGAATATATAAACTATATTTAAATATTTAAATATAATAATTAAATATTTGTAATTAGATATTGACACAATTGTATTATTTTAAAAATATTTTTTATTTTAATTAATGCTTTTAACACATTTGTAAAACTCATATTAAATAACCAAGAAAGAGAACACAAAATAATAGCATCAAACACATTTTAAGTCAAAAGTATGGTTAAAAGGTAAAATAACACCAAAAGTGCTTTTTTGTGAAAAAGCTAAAATTTACTGCTTTTTCATCTCTATAAAAGCTCATCCCAAAAGTTAAAAAAGTTGCCCCAATGATATGTGTTCTTCATTACTTTTAAGAGAAAAGCACTTTTTTTAGAAAAAGTTCATCCCAAAAGCAATGGAGAACACACCATTAATCATCTATCTCAACAATCAATTAAATTTACACCAATATGATTTGATTAGTTATAATCAACTTTTAATTCATTTTATAACTCTTTTATTATTTTTTCATCCTCCTCTCCATTCCTCTTCCTTCATTTACAAGTATTTATACAAGAATATTTAGCCTTAGTATGACATGTTTTTAGGTAACATGAATTATCTTTTCACTATTTATATATATACTTTTAACAAAATTGTCTTTTTGAGTAGTAGTCACTAAATTATTTATATCCACGCCTACAGGATTCAAAATTAAGATCTACTTTTTATTTTTGAAATTAGACTCAATGAAATTTTTACCATAAAAATTTCAAAATTTATTATTTGGTAGATTAATGCCAATTTTTTTTTAAAACCTCCCCTGTTCAACTTTTAAGCATCTACAACTATTCTTCACTAAAAATTAAATATCTTTCAGTACAAGTCTTAGATTACGCTGTCGTTTGTTTCCTTCGAAAATAGGCTCATTAATATTTTAGGCATATAAATTTCATCACCTAATTTTTTTTTTACAATTTATAATGATTTTTCTAAATTAGAACAACTAAACTCGAAATCATTCTGATATTATCTCATAAAAAGTATTATATCTCATACTTTACAATTCCATTGCTTTCACCGCTACTTTTCTGCAACATTAGACTCGATAAGCTTTAATTTAATGTCAGATTTGACCTCTAACTCGATTCTTACAATTTTTAGTAAATTTTCAAAATTGTAATACCATTGTTGTCCATAAAGTGTTTAGTTAAACAATTTGCTCTTCCATGATTTGAGTAAGTTATTCTCATTTCATTATATAACATAATACGTTCCAACCAAATTCAATGTAAATATATATAATCACTAAGCTGCAAAAAATTTCATTGTTGTTCAAATTAGCCTTCTAGTTCGATAATCACTCTCAAACATAACATTTTAAACTCAAATAATTATTTTCAATTTCCCTCGATATCATACCTTGCATGAAAAAATAAATATTTAGTAAATATAATTATTCAATTTATAGAAATAAAACATAACATTAATTAACTTAGTAAGTTCCATATGAAGTTACTTGGTGAAACAGTAACCAAACGAACTTTTAAGGATTATTTGACAATTTTTACTTTTCTGCAACTAGCCTCGATTTGATTCAATTCTCGATTTATACAATAATTGATTTCAAGTTATCAATTCCAAACATGTCATATCATCCTATAATAAGCATGTATCAGTTCAATTTTATTTTTCAAATGTCCCTTAAACTTTTGTATTTTATTCAATTTAGTCCCTAAAACCGAAATAACTATTTCATCAAACTTGAGCTTCATTTTCTAATCTTATTTCAATCTCATCCTTTATAAACTCTCTACTATCTATTTTTATTAAAGTCTCATAATAGCATTACAAATAATTCATTTTAGTTATTATGTTACAAAACTAACATTTAAATTTTATAACTAGTCATTTTTCATATCTTAGTCCAAAATGTAATAATTTAATACAAAAAATTCAAAAATCACTTTTAAAAATTTTAACAATTTTATAAATAATACACAGGCTAACTAAATTAAGCTTTCATGATCTTAAAAATATAAATTAAAAAAAAAGGAACTTGAAACAGCTTACCAATGGAAGGGTTAAAATTGAAGCGTTTGGAACCACTTTATTCTCTAATGGAAGTAAGATGATAAATATCTTCCTTTTCTTTTTTTATATATACACGTTAATTTTATTAAAAAAATTTACACCTGCCAACCGTCCATCATAATTAAAACCCACCAACTAAACAAAGAACAAATGGTTAAATAACCATTGAGGTTCTCAAGCTTTTCATAAATTAGAATTCTACAATATTTAAATTTTTTACGATTTAGCCTTTGGACCTTAAAATTAATTTGGCTGAATTATCAATCTGAAATTTAATTTACTTATAAAATAACTCCATAAATATTTAATAACAATATTTACGGACTAGATTTTCGAAAAATAGAGTCCCGAAACCATATTATTTTTTTAAACACTACTAATTGTCGGGTTATTACAATATGCCAATCCGCTTTCAAATTATATATAATCACGTATCATTTAATTGAAAAGATAACAATATTAATTATTTAAACTAATTAATGACTTATAAAAATATAGAGAGTAAATTATGTTAGAAACTAAAATATAAGGATCGATATCAAATTTAAGCATATTAGAAGGATCAAAATAGAAAATTAGCTATTTTTAGAATATGAAAAAAAAAAAGAATGTATGCCACGTGCCAGCAGAAAAAAGTTCCTTTTGGACTTATATATATATATATATATATATATATAGGTATATAGATTATATATCATAAATACATTAAAACTCTAAGACACATAACTACTTTGTGTTAGGCAAGTTGTATTAACCTATGCAGCTACCAGCCAGCCAAACTTGCCAAACACGGGTGTAGCTAAGGGACAGGGGCCCTGGCCTCCTCAAAAATTTAAGACTATTTTAAGCATTAGGTCATTTGGGTTAAATAATGGTAAAATTATTTTTGGTCCCCAAAGTTTTTAATATTGTTAATTTATCCTTGTATCATTATTTAAAAATAATGTAAAATTTGATTTGGCCCTTCAAATCTTTTAATATTTTAAACCTATCCTTCTATCACTATTTAAAAGTAATATAATTTACATTTGGTCCTTCCAAAATTTTTCAATTTAATCCAATAAATTTGGTAACACTTTTTAGATTTTAATAATCAAATGGATATATTAAGGTTAGTTATTTTGTTAAAAATATTTTTTTATCTCATGCCAATAATGGAAAATAAAAACTTAAACTATGACAAATATCTTATAATTAAATAAGTTTATTCATATTTTAATTATATTATAATTTTTTAAAATTGAGACTTTAATAGTTATAAAAAATTAGATATGTAATGAGAAAAATAATTTATAATATTCAAAATTGAAATATTATTATAAGATTTCATATAATTAGGGCGTAAGCAGAAAAATTTTTAGGGGACCGGATGAAATTTTAATTTTTATAGTTCATATCTTTATAATTTGTAAAGGATTAAATCAAATTTTTATAATTTTAGGAGGAGCCGAGCCTATGCCAAGTCCCCGACTTCGCTCCTGCATATAATATTAATAATTTAAATATTATATAATATTTAAATAAGATATTTCCTAATAAAATTATTCATAAAATAAATTATGTAACACCCCAAATATATAGGGTTGGATGAAATAATTAAGTAATATCTTAAGGTTGGTGGTTAAGTAATTTGTGTTCCCTTAAAGAAATCTAAGGTTATATTAAATGTGGCCAGTAGCCCAATTAGTTGAGCATTTTCCTTTTCTCTAATGAAATCCAAGGTCAAAGTCACGTCAACCTCACCTCATTTCCATTCGTTTTTCAGCTGAAGAGGTATTTACCATTTAGTCCCTTTAAATTTGAAAACCTTAGCTATTTAATTCTTTTTTTGAAACACAATTGAATTATAGTTTCTTTTTCTAATTAAATTGAAAATTTTCTCCTCTCTCTCTCTTTCTTCTCTCTTTTCTTTCTTATAATCTTTTTTTGCAAATATTTTCTTTTCATTGCTGAAATTAATTTTTGCATCTCGAATTCGAAATCAACCTTCGTTCAACCCGTTCTCCATATCAGTTTAGTATACGCCATCAACATCCCTAATCTTACCAAGAATCGGTAAGTTCAATTCAATTCAAATAGTTAATCCCAAATTCTCATAGTAATTACATCCAATGTTAATTTTTCATCTAAATTAACAAATCTTGTCGACATTCCTAGTAATCTTGATAAATATTGAAAACAATCTCTAATTCTTGTGTAAATGACATTTGAAGGAACTGATTTAGGTATCCCAAACCAGATTTGAATGAGAGGGACATCGCTTGGTCTTCCGGTAATAAGTGTGTGTTTCTTTACAAATGAATCAGGGCAAACCGTGCCTCGAGATAAGGTCACACGGCCAGCCACACGGACATGTGGGTCACCCATGTGGACCACATGGCCCCTTCACACAGCCATGTTTACCCTGAAACCCTAGGAATACGTTTCTCACACAGCTTGCCACATGGTCGTGTCTCCCTTGCACCTTGATTTTTCAATTTCCACACGACCTAGCCACACGATTGTGTAACCCCTCCACACGATCCAGGGCTCTCCACATGGTCCAGTCACATGGCCATGTGACCCATCTTTCTCAAATTTTGCAGTTTTGCCAAGAATTTTATGATTTGTGCAAATTAGTCCCTAAATGATTCCAAAACTATTTTTGGTGTTTTATTTTATTCAATTGACTCTTTGAGGATATGAATTATGCTAAAAAGCCATGAATTAATGTTATGTTTACATGATTGCATGAATTGTGATTAATCATGTCTATTGTATCTGTATTTGTGGATTGTTTATACAACATGTTGTATGACACCATCATCAAATTGAATCCTTGAAAAGTACTTGTTTTGGCTACTGTATTGATTAGTTGAGAATATATTTATAAATGCCATTCTCACTCTGTTATAGGCATGATATCTGTATCTGTTTTGTTTTGTTATAAAGCATGTGATAATTTAATGCATGGGATGGGATGTTTTGTAAGGAGGAAGTTCTGGCAGAATATTAATCTGCAATTCTGGAGGTTCATCCACATATTATCTAGTAGCTTTTATCCGCAATTAAGTTGTGTATTCATAACCATCTAGCAGTGTATTAACCTGCAACACCGGTGGTTCGTCCACCAATTATCTGGCAACTTTTATTTGCATTTATGTTGTGTATTCACAACCATTTGACAGCGTATTAACCTGCAAATTTACGATTTATTCACAACCTGATGTGTAGGGATAGATGAGTTCTAGGGAACTCTTATGGTGTGTAGTAGTGGGGTAGGATCTTTTCTATTAAATTTGTAATTGTGTTGCATCCATAAAGCATGTGCAAACAAATCTGAGATATTTGAGATGATATATATATGTACGTATATATGTATATGTATATGATGCTGATCTATTAATCCGTTATTCCGAATCTGTCATTGCAAATTACTATATGTGATGTGGTTTTATATGTTAATCGGTTGCACTGATTATCTTATGATGGAACTCACTGAGTTTCATAGCTCACCCCCTTTTATCTTCTATCTTTTTAGATAACTCACCAGGTTAGGACACAGACACGGTATATAGATGGACTCGACTTTGATTTATTAAAATATTTTAAATTTATTATTCGACATTTTTCTATCATTATTCAAAAACTGAAAGTTTCTAAATTAATATAATGTTTAGAACTATTTATAACTTATCCCAATCCTTAAATAGGAGAATAAATGTGCTTTAGCAACCCATATCCTCTTGCACTGACAACAATACCAATACCAACCGACCTAATACTCAATCAGCCTAGGCTGTGAACTTTTAAATTGATACTCAGTACGTAATTACATTAACAATAAGTCCAAAATAGTATGTATTAACTTGTATTCTCAATAGTCAATACCAATATGGTACTGATTATTCTCTTCAAAAAATTACATTACTGATTATTATTTCTTTAAAGAAATAAAGTATTAATTATCATGATAAATACTTTAATATATATATTTTATCTTAATCATATTTCTCATAATTACATTGAAAACTAATATAACTTTAATTTTTAACTTAATTAATAATTTAATAGTTTTATTTGTGTATAAACATATTTTGTATATATATAATTGAAGTATATTTGCATGTGTATTGATATATATTTTATAGGAAATTAAAGATTTTATTGCAAATATATATGAAAAATATTTAAAATATAGATAAATTGAAAATGATACATCGATCTTGATACATATCGATATAAAAATAAAAGCAATATATCTTCCAATACGGTGTATATTACCTTGATATATACTTCCTTATTTATTTATAGCATAATGACTTATTTAGCCTTCTAACTTTATAAGAAAAAATCATTTTATCTCTCCATTTAATTTTTTGCTGTTTTAGCTCTTAAACTTAATTTTTTCATCTATTTTGGGGTGATTTAACAAAAAAAGTTTTTTAACTTTATTGACGCTGAAATACATGTAATTGCGACATGGATAACATGTAAACATTTAATTAAATTTTAAATTTTAAAAATTCAAAAAATTAAAAATAGTTTTAAATTTTTAAAATTATTTTAAAATTATATAAAAAGTATATTTTTAATATTTTAAATTTTAAAAATTAATTAAATGCTAATGTGTTATTCACGTGACAATCTATGTATATATTACATCAGCAAAGTTAACAAATGTTAATTTTTTCATAATTTTGGGATGATTTAATAAAAATACAAATTTAAAGACTAAAAGAAGAAGAAAATTAAATAAATGACTAATTTGATTTTTTTTAAAAATTGAAACATCAAAAACTAATTATGTCTTTATTTATTCATTCGCGTAAGAATGTTGCTTAAAAACATAAGGTTAGTGCGATGAATTAGTGAATAACTACAGCTCAAAATTCCCACTAGCCCTTTAAGCTCCACTAGGCACAATCACAAAGTCATCCCAGTGGGAGTATGTTCTAACCTTTTGGGTTTTTTTTTGTCGAATTAGATAATCAAGTTAATTATATAATTAATATATAAATGTATTTTATATAATAATTTAATAAGTATATAATTTTTCCTTTAAAAATAAATATATAAAATTTATTATTAAGAAATTAATCTAAAAATAAAAAACGTTATCTCATATATTTTTATTATTTTAATAAAATTATTATTTGATGTTAATATAGTTTTAATAAATTAATTATTTAATAATTATTTTAACCTTTAATTGTCTTTTTCTTAAAAAAATTCAATTTTATCCTTAGTTGATTACCTTGTTTATAAAATACTTGTATCACAACAAGCAATTTAAAATTATTATAAAAACTAATTCATTAAAGATTATATCAATGCATAATTTTCATAATATTTAATTTTTGCTCTCATGTTTTTAACATTATTTTCATTAATCTTATCGCAAAGTATCTAACCTGATCACCGTTACAATAATTAATCTCAATGATATTGTTGTTTTCAATCTAGACTTGTCTAAGAGCATGATTACTTTCTTAAGCTCGAAATCCCACCTAAATTTTGAGAGGGATTAGATAAAATATTAAATTCGAAAAATAAATTTAGACAAAAGAATTAGTCTCGTGTAAAATACGAGCTGGACTTGCGCTCAAACATTCATGACTTGAACCTAGTTAGCTTGATTGCTTTTTAATTATGCAATGGATTATTTTATTTTATGTATATTATGTAATATATATCACATAAAAAGAAATATATATAATAATAGATAATACGATAACATAAACAATAAAAAAAAGTGAACTGTATATGTTTAAATTTTTAATAAAAGAACATACATATTAATTTATTAAATATTGAATTAAAAATCGTACAACTTTTTGTATAAAAATGAGTTTAAGTTAATAATTTATAAATACGAGTAAATTCTGTTAAAATTTAAGGTTTATATTTTGAACTAAATCGTATTTGGGCAAATGTAAAATATACTAATACCATTAGTATACATGATCTAATCTAACCCATAAGCACTTTTTTTTAATTGAACCATTTATCTAAATGAACCCTTAAGCATTGATAGATCCTTAAATTGTTGGATTCAACTGATGTTTGAGCTTTTATCTTATAGATGGAAAGATTGAAGAAAAATGAGGTTGAAGCATAATTTTTGCAAGTTAAGAAGAGTGAAGCTCAAATCAGATTTACTCTTTACTTAAGGCCCTTAATTGTTGTGTAAATTCTAAGGCAACAAAGCTTTTTCTGTAAGATGTGGTCATGCCTAATTGCAGAACTTTTTGGATTAATTAGGAAACAGAGGTTATGTATTTATTTCATTAGAATTCTTAATAAATTAAGTTTTAGGAGATTTGTTTTAGGGTTGTTTGTTAATAAGAGACATAAGTTTAACGAGCTTCCTTTTGATTATCGAAAAAGTAAAGAGAGATTAATTGCTAGGCACTTTTTTTCTCAAATTTTGTACATCTATCAAATTTTGATATCGTTGTCGAGAATTAGTGTATTAATTTTTATTTCTTCTATGAGAGTAGTAATGACCATCCAAGGAAGGACTCTCAGATATTTAGTCATGTCATATTTGAATCAATACTCACTTTGCATCTAGCACCCAAAATAAGGTATCTTTTTAATTAAAAATACAGATAAATTTATTGCTTATTTTTTGTGGTTTAGATAATGAGGATCCGTATAAGCACCTAAAGGAATTCTTGTTGGGAAATGTACTAATATTGTAGTAAATATATAACTATTTTTATTTATTTGAACGGTAAATAAATAAATAAATAAATAAATAAAATTAATTTCATATTTCACTATTATGTCCTTTTTGTATTTCTATCTTTTCTATTTTGCATGCATAGCGAAATTGTGACAAGCAAATATAAACTAAAGATAAGTGACATTGTAAGAATGTTTACATTGTAAGAATGTTTACATTGTAAGAAAGACAACTTATTTCAGTAAATAATCTAAATAAGTTTGTAATCCCGTAAAAGAATCGAAGTGACCATTTGATTCAAATACTAAGAAAGATTATTATGTCGTCTACAATTCCAATTGGGGAGATGACTCGTCTTGGCTATCAGAACTATTGACTCCACGGGTAGAGACATAGATGTATTCATTGGTAGAATGATACATTTGACTGGACTCAAGATGAATTAATCATGAATCAATTTGTGAATTTATTCACTTGTGATGTTTATAGTGTGATTTACCTAAATCTTGAGTTAGTCACCAACCATGTGTATGCAACTCATGTGTTTTGATATAAGTGGAGGCTTATACTCTAAAGATGATTGAGCCCATAATCAACATGTTGGGTTCATGACTTATATCTGACACAGCTTTACTAACAATAGCAGAATTTATAGCTCAATTAATACTAAATTATGCCACACCTATAATAAAAAGTGAAAGAAATAATGTTATATATATTAAATATATATATATATATATATATATAAATCTTATTTAACAATTGAGTCATAAATGAAGTGGTAAAGTACTTTGTATATAAATCCTTATCATTTTCAAGTTTCATCCCTAAATATTTTTATTTAAATATTTCATATAAAAATACTAAAATATTATTATAATAATAAATTTTTAACCTAATTGATGTAAAACTCCTCGTATCAATAAAAATAAATATAAAAATCCCTGTTTCACAAAAACTTATCCTTGACATGGACCATCCAACTGCATTCATGCAACACTAGTTCCAACAAAAATAAATTATCATGCAAGTAACTCACCAACTAACTAGCAGTGGATTTGATCATTAACCCAAATAAATTCTATGTTTGATTACTCAATCCAACTGTCCAACCAAATGATTTGTTACTAAAATTGTTTAAATATCACTCACGAAAAAAAAATTGTATAAAATTGTGATTTTATGTTATTTCTATTACTTTTCAATAGGAGAATAACAAATCAAATTTCTTCTTATAATTTTTAATTTTTTTTCTCTTGAAAAAATTTAAATTCAACTCAAAATACTAAAAATAAGGAGCAAAAATTTGATTTGTCATTGTACTATTGAAAAGGGATAGAGATAACGTGGAATCACAGTTTCATACTATCCTTTCTCTATTCTCACGTCGTATGGTTATTGCAATTTGGTGATTATATGCTTATTTTTTTAATATTATAATTCAATTTTAGCAAAGCTTTGCATTTTCAAATGATTCCTTCTCTTCTATTTGCTGTCTCTGCAGCTTTATATTCTTGCCTTTGTTATTTTTCAGGCCAATCTGTCTAGTGATCTGCCCCTTTCTCTTTATATGATTCATTATTTTGCTTAATCCCCACTAACACAACTTTAATTGTTCTACCAATCGATACGTTAAAATACTCTCTTTTTTTAAAAAAATCTTATAATTTTATTTTTAAAAAGAATTCAATATTTTATCTATATATTAATTTAAAATATTTTATCTAAATTTTAATTTAATATATTTTTAAATGAGTTTATATTTGATAGATTGACAATGTGTAACATTATACATCAATTATATTAAGATTTATCATCAATAAATTATTAAATATATAGTTTTAAATAATTAAAAGATGGAATATCATCTCGTAATTCATTAAGAAGTTATATTAGGTTAGTACATTAAATATAAATATTATATATATAAAATAATAATAGACTTTTTTGAGGAAAAAAAAAGATAAAACTTTAATTTTAAAAGATGAAAACGAGTTTTAAAATTGACCTAAATTAAGTTAAATTTGAATTCAAAATTGATCATGGAAGCAAGACAGCTCGAGCACAGATGCAACCTTAGCCGTTAAGTTTCACTCGAGAGGACACGCGTACAAATCTTAAAAAGTAATATGAAAAAGTAGATATAGCCTTTTCAGAATCCACTATATAAAACAATAGCCAATGTCCATCCCTTCACTGCACCAACTCTTCGCCCTTCTGTAAATTTCCCTTCAAAGAAAAGAAGAAGAAAATACCAACAACTATCAGCTAACGATGAGTTATTACAATCAGCAACAGCCTCCTGTTGGCGTTCCTCCTTCTCAAGGTCTAGCTCTGATTTTTCACTTTCTTTTTTACATATTTATGGTTTTGCTGCATTATGATTGATTGATTGGATCTGGTTATCTGGTGGATCTGATCGAGAACCTTTTTTTTTTTGTGATTGAGAACTGTACAGGTTATCCACCGGAAGGTTATCCTCCAAAGGATGCTTATCCACCACCGGGGTATCCCCCACAAGGATATCCTCAAGGTTATCCTCAACAGGGATACCCTCCGCAGGGATATCCACCTCAATATGCTCAACCTCCTCCTCCTCAGCAAAAGCAGAGTTCCGGTATCATAGAAGGCTGGTAAGTGCACTCTTTCTCCATTCTATCCATATACGTATAGTTGTTTAAGATATAGTTTTTAAAAGTGATGGTTTAGTATCGTTGTACGAGTTTATCTACCGTATATGGTCAGATCTACTCATCTAGGGATAATTCTGATTTCTGCAAAATTCAACTGAGGGCGTGCTTTTCGGGATAAAATAAAAAATCACAACAGCTCATCACGATTACCGATAAAAAGGAATAGGAGTTTTTTAACGTGATAAGACTGGCAGTTAAGTGGTCAACATCCCGAAAACACCCCCATGCATAGTTCTTTTATTTCTTTTCTCGACGGTTAGGGGGTATTTCTGTTATTTCAGATTTTCTTCAAACAACTTCCTCCGTGTTCTAGAAAAGGTTGTTGTCGTCTTGAAAATATTTTATGACTTCTTTTCCCTGAATATTTCAAGAGGCAATTCAAGACAAAACTTTCGACAAGTTTTAAGGTTGTGATAGGTTAACGATAGATGTAATTTCATTATTAAAAAAATAATTTTAAAAGGAAAACACGAATTGATTCATAATAATTATATTAAAAATTTTATAAATATGAAAAAAAATTGTCATAATTTGTATTCCATAAATATTAAAATTGTAGTCGTTTTTATATCAGATAATCGTCAACTCTAACGAGGATTACCTTGTCAAATGTTGGTGATGTTTGACATTCTTTTGATTTAATAAGTTATATTGGTTGGCATTGCAGTTTGGCTGCTCTTTGCTGTTGCTG
This sequence comes from Gossypium arboreum, assembly GCF_025698485.1. Taxonomy (NCBI): domain Eukaryota; kingdom Viridiplantae; phylum Streptophyta; class Magnoliopsida; order Malvales; family Malvaceae; genus Gossypium; species Gossypium arboreum. The sequence goes on from NC_069081.1 coordinate 2,637,358, forward strand.
TCTTCTGGAAGCTTGTTTTTGACGACCTTTTCTCCAATGGCAGCTTAGAAAAATATTGAATTTATAGGAGGAGAGTTGAATTCAATTACCATTTTCAAACTTCAATTTCAAATGTTCTTTCTCTTCATCGCTTTTTTTCTTTTTAATAATTGAACCCTTCATTGGATTTGAACTCTTGTTGACATACACAGTAATATTAGGATCTTTTTTCTTTGTTCTATATATTTATGGATTTTTATTGTTTTTCATGGCCGGCTGATTGATTTTTACTGTTTTATACTTGGAAGCATATATAAAAAAGAAAAAATGAAAGGATTATTATGAAATGCTAACCAAAGAAAGGTTTTGGGATTCTTTTTCTGCAAATGATCTTCTATTTTCCTTCTCGTGGTGGCCAAGCACAACTGGACAGCCACTTATAGGCATTGGGTGGTGTCACTGCTGCAATCTAACTTTAGACCAATCCCATTCTCCTCGTTCAGTAAAACTGTAACATTTACGTAGACATTGAAATAATCCACGCAATGGTCCCTAAGGGCAGCCATTCATCCAACCAGAATTGAATCTTCTTCCCATTGCCCACACTCCAACCTATATTTTCTTTTAGTAGTCCCCGAACATTCGACGAAGAGTCTATCGATACTCTCCGGGCAATCTGTTCTCAGCTTGTATTTTCCTCCCAATATTCTTTCACAAAGACCTTTATTAGTCACTGAGTTAAAAAGCAAGTTTTAACAAGAAGCTTTCATTATGCTCTTTAAGCCTCCTTAAACCAAAACCACAATTTCTCCAAGGCTTACAACATGTTTCCCATTTGACTAGAGAGGCCTTTCCTTCCTCATTCCACAAGCCCCAAATAAACTTTCGAGCAATCCTCTCAATTTCATTGCAGACACCCTGTGGTATGAGGACGTTTAGCATAAAGTAATTATCGACTTCACCCTGTTGAGAGCCCTTTTGCATCCCATCCACTGAGCTTGCTTCTGAAACCCTTTTTATGAAATAACATCTCAAAGTAAATTCCCAAATCATCGACCTTGTTAAACCCAATGACATTACTATTCGAATCCATGATCTCCACCCTTGTGTTGTGAGAGAAGAATCTTTGGGTCTTTTGTGAATTAACCCTATGGCCTAAATATTTACGGTAAAAATGTAGGAGTTGGTGTAACATCATAGCTTGCTTCCCTTTATGACAAAACAGTATGAAGTCATCCTCAAAGAATAAGTACGAAGTCGAAGCTGTTTCCTTAATTCCCAAGTTTAATAGGTTTCTATCCACTACCCAAAACTTCATTAATCATATGATTTAACCTTTTCATTACAATGATAAAAGGATATGGAGATTAGTGGATCTCCTTGGCGAATTACATGAGACCATATGAATTCTCCAGTGAGAGTTTCATTCCAAAAAAGTTGCATCAACGAGGAAGATATACATTTCACAATAATAGAGATAAGTCTAGTTGGCAAGCCAATATCTCGCAATGAGTACTTTATAAGTTTCCATCTCAACCGGTTGTAAGTTTTTTCTAAATCAATTTTTATGGTCATCCATTTGTCTTTCCTTTTCTTTGTTCGCATGGTGTGAATAATCTCCTATGATATAATAATATTTTTAATAATATTACAACCCGTAATAAAATTAATTTGATTCAATTCAATCAGATATGACAAGACATGCTTTAGTATATTAACTATGGTACAAATTCTTATATAAAATGGAGTAAAGGCTAATTCGAACAAGTGTCTAAGAGAAGACTAAATATCTTCTCCAAAGAACCTTCTAACCATTCAACATGTAGATGTTCCAATGCCTTCGAAAAACTGTGCATTAAGACCATCCCACCACAGTGCTTTCATAATAGCCATGTCAAATAAAGCCTTCTTAATTCGGAATCTCATCATCCCTATTCTTCGCATTCAAGAGCCGATCATAATCTAAACATTAGATACACGAAAATTCTACTTTAATCTATTTTAGTCTCTTCTCAATTTGTCCTTGTCAAAGCACTAATCCGTACCATCTATTTAAATTCTATTTTTTTAAATAACTTATTTATAATGAGTTTAGATTTATAATTATATAATATTTAACGTAAATAATTTTTAAATGTTAGTGAAATGAGAAATAATTTGAGAATTTAAAAATATAAAATTATTATATTTAATATATTAATTTTGAAAAATAATTTATTTTAAAACATGCTACTGTTACAATTTATTTTTATTTACTTTTTTGAAACGTAAATTTATTAATTTATTCAACGTATGGAACGATACGATTCAGTGGAAAAAATAACAAATACTCGCCGTCATAGATGGTGAAGGACAAGCTCCATCAATATAACAAAAGTTTTAGCCTTAGCATCAATAGAACATTATGACACATTGACAATTAGCTTTGTCACAACTTAAGCACGATATATCTGGAGTGATTGCAAGCACTTAATACGATAAGGAAATCAACTCCAGATGGTCCAAAGCAACGAGCAAAAATCGACAAAAGAATTAAGTATTCATCAAACTAGAGAGGACGACTAACAAAATCATTCCTAAAATCACTTGTAAAACTAAAGTTACATGCATAAGCAAGACTAAAAAACGTTTTACAAGAGCAGACAGAAGCTTCTAAAATTGAATACTTATTAAATAATAGAAAAACATATTAAACTTAAGATAACACAGATTCAAATCGACTTATGAAATTATTTATTATTTTAAAATACTCTCAAAATAGAAACGTGTTAAAGAAGCTGACAAAGAGCCACCCACTTTTCAAGAAAAATTACTTGTGGCCAGTAGAATTTTAACTAACAACAGGCGCTGTCATATTTCTATTACAACTTGTGAAAACAACAAAGATATCTACAAAATAGATATGCAAATTGAAAAAAAAAATAAAAAAAGAAGACATGTAGAGTAAATGAGAAGCAAAAAGAAAGAGATGGTTGATGGGAGGGAGAAAAAGACGGACGATAGCCAACTTGATAATCTAAATGATAGTCCACGCGTAATTAAAAAATATACATAAAAATTAATAAAAATTTAAAAATTTAAAAATTTGCCTTTTCTTGAAAATCAAGGGCAAGAGCTGATGGCTCTGTATACAGATCTGGGCTTTTGTATTCCTACATTTGTACGAAGATGTTCATAAAGTCCATTAAGGAACACGCCGAAAAGGCAATTTTGTAGCTAGTTTTTTACCCTTTGCACACTCATCCTTGTATTCATGAACGGAGCTTGTCTACTTAATGCCGCAAAGATGTTCCTCTGGGTTCTGAAGCTTAGCTAGTCCGTAACTTTCTTGCAACACTTTTACCAGCTCCCCCCCAGTATGATAAAGTACGCTCATTGTTGATCCAAGCAAAGAGATCAAGAGTGTCACCTGCAAGGTACATGGCTACAATAACAACCTTAATCTCATCTGGAGTTTGATATTTCGGCTTTCAGAATCCAACCAAGAGGGTTTCTGCCATAAAGACGAAATGGGTTCTTCAACCACCAAGGTACACCAACTTCCTCGCCTGCTTTTATTGATGGGGGATTTTCTAGCTTCACAAGAACCTCAGGTAATCTCAGGTCCCTTGCATATGGATTGAGCTTTCAGGGCGGCATCTATGGCTTCCAACTTAGAGGTGAGATAAGTAAGCTGCTAGAGTACATCAGTATTGCTCTTTTCTCCATGAATCCTTTTTGAAAAGTATTGCTAAACAAAACCTAAAGGTATTTTTTTTATAGCCAAAAACATTTTTGGAACCATAAACAATAGTAAATGATAAATTTTTCAAGCAAAAGTGTTTTTAAACCACTTGGCCCAAATACAAAAGTTAAAAAGTGTATTTTTTGTAATATTTATATTGGGTATACAATTATGCTAGGCTGAAGGAGAGCATGGAAAGTATGGACCGCCTGACTTGTAAACTTCGTGGACTGCATCTTTCGCTTCTTAAGCTACTCTTCTTGTCTTCCATCATATTATTATCACCAAGGCGCATGTGGTGTTTGATGTTGATCTTTTTGGACAAGAAATATGTCAGTTTTTACAATCAAAATATGCAACAACTCAAACTAAATCAACGTGAAGCCCAAGATGAAAATGTATTTTGTGTTGTAGGTGATGGACTGAGAGTCGTTTACTTGTGAAGTTACAGATCCTAGTGTGTCAGAAGCTCTGGATGAGATCATTAACGAAGCAAAACTTGTGAAGACTGCCCTGGGCCTGACCAGCACCATGCCCGTTATTCGGTCAGCTTAGAGAAATGGCGAGGATTCCAGCAATGAGAAAATAGATTCAGTCTCGGTTGCAGGGTCACTAATGGTGGATCTACTGATACTTGTTCGCATGTTAAAGGAAAGAAACTGGAAGACTTGATTTCAGCTGATGTAATACATATTTGTGATTGTGAGCCAAGCTGCTCTGTCAGCGTAGAAGAACAAAAGACAACAACTCTATAAAACCAAAGGATGGAAATCAATCTCGGAACTGCAATTTGCAAGTAGAGGAGTGAAACTTTGTTCATCATGCCACGCCATGGCATGTCAACAATTTGTGACAACTTTGCATGAATTGTGAACATTAATCTTTCTTTTTTATATTGTGAAAAGGGTGTCTGTCAACACAAATATATAATGGAAAGAGACTGCATTTGTATATATATAGCGAGGTAATTAATTATATTTATATTACAAGCACCACAGAAGCAAGAGAAGAAAAATCGGATAAACTATAATAGTTGGTCACCTCAGCTACAAAAGAAAAAAAATTGGCTGTTAAATTTTGCGTAATAGCAACTTCAACTCTTAATATTTATATTTGTATCAATTTAGTCTTATACTAAAAAATATAACCCTCATCATTTACACATCACATAATTTGGTGTTTTCTTTTCAGTTTTAATTTTCTTTGTATCATTAAAGATTAATTTTAAAAGAATGAGAAAAGATAAAAAAAATAGTATTATCTTGGATTTTTATATTTCTATTTTTGGTATATTCTCAATCAAATTTAGCTTATAATCCTTTTTTTTAACTTTTAAGTGGAACAGTTACAAAGAAAAGTAAAACTACAAAAATATCAAATTATACAATGTGAAAATGTTGAGAGTTAATTTTTAAAATCAAGACTAAATTAACACAATGTATAAATATTAAGGGTTAAAGTTACTATTATGCTAAATTTAAAAGCTACCACATCATACTTTTGACAGACATTTAACTTTGATGACCAAAAAGGACAATCAAATGGTTTGTGACTATTCATAATTTGGTGACTAAAAAAGAAACTCACCAATAGTCGGGTGACTATGAGTGCAATTTACCCAAGAAAATATGGCAGCTCTTGGAGCTCGGAAGATCAGGAATTTAGCCCGTTGGAACATTGCTAGATTATATAAAATAAAAAAAGAGAATTAACAGAAATGGGCATTTGGTCTAGTGGTATGATTCTCGCTTAGGGTGCGAGAGGTCCCGAGTTCAATTCTCGGAATGCCCCTTGAGTTTTTGTTTCGCCATGAGAATCACTTTTATTTAATTTTTTATCTTCTTCTTTTTTTTTTAATTTATCCTTGATCCAATTAAATAGTGTGATTTAGATTCAGGTGTAAATGTCATTTATGATTGTGTCCAACTCTTGTATGTTAAATTTTTTTTTATGTAGTTAGGAGATCTTTGAAACTTGAAAGATTATATCAGATTTATGCCCGTCCCAACCCGATACTCTATCACCATGCTTTGATTTCAACTTGATCTCGAGCTTAAAAACTTTTCACTCATCTTAAACTTGAACACGAAAATTAATTATACATCCGACCTTGATTTGATTCGACCTAAGTTAATTCAAAATATTTTTAAATAGAAAAGACCATGCTTGCAAAAAAAAATAAGGAAGACTTGGAAAAATAGAATAAAATGAGAGAGGGAAAGAAACTAGTATGAAACGAGAGTAAATATGGTAAAATGATGTTGGTAGTGATAAATTTTAAGGATTTTTTAACCTAATTAATATTAAATATATATAAAGGTAATTTCATAAATATCTCGGGATGGGTAATTTCACACTTAGTCTGACTTAACCATTCTCTAAAGCTAACCCGACCCGCCCCAAAACCCGATTTCAAGAAGAAGAAAAATCTGACCTTATCGAGTTGGATTCTGAGTATTTTAACCATCCTAATTAGGTCCTGCAAGTCCTACAGTTATCATAAAATCTAACATGTACAGACTGAAATTCAGCTTGAAAAGCTTTATACTTAGGATGACATTGTAATTGGCTTTCTGAATACCTGCCTAACTGTTCTCAGTTTCGTTTTAAAACCAATTTGAGGTAGAAACAAAACAAGGTTGTCATTTCTAAGAGCACAAAAACCTTGCAAACTACCAGTCATTGGTTAAAAGAAATTATAGAAGTTGGGAAACCCATGTTCTGCATATGTTTTGGATTCTAGTTGCAACTAAAAAAACATAAAATGACATCAAAATATAGATGAAATTTTAAAAGAGCACTATATATTGAACCAGGTCAAGGCTAGAATGTTTAGTCTAATGAAAATCAACATGACTTGGGAGAAGATCTAATAGTTATAAATCAAAAAGGTTAGAGAACCACAATTGGGCATTTGGTCTAGTGGTATGATTCTCGCTTTGGGTGCGAGAGGTCCCGAGTTCGATTCTCGGAATGCCCCCATTTTCGTTTTTGTTCCCAATCTGCCTCACACTCTGAAAATAAAGAAATGAAACAGTTAATAAACAACCAGTTTAGCAACCAAAAAAGACAATAACAGGGATGTGCCTTTTTCTTAATCTGGGTTTGATTTAAGAAGCGTGCCTATGGGTCATGCTGACCAATCACCAACCTATACTCCTCGGTATTGACTTCATATTCTACAGTTTGCCTCTCCTTTCATACCAGTATGCCTTCAACCAAAGCTCAAAATGGAATTTAAACCTCACTCATTGGGATTACAGTATGACTTTACATCTAAAGTTGTTGCACAAATACAAGACTTCAGTCTTCATCCTTCAAGGCCTGACAGAGAAAAGGTCATTAGGACATTGCTTTAGCCTTTATGTGAAGAACTCCTGCAAAACTGATAACCATCTAGTATGGTTATCCATGGAACACATCTGGATAAGGAATGCACTATTTATTCAATTAGCCCAAAGCTCACTAACAATCTGCTGAAAAGGCCATCATGTATGAAATGGCAATACACATGAGCCAAGCAGGCTTGAATACTTGTAACAAAAAATGCTTATAGCTATGAGAAATTCTTTATCAACTAATTACTAAAAAGAGTGGCCAAGGTGGATTTATTTCAGGATGCAATTTCAAAAGCTTTTAGCATCTAATTGTAGCAGTAAAATGGTACATTGAACCACATCAAAAGTAAGAGACTAGGACACGTTGGTCTTCCAGGAATAAGTTCAGGGAAAATTAACCAAAGCCCTTTGGAAATATTTAATAAATATGAGAACCAAAAATCATTAGGCGTTTGGTCTAGTGGTATGATTCTCGCTTTGGGTGCGAGAGGTCCCGAGTTCGATTCTCGGAATGCCCCAATCGTTTTTCTTTGCATGTTGACTGACTGGGCTTCATCCGTCAGAAGTCATTAATCCCTAAAAAGTTTTTATAATTTATTAAAATATAAATAAATTGTAAAAAATATTAAAAATTAAAATATATACATAAAAAAAATTGTAATTTTTTTTTAAAATGTAGCAAATATTGAAACTTTAAAAAGTGTGAAAATAATTAAAATTTTATAAAAGAAATTATTATAACAAAGAGATTGAAGATTTACCTTATGCCCATGGATGATGGATTGGCGAACACCGATTTCATACATTATTTGATTAATTAGATTCCACTGTCTAATTGAAATTTTTCAATAAGATGCTCGGAAAATTTTGAAAAAAAAAGAATAAACTTTTAATTAGACAACAAACATTGTTTGAATATTAGAATATAGTTTTAAGAGAAAAAAATTACAAAATTTTAAAAATCCTATAATTTTCACAATTTTTATTAATTTCTATAATTCTTTTACAGATTTTTATTTTTTAGTGATTTGTTTTCAATTTTTTTACATTTTAATATATTTAATATATTTATACTTTTTAATAATTTTTACTAATTTTAAAATTCTTACAAGTTCTTTTATATTTTTAATAATTTTTACTATTAATATAATTTACAAGTTTTTTCCCCAACTAAAAGAGGAGGAGAAGTTAAAGGTTATTTTCTCAAATCGCTGCTTGGTTTTGATGGTTGGGAAACTCTTGGTTGATGGGTAAGTTTGAGAAGTTATAATTATTGGGGTAGTTTGGGAAGTTTTGGTTGTTATGGAAGTTGATGTTGGGAGTTCGTTCTATAAGGAAGAAGATATGGTGGTAGGTTATAACGATAATGGGCGGAAAATCGTTTCGAGAATAGGATGATTGAAATGTGGGTGTTAGTTTCACGAACTTAGGATTCTTGCCTCACAATCCGTGCGGCCTTAGGCAGTTTCTTACTCCAAAAGCGCCTAAGTCAGCCTAACTTCCACAAAAGAAGGATTCAACAGAATTCTTCCCAAAACACAACTCAAGCGAAAGCAACTCAAAGCCAACAAGATGAAAGAAGAATGAGACAAAAACAAGCCAAGGAAAATAAGAACACAAGAGAGAGAAAAGTTTGAGTGAATGCTCTCAAGAATTCTTATTGCTCAGAACTCAAGTGCTTTACAATGAGGGAAGAGGCCTCTATTTATAGTTGAGCCTCTCCAAATCCAACGGTACAAAATCAAGTACATCAACGGCTATGATTAAAGGGTATCTACAATCAAATCTCTAAGAATATAAAATCATATCTTCTAAGATGACCTATCTTATCTAAGATATATAATCTTATAAAATAATATCTTATAAGATTACATATCATATCTAAGATCTCTAAGATTATAAAATTATATCTTTTAAGATCATGTTTCCATATTTATCTAACTTGTAGATGGGCCTTCAATCTCTTCAAGCAACGGGCCAGTCTGATTAGGCCAAATGACCTCCTTCTTCTTGATGGATCGTACAGATGTGTCATGGTTGCGGGCTCCCATGCGCAACCCATGACATTCCCCCCCACCAAATCTAGCGACGCCCTCGTCGCGTCCTCCGCATGGTATCGATCTATCTTGTCTTCCCAACTCATCTCACTATCCGGAAATCCCTTCCATCGGACCAAGTATTCACGCCGCGGTCGATAATATTTACGTCTGACCACACGATCCACTTCAATGTTCTCGACCTCTCAATCATAAGCGACTTTTACCCCTATTGGTGCTCGTACAGACTTGCTCCGATTTGGGTCTCCTCTATCTTCATGGAATGGCTTAAGCATACTCATATGGAATACTGGATGAACTTTGAACTTCTCAAGCAACTCAAGCTTGTAGGCCACCTTGCCTACCTTCTTCACAATTCGAAATGGCCCCTCATACCACCGAACGAGTCCTTTGTGTAACCCATCATGTCACAAAATCAGGTGTAGTTTGGCAAGAACTGGGTTACCAACCTGAAATTGCACGTCCCTTCGATTTCGATCCGCCCACTTCTTGTTGCACTTACTTGCCTTATGTAGACAAGCTATAGCTAGATCGTTTTGCTCTTGCCAATCCCTCGCAAATCGATAAACCGCTGGATTCGATCCCGCATAACGAGTTGCAACCACATTGGGTGTAAGTGGCTGTTGCCCCGTCACTATCTCAAACGGATTCTGGTTCGTTGGCCCACTTCGTTGTAAGTTGTACGAAAACTGGGCAACGTCCAACAACTTTGGCCAATCCTTTTGTGTCGCACTTACATAGTGCCAAAGATACGTCTCCAATAATGCATTCACTCGTTCGGTTTGCCCATCAGTTTGGGGATGCATTCTAGTGGAAAAGTTTAAGTCTGAGCCCATTAACTTGAACAACTCTGTCCAAAACCGACCCGTAAATCGCCCATCTCGATCACTGATGATAGACTGTGGTACTCCCCAATACTTCACCACATGCTTAAGGAATAAGCGAGCTGCCTCCTCAGCGGGACACTCCTTGGTTGCGGGGATGAAAGTTGCATACTTCGAAAACCTGTCCACTACAACAAAAATACTTGCAAATCCATCAGATTTAGGCAAGCCTGTGATAAAGTCCATGGACAAGCTCTCCCATAGGCGCTCCGGAATAGGCAACGGTTGTAACAAACCAGCAGGGGCTTTCAACTCAACCTTATCTTGTTGGCATATTAAACAAGTTTTCACATAGGTCTCCACATCATCACCCATGTGAGGCCAATAAAATCGATTCTCCAATAGAGCCAAGGTATGGTGTATTCCTGGATGGCCAGCCCATTTTGAATCATAACATTCCTTCATGATTTCCCTTCGTAAATTCCCATGTTGAGGCACATATAGACGTTGCCCATGAATGTATAGCAATTCTTCCTCGAGCCAAAATCGCCTCATCTTTCCATCTCTAGCAAGCTCCATTAGATTTTTGGCCGTGGGTTCATGGGACAGTCCTTCTTAAATGCGCTCTAATAAGAGACTCTTAAGTTGGCTTATCGTTGCAAATTCCATTTTTCAGCTAAGTACATCGGCCATAATGTTGGCACTCCCCGGCTTGTATTCCATGCTAAAATCAAACTCTGCTAGGAAAACCTGCCAATGAGCCTACTTGGGGGACAACTTTTTCTGGGTTAAGAAATAGCTATTTGCAACATTATCAGTGAATACCACAAACCTGGAACCCAGCAAATAGTGTCTCCATGTGCGCAAACAATGCACCACTGCCGTCATCTCTTTTTCTTGGACCGTGTATCTCCGTTCCGTCTCATTAAGCTTTCGACTCTCCAAAGCAATCGGATGTCCATCTTACATCAACACCCCTCCAATCGCATACTCTGAAGCATCTGTGCGTACCTCATACGCCTTTGAAAAATTTGGCAATGCGAGTACAGGCTCGCTCGTCATCGCTTGCTTCACTTGGTTGAAGGCTTACTCACACTGAAGGTCCCAATCCCACACTTTACCCTTTCTCAACAGGTCCGTCAAGGGTGCAGTGATCTTGGAATAGCCTTCAATGAAGCGACGGTAGTAATTTTCTAATCCAAGGAAAGACCGCAACTTCGTCACCTTGGTTGGTGATTCCCAATCGGAAATTGTTCGAACTTTACTTTCATCCATTCGAATCGTGCCACGTCCCACAATATGGCCTAGAAATGACACTTCTCGTTGGGCAAATGAGCATTTCTCCTTTTTGACATATAGTTCATTTTCTCGTAGAGTTTGGAACACCTCCCCCAAGTGTCCCACATGCTCTTCGAGCGTCTTATTATACACCACAATATCGTCAAGATAAACAACCACAAAACGATCCAAGAAAGGTTGTAATACCTTATTCATTAGGGTAAAAAATGTGGCCGGAGCATTTGTCAACCCGAATGGCATCACCAAGAACTCAAAGGACCCATACCTAGTTACACAGGCTGTCTTGGGCTTATCCCCTTTGGCTATTCTCACTTGGTGGTACCCCGATCACAAATCCAACTTAGTAAACCATCTCGCGCTACCAAGTTGATCGAACAACTCTACAATAAGAGGAATGGGATACCTGTTTTTTATAGTGATTTTGTTTAAGGCCTTGTAGTCGATGCACATTCTCAAAGATCCATCATGCTTCTTTTGAAATAACACAGGTGCACCGAACGGGGCTTTAGATGGTCTAATGAACCCGACATGTAACACCCCTTACCCGTTACCGTCGCCGGAACAGGATACAAGGTTTTACCAGAACATAACACATACCATTAAACATAACCGAAATATAAATATGTCATCCAATTTGATAGTGCATCGTATAATATATGTCTTGAACAATATTAGCCAACTTTAATGGCTTGTACAAATTAGCTGGTCGAGTACTGTAACTAATATTTTAAACCTAGACAAATATGACACGTAACAAAATAATTAAGCCTACTATACATGCCATAATTCAAAACGTTTAGTTCAAATACCCTAAAGTATGATAGTGCGGGTAGATCTTCACGATCCTTAACTCCTGAGCAAGCCGAAGAACACTATAAGACAAAAGAGAGAAACAAAGTAAGCTTATAGCTTAGTAAGTAAGTATGTAAATACTAATTAAAAAAATCTAACATGTTTACACAACAATTCAAGTATATCTACTTTAACTTCACTATTCATTCCACTTTGTTTAAGCTGTCTCTGCTGCGTCATATTCACTAAATAAATCATAACTCGAGTTACAAAACTCGAAATTCAAATCCGTAAAATTTACCTGAATCTAGACTCATAAAGCTTTTTGCTAATTTTTTTCTATAATTTTTGGTTCAGCCGATTAGTACAGTTTATTAGTTAAAGTTTCCCTTGTTACACAGCTCGACTGATCTGACCTCTGTTCACTACAAATTGAATTTCTCTCAGTACACAATTCAAACAACCCTGAAGTCTGTTTCATTTAAAACTAGTCTCAATAAGGAATTTAGGCATGTAAACTATATTTCTTAATTTGCTTTGTACAATTTTTAATGATTTTTCAAAGTTGGAACAGGGGATCACGTATTCATCCTGAGCAAGTCACATACAATTGTAAATATCTCAAAATATAGAATTCCTTTGCTTGCTCTGTTTCTTTTATATGAAAGTAGACTCATTAAAATTTAATTTTACATCTCATTCAACCTCTAATTATATTCCTCCTATTTTTGGTGATTTTTCAAAATCACGTCACCGCTACCATCTAAAAACAGTTTTAATGCTAATTTCACTCTTTCACACATTCTTTATGCTAACCTCATTTTATCTTATATATGTATATACCACAAATCATTTTCACCACATTTCATTCACCATAAGTGTAGGTCCAAACCACAATATCACCACAAAACCATCCCGTTGAACAATTCGGATCAATCCTCGATATTTAATGGTTTCAAAGACACACCCCACCATCATACTTCGTTTAGTTCGGCTCTCTTGTACACATGGTGAACACTTAGTACCACTCATGCGACCCAACCGATTTGTCTCGTAGCTCTCTTGTCTACATGGTGTCCTTCACTTGGAATCACGCATGCGACCTAGCTACATTTATCTTTCACGTAGCTCTCTTGTCTACATGGTGTCCTTCACTTGGAATCACGCATGCGACCTAGCTACATTTATCTTTCACGTAGCTCTCTTGTCTACATGGGATACATCTCGCATCACACATGTGACCTAGCTACTACAGGGTGTCTCGTAGCTTTCTTGTACACATGATGTGCACTCAGCATCATACATGTGACCTAGCTACGCTCCTCTATTTCATTCGATCTCTCATGTTCAACCGGATCTCTCTCTATATTTATTTCCATTCTTCCAATAGTCGATTTATATTTTAACATCAGCTAGTATATTTATATAATAGGCTGAAATATAAGAATGTACATGAAATTATTGTAATATTTACATACAAACTTACCTTGGTGCAAAATGTGGAAATTTTGCAATTTAGTCCAAAACTTTTTCCTTCCCCGCTCGAGATCAATTCGCGTCTTTCTTGATCTATAATAACACATTTAGCTCATTTAATACTCATACTATTTATTTCAATCCAAAAATCACATCATGGAAAAATTACATTTTGCCCCTAACTTTTCAAAATTACAATTTTGCCCCTAGGCTCGGAATTTAATTTCAGCCCTTATTCTTATATTTTATGATATGCTGAACATTTTTCTCTTCTACAACAACATCAAATTCTCACTCTATCATATAGTTATGAACAATAGGTATTTTTACCGATTATGCTGCTTTTACTCGTTTTCACTTAAAACCGAGTAGCACAAGTTATTTAACATAATTTAAAACCTCATATTCTATCATAAAACATCAAAATACACAAATTTCACCTATGGGTATTTTTCCAAATGTGAACCCTAGGTTAAATTATTACTAGCATAAGCTTAATCGAGCTTCCGGATTCCAAAACGTAAAGAACATTAAAAGCGGGCTTGGAATCACTTACTATGGAGCTTGAAAATTGAAGAAACCCTAGCTATGGAGAGAGGGAGAATTCGCAGCAACTAAGGAGGATGATGATCAATTTTGTGTTATTTTTCCCATTTTATTTCATTTAATATCCAAATGACCAAAATGCCCTCCTTACTAAACTTTCAAAAATTCCTTCCATGTCCTAATTTTGTCCATGAACTTAAAATTGGTCAAATTGCTATTTAAGACCTCCTAATTAATATTCCAAAACAATTTCATACTAAAACTTCGGGATGCAAATTTTGCAACTTATTCGATTTAATCCCTACTTTCAATTTAAGCACTTTAGGCATAGAATTTCATCACGAAATTTTCACACAATCATGCAATCATATCATAAACCCCAAAATAATTATAAAACAATTATTTCTATCTCGGATTTGTGGTCACGAAACCACTATTCCGATTAGGCCCTAATTCGGGTTGTCACAATTCTCCCCCTTTTGAGATTTTCGTCCCGAAAATCTTACCGAGAAAGAGGTTTGGGTACTGTTTCCTCATAGCTTCCTCAGTTCCCACGTAGCCTCTTCTATCCCATGTCCGTGCCACAATACTTTCACTAAAGCTATACTTTTATTTCTTAACTGCTTAACCTCTCGAGCCAAAATCTTTATTGGTTTCTCCTCATAGGTCATATCCGATCGAATCTCAATTTCATTGGGAAATCACATGTGAAGGATCGAACGATAACGTCGCAACATTGATACATGAAACACGTTATGAATTCTTTCTAACTCTGCCGGTAAGGCCAACCGATATGCCATCGGTCCAATTCTCTCAAGAATCTCGACGCCCAATAAAACGCGGACTCAACTTGCCTTTTCGACTAAATCTCGAATCTTTTTCCATGGTGACACCTTCAAGAACACTTTATCACCCACCGAAATTCAATCTCTTTTCTTTTAAATCTGCATATGACTTTTGTCGATCTGAAGCAATTGTCAAGCAATCCCGAATTACTTTTATTTTCTCTTCGGTTTCTTTAACTAGATCAACTCCATGAATCTGCTTCTCACTAAGCTCGGTCCAATATAAAGGAGTTCGACACTTACGACCATACAAGGCTTCAGACGGTGCCATTTGTATACTTGATTGATAACTGTTATTGTAGGCAAACTCAATCAAAGATAGATATTTCTCCCAACTACCTCCAAATTCTAAAACACAAGATCTAAGCATATCTTCGAGTACCGGATTACTCTTTCCGTTTGACCATCTGTTTGTGGATGAAATGCGGTACTAAAGTTCAATTTTGTACCCAAAGCTTCTTGTAACTTTTTCCAAAATCTCGAGGTAAATCTTGGATCTCTATCGATATTATAGACATAGGTACTCGTGCACTTCACAATTTCAGCAATATATAATTCGGCTAATTTATCAAGTGAGTAATCGGACGCGTCTTGGTATAAAGTGGGTGACTTTGTTAATCTATCAACCACTACCCAAACAAAGATCCTTCTTTTAGGAGTTAAAGGCAAACCGGTTACAAAATCCATGGTAATCTTGTCCCATTTCCACTCGTGCACCATTACCGGTTGAAGTAATCCGAAGACACTTGATGTTCACTTTTACTTGTTGACAGATCAAACACTTGGTTACAAATTCGAAATGTCCCTTTTCATACCGCCACCAATACTGACTTCTTTAAATCATTATACATTTTGTGCTACCAGGATGAACGATAAACAGCCATTGTGCGCCTCATGTAATATTTTCGAATCAATTTATCGCTTTTCGACACATATCCTGTCTCGAAACATCAAATACATCCGGTCCAACTCGAAAATCTGAGTCGTAACTCGATTCGCATTGAGTTCTCTTGATCCGCAACTCACTATCATTCTTTGAGCATCACAAATCAATCGGAGAAATAACGGTTTAGCTCTCATCTCTCGCTAAGATTGACCCATCATCGACAATGCTAACCCGTGTTCATGGCTCTCAAAGTAAAAGAAATTTTTCGCTCAAGGCGTCAAGAATTACATTTGCTTTTCCGGATGATAATCAATCACTAAATCATAATCCTTTAATAATTCAAGCCATCTTCGCCGTCAGCAGATTCAGATCCTTTTGATTCATCAAGTACTTCAAACTTTTGTGATCGGTAAAATTCGGCATTTTTCACCGTACAAATAATGTCGCCAAATCTTCAAGGCAAAAACAATAGCGGCGGTTCCAAATCATGTGTAGGATAGTTCTTCTCATGCGGTTTTAACTGTCTCAAGCATAAGCTACCACTTTACCCTCTTGCATCAACACACATCCAAGGCCCATCAATGATGCATCACTATAAATTACGAACTCCTTTCCCGACTCGGTCAGTACTAAAATTGGTGCTTCATCAATCGTGCTTTCAATTTTTCAAAACTTTGTTGACATTTATCATCCATTCAAACTTAACATTCTTTTGCAAGCAACTTAGTCATAGGAGAGGCAATCATCGAAAATCCTTCAACAAAACGTCTATAATACCCGGCTAAGCCTAAAAGCTTCTAACCTCGGATACATTCTTGGCGGTTTCCAATCAACGATCGCAGAAATCTTGCTTGGATCCACCGAATACCATCACCGAGACTATATGCCCCAAAAATCCGACTTCACGAAGCGAACTCACTTTTACTAAACTTGGCAAACAGTTTCTTTTCTCTCAAGATCTGCAATATAGTTCTCAAGTGTTCGCATGTTCGGACTCATCTCGAGAATAAATTAAAATGTCATCTATAAACACTACTACAAACTTATCCAAATATGGTCGGAAGATCCGATTCATTAAGTCCATAAATATAGTGGAGCATTTGTTAAGCGAAAGGCATCACAAGAAACTCATAATGTCCATACCTTGTCCTAAAGGCGGTTTTCGCACATCCGACTCCTTAACTCTCAATTTGTAGTAACCGGACCTCAAATCAATCTTTGAAAACACTGTGGACCCCTTTAACGATCGAATAAATCATCAATCCTCGAACAGGGTACTTGTTCTTTATAGTCACCTTATTAAGCTGACGGTAATCAATGCAAAGTCTCATTGAACCATCCTTCTTCTTTACGAATAATACAGGAGCACCCCAGGGAGAGAAACTCGGTCTCACAAATCCCTTGTCTGTTAACTCCTGCAACTGAGCCTTCAATTCTTTTAATTCATGAGCCATTCTATATGGAGCAATCGAGATCGGTGCAATGCCGGCAACAAATCAATGGCAAAATCTATCTCTCGTTCGGAGGCAACCTGTGCAATTCTCGAGGAAATACATCTGAAACTCACAGACTATCGGTACTGATTCAAATTTCAGTTGAGGCAACTCAATATTCATTACATAAGCGAGATAAGCTTCACACCCTTTTCTCATGTATTTCTGTGCAGACATGTGCGAAATCACCATAGGCAATTTATTTGATTCATCTGTTTCAACCCACGAATTTCTCCATTTTCACATTTCAACTCTAGTGTCTTTTGTTTACAATCTACCTTAGCATCATACAATGTTAACCACCATTCCCAAGATAACGTCAAACTCACCAAATGGTAACAAATCAAGTTGGTCGAAAAAGTGACCTTGAATCATTAATGGGCAATTCTTGTAAACCTTGTCAACTAGCACATATTAGCCTAAGGGTTCGACACTTTAATCGTAAACTCAAGAAATTCAACAGCAACTTTTTATTGGATACTAAATTCATGCAAATATAGGAATGAGTGGACCGGATCAATCAATGCAATAACAATAGTATCATAGAGAGAAATGTACCAAGAATAACATCGGAGATGATGCATCTTCTCGCACGTATAGCATAAGCTCTAGCAGTGCTCTAGCTTTTGATCTTGCCGTTAAATCTTTCATCACGCTTTTACTACTAGTCCCACCTCCAGATTTCTCGGTGGTCTACCTCTACTAGCGGTGGTATTCATCTAGCACTCAAATCTTTCTTCTTTAACTTTCTCCGGACAATCTCTAATAAAATGCTCATGAGAACAAGACTGAAACAAGCTCGCTTCGGTCCCCCAACACTCACCATAATGTTGCTCGCCACATTGTCGACACTCGGGCTTTCTAGGTCGCACATTACCCACACTTGCCACCAAGTAGCTTGAGCTTTAGACCCGAATATGCTCTACCACGATCTCTGTGTGAATCCCCAATTGAAACCGTCATTCGAGGGTTTATCTCTTTGGACCTCTTAGGTTGAGATTGAAATGGCTTGCTTATCTGTCTTTTTCTAACATCTCGGCCTCAATAGCGCTTTTTCTTCTTTCTTTGTTCAATTCTTGACTTTAAGAGCTCGATCAACCAATACTACAAATTCTTTCAACTCCAAAATTCCTACAAGCACTTTAATGTCCTCATTCAGCCCATCTTCAAATCTTCTACACATAATGGCCTCGGTGGACACACATTCTCAGGCATACTTGCTGAGTCTTACAAATTCGCGTTCATACTCTGCTACGACATTTTCCCTGCTTCAATTCAAAGAACTCCTTCCGTTTTTGATCAATAAATCGCGACTTATGTATTTTTTCTAAATTCTTCCTGGAAGAAATCCCAAGTAACTTTTTCTTTTGGCACCACTGCAACCAAAGTCTTCCACCGTGGTAAGTCAATCTCTCAAAAGTGATACAAGACACTTTAAGCATTCCTCGGGTGTACATGAGAGCTCATCAAATACACGGGTAGAATTTTCAAGCCGTAATTCCGCTTTCTCGGGATCATCATCGACCTTTGCTCTAAACTCTTGACCCCTTGTTTTCGAATCTTGTCAACCGGAGGCTTGTTCATTCTTACCAAATCTATACCTTGAGCAGCTACAGAATCGTCCCGAGGTATAGGAGGGGTGGAGGAGGTTGAGCATTTGGATTTGCTCGAATAAATTCAAGATACCAATTGTTCATCATTTGGAGAAAGGCATCCCGAGCCTCATCTCCTTGTCTCAATGTCTCAGTCTCTACTTTCCACAGGCGCGTCCCTTGTGCGGGAGCCGGCACATTACTAGCAAGATCATCACCGCAGTTCCTTCAGGATCCATTACTATATTAAAACAAAACACGCTTTAGAATAATCAGAGTCACCACACTATCACAATATTTTTATGGCATGTATAGCTAGACTTTTACACACACTTTATTAGTCCGAGAACCGACTAAACCATAGCTCGATACCACTAAATGTAACACCCTTACCGCTACTCGTCATTTAACAGATACAAGGTTTTACCGAACATAACACATACCATTAAACATAACCGAAATATAAATATGTCATCCAATTTGATAGTGCATCGTATAATATATGTCTTGAACAATATTAGCCAACTTTAATGGCTTGTACAAATTAGCTGGTCGAGTATCAGTAACTAATATTTTAAACCTAGACAAATATGACACGTAACAAAATAATTAAGCCTACTATACATGCCATAATTCAAAACGTTTAGTTCAAATACCCTAAAGTATGATAGTGCGGGTAGATCTTCACGATCCTTAACTCCCGAGCAAGCGAAGAACACTATAAGACAAAAGAGAGAAACAAAGTAAGCTTATAGCTTAGTAAGTAAGTATGTAAATACTAATTAAAAAAATCTAACATGTTTACACAACAATTCAAGTATATCTACTTTAACTTCACTATTCATTCCACTTTGTTTAAGCTGTCTCTGCTGCGTCATATTCACTAAATAAATCATAACTCGAGTTACAAAACTCGAAATTCAAATCCGTAAAATTTCCTGAATCTAGACTCATAAAGCTTTTTGCTAATTTTTTCTATAATTTTTGGTTCAGCCGATTAGTACAGTTTATTAGTTAAAGTTTCCCTGTTACACAGCTCAACTGATCTGACCTCTGTTCACTACAAATTGAATTTCTCTCAGTACACAATTCAAACAACCCTGAAGTCTGTTTCATTTAAAACTAGTCTCAATAAGGAATTTAGGCATGTAAACTATATTTCTTAATTTTCTTTGTACAATTTTTAATGATTTTTCAAAGTTGGAATAGGGGATCACGTATTCATCCTGAGCAAGTCACATACAATTGTAAATATCTCAAAATATAGAATTCCTTTGCTTGCTCTGTTTCTTTTATATGAAAGTAGACTCATTAAAATTTAATTTTACATCTCATTCAACCTCTAATTATATTCCTCCTATTTTTGGTGATTTTTCAAAATCACGTCACTGCTACCATATAAAAACAGTTTTAATGCTAATTTCACTCTTTCACACATTCTTTATGCTAACCTCATTTTATCTTATATATGTATATACCACAAATCATTTTCACCACATTTCATTCACCATAAGTGTAGGTCCAAACCACAATATCACCACAAAACCATCCCGTTGAACAATTCGGATCAATCCTCGATATTTAATGGTTTCAAAGACACACCCCACCATCATACTTCGTTTAGTTCGGCTCTCTTGTACACATGGTGAACACTTAGTACCACTCATGCGACCCAACCGATTTGTCTCGTAGCTCTCTTGTCTACATGGTGTCCTTCACTTGGAATCACGCATGCGACCTAGCTACATTTATCTTTCACGTAGCTCTCTTGTCTACATGGTGTCCTTCACTTGGAATCACGCATGCGACCTAGCTACATTTATCTTTCACGTAGCTCTCTTGTCTACATGGGATACATCTCGCATCACACATGTGACCTAGCTACTACTGGTGTCTCGTAGCTTTCTTGTACACATGATGTGCACTCAGCATCATACATGTGACCTAGCTACGCTCCCTCTATTTCATTCGATCTCTCCGAATGTTTAACCGGATCTCTCTCTATATTTATTTCCATTCTTCCAATAGTCGATTTATATTTTAACATCAGCTAGTATATTTATATAATAGGCTGAAATATAAGAATGTACATGAAATTATTGTAATATTTACATACAAACTTACCTTGGTGCAAAATGTGGAAATTTTGCAATTTAGTCCAAAACTTTTTCCTTCCCTGCTCGAGATCAATTCCGCGTCTTTCTTGATCTATAATAACACATTTAGCTCATTTAATACTCATACTATTTATTTCAATCCAAAAATCACATCATGGAAAAATTACATTTTGCCCCTAACTTTTCAAAATTACAATTTTGCCCCTAGGCTCGGAATTTAATTTCAGCCCTTATTCTTATATTTTATGATATGCTGAACATTTTCTCTTCTACAACAACATCAAATTCTCACTCTATCATATAGTTATGAACAATAGGTATTTTTACCGATTATGCTGCTTTTACTCATTTTCACTTAAAACCGAGTAGCACAAGTTATTTAACATAATTTAAAACCTCATATTCTATCATAAAACATCAAAATACACAAATTTCACCTATGGGTATTTTTCCAAATGTGAACCCTAGGTTAAATTATTACTAGCATAAGCTTAATCGAGCTTCCGGATTCCAAAACGTAAAGAACATTAAAAGCGGGCTTGGAATCACTTACTATGGAGCTTGAAAATTGAAGAAACCCTAGCTATGGAGAGAGGGAGAATTCGCAGCAACTAAGGAGGATGATGATCAATTTTGTGTTATTTTTCCCATTTTATTTCATTTAATATCCAAATGACCAAAATGCCCTCCTTACTAAACTTTCAAAAATTCCTTCCATGTCCTAATTTTGTCCATGAACTTAAAATTGGTCAAATTGCTATTTAAGACCTCCTAATTAATATTCCAAAACAATTTCATACTAAAAACTTCTGGGATGCAAATTTTGCAACTTATTCGATTTAATCCCTACTTTCAATTTAAGCACTTTAGGCATAGAATTTCATCACGAAATTTTCACACAATCATGCAATCATATCATAAACCCCAAAATAATTATAAAACAATTATTTCTATCTCGGATTTGTGGTCACGAAACCAGTATTCCGATTAGGCCCTAATTCGGGTTGTCACACGACATCTAAAAGCTCTATCAACTGCTTCCGCAATTCCTCTAGTTCCGGTGGAGCCATCCGATATGGTGCCCGTGCTGGTGGTTCAGCATTGGGCAACAGCTTAATCTTGTGGTCTACCTCCCTCTTAGGTGGCAATCTTTTGGGCAACTCCATGGGCATTACATCTTGAAATGACTTTAGCAACCGTTCCACTTCCTTTGGAATTTTCACCTCGAATTTATCATCCATATTGTCTCTCAAGGTAGCTAGGTAGGAGACTTCATTTCGACGGACTCCTTTGGCAAATTGAATTGCAGACAAGGTTTTTCCCTCCATGCTTCCCTTCCTTTTCATTCTCACCATATATCGTTGATTTGCATCGGAGATTGTCATGTAATTCTCGGAAGGGTGAATATCCGCATTAAGCCTGTCAAGTAAACTTAATCCAACTACAAAATCATAATCATCAAGTGGGATTACCGTAATGGTCGCTTTGCCCGTCCACTCGCCAAGTTTGAGTTCCACCCCTTTTGCCACACCCGTTATGGGAATGCTTTCTGAATTCACTGTTTTGATTCGTTCCGAATCTTCCTCAATTCTAAGGCCAAGTTCCTTTTCCATTTCTTTAGACATGAATAAATCAGACGCACCAGTATCAACAAGTGCATTCAATCTTCTGCCAGCTACGATGATGTCCACAAACATCAACCCATTGCTTGACTTCTCTTCGACACCTCCTAATATCGAAATGAGGCTTTTGGTGTCATCTTCGGCTTCCTCGCGTACCTCCATGGCATGAAAAGTGGCTTTCTTTGGACAGACACTCATTCTATGTGGGCCTTGGCAAAGAAAGCACTTCATTGGTCCTTTTCTATCCCAAGGCTTAACTTGACTAGATTTTGGGCTTTCGTCATTCTTTTCCCTTTGATCCTTGTTTCCCCCACCATTATCTTTGGGTCTCGACTTGGGTTTGGAAGAATCATTATTATCAAACTTTCTTCCCCCAACATCATAGAAATTTTCTACCTTGGCCATAGCTTCGGTCAATTTGGTGATATCTAGGCGACGCAACTCTTGCTTGGCCCACATTTTTAAACCATCCTCGAACCAATAGAATGCTTCTTTCTCGTTCAAGTTTGAGATCTGAAGCATCAACTCGCTGAATTCTCGAACATAATCTCGAACAGTGTCTTATTGCGTAAGCCGATGCAACTTAGCACGAGCCTCCTTTTCAGCATGTTGCGGATAAAACTACTTTTTCAACTCTCTTTGGAACTCCTCCCAAGTTCCAATGGTCGTTCCTCCACATTTCTCATCCGTGGACCTACGTCTCCACCACAAGAGAGCAACATCAGAAAAGTAAATTGAAGCGGTGTTTACCTTGGTGGCATCATCCTCAATGCCAATTGCTCGAAAATATTACTCCAATTCCCACAAGAAGTTGTCCACTTCTCTTGTGGACCTAATCCCCTTAAACTTCTCGGGTTTTGGAACATCCACATGACGTTGCTTCGGTCTCGAAGCCAACATCCCACTTCCCAGGGCAGCCTTACAAATTCTGAGCTCCCTCTTAAGCTCAACAATCTCTTCCTTCATGGAAGTCAGCAGGGCCTCAAGAGCTTTGTCCCTCCCTGTCAGTTTGTCCGAAGTGGATCTGAGGGAGTCCAACACAAACTCCTTGCTATCTTCCCTCAGTTCCTCCATACGGGTCAGGACCACTTCGAGTGTCTCCTTCATGTCACCAACGGACTCCTCGAGATTAACCACTCAAATTTCCAAGCTCGACAGCATATCCATCGATCGACTAGCCTTTCTAGCCCTCCCACGGGTCTCCATTGGCTCATTCTGATTAACAATTTCTTTCGACATATCTCAAAAGTGCTTTCAAACTGGCTCTGGTACCAACTGTCACGAACTTAGGATTCTTGCCTCACAATCCGTGCGGCCTTAGGCAGTTTCTTACTCCAAAAACGCCTAAGTCAGCCTAACTTCCACAAAAGAAGGATTCAACAGAATTTTTCCCAAAACACAACTCAAGCGAAAGCAACTCAAAGCCAACAAGATGAAAGAAGAATGAGACAAGAACAAGCCAGGGAAAATAAGAACATAAGAGAGAGAAAAATTTGAGTGAATGCTCTCAAGAATTCTTATTACTCAAAACTCAAGTGCTTTACAATGAGGGAAGAGGCCTCTATTTATAGTTGAGCCTCTCCAAATCCAACGGTACAAAATCAAGTACATCAACAGCTATGATTAAAGGGTATCTATAATCAAATCTCTAAGAATATAAAATCATATCTTCTAAGATTACCTATCTTATCTAAGATATGTAATCTTATAAAATAATATCTTATAAGATTACATATCATATCTAAGATCTCTAAGATTATAAAATTATATCTTTTAAGATCATGTTTCCATATTTGTCTAACTTGTAGATGGGCCTTCAATCTCTTCAAGCAACGGGCCAGTCTGATTGGGCCAAATGACCTCCTTCCTTCTTGATGGATCGCACAGACGTGTCATGGTTGCGGGCTCCCATGCACAACCCATGACATTAGGGGAAGGTTGGAAAAGACAGGATATGAAAGATAATTCAGTCATAAAGAAAGAGTGTCCTAGTCCTATTTGTTGTGCTAGTTAACTTTTAAGGGGTTGTTTTTAATAGTTCATATATTTGTTTCGGACTCTTTAGAGTTTAACTGACCTATTAATGATGTAGGTATGAATTGTCATATATAGAGATTGAATGTGTAACTTAAAAATAGCAGATGTCTTATCTATTTTACATTTTTATTTTCGGTAAGATAAAACAAGGTTGAATCAATTTTACATTTTTATTTTCGGTTCAAGAATATTTAAATATTATATTTAAAATAATAATATAAAAAGGAACCATAACATAAAGAACAAAATCCAAAAATGTTTGTTAGAAAATTTTTTATAATTTTTTAAAAATAGACACATTTATTTTAGTTTTTATTTTTTTTCATTTTCTAATTTCTTTGACAAATGTCACTGAAACATCAAAGTCAATTAAAAGTTTGAAAATAACGATGATGAAAGTAAAACTCAAAGAACCTGTAATAAACTATTATCATCATTCTGCATGACAAAAACTACAGTACAGTTTAATACTGACTGAACAGGGAAAATAGCAGAATATATTACGTAGAAACTTGGAGAAGCATAATCTGGTCCTGGGAATCATGTCTAGGTTCCACCTTGAATCTCTGAGACACTGAAGAATTGGCTGCTTCAACTGGGTCACTGATTTTCACCTCATATTCTCCATGAAAAAGGGAGGCCTCAAAGAAACCAGCAGCATCCGTTTTGGCTTCTACCGTGGCCTTGATTCCCCATTCTTTCAACAGCTTGTCCACAACATCCCCAGTTGCCAAGTTCTTGAAATTATTATCAGTTAAGCACATACGGTAACATCCGTTTGGTTTCCAGGCAGACCATATTATCATGCCGCTAACACCAGGGTGGCTATGTCCTTCTCTCAAAACTTGTTCCAAATACATTGCCTGCTTATATATGATAAAAATAAAAAAATAAAAAAAGCCCCACAAAATTGCTTATATTTGAATGCTCATGGTATGTTAATATTGTTGAACTCGAAAATTACCTGACTGGGGCCGCTCTTCACATCTATTTCCGTTAGCCAAATGGGCAAATTGGTGGCAGCGAGAGTGTCAAGAGAAGATCTTATGTAAGGGAGGCTTGGAACGTCAAAATGGCACTCTAGGCCAATAGCCATTCGCTTAGCTTCGGCACCCATGAAAGTTTGAATATTTTTCAGTTTTTCAAGATATTTAGCCGGGGTTGATGCAGCATCTCCCTTCTGCTCTAGGGTATTGAATTCATTCATAAACAAAGGTATGGAGTGATCAATACCGGCAGCCATTTTGTAGAAGGTGGCGGCAGCATCTGGGCCGAGCTTACTTTCGAAGAAATTGAAGTGCAAATTCTCATTAACAACGTCCCACCCGATTACTTGACCCTTATATTTAGTCATGATTGAGTTAATCCTTTTGTTAGCTGCTGCCGAAAGGTCGTTGGGTTGGAGAGAGGGCACCCAATTTGGTTGGTAATGAGGATCATCCCAGAAAATGTTGTGTCCTCGTACCGCAATATTGTGTTGTTTCATTAATGTCATTATGGAATCTGGGAGTGAATAATCTTCCTTTCCTTGGACTGGTTCGGTGGTGTACCATTTCATTTCGTCCTCGAAGGTTGTATGGGCAAACCTGGAAGTGAACCAGTTTTGGTAGCCAACGTTGTTGAGGATGCCCTTGTTTACAGCACAACCGATAGGTTTCCCTGAAACCTTTTGGTGGATGGAAATCTTGGAGTTCACTACTGGATTCCCTTTTGCTTCCACACGGATTCTTACCCTTCTCTTTGTCTGCAAAATTAGACCCTCCATCCATTATGACTTATTACTTCTCTGATCTCTCTATATTATATATATTACCAGTCCTAGTAGAGTGACTGACCTTCTCAATGCTTTCAACATGATGAGACATCCACTCTTCTTGAGTGAATGGTTGCAAGGAGACGCTATCCACCCAGACTTCAACCGAGGTGTTATCGGTCTGAAGAAATCAGTGAGTTAATTTGGAAATATATAACTCTAGAAAGGAAATCCCGATAAAATAGTTACCTCAAAAAAAAGCTCAGCAGGGCCTGAAGCATCCACAGTGAGGCCACCTTTGAGCATAGACCAACACTTGGACTCGGCAACTGTTTCAGCAGCGCGCTTCAACCCGGTAACTGTTCTAAAGACTGCCCTCACCAGAGCTTTCTCTTCGCTCACTTGAACCCAAGCTTCATTTACCCACCCACAGAATCAAAAATATATAAGTGTCCAATACATACACGTTGGACATAGGTATACGTCAAATATAAATATTGAATAAAGAATTTTGGATAACATAGATAATACCAGAGAAGGTATAGAGCTTGTCGTTCTCCAAGTAAACCTTCTGAGAGACACTGTCCTGGAAATGGTTTCGTTTACCAGCCACAACGAATTTGTTGCCATCTGATTCATTTCGATGTTCAATTACGGCATTCCCAAATGTAGACCATCCTATCAAACCCTCATTTAACTCTGGGTTCTTAATCATGCCTCCGCCATACTGAGCTTTATGAGGTTGTGCCAAACACTAGAGTTTTTCCCAAAGAAAAAAACTATTAGTGTTATTATCATGAAACGTATAAGTAAATAAATATCAAAAGGGAAAACTTAAATTACTTCAATGCTGGCTGTATAATCATAGGACAATGCATTCACTTTGACGAGTCCTGAAAACACCGGGCTCCA
The DNA here is from genome assembly GCF_025698485.1 of Gossypium arboreum. NCBI lineage: Eukaryota > Viridiplantae > Streptophyta > Magnoliopsida > Malvales > Malvaceae > Gossypium > Gossypium arboreum. The sequence goes on from NC_069081.1 coordinate 2,664,650, forward strand.
AACTTAGTCGTACCCTTTTTAGTAATTTCCTTATTGTATTAAATAAACTAATTTGGGCGAATAATATATCATTGGCTCTAATAACTAAACCTGACAAAAGGATCGATAATGGTAAGAACAGAAGCACACTCTCTTTCTTCCAAACCTCCATTGCTGTGTCTTATTTTACCCTGAAATGAAATAAAATCAATCGCATAACTAAAGAAATAATTATTAAAAATATCAAATAAAACTTGATCATAATATTAAAAACCCTTGAAAACTAATAGTCGATACTCGATACCTGAGACTCAATGTAAGCTTGGATTAGGATTGGGTGAGAAAATCAAGACTGAAGGGCTATACACACACACTGTGTATATACACACACATATACATACAGTTTTGGAAACACACCTGTGCTTTTTTTTTTTAGTGTGATATATTTTAGGAAATAACTAATTTATATACTTAAAATTGTAAAATATACTATAAAGTACTAAAAAATATTTTGCTAGTTTTCAGCTTTGCAAGATTTTATAACTTAATCAGCGGAGGCATTTATAACATACTACATATTTAGAGGAGATAATGGTTTTTTTTTTCCTTATTTCTTAAAATGAAAATTTGCTTTTACTGTTTTTCTGTAATTATGTCATCACGATTTATCTCGTTTAATTCATAATTTGAAATATTAGCCGATTCAATTTTAATTCAGTTGATATCAACTTTGTTGTCAATGTAAGAGAACCTGAATTATCCTTTTATTTAAGGGTTTGGTAGAGACTATAAGTAATTCTACGCATTGTATTAAAAAATCAATACTAGGAATCATGATATTACACTAATATAAAAGGAAGTAAATCAAAAAAAAAAATTTGAAATCCTAAAATTTCAACCCAATATTGGAATTTTTTTTTTCCTCAAAATATATATTATTCTGAATTATTTGAGATTGTCAGTATTTAAGTTCTGATTATTGAGTTAAAAGTTAAGTGATTTATGACGACATATCTGGTCTTTTTGATACAATGTCTAGAACTAACCATAGGCCTTCCCCAACCCATAAATAGGAGGATAATGCATTTTAGCGCACTCAAACTCACATCCTCCTATATTGACAATAATGCTAATGCCAGTCGAGCTAAGACTCAATTGGCAATGAGATATGATTCTTAAAAATGTGATTGATTGGAAAGTTCCTTATACATTGATCAAAGTATTTATTAAAATTCCAAAAAACTTACATTAACATATTTGGTACACTCAATACTTTCTTGGAAATGTATTACACCCTACAAAATTATCCTTAATAAATAAAAGATAATAGCCATGCATTTTAATATTTTCAATATTTTTTATCATTAACAAATATTTAATATTATAATTAAATATTTAATTATAATTTTTATTTTAACAAATATTTAAATTAATAAAAATGTATGATTTGATGACGTTTTGATTGAATTTATTACATGAATACATATGAAAATAACTTATATATTAACTCAAGATTGTGAAGATGCAAAATTTTCTTCGCTATTTTGTAGGCATAAATTCAAGTATATTCCTATATTGCATATATATAACTTGAAATTATCTTGATACTAAAATTTGATATCGATGAAAAATATATTTTAAAAATATTGATAACAAAAGAAATGCATTAATTTTGAATCTTAATCCTAAACCCAATTAAAAAAAAAGTTACTTTTGTCTTAGCAAATTCTTTTTACTTTCCATCGATATGGGAAAATAACTTTCCTACTAATTATTAAGGGATCACATGGGAATACTAAATATTAAAATCACATTCTAACCAATTAAATTTCATGAAAAGTGATAATTGTCTATCTAACGCTCTCTTAATATAAAAGGTAAAATGTAATATTTATATATTTTTAAATATAAGTACAAATATTCAACAGGTCAATTAACATTAAAATTAAAGATTTTATGAAAAGAGTTAATCGTACCAAATATTCTTAAACTATAACTTTCATTTTAAATTAGTCTCAAACTTTAACACATTATAATTACATCCTCAAATTATTGATGTTATATCAATAAGATCTATCCATTACTCAAATTGTTAATTTAACCGTTAAATGAAACGTTAGATCTATGGTGACAAAATTTAAAATGAAAACTATAAAAATAGATGTTGTAAAAATCTTGATTTTGAGGTTTTAAAACTTTTACAAAAACTATCATTCTCTCTCTCTCTCTCTCTCTCTTTTTTCTTTAGTTTTAGTTTTAATTTTAAAATTATGCAACAACATTTTAATTTTCTTTAAAATTTTCATTTTAAATCACTTCACATAAGATTTTATATGTTTTTAATGGTTAAATTAATAATTTCAATAACGGAAGGGTCTAATTGATTTAATATTGATAGTTTTGAGATATAATTAGAATATTTTAAAATTTGGTGACCAATTTAAAATAAAAATTATATTTTGAGATGTTTAGTGCAATTAAAAATTTAAGCTAATAAATAATAATAGAATTTAATATAATGATTAACTTAATGTGTTTAGAGGAGTTGTGCCGGCGAGAATAGCAAGCACAAGTGGATCATGTCTTCCAAGAAACGAACTTTGTAGCAGATTACCTTATAAAGACATGTTTGGTTGAGGAAACTATCACTCAAACAGTTTGATGTGGCACCTGAAAGTGTTGACCACTAGCTTCGAGATGTTGAGCAAGGATTACAATTTTATTTCTGTTTTACGATATATATTCGGAATTAGTGATTACCCCTTTTAATAATGTCGTATTCAAAGTTTAAACTTATGAATCTCTTTAAGAATACAATGAGCCTTATCATTGCACCCAACATTTGTTGGTAAGTACAATTTTTTTTTTAATTATAGAAAACTTGTGAATTAAGATGTAGTCTTATTGTTTCTTGATTATTGATTTTTTTTTGTTTCTCTTTATATTTTCTATTTTTTTAGAAATTTGGGAATACACTTAGAAAAATATAAAATCACATGTATTTACTAAAACCAAATGAAGCATATTTTCTCACATTTGTTGTTTTCATATCCTTGGTAATAAATCCAACTGTTCTTCGACGACCGAAAGTTATTGTTTCTTTTTATTTTTTTGCAGTTGGACAATTTTCCTCATCTTTTTTATTACAAAGAAATTGAGTTCCATTTTCAGTATCTCCCACACGTTGTAGCCTCATACCTAGAATCAGTATTAGCCTCATTTTCAATGTGCAATAAAGGAATAAATCAGTTAATATTGAATGGATAAAATCTGGGTGCTTCTCAGTTTACGCTACTACTAAATTTAGCTCATCAATAATCTATTCAAAATATGTGGTAAATAAAGTAGAATAAGAAATTTGGAGGTGTGAACCACTCTTTATTATGCTTATGGGATATAATTAAGTTATAAAGGGAAAATGGTAAATAACATCGGTTTTTTATATAGGTATTATATATAGCGACCTTCGCCACCATAATTCTACCTTCACTAACTTCTTAGCTTCACCTCTCATCTAGCTCTATCGTAGACACGTGAGGCAATCACTTCTAACAATTAGACCACTTCAACAAAACAACCATTACATATCACCTACATACCCCACACCCTAGGTGAATAGGGATGTGCAAACGGTTAATAAGGCCGGTTCAATTAGCTTTTGCAATTTAATTGACTTAACTGTCTTATATATGTTATAAAATATAAATATATTTAAAATAATTAAAAATATCAAATATTGAGTCGGTTAAGTCAGTCAGTTTGATTATGAAATTCAATAATTGGTAACTGATCATTATAACCAAATAAACCAACCCTACAATCAATTTAACCTCCAAAATCAATTAAAATAAAATCGACTTTCTCATTTTACCCATCTTTTTCCTCCTCTCCCCCCCTCTTTGTCTCTCTCTCATACTTTTACCATCTTTACCACCAACATTGTACAACTCTTTGCCCAAATAAGGTGAACCATCTTGATCTACACTGTCACTCAAAGATCGGGTTAGAAGAAATTGGATTAGTGAAACCAAGAGTGGTCATATCATGTTTTTGAGTCTAGGTTGTAGGAAATATGACAAGTGAATGATTTGGTGCAGTGGTTAAGTGTTGTGCTTGTGTGAGACAAGTCATGAGTTTGAATAATTTGCCTTGTATTTTTGCTATTTTTGCCTAAACCCCTATCTTTGAATTTCTGGTTTAAAAATTTATTTCGCTCCATTACTAGTAAGAATGAGCCTATTAGTTCAATCGTAAGATGTTAACTTGCCCTTTTGTTTTGTGTTCAAATCCTTACATGTGCAAATGGAAATATTTTTATTCCTTTGCATTGTGCCACCCACCTATTGGTTGGTGTTTTGATTGGGGGTTCATTGCACTTCAATTTTCGTGTAAGTAGCATATATCCTTCTTCCTCTATCGAGGTTTTTTTTTTCGTTATCTTGTTGATAAATTGAAGGTTGTGGTATTTTGTTCCTTGTTTAAATTACGTTGGTTTGTTCTAGGTGAAGATCTCGAGACATTCAACCTTCTAGTAATTTAGTTGTTACGTTAGTTGTTGTTTTTGCAAAAGTAAGTGTTATTTGCCGTTGTAAGGGCTAATTTTTTGTAATTGAGTTTGATTGTTGACGATTTTGTTGATTTAATGAATCGGGTTTGGTAATTCGTTGATAAATGGTTGGTTTTAAATAATGTTTTAGGTATTGGAATCTTCGTTGTGGTGTTCGCATAAAAAATTGACTAGGTGTGTGACTCGATTCTATGAAAACAACGAATGACGTAAAGCTGAAAAGCATTTTGTCGACGTCACATGGCCGTGTGATAGGCCGTATGGTAGATCGTGTGGGTCACAAGGTCTTGTGGGTCACATGACTGTGTGGGTCACATAGGCATGTGTCAGGTTGTGTGGCCCACACATGCTAGGCCAGTTGGGTCGTATGGGCCTATTTTTTGGAAATTTTTACCTAGGTCCATTTGACTTTGAAATTCATAATTAGACCTTCCGTAAGTCTGTCTGGCTTATATAAGACTTTAATTGTGACATCTATTAATATGTGTTTGTATGTGATACAAGTAAGGTATGTGAAAAATATATGTATGATTTGTGTTCTGATAACTCTAAAAGCATGATTACGAATGAAAAGTATGCATGACATCTGTTTGTGGAATGTATGTGTTAGTTTATTTTTGCATGTGCACCAGGATGGCTTTGATATGTGATGGAAGAAGTGTATTCTGCAATTTCGACGGTTAAATCGTAATATCTGTCTGGCAGCTCAGCTACACCTTTATGAGTGGCATACCACCACGACCCGATGTGATTGGATGGATAGACTCTTGTAGTCTTAACTGGTGTAATTGGTTAGACGGAGTTGGTGTGTAGCAGATAGGGGTAGGATTTGTGTCTGCATTTGTATCTAAATCTGAATACGCATCTGTATCTGATTATGACAAAAATCTGAACTTGTATATGAGAATATGTTTGAATTTGTATATGAAAACATATATGTTTATTTATGTATATATGATTTGCTGCTTAGGATGTGTTACACACTGAGCTCATAAAGCTCACTCTTTGTTTGTTATTCTCCCAGGTAATCAGCATGTTTAGGATTAGATAGCATGCGGGAGCTCGGATTGGTTTTCCACATAAGATGGTTCGAATTATTTTAATTAAGATTTCTGGACTTTTGACTTTTGGACTAAGTTTTTGGATCTGATTTTGTTTTTGGGTTTTAATCTGTTCGTTGATTTTTGGGTGTTCTTAAACGAAAAACTGCAAAATCATATAAATTTGACAAATTGGAATTCAGTTTTCAAAACTTAAAAACTCTAAAAATATCTGCTGCAAAATTAAGTATCAAACTAAATGCTTTTCTATAAAATGATTAAGTTCTACGCATGAGTTTTTCTAAATAATAATGTAAGAGTTTTGAAAAAAAATAATATTTCCAAATCACGTGATTACTAAAGTTAGAGTGAAATTTTTTGAAAGTTTCCGTTGTTTTTATAAGTAAATGTTTAAGAGATCATGATGTGAAATAGGTGTTTTCAAACTTGAGAATTTTTTTTTTTTAAATCTTATGAGCTTAGCTAAATTAAGATTTCAGATCATAAAATTCCTAAGCTAGATTTTAGTTTTTCAAACGAGTTGATGTAATTACTCCAGATTCGACTATAACGTCTAGGCCAGGTGTGGGGTGTTACATACACCATTTTCTACTCTACGCCACATCATTGTATCAACAATTGGTGTAGTGAGTATGGATAGACATGACTCATTCCACCACTAATATTCCCACAAACCCAGAAGAAAGAGACTGGGATCAACAACAAACTCAAACCTAGCTACAAACAAATTAAAACCAACCCTAAACTAGTACCAAATAGCAACATACTGAGCAATAATCTCAACCAAGTAGCCTTCAAGATCCGCATCATGCTTATGACGGTTATTCTTAGTACCACTAATTCTCCCACTCAAATATTACGCTTAGTATCAACATACATAAAACTCTATTAGAAGCAACAAGAGCAACAATAAGAAATTAATCAGAGAAACAAAAAATTAAAGAGTTAAAATCAGGAAGAGAACCTCAGCAACAAAACCAAAATCAGGAAGAGAACCTCAGCAACAAAACCCTCCACCCAAGGTGCAACAAGAAGAGACAACTTATTTTTTTCCCAATCGGCAACACAATCAACAACATGGAGTGAATCCAATGGACCCTCTATACCAACCACAAGAACATAATCTGTAAAGATGGGGATAATTTTTTTGAAAAACATGTACAAGCACTGTGGAAGGAAATGCAAGAATTCATAATACAAAGCTTGTTGAGTTTCCTTGGATTAGGGCACCAGAAATAGTTGCACAATACATGTCTCCAACATTTAAGTTGTCTAAGGAGGATTACAATGCTCAAAGAGAATCCTAGCCTTTTCAATGATCCTGAGAGATAATGTTGGGGTATGGTACTTTTCATTGCTAATAGTTTCTATCCGCACCTTCAACGAGTTAATCAATTTGTCTATGACCAATTTTTGGTTAATAAAAAATTACAACAATCACCACCTTATCTTATGTCTATCAAACACCAAAATGACAAACCTTTAAGAAAGTTTGTTTGTAAATTCAATGCAACAAGTATGATAACTAAAGGCACAATTGATAAATGGACAATCCAAGCCTTTATAGCAAGAATAAATCATCTACATAAATATGACTTAATAAACGGGTTGCCAAAAAGATTATCCACCTTGCATGAAAATGAACTATGAGTATTAAAATTTATAAGTTATAAATTAAAACGAATTAGTAATTTAAGTTATAATTACCGTTTTTATTATTTTTCTAAAAAACTATGCTTAATTTAAGTTCGGGTTACTTGTTCGGGTCAAATCGTGTTTGAATCATTTTACATTTAGGTCAATTTCGTTGGATGTGTTTAGGTTGTTGAGTTTTCATGATTAAACTAGATGAGATCAAGTACAAATTTAGATTGATTAAGTCAATTTTTTACGATTTAGATCAAAATTAACAAGTTTAGCTAGGTCAATACTTTGATAGCACAAACAATTTTGACTTTCTCAACACACTTTTAAACACATTTTTCAATAGTGAAAAAACAGACAACGACAATTTTAAATTTTAATTTGAAATTACATCCAACAATTTACTAATTGATTAATTAATCCATTAATGTCATAACTAGATCTATTTGTAAATTATATCGGATTGAATTTATACAAAGAATTTATATTTATTTTTTATTTAAATCTAATTCGACTTGAAATATGATTTCACTTTTTACTTAAATTTAACCCTATATAAAACCCAATTCGGCCTGACGTGATAATATTTTACCATGTCTTCATTAAATTTACTTTTTAAACATACATCCTTTAATGTTATATATCATCATAATATTATGTTAAATGTAATAACTAATAGCATAATTTATAAATTGTAATAACTAATAACATAATTATACATAAAGATTGCTAGTATAATTTGCTGAGATCTTGCTAACTTACTTACATTGTTTAGTGCATAATTTAATAAATCAATATTGTCAAAGTACTCTAGGTAATTAGTGCTAAATATTGAGCATTCATCACTTGGTTTGACTTTTTTTTATAATAGATTGATTTATTATTTTAATTAGATTTATTTTTAATCAATTTATTTGATTTTTAAACATTTTATATATACTTTTACAAAATAAATTTCAATTTTGATTTTCTTTAAATGAAATAAAAAGATAACATTATTTAAAATTTGAGAGAGAGAGAGAAATAGAATAGATAATAAAAATGAGTAAACTTTGCAAATCAAAATAAGTGCAGTAGAATTTGAGAGAGAAAAAATATTAGAATGGATAAAAATAAATATTGAGAATTGAAAAAAAATCAATACTATTAAAACAGGTAATAAATTTTATGTTATTAGTTTAAAACAAATTATAAATTTAAAAAATATTTTTAATATAGAGATGTTTTATTTTTATGTCGAAAAAATATAGGATTTGTGTAAAATATTAAGGTATTTTAATGAAAATTAAATCAATAATAATTAATACGTCCAAAAATAGATTATGACAGATTGCAAGAAAAAATTAAAAAAAGAAAAGGAAAAACGTGTCGTTATTGAAAGGAAATTTATTGATTGAGGAAATTTATTAATACCTTCCTCATTTTTCTCTATCACATTATTTTTATTTATTTTCCTTCTCATATAATGCATTTTTAAAATAAATCAAGTTTTCATGAGATTACTAAAATACTAAAATCTTAGTTTATCATTCTTATTCAAATTAACTTAATTTAAAAACATTTCATATCCAATATCGATACAATTTTATCGACTATAACTTAGCTAAACAATTAAAATTTATATGAGAAGTACAAAAAAAAAAATTATTCATATCCTTGGTGAGAATGTGTGCCACATCGGGGTGGTCAACAGTTGCGAGCTGGATTTCTTCTTGGATCAAGCTGTATACCAGCCTCCTTGCCTTGATCGTTATGTCTTTGTTCGGGTACAGGTTATGGTCTCGGCTTCTCATATTCTTTGCCTTCATCCGTAGTTGATTGCAATCGATTGCTCCTCGGTTTTCATTATGTATCCTCCGTTCTAAGAACATGTGGTTGCGAAGATGTTCCACATTGGTAGAACAATGATCCCGGAGGTGTTTGCAACACCATCGGCGTAAAGGTATAACTATATTGTGTCTCATACATCGATGGAAAAACGATCGAACTTTCGGTCGATGCTCCAAACATAGGCAGCCTATACATTGTTGTTAGATCCATCGTCGTCTGAAACATTGATGGCATATGAGTGTAATATGTCGGGGTCCAAAAATAAAATTGAGCATCGATGTAGAAATAGAAAAATGTAGTGCCACATGTGGTGCTTGTGTAAAAATGACATGGTTAGTATAAACACTAGAATAAGTCGAGCCATACTGACTAAGGGGTGGTGCGCTCATCGATATGGGCCCGACATGGCAGCTACTCCAGACCTTGGATGCCTAGGCGCTTGTCGTGGCCTCGTATGCAGTTGTTTACCCCTCCCCTCTTCCGTTAGTAGATATGGCTTGCAATGGACCCTAAACCATGGCATGTGGCCTCGCGAGTAAGTAAAAACTCGTATTTATTGTTCCAAATGTTGATATATTGCATGTGGAATGTAGGCTAATACTCATTTGTTCTCCCCGCAAGTCGATTTGATGTAGATCTTTGATTTCTTGGGGTGCTGACGGAATCAATTACCTAAACCCAAACTGCCGCAACACTCTATCTGACCCGTGCATCTCTACTATAGCATACATTACCAATGACACATTCACATGCCAGATGTTGAGATTGACCAAGAATTCGAGCAAAATGCATTCTTGAATTGTCAGATTAGAGTATGGCGCCCATTCAAACTATACTAAAATAATAATAATAATAATTAGTTGTATATATACTATTAATTTTAAATCAACTACATTAATATTATATAGTTCGCTTTCAATTATTGGTCTAATAGAAGTCGTATATCTCAAAGCTCATCCGGTAGTCTCACGTAACTCAGCCCATGGTTCCACCTATTGAAATAATAAGTTAACAAAATAATTTTATTATGATAAATATTTTATCTAATGAATTTTACATTTTACAAGTGGGAATGTATAAGGGTAATCAGTTTGAAGACATAAAATGACAGTTGGTACCACACCCATGACAGCAGTAATAGCATGCAACCACCAATACCACACCCATGATTGTAGTAATAGTATGCAACCACCGATTTTAATTTTTTATGGTTTTATCACCAGTCACATCTCCTGGTACAACGTCACCAATACGACTGACCCCCAACTAAGTTCGTCTGCTTCTATAAAGTCGACGAGTTTTAACAGCCTCCTTAAATGGATAAGATTTCGTGACTTATTGAGCATTAGGAGACCCTCGATGATCATAAGAATGTACGCTCGAGCATGTTGTTCCCTTTGGACTTCACTCGAATCTGCATTAAGCCCACCAAAATTTCTTTTAAACCAATTCATATCTATCCGGGATCTATAAATTGTTTTCGGGACCCTCCCCAAAAGTTGCTTGCATACGTCTCTCCAATCGGCTGTGACAATTGACCTAGTCACTACTGGGCCATCCACCGATAACTCGAGCTGTAACTGCACGTCTTCAAAAGTGATAGTACACTCGTTGCATGAAGATGGAACGTGTGTGTCTTGAGTCTTCACCTTTCCATCAACACGCTTACAAGTATGGAGTCCAATTTACACCCCCTACCCATAACGGTCACGTGTAAAAATCTTGTATCTCTCAAGTAGGGTTCGATTAAGGATGATGGGGAGTGGATTGATTATGAATATACATCTCCAAAATTCAATTTTCTGGCTATATATAAAAAAATACAAAATATTAAATTTCAATATAATAAGAAAATATTTAAATTAAATTAGATTAAATATAATAAAAAAGACTTCTCACCATTTGCAATTGATCAACCAAAATATGTTTGTCATCCAAATGGATTAGAGATTTCGCTATTACTAATTTTAGAAAACACGAAATAAATTGTAATAGAAAATATAATTTACGAAAATCTTAATACAATTTTAATAAAAAGAGAGTTGAGAGAGAAATAAAATTTGAGTGGGAAATTAAAAGGAAATTCAAAAAGATTTGGAAATGTAAGAGAGATAGTTGAGATTGAATTGAAAAAAAAAAGGAGTTTATATAGAAAAAAATAGTCATTTGAGGTTTCCCAACCAAATCTCGTAAATTTTCAAAAAAATTAACCTAATTCAATAATTGTTTTAAAGAAACAGATTTTTATGTAATTCACTCCCTGAAAGATGGGTCACAATCCAAGCCTCTTGATCTCTCTATCCATTTTCCCGGTAAGCATGAATCCAAACATCTTAAAATAGCATAAAAAGGACCAAAATGGATGCCCAAAAGTGACGGGAGCGTTCCCTTCCACAAAGAAATGACTATACCAGGCACATGAATAATCGCATACTGGTACAAACACCAAGAGCCACCACTTAAACAACAGCGTACATAAACAATACAATGCTGGAAAGCTTGCCGGCAAAGTGCCACAGTCTTATAGCTGGTTTTGAGTATTGTTTCAGGTAAAACACCCAAAACTCATCTCTTTGATATCAACAAAAGAGTATCTAATAAAGAGCGTTGATTACTTGAAATTGTTTGTTCTTTTCTTCTTTGTTAATTATTTGCCCACAGAGTTCCAACATATCTTGTTATTATATAGGAAGTTATATGGGAAATGATTTGCCCATTATAGAACTCAGTATTGGACTTTCTTTTTTCCACTTTGATGATATAGTTTCCGAGGCTATTTTACTAAATTGACCCAAAAAATTTTAATACATACAAAAATAACTCAGGTTAAAAAATAATCACCAAAATAACCTGAAATGAACAGTAGAATGAGGGGTTTGGCCTATCAATGGCCACCACCAACTCGTATTTTGGACCTATGATTGCCTGATAATTATGTCAGGCTTTAAAAATTTTTTTTTTTTTTTTGGCCTGTCAATGGCCATCACCAAGGTATTTTTTTTTTAAAATTCGTATCATATTAGTATAAAAAAAATACTAATATTTAAAAAAAAATTTGGTACTAGCCTGTCAATGGCCGACACCAAGTATAAAAAAAAAATCAAATTTTTTAATGTTGCCTGTCGTTAAGCTGGCACGAGCACAAGTTTAAAAAATTTGGTCTTTGAATTTGTCAATAGCTAGCACCAGAGTACGAGTTTCAAAAATAAAATTTGGTGCTGGCTTGTGAATGGCCGGCACCAGACTACCAATTTCAAAAAATTTAATGCAGCGGACGCAGATGTGGATGATAAGGAAACTAGAATGTCCACACACATGCACGTCTGCTCGTATGTCGCAAGACCATAGAAAGTTAGATTTTTTTGAAACTCGTACTTGGTGCCGGCCATTGACAAGCCAGCACCAAAATTTTTTTTTTTTTGAAACTCGTACTATGGTGCTGGCCATTGACAAGCTGGCACTAAAGAAAAAAAAATTAAAAACTCGTACTCTAATGCCAACCATTGACAGGCCAGCACCAAAATTTTTTTTTAAAAATATTGGTATTTTTGTATACCAGTATGATACAATTTTAAAAAAAAATTCCCTGGTGATGGCCATTAACAGGCCAAAACCAAAAAAAATAATTTTTTAAATCCTAACACAATTATCAGGCAATCATGGGTCCAAAATACGAGTTGGTGAACCCCATTTTACTGTTCATTTCAGGTCATTTTGGTGATTGTTTTTTAACCCGGGTCATTTTTGTATATATTAAACTTTTTTGGGTCAATTTAGTAAAATAGCCAATTTTTAAAGTCCTTAAAAATAAATGGAAAAATAAACAAATATATTAACCTGTATGTGTACTATGTTTGCATAGGGGCAAGCCAACTTTATACCTGAAACTAATCTAGGAAAATAGGAATCTACTGTAACCAATAGCACTCAATTTAGCCAAAGGCTATTTTGAAAAACATATATACATTAGCCAAAGAGAAAAGGGCCTGCATTTCCATTAATTTAGGTAAGAAATGTGTTTATGTGTCATTCTAAGCAATCACCGGGCTATATAAAAAAAAGAAAAGGTTAGAGGGCGGTGGAGTATGATATTGGAAGAAGATAGAAGGAAAGGGTTTAATGTTTGATGAACCTCGATGGAGGCAATTTATATTCGTTTGGGTTACCTGTTGTTGAAGCCTTGAAGGGCACCTGTCCTAAATAATTCTTTCAGGGCTCTTTAGAATATATATCATCACTTAAAAATAAGGTAAAATTATACATGGTCCCTTAAGAAAAAAATTAAATTTGATTTTTTTTATAGAAATTGTATTTCATTATTTTAAATTTGATAATGTTTTTTAATTTAAATCTCATAAATTTTCAAATAAATAAATAAATATGCTTAATTTCCCATTACCTTTTATTGAATTTTAAATTTTCTTTTCTTTTTCGACTCCATATTTTAAATTTCGTAATATTTGCAAACAACTATCTGGAAATGCTTCTATCAATTGCTATATGAAATGGACTCAAAACTCGAGTTCAACTTTACGAAAACTCTAGCAAAAGGGTAAAGGCTGGAGTGTTAGTTGAGGAGGTTTGGTTTGCTTATTGTCTTGGCAGGGCAGTGTGTCAATTTTTCATTACTTTGACACATTTTCTGTTCTCCTATCATCACCATGGCACCAATAACCCGAGCTGTAACTGCACGTCCTCAAAAGTGATAGTACACTAGTTGCATGAAAATGAAACGTGTGCGTCTCGAGTCTTCACCTTTCCACCAACACGCTTACAAGTGTGGAGTCCAATTTACACCTCCTACCCATAACGGTCACGTGTAAAAATCTTGTATCTCTCAAATAGGGTTCAATTAAGAGTGATGGAGGAGTGGATTGATTATGAATATATGTCTCCAAAATTCAATTTTCTGGCTATATATAAAAAATACAAAATATTAAATTTCAATATAATAAGAAAATATTTAAATTAAATTAGATTAAATATAATAAAATTACTTCTCACCATTTGCAATTGATCAACCAAAATATGTTTGTCATCTAAACGGATTAGAGATTTTGCTATTACTAATTTTAGAAAACACAAAATAAATTGTAATAGAAAAATAATTTACGAAAATCTTAATACAATTTTAATAAAAAGAAAGTTGAGAGAGAAATAAAATTTGAGTGGGAAATTAAAAGAAATTCAAAAAGATTTGAAAAATGTGAGAGAGATAGTTGAGATTGAATTGAAAAAAAAAAGAAGTTTATATAGAAAAAAAAATAGCCGTTTCAGGTTTCCCAACCAAATCCCGTAAATTTTCAAAAAAGTTAACCTAATTCAATAATTATTTTAAAGAAACAGATTTTTATGTAATTCACTCCCTGAAAGATGGGTCACAATCCAAGCCTCCTAATCTCTCTATCCATTTTCCCAGTAAGCATGAATCCAAACACCAAGAAATGACTGTACCAGGCACATGAATAACTGCATACTGGCACAAACACCAAGAGCCACCACTTAAACAACAGCGTACATAAACAATACAATGCTGGAGGGCGTGCCGGCAAAGTGCTAGAGTCTTGTAGTTGGTTTTGAGTACTGTTTCAGGTAAAACACCCAAAACTCATCTCTTTGATATCAACAAAAGAGTACCTAATAAAGAGCGTTGATTACTTGAAATTGTTTGTTCTTTTCTTCTTTGTTAATTATCTGCCTACGGTAGTTCCAACATATCTTGTTATTATATAGGAAGTTATATGGGAAATGATTTGCCCATTATAGAACTCAGTACTGGACTTTCTTTTTTCTACTTTGATGATATGGTTTCCAAAGTCCTTAGAAATAAATGGAAAAATAAACAAATATATTAGCCTGTATGTGTACTATGTTTGCATTGGGGCAAGCCTACTTTATACCTAAATCTGGTCTAGGAAAATAGGAATCTACCTTAACCAACAGCACTCAATTTAGCCAAAGGCTATTTTGAAAAACATATATACATTAGCCAAATAGAAAATGACCTGCATTTCCCTTAATTTAGGTAAGAAACGTGTTTGTATGTCATTCTGAGCAATCACCGGGCTATATAAAAAAAGGAAAAGGTTAAGGGGCGGTGGAGTATGATATTGGAAGAAGATAGAAGGAAAGGGTTTAATGTTTGATGAACCTCGATGGAGGCAATTTATATTCATTTGGGTGACCTGTTGTTGAAGCCTTAAAGGGCTCATGTCCTAAATAATTCCTTTAGGGCTCGTTACAATATATATCATCACTTAAAAATAAGGTAAAATTATACCTGGTCCCTCAAGAAAAAAATTAAATTTGATTTTTTTATAGAAATTGTATTTCGTTATTTTAAATTTGATAATGTTTTTAATTTAAATCTCATAAATTTTCAAATAAATAAATAAATATGCTTAATTTCCCATTACCTTTTATTGAATTTTAAATTTTCTTTTCTTTTTCGACTCCATATTTTAAATTTCGTAATATTTGCAAACAACTATCTGGAAATGCTTCTATCAATTGCTATATGAAATGGACTCAAAACTCAAGTTCAGCTTTACAAAAACTCTAGCAAAAGGGTAAGGGCTGGAGTGTTAGTTGAGGAAATTTGATTTGCTTATTGTCTTGGCAGGGCACTGCATCAATTTTTCATTAGTTTGACACATTTTCTGTTATCTCATCATCACCATGGCATTCTAGTTTATTATTATGGGTGAGCAAAACTCAAATCGATTTAAAAATATTATAAAAAATTTGAATATCGAGCTATTCGATTTTTTTAGTCAACTTGAATAAGTAATTTGAATTTCAAGTTCGAATCGAGTTGAACTTTACAATTTTAATAACCCAAAAAACATATTGGTGTAAATACCCATTTGGTCCCTAACAATATTGAAAATGAGCAAATTGGTTTCTCTCATCAAAATTTATAAAATAAATTTGAAATAATTTTAAAATTTTAAAATTTATAAAATTCCAAAATTTATATTTTTAAAAATTTTAAAATTTATAAAATATATATAATTTTTTTAAATAATAATTTAGGGACCTAAATAAGTTAATTAAATATTCAAGTTTATTATGTTAAAGTATTTTTTCTTATTTTTCTTTGAAAAAGTTTTCAAATATATATGGTTTTAAATTGATGTGCTCTAAAATGAAATTAATTATATTGCAATAAGATTTTAATATGACATGTTTAATTTTTAATTTTTAATTTAACTTGAACAATTTTACTTGTTTATTAAATAATGACCCTAATACTGAATCTGAAAAAATGATTATTTTTAGAAATTTAATAATATATAATATATATAATAGTTGTAAAAGTTATACATATAATTACTAAAGACTATATTTTAAAAATAAAATAATATGGGATGGGTTTAAATAGGTTAGGGTTAATTATTTATAACTATAAGGGTAAACTATAAAAATAGTCAATTTTGTTGACTCAAATTATATTTTAGTCACTTATGCTTGAAATGTTACGTTTTTGTCACTTACGTTATCGTTTTGTTACGAAGTAGTCACTCTATCGTTAAGTCCCGTTATCTCCCTAACGGTGATCCTACATGGCAGTTCAAAAGGATTTTAAATGCCAACTTGGATGTCCTATGTAGCAATCCAAATTAAATTTATTTAATTAAAAACCTATTTACATTTCAACAACCGGACATCCAAGTTGGCATTTAAAACCCATTTGAGCTACCACATAGGACTGTCGTTAGGGAGGTAATGGAGTTTAACGATAGAGTGACTACTTCATAACAAAACGATAATATAAGTGACTAAAATGTAATTTAAGACAAATAAAAGTGATTATTTTTGAAGTTTACCCCAAATATAAATGAACACAAATTTATATAGTATTGAAAAGATTTAATCCAAGCATATTGACAGAAAAAGTCATTTATTACTTTATTAGATTCGGGTGATTAAAAGTATGGATAAACTCAGCAAGACAAATAGACTCTAAGGTGATCTTTCAAGTGCCGATGTTACCTCAACAAGTTGGGAGGTGCTCCTCCCATCATCCTTGGTGCTGGCTTAGGCCACGGACTTATTGGGTTTGTCTCAGACCTCTGCCTTTCTATTTTAGTAAAAGAAATTAGAATCTTTAGTGGCTCTCGATCTAGCTTGATGGTTTGGTTTACTTGGTTCAGAGTAACCAAATGCCACAGGTCTCAGGTTCGAGGGCCGTGAGAGAGAGCAGAGAGAGAATGAAGCAAACAAAGAAAAACCAAATGAGGTATTCCAAAATACCTCCCTTTTTCTGAAACCTTGTGATTTTCAGGTTAACACCATTGGGCGCTCTGTTTCTCCTAACGCTCACCTTCTCCCCTTGTCCAGCACGGAGGGCAATAATCAACGGCAATGGCAATATTATCACACTATTTACACCAATGTCAAAACAGGTAAGACAAAAATGTTTCTTTCCCGACTTTTGATTGTCCTCGAATCTCTTCCCGCTTGTTCGATTTCTTGGTTTTTCTCCGCCAATCTGCCTTTCAATTTGTTAACTCACTTCGAAATTTTCTTCGTAATCTCTCTTCTTCTTCTTCTTTTTTCCAATTTTCTTCGAATTTTCTTTCATGAATTTTATATATTTCAATTGATTAAGTGTTGGTTGAATAAATAAAGAGAAGATCCAAAGACTAGTGTACGAAATGAGCAAAGGATCAAAACTTCTCTGAAAGGCAGAGTGAAAAGAGATCCTTATTCGACAAAAAATTGAACGTATGCGAAGAACTAATTACATAATTTGCTCCTTCTTCATGTTGTGGATTAAAGGATTTTAGAGCTTGAAACTACGCTTGAGCTTTCCATGATTTGGTACATGTAGATATGGATGCGTTTTAGGCGGCTGATGAAACTTTTGAGTAAATCCTTCATTTAAGGTAACTGTTGGCAGCATGTCTATTATTTCCACCACTAATTATGAAGTTTCATGGACTTACATTTGATTTCTGGAAATTTACTCTTAGTAAATTCTATTAATTCTATAGGTTTGTAAACTATGTCTCGAGTTGATGTTATTTCTACAGGTTTCAAACAGTATAATTGCTATATGATTTAACAGAAAAGTTAGATTCTTTGCTTCTAAACTCCGAAGTTCTTGATGCTAATTTGGGGTTGTTGTCTGCTGATTTGTTAAATAGCATATGTTCAGCTATGTTAGTTTCCAGAATTATGATCATAATTTCATGGCTGCCAGGTTATATGATGAAGCTTACCTTGATATTTCCGAGATCTGCAAAGAAAGAAGCTTTACTGGTGGAGTAAATTTGTACCATCATTTTGGCATTCTGACTGCTTCTGTGATAGGCGTTTAAGCTGATGCCTTTCTTTTATCTTCCTATTCAGATTGCTTAAGAATTCAGATCTCTGAGTACACGAAGAGACTGGTTTGACATGTAGAATAGCAGTGCCTCCAAATTGCTTACTATGTTCTGTTTTTAGCACATAATTGCTCTTGGCAAGTTGCATCTGCAAAACCCATTATTGCATTGGCATATGTCTATAATTTCCAATGGGAAGTCATTGCTCCAGATTGTTGAGGTCCATATTGATGTTGGATGAGAATAGGGCAATCTTTTGTTGATTAGCAGTACATTGTTGTTGAGTGCTGAATTATTATTTGTTATGTGGTTATTTATCAGATACAGGTGAAAACAATTACATTCTGGTAAAAAGAGCTTGAGGAAATGGATAAAATTCATGAACTTTCAAGCTACAAAACTGTGACTATGATAATCATTAAAGTTTATTACCAATTATTTAACTAGACTAGTCGCTAGATCTTCACGTGTTCATCCTCAATACTTCTTCTAGTGTTAGTTTTGTTCGACCTTCCTTGTTCTTTTTTGGTTTATCATGTCACTTCGGTTCTCCACTATCATAACATATTTATATATTTTCCCTAGGTGGAAGATTCCTGATTGATGGCCAAAAAAACAAGACTGCTGATTGTATAGCGTGTACTCAATCTCCCCCAAAACAAGCATTACGAAGAAGATTCTTCTGCCGAGTGGGAGCCTGGAGACTGCAATCCTGATGGAACAAATAAAGAACTTAGCACCTCACTATCTCAGGGAATGAGGAATCTTTTTCATCAAATCACAAGTTTTGTTGAAGAAAACCAAAAGCACTCTTCAGTCGGAGGAATCTGGCACAGATTCGAGCCCATTGATGCCAAGGAAAAGATACTACAAGTTGATGTGTATAATATAAGCAAAATGCGTTCAGGGCTGATAATTTGCTTTAACTTCGATATAATATTTGTTCTTAAGTTTAGTTTGGGGAAAAATCTAATTTAAATATTTTCTCTAATATGTAATATTAAAATTCTTTATTAAGCTTAGAGTAACAAGTTAAGTAATAAGAATTAAATTGAAAATTAAAATATTATAATAAATAACAAATGAAG
This sequence comes from Gossypium arboreum, assembly GCF_025698485.1. Lineage (NCBI taxonomy): Eukaryota > Viridiplantae > Streptophyta > Magnoliopsida > Malvales > Malvaceae > Gossypium > Gossypium arboreum. Next base: position 2,684,151 of record NC_069081.1, read on the forward strand.
GATATTTATGCTTTTTAATTTTTATTTTAAAAGAAATAGAAAAAGAAGCTACTTATTAACTATTTTCTTTTCAAAAGAAAGTGTGTGTGTGTGAGTTCTATATAATAAGAGAGAGTAAATAATTCACCCAAATTTCGTCCCACTTCTCTTTTCTTGAGAAGGAAAAAGGAATTGATGAGATAGGAATCCACGTTTCACAACGAGTAGCCATCCAAACAAAGTGCGAACCCGAGATAGTAATTCAAAGCAAGCGCTCACTTTGTTTCATCCAAAACCAGCTAAAATCTCTATTGATAGTTCTCTACCACGAGGCGGCTGCACACATGGAATTAACTCACATGGTTGCAGTTTCCAGATTCTGCTATCAAAATCCCAGAATTTGGAGTAGAACCCAAGCTCTTTCATCATCTCAGCATTCAGTTTCACCACTTCCATTATCCTCTAACCGAATTGCCCCCAAAACCCATTTGAATACTCTCCAAGAAGCTGCCAAACCATATGTTAGAACAACAAGCAATGGCATCAAGGAAGCCACTGTTAATATGCCATCCATGTCTGATATATTGGCCTCCTCTAGAGCCCAGAACCTTGACGTTCAGCTCCGAACTTTAGGACCATTGTTTAGGATTACTGCTAAGAGCCTGGAGACCAACAGGGAACTTGGAAGAGCTGAGGGGCTCGTTAGGGTCTGGTTTGGAGGTAAAATTCTGCACCTGGATTCCATTAGACTCAACAGAGAGACCCTAGGCATGGAAAGATCCATTTTTGGTATTGGTTTGTTTATTGGAGCTGTAGCTATTCGATATGGATATGACTGCGGTTGCAAGACTGCCGAGTTGCTTGCCATCAACGACTCCGATCTTTACCATTCCAAGGTTATTAACTTACCCAATTCCTCTGGTTTATGTTATTGGATAAGGTTTCTTACAAGAAATTATTCTTTTTCTTTGTGTTTGAAATGTGGATAATTTATGTATTTTGATGATCTTTTGAACTTTCAGCTTGTTAGGTTCTACAAAAGGATTGGGTTCAAGGTTGTGCATGAAGTGACTGGTTCAACAATTGGGGATATGCCCCATATGCTAATGTGGGGAGGAGTTGGAACTCGAATGGATGCCAGTATAGCTGAGCTTCTTGTAAAATGGTGCAGCAGGTTCAAGTCCCAGGACTCATTATGTCGGAATTAGTTGATACTTCCATGCTTTTATCCAGCCCTGCTATGAAATTTTGGTTTGCAGTTTGGTATGTTACTCTTCCCCTCTGAAGAAGAAGTTTTACTGCCAAGCTAGGGTCTTCTTTTGTTCAGCTCAGGCCTTGATCAAGGAACTAAGGGGAGTTCTAGTTAGCAGATCGGATGGGACTAGGCAATTAAGGAAGAGTTAGAAAGTGTCTTAAAGAGTTCATATCAGAAGTTAGAATGCTCAAGCTGATTACAATAATGCTTTGAAATTATTCTATACATTCTTCTTGGAAATACCCCAACTACTGTCCATTATTGTGATAATGGAGAATAATGGAGAATTGTTCTCAACTTCAGTGAATTTTGATTGAAGTAGTTTCATGAATGGACTGTATTATGTCCATTACTTTGACCATTGTTTACACGAATTGATACAGCTCACTTGAATAAGATATCAATTAATTGATATATGAAATCGGATTTTCATGAAGCTGTATCCATTTCACGGAAGGATAGCCATGCATCTTTTTGTTGCGAATTAGAAGGAACCATATATTAGAATCTTTGCCGCTGTTGAGAGAGCTATCATAGCATGAGATGAGAGCAAGAGCCAATCCAGTTCTGGGGATCTTGTCTAGAGCTTTCATGTCGAGTTCACCAGCAATGTTTAAGTAAGAGTTTAGTGTCACCTTTAATGTTACTAGATCATTTAGAATGCATGAACTCCAGCTGCATGGGAACTTCTTAGTTTCTGAGAACCTCTTAGTGACCTAGTCTTAAGTCACCCATTTGAGGCCTGAACTTTACATATCAAGAATCAAACATGGAACTTTCCATCAATGTTGTGCCAGCAAAAGGCACTTACATTATAAGCATCAGAATGGGAGCATGGATTCTTATATTTGAAACAGGGGCAATGGTGTAGTTACAGAAATGTATTCCTAACCCTTGCAGAAAGTGTAGCAACATATAGAATTATTGAAGCATTGCAACATGGGTTTAGAAACTGAAATAAGTAGCAGTCAAAACATCAAATGCAATGCTTGAAGCACTAACAGTTGCTCAAAACATTATGTCAGAGGTATTGGTTTAGGCCAGCCGAGATGGAAAACGCCAAACTGGTCTGTTTATTCTGCCTAAACTGCAATTGCGTTTTAGCTCCACCTTCAGCTTACTCTTCTGTCGTTGTAGGAAGAGGGAAGTTCAAGTTTTGGGCAGATGTTATTGTTATAGCTTCCTATGAGGCCATTGCCCTGACAAGCAGCCGAACAAAGGACATGAAATTGTCGGTGTCAGAGAAGTTGGAAACAAGCATCATGAGACCTAGATTGAAGCCTATCAAACTTGTCTCGATGAATAATGCCTTAAAAAATGGTGACGGTGGTGGGGGAGTAATCACAGACCATTTAGTTTAAGTCACATTATTTTATGTTTGAGATTATTATATTATAAATTTTATGTCTTATATTTTTATATTTTACAATAATTTTCTATACATTTTAATAATTTCCTATTTTTATATTTTATAATAATTTTTTATGATTTTTATAATATTTTTAAGAAAAATTCTATACTTTTTAATAAATTTAAATATTTTTCTATATTTTTTCTATATTTTTATATTTTCTAATATATTTTTATATTTTTATAATAATTGGGTAGCCATTAGGGGTGAAGTCGAAAATTTTTTAGAGGACCGAAATGAAATTTTAATTTTAATAGTCTGTCTTTATAATTTTTAAATGATTAAATTAAATTTTCATAATTTTAGGGGGGCTAAAGTCTAATTTTACCTTTATTAAATTAAAATTTTAATTTTTTTAAAGGGCCAAAACAACAATTTTTTATTTTAGGATGGTCGGGGCTCTGCCAACCCCCCATGGAATCGTCTTTGGTGGTCATTTTGTAACTCTTCACAGTTGGGTGAACCAAAAAGAAAAAAAAAAACATAGTTAGGTAACTACTAACGTAGTTTACCTTAAAATTTAAAATATATAAAAATATTGAATAAAGTTTTGATTGAGGAGTAAAATTGAACATTTATTAATGTGAATGGTATGGGATCAAATTTAAAAAAACTAAAAAGACTAAAGTTGTTGATTTTTTTTAAAAACTAAAATAGTTTCAAATAATATAATTTATCTTAAATACAAAAAATATTTTCACAATTTTTCTAACCGAGTTAGTGTTTAGTTGACTTGTGATATCAACTTCCCAATTAATTTTATTTGTTTTCCTTTTATTAAAATCCAAAATAATTTTAAATGAAAATTTTAATAATGGCTCAAAGTATTTTTAACATGATGATATATTTTCGTCAAAATTTTATAAATCATAAATAAAATTAATATTTTTATACTTAATAAAATATTCCTATAACTAATATATTAATTGATCTTAAAATATACTCTATTTACCTTAGAAAATTTCTTTGGGATAAAATCTTAAAATTATACATAAACTATAGTTTAATGTGCAATTGTATACATGAACTTTGATTTTGTGTAATTTTGTACATAAAATTTTGGTTTGATCTGATTTTGTAAATTATTAACATAATTATTGAAAAACATCATTTTATATTTATATATTACATACATAAATAATTATATTTATCCAATTTAAAATACATTGATGTATTTATTTCTTTAAATGTGTATAATTAAATCAAAATTAAAGTTTTAAGTATACATGTGAAGCACGATTAGAGTTTCACGTGTATAATTACACCAAATTAAAATTCAAGTACATAATTATACATTAAATTAAAGTTCATATATAATTTTGATATTTTTTTATATAAATTAAAGGATAAAATGCGCTTACCCTTAAGTTTGAAGAATATCTATTACCCTCAAGTTTCAAGAAAATATCATAAATCTCTTTAGATTTATTTACTAAACAAATTCAAAAAAAAAGTTGATAACATTATTATTTATTTATGCATTTTCTATTTATTTGTTTTAATTTCAAATTAATGGAAATTTAGTTACATAATATATTTGTCTTAACTCATAAAAATATATTTGAATATTTTAAATTCATATTTAATTCAGTTTTATATATTAATATTGAAATGAATTCACTAAATTATTTTTATGAAAAATTAGTTAGTTACCATTAGAATATTTAAACCAAAAAATTTAAAATATAAAAATAAATAAAGAAAAATAAATTCATTTTGAAATTAATGTATATCAAATTAAATTAAATTTATGTTTTAAATATTTAACATGTATTTACTTAAAGGATTGTTAAAAAGATAAAAGCAAAAGTGAAGATAATAAAAATTATAATTATCAGTAATAACCCTTTTTTAAATAAACTTAATTATAAATTTAAAGCTCTAGAAATTTTAAGATATCACTCTGTATAAATCATATGTGGATTTTAATTCATATTTATTATAGTTTGTCCCACACTCCGAATAAATTTATTCTGATCTAGTATATATTATGTTATTAGTCCAACGTTATTTTAGAAATTTATATTTAACAATTTTTAAAATTTAAAATAGTACAAACACAATTAAAAATATGTTAATCATTATAAAATTAAATTAATACATTTTTCAACTAATAAATGTATATATTTTTAAACTTACAACTATAATCACAATTATAATTATAAAGAATACATTCAAATAATTATAAATTAAAATTATAAATAAATTTAAAATTAATTAATAAAAATATTAATTTAAGTTAAAATTAATTTAATAAATAAGTTAGTATATATATTTTTTAATCTTCAAGAGGATAAGTCGGATTTTTCTTAAAATTAAAGAGTTTGAATACCCTTTCCTTAAATTAATTGGTTAAATTGTGCTCTATAACCCTTTACTTTTTAGATTTTAAAATGCAAGTCTATTTTTCTAACATCATTAATTTGTTTTTTTGTTAAATTTAAGTTTATTATAATATCATTTTTTGTTATAAGACCACTACTAAATTTGTCCAAGGATCGTAGCTCGCTCAACTCGGTAGGCCCGACCCGATTTGGATCAGCTTGGACAATAAATTTTTTTCTCAGACCGACCCGATTCGACTCAGATTTAATTTAAATGATAAAAATTATTTTTTAAATTTAAATTTAAATTTAATTGTAAAGTATATAAAATATCAATTGAAAATGTTTTTTTTTGAATATTTTATTAAATTTTTGACAATAACATGAGCTTTTTGGGGAGTTGACTCAGCCCAAAAACGGGCATAGGCATAAGTTCAATTTGGCCCAACCCAGCCATGGATAGCTCTAGCTACTACTAAGTGAGTTTTTTTTTTTTCAAAATTTAACACCAACGAATTTAATAAAAAGTTTTAACTATGATAACAATTTAACTTAAATTTTAAAATTTAAAAGGAGAAGAAATAAATTTTTAAAATAAAAGTAAAGAGACTAAATTTTAAATATATAAAGAGTATAGGGACTCGGAATACATTTGAACCAAATTAAATGCGAAAAGATGCATGATTCTTTTTATTGGATAAATGAAGAAGCCCACAAAAATTTTGTTTCGACTAAATAAAATAAGCCCATGATTCATTCATGTCTAGAAAGAGTAATCGAACGGTGATGATGAAATGATGAAATTGAAGTTGTAGGATTAAAAAGAAGGCAGGTTTCCACGGGAATATAACCCTATCCATCCTCTTCTACTGGAAGCGAAACAAGGCAAAGCAAAGCAGCCCTAGAAAATTACACTATTCCAAAACATTGCAATGTCTCGTCGAGAGGGTCGTGATTCCGACTCTAGACGACACCGTTCTGGGTTTGACCGTGAACCCAGGTACTCTCTTTCGTTTCCCAATCCTTGATTTCAAACCCAAATGATGCCTTCAATTCTAACATTACCCCCATGTATTTCAAATGGGTTTTCAATCTTGTTTAATTTTGTCTAAAGATTTAATTTTGTTTATGTTGTTTAGCCCTAAGAGGTCTAGGAGAGATGGGAAACCTCAGACTGAAAGACAGGTCTCCAGCGCTGACGTCGGAGACAGGCCCGACCAGGAGGAGAAACAGCGCCGTCGGTTGCAAGATGCTGTACCCCTTGAGGCGGCCCCGACACCTCCTGATTCTTCTAAGATTGAAACTGTGATTGTTGGTAAGGATTCTGATAGGAAAAACAATGGACAACATGAAGGAGCCAAGCATTCTTCTGATCCAACTGAAGTGCCCCGCTCCCGATCCTATTTTCAGGTTTTTTTGTTTTTATCATTATGATATCATTTCATCTTCATGGATTCGTTTTATTGTTTGGTGTATGTTTTTAATATGATTATCGAGTTGAGTCTAAATTCCCCGGTTGATTGCCTGCTGTGTGGCAACCATCTGAATAACAATTGTTTTGTGTAGGAAGAGTGTGAACAATGATGATGATTTGTCATCGTCTGCTTTCCAAGAAACCAGGAGTATAACTTTCAGTCCCATGCTCTTGTAGTGTACGTGTTGAATGGTATTGGTCACTTTTGTTGTTTTGGGTTTACTTCTCCTAATAAAATGTTAATGGAGCATTATAAAAGAAAATTACTCTGTCATTGTATGTGGATTGGAATCATACATATTTAGGGTCTCATGAAGTGCTATCCTTGCATGATTTATTGAGGTCAAGAAATGGTTTAAGTAGGAATGATATTCTTGCATAACCTCCTACGGAAAACCAATGGGGATTTGAATTTCATAGGATTGTGAGCTTATGGAAATTTGCTTGTATGGAGCATGAATCTGACTTGGAACCAAACAACCTGGTTCTCTTGAGTTCAATAGTTTGGTTATTATTCAGAGTGCATAAATCTTTTTTTTTTTTTTTTCTGGGCTAATGTAGCCGAATTCTTGTTCAACCCCACTTTGTATGGTCCATGTATATAACAATCTTAGGCTTGCCTGTGCATATGTCTTATAACAGCACGATGAACGTGGTAGTGCCGCACAAGCTGGTCGAAGTTATGGTCGGAGAGTGGCTTCTGGTTAGTTATTTTTTTTCCTTCTTTGGTCTTTGTTTCCCACACCTTACTTCAGTTTTTGTGATCATGTTACCATGTCGTGTCAGCCTTCACATTCAGGTTATAGATATAACTTGTCAAAAAGAGTTGTCCTGAGATTGTGTTTACATTGGCAAAACGGTTTCTGGGGAAGCTTAAATAGGATTCCCTTCTTATCAAGAAAAAAAAAAAAAAAAAACAGTGTTCTCTTGAAAATTATTAGTCAAAGATTTCTTTTTCTTTCCAGAGCGTGGAGAGCGTGGATGGTGGAGGGATGCAAAGGATCATCATAGTGAAAGGGAAACTAGAACATTTGACACGAGGCAAAGAGACGAGAAACCACAAGCCAAAGGTGATAGCAAAGATGATTGGCGCCATGATAGATTCTTTGAAATGGAGGCTGATCCACCGGTACAGCCACCACCTACCAGGAAACGACCTGCATTTAGTGAGAAGAAGATCCCTGCAGCAGCTCAAAGTGCTGACCACACAACAAAGGAATCGGAGAAGTCGAGCCATTCTAGCCACCATGCATTAGGAAGTGAAAGAAGAGTGGACAGGGATCGCCACCCCCGGCATTTGGACAGACCGGATAGACTCACTGCTGGAGATCAGGTTCCGAGCAGAAGAGAAGCACCCAGAGGTGGATTTTTATCGCATGAAAGGCATGGAGGTGGTGGTGGTAGCAATTTTAGGGGAAGAGATCGATTCAGTGGAAGGCAGGAGTATCGCTCAGGTGGCCCTCGTGTTGAGAAGTGGAAGCATGATTTGTACGATGAGGCGAACAAGAGCCCTCCTAGAAAGAATGAAGAGGATCAGATCGCAAAGGTGGAATCACTCTTGGCATCATAGAGCTTAAGTTATGCTATTAAGTGGCCATTTGATTTAATCATCGAATGGCAAGTCTGAAACCATTTCCCGTACCCCAATTTTTTGTTTCTTTTTTAAAGTTATGTTGTATCCTGGTGCAAGATTAGTTTGTTCATCTGTTTATGATTGCAACTCTTTTGGTAGTAGTGGAATGATAAATTTTGAACAATTTGGCGTTTTCTTTGGGCTTCTAAATGCAGATCAATAAATAAACCCCATAATTCCATTAAAAAATGGTTCTTGCAAAATCATATCATAAAATACAACAAATTTGGTTATTTAGCTTGGCTGCGATCAAGATTATCGAGTCAAAAGAAAGGCTGGAATCAGTAGTGGGTTCGTGTTAGATGTTAGCTTTAAATCGCCACGTGATTAATGATTCTTATTATCGGCAGTGCCAATGTTGTTTTCATGGCTGTAGAATTTGGTTGATGATGATTTAGGTGAGATATCATCCTGAAGCATGTGGACCACTTGTATAAATATGCTAGTTTAGGTTAAATATATCATCTGATTGACTTCCCCGACCATCAATGCAACTCAAAAATCATGGCTGCTTTTTTGGAAAGTTTTTCCTTGCATTTATCTCTACAAATTTTCGGCTCTTAACCCGTTCATATCCCATTTTCCTTGTTCATTTATCTCTGTTTGGTTTATTAAAGTTGTTGTTTTCTTTCGTCTCGTCCAAATTCCTTGTCTCTTTGTCTTTTCTCAAATGGCCATGGATACAACAACAGTGACATGCATAAGGGAAGGGTTACAAATTTGGAGGAAAAGTTTATGACTCTTGATTTAGAATTTGGAGGAAAGGCTGGGCAGTCGAGCCTAATCCTATTCACCATATTCTCAAAAAGGCATGGCCAGTTGAGGATTCTTTCAAAATGCATGAAATGGATAGCAGCCTATTTATCTTCGTGTTTATAAATGAAAAAGACTTGAAGAAGGTCGTAAGTGGTGTGTCGTAGTCCATTATGGATCATCATCTCATGCATAAAGAATGCCCAACAGAAGGTAGCTTCAACTTCAAGGTTCAAATTCATGATTAGGAATGGAAATGGGCAAGACATTTGTAATTTTTAGATTATTCGAATTTAAATTTGTAAATCTGTCTAGAACTCTAAATTCGCAAATTATCCGTGTATTATTACCCAAATCCAAATTCAAATTCAAATTTAATATCATTATCCACCAGATATCCAAATCTGTAAAAAAAAATCTGAATTTAATATTTTCAGTGATATATTGAATATCCGAATCTACAAAAATTTAAATCCATGAAATAATATAAAATCAAACAAAAATAAAATTTATTTATAATCAACAGTAAATAAAAATAAATTTACAAAATAGTTAAATAACTGTCCAAACAAATTAAACATAATAATCTAAAAAATCCAAATTTAACATTTTAATCACATGTCACATTATAAAATAAATTCATATTAATTATAATATTTATTTTAATTATATAAATATTAATTAATTTTTTTTGTTTAAATTATCAATTAAAGAGAATAAAAAATAGTTAAGGATGTTGAGGTACAAAAATGAGTCGTATAAAGAGAGTGAAAACCCTTCTACAAATGAAAGAAGTAGCCAGACGAGGGCATGAAAGGAGGAAATACTAGGAGCTTGTTAAAAATATATTTATGTCACTTGTTGAGGAAGATAGTACCACTTGGGTTAAGTGACCTATATGTCATAGGTCAAGGGTTCAAACCCTCGTCAAGGGTGAGACGCTCACGTTGCTTTAGTGGATGGCCATACGGCTACATACAGTCGAGGTGCCCTCGATTCTGTGAATCAAGTCCTCAATGTAGTCGCTCATGGTACGCTAGCTCTCGATAGAGCACGGGAGATAAAACCCTCCTCGAGATAATACTTTTAGTTGTTGGGGGTCCAGTTACTTGACTAGTAGACGACATTTCAAAAATTTCTCTTAAAAAAGGTGGCCGACCTTTAACAACAAAAGGTGCCTTTTATTAACCATTGATAATCCAATACATAATATGGTTAAAAGTAAGACTATTACAAAACCACTAAAGTTACTTATAAAGTTGTAATTACGAGGTTGATAATTTCTTTTTTCTTTTTATAAATATTGTCGAAACCATTTTTTTGAAGAAAAACGAAGTCGACTGAATTTTGGAAACGAAAACAAAAAAAAAGGGAGCCGCCACTAATCTTTTTTGATGAGGTGCGATCGGGTCACCTCGTAAAAGTGGTTGTTTTTAATAAATGACTTGATTTATTTAAACAACGATTTTAGTCTACGAAGTTCAGAAAAACGGGTTCGGGAGTCGGTTACGCACTAGGAAGGATTAACACCCTCGTAACGTCCAAAATTGGTACCTAGTTGATTAATTAGTGTCTTAGTGTCGAAAATTTAAAAACTTGAAAGACTTTTAAAATACGATCCCTCTTTTTGTAAAAACGCTCAAATGTTAAAGGCCTTCTCGTCTTGAAGTAATAAAATGTCACGTCCAGTAAGTTAGGACACGACATCTCAAACTTTGAGAATGAGCTTGCCTTTATTTAAAATTCATGTATTTTGACTTTTTAAAAGGATGTTCGGTTATTTAGGGTAAACGAGAAAAGTTAAAACCCAGTAAGTTAAGTAAACGAGAAAAGTTAAAACCCAGTAAGTTAAGACACGTTTTTTTGAATTTCCAAATACCGAATATTGCCCTTATTTGCAAAAATTCTTATCTCGAGGTAACAAGATGTCATATTCAGTAAGTTAGGACACAACACCTCGTATCTCTGAGAGTAAGCATTTATTTCAAAACTAGTATTACAATTCAAAACAATATTTCGTTATTTGGGTTAAATGAGAAAAATCGAAACCCAGTGAGTTAGGGCACGATTTTCTCGAATTTCTAAATATGGAATATTGCTTTTATAAAAAAAATATTTTAATGTATCGAGTAAAAATATGACGTGATTTATAGTGAAATATAAAAGCAAATTATAGTGCTAATACGTGTAATAAAATAATAATAGGTGCGACAATACCGATAATAATATGAGCAATTATATGAAAATGAAATATATATAAGGCTATAATATAAAAATAGAAACAAATAAACAAGTAACAAGAATTACTAAAAAGAATTTAAACAAATAAATAAGAAAAGTGAAATAAGCAAATAAATAGGTAAATAAATAAAAACATAAAATATGACAAAATAAAATGACAATAATAATGAAAACAGAATAATAATAATATTAACAGTAGTAATAGTAATAGTAAAAAGTAATAATAATAATAATAATAATAATAATAATAGTAATGGCAATAATAGTAATAATATGCTAAATAATAATAAGAAAAACAATAGTAATAGTAATTACAAAAGTGATAATAATAATAAAATAGGATGATAGATTTTGAGGACCTATAAAAGATAGATTTTTTTTTAAATTTTTATTTTTTCATTTGTTAGCAAAAAAAAACTTCCCTCCCCTCCCTTTTTTTTCTTTGCAGGGGTTGAGTATCCGGCGAGGTCTCCGATTGGTCTCCATGCGCAGTGGCCGAAAATTCAAAAAGGTATATTTTTTTATTTTTTTTATTTTCTTTTATATTAATATATGTATATAGACTATTTTTAAAAAGAAAATAACGAAAAAATAGGCATGTGTATATATAATCGAAAGAGGAAAATAAAGTGAGAAAAAAACGAAAATAAAGACCTTAGCACGTTTTTGACTTTTCTTTTCTCTTCGATCTGCTTGCCGTTTTTTATTGATTATTTTGGTATGCTTGAATCCTTTGTATTTTAGTGAGAAAAAAAAAATCCCCCTTTACAAATGATTTTTAGGCTTTTATATAGCCAATTTTACAATATTATTTCCATTTTTTTCACTGTTCTTACTTCTGATTCTGTCTTTTCTTTGCAGGAGCAGTTGGGCGGTGGAGTAGGTGGCTGCCAGTGGGCTTGTCATAGGCGGCAGCACTAGAGGCAGCAGCCACTTGGATTAGGGGGCTAGGGTTAGGTTTTTTTTTTTTTCTGAAAATTTTGTGGTGTTGGGCTTATGGTTTGTTAGGTTTTTTTTTGGGCCTGATTTTGGGTTTAGTGTTTGGGTTTGTAATGGGTTGTATTGGGTATTGAGGTAGTGGGCAAAATTTAGGCTGTACAGCTGCCCCTCTTTGCTCATTGTCGTGTAACGAGAACGGAGCAAAGACTTTCAAGAAAGACCAATTTTGCCCGGTTGCGCCGAGCCTTGACTTATTTAGTGCTCTTCTTCTTCAGGTAGTCTCGTTCTAGTCCATTGCGTCTTGTTGCTTGGATCCACTCCACTGCGTCTTGTTGCTTCGATCCACTTCATGCAACTTCGGAGGTATAGGACTTGTTGCTTTAATATGCTCCACTGCAATTTTAGGGAAATAAGATTTGCTATCTTCAGTCTACTCCACTGCAACTTCAGGGAGATAAGACTACTGACTTTAACCTGCTCCACTGCAACTTCAGGAAGATAAGGTTTGTTTTGATCTACTCTACTGCAACTGCTCCACTGTAACTTCAGGGAGATAAGGTTTGTTTTGACCTGCTCTACTGCAACTTCAGAGAGATAAGATTTGTTTATTTATAGCTTCAATCGGTTCTACTGCAACTTCAGGGAAATAAGATTTGCTATCTTCTGTCTGTTCCACTGCAACTTCAGGGAGATAAGACTAGTAACTTCAACCTGCTCCACTGCAACTTCAGGGAGATAAGGTTTGTTTTGATTTGCTCTACTGCAACTTTAGAGAGATAAGATCTGTTTATTTATAGCTTCAATCTATTCTATTGGAACTTCAGGGAGATAAGACTTGTGACTTCAACCTGCTCCATTGCAACTTCAGGGAGATAAGGTTTGTTTTGATCTGCTCTACTGCAACTTCAGAGAGATAAGATCTGTTTATTCATAGCTTCAATCTGTTCCACTGCAACTTCAGGGAAATAAAATTTGCTATCTTCAATCTGCTCCACTGCAATTTCAGGGAGATAAGATTTGTGACTTCAATCTACTCTGCTGAAACTTTAAGAAGATCTGCTGTGGCTTCGAGCCGCTCCAACGCCATTTCAGGGAGATGAGATTTGTAATTCCCAGCCTGTTACCCTATTGCTTAGGGGGTTAAGGCTTACCGTCTTTAATCTGCTCCACTACTGCTTAGGGAGATAAGATTTGTAATTCAGCCTGTTACCCTACTGTTTATGGGGTTAAGGCCCATCACCTTCAATCTGTTCCCCTACTGCTTAGGGTGATAAGATCTGTAAATTTAGCCTGTTACCCTACTGCTTAGGGGGTTAAGGCTTATTGTCTTCGATCCGCTACACTACTGCTTAGGGAGATAAGATCTAAAATTTTCAACCTGTTACCATACTGCTTAGGGGTTAAGGCCCATTATCTTCGATCTGCTCCACTATTGCTTAGAGAGACAAGATCTGAAATTTTCAGCCTGTTACCCTACTGCTTAGGGGGTTAAGGCCCATTATCTTCGATCTGTTCCACTACTGCTTGGGGTGACAAGATCTATAATTCGGTCTGTTACCCTACTGCTTAGAGGGTTAAGGCTTATTGTCTTCGATCGGCTCCACTACTGCTTAGGGAGATAAGATCTAAAATTTCCAGCCTATTACACTACTTCTTAGGAGGTTAAGGCTCACCGTCTTTGATCTGCTCCACTACTGCTTAGGGAGACAATATCTGTAATTCGGCCTGTTACCCTACTGCTTAGGGGTTAAGGCTCACCGTCTTCGATCTGCTCCACTACTGCTTAGGGAGATAAGATCTGTAATTCAGCCTGTTACCCTACTGCTTAGGGGGTTAAGGCTCATCGTCTTCGATCTGCTCTACTACTGCTTAGGGAGACAAGATCTGTAATTCTCAGCCTGTTACCCTACTACTTAGGGGGTTAAGGCTCGTGAATTCACCGAGCTAGGGACATGACCTGTAGAATCAGTTTCATGTATCTATGCTTATGCCAAATAGTTAGGATGCTATAATCGAAATGAATCAAATGCTCCTAACTAGATGTGATGCTTGTGTCAAATAATTAGGATGCTATGATCGAAATAAATCAAATGCTCCTAACTAGATGTGATGCTTGTGTAAAATAATTAGGATGCTATGATCAAAATAAATCAAATGCTCCTAACTAGATGTGTTATGAATGATATATGAATGCAAAAATGAATGATCCTTTTTAAAAGGCTTAAGGTATCATTGTTCGTGGTTCATCAGGACATTATCACTGATGTATTATGCTATCATCTTGTTCGGCTGGCATTCTTGACAGAAAAGTCAAAGAAACAATCACATTCTGCTAAGCAAGCTTGTTCCGCTGTAATTTCAGAGTCTCTTCCATTATACTTTCTGAGAAATAAAGTTTGTACCTCCCACTGCAACTTTAGGGGAATAACAGTTGGTTTCTTTCATCCATCCTGCTGCATCTCAGAGGTATAAGATTTGTATCATCTTCAATCAATTTGATCTGTTACACCATCCCCTAGGTGTAATGACCAAAGTATCATTTCACTTTTCCCAAGAATGACCCTTTTTTCACTTGGGTTAACATTCCTCGTTATTCATCGAGGTTGCATCACTGACACAATATCTTTCTTTTTCGTGCAACTAATATCTTTTAACAAAGAATTTGGAGAGATAGCCATAATTTTAAACTCATCTCTCTCAAATATTTCCAACCCTTAGACTTGGTGAGTTCTAAATAATGGTCCTGTTTCAGGTTCTTATACTATTTAGAAGCTTCCAGAGCAATATACAAAACTTCTTTTATGAAAGTATTATTAGTCCACAAATCATTATTTTAATATGAATGCTTGAAAAATATTGTAACAATGGACCGAAAGGAAATTATTCAAGAGCATAACTCGAAGCAAGTAAGTTAATCAAGGATAGCAAATGCAATTAAGAAGGAAATTTATTGGGACGTATCTTGAAAAGAATAAGGTAATCAAAGATAATAAATTCAAAATAGGTGAAATAGAAGACTAGGTGCCCCAGATATCACAACTTGAGCTTCTCTGTACCAACTTCTTGAGGACCTTTCTGAGCTCAATATGTGTTTAAGAGATCCGGAGTACTTTGTCGATGCCCCAAGACGTAGAATACTTCTTCATTGTTAATTCAGGCATAGCAAGACTGATATATGCCCCACTTTGATCCAAATTTGAGCTGCCCTTTTCGGGTTTGCAACTCGAATCCCCTTTGGTCTCAAGGCGCCCTTTGCGGGTTTTCGCCTTCTCCTTCTTTTTTTTTCCTCAAGGTGCCCTTTGCGGGTTTTCACCTTGGCCTCTTTCCCTTTTAGGTAGAATACTCCTTAACTGGATTTGAATTCACCTATTTGGGTAAATCTTTGCCATCCATTTCGGTCAATATCAATGCCCCTCCAGAATAAGTCTTCTTTACTACATAAGGTCCTTCCCAGTTTGGCATCCACTTTTCTCTGAAGTCTTTTTGTATAGGAAGGATCTTCTTCAATATCAAGTTCCCCTCGTGGAATTCTCTAGGATGAACCTCTTTATCGTAAGCTCACATCAGTTATTTTCGGTGTATTAGACCTCAACAGATAGCTTTCGACCCTCTCTCTTCAAATTCAATTGATCTTATCGGGATTGGATCCACTCTACCTTATCCAACTTCAGCTCTGACTAGACTAGGAGAAAATGAATCTCACCTTCAAAATTGATTCTATCTCACAAACCAACAAGCAATGTGTTGTCCCGGCTAAGATCCTGGCCGATGTTCGATAAACATAGAGGATAAATGGTGGCTTCTTATGCCAATTTTTACAAGTTTCGGTCATCTTCTCCATGATCCTTATTATTTTTTTATTTCTTTTTTTTGCTGCCTTTGCTGCACTGCAATATAGCGCCTAATCTTTGAACAGACTACAAACTTTTGACATTGTGCAGTTGTGTTAGACATGATCTTTTCTGGCATTCTTTGTTGGCACATTATCCTTTTTCTTCTTCCCTTTTTTTTGGAGGGGGAATTTGATGACTATCGATTTTGAAACATTGGCATATGAAGCGACTTTCACCCTCTTCATGAAGTAATCAACGACCGCCAAGATGATTGATGTATATTAGACGAGAACAGCCTGGCAACATCCATGCCCCACATAGAGAAAGTTTGTGAAGAAATGGATGAGGTACATGAATCTTGTTTCTCTGAATACGACCTAACTGATACAATACCTTTCTATGGTGGATTGATAGTATTTGAACCTCATGATTAGCCTGGCCATTGTAAACCCATTAGCATGTGTCCTTCTGACACATTTAGGGACCTCTTTTAACATTTTCTAAGCCTTAACAGCATCTACACGTTTTAGTAGCCTAGGCGTATCTTGATACGATCGTGCAAAAAAATCTTTAAATTCTTAGAATAACTCAATGACGTCTCACTTTGTCTTTGTGGTGATGCAGACTCCGATGTTTGCCTCTTTCTCTTGTCTTAGGCTTACTGTTCACTAACTTTTCATAAGGTAGGATCTGTTTTCATCTTGTTCTAAATCCTTAAAAAATCAGGAGATATGTTACAATCTTTGTCATTTTCAAAGTCCTGAGATTCTTCTAGACACATATCTCGCTCAAAACGAGATTCTGGGTCAGTAGCAGCATCGCTCATGTCGTTGATATCTAGGTACCTATTGTAGGTACGAAGGAAGATTTCAAAGAATGAATCTAAGAATGATCATTCGTGTGGTATGATCATGAATGAAGAAAAGAATATTTGAAAGAGAGTTCAAAGAACAAAAGAATCTATAAATGGAAATAAAAGAATATTTGCTCAAACAATAATGCATTTTATTGAAATAAAGATTTTTGGACACAAGCCTATTTCTCAAAAGGCTTCTTATTACTCCTAGACTTAAAGCAACAAGCGTGTTTTGAATATTACTCTAAATTGGCTCTAAGAAATACAGGGATCTCTTCCACAGTCCCACTGTTCAAAACCCTTCCCGACTCATTAGGGCGAGTGCCTAATCAATTTTATTTTTCAATTCTTTCTTTAGATATGACATTGATGCTCCAATTTCCAAACATTCCTTCTCGGCCTTTAACATATTCAAAGAATTCCAACTCTTTTGATTAATGTAATGCATGTGATGAAATGTAATGCAAATGCATGGGATGAATGTAAAAATAAAAAGAGGCGTTAATTTTGAATTCAATTCTATTAGAACAACTTTTCTAGGAAACAAATTCCTTTACATAAAACGGGATATATATGCGGCATTGCCCTCATATTCCAAGCGAAGACACCGATCCTTTCATATCAGAATGTTATGGTCGAATCTTGCAGATTTTCGAAAAGATGCCTCTATTATCTCCTTTTCGCTCGATTTGGACTGCGGCCTGTTGCTCACTTATCCCGGCGATGCTCGTTAGCTTCTTTAAGACATGGTGGCTCTCGAATAATCTTTGTTGGCTTGAATCTTCAGGCAATGAAACAAAGTCGTATATGGACTATCTCATTCTCTTGTTGTTTACTCGGACCATATTCGGATGGTCGTATTATATTTCACTTTATCAAGAAATCTGTTTTCTTATGACAAACTGTTCTATTTAGCAATCAAATATGAATCAACACCTCCTTTCTATGATGATGTAATGCAATGCAGTCATAAATAAAACAAAACACGTTAGAACAGGAGGGAAAAAAATAATATAGGACACCTACCTGGGTAACCGCTAGGGTTTGGAGTGGCTCTACCTAGGGTCACTACAGGAAAATAGACTTTTAGTGGCGCTTTTTTTAGCCTTTAGCGGCGCTTTTAGGCGCCACTAAAACTTTTAGCGGCGCTTTCTAAAACGCCGCAAAAAACGCTGCTATATGTAACGCCACAAAAATTTGTGGCGTTTATTGGAAAAAAACGCCGCAAAGGTCAGGGCTTTTAGCGGCGTTTGTGGGAAAAGCGCCGCTAAAGGTCATCGCTTTTAGCTGCGTTTGTGGGAAAAGCGCCGCTAAAGGTCAGGGCTTTTAGCGGCGTTTGTGGGAAAAGCGCCGCTAAAGGTCATTGCTTTTAGCGGCGTTTATGGAAAAAGCGCCGCTAAAGGTCATTGCTTTTAGCGGCGTTTCTGGGAAAAGCGCCGCTAAAGGTCAAGGCTTTTAGCGGCGTTTGTAAAAGCGCCGCTAAAGGTCATTGCTTTTAGCGGCGTTTGTGAAAAGCGCCGCTAAAGGTCGGGCTTTTAGCGGCGTTTGTCTTGTAGCGCCGCTAAACGTCAAGGCTTTTAGCGGCTTTTTTACAAACGCCGCTAAATTTGGCAGATTTGTAATATTTTTTTTCACCAATATCCAGCCCTTCCTACATTAAAATCCAACCAAATACAACAAATATAATATAAATGCACCAAAAAACAAAAATTTAACATAAAAATACAACAAAAATATTAATTCTAAATGATACTTCAAATTTAACTAAAGATATATGATATAATTAATAATAAAGTATAATTTAAAATATTTTTACAATAATGTTAAACGTGACAAAACTTAAAAACATTCTTACAATAAGAAAACTAATGTCTAAGACGAAGGCTTTTACGATTGTTGAAACATATGCATCATCTGCTGAAGCTGTAGCTAGAGGTCATCGTACTTTTTGCTCTGTTCTGCTACCATCGCTCGTGCCTCTGCCTCTCTCATTGCAGCAGCCTGCCTCCCTCTCTCTTTCTGCTCTAAGTTGTTGCTGGAGTTCTTCATATTTTCGTTGAACCTCGGCAATTCGCTCAACCGTGTTCGCTTGCATCCGAGCTATCTGGTCTCTTAACCTCTGAACTTGACTTGAGCTTGACTTCCTAAGGCATGTATTCTTGGGGCCGGATCCAAAATATTGGGTCTGGGTAACACGGATCCTTGAAATCGAACCCGACCGTACCTTTCAGACCCAAAACTTCAGTGATAATTCTGTTATCAATGTTCTCAAGATTAATGAACTATCACTCGGCAATCGCTTCATATTCCGCCTTCTTCTCCTTTAGTTTCTCCTAAAAAATCAATTAAAGAGTTAGAAACGAAATATATAATAAAAAGAAATGCAACATAACTTAACATTTTTTAAAACTACTAATGATGAATTGAATTAAACAATTATAATTAAAGATTATAAATATTTAGAATAAATCAAATATTATTAAGTGAATATACCATAATTTCTCCAGCTTCGGATGTCATAGGAGATCCATCTTTCTTCCTATGCGTAATCTCAAAAAGCTGAAGGCGTCCAACTTTTTGTCCGGATTTGACTTCCTACAATATAGTAGTAAGAAAATTATTTAATAATAGAAAGTTATTAATATTTGAAAGAATTAATAAATTCATAATACCTCGGCCTTAGCTACAGAAGCAAAAGCGCTCGACCTCGCTGGTGTGCGTGAATTTTTGTTTTTGCTTGCTGCTTGTTCCAACTCGCTCACGGTCCTACATAATAAAATTATTATTACGTATATAGTAAACACTATATATAAGAGTTTGGAAATACGCAATACCTCTCCTTTCTTTGAATTCCAAAATCTAACCGCATCTTCCCATTGATACCTCAGCATTCCTAGCGGAACATTTCTCAGTTTTTCCTCGAGGCTTATGTCTTTCTTAAAATATTGTTTCTTTAAAGTGCTTTTATTGTCTCTCCATCTTTTACCTAATGCCTTCTTGATATAATCATCGGAGACTTCTAAAGCAAATCTCTCCTAAAAAAACATAAGTTTAGAATGTAAATATAAATGAAACTTAAACCAAAGTATTATAAATTGCATTCACATTTTGTTACCTTAATATTAGCGAGAGCTGATTTTTGTTACTATCGGGCATGTGATGCCATGATTCGTAGTTGATGGGCAACATATTTGCATTTCGTGCTAAAATGCCCAAATAGCTCGCTAAAAGTCGAGCTTCAGATCCAACAGTGACCATGAGTATTTCTACTTACTTTAACACGCTCAACAGGATCTAAGTCGATAAATCTCTAAGTAGCGTCGTCCTCGAACTCTGCGTGTCCCACCACTTTCAAATGAAAAATGATATACTATTATTATAGTAAAATTGACAAATAATTCAATAATAAAAGTCAACACATGTAAAATGAACATAATATTACTTTGAAATTCTTCAGCTCATCAAGTGTCTCCGCACATTCAAGATCCAACCACTGCCTCATGCTGTTCACTATTTCTTTCTTCCGAATTTGGAGTATTCTGGACAATACTTAAATCTCGTACTCTTCTTCTACGCATTTTTCCTGCAATACACATAAAATAATTAAAGTTTTAGTAACAAATTACAACAATAGTAGTACATATAAAATAGTTAAATTATATAACATGACAAAGATTAAAATTATAATATTACATATAATTAAAAAATTGTAAAATCTTACTACATCATTATTCGTAAATATCTTCATCCACATCATGTCGAACCCATTGATGTTGTGTATTAGTACTAGGATATTTTCATCTAAGTTTTGTTCGAAAAGGTAATGTTTCGATCTTTCGACGATGTCATCTCTACTTCCATTACCCATGTCAAACAAGTCTCTAGGGTGTTCGGATTACAACATACCAACCCTCATCGGTTGGATCTTTCGAATAAAAATTTGTTTCACTTGAGAGGAAAATACATATGGCTCGTCCATCAATTGTTGTCCAGGTGAATCAAGCGAGAGAAATTCACCATTGTAAACCCAAATTGATCTTTTTAATTCCTCGCAAGATTAACATCCGCCCAATCACACCAAATAAGATAACTTTCCATCCGCCATAGTAATCCAACTCAATAATGTCGGTAAGAAGTCCGTAATACTCCACATTACCCTCAACCGGATTACTATCCCTAGCACTAGCATAACTTGTAATTGAAGAATTAACAACAACTCCACAATTTTGAGTTCTCCTCATTCTCTCGCGATACTTTGTATGAAATCTGTATCCATTGATGAGGAAGGCACTATATCTTTTTATTACTCTGTTCGGACCTTGGGAAAGCCATTTAACTTCGTCATTGACGTCCTTCCCACTCCAAACCTATTGAATCGAAAGTAAATTAAATAATTAAAAATGTATTATGTAAAAACATTCTTATTTGATTAACTAAATTTCGCGATTATATGTAACTTATTAACTTTAGTTACATACCGTTTGACTTAACCATTCATGAAAAGATTCTGTGAATAACTTATTAATCTCTCGATGTTGTAATCTTCGAGAGCATGCACGAGATCTCAAAATTTGTTTGTACTCACTATATTAAAAACAAGTTTAATTGGTTAGAAGATAAACAAATCAAAACGACGAATTTGTAAGACAATTTTATAACTTACTTGCGCAACGGTTCAATTGAATCGTGGTTAAAAAGTACATATCGATGTGCCTGTATCCACGATATATCATCTAATTCTACAATTTCAACTTTGCCGATTGGTTCTCCATAACTTTGAAATAAATAAGTTTCGGCCAAGTCATTATCATTGAGCCTAGCATTTCTACTTGGTCTATTCAATCGTGTTTCAACATCTTCTAAATATCTAGAATAGAAGGTCATGCACTCTTCTGCCAAGTAGCCTTCAAAGAATTGATCCTTCGGATAACGCTTATTGCGACAATATGACTTCAATTTGCTTAGGAACCTAAACACGATATACAATATTTATCAAAAGCTGTAACTAAATGTATAGAGGTGAATGAATGAATACTTGAGAAATAAATTAGCACCTTTCTATAGGATACATCCATCGATAAAAAACCGGTCCACCAAGGATTGCTTCGTGAGGGAGATGGATTACCAAGTGCACCATAATAGTGAAGAAGGAAGGTGGAAAGATCTTCTAAATTGCATAAAGTCAAAGCCGCTCGATCCTGTACTTTCTCAAGTTCTTCGACATTCAAAACTTTGCCACAGATAGCTTTCATTATATTGGATAGTTCAATTATACAGGACGTTACATTTTTTGACATACATCACCGTAAAGCAATTGGGAGTAAATCTTGCATCAAGATGTGGTAATCATGTGATTTTAATGAATATAATCTTCTATCTTTGAAACTCACACATCGAGATATATTTGACGCATACGCATCTGGGACCTTTATATCCTTCAACACCATGCAGAAAACTTCTTTCTCTTTCTTTGACATTGAAAAAATAAATGGCGGCAACCGATATTTCCCATTCGGAAGTACTTGAGGATGAAGATCACGCCGGATTCTCATGTCAACTAAATCAAGTCGGCTCTGAAGATTGTCTTTTGATTTTCCATCGACATTTAAATTGTCCCAATTATGTTCTCGCAGACATTCTTCTCAATATGCATGACATCAAGATTGTGGCGTAAAATGTTGTGCTCCCAATAAGGCAACTCAAAAAAAATACTCCTTTTCTTCCACAACTTCGCCTCATTAGGATCATCCTATTCGTCAGACTCATCATCAGATTCATCCCTCGATCTTCTCCTCGTTTGCGTGATAGGTGGTTGATTCATCTTCCCGTAACTAAAGTTGATATCTTTTAACATAAACAAGATTTCAGATCCAACGGTCTACTCAGGAGCTCCTTTGTACTCTTGATGCATCAAATAGAGTCCTCTGAAATCTAAATTTATGATTTTCATCTAACCACCGACGATGGCCCATGTAAGAGAACTTCTTCCCATTATACAACCACTTGAACAAGTTTGCAGCGACAACAAGGACAGCATAACGTCCTTTAGTACTCCAACCCGATAAATTAGCATAAGCCGGAAATCATTAATTGTCCACAATAAAGCTGCACGTAAATTAAATTTCTCCTTTCTCAATACATCATATGTCTCAACACCGACCATAATTGTTTTAACTCTTCAATAAGTGGCTGCAAATAGATGTCAATATCATTTCCGGACCTTTCTCTCGGGATAATCATTGATAAAATAAATGAAGATTGCTTCATGCAAATCCATGGAGGCAAATTGTAAGGAACAAGCACTACAAAGGCTAAATCTTGTCTTTAAGTACTCATGATTTAAATGGATTAAAGCCATCACCGCTAGCCCAAGCCTCACATTCCGAGGATCGCTTGCAAAGCTTGGAAATTTCTTGTCAAATGATTTCCAAGCTAAAGAATCCGCAGGATGTCTTAATAATCCATCATCGGTCCGTTGATCATTATGCCACGTCATAGATTCTACTGTCTTTGAGGACATGAAAAGCCTTTGAAGTCTTGGTATCGGGGAAAATATCGCAAGACCTTGACCGCTTCTTTCTTAATCGTGCCCCACCTTCATCCGTATTCACATCTTCGTATTACTATTCATCCAACGAGACTTACCGCAAACATGACAAGATTGTTGGTTTTTGATCACCCCAAGACAACATGCATCATTTGGGCAACTATGAATTTTATCGTACCCAAGGCCCAAATCTTTTATTAGTCTCTTCATGTCTTGACAAGATCGGGAATTTTTGCAAACGAAACATCTCTCTTAGAAACTCTAGCAAGATTGTAAAAGAGTTTCGGTCCACCCTCCCAAACATTTTAAATGAAATAGACGAATGCGTAAGGACAATTTGAATATTTTGATCCTCGTAAAGTTCTTCATTCATTTCATTAAGTAAATTGTAGAACTTAGCCGCTTCTTCATTTGGCTCCTCATTAGGTGCACTTGTTCCCGTTTCACAAAAAACATTTCCACCAATATTACAATCCTCGATATAATAAAGTCGTGGAAACGATTGCTCACCATGACTACGCATATTAAATGCATCCCGCAACATATCTTCCATGTCATCTTGTCTAACATACTGATGGTAATCAGTATCAGGATAAGTCGGATTAATCGTTGAAGAAGTTCCACTAGATGTACACTCTCCATGGAAAATCCATTTTTTATACCCCCAAATAAAGCCATCAACAATTAGATGTTCGTAGACAACTTCACGAAAATGCCAGTAGATGTTTCCACACTTCTTACACGGGCAAAGAATCATATTCTCTTGGCTTGCATTTTGAAATGCAATATTTAGAAAAGTTTGTACTCCATTTTGATAGGCATTGCTTACCCTTGACAATTTCATCCAACTCCTATCCATTTTGTAGTTCTTAAAATCTAAAGTTGACAACATATTACAGTTACTTAAATGTTCTCAATTTATTTAAATCATATCATTATACTAAATATCAAGTCTCTAATGGGTATAAACTAATTTAGGCAAGTCGCAGGATTTTCGACTATAGATTTATGTAAGTTATGTAAGTTATATAAATTATGATATAAAATATATTTAAGTATTATGTAAGTTATGTAAGTTATATATTTATCTAAGTTATGTATGTTATATAAGTTATGTATGTTATATAAGTTATGTAAGTTATATATGTTATATAAGTTATGTAAATTATGATATCAAATATATTTATGTATTTTGTAAGTTTTTATTTCACGATGTGGAAAATCACATGGATAATACATATCAAATATCAAGTATCTACAGGTAAGTAAGGATTAAATAATTTTATAAAAATTATTTTAATTAAATAATATACATGTCGTTCGCTTTTATTTGACAAATCGATGTGCGATTGTTAAAAACTATATAAAATATTTTATTAAATATTTGTATATTAGATGGGACATATTAAATTGAAACATGCAAATTTTTAAGATTCATCATACGTGGCGTTGTTACACCTAGGAGGATCCATTATATCTTGCACTCGATATAAGGCAACCCGTCAGTTTCCACCTATATACTTTGAATCTTTAAAATATTTAAATATTAAAATCAAACATTATTAATATAAAAAATAGTAATTTGAATATAATAATATAAAAAAGAATCGTAGTTTAATTTTTATAACTAAATTGGAAATAAATATTCAATAGTAAATGAGCTCGATAGAACTTGTTTCAAGTCTTTTTGAATTTTTTAAGATTCATCATACGTGGCGTTGTTACACCTAGGGAGGATCCATTATATCTTGCAGCTCGATATAAGGCAACCCGTCAGGTTTCCAGCCTATATACTTTGAATCTTTAAAATATTTAAAATAAGGTTGGAGAGAAGGCCATCCATTGTTGTAATTTTAATGGACAAGCAAGCTACACGGTAATAAAATTAATTCATACTTATTCATACTTAAGCTGAATCAAATAATAATTAAGTTGAACCAAATATTTAAAATTAATTTGGTAACAAAATAGTTCTGCTCCAAACAGAACCAGCAATTAAATCTTTACAAAATCGCAACCCCAAAATATTAATTTTTCCAAAATCATCATGATAAAACTATAATTGATTAGAATTTTGAAATAAAACGTACCTTGTCTACTCCACTCTCACCAGCAAACAGAGGCTAGAGTCAAAAAAGTAATATTTGTTAAGTAATTTAAAGTGAAAATGCATAGAAATAAGGAAAAAAATTTAGCAACGAAACCTATACGTACCTAGAACAAATGTCAATGGTCATGGTGTATTTAGTTGCACCAAATATTAATTCAGTGCTCGATAGTACCTAGAACGTATGTAAGATTATAAGAGTAGCACCAAATATATTTCAGTTTAAGCAAATATAAAAACTTTATCTATATCAGTACCAATTAATTCGAAGATTAAATGGCAGCTTCTGTAACACCCCTAACCCGTATCCGCTGCCAGAACAGGGTTTCGGAGCATTACTACCATTTACAGATCACTAAAAAAAAATTTAAATACTTACCGATTCAATGCATCATATAAATAAATATATTACCATTCAATCAACAGTTTGACAGTTGTATAAGCATCAAACAGCAACATTGTTAGTATACTTGCACATATCTCATATAAATTCAACACTGATATATCTATTTTCTCGACATATCGCACTTGAGTTTAATAATAGTCTCAATTACATAATTTTCCTTGTATCAACATATCAAAGATAATCATATATGTACATGTCATGAAACATATCATGCTCTTACCATTTCTTCATAAGCATATATCATTCATTTCATTATATCAATATTTCATGCTCCATCATTTCCATATATTTTATGTATATTTATTCCGGTAATAGCTTATATCAAACTTAACATAAATTATATTTCATGTACTTATACTTATTTCGTTTATCTATCTTCATAATTATTTCATATAACCATTCGTCATCTGATACATATTACACGAATATCAATTGTTCAATGAGATGTTAGGCGTCTCCCATCCACGGTCTTATTTATCTTTGACATGATGCCATAGTGTCTTTCAACTATGGTCTTACTCATTTTCTGTCATGTTGCCATGGTATCTTTCAACCATGGTCTTGTTCATTTCATATCACGTTGCCATGGTATCTTTCAACCATGGTCTTACACATTTCATATCAGGTTGCCATGGTATCTTTCAACCATGGTCTTACACATTTTATATCAGGTTGCCATGGTATCTTTCAACCATGGTCTTACAGGTTGCCATGGTATCTTTCAACCATGGTCTTACACATTTTATATCAGGTTGCCATGGTATCTTTCAACCATGGTCTTACACATTTTATATCAGGTTGCCATGGTATCTTTCAACCATGGTCTTACACATTTCATATCGAGAGCACACTCCATGAACCTCATCCTTACAGTGGGATTACCGGTCGAGGCTAAATCCATAATATAAACTCATAGAGTATTGTCGGGATTACTACCAAAGCTAAATCCTGCAACGACAATTACTCTAATGAGCTTGGATCTGAATTACCACCCAGGCTAAATTCAGACCCTAATTCGGATTACCGTCCGGGCTAAATCCATTTTACACATATTCTTTGGGAGGGCTATATCGAGATAGGATCACCCGTCAAGGCTAGATCCTTTTTACCGTCAATTCCTTTTCGAGAGATCCATCAATTTTCCTTTCATTCAACCGGATTTCTTCTCCTTTTATCAAATTTATCAATGTTTCATAAATTTTCATACAATGAACATTCAAATCATATTCACATCAATAACATACAATCTCAAGCATTTAAGAATATAATTCAAGTTACGAACTTACCTCATTGATTGCTCGTGTTTATTATTTCATTATTCGATATATTTTCTTTTCCATGATCAAGTCTCGTATTTGTGTCGTCCGGATCTTTATAAATAAGTTTGATCATCATTTTCATTCATTTCATATTCTAATACATTTAATTAATACTCTAGGCAAAATTACCATTTTGCCCTAAACTTTAATTAATGACGATTCCATCCTTAGGGACGGGAAAGTAAAATTCTTGCAATTTAATCCTTATTTCCAACTATTATTCTCATATATATTGATAACAGTCCATCAATTCTATAAAATATCAAAATTTTCCATAATTTCAACACTTTTCAATTTAATCCTAAAACATGTTTTCCCCGATCTTGAACTAAATTGATAATTTCGTTAAATTTTTGTAATTTAAATAATAAAATAATCTATTTCATGCAATTTAGTCATTTCGACATTTTACAAAATTGCCCATAAAATTTTACTTTTATTCAATTTAGTCCCTGAGCCTAAAACATGCAAATTAGCCATGCTAGATGAATATTCATACATATTTTCCTCCTCCTCCTCTCCATTCCACATCCTTAATTTATATAACATACAACAAGTAACATTATCAATAATTTCACTATTTACTTATATGTACATTCAAAACTGTCCATTTGCGTCATAGTCACTAAATTATTTATATATTAAGCTACAGAACTCGAAATTAAGATCCGTTAATTTTTCCTGAAACTAGACTCACATTTATTCTTATCATAAAATTTTCAGAATTTTGGTTTAGCCAATTAGTACAGTTTATTCATTAAAGTCACCCTGTTCTGCTGTCTGACAGTTCTGACCCTTCTTCACTAAAAATTAGTTATCTCCTTTTACAGAATTCAAATAATGTTCTAGTTTGTTTCTAATAAAACTAGACTCATTCAGGATTCTATAAATATAAATTTAAGCCTCTAATTATTTTTATTCATTTTTTTATTATTTTTAAAAGTCTGAACAGGGGAACCCGAATTCATTCTGACCTTGTCTCACAAAATTTATTATATATCAAAATTTACAAATTCATTGCTTACACTGTTTCTTCTATGAGAAACTAGACTCATTGAGATTTAATTCTATATTTTTTTCATCTTCTAATTCAATTTATACAATTTATGGTGATTTTTCAAATTTAGACTACTGCTGCTGTCCATAACTGTTTTAGTGCAAGATATTAATTACCATGTTATAACACCCTTATTTTCTTTTTCTACACCATTTCTCATCACTTTCTCTTATTTTCTCTTCACTAACATATCAAGAACATAGGACCTTATGTAATAAAACTCTACTATAACATTATTTCCATGATTTATCAACAATAACAAACTTAAAAACATATTGAAATCTTGATGTACTTACCTTATTCTCTTGATACCAATCTTTAACTTGATTTTCTCTCTCTCCAGCTTCTATTTCTTGAATCCAACTTGATATTCTAACTCCCCATGTTCTCCTTAACATTTTCTCTCTTGGTAGCTATGGAAATTCATTTGATTTTTGGGTGAAAATGGTGAATTTTTGGTAAAGGACTAAATTGTAAAGAAAGTAAAACTTTCTTTCTTCCTCTCTTTCTCTCACGTTAGTTTGCATGGAAAGGAAAGATGATGAAAATTCTTCATCTTTCTTTCCTATATACTAAATAAATAATAATAAAATAATATTAAATATCTCATAAAATATTAATAAAATAATATTTATCTAATTAATTAATTTAAAATATCATTAACATAATCATTACATTCTAGAATTCTCTCTCTTACTAATTGACCATTTTGCCCTTCATGATCTTTTAGAATTCCATCCTTGAGTCATCATTTAATTTGGTAAAATTATAATTTAGTCCCTCATAGTTCTTCACTTATTCAATTTGGTCCTAATTCATCCATTTTCCTTAGTTTCTAGATCATTCTACCCTTAAAATATTTACACTATTGGTCTTTCAACTTTTTCATATTTACACTTTAACCCTTTAAGTCTTGAGTATTTACTCTTAGGCAACAAAACTTTTCTAACTTTTACAATTTAGTCCTTTCCTAAATCAAGATATCATAATTTACTTCCCAATGTTGCCATAACTCAAAACTTCCCTTTTATCACTTTATTTCCTTATTTTATTATATCAAGGATAATGTATTCTTGTAAAGATTTTCGGTATTACATTTCTCTCCCTTAAAATAAATTTCGTCCTCGAAATTTTCTTGTTTTCTTTGATCATGAATTTCATTATTTCTATAGTTCTATAGTTTCTTTCTGTACATATTTACCCAGTTTATCATTAATATCCATTCTCTATCTTTTCATTTCATAATTTATTTTCAATACAATATTTCACATTTACCTTCGAGCTTCTACCAATAGAAATAGAAAATAATATCATATGAATCTTATTATCAAGTGTTCTATCACATATATTGGCTTGAAAAACCAAAGAAATATAGAGTAGTACCACTTGTGAATCAATCAGACTTGCGATAATTTCTGTCTATTAGCATATTTATCCAACCTTTTCATATATTGATTATAGCATCCAAACATGAACAGTTCCATATGCCTCTGAAAATATCAATATATATAAGATACCCATATAAAATCCCAAAAATTTACTATAATATACCCAGTTATAACGGCTATATTCAAATATTTTTGCAATCTATTCACCAATCTATTGACTAGTATAGTCATCAATAATTTCACATCATTTACTCCACTCAAAAAAAACTAATTCGGAAGAAATTTTCAGTTAACTATTCTGTAAATACCATATTTAAATAAATTGATTTTCCCATAAATAACTTCTTTCTTTAACAGTGATACTGTATATCTCAACTAGTTTAAGAAAAATCTGATATCTTTATTCAGAACCCATCTTTACTTATTAACTCATTCTCAGTTCCGACTGCATTATCAATTGTTCAACCATTGAGTTTTTCACTTTCCGCTTCTGAACTTAATCAATATAAATCTCATGAATTTCATTGCATATAATTCTACTAGTAAAGGGGTATAGATCGTAAAGTCTCATAATTTAATTGTCATATATTTACTCATATAACATTTATCTTTCTCAAGTACTATAAAACATTTATTCGTACTTTTACGAGTTCTACTTCATCATAACTAACATTTTTACTCAGAGATAATCTTTTACTTCGTAACGAAAATTGTTTACTTTTTACTTAGCAGAGGCCCAGTAGACTAGATAGAACACTTCGGATATATGGGACTTATATAGAGGTGCATTATTATGCACTATTAAACAGAAAACACTGAAGTGCTATACAGAAAGTACAAATGTGCTGAATGTGCTAATAATCAGAAAGCATGCTGAGGTCCCTTAATATACTAGTAGTTCTAATCTTGTCTACTTGGGCAAATTATTTCATGCACGCATATCACTTTTACACCTTTCGCATGATACTTTTACATGCTTTACAATTTAATCCTTGTACCAATAATTCATATACTTATATCTTACGTATCTTCAATACATGTAATATATTTCAAAATTCACTATTTATTCATAATTCTCTAATAATCCTTATCATGTACTTCATATATTACTTTTATATATTTTGTAATTTAGTCATCAGCACAATATTTCATGTAGTAATATAATTTGCTTTTAATAATACATATAGCATCATATTCATCATCGACATGTATTATAAAACATTTATTCATACCATTTTTTTTATACCGATTCATCATAATCAACTTTCTACTCATATACTTGAGTATCGCTTTTAACATTATCGGAATTAGCTTGGTTGAAAAACATCTCTTTCTATAAATAAAACAAATCTCATCAGAGTCGAAAGATATCACACTATCACATATTATAATGACATGTGTTTTTAGACTTCACATGTACTACGTTTGGTCCCGAATCGACTAAACCATAGCCCGATACCACTAAATGTAACACCCTAACCCGTATCCATTGCCGAGCAGGGTTTGAACATTACTACCATTTACAAAACAACTAAAAAAATTTAAATACTTACCGATTCAATGCATCATATAAATAAATATATTACCATTCAATCAACAGTTTGACAGTTGTATAAGCATCAAACAGCAACATTGTTAGTATACTTGCACATATCTCATATAAATTCAACACTGATATATCTATTTTCTCGACATATCGCACTTGAGTTTAATAATAGTCTCAATTACATAATTTTCCTTGTATCAACATATCAAAGATAATCATATATGTACATGTCATGAAACATATCATGCTCTTACCATTTCTTCATAAGCATATATCATTCATTTCATTATATCAATATTTCATGCTCCATCATTTCCATATATTTTATGTATATTTATTAGGTAATAGCTTATATCAAACTTAACATAAATTATATTTCATGTACTTATACTTATTTCGTTTATCTATCTTCATAATTATTTCATATAACCATTCGTCATCGATACATATTACCGAATATCAATTGTTCAACAGATGTTAGGCGTCTCCCATCCACGGTCTTATTTATCTTTGACATGATGCCATAGTGTCTTTCAACTATGGTCTTACTCATTTTCTGTCATGTTGCCATGGTATCTTTCAACCATGGTCTTGTTCATTTCATATCACGTTGCCATGGTATCTTTCAACCATGGTCTTACACATTTCATATCGAGTTGCCATGGTATCTTTCAACCATGGTCTTACACATTTTATATCAGGTTGCCATGGTATCTTTCAACCATGGTCTTACAGGTTGCCATGGTATCTTTCAACCATGGTCTTACACATTTTATATCAGTTGCCATGGTATCTTTCAACCATGGTCTTACACATTTTATATCGAGTTGCCATGGTATCTTTCAACCATGGTCTTACACATTTCATATCGAGAGCACACTCCATGAACCTCATCCTTACAGTGGGATTACCGGTCAAAGCTAAATCCTCAGAATATAAACTCATAGAGTATTGTCGGGATTACCGGTCCGGGCTAAATCCCAACGACAATTACTCTAATGAGCTTGGATCTCAATTACCACCAAAGCTAAATTCAGACCCTAATTCGGATTACCCGTCCGAGCTAAATCCATTTTACACATATTCTTCGGAGGGCTATATCAGATAGGATCACCCGTCCGGCTAGATCCTTTTACCGTCAATTCCTTTTCGAGATCCATCGAATTTTCCTTTCATTCAACCGGATTTCTTCTCCTTTTATCAAATTTATCAATGTTTCATAAATTTTCATACAATGAACATTCAAATCATATTCACATCAATAACATACAATCTCAAGCATTTAAGAATATAATTCAAGTTACGAACTTACCTCATTGATTGCTCGTGTTTATTATTTCATTATTCGATATATTTTCTTTTCCATGATCAAGTCTCGTATTTGTGTCGTCGGATCTTTATAAATAAGTTTGATCATCATTTTCATTCATTTCATATTCTAATACATTTAATTAATACTCTAGGCAAAATTACCATTTTGCCCCTAAACTTTAATTAATGACGATTCCATCCTTAGGGACGGAAAGTAAAATTCTTGCAATTTAATCCTTATTTCCAACTATTATTCTCATATATATTGATAACAGTCCATCAATTCTATAAAATATCAAAATTTTCCATAATTTCAACACTTTTCAATTTAATCCCTAAAACATGTTTTCCCGATCTTGAACTAAATTGATAATTTCGTTAAATTTTTGTAATTTAAATAATAAAATAATCTATTTCATGCAATTTAGTCATTTCGACATTTTACAAAATTGCCCATAAAATTTTACTTTTATTCAATTTAGTCCCCGAGCCTAAAACATGCAAATTAGCCATGCTAGATGAATATTCATACATATTTTCCTCCTCCTCCTCTCCATTCCACATCCTTAATTTATATAACATACAACAAGTAACATTATCAATAATTTCACTATTTACTTATATGTACATTCAAAACTGTCCATTTGCGTCATAGTCACTAAATTATTTATATATTAAGCTACAGAACTCGAAATTAAGATCCGTTAATTTTTCCTGAAACTAGACTCACATTTATTCTTATCATAAAATTTTCAGAATTTTTGGTTTAGCCAATTAGTACAGTTTATTCATTAAAGTCACCCCTGTTCTGCTGTCTGACAGTTCTGACCCTTCTTCACTAAAAATTAGTTATCTCCTTTTACAGAATTCAAATAATGTTCTAGTTTGTTTCTAATAAAACTAGACTCATTCAGGATTCTATAAATATAAATTTAAGCCTCTAATTATTTTTATTCATTTTTTATTATTTTAAAAGTCTGAACAGGGAACCCGAATTCATTCTGACCTTGTCTCACAAAATTTATTATATATCAAAATTTACAAATTCATTGCTTACACTGTTTCTTCTATGAGAAACTAGACTCATTGAGATTTAATTCTATATTTTTTTCATCTTCTAATTCAATTTATACAATTTATGGTGATTTTTCAAATTTAGACTACTGCTGCTGTCCATAACTGTTTTAGTGCAAGATATTAATTACCATGTTATAACACCCTTATTTTCTTTTTCTACACCATTTCTCATCACTTTCTCTTATTTTCTCTTCACTAACATATCAAGAACATAGGACCTTATGTAATAAAACTCTACTATAACATTATTTCCATGATTTATCAACAATAACAAACTTAAAAACATATTGAAATCTTGATGTACTTACCTTATTCTCTTGATACCAATCTTTAACTTGATTTTCTCTCCTCCAGCTTCTATTTCTTGAATCCAACTTGATATTCTAACTCCCCATGTTCTCCTTAACATTTTCTCTCTTGGTAGCTATGGAAATTCATTTGATTTTTGGGTGAAAATGGTGAATTTTGGTAAAAGGACTAAATTGTAAAGAAAGTAAAACTTTCTTTCTTCCTCTCTTTCTCTCACGTTAGTTTGCATGGAAAGGAAAGATGATGAAAATTCTTCATCTTTCTTTCCTATATACTAAATAAATAATAATAAAATAATATTAAATATCTCATAAAATATTAATAAAATAATATTTATCTAATTAATTAATTTAAAATATCATTAACATAATCATTACATTCTAGAATTCTCTCTCTTACTAATTGACCATTTTGCCCTTCATGATCTTTTAGAATTCCATCCTTGAGTCATCATTTAATTTGGTAAAATTACAATTTAGTCCCTCATAGTTCTTCACTTATTCAATTTGGTCCTAATTCATCCATTTTCCTTAGTTTCTAGATCATTCTACCCTTAAAATATTTACACTATTGGTCCTTCAACTTTTTCATATTTACACTTTAACCCTTTAAGTCTTGAGTATTTACTCTTAGGCAACAAAACTTTTCTAACTTTTACAATTTAGTCCTTTCCTAAATCAAGATATCATAATTTACTTCCCAATGTTGCCATAACTCAAAACTTCCCTTTTTATCACTTTATTTCCTTATTTTATTATATCAAGGATAATGTATTACTGTAAAGATTTTCAGGGTATTACAGCTTCAGTTGAACCAATAACTGCAGGAGGAGCAGGAAGCAGTAACTAAAATACATACAACATTAATTCACTAATACAGACACATGTAAGATTATAAGAGTAGCACCAAATATATTTCAGTTTAAGCAAATATGAAAACTTTATCTATATCAGTACCAAATATTAATTCGACGATTAAATGGCAGCTTCAGTTGAACCAATAGTTGCAGGAGGAGCAGGAAGAAGTAACTGAAACATATACAACATTAATTCACTAATATAGACACATGGAACTATATTCTAAAAGTCAAAACACAAGGAATTAAAGTATATGTACCATATTTAGTATACAATATAATTTTACTTCATATATATTACTTCATATATTTTACAAGAATATTGCAGATACCCAACCCACTACCATCCTCCAGTAAAAATCGGCACATCTACTAGAAATCCACCCTTTTTTTTCATGTAAAAGAACATTCAAGCTACCAAAACCACAAACAAATTTAGCATTGCTATGGTATCAACAAGAAAGTTCATTGGAAATGGATTATTTGAAGCAATGCAAAACAGTGTTTTAGATTAGCATCAAGTACCACAAACGCTTCATTCTGGGCTCAATAAGGTAACACTGAAATCAAACATATATAAACCATTTAAAAGGTTTATGATCTGCAAAATCAGAATCTTTTGCACAATGAAATGTAAAAAGCAATACCTATTGGCATTTTCCCAAGTAAGAAAGTTTCTAATTGTTTTTGGGAATAATGAATGGTTCCTCTTGCCTAATGGAATCGAATCCTTGATATGTGTTGTTGAAACACGGACAGCGAGTTGATGATACAAAAGTATATCAAAAGTGGGCCAAGCTGTGTACTAGAACCCACGCCAACCTGAATGAAAAAAGAAGAAGGTTTAGTTAGCTATAAACATAGGAAAGTTGCACATCATCGGCATTTGAATATGAAAGAAATAATCAAAATTGTTTCATTACCGAAAGAGAGTTATTGAAGCAAAAAGCCCTTCTTGGAGAAGGGTTGCATGACCACCAAATTCTTCTTCATCGACCTTTAGTATCATAGCATAATAACCGTATATGATTGAAGTGGATATGACCAGAAAACTGCAAATGAATATCAACATCAAATGATTGACTAAAAGTTTCTCAAAGAATAGTAATGAAAGAGTAAAGAAATACAAATACAAAAATAAAAATAAAAATACTACAATTACTTGCTTATTGACTGAATTCTTCACAATCAATACGAGAACACCGAAGGTAATCATCCTTTCAAAGAAATGGTATAGTGACATGAACATTCATGCTTGAAAATGCAAGTAAAAACTTATTGAAGACCAGCAACAAATGATACACACAAAATTGTGGATCTGACCTAGAAAATTACATCAAAAGAACCGGGGGCATGTATGCGAGATGGACATGTGCAGCCTAACTCCACCGATTAAAGGTACTATCAATGCAGCAAAATGGCCCCATGTCTTATATATTAAATATGGTTCCGAAACCCAAGAACTATAGAGTACTAACACACTGGTATGTCAATTAACCATTGGCATAGTGGCATACGACCAGACAACCCTACCTCGACACACACTTTTGTAAAGTTTTTGTGCATAAATTCAAAATGCTTATATCCTAGGTTAAGAAAATGCTAGAATCCAATTGCTAAGAATTATCGAGACCACCGGTCAGCCAATCTACAATTTTATCAAACTCGATCACCTCATGTTGACATCACAGTTCAATCCCATTACAGCGATGTAAAGTCAAGAAATCCTTCCTTTTAGAACAAGCATAAACGCATATCATACATTTCAGCTCACAAAAGGCATCTAAAAATCTAGTGAATCACCAAATTTGCAATGATTCAACAAATCCAATATGAATCAAACACCGCAATTCACAAGTGCAAGCAACATGAATATGAGAACTTACATGAAGATCCAAATGCCCATGACACCATGATATTTTACCATTAAAATGGGGTTTAAAATTTTAATCAATATCTTGTTAAGTGCATTGATTCAATTATGTTAACCATTGTATCAAATATCTACTACATGAATGAACTAATCCACCCAAGACTAACAAGAAAAATGAAAATAGATTTAATTATTTTAAATATATTTTCATCAAACATTGATAATCATATATATTTATATGTTTAAATATTTTGAATTTGGTATTTTATTTCAATTCAGGTTGATTTTGAGGTAACTTGGGTAATTTTTAAAGTATGTTATGTTAATGTTAAAAGTAACTTTTTGTTATTAAACGTGTACAAACTTTGAATCTATTCATATATATATCCCACATTCCTAATCATTACATAGTAAAAAGAAAAATTAAATTCTATTCCCAATAAACACATTTACTTAATTTTATTGAAATAAATAAAATAACTAAATCTATTTTTACAGTATACAAAAAGTAAAATATATATACATATGATTTCCATAAATTTAATTTGATGTTAGAGTTGCTTTGTAGCTTCTTCAAGTATCCTTTAGATCTTATACTAATAGAAAGTTGAATCGAACTTTTTCCACATCCTTGATTATGCTTATGTTAATATGTGAAATTCAAATGATACTAATGTCTTACAAATATGTCTTAATAATCACAAAGTTTAGAATCAAATTTTTACAGTGCAGCACAAACAAACTAAAAACTGGAATAATCTAAATTACAACTGAGTAATTGAACTAAAACTTGCAACTCATAGTGGGATTCAGATACCCTATATACTGAATTTTGAATCTAGATACTTAAAACTCAAACCTCCTCTCTTACCAACTGTGCTAAGACTTTCATTAATGGAGATTTAACAACTGACATCAAAATTTATATAAAACAATTAATTAATATTACACAACCAAAACATGACTACCTAAACGATGAGTAGATCAATGGGGCAAAAAACAAAAGAAAGCATCTCAAAACTAGAAGCACCATTGACTTAGTTAATTAAACAAGCATTTAGCAAGTTAGAAACATTCAAGTACCATCAGGCCGCATTAATCTTTTCCTTAACAGTGGGTTGTGGTCCTGTTCAAAACAATAATAAAATATCAGAAATATACAAGCTTGATAAGGTTTTGCCTATGTTAGCAAAATAAAACAAGGAGAGAAAGGAAGATTGAAACAAGAAAAGCAGAAAGACCCAGAAAGCAAGAAGACGTTAAAACATACCTTGTAAAATTTGGGTGTCATTGGGAATCCATGGAAAAAGCTAAATCCAAGAAGATGCCCCCACTCATCTATAGAGACAGTTGATTTGTTTCCTTCTAAAACCAGAAGATCTTGGATATTGGGAAACTAGGGTAAAAATTTTGGGGGAGAAGAAGTTGGGGGAAATTTGGGGGAAATCGGGGAAATTGATTTTGGCAGAGAGTAAAGCAATTTTGGGCCACACAAAAACGACGTCGTTTTAGTTAAAAAAATTTAGATTTTGTGGCGTTTTATGACTAATAAAAATAACAACAAAGTATAAAACGACAGCATTTTGCTTCCATGGATAATTGTGGCGTTTTCAATAAAACGCAGTAAATTTTAATATCATTTAGCCTTTATATTTTATAATATTATTAATTAATCAAAATACTTAATATTATTAACACTAATTAATCAAAACTCTATACCTTAAACCATTAAACTATATCCCTATAACCTTAATCCCTAAAGTATATCCCTTAAACCCTAAACTATATCCCCTAACCATAAACCACAAAATAATAACCCCTAAGCCTTAACCACAAAATGTATAGATTAATCATAACCTTAAACTATATCTCTTGATCCTTAAACCACAAAATAATAACACTAATTAATCAATACTCTGAACCTTAAACCATTAAACTATATCCCCTACTAAAGTACCGGCCTAAACTATATCCCCTAAACCTTAAACCACAAAATAAAAACCCCTAAGTATTAACCCCTAACCCCTAACCCTTAATCATAAACCCCAACCCTTAAACCATAATATATAAACCTTAAAATAGTAACTCATAAACTTTAAACCCTTAATCATACAACCGAAACCCTAAACCCTAAACTTTTTAGCGGCGTTTTACCAAAAGCGCCGCTAATGCTCTTATTTTTAGCGGCGTTTTACCAAAAGCGCCACTAATGCTCTTATTTTTAGCGGCGTTTTACCAAAAGCGCCGCTAATGCTCCGATTTTTAACGGCGCTTTACCAAAAACGCCGCTAATGCTCTTATTCTTAGCGGCGCTTTTGGTAAAACGCCGCTATTGCTCTATGTTTTACAATTTTTTTGGCGTTTTTTGATAAAACGCCGCTAAAAACGCCGCTAAAGACATGTTTTCCTGTAGTGGGTGGGCTCTTAAGGCTTGCTATATGGGGCTCGGTTCTAAAGTAAAGGTACCTGAACTAGCAGATTCCCCGATCCTCACCCATTATAGGCTCATATAGACCGAGTTCAATTCAGGGGAATACATTTCTCTATGGCTACACGGAGATGAAATTCTCACGAAGACATTGGTATAGATGTATCCCGAAAGCGATCCACTATCCTGCACAGAGGTGAAAACCTCACGAAGGAATAGTTTTTCACTCCCACTTAAAAGGGTAAGATCAACCGATCATGCAATGCAATGTGCAAAAAGATACCAAAATTTAAACCAATGCAGCAATTATAAACCATAATGATGAAGATCGTAGCACAAAACAGATGAAATGCAATGAAAGGATTGTATATCAAAACCAAATTTTTGATTTTCGACAAAAAGATAAAAGTTAATCAACTTGTGGCTTGACTCTCTTACGTGACAGTCCCCAGCGGAGTCGCCAAGCTGTCGAAACTATTTTTTTGAAGAAAAACGAAGTCG
The DNA here is from genome assembly GCF_025698485.1 of Gossypium arboreum. NCBI lineage: Eukaryota > Viridiplantae > Streptophyta > Magnoliopsida > Malvales > Malvaceae > Gossypium > Gossypium arboreum. The sequence goes on from NC_069081.1 coordinate 2,723,574, forward strand.
ACTGAATTTTGGAAATGAAAACAACAAAAAAAAGGGAGTCACCACCAATCCTTTTTGATGAGGTGCGATCGGGTCACCTCGTAAAAGTGGTTGTTTTTAACAAATGACTTGATTTATTTAAACAACGATTTTAGTCTACGAAGTTCAAAAAAATAGGTTCGGGAGTCGGTTAGGCACGAGGAAGGATTAACACCCTCGTAACGCCCAAAATTGGTACCTAGTTGATTAACTAGTGTCTTATTGTCGAAAATTTAAAAACTTGAAAGACTTTTAAAATACGATCCCTCTTTTTGTAAAAATGCTCGAATGTTAAAGGCCTTCTCGTCTTGAAGTAATAAAATGTCATGTCCAGTAAGTTAGGACACGACATCTTGAACTTTTAGAATGAGCTTGCCTTTATTTAAAATTCATGTATTTTGACTTTTTAAAAGGATGTTCGGTTAGTTAGGGTAAACGAGAAAAGTCAAAACCTAGTAAGTTAAGGCACATTTTTTTGAATTTCCAAATACCGAATATTGTCCTTATTTGAAAAAATTCTTATCTCGAGGTAACAAGATGTCATATTCAGTAAGTTAGGACACAACACCTCGTATCTTCGAGAGTAAGCATTTATTTCAAAACTAGCATTACAATTCAAAACAATATTTCATTATTTGGCTTAAATGAGAAAAATCGAAACCCAGTAAGTTAGGGCACGATTTTCTCGAATTTCTAAATATGGAATATTGCTTTTATAAAAAAAATATTTTAATGTATCGAGTAAAAATATGGCGTGATTTATAGTGAAATATAAAAGCAAATTATGGTGCTAATAAGTGTAATAAAATAATAATAGGTGCGACAATGCCAATAATAATATGAGCAATTATATGAAAATGAAATATATATAAAGCTATAATATAAAAATAGAAACAAATAAACAAGTAAGAATTACTAAAAAGAATTTAAACAAATAAATAAGACAAGTGAAATAAGCAAATAAATAGGTAAATAAATAAAAACATAAAATATGACAAAATAAAAATGACAATAATAATGAAAACAGTAATAATAATAATACTAATAGTAGTAATAATAATAGTAAAAAGTAATAATAATAATAATAATAATAGTAATGGCAATAATAGTAATAATATGCTAAATAATAATAAGAAAAAACAATAGTAATAGTAATTACAAAAGTGATAATAATAATAAAATAGGATGATAATAATAATACTAATGAAACTAAAAATAGTAGTAATAGTAATAATAATAAGACCGTAATAAAAGAAAAAAATAATAATAATAATAATAATAATAATAATAATAATAATAATAATAATAATAATAATATATTAATAAGAAAATAATAATCTAATAATAATAATAATAATAATAATAGAAAATATAATAAATAATAATAGAAATGGAATAAAACATATAATTATAATAGTGGTGGTAATAAAAGTAATAATACTAATAATAGCAGCAAATATAATAATAATAATAATAATAATAATAATAATAATAATAATAATAATAATATTGATGATAAAATAGCAAAAATGACTAAAAGGGATTAAATCGAACTTGAAACAAAAGTTTTGGGGCAAATCCGAAGTAAATAAGAGAGAAAATGACTAAATTGCATGCGAAAATAACCAGGAGGGACTAAAATGGGCAATAACCCTCCCTTCAAAACGCGCAGCATCAGGGTGGACCCAATTGAAAACAAAACAAAATTTTGGGAAAAAATTAAAAGTGTGAAAACATGATTGCAAAACACAAAAAAAAAGGAAGGGCTAAATGCACAAATATCCCTTTTGTAGAAAACACGCTGATCCTGGAAGTGGGTCGGGTCAGTGCACGGATCATGAGGCAAAACGACTTCGTTTTGGGTGTTTAAGGCCAACCCTCAAAATGACGTCGTTTTGAGGGCCTATAAAAGATAGATTTTTTTTTAAATTTTCACTTTTTCATTTGTTAACAAAAAAAAACTTCCTTCCCCTCCCTTTTTTTTCTTTGCAGGGGTTAAGTATCCGGCAATGTCTCCGACTGATCTCCACCGTGGCCCGTCACTGGCGCCGCCGTCCACCACCATGCGCGGTGGCCGAAAATTCAAAAAGGTATATTTTTTATTTTTTTATTTTCTTTTATATTAATATATGTATATAGACTATTTTTAAAAGGGAAATAACGAAAATATAGGCATGTGTATATATAATCGGAAGAGGAAAATAAAGTGAGAAGAAAAACGAAAATAAAGACCTTAGCACGTTTTTGACTTTTCTTTTCTCTTAGATCTGCTTGCCGTTTTTTATTGATTATTTTGGTATGCTTGAATCCTTTGTATTTTAGTGAGAAATAAAAATCCCCCTTTACAAATGATTTTTAGGCTTTTATATAGCCAATTTTACAATATTATTTCTATTTTTTTCACTGTTCTTGCATCTGATTCTGTCTTTTCTTTGCAGGAGCAGTTGGGTGGTGGAGTAGGTGGCTGCTAATGGGCTGGTCAAAGGCCGCAGCCCTAGGGGCGGCAGCCACTTGGATTAGGGGGCTAGGATTAGGTTTTCTTTTTTCTTTTTCTGAAAATTTTGTGGTGTTGAGCTTATGGTTTGTTAGGTTTTTTTTTTTGGGGGCCTGATTTTGGGTTCAGTGTTTAGGTTTGCAATGGGTTGTATTAGGTATTGGGGTAGTGGGAAAAATTTGGGATGTACAAATATTCTTTCTTATATTATCTATATTATTTGGATGATAATACGTAATCTTAGTTCTCAATTTTGGATTGGTTGGAACTTGACTATTTTGACCCTTTGTCGAATTGGTTTGCATCTTACTTTGACCATTCACTTTTTTTTCTTGTTGTTCTTCCTTTACTTCACTAGGACATTTCCTTTTTAAAATATTTTTACATTCTGTTAAACATTGAAAAGCAGATAAATTGAGTCTTAAACACATTAAGGTTTTCACACGTTAACATACAACTAGTAACAACAATTTATAAATAAAAATGTTAAATTTCTAATAAATATTCAAGATTACAATGACAATCAATTCTATTTCTTCAAAGATTTGTGTTAATCAACCTCTAAAAATTATTACCCATCAAGATATTAGAGATCTCATACAAAATCAATATCTAAAATAATTTAATCAATAAAGAAAAACTAAATCTTGTATAAAAATCTTATTCTATCACAAGAAAATCTACAATCCTATTTTTCTAACGATTAACTAATAAAGGTTGAAGCTGTTTGCTTATCTTTTGTTTTGTCCAATGGTGGTGCTAGCCTCTGGGTTGACTATCGCCCGTCTTTTTCTCCCTTCTACCAACCCTTTTCTTTCTTTCTTCTTCTTATTCACTCCACATGTCTTCTCTCTTTTCAATTTGCAGATCTATTTTGTGGGTATCTTTATTGTCTTTACAAGTTGTGATGGATAGATGACAGCGTCTGTCGTTTGCTAAAACTACACTAGCCACCAGTAGTTTTTCTTGGAAAGTAGGCGGCTCTTTGTCAGCTTCTTAATATGTTTATGTTTTGAGAGTATTTCAGAATAATAAATGATTTCAGAGTCAATTTAAACCTGTGTTATCTTAAGTTTTATATGTTTTTTTGTTTGTTTTTCATTGTTAATAAGTTTTCAATTTTAAAATTTTTTATCTAACTCTTGTAGCATGTTTTTTAGTCTTGCTTATGTATGTAACTTTAGTTTTACAAGTGATTTTAAGGATGGTTTTGTTGTCATCCTCTCTAGTTTGGTGAATGCTTGACTCTTTTGTCGATTTTTGCTCATCGCTTTAGACCATCTACGGTTGATTTCTTTATCGTATTAAGTGCTTGCAATCACTCTAGATATGTCATACTTGAGTTGTGACAAAGTCAATTGTTAATATGTTATGATATTTTATTGATGCTGAGACTAAAGCCTTTATTGTATTAATAGAGCTTGTCCTTCACCATCAAAAAAATTAATAAATGTTGAGAAGAAAAGAAGAGTTATCAAATTAGGAATACCCACTTGAAAGTATTAAAAAATTTATCACCTATCTTATAAAATTCTAAAAAAATGTGAGAAAATAAAAGATTAAAGATTCGTTGGTTTTGATAGACGAAGAAATGAATTTGTGTTGGTTTTGATAGACGAAGAAATGAATTTATTTTTAGGTAAATTACAAAAATAGTCACTTTTGTTTGCTTCAGATTACATTTTAGTCACTTACGTTATCATTTTGTTACAAAGTGGTCACTCTATCTTTAAGCTTGGTTACCTCCCTAACGGCAATCCTACATGACAGTTCAAATGGATTTTAAATGCCAACTTGAATGTCCAATTGGGATTAGAATAATTTTTCAGTTATAATGAAAAATAAAACTAAAAGAAAAATAAGACGAACGGTTTTTCTTTTTCAATTCAAGGTATATTAACTTAAAATTTGCAATTAATTAAATTTATTTAATTGAAAATCATTCTCGTCTCAGTTGGACATTCAAGTTAGCATTTAAAACCCATTTGAACTGTCATATAAGATTGTTGTTAGGAGGTAACAAAACTTAATGGTAGAGTGACCACTTTATAATAAAATTATAACGTGACTAAAATTTTACATTTTAAATATAAATGATTAAAATGTAATATAAGGTAATATTTTATTTTATATAAAATAATTATTTTGAAGAATTCTGTTGTGAGAACTTTCAAATTTTTGTGCGTTCATAATTTTTTTAGTTAGGAATTTGTAGAAATAAATTCATTTATATCAGGATTTTAAATTTTTAAAATAAATTTACTTCAATTTTAAAAATAAAATTATTTTTAAAATTCTTCGCAAATTTTAAAAATCTCTTATAAATTGAGCCACAATCTTATATGGGGGTTCCCCACCGAGTAATAAATATGATAGGGGTATCCAGCCATCAATGCGGTGATTAAGCCATAATTGGTGACTACATGACAAAGCCATTACTTTACAATACACTGTTTGAATGTTGAATTAAAGGCAAAAAGCCATTATTTGAGATGAAAAACTTTACCCTATTTTACAGCACTCTTGCTTGCTGGCTGCTGCTCATCACAACAAAATAAATAAACAAATCCATGCAACCAAACATTTAAACAACCCAATCATCGTCGTCTAACATCACCAGTGTTCCCCACTGAAGTTTGCTGATGAGCATAGGAACCAACACTAGAAGAACCGTTGTTGTACCCCAAACCTGACCTTTGCTCAACAACCTCCACCGTCGCAGGCGGCTGGAACTCAGACCTTGTTCGCCGGTGAGACGATCCCTCCAACAAATGGTAGCTACGGCTAGATCCCACCGACGTCGACCTGTAATTGTGGCCAGGCTTTTGCTTCTTCATGGCATGGATGAGATAAGGGATTAAGCCTTCCATCACTCTTTTAAGTTTTAACTCTATAGTTGAAACCCTAAACTTTTGCAGTTCTAAACCTGTATTGTGAAGCTTACAATCCTAAGGTTGCAACATTATGTATTTATAGCAACGTTTCCTTGTTGACAAAATTGAAAAAAAGAAAAAAGTAACAAATTTAAAAGGAATTTAAAAAAAAAAATGAATCTCTGAAAGCGATATAAGTGGATGAATATATTGCTACTTGCTTCAAAATGCATATATAAATATATATATATATATGTTATATGATAGATGAGGTTGATGATGTTAATAAGCTGAAATAGTCAAATGGTGGGGGTGGGAGACAGCTGAGCAGATTTTTTGTTTGGAAATGGGTGTTTCAGTGGGTGCAAGCAAACTGCGAAGCTAATTTGACAACCTTTCTTCCCCATTATTTACGATTTGCAAGCAACTTTCTTTGACTGCTTTATCTCACTGGGGCTGCAAGTATACAGAATTAAATATATATTCTTATAATTAAAATATTACATTACAATATTAAAAATTCACTGATTTTAATTGAAATAGTAATACTAAATAGCTATTGTGATGGTGTTTTGAGTTCACATTGTATAATTAAAATAATGGCTTTTTGGTAATTTAATAATTGAGTTGGACTTAGACTTGTCTAGAGGCCGAGTTCAGGTTAGACATTGACAAAATTTTAAGCTCGCGTTTAGTCTGACCCAAATAAAAATGCTATAACTCTAACCTGGCCTGGCCTATTAAATATTTTTATATAATTTTTTTAAAAAATATAATACATAAAAAACATTAAAATAAATATTTCCCAACAAATCGAAAATAATTTTTTTAAAAATCTTTATACTTAAATAACACTTGCATAGGTGAACCTAACAAACAAATGCCTCAAAAATAGTAACAAAATTAATAATAAAATAAGTGTTATACAATATTCAAACATTAACAAGAAAATAACAGCAACATAATAGTGAAATAATAGCAAAAAGTTAGAAAATAACAATAAACCAACAAATTTTAAGTATAGATAATAATATTTAAAAATGCATTTGATTTAGGATGCGTTAGGAAAGCCAATTAACAATTGAATTTATGCGTGATTGCATGTAATTACATATATGTAATATGTTTGAATGACCGTTATAATTATTGAGTTTCATTAAATTAAGTGTAATTAAGCAATCTAATTACACTCTCCAATTCTTAGAGGAATGTGGCATTTAGACTAATTACATACATAATTAGATTCTATTGTAATGTGCCTATCCAAATACACCTATACATATTATTTTATACAATAATAATATTTTAATTTTTGACATATATTTATTTTATTTTATTTTGCTAATCTCATTTAAATTATTTAAAAAACTTTATTGACGAGAGAATTTTTTTTACATTTTGACCTATTAAATATTTAACTAAATTATATAGTATTTATTATTAATTATTTATACTTGTCCAATAACCAATAAATGATGACAAGGTGTATGTGTTAAATATTAGAGAGAGAATAATAACTTAATAAATATGTGGCAACTATAGTAAGAACTTTTAAATTGGGAACCAAAATGATCTTACCACTTGGATTAAAATAAATAATTTTAAGTATTAAATTTTGTATTTATCTTACCTTATTAAAATAAAACCAACAATATTCATTATTTCCTTCTTTTTTCACAGTGCAATTGAAGTCTTGGGATGAAAAAAATGGATAATCTTGACTTTTTAGAAAAAAAAATTGAAGGAAAGTAAGAGATTAAAGTTATTAAGATTAATCAATTTGGGTTTTAGGTATTTGTTGTTATTTATTGAAAAACATTTCATTTTAAAATTTTGAAATCTTTTTCTTGATTATTTTCAAGTACTCAAAGAATTTCAAACATAAAATTTAAAACTTACTTCAATTTTTTTGTTGTATGCTTGAAATTCTTTGTGTAATTGAAATAATTAAGAAAAATCTCAAAATTTGTAGAATGAAATGGTTAACCAATGTTTTTCAATAATGTAAGAGAAACAAGTACTTGATACCCAAATAATAATATAATATTATTTGCTATTTTATAAATAGTTTTGAACTCTCTTTTTATCTAATTGAATGGCATGACGCCACCTTAGTTGAAGTACCTAGATTTAAAAAATAATAATAATAATAATAAACCACTTTTATATTATTTGTTTAACTCAGTTTTTACTCGATTCATAATTGATTCATTAAAATGTTGTACTGGGTTGGGTAAAATTGATAATCTGTCCAATCGACTAATCAACGTGATTTTTGTTGGATAAAAATTGTCAAAAGTAAAAAGCCTCCGAAACATAAGAAATAAATAAACAAATAAAAACAATGAACTTCATGGAAATTATTTGCATTGGGTCAATCAAGTGGTGATTACAATTCTTTTCTTCCAAGTACTCTCTATATTGATTATGATGAACTTTGAATGAAACCAAATCCTTACCAACTACGAGAAAGGAAAGAAAGAAAAATCAACTAAATTTTCTACTTTTGCCCCCCAAAAAAAAAAAAAACTTTTCTATTTATCTTTTTTTATAAAAAATAAAATAAAAGATGTCTAATCTTGGAGATAAGGAAAAAGAATAGAAACTAAGATTTGAAGACAAAACTCAAATCGGAGTACAAATAAATGTGTACATAAAATCTTTTATTAGCATGAATATTTATTAATCATATCATAGCATCCTTGCAAGTTTACTATGAAACATGTCATGGATTCTTTTTTTCTTTTTTCACTCAATGTTTCTAAAACTAGTCAGTTGCAGCAAATTTGGAATCAGTTTTTAAGCAGTGAATCTGTTAAAATATTTCATGATTGAAGGGGACAGAAAGCAAAAATGATTCTGAACTACCTACAATTTCACTCACGAATTTCATCCCAGGTTTTGTTAGTTACTGCTGCGCTGCTTGCTCATCGTCGCCCAGATCTCCCTCCCCGACAACCCTTTGTGCAATTCTGTAGTACAGAATACCCATAGTAGCCACGCAGGCCCTACATAAACCATAATTCATACAAAGTGAATCAAGAGTTTATAATCACTCTAGACTCTGCAATTTAAGTTGGTTCCATTTATACATCTGCACTTGAAGATACAAAGACAGTCACTTCATGATCCATCATTAAATTCTCTCGCAAAGAACCAAATAATAAAAAATTAGTAGCCAGGAGGAGGAGAATAAAGGAAACCGTCTCAGTACTCGACCAAAAGAACAGTGTCTGCTTTCACTCATTATTTCTATCTCTCCAACTTAACTGGTATCCATTGAGATATCAATTTCACCACCCAAAGGTTAGAAGGAAAGATGAATAGACAAACACAAGAAGAGATCGATATTAATAACAAATATGTAAATTTATGCACAAGACAGAAAGGTACATCTGTTTGTTCATTTGTAGGCATTGGCACTTATTCCAGATACAAAAAAAGAGGTGTGGACTTACGTGATTGCTATGACAAGAAGTACTTTTCTTGGATCCATCCGTGTTGGTCTTTGATGCTTCAATCGACCTTCAGGGATGTCATCTGCATTCGATGCATCTTTACGAGGAGGTGCAGTTACTGGTAGAGAAGGTAATGCACTTGACCAGAAGGGAATCAATGCTCTGAAGAACTTATGACGAAGTGAACCTACAACAACAAATTATAGAGTTAACAGAATCATGAACATGAAATCACAACTTAGGCACAAGAAATATTTATCTTATCTAAGTTCTCCATTACAAACACACTTAGGAACTTTATATGGATGTATTAAGAAAAGCTTGATGAAAAATGTCTCAAAAGAAGAACAAATCAGAGCAGTTCAAATAAATTAGACAGCAGAAAATCACTTGATGAACCAAGGGTTTAACATACCCCTCCGAGAATACTTTTTACGATTTCCGTCTTCATCATCTGTAATATAATAGGAGATTTCAGAGTTCTGCCGATCAGCATGGACTGTACCCTTTCGTGTTGTAGCAATAAGCTGGGTCACATAGCAACATTAGACAAAATACCCAAGATAAGAAACAAACAACTAGCATAAATAAAATTGATATATACACGCACAATAAGTAACATGACTTGAACAACTCATATTACATACAGTAGTTAATCCAAAAAAATTCACTTACAGCAACAGGACTTGAAGTTTTCATGTAATTCCCAGCTGAACTAGGACTATCTATCTCCATTATTTCTGACACTGAAAGTTTAGGAGGGCCAACAGCTGAGTATCCTTCATCTTTGGCCACAGAGGCTGATGAATTCCCATTATATCGCATAATAGCAGGAGGACCACAAGGCTCAGGTGTATTAAGAGAAACGGGATGATTTCCAAACAAATTCTTCTCCATGCCAGTCTGCACAATAGCAAGTCATTTAAAAGCTATATCACATAGTAGCAGATATGATAAACACTTGAATTGTATTCATGCTAAAATGGAAACTACGATATGGAAATCTGCTATATAGAGCAAGCTAAAATCCCAATCAATCAAAAACCTTTTTTCTTTGCTGCTTTATTACAGATAATTAACAGATTTAAAGGTCAATTTTATAGACAAATTATGACCTTCAACATTTTTAAGCATCAGAAGATTGAGTGGGCACCTCAAATACTGGGATGGCCAATATAGTCAATGAGATTTCAGAAACTTTTTTGTCATTCTATGCTTTTAGATGACATTGAATGAAAAGGTTTGGCCATTGCAGACTTGCATGGCCTACATTTTATGATAATTATCACTGGAAGAAGTTGAATCAGTTGAATAATGCATTTGAAAGGAGAAATTTTTTTGGCAGAATGTACACCATCCATTTTGGAACCTCTACCACGGGAACAGTTAAATCTTGTGACTTTCACGTCGACCACTGAAAGGCCAAAATCAAGCTTGATCAGCGGCATACGCGAAAAGTGTAACAATTGGATTACAACTTAAAGTTGGCAAGTCACAAGAATAGTACTTCTTAAGCGCCCAAAACCAATATGATATTTTCTTTAAAAAAGACAGAAGAATAGTTTGATAAGCAAATATTGAAAGGGGGACAAAAGTTATGCAAAGTTCAATTTATATGGAATGAACAGTTCTTTCTAACAGCCAAACCAACCATGAACTGACCTGCATAATAGCGTCCTTCAGCAGTGAATGAAGACGGGATGCCGAATCTTTTACACTCTTGGGAGGCCATATCTGGGAAAGAAACCATTAAAAATGAGACAAGTCATACTGAAAGAAGTAACTTATAACCAAGACCAACAACATATCTGCCATAACCCAAGCAAACAAGTAAAGAAATTAAGTCATGCCACAGACAAATTATACAGTCTTGAGTCCTTGACTAACAGATCATGGAAATTCTTCCCACACATTAGAGAATGCCAGTTACATCTTGTTCATTTATTAACCTCCATCCGCTTTTGCTAAGCCCATGGAAAAGTTTCAATCAAATAAAATTCCCAGAAAATGTCAAAAAAATGCTAATCAGTGAAGGACTCCGCCTCCGTTAAATACTCATATGACTAGCTCCAAAGGCAGAAGTAGCATCACAATAGTTTTTATCACAGTTAACCATCTCCTATCCACAAACACATTTAGCATTTAAATGTTTCCAACTACTATTAAGTTGTGAGGTTCAAGGACATGCACCATCAATGCTGTGTACATATATTAACCACTTAAAACAATACTAAGCAGAAGCACGAGGCTAAAGAGCATTTAGGAAACTTACAGATGTAGAACACGAAGGACACACGTATCCAGCAGATGCAGTGTGCGGAGGAAAGCTTTTAATATGTGAAATCAAGCAATTTGTATGTATGACATCTAGGGTAGCAAAAATATAACAGTGAGATTATACAACAAAACTACAACATGCTGTTTGCAAGAAAGAAAAAAGGAGGCAGTATCTACATCAGTATAAACACATACGTAAGCAACCCAACCGAGTTTTTTCAGGGCCAGCCCCCTCCTCAAAAATGGCTTGGCACTTGCAACACTTGGGAGGCCAGTCATACTCTCCATCTATTACCCATTCTGAGTAAGTATGTATCTAGAGCAAAAGGGAAAGAAAAAACAATTATAAGCTGTGAACAGCATTTCGTAAACATCGCCACTAAGAATTGCTTTGTAACACTGTTAAATATACATAGCAGAAATACACTGTTAAATATACACAGCAGAAATCATAATTAAGATATTGCATACAATTTAGAAAAATAAAAAATGTACACGAAGATCTATAATAAAGGGAGTAAAAATTAATTATCAATAAAAGAGTAAAAGTTATTAACAAGTCTAACATATCCAGAAACATAAAGCTTCCATAGAAGTTGTACTCTTTTGCAAGAACAGTTCTAGCGCCTCCCAAGTAGATACATCCATGCCCATTCTTACTCATAAAATTCTTTAATTTTTGCTCCTAGTCACAGTAGTTTAACTACATTCTGCTTGAACCAAGTTCAAGTCTTGGAAATACGGTTTTGAGTTAAAAGAGAGTAGGATGTTATAAACTTACCACGCATATTTGGTGTTCAGGAAAGCATATGCATTCTCCACAAACAGGAACCTTGTGCACGAAACAATATAACTTTGTCGCCTGAAACAATGAAGGAAAGAATGGAGGTTTACACAGGCATTTATTTATCTTCGATATCAACAAACCCCTTCCGCTCTAAAAATCATCGTATTAATACACACTACTTAATTCATAACATAAAAGGGTACATTCTACTTGAACCTCCTAAATATCAAGCTCAATTTCTCCTCTCTTCTGTTCTTTTATTAAAATAATCAAATTCGCATCTTTCCGATTAATAGAACTCTAAACTGAAGACAACGGAGATCTGAGGAAGGCGTAAATTCTTTAAGGCGATGAACAAATTTGTTGATAGATCCAGAATCTACAACGAATAATTATAAATTCCGGCACAATTTCCACAAAAATAAACGGAAAAATTGAAACATAGAAATGTAGATATACAGCTGTGACTGGCAGTGAAAGTATGAAGGGATCAAAATATTGCATTAAATTGATAGAAAAAAGAAAAGTACCTTGCGGCATTTGCAGACCACCATGGCTTAAAGATGCGAATAAGCACGGTATCGATCACTTGGAGTTCGATTCCGGTATATGCAAAACTTTGAATGCCATAGATAGATCCCTAGGGTTTAAGGTAAGTAGATGATAACAGAGAAAGAGGAATTAAAAAGAGAGAAATCTGAGTTGAAAGAACATGGCAAACTTTTTTTTTTCTGAAAGGTAAGAAAAAGGGAAAATGACAAAATATTATTTCACATAAAAAAAATTACTGAGTTTTCGGCTTAGTTGATGAGTTTTTGGGATTTGTATTTGTTTGCTCCAATGTGCTAATTAATATTCCGTTACATGTTTCTTATAATAAATGAAAAAAATATTTTTTACAGAGAAAATAAAAAGGGTAAGCTCCTAATTAGTCACTAAACCTTTTGAGTGTTTCTATTTTAGTCACCAAATTATGAATATTTTCAATTTGATCACTAAATTATCTGAACTCTTTTCTTAGTTACTATGTTGTTTAAGTTTGAAATGGTTGGATGACGTGTTAGTTGTAAATTACATTACGAGAGTGTTTCTATTTTGGTCAATCTAACTATAAAAGTTTTTTTATTTAGTCACTTAAGCTTTAGAAATTAGATTTTTTTTAGTCATCATGTCGTTAAGTTGATGATGTAAGTTTGATGTGGCCTTTTTTATTAGTCTAAAAATAAATTAATCCCTTCAAAATTTATACCTTCTATCAATTTAGTCCTAATTCTAAAAAAATAAATTTAACTCTCGATATTTTTGAAATTTGTCAATTTAATCCAAATTATTGGCCCTTTTTTTTCCTCACTGCCCATTCTTTTATGCTCTTAGTTGTTATTCAGCACAAGAAAACTCAAAGGTTTCCAGTTTCCTATGGAAGAAATATCATAAGCTGTCAATAAAGTTTCTTTAACACTTTAGATTAAACGATGCTTCTCCAACATTGAAAAACTCAAAGGTTTACTTGATTAAGGAGGTCGAGATATCCTATATCAACTAATTTGAGACAACCATGCATTTTTAAATTTACTAGATTAAGGAGCCTAAGATATCATTTCTATTATGTAGTAAGGACAAATATTGTCTTTATCACTCATATCTCACTACATAGTTTGTGATATACTTAAGAACACTCTTTATAGTACAACAAATTACGAAAGATATTTAACTTTATTAAAGTATATGACTCTTGATGTTAGAACTATAATGACCTTAAGTCTAAGGATCATATATGTAACACCCCTCGCCCGACCCAATCATCGGGTTCGAGTTATAGGTTTCTACATTCATTGCAGGAGCAACTATAGTCAAATTCACAGTAAAATAATCATTTTCACATGCATTCAAACATCAATCATGATTAAGTTATAAAAATAAATCATTTCGGAGCCTTATTTGAGCTTACGAAAGTTCTTTGTCAACCCGAGCACAAAATATGACCAAGTTGCAAAGTTTTAGAAATTTAGGGCTAATGTCGTGACGTCGTCTCTCCCACGTCATGATGTCGCCAAACAATTTGTCATATCGTGACTTCAGGCCACTCGACATCGCGACATGACTCACTGTTGGTCGACGTTGCAACAAGGTAGGTTGGTCGTCAATACGTGGCCTCTATTTTTGGTAAAAATTGAGTCATTTGGTACGTATTTCAAGTTTCTAACCAAACCTATCAATGTGATCACCAAATTACCTATTTCATTTGTATCAAAACATATCAACAAACTCCAACATCCATTTTTAACTTCTTCTCATGACATTAATTAACTTTAAGCATTTCAATGTCATTAAGGCATACAAACCAAATCATTCAAATACTTACCCTTACTTATGCCAAATCTATTAAAACATGCCATTTCACTTTCAAAACATACACAATTCATTCACCAACACTTTAATAGCTTATATATCTAGTTAGGAACCAAATCAACCATTCCCTAGCACATAACTCAAGCTTTACAACAAAATATATCATATTAACTAGGTACCAACTATTTCCAAATCATGCATTTCTAATTCACATACCAACTAAATAGGTTCATGTTTTAACTTCCCAAAAGCATCCAACATTGCTAAGTCAAGTATAACCAATTCATTTGCTATGAACAAAATGAGAATCATCATATACCAAATTCATCAAAAGCTACCAAACTCATCAAGACTTTTATACATTAAGGTATATACCGAAACACTTATATAGATGCCACAACCCTAAACTCAAAACGACCAAATATTTATCGATTCAATGATAAGATATTGTGAGCTTTAGAACGATCTGGCTTGACATGTTCCACAAGGTGACAAACTACAAGGAAAAGGGAAAACAAACTAGGTAAACATATAAAATGCTTAGTAAGTTCATAGGCGTTAAACAAAACTTACCTTGTCTTTTATCTAAATATAATAAGCAACATTAACTTGACATAAATTGGCTAGACATGACAAAAAAAAAGCATCAATAAGGTGAGCTTTAACATGTAATCAAACCATATAACAACTTAGCCACTTATCATACCAATTCATGTCATTTTGTACAACAAACTTTCAATATCATTCAATCAAGGGATAGTGTAATCACATACATGTTCATGGCATTACTCCAATACATTATTCAAGCTCAATTCAATATTGCTCTAAATGAACATCAAGATCATTACATCTCTTTTCAATTTCTCATTTCATATGAACCATATCGTCCGATGAATCCTAGTATACAGACCCAGATACACAGGTATCTACGTCACACCAGTTTCTCGTCTGAGCTAAGTATATTCATGTCAGGTTATTTGTCTGAGCTAAACCTTTATAATAACACATTTGATTGCTTGTCCAATATGAATATATATACATGTTAGGTTACATGTTTAGGCTAAACCTTTAAAATGACATCAGGTTACTCGTTCGAGCTACACTTATGTCACATTTATTTGAGTATCCACAACAAATGCTAGACCTCAGTAATCATCTGTAATCAATCTTGTACTAGCACGCACAAAACTCTATTAGCATGCCAATCGTATCCTAACCTTTACTAAGTTCACACGGGTCTCTTTTTTAATTATAACCATCATTTTGCAATTTAGTCCAATTCTCACCTTTCATACAATTTACAACCAATTGAGCACAATCAAACATATATACACAAATCAAACACATAGATATCATATGAACTTACCTTGTCAAAACAATAAAGAAGTTGAACCTTTAGGGACTAATCGACAATTTTGGTTTTTCCTCTATTATCTCCGATTTGATTCAATTCTTGATCTATTCAATTATTTTAGACAATTCATCAATTCCAAAAATTTTCATATTATGTCATTATATGTATAAACCTATATAATCTCATTTTTTCAATACCCCTAAAGTTTTACATTTTATTCAATTTAGTCCCTAAAATCGAAATAGCCATAACTTTAAATTTTGAGGTTTGGTTTGAAAACTAGCCTCAGTTAAATTCATTACAGACTTTCTACTATCTATTATTACTAAAATTTCATATCAATTCTATAATTTATTCACTTTAGTCCTTATGTAAAAACTAAAAACCAAAAATTACAATTTAGTCCTTTTTTTCAAAATCTAAGCTTAAAATCTATCAATTTAACACCAATTTCTTCAAAAATCAACAATGACAACTTTAAAAATAGTTTTACAAATTAGTACATAGGCTAGCTAAATCAAGCTCTAATGACCTCAAAAACATAAAAGTTACAAGAAAAGGATCTGGAAAAACTTACCAATTGAGGACTAAATGCTAAAGCTTAAAAAATGGCTTCCCTTAGGTTTTTTTCTAAGTTGGTTCGTTGAAAAAGAAAGAAAAAAAGGTGACAACTCCATTTATTTTAACGTTTTATACCTTAATTAAAATTTGATTAGTTTAATTAATCTTTCTTAATTAACATAATAATCATGTTTTATTGTTTAAGTCACCAACATCCACTAACACATATTCCAAAATAGTTTAATTGCCATTTTATACCTTTGGTTAATTGCAATTTAAGTCCCTAGGTCTTTGGCCAGTTAAAAACCTATATTAATATGATTTTATAATTTAGTCCCTATACCCTGATTAAGCAATTAATAGAAAAATTTGAAGGACCAAAATTTAATATTCACGGACCCGGTTTATGGAAACAAGGTTCAAAAACTGATTTTTCCAGTACCATTGAAAATCGGGCTGTTACAATATATACCATTGTCACTATGAGAATTATTGTGGCTATCATATAATAATCCAATAAGTATTTCATGCTAGGTCAGCCTAGTACAATGTTCTTCTAACACCTAGTCGTGTGTTTGCTTGATATCCCATACCCATGACAACATATTGTCATCAACCAACCGCACATTAGTCTCAATGTATTATTGTCGTTTAAGTGCATAATAATGCTTAATTAAAACATTTAAGAATAATCATATTATTCTCGGATTTTATTAATAATCCGTTTACTCAATACATAGAAATATAGAATGAAAATAATAATGATAGAGCATTTATTAATAAACAAGGTAAATAAATATCTTATTACAAATATTTCATGATTGGTCTTTAGGTAAATAAGTATGCTATACAAATGCCACCATTTTTGAAATAATCTCAATAGAAGAGAAAGATAAATTAATAGTAACTACATCACTCGAACAATTTTGAAACATATCAAAGATGCATCATCTTAATTAAACCACTGAAAATTGTATCATATTCTCGTCATCATTAGACCTGTAACAGCCCAAATTTCAGTGATATCGGAATAGTGATTTGAGATTACTAAATCTGACATGTGAGTTTAGATATTAGTAAGTAAAAGTTAAGTGTGGTTTTAGAAATGATTTCGAATTAGTGAAACTATGAATTAAAAGAAATTTGTAGATTAAATAAGATAAAAACGAGGTATCGAGACCTCGAATTCATAAAATGAGCCATAAATATTTTTATAAATATTTATGGAGTGTTAGTAAGTTAGTATTAGAGTTTCGTTAAGAAATTTTAAGGTTTCGGTAGTCGATTGGATAAAAAGGACTAAATTGAATTAAGTGCAAAATTATGAAATAGGATTAAATAGCTCTAATAATAATTAAAGGAGGACTAAATAGGAAATTAAACACCTATTATTGGGCTGGACGTATTAGTGTGCAGGAAAAATAACAATCAAGTGTGAACAAGGGGCAAAATTAGAAAAAGGGTAAAAAATTAAATTGTAAAATATAATATATTAGGTAAAATCTAGAGTTTTCTTCATTTTTCTTCATCCTCTCCAGAAAAAACACCATTGAAGGGTTCTTTTAAGCTGGTTTCTCATATTTTTACTATATGTAAGCTCAATTCTTGATTATTTCTTGTAAATTTTGTGTTTCCGAGACTTTTACAACCAGGTCCACTTGTTTAATTCATTAGTTTTTGAATTCATGGGTAATTTTTAAAGTTTCCATGAATAATTGATGAAATTTTATGATGATTTATCATGGAATTAAGGTTTTAATTTCATTATATGATGATTTTATGGAGAGATTTGCATAGAAATTTATTTTAGGACCTAATTGCAAAAATTGTTGGAATTAGGGTTTTGTGTTGAATCTTGGAATGTCAAAGGCTGTGAAATAGTTTGTATGATTTAGATAAAATGATATTTGAAAGGAATTAGTTTAATTTATGAATGAATTGAGTAGGGACTAAATTGTAAAAATTGAAAAGTTTGGGGTAATTGTGTAATTTTGAAAATTAAGGGCATAAATTGTGAAATAGAATGGAATTGAAATAGATGCTAATGAAGGAATGATTTTATAATTATAGATCAAGAAAACGAAGTGAATCGTGGAAAGGAGAAAATTCAATAATAGTCCCTAACTTTCTATGACTTTTGCAAATTAGCCCATGTAAGTTCATATGGAAAATTTAATGTTTTGTTATGAAAATATTATGGTTTTTAAGTATATTATTATAGATGAATACTATTAAATTGTAAAAAGTATGAAATAGTATTTAAGTAAAAATACATAATATTTGGAACAATGAATTTGAGTGCTTCTATTCTGTGACCATAATGAATTGGCGGAAAAGATGTGATATGTATTTCCGTATAAGACCATAGCTGGGCTATGGCATCGGTGTGAATGTGATAATATGATTTCGTATAAGACCATATCTGGGATATAGCATCGGCATGTTATGTGATTCGTGTAAGACCATGGCAGGGCTATGGCTTCAGTGTGTGATGTGTGACAATGTGAAAGTCCATAGTTTACTATGACAATGTGATAATGAAGCACTCAATTCCTTTATTATTCCTTAATTTGACAACGGAAGTAAGTGAGAAATGGGCCCAAGGGAGTTAAATTTGTGAATAGCAACCTGGAAATTATCCAAATGAGTTTATTAATGAAATTGTAATTTGCAAGATGAATTAGATAAGCTAATAGATATATGATTGTGTACAATATTTGGTAAGATTTGTGTAATTATGCCTATGAGCTTACTAAGCTTCTATAAGCTTACTTGTGTATGTTATTTGTTTTGTAGATTGACTTATATACATACGGAGGATCAGATCTACAACAAGGATCACACTATCCAGATTTACTCCGGTAGATTTTGTTAAACAACTTTTTGGTTTATATGGCATGTATAGGAGTTGATTTTATAATGTAATTGTGTGAATGATTAAATATGCAAAGCATGTTGAATGTGATGTTTTATGTTTGAAAATGAATTATACATGTTTTGGTTTGAAACAAATGATTAGATGGATTCTATTAGTGTATAGTTGTGTTTAGGTACAAGAAAATGGATAAAAGAATGTTATTTGATCAAGATTTATAAATCAATGTTTTGGATATAAATTAAGTGTGTTTATAGGTGAAAATAGCTTAAAAATAGTAAAAAAAATGAGGTTTTCATAGGGCCAAGTCACATGGGCGTGTGCCCAGGCCGTGTGGAAAAGTCAGAATCTGCACATGGGCAGGCCACACGGGCATGTTCCACACCACACGGGCATGTGCCCCTATCTTCAAGGAAAAATTTCTAAAGTTGTCAATTTAGTTCCGAATCACTTCTAAATCATATATAGGGCCCCGTAGGCCCATATTAAGGACTTTAAGATGAAATTTGATAAGAATTGATCTTAAACGTAAAGTTTATGACTCGATTTTGTATAAATGTTAGTGTATAAGTTCGGTAATGCCTCGTAACCCTATTCCAGTGACGGCTTGGGGTTAGGGGTGTTACAAGACCAAACTGATGACGATATTTAGTCAACCAAGAAAGCATTGCTAAGAGATCTATTGCATCAGTAATGCACAAAAGACTAAGTCTCAAATGGCATATCTTCCTGCTCATTGTCTCAGACTCTAATTTTGTGATCACCATTACAGTACTCTATCGTGACAAAGCCATTAGATCTGTCAGCACCCATATAGTAGCAAATCTCATATATTCGCCAGAATAGGACTAGAAGTTAAACACTAAAATTAAAATCATCACTACTTTAAGAGAAAGTAAAATAAACAAAAACTGCCACAACTTTTAATGAAAGTAGCGAGGACAAAAATAAAAAATAACTATTACTTTTAGAGAAAAAGTAAATTAAAATGAAAGTCACCACAATTTTTAGAGAAAACAAAATCAACAAAATTTAAAATAAAAATTAAAAAAAATACTATTGAAGAGGCGACAACCAATAATCAACTTTTTACCAGCAACGCTAAAAAATTGTTTATAGTTGATAATAAAGAATGAAGACTATGTGACCACATGTAAGAGTTGTTTAATTTGGTGGAAGTAGATGGAATTCTACAAATAGATTGGTTCTTTATATTCAATCAAATAAATCAAAAAGATACATATAGGACTACTCTAATCTTTTAGAGTGAACTTAAAACTCACTTTAAACCTAAATTAACAAACTAATTGTTATGTTAACTAAAAGGTCCCATCTCTTACCCACCAAAATACCAAAGCAAAGAAACCCCAATAACTTGACCTTTTTTATCTTCAAACTTTAGCACTTCCCATTAAGGAAACCCAAAAATTAAAAGTAAGAAAAAACTAGAGATGGATTCTTGTACTCCTCCAATGCATTGTTTTCTTATTGAAAAGTGATTATGTGAGTGATTTTACTTATACTCACAGAACACCTAAAAATTTTATTTTGAGATGATAAAATAATTTAAATTGAATTATTAAAATTTAAAAAAAATCCAAAAATGTAACTTTTCATTTAATATAAGAGCTAAAGTAACTAAATTGAATTATTAAATTTAAAAGGAGCCAAAACTAAGGAGCTGCTTGCCCTTAGCTATGCCCCTATTTGTATTTTTCTTTCTATTATTTTTATTTGAATTATTATTAATTATATTACTGTTGAAGTTTTTCTTAACTTTGTAAATGATTTTAAAAAATTACATAAATTATCGATTGAGTCTTAACTCGATTGGCATGGATATTGTTGTCAATGCAGAAGGACGTTGGTTCGAATGTACTAAAATGCATTATCCTCCTATTTATAGATTAGGGAGGAGTTATGATTAGTTCTAAGCATTATATTAAAAAAAAAACAAATATGATCAGAATCAAATTGTTAAAAAATTACATAAATTAATTAATTTATTCTTCTTTAAAATGAAGGCATCCCCACGATCAAAACTCTTTTTCAACTTTTGGACAGAGATACAGAGTTCCAAGGGATTGGAGAACTGAAGGTTAGCTGAATCTGTAAATTACAAAGTACAACGAAAGTGTAGTCAGTATAAAATAGGTAATATACCTTGCGTATATTCAAACCCGTTAATTATCAAATATATAATTATTTAACTAATAATTATGTTTTTAATTAATAAATTTAATATATTTATTTTAATAAATTTAATCCATATTAAAGTTAAGTTAAATCAATTAAATTTATTATTTTAAAATTAATAAAAGACATATTTAAACAACCATTACGTATATAATTTTAATTCATATTAATTTCTATAGATTATATTTTAGTTAATCATTAAATTGTATAAATACGATTTATGTAATTAATGAAAGGAATAAAAAGAATAGTTATGGATTATTTCATATTCATTTTAAGTAAAATTAATAGTTTATATATTAAAACGTAATTAATGCTTATAATACAAAAATAATTAATATATTCTATGAATTTTTGGGAAATTATATGTTTAAAAATAATTAATATTTTATTTAAAATTATTTAAATCTATTGATTTTCAATATTTTATGGGATTTTTTATAAAATATTTTATTAAATTTAGTCAAAGATATTAATTTATACATAGTTTATGGAAATAAAGTATTAATGTGTAAAAATTTTGGGTAGGTATTTAGTGTGTACAAAATTTTATTAATGTTAATATTATTGAATAAAATATATCATTGTAATCAAATTATATAATTAATTAATTAATTAATTGAATTTATAGGATTTTACCATAAATTGCATGCTTATATTCCTTATATTTTAATATAACTACTTATAAAAGGAATGTGTTGACAAGTGGTACATTCACCAATTTTCTTTATTTTACAAAAGGTTAAATTTTAGTTTTGGTTTGTTATGTCTAACTTTGATATTTAATATATATAATTTAAGTTCTAACATAATTTGTTATTAATTAGTTTAAATAGTTAATATAGTTAATTTTCTAATTAAAACATTACATGGTTATATATAATTTGAATACTCTATCTCTTAGAGACTAACATGTAACTTTAGGGGTGGAGCTAGGGCTTAATAGGGCCCTGACCCTTTAAAATGGAAAATTTACCTTTAATTCTATTTATAATTTATAAAATTTTAAATTAGTAATTGTAAAATTACACTTTGTCCCTTATAAAATGATAAAATTTGATTTAATTTTTAAAAATTGTAAAAATATAAGGTACTAAAATGATAAAATTGTATTTTTACTGTTGTAAAATATATAACTTAATTCCGCCCCCAAAAAATATTTTCTAGCTTTGCCTGTGTAGATCCCATTGCTTTTTTACATAATTTTGCCTATTAGAATATGTTGAAACTTGAGCATTAATCTATATAATTTAATTTTTTTACATAATTTAGCCTATTTACTTTTTATAGTGTCGTTAGTTAGTCTAAGTAGTTAATATTATTAACTATTTCAATAAAAATATTGACAACTAGTTTTGTTAAGAACACTTTCCAATAAAAAATTTTCATCATGATGATTATGACATGATTTTTTTATAAAAAATCCTAATTAACTTTTCAATATTTTTATAGTTACATAATTATCAAGTATTTTTTTTAATTTCAAAATGTCATGGTAGAGAATTTAATAGAAGAATTATAGCAGTGGTAACAATTAAGACATTAATTTTAAATCCAAAAAGTTGAGAATTATATTCTGAAAATAAAATAAGGAGATTAAATCCTAAATGTTGAACTGTTTAGGGACTTAAAATATATTTTAAGATTCAAATTTTAATCTATAATTTCACACAAATAAATAATCAACTTAATATGAAGCGTAAGTGGAGAACCATACTAATATTAATAATTTTAGATTTATTAATACTTTTAAAGAATTTTAATATATTTATGGTATGAGAAAAGGAAAAAAAGAGGATAATCTCATAAATTGTTAGTTAGAATTACATATATATATATATATATATATGAAGTTGGGATAACCATACTTCAAATTATTGTTTTGGGCTTGGTGTGGTTGGTGGTTGTTCACGTTCTTTTTAGAGTGGTTTCGAGGTGTTTTTTTAGTTAGCAATTAATGATTTTTGTTCTGTCTCATGCTTTATTGTTTCCTTTTTTTCTTATAAATAAGGTTTTCAGTAGAAATAGAAATTGTTCGATAATGAAAATTATACACACTAATGATCTACGTTGGTAGCCAACGCTTAAGCCACTAGTGATGATTCCTTCTCTTTTTCTGCTTTTAAAGAGTTGAGCCGGTTATGTTGATAACCATTTTCTTTGGCTTAATGCCATTGTTTGAACTCCTTTCGTAAAATAAAATTATAAAAAAGGAAGAAGAAAGAAATAGTTTTCATTGTATAATATAAGATAAAGATAATAATGTAGAGATATGAGTGAGCTGCCTAATCAAAACTTGTTTTTATTTGCGTCCGGAGTTACAATACGTACATGTGACAAATGGACCACTACTTGTTTTTATTTTTCTTTAATAAGCTTATGTAATATTTAATTATGAGATTTCATCTACTGTACTAACTAATTTATAGGTCATGATAACATCAGTGGGTTGCCAGTGTTACGTACCCAAACTCACACGTAAACCTACTCATATTAACGCACTTAACACCCACCACAATTTTTCCACTTTAATTAACTAAAAATTGAAGGCAATAACTGGGTGGTGAAGGTAGAAAGATACCACGTGGCAATAGAAGGAATGTGAAATCCACGTGGCCTCATAGTGGATGCTTCCCAACAAATAGACGGCTGTGAGTTGGATTTATATCATACTTACTTGTCGGTTATGTATGTCAAAGTAGTTGACTCCAATGCCATTTGCGCCACCTGTAACTTATAAGCTTACGGTTTAGCGTTTCTTATCCCAGATGTTTCCCTTTACCCCCTCACCCTCTTTTTGCTGCTGTTTTTTATTACCCATTTATCCCCTCTCTTTTTTATTATTTTAAATATTATTATAATTATTTATTCAATTAGTGAAATTATAAAAAAAATCTTAATTAGAAAGATAATACATTCTTTTAACTTTATTTTCTTTTTATGGTTGCAATGGGTATGAAGTCTTAAATGAATTTCCCCTTCATTGCTTCATTAGGGAAAATCCACAAAACCATGCCTAACTAAAACACGAATAAGTACAAATTTTCCATCTTCCAGATCAGATGGTGGACACACACTAAATCCACAACGCAAGTGGGTTCATTGCACCCCTTCTAAATTCTCGAAATGAGGACAAGAATTTTATTTATTTAAGAATGAAACTTCCATCAACACCTGTTCAAATACGTGTTTTACTGCTAAACCCGTAATTCAGCTGCTAATCAGAAATGAATAAAAGAAGAAAAAATCGACCCTCCCACTTTTTTCAGCTTAGTTGACCGACTTCGCTGGTTAATAGCAGCTCAACCCCCCACTCCCCTTCTCCACTTGTATCTATTTATCTATATATATACTGCTTACATCTACACCGTTTTTCACTCACTCTATCAAACTTCAAACTTGTTTACTTTTTCTATCAATCTTTCCTTGTAAACCTTTTTGAAGAATATGGCACTTGAAGCTCTGAATTCACCTACCATGCCTACACCTTTCACCAACAAATACGACGACATCGACAATTGGAAGAAAGGCAAACGTTCAAAGCGACTACGGACCGACTCCCCTACTACCCCCACCACCGAAGAAGAGTATCTTGCTCTCTGCCTCATCATGCTAGCTCGTGGCTCCCCCCAAGGCGCTGCTCATCATCATCCTCACTCTTCCTCCTCATCTGCTCATCCTCTTCATTTGAACTTGTCATACAAGTGCAGCGTCTGCGACAAGGCTTTCCCTTCTTATCAAGCTCTGGGTGGGCACAAAGCCAGCCACCGTAAACCCTCCACCGCCCAAAACCCATCTATAACCACTGAAACCAACGCCGCCGGCAGTAGCGGGAGGGGTAGGTCCCATGAGTGTACCATCTGCCACAAGTCTTTCCCTACGGGACAAGCCTTGGGAGGCCACAAACGCTGCCACTACGAAGGTGGCAACAACAACAGCAGCAGTTACAAGAGCGGTAGCGTGAGTGGGGTGACGTTGTCAGACGGCGGCGCGTTGAGCCAAAGCCACCGTCTCAACTTTGACTTTGACCTAAACATGCCTGCTTGTGAGGAAAATGAAGATGGAAGATTTGGTCAAATCTATGCCGAACAAGAGGTGGAAAGTCCATTGCCGACCAAGAAACCCCATGTCTTGATGGTTAAGGCATAATTGAATTTACAATCAATATATATATAATTTTTCATTAGTTCTGGGATTTATATCTTTGATGAATTGTTGTGTACAGTGAATGCGTTCATTGTTTGTGAACTCTCCCTATTGCAGTCAGCTGTTGGCAATTCATTGATTTATTTGTTTGAGCTGAATTGAATTTTTTTTTTCTTTTGATCATTCAATTAAAACCCAAAGAAATTCCTTAGTATAAATGGTAATTCCAATCGAGGATCCCATGTAGCTTAATGCTTTGAATGTACATTTGTGTGTCCAAGAAATGAATTGAACATTGATTTCACCTTTGGAAAATAATTTAATAATCAGAAATTTTAAGTTTTAATATGTAATATAAATAAAGTTGGAAGAGAGTCGTGTGATGGTAGTGAAATTAGGTTGATAAGAGTTACGGCGTGGATTGATTAGTTAGTGCCAACCCAATCCACCAACGCATTTTGGTTATTGATTCCCACCCAATGCGGGGTTCAAAGAGAAAACACAACTTTATTACACGACATGCCAACACTGAAACATTTCAATCAAACGTTAATCGGGTTTTGTCTGACTAACCAAATTAACTAGCTTTTCCTGTTGCGTAAATGCCCACACCCAATCCCTATACAGTTGAGTACCTTCTCTAAATTTAACTCCATCAAGTTTTCCACTTTTTCCATTGTATGCCCACTCATCAGAAGCCCATCAATTGATTTTGCGATTTCAGCTCTCTCAACCGTTGATATTCACATTAAACGTAACTTAGCCAAAGCATGACTACTTTGGTTTGCTTCTCTATCAAACCCTTGACTTCTTCCATTCCTACAAAATAAAAAAACCCAATTCTAAGTAACTCTCTTTTCCTGCACTGAACTTCCTAATGATGTATTGTATGAGAGTACGACTATGTTTGACCATGTTGACTCAGCATTATCGTCACGTGTGGTTTAAGCTATTAAGTGAGCAGTTAATAGATGGTTAGTTTTGTATAGGAAGTGAAGAATCCTGAGCGTATGACTTATGATCAACGAGAGAGTGCATTGGCATCGTGGCTGGTGAGTGTTGAAATCTTGCCTGATTTAGCAAAATGTGGATCTGCTTCTTCTACATGAACTGCTGTACGTAGACTTTATTCTAATGAATCTCAGATGTTCACTACATACTCGAAAAAAACAAGAGAGCATAGCATGTGTGCGTACTTGAGATAGATTAAGATGATTTGTGACAATCTCGTTACGTGTGGTGAAAAGACATCAGATACTGAACATATATCAGCTATCTTGAATGGTCTCACACCGGATTATGAGTCTGTGACAGCACTACCAGTACCAGCAAGTAACCTTACGATGTAGAGGCTGTATCATCATTTATTGTTGATATGGAGGATAGACAAAAGAGTGTGCTACCTCTTTTGGTTCGGTGAGTGCTAATAGTGCAAAGCATCAGTCTCAAGTCTCAACAAATCCCACATAGGAAATCTGTTCACCGAGTGAATGGTCAAAATCAGTCTTGGCTATAATCTGGTACACAGTTTAGACCAAGAGGTGGTCCATTTGTTCGAGCAACTTCTTTTATGAGAGGAAGAGCAGAGGTTGTTTTCCCAATAATAGATCACAGTGTCAATTATGTGCGAAAGTTGGACATGAACGACTATAGGAATCTATTTGCTGAGCAGTCTTTAGGTTCCTTGCATGCCAATACTTGCATGTTTTCAATCCATTTCACCATTGATTCCCAATCAAAATAATTAAAATTCTATAAAAATATCATTAAAATTTTATAATATTCAATTCAACCATCTACTCAACCGATTTTTTTATCCCATTTCAACCGGTTTGACTAAACCGATTTTTTACAAGATTTGTGACAATTTTTTTTCTTATACAAC
The DNA here is from genome assembly GCF_025698485.1 of Gossypium arboreum. Classification (NCBI taxonomy): domain Eukaryota; kingdom Viridiplantae; phylum Streptophyta; class Magnoliopsida; order Malvales; family Malvaceae; genus Gossypium; species Gossypium arboreum. The sequence continues at coordinate 2,750,847 of NC_069081.1, forward strand.
TTACAATTTTAGTTAGAATTGTTATTGATAAGGATGTAAATGGAACATTGGTGCTCATAAACTATTCGAGTTTGACTAATAAAAATCAAACTCAATTATGTAATTATCAAGCAAACCTCAAACTATTGATCAAACCAAATTCAAGCTTAGTAACTCTTAACTCGAATAGCTTGCAAGCCTTATCGAGCTTTTTGATATTTTTATATTAGTAAATTATTTTATATTATTAACCTTAAGCTTAATTATTAGGCGGAACTCAAACTCAAATTCAAACTTGAGTACAAAAAGTTGGTAACCGATCTTAATCAAGCTCAAGTAGCTCAATTATATCTTGAGCCAAGCTAAAGCTCAAAGATAGATATTTGATCGAGCTCGAGCAAAGTATCAAGCTCTGAAATTCGAACTCCACTTAGCTCAATTACACCCTAACAATTGGTTACCGACAAGCTCATTTTTTTATGGGCTTCAAAATGAAACCACGTTTTAAAGTATCATCCTCGACAAGTGCCTTCAAGAATTAAAACGAAAATAGCTTCGGGTCTCCTAAAACCTGAAGATTAACATGCCAAGGATGCCAACTTTTAAGTATACTTAATAAGCACTAAGCTGCCTAATTGTTTACTCAATGTTGCACTTCTGTTGCATCTTTTCTTGATCATAAAGAAATTACGAAATATTTAAAAAAAAAAAAAAACACTATGATTACTTGATTGAGAAACAACAAAGCATCCTTAGCTCAGCACCAGTTTAGATGTCCAGACTGAAAACAATAAACATTATCCTTCTAATTCAATAATCACATTACCAAAGGCTCATACACTGACAAAGTTCTTCCCAACATAAATTCTTCAGCGGTACTGCAAAAAAGGAAGACAAGAAACACCCAGACGTTACAAACTGCTAATCTAAAAATTAAAAAAAAGATTTAATGAAGAGAGGTTTAGGGTTACCTTAATGAATCCAATTTCCTTGGCATTGCTACGGAAGCACTGCCTGCAACACATGAGTCCATATTTCCTGATGATGGCGTGGGGGTTCCCGCACACACGGCTATCATATTAAAAACAAACATCAAACATCACTAAATCATTTGATCAAGACAAGACCAAATTAAACTCCATAGTTTATATATAATTTGTTTGTGTAATTTTGACATACCATAATCGCATTTTAGGAATTTCTATATTTTTATAAGCTCTGATATGCTATCATTTATGTTATATTCATATTTTTACATGCTAATCAACATAACAATGTCAATCCATGCAAACCTCGCGGCATCAAAATACGAATCGTTGGGGAAGGCAATCATGCATTCAAAAGCTAAAACAACAACTAATATCTAAATAGTCTTCTTCTTTAGCAATCAAAAGGAGGGGAGAGAGAGAAAAGAAAATACCAGGAGCGAGAGCCAGGGCCGTAGGTTTTAGGGTGAGAGTTCCAGACATTAGAGTGACCCATGATGGATTAGGTGAGCTGCTATTCCTCTATCAAAGCTCTGAAAAAAGGTAAGAGTAGGCAGGCTCCGCAGCTAATCACAAAACCTCTACTAGACGAAACGACGATATATATAAAGTATCCAAAACCCTAGTTTCCAATTTGTTGGGCAGGGGAGAAAAACTTAGGCCCAATAAGCATGATCATAACGGATTAATATCATCTTAGGCCCCTAAGTACGATGTCATCTCTCCCCCTTAAAAGAACGTATACTTTAATATTGTATAAATTTTCTGTGCTATAATCCACCCCGATTCCTTAACACCCACCTGATTTGACAATAGCCAATTTGCTAAACACACACACATGTTCAACTTTTAAATTTGTTTCCTTGCATGCTGCATACATGTAAAAGATAAATGATTGACATGTCAATGTAAATCATGACATATCCGAAGCTATCATCTAACTAGACGGTGAGGATGCAGTTCAGCTGAGCAAAGTGTAAATTTCAGTATATTAATTATCCCAACAAAATGCGTATCTGCAAAGGTAAACTCAATGCTAAGCTTAATTGTTGAGTTGTGGTGTAGCTAAATTGAATAGTGTTTTAGGACCAACGTTTCTCTTCATATGAGAAACTAGGTGTAGGTTAGATGAGGCAGGTAATTAAAGTTTGTAAGCCACAGCTCTCACTTTTAGCAATCAAATTCTTCCTCAAGCCCAATCAACTTCGCCGGTAAGGCTGAACTTTTAGATAAACCGTATCTGCCTCTCCTGCCTGTGCCTATCTGCGTGGTATTTCATTCTGTCCTGAACCTCTTTAAGCTGGTCAACCCGTAATGTTCTCATTTGCTCCCTTTCCCTCAACATTTCTTCTATAGATGAAACCTTAGCCAAGGAGCTAGACATATCCATGTAAGGCCTTAAAAAGAATCCTTCCCAAACCAAAATGAAATGCTACATTGGAAATTTGAAATTTAAGGATAAAGTACAAGTTAATAATATTTAAGATATCCGTAATGAAATTCAATCCAATAGTTGGTGTAACGTCAAGTGTTGAGTTCAATAAAACAAAGTATATTATCGGTATATGATTGTTACCGCTGTAAAATATATATAATATATTATTGTTGGATAAAAAATTTTAAGTACTCATAATAATAAGGGGAAATGTGGGTATTATACTCTTAATAGAGTATCATAAATATATGAAAGTGTTATAATTATAAGAATACTTTTGATGGGATATATCTATGTGAGTTTTAAGTCTAAGCGTTTTTAAAAGTTCAAAAGCTTGACTTTTAACAACATTCATGGAAAAATGTTACAGACACACGTTTCCAAATACTATGCATTGGCTAGTGTTGAACTTGTTGTGTGAGATGTGTTCGATTAATGAAGTATAATAATTGGTTCATAACATGATTTACCATGTACTTTTGATTAACTTTAACATGTTTTCACTAAGTGAAAGTTCAATCATAACATACTTTTATTTATGCAATTAGTTTTCAAGATTATCAAAATCTAAAAGTTTTAAAAATGAGAGAAATAATTGAAACATTTTCAAAATATGCATAATATTTTAATAATTACGAATAAAAATTATAAGTAACCAAAAGTGATACATTTGATTATTAATCAAGAGTTATCACTATTCACTATTTAAAAGTGATGAGTGATTGATTGTCAAACGAAAAGTTCTAGTCATGATTGTAGCAGAGATCCAATATGTAGCTCATGCAAAAATCTTTATAAAACCTTTATTTTGGATAATGTGCAAATTTGTTTTTATATATAAGGTGAAAGTAAAATATTGTCTCACTACTTTATTTTGTTTGTTATTTTTATTCTACTTAGAGTTAAATTGTATTTATTATTATATTTTACTTTTATTTTATTGAATATTTTCACTAAAATTTGATTTTTTAAAATTTAAATATATTATTTAAGTTTAATTTAATAATTAATAAAATAATATCACAATTAATAAAATTTATTTATGAAAAAGTAAACTTATTTTTTATTTTCCAAGCCTTTATTTTATTAAATAAAATTCTATGTTCAATTATTAATTTTAATATTTTGTAAATCAACTATTAAAATAAGATATTTGCAATAATATTTTAGTGTTATTTTTTTGAAAGTTGTTAAATTTTGGTTTTAAATCATCAGAACGAATCACTATTAAGTGATAAATTAATTTAAAATCAAAATCAATAATAAAATTTAATAATTTTCAAAATTTAGTGGTAAAATTCAATCATGTGTGAGAAATTTAAAGTTAAAATATGCTTATAATCCCTGTACTTTTCAAAAATTAATTTGGTAACACCATGTAGAAAAATGTAATTAACCTAAATTTAACAAAATTAACAGTCGGACAAAAATCTAAAAAGTATAAAAAGCTAAATTCTAATTTTTGAAAAGAACAGGGACTATTAAGATATTTTAACCTAAATTTAACCATATCCTTAAAGAATAATGGCAAATATTAATCAAAACAAAATATAGCAACATTATGGTGATAAATTTAAATTTTAACCCTTTTATCTTTACTACATATACCCCAACCCATCTTTATAGAATTTGCAGTTTCGCCCCTCTTTGAACAGTCTTCCCTAAGGCCTTAAGTCCCTACTTCGATGTCCATTCAATAAGACATGAGTTTCAAGGTAAAGATATCAATATATGTATATATTGATAGCATGACCAACTCTAACAAAGATATTTCATGCTTGACATGTAAAAAAATCAAAAGGCTTAAAACCTAGCATCATGTTATTTTTTAGATTATATAGATACAGAGTAGAGCATCTCACTATCTACTCCTACATAAAATCAGCATGGGGATGTCACCACAGCTTTTGCGCTCATGAGTTCGACAAAGATTGGTTTCTTCAGCAGCCAAAGTTATACGGCACAAGTCCTTTCAGCTCTGGCCCATTCAAGCGCATGTTGTTTGCATAGCTGGAACACAGACAGGGAGCAATCGAAAATCATGGCATCAAAACATAACAAGCAACTGCACTTTTGCCTATTAACATTTTTTCTTTCACCATAACGTATTAGCTTAAATTTTTTGACTTCGTGATAAAGGCGGTGCCACGGCCTTAAATTCTGTTACAACTACTTGGACACCATATCATGAACATTATTACACACATGCAGATAGCCTGTGTTTTAGGTGAAGTCAGGTGTCAAGCATATTCCCATTACTTGAACTTAATATAATAAAAATAGTATTAGGCTTCTACTTTTGCAGCTAATTCCTTTCACTCCCAAGGCAATCATTCGAAAGCAATTCTCATAGTGCACTAATGTCCGATGCAAGCAGCAGTTACATCTATGCAGGCATCACTAGTACATGTCCTAATGGATACACCTAGCATTCATGCAAATAGATTAGAGGGCTCAGTTACTTCCATCTCATTCTCATGCTTCTTCTTCAAGCAATGAACACATACAACCACAACGACTTCTTACAATTTTTATATTTAAAAAAGGGCTTAAAAGCTTGTAAATCAACTGTGATGATCAACAAAGAGAGCAATAAAAATGGTACCTTGGCATTGAGAACATCCCGAAAGGGCCATCAACCGGGATAGTCCCACAGAGATCATTGTTAGAAACATCGCTGAGTAAATCATAAACATTTTTTTGTTAAAATAGAAACCACATAAGACGAAACAAACGATATAAAGGAATTCTGAGTTTTGTTTTCTTTCTTATCATCTGAAACTTACAATACTTTAAGGTTAGAGAGGGCAGTAAGCTCCCTTGGAATGGATCCTGTCAAGTTATTGTTGTTCAGACGACTGTACAATTAGATTCAAGAACAAAAGATTAGTTTAAGCGAATGGTTAAAGTAAACTATTTGATCAATAAATTTTAAGCTACATACAGGAATCTCAGTGACTTCAGTCCGGAAAAAGACTTGGGAATTTCTCCTTCGAACCGGTTACCATACAAATCCAAGCCAACAAGGTTCTTCAGATTCCCCAACTCCTTTGGAATTTCCCCACTTATGTCATTTTTGTACAGCTCCCTGCAATAATATTAAAAGTATAGCTTAAATGATGTACAAAGGCAAATACAGTAGAAGTTTTTGGGGACTAGAAACTAAACAAGTATGATTGAATTCAACTGGCGATACAATGACATTGGGTGAAACCGTGAAATTGCATATGTTCAAACATTCAAACCAACAATAATGGGAAAAGTTAAAATCAAAATTCCATAGGGTTCAATTAATTTTCTCATTTTCTGTTCAACCAAACAAAGGATTAATAAAAGTTATGGGGCTATTACAAGTACTGGAGATGTTGGAGTTGAGCTAGCTCAGGCCCCAAAGTTCCAGAGATATTAGAGTTCCCCAAGTCCCTGTAATTGAAAGAAAATAATGGAGTTAGCAGTTAGCATCAATCAAGTTTATGCATTATATTGTAAGACCAAAAAACAAACAGAAATTATGGGGTTATAAAGAAAAATGAAGAGGGAATCATACAAGCGAATCACATGATTGTGGGAATCACAGGTGACATGAAACCAAGTACAGGGATTGACAAGCGTAGGGTCCCAACTCTGCAACACATTGGTAGGGTCAGAAAGCCTCCTCCTTAAAGCATGCAGAGCATTTCCTGAAACATAAAACCAACGAAATGGTAAATTTTTAAAGAACCCCCACACTTTTTTTTAATCATCAAGTAGCTTAGGTTCCCAAGATAAAAAAGGTAACTTTGAAATTTAAATGAAAAAAAAGAACAAAACCAAAAGACAAAAGAAAATTCCATTTTTTATCCATCTAACAAAAATAGTTATAAGGCATGTTAAAAAACTAAAATAAAAACCCCATCTCATCCTTTTGCAGACAAGAGAAAAAAAGATGGAAATTTGAAACCTTAAAAGAGTAAAATGTAGATAGAAAGTACCTTCAGAGTTGGTTGAAATGGCAGGGGAAAGAAGTGGAAGTAGAAAACAAAGGGACAAGGAAATCACAGCGAGAGGAGCCATTTGCAGATGGAGAGAAAGGATGAAGAAGAAAGAACCGAACTCAGAGAAGAAAAAAAGGGTTAAGAGGGAAGGAGAGAGATAGCAGATAGAAATGAAGGAAGTAAAAAAGCGAGTCAAATGTGGTGGAAATGCATGAAGAAATAGAGTTTTCTTTTTAAAAATTGAAGTTGGTTTGGAGCAGAAAGAAAGAAAGAAAGAGAAATGGGAAAGTGGGGAGTGGTGGAAAAGGTCACACAATGGGCGTGTGTGCCGCGTGGATTTGGTCCCCACTTTGGAGGCTGCTTCGCCTCAGTTCAGTTGAGTTCTCAAGCCTACTCTCTCTGACTTTCTTCTTTCTTGGACTCTACTTAACAGTGTTGAAACTTGGAAGCTTCCTCCCTCTTCTCTTCAACCTTTACTTATTCCAATACTTTTTCCTGTAATTACTACATAAACCTATTTTTTTCTTCATGATCTCGATTTCAATAAGGATGCTAGAGTTTCAATAAGAATGGTAATTCTTATCGTATATATACAAGTAGATGATGAAATTCCATTTATATAGAACGTATCTAATAAGATTTAAACTTACAAATATATCCACTTGAGTTAAATATTTTAACCACCATTTAATTATGAATGTTTAGTGAAAAATCTTCGTATATAATGAATAATTAAATTTCAATTGAAATTAAATTTTTAAGATAAAAGAGAAGATTATTTGACTAAATTTTTTATTTTGGTCAAGCAAAATTCAAGTATTACATTATTATAATACCACTTGTAAGTATAAAATTTAACATTTTAAATTAGTAGTGAAAACATTATTATTTGAAGTATAATGAATGAAGTTTGAAATTAAAGATAAAATATAAATTTATCTAATTAATTAACTTTAATAAATTTAAAACTTGAGTTTAAGTTTAAGTTTGAGTTTGAACAGAGTGAGTGAAAGCTAATTATTGATGTGGATTCTTGCGTGTTAAGCAAAGAAACAGGCAGTGCAGTGGGTTCTCATTTCCGGCCATAATTAATGGCCAAAGATGGTAACTGTGAAGCTTTGTCATTGCTATTTGCTACAGACTAAGAAAAACGTAATTAACCAACAATTCTGACTACATTTTCGTATTTATTACAATTGATGATGAAGTTAAGCAACCAATGTGTCCAGACTGCAATAACAGTTATGCAGGCTTTTACCACATTAAATTATATCCATATACCAAGGCAAGTGAGACAAGCTACAAATCCAAGTGGACAGATGTGATTGAACAACTCATAAAATCAGGCTGTGGAGTTTACAGATTATTCTCAGAAATAACACTCAAATATTAATTAATTATGAAAGTTTATTATAGTGAAAGTCAGTGTCATCCATTAACTGGTGGCACCACCCATTTTGCCCTAATCATCACTTAATTCTCGTTTTTTTTTTTTTTTTTATATTGTCATCTCATATGTACTTATTATAATATTAATAAAAAATATAAGTATTCACAATAGAAAAAAAAAAGAAAATATATATTTTTAATGAGTATAGTTTGTCAGGCAACATCAGTTTAATTTTTTTTTTATTTTGTTAGTGAAAAAAAGAAAAAAACTTAATGGATGTCGCCTATATGTTAGGCGGCCCTGGTGATTTTACAAAAGTATATAATTTTTTAATTGGTGTAGCCACATTGTCAGGCGATACATATTGTAGATTGTCAAAAAAATTTAGTGGATTTTATTGGTGCGGTAGGTAGCATTAGTTTTTTTTTAAAAAAAAACAATTATGAAAAGAAAATGAGACTAAAAAAAATTATTATTAGTACCACCGCGTGGTCCCGCCACGCTATTAGGCCTCACCACCCAAAATATATATTTTCACTTCAACCAAAAAAATTGTATCTATTAAATATTTGGGTTTTTGTTGAAGTTTTTGGTGTTTGTTTAAGAGAGAAAGGAAAAGGAGGAGGAAGATTTGTATTTACTAAGAGGAAGAAAAAAAAAAGAAGAAAAAGATTTGTGCAGGTTTTTTAAAATTAAGTTTGAGTTTATAAGATTAGTTTGTAATTATTTATGTGTAATTATATTTTTTAGTAGGAGCTACTAATAGTTTAAATAAAAGCTATTTTTTAATTTTAATTTATTTTACATATATTGTATCGAAGATGAATAGCCAATTTTTCATATATGTTCATTTCGGGAAGGTAATTTTATAAACAACAATTGGTTGTATATTTGAATATCATCAGCAAATAAGAATGGGGCTTAATAAGAATGTAAAACTCAAATATATGAAACAAAATATTAGTGCAAAAATAGGCTCGACGTTGTGGGAGGAGGATGTTCAAACTATTCTACAAATTTCTAATTTCATCAAATCCTATCAAATTTACTAAGATGGAACTTGTAGATAATGAAGACGTAGAGACAATGATCACACTTGATTGCTTGCTTGGGAACGTGAATGCTGAACCAATTTAGTTGTTTGCTGAGTTAACAGATGTGGAATCCATTCTAAATGTCACTCTATTAAGTCAATAATATGGAGTTAAAGACCCGTGTACGGAGGTTTCAAAAGTGTCTATTGACAGACAATCGTTTTTGCACAAGTTTGACATTGATCTAAATGTTGGATTGGTGGAATAGTGCGATTATGGAGGGACATCGACATGGGCCAAAAATCCATAACATGGTCTAACTACTAATAACAACCCTAATCCGGATCCCTGTTTACAAATACATTCAGTGGTGATTGGTACCGATGCAGATGGTAAATAATGACCTGATAATGATGGTCATTTTGATAATAATGGTGCAGATTTCAATGACCCTAATTTAGATGAGGTCCCAAATAATATTAACGATAAAAGTGTGGATGAGGGTAAAAATGTACACGTCCCTTCGGTCGGGAATCCAGGTAGTGGCATTGCCATACGCAATGACCTTGGAGCCTACATGTTGAGTGTAGATCCTGATGCAACTCATGCATCCGAGTTCCCTAAGTATCAAAATATAATACATTCTTACTGGGTGACGACAAATTCCAAAGTAAAATACTTGTACGTAGGCCAACAATTCACGAATAAGGAGGAATGTGAATTTTTCATCAAGCAGTATAACATGAAGGTGTTGGTGGACTACAAAGTCATTAAATTTACACCGACATTATATGTTGGGGAGTGCTGGAGTCTACAGAAGGGTGTAACTAACAGGTGCGAGCTACATTTATCCACAGGTGGCAACTATAGGAAGTTTAAAAATTCCATGCACCGTTGCACGTATGACGCAAGACCATCGTAAACTTGATGTGAAAACAATTTGTTACTACATCATGTCGATGGTGAAAGACATGTCAACTATTATTGTATCGGTCCTCATTGCCAACATGCAAGGCCGATTTCAGTACAAAGTGTCGTACAGGAAAACACAGTGGGTTAAAAAGACATGCCAACCATTCTTGGGATGTGTTGTATAATGACTTACAAATACTGCCTTCTTATGGCCTGGATGACAAACTACAATTGGGAAGAAGAATTTTCCACCGTTTATTTTGGACGTTCAATTAATGCATTAGGCTTTTCCCCACTGCAAGCCACTTGTATAGGTTAATGGGACTTAGTTATACGATAAATATACGTAGATCTTCCTAATTGCTGTCGCACAAGATGGTAACATGAATGTACTACCAATTACCTTTGCCATTGTGAAGTCTGAGAATATGGAATCATGATAATTTTTCTTGAAAAAATGTTGTTAAACAAGACAACATTTGCATCATTTCTGATAAATGGAAAGTGCTAATTGTCACGATTAGGCATTCCGATGTTCTATGGAGATTTGTCTACTATATCTGCCACATTGCAGTTAACTTTCACAAAGACTTTAAGAATGCATATTGGCATAAATAAGTCGTGAAAATAAGCAATTATTGGTTTCATTTTTTAATATTTTTAATACTTTTAGAAACTAAAACGAAAGGTAAACATTTTATATCGGAACACATATACAGGGTACGAACTAGAACAACACCATTTCAAACAAAGGCTAGCGAGTCTTTAGGTTGATATGAACAGTCAAACGAATCATACATTAGAGAAGCGTTTTGGTAGCATGGAGCCATTGCAATGTGCTCAAAGTTTCAATGATAGGTCTAGATATGGTTATATAACCACCAACCTCGTAGAGACGGTTAACTCCGTCTTCAAGCATACACGTCATCTGTCAATTTCAACTATTTTCTCAACCTCGTAAGGGTTTTTTTATTTTTTATTTATTTTAAATTCATTTATTGAGGTGGCATATAAGACAAAATAATGCCACGTCAACTTTTACATACATTTGGCGCCTAAGTGGAGTAATTTTTTTTCCAAATCAGCATCGTTAGTCACCTAACAACCATGTCAGCATCTCCGTTAAAAATATGCCAATTTGACAAAAAAAATGTTAAGGGCTATTTCTGATATTATGCCTACCCAAATAAATCCTTAAACTTTAACTGGTACCTAAATAACCCTTTAATCGTTAACTTAAATCCAACTAAATAGTTATTGCATAAAAGTATGCTATTATCTGCATTTAAAGTATTTAATATTTAATATACAAACAGTACGAAAAGAAGTAGGTAGAGTAGCTTTCTAGCTCTTTACAATGATTTCATGAGAGAGTTTTTTTTTTAAATGAAAATGATATAAATTAAATAAATCATGAACTTCGATCATGGTTTAGTACACTTGATTCATGGCGTTAACTTCTTTAGTTTGAATATTTGAATCTCAACATCTATAACTTTACTAATTTTGGATTGGGTTTTTTTTATTTTATAAAATAACACAAAATCATCCATGAAAGAATTTTTCGTTAAAGACAATAGATTGCATATGTGTTTGTGAACTTATTTTCTGAAGTTTACTCATGATTCTAGTCGGAACAACTAGGTCATTAATTACTATTAGATTAATTGATGTGGTTGGGTTCAGTGGGAGAGGAGACATCAGGGAAAAAAAGAAAGTGAAAAGGAGATGATTCATTAACAACAACTTCCAATTTTTTTAAAAAATTTCCTTCATTTTCTTAGTGACCAAACAAAAGGAAGAATGTGAAAAGGAGATTTCTTACTTGAGTTGGCTGAGGAAATCAAGTGGGCGAAAGCGACAGAGGAAGTAAGAGACGTAGTGTATCATATCCCGAAAATTGAGTTAGAAGAAGTTGGGTTAGTGAAACCAAGAGAGGTCACACTCTGTTTTGGATTAATGTTGTGAAAACTATGTCAAGTAATTTATTTTGATTCAGTGGTTAAGAGACGTGAATAGTGTGTGTGAGGTTCTAGGTTTGAATCATTTCCCTTGAATTTTTGTTATTTTGCCTAAATCCCTATGTTTGAACATCTGATTTATAATTTATTTTCGCTCAACTAATGACCAAAATGAGTTTGTTGGTTTAATGGTAAGGTGTCTGTGTGCAAAGTTAAAATTATTTTTTTGTTTTGAACTCTAAGAGAATCTGATATATAGTTAGTTAATGGATTTAGTGGGATGTGGGTAGTTTTGATTTAACCCGCCACTCTTCCTCTCTCTCATGTTTCACTCCCCACTTTCCATCACGTCACTTTTTTTTGCCTCAATCTGTTATTCATTTTTTTCTATTTTCTCAAATTATGTTTCATTTCTGGTTCAATTTTTGTTTGGTTTTCTTTTCTCCTGTAGTGACTGCTGCCATTTTGTTGTGCCAATTCTCTTGGCAGGTTAGTGTTTAGTAGATTTTGGTAAAGAGAAATATGGTGTTAGCCGTGTGTAATTAAGTAGCCTGTGTGGTAGACCGTGTGTACCACACGGGCTAAGTTTTTGGGCCGTGTGGGCCTTTTAGGCCATTTTTTAGGCCCGATTAGGAGTCGATTAAATGACTCAGAAATTGGGTCCATGGGTATTAAGTAAGCCTAAAAAAGCATAAGTTTTAGTAAACAAACATGGGTAAGTGTAGGAGGTACGTTAAATAAGTTTCGGTAAGTATAATAATGTGTTATGTTTTGCTATAAGTAGGTACATAAGTTAATCATGGCTATTTTTTAAATCATGTGTGTTATACTTATTCTATTATTTGTTTTGATAAGCTATTTGATTCAGTTATGTAATATGAACATATGATATTATGATTTTGCATGTCCATGTGCATTGAGGTGAGTTAAGCATGACTATTTTGTAAATCATGTGCGTTATACTTATTCTGTTATCTGTTTTGATAAGCTATTTGATTCAATTATGTAATATGAACCTATGATATTATGATTCTGCATGTCCATGTGCATTGGGGTGAGTTAAGCATGACTATTTTGTAAATCATGTGTGTTATACTTATTCTGTTATCTGTTTTGATAAGCTATTTGATTCAATTATATAATATGAACATATGATATTATGATCCTGCATGTGCATTGGGCTTCTAGCTCATTCGTTTGTTTAATACTTTTTAGGTTAACTTTCGACTTAGGACCAGACGGCGTGTGGGAGCTCAGATTGGTTTTACGCTTAAGTTGGTTTGATTATTTTTAGTTAATTAAGTTTTTTTTTCAGACTTTTGATTTTTAGACTAAGTTTTCGGTTTTGATTTTGTTTTAGGCTTGGCTTTGGTTTTTGTTTTATTTTTCGGTATTTGATATTTTCTAATATAAAACTACAAAAATCATATAAGTTAACAAAAATGGATGTCAGTTTTCAAAACTAAAACTATAATAATTTTTCCGCTGCAAGATTAAGTAATCACTTAAGTATTTTCTATAAATAAAATGTATGGTTTTTTTAATGAATGATTGTCTTAATACTGAAAATGATTTGCCAATATTAGTACTTTCAAAACATGCAACTTTGAATTTGAATTTTGGGTTTTAAATAAATGTTTTCAAGCTTTGGTTTTTCAAATCATCTGTGGAAGTTTTTGCCAAAATTTTATGTTTTGAAACATGCATTGAGTTTTATTAAAACAAAAACTTTGAACGAGTTGATGTAATTCCTCAATATCCAGTCATAACTTTTAAGTCGGGTTTGGGGTGTTGCATAGTGGCTATTGGAGAGGAGACGATTATCGATGGACAACGGCGCTAGACAGGTAGAGGTGGTGAGCGGCAAAAACTTAGAGATTTTGGTTTTGGAATTGGGAATAAGGGGGAAGGGACAAAGGAGGTAAATGGTTGGAAAAGCTAAAGCTAAAGCTAAAAATAAAAATCTTACTCGAAGCCCGACCTGTTTAGAAAACGAACTTCATTTTTTTCCAATCCTATTTTTCGAACTTATATTTTTGCTCAAACCCTCCAATTTTTCGGAGGGCCTTTGGGCCGGGCCGAGTAACCTAACCCATGATCAGGTCTAGTCATTTTCATAATTAATTAATATTTTAGGATTATTTATATAAAAAGCTTGAAATAAATGTACTACAATGTAAAATTATATTTTACCAACATTTCAAATAACCAGTTTACATAATTTACATAATTTGCAAATTATATTTTACAAAATATAATTTTGCATTTGCAACATTCTAAAATAATTTCACTAAACTTACAATATATAATTTTATAATACGAGCAACTTTCTCAGTACTAATAAAACATAATTAAACGATTTTATTCAAGACCGACAACATTGTGTCTTAAAAATTAAAAAATACTATGTTTAACTGCAACACGAGCAAGTCGACCAAGCAAGTTTCTCAGTGCTATTAAATTGTAACTCGAATGTTGCCAATATTAATGATCTCACTCGTGCGATTCAATTTGGGATTCCTTAAAACCTTCATCCGGTTGACTCAAGGAATCCCAAATAATCCACTTGTTGGCTGCATAACCAATTTGAAATCGTTATCGTCCTACCACAATCAATGGAAACACTTATATAACCAATTTGAACCCGTTACTGAATAAATAACTGGCATCCAAAAATAACCATAAATTTACCGGTGTCGGAGCTCCACAGAATTATCGTTAAATGAAATATACCTTCAAATTAAAAAATTTACTAAATAAACAAAAATACAAATAGATACAAAAAAGCTCCTCATCTCTTTCCCATTTATCCTCTAACAAAATATAAGTAAAAAAAAAAAAAATCCTTCACCTCATATTGATCTGTCATTGAGGATTATATATAGCAATCTGGTCACGCCAAAAAAAATAGCTCCATAAAATAAAATATTATTTTTATATTTAAATTTAAAAAAATTAAAAAATGGTATAGTGGCTTCATTTTAAATGGGGCCATCCAATAAAATAATATATTTTTTAAATTTAAAAAAAAAAGTGTTTGACATGTGAAAAAAATAGTATCGCTATTCTCAATGGCTTCACCGAAAAAAGATTATTTTTTAAAGCCCCAATTATTGAGAAATAGCAATATTTACTTTGTGTTTATATAGATTGTTTATTCAAGTGACTGTTGGTGGTACTATTCTCTTTGGTTCCACTAACTTTTACTGTTTATTTCAAGTTATTTACGTATTTAATCAGAAAAATATATATTTTTATAGTTAATCAAAATTTTAAGTATATTTTTATAAAAAAAAGCGAAGAAAGCTGCATACACAGTCCCCAGTTCTGGTCTAAATATATGATGAAACAAAATAATCATAAGTCATTCAACAAAACAAACAGATCACACAAAACAAGTAAATTGAAACCAGAGCATGCAAAGATACTACCTGGATGGTCCTGGCCTTTAGATGTGAATAAAGTAATGTAACTGAGGCCAGAAGATAGGAGGTTAGAAATTGTTAAGCACCTGCTTGGAAAGAAGGAAAATGGGAAAAAAGAGATAGTATCATAGGAAAGTTAGATTTGTATTGCATTCCCATGAGAGATAGGCAATAAAAAGAATTAAAGAAAATTTATACAAATAAATTAAGGATAAACATTTCAACTCAATGTTTTTCTTGTACAAATTTACGCAGAAACCAGAAAAAAATTAGATATGGCCAGGCTCTACTACTACTCCATGGCTAGCATCCTTTCCTCCTCTTCAGCTTTTCTCCAAGCAGCCTGAATAAGAAAGAGCCAAACAGATCAATTAAAACGTCAAAAACTTCAGGAAAACTAGACAAAAAGTATTGATCTAAGTCGTTGAGAGAGAGCTTGCCTTGTCTCGTTCGAGTCTGGATAAATGTGGCTTAATGGAGTTTCCTAAGCCTAGGCCTCCCCATGCTTCTTGCAACTCTCTCTCCCTTGCTTCTCTACGAGATAGAGAGAATCTAATCTGCTCACTTGGTTGCTCAGAAGTAGCCATCTTCTCTTTCTCTAATTTTGATTTGTGTTTAACCAAAATTTGGTCCAGACTACCCCGATCATCCGCCACCTGTTGCTTAATGGAGTTTCCTAAGCTTAAACCGCCCCATGCTTCTTGCAACTCTCTCTCCCTTGCTTGTCTACGAGATACAGAGAATCTAATCTGCTCACTTGGTTGCTCAGAAGTAGCCATCTTCTCTTTTTCTAATTTTGATTTGTGTTTAACTAAAATTTGGTCCAGACTACCCTGATCATCCGCCACCTGTTGCTTAATGGAGTTTCCCAAGCTTAAGCCGCCCCATGCTTCTTGCAACTCTCTCTCCCTTGCTTCTCTACGAGATACAGATAATCTAATTTGCTCGCTTGCTTGCTCAGAACTTGTCATCTTCTCTTTCTCTAATTTTGATTTGTGTTTAACCAAAATTTGATCCAGACTACCCTGATCATCCACTTGTGGCGTGTTTACACCTCCCCCCCTCTTTACCTTCACCATTTCTTTATTTGCATTGAACCTCAATTTCTCTTTCTCTAGTCTAGAAACATGCTTCACTAAAACTTTGTCCAAGCTCTCACAATCTGTGATACCTCCTTGTTTTTTATGGCTGCTAGGGTTTCCATAATTGCTTCCAGATGACAAGGCTTGCATCTTTTCCCTCTCCAGCCTAGAAACTGGTTTCACCAGGATTTTATCCAGGCTATCTTCACTTTCAGTTCTATTTACTTCCTTATTCAAGTTGATATTTTCTTTTTCAAACACTTCTCCGTTAGCCACCTTGCCTTTCTCAACCATGTCATTTTTTCTTCTGCTCTTTGCTTCCTCAACTTCTCTTTCTAGTCTTGAGACATGCTTCACCAGAAACTTATCCAGACTAGGTACTTCCAGAATATCACCATTCTTATGACTAGGCACCCCATTTGACATTCCTCCCCTTTTCTTGCCATTTAGCTCATATTTGTTACCACAATTCCTTTTTGCCTCTTGAATTTCCTTTTCAAGTTTTGACGAGTGCTTAACCAATATACTTCCCAAGTCATGGATGGCCTCAACAGAAGTATCTGCATCTGACTTTTTATGGTCCATTCCAGAATTCTCTTCGAATTGTTTTTCCTTCTCCTGAATCTCTTCCTCAGAATTTGAAGACTGCTTCAGAATTGTATGCTCACTTTCATCTTTAGACCCTTCTCTTCTGCTCCTGGCTTCTTGTACCTCTCGTTCAAGCTTGGTCATGTGCTTAACCAAAAACTTGTCCAGACTGGGTAGTTCCGAGTCAACTTGTCCAGTTTGGTTAGTTTTTCTTACTGCTCCTGCTCCAAATGAAGATGCTCTTCGAGCAAAATTAAGAGCTGAAGCAGAGGAATGATCATCAACGGAGGATGGATTATGAAGCTTAGTGTATTCTACTTCTTCCAATGCAGCATTTAAACCACAGGTTGCAACTATTGTAGCAAGTGATGAGAGTTCATCCTCTTGTAAACATTTAAGCCTCTCAAGCATAATTTCAACAAGCTTTTCCGGGTTAAACTTTTCAAGAGATTGCCTCCTCTTAATTTTCTTCTGTCTAGTCTCCGAAGCTGACATCTTGCAGTTTCCATCTTCAGACTTAAAATCATCTTTTTGAGTCAATGTCTCAAGTTCTGATGCTGGCTCTGATGATTGACAATCTGAAGAGAACTCCGTTGACTCTAGATTGTTATCACCTGTATCTGGATTCTCATTGATTTTCCTTAGAAGGTCTTTAAATTCATCTTTATCAAAAGAGGGACAAGATGCGAGCCTCAGGAATGCAGTCTTTACGGCCGCAGCCACTTGTTTATCTACCTCAAATGCCGTTTCAAAAGATGCTCTAATAGTATGAGTAGTAGAACCTGCTTTATTTATTGTAGATGCTTCAATCTGACAAGTACTCTTGGGGCAGTTAGGAATGTCATACATTATCACTCCCAAAGCTGTTGCTGATTCAAAAGCCTCTGCTGCAGTTTTCTCAGCTTTCAGCAGCAGTTCATCTGCTTCTTTGCTACGGATCCTACAAGGTTTCACAAATAAGTTGACTAGAAAGAACACATTCCACATATCATGTACTATATGCAAGCAAAAGCCTACCTAGCTGCTTGGAGTATTCTACACCAAGATGCTTCCACCAGTGCTGCTTTGCGAGCCTCAATTGCCCTGTGTGCAGCCTCTCTTGCTGCCATTTTCTCTCTCAAAACTCTACAGTAATGAGGATTTGAATCTTCCAGGGTCTCATCCAGAGTTAAATTCATGCCATCTACTTCCTGAAATACAGCTCCTATATTAGCATTTGTTCAAAAACGAAAAGAAAAGATACAATCAATAGATTAATACAACACACACTTAAATAGAGAGAGTATACAACCTGCAGCATCTTTATTTTCCTTTTCAAATAAGAATCAATTTTTTTCCGGGGGAACCAATTCAAAGGAGAATTCTTCCGGTGTGGAGGCTTCTTTATTTGAGATGTAAATTTGTTTAGAGCATTCAATGCTGAAGGGCTGGTATCTTTGGATGATTTATTCTGCACCATTCACAAAAGCAGGCTTATAAAACGAAATGAAAACAATGCTAAGTTGCAGATAGATACATCTAGTATGGGCACTCTTCTCTATTTTCAACATTTTAAGAAAGGTAAGTTGACAAACATCAAAGCATTTTTCAAGTATAAATCATTCAGGTATAGCATATTAAGGCTTAGAACACTTTCTTCAATTGGTCTACCAGAAAAATCTCAATTAAGAAAAATCCCATGTCAGAGCAGCTAAAAGACATATTAATATTGTCTTTTTCCTCTGTTTTAAACTCAATAAATTCATTGTAGAGACCAATTAACTGCAAACTACAGATCAGTTATTAAATAATAATTCATTTCATTTCAGCATGATTCACATTCTCAACCCCCCTCCCTTTGCCCAAAATCCCCCAAAAATGCCGTTCAGAATAAATTCTACTAGATATTAGCATCATAAATTGAAATTCAGCAATTGAATTAAGCTTTACAAATCCGTTACCAAAGATAACCACCAACTAGGGGTTTGAGGGTTTTAATTTCATCAGTCGCAGAAAACCCTATTTTTCAAAGTTTAACACTAAACAATATACGCAACTGAAATTCCAGAGAAATAAGGCAAATTCTATGTAACAACAACCATAAATTTTGAAACTGAAACAGATTTTTTTGTTCTCTTCACCTTCCCGATTCTGGAAGAAGATGACGCCAAAGGCTCATTGGTAGCCTCCACTTCTTTGATCTGAGAATCAACAACAATCTTCGGGCTTTTCTTGTCTGACACAAACATGCAATCCTCTAAGCAACCAAGATTCATTTTCCTTTTTCTAGTGAATCGGCGACCAAGAAATTGCAAAGATTTTAATGAAGGTTGCTAGAATATTGAAGAAGAAACGAGAAAGAACTGTGATTTCAATCAAGTGTTTGGAGTTTGAGAAAATGAATTGGGATGAGTGTTTTCTGATTATTGTTTTTAGTGTTAATTGTCAAAAATAATAGTAAGATTGCTTAATGCAAAAAAAAAAAAAAAAACTAGCCGTTACAGATCAACGGTCATACCCGGGAGAGATTTTATTTTCTACAGTCATGTGCAGTCTATTACATGTGAATCTAGTTTGTGTTTAAAAAGAACAAATTTTAAAATCGATTTATTCAATTACTACTATCTATTATCATTTCATAAAATTGATAATCAATTTAAATTTATTTTAATTTTTTCAGTTAAGAAAATTATTATACATTAAAAATATCATAGAGACTCTATATTAGGAATCGAATTCTATTTTAGCTTTTCTATTAAGAAAATAAATAAATTAATCCATCTACGTTAGATCAAATAACAAATTATTTTATGTTAAAAATTTTATTTATTTCTCTTATTGTTAATATAAAAGACTAACTTACTATTTGATTTAACTACATGGATTAATTTACCCATTTTTTATAGTAAAAAGATAAAATACAATCTAATTTCTAGTATAAAAGCTTCCATGATAATTTTACTGTCATTTTGTTGATTTTTAAATTAATAGTGTTCTATTAATTTAAATTTTTTTACTAATCATCCAACCTTTATCTTAGGGTGTAACTGAATTTGGAAAACCAATTAAATGATTGAATTTGGAAAATCATTTGCATATGTTTAATATGTTTTGTTGATTATTATAATTAGTGAATCTTACTTACATTGAGAATTTAGGTAATTTTTAAGTAATTACAAATAATCATGTTTAAATTTAATTATCCTATGATTTTTCAAACACGAAGATTTAAAGTTTTTTTTGTCAAAATACGTGATTTAAGTTTAAAAAATTATCTTTGTTAAATTATAAATGATATTTTTAAATGATAAAGGTTAACTCTAATAAACTTTGACCTTATTTAATTCTTTTTTATAGTACAAGGACTAAATTGGCTTATTTAATAGTAGAGAGACTAATTTAATTCGATCTCTATAATAGAGGGACATGCTAGTTACTTTCACCATAATATAGTATTTTAACTTTAGAATATCTTTTTTAAAAATAAAATTATATGTTATTTTATTAATCTCATTTAAATTGTTTAAAATTTTATCAACAAGCGATAAGTTTTCATTCTATCAAACATAACATAAAAAATTACGATGTAATTAATATCTATCAACTAAATACGTTTAACTTAATATTCTTTGTAATATGCTTTCATCTAATTATTTTTAGGGTTGAAGCACAGCTATGCCATTGTCTTATAATTTGGTTAATTTTCTATTGTGGCATACTAAATCCTTTTGGATTTTATTAATTCAGAAAAAAAAGATAAATTATATAAATAGTCACCCCAATTATAAAAAGATCAATTTTTTCACTCAAAATAAAAAAGTTTACAATTTAAGCACCTAGGTTAGATAGATCATTTTGGTCACTCCTCTTAAAATATCAAACAAAAATCTAACATGGTTTCTTTTATTCTTTTATTTCTTTTTTTTTATTTCTTTTCATTTTTCTCTTCTTTTTTCTTTTCATTTCTCTCTATTTCTGTTTTCTTTTCCTTCTTCTAACCCTAGCCATCACAGGTCTAAGAGCTCCACCGCCGATGCTCCAATGGGCACAAAACCACTGCCAAACAACAAGTCTCCACACCCTCTATCCATCATTCGACTTAGATTTTCTCAAAAAGTGGCCAAAACCTACAAAACCCCAAGCAAAGGTTCGAAGTTAAAAACTCCAATCTGTCGGTGTTTACCATTGGATTGCCACAAGCTCAAGATATGTTATTCTCCCCGACCACTTCTCTAGCTTCACTGTTCGGATTGTTGAACGAAGCTTTTATTCCTAAATAATCGAGAAGCCCTAAAAGATGAGTTCTCCTCTCTATTCTTTTTTTTTCCTTTTTTATTCTTTGATTTTTTCTCTACTTCTTGCTCTCTGTCTTTTGCTTGATTATTTTTCATTCTTCCTTTTATTGCAGGTTTAGGTTTGAGGCTTTTTTTTTATTTGCTTTTTTTTATTTGTGGTTTGATGGTTGTCGATGTGTGTGGGGTGAGGATTGCTCGCGATCTAGGTTTTTAGTTCTTCCTGAGTTGGTCGTTCTTTGCTTCTTCAAGCTTCATGTAACACTCCTATACCTGACCCGATCATTGGGTCAAGACATCGGAATGCTATATTTGTTATCGAAGCAACGACCATCAAATTCATTTTGTTCTAAATAGTTACTTAATTAATTTGATCGATTTAAGCTTTTGATATGCCTTAGTATCATTTATAAGTCTTATTGTCGCTTTTAAAATAGTATAAAGAGGAACAAAGACTAAAGTGAAAGGTTCTCAAAATTTCAAGGTGACGTCAGAGGTTCCTCATCACGATGCCACAAATTGACTTATAACGTTGCGATGTGGTTCCTCCATCATCACGACTAGAATCCTATTTTCCATGTTTTACGATATTTCAAGTTTTTAACATCCTTTTTCCAGGTCCACATAATAAAATATGATATTCAATTAATTCAACTCATTTCACAATCATTCACATTTTACCCATTTATAATCTCAAGTCCACATAATAGAATATGATATTCAATTAAAGATAGCAAAGTTATTAAAATTAACACAATTATTGAAGTTTTACAAATAAGTCCATTAGAGGACTTACACTTACAAATATAGTTTACTCTTTCTACATACCATAATTATTGCCAACAGATACCACTCAATTTATCAGTTAGGACTACCTTAATTTATTTTACAAACATAAATCACTTAGTAACTTAACAATGTATTTGAACTTCTCTTATGTATTAGCAAATTCATTATTTGTAACTTCTTAACAATATCAGTCTTCTCTCATTTTTCCCCCATCCTCCTCTCTATTCCACTTCCTTAATGTTTATATTTCTCTCTCTCTCTCTCTCTCTATATATATATATATATATGAATCTTTGGCTCTTAACATATCATGCTTATATGTAACCTTGTAACATTAATTAAGGTTTCTCTAGTTACACACATATTTTGATCAAGGTTATCCATTTGAGTGATAATCACTAATTTACTTATATCTCGGTTTGTAGAATTCGAAATTAAGATCCAATTACTGTGTTTGAAACTAGACTCGATGAGATTTATATCATAAAAATTTTAGAATTTATACATAAGCTAATTAATACAATTTTTCTTCAAATATTTCCTTGTTGTGCTGCTAGATAGCTTTGACCCTTCTTCACTAAAAATTAAATATCTTTTAGTACAAGTCTCACATTATGTTTTCGTTTGTTTACTTTGAAATAGGCTCATTAATATTTTAGGAATATAAATTTCATCTTCTAAATTTTTTTACAATTTATAATAATTTTTAAAATTAGAATAGGGAATTCAAATCATTTTGACATTATCTTACAAAATTTATTATATCTCATAATTTACAATTTTATTACTTACATCGTTTCTTCTATGAAAAATTAGCCTAATAAACTTTAATTTTATATTTGATTCAACCTCTAATCCAATTTTCACAATTTTTGGTGAATTTTCAAAGTTGAACCACTGTTGATGTCTAGAAACTATTTTAATGCTAATTTTACTCTTTCATGGTTCTTTGTATTAACTTTCATTTAGACATGCATAATCATTAAAATTTTAATTATTGTTCAATTTAATCCTTGAAATTCACTTATCATCAACATATAGTTTTATCATAACTTCTCTTATTTCAATTATAAATTTCATAAGTTTACAATTTAATCCCTAAAATCATGAAAATTCATTATTTACTATAATTTTACCCTAACATCAATTCAATAACATTTAACACTTCATTTTAACCTTTTATCCTCCTACTTTATTTGAAATACAAACTTTTACACTCTTTATAATTTAGTTCTATTATCATAAATTCAATGTAATTTGGAAATTTCATCACATATTCACTTTTTATGAAATCACTATATCATCACACTTCATTTATATTCTCCTTTCAACATTCCATTCCACATATTTTATTTTGTTTATTTTACAATTTAGTCCTTTTCTTCTACTTCAATGTACTAATTTAATTTCATACATAATATTTACATATTCATAATTAATTCAACTATTTAACATTCTCTACACATAGATTAAAATTAAATAAAGTAAAATTCTTGAAGTACTTACCTATTCTTTATAATCTCTTCACATTTTCCAGAACTTTCTCCACTTGCACTTCCAATTTCTTTCGTCCACGATGATATTCTCTCTATATTGTCTCTACTTCACTTCTCCTTTTGGGTGGCTATGGAAATTTTCAAGGAATTTGGGAAAAAAAATAGGATTTCATGGTAAAGGACCAAATTGTAATGAAATGAAAATCCCTTTGTATGTATATATAAGAGGTGTCGGAAGCATGAAGACTTTTATTCATATTTCCATGTCAATATATTATAATATTATAATATAAAATATCTTTATGTCATAATTTCATTCTAATGGCCAAGATTTCTTAATTTTCAATTTTATTCAATGGTCCACATTTTCCAACAACCATGATATTTTATCATAATTATCTAATTTAAGAAATGACCATTTTACCCTTCATATTTATTTAAAATTTCATCTTTTAATCACTACTCGCTTTTGGTAAAATTGAAATTTAGTCCCTCATACTTCTTCAATTATTCAATTTGGTCCTTGCACATCAATTTCATGCCATAAGAAATTGATTTATTTTCAATTTTAGGCCTTCAAATTTCTCATTTTTATACCTTAACCTCTTAATTTTGAATAATTATTCTTGAACCTCAAAAGTTTCTACATCTTTATGATTTAATCCTTATTTAGTATACCACAACATACTTTTCAATTTAACTTTATTTGATACTCCTCAACCTTCTCTTTTATCACTTTCATTTCCTTATTTTACTTTATTGAAAAATCAATTATTCATAATCTCAATTTATTATCGCTTTTATAGTACAATAATTTTAGGAGTATTGCACTTCATCTTACTTACCAGAAAATTTGCTTCTTATTGGAGGATTGCTCGCGAGAATGAGTAAGGGTATGGACTTTAATGAAGTCGAAGATGGTGGCTACTCAATTCCGAGTGCTTATTAGGATTGTCGCCATCGCTTTCAACGTTTTGCCATTGAATTTGATGGGTGTTTGCAACAAATTGAAGGAATTGATGGAGCTGGTAGCAAAGCAAGCACAAAAAGTGAGAAATGAAGAGCCATGAGACAAATTCCTTTTATTTTGGACTAAAATGACAATTTATTACATAATTCTTTTAAGGCTTAGGGTTTAAAACGATAATTTTTTAGTGAATAAAAATGACATGGATTTTACTTTAATTATGTGAAAAATCAAAATTTAAAAGAAAAATACGTCAACTTATTATTTATGATTTTAACGTGAGTGACAAAAATGATTGAATGCGGATATTTAAATTATAAACTTTTTATTTTTGGTATGAAATTGTTTTATAGTTTTACCAGGAAAAAAAGTCCAAAAAGAAAAGAGTTTGTAATAAATAGTCAACAGTCAACCCAAAATAACGTGAAGATTTTGACAGCACCGGCTGCGGTGACGAAGTTAGTTCACAGCTTCTTCATTCACTAAAACCGTATTATAACTGTTCGTTTGCTCACGGAAGACGCCCCCCGCCCCGCTTATATAAATCCAATTTCCTATCGTAACTACGCATTCATTTCATACAAAACCGGTGGTATTAAACCGACTTCTCCATCCCACCTACACTAATTATATCATAAATAAATAAAAACTCATCCTTCATTTATTTACTCCAAAAACAACTGATCTGAAAAAATTATATTTACTTTTTTCACTTTATTATGTATAGTCTGCGTGCTGGAAGGGAAGGCTGAAGCTAAGGTTATCCGTTTCCCTTCGTGCCAGTCCACTTCTCTTCCTTTTTCTTAATCCAAGATTATCGCCGGATGTATATATATTTAATTATTCTCTGTTAAAAGGGAAATTTGATTGGTAAATTCGGAGCAAAAAGTCATTTGAGGTTTTAGGTGAATGACGAGTGCTTCGGAGTTGTTCTACACTCGAAGGTCGAGAGTAGCTCGACCCGATCCCGATCCAGGGATCGACTCTTCAATTGATCGGAATTACAATCGCCGATATCACAATCACAGGCATGACCTGGACGGCTGTCAACATTTCCGTCTCTCCCCACACGTGCGCCACTCCACCTCACGTTCCTACTCCCTCTCTGTATGCTCAATTTCTCCATTTCCATTTCTTGTTTGTTAGTACTTAGTAGTTGTTTTTAATTTGATTGCTGAGAAAATAGAAATGATTTTTTTTTTATTCTATGCCTGTTTTATGTTTCAGTGTTGAATCCGGATTTGAAAATAAGTTAGCCAAATTTATCAATGGAGTTACTGAAAAGTATAATCATATAATGTAAAGTATGCTTTGATAATTTATCTGAGCCTAAGCTAAAAAAAAAAAAAAAAAACTCTCTTACAATTGAGTTTTAGTATCTGGATTTCTTATGTTTGGTTTTAGCTTACCTTCTTTAACGATGTTGAATATTTTGAGTATCTATTTCTGTACTCGATTTGGCTTTTTAGGAGCGTGCATCGATGCAGTCTGATCAAGGTTCTAGCCGGTTTGTATCAATAAATGGTGTAAATGCAGAGAGTGTAAGTAGTTCAAATAGGCAAAGTTTGCATTCGAATGAGAGGCTTCCTGAAGCTGTGCTGCTTGCTAGAGCAAGGCTTCTTGAGAGACTAAGAGGCGTGTCTGTTTCTGCAAACAGGTTGGTCATCATAGCTCTCTGCAACTTTGCTACTCCTAAAGTTTGAATTGGTTATCCTGGGATTATTTTCCTTGTACTTTCTTATCAAAGTGAATGATCAAGTATAGCTACTGAATCATGTCATATTTATCTTGAATATTATAATTTTGCATGATGTGTGACCTCAAATGGAAACCACTGTAATTCATGATGGTGAACCCACCAATGTTATGGTTTCGTATCATCCTATGCTAATTGGACCAGGCCTATACCAGCCATTCTTAGTCTAACGACGATTTCCTATAATTCTATGTCAATTTTTGAAGGACAGCATGTCATATCTATTAACTTGTTGAGTTTTAAGATAATATAAATGGATTATGTGGATATTCATGGAACTTTATCTGAATTCAATTAAAGGTTTTGCTTTTGTACTTTGATTTTATGGATCTGTCGAGTGTTGCGAAATAATCAAAAGAAGCAGATTCTACTATCGATCTGTATCTTAATCTCTAGAAAGCTTCAGTTTCATATGGCTGATTGTGATGCACATTTTTGGCGAATCCAAATAACGATGTTGCTGTCTTTGTTAGGCATTAGAAGAAAAGAGGTTATGCATCATATGATAGCCAGTTAGTGAAGAGATTTTAGTCTGATAGATGTGCATACTGTTTTTTATTTTTCCATGCCCTATGATGTTATAATTCAGTCAGTGAGGTAGGTTTTTATTGGTGAAATCAACTTTCAACAGCTGTCTCTGCTATTGACATCCAGAGTCTAGATGCTTTAGTGGAATTGTCTTAATCATCA
This sequence comes from Gossypium arboreum, assembly GCF_025698485.1. NCBI lineage: Eukaryota > Viridiplantae > Streptophyta > Magnoliopsida > Malvales > Malvaceae > Gossypium > Gossypium arboreum. The sequence goes on from NC_069081.1 coordinate 2,777,582, forward strand.
TGTTTCTTAAGAATTTTTCTTCTTACAAGCATTATGCTGAATTCAGTCACTAGCATTTTATTTATTTATTTATTTGAATGGATTAAATCCGTGTTTTTATGCTCGAAAAATACGTCATTACATTGAGTCCCACTTCTGCTAATACATTAAAAGCAGATATTGCTTTTGTCACTCCCCATTTATCAGTAGTGCCATAATTTCATGGCCCACTGTTGTTGGTGGTGCTGTCCACTTCGCCTTACAAATACTGTCAGAGTCCCAGCACTGGAGTTTCCCATGCTGTAGTGCCACAGTAATATATTACCGGTACTACTACTAACATCATTAACCACTGTGTCTATGACCATGCAGCCCATTTTTGTTTCCAATTCCCATGAACAGTGAACTAGTATTTCTCGTTTCCTAACTACCATTGAATTGATTGCTTGAGTGAATCATGCGGACCAATTTAACCTTTATTTTGTTTCATATCGTGTATGGCATTCAGTAATGGACATTCTTATGTTCTGTCTTGCATTTAACTATGAACTTCTGTTTTATTCATCATGGTTTGTTCCTTAATATTATAGCTTTTCTTTTTTCTAAAAAAAGGAAAATCATTTTTGGTTTGTTGTTTGGCTTTGTTTAGGAGGGACGGCAGAGGTCCACCTAACCCTTACGACATAAGGGATTACTTACTGTGTGAAGATATCAGGGAGGTTGATGCAGGGGACTCGGGAAGTGAAATTTCTACAGGGTTGTCAGGTAGGAGTTCCTCTTTCACCGACCAAACCTCTCAAACAGAAGAAAAGAACAAAAAGCCTCCTGGTCTTACGCAGGAGGCCGTGGACAGTTTACCGCTGGAGGTATTCAGGGGCGAAGAGGTGGATGGGGGAAGGGAATCAAGGGATTGCAGTATATGTCTGGAGAGGTTTAGGGACGAAGATGTGCTTACAAGGCTGGTGTGTGGACATAGGTTTCACTTGACTTGCTTACATCCTTGGGTTAGAAGTTGTGGAGACTGCCCTTACTGTAGACGAACTATACTATAAATTGTAGTTCCTTCCTACTTACCAATTGAGTACTTCATTTTTTTTTTTTTCGGGTTTCCTTTTCCTCTGTATACTTTGTGTTAACAATGATACCGTCAGAACTGGGAAATGTGAAGTGTCTAATCTTAACCTATTATGAGGAAACTTTTGTTATTTATTATTAGTAGCGTTTTACATTTTAGAGAAAATATTTATTAAAATTTATTAAAACAAATAGTCTTTAGTTGAAATATTTAAAATTAAAGTGTGTTAGGTTTAAATTCTATTATATTGTAATTTTATAAGTTTTATATAAAAATATAAAAACACTTTCAAGGAATGGAATTTTTGGTAATTTTTCAATTAAATTCATTTAAAAATAGTAAGAGTGACACTAATTTAATTAAAGATTTAAAATTTTGTATAAATTAAAAATTAAATTCAGAATATAAAAGTTAATTTAAAATAAAAATATGTTATACGTTAACGTTGTAAAAGTACGATAGAAATCTCTCCTCTAATAAAAAAATAACAAACTAATAGCTGCCTTGTTAAATATTTATTTTATTGTTTTATATATAAAAGACATAGTAACATTTTAATCTCTTTTTTTGTGAAAAAGAAAATTACAACTTAAAAATCAAACATTGAGAAAACTCAAAACATAACCCTTATCAATTAACCGCAACTCAAGTTCCTTATCTTTTCTAAGCTTGATTATTTTGTCTGCAATTCCATTCTCTTCTCTTACAATATGTTGGAGATTCCAATGACATAGTTGCTCCAATATCCGAAGAATTCTCGTAACATTTTAGTCTTTGACCTCTACATTTTTATTCAATTTGACTTTTACTCTTTTATTTAGAGCAAATTGATCTTCAACCATTTATTGCTCACATGACATTATTTGGTCACTAAGTCATATCAACAAATAATTTAAAATTATAAAAAATATTTAAAATAATAAATAAAAATTATAAATTTCAGAAGTTATGAAAACTATTAAAATAAAAAAAATTGAAAATAATATAGCATTTCCTTATTCCTGCACTCAACTCCAGAGAAAACTCCACAAACTCTTCAATGTATCTCGCTTTCATCGATCAATATTTCATCAAATTGTCAAAGGTATCAATTTTCAGTTTTTATTTCTTCTTTACTTAGAAATTTTCAGGTTATCATTTAAATTTTCGATATTATATATTCTTTTTGTGATGTTAAAGAACTTACACATCCTTTTTGAGTTTTTTTACCCCTAACTTTTTTTAAGGATAATTCTTAGGTCATTCAAGAGCAAGGCTTTTGTAAATTAGAAAGCACACTATTGAAGAATTGATGTATGGTGGGAATCTATGGCACTGAATAGCGCAAGACATGAATTAAACCCATAACCTCCAGGATATATAGGTCTCGTGGATCGAAGCCACGACTTTACTTTTTAGCAACTTAAGACTTAAGAGATGTCTTTTATTTTTTAGAGTCGAGGATAAAATCTTAAAGAGGTGCCAGTTCTTTAACAATAACCAAAAGGAGCAATACACCTCTCTTCAATATTGAGGGAGAGTGTGTTGATTTTTCAGCTGCACTAAAAAAGGACAACATTATTATGTTGTTACCACAATAAGCTCTAACAAATAAAATGTCAAAAAAATAATTAAAACATATGATAAACACAATACAACATAAACAAAATAAGAAAATAATAGAATTTAAAAATTTTAGCGCACATGTATACGTGTGGACCCCATATATTTAAAGCTCTAATATGTACAAATAACATCCAATAAAAAATGGAACACATGATTTACAACTAACAAGGAAAGATTAAGGAGGAGAATTGGTCATAATCGCTCTTGCTTGTTATGTCAGCATGAAAAGGAAGATATTTTACAAGTGTTCAAAGATTGTCCAGCTACAAAAGAGGTTTGGCTTCAGGTTGTGTCTTTTAGCCAACAATACAGGTTTTTCTCCAAAAACTTAACTGAATGGAATATAATTTAAGTGGTAACTTATGGATGTCTAATGTGGAAGTTAGTTGGGCCACTCTTTTTGGGCTGCTTGTTTGGCGAATTAGAAAAAATAGAAATTTAGAGTCTATCTTGGAACACCTTTGAAATAGTTAAATCATCAATTACTTAGGCAAAACAGTATACCTTGGCGCATAAGAAAACCTCAATTAGTCAGCAGGGAATTGATTCACATATTTCATTGTCAAGTAATTGTTGCCTTTTGAATACTGATGGGGCGATAAACTTGATTTGTAACATAGCTTCTGCCAGAGGTGAATTGTAGAAACTGAATGAAGAGTGGATATTTGATTATAATCATTATTTGGGGGTTTGTTCAATGTTTGAAGCAGAGCTCTGGGAGATATAGATGACTTAAATATTGTACAAAAATGAGGTCTGAATAGAATATTGATCCAAACTTATAACTTAGAAGTGGTCAAAATCATTCAAGACAACCATCTGATAAATTCGTCTTCAACCTTAGTTAAGAAGATTCTTCAATTGCTTCATTCAATTGGATAATGGAGAATTAGACATGTTTCAAGGGAAGATAATAGAGTTGTGGATTTGCTAATTAAAATGGTGTCTGACAAGGACCATAATGTTCAGTTTTTGAGGAGGTTCTTGAGGAGCTCTTACATCTACTAGAGTTTGATATAGATAGCAATGCTTTTGGCTTAATTTAGTTTGTTGTAATGCGTCTTTTCTTAAAAAATATATATATAAATTAGTTTAAATTGTGAGTAAAAATAAATTTAAATTAATTTAAATTGTGAATAAAAATAAAATTAAATAGGTAAATAAATGTGATTAAAATATTAAATACACTTCAATTGCTTTCTAGTTTATATTGTCATTTTCTATAGCACGTTAAAATAGCATCATATTAGGTAACATTATTTGACGCTTGATCAAAATATCAAAATATTATCATATCGGTGAAAAAAAATTCAACATTAAAATAAATTTATAAAATACTTATTTAACAATTGAATTATAGATAGAGTGACAACTTACTTCAAAAATTCTCATAAATATTGAGTAGTTAACTTATTATTCTAAGTCAACGAACAAAAATATAAATATAAAAATGATAAAAGTGAAAAAATTATTTAATAAATTTAATGTATATAAAAATTATTAAAATAAATTTTTAGTAGAAGTGATAAAATTAAAATTTTGTAAATACTAGTAACATGGAGAAATTATTATATAAATTCTTCCATCACCTCAACAACATTCCATCTAAGCCATGTAAGCATTTTTTCCACAACAGCCATTATGTAAATCAATCAAGTGATAAGAGGAATGATCATAATGCATACTAAACATTGAAGGCACTAATAATATTTTCATAAAAACAGTCTACATATTAGGGAATGCGGAAATAAAACAAAACCCTTAAAAAGGTACTTGTGTAACCAAGTAGCACTGCTAAAATTGAAAACAAAAAAGCATTATTTTCTTCAAAGAGAGGATCATCCAACTGAAGTTTTTACCTACCTATTCTCCAAACCAACACTCTCTCTCGCTAGGATTCATCAAAGAAAGTGAGGACTAATCAACCCAGCAATTTCAAGAAATCCAATGCGATCTTTCCCACCAAATATCTTCTTCAGCTTCTCATCACAGTTTATAATCTTCTTGTTTTCAGGGTCCTATACAAATGGTTAGAGGTTACCATGTTGGTATTATTCAGAGCAAACACAGAGGGCAAAGCAAAATGAAGGTAACTAAATTTCAGAAAGACTAGTTCATTTCGTTGGAAACCCAAGTTTCATGCATCATTCACATAGCTGCCTAGTAAGACATAAGCTCGATAACAAATTCAAATGTCTCGCAAATGTACCTACCCAAAACATTTTATCAAGCAGAAAAAATGGTTTTTGAGCAATCAGCTTCTCACAAACGATTCTTGGCAGTAATCAGAATTTCAGAAGCACATAAAAGACATTGCATAACTTTTAACATGTCATTATGATGAATGCCCCAAAGGCAGCCAACAATATTAACTCGGTCGAGGCATTAATTCCTAGGCTTCAAAGCTTCCCTTTGATCCTAGAGGACTAACTGGACGCCTTTTGCCAACAAAATAAATATCCCGAACATGCACCGGCATCGACCGTAATGTTACCCTTAAACAAAAGAACCTAGTCAAGTTAAATCATAACAATGAAATTGCTGAGTTATGCTCGTTAACTTCACATATAGAAACTCATTTAGAAACCCCACAGTTTCAAAATCCTAAATGTTCAAGGCAGATACATTATCCAAATGAGAGCAAGAACCCTATAGAGCCACCCTGAATTCAAACTACTATACATATATGAAACAGAAATCATAAAATTTTATCCAAAAGAATGTGGACATATATTTACCAGTGGGAAATTATACATTCACCATAAAAGAATTTATACATTCACAATCACAAGGTATAAAGATAAACATGTAAAACCCATCCAAAACCCTTAGATATTCACACCTCACGACATCCGAACACGGAAACCCGTTTTAGGATATAATATAAATACTTTAAAGAGGAAAAAAAAACAGAGACAACAGACCTGAAGATTGTGCTCTTTAATGTAAGCCCAAATCTGCTTAAGGGCTTGAGTTCGGGGAATTTCAGGGACTCCTACGACATCCTGCATCTCAGGCGTTACACGACGTGGCTTCATGATGCCGCGTGGCGTCCGGGGGCCGGTGGCGGGCTGTGAAGCGGTGGCTAGGGTCACAGTACGTACCGTGCGCACGTTAGTTGGAGGAAGGAGGCTAAGAGAAGAGAAGGATTTGGGTGAGAAGGAGACCGTTTGGGGAGAAATAAAAGTAGAAAGAAAAGCAGAAGAGGCAGCCATTTTCGTTTCCTTGGAGATTGTTTGGAGGAAGAAGCAGAAGATGTCTGGAAGGAGGGTTTTGCGTTATCCTCTTGTTTTTTTTGAATTTTGGGTTTTTCTACAAGAATATATATCGATGGAAGATATGGCATATACGTTGGGCTGAGTAAAATTCGATTCGATTTAAAAAATTTGATAAATTTTTTAAATTTTAAATTAAATAGTTTAAATTATTTGAGTTAATCAAGTTATTTGGATTAATTTAAATAAAAAAATAAGTTTTTTAGTTTAACTCGAATATGAATTACACAATTCGAGTTATCCAAAATTTTGAATAAGAAAAGTAAAACTACGTCATTTTTATAAATGTTTACCTTTTTAAAGTTAAAAGTCAAAACTATTAAATTAAAAGATAAAATTACGTTATTTTAATAAATGTTTATCGATTAAGTTAAAATGCAAAATTATTATATTATTTATGTAGTTAAATAATTTTGCACTTCATTTACTAGTTAAATAATCGGTTTATGTAAACGCAACATTGAGTATAAATAATAAGATTTGTTAACTCGACTTGACTCTATTCGATCCGATTCAAAAAAAATTTAAATTGAGTTCGGTTGTTAAAATAGGATTCGTCAACTCGACTAACTCAAAATTTTTGACTTAATTCGATCAAATACTCACCCCTAACCATATGGGTGAAAATATAGAAATAACATAAAAATATATTTAAGTAATGATTTTTAAATCTAATAATTATTTAAATAATTTTGTTAATTAGATTTATTTTTGGTGAATTATAAGATAAAAAAAAAAGTCTTAACAGTAATGCGATTAGTGCAACTCGAACACCCTAACTACTGAATCAAGGCATGGAATTTTAATTGTTTTGGTAAGGTTAAAACTTAAATGTTGTGCTCAAATTTAAATTCAAATTCTTAAAAGAGTGGGTTTATATTAAATAAATCTTTTTTAATATAAAACTTGTATTAAAATTTTGGTGATATGATAATTCTTCAAATTAATTAGTACTTAATTGTTTAGTAATATTAACTCCAATTACATAAATACATCCTTATTGATGTGATATCACAAATTAAATGACATTAATTTTAATTATAAAATATAAAAATCAAAGATGTTAAATTTTTAAATATAGAAATAATTCTATCACTTATACAAAATTTATTTTTCTAAAGATTACATAAAATCAATATATTATTCACACTATCATTTTAAAAATGTTTATAATATCTCAAGCGAATTTAAGGGTAGATAAGGATAATAGCTCCGAAAATTAAATTTTCCTATTTATTTTTTAAAATAATAAAATTATAAGTTAATATATAATAAATTGTATTTTGGTCTCCTACAAATGAAAAAATAATCCCTTTAAAATGACAAAATTATAAATTAATAAACAATAGAATTATGTTTTGACCTCTCAAATTTTTATAATTATATTTCAAGCCCTAATTTTTTTAGATTCACCTTTTTTAAATATAATTATTTCAGAAAGTGTTATATGAAAGGTTGTTTTAAAAAGGGAAAATATTTGGTACATTGGGCTAAATTAGCTATATATGCCTTTTTAAAAAAAAAATTGGCCTTTTAGATTTTTATTTTTTTTTTGAAAATGAGGGAAATAGGTCATTTTTTTAGAGAGATTGTAAAAGCATGTCTAGCTGGGTGCGCTTTACTCCAACAGTCATTTTCCCAACAGCCTTTTAAACGTTGACAGCGATAAAATTTCTTAAAAGACTAACGGTAATTTTTTTTCCTATAAATATCAGGTCATTTTTCATACTTTTCACTCAAATTCAACTCTCTCTATTCTCTCTAAACTCTCAATTCTCTCAATTTTCATTCGAAAATTACCTATACACTTGTTTAAAAATATTATAGTTTTATTTAATTATTTCGTATATTAATTTCGATTAAATTTTCACGAATGGCAAGCTCTCTAATTTGTTTCGACAATAAGCACATTTTTACAGCTCAAGCAATAATGGTGAGGAGAAAGTATAAATTTTGTTATTTTCAATTAAGTTAAATTTAAAATTTTAAAATATTTTATTTTGTCGATATAAATAAGTGGATGATCGTACTTTTGAGTGGTCCATAGATAATTTGTCAAAGAGCCTAAACACCAAAATTCGTGGTTACTTACAAGATGCAAGATTCTTGCATGTGTTCCATATGCTCGAGAGCTGCAAACTCGATCTTACACTCATCAGCATGTTGGTGGAAAGATGGAGGCCCGAGATACACAATTTCCATCTTCCATGCAGAGAGTGTACAATCACACTCAAGGACGTAGCTTTACAACTCGGTTTACCGGTGGATGGACCAATCGTTACGGGGTCAGTGATGGTTTCTAGTAAATAGGACCTTTGCAAGGCATTTTTAGGGAAGGTGCCAAACAAGTTTCAAGGTGGTTGGATAGATATGAAGTGGTTGGAGAATAATTTCAAAGAACTTTCTAAGGATGCGTCCGACATCGTCAAAGAACAATACGCCCAAACATTCATCTTGAGGTTAATTAAAGGCATTCTAATGCCTGATAAATCTCAAAATTTGGCACACATAAGGTGGATACTACACCTAGTTAACTTCAAAGAATGTAGACGACTAAGTTAGGGATCAACCGTGTTGGCCACTTTGTACCAGAAGTTGTTTCGGGTGACGGAACTGGTTAAGATGTCAATCAGTGGTTGTCTGCTCCTATTGCAGTCATGGAAAACTACCATTTCTATGTCCCCGAGTGAATGACCCTTATACGTTCCAACTGGTGACAAGGTATGTAATATCTCGAATTAGGGCCTAATCGAAATAGTGGTTTCGGGACCACAAATCCGAGATAGAAATAATTATTTCATAATTATTTTTAGGTCTATGATATGATTGCATGATTTTGTGAAAATTTCATGAATAAATTCTATGCATAAAGTGCTTAATTTGAAATTAGGGACTAAATTGAATAAGTTGGAAAACTTGCATTCTAGACGCTTTTAGTCTAAAATTGCTTTGGAATATTAATTAGGAGGTATTAAATAGCAATTTAACCAAGTTCTAAAATTTTGGACAAAAATGGGCTTGTACATGAAAAATTACAAAGAAAGGCATTAAGGGCATTTTTGTCATTAGGTAAATATAGTCATTAAAAAGGGAAAAATAACACAAAAATGGAATCATCTTCTCCATAAGGGCTGCTGAATTTTGCTTGTCACCATAGCTAAGGTTTCAACATTTTTAAGCCTTGATTGTAAGTGATTTCCATGCCCATTTTTAATGCTCTTTTCAATTTTAAAATCTAGAAAGCATGTTCTATCATTTTCTAGCAATATTTTGAGCTAGGATGCATGTATGAAAATTTACCCATGTGTGACATAATTGTATTTTGATGAATAATGAAGGAATATGATGGTTTGATGTGTGTTTAACAACTTTTACCTAGTAGTTTTATGTGAAAACACCTAAAAAGGGACTTAATTGTAAAAAGGGTAAAATTGATGGTAAAAATCTAATTTTTAGTGTGAAATTTGGGCTGTTATAGACACTAGGAAATTCGGCTATGCCTAGATGTCATGGGAAATGCATGTAACTCATTGTACAAACTTAAGGACTTAATTGTAAATAATTGAAAAGCTAGGGGTAAAATGGTAATTTTATCCGAGCCCGTTGTTTTGATGAATGTGTATATTGAATAAATTAATTTGGCATTTTAGATCAAGAGAAACAAGATTCGAGTTGTGATGGAGGGAAAAATAAAGTTTACGAGGAATAGGCTCGATTTCTAACATTTTGTACCGAGGTAAGTTCATGTGTAAATGTAGTAACATAATTGTCATTTTAAGTAATTTAATGTTATTTATATGATATGATGATTATTATCATGAAATATTATGCTTTGTGGATTATTGTTTAGTAATATGCAAATTATGTGAGCTACTTGATAAATATGAAATGCTACCAAGTATCGGTTCCGACATTCCGTGGAAGACAGCAAAGATGTGTGATTGAGAAAAATCCCGTTTGAACCTTGGGAATAGATTAGGATATAAGTGACATGTCACTAGCATATTTAAGTTCCGAGCTCGTTGAGTTGAGTCCGAGTTCACTTATGGATACGAACGTCCGAGCTCGTTAAGTTGAGTCCGAGTTCGCTTATGGACGGGTTACATGGTAGCTTGGCTACATAATTTTCGCAGGCTATTGAGCTTGTCTAGCTGCAGGTATGGCACTTATGTGCATGCCATTCGTGTATCCAAATTATATTCCGATGTGTTCAATGGGTGAATCTTAAGTGGATAAGGAGAATACTTAAGACGAAGGTGACATGTTCGTAAGTGTGGTGAATGAGAAAATTGGACAGGTATGCGCTTAAACCCTCGGGTTGAGAACTTGGTATGATGAAATCGTGGTAAGATAGTAAATGCAAATGTATCATGAATGTCTTGGAGATATTTATACAAATGATGTTTTATGTTGGATTGCATGATTATGTTACTAGCTATTTACATCTGAACTTACTAAGCATTTATGCTTACTCCCTCCTTTCCATTCTTTGTAGTTTTGACAAGTCAGCTCGGAAATCGGGAACGGTCAGAGGCTCGCTCACACTATCTGTAAACCATTTTGGTATAGTGGCTTGTATATTTTGAGTATGGCATGCATAGCATTATAATCATTTGTGTATATAATCTTATGATATGGCTATTGAGTGGTAAGGAAATGCTTGGTAATGATTAGCCATTGGAATGACTAATCAAAAATCATATTTAGTGTTATGTATGCTTGTAATAGCTTCAGTGGTGTCGGAACAGTGATTTGAGATCACTAAATCCGACAAATGAGTGGAAAATATTATTAATTTAGTGAATATAAGTTAAATGTGAAGTTAGGACAATTTTTGAAATAGCGAATAGTGTACTAGAAATAAACATTTAAAAAATTAGAATCGAAAACGAAGTATCGAGAGTTTGAAAATTTTAAAACGAGCCATAAATATTTTTATAAATATTTATGGAGTGTTAATAAGTTAGTATTAAAGTTTCTTCAAGAAATTTTAAAGTTCCGATAGTTAATTAAATTAAAAGGACTAAATTGTAACAAATGTAAAATTATGGGAAATGATTAAATAGTTTAAATGATAAAAGAAAGAGGGTTTAAAAGGAAAATAGACTCAAGGTCTATTTGGGCTGGACGGCAAGGAGCATGAAATCAATAGGAAAATTGATGAATTAACGGAAAATTTGGAATATTGCAAAATTTACTTAATAAAGCTAGGACTAAAGTGGAATTATCTAGATTTCTGTTTATTTTTCTGCATTCTCATTAGCAAAAACACCATATAAGGGTTTTAGTAAGCTTGTTTTTCATATTTTTACTGCAAGTAAGTTCAATTCTTGATTATTTCTTGAAATTTTTGTGTTTTTATGACTTTTACAACTAGGTCCACTTGTTGAATTCATTAGTTTTTGATCCTATGAAAGAAATTGAAAGTTTCTATGAATATGTGCTGGAAGTATATGATGATTTAGCATGGAATTAGAGCTTTAAATTGTTTATATGCTGATTTTATTGAAAGAATTGAATGGAAAGTGAATGTTTGGGACCTAATTGTAAAAGATTTGAAGTTAAGGTTTTATGTGGAAATTCTGAATTTTAATAGTTGTGAAATAACTTATATTGTCTAGGTAAAGTATTAATTGAGAAAAATCAGCTCAATTGAGAGGCTAATTGAGTAGGGATGAAATCATTATTTATTAAAAGCTTAGGGGAAAAATGGTAATAAACAGTTTGCACTAAAACAATTTTGGACAGCAGCAATAGACTAAATTTGAAAAATAACCATAAATTGTATAAATTGAATTAGAAGATGAGCAAAATATGAATTTAAAGCTTATTGAGTCTAGTTTCTTATAGAAGAAACGGTGTAATCAAAAGATTTGTAAATCATGAGATATAATGAATTTTGTAAGATAAGGTCAGAATGAATTCGGGTTCCCCTGTTCTGACTTTGAAAAATCATAAAAAATTGAATAAAAACAATTAGGGGCTTAAATTTATATGTATAGAATCGTGAATAAGTCTATTTTCAAGAGAAATAAATGATAACATCATCTGAATTCTGTACGAGATAATTAATTTTTAGTGAAGAAGGGTTGGAACTGTCAAACAGCAGAACAGGGGTTTAAAGAATAAACTGTACTTATTGAATAAACCAAAAATTCTGAAAATTTTATGATAAGAAGATATGTGAGTCTAGTTTCAGGGAAAATTAGTGGATCCTAATTTGGAGTTCTGTAGCTCAAGATAAAAATAATTTAGTGACTATGACACGGATGGACAGTATTGAATATAAATGGTAAATAGTGAAATTGCAGATAATGTTACTTATAAGCGGGTTATAAACATTAAGGATGTGAAATAGAATGAATGTGAAGTCAATACTGATAAGTGAAAATTTTTATATTATAGATCAAGAAATCGAGGATAAATGAGGAAAAGATAAAATTCCAAAATAGTTCCAGAAATCTCTACAACTACTGCAATTTGTTCCAGGTAAGTTTGTATGGTTAAATTATTAAATTTCAATGTTATTTTATGAATGGTGATTAATATTTATGTATGTTAATTGTTGAAAATAATTAAATCATGTACAAAAGTTACGAAATTGAATTGAGTATTTCGAAGGAACGGAACGCAGGAAATGAGTATGATCGTTCAGTGAAAAAGATGAATTCACGGTAAATTACCCAAGTAAACCGAGATTCAGCATTTGTTGTGAATTCTCGTATTTACTTTATGTTTAGCTCTTACGAGCTTCCGTTAACTCATATGAGTTTCAGTTAACCCTTTTAAGGTTTCAGTTTAGCTCTAATGAGCTTCAGTTAGCCTTCGGGCTTCTGTTTAGCACTTATGTGCTTCAGTTAGCCTTCTGGCTTCAGATCACGATGTACTCAAATCTGTAAGTCGTTCCTTAAATGGACAAGTTGGTAAGTCGTAATTGTAACGTATGGAAAAAGAAATGTAAGTAATGTTATCATTATTATTATTGAGCTTAATTAAGTAAATTATTTTTAAAATGAGATTATGACTTACAGGATGAAAGTAACTTACTAGAAATGTCCATATGATTTGAATTTTGGAAAACTAATATTTGGTAAGATTTATAGCTAAAGCCGACGAACTTACTAAGCTATAGTCAGCTTACTTTAATGTTTATTGCTCTTTGTAGATTAACGGGAGGGTCAAAGGATCGGATCATCATGCTCAAGTCACACTATCTCGATTTTTCGGTAGATTTTGTTATAAATACTTTAAATGGTTTATATGGCATGTATAGGAGCTTATATGACTATGTTTTGTATCAACTCATTAACATATTAGTTAAGTTAATATAAGTTGATATATGATATGAATGGAAATTAACTAAGATGTTTAAATACTACTTGAAAGTATGAATGGATATAATGTTAGATAAAATAATGATTAATGATATTGTTATGAAACGAATGTGATTTGGATGAAGATTTTATTTGTTGAGTTGTTGTTGTGTTGAGTTGGTTGCAAATTTGAAATTGCAGGGAAGGTTAGATGTTTCTAGACGGGTTATATGTAATTTTTTTTAAAATAATAATTATTATATTACGAAAAAAATTTCCGGAGTACTTGAATAAGTCCCTATTCATTTATAATACGTGATTTAGGCCTCGAGGGTTCATAAAAGAAACATAACGATTTAATTTTATTATATTTGTTGTTTATTCATGAATTGTTTGTAAATTTACCAATATGTTTGGTAACGCCTCATAACCCTATTCTGGCGACGGTTTGGAATTAGGGGGTGTTACAATGCTTATTGTGCTATCTAATCCATGGAAATTCATAAAAAGGTGAAATTTTCTATAAAACAATATCATACAGCAGTAAAGACGTGAGTTTGAAAAATCACTAAAAATAGTAGAGACAGAATTAGATGGTGAATAAAATATAAAATTGAAGCTTATTGAGTATATTTTCATATGGTAAATGAGTTGTATTTTATGATAAATTTGAGTTTTGGTGGAATAGGGTCAGAGCGATTTCTGAATCCCCTATTTTGACTTTAGAAATTCACTAAAAATTATACAAAAATAATTAGGAGTCATACTTTATATGCATAGATTCCTTATTAAGTCTACTTTTAAAAGAAACAAACAAAATAGTCATCTGAATTCTTTACAGAGATAAAAGTGATTAGAAGTGAAAAGAGGTTAGAGCAGTCGAACACTAAAACAGGGGAAACTTTAACTAATAAACTGTACTAATTGGCCTAACCAAAAATTCTGGAAAAAAATTATTAAATATATATGTGAGTTTAGTTTTAGGAAAAATTTATGGATTTTAATTTTGAGTTTCGTAACTCAAGATATGAATTTTTTAGCGACTGTGACGCAGATGGGCAGTTTATTACGAAAGGTAAAGTAAATTGTTTGAAATTGTTTAAGTGATAATTTAAGTCTGTTAACGCCTCGTGCTCGACTCCGGCGACGGTCTCGGGTAAGGGGGTGTAACAAGGTAAAAATCATTTGATAATAATATGTAGTTAATATTAAATGTTTTTTTATTTATTATATGTTTGAATTAACATGTCGCTTGAATAGGTGAAACCTTGGGTCGAGTTATGTAGGACTACTGAAGCAGCTCAAAGATATCTAGCTGCTGTTAGATCAATTGTAACACCCCATACCTGGTCCAGTTGTTGAATCCGAGTTACAGGATGCTACAACAGTAAACTAGAACATTCACATACAATTTATTCAATGATGTTTAATAAAAAATATATTCAAGTTAATTCTATATTAAACATGTATTACAATCAAAATCGAGTATCAATCAAACTTACAACATGTAACATCCTCTACCTGGTCCGGTCATTCGACCCGAGTTATAAGATATTACCACTAGAAAATGTTAACACTATTCATCAATCAATCAAACATAGACAAAAAGATCATTTCATAATAAATTACAATCATTTTCATGCTATTCAATTATATTAAGACCTAATTTGAGCTTACGAAACATTTAAAACAAACCAGGAACAATTCTAGATTAAATTGAAACTTTTACAAAAATATAGGTAAAAAGTGAAAACATGGGTCAGACAACCTTGTGTCTAAGCCGTGTGACAAGGCAAAAACCGTGTAGTGTATGGACATGGTCGTATGGCTAAACCGTATAGGAGGGGACACACAGTCGTGTCTCTAGACTGTGTAACTAATTGGTGTCATGTGGACCTAAAATCACCAAAATTAAATAGAACATATGGCCGTGTCATACACAGTTGTGTGACAGGCCGTGTGTACTTAAAACACTTTCAAACTCAAGCAATGCCGTCCATTCTTTCTTAGAAATCGACATGTACCATTTACATCTATTTATACCAATTCAAACCTCATTATAACATGTTAAAACATGCTAATTTAACATTTAATCTAAGCCTAACCAATATGCCTCATTCGGCACCACAATTCAATAATGAAACAACAATCATTCATTACCATTCATGCCAAGATTTCTCATGCCTAAACATACTTATACAATCATCATTACTTTAACTAAGATATCATTAAGTCAAGTTCAACCAGTGATCTAAAACATAATAATTTATTTTCATAATTTAAGCATACCTTCCTAAACCATGTCTTTAACCATTTTATACCATTCAAGTCATTCACTCCAAAAATCAACAATTACCAACATTCAATATCAAGTCATGTTATTACCTAAACTTACACCTAATGTCATTCAAATATTGGCTAACATCATCAACTTACTAAATGTCAACTACGTACCAAGCATTTAATATATCAATGTTACTTATAATCTTATTCATAACCAAAGTACTAAAGCATGATCATTAATTTGCAAAGTAGGCATCCTATATACATGCCACAAGTAACCAGATTTTCAAACATTAAAAATCTACCGAGTCAGATATAATAGGTGTGAGCTCTTGTTGATTCGACCGACACGTTCAGAATGTCCAAAATCTACTTAACATAATAACAAAAGTAAGTATGTAAAATACTTAATAAGTTCATACAATTCAATTTAATAACTTACTCATTTAATAGTTAAATCCATATACCTATTCAAAATATTTTCTTTATCATGACATAGTTCAACAATTCCGGGTCAATAAGTAATGTAACACCCCTAACTCGTGACCGACGCCGGTGTCGGACACGAGGGGTTAACGGCCAAACCCTCTCAAGATACCAACCAATTTGACATTACCAGTCAGGCTGGAAAACTGCGTCACCGTCGCCTTAAAAATCATATCTCGAGTTTCAAAACTCGGAAACTGGTTTCGTAAATTTTCCTGAATTTAGACTCATATACCCATCCATGGATTTATTTTTAGAATTTTGGTTGGGCCAATTGGTACAGTTTATTAGTTAAAGTCACCCATGTTACAGGGACCGACTGCTCTGACCTTCGCGTGTTACAACTTGAATATCTCTCTGTACAGGGCTTTAATACTGGTACCGTTTGTTTCTAATGAAACTAGACTCAAAATGGAATCTGTACATATAAGGCATGACTCCTAATTCTTTCTGGATAATTTATCGTAAATTTTCAAAGTCGCAACAGGGGACCCAGAAACCGTTCTGGCCCTGTCTCACGAGAACCTTAATATTTCTCAGTATACTGCTCATATGGTCGTTTCGTTTCGTCCATATAAAATAGATTCATCAAGGTTCAGTTCCATAATTTACTCACTATTTAATTCTACTTCTACTATTTTAGTGATTTTTCAATCTCATCTCACTGCTGCTGTCCGCAACAGTTACTGCAGTAGACTATGCCAATTTCATGAATTTTTCCTTGGCCTTAATCATCCATCATACATGACACAAATTATGGCCACCTTATCAAAATTTGAGTTTCTAAGACTCGTGGCTATAGGTTCTAGCATCCCACTCGACGACCACATAGGCCATTTTCACATGGCTTAAAGTTTACAACCCACAATTCGACAAAATATAATAGCCTATACATTTTCATTCATATATATATATCATCCCATTAAACACAATTGTATAAATTTTACAATCATTTAAGCAATATCAAATACGTGCTTAATGACTTACCTTGTTTGGGGTAGAACGGTTCCAAATCGGCTACTCGTTTGCTTTCTCCTTTCCTTTGTCCAATCTAGTTCCCCTTTGCTCTTGAGCTAAATCAAACAATTTACCTCTCCATCAAACACAAACATACGGCATTCACATGCATTATTATGGTTATTGCCGAATACTTAACACAACTAAGCTGAAAATTTACTCAATCTCATCCTAATTTATTGCTACTTATTTATCAAGGTTTCTAATACAAGGTATTTAACACCTATGCCCATTTGTACCCCATATGGCCGAATGCTTCATTCCTTACCCAATTAACCATCCAACAATTTTTCAGCCTCATTACCACCCTTTTCATGTCTAATTGTTTAAATACTCTCAAGCTCATTCACAAGTACTATTATACATCTCATTAAGCATTAATCATGTTGCAACATAAATTCTATAGCATGGCGAATACTCATGCACACACACATAACAACAAGAACTCAATGGCACAAAATTTCCTTTTTGTTAAACATTCGAACTTACTCATTTCCATGCTTTCATCACAACAACATCAAAACACTCACCAAGGAAAACAACATGCATGGCCGAATTTTAACTCACCTAACAACTTAGTTTCGATTTGAGATTCAAGGAAAATTTTGAACCAATCCTCCAAATCATGCATGCATTTTCAAGAGTGGCATAAAACATACCTTCTTGTATCAAAACACCTTAGTCTAGTAAGCTCCCATGGCTGATTTTCTCAAGCTTTTTCCCCCCTTTCTTCTTAGTATATTCGGCCAAGCAAGGAGAAAATGAGAGAATGAACACCCCCTTTTTTTTTCTTTCTTTCTTTGCTTTTTGTTTCTCTCATGTACGCAAGGGGGAAAGCATCCACACTCTTTTTTTTTTTTTTTTTGTTATCATCATTTTCTTTTTTTCCATTTCTTTAATGCTAACTTTCTTATTTTATTGTTTCCTACATGCATCACTAGTCTAACATGTTGGAGACATGTTTCCACCCATAGCATGGCCGGCCATCATGCTTCATTTTGGCTAATTTGACATGCAAGGACAACACTTTCCCACATGTATTAATAGGCCACCTTACATTTGCCTAGCACATTTCTAAATTTTATCACATAAGTCCTATTTGATAAAAATTCACTTACAATTAACAAAATCCAAACATGAAATTTTCACACATGCATATATACATATAATGAGCATCAATTATGATGGTTTTATTATGACTCGGTTTAGTGGTCCCGAAACCACTTTCCGACTAGGGTCAATTTAGGGATGTCACAACTCTCCCCCACTTAAGAAATTTTCATCCCCGAAAATCTTACCGGTAAATAGGCTCGGGTATCGCTCTTTCATAGAGTCCTCAAGTTCCCAAGTGGCTTCTTCCATTCCGTGTTTATGCCACAACACCTTCACTAACGGGATTTTCCTATTGCGCAACTCTTTTACTTCACGCCTCATAATGTGAACCGTTCCTCTTCATAGCTCAAATTAGGCTGAATCTCAATCTCGGATGGAGCAATTACGTGCGATGGATCGACCTATATCGTCAAGCATCGAGACATGAAAACGTTGTGAATCCTTTCGAGCTCAGGGGGCAAAATTAATCGATATGCGACTGGCCCAATTCGTTCGGATACTTCATATGGCCCGATGAACCTCGGACTCAATTTGCCCTTACGACCAAATCTAAGTACCTTCTTCCAAGGTGAAACTTTGAGAAAGACCTTGTCTCCAACCTGATATTCAATATCTTTTCTTTTCAAATCCGCATACGACTTTTGGCGATCCGGCGACTTTCAAACTTTCACGAATTACTCGAACTTTTGCTCGGCATCCTTAACCAAATCAACCTCAAGAATTTACCTTCACTAAGTTCACCAGAATAATGGGTACGGCATTTACGACCGTATAAAGCCTCGTAAGGCGCCATCTTAATACTTGATTGAAAGCTATTGTTGTGGCGAATTCAATCAAAGGCGATACCGCTCCCATGAACCACTAAACTCAAGGATGCAACATCTCAACATATCCTCGAGTATTTGAATTATCCGTTCGGATTGACCATCGGTTTGGGGTGAAAAGCAGTGCTAAAATGCGTTTGGTACCCAAAGCCTCTTGCAATTTCTTCCAAAGCTGCGACGTAAATCTTGGGTCTCTATCCGACATGATAGAAATAGGTACCCCATGCAATCGAACAATTTGGGAGACGTATAATTCGCCAACTTATCGAGCGTAAAATCCGTGCGGACGGGATAAAATGAGCGAGACTTGGTCGGTCTATCAACAATGACCCAAACCGAGTCTTTCTTATTCGAGTCAATGGTAACCCGCACACAAAGTCCATTGTTACTCGATCCCATTTCCATTCGGGTATCATGATCGGTGAAGTAATCCGATGGCACTTGATGTTCCGCTTTCACTTGTTGACATATCGACACCTTGAAACAAATTCGAAATGTCTCGTTTCATACCGGCCACCAAAATTGGCGTTTGGTCATTGTACATTTTAGTACTACCGGGTGGATTGACATTCGACTACAATGGGCTTCATTTAGAATTATCGAAATAAGTTCAATTCTTTGGAACACACAGACGACTTCGAACCTCAAACAATCGTCATCATCAATTTGAAACTCGATTCCTTGTTCGAACACACTCACCCGTTTGCAAGCAACTCCTCATCAACTTTCGAGTTTCACAATTTGATGAGCCAATAATGGTTTGGCCTTTAATTCGCTACTAACACATTGTCGGGTAGAATAGACAAGTGTACATTCATCGCTCAGAAAGCAAACAAAGTGATTTCGACTTAAGGCATCCGCAACCACATTAGCCTTTCCGGGTGATAATCAATGACGAGTTCATAATCTTTTAACAACTCGAGCCATCGTCTTTGTCGTAGATTTAAGTCTCTCGAGTCATCAAATATTTGAGACTTTTGTGATCCGAATACACATGGCACTTCTCACCAAATAAGTAATGTCGCCATATCTTTAAGGCGAACACGATGGCAGCCAATTCGAGATCATGGGTTGGATAATTTTTCTCATATGGCTTTAATTGTCTCGACGCATAGGCCACAACTCGCCCTTCTTGCATCAATACGCAACCCAACCCAAGTAGGGATGCATCACTATAAATGACAAACTCTTTGCCCGATTCGGGTTGCACTAGAATTGGGGCTTCAGTCAAATAAGCTTTCAGTTGATCGAAACTTTTCTGACATTTCTCCGTCCATTCGAACTTAACATCCTTTTGGAGTAAGCCGTCATTGGCGTGGCTATCGTCGAGAAACCTTTACGAATCGTCGGTAATAACCGGTAAGCCCCAAAAGCTCCTAACTTCGGTAACATTCCTTGGTGGTTTCCAATCGACTATGGCCAAAATTTTGTTCGGGTCCACCGACGACACCGTCACGGACACCACGTGCCCCAAAAAGCTAACCTCTTTCAACCAAAATTCACATTTACTGAACTTTACGTATAACTGCTTATCTCGTAAGATTTGCAACACTAGCCTCAGGTTTTCAGCATGTTCAGTTTCATCTCTCGAATAGACCAAAATGTCATCGATAAATACAACTACGAACCGATCTAAGTATGGCCTGAAAATTCTATTCATTAAATCCATAAACACCGCAGGGGCATTAGTGAGCCCAAACGGCATCACCAAGAATTCGTAGTGACCGTACCTCGTTCTAAAAGCGGTTTTGGGTATGTCCGATTCTCGGACCCTCAACCGATAGTACCCGACCTCAAATCTATCTTTGAAAACACCGAGGCTCCTTTAATTGATCAAACAAATCGTCAATTCGTGGCAATGGATATTTATTCTTTATCGTCACTTTATTGAGTTGACGATAGTCAATGCACAACCTCATGGTTCCGTCCTTCTTCTTCACAAACAATACAAAGCGCCCATGGAGAAAAACTCGGTCGAAATAAACCTCTATCCGTCAATTCTTGCAATTGAACCTTCAATTCCTTTAATTCCGTTAATGCCATACGATACGGGGCTATTGAAATCGGCGTAGTACTCGGTACAACCGATGCCGAATTCCACTTCTCGAACCGGTGGCAATCCCGGTAACTCCTCAAGAAAAACATCTGAATACTCACAAACCACTGGTACCGATTTGAGTTTCCTTTCCGTCTATTTACTTCCAAACACATACGCAAGGTATGTTTCACACCCCTTTTTCACATACCTCCGAGCGGTCATAGAAGATATTATCATTGGCGCTCCTTTTAAATCGATGAGACTCGACTCGGACTACCTCATTATTTGCACTCCTCAAATCAATGGTTTTCCTTTTGCATCCACCATTTGCATCATGTACGGTCACCAATCCATACCAAGAATAACATCGAATTCATTAAATGGTAGAAGCATCGATCGGTAAAAAACAGATTCTCGAATTATTAGGGGCATCTCTTGCACACTTTATCAACGAGCACGTATTGACCCAAAGGGTTTGACACTCGAATTACGAACTCAAGAGACTCAACGGTAGAGTCTTCTTTGGATGCTAAGGTTTCACATACATATGAGTGAGTAGAGCCGGGTCAATCAATGCAATCACAATAGTATCAAAGAGAGTAAAAGTACCAGTGATAACGTCAAGGAGGATGCCTCCTCTCGTGCGCGGATGGCATATGCTCTAGCAGAGCACGGTCTCGGATCGGACAGCCGATTAGAGGCTCCTCTCGATTACCACCCCTACCTCCAGAGATTCTCGGGGCCTACCTCCAAATTGTCGTTCCACTAGGTCTTGCACCTTGCGTCTTATTCCTCTCATCTAGCTCGTGCAATCTCTAATGAAGTGGTCCTTGAACCGCATCCATAACAGCCCTATTAACAGACTTACCCCAACATTCACCTAGGTGTCGTCTTCCACATTGGGGCATTCAGTCTCTCTTGACGATTATTGCCCACACTAGCTACTGAAGTAGCTCGAGTCCGTCAATGGTCGGGCTCTAATGGAAATTCCCGATCGTCCTCGACTTCTTGGTGTCCTCCACGAACCTCTTTACAGGTGAGAACGGAGCTTTACTCGTCGATCTTTTACGGTAATCTCTTGCTTCAAATTCAGCCTTCTTCTTCTCCTTCCCAAGTTCTTCCGCCTTGCGAGCTCGTTCGACTAGTGTCACGAACTCCTTTATCTCTAAAATTCCCACTAGTAACTTTAACTCTTCATTCAATCCTTCTTCAAATCTTTTGCACATCGCAACCTCATCAGCCACACACTCCGAGCATACCGACTAAGTCTTACGAACTCATGTTCAGTATTCAGATCTGATCATCCGCCTTGCTTGAGTTCCAAGAATTCCTTACGCTTCTGATCGATGAACCGTTGACTAATGTATTTCTTTCGAAATTCGGATTGGAAGAAATCCCAAGTAACTCGTTCATTTGGGACTATGGAAATTAAAGTCCTCCACCAATAGTAAGCTGAGTCTCGCAACAAGGATATAGCACACTTAAGACATTCATCGGGTGTGCATGACAGTTCATCTAACACTCTAATGGTGTTATCGAGCCAGAACTCGGCCTTTTCGGCATCATCAGTAACTATGGCCTTGAACTCCTCGGCCCCACGCTTCCTAATCAAGTCCACAGGTGGTTTACTCAGCCTCACAGGATCAGTAACTGGAGGCATTGCGGGCTCTTGGGGTGGAGTATTTAAATTCGGGAATGGTTGGACAGCCGGGTTGGTTCGGGCATATTGCGCGACCCACTCATTCATCATGGTGAAGAAGGCTTGTTTCGCCCCTTCATTTTGATTATTCGCGGATGATCGAGGCTCAGCAGGCGGTGTCCCTTGCGCAGGAGTAGCCGTTACACTTTCAACGTCATCCGCCAAGGGTCTCTCTACCCCGGGTTCCATTGCTAATCAAAACAAAAATTCCAACCGTCAGAAGTCATCACATTATTAAGCGCTAACAATTTGGCATGTATAGCTAGACTCACACGCGCTATGGTAGTCCTAGAACCGACTAAACCATAGCTCTGATACCAATAAAATTGTAACACCCCTAACTCGTGACCGACACCGGTGTCGGACACGAGGGGTTAACGGCCAAACCCTCTCAAGATACCAACCAATTTGACATTACCAGTCAGGCTGGAAAACTGCGTCACCGTCGCCTTAAAAATCATATCTCGAGTTTCAAAACTCGGAAACTGGTTTCGTAAATTTTCCCTGAATTTAGACTCATATACCCATCCATGGATTTATTTTTAGAATTTTTGGTTGGGCCAATTGGTACAGTTTATTAGTTAAAGTCACCCATGTTACAGGGACCGACTGCTCTGACCTTCGCGTGTTACAACTTGAATATCTCTCTGTACAGGGCTTTAATACTGGTACCGTTTGTTTCTAATGAAACTAGACTCAAAATGGAATCTGTAAATATAAGGCATGACTCCTAATTCTTTCTGGATAATTTATCGTAAATTTTCAAAGTCGCAACAGGGGACCCAGAAACCGTTCTGGCCCTGTCTCACGAGAACCTTAATATTTCTCAGTATACTGCTCATATGGTCGTTTCGTTTCGTCCATATAAAAATAGATTCATCAAGGTTCAGTTCCATAATTTACTCACTATTTAATTCTACTTCTACTATTTTTAGTGATTTTTCAATCTCATCTCACTGCTGCTGTCCGCAACAGTTACTGCAGTAGACTATGCCAATTTCATGAATTTTTCCTTGGCCTTAATCATCCATCATACATGACACAAATTATGGCCACCTTATCAAAATTTGAGTTTCTAAGACTCGTGGCTATAGGTTCTAGCATCCCACTCGACGACCACATAGGCCATTTTCACATGGCTTAAAGTTTACAACCCACAATTCGACAAAATATAATAGCCTATACATTTTCATTCATATATATATATATCATCCCATTAAACACAATTGTATAAATTTTACAATCATTTAAGCAATATCAAATACGTGCTTAATGACTTACCTTGTTTGGGGTAGAACGGTTCCAAATCGGCTACTCGTTTGCTTTCTCCTTTCCTTTGTCCAATCTAGTTCCCCTTTGCTCTTGAGCTAAATCAAACAATTTACCTCTCCATCAAACACAAACATACGGCATTCACATGCATTATTATGGTTATTGCGAATACTTAACACAACTAAGCTGAAAATTTACTCAATCTCATCCTAATTTATTGCTACTTATTTATCAAGGTTTCTAATACAAGGTATTTAACACCTATGCCCATTTGTACCCCATATGGCGAATGCTTCATTCCTTACCCAATTAACCATCCAACAATTTTTCAGCCTCATTACCACCCTTTTCATGTCTAATTGTTTAAATACTCTCAAGCTCATTCACAAGTACTATTATACATCTCATTAAGCATTAATCATGTTGCAACATAAATTCTATAGCATGGCGAATACTCATGCACACACACATAACAACAAGAACTCAATGGCACAAAATTTCCTTTTGTTAAACATTGAACTTACTCATTTCCATGCTTTCATCACAACAACATCAAAACACTCACCAAGGAAAACAACATGCATGGCGAATTTTAACTCACCTAACAACTTAGTTTCGATTTGAGATTCAAGGAAAATTTTGAACCAATCCTCCAAATCATGCATGCATTTTCAAGAGTGGCATAAAACATACCTTCTTGTATCAAAACACCTTAGTCTAGTAAGCTCCATGGCTGATTTTCTCAAGCTTTTCCCCCCTTTCTTCTTAGTATATTCGCCAAGCAAGGAGAAAATGAGAGAATGAACACCCCCTTTTTTTTTCTTTCTTTCTTTGCTTTTTGTTTCTCTCATGTACGGCAAGGGGGGGGAAAGCATCCACACTCTTTTTTTTTTTTTGTTATCATCATTTTCTTTTTTCCATTTCTTTAATGCTAACTTTCTTATTTTATTGTTTCCTACATGCATCACTAGTCTAACATGTTGGAGACATGTTTCCACCCATAGCATGGCCGGCCATCATGCTTCATTTTGGCTAATTTGACATGCAAGGACAACACTTTCCCACATGTATTAATAGGCCACCTTACATTTGCCTAGCACATTTCTAAATTTTCTCACATAAGTCCTATTTGATAAAAATTCACTTACAATTAACAAAATCCAAACATGAAATTTTCACACATGCATATATACATATAATGAGCATCAATTATGATGGTTAATTATTATTATGACTCGGTTTAGTGGTCCCGAAACCACTTTCCGACTAGGGTCAATTTAGGGATGTCACAAGTAATGTACATACAGATATCCAAAGTTCATATTTCATCCACATTAACATCACAAATGCACACTATTTATCTTTGAATAGAACTTTATAAAAGAAACTCAATATACGAGTGCAAATACTATCTTATGATCATCCGAGCTAATCGCATATAAAAATATATGTGTCAAGTTACCCATCCGGGCTAAACCTTTGACAACATAGAAAATAAATTGATTAGGGCCATAAATACATGTAAGGTTATCAGTCTAGACTAAACCTTTAAAACAACAACAGATTACTAGTCTAGGCTAAATTTGTTTAATGTATATCTAAGTTCGCAACAAATGCTGGATCTCGGTTCAGTCGGAAACCAATCTGAAATCTTGTATATGAGACTTTTACTATGTCCATCAGAATTGTATCACAAATCAATTCAATCCAATTCATTACCAAATAGTTCGATTCCAACTTACAATAGCTTATATATATAAATAATTAACATAATTTAACAACAATTTGAAATCACGTAAGTCATATGAACTTACCTAACAAAATGGTAACACTTTAGATACGAGGGACTATTCGACAATTTTTATTTTTGTCTAGGTCAATAACTTAATCTATATAATAGTTAAGATTCAAAATATCAATACAAATCTCATAATAATACTCAAATTCATGTTTATAATATTTTAATTTCATTTTACACAATTTCCTTAAACTTTTCCATTTTATTCAATTTAGTCCTTAGAATCAAACTTATCATAACTTTCAAATTTGGAATTTAAACTTTAAACCAATTTCAAATACATTCAATTACAGCCACCTATTATAAAAAATCATGAAAATTACATATTAATTTCATGATATTAACAATTTAGTTATTATGATCAAAATTAATAAAATCACTTTATAAAATAATCCTTAAATATTTCATAGCTTCCAAATTTACCACTTTCTATCAATAGCATATAATATTCATCAATGGTAAGTTTTAAAATCTTTAACAGTTTCAAAAAAGAAGGTACCGGTGAACTGAACCTAATTGTAATGATCACAAAAACATAAAAATTATAAAAAAAGGGATAAAAATACAGTTACATGCATGAATCTAATGTTGGACGAGCCTTAAGCTATCAAAAATGGCTTATCAAGCTTTTGTTTCTCTTATTTCGGTGGAAAAAATGCTAAGTGGAAGATGATAATTTTCATTTTTATATTCTTAATTACTTTACTTAATTTACATTTTACTAATTTAATTTCAACTAAAAATCTCCACCAACCATCTAATATACTTAATTATGGTCAAATTACATCATAAACCCCTGCACATTTATTGATTGAGTCATTTAACTAATAAAATTAAATAGTGATCGAGTTTTACATCTTTTACGATTTAACCCTTTTTACTTAATTAACTAACCATAAAATAAAATTCCTGAACTGAACTTTCACATACCAATATAATAACTCTGTAAATACCTACAGACTCGATATACAAAAATGAGGTCTCGAACCTCATTTTCTGAAATCACTTAACTTTCGGAACAAACAATTTGTTTTTAAACATTTGTTCAAAGAGCTAAAATTATTAAATTATAAAATTCAAAATTCAATATAAAACTATATTTGACTTGTATGAATTTAACAATAATAATTACAGACTCATTAGTTTGATTTGTGGTATCAAAACCATTATTTTCGACACCATTGAAAATGAGTTGTTACATCAACGCTCGGAAGCCAAGGTTAGTTATTGATTTTTTTTCAAAGCTATAATAATTATGCAATGGTTTGAAATTTAAAATTTCATACATAACTGAATTTATAATTGTGTGCTGCAATTTGAATGGATGCCATACATCAATCCGGATATCATAGAATGTGTCCCACCCAAATTTTTTGCTATTTGGAGTATGTGGGACGCGAAGGTTTCATTGATAGTGTATGTGTGATGGAAATGCACAAATCGGATTGAGTGATGCGGCAGTTCTAGTGGAGGCAAAAACTTTTACTGCCACTGCGAGACATGGAAATACTGCACAACCTTGATTTGTGGGGGAACACTGACGAAAATTGGCGAGATTACCAAAAGGAGTTCATCAACATTTGGGATTGTATAATGAAATTCTTACCCATTCGTGAACCCTTTTTTCTCATCGGACACAATAGCCTGTTTGGAGTACATGCTTTGGTTCAGAGTTACTGACAATCCATATCTACTATCAGTGGAGGTGAAGAGTAGGCAACTTCGTTAAAAGAGGCCACGGCGATCGCCCTAGTAGTGTAGGTCTAGAGGAGGTGGCGCGATGGTTTTGTCCACGATTCTATCCCAACAAATGCCACCAATGTCTGCACCACATCTCAATTTGTTCCTATTCATTTCGCTAACCCCATGTTTTATTCACAAGCACCGCATTTTGCACCACACTATGCACCATTGTAGCACCTTGCATCTACACCTTCGTCCCTAGTATACTACACCTCGATACCGACGCAATTACTAGCATAGATGCCGACACATGTATCGACACCGATGTTGACATCAATGCCAATATCAATACCCACATCAATATTGACGTATTCGGGTTTTGCGACATCGTATGGTTATTCACCGATAGTGTCACAAACACCCATGCGTCATTATTTTATCGAGGTGGGTCATCAGTGCAACCACCTTTCCATGGAGTGGAAGACAGACGATGGGAGGCTGGGACGGCATCACACTCAAGCACGAAGGAGTGCAACGGAGACGAAGATGAAGTCGATGGTGGAGACAAAAATAAAGACGATGGTAGAGATGAAGATGACTACAATGATCACAATCAAAAGGAGGAGTTGACACCACTAGTTATGGGTAGAAATCCTACACGCCCCAATCAACCACTGTCCTGTGGCACACATTCGGCCCGACGACATCGATGATGTATTTTTCATTTACTTATTGTGATGTAAATATAAATGACATAAATAAAAAAATGATCAATTTTTTTATATTTTTGTTGTAACTCATATTTGTCTTTTTTTAAATTCTAATGTAAATTATACGTAATTTTCTATATATAAAATTTTATATGAAATATGTAACATTGGATAAGTACACTTATCAAACTAGTGAATAATTAAGGCACATGGACTAAATTGTAAAAATGGTAAAAGTTCAACCGCCAGAGAAATTGTAATTGATACTTGAAGTAGTGCTTAAAGTAGCAATTTTTCCACTATATGAATGTTAGTAGACGGTGGCAAATACAAAAAAAAAAAAAGAAGTAGCCCAACTAGACACGCTTTCACGCACTCTCTCCAAAAACGACCTATTTCCCTAATTTAAAAAAAACTAAAGTCTGAAAGGCCAATTAAAAAAAACTAACATATATGGCTAATTTAGCCGGTATATTGCCACTTGAGTTTTTAGACTCCACAAGTAGGACCAGGGCGATGACAAGTGTCCCATAATGGTATAATAAAGCATGGAGAAAAATAAATATATAAAAAAAAAGAGACACATGATAAACTTTTAAAATTACTTGTGGAATAAAAATATACAATATCAACGTGCTAAATATTAACTCATTTTAAAATTTACTATTACAATTACAATTATAATTACAATTAATAGATTTATGTAACTACAATTTGAATTAACCATTACATACATACCTAATAAGAATAAATTCCAACTCAATTCATATAGAATGAGTACTTAAATCAAAATAAATTTGAAAAGAATCACACATGATAAGCTAGAAACAAGGATCCCAAGGCTATTACTCCCATTTTTTTTTTTTGTCAAAATGGAACTTTCACTCGTAGAAAGAAGGTTTACAAGCAATCGAGGGATCACCTACAAGCCACATACAATATAATGTTTTCTAAATTGAATTGATAGTTGAATTAGTCAGAATTTCAATTCAATTAGCTTGTGTTAATTTTCAATTTAATCGATTCAAGGTCATTTTTCAAATCAAACCTCTTGATTGATTCTCAATCTAATCCTATTTAAACAAAGATGAATAGTACTACAATCAATACAAGACAGATACCCAAGAGGTTTGAAAATTTAGGAGACAAAACTAAAATTTGCTTGGATCATGTCAAAATTGTCAATATATGAGAACAATGAGAGACTCTTGCTGGTATGTTACCGGATGCAAATTATGGCAAATTTTTATTGAACTTAACTATTCAAATTTAATTTAAAATAATTTGAAAAGATAAAATTTAATAAAATATTTATTACATTTTATTTTAATAATTAACAATGATAAGTTAATGAATATACTATTAAATTTAAATAAAATAGTTATTTTATAAAAATAAATTTATTTTTTATATTTTTATTTTGAAGTTGAATTTGAAATTGAATTTATTTATGTTTTAATATTTGTTGTTAATTATTAAAATAAAATATTTAAAATAATTTTTCTTATCAGATTATATTTTAAATAATCAAAATTAATATTGAGAGGTAAAAATTGATTAAAAATAACAATGGAAAATTTTAATAAAATTCAATCACATAATAAATGAATGACAAATTTACTCATATTTTTCAATATATAACGAAAATAAAATATAGTAATAATTTTAATATTCATTTATAATATGATGGTAAATTTACACTATAACCCAACTATTTTCATATTATTTTTATAAATAAAATTCAATCATTTGTTAGAGTAAAGGCTTGAAATTGGTTGCAGTTAGTTATGTGAAATGATCGTGCGGCTCGACTAAGCCCGCTGCCGCAATGGCTTTGGGTCTTTTAGGCCGGGCTGGATTGGAGCTTATTTGTTATTTACGGATCCAATTAAGAAATTGTTCTCAACTTCGTAACATGCAAATTTTATACATCACGGATTATATTTTTCATATTTATTTTACGGTTTATTTTTATAATTAATATTTAATATATTATTAATTAAATATTATTATATATAATTTTATTTTTAATATATATTAAATAGAGTTTAAAATTTTCATATTGAATAATTTCAAATTAAAATTATTCAAAAAGTTAGATATTAAAAATTGAAAAGTAATATTTTAATAAGTTTTGAGTTTAATATAATGTTTGATACTTATATTTGATTTGAATGTTTAATTTGGTACTTAAGTTTGACTTTAGTGTTCAATTTGATACTCCAAATTTTTGAAACTGATACTTGGGTTTTTCTTGTCATGCAAGTATTTGAGTTTGATTTTAATATTTAATCTGGTACTCGAGTTTTTCTTTTGTCCCGATTAACTACTTATATTTTTTTCTTTTTTACTAGAGAACACATTTCAAATGTTTATTGGACCACGTGATATTGTTTAATTTAGATATCAAAATTAAACATCAAAATCAAACATAAACATGATTTTTTTTTAAAAAAAAAAAACTAAGATACCAAACAAAATATTGAGCATAGAAATCAAATATAAAAACAAGATAATATATTTACCCTAAAATTTATGTGGTTGCTATTAACAGCATCAATCAAGTTTGTTTTTGACGGGCAATGTTAGTAGGTTAACAATTTGGGCAAATTTTAGTATATTTCCATTTAAGTGATTCCCTTAAAATGAATTGCATCTATTTCTTGTTTCAGCAGTTTACACAATGCCAAGTTTGTTTCCTTGCAGAAAGGCATGTGTAGAGCTACTAATATACATATGAAATTGATGCAAGTAGTCAACAAATTTATATTTAAATATAAAAGGGTTTTTTAATTAATAAAACAGGTGTTATGCGAAAATCGAAGATTAATGTAGTTTTGAATATAATTTTTTATAAATCATTTTATAATTTTGTAGAAAAATATTTTTTCATATTAAAAGCAATTAACAAAATTAATTTAATTTAATTTATATGAATTTCGAAATTTAGTAATTAAAGACATTTAATTTAAATGTTAATATTTTTCGTTAATTGTAAGTAATTTTGATTGGTATAATAATAAATTTAGTTTTCAAAGTTTAGATATTCTATTAATATGGTCATAATTTAACAAATTTAGGATGCAATATTTGTGTAAATGTTGAAGCTAGATTTATTGAAGATTTTGTAATCAATGTCAAATTGACAAAAATATTTAAACATCAAGGGCTAAATTTGTTGTTATACCAATACAAACTATGTACAATTGAAAAAATATATTAACACCATGATGAATTATCTTTAGTTGCTAACTTTGGAAATTGATAGAAGTTAAATTGCTTTGATTTTTTTTTAGAGAGATCAATTTGCTTAATTTCAAGATTGAGAGAAATTCGAGAGATCTTAGGAATCGATTTGTTCAATTAAATTTTAAGAAAGACTAGAGACCTCTTTTTACTTTCTTTTTTTTTTTTTCCTTTCTATGAGATATTTGGTACAGTCATTTATATATTGAGCTACTATGAAGTTGTGTTTATTTAAATTAGACTCCTAGACAAAGAGCAAGTTCTCTAACCATTATTTTTTTTCCTTTGTTTTAGAGTCTATAAAGATCGATCTTTTTGTGAATTTGTGTATATTTTTTTTTAATAATGTCGTCTTTATATTTAAATTTATATCTTTTTGAGAATATGATGTATTTTACTATTGCACATAAAACTCATAAATAATTATAATTGTATTGTATGTGATGAAGCTCTACAAAATATCTTAAAATATAAATAATAATAATAACACTTTGCATCAAAAAAGAAAGAAATCAGACACACGTACACAGGTATCCAGTTAAGAGCAGTGAGATACTTGGTGTGGGCATGGAGAAACATTAATGCTAAAACAAAGTATGGAGGGCACTGTACTGCACCATTGCTCCACCACCATTCCCATTAATCTCCCTCTCGTAAATATATGTGCGTTGCCGACACTTTCTCCTCCATTTATAATTTCGTCAAAGTTATGATCGCATACGTGTGTTTTTGAAGTGCTCGCCCTATTTATTACACAAATTCCTGCTTCTTCCCTTCACTTTCTTCTACGTATTTTCATAATTATTTGTTTTAGATCCACGTTAATCACGGGATTCCATGCTTTTCATTTTTTTTAGGGTTCTAAAGTTTTCAACAGGATTCTATGATTAATATATTATTTATTGACTATTTAAAAAATAAATAAAAACACCCTTATAAATAATATAACTCAAAAATAAGTTAAGTTTGCCTAACCCCATTAAAAATAAAATAAAACTCTCCCTTACTTTAGATCTCACTCTTAACAATTATATGAAGGCAATAAATATAGAAAATACAAACTCAGCAGGTGAATATATTCCTTACCAAAATGATGTTGTCTAGTTAACACTATACAAGTTACATATCCAACTTTAATTTGATTGGGTATGGTAATAAATCATCTCTGATAAATGTTATAATGAGAAATATTTGTTAAAATTTCACTTTTCCTTCTCCTATAGAAATTGTTGCTATTAACATTCAATATGCAAGCTAATTAATTAATTAATTACGGTATTCCAATCCAATTAGTGATGATTTATTTGCTGGCTGTTGTAACTAATTACTGGTTGAATTGTCTACATCAATGAGGTAATTATGGTTGTTTATTTTAATAATTGAGCGCCATTGATGGCCTGTTTGTTGCAGCATTTCTCCTTTGGAACACTAGTTAATGGAAGCGATTAGATTAGAGGGGTTTTTACATTATAAGCTGTGCTTTTCTTTAACTAATTTTTCATATGCATGTGCTTTGAATTTGGATGATTGATGTTAATTGCCTTTAATAAAATTAGTTTTTTAATTATCTTTAAGTTACAATCTCCTTATAAGTCTCAATAAGAAGATGATTTTCAAAAGAAGAGATGTGAAACTAAATATTCATAGTATACAATATTAATGCATAAATTTTAATATATCACACTTTATACAAAATAGTGGGTTTGTCTACATACATATATATGTGGTCGTTATTTTAAATGGAAAACTGGTATGTTGATGAGAATTGATGGAATCAAGAGTTATTGCATTGAAAAGGAGGAGGTTAGGGTTGTTGGGATTGCACTATCACGTGATTTTAGCATATATATATGCAATTGCTTGATTAATGTAAATTGGATTTTGATTTGATTTATGAAATCTCTCTTAGGGTTTTGTTTAGGGTGTTCCCTTTGTTTATGCACTTTCCACTTTAGTGAATGAGCATTTGAGGTTTGTGAAACATCATGATGAGGTGGAACATTCCTTTCCCAAGTGAGAGAATTTAAGATTAAAATGAGATTACAAGAAAAAACAGCAACAAAATTAAAATTAAAGATGTTGAAAGGCCGAAAGACAAAATCTGCAAAAGCATGTAAAAGAAAAAGATGCTACTTGTGAAAGGAAAAAAAGGAAAAGATGGAGGAAAGGAAATCACATGGGGTTTGGGGCGGGAAACTAGTTGAGCTTTTTCACCTCGTGCCAAGTTTTAATGATAGATATTTTCATACACAAGCTAACCCCACCATTGGCCTCTGCTGATTCATGACTTGGGCTCCGATGATCACTTTACCTTATAACATAATGTATACTTTTACTTGTCGGAATGAAATGGATTATTTTAAAGTAATGGTGGCCCCACCAGTAAACATGATGGTCAAGGGGAAAAAAAGAGGCACACAATGGTGCTGAACTTTCAAAAGACGACCCCGGATGCTTGCTGTCAGGCACCATGGACTTAAAAGGAAGTTCACACACATAGGGATGGGTGCATTAGAGCTGGCTAATGGCTAAGACCCACTCACTTAAAACAATATATAAAACTAGCCTAGGTGGTGCTCATCTCAAGGTTTAAAACATTAAATATGCATAACATGGGTGAAAAGCAGACGTTAAGACAATATTAGTTTAATATAATAATCTTAGACCATTCAAAATTCAAATAAAGGAACAGTCAACGCTTCATTCAAAGATGATGATGGTATAACATTATTCAGAAGAACATGATCTTTCTGCCTATACATTTAGCATTCAGCAGCGATGGACAAATGAAATCACACATCCAACCCCAACTCAGATCATTGATTACATATGGTAAGAAAAATAGTTAGTTCCAGCTAAAATCTCATTTACCATACCTTTTTATCACCCACATCAACATCAAAATCTCTTTCCATTCCTAAACCCCCAAAATAGCCTTTAGGTCAAACCCATCGCAAAAAGGAATCACAGATCAAGAAACAGTAACATTAAAAAGTAAAAACTGGACATTTGCTCTCAAACTCATGCTAATCGACAGCAGTATCCTTTATGCTGCGCCACATTATATTCATCAATCATTAGAGTTAGTAAAACTATAGAAAGGTTAATGGGAGTGCTTTACCATCTACCATGAAGCGAGGAAGGTAACTAAAAATCAAACCTCCATTAGCTCTATCCCTAACTGGAAAACCAAGCTCCAACTCCATAGTTGGATTCTGCTTTAAGAGTATATAAAGATTCATGCAGGTCCATTGGAAGTTCGAACCCGAGAATGATTATACTCTATTTACAGATTAATAGAGGCATATAAACCAAAGTCCAAAAAAATGACTTCTACCTTGTAATAACATCTAATGGGTTAGTCAACCAGTCTGCACTAGCTACCAATATGAACAATTGCCATGCACTCCATCAGGCTTCCATCCTCCAAATCATGCTGTCTGCATTGCCATCTTGTGCCTTTTGTAGGGCAGCAACTTTGGCACGGTGTGCTGCTAATGCAATCGCACTTTTTCCTCTTTCATCCTGAGAGAGTTCACTGGTTTCACTGATGGATCCGGATCTCAAATCACCTGGGGGGATAAAACAATCAACAGAAAGGCCTGGTACGTTAAATGCAACCTCTTCAATCGTCCATGCTTCTTCCATCTTTGTTTTCGTGTGGCTCATTGCAACTTCTCCAAACCTGAAAAGTGTAACAACAGAACGCCCAGAGTGTGCTATCATTATACCTTCAACAGACCGGTAATCTTCAAGAAACGAATTGATTGTCGTTTCCCAATAAACAGCGTCACCACCATTAGATTGGATGCGAGTCAGATGTGAATCTTCCATTTGAACAAGAAGCCCAGTCTTTTGACTAAAGTAACCAAATAGAACATGCCTGATGATCTCTGCAGGGCCCTCACTTCTTGCCTTCAGTGTCTGAGGATCAGTACAAAGCTTGAGAATGAAGCAATCCTCACCATTTATCTTTTTCTCTCCTATGCATCTTGCATCAGCAAACATACTAGCTGTAGTTCTAGGATCAAGACCCTGAAGCAGGAGTAATAATCCCAAAGAGAAAATCAGAAAAAGAACAATGCTAAAACTATAACTCAACAGCCAATATTATGTAGTTAAATAAGCAGATAAAAACTCACCTGAAGTGCACGACGCAAGGGTCTAACAGGCCCCTTGGCTGTGTGTGCTCCAAGCCAAGGTGTGTGCCTCCAAACAAGCTTCCCGTTACAGCCAGCATGAACCTTGCTACCCCCGACCGCAAGTTCAACATACCACATGTCTGGATTCATTTGCCAGAGTACAAACCCACCAGACTCTGCACATTTAGAGACATTTCGGTTCTTAACAGTAGTCGTGGGGGTTTCATATTCGCAAGCTACCATTTTTAACTTTCCCATTGCGTACGCATTCCGAATGGAGTTTTGCAGCTTCTGCCTACCGGAAGCAGCTGTGTACTGCTGCAATATGTACTGAGCAGAGGAAGTTTCCTGCACCACACCAAATTTAACACGAAACATTACTAAAGCCTCAGAATTGTAGCACTAGAAAGGTTAACATCTGATTAAATGAGAAACTTCACCCACATGTAGCTTTCAGTCCCTGTATTTGCACAAACAAAACACTGCCAAAATCCCAACAGCCATTAAACACACTGTTTCTACTTTTATGGCTTAAAAGCATCTAGTCGGAGCCAAGAAAATTATACTATATTTCTACATGGATTTTATCCTTCAGATTCTTGCTAAAAAGAACAGTTTGAATCACCAGATCGAGATTAGTTTACGTGGTCTATCACCCGTAGAAGAAGCTTAAAGCAAATATTAGAACATGAGTAAGCATTAACGATACAAACAAATTCTATATTGATTAATACCAATTAACGTATCTACGCAAATTAGAGTTAGTCCAAAATCTAAATTAACGAGCACCCTAAAGAACTTCTTAAACACTCCAACAACACCAACCCGGAGTATACTATTGTCGGTAATTTAAATTCCAACCTAACTTCCCCTTTCTGCAAACCAGTCTCAGTCAAACCATCACCAAAAAAGAAGAGCCATAAATTCTTTTATTTTCTTTTTTTCTTTTTATGAGGAAATGAAGCAATGCCAGAGAGAGAGGGAAAAGGGGACTAACAATGGGAGTGTCTTTGATGCTCAAAAGCGGCAGAGGGTCAGTGGAGCTAACATGAACGGGAGCCAAAGGAGCACCCATGACACCAAGCAAAAGCCTCAGATCAGACCTTCTATAACTCATCGAGGCAACCGATGGGGTCCTCGACAACTGGCCTTTAACCCATTGTCCTAGCCCCGACCCAACCCGCTTCGAATCCCCGACTTCGCCTCCATCCGGATCCGGACCTTCCATGAGCGGCGCTAACGCTTCCCCAACAGGCCTTAGACTCCCGGATCTCAAGATTAAGGACTCCGGTTGCGCCACGTAAGCGCCATCGTAGTTGTTGTGGTTGTTTTTCTTCCTCCGCAGCAGGGTGGCAAAGGGTGAACGAGCTCTCGCAGGGCTGCTGGACCTCGAGCGCGAAGGGGAAAGCCCCCTAACTACTTCTTGTTTAAGAGCAGAGAAGAAACCTTGCTTTTTCTCCATTTTTGATCAGAGTTTTCACGGAAAAGAGAGTTTGTTTCGTTGATTCGGAGAGGAAGAAACAAAGGGAATGAGGGGGGAAAAAGTGATTACAAAAGAGAAAAAGAGTGGTGAAGTTCATTCATGGAGGGCCAGAGAGTGAGAAGTATAGGAGCTTTTAGAGTTGAAGGGGTGTTTCCTTTCCCATTGTTTATAAACTTACAATATTTACAAACAAACCTACGCCTATAGGGAGAATGGAAAGAGTGGTAACCGATGAAAAAGAAAAAAGAATGTGACCTCTCACATCCCTCCATTCCCTATTTCCCTTTTTTCAATAATGTTTCTTCTTTTTCTTTTAATTTATTCATTATTATCAGTTTATTTTTTTAAATATAACTTTATAAATTTTCGTATCTTAAATCTTTTTATTATATTAATTTATACTATTTTCACTGCATTTCTAAGAAACAACTCAGGTAACATTTTTAGAAACAGCAATCACTAATTCCGAAGATGATCAAACAATATGGATGATATATACACCTGGCTTTATTATCCAAACATTATAAAATAAAACAAAAAAATTCGAAAATGGTATTCCACTTCAATTAATTACGGGAATGAATTGTTTAGGGGTGAAAGGTGGCGTAGAAATAGCACTATTTTTTGTTTGATAGTGACAAAAATCATTTAACCAGAAAAATATTATTATTATTAAATTGATAGAGGGTAGCTAGTAGCCAGCACCAAAATAACCTCTATAACTCAACACAACCCGAGAGTTGTTGTGATAGGCGGCACCAAAGCCTCTATCGCCTCCGCATCACTCTCCAGCCACCTAAACAACCCATTTCCATAATTAATCGGGATGGGATACCATCTTTAAATTTTTTATTTTATTTTATAATATTTGGGTAAAAAAACCTCTATGCCATATTTGACAATTTCAAAAGACTAAAACCTCTTTTATTATGATAATATTTTTATAATATAAAATTTATTAAAATAAATTGAAATTTAAACTTTAAACATTTTAACTTCAACCAAAAATCTTATTTATTTTCAACAATTTTTTTATAAAATACGATATACAACCTTTTCACCTATTTAATATAATATATTTAGAGCATTTAAGTGAATTATAAGAGTAAAATAACACAAATTCAAAAAGTTGGGAACACAAATAAATATATTTATAACTTTTACTTGTAAAATATTATATTTAAAAATAGTCCGTTGTGAAATAAATATTAAAAAAAAAATCTATATATATTGACAACGACATGTTTCTAGATTTGAAACTTTTTGGTTTTGCCATTCAAATTATTGATTTAATTAATAAATAAAAAAATAGTCATGTGATGAACTAGGTAGCTACCCAAACCACAAGGACATTGGATTTGGACTCAACAAATATAAAGTACAAACTTAGAATTAAAATACACACCATAAGATTTTAAAGCAAACATGTTATTAGTCAACACCATTCTTTTACTAATAACCTCTCACAATTCCAACCTTTTTGTACTTATACACAAGTCTTTGCTTCAAAATTATTTTGAAATTTTAAAATAAAAATAAAATGTTATGGTTACTAAAGTGTAAGAATTAATTTTTAATAGTAAAAAAATATTTTTTAATAAAATGATTATTTTTTATCTAACGATATAAGGATTAATTTATTAATTTTTAAAGTAAATAGAGTAGAATGAAATCTAACACATAGTATAGGAACTTTTATAGTACTTTTACTTTTTAAAATTATAAATTAAAATTTATATAAATATATACTTTAAAAATACCACAAATAATTCAATTAATTTTAAATCAATTTAATTAATCTGTACAAATTTTTAATTTTATTATTTTAAAATTATTTTTTTAAGCCGATATTTGATCTAACTAATTTAATTCGAGGATATTTATGAAGGACTTTTATTAATAATGGAGGTGTCGAATAGTGTATTATATAATGCTTTAAAAAGAACAATATATAAATAATGATATGTTAATTCAACCAAAACAATTAATGGCAGACAGATTTTCGTAGTCCTAACTGCAAATTATGTAATGAAATCGCCTTTTGTTGTTTTTTTTCTTGTCGTCATATGTTGTTTGGTTAGACTGAAAATATAAAAATCTCACACATCAATAGCTGTATATGGACTTTGATGGGATGGTGTTTTTATTATGTGTTGACTTCATGACGTCATGTGTGAATTTAAATATGTAAAATTGATAATTATTTATACAAAGTTTGAAGTGGCGATAGAGGTGGTTCAGATGGTTGTGGGGAGAGGAAGCTTATAAAGAGGGGGAGAATAACATGATTGACCTCTAGATATGTGTTCAATCATGTAGGGCAATGACATGCTGCTAGTAGAGTTTTGGAATGCTATATAAGATATGGTTGGATACGGCATGGTCCTATTTTTGTAGAGTTACCGATAGTCTTTAGGGGATTACATAGGGAACGGTTGGAGAAATCTCTAAGAGTTCATCTTAATGTAATTTGTCGTTGGTTAGGTTTGTTTATTGATCAAGTTATTTACATAAGAATAAAGGTTTGTTTGAAATTTGAGAGAACTTAAATAAAAATATTAGGCTTGAAAAATAGATTTAGAGCTCGAATATTCAAGGCTTTAGAGCCCAACCTGACCTATTTTTAATGTTTATAATATATTATATTATATTATGTTATATTTATATATTATATAATTTATAATACATAAAAAATAAATTTATAATAATATATAATATTATATTGTAAATATTAAAAAAGTTAAGATGCCTATATAAGATAAAAATATATAAATTATTAAATATTAAATTAAAAATAATATAAATATTGTTAAAAATTAAAAAAATTGCTTGAGAGGGTCTGATATGGGCTTGGGTTGGTCGTTTACAAATATAGTTTGGCTTGGTCAAAATTTTAAGGTTGCATTTTCGGCTGACCTAATATTGGCAAGTATAAAGTGTGTTAATATCATGCTTAGTGGCAACCCATGTAAGAAGCACATAAGAATTTTGGCGATCCATCCTATATGTTTTCCTTGATTAAAGTGTTTGACTTAACAAGGTGGCTTGATATAACAATTTACCCTAATTAGAGGAGATTATGAAATGACTTTTGCAACACCCCATACCCGGTCTAGTCGCCAAACTCAAGTTATAAGATGTCACAATAGTAAACAAAAACATTCATATACAAATTACTCAATAATATTCAACAATTCAATTTAAATAAGTTAAATCCATGTTAAACATGCATTACAAACAAAACCGAGTCTCAATTGGGCTTACAAAAGCCCTTAAACAAGTTCAGAACTAAATTGGGACCATTTTGAAACTTTTACAAAAAGATAGGTAAAATGGTAAACCAGGGGTCAGTGGCCATGTAACTCACTGTGGCCGTGTGGACTAAAAACCACCCTAAACGTGTTGAACACACATCTGTCTCATCCAACCATGTGCGACACACAACTGTGTGGTAGCCCATGTACAACATAAATGACATGTTTTAAGCAATTTACATACCATTTATGCCAAATGAATTATAATGTCATTTAACACCATTCAAACCTACTCCAAAATATGCACATTTCAAGACAAAAACATCAATTTACCTAATCATTCAAACAAGCAACCAATAAGCCCTTATTGGCACCAATAATTCACTAATCTCAAACCAAATGTAAATTATATTATAACCATTGCATATCACTATTATTACATATGAATAATCTCATCCAAACTTGCCAATTTCATAACTTTCATAGCTACACTTTGTCATAAAGTAACACCATTTAACAATTTCACAAGCATAAGAATAAATATATACAAGGCTATTATACCAAAACACATTTTAACTAGCATAAGTTCATTCAACCTATGTACATGCTACAAGGAACTAATTTCAAAACATCAAAAGTCTACCGAATCGAGAGATGGTAGGTGTGTGCTTATCGCTGATTCGATCGACACGTTCTAGACGTCTAAAATCTACATAAAAGTAGTAACACAGTAAGTATTATAAAAAACTTAGTAAACTCATACAATGTAAACATTTAACTTAATCACTTACGAAAAACATTATTCAATGTGAAACAATCTCAACTATCATGGTATTCAAAACAACATCAAATACAAAAAGCTTTAAGCCAAATCCACACACATATATATATCGCTTCAAATGGTAAATTTCCAAACTCAACCCAATATATATATATCATGAATTCATCTTCCAATTTATCACCTTGCTCACATGCACCACTCAATTTGAATCATATACTCTTATCATAAATATCTATTATTTAATTTAAATATACCTATAAAATTCCAATAACAACATCAGCTTACAAGATTTCGAGCTCAATCACATTTATAACCTAAAATGTTCTCATTTTCACTTCAAACCAACTTATACCTTATAATCAACTCATATACATAACTTAGCCAACAATCAATGGCGTAAAATCACTTTTTTATTTGTAATATGTATGACCTCATTTTCAAAGGGTGTCGAACGGTGATTCGAGATCACTAAATCAGACAAATGAATAGGAAATATTATTAATTTAGTGAGTATAAGTTAAATGTGAAGTTAGGAAAAATTTTGAAGTACTGAATAGTGTACTAAAAATAAATATTAAAATAATTAGAACCGAAAACGAGGTATCGAGACCTCGAGAATTTTAAATCGAGCCATAAATATTTTTATAAATATTTATGGAGTGTTAATAAGTTAGTATTAAAGTTTCGTCAAGAAATTTTAAAGTTCTAATAGTTAATTGAACAAAAAGGACTAAATTGTATTAAATGCAAAATTATGGGAAATGATTAAATAGCTTAAATGATTAAAGAAAGAGGGTTTAAAAGGAAAATAGACCCAAGGTTTCTTTGGGCTGGACGGCAATGGCATGAAATCAGCAAGAAAATAAGGAGAATTAAGGGCAAAATTGGAAAATTGCAAAATTTACTTAATAAAGCTAGGACTAAAGTGGAATTATCAAGATTTCTCTTTATTTTTCTGCATTCTCATCAGCAAAAACACCATGGAAGAGTTCCCTTAAGCTGTTTTTTTTCATATTTTTACTTCAGGTAAGTTCAATTCTTGATTATTTCTTGAATTTTTTGTGTTTTTGTGACTTTTACAACTAGGTCCACTTGTTAAATTCATTAGTTTTTGATTCTATGAAAGAAATTGAAAGTTGCTATGAATATGTTCTGGAAGTATATGATGATTTGGCATGGAATTAGAGCTTTAAATTGTTTATATGCTGATTTTATTGAAAGAATTGAATAGAAAGTGAATGTTTGGGACCTAATTGTAAAAGAGTTTGAAGAGTTTTATGTAGAAATTCTGAATTTAAATAGTTATGAAATAACTTATAATGCCTAGGAAAAGTATTAATTGAGAAAATTATCTTAATTGAGGGGTTAATTGAGCAAGGACTGAATTGTATGAATTGTGAACTTTGGGGCAAAATGAAAATCAACATTTTGCACTAAAACTGTTTTGGACAGCAGCAGTAGTCTAACTTTGAAAAAATCACAAAAAATTGTATAAATGGAATTAGAGGATGAATAAAATATGAAATTAAAGCTTATTGAGTCTAGTTTCTTATAGAAGAAATGATGTAAGCAATGGAATTGTAAATCATGAGATATGATAAATTTTGTGAGACAAGGTCAGAATGATTTCGGGTTCCCCTTTTCTGATTTTGTAAAATCATCAAAAATTTATATGTTTAGAATCCTGAATGAGTCTATTTTCAAGAAAAACAAACGGAAACATCATTCGAATCACATGCGAGGAGATAATTAATTTTTAGTGAAGAAGGGTCCTGAATCGACGGCAATGAGAACAAGGAGACTTCAATGAATAAATCAGATTAATTGGCCCAACCAAAAATTATGAATTTTTTATGGTAAGAAGATATATGAGTCTAGTTTCATGAAAAATTAGCAGATCTTAATTTTGAGTTCCGTAGCTCCAGATATAAATAATTTAGTGACTACGACACGGGTGGATAGTCTGAATATTCACATAAGTAATTAGTGAAAATTATGGATAAGGTTACTTACAAGTGTGTTATTTATACCAAGGATGTGGATGGAGAGGAGGAGGAGGAAAAATATATGAATGACTCGTGTATAAATTAAACACATGCCCGATTATAATCGATAAGTGTTGGATTAGAAATGATATAATGTTTTATGTGGAATATTTATTATGAAATTATGATTATCGTTATAATACAAAATTTGTACTTATGAGTTTATATGGCTAAATTTTAGTGATTATTTGTTAATTTTATGAATTTCATGATGTGTTATTTCATATGTATTAATGATAAAATCGTGAATGATGTAAAAGCATGAAAATTGAATAAATGATCAAATTGAGCATGTAAGTTCAGTGACAAGATGAATTGAAGGAAAAGACCATAGTTGGACCATGGCAACAAGTGATAAGTGATAGCTTCGGCTACACTTATCTGATCAAGGATAAGTGAAAGTGATAAGTAATAGCTTCGGCTACACTTATCTGATCAAGGATAAGTGAAAGTGATAAGTAATAGCTTCGGCTACACTTATCCGATCAAGGACAAATGACAAGTGAAAAGTGGTAGCTTCTGCCACGATCGATGAAAGTGGTAGCTTCACTACGATCGATGAAAAGTGGTAGCTTCTGCTACTTGATAAGTGAAAAGTGGTAGCTTCTGCTACCTGATCAGTGAAAAATGGTAGCTCCGACTACCTGATCAGTGAAAAATGGTAGCTCCGGCTACCTGATCAATAAATAGTTGTAGCTTCAGCTACAAGTGACTAGTGATTTCCGTATAAGACCATATCTGAGATATGACATCAGTGAGATATGTGATTCGTGTAAGACCATAGCTGGGCTATGGCATCGATATGTGATATGTGATTACGAGTAAGACCATAGCTGGGCTATGACATCGATATATGAAGATGTGTAAGACCATAGTTGAACTATGACATCGAGTAAACGAAGTACTCAATTCCGTAAGATGTTCACTAATTTGACAAAGTTTGGTAAGTGTTCATGGAATTATGTGATACAGGAAGTACGAGTTGATAAGATATGAGTATAGAACTTGGTTGATAAATGAATTCATTTGTGATTATATAATTGTTCATCTTGAATGTACTGTCCATATGTATTGATAATTCAAACGTATTAATGAATAAAGTTTCGACATGGAATAAATTGAACACGAGACAAATAATTATGAAATTGAACTCGGAATTTATGAAAATGATGGTTATTGATATAAGGAGACATGAGACATTGGTATATGAATATGGAAAATATTTGATAAATGTGTTTATTCATAATTATGGAATTATATACCTCATGTGTACTATTTGCATAAAGATGATATTTCAAATACTTTGGTTATTTAAGCTTAAATATGAAACAGTATGAAATCAAGATAAGTTGTTATAAAAATATATTTAGATTACAGAGATATGGCTGATATATGTTGTATGATTACATAACGTGAAATTGTGTATATATATGAGAAATTTATTGAGAAATGACCCCATACACGTTTCTTGTTATTTATATGAAGTGTACGACTGACAAGGGTGATGAAGTTATAAACAGAGAGTTACACGGGTTGAAAACACAGGCGTGTGACTCTCCAAAGTGTGAAAATTTTCTAAGTGTTGCAAAAGTTTCATATGTTTACGGTTTGGTCCCGAACCACCCTGAATGTATGTTTTGGGCCCCATAGGCCCATATAAGGGACGTTAAACATATGTATGAAAGTTTTTAATTTAGAATAAATTTTATGGCTGATTTTTACATGATTGATCATATTAAGTTCGGTAATGCCTCGTACCCTATTCTAGGCTCAGAATACTGGTAAGGGGTGTTACATAATATTGCTG
This sequence comes from Gossypium arboreum, assembly GCF_025698485.1. NCBI lineage: Eukaryota > Viridiplantae > Streptophyta > Magnoliopsida > Malvales > Malvaceae > Gossypium > Gossypium arboreum. The sequence continues at coordinate 2,822,510 of NC_069081.1, forward strand.
GATGAAACTTCATAAAAGAACTTCGTATACAGGTTAAAGTAATAATGCCTGGTTACCCATTAAAGTTGAACCTACACGATAAATAGCCTGGTTAGGGCTTAATATTCTTGTATTCTCGAGTCCGCAACATATGCAGGAGCTCAAAACCTAAACATGTATTCTTGAGTCTGCAATATATGTAGGAGCTTAGAACCTATTCTTCTATTCTCAAGTTTGCAACATATGCAGGAACTCGGAACCTATTCATGTATTCTCAAGTTTGCAACATATGCAGGAGCTTAGAACCTGGGCAAAACTCACTACCTTGCATACGCAAATTTTACTAATTTCACTGGGATTTATCTTATGTTATAACACAGTTCCAATTCACCAACAATCAAAATTAACAAATGTAATATAACACATTAACATGAATAATTTAAATTATACTATATACTCAATACCAATCTCATAATAGCACTTAAATTCATACTTATAAAATTTTAATTTTATTTTACATAATTTTTCCTAAACTTTTACATTTGATTCAAATTAGTCCCTAAAACTAAAACAAGTATAGCTTTCACAATTGAGTTTCATTTTTCATTCCAATTAATTATGTCCTTCTAAAACCCTCAAAAAGCCAAATTTATAGAAATTTAAAATTACTTTTGAAATATTCATAATTTAGTCCTTAAATGCAAAAATTAACAAAATTTACTTTATGAAATAATTTTTAAACATTTCATAGCTTCCAAATCCACCACAAACATTCAAAAACATCAAATAACATCAATGGCAATTTTAGAAATCTTTAACAATTTTTAAAATAAAGATACGGGTTAATTAGACCTAATTGCAACGATATAAAAAATACAAAAGTTAAAAGAAAATGACTTAAAATGACTTACGGACTAAGGTTCGAAAGCTTCAAACCCTTATTCTTCTTCTTCTTTTTCGTGAAAATGAAAGATGAACAAGAATGTCTTTTTTATTATTTTAATTTAAGATATATTTGTATAAACATTAATAAATTAAGATTAATTTAGTTAAAAATTACTTAATGATAATACAACACCCTTAACCCTTATCTGCCGCCGGAACAGGGTTACGAAACATTACTGAGATTTACAGATTAAATACGGACAATTTAATATCATTACACATTCATATCATAAACCAGTATTAATCAATCATATTGTCCCTTATATGGGCCCTCAATGCCCAAAATACGCATTATAATCGAGTTGGGACTAAACCGAAAACTCAAAATTTTTTTCTCAAAATATCAAAAATTTTCTAAAGTACATGGGACACACGCCCGTGTGGCTAGACCGTGCGAGTATTCAAAATAAGAACACACAATTGTCTCCCAACCTGTGTTCATACCCGTGTAACTCTTTAAATTGGGTCACACGGCCAAGCCACATGGCCGTATGGATGATTTTAAGCATTCTGTTTCACAATTTTTAAGATACAGGGGACACACAGCCAGATCACACGCCTATGTGCTAGGTACCGCTGAGACACACGCCCGTGTGAACGTAAATAGGCTATTTTCCAAGCTATAATTCTCATCCAATTTGTCTTTCACCTACATCAACACTTAAATACATTTACAAGCCAACACTTAAATACATTTACAAGCCAATATAAGACATTCAAATCAAGCCAAAACCAATTTTTATTCATGACATATCATCACATATATTCAAGTATCCAAACTTACCAAAATAACCATATATACACAGCTACTTTACCAATTGTGTTATCTCAAACCATTCATCAATATACTTATATGATTTTCATCTTTCAACCATTTCAATCCATATCAAACATATTATGGACTAATATATATATATACATATCAAACTATACCAATCATAAGCCATACTAATGGTTAATTTCAACTAAACACATACATGCCATTATTGACCAAATTTAGCCTATACATGCCATTATAACCAAATTTTAGTTTGTGACATATACCGAAATGAGCTAATGGATAGTGTGAGATATCTTTGCTAAGCTTCCAACCCAACGAGCTTTCAAATTACTATAAACAGAGGAAATAAAATAGAGTAAGCATTTAATGCTTAGTAAGTTTGTATAACGGAAATTAACTTACTATTCATTTTCATTAAAATAAACATACAAAATGCATCCAAGCAATTTGGCTAATAGCCTAAACACACAACTTCGTCAAACATGTTAGTCATTTACTTCACATGAATATCAAGAATCATGTATGAGCTCATCAATATCAAGTTTCCATGTATTTAGTGTATATACAAGTAACGGTTCACTTTGAATTCATTTATTTCTCAAATCAAGATTTTGCCCGTTGAATCATTTAAAATATCGATGATACCCGAGTAATACACACGAAGTGTACAAACTATAATCTGTCAATTCATATTTGGGAATGCTTATATAAGTACATAAACGGTAAGCTCTTTCAAGCCATATAACGAGAAGCTCACGTGAGCCATGTAACAGAGAGCTCTGGAAAGCCATTATTGGGAAGCTTATAAGAGTCATAATCGGGAAGTTCAAGTGAGCCAATAACAGGAAGCTCCGGAAAGCCATTTACGGAAAGTTCACAAAAAGCCTTTAATCGAGAAGCTCACGAAGAGCCATATATCGGGACGTTCATAAGAGCTGTGGTGTGTCCATAACGCATGTAGGATCACAACCAAATCGAGATGCTCTAAAGAGCTATTAATGGGAAGCTCGCAAGAACCATATAACGGGAAGCTCATGAGAGTTAATAACGGGACGTTCTTTCGAGCTATGGTGTGTCCGCAACATATGTAGGACCACAACCAATACGGGAACCTTGTATCCATCAAATTTCATTTATTCAAACGAGACTTAATACTTGATGATCACTGTCAGATATGTGATAAATTTCTTATACATGGCAATTATACAAACACATACATACAATTCAATTAACACATATAAATTCTCAATTTAGTTACACGAACTTATCTCGACAATGTTCTTGCACACAAAAGTTACTAATCCGCTACTTTCTCTTTCCTCGATTTAACTTCGTATTGGATTCATCCAGATCTATACGAATGAATTTAACATCAATTTAATACAATTTACATCTTAAGTAAAATTACCATTTTGCTCATATACTTTTAATTAATTTTAATTTTGTCCCTAGGCTAAAAAAATGAAATTCGTGCAATTTAATCCTTATTCTAAGCCTAACCGATTTTTACATATTACAATAACAGTCCATGTATTTCACAAAAATCGTAATTTTTCCATAAATTTCAAATCTTTTTAATGTAATCCCTAAATCATAATTTCATCAAAATTCCCTATATAAAAGTTGTTTATCTATCAACAACCTTCCATTTTCTACCATAAAACTTCATAATTCATGTATACTCATACATGGAAAAACTTTAATACCTTAATAACTTTGCAAATTAATCCCCGAGATAGCTAGATTAAGTTATTACGATCTCGAAAATATAAAAATTATTAAAAACAAGACAAAGAAACATAACTAATTGAGCTAAATAAGTTTGCTCAAAACCCAATTTCCATGGCTAGGGTTTCCATGTTTTAATTTTGGGAGAGATGATGAAATAAGAGGATATTAGATTTTTATCATCTTTAATTATTTCTATTTCTAATTTAGTCATTTTCTTTATTTAATTTTCCATTGATGAATCATCATACTTATCTACTAACTCCTCTTAATGGTTTATTTGCTATATAAAGACCTCAAATTTTGAATTCTATAGCTATTTGATCCCTTTAGCTACTAAAATTCAACTTTTTCATTTTATGTAATTTGGTCCTTTCATCAATTAAACATGTAATCGGTAAAATTTTCTTAACGAAATTTTCATACGACATTCCTATCATAATACAGACTATGCAATAATATTAAAATAATTTTCCTTCTGAACTCGGATTTGTGGTCCTAAAACTAGTCTTTCAATTTCACTAAAAACAGGCTGCTATAGATAATTAGCAAATTTGGTGGTTTACAACTTGCATCTACCATCGTCTACTAATTTAAAATGAGACAAAATGCTCAATTTGTCTTTTAACTAATTAAAATTTTATAGCGATTAACTTCTATCACTTTTATAATTTAGTCTTTTTTTCCTTAATTAACTATGAAATCATCAAACTTTCCAGATCAAACTTCAATCCACTGTACAATAGCTCCACAAATATTCAAAAATAATATTTATGAGCTCGGTTTATGAAAATGAGATTTCGATACCTCATTTTCCAAAATCACTTAACTTTAGGACCAAACCACTTGTATTTAACTAATTATCTATTTAACAAAAATTATCAGAATAAAAATCAATAAAACATGAAAATAAATTCGTAAATATTATTTAGTAATATTTACGGACTCACTCGTCGAAAAATTGTGACCCTAAAACCACTTTTCTAACACCATTAAAAAATGAGTTGTTACAACTCTTTCCCCTTAGGAAATTGCATTCTCGAAATTTCTACCTGAAAATAGATTAGGACACCACACCAACCCATATTGTCTCTTGTTAAGAACAGGCTTTTTCTATTTCATTTTATTTATAAGACATTACATAAATATTTATACACATAGTAAGCCTAACTTAGGAAACTCTATACTAGGAAACAGACTAACTCTAGGATCTTGTCTAAAAAACAACTTTAAAGTTAGGGATAGTAATCAATAAAATATTTACGAATCTTATCGATACACTTAAATATTTCTTAATTAGTAAACTGTAATCTAACACTCCCCTCGAGTGGGAAGTGGATATCATCCATTCTCACTTGCTTACTAGTTTTGAAACAACTTTCCGCACAACCCTTTGGTAAGTTTGTTCGCTAGTTGACCATTAGTGGACACAAATGGAGTGCAAATTAAGCCACTGTCCAGTTTTTCCTTTATAAAATGTCTGTCAACCTCAACGTACTTCATACAATCATGTTGAACTGGATTATGTGCAATATTGATAGCAGACTTATTATCACAATACAACTTCATTAGACATTCCCACTTGATCTTCAAATCTTTCAAAATAATTTTTAGCCATAATAGCTCACAAATTCCAAGAGCCATCGCCCTAAATTCAGCTTCTGCACTAGATCTAGCCACAACATTCTGTTTTTTACTCCTCCAAGTCACAAGATTGCCTCCTAGGAAAGTACAATAGCCCAAGGTTGATCTTCTATCAACCATAGACCCTGTATAATCTGCATCAGTATAGGCTTCAAGGGTTAAATTCTTCCCCTTTTTAAATAGGATTCCTTTACCTGACGTGCCCTTTAAGTACTGTAGAATTTGATACACAACTCTAAGATGTGATTCTTTGGGGTTGTGATTAAACTGACTTACAACACCGACTACATGGCAATATCCGGTCTGGTATGAGACAAGTAAATGAGCTTCTCGATAAGTCTTTGATATGAACTTTTATCAACTGCTGCATCTTCTAGTGCATCTCCAAGTTTGTGATTCATCTCTATGGGTGTGTCTGCTGGTTTATATCCCAACTTGCTCATGTCATCAACAAATCAACTATGTATTTTTGCCGAGATATGAAGATTCCTTCCAGAGTGTGCCACTTCAATACCAAGGAAATATTTTAACTTTCCGAGCTCTTTGACTTCAAATTCTTTTACTAGGCATTTTTTTAAATTCTCCATTCCTTTCAGGTCATCACCAGTCACTATAATGTCATCTACATAGACTAATAAAGCAGTCACTCCCCCTGAAGATGAGTGTTTTACAAACAGAATGTGATCTTCTTGACTCTGTTTATACCCCAACTTGAGTATTACTTTGGTAAATCTTCCAAACCAAGCCCTCGGAGACTGTTTTAGTCCGTACAAAACCTTTTTTAATCTGAAACTACATCTCAGATTTAGACCGAATCTGGTGGAACATCTATATAGACTTCCTCCTCAAGATCACCATGTAAAAGGCATTTTTATGTCAAATTGCTGTAATTTCCAGCCTCGGTTGGCATAGTGACAACAACACTCTCACAGTGTTCATCTTTGCAACAGGGGCAAATGTCTCAAGGTAGTCTACTCCATACATTTGAATGTACCCTTTAGCAACCAATCTTGCTTTGTACCTCTCCAAAGAACCATCTGATTTATACTTCACTGTGTACACCCAGCGACATCCCACTGGTTTCTTTCCTCTAAATAATTTCACCAAGTCCCATGTCTTTTTTTTTCAAGAGCTTCCATTTCAACCTTTATGGCATTTTTCCAATTCTCATCTTCTAATGCCTCGGATACAGTTTTGGGAATGGAGATAGAATTTAGGCTAGTAAGAAAGGCTTTGTGGTTATGGGACAAATTTTGTAAGACAAAAATAAGTACAAGGGATGTTTTGTATGTGCTCTAATCCCTTTTCTAATAGCAATGGGAAATTCATCTAAATTTTCAGTAGTTTCAGTAGTAGGTTCAAGAATTACCTCGGGTTGTATAGGAGAAGAAGATGATTGAACTTGCACCGGTGCTTTCTTCCTTGAGTAAACCAAGAAAGGACGAGTAGTGTCCTGAATCCTCTTTGTGATTTGGGTGTATTAGGCTCTATTTCAGTTCTTTGGACAAGAGCTGGAATGTGAGTGTTTGGTTCTTGGACGGAGCCGGAATGTGAGTGTTTGGTTCTTTGGACAGAGCTGGAATGTGAGTGTTTGGTTCTTGGACAAGAGTTGGAATATCAAGAAGAAAGAATTCTCTGTCCTTATCTTACGTGAATAAGATCTCCCCGAAGATAAGGACAAGTAAAGAAGTTCTCTTGTTCGGCAAAAGTAACATCCGTGATACATAAAATTTTTTTTGTGGCTGGATGATAGCATTTGTACCCCTTTTGAGTAGAAGAATAACCGAGAAAGACACACTTGACAGCTCGTGGATCAAATTTTCCTCTATTTTGAAAATGTACATGTACAAAGGCAACACAACCAAATATTTTGGGAGGAAGGTTACTTGAAGTACTAAAATCAGGAAAGAATTTTGCTAGAACTTGCATAGGACTTTGAGATTCAAGGACTTTTGTAGGTAATCTATTTATCATATGAGTAGCAGTTAAAACAGCCTCCCCCCAGTATTGTTTAGGGACATTTTTTTGGAACAAGAGGACTCTTGTAATAGCTAAAATGTGACCATTTTTTCTTTCGGCAACACCATTTTGTTGGAGTGTGCTAACAAAAGATGACTCACGTATAATGCCTCTTTCTTGGAAATATGGTGAGAGAAACTGATTGAAATAGTCCTTGGCATTGTCTGACCTAAACCTTTTTATTTCAGCTCCAAATTGTGTTTTGATCATGTTGTAAAAGATTGGAAAGAAAGACCTTACATCGATTTACTTTTAAAAGAAATATCCAAGACACACGGTACAATCATCAATAAAGGATACAAAACACGAGCCCCGAAATATTTGAAATAGTGGATGGTCCCTAAACATCACTATGAATAAGAGTAAAAGGAGCGGATGTTCTTTTATTGCTTAGGAAAAGAGGTACGTTTATGTTTTGCAAGTTCACAGACATCACAATGGAATTTTTCAACAGTTAATCCTTTGAACAATGAAGGAAACATAATTTTAAGGACTCTAAACGATGGATGACCAAGGCCGAGGTGATGGAGCCAAATTTGGTTTTTATTGGTTTTAATAGATTCGGATATGAAAGATAATGGTGAGGAATTGAGCACTAACTTCTCCACTGGATCCCTCAAGATAGTATAGGCCATTTACTTCCTTAGCATGTCCAATCCTCCTCCTCGTATTCATTCTCCTGAAAAGGACATCGATTGTGATAGAAAACCACACTACGTTAGAGTCTTTGGTAATTCTTTGGATGGATAGAAGATTGGTAAATAGTTTTAGAACATGAAGGACATTTTTAAGAGTAAGGGTTTTGTTTATAACAATATCACCTGACCACCACTTGTGATCACGAAACACCGGCTACTCTTATCTTTCTACTACTAGGGCAAGGTGTATATGAAACAAATTTGTGTGAGAGTGGGTCATGTGGTCAGTAGCTCTGAGTCAATGGCCCAAGAACTTTTGTGGGTATATCCGAGATTTTAGAATTTTGAGAAGAGGATATACCGAAAAACCAAACCACTAGTACCTATTGAAGGAGATTTTCCAATGATCCCAGCAGATTCTTCAACTTCTCAATTTCTTCTTTCTTGAACTCAACAGATGATTCTTGAGAATTCCCTTCTCCGATGTTCTTTGGTTTTGTGATTTCAGCCATGTTTCTTTTGAACAAATTCTACGAGGCTTGAGGATGATCGGAATGAGAAGAAGTTACCAAACAAAGAAAAAAATTCCCAGAATTTGAGCTAAAAACTTGACTCGGATACCATGTTAAGAACAGGCTTTTTCTATTCCATTTTACTTATAAGACATTACATAAATATTTATACACATAGTAAGCCTAACTTAGGAAACTCTATACTAGGAAACAGACTAACTCTAGGGATCTTTGTCTAAAAAAACAGCCTTAAAGTTAGGGATAGTAATCAGTAAAATATTTACAGAATCCTATCTGATACACTTAAATATTCCTTAATTAGTAAACTGTAATCTGACATCTCTAATGTCCCAAATTGACCTTTCTTTTTATTTTAGAACACAGAGTATTCCAAAAACACATGATACTAATTCTAAATTCATATCATTCTTTTCATATTCGGTTTTTAAGCTGTCGTAGCATCAAAACATGGAAAACATTATTAATCTTTTCGACCATCATAGTATTTTACAAATTTCACTCGTGGACTCATTTCAATATAAGTTACGAATTGGATGAGAAAAAGTAAAAAAATCAGTAGACGGTTGTAAAAAGAAATGCAGACGACTCTTACAACTCAACTATTTGATGTTTGATATGAATTTGTTCCGTGGCTAAGTTATGAATATTTTGTTACTTTAATAGGAAAATAGAACAAGGAGAGAATGAACGAGTGCTTCAAAATCCATTTCTGAATATGCGCTTTCGTCGAATAATGATAATGAAAAGTAGTACTCAAAAATGCGTTTCACAAGTCATATAATTTCATCAAAAGCGTGCTTTAGAGGATATTCTATGCCTCATAACATGCTTCAAATATGCAGAAAGATTTTCGGGGTTAGGTACTTCTTTTTTCAACCTTTTTGACAAAAGTTAGTGATGGCTTGTCTAGTTGGGCGTGCTTTCTTGCCATGTCAGTAGGGAAGCACGCCCAGCTGGACGAGCTTTCGCTAATATTAAAAAGACTGAAAAAGAAGTACTTGACCCCGAGAATCTTTCTGCATATTTGAAGCAAGTTTTGAAGATATTTGAAGAATATGATGATCCTGCAACACGTTTTTGGCTACGAGAATTTTTTACTTTGCAAACTCACCCTTCCTCCACGCCTATAAATGGAGGCTCCCACTTCATTCTCCATCATCCCTCAGACATCATCTCTCTCGACCTCCATCCCTCCACTATACAATATTTCTCTTTCTTTATTTTCTTTCCAACTTCAGTGTTACAAATTTCAGTTGCCAATAAAATTTCCCTTTTAAGGTATTCTTGAGTCTTCAGTGATGCGATATCAATTTAAGATGCACACATTTCATATATATTGCCGAGATGGGACCATTACCTCCAAAACCTATCATGTAGAAGTTAGATTCCAGAGTGATTTTGCTTTATACGATCATAGGTAAAAGCCTACGTAGATGTCTCAATCGACGACCGTTATATGGTCATGGATCAGAGTATAACGTGGGAGCTAGTTGACGATCGTTATGTGGCCACAAACTCAAACTTTTTGGATACCCGAAATTGTTGCATTATAAATACCATGCAAAAGTTTGAAGGCATAATTATAAGGAAAAACTATGGGGCTTCCCACTATAATTGGCGTAAATTTTTGCTTCATTTCCATGCAACCGGTATCTTTAACCTTCCTTCTTATCCGAAGGCCAACACCACTATGGACGCATGAGGACTCTCAGGTGGGGAGTGGCTTTGCGGTGCGGTAAAGGTGATGCTCCTTTTTGGGTGACAATAGTTTCTGTTATTAAACAACCTACTAATAACTACAATTATTGCTGTGCTGACCCGAGTTTGACCTCTATTGTGTCAGAACATTCGCTCTCCGCTTGAGAGTCCTCTTGTGTCCACCTTAGTGTTAGCGCTTAAATAAGAATGAAAGGTTAAAGATACTGGCTACTTGGAAATAGAAAAAAGAAATTACATTGATTACATCGAAAATCCTTTTGTTTTCCTCATGACTATGACCTCAATCTTATGTATGGTGTATATATGGTACCATTTACAGGTATCCAAAAAGCTTGAATTCGTGACTGTATAACAACTGTCAATTGGCCCTCAATTATACTCGAACACGTGACCGCATCACGACCGTTGACTGAGACCTCCACCTAGACTTCAACCCGTGACCATATTAAGCACTGTCACCCCAAAACCTGACTTCTTTAGGACGGGTTTATGAGGTAATTGTCATATCCCACAATGACATATGAAATGTATGTGTTCTGAGGCGCGTTATCATATCCCTGACCCTTTAAATCTACTTATAAACTTTCACGGTTTCACCTTTAAACCCTAACCTTAAACCCTTAAAAATCATTAACCTTTACAAAAACCCTAAACTTAACAAAATTAAAAAAAGCCTAACCTTAAGAGAGAGAAATGGAACATGCTCAATTCCCAAAACAGTCTATTTCCTTAAATTAAAAAAAAAAAGGCCTAAAAGACTAAATAAAAATAATAGCATATATCGTTAATTTAGCCATTGTTTTGATTGGGCCTTTTGTAGCCTCTTTCTTTAAGCTAAATGTGGTCGTTTCGATTGTCAGTAATTGGATTTGACAATCATGTAACTCTATTCTACCATAAAATAGTGAAATAGTTTTCTAGTGAAAAAAAAAGGAATTTATTTGTTGCTTACAAAAATTATTTATTTAATATTTTAAAAGTATGATTTTTTATTAGCTACAAGTGTCTTTATCCATTTTACGGTCTAAATATAGTCCTCTTTAAACCGAAATGATATTTAAATAAAATCCTTCCAATAATTTCCACTCCAAAACTTAATACATCATTTTCTTTGATTTTCTTTTTCAAATTAATGGCTAAATAAGGCTTATAGGTTGATTTTGAAATTTATTTAGGCCTTTAGGCCGGTTTTAAAATTATTTAGGGAAATATGTTGATTTTGAGGGAAAGCTCGTCCATCTCGGTGAGCTTTCGATACACGTGTCAGGAAGGCTCGCCTAGTTGGACGAGCTTTCCTTTAAGTTGTAATTTTTGACATTTTTCAATTCAATTAATTTCTTTGGTCGGATGGATAAATGTTGGTGGTTTTGTCTTTGAGTCTTAGGTTCGATTCCTTTCTCACTCACATTTATATTTTTTATTTCATGTTGTTTTAAGCTTCACTTTTTAGCCTCATTAGTTAAATGATTAAATAATAATTATTTCATCCTTGAGACCCAATTTTAATTCCTCTTTTTAAACACATTTGTAATTTTTATTTCATATTGTTTTAAGTTTTTTTAATTAATAAATATATTGTTTTCAATTGTTATATTTTAATTCATCGTTTTAATTAATAACTCTTTTATTCATAAAATCAAATAATAAATATGTAATTATATAATAAAAATATATACTTTACATGTATCATTATGTTAAAATATTTGAAATTAATAACTTTTATATATAATATAAACATCAACTATTTTTATATATTTTTCTTTATATATAATATTTATATGTCAAATATTTAGCTTCTCCACGTATATTGTGGGTATGGTGATTTCTAAAATTATAAAATGAAATAATTATTTCAAATATAATATTATATGTAAAATATTTCAAATATAATTGTTTTTCATTAACATTATGAGTATGATATTTCAATTATTTTATATGTGAAATATTTCAATTAATTATTTGAAATATCATTATGTTTATATGTGAAATATTTTAAATATACATACAAAAATATTTACTAATTTACTAAAAATAATCATATTTGTAATAATTATTTAATTTTATGAATAAAAGAGTTATTAATTAAAAAATGAATTAAAATATAAAAATTGAAAATAATATATTTATTAATTAAAAAAAACTTGAAATAGTATGAAATAAAAATTACAAATGTGTTTAGAAATGGAATTGAACTTGAGTCTCAAGGATAAAATTATTATTATTTAATTATTTAATTAATGAAGCTAATATATTAAAACATGTATTAAAGAAGAAGAAGGTTAAAACAATATGAAATAAAAATATATAAATATAAGTGGAAGATGAATCAAATATGAGATTTAATGACAAAACCATTAACATTTAGTCAGCTGACTAAAGAAATTAATTATACTGAAAAAGTCAAAAATTGCAACTTAAAGAAAAAACCCAACCAATTAGACGAATTTTCCTAACACGTGTATGAAAAGTTAACTCAACTAAACACGTTTTTCCTCAAAATCAAACTATTTCCTTTGTTATTTTTAAAATTGGTCTATACGCCTAAATAAATTTCAAAATCCGCCTTGAGGACTTATTTAATAAATTATACTCATCATTAATTATCATTTCTCAATTATAGTCTCACATGTCCGAATGATGTTTGTCAATCATAAAACAAGTGTTAATGGTGTTTTGTTTTTCTGAGAAAAATCTTGTCCGAATGAGTCCCATCATCCATGCAAAAATATCTCAATCCACTCTCCCATTTTATCAAGCATTTAAGCATTAAGCTTAAAATAACAAAGACACAACAAAACGAAGATGAAACTAATTTTTAAAAATGAAGAAAAATCAAACAGGTTAATTTATTATTAAAAATAACAACATTTTAATAACTTGTAGATTTAAATTGATTTGATATTTATATCATATTAATCTAAAATATTGTCTATATTAATATATATTTAACAGTTAATTTTTATATAAAATAAATAGTTAAAATTTTTTAATTTATGTCAAATTTGACATTATAATCTACATAAATGGAGTATGAAAATAATAGTTAGATTATTAAAATATTAGAGGAAGGATCTACTTATGCCAATGTAAAATTAAAGTGTTTTTATACCCTTTTATAACATACATTTTCACAATTTTTCTTAATTTGATTATTTATTTATTTATTTATTTTATGTTAAGTCTTTAAATTTGATAACTTTTCTCATTTTTAATCCACGTGATCACATGACACTTTAAAATTGTAACAAATCATGACCTAAATTTTTATTAGAAAAATATTATAATTTTTGGATGATGATATTATACAATATGAGAATGCTATATCATCAAATAAAATAACTCAAAAACTATCGAATTAATAAAAAAATTAAAATTAAAAATTAATTTATCCCCGAAACTTACCCATAATTTGGATAGTAAAAGAAAATATTTATATTCAATAAAATAATAAATTGGGATAAAATTTGAATTCAAAGTTTTATTGGATAAAGAATGAATGAAGTAATTATTAAAATCTGGCTAGTTAATATTTAAATTTGAAATTTGAATTTTCATCCATTATAATTTTGAATTTCTTTGCTTTTTTCCTTAAAGGAAACACCCTACTTACCTTTCAACATATACCTAATTTTATACAAATTTTCCTGACATGTTAAACCTAACTCATTTGATTTAATTTAATTTAATTATTCATATAAAACAAATCTTCTGTATATTTGATTTAATTATATAATTAACTAATTTTCATTGTCCCCAGTTTTGTTGATATTACCATTCCTAGTTCTGAATATTAAAAAATTGTGTTTCATAACTATAAATGGAAATTTTACAAAAGATGAAAAGAGAGAGAGCATGTGCTGAATGAATGATCTCTCATTCTACCTTGTCCCTTCGTCGCGATACTCTTTTTCTTTAATCATGCGCCAAACTATGTTGACTTCTTATGCTCAAAATAATAAACTATTGGATTCACGTGCATTTCATACATACTTTTCTTATAACTTTAAATTATTGACTATATAGCAAAGAAACGAAAAGAGTGGGGACTGGAGAATGACAAGAAAGGTTGCACCATTATAGTCAAATTTGCAAGTGGATTGAAAATGAAATTACTATATAGGCGGATTCCAAACCAAATGATAAGATTGGTGTGGGTTTAAGTCAAGCCTACCAAACAAGAATAAACCTTTGGGCTTTAATCAATAACTCTCCATATCCCATTCTACCTATCCACCAATGCAACTTTTTTCAACTTAATTCTTATTTTTATTCTTGGATTTCGTCATATTTCAACGTCGAGTTTTATAATGGGCCTCTTTGGTGACTCGATTGGGTTAGGACTTAGGAGTCAATCTTTTGAAGACCACCTCTACTCACCTTTCCAATTATTTTTGGTTCCTTCCGTCACTAATATTTAACATTCCTGAAATGAATAGATTAAATTATGCTATTAGAAAAGTTGTGGATTTAGCCTTTATATTTTAATTTCATCAATTTTAGTTTCTGAACTTTTCAGATTTTGAAATTTTACTCCTACCTAAACAGTAGCAGTTAAACTTAATCACTAGTCTTGTACTATATGTACAATTGTAGATTTAATTCATATTATCTAATTGAATCAGTCAAAGTCTGTAACGACCTGAATTTTATGGTTATTAGAAAAGTGTATTTTTGAGTCTCCGTTTCTGAAAAATGGATTCGTAAATATTTATTAAAAATATTTACCAAGTTAATTGTGAGGTTAATTAGATTGTGGATAGGTGAATAAAGGTTAATTAGGTATAATGATTAAATTAAATAAAGGGTAAAAGTCTAATTATAGATTAAAAGAAAGTAAAAGGACTAAAATGACAATTAGGCCATTTAGCATAAATGAGGTGGCAAAGCAATGTAAAAATCTAAAGATTTTTTTTATGATTTAATTTAGATTATTATTATTATTATTATTATTATTATTATTATTATATTATATTATGAAATAAGTTAAATAAAGACAAATGTATGGTAGTGATTTAATATAAGTGTATTAATAGAAATATATATACATTTGTGATATTTTATTTAATTAGTAAAAGATATTTATTAGATAAAATAATTAAATTGTGAAATTTTTGTGTAATGAACAAATTAGATAGTGACATTTGTAATAATTTGAATATATACATTTGTATTACATTTATTTATTTACTTAAAAATTAAGTAAAAGATAATTACTAATTAAATAATATTATATTAGGAGATTTTATTAGTAAATAAATTGAAAGTATGACAATTGTATGGTATTGATATTGTACAAATATACAAAAATATATGTATATAATTGTAGTATTTATACTTGTTATTAAAATAAATTATAATTTATATTAATTATATTATAAGATTTTGTATGATAAATAAATAAAAGAAAGACAAATGGATGGTAATGATAACATACAAATGTAAAAATATTTATAAGTGTACATTTGTAATATATGTATTTGTGTATTAAATAGATATTTATTAAATTATTGTTGTTATTATTATTATTATTATTATTATTATTATTATTATTATTATCAAATAAATTAAATTATGACAAATGTAGAGTGGAGATAAAATACATGTGTAATAATATGTATAATATAATTGTAATACATGTATTGTTTATTAAAATAGATATTTATTATTTATTTATTGTTATTAAGTAAAAGATATTAATAATTATTATATAAGATTTTTATATGACAAACTAATTAAAAGGTGACAAATGTAATATAAATATTTGTTAATAAAAGATATTTATTATAAATATTATTTTTATTATTAATTAGTATATATATATATAAATATATAAGAAATGAAACAAAACAAAAAAGAATCAGAGAATAGAAACGAAAAACAGGGAGAAAGAAAGAAAGGAAAAGGAAAGAAAGAAAAGGAGAAATAGGGATTTTAATGCTTGGAATTTAAATAGTTAATGTTGTGTTAGAAAATCTCGGCTAAAAAAGAAAAAGGCAAAGTCAACGAGGGTTAATTCGAAAATTACGGTTTGTATTTTTATAATCCGAACTTAATATTTAATTGTTGAAATTATTATTTAATATTTATGTTAAGTGCATCGAGATTATTATTTGAATTGGAGTGAATATTGGTTGAAATTGAAAAGTGAATTTAATTATTAATTGTTGTATTTTGATTAAATATTATGGTAAGTAATTTAGATGAGAATTATTTGTATTGTGTTTTACAATTGAAATGGATTGATTTGGTATGTGATAAATTTATTGAATTTATATGGATATATATATATATATATATATGATTGATGTGGAATTTGAATATTGAATGTATGTTATATTGAAAATTAAATTGATTGGGAATGTGATGAAATAAATATGAATATGTGATTAATGTAGAATTTGGAATATTTGTTACTAAAAAGTGAATTGAATTGTATTGAATTGTGAATTTATGTGATTAATTAAAATGTAAATTGATTGGAAAAATTGAAAGTGAATTGAATACCCTATTAACAGTATCGGGTTAGTCGGATATAATTGGCATGCCATAGGATTGGAAGTGTTCAGGGATGCTTCGACCTTGAGTCAATGAGGCACTATAAGTGTCGTACTATTACTTTGACTTCAAGTGATGAGGCACCTTGTGTGTCGTACTGCTACTGTTACATCGGTTTAATCCGATGAGGTACTGAATGTCGTACTGATGTGTTGGTTGGATTCGTGTATCCATTAATGTCCGAGTCATGTTAATAAGGGTGAATAAAGGTACTAAACGACTAACTGTTATTGAATAATTGATTGTTACTTAAAAATTGATTTTACTGAATGATATTGATAAACTGATTGATATTGAAAAATATTGACTGATATTGAGCTTGGAATAAAACGGAATTACTGATTGAAATGTGAATTGTTGAATATTATTTATTGATATTGAACAGTGAACTGAAACATGATTGAAACACATGAATTATGTAACTCTAAATGGGATATAAGTGAATAATATTATTGTTCAAGTGAATTGTGAACATATTGTGGAAAATTATACGAGTTAGAAGATGAAAGAATTGATTGAGTTATAAAGGATTTATCTATGAATTGAACAATTATATAATTGTGATTGTTATATGATTTTTAAGTAAATGTTATATTTTCATATTATTAAGTGTTCGGATTATAGAAATACCACTGAGTTTAAACTCAGCGCACGGTTTATTTCCGTGCGCAGGATAAGTTAAAGTCAAACCGTTGAATCATCATCCTAGGCCGATCCCGAACTCAACGTGATGAGGTATATTAATTATTGGTAATGGCATGTACCTAAAATGTCTATGTGTGTCATTTTGGATTGTCAATGTAAGGATGAAACAAGTAAATTTAGATTTAGTAATAGTATATGGTAGGAACTGGCTTATTTGGTAAGAATTTGAACTATTTGATAATGTATGTGAAATAATTAAAAAGATTCATCATATAAGCACGTAAAATGTCTAATTTGACATGTTTTGAGTAAGTTTGAACGTGATTTAAAGTGATTGAACTAAATTGACTGGTAATGCCCCGTAATTCTGTTCCGGGGATAGATAAGGGTTAAGGGGTGTTACAAAGTCACTATATTTTTTCAAATGAATAATGACAATTTTATCCTTATACTTTAACAAAATGATCAATGTGGTAAGCATACTTTTAATTTGTTCATTTTGATACATGTATTTCTTTCTATCTAGGATTTTGGTACTTTACCTTGATGGTGTTAGGATGTGTCAATATTTGACACATGATCCATTGGATGAGTGACAAATGGGATAGTTGTTTAAAGGAAAAGTCAAATGATTAGGGGATAGGGACTTAGGAAAAATTTTCCCTTCCCGTAGTTCTAGGTTTAAAAAAAAAGGTGAATTGAACCAAAATTACATGGCCAATTCATATAACGAGATTGTTGTGATAATTAGTATTTAAATTATATGAGTTAATAATAATTTTTATATTGAATTTAGAATTGGTAAAATTTAATGATTGAATTAAAAGTTAGTATAAGATGTTTGGTTCAAAAGTTAAATGGTTATTGAAAATGAGGTTTTAGGACCCTGTTTCCGTAATTTAAGGCCGTAAATATTTTTATTAAATATTTATAGAGTCTTATTATAGGTGAATTGAAGTTTGTTCCGATAATTTTTACGATTAATTGCCTAAATAAGGTAAAAGGATTAAATTGTAAAAGAGGTGAAAGTTAGTTGCTATAGATTTAAAATACTAAAAGGACCAAAATGATGATTAAACCAAATTCAAAAAGTCAAAGCGGTGGTGGCATGATTACCATCCATTAAAATTTGGGTTATTTTTTCATTTAGTTTTAATTAGTTTAAGGTTAAATTGTAAATAAGTTTGTTTAATTGAAATTTAATATAATTGAAGTGCCAATTGTGTAATTTGACCTTCCTTAAATGGCCTAATAATAGAAATGATGTGGAATTATTTTAGATTGTGATAAATTGCAATTAAATCCTAATTAAATAAGGATTTACTAACTAATCTGTTTCCAGTATGATTGAAAATGGTGGTTCCGGGGCCACAACTCCATTGTGTCAAGCCACCATAAATATTTATTAGTTAATATTTATGAGGTCATTAGTGTCATATTAAAATTTGGTTAGGAAATTTTAATGTTTGGATGATTAATTAAGTAAAAAGGACTAAATTGTAAATATAGAAAAATTGATTTATTAGTTTAAAAGGTAAATTAAAGGGGTTTGGATGGTAAATAAACCACCATTACACTTAGTGGACGATACTGGGTTTATAATTGGTGATATTTGAATGAAAATTAAAAGGGCATAATAGTAATTAAATTATAAAAGGAATTTAAATAAAATTAAATAGAAATTCTAGTACATCTTCTCCATTTTTCACACTTCCAAAACCGAAATACCATGGAAAGAGAGAGAGTTCATTCGACCAAGCTAGGGTTTATTAATTTGGTAGGTAAATCTTGTTCGTTTTTAGTAATTTTTATGTTTTTGAACTTGTGTTAGCTTAATCTATCTATCCCGAGGACTAGTTTGTAAAATTGTTAAACGTTATAAAATTTTCCATTAATGAGTTGATTAATTTCTTGAATGTTTATGATAGATTATGAAACCTTTTTCTTAGATTGGATCTTTTGTAAAGTAAATTTTGATGAGTTTAAAGTTTAAGGACTAAATTGTTAGAATGATAAAATTGCTTGTACTTGAGGTGAAATAATTGTAAACAGGGGCTGTTAGGAGACCCTTAATGTTTCAGCTGTACTGGGTTTTAGGTAAAATGGTTAATTTGCATGTTAGGGCTTAAGGACTAAATTGCATAAAAGTAAAATGTTTGAGACAATTATGTAAAAATGTCAAAAAGGACTTAAATTCATAAAAAGAGTTAATTTTATTGTTGGATTCTGTTAATTGAATGAAATTAATATTTTAGACTAAGAATGGATTGAAAATTGAAGCATAGAGAAGTTGCTGAATAGTCCCTATACTTTGGCAGTTATTGCAAATCAATCGGTAAGTTCGTACTATTATTTCTATAATATAATGATTCTTTTTATACATTATTTGTTATATAATTAAATTCTTAATATGCTTAATAATTGATTGATTGAAAATATCTAAGAAATGATCAAGTGACGAGTTATCAGGCTTTGAGCCGGTGAATACTAAATGAATATTTTGCTCTGATGATACACACCATCACAATGGTTGAGATCCTGCATATGTTGCGGATTCTCAATAGCTTGTGTGAGGAGCATCGTGAACTAGTGAAATGAATGGCTACTTTATTATGATGACATAGACCGTTTTGATGGCTGTGATCCTGCACATGTTGCGAATTCTTAACAGTTTATGTGAGTAGCATGATGAACAGGTGAATTGACTGAATACTCTATACTAATGAAACGGATCATTCTGATGACCGAGATCCTGCATATGTTGCGGATTCTCGTCGCTTATGTGAGCAACATCGTGAACTGGTCAAGACTTTGTAACTAGCTTAAACAAGCGAGATTCTATTCTTATTGAAATGAGATCATACATTACTGAAATGAGAAGAATTTCAGTTATGGTACGGTATAATAACCACATGTTGTGAACTGTATTTGGCAGGAATTACATTGTTATTTCTTATAATTGAACTGTTAAGTTTGTTGGTAAGATTTATCATTAATTTGGAGAACTTAGTAAGCTTTCATTAAGCTTACTTGTGTTTTGTTCTGTGTTTTGTAGATTTCATTTTAGGGCGAGAAATCGGATCAACCTGCAACATCACACTATCTCAAGGACCCTTTGGTAGATTTTGAAACAACTTGGCTTATATGGCATGTAATAGGGCTATTGAATATGTTTGTGACTGATTATGTGTAAATTGTTGTATACCTTGGTTGCTTGGAGTTTTGTGGTCTAATGTAAGTACATGTTTGGTAACACGAGTCATGTAGTAGCATATGCAAGTATGTTAAATGAGTTGGAAAGTTGTACGGTTTAAGTATGAAATGAGTAAGGCATTTTGGTTGTCGAAGCAAGACCTTGAATGCGCATTTATGACTTGTATGTCAATTTAAAGTAATGAATTGTCTAAGTGTTTGAGATGTGGTGTCATTGATGACACATTTGTTTGGCATTAGGGCTAATTGCTTTGCCATGTTTTGAGTATATTTGAGTGTACTTTGAAGGTTTGTATGCATGTACTTTAGGTATGTTTAGGTACACAAGCATTTGGATATGGAAAGGGCAAGTTTAGGGTCAATTAATGGTGCACACGGCCTAGGGCACAGGCTACCACACAGTCGCGTGTCACACATGGGTAGCCCACATGAGCGTGTGTTTGGGCATGTTAGGTGCAGGGTTCACATAGTTTAGCACATGAGCTAAGACACGGGCGTGTGACCTAAGTCAGTGAGTTACATAAATAGGCACACAATTGAGTACATAGGCGTGGAAGATGGCCACACGGGCGTGTGGGAGAGCCATATGGCCATGTGAACCTTGTAGGTGAAAAAGTTTCAGTTTGGCCTGAAATGTCCTAATTTGTTTCGATTTGGTCCCCGATTATTCGTAAACTATTTTTAGGGTCTCGAAGATTCGATTTAAAGGCCGTACATGTATGTTTTATTTCTTTTCAAACATATCCGTATTACTGGAATTTATTTGATATTTGAATGCCAATTGTTATGAGAAGTCCTAATATGTGTAGTAACCCGATTCTAACGACGAAAACGAGCTATGAGTGTTACAGGTGCCGATTTAGTTCCATACTTTCGTAAGCTTGGTTAAGGCTCAGTTTGATTGTAATGCATATTTAACATCGAATTAACTTGTATTTATTAATTATTGAGTATTATAAAATAAATCACTTGTGAATATTTTGGTTTACTATTGTAGCATCCTATAGCTCGGGTCCGGCGACTGGGCCGAGTTTAGGGTGTTACAAGAGTTTTTTTTGGTTTTGCTTAGTGTTAATGAGAGTTAGTTAAATTAGTTATCACTGTACTAGGATTTATTTGCTTGTTTAGTACCTTAAACTCCTTATATTTTAGTTTAACCCTTAGTATTACTATAACTCAGTTTTCTTTTAGTTTCATCATTAAAAATCTGATTAAGTTTTTCTTCATCTCCATTGTTGTTATTTCTATTTTCTTTAAGTATTCGTTAAGAAATTTCCATCATTTACTTAAAAATCTTTATTGTTATTACTTTTGATGCATGTTTGCTGGTATTTTAGGTATTGCTTGTTTGATATTGATAAGAAATAGCTAAAACTTAGGTGGTTGGTTGATGGAAGTGTTGTCTAGTTAGGTATTGGTATATGGACTAAATCGTAAAAAATAGACTAAATCGAATAGACTTAAAAACTTAGGATTGACGACCCTAAGGGAAATTTAGATAAGTGAGATCGAGAAGAGATCTTATTGGGTACCAGTTCGATGGTCTCGGGTTAGTGAGGTCAAGAGTTAAACCGAATTAATTTGTCTACTTTGGTAAAGTTGAGGCAGATAGGTAAAATCAAGCCAATTTAGGAGTATTAGCGATTTAGATCCCTAATTCAAAAGTTAGCCAACAACATGGAAAATAACCAATCGCTGTCTGTTATCGAATTTGTTAGTTTTATAGTTTTGCATGTTTCACAATTTAGTCCTCGTTTGTGATTAGTTAGCAAATTAGCGTAATTAACCTTATTTATGGCCTACGGTAATATAATGCTTAGTGAGTAGTTAGCTAGACTCCTATAATTACATGTTAATTATTCAAGGATCACTTAATTGATGTACCCCCAAGACGCCACATCTTTCTCTGGCATTTCATCGAACACTTTCTCCGTGTCCCAAAAGCCGTCATAGGCTCAATATATTTTCAAAACAAAATTCTCTAGAAACCTTGATGGGTTCCCTAAACGTTGAAGAACCAATTTGCCGTCTGATAAAGAAGCCGTTTTGCTGCAGGCTTTGAGAAGAGATTTGTGGGAGTGGGGATTGACGGGAACGTCAACTTTGTCCATTTGTTTGAGGAAATCATGATTCTTTTTGAGTTTCCTTGGGTAGACAAGGAAACCAAATGCACGTTCTCGAGTTGGCCTTACTATTGTTGGCCATGGGGGGATTTTCAATGAAGAAGAGATGCTTTTGAGAGAGACTCATGAAGGTATTCAAGCAAAGTGAGCTGCTGTTGTTTGTGAATGAACGAAAGGCGGCAGGGATTGGCTGGCCATGTAAGTCTTTTCCCGTAAAAAATTCAATTTCAAAGAACCAATTAATTCTTTTTTTTTTTCATTTTTTAAAACCTAAAAACATGAGAAGGGAACCTTTCTCCCATCCATTGAATCACGTCTCAAATTCTGACACATTTTAATACCTTCAGGTAGAGTAACAAAATACTACAGAATGAAAATACATGTATTAAAATGAATAAATTAAAAGTATAATTACTATATTAACAATTTTGTTAAAATACAACAGTAAAATTTAACTTTTGAAATTTTAATTTTAACACAAATAATCGTCGTTGATCCATTAATTAAATTTTTAGTGAATATTATGTAGATATAATAAGTTAATTTTGGAAAAACATAACTTAATGAATTAACAATAATAGTTTAGTGAGGAATGAAATTTTAAAATAAAAAAATAAGTATAAGGACTAAAACTAATAAAATAAAAGTACATCAACTAAATTTATAACTTTGACAAAGTATAGGGACTAATATTAAAATTTAACCAAATAAATATGTGATTTCTAGGCATTAAAAGAGTCAACAAAAGCCCTAATCAGTTGCTTATTTGGATTCAAACTTTAAGGAATCACCTGTTTATAGTTTTACTAAATTGTCATAAATTAATCCAACATTAAACTTAATTATGAAATTATTGAAATATTCTTTTATATACAAATTAAATTATATTTGTACGTAGATGTTTTTGTTAGGGAAAGAAAAGAGGAAGTAAAAGGCTAAGTGAAAGCAAGGCAATATCAGCTAATAAAAAAATTTCTACCTTTGGGATAGAACTAGTGTAGATTCGCAGGTTGTTCTCCCGGCTAGCAGACCTTGCAATGTAATCTGTCACAGTTTTCTTTCCACGAGCTGTGTATTGAAATCTTACCTCCCAGTTCCTGCAACAAAGTTCTCTGACAGTATGCACCAACTTAAAAGATCCTGCAGTCCCATAACTGTCACCAATTAACGCAATCGCAGCTTGACTGTTTGATTTTGATATGACCTTAAGAAACCCCCGTTGCCAAGCAATCTCGACACCCTCAAAATGGCTAGTCACTTTGTATGATAAATTTTGATTAAGACTAATTATACGTTTATGAGTGAGTAGGGTGGCAGGCTATGGACCCTTTGGCCCCCCATTGTGTACTGTTTAGCATTACTTTAGAGTTCCAACTGATAATGGGTTTTGTCTTGTTTTTGCACTGCTCCCACCGCCAAACGTAATGAGTGTAGTGAAGCACCATTTTAACCCAGGAAACATATCATCATTCACTAATTGTTGAAACTCACTAACTGTCCATTAGATTTGAAGCAGTAGGCCCTCTATATCCTTTGCAAGCCTGATCAGATTACTTTTCCAATTAATTTATCAACACCTGTCCCTTCTAGATTTGAATTATTCTAATGCTGTTTTAAATGGACCTACAGTATTAACCATTCAATAGCAACACTTGGTAGAACCTGAAAAAATCAATGTTAAAATTTACTTGGGTTTTGCTGTTCCACACGAAGCATAACAAGAAGAGACAAATCAGATCGTTCCCTGGAAAAAATGGCCAAGCAAAGCCAACTATCAAAAAAGGTGGTATGTCGGAAATGTCTGCATCAATAATAACTATGAGCCACTTTCCTTTCAAAACAAGTATCAAACTTTTTAAGAGGATTTTAAGCTAACAAATCCGATCGAATTACATCTTGAGGTTCCGCTGATACACTGTTTTTGAATTACAAAGGGAGTCTTGATGTGAAAATCGTTCACCTAGATTTTTATTAGTCATAATAAGCCTATGTAGTGCTGAAAAGCTTCTTCTTCCTGCATTTTGGGGTAGAAAACAGTAATACTGGCAACTACTTTAGACAAAGAACAAATGTTGAAAACAAAAGACAAAGACAAAGGATATTTAAAGCAATAAATATCTGCAATGTCACAAAACAAAAACCTCATCTGTTAAATTCCCATTACATGAAAGAAACATTTCAGTGGGACAGCCTGACAGACATCAGTTTCAGCTTACATCCTTGGCATCAAGTATGCAAACCTCACCTCTGCAACGTCCTTATCCAACTTACACTTTTTACCTCTAACAAAAAACTATCTATAAAGACGAAAACTAAGTGAACCTACTAATTATATTAAGTTAAAACTTAAAACCACCAACCAATCAGTGAATAAATCATCTTCTTTCTGGGGTCCAATGTGGCGACGCTGGGCTAAAATGCGAAGATACCACCCTATAATCGAGCAACTCCATGATTGGAGTGAAGTTAACACACCTTGGAACCTTGTATTGGTTGATGGATGCCCCTCTTGATATGGCGTAATCCATTAACTCTTCGAATGTGCCGTTTTTTACCACACGGATTTCCAGTGGACCTATTGAGTTATCCGCAACTCGGCCCTGTCGGTACACTGAGTTTAGAGACTCCTCCATTGCTAAGCAGCATTGTTTCAGGACCTCATCAGTAGGCGAGTTAGCTGAGTCTTTCCCTAACAATTCCCAGTATATCACGTAGTGACCGGGGATTGTCCTTGTGTCCGCGTAACTCGTGTATTCAACGACTCTGGTGTTGAACTCACGCAAGAGTCGGGAAGCATTTTCAACTGCCTTTTGTAACTCCGCCTCATCGGTTTTGTCCGAGTCAATGCTGAGCAACACGTTCTTCCTCCTCACGAAATGGAATTGCGGGGCTGAGTTGTGGAATCCAGTGACTCGGAGGATGTCACCGACTCGGTACCTGTACAACCCTGCATAAGTTGTGATTACAAGCTCGTATTCTTTCCCAACTTCCACATCAACAAGGTCAACGAGTTTAGGAGGTGAATCACGAGGGAAACCAAATGAGTTAGGATCGCGGGGTAAGAACTCGAAGTATGCCATGTTCGGCATGATGGTATAAGAAACTTGTGATGGTTTACACATGGGGTTAAGGTTCAAACCAAAATAACATTCGGACGAAGCGTACATAGTGCAAGCTAAAGGTAACCCACCACTGTAATAATCCAGCGTTGGAATATACTGTGCCATAGCACCAGTAACTATAACGTCGAGGTACTTGGTGTTTTGCCAAATTCTAGCAATGATTCCTTCCCAGTTGTCTTTCGAACATTCATGGCGAACATACTCGGCGAGTTCAGGGTTGGGTTTTAGGATCTTATCCATGTATTCCCTTAGTGAAGGGTCGGTGAGTTTAGGGTTCAAGGCACCTGTTTCGATATCCTGGGTGAGTTGAGGCCAATTCAGCTGAAGGAACCTGATTGCGCGGAGTAAACCTGAGGCGAACACTGCGCCCACTCGAAGGACTTGTTGGCGTTGGAGGAGACCGCAAAGCATCTGGGCGTACATGCTTTGGAAAGAGTCGGGACATAGGATGGCTTCGTTGGGGCTGGTGTAAACATTATAAGGGTCATAGGGTCGTGTCTTGAAATGGTCACTCTTGTAGTAACTGGTCAACACAGGGCGAGCCAAGAGACCACCTGGGGTCCTAGTTTCAGACTTCACGAACAGGAAGTAAAGTCCCTTGCCTCTCTCCAATCCCGGCACATAACTGTTACATACATAAAAAGCGAAACCCAATTAGACTTTATACTTTAATGTAAAAAGGAAATAAATATAGTCTATAGATTATGATTTTTTAAATGCTTACAGATTCATTACTGGCATGAGTAAACTGTAGAGCAACCGGCGACGATCTAGCTCTTCCTTAATTGTTGGCATCAATTTTCTCTCCCCAGCTGAAGTCCCGGAGCTGCATAGTTTTTCAAGTCTTTAAACGTCAGCATATCGACCTCATTTTCAATGAAAATAGGGGGAAAAAAGAAGAAGATAGGAACCTGGTGAGAAATTCGGAGATGGGGTGGGCAGACAAAATGGCAGAGCGGTCACCATTAGCAATACGGTGGATTTCAGGCTGAAGGTCCTCGTATGTAATGATCGGAAGTTTGGACTTGAACGTTTCACGGTCTGTTGCACCGTTGAGTTTGAACCTTGTAAGGTACTCAGTCTGGGAGTTTCGGGTTAAGATTTCGGTCAGGACTCTGTCTTGAACTGAATCGGCATGGCTAGTGGTTTCCTCTATGAAGTGCAAAGCTTTGGCATCTCTCTCGCATACTGGTGGACCCAGCTGAGATGAGAGAGGAGAATCAACCGCCATTTTTAATGGGTTAAGTAAAGCTTCAAAATGATAGAGAGAAAGAAAAAGAGGGAGGGTGGAGGGAGAGGAGGACACTATGAATAATGAACTAGTCTGAGACGAGTTTGGGAAGAACCAATGGGGGGTTTAAATAGGAGAACACTAGAACTTGTGAATGAAACGAAAAAAGGTGGGAGCTTCGACGTATAAGTTGTGTAATTTATTATTTATTATTAATGGAATGAAGAGAAAAAGGGGAAAAAGGATTTTATTTTTTGTTTTTGTGGGGTGTGGTCGTGTAGTGAAAAGTAGGGTTGGATGGGGACAAGATGGGGGCCATCACAGCCACACGTAGACATGGCAGGAAATGTCGGGGACATGTGGGGTTAAGGTAACCGCCATGTCAGCGGACCACAGAGCTGAAAATGGAGTTTACGGCACTACACTTTGCACACAACCACACGGCTGCTTTCGGGTATTATTTTTGACCCTCAGACAGATAACGATGGCCATCCGGCACGTGAGACAGATGCCTAGACTTTATTACTATTATTACATTAATTTTCTTTTTTCATTCTCAGAACAATCCCATCTTAAAGAAAAATATCCTCGAGAAATATCGGTTTTTAAAAAAATAATAATAATTAACAGATTATTTTCTTGATATTTGATCATTCCATTTCAAATTAATGTTCTTTTTAAAAATATATATATATATTTTCTAAATTATAGATTACTACTACACTAACGTATAGCATTAAATTTTGAAATAGCAGCTGAATTATCAATAATTATAGTATTATTTCCTTTTTCCCTTTAAAGCTCGTCTAGGTATGTGCCGGCTTTCATTAAATAAATGCATGATAAAATAATTTGTAATTTGGGTTTAAATTATTTGAACAATTATGGATGAGCAACAGGAAATAGCTTTATTAACTTCCCTCTTTTACCCAAATAAATAGAATGAGAACCACATGTGGTTCGTTTCCTCTGCATTGTTTTAAACCTAACAAATTATCCGGTGGTTGAAATTGTATGAATGAATGTATTATTTTTATTTTTAGATAGATATGTTTTGATATTAGTATGTTTTGATACACCGTTTTGGGGTTTATAAATTTTCTTTTTTGTAAAAAAGAATGATAAAATTATAATTAAATTAAGATTGTTCAAGTCATACCAAACTTATCGTCATGCAATAATTGTAGAATTTCATCTCGTGGTTGATAAAAATATACCTACCTAAAGGCCTTGAAGACTCCATTAACACCAATCCATCAACTACCTTAATGGCCTCTCTAAGAAAATGTGTAATTTGAACTGTCTAAGATAGTTGAAGTAATCTCTTAATAGCTCGTAGTATTGTTGAACGATGGTGCTCAGTTGAAATGGTTTGAATCAATTGGATGGCTGCAACACTATCCATCTCAAGAACCACATGTTTCTAACCTAAATTCCAAATTGCTTGAAGATCCTCAAGTGCACCCCAAAGCTTAGCATTAATAACAGAGCAGGACCTAATATTTTTAGAAAAATCAACTACCCAATTACCATGGTGGTCTCGGAATAAACCCCTTGTGGTTTACTGATGTTTTAAAATATTTTTCACATAGACATTTATAGCCTAATTTTTAACTTATTAATAAGGTATATATTATATTACTCAAAAATATATATCATATATGTAACATTTTTCAATTATCCATATAAACATATTTATAGGTAAACATAAATTTTAAATTTATTAATTAAATTTAGTAACTTAATTTAATAAATGTATTTTAATTTTAAATGTAATTAGAGAAAAATTAAAATAGTTAAGGTTAAAAAAATAATTTAAAATATCAAAGTTTTGTACCATTCGATACATGCAAGTATGCATCGGCACCCATCAGATTCGATTGAAATTGGCCAATATACCGAAATCCTGTCAGAAATAGAACATAGACTTCTTGGCACCAGTTTAGGATCATAATGGTACGATACCAACTACCATGACTTCAGCCCATGATCCCTCATTAACTTTTAAACTGAAGAAAATATGCGCTTAAATACACTCGAATCCACTTACCTCCTGACCTACAACACTTGACGTATTCTCCACCTAAGTGTTGGAACAATCCTCTGCCACTCGGTTGGTCAATCTCATCCTCCAAGTCACCCATTTTTAGCGACTACGCTCTCACCTCCAAAAAGGAAACCACCAAAGAACCACTAGGTGTAACAACCTCGTAGTACCTCAGTTAAGGGAATGTTAGAACAGTACCATACATGAGGACAATCCATATGTAAATGACCTTGCCACTTGGTTGATCATACGATCATTATGTCCCAGATTTACTAGTAACGTGGCCTCACTGAACATGAGACCTCCTTATCTATAAATACTCTGTAGAACGGTGAAGGAGTGATCGACCCTCTTACCTTTCAGCAACCTTAAGCACTCCCTAGCACTCAGCTTCCTTTGTTACCTTATCCTCTTCTTCACTCATCTCCTTACTTTGGCTCTCCATTTGTTTAAATGAATCGACAATCTTTGTTCCGTCCCTTGTTAACACTTGTATCATCAATTAAATATAAGAAATTATCAAGTCAATTAATGATTGAACAGGAGTTTAATGATTCGATCTCTAATTTCATTAAGCTAATTAAGCCTAACTGACAGCCTACGAGACATCCTTATAATACTTGTTTATAAGTTATAGGGGAATGGAAATTTTTAATCCAAGCTATATGGGATGTTGGCTTGGTAAACTTTCAAATCAAACTACCACAATACAACTAAACTATGTTGACTGTTTATAACATTAATAAAAAGTTAATTATCAATGGCATAAGTATAATGCCATATGGTTTTTTGTTTATAAATGGGTCATAAACACATTCTTTTTAATTGGGTGAGCAATCTTTGATCATATTTGTTCTTTTTGTCACAGTGTTTAGAATTACTCATAATCCCTTTATAATTCATAAATAGGAGAATAAAGCACTTTAGCACACTTGAACCCACCTCCTCATGTATTGACAATAATACTTATACCAATCGAATTAAGACTCAATCTACTACTACTGAATTTATTAAAAAATACAATGTAGCTAAGGTAATTCCAAAATTTGTCACCTAAATATTATTGTTGACTTCATGAGACAATAATGCACCACAGACAAAAAAAAAAGAAATATTAACTTGATTAAATATGAAATCACATCATATAAATAATAAAAATAATACATGTTTATCAACAAGTAATTTTATGCAATGGTAAAGTATATTGTATTTTTAAAGAGAGAATATAAGATCAAATCTTGGAGATAACATTTTGAAAGAGACAACCACAACTCTCAAATATACACAGTAAAACAAACATGAAAATATAAAAATATATATATATTTGTGGGGCCCAATTTTAGCCCGAGGCCCAATAAACAACAACCCAAGATACAAAGCTCATTTACAACCCAAATACCACCCCGCTAAACCACCCCACTAAACCGACCACTAAATCACCCCACTAACTCCATCACCCCACTTGCCTGCAAAAAGAAAAAGGAATCAGTTGTAAAATTTAGCTATAAAAGCCATTCAAAACTATTGTAAAAGGGGTGCTGGTTTTTGGAGAAAAAATGAGATTAATCAAAAATCAAATCGAAAGAGGTGTTTTTTCGTCTATTTTAGTTTTAAGTTCTTTGTTTATTTTATTTTATCTTTCAATTTTATTTTGCTTCTTTTTTTTTTTTACATACGAAAGTAAAAATAAAGGGGAAGAAGCTTACTCATTTTCAAATGGTCAAAAAAAAGTTTTTTTTTAAGGTCCGGCCACCGTGTACGGTGGCGCCGACGACGGCGCGTGAAGGTCCAATGACCAGAGCAAATCCAGACCGGTGTTTTAGAAGAGAGGAAGAGAGTGTTATTTTTAATAATAATAATAATATTATTATTATTATTATTATTATTATTATTTTTTACTACTTTTACTATTATTCTATATACTATCAACGATTTCTTTTTATTATTATTAGTAGAAACGTAATAGTATTTTTATTATTTTATTATTATTTTCACCTTTTATTACTATTATTATTAACCTATTATTATTATTATTATTATTATTATTATTATTATTATTATTATTATTAATATAGTGTTATTTTCTTTTCTTTTATTATCATTATTAACATATCATTTCTATTTTTATCATTAATATATTATCACGCTTATTAGTATTCCATTATTATTTTATACTTTATTCCTATCCTATTACCAAACTAATCAATTTATATTATTATTATTATTATTATTATTATTATTATTATTATATCTTTTCCTTTTTGTATTTATTTATTCATTTTATTTTCATTTTTACAAATTTCTATTTTATTTATTTCAGATTTTTACATAATATCCATTTCCAACTCTTATACAAATTATTTATTTTAAATGTACTTATTGTTTATTTTGAACTTTTCTTCATGTGATTTATTTCGCTTTTTATATATGTATATACATTACTTGTCACACATATATATATTTTAAAAAATCATTTTGTATATTATTGATTTTGATTCTTTTCTCACATTATTATTTTGAATTCATTTATTATCATTTTCAAATTGTTTTTACGCTTTATTTTGATTTACTTTGTTTTTAATTTATTATATATGTCTTTTAATTCATTTGTCTTTGATTATCATGTTAGTTTGTAAGTAATGTATATTAGGTGACCATCACAAATTGTTTTATTAGTGCATTCGATCTTGTTTACGTGGCAATTGTATTCGCATATCATGGTTTCAAAAGTAAAAAATACACCTCTTGCACTGGATATTATTATTCAAAAGTTTTCGAAAATAAGACAATATTTCGTGTTTGAAAATTTGAGAAATCGTGCCCTAACGTGCTCGGTTTTGATTTACCGTTTGACCAAATAACCGAATATCCTTTTAAAATTTCAATGCATGAATTTTGGAAATCATGAGATGATCTTGATTTCAAGGGTTTGAATTGTCGTATCTTAATGTACTGGATGTGATATTTTATTCCTTCAGAACAAGAGAATCTTAGCATCCAATTCGAGTATATTCAAACACTTTTAAATGTGATTGTGTTTTTAAAATCATTTCAAATTTTTGACATTAGGACATTAATTAATCGATTAGGTATCAATTTTGGGCGTTGCGAGTCCTTCCTCATACGTAACCGAATCCCGAACCTGTTTTCTTGACTTTCATAGGCCAAAATTAATATTTTAAATCAAAACGTTCTATTAGGTGATCCGATCACACCTAAGCAAAAAGGATTGGTGGCGACTCCATATTTTGTTTCAAAGTCGATTCCCATTTTTCAAACTTAAAATGGTTTCGAAAATATTTATCATATTTATATTTTATATCTTAACAAATTTACGGTTTATGTCGTGTGTATTTATTTAAAATTAAAATTAAAATGCCATACACAATAAATATACACTAATTATCATATATGATAACACTTTCCATGATTTTCTTGCTGCTTGTTTCAACATTTGGAGGCATTGTAAAGGAAAGAAAATAACTTTCTAATATTCATTATCAAAAATAAAAAAAATATAATTTTGTTCATAAATAATATATATTTTTTATTTTTTTATCACATATTACTATGTTATTAGTTATCAATGTCACATTATCGTATTTTAACTGTATTAATTAGATACTTAAAAGAAATATCAATTTAACTTTTCTAAATTTAGATACATATCCAATTTTTTTAAAGTACTAAGTTTGTATATATTAACTTTCTCAATATCTCTTGTGAGGCCCTTAGCAAATCCTATATGCCTTAATCCTTCAACTTTCCTTGGTCTCAGGGGAGTAACCAAAGGGACAAGGGCCTTGGCTCCCCTTGGCCTTCTTTGCTTTAATGACAAAATTGTTTTTTAGCCCTCTCCTTAAAATAAAAGATTTAATTTAATTTTTTTTAACTTTTGATTAAATGGAAAAAAAATATTTTTTATTTTAAAAAATTAATAATTTAATTTAAGTATAATTTTTTATTTTAAAAAATTAATAATTTAATTTAAGTATTTTTAATACAAAAAATTTAATTTTATCCCTTCAAATTTTATAATCTTATCTTAACCCCTAAACAAAAATTCTGATTTTTCCCTGCTTGAATCCTACCTTCTCAGAAAGTTTGGACTTATTCTCACATTGGTAGGGACGATATTCTTGGGAGTATCTACCACCTTCTCCCACTTGTAACTTCTTTTTTGGACCTTTTTTCTTGTTAATGCTAACTTTGCCAACCTCAGTCACCTTTTGGCTTTTAAGGATCAACAGCCAAGATCCATAGTCTTCTCCTTATTTGGTTTGGCTATCTTTGACCTCTTCCGATCTCTTGTTACCTGCCTACAATTTTGATCCAAGCTTTGTCCATTTTCACTTTCTTCCGGTGCTGACATAACTATTTGTGTTGGTGGGTTTTCTTATGGCCGATCCTACCACTACAAGACCACATTATATCAGTTCCTTCGTAAACCAAAGCTTGCCTACACCCTTCTATCAAAATTAACATGCATTCATAATCCTCCAAACCAAACCCAACAACAATCATGTTCAACTAACATTATTTTTTTACTCAATTTGGTTACCATGTCAAACGTTCAATACTCACAATTCCTACTCTACCTTTTATTTTATTTTTATATGCTCTCGTTAAATTCTTTTAATTTCATAAACACAATTAAATATTATCATATATTTAAATTATTATTTATCTTTATTAAATGTCTGATGGAATTGTTGGTTCAAGTCAACTAAACACTAATTCAGTTGAAAATTAAATAAAAAATATTTCTATTTAAAATTAACAAATATTCTTATGACAATATTTTTTTTATCTTTTATATAAAATCTCTAAAAAATAATTTAAACTAAAGTAAAATTACAAGAGGTTATATTTAAACCTAAGACATTAAAATCCCTAATGATACATGTAATGGCCAAATTTCGCCAGGTAATGGTGTAATTTCGCCCGAACCCAATTTACAAATTACAAGCCCAAATAAATAAAAAAACTAAAGGCCCAGTGGCACATAAATCTAAATGTCTTCAGAAGGAAAGAAACCCTAAGATTTCTGCGCGCTGTCGCCTCCACCTCGCCAGCGGTTTCATCGCTCGAGGTCTGACGCCTCGGGAGTGCCTCTACCCACTGTTGACTCTACCGCCACTTGCAGAAAAGGGAAAACACAAGGTTAGAGACAAACACGCAAAGAATAGTTGCAAAAAAGTAGAAACAGTAGAAATGAATAGTAAAAAACAACAATCTGATGTAACGTTCGACTATAAAAGCCATAAAAAGAAATATGTATCTTTGGAGAGAACACAAAATAATAAAAAAACTACAACAATTTTTTTTTCTGAAGGTATATTTTTGCATATTTATTTATTTTGAGTATTGTCGAAACCATGTTTATTTTGGAAAATGGGGATCGACTTTTGAAAACGAAAAGTTGGGAGTCGCCACCGACTTTTTTCAGGTGTAATCGGATCACCTTGAGGTTGATCATTTTAATAAAATATTTGATTTATTAAAATAATAAATTTAGGTCTACGAAAATTGAGAAAAAGGGTTCGGGAGTCGGTTACGCACGAGGAAGGGTTAAATGATACGATCCGCCTCGGGGTGAGTCGAGTCGTATGTGAGTTTGCCCGATCTTCTACGAAGAAGTAGCGTTCGATTTGTTCAAAAGGATGTTTTAACGTAAATAATGGCGGAAGCTATGTAAAAGGATTCAAAGATGGCATTATGGATATGAAGTTTATGTAGATGGGTTTATGGATATAAAGTTTTTGTAGGTTTGGTTATAATGAAACGAAAAGATGGATTGGAATGGAAATGAAAATGATCTCGAAAACAGACACGAACCAATATTAGAAAATATTGACCCAAATGTTTATAAGTTTTCAAGGTGGTCGAATGGAGAATATGAGAACCTCGACCGCTACTTAGCAAAGTAGGAATCTTGGTATGTTTGAGCACACTACGAGTAGTGATAAGTTCGGTTTTCAACAAAGAAAATGGATGACACAACTAGAACACTAGGTAGCCAACAAATCTTTGAGCGAAAACAGAGAAAAGTTTGCCTCACAAATTTGGCGAATATCATTAACAAAAAATATTCCAAAAAGTAGTCTCCCAAAAGGCTTGGTTACAAGAATTTATAAGGCTAAAATGAGCTAGCCGAATGGTCACATAGTAAAGTGCTATTAAAGGGCTAATTATAAATTAAAGACTTTTGAAATTCTAGAGTCAATAACTCCTCTCTTCAACTAGCTGAATTAATGTCCTTAAAGGCTTGAAAAATGACTCTTGATTTTCCCTTTGGCTAGTTGAATAGACTCCACCACTTTAATGAAATTTGCAATGCATAAATTGTCCATTAAGTAGCAAAAAAACGTTGGGGTATTTGAACAAGTTGCTACCAGATTTTAAAGGACATGAAATGCTCCTTTAAACTCTCTTTAATGATGCTTAATGCTTCCTTTATAACAGCCCCTCTTTTGTAACCAAAATAACTTGAAAAGTCTCCTTTATTGAATGCGTAACAGCCTTTGTGAATTGAAAAGTCACCGCAATTAAAACATATGTAACCGTCACATTTATTCAATTATTAAGCTTTAAACAAATTAACAACTACGTAAATAAATGAACACACACTTATGCATCATTTATTCCAACAACTAGTTAATTAAAAGAAGTATTTAATGAACTTTAACTCATGCACCAATAAATTAACCTAGTAACTAGATTAATTAAAGAAGCAACTCATTAAATTAAATTCATCAAATAAACTCATTTAATTAAACTAAGATGAGTTGTATTAATGACCAGCAACTCATTTATTAAACTAAGAGGCTTAAATGCAAGTACTAAAATGCAAACTAAATGCAAAGCTAAAAATAAATAAAAGTTCAATTTAGTTGGAACGGGTTCAAGGAGCGGAAATTGAGCTGAAATTAGTTTGCAAAATGTTGCAAGGACACTTTATTAAGCTGGTCCCAACTCGATCTATTTCTCCAACCAAAGCCTCGCCCACACTTGATTAACTAAGGCGAAATGGCCTCCTTGAATTGCTTAGCTCGAGCTCGCGTAATTGGTCCTTGAGGCAGCACCATTGAGTCCTTGCTCGAACTTGATGCACTCCAGGTCACGATCGTATCATTAGCACCCCCGTAACGCCCAAAATTGGTACCAATTGATTATTGAATGTCCTATCATTGAAAATTTAGAAAAATTTAAAATCGATTCCTTTAAAATGTATGAACAATTGAATTGGATTTTAAGGTTCACTTGCTCCAAAGAAATAAAATACCACATCCGATGCGTTAGGACACGATACTTTAAGCCTCCAAAGACTAAGATCACCTCATAATTTCCAAAACACGCAAGCGAACTCTTAAAGGGTACTCCGTTATTTGGAAAAGCGGAAAAACAAAACCCAACACGTTAGGGCACGATTTCGAATTTCCAAACACGAAACATTGCCTTATTTTGAAGAGTTTTGAATAAGTAATTATGAAACCGGCTCAAAATATATTCGCTTGGTTTACTTTAAGGGTAATAAAAAATCGATGTTGAGCGAAAATGCGATTTTGTAAAAAACATGATGCAATAATAAGAAACTAAATCATAATTCTAAGCATGAAACGATAATAAGTGGATTCAATTGAAAGCGAAAGAAATAACACGTGATACGAACTACATGAAACCAATATAACACAAAACAATTTAAAAACCATACGAACAATATACAAAGGAATAACATATATTAGAATTCAAAATAGTTTATATGTATAAAAAAGCGGATAGTATATTAGTGATTATTTTAAAAATATATTGAAACGAATAATATGTAACATAATTTTAAATGAAACAAATTGACTAAACGAATGATATATTTATATGAAAATAATAAATGAAAATAACGTATATATAAAGACCAAAGTAATTAACATAAATAAAATATGCAATAAAAACAAGATCCTCAAAAGAAAGCCAAGCTAAATACGAATAATTTTAAAGAAAATATATACAATAAATTTAGAAAATATTTACATAAAATAATATGAAAGCAACAATGTACATAGAATGGAGTTAATCATAAATTATATGCCTAATAACATAGATATGAGAACATTTCAATGTAATAACATACAAAATAATAATAATAAAACAATAATGTTTTTCAAAAGAAGAAGTGGAATTGTCAAAATTATTTAAAATACATATATACAAATAAATAAATAAAATAAAAAATGTTAAATGAACCTTTTTAAGAAAAAATGAATTATGGAAAACTCAATTAAAATAAAATTAAAATAAAAGGGATATTTTATAAATAAAGTAAACCATTGAAATAGAATTGTGGACCAAAACAAAACGCGTATAAACGTTTGGGACTAAAACTGAAAATAAACTAGACCCCCAAACGTGTCGTTTCAGCGCGGATTAAAATGAAAATATGCGCAAGTCCCAGGGATAATTTAAAAGAAATAAAAAAACCAAACATGGCTTAATTAGACAGTAGTGCAAGGGAGGGGGACTAAACGCGCAAATTATCTATTTAGAGAAATCATACACATGAACCAAGTCAAAAAAGCTGTCTGTTCCTTCTCCCAATGCCATTTCATTTTATTAACCATTAAAACCCCTTTTTTTGTCAAAAAATGTTTTAACCTTTATTTTTTAAAAAAAGAAACCCAAAAATGTTTTATGAAATTCCTTCTTCTCCTTTACTATCCCTTTTGTCTTCCAGCCGAAAGGGCCACCAATGGTTCACCCAACCGCCACCGTGACTCCGGTGAGTCTCCCTTCGTCGACGCGAGCACGACGTGGCTCCGGTGAGTCTCCCTCTCTCTCCTTTAACAAATATTATTGCTTTTGATCTCTGATTGTATTTGATTTCATATATATTTCCACTATTGTATTCGTAGAAAGGGAACCCCCCATTTACAATGAAAAATTGAAGGCTTTTTTAGCCAAAAACCATACATTTTCTTCCTATTTCTTTACTCTAATTGCAAGTGTTGTGATGTCGTGGAGGAGTGCACGATCGTGGGGCATGGATGTGCGAGATAGAGGTCGTGTATGGGGGTTAAGGCTCGTATCTTCAACCTGCTCTCTTGCTACCTCAAAAAGATAAGGCCGGTGGCTAAAATCTATTTCATAGCCGATACATGGAGATAAGACTATCATTCCTGATCTGCTCCATAGCTGATACATGGAGATAAGATCTGTAATTTTCAGTCTGCTTCCTACAACTTCAGGAAGATAAGACTTGTGGCTAAAATCTGCTCCATAGCCGATACGTAGAGATAAGACTCGCCATTTCTGATTTGCTCCATAGCCGATACATGGAGATAAGATATGTAATTTTTAGTCTGCTTCCTGCAACTTCAGGAAGATAAGACTTGTGGATAAAATCTGCTCCATAGCCGATACATGGAGATAAGACTCGCCATTTCTGATCTGCTCCATAGCCGATACATAGAGATAAGATCTGGTATTTAGCCTGCTCCACTCCTACTCAGTGAAGATAAGGCTGATAGCTGAAATCTGCTCCATTGCCGATACATAAAGATAAGACTTGCCAAAATTTGATCTGCTTCACTCCTGCTCAGTGAAGATAAGATCTGGTATGTTTAGCCTGCTCTACTCCTGCTCAGTGAAGATAAGGCTGGTGGTTGAAATCTGCTCCACTCCTGCTCAGTGAAGATAAGACTCGCCAAAATTTGATCTGCTTCACTCTTGCTCAGTGAAGATAAGATCGGGTATGTTTAGCCTGCTCCACTCCTGCTCAGTGAAGATAAGGCTGGTGGCTGAAATCTGCTCCACTCCTGCTCAGTGAAGATAAGACTCGCCAAAATTTAATCTGCTTCACTCCTGCTTAGTGAAGATAAGATCAGGTATGTTCACCGATTTCACTGCACTGTCCTCTGAGGAACATGATCTGTAAAATGAGTTTCATGTATCTATGCCTATGCCAAATAATTAGGATGCAATGATTGAAATGAATCAAATGCTCCTATCTAAATGTGATGCTTATGTCAAATAATTAGGATGCTATGATCGAAATAAAATC
Source organism: Gossypium arboreum (assembly GCF_025698485.1). Taxonomy (NCBI): domain Eukaryota; kingdom Viridiplantae; phylum Streptophyta; class Magnoliopsida; order Malvales; family Malvaceae; genus Gossypium; species Gossypium arboreum. The sequence goes on from NC_069081.1 coordinate 2,861,486, forward strand.
AAATGCTCCTAACTAGATGTGCTATTGTATAAATGCAGAAATGTCATGAGAATGATTCATTTTTAAAATATTAAAGTGTCATCACTCGTTATCTATCAAAGTTTTATCACTGTGGTATTATGTTGCCTTCCTGTTCGACTAGCATTTCCAACAAAAACCCATAGAAACAACCCATTTTGCTCAACTGGCTTGCCCCACTGTAGTTTCAAAGTCTCTTTCACTGTACCTTCTGGGACATAAGGTTTGTACCTCCTAGTACAACTCCAGGGGAATAATCATTTGATTTCTTCTCCATCCTGTTGCAACTCAGAGGTATAGGATTTGCACCATCTTCAATCAATTTGATCAACTACACCATTCCCTGGGTGTAATGAACAGATGTATATGCCTGATACCTGTATGAATACAGAATACCATTTTCTTTTTCTTGAGAAAAATACCATTACTCGTTCTTTGCTGGGATTACGACACCAATGTAATTTTCTTTTTGGTCAACCAATGTCTTTGATAGGAAACCTAAGGAGATAGTTTTAATTTGGGTTGAAATATTTCCAACCCTTAAGCTTGGTAAGTTTTAAACAATAGTCCTGTTTCAGGTTCCTGTATTATTTAGAAACTTCCAGAGTAATATGTGAAAACACCTTTTATGAAAGTATTATTAGTCCACTAAACATTATTTCAATGTAAAAATGCTTAAAAAATCATAACAACGAACTAGAAACATAGCTCGAAGTAAATAAGTTAACCAAGGATAGTAAATACAATTAAGAAGGAAACTTATTGGGACGTAAGAAGAATAAGGTAATCAAAGATAACAAATTCAAAATGGATGAAATGGAAAACTAGGTGCCCCAGATATCGCAGCTTGAGCTTCTCTGTACCAACTTCTTAAGGACCATTTTGAGCTTAATCTGTGCTTAAGGGATCTGGAGTACTTTGTTAATGCCCCAAGACGTAGCATATTTCTTTATTGTTAATTCAGGCATAGCAAGACTACTGTATGCCCCACTTCGATCCAAATTTGAGCCGCCCTTTTTAGGTTTTCAGCTCAAATCCCTTTTGGTCTCAAGGTGCCCTTTGCGGGTTTTCGCCTTGGCCTCTCCAGTTTCTTTTTCTTTTTTTTTATTTTTCTCTTTTTTTTTTGAAACTTTTAACTGTGATTGAATCTGAGTTCATCGGATTAGGCAGGTCATTGCCATCCATTTCGATCAATATCAATGCTCCTCCAGAACAGGCCTTCTTTACTACATAAGGTCCCTCTCAATTGGCATATTTCTTCCTTTGAAATCCTTCTGTATAGGAAAGATCTTCTTCAATATCAAGTTCCCCTCGTGGAATTCTCTAGGATAAACCTCTTTGTCATAAGCCCGCATCATCTGACTATGGTGGACATTTTTTAAATTTGACTGAACATATTGGGATCGAATTCATTCTGCCTCATCTCATTTTAATTCTGACAAGACTCGGAGAAAAGGAATCTTGTTTTCAAAACCATTTTTATCCCATAAACCAATGAGCAATATGTTGCCCTAGCGAAGATCCTGGTTAACATTCAATAAGCATAGAGGGTAAATGGTAACTTCTTTATGCCAATCCTTACAAGTCTCAGTCACCTTCTACAATCTCTTTTTGTTGTTTTTATTTTTATTTTTTGCCTTCCCTTTTTTGTTTTTTCTTTTTGGCCGCATTTGCTGTATTAGGATATTACATCTGATCTTTGAACAAATTGCAAACTTTTGACATTGTACAGTTGTATTAGACGTGATCTTTTCTGACATTACTTGTCGGCACTTTTTTTAAAATTTGACGACTACCGATCTTGTAATATTGGCATATGAAGCGACCCTCACCCTCTTCATGAAGTCATCGAAGACCACCAAGATAAATCGAAGCATATTAGATGAGAATCGTCTGATAACATCCATGCCCCACATATAGCAAATCTATGAAGAAATGAATAAGGCACATGAATCTTGTCTCACTAAATAGCTTATGCAATCCCCTTCCATGGTGGATCAACAGTACCCAAACCTCATGATTAGCGTGGCTACCATGAAACTATTAGCATGTGTCCGTCTGACACCGCATAGACATTTTCCATCCTCAGGTCTTAGTATCCCAGGTATATCTTGACATGATTATGCGAAAACATCTTTGAATTCATGGAGTATACCCAATGGCGATTCGCTTTGTCTTCGTGGTAATACAGGCACTAATATTTACCTCTTACTCATAATGTCCACTAACCCCTTGTAGAGTAGGATCTGTTTTTATCATGTTCAACCATCCTTAACAAATCAGGAGATAGACTACAATCTCTATCATCTTTCAAAGTCCTGAGATCCGCTTAAACACATATCTCACTCCAAAAGGGAGTCAGTTACAGCGTTGCTCCTGTCGTTGATATCTAAGGACCTATTGTAAGTACAAAGGCATACTTCCAAAGAATAAATAATTCTAAGGATGATTATTTGTAATCATGAATGAAACACATTTAAAAGACAGTCCAAAGAACAAAAGAATATATCAAGAATGAAAGAGCATTTACTCAAAAAAGATGCATTTTGATTAAAGTAAAGATTTTGAACACGAGCCTATTTCACAAAAGGATTCTTATTGCTTCGAGGCTTAAAACAATAAGCGTGTTTTGAATATTACTCTAGATTAGCTCTAAAAATACGGGGATCTCTTCCATAGTCCCATTGTTCAAAATGCTTCCAAGTATGTAAAAGTTTAGAGACTTTTATTCCTCAGTTTCCTCTTCGTATATATCATTCAGATTTCCCGATATTTCTTTCAGGCTTTTGACTTGTTCAAGGTATTGCAACTCTTTGCTCATTGTCGTGTAATGTAAAGATGCCTAGTCGTTTGACTTTTGTCGATTCCCAAGTTAATTGAAATAATTTTACCTAATTAGGGTCTTTTTTATGAAAATCTAGTGCATGTGATGAAATGCAATGCAAATGCATGAGATGAATGCAAAAAGAAAGAGATGCGTTGATTATGAATTAAATTCCATTAGAACAACTTTTCTAGAAAACAAATTTCTTTACATAAAGCGGATTACATATGTGGCCTTGCCCTCATGTTCCAAGGGAAGACACCGATTTCTTTTCTTTGTAAAAGCCAAATTTCGCAAGCTTCCAATAGTTGCCCCCACTAGCTCATTTTGCTTGATTCAGGACGCGACTTAATACTCATTTAACCCTGCAATGTTCGTTAGATCCTTTAAGAAAGTTGAGACGTGACGTCTTTCGAATAATCTTTATTGACTTGAATCCTCATGTAAAGTCTTGTTTTTCTCCGCGAACTATCAGCCTTCTTCCGTTGTGTTTACTTGGACCATATTCAGACAACCGTATTATAATTCACTTTATCAAGAAATTCGTTTTTTTATGATAAACTGTTCTATTTAGTAATCAAATATGAATCAACATCTCCTTTCTATGATGATGTAATGCAATGCAGTCATAAACAAAACAGACAAAATACGTTAGTACAAAAGAAATAAGTAGCAAATAGAGCACCTACTTGGGTAACCACTAGGGCTTGGATTGGCTCTTCCTAGGGTGGGCTCTTAAGGCTCGCTATATGAGGTTGAGTTCTAAAGACAGGGTACCTGAACTAGCAGATTCCTCAACCCTCACCCATTATAGGCTCATGTGGATTGAGTTCGATTCAGAGGAATACATTTCCCTATGGCCATGCGGAGGTGAAAACCTCACGAAGACATAGGTACAGATGTATCCCGGAAGCAGTCCACTAGCCCATACGGAGGTGAAAACCTCACGGAGGCATAATTTCTCACTCCCACTTAAAAAGGTGCGACCACAACGGTCATGCATGATGATGCGAAAGGATACATAAATAAAATAAAATAAAACTCAAAATGTAAAACACGAATAAAATGACCAAAAACCATAAAACCCATGAAGTGCAATAAAAGGATCGTATATTAAAATTTAAATTTTAAATTTTCAACAAACAGACAGAAAATAATCAATTTTACGGCTTGACTCTAGTATTAGTTCCCCAGTGGAGTCGCCAAGCTGTCGAAACCATGTTTATTTTGGAAAATGGGGATCGACTTTTGAAAACGAAAAGTTGTGAGTCGCCACCGACTTTTTTGAGGTGTAATCGGATCACCTTGAGGTTGATCATTTTAATAAAATATTTGATTTATTAAAATAATAAATTTAGGTCTACGAAAATTAAGAAAAAGGGTTCGGGAGTCGGTTACGCACGAGGAAGGGTTAGCACCCCCGTAACGCCCAAAATTGGTATCAATTGATTATTGAATGTCCTATCGTTGAAAATTAGAAAAAATTTAAAATACGATTCCTTTAAAAATGTATGAACAATTCGAATTGGATTTTAAGGTTCACTTGCTCCAAAGAAATAAAATACCACATCCAATACGTTAGGACACGATACTTTAAGCCTCCAAAGACTAAGATCACCTCATAATTTCCAAAACACGCAACAAACTCTTAAAAGGGTACTCCGTTATTTGGAAAAACGGAAAAACAAAACCCAACACGTTAGGGCACGATTTCTCGAATTTCCAAACACAAAACATTGCCTTATTTTGAAGAGTTTTCGAATAAGTAATTATGAAACTGGCTCAAAATATATTCGCTTGGTTTACTTTAAGGGTAATAAAACAATCGATGTTGAGCGAAAATGCAGATTTTGTAAAAAACATGATGCAATAATAAGAAACTAAATCATAATTCTAAGCATGAAACGATAATAAGTGGATTCGAATTGAAAACGAAAGAAATAACACGTGATACACAAAACTACATGAAACCAATATAACACAAAACAATTTAAAAATCATACGAACAATATACAAAGGAATAACATATATTAGAATTCAAAATAGTTTATATGTATAAAAAACGGATAATATATTAGTGATTATTTTAAAAAAATATTGAAACGAATAATATGTAACATAATTTCAAATGAAACAAATTGACTAAACGAATGATATATTTATATGAAAATAATAAATGAAAATAACGTATATACAAAGACCAAAGTAATTAACATAAATAAAATATGCAATAAAAACAAGATCCTCAAAAGAAAGCCAAGCTATATACGAATAATTTTAAAGAAAATATATACAATAAATTTAGAAAATATTTACATAAAATAATATGAAAGCAACAATGTACATAGAATAGAGTTAATCATAAATTATATGCCTAATAATATAGATATGAGAACATTTCAATGTAATAACATACAAAAAAATAAAAAAAATAAAACAATAATGTTTTTCAAAAGAAGAAGTGGAATTGTCAAAATTATTTAAAATAAATATATACAAATAAATAAAGAAAATAAAAAATGTTAAATGAACCTTTTTAAGAAAAAGTGAATTATGGAAAACTCAATTAAAATAAAATTAAAATAAAAGGGATATTTTATAAATAAAGTAAACCATTGAAATAGAATCGTGGACCAAAACAAAACGCGTATAAACGCTTGAGACTAAAACTGAAAATAAACTAGACCCCCAAACGTGTCGTTTCAGCTCGGATTAAAATGAAAATATGCGCAAGTCCCAGGGATAATTTAAAAGAAATAAAAAAACCAAACATGGCTTAATTAGACAGTAGTGCAAGGGAGGGGGACTAAATGCGCAAATTATCCATTTAGAGAAATCATGCACATGAACCAAGTCAAAAGAGCTGTCTGTTCCTTCCCCCAATGCCATTTCCTTTTATTAACCATTAAAACCCTTTTTTTTTTGTCAAAAAACGTTTTAACCTTTATTTTTTAAAAAAAGAAACCCAAAAATGTTTTATGAAATTCCTTCTTCTCCCTTACTATTCCTTTTGTCTTCTAGCCGAAAAGGCCACCAATGGTTCACCCAACCGCCGCCGTGACTCCGGTGAGTCTCCCTTCGTCGACGCGAGCACGACGTGGCTCCGGTGAGTCTCCCTCTCTCTCCTTTAACAAATATTATTGCTTTTGGTCTCTGCTTGTATTTGATTTCATATATATTTCCACTATTGTATTCGTAGAAAAGGAACCCCCCCTTTACAATGAAAAATTGAAGGCTTTTATAGCAAAAAACCATACATTTTCTTCCTATTTCTTTGCTCTAATTGCAGGTGTTGTGATGTCGTGGAGGAGTGCACGATCGTGGGGCATGGATGCGCGAGATAGAGGTCGTGTATGGGCGTGCCGACGTGCGTGGGAAGCTGATCATGGGGGCTACAGCGCCAACTGCTTTCAGAACTCTTAGTGTTGCTGGAATTTTATGTTATTGGCTTAGGCCATTTGGGCCAGCTAGGGAGTTGGGCCACTACAATTTGGGCTTGTTTAATTTTGGGATTGGTTTCTTTTTGGTTTTAATTATTTTTGCTTTTATGTGTGTATGGGCTATAATTGGGTATTTGGACCGGGCAAAAATTGGGTTTTACAAGTATTATATACATATATATATATAAAAAAATACAAAACGTTCCTACCTTTTTTTGCTGTTGCCGGAGCTTTTTCTGGCCTAAAGGGCTACCAAACCCTCAGGGGTGCTCCTAAATCCTCGTCGAGAATGATTGGAAACCGAATGGTTTTTTTTTTGCGATCTTTGGCCATTAGAGGCGGCGGTCTCTGTCGTCAATGGCCAGTGGCTACGGCGGAGACTCGCTGGCGCTAGGGCCAGATGTGAAAGGGGCAAGAGAAAAAATAAAAGAAACTTAATTTTTTTTTTAAAAAAAAACTAAGGTTGAAAATGAATTTTTTAAGAAAATTTTTGCATATATAGTGACCAGGATACAATGTCGTTTCGTCCAATTTCAAAAGCAATCGTCATTTGTGGCGTGACACAACCCACCCAACCCGCCTTAGGATCCCCGTGTTTTCGAGACCAGGGTCTATTTGTGACCCCGGTCCTTCCGCTTTTGCAGCCTGCTTCAATTTAGTCATGTTCTTTTTTTTTAATTTTGCCACTTAATTTTATTTCATTTTCATTTTGGTCCTTAGGTTTTTTTGGGAAACATACACCTAAAACGATGTCGTTTTGGGGCCAACCCGATGACCCGGCACTGATCCTCTTAGGATCCCGTTTTTTTGAGGGAAGGGTCTATTTGCGCCTTTGGTCCTTTTGCTTTTATGGCATGTTTCAAATTGGTCCTATTCTCTTTTAATTATTTTATTTCTTCCCTATAATTTTAATTTACTTACAAATTGGTCCCTTGACTCAGGCTGACCTTCTGGGGAATGACGCGTGTCCTGAGTTTGGGATATATTCCTATTTAGCCCCTGTTATTTTTCTTCCGTTACAATTTAGTCCTTATTTTTATTTTATCCCGATCTATCCTTTTAATTTCATTTAAATTACGATTTAATCCTTTATTTTTCAGTCTTTTATAAACTATTTTCTTTATATTTATTTATTTATTATTTCTTTACCTTTTTGTATATTTAAAATTATATTTTATATTTCTTTTTATTTATGCATTTTATCCCTTTACTATTATTGCCACTATTATTTGCTTTTTTATATTTATTCTTATTATTCTTATTATTTCTTTTATCGCTTTCGGTATTTTCACGCAATTTATATTTATTTTTATTATGCATCATTTCTTTTTTATTTCGAGTTACCTTACTTATTTTATTATCTAAATTGGTATTATTATTATTATCCCATCGTTATTGATCAATGCTATTACCATTATTATTATGGTTATATTGTGCATGGTGCATTATTATTGCTATCACTACTATCATCTTAATGCTTATATTTTATTATTTCAACTTGTACAGCAAATTTATTTTTGCTAAGGATTCTATCACATTAATTACATAAATTAATGGCATATCGTGTTAAATATCATTTCGTTTTTACCCAACAAATAGGAACTAATCAAAATCGAGGCAATGTTCATTATTTTTAAAATTAGAAGGGTCGTGTTCCTAACTTACGGAATATGACTTATTTCTAAAACCGAAATAGTCGAATATCTATTTCAAAAAATAAAAGACGAGATTTAAGTAATGAACAAATGACGTTTATTATTGTTTCCGAGGATTTAAGGCATTGTGTCATAACTTACGGGATATGATTCTTTTTTTTTCTCGATTAACATAAAATAAGTTATTTTCGCGAAAACTAGTTTAATTAAGTAATGTCTTAATACAAAAAGGGATCATATTTTAAATTCTCTTCAGATTTTCAATTCTCGATACTCAGACATCAAGTAATCAATTAGGTACCAATTTTGGGCGTAACGAGGGTGCTAATCATTCCTCGTGCGTAACTGACTCCCGAACCCATTTTTTGGATTTTGTAAACCAAAAAACATTGTTTTAATAAATCAAATCTTTTATTAAAATGATTAAATTACGAGGTGATTCGATCACACATCATAAAAATGGTTGATGGTGACTCCCATTTTCGTTTTTAAATAAAAAATCGATTTCAAAAAAAATTTGGACAATACAATTTTACCATTTTATAATCTTTTTAAAAGTATATTTTTCCATAATTTTTTCACACATCAAACATCATATTTCCTAATCTAATTACTTTCTTTTGGTAAAAAATACTTTTAATCTTTTAAAATGCACCATGACAACTATCGTTTCTAAAGTTTAAAAAAAGAAAAAAATTGAAAGAGAAGGAGAGTTAAAGCCCAAAAAGCAACCTAGCCCATAAAAACTGGAGAAGAAGGAACAGTGTGGCGCTAGAATCGCGAAAGGAAGTATACCAACTGAATACAATCCCCCTTGTTTGTCTCTCTCACGCTCATTCCAGTTGATGGTGGCCCAGATTTAAAGGCCCTTTCCATTATTACACGAACGCTTCCCCCCTCTTTTCCCTCTCTTTGCTCCAAGAACTCTCCTTCTCTCTCTCTCTCTTTGAATGTTTGCAAATTGCACCAATAATTCAAGGTTAGTTCCTTTTAACACCTTCCTCTCTTTCTATTCTTTTTTAACGCAAACAAAAAGTAATAAAAAAGAATAATGCCTGACGAAGTTTGAGCACTATTTATTTCGAATCTTATGCTTTCTGTTGCGTTCACTTGTTCAACAAGCAATTCAATTTGTCATCTTAGTTAACATTTTTTTTTCTGTCTATATTGGTTTGGTTGCTGAGAAAACTGAGGTTAAGATTAAAAAAAAAACAAGGCTAAAAAGTTTTCAAAAGGTCGCTCATTTTTCTTTACGAAGCTGATAGGTTTAGCTTAGGTTACTACATGTCTGTTGATTTTTTGCTTTATTTTACGTAAGTTTCGTGTTTGGTGCATGATTAACTATTTAAGTTTGATTTGCAACATGTTACCGGATTTTGAAGATTAAATTTGTTAAATGCTGAAAATATTAGTAATCTGTTTAGTTAAAAAGAAGAAGAAAAAAGTTTAGTTAAAGCAATATCAGGTATAGGGTAAATGAGAGTTAAGTAAAGAGACATACATTTGAAAATGCATATTCTTTGTTTTCTGAATGATGCTTCCTAATAAACGACAATTGAGCTAGGGTTTACAAATAACCTCGTCGATGATAACGAGAGTGAATCAATGAGGTAGTCGTTTTATGTTACCTCTTTTTTGGAGTCTGCTCCTAGCAATTTGTTTATACTTTATGGTAGTCTTTTATACATCTTTATATGATATATGTTGATTTATTGACACTGTTTCCAAGTAAATTTTGGTTTTTCCATTACTTATACTACCTATTTTTGGTTTCTTATTATGCTTTCATTTCGTCGACATTGTCCATGCCAATAAAGAAATTTGATTACTATATTACCTTATATAATAGCTAGATGTAAATGCGATGATTTGGTTTGTAATGAAGTAGAACGTGCTTATCTTTTACTTATTTTGGTTGGTTATTTAATGTTGAACCATGTAGTATTTCTACCTTTCAGAGTTTCATTAGCCAAGCTAGATTATAGATAGTTTGCTGCCACTCATGGAATGCAACACAAAACATTCCTATAATTGTGATTGGTAAGTCTTGTTCTTTTTTATTGTCAATTCCAGGCAAATGTATACAGTTTTGGGGGGGAATTATATTATATGTTCGGATCTTTGAATTCTATCATCCTCTCTCAAACTTATTAGTTTACTTGGTTTTTTAAAATAACAAATCCTAAACTTATTGTGGTAATAGGGTGCAGGAATGTGGCATTGCTAGGCTCATAATGATATGATCAAGGTTGAACATATGGGTGTCTCTCCATCACAAGCAAAGACTAAAAAGGGGAACCATGTTTTCCCTGAAGAAAATACATCAGAGCAGGGCCATGAAATTGGTAGTGAATATTTACTTACTGAACTTTTTGAAAATAATAATCAATGTGGCCATGCTATAACACGAAATGATTCAACAGAAATTGCTACTGGTGTGTCTTGCTCCAGCATTCACAAATCTTCTTCTGAATATGTGGCTAACGGTTCTTGCCCGCAACCTTTGAGACTGCTTCCTAAAGGTGTTAGTGAGCATAATCATACCGATCAAAGTTTTTGCGCTCAAGAAACTGTACCAGGAAAGACACATGAGCGTCATTCTGGATATGTACACAAGGAAACATCAGAAAAGAAGCATCAGCCAGGTTCTGAAATTGTTAAAATTAAACTTGAAGAATCCCGTAGTTGGGTTTGTGGCCTTCCCGCTAAACATTCGAAACCATTTTCTAAAGGTTTGTCCAAGAATGCTATTACTGAAGGTTTGGGGCTGTCACCAGCAGGTTCTAAAAAGGACAACATACGTAGGGAACCTAGTAAGCCACCAGAGCAAGGACAACAGCTTGAATTGGAAAGTTTACCAAATAGTAAAGAGCAAAGCACTACTGCAATATCCACGAATGTTTTTAATCAAGCTTTGCAATTGAATCCTGAAGATACAAACAAGAGTAACTGTGACAAGCTTTTACAATCACCTTCTCAAGGTGCGCACAATGTTATTCAGAGTGGTAAAATTGAAGACATGGCCAAAAATTCTTGTGCAGAACAACGTGAAACAACGTCCAAGAATTTTAGCCAAAGCAAGGATGGAAAAACATTGAAAACGATAAAGAAGAAATATATGCTAAGATCTTCGACAAATAATGACAGGACTTTGCCATCAAATTCACAAGAGAAATCTAAACCCGGTCAGCTGAGCAATAATTTGGTTGATGTTGCTTCTAGCGAGCAGGGACAAAGGAGGAAAAAGAAAAGGAGGGAAAAAAGAGAAGTTGTTGATGAATATTCAAGAATCAGGGGACATCTTAGATATTTATTGAATCGAATAAGCTATGAGCGCAGCCTGATTGCTGTATATTCTGCAGAAGGCTGGAAGGGCCAAAGGTGTGTTTATTTTACTTTATTATTATTATTATTATTATCATCATTTGGCATCTCTTTTTTATTTATGAACTAATTGTCATGATAATGTATGTCACCTTTTGGAATTGAAATTGATTCTTTACATGTCATCGTAGAAGTCTGATTGCCCATTTCCCCATGGATAGCTAACGTATGTTTGTTTCTTTGGATTGTTTGTGTAACCTTCAGCCTAGAAAAGTTAAAACCAGAGAAGGAGCTTCAGCGTGCTACATCCGAAATTCTTCGACGCAAATTGAAAATCAAAGATCTATTTAAACGCATTGATTCATTATGTGCTGAAGGAAGGCTTCCTGAATCTTTATTTGATTCTGAAGGACAAATCGACAGTGAGGATGTAGGAGAATCGTAGTTAATAATAGAATTGTTCATATATTAGTTCCCATTTGTCTTATTGATTTATTTGTGTTTTAGAATTAGAAATTCTTAGACATGAGATCCTTTAATTGTAGATATTCTGTGCAAAATGTGGGTCCAAAGACCTGTCTCCTAACAATGATATCATTCTGTGTGATGGTGCTTGTGATCGTGGATTCCATCAATATTGCTTGCAACCGCCTTTGTTAAAAGAAGACAGTAATACTTTCCATTGCTTGCTTGAGTAATAAATTGATATCCGGGGTTTGAACTTATTTTATCATTAACGCTTTTCTTTTTTCACCCCTTACCTCGTTGATACAGTTCCTCCCGATGATGAGGGTTGGTTATGCCCTGGATGCGATTGCAAAGTTGATTGTATTCAACTGCTTAATGAATTTCAAGGAACAAGTTTCTCTCTTACTGACAATTGGGAGGTCAATAACAGGTTTCCTTTCTTTTTTCTAGTTTTTTATCCTTTTTTTTCTTGGCTTACCATGCTTATTCCTGCAACAGAAGGTCTTTCCTGAGGCATTGGTATCTGAAGATGGAGAAAATCAAGATCCTAACTTCAGACTACGTTCAGATGATTCTAATGATAATGACTATAATCCTGATGGTTCAGAAACTGGTGAGAAAGGTGAGGGAGATGAGTCGAGTTCTGATGAATCCGATTTCACTTTTACATTTGAAGAATGGGAAGTTCCAGCTAATGTTGATCCGAAATTGGGGGAGTTTCCATCTGATGACGCAGTGGGTGATGATGATGATTATGATCCTAATGGATCAAATCATGATACTGAGACAAGCCGGGAAAGCTCAAGTTCTGATTTTAGGTTTGATTCTGAGGATCTTGGTTATATGTTAGAAGATGACATTGCTTCCCAAAAAGATGAAGACCCCATGTCTAATAGTGCTTCCACAGTTTCCAAGAGACGAAAATCTAAATGTGGGGGAAAGGAGTCTTTGAAGGACGAGCTGTTATCAATACTGGAATCAACTTCTGAACAAGATGGTGCTGCTGTTTCTAAGAAACGAAACAACGAAAGGTTGGACTACAAAAGGTTATATGATGTGAGTGTCATTTAAAGTTAAATAAGAAAATCTGCCATGACCCATTGCTATAATAATCATTTAACTTTGTGCATGATGGTGTCACCGTCATCAGTTCAGTCTTTTCCTACATTATGTGGTTTTCTTTATTTTGAGTATATAGGAGACGTATGGCAACATTCCTTCAAGTTCCAGTGATGATGAAGATTGGAACGATGCCACTACATCGAGAAAAAGGATGAAATGTACTATAAGAGCGACACCAACGTTGTCAAATGGAAATGCTTGTGCAAGTAGGAGTGAAGAGACCAATTTTAATGATACAGATTTATCACTTGCTGAAGAGGGAGGCGTAACTGTATCTGGTTCAAGTGGTAAAAAATCTGGTTCAACATATAGAAGACTAGGGGAAGCTGTAAAGCAGGTTAGTATAGTACGTTATATGACTTTGATTACTCATGACAGGGTCAAAACTTTTCTTTTTGAAACAAATCCAGCTTATATTTTCTTTTAAAAACTGATTAACTTGGTGGTCTTTTTTTAAAAAAAAAATTGCAGAGACTTAACGAGTCTTTCAAGGAAAACCAGTATCCCGATCGATCCACGAAAGAGAGTTTGGCTAAAGAGCTAGATATAACTTTCCACCAGGTCTCTTGTCAATGACCATACATTTCTCTGTTATTTTATCATTGGTTCCTTATCACAAGTTTCTGCTGCAGGTCAGCAAATGGTTTGACAACGCTCGCTGGAGCTTCAATAATTCATCATCTATTCACGAAAGTGCAATCGAAAAAGTTTCAGAAAATGAAATTCCCTCAGCTCTTGAAACGAAGAATTGAAGGTGAAGATGTACAGGAGAACTCGAAATGGTCAATGGATGGATTCAGGCATCCGATTTAGATTCGAATTCTTTCTTGGGTAAGCTTTAAATTAAGGCATAGAGGCAGGCAACAGACAAGGAATTTGTTAGTTGAAAAAAATGAATTTTGTATTTTTCATTGCCCTATTAGAAAATTTTAACCTGGCACTTAGCTAGACATTGCAAGTCATTGTGTGTTCAGGTTGTGTTTGTATATTCTGTAATGTAATTATTATATTCAAAGTATTTTGTTTTTTTTATACATTTTGATAATTAATAATTTGTATTATATAAATTTGTGTATTCTTAGTTTGTATATTTTTGTTGTGGGAGTATTGCCATATCTTTTTTCATGTTTTTGTAAAACTCTTTACCCATTTCAATGTTCGGTACGAGTGAGAAATGCCATAGGAACACATATATTAAAAAAATCTTAAGAACTATTTAAGAAATCAAAATTTAAAACAATTTAAAGAAATTATAAAATTTAGATAAAAACATTTTGAAGTCTTTACAATCATTTTAAAACCATTTAGAAACATTTGGTAAACTATGTAGACAAAATCAGGCTTTACAAAGATAGCTTTTTTATGGCATATATTTGTTCTGTAAAACAAATTGACCACATTTGGAAAGATTTGGATATAATTCAATGTTATTTTGGGTCACTTAAATACATCTAGGGATATATTCAATTCGTAAAATAAATATATGTAGCTCAATAGCTTAAATTGCAACCTTTAAATTTTGAAAAGTTAGGGGATTTGTCATAGTTCAAATTTTAAAATAATTTAATAGAATCACATAAATAAGATAAAAATAACCTTTGAAGGCTTTAAGGTTATCTTAAAATCATTTAGAATCTTTTTGTGGGTGATCGGGTCTATTCAAGATCAAGTACAAGTATTGAGAAACTTAAAACGACCAAATTAATGCAGGAGAGTCTATTCAATGACTAGGTATTGGTATCGATACTCAAGGCATGGGTACCTACTACCTAAGCCTGAAATTGTAGCATTTTGCTACTATCAAGCCATGTTCTGATACCTATAAATTAGGTACCAGAACTTGTGTTTCCTAGGACCAAAAATAGTTTAAAAACACTTAATAACTTCCCCAATCAACATCATAGAGTACCATTACATTTCAAATCATTTAAAATACATTCAAATGTCATTTAGAACTCACATTTATTCCAAAAATGAATTCAATGTAGTTGAGAACCAAAATTTAAAATACAATTCAACAATTTGAATACATTCTTCATCTAGAATCATAGAACACTATAATTACAATTCTCTAAAAGGTCAACGTCCTATACATGCGATAACTAATGAATTCTAGTACAATACCATGGTTTAACCTTCTTTAAAACTTAAAGTTGTCACGAAATGCCTCCAAGTCACAAATTCAATAATTTCGAAAAGAATTTCATCTACAAATTTAAACAACTAACGTGGTAAGCTCGAGAGTTAAGTAAGTACTCATGGATTATCCTAGCATGTCTTAATTATTAATAGCTTGAGTCATTTACAAATTTTATTCAAGAGTTCATTTAAATCATATGTTAAGGAATACCACTCACATATCTTATTAGAAGATCATTAGCACTCAAGCCACTTCATGTCATTTATTTCTAATACATTATTAGGGTGGTTCCAATTATGATATTCTTGCTCTTAAAGTGAGATTTCAATTATAGTATTATAATTACACCATTTTTATTTGAATAATTCATTATCTCCCTTATTTGGCCACTTAGTTGTAGTGGTTTCCTGATTTCAATTTATGCAAGTTAACAAATGTTAAGCTTTCATTTAATTTTTTTCATTAGTCAAGTGTCTTTTAACACTTTGTTCACATCATGTTTCTTTAATTATTAACCCACCCTTAATGCATTTTATTCCACTTATGGTAGTTTGTTCATAATTAATTTTATTTTCTAGATCTCGATTTATATTGCCATTAGTAAACCTAACAACATGAGATCGAATATATAAAATCTCAACCACAAACACAAAAAAAACTGAAGAACTGAATCCATAGCGTACAAAAGGACTGCATCCTAAGACTTCAAACACAATCGAAACCATATCTCCTAACATACATGCACTAATCATCCTATACATGCCAAATAATATCCTCACTAATCATTCATTTTACCAGAGTGTTACCCAATATTATAGTCACATTCCAATTACTACATGGTTTTCATACAAATAAAGATATATCATATCTAAAATGTATACCATAGAAAGGTTGGGAAACGATTTAGGAAATTTTGAGTTTTTGGTAGTTCCCATTCAGACAAATGGTAATATTGAATGATTTACATTTAATCATTTTGAATATTTTTATGTTTAAATTTAATTATTTATATTTTATTTTATTTAAATTATATAATGTTTAGTTCCTTTTAAGTCTTCAAATAACTTACTTTATTTACATAATTATAAATAATATATTAATTTTCTTAAATTAAAATATAAAATTATTTTATAAGTTTAACTTATTTAAAGAAGCTTTTTTAAAGAAATATCTCTTATATATATATAAAGAATCAATATATATTAATTTTATATCTTAAAATTATAAACTTAAAATCACGTTAATATATATTTATATTAATTAATACCAATTATTTTATAAACTTAGTCAAGTTAATAAATTAAATTTTGAATGAAACTTAAACATTTAATAAAAAAAAGGAAATACAAATATTTTTATTTAAAAGTTTTTCAAATTGATATACAATCAAATTAATATTTTTTCTTAAAAATAAAAAATATATAAATTCTTTAATATATAATATATAAAATACAACCATATTTAAAATCAATTTACAATATTAACATTGTTACTTGAAATTCAATCAACACTATGATGTTGAATAAAAATAAAAATGTCTTAAATATTATCTATCTTGGTAGCATGTAAGAAATCTAATATATATATATATATACTATAGTAATTTAGAGTTATAATTAAAGAAATAATTTTTATGTGTTAAACCTTATAAGTTATTATTTGTCACGATAATAATCATTACTTGGAATTACAATAAAAATACAAAAAAGATTAATTACAATAAAGAAAAAAAAAAACGATTAATCACATTATAAGTTTTTATCATATTTGTTTTTATATAATATCTAGAACTACCCATAGCCTCTCCTAACTTTTAAATAAGAGAATAATGAATTTCAATAAGACTTAAACTCATGTTCTTCTACATTGGCAACAATATCTAAACCAATCGAACTAAAACTCAATCGACAATAAAATAAACCTCTTAAACATTATAGATTAACAAATTAGATGATAAATTAGCTCACCTATATATAAGTTTATATTAAAATAGTAATAATATTTTATGAATGTTATTTATAACAAAATAATATTTCTTAATAAACTGAATTAATGAAATTCAATCATATACTAAATTTAAATAATAATATTTATGAAATTAACTAATAACCATGATATGTTTGATTATTTTGTATATTATAACAAAATAATCTCTTAAACTTATTTAATAATTATTACATAAAATAACAAAATATGTACTAGTTTTGTATATAAACCCAAATAGTTAACCCTAATATAGCAGAATAACAAAACACGCACACATAAATAATCATAAACACAACCATTATCTTATATCACTGACAATTGCCTCTTCAAATGAAGCTGTCTCTTATCCATTATGCTTTTCCCACTTAGCTCTCTATAGGAAGAAAATGGAGGATTGATTGAATTTAATTAATTAAATTAATAATTTTTTTGAATGATTAAAATGAAAACCACCTATTTTTAGAGTGACTTAACGAGTAAATTACCCTTAAATTGGAAGCGTGTATTAAATTTGAGAGTATTATACTATCAGTTTGTGAATTGGATTGTTGAGTAAATCGGCGTCGTTTTGAATGGTTGTGACTCAAATCAAGAAACCGTCATGAAAGGGCGGGAAAATCATTTCAAAATAAACAACAGCGCTGTCCGTACAATACCCATCTTCTTATTTATAAAATAATGATAAAGATATAAATAATAAAAGGGAAACAAGAATTTTTATGAATTCTGCAACAATCCTTTCAGAGTCATCACCAAAAATGGAAGTTGATCAAGAGAACCGCGTGCCATCAACGCGCTCTTCATCTCCATCTAGGAAGCGAACTTCCCTCACTAACTCTCTTCCTCTGCAACCTTCCTTGGCCAAGAAACGGGTCGTACTCGGTGAACTCGCCAGTTCGCCCAATATTGGATCGGGTCAGAACCCGAACTGCGGATCCAAGATCGAGAAATGCCCAAGCAGCGAGAAGAAACTGACGCGTGAACCGAAAGAGAAGAAGAGGAAACAAGAACCTAGTGATGTGATTGATGAAAGCTTTGGCGATCTGAAGAAATGCTCCTTCTCGTCTTCTATATATGGACATCTCCACTCTTTGGAGGTATTTATAAATAATAAAATTTCCCCTATATTCTAATTTCTATATATTCACTTTGCTTCAACGTTAATTAGGTATTAAAGTTGGTTTGAGAAATAGTCACTTTTATTTTTCTTTTTTCGCATTTAAATCTAATTAAGGAAATCTGGGGTTTGGAGTTTTGATTTTGGCTCAAAAGAAAAAAAAAAAAACGAAGCAGGGACTCTGTTTCATACGCATGATAATTGATAAGTAATAATGGTTAATGATGAAATTGATGCAGATTGAGGAGAAAAGGAGGCCATTGCCCGATTACATGGAGAAGGTGCAGAATGGTATTACAGTGAATATGCGAGAAATGCTGATGGCATGGTTGGTGGAAGTAACTGAAGAATACAAACTTGTTTCCGACACCCTTCATCTTACAGTGTCATACATTGACAGATTCCTGTCTTCTCATCCTGTCAGTAGGAACAAGTTGCAACTTCTTGGTGTTTCATGCATGCTTATTGCCTCGTAAACACGTTACCCCAGCTCTTTTTTTCTTTTTTTTTAGATAATTCATTTCATTTTCTTATTGAATTGATGATCCGTTGATGACACAGTAAGTATGAAGAGATCACTCCTCCCCATATAGATGATTTTTGCTACATCACAGATAATTCTTACACTAAGGAAGAGGTATATTTAAATCTTATCTTTATTTTTGGTCTTTCCTCTCTTTTTCCCGTTGTTTCTCGACTTCTTTTACACCTATGAAATCTCAATAACTTTGCAGGTGGTTGAGATGGAGAAAGAAATACTTAAATTGTTGGATTTCGAAATTGGTACTCCCACTACTAGGAATTTCCTCAGGCAAGGATGTTGCTCAAAATCCTTTCGATTATCTTAATATATCTAGTGAAGTAAATGGTATGTGCTTGTTGTGCTTGTAGAATTTTTATGAGAGCTGCGGAGGAAAAATGCAAAGTAAGAACCCAACACTTATATTTGTCCTTGCTGTTATATTATATTCTTACTGACTCTGCCTTCTTTTTATGCTCCACAGTATCAAGAATTGCAGTTGGAATTTTTGAGTTGTTATCTTGCAGAGCTAAGCTTGCTGGACTATGGATGTTTACAGTTCTTACCGTCAATAGTTGCTTCAGCAGCTATTTTTCTTTCTAGATTCATTATCCAACCAAACACGCATCCTTGGGTAATCAATCTTTATATTTTGTGACATTTGAGTGTCTTCAGACAGCATATATGAGAGTTAGTGTCTTATTTCATATTTTGGCAATTAATTGGCACTGCTTAGGTGGTATCATAAAAAAAATGCCACAAAGCTTGTGGTAATTTTGTGTTTTACGGTGACTGGTTTCAGTTAGATTGAGGTTCATTGTGTGAAGAAGTTTAATGTTTAACCCCAAGTGTTTCCATGAACATATTCTTTTACTTGTTTCTCAGAGCAAGTCACTGCAACGTTACTCGTGTTATAGACCAATTGAATTAAAGGAATGCGTGCTTTCCATCCATGCTTTGCATCTGAATCGAAGAGGGAACTGTTTGAGAGCTGTGACAGAGAAGTATATGCAACATAAGGTGATTATCTAGTTTTTAAGTTCAATGTTGCATCTTCAGATCATAATAGGATCAGCATCCAACTAGCCATAGTTGTTAGTTTCTTTAATCGGCTGAATGATGCTGCAAGTTTTTATATTACATCAAGGATTCAGATCATGACGCCGTATCTTCTAAGACATGACACTACTAGTTGTGCAAATATATTCTGATGAGAAATTTGAAACAGTTCAAGGGCGTGGCCATGTTGTGTTCGCCATCAGAAGTCCCTGGAAGGTATTTTAAGGAGGCTGTTGATGAATGATGTTAGGGGGTCCCTGAATGTTGTCTTGACCACCTGGAGGATGAAATCGTTGTTCAACTGCTGGTTGAAAGGGGGTGGTCCTTTTACTTGTTCAGTGTTCATAGTTTCTACAAAGCAACTACTATTAATTTTGTAAATAATGATGTTAATTACATAGCCAATACATATATGATTACCATAGACCCGGATTGTTTTTCTTTTTGGGTTTAATGTATATCTGCGTGAAAATTCAATGTACATGTCTATATATGATTACTCAAGAGGTTGCCAATTTGTTGCATTTTTTTGTTCTTAAAATGGTAGTAAGAAGTACCATTTTCTATATAATGAGAAATGAGAAACTATAAACATGTGGTGATAAACTTAGATTTTAGTATCATATTACTTTTCTTTTTATACGTTCATGTTGGTTTTGTCATATTAATATTCTTTTTATGCGTTCAGATTATTTTACTTTTTTAAAATAATTTTTTGAATTTTATGTATTTTTATAAAATTTTAGATTTTTAATAAAAATGAATTTTTATAATAATTATATATTTTTATTTTTAAATATTTAGAATTAAAATTAAGTGGACAAAAATTTAAATATTAATAGTTGTTATACTAATAAAAAATCATGCCAATATTTTATTAAAGGCTTGACGTGATTAACACATTCGTCAAACATTTCTTTAACACTTCCTATTCCTAATATTGTATAAATTTTTTTTACAAAAAAAATACATGTTAATTTTTATCCTTAAATGGCTTATGAGTTGGGCTTTAAGTTTGAAATGCCGGGAGGGACCGATTAGGGTTCTGAAAATCTTATTGGACCTAGAGCCTAAAACGGATCCGACATGGGAGAATAACCAACGTTGAGGAAACAACGAAGATTAGGACGAGAACAACTTCGGTTGCAAGGCAAAAGAGGGGAAAACGAGGCCTGAAGTTTGGTATAATCGGCGAAGATGGAAGTGGAAGTAGACGAGAAAGACCTAAAATCGGCGGGAGCCGAGCTTTTGAAAGATGGAAGGCGCGGTTTACGTATCCATGGATGGGAGATCGAGTCCCGTAAGCGCTCTATTCTCAATTCCTCCGCTCTCCAACAATGGGAGCAAAAGCTCCATACCTCTCACTTTCCGGAAATGATTTTCGGTGAAAGTTGTTTGGTTCTTAAACACCTTGGCAGCGGCACCAAAATTCATTTCAATACATTCGATGCTTTGACCGCTTGGAAACAGGAAGGTTTGCCTCCCGTTGAAGTTCCTGCCGCTGCTAAATGGAAATTCAGAAGGTCTAAATCTCATGTTCTTTCATTTTCCTCTTCTTTAATTTAATTTGTAATCGTGTTTTTCGATTTTTTACTTTTTATTTCTTTTAAGTGAAAAACTAAAAGTGAAGCAAAATTGATTGCTTGGATTTTGCAGTAAACCCTTCCAGCAGGTGATATTGGACTACGACTATACGTTTACAACGCCTTATTGTGGAAGTGAAACGGTTGAGCTGGAGCTGGATTCAGACAAGGTCTGAGCTCTTTTTCAAATGCGACTTACTTTTAAACCGTTTCTTGAATTAGGGTTTCTTTCATTTTTTTTATGGAATTGTAAAATGACTGTGACATACTTTTGACAGTTTTTTTGTTTGGGAATTTAGAAATTAGGAATTTTCAGAAATGGTGTATCTTTGTTTCCTATAGCTAATTTGAATTGTTTTTTTAAATGATGATGATGCTATTTTTGTTGGTATTGTACGTTGTGATCAGCATGGAAGTGGGGGAATTTCTGAGGGGGACTCGGGCTTCCATTGGGAAGATTGCAAAGAGCAGCTTGATATGGCAGCACTCACATTAAGGGAACCTATTTTGTTCTATGATGAGGTCAGCTTCTTAGATTATAAACATAGTATGAAAGATGACGCAATGAATTTTATGTGCTCTTCTTGATACTCCCATGTTTGAAATTACAGAAATAACCATGTTTTTTTTTTTGCAGGTAGTTTTATATGAAGATGAATTGGCTGATAGTGGAGTGTCACTTCTAACTGTGAAAGTGGTAAATTTTGATTTTTGAAAGGATTGTAATCCATAAAATGTTAGAATGGAAGACAACTAATTACATTATCGGTTTTCTTTTCCCAGAGAGTCATGCCAAGTTCTTGGTTTCTACTCTTGCGATTTTGGGTAAGTTGGGAGACTAGCACTGCTCTTAATCTATGCTATTGACATTTTCCTAGCAATCATGTTTTTTTCAATCACCTGCTGCCCCCCCTTTTTCCTCTTTCTCCTCTAAGAAATGCTGAGCTTGGTTCATGTGGTTGCCTGAAAACCCCTTAATATATAAGCTGCTTCAATATGTTTCCACTTTCAGCCATTTACTCTGTTTCTCTAACAGCTGCGAGTTGACGGAGTGCTAATGAGATTAAGGGACACTCGCATGCATTGTGTTTTTGACGAGAGTGCAAATCCTGTCATTCTTAGAGAAAGATGTTGGAGGGAAGGAACATTTCAAGCTTTGTCTGCTGTAAGTATATAATCATTCAGGCACTTACTTTCTCTCCGTAATTTGTGTGTCCTTGCCTACACTAACATGTATTCATTTGCATATATGTACTTGGGAATGTTACCTGGGAAACTTGTTTTCTGCCTTTTAAGTTCAAGTGGCAAGCCACAAGCTAAATTTGTGTTGCTGCAAACTTTGTGTAGTTTTTCATTGTTTCTCCAAACCAGTGCCAGATGAGAATTCATTTGATGAATTTCTGTCATGGTATGTTAACTTTAAAAATGTGCTATTTGAAGTGGCTATTTTTCCTTCTTTTGGTGTTGTTGGGGGTGGGCAAGTATCTCCTTAAATCTAACTCAAGTTGAACGTTGTTCCTAAGCACAATATTAATGTTTGGCAATATAGCCTTGACAGCCACAACACTGACTTGATAGATTATTAGGTAACATTAGTGTCAGCTTTGATGTATGTCTATCAAGGGATGCAATAAAATTAGCACATTGAATCTTATATACATATATTATGAACAAAAGAATCTTTTTCTGCTTAATCTTATGCCATTGATGTTTTGCTTCTTGATGCTTTTCTAACTATGGCGCAGAAAGGATATCCTACTGATTCTGCTTCATATAGTGATCCAAGCATCATCAGCCAAAGGCTACCTGTCATCATGCATCAGACCCAAAAGCTTGTAGTCCCTGGCAATGGAAATTGCCTCGCGCGACAGATTCGTTAGTTGGATATGTAGACATTGCGAATTTGATCCATTTAGGTGGATTCATAAGCAAAAAAAAATCATGTTCATGCACTTGATGTACCATTAACAAGCAAAAATTTATGATGTGATTTTGAGTGTAAGCAAGAATAAGAATTCTCTATCTACTATTTGTTTTAAGGTGTTATAGTTTCATCTTTTCCAGGATTAACCGTGACAATTGCCAAGAGTGGAAAGAAATCAAGCAAAGTTGATAAACTAGAAGGTGTGGTTTAGGTGAATATGTAATGTCTTTGATCCATGCAATCTCTAGTGGTTGCAGTCACCCTAAAACTATAGCAATCTGTAAAAATATTTAACCAAATTGTACCCTTTGTTATAGGGCAAATTTCCTTGCAGTCCCACAAAGATTACTCAATGATCTCGTTTGCATAAACATGTGAAAGATGGGTACGAGTTTTGAACGGGTAAATTTAGAAAAATATTAAATAAGTACAATCTGTTTAGTAAACATGTAAACAGTGTATTAAATATGAAATGATAACTTTAAACCAGCCCAACACGATACGTTCAATGTGTGGAATAGTGTGTATATCTCGGAATAAATGATCATTTGTGACAAACAAATGCCATTATTTTTAGTTTAGGAATTGATGGACTTCTTCGAAACTACAACTAGATTTCAAAGAGTTAGAAAGGATTCATGGAGAAACTAGAAATTAAGAACCAAAACGAAGAAACCCAAAAGCAATATCTAGGGATGGTCTTGATTCTTTCATTTTGAAGAAAAAAAAAGGAATAAAGAGACTAATAACTAAAATACCAATGCACAGTGAAAGGACATTCTTGGCGTTTCTTCTAGTTATTTTTAAGGCAGAAACAGAAACGTAGCACTGAGTCTCTAAAGTCGTCAGGCGAGTTAGTATCTGTGCTTTGATGTATGAACAAATCTCCAATCATTGATTAGAGTCGAAGATTCAAGTCAAGCTTTGTTGGGTCGGAGGATGGTGGTTTTGGTGACTGAGGATCCAATCGGAAGCTTCCTGGCCACATAAAATCCATTGCATCATCCACTGTAAACTGCATCCCTGACACTCCAAAACCTGTGTAAGTTTCGGTAAACCTTGCTACACTTGCAGCTCCATCTCTGCTGGGTTTATGCACTAGGGAATGAGGTCGAACACCAAGTGACCGAACCATATGATTACTACTACTATTACTAATCATTGGCAAAGCCATCATAGACGACGACGTCATCCTCTGGGAGCGGTATCTCCTGGCCGCACCCCTCTCCCTCTTGTGGGCGTTTTGGTGGCCACCCAAGGCTTGTGAACTGTAAAACTTCCTCATGCAGAAGTTACATGAGAAAACCCTGGTTGAAACTGGTGTTGATTGAGTGTCAGAATCTCCTGCTGTTGATACTGAATTCCCACCCAAGCTCAGGTTCAACCACTCTCCTGCTTTCCCTTCTTCAACTGCTTCATTGCTATCTCCATCAAATCTTAGCTCGCTTTGTTGTTTGATACATATAGTTTCAGGTTCAGCTGCTTCCTCTTCTCTTTGGAAAATCATATTTTCTGTGTAATTCAGAAAAAAAAGGGATGTTAAAGCAAGTGTTGAAAGGATTTACAAAGGTTTTCTTTTTTTTTAGTTTTTGGTATAAGTGGAAGTGTTGGATCAAACTTTGAGAAGAAATAAATGGTGGGATAGTAAGAGGGTTTGATGTCTGCCCCTGTTTTTTTATTCATCACATGTTATTACATGAATTCCACCCGAATTTAGTAATTTTAAGACACGACACAAGCAAGATATAAAAATATATATGAACATGATTAGGTTTATTTCATAGGAGTACTGCTTATGTCATACTTACTGTTGCCCCTTGTCAAGGCTTAGGATTCCCCACTTTCATCTTTCAGCTCCTTTATTGCTTCTTTCTTTGTCGAAATGGGAACAACTTTAGTTATATGATTCCTTTTGGAGTAAGAAAATTGAAATCCAAACAAGAGTTGCATTTATGGTCAAAACTTATCATAATCTTAAAAGAGTTCCCACAACCCCAGCTTTTATGTATATGGACCACTCAGGAAGCATAACAAAGAAATTTCCCATTTAATCATAGCTTTGCTTTAGTGATTAATTATCGGAGTTTGAAGCAATTAAGCATGAATTTACATACTAAAATGAAACTGCTCAAGCAGGTGATTCTCAGCTCTCATTTCACTAACCTTTTCCTTTAGCTGTTTCAATTACTATTCCAATAATTACCTTTTTTTCGCTTAATCAATATTGTAAACAATTAATTAAATTAATGATATTTAAATTCTAAATTGAGTATTTATATGATATCAGTTAAGTTTTGTTTTGATAAATCTAATTATGGTTATATTTAAAATACGTGAATAAATATATTTTTATAATAAATAAAATAGGAAATAGTATGTTAGTTAAATATAATGTGGATGGTATTTAAAGAAACGTATGATATTTGTTATTATAACTGTTGGCAATAGTACTGTAATAAAAAAAGACCTTCCATCCACCCATAATATAATTAACATGAGAAAAAGATGGGAGGAAAGCACTAAGAAAAGATGGAGTAGTAGTTCCTCTGTAGTGGTGATGGGCAAAGTGACGAGTGATTGAGAAGCTTTGTTGAATATAATATTAGAATAAGAAATGTAGATGGAGTGATGGGGTTGGTAGGTTTAGTTTGGATTGTAATAACCCCGTTTGGTTGATGGGGGGGAAGGGACCCAGAGAATGGGCAATAATTATAATGGTGGTAAAGCTAATTATTATAAGCAACAGGAGATAGGATAGGATGGTATTGGTAGCTATATATCTTAACCCAATTTTAATATGTTGTTTTTGTTGGACAACAATATCTATGCGGGTGTCTTCATGTTGGAGACTTCACTTCCTTGTCTTTTTCCTTTCCAATTTACACCTATGGAGTAGTCACCTATGTTTCTTTGGACCAAGTGTATTCACACTTGACACCCACTTCTAATTATTATTATTATTTATATAAGTAAATGATATCACTTTTTAGATTTGATATATCATTTGATTTGTTAAAGAGTGTATGTATGCATATTACCCATATATAATAAACCGACTTAAGAAAATTGTTTTTAAGTTTTAAAAAAATTAACAGTCCAAGTAAACCAAGCCCTATGAACATCTACTTGGCTCGCAATCCGTGAGCAACAAGTGGGTAGTAATCCCCAACAGAAGTATCTATCATAAGAGACAGGATTAATAAAAGGGTTGGATGCACAATCTTGTCGAATGAAGGATATCTGTTCTAGTCAATCACATGTGAGGGATAACTTGGCCCTCACACACTTCTACACAATCGGCAACCTTAGGGCAATTGAAGGCTTTAGAACAAATACTGAAGTATGTTTATCTTTAGAGAGATCCTCTCTTTAACCTTATCATTATTTTGCAAAAACCTTCTCTTAGCTTTCATTATATTCACTACTCTGACATAAGCATCAAAGACCGTCTTGAAGAACAAGCTTCAACACCCTCATAGCTTATTCTTTGTTCTGTAGTCTAAACATTTTTAGCTCAATTGCAACCTCCAACCTAACCACCTTTAAAGAAGACATTAACATTTGATGTCATCTATGGAAAATAATTAAAGAGCCATGGATCTCGCGTTGAAATTAACCCTCTTAGCATTATTGGAACATTTTCAAGTATTTATAGTGTTCCAATAACTATAAATGATTAGGTGTAATTAATCAAAAATTGAATCTTTTGGTTATTGGTCAATAGTTATATCACTTGATTTTTGAAAAAGAATTATAACTATTCAAACTATATGTCTTTTTTAAAATGTTATTATTTAGAAAAGACACCTATTGAAAGAGGTCTTTATGAAGAGACATGAAGATTTCTGTAAGTAGGAATGAGATTTCATTTGGAAATCAGATTAAGAAGTTCTAAAGTTCTTTCTATCCTTCCTCATTTTTTAATATTATTAGATTGTTTTATAAACAATTACTGTAGAAATTCTTTGTAAAAATTGAGCTTCTTATTATGAATTTCTTAGTGCTTAGTGGACTATTCTCGTCAGTGCAAAAGGCCAATAGTCATTGGCTTCATTATATCCTTGAGGTTAATTTGCTTGAAACTTTTTTTCACACCGAATATAGGTGGGGGCAAATATAACCTTAAATATAATGACTTGATACACGCCTTAGGGCCTTGTCCTATTTTTTTATTTTCTATTTGAGTTTCATTCGTGTGTTTGAGATTTTCCTCACCGAAAACTTGTACTAACAATTTTAAGGTTATATTTCATGATGACTACTACAACACATGAAGGTGGAACACTAAAGGAGTTGGCTTCCAACTTTGTCAAACTTGATCGGTTTGATGGTGACAATTTCTGATGATGGTAGGAAAAAATGCACTTCTTATTATCAACTTTGAAGATTACCTATGTTTTGGATACTTCAAGACCAGAAGAGAATGAAAACGAATCTGTTGTTGCAACCCAAGAAAGGTAGAAATGGGAAAATGTTGATTACATGTGCATAGGCCACATATTGAATGGCTTATCTGATGGTTTGTTCGACACCTACTAGAACGAGGTCACCGCTAAGGAATTATGGGACAAATTGGAAATAAGATACATGACCGAAGATGCTACAAGTAAGAAATTCCTTGTTAGTTGTTTCAATAATTATCAAATCATTAATGGCCGTTCTGTTATGGAACAATTTCATGATATTGAAAAAATGTTGAATCAATTTAAGCAATATGATATGAAAATATATGAAATGATTATTGTTTCCTCCATATAGACAAACTTCTTCCATCTTAGAAAGACTTTAAAAGAAGTCTATAACATAAGAAAGAGGAAATATCTTTTGAGGCTTTGGTAAATCATCTTCATATTGAAGAAGAATATCAAAAGAAAGATCAGAACTTAGATTCTGAAAATGCCAAAGTGCATGTTACGGAGGAAGTATAGACTACTAAGCCATTCAAGAGAAAGTTCAAACAGACTAATAGAGTAACTAAGTTTAAAAAGAAACAAAAGGGCTCATGTTATCATTGTGGTAAGGCAGGACATTTCAAGAATGAATGTCAATTTTTAAAAAAGAAATCATCTTCTAAGGCTAATAATAACGAAAAGTTCATTGTAATGCTATCTGAAATTAATATGACATAAGATGATAATGCATGGTGGATTGATGTTGGAGCAACCAAACATGCGTGCAAAGAAAAAAACCTGTTCACAAATTCTACACAATGTGTAAATGGCAATGTCTTGTATATGGAAATTCTTCCACCGCGACAATCAAAGGCAAAGGACTTGTTGAACTACAATTCACTTCTAGAAAGGTTTTAATCTTGAATGATGTATATTGTGTACCAAAAGTTAGAAGAATTTAGTATTTGGAAGTCTGTTAAATAAGTTTGGTTCAAACTTATTTTTGAGGTAGATAAGTTTATTCTATCTAAGGGAGAGATTTTTGTAGGGAAATGATATATGTATAAAATCAAGTTCAAACTCAATATTATTAATAAGAATAAAAATACTCTTTCCTTATATGGTTGAATTTTCTTTATGGCATTATAGAACTCAATATTATTAATAAGAATAAAAATACTCTCTCTGTTTATATGGTTGAATCTTCTTTATGGCATTATAGATTAGGTCATTTGAATTATAGAAAATTGAATGACATGCATAAGTTAGATTTAATTCTTTTTATTATTAATAATATTGAAAAATGTAATACATGTATGTTGACTAAAATTACAAGAAACCCTTTTCCTAAGGTTAAAAGGAAAACAAAGTTGTTTTATTTGATACATAGTGGTTTATGTGACATGCATAATACTCCTACATTAGGTGGAAAAATATTTTGTTACTTTGATTGATGATTGTTCTAGATATTGCTACATATATTTATTGCATTCAAAAGATAAAGTGCTTGATAAATTTAAAACTTATAAATTTGAAGTTGAAATTCAGTGTGAATCATTCATCAAGTGCTTAAGATCAGATAGAGGTGGGGAATACTATAATTCAAGTTATTTTGAATCCACTAGGGTTGTCCATTAAGTTTTAGCCCCTACACACCACAACAAAATGGTATAGTTGAAAGAAAAAATAGATTCTTGATTGAAATAGTAAATTGTTATCATATTCAAGTCTTGGACAAGGTTTTGAGGAGAAGTTGTTCTAATGGTTTGTCATATATTGAATAGAGTTCCTAATAAGGAAACTAAAATAACCCCCTATGAAGAATGGAAGAAAATGTAACCAAACCGTAATTATTTGAAGGTTTGGGGCTGTAGAACTATTGTTAAAGTTACAACACCAAAACGTAAAAAGTTAGGTGAAAGAGGAATTGAATACATATTTATAGGATATGCACATAATAGTAAGGCATATAGGTTTATGGTAATTGAACCAAATGATTCAATTTCAATTAATGCTATTATTGAATCAAGAGATGCTATTTTTGATGAAAATATATTTAATTCTATTTCAAGACAATTACAACCACAACAATTGATTCATTCTTCAAATGAGAACGAGATTTCATTGGAACAAATTGATAATAATGATAAATCTTATCAAGAGTTAAGAAGAAGTAAAAGGATTAAAAAGGTCAAAGATTTTGGACCAGATTTCATTATGTTCCTTGTAGAAGGAAAATGTGAAAGTATATGCAATAAGATACCTTATTGTTATAATACAAAATCTGGTCCTATTACATTTGAAGAGGTAATGAAATCTCAAGACTCTACTTTTTGGAAAGAAGCAATAAATGATGAGATGGATTCAATAATGGGAAATCAAACTTGGATCTTAGTTGATCTTCCATTAGGTTCCAAACCAATAGGTTGTAAATGAATTTTTAAAAAGAAAATGAAGGTCGATAGAACCATTGATAAATTTAAAGTAAGGCTGGTAGCCAAAAATTGTACACAAAAACAATGTATTGGCCGGTTTCTCTGAGTTAGCCGACTTCCCCTTTTGGTTTGGATTGAGTCGAGGACTACCAGTTAAAAGGCGTCAATTTCATACTTTAACAAGTTTACTTGCCCCTCATTCCCCTGAACCTAAGTTGAGATGAGCTAATTCACTTCTTAATTATCTGCTTTCCTGAAGCAAGGAACAAAAAGCAGGGGAAGCAACTGACCTCAAAGAATGACTTTTAGAGATTACTTTGGTACCTATGCTCTAGTAGCAAGAATTGCTACGATTAGACTCTTAATATCACTTACCTTAATGTATAATTTGGTTGTTCATCAAGTGGATATTAAAACTACATTTTTAAATGGTGAATTGGAAGAGGAAGTGTACATGAAACAACCAGAAGGATTTGCTATTCTAGGAAAAGAGCATAAGGTATGTAAGCTTGTTAAATCTCTATATGGATTTAAACAAGCACTAAATCAATGACACCAAAAGTTTGACAAGGTTGTTTTAACTAATGGCCATAAAATAAATGAATCCGATAAGTGCATATATAACAAATTTGAAAATGGAAAATGTGTCATAATTTGCTTATATGTAGATGACATGCTCATTTTTTGCATGAATTTGGAACAAATAGAAAACATAAAGAAATTCTTATCAAACAAATTTGCTACGAAGGATATGAGTGTAGAAGATGTTATTCTTGGGATTAAAATAAACTGAGAGGAAAGTACTATAGCTTTATCACAATCACATTAAATTGAAAAGATCCTTAAAAAGTTTGATCTTTTCAATTGTATACCAGCATCTACACCCATGGATTCTCAAATAAAATTAGAATTTAATGCTGGTAGGAAAATTGATTAATTGAAATATGCAAGTTTAATTGGTTGTCTTATATACATAATGACTTGTACAATACCAAATATTACATATGTTGTTGGGAAATTGAGTAGGTACTCAAGTAAACCAAGTAGTTTGCATTGGCAAGCTTTGAATAGAGTACTTAGATACTTCAAGAACTATTAATTATAGATTGTGTCACAATGGATATCCTTCAATTTTAGAAGGGTATTCGGGTGCTAGTTGAATTACAAGTTTGGAAGACCATGCATCTACTAGTGAATGGATATTTATTCTTGGTAGATGAGCCATTTCTTGGGGTTCCAAGAAACAAACATGTGTTACTAATTCCACCATGGCAGCAGAATTTATTACATTAGTTACTGTATCTAAAGAAGCAGAATGGTTAAGAAATTTGCTTTATGATGTACCTCTATAACCTAAGCCAATTTCACCTATTTCTATCCGTTGTGATAGTGAGGCTACTTTAGAAAAGGCATATAGCCAAGTATATATTGGAAAGTCTAGACAAATTAGATTAAGACATAACTATGTCTGACAATTAATCTCTAATGGAGTGATCACTATTAATCATGTGAGGTCAAGCGAAAATTTGGCTAATCCTTGGACAAAAAGTCGTGCTAGAGATATAGTTAACAAGACCTCAAAAGGTATGAGACTTAAGCCCATTAATTAGAGTCACCCAGGATGGAAAATCGACTCAACGCTTGGTATAACATCAAGTCTTGAGTTCAGTGAGACAAAGTATATCACTAGTATGTGATTGTTAGCACTATAAATAAATCCATGCTAAGATTAAAGTGCTAGGTACCTATAATGATAGGGGAAGGATGAGTAATGTACTCTTAATAGACCCATAACATAAATATGTTAGAGTGTTATAATTATGAGAACACTCTTGATGGTATATACCTATATGAGTGGAAATGTGGTTGCTTCTCGGAGCTCAAAAGGCTTGGCTCTGACAACATTTATGAAAAGAGCACACATACACTGTAACAACCCCTTTTTAGTTAAATCAGAATAGTGGTTTTGGGACCACAAATCTAAAGTCAAAATAATTATATTATTATTATTTTAATGTCTACAGCATGATAATATGTTTTTGTGAAAGTTTCGTTAAGAAATTTTATCGCTTTTATTAGTCAATTTGATAAAAAAAAGATTAAATCGCGTAAAGCGTAAAACTTGAGTTCTATCTAAATGTGTTAAAAAGCTATAGAACCTTAAAGTTAAGGTTCTTAAGTGGTAATTGGGCCATTTATATGGTAGTGGAAATTTATGAGATTGGTATTTTTGAAATTAGTGTGATTAATTAATGTTATATTAGTAAATTAGTATTTTAACTTAAAATAAATAAAACAAAACAAATACATTACC
Source organism: Gossypium arboreum (assembly GCF_025698485.1). Classification (NCBI taxonomy): domain Eukaryota; kingdom Viridiplantae; phylum Streptophyta; class Magnoliopsida; order Malvales; family Malvaceae; genus Gossypium; species Gossypium arboreum. The sequence continues at coordinate 2,893,806 of NC_069081.1, forward strand.
TATTATCATCTTCTCCACCGAATTTACGATAACAAGGAAGCCATTTCTTCTCTTTTTCATTTGGCCAAGGCATTTATGCTCAATTAGGTATGGTTTTTGTCCCGTTTTTAATGATTTCTACGTTTTTGAGATTGTTGCAGCTAGGTCTAGCTAGCCTAGGGACTATTTTGAAAATTTTTTAAAGATTTTAGTTGTAGCGATTGATGAATATATGAGTATTTTGATGTTTAATGATAGATTATGAATGGTTGTTGATAGATAAACAAGTTCTGTTAAGTGATTTTTAGTGAAAATGTAAATTAGGGATTAAATTGTGAAACGTAAAAAATTTGTGGTTAAAATATGAAATAAATAAAAAATATGGGCTGATAGGGACTTAATTGAAAATTTTATAGCATGGGTTGTGGTTAAATTGCATGAATTTGTGTTTTAATGTAATAAGAACTAAATTGTAAAAGATGTAAAACATTAGGAACAATTGAGTAAAAATGCCTTAAAGTGAATTTTGGACTAAATTGAATAGGGAGATGATTAAATAAGTTAATTTTGATTATATTTAGATCAAGAAAGGCGAAATACGAGCTTAGATCGAGGAAAGAACAAAGTTATGGAATAGTTGACTTGTTTCGCCGTTTTAGCATCCGAGGTAAGTTCGTATGTAATAAGTTTCATCGTGAATATATTTTAAATACTTTAGTTTTTGCATAAAATGTGAATATGATATTACGGACATATTCGACAATGATTCGAAGATGATTCGACATTAGAAATCCCGGTTGTACCTTAAGAATAAATGAGGATAAGAAAGACGTGTCATTAAGAGCTTCATTGATTTGGCTTCGGGCCATGATACTAGCACTTCGGGTGCGAGCTTCATTGATTTGGCTTCGAGCCATGATATTAGCACTTCGGGTGTGAGCTTTATTGATTTGGCTTCGGGCCATGATATTGGCACCTAGGGTGCGAGACTTTCGAGTATCCAACTTTTATTCTGAATGGTTCAGCGGGTAAATTGAAGATGTGGAATGGTGAGAAATAGATACATTTCGATACAGGTATGTTCGGAAATATATATGAACAATGAATCAATGGAAGTTGTAAGTTTATGATCAAGTATGTGATCAAGTTCATGTTAGCTTGAGATTATTGCATTGTTGCATATTATGCCATTTAAATTGAATTGATAAATGAATAGTGATATTTGCTTATTATTGTCATACGAGATTACTAAGCTATAAAGCTTACTTTATTTATTTTACTATGATTTTAGTGATTTGAAAGCTAGCTCAGATTCGGGGATTGTCGGAGAAATCGTCACACTATCCCACTATCACTTTGGTACCTTTTGGGTTTATGTTTTGAGTATATGACATGTATAGGGACTTTAGCTATTTTGGTATATTTGGTAATATGTTGTGCCATTTGAAATGGCTTGTAAATGCTTATGTTTTAGTTTGTATATATAGCCATGAGAGTTGGGTTAATTTGGTTGGATTGATTATGTGTATCAATGTATGTATATGACTTATGTTATGAATTTGAGGTTGATTTTATGATGTTTATTGATAGTAAATGTTGTGGTTGTCAAATGATAGGAAATTATAGAAGAAATATGCTTGTGAAATTGAGCATAATGATACATGTTTAGAAATGTTTATCTAGTTGAATGGTATAAGTGAAGTTTGGTATGAATTTGATGGTTTATTATGGTATTGATATGTTTTGTAATGGTTGGTGTTGGAAATGGTATGAAATATGTTTAAGATAAGTTGATTGAATGTCTATATATGCTATGTTTTGGTGCCAATTGGGTTGTTGTAAGTGTGAATAAGACAGGGTGGCGAAATGGCTTGGTAAATAGTCTATTTTTGTCCATACGGGCAGAGACACGAGTGTGTGTGTCAACTATGTGTGATACATGGTCATGTGCATGGCCGTGTGTCCCCTGGTATTGAAATTAAAAATCAAGTCAGTATGCTCCACACTGCCTAGCACACGGGTGTGTGATTGGCTGTGTGGCCTAAGTTAGTATACCCTACAGGTTTGGCACGGTCTAGCACACAACTTGGTACACGGACGTTTATGGCCATTTTTAGGACATATGGGTTAGCCGCATGGGCGTGTTCGGCCGTGTGACCTAAGTCAGAGAGTTACACGGGGTTAGACATGGGCTGGGACACGGTCATGTGCTCCTATTTTGAATGTCCACATGGCCTGTGACACGGCCTTGTCTTTGGCCATGTGTCGGGCCATACGAGCCTGTTTCCCCTATTTTGTGCACAAATTTTCTAAGTGTTTGAAAAGTTTCTAATGTTATCGGTTTAGTCCCGAACCACCCCATATGGTTGCTTTGGGCCACATAGGCTTGTATTAGGGACAATGTGATTGAATTTGAATGATGATTGCTTGATAATTAAAAATATATATGAAATGAATGTTTAAATGTTTTTATAGTCCAGTAATGCTCTGTAACCCTATTCCGCGTTGAATACGGGTGAGGGGTGTTACATACACATGGCCATAATAATGTCCCTAGATACTATGTATTGCTCAATGTTGAAATCATTGTGTGAGATGTGTTTAGTTAATCAAATGGAATAGCTGGGTCAAAGCTTAGTCTATCATGCATTTCTGATTAACTTTAACATGTTTTCACTAAGTGAAGGTTCAATCGTAAGGCACCTTCATTTATGCAAATTGATTTCCAAAAATATCAAAATCTAAAATATTTTGAAAGTGGGAGGAGATTGTTGGAACATTTTCAAATATTTATAGTGTTCCAATACCTATAAATGAATGAGTGTAATTAATAAAAAGTTAAATCTTTTGGTCATTGGTCAAGAGTTATATCATTTGATTTTTGAAAAGAATTATAACTATTCAAACTATATTACTTGAATAGTTATAATATTAGATGAATAATCATATGTCTTTTTAAAGATTTTATTATTTAGAAAAGACATCTATTGAAAGATGTCTCTATGAAGAGACATAAAAATTTCTATAAATAGGAATGAGATTTCATTTGGAAATCACACCAAGAAGTTCTGAAGTTCTTTTTATCCTTCCTTGTTTTCTAATGTTATTAGATTGTTCTATAAAGAATTATTGAAGAAATTCTTTGTAGAAATTGAGTTTCTTGTTATGAATTTCTTGGTGCTTAGTGGACTATTCTCGTCAGTGCAAAATGCAAATAGTCATTGACTTTATTGTATCCTTGAGGTTAATTTGCTTGAAACTCTTTTGCACACGGAATATAGGTGGGGGCGAATATAACATTAAAGATAGTGGCTTGATACACGCCTGAGAGCCTTGTCCTATTTCTTCATTTTCTGTTAGAGTTTTATTCATGTGTTCAAGATTTTCCTCACCGGAGATTTGTACTAACAAGCACTAAAGATAACTCCTAACACTAAGGCTAACCTTACTACTGGTGTTGGCAGTGCCAATGTCACCAAGTTTGATCATACAAACCTTACACCAACAAACCCTTAACACACTTCAAGCTCTAACTTGAATGCTCTTAACTTACCAACCTCCCATTGGATTTATGATTACGGAAAATAGGGAAAGTGGTAGTAGTGGAATTAAAGAAAACACACATGGTAGCATCAAATCGTGATGTTTGATATTCTAATTACCTAGGTCCTTTTTTGATCAATACCATAAGTAATTTAGAGTTGGTGTCAAATTTCACTAGGAAAGTCTTTGGACATTTTAATCTATAAGATTTGATCTATGTACGATCCAAAATTTCAACCAAACAATCTTCTTTTCTATTCTTGAAATCTTGAATGCTTAAAGAGTGAGCGCCAAATCTAAAATCACGAAAATAGAATTACTGAGTATACCACAAACAAACTCTTTTTCAATTTTCCCTTTGGCTAACTAAATTTTGTTAGAAAATTTTAACAAGATTTTTTCTTTAAAAGTATTTCTCTATCGGTAAAATGGCTCGCCAACCAATATATTTATTTATAGAAATAATATTTCTTTATTCTAGCCAACCAATATGTTCCTTTATAAATAGAGTAATTCAAAGAGCATTAGTTAACTTAGGATTTTCCAAATAAATAAATAAAAATTTCTTTTTACCACATAACTCAAAGGGCAATAGCTTGGGTTAAAAATACCCTAGTGTGCTACACCTATTTATATCCCTTATGCTTGGGCCTTTTGTGTCTTATGACATCTACTCTTGATCTGGATCAACTGCCAAACTCAAACATGTATTAGGATCACAAAGTAATTTTAATAATTAAATTAATATTAATTTATTTAATTAAATAATTTACACAATCTAATTATAATATCGTTAAAGTCATAATAATTTTATCGTATTAGAAAAAATATGTATATATCTAATTATATTTTTGAACTTAATTAACAATAATAATATTATAATTTAATTTCAATTTGAACTACATCATTTATTAATACAATTAAATAATAATCCAAAACAATCTATTTATTTGAATCTAAATGTATCCATTTGTTCATAATTTAACAAGCATTCTATTCAAAGTTATAGTGAGCTAGTGGAGAGGTTGATTTGACATATATAACATAAGTTATAATAACATGTAATTAACCTTCAACTTTTCGTCAATTAATTATATCATTACTAGTATTAGAGTCAAACCACTAAAAGTACCACAATTGAACTCCCAATTATATACCATTATGGAAGCTATATTTGAAAACCTTAGTCCAATAATATTATCATGTGTATAACCCTTATAGGATTTTCGTGATCCCTTAAGGTTATATCCATTCACCTAGTTTGATCGCTTTTATCTTAAGGTTCCATTATATCTTTAATAATATAAATGATGTTCACTTATACAAATGAATGATTAAATCATTTCCTACTCAAATCACCTACGACTATGTTCTAATTTCATAAACCATATAATGCCTTTAAGAAGATAATTTTAACTCTTTATACAAGCTATGATTCCATTATGTATCAATAAAGCTACATCATGTATAAGTTAAATACATGTAGTCATTTACTTAGAATTAAGTTAAAAAAAAAGATGAATGTCACAAGTGAATTAAGCTTTAAATAAAATTATTAATTCATCTTAGGTCTAGTCGAACATGTTGTCAGTCTAAACTGACATCTTTGTCTCTACTTGGGGGTTAATCCTACTTTGATATCCAAGAAAGTATATCTCTTTATGGGACTTTAGATAATATAATAGTCATTACATGATTCACTTGTTTATTATGATTCCATAAGCTATGGACTATACTTTTAGATTGACAATCAACAAAAGTTCTATTTTGTATCCAAAACAAGTTTTGTGATGCAACTTCTAATTATTTTAACTTAGGTAATCAATGAGTCAATATTTACTTACAAATGCAAAACCATTGAAGATAAGCATACATAGAATAAGGAATAATCATGCGAATTACTTTTATTGACAACTTTAAATTGCAATAAATTATGGCGAAACTAGTACACTAAGCGCACAAATCCTAACACCTCCACTAACCCAATTTACTAGCCTCCATTAAACTTAGCTCATTTAGCTGTTTGGCAATGACATCTACCTCCATAGGATTTTAAGTTCATACTTGCTTATTATTACAATCTCTAAACTCTATTATATTTTAAACTTTATAGATATTTGTTGGGAAATGTGCCTATATTATAGTAAACATGTAATTGTTTTTGATACGTTGCGAAACTAACTAAAAATTTAACTAACGTAAATGCACTTATCAATTAATAGTATAGCTATAGTAAGCAAATATACCGTTCCCACGAATACTAAAAGTACTAGTAATTACTGTGACATCCCTAAAGTGACCCTAGTCGGAAAGCGGTTTCGGGACCGCTAAACCGAATCACTAAATTATTTGAGTATGATAGTTCTTGTCTAAATATGTGAAAATGCATGTGTGAATTTTTTAATTCTTTGATTTAGTTAATTTGAAGGTGAATTGAAAGAAAAAGGACTCATGTGAAAGGATTTAATTATATGTGGCTAATTTTAAGAGGTTAATAAAGGAATGAAGTAAAATAAATGGAGTTGCATGTCAAATAACCCATTTGACAAGGTTAGTGGCCGCCATGACAAAATTATGGGCAAGGAACATGTTTCCAACATGTTATGCTAGTGGTGTATGTAGGAAGCCATAAAATAATAGCTAGCATTAAAGAAATGAACAAAAAATGAGCATGGATGCCCCCCATTGTGCCGTAACTAGAGAGAAAAACAAAAAAAAAAAGAAGAAAAATGCTCATTCTATTCTCCATTGCCGTGGCTTGAAGGAGGAAGAAGAAGGAATTCTTTTGTGCATGATTTGGCTTGGTTGATGCTTAGGAAGAGGTAAGCACTTTGAAACCCTTGGAAATTTAGATGTAAATGAGGTGATTAGTTCAAGTTCTATTCATTCCATGGATTAAATTTGGTTGTTTGGAGGTTTGGTATTTGGCCAAGTAGTTGAAGCTCTTGGTACATATATTTTCATGAAAGTTGAAATTGGTTTGTTCATAAGGGAGGGTGCGAATGTGGCCAATGAAAGGCCTTGATGAACTATATATGTGGCTTGGGTTTATGATATTCGGTTAAGGGATATTGTGCTAGCAAGGTTGGTTTTATATATACATGTAAGTTACTTTGTATATGATGTTTAGAAAAAAAAATAGTGAAGGGCAAAGTTAATGATGTTGGATAAATTTTAGTAGAGTTGTGCTTAGGCATTCGGTCATTGATGAGCATTGTGGTAACCTAGTTGTAGTTGCAACTCCTAATTTTGAGATGGAATTTGTACACATACGTTAAGTAAATGGTTAGGGCGAATGGGGACTATGTGTTTGAAAGAATAAAATCGATACTATAATTGATAGTATAAGTATTCGCCATTCAATCAAGGGTATAGGTGATGTTAGATCAATTTTAGCACATTCGCTATTTAGGTATACCCAATCATGATATTGCCTTTGATTGTATAAAATCAACTAAAATGGGTGGTTAGTGAGGGTGGCTATTTAATATACGAATATGTATATGTGTATGTGTGATTGGATTATTGATAGAATAGTAAATTGCATAAGGCTATTGGCGAATAGCCAAGAACATAAGGTAGCAAGATAAAAATTTTACCATGTCGTTCGTATGTTATATGATCATTAGAATGTGGATACCAACATATGTACCAAAGCGATTGAATGAGTTAATTTGTTTGTTTAAGCTCAAGATCCTAAAGGAGAGGCGTCCAACAAGGGAAATCGAAGGTCAACGAGTAGCCGACTTAGAATTATTTGCCCAACACAAGGTAAGTCATTAAGCACATATGTTTGATATTGCTTAAATGATTGTAAAATCTATGCAATTGTGTTTAATGGGATGCTATATATATATATAAATGAAATTGTATGTGTATGGAGTGATGACAATTGTTGAATGTAAAAGAAATAGTGAAATGTGTAGAAAGTTTGCTTTCGGCACTAAGTGTCTTGGCAATACGTGTATGCGGTGATTTAGATTGGCACTAAGTGTGCGTGCTGGAAATATATGGCACTAAGTGTGCGTGCTGGAAATATATGGCACTAAGTGTGCATGCTGGAAATATATGGCACTAAGTGTGCGAGCTCAAGGGTATGGCACTATGTGTGCGGGCTTAAATCGCATGGCACTAAGTGTGCGAAATCGAGTATTAAGCACCGTGTGCGTACTCTATATATATATATAAATATCTCCGATCGAACAATTATATGGAGGGTGTGTCTCCATCGAGTTGAGTATGGACAGCGGATCGGTAAGTACCTTGAGCTCATGACGAATAGGTAATATGTTCATGCTCGGGGTTGAGCTTGGTAAGCTTTAAATCTATGTGATGATTGCAATTGTATGATTGTGGTGAAAATGAGTTGGTGTGTAAAATGCCTCAAATATCTTATTGTATAGAATATGAAATGTGGATGTATGACTTGGTATGAGATTGAACCGAAGGTCCAAGGAACTATGATATAGTTCGATATGGATGGAGTACTTAGCCTCGTTCATTATTTCATGTTGTAATAATTTTGTTAATGGATGGTTGTGGAATGCTTATGGCTTCTGAGTTATAAACTCACTCGGTGTTTTCTTGTCACCCATTTTAGGTCTCTTGGACTCGTCTCTTGTGTACTCGGAACCGTCGTCAAGTCATCACACCGGCGAACAATCTTTTGGTATTGTCTCCTTAGTCGATCTAGGAGAACATTTGGCATGTATAGGCTATTTTGTTTTGTTGAATTTTGGGTTGTAAACTTTAAGCCATGCGAAAATGGCCTATGTGGTCGGTTGAGTGTGATTCTAAAACCTATAGTCACAAGTCTTAGAAACCTTAATTTTGATAAGGTGGCCATAGCTTGTATTATGTATGATGAATTATAGTTGGCCATGGAAGAATTATGAAATAGTCATTGTTTGCTTTAGTAACAGATGCTGCCAGCAGCAGTGAGGTGAGATTGAAAAATCACTAAAAATAGTAGAAGTAGAATTAAATAGTGAATAAATTATTAAATTGAACCTTGATGAATCTACTTTCATATGGAAGAAACGAAACAGTCATATGAGTCAGATTTTAAGAGATATTCAGGTTTTCGTGAAACAGGGCCAGAACGGTTTCTGGATCCCCTGCTCCGACTTTGAAAATTTACCATAAATTATCCAGAAATAATTAGAAGTCATGCCTTATATGCATAGATTCCCCTTTGAGTCTAGTTTCATTAGAAACAAACGTTATGAGCATTGGAGCTCTGTACGAGATTATATCCAGGTTGTAATGCGCAAAGGTCAGTGTAGTCGAACCCTGAAACAGGGGTGACTTTAACTAATAAACTGTACCAATTGACCCGACCAAAAATTCTAGAAAAAAATGTGTAGATGGAATTATGAGTCTAGTTTCAGGGAAAATTTACATAACTGGTTTTCGAGTTCGAGAACTTGAGATATGATTTTTAAGGTAACAGTGACGCAGTTAGCTAGCCTGCCTGGAACAGAAATTCATAATTTCCAAGAGAGAAATAAGGGAAGTAAGCCCGGTAACACCTCGTGGTCAAATCCGGTGACGGTCACGGGTTTGGGGTGTTACAATTACCGTCTTTCTATTATTTAACTGAATAATTCGAGTGATTGGTTAAAATTAAAATTAACAAACTAACGAACACAACAAAGAATAAATCACAAAAATAACCAAGTAACAACCAATAAGCGAAACAATACCCAGGAAAGAATTCACCTAGATTTCATCTGTCACTTTCAATCTAAATTGCGCAATTTCTTTACTCAACACCTTGATCTGTAAAAATCCCTAAATTATACTAATATGTCTTTTGAGCATAAGAGCAACTGACTCTAGGTTGATTAATTAAAATTTCTTTCTAATTAAAACCCTTATTATTGCATTAGCTCGTGCTATGAATTCCCCTATTAGATTTGACTCTAATCTGGTAGATTTATGTCGCCCTATTTCTAAGATTGTATGCAACTCCATTCAACTACACAAGATCTACTCTTAAACAGGGTCTATTCAACCACTGATTTAAGCACATCAAATATGAATTAATAATCTAGAAATATCAAACCAAGAATTAAACACATGTAACTGAGAACAAAAGACTAAGTATTTATTGCATAAAATAAAAATCAAACGGTAAAATCTATCACAGGGTTCATCTCCCCTAGGTATTTAGAAAATTGGTTTGTGCTTGAAAATAAAAACATCAAAGACACAATATAATCGAAAGAAATAAAGAAACTCATGATAACTTCATAAGAAATCAAATGGGAATCTTCAATCTTGACGAAAATCTGCTTCAATAGTGTTTTTCTAGTTGTTTTCTTGAGTATTCTCTATCGGCTCCTTCCTATCTTTTTACTTTAGTCATATATATGTCTTAGAATGCCCGAAATACCTAAAAATCGTGATTTTCCACTGTTTGATGCACAATTCTGCAAAATCAATACGTCTTACCACATGCCTGTGTGGGTCACACAACCACGTGGTTTGGTTGTGTGGATTGGTTTAGCCCATGTTGCTCTTACAGCTTGCTCTAACGCTCTGATTTTCGCTCCTTTTGCTCCCAAATGCTCTATTAAGCATTAAAACATGAATTTAAAAGATTAAGAGCATAAAATTCACAATTAACATCAGATAATCACCCAAAAATTTATTAAGAATGAAGTTAAAATATGTTACTTTTAGCACTTATCAGTTTTCTATGTATTTAAACGATGAATAAATAAATAAATTTAATTTTACATTTCACTATTACATCTTTTGTGTTTCTTTCTTTCGTGTTTTGCATGCATGGAAAAATTGTGACAAGAAAATATTATCTCGATGATTGTCTAAGTTTAAACTGAAGATAAGTGACACTATAAGAACGTTTATATTGCGAGAAAAACAACTTACTTCAGTAGTGTAAAAATAGAATGTTGATAATGACAATATATCACAAAGAAAAGATAAATAAAAATAAAAAACATAGATTTTTACATGGAAGCCTTTTCGGGAAAAAAATCACAGGCAGAAGACAAGACTATATCAAATTTGAATGATTACAAGTGGAGTAGACTATGTCTATTTATAGACTTGTAAAATCATATTCTAATAGGAGTGTCATAAGATTGAAACACCTTATTTTAATCAATATCAAATTGATGAAGTTTAATAAGGTTTAAAAAACCTTATTCTAAAATAAAATATAAGAAGTGTAGTTCTATATGGATTTTACTTTTATTTTATTTTACCACTTATTTTATTTAAATAAGGATTCGGGTCACTCAATTCTAATAATCTCCACCTTGACACGAGTTCTCAATGAACAAGTTTTCATCCTGAACTCTTAACGAATAAGTTCTCCACCTCTTCCATAAAATTCCTTAAGGGTTTAACTTCAACAATGAACATCAACCAAGTCTAAGCAATTCTCAAACTTGGTTATAGGAAGTGACTTAGTCATCATATTTGGAGCATTTTCATGAGTACTAATGTTGCTCACAATAGTATCACCACCAGCAATAATATCACAAACAAAATGATACCGAACATCAATGTGTTTTGTTCTCTCATGAAACATTTGATCTTTTATAAGGAATATGACACTCTGACTGTTACAAAATGTTGTACTGATTTGAAGGTCTTCATTTAGTTCACTAAAGAGTCCCTTCAACTAAATAGTTTTTTTACAAGCCTTAGTAATCGCCATGTACTCAGTTTCAGTGGTAGACAAAGTGACTGTAGTTTACAAAGTGGCTTTCCAACTGATTGCACAACCTCCGATTGTAAAGACATAGCCTGTGAGAAATTTTCTTCTATCAAGGTCTCCAGCAAAATCAACATCAAGATACCCAATGACTCCATCTCTAGTTCTTCCAAACTGTAAGCAAACATCAGTAGTACCTCATAAGTATTTTAAAATCCACTAAACTGCTTTCCAATGTTCTTTACCAGGATTCACCATGTATCTGCTAACTGCACTGACTGCATATGATAAATCTGGACATGAAAAAACCATATCACACATGAGAGATCCCATTTCTCTATAGTATGGAACATGTGACATGTACTCAATCTTATCATCTGATTGTGGAGACAAAGCTGATGAAAGACTACAATGGGCTGCTAAAGGAGTACTAACATGCTTAGCTCTTTGTATATTGAACCTGCAAATAACTTTCTCAATGTACCCCTTCTGACTTAGGTATAATTTACTTTTATTTCTATCTTTGAGAATCTCCATATCAAGTATCTTCTTTGTTGGTCCCAAATATTTCATCTCAAATTATTCACTTAGTTGGGTTTTGACCTTTCTTATCTCTCTTTTATCTTTTGCTTCTATCAACATGTCATCAACATAAAGGAGTAGATAAATAAAGAAACCATCACTATTTTTCTTAAAGCAAACACAACTGTGAAAACTACTTCTTTTGAAATCATGAGAAGTCGTAAAGGAATCAAACCTTTTGTACCACTGTCTTGGTGACTGTTTCAAACCATAAAGGGACTTTTTCAACAAGCAAACACAGTCCTCTTTTTTTAAGACTATGAAACCCTCTGGTTGTTGCACATAAATATCTTTATCAAGTTTTCCATGCAAAAATGCAGTTTTTACATCCAACTACTCAAGGTCTAAATCATGTATGGCCACAATACTAAGCAAAGCTCAAATCGAACTATGCTTCACAACTGGGGAGAAGACATCTGTGAAGTCCACTCCTGGAATTTGACTGTAACCCTTTGTAACAAGCCTTTGCAACAAGCCTTGCTTTATGCTGATCGAAGGGTAGTATAGTTATGGTGAGTCCAAAATATCGTATCCATATAGACTAAAAGTACTAGTATTAATTATCTTTCTATTATTTAGCCTAAAATAAAAGGGATTTATTTTAATCTAAAATTAACTAAACTAATTAACTATGAACGCGACAGAGAGCGAAGGAAATAAACGAATAAGCCAATAATGAGGACAATACCCAAGGAAGAATCTACCAAGTCTTCTCTTATTATTCCGACTCTGAATTAAATGATTTATTCACTTGTCTTGATCCGTAGGAATCCCTAAATCATGTTAATATCTCTTTCGAGACTAAGAACAATTGACTCTAGGTTGATTAATTAAAATCTCTTTCTAATTAAAACCCCTATTGTCGCATTACTCGATTTATGGTCTCCCCTATTAGATTTGACTCTAATCGGGCATATTTATGTTGTTCTATTTCTAAGATTGCATGCAACTTCGCTTAATTATGCTAGATCTTATCTTAAATAGAGATTTTTGCTCCACTGAATAAAAACATCAAACTGGGATTAATATCCTGAAAATATTAAAGCAATGATTAAGAACACATAATTAAGAACAAGAACAAGTATTTATCGTGTAATTCAGATAATTAAATAAAAGATCCATCGTAGGTTTCATCCTTCCTAGGTATTTAGGGAGTTTAGTTCATACTAATGGGGGAAAACATATCAAAAATAGAAAAACCACAAAACATAAAGAAAACCCAAAAACTTTGAAAGAAATTGAAGGGAGATCTTCAATTTTGGAGGAGATCCTATTTCCGAGATGACTTCGACGGCGTCTCTTCGAGTATTTTCTGCTATTTGCTCTGTGTGTCCCCTTAGGTCTGCTTTTAGTGTGTTTATATAAACCTTAGAATGCTCAGAACCCCTAAAAATTGGCTTTTTCAGCGTATTTGGGAAACAAGGAGCGATATCGACACGAGCTATAACATGGGCGTGTGGCCAGCCCGTGTGGCTCACACGGGCGTGTGCTCAGCTCGTGTGGAATTCGTCTTGGCCACTTGAATCTTTCAATCAGCCAGTTTTGTTCATTTTTGGCACGTTTTATGCTCCTTTTGTTCCCTTATGCTCTCCTAAGTATAAAACATGAAATTAAGGGATTAGGAGCATCTAATTCACTAAATTATATGATAAACCATCCAAAAATATACTAAGTATGGGATTAAAATGTGTCACTTTTATGGTTTATCACTTTATATATGGGTTCTTCAACTCTTGGAGTTCCTTTTTTCTTTTTAAACACCCATTTACAATGAACAACCTTTTTTTCCTTTAGGAAGTTTCACAATATCTCATGTTCTATTTTTGTAGAGTGATTTGATCTCCTCTTGCATAGCAAACATCCACTTTTCTGAGTCTTCACAGCTAACCGCTTTAGAATAATTAGATGGCTCTTAGTTTGCATCTATATCTTCAGCCACATTTAAAGCATAAACAACTAGATCAGCCTCGACATACTTCTTTGGAGGTTTAATTTTCCTTCTAGTTCTAGTTTTGGCAATAGAGTATTGTGGTGAATAAGCAACTCTATTCTGAATTTTTGTACTAGTTTGAGGAGTCGACTCTGTTGTAAATTCTAGATTAATCTGATGCTCCACCTACTTTTGATTTTCTTTATTGGAAAAGTCTTTAAGAGATAAGTGAGGTAGCATAACAGTTTCATAAAAAACAACATCTCTACTAATCACAACTTTTCTATTTTCAAGACACTATATGGCCTTCATCAATCATCCTACACCTACAATACATTCCCTTCAACCTCATTATAACATCAACCTAATTAGCATCATCAGTACATTGCCCAACTATAACTTCTTACTTCTACCTTTGTAGCTCAACAAGAAACTTTGAGCTAAACATGTAACCAAATAAAACAACTGTTAAAGCATCAATGTAGTTAGTGAAACAAGTGAAGCAACCATGAGCACCCATACTGTGCTAGCTAATACTATCTTAAGAGGTTTGACTTAATGACTAGACAAAGAGGCGAAAAGCATGGAAGAAAAGTTCCAAAAGTATCTTGAAGAAACATAAAGCAAAAAAAAAATCCTAATCTTTATATACCAAAATGTTGGAAAATTTTGGGTTAATAAAATGATTTTCTGTCATAACAGAAAATTAAAAACTTGAAAATTGAACTAGTTTGTGATATTTATAGTAATAATCTTTTCTTGAAAAAGTGAATATGCTATGAGAAAGACGGATCCTAGATGTTCTCGGCTTTTAATTGAATGGTTTTCTCTGCTATTCTCGTACTACGAATTACTTCGAGTGTGGGCTCGAAGAACACAAATCAAACATAGAATCATAAACGATTTATTACTTTCAGTAGGAAAATAATTCATTTTCAACAGAAACTAACAGAATTGTTATTCTCATAAAATAAATTCTTTTTACTTTCTGGCAGAAGAAAAATATCTCAAAGTCATGTGAAATTTCTGAAAACTATTATTTGAATAACTTTATTAATTTCATCTATTTAGAGAGAGAGATAGAAGAATCTTGGTTGAATTAGTAAAACATAAATAATATTTATTTAATAAAAAAATCAGTCTTCTAGTGTAATTAGAAAAGGGGAGAGGCTCACTCTAGTTAAATACACTAGAATTGTCGCCCCTTATATGTAATATGAGGGGAATTTGGGTCTCTCTTATATTGGGTCCAATTATATGTGTTTATTAAACTTTTAACCACTTTATAATTTAATCCAACCTGTTAAATATGACTCCTATTTTTAGTCAAATTTGAGAAATAATCTTTCAGTTAAACTCTGTTTACTTGTTTCAATCAAACACTAATTAGTTTAGATTATTTTATTATTATTTGACCTATGAATTTAGCCTATAAATAGGCTCTTTTACAACCTTAAAAATATACACCCATTAGAGATTAGAACTCATAACACATTTAGAGAATTTTGTGTTTACGTTTTGAGGGTTCTTTTTTTTCTGGTTTTCGGGGTTTTTTATCTGTGGTTTTTTATCCTCTTTGGAGGGGTTTTTTATCCTCTTTGGAGGGGTTTTTTCACGTTAAATTTGTGTGTTCAATTTATCAATTTATTCCGCAATTTTTCTTGTTCGTTGCTTAATCGGGTCGATCCTTACAAGTGGTATCAGAACTAGTTCAATTTTCATAGATCAGCCCATTCAGATATGGCAATAACAATATTTGAAATTGAAAAGTTTGATGGTGAGACAAATTTCAATCTGTGGCAAGTTCGGATGATGGCAATTCTAGTACAATCCGGTTTGAAACAGGTTGTTACCGGGAAAAAGTCTGAGAATCTAAATAAAACAAAATGGGAAAAGCTTGATTAAAAGGATTTGTCTGCAATCCAGTTGTGCCTCACGAGTATAGTATTGTAGGAGGTATTGATGGAGAAGACCTCATCTGCCTTGTGGAAAAGGTTAAAAACACTTTATGCGACTAAGTCTCTGGCTAACCGTTTAGTGTTGAAACAACATCTATTTACGTTTCGCATGAATGAAGTTGAGCTTCTTAGAGATCACATCAGTCAATTCATTAATATTTTAAATTATTTAAAGAACGTTGAGGTTCATATTGATGTTGAAGATCAAGCTATGCTATTATTTTGCTCTTTACCCCCTTTATACAAGTCTTTTAGGGAGACCCTGATTTATGGCAGAGACAAACTCTCGTTCAAAGATGTGAAGGGTCATTTGTTGAGTAGAGACAAACTCGACAATGAGTTTCATTTGGATATCAAGGCAGATAGGCAAGCTTCCGTTTTGATAGCATTAAAGAAACGAGACAAAAGGTGTTGCTATTGTAAAAAAGCTAGGTTACGTCAAAGTAGATTGTTATAAACTGTGAAATAAAAGAGTTGCTGAGAGTAACGAGGAAGATGTAACTAGTACTAATTTGGCCGGTGAAAGCGGTTATGATTTCTTGTTAGTGTCAACGAGCGATAACTCCAAGCTCACGTCCGAGTGGATCCTAGATTCGGGATGTTCTTTCCACATGTGTCCCAATAGAGAATGGTTCTCCACATACAGTTTAATTAAAGGCGGAGTTGTGCGCATGGGAAACGATTCATCTAGTGAGGTAATTGGTATTGGTACTGTTAAAATTAAAATGCACGATGGGACGATTAGGACACTTTCAGATGTTAGGTATGTACCTCATTTATGAAAGAATCTCATCTCCTTGAGTATTTTAGACTTGAAAGGATGCAAAATCAACATCGAGTCGAGCAACATTAAAGTATCTTGTGGAGCTCTCATTTCGTTAAAAGGTAAAAGAACTGATAGTCTTTATCTTCTGGAAGGTTCTACAGTGACTGGTGAAATCGGACGTCCCTTGTTCGTTACAGAGTTAAAGTCAACTCGTTTGGAGCAGAGACAACTTGGTCATAGGAGGGAAAAAGGTATGACCATTTCGTTGAAGAGAGGTTCTTTTTTGGATGCAGGTTTTGAAAAGTTAGGGCACTGTGTTCGTGAAAATCAGACCTGGGTTAGTTTTGATTTGACAGTGTACAAGTCGAAGGGTAGAAGTCTTCCAGTTTCTAAGCACAAATTCGACTCAGTTAATTCCCTACATAGTTCAAGATAGGCTCGTGACGGGCTTTGGAAAAGATGGCTTTGTGGAAATATGAGTCAAGGTGGAGATTTTTTTAAATATGACTCCTATTTTTAGTCAAATTTAAGAAATAATCTTTCAGTTAAACTCTGTTTACTTGTTTCAATCAAACACTGATTAGTTTAGATTATTTTATTATTATTTGACCTATGAATTTAGCCTATAAATAGGCTCTTTTACAACCTTAGAAATATACACCTATTAGAGATTAAAACTCATAACACATTTAGACAATTTTGTGTTTACGTTTTGAGGGTTCCTTGTTTTCGGGTTTTCGGGGTTTAGTCTTTATCTCCATCTTTTGTACTCTTCGTTCTTTTGCCATTATAGTAAAATTATCTTTGCCTGTGATTTTTTATCCTCTTTGGAGGGGTTTTTCCACGTTAAATTTGTGTGTTCAATTTCTCAATTTATTCCGCTATTTTTCTTGTTCGTTGCTTAATCGAGTCGATCCTAACACAACCCAATGCATGTTTTTATATTTTTCCAAAATAAATATTATTTATTAATTAATTTAAATAAATTAATTTTTCAACCCAATTCTAATTCTGTTAAAGTTATGACAACTTTACCGTAAAAGAATATATGATGAAATATATTTAGTTTTCATAGTCAACGGATTCACAATGACCAATTAATTTTATTTCATTGTCGAACTTCAATTATTTTATTAAATAAAAAATAAAAAATAAAAAATCCTTAAATTAATTCTCAAGTCATTTCTATACTTGGTGAGAAAACACATTCATTTGGGAATGTGAGTTATTTCTCTAATTTTATCATTTCTATCAATTTCTGTTCATTTGATTATACAAGCAATTCATTTATGGTTTCAATGAGCTAGTGGAAGGACCGATTGAACATATGTAATTAGATCTCAAATAATTTATAATTAAGTTCCAGATTTCGCCGCTTAATTATAATTTTAGTTAGTTACGAAGTCATTCCACTAAAGTGTCGTGATTGAGCTCTCCTTTATTACATATCATTACGAAAGCTACTTATTCAATGCTCGTCCAATGACCTTATCATCATTGTGTTACCTTCATGGGATATCCTTAATCTCTTTGAGATAAATCCATTCTTCCAATATGATCTTATTTTATCTTATAGTAACCATTATAGCTTATTTCATGAAAAGTCAATTACTATCAAATAGTAATCAAGTTATTTATCACAAAGACAAGTGACCGGTGACCATATTTACTTTTCATTTATCATGTAATGTCAATGAGAGGATATCATTTACCCATTTATTTGACTATGAATTCCACAATTGTGAATGATACTGCATATTGCAGAAGTTGTATACCCAACGCCCCAGCTTTCGTTTCCTTATCTATTTGAAGTCAAGCTTTTACCTACATCAAAGTATACGAGTCACGCATACATAATCCATCATCCACTCAGGTTAAGATATGCCACACTATGAACGTCATAAGTGAATAAATCTATAAACAGGTCTAGGATCTATTTTACTTGGGTCTTGTACGATGTATTGTCAGTCCATTGAGTCACATCTATGTCTTTATCTTCTGGGAGTTATCTGGTCCAATGCTCAAGACAAATCATTTCTCTAATTGAACTTGATAGACGTCATATTAGTCTTTCAATCGGTTTGCTCATTTTTTATTAGACTAAGGACATGATTAGGTTCATCTACTAATACAAGTTGTCTTTCCATAGTACGATCCAACCACGTAATAATGCTTAGTATTAGTTAAATATTAGATAACCAGTGAGCCAATATTTGCTTCCATTTTGATTTGCATGCAAAAACCAAGTGTATATTAATGTAATTAATAGACATTATTGTTAAACTAATTTATTCAAAAAATACAAGTGTATATAGACAAAAATATTGCACTTAGGGCACCAAATCTTATAGTGGAGCTGAATGTTTTGAGCATAAAAAAGATGCAAATCAACATCATACAAACTGACATGCTCACTACCCTTACACAAATCTTGCTTTAGTAGAACAAGTTGTTGCACTAAAACATGAGTTGAATAACCTCGAATGGCCTTATCATGATGATTACGAGTGATTGGATACAAAACATAATCCCCTTTCTCTGTTGATCTGATAAACGAAAGTTTGACTTAAAATCAAGTTGTCTCTAGAAACCTATGGTAGCATCACATATTTTTGACAAAAAATAAAATGTCATGAAAAAAATGCAACATTTTTTTATTTGACATTTTTGAAAAAAAAACATATGAAAAAAAATATGACACAAGTAACATGAAGAAAATGTGAAGAAAAAAAAGGAAAGAAATTTGTAGAAACACTAACTTGTAAAATGGAAAATATGAAATTCATGAAGACTCCCTTAGATAATTTTGCAAGAAATATGAAGAAAAGAGGCAACAAAATGTTGAGACAATTTTGCAATATAAATCGTCACTTCAAACTAAAAAAAATAACAACGTGATGAATCTTTTGAATTGCAAGCATGGCACCTTAAGAATTGACTAAACACACTATACATGCTTCCAAGTACATCCAACACTCTTGGCTACCTAAAAGGGAGATGCTTTTCAGTCATGTTCACCTTAAAGCTTAATAAAGGTTATTCTTAGAATTTTTTTTGCTTCAAAATTCTTTTTCCATCTAAAAGGGCGATACTTTTTTGCCATGTTCACCTCAAAGCTTAATAAAGATTTGACAATATATTTTACTCCTTCCAAAAGGACAAAGAGCTAAATCCCTCGAAGGATGAAAGTAAGCCAAACTGTTTGACTTTTATAGATTTATTCCCATTTTTCCAGGTAGAGCCATGTTAGAGTTGTGTGACCCGAATCCTTGAAAAAGAAATATTACAGTGGTAAAACTAGGGGATCTGTGAAAGGCTTAAGGCATTTGACACTCGAATCTTGGTTTGATTTGCTTGGCCTTTGACATTGTTGTTGGGCATTCTTGCGATGTCACTTCTAATTTGGTACCAAAATGAAAGCTTCCAAACACACCTATCATTATTTTCAAGAAATCACCACATTTATTTAATTCAAACCTTACCAATTCATGCTAAATATACTCAAACATTCAATCCAACCTTTTTACAAGACATATAACACTTATACATCAATTAAACTTAACAGTTCAATTCATGAAATTCATACCAACCAAGCTATCCAATTACCAGTGTATACCTATGCCAAATCACATTGAGTCATACCATTTTAATCCAAATTTCAAGTACTTATGTAGATTATATCCTTTAATAGATTATAAACCTTAAACATGAACCAAATCAACCAAACATCAATACATATCTCAAGCATGACAATTAAACATACCATTATCAACTAGGTATCTATTTAGCTCTTTTACGTACCTCATTCTACTTATATAAACATACCAAGTTACATAAGTTCATGTTTTAATATAAACATACCAAGTTAAATAAGTTTATGTTTTAACTTCCCTAAAGTATCAAACATTGCTAAGTCAAACATTAACCAAATCACTTCCCATGAACAACATGCAAAATCATCATATATCAAATCCATTACAAGTTATCAAATCCATCAAGGCTTTTATACATTAAAGGTTAAAGCAAGAAATATATGTACACGCCACAAACTTAGGGTTCAAAATGATAAAATAGCTACTGATACGATGATAGGTTAGTCTGAGCTTCAAAACGATCCGACTTGATGATGCGAGTCTCAAGGCCCAATTTCAGACTCATGGATGTGATGGGCTTAGACTACCTCAAACCAAGATTTGATCAAAGACAAGATTCGAAGATGAATCTTTTCGAGGAAAGGGGGAATGATACATGCATAAATGGGGTGAAATTTATTAAATTACATTCACCAAAGCTGCCAATTTTTAAGTTTAGGAAATCGACAAACTTCCAATGACTTTTTGAATGAGATCTAGACATTTCTGGGTTGAGATGTCTTCATGGACTTCTAATATCTATCTCCTAGCTTCAAAACACACTTTGAATCACTTGATTTTGAGTTTAGGATTTCAAGTTATGATCATTTTAGTGAACACTGCGTGAGTAGAATTTCTAGACAGGGTTATGACAAGAATTACGAGTTTCGGGCTTTTAATTTGAGTTTAAATCATATTGGGTTCGGGTTTTGGGCTTAATTTTTATTATATATGAGCAGAATATTGTATTTATCAAATTTTATTATTTTACTATTTTATCATTCCGAATTTTAATAATTATTAAGTAGTTTAAGTTATATAGTAATTTTATGTCAACAAAAAAGTTTAGTTTAAAATTTCTTGTTTAGATTAATTAGAGTTCTAGTATACTTAAGAGTTTTATTTAGATTTATTTAGCTAGCCTATATATAGGCCTTTGAAGTGTACACAAATCAATCAATTCATTATTATTCAACTTCTCTTTTGAGTTAATAAATTCTCTTTGAGTTTTTATTTTCAAGAATTTCTCTTGAGTTTCTTTTAGAAGAGTTTTAACAATCTTTTCAGATTGTGGGGATCATTTTCAAACTTTTTCTTGCCAAGTTTTCTTTCTTGGAAGGGAAATTAGAGCTGCTTGAAGGGGGTTGTGGATTCTTCTTATTTCCAAGGCTCCTTAGGACTTATACATGCCACGTTCTATCTTTTCCATCTATCTTTTTTATTTTATTCTTTATTATTTTCATCTCTGATTTATTATTCTATTTTATTTATCTTAGTTATTTATTTTAATTGTTTTATCTAACTTTGGTTCAATTGTGTTTCAGGTTGTGTCAAAATCCAAGTTTCTTCTCGAATGTCTAGAGCCCTAAGTCAAATTCGCGACTTGGACAAACTTTATGATCCTTTTCCGCAATTATCCTGTATCACTTGATGAGTTTCGTAAGGTGACGATCTATGAAGAAAAGGGGAAATGTAACATCCTGATTTTTGGGTTTTTCGCGATTCCTGATATTTTAAGTAAATTTCTAAAATTTGGTATGTGATGATGGAATTCATAATTTGGGTATGTAAATGGGCTTATGGAAGGCCCATGAGTTGGCCAAACCCTAGAGAATTTTTAAATTTGGACTTAGGAGTTAGGGGTTCGGCTAGGTGCCCTTATATTAAGTTGTGGGTAAAGTGTATCACAAAAAGATCCTCTGGCAAAGTGGCTAAGTGACGCCACTAGGGAGCTTTAAAGGTGGCGTGTAAGTGTTGGGGGAAGACCTGGGATCGATTCCCTGTGTTGGCAAATAGGAGTATTTATTTTTGTGCAGGAAGGGTAAGTGTTGGAACCTGAGTGGATTCTGTAAGAGGAGAGAGTTGGATCAAGTCAAATGCATAAATTAAGGAGGGATAAGGGGAGAGATTTTAGGGATGTGATATGGAGATAGAGTTGGCTGAATAAGGGAGTTTGGAGAGGGGATTTTCGGCAGAGGGGTATTAGGTTAGTAATTTCGGCATTAGGGTCTTAGTTGTGCCGATTTTGTTCTTTGGTGTGTAGCTTTTTCTCTCTTTCTTTTCCAGCCGAATCTACCTCCCTTCTACTCAATTTTCTTCCTTTTTCTTTCTTTCAAATCAGCCCACTATTTCCTTTCATTCACCATTGTTTTCCCTTATCTCTATTTTTGCCGAAGTGCCACAAAAAGCCGAATCAGTGAAGATAGGGGGTGCCGATTCTTTGTGACCAGCAACCTTTTTCTTCCTTTTCAATAGTTGGCGTTCGGTTCTTTTACCTTTTAGACATCCGGATTCAAGAGGAGAAAGACTGTGGTAAGTGTTCAAACTTTAAACAATTCCTAGTGTAGCTTTGGCCAAAAGCCGAAACTCCAAGTTTAGGAGATGGCGAATATGGGCATAGACTCTATGGGGTCTTCTTTTAATATTTTGGTTTATTTATTGAAGGAGAAGCAAGGTGTAGTGTCGATTTGGAGTAGCCTGGATCGCCGGAGTAGCTAGGCCTAGTCATCAATCGCGACAAAGGTAAGGTGCCTAAGGCCATTATGGATGGTGGCCAAATGTGTAAGTGTTAATATTGGAAAGTTCTTAATTTGGTTCAATTATTGCGAGCTGATCTATTTAACAATTGATTATAGGAGAAATCGATAGGAGATCTCGTCAAGGAATATCGCAAATCGTGTGTAACGAACCCTTTCATAGCTTAAAGCGATAAAATGCCGAAAAGTAAATGCCAAATTCGGCATTTCGAGGACTTATGAGCAATGAACGCTCATTAGTTAGTTAGAATCGATGAGACGGTGATCGAGAACGATGGAAACGGTAAGAATGTGATTTTGACGTTCTTGGTAAGTTGGGCCTCGAGGGGAAGTGGGGCCCATTGGGCTTTCGCCTATTTGGGTAAAATTGGTAGAAAACGGAAATCGTTATATGGCATGATAAGACCGTTAAAATCGTTATGGAATATAGGCTAAATGGGCCTAGATGACGAAATTGGCTAAGTAGGGCCCATTAGGGGTTTTAGGCCCAATAACTCGATTTCGCTAAAAATGGGCCGAATCACTGTTGCACCCATGGATTGTTAGTAATCATTAATGAACATGGAAACCCTAATTTTGGTAAAATTATGATATTACCCTTATACCATGAAAATGACCGTTTTGCCCCTAGGTAAAAATGACCATTATACCCCTAGGGTTTATGTATGATTTTAATACATGGGATTTTGATAAATATGGTAAGTATGATATGCACATGAAATGTATGATATGCACATGATATGTATGATATGCACATGAGGTAATCATAAATGCATTGGGTTGGGTTTTTATATGGATGGAGGAAGTGAAAAGGGCTTATGCCCTGCTTATCAAAAGGGCTTATGCCCTGCTTATAAAAGGGCTTATGCCCCGCTTATTGAAAGGGCTTTTGCCCGATTATTAAAAGAGGCTAGGCCTCCAGTTATATGATAAAGCACTATCTTTGCCGATGGAGAGTTTGGCGGGGTGGGTCGAGTTAATCCCACATGGTGTGTTGGTTGGTACGGTGGAGAGTAGCGGATGGTGGGTTGAGTAGTCTCCCAAATGGGTTGCATTCTTTCATTGAAATTATATGTGACCTTGAAATGGGCCTAAGGGCCATACTGTTTCTGATAAAGGCTTGCCCATAATATGAAATATGAAAAGGCTTCGCTCAAGATTATGAAATATGAAATAAGAAAAGGGCTACTGACCAAAGGCATGATTGAGATTGGATTTGGGCTTAGACCCAACAGTCCGTTATTGTTTTGGGCTCGAAAGGGCTTGTTGCACACTGAGTTTCCAAACTCACCCCCTTTCCTTAACCTTGCGGTGAGCCTTGATGTGGGGACTTGGGCGGAGAGGATTGAGTGGCCACGGTGATCATCTTTGGGCTTTTAAATAAGTGTTGGTTTTCATTTAATTTCCTTTAATTATTATTTATTTTTGGGTTGTAATAAGGCCAATTTTAACTTTCCTTTTATTTCTTTTCTAATTATTTTAATTTTAATAACTTTAAAATTGGTTAATAATTATTCAAATGGGCTAGACTTAGGACGTATTTTCAAAATGATACTTGTTTTCAAAATATCTCAACACCACGATTAATCGATTTATCAAAGACGTCCACTTAAACAAATTTAAACTCGATATAACAAAGTGTGGCTATGGTTGTGGGCATGTCTAGGATTGGATCCAATTAAAGAGCTTGGTACTTAAGCGACCTTCATGGCTCACCTCATCTGTCTCGGATACCTACACGGTGCCCGACTTCCATACACTTTGTTAACTCAATAAAATGTATGGTTTTAAAACACTAAAACGGAACGTGGGTTTTCAACTCCAATGTGTACGTCGATTCGGCCATAACGTCTGGGCGGGTTTGGGGTGTTACATTTAGTGGTATCGAGCCTAGGTTGCAACAACTCTACTGTGGATCGGTCCAAAAATCTATTTGAAAACTTAGGCCTAAGAAGGGTATTTTTGGAAATGGTTTCGAAAAGTTCATTTTAAAGATGTTTTATGGAAAATATATGTTAAAAAGGTACCATCCTTTCTGTTTTAATCAAGAGTTCAAAATAAAGGGAGTTTTCAAATCAAAGTTTTCGAATTTCTATTTTCGATAATAAAAAACATGGTTTTTTTTGGAGAAAGAAGTGGCGCACTGAATCCCCGGCACCAAGTCTGTAAGTATATTTTCCTTACAATATATGATATTGATATGATATTATGAATAGTGCTGAGACCCTACTATGATACCTTAGCTAGGGTAGAGTTGTAAACGGTAGGAATGAGACTGTAGCTAGGCTATGATGATACGAAAACAATCCTTGAACTGCTATATCTACATAAGACATTTTCTTAATAAACAAGGGAACGTTATACTAATTTCATAAAATTCAATAAATCGATAATTCGATATGAGTACTAGAGGAGATAATGGTCATAGGGGAACGAAGGATTATTTATCCAATGTTGTTTGGCGTTAAGAGCCGAGAAGTTGATCCGGAAAGGTTGTGAGGCGTACTTGGCCTTTGTAAGTCAAACGGGACTTGAGGAGATAACGGTGGAGTCGGCTAGGACTATTAAGGAATTTCAGGATGTATTCCCAGATGAACTTCCTGGATTACCCCCGAACAGAGAAGTCGAGTTTGGGATCGACTTACTACCTGGAACAGCTCCTGTGTCCATTGCGCCTTATCGGATGGCACCAAAGGAGTTGGTAGAATTGAAAGCTCAGATTCAAGAGCTTTTGGATAGAGGGTTTATAAGACCAAGTGTTTCTCCGTGGGGTGCACCGTCTTGTTAGAAGAAGAAAGATGGGACTATGCGAATGTGTATTGACTATCGGTAGTTGAATAAGCTGACTATCAGGAACAAGTATCCGTTACCAAGAATCGATGATCTGTTCGACCAATTAAAAGGATCCTAGGTGTTTTCTAAGATCGACCTTCGGTCGGGATATCATCAATTAAGAGTTAAAGAGGGGGATATTTATAAGACGACGCTCAGGACTCGATACGGTCATTACGAGTTTCTGGTAATGCCATTTGGGTTAACTAATGCACCGGCAGCATTCATGGATTTGATGAATCGGGTATTCTAGCCATACTTGGATCAGTTTGTAGTCATTTTTATTGATGATATCTTTGTGTATTCAGAAACGGAAGAGAAGCATGTTGAGCATCTTCGTGTAGTACTGCAAGTGTTAAGGGAGAAGCAACTTTATGCAAAGTTTAGTAAGTGCGAGTTTTGGCTGAAGGAAGTTACCTTCTTGGGGCATGTTGTGTCTGCTGAAGGGATCAAGGTGGACCCTCGAAAGATTGAAGCAATCTTGGAATAGAAGCCACCAAGTCGAATGAGAGATTCAAGTTTCGGGTTGGCGAGTTATTATCGGAGATTCGTGGAAGGATTTTCTGTGATGGCAGCACCGTTAACGAAACTTATAAGGAATGGAGCACCTTTTGTTTGGACAGATAAGCAGCAAGAGGCTTTTGAGAAGTTGAAGAAGGTTTTGACAGAAGCGCCAGTATTGATTCACCCGAGGGCGGTAAGGATTTCACCGTGTACAGCCGATGCGTCACATGTAGGTTTGGGCTGCGTGTTGATGCAAGAGGGTAAAGTGGTCGCTATGCTTCACGACGACTTAAGCCACATGAGGTGAACTACCCTACGCATGACTTGGAATTGGCAATGATAATCTTTGCACTTAAGATATGGAGGCATTACCTGTATGGAGAGAAATGCATCATCTATACGGATCACAAGAGTCTTAAGTACTTGCTGACTCAAAAGGAGCTGAATCTTAGGCAGCAAAGGTGGATAGAGTTGTTAAAGGACTATGACTGTTCGATTGAGTACCACCTAGGTAAGGCGAATGTCGTGGTGATCGCTAAGTCGAAGAACCGTAAGCGTAATTAAAGGCGATGTTTGCTCGTCTAAGTTTGTATGCCGACGGGAGTTTGTTGGCAGAGTTACATGTGAGACCGACTTGGGTAGAACAGATTAAGAAGCAACAGTTAGAGGACGAGTCGTTGGTTGCTCGGTTTTGGCAAGTTGAGAAGGGGGAGAATCCTGACTTTGGGTTAAATAGTGAGGGAGTTCTTTGTTTTCGAGGAAGACTTTGTATGCCGAAAGACTCGACTTGAGATTGATGATTTTGAAAGAGGCACATAATGGACCTTGTGCTATGCATCCGGGAGGGAGTAAGTTGTATCGAGACTTGCGAGAGCAATATTGGTGGCCCGGCTTAAGCGAGAAGTGACCGAATTTGTTGGGAGATGTTTGACATGTCAACAAGTGAAGGCCGAGCATCAACTACCTTCGGGATTGTTACAATAGGTAAATATACCACTTTGGAAGTGGGAAAGGGTAACTATGGACTTTGTAAGTGGGTTGCCGTTGACACCTTCTAAGAAGGATTCGGTTTGGGTGATTGTGGATAGACTCACTAAATCTGCTCATTTCATACCGTCCGAACCGATTACTCACTTGAAGTTGGCGATTGTATGTGGCGGAAATAGTACGGTTGCATGGTGTGCCAATGATCGATAATTTGATGAGACCCAAGGTTTACATCTCGGTTTTGGCAGAAGTTGCATGAGGCATTGGGAACGCGATTGGATTTCAGTACGGCTTTTCACCCTCAGTCGGATGGGCAGTCAGAGAGGGTTATTCAGATTTTAGAGGATATGTTGAGGGGTTGTGCTATTGAGTTTAAAGGCAGCTGGGAGGACCATTTGCCCTTAGCGGAGTTCGCGTATAACAACAGTTATCAAGCAAGTATTCAGATGGCTCCATATGAGGCACTATATGGGCGAAGGTGTCGCCGCCTACTTGTTGGGCGTAATTGGGGGAAAGGCAAATACTTGGACCAGAGTTGGTAGCAGATACTGAAGACAAGATTAAGGTAATCAGGAAGAGGTTAAAAGAGGCGGCGGATCGACAAAAGTCTTATGCCGATCTGAAGCGTAAGGATATTGAATATGCGGTAGGAGACATGGTCTTTTTGAAAGTTTCGCCTGGAAGAAGATCTTGAGATTTGGTAAGAAGGGTAAGTTAAGCCCACGGTTTATTGGGCCTTACCGAATCAATAAGCGGATAGGTAGGTGGCTTATCGCTAGAGTTACCTCGAATCGGATCGCATTCACGATGTCTTCCATGTGTCCATGCTAAGGCGATATCGTTCGACCCAACTCATATCGTGCCGATTGCAGAAATTGAGGTACATCGGATTTGACCTTTGAAGAGGAACTGTGCAAATACTTGATCGTGATGTCAAGGTGTTGAGAAAGAGGTCATCCGTTGGTGAAGGTACTTTGGAGGAACCATGGCAAGGAAGAAGCTACAGGGAGACCGAAGAGGCAATGCGTCAACAAGACCCTCAACTGTTTGGACTGTAAATTTCGAGGCGAAATTTCTTTAAGGAGGGTAGAGTTGTAACATCCCGATTTTCGGGTTTTTACGATTCCGATATTTTAAGTAAATTTCTAAAATTTGGTATGTGATGATGGAATTCATAATTTGGGTATGTAAATGGGCTTATGGAAGGCCCATGAGTTGGCCAAAACCCGGTAGAATTTTTTAAATTTTGGACTTAGGAGTTAGGGGTTCTGGCTAGGTGCCCTTATATTAAGTTGTGGGTAAAGTGTATCACAAAAAGATCCTCTGGCAAAGTGGCTAAGTGACACCACTAGGGAGCTTTAAAGGTGGCGTGTAAGTGTTGGGGAGATGGCCGAATATGGGCATAGACTCTATGGGGTCTTCTTTTGATATTTTTGGTTTATTTATTGAAGGAGCAGCAAGGTGTAGTGTCGATTTGGAGTAGCTTGGATCGCCGGAGTAGCTAGGCCTAGTCATCAATCGCGACAAAGGTAAGGTGCCTAAGGCCATTATGGATGGTGGCCGAATGTGTAAGTGTTAATATTGGAAAGTTCTTAATTTGGTTCAATTATTGCGAGCTGATCTATTTAACAATTGATTATAGGAGAAATCGTGTAGGAGATCTCGTCAAGGAATATCGCAAATCAGGTGTGTAACGAACCCTTTCATAGCTTAAAGCGATAAAATGCTGAAAAGCCGAAATGCCAAAATTCTGGCATTTCGAGGACTTGTGAGCAAGCGAACGCTCATTAGTTAGTTAGAATCGATGAGACGGTGATCGAGAACGATGGAAACGGTAAGAATGTGATTTTTGACGTTCTTGGTAAGTTGGGCCTCGAGGGGCCGAAGTGGGGCCCATTGGGCTTTCGGGCCTATTTGGGTAAAAATTGGTAGAAAACGGAAATCTGTTATATGGCATGATAAGACTGTTAAAATCGTTATGGAATATAGGCTAAATGGGCCTAGATGACGAAATTGGCTAAGTAGGGCCCATTAGGGGTTTTAGGCCCAATAACTCGATTTCGCTAAAAATGGGCCAGAATCACTGTTTGCACCCATGGATTGTTAGTAATCATTAATGAACATGGAAACCCTAATTTTGGTAAAATTATGAGATTACCCTTATACCATGAAAATGACCGTTTGCCCCTAGGTAAAATGACCATTATACCCCTAGGGTTTATGTATGATTTTAATACATGGGATTTTGATAAATATGGTAAGTATGATATGCACATGAAATGTATGATATGCACATGATATGTATGATATGCACATGAGGTAATCATAAATGCATTGGGTTGGGTTTTATATGGATGGAGGAAGTGAAAAGGGCTTATGCCCCGATTATCAAAAGGGCTTATGCCCCGCTTATAAAAGGGCTTATGCCCCGATTATTGAAAGGGCTTTTGCCCGAGTTATTAAAAGAGGCTAGGCCTCGGTTATATGATAAAGCACTATCTTTGCCGGTGGAGAGTTTGGAAGACACAGGATCGATTCCTGTGTTGGCAAATAGGAGTATTTATTTTGTGCGGGAAGGGTAAGTGTTGGAACCCGAGTGGATTCTCGAAGAGGAGAGAGTTGGATCAAGTCAAATGCATAAATTAAGGAGGGATAAGGGAAGAGATTTTAGGGATGTGATATGGAGATAGAGTTGGTGAATAAGGGAGTTTGGAGAGGGATTTTCAGAGGGTATTAGGTTAGTAATTTCGGCATTAGGGTCTTAGTTGTGCCGATTTTGTTCTTTGGTGTGTAGCTTTTTCTCTCTTTCTTTTCCAGCCGAATCTACCTCCCTTCTACTCAATTTTCTTCCTTTTTCTTTCTTTCAAATCAGCCCACTATTTCCTTTCATTCACCATTGTTTTCCCTTATCTCTATTTTTGCCGAAGTGCCGCAAAAAGCCGAATCAGTGAAGATAGGGGGTGCCGATTCTTTGTGACCAGCAACCTTTTTCTTCCTTTTCAATAGTTGGCGTTCGGTTCCTTTACCTTTTAGACATCCGGATTCAAGAGGAGAAAGACTGTGGTAAGTGTTCAAACTTTAAACAATTCCTAGTGTAGCTTTGGCCAAAAGTCGAAACTCCAAGTTTAGGGAGATGGCGAATATGGGCATAGACTCTATGGGGTCTTCTTTTGATATTTTTGGTTTATTTATTGAAGGAGCAGCAAGGTGTAGTGTCGATTTGGAGTAGCTTGGATCACGGAGTAGCTAGGCCTAGTCATCAATCGCGACAAAGGTAAGGTGCCTAAGGCCATTATGGATGGTGGCGAATGTGTAAGTGTTAATATTGGAAAGTTCTTAATTTGGTTCAATTATTGCGAGCTGATCTATTTAACAATTGATTATAGGAGAAATCGTAGGAGATCTCGTCAAGGAATATCGCAAATCGTGTGTAACGAACCCTTTCATAGCTTAAAGCGATAAAATCTTGAAAAGCAAAATGCCAAAATTCGGCATTTCGAGGACTTGTGAGCAAGCTTAACGCTCATTAGTTAGTTAGAATCGATGAGACGGTGATCGAGAACGATGGAAACGGTAAGAATGTGATTTTTGACGTTCTTGGTAAGTTGGGCCTCGAGGGGCCGAAGTGGGGCCCATTGGGCTTTCGGGCCTATTTGGGTAAAAATTGGTAGAAAACGGAAATCTGTTATATGGCATGATAAGACTGTTAAAATCGTTATGGAATATAGGCTAAATGGGCCTAGATGACGAAATTGGCTAAGTAGGGCCCATTAGGGGTTTTAGGCCCAATAACTCGATTTCGCTAAAAATGGGCCAGATTCACTGTTTGCACCCATGGATTGTTAGTAATCGTTAATGAACATGGAAACCCTAATTTTTGGTAAAATTATGAGATTACCCTTATACCATGAAAATGACCGTTTGCCCTAGGTAAAATGACCATTATACCCCTAGGGTTTATGTATGATTTTAATACATGGGATTTTGATAAATATGGTAAGTATGATATGCACATGAAATGTATGATATGCACATGATAAATATGGGATTGGATCCAATTAAAGAGCTTGGTATTTAAGCAGCCTTCATGGCTCACCTCATCTGTCTCGGATACCTACCTGGTGCCCAGCTTCCATACACTTTGTTAACTCAATAAAATGTATGGTTTTAAAACACTAAAACGGAACATGGGTTTTCAACTCCAATGTGGCACGTCAGATTCGGCCATAACGTCTGGGCCGGGTTTGGGGTGTTACAGGAAACAAACTAGGTATACATATAGGATGCTTAGTAAGTTCATAGGCATTAAACAAAACTTACCTTACCTTTTATCTAAATACATTAGGCTACCATAACTTTACATGGTTTGGCTAGACAAGGCAATTCAAACACCAATAAGGTGAGCATTAACATATAACCAAACCATATAATACCTCAATCACTTATCATTCCATTTTATGTCATTTTAAACAACTAATCTCAAAACTCATTCAATCAAATAATGATTCAATCTCATACATCTCAAGGTCATTATTCAAATAAATTGTTCATAGTCAATTCAACATTTTTCCATTGGAACATCAAGTTCAATTCATCACATTTCAATTTCTTATTTTCATATAAATTGTTTTGTCCAATGAACCCTAGTAAACAGACTCGGGTACACAGGTATCTATACCACACCAGTTGCTCGCCCAAGCTGAATATATAAATATGTCAGGTTACCTGTCTGGGCTAAACATTTATAACGACATTAGGTTACCTGTCTGAGCTAAACCTAAGTCACATATATTTGAGAATCTGTAACAAATGTTGGACCCTAAAAATATCTATATTCAATCCCGTACGAGCGCATACAAGACCTTATTGGCATGTCAATCGTATCTTAACCTTTACTGAGTTTACATGGGCATCTTTAACACATGTAAACATTTTTTTTCAATTTAGTCCAAATTTAGCCTTTTGAACCAATTCACAACCAAACATATATATAATTACAAATCAGATAGACAACAACCTATATAAATAAATACCAATGAACTTACCTGATCAAAACACCAAACTAGTCGATTCTTGAGGGACTACTCGATAATTTTTGCTTTTCCCTGATTACCTCCGGTTTGATTCAATTTTTTATTTATACAATTTTTTCATTCAATCTATCAATACCAAACATTTATACATTATGCCTTGACATGAATGAACCTAAATAATCCCATTTTTTATACCCATAAAATTTTAAATTTTATTCAATTTAGTATCTAAAATCGAAATAACCATATCTTTCAATTTTGAGACTCGGTTTAAAAACTGACTTCAATT
The DNA here is from genome assembly GCF_025698485.1 of Gossypium arboreum. Lineage (NCBI taxonomy): Eukaryota > Viridiplantae > Streptophyta > Magnoliopsida > Malvales > Malvaceae > Gossypium > Gossypium arboreum. The sequence goes on from NC_069081.1 coordinate 2,926,287, forward strand.
ACATTCATTAGAGACCCTCTGATTTCTATTTATAACGAAATTTCACAACAATTTCACATTTTATTCACTTTAGTTATTATCTGCAAAACTAACAATTAAACTTTTCAATCTGGTCCTTTTTCATAATATAAGCTTAAAATGTATCAATTTAATACCAGTTTCTTCAAGAAACCAACAATGGTAACTTTAAAAAAATTTATCAGTTTTACAAATTGGTACATGAGCTAGCTAAATCAAGTTCTCATGACCTGAAAAACATAAAAATTATAAGAAAAGGACTTGAAATCACTTACCAATCAAGGACCGAAAGTTGAAAGCTTCCAAAAATGGATTTTTTTAGGTTTTCAAAGCTTAAATGGTGGAGAAGAAGAAAAAAAGATGGCAACTTTGCACTAAATCACCTTTTTATACTTGGATTAAAACTTAATTAACCTAAATTAATTAACTAAATATTAATCATCATTAATTAAAATTAGTGGAATTTAACATCATCATCCATTATTTGATATAAAAAAAGGTTTATTTACCATTTTGAACCTGTGACTAAATAAAAACTTATAGTGATTGGACTTTTACAATTTAGTCTTTGTATCTAAATTAACTATTAATTCAACAAAATTACCGGATCATACTTTAATATAATGTTTTACATTCTATGTAAATATTCATATTTAATATTTATGGACTCGATTTATGGAAATGGGTTCCAAAACTGCCAAATTTGGCACCATTGAAATTAGGTTATTACAGATTTAAGCTTTAAATTTTTTTATGGAGAAAGCTTTCCAGCTAGGCATATGCCTAATTGCCCTATTCCTTAATAATGCTCACTACACTGTTCTTCATTGGACTGATATACTTTAAAGGTGTTGATGGCTGAGCTCCATCAAGTCATAATTATATATATATTTTTTAAAATTTTAATTTTAACTTGAGTTGAACATGATTTAATTCAACTCTCTATTTCAATATTTAAAAAATATTTATATTTAATATTTTTATAATTACATTTACATAAAGTACTAGAATTTTGTGATTGATAATAGTCTAACTTGAATTTGTAAACATTATTATTGTATGATCCGTACAAATTAACATATAGTCTGAACCATTGTACACAATTATCGGCCTATACATATATATGGCCACATAGATTTATGATTATAATAATGAAGAAAAACATAGATTTATCATCATTTTATTTCTTCAACAAAGAAACGTACAGTGGTATGTATACAAATTTCAACTTGGATATAATAGTTGTTTGATTGTTTCAATTAGGAGTCAAGATAGACAATATATAATCCAACACCTATCAAGTGAATTGAAGGACCATTATTGCTTGTCTTTTGGCTTGTAGCAAAACACTCAACTCAAGGGACTATTCCTCACAATTTCTTTCACTTTATGGGAACAACACATATGCATTTATTGTTAAATCAAATCGCATATTGTGAGCTCCCTTTTTTGTGATCTAAGATTTATGTTGTAATTGCACTTGTATCATTAGTTATTTTATTTATTCTAATTGTCAACTTATTAAACTTTATATTTTAATTTTTTTTAAAAATAACTAATGACATAATCTTCGATGCATCGTAAACCAACTAAAAATCTGTCTAAGGTAAGTGCACCAATTAATTAATAGTATAGTTACAGTGAGCAAAGATATCATTCCTACGAAGACTAAAAGTACTAGCAATTACCATCTTTCTATTATTTAACCGAATAATTTGAGTGATTTACCCAAAAACTAAAATTAACTAAATTCATTAACTAACTAATGAACATGACAAATAACAAAACAGAAAAATAACTGATTAACAACCAAGAAGCGTAACAATACCTAGGAAAGAATTCACCTAGACTTTAGCTACCATTCTCAATCTAAATTACGCAATTTCTTTATTTAGTTTCTTGATCCATAGAAATCTCTAAATTATGCTAATATCTCTTTCAAGAGTAAGAGCAACTGACTCTAGGTTGATTAATTAAAATTTCTTTCTAATTAAAACCCCTATTATTGCATTAACTTGTGCTATGGATTCCCCTATTAGATTTTACTTGAATCTAGTAGATTTATGTCGTCCTATTTCTAGGATTGCATGCAACTCCACTTAATTACGCAAGATCTACTCTTAAATAGGGTCTATTCCTCCTCTGATTTAAGCATATCAAACATGGATAAATAATCTAAAAATATCAAATCAAGAATTAAACACATAATTGAGAATAAGATTTAAGTATTTGTTGCGTAAAATAAAAAAAAAATGCAAAATCCATCATAGGGTATATCTCCCCTAGGTATTTAGAAAATTAGTTCACGCTTGAAAATAAAAACATCCAAAACACAGTATAACCGAAAAAACAAAGAAACTCATGATAATCTCTTAATAAATCAAATGTGAATATTCAATCTTAACGGATATTTGCTTCAAAATCGGCTTCAATGATGTTTTTCAAGTTGTTTTCTTAAGTATTTTATGACAGCTCTCTCATATGTTCTTATTTTTGTCATATATATGTCTTAGAATACCTAGAAAACCTAAAAAAATGTGTTTTCTCGCAGTTCAGAGTGCCAATTCGTGAAATTGACATGACTTGTCACATGACGGTGTGGCAACCCATGTGGCTCACACGGCCGTGTGTTTAGGCCGTTTAGCTCATTTTTCAATTTTTCGTTTTTCGCTCCTTTTGTTCCCAAATGCTATCCTAAGTATAAAACATGAAGTTAAAGGCCTAAGAGCATAAAATTCACCATTAACATCGAATAATCACCCAAAAATGCATTAAGAATGAGATTAAAACATGTTACTTTTAGCACTCATCAATCTTTTATTTATAAAATATTAAAAAAATATTCTTGAGAGTTGTAAATTGTAAATGTGTATCTAACTAGGTTGTGGTAAGAATTGTGGCCACAAGTAAACCAACTATAAGAAAATTAATCATGCAATAAATGTTTACATAGTTTGAACATAACATATGTTTGCAAAGCTTTATTCAAAGAATCAATTCACTAAAATTCACATAATACAAAGAATTTGATGATTTAAGCTCTACCCTTTCACTCAAGTTGTAGCTTGGCTTTTTTATATCTTAGTTTGATTCTCACATTTAGCCATCTCAATCACCTAGAAATCCTTTTCAAAAAAATCGGTCAAAATGATAAATTATCTTCACATGACAGTTTCCTATTCAACATATTTTACACTCTAATATATCCTCTCAAAACTCTATTTGCAAGTTGAACAATTCTATGTTTAATATAAACATTTTTTAAGATCAATGTTATCCCTTATCACCAATTCAAAGGCACGACTCACTTCTCATTTAAAATGTTATTGTATCTACCTTATCTTCATTTTAAGATAACAACCAAAACTTCAAACATCATATGGCTTTTTTTTCTTCAGTTTTTATAGTATTTGATCACAACATGATTCTTTTGTGTTCTACCTGGGGAGTCTTCACTCAATTCTATACCTAATCTAAGTGCATAATTTTTGTTATATTTTTCAAGATAGAATATGTAACGCCCTAGACTCGACCTAGACATTATGGCTGAACCTTGAGAAATTACATTAGCTTGTCTAAAAACCCAGAAATTGAAATCTAGCTTTCGAAATCATGTGAATCAAAAATATTATTTTTGACAATACTCTTACATGTTATTTAGAAAAAACATGCACGAATTTTTTTTTATTTTTCGGAGAAGCACTTAATTTGATAATTTTTTAGCAAAAATTTCGAAGTTGATAAGTTGAAAACGTGACTTTGATAAGTGAAAATGTATAATTTTTTCAATTAAGCATATTCTGAAACTCTCGTTATTAACATTCTTAAAACTCTTTTCAAATTTGTAGTGAAAAATCATTAGCTCGTTTAACTTTGAAAATCAAGCGTTTATTTTAATTGGCAAAAGTCATGCAGAAAACTTTAACTAAATAACAAAAACCAAAATTAAATCTAAAAATTTATCTAGAAATCAAGAGTCCAGCAAAATTCAATTATTAGTAAATCAAATCATCTTATGCAAGAAAACCAGTCCAAGTTTCCAAACGTCTTACACTCCTAATTTTGTCAATTACCTAAAAAGTCAGAAAAATTAGGTGAACTTACAAGCTCAGTGTGTAACTCAACCCAAAAAAAGAACAAACTCGTACAGTAACAGTTACAGAAATAGATGCAATATCAAATACATAATTAGATCATACCCCCATCCGCTACACATTATCCTTGTCTATCCTTACACACCACTTAGGGTGTCAAATACCCATCCAACCCCCACACACTAATAAGTGAGCATATGTCACTTTTCAGAAATAGTGCAGCCAAGCTGCTAAATAATAGTACGTGGTAAACCTCTAGATTCATATATATGTAGTCAGGCCACCAGAACTGATATGTGTGGTTTAAACCACTAGATAAGACAAATAATTAAACTATCAACACTTCCTCTGTCATAACAATATTCGCACCCCAATGCTCATACAAGTAGCATAAGATAATAAATGTACATATGTCATGCATAGTTTTCACATCAAAACATGCTATCAGACTTATCAGATTATAGATCATATACAAATTTAGCATTTTAGACATTCCAGTAATCAAAAAACATACAATAGCAATTGATTAAATCTCATGTCTCAGAGTTATTTTTATAAAATACGGACCCTACAGAGTGACTAAATACGAATCATAGATCAATACAACCCTAGGTAAAATTTTCAAAAAATGGGTCTACACACTCGTGTAGCCCATATGGCCCAACTAGACCACCCTGTGTGGTCCACACCGCCCAACTAGCCCAAACCTTGTGGCTCACACGACATAGCACACGACCGTGTGGTGTCAACTGTCCACTTTTCAACTTCGCATTATTTGTAGTTTTTCGAGTTTTCGTTACACACCTGATCGTTTTTCGATGCAATCACAACAGAGAGGATTCCTGTACCTAAATTGACATTTCAAAATGTAAAAATTAACAGTGATAAGCTAAATTCTGAGTTCCTAACTTGGTCGCAAACATTAACTAAACATTCATAACAAGATTCGGCCTAAAAATGCATTGATCGCTTACCCTTAATAAGACAACGACTTATAACAGAAACTAAGTCATCGGAGGAGTGTTCTTCTTAATATTTTCACCTTAAACAATGATTTCCAAATAAACAAATAAACCTATGCCATATAGAAAAGCCAAATCATCATTCAAAATCTCACATTAAAAGCTAAATACCAATTGAAGGATTAATTCTTCACTATTGAACCCAACAACCATAAATACTACATCATCACAGAAAATCCATACTCTTACTCGACACCATAATCATGCACAACCAACACCAAAATTAAAGGAGTGCCAACAACACCGAATTTATGTCGGCCAAAAAGGAATCAAACAAAAGAACCCCTACCAAAGCAACACAATAGATGAAATGAATGGAAAAGAGAGAAAGCCAGAGAAATTATGGAAAGAGAGAGAATAAAAGAAAAGAAAAAACAAAAAGAATGAAAATTAAAACAGAAGAAAAGAATGGAAACGTGAAAAATTGGACAGCAACTAGACTGAAAAGTGGGAGAAAGAGATGGTTGTGAGGGAGGAATTTTAGGGATTATAAAAAAAAAAAACTATCCACTGAATCTATTTGTTATGCAACTTAGATTTACTTTGCATACATAGGATTCAAACTCAAGACCTTTTGGTAAGCTAAAGTCTTACCACTAAACCAATAAGCTCATTTTTATCATTAGTTTAGCAAAAATATCATTTACGCCAGATGATCAAGGATAGGGGTTAAAACAAAATTAATAAAAATTTAATGAAAATGATTCAAACCAATAAGCAAAAATTTGCAAATCTCCTCTAACAGAAAAAACAATAAAAAAGTTCAAAGTTTAGTTCAAAATAATAACTCCCCTAACAATAAAAGCAAACAATCTTGAAGAAAAAAATCATAGAACATAAATCAAATGATTGCTCTCTAGTTGCTCCCCTTAAGTCTTACCCTCCTTTTTTGACAAAAATTGAAAAAGGGTGAGCATGAAGCTTTAACCTCCGAGTCACGAATATATTGCAACACATCAACCTTCCTTTTGAAAATGGGTAGAAGGGAGTTGAGGAAATCTAAACCAATTTTAGGATTCTTCAAGGTCAAAGCCCATTGTGCACGTGTCAAAGTATTTGTGTCATTGGAGGTAAGCTCAGCTACTTCCACACCAACAAGTTCTTCTTTAGCTTCTACAGCTATTCAAAATATATTCAGGATAGTATCAACCACATGAATATTAGTGTCAAATTTGAAATTATACTTCAATTCATGAGGGAGTGGCTTTAGTAAATAATCATCAAACATAACATTTTAATGTCTCATGATGAGTTGGTAAATCAATGAAGGAAAAGGTAGCCTAACCTTACTTCATCTATCTCAAACATGTTTAATAGTTTGATTAAAAATCATAAAGCCAAAGTCGACTTTGGTTTCATTACCAACTTTGTAAAAAAGAAGAAGAGCTAGAGCCTTTACTAAAAAGACATTATGAGAAGTTGGCATCTAGTTGCAGATGACTAGTTTGTGTAATGCAACATAAAACTTACTTAAGCTCAAAATTGGTATCCAGTCTTTTTATTCCAAGATGTTCAAACTTTTAAAGTTATAATAGTGGGCATTTTATTATAATAGTATCAAACTCATCCTCATGTTTAGAAATTCCAAAAAAGAACATAAGTAATAGAGGATTAAAATCAAAATAGTGTCCTCTTACATGAACCATCATACAATTTCTAGACTCATTGTTTGCAATATCCTTCTTCAAGTGGGCATAAAACTCAAGAAAAATATATTTTACATAGGGCAACAAAAATTTGGTTGTATTCAGCAAACTCAGCTTTTCTAAGGCTTGCACCACTCTAACTTTGGCAAAATCTTCAATATTTATATTTTTTCTCTTGTATCAAATGTTTTTGTTATAGGGTATTCATCCTATTCATGTAGATTCTGTTAAGAAAGCATGGAGCTTCCTTCTCAGCCACAACTTTCTTTTACTTTTTAGATTTTGATGGAGGTAGAGTGGACTTAGATTTTCTCTTCCTTTTTTTTGGGAGTGAAATAACATTGGCTATGAGTTTGAATAGAAGTTAAGTGTCTTAGGTTATATTCTATTTCTAAATGAGAAAAGCAGTGAAATAATCCTTAATTTGCGATAGATTCTATAGCTAAACATAGTGTAATGTCTTTTTTCTCTTTTGTGGTAGTTTGTTCTTACAAATATTCTTTTGGAAGAACAAACTCAGTGGCAAAGTTACCTTAGCTAGTAAGAGCTTCAATAGGAACATTTTTTGTAATTTGATTAACAAGATCATCAAGATTTATAAATTCTTTATTGACATCATTAGTAATAGAATTAGTACCACCATTAATACTTGTATATGCATAATTTATAAGAGTGTTGGGTTGATAGATTGCCATTACCCAAGCATTAGGATCTTCACAATTTCAAGTAGGTATAGGAGAGTCTCCACAACCTTTGGTACAACAAGCTCAATAAGAGTCAGTTCTTCACCCAAAACATTCACAAGTTTAGCTATAGAGGTTGCTGGCTTGGATTTCTATCTTTTGGTCAATATTATTTGAGATCTTATTCTTTCAACTAGTGTAGTCAGTGTCGCACTAGTTCCAATTATTCTCATCGATGCACAGCATTCCAGTGATAAACTGCTACAACCAACTCCCTTTTCCACACTGATTGAAATTCTAGTCAGTATCGATCGCATCGGAACCATATCGTCTAATTCTGGTTACATTAATCAAAACATTTTGCATCAATTAATTCATGAATAATAGTAAAAAATGTAAAATTTCTAACTTTTTTACTAAAATTATAATAAATAATAAAAACTCATACCGAAACATTATGCATCGGCTCGTGAATGAATAATATTAAAAATATAAAATTTCAAACTTTTTACCGAAATAGTAATAAATAACAAGAACTTATATTGGAACATTGTGCATTGGCTCGTATGAATAATATTAAAATATAAAATTTCTAATTTTTACAAAAATGGTAATAAATAATAAAAATTTTACTGGAACATTATGCATCGGCTCGTGCATGGCTATTTTATATTTGAAATATATTTAATATTATTCATATGATATTTGTAAATATTTTTATATATATTAAATATTTTTCTAAAATATTGATCAATCCAAAACGATACACCAAACATATCGGTGTGCAATAATTCCAGTAGAAAAATGATGTGTCCACCACTGCGATACTAACTTCCTTACTTTCGACTCTAAATAAAAACACCTCATTAGATGAATCACTTTCATTATTAGATTTTCTTTTTATTTAGCCCATTGTTTGGATTATTCAATCTTTTGCTTAAAATCCTTCAAAATACTATAATTAGAATTAGTAACATTAGGGCTCTAACTTGATTCTTGATCTTTTGCATTACTAGATAATTCTTCAATATGTTGTTGCTCCTCCAATTGACTTCTTCTTTTAGGATCATTCTCACTATTTCTTTTAACCCTAGTTATGGTGAAAGAAGCAGGGTGAATAAAATTTTGATTCTTGAAAAAGAAAACAATTGGATTAAAGATTGATAAGGTCTTTGAAGTGGGTGCAAACACTAGAATTTGATAAGGAGTATGTAAAAATAAACAAACCTTAAGATTATCTAAAAGGAATTAGTACATTAATTGTCAACATAAAAAAGTTTAAGTTAAATTGAAACACTCTAACGAATACAAATGTATTTTCTTTCAAGAGAAATTTAAAAATTAAACAAGATAAAAGATAAAAATACAATGAAATTTAAGTATTACAAGCTTTTAAATCAGTTTGAAGTTTCTTAAACTTGTTACCATATATTTCGTAAACAAGACAATAAGAATTTTGTTTTTTTTTTTTTGTGATCTCATGCTTTAATTCAACCATATTTTGTTTGTCCAAGCCTCTAATGAAGTGATGGCAAATATCAATATGTTTTATAATTGAGCGTAGCACTAGGGTTTGTTTTTGGAATATTTGTGGCTTGTATTATCACAATAGACGTTGGCACATGTTGAACACACATCATAGTCCACAAGCATTTATTTTGTTCATATTAATTGGGTATAACATCCTCTAGCTACAATATAGTCAACTTCTATAGTGGATAATGAGATGAAAATTTTTTCTTGATATAGTAAAAGGCTAGATTATTCCTAAAGTAAAAACATGCTCCTAAATTGCTCTTTTGATCATCCAAATTCCCTACCCAATTAACATCACAATATCCTACAAGATTAAGAATAGTATATTTAGTGAACCAAATACCCAAATTCAAAGTACCAGCATATCTAGTTATCTTCTTATTGTTTTCAAAGGGGTCTCCTTTGGTAAGGCTTGATATCTTGCACATATGCTAACATTATGGCAAAGATCTAGTCTCCTAGTTGTGAGATACAATAAATTACCAATCATGCTTCTATATGTTGTAACATTAGTTGCCACGCTAGTTCATCCTTAGTGATTGTATCATTCAATCCCATCAGAGTTCTGATTGCCTTGGTAGTTTCTGCACATATACTTCATTGAGTTGTTTGTTTTGAATCCCAAAACATATGTCAATTTCCTTACCATACTCATCTTAAATTATCTTTCATGAGATTAGTAAATTCTTGACATGCTTTTATTGAAGTGAAGCTAAAAATCATGCCATTCATATAGATCTGTGCTAATAGGATTTCTCCTTTCACTTATTAGTGAAAAGAGTTTTATCAACAACCCCTATTGCAAAGCCCTTTTTAGATAATTTGTAATAGCCCAAAATTGGGTCTAGTTGGAACATAGGTTTCGGGACCACAAAATCTGAGATAGAAATAATTATTTTATGATTATTTTGAGGTCTATGATATGATTGCATGATTGTGTGAAAATTTCGTGAAGAAATTCTATGCATAAAGTGCTCAATTTGAAGTTAGGGACTAAATTGAATAAGTTGCAAAACTTGCATTCTAGAAGTTTCTAGTATGAAATTGCTTTGAAATATTAATTAGAAGGTCTTAAATAGAAATTTGACCAATTTCTAAGTGATGGACAAAAATTAGACATAGATGGAATTTTTGAAAGTTTAGTAAAGAAGGGCGTTTTGGTCATTTGGTAATTAAAAGAAATAAAATGGGAAAATAAAGCCAAAATTGACTCATCTTTCTCATGGAGGCCGAAATTAGCATGGGGGAAGTCATGGCTAGGGTTTTCAAGCTTTCCAAGCTCAATAATCCCGAAAAACAAGATTTGAACCTAGAATGAGAGAAAAATCGAAAATTGGGAAAGTTGGTAAAATAGCCGTTTTAGTATCGAGGTAAGTTCATATGTATAATAAGTATTAATTTATGCATGTTTCAATGTAAAATTGATATATTCATTATGATTTTCGAGGTGTTGAAAGTATGTAAGTTGGTATGATAATAATACAACAATAATGCTATAATTTATATTTGGAAGTTAAATTTAGTGAATTAATTGAATTATATTAAATTAAATGATTATGGTGCCAAGTTTATGAATTGATTTAAAATATGTCTATGGTACATGAAGTGCATTGAATTATGATACATAAATGTGTCTTCTATGATTATGGATATTATGGGAAATTGTAAGTTCATATGATTTTTAATAAGGCAATGTGTAATTTAGTGTTATTGCCTTGATATTAAATGAGATGTAAGTTTATCTGTAAGTAATACATCAATATTACTTGTATTATGATATTTTATAATAATATTGGAAATATGTTTATGGATAATTACTTGATTGGTGAAATTGTCGGAAAAGAGAGAGAAATCCCGGTTAAACCTTCGGAAAGATTGGATGATACAGATAGTATGTAGCTAGGTCACATGTATGGTGCTGAGTGCACATCATGTGTACAAGAGAGCTACAAGATATTATGATGTAGCTAGGTCGCATGGGTGATACTATGTGTACACCATGTAGACAAGAGAGTTACGGGATATATGTAGCTAGGTCGCATGCATGGTTCTAGGTGAAGGACACCATGTAGACAAGAGAGCTACGAGATAAATTGGCTAGGTCACATGGGTGGTACTGAGTGTTCACCATGTGTACTAGAGAGCCAAACTATATGATGGGTGGAGCTATGTGCTGAAACCACCAAGTATCGAGGATTGATCCGAAGTGTTTAACGGGAGACTCTCTATGTATTGCTTTGTGAGTTTTGTGATGAATAAGTGCAGGAACTTGATTATGTGAATGATGTGTTCATTAAGTGACCAGGATGTGCTGAGGTTATAAACAAGTAAGTTATACATGAGGATGATTTTATGGTGACCTTGTGGTCATGGGCCTATACTTATGATGTATGAAATGTGGTGAAAATGATTTGTGATATGTATGTTAAAATGAGGTTAATACAAAGAAAGTGTGAAAGAGTGAATTAGCAATAAAACTGTTTTGGATAGTAGTAGTGACGCGATTTTGAAAAATTACCAAAAATAGTAGAAATTGAATCAGAGACTTAATGAGATATAAAATTAAAGCTCAATGAGTCTACTTTCATATAAAAGAAACAGAACAAGAAAAGGAGTTCTATATTTTGAGATATTTATGTTTTTGTGACACTGGTTCAGAATGATTACGTGATCCCCTGTTCTGACTTTGGAAAATCACAAAATTTTGGATAAACATAATTAGAGGCTTAAACTTATATTTTTAAAATCCATAATGAGTCTATTTTCAAGATAAATCAACAATAACATTATCCGAGTTTTTTACTGTGAGATAATTAATTTTTAGTGAAGAGAGGTCAAAACTGTCAGAAAGTGAAACAGGGGAAATTTTAATGAATAAACTGTACTAATTGGCTAAACCAAAAATTATGAAAATTTTATGGTGGAAATATATGTGAGTCTAGTTTTAGAGGAAATTTACGGATATTAATTTAGAGCTTTTTAGCTCGAATTATAAATAAGTAAGTGACTATGACTAGTGTGGATAGTTTGATGTGAGCATTTATTAGTAAATTGTGAAATCGACTTACAAGAGTGCTATATACATTAAGGATGTGGAATGGAGAGGAGGAGGAGGAAAATAAATATATGTGGAATACATGGAAACTATGGTATATGAAATATTGATATAATGAAATAAATGATATGTGTTTACAAGAAAACAGAAAGAGAATGATATGTATCATGACATGTATATATATATATATATATATATATATGACTAGTCTCAATGCAATGCTTGTTGGGTATGGAGTTGAATTGAAATGTTTCAGGCAAACATGTTATTTTGCGTATCTGAATTGTGGTATTTTATAAAGATATGATCTAGTTTTAAATATGAATGCTTGATGATTAAGCTGAAGATATTTTGTAAGATGATAATCTTGGTATAAATGTATAAGTGGTACTATAATAAACAAGGTAAAATGAGTATGAGAGACACATGTATGATGACATACAAATGCTATGTTGTGGTTTAATTGAGAATATTTAATCATTAAATGAATACCATGTTATATGCTTTTGATTTTGTATAAGTGTGTCAGAGATTAAGGTTGACCAAAGCTTGGAAAATAGCCTAGGTCTATTCCACACAGGCAGAGACACGACCATGTGTCTCAGCCGTGTATGGAACACGACTTTGGGACACGGGCGTGTAGAACCTTAAAGCATGAAATTTCCAAGATTTTCGTAAGTTCTCGGTTTAGTCCTGAACCCTTTCTAAAGTATGTTTTAGGCTTCGTAGACTCAAATAAGGGACTATGTGTAAGTGAATGAACGTTTTGAAATATGAATGAAATTTTATGGCCCGTATTTTAGTTTGATGTTTGTATGTTTGTCCGGTAACGCCTCATACCTTATCCCGACCTCGGGTACGGGTAAGGGGTGTTACATAATTACTTAGTGAACCTTTCATAACATGATTTGAGGCTTGTTTCAATCCATAAAGAACTTTAGTTAACATGTATACAAGATAAATATAACTAGCATTAATAAATCATTTAAGTTGAGCAACATATATCTCTTCATATAGAAATCCATTCAAGAAGGATTTTTTGACATCTATTTGGTAAAGTTTTATGTCCAAGAGACATGTTGTAGCTAACAATATTTGATGGACTCAAGTGTTGTCACTGGTGAAAAAGTTTCATCAAAATCCACTATTCAACTTGAGTATACCCTTATGCAACTAACCTGACTTTGTTTCTGATGATGTTTCTAAGTTCATCGATTTTATTCATGCAGATCCACTTGGTTCTAAGAATGTTGCGATCTTCAGGTTGAGGGACAAGCTCTCATACATTGTTTCTTTCTAACTGAAACATCTTTTCTTGCATTTCTTAAATCCATAACTCATCTTCAAAGGCTTCTTCAACTTTCTTAGATTCAACATTTAAAATGTAAAAAGAAAATCTTACCATGCCTTTATTTTTTGGTTGTGGCTTGTATTTGGTTTTTACCCCTTTATTAACTTCACCAATCACATCTTCAATAGGATGATTCTTTTGTATCCTAGTAGATGGTTGCAACTCAGGAATACTTGTCTAGGTTGTGTTAGGACATGTGGGCACAATGTCTATGACATTCAACTTGTCACTTTCAATCAACTCATTTTTTGATTTAGTTATATACTTTTTTCCTTTACCTCACTCATGTCTTCAGTGCCATAATATATAACCACATTAATGGAATCTGTAACAATATTGGCCCTCTTTTTGAGCACTTTGTAAGTATGGTAGTTATTTAACACCCAATAAATATCCTCTCATCAATCATGTGATCCAACTTTCTTTTGTACTCCTTATCATGTAAGATATAACACATACCAAAGATATGAAAATAACTAACAGAAGATGTTTTACGTTTCCAAATCTCATAAGGAGTAAGTCTTGTGTTTGGCTTTAAGTAAAATTTATTTATAATATAGCATGACATGTTGACTCCCTGTGACCAAAACTTGTGAGGTAGCTTGTTTGAGATCAACATTACCCTTTCCATATCTTTTAGTACTAGTAATTACCGTCTTTTTATTATTTAGCTGAAAAATTGGAGTGATTGTGTTTTAATCTATAATTACTAAACTAATTTAACTAAGAATGCAACAGAGAATGAAATAGGAAAATAATCGAAGATAACCAATGAGAGGGACAATACCCAGGAAAGAATCCACCTAGACTTCACCTATTATTATGAATTGAATTAAATGATATATTCATTTGTGTCTTAATCTATAGAAATCCCTAAATTATGTTAATATCTCTTTCGAGAGTAAAAACAACTAACTCTAGGTTGATTAATTGAAATCTCTTTTTAATTAAAACCCCTATCGTCGCATTAACTCAATCTATGGATTCCCCTAATAGATTTGACTTTAATCCGGTAGATTTATGTTGTCCTATTTCTAGGATTGCATGCAACTCCACTCAATTATGCTAGTCTCCCCTGGGTATCTAGGGGATTAGTTCATAATCTTGAATGAAAACATATCAAAGTAAAAAAAAAACCATAAGACATTGATAAGCCATAAGAGTAACATGTTTTTAATCCAATTCTTGATGTGTTTTTGGATGATTTATTATGTGAATTAGTGAATTTGATGCTCCTAATCCTTTAAATTCATGTTTTTATACTTAGGTGAGCATAGAGGAGCAAAAGGAGCAAAAACCGGGCAAAAAGAGCTGTTTCCAGGATCCACACGGCCTGGACATTGCCACACGGTTGGCCACACGCCCATGTGCCAGCCTGTCTCGATTTCGAACCCTGCTTCTCTTTTACGTGAAAAAACTAAATTTTTAGGGTTTCTAAGCATTCTAAAGTTTATAAATACATATTAGAAGGGGACTAAATGGGAGGATACAGAGAAGAGCGAAGAAATTACTAGAAGAACGTCGTCGGAATCAACTCAGAAGCAAGATCTCCTTCAAGATTGAATATCTCTAGTCAGCTTCTTTATAAGTTTTTGGGTTTCTTTATGTTTTTTAGTTTTCCTAATTTTGAGATGTTTTCCTTCCAAAGTATGAACTAAATTCCCTAGATACCTAGGGAAGATGAAACCTATGATGGATCTTGTTATTTAATTTTCTGAATTACATGATAAATACTTGATTTCTTGATCTCAATTATGTGTACTTATTCTATATTTTAATGTTTCCAGGATATTAATTCATGACTGATGTGCTTAACTCAGTGGAGCAAAAGTCCCTATTTAAGAGTAGATCTGACATAATTGAGTGAAGTTGCATGCAATCCTAGAAATAGGACGACATAAATCTACCGGATTAGAGTCAAATCTAATAGAGGAATCCATAGATCGAGTTAATGCGACAATAGGGGTTTTAATTAGAAAGTGATTTCAATTAATCAACCTAGAGTTAGTTATTTTTTCTCTCGAAAGAGATATTAATATAATTTAGGGATTTCTATAGATCAAGGCAAGTGAATAAATCGTTTAATTCAGTTTCAGAATAATAAGTAAAGTCTAGGTGGATTCTTTCCTAGGTATTGTCTCTCTCATTGATTTATTCGATTATTTTCTTACTTATTCTCTGTTGCGTCCTAAGTAATTAGAACATTTTAGATTTAAGACAAACTTCTTCAATTTACCGGCTAGATAATAGAAAGATAGTAAGTACTAGTACTTTTAGTCCTCGTGGATACAATATTCCCGACTCACCATAGCTATACTATTATTCAATAGGTGTGCTTGTCTTTGTCGTGATTTTAGTTAGTTAAGTGAATCATCATCAGACATAAATAAATTCAACAAAACTTCGAAAGAAATTAAAAGGAGATCTTCAATCTTGATGGAGATCCACTTCCGAGTTGACTCCGATGGTTTCTTCGAGTGTTTTCTTCAATTTTCTCTAATTACTCCCTAGGTATTCTTATAATAGGTATTTATAGACTTTAGAATGCTGAGAAAGCCTAAAAATTTGGTTTTTTTTTCACGTATTTGAGAAGTAGGTTGCGAAATCGACACGGGCTGGCACATGGGTGTGCGTCCAGCCCGTGTGGCTCACACGGGCATGTGTCCAGCCTATGTGGAAATGCCCAGGCCGTGTGGATCCTGAAAATAGCTCTATTTGTTTGATTTTGGCTCGCTTTTTGCTCATTTCACTCCCAAATACTCTCCTAAGTATAGAAACATGAATTTAAAGGATTAGAAGCATCAAATTCACTAATTTTCATAATTAATCATCCAAAAACGCATTAAGAATGAGATTAAAATATGTTACTTTTATAGGTTATCAAGTACTTTGTTATTTCTTTATTTCAACTATCCCGTTCTATTGAGGTGTATTTGAGGTTGGAAATTCCTGAGCTATCCAAAATATGTCACAAAAGCTTGCAAATTCATCATTCTTAAAACCGCGACCATTGCCAATTCTAATACGATTGATCTTCCTAATTATTTTACTCTTCTCAGTCATTAATCTGGTAGAAAACCTTTTAAAACTATTGAAACTTATGATTCGTTTTTTAAGAATTCAAGTCTTGAATAATCATCAGCACAAATGAAAACATATTTCTTACTCTCATGCTTTCTATTTGCATTGGAATAAACAAATCCATGTACAATAACTCCAATGGATGTTTTGTCACTATATGTGGCAACTATTTATAAGACATCTTATGTTGTTTTCCTAGTACATAATTTCCATAAGGTTTGGATATTTCACTACCAAACTTTTGAAGTCCCTAAATATCATCATATCGAACTAATCTTTGCAAATTTTGATAGCTTACATGTCCTAGCTTTTGATGCTAAATCTCTCCGTCTTGAATTAAAGCTCTACTGCATATATAGTTACTTATAGCAATTATCAAAGGTTTTGACACTCTTCATAATTATAACATTTTCTTCATGAATTAACTTCTAGCTATCTTTATTAAATTTTACATGAAGGCCTTGATCACATAGCTGATTAATGCTTATCAAATTTGTTTTCAATCCCTGTACAAGAAACACATTTTTAATATTAGGAAAATATTCAATGTTTAATGTATTTTTGCTTGTAACTTTTTCCTTTTTTTTTTCCATCTCCAAAAGTAACTCTGCCCTCAAAGTAACTTTTAGTATCTTTCAAATTTGCCATGTCTCTAGCCATATGTCTTGAGCAACCACTGGCAAAATACTACAGAGTATTTGTAGAAGCCTTCATTGCACTATAAGAAATGATAAAACATTTATGCTCATTTGTCTCCATATAATCTATGAGCATGTTCCGTGTTGTGGCAACTCCTATGGTCACTTTAGTTGTGCCATAAATGATTTTTCTTATCTCTCAAAATCTTGTAACATATGGGTTTTATATGCCCAACAACTTCACGATAGTGATAGATAGGTACCATTCTCCCTTCAAATTGGTCATGTCTTCAAGTGTGGTACTTGATGTTCCTACTTTCATAAAAATAGAAGGTTTATTTTGCAAAGATGATTACCAATAATTCTCAAACCTATATTCCTTAACTTCTTTTTTAATTGTAGCTAAGACTTCATCAAGTTTTTCACTTCTTGTCAAAAGCTTCTTGAGATCTCTTTAGCAACATCAAGTTTAGTTTTATTTTTGTTCAATTGAACTTCTTTTCCTTACACGAGCTAGGTAAGCTTACAATTTTTCTCCTTGAGACTTGAAACCTCACCACTGAGCTTCCCATTCACATTACCCAACAAATCCTATTTGTCTAGTATGATTTTATAGGATCAACCTAACTGTGTATCTGCATCATTATCATCATTGTCACTATCATCTATACCTTTGAACGTAAATGAAAATGTAACATAATTACTTATATGATAATCTTCATAATTTTCACTTTTAAAGTCATCGCTCCATGTGATATTGAAATACTTTTTTTTTAATGTGTTTGAACATTTTGCCTGGATATGACCATTAATCATGGCACTAGATGCCTTTTCCTTTCTTTTTGGATTTTTATTAGCAAAAGAAGCTTCTTCTTTCCCTTATTCTCACTAGACTTTTTCTTTTTAGAGTACCTTTTGAAGACCTTGTTTAAGTTCTTAGTCAACAAGGCTAATTCTTTTTTGCAAATCTTTAACAACTACAGAAGTTTCATCAATTGTGTTTGTAAATGTGTTCATTTTTTTTACACAAAGAAAGCATAGTTTTTGTTTCTTTTATTCCTTTCATGTCTAGAATCTTCAAGATTCATTTCAAAATTTTGTAAAGACCTAATAAACTTACCTAGTCTCATTTTGTTGATATCTTTGGTTTCCTCAATGGTAACAACTTATATGCCAAACTTTTCTGGTAGTGATCTTAGCACTTCACAAACTTATTTTTCTTTAGAATATATCTCACCCAAAGCATAAGCCTTATTAACAATATCACATAGTCTAGAATAACAATAAAAGATAGATTTAGATTTAGACATGCATAAAGTTTTAAAGCTAGTGGTGAGTATATGGAGTTTTGGCATATTCACTCTTGAAATTCATTCATGTGCAATCTCTAAGATATTTCATACTTCTCTTGCTGATACACATCTTGAAATCCTTTAAAGTTCTTATAGATCCACCTCATTAAAGATAGCATACAAGGCTTTGGAATTGTAGTTTGTTGTCTTATTTTCTTTAGTAGTCCGAGTAACTTCAGGCTTAAGAATCTTCTCAACTGTTTGTGAAGGTTCTCGCAACTCTCCATGCCTTTTCATCAATGGATTTAATAAAGGCTTTCATTTTAGCTTTCCAACATGAGTAGTTTGATCTATCTAGAAGTGGTGGTCGAGTTATTGATCATCATTTTTTCATGGCTTCTATGTAAACTGGCTAGATGTAGGGTTTAGGGTCACCAAATGATTGTATACTTGGCTAGGTTGTGGTAAGATTTGTGGCCCCAACTAGTAGAACAACTATAAGAAAATTAATCATACAAGAAATGTTTATGCAGTTCGAACTTAACCTACATTTGTGGAATCTTGCTTAGAGAATCAATCCACTAAAATTCATATAGTACAAATAACTTGATGATTTAAGCCTAACCCCCTCACTCAAGTTGCAACCTCATCTTTGTACATATTAGTTTGATTCTCACACTTACTATCTTAATTACCAAGTGACTGTTTTCTAACTAATCATTCAAAATGATAAACTCTCTTCACACAATAGTTCCTCGATGAACATATTTTACACTCTAAAATTTCCTCTTAAAACTTTGTTTGGAAGTGGAGTTATTCTATGTTTAATATAGACTTTTTTTAGATCAATGTTATCCATTATCACCAATTCAAGGTGTGGTTCATTCCTCATTCAAAATGTTGTTCTATCTACCTTATCTTCATTTTGAGATATCGATCGAGACTTCAAACATCATAAGACTTATTTTCTTTAACTTTTATAATTTTTGATCGAGACACAACTCTCTTGTATTGTACTTGAGGAATCTTCACACAATCTTGTACCTAATTTTTGCTACGTTTTACAAGATAAAATAATTTGAAATATAATGTCTAAAACTACCAATTAAAAATTTCATATTATGCCTGACTATCATGGTTTTTATGTTGACAAAAGTCTAGCTACATCAGCTTCACAACATGCAAAGTAACAAATTGATTTTATATGAATATAATTTACAATTGTGAACTAAAATATTGTTCATCATTCAATTACAGCTACAAAAGAGATATTATAACATGGTCGGAAATTTTCATTAGAAATGATATGGTATGAATGAATAGTAGGTCAAACTATTTTCGACAAATATATGAGAGAATAATTGTCAAAAAGTAGGTAAAATAAACTTGATTATTTGCCACAAAATTTTCGTCAAAAGAAAAATTCATATTACTTTGTTGAAAATAATTTCGTCGCAAAAAATGGGATTAGCTTTGCTATTGAGATTTGCAAAAGTTAAATGAAAAGGGGGTAAAGAATTTAAAGATTTGGTGTGGGTTAATTAATTGTCAACGTCCGCCATGCATTGCTTTTCAATGGATTCTCTAAACTAGAATACGACAGAATAAGAACAATGGTGCTGACAGAGGGGGATAAGAGATGATTGATTACTCACCCATAACCTTGATGATAATGATTCCTACTGAAATCGAAGGTGGTCTTCAGAATGATGTGTTCATAACTTTTTAGCCACTTCACTGTAGTTTTAGAAAAAGCACTTTATTATTTTTGCTTTCTGCACCACCTCAGAATCTCCATTGCCAACCCAACTGGTTGGCTACTTTACTGATTGTGACGCCACAGAATTTGAACCCATCCACCCTTCTCATTTATTACTTTCATTTGATTAATTAATTACTAAGGCTTAGTTTGGATGGGCGGTGCGTTTACTTCAGGTGAGATCAAAAACAGTGGCAGCGGTGAGATTATTTATTGTGGCGGTGAGATTGGATACTGTAACAGTGAGATTAGAAACAGCGGTGGGGTGTATGTTTGGATTCAAACACAATGTAGTGGTGAGATGAAAATAAAAAATAACTATTAAAGACATTACATTAAATTAAATTAAATTAAATTATATATGTAAAATAAATAATTATACCATATTAAATAATATATATTAATTTTTATTTATATTAAAACAAAAATTTTATTAATAAACAATTACATTACATAAAGTTCATATATCTACTTATTTATAATTAACTTTTATTTATATATTTATTTTAAAATATATTTATGGTAAATATTAAAATAATTATTACAATAAACATATAATTTATATATTTTATAATAAATTTATATATTTACTACATCAACATATATAAAAGAATAAAATTTATTTAATTGCTATATAATAATAACATTTGTAATTTACTTATTTGGATACCCAAAAGTCTTATTTTCACACCCATATTAAGGATAAAGTGGTAAAAATATTACCCACTATAGTTGTGTTTTGTTTACTGGTGTTTGACACTCCAGTCTAAAACTTCCTCACCAGTGCGTTGGAAAATCTTTCGCTGGCCAAATTTGTTGTCATCCAAACAAGTATAAGTGGTGCAATTGCACCAAAATCAAGAGTAAACGTGCTTCACTGGAAGTAACTAGGCATCCAAAGGAGCCCTAATTAACAAATCTTGACCTAATTTAATATTTTGGAATTTACGACTAGTTTAAATTTGTATGAATTTAATTTTAGTGTCTAACAAAAAGGGAAGAGTAAAGTCTTTATTGCACCAACGACTGTTGATTAACGAGTCAGTGGGGATATAGAAGGCAAGTACGCATGTTTCATTTACTTTGGATCCGGGGATCAGTTATCCACAAAGAGTCGTCCCCCACAATGCGGGCACTCAACAGCTTACATGTGGGCGCAGCAACCAACTCTCCTTTATACACATAAACTCAAAACCACCTTTTTTTAATATAGATCAGCACATCCCACCCCGAATCTTGATGAATGTTTTGAGAACTCAACTTAGTTGACAATCCGTTCAATTTGATGTAGATGGAACAAGAAGAAACTATGATTCTTAACCAATAACCTCAAAAACAGGAACATCAGACTTGGCTTAGTTATGCGGCCTGGTCTATATTTTGACTTTCAAATGTTGTTTTGACCAGAATAAAAAAGTTATGGAGGAAGGTGAAGTTAGTGGAAATAGGAAACCAAAGGATTGATGCACATGGACCATCACCCACTAGAACACCAACAGTTTTGGCCTTTGGACAATCCACCAAATCTCAAAGATGGAGCTATAATTGCTCCACAAACATGTCGCTCAAGTGGGTCATGCTGCATGAATTGACAGCAAGAGCTGCTTCTGCTCATTACAGGCACCCCATGTGCAAACATAGGTGCTGGCCAAAACTCAACAGGCACAATATACTCCATAACATGTCCGCTAATTCATGCAATCACAGTGGATCTCTTATGTGCAAAATCATACATTGAAAATTCCTAAAAAACAGTTTCGTTAAGCTACCAATACCATGCATCACAAAAATGGAGTTATTGATCAATAAGAGCAACTAAAGTACCTACAGGTCGATCATATAAGAAAATTAAAAATTAAAGGTTTTTCCTGGCAGTAGCATAAAACCTAACCTTTTTTTTTTTTTGGATAATTTATGGTAAGAGTACCTAGCCTCTGACCCCCACAGGACAAACTAATATTGGACTCCCTCAATTCGCTTGTTGCACTCAGCAGTGCTAATCCATGGCCTTTCAAGTACCTGCAATGGAGGCACAAATAATTAGCACATAAGGTTCAACACTTCCGATAGCAGTTCACCTCAAGTCCTATCAAATTTATTTCTTGTCTACCAAATGTTGTTCAACCAACAAATTATTATTGATATCAATTTTTCTTCAAGCAACTAGTCAATGACAGAAGCCTTCAACAAGAACCAAAAGCACAAGATTCCCCAGTCATTGTGACAAGTTAGCAAAGTGATTTGAGTGATCACCAAAAGTAAACGTGAGGAACATTTTTCCACCCTAACTTGTCACTGTTTTAACTAGAGAACAATTTAGCTTGAAGTATAGCGTAGTCTAGGAGTGCAAGCATTTCAATGTTCTTTGAATGTCTAATATTAGTGATTGTCAGTTACTGTAAATACCAATGACAATTGTAAGATAAACATGAGATTCAGTAGAGACACCTTCCTACCCTTCCAACAGGGTGCGAAGCACTAAATCAGCAAAACAATGTTCAACAAACTGCTAAGGACAACATATTTTAACAGCTAAAGTTAAACAGGTAAAGACATATTCTTCTTTTCTAATATTATTAGGGTTTTAACACACGAAAAAAAAAAAAAAGAGGTGCAACAGTTAAAAATCTAGCACTCATAAGGACAAAAAAACATGAATCGAAGTATAGTTCAGTACAAGAAGTATTTAAAGGGTAGAGACCATATCAAGATCATTGCTCCTATGTTGCTGCACCATATTTAGGTAATAGCATTTTGCACGGACTGAACAAGGAAATGTTAGGCCCTTTGACCCTTTCTTTTATCAAATTGCCTTTGATAGTG
This sequence comes from Gossypium arboreum, assembly GCF_025698485.1. Classification (NCBI taxonomy): domain Eukaryota; kingdom Viridiplantae; phylum Streptophyta; class Magnoliopsida; order Malvales; family Malvaceae; genus Gossypium; species Gossypium arboreum. The sequence goes on from NC_069081.1 coordinate 2,949,285, forward strand.
TCAAAACCCAATGGCCAACATTTAAAAGAGGTATATCACTTAAAAGCATTTATTTAAAACAAGACGAGAGAAAAAAGGTTAAATTTTATCTGTTTACTTTAAAACTGTTGGTTAAGGTACATTTCTTTATACTTTCACAGTAAGGGTAAAATAATAATAATAATAATAATAAAAGAAACCTACAAGGTGGAATCATTCTCTCCTTTGGCTGATCGAAAGTCCACGTGCATCACCCATCTTTTCCATTCCTCCCTATCAATCCCAATCCCAATTCCTTCTCATTAACCAAATTTATAAAATTTACCTAGTTTACGTCTTTTTCGTAAATATAGCACAATAATCACAAAGCAATTATAAAAAACCAAGTATCTACTTTGCATAGTTGAAAGTTATAAAAGACTCAAGAGAAGTGAATAAAAGAAATCAGAAAAACTCCGTTCCATCAATTTCTTTTCCATGTATCCTAGATATAGTAAGACACACAAAGAGACTACTAGCGATCCTGACAAGAACGACAGAAGGTACCATGAGACAGCTCACAACAAGCCCGCACGTTAACAGTAAGATGCGAAGTAAGACAAGCCATGGGAACCAAGTTATGTAGAGGCAAGAACGACTGGACACATCCCAATTCTCCCAAATTCCTGAAACAAGCATGAGAACCCCAATATGTCTTTAGCCATTTCATTTTGTCAATAGAAAATGTCAGCAAACTGGAATTCTTTTTCATAAAAAAAAAATAAAATAAAAAGAAAAAAAAACAGGCCCTCGTTAACTTGTATGAATCCCAATAAACTTGTATGAAACGAGACTTGGAATTTGGACTATAAACTATACATTTAGGTTACGTTTTGAGAACTTAGGATTTTAAAAAAAATGCAATTCAAGGATGGTTAATCTACAAAAATAGTCATTTTTGTTTGGCTCAGGTTACATTTCAATCACTTATATTTGAAATGTTACGTTGTAGTCATTTATGTTATTATTTTGTTACGAAGTGATAACTCTACCATTAAGTTCCGTTATCTTTTTAACGGTAATCTTAAGTGGCAGTCCAACTAGATTTTAAGTGCTAACTTGGATTTCTAAATGGGATAAAAATAGATTTTTAATTAAAAAATTTAATTAATTAAAATTTTTAAACCTAAACCTTAACTAAAAAATTGTTCATATCCTCTTTTTAATTTTTCTTCCATCTCTTCTTTTTTCAATAGTTTTTTCTCATTTGACTAGAAAAACTATTATTAATATCAAAATAGTTGAAATCAAATTGACTGCTTTATAAAGTTGGATTCAATAGAAGGTTCAAGTATGTCTTCTTTGTATTCCTCTATCTCTTTTATTCAGCACTGAAAAACAAAAGATTAGATTTTTTATTATTTAATGAAAATCCTAAATTAAAATTCTTGATTTTTTCTTCTATTTTTTGAAATTTTTTGTAGACATGTATTTTATTTTACGTCAATAGACATCTCATAAAATGCAACCAGAATCATGTTTCATTCAAGCTAATTTTAAAATTTTCAGAAAAGGGTTGCTACTTTCACTGTTCTTGTTCCTAATTATTTTATTTACCACTTACGATTACCGTTAGAGAGATAATGAAGCTTAACGGTAGAGTGATCACTTCGTAACAAAATAATAATAAGTGCCTAAATCGTAATATTTTAAACATAAGTGACAAATGTAACCTGAGACAAATAAGGGTGACTATTTGTGTAGATTAGACGAGAAACTCAAATTTTCAAATTCATGTTCAAAACATTCCATAATTTTACTGCTATATTTTCCAATCAATAAACGAGGCAATAGAAGTTTAGTAAATAAACTCAAACCAATACAGTAATCGGATTTGAATCACTTTCGCAGGAAATAATTTTCCACCAAGAGTTATTTCTAGTAATTTTACAATAAAAATCAATGTTAACTGAAAATTAGCTACTTTTAAGCCGCTTTGCTTCTATTCCCGACTTCCATGTAATGCAGAGCCAAAAGAGAAGTTTAAAGAAAAGACCTGGAAGGGGCGAAGGAGAGACGGCGTGACTGAAGGCGGGGAGCTGAGGAAGTACGGAGACGGACGCGAGGCATAGGCGCAGGGGTGCGGAGCGATGGAGCTCTGGCGGCAGACATGACGGAGCGAGAGAGGGATCCTGCACCACGCCAAGCCATTTTCGCAGTGAAGCTTTTTGGACGGAACGGTAATTACGGAGAGTGATAAGACACGACAGAAGCCGGATGTAGTAATTCAGTAAGGTTTTGGTTAGGGTTTAAGGGGATGGGTGTGTTTTGTCTCCCGTTTGCCAATTTTAGTAGACTGAACATTTGAAGCCTTTTTGGGCCTTTCGACTGCTTCTAGTTGATCCAGACTGCCTAGGCCTTTGAAACACATTTTTCTTCACTTAGAAACCTTACCAAAAATAACAACCTTCAATGCAATGCAATGAAAGAACACAGCAAAAAGAAAACGCAGCATGTCCATAGCTATTCCATGCACCTGTAATGGAGGAGGCCGATCCAATTGAGCTAAATATCTGGTGGTTTAATCCATGCAATCAATCTCTGTTTTGATGCACCATCTTTGATATTTTATGTAGTTTAACACTTAAACTCTAAACAACGAGATTGCTAGCATTTGGCCTAGAATATCAGATAACAGTCAAAGAGAGGAGACATAGGACAAGAACTGAAGCAGAAAGGAGGAGCCAAAGTTCCTCAATTTTATTGAACATAAACACCAAAAGGATCCATATTCTATCTTTTTATTATAGTAAAGAGTAAGTACTCACACAGTCTAACCGTCCATTGTATGTGTACATTGTTTCACATGATAGGTTTACAGATACCATAGTTTCTCTGTAGTGTAATCTGAATCTTCTCCAAGATTTCCGGTTTTTCAACCAAAGACCTAGTCGGTGGAGATTTCCTTCTTTCCAGCAAATGTTGACTGTCAATCCTCCACGTGCCACCAATCCTTCCACACACCCATTTCCCCAATAATCCCGGGGAAGAGCAGGAAGCAAGTATAGGTCTTCCAAGGTACTTTGAACTAGCATTTCTGCAACTGCTGCAGTAAAACTGACACCCAAATTCACAAAACATAACACCTTACTCAGTTTCATATGTTTTGAATGTTTGAAACCAGAAGTAGCTAAAACCAAATTGGTTCAAAAAGTCAACTGATTAGTGTTTCTTTAGTGATCATATCTAATTGATGAAGAAAACAGACGGTGTAGCTTACCCAAAGTTGGCATCTATCTGGAAAGGAGGGTGTGCTGCAAATAAGTTACTGTATATTCCACCTCTGAAAGCTTTCTCATGTTCTGGATCCACAAAGTATATTAAATGTTTGACCATCCGATATGAGTGCTCACTGTCATGAAGACGTGCCCACAAAGCAGCTTTCCACATGGTGGACCATCCTGGTCCTTCCTCTCCTGGTAAAATGATGAAGATAAAAGAGAAAAAGCCTACCCGACTATTACAAAAATAGTCAGCTTGAACTCTAAAATTTCTTGGGTACAATTTAATCTAATGGAATGCACGAAAACAGTTGATGCAATAAAAAAATTGAACTTATAAGCTATATTCTATACAAGATAGGATCCAAAGTTGTACAAACTAAGCCTTTAAGCAAAGAAGTTGATTCTGGGACATTCCTTCATCACATTGTACAAACAATCTTTCACATGCAATAAATTATATAATCTCATATTTTGACAAATAATATTGACAAACATTCATTATTTTTATGTTTTATATTGGCTTAGGCAAGTTTGCCCTACTCTTGAGGATCAAGTATAAACTATCACCATAGAGAAGCAACATGTTGAAAACCAAAAAAGCAAAGGACACTAACTGCAGAGTGTAGACTGGATGCAATAGACCAATATTGTAGAGGAGGGCAGAAACACTAAATAAACAATCCAGATAGCCAACAAAGACCAACCTCGTTTATGAAGTGTATTCTCTGCAGCTTTGCAAAGGTCTGGCATGCTTTCAATTGTGATTGTGTGTCCAGGAAAAAGCCCAAACAAGTGTGAAAGATGTCGGTGATGCACATCAGGGTCCTGAAAATCTTGTGCCTGTCTATCAAACAGGTAAGTTCTTAACCGGAAAATATCAACAGTTTTGATACACTGACTTATGACTGAAAATCAAGGTCTTGAAAAGTTAGCTTTAACTTTGTGGAGTTACTGACATACCCATTCCATGATGGAACCATCTTTCGCAACTTTGGTTGGGGAAAGCCTCGATTGAGCGTTACGCACTCTTTTTACTAAATCATCCTCATTTTTATCCAAAACCTGTACCAACATAAAGAGTTTAGTGAAATGGAGAACTAGGATTCTTCTTGTTAAGTTTAGAATAAGGGATTCACCTCAGCAGCTGAAACAATCACAGAGAAGACTTCTTTTATGATTGCCATGTCCATGGTTGATGAATAGCTCACACTAGCACGGTTACCATCTGGAGCGATAAAGTCATGTTCAGGAGATGTTGATGGGTTAGTTTCAAGATAACCTCCTTTCCCTTCGATCAACCAATCTAACAGAAATAGCCCGCACCCTTTCAACAAAGGGTATGCCTTGTCTTTAAGAAAATCCTAAAAACATAGGACATATTTAATAGTTAAAAGTCATTTCATAATGTATTGTGTGTTAAGAAAATGATAGTATCAGCATTACAATGCTGCAAGATAAAAGTAGTAAATTCTTCTCATTTGATAAAAGAATCATAAACTTGGAGTTTTGGCTATGAAGGCACTTCATATTGTGCACTTAACAGCAGCGAGAAAAACAATTCTGAGATAACAGAAATAGCATTCCTCTAACAAGGAACTAGTTTTTATTGTGATGTTTTACCAGGAAATGGAAAATATGTTACAAAAATATCAGGATCTCACAATGTCCATGGTGTATGTGTAGTGCTCCCACAGATGAACACAAAGCCAAGCTCCACCCATGGGCCATAATGCCCAATCAACATCACCAGCATCTGCTGATGATTTTGCCCATATGTCAGATTTATGATGTACAACCCAACCGCTTGTTTCATAGTTGACCTGTAGATTGTGTTACAAAGAAATTTTCATATGAAAAAATGTAAAATAGAAAAAGGAGGAACATATACCTCATAAGCCATAAGATATTATTGTCAAGGTCTACTGTTATAAAACTATGGCTTCTAGGTTAGAGGAGGAAGGGCAGTATGTTCGTTTCCCAGTAAAGAAAAACCCTAATAAGAAGCCAGATATCTACATATCAAAATGCAGGACCTATGACTTTCAAATCATTGCAGGAATCAGAACACTCGATTCGAAGTTTCAACCATGTAATTTAGCAGGTATAAACAGGTTATATTTACAAGACTAAATCAGTGTAGCAGGTTTAGTTTAAAGGGAAGACTCTTACTTCTGCAGTTTTACGACCATTGACCGATAGGGAACTGAGGAAATCAAATAAGGGCTCCTGGCATTCACTAAGGTTGCATGGCAAGGAAGGCCAATAATTCATTTCAAGATTGATGTTCAAATGAGGAGCAGAGCTGAGGACAGAGGTAACAGAACCAGTCACAATCCAAGTAATACTTTGATGGATATAATGGCTGCAGATATAATGTTCCACAGGACATACATCACACAAGCAAGATTAAATGAGAAAAATAAGAGAAACGGAATGTAGACATACTCCCATTTTGGCTCAAGATCTTTGTTCCATATTCCTTGCAAGTTAGCCACCTGAGTTCCAGGCCGTGAAGAAGAAATAAGTAAATACCGGCCAAACTGGAACAGAAGCTCGACAAGATATGGATCCTCATCCATTTGAAAAGATTTTATTCTCTCAGCCGTTGTTGGAACTCTACCGTCTTGATTTTTCTTGAGGCACACAACAGATCTTGAACTTTGTGAAAACTGCAGTGAGACACGGCGGAACAGATTCTGGTAGTCATCCAAATGATGAGCATAAAGATCAACATGTGACAGATTACTAATCGACTTCAGGACATTGAGAGAATCTGAAGTAGGATCCTTCTTAGAATCTGATGGCTTGGTGAATGGCCCATCAAATGAAGATGATGCCACCAGAAGCAAAATAGCCCAATCAGAACCTTCAACCCTTAACTTGCTGTCATCTAGAATATGTACGATGCCATTCCCCTTGCTAATCTTTAAATCAAGAACAGCAGAAAACTGGATACCCTTTCGCTTGTCATCTGCATACACTTGTGGTGGGATTCGCTTTTCTGGGCAATGTCCTTCCATTATAATCTGCCTTTCACCGGTCATTTTACAATGGTGATCTAACTTGCTGTCCAGATATACAGTAAAGGATACAGACCCAGGCTTGCTCCCAGAAATCTTCGTTACCATTACTTGGTCGGGATTAGAGGCAAAATGCTCTCTGGAAAATTCTACACCATCCACAGTATATTTTATTTGCACAGTTGCATTATCCAAGTCCAGCTCTCTTTGATACGTTTCTTTATCATAATTCAGATGAGAATCATCAAATTCCAGCTTGATATCACCAAGTAGTTGATAAACCTCCATCATTAAAAGGCAAAAATCACCCAGATAAGCTTCTTAGAACAATTTCAATATTTTCCAGTAGAACAAATTAAACTGAGACCTGTGATTCATGAATTTAACTCCTAAATCAAAGAAATAGTTTGGCAAATTCTATAATTTTACATTGCCTTCACACAAGTTTTTTATAATAATAATAATAAGGAAAAGAAGTAACATACATCTGCAGGATTTCCAACCAACTTGGCTGATGCTACAGTAGCTTCAGCAAATTCACCACTATCAACAAGCTTTCTAATCTCTGATAGAGCATATGGAGCATTGGGGTTTGTATAGTCTCCAGGAACCCCAGTCCAAAGTGTGTCCTCTACAAAATTATTTAACAATAGTCATTTTCTACTAGTTTCATTGATAATTTGTAGACACCACATGTAATGTATATTCATTTTAATGGTCTTATTATTCACTCATTCAGAAACGTAACACAAGTTATTAAAGAGAATTTGATAAGATTTGACAAGAAAGCGAAAGGAAAATATAGTATTAGTTCACCGTTGAGCTGGATAAGTTCGGAAGCGACGCCACCCCAAATCATGGCACCAAGACGACCATTCCCAACGGGGAGGGCGTCGGTCCAGTACTTGGCGGGTTCGTTGAAGATGACTTTCAGTGGCCTTGAAGTTGAATCCGAGGAGCATGGGTTCCAGAGATCGGCCACTGTGGGTCTCCGCACCATAATCCACTCTTCATCTCTCATTACCGCAAAATCAGAAGTAGAGATTGTACAATATACCAACTAATGCTTCTTTTTTGACTTCTGGTTCAAGTTTCTTTCTTTTATCGTTATCGTGTATGTATATTTACAGAGCCAGGAGCAGGAGTGGTGAAGAGTGTGGGCTGTCTTTCTGACAGAAGGAAAAGAGATTGCTTCTTCTTGTTTTGGGTTTTCTATACGCAAATAGTCCAAACTTCTTTCTTTGGGTTACAATATGCCATGGTAATTTGAATCCTTTCACAGAATTCTGGTTTTTTTAAGCAGAAGATCAAATCCATAAGAGACTTTCTTCTTCTTCTTTTTTTGCTTTTGAAGCAAATTAATGTTTGTGGTTCAGCCAACCACGTGCCATCAATCCTTCCAGACATCAATTTCGCTATTGCACAAAGGAATTGCCAAAACAATCTTATTTTCCTTTGAATTCAATATGAGGTTTTACAAGTGATTTCATCATAGGATTTTAGTTTTTTCTCTTTCAAAAATTGTAGCCAGTGCTTTAAAACATAATTTCCAAAAGTTCCTTTACAGTGGAATTTTCTCAAAAATCGTTTATCAATAAAATTCATGAAAAAACAAAAGCCCTTTTTTGAACTCAAAAAATACAACAGACACGAAAATAAATAATAATATGCATAGTTTCACTTCACTTCGAATAATCTCCTCGAAAATAATTTTATAGCTTGCACTTGCTTTTCCATGTCTGCTTACACTTGATTTTCAATGTCTACAAATTGAATTAAGGACAATACAAATTCTAATACAAAATCATTTCTATTCTCAATAAAGGAAGACATCATTTTAACTAACACGCAAATAAGGATGTAATTGTCTATAGTCGTCAACTTAACTTTATTGATCATGTCTAATATATTTTTTTTAGTTCATGCCCTAAATCCCAACAAAATGGAAATTAATTTTGATTAATACAAATAATTTGTTGACATAATGTATAACTCCAAATTAATCTTTAAAGACTGATGATAATAACCTTAATACGTAATAAACCTATATGAAAATGGGATTTTATGAACAAGCCCATATAATTGGAGGAGTTAATGTTCCACCAGAGATATATCACTATTAGAATAATTACAATATTAGGTGGAGGAAAAAGCAAGGCTCAACAATCTCTTGAGGGCCGATTTCGCAATCAACAAATTTTATTTATCATTTATACCTTGTCGAAATTTATCGTTACTTACCCTAATAGATTCTATATTTTCTTTTTCATTAAACTAATTTTTACACTCTATGTTTTCTTTTTCAATGGCCAAATGTTGTAATTTAAAATACAAAGTAATTTATCTTACTTTTTTATTGTTAACAAACAATTCATATCAAACTAAAGTACGTTCATAATTTAAATGCATGAGAAAATGAAACAAAAATGAGGAAATATTTGATACAGAAAGACAGTTTTGGTATCTGTTCTTATTTTCTAATGGCTACCCCAACAATGGTGTAAAAAGTTTTTGGCAATTTACACCATGACCTCTCCCCAAATATCTTGCCCAAACAATCTTATTTTTCTTTTAATCAGAACATTGAATTTGTGCTGAGGCCTTCCATTGCTGCCTTCTTGTAGAGGTCTTGCGATAAGAGTGATTTCATCATTTGGTTTTAATCCTTTCTCATTCGAAAATTGAGGCCAGTCAATTGAAACATAATTTCCAATGACTTCATGAGTATGGAATTTTGTCAAAACCGTCCACACTTTTCCCAAGCTATCAATAATATCCATGAAAAAAAAACGCCCTTCTTGAAATTCAAAAAACTCACTAACATACATGAAAGGGAAAAAAAATACACATCGGTCCACTTCGCTTTGAATTATTCTCCTTGAGAATAATCTCCTACCTTGCATATGGTTTTCCATGTCCACAATTTGAATTGAGAGCAATACAATAATGATTCTAATACGAATTTGTATGATTTTTGATGATTGTAATAAAAATTCTAATACAAAAATTCTTTATATATTTAATGAAGGAAGACAGTCACTTTAACTAACACCTTTGTAAATAGGTATGTAATTGTTCGTGAGTGAATTGACTTAACTTTCCACTTAGTTAATACACATTGCTTTTCATGCTATAAGCATGCTCATTATTATGAAGAAGCCCCCACAAAGCAGTTATCCATGTTGTTGATCATTCTTGACTCTCGTCCCCTGTTTCAGCCTACATAAAGTGTAAGCATACTGCTTAAAATATAGTGTAAGCATACTGCTTAAAATATATTAATCATATAGTTTAAAGCAATATAAATCTTTATCCGATCACTGGTTCTAACTTCAGAAATAGCCATCAAGGTTCTCATTATACGAATGTAACAATTTACATAAATTAGTGGCTCTAGAATCCATCAATCTATGGTTATTATATTTATGAAGAAAACGTGCTTAATACAAACGCAACGTAGGAAGCTAGATAACAAGCGCTTTTCATACCAATACATGAAGCAAATTTGTACCACTCATACGATCTAGGACATTACAACAGATAGGAAGAAATTGCAGCAAGCAGAAAAAAAAAATTTAATGAGAGTACTATAAGGGAAAGAAGCAAGAAGTTATGTTTAAGAGAGGTGGTAAAAACATACTCTCATGCTGGCTCAATATACCTTGCAGGATTGACACCTGACTTCCGGGTCGTGAAGAAGAAATAAGCAAATACCCTGCAAGAAGGATCTTCATCTGTTTGAAAAGATTTCACCCGCTCAGCAGTTGAAACTGCACCATCGTTGCTTTTACTAAAATGTGATTTTTTTTGTAGAAGATTTAACTTCCTTCATCTCCAAAGAGCCATCCCCTAAATTGCCCTTCGAACTTTTTGAAAGCTGCAGAGAGGCACGATAGAAAAGATTCTGATAGTTATCCAAGTGGTGGGCCTAAAGATCAGCCCAATCCGAACCTTGAACTTCTTATCATCTATATTATGTATACCACCTCCTTGACAAACTTGTAACTCAAGAAGTGTAGCAAACTGAATTCCCTTCGGATTCTCATTTAAACTCACTTTTGGTTGGATTCTTTTACCAGGACAACTCCCTACATTATAATCTGATTTTGCCTTTTTTGCCTGTGAACGGTGGTGTAACGTGCTATCTAAAGAAACTGTAAATGAAAGTGACCCCGGTTTGCTTCCAGACAATGGCGAAGCCAAGGGGGGCTGGTTACGCCCGGCCCCTAAAATGGAAATTTTTTATTTTGGGTCTTTATAATTTATAAAATTTTAAATTAGTAATGTTAAAATTGTACTTTGGCCCCCTAAAAATAATAAAAATTTGATTTAATCTTTTAAAAATTATAAAAATATACACTATTAAAATTATGAAATTGAATTTTTATTATCGTACAAATATACAATTTAATTCCGACCCTTACATCAAAATTTTCTAACTCCGTCACTACTTCCAGAAATCTTTGTTACTATAACCTAACCAGGATTCGAAGCAAAATGTTCCCTCGTAAATTCAACATCACCAACGGAATATTTCACTCTTGCTGTTGCAGTTTCCAAGTCAAAGTCTCATTGAACATTTTAATTATTCAATTGAATAGTAGCAAAGCATAATTTCATTGTGATTGCATATTTTAATTCTTCACTTGAATGGTAGCAAAGAAGCAAAGCATAAATTCTTTGTGATTTACAATGTATCCTTTAAAGCATTAGCTGTAACAACTAACTAATGCGTTCGCATTTATTCTTTCTGCCCTCATCATTTAATTTGAGGCATGGTCGATTGTTGGTTGTAAGGTTAGCATGGATGACAAATTGCAAGCAATTGTTGGATAAATGTCATCAACTGGGATAAATTTACTCGGAGAGAATGGAAAAAGAGTAACAAAAAGAAAATTAAGTTCAATTATTTTTTTGCCACATGTGCTTTTTTTAATTTTAACAGTGCTATAGTCCAGAGGCCACAAGTGACGGCATAAAACGTTATGAAACTATTCATGACAAAAAAATATACATTGAGGACCAATTTGGTAATTAAGGTATAGTTCAAAGCCTATAGGAGAAAGGCATATAAAGGAAAATCAATGGTGATCACTTATGTTTATAGCCAATGACTCCAACTTAGCAATGACAATTGAAAACCAAAAGCTACGATCCTATAGAGGAAATGTAATGTCTTCGAAGCTAACAACCATGACAAGAGAAGAAGCAAGAGAAAAAGAAAAGAAAAAATGGAATGAATAGAACAAAGCATGCAAAAGAACCCCAAGTTCCTCTGCAAAATTTATTTGGAGTAACAAAAAAAAAATGCATTGCTCAACATGGAGATAGCATTGATCTCGATGTTCAAGAAAAAACCGCTTCCTACAAGGAGTATGTCTTGACGCATTTTAGTCGTCTATTGAAAGTGTAAACTTTTCCAGTTGATATCTTTGCTGTGATTGTAGTTCCTCTATAATGTAATCTTTTGACAGAGTTTTCTTCCATCGACCAAAGCCCAAATTCCTCGAGATCACCTTCTTGCCAGCATATGTTAACTGTCACCCCACCGCGTGCTTTCAATCCTTTCACACAGCCGTTGGCCCATTTATCCCGGGGAAGGGCAGGGAGTAAGTATAGATCTTTCGTGGTGCTTTGAACCAGCATTTCTGCTACTGCTGCTGAAAAACTGGTGTAAAGCTGCATATTAGATGCTACTCCTGTACTAACACTAATAAAGTTCTAATTTAAAGGATTTATAACTCAATTGGATTCCAAATTCTATGACTCTTTTGGAGGAAGAATTTTAAAATTTTAAAGATTTTTGAAATTCTAACATTTTAAAATGCATCATTTCAACATGCTAGGATTTGTAATTATTTGCTTAGATAAATGTTTATTTTTGGAAAATTTTAGATGACTAGGATTTCATAAATTAAAAAAATAATTATAAAAGAAGAAGAAGAAGAATATTAAAAGTATATGATATAATATATTTTATAACAAGATCATACGTAACAAATGAAATAAGATTATTTAGTAATTTAATTCTTACAAATTTAGAAATTCTCTATTACTTTTACCTAGAAAACTTGAATATACCCACATTAATACTCTTACACCCTAGTCCTAGTAACATAGCTCCCAACAGTAGTAACATAGCTCCCAACAGTTTCAAATAGCCAAATATCCAGTGTCCAAAAACTGCATCTAATCCCATTAACTTTACTCCCTCCCCTCTCTGTGCCAGTTAATTAGACATCACAACTATCAGGAAAGGAAACAAGACATTTCATTGCAAATCTTACATTTGAAGCATGAATTAATCCTAGGCAAGTTGAAATGATAATTATAAAAAAATCTCCGAAACATGACCAAACAATGCTGCTTACCCAAAATTGGCATCAATTTGGAAAGGAGGATGTGCAGTGAACAAGTTGCTGTAGAGTCCTCCCTCAAAGTCAGCTTCATGAGTTGGATCCACCAAACTTATTAAATGCTTGACCATGCGATAAGCATGTTCACTATAATGAAGACGTGCCCACAAAGCAGTTTTCCATGTTGTTGACCATCCTGGACCCTCCACCCCTGTTTCAGACTACATAAAGCGTAAGCATACTGCTTAAAATATATTAATGGTATAGTTGAAAGCAATTTAAGTGTTTATTCGGTCACTGGTTCTAACTTCTGCAACAGTCATCAAGGTTCTCATTATACGAATGTAACAGTTTGAATAAACTAGTGGTTCTAGAATCCATCAATCTATGATTATTAAATTTCTGTAGAGAACGTGCTTAACACAAACGTAATGTAGGAAACTAGATAACAAGCGCTTTTCATATCAATTCAAGTACTGCCTAACATGTCTTTGCATTTCAAAATTTTAGTAAAATTCTAAAGTTATATTGCTGAAATGTCTAATTTATGTTACTTTATTTCTTCGTTGTAAAGATTAGCATATTCACCATGAAGACATTGTCACACACATACCTCTTTTAAAGAGGGTAAAATCAACAGCTTTACAAAGGTCTGGAGTCTTTTCAACAGTAATCGTGTGCCCTGGAAACAGGCCAAAAAGGTGTGATACATGCCGGTGATGCACCTCCGGGTCCTGAAAATCTACTGCCTGCTCCAAAAGCAAGGAATATTTTCATCTACCTTGTTGAACACAAATAAAATAACTTTCAACAAAGATCAGGGTCCATATGTTGATATACCCATTCCATAATGGAACCATCTCTAGCAATTTTTGTTGGTGGTAACTTCGCCAGAGCTTCACGGACTTTTCCAATAAGAGCATCATCCTTTCTTCCCAGAACCTGCCTTTTAAGAAACTAATTAGCATATAAAGATACGAAGAATATGAAATAGAAAAGTTGGTCTGTGTTAGATAGCTTGAAATAAAAACTTCACCTCAGCTGCAGAAACAATTTCAGAGAATACTTCTCTTATGATTGCAATGTCCATTGTTGACGAGTAGCTTACGCTAGCAGGCTTGCCATCAGGAGCAACAAACATATGCTCGGGAGAAGTTGATGGGTTGGTTTCCAGATAGCCTCCGGGGCCCTCAATCAACCAGTCCAGAAGAAATGATGTACATCCCTCTAATAAAGGATATGCCTTATTTTTTAGAAAATCCTAATTAATCAGAAAAATATTAGAAATCCTTCCAACAGACAAAAAATATGAAGTATCATTCTGATGAACCATTTTTGAATGGCCTCTTGAAGAGTTTGCAGTGAAGTTGATGACAAGAAACTTGAGAGCAAAACAAAGAATTAGAAGCCAAAAAAATTTAAAAGACAGGAGCTTACTTTGTCCATTGTATAGGTGAACTGTTCCCATAAATGAGTACAGAGCCATGCTCCCCCCATTGGCCATAAAGCCCATACAGCCTCACCTCGATCTGGTGATGTTTTTGCCCATATGTCAGTCACTTGATGTGCAACCCAACCACTTGTTTCATAATTCACCTGCAACATTCAGTGACCGGATAAGGAAGCTTACGATTAGACGATGCTTTAAGACGTAAGTGGCATAAAACCAAGAAGAAAAAGGAAAAAGAAATTTTGGGGCAATAAAACAGATACTTGAGATTGCAAGTTTAAATAGTCATAGTGCTAGCTTTATTGAAGATGTCAAGGTGAGCAGAGATGGAATTTTGATGTAAAACTAAGGTGATGAAATCACAAGACAATATCTTCAGAGGTTACCACCAACAAAATTTAAAGAGAATCCCATGTATAAGAAAGTATGCCAGAAAACTAAATTTTAGATGCACTAAGCAGACTTTTAGAAGAGAAAAATAACAGAGGGAACTTACTTTTGCTGTTTTACTCCCATTGATTGCTAGACTGGAAATAAAATCAAACAAAGGTTCCTGGCACTCTTTAAGGTTGCAAGGTAGGGATGGCCAATAGTTCATTTGAAGATTAATATTGAGATGAGGAGCACAACTGGCAAAGAGAAAAAAAAAGGGGAAATTATTATCAAATCCAGATATAGAATATGAGTGAAATTTAAATTTCTTTAGTTGGTAACTTTTGTTGAGATATTATATCGCATAAGTAATACATGAAGCAGATTTGTACCACCCCTATGTAAATATATGATCTAGCACATTACAACAGATAGGAAGAAATTGCAACAAGCAGAAAAAAACAAATTTAATGAAAGCACTATAAGGGAAAGACGCAAGAAGTTATGTTTGAGAGAGGTGGTGAAAACATACTCCCACGCCGGCTCAATATCCTTGTTCCAAATACCCTGCAGGTTTGACACCTGAGTTCCGGGTCGTGAAGAAGAAATAAGCAAATACCGACCGTACTGAAACAAAAGCTCCACAAAGGAAGGATCTTCATCTGTTTGAAAAGATTTCACCCGCTCAGCAGTTGAAACTGCACCATCGTTGCTTTTACTGATATGTGAGATTTTTGTAGAAGATTTAACTTCCTTCATCTCCAAAGAGCCATCTCCTAAATTGCTCTTCGAACTTTTTGAAAGCTGCAGAGATACACGATGGAAAAGATTCTGATAGTCATCCAAGTGGTGGGCATAAAGATCAGAATATGACAAGGTTTTTATAGATTTCAACGCATTGAGAGAGTCCGAAGTGGGATCCTTCTTAGAATCTGAAGGCATAGTGAATGGACCATCAAATGAAGATGAAGCTACCAGAAGCAAAACAGCCCAATCAGAACCTTCAACCTTCAACTTCTTGTCATCTATATTATGTATAACACCTCCTTGACTAACTTGTAAATCAAGAACTGC
Organism: Gossypium arboreum; assembly: GCF_025698485.1. Classification (NCBI taxonomy): domain Eukaryota; kingdom Viridiplantae; phylum Streptophyta; class Magnoliopsida; order Malvales; family Malvaceae; genus Gossypium; species Gossypium arboreum. The sequence continues at coordinate 2,964,799 of NC_069081.1, forward strand.
AGTAAACTGAATTCCCTTTGGATTCTCATTTAAGCCCACTTTTGGTTGGATTCTTTTACCAGGACAACTTCCCTGCAATATAATCTGATTTTGCCCGTTTGCCTGTGAATGGTGGTGTAACTTGCTGTCTAAAGAAACTGTAAATGAAAGTGACCCGGGTTTGCTTGCAGAAATCTTTGTTACTATAACCTGACCAGGATTCGAAGCAAAATGTTCCCTCATAAATTCAACATCACCAACAGAATATTTCACTCTTGCTGTTGCAGTTTCCAAGTCAAGCTCTCTGCTATATGTGCCTTCCGTGTACTTCACATGTGATTCATCAAACTCTAGTTTGATATCCCCCAGAAGCTGGTAAACCTTCATAATTACAGAAGATATCATTAGAAAGCGATGAACTCCATAAATTAAAAAATCAGTTGAAGTTCAAAAGTTCCCTTTAAATAGAATCTCTTTGGAAATATCACACACACACATATATAAATATAATGTTCAAGCCCCATGTTGTAGTGATGAAACAAACCCAACAATTCGAAAGAAGAGTTTATCTAAACTTGAAATGTCACCTGGATATATGGTTTCCAAATGGGAATAACATGTGAAAATCCAAACCCGTTGCAATTGCAATTTTGCATACGTGATTAAAAGAATAGCTATGCAAGGGATGAAAGAGAAAACATACATCAGAGGGATGATCTGACAACTTGACCGCTGCTTTTGTAGCCTCGGCATAATCACCATTGTCAACAAGTTTCCTAACCTCCGCTAGGGCGGCTGGAGCCTCCGGATTCGTGTAATCCCCTGGAACCCCAGTCCACAATGTGTCCTCTACACAGCAATTCAAACAACAATGGCTGATTCAATTTGCTTTTATATACATTACAAGACAGCAACTGATTCACAGTACAGCATATCAAATCTTCAATCGTTCCTTATAGTCGCCAAAGACAAAGATAATAATATAAAGAAGAAAGGATAGAAAATAATATCTTTAAAAAAAGCCTCTCTCTTTTTTTCTAAACAAAGCATGTAAGGGCTAATGGGTGGTTTTGGAATCTAATTACCATTGAGCTGAAGAGTTTCCGATGCAATGCCGCCCCACACCATGGCGCCAAGGCGACCATTTCCGATGGGAATTGCGTCAGTCCAGTGCTTGGCAGGCCCACTGAAAGTAACTTTCAACGGCTTGGAAGTGTCGGCAAGGTCCATGGAGGTAGGGTTCCAAAAGTCCTTCTCTGCGGGCTTCCGCACCAAAACCCACTCTCCATCTTCCATTAGAATCAAAAACCCAGCGAAGGCAAAGAAACGAAAGCAAGAAAACTGAAATGGGTAGAAGAAAGAAAATAAGAACTTTAAGCAGCTTAGAGGAGACAGGGAAACAGAGAGGTTGGAGTGCGGGACTGTGGGGTGGAGATATTATGCACAGCAACACGGCATCGTAACAATGGTAAAATGCAGTAGCGGAGAAGGGGGGACCCACGTTTTTAAGACGAGATTATGCGCATTTAGCATGTAGCACGCGGCGCTATGTTTGTTTACGTGACACTCTGACATTTTATCACGAGAAAAACAAGAAAGATTGTATTTTTTACTGCAGCTCATACTCTCCTACTGTTTTCATTTTTTTAATAATATTTTCCAACATCTGGGAAACTCACCTGCTCATCTATATATGCATTGAAAACAGCCATTTTTTTTTTTTTATAGCATTCATCAATTATTTTATTTTTTCTTCATTCATGTCTCTTAAAATATATCTATTTCCTTTTTGTTCTTTTTAGTACCTACATTTTTTTTAGCTCATTTGGGTCGTTAAAGTATTCTCCTTTATTACGTCAACTAAAAATTCAATAGAAGTTTTATGTGTCATGGTCACACTCTAACTTGGACCATTTAGATCCTATGATCTCAACATTATAAAGTATCATTAGGTGAACTATTTTATTTTTGGATAAAACAATTTTTAGTTCTTAAACTTAACATCTTTTCTTAATTTAGTCATTAAACTTTTTTATCTACATTAGTCCTTAACATAGTTTTTGTTTACCTGTATGGATGAAAAAAATTTTATAACAAATATATTTAAAGGTCAGCGTTCGATCAAATTAAATGAAAAAATTTCGAGTTAATTGAGTTGACAAGTTTTATTTTATCATTCTAACTTGATTTGATTTTTTTCGAATCAAGTAAAATTGTTCGAGTTAAATTTAAAAATTAAACATGTCAAATTAAAATCTTGTTATAATATAACTAATTTCATGTTAAAGCACATAAATTTAAAACTATATATATTTAAAAAATTTTGTAAAACAAAATAATAAAATAAATAAGATATTTTAGATAAACTTGAATCATTAATTAACTTATTTATGTCCCAAAATTATTATTATAAAAAATTTAAATTTTAACATTCTTTATATATTCTTTAGAAATTTAAAAAAATACAAATCTTGGCATTTTATAAATATTTTGAATTTTAAATTTTATTTTGAATTTTTGAATTTTTTTGTAAAATTTGTTTAGAGAGAGACTAATTTACTCATTTTCAAAATTGACAATGATCAAAAGTATATTTACACCAATCTATTATTTAAATTATTCGAATGTAAATATTACTCGACTTGAACTCATATTCAAATTATTTATTCGATTTGACTCGAATAACTCGATTCCATTAATTCGAAATTCAATTTTTTCAAATCAAATCGAGTTTTGCTCACCCCTAAATATACTTATTGTGCGTGAATTTTTATTAATTTATAAAAAGATAAAACAATTTCATAATAATGTAAAGACATAAACCTCAAAACTACACATGAATTTTGGTTCAAGGTGCAATACTATAAATTAACTTTGATTTCGTGCAATTTTATACATGAAATATTAATTTAATTCAATTTTCACAAATTACCAACACAATTATCAATATAATACCATTTTAAGTATACATATCACAATACAAATAATTTTATATATCTAATATAAAAATAATTGATGTATTTATTCCTTTAAATGTCATAACTGAATCAAAATTAAAGCTTCATGTATACATTTGAACCACAATCAAAATTTCATGTGTATAGTTACACCAAACCAAAGTTTATGTATCAAATTAAACATCGATCAAAGTTCATGTGTAGTTTTAAAATTTATCCCCAATATAAACTAAATTATAAATGATTGAGCTTTTGATTCGTTAGAATCTAATTGATTAATGACATCAACTCAATTAAGGTTTTTATTATAACTAGATTATGACATACTACTCACTATATGGATGAAAAATTTATCTAATAAATTTATTAAAATATATATTTGAATTTATAATGTTTTGGATACAGTGTGTATGTATTATTTAGATTTTATATAAAAACATAAAAGATAAAACTACCTAAAAAATATTTATTTTTTATAAAAATAAAAGGATTTTAATAAATTTACATAGAACCAATAAAGATTGACATGAATTCAGTAAAAACTTTAAATATTATTAACGATAAATAAATATTTACTCATTTATAAAAATAAAATTTTAAGAAATTCACAGATAAATTATAAAACGAGAATAGTACCAACTCAATCAAAACTTTAAATGTTAGTATTTATAATAATTTTATTTTTAAAATTTTAAAATAATTGTAATTATTTATGTGCTGGCAGATAATATCGGTCCAAAGCAGGAGGCAAAGGATCAGTGATTCGGATTCTTCATGTCTACAATGCCAAAACTGGCAACCATCAATTAATTAATGTACTATCAAACTAATATAATTGATAGACAAGTTTGGAATTTCCCAAAGCCCTTGTCCATCGATTGAAAAAAAAAAAAAAAAAAGCTGATGATTGAAAAAAAAATGACGTGAATTGGGTCAGTGTAAAAAAGAAAATTAAAACCGGCTTACTTTAGGTGAATTTAGATAGACAATGTGTTTATTTACTGTTAATATTAAAATAATAGTGGCGGGAGATTAGATATTATAATAATACTATAACGTGAGATAAAAAGTAATCTAAACACATCGCACCGTACCCTACCATCCATCTAAACTTAGGGTCAATTTTGCATTGCTTTTCAAGAGCTCTTCTGAAATAAAAGCTGTGCAGAACAAGTTACTTTTGGCTGAAATTTTTAGCTTTTCAAAAGTACATTTCAAAAACACTTTTAAAAAGGAGAAGTTAAAATTTTTAACTTTTCCTCTCCAAAAAGCATTTTTAGTACTTAATTACTTTTTCACCCCTCAATAACATAGTACTTATTCTTTCTTTTTTGGTACTTAATTACAAATATGTTAAAATCATTAATTAAAAATAAAAAATATTTTTAAAATACTAATTATAAATATTTAAAATATGGTTTATAATTTTAATTAAATTTTATAAATAATTAATATTTATTTTTAAAAATATTTAAAATTTATATTTTATATATTAAAATATTAACAAGAAGTTATAATAATTTTTATATCCTTACTAAAATATAATAATATTAACTAATTTAGATATTATTTAAATGTATATTTGTTACTTGATAATAACATATCTAAAATAGATATTTTATTTCTCAAAACACTTTTTGACAAAGAATGCTAAACACTCAATTTTAAACCAAATTTTTTAAAAGTACTTTTCTATAGTACTTTTCAAAAATATTACCAAACTAACCCTTACTCTTTCAAAATTCTTTAATTGAAAACGGAAAAGAGTGATGGTGTGATTTTTTTTTTAGAAAAAAAGCTTTGATGTTTTTAATGAAATTTCTATTTGTATGCTATTTTAGTAAGAAGTTCTCATTGGAATTTAGTAAAATTTAAGAGATTATAAATTAGTTTGCACTTTTTTTACATTAACTTTAATTAGAATTTAATAAGTTTTATTTTTCTATTTTTAGTTTTAGGGATAAATATCAAAATTATTCATGAACTTTGATACAGTTTGCAATGCTAAACGGCAACTTTAATTTGATGCATTTGTATACATCAAACTTTAATTTTGATTCAAATTTCACATTTCGCAAACTTGTTATCTATGTGACACAATTTTCTATTAAGACGTAAATTACTAAAAAAACAAACAAACAAATTTAAATTATTTCCACCTAGATTTTTAAAAAAATACAATTGGAAAAAGTATTTCTTATTTCCTCGTAAATTTTTTTTTTAATTTAGGTGGAAATAATTTAAATTTCTTTTTTTAAACTAATAAAATATCATGTCAATAATTTACACATGATTTAACAAAAAATTGTATCACATAAGTAATGGGGTTGTTGTGGGTCGAGTACTCCTTTCCCTTTCCCTTCTTCAAACTCAGATTTCTCTAATTAACGATAGAATAAGATTCATTTTGCATCATTTATTCAATTCAAGTTAGAATCTATAGATTGTGCTGAATGTTCAAAATTCATTGGATTAAAAATTTCGATAAATCAATTTTTGCTCAATTTTAACATTTCGAAATTGAAATTTGATGTATACAAACGTACCAAATTAAAGTTGATGTATAATATTGCAAATTGTATTAAAATTCAAGTATAATTTTGATTTTTATCCTTACTTTTATCATCCTTTTATTTTATTTCTATAACTTTTAATTTTCTTTTTTACATTAATTATGTTAAAATTTATTCTTTATTTAACTTATTTTATTTAAGACTTTAAGTTACTATTTCTCTTATTTATTAGTTACAATTTTTGTTATACAAATGACCACTTATAATATCTCTCCATTTTATTTTATTAAATATTTTATTCTGAAGCTTTGTACATTTTATTTAAGATATTTATTAAATTTTATACTAATTTATTTTAAAATGAATAAATAACATTTAATCTCAAACTAAAAAAGCATTAAACCTGGGTGATTTTTAAATCAAATTTAATCAAATTTGAAGTTTAATTTTTCTTTAATTTAACATAGTTAAATATTTTTGTGTTGATATGAAAATTTCTTAAACTAGTATTTTGATGCATTATGTTGGTGGTATATGGTTTTGTTTTTATTTTAAATGAGAAATTGGTATAAAATCTCATTAAACCTAGGTAATTTTTTACAAAAGAAATTCATAGTGTGTGCAAACGATACATTATAAAATAAAATAAAATAAAATTATATCTAGTTATATTTAGATATGAGCTTCAACGATCTGATATTAAAATTTAGTACATTAATTATCTTGAAGTTCCATTAAAATTTAAGCATAAAGATACGATAAGAATGCGATAACAATGCATTGCATTAAAATAAAATTAGTTTTACAAATTTAAATTTTAAAACAACATCATTCAAATTTTAAAGACAACATATTCGATCCGACTTTGCAATCAACAAATTTTATTCGTCATCTATACCTTTTATTTTTCAAATAAATTTCTTCTATTTTTTCTCAAAATTTATCACTACTTACCCTAATAAATTCTATATTTTCTTTTTCATTAAACCATTCTTTATGCTCTACGTTTTGTTTTTCAATGATACATAATATTAATTTACACTATTATTTTATAATAGTAATTTGAGATACAAAGTAATTTATCTTACTTTCTTATTATTGACAAACAATTTATGTCAAATTAGGGTACGTTCATAATATGAGTGCATGAGAAAATAGAAAAAAAACTGTTTAAAAGAATTGATAGTTAATATTTGTAATGAATATGGAGAAGATAATTGAAATATATTTGTGATAAAGATTTTAATACGAAATTTCTTTATGTGTTTGATGAAAGAAGACATCATTCTGACTAACACATTTGTAAATAGGTATGTAATTGTTGGTGAGTGAATTTACTTAACTTTCCACTTACGAACACACATTGCTTTTCATGCTATAAGCATGCTCACTATTATGAAGATGCCCCCACAAAGCAGTTTTTCATGTTGTTGACCATCCTCGATTCTCCTCCCCTGTTTCAGACTACATAAAGCGTAAGCATACTGCTTAAAATATATTAACCATATAGTTGAAAGCAATATAAATCTTTATCCGATCACTGGTTCTAACTTCAGCAATAGCATTAAGGTTCTCATTATACGAATGTAACAGTTTACATAAATTAGTGGTTCTAGAATTCATCAATCCATGGTTATTAAATTTCTGAAGAGAACGTGCTTAACACAAAGGTAATGTAGGAAACTAGATAACAAGCGCTTTTCATACCAATACATGAAGCAAATTTGTACCACTCATACGATCTAGCACATTACAACAGATAGGAAGAAATTGCAACAAGCAGAAAAAAAACAAATTTAATGAAAGTACTATAAGGGAAAGAAGCAAGAAGTTATGTTTAAGAGAGATGGTGAAAACATGCTCCCATGGTGGCTCAATATACCCTGCAAGATTGACACCTGACTTCTGAGTCATGAAAAATAAATAAGCAAATATCCTGCAGGAAGGATCTTCGTCTGTTTGAAAAGATTTCACCCGCTCAGCAGTTGAATCTGCACCAACTTTGCTTTTACTGAAATGTGAATTTTTTGTAGAAGATTTAACTTCCTTCATCTCCAAAAAGCCATCTCCTAAATTGCTCTTCCAACTTTTTGAAATCTGCAGAGAGACACGATGGAAAAGATTCTGATAGTCATCCAAGTGGTGGACATAAAGATTAGCCCAATCCCAGCGTTTAACCTTCAGCCTTCAACCTTCAACCTTCAACCTTCAACTTCTTGTCATCTATATTATGTATAGCATTATATTCTGATTGTTCCTGTGAATGGTGGTGTAACTTCTTGTCTAAACTTCAAATGTCATCTGGATATATGGTTTATATACATTACGAGACAGCCACTGATTCACAGAACAGCATATCAAATCTTCAATTGTTCCTTATAGTCGCCAAAGACGAAGATAATAATACAAGGAAGAAAGGATAGAAAATAATATCTTTAAAAACGCCTCTCTGTTTTTTTTTTTTTCTAAACAAAGCATGTAAGGGCTAAGGGGCGGTTTTGGAATCTAATTACCATTGAGCTGAAGAGTTTCCGATGCAATGCCACCCCACGCCATGGTGCAAAGGCGACCATTTCCGATGGAAATTGTGTCGGTCCAGTGCACTGAAAGTAACTTTCAACGGCTTGGAAGTGTTGGCAAGGTCTATAGAGGTGGGGTTCCAAAAATCCTTCTCAGCGGACTTCCGCACCAAAACCTTGAAGTGAATTGAGTCGGTGTAAAAAGAAAAAAACAAACCAAAACACTTTCAGAATTTTTTTAATTGAAAACGAAAAAGAGTGATGGAACCAAAATCGGTTCGACCAGACCGATTTCAGGTCTGTAATTTCAGATTAATACTATAACATTATATAAATAAAAATTTAATCGTGCAATCTTATATTATAAATTATTATACAAAACATTGCATGCAATGTTTCAAAATTGTAAAATAATCAAACTTACAATACAAAAAAATTAAGGTCAAATTATGCTATTAGACCCTGCACTTTATTTAAGTTATGGATTTAGAATGTGTACTTTAATTTGGTCATTTTCAGTCCCTGTATTTTTAGAATATGAAAACTTTAGTCCTAGCCAAATAATAACTATTAAATTCATTATGTTATTTTCAAAATTTGATGTGTCAAACATATTATCGCATGTGTACCGCTATGTTTGTTTGTTATTTTTACATATTACTCTATTAAATTCATTATGTTTTTTTCAAAATTTGATATGTCAAACATATTATCGCATGTGTACCGCTATGTTTGTTTGTTATTTTTACATATTACTCACAAAAAAAAAATTATAGATTTAACAACTATCGTTTGCATTAAGGCTGCTACCATTGTGTCAGGACTAAAATTTTAAAATTCAAAAAATACAAGATTAAAATTGATCAAATTATAGTACAAGTACTAAATTCACAATTTACATAAAATACAAAGTCTAATAACAAAATTAACCAAAAATAAATATTACAAAATGTACTAGTTTGGTCCTAAACCTAAACTATGTATTAGATTGAGAATATTTTAATATACAATCCTCAAATTTTTACTATAATTTTTTGTTAAGAGTCCATTTATAACCGATATAGGTCTAACATGAAATTGGAGTTTTACTATGTTATTTGTTGATTTGATATTATTGCGGATCATCGAATTCGGAGACTATTTTGATGTATTGAAAAGTTTCACACTGATGTGTGATGCAATTTTAAGTTCCCTTGAGTTTTTATGTCTAAGTTCGTTTTACTAAGGTTACGTTATACGAATTGGTAAATATGAATTGGTAGAAAACATTTGCATTGCTATGATAAACACCAAGTAATGTGATTTAAATGATGGTAAATATGTATGTTATGTCAGTTGTGTAATATATGGATAATGACATTTGACACTAATTATATTAAAATTTATTCTCTATTTAACTTCTTTTATTTAAGACCGTTTAATGGTCTTAATTGCTTTAAATTCTTGTTAAGTTACTATTTCTCTTACAATTTTGTGTTACACAAATGACCACTTATAATATTTCTCCATTGTATTTTATTCTGAAGCTTTAAACATTTTATTTAAGATATTTATTAAATTTTATACTAATTTATTTTAAAATGAATAAATAAGATTTAATCTCAAGCTAAAAAAATCATTAAAGTTTTGTTGTTACTTTCCATATATATATTAATTATTATTATATTACTAATTTTAATTATATTATTAATTTTAATTAATCATGCTTTAAATATTTCTTTTATATCAATTGAATTGTTTGTATTTATATCAAATTAATTGTTTTTAATTTTATTCGTTACATTTTGGTGCTTTAAATTTGTTGGAAGGTTGCGATATATATATATATATATACATACACACGCTCTTCTTATCCAGCAGAAGAAAGAAACTTCTTCATGAGCAAATTCCCAATTAAAAACAAATATGATTTTTCCCAAAAACCTAACATTTTGTAGAAAAATAAAATATTATAGAATGGAGATGGAGAAAGGTGTTGTATCGTCTCCAGGTATTTATTTTTTCTATTTTAATTATAATGTCAAATAATTTTTATTATTCAACAATTCTATTTTTTTCATTTCTTTTTAAATCATGATAAATTGTTTTCTCTTTAAATTTTTTTAGCAAACATCACCAATTCAAAGCGAAGTTTTATTTATAGATTATATATACATTTTCATTTTCCCATTAAGTTTTATTTAACATTAAAATGTGCATTTAATTTTTCCTATAAGTTAAGTCTAAATTTCATACCCAATTATTTTCTTATAATCTTAATTTACATGTTGATTATATTTATTTTATAACATACTAAATAATTTATCTTAACTTTTACTAATTACTAACATTTATATAAAATTAGGACACATTCATAATATGAGTGCATAAGAAAATGAAAAAAAACTATTTAAAAGTATCGATAGCCAATATTTGTAATGAATAAAAAAGAGAAGATAATTAATATCTATTTGGAACCACAGGTTTTATTCAATATGAAGAAATATTCAGTACATGAAAGATTTAGCTTTAGTACCTACTCTTATTTTCTAATGGCTCCCCCCAACAATGGCGTAAAAAATTTTTGACAATTTACATCATGACCTCTCCCTAAATATCTTGTCCGAATCATCTTATTTTCCTTTTAATTAGAACCTTGAATTCATTCTGAGCCTCTCCTTTGTCACCTTTTTATTAAGGTCTTGCCATGAAAGTAATTTCATCATATGGTTTTAGTCCTTTCTCATTTGAAAATTGTAACCAATCAATTGAAATATAATTTCCAAACACTTTGTTGGTGTGACATTTACCCTAAACCATCCGCACTTTCTCCAAGTTATCAATAACATCCATAAAAAACAAAGGCCCTTCTTGGCACTCGAAAAATGTAGCAACAAACATGAAAGGGAAAAATAATATGCATCTTTCCACTTCACTTTGAATCAATCGCCTTGAGAATAATTTCCTACCTTGCACTTGGTTTTCATGTCTGCAAATTGAATTAAGGGTGATACAACAATAATTCAATTTGCAGACATGGAAAACCAAATGTAAGAAAGTAAATTATTCTTAAGGAGATTGATTCAAAGCGAAGTGGAAGGATGCATACTATTTTTCCCTTTCATGTCTGTTGATGCATTTTTCGAGTGCCAAGAAGGGCGTTTGTTTTTTATCGATGTTACTGATGGCTTAGGGAAAGTGTGGACGATTTTGGAAAAATTTCACACAAATGAAGCGTTTGAAAATTATGTTTCAATTGATAGGCCTCAGTTTACAAATGAGAAATGACTAAACCCATATGGTGAAATCACTTTCATGGCAAGACCTTAACAAGAATGCGACAATGGAAAAGCTCAAAATGAATTCAAGATTCTGATTAAAAGGAAAATAAGATTATTCGGACAAGATATCTGAGAAGAGGTCATGATGTAAATTGTCAAAAGTTTTTTACACCATTGTTAGGGGGAGCCATTAGAAAATAAGAGTAGGTACTAAAGCTATGTCTTTCATGTCCTGAATATTTCTTCATATTGAATAAAACCCGTGGTTTCAAATATATATTAATTATCTTCTCTCTTTTATTCATTACAAATATTGGCTACAATATAATGAAATCACTCTCATGGCAAGACCTCGACATGAAGGCGACAATGGAGTGCCTCAGAATGAATTTAAGATTTTTATTAAAAGGAAAATAAGATTGTTTGGGCAAGACATTTTGGGGAGAGGTCATGGTGTAAATTACCAAAAGCTTTTTAAGCCATTGTTGGGGGGAACCATTAGAAAATAAGAACAGGTACTAAAGTTATGTCTTTCATATACCAAATGTTTTCTCATACTGAATAAAACTCGTGGTTCAAATATATATTAATTATCTTCTCCCTTTTATTCATTACAAATATTGGCTACCATATGACGAAATCACTCTCATGGCAAGACCTCAACAAGAAGGCAGCAATGGAAAGAGCCAAAATAAATTCAAGGTTTTGATTAAAAGAAAAATAAGATTATTTGGATAAGACATTTGGGGAGAGGTTATCGTGTAAATTACTAAAAAGCTTCATTTGAAGATTAGTATTGAGATGAGGAACATATGGGTTTTATTATTAATGTTTTTCTTCTTTTCTTTTCTTTTTTTTTTTATGATAAACCAACAAACTTTTATTTATTTTAACTTTAACACCCTTATGAATTACACACACAAAATCTATAATAAACATATTTTTAAGTGGAGGAATTAATTTCAAATCCCTTAATGAAATTATAGATTTTTAAGTGAAGGATCCATAGAGCGTGGAAAAATCCAAGATTTTCGATTTTAATAATTTCATCTATATATATATATATAAAAGAACGAGGAAGAAATGAATATGTGAAGAAAAGAGCAAGGCTCAACAATCTAGAAAGCTCTGTAAAATTATTATTCATTAATTAAGAAGTATAATTTATTTTATTTTTCTAGATATGTAAAATTCAAAATTATAATTTTTTTGTATTTTCTATTCATCATATTTATATTTTTAGATGTCATATTATATAACCATTTCGGCCGTGTATAAGTAAATAAATTAAATTTTATTTTTTAATCAAAATTTTGTTTTAGTCATTATATTCAAATTTGAAGTTTTTTTTAATTTCATTATGGTGGTATGGTTTTGCTTTTATTTTAAATGAAAAATTGGTATAAAATTCCATTAAACCTTAAAATTAGAGTGATTTTTTTTAAAAAGAAACCGACAATGTGTGCAAACAATACATTATAAAATAAAAATAAATAATTTAGTACATTGATTATTATGAAGTTACATTAAAATTTAAGCACAAAGATAAGAATGCATTGATTATAGATGCGAACAAAATATGTTTAACATGCATTAAAATATGTTTAAATTTTAAAGACAACATCATTGAAAAGAGTAACTACCAATCTTTTGTTGTTCTATGATCCAACTATGGTAGGGGTTAAATATGACTCCTATTTTTAGTCAAATTTGAAAAATAGTCTTTCAGTTAAACTCTGTTTACTTGTTTCAATCAAATACTGATTAGTTTAGATTATTTTATTATTATTTGATCTATGAATTTAGCCAATAAATAGGCTCTTTTACAACCTTAGAAAATACACCCATTAGAGATTAGAACTCATAACACATTTAGAGAATTTTGTGTTTACGTTTTGTGGGTTTTTTGTTTTCGGGTTTTCGGAGTTTAGTTTTTATCTCCATCTTTTGTACTCTTCGTTCTTTTGCCATAATAGTAAAATTATCTTTGCCCGTGATTTTTTATCCTCTTTGGAGGGGTTTTTTCACGTTAAATTTGTGTTCAATTTATCAATTTATTCTGCTATTTTCTTGTTCATTACTTAATCGGGCTAAAATCCTAACAAGTGGTATCAGAGCTAGTTCAATTTTCATAGATCAGCCCGTTCAGAGATGGCAACAACAAGGTTTGAAATTGAGAAGTTCGATGGTGAGACAAATTTCAATCTGTGGCAAGTTCGGATGATGGCAATTCTAATTCAATCAGGCTTGAAAAAGGTTGTTATCGGGAAAAAGCCTGAGAATCTAAATAAAACAGAATGGGAAGAGCTTGATGAAAAGGCTTTATTTGCAATCTAGTTGTGCCTCACGAATACAGTATTGCAGGAGATATTGATGAAGAAGACTTCATCTGCCTTGTGGAAAAGGTTAGAAACTCTTTATGCGACTAAGTCTCTAGCTAACCGTTTAGTGTTGAAACAACGTCTATTTACGTTTCGCATGAACAAAGGTGAGCTTCTTAGAGATCACATCGGTCAATTCATTACTCTTTTAAATGATTTAAAGAATGTTGAGGTTCATATTGACGATGAAGATCAGACTATACTATTATTGTGCTCTTTACCTCCTTCATACAAGTCTTTCAGGGAGACCCTGATTTATGGCAGAGACAAACTCTTGTTCGAAGATGTGAAGGGTCATTTGTTGAGTAAAGACAAACTCGACAATGAGCTTCATTTGGATATCAAGACAGATAGGCAAGCTTCCGTTTTGGTAGCATCAAAGAAACGAGATAAAAGATGTCGCTATTGTAAAAAGTTAGGTCACGTCAAAGCAGATTGTTATAAACTGCGAAATAAAAAAACTGCTGAGAGTAACGAGGAAGATGTAGCTGGTGCTAATTTGGCCGAAAAAAATGGGGATGATTTCTTGTTAGTGTCAACAAGTGATAACACCAAGCTCACGTCCGAGTGGATCCTAGATTCAGGATGTTCTTTCCACATGTGTCCCAATAGAGAGTGGTTCTCCACATACAGTTCGATTGAAGGTGGAGTTGTGTGCATAGGAAACGATTCATCTAGTAAGGTAATTGGTATTGGTACTATTAAAATTAAGATGCACGATGGGACGATTAGGACACTCTCAGATGTCAGATATGTACCTGATTTACGAAAAAATCTTATCTCCTTAAGTATTTTAGACTTGAAAGGATGCAAAATCAACATCGAGTCGAGCGGTATTAAAGTATCTCGTGGAGCTCTCGTTTTGTTAAAAGGTAAAAGAACCGGTAGTCTTTATATTCTGGAAGGTTGTACAGTGACCGGTGAAATCGGACGTCCCTCGTCCGTTACGGAGTTGAAGTCAACTTGTTTAGAGCGGAGGCAACTTGGTTATAGGAGGGAAAAAGGTATGACTGTTTCGTTGAAGAGAGGTTCTCTTTTAGATGCAAGTTTTGAAAAGTTAGGGCACTGTGTTCGTGAAAATCAGACCCGGGTTAGTTTTGATTTGGCAGTGTACAAGTCGAAGGCTAGAAGTCTTCAAGTTTCTAAGTACAAATTTGACTCAATTAATTCCCTGCATAGTTCAAGATAGGCTCGTGGCGGGCTTTGGCAAAGATGGCGTTGTGAAATATGAGTCAAGGTGGAGATTTGTTAAATATGACTCCTATTTTCAGTCAAATTTGAAAAATAGTCTTTCAGTTAAACTCTGTTTACTTGTTTCAATCAAACACTGATTAGTTTAGATTATTTTATTATTATTTGATCTATGAGTTTAGCCTATAAATAGGCTCTTTTACAACCTTAGAAAATACATCCATTAGAGATTAGAACTCATAACACATTTAGAGAATTTTGTGTTTACGTTTTGTGGGTTCTTTGTTTTCGGGTTTTCGGGGTTTAGTTTTTATCTTCATCTTTTGTACTCTTCGTTCTTTTGCCATTATAGTAAAATTATCTTTGCCCGTGGTTTTTTATCCTCTTTGGAGGGGTTTTTTCACGTTAAATTTGTGTTCAATTTATCAATTTATTCTGCTATTTTCTTGTTCGTTACTTAATCGGGCTAAAATCCTAACAATAGGCAAGCCAGGTTTAGGTTCATCATACTCCCATCCAGTGGCTTTAATTTGCTCTAATGAAATCGAAAACGAATCAAGTTTTTTAACTTCTTTCTCCTCCTTTTCTTCATCATAGCAAATTGACTTTATTTTTGAGAAAAATTTTGGGTTGATTTCAAGATTCCAATCAATATCATCGATATATAAACCAGCTGCATTACTTGATAATTTGTCCTTACAAGAAAAGCCATGATAATTTTCCGAGAATCTTTGTTTAGTTTCTTGAAAAACTTTTAAAGTAGTTGAATCATTCCACTAGAATCCTTTATCAGTCTTAAACAAATTATTCTTCACATTAACAAATCTTTTCCATGACATTGCACCCATTTTCATGCATAATTTTTCTCCAATACAGACAATGATTTCTATGAATTACTGGTATCTCTTGGTTTGAGATGAATAAACTTTTGTCTATAATAATTTTCTTAGACGATTATAATATATAACATGGTTTCTTGTGATCCAATAATCTCTCAAAGACAATTAATGATTTGAAATTGAAAGAAGAAAATTATAGCGAATGATATTAGTGCGATGAAATAAATATGAATTTAAAGTGAGGGATTTGTTGAATTTATATAAGATTATTAGAGTTTTCATTAATCCTTTTCCTTGTTGGAATAAGATTATTAAAAATAATTATATCTACATTGATAATATTTTTTATTAAATGGGTTTTATTAGTTAAATAACTTTATTAGTTAAATAGCAATCAAACTCGACTTTAAAATTTTAAAAATAATGATTACGAATAAAAATTATAACTTAATGTTGTTTTAAATTCAGTTTGAAATATTTTATGTTTATGTTCTAAACTCAGTTTGAAAATTAAGTTTATGTTCTAAGCTGAGTTTGAAAATAAAAATTTAAAAATAATGATTACATAATAAAGAATTATAACTTAATGTTGTTTTAAACTCAGTTTGAAATATTTTTTTGTTTATGTTCTAAACTTAGTTTGAAAATTGCAACAGTAATTCAGTAAAATTGACTAAAAAAATTGTCATCTATAGATACATAAAATCTCCAAATATCACGATTCTAAATAAACCACTAGATACATATAATCTCCAATTCAAATATCATGATTCTAATAAACCACTCTATTTCCATCTTTCAGATATCATGTCATCGGCTTGTTTTATTCTTTCCCAAGTATTAGATTTACTCTTTCATTCTCCACATAAAGGTTCCTGATTGTTCTTGTAGCACGTTTATTCACAGGAAACAAGCGGCCTACGAAATATGAAACAGAATAGGAGAATCCTTTGGCTTGGTTAATCACAGCCCCTAAGAATAGTACCATCTACGAGACTGACCTGTTATTGATAGGCCATAAAAGTAACATATTTTAATCCCATTCTTGATGCGTTTTTGGATGATTTATTATTTAATTTAGTGAATTTGATGCTCCTAATCCTTTAATTTCATGTTTTTATACTTAAGAGAGCATAGAAGAGCAAAAGGAGCAGAAAACGGGACAAAATCAGACAAAACGAGCTACTTTTAGGATCCACACGGCCTGGCCATTCCCACACGAGCTGAGCACATGCCCGTGTGAGCCACTCGGGCTGGCCACACGACCATGTGCCAGCCCGTGTCGATATCGCTCCTTGTTTCCCAAACACGTGGAAAAAACTAATTTTTAGAGTGTCTGAGCATTCTAAAGTCTATAAAACCTAAAGGAGCACGCAGATAAGAACGAAGAAATTACTCGAAGAACGTCATCAGAATCAACTCAGAAGCAAGATTTCCTTCAAGATTGAAGATCTCCAGTCAACTTCTCTAGAAGTTTTTGGGTTTTTTTATATTTTGTAGTTTTCCTAATTTTGAGATGTTTTCCTTCCAAAGTATGAACTAAATTCCCTAGATGCCTAGGGAAGATGAAACCTACGATGGATCTTGTTATTTAATTTCTGAATTACATAATAAATACTTGATTTCTTGATCTCAATTATGTTTACTTATTCCATGTTTTAATGTTTTCAGGATATTAATTCATGATTGATGTGCTTAATTCAGTAGAGCAAAAGTCCTTGTTTAAGAGTAGATCTAGCATAATTGAGTGGATTTGTATGCAATCCTAGAAATAGGATGACATAAATCTACCGGATTAGAGTCAAATCTAATAGGGGAATCCATAGATCGAGTTAATACGACAATAGGGGTTTTAATTAGAAAAAGATTTCAATTAACCAACCTAAAGTCAATTAGTTTTACTATCGAAAGAGATATTAATATAATTTAGGGATTTCTACGGATCAAGGCAAGTGAATAAATCGTTTAATTCAGATTCAGAATAATAAGTGAAGTCTAGGTGGATTCTTTCCTGGGTATTGTGTCTCATACTAGTTTATTTGATTAATTTCTTACTTTATTCTCTGTCAAGTTGTTAATAATTAGTTTAGATAATTTTTTAAAAACAAACTTCTTCAATTTACTGGCTAGATAATAGAAAGATAACAAGTACTAGTACTTTTAGTCCTCGTGGATACGATATTCCTGACTCACTATAGCTATACTATTATTCGATAGGTGCGCTTGCCTTTGTCGTGATTTTAGTTAGTTAAGTGAATCAGCATCAGTTATATAATAGAACGCACACTTAGCAAACACAAATGAAAATATTACCATGTCCAAGGTGCTCATTACCAGTTACCAAACTATTAGGATTAGGGTTGATAGGCCCGCAACCTTTTTTCAATGTGCGAACAAAGAAATCCCTTAAACATGCATATTCTTCAAGAGGTAAGTTATTCTTCATTTTCAGTTGATTGTGCATTTATCTCATCAATCGACAAAAATGATCTAAAGAAAAATGAGAAGGGAAAAGTTAAAGCACGAGCTCATGCTCTATACACATGTGGGTGCAGCCAAACTCAAATGTCCTAAAAAACTATTTTTAAGCAGAAGTATGGGAATTGTCAATTTATCATTAGTGTTCAAACTAGAAATCATAAAAATTAATATATATTGATTGATCATGCATAATATTATTCAATCACTTGATAATGATCATTAGTGTTCAAACTAGTCACCACCATACATAATATTATTTAATCATAATAAACTTTAAAAACAATAAGTATTTGCTTAAAAAATATCAATAAATCCTTAAGAATATGATGAAGATATCGAATATTAATAATAAAATTATTAGCCAATGTTTCCCAATTTTATTGTGATCTTAGCCAATGTTTGCCAATTTTCTTGTGATCATATTCTTCCATGATCCAACTATGGTGATCCAACTATGCTAGGCAAGTGAGGTGTAAGTTCTTCATATTCATCCCATCCAGTGGCTTGAATTTCCTCCAACGGAATCGGAAACCAATCCATCTCCTTAGCATTGTCTTTTTCTTCATCTTCATCATCGGTGAGTGACTTTATTTTCGAGAAAAGTCTTGGGTCGATTTCGGAGTTCCAGTCAATATCATCAATATACAAATCTGGTGCATTACTTGGGAACTTGTTCTCGCAAGGAAAACCATGATAAATTTTTTAGAATCTTTGTTTGGCTTCTTGAAAAGCTGTTAAACAGGCCAAATCATCCCACTCAAAAACTTTGTCTTGTTCATACAAATTCTTCTTTGCTTCAACAAATCTTTCCCAAGGCATTGCACCCACTTTGATGCATAATTTTTTCTCCCATGCAAGCAATGGTTCAAATTTGGGATGAGTGATCCTTTGCTATAGTAACTTGGTTGACGATTATTCCCTTTTTGATGATATGACATTTCATTTTGATGATATGACATTTTTATGTTAAAAAAAATTAAAATAAGATAAATGAAAATAATGTTAGTAAAATATGATTGCCTTTGAAACGTGTATAATACTTTCCTTAAAGCTTTAATAGGCCTCCAAGTTGCAACAAGTTCCAAGTAGAATTGTGAAAATGACGAATAGAAAAGTCCTTTATATAAATAACAAATAGATGTATCTTTTGTAAAATATAATGTATCTTTAATGAGATACTCTTTCATAGATTTGTATTGTTTTACAAATTAACTTTATATAAGATTATGTCTTTATATGATAATCTTACGTACAAAGTTACGTCTATACAATATTATTATTCATTAATTAACAATTATAATATATTTTATTTTTCTAGATAATAAAAACGTTTCAAATTAATTCACATTATAATTTTTTGGATTTTTATTTTCTTTTCGTAATAGTTTCATTTTTATATGTCCTATTATATAATAATTTAGGTCCTCACGGTAAATAAATAAAAATGTTTTAGTCATTATATTCAAATTTGAAGTTTAATTTTTCTTTAATTTAACATAAATTTAACATAGTTAAATAATTTTGATACATTATGTTGGTATATGGTTTTGTGTGTAAAGGATCTCTGTTAAAATTTAGTACATTGATTATCTTGAAACTGCATTAAAATTTAAGGACAAAGATACGATAAGAATGCATTGGTTATAGATGCGGACAAAATATGTTTAATATGCATTAAAATAGGATTAGTTTTTCGAATTCAAATTTTGAAAACAACATTATTCAAAATTTAAAGACGACATCATATTCTATTCGACTTTGTAATCAACAAATTTTATTAAACCATTTTTTACGTTTTATGTTTTCTTTTCCAATGATCAAATGTTTTATACAATTATTTTCTTATAATCTTAATTTACACGATGATTGCATTTAATTTTAGAATAGTAATTTAAGATACAAAGTAATTTATCTTACTTTTTTACTATTCATATCAAATTAGGGTCCGTTTGTAATATGAGTGCATAAGAAAATGGAACAAAAAACTGTTTAAAGAATTGATAGCCAATATTTGCAATGAATAAGGAGAAGATAACTGAAATATGTTTGGAAGCATAAGTTTGATTCAATGAGGAAATATTTGGTCCATGAAAGACATAGTTTTGGCCCCTGATAATCTTTTCTAATGGCTACCCCCAAGAATGGTGTAAAAAGCTTTTGGCAATTTATACCATGACCTCTCCCCAAATATCTTGCCCAAACAATCTTATTTTTCTTTTAACCAGAACCTTGAATTCATTCTGAGGCCCTTCATTGCCGCTTTCCTGTTGAGGTCTTGTCATGAAAGTAATTTCATCATATGGTTTTAATCATTTCTCATTCGAAAATTGAGGCCAGTCAATCGAAACATAATTTCCAATCACTTCATGAGTTTGGAATTTTGCCAAAACCGTCCACACTTTTCCCAAGCCATCAAAAAAATCCATGAAAAAAAGCCACCCTTCTTGAAACTCAAAAAATTCACTAACATACATGAAAGGGAAAAAAAAATACACATCGTTCCACTTCACTTTAAATTAATTTCCTTGAGAATAATCTCCTACCTTGCATTTGGTTTTTCATGTCTGCAAATTGAATTAAAAGCAATACAATAATGATTCTAATACGAGTTTGTATGATTTTTAAAGATTGTGATAATGATTCTAATACTAAAATTCTTTATATATATTTGATGAAGGAAGACATTATTTTGACTAATACCTTTATAAATAGGTATGTAATTATTCGTGAGTGAATTAAGTTAACTTTCCACTTAGTTAGTGAACACACATTGCTTTTCATGCGATAAGCATGCTCATTATTTATAAAGATGCCTACACAAAGTAGTTTTCCATGTGGTTGACCATCCTGGGCATTTCTCCCCTATTTTAGACTACATAAAGCATAAGCATACTACTTAAAATATATTAACAGTATAGTTGAAAGCAATATAAATCTTTATTAAATCACTGGTTCTAACTTTAGCAACAGCCATCAAGGTTCTCATTATACGAATGTAACAGTTTGCATAAACTAGTGGTTCTAAAATCCATCAATCCATGGTTATTAAAATTTTGAAGAGAACATGCTTAACACAAATGTAATGTAGGAAGCTAGATAACAAGTGCTTTTCATACTAATACATGAGCAGATTTGAACCACTCATACAATCTAGCACATTACAACAAATATGAAGAAATTTTGTACCACTCATACAATCTAGCACATTACAACAAATAGGAAAAAATTTCAACAAGTAGAAAAAAACAAATTTAATGAAAGTACTATAAGGGAAAAAAAACAAGAAGTTATGTTTAAAAGAGGTGGTGAAAACATACTCCCATGGTGGCTCAATATACCTTGCAAGTTTGACACCTGACTTCCAGGTCGCGAAAAAGAAATAAGCAAATACCTTGCAGGAAGGATCTTCGTCTGTTTGAAAAGATTTTACCTGCTCAACCTTCAAGCTTCAACTTCTTGTCATCTATATTATGTATAACACATCCTTGACTAACTTGTAAATCAAGAAGTGCAGCAAACTGAATTCCTTTTGGATTCTCATTTTACCAAGGCAACTTCCCTGCATTATAATCTGATTTTGCATGTGAATGGTGGTGTATCTTGTTGTTTAAACTTCAAATGTCATCTGAATATATGGTTTATACATATTACGAGAAAAAACATTGATTCACAGTACATGTTAGAGTGTAGGAAAGACTCTATTAGTATGTTACTATGAGTTTGTTATACAGGCTAGAATGTTGTTAATGAAGTTGTGAGCAGCAGTTAATCATGCACAATTCTATAAATACTATTGATGTACTGATTCAATTCAAGATAATAATACTAGTTAATTCTCAATGTGTTCATTCTATTTCTCTCTATTAAATAATTTGTTATAGATATTAACACGGTACCGGTTGCCTGATTTCTTAGAGGTCGCTTCTACTGTAGATCCATGGCCAATTCCACTGATTCCACTTCAGCTGGTCGCAGTAGTCCCTCATTCTTGGGCTCTCGTTTAGTTCAATCGTTTCCTCGTCATGACACTGTGAAGTTAGATGAAGGAAATTTTATGCAATCGTAACAACATATCTGATTAATTATTGAATGATATGAGCTAATAAGGTTTTTAAAAGGGACGATACTTGTTCCGCCTCGATTTGTGTCTTCTCCAAATGGAGTTTTGGTTTCAAATCCCAACGCATCTTTGTTTGTTTAGTACGAAAAGTTACTAGCCTCTTAGTTACTCTCTATGATTAGTGCTTCTTTATTGTCTTGTTTTACAGTTGCCAAGACAGCGTGTGAAATTTGGAACACTGTGAATTGTCTCTTCGCTGCCGCGACCGGAGCCAAGCTGTCGCGTATTAAGCATGAGCTGCACTCCATCAAGAAAGGCACGTTGACTGTCAAGGAGTACATCGCTAAGATTCAAAATACTTACGCGTTACTCGAGGCATCTGGATCTATAGTTTGGGAGGGCCTCTCATCGGACTATAATGCTATTTTGACTTTAGTGTCATTCTCGTCTAACATTCTTCCGTTGCAAAAAATTTTTGATATGCTTTTAGAGTTTGAAAGCCGCCAGACTCGCACAGTGCACGACGTCCCCTTTCATGCCCATATGGTAGAGGTCTCTCCAGATACACTGGTGGAGGACTCCGTGCGTAGTGGTCATCCTTCCTATGGTGTTCGTGGGTGAGGTTTTTGATCTCAACTTTAGTTCTAGACCTGTGGAAGTTATGGACATTTGGCACAATGCTATTATTATTGATTCAACTGGGACTACGACGGTCCGTCTGCTTCAACCATGGCAAGGGCCTCTCCTGTTTGTGCTGGTCAAGGGTCGCACGACGGAGTGTTTGGTGCATCTGGTCAATTTGATGACTGGTATACGTCGACTCGGACTGGCTCGGATCAGTTCAGTGGGCCTGGCCAGTTTACTAGTGCTTTTGTGGCGACACCGACGTATTTTTCCTATGGCTCCTCGTGAGGAGAATGGCCACATTTGCAGAACAACTTCTCATGTGCACCAAGTTTGCCACCTGCTAGGGTTTCAAACCCTTTTGTGCATAATTTTCATGATGGAGCAGGCCAAGTGTTTGGGCCCGATATTGGACCATGCCCGCATTGTGGCCAAACTGAAAGTTAGCAATTGCCGCGGGAATTGGGCCATCTTCGGGCCATCTGCTGGTGCAACAACCCGCATGTTTCAGTCCAGAATTTTGGGCTATCTAGTCTTGGTGGGCCGGTCAGTGTAGGTCGTAGTCTTGGGCATGATTCTCTTGGGTTGAATGCTAATTTTGTTGGCATTGAGGGTTCTCTTAGGTGTGGCCAAGGGTTTGGGCCTACAAATGGTAATGGTTCCATGCAAAATAATAGCTTCTGTGTTTCATGGTGAATTAAACTAATGGCACGTGTTATTGATTTTGATTCTTAGTCGTGTGCTGGGTTGCCCCGCATTCTTGATTTTCATGTGCCTGATTTTTTTACCATTTCTGGGTCCAATACCAATGCGACTCAGTATGGGTCCAATTTTGATAATGATAATTCTTACATTCCTATGCTTGTAGGGACCTCATCCTGGTATCTTGATTCGGGTGCTACGCACCATGTCTATAGGGAGGCCTCTACCTTGAATGAGTCCATGCCATACTCAGGTCATCTCCTCTCTTGATGGATGATGGGACTCCTACAAAAATCTCTTGTGTTAGGAATTCTATTTTTCCTATGAAGAATAAGCTGCTTCATCTATCTAATGTTTTGTCTGTGCCAAATATATATAAGAATCTGCTATTTGTTTCTTAGTTTGCTAATGAAAATAATGTATTCTTTGAATTTCACCCATCTTATTGTGTTATTAAGGACATATAAACTCAGGAAATTTTGCTGTAAGGCCACACTCATGATGGGCTCTATCATTTTTTTTCGGTTACTCCTACTCCGTCTGATGTTGTTCCTTCTATTCACAACACTAGGTTCCAGACTCACAATGATAATGGTGATGTTTTTGCGTTGTGGCATAGCAGACTTGGTTATTTGTCTGCCTCAATTGTTAAACTTATTCTCGATAGGTGTCAAATTGTTTCAAATAAAATATGCCTTGATAATATTTGTATTGCATGCCAAAAGGGGAAGTCCCATAAACTACCGTTTTCAAGTTCTACTACTAAATATAAGGGTTTCTTTGATTTGGTTATCTTTAACTTATGGGGACCAACGTCTGTTGTCTGTGATAATAATTTGTATTATGTTTCAGTAATTGACATGTGTAGTCGTTTTACTTGGATTTATCTCCTTCGCCATAAGTCTCAGGCGGTTAATTGTTTTCTTTAGTTTTATAAGATGGTTAAAACTCAGTTTGGGAAGGATATTAAACAATTTCAAAGTGATTAGGATGGTGAGTTTCATGCCTTCACGTCCGTTCTGGTAAGTCATGGGATAGTTCATCGCGTATCCTACCCACATACATCTGAGCAAAATGATGTAGCTGGACGAAAATACAGACACATTGTTGAGATAGGTTTTACTCTCTTGGCCCAAGCAAATCTACCTATGGATTTTTAAGGATATGTGTTATGCAGTGCCGTTTATTTCATTAATCATCTACCTACCCTAGTTCTAAAAGGTTAGTCTCCGTATCAGGCTTTTTATGGCCATAACCCTACATGTGATCATTTACGAGTGTTTGGGTGTTGTTGTTTTCCATATCTGCGTCCGTTTCTGCATCACAAGTTGGATTTTCATTCTTAGCCATGCACATTTTTGAAGTATAGTTCTCAACATAAAAACTACCAGTGTCTCACACCAGATAGTAAGGTCATTATCTCTCGTCACATTGTGTTTGATAAACATCGATTCCTATTCCGTTCGAATGCTGTGGATTTGTCCCAGTCAAGTCAATATATCTCCATGTATGTTCATTTTGTTCAGCCTCTATCTCGTAGAACCACGGAGCTTTCGCTCTCTCAACTCGCTGAGTCCTTATCTACTGCTCCTAGCTCGTCCCATGCTGCTTGCCTCAGTCGACTTCCCGACTGAATTGGGATCTGCTCGTGATTCGTACTAGCCTTTGTCCACAGGACTCAGTCACCCCGATCCAACCACAATTTCTTCAGATATTCCGTCTGATCCTCTGCAAGTAAGGAATACTCATAACATGGTCACTCAGTCTAAAATTGGTATTTTTAAACCCAAGGCTCTATTAATTGAAACTGCCGACTGTGTGCCATGCACGAATGGGGAAGCTTTTACTAGTAAGGAGTGACTAGCGGTTGCTCAAGTTGAGTTTGATGCTCTAATAAATAACTCCACCTGGAAACTTGTTCCCTTACCTCATGATCGGAAGGTGATTGGGTGTAAGTGGCTTTTCAAACTCAAGAATAATCCTGATGGGACTGTCGCTCATCGTAAAGATTGTTTATTGGCAAAAGGTTGTTCTCAAGTACCAAGATGTGACTTCAAGGAAACGTTTAGTTTGGTGGTTAAACCGGCTACTATTTGAACTATATTATCTGTTGCAATCTCCAACAATTGGCAACTCCATCAGGTCGATCTGAATAATGCTTTTTTAAATGGTGATATTACTAATGAAGTGTTCATGCAACAACCTCCAGGATATATTTAATATGGTCCAAATGGAGAATCTCTGGTGTATCGTCTGACAAAGGCTTTATATGGACTACGTCAAGCCCCACGTGCTTAGTTTGATAAATTGAAACATTTTCTTTTGTCTGTTGGATTTCTCTTATCAAAGTCTGATGCATTTCTGTTTGTTCGGGCTACGACTGACTCCACTACTTATGTTCTGGTTTATGTGGATGATATTATCGTTACTGGGAGTACGTCCGACAGTGTAAATGCTTTTGTTCAACAGTTACATAACGAGTTTTCTCTTAATGATATGGGAGATCTTCACTACTTCTTAGGCATTGAAGTTACTCAATCATCCATCAGGTGCTTCCATCTATGCCAACGTAAATACATCTAGGATCTACTTACCCGGAGTTCTTTGACTAAGGTGAAGAGTGTTCACACACCAATGATTAGCTTTCTATTTTGTCTAAAAATGAAGGAGATCATCTCAGTGATCCTACTAAATATAGAAGTCTTGTCGGTGTATTACAATATGTGGTCCTGGCTCGGCCTGATATTGCTTATGCGGTAAATTGTGTTTGTCAATTCATGCATGCACCTACTACTGTATATTTGGTTACGTTAAAACAAATCTTGTGGTATTTACGTGGCACTATTGATTATGGGTTAGTCTTTCGTCCGTCTGACAGGCTATCTTTAGTTGGTTATGTTGATGCCAATCGGGGATTAGATTGTAACACCCCTAACCCGTATCCGACACCGAATTAGGGTTACAAGGCATTACCTGACAAAACACAGTTCAGCATGTTCATATAATTCATTTCATGATCAAAGATATATCAACCACTTTACAATAATTTTAAATAGAATAACAACCATCTATTCATTCATATAAGTCAAATTCGCACATATGGACCACTTAATCAACTAAGACCAATTATGCTTTATACTTATAATTTATAAACAATTCATGCTTCAAATTTCAATCACATCAATATCATCAACCTATACAAATATTCAAACCAAACTTGCATACATCAAAGCCATGTTCACACGCTCCATAAATAAAATTTTTAAACTATATAACCATCACATTAATAGCATTCACATACTTAATATGAATTCAAGCATATATCATTACATTTCATATTCGTAGCATATGTCAAAACATCCATTTGCATACATTTATTTCATTAGCTAATTATCGAACATGCCATTTCATATGCTTATGTACATTCTCATATCAAATCAACATGCCATTTCATATGCTTATGTACATTCTCATATCAAATCAAAACAAGCCATATTATACAACTTATTAATTTTCCATATAAGAGTCATTATCAAACATCACCAAATGGTCAAATATAATTATCATTATTACCAAGTTATGCGCATTGCACTATAACAACATTAATATTTTTGAACACAATTAACAAATCAAAGTACACCTAAATCGCATGCTAATTTTTTCATAACCAAAATACATATACACAACCAATCAATTAGCCATATATTCGGTCATTAAATTTAACCTCAATAGATCATACTATTATCACAACGAAATCTCAACTAGGTATACTATTTTGTAGCTAATTAACATTATTAACTAGATACATTATACTTGCTCAAATGACCGACTCATCATCCATAGAACATAGTCATCTTTTGCTATCACAAACCGTACCAAAAAGACCAATTACACAAGCAATAATATATTCATAACATAGCTTATATAAACTTGCCACAACTGAAACCAATCCATCACTACATTAACATCACACAAACCAATTCATAAACATCCACAAATGCAAATTATACCATCAAAAAAACTTTCCAAAATGAGCTAATTAACAAGGCCGATTATTCACAAATATTAACATCATTATCAAGCCATTTTCGCATGGCTATTTATACACAATTCAAAACTAATCGTATCAAAACTAGCCTATACATGCCATATGTCATAAGTACAAGCTTTCAAAGTACCGAAATAACATTGATAGTGTGACGATGATCCTTGACGATCCCTGAGCTCGAGCTAACTTTATATATATATATATATATATATATATATATATCTATAAAATAATGAAAGAACACACAAGGTAAGCTTTGAAAGCTTAGTAAGCTATAAGCAAATAAATCACCACAAGAACATTAATGATTCAATTCGAATAGGCCACATTTAACTAGTCTCATACACATATACAATCACTTTTCTCATATAATCCATATTACCATGTTAAGTAACTTCACTTACCTTATTTTTCAATAAACATATAAAATTCATACGTACCTGAATCATTTAGCTCAAATTCACATTCAGTCTCGTTTTGACATTGCCCGTTGAACCATTCGGAATCGTTAAGGATACTCAGAATCACATATATTACATACAATGCCATATCCCAGATATGGTACCTTACATGTTATCACATATCAATGCCTCTATCCCAGATAGGGTCTTACACATAATCTCATATCGATACCAATGTCCCAAACATGGTCTTACATGAAATCACACCTCGGAAGTCCTAATGTTATGACATTAATATCCTATACTATTCCTAAGGTTCATACGAGGCTTTCAACTTTGTAACTCAATCAATTCATGCTCGAAACAAGTCCTCCAATGCTCAATTCAATTCAGAAACATATACAAATATATATTTAAATTTAAAAACATTTATTTGCATATGAACTTACCTCGTACAGAAATGAACATATCAAAACAACTATTCAACAACTTTCGACTTCCCCGATCCAAATCCGATTTCTTTCTTTATTGATCTAAATAAATTCAAATTTAACTTATTTAATCACATATTCATTCAATTTCACCCAAAAACATATAAATGGGCATTTTTCACTTTAGCCCCTAACATTTCACATTTTCACAATTTAGTCCCTATTTCAAAACAACACAAAATACAAAAAATTTCATCAAACCCAAGCATGGCCGAATCTTCCCTAGATCTTTAGCAGCCCATTAATTCCATTTATTTCACATTTTAACCCCTCAATTTACAAATTTCACAATTTAATCCTTAATAAGCATTTTTATAAAAAATCACTTAATAAACTATGAAAATCTAACAACAAATATTTATTCTTCATCATCAAACAACAAAAAGCTTGAATATTCATCAATGGAATTTCACAAATTCATCATCAAATCTGAAAATTAAAGCATGGGCTAGCTAATATATAAATCAACGATCTCAAAAAAGTAAAAATTATCAAAAACCAAGCAAATAACATACCTAAATCAAGCTTCCTAGGCGCCGAACTTAAAAACTTCAACAATGGTTTCTTTTCTTCTCACATTCGGCCTTAAAAGATGAGCATGCGTGATATTTTATGTTTTGTTTTATTTATTACATATTAATATTCAATTTACCATTTTAACCTTTATAATTAAATAAGAAAACCATATAACATAAACCCATAACCGTCCACTCCATTTTTAAAAGGCCAAATAACCACATAAGGACTTCACCTTTAATTAATTAAAGCAATTAAGCACTTTAACATATAACATGCTACTTTTATATTTTATGCGATTTAGTCCTTTTATCAAATTAAACAACCAATCGATAAAATTATTTCACGAAACTTTCAAACATATTAATTCACATGCTGTAAACACATAAAATAATATAAAATTAATTTTATAACCTCAGATTTATAGTTCCGAAACCACTGTTCCGATTTAGCTAAAATTAGGCTATTACATGGATTTTGATGATCGCCGATCAACAACGGGCTATTGTCTGTATTTTGGACATAAACTCGTCTCCTGGTGTTTTAAGAAACAATAAGTCATTTCTCTCTCTACGGCTGAGGCTTAGTATCGGAGTCTAGCTGCAGCTACCGGTGATGTTACTTGGTTAGTGTCTCTACTAAAGGAATTACGAATTCCTTCTATAGATACACCTACTATTTGGTG
Source organism: Gossypium arboreum (assembly GCF_025698485.1). Classification (NCBI taxonomy): domain Eukaryota; kingdom Viridiplantae; phylum Streptophyta; class Magnoliopsida; order Malvales; family Malvaceae; genus Gossypium; species Gossypium arboreum. Next base: position 2,994,446 of record NC_069081.1, read on the forward strand.
TGAAAATTACAGTGTTGTGGCGGTCGCTGCTAATCCTATCTTACATTCTAAGTTCAAGCATGTTGAGCTTGACCTGTTCTTTGTTCACAAAAAGGTCGCTAATGGATCTCTCGTTGTTGGCAAGGTGTCAGCTTGTGATTAGGTTGCTAACATCCTCACAAAACCACTATCAATATATACTTTTGCCCAATTTCGTAGTCTTCTTCAATTCTTACCTCTTGGGAAGATGGGTGAATGTTAGACTGTAGGAAAGACTCTGTTAGTCTGTTACTATGAGTTTGTTATACAGGCTGGTATGTTGTTAGTGAAGTTGTTAGCAACAGCTAATCATGCACAATTCTATAAATACTATTGATGTACTGATTCAACTCGAGATAATAATACTAGTTAATTCTCAGTGTGTTCATTTTATTTCTCTCTATTAAACAGTTTGTTACAAATATTAACAGTACATCATATCAAATCTTCAATCGTTCTTTATAGTCACCAAAGACGAAGATAATAATACAAGGAAGAAAGGATTGAAAATAATATCTTTAAAAAAGGGTCTCTCTTTTTTTCTAAACAAAGCTTGTAAAGGCTAAAGGGCAGTTTTGGAATCTAATTACCATTGAGCTGAAGAGTTTCCGATGCAATGCCGCCCCACGCCATGGCACAAAGGCGACCATTTCCGATGAGAATTGCGTCGGTCCAGTGCTTGGCAGGCCTACTGAAACTAACTTTCAACGGCTTGTAAGTGTCGACAAGGTCTATGGAGGTAGGGTTCTAAAGTCCTTCTCAGCGGACTTCTGCACCAAAACCTTGAAGTGAATTGGGTTAGTGTAAAAAAAAGAAAAAAAAACCAAAACACTTTCAAATTTTTTTTTAATTGAAAACGAAAAAGAGTGATGGAACCAAAATCGGTTCGACCAGACCGATTTCAGGTCTGTAATTTCAGATTAATTTTATAACATTATATAAATAAAAATCTAATCATGCAATCTTATATTATAAATTATTATATAAAAACATTGCATGCAATGTTTCAAAAATGCAAAACAATCAAACTTAGAATACATGTCAAATTATGCTATTAGACTGTGTACTTTATCTAAGTTATGGATTTAGTACATGTAATTTAATTTGGTCATTTTCAGTCCCCGTACTTTTAGAATTTGAAAACTTTAGTCCTAACCGAATGATAACTATTAAATTCATTAAGTTATGTTATTTTCAAAATTTGATGTGTCAAACATATTATCGCATGTGTAATGCTATGTTTTTTTGTTATTTCCACATATTGCTAAAAAAAAATCAGTTAATAGATTTAACGACTATTATTTCCATTAAGACTAAAATTTTAAAATTCAAAAAATATGGCCACTAAGAATGATCCAATTGGTGAACGTGACTAAATCTATAAGTTTACACATAATACATGACTAACAACATAATTTAACCAATCAAATTTAACTGCTATCCTTGGGTTAGGACTAAAATTTCAAAATTCAAAAAGTACAGGATTAAAATTGATCAAATTAAAATATAAGTACTAAATTCAAAATTTACATAAATTACAAGGTCTAATAACAAAATTTAATAAAAAATAATATTACAAAATGTACTAGTTTGGTCCTAGATCCTAAAATATGTATGAGATTGAGAATATTTTAATATACAATTCACAAATTTCTACTATAATTTTTTGTTAAGATTCCGTTTATAACCAATATGGGTCTAACATGGAGCTGGAGTTTTACTGTGTTATTACACCATCTTTTCGAAGACTATTTTGGTGTGTTGAGAAGTTTCATGCGATGCAATTTTATGCTCCCTTGAGTCTTTATGTCTAAGTTCATTTTACCAAGATTACACTATACGAAAAGCTTTAAATGAATAACAAATTGATTAACAAAAATGAATATGAATAGGTTGAAAACATTTGCATTGCTATGATAAACACCAAGTAATGTGATTTAAATGATGGTAAATATATATGTTATGTAAGTTATATAATATGGATTATGACATTTGAAATTAATTATATTAAAATTTATTCTCTATTTAACTTCTTTTATTTAAGACCGTTTAATGGTCTTAATTACTTTAAATTCTTTTTAATGTTACTATTTCTCTTATTTATTAGTTACTTATATTTCACCATTTTATTTTATTATGAAGATTTGTGCATTTTATTTAAGATATTTATTAAATTTTATACTAATTTATTTTAAAATGAATAAATAAGATTTAATCTCAAACTAAAGTTTTCTTGTTATTTTACATTTATATATTAATTATATTACTAATTTTTAATTATATTATTAATTTTAATTAATCATGCTTTAATTATGAATTGAATTGTTTGTATTTATATCAAATTAAATTTTTTAATTTTTTCGTTACTTTGGTGCTTTAAATTTGTTGGAAGGTTGCCATATATATATATATATATATACACACATACACACACTTCTTATCTAACAAAAGAAAAATTTTTCCCAACTAAAAAAAATATGATTTTTCCCAAGAAACCTAACATTTTGTAGAAAAAATAAAATTGAGGCTAGTCAATTTAAATATAATTTCTAAACGCTTTGTGTGGGTGGAATTTTCCCAAAACTGTCCACACTTTTCTGAAGCCATCAATAATATCCATAAAAAACAAACGTCATTCTTGAAACTCGAAAAATGAAGCAACAGACATGAAAGGGAAAAATAGTATGCATCGTTCTACTTCCATGAAAAACAAACACCATTCTTGAAAATTGAAAAATGCAGCAACAGACATGAAAGGGAAAAACGGTATGCATCGTTCTACTTCGCTTTGAATCAATCTTCTTGAGAATAATTTCTTACCTTGCACTTTGTTTTCCATGTTTGAAAATTGAATCGAGAGTAATACAAATTTTAATATGATCTTGATGACTATGATAATAATTCTAATACGAGAATTCTTTATATATTGGATGAAGGAAAACGTCATTTTTACTAACACCTTTGTAAATAGATATGTAATTGTTGATAAGTGAATTCACTTAACTTTGCACTCAATTACTTGACACACACAGCTTAAAATATATTAATGGTATATTTGACTATTATGAAGACTGTGCCCACAAAGCAGTTTTCCATGTTGTTGACCATCTTGGACCCTCCTCTTATGTTTCAGGCTACATATTGATTCTAACTTCTGCAACAGTCATCAAGGTTCTCAATATCATCGATTTTGGCGAAAAGTCTTGGGTCGATTTCAGAGTTCCAATTAATATCATCGATATACAAATCTGGTGCATTACTTGGCAACTTGTTCTCGCAAGGAAAACCATGATAAATTTCCCAAAATCTTTGTTTGGCTTCTTGAAAAGTTGTTAAACCAGCCTAATCATCCCACTCAAACACTTTGTTATGTTCATACAAATTCTCCTTTGCTTCAACAAATCTTTCCCAAGGCATTGGACCCACTTTGATGCAGAATTTTTTCTCCCATGGAGGCAAATTTGGGATGAGTGATCCTTTACCTATAGTAACCTGATTGACGATTATTCCCTCTTTGATGATATGACATTCCCTTTGACGATATGATATTTTTCTGTTAAAAAAATAAAATTAAAATAAAACAAATGAAAATAATGTTAGTAAAATATGATTACCTTTGAAACGTGTATAATACTTTCCTTAAAGCTTTAATATGCCTCCAAGTGGCCTTCAAGATGTAACAAATTTCAAGTAGAATTGTGGAAATGACAATAGAAAAATCCTTTATATAAATAATAAATAGATGTATATTTCGTAAAATATAATGTAACTTTTATGAGATACCCTTTCATAGGTTTGTGTTGTTTTATGAATTAACTTTCTTTGTATGATAATCTTACCTACAAAGTTACGTCTATATAATATTATTATTCATTAATTAATAATTATAATATATTTTATTTTTCTAGATAATAAAAACATTTCAAATTATTTCACATTATAAATTTTTGAAAATTTCTTTTCTTTTCATCATATTTGCATTTTTAGATGTCATATTATATAATCATTTTGGTCCTCACCCTTAGTCATTATATTCAAATTTGAAGTTTAATTTTTCTTTAATTTAACATAATTAAATATTTTTCATACGTATTAAAATTTAAGCACGAGATACAATAATAATGCATTGGTTATAGATGCGGACAAAATATGTTTAACATGCATTAAAATAGGATTAGTTTTCCAATTCAAAATTTAAAAATAACATCATTCAAATTTTAAAGACGTCATCATATTCTATTCGACTTTGCAATCAATAAATTTTATTAGTCATATATACCTTTTATTTTTCAAATAATTTTCCTCTAATTTTTTTCTCGAAATTTATCACTACTTACCCTAAAAGGTTCTATATTTTCTTTTTCATTAAACCATTTTTTACGTTGTACGTTTTCTTTTTCAATGATCAAATGTTGTACACAATTATTTTCTTATAATCTTAATTTACACGATGATTGCATTTCATTTTATAATAGTAATTTAATACACAAAGTAATTTATCTTACCTTGTTACTATTCATATCAAACTAGGGTCTGTTTGTAATATGAGTGCATGAGAAAATAGAACAAAAAACTGTTTAAAAGAATTGATAGCCAATATTTGTAATGAATACGGAGAAGATAATTGAAATATGTTTGGAAGCATGAGTTTGATTCAATGAGGAAATATTCAGTACATGAAAGACATAGTTTTGGTACTTGATCTCATTTTCTAATGGCTACCCCCAAGAATGGTGTAAAAAGTTTTTGGCAACTTACACCATGACCTCTCCCCAAATATCTTGCCCAAACAATCTTATTTTTCTTTTAATTAGAACCTTGAATTCATTCTGAGGCCCTTCATTGTCGCCTTCCTGTTGAGGTCTTGTCATGAAGAAATTTCATTATATGGTTTTAGTCCTTTTTCATTCGAAAATTGAGGCCAGTCAATCGAAACATAATTTTCAATCGCTTCATGAATATGGAATTTTGCCAAAACCGTCAACACTTTTCCCAAACCATCAATAAGATCCATGAAAAAAAAAGGCCATCCTTGAAACTCAAAAAATTCACTAACATACATGAAAGGAAAGAAAAATACGCATCATTCCACTTCACTTTGAATTAATTTCCTTGAGAATAATCTCCTACCTTGCATTTGGTTTTCCATGTCTGCAAATTGAATTGAGAGCAATACAATAATGATTCTAATACGAGTTTGTATGATTTTTGATGATTGTGATAATGATTCTAATACAAAAATTCTTTATATATAATTGATGAAGGAAGACATCATTTTCACTAACACCTTTATAAATAGGTATGTTATTATTCGTGAGTGAATTAACTTTACACTTAGTTAGTGAACACACATTGCTTTTCATGCGGTGAGCATGCTCATTATTATGAAGATACCCTCACAAAGCAGTTTTCCATGTTGTTGACCATCCTGGACTCTCCTCCCTTGTTTCAGACTACATAAAGCATAAGCATACTACTTAAAATATATTAACGGTATAGTTAAAAGCAATATAAATCTTTATTCGATCATTGGTTTTAACTTCAGCAACAGCCATCAAGTTTCTCATTATATGAATATAACATTTTGCATAAACTAGTGGTTCTAGAATCCATTAACCCATGGTTATTGAATTTTGAAGAGAACATACTTAACACAAACGTAATGTAGGAAACTAGATAACAAGCGCTTTTCATACCAATACATGAAGCAGATTTGTACCACTCATACGATCTAGCACATTACAATAGATAGGAAGAAATTGCAACAAGCAGAAAAAAGAAATTTAATGAAACTACTATAAGGGAAAGAAGCAAGAATTTATGTTTAAGAGAGGTGGTGAAAACATGCTCTCATGCTGGCTCAATATACCTTGCAGAATTGACACCTGACTTCCGGGTTGTGAAGAAGAAATAAGCAAATACCCTGCAGGAAGGATCTTCGTCTTTTTGAAAAGATTTCACTCGCTCAACAGTTGAAACTGCACCATTGTTGCTTTTACTGAAATGTTATTTTTTTTGTAGAAGATTTAACTTCCTTCATCTCCAAAGAGCCATCTCCTAAATTGCTCTTCGAACTTTTTGAAAGCTGTAAAGAGACACGATGGAAAAGATTCTGATAGTCATCCAAGTGGTCGGCATAAAGATCAGCCCAATCCGAACCTTCAACCTTCAACCTTCAACTTCTTGTCATCTATATTATGTATAACACATCCTTGACTAACTTGTCAATCCAGAACTGCAGGAAACTGAATTCTCTTCAGATTCTCATTTAAACTCACTTTTGGTTGGACTCTTTTACCAGGACAACTTCCCTGATTTTGCCTGTGAATGGTGGTGTAACTTGTTGTCTAAACTTCAAAATGTCATCTAGATATATGGTTTCCAAATGGGAATAACATGTAAAAATCCAAACCCCTTTGTATTTGCAATTTTGCATACATGATTAAAAGAATAGCTACGCAAGGGATGAAAGAGAAAACATACATCAGAGGGATGATCTGACAACTCGACCACTGCTTTTGTAGCCTCAGCATAATCACCATTGTCAACAAGTTTCCTAACCTCCGCTAGGGCGGCTGGAGCCTCCAGATTCGTGTAATCCCCTGGAACCCCAATCCATAATGTGTCCTCTACACAGCAATTCAAACAACATTGGCTGATTCAATTTGCTTTTATATACATTACGAGACAGCATATGAAAAGTCATTTTCACTACATGCATTTGGATTGCAATGATAGGCACCATGTAATGTGATTTAAATGATGGTAAATATGGATTATGACATTTGACTTCTATTTACTTATTTTATTTAAGACAGTATAATAAATTCTTTTTAACTTACTATTTCTCTTATTTATTAGTTACAATTTTGTGTTATACAAATGGCCACTTATAATATTTCTCCATTTTATTTTATTGGATATTTTATTCTGAATCTTTGTACATTTTATTTAAGATATTTATTAAATTTTATACTAATTTATTTTAACAATGAACTCAAACTAAAAAAGCATTAAAGTTTTGTTGTTACTTTACACATATATATATGACCTTGATATATATATTAATTTTAATTAATCATGCTTTAAATATTTCTTTAATATCAAATTTTTTTTTTTCGTTACATTTTGGTGCTTTAAATTTGTTGGAAGGTTGCCATATATATATATATACACACTCACACACTTCTTATCTAACAAAAGAAAATTTTGAAACTTCTTTGTAAAACCCAATTTTTGCCCGGTCCAAATACCCAATTATAGCCCATACACACATAAAAGCAAAAATAATTAAAACTAAAAAGAAACTAATCCCAAATTTAAACAAGCCCAAATTGTAGTGGCCCAACTCCCTAGCTGGCCCAAATGGCCTAAGCCAATAACATAAAATTCTAGCAACACTAAGAGTTCTGAAAGCAGTTGGCGCTGTAGTCCCCATGATCAGCTTCCCACGTACGTCGGCACGCCCACACATGACCTCTATCTCGCGCATCCATGCCCCACGATCGTGCACTCCTCCACGACATCACAACACCTGCAATTAGAACAAAGAAATAGGAAGAAAATGTATGGTTTTTGGCTATAAAAGCCTTCAATTTTTCATTGTAAAGGGGGGGTTCCCTTTCTACGAATACAATAGTGGAAATATATATGAAATCAAATACAAGCAGAGACCAAAAGCAATAATATTTGTTAAAGGTGATTTTTTAGTTTTTTTCCCTTTCTGATTTTGTTATTATTCTTTCATTTTCTTCTTGCGTGAGAGAAACATTAGGAGAGAGAGGGAGACTCACCGGAGCCACGTCGTGCTCGTGTCGACGAAGGGAAACTCACCGAAGTCACGGCGGCGGTTGGGTGAACCATTGGTGGCCTTTTCGGCTGGAAGACAAAAGGGATAGTAAGGGAGAATAAGGAATTTCATAAAACATTTTTGGGTTTTTTTTAAAAAAAATAAAGGTTAAAACATTTTTTGACAAAAAAAAAAGGGGTTTTAATGGTTAATAAAAGGAAATGGCATTGGGGGAAGGAACAGACAGCTTTTTTGACTTGGTTCATGCGCATGATTTCTCTAAATGGATAATTTGCGCGTTTAGTCCCCCTCCCTTGCACTATTATCTAATTAAGCCATGTTTGGTTTTTTTATTTCTCTTAAATTATCCCTGGGACTTGCGCATATTTTCATTTTAATCCGCTATTGAAACGACACGTTTGGGGTCTAGTTTATTTTCAGTTTTAGTCTCAAGCGTTTATCTGCGTTTTGTTTTGGTCCACGATTCTATTTCAATGGTTTACTTTATTTATAAAATATCCCTTTTATTTTAATTTTATTTTAATTGAGTTTTCCATAATTCACTTTTTCTTAAAAAGGTTCATTTAACATTTTTTATTTTCTTTATTTATTTGTATATATGTATTTTAAATAATTTTGACAATTCCACTTCTTCTTTTGAAAAACATTATTGTTTTTTTTGTATGTTATTATATTGAAATGTTCTCATATCTATGTTATTAGGCATATAATTTATGATTAACTCTATTCTATGTACATTGTTGCTTTCATATTATTTTATGTAAATATTTTCTAAATTTATTGTATATATTTTCTTTAAAATTATTCGTATAAAGCTTGGCTTTCTTTTGAGGCTCTTGTTTTTTATTGCATATTTTATTTATGTTAATTACTTTGGTCTTTGTATATACGTTATTTTCATTTATTATTTTCATATAAATATATCATTGTTTTGTCAATTTGTTTCATTTGAAATTATGTTACATATTATTCGTTTCAATATATTTTTTAAAATAATCACTAATATATTATCCGTTTTTTATACATATAAACTATTTTGAATTCTAATATATGTTAGTCCTTTGTATATTGTTCGTATGGTTTTTAAATTGTTTTGTGTTATATTGGTTTCATGTAGTTACGTGTATCACGTGTTATTTCTTTCGTTTTCAATTCGAATCCACTTATTATCATTTCATGCTTAGAATTATGATTTAGTTTCTTATTATTGCATCATGTTTTTTACAAAATCCGCATTTTCGCTCAACATCGATTGTTTTATTGCCCTTAAAGTAAACCAAGCGAATATATTTTGAGCCGGTTTCATAATTACTTATTCGAAAACTCTTCAAAATAAGGCAATGTTTCGTGTTTGGAAATTCGAGAAATCGTGCCCTAACGTGTTAGGTTTCGTTTTTCCGTTTTTTCAAATAACGGAGTACCCTTTTAAGAGTTCGTTGCGTGTTTTGGAAATTATGAGGTGATCTTAGTCTTTGGAGGCTTAAAGTATCGTGTCCTAACGTACTGGATGTGGTATTTTATTTCTTTGGAGCAAGTTAACCTTAAAATCCAATTCGAATTGTTCATACATTTTTAAAGGAATCGTATTTTAAATTTTTTCTAAATTTTCAACGATAGGACATTCAATAATCAATTGGTACCAATTTTGGGCGTTACGGGGGTCTAACCCTTCCTCGTGCGTAACCGACTCCCGAACCCTTTTTCTCAATTTTCGTAGACCTAAATTTATTATTTTAATAAATCAAATATTTTATTAAAATGATCAACCTCAAGGTGATCCGATTACACCTCAAAAAAGTCGGTGGCGACTCCCAAATTTTCGTTTTCAAAAGTCGATCCCCATTTTCCAAAATAAACATGGTTTCGATAGCTTGGCGACTCCACTGGGGACTAATAAGAGAGTCAAGCCGTAAAATTGATTATTTTTTGTCCGTTTGTTGAAAATTTAAAATTTAAATTTTAATATACGATCCTTTTATTGCATTTCATGGGTTTTATGGTTTTTGGTCATTTTATTCGTGTTTTACATTTTGAGTTTTATTTTATTTTATTTATGTATCCTTTCGCATCATCATGCATGACCGTTGTGGTCGCACCTTTTTAAGTGGGAGTGAGAAACTATGCCTCCGTGAGGTTTTCACCTCCGTATGGGCTAGTGGACTGCTTCCGGGATACATTTGTACCTATGTCTTCGTAAGGTTTTCACCTCCGCATGGCCATAGGGAAATGTATTCCCCTGAATCGAACTCAATCCACATGAACCTATAATGGGTGAGGGCTGAGGAATCTGCTGGTTCAGGTACCCTATCTTTAGAACTCAACCTCATATAGCGAGCCTTAAGAGCCCACCCTAGGAAGAGCCACTCCAAGCCCTAGTGGTTACCCAAGTAGGTGCTCTATTTGCTACTTATTTCTTCTGTACTAACGTATTTTGTCTGTTTTGTTTATGACTGTATTGCATTACATCATCATAGAAAGGAGGTGTTGATTCATATTTGATTGCTAAATAGAACAGTTTGTCATAAGAAAACGAATTTCTTGATAAAGTGAATTATAATACAGTTGTCTGAATATGGTCCAAGTAAACACAACGGAAGAAGGCTGATAGTTCGTGGAGAAAACAAGAGTTTACATGAGGATTCAAGTCAATAAAGATTATCCGAAAGACGTCATGTCTCAACTTTCTTAAAGGATCTAACGAACATTGCGGGGTTAAGTGAGTATTCAGTCATGGCCCGAATCAAGCAAAATGAGCTAGTGGGGGCAACTATTGGAAGTTTGCGAAATTTGGCTTTTACAAAGAAAAGAAATCGGTGTCTTCGCCTGGAACATGAGGGCAAGGCTGCATATGTAATCCGTTTTATGTAAAGAAATTTGTTTTCTAGAAAAGTTATTCTAATGGAATTTAATTCATAATCAACGCCTCTCTTTCTTTTTGCATTCATTTCATGCATTTGCATTGCATTTCATCACATGCACTAGATTTTCATAAAAAAGACCCTAATTAGGTAAAATTATTTCAATTAACTTGGGAACCGACAAAAGTCAAACGACTAGGCATCTTTACATTACACGACAATGAGCAAAGAGTTGCAATGCCTTGAACAAGTCAAAAGCCTGAAAGGAATATCGGGAAATCTGAATGATATATCCGAAGAGGAAACTGAGGAATAAAAGTCTCCAAACTTTTGCATACTTGGAAGCGTTTTGAACAATGGGACTATGGAAGAGATCCTCGTATTTTTAGAGTTAATCTAGAGTAATATTCAAAACATGCTTATTGTTTTAAGCCTAGAAGCAATAAGAATCCTTTTGTGAAATAGGCTCGTGTTCAAAATCTTTATTTCAATCAAAATGCATCTTTTTTTAGTAAATGCTCTTTCATTCTTGATATATTCTTTTGTTCTTTGGACTGTCTTTTAAATATGCTTCATTCATGATTACAAATAATCATCCTTAGAATCATTTATTCTTTAGAAGGATGCCTTTGTACTTACAATAGGTCCCCAGATATCAACGACAGGAGCAACGCTGTAACTGACTCCCTTTTGGAGTGAGATTTGTGTTTAAGTGGATCTCAGGACTTTGAAAGATGACAGAGATTGTAGTCTATCTCCTGATTTGTTAAGGATGGTAGAACATGATAAAAACAGATCCTACTCTACAAGGGGTTAGTGGACATTATGAGCAAGAGGTAAAGATTAGTGCCTACATTACCACGAAAACAAAGCGAATCGCCATTGGGTATACTCCATGAATTCAAAGATGTTTTCGCATAATCATGTCAAGATATACCTGGGATACTAAGACCTGAGGATGGAAAATGTCTATACGGTGTCAGACGGACACATGTTAATAGTTTTATGGTAGCCACGCTAATCATGAGGTTTGGGTACTGCTGATCCACCATGGAAGGGGATTGCATAAGCTATTTAGTGAGACAAGATTCATGTGCCTTATTCATTTCTTCATAGATTTGCTATATGTGGGGCATGGATGTTATCAGGCCATTCTCGTCTAATATGCTTCGATTTATCTTGGTGGTCTTCGATGACTTCATGAAGAGGGTGAGGGTCGCTTCATATGCCAATATTACAAGATCGGTAGTCGTCAAATTTAAAAAAAAGTGCCGACAAGTAATGTCAGAAAAGATCACGTCTAATACAACTGTACAATGTCAAAAGTTTGCAGTTTGTTCAAAGATCAGATGCAATATCCTAATACAGCAAAGGCGGCCAAAAAGAAAAAACAAAAAAGGGAAGACAAAAAACAAAAAAAAACAACAAAAAGAGATTGTAGAAGGTGACTGAGACTTGTAAGGATTGTCATAAAGAAGTTTCCATTTACCCTCTATGCTTATTGAATGTTAACTAGGATCTTCGCTGGGGCAACATATTGCTCATTGGTTTATGGGATAAAAATGGTTTTGAAAACAAGATTCCTTTTCTCCGAGTCTTGTCAGAATTAAAATGATATGAAGCAGAATGAATTCGATCCCGATATGTTCAGTCAAATTTAAAAGATGTCCACCATAGTCAGATGATGCGGGCTTATGAAAAAGAGGTTTATCCTAGAGAATTCCACGAGGGGAACTTGATATTGAAGAAGATCTTTCCTATACAGAAGGATTTCAAAAGAAGAAATATGCCAAATTGAGAGGGACCTTATGTAGTAAAGAAGGCCTGTTCTGGAGGAGCATTGATATTGACCGAAATGGATGGCAATGACCTGCCTAATCCGATGAACTCAGATTCAATCACAGTTAAAAGTTCCAAAAAAAAAGAGAAAAATAAAAAAAAAGAAAAGAAAAAGAAACTGGAGAGGCCAAGGCGAAAACCCGCAAAGGGCACCTTGAGACCAAAAAGGATTTAAGCTGAAAACCCGAAAAGGGTGGTTCAAATTTGGATCGAAGTGGGGCATATAGTAGTCTTGCTATGCCTGAATTAACAATGAAGAAATATGCTACATCCTGGGGCATTAACAAAGTACTCCAGATCCCTTAAGCACAGATTAAGCTCAAAATGGTCCTTAAGAAGTTGGTACAGAGAAGCTCAAGCTGCGATATCTAGGGCACCTAGTTTTTCATTTCATCCATTTTGAATTTGTTATCTTTGATTACCTTATTCTTCTTACGTCCCAATAAGTTTCCTTCTTAATTGCATTTGCTATCCTTGGTTAACTTATTTGCTTCGAGCTTTGTTTCTAGTTCGTTGTTATGATTTTTTAAGCATTTTTACATTGAAATAATGTTTAGTGGACTAATAATACTTTCATAAAAGGTGTTTTCACATATTACTCTAGAAGTTTCTAAATACTACAGGAACCTGAAATGGGACTATTGTTTAAAACTTACCAAGCTTAAGGGTTGGAAATATTTCGACCCAAATTAAAATTATCTCATTAGGTTTCCTATCAAAGACATTGGTTGACCAAAAAAAAAAATTACATTGGTGTCGTAATCCCAGTAAAGAACGAGTAATGGGATTTTTCTCAAGAAAAAGAAAATGGTATTCTATATTCATACAGGTATCAGGCATATACATCTGTTTATTACACCCAGGGAATGGTGTAGTTGATCAAATTGATTGAAGATGATGCAAATCCTATACCTCTTAGTTGCAGCAGGATGGAGAAGAAATCAAATGATTATTCCCTTAGAGTTGCACTGGGAGGTACAAACCTTATGTCCCAGAAGGTACAGTGAAAGAGACTTTGAAACTACAGTGGGGCAAGCCAGTTGAGCAAAATGGGTTATTTCTATGGGTTTTTGTTGGAAATGCTAGTCGAACAGGAAGGCAGCATAATACCACAGTGATAAAACTCTGATAGATAACGAGTGATGACACTTTAATATTTTAAAAAAGAATCATTCTCATGACATTTCTGCATTTATACAATAGCACATCTAGTTAGGAGCATTTGATTTTATTTCGATCATAGCATCCTAATTATTTGACATAAGCATCACATTTAGGTAGGAGCATTTGATTCATTTCAATCATTGCATCCTAATTATTTGGCATAGGCATAGATACATGAAACTGATTTTACAGATCATGTTTCTCAGAGGACAGTGCAGTGGAATCGGTGAATTCACAGATCTTATCTTCCTAAGCAATAGTGGAGCAGATCAAAGATACAAGCCTTAACCTTCTGAGCAGTAGGGTAACAGGCTAAAATTTACAGATCTTGGCTCTATGAGTAGTGGTGGAGCAGGTCGAAGACCCGCCTTAACCCCCTAAGAAGTAGGGTAATAGGCTAAAATTACAGATCTTATCTTCGCTAAGCAGGAGCGGAGCAGATCAAATTTTGGTGAATCTTATCTCCATGTATCAGCAATGGAGCAGATTCCAATCATCAGCCTTATCTTCACTGAGCAGGAGTGGAGCAGGCTAAACATACCAGATCTTATCTTCACTGAGCAGGAGTGAAGCAGATCAAATTTTGGCAAGTCTTATCTTCATGTATCGTCAATGGAGCAAATTTCAGCCATCAGCCTTATCTTCACTGAGCAGGAGTGGAGTAGGCTAAATACCAGATCTTATCTTCACTGAGCAGGAGTGAAGCAGGTCGAACTTTGGAGAATCTTATCTCCACATACCGGTAATGGAGCAGATTCTAATCATCAGCCTTATCTTCACTGAGCAGGAGTGGAGCAGGCTAAACATACCAGATCTTATCTCCATGTATCAGCTATGGAGCAGATCAGAAATGGCGAGTCTTATCTCCATGTATCGGCTATGGAGCAGATTTTAGCCACAAGTCTTATCTTTCTGAAGTTGCAGGAAGCAAACTGAAAATTACAGATCTTATCTCCATGTATCGGCTATAGAGCAAATCAGAAATGGCGAGTCTTATCTCTATGTATCAGATATGGAGCAGATTTTAGCCACAAGTCTTATCTTCCTAAAGTTGTAGGAAGCAGACTGAAAATTACAGATCTTATCTCCATGTATCGGCTATGGAGCAGATCAGGAATGGTAGTCTTATCGCTATGAAGCAGATTTTAGCCATCGGCCTTATCTCTTTGAGGTAGCAAGAGAGCAGGTTGAAGATACGAGCCTTAACCCCCTAAGCATTAGTAGAGCAGATTGAAGATAGCGAATCTTATTTCCCTGAAGTTGCAGTGGAACAGATTGAAGCTAAACTAACAGATCATAGCAAACTTTATCTCCCTGAAGTTGCAGTGGAGCAGGTCGAAGTGATAAGTCTTATCTCCCTGAAGATGCAGCAGAGCAGGCTCAAAATTAAAAACTTTATCTTTCTGAAGTCGTAATGGAGCAGACTGAGGATGTGGAGTGGATTAAAAGCACAATTTAGATACCCTTGAAGATGCAGTGGGTTGGAATGGGGCTACCTGAAGAAGATGGGCATAGAGAGATCGAGATGTGGTAAGACCGGGCAAAATTGGCCTTTTTGTGGTCTTTGCTTCATTCTCGTTACACGACAACGAGCAAAGAGGGGCAACTGTAAAACCCAATTTTTGCCCGGTCCAAATACCCAATTATAGCCCATACACACATAAAAGCAAAAATAATTAAAACCAAAAAGAAACCAATCCCAAATTTAAACAAGCCCAAATTGTAGTGGCCCAACTCCCTAGCTGGCCCAAATAGCCTAAGCCAATAACATAAAATTCCAGCAACACTACGAGTTTTGAAAGCAGTTGGCGCTGTAGCCCCCATGATCAGCTTCCCACGCACGTCGGCATGCCCACACACGACCTCTATCTCGCGCATCCATGCCCCACGATCGTGCACTCCTCCACGACATCACAACACCTGCAATTAGAGCAAAGAAATAGGAAGAAAATGTATGGTTTTTGGCTATAAAAGCCTTCAATTTTTCATTGTAAAGGGGGGGTTCCCTTTCTACGAATACAATAGTGGAAATATATATGAAATTAAATACAAGCAAAGACCAAAAACAATAATATTTGTTAAAGGTGATTTTTTAGTTTCTTTCCCTTTCTGATTTTGTTATTATTCTTTCATTTTCTTCTTGTGTGAGAGAAACATTTGGAGAGAGAGGGAGACTCACCGGAGCCACATCGTGCTTGCGTCGACGAAGGGAGACTCACCGGAGTCACGGCGGCAGTTGGGTGAACCATTGGTGGCCTTTTCGGCTGGAAGACAAAAGGGATAGTAAGGGAGAAGAAGGAATTTCATAAAACATTTTTGGGTTTCTTTTTTTAAAAAATAAAGGTTAAAACGTTTTTTGACAAAAAAAAGGGGTTTTAATGGTTAATAAAAGGAAATGGCATTGGGGGAAGGAACATACAGCTTTTTTGACTTGGTTCATGCGTATGATTTCTCTAAATGGATAATTTGCGCGTTTAGTCCCCCTCCCTTGCACTACTGTCTAATTCAGACATGTTTGGTTTTTTTTATTTCTTTTAAATTATCCTTGGGACTTGCGCATATTTTTATTTTAACCCGCGCTGAAACGACACGTTTGGGGGTCTAGTTTATTTTCAGTTTTAGTCTCAAGCGTTTATACGCGTTTTGTTTTGGTCCACGATTCTATTTCAATGGTTTACTTTATTTATAAAATATCCCTTTTATTTTAATTTTATTTTAATTGAGTTTTTCCATAATTCACTTTTTCTTAAAAAGGTTCATTTAACATTTTTTATTTTCTTTATTTATTTGTATATATGTATTTTAAATAATTTTGACAATTCCACTTCTTCTTTTGAAAAACATTATTGTTTTATTTTTTTTTTTTTTGTATGTTATTACATTGAAATGTTCTCATATCTATGTTATTAGGCATATAATTTATGATTAACTCTATTCTATGTACATTGTTGCTTTCATATTATTTTATGTAAATATTTTCTAAATTTATTGTATATATTTTCTTTAAAATTTTTCGTATATAGCTTGGCTTTCTTTTGAGGATCTTGTTTTTTATTGCATATTTTATTTATGTTAATTACTTTGATCTTTGTATATACGTTATTTTCATTTATTATTTTCATATAAATATATCATTCGTTTAGTCAATTTGTTTCATTTGAAATTATGTTACATATTATTCGTTTCAATATATTTTTTAAAAATAATCACTAATATATTATCCCTTTTTTTATACATATAAACTATTTTGAATTCTAATATATGTTATTCCTTTGTATATTGTTCGTATGGTTTTTAAATTGTTTTGTGTTATATTGGTTTCATGTAGTTCTGTGTATCACGTGTTAAGCAAAGTGGAAGGATGCATACTATTTTTCCCTTTCATGTCTGTTGATGCATTTTTAGAGTGCCAAGAAGGGCGTTTGTTTTTCATTGATGTTATTGATGGCTTGGGGAAAGTGTGGACGATTTTGGGAAAATTTCACACAAATGAAGTGTTTGAAAATTATGTTTCAATTGACAGGCCTCAGTTCTCAAATGAGAACAGACTAAAATCATATGATGAAATCACTTTCATGGAAAGATCTTAACAAGAATGCGACAATAAAGAGGCTCAGAATGAATTCAAATTCTAATTAAAAGGAAAATAAGATTGTTCATACAGAATATTTGGGGATAGGTCATGATGTAAATTGTCAAAAAAATTTTATGCCACTGTTGGGGGGGGAGCCATTAGAAAATAAAAATAGGTATTAAAACTATGTCTTTCATGTATCGAATATTTCATCATATTGAATATAACTCTTTATTCCAAATATATATTAATTATCTTCTCCCTTTTACTCATTACAAATATTGGCTACAATATGATGAAATCACTCCCATGGTAAGACCTCAACAGAAAGGCAGCAATGGAGGGCCTCAAAATGAATTCAAGGTTTTCATTAAAAGGAAAGTAAGATTGTTTGGGCAAGACATTGTGGAGAGAGGTCATTGTGTAAATTACCAAAAGCTTTTTACGTCATTGTTGAGGGGAGCCACTAGAAAGTAAGAACAGGTACTAAAGCTATGTCTTCTATATACCAAATGTTTTTTCATATTGAATAAAACTCGTGGTTCCAGATATATATTAATTATTTTCTCCCTTTTATTCATTACAAATATTGGCTACGATATGATGAAGTCACTCTCATGACAATACCTCAACAAGAAGGAGGCAATGAAGGGCCTCAGAAAGAATTCAAGGTTTTGATTAAAAGGAAAATAATATTGTTTGGGCAAGACATTTGGGGAAAGGTCATGGTGTAAATTACAAAAAGAAACTTTTTACGCCATTATTGGTGGTAGGCGCTAGAAAATAAGAAGAAATACTAAAGTTATGTCTTTCATGTACCAAATGTGAAATATAAAGGGCCTAATAGAAAAGTTTCTATTTTAGGGGGTGCGGGACCCTGCCGCCCCCTAGTACCACCATGGGTAAGTAGTGTTAAGTTCCAAGAAAAGACTAGAGGAAAATTATGTGAAATATAAAAGGTATACATGATTGATAAAAGTTGTTGGTTGGGAAGCCAACCCTCAAGAGATCTTTGAGCCTTGTTCTTTTCTCCAAATTCTCATTTCTCCCTCAGTTCAATTTTCAAATAATCAACAAATGCCTAGATATCTTAACTAAACAATCTGGTTTTTCCTTTGTACCTCAAATCTGAACGGAGTGAAGCCCTTTAGAATTAACTTCAAAATATATTATTATTTCGTAGCGAATTTGAGCCAACCATATGATATTCATCATCAATGATCATCTATTGCTAAATAGAGCATGGGAATTTCCAAGCATTATTACCAATTACATTCATGTAAAAGCAAAGCACTTCCATGATATTCTCGACGTCGCTTTTTGTTAGCATCTTTCACATCATTTTCGTGTTGCAACCCTATTGTAGGGTTAACTAGAGTCGAAGATACAATTGTTTTCTTATAATATTAATTTACTCAATTATTACATTTCTTTTTATAACAGTTCTTAAAATACAAAGTAATTTATAAGAACTTCTTACTATTGACAAACAATTCATATCAAACAAGGCATAGTATGAGTGCATGAAAAAATGGAAAAAAAAACTATTTAAAAGAATTGATAATAAATATTTGTAATGAATAAAAGGGAAGAGATAATTAATATATATTTGAAACTACATGTTTTATTCAATATGAGGAAATATTTGGTACATGAAAGGCATAGTATGAATACTTGTTCTTATTTTTTAGTGGCTCTTCTTAACAATGGAGGCAAAAGTTTTGTCATTTGACACCATGACCTCTCCCCAAATGTTTTTCCTAAAAAATCCTATTTTTCTTTTAGTTAGAATTTTGAATTCATTCTGAGGCCTTCCATTGCTGTCTTCCTTTTGAGGCATTGTCGTGAAAGTAATTTCATTATATGGTTTTAGGCTTTTCTTATTCGAAAATTGAGGTCAATCAATTTAAACATAATTTCCAAACGTTTTATGTGTGTGAAATTTTTCCAAAACCGTCCATACTTTTTCCTAGCCATTAATAACATTCATAAAAAACAAACACCATTCTTGTAAGTGTATCATGTCGAGAGAGTTGTGAATTAAGCGAGATTTATCAAATTTAACATTGAATGATGGTGCTGGAAGTGGAACCGAAGGAACAGGCTGTGGATCATGAGGAGCTGTGGCAGATTCTTCAGAATTGGCCATAGAAAGCAGCGGAGAATGGTGCCCAGGACTAAGGCGAATGATACAATGAAAATATTTGAGGCGAATGATACCATGAAAAGATTTGAGGTAAGGAAACAAAAGATAAAGAAGATATTAAGCAAACTGAAATTCATTCTTGGTTTAAACTTTGTGGATGAACTTACATTTATACACTTGATTTCTTAACGGCTTAACTACAAAGTTGATACTATCAGAATTGCTAGAGTAGCTATACCGTAACTGCTTAACTATTTGTAAACTCTAATACCCTGGAACCCCATGTGTCTTCTACACAGCAATTCAAACAACATTGGCTGATTAAATTTTCTTTTATATGCACTACGAGACAGCAACTGATTCACAATGTAGAAAGTATTATAAGCTGGTAGAATAGTTTGTTTTTCTATTTTGGATTAGTTAAGTATCGTGATACTATAAATATTTAATTGTATTCTTATGAAATAAGATAGAAGCATTTTTTAAAAAAAATATTTGAACATGGTATCATGTGAGCCAATTTTTCTCTGGGCAGTTGGGCCACATTTTTTTTCTTCTTGGGCTCGTTCCTGTTCTCTTTGTTCTTAATTTGTTTAGGGCACAAATTCTAAATTTTTTCCTTTCTCTTTCTATTCATTATCGTTTCTTTTTCTTCGTGATTCTTTACTTTTTTTTTTTACTCATGGCGGATATTAATTTTCATCATCCTTTGTTCCTTCATCCGTCGGATACACCGGGCACCATTCTTATTTCTCATCGTTTGACCGGTGTTGAGAACTATTCTATTTGGAGTCATTCGCTTCGAATTGCCTTGCTCGCAAAGAACAAGCTCAGGTTCGTTGATGGTGATTGCCGTCGTTCAACGTATCCAGACTCTCTTCGTGCTCAATGGGATCACTGCAATGCTTTTTTCCTTTCTTGGATTCTAAATACAGTGAGTCCAGATTTATCTACGGGACTTGTATTTGCTTCTGATTCTGCTGCGGTTTGGATGGATCTCAAGGATCGCTTTAGCAAGGTGGACGATTCCCGTATTTTCTTTCTTCATCAATCTATTGCACATCTCACTCAAGGTGATGCTACTGTTTCTTCTTATTTCACGCAATTGAAATTGCTTTGGGATGAATATACTGCTCTAGTCCCTTTTTTCACTTGTGATTGCAAGGTCGCCCAACAAAATTCGAGCCATCTTCATCAACAACTATTGTTTCAGTTCTTGATGAGTCTCAATGAGACCTATGCTGCCGTTCGTAGTCAGATCCTCTTGATGCAACCTTTACCTTCGGTAAATAGAGCTTATTCCATGATCATCCAAGAATAAGCTCAACGGAGTCTTTCCTCTGTTCTACCTCATGCTTCGAACCTATCGCTTTGCTTTCTACTGCTTCTGGCAACCGTAAAAAATTCAATGGTACCTGTGATTTTTGTAAAGTAAAAGGGCATAAGAAGGAATCTTGTTACCGTTTAATCGGGTTCCCACCTGACTTCAAGTTCAACTGTAAGAAGGCTTCTCTGGCTGCTGTTGCAGTTTCATCCGACGATTCCCTGCTCAATTCTCAGAGTGCCCCTATCTTTACTCCTCAACAGTATTCTGAGCTCTTGGAGTTGTTGAATAAAAGCCGAACTGTGCCTGCACCTGCTGTCAATTGTGCAGGTATCCCTTCTCGTACTTCTTTTTCAGCTAATAATAATTTTTCTTGGATTTTGGACACTGGTGCAACTAATCATATATATTTTGATTCTATGTTTCTGAATTTGCCTGTTGCTTACCCTCCTAATTCCCATTTTCTTCAGCTTCCGAATAGTAAACACTCTACTATAACTCATTTTGGTTCTTTGTCACTATCTCCTGATATCACCTTTACCAATGTTCTTTGTGTACCACACTTTAATCATAATTTGATTTTTGCTTCTAAATTGGCCCTTGATTTGCATTGTGCAGTCATTTTTTACCCTGATTTCTGCATCCTGCAGGATCTCTCCAATGGCAGGATGAAGGGATTGGTAGGCATCTGAATGGTCTTTATTTTTTTTAGCCTTTTTCTGCCCTAGTTAGATCCCTTACTTTTACTTCTTGTATGACTTCTATTGCTAATTCGATTTCCTTATGGCATGCTAGACTCGGGCATGTGCCTGTCAACAAATTACATCGTTTGTCTTTTTTTCATAATTTGCCAATTAATAAAGACTTTACTTGTTCTGTTTGTCTCATGGCTAGACAATCTAAATGGCCTTTTCCAACTAGTGTTTCTAGGGCAGCAACTCGTTTTAGCTTATTACATCTTGATGTTTGGGGGCCTTATAGGGTGTCTACCCATTGTGGCCATCGTTTCTTTTTAACCATTGTCGATGATCATACTCGCATAACTAGGGTGTACTTACTGAAGCTTAAATCTGATGTTGTGATAGCTCTCAAATAATTTTTTCTCATGGTCAAAACTCAATTTTCTCCTGTCATTCAAACTGTCAGGAGTGATAATGGTTCTGAATTTTTTAACTCCTCCTGTTCTTCTTTCTTTGAGTCTTTAGGCATTATTCATCAAATTTCTTATATTGATACACCTCAGCAAAATGGTATTGCTGAACGAAAGCATAGGCATTTGCTCAAAATTGCTCGTGCTTTACGTTTTCAATCCAATGTTCTTCTTAAATTTTGGGGTGACTGCATCTTAGCTGCTTGTTACATCATTAATCGGCTCCCTTCTTCTGTTTTAGCTTGGCGAACGCCATTTGAATTGCTTTATAAAAATCCCCCTGATTTTTCTCACTTTCGTGTTTTTGGGTGCCTTTGTTTTGCAGTTAACCTCCATAATTCTGATAAATTTTCTTCCAGATCCCTTCCCTCAGTTTTTCTGGGTTATTCTCCTTCCAAGAAAGGTTATATTTTGTTTTGTTTGGACTCTCGAAAATTTTTTGTTAGTCGCAATGTTCATTTTGTTGAAGTTGTCTTTCTTTTTAAATCTTCTTCTGAATTTCCTGTTCTGTTTCCCCCTACTCCTGACATTTTGGATTTAGATTTCTTAATTATTCCCACTCCTACTCCTCCAACAAGCGCTTCACTACATCCTGTTCCAACTTCAGTAAGTACATCTCCACCTCTTGTCTCTCCTACTTTGCCTATTGTTGAACCTAGGCGGTCTGGTCGAACTCTTAAGCCTCCTTCTTGGCTAAAAGATTTTATTCATCCCTATCAATCTCCTTCATCCTTAGGTGCTTCTTCTTCTAATTCTGTTTTTTTATCCCATTTACCTCTCAAAACTCAGGCCTTTGTTTCTTTCTTTTCCCATATTATTGAACCTCTTTCTTATTTTGAGGCTCGCCACTCTTCCCACTGGGTTCAGGCCATGCAAGAGGAAATTCGGGCCTTAGAATCTAATCATACATGGAATGTTGTTCCTTTGCCTCTAGGGAAGGTTCCTATTGGTTGTAAATGGGTGTACAAGGTCAAACTTCGAGCCTCTGGTGAAATAGAGAGATATAAAGCTCGGTTGGTTGCCAAGGGCTATAACCAGAAAGAAGGGATCGATTACTTGGACATTTTTTCTCTTGTTGCTAAAATGGACACTGTTCGAACCATTTTGGCTCTTGCGACTTCTCTCAATTGGTCTCTTTGTCAAATGGATGTGTCTAATTCTTTTCTCCAAGGTGACCTTCATGAAGAGGTTTTTATGATCTTGCCTGAGGGTTTCCGCAGCCAAGGGGAGCATATGGTATGTTGGTTGCAGAAATCTTTGTATGGGTTGAAGCAGACATCCAGGCAATGGAATGCTAAGCTTACTGAAGATCTTATGGAAAGAAGGCAAGATGGTCATAATACTAGTCTATGTTGATGATCTTCTTATTACTGGAAATGATATGGATATGATCAATGACTTGAAAGGAGTCCTGAATCAAAATTTCAAGATGAAAGATTTAGGAGATTTACGGTACTTTCTTGGGCTTGAGATTTTAAGGTCTCAAGAGGGGATTTTGTTAAATCAGCTGAAATATGCACAAGACCTTATCAAGGATACTGGTTTAATTAAAACAAAAGTTGCTCTTACACCACTTGAACAAAATCAGAAACTAACAACAGCAGAGTTTGATGAAGTAGTTCAACAGCATCAAGACGACAAGTTGTTAGAAGATAAAGCAGTTTATCAGAGATTGGAAGGCTAATCTACTTGACCCATACAAGGCCAGATATCACCTTCGCTGTTACTCATCTTAGTCAGTTCATGCAAAGTCCAAAACAGTCACATATGGAAGCAGCGTTAAGAGTTGTAAGGTATATAAAGAAAGAGCCAGGGCTAGGAATTTTTTTGAAGGCTTTCAACAAACATCAGTTGGTAGCATATTGTGATTCATATTGGGCTTCTTGTCCAATGTCAAGAAGATCAGTTTCTGGTTTTTGTGTACACTTAGGAGACTCACTCATTTCCTAGAAATCGAAGAAACAATGCACAGTATCAAAATCCTCTGCAGAAACCGAGTACAGAAGTATGGCAGCAGTAACATCAGAACTGGTTTGGCTTTCAGGTTTATTCAAGGAACTGGAGATAAGTGTAGGTAAACCAATGAAACTGTTCTGTGACAATAAAGCAGCTCTTCAAATAACATCGAATCCTGTGTATCACAAAAGGACTAAGCACATAGAAATTGATTGTCATTTTATAAGAGAAAAAATACAAGAAGGGCTTATAACTACTGAACATGTGCTGACTGCAGATCAACTTGCAGATGTTATGACAAAAGCTTTGGGGTCACAACAGCACAGTCATCTAATTTCCAAGTTGGGGTTAAAAAATATTTTTATACCTCCAACTTGAGGGGGAGTGTAGAAAGTATTATAAGCTGGTAGAATAGTTTAATTTTCTATTTTGGATTAGTTAAGTATTGAGATACTATAAATATTTAATTGTATTCTTATGAAATAAGATAGAAGCATTTTTTAAAAAAAATATTTTAACACACAGTACAGCATATCAAATTTTCAATTGTTCCGTATAGTCGCCAAAGACAGATAATAATATAAAGAAGAAACTAAGCCTTTCTTTTTTTTCTGAATAAAGCATGTAAGGGCTAAGGGTGGTTTTGGAATCTAATTACCATTGAGCTGAAGAGTTTCCGATGCACTGCCACCCACACCATGACGCCAAGGTGACCATTTTCGATGGGAATTGCTGTTCTCGACGTCACGTTTTGTTAGCAGCTTTCATAGCATTTTCTTGCTGCAATCCTGTTGTATGGTCAACTAAAATAAAAAAAAGTTTCAATATAGAGATTTGACACACGAGAACGTACAAAAATCGACGTGTCTTGGTAAACTAAATTGTGCATATGCTCCCTAGAGTTTCATTTTTCTAATTTTTACTTCATGTCCCTAAGATTTTGTTTTTTTGGAATTTAACACATTGTGCGCTATATCAAGTTATGGGTTTTACTATTTTTTTTTCTTTTTCTAACTAGATCATTAATTAATTTAAGTTTCCATCATCTTTTATAATAAACCAACAAGTAGATTGTTTTAACTTTAACTCTCTTATGGATTAGTTTCATGTCCCTTGTGACTTTACACACAAAAATAAAATCTGTAATAAATATAAACTAAAACTGAAATTTTAAAATGAAATTATAGATTTCTAAAAAAAGGATCCACACAATCTGGAAAAATCCAAAGATTTTTTTTTTTTATTTTAACAATTTCGTCTCTATGTATATATAAAGAAAATAAAAATGAGAGAGAAATGAGAATCTGGACAAAAGAGCAAGGCTCAACGATCTCTTGATGAGAGTCGACTTCGTAATCAACAAATTTTATTAGTCATGTATACCTTTTATTTTGCAAATAATTTTTCTTTAATTTTTTCTAGAAACTTAACACTACTAACCCTAGTAGATTCCAAATTTCTTTCTCATTAAACCATTTTTAATGCTCTATGTTTCTTTTTCAATGATGAAATGCTATACACAATTATTTTGTTATAATCTTAATTTACATGATGATTACATTTTGTTTTATAACAATAATTTAAGATACAAAGTAATGTATCTTACCTTCTTACTATTGACAAATAATTTATATCAAACTAGGAATGCGTTCATAATATGAGTGTATGAGAAAATGGAACAAAAAACTGTTTAAAAAAATTGATAGACAATATTTGTGATGAATAAAAGGGAGAAGATAGTAGATATATATTTGAAACCACGAGTTTTATTCAATGAGAAAATATTTGGTACATGGAAGACATAGCTTTAGTACATGTTCTTATTTTGTAATGGCTCCCCCCAACGTAAAAAGTAACATATTTTAATATCATTCTTAGTGTATTTTTGGGTGATTATGTGATATTAGTTATGAATTATATATTCCTAATACTTTATATTCATGTTTTGATGTTTAATAGGATGCTTGAGAGTAATAGGAGTGAAAAACAGTGAAAATCAAAACATTGGAGTATCTCAAAAGCCTTAAACCCTAAACATTGTGCGCTAAGGACTAAAAGTTACGATTTTTAGGGGTTTTAGCACTTTAAGAGGATATAAATAGGGAAATAAAAGAGAAAAAAAGGAAACCACCAAAGGAGAGCACGAAAATTACCTTGAGAGCACCATTGAATCCAATTTCCAATAAATTTTCCACCAAGATTCTAGAGTCCAAGTTCATTTTTAAGGGAGTTATCATGGATTTGTTTTATTCTAGTAGTTATATTGTATTTTTTGTGTTTAGTCTTATCATTATGAACTAAGTCTCTTAATACCTAGGGGAGATAAACCCTAGGATGGATTCTATTGTTTGATTTCGGTTTTATGCCATAAAATCTTAGTCCCTTTGTTTTCAATTATGAATGATTTATTATTCTTGGGTTAAAAATTCTAGAGTGTTAATTCATGTTTGATGTGCATAAGTCTAAGGTTGAATAGATCCTTCTTGTGATTAAATCTTGCATAATTGAATGGAGTTGCATGCAATTCTAGAAATAGGATGACATAAATCGACCAGATTAGAGTCAAATCTAGTAGGGGGATTCATAAAGCGAATTAATGAAATAATAGGGATTTTAATTAAAAATAAATTTCAATTAATCAACCTAGAGTTAGTTGCTCTTATGTTCAAAAGAGATATCAGTATAAATTAAGGATTTCTACTGATTAAAAAGCTAAGAAAATAAATTGCATAAATTAAATTGAGAATTATAGATGAAATCTAGGTGGATTCTTACCTAGTTATTGTTTTGTCACTTAGTTGATACTCAATTGTTTTTGTGTTTCATTCTTTGGTGCATTCATTAGTTAATTTAGATAGTTTGATTTAATTTTCATCAATCATTTGAATTATTAAGTTAAATAATAGAAAGGTGATAATTACTAATAATTGTAGTTCTTGAGGGAACGATATATGTGCGCACCAAAGCTATATTATTAATTGATAGGTGCACTTGCCTTGGTCAATTTATTAGTTAGTTTAGTGGAGAAATATAAGGGACTAAATCACAATTTTACTAAATAAAGTGGTGATTCATGGGAGAAATTGTAGAAAATATTGAGGGTTAAAATAACCATTTCTCAAATAGGATAATTATCATTAAATATCATGATAATTATGGGTTAGGTGGTAAATTTTGATTAGGTTAAATTAATTAGTATTATTTTAATATATTTTATTTAATTTTAATTAATATAAAATAAAGGAAAAATGAATAACTTTGTTTTTGACGTGAATGAGAAAGGGGAGAGGAGAGAAAATTTGCTTTCTTTACAAATTAGTCATTTTCCACCAATTTCTCTATTATTACTCGAAGTTCATGAGAATTTCCATAGCCACCAAAAAGGAAACGTGAAGTAGAGATCCTAGAGAGTTAGATTATTATCTTGGAAGAAAGAAATTGGATGAGCAAGTTGAGAAGAAAGTAAAGATATTAAAGAGACAAGGAAGAATTCAAGTATTTTTATAGAATTCATGTTTAATTGAAGTAGAGACATAAGAAAATGATTTGTAGTATGAGTTTTGATAATGTATTGATGTATTCATGAAATAGAAAAAGAGAAGAAATGATGAAAGTGTAGGAAACAAAGTGAAGGTGGTGACAAATGTGAGGAAAGAAGAGAATTAAAGCAAAATTAGTGAAATTCTACTATAGAGAGATAAGTATATCGAGAAACTTACCGTAATTAAATGTATGTGTGATTTTATTTAAATTGTTAGATTAAAGTTTTAAGATTTAATTATATATAGGAAAAGTTTAATATGTATTGTGAAAATAATTAGAAAGAAGTGAACATATGAATTTAAACTTAGCAACAAAGTGAAAAGATTAAATGAAGTGAAATTAAATTAGAAAAGACTAGATTGAAAAGTGTACAAAAGTTTGTGTGAAATGAAGTAATATGATAAAGAGTTTAAATGAAGTGCTAAGTGTTAGTAAGTTAAATACAAAGTAATATTGAAAAGATATTATAGTGATTATTGAATTATATATTGCTAAAGACTAAATTGTAAATATTCAAAAGTGATTAAGTGTACTAAAATTTTGAAATAACATATCTAAATGTAATTATTTATGGAAGTAAAGTGAATTTTAAAGTGAGACTAATGAAAAGGGACTAAATTGGAAAATATGCAAAATAGAGAAGTAAGATAAATTACTGTTTTGATGTTGGAAATGAAACATTATGAGAAAGTGTGTTATATTTCATGTGTTAGGTAAATATTATTATAGTGCTTATTGAATTTTTATAACAATGATTCAAAAGTATGTAAGTTCTATTCTACAATGTAAAAGTGAAGTTGATCTTGTTATATTTTCCCATGTAGACAAGATAAGAACTAGTAAGAAGATATAGATGACATGTCGTTAGGAAGCATTTAGCGCGCTCTCTATTCTATTAATGCACTTTGGTGCCACTTTGTTTTAATAAAGCACGTTGATTGAATTATGTTATGTTATTGCACTTTGATGCCAGTCTATTATGTTTATGCACTTCAGTGCATCTCTGCATTAATTTTCATATATCCTGCATGTTCTACTAAGTCCACACTGGGCATCTGTTGAATATTAAAGGACAAAACAAAGCAATGATAATATGACAAGGTTATGTGTACTTGAAAGGAAATGATTGTGAATTTATTTATATTAAATAAGATATAATAAGCAGTTCTAATGTTATGAAGTCCTAAACTTATGTAATATAATAGTATTATACATTGTTTATATTTATTCAATATAAAGGTGAGGTTAATTCTTGTACTTACTAAAAGATTGATTTGAAGTGTTACATCAAAGATTCGGCTCCAACACATTTCATTGCATATAAAGATTGGAAGTAAGTCAATATATATATTATGGTATTAGCTATGGCATGTACGTAAGTAATTTAAGGTCTATCTATAAGGACTTTAAAGAAAAATGTTTATAGAAGATGAAAAAAAAATGGCATAATGAATTTCGTCTGAGATGTCTTGCACGTATGATGAATAATATGATATTATACGATTTATGAGTTTTAGTTAATGTTTGAATTGATTATGGACTATTGAGTATGGTTTAGAAGTGTTTAAAAGCACAGTTTTCAAGTTTCCTGTCTCAAGTATCAAGATATGGAAAATGTGTCTCGAGACATAAAAACTTCAAAGCTAAATTTCTACAATAACTAAGGCATGTCTCGAGACAAAAGCTCTTATGTCTTGAGACCTATACTCATATGTCTCGAGACAGGGTACCTTCGAAGCCAAATTTCTACAGTGTCAAAACAATGTCTCTAGAGATCCAAGTCTCGGCCTCGAGACATACAAGCCTACAATTGAAAAAAAATTTAATTGGGCTAAAAGGGACCCGAAACGAATTTGCAATTAAACTCTAATATTAGTCTAATTATGCCCTTAAACATGTAAATTAGAAGTATTTTATGTTGTAAAAGAATGTTCAATATTAAATGTAACATTCATTGCTCGAGTTTTCTCAAGTAAGGGGTGGTACAGAAAATCATTGGTTGGAAGGCAATTATTGCAAATTTCCAAAGGAAAATGATAATTTTGTAAGGAAGTTTTGAGTTTCCAAAGATTGGTCCATGCTTAGTGCAGAGCTGATGCCACAGGGGCAATAGTGCTACACTGATACAGTAGGGTATAAGCATTCTTCATAAAGACACGACCATTAAAATTGAATTTCCATACAATTCTGTCTTCAACCCCTTGGATTGAGAGGGTCCTGCTGAGGAGGACAGAGGCTCAACCATGATCGAGTAGATAATTGATTTCTTTTGGTCCCAATTGTTGATGTGTGGGAAGAGGCATGATTCAACTTCAACGGCAGAGGCAAGTAATTTGACAATGTCTACGAGAGGGAAGTTTAAATTTGCACATATCCAACAGTTCTTACCTTCCCAAAGTTGAACATCCTTTCCTAGCACGTAGATGTCTCTACCTTTGAGAATGCCTTTCCAGGCCCAATAGTCAGTTGGCTTAGGTTTGACAGATTCAAACGGGTAATGATTGCAATACTTAGTTCTTAAAACCATTTGGGAAGATAGTTTTGACTTATCATTATGCGCCACGCGATTTTTTAGTGTTAGCTCTTAAAACCTTATTAGAAATATAGTTTTCACCAGTTATAATGCGCCATGCGATTTTTGGGAGGAAAGCTTCATTGAAAATGCTAATCTTCCAAATTCTCAATCCTCCTTCTAACAAAGGAGAGTCTCAATGACAAGAGTGAAGCTTTTATCATCGGAGTTGTGTCCCCACCAAAAAGCACCAATGGTCGTATCAATTTCATTGCAAATGTAATTTGGGGCCTTGAAGATAGAAAGGGAGTACAACAGAAGTGATGTCAAGGTAGATTTGATAAGGGTGAGTCTTCCACCCGATGATAGACACTTTGATTTCCATGAGGCTAGTTTATTTTACCTTGTAAATTAAGGTTTGGAAAATTTCTTTTTTCCTGTGAAGTTTCCCCAGTTCCAAACCTAAATACTTCCACGGTTGGTCAACTCTTTTTGCATTAAGAATACTGCTATACCATCTTTTGGCCAGTAACTTGGTAAAGAGATCAAGATAAGAGTTCAGATTTATCACAATTGATTTGGAGCCCCAACAGGTAACAAAATTTTTTAAAATGATAGAAGAGTTAAAAAGATAAAAGAGAGAATAGTCATGCAGAGAACAAAAGGCTAGGATGAAAAGGGATCAACTTAACGCAGGCCTCTAACCGGAGTAAAGCTTTTAAAAAGTGAGCCATTGACAAGGATAAAAAAATTCATTTGACATAAACTATAGGTCTCGGTAGAATATATTTTACCCAAATATTCAATATTTAAATCTTCTTTTTTTTCTGAAAATTCATTTGAAAGCTTCATTGATTTAACTTCCGATGCAATCTGTATTGCCCAAAGTCAAGTGTAACATTCAGAATAATCAAGACAATCAAAACATAATCGTGTTTTGCAACAACACCAGTCCAGTCCAGTCCAGCACTAATGTTAGATAGACAGGAACCTTTGCTCATTAACACACAATCAAAGGCTTATGCCTAAAGGACCATGAAAACTTTATTAAATTATGGATCCTGTAAAACCTTCCATCTATTTAAGCGCAAAAGTTTTATGGATACGTGCACAGCAGTTTCCATCATTTCCATCATGATTAGACGTGCTTCATGGCTGAAATAACTTCACTAATAGACACAAACTCTCGCCTCCTCTTTAGAAGTGTCTTGCCTAATTCAAGAGCCCGTCGCTCGCAATCTGCTCTTATGTTAGCTTCTTTAATTGATTCAAAATCCTCAACATGAGCAACACCTACAATTCTCCTGCAAGTTATTAGAAGATAAAAACAACATTAGAACTTACAAAATTCTTGGAGTTCATTAGATAAATTTAACAAAATAGGATCCTGCATGTCATTGTAGGTAGAAGAGACTGGTTCTATGATTGCTATTCAACCTGTAGAGGAAGACTCCTCTATCTGATTGCCAGAATTTTCTAACGAAAAAGCCATTCTACAAAATTTTCAAGCTCAGGGTTCTGATCATAGAGGTTTCAAAAGTTACATCTCGTCAATATTTCCTAGTCAACTGAAGAATCTATTCCTTTTTACTGTCAACAAAAAATTTACATGTCAAGGTTAACTGTTTATGAGTCAATTAAGATAAAGTACAAAGTCGACAATATAGGGTAAAAAGTCTAGAAGGCGGTGTTAATTTGAAGACATAAATATAACAGCAATGGACTGAAATGCAAGATTACAGACTGCCATAAGGCAGATAAACACAGGGAATTATGAGGGCCAGGAACATAGAAAAAGTAGAGAACCTGGTAGAAAACCATTTCCTCACCTTATCATCTTAGCAGCACCAAACCCAAGAGTATCGTGGAACAACTCCTTCATATACTTTTCCTGTATAAGTTTCTGAAGCTCAGGATTGTTATAAATTGCAGGAAGATAAGCCTCCCCAGAGCCATTTTTGTGTTCGTCCCATAGTGCGGTAAACTTTTGGTGGAAAAGATTCCAAGTATCCTCAATTGTCTTCAATATCCACTCTTTGTATGACTGTATGACAATATGAAATTCAGCAATGTCTATATAATACTTCGATATTTTTATAAAACAAAATAAACATTGCAAGTCTTCCAAAAAAAAAAACTATATAAATGATGCTTCCTTAGCTTGTAAAGCAATATGTATGATGTATGAATATGTACATACATGCTAACAAATATCTGGCAACTCCACCAAGAGTAGCTTGAGGTAAAATAATAGTGGTGATACAACTTTATCTTGACCTACAACTTATGATACCATAGAGACCATATTTATCCATAAAATTGCAAGATATATGACAAGAATTTTCCATAATAAATTGAATGGCTAAACAAGATATGAAAGCAGAAGCAACTTGGCTTCTAGCACCTATTAAAACAGTATAGACTAGGATGGAACTATATCTAAAGATGACATAAATTGAAAGGCTAAACAAGATTCAAAAGCAGAAGCAACTTAGCTTCTAGCACATACTAAAACAGTATAGACTAAGATGGAATTATAAGTAAAGATGACAAACTAAAAAGACAAATATACTGGAAAGTTCTCATAAAGCAATAAGAGAGGCAATGAAAGGCATACTTTTCTGTCATTCCCTTGACCAGCATGTCCATCTTGTGCAAAGAAAGCCAGAATCAAGTTTCCAACAAAAGCACCAATATCAAATCCCATTGGTCCATAAAACGCAAACTCTGGATCTATGACCTGAGTTGAATCAGGGGTAACCATTACAGAACCAGTATGGAGATCTCCATGTATAAGAGCCTGAGCTCTTTCACAGAACCTACATAAAGGGATGTTTAATAACTTGATAAAGCATAAAATGGCAGTTACAGAAGGTAGCATTAAAAGGAAAAGCAACCATACTTAGATTTCAATTCAGCTACTTCAATTTTCAATAGATTATCCTCCCGGACAGTCTCGGCATCACGGTCAAGATAAGGTGAAGTCCAACGGTTATATTCAGATACTTTATAGGGGTCAGAAAAAACAACCTGCTCAGTGAGCCTGCATAGTTCCACATTCCCACAAAATTCAGCCACTGCACAAAACATTGAATGTAAATGAATCAGCATCGTATCTCCAAGCTTCTAAAAGCCATCAATACTAGAAAATAGCATTTCTTTAATCTAAAACAACACACATATACTTGCTCCAAACAGATTAGTAGAGGCAAAATGACAAAGCTTATCAGCAGAAATGATCATTCTTCATATCCACAGGCATATAAAGAAGCATTTTTTTTTCTTAATTCCATGAGTTCGCATGACATTTGGAATGACTACTGGTATTAAAATCATATTCATGTCACTGCTAAAATTGCACTAAGAATTGACAAGATCGGTGTTCAAGAAGATCTAAACATTGAATGGCTACTGAAGGAAGAAGCTACATGGAGATAGATAGAAATAGATTAATATAATACCAGGCTTAAACATACACTTGCCATTTACTCAATAATAAGAAAATATACTTCTCCCCTTCTAATCTTTGGTATATAGACATTATGGAGCAATCATTTGTCAGATATAACAGATAATAATAGCACTAGCAGCAAACTTTCTAAAGCAGTAATACAATTACAAATATTGGATAGTAGATTATAAAACACTCCCTAAACTACCGACAGTTTGATATGTTTCATCAAACTTGCTGCATTCGGGCCCAAAATATAACAATAACTTTGTTATGAATCAATGTTGCAACCAAAAATTCCATAATATGTAGTTTAATTAGTGCACGATCTATATCTATATAAATCCTAACTTATGATCCCCAAATGTACTTGCAGTGACAGCATTCAAACTACACCAAAACCAAACTCAAAACATAAAAACACTGAGAAAGAAAATGCATATGAGTCCGTTACCTGCACGTTTGTGCTCTGTGGTTGACTGATATAGGAGAGATGTGCAGAAAAGAGTCTTGGCCATGTATTCTGACATATGTTCCGCCAACAAAGGATATTCAATCCCAGCAATTAACCCTTTTCTCAGGATTATATGGGGCGGCTCTAAATATCGCATTCCAATCAAGGACATGGTACGGTCAAAGTGATAAACTTCAGGAACATGTTCAGGGCATAACCCACCATGTTGTTTTAACGCCACCGCTTCGAAATATGCTCGTTCCTTAGTCATGGGCCAAGATTCCCCAATACATCGTATGTAGGGAAGTGCCTGTATTAAACATTTTACGCAAAAACTGGAAAATCCCATTTCATAATTTCGAGTATTTAAAGATAAAAAGGAAAAAAAAGAAAGAAGCGAAACCTGCTTGATTACAAAAGAACCAGAAGGGGCAACGATGATGTAGACGAAATTAAGATTGCCATCTCCAACTTCCTTAATCTTTAAACCATCATAGTTGTGGCCGATCTTCGATGACAAAGACGGCGTGGCTTTAATGTATTCGATGAGCGAGTTCTCGTCTAGTGGCCTGAACTCAGAAAACGACATTGACTTCCTTGTTTGAGGCAGTCCTTTTGAGGGGTTCTAAGAAGAAGTGAAGAGCGATGTACAGAGATTTAAGGAAGAGAGATGCGTGACTTAACTTCAAACGTTGGGACTGTAGACTGTAGAGTAAAAAGAATAAAAAGATTCGATAATAGCGTCGAAGATTTTTACAATGGGTAAGCCAATGGAGGATCAGTGCAGTAGGGCCGGGCAATCTGGTCGTGAAATGAAAGATGATTTGAATGAAACGCTTGCTTATCGTTGTAGTGGAAACTACAGAGAAAATAGAAACTAACCCAGCTAGGTGTGTAATGAAGAAAACAATAACATGTTAATTGTGAAATGAACTTGGATGCGTTTACGGTCACGTTCACTTCCACTTAGGGATATTAAAACTTTTCTTTCTTAGGGTAGATTTGGATTAGCTGTGGCACGCGATGCGATGTATTTAGTTTATTTTTTGATGATATAATATTATATTTAATCTCACTATTACAATTGTTTTTGCACTAACTATAGGTAAACACATCACCTATTCAAACACATCTTTAGATGTGGATGTTAAAACTAGATTATTACTGAATTTCGCATTTTTTACTTTCTTGAGGCGTATTTTTTTCTCCGCTCAGTTGGGAGCAGTTTTTCCTTATTTATAAGTTACGTCTCCTTTGATGTGACATGCTAGGGGGTAATTAAGTGTCATGTATATAACTAAGGACGACACATCTCCTCTTTAGGTTCGACACATATCATAGACATGTCTTTAAGATAAGATTCGCACCCAGGAGTAATCATACGTGTTCGTGTAATTGAATGCATGATTCGTGTAATTGAATGCTTACCATATAAGTTTTAAGCTTTAATTGAAAACTTATTGAGTAAGTTTTATTGTGTGATAGTGAGGTATAGAAGTAAAAAAGTTATTGGGGAATTAATTTTGAGAAAATAACTTTTAATTGTTCATTTCCTTAAAAGTTTTATAAATTCAAATTTTAAAAAATTTGTCTAATCCATGGATTGTAGTCTATCATTATCTTCCTAACAATTTAATTCCTTGTTTCATCTTCTTAGTTTGACTTTATTTTCTTACAAACTTGCTTATTCATTTTGGCTTCTTTGGTTTTCTTCTACAGTTTCAAGTAGATCTGGTTTGAGAATAGCGATTCACAAAAAGAGAGGATAACTTATGAATATGTAAATCACTCAATTTCTCTTTTTCTTATATTGGTTTGTTTATCTAATATGGCTAGAGTTAGGATGGTTGGGGTGGTAAAGGTGGTGGCCATAGTGGGTGTGATAATCGAGGCCGTGGGTTTGGTTTAGAAAATGAGGGTGGTGGTCGCAAGAAGCATCGTGAAGCATGTGTACTTGTAGAGAGTACGGTATACAATTGTACGACAAAAGAGGCAGAAATGGTTCGGCATCTTTTCGTTCGAGGAATCAAATTGCCAAACTTTGCTTTTGACTTTGAGATTGTTGAAGGGGAAAAGAGGTTGAACGATACCAAAGAAGGTGTATTGTTTACATCTGGTAGAGGCGAGTTTTCATCTTCCTCTTCATCATTTCTTCTACATAGTTCTTTAGGAGTATGGAATCACACCAAGACAACTTGTTGGTTTCTCTTGGTGGATATTGGTTGTGTATTTCATCGATTGTTGTCTATGGGATGAACTTCCCCTACTGCGTGTTTTTCAGAAGATTTATCAGTTGAAGATTTCTAATCGGGAAAATTCATTGGAAATGTTGTATAATAAGCAGTTTTAATGTTATCAAGTCCCAAACTTATGTAATATAATATTATTATACATTGTTTATATTTATTCAATGTAAAGGTAAGGTTAATTCTTGGACTTACTAAAAGATTGATTTGAAGTGTTACATCAAGGATTCGGCTCCAACACATCTCATCGCATATAAAGATTGGAAGTAAGTAAGTATATATATTATGGTATTAGCTATAGCATGTATGTAAGTATTTTAAGGTCTATCTATAAGGACTTTAAAGAAAAATATTTATAGAAGAAGAAAAAAAATAATGGCATAATGAATTTCATCTGAGATATGTCTTGCACGTATGACGAATAATATGATAATTATAAGGTATTATATGATTTATGAGTTTTAGTTAATGTTTGAATTGATTATGGACTTTTGAGTATGGTTTAGAAGTGCTTAAAAGCATAGTTTTCAGGTCTCCTGTCTCAAGTATCAAGATATGGAAAATGTGTCTCAAGACATAAAAACTTCAAAGCTAAATTTCTACAATAACTGAGGCATGTCTCGAGACAAAAGCTCTTATGTCTCGAGACTTATACTCATATGTCTCGAGACAGGGTACCTTCGAAGCCAAATTTCTACAGTTAAAACAATGTCTCTAGACATTCAAGTCTTGGCCTCGAGACATACAAGCCTACAATTGAAAATTTTTTTTAGTTGGGCTAAAAGGGACCCGAAATGAATATGCAATTAAACTCTAATATTAGCTAATTATATCCTTAAACGTGTAAATTAAAAGTATTTTATGTTGTAAAAGAATGTTCAATATTAACTGTAACATTCGTTGCTCAAGTTTTCTCAAGTAAGGGGTGGTACAGAAAATCATTGGTTGGAAGGCAATTATTGCAAATTTCCAAAGGAAAATGATAATTTTGTAAGGAAGTTTTGAGTTTCCAAAGATTGGTCCACGCTTAGTGCAGAGCTGATGCCACAGGGGTAATAGTGCTAGACAGATACAGTAGCGTATAAGCATTCGTCATAAAGACACGACCATTAAAATTAAATTTCCATACAATTCTGTATTCAACCCCTTGGATTGAGAGGGTCCTGCTGAGGAGGACAGAGGCTCAACTATGATCGAGTAGATAATTGATTTTTTTTTGTCCCAATTGTTGATGTGTGGGAAGAGGCATGATTCAACTTCAATGGCAGAGGCAAGTAATTTGACAGTGTCTACGAGAGGGAAGTTTAAATTTGCACTTATCAACAGTTCTTACCTTCCCAAAGTTGAACATCCTTTCCTAGCACGTAGATGTCTCTACCTTTGAGAATGCCTTTCCAGGCCCAATAGTCAGTTGGCTTAGGTTTGACAGATTCAAACGGGTAATGATTGCAATACTTAGTTCTTAAAACCATTGTGAGAAGATAGTTTTGACTTGTCATTATGCGCCACGCGATTTTTTAGTGTTAGCTCTTAAAACCTTATTAGAAATATAGTTTTCACTAGTCATTATGCGCCATGCGATTTTTGGGAGGAAAGCTTCATTGAAAATGCTAATCTTCCAAATTCTCAATCCTCCTTCTAAAAAAGGAGAGTCTCAATGACAAGAGTGAAGCTTTTATCATCGGAGTTGTGTCCCCACCAAAAAGCACCAATGGTCTTATCAATTTCATTGCAAATGTAATTTGGGGCCTTGAAGATAGAAAGGGAGTACAACAGAAGTGATGTCAAGGTAGATTTGATAAGGGTGAGTCTTCCACCCGATGATAGACACTTTGATTTCCATGAGGCTAGTTTATTTTACCTTGTAAATTAAGGTTTGGAAAATTTCTTTTTTCCTGTGAAGTTTCCCCAGTTCCAAACCTAAATACTTCCACGGTTGGTCAACTCTTTTTGCATTAAGAATACTGCTATACCATCTTTTGGCCAGTAACTTGGTAAAGAGATCAAGATAAGAGTTCAGATTTATCACAATTGATTTGGAGCCCCAACAGGTAACAAAAATTTTTAAAAAGATAGAAGAGTTAAAAAGATAAAAGAGAGAATAGTCATGCAGAGAACAAAAGGCTAGGATGAAAAGGGATCAACTTAACGCAGGCCTCTAACCGGAGTAAAGCTTTTAAAAAGTGAGCCATTGACAAGGATAAAAAAATTCATTTGACATAAACTATAGGTCTCGGTAGAATATATTTTACCCAAATATTCAATATTTAAATCTTCTTTTTTTCTGAAAATTCATTTGAAAGCTTCATTGATTTAACTTCCGATGCAATCTGTATTGCCCAAAGTCAAGTGTAACATTCAGAATAATCAAGACAATCAAAACATAATCGTGCTTTGCAACAGCACCAGTCCAGTCCAGCACTAATGTTAGATAGACAGGAACCTTTGCTCATTAACACACAATCAAAGGCCTATGCCTAAAGGACCATGAAAACTTTATTAAATTATGGATCCTGTAAAACCTTCCATCTATTTAAGCACAAAAGCTTTTATGGATACGTGCACAGCAGTTTCCATCATTTCCATCATGATTGGATGTGCTTCATGGCTGAAATAACTTCACTAATCGACACAAACTCTCGCCTCCTCTTCAGAAGTGTCTTGCCTAATTCAAGAGCCCGTCGCTCGCAATCTGCTCTTATGTTAGCTTCTTTAATTGATTCAAAATCCTCAACATGAGCAACACCTACAATTCTCCTGCAAGTTATTAGAAGATAAAAACAACATTAGAACTTACAAAATTCTTGGAGTTCATTAGATAAATTTAACAAAATAGGATCCTGCATGTCATTGTAGGTAGAAGAGACTGGTTCTATGATTGCTATTCAGCCTGTAGAGGAAGACTCCTCTTATCTGATTGCCAGAATTTTCTAACGACACAGCCATTCTGCAAAATTTTCAAGCTCAGGGTTCTGATCATGGAGGTTTCAAAAGTTACATCTCGTCAATATTTCCTAGTCAACTCAAGAATCTATTTCCTTTTACTGTCAACAAAAAATTTACATGTCAAGGTTAACTGTTTAAGAGTCAATTAAGATAAAGTACAAGGTCGAGAATATAGGGTAAAAGGTCTAGAAGGCGGTGTTAATTCGATGACATAAATATAACAGCAATGGACTGAAATGCAAGATTCCAGACTGCCATAAGACAGATAAACACAGGGAATTATGAAGGCCAGGAACATAGAAAAAGTAGAGAACCTGGTAGAAAACCATTTCCTCACCTTATCATCTTAGCAGCACCAAACCCAAGAGTATCGTGGAACAATTCCTTCATATACTTTTCCTGTATAAGTTTCTGAAGCTCAGGATTGTTATAAATTGCAGGAAGATAAGCCTCCCCAGAGCCATTTTTGTGTTCGTCCCATAGTGCGGTAAACTTTTGGTGGAAAAGATTCCAAGTATCCTCAATTGTCTTCAATATCCACTCTTTGTATGACTGTATGATAATATGAAATTCAGCAATGTCTATATAATACTTCGATATTTTTATAAAACAAAATAAACATTGCAAGCCTTCCAAAAAAAGACTATATAAATGATGCTTCCTTAGCTTGTAAAGCAATATGTATGATGTATGAATATGTACATACATGCTAACAAATATCTGGCAACTCCACCAAGAGTAGCTTGAGGTAAAATAATAGTGGTGATACAACTTTATCTTGACCTACAACTTATGATACCATAAAGACCATATTTATCCATAAAATGACAAGATATATGACAAGAATTTTCCATAATAAATTGAATGGCTAAACACGATTCGAAAGCAGAAGCAACTTGGCTTCTAGCACCTATTAAAACAGTATAGACTAGGATGGAACTATATCTAAAGATGACATAAATTGAATGGCCAAGCAAGATTCAAAAGCAGAAGCAACTTAGCTTCTAGCACATACTAAATAGTATAGATTAAGTGATAACCATAAAAATAACATGTTTTAATTTCATACTTGGCATGTTTTTGGATGATTTATTATAAGAATTAGTGAATTTGATGCTACTAATCCTTTTTTATGTTTCTATACTTAGGTGAGCATAAGGAAGTGAAAGGATTGAAAAACGGGCCAAAATCAAAAAAAAAGAGCTATTTTCAAAAATCACACTGCCTAGGCACTTCTACACGGGCTGGGCATACGCCCGTGTGAGCCACACAGGTTGGCCACATGCCCATGTGCCAGCCCATGTCGATTTCAAACCCTACTTCTCTTTTACATGAAAAAACCTAATTTTTAAGGTTTCTGAGCATTCTAAAGTTTATAAATACATATGAGAAGAGGACTAAAGGGAGCACACAGAGTAGAACAAAGAAATTACTCGAAGAACGCTATCGGAATCAACTCAGAAGCAGATCTCCTTTAAGATTGAATATCTCCATTCAAATTTCCTTCGAAGTTTTATTGAGTTTCTTATGTCTTGTTGTTATTCTAATTTTGAGATGTTTTCTTCCCAGATTATGAACTAAATTCCTTAGATACTTAGGGAAGATGAAACCTACGACGGATCTTATTATTTGATTTTCTGAATTATATGATAAATACTTAATTCTTGTTCTCAATTATGTATGCTTATTTCTTGCTTTAATATTTTCAAAATATTAATTCAAGTGTGATGTACTTATTTCAGTGGAGCAAAAGTCCCTATTTAAGAGTAGATCTGACATAATTGAGTGAAGTTGCATACAATCCTAGAAATAAGACGGCATAAATCTATCGGATTAAAGTCAAATCTAATAGGGAATCCATATATCGAGTTAATGCGACAATATGGGTTTTAATTAGAAGAAGATTTTAATTAATCAACCTAGATTCAGTTGTTATTACTCTCGAAAGAGATATTAACATAATTTAGGGATTTCTACGGATCAAGGCACAAATGAATAAATCGTTTAATTCAGATTCAAAATAATAAGTAAAGTCTAGGTGGATTCTTTTATGGGTATTGTCTATTTCATTGGCTTACTTCGAATATTTTCCTAATTCGCTCTCTGTTGCATTCTTAGTAATTAATTTAGTTAATTTTAAATTAAAAACAGTTCCTTCAATTTATCGGCTAGATAATGAAAAGATAGTAATTACTAATACTTTTAGTTCTCGTGGATACGATATTCCCAACTCACCATAGCTATACTATTATTTGATAGGTGCGCTTGCCTTTGTCGTGATTTTAATTAGTTTAGTGACTCATCAAGTTATTGGCGCCGTTGCCGGAGACTAGGGTATTAGGAACAGTCTATTTTTATTAATTTAGCCATTATTTTATTTTATTTTATTTTATTTTGTTTTTTGTTTTTTTTTTGTTTTC
Source organism: Gossypium arboreum (assembly GCF_025698485.1). Lineage (NCBI taxonomy): Eukaryota > Viridiplantae > Streptophyta > Magnoliopsida > Malvales > Malvaceae > Gossypium > Gossypium arboreum. Next base: position 3,035,857 of record NC_069081.1, read on the forward strand.
TAATTCTTCTTTTATTTGCTTCTAGCAAGTTCCTTTAGTTTATAACGAGAAGAAACCTATCAAGATCTTTAGTATTCGATAGTGAGATTGAAAGCACGGGCGTAGAAACCTTAGAGAAGCCAGACAGAGTCAAAAAAGTACAATGGAAGAGCAAGAGGACATTATAATTATTACTGAAGAGATGGCTGAAAATCAGAATAATCAGCTACCTCCTATGGTTGCCATAAATCCTATTAATCGAAATCCTGCTCATTGTACTATGTACGGTTATGCCAAACCCACTCTAACTGGGGTTGAATCGAGTATTGTGAGACCTGCTATTGCCGCGAATAACTTCGAACTGAAGCTGAACACCATTTAGATGATTCAACAATTTGTTTAGTTTGATAGTTTGCAAGATGAAGATCCAAATACTCATTTGGCTAACTTTCTGGAATTCTACGACACTTTTAAGATTAATGGCGTTTCTAACAACGCCATTCGCCTACAGTTGTTTCTCTTCTCATTAAGAAATAAAGCTAAATAATGGTTGAACTCCATACCACGAGGTTCTATCACTACATGGGATCAAATGACTGAAAATTTCTTATTGAAGTATCTTCCACCGACTAAAACAGCTAAGTTGAGGAATGATATCTCTTCCTTTATGCAAATGGATTTAGAGACCCTATGATCGCGTGATTTCGTGATAGGTTTTAAATATTTATAATTACTTGTTCTTGAACTAACTATTATCGTGATGTAGGAAGTCTACCTATCGAACAGTAGTATAATTTTAGCAAGACCGGATTGTCGAACCCAAAGGAACTAAAAGTACTAGTAATGATTGTCTTTTTATTATCTAGCCTAAGAATAAAGAGGTTTTTGTTTTAACTAACTAATTATCTAAACTAAGAACGCACAGAGAAATGAATTGGGGAATTACTTTTGGGAAAAATCGATTGACTTAAGACAATACCTAAGGAAAAATCCACCTAGACTTTACTTGTTATTCTGGCTCAAGGAAAAATCCACCAAGACTTTACTTGTTATTCTGGCTCCGAATCGGACGATTTATTCATTCAACTTGTTCCGTACAGATCCCTAAGTTATGTTATTATCCCTATTCAAGACTAATAACGTCTAATCCCTAGATTGAATAATCGAGACTTTTCTCTAATTAACACTCTAGGGTTGTATTAACTCGATCTATGGATCCCCTTATTAGGTTTCACCCTAATCCGAGAAAATCTTGTCACCCTATGTCTAGGCGCGCAATCAACTCTACTTAATTATGATAAAAGTACTCTTAGACAGGGTCTATTCCTCCTCCGAATAAGAGCATGTCTTGAATCAGTATCATGGGATATAAAAATAAGAATTAAGAACACATAATTAAGAACAAGTTAAATATATTTCATAAAATTCAGAAAATAATAACAAGATTCGTCTTAGGTTTCATTCCCCTTAGGTATTTAGGGGTTTTAGTTCATAACTAAATAAGAAAATATCTCAGAAGAATAAAGAATACAAAACATAAAGAAAACCCAAAACTCCTAAAGGGAAATTGAGGAGAGATCTTCAGTCTTGATGATGAATCCGGCTTCCAAGATGGATCAATCGGCTTCCTTGGAGTAATTCCTTACTCCCCCTTCTCCGTCTCCCATTTTCTTCCTCCTCTAGGGTGTATTTATAGGCTTTGGAATGCCTATGAGCCCTCAAAAGTGGCCTTTTTTCGAATTGGACTCAACTTGGGCTCAGCAGGGACATTCCCGTGTGACACACCCGTGTGCGTCTGCTTTAGGCCGTGTTCAAGCCTGTTAGAATGGCACGGGCGTGTGCTATACCCGTGTGAGTCGTGCTTCGATTCTGCCAGATTGACAAGGCCGTGTGGTCTGCCCGTGTGAGGAGGTACAGGTCGTGTTGATTTCGTACTTTGGCCCATTTTCTCTGTTTTTGGCCCGTTTCTCATTCCTTTCGCTCTCTTGTGCTCTCCTAAGTATAAAACATGAAATTAAAGCATTAGGAGCATCGAATTCACCAATTCTAATGAGAATTCATCTATAAAATGCATTAAACGTGGGGTAAAAATATGTATAATTTACGGTTTATCACCCTATATGATACATGAGAGAGGTATAAATATTTATTAAGAAGGTGCCATCACCATGGGTTACTTCTATGGCTATAGGTTCAAACCTTCTACAACGGTTTGAATCCCTCAACTAAGCAATTGATTGATATAGCCGTCAGTGGTACTTTAAATAATAAAACACCTAAAGCGGCTTATAAAGGAGATGTCACTGAATAATTATCAGTGAAAAGTCATGAGGACGAAGCCTAATAGAGCAGCCAGTGTTTTCAATCTAGATGTAGTCACCATATTATCAAACCAGATAGAATAATTAAATAAGAAAATTGATTGTTTATGTGTTTCTATGTAGGTACATCCGGTGATGCAGTGTGATACAAATGGAGGAGGAATGAACAATTCAGAATATTTACCCTAAGGTCCTAGCACAGAGAACAAACAAGTCAACTATATGGGTAATAATTATCAGAGGATGAAGCCTAACAGACCAACCAATGTTTTCAATCTAGATGTAGTCACCATATTATCAAACCAGATAGAATAATTAAATAAGAAAATTGATTGTTTATGTGTTTCTACACAAGTACATCCGGTGATGCAGTGTGATACAAACGGAGGAGGAATGAACAATTCAGAATATTTACACCACGGTCCTAACACAGAGAATAAACAAGTCAACTATATGGGTAATAATTCTACGTCTCAGAATAATCCTTACAGTAACACGTATAATGCAGGTTAGAGGAACCATCCCAATTTCTCTTGGGGTGGTCAAAGAAATCAAATACCACAACCGCCTCCAGGCTTTCAACAACCTTATCAGTAAGAGAAAAAGTCGAACCTTGAGGAGATGCTAATAAAATTTATTTCGGTGTCAGAAACCCGTTTCTAGAACATCGAAACAGAACTTAAAAATCAACAAGCATCAATTCAAGGGCTCGAGAATCAAAGAGGTCAGCTTGCTAAGCTGGTTTCAGAAAGGCCACAAGGTAGCTTCCCTAGCAACACCGAAACTAACCCACGGGAGCAGCTTCATGCAATTACTGTTCGAGATGAAGAAGGGTTAGTAGAATCTGAACTAGAATCGATAAGAAAGTGTCGTAAGTAAAGTTAAGGTTGAGGTAAGCCAAAACAAGAAACAACTAGTTGGTGATAAGTATAAACCTCGTGTGCCATATCCCAACGCGACGAAGAAAGACCACACTAATAAACAATTTGATAAATTCCTTAAACTTCTCAAAAAAATATACATTAACTTACCCTTTATTGAAGCTATTTTGCAGATGCCCAATTCAATTAAATTTTTAAGGGAGCTTTTGATAGATAAATGGAAGTCAGATGATTCGTCGCACGTGGGGCTAAATGCAGTATGCTCAGCCATTTTGCAAAATAAACTACCGAACAAATTGAAAGATCTAGGGAGTTTTACTATTCCTTATTTAATTGGTAGTTTAAATGTTAATAATGCTTTGGCTAATTTAGGGATGAGTATTAATGTCATGTCCTATAAAATGTTTAAGCAACTAGGTCTTGGGAAACCCAAACAAACTAATATGAGTATTCAACTAGCACATAGAATCATTAGATTTCCTAGGGGTATTGCTGAAGACGTACTTATTAAAATTGATAAATACATATTCCCAGTTGATTTTGTTGTTTTAGACATGGATGAGGATAGTGATGTACCTTTAATTTTAGGACGACCCTTTTTAGCAATTGCCAGAGCTATTATTGATGTTGGTACATGTAAACTCATACTTCGTGTAGGTGATGACACGATTAAACTCCATACTCATGATTTTGCTAAGATATCTAGTGATCGAGTTGATTATACAAATTCTGTTAATATGAGTAACCTTATGGCTCAACATTCTTTGCAAAAAACTCCGCAGAAAAGTGTGATGGAGCCACGTTCTAGTTTATGTGACAAAAATAGAATGACTCATGAAGAATGAATATTGCAAATTGATGAACTAGATGAATGTGGGACACATGTCAAGGAGAAACCGAGAATACACGATGCAAAACCAAAGCGACTTCATGACGAGCTTAAGGATGGAACGAACCACTTTAAGGTTGGGGACCAGGTACTGTTGGACAAAACAAGCCCTCAAATTGCCACTGCAGAGCTTAATGGAAATAGATAAACTCCTTTTAAGGTGCTCAATGTCTTCCCATACGATACAGTCAAGGTAAATCATTTTGAATTTGGCACTATTAAAGTAAATATTACTCGACTCAAACCTTATCTTGATAATAGAATTAACAGCGAGTAAGAAGAGTTTCGACTCTACAAACTACCGTGACCTTACGAAAGCGAGGTAAGTGAAGCTTAGACTTTAAATAAGCGCTTCTCGAAAGGTAACCCTAGCATTAACATTACTAATTTCTTAATTTTATCTAATGATATTTTTAAAATTAATAAATTAAAAAAAATTTAAAACCCACACGGGCATGTCCTTGGCCGTGTGGAATTTTCAGACTTAATTTTAAATTTTTAAAGTAATCGACAGTGAGTTACAAGGTTTGGCGATACAGGCATATCCTTGGCTGTATGAAGCCTAGGACTTAATTTTTCAAAAAATTAACAGAGACATGGCTTAAAGTAGTCCACACGGCCTAGACATACGGACGTGTCCTAGGTCGTGTGAAATCTGGAGCTAAATTTTTCAATTTTAAAACAAGTCAGAGAGTTACACGGGTAAGGCACACAGCCATGTGTGAGGCACGGCTAATCCACACGGGCATGTGGAAGGTCACACGAGCGTGGGAGAAACAAATGAGACTGCACACGACCATGCGACACGGTCGTGTATTCCACATGGTCTGGACACACGAGCGTGTCCGAGGCAGTGTGAAGACTGGAATAAAATTTTTTATCACACACGGGCTGAACAGGAACTATACAAGCGTGTGACACGGCCATGTGGCCCAAAATAGCCCCTTATACGACCGTATCACCCATTTAAACCCTAATCCCATTTTATTTTTTTTACTTTTACTTTGTCTTCTTCATCAACCCTCAACCCTAATTACCAACGTTCCCCTACCTCAACAACCCGGCCGCCTAACACCCCTCTCTCCTTCACCATCGAGCCACTATCCTTGACAACCCCCCACCACTTAAAACCCCCCGCCTTCATTTCAACCCCAATGCAACCTTAGCTTTTGTCCCTCACAATCCCCACCCCTTCGGCCTCCCTTCTTTCCCTCTACCTTTTCACCGTCAGACCCTCTTTTTCACTTTCTAACACCAACCCTTCCTATGCTGTAACCACTCCACCTCATTGACCCGCGCACAGAACCAACCCCTACCTAGGCCTCGCCATTCACCCACAACAACCCAGCTGCATGCCTCACTCGAGCCCCACTATTCCTTTCACTGTACCTCTTACCAGACTACACCTCCTTTCGACCCTGACCCCTACGCACAGCCCTTCACCCAAACCTTCAATTCCCTTCTCGTTTCCCTTTCCCTTTTCCACGCTCCTATCAACCCACACACATGAATCGATCCACCGTTGTGCCCCTCGCTCTAGCCACCACCTCATTCTTATTTAGTTTTTCTTTTTTTTAAATTTTCTTGGTTTATTTTATTATATTATTTATTTATTCATTTTTTCTATTATTATTATTGTTATTATTATTATTCTTGTTATTTTCCTGTCTTATTATTATTTATTTGTTATTTGTCATTATTATTCTTGTTATTACTCGGTTATTTGTTTTTGATTCTTGTTATTTTTCAGTTTATGTTATTTAGTTTTCCATTATTTGATGATATTGATTTCTATTTGCTACAATTAGATGAGATAGCTATTATTCTCATGCTTATTCTTATTATTATTAGTTATATTATATATTAATTTTTTCTACTTGTTCTTGCTGCTATTTTTATGTTTCTTTTTCTTGCTAATCTGCTTCTTTGTGTTTATTATTGCTCATTATTAGTTTTTGTTTGGGAGTAGCATGTTGTTTCTTAGTTTTATTATTTTCCACATCTATTTCTCTATTAGCCCAATTTTGAAGCTTCACTTAGATTTTTATTCTTTCTTAGTATGCCTCTCTGATGTTGGTTCATCCATTTAATATATTTTAATTGTTATATTACAGATCCGCTATGATGAACACACACGGTAAGACTAAAACTGCCGTCCCCGCTTCGAAAAAACAGAAGATCCATGGTGCGATATTCTCCTCTAATGCCTCCGCCGAGGTCCGTCACCCTTACCTCCGATTTTCTGCGAGCCTCTAGGAGCATCTATTTCAGTTACTTAGATAGTGCCCACTCGGTCTAGGCCGATGCATTGATTAGGCCGCGTTAGAGTAAGTCCAACTCGCTGATGATGTTCGTGCCTTTATCGCCACCGCTCCATAGGACAGATTCTTCTCCATTATCGAGCCCACTTACATAGAGCTTTCCTTGGAGTTCTGCGTGACATTCCTTCTACAGCAAGTCATGGCGACTCATGATAAGCCAAACACTATCACTTTCCGACTTGGTGGTTTGGTGCGTCATATGAGCGTCCCCAAGTTCAGTGCTGCTATGGGACTTCATACCTAGGAATCCATGAGTGTCGAGAACTTCCTCCATCTACATCGACATATCCATTATACACCATCACAATGTTGGATAGAGTTTACAGCGAGCCAGACACTTTATGATGTGAGTTGCTCAAAGGCAACGTCTCTCTCTCCAGCTTTATGATACCTTCACGCACTTTTAACTCACTTTGATTGGTAGGAGAGAGAGCACCGGAGTCGTCAGTACTCATGATGCATATTCTTTATGGAGCATGGCCACTGGGCATATCTTTGATTTCGCATACTTCATCGCTCTAACCATCCGCCATCAGACTAACCACCACAGGAAGGGCCCCATCTGTTTAGGCCTTTATGTGACTCACCTTGCTTGACACTTCGTATCTTAGACACACCGGAACAGTCCTCCACACTCACACTTGTCGGCCAGATGTCCCTACAGGGAATCTCGAGTATTATACACATAAGGATGATCGAGTGGTGTCGTGGAATGGATCCCTTCCAGTATCGATTGTTTCATTATGACGCTCAGAATGAACCCAAGGACTTCATGATAATGTTCCTCTCCATCACGAGGACCCCCACCACAACATCCACCTTCGAGTCACTACCCTATTCCTATTGCTTCTACATAAGAAGATATCTCTGAGCGGCTCACTCGCTTCGAGTAGTGCTGCACTCAGAGGTTTGACAGTCTTGAAGTGACATTGCAGAGGATCTGTTAGCATTTTCATATCTCCTCTCTAGACATAGATGTGTCTGATGATGAGGACCATTGAGTCTATTTATTTTATTTTTATTTCTAGTTTTATTTTTATTTTTATGATTATTACTATTTTCTTAGACTTCTTTTGCTTTTATATTTTGAACTATATTTTTATCTATTATGATTGTTTCTAATCGAGTATAATCCTTTAATTTTTTTCACTATTTTTGTTTATTTTCTTAATAGCTTGCTCAGAATCATGCACTACATTTAAGATTTGTCTACAATTTTGCTTTTCATTTTTCTAGGGATTTCATCCAATATTCAGGGCAATTTCAATTCTCTCCCTCTTATGATATTATGTTTCTACTGTGATTATTTTTTTTTGTACACTAAGGACATTGTACATCTTAAGTATAGGAAGGTTATTTATATGATTATTAGAAAATCCTAAATTATGTCTTGTGTTCAAGTAATTCTCACATATAACTATTAGAATGAATTCTTATTGATTTGTAATCTTCATTGATATGTTTTAGAATAAATTCATAGATATTTGTGCATTGATTGTTTAAACTTTAAGATATGAGAGAACCAAGCATGATAAGTTTATTTTCAAAATTAAAAATTTTTAGGTTGTTTTCCTACATTGAGGTATTACTTGAAGTTTGAGATTTGCAAGATTGATATCAAAAACCATAATTTTCTTTTTTGAGATTTTGAGCCTTTAGAGCATATACCTTTCTTGCTCATTTTATTATTGGTTATAAGTGTGTCAATATTGATTTGTTATTCTAAAACTTGCTTCGATTATGCATGTCGAGACCACACCTTTGATTTGATATACTGAGATGATAAAAGTACTTAGGTTTTAACCCACTTATCCCATAAAAATCCTACCTTCATAATTAACCTTTAGTGAACCCCTTTAAGCCTAACATACCGTTTCTTTATTTACCCATTAATGATAACCCATAACTCAGTTTTTGTTCATTGAGAATTTTTCCCTTTTTATTGACCTCATTTTTTATCGAGATTTGATTTGGTTAATTGCCTGATTAAGCCTTTTGATTAAGTTGCTGAATTATTTCTTCTTATTTACATATAAAAAATTCATCAAAAAAAGAAAAAAAAATACATATATAGTTATTTGTTTTCTTTGTTAATTAAGCTTGAACAGTTAAATTGATATTTTGAGAAGAAACTCATGTTATTCTTGAATAGTTTCGATTGATGTAATTATTTGTAATTCAGCATTTGTTATTTTTCTAGTTTGGTAATTTATCAATTCAATCTCGATTCTAACTCTCTTTTTCAGCCTCTCTCTACACCTTTAACCTAAGCCCCATTACAACCTCTTAAAGACCTTTTAATTTGTGTATCATCTCATTTTATAGTGGTGAAGATTTGATTTTCATGCAAGCCTATGGTAATGACTTTTCATGTTTAACTATTTAGTGCTTATTTTTAAACCTTAAACACTTTGAGTAATTTAAGTGAATCTTTAATGAGGATGTCAATTCTTGTCGGTTTTGAATTAAAGATAATTACTTAGATAAAGGGAAATACCTATATTTTTATGATTTAAAAACGCTCGACTTGGATTGTTTGGATCTTTAATGCTATTTTCTTTGAATTATTAATGTATGATTATTTATAAATTATGAAAAAACATTATTGATGAGAATTATGACTTGAGAAAATTTAATTTTAATTCTGAGTTAAGGATTTTGCTTGAGGACGAGTAAACGTTTAAGTGTAGGGATATTTGATAAACCATAAAAATAACATGTTTTAATCCTATGCTTGACATGTTTTTAGATGATTTATTATGAAAATTAGTGAATTTGATGCTCTCAATCCTTTAAATTTATGTTTCTATACTTAGGTGAGCATAAGGAAGTGAAAAGAGCGAAAAACGAGCCAAAATCAGACAAAAAGAGTTGTTTTCAAAAACCACACGGCCTGGGCACTTCCAAATGGGCTAGGCACATGCTCGTGTGAGCCACACAGACTGGCCATACGCCTATGTACCGGCCGTGTGGCCAGCCCGTGTCGATTTCGAACCCTGCTTCTCTTTTACGAGAAAAAACTTAATTTTTAGGGTTTTTAAGCATTCTAAAGTTTATAAATACATATGAGAAGAGGACTAAAAGGAGTACGTAGAGTAAAACAAAGAAATTACTCGACGAACGCCGTCAGAATCAACTCAAAAGCGGATCTCCTTCAAAATTGAAGATCTCCATTCAAATTTCCTATTGTTATTCTAATTTTGAGATGTTTTCCTCCCAGATTATGAACTAAATTCCCTAGATACCTAGGGAAGATGAAACCTACGACGGATCTTATTATTTGATTTTCTGAATTATATGATAAATACTTAATTCTTATTCTCAATTATGTTTGCTTATTTCTTGCTTTAATATTTTCAAGATGTTAATTCAAGTGTGATGTGCTTATTTCAGTAGAACAAAAGTCTCTATTTAAGAGTAGATCTGACATAATTGAGTGAAGTTGCATGCAATCCTAGAAATAGGACGGTATAAATCTATCAGATTAAAGTCAAATCTAATAAGGAATCCATATATCGAGTTAATGCGACAATATGGGTTTTAATTAGAAGAAAATTTTAATTAATCAACCTAGATTCAGTTGTTATTACTCTCGAAAGAGATATTAACATAATTTAGGGATTTCTATGGATCAAGGCACAAGTGAATAAATCGTTTAATTCATATTCAAAATAATAAGTAAAGTCTAGGTGGATTCTTTTCTGGGTATTGTCTATCTCATTGGCTTACTTCGAATATTTTCCCAATTCGCTCTCTGTTGCGTTCTTAGTAATTAGTTTAGTTAATTTTAAATTAAAAACAGTTCATTCAATTTATTGACTAGTTAATAAAAAGATAGTAATTACTAATACTTTTAGTCCTCGTGGATACGATATTCCCGACTCACCATAGCTATACTATTATTCGAAAGGTGCGCTTGCCTTTGTTGTGATTTTAGTTAGTTTAGTGGCTCATCACTAAGATGGAATTATAACTAAAGATGACAAACTAAAAAGACAAATATACTGGAAAGTTCTCATAAAGTAATGAGGCAATGAAATGCATACTTTTCTGTCATTCCCTTGACCAGCATGTCCATATTGTGCAAAGAAAGCCAGAATCAAGTTGCCAATAAAAGCACCAATATCAAATCCCATTGGTCCATAAAATGCAAACTCTGGATCTATGACCTGAGTTGAATCAGGGGTAATCATTACAGAATTAGTGTGGAGATCTCCATGTATAAGAGCCTGAGCTCTTTCACAGAACCTACAGAAAGGGATGTTTAATAACTTGATAAAGCATAAAATGGCAGTTAGACAAGGTAGCATTAAAAGGAAAAGCAACCATACTTAGATTTCAATTCAGCTACTTCAATTTTCAATAGATAATCCTCTCGGATAGTCTCGGCATCACGGTCAAGATAAGGTAAAGTCCAATGGTTATATTCAGATACTTTATAGGGGTCAGAAAAAACAACCTGCTCGGTGAGCCTGCATAGTTCCACATTCCCACAAAATTCGACCACTGCACAAAACATTGAAAGTAAATGAATCAGCACCATATCTCCAAGCTTCTAAAAGCCATCAATACTAGAAAATAGCATTTCTTTAATCTAAAACAACACATGTATACTTGCTCCAAACAAACTAGTAGAGGCAAAATGACAAAGCTTATCATCAGAAATGCTCATTCTTCATATCTGCAAGCATATAAAGAAGCATTTTTTTTCTTAATTCCATAAGTTCCCATGACATTTTGATACGAGTAACTCAGCCCAATTCAAAGGCATAATAGAGATGAGTTTAGTTTTCCTCAAGGCCCAATTACGAGATCCAAATCCAAACAAATAAAGTCAAAACTCAACTTAGTGGTTCAAGACTTTATCACGAAAAAAATTCAAGAAGAAGAGTTGAAGTTTCAAGACAATAAATTCTGGAGTAATGATGAATTAGAAGAGACTAATTATGTTTGTGGGCCTAAACTCTCAATCTATGACGATAGGCCCATGTGGAAAATGCTAACAAGCTTAAGCATTTCACTTCAAGAACCCCAATTGATTTTACAAGCTTAGACATTTCATATTGGGTTTAAGTTTTAGGCTTAATTTTTATTATATATAAGCACAATATTTTGTTTATTAGCTCTTATTATTTTATTATTATTTTATTCTGAATTTTTGATAATTATTAAGTATTTTAAGTTATTTAGGAATTTTATGTTAACAAGAAAGTTTAGTTTAAAACTACTTCTTGTTTAGATTAAATTAGAGCTCTAGTATACCTAGGAGTTTTATTTAGATTTATTTATCTAGCCTATATATAGGCCTTTGCATTGTACAGTGGAGACAATTGATTATTATTCTATTTTTCTTTTGAGTTAATAAATTCTCTTTGAGTTTTTTCTTTTCAAGAATTTCTCTTGAGTTTCTTTTAGAAGAGTTTTAACAATCTTTTTAGATTGTGGGATCATCTTCAAACTTTTTCTTGCCAAGGTTTTTATCTTGGAGGGAAATTAGAGCCGCTTGAAGGGGTTGTGGATTCTTCGTGTTTCCAAGGCTTCTTAGAACTTTTACACGCCGTTCTATCTTTCCATTTATCTTCTTTATTCACTTCCTGAATCCTTGATTTATTATTTGTTTTAATTATTTTATCTAACTTGGATTTAATTTCGTTTGAGTTGTGTCAAGAAAAATCCAAGTTTCTTTCCTAACGTCTAGAGCCCTAAGTCAAATCCATGACTTTGACAAACTTTACGATCCGCTTTCGCTTCATCCTTCTCAACCTTTATCATTTGGTATCGATTTGAGCGTTTTAGGTGTTCTTTTTAAATTGATTTCTAAAACAACTTCAAAACAAATTTTACCCTACAGTTTTCAAAAAAATATTTTTCGATTGGGTAAACGATTTTCAAATGATCTAAAATTTTGCATACTATTTCTTGGCACTATTTTAAAGTATAAAAAATATTTCCCACAAAAAAATGATAAAAAAGTAAAAAATAAAATACAAAAAAATAAATAAAAAATTTTGTAGGTTGAATTTTGTGCGAAACTTTCCAGATCAAATCTACATTATTTGAGGAGGCTTCAGTTTAAATTTTGTGATTTTTGGAAATCGGGAACACCTTGAACGAAGTTTGTCAAGTTGCTTCATAATTTTTCGGTTTTCGGGTTTCAACAATTTTCATTGACTCTTAGCTTTAAGTATTCATTTGTTTTCCTTTTTATTTGTTCCTTACGCATTCTAACACTTTCTTGTTTCTCGTGTTAGTAGGTTAAAACACGTTGCATATTCCTTCATCCGTGCAACAAAATTCTTTGATGTCTAAGCAAATTTTGGACTCATAGTGCTATTAGGTTTGCTTTGATAGTTTGATTCTAAAACATCTTGATTGATTGATATAGACACTTTTAAAAGACTCACAAGATTAATTCTTACCTCATTGAGAATTTTTTTTTGAGTGTATATAGGTGAGGTTTGCTTAATTTTTTCTTTTGAAGTGTTGTGCTTTTCCAGGCTTTCACTATGACTCGTGACACTCGTGCCCGTAAAAACCATGATGAGATACCATCTGATGACAAAGAACAAGATGTTACATTGGAGAATATTGTGGGGATGGTAAAATTGAAACATCAACAATTGAACGAGGTACGTGATACATTTGAGGCCAATTTGACTACGTGTCGAACAAAACTACAAGAGAACATTAATCAGCTTTCCAATCATATTCAATTGCTCACTCAAGCTGTTGCTCGTTTGGAGACTTCTTCGAATCGACGATCTCGTGCTCGTGATAGTGATCATGATAGGGATAATGAACAACTTTGTATTCGTTCTAATCCTGGTAGACACGAATATCGTCACATTGATGAAACTTTGGGTATTTCTAATCAAGGCCATCCTTCTGTCGCTAAACCAAAGTTCAACATTCCATCATTCCAAGGAAAGTATGATCCAGATGCATATTGCGATTGGGAGGATAAAATGGAGATCATGTTCTGTTGTTATAAGTGTCCGGAGGAGGAGAAAGTTCCATTAGCTATATTGGCATTTTCTGATTATGCATTGAGTTGGTGGACTCAACTTGTGTTGAACCGTTAAAGGAATCGTGAACGAGATGTTGATTCATGGGAACAGTTGACACAAATCATGCGAAAACGTTTTATCCCACCTCATTATTATAGGGATATTAAACGAAGACTTCAACGCCTTGTTCAAGGTAATCGATCTGTTGATGAGTACTTTAAAGAGATGGAGATGCTTATGCATAGAGCAAATATCCAAGAAGATGAGGAAACTACCATGGTGCGGTTTGTAGATGGTTTGAATGTTTCGATAGCCAATTTTCTTGATCTTCAAACCTACATTGATCTTGAAGATACGGTACGTAAGGCAATTGAGATTGAGGGACAGTTTCAACAACGTCAATCTCGTTCATTTAGTACTTCACAATATTATAGAGGTACGAGTTCTAATTCTACTTTCAAGAATTCGAAATTTCCTTTTGCTACTAATAAGTTGCTGCCAAAACATGATGAGACTAAATCTTTTGAGGGGAAAAGTGGGGCTCCTACAAAACCTTCTTCTTCATCTTCTAAGCAGTTCACTTCTACTACTTCACCAAAAAAACAACGAGCTCGTGAAATTGAATGTTTTAAGTGCAAAGGGCGTGGGCACTATAGCCGTGATTGTGCCAACACAAGACTTTTGTTAATCAAAGAAGATGGTGATTATACTTCTGATTCCGATAAAACAGACCCAGATATGCCCCAATTAATTGATGATGTCAACGATTGCGGTAAATTTTATGGTGAAGAAGAGTTGGTGGAACCACTAACTCATCCCCGATGTTTAGTTGTGAGGCGCACACTCAACATCCAATTGAAGGATGATCATGATCTTCAACGGAGTAATATATTCCATTCGAGGTGTTTGATTAAAGGTACACTTTGCTCATTTATCATTGATAGTGGAAGTTGTGCTAACGTTGTGAGCAGCTACCTTGTGGATTCTCTTGCTTTGCCATGTAGCAAACACCCTACACCATACCATCTTCAATGGCTTAACGAAGGTTCGGAGGTCCGTGTGGTAAAACAGTGCTTGATCACTTTTAAACTTAGGACTTACATTGATGATGTTTGGTGTGATGTCGTTCCCATGCATGCCACCCACTTGTTACTTGGTAGACCATAGCAGTACGATCGTGATGTTATTCATCATGGTAAATTAAATCGATATTCTTTTATTTTCGGTGGGAAAAGTACACTTTCACCCTTTGAATCCGAAAGATATTCACAATGATCAAATCGACATGATGAAGTTTTGTAAGGAGGTTATGGGAAGTAAGACACAAAATTCAAAAAAGGCTGAGAGAAAAGAGGTCTCTAGTGAAAAAAGCCAAATTAATAATGACCCAATGGTGAGTGCATCCTCTTGTGAGAAAAAAAGAGTGGTTCATAATTTTTATGCGAGTGGAAAAGATGTGCGACGAGCCTTACTCACTAAACAACCTTGCATCATTATTCGATTTAGGCAAAACTGTTTATCTTTGACTAACCTTCATAACTCTTTGCCTAGTGTTTTTATGTCTCTTTTGCGCAGAATATGAAGATATTTTGAAGAAGCACCTAAAGGATTGCCACCTTTGAAGGGTATTGAGCATCAAATTGACTTAATACCTGGGTCAACAATTCCAAATCGACCAGCTTATAGAAGCAATCCCAATGAGACGAAGGAGTTGCAAAAGCAAGTAGATGAACTTTTGGCGAAGGGTCACATTCGTGAAAGTTTAAGTCCTTGTGCAGTGCCGGTAATTCTGGTGCCAAAGAAAGATGTAAGTGCTCAAGGTATTCATGTCGATGAGGACAAAGTAAAGGCAATTAGAGAATGGCCCACTCCTAAATCAATTACCGAGGTGAGATCTTTCCATGGTTTAGTAAGTTTTTATAGACGTTTTGTGAAGGATTTCTCCACTATTGCTGCTCCATTAACTGAGATTATTAAAAAATCTGTGGGTTTTAAATGGGAAGAAGTTCAGGAAAAGGCTTTTCAAACTTTAAAAGATAAGTTATGTTCGCTCGGTTCTTAAATTACCCGATTTTTCTAATACTTTTAACTTGAATGTGATGCTTGGTATTGGAATTGGTGCCGTGTTGATGCAAGAAAAAGGCCAATTGCATATTTTAGTGAAAACCGACAGGGCACAATTAAACTACTCAACTTATGATAAGGAGTTGTTGGCATTAGTCCGAGTTTACAAGTTTGGCAACATTACTTGTTGCCAAATGAGTTCATTATCCATACAGATCATGAATCCTAAAATGGTTAAAGGGACAATGTAAGTTAAGCAAGAGACACGCTCGATGGGTGGAATTCATAGAGACATTTCCATATACAATTAAGTATAAAACAGGTAGAGAAAATGTAGTTGCTGATGCCTTATCTCGTAGATATTCTTTGATAACTACATTAAATGCTAAAGTCTTAGGGTTTGAACATATAAAAGATTTATACTTAAATGATATTGATTTTGCAAATGTTTTTTCTAATTGTCAGAATGGTGCCTTTAACAAGTTTTATCTTGTAGATGGGTTTCTTTTTCGCCTAAACAGGTTATGTGTTCCACAATGTTCAATGAGAGAGTTATTAATTCGTGAAGCACATAGTGGAGGCCTCATGGGACACTTCGGTGTCGCCAAAACACTAGATATTCTACATGAACATTTTTATTGGCCGCACATGAAAAAGGACGTTGAAAAGGTCTGTTCTAATTGTATTACTTGTAAACAAGCAAAATCTAAGGTAATGCCTCATGGACTTTATACTCTTTTACCGATCCCTTCTTCGCCATGGGTAGACTTATCTATGGATTTCATTCTTGGTTTACCACGAACGAAAAAGGGTCGAGATAGTATCTTTGTTGTTGTTGATAGGTTTTCAAAGATGGCTCACTTTATTCCTTGTCACAAAACGGACGATACTACACATGTGGCCGACTTGTTCTTTCGAGAGGTGGTGCGCCTACATGGGATACCTCGCGCCATTGTATCGGACAGAGACGTAAAGTTCCTAAGCCACTTTTGGAAAGTATTGTGGGGTAAGCTTGGTACTAAATTATTATATTCTACTACATGTTACCCCCAAACAGATGGACAAACTGAGGTAGTCAATCGAGTCTTACGTGCTTTACTACGAACTGTTGTGGAAAACATTTCTAGTTTAGACGGTGAGAAGAAAGCTGAATTGGTGAAATCCATGCATGCGAAAGCAAGACAACGAATCGCCAAAACAAATGAAACAACGCCAACAAAGCTAACAAGGGCGCAAGCAAATTATCTTTGAGCCCGTGGTGGTGGGTTTGGGTCCACATGAGAAAAGAGCGATTTCCAACTAAACGCAAAACAAAATTGGACCCCGTGGCGATGGACCTTTTCAAGTACTCAAGCGCATTAATGACAATGCATATCAAATCGACCTTCCGGTGAGTATAATGATAGTGCCATTTTAATGTCACGACCTTTCTCCTTTGATATTGCGATTCGAGGCTAATCCTTTTGTGGAAGAGGGAATGATATGAGTAACTCAGCCCAATTCAAAGGCCATAATAGAGATGAGTTTAGTTTTCCTCAAGGCCCAATTACGAGATTCAAATCCAAACAAATAAAGTCAAAACTCAACTTAGTGGTTCAAGACTTTATCACGAAAAAAATTCAAGAAGAAGAGTTGAAGTTTCAAGACAATAAATTCTGGAGTAATGATGAATTATAAGAGACCAATTATGTTTGTGGGCCTAAACTCTCAATCTATGACGACAAGCCCATGTGGAAAATGCTAACAAGCTTAAGCATTTCACTTCAAGAACCCTAATTGATTTTACAAGCTTAGACATTTCATATTGGGTTTAAGTTTTAGGCTTAATTTTTATTATATATAAGCACAATATTTTGTTTATTAGCTCTTATTATTTTATTATTATTTTATTCCGAATTTTTGATAATTATTAAGTATTTTAAGTTATTTAGGAATTTTATGTTAACAAGAAAGTTTAGTTTAAAACTACTTCTTGTTTAGATTAAATTAGAGTTCTAGTATACCTAGGAGTTTTATTTAGATTTATTTATCTAGCCTATATATAGGCCTTTGCATTGTACAGGGGAGACAATTGATTATTATTCTATTTCTCTTTGAGTTAATAAATTCTCTTTGAGTTTTTCTTTTCAAGAATTTCTCTTGAGTTTCTTTTAGAAGAGTTTTAACAATCTTTTTAAATTGTGGGGATCATCTTCAAACTTTTTCTTGCCAAGGTTTTTATCTTGGAGGGAAATTAGAGCCGCTTGAAGGGGGTTGTGGATTCTTCGTGTTTCCAAGGCTTCTTAGGACTTCTATACCCGTTCTATCTTTCCATTTATCTTCTTTATTCACTTCCTGAATCCTTGATTTATTATTTGTTTTAATTATTTTATCTAACTTGGATTTAATTTCGTTTCAGGTTGTGTCAAGAAAATCCAAGTTTCTTTCCTAACGTCTAGAGCCCTAAGTCAAATCCGCGACTTTGACAAACTTTACGATCCGCTTTCGCGTTCATCCTTCTCAACCTTTATCACATTTGGAATGACTACTGGTATTACAATCATATTCATGTCACTGCTAAAATTGCACTAAGAATTGACAAGATCCGTGTTCAAGAAGATCTAGACATTGAATGGCTACTAAAGGAAGAAGCTATATGGAGATAGTTAGAAATAGATTAATATAATACAAAGCTTAAACATACACTTGCCATTTACTTAATGAATAAGAAAATATACTTTTCCCATTGTAATCTTTGGTATATAGACATTATGGTAGGGGTGTTCAATCGGTTAACCAACCCGAACTACCATTAACCGAATTAACCGACCCTTTTAAATCCTTAACCATTAACTGAACTGAAATTTTTTCAAAAAAATTTAACCGAACCAAACTTTTTTGGTTAATTCGGTCGGTTAACCGAATTAACCAAAATTTATTTATTTTTTTATTTTTGGTTAAAATAAGTATAAAAATATCAAAAATTAACCGACTTAACCAACCGATTAATTTATATTTCCAAAAAATTAACCGAACCGACCAAATACTTATATATTATAATATTATTTATTAAATTCGGTTAATTCGGTTAACTGACCGATTTCGAACCGAATTAACCGTTAATCAAACTTCTAAAAAATTATTAATCGACCCCTTACCGAATTAATTCGGTTAACCGACCATTTAACCGAATATGTTCGGTTAACCGAATTTGTTCAGTTTTACTCGAAATTTGCATACCCTTACATTATGGAGCAATCATTTGTCAGTTATAACAGATAATAATAGCACCAGCAGCAAACTTTCTAAAGTTCTAATACAATTACAAATAGTGGATAGTAGATTATAAAACACTCCCTAAACTACGGGCAGTTCGATATGTTTCATCAAACTTGCTGCATTCGGGCCCAAAATATAACAATAACTTTGTTATGAATCAATGTTGCAACTAAGAATTCCATAATATGTAGTTTAATTAGTGCATGATCTATATCTATATAAATCCTAACTTATGATCCCCAAATGTACTTGCAGTGACAGCATTCAAACTACACCAAAACCAAACTCAAAACATAAAAACACTAAGAAAGAAAATGCATACGAGTGCGTTACCTGCACGTTTGTGCTCTGTGGTTGACCGATATAGGAGAGATGTGCAGAAAAGAGTCTTGGCCATGTATTCTGACATATGTTCCGCCAACAAAGGATATTCTATCCCAGCAATTAACCCTTTTCTCAGGATTATATGGGGAGGCTCTAAATATCGCATTCCAATCAAGGACATGGTACGGTCAAAGTGATAAACTTCAGGAACATGTTCAGGGCATAACCCACCATGTTGTTTTAACGCCACCGCTTCGAAATATGCTCGTTCCTTAGTCATGGGCCAAGATTCCCCAATACATCGCATGTAGGGAAGTGCCTGTATTCAACATTTTACGCATAAACTGGAAAATCTCATTTCATAATTTTGAGTATTTAAAGATAACAAAGGAAAAAAAAGAAAGAAGCGAAACCTGCTTGATTACAAAAGAACCAGAAGGGGCAACGATGATGTAGACGAAATTAAGATTGCCATCTCCAACTTCCTTAATCTTTAAACCATCATAGTTGTGGCCGATCTTCGATGACAAAGACGGCGTGGCTTTAATGTATTCGATGAGCGAGTTCTCGTCTAGTGGCCTGAACTCAGAAAACGCCATTGACTTCCTTGTTTGAGGCAGTCCTTTTGAGGGGTTTTAAGAAGAAGTGAAGAGCGATGTACAGAGATTTAAGGAAGAGAGATGCGTGACTTAACTTCAAACGTTGGGACTGTAGACTGTAGAGTAAAAAGAATAAAAAGATTCGATAACAGCGTCAAAGATTTTTACAATGGTAAGCCAATGGGGGATCACTGAAGTAGGGCCGGGCAATCTGGTCGTGAAATGAAAGATGATTTGAATGAAACGCTTTCTTATCGTTGTAGTGGAAACTACAGAGAAAATAGAAACTAACCCATCTAGGTGTGTAATGAAGAAAACAATAACATGTTAATTGTGAAATGAACTTGGATACGTTTACAGTCACGTTCACTTCCACTTAGGGATATTAAAACTTTTCTTTCTCAGGGTAGATTTGGGTAAGCGGTGGGATGCGATACGATGCGTTTAGTTTACTTTTTCTCTTACCTTATTATATCTAATCTCCCTACTACCGTTGTTTTTACACTAACCATAGATAAACACACCGCCCATTCAAACCTATCCTTAGATGTGGATGTTAAAACTTGATTATTACTGAATTTCGCATTTTTGACTTTGTTGAGGTTTATTTTTTCTCCCCTAGCTTATTACAGTTCCTTTGATGTGACATGCTAAGGGGTAATTAGGTGTCATGTATATAACTGAGGACGACACATCTCCCCTTTAGGTTCAACACATATCATAGACATGTCTTTAAGACAGGATTCGCACCCAGGATAATCATACGTGTTCACGTGTCCTGCCTCTCAAGGTTGCAAGGCATATCCGCATGCCTCCCTTGAGAGGTGCTAGTGTTCCACCTCTCGAGGTTGCGAGGCATTCTATCATGTTGACCTCTCGAGATCGTGAGGGTGTCAGTTACGGGTCAAATTTCGAGTCACAGGTTATGAGGTATTCTATAACAACTTGTTCGTCGCTTTGTTGAAGAAGAGTTATAAAGTGACTTTTCTGAAACACAATTGCATGCATGATTCATGTAATTGAGGGCTTACTATGTAAGTTTTAAGCTTTAATTGAAAACTTATTGAATAAGTTTTATTGTGTGATAGTGGAGTATAGAAGTAAAAAAGTTATTGGGGAATTAATGTTGAGAAAATAACTTTTAACTGTTCGTTTCCTTAAAAGTTTTATAAATTCAAGTTTTAAAAAATTTGTCTAATCCATGGATTGTAGTTTATCATTATCTTCCTAACAATTTAATTCTATGTTTCATCTTCTTAGTTTGACTTTATTTTCTTACAAACTTGTTTATTCAATTTGGCTTCCTTGGTTTTCTTCTGCAGTTTTAAGCAGATCTGGTTTGAGAATAGCAATTCACAAAAGGAGATGATAACATATGAATATGTAAATCACTCAATTTCTCTTTTTCTTATCTTGGTTTGTTTATCTAATATTGCTAAAGTTAGGATGGTTGGGGTGGTAGAGGTGGTGGCCATAGTGGGCATGGTAATCGAGGCCATGGGTTTGGTTTAGAGAAGGAAGGTGGTGGTCGCAAGAAGCGTCGTAAAGCATGTGTACCTATAGAGAGTAACGTATACAATTGCACAACAAAAGAGGTAATGGTTCGGTATCTTTTCGTTCGAGGAATCAAATTGTCAAACTTTGCTTTTGACTTTGAAATTATTGAAGGGGAAAAGATGTTGAATGATACCAAAGAAGGTTTATTGTTGCCTTTACATCTGTTAGATGTGGGTTTTCATCTTCCTCTTCATCGTTTCTTTTGCACAAATTTTTAGGAGTATAGATTCGCACCAGAACTTGTTGGCTTCTCTTGGTGGATATTGGTTGCGTATTTCACTGATTGTTGTCTATGGGATGAACTTCCCCTAATGCGTGTTTTTTAGAAGATTTATCAGTTGAAGATTTCTAATCGGGAAAATTCATTGAAAATGTTGTATTTTTGCCCTCGAAAGGGATGCAAATAGATTATTAGGAATTGGTCATCAAACCTTCGGATTAACCATTGTGAATACACAAGAGTAAAGAAAAAAATTGGAGAGAATTTTGGTTACCCCATAAAATGGTGTCTTCTAACTAATAATGTTTGTGTACAACGCCAACCCTTTGACTCTAAGCTCGTAGTTGTTCAATACACAAGGTTGTGTAAGGGTCAACTGAAGTCAAACATCATAGTTTACGCTCAGGTCACTACTTGCCCTTTTGATGTTCAGAACGTGAACTTTGATTCTTTGAGCAGTGTTACTGATGCTGATTTATGCTTCTATATCTTTCCTTCTTCTGGCAAGAAGTGGGAAAGATTTTGTAGAAGAATGGAAAAGGTCAGAAAAGCTCTTATTATCGGTTGAACTTGCTGAACCTGCTAAAGAACGTGTTGCTAACACTATGAAGACCACTAGAGAAAGTCACAAGGACCCAGAGGATACTGCTACCACTATGGAAGTTGCAACCATAGAGAACTAAATGGCACTATATAAGTCTATGTTTTAACTTGTTGGCTAAGACTTAGTTTACTAAACTTTGAATGAAGTTTCAAAATTTTAGTTATGACTTTATTCAAGTTTAGATGGGTGCCATATTTACTTTCTATTTTGTTTTGTTTATGATTCGCAAACTATGACCAACTTTAAGGTCGTGAAGTACTTATCATCATATAACTGTATAAAATGAAAATTAGCTTCTCAAATATATAAACTTTTCTGGTGTTAGGCTATACATGTGAATGAGTGATGGAGTGCTTCATAGTATCTCAAATTTGATGAGATTTGTGTAATTCATGTATAATCTGCAAAGGATCGTAATTTTCTTTTGATGAGCAATCTGATAATTTTTCTTATGATTTGACAAAATCACAACTTAGATTAGCGAGTAACATTAGGAAAATTAGAGCTTTAGATCAGCGAAGAGTATCGTGAGAGTTGACCAGGAAGATCGATGTGATGTATGGCCATGAGATTTGGCGAGAGGTGTGTGAAACAATTTTGGCGAGGCATGGAGAAGAGATTTGGTGAGGCGTAGGGAACGAATTTGGTGAGATGTGGGAAGGTTTCGATTTTAAATCGGTGAACTGTAAGATTATAAAAATGTTGCAAGTGAAAAGTTGCGATCATAAATCGACAAACTGTAAGATTCTGAAAATCTTATAAGTAGAAGTTTGCTGTAACAACCCAATTTTCAGTGGTACTAGAATCGACAATTTTGGGACCTTATTTTCTGATGATCGAGTCTATAAATATTAATATTTAATATTTATGAGTCTATTATAGCATTATATTAGATTTCAGATAAGAATATTATTGATTGGATAGTTAATTAAGGTATAATAACTAAATTGTAAAAATAGTAAAAGTTAATCGCTATATAATTTCAATTTCTAAAAGATTAAAATAATAATTCAACCAAGGCCTAAAATTGAAAATAAGCCATTTTAGACAATGGTGGACGATTTGGTATGATTATGTTAAAAAATAAAAATAAAAATATGTTAAAATTATAATTTTATTATTATATGTGTATTAGATAAAATTAAAGAAAACAAAAACATATCTTTCATTTGCTTTCCTCTTTATCACGAACTCAAGAAGAGAAATAGGGGTTTTTATGTTTCAATTTCATCCATCAATTGGTAAGTAATTCTTAGTCCATTTCTTGTAATTTTTATGTTTTTGAGATCTTGAGAGCTTGATTTAGCTAGCCCTATGATTAAATTGTGAAACTGTTAAAGTTTCCAAAAGTTTCCATTGTTGAATTGATGGTAACTAAACTAACTATAATTACGACAAAGGCAAGCGCACCTATCGAACAATAGTATAACTATGGTGAGTAGGGAATATTGTATCCACGAAGACTAAAAGTACTAGTAATTACCGTTTTTCTATTATTTAACCTATAAAATTTACTAATCTAATTTAACTACGAACGCAACAGAGAATGAAATGGGAAAATAATCAAAGATAACCAATGAGAAAGACAATATCCAGGAAAGAATCCACCTAGACTTCACTTATTATTCTAAATCTGAATTAAACAATTTATTCACTTGTGTCTTGATCTGTAAAAATCCCTAAATTATGTTAATATCTCTTTTGAGAGTAAGAACAACTAACTCTAGGTTGATTAATTGAAATCTTTTTCTAATTAAAACATCTATCGTCGCATTAACTCGATCTATGAATTCCCTTATTAGATTTAACTCAATCTGGTACATTTATACCGTCCTATTTCTAGGATTCCATGCAATTCCACTCAATTATGTTTGATCCACTCTTAAATAGGGACTTTTGCTCCACTAAAATAAGCTCATTAAACATGAATTAATATCCTAAAAATATTAAAACACGAAATAAGCATACACAATTGAGAACAAGATAAAGTATTTATCGCGTAAAAATAGAAATTAGTTAATAAGATTCATCATAGGTTTCATCCTCTCTAGGTATCTAGGAAATTTAGTTCATAATCTGGAATGAAAACATCTCACAGTTACGATAACAACAAGACATAAAGAAACTCAATAAAACTTTGAAGGAAATTAAATAAAGATCTTCAATCTTGAATGAGATCCGCTTTCGAGTTGATTCCGATGGTGTTCTTTGAGTCTTTTCCTCGATCTTCTCTGAGTGCCCCCTTAGTTCTTCTTCTAATTGTTATTTATAGATTTTAAAACGCTCAGAAAGCTTAAGAATTTGGTTTTTCTGTGTATTTGGGAAGAAGGGTGCGATGTCGACACGGGCTGGCACATGGGCATGTGGCAATCCCTTATGGCTCACACGGGCATATAGCCAGCTCATGTGGAAATGCCCAGGCCGTGTGGATCCTAGAAATAGCTTTATTTGCCCGATTTTGGCTCATTTTTCGCTCCTTTCACTCTGAAATGCTCTCTTAAGTATAAAAACATGAATTTAAAGGATTAGGAGCATCAAATTCACTAAATTACATAATTAATCATCCAAAAACGCATTAAGAATGAAGTTAAAATATGTTACTTTTATAACTTATCAAATATCCCCACATTAAAGCGTTTGCTTGTCCTCAAGCAAAATCCTCAACTCACAATTAAAATTAATATTTATCAACTTATAATTCTCATCAATAATGTTTTGTCATAATTCACAAATAATCATACATTGATAATTTAACTAAAAGAGCACTAAAGATTCAAACAATCCAAGTCGAACATTTTTAAAGCATGAAAACATAGGTATTTTCCCTTTATCTAAGTAATTACCTTTAATTCAAAATCGATAAGAATCGACATCCTCACTAAAGATTCACTCAAATCACTCAAAGTGTTTAAGGTTCAAGAATAAGCACTCAATAGTCAAACATGAAAAGTCATTACCATAGGCTTGCATGAAAACCAAACCTCCACCACTATAAAATGATATGATACACAAATGAAAAGGTCTTTAAGAGGTTGTAATGGGGCTTAGGTTAAGGGTGTGGAGAAAGGCTAAAAAAGACAGTTAAAATCGAGATCGAATTGATAAATTACCAAACTAGAAAAATAAATAAATTCTGAATTAAAAATAATTACACCAATAAAAAATTGTTCAAGAATAAAACGAGCTTCTTCTAAAAATATGAATTTAATTGTTCAAACTCAATTAACATAGAACTAAATAATAATCAATATATATATTATATTTTTTCTTCTACTTTCTTTCTTTCTTTCTTTTTACAATAAGAAATAATTCAACAACTTAAACGAAAGGGCTTAATTAGGCAATTAACCAAATCAAATATCAATAAAAAGGGAGTCAATAAAACGGGAAAAATTCTCAACGAGCAAAAAACATGAGTTATGGGTTAACATTAATGGGTAAATCAAGAAACAGTGTGTTAGGCTCAACGGGGTTCACTAAGGGTTATGTAACACCCCTAACCCATACCCATCGTCGGAACAGGGTTACGAAGCATTACCGAAGTTTTCAGAACAATCATAAATAAATTGTGTCATTTAGTATTAATTTTTGAAATTAATCATATCGTCCCTTGAATGGGCCTCAAGGCCCAATTTAAGGATTAGAAACGAGTAGAGACTAAATCGGGAACTCAGAGAATTTTTCATGAAACTTCACAATTTTTCTCATATACAGAGGTCACACGCCCGTGTGGGTAGGCCGTGTGGCTCACACGGCCGAATGACACACCCATGTCCTAGACCGTGTGGTATATGAAACAAGTCACAGGGCCGTGGACTTGCATAATATTAATGTGCAGTTTTCACACGGCCAATGCACATGCCCATGTCCTAGGCCGTGTAGCACACACGGCTGAGACACACGCCCGTGTACTCAATTTTAGGCATTCTGTTTCTAAATTTTAAGTTGCAGGGGACACATGGCCAGACTACATGCCCATGTGTATGGCCATGTGTCACACACGGCTGAGACATATGCCTGTGTCTCTACCCGTGTGGAAGAAAATAGGCTATTTTAAAGCCACTTTTCTCACCCTATTTTACTATCAACCTGCACACAACTCTTTCATATACCAATATAATTCAACCAAGCAACCAATACAAGCCAAAAATCATGTTTTAAACTTATCAAACCATCACAAAACTCACTTCCATTCACTTACCATAATAACTCCATTTATTAAATACTAAAAAAACTACTACTATGTATACGCATACAAACATAAACATATGTATCATTCATAACCATATGTCAAGTTTCACTCTTTTCTAAACTAATCCTATACATGCCATATAAATTATGGGTTGTATTTTAAAAATTTACCGAAGAAATTTGGATAGTGTGGCCCGATGTGTTGATCCGATCCTTCGAACTCACGTCAATCTACAATGAACATTTAAACACACAAGAGTAAGCTTATTGAAGCTTAGTAAGTTAATAGGTTTTAAATGTAAACCTTACCGAACAAACTATAATATAACAATAAACATAGAATTTAACTAACACCAATCACAACTTCAATTAATAAAATTCACTTGATTGAGCTCAATATAAAAAATTTCTTATATTATTCTACTATAAATATATATGACACTTACCAATACTTGTCAAATTAGAGAACGTCTTATGGAGTTGAGTACATCATTTTCTTGATGCCATAGTCCTTTTATAGTCTTACACATATAATGCCATGGCCTTACCATGGTCTTACACTCGTAGTGCCATAACCCAGTTATGGTCTTATTACCAAGATGCCATAGCCCAACTATGGTCTTACACATATTCGCATATACTGCCATAGTCCAACCATGATCTTATGTTCACGGTGTCATAACCTAGTTATGGTCTTTTTACTGAAATGCCATAGCCTAACTATGGTTTTACATTTAACACTTTCCATGGTCCAACCATGGTCTTATTTGTCAGTTTGTTTTTTGTCACGAAACAATTGTACTCAATCCTGCGTTCCTCTTAATTTGAACTTTCAATTCAATTTTTAGAATATTACAATAATCATAAATCAATAACAAAGATGTAAAATAATGCCATATATGTAACAACCATAACACAGATCCGACGTCGGAACGGGGTTACGGAGCATCACCGGACTTATAAATCAGTAAATCAAAACATTTCATGTTTAATTCTCCTTCAAATCAAAAGCCATTCATATACATTCATATAGTCCCTAATACGAGCCTTCGAGGCCCAAAATACATGTTAGAAGTGAATTAGGACTAAACCAAGTACTCAAGAAATTTTTAGAAAAACATGGAAAATTTTCAATGTGCAGGGGTCACACGCCCGTGTGTCCATGCCATGTGGCCACATGGCCAAGTGACACACCCGTGTCCTAGCCGTGTGGGCATTCGATGTAAGGCACATGGACATGTCTCAGCTAGTGTCCATACCTGTGTAACTCTCTGACTTGGGTCACACGGTTGAGCCACACGCCTATGTGCTAAGCCGTGTGCCATACACGGCTGAGACACACGCCCAAGTATCTACCCGTGTGAACCATTCTGAGCATCCTGTTTCTAAATTTTAAAGATATAGGGGACACACGGCCAAACCACACGCTGGTGCGCATGGCCATGTGTCACACACGACTGAGACACACGCCCATGTCTCTGCTTGTGTAGACATAAATAGGCTATTTTCCAGGCTATATTTCTCACCCAAATTGGTAACAACCTAAATACAACAATTTGCATATAATCTTGGCATAATCAAGCATCCAAAGCCAAACAATATCAAGCTTATAACATGTTATAATATCACATATCATTATGAAACGTATATCAATATGAAAAGACCATTTACGTATATATATATACATAATAACATGTATCAAAACAAGCCAAATCAAATGGCTAAATACTTGACCAAATCATATAGGCTACATTAGCCAAACATCCTATACATGCCATTATAACCAAAATTATAAAACCATAAATATCAAAATAGCTGATAGATAGTGTGATGATATCTCTGTCAACTTTTAACCCAAACGAGCTTCTGATATCTATAAACCACGGAAAAATAAACAGAGTAAGAAATTTAGCTTAGTAAGTTCACAAACTAAAAAAATTAAAGTTCACCGCTTCAATTTATAAGCGTAATCCATTTAAGTCAACCCGACATGTTTTGGCCTAAGCCTAAACAACAATAACCTCTTAAGGTAAAATTGCACAACTCAATTCGGCTCTAAAGCCTAACATATAATCATCAATCAAGATAGCCATATATTCATATAAACTGAAAATCCCCTTTTCATGATCACAAGTATATTTCCATTTAGGCGATTATCATTTTAATGCATAACTTATAAGTTTAACGTGGTATAATCCAACTACAACTTAGCCAAAGCCTAAGCACATATATACAAATCATGTTAGTCATGTAAATTCACCTATGAATCAACAATCATGGATGAACTCAACAATTAATTAAATTTCCATAGATTTCCTGTAAATACCTGTACTAATCTTATGATACATACCTCACCCAAAACATGTTAGCTGAATAACAAATGGTTAAAGGATACCATAGTGTCTTTCAACAATGGTCTTATTCGTCAGATTCATGATGCCATAGCGTCTTTCAGCTAAGGTCTTACTTGTTAGAATCGTGATGCCATAACGTCTTTCAGCTATGGTCTTACTCATTTCTAGTATGATACCATAGTTTCTTTCAACTATGGTCTTATTCAGTTTCGATATAGTGTCATATAAACAATATATATAAACCAAAACACGGATAAACTCAACTATTATTCAAATTGCTTACACATGTATCATCTATTTCATATATCCATATACCATTTAATATCATTCTCTATGTAATACATATCTATACTTGTAATAGTTCGTATCGAACTCATGTCATATTCTATTAGAACCTTGCCCGCTGAACCATTTACCAAATTATCCATATATTCATATATCATATATAAACCATTTCTGTGTAATTGCGTAAATACCTGTGCTAGTTCGTATTGATCTCATATAAAATCGTAATAGAATTTTGTATGATTTTATCCATTATTAAGTTCCATGTATATGTAACATATTTATACTGTGTATCCGTATATCATATATATACCATTTTCATGTAAATACCTGTACTAGTTCGTATCAAACTTGTATAATCTTGTAATAACACTATGCCCGTTAAACCACTTAGAATATCATAGGATACGCGAGTAGTACACACGAAGTGTACTAAACGGTAATTCGTCAATTCTTATACATGTATGCTCATACGAGCGGTAAACGGTAAGATCATCCGAGTTGAATATTGGTAAGCTCTTCTGAGCTGAATATCGGTAAGCTCTTTTGAGCTGAATATCGGTAAGCTTTTCCAAGCTGACTATCAGTAAGCTCTTCTGAGCTGAATATTGATAAGCTCATTTGAGCTATGGTGAATCTGCAACAAATGCTAGCTTCAACCAAAATAGTAACCCTAATGACATGTCATTTGTATCCTACGAAATTCCTAAGGATCACACGGGACTCAGTATTTCTCTTTTATCGGTGTTTATACGCTCAATAATTATGCATAATAATTATACCATTCACATACACATCTTTCAATTAAAGCATATAAATATTAAATTTAATTACACGAACTTATCTCGACGAGTTTACGTAAATTCGAAGGTGGTTAATCCAAGATTTTCTCTTTGCCTTGATCTAACTTCGTATAAGGTCTAAACGGATCTAAACGAATGAATTTAACTCAATTCAATACTAAACACATTCAATTTAGTCCAACACATATTTTTGGAAAAATTACCATTTTACCCCTATACTTTTGATTTCTTTACAATTTAGTCCCTAGGCTCAAAAAATGAAATTCATGCAAATTTCCCCACACCTAAGCCTAACCCAATATCTTAGAAGCCTGCAGCAGCCTATAAATTTCACAATTTTACATATTTAACTCATAATTTTAATATTTCTCAATTAAATCCCTATTTGACAATTTCATTAAAAATTACTTAACAAAAGTTGGTTAACGACAAGGATTTTGATGCAGGTCTCAAGGCACAATTTCAGACCCATGGATGTGATGGATTCACACTACTTCAAGGCTCAACAACAATGTCAAAGGCTAAAAAAATCAAATCAGGACTTGATCAAAGACAAGATTCGAGGACGAATCTTTTTGAGGAAAGGGAGAATTATACATGCACAGATGGGGTGAAATTTATTAGATTCCAATCATCAAAATTGCCAATTTTTAGGCTTGGTAAATTAGCAAGTTTTAGACGACTTTTTTGATGGGACCCTGGCATTTCTGGGTTGAGATGTCTTCATGGCGTTTGAAGATCTATCTCTTAGCTTCGAAACTCATTTTGAATCACTTGATTTTGAGTTCGGGAGCTCAAGTTATGACCGTTTTAGTGAAGACTGCGCAAGCAGAATTTCTGAACGGGATTATGACTGGAATTACGAGTTTCGGACTTTTATTTCGAGTTTAAATCATATTGGGTTTGGATTTTAGACTTAATTTTTACTATATATGAGCCCAATATTTTATTTATCAGCTCTTATTATTTTATTATTGTCTTATTCTGATTTTTTATAATTATTAAGTATTTCAAGTTATTTAGGAATTTTATGTTAACAAGAAAGTTTAATTTAAAACTACTTCTTGTTTAGATTAAATTAGAGTTCTAATATACTTAGGAGTTTTATTTAGATTTATTTAGCTAGTCTATATATAGGCCTTCGCATTGTACGCAAAATATTCAATTCATTATTATTCTATTTTTCTTTTGAGTTAATAAATTCTCTCTGAGTTTTTCTTTTTAAGAATTTCTCTTGAGTTTCTTTCAGAAGAGTTTTAATAATCTTTTTAAATTGTGGGGATTATCTTCAAACTTTTTCTTGCCAAGGTTTTTATCTTGGAGGGGAAATTAGAGTCGCTTGAAGGGGGTGACTTCTACACGCCACGTTCTATCTTTCCATTTATCTTCTTTATTCGCTTCCTTAATCTTTGATTTATTATTTTATTTTAGTTATTTGTTTTTTAATTGTTTTATCTAACTTGGATTTAATTTCGTTTCAGGTTGTGTCAAAAATCCAAGTTTCTTTCCAAATGTCTAGAGCCCTAAGTCAAATCCACGACTTTGACAAACTTTACGATCCGTTTTCGTGTTCATCCTTCTCATCCTTTATCAAAAACACTTAACTTCACAACAGAAAAAATTATACAAATTAAATGCTAACATATAATCATTAAATCAATGGAAAAAATAAACTTATGGGCCTTAAATCAAGTCTACAAGGCCCTTAAAACAATTTGGGAACATTCCTGGATAAATTTGAAACAAAACAGAAAACTTTGGAAGTGCTTAGAAACAAGGGTCACGCGGCCGTGTGACATAGCCCAGACCGTGTGTGAACATTCGAAATATGGACACACGACTATGTCCTAGCCCATATGTCGACCCGTGTGGGTATTCGAAATAGGGCCACACGGCTGTGTCCCAACCCATGTGTCCACCTGACCTACTTTCATTTATGATATTCTGATATCTAGGACATACGCATAAAAATACATCACAACCTTTTCAGATCAAATTCTACACAAATATCACTGAAATCATATTCAAAACACAATTAAACTTAGCAGATTCAATAGAAATCAATTTACTATTCTAACATTTCCAATCAATTCCTTTCTATCAGCAGTTCATTACAACAACATAAACAGTAAACTAATCTGCTCCTAAGATAATGTCAAATTTATTAAAAAGGCAAAAACATCAAATCAACATAAGAGTCCCAACCCTAAATTCTCAGTGAATACTGTTTGCAAACCAATTTGACTACGACATTTTAACCTAAAGGATTCATTACTTTAACAATATAATCATGTGACACAACTCATAAAATATTTTCTATTACTAACTTAGTGCATATAAATGTGTCTCAACTCAGAGTCAATTAATACATGTACTGAAACATCGAAGGTAGGAAAAATACCAACAATAACATCAAGAACTGAGGCCTCCATGCTCACTCTAATCACATAAATTCCAATAAGAAGCTTTAGATCGAAACATTATGTCTTTTGTTTCGCTTTTATTGACTCTAATTGTGTCTCAAATTTCTAGTAGTCTATCTTTCGTAGAAGTAACAACAGGTTTTGCATTCTGATTTCTGTTCAAATCAACTTGATACGATAGTTTTTCTTATAATGATCTAGAGATCTTCAAATGAAATAGAACCCGTCTTTCTATCTACATATCTCAGAATAATTCCATCCACAAAGGTTACATTCAAGTTTACTTATATTTCTAATGCTACCTGCACTGGCTACTAAAGTCATCAGTGGTCTCACATTACTTTGTTTCATTCTATCTCTGCCAGAAAACCCTGATGACACTAAAAAAGATTATTAAATTCCTCCTTTTTCTTTGACGGGGAAGTAGATAACGTTCTAAATACATTTCTTTTATTGAAGTTTCGAACTCTCGTCTCGCTCTATTTCTTGTAATTACAACTTATTTCAGCTTCTGAGCTCGTTTCGATAAAATTACTAAGTTACAAAATTTAATTGCACCCACAAACATTTTGATCACATCATTGAATCCATCTTCGAACAAATTCCTCTTTAATCAGTACCATCTCATTAACATATTCACTGAGCTAAACAATCTCTGGCCCGTACTCCGCAACTGATTTGTTTCCTAGCTTCAACTCAAGAAATTCCTTTTTCTTCTTATCTAAATATCGATTGTTGACATAATTCTTTCAGAAATAAATTCAGAAAAAAAAATCTCAGTTAATCCGTTCTATTGATGCCATAGTAATTAAAGTCGACTACTAATGAAAAATCTTCTTCTTTTAATAATAACACAGTACATCTTAGTAAATCTTCAGGAAGACATAATACTTCAACCAAAACTCTCTGTGTGTTTTTTAACTAGCACTCAACTCTAGCTGAATCATCACTGATGTGATGTCTCGTAATAAGTTTTATATTTATGATTGATCGTACTTGAAAACTAACTATTATCACGATAAAGCTAAGCGCACCTATCGAACAGTGGTATAGTTTATAGCAAGATCGGAATGTCGAATCCACAGGAACTAAAAGTACTAGTATTAACCTTTTTTTTATTATCTAGCCTAAAAATAAGGGAATTTGTTTTATCTAAACTAATTAACTAAACTAAGAATGCACAGGAAATAAATTGGGGAAATACTTTTGGGAAAATTGATTGATTTAGACAATACCCAAGGAAAAATCCACCTAGACTTCCCTTGTTATTTGACTCTGAATTAGACGATTTATTCACTTGACTCGATCCGTAGAAATCCCTAATTTATATTATTATCCCTCTCAAGACTAACAACGTCTAACCCTAGGTTGATTAATTGAAATCTCTTTCTAATTAAAACCCCTAGTGTTGCATTAACTCTATCTATGGATTCCCTTATTAGGTTTGACCCTAATCCGGCAGATTTATGTCACCCTATGTCTAGGGGTGCAATTAACTCCGCTTAATTATGCTAGATCTACTCTTAGACAGGGACTTTTGCTCCTCTGAATAAGCACATCAATACTTGAATCAATATCCTGGAATATTAAAGCAAGAATTAAGAACACATAATTAAGAACAAATCAAGTATTTATCATATAATTCAGAAAATAATAACAAGATTCGTCCTAGGTTTCATTCCACTTAGGTATTTAGGGGATTTAGTTCATATGTGTAAAAGAAAATATCTCAGAAGAATAATAATAACAAAACATAAAGAAAACCCAAAAACTCCTAAAGGAAATTGAAGGGAGATCTTCAGTCTTGAAGAAGAATCTGGCTTCTGAGATGGATCAATCAGCTTTCTTCGAGTAATTCCTTGCCTCCTACTCCGTGTGTCTTTTAAGTGCCTCCTCTAGGGTGTTTAAATAGGCTTTAGAATTCTTCCAAACCCTCAAAGGTGCCCTTTTCCGAATAGAATTAGACTTGGGCTCGACAGGGACACGCCCGTGTGCAAGTGCTTCAAACCGTGTTAGAGTCTGTTGAATAAACACAGGCGTATGGTCTACCCGTGTAAGGAAGTCTAGGCCATGTTAGAGTCTGCTAAAACTACACGGGCATGTGGTCTGCTCGTGTAAGGAAGTCCAGGCCGTGTTGATTTCTCACGTTGACGCATTTTTTCCGTTTTTGGCCCGTTTCTCACTCTTTTTACTCTTATATGCTCATCTAAGTATAAAACATGAAATTAAAGGATTAGGAGCATCAAATTCCACAAATCTAATGATAATTCATCCAAAAATGTGCTAGGCATGGGATAAAAATATGTATAAATTATGACTTATCAATCACTTATTTTACCGCTAAACTCTTCGGCTCTGCAATTTCAGGCTTTATTAATAAAAATCCTATGAATATTCTGTTGCATAGGATTTTGAGGACGAGGGGGTGGAGGTCGTAAAACCATAAAATTGAGTCTCGTAAAAACATTAAACATATAATTATTATTATTATTAAGTAATGTGAACCTTTTCTCTAAACTTCTTGAATTTTGGGCATATTATGAACAGCCCCTTGATCGGTAGCTAGAATATAACTCTTAGCTTCATCGGAATTAGCTCGGTCGGAATACATCTTTTATCTATGTGAAAAACAAATTTCATTTAAGTCAAGAACAATTACTGAGAAAAATAGAACATTTAATTTCACAACAGAAACAATTATACAAATTAAATTCTAACATATAATCATTGAATCTAATCATAGCAAAAATATGGTTATAAGCCTTAAATTGAGTTTATGAGGCCCTACAAAATAGTTTAGGAACATTCCTGGATCAATTTGAAATAGAATAGAAAACTTTGGAAAAACTTGAAAACAAGGGTCACATAGCCATGTGACATAGCCCATATCGTATGAACATTTGAAGTATGAACACACGGCCGTGTCCTAGCCTGTGTGTCCACTCATGTGGATATTCGAAATAGGGTCACATAGTCATGTTATAGGCCATGTGCCATACCGTGTTACATACTGACTTGTGACACACGACCATATGAAACCTGCACATAAAACAATAATAATACACGGCCGTGTGGGGTGATCGTGTGTGGCATACAGCCGTGGTATAGCTCGTGTCCCAGGTTGTGTGCTTCTCGAAATGACCCTAAAACAAGCCAAAGGGTTGACCTTTTCTTGCATAACAAACCATACCATTCCAATCATTTTCACATAACCAATACACTGTAAAGCATACCAAAACCAACCAACTTAGGTGCCTAACCAATATAGCATCAATTGATACCACAATTCAACACATCAACTTTACCCAATTTAGTATTCAAGTTCATTCATTAAGCATAAGTCATATATATATCAAATAACCATTTCAAAGCATACCATTCAACCATATTTTACATACTTTCATATGGGCATACATAAATGTCATCTACCATATTTTTACACTTTTATTTGCAATATATCAACTAAGAACATTAAGGCACATATGAGATTGGCACAAACTCAAAACAAACTAAGTTATCAAATCAACATTTAACCTTATTACAAGCCAAAACACACTTATATCATTTAATCTAAATGTCTATCCAGTATACTCTCATCAATACCACCATTTAATATCGAAATCAATTCAAATCCAATGACATAAATTCATACCTTAAACCTATGACATATATCTACGATTTAACCACTTCATTCCCACTTCAATGAACCAAAACTTATCTAAATCTCAAGGAATTCACAAGTGACCAAAACAAATACTTACATATTTACATTTATAAACCAACATCAAGGCATATAGGTAAATAAAATTAAACCACAACACATTGAAAAATAACATAAAAACTCCACGTACATGCTATCTATAATCGTTATCCAAAACAACCAAAACTACTAATATGACGAATGGATAGTGTGATTGTGCTCCTACGCGATTCAAATCGGTCGAGCTTCCGATGATTTACAAAACAAAGAAAAACAACTATGTAAGCAACTAATGCTTAGCAAGCTCGTATAAAGGAAACTTAACTTTCTGAACATTTTAAGTTAAACAACCAAGCATAAATTCATTATGTCATAAGCCAACTTTCCGTTCCTATACACACCACCTCACAATGTTAGTTGGCATAACATTGTATATATAATTCCAATCAAACCATGGTATAAAACATATCTAACATTTCACTTTCAAAATTCACCACTCATACATATATAATAAACCATCTTTTCTTTTGAATTACACATCTCATCATAATCCATATCACTACTCAAAAATCATAGTTCGTTTCATATAATCACATAGCCTTTAAAGCTTTATTTACCCGTTGAATAAAATGAAACAACCTCCAATACTCAAAAAAAATACTCATATAACCATTTAATTCTCTAAACATACCACAAACATAACTAGATAACATATTTATAGACATATGAAACGTATAATTACACCAAGGCAATAATATTCATTATCAAACTATACTAATTAAAACATTCATCTCATATAATTCAATATACACAATGGCTCAAACCAAAGTAATCCATGCTTCCATACATATACATATATACACAAACGTATCATTATACATAAATCCAACTCAAATAGTAATTTAACATTTAAACGTAAAATTTCATAGCCCGTTGAACTATAGCAAATTGACTTGGATACTCAGGGTTTCCCCAAAACACACCAGAGATCATCGAAATGAGGCACTATAGTGCAAATACAGAGGCACTGAAGTGAAAATAGAGACACCAAAGTTCAAACAGAGGCATCGAAGTGCGATCCCGTACAAATTCGCATACTAACCCTATTGATATGCCAATCATATCCCAACCATTTGCTATGTTCAACCGAGAAATGTATTTAAATTCATAATATTAGTAAATCAACCATTCAGAAACACTTCTTATTTTCGTACACATACTACAAATCTCTTACATTCATTTCAATATTGTGCAACCACAAGATTTACCACTACCTAATATTCACTTTCCATTTATTTCAATTAACTAACAATTAATATACATAATCATAAGGAAAAACACATATATATTGTTACATTACAGGCTTACCTCAACAATTACAGTTGTAAAAATGGAGCCGACGACTAATCTGACACATTAGCTTTTCCTTGGTTTAGATCCGTTTGATTCGTTTTGTGATCTGAATAATAAGTTTTCACTCAATTAAACCATTCAAATAATTTAAAATAATTAATTTAACTTATAACCCTTATCAATGGAAAATTTACAAAATTACCCCTAATGTTTTACCTTTTATGTAATTTAATCCCTAAACTCGAAACTTGCAATTTAATCACTTTTAATTAAAATTCATGCTAGTAGATTTTCCTTAGTCTTATAATATCCAATATTTTTCCTTTTTTCACATTATTTGCATTGAATTTTACTATTTTAATAATTTAATCCCTAAACATTAAAATCATCAAAATCACTTAACAAAATACATATATTTACCAACCATGCTTAATAATCTATCAATTAAATTCACAAACACATTTAAACCATTCATGTAAGCCCCTAAAATTTTAAAAATTTTACAAATTGACCCCAAACTAGCTAAATTAAGCTAATAAGATAACAAAAACATAAAAAAACTAACCTAAAAAATATAACCATGCACTATTGTCATGGGTTGCGCATGGGAGCCTACAACCATGACACATTTGTGCGATCCATCAAGTGGGAAGGAGGTCATTTGGCCTGATCGAACTGGCTCATTGCTTGAAGAAATTGAAGGTCCATCTATAAGCTTGACACATATGGAAACATAATCTTCACGGATATGCAATCTTAGATATGATATGTAATCTTAGAACATATGATTTTGTAATCTTAGAGATTTGATTTGTAGATATCCTTTAATCTTAGCCGTTAATGTACTTGATTTTTACTGTTGGATTTTGGGAAGCTCAACTATAAATAGAAGCCTTTCCCCTCATTGTAAATCACTTGAGTTTTTTTTTAGCAATAAGAATTCTTGAGAGCATTCACTCAAAATTTTCTCTCTTATGTTCTTATTTTTCTGTGGCTTGTTTTTATTCCATTCTTCGTTCATCGTCACTTGGCTTTGAGTTATTTTCATTTGAGTTGGTTTTCGTGGAGGAATTCTATTGAATCCTCATATTGTAGAAGTTAGGCTGACTTAGGCTTTTTTGGAGAAAGAAACTTCCTAAGGCCACACAGATTGTGACGCAAAAATCCTAAGTCCGTGATAGTTGGTATCCGAGCTAAGGTTTGCGAAAGCACTGTTGAAGGATGTCGAAAGAAGTTGGTGAGAATGAGCCAATAGAGACCCATGGGAAGGCTAGAAAGGCTAGTCAATCGAGGGATATGTTGTCGAGCTTGGAAAACCAAGTGGTCAATCTCGAAGAGTCTGTTGGTGACATGAAAGAGACACTCGAAGTGGTCCTGATCCGTATGGAGGAACTGAGGGAAGATAGCAAGGAATTTGTGTTAGACTCTCTCAGATCCACTTCGGACAAATTGACGGTAAGGGATGAAGCTCTTGAGGCCCTGGTGACTACCATGAAAGAGGAAATTACTGAGCTTAAGGGGGAGCTCACTATACGTAATGCTACCCTGGGAAGTGGGATGTTGGCTTCGAGACCGAAGCAACGTTATGTGGATGTTCCAAAATCGAAGAAGTTCAAGGGGGCTAGGTCCGCGAGATAAGTGGATAACTTCCTGTGGAAATTAGAGCAATATTTTTGAGCAATGGGCATTGAGAATGATGCCACCAAGGTAAACACTGCTTTGATTTACTTTACTGATGCTGATCTCTTGTAGTGGCGACATAGGTCCATGGATGAGAAACATGGAGGAACAGCTATTGGGACTTAGGAGGAATTTAAAAGAGAGTTAAAGAAGCAGTTTTATCTGCAGCATGTTGAAAATAAGGCTCGTGCTAAGTTGCGTCGGCTTATGTAACAATGCACCGTTTGAGATTATGTTCGGGAATTTAGTGAATTGATGCTTCAGATCTCAGACTTGAATAAGAATGAAGCATTTTATTGGTTCGAGAATGGACTGAAAATGTGGGTTAAGCAAGAGTTACGTCGCCTAGGTATCATTGAACTAACCATAGCAATGGCTGAGGCAGAAAATTTTTACAATGTTAGTGGAAGAAAGTTTGATAATAGTAAGTCTTCCAAGCCCAAGTCAAGACCCAAAGGCAATGGTGGGGGAGAAAAGGATCCAGTAGAAAAGAATGGCTAAGGCCCAAAGGCTAATCAAGGTAAACCTTGGGATAAGTAAGGGCCACTAAGATACTATCTTTGTCAAGGCCCACATAGAATGAGTGTCTATCCGAAGAAAGCTGTTTTCCATGCCATGGAGGTGCGCGAGGAAGCCGAAGACGACACCAACAGCCTTAGTTCAATATTGGGTGGTGTCAAAGACAAGACAAGTAATGGGCTGATGTTTGTGGACATCATCGTAGTTGGCAGAAGATTGAATGCACTTGTCGATATTGGTGCATTCAATTTATTCATGTCTGAAGAAATGGCGAAGGAACTTGGCCCCAAAGTTGAGGAAGATTGGATCGAATCAAAACGGTGAACTCGAAAAGCATTCCCATAATGGGTGTGGCAAAAAAGGTGGAACTCAAACTTGGCGAGTGGACTGGCAAAGCAACTATTAAGGTAATCCCACTTGATGATTATATAGTTCGATTAAGCTTATTTAACCAAGTTAATGCAGAAATTCATCCTCCTGATAATTACATGACAATTTTTTATTCAAACTATCGATATGAGTATGACCCCAAAGCAGCCTGTATGACTCGGTATAGGTCTTTTGAATTCCTTGTGATTCTGTTCGGGTTAACAAATGCTCCGGCCATATTTTGCACCCTAATGAATAAGGTATTACAACCCTTCTTAGATCATTTTGTGGTTGTTTATCCTGACGACATTGTGGTGTATAGTAAGAGGCTTGAGAAGCATGTGGGACATTTGAGGGAAGTGTTTCAAACCCTACAAAATTAAGCTATATGTCAAAGAGGAGAAATGCTCATTTGCCCAGCAAGAGATGCCCTTTCTAGGCCATATTGTGTGAGGTGGCACGATTTTAATGGATGCAAGCAAAGTTTGTGCAATTGTCGATTGGGAGCCACCAACCAAGGTGACGGAGTTGCGATCTTTTCTTGGGTTAGCAAATTACTACTGTCGCTTTATTGAAGGCTATTCCAAGATCATTGCACCCTTGACGGACTTGTTGAAAAAGGGTAAAGTGTGGGATTGGGACCCTCGGTGCGAGAAAACCTTCAACCAAGTGAAGCAAGAAATGATGAGTGAGCTTGTACTTGTGTTACTAGACTTTTCAAAGGCGTATGAGGCACGCACGAATGCTTCAGATTATGCGATTAAGGGAGGGTTGATGTAAGATGGGCATCCAATTACTTTCAAGAGTCAAAAGCTTAGTGAGACGGAACAGAGATACACGGTCCAAAAAAAAAGAGATGATTGTTGTGGTGCATTGTTTGTGCACATGGAGGCAATATTTGTTGGGTTCCAGGTTCGTGGTATTTACTGATAATGTTGCTAATAGTTATTTCCTAACCCAGAAAAAGTTGTCCCACAAGCAGGCTCGTTGGTAGGTTTTCCTAGCGGAGTTTGATTTTATCGTGGAATACAAGTTGGGGAGTGCCAACACTATGGCTGATGCGCTTAGCCGAAAAATGGAATTTTCTTTTGAATTAGAAATATCAATTTTCAATTAGAAATAGTGATTTCCCCATGTTGTGTAAAATCCGCACTGAAAAAATTGAAAAAAGAAATTTTTCTCCTATTAAGAACCTTTTTCGTAAAATCTTGTGCAACGATAAGCCAACCCAAGAGTCCCTTATTAGAGCGTATTCAAGAAGGATTGTCCCATGATCCCACAGCCAAGAATCTGATTGAGCTTGCCAAAGATGGAAAAACGAGGCGATTTTGGCTCGAGGAAGAATTGTTATACACTCATGGGCAACGTCTATATGTGCCTCAACATGGGAATTTGCGAAATGGAGTCATGAAGGAATGTCATGATTCAAAATGGGCTGGCCATCCAGGTATACACCGCACTTTGGCTCTCTTAGAGGATCGGTTTCATTGGCCTCACATGAGTGATGATGTGGAGACCTATGTGAAAACTTATTTGGTGTGCCAAGAAGATAAGGTCAAGTTGAAGGCTCCTACTGGTTTATTACAACCTTTGCCCATTCCAGAAAACCTAAGAGAGAGTTTATCCATGGACTTTGTAATCGACCTAACCTGTCCGGGCCTGTTACAAAAAACAAAAAACATTAATAAAACCAAGTCCATCATTACAAACCAATGGCCCAAACCCGAGACCAAATTGAAACCCAAAATAAAACCCAAATCATTGGGCTAGATTTAAACCCAACTGATAACCTTAACCATTAAACCCTAAGACCCAAAGCAATTAAAATTACAGCCCAAAATAAAATAGGCCCGATTGGCCCAACATACTAGGAGGTCCCGGAAACCCTCACGCCGCAGCTCCCACGCACGGCTTTCTCCGCGCCTCCATGCCCTCCACATTGGTCCTCCAATTGGACACGCCTGCAACAAACTAACAACCACAGCAAATAACAGCAAGGATAATCAACAGCAGAGAAATAACAGAAAAGAAAATTTATTATTTTGTAGTTTCATTTCTTTTCATTTTTTTTGTTTCGGCTATATAAAGCCGATTGTAAACAATGTATAGGGACTTTTTTTTTACGCTCACATACTGAATACAAAGCAACCAGAAATTCAATGTGATCTGAGATTTCAATTTCTTCCTTTAGATTTTGGATCTCATTTCTTTTCCGAGTGTTTTTTAGTTTTTTTGTTTCTTTTCTTTCGCATGAAGAAAATAAAGAGAGGATAATACTTACC
Organism: Gossypium arboreum; assembly: GCF_025698485.1. Classification (NCBI taxonomy): domain Eukaryota; kingdom Viridiplantae; phylum Streptophyta; class Magnoliopsida; order Malvales; family Malvaceae; genus Gossypium; species Gossypium arboreum. Next base: position 3,077,840 of record NC_069081.1, read on the forward strand.
TCCGGCCTCTCATCGTGGGAATTGTCCCCTTCTGCCCGTGGCCGGCTACCAAGTTTGATAGTGGTGCGACGTCATTTAATCATCGCCCTTAGGTTGAGGCCAAAACCCTAGCAAAAGGGATAAAAAGATGGGGGAGTTAGGGATTTGTTTTGTTTCTTATAGAAAATGGCAGATTGCCATTCAAATGGATTTTTTTTTAGTTTTAATAACAAATAAAATGACATTATTTCATGCTGACCCGCGCTAGAACCGACCTAATCTGGGGAGGATCCTCGCGTTTAGTTACTTTGGGTGAATTCCGCATTTGGTCCCTCCCTATTTTGCCGCCATCTGATTAAGTCTTATTTATATTTCTTTTGTATTTTTAAAATTTTTCCTAAAATTTATGCGCTGTTTTAATTTAATCCATTCTTAAACGATGCATTCAGGGGTTTGGGACAATTGCGTTTTTAATCCCCATTGGTTTGCGCGCGTTGTATTTTGGACCTCAATTCTGTTTCAATGATTTGTTTATTTAGGAATTACCCTTTTAGTTTGTATTTGTTTCAATTGAGTTTTTCTTATTTTAGTTTATGTGATTCTTTTATTCTTTTTAATTTATTTATTACTCATTTTTTAAAAAAATTATTTTCATTGATTTTACATTAGTTTAGTTCGTTATTTTTATACTTTCATTTGTATATTTTAACTCGATTTATTATATAGTTTATTTATTTTAAAATTCTCTTTTATATTTCTTGGTTTTAAAGATTTATATGTTATTTATACTCTTATACATTATTATTTTCACATATATTTTTATATTAAACTATTTTTTCAATTTAATTTATGTATATTATTTATTTAGATATATATATTGTTTTGTATATTACTTACTTTAATTCCTTGCTTGTGTAATGCTTATTTTAAAATTAATTTATATATTATTAATTTACATGATTTATTGTTATTCTTATTCTTATGATTTATTTCAAATTTTTATATGTATTAATTACTTTAAAATTTTTATACATATAATTTATCTTTAAATGTTTTATATATTGCTAATTTCAAATTCATTTTCTTCTACGTTTTTGACATTATTCATATTTATTTGAAAGCTTGATATTATTTGCTTTATTTTTAAATCATCTTTCATTAATCTTAAATTATAAATGTTGGTATTTGAATTGAGCATGTTGTGAGATTATTGACATTGAGTGAATTTCGATTTATAGATTTGTATCTCTTATATTATTGCCATTCATTTGTATATTATTTTATCCATGTATATTGTCCATGTTTGTAACTTCGCCTTTTATTTCCGGGTATTGCATTGTAATTGAGATTTCCAACTTATTTGTCCAAAATTGGACATTTTTTGTACCTCAAACAAACCAAATAAATGTATTTCAAGTCGGTTTATAATCGCTCTTATTTGAAATTTTCTCAAAACAAGGCAATATTTCGCGTTTGGAAATTCAAGAAAACGTGCCCTTAACGTGCTGAGTTTCAATTTTTCGTTTAACCAAATAGCCAAATATCCTTTTAAAATTTTAATGCATGGGTTTTAGAAATCATGAGACTATCGTGGTTTCGAGAGTTTAAAATGTTGTATCCTAACGTATTGGATGTGATATTTTATTCCTTCTGAACAAAAGAATCTCAATATCCACTTCGGGCTATCCAAACATTTTTTAAGGGATTGTATTTTAAATCTTTTCAAATTTTCAACATTAGGACATTAATTAATCAATAAGGTACCAATTTTGGGCGCTACGAGGGTGCTAATCCTTCAATAACGTAACTGACTCCCAAACCCATTTTCTTGAATTTCGTAAGCCAAAACCAATATTTTAATAAAATAAAATGTTTTATAGGTGATCCGATCACACCTAAACAAAAAGGATTGGTGGCGATTCCATATTTCTTTTTAAAGTCGATCCCCGTTTTTCAAAATAAAAAAATAGTTTCGACAGACTTTATTGCGGGATTGCCTAAATCTAATGGATTTGCAAGTATTTTTGTTGTGGTGGACAGGTTTTCGAAGTATGCAACTTTTATCCCCACAACCAAGGAGTGTCCTGCTGAGGAGGTAGCTCATTTGTTCCTTAGACATGTGGTGAAATATTGGGGAGTACCACAGTCTATCATCAGTGATCGAGATGGGCAATTCACGAGTCATTTTTGGACGGAGTTGTTCAAGTTAATGGGCTCAGACTTGAATTTTTCCACTAGCATGCATCCACAAACCGATGGACAAACCGAACGAGTGAATGCATTGTTGGAGACGTATCTTTGGCACTATGTGTGTAATGCCCCCACACCCGAAACCGTCGCCGGAGTCGAGCTTGAGGAGTTACCGAACATAATTTATCAAATTAAGAACTTCAAATCTTTTGTTTCTACATTCACAGCTTTCTAGCTACTCGCATCACAGTTACAAGAAAAATCATATCTTGAGTTACGAAACTCGAAATAAAGATCTGTAAATTTTTCCTAAATCTAGACTCATATATATATTTAATAATTTTTTTCTAGAATTTTTGGTTGGGCCAATTAGTATAGTTTATTAGTTAAAGTCTCCCCTGTTTCAGGGTTTGACTGCTCTAACATATGTGTATTATGAATCAGATATCTCTCTATACAGAATTTCAATGACTACGAGGTTTGTTTCTATTAAAACTAGACTCAATAAGGAATCTGTACATATAAAGAATGACTTCTAATTATTTTTTTATAATTTATTATGAATTTTTAAAGTCAGAATAGAGGATCCAGAAATCACTCTGGCCCTGTTTCACAAGGTTTCAAATATCTCATAAAGTATAATTTATATGCCTCTTTTTTTTTATCCATATGAAGATAGACTCATTAAGCTTCAATTTAATAACTTACTCATCATTTAATTCCATTTATACTATTTTTAGTGATTTTTCAAATTCATGTCATTGCTGCAGCAATATTCTGTTTTAAGGCAAATTTCATCTTTTCATGAGTTGTTATGAACTAGATAACCTATTAAACTTCCATGATATCAAACATGATCTAAATTTAACCATCACCATGACTTATCAATATCAAACATTTTCTCAACCAATCATGGCCATATCATAAAATTATTTACACAAAATAAATATATTGCTATACATGCCATACTTAAGTTTTACAAGCCATTTACCCAGATGAAAGTCCTTTGGATAGTGTGATCGAACCTTCGACCCGTCCCGATTCCCGAGCTGGCTTGTTCAAAACTACAGTAAATAAAGAGGAGGGAGTAAGCATAAATGCTTAGTAAGTTCATATGTAAATAACAAGTAACATAACAATACAAATATACCAAACAACTTTAGCATGGTATCACCAAAACATATATCATATTTCTAAACATCATTCATCATCTTACTACCTTATCGTTGTTGTATCTATTATCAACCCGAGGGTTAAGAACATACCTGTCCAAAGTGTCCATTTCACAACACTTACCAAAACGTCGCTTGCATCTTAAGTGTTCTTTCATTTCACTAGAAATTTCACCCGTTGAACACATTGGAATACAACTCGGATACACGGATAATTTGCACATAAGTGCCTCATATGTAATCAAGAAATCATGTAACCCGCCCCTAAGTGAACTCGGACTCAACTCAACGAGCTCAAGCGTTCGTATCCATAAGTGAACTCGGACTCAACTCAACGAGTTCGGATGCCTAGTTACATCTCACGAACTGGGACTCAACTCAACGAGTTCGGACATTCGCATCCATAAGTGAACTCGGACTCAACTCAACGAGTTCGGATGCTCAACCATCCTAGTGACATGTCACTTGTATCCTAATCTATTCCTAAGGTTCAAACGGCCTTTTTCCCTCGATCTCACATTTGCCTTCTTCCATGGAATATCGGAATCGATACTCGGTAGCAATTCATATTTATCAAGTAGTAAACATAATTTGCATATTACTCAATATTGACCACAAAGTATAATATTTCACGATTAAAAATCAGCATATCATATAATTAACATTAATAACTTAAAAATAACATTTATGCTACATTATTTACACATGAACTTACCTCGTATGCGAAAATGGCTACTTTTACCATTTCGTCCACAACTTGGTATTTTCCCCATTTTAGCTCGAATTTTAGTTCTCCTTGCTCTATCATTTAAAATATAGTCTAATTAGGACTCACATTATTCAAATTGACCCAAAATCATATTTTGGAAAAATTACAATTTTGCCCCTAAACTTTTGCATATTTACACTTTTACCCCAAAGCTCGTAAATTAAACTTCAGCCTATTTTCTTATGTTTTATGACATGCTGATCATTTTTCCCTTCTATGGAAACATCAAATTCTCACTCTAACATGTACTTATGACTATTAGGTATTTTTACCGATTAAGCCCTTTTGCTAGTTTTCACTTAAAACCGAGTAGCACAAGTTGTCTAACATAATTTAAAACCTAATATTCTATCATAAAACACCAAAATACACAAATTTCACCTATGGGTATTTTTCCAAATATGAACCCTAGGTTGAATTATTGCTAGCATAAGCTTAATCGAGCTAAGGGACTCTAAAAACGTAAAATCATTAAAAGCAGGCTAGAACGGACTTACAATCGAGCTTGGAAGCTTGAAAACCCTAGCCATGGTTTCTCCTTGCTATATTCGGCCATGGGGTTGAAGATGAGCAAAATTGGTTTTAATTTTGTATTTTAATTCATTTTACCCCTAAATGACCAAAATGCCCTTACTACTAAACTTTCCAAAATTCCATCCATGTCCAATTTTTGTCCATAGACTTAGAAATTGGTAAAATTTCTATTTAAGACCTCCTAATTAATATTTCAAAACAATTTCATACTAGAAACTTCTAGAATGCAAGTTTTACAAATTATTCGATTTAGTCCCTAATTTCAATTTAAGCACTTTATGCATAAAATTTCTTCACGAAATTTTCACACAATCATGCAATCATATCATAGACCTCAAAATAATCATAAAATAATTATTTCTATCTCAGATTTTGTGGTCACGAAACCACTATTCCGACTAGGCCCAAAATCAGGATATTACAATGTGAGTACGACACACAAGGATTGGCCAAAGCTGTTGAATGTGGCTCAATTTTTGTACAACTTACAATGAAGTTGGGCAACGAACTAGAGTCCGTTCAAGATAGTGACGGGGCAACAGCCACTTACACCCAATGCTGTCACAACTCGTTATGCAGGACTAAATCCAGCAGCTTATCGATTTGCGAGAGATTGGCAAGAGCAAAATGATCTAGCTAGAGCTTGTCTGCATAAGTCAAGTAAGCGCAACAAGAAGTGGGTGGATCATAATAGAAGGGATGTGCAATTTCAGGTTGGTGACCCAGTCCTTGCTAAACTGCACCTGATTTTGCGACATGATGGTTTGCATAAAGGACTTGTGCGATGATATGAGAGGCAATTTCGAGTTATGAAGAAGGTAGGAAAGGTGGCCTACAAGCTTGAGTTGCCTGAAAAGCTCAAAGTCCATCCAGCATTCAATGTAAGCATGCTTAAGCCTTTCCGTGAATATGGAGAAGACCCAAATCGAAGCAAGTCCGAATGAGCACCAATAGGGGTAAAAGTCGCCTATGATTGAGAGGTCGAAAACATCGAGGCGGATCGTGTGGTCAGACGGAAGCACTATTGACCGTGGCATGAATACCTAGTCAGATGGAAGGGATTTCCCGATAGTGAGTCAAGTTGAGAACCCGCTGAAGCCTTATGGCAATTCCAAGACAAGATAGATCGGAACCATGCGGAGGACGCGATGAGGGTGTTTCTAGATTCGATGGGGGAGAATGTCATGGGTTGCGCATAGGAGCCCGCAACCATGACACATTTGTGCGATCTATCAAGTGGGAAGGAGGTCATTTGGCCTGATTGGACCAGCCCGTTGCTTAAAGAGATTGAAGGTCTATCTACAAGCTTGACACATATGGAAACATAATCTTCGAGGATATGCAATCTTAGATATGATATGTAATCTTAGAACATATGATTTTGTAATATTAGAGATTTTATTTGTAGATATATTTTAATCTTAGTCGCTGATGTACTGATTTGTACCGTTGGATTTGGGGTGGCTCAACTATAAATAGAGGCCTCTCCCCTCATTGTAAATCACTTGAGGTTTTTTTTTAGCAACAAGAATTCTTAAGAGCATTCACTTAAATTTCTCTCTCTCTTGTGTTCTTATTTTTCTGTGGCTTGTTCTTATTTCGTTCTTTGTTCATCGTCGTTTGGCTTTGAGTTGTTTTCATTTGAGTTGGTTTTCGTAGAGGAATTCTGTTGAATCCTCATATTGTGGAAGTTAGAATGACTTATACATTTGTGGAGCAAAAAACTGCTTAAGGCTGCACGAATTATGAGGCGAAAATCCTAAGTCCATGACACTATGGAGAGCTTTCCGAAACCTCTCACCTTCAACAATGGTGACATTCGACTAGAGAAAAAGAACATAAAGGAGAAATTTTGTTTTTATTTTGTTTAATATTCTTAACTTACTTTTACTTTATTATTTTATTAAATTATAATATATTAATTAATTAAAATAGGTCTAACTGTATACTCTTTCCTATTATGGTATTATTGCCATATAAACCCTTATAACTATCCTTACTTAACTATTTAACACCTTTAACTAATAAACATCAACTTTTGCTTCTTTTACAATTCAGGTCATTTTCAATTAATTTACTATTTAAACGTTTAATTTTCTTAATCAAATTTTAATATAACTCTAATAACACTCCATAAATATTAAATAAAATATTTACAGGTTCGATTTATAGGAACGAGGTCCCAATACCTCATTTTCTAAAATCACTTGACTTTAGGGACATACCACTTGAACCTAATTATTCTTTCAATTAAAAAATCATTAGATCAAATTTTGAATTAATTTTATATTTGATTTTTAAATATATAATAATATTCACGGACTCACTCATCGAATTTGTGGCCTCAAAACTACCATTTTCGACACTACTGAAAAATAGGTTATTACAAGCGTGATAGTATGAAAGGATAGGATTCAAATGGCATGCTAATAGAGTTAATTGCGCACTGATACGGGATATGTGTAAAAGATGATACGAAGTAAAAGATTGTACAAAGATATCATTGATTACACCGGAATCCAACATTTGTTGTGGATTACTGAGATGTATGTCTCTATGGAGGCCTTAGTGTTGTAGAGGGATGAAATGTTATATGATACATGAGCTTACGGCCTTGCACTTTGGTCCTTTGGTTTGGTGTAGTTATTGCTTTGATGAGCAAACTGTTATGGTGTAGTTATTCGCATATTCGCATCGATTCATTATAGTTCATCGAGCTAAATGACTAATGAAAAAGGGAAATTACAGAATGTTGATACGTGTTTTGATTAGAAATGTTTACATGTGATTGGAATTGTGTAAATGGTATATAGTTGATGCTTCTGATTAAGTGGCACTAAATTGAATTGCATGTAAAGATTGAATTGTTATAGGACTCGGTATTTGATGAACTTACTTTATTATTGCAAAATGTTATAACAAGAAAATTGTGTAGTTAACTAGTTCGATATGTTAATTGTGAATTAATGTGAGTTTTTTGTTTTTCAAACCTATGAACTTACTAAGCATTCGAAATGCTTACTCTATTTCATTTTTTGTGTTCGCAGTGTTCATTTTATGGAATGTGTTGATCGGATCGTCTCAGAGCTCATCTTATCTAGCCTTCAATTCGGTAGTGTAATAACCCAAATTTTACGGTTATCGGGAAAGTGAATTTTCGGGTCTCCATTTCTAAAAAAATAGATTCGTAAATATTTATTAAAAATATTTACGAAGTCAATTGAGTGGTTAATTAGACTTTAATTAAATTTAGCTTAATTAAGAGTAATTAGTGGAAAGGATTAAATTGAATTAAGTGTAAAAGTTTAATTATAGAATAAAGAAAAGTGAAGGGACTAAATAGGAAATAAGCCAAAAAGGGTGACAAATGTATGGTTAAAATAAGTTAAATGTGTACAAATATAAATGGTACACATGTATTATACATGTGTATTTACTTATTATATAAGTAAAATAATAATAATTAAAGTATATTATATTAATATTATTTTATATTAATTAATTAAATAAATAAAAGTTATGACAAGTGTAAGGTGATAAATTAATACATGTGTATTAATAAATATACACATGTATAAATAATAAATATTATAATAGTTTAATAATAAAATAAAGAAATGAAATAAAGAAATAAATGAAATGAAAAAGAAAAAGAAAGCAAACGAAACAGAGATGAACAGGGGAGAAAGAAAGGAAAGAAAGGAAAGAAAGAAAGAAAGGGAGAAAAGGGAAAATCAAGGTTTTGAAGCTTTAAACTTTAATAGTCAATGTGGTACCAAAAATCTCGGCTAAGAAAGGACAAGACAAAGTCAACGGGAGTTAGCTCGAAAATTACGGTTTGTATTTCTATAACCCGAACTTAATATTTAATTATTGAATTTATTATTTATTATGTATGGTAGGTGCATTGATTAAATTATTTGAAATAAAATAAATTATGAATATGTGTAAATATGTGAATTGTGTATTGATTGAAAAGTGGTTGGAATTGAACCGAAGTATGATTATATGTGAATATCTGAAATATATATTGGTATTGAATTGTATACTGATCAGAAAGTGGAAAAGTGAATTTGAATTGAATTGAATTGAATGGAATGGAATGGAATTATGATTAATTGAAATGTGTATTGGTTGGATATTGAAATATAAGAAATTGTGATTGAATTGAAAGCGAATTTGAAATAGAAAAATGATTTGAATACCCTATTAACTAGTCGGATGAGTCGGATATAGTTGGCATGCCATAGGATTTGAAGTGTTCAGAACCTTGAGTGCCATCTTGGTGTGTTTGGTTGAATTGTATATCCGCCAAAGTCCGAGTCTTGTTAATAGGGGTAAATATGAATATTAAATAAAATTGGAATAAGAATTAAATTTCCTATTAACTTGTCGAGCTAGTCGGATATAATTGGCATGCCATAGGATTGAAAGAGTATGGGATTTATCGACTTTACCGATCGGGCACTTTATGTGTCGTATCTTAGGCACTTATGTGCTAGTTCTCATTACCGCTATCGCTATCATTATCGATTCGGCACTTTGTGTGTCGAGTATTGTTATCGCTATCGCTATACCGATTCGGCACTTTGTATGTCGAATATTGTTATCATATCAAGCTACCGATTCGGTACTTTGTGTGTGGAATATTGTTATCATATCATTACCGATTCAGCACTTTGTGTGTTGAATATCATATCTTATCGCTTCGATTTGTTTTGATGAGGTACTCGTACCGCATTACTACTCTTATCTTATTCTTCGCTCGGCTTGGATGAGGTACTATGTGCCGCATCTTGGTGTGTTGGTTGGATCCGTGTATCCGTCGAGTCCGAGTCATGTTAATAGGGTAAATAAAGGTATAAAATAACCGATTATTCTTGAATAATTGATATTACGGATAATTGATCTCTTGGATATTAGATCATTCTTGAATAATCGAATATTCTTGAATAATTGATCATTATTGAATAACTAATTGTCACTGAATGAATGACTGCTACTGAATAACTTAATAGTTATTGAATATCTGATTTTACTGAATAATTGACTGTTACTGGATAACCGATCAATTGATCGATACTGAATAACTGATAATTATTGAATAATTGATTGTTATCGAATAACTGACTGTTACTGAATAAATAATTATTCTGGGTGTTAATGAATATTACTGATTGATTTATTGCTATTGAAAAATAATAAATGATTTGAAATTTAAAGTAGACCAAAACATTGGTTGGAAAGTGAATGTTTGAATTCTCATTGAGTTTGAATAGTTCTATATATATATATATATATATATATATATATATATATATATATATATATATATATATATATAAATATGTTTTATAATTGTTTAAGTGTTCGATTATAGAAATACCATCGAGTGTATACTCAACGTCACGGTTTGTTTCGTGCATGCAGTTAAGTTAAGGCTAGATCTGTTGAATCAAGATTCCAGCCGATCCCGAATTCAATGAGGTAAAGTATGTTGAGTATTGATAATGGCATGTACCTAGGATGTTTAATGAGAGTCATTTAAGTTGTAAAAGTATTGATGAAATAAGTAAATTATGGTTGGCAATGATATATAGTATGAATTTTGAAATATAAAAAAAAATTCGTATTGATTCTAAATTAGTTCCAAATTGAATTTACTGTCCATATTGGACCGCGAGGGCCCATTAAAGGGACGACATCTTAAAACTAGGATGAGTGTGAATATTTATTTTAATAGTGTGAATATTTATTTTAATTAATGACTGAAATTGGACTGTACTGACTGGTAATGTCTCGTAACCCTGTTCCAGTGACGGTATAAGGTTAAGGGATGTTACATTTAGTGGTATCAGAGCTAACCGGGTTTAGCCGATTCTAGGATTAAGACAAGTTCTGAAAAGATTCTGGAGGTACATGCTATGATTGAGTCGAAATTGAGTCGGGATTGGATGCTGATATATTTGTTTGGTACTGTTTTATAGTTTAAATGTTAGATGAACATATCGATGGCATTGATTACGAATTATATACTGGAGATGAATAGTTTGGTGAATTAAATGAAAACTGAATCGGTAATATTGAGTATTAACTCAATAAGTAATTAATTATTAAATGTTGACTGATGAAATAATAGAGAAATAGATAATATATAACTGTTTAGAATTATAACTAATGTTGCACAGTGAATAGAAGAAATTGTATCTGCTACGACATCTACCCCTCCTGTTTTTCAATCAGTTCCCGAAGTGCTTCAAGGTACGGAGTTTGTCTAAACGGGTAAGTTATCTGTTGCTAATACTTCGTAAATATAGTGTGGATGAATTGAGAATTAAAGCTGAAAATGATTTTGAAAGAACTGAAATCTAGTTAGAGAATATTATCGGGATTATAAATGAATTATTCTGTTCAACGATTAAATGTTAGAAAGGTATGACATTTCTATTAAAAAGATTCAGCTTGCCAGTGGTGGAAAATATTGATTTCTGTTGTGATTCAGAAAGGGTTATTTGGAAATTTTCTGAGATGAGTTCTGAAAGATATATACATCAGTTGGAGATTTCTTGATCAGAAATGTATAGAATTCTTGAAGCTTAAACATGATCATATGATTGTAACTGTGTATGAAGGGAATTTGTTTGATTGAATAAGTATAGCAGAGGGTGTATTTCGATAGAAACCGTATGATACAAATGGTTTGAAGATGGTTTAAATGAAGACAGAAGCTGAATAATATAGAATAAGGAATGGAATATGTGTTAGACATGATTCTTCTTCTTATTATTTTAGTGATTGCTCGAGGAAAGTTGAAAAGATATTATTCAGAATTCAAGACCGAGTAACACAGCTATCAGAGGCAGATTACTCTGTAACTCTGGAAATATGGGTGATAGTAGAAGTGTGATAAAGGACTTCACTGAAAAATCTGGAGCATGAACATCAGCCACGGTATATGTTAATCGTATAAAAGAAGATATTTCTCTGTCGGATGTCATTACAGCATCCATTAAAGATTTTCCTGTTGAGTTCGCTGAATTTTTGGTTGAAGTATCAAATTTCCAGGTCAGTATTTATTAATTGATAGAATCTGTATGAACTATCTGATAATGATACTAAAGTACTGTTTTCTGACCGATTTGATATTATTATTGTTCGATGTGATTCTAAGAATGGAATGGTTAATTTTGCATGATGTTTGTGATAAATTATAAGCAGAAGTATAATATGTTGCAAGATGAAGATGATGAAATATTTTGTTGAATCAGAGAAGATTGAACTAAATGTCTATTGTGATATTGAATATGCCGTCACAGATATATGCCAGAAAGGGGTCATGGTATTTACCTTGCTTATGTATTGAATATTAAAGTATTCAAGTTAAGGTTTAAATCAGTGACAATAGTGTGAGAGAATTCTGATGTGTTTCCAAAACAGTTGCCCGAACTACTGTTTATTGAAGAAGTTGAATGTGCTATAGATTTTATGACTAAAATGATAGTGAAAAATATATTTGAAATCAGAGGTTTTCTAAAACTAGTCGGTTATTACAGAAAGATGTGGAATTGGAATGATCTGAAAGACGTTAGCAAGGTTCTGATTAGTTGAAAGCTCAGTTAACTGAAGCATTTGTTCTGGTTTAGTCTGAAATCTAGTCAAGAAACTTGTGATTTACAGGGATAGCAGTGTTTTGATGCAAGAAAGAAAACTAATAAATTATATTTTAGAAAGTTAGAATTACATGAGAAAGAATTATTTGATACTTGATTTAGAAATGATAGTTATTGTTCTTGCATTAAAAGATCAAGAAATGATAATTGATTATCATCCGGAAAAAGGTAAATGAAGGTATGTATATTTAGAATTGAAATTTCTGCTTTGTGTTATAAGCTATAGACATCCGACTGTTATTACTTGATGATGGCTCAAGTGTAGTTGAGATAAAAGTTAAACTGACTTTTTTACAACAGGTCTGCAAAGCTCAAAAATGTGATAACGAGTTATCGGTTAAATGTGTATAGTATACAAATGACCTTTGATTAAATATTTCAGATTGAATCTAATGATTGCCTGTTATGTAGAGATAGAAGCTGTACCAAAGAATTCGGAAACTTATACAGAAGATTTTTGTATGAAATTTATAGTAGTAATATGTCTATACATTTTGGAAGAAATAAGTTGTACTGTGACTCGAAGCAGATGTGGTGATGACTTGGAATAAAAAGCGGTAGTTTGAACTCGTATATAAATGATTATATCAGATACAGATACTTTCAGAACTGTTACAACTAATGATGATAATAGAATGGAAATGGAATAGAATTTATATGGGTTTGGATTGAAATCATCTCTATCTGCGAAAAGAAAGATGATATTTGAATGATCATCAAAGGTATGGTGAAGTCTGCATATTTTGTTCTGGTATGAATAAATTTCTTACTTAATAACTATCTGAAATATGGGTTTCTGAGATCGTCAGATTCATGGTATGGTAATTTTTATTATTTCTGATTGAAATACATGGTTTATATTCTGACTCTAGAACAAATATAAGAAGTTTGAGGTACGTAATAATAGTTTACCGCACTGCATGAAGCTCTATATGATTGAAATGTAAAACTTCACAGTATCTGATTGAATATGGTGAGAAAATAAAAATACAAGGCTGTTTGATTTGTGAAATTGAAGAAGAGTGGAAGAGATTGAAAAAGAGAGGTCGGATTCTCGTTCTACTTGGGTACCTGAAATTATAGAAAGAGTTAGTCGGTAATGAATTGATTGGTTTCACCTCCGAAGCTACAGAAAATTTGTGATGCTCAGAAAATGTAGGTCAAATCTCTTATATGTTAGCTTGACAAGGGATATTGAAATTTAAATTGATTCATTGTATGAAGAAGAAGAACCGATTGAGATACTAGATTGCAATGTGAAGTTACAATACTGATGAAGCAATATGGGAACCGAAAGAAATAGTGAGACTTTTATACCCCTACCTCTTTTCAGGAAAATTTCGAGGACGAAACTTATTAAAGGTGGGAGAATTGTAATAACCCAAAGTTTACTGTTATCGGGAAAGTGAATTTTCGGGTCTCCATTTCTAAAAAAATAGATTCGTAAATATTTATAATAAATATTTACGAAGTCAATTGAGTGGTTAATTAGACTTTAATTAAGTAAATTTAGCTTAATTAAGAGTAATTAGTGGAAAGGATTAAATTAAATTAAGTGTGAAAGTTTAATTATAGAATAAAGAAAAGTGAAGGGTCTAAATAGGAAATAAGCCAAAAAGGGTGACAAATGTATGGTTAAAATAAGTTAAATGTGTAAAATATAAATGGTACACATGTATTATACATGTGTATTTACTTATTATATAAGTAAAATAATAATAATTAAAGTATATTATATTAATATTATTTTATATTAATTAATTAAATAAAAAAGTTATAACAAGTGTAAGGTGATAAATTAATTCATGTGTATTAATAAATATACACATGTATAAATAATAAATAGTTTAATAGTTTAATAATAAAATAAAGAAATGAAATAAAGAAATAAATGAAATGAAAAAGAAAAAGAAAGCAAACGAAACAGAGAAGAACAGGGGAGAAAGAAAGGAAAGAAAGAAAGAAAGGGAGAAAAGGGAAAATCAAGGTTTTGAAGCTTTAAACTTTAATAGTCAATGTGGTACCAAAAATCTTGGCTAAGAAAGAATAAGACAAAGTCAACGGGAGTTAGCTCGAAAATTACGGTTTGTATTTCTATAACCCGAACTTAATATTTAATTATTGAATTTATTATTTACTATGTATGGTAGGTGCATTGATTAAATTATTTGAAATAAAATAAATTACGAATATGTGTAAATAAGTGAATTGTGTATTGATTGAAAAGTGGTTGGAATTGAACCGAAGTATGATTATATGTGAATATCTGAAATATATATTGGTATTGAATTGTATACTGATCAGAAAGTGGAAAAGTGAATTTGAATTGAATTGAATGGAATGGAATGGAATGGAATTATGATTAATTGAAATGTGTATTGGTTGGATATTGAAATATGAGAAATTGTGATTGAATTGAAAGCAAATTTGAAATAGAAAAATGATTTGAATACCCTATTAACTAGTCAGACTGAGTCGGATATAGTTGGTATGCCATAAGATTTGGAAGTGTTCAGGCACTGAGTGTCATACTGGTGTGTTTGGTTGGAATCCGTATATCCGCCAAAGTCCGAGTCTTGTTAATAGGGGTAAATATGAATATTAAGTAAAATTGGAATAAGAATTAAATTTCCTATTAACTTGTCGGGCTAGTCGGATATAATTGCCATGCCATAGGATTGGAAGAGTACGGGATTTATCGACTTTACCGATCGGGCACTTTATATGCCGTATTTTAGGCACTTATGTACTAGTTATCATTATCGCCATCATTATCATTACGATTCGCACTTTGTGTGTCGAATATTGTTATCGCTATCATTATCGATTCGGCACTTTGTGTGTCGATATTGTTATCTTTATCAATTATCGATTCGCACCGTGTGTGTCGAATATTGTTATCTTATCACCGTTCGATTCGGGCACTTTGTGTGTGGAATATTGTTATCATATCAAGCATCGATTCAAAGACTTTGTGTGTTGAATCTTTATCTTTATATCATATCATATCTTATCTTTATTCACATTATTATCATATCATATCTTTATTATTCCGATTTGTTCCGATAAGGTACTCGTAATCGCATCGCCATCTTTATCTTATCGTCCGGCTTTACCGATGAGGTACTATGTGCCGTCATCGGTGTGTTGGTTGGATCCGTGTATCCGCCTCGAGTCCGAGTCATGTTAATAGGGTAAATAAAGGTATAAAATAACCGATTATTATTGAATAATTGATCGTTAATGGATAATTGATTCTTGGATATTAGATTCTTGAATAATCGAATTTTATTGAATAATTGATCATTACTAAATAACGATTGTCACCGAATGAATGATCGCTCTTGAATAACTTAATAGTTCTTGAATATCGATTTTATTGAATAATTGATCGTTATCGGATAACCGATCAATTGATCGACATCTTGAATAATCGGTTATTATTGAATAATTGATTGTTACCGAATAACTGACTGTTACTAAATAAATAATTATTCTGAGTGTTAATGAATATTACTGATTGATTAATTGCTATTGAAAAATAATAAATGATTTGAAATTTAAAGTAGACCAAAACATTGGTTGGAAAGTGAATGTTTGAATTCTCATTGAGTTTGAATAGTTCAATATATATATATATATAAATATATATATATTAATATGTTTTATAATTGTTTAAGTGTTCAGATTATAGAAATACCATTGAGTGTATACTCAACAGTCACGGTTTGTTTCGCTTGCAGTTAAGTTAAGGCTAGACTGTTGAATCAAGATTCGGCCGATCCCGAATTCAATGAGGTAAAGTATGTTGAGTATTGATAATGGCATGTACCTAGGGTGTTTAATGAGAGTCATTTAAGTTGTAAAAGTATTGATGAAATAAGTAAATTATGGTTGGCAACGATATATAGTATGAATTTTGAAATATAAAAAAAAAATTCGTATTGATTCTAAATTAGTTCCAAATTGAATTTACTGTCCATATTGGACCGGAGGGCCCATTAAAGGGACGACATCTTAAAACTAGGATGAGTGTGAATATTTATTTTAATTAATGACTGAAATTGGACTGTACTGACTGGTAATGTCTTGTAACCCTGTTCCGGCGACGGTATAGGGTTAGGGGACGTTACAGGTAATCTTTTAATCGTTCTGGACTCAGTTATATGGCATATATATAGGCAATGTTATATATATGTGTGTAACTTGAATGATGGTGCTTTAGATCTCAAATGTGGTTTGACTTGGAATGGTCATATGTTATGTATACAAGTGTGAATGTTGGCAATGTGTTAGGATATGGTTGATGCATATGATTTTTAAAGTTGGTAATGAAAAGCTTGGGTATTTGAGGAATGTGAATGGAATCTAATGTTTGAGCAATTGTGTCACATAAGTTTGTATAATTTGGGAAAGTACCTAATGGATGTCTAATGGCTTGATTTGTAATGACCCAAAATCCACGGGCACCGGAAAAGTGAGTTATAGGGCCTCTGTCTTAGTGAAATAAGTTCGAAAATAATTATTAAAAATATTTATGAGCCTAATGGTGTGTCTAATTAGGATTTAATTAGGTAAAATTAGCTTAATTTAGAATAATTAGCAAAAAGAACTAAATTGAAAAAGGGTAAAAGTTTAATTCTAAAGTAATAGAAAATAAAAGGATCAAAATGGCAATTAAGCCATTTACATAAATTGAGTGACAAATGGAAGAAAAATCAAGATTTTTCTTGAATGTATGTATTATATATATTAAAATTATTATTATGGTTTTATAATTATTATGATTATTTAATGAATATTATATTTTAAATAAATTAAATAGTTGATAAATATATGGTAATAAAATATAGATGTGTAAAAATTATATTGGTACATTTGTAATTTAAATACTAAATTACTTATAATTTAAGTAAAAAGATATTTGTTAATTAAATAATTAAAATTTTAAATTATGAGATTTTTGTTTGAGAAACATATTAAATAATGACAAATGTAATAAAATTATTAGTACAAATGTAGAATTAAATATGTGTACAATTGTAAAATATGTAAATGATGTTAAAATAAATATTTAAAATAAATATATTATAATTTATGCTAATTAAATAAGTAAAGCAAATAAATATAAAAGAGAAATAAAGAAACAAAAGGGAATAGAAACAGAATTGAAAACGGGAAGCAGGGGAGAAAAAGAGAAAGAAAAATAAAAGAGAAAACTAAGGATTTGAAGCTTGGAGTTAATTTGGTAAGTCAATTAAGTCCTTTTTAGTTAATCTTGATGTTTTAGAAGCTTTGAAACAAGATTTTGATGAAATTAAGTTGATAGTTCAAGAGTTTATATGTTTCCAAATATGGTTCATGTTGGACAAATTATGGAATTAGGGATTTAATTGAATGAATTATAAGTTAGAATTGATTAAGGGATTAAATTGTAAACTAGGCTATAAGTTTTATGTTGTAGGGACTAAATTGAAGAAAATTCGAAATTAGGGAAATATGCAGGAAATTTTATAGTTAAATATAAGTTTAGACAAAATTTGAATAGAAAAGAGAGTGAATTGGATTAAGAAAATAATTAAGTTTAGTTAGGATTAAATTGGGAATAAGGTAGGAATTGTTTAGAAATTTAATTATTTATTATAATTAATGCTGTAAATAATAATGTAAATTACTATTATTTTGTAGCCAACAAAGAACCTGAAGCATCAGCATCAAAAGGAAAGGAGAAAGTCATCGAGGACTAAAACGGAGAATTACGTGTGTATTACTATAATTCAATTTTAATTATTATTGATTGCTGAATTTTTAATTGTTATGTATGGTAAGTAAGACTTGAGGTAAGTATGTGAAATTGATATGAATATTGAGTGAAAATGAAAGTGATGCAAATTGAATTAAATTGAATAGAATAAGTGAATTATGGAATATGTGATTATTTGAAAAGTGTATTGATTGAAAAATGAATGGTGATTTGAATTGTGAATTGAAAGTGATATAGAATTGAGAAAGTGAATTGAATACCCTATTAACTAGTCAGGCTGAGTCGGATATAGTTGGCATGTCATAGGATTAGAAGTGTTCAGGGATGCTTCGACCTTGAGTAGATGAGACACTGGGTGTCACTAAATTTCTTCGGATAGATTCGATGAGGTACTGGGTACCAACTTTACTTCGGCTAGGCCGATGAGACACTGGGTGTCAACTATTACTTCGAACTATCCGATGAGGCATTGGGTGCCATATTGGTGTGTTTGGTTAGATCCGTGTATCCGCCAAAGTCCGAGTTACGTTAATAGGGTGAAAAATTGAAATGTGAATTTAAGGCATTGAAATAAAAAAAAAAAGAGAAATTTAATTATGAATAGAAATTGGAATTGTGATAGAAAGAGAAAAGTATGAGCTAAATGTTCATAAGTGGTTTAAATTCAAGTTTGTGAAAAATACATTGATTGACGAATAATTAAATTGAATTGTTATTATGAAATGATGAAAATAAAAATAAAAATAAAGTATGAATTAGTATTTAAGAAATTAATTGTTATGTATTTTAATATTTATATTTTTATTATTGATGATATATTTTGAATTATGGTAATATCACTGAGTATATCCATACTCAACGTACGGTTGTTTCCGTGAGCAGGTTAGTAGAAGTCAAGTGTCCCGGCTTAGCATCCAGAACAATCCCGACTCCAACACAAATTTGGTGATGTATATTTTTCTTTTGGGTAAAGGTGGCATGTACATAGGTGTTGTTTAGTCACTTGAATATGTATATTACTTTGGGTAGTGAAGGATGAATTATAAGATTTAGATGGTTAAATGAATGAAGTTTTAATCAATTTAGAATGATGCTATGATAGTTATTAAGTAAAAATTATGTTAATGATATAAATATTAGTTATATGAATGTGAAACATTGGTGTTGGTTGTTTTGGTTTGAATTTGCGGGGGTTTAGGTAAAATAAGCGAATGTCTTGCAAATTTTTATAAAAAAATTCTGGAATACTCAAACAAGTCCCGTTCTACTTTTAATACGTGTTTGAACTTCGAGAGTCCAATATAGGGACTTAATTATTATATTATACTATGAAAGTTATATTAATTGTAGATTATTCGTAAGTTGTCTAATATGTCCGGTAATGCCTCATAACCTCGTTCCGGCGACGGTTTGGGATTAGGGGGTGTTACATGATTGAACTTGGAAATGGTTATTTGTATGTTTGATTAATAGATTAAATTGGTATGTATTGAATTGTGGTCCAATTGGCATGAGTTGCATAGATAGAAATTGCAATTTTGATTGCCATTTGAGGCATATTAGTGTAGTTGATTGGATTTGGCTGAGTTGTAGTATTTAGTATGTTTTCAATTGGATATATGCAGATTTGAGGTATGCCTATAAGTACCATTTGATTTTTAACTTGGCTTGAGCATGTAAAAGTACCAAAATGTGAGATTTTTTACCATTTGGTAAAAAGTATCAATACTATGGATTAAGGTATTGGTACTTTATCAAATTACCATGATTCAAAATCGAAAGAATGTCAATTTGGTATTAATACCAATATAAAGTATCAATACTTATTCTCAAGGATTGATACTCTATAAAGGTATCGATACAAATTGACTTGTGTTCAAATTTTGAAAAATGGCAGAATGTTAAAATAGTATCTATAATGAATTTGGTATCGATACTTCTTATAGGGGTATTTGGTACCTTATTCAAAGTATCGATACTTGTAAATTTTACTTTGATTTTTGAGACATCGAAGTTGAAAATAGTATTGGTACCTGTTGTGGGTATCGGTACATATTGTTAAATTTTGAAAAGCTTTCAAAATGGTACTTATTCATGTTCGGGTCAACTTGGGAGCTTTCGTAAGCTCGATTAAATCTCGGTTTTGTTTGTAAATCATGTTATACATGGAAGTATGATACAAATTGATGTTTTATTGAACTAATGACTATGAATTGTATGTGATTGTTCTAGTAACAGTAGTAGCATCCTGTAGTTCAGGCTCGACGACTGGGTTGGGCGAAGGGTGTTACAATTTATAAGTATTTTTTATACATATATTAAATATTTTTAATATTTATAAGTATTTTTTACATATATTAAATAATTTAAAAAATAGCAATTAGTCTGAAATGATGCACCAAAGTAGACCGATGCCGATACATATTAGTTCCTGTAAAAAATTATATGTCCATCGATACTGTACTTACTCATGATATAGCCAGCTACTTGCTATAATAACATTCCATTATAACAATCAAGTTTCTAGTAGAATCGATTTTTTTATGTTTTATTTTAACTCTCTATAATAACTTTTCACTTATAACAACATCTATAATTATGAAATACATTATTTATTAAATTAGTTGTCTATAACAACATATTGTCTAATTTTTAAGTAAAACTATAATTATTTCATATAAGCAAGCCTATTAATAATCATTTATTAAATAAAACTGATCTTAATTAAAATATTATTTTGATAAAATGATTAAATTTCATGTGAAAATCTATTAATTATATTTTATTAAATGAAAATAATATTCAATGAGTGTAATTAAATATATCAATTAAATAAACTATTAAGTTCTCTAATTAAATATTCTAGTATGAATTTAAAACACCATAAACTTATAAATTGATTACTTGAATTTAGTAACTTATGATAAATTAATTAATTTAATTTGATAACTCATATTGATTAATTTAACTTGCTAGATTTAAAATTTTATAATTAATCGGTGAAAGAATATAAAATCAAATATGCATAAAGGCTATATTTCATGAATGTTATGAATCTTTTAAAATTGTCGATTTGATCATATTCTTTTTTAACATAATTTTCATTTTTTTATTTGATGAAAATTCAATATATAAATCCTATGATAAGTTTACAACGATTATTTCTCTATAACAATATGCTATTATATATGTCTAGCAATGACCTTTCTATAACTGATAAAAATTAAACAGACAAATAAATATTTTACAAAGAGGGATAAGTGTACTTTTACATTTTGAGTGGACAAGAGAAAAGTATTTAGGAGTATAACAGTTCAACCTTTCCTCTTTGCCATAGCAAAGTTAATTACCCTTAGAATACTGACAAAGCCCCCAATTCTTGCAGCCACAGGAGCAGCCATTGGTAGCACCTCTGGATTAAAATGTGGTATAGGTAAGACAGAGAAAACATTACCTGGGATTTTGATGGGTTCTTCGCTTGCACTTCACATCTGAATTAAATGTGGTATAGGTATGACAGAAAACAACATTTCACAGCGCAGCAAATGCTAAGCCCAAAATGTTGTTCTTGTATGTAAATTATGTTTTGAAAGGTGGGTAAGGGAGGATAATGGGAAGTAATTTAGGACTGGTGAGATGGGTTGCCACTTTTTGGGGTTTGGGATTGCAACGAATAGCACCAGAATTTTGGGGGTGTAGATCAGTTAAAGATTAGAGATCCAACAAAATTTTGTTTTAATATTTATTTTTGTTTAAAAATAACTTTATCTTGATATTTCGGGATTTAAGTAAGATAGTACGGTATTTTCTACTTCAATTAATAGTTGAGAGTTTAATTTTCACAAGTATGAAATAATTTTAAAATTAAGTACCAATATTTACCATTTAACAAACTTAGTAGATATTTGTATCGCGTGACGATATACAAATATTTTAAAAATATTATATATTTTATCAAAAATGAATTTTAAATAATTTCCTTTTAAAATTATTGAATTTCTATGTATTTTTAAACTTTTAAAATTAAGATTAATTTTAAATATTTAATATTTTTTAAATATAGATCAAATTAATAGTACTAAATTTGTTATTATGAAAATAACAAACATACTAATTGCTAGTAACTATTGATGCAACGTCCTATTTTGAAAAAAGAACACAAAAGTTAAAAGGTTAAAAACTGAAGTAAATTATTAGAAAAGGACATGATCTAATGGTTCCGACGACAGGATCACGGGCCACAAAATTACAAAAGAGAATAAAAAATGGATCTGCTACGGAAAGATCTGAGAGTGAGTTAAATTTTGTGAAGTCTATTAAGTTAAAGAGAATAAAATTGGAAAGGAGTAGAAAACTTTTATATTTATTTAATGGTTAAAATTCATGAAAGCTATGATAAGGTGAACAGAGTGTGTGGCACTCTAGTCCCGATCATTCAACTACTCCCCATTCAGAGAGATGGACAAGTTTCCGGCGTTTCTTCTTCTTCCATTTCTTTGCTTTTTCCACTCTTTATTTCTTTCCGACGCCGATGTTACCGGAAATTCGTCCGATCCCGGCCTAACTCTCTCCGCCGACTCTCTCTGCGCCCAGCTTATCGAGCCCAATGGTTATTTCTGCACTGAACACACTGTACTCTCTCTCCCTCCCTTTCTATTATTATTCTTGTCAAGGTTCTTTTGGCCGCTAAGAAACCGGGAAAAAATGATAATGAGGGAAAAATAGTAAAGGACTATTATGTTTTGAGCCATAAAAGAAGCAATCAAAGCAAAATATGCATTTTTTGTTTGTTTTTGGAAGGGACTGCAGAGACGGAGTTTACCTTTCCTTTTCCCTCATTTTCGTTGTACCGATAGTGTCCTTAATTTATAGAATTTCTTCTGCTGTTTCTTTCATCCCCTTTTCATAAATTTTTAAAGTTTCTTTTTTAATGATTTGTAGAAAGTTTTCTGAAATCTGCTTACTTCAGTTCTTTAGGGTTCTCTAGTTAAATTTTGTTGCTTTCTTGTTTGGTAACTGAAATTGAAGTTTCCTTTTAATTTTGTGGTTTATTACTAATTTTCTTTCAGGTTCAAACTAAGGATGGCTATTTATTAGCTCTCCAACGCGTCTCATCTCGTTCTGGGGATCTTAAAGTTCAGCAAGGTCATCCTGTTCTGCTTCAGCATGGATTATTCATGGTAAATTCCCCATTTAATTGAAACAAAATTTTCAAATAACAGAGTTATTTAGCTGTTATTATGTATCTTATTCATGTAAGGTCTTCTAATGTGTCTTGATCCTACCAGCTACTAGATATTGATTTACTTGTATGAAATTTCTCTTGTTCCTTTTTCCCCCTTTGTTTTTCCAGTGAAAATGCATGCTGAAAGATGCCTTTTTTTTTTTTTTTTTCTAAAACAAAATCCTTGATCTAGTGATTGTTGCAATAAATAACAAAGCAAATGAGATTGTGTGCTTTCTGTTTGGAAGATTATATGTTATCTCTGTTTATATTCTCCAGGACTGTAATTTTGTATATGCATGTATTTGTTTTACGTTGATAGGATTTTATACTGATTTGATACTACTTTGATATACTAAACAGGCAGGTGATGCATGGTTTTTGGATTCCACTGAACAGTCGTTGGGCTTCATCCTTGCAGACCAGGGTTTTGATGTGTGGGTTGGAAATGTTCGTGGAACACGTTGGAGCCATGGACACATATCTTTATTAGATACAGACAAGGTAGGCGAACTCTATACAGAATGCCTCTTTCTCTTAGCTAGAATTCATCTTGCAATATTTATGGATTAGTTATTCTGTTTTTAATGTGGATAACTTAAACTACCTTAGACGTTGGTTGCATGAGTATCAGTTTTTTTTTTTTTTTTATGCAATTTGTGTGTCCAACTTAGTTGGCTGTGTGTGTTTTATGTGTTGACACCCACATGGCTTATTTTCAATGTTTGTGCATCTTTGTTTAGTGTACCACAAAATCCAGTTTCATAGCTTAGTATGCAATATGCTAGTTGTAACACCCTCTTCTCCATTATTTTCTTTCCTTTTTCCCTCCTTAACAATGTAAGGGTTTCCTGGTGCATCTATATCCTAATATAATCTATGTCAAGGTTGACTGGTAGTATCTCATAGACTCGAAAACTATTGGCTTTTCTTGCAGGAATTTTGGGAGTGGAGTTGGCAGGAATTAGCTTTGTATGATCTTGCAGAAATGTTGCACTACATACACGCAATTACCAGCTCCAAAATCTTTATTGTTGGACATTCACAGGTCCTGCATGCATTATAATATACCTAGAGCATGGTTTTCCTGGCTTTTGCTGATTACCTTTTTAGGTTACTTATCCAATGCTTTTTAATGACAGGGCACAATAATGTCTTTGGCTGCTCTCACTCAGCCAGACATAGTGGAAATGGTTGAAGCTGCTGCTCTTTTGTCTCCAATATCTTATTTGGAACATGTCAGCGCTCCACTTGTACTTAGAATGGTTGCAATGCATCTGGATCAGGTATAACTTGTCATTATTGTTGTTTTACCTAGTAAAATCAGTTTTGGCCATTATGATGTTCTTAGACATTCTTTTCTGGCAGATGGTTCTTGCTTTGGGGTTACATCAATTGAATTTCAGAAGGTTGGCTAATACTTATATCATTTTAGCTTTTCTGTTTTTTCCCCATATCTATTTCCCTGTTATGAAGGTGTTGATTGACTTTTTTTAAATTTAGTGGTTTAATGGCATTATATGTTTTTATTTTAACTGCAGTGATGTGTTGGTTAACCTTGTGGATTCTTTATGTGATGACCACGTGGATTGTACTGATTTTCTAAGTTCTATAACAGGTTTTCTTCGCCTCTTCTATATTTACTCATACAGATACTAATATCGGTATAAATACACAAACGGATGTGCACCATTTTTGTTGGTTCAGTATGCTGTTTCATTTTATTGCTATTTTCTTTTTATGCAATGAACTGTATAAGTGATCTACCTTAAAGCTTTCAGGCTTGGTTAATATTTCCCATTCGATGCTTGACTTGAAAGTTGAAATTATGCCTTAAAAGTGGGTCTTTCGCTCTGCTTCAGATTTAATGTAGGATATTGTACTACATTTAGCTGAACAGAGAATTGCCCCTGGCAGGGTGTTAAAGTTTTGAAGCCATATTTTATATGAATTATAAAATTATATAAAATATAATAGAAGAGTGTATTCTTTTCCTGTCTTGAAGCTTGGAAGAGATGCCATTTGTTTTGCTAAGGTTGCATGAACTTTTAGCTTCAAGAGCAGCTTTTAAATTTTGACTTCATAAAAGTTACCAAGCACTCTGAAACTAAAAAATCTGACACCGATAATGAAAATATTTGAATCTTACTATTAAATTGGAAGGTGTTTGACAAGATGACATTGCAGGGCAAAATTGCTGCTTTAATAAAACTCGGATGAATTTCTATCTGGAATATGAGCCACACCCATCATCGGTGAAGAATTTACGCCATCTTTTCCAGAGTATGCTTCCATCTACCTTCTTTTATTTGCCTTTCATTTCTATTTCTCTGTTTGTTTAACCAACCCAATGGACTTGTGTCTTTACAAATTCCTCATTCTGGACTATATTAGCGTCTGAAATATGTATATTACTTTTCAAGCTGTAATAATTTTTAATTTTCTTTCATTTCCGTTAGAATTCATTTGAATATATGTTAATGCTGTATGATTTCTTTTGCTAAAACTGTTGTCTTTTTTTTAAATGGCAGTGATCCGTCAGGGTACATTTTCCCAGTATGATTATGGAGTCCTGAAAAACTTACTGATATATGGACAGTTTAAACCGCCAGCATTTGATCTTAACAACATACCAAAGTCATTGCCAATATGGATGAGTTATGGAGGGAATGATGCCTTAGCAGATGCAACGGATGTGCAGCGCACTCTTGAGGAATTATCGTCAAAACCAGAGTTGCTTTATCTCGATAATTATGGTCACATAGACTTCCTTTTGAGCGTAAAAGCAAATAGAGACATATATGACCATATGATCGGGTTTTTCAGGTCGTTGGAAAAGTCAAGCAGTTATTAAAGACTCTGACTGCTTTCTATGTTCTGTCATATAACGTATAGGCTATAGTATTCAAATGTACTTAACTAATTGCTTGTGTGCATGTATATTGTAAAGTTCACCCCTATTTCCTCTCATATTACTTCATGATCAATAAGATCTAAGAAAGATGGTTTATTATGAGCCTTGAAATATTGGTGAAAGGACCAGCTAGAAATTGGGCCCGGGGTGGGGGGGGGGGTGGCGGATTGCTTCTTATCTTTTAATTGTAGTATATTGTGCAGACACTGGTAATTTAACCCATTTCCTTGGAATGGATGTTGAGGCAAGTCGTTTTGACAGGGGTGGCAAGCTTGGTTGAAGATACCATCATTGTTGGAGCGAGCCTGCAGAGCGAAGAAACCTTGGCAGAAGTTATGACAGAAGATCGAAGTTATAATCTAACTGCGGATCTCAGAAGTGTTTTCTTTGTTAAGGACAGTTTGTTACATTAGAAGAGCATGGAGCGAGGGGCAACCTCGGAACGGCCGAAGTTCATGTGCTTCATTCATCTCCAAGGTTGGCATAATAGATTTTTTTTTCCCCCTATGTATGCCTTCAATGGAATGTGGGTTCCATTCAGTCCCATATTTATATTGTTATTTTGATATGTAAAGAGAAACTGATTTCATTTGTTTCTACTTATTTTTATTAGATTTGAATTATAGCATAATATTGATTGCATCAAATTCAGTTCTCTTCTTTCTAATTGCTTTGCATCTTTCTTCCAACGCGATGCTTGGATAGAAATTACTAAAATACAGAAAATGAAGGCTTTTAGGAAAGAAAAATAAGAAAATTATACTTCATATACTCTTGCTTGGATAACCTAACTATTTGAAAGTCAAAAAAATAAAGCAATTTAATCCTTATATTATTTAAAATTTAAAAGTGAGAAGAAACACAATTGAAATCGGCATTAGTTAATTTTTCATTTTTGAAATAGGCATTAGTTAATTTTATTTATGCATAACATGTGTTTAATAACGATTTGTTGAATTTTAAAAATTCGTAAAAATTCATATAATAGTAAAAAAATTGAAACTCCTAACATTATAAAGGGTTTTAAAATTTTAATAAAAAATTCATAGTTTTGAAGAAAATATTAAAATATTATAAAAATAAAAAAATCATATAATATTTAAAGAATATTTTAAGATTCTAAAAGAAAATCGAAATGTTGAAAAAAATAAAAATATTAATTTTAAATATTTTTCGATTAATATTTACTTTAAAAATGATTTTCCATCAATATTCTGTACAAATAATCATTTTCCGCAGGAGATTTTGTTAAAATTATTAATACTTATAAGATACAATTTATAAAAAGGATTTTCCTTAAATTTTATATATATATATATATATATATATATATCAATTAAGTCTCTCCTAAATTTTTACTCTCAATTAAATCTTTAACTTATAATTTAGCTTGTTGACTAACATAGGTTGTTAGTTTCTAATGGGACCATCGACATGACCGATAATGGTCACTAAGTTAGCAAATGGAAGTTGACATGGTTATCCATATAAAAAAAGAAATTAAAATAAAAGTAATTATTTTAAAATATTTACAAATTGAAGTTTAGAATCAACCTGCTGCCTAATTTCATTTGAATTTGTACACTTAATTATTTATAATATTTTGAAATGATAAAATTTATATTTATAAAAATATTATTAAAAATTATAAAATTATTTAAATTATAAAAAATTAAAAATCATAAAAGTGTTCACCTTTTAGTTTTTTTTTTAACAAATTTTAAGTTTAATATATACTTTTTAAAAAATCATAAAAGAGCAATCGTTAGCCACTAAATTAGATTCTTTAAATGTATCACATTTCAATGTAAAAGAAGATAAATATTATGGTAGTCGATATCGTGGTATGTATCATTTTGATTTTAAATCAATATAAAGTAATTTATATTCGATTCAGTTAAAATTTCGATGTGTTTTGACTATTTTGACTTATTTCAATTAATACCGACTGTTAATTTTTGTATTTTTGAAATTTAGAAATTTTTATTAATTTTTATCTTTTTTCAATTAAATAAATGCAATGCATACCTATTAACTGACTTTGGAAGAAGACATTATTTTTGTTAGAGAATCACTTTGAAAATAGTACAAAAACTGATTAAAGAAAAACAAAAGAATGTTAACTATTATATTTGATTAAATGGTGAAGAGAGAAAAGAAGTGAGAGAAGATACAAAGCAGTCAGAAGCAGGTACGAAAACTACGTTGGAGGGCACTTGGTGCCGACAACTTAGGCATTTGCCCCAAGAAGAAACAATTGCAGAATAACTAAAATAGCCTCCTTTGCTTAAGTCTTGCAGAGATATGCACTTGACTATACAAGCTAAGAAAGAGAGGAAGAGGGAAAAGAAATGAATCTACATTGTAGTCACTTGTTTTACACTGCCCCGTCCACTTACTTATGTCCCTCTCCAGGGCTGGGACCAGATTTCTCAACTTCAATGCTTTGAAGATTATTGTATCTGTGTCCAACACCCAAGCTTGGCCCTGAAACCTTCACAGCATGAAGAAACATCCCTTTAAATCTACCCTTTTGAATCTTTTTACTACCATTGCTGTACTGCCACTTTGAATCCCTCAATAGTCCCCTTGCCTCTGCTCCAGGTTTCATGGAACTCAACAGGAGAGAAAGAAGAAGCAAAAATGAAATGATGAATGATTTTCGTATCTTCATAACTTCTGAAACTAGTGTTCTTAAGTCTGAATCTTTCCCAAATAAGAATGATTGTCAGATTCTCTATTTATAGTATTTAAGCTGTTGTTGGCATTTGATACTAGTGGTGGCCTTGTTTATTTGACTATATACATAGGGCAATGCCAGTACAAATGTAAGAATCAACCATGTGTCAATTTCAATTTCAGGATGTGCCGCCATCGGCTTAGGTTCAATGGCAGTGAACTTATAAATCAGTTTGGTCTGCAATAATGGCACAAATGAATCTGAGTCAAAATGGGGAACTTTGTTCTCAAAGAATCAAATTATTACACTCAGATTACGTGCTCCGCTCCCCTTTAAGATAAGGGTTGGAACCGGTCACAAGGTATCAGTCTCTATCACCACATTTACAAGGTCTTTCTCATGATTTCTGTGTCCTTGGGGCTGCGTCTTTATGGTTCATGGTGAAACCTAGCAAGTCTATGTTCGAATCACTGCAATAAGAAATTATCATTCCCGGATGTCCTTCACTCCTTTGTACCTAAAAGATTCCAACTTGGTCTTATTTTGGCTTGAATATTAGGCAGTTTTGGCGACAGTAGCGTTCAAATAGTGGTTTCACACAACCTCTAAATATTCGATCTTTACTCGTAAAAATGAAGCACATTTTGTGACTAATTATTTACCTCACCTCTAATAAAAGAATTACCCGCTGTTGTCAGTTGTGAACATTACCTTCAAAACTTCCCTGTTATTGATGAAATCCAGATTGTGGTTTTGTAGACTTTTACATTTGTCCTTTTTGCAGACACTATTTGTAGGCGTAGACTTGAGAAATGGTGCACAATCACAAGTTTTCCTTCCATCTCGTTAGTGAAATTGCCAAAGAGACCCCACAAAAAGAGAAAAGTCTGCTACTTCCGCCAGCTGTTCAGTATCCATCTTTCCAGGAAGCACGGACACGGCTCATCTCGTATTAGTGTTGTATGTGTGTTCGACATAGACACGTGTCGAACACGCCTAGATATATATATATATATATATATAAAAGGATTACATACGGTCCTGACACGATCACAATACATGTGTCTAAACACGGAGACGGTCACAATAGATAGAGGCCCTAGATTGAAAAACTACAGTTGATGAGAGTGAAAGGGGAAGAAGAGTTTTAGAATTTTTTTTCCCCTGTAAGATTCTTTTTCCTGGAAGGAAATGAAAGGTTTTTTAAGCCTGAAAGTTTTAAGGTTTTCGTTAAAAGAGATGAAAGATTTTTTTTTTCTTAGATAAATTTGAAGCTTTTTTCATTTATTATTGTGGACAGCCCAAAGTCCTATCTTAAGCTATTTGTAAATTAACTTAAAATACTGAGTTGGATATAAAGTTTTAAATTTTGTTCGAAAAGAATAAAAATAAAATAAATATTAAAAAGTAAATAGCTTATTTGAGAAAAATTTTTTGTCTTCGCTGCACGTTACCATTTTTAACATTTCAATTTCATCCTTATGTTTTTTTTGCTTATTTCCCATTTTAATATTTTTATATATATTTTTTATTATTGTATTCGTGTCCTCATTTTTAAAAAATTATTATGTCATTGTGTTGGTATTGTGTCGTACGCTTATTACGTGTTTGTTTCCGTCTTCATAGTTATTTCTCCTTTCAAATTCCATTTCCTTTAAATATACTTGTATTTAACAGCCTGACGCTGACATGCAGATAATTGACCCATCACCCCTAAAGGATGAGCACGAATTTAGTCCTTAAACCACAACATTAATTAAGCTTTCGAATTTCAATGCAAATATAATCCCAATTCGGGGGCACAAAGAAATTAAAATTATTTTCGGGTTTGAATCAGACTCCTTATTCTTCTCACAGATGTCGAAAGGGCACATTGGTCCCTTATATTGGTGAACATGGCTGCGATGAAAATGGTGCCTTGTCAGTAAAGGCACCAAAACTCTCATACTGTTTCCTGACAGATGGCGAGGAGACCTATCCACCGTCCAATCCTGGCAACATGCTATCTTCATGTGATCAGCGAGCTCTTTTAAGAGTTCAGCCCATTTGGTTTCTATATAATAATAGGAGATATAAGTAGAAATCAACAAAAGTTGATGGATTATATATTGGGCAAAACTGGAACTGTATGCTTTGAGCTAACATGAATATGGTTTGACAATTGAAGTCTGCCTTAAATACCGTATGAAAACAAGGGATCTTTAATGATATTGATTGAAATTAATCACCGTTAGCTTGGGGAGTTTAAATATTGGAAACGCTCAAAAGAAATCTAACGTATTGGTCATCGAAGCTTTCGTAAAATCTGATGTTGATTTCTCTGTCGTTATGCAGAAACAAAGGGTTTTGGCCGCTAAATGCATTTGTGAAATTGAGTGAGCAATTGTGTAATCCCCCATACAGTGTTAAGATTAAACAGTGGAATTAGTTTGCCATATATATTACGTGAAAGTTAAACCAAAGTAGGAGGATATATGTCATTTTCAAAACTAAGTGGAGGATGCACAGCTAACCAGCTATGAAATCATTCAACTTATCATGAATTTTGGACATTTAAGCATGGTTGCCGCTATTCGACTTCTGTTTCCACTCAAACTTGCTTTGTCAAAACTTTTACTGTTCTATGGTTACACTTGATATCAATCTATATTTTTTCATGATTTATTTAAAAGTTTAACGATTATGGATAGAAATAACAATTATATAGAAATATAATCATCAAATTGACTCTAAACTGTGATTTATTGACGGGTGTTTATCATTTTTAGAATTTAGGTTCGAATCTTAATTGTATAAAAAATTATATTAAATTATTGAACTTACTAATTTTAAAATTTAACTATATTTATACAAATTTATATATATATATATATATATATATATATATATAAACAAATAAGTCTTTGGTTGAAATGATAAAATTATATCATTATGAACTTTAATGACCCAAGTTTAAATCTCATCATGCTTTATTTATAAGAATAAATATAAATAACTATAAAAGTTCAAATTTCTCTTTTCAAAGTTAATAGAATATTATATTCTAATTTATCACGAAATTCCTCATTATTTATTATTCATTAAAACTCAAATATGAAAACTGATTAACTATTAACTATTATTCAAACAATACAATCAAAGGTTCCAGAATTTTTTTTTTTTATTAAGACTTGAGTTTGTGGCATCAAGCTCGAGGTATGAGTAATGATATTGCACATGATCATGTTCACAAATCTATGGCAAATATGTGAGAGAATATGGTTGTAATTATAAATAGCAATAACTTGAGATTGAAGCATCACAACTCACTACTCAATTTTCAATAAGAAAAAGCATCGTAATTTGAGATAGGAAATCGATAATAAATATGGAGCTCATCACGTCTTAAAAACACTTGCATATTAAGGGTGTTTTTTTTTTTCTTTATGTGTTGAATATCCTTAAATGAAGCTTGATGATCCAAATGATAGAATTAGAGAATTTTACCAAAATACTGCTCTCTGTTTGGTCATTACAATAAGTCAAAAAGATTTAGGAACCCGTCTTTTCTTGGTTGAAAATTATTACAGGGAAATTAAATTAGAAGGAAACTATACCTATGTCTGTTGCCTTTTGTAGAAACTCTCTGACTTCCCATTTTGCAAAAAATTTTGGTGCCATTAAATTCTAAAAGGTATGATGGACTTCATTTTTATCAACTTTACCAAACAACAGTGGCAAAATTAGAAATTTTTTAAAAGATTAAAATTAAATTATAATTTTTATAATAATAAAATATAATTTTACTAGTTTAATAGTCTATATCATTATAATTTTTAAAAATTAAATTAAATTTTCATAAAATTAAAAGTATAATTTCACTTTTATTTATTTAAAATTTTAAAAAAACCTAATTAAAAAATTTCCTATTTTAGGACATCCAACCCCTTCCAGCCCCTAACTACATCCAACAATAAAGGTTGATTTGTGGAATAGAGGTTGGTCGCTCTCTTCAATAATTTGTTTTAAGTTTATGGAGGCGACCAAATACCAAGACCCTGGTCCTAATCTTATTCTTACGATATCTAATACAACAAAAATGCCAATGATCTTATATAACAAATATGTCAAATTTTGCTATGACTCTCTCTATTTTGTATAAGTTGTGAATTTAGTTCATATATTTTAATTTTGTTAATTTTAATTTTGTACTTTTGAATTGGTCAATCATAATTCATGTACTTTTTAAAATTTAAAATTCTAGTATTGATCAAATGGTAGAAATTAATTCTATTTGGTTAAATTTTGATGTTAGTTTTGTACCATGTCTAAAAATTTAGATTTAGCCCGTGTTTAACAGTTAGATCATTTATTAGTTTTTATATTTTTGAATTTTAAAATTTTAGTCTTGATAAAAATAACAGTCTTTAAATTCATAACTGACTTTTTTTTTATGTATGATATGTAGATATAGCAAGTTGACATGACATTATATATGTGATAATATGTATGACACATTAGTTTTTGAAAATAGAAAAACTTAATAAATTTAATAGATACTATTTAGTTAGGACTAAAATTTAAAATTCATAAAGTACAAAAATTAAAAACAATCAAATTAAAATATAAGGATTAAACCCACAATTTACAAATAATGTAAAAATTAATGACAAAATTTAACATCAAGAATTATTAAACAATAAATAAAGATTAAATTTAAAAAATCACCTCACCATTTAAAATCAGACCATTTTCATCGACACTTCCGATGCCATTTAATTGTAGCATAGTTTTAATTGCAATCACCACAGTAGTCTCACTCAAATCTTCAAAATATGTCAATTTCTGCTCTAAATGTGCTTCTCTCATGGCTTTTTTTTTTAATTGGATCATTCATAATATGCAAATTTATTAAATTTTAATAGCTAATTTATATTGAATTTAAATTAAATTATTTAAAAGGTAATTAATTTTTAAATACAATTTAAATTAATTTATTTTATACTTCAAAATTATGTTTAAAATAGATATTTTAATTTTTACCATAACGAAGAACATTAAAAATAACAAATCACATTTTTTCATAAGATTTTTTACTATATAACACCCACATTTTTGGATTAAGCACTTCATCACATCTAAATTTCATAATTTTAAGTGGGTTTATATTCAATGTATTGACAGTGAACTATGTAGTGTATCTATAAACAAATTTAATTAAATATTAATTAATTAATTGTTTAAATTTTTAATGAGTTATTAGTGTGTGGTTCATTGTCATTTACTACAAATATAAAAATAATATAATAATTTTAAAATGGTCCGTTTAGACGTGATTATTACGGAACTCCACATAAAACTCATTAAATCGAACTCTGTGATATGTTCATACTGAAAATATACTACGACTTGGTGAACAATATATATATATATTGCCCACTTATGGCTTACCCGTTACACCACACACACAGATATATATCATGTAAAACCAGCCAAACTGCTTCTATATATATCATCTTCTAACAAAAACAATGGGTGGAAAGCTATGTTTGGTGAAGGTTATTGCTTTTCTTGTCTTCGTCTTGAGCATTCTTGTCATCTTCAAGACTGATGATGCTGTAATGGCAGCTCAATCAACCAGAGCCCGAGGAATGAAATTGGGAACCTTGATGGGAGAAATGAAGGGCTCATGGTCTCTTCATGGTGGACCTAGCTCATGTGGCCCAGGACATAAATCTTGTGAACCACCAAGTCAGGGTTGTCCCTAACTTCCTGCACCACCAAGCTCGGAAGAGGGGGACTTCACCCTTTTCAGTCGCATACGGCTCTAGAATCTAGCCTATCAACTTTGTAAATTCCTTCTTCATTTTTCTCTTATTAAATAACTAGAAATATTAGAAACAGGTATCTTTTTTTTTCGATGTTACTCAAATATTGAATATTAATATCCTGTCCAATATATATCAATATTTACTTGATAATTACATGTATGATAATCATATTTTGTGTATATATATGTCTCGTATTCATTTCATCGTACACTAGACTAATGTAACAAATAAAAAATAGGAAAAAAAAAGCGCTCTCAAATAGTAGATATGCTATCTAATTGATTAGTAACAATCTAATTGATTTGAACTTGCACATTTTTGTTTGGATATATTGAATTCATATGTTAAAGAAGAAAAAATTTGCTACATATGAAGCTGTGCATGTATAGATAATAGGACTGCACACTACCTGCAAAACAAATCAGAAATCAAACAATGAATCAAGAAAACGGGTGTAAATTAATTCGTTCAACACACTATGCAGTACCCATGTTGCATGGAGCTTTGTGTTTACTTGATCAGCAACGATATTCATTACCCTTGCAAGTCCCCACTTACTACCTCCTTTAAGCTACCAACCACTTCGAGTGTGGTAGAGTAGCTAGGCTTGGTTGACCAATATGTTGTATCTCTCTTTCCATATCATATTGAAGTTAAGCTGTAAACAGTGGATATAAATGTCTTCCCTTTCAACTTGTTGCCCAGTGGAGCTTTGAAATTCAATATGCCGATCTCCTTTGTAAGCCACATAGGTGGAACACCTCTCCCCTATCCTTTTGGAGTATTCACATTAAAAATAAATTGTGATTCTTTTGTTGTAAATTTTTGGATTTGAAAAATTGGAAAAATGAGATAATGCGTTCTCATAAAACTTTTTTAAGAATAGCTGTTTTCTTCCTTCATATGCAAAACGGTCCAAAAATACTATTATCATATGAAATAATTCTTCCTGCACCTTTGAATTCTTGTAAATACGAATATTGATATATATTATCTTAAGGAAAAATGAAAAGATTGTACTAAATAGATTTTTCACTTGAATTGGATGTCTCAACTCAAAATTGAGGTGTCTATATATAGGCCAAGAAAAGGTGGCTAAGTGCCTCATTCAAAAAGTCTTTTATCTTTTCAAATTAGAGAGTTCCACCAAATAATCATAAACAATTAAGAAGGTTTTGAAATATTACCAAACCAACCTCTCATTTATATCAACATTATTTATTTATATCTCTTTTTTATAGTTTTATCATTTATAAATGATATTATATACATAACTTAACTATAAGCTCCTCAATTTATGTACACATATTTATAATGAAAGTGTGAGTTAAAAGAGTGTTCTCTAATAATGTCAGGATTTATAGCACTTCCCTTTCTGTTAAATTGTTTATTTAACTACCAAGTCTTATTTTCTTATGTGGGATGCAATGCCATGCCAACGTTCAATGTTAGATGTAATGATGCATGAATGTTTTCCTAACTTAAATATTGATACATATACAAATGAGATTAAATTTATTAAATTAAATTCACCAACACTACTAATTTTAACGTTTGAAAAATTAGTTGACTTACAACTCATTTTTTGATAGGATCTAAGCATTTCTGGATCGAGATGTCTATTGACTGAAGAAATATCTATTTTTTAACTTCGAATCGCACTTTGAATCATCTTATTTTAAGTTCGGGAGCTCAAGTTATGATCGTTTTAGTGAAGGTTATGTGAGTAGAATTTATGGATAGATTATTATTGGAAATTATGAATCTCAATTTGATTTGTGTTTAAATCATATTGAGTTCGATTTTAAAGCTTAAATTTGATTATACATTAGCCCAATATTTTATTTATTAAATTTTATATTTTTAACATTTATTTATTCTGAATTTAGGATATAAGTATTTTAAGTTGTTTAGAAATTTTATATTTTTACTTAACAAGAAAACTTAGTTCCATCATAACTACTTCTTTTGTAGATTAATTAAAGTTTTATGATACTTACAAGTTTTACTTTTAATGTAATTAGCTAGTCTATATAAAGACATCTTCGTTATTCATTAGGTATGACGTTGGATTATTTGATTTAATAAAAGCACTCTTTGAAGCACTATATGTTGCAATATTCAATTCTTTTTTTTTATTTTTTAGAAGATTTTTTTTTATTTAATCTTGCTTATAATTTTTTTAAGAAGTTCTTCATACTCCAGGTTGCTAAGAAAACTTTCTTAAAAGATTGGTTAGAGTCATTGATTGAGTTTGTCAAGAATTATTTTTCGACACAAACCTTACCAGCTTACTAGATTCTCTATTTTTCTAACTCAAACCTCATGATCCCGGCTCTATGCAAAGTTTTTCAAAACTATCTCTTCTTCGAAGTAACCAAGGAAGAAGATGAAGAACAGAAGGTAAAAGAGATTTGAGCATAAGTCTTTCCGGGAAGTCATTTCCCAGCTATTTGTAGAAACATGACCTATTGCTATTAAAGACGATACATGACTTATTGCTAACATTTTCATGATTGAGTGAAAATCTTCACTTCTACACTATTTAACTTTGAACATTTAACCAATAGTTGAATCTAGATGGGTAAAAGTTCTCCAAGTT
Organism: Gossypium arboreum; assembly: GCF_025698485.1. Taxonomy (NCBI): domain Eukaryota; kingdom Viridiplantae; phylum Streptophyta; class Magnoliopsida; order Malvales; family Malvaceae; genus Gossypium; species Gossypium arboreum. Next base: position 3,115,148 of record NC_069081.1, read on the forward strand.
TGTTTGGCTAGCAAGGCATCATTCACCAATCTTATACGTCTGATGCCCGGTTCACTTCACACACTGGTAATTCTAAATTAATATTACATCTTTATAACTATACCAATTCTTCTTAACAATATTTTAACTTTAATTAAAAAAATTAAATTTTTGGTTAGGGTTAAGATTTTGGATTTTGAGTTGCAACTTAGGCTCCGTTTGTTTGCCAGTAAAATATTTTCTGGAAAATAATTTTCTTTTCTGGAAATGATTTACTTTTTTGGTGTTTGAATGAATCTGTGTAAAATATTTTATGTTGTTTGGCAGATTTCCTGAAAATATTTTCCGGAAAAGTTGTTTTTACATATATTAATAAATTTATATATATATATTAATAAATTTATATTTTAAATTGTTTTTACATATATTGTAATGATTTATTTATAAATAAATAAATCAAATTAAATATGTAATAAATTAAAAACAACTAGCTTATGGAAACGGAGACCTAAGAGCAGCATACCCCATAACTCAAATGCATCCAAAAAAGCAAAAGAAATCTTTATCCTGTCCTTTTTGCCCATTAGAAAAACACTTTTTTGATTATCATCCATCCACAATCATCCATCCACACCTCTCTATCTCCCTTTAGTCCTTATTTTGCAACCTCAATTCCCATATTTCATATCCTAGAAAAAAATCAACTGCCCCATTTGTTTCTAAATTATGGGATTGTTTAGTTTCCACTTAACAGATCCCTCACCTTGCCTTTCCTCAATCAACCTCTCACCTTCCTCATCAGCCTATCCAACTTTCTTCTCTGTTTCTTTAGCCTTCAAAGCCTGTAACTTGGCATGGTTATAGTAAGCAATACCCTAAAATGTGCAACCCCATAACCAAATAAGTTGATGGGTGTGACGGTATCCTTAATGACAGACCATGAGAATGCAATTAATAACCAGTCCTTAACAACCCTAGCTACATTCATGGTCAAAGCAGATGCTTTTCCAACGGGAAGGAAACCAGATAGATTCAGAGCAAAAGCGCAGAAAGGAAGTTGTCTGGAATAATTATCCAAAAAGTTAAAAGAAGTTAGAGAAGACAAAGTATTCACACCTGATAAACATAGGCTTATAATGTGGAAGAATATAAGTTAATCAATAGGAAGAATTTTTTTTTTTAAGTTAGGTCAAGTAGAAGAGTGAATTGAGAGAGAAACGCTTCTTCCACACTTGAGAAGAACTGAAATTATATTGATTTAGTACCGATTGTAAGCTTTCCCAAAATCTTCACGCCTCTGACGTTAAAACTCACCATAAGAGTCATAAAGCCTAGAGGAATAATTTTCCATAGGATTTGAATACCTCACACACTCATCTCTAACATTCAACCCACACTTATCTCTAACATTCAACCCACACCATAAGAAGCCCATAAACAATCTAAATGATGTATGGCTTTCTATAAACAGAGATAGTCTAAGGGTATACAGATTAGCCCTATAAGGATGAGCAAGAGGGAAAAAGTCTACACAGCACTCCAGGAATATGTTCTAGTAAGAAACAAAGTAAGAACAAAAACCTCTGTTTTCGGCTTTAGAGTTTTGAACTTCGTGGTGTTCATTGTAGTTAATTAACAGTACAGAAAGTTACAATCCAACATTGATAACTAAGTTATAAAAAATTTTACCTTATCTGAGAAGGATATAGGCTTGTCAAAGAAACCATTTAGCACCAAAAGCACACACGATAGTCAAATAAGATAAACATCTTACCTTTCGATGCTTATAATTCTCTTCATCTTCTTCCTTATCACGAATTCTTCCAAGTTCCATTGCCTCTATCTTAAATTCCAACTCCAACTCATCTAACGTTTGAGGGAAGGCATGGTATTCAAACTGATTGCCAGATTGCAAATCAGATCCCCGTCTCTCAGTATCCCATCCCTCAGTTCTATAAGCTCCCATGTTTCGATTATGACCATCATAGGAATTAAATGAGTTGCCACCATAAGATAAACAGCCTGGGGATTTAAAGTGGCTCGAGCGACTTTTAGCTCAATCATTACCATAAGCTTCATGGAATGAAGAGTATGGTAAGCACTTGATTCAAATGCACAAAGATCAGCTTTTAACTAGACACAATATCTTATATTCACAAAGTGCACCCATCCGTTGCAATCCACAAATGCTTTCAGTAAATAAATTTTAAAGTAACAATAAGCACTATGATCGAATCTGTAATGAAGAAAAATGGGTTCATCAGAAAAGAAAAACCAAAGTTAAACATCAGAAAAGACAACACCCTTTCCCCATAACAAAATTTTTTGTTCTTACCTTCGAGAGAAGAAGATGAATGCCAGTGCAGATTTTGACAACGAAAGGTGAAAATGGGTAAAAGCTTTGATGAACGCCGGTGTCTGGTTTTGAGAATCAGTGTTGGCTGACGGCAAGCAGAAGATCAGGTGTCAAAGATGGGGGAAGGGGAAGGGGAAGCAGAAAATCGGTGTTGGCTTCTAATTTTCCTGAAAATGTCTTACCGAATTAGAAACGGTAAGACATTTTCCAAGATTAAGGGGTTCTTTTCCCATATTTTGTAATTGATTTTCTCTTGGGAAAATATTTTCAGCCAAACAAACAATGGAAAAGGCTGAAAAGCTTTTCCAGAAAATGTTCTATTTCCAAACAAATAGACCCTTAGGTTTTGGAATTTTAAAATTTAGGTTTACGATTTAAGTGTAGTTGTTAGATTTTATTATTTAACATTTAGAATTCATGTTAAGATTTATGGTTTAGGATTGTTTTTCAAATTATTTAATTAGTTTTATTTTTAAAATAAATTCAGTAGTGCATTATAGCAATTATATATTTAAATTTTGTGATATCATAGCATTTTTTTTTATAATTAGCTTAACTTTTTTATAAGGCTTTGTTTGTATGGTGGAAAAAAATTGAAGTGGTGGAGAATTAGAAAGATGAAAAACATAATTTTCTTTCTCTAGGTGTACTTGGTAAGAGAGATGGAAAGAATGAAAATAAAACATTTAAAAAATGTACAATTTTGAGCTAATATACATATATTTAGGGTTGAGCAAAATTCGATTCGATTTGAAAAAGTCGAAAAAAATTTCGAATTTCGAATTATTCGAATTGAGTTAATCGAATTAATCAAGTTAATCGAATCAACTCAAATTTTTTTCGAATTTTGAGTTCGAGTCCAGTTGAATTTTCTAATTCGAATAACTCGAATAAATCGAATAAACCGAATATAAGCTATTTTTTTAATTTTTTTAAATTTTAGGCTTTTACTTAAACCCAATTTCCCCCAAGCCCAAACATTTTATATTTTCTATTTCCCCAAGCCCGTCTGCCCAAGCCCCAAAGATTTATTTTCCCAAATCCCAATTCCTCCCCCAAATCAAACCCCCCAGCAAATTGCAAACCCCAAATTATTTTTCTTCTTCACTTTATTTTCATTCAATTCAAATCCTAAAATCTATTTTTCTCAAAAAACCCTAAAATAAACACTCCTTCCTTCTTCTTCTTTTTAATTATTTTTTAGTTATTTACTCACTTATTTATTCACTTATTTACTTCAATTTTTTGTTGTATGAAAAAATAGTTTTTTGAAAAATTTACATAAAAATAAACAACACTAGACTTTTTTTTATTTTAAATTTAACTCGAACAAATATATTTGATTTGATTCGATTCGAATTCTATCTCACTCAACTCGATTCGAGAAAACTTCAAATTAAGTTAGAATGATAAAATAAGATTCGAAAATTCGATTAACTCAAAAATTTTCGATTTGATTCGATCAAATGCTCACCCCTACATATATTTCTCATTTTCCCTCCTCTCATCATTCTAATTTAGAAGTATTCATTTTTTGCATTAGGATAAAAAATAGTTATCCCTTCTATTTTCTTTAATCTCACTTTTCTTCCAGATTAAACATACTTTAAATTTATTTTCTTTCAACTTGTCCATTCTCTCTCCTCATTCTTCACTTTTTCATCCAGCCAAGAACACTCTAAAATGGAAGGGGGTGTTTGAAAGTTAGAAAGTTTATTGTTAAATGAAATTGAAACAAGGCTAACTCACCACCCCATTGAGCAGGCTGAGCAAACAGCCTAGAGATATGCATGGGTCAGGTTAGGCCGAGCCCATACAAAATTTTAGGCCCGTTTTTAGGCTCGGGTCTAGCCCGATCCGAAATATAGGCCTAAAAATTTGTCCAAGCCTGACCCGAAATAAATTTATTAAGCCCAAGCCCGGCCCGGTCCATATTAATTTTTTAGCTTATTTTATTAAATAAAAAAATTAAAATATAATAAATCAAATACATTTAAAACAAATATTAAAATAAGAAACAAATAAAAATGATACTAAAACAATTCTTAAAACAATATACAAATTAAAAATATAATAAAAAGTGATTATATTAAAATTGAAAATAAAATGTAAATATGATTAAAAATAAAAAATATATATATTTAGTATATAATTTGGGCCGGGCCGGGCTGGGCTCGGGCTAAAAAGTTTTACCCGAGCCCGGCCCGTTCTCTAAACGGGCCTTATTTTTTTACCCAAACTCATATTTTGGGCCTATATTTTTACCCAAACCCACTAATTTTTTGGGCAGGCCTTCGGGCCGGGCCGGGTAGCCCGACCCATGCACACCTCTACTACAGCCTAGTTCTGTGTTTTAACCGTTAAATTAAGCTTAAAGCCCTCTTCAGAATGTACTGATATGGTATAACTTGGTACCATCCCTATTACAACTCCATGGAAATCACTTCTGTCACTTGTTTTGAATTAGTTTTAAGACATCTTATTTTCTACTAGAATTTTATTTATCTTTTAATTATTATTTATTTTATGTTATTATAAATTATTTTAATTACTTATATATAATTATGTTTTTCCTTATGGGTAATATACAAAATAACCAAAGGAAGTCTAACTTTAAGTTGAAAAAGGATTCACGAAAGGCAAATACAATGTTAGATAGGTCAAATGTGAAGCTTTCTTCCTTTTTTTTCATTAGAGATAGAATCTTATGTGTTACCAAGATTCCATGAGCAAAGACAAACAAACCTGCCATCCCATACAATATAATACCATTAACTAATTACCAATTAAATTTCACCTTCGGGGTTAGTTCACTTTCACTTTATTAGAGAGGAATAAAATTCAATTCGATTTAAAAAAATCGAAAAAAATAAATTTGAGTTATTTAATTTTTTTTTGAATTAACTCGAATAAGTAATTCGAGTTTTAAGCTCGAGTTGAGTTGAATTTTATAAATCGAATTACTCAAATAACAAATTGATATAAATACTCTTTTAGTTCCTCATCAATTTTGAAAATGAGAAATATGATTTCTCCTCAACAAAAATTACAAAATAAATTCTAAAATTTATATTTTTAATAAAATCTAAAGAATATATAAAAAAATTAAAAAGTTTCTAAAATAATAATTTGGATACATAAATTAGTTCAAGTTTATCATACTAAAGTATTTTTTTTCTTATTTTACTTTGAAATTTTTTTAAATATATATGATTTCAAATTTATATGTTTTAACATGAAATTAGTTATATTGTAATAAGATTTTAATTTGACATGTTTAATTTTTAAATTTCACTTGATTTGACTTTACTTGAATTTTATTTACTCGATTTAATTGAAAAATTTCAAATTAAATTAAGATGATAAAATAAGACTCATCAATTTGATTAACTCAAAAAAAAATTCACTCAATTTATCGACTAAGTTCAACACTCATCCCTACTTTCTAATGTTTTCAAGTCAACATTCTCCTCATTTACTTTATTTTTACCTACTATTGAAATTATGTGTATATATATATTTATTTAGAATGTTTAGTTATTGTGGATCAGTTCCTTTCCCTTTTCCTTTTTTTTTTTTTTTTTTTAATTTAGCTTGAAATTCTTATCATGTTTACATCAGAATTTTATTTAAAAAGGAAAATATTCTTCCATCTTCATCTCCTGCCCTGACCTTTAGTTTTAAATGGCTTCTGTGTAAAGAAAGATATGAAATATGAAAGATTCTCGTGATCATAGGCTCTTAAAAAAAAAGACTTACTGTATTAATATTACTTTTTATGTTATAACGATTTTAAAGAATTATATATTTTGATACATTTATGTATTTGTATTGTATTGTATGCTAAGAAATTTAAATTTTCAGAAATACAACGTAGGTGCATAATTATAATAAAATATCCTAATCACTAGGTCAGCAAGGAATCCAAAAATATCAACTGCCTTTATCTTCATCATAACCTAATATTGATCAATGGTGCTGATATTTACTTGTACATAAGACGTTTTCAGGTTAATTACACAATTACATATAAGAATTAACCCAACTATTTTATATTAATCAATGGAGCACGTACAGTTTTTATTTACTGATTCACATTTTTTAAAATAAATAATTATATAATTAAAAAAAAACATTAGAAGTAGTTGGATATCACCAATGGTTGGTGGCTTCAATGTCAATGGCTATCCTTTTTTTAAAATTTTCCCATGTTTTCCAAAAAAAAAAAAAAATCCTTGAAGCAACAGGCCAACAGACTCATCCCCCTTTCAGTGATAATTATCAATATTTAAATATGTAAATATTATGGTGCAATACTTGCTTGAAAGCTGTGAATGAATTTTTGTCAAACATTTCGGTTGGCTGCAGTGTTATGGTTAAAGAGAGGCAAAACAACAACACTCGGCTCTATGAACCTTCTTCTTCCACATGATGTCAAGCAAATAACCTAACTCTGTTTGATTGAACCACTATTAATCATTCAACCATTTCTGTCATTTTGCAGTTTAAGATGATCATACATATATTAGCCATGAATCAAAGATATTGGTGATGATGCAGTTTTTGTCCATAGAGTGGGCACCACCTCACCTGATCACTAAGCTTAGAAGCAATTCCTTAAAAGAGATGAAGTCCGTGGGGGTTGGTGAAGCTAATTAGTCTTCTCTTCTATATTTGGTGCAAATCAAATGACCATACGTTACCAAGTAGCCCCACACAACAACTCCAAACTTTCCTTCCTATCAATACTGATAAGGTTACGGGATTTTGAAATTTAAAATAAATAAAGAATTGGTCAAGTTTATTAATATAAATTGACATATAAGCTCCTAACAAAATCTGCTTCCTTGGAAATGAAATAAATATTAACTATTATAAATCATGCCTTCTCATATTTCTTTTTATTTTTAAAAGTTAATTTATTAATTTATTTAATGAATAAAACCATACAATTCAAGAAATAATAATAATAAACACTTGTTGTAGATGGTGAAGGACAAATTCCATCAATACAATAAAGGCTTTAGTCTTAGCATCAAACATCGTGATACGTTGACAATTGGTTTTGTCACATCTTAAGCACAACATATTTAGAGTGATTGCAAGCACTTAATACGATAAGAAAATCAACCCTGAATGGTCCAAAGCGGCGAGCAAAAATTAATTAAAAAATCGAGCATTCATCAAACTAGAGACGACAACAATAAAACTATCCTTAAAATCACTTGTAAAACTAATGTTACATGCATAAACAAGACTGAAAAAACGTGTTACAAGAGCAGACAAAAACTTCTGAAACTGAAAATTTATTAAACAATGTAAAAACAAACAAAAAAATATATAAAACTTAAAACAATACAGGTCCAAATCGACTCATAAAATTATTTATTATTTTGAAATACTCTCAAAATAAAAACATATTAAGAAGCTGATGAGAACCACCCACTATCCAAGAAAAATTATTAGTGGCCGGTGGAGTTTTAGCAAACAACATTTACTGTTATATGTCCATCACAACTTGTAAAGCGTAAAGGCATGTAGAGTCAAAAAAAAATTGATGAAAGAGATAAAAAAATGATTTTTTATTTTGCACATATCTCAGTTCCCCCAACACATTTAATCCTACAATTACTTTACAATTATCATTATCAACTAAATCATCAAAATTCAACCATTTAATATGTTTTGACAACATCACCTAAAATTATTTATCTCAAACATCATAAGATTGATTCCATTACAACTATTATAACTTTATATATATATTCACAACTAATCATTCAGGAGATATATTTTTCGGGTAAAGATTTCAGTCCTAATCATTTTTTCTAATTAAAAAGATTTGTACATTTAAAATAATGTTGAATTCTTGGTTTAAATCATAGTTTTGTATTGTACGTGGCCAACAACTTAGCCAATTGTGGTCCAGCGCGAAGGATTTGTTAAACCAAAGAATTCTGAAGGATATTTTTTCCTTATAAGGAATGACATTTGCATGACGCAGGATCAAACTCAACATGTCCTGTTTTCTACCTGGACCAATGACATTTGACTTCTAAAAGGGAGGACAAGAAATGGCATATAGGCTATCATTCCTCCGGAGTTCACCTACTACCACCATTGTGGATGTGGGCCACTGGGCCCTACACGTTGCTGAGATGTCCTGAGTCTTGGTGAAGCCCCAAATGGAGTTATCAGTTCCACTTTCCCTGTTTGTATATATATATACACACATGCTGTTGGATGGTTGGAGAATTCATTTAGCCCAATTCTCTTCTCTAATACACCCACTGTAAAAAAAAGAGAGAAATCTGATCAGACGGTGAAAATGGGTAGCCTTGAAACTGAGAGAACAACCACAGGATGGGCTGCCAGAGATCCTTCAGGAGTATTGTCTCCTTACACTTACACTCTTAGGTATTCTCTAATTTTGCTGTTTTGTTTTTTAATTTTGTTCAAGGTTCATTTCTGGTTCGTACATGGTGATTTGCTGTAATAATAATCGTGTTTGCAGGAACACTGGTCCTGAGGATGTTTTCGTTAAGGTTATGTGCTGTGGAATCTGCCACACTGATCTTCATCAAGCCAAAAATGATCTTGGCATGTCAAACTACCCAATGGTTCCTGGGTACTACTACAACTGTTTTCTTTATGTTTCCAAGCCTGTTTCTTTATCTTCATGTTCATGAGTCAATGAATTTCTTTTGGACTTTTTTGGATTGTGAATTTATTACTTTTTTCCAGGCATGAAGTGGTTGGTGAGGTGTTGGAAGTTGGGTCAGATGTAAGCAAGTTCAGAGTTGGTGATATTGTTGGCGTTGGTTGTCTTGTTGGATGTTGCAGAAACTGCCGACCATGCGACTCAGACAATGAACAATACTGTCTCAAGAAGATCTGGTCGTACAATGATGTTTACACTGACGGCAAACCCACCCAAGGTGGCTTTGCTGGTTCCATGGTCGTTGATCAAAAGTAAGAATCATAAACTATATGTGCTCTGCATGTTTATAGAGTAATTGAACAGGCCAAGATAAACTAGTTTCAGGGATTAAAAATAGCATTTGTGACATGATAAACGCTATCAGACCGAAAAAAAGTGATACCAAATACTAAAATTGATGTGATGCTTTTGCTTATTAGGTTTGTGGTGAAAATCCCAGAAGGAATGGCACCAGAACAGGTGGCACCGCTGTTATGTGCAGGGGTGACAGTTTACAGCCCATTGAATCACTTTGGTTTAATGGGGAGTGGGTTAAGGGGAGGAATATTGGGACTTGGAGGTGTAGGGCACATGGGGGTGAAGATAGCCAAAGCAATGGGGCATCACGTAACAGTTATAAGCTCATCTGATAAGAAAAAAGTGGAGGCTTTGGAGCATCTTGGTGCTGATGACTACTTAGTCAGCTCCGACGCTGAAGGGATGCAAAAGGCTGCTGATTCACTTGATTATATCATTGACACTGTGCCTGTTTTTCACCCACTTGAGCCTTACCTTTCATTGTTGAAAGTCGACGGCAAGTTAATCTTGACTGGTGTTATTAACACCCCTCTTCAGTTTGTTTCCCCTATGGTCATGCTTGGTGAGTCTATTTCTTTAACTTTGAACCTATATATAGATGCTTCTTTGTTGGCTGCTCTGGTTTTTTTTGAGTGGAAGGCTAATTCTCTGTTTTCCCTGCCCAAAATTTGTATAGGGAGAAAGTCGATTACAGGGAGTTTTATTGGGAGCATGAAGGAAACAGAGGAAATGCTTAACTTCTGTAAGGAGGAAAATTTGACCTCAATGATTGAGGTGGTGAAGATGGATTATATCAACACAGCAATGGAGAGGCTGGAGAAGAACGATGTTCGATACAGATTCGTCGTGGATGTTGCTGGAAGCAAGCTTGATCAATAGAACCAAATTAAATACAAACACAAACTCTCTTTAATCAACAAAGAAATACTACATGTTTAAACATGACTGTTTGTCGTTGCTCTGTTTTCTCTCTTGTGTTCAACATGCCTTGTGGTAATAAACTAAAACATATATGTACGAGTTACTTCTTCTTTTGTTATTTCTGTTTTCCTTTTGAAGATGGAAATGCATAAATTATAGAGCTTGTTTTCTTCTAAATTGATGATGAACCAAGTCTTCTTTTTTTTTTTTTTAAGTTATATTAGATTAGTAGGCAAATGACGAGGTAAAATGAATATATTTGGGGTTAGTTGGTGCCGGTGATATGTCCACTAAAAATTTGGTAGTGGGTGATGACTATCATGACGCTTTAGTGAGAGCGATGCATTACCCACCCAATTCTCTCCACATAATATATTCTCAACCTGCGGCCACCACTATTCGAATTTCTTTTTATTTATTTAAAAAATCTTTAAACAGTAAATTTAATGATGCAACAGGCTGACCTTTCAACTCAATTTCAAGCAGTTTGAACTCATTAAATCGGGATCGCGAGTCTTGATTCACCATTATTCTACTCTAATTTAGCTTGGTTAATGACAGGGTTTTTGGTTTTAAAGAAAAACAGAAAAGAAAGAATACTACCCTTTAACAAAAGGAATCATGTTAAGCCAGAAAGAGGAGAAGTGCCGGTTTTGTCGTTGGGCAGTGCATATATTGGCTTGGCCGGCAAATATTTGCCATCTTTAGTATATACATTATCGTTTATTAGACCGGAGATGCACGTGTAACGTTATCAGGATGATCTATTTTTTTGAATCAAAAAAGAAAATGTCCGTCACATTGTGGGTCAATGAAATGCTTTTTATTTGCATTTTAATTATGAATTATTTTTAAGATGCATAATGTTTTATTTAGTTTTTTATTTTATAAAAAAGAGTTAATTTAGTTGTCTATTGATTTTTTTATTTTTTAATCTTTAAAATTATAATTTTATCAAATCACCCCAAAATTAATAGAAAAATTAATGTTTTTAACTTTGTTGACATTTGAATTGTCACGTGGATGATACGTCAACATTTAATTAATTTTAAAAATTAAAATCCAAAAAAATATAAAAATCATTGATATATATAAATTATTTTTAAAATTTTAAAAAATTAATTAATGTTGACATGCCGTCCATGTGGCAATCCACGTGTATGTCACGTCAACAAAATTAACAAACATTAATTTTTCCATCTATTTTGGGGTGATTTGAGAAAAAATACAAGTCCAAGAACTAAAAAAGACAATAAATTAAATGAATGATTAAAATGACTTCTTCTTTTTTTTTTTGGTAAAGTTGTAGGGCCAAAAAAATATTACGCCTTTTAAAAAATAAGGTAAACAGTCACGTAATCATTCTAAATAGGGCTCATTCTTATTTTGATCATTTAAAAATTGTGTTAATCTGATTATCATCCTTAAAGAAATTGATCAAATTTGTCACTTAGTTATTTTCTTTCAAATGCAATACTAACAGTGCATGTTCACATATTTTTTCATGTTTTCCCCAAAATAATCAATTTTTATTATAAATTAAGAGAATTATAGAATGAACAAGAAAGAAGAATAGAAAATTGAAAGGATGATTCAACTTTCACTTGGGATACAAAAAGCTTGTACTTGCCTTTTATTTCTAAGGCCTCAATCATCATATATTACAAAAAGAGAATTAAAGCACCTTATAAATTCTTTAAGAGTTACAAGAGTTATAAGAGAATTAATTTGGGGGGTTTTGAGAGTTATATGGACATCCATTTAACACAACACTCCCCTTTAGATGTCCATTAAAGAAAATATGTCTCGTTAAGACCTTATTAGGAAAAATCTTATGGTATAAAAACCTAATGAAGAAAAAAGAATAAACAATCTCCTATTACAAGTTGTCTCATTGAAAACCTTTACTAGAAAAACTAGTGGGACAAAACATTGATTAAAGGAAAAGAGTATAGCGTGTGTAAGACCCCTTCCCTATCAGACCGTCAGTCATGATATCGGGATCTCATATTCGTTATCGAAACAACTATGATCACTCTAAATAATACAATCTCAAAGCCCAATTTCAGGCACATGGATGTGATGGGCTCATACTACCTCAAGGCCCCAAAACAAGGTCAAAGATCAACCAAATCAAACCAAAATTCAGCCAAAACCAGTATGCAAGGATGAATCTTTTCGAGAAAATGAGGAATAATACATGCACGGAATGGGTAAATGTATTAAAGTCAATTCGACCAAGCTGTCAATTTTCAAGTTGAAAATAAACTTGCAACAAATTTTTTGATGGGATCCAAGCATTTCTAGATTAAGATGTCTTCATAGCTTTCGAAGATCTATCTCTTAGCTTTGAAACACACTTTAAATCACTTGACTTCGAGTTTAAGAACTCAATTTATGATCGTTTTAATGAAAACTGCACGAGTAGAATTTTTGGACGGGACTATTACAAAATTTAGGAGTTTTGGGCTTTTAATTCGAGTTTAAATCATATTGGGTTCAGGTTTTAGGCTTAATTTATTGTATATGAGTCCAATATTTTATTTATCAGCTCTTATTATTTTATTATTATTTTATTCTAAATTTTTATAATTATTAAGTATTTTAAGTTATTTAGAGTTTGATGTCAATAAGAAAGTTTAGTTTAAAACTACTTCTTATTTAGGTTCATTAGATTTCTAGTATACTTAATAGTTTTATTTAGATTTATTTAACTAACCTATATAAAGGCCTTTGCATTGTACATAATTTAATCAATTCATTATTATTCAACAACTTCTCTTTTGAGTAAATAAAATCTCTTTAGCCGCTTGAAAAAGGTTGTGGATTCTTCTTGTTTCCAAGGCTCCTTAGGACTTCTACATGCCACGTTCCATCTTTTTCATCTATCTTCTTTATTTTCTATTTTATTGTTCTAAATTATTTATCTTAGTTATTTATTTTAATTGGTTTCTTTAAAGTTTTTATCTGACTAGATTTGTTTGTATTTCAAGTTGGGTCAGAATTTAAGCTTATTTCTGAACATCTAGAGCCCTAAGTCAAATCTGCAAATTGGACAAATTTACGATCATGCTTTCGCTATCATTTGTATCACCAAAACGATTTACCATTTTTATTCAAGTTGATAAGCTCAAAATAAGATTAAAATATGATCCAAATACTTATCCAAACTTAAAACGAGCATACGAAAGCTTGCTGGGCGATCAGAGGTCATTTAGAGACCAAAAAGTAAAATTTCAAACTTTCGAGTGCTCATCGCGACTTTAGGGATTCCTCGTCGGGACGTCACATATTAACTTAGCTCATCGAAACCTCAAGGCCATGATTCCCACACCAAGGGCCTTGCTAAAAATTGCCACAGGTCGACCCTTTTGGTGTAAAACAACCCTCACCCTGGTAGCACAGACATCAACATCCACGCAAAATTCAACCATAAAATCGGGTAATGCCAACACGAGAGTTGTGCAAACAACTTGTTTTAATTTTTGGAAGGCTTCATTAGTAGTAACAGTCCACTCCCAAGTCGCTTATTTCTTGGGCAAATCAGTAAGTGGTCGCTCAAGTGTAAACACCCCCTAACCCTTTTCTGATATCGGAATAGGATTACGAAGCATTACCAGTCACTACAGTTTATATCACGAATCATATAAAATTAATCATTATAAAATTCAGTAATTTATCTTATTGTCTCTTAAACGGACATTCAGGGTCCAATAAAGATATTAAAAATAAATCGAAATCTATTTGGATGCTTATAAAATTTTTCATAAAATTTTCAAAATTTCCCTTAATGAACAGTACCACACGCCCGTGTGATTTTGAGATATGCCCGTGTGTCTATATGACATGCCAGTGTTGTTACCCTGTGTGACTCACACGGCTAGAACACGCTCGTGTCTTCCACCCGTGTACTTTTCTGACTTGTTGCTCATGAACAAACTAGTTTTACACGGCCAAGACACATGCCCGTGTGCTTAGCCCGTGTGGATTTATTTTCAATTCAAACCTAGTGCAGTTTTCACACGGCCAGGCAGATGCCTGTGTACTGTGGCCTTGTGCTTCACACGGCTGAGACACACGCCCGTGTCTCTGCCCATGTGGCCATACCAGAGTATTCTATTTGCCAAATTTTAGATGCAGGGGACACGCAGTCTACTCATATGCCCGTGTAAGGGCCGTGTGTCTCGCATAGTCTAATCACACGCCCGTGTGCCAGGCTGTGTGGACTCAAAATGAACCTTATAGTTCAAGTTTACCAACCTTGCAAACTTCAGTAACAAGCAAAATTTAAATCCAATCTTTCAACCAATCCAAAACATGATTAAATACACCCATTTCACATTATAATCATCAAAATGATACGATCCAACTCGAGTGTATTAGTAAGTGTTTAACATAAAACTTCCAGACAGTGTACTTTGGTGCTAATTAAATCACTTCAAATTAGACTATATAAATGACCATATTGTAAACATAGACTTTGCATTCATGGGTTAACCATTATCATTCTTACACTATTATCATTCACATTCAAAATGATTTCCAAAAGATAACCTAGGTACATGCCATTTCTCAAAATAAGATACATCACCAAGTATTTGAGTTCGGGCTTGACTTGGAAGCTGAGTTGTTAGTCACTTTCGTATCTAACCTGCGCACGGAAACAAACCGTATGCTGAGTATACACTCAGTGGTATTTCTATAAACCAACACTTAAAAACAAATATTAACACAAAAGGCATTTAAGCTATTAACTTCAAATATAATAGCATTACTTGTATTCAAAGTTCTTTCTCAACGAAACATTTAGTTCAATAATATGTCAATCAATAACAGTGTAATTTTAGTACAGTAGCACAGTCATTTAGTTGTCCAGTACAGTAAATTTAACCCTATTAACATAATTCTGACTTTGGCGGATATACGGATGTAACTAACACACCAGTACGGCACATTGTGCCTTATAGGCTTTACCGAGGTAAACAATAGTAGTACGGTACTATGTACCTCATCGGATTAAACCGAAGTAACAGAAACAGTACGACACATGAAGTGCCTCATCGACACAAAGTCGAAGTAACAATACGACACTGTTAGTGCCTCATCGACTCAAGGTCGAAGTATCCCTGTACACTTCCAATCCTATGGCATGCCAATTATATCCAACCTAGCCCGACACTATTAATAGGGTATTCATTTCACTTAAATTTTCAGATAACAGTCAATATACATTGCAATTCAAGTATTCACAACTCAATTCAATTCAATACAATAATAGCATTACTTACCTTTATATTACTTATTATATATATGTAATAAATGCAATAATAATTTTTAAGTTTGGTTTATAGAAATACAAACCGTAATTCTCGATTTACTCTTCGTCAACCTTCTCTTTTCCTTTCTTTGTCGATGTCTCCAGTACTATGTTAGCTACAGAAATTAAACAATTCATACTATTAATACAATAACAATTCACAATGAATAATTGAATTTCTATTCAATTCAAACCTCAATTTCAATTTAATCTTGATTAACACTTTTACTTCTATCACTCACTTCATACTTTGTCTTTATTCAATTTCCTATCATATTCACATTAACCATCAAATATTCATAGTAAAACTCTAGTTTCAAATTTCTTTCAATTTAGTCCCTCAAACATAAAACTTATAGCTCCTTTTATAATTTAATCATTTAATCAATTCTAACTTGAAATTTATTCAATTAAATCCCTAATTCAATAATTTGTTCAGCATAACCCATGTCTAAAAATCATCTAACTTTCAAAATTTCCACTTACATCAAGTAATATTTGTCTCTAGGACTCCAAAAACATCAAAATTATAAAGAAAGTGACTTAATCGACTTACCAAATTAAACTTCAAGCTTCAAAACCCTAATTTTTCCTTTTTCTTTTCTCCTTTCTTTTTCTCCCAATTTTCATTCCCCACTTTCTGTTTCTTTCCTTTGTTCTTTTTTTTTTATTTTTTTATTAAATTATTATATTATATTAATATATTATTATATTAATTTCTTAAATACTAAGTATATAATATATGTATATTATACATACACATGGAATAATATTTTCCATACATTTGGCACTATTCCTTTTATGGGTTATTTACTAATTTAGTCCCTTCACTTTTCTTTAGTCTATAATTAAACTTTTACACTATATTCAATCTAGTCCTTACACTAAATTAACATTAATTCAAGCTAATTCACTTAACTAAAATCTAATTAGTCACTCAACTAGCTTTGTAAATATTTCTAATAAATATTTACGAACCTGATTTCTAAAATAGTAAGCTAGAAACACGATTTCCTATACTCATAAATTTCAGGTCATTACATTTCTCCCCCCTTAATAAATTCCGTCCTCGAAATTTACCTGAGAAGAGATGGGGGTATTGAGATCTCATTGTATCTTTCGGTTCCCATGTTGCCTATTCAATATTATGACTTTTCTATAATACTTTCACTAAGGGAACCTGTTTATTACACAATTCTTTTACCTCTCCGGCTAGTATTTTAACTGGTTCTTCTTTATATAACAAATCAGGTTGAATTAAAATATCCTCAGTAGAAATAATATGAGATGGATCTGAACGATATCTTCTAAACATAGAGACATGAAAAACATCGTGAATCTTCTGTAATTCCGGAGGTAAAGCCAATCGATAGGCAATCGGTCCCACTCTTTCCACAATCTTGTATGGTCTAATATAACGCGGACTCAATTTACCTTTCCGACCAAATCTCAGAATCTTCTTCCAAGGAGAAACTTTGAGAAATACTTTGACCTCAACTGAATATTCAATGTCTCGAATTTCAAATCTGCATACGATTTCTGCCCATCAAAAGCTGCTTTCAGTCTTTCTCGAATCTTCCTGATAGTACCCTCTGTTTCTTGAATCAATTCTGGTCCAACCACTTTCTTCTCATTCAATTCTGTCTAACACACTGGTGACCGACATCTTTGACCATATAAAGCTTCATACAGTGCCATTTGAATGCTTGATTGAAAACTATTATTATACACAAATTCAGCTAATGGTAAATAACGTTTCCAACCTAATTCAAAATCAATTATACAAGCTCGAAGCATATCTTCTAAAATCTGGATAACTTTTTCTGACTGTCCATTGGTCTGTGGATGAAAAGCTGTGCTAAAATAAAGTCAAGTACCAAGAGACTCATGTAACTGTTTCCAAAACCTCGATGTAAACCGTGGATTTCGATCTGAAATTATCGATACAAGAATTCTATACAGTCTCAAAATTTCCCAGATGTAAGTTTCTGTAAGTTTTTGAAGTGACCAATCCATTCTGACTGCTACAAAATGAGCTGACTTGGTAAGTCGATCAACAATTACCCAGATAGCATTTTTCTTACTTGTCGACAATGGTAACCCTGTTACAAAATCCATTATGATGCAATCCTATTTCCATTCAGAAATATTAATAGGTTGGAGTAAACTAGTTGGAACCTGATGTTCGGCTTTTGCTCGCTGACATGTCAAACATTTAGCCACAAATTCCACTATATCCCTTTTTATACCTAGCCGCCAATACAGTTCCCATAAATCTCGGTACATTTTTGTTCCTTCAGGATGTAATGCAAATGGACTATCATGTGCTTCTCGGAGTATTAACTCTTTCAATCCTGAAACATTCAGAACACAAATCCGATTACGAGATCTCAGACAATGATGTTCATCAATGCTGAAATTCTCTGCTACACCACTCTGAACCATTTCTTTTCTCTTCATTAGCTTATCATATTCTAACTGAGCTGACTTGATTTGTTCAAACATCATTGGTTTCATTCTTAATTCAGCCAATAAGCCTCTATCATCACTAATACTAAGCTATGCAAACATCGCTCGTAATTCGATTGCAGCTTTTCTACTCAATGCATCAGCTACCACGTTAGCTTTATCCGAATGATAGTCAATAACACAATCATAATCTTTTAAAAGTTCTATCCACTGACGCTGTCTCAAATTCAATTCTTTCTGTGACAGAAGATACTTGAGACTTTTATAATCAGTGTAAATGCAGCATTTCTCTCCGTACAAATAATGCCTCCAGAACTTCAAAGCAAAAACCACAGCTACTAGCTCCAAATTGTGAGTCGAATAATTATGTTCATGCAGTTCCAATTGTCGTGAAGCATAAGCTATCACTTTCCCACTTTGCATCAATACACATACGAGACCATTTAAAGAAGCATCACTATACACAATGAAATCTTTTTTTGACTCTAGTAAAGTCAACACTGGTGCTTCTGTTAACATCTGTTTCAATGTTTCAAAACTTTTCTGACACTGCTCATTCCAAACAAATAGAACATTCTTTTGTAACAATTTCATAATCGGTAAAGCTATTTTTCAAAATCCGTTCACGAACCTTCTATAGTACCCAGCCAATCCAAGGAAGCTACGTACCTCTGACACATTTTTAGGAGTTTTCCACTGTACAATTGCTTCAATTTTCTTTGGATCCACTCTAATTTCTTCTGCTGATACCATATGACCAAGAAATACTACTTCTGACAGCCAAAATTCGCATTTACTCAATTTCCCATCCAATTGTTTCTTCCGTAACATTTGCAAAACAATTCGAAGATGCTGATCATGTTCAGATTCAGACTTTGAATATACCAAAATGTCATCAATGAAGACTACTACAAATTGGTCCAAGTACAGCTGAAAATCTGGTAAATCTGATCCATAAAAGCAGCTGGGTCATTTGTTAACCCAAACAGCATCACCAAGAATTCATAATGCCCATATCGTGTTCGAAATGTTGTCTTTGGTACGTCACTTTCTTTCACCTTTAACTGGTAATAGCTCGATCTTAAATTAATCTTCAAAAACACTAAAGCTCCTTTCAATTGATCAAATAAATTATCAATACGAGGTAACGAGTATTTATTCTTGACGGTCACCTTGTTCAACTATCGATAATCAATACATAACCACATCGAACCATCTTTCTTCTTAACAAATAACACTGGAGCTTCCCAAGGTGATGTACTAGGTCGTATAAAACCTCGATCCAATAAATCTTGCTGTTGTACCTTCAACTCCTTCAGCTCAGTTGGTGACATACGATATGGAGGTATTGACACTAGATCCGCACCCGAGTATACTTCAATCACAAATTTAACTTCCCGATCAGGAGGTAATCCAGGCAACTCTTCAGGGAATACATCAGGAAATTCACATACAGTTCAAATTTTACTACATTTAGTTTCCACCGAATCCGAATTAATAACATATGCTAAGAAAGCAGTACAACCCTGATAAAGAAGCTTACTAACTTTAATCGCCGAAATTATACGAACTGTTCCATTGGTCCGAATACCATTTACTTCAATCTGATCATCGCTTTCATTCTAAACAGTGAATTTCTTTTTATAACAGTCTAAAATTACTTCATGTTCTGATAGCCAGTCCATATCCAGTATAATGTCAAAGTCGCCAAATGGCATAATCAATAGATCAACAGGAAAAATTTTATCTTGAATCACTAATGGACTTCTTCGACATATTCAATTCACTAACATTGTTTGCCCCAGAGGACTAGACACCTCCACAATTACTCTAGACAGTTCAGGTTTTAATTTTCCCATCTCAACTAGTTTTGTATTAATATAAGAATGTGTCGACCCCGGATCTATTAAAGCATAAACGGGTTCTGAATGTAAAAGAAATATACCTGTCACCACATCATGTGTATCTCCTTCTTCTCGAGTTCTTACAACATATGCTCGGGCTGGAGCTTTAACTTCTGATTGTTGAGTGACAACTTCACTTGTCCTTTTAACACCTACTCTACTGACTGAACCACCTCTGCCTGACCCTCGACATCTAGAAGCAGATTCAGATCCCTATGATACTGTTGGTGCTGCTTTATCAATCTTTGGACAGTCTTTTACAAAATGATCAGTGGATCCACATCGAAAACAACCTCCAGTTAATCTCCAGCACTCACCCCGATGTTTATTCCCACAATGTTGACATTCTGGAATTTCAGTACTCCTAGATGGCCCTCTAAAGTTATTAGTGGAAACTGTAACACCCCCTAACCCTTTTTTGACATCGAAATAGGATTACGGAGCATTACCGGTCACTACAGTTTATATCACGAATCATATAAAATTAATCATTATAAAATTCAGTAATTTATCTCATTAACTCTCAAAATGGACATTCAGGACCCAATGAAGATATTAGAAATAAATCGAAATCTATTTGGATGCTTATAAAAGTTTTCATAAAATTTTCAAAATTTCCCTTAATGAACAGTACCACACGCTTGTGTGATTTCGAGACACGCCCGTGTGTCTATATGACATGTCCGTGTTGTCACCCCGTGTGACTCACACGGCTAGGATACACTCGTGTCCTCTACTCGTGTACTTTTTCGACTTATTGCTCATGAACAAACTAGTTTTACATGGCCAAGACACGCGCCGTGTGCTTAACCCATGTGGATTTATTTTCAATTCGAACCTAGTGCAGTTTTCACACGGCCAGGCAAATGCCCATGTACTGTGGCCTTGTGTTTCACACGGCTGAGACACATGCCCGTGTCCCTGCCCATGTGGCCATACCTGAGCATTCTGTTTGCCAAATTTTAGATGCAGGGGACACACGGTCTACTCATATGCCCGTGTAAGGACCATGTGTCTCACACGGTCTAATCACACGCCCGTGTGCTAGGCCGCGAGGACTCAAAATGAACCTTATAGTTCAAGTTTACCAACCTTGCAAACTTCAGTAACAAGCAAAATTTAAATCCAATGCAAAATTTAAATCCAATCTTTCAACCAATCCAAAACATGATTAAATACATCCATTTCACATTATAATCATCAAAATGTTACGATCCAAATCGAGTGTATTAGTAAGTGTTTAACATAAAACTTCAAGACAGTGTACTTTAGTACTAATTAAATCACTTCAAATTAGACTATATAAATGATCATATTGTAAACATAAACTTTGCATTCATGGGTTAACCATTATCATTCTTACACTATTATCATTCACATTCAAAATGATTTCCAAAATATAACCTAGGTACAAGCCATTTCTCAAAATAAGATACATCACCAAGTATTTGAGTTCGGGCTTGGCTTGGATGCTGAGTTGTTAGTCGCTTTCGTATCTAACTTACGTACGGAAACAAACCGTATGCTAAGTATACACTCAGTTGTATTTCTATAAACCAACACTTAAAAACAAATATTAACACAAAAGGCATTTAAGCTATTAACTTCAAATCTAATAGCATTACTTGTATTCAAAGTTCTTTCTCAACGAAACATTCAGTTTAATAATGTGTCAATCAATAACAGTGTAATTTCAGTACAATAGCACAGTCATTTAGTTGTTTAGTACAGTAAATTTACGCCTATTAACATAATTCGGACTTTGGCGGATATACGAATCTAACCAAGACACTAGTACGACAAATTATGCCTCATCGGCTTTGCAGAGGTAAACAGTAGCAGTACGATACATAGTACCTTATCGGATTAAATCGAAGTAACAGAAACACTACGACACACGAAGTGCCTCATCGACACAAAGTCGAAGTAACAGTACGACACTATTAGTGCCTCGTCGACTCAAGGTCGAAGTATCCCTATACACTTTCAATCCTATGGCATGCCAATTATATCCAACCTAGCCCGACACTGTTAATAGGGTATTCATTTCACTTAAATTTTCAGATAACAGTCAATATACATTGCAATTCAAATATTCACAACTCAATTCAATTCAATACAAGAATAGCATTACTTACCTCTATATTACTTATTATATATATATGTAATAAATGCAATAATAATTTTTAAGTTCTGTTTATAGAAATACAAATCGAAATTCTAGATTTACTCTTCGTCAACCT
Organism: Gossypium arboreum; assembly: GCF_025698485.1. Classification (NCBI taxonomy): domain Eukaryota; kingdom Viridiplantae; phylum Streptophyta; class Magnoliopsida; order Malvales; family Malvaceae; genus Gossypium; species Gossypium arboreum. The sequence goes on from NC_069081.1 coordinate 3,137,355, forward strand.
TCTATTTTCCTTTATTTTTCGATATCTCTGATACTATGTTAGCTACAGAAATTAAACAATTCATACTATTAATACAACAACAATTCACAATGAATAATTGAATTTCTATTCAATTCAAACATCAATTTCAATTTAATCCTAATTAACACTTTTACTTCTATCACTCAATTCATACTTTGTCTTTATTCAATTTCCTATCATATTCACATTAACCATTAAATATTCATAGTAAAACCCTAGTTTCAAACTTCTTTCAATTTAGTCCCTCAAACATAAAACTTATAGCTTCTTTTAGAATTTAATCATTTAATCAATTCTAACCTGAAATTTATTCAATTAAATCCCTAATTCAACAATTTGTTCAACATAACCCATGTCTAAAAATCATCTAACTTTCAAAATTTCAACTTACAGCAAGTAATATTTGTCTCTAGGACTCCAAAAACATCAAAATTATAAAGAAAGGAACTTAATTGACTTACCAAATTAAACTTCAAACTTTAAAACCCTAATTTCCCCTTTTTCTTTTCTCCTTTCTTTTTCTCCCAATTTTCGTTCCCCACTTTCTGTTTTTTCCTTTGTTCTTTTTTTTCTTTTTATTTTATTATTAAATTATATTAATATATTATTATATTAATTTCTTAAATACTAAGTATATAATATATGTATATTATACATACACATGGAATAATATTTTCCATAAATTTGGCACTATTCTTTTTATGGGTTATTTACTAATTTAGTCGCTTCACTTTTATTTAGTCTATAATTAAATTTTTACACTATATTCAATCTAGTCCTTACACTAAATTAGCATTAATTCAAGCTAATTCACTTAACTAAAATCTAATTAATCACTCAACTAGCTTCGTAAATATTTCTAATAAATATTTACGAACCCTATTTTCTAAAATAGTAAGTCAGAAACAAGATTTCCTATACCCGTAAATTTTAGGTCATTACATTAAGTATGCCATACCCTTAGATAAAACAACGGTAATACCTCGATAGACCCAAAAAAAGGCATTAGTTCCCTGATGCAAGTGGGGGTTGGCTAGTGAAGAACACAATCAAGTTTTGAAGGATCCATAGCTACTGACCCCTTGGTAAATGGTATGCCCTAAGTAGTCTACTTTTGACGCTTCAAAACAACATTTTGATTGTTTGGCGTATAGCTTATGTTTCCATAAGATTTGAAAGACCTCCCTTAAATGAGATAAATGATCTGTCTAGGATACAAAATATACTAATATATCATAAAAAAGACAAGTACTAACCTTCTAAAGAGAGGCTTGAGCACAAGATTTATGAGAGACTAAAAGCTCGAAGAGGTGTTGGTGAGCTCGAAGGGCATGACAGGAAATTCGTAATGCCCCTCATGTGTTTTGAACGGTCGTTTTATGAATATCCAGCTCCCACATGCGAATTTAGTGATAACCCAAATGTAGGTCTAATTTAGTAAAGAAACAATCTTACCCAAGCTCATCCAACAATTCTTTGATAACAAGAATGGGAAAACGGTCTAAATGGGGAACTTTGTTTAGTGACTACTTTGGAGAATAAGAGGTCGATAAAATATGGATGGAACCAGGTTGAATACCGCTTAAGGAACACAGTTGATCATAGTGTCTAAACTACATGGTTAAGGGCAAGAAGTTCCATTCAATGGAGCCTAATGAATGTAGCCATTGCCTACCCAAAACAAGGTCACAACCCTTTAAAGGTAAGACCAAAAAGTCAGTAGAAAATTTACTACCTTGGGCACTCCAATTGATGCTTCGACATAGTCCCTGAGTCACTAACCTTTTTTTTTCCATTTGTTAAAGTGACCTTAAGCTTGGCAATGAGGTTGATGTGTAAATTGGCTTTCCATTCCATTTGTGTCCGCAAAATTGTGAGTGTTGCCAAGTAAACCAAAATGATAGCCCAAACCCCATTAACCTGAGTTAAAACCTCATAGTGTCATGTCCTTATGAGCCTTGCATGGCATGCAAAATTAGCACTAGTGTCAAAAGGGAATCCCCCTCTGTCTCTGGTTCTTCCAGTGATTCTTGGCAATCCTCGAGTACTTCCCCATCAACATTGTTTCAAGGTTCCAACACTAGATGATATAGCTGGGACTTATTGCATTTATGGCCTTTGACATATTTAGCCCCACACCAAAAACAAAGTCATTTCCTTCTTCTATCCTTGATTTCAGCTTGCGATAGTGTTTTGGTAGGCACCTTTTTGCTAATAGGATTCGGGTGTTTCTATGATGTTATAATGGTGATAAATGTTGGCTAGGGTTTGGTTGGAAATAAATGGGAAGGTCTAGTGTAACACCCCTAACCCATGTCCCTTGTCGAAATAGGATTTTAGAGCATTACCAAAGTTTACTGATCAAATAGATATAAATTACAAACATTTCATATCATATAATATTCAAGTCATAAACCAATCAAACTCATATATATTGTCCCTTATTCGAGCCCTTGAGCCAAAAACACGTGTTAGAAACAAATCGAGACTAATTCAGAAACTCAGGAAATTTTTCAAAAAATATTAAAAATTTTCAAAGCTACAGGGTTCACACGGGCATGTGGCCAGGCCGTGTGACTCACACGGCCAGGAGACACGCTCGTGTCTTAGATTGTGTGGGCATTCAAAATAGGGACACAAGGCCGTGTCCCAACCCGTGTCCATGCCCGTATAACTCTCTGACTTGGGTCACACAGCCAAGCCACACGCCCATGTGCCAGACCGTGTGCTTTTTCGAAATGGCCTCGCACGCCCGTGTGCTAGCCGTTTGTCTCATACGGCCGAGTCACACACCCTTGTGTCTGGTCATGTGGACTCAGAATGTACCTTAAACAACAAGCTTATCATTCCCTGCAAACTTGGACACTAAGTAATTCAAAAATCATTCGTTTAACCAGTTCAAAACACAATCAAACACATTTAAATCATGTCAAAACAATCATCCTAGGTGTCTAACCAATGTACCTTCATTGGTACCATAATTATATCATCAAATTATATCATTAAAGCATTATTCAAGTTCAAATTATAAACATACCTAATTTAATCCATTTTGCCTAGTTTTTGAACACTTAAACATCAATTTAACATGCCATAGTATAACTTCAAACACAAACACATATTCATATGTATATTCTAAACCATTATTAAACTTATAACCTCATTTACAATCAAACCACAAAATAATTATTATTTAGACACCCTAGGTACATGCCGACACAAAAGGATAAACATCACCACATTTGAGATCGAGATCGTTGTTGGATGTTGAATCGACGATCAAAAGTTAAGTACCTAACCTATGCACGGAAAACAAAACCTTACGCTAAGTAAAACTCAGTGGTATTTCTATAATCCGAATATTTAAAGACAAGCGATTAAAAATGTATAATTGAAACATAAACACATATTAATATTTAAAAAATCATCACAACTACTATATGCCAACTCTTTGAATTCATACATGATAGCATATCATAATTCATTTGTTTCACAATATCCCAATTCTCATACTTGCTATATAAATAGCTTTTCACAATTTGATTCACATTTCATTCAAATAATGGCATTATCTATTTCATATTCAATTAATGTATCTCATCTTCATATTTCAAATCACTATTCCAATTTCAATTCACATACAATATCATCCAATATCAATCATAATACTATTTTATTTAATTACCCCTATTAACACAACTCAGACTCGGACGGATACACGGATCCAACCAATACACTAGTTTGGCACCCAGTGTCTTATCGGATAATTCGAAGTAGTAAATTAACACCCAGTGTCTTATCGAATAAATTCGAAGTCGTAAATTGACACCCAGTGTCTCATCAGTTAAACCGAAGTAAATTGGCACCCAGTGCCTTATCGACTCGAAGTCGAAGAAATCCTTAAACTCTTCCAATCCTATGGCATACCATCTATACCTGACTCAGCCCGATATAGTTAATAGGGTTTCAATTCACTTTCCAAATACAACAAATATCCAAATTTCACATTAGCACATTTACTCATATATATATATATATATTCAATTCAAATAATCAATACATTCATAATATATCACTTCAATCCATTCAATCAACTTTAATTCAATTCAATATCAAAGTGTCAAATACCCACCTCAACACTTACCATATGCAATAAATTGAATTATTACAAATTAACAACTAAGTTCGGATTATAGAAACACAAACCAAGAATTCCGAGCTATTCCTCGTCGACTTTATCTTTCCCCTTTTTAGTCGAGGATTTCGGTACGACGTTAGCTACAGAATTAAAACAATTAAAATTCATCAATACAATACAATTCAATTTCACATTGCATATTTCAATTTTTTCTCAATATTTTCCTAATTTTCAATTTAGTCCCTAAACCAAGACTAACTTTATTTCTTTACAATTAATCCTATATTTTCACAAAAATTTCACTTTAAACTAAATTTAACTCCCTATTTTCACTTAAATCCATAAATTTTGAAACTTTCACAATTTAGTCCCTATTATTCAAAATTTACAATTAATTCTACAATTTAATCCTTTTTCACTTCTAGCTTAAAAATCTATCAATTTAATCCCTAATACTAAAATTATTCAACATTAACAACACTTAAAAACTCAATAATTTCTAAAATTTTTACATGGGTCGGGTAATATTTAACACCGGGATTCTAAAAACATAAAAATTACAAGAAAAGAGGCTAAATGGACTAACTAATTGAACGTGGAAACTTTGAAACCCTAGCCTTGTCTTTTTCCTTTCTTTCTTTCCCCTTTTTCTTTTCTTTCTTTTTCTTTCTCATTATAATATATATACTTAAATATTAAGTAAACATATTTTATTAATATATACATATGTATATTAAATTTACATATGTAATCACTAATACCATCCACTTGTTGAAATAAGGTTTAATTGCTTCTTTAATCCTTTTAAAATTTTTTTAATCTATAATTTAACTTTTAGGCAATTTATTCCTTATACCTAATTATTCTTAATTCATGTAAATTCACTTAACCAAAACCTAATTAACTACACAACTAACTTCGTAAATATTTTTCATAAATATTTATGAGTTCAATTTACGAAAATAGAGTCTCGGGAATACACTTTTTGACACCCCTGACTATCAGGTCGTTACATCGAAGGTGTCCACCATCGCCTAAGGTAAGTGGTTTTCTCCCTATGTTAGCCAATATTATCTCCACCTGCCTTGCTAGCAAATACCCTTCTACAAAATCTTTTGGCTTGAACAAACTTAAGTACTGCCCAATGTCTTCCTTCAGGTTACTTACAAATATACTTAGTGCATAGGGCTCGAGTAAGTGTAACTGGTTAGCTTATAAACTCGTCGTGGTAGTGGTCGACTGTGGATACCTGCCAAAAAGAAACTAAGTCCGCCATAGGGTTTTAGAAGGATGTAAAGCCAAACCTGTCTTTCAAGATTTTTGCATAATTCTCCCATTTTAAGAGATGGAAACCACCTTATCTTTGGGTATAAAAATGGTGCCAATCAAGTGCTTTTCCTTCTAGATTTAACATCATGGTACGAACCTTTTCCCCAATCTGTTACCCTTTCTGCCTCAAAATATTGTTCGAGTTTGGACCACCACCCTTAATAGTCTGTGTCGTCGATCTTTGGGTAGTCAAGATTATGAGAGTGAAACTGATGGTCAACGTCATCTCCACGTACATTTGAGTGCAAGTTGTCGAGTGTCATAGTCGGTGTCACCAATTAAGCTACCCTTAGTGGATTGCCCAAAACCCCTTTATACTTATCCTATGATTAGCTCGATACAGGAGTAGAAGGGATGTAACACCACTTACCCGTATTCATCGCCGGAATAGGGTAGGAGGCATTACCGGAGTTTACCGAATTAATTTTCCGTTAATACGAGTTAAATACTATTTATTTACTAAAACAAGTCATGTGTCCTTTAGATGGGCCTCCAAAGCCCAAAACATACTTCGAGACCAAACTAGAATTAAATCGAAACCATAGGGAATTTTTCGCAAAATCCCAAAGTGTTTTTTTTTTTTGCTCAATATAACCCTTTTATAAATATCTAACCTTCCCTGCAATTTTTAAAACCGAGACCAATCCAACCAACCAATTCATTTCAATCAATTTAATACAAAATTATACTTCTATTATAATTATACTATTTAACATACTCATCATTCTTTACTTTAATGTATATTCATTAAACAAGTCTTAATATTTATATAATCACCAAGCCTTATACATGCCATATAAATCAAAAAGGAAATTTACAGAAGCTACCGGAGATAATCTGGATAGTGTGATCCTCTGTGTTGATCCGATCCTCCGTATACTTCCACATCAATCTACAAGAGACATTGAATACACTCAAATAAGCTTATAAAAGCTTAGTAAGTTCATAGGCATAAAACATAAATCTTACCAAATATTTATACACTTATACTATATACACAATTATTAAGTTCACCGCTAATCACAGGTCATTGGTGAGTTCCTATATAAACTCACTACCACTTATCCATTTCCATTAATTCTTTTGGGCCCATTTGTCATATATCATTCTTTAACCAAATTAGGGAATGGTAAAGGAAAATTGAGTACTTCACTTTCACTTTGCCATAGTATAACTATGGTCTTGCATATGATCACTTATCACTTTTTAAAATCATAGCCACCTTGCGGTTTTACATCGATCACATTTATCACTTGTCATCGATCGATAAGTGTAGCTAAAGCTACCACTTATCACTTATCACTTGTCACCGATCGATAAGAGTAGCTAAGCTACCACTTATCATTTGTCACTTATCACTGATCAGATAAGTGTAGCTGAGGCTACCACTTATCACTTATCACTTGTCACTGATCAGAAGTACTCAAATTCAACATTCCACTCAATTTGATCATTTATTCGATTTTCAGGTTGTTATTTTATTTTCTATTCATCAATAAATATATTTCATCATACATTATATAATTCATAAAATTAACATATAATCATTAAACTTCAACCATATGAACTTACCTGGGTCGATTTGTAAAATTTGTGAAAATTCAGGGACTAATCTGCTAATTTTTCTTTTCCTCGACTTGCTTCGGGTTCTCGATCTATCATTGTAAAATCATTCATTTAACAGTATTGACTTTATCTTCAACCCGCTTATAAGTAATATTATCTATAATTTAATTGTTTACTTATGTATATTCCAATGTTGTCCATCGGTGTCATAGTCACTAAATTATTTTTATCTTTAGCTACAGAACTCCAAATTAGGATCCGCTAATTTTATCTGAAACTAGACTGATATATCTTCTTATCATAAAATTTTTAGAATTTTTGGTTTAGCCAATAAGTACAGTTTATTCTTTAAAGTCACCCCTGTTCTGCTGTCTGACAATTCCGACCCTTCTTCACTAAAAATTAATTATCTCTTCGTACAGAATTCGGATGATGTCCATGTTTGTTTCTATTGAAAATAGACTCATTAAGGATTTTAAAAATATAAATTTAAGCCCCTAATTATTTTTCTCCAATTTTTTATGATTTTTCAAAGTCAGAACAGGGATCCCGAAATCATTCTGACATTGTCTCACAAAATCTATTATATATCATGATCTACAATTCCGTTGCTTACACCGTTTCTTCTATGAGAAACTAGACTCAATAAGCTTTAATTTCATATTTTTTTCATCTTCTAATTCGATTTCTAAAATTTATGGTGATTTTTCAAAGTTAGACTACTGCTACTGTCCAAAACTGTTTTAGTGCAAATGTTGATTTCGATTTTTGCCCCAAATTTCACAGTTCATACAATTCAGTCCTTGATCAATTAATCCCTCAATGAAGCTAATTATTCCCAATTAATGCTTTACCTTAACATTATAAGTTATTTCACAATTATTTAAATTCAGAATTTCCACATAAAACCCTAACTTCAAACTTTTTCACCTTTAGATCCCAAACATTCACTTTCTATTCAATTCTTTCAATAAAATCAGCATATAAACAATTTAAAACTCTAATTCCATGCTAAATCATCATATAATTCCAGCACATATTCATATCAACTTTCAATTTCTTTCATAGAATCAAAACTAATGAATTCAACAAGTGGACCTAGTTGTAAAAGTCATAAAAACACAAAATTTCAAGAAATAATCAAGAATTGAACTTACTTGCAGTAAAAATATGAAAAACCAGCTTAAGAAAACCCTTCTATGGTGTTTTTTCTGATGAGAATGCAGAAAAATAATGAGAATTCTAGATAATTCCACTTTAGTCCTAGTTTATTAAGTAAATTTTTGCAATATTCCAATTTTGCCCTTAATTCATCAATTTTCCTGCTGATTTCATGCACCTTGCCGTCCAGCCCAAATAGGCCTGGGGTCTATTTGCCTTTTAAACCCTCTTTCTTTTATCATTTAAGCTATTTAATCATTTCCCATAATTTTACATTTGTTATAATTTAATCCTTTTTATTCAATTAACTATCAAAACTATAAAAATATTTATGGCTCGTTTTAAAAATTTTCAAATTCTCGATATCTCGTTTCCGATTCTAATTTAATTTTTTTTTCAAGTACACTATTCGCTATTTCAAAAATTTTCCTAACTTCACACTTAACTTATATTCACTAAATTATTAATATTTTCTACTCATTTGTCGGATTTAGTGATCTCGAATCACTATTTCGACACCACTGAAAATTCAGGCTATTACAATTCTCCCCCTCTTAAGAAATTTCGTCCTCGAAATTTGTTACCTGAAAATAGGTTCGGATATTGTGATCTCATTGATTCCTCTGTTTCCCAGGTTGCCTCCTCCACACCATGTCGATGCCACAACACTTTTACTAACGGTACCCGTTTGTTCCTTAACTCTTTAATTTCCCAAGCTAGAATTTTCACCGGTTCCTCTGAATAAGTCATGTCGGGTTGGACCTCTATTTCCGTATGAGGAATTACATGTGATGGATCTGATCTATACCGTCTCAACATAGACACATGAAACACGTTATGAATCTTTTCAAGTTCCGGGGGCAAAGCCAATCTATAAGCTACCGGACCGATTCTTTCAATGATTTCATACGGCCCAATAAATCGTGGGCTGAGTTTTCCCTTTCTACCGAACCGCAAAACTTTCTTCCACGGTGACACTTTCAAGAATACACGATCACCCACATTAAACTCTATATCTCTTCTCTTTAAATCGCATATGATTTTTGTCGATCGAGGCGCTTTTAAACAATCTCGAATAATCTGAACTTTTCTTCGGTTTCCCGAATCAAGTCCACTTCCATTAGTTTCCGTTCACTTAATTCAGACCAACATAATGGAGTTCTAAACTTTCTTCCATACAGAGCTTCAAATGGTGCCATTTTAATACTAGTTTGATAACTATTATTATAAGCAAATTCGACTAAAGGTAAATACCTTTCCCAGCTGCCGCCCAACTCAAGTACACAACACTTTAACATATCTTCTAAAATCAATCACTCGCTTTCGATCGCCACCATTCGAGGATGAAAAGTCTTTGAAATTTAATTTAGTGCCCAAAGCCTCCTGTAATTTATTCCAAAATCTCAAGTAAATCTCGGATCCCTATCCAAAATAATAGATCTTGGAACTCCATGTAATCTCACAATCTCGAAATATACAATTCGCTTAACTTTTCCAATGAAAAATTTGATCACCGGAATAAAATGTGTCGACTTTGTCAATCTATCAACGATAACCCAGATTGAATCTTTCTTTTTGAGTCACAGCAATCTCGATACAAAATCCATCGTAATGTGTTCCCACTTCCATTCGGGAATCATAATAGGTTGTAATAAACCCGTTGGTACTTGATGCTCGCTTTCACTTGTCGATGATTAGACATTTTGCAACAAATTCACAAATCTCTTGTTTCATACCGAGCCACCAAGACATTCTTTTTAAATCGCAATACATTTTGTACTACCGGATGAATAGAATACTTACTATTATGAGCTTCAGAAGAATATCATTTTCAATTCAATTATTCGAACACAAATTCTATTACGATAACGCAACATACCACCATCATCAACGCTATATTCTGAACTCAAATTATCCTGAACCGTTTGTCGTTTCAGCACTAGTTTCGGATTATCACTCTGTAATTCACGGATCCGTTGAAGGAATGTAGATTTTGCTTTCAATTCTGCTAATACTGAACCATCTTCATTAACAGACAAATGAACATTCATTGCTCGAAGTGCAAACAATGATGATTTTCGGCTAAGTGCATCAGCGACCACATTAGCTTTCCCTGGGTGATAATCAATAACAAGATCATAATCTTTCAATAGTTCGAGCCACCGTCTCTGTCTCAAGTTTAGCACTTTCTGTGACATCAAATATTTCAGACTTTTGTGATCGATATACACATAACATTTTTCCCCATATAAATAATGTCTCCAGATTTTTAAAGCAAACACAATCGCGGCCAACTCCAAATCATGGGTAGGGTAATTTTTCTCGTGTGGTTTTAATTGCCGAGAAGCATATGCCACTACTTTCCCTGACTGTATTAAAACACAACCCAAACTATTTAAAGATGCATCACTATACACAACATATGGTATACCTGATTCTGGTTGAGTTAACACGGGAGCTTCTGTCAACATTTTCTTCAACCGGTCAAAACTTTGTTGGCACTTTTCGCACCATACAAATTCAACATTCTTCGAAGTAGTCGAGTCATCGGCAAGGCAATCATTGAAAAATTTTAACAAATCGGCGGTAGTATCCGCTAATCCCAAGAAACTCCGCATTACATTACGTTCTTTGGTGTTTTCCAATTCACCACTGCTGACACTTTACTTGGATCTACTCGAATTCCTTCAACTGAAACAATATGACCTAGAAATCCAACCTCCTGTAGTCAAAATTCACACTTGCTGAACTTTGCATGCAACTGCTTTTCTCTCAAGGTCTGCAACACACTTCTCAAGTGTTGTGCATGATCAGGCTCGGTCTTCGAATAGATCAGTATATCATCAATAAATACAACCACGAATCTATCCAAATAAGGTTGAAAAATTCGATTCATCAAGTCCATAAATGCAGCAGGAGCATTAGTTAAACCAAATGGCATTACCAGAAACTCGTAATGACCATACCGAGTTCTGAAGGCAGTTTTTGGCACGTCACATTCTTTAACTTTCACCGATAATACCCGGATCGAAGATCTATTTTTGAAAACACAGCAGCACCTTTCAACTGATCGAACAAATCATCAATGCGGGGCAAAGGATATTTGTTCTTGATTGTAACCTTATTTAACTGTCTGTAATCTATACAAAATCTCAAGGAGCCATCTTTCTTTTTCACAAACAAAACAGGTGCACCCCAAGGAGATGTACTCGGTCTAATAAACCCCTTATCTAACAATTCTTGTAACTGAGTCTTTTCAACTCTTTTAATTCTATCGGTGCCATTCTGTATGGTGTTACGGATATTGGAGCTGTTCCCGGGATCACATCAATCACAAACTCAACTTCACGATCTGGTGGTAAACCCGACAATTCCTCAGGAAACACATCAGTAAATTTATTAACAACTGGCAACTGTTTCAACTGTGATTTAGAATCCCAAATATCAAGAATGTAAGCTAAATATGCTTCATTACCATTCCGTATTAGCTTCTGAGCTGAAAAGGCTGAAATAATTCGGACATTATCTTTCATATTTCCAAACTCAGCCGAAATCATTTCTCCTGTCTGATTTTTCAAATCAATCCGTTTCTCTCGACAGTTCACTACAGCGTCATGTTTTGTTAACCAATCCATTCCCAGAATAATATCAAATTCCCGAAAGGGTAACAACATCAAATCAGCAGGGAATTCACAGCCTTTCACTTTCAGTGGACAATTGCGACATATTAAATTAGTGGACTCAACAGATAATTTCTTTTCAGATGCTAGCATAGTGTAAATATATGAATGAGTAGACCCAGGGTCTATTAATGCATAAACAGTAACATCATAAAGATAGAAAATACCAGCAATTACATCGAGTCAGTAGCCTCTTCCCTTGCTCGAATGGCATAGGTACGTGCTGGTGCTCTATTCTCTGATTGACTAACTGGTTCTCTTATACTCGAACGGGTAGCCCAGAGTAGCATCGCTTCCGGCCCGAACATCTACTTCTTTGGGGAGTGGTTCTCAGATCTCTTTCGATCCACTTCATCTTTTTGCGGTGGGGCAATCTCGAATAAGATGATCGAGAGCCCACATTTATAACAAGCCCCCATCTTAGTCTTGCATTCACCGAAATGATGTCTTCCACAATATTGACACTTAGGCCGGGGAGTATTCTGAACACTGCTCACACTTGCTGCAGGTCTATCAAATACCTTGAAATCAGATTGTCTTGATCTACCTCTACCCAATCTTCCCGGAACGGATGTAGTTCGACTAATTTCTTCTCTAGATTTCTTCACCGGCAAATCTGAAAATGACTTAGAAGCACCTCTTTTAAATGACTCTTTATTTTTCCGATCTCTTTGCATTTTTCTGTTATATACTTCTTCAAGCTTTTGAGCACGGTCTGACAGAACAACGAACTCTCGTATTTCATTAGCCCCAATCATCATTCTAATCTCATCATTTAACCCTTCTTCAAATCGATACACATTTCTTCTTCCAGTAGGTACAATGTCTCGAGCATATTTGCTGAGGTAGACAAATTCTCTTTCGTATTCGGCCACTGACTTATTTCCCTGCCGTAGATCAAGAAATTCTCTCTTTTTCTTATCTAGATATCTTTTCCCCACATATTTCTTTTTAAACTCGTTCTGGAAAAATTCCCAAGTAAGCTTTTCTGCAGGTACTACAGCTTCCACAGTTTCCCACCAATTATATGCTTCTTCTTTTAACAATGAAACGGCACATCGTAGATAATCTTCCGGAGAACAAGTCATCTGTTTAAAAATTCTTACCAAACTTTGTAGCCAATACTCAGCTTTTACAGGGTCATCATCTGATCTCCCTCGAAATTCTTCAGCTCCAAACTTCCTAAGCTTTTCGATCGGAGAACGTTTACAAGTTTCAATTATTGAAGGAGGTGGAGGAGCAACCGGAGGTACCATAGGTGGCGTAGTAGGGGGAGGAGGTGGTTGAGACTGACTTCTTTCTTGTATCATCTCCTTATACCACTGATTCATAACTCCATAAATCATATTTTTAAGTTCTTGCTCTCGCATCATAGAAATTGGAATATCACTACTTTTCCTTGTTCTGGAGTCTGCACCTTACTGTTAGCTTCCTCCTGTTCAGTACGTTCAGGTCTATCTGACATCTTTATAATCGGAGAGTATCTATAAAAATGACAAAGATTAGATCGGATCATACACATCACACTATCACAGATTTATATGGCATGTATTTCTAAACATACACATAACACATGTTTCGAGAACCGGCTAAACTGGGCTCTGATACCACTAAATGTAACACCCCTTACCCGTATTCATCGCCGGAATAGTGTAGGAGGCATTACCGGAGTTTACCAAATTAATTTTCTGTTAATACGAGTTAAATACTATTTATTTACTAAAACATGTCATGGTGTCCTTTAGATGGGCCTCCAAAGCCCAAAACATACTTCGAGACCAAACTAGAATTAAATCAAAACCATAGGGAATTTTTCGCAAAATCTCAAAGTGTTTTTTTTTTTTTGCTCAATATAACCCTTTTATAAATATCTAACCTTCCCTGCAATTTTTAAAACCGAGACCAATCCAACCAACCAATTCATTTCAATCAATTTAATACAAAATTATACTTCTATTATAATTATACTATTTAACATACTCATCATTCTTTACTTTAATGTATATTCATTAAACAAGTCTTAATATTTATATAATCACCAAGCCTTATACATGCCATATAAATCAAAAAGGAAATTTACAAAAGCTATCGGAGATAATCTGGATAGTGTGATCCTCTGTGTTGATCCGATCCTCCATATACTTCCACGTCAATCTACAAGAGACATTGAATACACTCAAATAAGCTTATAAAAGCTTAGTAAGTTCATAGGCATAAAACATAAATCTTACCAAATATTTATACACTTATACTATATACACAATTATTAAGTTCACTGTCAATCACAGGTCATTGGTGAGTTCCTATATAAACTCACTACCACTTATCCATTTCCATTAATTCTTTTGGGCCCATTTGTCATATATCATTCTTTAACCAAATTAGGGAATGGTAAAGGAAAATTGAGTACTTCACTTTCACTTTGCCATAGTATAACTATGGTCTTGCATATGATCACTTATCACTTTTTAAAATCATAGCCACCTTGCGGTTTTACATCGATCACATTTATCACTTGTCATCGATCGATAAGTGTAGCTAAAGCTACCACTTATCACTTATCACTTGTCACTTGATCGATAAGAGTAGCTAAGCTACCACTTATCATTTGTCACTTATCACTGATCAGATAAGTGTAGCTGAGGCTACCACTTATCACTTATCACTTGTCACTGATCAGAAGTACTCAAATTCAACATTCCACTCAATTTGATCATTTATTCGATTTTCAGGTTGTTATTTTATTTTCTATTCATCAATAAATATATTTCATCATACATTATATAATTCATAAAATTAACATATAATCATTAAACTTCAACCATATGAACTTACCTGGGTCGATTTGTAAAATTTGTGAAAATTCAGGAACTAATCAGCTAATTTTTCTTTTCCTCGACTTGCTTCGGGTTCTCGATCTATCATTGTAAAATCATTCATTTATCAGTATTGACTTCATCTTCAACCCGCTTATAAGTAATATTATCTATAATTTAATTGTTTACTTATGTATATTCCAATGTTGTCCATCGGTGTCATAGTCACTAAATTATTTTTATCTTTAGCTACAGAACTCCAAATTAGGATCCGCTAATTTTATCTGAAACTAGACTGATATATCTTCTTATCATAAAATTTTTAGAATTTTTGGTTTAGCCAATAAGTACAGTTTATTCTTTAAATTCACCCCTGTTCTGCTGTCTGACAATTCCGACCCTTTTTCACTAAAAATTAATTATCTCTTCGTACAGAATTCGGATGATGTCCATGTTTGTTTCTATTGAAAATAGACTCATTAAGGATTTTAAAAATATAAATTTAAGCCCCTAATTATTTTTCTCCAATTTTTTATGATTTTTCAAAGTCAGAACAGGGGATCCCGAAATCATTCTGACATTGTCTCACAAAATCTATTATATCTCATGATCTACAATTCCGTTGCTTACACCGTTTCTTCTATGAGAAACTAGACTCAATAAGCTTTAATTTCATATTTTTTTCATCTTCTAATTCGATTTATACAGTTTATGGTGATTTTTCAAAGTTAGATTACTGCTATTGTCCAAAACTGTTTTAGTGCAAATGTTGATTTCGATTTTTGCCCCAAATTTCACAGTTCATACAATTCAATCCTTGCTCAATTAATCCCTCAATGAAGCTAATTATTCCCAATTAATGCTTTACCTTAACATTATAAGTTATTTCACAATTATTTAAATTCAGAATTTCCACATAAAACCCTAACTTCAAACTTTTTCACCTTTAGATCCCAAACATTCACTTTCTATTCAATTCTTTCAATAAAATCAGCATATAAACAATTTAAAACTCTAATTCCATGCTAAATCATCATATAATTCCAGCACATATTCATATCAACTTTCAATTTCTTTCATAGAATCAAAAACTAATGAATTCAACAAGTGGACCTAGTTGTAAAAGTCATAAAAACACAAAAATTTCAAGAAATAATCAAGAATTGAACTTACTTGCAGTAAAAATATGAAAAACCAGCTTAAGAAAACCCTTCTATGGTGTTTTTTCTGATGAGAATGCAGAAAAATAATGAGAATTCTAGATAATTCCACTTTAGTCCTAGTTTATTAAGTAAATTTTTACAATATTCCAATTTTGCCCTTAATTCATCAATTTTCCTGCTGATTTCATGCACCTTGCCGTCCAGCCCAAATAGGCCTGAGGTCTATTTGCCTTTTAAACCCTCTTTCTTTTATCATTTAAGCTATTTAATCATTTCCCATAATTTTACATTTGTTACAATTTAATCCTTTTTATTCAATTAACTATCAAAACTTTAAAATTTCTTGACGAAACTTTAATACTAACTTATTAACACTCCATAAATATTTATAAAAATATTTATGGCTCGTTTTAAAAATTTTCAAATTCTCGATATCTCGTTTCCGATTCTAATTTAATTTTTTTTTTCAAGTACACTATTCGCTATTTCAAAAATTTTCCTAACTTCACACTTAACTTATATTCACTAAATTATTAATATTTTCTACTCATTTGTCGGACTTAGTGATCTCGAATCACTATTCCGACACCACTAAAAATTCAGGCTATTACAAGGGAGCTGCCTCAGGTATTACTCGAACAATCATTGTATCTCAAATTTAAACTCTTCTTGTACCCCTTCTCGAAGTTCATTGATCCTACTATCAAACTTGGCATCCAACCCCTATATCTCAACTTCGAGTCGTACTTAGAGCTAAACAAATTCTTGTTGCAGTTGCCCAACATCCCTCTACAATCTAGTGGTGGTTCTGTCGTCGGCCATGAAGGAACGATCGCTCTGATACCTTTAATACGGGCATTACAAAAAAGATAAGAAATAGGAGAGCAACAGGAGAGAAACATAAATTGAAAGAGAGAATAGGGAGAGAGACGTGTGATTTAACAACCAAGAATAACCTTCCTTTTTTTGTGCACTGTTACTGCATGTACATAAGCAGATAGCCTAGCAGCCTTAGATATTGCAATAGTTGTCATGGCAGCTCATAGTATGTAAAATAAAAACAAGGCAAAATGCTTTGTATCACTAAAGTCCAAACTCATTGTTTTGGTCCATGCAAAAACAACGTAAAAAGGAAATAAAACAAGTAAAACAGACTGAAACTTTTATTCCATATCAGTAGGGAAATAAAAAACCATATCTTGGTACCACTATCAAGAGTATTTGTTTTACATAGTCTTGAATATAGATCTCATTTACCCAAAATTTCAGGCACAAAAGTTAAAATTTTATAAATTAGGACTTAATAATTAGATGGAAATTTGGATTCCAAACAGAACTAGTTGAAGAAGCACTTATAAATGCTCTGTTCAACTTGACCAATTTACATGCCTTTGAAGGATCCAAATACACAATAATTGATGTCACACGACTTTTTGGTAAATCTCTCAAAGAGGGTGATGATGATGACAATGAAAAACAGATAACAAACCAACTTGGTTGGTGAACAAAGCAGAGAAATTGACACCCACCAAGAAAAAAAATGAGAACTAGAAAGTTCTAAGGCAAACTATTGATTTACAAATCATAAAGTAGGGAAGTAAATAAACAGACCAAAGAGGGAAGAAAAGAAAGAGAGCTAAAAAAATAGAGAGGTGACAAAGATGGATGTGTGCTTGATTTTTGAGGGTTTATTATTATTATTCTCTGTTTTGTCTGTTATATCTATTGATAAAAAAGGACAACAATAGAACATGAAAGACTTAATCTATTGAGGAAAGGAACGCTGTTGGGTTTCGATTTCACTATTCATTATTACTATATTAATGAAAATCTACATCAATTTATCTTATTATTACTAAATTTAGGCTCCATTTGTTTGCCAATAAAATATTTTCTAGAAAATAATTTCTTTTTCCGGAAATGACTTACTTTTCTGGTGTTTGGAAGAATCTGTGTAAAATATTTTATGCTGTTTGGCAGATTTCCTGAAAATATTTTCCGAGAAAGTTGTTTTTACATATATTAATAAATTTATATATATATTAATAAATTTATATTTTAAATTGTTTTTACATATATTGTAATGATTTATTTATAAATAAATAAATCAAATTAAATATGTAATAAATTAAAAACAACTAGCTTATGGAAACGGAGACTAAGAGCAGCAAACCCCATAACTCAAATGCATCCAAAAAAGCAAAAGAAATCTTTATCCTGTCCTTTTTGCCCATTAGAAAAACACTTTTTTGATTATCATCCATCCACAATCATCCATCCATACCTCTCTATCTCCCTTTAGTCCTTATTTTGCAACCTCAATTCCCATATTTCATATCCTAGAAAAAAATCAACTGCCCCATTTGTTTCTAAATTATGGGATTGTTTAGTTTCCACTTAACAGATCCCTCACCTTGCCTTTCCTCAATCAACCTCTCACCTTCCTCATCAGCCTATCCAACTTTCTTCTCTGCTTCTTTAGCCTTCAAAGCCTGTAACTTGGCATGGTTATAGTAAGCAATACCCAAAAATGTGCAACCCCATAACCAAATAAGTTGATGGGTGTGACGGTATCCTTAATGACAGACCATGAGAATGCAATTAATAACCAGTCCTTAACAACCCTAGCTACATTCATGGTCAAAGCAGATGTTTTTGCAACGAGAAGGAAACCAGATAGATTCAGAGCAAAAGCGCAGAAAGGAAGTTGTCTGGAATAATTATCCAAAAAGTTAAAAGAAGTTAGAGAAGACAGTATTCACACCTGATAAACATAGGCTTATAATGTGGAAGAATATAAGTTAATCAATAGGAAGAATTTTTTTTTTAAGTTAGGTCAAGTGGAAGAGTGAATTGAGAGAGAAACGCTTCTTCCACACTTGAGAAGAACTGAAATTATATTGATTTAGTAACGATTGTAAGCTTTCCCAAAATCTTCACGCCTCTGACGTTGAAACTCACCATAAGAGTCATAAAGCCTAGAGGAATAATTTTCCATAAGATTTGAGTACCTCACACACTCATCTCTAACATTCAACCCACACTCATCTCTAACATTCAACCCACACCATAAGAAGCCCATAAACAATCTAAATGATGTATGGCTTTCCATAAACAGAGATAGTCTAAGGGTATACAGATTAGCCCTATAAGGATGAGCAAGAGGGAAAAAGTCTACACAGCACTCCAGGAATATGTTCTAGTAAGAAACAAAGTAAGAACAAAAACCTCTGTTTCCGGCTTTAGAGTTTTGAACTTCGTGGTGTTCATTGTAGTTAATTAACAGTACAGAAAGTTACAATCCAACATTGATAACTAAGTTATAAAAAATTTTACCTTATCTGAGAAGGATATAGGCTTGTCAAATAAACCATTTAGCACCAAAAGCACACACGATAGTCAAACAAGATAAACATCTTACCTTTCGATACTTATAATTCTCTCATCTTCTTCCTTATCACGAATTCTTCCAAGTTCCATTGCCTCTATCTTAAATTCCAACTCCAACTCATCTAACGTTTGAGGGAAGGCATGGTATTCAAACTGATTGCCAGATTGCAAATCAGATCCCCGTCTCTCAGTATCCCATCCCTCAGTTCTATAAGCTCCCATGTTTCGATTATGACCATCATAGGAATTAAATGAGTTGCCACCATAAGGTAAACAGCCTGGGGATTTAGAGTGGCTCGAGCGACTTTTAGCTCAATCATTACCATAAGCTTCATGGAATGAAGAGTATGGTAAGCACTTGATTCAAATGCACAAAGATCAGCTTTTAACTAGACACAATATCTTATATTCACAAAGTGCACCCATCCGTTGCAATCCACAAATGCTTTCAGTAAATAAATTTTAAAGTAACAATAAGCACTGTGATCGAATCTGTAATGAAGAAAAATGGGTTCATCAGAAAAGAAAAACCAAAGTTAAACATCAGAAAAGACAACACCCTTTCCCCATAACAATTTTTTTTGTTCTTACCTTCGAGAGAAGAAGATGAATGCCAGTGCAGATTTTGACAACGAAAGGCGAAGATGGGTAAAAGCTTTGATGAACTCCGGTGTCTGGTGTTGAGAATCAGTGTTGGCTGACGGCAAGCAGAAGATCAGGTGTCAAGGATGGGGGAAGGGGAAGGGGAAGCAGAAAATCAGTGTTGGCTTCTAATTTTCCTGAAAATGTCTTACCGAATTAGAAACTGTAAGACATTTTCCAAGATTAAGGGGTTCTTTTCCCATATTTTGTAATTGATTTTCTCTTGGGAAAATATTTTCAGCCAAACAAACAATGGAAAAGGCTGAAAAACTTTTCCAGAAACTGTTCTACTTCCAAACAAACAGACCCTTAGTAATATCAATTCAATTATAAATTTCTTTCAAAGATATTACTATATGGTGTTGACTTTTTTTATACCAATTCAAGAAGGTATTATAACCACAAGGGAGAAAGAAAAGTGGGATTGTTATTTCTTTCAAGGTTAGTGAAGTAAAACAAAAAAAGAAAATAAGGCTTTTTCTTGGAAAACTATCATCTGAATAAGAAATAAAGAAAACCCAAATTAGATAATATGGTGGAAGTTAAATGGAGACATCGACAAAGAAAATAAGTTTCTGAAAAAGCTTAAATCAATGTGTGGTGATTAAATTAACGTAATCAAAATAAAAATAACATATATTTAGAATGACTAACAAAATAGTTTACTTTTCAAAATATAATAATAATGCACAGTAATAAAATGGTTAAAATCATATTACATAATGATTTTTTAAATGATAAACAATCAAGATTTATTATTATATTAACTTAAAAAATATTTATCATCAAGACTTGTTCGGGGTAGTTTAGAGTAATGATTAAAGCTTTTGTTAATTGAATGACAAGAATTTAAACATTCTTATTTTTTCTCTCTCTACATAATAATGATAAAAGAAAAATTATCATCATATAAATTTTAATTTTGTACAATTTTATACATAAAATTTTAATTTGATCCAATTTTAATTTAATATCATTTTATGCTTATATATTACATACGTACATAATTATATTTATCCAATATAAAAATAAATTAATATATTTATTTTTTAAATATGTATAATTAAATCAAAATTAAAATTTCAAGTATATATTTAAACCATAATTAAAGTTTTATATATATAATTACACCAAATTAAAATTCATGTAAAATTTTAAAATTTTTCCTTTTTATATAAAATATATATGCAATGAGACTCAAATCCAAAAGAATTTTATTACATAATTTTTAACTGAGGTAAAGGAGATGGGAAGGTAAAAGGGTAGAAATAAGATTGATATACAAGCCTTGGGTGCGGGAGAGAGAGGCCGCCAGGTAGGAAAAAGGAAAACCTAGGTTTGGGGTTTTGACAAAAAAAGTAAATATTTACATAAGAATTAAATGCTAATAATAACATAAATACTATAAATTATTCAAATTAAATATTTATGATACTCAAACTAAACTATAGTTCAAGCTTGAGCTCAATTATTGGAACCATCATCTCGATAATGATCGAACTGAATTCATTTTTCTTTTCAAATCTAACAAGAGCCAACTTGCAATTACAAATATTTTATTAAAGTCCCTATTCCTTCAGTCACATACCCCGACCATGAACTGTAAAAACGGATATGAGAAGTAAAATAAAAAATCCCTATTCTCTGCTAAACTAATACACAAACCATTTGCACATATACAGCGCATCACCAATGACGGAAAACTTGGCCTGAAATTGGTTACATCCTAAGCTGACAGAAAGATACATCGAACTCACTTCCACAAGCAAGCAATATTTTAAAGGAGCTCGTCAATAATTGGCACAATGAAGCAAATGGCAAACTTATAATCCTATGCACATCCCACAGGCATTATAAATACTGAAAAAATGCAGAATCCATATGCTAGGATTTTTTTTTCCAAATAGAACACAAATATATATTAATAAGAAACACGGGGTCAAAATCATTACATTTCAAATAGCTCCATTTGATCAATCAATCTTGAACATTGAAAAAATCCTTTTTCTAACCTAACTTCGTTCGGTTCTGATTTCTGTTCCTGATGGTAAGAAAAAAAAACCATGAAGAAGGTCGAGGTTACCTTTTTTTCTTCCTCTTTCTCATTTTTTGCTGCATTTCTTCTTCTTTTTTTACATGTATGCAAATCATCAAGCATTCTAACATTGATGCAGCCTCCAAAGCAGTCACTAATCTCACAATCTGCGCATCATATCCTTTGGCTAAAATACATATTCATAAAATATCTTGAAGGATTGAAGCCACTTAAAATCACTGCACATCAAAGGACGAAGTTTAGTTTCACCTTAGCTATGATTCCCATGCAAAAACAAAACTAGATATAAAGTCCGAAAACTTACAGATAGGGGATAGAACAATTATGACACCAATTGGGTAGAGGAAAAAGGTTGTTCTCTCCAAAAAGGGAAGTACTGCAGCATAATTGATATGTCAGTTAGCAAAGGTAACAGTTAGCCACATCTTCGAGAAGTTACATACCCCCCAAAATATAATGATAGGCCAGTCACCAGACACATAAATGAAAAAGAGCAAGCAAATAAGCTTACCGTCATAACCTAAAAAGTTAAGGTAGTGATAGTAAGAAGCTGCCACCATGAACAGCAGATTGGACAGAAGTTCAGGTATAAAACCATGGGCTACCAGAAGCGGTGACACAAAATAATGTATTACTGCCAAAAAACAATAATGTTAGTCACGTCTAGATCCCTTTCTATTACTGAAATTATAAACGAAGGGTCAAACAGGCATTAACCATAAAATTACCGTAAAGCATTACAAACATCGGGAAGAAAGAATTGCAGTGCACATCAAATGCATACAGCCTTCGAAAACAAAGGAAAACCACAGTCAGCACCACACAACTATTTTACATGCTAATATTCATAAGCTATTATGCAGCTGGCTGAAAACATAAAGCATTGATGATCCAGATCTGTCAATTAACAATTAAGCCAGTACAAACAGCTCACACAGAGAGATTAAATTTCTTGAAAGATAGAAAGAAGTCTTCGGACTTGCCATTCAACCCGTTGTTCAACAACATGACTATTTGGAGCCTCTTCCCGAAGGTAAGCATTTGTCAAGAACCTGCATGGAGTCAGGGAATGCAATTCAGCATAAAGAAAGTGCACTTGTGCCTGCTATACTACTGTGAATACACTAAAAGATACACCTGCAGCTTTTATCTTGTTCAAGTTAATAATAAAGCTATAGAAACAACTCAGCACAGTACTCCAGTTCTTTCAACCAGTTCAGGATGTTCAACTACTATAGCATAAATATTTATTTGCACAAAGATGGTAGTGTTAGGGAACCTTGTATCTGCTTAGTTAGAACAGGTGCCTAAAGTTTTGCTATTTTTGCATCTTTACATTTGTACCAGAAGCTTCAGCATCTCATATACATTCTTACTGTTGCATTGGAGTTCTTAAAAAGATTTCTGATTGGAATAATGTTATGCAACAAGCTTAAAATATAAAGACTATAGCCACCATATCAAGATAAATCAATTTAGAATTTCAGCCACCAATTCATTAGGATTATCTCAAGCAGTCAGAGTAATTCCGAGTAAAATGTAATGGCAAGCTTGATCTCCATCCTTTGGTAAGAATAATGTCTTCTAGACAACAAACCACTACAGCCTATTGGACAACCGTAACTATACCCTGTTATAAATACAGTGAGACAATTATAGCATTCTTCTCCAGCCTCAGACCTACTTAAAAGAATCAAAACACACAGAACAGATATATGTCTATTTAGGTCGAGTTTTCAAAAAGAATGAGAGGCATTAGCTAACTTACACAGCTTCTCAATTTATATATACTATCAGCATATATGCTACACATCAATCCTGAGCTAACAGTAAGATACAGTTTTTAAGAGATACTAACTCCAGTTCAGATACTAAACTCTTACCAACAACATGTAGCCAGAAATACTCCAGTAAGTAAAAAATGGAAAAGCAATACTGAAATAACTACAAAAACAGCATGTGCAGCACTGTGATCATACCTGCATTAGATAGAAGACAACAAAATATTACAATGGCTGGGTCAGCAAAATATCAAGCAGCTCAGAGGAAAAGGCAAAAGTATAAGTAAGAGAACATTAACATTCTTATACAAGAATCCAAAAATGTTAGAACATCACTGGGGCCACGATCTTAACATACTTGGAAAACTTAGCACTCTCATGATGCAGCCCTAATCATGATGCTTATGACTAGAAAAAACCTAAGACTTACTAGTGCTACATAAGAGAACTTGCAACAAAGATAACACATAAACTATAAACACCATAAGCATGCCAATCTGAGATCAGTAAAATTTGAATCTAAGGCCAATTCAAATCCAGCGAATGCCCCCACCAATCTAAAGGCAAGGACCACTTTTAAAGTCTCACTGCTTAGTAATCTATTTTCTTTATATGCAGCCATGTTTGAAAAGGAAAAAAGGAACTTACGCAGCACAATAAGCTATTGTTGCAACTGCCAAAAGAAGGCTACAGATTACAACAAAAGCAGGGTCGTCACGTGCCCACTGGTTCTTGGTTTCTGAACCAAAAAACAAATAAACAAATTTAATATTTCATTAGATGTTGAAAGAACTTAATTACATCAGACATTTAGCGAGCTAGTGAAACATGAAACTTAAAAACCAAAAGGAAAACAGAGAAAACTAGTTTTACCCATTAATTCTAAAGCTAAATGAATTATCTAGTACTATAACTCTTAGTGGCTTGTGTGTGCTTCCAATATGTTGCTAGTTTCTTTTATATGGGGTGGGGAGATGAAAAGGCACAGAAAAGTCCCCTAAGGGCTGAAAGCATATCCTAATTCCACTTAGTAAACCACTTGATAGAGTACAACCCACTTGAATATGTAGAATGCAATTTATTGTAGCACATACAACCGTATAGGCCAAAGGATGATGGCACTTATCATAAAAAGTACAATGTAGAAAATGATTTACACAATTGAGAGGTAATTATCAATAGCATAAGCGTTAACAGCGAGATAGTGTGCAAGTCACTTGAAACACAACTAATTTGCAGTCACTTATATCTAGGAACAAAAGTAGCATGCCGTGATTAAAAACATTGTAGCTAGAACTTAAGTAGCTAACATAAACATATTTTTAAGAAAAGTAAATTAAACAGAAACGAACTTACGTTTGTGATATTTTGTGTGCTGATAGCTGCATCCGCCATGGTAATTCATATGCACAACAGAACTAAAATAATTAGAAAAGCATATTTCAACACTCAAAAGAGTTTCCTTCTGCAAATAACCCATCATTCCCCAATAAAAGTCCCCCCTCCCAGAAAACAAAAAAAAAAAAACAACCCTCAATAGGCACAGACAAGCAATAACAAGTTCCCCATACCGGATACAACAGGCAGCCTTCTGTCAAAATCCTGTGACCTCTACCCAGACCAAAAACATAATCAACATTCAATAATACTAATTTCTGGACCAAAAACTAATTGATGGTAAACACTCAAAAGTCTTCTATGATAGAGTAGATTACTAGCTCAAATTTCATTTCAAGACTCCGAAAACGTATCTAATGGAGACAATGAGAATTTAAAATCAGTCAGCAGAAAATGGAGGGTCAGCAACATAGGTACATTTCATCTACTCCTGGAATTATATGGATTTAGCACTCAGTAACTAGTTGATGATAATATGGGATGATAGAAATCAAGTAGAATGATGGTAAGGGGTCGATACTTACACAACCTTTGGTGCAGTACATAGGTGAAGCATTTGCCAGAAAGTATATTCAATATCCATTTGTTGCCACTACACAAACCAACAAAGGAAAGAGGAGCACCATGAGATGAAGCAGCCATATACAGCAATGATGATAATGAGGAAATGTAACAGTAATAGCACCATTCATTCTACAAGTTAATTGCATATATTGTTCAATTGCAATTCAACATCTATGACTGATACATTTGAGCATAACACTTCAAATATAAAAAGAGAAAATTCCCACACGCAGCTATAACAGAGGCCTACATCCAAATCTAAGTTAAATAAATAACAAACATATAAGAAAAAGACAAGTAAGAAAATACATTAGACACAAAATTACTAGGGAGGATTAAACCATTCAAAACTTAGCAAAACAATGCAATATTGCTCAAATCAGCAAAGACATACATCAAAGTCAAATTACTAATTTTATTATAAGATTAACCCTGATTGGTAGGGATTCAATTTAAAATGGTCCAGGTTATTGTTACCTTGGCATATTTCCAGGAAGAAATTCGTGAATCACATAAAGATCCAAAGTCTTATTACGCCAAAATCACCTTACTCTCTCATCACTACTTCTCCCACATTGAAATTAGAATTTACTTCTAGATTGGATTTCACACTAATGACTTCTCTTCTATTACATCCCAACCTTTTTAATCTACTTTCTAACGCCAGATATTACCCGCCACTAAGTCCTAAGATTGGAATTAATTACAATAATAAATAAAAATTAGAATGTAAAATCTGTAAATTTCATTCAATCAAGAACTTGAGCAAAGATGCAACGTGAAGTGAGGAAAAAAAAGGACAAAGGAAGCAACACCGACAAGTCTTATTCCTAATTGCAACAAGATTCGAACTCTGGGATAGAAATTAGATGAAATGGAAGATCAGATCCAGAGAGAGGGAAAGAGAATGGACCTTGACAATTCGACGTAGGTACTGAGGGAACATGGAGTTAGGTCGAGATGTGGAGGGCGTGGAACGCGTTTTGCTCACCGTTGGTAACATCTTCCCTTTTCTCTGACTTTGAGTTAGTTCGATTTGGTTGTTTGATCCGAGATCTGTAGGGATCTCTTCCTTGTTTTCTTTTTACACCTCTTGGTTTGTGTCTACGGATGGAAGCGTAAAAACGACGACGACTCTGTTTTTCTCTCCGTCCCAGGCTCGCTCTCACTCTGACTAGGCACCTGCCTTCCTCAAATGCCGATTCATTTAAACTCTTTCTCATAGATGGGCTACAAAATTGGGCTGACCTGACAGAACCAAAACCAAGATTTGACCAGAGTTACATTACATAATCAGGCTAGAGATAGCTCAATAATCAACCGGCCCGATGAGCCCATCTTAAGGGAGAGGCTTCAAGCCCATTTTAATGAGGACATGATCCGACCTGTTCTGGCTGTTCTTCGGACTGTACACTTTCTCCCTTCCTTCGTTTTTGTTTCTCCCTCTCCTTCTCCCTTTTTTCTCCTTTCTCCCTGATATCAAATTGCAGAAGAAACGAAATTCAGCATTCGCCCGTCCCATGGGAGATTCCAGCCTTGCACTTGGTACATCAGTTCATAAAGCGCTTGGTGGCGGCTCAGGTTTCCTTCTCTTTCTATATATTTCCAGCAGCCTCTTCATTTCATTTCTCAATAGATCTGTTTCGCTTCCACGATCATTTCTATAATTGGGTGTTCTCGAGGATTTTTTCTTTTCCGAATACGAACTAATATTCCGTAGGCTGATTATATTATTCAGCAACATGTCATCTGGTTTACATGATTCTGATTTATTTTGGGATTGTTAATTGTTTTATTTTTTTTATTTTTGAGGTCTGGGTTTAATCTTGTTCATGTATTTCCGGTAGTTGCTGATGTGCTATTGTGGAGAAAATGGCGTGGCGGAGCTGTGATGCTAGTCTCGGCAACGACGATGTGGTACTTATTCGAAGTAGCCGGTTATAATTTCTTAACTTTCGTGGCCAACGTGTTGTTGCTTCTTATTGTTATTCTCTTCTTGTGGGCCAAATCTGCTTCACTTCTCAACAGGTTTTTCCATTGCTAAACTCTTTAATCTCTCCTTTACTAACTGCTTATCCTATTGCATGCTTTGATGGAAAATACTCGCACCCAGAAAAAAGACAGTTGTTTCCTTCTTTTTTTATGAGAACAATGCATGATGATTTCTTAGAAGAAAATAGAAGTGATTCTGCTTTCATATGCAGACCTTTGCCGCCAATTCCTAATATGGAAATTTCTGAGAGAACGATCGGGATTGTTGCGGATGAGTTACAAATATGGCTTAATTGTGTATTGTCAATTGCACATGACATTACCATCGGCAGAAATTTGAAAGTTTTTCTTAAGGTTAAGCTTTTCCTTTATATAATATCATTTAATTGATATAAAACCTTAAAATGCCCTTGACTTGCAAAGTTTTTAATATGTCTGTTGATCAGGTTGCCCTTAGCTTGTGGTTTGTATCATTCATTGGTAGTCTCTTCAACTTCCTCACTCTGGTCTATATTGGTAAGTTATGTGACCCCAGTCCTATAACTGTGATGATTCCATTGACTTTATTCATTTATGTTTATTTGTTTGGATGTGTTCCACAGGAGTTATTCTTATTTTATCAGTCCCTTTGGTATATGAAAAGTACCAGCCTCACATTGATGAGAAGCTGTCTGTAGCGCACGGAGTCTTTCAAGAGCAGTGCAGGAAACTTGATGAAACGGTCTTAAGTAAGCTTCCATTGCCCTCAAACAAGGAAAAGAAGATGCAGTAGGTAAGTTTGGTATATTCTCTCTGCCTATGCTTGCTTGACTCTAGTCGAAATAACTAAGAAGCTAGCTCCTTTTACGTTGTTTCTATTGCATTAATTTAGATTATGCAACTGTTTTATTATACTCTGTTGAAAGTGACACCGATTTGCTCATACCACATTGCAAGTATAATTCCAGTAAATGCACATCTTGTGATTGTGACCAATGTACCTGCCCTGGAAAAGTTATGTAATGCTAAATCATAGAATTAAAATATTAAGGATTTAAGAGCCCAACATTTCATCCCTCAAGCATGGCTTACTGTCTAAATTCGTTTCTTTTGGGAAGATGTTGTTCTGTTAGATTTAAGACTATAACTATTGCTCTGTTAATTGTGATTGCTCATGATATGCCTGGAGTTCACCCTTTTTGGTGCATGATCTTAATATCAACAATTCTCTACATGTGATTTCAATTCTGCTTTTTTTCTGTGAAGCCCTATTTTTAAAATGCATTTATTTTACTAGTTCGGCATTTGTCTCTCCAATTGGATTTTGCTCTAACAAGTAAATGAATTCCTTTTTACACCTTACTAAATGAGATCTGCTAATGTATAAAACAGTCTCTAATGCCTAATTGAATGTTTTGGATTTAGGGAATAAAGTATGAGCAAGGAATAAACTTAGGCTTTGGATAATAGGTCATTATCCAAATATCACAAGACATATGTCTTTCTCAAACTAGAAGTTCTTAGGTGTCAAATCTATTACTCTTGTCTTCTAAATTTTCCTTGTTATTGATGTTATTCGGGATGTGATCCCTATATGATAAAACTTTAATGTCACCTTGAGCAAACCTATAGCCTAGATGTCAGTTTACCCATTTGGAAAACCTATTCAAGAGAGGTTTCATGAAAATATGACTTAATAATATAAAAATGTAGATTAGATGCCTCTTACAGGTCCTGTTTGAAGGCCACATGAGTTGAGGTTACAAAATTAATGCGACGAATAACATGTAACTCATAAATGATAAGTTTTTGAATGGTCGTTTCCATCCAACATATGTTGCTTTTGTAGTCCTACAAAATTAATGCAACAAATAACATATAACTCGTAAATGATAAGTTCTGAATGGTCTTTTCCATCCAACATATGTTGCTTTTGTAATCCGGGTACCAAGTGAGAATCCCGTATTCTCATTGTCTCAAATTGAATAATTAGCAACAATTCATCTAGAGGGGTGTGATGTCTAGATCGATTAATCGTCAAAGCCAATTGTCTTGTTTGAACTCACTTGTTGGCTCCACTTGCATCTCTCTTTGTTTATCAATCTCTCCCTCTCTTTCCCTCTCTCTCTCACTTACTTTATGCAGGGAATTCAGGTGGTTTAGTGAGACAAGAGGCATAGAATTGGGTTTTGAAGATGTGAAGCATTTGATTTCTTTTTGCTCGATGCCATCGATATTCCTTATACTAGTTGAGTTTCTTTAGGAGCTGCTGGACTAACCTTGATAACTTATATTGTTGGGAGAAGATTCAACTTTTCTTTTTTTTTCTTTCTTTTACCCACTTATGGGAACCTTATATTCTTGATTTTTAAGTCTTGACCTGCAGTTTATACGTTTGTGGTTATATTTTTTTGTTTTTTTCATATTCATTTGTGGATTGGGGACAGATATCCTCCAGGGGCGGAGGAAGCTTGTTTGTGGCAATGAAATCCAAGCTTATACATTTTTCTTATGGTGGTTGTTGTCTTTATGTATGCACGGATGTATGCAGATATATATAGGAATTTGAGACATATGATTGGGGGAATGGCTATTTAAAGCTAGATTTTTACTAAGCACTGCAATTCTAATCGTTTATCATATATTACTTTAATCCTGGTTTACGGTTTAATCCAATGTATGTCTTGAAGAATGAGTTGCAGTGAACGGTGAATCTTATTGGCCAAAGAAAGAAAAAAGAGCAGTGAATGTTGAGGTTTGTCATTGCCGGTGCGTTCCAAACAAATTTGTCCAGACTCCAAATTCAGCAGCGGCTTCCATCACTATGAAAGCAGTTTAGCTTAATATTGTCATGTTTTCGCACCTTTTGGTCAATGAAAGTAATATAAAATCAGTAGCACAAGAACCCCTTCGTTTTGGGGCAGATGTGAATGTTTGGGTTCTTATTGAAAGAATGCCAAACTAGGCTTGCATTTTAACATGAGCGAATCATTGTCTTTAGCAATTATCCACCTTCTGATTGGATTTGGCATCACTCCCTGTAAGAGTGTCATATTTCATTGAATCCAGATGCACTACACAACACAAGCAGTATTTCATGTAAGCCATAGACCATTCCAGATGCCTACTTGCTCTTAAATATCCACAAACTTATCTACTCATGGATAACATTTTCTTCCACTTTATCCCTTCTAATTCTCAGGTACCATGCAAATCCCACCGTACCTCCATAGCTTACATTCTCCCAATTAATAACCTATGCCCTTTAATAATTTAAGCCAAATGATTCCTAATCTAGGTGTAATAACTCATAGTATCCAGTGTTGTTTGAATCAGATTGGATTGGTTGAATTGGGAATTGATAGAGGTATCAATCTCGAGATTAACTTTGAACTATTTAGACTTGGTGGTTGAATTGATTTTTTTTGAATTTTTTAATAATTTGTTATTGGACGAGTTGGATCAATCAAACCGACAAACCAATGACCTTGATTGGTTCAACTATCGATTTGATTTTAAAAAAACATTAAGATTATTTCAAGATACAAATTATCTAAATTAGTATAAAGCTTACAAATTCTTAATTATACCTTCTGAGGTGGTGTATATCTTATTAGTTATAATCTAACTTTAGTAGTTAATATGTAGCTTAACTGAATTAGATAACTACATGATTTTATCATTAAGATCAACTCCTGTATTTTTGTAATAATAATTATTAACCCATCCTCACTCAAATTAATAATAATTATGAATAAAATAATTAATTCAATTATTAATCTAAAACAGAATTTACACTATTTTTTTAACCAATTAAATCTCTAACCACTATAAACAAATTAGCTTCATGTAACTATTCTGAACGACATAATTGAATGCAAGATAAAAGAAGATAGAAAGGGAACGAAAATTTCTTAATGGAAATGAACAGAAAATGATGCACAACTTTTATTGAAATCTGCAAACCTTGATAAGCATTCACAACAACAACAGAAAATCCTTCGAGATTGATTATAAAGGTAAAAATAACTGAAATTAAAATAAAGGTTCAAGTGTTGGGAGGATTTCTTTTAAAAATATTTTAATTTTTTTCCGAAAACAACACACTATTTGAGTCTTTAAAAATTAGATTTTTTATTAATTAAGTTAATTCACCAACAATTTCCATAATTGATTGTTACTTGGTTGACATGGTTGTTAACAAAGTCATTCATAATGTCATGGCCCACATCAACATAGTTTATATTGAATTTTGAGTTTTGAATTTATGTTTATATAAATTCTTCGTGATGAGATGTCGTGTCGTTGTTTATTCATGGTGCACACTAAAAGTGCATTAAATATTCGCCCTTTAATTAATAAGATTTTGATTGTATTGACAATTAAGCTCATATCTTTAAAGTGCGTGATTTTTTATTTTATTTTGAAAAATAAATTACTTAAATAATTCTACTAATATATTACTTTTATTATATAAATTTGATTTATTTTTTCAACTTAATTGATATATGTTTAACTTATAATACTAACTCAATTAAGTACCGAAAGAAAAAAAGGCAAAACAATATTTTTCATGAACTATCATATAAATTATAATCTAACGTAGAAAACAAATAAATTATGAAAAAAAGGACGAACAATATAAGACAAAAAACCAATTTAAGCCAAGTAAATGTAGAATTTAAAGGCTGATTTACTTAAAAGTATGAAATTGTGGAAATGAATAAAAAAACAATAATTAGAAGTGAATATTATAGAATAAAATAAAGTGTCTCAAATTGAGGGCTCGTCATCTTTGCAATTAGACGGAGCTTTATGTTATATGTGGTTGGGGCATTGAACCCTAGTCGGCCGTCCAAACCCAACAAAGTGATAATAGGTTTAAGTCTCCGAAACTCAATCAAACATTCACCACAGCCTTGTGGTGGTCTTACTCATTAGAAAGAGAGTATCAAATATTATTAATGCAATAAATCATAAAAGGCAAGATGGTGTAGCATGTGAAATGAGAGAGCGACAAAAGAAAGAAAAAGATGGCAAAAGAAACAAGAGTTTCAGGTTTTTTAACGTACACTCTGTCGGGGCATTCCCTGTAATCTCTTTGACAAAGTGAAAAAACAAATTTTATAAAAAGGAGCGCCAGACAGACAGACAAACAGGTGGGTTAACTAAGTTGGACTATGCTTTCACACTACATGCTGTACTGATAGTATCTCCTTAAGTTTGCATTCACAAACATGCCCCCAAATAACACATTGGGATAATTTCCCGTGCTTATTAAAATGTGATTGCCACCCCCATCCACTGTTGTGGGATGATGTACTGCCACCCCCAATGACATGAGCATCCCACGGATTTGATGAGTTTCTTTGCTCATATCACATGAAATTTTAGACCTCCAGCTACCTTTGCTATTTTGCTTAGCCCCTACCAATGCTACAAGTTGATTGCTTAGCTAACAAGACAAATTCCAAAACACCAGCTTCCCCTGTGATCAAAAGTACATTGAGAGATTCGAATTTCTAATCAAATAAATGGGGGATATTGTTTTTTTTTTTTTCTCATTACGAAAAGTAAGATTGGTTGAAACGTTATTTTCCTAAAAATATGTCTATTTAATTTAAAAATATTTAAAAATCTAAATTATTTTTAGGTAATTTAAAAATACGAACCCATTACATTAGATAATAGTTCAATATGATTACAAGATATGATAAATTTTAAATAATTACAATAAAAATAAGAACCAGACATATTATACGATGGGTTGAACCTACTTAGAATAAGTGATAATTTTGAGAAAAAATAAAGAATTATAAATTAATTTTAATTTAATATGTGATATTATTTTATATGTGTATAATTACATTAAAATTAAAATTTTATATATATACTTGAATCACAAATAAAATTTTATATGTAAAATTATATCAAATCAAATTAAAATTGTATGTAAATTTGAGATATATAAAAAGAAATAAGTGATAATATTTCCTGAAAAGAGAAAAAGAAAAAAGGAAGAAAAAGCTTGGAGATCTGACTTCTTTTCAATATACAATTTTATGATGTAATCTTTTCAAAGATTTTCATTTTAGAATAAAGAATAATGAAAGGAAAATAAGGAAACCCTTCAATGATTCACTGTGAATCAAGTAGTAATAAGAAATCTTTACCGTTGATATTTGTATGTAACGTGATGTGATTGGGAAAAATTAGTATCCAACGGTTGAGATTTTGCTTTTATATGTAACGATGAGAAATTATTTTATAAATTTCTTTTATCATATCATTTATAGCTTCGCTTAATTAAAAAAATAAATTATCTTTAATTTGTAAGTTTAATCTAATTATATATATGTGATGTGAAAAGAATAAATATTTTTTAATTAAATGGAACAATGAATAATACAATAAAATAATCAATAAAATAATTTTCCTCCGTCCTGAGTTGTAAGAAAGCAAGTTAAAAGCCATTATCTAATATCACAAGGCTACAATTTTTATTTTTTGAAAAATTAAAATGATTATCACATGTCGCACTTTGATTGAACCCATCCCATGTGACAGATTTACCGGACCTAATTTTCTTAAGTTTAAAAATAATGTTTTATTTGTAAAAGAAGCTTACGGAAGGAAGATGGCAGAGTGAGTTGATAGGCTAAGGATGTTACAAAATTTCTACTGTGAATAAAGATTGGTTGTAGGCTGATTGAAAATAGAGCATTACGGTTAAGAGTTGTTCGGCACACCAGACCCATACTTGCTACCCTTTGATTTCTTAAAGCTTTTTTCTTTGATTCAATGTCTTGTCTCGTCCGTGACAGATGTGGGATAGCCTTTTTTTTTTTTTTTGCTTTTTGACAAATGGCAGCTTCCATCTGGAGACAAGACACTAGTAAGGGTCGAATTTTGATCTTTCCCTTTCCCTCTTTTTGCACTTTAGTTCCCAAGTATTTTACCTTCCCTTACCTCTTTACCCTTATCACCTGTATTCTGTTTCCCTCTTTTTCTCCTTTGTAGATTTTACAACTGTTAGAATAGTATACTTTTGCAAGCATCCTAAGCTAGGTGTTTAACTTAAGTAAAATTGGGAATGTGTTGTTGAACTGAATACAATCTCCAAATCTTCTTCACCGGGGAAACACAGGAAACAGAAACAGACTTTTTAAGAGCCTAAGAAAAACGAAAATGGTGAGTGGGGCAGCCTCAGCATGCTATTCTGACAAAGAGAGAGAGAGAGAGGGACCAATGTGAATAAAATCAATACACTGCAAACTTATGGACCTTAAACTCAATAGGCCAGATAGGCGATTCCTCTGTCTCTGACTCTGCTTCTATCTTGTTTTCCTCCCCTAATTATACACTGCAAACAGCTCTGTTTACTTAAAGTTGAGATAGTACAACGTCAGTCTTTTTTTCTCATCTTATACCTTGATAAGCTAAGCTCCCTTCATCATTATATCAACTTCACTTCTGGTAAGAAACAGCCTCTTTCTTTTCTCTGTGAACCTCTGCATTGCTCTCTGAAATAAATAACAGCTTTTCCTTTAATTTAGTGCTGAATTATTATCAAGTCTGCTTGTGTTGTGTTTGGTTTCCTTCAAATCAGTGCCATACTTTTGTTCTCTACCCATTTCTTATCTTTTATTAGCAGATCCACCTTCGGTTCTAAATACTTTTGCTTCAATGAATGTGTAGCCTGAGACTCAAAATCAGCTCAAGATTTACAAGAAGAATCCATGGGCTTCAAGAGGAGCAATTCCCACTGCTTCAGCTTTCTCCTCCTTGTTTTCCTTATGGTTCCTACACTAGCTCTCAACACTGATGGGGTCCTCTTGCTTTCTTTCAAACATGCCATCCTCAGTGACCCATTGTCAGTCTTGCAAAGCTGGAACCGTGATGATAAAACGCCATGCGCATGGACAGGAGTAACCTGCACTGAAATTGGGCTTCCAGGAACACCAGATAGGTTAAGGGTGACCAGCTTGGTTCTCCCTAATAGCCATCTTCATGGTTCAATATCGGAAGACCTTGGCCATATTCAACACCTTCGCCACTTGGATCTATCAAGCAACAATTTTAATGGAATTTTGCCAAGCTCCATCTTTAACTCAACTGAGCTTCAGGTACTCTCTTTGTCCGCTAATCTCATCTCTGGTTCGTTGCCCGAAACTATTGGTGCCCTGGCTAGTCTTCAGCTTTTGAATCTCTCTCATAATGCCTTGGCTGGGAAGGTACCTGAAAATTTGACAGCTTTGCAGAACTTAAGTGTTGTGTCTTTAAAGGGCAACTATTTGTCAGGTAATATACCTAGCGGTTTCGATTCAGTTGAGGTTCTGGATCTGTCATCGAATCTTCTTAACGGGTCTCTCCCTTTGGATCTTGGTGGTGTTCATTTAAATTATTTGAACTTGTCTTACAACAAGATTTCAGGGTCAATATCACCAGAGTTTGCAAAGAAACTTCCTCAGAATGCCACCATTGATCTTTCATTCAATAATTTAAGTGGGGCAATTCCAGAGTCTGTAGCTTTGCTTAATCAGAAAATGGAGTTCTTTTCAGGTAATATTGATCTATGTGGGAAGCCATTGAAAACCCTTTGCGCAGTTCCTTCAACACTTTCTACTCCTCCAAATATGTCCCAATCCATATCACCAGCAATTGCAGTGATACCAAATACAGTAGTCTCAACCCCAGTAACAAGCTCATCACCGAACAACATTCAAAACCAAGCACGAGGCAGTCTAAAACCAGGCACCATAGCAGCCATAGCTGTTGCAGACTTAGCTGGTATATCCATTCTCGGCATGATCATTCTTTACGTTTATCAACTCAAGAAGCGAAAAGATCATCTCGACGATCCAAGCACCGCAGCAACAAGCTGCAACGTCTTAAAACAACCGAAAGTCATTGTCTCGAAAACAAATGTGGAATTAAGAACAAAAATGCCACCATCACCACCATCATCATCATCATCATCACCATCATGTTCATGTTCATGTTCATGCATGAAGTTAAAACTGATAGAGGCATCGGAGACTAACAGTTCTGATAGTGACCTGGAAGAGAAAAACCAAGTCATAAACGTAAACCAAAGACCAGGGAAGCTGGTGACAGTGGATGGGGAAACAGAGCTGGAGTTAGAGACATTGTTGAAGGCATCGGCTTATATATTGGGGACGAGTGGGTGGAGCATTGTTTACAAGGCAGTGCTGGAGAATGGGACTGCATTCGCAGTAAGAAGGATAGGGGAGAGTTCAGTGGAGAGGTTGAAGGATTTTGAAAGCCGTGTTAGGATGATAGCCAAGTTGAGGCACCCAAACTTGGTAAAGATTCGAGGGTTTTACTGGGGAGATACTGAGAAGCTTGTTATCTATGACTACGTCTCCAATGGCAGCCTCGCCTGCACCACAACCGCTTACAGTAAGTTCCATTCCCTTTCTCATCATATGCACGTTAGCAGTAACCTATTTCTATTCACTAGAATGCGCTTTCTCTCTCCGTCTTCATCTTTCTAAGCATGCGTTCACGTGCACGATAGGCAATTTTTATACTCTTTCTGCTAAAATGCGCTTGTGCATTTTAAGCCGTTAGATTTCAGTTGTGCGGGATACGTGCGGCTTATCCAACGGTATAGGACCCGCAATAATGATGCATAGGACGTCTCATTCACTCTTCTTTCAATTAGTTTGACAACTTTGTTGCTTTTGATTGGATGATAGCAGTAGAAGAGTGACCCAAGCTTACAAAATGTTTCTCAATATAAATAAAAATTCGTTTTTAATAACGAAAACATATATAATACTTATTTTTCCAAAATGTATAATTTTTTTTTCAACATTTTTATAAGAAAAAATAATCAAACTTCACTGGGAATGTGGGATTTGTGTGGTTTAAGTTTGTTTCAAACTACGAACGATTTGCTCTGTCTTTTTCCTTCTTTTTGTGGAACTTACTAACTGTTTCTGGTTAAAGATGAAAATACCTTTTTGGGTATTTTCTAAGTGAAGAGAGCAATCAAACATAACTTAAGACAGAATTTGGTCCCCCCCACCACCTTGAATTGACCCCATTCTCCACTCTTCCTCTGTTCTTTTAATTCTTAAGCTTTCTAAAATATCCTATTTCAATATTGTTTTACACATATACTGAATTCTAACCATGAAAATATATGGACCTGTTATCAATTATATTTACTTGCATATGATATGATGTTTTGAACTCAAAAACAGGAAGATCAGGCTCATCATCGGTTTGGCATTTACCTCTTGAAGCCCGTCTTAAAATAGCAAGAGGAGTGGCTCGGGGACTGGCCTACATTCATGAAAAGAAACAAGTTCATGGCAATATCAAACCAACCAACATCCTTTTGGATTCCAATATGGAGCCCATAATAAGTGATCTGGGTCTAGACCGCCTTCTCTCTCGCAACGGCGCTACCTACAAACCAAACAATTCTTCATCAATCAGGTTTTTAAGCAGCCAACGGTCCACAGCTTCTCGTGATGCTCCATCTGACCACCCCACAACCCCAACCAATCCTAGCCCCCATGCGGCTGCCACTTGTTCCACGCCCTATCAAGCACTAGAATCATTGAAGAACCTCAAACCAAATCCCAAATGGGATGTCTACTCATTTGGCATGATTTTGCTTGAGCTCCTCAGTGGGAGGGTGTTGTCGACGGGAGAGCTGGAGCAATGGGCGGTGGCAGCTGCTTCAATCGAGGAAGAAAAGAACCGGGCGGTTCGTTTGGGTGACATGGCGATAAAAGGTGACATGGAAGGCAAGGAAGAAGCCATTCTAACATTTTTCAGGTTAGGGTTTAGTTGCGTATCAGTTGTGCCACAGAAGAGACCGTCCATGAAGGAAGCAGTTCAAATCCTAGAGAAAATCACTTGGTGCTGATAAAATGGTGCAACAGCTTCAGGCTGCTTTCGACTCTTTATTAAACCCTTTTGTTGACTTAAAATGCTTTGGGCATAAGGAGACCAGATAGATATTTTGTTGAATGTTGATAGTAGTCAATGCAAGAACAAATGTACTTGTTTAACCCATTAATCTAATGCATAACCACCACATACTACTACTATATATGTTTTGTTATTTCTTATGATGTTAAATGGGTTCGTTTTTGTTTGAGGTAGAGCATTCAAATATGGATTGCTTGATTTCAGCAAACATATATAACAAAATTAATTTTTTGAAGTTATATAAAACATTTTCAAGTTGGGGAAAAATGTGTTTGAGAGTAAGACAGGATTGCATGAGATTGTTATTAACACGTCACTCTTTATCTCTTTCCGATGAGTGAAAGACAAATTAGATTTTTTCTTCTGATTTTCAGCATTTTTTTCTTGAAAAAATTCATATCCAACTAAAAATGCTTAAAATCAGTAATAAAAATATGATTTGTCATTCTACCATTGGAAAAGGGTAAGGATGACGTGGAATTACAGTTTCATACAATCACTTCTCATGTGAGAGTAATACAAAAACACAAATTGAAGGATGTAATAACATTTGTATTCGGTGAAAAATGGTATAGATTTAATTAAAATTTTATAACTATGTATTTTAATAAACTAACTGTTTTATTGGGGAAACACCAAAGTAATTATATAATTGCGAGTAATAATTTGGCAAATGACAAATACAATTTTAAAACTCGACTGAATGATGATGATTATCCATAGAATTCGTGTGGAGGTTAATGATATGCAAATTTGAATATTTATGGATATTCGATTTTTAGATAATATTTAATTATTTAATTATTATTTTATGTTGATATTAATTCTTTAATA
Source organism: Gossypium arboreum (assembly GCF_025698485.1). Lineage (NCBI taxonomy): Eukaryota > Viridiplantae > Streptophyta > Magnoliopsida > Malvales > Malvaceae > Gossypium > Gossypium arboreum. The sequence goes on from NC_069081.1 coordinate 3,176,836, forward strand.
TTTATTATTTTAGTTTTGTGGATAATAGATGCAAATTTGAGTTATAAATATTTAAATTTATTTTATTTTTATAGATAACAATTTGGATTTGACTATCGAATTTTTTTTCAAATTTCTATGCAATTTTTTATAGAGTATATTTAGTGGATTTAAATACTTGGATCTAATAAAGGCAATAAACATATTTAAAATTTAAAGTAAATTTGAATACTTGGATTTAGTGGATAACCTTTCATCAAATCAACTGCTCATTGACCATGACTTTACGAGGGTGAAGACTTTTAAGGCTTTAGTGTTCCATCAGGTGAAGCCTCTTAAGATCTAATACCGCTTTCAACGTTGGCTTTTCGCCATAATGACGTTTTCAACGAAGCCTCTTAAGAATCAATTGTCCTATTTGCCAAGGTCTCTTAATGCTCGAACTCACTAAAAAGCACTACCAATGAAGGAATTACCCAACAATAATAGTCTTCCAAAGACCCTAATGTTGTTTTTGGTAAAGCCTTTTAAGGCTCTAGTGCTCCGCCAAGTAAGGCCTCTCAAGGCCCTAGAGTGACTTCTGGCGTATGCCTTTCGAGTGCCTGAATATTGTTTTCAACAAAGCCTCTTTAGGCCCCAACTAGCTAAAAAGTGACTACCAACGAAGCAATTATCTAACAACAATAACCTACCAAGGCCCTAGTGTGATTTTTGGTGAAGCCTTTTAAAGCTCTAGTGCCTCATCAAGCAAGGCCTCTTAAGGCCTTAGTGCCATTTCCAATGTAGGCCTTTTGAGGGCCCCAATTCCATTTTCAGTGAAGCCTTTTAAAGCTCCAATGCCCCATTAGGTGTGGCCTCTTAAATTTAACTTTTTAAAACGTGACTACTAGTACTATTGGGGATAGCCTTTTAAGGATTCAATGGCTAACATTACAACACATTAGGTAAGATAGGAGTATTTTAAACAAATCATAGGATTACAATAAGTTTATCTATGTAGGTAGGAGCAATGGTAAATAAGTAAAAACAAAATAAATAAATAAATAAAGACAACATTGGAGAGTTCATTGTATATCTACCCTTATGGAGTTCACTCACTGATACAAACTGTAACAGCCTAAATTTCAGTGGTGTCGGGAACAGTGATTCGAGATCAATAAATTCGATGAGTAAGTTTGAAAATTTAATAGATTGATATTAATGAGTCAAGTGTGAATTTAGAAATGTTTTTTATTTAGAGAATTATATGAATTTAAAAGAATTTATTAGGTCAAATGGGTCAAACACGAGGTATCGGGACCTTTAATCTATAAACCGAGCCATAAATATTTTTAGAAATTTTTATGGAGTGTTATTGAGTTAGTATTAAAGTTTCGTTAGAAAATTTTAATGTTTTAATAGTTAATTAATTAAAAAGGACTAAATTGTAAAAGGTGTAAAACTTGCAAAAGTGATTAAATAGCTTAAGTGTCTAATGAGGAAGGATTTAAAAAGCAATTAGACCCAAATCATTTTATCAGGACGCTATGGGTATAGAAATGGACAAGAAAACAATGTGAACTAAAGACAAAATGGTAATTTGGTTAAAATTAAATATAAAACAAGTGACTAAATTGAAAATTTTAGAGATCTCTTCATAATTCATCAGCCAAAACACCATAGAAGGTCTGAAACAAGTTGGTTTTTCATATTTTTGCACCATGTGAGTTTAATTCTTGCTTTTTCTTTGTAATTTTTATGTTTTTGTGACTTTTACAATTAGGACCAACTATTGAATTCATTAGTTTTTGATTTTATGGGTGAAATTGAAAGTTCCCATGGATAAGTTATGAATATTTATGATAAATTACCATGGATTTGAAACTTTTATTTCATTATATGATGATTTTATTAAGTGATGTTAATAGAAAATGACTTTTAGGACCTAATTGTGAAAAATTTTATAATTAGGATTTGATGTTGAAATTCTTATTACCAAAGGGTATGTAGTAGTTTTAATGATGGACTAAAGTTTTAATTGAGAAAATTAGCTCAAATGATGAGTTAATTGATCAGGGACTAAATTGTAAAAATTGTAAAAATTGTAAATTTTAGGGTAAAAGTGTAATTTAAAAAAATAAAGGGCATAAATTGTGAAGTATAGAAGTGAAATGAATGCTAATGAATGGAAAAAATTCTATATTATAGATCAAGAATCCAAAAACGAACGTGGAAAGGAGAAAATTGTTGAATAGTCCCTGAATTGCTTTAACTTCAACGATATTAGCCAAGTAAGTTCATATGGTTGAACTTTTATGATTAATTGTTAATATATAAATGATATAATGTTTTATTTATATAAATTTGCTATTGGATTATGAAAATTGTGATAGTGTGAAAGTTGAAGTGGAAATTCAAATTAAAGGAAACGCAGAATTGAGTACATTCAATCAGTGATCAGTGACAAATTGAAGGATAAGACCATGGTTAAATCATGGCAAAGTGTGAAATGTAAGACCATAATGGATCTATGGCATAGTGTGAAAGACCATAACTGAGATATGGCACAGTGAAAGTGAACGTAAGACCATGATTAAATCATAACAGTTATATAAGTGTGTGCAAGTGTAAGACCATAGCTAAGCTATGGCAAAGTGATAAAGTATGCAATCATGGCAAGACCATGATTGAAAGTGTGCAATATCAAAGTGAAATGAAGCATCAAGTGAACAACATACTCAATTCCATAAGACATTTCCTAAATTTGATAATAAATGGTAAGTGATAAATGAATTAAAGTGATAGAAATTAATTAGTTTTGATATTGAGCTTAATCAAGTGAGCTAATCATTTGAGATTGTGATTGGCAGGAAATATTAGTGAAATTTTCTATTATATTTTTGAAATATATCATATTTGGTAAGATTTACTTTAGACTTATGAACTGACTAAGCTTTTGTAAGCTTACTTGTGTGTGTTAATGTCTTTTGTAGATTGAAGTGCATTTGGAAGATCGGATCATCACAATGAGGCATACTATCCAGATCATCTCCGGTAGACCTTGTTATGTATTTAAAGTTTTATATGGCATGTATAGGAATTGAAAGAGTTAAATTTTGAAACAAGGTTATAAATGATACATAAGTATATGTTTTATGCATATAAGAACTAGTAGTTTATAATAATTAATGAATAAAGTTAAAATAGTTAATTTATGCAAATTGAATTTTGTGATTACTTATGATAGTTATAAAACTTGATTTTGGCTTGAATTGATTGTTTGGTGAGATATATTATTGTATGAATGTGTTTGATGCAGGTTGGTTGCGTAAGGGTGAGAAAAGTGGCCTTAAAATAGCCTATTTTCGTCTACACAGGTAGACACACGGGCGTGTGTCTAGGCCGTGTGTCCCCTACACCTTAAAAATGAGAAACAGAATGCTCAAAATTGAGTACATGAGCAGAGACACAGACGTGTGTCTTAGCCGTGTGGGTGACACGGCCTTGGACACGAGCGTGTTACATGACCGTGTGAAAATTGTACCTAATTTATGAAAATTAAATTAACCACACAGCCTAGCACACGGGCGTGTGATTTGGCCGTTTGACCTAAATTTCTTCATGCTTTATAAGTTAGAGAGTTACACGGGTTAGGGACACGGTCGTGTGAGCCATACCACCTAATCACACGGGCGTGCCTCTAGACCAAATGGGTGTGTGGACATTGTATATAAGGAAAATTTTGTAAATTTGCGAAAAATTCTTAGGGTTTTCGATTTAGTCCTGAATCGTTTCTACTGTTCATATTGGACTTCGAGGGTCCATTTAAGGGACTATATGATTATTATCAAATGTGAATACTAATTTTTGGCTCGATTTATCTGTAAACTCCGGTAATACTCTATAGCCCTGTTTCGACGACGAATATGGGTTAGGGGTGTTACATGAACCCCTTCATTAGAGAGTTTATTATATATCTATTATTACGGAGTTAACTCACTCAGGTGAACCCCTTCATTGAAGAGTTCATTATATATCTATCTCATTTATTCAAGCATTCCTTTCTAAAGGAGAATATCATTATATTTCCACATTATCTACTTAAACGCACCCTTCTAATTTGCCAAATTTGCTTCTCATGTATTTCTTAAGCATAATACTATTGCATATTATCACCAAAATGACAGGTGTGATTCACCAAACTCGCCCCTAAAGCCTATGAATATCTTCCACAACAATAAAATAACCTAAACACCTTACTAAAAAGCATCGCCCAAAGAAAATCACTTTATGATCTCACTCTCAAGTGGGGCATAATTGTTATACTCATTCCACACACTACCTTCACATCCTAATGAAATGACCATGCTCTTATAGCCACCGTATATATAGTAGAGCATCATTTCAGCAAGACCCACGTCAAAGCTTCCCCTGTTCTATAAAAACCCTTTCCATTACAAGAACAAAAGGAGCTCCAGGAGGCCTACTTAAGCTTTGCCAAATCTCTCCCAAGTAACTATCTAAGTTCATGAGACTCCTTGTAACCTCCAAGTTTAGGGACTCTCCACACCTTTCATAGTGTAAACCACCTTTATACGTGTAACTCGTCGAACTCCTACGATGTGAATCGCGATAACAAACCACCCCCTATTTCATGTTTTAACAAACTTTAATTATTATTATAGCTATAAAGTATAGGTTTTGTAAGATTTATGTGGCTCGAACTATTTTTTATATTAAAAACTTAATTTTATAACCACAACGACTAATTTTTTAAAGAATTTATAAATAAAATTATAATAAATATAATTCAATAACTATAATCAAGATGAACTATCTTACAATAACCGAATACATTAGATTAAATCAAAATAAATGTGAAAATTAATTATTTTTAAACTGGACCAATTGAATCAGAAATCGACTAAGGTATTTGTCCGGAGAATGGTATTGAAGTAGTACGAAATGATTAAACTAACAATTGAATTGATTTTTATTTTTAAAATTTTAATATATTTTTAATTTAACTGATTCAACTAATAACCTCAAATTCAATGAAGTTCATATAATTTGAACCTAGAAGCTCAAATTTTCACAATCATAATCATAAAACCATTGTTGAGCCTTTTATTTTCATTTTCTGATTTTAAATTTATATTTATATGATTGTTGTTTATAAACAAAAATATATTATATTTTAAAAGGTAAATTAAAATTGAATTATTATTTTTTCTGAGCACCATGTGCACATACCACATGTGGGCCTACATATAGATATTCTTTTATGATTATGTTTATTTACGATTTCGATATATGTTGAATTTTTTTAAAGAGTCATTAAGTATTTCTTTTTATAAATATGTTTATGAATATATATACTAAAATTTAATCATAAATTTATTTTATGAAAAATTAAAGGGTGAAAAACTAGAATGGTGAAAATATAAATCTTTTTCATAAGCGTACTTTTTAAGAGAGAGAAAAAATAGAAGAAATTTATATTCTCTTTCTATTCATTGCTTGATAGAAAACATTTGAAGATTATATAATTTTGAACTAACATGCATATCTCTCTTATTTTATCATTTTAACTTGGAATGGTTAATTTTTATGTATTATGATAGAAAATAGTCATCCCTCCTATTTTTTTCCTCACTTTTTTTCCCAACCAAACAAACTTAAAATTTATTTTCTTTTTATTTTTTCATTTTTTCATGCAACCAAACACACCACTAATATGGGGGAATAAAGCATTTAGAATATAGTGCTAATAATTTGAAGTTACCATCCGCTCATTCTATACTATTGCCCTTCGAGCTAAACTCGTTATTAAACCATCTCAATTATCTCTTTCTAGGCAAAGAAAAACAGTGAAAGCTGTAACTTCAAGAATCTAACATGAACTGAACCAATGGGCAATGTGAGCCAACGTCACCAAACAAAGACGCTTATGGGAGGCAATGCATGAGTAAGACATTTTCATGCCATATCTTTTACCAAATTTATTTTATTTTATTACTAGTTGCTCCTGGCACCTTGATTCCATTAACCCAATGTGTTTTTCCGAATGAACACAACCCCCAAGACGTTGGCAATTACGGTAGAGTCCCATCATCGCATGTGCCGAACTTCTTTACCTTTCTTTCCTTTTATTTCTCTTTGTTTTTGCAATTTTCATCACATGTAGATAATGTGAGATTAAGCGGGGGAGATCTAAAATTAAGATTTGTTGCACAATTGTTCCTGCTTGTGATGAAGTTTGTTAATTATGTCGATAATTTTCTTTTTCTTCTGGTTGGGCTGAGTGGTGCCCAAGGCTTAGTAAAGGTCAATAAACTTGTCTTGTCCTTAATGCATAATTTGTATTTTCGCCTTCCTTGCATGCTTTTGTTGTCTGATAATAGTTCAAAATTTTCTTTCTCGGCACTTTAAGTATTTAGACATTAGGTAGAAAGTATTCTATAATTTAGTCCTTGCAAAAAACACTTTATCCTCATGATAGTTTGTGTTTTGCTAAAACTATTTAGACACTTTATTTAAAATAAATAAGTTGTTTGCTTCCACAAATAATTCCCTTAAAAAAAAAGAAAAAGAAGAAAAATAAAGCTACATATACTCTGCTATTTATTTAAATCATGAGTAAAGTTTAGAAATGTGATTGATTGAGTAATCGAGGTCAGTTACTTGAGTTGTAATCTATCTTTGTGTTAATAGTTCGAGTGGCATTCTAAGTAATTCAATTACTTTGTTGATTATTATATTTATGATTAGAGCTAGTAGTTATTTAGAGTAGTAATTGAAGTGAAATACTTGGGTCGTCATCTCTCTTCTTCGCGTTAAAAGATTTAATGACACTTTAGACGAGTCAATAAGATACGTAAGTTGAGAAGAAGAAGAAAGAAAGAAAGAAAAGGAATAAAAGATTATTTATGGTTGTGAGCTATATTTGATTATGGTGTCTTGATAGGTTTGGTACAAAGTCAACTTTGCCGAACTTAATTATAAATAAGTGGTTATTTTATTAATATTTTTCCTTAAAATATATTTTATTATTAGGTGATTTAGTTAATTTAGGATTTTATTTTATTTTTGTTGAATATTTTATTTTGTATTATCTCTATAGAGGGCAAGTCTTCTACTTGGTATTTTAGTTTGGGTAATATTAGTCATTTTATTTTTAGATTCGGTCAATTTTAGTCTTTTTATTTTTAAAATTTTGAAATTTCAATACTGATCCAAATGGTAGTACTTAAATTCATTTGGTTAAAGTTTGTTACTAGTTTTGTACTATCCATCAAATTGCAAATTTAATTCATGTTTTCCAATTGGATCATTCTTGGTCCTTATATTTTTCAATTTTCAAAATTTTAGTCTTCACATAAACGATGGCCATCCAATTCATCAATTGATCTTTTTAGTAATATGCTGAAATATCAAGCTGACATGATATTACACATGTGATAATATGTTTGATGTATCAATTTTTTAGAGTAACAGAACCTAATGAATTTAACAACTACCATTCGGTTAGGATTAAAATTCAAAAAGTATAGGGACTAAAATGACTAAATTAAAACATAAGGACTAAATATACAACTTATACATAGCACATGGACTAATAGTAGAATTTATTTATTTTATTAATTTTTGTCAAAACCAGACTAAATTGATTGATGAAATGCAAAATTGAAGATCCCATTGGTTCAGTTAGTACCATAAAATTGAAGAAATAAAATATCTATTAAAAAATTAAAGAATTGAATTAAATCAATTTTCATAATTTATGTTTGTTGTTGTAATTTATACTTATGTTTCTATTATTATTTATTTGGGATTATTGTTTTTTTATTTTTATGAAATTTTTATACTTGAACAAATGGTTAAATTTGTTGGACAGATTAAAATGAAACTTGTTATATGATTGTTGAAGGGGTCAATTCTTTCAGGAGAAACCTTTGAAGTGCCGTCTATTGGACAATTGATCCATCCCCCAACAACTAAAGGTATTATTCCTTGTTGGGAGTTTTGTCTCTTATACTCTACCGAGAGCCAATGTGCCTTAAGAGGCTATCGGGTGGGCTTGATTCATAGATCTGCCTCAATTGGTGGATGTACAAAAGTTTAAGGGAGAGGTCAATATTAGCAAAGGCAAATTTAGGGGGCTGGCATGGGTCCCGGTCCCGTTAAAATGGAAAATTGTTATTTAGGCCCTCTAAATTTTTTAAAAAATTTTAAATTAGTAAAGGTAAAATTATATTTTGACCCCCTAAAATTATAAAAATTCGATTTAGTCTTTTAAAAAATTATAGACATATAGACTATAAAAAATTTAAAATTTCATTCGACCCCATAAAAAATTGTTCTAGCTTCGCCCCTAAATATAATACATAATTCTTCCCACGCCCTATCCCGACTCCTTTCTCTTGAGATTTGTAGGTCCAATTAAGGCACTCTAACTTTGTGAGCAGGCCTATGAGGTGCCCTCTCAAGGTACGCTAGCTCTTGGTAGAGTATAAGAGACAAAACCCCTACCAAATGATAACACCTTTAATTGTTGAAAGATCGATTGATTAGCTTGCAAACAATATTTTAGAGACTTCTCTCAAAAGAATCGACCTCCTCAATAAGGCAATTTTTTTAATTAAAACTTAATATTTGACTTATTAAATTTGTTAAATCATCGATCCGACTATTACAACATCATGCATTTTGTTTCTCCTTTGGCATTACGTTGGATAAGAAGAAAAGAAGAGGTTAAATAAATTGGATACTTGTTTGGAAGGAAAAATACTTAGAAAATTAAAAAAAAAAAAAATAGGTTGAGCAAATACCATTGTTAGTGTGTTTTAAGTTTTTGATTTATTATTAGTTAATACTCTGTTCTTTTTTCTTTTTTTTTTTTGCATTTCTAAAAAAAACAAAGACCAAACTCTTTTCAGTAGTTTGTTTTATACAGCAGGGATCTTTCCTTGATTTGCTTATGCGGCGATAAGAATCATTTTCACGTGCATCTCATACTGTACCTTCTTTTTTCGCAATAAAGCACTGAATTGTCAATGAAGTTTTAATTGTGTCGGTTTGGTTGAATTTTTAGATACTTTTTTAGTGTTGAGATTTCAATCTATTTTTTTATTTATATTTAAATATTTTATTGATACGGTGTATAATATTTTTATTTTTCATATTTTTATATTATCTTTCACATCGTCTCACTTTTTTAAATTATAATTAATATCAAGATAAATTATAAAAATAGTTACTTATATATAATTTGAATTATATTTTGATGATTTGGTCATTAACATTATTAATTTGTAACATTTTAGCCACTATGTTATTATCATAGACCTGATCATGGGTCAAGTTAAGTTTGAGCTAGGTTGATGTAAAATTTTAAGTCCTCTTTATAAGCCTAGACTCGATCTGAAAAATAAGCTTAAAATTTGCTCAAGCCCGACCTATATAAAAAAAATGTTAAACCCAAACTTGACTTGGTCTGCCCGTATTAAATTTTTTATATTATTTTTATATAAAAATAAATTTAAAAAATATAATACATTAAATGCACTAAAAGCATTAAAATAAATGCTTTCCAACAAATTGAAAATACATTAAAAATATTTATACTTAAATAACACTAAGATATGTGCAATTTAACAATTAAATGTTTCTAAAATAGTAGCAAAATTAACAATAAAATAAGAGTTATATAATATCCAAACAATAACAATAAAATAGTAGCAATATGATAGCAAAGTGGCAGCAAAACAACAATAGAAATATTATTTTAGCTAGATTCAGGTTGGACCAAGCCGAGTCAAAAAATCTTACCCAATACCCGACCCATTTTAAAAAATAAACTTTAGTTTTTGTCCAAGGCCATTTTGTGACAGCCCAAAATAGACCCTAGCCGGAATGTGGTTTCGGGACCACTAAACCGAGTCATAAAAATAATTAATTGTTATATTCTATGCTTACTATGTGTGTGCATGCATATGTGGAAATTTCATTCTCTAATTTTACCCATTTGTATGAGAAAGTATTAAATAGGGATCAAAGTGAAACATGGTGAAATATGATAGGCTAATTTTAAATGGCTTGTTAGTACATGTTAACAAAAGGTGGAGTTGCATGTCAAATAATCCCTTCCTAAGGAGGAGTGGCCGCCATGACAAGGTTATGGGCAAGGAACATGTTTCCTAACATGTTTTGCTAGTGGTGTATGTAGGAAGTCATAAAATAAAAACTAGCATTAAAGAAAAAAAAATTGTTCATCCATTCTAAACACTTTGGCGAATGTCCTAAAGAAAGAAAAGAAAAATTTGTTCATCCTTTCTCATCTTCTTGGCGAAAATACTAAGGGAAAAGGGGAGGATTTTTGCTTCATGCTTGGGTTGGAAGAGACCTAGAAGGAGATTTGGCTAAGTTTGCATCAAGATTAAGGTATGTATGAGGTTGTGTTGGGAGTTTCATGCATGGTTTGGTTGCTAATTTGATGTGCATGTTAGCCATGGCTCAAATCCTTGTTATGCCATGGAAATGGTATTTGGCCAAAGTTGTTATGGTGATAAAGCCATTGCATGCTAAGTGTGAAGCTTGATGATGATGCATGCAATGATGGATTGTCTACTCTTGAGTAAGATTTTGAGTTTTCTTTTGTGTTTAACCATGATTGAAGTTGAATGGAGCATGATTGTCATATTCGCCATGATGCATTCATGAGCATGGTTCATGCTTCTTGCATGTTAGTTAAAATTTGTATTTTGGATGGCTATGGACACCTTGAAATTCGCCATGCTCATATTGTATATATATGTTTGCACATGATGTTTTGGCTATGAAGTAAGTGATGAATATATTGGTTTAAAGAAGAAGATGTGGAAGAATGCTTGTGAAATTGCAAGCACAATTGCCTAGCACACATATAAGTGCTTGATGCTATATTATAAGTTTTGGGCCACAATGTGCAAAGCATTAACTAGTAAAATGCATGCTGTTTTTGTGAGGTATTAAGTGCAAAATTGACCTCAACATGTACATGAATATTCGCCTTGGGTAGCCTATTGAAGGCCTTAGCTTTTCCTTGATGCTCAAATAAATTGTATTGAATTGCTTGATGTAGTATAAAATGTGCATGACCATTGTGTATTCAAGCTAAAGAGTGGCCATATAACCATTTAAACTCCTTGTCATATTCGACCATAAGCAAGCACAATGAGGTTTTAATAAATTGAATTTGTTTGAATTAGCTCAAGAGCTAAGAGGGCCACAATTGGACAAGGGGAAGGAAAAGGTGATCGAATAGCCGAAAAAGCCGTTCGACAACATCCGAGGTAAGTCCTCAAGAAGTGACCTTACTTGAATTATGTGAGATGAAGTATGGATGTGTATGATTATTGATTTATGTGTGTATGAGAAATTGAATGATACCGGGCTAAGTCCCAAGGCGAACATGCTTGTGAATATATGTGCGTTTGAGCCTTAGTAACTAAAATGAAATATGTATGTCCAATGATTATTGATGTATGTGTACATGAGAAATTGAATGATATCCGGCTAAGCCCGAAGACAATTATGCTGGAAATTATATCCGGTTAAGACCGAAGGCAATTGTACTAGTGGCTATATCCGGCTAAGACCGAAGGCATTCGTGCGAAGTTATTCTATCCGGCTAAGACCGAAGGCATTTGTGCACGTGATTATATCCGGTTATATTCAAGAATCTTGGGCTGGAGGTGAGTGTTGGTTGCTGTAATGAATTCAATTAGTACACTCGAAAAGTCCAAAGGATAAGGTACGTTATATGTGCATTGGAAAGTCGACATGTTTGAGCAACATTCGCTCAATCGACTAATGAATTTCAGTTATTGAATTGATTGATACTTTGTGAAAGTATATAATGATGAAGTGTGAAGTAAGAATGTGTATTAATAAAATGATGCATTTGGCTATGTGAATGTATTGCTGTAATTAGAGTTGATTATATTCCTTGAGACTTACTAAGCATAAAAAATGCTTACCCGTTACTTTGGCTCTCTTTTTATAGATTTCGCTCGATAGCAATCGGATTCGGGATCAATAAAGTCGAAGTCATCCACACTATCCACGCCTCTATTTTGGTATAAATTTTGGTTGAACTTTGAAATGGCATGTATAGGACTACCCTTGTTGGTTGAATATGTTGTGATGTATATATGTACGGCCATGCGAAAATGACTCGTAAAAGTGAAGTATCGACTTAGACTAATTGTGGTTTGTATGTATATATTTGGTGTCATGATGTGGCTATGGCTTGGAAATGGGAATGTTGGTCATATGATCAGCCATTGGCATGGTTAAAATGATCATATATGAACCTATGTATGGCAAGACTAGTTGGTTCATGGAGACTACCAAATAGGTAAGACCTACCTTAAAAACAGATGCTGCCAGCTGCAGTGACGTGAATGTGAAAAATCACCAAAATTCGTAGGAATGGAATTAAATAGTGAATAAGCTATGTAAATGAACCTTGATGAGTCTATTTTCATATGGAAGAAACGAAATGGTCATAGGAGTTACATGTTAAGAGATATTAAAGCTATTGTGAGACAGGGCCAGAACGGTTTCTGGGTTCCCTGTCGCAACTTTAAAATTTTACTATAAATTATCCAAAAATAATTAGGAGACATACCTTATATGTACAGATTCCATTTTGAGTCTAGTTTCATTAGAAACAAACGGCACCAGCATTAAAGCCCTGTACAGAGAGATATTCAAGTTATACCGCGCGAAGGTCAGAGCAGTCGATCCCTGTAACATGGGTGACTTTAACTAATAAACTGTACCAATTGGCCTGACCAAAAATTCTAGAAATAAATCCATGGATGGATATATGAGTCTAAATTCAGGGAAAATTTACGAAACCAGTTTCCGAGTTTTGAAACTCGAGATATGATTTTTAAGGCGACAGTGACGCAGTTTTCCAGCCTGACTGGAAATGTCAAATGGATGGGCAAAACAAGTGAACTTGGCTTGTTAACCCCTCGTGTCCGACACCGGCGATGGTCTCGGGTTCGGGGTGTTACACATTTTTTGAGCCTCTCACTTTTCAGGCGAACCTTCTGGCCTGAGCAGGTTGCTCGGTCCATAATGAGGTCTACCTGACATTATAAATGTAACGAAAGTTTGACATAGCACAAATTGTCTAGTTAAATACTAACTTTAGGGATTGAAGGCGCAATTTGCCCTTATCCTTTTCTTTCTTTTTGTACATGCGATTAGATGGCTTATATTTGGTTTAAATGTTCAATTTGGCACTTGAGTTTTTCTTTTGTCCCAATTAAGTACCTATGTTTTTTTATTAGAGCATACTAGACCTGTTCATGGGTTGGGCTGGGTGGCCAGACCTGAAAGCTTGCCCAAAAAGTGGGGATTGAGTAAAAATATAGGCCCGAAAAATGGGCTTGAGCAAAAAATTAGGCCCGTTTAGAAAACGGGTTGGGCTTCGAGTAAGGCTTTGTTTTGCCCTAGCTCGGCCTGAATATGCAAAAAAAATAATTTTTTTACTGTTTTCTTATTGTTGTTTTTGCTATTTTCTTGTTGTTTTCACTATTATATTGCTACTATGTTGTTGTTATTGTTTGGATATTGTATAACTCTTGTTTTATTGTTAATTTTATTACTATTTTAGAGGTATTTACTTGTTAAGTTGCACCTATGTTAGTGTTATTTTAAGTATACATATTTTTAAAAAAATTATTTTCAATTTGTTAAGAAACATTTATTTTATTTTTTTTATTTTTTAAGTATTATATTTTTAAAAAATTATATAAAAATAATAATATTAAAAATTTAACACGGTAGGGCCTAGCCCGGGTTTTAGCATTTTTATCAGGCCATGCTTAGACAAAATTTTAGGCCCATTTTTTGAGCTAGGCTCCGGCCTAACAAACGGGCCTAAAATTTTAGTTAGGCCCAACTCGACCAAGCCCATGAACATCTCTATAGCATACATGTTAAATATTTATTAGACTACATGATGTTGTTTAGTTTAGGTACCGAATTAAACAATAAAGCTAAACTTATGTACTAAATTAAAAAAAATAAGTATTGAATCGAATAATGCAGATAATATATTAAACCTAATAAAAATAAAAATTCTTGATCGAGGACGGAGCGGACCGATTCACCATGTCACTCAGCAACTCAACTGGCAAACGGACTGGAGTGGGGGACTCATCAAACCGGCCCTAGATTCTGCCACGTTTGTTCTTTTTTTACTAAAAAGAGATCTACCATAGCAATAGCCAATAGCATCATCAGCGAATATTCTAGCAAGTTTGAAAGGTTGCAAGTTTTTCCACACGCGACTTTAAAGAGCGTCCTCAACCTCGTTCTTTTTCTTTCGCTTTCTCGCTATTTTTCTTCACCAACCTTTCTGTTGGGTAATTGGGTTATATTAATTAACTTTTGTTTGAATACTGAAATGTAATATTTTATCTTATGAAGTATTAGATTAACTTACTGGATGTGTTTCATATTTAAATTAGATTAGGGCAAACTCATGAGATGATGAGTGCAATATATATAACAAATGTGTTTATAAAAAATTAATAATATTAATAAATAATTTTTTGGTTAAAATAGTAAAATCACGATATTAAAATTTTGATATTTTATGTTCGAATTCCATCAAGTTTATTTTTCTAAATTTTACATAATTAGTAACTATACTTTTTTATGGATTTATATTGCTATCTAAACTTTGAAATAAAAAAATTCAAAAATTCAATTTTGAAATAAATAGTTCAATTATTCGAGTTAATTGAGTTATTCGGATCAATTCAAATAAAAAAATCAAGTTTTTTGATTTAACTCGAATATGAATTACACAATTTAAGTTATCTGAAAATCTGAATAAGAAAAGGCAAAACTATGTCGTTTTGATAAATGTTTACCATTTCTAAAGTTAAAAGTCAAAATCATTAAGTTAAAAGGCAAAACTACGTCGTTTTGATAAATGTTTACTCATCAACATTACCTATGTAGTTAAATAATCTTATAATTCGTCTACCAGTTAAATAATCACTTCATGTAAATGCAACATTGAGTATAAATAATAAGATTCGTTAACTTCACTCAACTTAACTCAAAATTTTTTGACTCAATTCGTAAAAATTTCAAATTGAGTTTAGTTGTTAAAATAGGATACTTGATTAACACAAAATTTTTTAACTTGATTCAATTCGACTCGACTCGACTCGATCAAATGCTCACCCTAAAAAAACTAAACCCTTATTAACAAGTGGCACATTCAAAGTGAAAACCCCGTGATTAGTAAAAGACTCAACACCGAGTGTAATTAATGGTAAAGTAGGATATTCATGAGTGTTCACTAAATTTTTGAACTTAACAAATTAATAGCTCTAAACACGTAAATGAAAATCGTTTCTAAGAAGGTTGAATTAGTGATTTGGTGGCATCACATCACCACTCCAAAATAGAAAAAGGTTGAACTTATAATATTGTATTAGAATATGTAGCAAAATGAGAGTACATAAATACTTAGTCCCATA
Source organism: Gossypium arboreum (assembly GCF_025698485.1). Taxonomy (NCBI): domain Eukaryota; kingdom Viridiplantae; phylum Streptophyta; class Magnoliopsida; order Malvales; family Malvaceae; genus Gossypium; species Gossypium arboreum. The sequence continues at coordinate 3,192,351 of NC_069081.1, forward strand.
TAAAGAGTTGTGATTATTTGATTCATGTTGATATGTGGCCATAAATTTAATTTTGATGATGTGTAAGTTTTCCTCTAATTCTTGTTGAGTATATTTTATAAATGAATATAAGTTTTATGAGTTATTTTATTGTGTTCTAAATGATTTGGGATTTAGTTGTACATATGGGTTGCTTGAAGGTGCTTTTAAGTGTTTTGTGATCATTTTTCAGTTTTACGGGCCTAGATTTTGGTATCATGCCATGCGTATCGATATCCAACTTGGTAGAATGTAAAATTCAATAGTACAAAGACTAAGTTCTGATACCTAAGGCCCTAGGTATCGATACATAGGTCTCTAAATAGTGCCACTGCACTATTTTGGAGTTTTTGAGCCTTCGGAGATTTGTATTTGATCCCAAACACCTATAAATTGATTCTAACTGGTTCTAACATGATTTTACAGCCTTCAAAATGATTTCATCTTATGTCTATAATTTTATTTAAATTGTTTTAAGTTATTGTAAAACTTCTATCTATCTCAACCCGAAAGACCTCAATTTAAGTTAAACAACTTCAAACACTTGATTTATGATTTGGACATAAGGGTATTTAATGACTCAAATTAGTTTCCAATCATATTTGTATCTTTCTAAACTTTGTTAAATCGATTTAAAGAATATTAAAATGTTGCAAAACGATATATTTTATGATTTTTTTGTAAAAGTTAAGAAAGTGATCTAATGGCACCTCCCACTCATGTCATACATCGAGATGAGTAAGGGATGTTACAAATAAAGGACAAGGCAAACCTATTCAAAAGGTTTTCATATTTGACAAACTTTATATTTAAATTTTAAATAAAGGGTAAACTACATTGTTGGCCACCTAATTATTATTAACTCTTTATTTTGATCACCTAACTATAAAAAATTCTAAAATGATCTTCATATTATCTACTTCTAACATTTTGGTCACTTGGTTGTTGATTCAATGGCTAACTGATGATGTGGCATGTTAACTGATAGGCTTAATAGTTAATTTGGTCTTTAAATTAAATATCAATTTAGTTCTTTTAGAATTTTTTTAATGGTTAAATTCAAGAAAAAAATATATCATAAACTTATAACAAAACTTAAAAGTTAATAATTTATTTTTGAAATTATAAAAATATTTTTAAAAATTATAATCATGCAAGAAATTTTGAAAAAGTAACAAAATTATAAAAGATAATTTAAAATGCCTAAACTTCAAAAAAATCTAAAAATGATTATTTTTTTTGAAATAGTGGCTTTTAAAAAAAACTCTAAAAAAATCCGCAATTTTTTATGATAAAGGAAATTCTCAAATCTCATTGGTGAAGCTACCACCTATTAGTTACTCAATTTTTAGTATGATTTTATCTTGGTCACCTAATTATCATAATTTTCAATTTAATCATTAAAGTTTTCAAATTTTTTTTAGTCACTCTGGTGTTAAATCTTTAATACCGTGATGACGTGGCATTTCCTCCCCAAAAACCTTAAAGCTTTCCTCTATTGCCGTTTGATTGTTTTCGATTACTGATCGTTGTTCGTGACATAACTAGCACCAAAACATTTCCCCTTCTCCCTCTCTCTTCTTCTTGGTTTGGTTTCTTTTGAAACATACTAAAAAATGATAAAAATCAAGCCAAAGCTTCGTACTTATCTTGGTTTGATCTTTGCTGGTGGCCGTCTAATGGGGTTGGTTTTGATATAGGTCATCATTCATCTTGAAAGAATGCTTCTTACTTTGGGGATTCTCCGAGAGACACTTCAGACCCCTAAAATCTGATAAACCTTCAAAACAAAAAAATAAAGAAGGCTACCCATTTTCAGACTCCCTTGATTCTTGACACTAGCACATATTCCTCTAAATCCCAATAGTGGGGAGGTTGATAACGAGAAAAGCAATATAACTCAGTCCATGTTGATCAAAGTTATTTTTCTTTAGGTTGAAGTTTCATAAGTTTTAAAGAGAGTTTCGAAAAATCTAAACCAATAGAGTGGTAGAGGATGATGAAGCGAGTTCGTCGATAATTAAAGTGACCAAAAAAGATGCAGGGGAACAACGTTTCTAGTGGCAACAACGACATAACATGGAAAAAGAAACCAAATTTTTTTTTTGTGCATGGAAAAAATGGAAGAAAAGAAATAAATACCACTTCAGAAAATAAAATGCCACATCATCACGATGTTAAAGATTTAACACCAAAGTGACTAAATTTTCTTTAAAAACTTTAGTATTTAAATTAAAAATTTTAATAGTTGAATGATGAGATAAAAAAGCGCAATTTTTAAAAAAAAAATCTGAAAAATTAACAAAATTTTAAACGGAAAATTAAAATGGCTATGTAACGCCCCTAACCTGAATCCGTCACCATAATAGAGTTACGGAGCATTACCGGAGTTACCAATTCATTTATCAGATATTTCATTAATCCGATATCTTTTCTTTTCCACGTTCAAGTCTCGTATTCAAGTCATCCGGATCTTTATAAAGAAATTTGATCGTCGTTTTCATTTATTTCATGTTATAATACATTCAACTAATGCTCTAAACAAAATTATCATTTTGCCCCTAAACTTTAATTAATGATGATTTCATCCTTAGGTTAAAATAAAATAAAATTATTGCAATTTAATCCTTATTTCCAGCCGTTATTCTCACACAAATTGATAACAACCTATGAATTCTATAAAATGTCAGAATTTTCCATAATTTCAACACTTTTCAATTTAATCCTTAAAACATGTTTTTCCCTGATCTTGAGTTAAATTAATAATTTCATTCAATTTTATAATTTAATTAATAAAATAATCCATTTCATGAAAATTGGTCATTTCTAACATTTTTTTTACAAAATTACCCATAAAATTTTACTTTTATTCAATTTAGTCCATGAGCCTAAAACATACAAATTAGCCATGCTAGCTAAATATTCATACATATTTTCCTCCTCCTCCTCTCCATTCCACATCCTTAATTTATATAACATGCAACAAGTAACATTATCAATAATTTCACTATTTACTTATGTATATTCAAAACTGTCTATTTGCGTCATAGTCACTAAATTATTTATATCTTAAGCTACAGAACTCGAAATTAAGATCTGCTAATTTTTCCTGAAACTAGACTTACTTATCTTATTACCACAAAATTTTCAGAATTTTTGGTTTACCCAATAAGTACAGTTTATTCTTTAAAGTTGCCCCTGTTCTGCTGTCTGACAGTTCCGACCCTTCTTCACTTAGAATTAATTATCTCATCGTACGAGATTCAGATGATGTTCTCGCTTATTTCTATTGAAAATAGACTCTTTAAGGATTTTAAACATATAAATTTAATCCCTTAATTATTTTTATCCAATTTTTGATGATTTTCCAAAGTCAGAACAGGGGAACCCGAAATCATTCTGACATTGTCTCACAAAACTTATTATATCTCATGATTTACAATTCCATTGCTTACACCGTTTCTTCTATAAGAAACTAGACTCAATAAGCTTTAATTTCATATTTTATTCATCTTCTAATTAGATTTATACAATTTTTGGAGATTTTTCAAAGTTAGACTATTGCTGCTGTCCAAAACTATTTTAGTGCAAAATGTTGATTTTCATTTTGCCCCAAATTTCACAGTTCATACAATTCAGACCTTACTTAATTAACCCCTCAATTAAACTAATTTTCTCAATTAACACTTTTCCTAGACATTATAAGTTATTTCATAACTATTGAAATTTATAATTTCCACATAAAACTCTAACTTCAAACTCTTTTACAATTTAGGTCCCAAACATTCACTTTCTATTCAATTCTTTCAATAAAATCAGCATATAAAAAATTTAAAGCTCTAATTCCATGTCAAATCATCATATACTTCCAGCACATATTCATAGAAACTTTCAATTTCTTTCATAGAATCAAGAACTAATGAATTCAACAAATGGACCTAGTTGTAAAAGTCACAAAAACACAAAAATTTCAAGAAATAATCAATAATTGGACTTACTTGCAGTAAAAATATGAAAAACCAACTTAAGGGAACTCTTCCATGGTGTTTTTTCTGATGAGAATGTAGAAAAATAAAGAGAAATCTAGATAATTCCACTTTAGTCCTAGCTTTATTAAGTAAATTTTGCAATTTTCTAATTTTGCCCTTATTTTCTTTGTGATTTCATGCTCTTGCCGTCCAGCCCAAATAGACCTTGGGTCTATTTTCTTTTTAAACCCTCTTTCTTTTATCATTTAAGCTATTTAATCATTTTCCATAATTTTGCATTTGATACAATTTAGTCCTTTTTGTTCAATTAGCTATCAGTACTTTAAAATTTCTTGACGAAACTTTAATACTAACTTATTAACACTCCATAAATATTTATAAAAATATTTATGGCTCGATTTAAAATTCCCGAGGTCTCGATACCTCGTTTTCAATTTTAATTATTTTAATATATATATTTTTTAGTACATTTCACTATTTTAAAATTTTTCCTAACTTCACATTTAACTTATACTCACTAAATTAATAATATTTCCTACTCATTTTTTAGATTTAGTGATATCGAATTATTGTTCCGACATTACTGAAAATTAAACTGTTACATGCTAAACTTAAAAAAACATAAAAAAATGATTTTTTTTTAAGTGGCAATTATTGATGATGAGAAAACTGTGGAATCTCAACGGTGAAAGTATCTGCTTACAGTAAGGAGATAATATTAAATAGAGAAAAGTAAAGAATGATTAAACTGTATATAGATTCCTCCATCCCATCCCATCCCCACCCCACCTCACCCCACCTTTCCTTTTCATATTTCGTCTAGTTTTAAAAAGAAAACCATACTTCATTCACTAGAAAAGTGCTTTGGTCACTTAAAAATAAAATAATTCCAACATAACATAGACCATAACACTTTAATTTCATAATTACAATTTTTTTTTAATACTTGTTACTCTTATTCTTATAATATAATATTGCTTTTGCCAGATTGTTGACTCATAATCATAAACTTGAAATAAAATTTTGATTAGGTAAATTAGATATCCTAAGCTTGATAATAAGTGGTTAGTATTTATAAGATACCAAAAAGTAAAAGGATAAATTTCCACTTCGACTTACAAAACACGAAATTATTGAAGTCAAATTAAAGAATCTAGGGTGGATCTAAGGGTGTCCATTTCCCTAAAATGATTTTTTTATTTAACTCTTTTATAATTTATAAAATTTTAAATTAGTAATGATAAAATTACACTTTAATCTCCTTAAAATGATAAAAATTTAATTTAATTTTCTAAAAATTATAAAGATATAGGCTATTAGAATGAAGAAATTATGTTTTTACTATCATAAAAATATATAATTTAATTCCGTCCCCAAAAAATTTCTTGACTTCACCTCGGCCCCTCTAAATCATATTTTTGGACCTTCCACTAAAAGAAACGTTAAGAAAAAGACAACAACAAGATTTGATCAAAGCATCAAGTAATGACCCGATCAAAATTCCACACAAAGAAAGATCCAAAGTATCGAAACTGATTTAGAAAACCTAAGAGAATAAATGTTAAAATATGTTGTTAGTATTTATACTTTGACAAAATTTGAGATTTAATCTCTATACTTAAAAAGTCAAGAGTTAATTCCTCATATTTTTCTGATTTAAAAATTTCAGTCCAATAATTAACACAGTTAATATCTTCCATCAAAATTTATCAACTTGGCACATTGATTAAACTATTTTCATATGATTTGACAAAAATAAACAAGTTAAAGTTGAAAAATTATCATATAAATTACCAATTAGACTAGAATTTTTAAATTTAAAAAATAGGATGATAGAATTTTTAACTTTTGAATTGTATAGAGACTAAATCTCAAAGTCTATCAAAGTATAGGGACTAATAAAATGGTTTAACCATAGCCTAATTTGGCATCAACGAAACTGCCAAAATGGTTAGGAATAGGGGCGCTTTAATAATAGAAAATTATTAAATTATTTCAATAATAATCATCGTTTACTTTTAAACTTTTCATCTTTGGAAACTAAACTTTTCCTTGTGAAGCGTGAGAAGCCAACACTGTGTTTTGAGTAACAAAATTACTGAAAAAGTTTTCATGTGTCCCTTTCCTCAACACTTGGAATGCAAGAGAAATACCGGAAATAAATTTCCAAAATTTACCAAAATTCTTCTAAACCATTTTGGCATTTTCAGTGGAAAAAGACCATCATTTCTCCCCCCTCTCATCTCATTCGCGTGTTTACACGCTCCTACCCTTCGCACTCTCTTCACCGAATCCCACCAAAATATAAATTACCCACTTTCCTTGGCCTTCCCTCGCTGCATCCACTTCCGTCCTCTGCCGATCCTCCATCTCTTTTGGAAATCCCTTCTCTTCAAGCATCGATCATGGCTTCTTTCAAAACCCCAGCCCTCAAAAACCCATCCCTTTCCCTTTCCTCTAAACCCCGACTTCCTTCTGCATTTTCCGTCTCCTTCCGTGACAACCTGCGGTTTTCGCGCTCCTCCTCTAGACCGCAACGCCGTTTCTTAATCATAACAGCTTCCGCTGCATCTATCTCTAGCAAACCTACCGTACTCGTCGCCGAGAAACTCGGCGAAGCGGGTTTGACGCTGCTCAAGGAGTTCGCCAACGTGGACTGTTCTTACAGCCTCTCTCCCGAAGAGCTCTGCACCAAGATCTCGCTTTGCGATGCCTTGATTGTGCGCAGCGGAACCAAAGTCAGCCGCGAGGTCTTTGAATCAGCTGGCGGGAGATTGAAAGTTGTTGGGAGAGCTGGTGTTGGGATCGATAATGTGGATCTGGCCGCCGCCACCGAACATGGCTGTTTGGTCGTCAATGCGCCTACTTCTAACACTGTGGCGGCGGCTGAGCATGGGGTCGCGCTTTTGTCTGCCATGGCTAGGAACGTAGCTCAAGCCGATGCTTCCATGAAGGCTGGTGAGAATGATTTCGTGGTTTTTTTTTTTCTGCAGTGCTTATAATCTTTTTGGGTTGCTTAGATCTGTCGTTTGTGTTTAGATTTTCTAAGCTACTAATTCAGTGCCATCCTTAAATATTGGAGAATCTTTAGATTGGAGGGTAATTATGGATTTATCTTAATAATTTTGCTAACACCATCTCAAAGCATATAATAATGTTTCCTTCCGTGCTTTGATGTTTTGGGTTCAATCTTCAATGCTTTGATTGAATTAATGGAATATAAATATAATTAGGTTAAATTATGTTCAAGTCCTTGAATTCTTAATACATTTGGAATTTAATCATTTTACTTTTATTTTTAAGAATTTAGTATTTCTATTTTTCAGATTTAAACATGCAAGTCGTTAGCATGGTTAAAAGCCTTCTATTAAATTTTTGTTTATTATTACATCATTTTATTAGTTAGAGTTTTTTTAATTTATATTTTAAAGTGTCACATCAACGATTTTAGTAAAATAATTTTAATGGAGTTAAAAATTAAATCTGAATTTTAAATTTAAAAAGTAGATGGACTAAATTTTTAAAAATAAAAGTAAAAATAGAATGACTAAGTTTGGAATTGTAAAGAGTACAAGGACTTGGAGCATATTTTAACCATATAACTATTATCTATTTAACTTATAAAATGCTGAGTTGGTGTGAAAAATTAATTAAACAGTTGAAAAAATTAAAATTTAAAAACAAAAAGTCTGTAATTTTGAATAAATTTATTTATGTAATTAAATTATAGAGTTGTTAAAATAAATGAGTGATTAAGTTGAGATTTATAGGAATTGACATTGGTTTTCACCAATCACGAGAATGTTTGTTCATATTTACGTGACACAAGTGAGATGACATCACCACATTTACAAGTTTTCAATGTAATCATTTTCATAGTTTAATAAACAAGCAAGTTGTTTAAGTGATTTGATGTAGATATTTTGTCCTGATTTTGGTAATATAGTTTTAAGGGTTTAGGATTGGCTGCTTAAGTGATTTCATGATAGATGTTTCTGGAAACAAATTTCAACTTGTCCGTATCTTTTGTGATGCAGGGAAGTGGCAGCGAAACAAATATGTAGGTGTATCCCTTGTTGGAAAGACACTTGCTGTCTTGGGTTTCGGAAAGGTTGGATCAGAGGTAGCTCGGCGAGCCAAGGGGCTTGGCATGCATGTTATTGCCCACGATCCTTATGCCTCAGCTGATCGAGCTCGTGCTATAGGTGTGGAGCTGGTGAGCTTTGAGGAAGCCATATCCACTGCAGATTTTATTTCTCTGCACATGCCTCTCACCGCTGCTACTAATAAAATGCTCAATGATGAGACATTTGCTAAGATGAGGAAAGGTGTTCGCATTGTTAATGTTGCCCGTGGGGGAGTGATTGATGAAGATGCTCTTGTGAGGGCATTGGATGCTGGAATTGTAGCTCAGGCTGCACTTGATGTCTTCACTGAGGAGCCACCGAAACAGGACAGCAAATTGGTTCAGCACGAGAGAGTTACGGTGACTCCACATCTTGGTGCCAGTACAATAGAAGCTCAAGTGAGTTGATTCTTTAATCAATGAATTATGTCCATATTTATTTGTCTCTGAATGATGTTATTGAATTAAGCATTGTTATGTTTTTCAGGAAGGAGTGGCTATTGAAATAGCCGAAGCTGTTGTTGGAGCCTTGAAAGGGGAACTTGCTGCGACTGCAGTCAATGCACCAATGGTTCCTGCTGAGGTACACAATGACTTCATTTAGTTTTGCCTTGAGTACTTTCTTGTTGATGTGGCCTTACTTTTCTTCATGTTCTAGTTATTTAGGATTAATGTTTTACTTATGTGCTTCACTTTCACTGCAGGTTCTAATAGAGTTGAAACCATATGTCGAGCTTGCTGAAAAACTTGGGAGGCTGGCTGTCCAATTGGTAGCAGGTGTAAGTGGTGTAAAAAATGTGAAAGTGTCGTATGCTTCCTCTAGAGCTCCTGATGACCTTGACACAAGGCTGCTCCGTGCGATGATCACCAAGGGGCTTATTGAGCCTATTTCCAGTGTTTATGTGAACCTAGTTAATGCTGATTACACCGCTAAACAAAGAGGACTGCGGATTACGGAGGAACGCATTGTTATAGATGGTTCACCTGAGTGTCCACTAGAGTCCATCCAAGTTCAGATTGCCAACGTGGAATCAAAATTTGCTGGCGCGATATCAGAGTCGGGTGAGATTAAGGTCGAAGGACAGGTGAAAGATGGAATTCCCCATTTGACAAAGGTAGGGTCATTCCAAGTGGATGTAAGCTTGGAGGGTAGCATTATCCTTTGCAGACAGGTTGATCAGCCTGGTATTATTGGTAAGGTGGGAAGTATTTTGGGGCAGGAGAATGTGAATGTGAGTTTCATGAGCGTTGGGAGGATTGCGCCTAGGAAGCAAGCAGTGATGGCCATAGGGGTTGATGATCAGCCCAGCAAAGGATCTTTACAGAGGATCGGCGAGGTTCCTGCCATTGAAGAGTTTGTTTTCCTCAAGTTGTAGGTTGACAGTACCATTTGCCATATCCTTTTCTTGGGTTACAACCCTGTAGTACTAAAAAATTTTGAAAATCTGTCATTGATTGTGTTCTGTCTCGGATAAGAAAGAATAATTTCGTTGAACTTGAGTGATTCAGATTGTGATTAATATATATTTTCAGATGAACTTAAGTGATTCAGATTGTGATCAAATATGTATTTTTGATGAACTTTAAGTGATTCATTTGTGATTAATTTTGGGGTTGGGCGGTTTGTTAATACTCAAAACGTACGAGGCCGGCCGAAGTTTCAAATTTTGACTAAAACTCATGTGCTCCAAAAGTTTTGCTTTTTATACAAGAAAAGAAATCACCAAATTCCACGTTTAGTAGTATTATAATCAATCTAACTAAATGCAATCAAGCACAAGTTTATTTTTTATTACCATAATTTTGCAGCTTGACTAGTCTTGCGTGTTTGCTGGCAGATTTCATGGAGACTGGATATGGTGGAAGCTAGTTTTCAGCTTTCAGTGTTTGTCGCAATGCCATATAAAAATTTTACAATAATTTTCATGATAAATCAATGCAAGTCATCACCATGATTCAAGGAAAATAATTATCATATATAATCAATCTCTTTGTTGTCCTATTGATTTCAATATCTGATATATATTGGCAAGATATACTCAAACAAGTAAGCAGATTGTTCTTTCTCTGAAACTTACAACTTCACCATGAACAAAAGCAAGCTCCAGCTGCAACTTTGTGCAGGGATATTTACTTTAAGCATCCTCTCCAATGGTGCTTATGGTAGTGACAAAATCTTTGACATAACTCACAAAATCACTTCTCAGTTGCCAACTTTTGGATCACAGAAGGGTCTTGGTCAATTCATTTGGCTTCTTTCCAGCATCAAAAATGGGTCCACAGTGAATGTGTCGGAGTTCAAATTGGGAACCCACACTGGCACTCACGTTGATGCTCCTAGTCACTTCTTTCAGAAGTACTATGAACAAGGATTTGATGTTTCAACCCTTAGCCTTCAAACTCTTAATGGTAAATTGGTTTATATCATAAGCCTGCCACTAATTGTTTCCTTTTACCAGTTCTTTTCTCCTTAGACCTGGTAGGTGTTTCCAAGTAGTTTTTGCTTGGGATATCATTGATGACCTCACATGTTTGTTTTATTGTTTGTGTAGGTCCTGTTCTAGTAGTTGATGTTCCAAGAAATAAGAACATTACTGGTATGCCTGTTATTTATGATAATATCATATCAGTATAAAGTAGAGATAACTGGTTTCAACGAAAGACCTGCTCTGATGCTTTATTTTCTAGTCCCTGCATCAAGATGCCGATGTTGGTTGACTATTGCAATAAACGTTCTCTCTTATAATTTTTCCCTTCTTGTGATGATAAACTATGTTACCCGGACTTTTCATTTTCCTCTGAAGTATGCATGTTCAACACATAGTACATGAATGTGGGGTATGAACTTCCAAATATATGAAAAAATATACAAGTTAAAAACACTCGTTTATCGTGTTTGATCTTTCTTTTTGTGTTGTTCTCTAGTAAGTAGGCAACTAAAATATGCTTCCTACAGCTGAAGTTTTGAAGTCCTTGAAAATTCCCAGAGGAGTACATCGTGTGCTTTTCAAAACACTTAACACTGACAGGTAACTCAATATGAACTTACCACCTATTCATTTGTCTGCATTTACATATGCATAAAGCGAATATAGTTGAGTGGGCTCCTATCAGGAGTATTTTTGAAGCATGACAAGATCAGATGTCATTAATAATGGTGATGCTCCTTGATAGGATTGACTTTTGTATTGTTCTACAGAAATGGCTTAAAATTGTTGATATGTTTTCATTTTCAGGAGGCTGATGCATAAAACGGAGTTTGCTTCAGACTTCACAGGATTTAAGAAAGATGGGGCACAATGGTTGGTTGATAACACAGACATCAAACTTGTAGGTAAGATTTTACATTTTTCCTCGTTAACTAGAGGAACCTTTTTGTGCCATAGATTCAGTGCTTCAATTCTGGCTTGATGATTACACAAATGTCAGGTCCCATCATTACTTCAGTTAATGAGTCACTTCAAGAAAATGTCTTAGTAACTAATGGAACAAGGCCTCTGACTTCTGAAAGTGACACAGATGACTGATCTGATTTAATTGCAGGCAATCAATGAAGTTCAATATAATCTTCTTAAATAGAAAATATAACCATTTCTATGCCTTCATTGTTGGCAGAGCTTATAGTTTTACCAACCCATCTATCTGTATTAACTGTAGGACTTGATTACCTATCAGTTTCTGCTTATGTTGATGCTGCCCCAACTCATCATATATTTCTAAGGAAGAGGGTAAAGAATTCAGAAGTTTCCCTTGTGAATCTGAGAGAAAAAGTGTTGTTGTGCATTACTGAACTGCTCTTTTTTTTCTTTTTTTGCAGGAAATTGTTCTTGTTGAAGGTCTAAACCTTGATGACATAAAGCCAGGGAAGTATACTGTCCATTGCTTACCTTTGAGGATGGTAGGTGCAGATGGTTGCCCAACAAGATGCATTCTCATTGCATAAAACGTTTCTCCTAGTAAGGTTCTTTCACCATTAAAACCGATAATGTTATATTCACTCTAAAAACAACTAGTAGGGATGGGTTTTACATGATTGAAACTTTTCTTTTATAGTGGTTTGACTACTTCAAGCATATGCTCATTAAGCCTTAAATTTGGTGCAGGAGAGTAGGATATTGAGAGGAATGGTTTGAAGTATCAATAGAAGTTCTCTTTATGGACCTTGTGTAACCAACCTTGAATTGAAAAGTAATAAAATGCTGACATTGAAGTCTCATGAGTCATGACAGATAATTTTGCTTAACTATGTTAATTATCAGAGAACAGACTAAGCTAAAATATTGCATAGTTGTAAAAGTAAGTTGAAACATAAATGACCGCTATAGATTAAGAAAAGTGTCTCAGGAAAATCTTCATCTCCAGCAACATCATCAATCTATATTTTTGTTTACTTTTAGATCATCAAGTTTTTCTTTTTTCATTCACTGTTAACTGATTTCATGTTTATACTTAGAGCAACTGAACCAAAATTATATATTACATGTTTGTGTTGGAAATTTTGGTATGAAGATATATAGGGAAGAAGATGATTAAAGAAAATGTGAAAGGGAACACATTTTTCATTTCTTCTGTAAAATATATACTGATACAAAAGAGTGGCAGTCAATACCAAATTTCCATTATTTAAGGAAATTTGTCCCCTAGTGTAGACCTAAATTAAGTTCCACCACAATTCATTCAAGTACATAACAAAATATCATTGAACAAAAAGAACAAAATACCATTTCATCAATAATAACTTCAAAATTTTGGAACAAATCAAAGAAATTTTCTAGGATGTGATGAGTTTGAGAGAGGAGCAGCAACTTGATAATGCTGGTGTTGCTAGTCCTTGTTGCTATTACTATTATTTTTATTTGGTTGATGGATACATTTTGTTGCATTGGAAACTCTATTTTCTGTTGGATAATTATTATTGCAAAACAAAGACGGTAAGTATAAATAATAAGGAAAAATAAATAAATACTGTGCTATGGAGAACTACTGTCTTAGAAGTAATTTTGCCTTTATTGATGTAATTGAAAAATATAGTGCTTCCAAATTCGTACACCTGATTGAGGAAGGTAGAACACAATTGATATTGTTCTTTTTAAGTTTATAGAAATAAGATCAAAAATAATTTTAAATGAAAATGGTAGCATTAGTCGCATATCCCATATACAATGTTATAACTACATGTGTAACTTACTTTATTTGTTGGCATGTTTTGACATATGTATTTTAATTATTTACGTAACTCTTTTTGAGGATTTTGAGTAATTGATATTGTTATTACAATTTTAGAAGAAATTTAATCAAGCAACGACAATTTTCAAGAGTCCCAGAATGATATAATTAGATTATTTAAAGATATATTTATACTAAAGAATGAGTGATTTAATTTGGGAGAAATTTCAAAGATTCATTCTTAATCAAACTAGCTCATTTACAAAGTACTACAACGGCTGTTCAAAGACTTATGTTATGACTTCTTGATGAATATAAGAGAACACTTACTTGTTCAATGTGAAGAAATTGGTTTTAGTACAATTACCATGTTTAATTTGTGACTAAGTTTTTAAGGAGAAATTATTATGGAAAACGTGATTTAGATAATGTATAAGAATGGAGTTGTAATTAAGTGAATGAGTTGAAACTAAATCGCATTTTGTACGGTTTATTCATAGTGAGTTACTATTTGAGTAAAACTCGTGAACATCGAAAGATCTTTTGAATTGTATAACCAACTCTAGTATTCATCTCTGTTTATATTTTTTTTTACAATTATTCATTTAGTTGTAACTTATGAACAATTTTAGCTCAAGATTATAACATATTTTTTATCATAAAGCAACTTGTAATTCATGAAATAGTCTTGAGAAATGTATTTACACCTTTCCTCCCATCAACTCCGATTAAAGGCGTCAGCAAATCGCTAAGGGCATAGGCAGATGCTTTGGCTCCTCAAATTATATTTTAAAAATTTCTACTTTCACGCAATCCGTTAATGTTCTCGATGTCTCTTTTATCATTGGTGAGGCCGGTACATTTATTAGGAAAAAGAAAACGACATCGTTGCGGTATGAAATGAATAACCAATAAGAAGCGGACACGACAAGCAACCAAAACCCCCCAGTTGGGTTTTAAGGAACGTAGACTCAAGCCCTCCCCTTTAGCTTCCTTCCATTGCAGAGCCGAAGACCTCAAATCCATTTAAAAAAAATAAAAATGGAGGGAATATCGTACCAGCGATTCCCTAAGGTTAAAATCCGAGAGCTGAAGGATGACTACGCTAAATTTGAGCTTCGCGATACCGATGCCTCCATGGCCAATGCCCTCCGTCGTGTTATGATCTCCGAGGTCCCCACCATCGCTATTGACCTCGTCGAAATCGAAGTCAACTCCTCCGTCCTTAACGACGAGTTCATTGCCCATCGCCTCGGTCTCATCCCTCTCACCAGCGAACGCGCCATGTCTATGCGCTTCTCCCGTGACTGTGACGCTTGCGACGGTGACGGTCAGTGCGAGTTCTGCTCCGTTGAGTTCCATCTTCGCGCCAAATGCATTTCCGATCAAACCCTCGACGTTACCAGCAAGGATCTCTATAGTTCCGACCATACTGTTGTTCCCGTCGATTTCACCGATAACGCTGGCTACGATTCCACTGAGCCTAGGTACTTAGGGTTAAATTTGTAAATTACTCCTGATTTGTTTTTAAATTGCATTAGGGCTTTAGGATTCGACGTTCGTACAACTGAAATTGTTTCTTTTCAGAGGGATTATTATTGTGAAGTTACGGCGAGGGCAAGAGCTGAGGCTGAGGGCAATTGCGAGGAAAGGGATAGGGAAAGATCACGCCAAATGGTCACCTGCTGCGACCGTGACTTTTATGTATGAACCTGAGATTCATATCAATGAGGATTTGATGGAAAGCTTGACGCTTGAAGAGAAGCTAAGCTTTGTTGAGAGCAGTCCAACTAAAGTCTTTGACATTGACCCAAATACCCAACAGGTATGCTATGCCTTTACTTTCTACATCATTACATCTATTCTAACAAAGAAATTGTTCGGGGTTAAGCTTTGGGTTGTGTTGGCTATCACTAGAGCTTCTGGATTGTTAAAGCAATTGCTGGTTTTGATTAATTACATCTGTGATCTGTCCAATAGGAGGATTGAATTGCTTTGCACGTCATCAAGGTCTTTCCTTTTAGAGTTTCTAGTTTGCTTGAGCTTAAAATGTGGATGTGTTTTAGTAGCATTTTGTCTTTATATGTTTCTTACAAAAGTTCCTCTTATGTGCCTTTTACTTTTCTGAATCATGAGGATATTGATGGAACTTGAGCTTCAGTTTAGGTTTCTGGATTGGAGTGTTTCTCCTTGTATTAGGGCCGTTAATACCACCCTGTGTTTATCTCAAAGCTAAAGATGCGAGGTGTCAAACTACATTTCTTTCTGCTTTCATTTAAATGGGGCCTGCTTGCTATGCTGCCATTACTGTGTTGAAAACCTTTTTTCTATAGGAAGTCTCCAATGATACTGTAATGTTGTTACTGACTATTATGCCAGTGAGTGTTGAAGTATTAGTTCGTTTGATTAGTGCTTTTTTTTCCCCTCATATTTTGTGTAGATAGCTGTTCTGACTTGCTTGAGCATCATATGTTTCATGTATGTTGAGTGCATTGTTTCAGTCCCTATATTGTGAGCCAAAAATTGGAGGTTATGCTATTTCACTGCTGCTGCTGTGGGCGCTGCTAACTATGAATTCTATTTTTATCTTGAAAACAGGTTGTGGTGGTTGATCCAGAGGCGTATACCTATGACGATGAGGTGCTAAAGAAAGCTGAAGCTATGGGAAAGCCAGGTCTTGTGGAGATATATGCCAAAGAAGACAGTTTCATCTTTACAGTTGAATCCACTGGTGCGATCAAAGCTTCTCAGTTGGTTCTTAATGCTATAGAAATCCTGAAACAGAAGCTGGATGCGGTTCGCCTGTCTGAGGATACTGTGGAAGCTGATGATCAGTTTGGCGAACTAGGTGCCCATATGCGAGGAGGATGATCTGCTTGTAATTAAGAACTAGCCATTGACATTTGTAGGTTTCAGAAAAGGCGTGTTTCCATCTAACTAACTTCCTTTTGTTTAAAACTCTTGAGATATTTTGGGTAGAACAGACTACTTGTTTTCCTTGATGAAAATTGTCAGCTATATGCCATCTGTTTTAAACTTAAAAGCCAGCAAAGCATGGACTGACAAATGATTTAGCCTGTGGCTTATTACTTTGTCCAAACTATCAGCCTTTGTATTTATGTTTCTGGCTAGTTGGTTCTTGCCACCAGTGATTCATCAGTGAGCTTTTAGCTGGTTGAAATGTATAGTAGCATTTCGCTTTTCGCCTCTATTGTATGTTGAGATTAAGTTTCCCTTTGGCTTCGTCAAGTTGTCATCTAGGTTTAAAAATGGTGACTACAGCTACAGTAGGAGCTTATGTGGTTACAACTTTATTACTCCATTCTTATTTTGCTTCTCTACTCGAGCCTTTATCGAAGTTTTCAAAACTAAATTGACGGTCAAACTGATCAAATCATCAATTTTCAGTTCAATGAGTTCATCCATTTTTAATCACCAGTTCAATTAATTTATTTGTGAATCAATTGATCTAATTTGGATCGATACAGTTGAAACTAAATTTTAACTAATTTATGTAAATCTTGGCGGTCCAAGAATTCTCTTATCAACTTATACATGAAACAAGCCAAAATAATACAATGACACGTTTAATCATCTTCTTCCTTGGCACGAATGTTTAGAACTCGGATTGAGTGTTTTCTAGTTCCAATTACTACTGTTTTTGTTACTTGCTAATCCCATTAACTGTGATTCACATTTAAATGGAATGTTTATTCTGACAGTCAAATGTAATAGTTTTTTTCAATTTACAACATAAAGAAGGCAGAACCAGATTCTGATGATGATACAAGATACAAATGAAGCGAATATGATTTGATATAATATGGCCGACGCGTATAACTTGCAAACCAGTTTTATGTACAGAAGAAGTGGCATCTGTTGTGTTCTGCCCCGGTTTAGTCACTTTCATAGTCCTCATCATCTCCAAAGCTGAAAACAGATGCATCAGCCGCCATTGCCCTGAATTCACTTTCTGAGCTAGACACTTGAACACCTGCAGCAGGAGGAGCTGCAGCAGCAGCAGCAGCAGCAGCAGCAGCAGCAGCAGCAGCTTTTCTTGGCTCACTAGTACCATGCATCGGTTGAGAGCTTGCACTTCCTAAAGAAACTTGCCCGGTAGAATGCACCAAACTTGCAACTTGATCTGATTTGTCATTTGTTTCAGGTTTGGAGGCTGCTGAATTAAGAGCTATTCCCTCTACAGATGTTGCCTTATTCTGCCTGCTCTTCGATGAGCCAGATTCTTCTGCCTCACCGTCTGAGAACACATCATCTTTGTCATTATGTCCTGGATCTTTATTTTCATTTGCTGGGGCTGCACCTCCGTCAGTTGATGCAGCACCAGTCCCGGAGCTTTCATCTGGCTTATTGGTAGTAGTTTCAGTCTGGGGCGTGGTTGGAACAGTACCATTATAATCTACTAGCACAACCTCAACCTGGAAACCAGGGGACGGTAATTTCCTCTGCATATTAACAAAAGGAAGCTCATAAAATCAGAGAAGAAATTATTTGGGCCAGAAAGAAAGAAATGAAGATCCAAGACAACATGGAACATCACAATACATTTCATGGTTTACCTTGTCAAACCAATCAAGCTCACTGGTATTCAGAACTTTTCTGTTTTCTATCATTGTTGTGTTTAACCAACTGATAAATCAAAAGGGGCAGAATCACAAGATGATTAGTTACAAAATAGTAAAACCTGAAACTACTTTTACAGGGATGAGGGCTACCAACATACCAGTAGAAATCTCCTTGGCGATCATGAAAATGAACTTTGAAGTCCCCAGCCAACTGAGTTAGACCAGGCTCCCCAGGCAAAGCAAAGACCATAACTCCTTTCTTTGGTGCGCTAAACCAAAAATCTTCAGGCTGTGAGGAACATGCACGTGAACATTATTTCAAATTGGTATTCTGATGCTCGGGCTTTCAAATGGCATTTTTTTAAACATATTGGTGGTGGTTATAATCATGTTGTAAAAATCGGACCAGACCGACTTGTTCAACCATTGAACTGGGAAATAGTTGCTCCAATCGTTTAACCATATAAGTTGAACAAAATATATATATAACTGGCCAAACCAGTAATAACCGGAAAAAAAACTGGTAAAAAAAAAAAAGAATTAGATTTTTTAACAAAAAAATTTCGGTTTTTTAATCATATTTTGGTCCATTTCATTTTTTTTTTCTGTAAATATAATTCTTCCTAATTTTTATGATTTTTAGTATTTTTCCTTTTCGAATATTTTATGAATTTATATATTTTAATGGGTTTCCTTAATTATTACGAATTTATATATATTTTAATATTTCCTGAGATGGTTGAACCACCCAATTGAACCAAAAATAAAATACCTAACCGGTGTGACCACCAGTTTGGCATTTACCATGATTATAATAATTATACAAAACAATCAAACAGATTACAGACATACCGAGAGATCCTTGGTGCGCGGATGCTTCTTTGTTGAGAAGAGAACACCTGTACACAGGAGTATTGAAGTTCATGATTTAATCTAGGATGATAGCTAAGATAGCATTAAATGACAATAAAATGGCTGCATGTCACTTTAATCTGTCAATTTCCCAAAAAAAAAAAAGAACCATTGTACAGTATTCGTAACAAAAGATAAATAGCATCAAGAGTTAGGTTTGAACCTTAAACATGAGGAAGCAAATTAATTCAACAATGAAATTATGAGATTACTTAGTTGCTATTGGGAAGATTCAAATACAACATAGGAGTTTCAGACTATGGCTATGTATTTAAACACATTTACGCCAGCATTATACCATAAAACACCACCAGTACATAATAAACAGGAGTTTGAGATACTAGTGCCTGCCTGCACCGTGAAGGTTGAACCAATTATCTTGTATTCAAACCTATAAGGCATTTGTCTGTGTTGAGAACATCTAAAACACCCATATGCAATGAGAAGTTCAGCATAAAACAATAAGAACAAACCAGCAATCAAAAAAAGGGAATTGTTTGCAGAGACAAATAAGATATACCATTATGATCAGAGATAGTGATGGAGGGCCTGATCCAATAAGGGCAGCGATGGAGCCGGAACCCCCTAAGCATACACCTGCATAAAAAGTGGATCAGCACTAAATGAAGACCAAAAATGCAACACAAACATTCTATAGCCAGATAATACCTCCGCCCAGGCGGGTTTTCACCATTGAAGTATGTTAACGTGCGTTCGAAGTATTTGACATATCTCTACAAAGCATGCAAAAAAGGAAATGCCAAAGATAAGATGAGATAAATAGCTTGCCAGAAACAAATCTTGAAAGTATAAATTTTATATCACTGAAAATCAGTTGCTCACAATTTGACTTGGCAGAACAAGGCCCTTTCCATCAACACATCTTTTCTGGTTGTAGTAGTCAATGGACTCTTCAGCAGTGGGGAAGAACTGCAGAAGGATAGCAATTAGCAAATAAGTTATATAAGAACATAATCATCCATTGTGACCAAGAAATGTGAAGCTACACCAAATTTACTAGCACTTCTTCAACTCGTTCATTGAGTCAAACCTTCAAGTATAGAAGAAGGCTAGAGATCATCAACCCTGTCCTTGCCATTCCAGCTTTACAATGCACAACTACAACATTCTCAATGTCCTCCTTCAACCATGAGTAAGCACTTCGACAGAAAGATATTATCAATTGAATTGGGGGGCAATTATGATCATCAAATGGGAAACTAGCCACCTGAAGAAAAAGTTTGGTATAAATGACATAAATAATGAGATGACTCAATTTCACTTCACACTCTGCTCATCTTACAGTAAGTTTTAACAGGCTGTATTTGCTGTTATACATGAATTGAGTGGGAAACAAAAAGTAATGGTTTTCGTCAAAGTTGAGGAGGAATTGACTAGTCCGGGAATTATCCTCATCAATGACTGATTGTCATCATTGAGTAAAACACTCTTCTTAATCCTGTCTTAATGGATTCCATTGAAAAATTGTTTAACAAGAAAACTGGTGGCTGGTTTCATCGTTTTAAGATGAACTTATTTTTATATCTGATTTGTCCTACGCGTCCTACCAAATGGGAAGTAAAATAATTTTCAAATGCCAAAATAGGGTGATATAGTTATCTGGCTAAGAGATATAAAGGTTCTTCTATCAAAGCTGAACAAATAGGTGTGGAGCACAATGCCACCAAATAACCAAATTAATTTAAGAAATAAACCTGGGAGAAGTATTAGAAGTAAACATATTCCCATAAGAGTTCCCATAACAAATAGCAGCATACCTTTCCTTCAAGTAATGAAGCATCATATAGTCTTTCAGAGCAAAGGTTATACACTTTGTACTTGTCCTGCATATAGAAAGTCAATAGAGTTTAGCACCAAAAGCTGCAGTGGGGCTGGCCAAGGACGAAAACATAGTAACATACATATGAATTAGTGACAAAAAGGCCACTTCAATCCAAAACTTTCTTTTGAGTGGTACAGCCAAATATTCAGGAACAATGACTTTAACTGCTTCAGAAACCTCAACCGAAAGGTTCATACTGAAGAGAGGTGGGCGTAAATTTTGAAAAAGGTACAGGCCGGAAAGTTGAACATAGACTTGTGAAGTTTTTATTTGAAGATAGACGATTGCCAAAGAAGGCATAGACAGAACAGAGTGAAGGCTGAGGAAAGTTCTCATGTTCAAAGAGCAGAATATTAAAAGAAGAGGCAAGAATAATCTCTCCCAACCACCAATCAAAATTTAATAAATCAGTATTTGAATGAGCTGCTCTGCAGCAAAGACAACTTATCATCATTGCACACAGTCCTGTAAGATGTTTAATATATCTCAAATACTGAAAAAAAAACTAACACAAACGAGGGAAGAAATTTGTTTTTGTTCAACTTATGATGCCAGAACAACGAACTTGCCATCTATTTAGGATATAAATGGTAAAGCCCCAACAAAGAAACATCACAAAAATCAATATGTCTTAGTAAATTACTACAAGAAGCAATCATAAGACAAAATTTTACGGAAAAATTGTAAAAATAACATTAATCAGGGGAAATGCCAGAAAAGAAAAGAATAATGATGCATGTTATATTGATAGAGATTTGATTACCTTGTGATATGTTTCAAAAAACTTGATCACTTCTTCCATGTGATTACGATAGAAACCCTGTATCACAATTATACATTTTTTAATGCAGGCATGAAAGGATAGTCAAATTCAACTACCGATTTATGTAGCTACCTCAACATATCCAAAAAACCCAGAGCTCAAGTCACCAGCAGGGAACCCCATAGCAATTATGTTCTCAGTGATGTATGTCATATCTAAGTCAAATCCTCCTTCCTGAAGTGAAGGTGCACAGGTAAAGTCACAAATATTGAGATTCAAATCAGAGTACAAAACAACAGTTACTAGACATATCACACATGAAATTCTTTTATTTATTATTTAAAATATTGGAGAAAAAATGATATGGGAAAGAAGAGCAAACAGCCCACCTGGTATCTCCGTTTGTTCTGTGAAACAACATGACGAGCCTTAACCTGTACAGCTTTTACTGCATTTTTAGATGAGTCCACTATACCTTTCGTAATTGTTCCAAGAAAACCAGACTGCGTGGTTGCTGAAGCACCGTCAGAACTATCACTAGCAGGAGATTTTGGAGATGAACGCAGTCCAAACCCACTAGTAAATCGTGAAAAAGTTGATTTTCCAGCATTTCCTGTTGGTGAGTTCTCTTGCGAGGTAGTAAATGGCTGAGGAATTTTTAAATTTTTGGCCCATGATGACAGCTTGGATGGTGCATCAAGAGTAGGATTAGTAGATCCTGAATCTGTGACAGCAGGAGTTTGTACCTCAGAATCTTTAGCAGGAGGCGAACTTGGCTTGTCAGCAGGTACATTATCCATTCTGCCGTTCCAGAGGTCTAAATAATAATTGAACGTCAAGAGTTAAAAGACCCAGCATATAAGACACAAGTTTATAGTAATTACAACTGCAAGCATAATGTAGAATTTCAGCTAATAAATACTAAATGCTATAAGAAACATAGACTTTTTGTCTTCCTACATTTAAGTAAACAAAAATCACAATTTGCTACATACCCAAATTGATTTGACTTATTGCCCCAAAGCAAGTATAAAATGGGATGAAAATGCTGACATAAGCAGATAGTCAGGTGAATCTTCTACTTTTCTGTACGTTACATTCTTCCAAGTAATGCATGGCACATCAGTCTTTTCATGATCTTACAAAGCAAAAGTAGTGCCAAAATAACATAATTGCAATAATGCAAGGTATAGCACCGATCACTCTAGGAGATACTTTTAATCTATGCATTTATTTCCAGAAGAAATTTCAGCTGTCCATTACTAACAATTAAGAAAAGGTTGTGAGTTGCAGCATGCTAGGCAAGCAACCGTTCATACAGAAAAATAATGTACAAGAACAACTATTACAACTGTTTCAAATGCGAGATTAACAAATTATCAGCTTCTCACTCTGATTACTTGCTAATTAACATATAATAGTTACTGATTGTTCACTCCAAAGATCAAAAGAACATATTCATTTGCTCTTCAATTACATTAAAGTCTTCAGCATCTAATCAAAATAAAACTTCAGAAACCCTAAACAGTTGAAAAGCAAAAACTAAAGGTGAAATAACATGAAATCATCGACTCTTCCAAAAGATTTGATTAAAGAGATTAAGATCAACGGCAATTATCTTACCTCGTATTGAGACTACGGAATCACTTTAGTAGGGGATTGCCAAAAAAAAAAAAAAAAGGACTTAGGTTTTCAAAATTGAACACGGCGATGGAGAGAGAGAAGGGACCGAGGAGGGAGAAGTGGCATTTGGTATTTTTCAAGGTTCTTTATTGCGTCAGTTCACGCGCTCTCCGTGGCCAACGAATGTGGACCGCTGATCTGGTAGAAATTGTATTAAAGCTTGAAATTGGACGGTGCGTGATTTGTTTCACAATTACTGAATAAACTGTATTAGTTCCTACAATGAGATATGTTCTCTCAAGATTCTTTTATATGGCCCCATACTTTCTCTTCTTGGTCAATATATGGCCCCATGCCATACTGATGAATATTCATATATTTAATCTTATAATTTTATTAGGATAAACTCAATTATTACCTCTTATCTTATCTTAAAAATTCTTCTTCCCCCAACAAAGTAAATCTAGATTTGGTAATATAAAAGTATCGATCTTCCATCTGTTTTTCTCATCTAATTGCTTATAATTTATTTATTGTTTAGAGAAAAGTATATTGCTTATAAATGCGATTTTTTGCATTGTTTTATTTTATATGAAATATTCATATAATATATTATTATGCAGAATTCGGATAAATTTTGTTAGTTTAGTCTATTATCATCTCGATTATGGTGATTAGGTTAATAGATTATCAATCACTAAAATTCATAGCTTAATCGACTTAATATATATTTATTAGGAAAACTGCATAAAAAATCACTAAATTATTAATAAGTTTATGTTTTAACTACTCAACTTTAAAAAGTTTCAAAATGATCACTAGATTATTTCAACTTTGAACATCATAAATTTACGAATTACAATCTAAACAACTTCTCTCTGTTATTTGTCCATTGTTGTTTTTGTTGGCTTTTCTTCTTCATTTGCTTCTCAAGCAATAACAAACTTTGCCGTGGTTCATCGTTTGGTCCTTGTAGCTGAACCTTGCTTCAATAGTTTTACCCCCAGTGGATTCTCCTTGCTCTGTTTCATTAGCAAAATTACTAAATAACATGAGGAAAACAATTATAGGCTTTAACACGTTCTAATATTGATATCAATATATGTATTTGGAAAGAATTAGAAAAATATCCATGGCCAAAATTTACATCTGAGTCCGAGTATTTATAATATAAATGCAATTGTAATTACCTTTAGGCAGGTTCTAGCTGTAAGGCCGCAGATGGGGTAATTCACAGGGCAGCAACTATAGTGATCATCACAGCATTCAATTGGGCAGTAGCCTCACACAAAGCAGTATTTACTAAGGCATACAAGCAATAGCAAGTGCATCCTGGAGAGCATGTGTCGTATTCATCACAAACCGTCGAGGGCTTGACGGGTGAAGGTGCAGAGAGCGCTGGCTTAGGGAGGTTCTGTCCTTTCTTGATGGGGTACGGTGCCATCATTGCAATGCCACGCTTTCCAACCACATTAATTTTTGTTAGAATTAAGTGACCCAAATTCTTATTTAAATAAAATACGATGGAAAATAAAATAAAAGTAAAATCCATATAGAACTAGACTTCTTTTATTTTATTTTAGAATAAGGTTTTTAAACTTTATTAAACTTCATCTATTTTATATTGATTAGGATAAGGTGTTTCAATTCTACTAGAATATGGCTTTACAAGCCTATAAATAGAAATAGTTTATTCCTCTTGTATTGAATTTAAATTTTTCGACATAGTGAATTTTCTTCTCCTCTGCCCGTGGTTTTTTCCCAAAAGGATTTCCACGTAAAATTTGTGTGTTCTTTATTTTATTTTATTTTTTTTATAAATTGGTATCAGAGCTTCCGGGTTATTCATCTCGATCACGGTAATTGCGTCTTTGAAGTATGAAATTCCGCTGTTGAATCGCAACACCAGATTTGCATTGTGGCAAATTAAGATACAAGCAGTTCTTGCACAGATAGATCTGGAGGATGCCCTGCTAGGGATAGATAAGATGCCTTCGACATTAACAGATGAAGAGAAGAAGCGTAAGGATCGAAAGGCGTTAACACAGTTACATCTGCATTTTTCCAACGAAATTTTTCAGGATGTGATGAAAGAGAAGACTGCCGCTGCATTATGGAAGAGGCTAGAACAAATATGTATGTCGAAAACTCTAACAAGCAAGTTGCATATGAAGCAGCGTCTTTATCTCATCGTTTGGAGAAAGGTGCGTCTGTACACGAAAACTTAACAGTGTTTAAAGAAATTCTCTCAAACTTGGAGGCCATGGAGGTTCAGTATGATAAGGAAGATCTAGGGTTGATTCTACTTTGTTCGTTGCCCCCGTCTTATTCAACCTTTAGAGACACGATTTTATATAGCCGCGAGTCTCTCACAGTTGATGAGTTTTATGATTCTTTAACCTCGTATGATTAGATGAAGCATCTTGTGGTTAAACCCGACTCTCAGGGAGAGGGTCTCATTGTTCGTGAGAGACAAGATCGGCATGCTGATGATGATCGTGGTAGGACACAGGAACGGAATCCTCGTGGTAAATCTAAAGGTAGATCGAAGTCTTCAAACAGAGGTAAAACTTGTAACTTCTGCAAGAAGAAAGGGTACATTAAATCTGAGTGCTATAAACTACAAAATAAGATTAAAAGGGAGGCTGCGAATCAAAAGGGAAAACAACCCGAAAATTTCGGTGAAGCTGATATTGTAGAAGATTACAGCGATGGTGAACTTCTAGTTGCTTCTATCAATGATTCTAAAGTAAGCGAGGAATGGATACTTAATTCAGGTTGCACCTTCCACATGAGTCCCAATCGGGATTGGTTTACAACTTACGAAACAGTATCTGAAGGTGTTGTTTTGATGGGAAATAATGCTTAGTGTAAAATCGCAGGTGTTGGAACAGTTAAAGTTAAGATGTTTGATGGAGTTGTCAGAACACTTAGTGAGGTACGACATGTTCCAGAATTGAAGAGAAATTTAATTTCGTTGAGTACTCTTGATTCAAAAGGGTACAGATATACAGCTGAAAGTGGGATTTTATAGATTTCCAAAGGTTCCTTTGTTGTGATGAAAGGGCAAAACAAAACTTCCAAGTTATATGTTTTGCAGGGTTCTACTGTTATTGGTGATGCAGCTGTCGCTTCCTCTTCCTTGTCAGATGATGATATTACTAAACTTTGGCATATGCGCCTAGGGCATATGAGTGAAAATGGCATGGTGGAATTGAGTAAATGAGGACTTCTTAATGGGCAAGGAATTTGCAAACTAAATTTCTGTGAGCACTGTGTTTTTGGGAAGCAAAAGAGAGTTTAATTCACTATAGGAATCCATAACACGAAGGGAATATTGGAGTATATTCATTCTGATCTATGGGGGCCATCTAGGGTGCCTTCGAGAGGTGGAGCTAATTATATGCTAACCTTTATTGATGATTTTTCTAGAAAAGTTTGGGCGTTCTTCCTAAAGCAGAAAAGCGATGTGTTTTCAACATTTAAGTCTTGGAAAATTATGATTGAAAAACAAAAGGGAAAACAGATAAAATACCTCTGCACGACAATGACTTAGAGTTCTGTTCTGATGAGTTTCATAGATTGTGCAAGTCAGAAGGGATCATGAGACACTTGATAGTTCGTCATACTCCACAGCAAACCGGCGTTGCAGAATGAATGAACAGAACGATCATGGAGAAGGTTCGATATATGTTGTCAAATGACAACTTATCAAAGTCATTTTGGGCAGAAGCAGCCTCTACTGTATATTTTTTAATCAACCGATCTCCATCCGTTGCCATTGAGAAAAAAACTCCACAAAAGGTATGGTCTGGTAATCCTGCTAATTATTCTGATTTAAAGATTTTTGGGTGTCCTGCTTATGCTCATGTTGATAATGGAAAATTGGAACCGAGATCCATTAGATGCGTTTTACTTGGTTATAAAGCTGGTGTAAAAGGGTATAAGATATGGTGTCCTGAAAATAGAAAAGTTGTGATTAGCAGAGATGTTGTTTTTGATGAAACTGCTATGCTACCTAACTTATCTCTTAAAGACTCTTCCAATAAAGAAAATCAAAAGCAGGTGGAGTATTAGATTAATACAGAGTCAACTCCTCAAGCCAGAACAAAAATTGAGAATAGAGTTGCTTCTTCACGACAATACTCTATCGCCAAAAATAGAACTAGAAGAGAAATTAAACCTCCAAAGAAGCATGCCGAGGCTGATCTAGTTGCTTATGCTTTAAATGTGGCTGAAGATATAGATGTGAATCAAGAGCCATCTAATTATTCTAATGCGTTAGCTGTGAAGACTCAGAAAAGTGGATGTTTGCTATGCAAGAAGAGATGGAATCACTCCACAAAAACAGAACATGGGACCTTGTGAAACTTCCTAAAGGTAAAAAGGTTGTTCGTTGTAAATGGGTGTTTTGTAATACCCCGAAAATATTTATAGTAAAATATTATCCGTGATATAGTAAAATAAGGAAATAAAGTGACAAAAAGGGAAATTTTGAGTTATGTCAATATTGGGAAGTATATTATGACATATTGATTCAAGAAACGATTAAATTGTAAAAGTGAGAAAAGTTTTGTGGCCCAAGAGTAAATACTCAAAATTTGAAGGATTAAAGTGTAAATATGAAAAATTGAAGGACTAATAGTGCAAATATTTTAAGGGTGGAATGATTTAGAAACCAAGGAAAATTGATGAATTAGGACCAAATTGAATAGGTGAAGAATTATGAGGGACTAAATTGTAATTTTACCAAATAAGTGATGACTCAAGATTGTAATTTTAAAAGATCACAAAGGGCAAAATGGTCAATTGGAAGAGAGAGAAATCTAGAGACAATGATGATGTTGGAGATATTTTAGATAAATTAAATAAATGAATATTAGTTTATTAATACTTTAAATTGATTTTTAAATGATATTTTATTATTTTATTATTTTATTATTATTTTATTTAATATATATATGTAAGGAAAGAAAGGGGAGGATGATCACCATTCTCATGCAACTAACGTGAGAAGAAGAAGAAGAAAGAAAGTTTTCCTTTTCTTACAATTTAGTCCTTCCTCTAAAAAATCATTATTTTCACCTAAAAATTGAAAGAATTTCCATAGCCATCAAGAGAGAAAGATAGCAAGGAGATGATGGGGAGCAAGAATATCAAGTTGGATTCAAGAAATAGAAGCTGGAGGAGAGAGAAAAATCAAGTTAAAGATTGAAGTCAATAAGAAAAGGTAAGTACATCAATATTTCAATATGTTTTTAAGTTTGTTATTATTAACAAAGCATGGAAATAATGTTATAGTTGAGTTTTCTTACATAAGGTCCTATGTTCTTGATATGTTAGCAAAGAGAAAATAAGAGAAAGTGATGAGAAATGGTGTAGAAAAAGAAAATAAGGGTGTTATAACATGGTAATTAATATCTTGCACTAAAACAGTTATGGACAGCAGCAGTAGTCTAACTTTGAAAAATCACCAAAAATTTTAGAAATCGAATTATTGGATTAATAAAATATGAGATTAAATATTATTGAGTCTAGTTTCTTATAGAAGAAACGGTGTAACTAATGGATTTGTAAATCGTGAAATATAATGAATTTTGTGAGACAAGATCAGAATGAATTCGGGTTCCCCTATTCTGAATTTGGAAAATCATAAAAAATTGGATAGAAATAATTAGGGGCTTAAATTTATATGTTTAGAATCTTGAATAAGTATATTTTCAATATAAATAAACGAGAATACCATTCAAATTATATACAAGGAGATAATTAATTTTTAGTAAAGAAGGGTCAGAACTGTCAGACAACAGAACAGGGGTAACTTTAAAGAATAAACTGTACTTATTGGCTAAACCAAAAAATATTAAAATTTTATGGCAAGAAGATATATGAGTCTAGTTTCAGGGAAAATTTTTAGATCTTAATTTGGAGCTCTATAGCTCCAGATATAAATAATTTAGTGACTATGACACAGATGGACAGCTTGAATATTCATAAAAGTAAAATATATATATATATATATATATATATATATATATATAGATAATGTTACTTACAAGTGTGTTATATACATTAACGATGTGGAATGGAGAGGAGGAGGAGGAAAACATATATGAATATTCATTTAGCATGGCTAATTTGCATATTTTAGGCTCGGGGACTAAATTGAATAAAAGTAAAACTTTATGGGCAATTTTGTAAAAATGTCAGAAATGACCATATTGCATGAAATGGATTATTTTATTATTTAAATTACAAAATTGAATAAAATTATTAATTTAGTTCAAGATAGGGGGAAAACATGTTTTAGGGATTAAATTGAAAAGTGTTGAAATTATGGAAAATTCTGATATTTTATAGAATTCATGGATTGTTATCAATATGTATGAGAGTAATAGCTGAAAATAAGGATTAAATTGGAAGAATTTTATTTTCCTGACCCTAAGGATGAAATCATCATTAATTAAAAGTTTAGGGGCAAAATGGTAATTTTGCCTAGAGCATTAATTAAATGCATTAGAATATGAAATGAATGACAATGATGATCAAATTTATTTATAAAGATCCGGACGACTCAAATATGAGACTTGATCGTGGAAAAGAAAAGATGTCGGATTAATGAAATTATAAACACAAACAAAAAATGAGGTAAGTTCGTGTAACTTGAATTATATTCTTAAATGCTTGAGATTGTATGTTATTTATGTGAATATGATTTGAATGTTCATTGTATGAAAATTTATGAAACATTGATATATTTGATAAAAGGAGAAGGAATCCCGGTTGAATGAAAGGAAAATTCGATGGACCTTTGAAAATGAATTGACGGTAAAAAGGATCTAGCCCGAATGGGTGATCCTATTCTGATATAGCCCTCCTGAAGAATACGTGTAAAATGGATTTAGCTCGGACGGGTAATCCAAATTAGGGTCTGAATTTAGCCTGGACTGGTAATTCAGATCCAAGCTCATTAGAGTAATTGTCGTTGCAGGGGATTTAGCCTGGACTGGTAATCCCGACAATATTCTATGAGTTTATATTACAGGGGATTTAGCCTAGACTGGTATTCCCACTATAAGGATGAGGTTCGCGGGAGTGTGCTCTCTGATATGAAATGTGTAAGACCATGGTTGAAAGATACCATGGCAGCCTGATATGAAATGTGTAAGACCATGGTTGAAAGATACCATGGCAACCTGATATGAAATGTGTAAGACCATGGTTGAAAGATACCATAGCAACATGACAGAAAATGAGTAAGACCATAGTTGAAAGACACTATGGCATCATGTTAAAGATAAATAAGACCGTGGATGGGAGACGCTATGACATCTGTTGAACAATTGATATTCAGGTAATATGTATCGATGACGAATGGTTATATGAAATAATTATGAAGATAGATAAACGAAATAAGTATAAGTACATGGAATATAATTTATGTTAAGTTTGATATAAGCTATTACCTAATAAATATACATAAAATATATGGAAATGATGGAGCATGAAATATTGATATAATGAAATGAATGATATATGCTTATAAAGAAACGATAAGAGAATGATATGTTTCATGACATGTACAAATATGATTATCTTTGATATGTTGATACAAGGAAATTATGTAAGTAAAGACAATTATTAAACTCAAGTGTGACATGTCGAGAAAATAAGTATATCAATGTTGAATTTATATGAAATATGTGCAAGTATACTAACAATGATGTGGCTTGACGCTTAGACAAAGGTCAAGCTATTGATTGAATGGTAACATGTTTAATTATAAGAAGCATTGAAATGGTAAGTACTTAGATGAAAATAAATTTTAATTTAAGATTTTGCGAAATTTTTTTTATGATCCCGATTTAATTCCGGTTGGTTTTTAATGTATGTTTGGGGCTTCAAGGGCCGAATAAAGAGACGTTATGATTATTTTCAAAATATGAATAATAAATAACTCAGAATTATCTGAAAATGTTCAGTAAACTCCGGTAATGCCTCGTACCTATTCCGACAATGGATACGGGTAGGGGTGTTACATGTTTAAAAAGAAAGAAGGGACTCTAGGAGTTGAAGAACCCAGATATAAAGCAAGGCTTGTTGTAAAGAGTTACAGTCAAATTCCAGGAGTGGACTTCACAGATGTGTTCTCTCCAGTTGTTAAGCATAGTTCGATTCGAGCTTTGCTTGGTATTGTGGCCATGCATGATTTGGAGCTTGAGCAGTTAGATGTAAAAATTGCATTTCTGCATGGAGAACTTGAGGAGGATATTTACATGCAACAACCAGAGGGTTTTATAGTCTCGAAAAGAGGACTATGTTTGCTTCTTTGAAAAAGTCTCTTCTGATTTGAAAGCAGTCACCAAGCCGATGGTACAAGAGGTTTGATTCCTTTATGACTTCTCATGATTTCAAAAGAAGTAGTTTTACAATTGTGTTTACTTTAAGAAAAACAATGATGGTTCTTTTGTGTATCTACTTCTTTATATTGATGACATGTTGATAGCGAAGAAAAGATAAAGGAGAGATAAGAAATGTCAAAACCCAACTAAGTAAAGAATTTGAGATGAAAGATTTAGGACCAAAGAAAGAAGATACTTGGAATGGAGATTCTCGAAATAGAAAAACAAGTAAATTGTACCTAAGTCGGAAGGGTGCATTGAGAAAGTTCTTTGCGGAGTTCAATATGCGAGTGCTAAGCCTATTAGTACTCCTTTAGCGACCATTTTCGGACTTTCATCGCTTTGTCTCCACAATCGATGATGAGATTGAGTACATGTCACATGTTCCATACTCTAGTGCAGATGGGATCTCTCATGTATGCTATGGTTTGTTCACGTCCAGATTTATCATATGCGATCGGTCGATTAGCGATACATGGCGAATCCCAGTAAAGAACACTGGAAAGCAGTTCAGTGGATTCTAAGATACTTATGAGGTACTACTGATGTTTGCTTACAGTTTGGAAGAACTAGAGATGGAGTCATAGGTTATGTCGATGCTGATTTTGCTGGAGACCTTGATAAAAGAAGATCTCTCACAGGTTATGTCTTTACAATCGGAGGTTGTGCAATCAGTTGGAAAGCCACTTTGCAGTCTACAGTCGCTTTGTCTACCACTGAAGCTGAGTACATGGTGATTACTGAGGCTTGTAAAGAAGCTATTTGGTTAAAGAGACTCTTTAGTGAACTCAAGAAGACCTTCAAATCAGCACAGTATTTTGTGACAGTCAGAGTGCCATCTTTCTTACAAAAGATCAAATGTTGCATGAGAGAACAAAACACATTGATGTTCGGTATCATTTTGTTCGTGATATTATTGTTCATGGTGATATTGTTGTGAGCAAAATTAATACTCATGAAAATCCTGCAGATATGATGACTAAGTCACTTCCTATAACCAAGTTTGAGCATTGCTTAGACTTGGTTGGTGTTCATTGTTGAAGTTAAACCCTTAAGGGGTTTTATGGAAGATGTGGAGAACTTGTTTATTGAAAGTTCGTGATGAAGAACTTGTTCATTGAGAATTTGTGTCAAGGTGGAGATTGTTAGAATTAAGTGACCCAAATTCTTATTTAAATAAAATACGATGGAAAATAAAATAAAAGTAAAATCCATATAGAACTAGACTTCTTTTATTTTATTTTAGAATAAGGTTTTTAAACCTTATTAAACTTCATCTATTTTATATTGATTGGGATAAGGTGTTTCAATTCTACTAGAATATGGCTTTACAAGCCTATAAATAGACATAGTCTATTCCTCTTGTATTGAATTTAAATTTTTCGACATAGTGAATTTTCTTCTCCTCTGCCCGTGGTTTTTTCCCGAAAGGGTTTCCACGCAAAATTTGTGTGTTCTTTATTTTATTTTATTTTTATTTTTTACAATTTCCATCTTTATGCATCCATTCTTTCCCTAGTTTGAACCCCACAAATTCCTCACTATCCAGTAATCCACACCATTTTCCGTGCCATATCCCACGATAACAACACCATGGTCTAGGTCTGTTTTGCAGTCACCAGAGAATACACCCTGAAAACACACCAAAAAAGTACAGTGTTTTTTTTATATAAGCTTGAAAATTCAACAGTAACGGGACAAGCACTAGTTAACAATCATTGTTTCAACTATTTACCGATTGGTAGAGCTGGATAGCCCTGCCACCAGCTTCAATGCCAACACTAACTGATCGATTTGCCATAGCCATTTTCAATGAATTCTCATTGTTTTCAGGGACATCTTCATATCCATCTATGGAAACAACACTTGCATTTTTCTGAAAGGATGAACATAAACTAGAAGAGATTAACCAATCTGAATGAAGAACATCACGAAACACCAGCATAAAAGTGTCTCATTTGAAGTTGAAAAATATGTAAATTCTCAGAAGCACGGTAAGGGTAATCCTCTTCTGTGTCGATGCCACCATTTTTAATGAAGAATTCAAAGTCACTATCCATGAGACCTCTATTGCATCCTTCGTTATACAATGTATCGCAGTCCACTAGTTCCTGCTCCGACAATGAGATGAGATCATCAGTTACAATCTTGCTTATCCCTTCCACTGCAGCAACAGTTAAGAAGCCTAACAACTCCTTCCATTCAAAATAAAAAATTAATCATTCAAACATAGAGAACATAGCAATGTAACAAATCAGCAACAACAATGCCAAAAATGATACATTACCACATTGGCCTTGATCCTGTGGGATGACGACACCTTTTTCCTTCCAATCTACAAAATCAAGTAATTATCACCAATCTTAAATGTGTACCTACGACTATTGTTCTTCCCTGTAAGCATATGTGGTTGGGTTTTTCGATTACTCTTGATACCTAAATACATAGCCTTGCATTCTTTGTTGGTCAAATCTGCAAACCTGTTAAGACCAACCTTATTCGTAAGGTTAATCGAGTAAAAATATCATTTCAAACTTAACATTTTGAAATAGTTCTATTTATGTGTTAAAAATGTGTTAAAAATAATTAGTTAATATGATGTCATGAATTTTTTTTAAAACATCTTTCTAACACACACAAAATAGTCGAGGGTGACGGAAAGTGAGATTCGGGATCTGTTACGGTAAAACGAGCCCGTAAATATTTCTATTAAATATTTACGAGGTCAGTTAGTAGTGAATTAGATTTTGGTTAAGCAAATTTCTTGAAACTAAGAGTTGTTAAGGTACAGGGACTAAATTGAGTATGAATTAAAAGTTGAATTATAAATTGAAATGAACTAAAAGGACTAAAATAGCAAATAAACATTTATTTAGTACGGTGGACGGAATTAATAATGTATGTTGTATATATTACTTAATATATATGTATGTTATAATAAATAAATGGTATAAAATATATGTAAATTATATTATATATAGAAACATAATAAAAGAAATAGTAGGAAAGTGGAAAGAAAGATGATTGCATGCAAACTAGAAAAGAAAGAAAAGGAGAAGATAACGAACGGAGCTCAAATTGGTTAGTGCAATTTAGTCCATTTTCTTGTAAATTTTATGTTTTTGGAATTTTGGTACCTAGGGCTTCTCGACCCATGTTGTAATTTTTAGTATTGTTCAAGATTTTGGATATTAACATTGTTGTAAGTATTAAGGATTAAATAAATAGATTTTTAAGTTAGAAATGGAAAATGACTAAATTGTGAAATAAATTGTTGATTTTGAGCAATAGGGACTAAATTGAGAAAAATTTGAAATTAAGGGGTCAAATTGAAAAAGAGGGAGCTAAATTTAGTTTAGAGTGAAATTAGTATAAAAATATAAAGTTAAATGTGAAGGTTAAAAACTAGTCTAGGTTTAGGGACTAAATTGAAGAATAAGCAACATATAGTGTGAAAATTGAAATTTAATGTGAAATTGAGTTGTGCAATATTAATATATTTTAATTGTTTTATTCCGTAGCTAACGTCGTACCGGAATCCTCGAGTAAAAATGGGAAGGATAAAATCGACGTCGAATAGCTCAGAATTCACGGTTTGTATTTCTATAATCAGAACTCTAGTAAATTGTTGCATTTTGAACTATTGTGCATGGTACAACATGAGGTGAGAACTTTTGAACATTGGACTAAAATAAATCAAATGATGATTAAAATGACTCGATTATGAATATCGTGAAATGTTGTGTTTTATGATTGTTGAATTGAATATATGTGTATTGAGAAAATGTGATTATTATCAAATTGAATATATGCTTATATGTGATGATATACAATCATGAAATTGAAACATTGGTTGTATTAAAAGTAAAGTGAACCCTATTAACTATTTCAAGCTAAGTCAGATATAGATGGCATGCCATAATATAGGAAGAGTTCAGAGATTTCTTCGACCTCGAGTCGATGAGGCACTAGGTGCCAATTTGCTTCGGATTAACCAATGAGACACTGGGTGTCAATTTATATAGGTTGGGAACAGTTATTACTCCGGATTTATTCAATAAGGCACTGGGTATCAAACTGGTGTATTGGTTGGATCCGTGTATCCGTTTGATTCTGAGTCATGTTAATAGGGGAAAATTAAATAATAAAATATGTGATTGATATTGAAATGGTAAAGATGAGAAATGAATACGAGATGAGAAAATATTGAAATGGAAAAAATGAGAAATGAATATGAGATGAGAAATGTAATATGAAATGATGAAATGAGATGTGAAACTTGAAATGAATTCAAATACTGATCAAAGAGATGAATCATGCCATTGCATAAGTTGAAATAGTCAAATGCTATATGAAATGCCTTTGATATATATATATATATATATGAATATGTGGAATTTAGAGGATGTAATAAAGAATGAGAAATTTCGTATTATTGATTCAAACCATAAGTGCATAATATTTCTTATTGCATTCTCACATTTTGATTACTCATATTAAGTTAAATTGTTCGGATTATAGAAATACCACTGACTTATACTCAGCGTGCGGTTTTGTTTTCCGTTTGCAAGCTAGGTACTTTTCGACTTATCGCCTACTCAGCATCAAAACAAGAAATCCCGAGCTCGAGTGTGTTGATATCTTCTTTTGTAATGGCATGTACCTAGGAAGTCTTGATTGATAGTTGGTTTGTTAATGAGATGTTATTTTGGTTTAAGGTGAATTGATGGTCACTTGTATATATAGTTGTGGTTTAAGCTATGTTTTGGTATGTAGTTTAGTTAATGTTTTTGTATGTGTATAAGTTTTAAAGGTTGATATTGTAACATTCCGAAATAGGGCCTAAACGGAACAGTGGTTGCGAAACCACAAATTCAGGGTAAAAAAAATAAAATAAAAAATATTTTATTATTATTTTGAGGTTCATGGTATGATTACATGATTGTGTGAAAATTTCGTGATAAAATTCTATGCATAAAGTGCTTAAATTGAGGTTAGGGACTAAATCGAATAATTTGCAAAACTTGCAATCTAGAAGTTTTTAGTATGAAATTGTTTTGGAATATTAATTAGGAGATCTTAAATGGTAATTTGACCAATTTTAAGTTCATGGACAAAATTAGGACATGAAAGGAATTTTTGAAAGTTTAGTAAGGAGGGCATTTTGGTCATTTGGTTATTAACATTAATAAAAGGTAAAAAGATGATAAAATTGTATCATCTTCTTCAAGTTACCAGCAGAACCTTACCTCTCTCCATAGCTGGGGTTTCTTCAACTTTCAAGCTTCATAGTAAGTGATTCCAAGCCCCGTTTTTAATGATCTTTATGTTTTTGAAGTCCCGGTAGCTCGATAAAGCTTATGCTAGCAATAATTTAAGTTAGGAATCAAATTTGGAAAAATACCCATAGGTGAAATTTGTGTATTTTGATGTTTTATGATGGAATATGAGGTTTTAAATTATGTTAGACAACTTGTGCTACTTAGTTTTAAGTGAAAACGAGTTAAAAGGCTTAATCGGTAAAAATACCTAATAGTCATAAGTACATGTTAGTGTGTGAATTTGATGTTGCCATAGAAGGGAAAAATGATCAGCATGTCATAAAACATAAGAAAATAGGATGAAGTTTAATTTACGAGCCTTGGGGCAAAAGTGAAAATATGTGAAAGTTTAGGGGCAAAAATGTAATTTTGCCAAAGTTTGAGTAAAGGGTTGTTTTGATAAATGTTGATATTAAATAAGCTAAATTTGCTATTATAGATCAAGAAGAGCGAAATTCGAGAGTAGATCGGGGAAAAGAAAAAGTAAAGGACTAAATTGTAAAGTTTAGTCACATTTTGTATCGAGGTAAGTTTACAGTAAATAAATGCAAATTCTTTTATTTTACATTATTATTGTCAATTTCCAGCATTTATATATTATGTTATGAAAATATTTAAAGTCGAATTTAAGGTGAAGTGACAGAGGAAAAGTGTTAGAAAGCCCCGGTTGAACCCTAGGAATGTTAGGATATTAGGGTTGACAGACGAATGAAATGAGCCATGTAAGTCCATATTAGAAATATGGCTTTGGAGACAGGATTGAGCCATGTAAGTCCATATTATATATGGCATTGGAGCAGGAATAATTCATGTAAGTCCATGTCAAAGACATGGCATTGGCGAGATATTGATGAGCAGAAGCGACCCTAGTATCCTTAGTATTCCGAGTGGTTCAACGGGTCAGGATACGAGTTAAATTACAGTGAATTAACAGCAAAGGAAAAGTAGATTATACTTATGAAAAGGAAAGGTCGGTAAGAAAGAAGGTAAGGGAATAAAGAAGAAGATAGAAATTGAGAAGTAAAGAAATTTATGATGTTAGATGATATTATGCATAATTATCCATTATGTTGAATGTTGTGATTTATTTGCTTGTAAGCTTACTAAGCCTAGTGCTTAATCTCTTTATTTTCTTCTTCTTATAGTACTTATCTAGTCACTCGGGATTGAAGGAAATGTCGGAGGCCGATCACACTATCAAAGAAATAACTTCGGTATAATTAGGCGTTTTGTTTTGTGTATGGCATGTATAGAAACTTAGCCACTTTTGGTATAATATGAACAATGAATGATGTGTAAATACTTGCTAGTGATTAGCTAATAAAATGGCCGATGATATGCATGTTTATTAATATGTATGATTGAATGGTGATTATCACATGAAAATTATGAAAATGTGAAAGTAACCTAAAAACAGATTCAAGTAACAGCAATGACGTAACTTTGAAAAATCACTAAAATTGTATAAACATATTTTGAAGATGAATAATATATGAAATTAAATCTTATTATGTCTATTTTCTTATGGAATAAGAAAAATAGGTAAAGGTATTATATTTCATGATATATCTGAGTTTTAGTGAAACAAGGTCAGAGCGATTTCTAGAACCCCTGTTTCAACTTTGGAAATTCACCATAAATTGTACAAAACTAATTAGAAGGTATACTTTATATGGTTATAATCCTTGTTGAGTCTAGTTTTAAAAGAAACAAACGGCTTAGTGATATGAATTTTGTACAGGAAGAAACATGGTTCGTAGTAACAAGAGGTTAGTGCAGTCGAGTTTTGAAACAGGGGAAACTTTAACTAATAAACTGTACTAATTGGCTAAGTCAAAAATTCTAGAAAAAAATTAGTAGATATATATACGAGTCTAGTTTCATGAAAAATTTACGGATCTTAATTTCAAGTTTTGAAACTCGAGAAATGAATTTTAAGTAACCATGACGCAGAAAAATAGTTTATTCGAAAATTAAAATAAGTGATTTAGAGTTGTTTAAAAGGTAAGATAAGTTTAGTAACACCTCAAGCTTGACTCCGGTGATGGTTTGGGCGTGGGGCGTTACATTTATTGGTATCGAGCAGGTTTAGTCGGTTCTCGGAGCAGTTAGTGTGAGAAAAGTCTAGCTATACATGCCATACTTGTATTTTGATAGTGTGACGACTCTTGACGATTTTTAAATATTTTGTTTTATTGTAATGGATCCCGAGTGAGCTGGTGATGATGATGTAGAAAGTAATGCTTTGCTCCGTAGAAGGGCAGCGCCATCGAGAATAGGCGATGAAGATTAATCGGGGAGGAGTGACTCGAAGCTCTCTTCCAAGCTTTGAATGATTTGTTTGCCGAGTTCGTTAAATGCAATTGGCAGTTAGACCTCCACCCCTCATGATTCTCGGGCTACCCATGTAGCTCAAGCTCCCCAATCACAGTGCAGTGATAAGAGAAAAGCCACCGATTGATAGAATCAGAAACAAGGGCGAGAAGAGTTCGAGCAACAAAAGATGATGATGCGAAAGAGCGAATTTTGGTTAGAAAATACTATCGAGTCTTTGATGAGTTATCTTGTACACCGAGGAATGTATGGAATGTGTAGTATCACTTCTTAGAGACTCGACCTACTACTGGTGGAAGGCACTTGTATCGGTTGTACCAAAGGAGAGGGTCACTTGGGATTTCTTTCGGAGGAATTTCGTAAAAAGTACATCATCGAGAGGTTTATTGACCGAAGAGAAAGGAATTCTGGAATTGAAACAAGGTAATATGACGGATCGATGAGATTGTGCTTAAATTATCGGCAACTTAACAAGGTAACAAGAAAGAACAAGTATCCATTGCCTAGAATTGATGATCTGTTTGATCAATTGAAGGAGCTCTTGTGTTTTTCAAGATAGATTTGAGATCCGGATATTATCAGTTGTGAGTTAAAGAGTCAGATGTCTTGAAGACTGCTTTCCGGACTAGGTATGGTCATTATGAGTTCCTTGTGATGCCATTTGACTTGACTAATGCTCCTGCCATTTTCATGGACTTAATGAACCGAATTTTCAGACCGTACTTGGATAAGTTTGTAGTTATGTTTATTGATGATATCTTGATTTATTCTCATGATGAGACTGAGCATGCAGAGCATTTGAGAACAGTTTTACAAATTCTGAAAGATAATCAGTTGTATGTCAAGTTCAGCAAAAGTGAGTACTGGTTACGAGAAGTTGGTTTTCTTGGACATATTGTTTCAGGTGAAGGTATTAAGGTTGATCCGAGCAAGATTTCAGCCATTGTTGATTGGAAGCCTCCTAGAAATGTATCAAAAGTTAGAAGTTTTCTTGGTCTTGCCGGATATTATAGGCGATTTGTAGAGGGATTTTCCATGATAGCTACCCGGCTGACAAGATTGCTGCGAAAGGATGTCAAGTTTGAATGGACTGAGAAGTGTCAACAGAGTTTTGACAAGTTAAAAGCATTGTTGACTAAAGCTCCTGTTTTAGTGCAACTAGAACCGGTAAGGAGTTTGTGATTCTGATGATGCGTCCATGAATGGACTTGGTTGTGTACTTATGCGGGAAGGGAAGGTAATTGCTTATGCCTCTAGACAACTAAAGCCACATGAGAAGAACTATCCGACACATGATTTAGAGCTAGTGCCATTGTTTTTCTTACTGAAGATTTGGAGACATCATTTGTACGGTGAGAAGTGCCACATATTCACGATCACAAAAGTTTGAAATATTTGATGACTCAAAAGATTTGAATTTGAGGCAAAGAAGATGGTTAGAGTTGATTAAAGATTATGAGCTAGTGATCGATTATCACCCGAGTAAGGCAAACGTTGTTCTTGATGCTTTGAGTAGAAATCTTTATTTGCATTAAGAGCTTTGAACACTAGTCTAGCCTTATCAGATGATGGTTTTATCTTAGCTGAGTTGAGAGCTAAACCGATGTTTCTTGAAGAAATTTGTGAAGCTCAAAAAAATGACAGTGAGTTGTTAGCCAAAAGAGATCAGTGCGAGTCGGATGTAGAGTCGATTTTCGGATCGATTCAAAGGTTGTTTGATGTTCCGAGACGGGTATGCATACCGAAGAATGATGAGCTTATTCGAAAGATTTTACGGGAAGCACATAGTAGTTCTTTGTCTATTCATCCGGTAGTATAAAGATGTATAATGATTTAAAAAAAATGTCTTGGTGGGTAGGAATGAAAAGGGACATTTGAGTTTGTTTTAGATGTTTGATCTGTCGGCAGTAAAGGTCGAACATCGGTACCTTCGTGTTTATTGCGACTGTGCTAGTCCACGAGTGGAAATGGGATCGAGTTACTATGGATTTTGTGACAGGATTGCGTTTACACCGAGAAAGAAAGATGCAGTATAGGTTGTGATTGATAAGTTAACGAAGTCGGCTCATTTTATCCCAGTTCGTATGGATTATTCACTTGACAAGTTGGCCGAGTTGTATATGTCAGAGATAGTCAAACTACACAAGGTACCATTATCGATCATTTTAGACAGAGATCCAAGATTTACTTCACGGTTTTGGAAGAAATTACAGAAGGCTTTGGGCACAAAGTTGAGTTTTAGTCTGACTTTCCACCCTCAAACCGACGGTCAGTCAGAGAGAGTTATTCAGGTACTTGAAGATATGCTTAGATGTTGTGTACTGGAATTTCAAGGCAGTTGGGAAAAATATTTACCATTAGTAGAGTTTGCCTACAATAATAGTTATCAGTCGAGTTTGAAGATGGCACCTTATGAAGCTTTGTATGGACGTAAATGCCGCACACCTTTATATTGGATGAGCTTAAAGAAAGCCGATTCTGGGTTGATCTAGTTAAAGAAACGGAAGAAAAGTGAAAGTTATCGAAATTGTTTAAAAGCGACTTGAGATGATGTAAGTCGTATGCGATTTAAAAGAAAAGAGATCGAATATCAAGTTGGTGACAAAGTTTTTTGAAAGTATCCCGTGGAAGAAAGTTCTCGATTTGGCAAGAAAGGCAAACTAAGTCCACGTTTTATTGGACCGTTTGAAGTGATTGAGAGAGTCGGACCATTAGCATATCGGTTAGCTTTACTTGATTGAGTTAGAAGATTCATAATGTATTTCATGTGTCTATGCTACGTCGTTATCGTTCAGATCCGTCACATGTGATTTCTCAAACAGAGGTTGAGATTGACCGACATGACTTACAAGTGAAGAACTGGTAAAGATTCTAGCTCGAGAGGTAAAGCAATTAAGGAACAAAAGTATTGTACTTGTGAAAGTACTATGGAATAGACATGGGGTAGACGAGGCTACATGGGAACCCGAAGAGGCTATGCGAAAACAGTACCCATATCTCTTCACAGGTAAGATTTTCGGGACAAAAATCCCTAAAGGGGGGAGAAATGTAACATTCCGAAATAGGGCCTAAACGGAACAGTGGTTGCGAAACCACAAATTCAGGGTAAAAAAAAATAAAATAAAAAATATTTTATTATTATTTTGAGGTTCATGGTATGATTACATGATTGTGTGAAAATTTCGTGATAAAATTCTATGCATAAAGTGCTTAAATTGAGGTTAGGGACTAAATCGAATAATTTGCAAAACTTGCATTCTAGAAGTTTTAGTATGAAATTATTTTGGAATATTAATTAGGAGATCTTAAATGGTAATTTGACCAATTTTAAGTTCATGGACAAAATTAGGACATGGAAGGAATTTTGAAAGTTTAGTAAGGAGGGCATTTTGGTCATTTGGTTATTAACATTAATAAAAGGTAAAAAGATGATAAAATTGTATCATCTTCTTCAAGTTACCAGCAGAACCTTACCTCTCTCCATAGCTGGGGTTTCTTCAACTTTCAAGCTTCATAGTAAGTGATTCCAAGCCCCGTTTTTAATGATCTTTACGTTTTTGAAGTCCCTGTAGCTCGATAAAGCTTATGCTAGCAATAATTTAAGTTAGGAATCAAATTTGGAAAAATACCCATAGGTGAAATTTGTGTATTTTGATGTTTTATGATGGAATATGAGGTTTTAAATTATGTTAGACAACTTGTGCTACTTGGTTTTAAGTGAAAACGAGTTAAAAGGCTTAATCGGTAAAAATACCTAATAGTCATAAGTACATGTTAGTGTGTGAATTTGATGTTGCCATAGAAGGGAAAAATGATCAGCATGTCATAAAACATAAGAAAATAGGATGAAGTTTAATTTACGAGCCTTGGGGCAAAAGTGAAAATATGTGAAAGTTTAGGGGCAAAAATGTAATTTTGCCAAAGTTTGAGTAAAGGGTTGTTTTGATAAATGTTGATATTAAATAAGCTAAATTTGCTATTATAGATCAAGAAGAGCGAAATTCGAGAGTAGATCGGGGAAAAGAAAAAGTAAAGGACTAAATTGTAAAGTTTAGTCACATTTTGTATCGAGGTAAGTTTACGATGAAATAAATGCAATATTCTTTTATTTTACATTATTATTGTCAATTTCCAGCATTTATATATTATGTTATGAAAATATTTAAAGTCGAATTTAAGGTGAAGTGACAGAGGAAAAGTGTTAGAAAGCCCCGGTTGAACCCTAGGAATGTTAGGATATTAGGGTTGACAGGACAGAACAGAAATGAGCCATGTAAGTCCATATTAGAAATATGGCTTTGGAGACAGGATTGAGCCATGTAAGTCCATATTATATATGGCATTGGAGACAGGAATAATTCATGTAAGTCCATGTCAAAGACATGGCATTGGCAGGATATTGATAGACAGAAGCGACCCTAGTATCCTTAGTATTCCGAGTGGTTCAACGGGTCAGGATCTGAGTTAAATTATAGTGAATTAACAGCAAAGGAAAAGTAGATTATACTTATGAAAAGGAAAGGTCGTAAGAAAGAAGGTAAGGGAATAAAGAAGAAGATAGAAATTGAGAAGTAAAGAAATTTATGATGTTAGATGATATTATGCATAATTATCCATTATGTTGAATGTTGTGATTTATTTGCTTGTAAGCTTACTAAGCCTAGTGCTTAATCTCTTTATTTTCTTCTTCTTATAGTACTTATCTAGTCACTCGGGGATCGAAGGAAATGTCGGAGGCCGATCACACTATCAAAGAAATAACTCGGTATAATTAGGCGTTTTGTTTTGTGTATGGCATGTATAGAAACTTAGCCACTTTTGATATAATATGAACAATGAATGATGTGTAAATACTTGCTAGTGATTAGCTAATAAAATGGCCGATGATATGCATGTTTATTAATATGTATGATTGAATGGTGATTATCACATGAAAATTATGAAAAATGTGAAAGTAACCTAAAAACAGATTCAAGTAACAGCAATGATGTAACTTTGAAAAATCACTAAAAATTGTATAAACATAGTTTGAAGATGAATAATATATGAAATTAAAGCTTATTATGTCTATTTTCTTATGGAATAAGAAAAATAGGTAAAGGTATTATATTTCATGATATATCTGAGTTTTAGTGAAACAAGGTCAGAGCGATTTCTAGAACCCCTGTTTCAACTTTGGAAATTCACCATAAATTGTACAAAACTAATTAGAAGGTATACTTTATATGGTTATAATCCTTGTTGAGTCTAGTTTTAAGAGAAACAAACGGCTTAGTGATATGAATTTTTTACAGGAAGAAACATGGTTCGTAGTAACAAGAGGTTAGTGCAGTCGAGTTTTGAAACAGGGGAAACTTTAACTAATAAACTGTACTAATTGGCTAAGTCAAAAATTCTAGAAAAAAATTAGTAGATATATATACGAGTCTAGTTTCATGAAAAATTTATGGATCTTAATTTCGAGTTTTGAAACTCGAGAAATGAATTTTTAAGTAACCATGACGCAGAAAAACAGTTTATTCTGAAAATTAAAATAAGTGATTTAGAGTTGTTTAAAAGGTAAGATAAGTTTAGTAACACCTCAAGCTTGACTCCGGTGATGGTTTCGGGCGTGGGGGCGTTACAGATATCCTAAGTAGCTAGATGTTAGTTCAATATTGGCAAATTTGGTATGGATGAAAGTCTTGAATGATTGATGCATTTTAGAAATGTTTGAATATATGAAATGTGGTACCAATGATGGTACATTGGTTAGGC
Organism: Gossypium arboreum; assembly: GCF_025698485.1. Classification (NCBI taxonomy): domain Eukaryota; kingdom Viridiplantae; phylum Streptophyta; class Magnoliopsida; order Malvales; family Malvaceae; genus Gossypium; species Gossypium arboreum. The sequence continues at coordinate 3,237,188 of NC_069081.1, forward strand.
AAATTAGATGATGGTTTTGGTATATTTTGAGCATATTTAGTCATGCTTTAAGAAGGTTAAATGATTGGTAATTGAGTTGTTTAGTGCCCAAGTAGGTAGGAAATAGTAAACTTGAGTTTTAAGGTACATTTTGGAGCACATGGTCTACCACACGGCCGTGTGTCACACACATGCGTGTGACCCAAGTTAGTGAGTTACACGGGCTGGGACATGGCCGTGTGTCCTAACTTTGAGAGTCACATGACCTGAGGCATTCCACACGGCTTGATGACACGACTATGTGTCCCTTATTTTTAGGAATTTTTGAAAATGACCCTAAACTTTTAAAATTATTTCAAATTAGTCTCTGCATATTTTTAAACTATGTTTAGGGTCCTGTAGACTCGAAATAGGGGCTGTAAGAGTAATTTTTACTCTGGATTATGATCGATTAGCAAACCTAAATTAAGTGCATTCTACTAACATCATCAAAGAGAAAAAAATAGTCGGAGTATGGACCAATACTCTAATGCTAATAATTGGAATACTCTTGTTATGTGACCAACTTCTAGCATTCAAGAAAGGATAAATAGTGATAAGAGTGTAGATAGTGGAAGACCAATTAGCATTGCATAGCATGACTCGTTATTCGATGGTATAATATTCCAGTATGAAAGTATTAGATTGTTGTGACCTGCCCCGTATATTATAATGCTAATGGCTAGCTTACATGTTTAATTATAATTGATTATTTGTTTTGATTTGTTAGTAATGCTCGTGACCCTAATCCGATAACGGAAAGGGTTAGGGGTATTACATATGTTTTGTGGAGTTATGCATCGTATTTTTCAGCTTTTCTTCTCCCAGTTAAACTCTGTTTGTAGTTTCCCACTTTAACTCTTATTAGTGTAGGTTATTTTAATATTTTTTTACCTATAAATTTAGCTTATAAATAGGCCATTTTTCACCCTAGAAAAATAACTCATTACACATTTAGGTATTAGCTTTTACAAGCTTTTAGAGAATTTTGTATTTACATTTTGAGGGTTTATTTTTATCTCCATCTTTTGTATTCTTCGTTGATGCCATTTTAGTGAAATTATCTTTGCCCGTGATTTTTTATCCTCTTCGGAGGGTTTTTTTTTCACGTAAAATATTTATGTTCAATCTTTTTAATTTCTTTGTTATTTTACTTGTTCGTTGCTTAAATCATATTTATCCCCAACAAGTTAGTATCAGAGCTAGTTCAATTTCTGCAATCAACTTATTCAGAGATGGCAATAATAATGTTTGATATTGATAAGTTTGATGGCATCACAAATTTCAATCTGTGGCAAGTCCGGATGACAACAATTCTGATTCAAAGCGATCTTGAGAAGGTCTTTATAGAGAAGAAGCTTGCAAACATGGATAAATTAAAATGAGATAGGTTAGATAAAAAAAACTCTATTAATGATTCAATTATGTCTAACAAATAATTTACTGCAGGAGGTTTTAATAGAGAAAACGAAATTCATCTTATGGAAAATGTTAAAAACCCTCTACGTGACAAAGTCTCTGGTTAACTTATTAGTGTTGAAACAACATCTATACACATTTCGCATGGACGAAAGTGAACACTTTAGAGGTCACATCAATTAATTTATTACTATTTTGAATGATTTAAAGAATGTTGGTGTTCAAATTGACAATGAAGATTAGACTATGCTATTATTGTGCTCTTTACCTTCTTCATACAAGTTTTTCAAGGAGACTCTGATTTATGGCAGAGATAATCTCTCATTCAATGATGTGAAGGGTCATTTGTTGAGTGAAGACAAACTCGACAATGAATTTGGTTCAGATAGGCAAACCTCGATTTTGGTAGCATCAAGGAAGCGAGACTAGAGATATTGCTATTATAAGAAGTTAGGTCATGTCAAGGTAGATTGTTACAAACTGTGAAATAAAAGGGCTATTGAGAACAACGAGAAAGATTTAGCTAGTGCTAATTTGGCTAATGACAAGGGTGATGATTTCTTGTTGGTGTTAACAAGTAAAAGCTTCGAGCTTACATCCAAGTGGATCCTGAATTCAGGGTGTTCTTTCCATATGTATCTTGACAGGGACTGGTTTTCCACATATAGTTCAATTGAAGGTGGGGTTGTGCGCATGGGGAATGGTTCACCCAGAAAGGTAACCGGTATTAGTACTGTTCAGATTAGGATGCATGACGGGATAATTAGGACACTGTAAGATGTCAGGCATGTGCCTGACTTAAAGAAAAATCTCATCTCCTAGGAAATTTCATACTTGAAGGGTAATAGAGCTAACATCGAGTCGAACGGCATTAAGGTATCACATGGAGCTCTCATTTTGATGAAAAGTAATAGGATTGACAGTCTTTATGTTCTGGAAGGATCAACGGTGACCGGTGAAATAGGGCATCCCTTGTTTGTTAAGGAATTGAAGTTGACTCATTTGAAGTAGAAACAACTTGGTCATAAGAAGGAAAAAGTATGACCATTTCATATAAGAGAGGTTCTCTTTTGGGTGCAGGTTTTGAAAAGATAGGGCACTACGTTCGTGGAAATAAGACCCGGGTCAGTTTTGATTTAACAGTGTATAAGTCGAAGACTAGAAGTCTTTCAGCTTCTAAGAACAGCTTCGACTCAATTAATATCCTGTATAGTTCGAGATAAGCCCGTGGCAGAGTTTGGTAAAGAAGACATTGTGGAATTGAGTCAAGATGGAGATTTGTGGAGTTATACCTCGTATTTTTCAACTTTTCTTCTCCTAATTAAACTCTGTTTTTAGTTTTCCACTTAAACTCTAATTAGTGTAAGTTATTTTAATATTAGTTTCCCACTTAAACCCTGATTAATGTAGGTTATTTTAATATTATTTGACCTACAAATTTAGCTTATAAATATGCCCTTTTTCCACCTAGAAAAATAACTCATTACACATTTAGGTATTAAGTTTTACAAGCTTTCAAAGAATTTTGTATTTACGTTTTGAGGGTTCTTATTCCAGGTTTCAAAGTTTAGTTTTATCTCCATCTTTTGTACTCTTCGTTTATGTCATTTTAGTGAAATTACCTTTACCCGTGGTTTTTTATCTTTTTCGGAGGGGTTTTTCCACATAAAATATTTAGGTTCAATCTTTTCAATTTCTTCATTGTTTTACTTATTCGTTTCTTAAATTGGAATTATCTTTAAAAATCTTGAAACATTTTTCCTTCTCTCGGAAGGCGTAGTAAACCTTGCTATGTTTCATCAGCTAGGTTTCATACGTTCCCCTTTTTTGAACCTCAGTTCTTTGCCATTGTTGTCCACCATGTCCAAGAATATAGTCAATTATGGAAATTTCCAACGCAAATGATGGGGTTATTAGAAAGAAAATGAAAAATACAAGAAAGTTTATGGAGAAGAGCCATGGTTAAGGTTAGGGTTTGGGTTGAGGTAGATAAGGATTATTTATAATCTATTTATGAGAAAAGAGTGGAAAGAAATAGAAGGAAATTGTGTTGAAAATGGAGTATTGAGTTTTGTATCTGTCATGATTTGGCAGTAGCACAACGTTATCCACCCACTAGAGGTGTCCATGGACCGAGTCGAGCCGATTTTAGGTAAGGTTTGGGCCGGGTCCAACTAAAGTTTTAGGCTCAACTGGTAGGCCAGGCCTGAAAAATGGGTTGATATCTTTGTCCAAGCCCGACCTATATTATATATGCTTAACCCGCGTCCGGTTTGACCCATCTTTTAAAAAATATTTTATTACATAAAATAAATTTAAAAAACAACATATCAAATAAACTAGAAAATTAAAACAAATAATTCCTAAAAATTATTAAATTGTATTAACAAATATTAAAAATTGGATGAAAACTTATTAAAAAGAGGCAAATGAGTTACCATAAAGGCATCTAAGTAAAAAAAAAAAAAAAAACATAATTAATGCAGCTCAAATGTTCAATACAAGCATCTAAGCATAATAGAATAATCGATGCAAATGAGTTACCACAAAGGCATCTATGTAAAGAAAACATAATTGATGCAGTTCAAATGTTCAATACAAGCATTTAAGCATAATATCATAATCGATGCAAAATGAGTTAGCATAAAGGATTTAAGTAAAAAAAACATAATTAATGCAATTCAAATGTTTAATACAAGCATCTAAGCATAATACCATGATTGATGTAGTTCAATACAAGCATCAACCAAATAATTTTTTTCAATCTGGAATTAAAGTTGGAAATTAGCTTGTGAAAAAAGGAAAAATTATATAATTTTATGAATTAATAAAAGACTCTGGAAATAAATAAATAAATAAAGATAAACAATGACTGAAAGTGTTTAAATGTGAATGGAATCGTGATATTCTTAACAATGTTGATAATGATACAAAAAGTATTTTCACTGTATTTAAATTTTAAAAATGATGTTTTTATGATAATTGGAGTCAAATGAGCAGCGACAAAGTTGCAAAGGCAGAGAAGTGAAAACCAACAACAATGACTGGTGAAGAAGCAATAAGCAAAAACAATAAAAGGAAGAGAAGCAACAATGACGACAGTGGCAAAAAAACAAGTGAAAAGCAGCAGAAGGAGGAGAAGCAAGAAACAAGCAAGAAGCAACAAAAAAAATTAAAGATCAGGGATTAGGGGGAAATAAGGATTGGAAAGGTAAAGGGGAATATCCGGACGGGGTCTACTAGGAAGTGGGAATAAAGGTAAAAATTTCAAGTTATTAAAATAGGCCGAGCTCAAGCTAAAAAATGATTACCCTAAGTTTGACTCATTTTTAAAATGAGCCTTATTCTTAAACTCAAGTTTATTTTTTGGGCCTATATTTTTTTCTAAACCTTGTCGTGAACATGAATAGATTTATCACCCACCCATGGACAAATCTACCACCCACCCATGACCACCTATATTTTGAAAGCGCTTTTTTCATATTATTATACTTGGATAAGGTTTCATTCAATGCTTTCATTTATGTATAGGTTTGATGTGGAAGCCATTATCCCATTTAGATGAAAACCGAAACTCGATTAACCATATTATTGTTGAAATAAATTTAATTAATTTTTATTTCTGTGCGGTGCACGATTTAATTGTGCATATTAATTTTATAATTATTTAACATTAAATTTTGTTTAACATCATTAATGAATGTATTAAAAAATTATTAATAAATTGAGAAATTAATTTAATTACAGAATATTTTAAATATATATAACTAATTTAGAATATTTATATTAATGTTATTTAATCTTTAAAATATTTAATATTAAAATAATACAAAATTTTATTATGGTTTGAATAATAATATAATTCAATATAATGTAAATAATATTATTAATATTTTTATTGGTTATTTATTTTATATATATTGGTAAATTAATTTATTTTAATGTTTTTATACAACATTGAAGATAGGGATAGGGAATTTGTTTTAATGTTAAAATTTGATATTTTATAATTATCTTTGGTAAATGCTATTAATATATGTCCTTTTAAAACTATATCTTAAAATTAATAATTTTTTAACGCAATGCTTTAGCACACTTGAACCCACGTCTTCCTGCATTGGTAACAATGCCCATATCAATTAAACTAATACCCAATCGGCACAAAAAAAATTATATATTACAAAAAAACCCAATCGGCAAGAGATAATATATTTAAAATAAACTTTATATTTAATATATAAAAATGCTAAAAATAAATTTAAAACGTGAAATAACTTAAAAATTAGAAGGCAATGAGTAAAAGAATATTTTATTCAATTTAAAATAAATACTTGAAATATAGTGTATTATATGTCAAAAATTGTAATGTGAACATGAACATTTTTTTTATTTAGCCACTATCTTATGATATATATATATATATATATCATTTGAATGTATTTTATTTATATGTAGAGAAAAGGATGAGAATATGGAATTAAGATGAATTACCCAATTTAGAGATAATATTGAAATCAATTAATACAATGATTATAATTATTAAAAGCTGTGAAAATATATTAATTAGTTGATTTGCTCGAGAGGTTAAAGGGGCTGTCTTTAATATTATGTAAAAAGTAGTTATAAAGTTATTTAATATTTTAAATTTTGTATATTTAATTATAAATGAGATAATATTATAAAATTAATAGCACATTTGGTTGGCTGTAATAGCCAACCGGTTCCGTGTCTATTTTGAGGGCAATTGTTCTCCGTTAGTTTGGTTGGCCGAATGCCCCTGAATAGTCATTTTTTACTTCATCCTCTGAATGGCTATTTCAAGCAACTCAGAATATATATTTTTTTATTATTTGCATTTTAACCCAACCAAAACCCAGAAGGGAAAAGAAAAAATGGTAATAACAAAAATCATTCAACACATCCCCACGAGGGAAACTTGCAGCAAATTGAAGAGAAATTCTGATTGAGTTAATCCATAGTCATTGCAGATGGAAGTTCTTTAAATTTCTGGGTATTCGATTGGTGGTGAATGGTGGATGGAAACGATGAGCATGGTGGTTGACTACCAGAAACTGAAAAAAGAATTTCTAATTTCTGGGTTTTTGATGGAATGAGATTGAGAGAGGAGAGTGAACATTGGCAATTGATGGCAACATATGACAACATGCAAGAAGAAATTTTCAACATAAAAGCAGCAGATGACGGCAAAAAAGAGTGGTGAAAGCCACAAGTAAGTTCTGTAGATCTAAACTTTTGTGATGAATTTTAGGGAAGAAAAAACTAAGATGGGAAAGAAAAAGAGGAGAGTTGGATGATTCTTCTGGATTGTGATCAATCGGGGTGGTGGCAGAGTCGATGGCGATTGTTGCCAGAATCTGGATTTTAATAAAATGTTTTCTGCCAAACAATGAACATTTCGTTTGAATTAAAAAAAGGAAACTAGAGAAGATGATTTTTTGAAAACAAAAATGAACGGTTTATCTTTCAAAAGGAAATGGAGAGTTTGAATTTAAAAAAAGGAAACAAGATGATTTTTTGGAAAAAAGATTAACAGTTCATCTTTCAAGGTGCAAGGGAGAGAGAGTTTGAGGGAGAGGAAAGGATTGTATGAAACAGTTACGTCATGTCATCCGTGTCCCTTCCCAAACAATTAATGACATGTTAGCTAATGTTTACATATCATTTACACCTCATTTAATTAGATTTTTTAATCATTTAATGACATGTCAGCTAATTTTTACATGTCATTTACATCTCTGCCCTACCGCTATTATTTTTTTAGAGCAACTGTTTTGCTGTCTCTTCACGTCTCTTTGCAACCCTTGCTGCTATTATTTTTTTTTGGCAACTGCTTTGCTGCCTCTTCACGTATCTCTGCAACCCCTGTTGCTATTATATTTTTTTCGACAACTACTTTGCTGCCTCTTCACGTCTCTCTGCAACCCCTACTGATTTGCTTTGTATTTTCGATGTGGCTATTGCAATTGATTTTACAAGTGAGGTTATTTTTTTTTCTATTATGCTAAAATAGATAGGAGAGCAAGAAAGTCAATGCTAGTTCCTAACAATTAAATGAATAGGTTAAACTATTCTTGAGCAGAAAACAAAGATCTAATCTTTAGGCAGATTTTCATGTAATATAATATAATTAAATGGTTTTAGATAAAATTAGTGAATTCTAGCATTATGCTCAACTGGATCAATATGGTAGGTTATTCAAGGCTGATTGGGTGATTTAGTTTGGGATGTTAAGTATTTCCACTTGATTTTCATTTGTTTGAAATGTAGTTCTATTTAGAATCTTTGAAATAACTGTGATTTTTAATAATAATGACTTACTGTACTGAAATTTTTTGTTATGATTTTCGAGCCGTGTTTTTATTAGATTTTAATTGTTCTTTTAAAATTTTTAACGATTTCTTGTATTATCATGATTTTTTTTATACATTAAAATTTATTCTCAGGTTTTGTTAATTTATAATTTTCCTTTATAGAGACAATTAAATCAAGATGAAATAGTTCATCTTGTCGAGAAAAAAAATAATTCCATTGAAGAAATAAAAGTGGAACTAAAAGTGCATTCCGAAGAAGAAGTTTATAATCTTTATAATCAATTTGCTTTGAGTAAGGGGTTTAGTATTCGAAAATAAAATAAGAGACGAAGTATGACTGAACTTATAAGACAACGTGAATTTTTATTCTCAAAATCTGGGTATCATGAACACGAAGATGTTGGCAAAGTGGAAAATTTTAATCGTCTAGAGACAAAGACAGGCTGTCAAGCTAAAATTCATTTTACAATAGAAAAAGGTGTTTGGGTTGTCTCTTACTTAAATGATTATCATAATCACCACTTAGCAACTTAAGAAAAAAGAATTAATTTAAGATCAGGAAGAAAAATTTTGAAAGGACATGGAGATGTTATTCGTTCAATGGTTTCTACAGGAATTAAACAAACAAGTTTATATTCGTTTCTTAGGAAGGAGATTGGGTTTGAAAATATTATATTTACTAAACAAGATTATCATAATTTCTTGCGAATTGAAAGAGAGAAACTGATTGAACCTGGGAATGCACAGAGCATTATCAATTTTTTCAAATATAAGCAAGCTAAACACCCTATGTTTTTCTATTCAATGCAAGTGGACCAGAATAATTGACTAGCTAATTTTTTTAGAGAGATGGAAGATCAAATTTGGATTATGGTTGTTTTGGAGATGTTCTTATGTTTGATAGCATGTATAGAACCAATAAGTATAATTTGGTTTGTGCTCTATTTGTTGGAATCAACAATCATTGGAATAATGTTTTGTTCAGTTGTGCTTTTTTATCGGATGAAACCACTGAGTCATTTACTTGATTGTTTGAAACATTTTTAGAAGCCATGGACAATCGATAACCGAAGAGTATTTTTACTGATCAAGATCAAGCAATGATGAAGTAGTAGAGATTGTCCTTCCAAAATCTTCTCATAGATTATGCATGTGGCACATTTCAAATAATGCTAAACAACATCTTGCTAGTCGTTTTGCCAATGCCGAGTTCAAAGCACAATTTAAAAAATGTTTTGGATAAGATTACAGCTCTATTCCATTCCATTCAATAAAATAATAGTAACAAGGGTTGCGAAGGGTATTTTGGTCATTTTAATTTTTTCTTTATGCTAATACAAATCTATTCCATTCAACCAAACTCAAGAATAAGATTACAGTTACTAATTAGATTATTGATTACAATTCTATTTCATTAGAGGACTATTCAATTCATCTGAACGTTCTGAGAGCTTTATTCATAATGGTGAAGGAAATGACAACTAAACCTGGAACTACAAATATGATATGCGTGACTCATGATTCATTCAACGGCGTCGGGAGCTGAGTTGTTGAATCAGATCATTCAAATCACGGAAGGATGAACCTCCTTCTTCAACAGCTCTTTTAGCCATTTCTCCTATTGCCTTGGCTCTGCTTCTCATTTCCACTGCTTTTTCACCCACCATTATCTCCTTCACCGCCTTCTCTATCGCATCTCTTTTCACAAAATCCCCCACCACTTCTACCCATTTTTTCGTTCCAACTCCCACCCCAATCTTCAGAACCTCTGTCACCAGTTTTTCATTGTAGAACTGCTCCGCGAACACTGGCCACGTCACCATCGGCAAACCGGCTGAGACGCATTCCAGTGTTGAATTCCATCCGCAATGAGTCACAAAAGCTCCAACTGCTTCATGGTCAAGAATCAACACTTGTGGTGCCCATCCTCTTATAATAAGCCCCTTGCCTTCCGTTCTCTCCTCAAACCCTTCAGGCAACCAATCCTCTTCATTGTTGCTCTTTTCTTTCTTCACTACCCAAATGAAGTGCTGCCCTGTGGCTTCAATGGCAAAAGCTATCTCCGTTAACTGAGCAGCATTGAAATCGACTGCACTTCCAAAACATATGTAAACCACCGATTTGGGTTGTTTAGAATCAAGCCAGTTTAAACATTTTTGTTCATCGACCGATGGTTTCTTCCCTCTATCTACTTTATCTTCAATGGCCCTATTGCACAGTGAAACAGGGCCAACATGCCATGCCTTTCTTCCTAAAACGTTCCTGTAGTGATCGACATAAGCGGCTTCTAGCTCATAGAAACTGTTGACGATAAACCCATAGCTTTTCAGCTCTGCTTCTCTCCATTTTTTAACCGACCTGGTAAGTTCATCTTCTTCATTTTGTGTATAAATAACAGCCATCTGATCTCTTGTGCTTTTAATATCACCAGGAACGTTAGGAAACACAAAAGGTTCAGAACCTGATTTGACTTTCTTCTGTGGCTCATATACATTAACAGAATCTGATATACACAACGACAGGAAACTGCTACCATTAAACATCAACCTGGGGATGTCGTACTTGTTTGCAATATCAGAGGCCCAAGTGAAAAACATATCGACGATCAAGCAATCTGGTTTACATTCTTGTATGAGGTGCTCAAAGGGTTGTCGAAACAGATCTGCGGCCTTGAAAAATTTGGCAATCATATCCAAGTTGACTCCTTGGGAACTTGGGACGGAATCAAGGTTTTCACAGCCCTCGGGCAATCCAGCTTCAACACGAGGAAAGTTGAGGACTTTGAGGTGGATATCGAAGCCTGAATTCTTGCTTCTTTCGATGGTGGTGGAGATGAAAGGAACATTGAGTGGAGTGGTGACGATGGTTGTCTTTACACCTCTCATAGCGAACAGCTTGGTCATATCAACCATGGGTATCATATGGCCGTGGCCCATGAAAGGAAAGAACAAAACATGAAGCTTAGGATTCTCAGTCGCGTCAACATCCATATTCAGCACACAGAGAAAAGTCGGATTGTAAGAAACTCATGAAGAGACCAGATATGGGTATGGAACTTATGGAACTTTAGGTTCATCATCTTTTTCACTAAAAAAGGGGTAAACTACCCACTTTGTCCCCTAACTTTAGTTCCTTGTAATTTAGTCACCTAACTTTTACAGCGTTTTCATTTTGGTCACTAAAAAAAATCTTTTTTAAGTATTGGTCGAGGTAAAAAAAATTAAGGATTAAAGTAAAAAAACGGTAAAACCTAAAATAATGCATTAAATATTTTCAAATTGTACTTGTTTATTATCCCATTGTTGAAAGTTCTAAATTTCTTTCTTTTCAATATTTCAAATTTAAATTTTAAAACATCAAAATTAATTAAATAAATTATTGAAAAAATTATCACTTGATAATTCAGCCAATTTGTTACTATAATATTAAAATTAATTAATTTAATCTCCTTATAAAATTTAATATTTAATATTATATTTTCATATTATCCTTAATGAAATCAACTTAATTAACTCGCTTTTATTTTTTTTTACCCCGACCAATACTTTAAAAAGATTTTTTTGTGACCAAAATAAAAGTGATATGGAAATTGAGTAACCAAAATAAAAGTGTGAACATGATGCGATGTGTACAATTAAATAATGCTATTAGAGGTTTAAAATTTAGGTAACTAAAATGAAAGCGTCCTAAAAATTAAGTGACTAACTGAAAAATTTACCCTAAAATAATTATCTACTTATGACAAAAAGGGAAAAAGAAAAAAGAAAGAGCTAAATGCTCAAATTGGAGCCCAAACTTTTAGCTATTGATTAGATAATAATCAAATCTTTTAAAATAAGCATATAATAGTCTCACATCTATAAAAGTGTTTAAATGAATACTAAACTTTTAAAATTTGTCAAATAAGGATAAATCTTTTCAAAAAAAATTAAATAAGAATTTCTATATCAAGTTTTAAATTATATTTTAATTATTTTTTTTCTTTTTAATCAAATATCTAATTCAAAGTTTTCTAAACACTTCAATATTTACCTAATTTTTTACAAATAAGATTAAAATATATTCCGAGCCATTATTTAAGCGATTAGTTACTTATTTAACATTTAACATTTACGAGGAATCTTTAAAATGTTAAAAGAAATAATTTTAACATTTACCAAATAAAGAAACCACTAAAAAGGTCCATTTCTTACTATTTGTCGTTTCCAAAACAAAATTTCTGTCAGTCCTGGCCAAAAGGAAAAAAAAAAAAAACATATCTTTGCCATCCACTCATATCTTTGTCCTTAGTGTCTTGTTAATTATTTTACTTTTGACAGTTCAAGAAGAAGAGATAAGTTTAAGTGTTTTGGTGAAAATATGATTTTATTATTATTAATTTAAAATTTTATAAATTATAAAGAATTTAAATAAAAAGTTTTTATTTTAATAGAGGTTGGACTTACCTGTCTCCTAAATCCGCCCCTATCTAGGATCAAAATTAAATTAATAATAATTAAGTTAGGTTTTAATGTCTTAATTTGTATTTAATAACTTTTTAATTTAGATTAAGTTGAATGATTTAATACGCATTTTAAGTATTTTTGTAATTAGATATTATAATGCTTTGATTATAAATATTAAATTCTTTTGAAAGTCTCTTAAACTCTTTTATGGAATTTTACAAATCTGGAAACAATTTATATCTTTATTTTATGTTTTATTTTATCTAAAAAAATCAGTACTCTTAACAAATAATATTAAATAATATATTCTAAATATATTATATTTTAATACTGTAAAATACTATATTACCTTACTCCAGAATTTAATATTTCAAAAAGACAATAAATTCTTGCTTTGTTATATATATAAAATATGATATATATATATATATATATATATATATATATTAAAATTGGATTCTCAATTATAATTTGACATCTATTTTGAATTATAGAATGAATTTGTCTAAAATTAAGGTAATATTATTTATATTTTGATTATTACATTTATTAAATCTTATTCTTTTATTTTAGAGGACTCTTTTAATATGGTATTTTTACTCATAAGGTAATTTCAAAAGATATATAGTATATTTCATAAATATTTTAGGATTGTTTTTCATAATTTTATTTGAATAATTTTTAAATCATAACTTGGTTATTATTTTTGAAAATTACACTGTATTATACTTAAGTTATGTGGAAATCTTAATATGGCAATTATAATGGATTAGTTTTAAAAAAGAAACTAGATAGAGCTTCATTGCATTTCGGATATTAAGGTAGTGTTTCAAAAGTCGCTAATAATTGAATTTGAGTGTAATAATTACACAAAGATGGTATTGTCGAAACCATTTTAAATTTTGAAAAAAAGGGGAAAAAGAAAACAAACATAGAAGTCGCCACCAATCCTTTTTGATGAGGTGTGATCGGGTCACCTCGTAAAAGTGGTTGTTTTTAATAAATGGTTTGATTTATTTAAACAACGATTTTGGTTCACGGAATTCAGAAAGACGGGTTCGGGAGTCTATTACGCACAAAAAAGGATTAGCACCCTCGTAACGCCCAAAAATTGGTACCTAGTTGATTAATTAGTGTCTTAGTGTCGAAAATTGAAAATTTGAAAGACTTTAAAATACGATCCCTCTTTTTGTAAAAAAAAAATTGAATGTTAAAGACTTTCTCGTCTCGAAGTAATAAAATGTCACATCCAGTAAGTTAGGACATGACATCTCGAGCTTTTGAGAGTGAGCTTGCCTTTTATTTAAAATCCGTGTATTTTAACTTTTTAAAAGGATATTCGATTATTTAGAGTAAACGAGGAAAATCGAAACCCAGTAAGTTAGGGCACGATCTCTCGAACTTCCAAATATCGAATTGCCTTTATATAAAAAAAATATTATCCCGAGGTAACAGGATGTCATATCCAGTAAGTTAGGGCACAACACTTCATATTTCTGAGAATAAGTATTTTATTCAAAACTCGTATTGCTATTTTAAAAGCATATTCCGCTATTTAGGTTAAATGAGAAAAACTGAAACCCAGTAAGTTAGGGCACGATTTTCTCGAATCTCAAAATACGAAATATTTCTTATTTAAAACAACATTTTAATGTATCGAGTAAAAATATGACGTGATTTATAGTGAAATATAAAAGCAAATTATGGTACTAATACGTATAATAACATAATAATAGGTGCGACAGTGTCAATAACAATAATATGAGCAATTTTAAAAAGATGAAATAAAAGCAAGGCTAGTAATATAAAAATATAAAACAAATGCATAAGGAAAATGAAATAAGCAAACACATAAAAATATAAAAACATGACAAAATAAAAATGACAATGATAATGAGAACAATAATAATAATATTAATAATAATAATAACAATAATAGTAAAAATAATAATACTAATGATAATAATAATAGTAATAATAAGAATATTAATATTAGTAATAATAATAATGATAATAGTAATAGAAAATAAAAATAATATAATAATATAATAATATAATAATAGTAAATAAAAGTAAAAGTAATAGTAATAATAATGGTAATAATAAATAATAATACTAACAATAACAAAAATAGTAATAATGTATTAAATGGTAAAAGAATAATAGTAACAATAATTTTAAAAAATGATAATAGTAATAAAATAAGATTATAATAATAATATTAATAATAAAATGAACATAAAAAAGATAGTAATAATAGTAATAATAATAGTAATAGTAAAAGGAATAATAATAGCAATAATAAGAGCGTTAATTCTAGTAAAAATACAAATAATAATATATATGTACGAAAAATAATAATAGTAAAATAATAATAATAATAATAATAATAATAATAATAATAATAATAATAATAATAATAATAGAAGTAGTAATAATAATGGTATTAGAATAAAATAAATATAAATACAAGTATAATAATAATAGTAATAATATAATAAAACAACAAAAGTAATGAAAAGGACAAAATTGAATCTAAAAATAAAGTTTTGGGGCAAATCTGAAATAAATAAAAAGGAAATGGGTTAATTTGAACACGCGAATAACAAGGAAGGTCCAAAAGGAAAATAATCCCTACCCACCAAAACGGCGTCATTTAAATATGGACCAAAATGTAATTGAAATAAATCACAGGGTAAAAATTAAAAATAAAAAAACTTAATTGCAGAACAATAAAAAAGCAGAAGGGCTAAAAGTGCAATTAGCCCTTCCATTGAAAACACGTGGATCCTAGGCCTGGAGTGAGTCGGGTCGTGGGTTAAGGCTCAAAACGACGCCATTTTGGGGTTTAAGGACCCAGGCCAAAACGACGTCGTTTTGGCCCTCTATTTAAGCAAATTTTCCCAAAAAAATTTCACTTCAGCACCCTTTTTTTTTTTTTAAAAAAAAAACTTCTCCCTCTCCCTTTTCTTTGAAGCCTCTCTCCCTCCGTCCAAACTCCTGCAAGTCGCCGCCGTGGGCTCCACTTCTGGCGACTACCGTACTCGAGGGTCGGAGCCCAAAAAAATGCCCACTTTTAGGCTATCCAAAATAGGTACGATCTCTCTCCCCTTTTTATGTTATATATATATATGTAACCGAAAATAAAAAAATGAAATCTTTATATGTATGTATAGTTTTGAAAAATGAAAATAAAAGGAAAAAAAAGGAACTTGGCACGTTTGAGTTTGCTTTTTTTCTTCAATGCTTGTTTTTTTTTTCTTAAAAATGTCTACTGCTTGTATTTATAAAATTGCCGAATGTTACAAATGATTTTGGCTTGGCTTTTTAAAGCCATTTTGAATACTTTTTATTATTATTTTCTATCTCTTCTTCATTAAATTTTACAGGTGGTGGCAGAGGTGCTGACGTCGGCGGCATGGCAGAGGCAGTGGCTAGGGTAGGTTGCGGCGCCACTTGTGTTAGGGGGGTTAGGGTTTTATTTTTTGTTAAGGTTTGGGCTGTATTAGGCTAGGGTAGTTGGGTCTAAAATTTGGGCTTTAATTTTGAGCTTGTTAGTTTAGTTTATTTCTGTTTATGGGCCCCAGGCTAAATTGGGCTTGTACAGGTATGTTTGAATAACCATTGTAATTGGTGGGTCCAACTAAATTGAGTGTAATTAGAGCTCCACAATTACATTTTTCAATTTTTAGGAGGGTGAGAATGTAGTAATTACACCCAAATTCAATTTTAAATTTTTTATACAAATTATAAAAATTATATTATAAGCATGAACTTGTATGAATGCTTGGGATGATTATGGCAAAAATTTCTTATAATATAAATTTTAAAAATATATTATTTAAATTATAAAAAAATCTAAAATCATAGCAAAAAATTTATTATAAAACTTTAATTATACATTATAAAATATTATAATATATTTATTTATAAAAAGTTATAGTTAAGAAGTATGGACATAACTTATTTATGCATCTCAGTATTATATATTATAGAAACAATATACTTATTCATAAAAATATTATAATTTTTTATAACAACTTATTTATAAAAAAATAACCTTCTAAAATTATGGTAAAAATGAGGGTTTTACCTAAATAATATAAAAAAATAAAATATATATTGAAATAGGTAAGGGCCTTAATATTTACCAATCTAGGCAAACTTAACAGTGAAAATCGATGTCGTTTGACCAATCAACAGCACCCCTCTCCCCTGCCACTTGAATCACTAAATTTTTTTAAAAAAATTGGGTGTAGCCTGATCAATCGGTGGAACCCATATTTCACACAAAAAATGCACCTTTTTTTGTACATGTATAACGAAAACAATATTTTTTATTGGTGTCGTCAATGTGTCAGGCAACACTTAATTATTTTATTATAATTTTTTTAAAGTTAAAAAAATTGTTACATTAAATTTTGAGTATTGAAACCTAGACCCGTGGTTGATGGCATGCAACCAATATGACCCGTCAATCACGGGTCCAAGTTCCAATACCTGAAATTTAATATACCAGTTTTTTCCAACTTAAAAAAATAGTTTTATTATTATATTATTTTCTTTTATTGTAAAAGGGGGTTGGTTTGATCCTCAACCCCCCACAAATATGAATCGAAAGGAAAAATATTAAGAGTTGCTGAAGGTCACTCCCACCTCGAAAATCAAAAGGAAGGTATGCGTTTTAATTTTTTCTTAGTATAATTAGTTATATTAGTAGTAGTTTAGTATTAAGGCATGTTATTTTGTTAAAAAAAAGGTTAATGCTAATTATTCTCCACAAATCAATCACCACACCAAAGGAAAAAAAAAGATCCAACTAAAGGTTGTATAATTAGTTAATTAGTATTATTAAGGTTATTTTTTAGTAGTAGTTTATTTGTGTTAAAAGTTTATTTTATTTAGTATTAATGTATGTTAATTATGAAAATTATTATAATTGTGTATGTTTTCTTTGTATTGTTTGTTTATTAAGATCTTTGGTTTTAGTTTTGCAATTTCAAAAAAAATGGAGAATCATTTTTTTGCAACCATTCATTTCGATAGTGTTATTTTAGAAATAATTGTTTGTTGTATTTTTAAAACTTGCTAGAAAATAAGATTCGATAAGAATGTGTTCATAGTTGATATGAAAGAGAAGGTCAGTGAAAAAATTCCTAACGTTGTGGAAGGAGGATAACGAAACTATTCTACAAATTTCCAGTTTCGTCAAATCCTATCAAATTTATCGAAATGAAACTTTTAGACGATGACAACATCAACACAATAGTCGCATTATATTGCCAATCACGAAAGGTGAACACTGAAACGATTCAGTTAGTTACTGAGTTAGCAAAT
This sequence comes from Gossypium arboreum, assembly GCF_025698485.1. NCBI lineage: Eukaryota > Viridiplantae > Streptophyta > Magnoliopsida > Malvales > Malvaceae > Gossypium > Gossypium arboreum. Next base: position 3,254,739 of record NC_069081.1, read on the forward strand.
GCGGAGCCCGTTGAAAATGTAACTTAGTTAAGTCAACAATATGGAGTTGAAGAACCGCGTACAGAGGTTCCCAGAGCGTCCATTGATAGGAGGTTGTTTGTGTGCGGTTTTGACATTGATCTCAACATTGGATGTTCAGATCAGTACGGTGGTGGATTACAGATACATCTAATTTGAATAACAAGCCTATTTGTTTGGTGAAGATGGATTCGATAGTAATGGTTGTTCTGATCACAAATGTATAGATTTTAGTGACCCTATTTAGACGATGTCCCAAATGATATCGACGACGAAAGACCAGATGATGGAAATAGTAATGCCCTTTCAGTCGAAAATCTGAGTCGTGGCATCGTCATACACAAATATCCTAGAGCCCATATGTCCATTGTTGATCCTGATGCAGCGCATGCTTCCGAGTTCCCTAAGTACCTGAACATAATACTTGCTCACTTGATGTTACTAGATCTTGAATTAGAAAAGTTATTCGTGGTTCAAACATTCATGAGCAAAGACAAATGTCTCGGTGTCATCAAGCGCTATAGTATGAAGGTGTTTATCAACTACAGGATGGTTGACTCTAAACCGACGACCTATGTTGGTGAGTGTTGGAAGTTGACAGAAGGGTGCAGGTGGCAGGTACGAGCTGTATTTATCTAGAGGTTCCAATAGTGGAAGATATGAAAATAAGTTAGGTCTCATACATGCACTTCTGTATGTATAACGCAAGACCATGGCAAGTTTGATTCAAAACCATCTGCAACTACATATTGGAAATGGTTAAAGAAATGCACACCATTCCTATATTGATGCTAATTGTCGAAATGCAAGAACAGTTCCAGTATCGAGTTTTATATTAGAAGGCATGGTTGGCTAAACAAATGGCTATAGATTAGTTGTACAAAGATTGGGATATATCATAGAACGAACTCTAATAGTGGATAGCCGCAATGCTAGAGTATGTTTCAGGGACTATCGTTGAGTTGTATACGCTGCCTTATTACGACTGGGATAACCAACCCCATCTAGGGAAAAGAACTTTGTAGCGGTGGGGACAACCAACTAACTACATCTGGGGGGACAATGGGCTAAATATGTCAAACATCATTAATGAGTTCGCTTGCTGATAAGAAGAACTGTAATTGCCCATTTTCGAGTGTATTGCGAAACCCGAGTACTCCGGGGCAAAACTGCAACCCCCGACTCTGAATGATAGGAGCTACCGGTCGATTGCGTATATGACAATGAAGGTGTCCGCTCAGGCTCAAACTCCAGCTTGGGCTCCGGCTCAGGTGGGGGAAGAGGAGACGGTTGACGAAGTCGTCTTTGTAGGGTAACTCGTCATTCCATGTGTGGAGGGACTACCATCAATTCTCCACTATATAAGTAGGGCAGCCTATTCCGTATGTACCACTACATGTATTCCCTCATGGAAGTGAAATCAGGCAAACATGATTCCAAATAAAGTCTTCTCTTCAACTAGGCGTTCCACAACACAATATACGGTTGATGCTCTAATGCCCAATTCTTTGCATGTTTCCCCTTCTTGTCAATTCCATGGACGTTATCAGGAAAATGTATAGGAACGTCTAAAATATGTTGACGGTACCCGGATTGACGAAGCACCTGATCCATAGCGTACCACTCCACCATTTGAAAATTGATCACAGGTGCATTAATACACCTCACGAGTGCGTGGGCGTTAATAGACGAAGGAATAATTAAAACAACATTCGGCGCGCTATATGACATCTACACGAACTGCATAATTAATAAAATGATTACGGTAACATTATTAAAATATTTATAACAACATAATGAAATAAATAAAGTAATTAAGTGGCATTACTATAATCTTATTTTATGAGAATAAATTACCCCATTGTCGGTGTAATACTCGATCATCTATCGATATACAATGAGTGTTTTTGACTTCTCGATATTCAAACATGTATACCATCTAAAAAAATAAACCAAACTTGTAAGAAGATATTTTCATTAAAAAAAATCTTGATCAAAATTTCAAATTTTTTCACCTATTCACAAGTGGGAACACATATACTTGGTGAACCATTGATGCCAGAAATGACATCCTGTATAGCGCCTAGGATTGTAGCAGTATCAGGCAACCTCCTATATCTTATGTTCTATGCTTTTTCCCTCGACAAAACTCACGATACAGAGTCGTTAGTATTGTTGAGACGCAACTGTAAAAACGGGTACCTTGCAAATCAGTTAGTAAGGGTAGGTACATCAAGTTGACTCTATTATTATTGGAATCCAACATAAGTACCCCCTTTAAGCTGCAGTATATAGGCCAGAGCAGCGGACATCTTCTCTATCTCAGTCGCATAATTCGATGTTGTTTCAAAATTGACCTTTAACCACGAAAGTATTAAACTTGTAAATTTAGTTGTATCATCACCGAGAGAGCAACCAAACAAGTCATAGTAGAGCGCCGTAGGATCTACTACGTGGCTTGAACTGGTTACCACATCATCGTCCATAGGGAGCCTTAATTCTAGTATGATGGTGCATTCGCCACACGGGAAATGAAAGGTGTGCGTCTCTGGGCGCCACCGCTCAACCATTGCCGATATTAAGTCGGCCCTCAACTCGAACACACAGATTAATGTCATTGATCCAAATCCCGAGACATCTACATAGGGCATAATTTGTTCATCCGGCCGATAACTCGGACCATGGCCTCGTGACCTCAATGTGCGGTACGCACCCTAATCATACTAAATTGCAAAATTGGTTAATATCTCACAATTAAAAAAAATTAAGTGCAACATTAGAACATTTTTTTACTAGAAAATGGATTGCCCTTACTGTGTGCTCCTCTACAATAATTAAAGAACTCATTTCGATATCTGTACAAACAATTAAAATTTTAATTATTGACTTAACAAATAAACAATATAAAAATAACTACAATTATTTTTTCAAACCCATCTTCATAATCAACAAAAATCAAATTACTCAAATAATTTCTCCATTATATTAAATGCAGTAAGCGAAAAATAAATTGGGAAATTAAATTAGCAATTAATATTCAATTGCAACTATTTTCAAGTTAATAGTTCAATATTTAAAATTATTAAAAGAAACTTTTTGCTTAAATTCCCGACTATTCCTCGAGTCTGATTAACACTCTACTAACAATTCGAAGAATTGTAATTTATTAATTAACGAAATGAAAGGTTGCTTCTTAAGTGTATAATAGAGGTGTGCATGGTTCAGGCCGGGTCGGGTCCAATTAAAATTTTAGGCCCATTTGTTAGGCCTGGGCTTGACTCGACTCGAAAAATGGGCCTAAAATTTTATCCAAGCTCGACTTCGAATAAAAATATTAAAATTCGGGACCTACCGGCCCGCCCATATTAATTTTATATTATTTTTATATAATTTTAAAATATATATAAACCATCAAAAATACTAAAAATATCAAATAAATATTTCTTAACAAATTGAAAATAAATTTTAAAATATATATATACTTAAATAACACTAAAATAGATGCAACTTAACAAACAAATATTTCTAAAATAATAACAAAATTAACAAATGTCTTTAAAATAATAAAAAATTAACAATAAAATAAGTTTTATATAATATCCAAACAATATCAACAAAATGTAGCAACATAATAGTAAAATAGTAGTAAAATAGGGAGAAAACAATAAGAAAATAATATTTAAAAAAAAAAGATTTTTTGTCATGTAGTGAATTCAGGCCAGGCTGGGGCCCGATCCAAAAATATCATACCCGAGGCCCGGCCCATTTTTAAAACGGACCTTATTTTTTGCCCAAACCTATTTTTTGAGCCTATATTTTTGCCCAAACCCTCCCACATTTCAAGCGGGCCTTCGGGCCAGGCCGAGTGGCCTGGCTCATGCACGCCTCTAGTGTATAAAGGGTTTGGAATTTTTTTTATTAAATAACTAGCTATTCTTTTTTTTTTTAGAAAAAAAGCCCAACTATTCTTTAAACTATAGTAAATAAAATAAATTGTAATATAAAATAATTAGTATTAATCTTTTAACACATATAAAATGCATTAATATTAACCTTAATAAACTTTTACTAAAATATAACCTAAAAAATACAAATAAAGCAATGAAGAATTTTACCTTTGATTTTCGGAGGGGACCTCCAGCATTCAATAATTTTTTTTCAACTGACTGATGTGTGGGGTTAGGGTACCAAACCAAACCTCATTTAATAATAAAAGAAAATAATATAATAATGAAATATTTTTTTAAAGATGAAAAATTTTGATATATTAAATTTCGGGTATTGAAATTTGGGCCCGTCACCGATAGGTAATATCGGCCATTAATATTAACCTTTTTACACAAATAACATGTCTTAATACTAACCTTAATAAACTATTACTAAAATATAACCTAAAAAAATACAAACAAAGCAATGAAGAATTTTACCATTGATTTTCGGAGGAACCTTCAGTAGTAAAGAATTTTTTTTTCACTTCAAATGAATGACTGACGTACGAGGGTTGGGAACTAGAGAAGGGATTGTATAAAACTGTGATTCCACGCTATCCTTATCCCTTTCCAATAGAAAAATGACAAATTAGATTTTTCTTCTTAATTTTCAGCTTTTTTCTCCTAAAAAAATTTAAATCTAACTAAAAATGCTAAAAACCAAGACGATAACGAAAAGGATAAATATAACGTGAAAGTACAGTTTTATATAAACCCTTCTTTGGGGACCAAACCAGCCCCTCTTCCATAATAAAAGAAAATAATATAATAATAAAACAAATTTTCTAAATTGGAAAAAAATGGCATATTAAATTTTGGGTATTGGAATCTGGACTTGTCAGTCACAGGTACGGGTTCTAATACTCGAAATTTAATTTACCAGTTCTTTTTTCTAACTTTTAAAAAAAATTATAATAAAATAATCGGGTGCTGCCTGACACATCGATGACACCAATAATTTTTTTTTTGTTATACATTTACAAAAAAACGATGTACTTTTTGGTGTAAAATACAGGTGCCATCGATCGATCAGGCTACACCCAATTTTTTTTTTTAAATTTAGTGATTCAAGTTGTAGAAGAGAGGGGTGTTGCCGATTGATCAAGCAGCACTAGTTTTTCACTGTTGAGTTTGTCTAGATTGGTAAATATTAGGACCCTCACCTATTTCATTATGTATTTTATTTTATATTATTTGGTTAAAAAACCCAAAAGTTTTTCTCTAAATTAAGCTTATATAAGGGTCTCTGTAATTAAAGCTACAAACTATTTGGGTTGTGAACCCAAATATTATAAAGATGATGTTAATTATGTAAATATATAATGTTTTCTTACACCATGTCATGGGGTATGATACTATTTTAGAGAATGATGTTAGACAATAAGCATCATAGGTAGCTTACTTAACTCTTTTAATTTAAAACATTCAAGTCTTTAAAATGTGGTTAATAAGACATTTATTGTTCTTAAAAATATTTCTCATATTAACATCACTAATAATTTTTGTAATTATAATAAATATAATGATTTTATTTTATTTCTCTATTACTTGTTTAGAAATTATTTTTATCATATTAATAATTTTTATTGTAATTATTTTAAAAATATAAATTATGAAATTATGTAATTACAATTTGTACTACCAAACATGATATATGAAATTGTGATGTAATTACACTCTGCTTGCCAAATACATCTAGGGAATTATAAGTCATTGCAATTACAAAAAATATATAATTACTACTCTATTAATTACACTTTAATCCAATTACATTGTAATGTCCAAATACAATAATTTTCTAAACTTAATAGTCATTGAAGATATTTTATGTAAAGAAAATATGAAAACCTTATATTAAAGTAGATTTTAATGTAATTTTAAAGTAGATTTTAATGTAATTTTATTGTCCTAAGTGGCAACCATTTAAAACAAGTTATTAATTCAACCATACCAAAACCTATACCAATACTAATATCAAATATTGCACCTATTCAAAACATGTCAGAACACACCTAAACCATTACTTTAAACAACTAACCAATATACTTCAATGTCACCCATTCACAAAAACTTTAAAACCTATTGGACATAATTTTGGTACCACAACCTAGCATTATGAATACAACAATTCAACATCCCAAAAATGTAACATTCAAACTTCTCAAATACTAACCAATACTAATCATCCACAATTCAAACTTCCATTTCATTCTATTTATTTTAAACCTCATTCATGCTATCTCATTAAAGCATGTTCATTTATTATACCATTTTCATCTTAAAGAGTCATAACTTAATCATTAAAGCATACTCAAAACACCACAAAACACATATATTTAAAAATTCAACTAAACCCAAATTCCTATAAAAGAAATCAAAACAAAAGCCCCAAATCTCACATAAATATCTATCCAACTACACCTATTTACATACCATTTATAACTAAGCTAGAATGGTCAAAAGTCTACCAAGTCACTAGATGGATAGTGTGAGGTCCGGCACGATCCAACTTGTAACACCCTTAACATGCCTCCGTCATCGAAAAAAGGTTACGGAGCATTACAATGCAAAATAAAACCTTAATCATCGAAACATGGATCAACATGCAATTCACATATTTATTTTCAATAACGTAATTTAAATATGATAAAAATACTTTTACGGGCCCTAAATCAAGCTTGATTGGCCCTAAAAATAATTTGGAAATAACCAGGGACTTATCCAAAGAAAATAAAAATTTTAGGCAAAACATGAAAAATTCTATGAAACAAGGGTCACACGGTTGTGTGTCCAGGCCATGTGACATAGCCCAGACCATGTGGACATTTGAAATAGGGCTACGCGGTTGTGTCGTGGGTTGTGTGCCAAACCATGCAACTACCTGTTTTGGGAGACACGGCTGTGTTGTAGACTGTGTCTCAGACCATGCGAAACCTGCATTTAAAACAATAATGACACACGGCCATGCGAACAGCCCATGTGTGACACATGATCGTGTGACAGCTCGTGTCTCAGGTAATGTGTACCAAAATGTACATTAAAAAACAAGTTTACCAAAAATATTTTCTTGAGTCACAAGCATACCATTTGCTAACCTTTTAACCTAATCAAAGCACACTTAAACGAGAACAAATCATGCTAAAATGAACATATATTCAATACATTTCCATCATTCAAACAATATACCCACATTGGTACCACAAAATATACATCCAAATAAATTCATCTAATTGACATGGACTAAGCTTAAAATCTACACTATATAATTATCACTCATCAATTTCAACTACAAATAACACAAATCAAGTCAAGAATCATTGATGATATACTTACCAATAAGCCAATCAAGGGCACTGCATTTCATACACCAAATTTAGACCCATGCCACATCTCAAAGTTCTAGTTTGAACTTATGTCAACCATACCAAATATCAATTCCAAAACATGCCATTATACGTTATAATACCTAATATCTATAAAGCATGCATAAAATTCATCCACTCATACTTGTACCTATTATTCGCATGCCATCATTTAATATCACTAACCACAACAACTTAGCACAACTTAAACAAGCCAAATCACTTGAATAACCTTTTTAGCCCTATTACATGCCATTTATAATCATTTGCCAAAATAACCAAACTTTACCAAAATAGATCAACAGATAGTGTAATTGTGCTCCGACATAATTCCAACCAGCCAAGCTTCCGATGACTTATAGATACAGAAAGAACCAACTATGTAAGCAACTAATGCTTAGGAAGTTCGTATAAAGGAACTTAAACTTACCAAATGCATTAATTAAACAACCATGAAAAATTCCTTTTTGTTTTAGGCCAAATTTCCTTTTTCTTAAACACCTCACAAGATTAGTAAGTGAAGTAATGCACATGTAAATTCAACCAAATAAGGCGTATAACATATCAAGCTTTTTAGATTCATCAATCATTTTCATCATATACTATGTACTTTCATTTTATCACCTTTCACATCTCAAACTTCATATATCATACATATTATAGCATAATAAATCATGACATATACCTAATAAGCATTTAGATTTTATATATCAACTAACACATATATATCCATTATACATTCTTCTCATTTGAGTCCAAATAGCTAATAGATAATAAGGAAACATAACATCTATGAAACATTACATATATTAAGAAATAAATTTCATGCGTGTTTCATCTGTCACATGATAAATTCTCATCCTTTTCATTTCATATATGCATATCCATTTTTCCATTTCATATGAACATTAAGTTTTTATACATGCCTTTCCTAACATTTACTTACCCGTTGAACCATCTAGAATTTCATCGGACACTCGGGAATGCTCACACATATTGTGCCTTTTCATGTAATCATAACCTTTCCTTTTCAATAGTGTTCACACGAGCTACGAAATGGGTCTGCTCACACGAGTTGTGGGTCGGAACATTTGCTACACGATGCTACTCACACGAGCTATAGAGAATCCGCAACAAATACAATACCTCAATTATCGGTAGGACATTCAAAACCAGAACTTGAAACCGTATAATCCCTAATGACATGTTACTTGTATTCTAAGAATTCACATGGCTCAAAAGGGACCGTTTTACATATCCATGCCTTAATTGGCATTCAATATTTCCTTTTCACATATACATTTACTTTATCATATTAACATTTGAGTACCTTATCCAAACCAAAACATTTATCATTCAAATTAATTTACATCCCATTTTGTTCTATTTATCAAAATATTATACAACTACTAATCTAATCTGTTTTTAACAAAAATATTTATTAAAATTACATTCAAAACATTACATGATAATTTAGTCCTTAAACGAACTTACCTTAATTAGAACGGTTGCTAAAATAAAGTATTCAACAACTAATTTGGAACCTTAGCTTTTTCCTTGATTTAAATCCAATTGTAGCGTTTCTTGATCTAAATAATATAAATTCATTTAATTAAATAATTCAAATAGCTTAAAATAATTAATTCAAGCCTATAACTCATTTTAATGTGAATTTACAAAATTGCCCCAACAAATTTCTTTTTATTCAATTTAGTACTTAGACCCATAACTTGAACATTTACCATTTTTAAAAGGGAACCCATGCTAGCCGATTTTCTCAGGATTTCTAAAGAGTCTATTTCCATCAAAATTTCACATCAAATCCCATGAATTTTACTCTTTTAACAAATTAATCCTTTAACATTAAAATTACTAAAAATCACTTAACAAAATACTTCTATTTATTATCCAAGCTTAATAATCTTTCAATTAAATCTACAAACACACTTAAACATTCATAGCAAGTCCGTAAACTTTTAACAATTTTACAAAATAACCCCAAACTAACTAAATTAAACTAAATCAATCTCAAAAATATAAAAATTACTGAAAACAAATTGAAAACACATACCATGCAATTGTAAACAACCTTGACCGAATGCTTGCTTAAACTCCCATGGATGTTTCGGTTTGTTTCTCCACTAAGAAAGAAGATGATAACATGTTCTTTTATTTGTTTATGTTTTAATTATTAAATTACAATTTTAACCGTACTTTGAACTTATTTCATATATAAGTTGCATGTACATATATGTCCACTAAAAGTATAGGGTAAAATTGCTAGTCAATGCCCTTTAATCATTACTTTATAGTTATTAAACACCTATAACTAATAACGATTAAATTTTACATTTTATATGATTTAATCCTTTTCTTTAATTAACTATCTAAAGATTAAAATTTCTTAAACAAATTTTAATATAATCCTAATAGCACTCCGTAAATATTTAATAAAATGTTTACGGGCTCGGTTCATAGAAATGAGGTCCCGATACCTTATTTTCCAAAACCACTTGACTTTTGAAACAAACCACTTGCACTTAAACTTTAGTTCAAACAACAAAAATTATCAAATCAAAATTTATTATAATACTATTTTTGACTTGTAAATATTAAATAATAATATTTAAAGACTCACTCGTTGGATTAATAGCCCCAAAACCACTATTTTTGACACTGTTGAAGAATGGGCTATTACATAACCAATTGCACAAATTTTGACAATCTACAAGAAAGAAAACAGAACAAAGGTAAGCATACTTAATGCTTAGTAAATTTTTATTTGATTATCTAATTATAAAAAGTTATAAAATAATCACTAACTAATCGAGTTTAATTTTTTATTTAATTTTGTTAATTACTGTTAATTTTGTAACGGATTGATGATATGATAATTATAAAATTGAAGTAATAATAAATTCAATTTCAATTTTTGCACATTATGTTAATTTGATCATAAATTTTTTTAAAATAACTCTTAACATTTACACATTATCTCAATTTAAAAAAATTAAAACAATTCAAAAATTATAAAAATATATTTCTAAAATTCTCAAAATGTGTTAATATAAAAATATAAAATATCAACAAAATACATATATAATCCTCCTTTGCTCAAAATTAAAATACGATGTAAAATTTCGAAACTTTTGAAAATATTTATGTCGTTTCCAAAACAACATGTATTATTAAAATTTATTATTTGTAAAATAATATGTAATATAAAATATTTGTATGAAAGTTTAAAAGTTTTTGGTAAAAGATCTTTAATCCTTTCAAATTTAATAGTAACTAAATTGATCCCTTTAAAAAAGAGAGCAGTTTAATCCCTATTAATTTTGAAAGTAAGCAACTAAGGATAATTTAAAATGACTTGATATTTTCCATCATTTGGCATAACTTTGATCGGTATAATAATGAATTTAGCCCTCATTGTTTATCTATTACGTTAATTTGATTCTAATTCTAAATGACTCAACAAATTTATCCTTTAACATTCACACATTTATCGATTTTATCCTAATTTTTAAAAATTATTAAAAATAATAAAATGTATAAAAATAAAAAAACAATACATAAATTAAAACTAATTGTTTTCTTTCTTCTTTATTCCAAAAAAATTCATTTTCAACCCAAAACTCATAACCACCATCTTACCTTCACCTTACACGGTAAAACCTCTACAAAATAATATCCTTGGAACCTAAAAATTTTATTATTTTATCAAGGTTATTAGTTTATCGATAAATAAATATTTTATTAATTTATCGATAAAGTAATATTTATTAATTTAGAGAATATTTCATACTTTATTCATGGTATTATTATTATTATTATTATTATTATCAAAATCCAATATGCATGTAGGTGCAATGAATCAAAGTTAATTGGTTCATGTAACACCAATATGTATATATTCATCGGATAGATTAAAAATTTTATTATAAATAAACACATGTACGTATCAAAATATTGTAATTCATTTAATCTTTTCCTCCATAGCTTCCCATTTGAAAGGTGTAAAAAAGTCCACATTCACAGATGAGATGAGAAAAACATTATGTGAGTACAAAAATGAGTATCATTCTTCAAGTCAAAAAGATTTGCAACAGTGGGTTCAACAAACATTTGATCTCTTTGTTAGTCAATCAACAATATCAAATATTCTTAAAAGGTCATTTGGATATTTGTCAAAAGAGATAAAGAATAGCAATGTTAAAATACACAAATCAGCAAAATATCCCGAATTAGAGAATCTATTGTATGAGTGGTTTCTCCAATATCAAGAGAAAGTAAACATGACCGGAGAAATGATTCAAACTAAAGCAAAAGAGTTTCTACAGAAAATGTATGGTGATGCAAATTTCGAATTTAACTTTTCAATTGGTTGGCTAGAACGATTCAAGGCAAGACATGGGATTAAATCTTATAAAAGATTTGGTGAAAGTGGTTCAGTTTTTATGAAGAATATTGAATATGCTCTACCTCAAATAAGAGCTAAAATGGAACTTTTTGATTGGAAAGATATATATAATATGGATGAAACAAGCTTATTTTATTGTTTGCAAGTAGATTATTCACTAGCTGCAAAGCAATTAGAAGGGCGAAAAAGGACAAGGAAAGACTTACTGTTGTGGTTTGTAGCAATGGGGATGGTTCAGATAAAGTGCCTCTTTGGGTTATTGGTAAATTTGCTAATCCTAAATGCTTTAAACATGTGAATATTGACAATCTTAACTGTCATTATCGAGACAAGAAAAAAACCATGGATAACTAAATTGCTTTTTTAAGATTTTGTTCGTTGGTTTGATGCTAAAATAACTGGTAGAAAGGTGTTGCTTATAGTATACAATTGCCCAGCCCATCCCAAGGTTATTGAAGGCTTGAAAAATGTTGAATTATTCTTTTTGCCTCCAAAATCAACATAAAAAATTCAATCATGTGATGCTAGAATTATTAGAGCAGTTAAGATTTATTATAGGTGTCGCTTTTATTCTAGCATCTTGGAAGTTTACAAGAAATGAGAAATAAATCCTAAAAAGATTAATGTATTGGATGCAATCCATTTTATTAATGTTGCTTGGAATATTGATGTGAAGCTTACAACTAGTGGAAATTGTTTCCGACATTGCAAAATTCGATCCAAGGAGGATATACCTTTCGAACAAAAAATTGGTGATGTTGAAGGCATTCATAAATTAAAAGAAGTAATTTCTAATTTACATTATAGAAATGCCATGTATGTTAGTAGATTTTGAATTATCCAAGTGAAAATGAATCTTTGATGGAGTAGCCTATGGATGAAGAAATTATTCAAGGAGTAATGGATGTGTCAGCTGATGACGAGCAAGATCCAGATGACAGTAGTGTTTTACCACATTTTTCTCCAAAAGAGGCTTTTCTAGCTGTGGATACCTTGAAGAATTATTTAATACAAAACGAGAAGAACATACCAGATTTGATTTATGCCCTTCTAAAAGTTAAAGATGAAATTGTATTTAATTCACAAGCAAAGAAGAATGAGTTAACTATAGATGCATATTTTAGCAAAGAATAAAATTGAAAAAAAAATAAGAGTTGACTAGAAAGCACTTTAGTTTTATATATTTTATATAAAATTTTCAGTATATTTAATGAATTATTATTTTATATTTCCATTGAACCCTTAAGGATTTTTCTAAACTTATTATCTTATGCATTTAGAGAGGTTATTATTTTATTCCATTGGCCCAAGTCGGGACAAAAAAATATTATTTAACCGAGATTATTAATTTATTAAATATTCATTTATCTAGATTTTACTGTATGACTCTCACTCACGAAACCATCTATCACCATTAGTATCACACCAAGCTTTACAAAGCTGAACCCATCACTCCAAATTTAAAGCTTCATAGCCAAATCGTGACAATCATAAAGATCCACAATTTTTATTTTTTTTTAGTTTTTAGATATGTTCATTTGTCAAATGTAATTTATAATTGTCGCTACCTATAGGTGATGTTTAGTGAATAACACAACAGTTAATGGAAATGTTTGACTGTAGTGACCATTATGACTTGGTACTACAAAACCTTTGCAAATAAAAACACCAAAGTTTGTTTACGCAATTCAGATTCCCTACGTCTACAAAGCCTAACTCAGTGAGTAATTCTACTATCTTTAATCCACAATACAAAAAGTGAATCATGCGTTATCACTCCTCAAGTAAAAATCTCACATTTGTACATAAACACTAGAACAATCACCTCTAAATCTTCCCCTGAGAACTTATGCAGTAAATAAACAATGTTTAAAAATCAATTTACACTATCAGAAAAATAATTCCCTAAAGAACAAATACAAGTGCTTTCAATATACTCTCATACATTGCCTAGACAAGCCTTTTAGCATATATCAATTTCTAGCTGCTAACACAGAATCTAAATGAATACAAAGTAACTCCTTTAAAATAGCTATTGCAATCAAACAATAAATTCATTAATTTGATATAGATATGACCTTTCCAAACTCAGCATTGCAATCCTAATCAAATCTCCACAAAATAAGAGTTGTCTTGATTCATCAAATCTAATCCAATCTTTACTAGCGACAGATTGGTTTCCATAGATGGACTCTAGTATCTTCAAAATATCTGCACAATAACTAATCTAAAGATTTTGCTGCATAAAATTGCTGACACAAATATAACAAGTATATTCCCTATCTTTGTGGTAGTTTGTAATAGGCATTGCCGAGTGCCACTCAATACAGAATTACACAACATACCTCAACAATAGCACAAGACTTTTTTACCATAAAAATAAAATCCTATCTCAAATATCATAAAATCTATAATTTATTACTGCAATGGATGAAACACAAAGGTAAAACAGAATTTCTTGCAAATATAGAAACTCCCAAAACAACATAGAAATCCCCAAAAAATAATTCTTTGAACCCCACTGTTCAAGCCAATAATCTAAAAAACCCACAATGATTCATGGTTTATATGAACATACAAACACACAATTTATATATATGCAAACATCACAATAGAAATATAACCATATTGATTCACAAATAAGCAAGGAACCACATCTACTCAAAAAAAATAAAAATAAGAAATTAACTGTTTCGAGTTGGGATTTTGAAAATAAAGAAGGTTTTGATATTTTAAAATATCGTTTTGGTTTTTGCTTTGAACTTGAGGAATACATGATTTCTAGGTTTAATTTTTTGTTGTTGAAGGAGAAATGGGTTTACTTTCTTTGGTTGAGGGAGAAACGAAGAAAAGATGAGAGAAAAAAATGAAAAAGAAATTAAAATAAAAAATACATATATATATATATATATATTTATATATATATCGAAGTTTAATTGATTTATATTTTTTTTAAATTTAAGAGATTTTTTTTAAAAATTATATATTTTTTAATTTGCATATACATTGTTTTAATGATTAGAATCAAATTGACAATTGTATAAATGTTAAGGGCTAAATTGTTGAATTTTTTAAAATCAGAACCTAGTTGACAAAATAAATAATGTGACACTTGACCCGATTGTTGTATCCGAGCGTGTGGCATCACATTACTGTCGCTGAAATGACTCAAACTAACTTGACATACATTCGCAAAATTTAATTTCATAATCTTCGTTCAAAATAATAAAGCAATTCATTATGATCAAACACATTCACTCGTAATACATAAGAAAATATTTCAACTAATTACAGGGTTATAACGAATTAATATCAGAGTTAAGACTCGAATATAAACTCAAATGTCAAATTTTAAATTTATGTCTTGAGATACTGCATGTTGTGTCTCGAGGAACAAGGTTTTTTATGTCTCGAGACTAACCTCTCATGTTTTCTTATTTTTTCTTCGATGTTTGAATGTCTCGAGATAAGGGGTTCTTGTTTTGAGACCTAGAGCAGGGCAAAATCTATTTAGCTTCGATGTACTTCTATCTTGAGACAAAAGCCACTTGTCTCGAGACAAGTCAAGACCTAGGAACAATTGTCTCTAGACTTATATAGATATGTCTTGAGAAATCAAGCTCTTGAATGCAAAAATTAAATTTTTTTCTAACGGTTTCGAGACATGTTCTTTTTGTCTCAAGACTCAGTAGGCCCGTTCTTCATATTTTTGAGGTCCTAGGAAAAACAATAAAATGTAGTTTTAGATTCCTCAAAAGTTGGGAAAAAAATTTAGGTCCCTTAAAAGTAGGTAAAAAAATTTTGGGCCCTTAAAAGCTAAATTTTTTTGGGGGGGCCCTTAAAAACTAGAAAATAATATTTTTGACCCCTTTTAGACTTGAGCCCTAGGTGGCCACACCTCCAGACGACCCCCGAGCCTAAGACTTAGTGACCCAATGGTCAAAATTCTATACTTTTAAGTATCCAAAGCCTTAACTAAATGAACCTAAACATACCTAAAACTTACCACAAAACATATTAATCCAATTAACCTATCTAAACATGTTCAAACATTACCAAACCATAACCAATTTGCACATTCAAACTCACATAATCAAGTATAATTAACTAGTAATCAAAAGATAAAATTCAACCAATATAACATTATAGGTCACTTACCAAAAGTGTCAAAACTAACTTAAGCAACAAGCCTACCAACCTAGATACATGCCATATGACTTCAAAACATATATATACATACAAAATAGGATCATAATGGTTTTTGAGTTGAGCGTGAGAGTTGGATGCTTGACCATAAAACTTTTATAACTTTTATCTGAAACCTGCACACAGAAACAAATAAATTCGTATGCTGAGTAATGGTTAGTCAATAGTGTTAACATAATTCGAATTCAATTATAAACATAACAAGATTTAATAAACATAACTAACATTATAAGTCAAGTTAACTAACTAATCTTTTCACATTAACATTAGAGATACATATATACTATTGGATTATTTATCATTTCATTTTATTCTCATTAATGCTTTATTCAATTTTTCGATATAATTTTTGATGCACCATCAAAGTATTTGCATCTAGTTTAACATATCAAAATCATGTCTGATGTTAGTATAAATATCCCATTTTGATTCAATAAATGTTCAACATGCCCATTTTACATTATAATCCTATTAACCAAATTAGATAAGAACAATACTCAGATCAATCCTCCATCATACCAAATACGCACTAAAGTGCTAACCGGGCATAATTGCACTAATCCCAGCAACCACACCAGAATACACTCGTACCCCAGAGTATTTGAGCTAGTGATACGTTCTCAACCCCCGTGGTATTAGAGAACTATAACAGCATAGTGTTGAATCTCCCACCTATTAGTATGGACCCTAAGGCATGCTAACTATACCCGTGACTTTATCTGACAACGTTAATAGGGTAAATATCATCAAGCATATATATAGGTAAATTCATTCAACCAATTGATTATAAATCACCCAATCAAGTATATACGTACCTGTTGAACACATTCTTATTGATAGTTAATCATTACCGAACATATATCAATTCAAACATATATATATATATATATATATATTTAATTATTCAATGAACTAGAGTTATAAGAGCACAAATCAAAATATCTATTCGTCGACGGCTTTGGATTTCCCTTTTCCCTTGATGGTCCTACATCATCTTCAGCTATGAAATTAAATTTGAATACGGAAAATTCATTAATCACACTACTCAAGCATAAGTTAACACATTATATACAAAATGTATCTTATTCGATTTAGTCCCTATACACTCTAATATTCGAAATACTTAGATTCCCACAGTTTACCCAATTGAATTTAAATTTGACTTAATAAATATAAAACATGGACCTCTTACAACCTTTATTCATTAACAACCCTTAAAGTTTTTATTCTTTACAAATTAATCTCTATTTACACAAAATTTAACTATATAATTTAAGCTTAATTCAAGTTTAATTTAACAATTTTAACATATTCTATTATAATCTTAACTCAATATTCAAGAATCCATTTCTATCAAGCCTAATTTTATCATCTTTTAACAACAATTTGATTAAAACTCAATAATTAAATGCATGTACTATTGAGCTTAGATGACTAGAATTCTGCAAAATCAAGGAAAAAGCTTTAATTACCTTATCAATTTGGACCGAATTCTTAATGAAGAAGAAAAAAGGAAATTTTCTTCTTTCTTAAATGTAGGGACCACAGGCTTAAGGAAAAAGATGGAGTTTTTTTTCTCTCTCCCACTAACTTGCATATATATATATATATATAGATAAACTTAGATTAATAATTTAATTAAGCTTAACTAATCCCATTTAGTTAATTAACATAAAACTATTACTTAATATAAACCATATTAATGACAATGGATGACTTTAATCATAACACTCCACTATCTCAATATTAAAGTTGGTCTAATTATTCTTTAGTGCTTAGTTTAATTGCCATTTAAGGCACTTGCCAATTTAGAAATCAATTTCCTTTCATTTTATTCACTAATCAATTTAGTCTCTATACTATTTTTATTAACCGATTTAGTTCAATAACACTTAATAATTCAACTTTTCCCATTTGTACTTGATTCATAATTATTCTATTTTAATTATCTACTAATTCAACTCAATTAATTTGGTCTGAAATCAAATTTTACGACACCGTTGAAAATTGGTCTTTACAAATAAATATTGAGGACTAAATTTGTTATTATACCAATCAAAGTTGTACAAAATTAACGGAAAACCTTAAACCATGATTAATTGTTCTTAGTTGCTTGCTTTCGAATTTGATAGGAATTACCAATTTGCTCAATATTGAAATTGAGTGATATCATAGAATTCTTTTAAATTATTATATAAACCCAAAAGTTCCTCAGTTCTTTCTCTTGCCCACCTCTTCTTTAACCAGTTTTCCTAAAAAAACTACTGTCAAACCCAAATTTCAACCAGCCTGTTGCCACCGTCCACCGCACACCACCGATCGTCAACCCAGAACAATGTCAAAATTCTCCAAAATCTTTGTTCGCATATCCTTCTTCATATTTTCCAATTAGTTTTTGTTAATAACATTCAACAATCCTAGATTTAAAAAACAAACTTGAACTTTTCAACCGCTCTAAAGGTCACCATTGAAATGTATGTTCTCCTTTTTATCCTCTTCTTAATTTCTAAGTTTGAAGCTACAAAACCCAAAAATCTTCTTTTTCTTTTCCTCCACTAACCCAAATGAGACAATGTCATCTTCTTTTTCCTTTTCCTCTTCATCATCGTTGTCTTTCGATGATCCGATCGATGACCAACTCTTCGAGAATACTTGGCGTTTATCAATTTAGCTCTTATTATTATTTATTTAAATTCAACTTTTAACCTTTAAAAAAAGAGTCAAAATATTTTTTTAATGAAAATACGGATTAAAACATTAATTTTAACATTGTTGGCGTGACAACTCGCATGGTACTCTATGTCCACATCATACTAACATAACCCCCTTTGTCTTATATATCACATCAATAAATAATTCGAAAATTATAAAAATACAAAAATTAAAATTTTAAAAATATAAGAAGTTCATAAAAATTCAAAAAATTAGCGTGGAGTATACTTGAATTGTCATGCAAGCTGCCGTGTTTAAAAATTTAACATTTTAGTTATCATTTTCGTTAAAAAAATCATTTTAACTCTTTTTCAAAAAGTTCATGGTCAAAATTGATTTTTTTTAAAAAGTTAAGTGTCAAATTTAGCTTAAAAAAAATAAAGGCCAAATTGACAAAAGATGTAAACATTAAAAGCTAAATTTGACATTTATTTTTCATGTTTCGCTAAATGTGTTTGCTTTGGTTTAGGCAGATGTTCTTGTATAGCATTTGTGCTATGTTAGGTAAGAGAGTATTGTTTTTTAAGCATGTTTTTATATATGGGTTGATAATAAACTAATTCAATTGGTAGTATTTACACTTTTCATGACTAATTTTTTTAGTAAAGAGAAGGAAAAATTTTCACTTATTTTGAAGAGATCAAATTTTTTTTACAAAAATTATTACTCATTTTTTAATTTCAAGTTTAAATTTGAACTACTTATTTTTATTTTATGTCTCACGTATTGTAATATTATTATACTAGTAACTTGATATTGGTGTTTTAGGATGAGATGGTGTTAATTTTTTATTTTAATTTGAGTTTTGTTTTCATTTTTTAGGATGTGTTTTGTCTTAATTTATATTGTTGAGTGTCATTTTGATTTTTAATGAAATCAATGATTTAGCAAAAGTTATATACGAAAAAGATTTTAAATTTATAAATATTTTAAGTTAAATTGTATCATTTATAAATATTAGGGACTGAGTTTACTATTACACCAATTAAAAAATATTACTTTATCAAATCGTTACAAATTTAACAGAATTGGACTTAAAAAGACCTTGGATTAGTTAAGAGACAGAATAAAGAAGAAGCATAATTAGATGACTTTTATCTTTAAATTTTATACAATGTTTATATTAAATATTGCATCATGATTTTAGCATATATATTTTGAATGAATGACCTTTATCAGATAAATTTTTGTGTTCATATATATAGATAAATAATATTTCCTAGGAGAAATTACGCTCATTATCGTCTTCTTCTTAGTGGTATAATACACCCAATCCGTATGCGTTGAACATTCATAATAAGCAAAAGTGGTTTTGCCATTAAAAGAGAGATTTTAAGAGAATTAAAAAGTTGATTACTGGAAGTAAAATCTGACAAGTACCCGTTTCTGTCTGAATGGAACATAAAGTTTTTTCCTTTAGTGGTGGATGGAAGGAAACCACGCAATTATACAACCAAGTTAGAACGGTCGCCCGCCATGGTGTATAATACTGAGAAAATCATTATGATTCGATACGTCAGATCATGTTTAAAAAATATGGCATTCTTCAATCATCCACCCACCGTGACATTATGATAAAAATAAACATACACAATATAAAGATGAGGAAAGAAAAAGAAGGTGGGTGTCAACTTTTTTGTGCCGAATGTAAGAGGTGGGTCAAGCTTTGGTGGTGGTGAGGGTTGTTCATTTAACGCGACGGCAAAGGGTGATGCCATCACCAACCGGGAGCATGCAGATCTCAATCCTGGGATCAACAGCAAGAGCCTTGTTGAGTTCCATGACGAAGTCTCTGTAATACCTAACGTACTTCCTGAGAGGCGCATCAGGTGGTGCTACCACCGACCCATTCCATAGGGTATTGTCGTAGCCGATCAAACCGCCTACTTTCACCAGCTCAATTAGCCTCTTGTGGTAGTTTAGGTAATTGTCTTTATCAGCATCCACAAAGATGAAGTCAAAGGATCCGTGGTTCTTTTCCTGTCATTTTTTTAAAATTTTGTTTTTCAGCATAAAATTTAACTCGATTATTAACAAATTCTGAAGAAAAAAAATGGATTGGATTGTTGAAATTTACATCTTCCACTAATTGATCAAGAACTGGCAAAGCAGGGCCCTCTTTGAAATCAATTTTGTGTGCAACACCAGCCTTTTGGATTACAGGCAGACCCAGCTCGTAGTTTTCTCTGTTAACATCCATGGCTAGGATCTGCAAATATATATATGAAAAAAAAAAATAGACGGTAATGAGTTTCCCCTGTTATTTAAATATGACTTGTTTTGGGTAACTTTCAATCAATTAACTACCTTTCCATCATCAGGGATAGCAAGGGCAGTGGCTAAGAGAGAATAGCCAGTGTAGACACCAATCTCCATGGTGTTCTTGGCATTGATCAACTTAAGAAGCATGTTCAAGAACTGGCCTTCATCGGCTGATGTTGTCATAAGGTTCCTGTTTCCACTCATTCCAATCAAGTCAACAATGGGTAAAATCTTAATTACATAATCCAAATCTGAAACAGAAACTGGATCTGGGTCAATTAGTAAACCAACCATGGGTGCTTGGCAGTCAACTCTCTGAGCTCCTTCATGGGTTCAGGCTCCCTCGGATACACACTGGTCTCGAGGATATACTGCAAAACCAAAAACCCATCAATTAAAAAAAAAAAAACTAACGTCAAATCATAGCTCAAACATGAAATTGAAGATTCGAAATAGGCAAAGAAAGAATCTAATTGAAACATTGAAGATGATACCTGGTAAAGAGCATCACTTTGCAAAAGGCTCTTGTGGCCAACTTCCTGGTGCCTACCAGCCTGAGATTGCTGCTCTTGCGTATTGGTTGCCATTGCTAAAACCCTTGAAATGAAAAGCTTCTTTCTCTTTGCTTTCCTTTGTTTATGGACCTGAGCGAGTTTCAATTTCCTTTGAATTGGAAACCTGAGTTGAAAGAAGAAATGCAAAGGGGTTATATGAAGTCGAAAATCCAGGTTGGACCGCTTGCCACCCCGGTCGGGGGTTGGTGAAGTCCCAGATTGATCGAAAGTTGGACTGGGACCCATTCTCACCAGACACCTCCCAACTGTGGCACGGCAATTAGCATTGGTCGAAAGTAGGCCAACGAGTCATGACTCGATGATGGCTCAGTCAGGTCAATCCATGAATTATTCTTTACTTATGTTTTACCATCTTACCAAACTTGCAAGTAATTTCAGCCTAATTTTCTTATTGCGTTGTGCTATGATCCATTGTAAAGGATTGTGACGCAGGTGGGGTTGTATTAAAATCAATTGTTAAGGATAACTCAATATTATGGTTTGTGGAGACTCAAATGATAAAATCATGGATGTAATTGTCAGTTCTATTAAGGTGGTTAAAGCAATGGCAATCAAAGAAACCTGCTTTATCATTAATAATAGAAATTGGTCTCAAGTTCTTACAGAATCAGATGACACTAATTAGTTGATTAGTTTTTAATCGGCAAATAATTAAAGCATAAATCGTAGTGTTACTGGTGGGATCCAACAAACTTTTATGGTTGGCTTATGCATGCATGTTCAAACTTTATACATCCTAAGTTTTCTATTTTATGAATGTGATAAAATGAAAGTTTGAGAATTAATATTTTTATATACTTATAATAAAAATAAGTTAATCCGGAATTTAATATGAGGTCCAGCTTTATATAATAAAATTTTAGTGATATCCTAATAGGAGGGATCTTCTTCTTCTCTATTTCTTGACCTTAGAATCCATCCTCCTATTTTCACATCTGTCGATCATATGAATCAACAGATATCATTAATCTTTGATATTAAATTATTAACTTAAAAGTTAAAAATAAAAATTTATATATAACAAATTAATAAAATAAAATATATAACTTTATTATTAATTTAAGTTTAAATAACCCTTATCTTTTCTTCATTAAAAAACCTTATTAATTGTTCCATCAAATTTAGTTATTATTTGATATATTAAAATTTAAAGACAAATTTTAAAAAAATCATCTAATTAAATTGTAATTTTACATAATAGAAATATATATGAACTGATAAATTTGATTAGAAAAATGATTTAAGATGAAATATGAGTAAGGTAACGACTTAAGATGAATTTCAATTGATTTAAATGTGTTGACTTGATCAGTGCATAGCGAAGATGCGTGTGAAAAGGAGAGTTGGTAAGAGGCTGGTGAAATGGGGAAGCATTATGAAGAAAAGAATAAAAAAATCTAAAGAGAGTTGGTGCCCAGAAATATGACCCATGTATATGAATATTTTATAATATAAGTTATTAATTTATTAAAAGTTATATAAATATAAAAATCTTATACCTAAACAAAATCAGAACATATATGAATTATGGAAACAACTTTTTAGCATAAATGTTGTCAATGGGATGATTGATTTGGGGTTGAATCCGAAAATAGGCTGAAAACATATATGATTTGAGAATACAAGTCAATGAAACAACACGAGGGAATAAAAGGCTTTGCCGAAAGTAAATCGACATTGGATATCTTCTTTCCCAAAGTAACTTTATGGTGAATAATTTAGAAATATAAGTCAATAAAATTAGTCCTTTTTCGGTAAATAATTTAAAAATTAATTCATTTTCGTAAATATATTTAAAATGGGCCTTTTAGATAAATAGCTTGTTATACTATTTTTTTTCTGTACCAAATTTTAATATGTAATTTATAATTTTATTATTTAATAATGAGAAGTTGTGGAGGTTTATCAAATATCAAAGTTGTTGGAAAAAGTCTTTTAATTACCCTGTTTGGTGAAAGATTCTTGGAGTCAAAGCTTTGGTGCTTACAACTCTCTACCCTTCGTTTCTTTCTCAATTTTTCTTCTTCTTATAATTACTTTATTTCATTGTTGAATATTATACAAAAAAAAGAGAGCAAAATATGATACTATAATAAAAGAATAACACTAATACATTACAAGTTTATAAATAATGCAAAAGTTATTTATATAACTAAAAGAATAACTTTTGAATTTTTGTTTGTAATATTGATATTTGATAGGCAACCAATAGAACGGCTGGTTTATGACTTGTCTCTATTTGTGGGTTCATGAATGATGATGATGGTGAAGTTGATTAGTAAGTTGTAGCTTTTGCTCCAAGGGACCAGAGCTGAGCCCTCTCAACCCTCAGCCACTCCTTCCTCCCCTTTTACCTAACACATAAATTATAAAGTGTGGTTGCATCTACAACAAACAAACAAAAAAAAAAAAAAACGAATTTAATTACGAAAATTGTAACTAAAATATGATATAGCTTGCCAACAACTGACAATATAATACCAACAAAATATTACTCCTATATGACATGTATTGAAAAGAGTATAAATTATGTTGTAAGAGCATCCTTGGGGTATTCCTTTATGTCTCGACAAGAGTAGATTATCATGTTTCAACCACACCAACTCCTACCAGGTGATGCATGATTGGCCATTTCAACTTATGGCCTGTCTCCAAAAGCTAGGCTTATATTTGGAATTATTATGTTTTCCAAGCCCAACAACAATGGTTGGTTGTTTCCTACCCAAAGCAAAGTTTGTTGGCCCAATCACCAACACCCAACCCATTATCACCAAATTGAAATTTGAAAATAAATTAATTGCCTTTTGTGCATTGCTAAACTGTATCATCCACCTTTCTTGCCTGCCTCCCCAGTCATCAATGGGCAATGGCAGATCCCTCGGGGTTACTTTAAAAGAATTAAATGTATTTTTTATTGGACAGAAAAATAACAGTGAAACAAAAGAAAAGGGGAAAGGAACCCATAACCCCATGGTATTGCATGAAACCTAAAAAAATTAAAAATTAGACAAAAAAAGAAAAGAAAAGAGAAACCTTTTATTTCTTCAATATTCAAAGATTGTACCTAATTCTTCAAATAAAAAAGACTGTATCTAATTATTTGAGGGTTAAATTATTATTTGGGACCTGAATTTGGTAATTTTTTTCACACTGGGGTCTAAATTTATTTTTTATCCAAATTAAGTCATAAATTTGGTAATTGTTACCACATTGGGACCTAGACTTGATAACTTTTCTTACGCCTAAACTTTTTTTTCCTAAGTTAGGCCCTGTATTGGCAATTATTTCCATATTAAGGCCTAAACTTGACAATTATTTCTACATTGGATTAACTTTAGATAAGAAAAAAGTTGAAGCCCTGATGTGGGAACATTTGCCAAGTTCAAGACAAGACTTAGACAAAAAAATTTCGTCCCAATGTGAGAATAATTACCAAGTTCAAAGCCTAATTTGAAAAAAATTCAGGCACCAATATTGGAAAACTTGCCAAGTTCAAGTCCCAAAAATGTGATTTAACCCATTTATTTATTTATTTATTTTTATTACGAAATAAACTAAGAACAGAACCTGATGCTCTTTGGTGCACTGCCTATTTCTGATAACTTTCTTTTTTCTTTGGGTTATAAATGCAAAAAAAGCAAAAAAACAAGGAGAAGGAGAGAAAGGAGAGAAGTCCAAAAATTCCCAAAGGATTAAAATTAAAATAGCGGAAAGAACAGAAGAAACGCCCCTGATTTCTCTCGTTTCTTTTAGTACCATTTTAGGCTCAAAAATCAATTTTTTTTATCACTTTTCTTTTCATTATCTCATCTTTCTTTTCTTCAGGTATTTCTCTTAATCCATGCAATTTTTTTTCATAAAATATATTAGCTTTAATGTTCTAAGATATATGTTTTTTTTTTCTTTTTAAAGATCGTTTAGCCTTATCCTTTATTTGGACTTCTTTGTTTTTTCTCTTCTGATTTTATAGTTGTTTATTTTATCTTTTATTCGATTTTTTGAAAGCATATGAGAGGATTGTGGTTGAACCTTGTTGGGTTCATTTCACTACCTTTTTTTTTCAAATGAACTAAAATTTTGGTAAAATATGTGCATTCTCCAATTTAATCATTTGATGCAGTTGGTTTTTTTTTTGCCATCTAATAGAGGAAGAAATTGGATTGGATTTTTCTTGTTTTCTGGTAGTTTTGTCCAAAATCCAAAGCTTTACTAGTACAAGAGGCACCTTAGATGATTTTTGGAAGAACTTTGTTGGGTTTGTTTCCATCTAGTTTAAGAGTTTGTCAATGTGATCAAGTTTGTGCTTTTTCTTGATGCAGATGCTTAATTTTACGTACTATAGCCAAGATCCTGCCTCTTCAATTTGCATTTTTTAGATTTTATAATTTGAGGTTTGAAGAATTGACATTTTGATATTCGCTTCCTGTAATCTCAGCATGTTATTACTTTGATCTGCCACTACTGCCTCAAAGTATTTTTTGCAAAAGACTTAATGTTCTTCACCAAAAGATGTTGACTTCTTCGTCTTCTGTGATTCGAAGCTAAGTGTTTATAACAAGCACATTATATGTGGTAATAGTTTATAGCATTGTGCTTATATCTGATATTACTTTTTCACTGTTCAATAATTGTTTCTTTATTCTAGTTTTAGCTTGTAGTTGTTTATGGATGAATATGCATGAAAATATTGATAAATTTACGGTGGAAAACATAACATTCATGTTGGGAATAAATATCTTAGATTGCATTGTTTATTGGAACACCATGTTATTGTTTACCAGTGTGTCATTAGTTGATACTTGGGAACTTGGGATTGAGAGGACATCTCTTTAAACATTCTTTTCAATTAATTAGGTTCTGTTAATCCTCGGTTTAGTTGCTACTGTGTACTTCCAACTTCTAAAGCATTTATTTTGTGGATCGTCTCTATTTATGCTTGGAATGTCATGAACCAGAGAACTACTGTCAAGTGTATGATATGCAGAAAGTCCGTTGGAGGATAAAGAAATAGTCAATCAATTGTGTTCCTTATAAACATGAACTTGTCAATTGATATATGTTCATAACTCTAAGTGCGTTGGCATGTTATAAGTTAGAGGAATTTGTACTCTAATGTTGTTTTGATGAACCAATATTCAGTATTTAACTTAGGTTTTATACGTCTAATGCTATGGTTATTGCTTACCTCTATGTAACGTAAAGTTCATGCCTGCACCTCCTGTCAAAAATAAATATCCGTTGTCAATAAGGTAGTTGTTTTCTTTGGGTTCAAGATGTTACTGGCTGGGGCTTTCGCTTTCTGACATACATCAGGCTCCAAATGCAACTGTTCAATCCTTTCTGACCTGGAAGGCTAAAAAATTTCAGAATTTTGTAAGTAGAGTTTGCAATATTGTTGTTTTTTTTCAAAAGTTTTACATAATATTCTTCCTTTGCTTATCAAGATCAATCCCCTAGTTAGACCAAAAGCTATAGCTGTTAGTTAGCAGGGACTTTTTCCTTTAATCTAGTAGCGCAAAATGTCTTACGTGCGGGCCTGAGGAGCTTCACAATGCATGCTTGGTACCTCAGCAAGTTCAACTATCAATCAAGCACCTGATGAGATTTGGTTGATTGCTTGGCCCTATATGCCAAAATATTTTACCTTTCTCCCTCTTCTTTTGCATTTTTCAGAACTGAAATAAGAGTCAAATTTTTGCCTAGCTTTTTCAGATCTCAACTGCCAATCTGAGCTTGTGTAGCCATTTTTTTTATTAACCTGAGAACTGCATAGCGTGATGCATTTCTTTTGGAATTTTGTAATAATATTTAACATATTTGGGGTCTTTACAGGTAGAAGATGTCGTCCCTGATGCAAGGTCAGGGGAGCACCATTGATTCCTTCCCTGAAATTGTTAATATTGATGAGGGAACAAGTCCCAATAACACTAGTATTGGTCAACCGAATTCATTGCATGACATGCTGAATCCTGTGGAAACTCGGCTATCCAATTTTGCAGCACCTTCTGGTGGGACAATGCACAGAAATGCTATTACCCTTGATGTTCAGAGCATTAGTGGCTGGAATTCTGGTCAACCAAGCTCTAGACAGGGAGTGCAGAACCAGGTGACGCAGGATGCTCTAAATCACCGTCTTAATGATGATGGTGAGGATGCACGTATACGGGCCACTCCGAGGTCAGAAGAACGGCGGATTGAACCACTAAATGTCTTTTTTACTGGGAGACTGAATAATGGATGGAGTGGCAATCTGGTTAGAAGTGGGCCCATATGTTTGCAGAGTTCCAGCTCTAATCATATCCCAGAGAATGTGAATTTAAATGAAGGATTTATTAGTGGAAATGGTACCAGAGAGTCGGTTGTTGGAACTGGTGGAAGGCCTAATCTCCACGATTCAGGTGGATTAGAAAGAGAACAGATATCTAATGCAAGTGTTTCTTCTGATAATGTTGGCAGTTCATCTGGAAGCTCTAATCATGTAGGAGAGGAAAACAATGATGGCTCAGGCTCCTCTTTGGGCAGTTATGGTTTATCCTGCAAGAGGAAGGCCCTTGAAGGTACTTCTGGACAGTCTTTTTCTGCCGGTGCTTCAGGCTGTTTTCAACAAGTAGAAAATATTGCGTGGCATGCTAGTCCTACTCGTAATGAAGCTTCCAGCAGCTTGAGTTTATCTACACCCTCTTCGAATTTCCTTAATGTGACTCCACCTGATCAGTCAAATCCAAGAGTTGGGCTTGGTATGAGAGGAGTAGTTAGTGATGCATTTCTTTCTTTAGGTGAAAGAAGAGCAAATCCGGGAAATGAACAAGAATCTTTACCATTTAGTTTATTGTCAACCAGGGCTGCTGGCCATTCTAGTTTCGTCTCTCCTAGTCACCCTCGAGTTGCACCAGTTGATGAATCTCTAAACATGAGACCAACAACAACAATAGCTGGAAATTCTGGCTCAACCTCAACTCAACCTCATATGAGAACTGCTTCTATTGTCCCAAGAAATGTGCATCCTATCTCTAGGAACGGTACTTCCAGTTCAAGTGTTTGCAACCCATCAAGTTCTAGTAGTTCTGGAGAGATACGAGGAGAACCAAACATCAGAAATATCTCAAGAAACAATGTGGAGCATCCCATGTTTGTACCGGCTACTGAGATGAGAAATGTGGCACAAGATCGGACAGGTTGGAGTTTGGCTTCTGGAAACCCTAGTACTTCTGGATCCCTAAACCCTAGTTCAAACATCCATCCTTTGCCTGATCCTGCCTGGATCCCTCCTCACAACCCTCCAATACATAATCAACAGAGACTATCAGAATTTGCATCTTGGTCTTTATTTCCTCCTATTGGTTCTGGATTTGGTGGTCATAGTGGCCGTTTTCCACTACCATCTTCAAGGCCTTCAGCTTCCTCACAGGAGACAGTGGGGCCATCAGAATCTAACAGCCAGGGGAATAATCAACCATGCCCAAGGTTAGCATTAATATTGGAGAGACATGATGATGATGTTCTTGGGATGGCCCATTCATTACGAGCATTGGCTGCTGATATTGAAGGGAGACACCGACTAATTTCTGAGGTTTGTGCTCTAATGGTCATTGCTTATGTAAATTTATATGTCTACCACTATTAGAATAGGGTTTGCTTTTAATTAATTTTAATACTAAATAATAACACATTTCCCTTTCTAGATAATGATGATTTATTGCATTCTAGAATTACTGTAGTATGATTTCTATTTTGCCTCTTCCTTTAACTTTTTTCAACTGCTGAAACCATCGCCATATTGTTCAGTTGCTTGTTAATTTTTTTAAAATTGAGAAGATTATGTATATTACATATGTTGATTGATGACTTACTGCTCATTTTCTTTTCCATGTGTTAGATTCGCCAAGTCTTAAATGCTGTCCACAGGGGGGAGAACTTACAAATTGAGGTTTGGATTCAATTTGCAGTAGAGAATATTTTTTATGGCTACATTGACTGATTATTTTGATGGCTATGTTGAAAAAATTCATTTCCTTTTCCTTTTGCATTTATTTTACTCTATTTTATCAATAGTTGATATGGTTTCTGCGCAATTCATATTCTTTCCCCCTTTTTGAATTTTTCTCAGACCATATTTTCTCTAAATGCGACTAAACTGCTATAAAAATGAGTACATTTCTTGGAACTGAATTGAATAACTATCAGATTCAAGTGACTAGTGGCTTTAGGAAATATTTCTCATTGCTTCAATGATATGATAAAAGTTGGAGACAACTTGGTGCTGATAAGCAGCAACACATTATTCTCATTATCAGCTTCTTTTCATTAGTTGGGATAATTGCAGCATTCTAGAATATGTTTTCATTTTGGAGAACAGATTCTTTGTAATGGTTGGAGTTGATTTTGAGTCGTAGCATATTATGGGATAGTTGGGTGCATGAGAGGCTTTTTTGATGTCCATAGATCATTGAGTAGATTGCTTAAACAGTTGAACTTGCTTGTGATACGGTGATATGTTGATGTTCCCTCTTATTAAGTTGTGTTTTAAGTTCATATTGCATATAATCTAGTCTTGTTCTTTATGGCCATCAGGTCACATGATTGGCTTCATATCATTGAGCAAAAATTTTCTTACAATCTTTGACTCTTAGCATTTTTGGATGACATAATCTTCGGTCCAACAAAAGAAAAGAAATGTGATTTCAACCTTGAGAATGCTGAGTTCATAACTAGATACTTCTGAAACCAATTTCCACCAAATGAGAGAGAGAGAATTCTTTTGGTGGAGCTCCTGGGTAGAAGCCTAGGAAGTGCATTTTGTCTAACAATAATTCTCAGTCCTTCCTACATTATATGATGTTTAATGACATTGGATATGTGTACAACGCCCTTTCAGGATTATATGCCGTTTGATCCATTCATCTATCATGGTATGGCTGCTATGCATGACAGACATAGAGACATGCGTCTTGATGTTGATAACATGTCTTATGAGGTAAAAAGGGTTGCTGTTCTATGTTCTGTCACTTAACACTGGAGATCTTTCTTCTCAAATTACAATTGGAAAACTAGGAACTGTTGGCATTAGAAGAACGCATAGGAGATGTGAGCACTGGACTGAGCGAGGAAATGATTCTGAAGTTGATGGAACAACGGAAGCATTCATCTACTTCAACAGAATCCCAACAAGATCTGGAACCGTGTTGTATCTGTCAGGTACAGAGTAGATAAGCTGCTTTAAATAGCTTCACTTGGCTTCTCTATTTATTATTTTTACTTTGAAATTTAACCATGGCAGGAAGAATATGCAAATGGAGATGACACTGGGATACTAGATTGTGGACATGACTTCCACTCTAACTGCATTAAACAATGGTTAATGCTAAAGAACTTGTGCCCTATTTGTAAGACAACAGGCTTGCTTAAATGATAGCAAAAGCTGATGTTAGAGCCGGGAAATTTCGTTATCTTTTGATCGTCATTAAGATCCTATAATAAGGGTTTAGGTGCGCATGAACCATACAAAATTTGAAGATGCTGCTGCTAATTTTATGTACTGCAGGATTAGTTGTTTGTCGAATAACTTGGCATAAAAGCATCAATGACAATGATAACATATTTGAAATAACATTTATTACATTATCATGCTTCAAGAAAAGTATATTATCGTTTTGAACTTTTGACCATTTATATGTATTATTTTTTTAACTAAAATAAGGTGTAGCAGACGTCATTTTGAACCTTATTACAAAAGCAAGGAGATTCCTTTCTTAGGTAAGTCTGAAAAGCTAGCCTTTCTTAAGGAGGTATTAAGCCATACCATTGCCTTTAACATTTGTTGGCAAGACTTGGTGTTCAATATCATACTTTTGAAGAAATACCTAGCAAAGCACACTAAAGTTCAAACTGTCATCTGTTTCCAAGCCAATCATAATTCTAAATGACACAAATCACAAAAACATGAAAAAGGCAGCTAAAAACTTCAATTTCATGAAATATCCAATGCAAGAACCAGCTACCATATCCAGTACAGAAGTAAAAACTGGCATGTTCACCAAGAATAGGGTAATGGTGGAGAGTGAAAGTGTAAAACTAACTAGTTATTACTACAAAAACTCAAAACAAACCATCAAATCCTTCAACACTAGACATTGGTAATCCTTGTGCAAAAAAGTTCTCTAAATTAATGGAAAATAAGACTAAACAAAACTAACTCAGATAATCTTTAGTGTAGATCAAGAAAATGGTAGTTGATGCTTCATGCTGATGCTATTGTAACTTGTATTTTAATGCTACCTTTTCTTGAAGTATTACTTTTCCCACATTAGTCATTAGTCAGCTATAAACTAATTACAATTGGTACTTTTTAGCCATTCATGCTACTTATTTGTGGCAAAGAAAATATTTTTTTCTTTTGCTTATTTTGAATATATTTTATTTTTATAAGTTTTTTACTTGTATTTCTAATTATTACTTGTTTTACGTCTAACTATTTTAAAAATATGTGTTAAATAAGTTTTTTACTTGTGTCATTAAACTAGTAATTAAACGTAGATAAATGTACAAGGGCATCTCCACATATCTAGAGCCTTAAAGCAAAATTATAAAATGAGGTTTTTTTTTTAAGAACCAATCTTACTATAGGTTCTTATTATATTTGTTTTATTTTTTATATATAACATCTAGAATTACCCATAGCCCTTTAAATTAAATAACTATTAGAAAATTATAAATTTTTATTTAAAATTTATTTTTCTAGCCTTTAGAGATTTCAAATTATTTACGTGATGTCCACTAAACTAACTAATAAACTAAGAAGGGCCTGTTCAATTATGCACAATCTAATCTCAAGAAGGGTCTATTCAGCCTCATACTTAAGCACATTAAGCATGGCTTAACACTATAGAAATATTAACCTAAGACAAATTAAGCATTCATAATTGAAAACAAAAAAAACTAAGATTTTATTGCATAAAACTAGAAACCAAATAATAGAATTCATCCTAGGGTTTATCTCCCCTAACTATTTAGAAATTAGTTCATCATTGCAAGAAAAATATCGAAAATACAATATAACCACTAAAATAAAAGAAATCCATGATAACTTCCTTCAGAATCAAATTGGACTCTTGAATCTTGATGGAAGTTGTTTGGAAATCGGCTTCAATGGTGTTCTTCGAGTAATTTTCATGCTACCCTATGGTGACTGCTTCTTTTCTCTTTTATTTCCTATTTATACCTTCTTAAAGTGCCAAAAACCTAAAAATCGCCTACTTCCATCTGTTAGCATGTAACACCCCTAACCCCTCTCCGTCGTCTGATTAAGGTCACGGGTATTACTAACACTTCAAACAATTCATCAATCTTAATTACACATATACATACTAGCCATTAACAATATAATATACAAGGGCAGATTACAAACAATCAAATTATATCATACTAGAATATTATACAATCAAATAATGATTCATGCTAGGCAAAGTTAAACTTGGTCTTCTACTGTCTACACTCTTATCACTATTTATCCCTTCTTGAATGTCAGAATTCGGATACATACAAGACTATTCCAATTATTAGCATCAGAATATTGGTCCATACTCCGTCTACGATTATCTTTTTAAATTATCTTCGATGATTTTAGTGGAATGCACTTAATTTAGGTTTGCTAATCCACCCCAATTCAGAGTAAAAGTTACTCTTACAGCCCCTATTACAAGTCTACGGGACCCTGAAAGTAGTTTAAAAATAGGCAGGGACTAATTTGAAACAATTCTTGAAGTTTAGGAAATAATTATAAATTTTATTATTACAGGGGTCACAAACCTGTATGCCCAGGCCGTGTGCCTCACACGGTTGAGACACACTCCCGTGTCTCAGGCCGTGTAACTTTCTGACTTGGGTCACACACCCATGTGTGTTGCCCGTGTGTGTCATACGCCCCTGTGGCTAGGCCGTGTGCACCCAAAAGTACCTTAAAACTCAAGTTTACCATTTCCTACTTACTTGGGCACTAAGCAACTCAATTACCAATCATTTAACCTATTCAAAACACGATTAAACATGCCCAAATTACACCAAATTCATCAACTAATATGCCTAACCAATGTACCCTTATTGGTACTACATTTTATATGTTCAAATACATCAACAACACATCGAACATTCAAGACTTTCATTCATATCACATTTACCATATTTGAACTAACTTTCAACTTCTAAAGTTACCAAATATGAAGCTAAGCACATACCAAGCATTATGCTAAGCTACTAAACTTTAAACTATCACATACCAAAATATAAACTAGGCTAACATACCAACATAGCCACAACCACAACCATATACACATTTAACCGTCATTTTACTAGAAACTAAGTTAACATCTTATAAACAATATCAACAAAAGACTCCCTAGGTACATGCCATTACAAAATGAAATATCACCACACTTGAGCTTGGGATTTGTGATTGGATGCTAAGCCGGTGATAAATCGAATAGTACTTAGCCTGCTCATGGAAAACAAAATCGCATGCTGAGTAAAACTTAGTGGTATTTCTATAATCCGAATAACATAAACTTGATATAAGTATTTAAAATGCAAAATGCAACAAGTAAGCTATGCTCGTGTGTTTCAATTCAATAGTATAATTTTTGCTCATTCCTTATTCACATCTACTAAGATTTTCACATGTTCAAATATATAAGTATATATCAATGACATTTTATTTAAATTTGAATACATCATCTTATGCAATGGCATGATTCATATCTTTGATCAATACTTGAACTTATTCAAGTTTCATATCCTAATTCATCATTTCATATTTCAATTCTCATCTCATAATCATTTCTCATATTTTCCATTTCAATATTTTCTCATCTCATATTCATTTATCATCTTTGCCATTTCAAAATCAATCACATAAATTATTATTTTAATTTCCCCTATTAACATGACATGGACTTGGACAGATACACGGATCCAACCAACACACTAGTTTGGCACCCTGTAATATCCCGAATTAAGGCCTAATTGGAATAGTGGTTTCGTGACCACAAATCCAAGATAAAAATAATTATTTTAAAATTATTTTGAGGTTTATGATATGATTGCATGATTATGTGAAAATTTCGTGATGAAATTCTATGCATAAAGTGCTTAAGTTGAGATTAGGGACTAAATCGAATAAATTGCAAAACTTGCATTCTAGAAGTTTTTAGTATGAAATTGCTTTGAAATATTAATTAGGAGGTCTTAAATTGTAATTTGACCAATTTTAAGTTCATGGACAAAATTAGGACATGGAATTTTTGGAAAGTTTAGTAGTAAGGGCATTTTGGTCATTTGGATATTAAATGAAATAAAAATAGGAAAAATAACCCAAAATGATCATCTTCTCCATATTGTTCTGCCGATTTTTGCTATCCTCCATAGCTAGGGTTTCTTCAACTTTCAAACTTCATAGTAAGTGATTTCAAGCCCCGTTTTTAATGATTTTTATGTTTTTGAAATCCCGGTAGCTCGATTTAGCTTATGTTAACAATAATTCAACCTATGGTTCATATTTGGAAAAATACCCATAGGTGAAATTTGTGTATTTTGGTGTTTTATGAAAGAATATAAGGTTTTAAATTTTGTTAGACAACTTGTGCTACTCGGTTTTGAGTAAAAACGAGTAAAAAGGCTTAATCGTTAAAAATATTTATTAGTCATAAATACATGTTAGAGTGAGAATTTGATGTTGCCATAGAAGGGAAAAATGATCAGAATGTCATAAAACATAATAATAAGGGATGAAGTTTAATTCCCGAGCCTAGGGGCAAAAGTGTAATTATGCAAAAGTTTAGGGGCAAAATGGTAATTTTGCCAAAGTTCGTATTAAGGACTGTTTTAATGAATGTATGTATTAAATAAGATTAATTTGGTATTATAGATAAAGAGAAACGAGATTCAAGTCGTGATCGGGGGAAAAATAAAGTTTACGAGGAATAGGCTCGATTATTAAAAATTTTGTACCGAGGTAAGTTCATGTGTAAATAAGGTAGCATAATTGTTATTTTTAAGTTATTGATGTTAAATATATGATATGCTGATTTTTATCATGAAATATATGCTTTGTGGTTATTTTCGAATAAAATGCAAATTAAGTGTATTAATTGTTAAATATAAAGTGCTACCGAGTATTGGTTTCGGTATTTTACGGAATATGGCAAAGAGACGTGTTCGAGGAAAATCCCGTTTGAACCTTAGGAATAGATTAGGATACAAGTGACATGTCACTAGGATGGTTGAACATCCGAACTCGTTGAGTTGAGTCCGAGTTCATTTATGGATGTGGAATGTCCGAACTCGTTGAGTTGAGTCCGAGTTCGTGAGATGTAACTAGGCATCCGAACTCGTTGAGTTGAGTCCGAGTTCACTTATGGGCGGGTTACATGGTAGCTTGGCTACAAATATGGCACTTATGTGCAAATTATCCATGTATCCGAGTTATATTCCGATGTGTTCAACGGGTAAAATTTCTAGTGAAATGGAAGAACACTTAAGATGCAAGTGACGTATTGGTAAGTATTGTGAAATGGACACTTTGGACAGGTATGTACTTAACCCTCGGGTTGAAAATAGATACAACAACGATAAGGTGGTAAGATGATGAATGATGTTTAAAAATGTGATATATGTTTTGGTGATACCATGCTAAGATTGTTTGGTATAATTGTATGGTTATGTTACTTGTTATTTGCATATGAACTTACTAAGCATTTATGCTTACTCCTCCTTTTCGTTCATTGTAGTTTTAACAAGCCGGCTTGAGAATTGGGATAGGTCAAGACTCGTTCACACTATCCGAAGGCCTAAATTGGTAAAATGGCTTGTGTGTTTTGAATGTGGCATGTATGGCAAAATACTCACTTTATGTAAATGATCTTATGATATGGCTATGGTTTGGAAAGAAAAGGGTTTGTAAATGATTAGCCATTGGAATGGCCAATTTAAGTCATATTTGATGTTATGTATGTTTAAAATGCTATTTAGTCCATGAAAATCCTTAGTAAAGTGAAATCGCCATAAAATGAATCGACAGCAGCAGTAATGTAAATTTGAAAAATCACTAAAATGGTAGAAATGGAATTAAAAGATGAGTAAGTTATGAAATTTAATCTTAATGAGTCTATTTTCATATGGATTGAACAAAACAGGTATATGAATTATATTTTATGAGATATTTGAATTTTTGTGAAACAGGGCCAGAGTGATTTCTGGATCCCCTGTTCTAACTTTATAAATTCACCATGAATTGTACCAAAATAGTTAGGTGGTGTATTTTATATTATTAGAATCCTTATTGAGTCTAGTTTCAGGATAAATAAACGGCATAGTTATTGAAACTCTGTAAAGGGAGATATATGATTTGAAATACACAGAGGTCAGAGCAGTTGAACCCTAAAACAGGGGAGACTTTAACTAATAAACTGTACTAATTGGCCAGACCAAAAATTCTAGAAAAAAATTAGTAGATAGATATATGAGTCTAGTTTAAGAAAAAAATTACGAAATTGGATTTCGAGTTTCGGAACTCGAGATATGAATTTTTAAGTAACTGTGATGCAGTTGGATAGCTTGTCCGAATTTGTTTAAGTGCTCAAATAAGTTTAGTAATGCCTCGTGCTTGACTCCGGCGACGGTCTCGGGCGTGGGGGTGTTACACACCCAGTGCCTTATCAGATAAATCTAAAGTAATAACTGTGTCCAACGCTATATAAATTGACACCCTGAAGCAAATTGGCACCCAGTGCCTTATCGACTCGAGGTCGAAGTAATCCCTGAACTTTTTCTATCTTATGGCATGCCATTTATGTCTGACTTAGCCTGATATAGTTAATAGGGATTCATTTCACTTTTCAATACAACCAATGTCTCAATTTCATGAATGTATATCATCACATATAATCATATATTCAATTTGACAATAATCACATTTTTCACAATACACATATATTCATAATCAATATATTTCATAATATACAAAATTAATCCATTTCATTTCAATTATGAATTTAATTCAATCCCAAAGTAATCACCTCAAATGCTTACCATATGTAAACAATTATATATGCAATAATCTACTATTAATTCGAATTATAGAAATACAAACCATGATTTTCGAGCTGTTCGACGTTGATTTTATCCTTTCTTTTTTTACTCGAGGATTCCGGTACGACGTTAGCTACGGAATAAAACAATTAAATCACATTAGTATTACACATTTCAATTTCATATTAAGTTTAAATTCTCGCACTATATTTTGCTTATTCTTCAATTTAGTCACTAAACTGAGACTAATTTTAACCTTCACATTTAACTTCATATTTTTATACTAACTTCACTCTAGACCACATTTAGTTTCCTCTTTTCTAATTTGACCCCTTAATTTTAATTTTTTACAATTTAGTCCCTATTGTTCAAAATCAACAATTAACTCACAATTTAGCCATTTTCCATTTCTAACTTAAAAATCTATCTATTTAATCCCTAATACTTAAACTATTCAACAATGTCAACATCTAAAATTTTGAACATTACTAAAAATTACAATATGGGTTGCGCAGCCGTAAGTGCCGGGATTCCAAAAATATAAAAATTACAAGTGTAGGGACTAAATTGCACTAACTAATTTGAGCTTGAACCCTAAAATTTCCTTAGCCGTGCATGAGTCTTCTTCTTTTATTTTTTTCTTTCTTTTCTAATTTGCAAGTAACAGAGAATGAATCTTCTCTTTCTTTTGTTTTTATTATTATTACTATTATTATTTCTTATTATATAATATACATACATTTTATACAATTTATTTATTATAACATATATATATTATTAACATAATATATAATATATATACACGTCATAAATGTTCATTATGACTGTCTACTTTAAATGAAACAAGGGTATAATTGCTTCTTTAGTCCTTTTAATTTATTTCAATCTATCATTCAAACTTTTAACTCTTACGCGATTTAGTCCATATACCTTAATAACTCCTAATTTCACAAAAATCACTATTCTAAAAATTAATTAGCTACTAAGCTAGCCTCATAAATATTTAATAAAAATATTTACGGGTCCGGTTTACGAAAACAG
This sequence comes from Gossypium arboreum, assembly GCF_025698485.1. NCBI lineage: Eukaryota > Viridiplantae > Streptophyta > Magnoliopsida > Malvales > Malvaceae > Gossypium > Gossypium arboreum. Next base: position 3,293,404 of record NC_069081.1, read on the forward strand.
AGTCTTGAAAATACATTTTCTGACACCCCTGATTATTGGACCGTTACATAACGCTCATGGTTTCCAAAAATAACATGCCCTGAACACACGGTTGTGTGGACCACATGGCTGTGTAGATTGCCCGTGTGAAGGTCTGTTGCATGTGTATAGCTTCTGAAATGTCCCAATGTTCTAATTTCAATCGTTTTTCACTCCTATTGCTCCTAAGTGCCCTATTAACCATCAAAACATGAGTATAAAGGATTAAGAGGATATAATTCATAATTAATGTCACATAATCACCCAAAAATGCACCAACAACGAGTTTAAAATTTGTTATTTTTGACACTTATCACTATTAAAATATTATAACCAATCTCGTGTAACATTTCTTTTTCAATTGATAAAATACCAGTTGAGGCAACTTTTGAGCAGTGCCTAAACCAATGCCTAGACTAGTGCCAGCTGGCAGTAGCATTATCTGTTCAGAAAACTTGACATCTTTAAGTTAGAAAAGTTTGGCAACAAAACTAATTGAGTTGTGATTCCTGCTGTTACTTTGGACGATTGTCAACCCATCCTTAATATCCAAACTACACATAGCAACATATCTACTGATTTGGATTTGGATTGAAGTACTCAACTTCTTAAGTTTGGTGGGCTTGATCGACTCAAACTTAACTAGAAAGTATCTCCTAAATATTCAAGACTTATCCTAAGCTACTTGAAATATTTTTTATGTATATTATTTTTCTTATTTCGAGGGAAGATTGATTGTAAATGATATAGTATGTTAGCAAGTCTCAATTACTTATATATTGGGGAGACTTGTATAGGTGATGTACTAAACTGAGAGCACTTATTTTTGTTTATTCAGGAACACTTCTTTGAGTGCATTTAGTGAAATAATTAGGTGTGACTTCGTTAGCGTCCTAAGTTGTTAAGGGGAAAACTTAGAGGGAAGGTGTCTAGATTAGGTACAAAGGTGTGAAGTCTGAACTCGAGAGTGTTAGAGCTTGAAAATACTTGTTGTACAAGGTGATAAGATAGTGGATATTCTTTCTGGGTAAGGCTTCGATGTAGGGAAACTGAATTACGTAAACATATCGTGTGTCCATTGTTTTTCTGAATTGTTCATTTTTAGTACCTGAAGTAGTTAAAACTACTATTAGCACGACATAATTTCTGCTTGCAAATATTGATTTTGGGCTCAACAATTGATACCAGAGCTTCCTACTAAACACATCTAGTGGATTTCCTAGTACTGATATTTGCTTATAATGGAAAGTGCATCGATGTCTCACCCCTTATGCTTGATGATGCAAACTATGCTTACTAAAGGGTTAGGATGATTATTTTTTATCAAAACTACAAATGAAAAAGCCTAGATATTTGTTTTTAATGGTTGGGAGCATTCATTCATTGAAGAATTGGATGTTAAGACCCAAAATTTAAAGTTCAATGGAGTACACAAGAAGGGAAGCTTAAAAGTGCTAATTCAAAAACTCTCAATGTAATCTTCTGTGGTATGGATAGTCAAGAGTTTAAATGTAGCTATAAATGCAAGGTTGCAAAGGAAGCCTAGGATATCCTTCAAACTGCTCATGAAGATACAAGTGAAGTTGCAGATGCTCATTACTAAATTTGAAAATATAAGGATGCAAAAGAATGAAACTATTGGAGAGTTCTATGCCAAACTCTATAATTTCTCCAATCAGGTGTTATCTCTTAGAGTTGAGTACTATTTTAAACTGGTCAAAAAGGTCCTTTGATCCTTACATAAGTAATTTAATATAAAGTGACAATCATTGAGGAAGCAAATACATTGATGTTATGTGTATTGATGAGCTAATTGAATCAGTTCAGACTTTTAAAATCAATTTAGATGAATCAAGAAAGAACAAGATCAAAGAAAGAAAAGAGCCTTGCCTTACAAGTGACTAAAGCAGTGCCTGCGGATCATAATATTGTTATAGAAGTACTACAAGAGCAGATAACCTTATTAACACAAAACTTCAATAAGGCATTCAAATACAAATCAAAATGAAGTCAAAGGTTTGAAAAGCTCAAGAATCCACCCGAGAAGGAAAATTCAAAGGATTTTTCATAAATGAAGAAGTTGTTAGAAACCAAAAAAAATAAAAAGAGGAGATTTAGTGCCATGAATGTCATGGTTATAAGCATATTCAGGCAAAATGTGCAAACACCCTAAAAAAGAAGAAAATGAAATCATTGTGTGTCACGTGGAGTGATGAAGACTCAACCAGGTACTCATACTCTTATAAGAAACATCTGAGTAACTATGTGGAATTTAATTCCAAAGTGAACATGGAGACTATGAGTGATAGATGGAGACTATGAGTGATAGTGATGAAGCCACTAAAATAATTTTTGATGCTTAATTTTTAAACAATTACATGATTATGCTCAACAAGTGGCAAAGGGAATATAATGTTAACACTCGATAGGTGGTTAAAAAAATAAATTAAATGAGGAAAATCTGAAGCCGAGCAAACAAGTAAAGGCAAAGGAGTCATAAATGGCTATCAAAATAAAAAATATGGAGAAAACTTAGAAAGAACTCGAGTTAACTAAATTGATGATCGAGAAATTCAATGTTAGTAGTGGAAAACTTGATCAAATACTAGTTGCAAGAAGAGCTCTAAGAAAATGTAGATTAAGTTACGTTGAGTTGAAAGAGAAGGTTGTCGCTGAAAGCCCCATTATATTTTCAAAGCTACTAATGGCTTTCATGGTGAATGCTCAAGAAGGTTTATTGTGTTCAAGGTTGAAAAGAGGATACACATTATACACAAAATGATTTGTCAGTACTATGGAGCACTAGGTCACATTAGACCAAAATGCTTCAAGATACTCCATGATTTGATATGGAAGCAAACAAGGCCTACATCATTGACCATTAGAGTCAACACTGCTTAGAGGAAGAAACAAAATTTTGTGGGGTGGAAGAAAAGTAAAAAAATGCTTACTCGTTGTTCATCATTCCTTGAAGGCTATAGTTAATCATGTTTGATACTTTGATAGAGAATGTTCTCGCTACATGACTGGTAGTGCTAATTACAATCTAATTTTGATGAAAACCATCTCGGTTGCATGACATTAAGTGATGGCATAAAAGGTATAATTCTTGGAAAATGAATTTTGGATGTTTCTGAATTACCTAAACTGAACAATGTTTATCTTGTTGATGGTTTGAAAGCTAATCTAACTAGTATTAGTCAGTTGTAATATTAGGGCATGCTTGTTAATTTCATTAAGGAAAGGTGTTGTGTTACTTCTAAACAGGGAGACAACATAATAGAAAGAGCAAGAACCCTTAACAATTGTTACAAGGTCATTCAACCATCTTAGTGCAACAAAGTTAGGATCATTAAGCTTAAGTTGTGGCATGAAAAGGATAGACATATTCATTATAAGAGCCTAAAATGATTGGTTAGTTATGAAGCTACGAGAGGGTTTATTAAGTTACAGAGAGTAGTGCCAAAGGTCTATGAAGACGGTCTTTGAGGAAAATAACATAGAGAGTCCAATAGGTAGTTACAACTTGTTCATACAATTGCGTCATAGAAATTGCTTTATGTGGACCTTGTTGGGCCGATTCAAATAGAGAGCATTAGTGGTAAGAGATACATTCTAGTTTGTGTTGATAATTATTCTAGATTTACCTAGATTAGATTTCTCAGGGAAAAATCAGGTAACTTTGAAGAGTTCAAGATGCCTTTGTAAAATTCCATTGAATTGGTTTATTTTGATAATTTATGGGCTGTAATTTTGATGATTTTAAACATGGATTATGTTTATTTTGGTTGTTTTTTTGTGAACCATTCTTTTATATGCTTAACTATGATATGATTTCTATTACTTTGATTATTAATGTAACCCTAATTACTTATACATTAATGATTAATTTGGTTGATTATGTTACTAGAAATTTGTCAAAAGGGGAGATTATTGAGGTAGTTTTTGAGTAATGCCTAAATCAATACCAAATGGCAGTAGCATTGTCTGGTGTTTGTGAAGGTCGTATGCTTGGCAAACAACACTTTCAACCATTTCCAAATGAAGGAGCATAAGGAGCTAAAGAAGTGTTAGAGTTGGTTCACACTAATGTGTGTAGTCCTTTGAAAATCCCATCTCATACTCAAAATAGGTACTTTATTTTATTAATTGATGATTTAACCCATATGGCATGGGTATATTTTATGAGACAAAAGTCTGAAGTATTTTCAATATTTAAAAATTTTAAAGTTCTTGTTGAGAAACAATTTGGTATGTCCATAAACGTTTTGAGAAATGATAGGGAAAATGAGTAAACCTTTAATGAGTTTTGTGAAGATTAAGGCATGGAGTATCGATTGACTGTTGGTATCCACCATAATCAAATGGCATGTTTGAAAGGAATAATCAAATGGTGATGGAGACGGTTTAATCCATTTTGCTTGAAAAAAGGAAGCATAATGAATTTTGGCCTGAAGCTAATAATATAGTTGTGTATTTGTTGTCCAACTAAAGTCGTACATAAGATGACTCCATTTGATGCATGTAGCGGAAGAAAGCCATTTACGAACCATCTTAAAGTTTTTAGGTGTATTTGCTATGCATAAATCCCTAAAGAAAGGGGAATAAACCTCAAAGAAACAAATGAGAAGAGTATTTTTATTGGCTATATGTAACACCCTCTATCCGACTTGAAGCACCAGATCCATATATTGGATGTTACCACATATAACACTTAACAAAATTTTTACAATTGATGTACAAGTATTATAAAACAATTATTTACTATTTGTTTCCGTATTGTTCTTAAAATTAAGGTGTTTATTTTATAGTTACATCAAGGTTTAAGAACAATATACGACTTAACATCTTAATTCTCGACACAGATAGACTCTACATGACGTACTAGACTAAACACCATACTCTTATGATCTCTATTGTATGCATAATATCCCAACTTATTGCTACTCAGACGTACTCCTAGCGTACCCACTCTTATAGCAGAACTTGAAACATAAACAAACATCTGTAAGTTCATGCAAACTTAGTGAGTTTTAACCCAAATTACCTATAGACCTTTCTAGTTGAACTTCTCATTTTTAATATTTTGGATTTCATCTTTTTCTTTGACAGATACTTTACTATATCAGCGTATACATATTCATCAACTTCCACACTTGACTAATCTATTCACCCTTTGGACTGATTCCAGATTTCATCAATCAATACAGATCTCATCTCCTTCTCAGCAAATGCACTTATGAAAAGAATTATCCATACAAAACCTACCATTTTCGGATTCTTCTTCAAACAGAAATTGAATACTTTTCCCTCAGGATGGTTACTCACAAAAATTATTCTTAGCGGATAATTAAATTGACTGATCTTTTAAGAAGAACTTCATACTGATCCTACTTTTGGTGAATTCTCATATTGGTTTTGGTAACAATCAGAATACCAATCAGATTGTATCTCAAATCAACCCAAAAATCATAATTTATACTGATAATGAAATGTTTTAAATCATTTTAAAGAATTCGAGACAAATATGTTACAAATCACGAGAGCGCCCAACTTGACAAAACAACTTAGATTCCAGATGGCCTCTATACATGACATGTAAATCATTCAGATTTGGCGGATAAATTAGATTACTTCCTTGAATAGAGTAGACAAATTCAGGCCCAGTAAACATTTAAACCTTTCATAATTATGAATACTCCAATTTCCTATATTGAGAGGCTAATATGGAAGATTCACCCTTCCAGTAACATTGTTAGAGACTCTTTCAGAAGTTTTACTTAGATCATATTCAAATTCTTCTATAAGACTAACCAATCAGATATATCAATAAAATTACCAATTCTCTATCATCACATTAGTTAGTAGATACATCTCGAAGTTTACCTAGATCATGACATCGAAGAGTTCGACCAAATTTCGCCTCAAGGGCGTTACAAAATACATAACACAAATATCATAAAATAAGCAACACATACTTTATCAAATACGCCATAAAGGCCTTACAGAACACGCCACGAAGGCAACACAGAAAATTACATGTTTATTGTCCTGTCAAACTATCTCAGAGGTTTCCATGAGGTTTCTCCTACATGGTCTTATTCATAACTACATGTCATGATCTGCCAGTCCAGTCCATATCTCAATGGAGGCATCACCATGAGTGTTTTCATTAACATACAATGCCATGGGTCTCAACCAAATGGACTCACACATCCTCATGTCATGTTCTGCCAGTCTGATTTACATTTCACCGAAGGCTACACCATGAGTATACTTGTTGTCAACGTGATCTGCCTGTCTGGTTAGTAATATACCTACCCTAATGAAGGCATCACAAATGGATGCTTTCTAATCCCACACAAAATACACTTACCTAGATTCGTTCACATACCTGAATAGTTCATATTCTCTTAACAAAATTTACCTTTCCATACCTGATTCTACATGAATTTACATCACATATCATGTTATTCATATAGTAACTCATTTACCTCAATTTTGAACATGCAACAACACTATGATACTTTACTCTCTTACTATATATCCATGATGATATCAACATGCTTCTTTACAATTAAAAATTAACTTGCATGAGTCAGGGTAGAGACTCACCTGATGCTCACCTATATTGTAGCTTAGAGTTCCAAACTCGAATGTCCATCTCAACCCAGCAGCAGCAGCTACTTAAAGAACATGGAACCGCCATTAAAAACCTATTTATAGATAATTTTCCATTATCTCAACTATATACGACCCTCATACAAGGTCTCTTATTCATAACTTACTGTTTAAGTGCTTCTTAACATCTTTATTCTTTCAAAAACTTAACATGCAGAGCTATCAGACTTACTAGGAGGTGGAATCTGTAACACCCCTAACTCACATCCGTCGCCGAAATAGGGTTTTAAAGCATTACCGATCAAACAGACATAATTTCAATGCATTTCATATCATATAATATTCAATTAAAAACCAATCGAGCTCATACATATTGTCCCTTATTTGAACCCTCGAGGCCCAAATTACATGTTAGAAACAAGTCGGGACTAATTTAAAAATCAAAGAAAATTTTCAAAGCTGCAGGGTTCAAACGTCCGTGTGGTCAGGTAGTGTGTCTCACACAGTCCAATCACACGCCCGTGTGGACTTAAAATGTACCTTTAACAATAAGTTTACCATTCCCTGCAAGCTTAGACAATAAGCAACTCAAAATCATTCGTTTAACCAATTCAAAACACAATCAAACTCATCCAAATCATATCAAACAAACATCCTAGGTGCCTAACCAATGTACCCTCATAGGTATCACAATTATATCATCATTTTATACCATTTAAACATCATTCAAATCCAATTTATAACCATGCCAAATTCAATTTACTTTGCCTAATTGATGTTCATTTAAACATTAACTTAAACATGTCATAACATGACTTCAAACATAAACGCATATTATATGTATATAACCAACCAATATTAAACTTATAATCTCATTTACTTTACAATCAATCCACAAAATAATTATTATTTAGACACCCTAGGTCATGCCGACACAAAAGGATAAACATCATCACGTTTGAGATTGGGATCATTGATGGATGCTGAATCGACGATCAACTCTTAAGTACCTAACCTGTGTACAGAAAACAAACCGAACGCTAAGTATAAACTTAGTGGTATTTCTATAATCCAAATATTTTAAAACAAAATTTAATATAACATACGCATTTAATCGTACAACAACAATAGCTATTCAATTAAGCAATTAATAAACAAATTATTTATACCATATTCAATTCTCATCATTTGCTATCTAAAATAGCTTTTCGCAATACGATATAGAAATCCATATATCTCACTTGCATTTCACATTCAATGCTTTTCGGTTCCAATCATATTATCATTTCATTTAATTACCCTTATTAACAATACTCAGACTTAGACGGATACACAAATCCAACCAAAACACACCAATTTGGTACCCACTACCTCATCGGATAATTTGAAGTAATAAGTTGACACCCAGTGTCTCATCGGTTAAACCGAAGTAAGTTGGCACTCAGTGCCTCATCAAATTAATCCAAAGTAGATAATTGACACTCATTGTCTCATGAACTCGAGGTTGAAGAATCCCTGAACTCTTCCAATCCTATGGCATGCCATCTATATCCGACTTAGTCTGATATAGTTAATAGGGTTTAATTCCACAATTCAAAAACAATCAATATCCAATATCCACATTTCAGATTTCACATTAATTACGAATTCATATAAATTCAATTCAATATCAAAATGCTAGTTACTCACCTCAATCACTTACCATAATTATTAAATCAAAATACAACAATTAATTATTATATTCGGATTATAGAAATATAAACCAGAATTTCTGAGCTACTCTTCGTTGACTTTATGTTTTCCCTTCTTAGTGGAAGTTTCCGACACAACGTTAGCTACGGAAATTAAGAACAATTTAAAATTCATCAATACAGCACAATTTAATTTCACATTAAATATTTTATTTTTTATTCAACATTTGCCTAAATTCCAATTTAGTCCCTAAACCAAGACTAACTTTATTTCTTCACAATTAATTCTATATTTTCATTCAATTCCCACTTTAAACTAGATTCAACTCTCTAATTTCACTTAAATCCCTAAATTTTAAAATTTTGTAATTTAGTCCCTAATACTCAAAATTTATAATTTTTTTCTAAAATTCAATCATTTTCCATTTCCAACTTAAGAATCTATCAATTTAGTCTCTGATACTCAAATTATTCAACATAAACAACATTTAAAAAACTCAATAATTTCTAAAATTCTGACATAGGTCGGGTAGTATTTAATACCAGGATTCTAAAAACATAAAAATTACAAGAAAATGGACTAAATTAATTTACCAATTGAGCTTTGAACCTTAAAACCCTAATTTTTCATTCTTTTTCTTTCTCTCTTTTTCTTCTTTGTTTCGTTTCAGCTGTTTTGTTTCTTTTAGTTATTTTTCTTTCTTTTATTTTGTTTTAGTTATTCTTTAATTATTATTATAATAATATTTATATATGCTTAAGTATTAAGTAAGTATATAATATATATAAATATATGTATATAAATTTTACACATGTCCTTACCAACACCAAACACTTGTTATTTTATGGCTTAATTACTTATTTATTCCCTTCTCCTTTCTCTAATCTATAATTCAACTTTTTCCCTTTATGCAATTTAGTCCTTATACCTAATTACTCTTAATTCAAGCTAATTCACTTAACCAGGTCCATTTTAAGAAAATGAAGACTCAAAAATACACTTTCCAATACCCGTGACTATCGGGTCGTTACAGAACCTCTACTAATTAACACAAAACTTTAGCTTCCAACTTAATAAAGAAGAAAAGAACATTTAAGTTTAAGAAGAAAAACTAGAGGTTAATATTGAAGGAAGAAAAACCATTCAAACGTTCCCTTCTCAACATATATGTATCCTCCAATACCTCTTAATGGATCTTGACATGAGTCAAATGCATACAGAAGTTGTCCTTTTTATGTCCTACAAAAATCATAGAAAATATAAAAGAAAATATGATGCCGATGTTATTTGACTGGTCAAACCATTCAATTGACTTTTAACCAATCACTTTAAAGCACTCATATTACACATCTTTCAAGCGCACTTGGCGTACCATACCTATGGTGATAACTCCTATATGTCGTGGCATCAAAAACACTTTATCCATTTACAACAATAATTGTAACCCTCTAGACCCGGCCTAGACGTTATGGCCGAATCTTGAAGATCACGTTGGCTATGAAAATGGCGCAGTAAATCTTTTAGAAGATTTCTCTTTAAAATTTCCGTGTAAAATCATTTTTTTATACTTGCTTTAAGTAAAACCAAATTTAGTTAATATTTATCTTTGGACAAACTTAAGTATTGTAATTGTCTTTTGAAAACGTTGTAATTTATTTGAGACATCGCAATGCACAAATTTCTAAATAAAAATTCATTATTTATTTTGAAAATGTAAATTAATCATACAACTCGTTAAAATAGTAGTCTCGTAAATAGTTGTGTTAAATTTTGAAAACATAATATTGTGTATTGAAAATCATCCTTATTAAGCTTAAGTTTCATCATAATTATGAAAATCCATCGTAATTTATTATATTCTCAAATAATTTAAATGATAATTTTTAAATCCAAATCATGTAAAAAATTTCCCAAATCAAATATGAGTCTCAAAACGAAAAACCAAACCAAAGTCCCAAAATTAAAGTCCATAGTAAGTAAATACACCCCAAAATATCAAATATCAATAACAATAGAGTTAACTGAAAAATAACCGAGAGCGCCTCCGTAGCCGAGCCCATCCTATCTTTGATTATCTAAAATATCAAAATTTAAAAGGGTGAGCTTAAAAAGCCTAGTTTGTGTCTCCAATAATAATCATAGAATAAACTCATATCAACCTTAATTTAAACATATCATAGCATATAAATTATTCAATCACAAAATCAGATATGGTAGAATGCGTAATGACTATGTCAATGCAATACTTTTCAAAAAAAGTGCAAATTTTTGAAAGACAAATCCTACCCAATTCCGCTACACACCAATAAGAGTTCCCCAGAACTCGTTCATCCAATATCACACCAATAAGTGTGGACTAACCACCAGACAGTGTAGTCGTGCTGCCAGAATCAAAATAGTGTGGTTGAACCACTAGATATTGCAGGTTTACTTCCAGATACAGGATAATGTGGACATGCCACCAGAAAATGTAGATTTACTGCCAGATACTTCCTCCATACTTTTTTCTCACCCCATGCATGTGATATGGCATATAGATCAGATTTTTCATGTAACGTCCTGACTTATTTATTTCTGTTTCTGTAAATATTTGACATAAATGTGTATTTGCTTTAGTGGTTAAGTATTTTGGGTGTGTGTGTGAGGTCTTGGGTTCATGTCCCACTTCTGTCAATTTTGTTATTTTTGGATCCAAGCCTTATCCTTATTCAGTGGGCTTATATTAAATTGCCTGTAAATTTATATTAGAATGAGCCTGTTGGTTCAAGTGGTAAGAGAGTTAAAGTGTTAGAAGTTTTGTGTTTGAATCCCTGCGTGAGCGTGAGTATTATTTTTGCTCGATTATGCGATAGAGTTTGGGTGGAGTTAGGATTCTGAAGTGGTTGTGATTTAGTGGGATAACGAGGGTTATAATTTACTGGATATTGTCAAAATATTAAGATTTAATTTTTATTTTGTTTATTTTTCTCTCTCCTACTGAAATTCTGCTCATCTTTGACGTTTCTTCTCCAAATTTTCTCTCTTCTAAGCTTTTCTTTTTTATTTCGACCTTCTTTGATTTCTGTTCGCTTTTCTGTTTTTCAAATCACCACGGTTAAGTGCTATAGAGTCTAGTCTGTCTGTAGTAGGTAAGTTTTCTTGAAGTTTTGGGCTAATGAGAACCGATTTCGAGTTTGGTAACATGGTGATTTCTTGTTTAGGTGTTGCCCAAGGGGTTTAAAACGTGTCTTCCAGCGTGTAACGTATTCAAGCTATCATTTCCATTTTGGTAAGTGATTAAACCTTCATTTGAAGTTGTTTTCCGAGTGTGTCGTTTGGGTTTTTTGGTTAGATTGGCTGCGATAACCGAAATTGAACGTGTTTCTGGTGTTGTTCTTAGGTTCAGGAGTCTAGGGATTACTTTGCTGCGAAAAATAAACAAGGTGTGTTCCCAAAACGCAAAAATCTAAGTTTTAGCGAAAGCCGAAAATGGCCACTATCGATACCACACGGGGCGTGTGAGAGGCCGTGTGCGAGACATGGTCGTGTGGTGGACAAAGGCATGGTCGTGTATATGACACGACCATGTAATGGCCAGAGTGTGGCCATGTGAGCCATATGGGCTTGGCCAAGTTGGGTGTGCGGGTTTCTAGGCCAGGTCTTATAGGCCACACGGGAAGGCTAATCTAGGCGTGTAGGCCACACAGGCATGTGGGCCCATATTTCTGAAATTTCCCCTAGGGTCGCATGGGTCATTCCAATCGACTATGGGCCTACCGTAAGGTCAGTAAGGACTAACCAAACACTAAAACTATAGATCTGATAGTCTGATATTCAGTTCTGTGTATGATAATGCTATGCATGTCTGATTATTCTGATATATGTACATAACCATATTGAGCATGTCCAATATGTTATTTTGTATCTGTTTTTGTATATGATTGCGGGGTAGGATTTGTATATGAGAAGGAAGTATTTTATATGACGATCTGCGCCTATATTCTGGCAGCTTGGCTGTACATTATCTGACATGTATCGTATTGGCACGGTATGGTGTGTAGGGATGGGTGGGTGTTTTTAACCTCGCATGGTGTGATGGGATGGTCGGAGTTGGTGTGTAGAGGAAGGGGGTAAGATTCTGTGTTTCTGATCTGTATATCTGATTCTGTGTATTGTATCTGAAAAGGCCATGAGCCTGACTCTGTATCTGTATGTTTGCATGCTTATTTATGTTGGGTTACACACTGAGTTTATGGAAACTCACATCCGTTTGCCTGTTCTGTTCAAGTAATCTTCAGACTTAGGCAGATCAGTACAGTGGAGACTCAACGGTGACCATTCGACCATAAACTGTTTAAAGTTATTAATTTATGGTTTTATTTACGATTTTGGTTTTATTCTGAGAGTTTGTAATTTCTGGGATTCTCTGGGTAATTTCTGGGATTCTCTGGACTTTATGGTTTTTAACTGTTAATTTTTGGTTTGTTAATAATTTGCATGCCTTGATAAATTATTTTATAAAATCAACGATTTTTATGCAAAAGAGGTTATTTCTAAAAATACAAATCTGGTTTAGAAAATTTATCACATTTTTTAAACTTCTGTTGTAGTAAGTGTTTGGTAAACAAATTAATTAAATAAACGTTTTCAGTATAATCATGACGAACACGAGATATCAAAATTGAATGATTTATCAAGTCAACACTGTTTTCCAAAGCCATTCCTTGTGACATCATCAGATTCGACCATAACGTCTAGGCCGGGTTTGGGGTGTTACATTTCAGTAGCATACTTTACATGCGAATCAAATTATCAGAATATGGCATGTTTAAAATGCGAATCAAATCTTATATATTTTTATAATGGCATGCTTATCATGCAAATCAGAATTTTAGAATAGGGTATGCTCAACATGCGAATCCATAGATCAAAATGATAACACATAACATTTTTCACATAGATCAGAATATCGATAATTATTTTATATTAGTCATAAACCACATGACATGAGAAAGAGAAATAATATATTAACACATATTACAAAATCACTCAATCAACAAATCAACACCATAGATCTTAGAGTTTTGGGATTAACTTACTTGGTATCCTTGTTTATCGGTTTTTACCTATCTCTATGAATACTCTCGTATTCACACATACTTATAATTCAAGAATCATATAACCAAAAATATTACATTTAAAATATCACTATTATTTATTATTTAATCAATATTATTAATTATTATCAAGAATGAGTCCCCACACCTTAGATCCGATTGAAAATCTCGATTCCACTTCGAAAGGGGAGTTCGATTTCCTTGACTCACTACAGTAGCGATCCAATGCATGAGTCAGTACAAATTTAATGAATAAATTACAACCATTAATAAAAGAAACAATTGTGATTTGGTAATACTTACGCAAAGTGGTGATCAAATCGCACACTATTATGAATAGAGGTAATTTTGGGATTTTTGTGTGATACTTCACAGAAGCACATAAACGGGTCATTAGTATCCTGCTAAATCGAAAATAGTATTGTAAAAATAGAACGTGAATAATAATCTTTCGTACCTACAATAAAACAAAGGAAAGAAGCTCAACGATAAATTTTGAAAAGTCGGCTAAAGTTGAGGATTTGACGCTATAAACGCAAAATAGAAAAGGTTAGAGAAAATAATATGAAAAATGATCTTTTAATATTTAAAAACCAGATTCAAGAGTTTATGGAGATGATTTTTTGAAAGAGGAGGAGAAAAGAAGAATATGGTGAAAATAGATGGTAGCGATGTGGCAGCGATATGGCGGTAGAAGTGAGATGGTGGTGTAGTTGCTGTGTGGTGGTAGAGTGAAAGAGGAACGAAGAAATATGGTTTCTGTAGCACCCCAAACCCGGCCCAGACGTTATGGCCGGATCCGACATGCCACATCGAAGCGTTCAAAACATTTTATATTGTTGATCCAGAAAAACCTACTTAGTGTTTTAAAAGATAATTTCATTATAGGTTAAAGTGAATGGAAGTCAGGCACCGTAGGAAATCGGAAAAGAGGAGGTGAGTCTATCGGACTACTTAAGTACCAAGCTCCTTCGGATCCAATCCTAGACATGCACACCGCCATTGCCACACCTTAACGTCATGTATATTTCTAGGAAACCGATTTGATTAAGTCATTTTAGGAAAAGTGATTAATTTTGGAAAATACTTTCATTGGAAGCTTTGCTTGTTGTCGTGTTATTTTGAAATCAATTGTTGTTTTTTTAAAACGCCCCTAAAGCTATCCAATTTCAACAGTTAAAATAAGTAATACCTATCTTAGTAATACATATTAAAACCATCAAAAATAATTAAGCGGCCTTATTACATTTAAAACCCAAACCTCAATGTAAATAATAGGATGTCCAGTTCATCGAAGAAAACTAAACTTTGAATCGGTGGCCACTCAAATTCCCTCACACTCCAAGCCCACTATGGTTGGGGATTTCTGCGTGGATGAAAATAAAAGGGTGAGTTTGGGGAAACTCAATGTGTAAGGAAAACCCATTCAAAGCCCAAGTCACTTAAGCCTATTGGGCCTAAGCCCATTCAGTAATAAAGGGTATCGACCGAGCCCTTTTCAGATTACAATAAACCGGGCCTTAGCCCTTATTCAGATAACAAGATGGTCCATAGGCCCATTTCAAAATACATGCAACATCAATAATATATGCAAACCCATTTGGGAAGACTACTCAACCCACCAACCACTACACTCCACCCGCATTTCAGCCCTACACTCCATGTGGGAATAGCTCAACCCACCCAAATTTCAACACTCCACAGCTTGTAGCCTTGCTTGCTCGATTAAGAGTAAATTGAGGCAAAGCCTCCAAGACGTGGACAAGCCACTTTCAAGACTTCCTCCGTCAATATCCTAATCCCATGCATCGATAATAACAACATGGCATGCAAGAAATAACAACAATCAAACATGCATTTAGGTCAATTTAACCCTAGGGGTATTTCGGTAATTTATCTACTAGGGGTAAAACTGTAAATTTTCCACTTTTAAAGGTATTTCAGTAATTTATCTATTTTAGGGTTTTCATGCATATTCCTACCTTTCACGTACTACAGAATCACGTACCGAGGGTTCTTACCGAATTGGGCCCATTGGCCCATCATTCCAATTTTGGCCTATTAAGCCCAAAAATATCGAGGGCACAGAAATCATGCACTTTGCAGTCCAAATTTTGCAGCTTACCAAAAACATTAATCGATTTACCTCACGAGCATTTGCGCACTCGCAAATCTACAAAATATCGGTTTTTGGCATTTCGGCTTTTTGACTTTTGCCGATCCAGACTAAGAAAGAGGGTGTTAGTTACACACCTATTTGCGACGATATCTTGTGAGATCCACACACGATCCGCCTACAATTGGATTACTAACACATTAATCTAACTATTCAAATACGAACTACGATTAACCCCTTACAATATTCGCCAACCACACCTACAGATCATAGTAAGCTTATAAGAAATCAATAAGCAACTCATTAACAAATTTTTGTCAATGTTTACCACATAATCATAATTTCACTGCAAGCTGTCTTCCTGAGCAACAGTCACTAAATCATTTATAACTGGAGCTACGAAACTCCAAATCAAGTGCCGTTAATTTTCCCTGAAAATAGACTCATATATCTTCTATCCATAAAATTTTCAGAATTTTTGGTTTGGCCAATCAATACCAGATTTTTCTTAAAGTTTCCCATGTTTCACTGTTTGACTAATCTGACCACTCTTCATTACGAATCAAATTTCTCATTGTACAGAATTCGAAATATGTTCTCGTTTATTTCATTTGAAACTAGACTCATTAAGATTTAATTAAATAATTTATTCAGCTTCTAATTCATCTCCCACAATTTATGGTGATTTTCCAAAGTCACGTTACTGCTGCTGTCCCAATCAGATTTATTACCAAATCACTTTTTCACACCTAACTTGCATGCTTGTTATTTAAACATGTATATCACCAATCAATCATCATATATCTATGATTTTACTTAAGTATAATCTCCATTTCATCATTTTAAAGCACAACATGTTAGCCGATTTTTCCCCTTAGCATCTAAGGCACATGCATGCTCATTTGTTTGGCTCAACTTCACCTATCTTCCATTTTTCATCAAAAGAACATGAAACAACAACCATTTCCTTCATTTTAATTCATGACTAAATGCTCACAACACAATTAAAAACCAAAATATGCTTCAAGAGTTAAGGTAGAATCAAGAAGAACTCATGAACATCAAGATAGAAGCAAACTACCATGAACTTACCTTCAATTTTCTTCCCCAAGTGACCGAACATTCAAGAGCTTTCTCCTCTCCTTTCTCTTCTCTAACTTTAGGCTATGATGAACAAAGATGGACAAAAATTTGTTCTTTTCACCCCTTTTTCTTTTAATAAAATTTCATATTTCATCCATTTAATTCTTTAATACAAAAGACATGAAATGCCCATCATGGAACATTTACCTAAACAATTATCATGGAACATTTACCTAACCCATTATCATGGAATATTTACCTAATCCATTATCATGGAACATTTACCTAACCCATTATCCTAACCCATTATCATGGAATATTTACCTAATCCATTATCATGGAACATTTACCTAACCCATTATCAATTTGTACCATGAATTATGGATATCAGGTGCTCATATTGTCTACAACAACATGATGGCTGGCCACTTCATGTAAAATGGGAGGTTTGTCATGCAAATCCTCCTATTTTGCACCCCTATTTATTTGGCCACTTCAATTTAGCCTATAGCATTTTCAAACATTTTCACATAGGTTCTATTTCATAATTTCACCCCCTTTTTCTTATGGAACAAAAATTAACTAAAATTGCCGGGTTCTATCTTAAGCTTGGGCCTTCTAGAGGCCCACTAACATAATTAAACCTATGCCAACATTCACAGAATTCCCGAAAATTGGGGCATTACAGTTTCAAAGGTGGTGAAATAAATAATAAAAATTTGAAAAACAGTTGGATGAGGTTGGTGGATGGCAAAGAGAGGAGATGAGAGAAAAACTGAAAGAATAAAATGAACAGTAGGGTTTTTGGGGTGCTATGGCTGGCCATGGGTAGTCAAAGGTGAAAAGATGGTATCTTTGGGGACAAAGAGAGTAAAAAGTGGATCATGAATAAAGAGGGGGCTTTGGATGGTAAAAGAGTTGACTCAAAACAAAAGGAAAGGGATCCCCCCCTTTTATGGAATAAGCTGGATGACAATGAGGGTTTGAACATGAGACCTTTAGAATTTAATTAACACACTTAACCACTAGGGTACTAACTCCCTCGTGTCATAAACTTGCGCATAATAATAAATAAAATTTAGGGCGTGATAATAACATATATTTTTAGGTGCATCATGCTCAACCAAAACTTTGAGTTGAACTCTTCGTTTGTCATACACTTTCTTCAATTGAAGAATATTACGAGAATAAATCCTTATATACTTCTATGGGCAGATACTCTATACGCCAAACATTAGTTCGCCAAAAGCTTATAAATTGGCGGACTAACTACCATAGTGTGCCAAAACAGGTAACCTTCACATCTATATGCCCTTCTTCTCGAATCTGCCAAATTTGGGTTGTGATACTATAGTTCAATGTCAAAGGGTTATAAACTTTACAAGTTGAAGAAAAAGAAGGTAATCATTAGTTAATATTTTGTGTTTGATTAAAAGGTTGTATGGTTAGCAAAAAGAAAAGGTTAAGAAGATTTTTTCTTGCTACAATTATACATCTAGTACATGTTGATGAGCAATTGACTCATTCTATACCAAATTCTCCATCCTCATCAAGTTCTCCAAGTTTTATCTCTTCACCTAGCTCAACTCTAATAAAAATAAGAATTTTAAGTGATGTTTATGCTAGATGCAATTATTATGCAATTGAATTAGAAAGCTTTGAAGAAGCAATCAAAGAGGATGCTTGGAAGAAAGCTATGCAAGAAGAAATTGATTCAATTAAAAAGAACAATACATGAGATTTGGTTGAAAAGCCAAATGGTAAAGAAGTTATTGATGCGAAATGGGTGTATAAAGTGAAGCACAATCCAGATGTTTCAGTCCAAAGAAATAAAGCCAAATTAGTGGTGAAAGGCTATACAAAATAGCTTGGTATTGTCAATCATGAGACTCTTTTTTTCAATTGCTCATTTGGACACAATTAAAGCAATCATTGCATTGTTGTAACGCCCCCTTTACCCGAGACCGTCGCCGGAGTCGAGCACGAGGCATTACTAAACTTATTTGAGCACTTAAACAAATTTAAACAATTTATATCACACTTTCCAGATAAGCTGTCCAACTGCGTTACAGATGTAAAAAATCATATTTCGAGTTACAAAACTCAAATCCAAATCCGTAAATTTTCCCTAAATCTAGGCTCATATATCTACTTACTAATTTTTTTCTAGAATTTTTGGTTGGGCCAATTAGTACAGTTTATTAGTTGAAGTCTCCCCTGTTTCAGGGTTCAGCTGCTCCGACCCCTGTTCACTACGAACCAAATTTCTCTATGTACAGAATTCAAATAACCAATACGTTTATTTCTATTAAAAATAGACTCAATAAGGAATCCATACATATATATTATGACTCCTAATTAATTGTTTACAATTTTTAATGATTTTTACAAATCAGAACAGGGGAGTTCAAAATCACTCTGACCTTGTCTCACAAAAATTCAAATATCTCCTGATATGAAAGCCTTTTGCTTACACTGTTTCTTCTATGTGAAACTAGATTCATATTTTATTCAACCTCTAATTAGATTTTCATGATTTATGGTAAATTTTCAAACTCAAACTACTGCTACTAACCAAAAACTGTTTTAGTACAAAATGTTGTTAACTAGTTTATAACATCTTTACTTCACTTCATTTAAACTCTATACATGCCATATAAATCTTCAAACATAAAACAAAAGCTACCGAATTGATCCGGATAGTGTGCTTTGTTGTGTTGATTCGATCTACCCACTTCACTTCAAGTCAATCTACATAAAATATTAAACACACACAAGTAAGTGATTGAAGCTTAGTAAGTTCATAGGTTAAAAGTAATGCTTACCAAACATAATATTTCCAAACAATACCAAAACATTTACTAAAGTTTCCTGCGATTCACAACCATTGTTATAATAATTCACATAGTTGAGCTCAACAAGAATAACTACTCAATCTCTTTCATTTGGATCACTTCTCTTTATTTCTTATAATCAAATTAGGAAACGGCTTACGAAATTGAGTACGTCGTTGCTCAATGCCACGATTCACAACACAATATGGTTTTCCCCATTGAAATACCATACCTACATTTTTCAACTCGGTATGGGAAATGCCATACCTACATTTCTTAACTCAAGATGGATTTGATAATACCATACCTACATTTCACATTTCAAGATGGATAATACCATACCTACATTTCACAACTCAAGTATGGATGATACCATACCTACATTTCACACTTTGCCATGGAACAACCATGGTCTTATCCGTCAATTCATCACACGTCCACGATACTGAACGTACTCAATCCTGCTTTTTCCTAATTTGCATTTCTACATTTATTCTTTCATTAACAAAATTTACACAATTCCACAAAAATTTCATATATAATAACACATTATATACTTCAATCATTCACAAATAAACATCTAAATTCAACCATATGAACTTACTCGCTAATTTGTAGAAGATATTGAAATTTAGGGACTATTCCGCAACTTTTTCTTTTCCTCGTTCTTCTTGGATTCTTGATCTATAATATAAAATATTTCTACTCATTAGCATTTATTTGATTTCTATTTCACTTCAAAATTTATGCTGTTCAAATTTTGAAATTGCACTTTTACCCCAAAATTTACAGCTTTCACAATTTAGTCCTGCTCAATTCACCCATCAATTGAACTAATTTTTCTCAATTAACACTTTATTTTATCATTATAAACTATTTCAAAACCTTTTATATTCTGAATTTCAACAGCAACCTTCAATTCACAACTTTTTCACAATTAGGTCCTAAATATCATTTCCTATCAAAATCACTTAATAAAACCACCTTAATATGAAATTAGAACTTAAATTTCATAATAATTCATCATAAAATTCCTTATCCATCCAGGGTAACTTCCAATTTCACCCATAAAATCAAAAACTAATGAATTCTACAAGTGGACCTAATTGTAAAAGTCATAAAAACATAAAATTATCAAGAAAAGCAAGAATTAAACTCACATGATGTAAAAATATGAAAACCAGCTTTCTCCAGACCTTCTATGGCGTTTTGGCTGAGAAAATATGAAGAAATGTCTGGATTTTTCAATTACATCATTATTTAACTATTAACTTTTATGCTATTTCCAATTTTGCCCTTGTTCACATTGTTTTCTTGCTTATTTCATACCCAAACCGTCCAGCCATTAACCTTTGGGTCTAATTGCTCTTTAAATCCATCTTTTAAATACTTAAGCTATTTACTCACAATTTAACAAATTTTGCGCTATTTTCAATTTAGTCCTTTTAATTAATTAGCCATCCAAACGTTAAAATTTTCTAACTAAACTTTAATACTAACTCAATGACACTCCATAAATATTTATAAAAATATTTATAGCTCGATTTTCAACTTTGAGGTCTCGATACCTCGCTTTTTGAGTCGTTTGACCTAATAAATTCTTTTAATTCACTAATTTCACCATTTCACAAATTCTTCTAAATTCTTACTTGACTCATAAATATTAAATTACTATCTTGTTCAATATTATTTGTCGAATTTGGTGATCTCAAATCACCATTTCGACACCACCGAAAATTAGGTGCTACAACTCTCCCCTTTAAAAATTTCGTCCTCGAAATTTGTTACCGAAAATAGATTTGATATCTTGTGATCTCATTGACTCCTCTGTTTCCCAGGTTGCCTCCTCCATACCATGTCGATGCCATAATACTTTAACCAATGGTACTCTTTTGTTCCGCAATTCTTTAACTTCACGAGCCAAAATCTTCATTGGTTCTTCTGAATAAGTCATATCTGTTTGAAGCTCAATTTCAGTATGGGGAATTACGTGTGAAGGATCTGACCTATACCGCCTTAGCATAGACACATGAAACACATTGTGAATGTTCTCAAGTTCCGTAGGTAAGGCCAAACGATAAGCCACAGGACCAACCCTTTCCACAATTTCATATGGCCCTATGAATCTCGGACTTAATTTTCCCTTTTTACCAAATCGTAACACCCTTTTCCATGGTGAAACTTTTAAAAATACTCGATCACCCACTGCATATTCTATGTCTCTTCGCTTTTAAATCCGCATATGACTTCGACGATCCAAGCGACTTTTAGACTATCTCGAATAATCCGGACTTTCTCTTGGTTTCTCGAATCAAATCAACCCCAACTATTTTTGATTCACTCAATTCAGACCAACACAATGGAGTCTTGCATTTTCTACCATAAAGAGCCTCAAATGGTGTCATTTTTATACTAGACTGAAAGCTATTGTTGTAAGCAAACTCAGCCAACGGTAAATACCTTTCCCAACTGTTACCAAACTCGAGTATACAACATCTTAACATATCTTCTAAAATTTGAATCACTCGCTCTGACTGTCCATCTGTTTGAGGATGAAATGCTGTACTAAAATTCAACTGGTGCCTAAAGCTTCTTGCAATTTATTCCAAAATCTTGAAGTAAACCTCGGATCCCGATGCGAAATGATAGATATTGGAACTCCATGTAATCTCACAATCTCGACACATACAATTCGCTAACTTATTAAGTGAAAAATGCATTCGATCGAATAAAGTGTCTTGACTTTGTCAATCTATCAACAATCACCCATATCGAATCTTTCTTTCTTGGAGTCACAGCAATCCGACACAAAATCCATTGAAATATGCTCCCACTTCCATTCAGAATCATAATGGGTTGTAATAAACCCGTTGGCACTTGATGCTCGCTTTAACTTGTCGGCAAATCAAACATTTTGCAATAAATTCGAAATTTCTCTTTTCATACCAGCCACCAATATGTCTTTTCAGATCACCATACATTTTTGTACTACCGGATGAATAGAATACATACTATTATGTGCTTCGAAAGAATATCATTCTTTAAATCGAATTATTTGGAACACAAATCCTATTATGATAGCGCAATATACCTTCATCATCAATATTGAACTCGAATCTAAATTATCCCGAACCATTTGCCGTTTCAAAGACCAATTTTGGATCTTTATTCTCAGACTTCAATTTGTTGAAGAAACATTGCTTTTACCTTCAATTCTACTAATACAACACCTTCTTCATTAAGAGCCAAATGAGCATTCATTGCGAAGTGCAAACAAGGATGACTTTCGACTCAAGGCATCAAGAACTACATTAGCTTTCCTGGATGATAGTCAATAACCAAATCATAGTCTTTCAAAGAACTCTAACCATCGCTCTCGTCTTAAGTTCGGTTCCTTCGAGTCATTAAGTATTTCAAACTTTTGTGATCCGTATACATATAACACTTCTCACCATATAAATAGTGTCTCCAAATTTTTAAGGCAAAAACAATTGCATTAACTCAAGATCATGTGTAGGGTAATTCTTTTCATGTGGTTTTAATTGCCGTGAAGCATAAGCCACCACCTTTCTGATCGCATTAACACACAACCCAAACCACTTAAAGATGCATCATCAGACACAACATACGGTATACCGGTTCGGTTGAGTCAAGACCGAGCTTCATTAACATTTTCTTTAATCGATCAAAGCTCACGACATTCATCGACCACATAAACTCAACATTCTTTTGTAATAAACGAGTCATTGGTGAAGCAATCATGGAAAAATTCTTTACAAAACGGCGATAGTATCCTCGCTAATCCTAGAAAACTTCGCACTTCATTTACATTCTTCTGTTTTCTAATTCACCACCGCCAAACTTTACTTGGATCCACACGAATTCCTTCAATGATATAATATGACCCGTAAATCCAACCTCATGAAGCCAAAACTCACATTTACTAAATTTCGCATATAACGCTTTTCTCTCAAAGTCGTAGTACAATTCTCAAGTCTTGTGCATGTTCGGATTCGTCTTTGAATAGACCAATATGTCATCAATAAATACCACCACAAATCTATCCAAATAAGACTGAAAAATTCGATTCATTAAATCCATAAATGCAGCAGGGCATTCGTTAAACCAAAAGGCATTACCAAAAATTCGTAGTGACCATACCGAGTTCGAAAAGCGATTTGGCACATCACACTCTTTAACCTTCAATGATAATACCCGGATCTAAGATCTATTTTGAGAACACCGCAAGACCTTTCAGTTGATCAAACAAATCATCGATACGAGGTAATGGATATTTATTTTAATTGTTACCTTGTTCAACCGCTCGTAATCAATACACAATCGCAACGAACCATCTTTTTTTTACAAATAAGACAAAGCGCCCAAGGTGATGTACTCGGTCCGATGAACCCTTTATCCAATAACTCTTGCAACTGTGTCTTCAACTCTTTTAACTCACCGGTGCCATTCTATACGGTGTTATTGATATTGAGTGTGTGCTTAATTACATCAATTGTGAATTCAACCTCACGATCCGGGGTAAACCGGTAATTCCTCAGAAACACATCAAGAAACTCATTAACAATCGACAATTGTTCCATCTTCAATTCGAACCCGAGTATCAAGAATATAAGCTAAAATGCTTCATTACCTTTCCGAATCAATTTCGAAATGTAAAGGTGAAATAATTCGACATCATTCTTTTATCCCCAAACTCACCAAACTATTTCCCTCTCGACATTTTAAATCAATCCGCTTTTCTCTACAATTCACTATGGCATCGTGTTCAATCAACCAATCCATTCCAAGAATAACATCAAATTCTCGGAAAGGTAACAACATTAAATCAAGAGAGAATTCACGACCTTGTATTTTCAAAGGACAATTCCGACATATTAAATTAACCAACACACTTTGCCCTAGTGGATTAGTGACTTGCAATTCAAGGTCAGAGACTCAATATCATTTTCTTTTCGACACTAATGCAAAGGTAAATATATGAATGTGTAGATCCGGATCAATTAAAGCATACAGAATCATCAAAAGATAGAAATTACCGGCTATCACATCCGGAGCGAAGCTTCTTCCTTGCCCGGATAAGCGTATGTACGTCTTGGTACTCTTGTCTCGATTGAGTCTGCAGATTCTCGTTCCCGAATGAACAGTCCCAAAGAAGACTACTTTGACCCGAACGTTTACCTTTCGAGGAGTATTTGCTTACTTCTCCCTTGTTCTCTATCTTCTTTAATAATTGAGGATGACCTCGAATAAAATGATCAGTTCCACCACATTTATAGCAAGCTCCGGCTCTTCCCCAACACTCACCAATATGAAATCTACCACAATTTTTACATCTAAGTCTCGGAATATTTTGCACACTACTAACACTAGCTGCTGGTTTCTTAGTTACTCCGACATCTTGTTGAGTCGTTTTACTTTTATTCGATCGTTCCGGGATTGTAACAGGTCGACCAGAATCATCTCTGAACTTTTTGGCCGGAAAAGTCGAAGTTGGTCTAGAGAAACTTCTTTTGTATACCTCTTTACCTCTTCTTTCTCTTTGCATCTTTCATTATACACTTCTTCCATCTTTTGAGCTCGATCGACAGAATCACAAATTCTCGAATCTCTGTACCTCCAATCATCATTCGATTTCATCATTAAGCCCTTCTTCAAATCTAATGCACATTTCTTCCTCATTCTTTACAACATCCCGAGCATATCTCTTGAGATACACAAATTCTCTTTCATATTCGCCACTGTTTTATTCCCTTGTCGAATATCAAGAAATTCTCTCCTTCTTATCTAAATATCTCTTTCCCACATACTTCTTCTTAAATTCGTTTTGGAAGAATTCCTGTAAGTTTATCTGCAGTACCATCGCCTCAATGGTTTCCCACCAATTATACGCTTCTTCTTTCAATAGCTAAACGCACATCCCAAATAGTCCTCCGGAGAACACATCATCTGTTTAAAACTCTCTCCAAACTCTTTAACCAATACTCGATTTAACCGGATCATCGTCCGATCTCCTCGAAATTCTTCACTCCAAACTTTCGAGTTTTTCAATTGGTGTTCTTTGCTAGATTCAGTTATCGGAGGAGGTGGAGGAGCAACCGGGGTACTACAGATGTTGAGATAGGGGAGGAGGTTATGAGTCTGATTTCTTTCTCGCACATTCTCATTATACCACCGATTCATGAATCCATAAATCATATTTTTGAGTTCTTGTTCTCGCATCAATGAAATCGAGCTTCACTACTTGTTCCTTGTTCGAGATTTGTACTCGCTATTAACTTCTTCTTGCTCGGTTTGTTCGGTCTATCGACATCTTTTCAAATCAAGATAATCTATAATAAAAACAAGGATTAGATCGGATCATACACAAGACACTATCACGATTTATATGGCATGTAATTCTAGACACTTTTCACATCATACATATTCGAGAATCGGCTAAACCAAGCTCGATACCAATAAATGTAACGCCCCTTTACCCGAGACCGTCACGAGTCGAGCACGAGGCATTACTAAACTTATTTGAGCACTTAAACAAATTTAAACAATTTATATCACACTTTCCAGACAAGCTGTCCAACTGCGTTACAGATGCAAAAAAAATCATATTTCGAGTTACAAAATTCGAAATCCAAATCCGTAAATTTTCCCTAAATCTAGGCTCATATATCTACTTACTAATTTTTTTCTAGAATTTTTGGTTGGGCCAATTAGTACAGTTTATTAGTTGAAGTCTCCCCTGTTTCAGGGTTCGGCTGCTCTGACCCCTATTCACTACGAACCAAATTTATCTATGTACAGAATTCAAATAACCAATACGTTTATTTCTATTAAAAATAGACTCAATAAGGAATCCATACATATATATTATGACTCCTAATTAATTGTTTACAATTTTTAATGATTTTTACAAATCAGAATAGGGGAGTTCAAAATCACTCTGACCTTGTCTCACAAAAATTCAAATATCTCCTGATATGAAAGCCTTTTGCTTACACTGTTTCTTCTATGTGAAACTAGATTCAATAAGATTTAATTTCATATTTTATTTAACCTCTAATTAGATTTTCATGATTTATGGTAAATTTTCAAACTCAAACTACTGCTACTAACCAAAACTGTTTTAGTACAAAATGTTGTTAACTAGTTTATAACATCTTTACTTCACTTCATTTAAACTCTATACATGCCATATAAATCTTCAAACATAAAACAAAAGCTACCGAATTGATCTGGATAGTGTGCTTTGTTGTGTTGATTCGATCTACCCACTTCACTTCAAGTCAATCTACATAAAAATATTAAACACACACAAGTAAGCTTATTGAAGCTTAGTAAGTTCATAGGTTAAAAGTAATGCTTACCAAACATAATATTTCCAAACAATACCAAAACATTTACTAAAGTTTCCTGCGATTCACAACCATTGTTATAATAATTCACATAGTTGAGCTCAACAAGAACAACTACTCAATCTCTTTCATTTGGATCACTTCTCTTTATTTCTTATAATCAAATTAGGAAACGGCTTACGAAATTGAGTACGTCGTTGCTCAATGCCACGATTCACAACACAGTATGGTTTTCCCATTGAAATACCATACCTACATTTTCAACTCGGTATGGGAAATGCCATACCTACATTTCTTAACTCAAGATGGATTTGATAATACCATACCTACATTTCACATTTCAAGATGGATAATACCATACCTACATTTCACAACTCAAGATGGATGATACCATACCTACATTTCACACTTTGCCATGGAACAACCATGGTCTTATCCGTCAATTCATCACACGTCACGATACTGACGTACTCAATCCTGCGTTTTCCTAATTTGCATTTCTACATTTATTCTTTCATTAACAAAATTTACACAATTCCACAAAATTTCATATATAATAACACATTATATACTTCAATCATTCACAAATAAACATCTAAATTCAACCATATGAACTTACTCGGCTAATTTGTAGAAGATATTGAAATTTAGGGACTATTCTCGCAACTTTTTCTTTTCCTCGTTCTTCTTTGGATTCTTGATCTATAATATAAAATATTTCTACTCATTAGCATTTATTTGATTTCTATTTCACTTCAAAATTTATGCTGTTCAAATTTTGAAATTGCACTTTTACCCCAAAATTTACAGCTTTCACAATTTAGTCCTGCTCAATTCACCCATCAATTGAACTAATTTTTCTCAATTAACACTTTATTTTATCATTATAAACTATTTCAAAACCTTTTATATTCTGAATTTCAACAGCAACCTTCAATTCACAACTTTTTACAATTAGGTCCTAAATATCATTTCCTATCAAAATCACTTAATAAAACCACCTTAATATGAAATTAGAACTTAAATTTCATAATAATTCATCATAAAATTCCTTATACATCCAGGGTAACTTCCAATTTCACCCATAAAATCAAAAACTAATGAATTCTACAAGTGGACCTAATTGTAAAAGTCATAAAAACATAAAAATTATCAAGAAAAAGCAAGAATTAAACTCACATGATGTAAAAATATGAAAACCAGCTTTCTCCAGACCTTCTATGGCGTTTTGGCTGAGAAAATATGAAGAAATGTCTGGATTTTTCAATTACATCATTATTTAACTATTAACTTTTATGCTATTTCCAATTTTGCCCCTTGTTCACATTGTTTTCTTGCTTATTTCATACCCAAACCGTCCAGCCATTAATATTTGGGTCTAATTGCTCTTTAAATCCATCTTTTTAAATACTTAAGCTATTTACTCACAATTTAACAAATTTTGTGCTATTTTCAATTTAGTCCTTTTTAATTAATTAGCCATCCAAACGTTAAAATTTTCTAACGAAACTTTAATACTAACTCAATGACACTCCATAAATATTTATAAAAATATTTATAGCTCGATTTTCAACTTTGAGGTCTCGATACCTCGTTTTTGACTCGTTTGACCTAATAAATTCTTTTAATTCACTAATTTCACCATTTCACAAATTCTTCTAAATTCTTACTTGACTCATAAATATTAAATTACTATCTTGTTCAATATTATTTGTCGAATTTGGTGATCTCAAATCACCATTTCCGACACCACTGAAAATTAGGCCGTTACAATTGTAAACATCAAAAGGTTGGAATCTCTACCAGCTAAATGTGAAATCAACATTTTTAAATAGAGAAATGAAAGAAGTGTACGTGCAACAACCTTAAGGCTTTGAGATTAAAGGCCAAGAAGATAAGGTGTACAAATTGAAGAAAGCTCTGTATGGGCTCAAGCAAAACCCTAAAGCATGGTACAGTGAGATTGTCAACAATTTCATTTAGCAAGGATTCCATAGAAGAAAAAGTGATCCTACTTTGCATATTAAGTATCAAGTTACAACCGATATACTTCTTGTTGCACTTTATGTTGATAATTTGGTTTATATCAGTAACAATGAAAGGATGATTGAAACTTTTAAAATGGAGATGATGAAAAAATATGAAATGCTTGATCTTGGATTATTACATCATTTTCTTAGATAATGAAAAATTAAGAAAAGAAGATGGTGGTGGATGATTGATGCAAGCATGTATAGAAGCTTGATTGGAAGTTTGATTTATTTGATGGCTACAAGGACTAGTTTTGATGTTTGCGACTAGTTTGCTTTTAAGATTCTTAAAGTGAACCTAGCCACTTACATCTTGAAGAAGCAAAAAAAGTGTTGAGATATGTCATGGGCACCGTTAAGTATAGGATCATGTTTGAAAAACATTTAACAATAAATTAGAAGGTTATTGCTATAGTGATTGGGTCGAAAGTGTTGATGATATAAAGAACACTTCAGGTTATGTATGTGCTCTTGGAACTGATATGATTTCTTGGTGTTAAAGGAAGCAATAAATAATAGCTCAATCATCTATAGGAGTAAAGTATCTAGCAGCTGGATCAGTAGCACAAAAGTAATTTAGTTAAGAAGAATTATGGAAGACATCAGAGAAAAGTAAAAAGAAGGTGTCCGACTTCATTGTGACAACAAATTAGCCATTATTATGTCAAAGAATCTAGTTTGTCATAGTTGAACCAGATGCATCAACATCAAACATCATTTCATACAAGAAGTAATTCAAGTAGGAGAGATCCAACTAAAATTTTGTCCACCACAGGAGCAACTAGCAAACATTTTCACCAAAGCACTTCCAATGATAAGATTCCGGAAACTCAAAAAAGCATTGGGAGTCAAAGAACGTCAAATTAAGGGGGAGTATGTTGAGTAATGTGATATCATTAAACTTGTATTTAGTCAAGGTGACTAAGATGGACGAATTTAGTGAATCTAGTAGTCATTTTATTAACATGCATGTGTCATGGGCCGCAGATCAAAGGTTGTGACCATTACGCACAAAATGTCTCATAGATTTTAACTTATTAAATGGGGCTTATTTGATTCACATAAACTGACCCGATTTGTGAAACCCATTAAGAAACCCATGTACTTGAAGCTTTAATGGCCCAGTGAGACACTCTAGTAAAACTAAAGTTAAGAGGGTAATTAATGTGAATCCTAAGTGATAAAAATGTATAGATTTGTACCGTTGGTTTTGGGGAACTCAACTATAAACAGAAGCCTTCCTATAGAAAATTTTTGCAAGAGTTTTCATTTTCCAAGAGTAGGCTAACTAAGGCAGGATTTGACCTAAGAAATCGCCTAAGACCATGCGGTTTGCCAGACTAAAGGTCTAATCTCGTGACACATGATTGTACTCATCTAAAATGAATGAATGTAGTAGATTAAGAATCAAATAAGATGAATGTATAGAAATTAATAATCACTTCCCACAACTATACAAAGAGTTGTAAGTGATGAAGCCAATAGAAAGAGATGAGATGTGAGTGAACCAAAAGTAAAATTTTCA
This sequence comes from Gossypium arboreum, assembly GCF_025698485.1. Lineage (NCBI taxonomy): Eukaryota > Viridiplantae > Streptophyta > Magnoliopsida > Malvales > Malvaceae > Gossypium > Gossypium arboreum. The sequence goes on from NC_069081.1 coordinate 3,323,789, forward strand.
TTCCATCTTAAGTGTCTCTCCACCATCTCTAGATTCTCTCCAACAAGTTGGAACAAATGGTACATTCTATTCAAAGTTTGACTACACTATCTGGCTCATGCGTTGGCTTTGTTTTTTGTACAAGTGGAAGTATTACATTGATGTTTACAATTGTAAGAGAATTGCTACCAAAATACTGATAAACAACCACTGCAATGGAACTGGTCCACTCTCCAAATTAGCAAAGCTTGAATCATGTGCTACTGATTTTGTTGCTGGTGCAGGGGCAATATCTGCTTCTGGCATGTCACATACTCCGAATGTCATATTTGCCTGTGCAAGACATTTAAATACCATAGTAACCAATTAGAGTCCTAACTTTTCCGGGTCTTTTATCAACCATTTCTTATATATTTACAAGGAAATGGAGGAGAGATAATAGGTAGAATTAATGTTGCATACCCTGCAAATGACAATGTTTTCGCATCCACAAACTAGATGACCATTTGCCACGTCTATAGCTTCTGGAGCACCTCCACCATCACTCCTCTGATATGTTCATGCAAGAATTGATTTCAAATGCCCAACTCAGAACCAGTAGAATTTTTAGGTTGTTCATGCTTTTAATAGTAACAATTGACAATTGTGCAACATTCATACCTTATAAAAATCAACAGCAATGAAGTTAGGCCATCGGTTTCCGGCGGCTACATGACATGTATTCATCATGCTAATTAGTGGAGCTGAATTGTGTCTGCAAGCTTGCGTTACATCTGGTATATCAGGGAAGTAGTTGATTAAGACGAGCGACCTTGATGTTGCATTCATGGCAGGTGATTCTGCTCGGTTTGGACATGAACCAGCTATCATCCCACCATTGCCATCTGTTGTTCCCAAAAATGCATCAATGTCACTTCTGCTTTGAAATAAATATAATTTTTCTGCTTTTTTTAATGAACTGTTTAGAAGATGATGATAACAGGACTCACATTGGTTTTCTACCATGTATCTCCACTGATAAGCTATACCTTCAGAGGCCTCCTTAGCTGACTTTGAAGTGAAAACCACCATACGCTGATTCTTTTGTACCATATCATCAACTGTTGGCCAACTTCCACCATTTTTTGGCATTCGAGATACCGGAAACCAGAACTTCCTCAGGCCAGCAGCATCAAATACTTTGCTTAAGCCCCTTGGTGAGGTAACATAGTCTTCAATGATAATGGTAACAATTTCTGAGGGGTTTGCTTCAAGAAATGCTTGAATCTCTTTCAAAATATTAATTGCAGGTTGCTGCTTAAAAAAGAATTACTCATCAATTAAGGCCATAGTAAAGAAATTATTATTCACATTTTCTGAGACCCAGTCCAGATAAAATATATTCATTAACTTTATATGTCCGCTCAAACTTACGAAGGCTGTATTGTTAAAACATTGTCCTCCAAAGGAGTGACACAACCAGATGTCGTTCTGGAAATCATACATGTCCAGCATCAAACCCCTAACACCATTCTGCAACACAGAAAACCACTTCTGAACTCGCTAATTATTGAAAAACAACTGCTATTCCAGCAAAATATATTGCGAAAGATAAAACAATTCAATAGGGAGAAACACTAGTATATAATGTTCAGTTTAGAGGCAATTTAACAATCAAATTGCAAAGTTTTCTAGTCAGTAGTAAGTAGCGAAAATCTTGGGAGTTTTGGGCGGGGCGCACGTAAGAACTCAAGTTAGCCTATAATGCAGGTTACCAAGATGGAATCCGACAGAACATGTTTCTGAAGCAAATGCGACATGATTTCATATGTCACCTGTGGTATTGATGGTATGGAAAGCACATAAATATTATATTCGCCACTAGGATATACCTTTTTTAAGATCACCTCACCTAACTTACTTGACTAACATGTGGGGTTGGGAGAAGATAAAAGTATACATGTTCATACCTTAATACAATGATGCTTACCTTATTATTAAAAAAGAAAAATAATATGCTGACGGTCGGACCTACTCCCCCAGTTGAGGTAAAACAATGTATAACTAACTCCCCTAATTAGATTAAGAATCATATGTGAAGAAAAAACATAGATTTCAAACTTTCTAACTAAAGTAATAAGACTCAGAGGAGGTGTCTGTCTCTGACCCTGGACATGGTCTTGGGAAGCTTTCTTCTTCATTTCCCATCATAAACATACCTCACACACTCCATTTTCTCTTGAAACATAAACAATTGATGAAAACTTTTTTAACGTTAGTTCAAAGTCTACCATCAAATTGAAGCATTCAACAAAAGTTTAAACAGGTATAAGATGTCTGGTAAAGCGTGGTTTCTATGTAATTTCCCTTTAAGCTTTGGCTTTCTTCAATTTTACTTGATTAAAAAGGGTGCCAATATCCTTTCTAAAGGGTAAATTAACGACATCATCTACCTACCGAAAGGGCTAAAATGCTAAATAATCCTCTAATTGTAAACTAAGTACAAACAAGAAAAATCTATAATTTCTTAATAAAGGTATCATTAAGGATTCGTGTAATTAAGGTTCCAAGCCAAAAAGTATTCTCACCGGATTGGGTGTTATTTTTTTAACTGGATCCTTGTGTCGGCAGCAAACAACAATAGTCAAACCTCAATGTTATATTCTAGCTACCTCATACTAATGATGCAACAATAGCAAATTTAATTTAAAGCTAGTAGCTAATCTCATATAATATAACTAAATACCACTATTACTTTAATAATAATTAAATCAATTCCAAATTGTGTAATTCAACCAAATTGGTTACGGTCTTCTCGGAAACAGCATCCTCAGAAATCAAAGAGTACCCAACAAATATATTCAAGCACAAACAAACAAAAATCCCTTGCCAGAAAGACTTTGCTTTAAATTTAAAGAAATCGAGTTTTACTTTCCAACCAGAAGAGCCGACATTCCTTAAAAGCAATCCATCAAAAAAACACCGCCAAACAGCAATACCCTGTTTAATTCTCTTTTTTTTTTTTTTAGTCAATACTGTTTAATTCATTTAAAAGTGAAAAAAATCTAAACCCATATGTAAACTAAAAGGATCAACGGGGGATTTAAAAACGAAGAAGAAGCTGAAACAAAATGAGAACATTGAGTAGAGAATTAAAGCATACAACAATTATAGTTAATTAAACATACATTGAGTTGGTCAGTGATGGAGTCCTGCTGGTTCGTAGGTGCTAAAATCAAAGACCCAGTTGCGGACTTTTTTCCAAGCCTTGCAAACGAATTATGGGTCGTCAACCACGAGTATCGATTATATGGAAGTCCCTTAACCTATTTCAACCATCAAAGCCACAGAATTCATGTCTCTATCTCTCCTTTTACATGTAAAGAGGCATGGTGAGGACATTGGATTCAGTGTACGGACCTTAGAAGTAGGGTTTACAGGTTGGATTCGGGTGCATCTGGGCCGTACATTTCCATTTGCTACACAGGTTTCGCAGTGCAACCCTGAGTCACAATTGCCATTCGATACGCACGTTTGTCCTTCCTGTTCAAGACATATATGTATAAAAACACTGAGAACTGACATTTTAACGAAAGACATAAAAGAGTCTCCTCCTGATGGGGGCATACCTTGAGAGCAGAGCAAAATCCAAAGAGAAGACAAGTGATGATCAGACTGGTAATCAACTGCAAATGAATTGCAGTGTATTGTGTCAGTTTTCCATTGATGACAGATAAGAAGAAGAAGAAGAAGAATGATAGTTGAAACTTGCCTGCATTGATTGGTTTTTGGAGCTTGCTTTTTTTTTTTTTTTTAATTTGAATTTCGTTTTTGCTTCCCTCTGGGTTTAAATAAGATCAGAATTTGAAGAGCATTAAGTTTATGGTAATTGTATTTGATTGTGGTGAGTGGAGATCTTTATATAGGCATCTAAGCAGACCCCAAAAAAAATGCAGGTGTTTCATGCGCCGCAGTAAGGTTAGCTAACCAGGCCATGCTTTGCTGAGCTAGTTAATGATTTTTCCGTAGTCAATGATGATTACCTCAGTTTAATAAATAAAAATTACACTTTCTTTTTTCTAATTTGACATCTCCTACTTGATATATTTTGGTAACAATGATAATCATAACTTTTTAATCTGTTAACAATGATAATGATAGCTTTTTAATTTATTATTTGGATTTTAGATTCGATTTTATGAAATTTTATAATTAGTTTATAGTATTAGTAATTAATTTTTATTAAATTAACCTTAAAATTTATTTTAAATAAAGGTAAAATTAAATAAATTCACAATTAATAATAAATTTATTTTGTTAACAAAATTATAAAAATTCAATCTTACTAATATTAGAAACTGATTTTCATTAAATTAATTTTAAAACTTGAATTAAATACTAAAAAGTTAACACAGTTATCTTTAAATACTAAAACATGTAACTTTTTTTTTCAAATACTGGTACCACAATGAAAAAAACTTCAACCCTAAAATTGTTAATAGTAATTGAATAATTGAAAGTTTGAAATAAGAGATTTTGATCTTTATTTTTTCAGTTTAGTTATCGTTATGCTAATTTTATGATCCATATTTAAATTTGTGTTTATTTCTCTCAATAATATTATTTTTAAAATTTAAACATACGTATCTATTTAAGTTTTTACAACTACACTAAAAAATCATAATAAGTTTGAGAGGAAATAAAATCCCAAACAAGAGTGCAATGAAAGTTTGTTGCTTAAAGTCTTTCTCTTATATTTTGCTTGCAATAATCGATTAATAAATTTTATAATTAACTATAAAATTCTTAATTGAGTAATTATAAATCAACTCAATTAAAAATGTCAATTTAAAAAAAATAAAATGTTAAATTTAGAAAATAACATAACTCTCTTTTGAAGAATAGATAATAACTAAATGCAAATAGGGCAAAAATAATTTAATAAATTTTAATTATTTTTAAATAAAACAAAACCAACATTATCTAAAAAGAATTCACTTCCAAACAAAAAAATCTATCTACTCTTTTCACAAACCTTCTATTATTTTTTAGAATTAAATTTTTCTCTCACTAAATTCAAAAATTATATGCCATAACTTTTTTAAAAAACTATTCTTTTATCCAAAAAGAAATATCAACTTATCTTTAAAATTGTAATTAAAATGTAAAGAAGATGCTGTCCATGCTTGTTATCCTTGAATATTTCAATATATTATTAATTAATAATATTTAAATTAGATATTTAATATATGGTATTTTGTTGAACCAAAAATCAGATTAGAAATTTTATAAAAGAAAATTCAAACTAGGATTAATGTCACTTAGTGGAAAATGATTTTTTTAAAATAATACTTATTAAAAATAATTATACAAGTAAATTGAGTATTAACTCAATTAGCATCGATATTATTATTAGAAATACATTATTTTTATATTTAAAATTAGAGATAAACTACGATAATTGAAACAGGTTTTAATAGAAAAAACTGTGTGGATCATATTTTTTCATTGACCAACAAATAATCGAGGACAAGGAGCGGTAGCTTCAGCAAGCAGCTAGCTTTAAAATATCTATCACAAAATGTATAGATTACGTTTTGAATACAACATTTCATTGTGTCCTTTAACCCCCCCCCCCAAGTCAAATTCCCAGAACTCACAGCTGTGAGCCAAAGCAGAAGCTGCCATCGACCATTGATTTTAACTTACCTCTATCTATCACTATCAGCCCCAAGTCCGCTGCACGACAACTCAAAAGCAGCTGTTCCATAAATCCATTCCTTGAGCTCCCATCTATCTAAATAATCTATTTCAAAAAATAATAATCACGGTTTAAATGGATTATCTATACAAATCCCGGGAGAGATTTTTGATGCCGCACTCAGCACTCCAATCTCTTTCAACGAAACAAACGAGGCTGTGTCATGCTGGAAACATACGAATGATAGAGACTTTTCCATGGCCAACATATACAATGTGGCTGCACCAAGTGTGAAGACTCAACCTTTCGAAAGCGAAGAAAAATGGTAATCACTATGGAAAGCCAAACTCCCATCAAAGCTGAGAATTTTTCTTTGGAAATGTGTTAATAAGATTTTACCTACGGCTAACTTCTTGAATGTTAGAGATTTAAATTCTAGGATATATGTCATTTATGCAGAGTCAATTGCAACCATATTAGTCATATTCTAAGAGCCTACAGCATTGTCAAAGACTGGTGGACTATCAGTCTATCACCATGGCGCATCATAATCGTCTACCGCCCTTAGATAGTGATTGGGAGAACTGGATTTTCTCCAATCTAGATTCTAAAGTTTGGATTAGTAACCCACAGCTCCTTTGGTACTACGTTTTCTCCTCTGCACTGTGAGAAATATGGTTGCTGAGAAATGCCATGGTCTTCAACAGCAACATTAAACAAGGAAATGTGAGGCTTAGAGCTTTGGAAGGGACAAGTGAATTTTTTCTATATCCCCTGTTATAAGAGTGGTATCCACATTTCGCAGTGGTTGGTAGATGGCAGCCGCCTGGTCAAGGTTGGAAAAAATTAAATACTGATAGTTCCTCGATCGGTAATTAGGGTGCGGGATGGCCTTAAGCTTACAGTTGATTTGAGCATTTCATATCTTGAAATTGAAGTTGATTCTACTACAGTTATTTCCCTTATTTCTAATGTTTCAGTTTCTAACACTCTTCTTGCTACTCCGATTAACGATTGCAGTGCGCTCCGAAAAGTATATTTTAGAGAAGGAAACCGGAGTGCTAACGCGGGAACAACTTCCATCTTAATGCGCCCCCCAAAACCACACCCAAAAAAAAACAAAACAGTCTAGCTAGATATGCTTTTGTTGTTATTTGTGATGAGCCCCCTTGAGACTTCGTTGTCGTTTGTTCTAGCTAAGGCATATGGACTACCCATCATGCGAACAATTATGTTATATCTTGCTTTAATCTAAATTCCTTTTATTACCAAAAAGTAAAAATTTATAACGTTGAAATTAAAGTTGATTTTATTCCAAAATGGAATAGAAGGAATAATTATGTTCGGACTGATTATTAGTCTTATCTTAAAATTTTTACATAGCACAAGCGTTTGGACTGTTTTCGGAACCCATATCATTAAATTTCATTTTGGCTCGATTTCACAATAAAGAACAGAACCAATTTGATATCATTAAATCAATATTCTAAACAAATGTTTGAGGCGAATGATGGCAACTGAACTCAGAAACACATAAATTTAATTGAGATTCCAAGTTGCAGAGCTTTCAACAATAAGATGTAGACATCAACAGGGTAAAGTAAAGCTTTGGTGAAGCAATAATCCTAAGGTTTAGGTTTTGTTTAGCATTACTTTTCAAAAAAGTGCTTTTACAGTGAAAAACACTTTTGTAGTAAGAAACAATGCTAAACAAACAACTTTTTGAATTATAAATGCTTTTGAAAAGTGTTTTCATCCCAAAAGTAAAAGCCCTTTTTTAGCTTTTGCTTTTAGCAAAAGTGCTTTTAGTAATAAATGACAATTTTAACCCTTATAATGTATTTTATATAATATTTATATTGAGAATGTAATTACTTTGCTATTGAAATTTATTTTAAATATAAAATATTATATATTTATTGGTTATATTTTAATATTTAAAATAGTATATATTCAAGTTAAATTTTATAAATAATTAATATTAATTAATTAAAATATTTAAAATTTATATTTCATATATTAAAATACTAACAATAAATTATAATAAATTATTTTTATATTCTTACTAAAAGGTCATAATATTAACTAATTTGAACATTATGCATATTTATTACTTTATAACATCATATTCAAAATGGACATTTTATTTCTTAAAACACTTTTTGACAATAATACTAAGTACTTAAATTTTAAACCAAAATTTTTAAAAATATTTTTTAAAATCACTTTTCCACAACACTTTTTAAAAGCACTTCTCAAAAGCAATGCTAAACTATCAAATTTGTCCATCGTCTTTATGCACTTATACTTCACACTCGACACTTTTAATAATAGAATACATGTATGTATCAACAAATGCAAACATGTACCATACAGGCTATTAAGCTTTCAAGTAATCGTTTTTGGATGATTATCATATATCATTGTATATGATTGAAGTTATTTTACTTTTTATATCATTTCATATATTCAAAGGATCATATCTTTATATTCATATTTGAATTGATATTGTACTATTATATATTATAAATTTTAGAAAAAAAGTGTAATTCACAAAATTGATCTTTCGAGTCACAATTACAAGTATTTAAAAGAAGATAAATAATTTAAATATAATGTAAGAGGAAAATTAACTCTAATCAAAAGAATTGATTAATATGAATTTATTGTGTGTAGAATAAAACCTTTATATTTAATGACTCTCAAATCCTCTCATTCACCAACTATTGCTTATGCTATTTGCCCTCTCGTCTTTGCAACTAGGACTTCTGAACTTGACTAGCTCATTCCATTAGTTCACTTTGTCGGGGTTGGGGTTGGGGTTGGGGTTTGGGGGGGGGGGGGATAGAGGTCTTCCTTCGAAGGATTGAGCTTTTGTTCCCTGACCACCACCTTAAGAAGTTCCCAAAACTCCGTGTAGACCCTAACAATGACAGTTAAGTCTTGTGACTTTGGACAACCACCAATTGTCCGAGATAAAGAATTTCGACATATCAAAAGTCAAAGGTGTTCATGAATGAGTTTGAGTGGAGGCTGGACCTATCTATAATATTTTTTATAATATTTTTCTTATTCGTTTCACGGTTTGTTTTTGGGTTATCTATTTCAAAAATGTCATTTTTAATGTTCGAATTTATGTTATTTCCTTAAAGTGTAATATGCTTCACCCTTATACTCAACACTTATTAGTACTTATGTATGATATTAGTACATTCTATATTTGCTCAAATTCGGCTCGACTTGAAAAAATTTTGTTCAAACAAATTCATATTTGTAAATGAACTAAACTCCATTTAGAATCACTCATATTATTTTTAATTTAATATTTAATATTTTAGATGGGGTTTTATTAAAATTTTAAATTTAAATAACTTAAAAGATTTTTAATGTTTACATAGAATTGTATTATTATGTATGGGTTATTATTTGGTACACATACAATATAATTTTTTTATTTATTCCACAAGTAGTCTTAAAATTGTCATGTATCTTTCTTTTTTAAATATTTATTTTTTAATATTTTACTACACCATTACAGGACACTTGTCAATCTCCTGACCTTACTTATAGAGTCTAAAACCCGGCTAACAAGGTAGCAAATATTATTCCATTATATATTTACTTTTATGTGATATAAATTACATAATATATAAAATACAAATACACATATTTTACAAAAGTATAAAATGGGTTGAACCAAGCTCGAGGCTCAAATGTTGAAACCTAATCCCTAATCATATTTTAAACATGTCTATTTTTTTTTTTCAAATCCATTTTCCGAGCATCATATTTTTACTCAAATCTTCTCACATTTCAAATAGAACTTTAAGCTTAAGCGAATAGCTCAACCCATTAATGCACATAGTTTCAAAAATATTTTTTAATGGAGACTAAAAAAAGAAGAAAATTGGATTTACTTAAAAGAAATATTAGATTTCCATGATGGCTTCTACATTATCTAAAAAGGAAAATCCCTATAACGGAAACAAAACAAAAGGTGAGTTTCAATGTAATAATCTCCTTAAAAAAATTTACATTGACACTCTAATTGAATATCGACATTGTCAAGTGCTAGTTAATTAAAAAAAAAAAAAAAGGTAGGTAGTGAAATCGAGGCCAATCACGTTCGTTTCTTCAATGAGTGGTTTTATCAATGCAAGTTAATTGATTTGGAAATTACTAATGGGGAATTTATCTACTCCAATCATAGTGCTGATTCAAACAACATACAAGAAAGACTAGATCAAGTATTTATAAATGTGAGAGTGGAGTAAAATAATTCCATCAAGCTATGGAATCTTATAGCTAGCCATAAAATTGAATTACAACTGATTTTCGTTGCACTTCATAAAAGAGTTGGAAAGAAAAAAAGAAATATTTCAATTTGAAGCTAAGTGATTACCTCCAATGCCTAGAATCAACTTAAGGTGAGGAATCAAAACTTTCAAGAAAAACTAAATAATGCTAGACAACTATTCCAAGAGTGAAGTAAGAACAAGAATGAAATTCGAGGAAGAGCACAAAATTGCAAAGGAAAATCGAACAATTTTAGGTTAGATTACAATCGGTGGAGACAATTAAAGACTAAAGAGATAAAGCACAACCAAATGAGATTCTCGAAGTAAAAGAATGTTACCGGCATTAAAAGATGAAAGAGTCAAATTGATCTAATAAGGAAACATAAATGCTAGATTCTTTCATACCACCACCAATAATAATAAGAGGAGAATCAATAAAATTCACACAATGGGATTGGATTTCAAACGAAAGACGTGTGGCATTATCATCTTTCTTCAAAGGTTGAAGAAGTGCTAATAAGAATGGAGAAGGTGATTATAGAGAAAATGAATAACTAATTGTGTCGAAAGGTCACAAAGTTGAAAACCCTTAATTCTGATAATTTTTTCAATTTTATTTTATCAAATATACTGATATAAATTCCATCCACATTGTCTTTTTTTTTTTTTTCAATGCAAAAAATGCTTAGATTCAATCTCACACTATCAACTACTTTGCTTACAAAATTATAACAATAAATCATGACCTCGAGAATGAAGCTGCTACTTAAGGATACCATTTCATAGGCACAACTTGTCTTCATCCTTAAAAGGCAAATTGAGGATACTATTATCGTGACCCATGAAATATTGGATGTTTAATAATAATAGAAAAAGAAAATGAGGGTGCAATGGAAGATGGTGCTTAAGTTGGATTTAGAGAAGGTATATGATAAGGTTAATTAAAAAAAATTAAATTATTTTGAGGAAAATGAGATTATACGTTTTTGAGTTAGTCACATTGTGAAATGTGTTACATCTCTGAAATTTTCCATCATCATCAATAGTAACTGAAGCAGGAATTCAAGCCAGGTCAAAGAAATCCTGTCCCTTTTCCTTTTTGCTATTATAACCAATGCTCTCTTAAGACTACTAGAGCCTGCTAAAAACTCGAGGATGTTGATTGTTTGACTCATTCATATTTGTTGTTCACTCATGATTTATGATTTTTATAAAAGTTAACGCCAATTTGGAGTCTTAACACCATTCCAAGGGTGAAAATTAGGTTCATTTTGCATGCATAACAATGCATTGCTTCAAAGGAAAATTTAATGGAGAGGCATCAAAAATATTTGAGTCATTGTCACAGGTGTAAATTAATTAAGATTCATGGTTTGCAATGAATGGTTGCTGAATTTGACAATCTAAACCTGATCAATGCCCTAAACAGTTGTTGTGGAGTCCCCTAGGAAGCTGATGTGACCATCCACGATATTCATATTCTACTTCCATCGTATTCGAATGTCCAATTCGGTCATATATTCCGAGAAGAAAATTGTTGACTGAACTGCTAAGAGAGCTTAAAAAAAAAAAAAAGGGAATGCCCCACTAATTGGATTGTGTTGCTTCCTGATGAACTCAACTCCTTTATGTAATTTTCCTCCCAATGAAATGTTTACTAACAAAAAGAGAAAAAACCCTTTATATCTGACATTGATGGAATAAGGCTCTTCTTTTCATTTTCTTCATGAAAATTAAACTCATTATGTTGAAGATAGGAATCCAATTAATTTTGACTTAGCTTGATTGGATTGCAAGGGATTCTTCTTTAAGATAGAATCTTATTATATTTATAAAAAGGAAAAAATAATAAAGATGCAGAAGCAAAAGCAAAATGTTCCAGGCGTGGACTGCAAGGATTTCTTTTTTTTTTTTCCTTACAAAAAGCATCGCCTGACTGTCCAAAAAATAACACATAAAGTGTTGATAAAAGCCAATAAAAAAAAATAAAACCCTTAACATTACCCAAAGTTGTAGGTTAAAAACAAAAATAGCCAGACAGACCAACAGGTGCTGTGCATCAAAATCAATGTCTATTTTTCTAGTGATAAGATGAGGTTAAAACATTTGTTTAAAACTGGATAAGCAAAAGAAGCTGTAATGTAACATTTACTAGGATGAAAAGATTAGGTGTAATGTTTTTGTCACCACATTGGAAAAACTGAATAGGATTCCAAATGAAACCCGTGCCCACAAAATATAAACATGCTCAAAGATTCCACTGTTTTGGGTATTGGTCTTTGCAGTTTCCTCACGCCTCCCACAATTCATCTTGGTCCCACTTCATGTATCTTTTGCAATATACTTTAAGTCACATTCAGCCAATTTGCCAATGCCTTAATTACCTCAGCTAAAACCCCATTGGGAATGGATAAACACATCCCACTTCACTTGAATAGTATAATATAATGTGGCTTATTAGAATTATTTTTCTTACATCATTTTATGTTTTGTATTTATATTTTTAATTCATTTTTTTCTTATGGTTACCTACCCTCATCTGTCACTGTTTTGTTTGCCAATAAAACATCACACAATTACAAAAATTTATAAGCAGCTGTTTTTTTTTTTATTTGACAGAAAAGGAGGAGGGGTGGGGGTTAAGGTAGCTTTAATTTGTTGTAACGTTTGAAGACAAGATAAGCTCAAGTTTTGGTGCATAAGTAATTAATATTTGTAAATGAAGTTCCCTTTTCTACTTGGAAGTCACGGTCTAAGAAAAAGAAGAAAGAAACCCCAACTGACCAACGATGAATCAAACATAGTTTGAACCAAATACCTTAGATATGTCGACAAGACGTGTATTGTTACACAGTTAATGAAAAAGCGTCGTAGCAACTGACCCACTTCAATGTGATCCTTTGGGACCATCGCTCCCTTTCATTTGTTTCAGATTTCCCATGAGAAAATTAGCCTAGGCCTTTAGGAGTAGAGAGTTGAGAACACCTACAGTCAGTGCACTGTTTAAAGAGTTGAAAGAGTGAGAGAAGGGTCAAAAGCCGCACTCACGCATTGCTCAGTGACCAGTGTCCCCGTCTCTTTCTCTCTCTCTGTTACCCCCTTCTCTACGGTTCCTAGATGTGCTGACAATAGTACTCCATCACTTAGATTTCCCCATTCTTTCTTCACATCATTTCCTCTCCTGTTTCTTCGGGTAAAACTTGAAAACAGAAAAGTTCTTTCCTGCTCTACGATGGTGGTTTATGCTAAGGCACTGTTGGGGTTCTTGACTTTTCTCGGTTTGCAGCTTCCTTTGATACTGGCAGGTTATGTTTCAATCCCTTCTTGTTTCTAAAGCTGAGCTCTATTTGTCTTTCTAAGCAAGTTGCATTTGTTGTTAACTTGTTATCACTTCTTTTTCTTTGTTCTAAAAGATGCCGTTTTGGGTCATTTATTATGTTTTTTTCCCCTTTCGGTCTGGGTAAGAGTGAAAAATGGGTTTTTGGTTTTGAAGCAGAAAATTTGGACATGATTTGCATTTATATAAAAATGCAGTCTTGTAAAGCTTATCCATTGTTTTATTTTGATTGAAACTGGCATTAGAATGTTTGAGCTACCTTCGCTTTGTACCAACTTATGTGGGTCAGATGATTTATGGGTACTTTATTTTCGTTTACTGATCAATTAATTTTAAGACAACGCCATGTTCAGTTCAACATATATTGAATTTCTGGATTTAGCTTAATGGATACCTAGAGCTCTGTGTGAAGAATTAATGGCTAAAGGGCTATTGTTTCAACTGGTTATTTCTGGCTTTCATTGAATATTTTTGTCGAGTAAAAGTGATATGGCAATTTGATTCCTATAGTATACTGTCGATTTATAGATTTTCATTTAAGGGTAGCCAATAAGTACTTTTAGCTTAAATTCAGTTTGATTGAATAAGGTACTTTTCCTTAATAATTATCAGTAACTAGTCATTTAAAGGCTGCAGAAATCTTACCATCATACTAACGCCACCTTTCAAACAAGTTTTTTGTGATTATTAGTAATCTATTTTGCAAGTGATGGATTGTGAAGCAAAGGTAACAATGTTATTGTTACTTGACTCACTCTATTCTGATCAATGGTCTTACAAATTTTGCAGATTGCCCCTTAGATTTGAGTGGATCAAATTTTACTCTTGTGGCTTCTTTATGCTCTAATAAAGATGAGAGAGGAAAGTGTTGTCGCTATATGAATGCTTTCGTTGCATTCTCTGTTGCCCGGTATGCAAATATGACAAGCGACCTAGGAGTTCCATCAAATTTATCTAACATCTGCATCCAATCCATATTGCAAACCATGGAGCTGTATGGAGTGCCGCGTAATGCCACCATGTTTTGTGGGTTTGGTACAAAAATTCCCGTTAGTTATGACTGTAGGGGTCGAACCACTGTAACACAGATGCTTGAGTCTCCAAAATTTATGGATGTCACAAAGAACTGCAAACTGCCACTTTTGCAGGAAAATGATTGCCGGAAATGTTTAAATGCTGGCATTGTTTACCTTCATCATCTAGTGGGATCTGAAAATAATATGACATTGAGTACTTGCCGAGATGCAACTTTTGCTGCACTAGCAAGCCAAGTCGATGACACTTCAGCTGCCGAAATTGCAACTTGCTTTTTCCAAGTTCAGGGATTTAACATCCCACCAGGTATGAATCATTTCAGAAAAAAATCCACGATTTGATTTTGTATGAGAACTGAGCATATCTATTGACATGTGGATAGTTTTTGCAAGATTTCTCCCGCTTTAGCAGTTTCTTGCATGGCTCGAATGTCTATAATTCCTCGTCTTTCCTCTTATCTGCAGTTATTAGAGCCAATAAGCATTATTGATACATTGACTTTCTGGTAATTAAAATACTGTGTAGAACAATCATCAGGCTAAATTTGACTGCTTTTATGGGGATTGATAATAAACATTGTAATGCTTTTGTGGCTTGTTCAAGAGGGGAAAAAAAGGAAAAGAAACCTTCAGTATGCATCTAAAAACTGATGCTCCGAATATATTAGTGTCAAAATGTATTTTTTCTTTCCTGTGTAACTGCCTTAAGACATTACATACATGAATATGTTTTCCAATGACTTATTTTCTGTAAATAAATGAATGTTTATGTACTCCATTGAATCAGCTAGTAAATTGTTGAAATTTTTTATGCTAGTTTCTGAGTCATCTCCGTCTCCACCCACCCCGAAGGCTTCTCCTAGTCCGTTGGTTGCCGCTAGTCCAAATCAACTTGTGTTGGGAGTACCTCCAGAACAAAAGCACCGTACTTACCACCTCACGATTATTCCAGGCATCGGCATAGCAGTTACAGTAGCTGCCGTGATGATGCTTATAGTATTGGTAGTTTTGATTCGTAGGAAAAAGAGAGAATTGGAGGATTCTAAGAGCATGGACATGAATTCTTCCAAATTCTTTTCTTCTCCTCGGCCCATGCGTAAATTTCAGGAAGGTTTGTTTGATATCACCTATTCTCCTTTGACAATGATAAGTTTTGAACATCATTTTCCAAAGGGCAGTTGTGTAATCTGATAAGGATTGGTGGTAAATGCAGGCACTTCATCAATGTTTCGGAAATATAGCTACAAGGAAACCAAAAAGGCAACCGAAAATTTTAACACCATCATTGGACGTGGAGGGTTTGGGACAGTATACAAGGCTCAATTTAGTGATGGCTCAGTGGTAGCTGTGAAACGGATGGACAAGGTTTCAGAGCAGGCAGAAGATGAATTTTGCAGAGAGATAGAACTTCTTGCTAGATTACACCACCGTCATCTGGTTGCTCTAAGAGGATTTTGCATTGAAAAGCGTGAGAGGTATAGTATTCATGTATGTCTATCAAGGCAATTGATCTGTCTACAGGCAATATTAAATGCTTTTTACTTCGGGCAGGTTTCTAATGTATGAATACATGTCAAATGGGAGCCTAAAGGATCATCTCCATTGTATGCTTCTCCATTCCTTTGATTCACTTCTCTAAAGTTTGATATTATCTGTATTTTAACTTCTCTGATAATTCGATAACAATTTTGTATGCTTAAATGTAGTAGAATGGAAACTTAATCAACTGCTTTCCCATGTTATTTTTGTATGTTCATTATTGTTTATTGCATTTCTTAAATGGATATGATCTCGTATTTTGCAGCCCCAGAAGAAACCCCACTGAGTTGGGAGACCAGAATACAAATTGCCATTGATGTGGCTAATGCGTTGGTAATAGCAGTTGATTCTGTTGTTTTTCATATTTGCAGATTGGTTTATACAAAATTGTCATCTTGCTAAACCACTTCTCTTTCCTTATATGGTTTGTTTTTGCAGGAGTACCTTCATTTCTATTGTGATCCACCTCTATGCCACAGGGACATCAAATCGAGCAACATTTTATTGGATGAGAATTTTGTTGCAAAGGTATGGTACTTGTTGAATGCTCATTTAGTTTTACTGCCACTGGTATTTTGCTCTCATGTATATAAGTAAACTCCTAATGGAATATAACAAGTTCTCCCCAGAATTTTGATAGACACTTACAAACTTTTGATTTCCACATCATTTTTCACAATTTATTTCTTGGTATATATGTTTGCAAATGAAAAATGGAGTTGAAGTTTTAATTACTAGAGCAAAATTGAATTCTACTTTCAATAACTAGAGGAAGCTGAAAGCTGGTGAAATAATAAAAGGACATTGTAAAACTAAGAGAATAGTTTGAGAATACATAACAGTTTCTGAAGAGATTCATAGAAGAACCCTTTATGTGAGAACTTTGAATAACTTTTATCTTCTGGTAAAAGCATGAAAGTACATTGCATTAAAACAGTTTTTCTTTTCTGCTGTACTGTATCCTCTAGGTTGCAGATTTTGGGCTTGCACATGCTTCAAAAGATGGTTCTATTTGCTTCGAACCAGTAAATACTGATATACGTGGAACTCCAGGTTAGCCAATAAGTCATTGGAAGTTTTAATGTCTCGTAATTAGAGATCTAAACTTTAGATGGCTTTCAGGTTATATGGATCCCGAATATGTGGTCACTCATGAGCTTACGGATAAAAGTGATGTATACAGCTATGGCGTGCTACTTTTGGAGATTGTGACTGCTAGACGAGCCGTACAAGATGGCAAGAACTTGGTTGAATCATCCCAGATACTAATGGCATCAGAGTCAAGGTTACTTGAGCTAGTGGACCCCCAAATCAAGGACTCCTTTGACTTAGACCAACTACAAACAGTTGTGACCATTGTGAGATGGTGCACCCAGAGAGAAGGACGGGCTAGACCCTCAATCAAACAGGTCCTTAGACTTTTGTATGAGAGTGCTGATCCGATGCATAGTGGGTTCATACAAGCTGTTGAAGATGAAGATTATGAAGGTAGTGATGGAAGAGGAAGGACAAGCAGAGGCAAAATTCCTAGGAGTGGACCTTATTGTCACAGTGGGGATGGAAGATATCTTGCTTCATCTTCAAGTACATCAAGGTCATATTGTAGTAGAAGCTTTTTACTCGAAACTGGATCACCACAATCTCCTCAAAACGTACTCTCCCTTTGAGGCCAATCACATGAGACAGTTGCCTCAATCTGATTAAGCCGTAATCAAGACCCGAGAGCTTGCTAGTATGTGATTTTACTCATGAACTAGCAGGTATGCGTGATGTTTGTTATGCAGAATGTTCCTGTTGCAGAGGAAATGATAGCCATCAAGCTTGTTACGTTTACAAAAGGGAAACAAAAGGACTCAAGAAGTGATCATCTTATAATTTTCCTGTTTATGGTTGCTCTAAATTTTTTGGATAAATGAAACATAAATGTAATTTTCGTGTATCATTGGTACACAGATACGGATATTGCAGCTAATCATCAAGATTGGCCCTTTATTGATTCAAAAACCAAGAGATGCCCCGGTGCAATTATTTCGTACTTATAATTACATTCTAATTATTGCGGATTCTTTTACGTAGGCAGTTTGAAATTCCACGGAGAAGTCATTGTATTCTTGTTATAAAAACAAAATACCATATATATGGTTCGGTAATCTCAAGTGTCCCTTGTTTGCTATGGTCGAATTCGTTGGCGGCTATGCACTTACAAGTTGGCAGTGCAAAAATAAAGGGTTCCAATGATTCCCTGGGCCACCCCATGCTTGTCGCGACTAAAAGGCTTAGTGTAAATATTAAGGTCGCTATCAGGCAAACAAGGTTGGAAAATTCCTTCTTGTAGTCCGGCCATAGGAAAATCAGAAGATCCACTGGTTAGCCCCATCACTATGATGTGCTCTTGATTTTCTCGATCATATGGATGATCCATGTATATAAGTAAGATCCTCTTAAGTTCTCAAATACCATATCCGGGTGGTACTGCTGACTTGAACAATGGAACGGCTCACTCCATTAGGACTCATCATTTCTCTCTTTCTTTTCTTCCCTATTGCCACATCCTTGCCTACGTCAGGAAGGCTCAGGACCTACATCATCCACATGGATATATCGGCAATGCCTGGTGCCTTTTCGAGCCATCATGATTGGTACATGTCAACCCTTTCATCCCTGTCATCACCAGACGGCTTTTCCCCATTGCATCTCTACACTTACAACCATGTAATGGATGGGTTTAGCGCTGTGTTATCCCAAGCCCACCTTGACCAACTTCACGAATTATCTGGTCATCTTGCTACATATCCTGAAACATTTGGGCACCTCCATACCACACGTGCTCCTACCTTTCTTGGGTTGAAGAAACATTCTGGGCTATGGCCTGCGGGTGGATTTGGTGAGGACATGATCATTGGAGTCCTTGACTCTGGCATCTGGCCCGAAAGCGAGAGCTTTAATGATGAAGGTTTGCCGCCGGTGCCAACGAGATGGCGTGGTGCATGTGAAACTGGTACTGAATTCAATGCATCTTACTGCAACAGGAAGCTGATTGGGGCACGATCCTTCAGCAAAGGCATGCAGCAGGAAAAACAGAATATATCAAAAACAAATGACTATGATTCACCGAGGGACTTTCTAGGTCATGGTAGCCACACATCGTCCATAGCAGCGGGCAGCAGTGCGGTTGCTGCTGAATATTTTGGATATGCCAAAGGAAAAGCTATAGGAATGGCACCAAAGGCTAGAATTGCCATGTACAAAGTTCTGTTCTTTGATGAAAGTTATGATGCTGCAGCAACAGATGTACTGGCTGGCTTGGATCAAGCTATAGAGGATGGTGTGGATGTCCTGTCCCTGTCTTTGGGGTTCATTGAGACTCCGTTTGATGAAAACCCTATTGCAATTGGAGCATTCGCAGCTTTGAAGAAAGGGATATTTGTTTCATGCTCTGCTGGCAATAATGGCCCTCATGCATATACCATTCTCAATGGGGCTCCCTGGATCACTACCGTCGGTGCTGGAACCATCGATCGGGAATTTGCAGCTCATGTCACGTTTGGTGATGGAGAGTTAACCGTAACAGGAAAATCTGTATATCCAGAAAACTTGTTTGTTTCGGACATTCCTATATACTTTGGACATGGAAACCGATCCAAAGAACTTTGTAACTCTCTCGACCCCAAAGAAGTTGCTGGAAAATACATATTTTGTGATCTCGACTCCAGCGGCCAAACTAATGCCTATGCACAAATATACGAAATGGACACAGCTGGAGCTGCTGGAGCTATCTTTAGCTCGTCCGAGGGGCCGTTTTTCCGACCCACAGATTTCTTCAAGCCCTTTGTGTTGGTAAACCCGAAATATGGGGATTTGGTAAAACATTATATAATCAATTCCAAGAATGCAAAAGTGAGTATCAGGTTTCAAACAACCCTCTTGGGTACTAAGCCAGCTCCTCAAGTGGCTTACTTTTCATCTCGAGGACCTGATAGAAAATCACCGTGGATACTGAAACCCGATATTTTGGCTCCTGGAGTCGACATTTTAGCTGCTTGGGTCCCCAACAGAGGCTTTGCACCGATCGATGACGATGATTATTTGCTAACAGATTACGCTCTCGAATCTGGAACATCCATGTCATGCCCCCATGCGGCTGGCATAGCCACACTGCTTAAAGCTGCCCACCGCGACTGGAGTTCAGCAGCCATCCGATCAGCAATGATGACAACAGCTGAAGTTTTCGACAATGGCAATGGCCGTATCATTGACATGACCACAGGAGTTGCTGGGACACCTCTTGATTTCGGAGCAGGGCACATAAATCCTAACAAAGCCATGGACCCTGGCCTTGTCTACGATATCGAGATTCAAGACTACATCAACTACCTTTGTGGGTTAAACTACACTAGCAAACAGATCCGAACCATCACGGGAATGCGTCAGTTTAACTGTGATAGTGCTACCCTGGATCTTAATTATCCATCATTCATCATTCTCTTGAACAACACTAACACAACCAGCACCACCTTCCAAAGGGAACTCACAAATGTAGCAGAAGGTAGCTCGGTTTATCGAGCGGTTGTGAGGGCTCCTTCAGGCATGAAAGCTGTAGTGCAACCTGAAACAATTACCTTTGCAGGAAAATACAGTAAAGCCAAGTTCCAACTCACAGTGGAGATTGATGTGGGAGTTGGAAGTATCCCTGAAAGCGATTACTTTGGGAATTATGGATTTCTGAGCTGGTACGAGGTCAATGGGAAACATCAAGTTACAAGTCCAATCATTTCAGCATTCGCACCTTGAAGCCGGAACGCCTGCTTGCCTGCAACTGTTTTTATGTTTTTAAGAAGGAAAATAATGGAGCAAAATATAAAGGAAAGGATTTATAGCTCCACACACTAAAAAATTCCACATTAGTTGTTGATCGGTAACAATGACAAGGAATGAGAATTACATCAACTCCATGATAGATAATACAATAAAACAAAATTTTGGTTTGGGCTTCAATTGGGATGAATCAATTTTTATTTAGGATCTCAATATCTATTATAAACCTGTTTTAAACTTCTAACATCATATGCAAGAAACTGATCCATTAGTTTTAGGGTAAACTACAAAAATAGTCACTCAACTTTAGTCAAATTTCATTTTTACCACTAAACTATAACAAGTTACGATTTGGTCATTAACATAGTCAAGTTATAATGTTTTGGCCACTCATTCTTTAACAGCTGTTACAACTTTAACAGAAAAAGTGACTTGACACGTTAACTCAATGATTAATATCTAATTTGACCCCTGAACTATAGTTAAAATATTTTGTTTGGTCGTTTTATATTTTTTAACAATAATTCTAAAAAATCAAAAACGTTAAAAATATAAAATTTTCAAAAATTATTTATCTTTTCAAACTATAAAAGATATTTTTAAAATTATATCTATGTAAATTTTTTAAAAAAAACATAAAATCCTTAAAAATTAAACTAAGTTGAGAGTTAAATTTCAAAAGTTATAAAAATTAAAAATTCTTTTAGAAAAATCTAAAATTTTATTATTTATTTGTAAAATTTTAAAAACTTATTTTAAATATAATTTTCATGTTTTCATTTTTTAAAATTTTTTTACATAATTATAATTTTAAAAATAATTTTGTAATTTCAAAAAATAAGTATTTAAAGGTTTTTATATATTTTAGAATTTATTGATAATTTTTTTAGAATTATCGTTTAAAAATTGTAAAAATAACCAAAATGAATATTTTAGATATAGTTCGGGGTTAAATTGGATATTAACCCTTGAGTTAGGCCTAGTTTAGAAATGTTTCTAAAAGTGCTTTTGGAAAAAAAAAACACTTTTGGGAGAAACTAAAATTTTTACTTTTGAAAAAAATACTTTTAGGCCAATTTTTGGCTTGGGAGAAGTACTTTTTCTCTAAAAAAATAAGCTTATTTAGAAATGTTTTTGTCCTAAAAACATTTTTGAGAATCATTCCTAAACTGGCCCTTAATGTGGCGTATCACTTTTCCATTAAGATTGTAATGGTTGTTAATGAATTAGTGACCAAAACATTATAACTCAATAACGTTAGCGGCCAAAATGTAACTTTTCATAGTTTAGTGGCAAAAGACTGATGTGTTCCGAATGGGGAAATTTTTTTTTTTTGAAAAGTGGACTGTAATACCCTTCACTTGTCTCCGTCGCCAAAATCGGATTACGAAATGCTACAGTAATAAACAGAACAGGAACATGTGGATTTAATTCAAAAACTCAACAAAACATTCATCATATCTCAATCATTCAAACAAACATGTTTTGCATACAATTTCGAGCTTAAATCAAGCTTACGAAAGCTTTAAAATCAACTCGGAAACAATTAATGACTAAATTGAAAATTTTAGAAAAAAATGGGAAAAAGTGTAAAACAAGGGTCACACAACCATGTAAACAAGCCGTGTAACAAGTTGAGACCGTGTGGCCTTGACTCACACGGCCGTGTATCCGAGTCGTGTAATTTTCTAAGGCCATGTGGGTCAAAGTGTAAAATTCAACAAATGTCACACGGTCATGTGGCTAGACTGTGTAACTAACTTGGATTGTGTAACCAAAACCTCACAATTCAAAATAGAGCACACGATCATGTCACTTTTCTGTGTGTGACACACGGCCGTGTGTGAGCTCGTGTATGCTTTTAAATACCTTAGTACACAAGCTACCAAATCAAAACTTTATCTAGGTCATTAATATACATTTAACTATGACTTACGTCTAACCAAAATGCATCAAAAACGTGCCAAAACAATTCATTTTCCTATTTCTAACCAATATGCTCAAAGGCACCATCACACACAAAAATAAAATCCAAAATATCTCTTATTTCATTCCAAAAATAAATAATGATCAAACATGTATCTTGTACGCAACTAAATACCAACTTTCAATCATCTAACATTGGATGAAAATACCAAATCTATAACCTATAAGATAAATAACCACACACCAAATTACCACTACACATAATTGACCATTTTACCAAACATCACATTCAAAGGTTACCATTCAAACCATAAGTTAGCATATTAACTAGCTAACTACTTATATACAATTATCATTATCATATAACACTTAACTTCAACAAAACATATATTTACAATTCAACTCCTATTATACCATATAACCAAATTGAACATTTAAAAGTATACTAAAATGGAGTCTGGATAGTGTGATCTTCAATAAGATCCAATCGCCGAGTTTCACAAAATGTTAACTAAAAGAAACAAAAAACGAAACAAAGTAAAAGCTTTAAATAAGCTTAATAAATTCATAAATTTAAATTTTCACGTTTATAAATTAATATAGTAATTAAAAAGTCTTCCACATCACCACAATTCACATCATCAAAAGTGAGTCATCGAATATATAATGAATAAACATTTCATTAAACAACATTCAATCTCAATCAAAACTATATCATTCCACCATTGAATGTAAGCACTTTTATATTTTAACTAATTTATCTATATTCTTGTCACCACATGTCTCATTTACAAGGTAAACAATCTTTGTACATATAAACTATTAACTATTCATTCATTTCGATGTCAATTCTAATTAATTGTTAAACATATACACATCATTTGTTCTATTCAATCATATAACATTTCAATAACCATATAAACATATCCATTTTCCATGCCTCATAAACATATCCTTTTCAATTTATCTCATGGAAACAATTAATGCATTTTCTTTTAAACAATTAGCTCGATGAATTAAAATATAAGATATAGATAAGCGGGTAACTACACCACACCAAATAGTTTGATAAAGCAATAACTACACCGCACTAAGACACCGGAGTGTAAAGCCCGTAGGCATAAATATCATATCATGTAATGTATCATCCCTCCACCATACTAAATAACTCAATAGAGCGAAAACTACACCACACCAAGGTCTCCGTATAGGCAAAGCTCGGTAATCCACAACAAATGTAGGATTACAGTGTAAACAATGATATCTCCATCAAAACTTTTACTCCACAACATCTTTTACACATATCTCATACTAGCGCACGATCAACCCTATTGGCATGCTAATTGTATATTATCCTACATTCATCCAGGCTTTAATAACACATCGGCATCATTTATTACAGTTCATTCTATTCCTCTCATTTTGTAATGTTCCGACCAAAATTCAACATATAATCACATATCATACACTCGTATACTAAATTTTACATTCGACCAATACTAGGCATCCACTGTATTTATCAAAATTCTCATATTTTCCAATATAGTCCTTTATTCACTTTTTTGTACTAGTTGTACCATTTTCAAATACATTTAAACATCATGAAATATACACTACAAATATAAACATTACAAATATATACAGAACTATACCGTATGAACTTACTAGGGCAAACAGCAAAAGCAGGAGTATCATAGACTAATATATAATTTTCCTTTTTCTTCAATTATCTATCGGTTCTTAATCTATACAGCAATTTATTTTCAATTATCAGTTCCAAACACTTTAAATCATCTTATTTCATGTATATGACATCTTTTGTTCATTTTTCACAATTTTCCTAAAGTTTTATTTTTTATTCAATTTAATCCCTAAAACCGAAACAAACATAACTTCCAAATTCAAACTCCAAATTTTAAAACAATTTGTATTACATACTTTTAAAGCTGTCCATTATAAAAAAAAATACAGAAATTCCAACTAGCTTTTCACAATTTTTCATTTTAATCCCTATGATCAATCTTTACAAATTAATCCATTTATCAACTCTAAGCTTCTAAACTATTAGTTCAAACCAAAATCTTCGCAATTCAAAAATTATAAAAAATATAAAAATTCATAATACTAATTTATATGGCTGAGTAAAAGATAATGCCAGTGTTAGAAGATGATGTTTATGTTAGGAATTCTTGGCATTTCTGTGGCTATTGTTTTTTATTCAAGAAATTTACTCTACATACACATACAAAAGCTATAGCCGGGGTAATGATGCGATTCCCAGCTAAAAGTTTAGACTCCCGACTTGAAACCGCAGTAATACCACGACATATGGAGTCAAACTGCACCTGAAAAGCAAACAAAGAAGGGGTAAACATGAATCACAAATTAAGACGCCTCTACTGGACCCTTCCCTTCCACAATATTATCGTACCTCAATCCCTCAACTCAATGCATGGTGTTTCTTATGCAGCGCAATTAAACGCCATCAAACTTGTTTCGTGTACAAAAGGATTCCAAAAGTGCTCCTTTCATATTTTTCCAGTTTATGTTTGCTCTAAATTTTTTGGACAAATCAGACATAAATGTATTCCTTTGCTTGTATCAAGATGGTCCGTTATTAATTCAAAAACTGAGGGATACCTCAGTGCAATACTTTTAAGGCAGTGTTAAGCTTCGTATTCTTTTTTGCCATGAAAGGCATTTACCATGATATGGGGTTCCGTAATCTCATGGATTCTTTACTAGCTACCGTTGAATTACTTGGCGGCAGTGTACTTAAAGTTCACCGTGCAGAAACAAAGGGTTCCAATGATTCCTTAGGCCAACCCCAAGCTTGTCTTGACTTAAAGGCTTAGGGCGGAGAAAACCAAAAAGATATATATATCAGCAAATATTAAGGTCGCTATCAGGCATACAATGTTGGAAAAATCCTTGTTTCTTCCTAATCATCTTACGAAGGAGTCTGGCCATTGGGAAATCAGAAGATCCACTAGTTGTGATCTTAATTTCGCCGATCATATGGATGATCCGTGTATATATGTAAGATCCTCTTTAAGTTTTCAAATACCATATCCAAGTGGTACTGCTGACTTGAACAATGGAACGGCTCATACCATTAGGACTCATCATTTCTCTCTTTCTTTTCTTTCCTATTGCCACATCCTTGCCTGCGTCAGGAAGGCCTAGGACCTACATCATCAACATGGACAAATCGGCTATGCCTGCTGCCTTTTCGAGCCATCATGATTGGTACACGTCAACCCTTTCATCCCTGTCATCACCAGATGGCTTTTCCCCATTGCACCTCTACACTTACAACCATGTGGGTTTAGCGCTGTGTTATCCCAAGCCCACCTTGACCAACTTCACGAATTATCTGGTCATCTTGCTACATATCCTGAAACATTTGGGCACCTCCACACCACGCATACCCCTACATTTATTGGGTTGACGAAGCATTCTGGGCTATGGCCTGCAAGTGGTTTTGGTGATGACATGATCATTGGGTCCTTGACACAGGCATCTGGCCTGAAAGCGAGAGCTTTAACGATGAAGGTTTTCCGCCAGTGCCGGAGAGATGGCGTGGTGCATGTGAAACCGGAACTGAATTCAACTCATCTTATTGCAATAGGAAGATGATTGGGGCAAGATCCTTCAGCAAAGGTATGCAGCAGGAAAACAGAATATATCAAAAACAAATGACTATGATTCACCGAGAGATTTTATTGGTCATGGTAGCCACACATCGTCCACAGCAGCTGGCAGCAGCGTGGTTGGTGCTGAATATTTTGGATATGCAAAAGGAAAAGCTATAGGAATGGCACCAAAGGCTAGGATTGCCATGTACAAAGTTCTGTTCTTTGATGAAAGTTATGATGCTGCAGCAACAGATGTACTGGCTGGCATGGATCAAGCTATAGAGGATGGTGTGGATGTCATGTCTTTGTCTTTGGGGTTCATTGAGACTCCGTTTGATGAAAACCCTATTGCAATTGGAGCATTTGCAGCTTTGAAGAAAGGGATATTTGTTTCATGCTCTGCTGGCAATAATGGCCCTCATGCGTATACCATTCTCAATGGGGCTCCCTGGATCACTACCGTCGGTGCTGGAACCATCGATCGGGAATTCGCAGCTCATGTCACGCTTGGTGATGGAGAGTTAACCGTAACCGGAAAATCTGTATATCCTGAAAACTTGTTTGTCTCAGATGTTCCTATATACTTGGACATGGAAACCGAACCAAAGAACTCTGTGAAATATACTCTCTGGACCCCGAAGAAGTTGCAGGAAAATACATATTCTGTGATTTTGACTCCAGCGGCCAAAATAATGCCTTGACCGTACAAAACTACGAAATGGACAGAAGTGGAGCTGTTGGAGCTATCTTTAGCTCGGACGAAGCACAGTTTTTCCGACCCACAGATTTCTTCAAGCCCTTTGTGTTGGTAAACCCGAAAGATGGAGACTTGGTAAAAGATTATATAATCAATTCCAAGAATGCAACAGTGAGTATCAGGTTTCTAACAACCCTTTTAGGTACTAAGCCAGCTCCCCAAGTGGCTGATTTTTCATCTCGAGGACCTGATAGAATATCACCATGGATACTGAAACCCGATATTTTGGCTCCTGGAGTCGACATTTTGGCTGCTTGGACCCCCAACAGAGGCTTTGTACCTATTGGTGACCATGATTATTTGCTTACAGATTATGCTATCGTATCTGGAACTTCCATGTCATGCCCCCATGCAGCTGGCATAGCCACTCTACTTAAAGCCACCCACCGCGACTGGAGTTCAGCAGCCATCCGATCAGCAATGATGACAACAGCTGATGTTATCGACAATGCAAATGGTCGTATCATTGATATGATCACAGGAGTTGCCGGGACACCTCTTGATTTCGGAGCAGGGCATATAAATCCTAACAAAGCCATAGACCTTGGCCTTGTTTATGATATTGAGATTCAAGAGTACATCAACTACCTTTGTGGGTTAAACTACACTAGTAAACAGATCCGGACTATCACGGGAATGCGTCACTTTAAATGTGATAGTGCTACCCTGGATCTTAATTACCCATCATTCATCATTCTCTTGAATAATACTAAAACAATCAGCATCACATTCCGAAGGGAACTCACAAATGTAGCAGTGGGGAGCTCAGTTTATCGAGCAGTGGTGCGGACTCCTTCAGGCATGAAAGCTGTAGTGCAACCTGAAACAATTACCTTTGCCGGAAAATACAGTAAAGCCAAGTTCCAACTTACGGTGGACATTGATGTCAGAGTTGGAAGTCTCCCTAAAAGCGATTCCTTTGGGAATTATGGATTCTTGAGCTGGTACGAGGTTAATGGGAAACATGAAGTTAGAAGCCCAATAGTTTCAGCATTCGCACCTTAAAGCCAAAGCGCCTGGATATTCCATCTATTTTATGTTTTCAATAAGAGAAACAATGGAGCAAAATATAGAACAAAGAATTTATTTAGCTCAATATATCAATTTACAACAGATGTTCCACATTAGTGGTTGATCAGTTACAATGACATGGCATAAGAATTACATGGAAACTTTAAACTCCAACTCCATGCATGATACACAACAGAACCACCCTGTCCTATCTATCACCAATGAAACCTTGGCCGAAAATTTTTTACAAAGAAAAGGGAGATCAGAGACCAAGTATAGATAAAGCATAGCTCAACTGTCTCATCTATTCAATTTTGAAAAGAAAAAATGGGGGTTTACAAGAAAGAACATGTGGAACATCTAAGCTAGTGCCAAACAAATTTACTAGCATGGCTCAGCGTAGATGAACACACCCACCGTAGCAGGAATAACAAGAATGGCTGTATAGCCACGTTGACCAAGTATGTAAAGAGCTGGAGGGAAATCAACATGATAGATGGAAGGTAGGGCAAATAACAACATTTCAACCAAGATAGCTTTATTAGTAGCACCCATCCTTCCATGAGGGGCCAACTATAAAATTTAAAAACCAACTAAATACAAATTAATAAATTCAATAGCTAAATTATATATTATCTCTTTATGTTTTTATTATTTGGCCAACAGACAAAGCTTGCTTATTTATAAAGATATAAATTGTAGTCAATGATTTGGCCCCAAAAGAATTGTCGTAGTTGATAATTTACTTCTAAATAAGGAAAAAGTGTTTCTCTAATTAATGTTTTATTGAAAATTTGATCAGTTATAAGAAAAACACGATTTTTTTCAAAAAAGTTATTAATAAAAATTTAATCTTAAAATTATATATAAATTTTAATTTAATATGTAATTTATTCATGAACTCTGATTTATATAATTTTATTCATTGACATTAATTTAATTCAATTTTATAAATTTCTAATACAATTATCGGTATAGTACACTTATGTTTATATATTACAATACAAATAATTATATATATATAATATAAAAATAAATTGATATTTTTATTCTTTTAAATATGTGCAATTAAATCAAAATTAAAGTTTAATATATACACTTGAAACTTAATCAAAATTTATAAAGAGTTTTGAGATTTACCCGCAAATTTTTTTTTATTTTTTTTTATTTTTGGTTCAAATAAGAACTGTACACTTGGTGAAGGAAAATGTTGGGGAGTAATGGATAGACTTTAGTCAAAATTTGCTATTAGAATAAATTGTGGATTTAGTATTTACTAATACAATTATCGAGCACATTTAGTATTTTAGTTTTTAGTTTGAATCCCAATTAAAGGTTGACACAAATTCAATAAACCTTAACATATACATATGAGAGCATGAGACACAAGGGGAAGATTGTATTTATAGAATAGTATAAAGTTTCAAGGTTCCAGTTTCAATTGAAAATGTTGAAGGACAACCCTGAACCAAAAAGGACCGTTCCAACCATTTCCAAGCTATGGTGTTAACAGCAACCCCCAAGATACAAACTTCAGGATCCAGTTAACAACATATATATAGGCAAGAAGAAAAAGCTGAAACCTGTCCTCGATGTCATTGTTTATGATTTCAGAACCCTCTCTATGGCAGCTATATAGAAGTCCTTCGGCATGGTGCCAACAACAGATTCCCGCTTCTCTCCATTTTTGAACAGTAACACCACCGGTACTGCCTTTATTTCATAATCCTCTGCAATTGGAAAGTCATCGTCGGTATTCAGAATGAAGCAGCTGAGTCTCCCGGCATACTCTCCTGCAATCTCATCAATAATCCGATGGACCATTCTACAGGGGCCACACCAGCTTGCATAAAATTCTACAAGAACAGGGGAATCAGTGTTCAACACTGATTTCTCCCATGTGTCTTTAGTAACAACAGCAGCTGTACATAATCGACGGAACAAGGTCACTTTAGCATTCAAATCTTCTGTACTATCATCACTAAGTTCACAGCAGAACTCAACAAAAAAGAAACTAGAAGCAATGAACTGAATATAAACAAGCAAGCTATAAAATCCATTGTGGTCTTGATACTGAAACAGCATTAGATCATTACCTTTGGGAAACAAAGAGATATCTTGTTCAATAGTTTCTTTCAGCTTCTAAAAGTTTAGAAAATAAATTAGTATAATATCTCAACTGATTCAACCACTATGATCTATGACAAAACATTGATCACCCTTAATATCTGATTATAAGGTTACAAGGAGAACTGACCATCTCACCTTTTCCAAAATTCTCTCTTCTATGTGGTGTATTATTTCAAACTTAAAAACATAGCAGGATGTTGGACATCGCAATGATAATTTTTTTAACTGGTAGATCGTATCCATTTTAGCAAAGGAATCACCTCTGGAAACTTCAAAGAGCTCGCATATAGTTTATCTTCACAGCATGTGAAAAAATTACCCTCGGGTCTAATCTACCAGGATACAGAGCAACAAATCTTCACGGAATTGGTTCGGACTTTGGATCTACACATAGCTGTGTTGCATACAATCAGTATATTTGTAGATCCAGTATCAGATTCATCCAGCTAAAGTCATAAAGAGACAAAAAAAATTCCAAATACCCACCCTACTAATTACTATGAAATTAATCCGAAAATTCCCTCATATTATGGAGCTATTTTTTACTCTTTTCTTTTTCCTCCGTGAATGTCTTGTTCATGGAGCTGTTCACGGAAGGAAATTAATGATCGAGCTTTTTTGTGAAAAGCTTTAGGAAAGTATCAGTGAAAGGCCTTTGTTTGCTGTTATAAATTCCGCCAACTTTACACATCTTTAATTAGCATCTTATTTCCAAATAAAAAACACCAAACATAGGGAAAAGTGAGTGATCTACGATGCTCACAGTTGTAAATCAAGGCTTCATTGAAGGTTGAAAACCAACATTTTAACACTTGATTGAAATCACCAAATCTTCTAAGTCAAACAATTTCCTAGATTTGTGGCTAGTAATTACAACTGGGATCAAGTGAATATTTGAACAAAGACACACTCTGATTGCATTAAGCTAGATTTGTAACATTTTGCCTCTAGTGTTTTCTTTCTTCAAGTTTCTGGGCAACCAATAATCAAGCATCACGGGATACGCCACCATTCAACAAAAATGGAATAATATATCCAGTAGTATGGTAAGTGGTAGAATCAGATCAAAGAAATACCCACCAATTCAAAAAGTAGAGAGGAGAAAGAGAATACCTTTGGGTGCACGAGCAGAAAGGACCTTGGGAGAGAGAGGAGGGGCATTACGAAGCTTGAAGGACCCATTTTTCAAAGGAAAGAA
Source organism: Gossypium arboreum (assembly GCF_025698485.1). Classification (NCBI taxonomy): domain Eukaryota; kingdom Viridiplantae; phylum Streptophyta; class Magnoliopsida; order Malvales; family Malvaceae; genus Gossypium; species Gossypium arboreum. The sequence continues at coordinate 3,355,131 of NC_069081.1, forward strand.
GAAGGTTGAAGAGTTGAGGTTAAAGGGGAAGTGAGAAGAAATGGGGCGGGGAGGAAGGCTGCTGGAAGCAAAATAAGACGGAGTAATCGAAGCAGAAGAAGCCATTACTGAAGTAAGAAAGAAAGAGGAATCTGTTTGGTTCGGTTTGGTTCAGGCAGAATTGCTTACTGTTTTTTTTCCGTATCAGCAGGCGCTCACCATAAAACAAAGGAAATGAATTGAATTGACAACAAGAGATGCTGAGATTACTAAATAAATATCACGTTTTCTTTCTGTTCTGTTGATTTTTCGATCCCAGACAAAAAAAAAAAAAAAGGTGGGCCCCTATTAAGTCTGGTTTGTTAGGTGGCTCTGAGGATGGGCATGGGCCCAATAAGCCCCTTTCCCTAATTGGATTCAGCCACTCCCAATCACAACAACTCCACATGCACTCACTCAGTCTCACACTTTGAGATTAAATGAAACTCCTAATCTATTATGGTTCCATTCACTAGTGGAGCTGAATTCGACTACCTTAATGTTGGCATGAACCAACCGATTACTTGGTTAATCCTGGATTAAGCTTATGGAAACCGCTTGTCCTTGACCAAAAGGCCTCAAGGTGTGAGTATCCGAAGATTTGAGTTTTTAGAACGATCATAAAATAAACATGACGATGCCAGCGTGTTTTCGGTGGCTAATATTTGAATAACAAGGTGGCACATTGCAAAGAAAACCTGAACCTAGTGAGCTAATACGGGCTTATGGTACCACAAGCATCATGAATATAAACTTGACATGTTGACCTCAATCAAAGACACCGAAACCTTACAACAGGACTTTTACATTTGAAACAAGGAATTATTGATCATGACATGCATTGCATTATTATACAGATTTTTTATTGCATAGTCTTCCTGTTTCCCATATTTTCTTTTCAGGTTAGAAGAGTACGGATTGACAAGTTAATGATTCCATTTACATTCGGAATACACCATATTTGGTATCTTCTAATGGGCGATTCATGGAAGCAGAGATGCAAAGCCCCACAATTTTCCTGGTATCAGCAGGATCTATAATACCATCATCCCAGAGCCTAGCTGTTGAGTAGTACGGATTCCCCTCTCTCTCATATGCCTCCATAACCTTAGCCTTGAACTTCTCTTCTTCCTCACTTGTCCACTATAGTACCAAAATGTGCAAGCACAGAGAAATAAGCATACGAATATAAGCACTTTGCGATGCAATAGAAGAAAAACAAACATTCACTCTTCAATAAGAAACTAAAAGCTTACCTGAATTCCTTGCCTTTTCTTGTTGGCCCCTTCAATTTGAGACAGCACTCCAGCAGCCTAATTGTTTCCGGAATAGTTCAGTAATCAGCCAAAACTCCAAAAGTTCCAAGTAAACAAAACTAACAAGATAGTCAACAGATGTCTGCATAACTATTAAAATGTCTGGCTACCTAAAGCAGAATGGAGGATGGACGATTGTGGAGTTTATAATAATTTCAATGCAGCACATCGATTCATGTTTCAGTAGATAACGACAAAGAATCCCACTTATTTAGAAGGCAAGTAAGCTGCAAGCATGATGAAATTTCATGATATATTGTACACAATTATAGGATGACAGAAATCCAAATTCTTAGATCAGAGAAGATTTAACTATTTTTATTATGTAAGAACGTATTGATTCACCTGTGTACCGCCCATCACAGATATTCTTGAATTTGGCCAAAGGAACAGGAAATTTGGGTTAAAAGCACGGCCACACATTGCATAATTTCCCGCACCAAAACTTCCACCAATCATAATAGTCACTTTTGGCACCTGTAAAATCATCATTCAAGAGAGATGCTAAAGTAAAAATTATAGACATTTCCGGCTGTTGATTTCTATCATGTACCCCAGGTGATATATGTCAAAGTAGACGATGAAACATTTATACAACTATGGAGGTAAAAGAAAAAAAAATGCAACTTATTTATGCATGGTCCAATCAGTGTATATTATAAGAATGATACAGAACCAATAAACAAATCTGGAAGATGGTACCTACCTTTGCACAAGAAACTGCCATCACCAATTTTGCTCCAGATTTTGCAATACCATTTGCCTCGGATCTTGAGCCAACCTAGCAAATGAAGTAAAAAAATAATCAGTATGGTAGTGCTAATAAATAAATAATCACATGCAGTCATTTCAAACCAAGTGCATAAATTCTACTAAATCAGTTTGATGAGCAACACTCTGCATGATTCGTGAATGCAACAACAGAACACATTAGATAGACTTCCATCAAAAAAGTAACGAAAGAAATAGTGGGACCATGTACCATAAACCCAGTGATGTTCTGAAGAAAGACCAAAGGAATGTTACGCTGAGAACAAAGTTCGATGAAATGGGTTCCTTTAAGTGCAGATTCGTTAAATAATATCCCATTATTACCAAGGATCCCTACAGGTTGTCCGTAAATTCTAGCAAAACCTGTTACAAGTGTCTGCACCAACATCATCAAGGTTAGAAGGTTCATGCGTATTATAGGAAAAAAGAATTGAAAATCCAAGATATATGCAAGTCCTCACAGTTCCATACAATTTCTTGAACTCATCAAACTCACTTCCATCAACAATTCGAGCAATAACTGATCGAACATCAAACTGCTGCTTGTGGTCTACTGGTGCAATGGAACGGAGTTCCTTAACATCATACAATGGTTCTTTAAATTCAAGGTTTGCGGGTGGAGATGAACTCAACATCCCTTGCTTCCCAGCCAAGTGCAAGTTCTTAACAATATTCCTCCCGAGAGCAAGTCCATGCATTTCATCTGAAGAAAGATATTAAAAAAATAATTGCAAACGCTCACATCATGCTAAAGTTCAGTGATTCCAGCAACTGGAACAGAGGATAAGGAAACAATACCTTGAGCAAAATAATCTGAAACCCCAGAGGTCTTACAATGAACAGTAGCACCCCCTAAATCCTCTGCAGACACTTCCTCTCCTGTAGCAGCCTGTCAAAACTTCCCTTTTAAGTATCATCTAATCCAAACAAAAACACATTGGAAGAGATAAGTGCATTGGAAGAACTAACTTTGACAAGAGGTGGTCCAGCTAGAAAAATGGTACCATTTCCTTTAACCATCACACTTTCATCAGCCATGGCAGGAATATAGGCACCCCCAGCTGTGCAAGAGCCTAAAACCAATGCAATTTGAGGAATGCCTTGAGCAGACAAGGTAGCTTGATTATAAAAAATTCTACCAAAATTTTCCTTGTCTGGAAAAACCTCAGCTTGCTTTGGAAGAAAAGCACCCCCACTATCAACTAAATAAACACAAGGTAATTTGCATTGAGCAGCAATTTCTTGAGCTCTTAGATGTTTCTTAATGGTGATAGGATAGTAAGTTCCTCCTTTAACAGTCGGGTCATTAGCCACAAACATACAAAGTCTCCCATGAACTGGACCAATTCCTGTTATTATTCCACCTGATGGTAAAGGGTCTTCGTATAATTCATGCCCTGCAAGCTTTTTACATTAAATTTTCAATAAGAAAGCAGAACCCGCCAGATTAAAAAAGGAAAAAAAAAAAGACCCAATTTAGAAGAGAAGAAAAGGAAAAAAGAACCTGAGACAATTCGAGGAAAGAAGAACCAGGGTCAAGAAGACGATCGATTCGTTCCCTAGGGAGAAGCTTATTTCTGCTCCTGTTCCTTTTCACAGCAGTTTCTCCTCCTCCAGCAAGAACCTTAAATCAAATGATTTATTTGTTTTAAAGTGATAGCACTAAGAGAAGAATTGGGTATAAATTTTAAAGGGAAAAGAGGAAGGAACCTTGTTGATATGGGATTGAAGGTCAGACAAGAGACGTTCCATGGCATCGGAATTCTGGACAAAATTGTCGGAGCTACGATTGACCCCATCGGGGAGGATTCCTATGGAGAAGTGTTTGGTCTGTAGGTGGTGGATTGGATTAGCAATAAGACATGGGGCTGAATTTGCACTCCCAAAAGCTGAAGTTGAAGCTGCTTTCCTCACCAGAGCCCTTATCATTTCTAACTCTTGATTGTCTGTCTCAGTTGCCAAAAGAAAATCAAAATTAGCTGAACAGACAGTCCACTGTAGAGTTTATCGAATACGTCATTTTATGATTTTAATAGTTTATCATTGTCTCCCGTCGGTAAAAGTACCAGGGAAGCCCCTGAACTTAAGGGAAGATTTCATTTTGGCCCCTTTACTGAAAAAATAGACAAATTAATCTTTATATATTTCGAAACTTGCATATTAACACCTCCTTAAATTTTTTTTTAAATTCACGATGAAAATTATTTTTTTGATTAAACTATAAATGATCATCTAACTATGCCTTTCGTTCTATTTTAGTCACACAATTTTTTTAATTTAATCACAAATTTTTCAATATTAAATATTTTAGTCACTCTGATGTGGGCTTTTTTATTGGGCTAGTAACAAAATTAGCCCTCTAATATTTACATATTTTATCAACTTGATCCTAAATATAAAAAAGCTTCAACAAATTTAACCCTCAATGTTTACAAAATCTATTATTTTAGTTCTAATTCTAAAATAATAATAAATTTCACCCTCAATATTTACAAAATCTATCAATTTAGTACTAACTCTAAAATTTTAAAAAATATTTTTTAAAATTTATTTTTAGCCTTTTATAACCCATTGGCTAACCCATGTGAAATATTGAAATAAGACAAATAGTACCCCCTTTCAAATCACCTACTACAATTTTTTTTACTATAATTTAAGCTTCACACTGGACCAAACCAATTGATTTGGAACCTATATAGAATAATTTGATGCATTACTACCCGAACAATTTAACGCCTTTATTTTCTTTTGGATCTTAAATTTTTTGTGTTTTATCCCAATTTTTTAGTGTTTTTTGCAAGTGACTTGAAAGAGGGTATTTTTTTTTCTTATTTTAATATCTCACATGGGTTAGCCATAAGAATGACAAAAAAAAATCGAATCAAACAGGTTTTGAGCTGATTTGACCTGATAATGTCGGAGGTTTTTTTTGTAGTTGGAGTCAAGGCAGGGTGGGTTAAATTTTAAAAATTGTCGAGTCGGGTTTCGAATGAAACCGCCCACCACGCTTCGAGATGTTTATGAAATTACTTTCTATACATATTTAATATTAATTAAATTAAATTAAAAATCCTTAAAATTTATTACTACTGGTCTCATTCTATTGTCTTTATACTAGTCCCCTTTCACCCTGAAAGGTTATTTCCCCTATTTTCTATTTCTTAATTTAGTAATTTATTAAAAGAATCTTTGTTCGTTCTTTTCTCTTTTGTGCTATAACCACAACATGTGTGTAAATATGCATTAACACACAATTCCGAGATAAATAATTAAGAAAATCTAATAAAAAAACGATACCAAAAACCTTTCATTTTTAATTTTTTAATTAATCACAATTCTACTAAAAATTAAAAATAAAATTAAACTTGGGTCGGATCAGATCAGAGCTAGTTATGCTATTAATTTTCAGGTTTGGGTTTGGAGTGGGTTAAATTTTTTAAAGTCGAAGCGTGGTGGTAGAGCATCGGGGTGAGGCAGGGCAAGCAAAAGACTGCCTACCTCACTGCCATCACTAGTTAGCCAATAGGTTATAAAGGATTAAAATGAACTTTCTTTTAAAATATATATATTTTAAAATTTTTATAGTTAGGACAAAATTGATAAATTTTTAAATATTTAGGACCAAATTTATTGATTTTTATATTTATGATCAAATTGATAGAATGTGTAAACATTATAAAGCTAATTTTATTACTAGACCAATAAAAAAGCTCGAATAAGCTCAAAGTGATTAAAATATTAAATTTTGTGATTAAATTGAAAAAATTAATAGTTGGGTAACCAAAATAGAATAAAATGTATAGTTAGGTGACCATTTTTATAGTTTACCCATAAAAAATAATTTTCAGCATGATCGACGTCATTATTTAACAGAAAATTTTAATGAACAGACTAATTTGTACATTTCAAAATGTATAAGGGTTAATTTGTTAATTTTTTCAGTAGAGCGCCGAAATGCAATCCATTCCTAAGTATCAGGGATTCCCCGGTATTTTTACCTCTCCCGTTGCGTTTGCGTGTAATTCATATCCATTTCCATTGGATCCTGAAAACGCAGCGTTCTACCCACTCTCCCCGTACTTCGGATGCCACAACGACATCATTGTGAGTCACTGTGTAACTGTAACACAAGAGTGTTACAATTTTTGTTTTTCAAGTTTTACGGGTTACAAGTAATTTAACTCTCATTTCAACTAAATTTCGGGTAATTTCCATAGTTGGTGCTTTAATTATTAGCATGTTTTAGTGCACACTCTCAAAACTTTAACAAATCTATATTCAAAGCCCATTTTAAATATTAAAACTCAAATTTCAAATTTTGAAATTTTAATATTACAAAATTTACAAATAGTCAATTTACAAACTTATGTGAAATTACTCGAACATCAACGAAGTTACAGCTAGCAACAACGAACTTGCCTCATTCAATATGCTCAGCGAACTCAATTGGTATGCCATCTCCATGTGTCCCATACATGTATCCTTAACAAGTGATGTAGCAATGCACACCCAACTCAACTGTCAGGTCTGAATATGAAACACCAAATTCATTGTCGAAGCAACTCGAATTAGCTTCTATTAAATAATCAAAATAAGCATCAATCAAATATCACAATAAACAAAACATTCATTTGGTCTATAAACATTTAAAAGTCATTTAAAACACTTTAGAATCATTTTAAACTAAGTTCTAGGTGTTTGGGGATGATCAGGACCAAATTCGAGTTTCTGGGAGTCAAAACAAAGGAGAGAACCTGTTTTAATATACTTGTACTTGTAGAAGTTTGACTTCTACTGGTATAAGGCCCTGCTATTTCTCATTGTCTATTGACTTAATTGTACCGACACATCTGTCCACTTGTACCAGTAGTAGTTTGTTAAGACCCAAAATTGACCCCAAAACTCACTTAGTTTAGTCCAAAATATTACCAAATCATCTCAATACATTAGGGGACATTATAAACAAGTTCCAAACACCATTCTAAGCATATCTAAAACATCTTTAAACACGTGGTCACAACATATACACATCATCACAACTCCATACATGAAAAACAACTGACTTTCTATAAACAACATATACACATCATCACAATTCATGGGCTAACCACAACTTCCACTTGTTCATTTTGTTAGAGGATGAAAACAACACTTCTAGCTCATGTAGGATTTGGTTTGTTACTAGGCAGTCTCTAAACACGTGTGTGACTGACTCCTCAGCCCTCCGACAAATAGGACAATAGCTCCGTGCAACAATTCTCCTCAGCTAAAGATTACAAATGTAGGCAAACAATTATTAGCAATCTTCTAACATGTAATTTTGATTTTGCTATCAACATCTAGGCTCCACTGTTCTTTTTGTTAAAAGCCTTTAGCATTGTATTTTTATTTGTTGCATTTTTTTGTTGTTGTATCATTGTTTTGTGCCATAAGCCACATGTATCCATTCTTGTCCAAATTACCTCCAGTATTATCCCTCACCACACCAGCTTATTCGTTCGAACAAACCGAGAGAGTGGAATTGACACAATTTTATTCACCTACTCACTATCAAACAACTTATTCAACACATCTAATTTCCAAATAGCCGAATTTGCATCAATTAAGTCTACCACTAATGTATAATTAATATTGATGTCTTGACCCCTCACCCTTCCTTGTCTAGTTACCGGTAGCCATGAATCATTCTAGATAGTTATCACCTCCCCACTGCCCATCCTCTACCCACAATCATCATTTAAAAGCCTTCAAGCATTCCAAATACTCTGCTAGGTATATGAAGGGTAAGACCCCAATCTTGAACTCATAAAATCACCTGTATTATAATATTTAGCTCTCATAACACGAGCAAACAAGCTCTCTGGCTTCATCGACAATCTCCATGCCTGTTTCACTAATAATGTTATATTAAATTTACCTATCCCGAAAGCCTAAGCCACCATCACATTTCGACATACATAATAGTTTTTGTTGGCACCAATGTATCCCCCTCTTTGTTCTACTATTGCGTCACCAGAATTTACTCATAATACCCTCTAATTCTCGACACAAAGTAATCGACAATAGCAAACATTGCATAGCATATATCGGGATTGCTTGCAAAATTGATTTAATAAATACCTCATTTTCCCCTGTCAAAAGAAGCCGCACAGTCTAACTCTCTATATGCTTGAGAAACCTTTCTTTGAAAGTAACAAATGCTTCCTTCTTGCTTTTCCCAATAAGTGTCGGCAGACCCAAGTACTTTTCTGGATTATTGGAAACTCGAACACCCAACACATCCCTAATTCGCTCATGCAACATGCTATCAATATTCCTGCTAAAATAAACAAGTGACTTATCAAATTAATTACTTAGCCAGAAACCCCTTCATACTTTAACAAAATCACTTTCATTGCACTTGCACCCTCCTCACTTGTTTTACCAAAAAGAATACTATCATCAGCAAAAAGCAAATGAGTCACTGTCAAACCTTGCCTTCCCGCTCTTTTTCCCTGAATTAAACCTTCCTTTTTCGTCAAATTAAGCAAGCTCGATAACCCCTCTGCACATATGAGAAATAAGTATAGGCTTAAGGGATCTCCTTATCTTAGTCCCTAAGTAGGTGGAAACAAATCCCCCTTAATCCCATTAAAAATATCTGAATATGACACCGTTTTCACAGACTTCATCACAAGCTCAATCCACCCTCTAATAAAGCCCATACGTTCCATCATTCTTTCCCAAAAACCCTACTCTACCCTATCATAGGATGATGTCCATGAAACCAACTAAAAATACGACAAAAGCAAGTGCACATATCGATAAATAGTATAGTTACAGTGAGCAAAGATATAATTTTCATGATGACTAAAAGTATTAGTAATTACTATATTTCTATTATTTAACCAAAAAATTGAAGTAATTGAATTAAACTAAAATTAACTAAATTAATTAACTAAGAACTCGACAAAGAACAACTCAGGAAAATAATCGAATAATAACCAAGAAGTGAAACAATACCCAGAAAAGAATCTGCTTAGACTGCATATGTCATTATCAATCTGAATTAAACAATTTATTCATTTTATATCTTGATCAGTAGAAATCCCTAAATTATGCTAATATCTCTCTTCAAGACTAAAAGCAACTGACTCTACGTTGATTAGTTGAAATTTCTTTCTAATTAAAACCCCTATTATCGCATTAACTCGATCTATAAATTCCCTATTAAATTTGACTCTAATCCAGTAGATTTATGTCGTTCTCCACTCAATTATGCTAGATCTATTCTTAAACAGGTTTATTCCTCCTTTGAATTTTTCACATCAAACATGAATTAATAATCCAGAAATATTAAATCAAGAATTAAACACACATAACTGAGAACAAGATTCAAGTATTTATTGTGTAAAATAGAAATCAAAAGACAGAATTCATCATAGGGTTCATCTCCCCTAGGTATTTATAAAATTAGTTCATAATTGCGAATAAAAACATTTCAAAGTTAGTATAACCACAAGAAATAAAGAAACTCATAATAAACTTTAAAGAAATTAAAAGGAGATCTTCAATCCAGATGGAAATCCGCTTTAGAGTCAACTTCAATGGTGTTTCCTGAGTTGTTTTCTTCAATACTCATTGACGGCTCTCTTTCCTCTTCTTATATTTGGTATTTATATGTCTGAAAATGCCCGAAAAACTTAAAAATTATGTTTTTTCGCGTATTTGGAGTGCGAATTGTGAAATCTACACAGTCTGGCACATGACCGTGTGGCAACCAATACGGCTCACTGTAACACCCTTAACCCATATCCTCGCCAGAATAGGGTTACGGAGTATTACCGAAGTTTATAGAACAAATACAATTAATTCATGTTATTTACTATTTATATCTGAAACCAATCATATTCAATCATATTGTCCCTTAAATGAACTCTCGAAGTCCAATCTATGCATTTGAAACAAGTCGGGACTAAATCGAGAACACAGAGAATTTTTCGCGAAATTTCAAAATTTTTCTTTAGTGTAGGGGACACACGCAGATGTAGCCAGGCCATGTGGCTCACACGGCCAAGTGACACGCCCGTGCCCCAGGCCGTGTGGGTATTCGATGTGAGGCACACGGTGTGTCCCTACCTATGTCCATACCTATGTAACTCTCTGATTGGGTCACAGGGCCAACCACACGCCCATGTGTTAAGACATGTGAACAATTTAATTGAAATACCCCTACCCGTATTCATTACCGGAATAGGGTACGAGGCATTACCGGAGTTTACGAATTAAAACTTTTTTTATATTCAATATAGCCCCTTTATAAATATCTAACCTTCCCTGCAATATTAAATCGAGACCAATCCACATCAACCAAATCAATTCAACATATTTTCAAGATAAATTCATGCATATTTATAAGATAACGTCATCACATATCTAAAACCAGGTTTGTTAACCATACTAATGGCTAACTTTACATTCATTTCACGTTAACATTTACTTTGTTAGCTTATACATGCCATTGATTTCCAAAATAAAGTTTCTTTATATACCGAAATCTTGAGGTTGACAGTGTGATGTGTCTCCGACCAAATCCGACCTCCGAGCTCTTAACACTACAAAATAGGGAAAAATGAAACGGGGTAAGCACTTCGTGCTTAGTATGCTCATGTAACAAGAATTATACTTACCTAATATTTTCAATACAATACAATAAACATTCATATATCCATTCAATGCATTATTACCCTAATATGCACAAACTCAACATTCAAGTTAGTACAATAATTTTCATGTACCAATAATATATACCATGATTGATGATTGATGTGTTCATCCAATACCATGATTTCCATTTCCTTGTTATTTTTCCAAATTTATCCCGTTGAATTTATCGGAATTTTGATGGATTTTCAGAGGTACACTTTTAGTGTACAATTCCGGGTCCGTCAATTCATATTCATATGCGCACATTTCCATTTCAGAGAGCACACTCCCGCGAATCTCAACCTTGCAGTGGGATTACCAGTCCAGGCTAAATCCCCTGCAATATAAACTCATAGAGTATTGTCGGGATTACCAGTCCAGGCTAAATCCCCTGCAACGACAATTACTCTAATGAGCTTGGATCTGAATTACCAATCCAGGCTAAATTCAGACCCTAATTCGGATTACCCGTCCGGGCTAAATCCATTTTACACATATTCTTCGGGAGGGCTATATCAGGATAGGATCACCCGTCCGGTTAGATCCTTTTACCGTCAATTCCTTTTCGAGATCCATCGAATTTTCCTTTCATTCAACCGGGATTTCTTCCCATTTTATCAAATATATCAATGTTTCATTAATTTTCATACAATGAACACTCAAATCATATTCACATCAATAACATACAATCTCAAGCATTTAAGAATATAATTCAAGTTACACGAACTTACCTTGATACTTGTTTGTAAACAATAAAAATCTACTAATCCCGAACTTTTTCCTTCCTCGATCTAGCTTCGTATTTGAATCTTCCGGATCTAAATAAATAAATTTAATTATCAATTTAATACATTTCATATTCATATGCAACATTCTCTATAATTCAACTATTATTCATAGTTCATTCAAAGCTGTCTACTTGAGTCATAGTCACTAAATTATTTATAACTTGAGCTACGGAAATCCAAATTAAGATCCGCTAAATTTTCCCTGAAACTAGACTCATATATATTTTTACCATAAAATTTTCAGAATTTTTGGTTTATCCAATAAATACAGTTTATTCTTTAAAGTCACCCTTGTTCTGCTGTCGACAATTCTGACCCTTCTTCACTAAAAATTAATTATCTCTTCATACAAAATTCAAATAATGTTATAGTTTGTTTCTATTAAAAATAAACTCATTAAGGATTCTATACATACAAATTTAAGCCCATAATTGTTTTTATTAAATTTTTTATGATTTTTCAAAGTCAGAACAGGGGAACCCAAATTCATTCTGACCTTGTCTCACAAAATTCATTATATCTCAAAATTTACAAATCCATTGCTTACACTATTTCTTCTATGAGAAACTAGACTCAATAATCTTTAATGCCATATTTTTTTCATCTTCTAATTCGATTTATACAATTTATGGTGATTTTTCAAAGTTAGTCTACTGCTGCTGTCCAAACTGTTTTTGTGCAAGCTGTTTATTACCATTTTTCCCCTAAGCTTTTAATAAATGATAATTTCGTCCCTACTTAATTAGCCTCTCAATTGAGCTGATTTTTCTCAATTAACATTTTATTCTATCACCTTAAACTAGTTTACAACCTTTAGGAATCAGAATTTCAGCAATAGACTTTAATTCCAAGCATTTTCACAATTAGGTCCTAAAAATCAATTTCTATTGAAATTACCTAATAAAATCATCTCATAAAAAAATTAAAGCTTAATTTCATTCTATTTCATCATAAAATTATAGAACTCAATCATGGTGACTTTCAATTTCATCCATGAAATCAAAAACTAATGAATTTAATAGTAGGACCTAGTTGTAAAGGTCTTAGAAACACAAAAATTACAAGAAAAAGGCAAGGATTAACTCACTTGGTGCAAAGATTATGAAATACCAGCTTAGAGAACCCTCCTATGGCATTTTTAGCTGCTGGAATTGAAGAGAAATGAAGAGAAATCTAGATATTTCCTATTTAGTCCTAGCTTTATTTAGTTAATTTTGCAATATTCTAATTTTACCCTTAATTTATCAATTTTTCTGCTGATTTCATACCCTTGCCGTCCAGCCCAAATAACTTTTGGGTCTAATTCCTTTTAAATCCTTTCTCATTAGATTCTTAAGCCATTTAATCACTCTAGCAACTTTTACACCTATTACAATTTAGTCCTTTTCATTTAATTGACTACCCAAACATTAAAATTTCCTAACTAAATTTTAATACCACATTAATAACATTTCATAAATATTTATAAAATTATTTTTGACTCGGTTTTACGAGATAGAGGTCTCGATACCTTGTTTTTACCCAATTTCTTCAATAATTTCTTTTTCTATCTATATTTTCATACGATTTTCCTATCATATCAATTTTCAAGAAAAAATATTGAAATAAATTTCTCTTTAAATCGGATCTATGGTTACGAAACCATTGTTCCGATAACCTTGAATTTAGGCCATTACATTAATTTTCAATAATTAAGAGCAGGGGTCACATGGCTAAGTCACACACCCATGTGTTAGGTCGTGTGACACACACGGCTGAGTCACACGCTTGTGTCTCTACCAGTGTGAGAAATTCAAAGCATTCTGTTTCTCATATTTTAATATACAAGGGACACACGACCAAATTGCACGCCTGTGCGCATGGCCGTGTGTCACACACGGTTGAGACACACACCTATGTCTCTGTCCGTGTGGACAAAATAAGGCCATTTCGAAGCCTTATTTCTCACCCAACTTGGCATCAACCTATCTAACCAAATTTTTTTTATACAATTACAAGTCACAATAAAACCTTCAATTCAAGCCAATTTTAAATTCAAAACATGTCATAACATCCCATTTATCCAAATATTTAATCTTACCTAAATGACCATATAAACGTATAAGTATATTTTGCCTATTCATGCAACCATTAATATATTTATGTAACTTCCATCATTCAACCTTTTCAATACACACATCAAGCATGATAAGGCCTTATATAACTACATCAAAATATGCTTAACACTAGCCATTCCAATAGCTAGTTACAACCAAAACATTATCATGCCAACATTGGCTAATTAGCCTATACATGCCATTATGACCAAAATTAGTTTTCTAATTGTACCAAAATGAGCCTAGGGATAGTATGATGATACTCCAACCAGCTTCCAACCTTTACGAGCTTCCAAGTACTATAAAACAAAGGAAAATAAAACAGAGTAAGCATTTAACGCTTAGTAAGTTTGTATGGAAATTTAACTTACCATTCATTTTCATTAAAGTAAACATACAAAATGCATCCAAGAAATTTGGCTAATAGCCTAAACACCCAACTTCATCAAAACATGTTAGTCATTGTAATTCACACAATTGTCAAGAAACATGAATGAGCTCATCATGTAATAACTTTCATATACATATACTTTTCTTATCATATTTCCATATAACATGTACATTTCCATGACAAATCATTTCAGTTCATTTTAGCCATGTCAGAACTTTGCCCGTTGAATTTATTTGAAATATCAATGGATATACATATAGTACATTTAGAGTGCACAAAAATGTAATCTGTCAATTCATATTCAGTGGTACTCATTAGAGCACATAATCAGGAAGCACTCTTTCGAGCCATATGTAACACCCCTTAAACCCAAACCGTTGCCGGAACAGGATTACGGAGCATTACTGAACCTATCAGACAATCTACAATTAATTCAAAATAAATGACATATATATCTTGATTTAATTATAAAGTCCCTGTAATGGAACCTCGAGGTCCAAATCACACGTTAGAATCAAATCAAGACTTGTTCGGGTGCTCCGGAAATTTTTATTATTATTATTATTTTGTGTGAACTCAATATGACCCATTTATAAATATCTAACCTTCCCTGCAAATTCAAATCGAGACCAATCCAAACAAAAATCACAACCAATCTAATTCACCTTTAAATACACCTAAATTATACTTAAAACATTAACTTAATATTTTAATTAAATAAACATTCATAATATCATTCAAAATTTTACTAACTAGCTTTATTCATTTTTCTTTCCAAATTTAATACCAAACTTACCAAATTTGTCAAACCATTTCATTTAACTTAGTACCAAAACACCAAATATCATTTATTACGACTAAAATCATAAAACATTTTAAAGTGACCATTACAACACCTATATACATGCCACTTTTGCCAAAAGAAGAATACATCACCAAAGTTTGATGCTGAAGTCGGGATCATTCTGGATGCTGGACCGAGACTCTGGAATCCTATCAACTGCAAGCACGAAACAATCAGACATTGAGTATTTCATACTCAATGATATTACCATAATTCAAATTATAATAACAATAATAGAATATAATTATCAAGCATGTAACCATTAAATTTCTCAAATATCAATTCATTCTTAAAGTTTCATTTATTAACAATAACAATAACAATACAATTTTTTTTTTTTAGCTATTCTTCAATTTCATTCACATATCATATGCCTCAATTTCAATCACTACATGAACATTTAGTTCATGCATTTCACTTCCAATCTCAATTTCAATCCACAATTCAACTTTCTCATTTCTTTCAATATTTTCAATAGTATAATCAATCAATTTATTTTAAATTTCTCATTTCATTCCCTATTAACAAACCCGGACTTTGATGGATACATGAATTCCAACCCAAACACACCAGTACGGCACATTGTGCCTAAAATGGTACTCAGTACCTGATCAATATATGAAAAGTAGTATACGACACATAAAGTGCCTAAAATGACACACGAGGTGCCTGATACGGCACATAAAGTGTCTGATCGGCAAAGCCGATAAATCTTGTACTCTTCCAATCCTATGGCATGCCAACTATATCCGACTCAGCCCGACTAGTTAATAGGGTATGCAAACCATTTCTCAGTTTCAATTTCACTTTCAATGTACAATTCAATTCGATACAATTTTCCACTTTCCAACAATGTACTATCAAGTATTCATACATAATCATACTTCATCTCAATTTTCAATAAATTCAATATTGATACTTACCTTATAGTTTTACTACCATACACATAAATTTAAATATAACATTTAATAAATAGTAGTTTGAATTATAGTAATACAAACTGTGAATATCTCGTTTTAGTCCTCGATAGCTTTCTCCTTTCCTCTGTGTGTTGATGCCTCGAATTCCTTGTTAGCAATTAAAGCTTAAGGCTTCCGAACCGTAGTTTTTCCTTTTTCTTTATTTTCTTCTTTTTCCCCTGATACTTTCGAATAGCCTATACTGTTTTGGTTTCCTTCTTTGTTTTATTTCCTTTTATTTTATGCTTTATTTGTTTAATAATAATATAATAACTTAATAAATATCTATTTAATAATCAATGTATTTATTACAAGTGTAATATTACTTATATTTACACATTTACTATATCATCATCATACATTTGTCATGTTTTAATTTATTTATCACATAAAAATCTTATTTAATTAATAAATATCTTTTACTTAATAATAAATAATAAATATCTATTTACTTAAATAATAAGTAATTTAAATCCATGAATTACAATTGTATGCTTATTTTTATTACAAATGTATATCTTATTACCATACATTTGGCTTTAATTTATATATATTTCATTAATTTAATAAGATAATATCAATTAAATACTAATTTATCTTGTTATATTCTAATATTAATTAATAATAACTTAAATTATTAAAATCTTTAGCTTTTTCTCATTGTTTTGACGCCTCAACTATTACTTAATGGCATATTTGCCATTTTGGTCTTTTATATTTTCTTTTAATCTATAATTCAACTTTTACCCCTTATTCAATCTAGTCCTTTTTACTATTTTCTCTAAATTGAGCTAATTTCACTTAATCAAAGCCTAATTAAACACATTACTAGACTACAAATATTCCTAATGATTATTTACGAACTCGGTTTACTAATACAGAGGCCCGATATTATACTTTTTCGATGCCCGTGGATTTTGAGTTATTACACCATATAACAGGAAGCTCATGTGAGCCATGTAACAATAAGCTTATCTGGGCTGTAATAGGAAACTCATAAGAGTTTAGAACAGAAAGCTCATGTGAGCTTAACAGGTAACTCCGAAGAGCTATTAGCAGGAAGCTCCGGATAGCCATATATCAAGAAGTTCAAGTGAGCCTATATCGGGACGTTCATAAAAAGCTAATGTATGTCCACAATACATGCAGGACCAATACCGATCATATGCCAGGACGCTCACAAAGAGCTGCGGTATGTACGCAACACATGCAGGATCAATACCGATTGGGATGCTCGCAAGAATCAAGTTATGGGAAGCTCGAGAGGGCTTATAACAAGATGCTCTTTCAAGCTATGCTATGTCCGCAACATATGCAGGACCACAACCAATACAAGAAAATTTAAATATCCATCGAATTCCATTCATTCAAACGGGACTTATTACTTATCAAGCATTATCGGACATATGATCAATTTCATACATAAGATAAGACATTTATACAATTTGCACATATACAACATTCAATTCAAACATATTAATATACAGGATTTAGTCACATGAACTTACCTTGTCACTTACTTATATACGAAAATCTACTAATCCGCTACTTTTTCTTTCCCTTGATCTAACTCTTTATTTGATCTTTTTGGATCTATATAAATGAATTTAACATCAATTTAACACATTTCATATTCAATTCAATCCAACTTACATCTAAAGCAAAAGTACCATTTTGTCCCTATACTTTTAATTAATTCCAATTTTCTCCCTAGGCTCGGAAAAGGAAATTCATGCAATTTAATCCTTATTCCAAGCCTAGCCAAATTTTCCATATAACATTTACAACCCATGTAATTCATAAAATTTAAAATTTTTACATGATTTTTATATCTTTACAATTTAGTCCCTAAATCACAATTTCATCAAAATTTTCTTTACAAAAGTTGTTTGTCTATCAACAACCTTTCATTTTCTACCATAAATTTCAAAATTTCAGCATACTCGTCCATGGTAAAATTTTAAAACTTTGATAAATTTGCGAATTGATCCCCAAAATAGATAGATTAAGTTATTACGATCTCGGAAATGTAAAAATTACTAAAAACAGGACAAGATTGCTTACCTAATTAAGCTTGCTTGATGTATTTTCTTTTAGCTAGGGTTTCCATAAAAGTAAATTTGGGAAGATGATCAAATAAGATGATGTTAGATTTTTATCATCTTTAATTATTTCAATTTCCAATTTAGTCCTTTTCTTTTCTTGAATTTCCATGGATGAGTCATTATAATTATCTACGAACTCCATTTAATGGTCTAATTTCTATATAAGGACCTCAAGTTTTGAATTCCATAGCTATTTACTACCTATAGCTACTAGAACCCAACTTTTGCATTTTATGCAATTTGGTCCTTTCTATAATTAAACATGTAACCGATGAAATTTTTATAACGAAATTTTTATATGTCTTTCCTATCATAATGTAAATCATACAATAATATTAAAATAAATTTTCTTTCTGACTCAAATTTGTGGTTCCGAAACCACTGTTTTGATTTCACTAAAAACGAGTTGTTACACTCACATTGCCGTGCGTCCAACCCATGTGGGAAGGCCCAGCCCGTGTGGATCCTAAAATTTGCTCCAATTATCCAATTTTCATTCCTTTGTCTCTCATTTTACTCCCAAATACTCTCCTAAGTATAGAAACATGAATTTAAATTATTAGGAGCATAAAATTCATCATTTTGCATTGATTAATCATCCAAAAATGCCTTAAGAATGGGATTAAAACATGTTACTTTTGAAACTTATCATTGGCCTTACTCATATCTAGCTTTAACACAATTGATCCTCTCGAACCCCTTCTTCTTAAAAGCATGCAACAACTCATATGCTATAATTATATTGATCGATATTTTCCTTCTAGTGACAAATATCCCTTAAGCTTCATCAATACAGACATCTAGAACCTTTCTCAATCTATTGGCTATTGTCTTGGCTACAATCTTGTAAAGAACATGGATATTAATAAAAATTGATAATTAAGGTAATTAGGTCAAGAGGTTATTGGTAACATGGATATTAATATTTAGTATTAAAAGGAAATAAAATATAAAAGAGCATAATGATTATTGATTATACTTTAATTACTATCATTTTAACTTTAAATACAAAATTAACCCAAATATATTAAATTTGGAAACCAATTTTAAATTGAAAATTAAAAAGATTAATGTGTTGTCGAAAAATATATTTGTTTCCCAAACTAATCCCAGATGAAAAACTAAAGATATTGATGTGTTGATATATTTCAATTACAAAGTATTCAATCCCATTTTTTCGGAATTGTTTTTTTTATAATGGTACGGATGTTTATCTATAGTAAGTGGTGGAGTTAGAAATTTTTTTGACTAATTTACCTATAAAAGCCCATTTCCAAGTATATTTACGAAAATGGGCTAATTTCTGCATTATTTACCGAAAATGGCCGATTTTGGCAAAACACTTCCACATAGGAGCATTTTAAGGTGAAATTTCTAGCAAATTATGCTCCTGGGGGAGTGTTTTTTCCATGTCAGCACAAAACTCATCGATGTGGACGTGCTTTGCTGACATGGAAAAAATGCTCTTTCAGGGACGTGTTTTGCTCGGTGTTTTTGTCCCAACGGTTTTTTTTACCGTTGGAGCTTTTTTTTATCGTTGGGGAGTCCAACGGTAAAAAAAAAAGAGAGTATAAACCTCCTCCTATTATTTCACACAAAATTTCTTCAAAATTTAGCAAGAAACTCTCAAATTTCTTCCTAAATTTCTCAAAGCTCTCTTTAATTAATTATTTCTTTTAATTTTCTTTCTAAATTAGTATTTTTTTATAATTTCAAAAATATTTGATCGTGTTAGCAATTGCCGGGGAATTAATTCGTCTCGATCATAAACATATCTTCGTTGAACAAATGAAAATGGTAAGGGTTAATTTTAATTTTTGAAAATTATTTAATATATTTTTTCATTTATGTAATTTTAATCAATTTTTATTTTATAATTTTTTATAACAGTTTGTAGATCGGGTGTTACAATGTTATATTCGTAATACGTCTGGTCCTCCATCACCGTTAATAGAAAATTACTTGAATGAAGCGGGTTTTTGGCACGTGGCCACTATAGGTCGGGGGTGCAAGTTGGACTCGAAACTCATCAGCACCTTAATAGAGAGGTAGAGACCTGAGACATACATATTCCATCTTCCATGTGGAGAGTGTACTATCACTTTGGAGGACGTGCAGTTACAATTAGGATTGCTGATGGATGGGTCCGCACTCACCGGTCCATTTAATCTGCTGATTGGGGAGCCATATGCTACGATCTTTTGGGTGTAATTTCAGATAATATTTATGGAGGTCGAATCGAGATGGGTTGGTTACGAGACACATTCCTGGAGCCGGGGAATGATTGAACTAAAGTAGAAAGAATATGATATGCTCAAGCATACATCATTGAGATGATTGGAGGTTATTTGATGCCGAACTTGTCACGAAACCTCGTACATCTGAGGTATCTACTGAAACTTGTTGATTTTAGAGTAATTGGCGAATTTAGTTAGAGGTCTACCGTGTTGACAACATTGTACTAAGAGATGTACGGGGCAACGCCACCAAATAAAGCCAAAATCAGAAGTTACCTATCACTACTACAATCATGGGTTTGGTTTCGCTTTCCATTTTTACGTCCTCGAGTAAACCACCTATATATATTCCCACTCATAACGAGGTAAATTTTTATTTGATTTTATAATTATTACATAGATTTAAAATAATTGTATGCTAAAAATTTATTTAATTAAGTGGAACCATCCGGGGAGTTATGTTGGAATATCTACTGCTCTTGAAGATATACGGCTTCTATTAGACCAACGATAAAAAACGATACAGACGACCACTTACGTTCATCTGGGACCTGTAGGAATACGTGTCTCCACACATTGTACATGTATTCTATTTTGTACACTTCGTTAACATATCTCATGGGATCCAAACGGAGATTCTAATGAGCTACAATTGCATGAATGCATGGATAACGAAGTACGTCAAACGTCCCACAATTGCAAGTTTTATTTCTCAGGTGTACACGATATTGCCTGCCGGTAATACATTGGTTCAGTCTTTCAAACTCCATCACACGAAACCATAGGTTGTCGCGATTATGACACACTGTGTGCATGGTGTTGGCCCACCCGCGCCTTTGCCTTGTTAATTTTTTGCAATACCTTCAGGAACCATAAATGGCCTCCCCGCATTTGGCCTTTATAACTTGCTGTTCACTTTAGAAATAGTGGCGCTAAATGAAAAAATGTCTCTCACACAACCGGGGTTATCAACAAATGACACATTCCTTTTATAATAGAATTTATGCATTAGCCAGGTTTGTGATCATATGACCATATCACAGGCCACTGTCGTATGTTTGTGTCCACTACTCGAAATGTATGTTACAGAGGTAGTCTGCGCCTTGATCATTAACTTAACGTAAAATTCCTAACATCTCATAAAAACGGTTATTATTGATCTCGTACCCTGCTAATATAAGTTGATAGTGAAAATTACATACCACTATTCCATTCAGAATAAATTGAATATTACAAATGAAATTATATAATAGAGATTAAATACCCATGTTGGTCACTTGTCGTCGTTTAGTGGTAGACTAATATTGCCTGTAGTAGTTAGACACAATGTGCCGTAGACAATACCGATGGTGTGTTCGATCCCATAGGCTTCCCTGTCATTCAATTGCAGCTAGTATTCTAGTGCCCCGATTCGATATAACGCAGATATCAAGTTGGGGGCATACATGCCTCCTTAACCTAGAAAGAAAGAAATCTCAATCATCACCTGACTCCCCCGGTGTTATTGCAAACGCAATTGGAAGGATTCTCCCACCGCCATTCTGTGCCACAGCTAGCAATAGCCGATGTGTATATCTACCATACATAAAGGTACCGTCAATTTGTACTAATGGCTTGCAGTACACAAATGCGTCCGGTATTGCTTAAAGCTCTAAAACAGATGCTTGAACACGTGGCATCCATGGAGCAATTGGTCATTATAGTACGCAGGGACTGTTTTAAGGTCTGTTATGCAACCTGGGACGTACCTCGCCAGCACCTGACACTACTGCCACACCTCATTATATGAAGCGTCCCACCTACTATGCATATTTTCTAATGCCTTCTGCTTAGCTATCCAAGCCTTGCGGTAAGCGGGCGTGTACCTTAATTGGCTACGAATATTAGCAATTAAGACCGACACAGAAGTCTTAGGATCCGCCTTCAATATCGGTAGTATTAATTTAGCTATCATACCTGAATCCATCTTGGGATGATCTTATGAAACACCTATCAACGAAGTTCGTTAAATAATGTAACATTAAGTAATAACATTATTATTCAAAAACCCTAAACACCTAGTAATACTGTATCGGCAACACATGTATGTGGACCTTTGTACTTTTTTATCTCCTACAAGCTTGTCTTTTTCTTAAAAGAAGTTATAATTTTCTATGAACATATACTGTCTTGAACTACACACTTGGCCTCGAACTTCTCAAATTTGGATTTAACCACGTTGGTTTAATGAACCAAGAAAACTATCCTTACTGGAAAACTTCTTACCAACTTCCAATTCACCCGAATAAAATGACGAACCTATATGGTCACCCCTTCTGTGTGGTAGATCTAGAAACTCCAATGCATCATCTGCCGATATATCGACATTATGCATGTGGGCTGGAGGTGAGTACGCTCTGAATCACGGATCTTCTTCTTTTTCATCTGAACCCCTTTCAACATCTTCAAGTTTGGATGAAACAGGTTCTAGTTCAAAAAATAGTACAACTTCTACACCATCGAGGTCGGGCTCTCAAGGTGGATCCACATCGGACTTATCATACAATCTACCATCATCTGCAACGTATGAGGTCCCCTCGCCGGTGGACATCGTAGGGGGTACATCATCTCTTCTTGTAGACGTTTCGCAACGTTCCCAATTAGATGTGGATTTCCAACCACTAGAAGTTGATGTTATTCCCTAATACGTATTTCCAGCATCGAACATCGAACCACGGATGTGTCCCATTCCACTAACCGAATGTCGTGCAGGAGTTGTGTATTTCATACTATCACCAAACACGGGCGCTTTTGTGTTTTACCTCCCACTAATGGAGTGTCGGGTAAGGGTCGTGTCTTCTTCTCGAATAGCAGTAGATGTTGCAGTCGTAAATGTTTCATTTGGTGATGAAAATTGTACATATAACTCAAGATAGGGTGATCCACTAGTGAAATAAGTCTGCACCATCGCTTCAAAGCTACAACCAACTTTGATATCAAATGAATCATATGTCAAGGGATCAATCGAAGCACAAAACCGATACTTAATAGAAGAAACCCTCATTGGCGTCATTCTAAAGATTTTGCGCGTAATTCTTTTACGAAATTCTGTCAAATCTATAGTCTGGTTAAAAACCATTAGCGTTGTGTGCTCCGATAAAAAAACAACGCCGTTCTCAGTGTCATGGACCTCACCATCATAGTAAATGATAGCACTAATACGTTCACTCATCTTCAATTTCTATTTTTCTTAGCCTCTCTAATTTTTCTTGCTATAACTTATGCAACCTAAGAATGAAATTTGGCTCATTTATAGCCTAAGGCCAAACATGAACTACTATAGAAAAAGAGCATCCACGTGGGAGCTTTTTTTAGTAATTTTGCTGACAGTGCATCTTGCTTGAAGCGTTTTTTGACACTATTTGTTCAGAAACGTCTTTTCAAAATTATTTTTTCAGAAACTACTGTAGAAAAAGAGCGTACACGTGGGAACTTTTTTTATCAATTTTGCTGACAGTGTATTTTGCTTGAAGCGTGTTTAACACTATTTGTTTAGAAATGTCTTCTCAAAATTATTTTTTCAGGAACTACTGTAGAAAAAGAGCGTCCATGTGGGAGTTTTTTTCATCAATTTTGCTGACAGTACATCCTGTTTGAAGCATTTTTGATACTATTTGTTCAGAATCGTCTTCTCAAAATCATTTTTTTAGGAACTACTGTAGAAAAATAGCGTCCACATGAAAGCTTTTTTCATCAATTTGGCTGACAGTGCATCTTGCTTAAAGCTTTTTTGACACTATTTATTCTGAACCGTCTTCTCAAATTTTTTTTTCAGGAACTACTGTAGAAAAAAAACCAAAATCCTTATTGTCAATATAGTTTTTCCTAAATCTAAACCCTAAACCCTAAACCTAAACACAATATTATTTAAAAAAAACTAAACCCAAATTTAATTAATTAATTTAAAACCCCTAAACCCTAATTTAATTAATTATTAAAAAAGAACACTAAATCTTGATTCAATTTTAAAAATTCCTAAAACCGAAAACCTTAAATTATTTTAACAAAACCTTAACCCTACAAACCTAACCCTAAATTATTTTAACAAAACCCTAACCCTAAAAACCTTAAACTAAAAAACCTTAGGGATTAAACATGCAAAAGCCCTAACTTAGAAAAAAATACAGAGCAAAACACTCCCCAAGGGCACGATTTGCTGGAAATTTCACCCTAAAATGCTCCTACTTGGACACGTTTTGTCAAAATCTGCCCTTTCTAGTAAATAATGCAGAAATTGACAATTTCCGTAAATATACTTGAAAATGAGCCTTTATAGGTAAATTAGTCAATTTTTTTGTGCTTAAATTAAATTATATATTTTTACATTTTACATTTTTAATAGTCTATATCTTTATAACTTTTAAAAGATTAAATTAATTTTTATTATTTTAAGAGTCCAAAATATAATTTTAGCATTATTAATTTAAAATACTATAAATCATATGTAGCCTAAATAAAAGAAAAATTCATTTTAACACCCAAGGCACGCGACCCTGACTCCGTGACTGTCTATACTACTAAACTAGAGAGAATAGTAGTCTCCTCCGCTGCCATAACTAGCCAAATGGCGAGTCAATTTCCTTATAAATATAATTAATATATTATATTTATTTTGTATTTTATTTATTTATGATTTGTGTTATATTTATGGTACTGTATACATATCGTCTTTATGTTATTTTTATACGATAAAACTTTTTTGGTACATAATAACGTATTTTGTAAATTATATGATAGTGATCTAGACTATATATAATTTATTTATTTATATCATATTTACATTATACTTTAATTCGTAACGTGTTTTAAACAATTTATTATAAAATGATTCCACTTTTTAAATATCCATTGATTGGGTTTGTTGTAATTTTATTCCTGGATTAAACTATATAAATTTATGTAATTTTTAGAACGTTAATAGTTGGTTTTTATGTGAATTTGATATGTTCATGTATTCGAGTTAAATCGTACATTATATTTACTTAAGAAATTGATTCGACTTTTTCATAAAAAGAAAGAAAAACAATTTAATATGGAGAAGTGTGGCTAACAGGGAAGCTCTAGTTGGTATATAAAGAAACCCATTAATATGGAAAATTGTCCCAAAGTGGTAAACTAATAACAAGCAAGGGGATTGCCTACTGTTTCAGGTTTATGCAAGGGCAAGAAGAGCCTGGAACGTTTCCAGAAGATTCGTTTTTGAGTACCCAGGGATTAGAAATTCTATTTTTGATTCATATAATTAACATCATGTTATAATTTCTCTACTCGGAGGAAACCAATAACAAAAACATGCTCACTCAATCCCCAATTTCTAATGCTATAAATACAGTTAATTTAAAATATTATAAATATATCGTCAAGTGTAGATTGTTATGATATATGTAAATAATAAAGAGTTAAGTAGTATTAGTTAAGGGTTAGTTAGTCTGTTATAACAGTTAGTATTAGTTAAGGGTTAGTTAAGAGTTACTCCACTGTATTAAATAGACTACTGATTGATTGTTCTCGTATGGTAATACATATGCAATTCATTCTATCTTCAAGCTAAGTATCTTGACATGGTATCAAGAGCCCAGGTTCTTTTGGCTTAATTTTTTTTTTCTTCTTTCATTCATCTGTGTTCATGGAAACAGAGGGTGTTCCTACTATTGATACACCTCGACAGTCTACAAATGGTGGTACAGCAGTTCACTCGCATGAGTCTGGTACTACTGCTCTATCGTCTGTGCAGTATTTCTCCAAGCATGATACTATCAAGTCACTGAAACTAATTTTCTTCTTTGGAAACATCAGTTGTTATTCATTCTTGAAGGTTATGGACTTGAAGGGTTTGTGTTAGGTACGGTTCCTACTCCTTCTCCTTTTATATCAGGCGATGATGCTCAACTTGTTGAAAATCCAACTTTTTTGGTTCATAAGAAACAAGATAAGTTCTTGGCTTCTTGGCTGTTGTCCACGGTCACGGATGATATTTTAGTTCATCTGACTACAGCTAAAACGAGTCTTGATATTTGGACAACTATTAATAGACGGTTTGGTGCCAAATCTAGTATTAAAATCTCGAGTATGTGTCATAACCTATACTCGATCAAGAAGTCTAATCTTTCTATCAAAGATTATCTGTCTAAGGTTAAAAGCCTCAGTGATAGTTTAACTGCTGCTGGAAGTCTTGTCACTGAACAAGAGCAAGTGAGTATAATCTTGGCTGGTCTTCCCATTGAATCTGAGTCTATTCGGGTTCGTGCTACTGCTACACCCATGACTCTTGAGTTGGTTACTGAAATGCTTTTGGATTGTGAAGCACGTCAACTAGCAATGTTAACTGATATTCCTTTGCAAGTTAATCTGGTGTCCCAGCAAGGTAATCAGGATTCTATGAAAGGAGGGTTTGGCACCAATCGTGGCTCTCATCAAGGTTCCAGGAGTACTGGACATGGATGGTCCCGTGGTCGTACCCGTGGTTCTGGTCGAGGGTGGTCACGGTCAAAACCACAATGTCAGTTGTGTGGTAAAATCGGACATATGGTGCAAACATGTTATCATAGGTTTGATGAGACTTTTTCTGGTCTTGGCTCGAATTTATCACCGTCAGTCAACTATCATCATCTTGATGAGAATCCCTCAGCTCATTGTTCTGCGTCTCCATGTTGTGGACATTTTTCACAGTCTTCCTCTTGCTCTTCATCGGTTGTTCGACCATTACAAACTGCTTTACCGACACAGCACTGGTACTGATTCGGGTGCAACAAACCATGTCACTCCAACTATGACCAACCTTACTGATGTCTCTCCCTACATAGGTACAGGTCAAGTGTCTATGGGCAATGGTGAGTCAGTTTCTATTGATAACGTAGGCTCTTCCAATATTCTGGCTGGTTCTCGGTTGTTGCGTCTAAGGGATGTCTTACATGTGCCTACAGTGTGTAAAAATTTGATCTCTGTAGGGCAATTTGCCAAGGACAATAATGTTTATTTCGAGTTTCATCCTGTTTTGTGTTTTGTAAAGGACATTCAGACAAGGAAGACTCTTCTAGTGGGCCGCATACATGATGGCTTGTACCGGTTTGATCTGTCTCGAGCTGGTTCGTGTGAGGTTGGTTCTCCGTTGCTGTATAATGTTCAAACTCATTCCTCTCTCGATCTTTGGCATAGTCGACTTGGACACCCCTGCTCCAATGTACTTACTCGTGTCTTACGGTCGTGTAATATTCCCTGCAAGAATAATGGTCTGCCTCTTAGGTGTACACCTTGTAAAATAGGCAAATCTTATAAGCTGCCTTTTACTTCTTCAAAAACAGTGTACTCAAATCCATTTGAATTAGTAACATCAGATGTTTGGGGACCGTCTCATGTGTTGTCCAGTGGATATTCTTATTATGTCTCCTTTGTTGATATTTACAGTAGATATACATGGTTGTATTTCATAAAGACCAAGTCAGAGGTTCCCCGTTGTTTTTCTCATTTCTACAAGATGATTCAAGTGCAATTTGGCGATCAATCAAAATGTTGCGAATCGATGGGGAGGTGAATTTCGTGCTCTCTCAACTGAACTTGCTCGGCTTGGTGTTCAACATCGAGTCACATGCCCCTACACTTCAGAACAAAATGGGGTCGTTGAGCGCCGACACCGTCATATAGTTGAAATGGGTTTGACATTGTTGGCTACAGCTTCTATGCCCTTGGAATATTGGTCTGATGCCTTCTCTCATGCAGTTCATTTAATCAACCGACTTCCTACTCCTGTGTTGCAGAATTTTTCTCCTTATGAAAAATTGTACAAGGTTCAACGACTATGCTCGATTCGTGTTTTTGGCGATGCTTGTTTTCCTCATCTCAGACCGTTTCAACCACACAAGCTCCAATTTCGTTCTAGTAAGTGTGTTTTCCTTGGCTTTGGATCTCATCAAAAGGGATATCGGTGTCTTGCTGTTGATGGTCGTGTGTACATCTCTCGACATGTCTTATTTGATGAGCTGGAGTTTCCCTTTCGAACTGGTTTTTCTTGTTTAAAAGGGGATGGTCCTGTCCAGTTCCGTCATCATCATTCTAGTGTGCCGATGAGTTCTGATGACTAGCTCCGACTCTGGTTTGTCATGTTCCAGACAAATTGTTCCTGGTCCAAGTCCAGTTTCATCTGCCTCTCCTTCTGTCTTGAGGTCTTCAAGTATGATCTCCTCACCTGGAGCAGACTTTGCAGAGGTTACTATGCCTCCATCTCATGCATAATCACCTTCTTCTGATGTACCATCTGCTGTCCATGAGCGATCATCTTCTCCTGCAAACTGTCATCCAATGCAGACACGGTCGAAAAGTGGTATTTTCAAACCTAGAGTATTTTCTTCTGTCTTAGATGAGAAGGAGCCTTCCACTATAGATGAGGCTTTTCAAAGTGCTGCTTGGACTGCTGCTGCAAAGGCTGAATATGGAGCTTTAATATCGAATCACACATGGGATTTGGTACCTCTACCTGCTGGTCGTCGTGCTGTTGGCTGTAAATGGATTTTTAAGGTTAAGCGTAATGCTAATGGGTCGGTTGCCAGATACAAAGGTCGTTTAGTTGTCAAAGGGTATCTTCAAGAAGCTGGAGTTGATTTTTATGAAACCTTCAGTCCTGTCGTCAAGCCAACAACGGTTCGTGTGATGCTGGCCCTTGCTGTTTCTCGAGGCTGGTCCCTTAGGCAAGTGGACGTCAACAACGCTTTCTTGAATGGAGATTTACATGAAGAAATATACATGACACAGCCACCTGGGTTTGAACAGCACAATGGTGGTGGGGAACCACTTGTTTGTAGGCTACGCAAGGCACTCTATGGCCTTAAACAAGCTCCTCGAGCTTGGTTTCATAAGTTGAAGGATTTTTTGTTAAACACGAGGTTTGTAGCTTCTAAAGCTGACAGCTCACTGTTCATTCGACAAACAGGCACTCAGTTCCTTTACGTGCTTGTCTATGTCGATGATATTATAGTCACAGGAACTGACTCGGGTGATATTGAGGATTTTGTCAAAACTCTACATGATACTTTCTCTTTGAAAGATTTGGGACAGTTGAGCTACTTCCTTGGTATTGAGGTTACTCGCACGTCTCATGGTGTCTTCTTGAGTCAAAAGAAATATATTCTTGACTTAATACAACGTGCCTCCATGGCCAAATCAAAGCCATCCCCCACTCCAATGGTGACTTCATGTAAACTTTCTGCTCATGAAGGAACTCCTGTTGAAGATGAGCGTCTGTTCAGAAGTGTGGTAGGTGCTTTGCAATATGTGGTCATAACAAGACCTGATATTGCATTTTCAGTCAACAAGGCTTGTCAGTTTATGCACAGGCCGTTGGATACTCATTACAAAGCTGTGAAAAGGATTCTGCGATACCTGCAAGGAACATTGGATTTTGGCTTATGTTTTACTCGAACCTCGAAATTGCTCCTAGAGGGTTATTCCGATGCAAGTTGGGCATCCGATGTTGATGATCGCAGGTCGACTTCAGGTTTTTGTGTTTTTCTGGGAGGAAATCCGATTTCTTGGAGTAGTAGGAAGCAATCTGTTGTATCACGTTCCACCGCAAAGCGCGAATATAGGAGTTTGGCTCAGTCACTACTGAAATTGTGTGGGTTCGATCTCTACTATCTCGAACTTGGTATTGAGGTTACTCATAAAGCCTTACTCGGTGTGATAGCTCAATTTGCAGATTCTTTGTAGCAAACAATCTGTGATGCATTCCAAGTTTAAACATGTGGAGTTAGATTTATTTTTGTGAGAGAACGGGTTGCGAATGGCTCTTTTCAAGTTGGACATATATCGGGTCAAGATCAAGTCACAGACATTTTGACTAAGCCTCATCCATTGGCTTATTTGATAAGTTTCAAGCAAACTTCGGTTTTGTCCAAAGAAGATGGAAATTTACCAGGGAGAAGAAGTTGATCAGGGAATGTTATGATATATGTAAATAATAAAGAGTTAAGTAGTATTAGTTAAGGGTTAGTTAGTCTGTTATAACAGTTAGTATTAGTTAAGGGTTAGTTAAGAGTTACTCCACTGTATTAAATAGACTACTGATTGATTGTTCTCGTATGGTAATACATATGCAATTCATTCTATCTTCAAGCTGAGTATCTTGACATAGATAACATTCATTTTATTATTACTGATGCAAATGAAGCGAGACATGACGAATATTACTGAATCCATCAGTGCTTCACAGTTGACACATTCTGCTCCGCCATATGTCTCACTTTATTATGGATATATAATCTTGAAAATCACTATCACCTCCATAGATATCGATACATTCATCTTCACTCCACCCCACTTCACTTCAATTTAAATTTTTTTACTTATCTTTAATATTTTCAACCAGCGGATTAATTCAGAATTTATTAAGAATTTCAATTCTACTATCACTATTAATGGTAGTGGTTGTTATAGATAAAAATTATTATCAATGATAAAAAATATAAAAATTAATTTTACAATAAACTTAATTATTATAAAAAATGTTATTATGGAAAATAACTATATAAATACTGCTGTTTACGTATTCATATCGATCGCATACTATTATGTTCACATTTATATTTGAGTTCATGGGTTTTGATGGATATATGGAACTGCCTTCACCAAACATAAATTTTGTGTGCAGTCAACTTTTTTTATCAAAATAATATTAAAAATTTAATTAATTATAAAATGAGTTGAGAGCAAATTAATTATAAAAATAGGGTGTTTGCAATATTAATTTTAGGTGTCACGTGAACTTTTAAAAAATTATAAAAAATTAAAAATTAAAAATAATTTTTATAATTGATGTCGCTACAATATAAAGAAAAGACATTAAGAATTTAAATGCGGAGAAAATAGTAACAAATCAACTTTTAATATTTTTTAATTTTTTCTATTAATTTTTTAAATTATTGTAACAAACATCTTATTTTCTTAATTAATTTTTATTATCCAAATTTGTAATTAATTAATTTTTAATCTTTTTTATAAAAAGCCTAGTCTTTTTCTAAAGGTAGTCCCTTATGCGAACAACTATTTAAGGTAGATTATTCTTAGGGTGCCAAACCAAATTAGACAATGATGAGACGTCCACGTAAGTCGGTTAAAAGCGATTGGATGGATAAGGCTAGGATTGTTGCCACCTGTCCCAACACGACAACAGACATAATGGCTTTTTCTGTTGACTTTTCCAAAGCCTAACGTGCACGACTTTCGTTCTTTTTAAGGTTGTTCTAGAAAGCCTTCCTATCAAAATCAGGGAAAATGGTTTCAATCCAGAAAAATAAAATATAAACATAACAGTGAAAAGCAATACAATTATCCCACGTCACTTAAATTATATTGTTTTATTGATTACTACCCTTTCGTGTTGGTCATGTTTTAGGCTTCTTAATAACGTTAAATCTTTGAGCAATTCTCCCAAGTGTTCAGATATGAGAAATATGCATCGCATAAAGGAAATTTATGGATGATCCTAAGATCATGCATAAAAAGATAAACTTGTCTTAAATTTATAAGTCAAATCTGATTAAGGTTAGAGATTAACAATCCTACAAGCCTTGGCAGTCAAGGTTATATCATAAGAAGCAACACAGAGATAAAACAAGCCAATAATAATAATAATCTAATCTACAGACTGAAACTAACAGTATCTCGAAGTTGATAATTTACAACGCAAAACCCTTTCCTCTTCTTATACATACAGCTAATCTAAACCCTCTGCAGTATGAAGATTACAGATAATAGATGCATAACCCAATCCTTTTGTCTCGTACCAATGGTAGAGCTTGTGCATCTTAAGCAACTTTTATAGTATCAGAAGTTGCAACTCTACCAAGGGCCTGTCAGTGTCCTTCTCAAGCATTGTCTTTTACCACCTCCCCATGCTCGATTCACTGCCTCTAACGTCTGTTTGAATTGAGCATTACATAGCACAAGAAAATTAGTGTTATTGATAATTTCCTAGTTAATTTAGTAAAGATAACATTCAAACATTCACGCCTTGCACAAGCTTATGATCTTTTAGTTTTTTTCCTACATTTCTCCATGTATTTGGATGGTCTTTAGAGGGTCACGTCCCCATACTCATGTCCAGATATGCATCTTGACACTCTTAACACGGCATTTCAAGAAAAATAACCCCAAGCAACATAGTCCTTAAATATCAAGTTAAGCACATTCTTGACACAATGACAGATCAGTCTTTATTGATCGTTTTCAGCTAATCACCCTGTAAAAAAATCTAGTTGCCACATCCTATCATACAAGAGAAAAAGCCTATTATCTTTATGAGTAATAAAACACATATTTTGAGGGTTACTAATACTAAAGTTTCACAATGCATACGACACTATACTACAATTTGCAAAAATCCAGTAATCTTTAGGCTTTGAAACCCATCTGAAAGCTAGTTGCTGTTGTGAATGCTAATACAAGTGCATGGTGGAAATGGAAGAAATGAGCATTACCTGATTTTTCTGCATTTCCATCATTTCTTCCTGCACCGACCAAAGTACAGTTAAGGAGGGCCATCCACCCAAATTATTCAATAAAACATTAAGAATCCTAGTCAGCAGACAGTACTTACCTGTTTCTTCTGCAGTTCTTCGTTAATTTCTTTAAGTTTTGCAACCTCAGCCTCAAGTTCCAATGTATAGGCCTGCCAGAAGCTCAGACCAGTTAAATGCCATCAGTTGTTTTCTATTTGGGGAGAATCTATACATATATTCAGTAATGATCAACAACGTTTTGCATTCAAACAATTTTGACAGAATTAGTTTTAATTTCCACGAGACTTATGCTGTACATAAGAGCTAAAGGATAGACAAAATAGAACTGTAATATGAGTAGATGTTTAAGATGCCTGCTCCATGAATTTGTCAATTTACTCTTTCACATATGCATGTTTTACTTCATGGTTGTACAAAGAGTTAACTGAAACAGCTGGGGTATTTCATTTGCACTTCAAGGAGCTAACTTAAACCAAGCTCCAAATTAATACACAATCAGTAAGTAATCTAGCCAGTAAGTAGGGTTTGGTTTGAGTATCTTATACATCTTGCAATCAGAAAATAATGTAGTTTACAGGAATAGTAGGTAGAAATGAACTCAAGCTGCAGTATTTCATAAACCGACAGCAGTTGCACCAGTGCCTTTAAATAAGCCCAAATCGCATTATCAGAAAACAACCTCAAGAAAAATATATTATTTCAAAAGGGAACATTATTATTAGTCTTTTTTTTTTTTTTTTGATCCTTGAGGTTACCAGGGTTTTATCCCTAATCAGGAGAACTGAAGTCCAGTACTCAATTATCAGACTATATGGCCATTGGCAGTAGCCTAATTTTCGAGCCAGTCGTAGACATAATGCAAAATACAATAGCTCTGCACTGGTACTATATTTGACGTGCCAACTGTGAACAATAGGCTATTTTTTGAGGCACAAAAAGAAACAATAGGCGAGCAAACCTATGTTTTCACCCAATCAATGTAGGGTATCTTCCTATACAATATTCATTAGCATTTGCTAAAAAAAAAAACATTAGCATGTTTTTAGAAAGTAATGCATTTAAGAAACAAAAGTATAACAGTAAGGGAAAAAAGTGCAAAGGCTGAACACCCAACTCACCTGCTTGCGAGCTCGAGATCTTGCAGCTGATTCTCTATTCTTGATCATTCTCCTTTGCCTTCTCTCAACTACTTTCTCCAAAGCTGCACTGCATTTTCTTCCCCGGCCAAATACATAAGGAACTGGGGACAAAGAACTGGTATCTACACTGTTCTTTGAAATGACATCGGATGATATCTGGCTTGCTGGAGATCCTATACCCACTATTCCCATCCCACCACTCTGAAGCCCACTAGATTGAACAATATTACTATTCATGGAAGGGTCACCAATTCCAACCATTGAACTTCTACCTCCTGGACTAGCAAGCTGTGTATTGTTCATTAAGTGCATAGATGGAGCAAAGGCAACTGTTTGCTGCTTTGGAAAGAGTGGCCGTGCCTGGGGTTGCTGCTGCTGCTGCTGTGGTGGTTGTTGTTGCTGCTGCTGCTGTGGTTGAGGTTGTGAGGATTTGGTTCCAGTCATGTTCTGTGGTAACCTTGGAGGCTGACTAAGAACTGAGTTATTGTTACTCAAAAACCCATTGTTTCTATTTGTCTGTTGAAATCCAAGAGCTACACCCGAGTTATTATTACCAAAGAATCCAGTATTATTTGGAACTCCAAATTGTTGCATATCTTCTCTTACAACACCCGCTTTCACCAAAAATTCCTCCAAAGTCATCTCTCCCAAAGTCCGTTGTCTCTGTGGCAAATTTGCTCCACCACCACCACCACCGCTGCTTCCATCTTTAGCACCATCATTTTCTTTCATCAAGTTTCGCCATACTTCATCAACCGTTTTCTGGCTCAGAGTCCTTGGCAACGTTAATGATCCTTGCCTCTGTAGATTGCCTCCAGAAAGACTTCCTTCTCCACCTGGAACTGAAGCTGTCATAAAAGCCTGAGTCTCTTCAGCAGTTGATATGTTCTTCAAGAGTTCATCCATGTTCATTGATCCGAAGTCCTTTCCAATTCCACCAAAGGTGTTCTGTAACTCATCAAAAGTCAACGAGTATATGGATGACTGCCTTGTCAATGGAAAATTCCCCAGTGGCTTAGACTCGTTTCCTTCCATACTTGGAGCATCACCGAAGTCCTTGAAATTCAGATGAGATCCCATTTCTTGTTTTGAACAGCAGCTATCAAAGTTGATCTCAACTCAAATTGCCCTATAAATCCATCAACTGAAGTAGATGAGATGATCATGTCCTTCACTTTGCTTTTTACTACTCCCCCCGCCCCCCTTTTACTTAAATGAATGTTCACCAAACTTTTTAATTCCAATTCCATTAATCCATAAACATCCGACAAACAATAGGATTACAATTCATCACAACTTTCAAAACATAAAAAACAAAGGAATACGGGAACCAATTAAGATTAAAACTTTATGTTAAATCTCGAAACTTCAAGATTCTCAAACAAGTAGTACAAAGCAAACAATCATACACATAGCCAAACAAATTGTCCTGCAAATCCAACCATTTTATGCTGATAATAAACAGTGAGCTGAAAATAGTTTTTGTCATTTTTTTTTTCTCCAAAACCCAGATCTATAAAACTAAAAGGAAAACAAATCGAAATTGCAGCTAGAAACTAATCACCAATTAACAAGTATCAATCTACCATTTCTCGTAATACTAGAAAACATTCAAGTTCCTAAAATAGTACAAAGACTGAAGCTTTAACAGAAACTAAAACCAACCCATTATTCCAAATCAGAAAATCAATCAACAGCATCTAACATCAAGAAAAATTCAACAACCCAAGTAACAAAAAAGAAATCAACGAAATAACTTTTCTTTAGAAACCAGAACGAAAAAAAAAAGGTAAATTAAATCAAAATTTAAAAAAAATCACTTCCTGAACCAATTCAAAATGGTTTCACTAATCACGAAAAATTGAAACCAAAATATAATTAAAAGAAAATAAATAAAAATACGAAAAAGACAAAAAAAAGGGAAAATAAAAATAACAGTAGAGAACAAAGGAGGAGGGAGTAAAAAAAAGACTAAGAAAATAAAAGAAAGAAAGAGTCGATTTTTTTACCTTGTAATTTTATTTTTGCCAGTATGTAATTTTTGGTAAGTAAACCAAAAATAAAATAAAAATAAAAATAGGGTGAAAATCGAAATATTGTCGAGGAAAGAGAGAGAAAGAAACTGATGTTTGTTTGAAGAGAAATGAGGAGGCTTCAGCTGTGTGGAGGCGACAAGTGTCTAGCGCTGCCTCGACACGAGTCCAAATTTAAGGAGCTTCCCTGATTTTTGGTGGATTTAATTGTAATTTGCTTTATCCCATTATTTATTTATTTATTTATTACATTATTTACGTGGGAGATAGTTATTCGCAGAAACTGCGCAACGTGGACCAGTAGAAATGAGGTTTGAAATCTTGATGTGATTTTTATCCAATGAGGAGGAGAAATGTGGGAGACTCTCAACCGTTGGATCTACTTTTCCGACAAGGTGATAGGATTTCTATTTTTCTTGCTAATAACGGATCCCAAATGCTCAAGATATATATGACTATGTTTTAAGTTAGGTCGGCCTGGTCTCAAAAATAGGCATAAAATTTTATTTAAATTCTATTCGAATAGAAATATTAAAATTTAAGTTCAATACGGCATGTTTATATTAATTTTTATATTATTTTATATAATTTTAAAATATATATTATATTATAAATTTTAAAAATATAAATATTTAAATAACATTAATATAGATACAACTTAACAAGCAAATACCTCTAAAATAATAACAAAATTAACAAATGTCTTTAAAATAATAACAAAATTAATAGTAAAATAAATTTTATATAATATCCAAATAATAACAACAAAATAGTAGCAACATAATAGTAAAATGATAGTAAAATAGGAAAAAATAATAAGAAAATAATATAAAAAATAGATTTTTTTTGTCATTTAGTAAATTCGGGCCAGGTCAGGCCAGGCTAGGCCCGGGCCAAAAACTCCTTACTTGAGGCTCGACTCATTTTTAAACGGGCCTTATTTTTTTTGTCTAAACTCATTTTTTGGGCCTATATTTTTGCTCAAACCCTCCCACATTTCAGGCGACTCGACCCGACCCATGAACAAGTCTAGATTTAACCTTCTAAAATTACTATAATTAATATTTATAAAAATATTTAAACGAAGGTTAATCTTTTAAAATGGTCAAATAAATGTTAAATATATTTAAAATGCTCAACTAATGATCAAACATTTTTTAAAATGTTTAAATAAAGTTTTCAAATATTGTAGATTAGGTTTCAATTTTTTTCTTATTTTATTTCCTTTCCAAGTAATATTGGATTTAATTGTTATGTATTTTATTCTAAAAAGTCAACATTCACTTAACTTTTACTATAAACTGAATTGAAGAGCATGTAAAGCCATTATTTGAGTATTTTTATAAATGTTTGGCCCTTATATGACTAGTTTGAAATATTTGACCCTTATGTAAGAAATCCTAAAAAGTTGAACACTAATTTGTGTTGAACAAAACACGTTAGCAAACAAAATATATAAATATAAATAAATAATTATTTATATATATAAAATAAAATATAAATAGAATAATTTATATTTAAATTATCAAATACGTAAATCAATAAAAATTGTAACAAAAGTTGAAATCGAAAAGAAGATTTTGAATAGATTGTGTGGAATTTTAATTATGTATTTGACAATTTATAGTCCAGTAACTTAAATAAAATTTTAACTAGTTCAATGATTTAAATGAAAACTTTTGAATAATTTAGTGACCAAATTATAACTTTTTTAGTTAAGTGACCAAAATGATAACTTACCCTATTTTAACAACTAATAGTATACTTTACCCAAATAATAAACATATTATATAATACTCTCTTTTCCCAATAAAAATATTACACTTGGAAATTCTTTATATCAATTTTAAACTTTGAATTAAATTATAAATTTTGCAAAATAATATATATTTAAAATTTTTATCATATTAAATTTTAAATAATAGAATATCAAAGTAAAAAATTATTATTAAAAATAAAAATATGACAATTTTAGGAGAATAGAGGAATAGTAGAATTCATCACGCTCACATGAAAATACATAATTTTTTAAATAATATTATTTCCCAACATAGTTTTTTTAACTTCATTATTGCAAAATTTAATATTATTTATTAGTATAAGTTTGTAAATAAGTTATTTTTTCATAATATGTTTTTTAAAGATACCTTAATATTCACTTGATGTCAAAGTTTAGTAACGAAGTTAATGTCGTTAAGCTATTTGTGCCTCGTTAGAATTAATACAATTATTTTAATATGATTATTGAATGTCGACATCCGTGAATGTCAGGTTTCTTATATAATATTTAAAATTTAAATGATAACAATATAAACTAATTTTGAAATGTTTGAGAATAACATTTAACCTTGAACTTGACATTTTTTGATGTCGAGTTATGAGTAACATTTAAAAAAATGTATAACATAATTTAAATATATTTTAACAGAAACTTAAATGGAAGTGGACTCCCATGGATTTGAGTTTTTGTATTGAAACCCTAGCATAAACCTAATTTTAAAACCTTTAAATAGATAGTCAAACTTGTTAGTTTTTTCACCAAAAAAAAAAAAAAAAACTTCCACATTCTATTGAAGCTTACATACCTAAATAGCTCAAATTTCCAATTTTCGAGCATACTGTAATGTTTGCTGGTATATTGAGATCTGAACAATGATATGTTACCAATAATGCAACAACATTGGAGTAACCTCTTGTGGCTTGAGCTCATAGTAATATGGGTTTATATTTTACTAACGATAGAATCATTCTTCAGTTAATGCAAGCGTGTTTCTTTCATGCTAGTTAAATTGGGAAAGTTACTTTCATAGTATACTCTTATTCACTCTTATTGACCAATGGAGATTGGAGACCCATGCATTTAATCACCCATGCGGTGAAGCAACAGTAACACCGTAGAACGTAATGTTGCTGACAGTGCTTCTAGTAGATTGCCATCTTGTAACAAAAAGTGTTGAGCACAATCTAGGATAGGTTATTTGTCAAGTTTTTAGAACTGATATCGACCTTAAGTTTGGTTTTCAAGGGCATCATATTAAGATAACATGGTTGAAGACATGTTTCAAGCAGCTTCTAGAGAATCTAACCCCCAATGATATCGATTTTCATACTAAAGCATACTTTCTTTGCCTGAAAGGAGGTCTACTGATGCTAGAAAAATATGGTAATCTAGTTCATACCATGTACCTTCCACTTTTATCAAATTTCCAAGTGGCTAGTACATATAGTATAGGGTAAGTCATTTTGGCATGCCTATATAGGGTGTTATGCAAGGTGTGTAGAGTGGGGAACGAGGAAGTAAATGATTTCCTTGTGATTTGACAATCGTGCAGATTGTATTGACTTTCATGGATTGCACCTATACAGTTTCAACATCTCAATTTTCCTCTAGCGAAAAGGTAAAAGTGTAATCTTAAACCCTAAAATCCATTCCTTTCTAAATATTTTATATTTTAATAGGTGGTCCGAACATTGTAACCATATAACTAACTGGAAAGAATGATTTGTTAGAGATACAAGTATTAATTGATATGTAATGTAATGATTTTGTAAATTGTGTTTTATATTGTTAAATTCATTTACTTTAATTAATATCATATTATAATAGAATCTAAATGGAAATTTTTAATTTTTGTAATTTTTGTGGATGCCATACAAAGCAGAAGTGATTGTTGCTATACTACTACCAGAGGCACATGTGTATAACCATGTTTTTAACGTGTGCATACCACTTATATACTTTTCCCGCATCAAGTGGCATCCATCTGATTGAGTATTACAACAATTTGAGATGGTACAAGGAATTCCATTAAATGTAGAGAACATGGATGACTATCATCCCATAGATTTTCTTTTGAGAAAGGAGCATAATTAGGTCATTAGATTTATCGAGCTCATCACATATTAGACCAATCATCTCCAACATAAGCCACAAGCTACATTGATTGAGGATGGTAATTCTGAAACTTTCTAGGATTATATTTAATGGTTTACGAAGAACGGTAAACCATGTATTTATTTGCTAGGATAAGCTCTTGTAAATCTATACTTATCCAACAAGATAAGCTTTTATAAATCAAATTTAACGCTCACTTTCACAATGTCAAAGAAAGAACATGGAAACATAGGCCCAATGTGGCCTAAAAGGCCAAGATGGATGAGAGAGAAACCAATGACGTCATCATGGTATAGGTGTACCCATCAACAAAGTTGTTGGAGTAGAGGAAAATGGTCATGGTCAAGATAAAGGTTGAGGTATAAGTGTTCTTATAAAAGATACCCTATCTATTGTACCTGTTGAACCTAAATAAGGACCATACTTCCCAGTTGTAGAAGTGGATCCTATATTTGCCCAAAGCATGGACGAAGATCCAATGCACCAATCGGATGAGCAATGGAATTTTTTGTTATTCTTTTGTAGTACTTGAGGTAGATAATTTTATGTATTTATGTTACAAATTCAACTGAATTTAATTCTATAATTCATTTTCATTCCTTTGGTTTCAATTTTAGTATTTTCTTTGATAAGCATTGAAAAAATAGTGAGGCAAAAAGTGGATTAATTATGGCATGTATATTAAAGAAAAGATCAACAGAAAAGATCCACCCTATCGATTGTCTAATATAACCATCTATGTATGCTCAATGTGTCATTCATGCCACCACCATTAAGAAAGCTAAAGCATATGTGCGTGGATACCTTAAACCCATTTCCTTGAGCCCTAATATTTAACTTCTTAATGTTGTTCCCCAAAACCAAATGAACCTACCAAATGCAATAACCAATGGCCTATTTGGTTAAGCCACTAGGTATGTAATACCCCAAAAATTTTTACAGTAAAATATTATCCGTGATATAATAAAATAAGAAAATAAAGTGAAAAAAAAGGGAATTTTTGAGTTATGTCAATATTGGGAAGTATATTATGATATATTAATTCAAGAAAGGACTAAATTGCAAAGATGAGAAAAGTCTTGTTGCACAAGAGTAAATACTCAAAATTTAAGGGGTTGAAGTGTAAATATAAAAAAAGTTGAAGGAATAATGTTGCAAATATTTTAAGGGTGGAATGATCTAGAAACCAAGAAAAATTGATGAATTAGAACCAAATTAAATAGGTGAAAATTATGAGGGACTAAATTGCAATTTTACCAAATTAAGTGATGACTCAAGGATGAAATTCTAAAAGATCATGAAGGGAAAAATGGTCAATTAGTAAGAGAGAGAATTCTAGAATGTAATGCTTATTTGATGATATTTTAAATTAATTAATTAGATAAATATTATTTTATTAATATTTTTATGAGATGTTTATTATTATTATATGATTATTTATTTAGTATAAAAGGAAGGAAAGATGAAGAGTTAACAACACATTTATTTTCCCATGCAAACCAACGTAAGAGAAGAAGAAGAAAAGAAGTTTGCTTTCTTTACAATTTAGTCCTTCCACCAAAAATTCATTATTTTCACCTAAAAATTGAAAGAATTTTCATAGCCATCAAGAGATAAAGATAGCAAGGAGATGATGGGGAGCAAGAATATCAAGTTGGATTCAAGAAATAGAAGCTGGAGGAGAGAGAAAAATCAAGTTAAAGATTGAAGTCAATAAAAAAAGGTATGAACATCAAGATTTCAATATATTTTTAAGTTTAATAGTGTTGAAAAAGCATGGAATTGATGTTGATTTAGAGTTTTCTTATATATGGTCTTATGTTCTTGTCATGTTAGTGAAGAGAAAATAAGAGAAAGTGATGATAAATAGTGTAGAAAAAGAAATAAGGGTGTTATAAACATGGTAATTAATATCTTGCACTAAAACAGTTCTAGACAGCAGCATTAGTCTAACTTTGAAAAATCACCAAAAATTGTAGAAATCAAATTATAGGATGAATAAAATATGAAATTAAATATTATTGAGTCTAGTTTCTTATAGAAGAAATTATGTAAGCAATGAAATTTTAAATCATGAGATATAATAAATTTTGTAAGACAAGGTCAGAATAATTTTGGGTTCCCCTGTTCTGAATTTGAAAAATCATCAAAAATTGTAGAGAAATAATTATAGGCCTAAATTTATATGTTTAGAATCTTGAATGGTTCTTGTTTCAATATAAATAAATGGGAACATCATTCGAGTTCTGTATGAGGAGATAATTAATTTTTAGTAAAGAAGGGTCACAACTATCAGACAGCAGAATAGGGGTAACTTTAAAGAATAAACTGTACTTATTGACTAAATCAAAAATTCTGAAAATTTTATGGTAAGAATATATATGAGTCTAGTTTCAGGTAAAATTAGAGGATCATAATTTGGAGTTCTAGAGCTCCAGATATAAATAATTTAGTGACTATGACATAGATGGACAACTTGAATATTCATAAAAGTAAATAATAAAGATTATAGATAATGTTACTTACAAGTGTGTTATATACATTAAGGATGTGGAATGGAGAGGATGAGGAGGAAAATATATATGAATATTCAGCTAGCATGACTGATTTGCATGTTTTAGGCTTAAGGACTTAATTGAATAAAAGTAAAACTTCAGGGGACAATTTTGTAAAAATGTCAAAATGACCAAATTGAAGGGAATGAATTGTTTTATTATCTAAATTAATAAATTGAATGAAATTTTCAATTTAAGATCGGGTGAAAATTGGGAAAATGGTAAATTACCAAAATGTCCCTGAATCTTAACATTTCTACAATTTTGCTAGGTAAGTTCGTGTAACTTGAATTATATTCTTAAATGCTTGAATGTATGTTATTGATGTGAAAATAATTTGAATGTTCATTGTATGAAAATTGATGGAACATTGATATATTTGATAAAAAGGGGAAGAAATCTCGGTTGAAAAAAAGGAAATTTCGATGGATCTCTGAAAAGGAATTGACGGTAAAAAAGATCTAGCCCGGACGAGTGATTCTATCCTGAAATAGCTCTTCCGAAGAATACGTGTAAATGGATTTAGCCCGGACGGGTAATCCGAATTAGGGTCTGAATTTAGCTTGGACTGGTAATTCAGATCCAAGCTCATTAGAGTAATTGTCGTTGCAGGGGATTTAGCTTTGACCGGTAATCCCACTGTAAGGATGAGGTTCATGAGTGTGCTCTCTGATATGAAATGTGTAAGACCATGGTTGAAAGATACCATGGCAACCTGATATGAAATGTGTAAGACCATGGTTGAAAGATACCATGGCAACCTGGTTGAAAGATACCATGGCAACCTGATATGAAATGTGTAAGACCATGGTTGAAAGATACCATGGCAACGTGATATGAAATGAATAAGACCATGGTTGAAAGATACCATGGCAACATGACGGGAAATGAATAAGACCATGGTTGAAAGATACCATGGCAGCGTGACATGAAATGAATAAGACCATGGTTGAAAGATACCATGGCAACATGACAGAAAATAAATAAGACCATAGTTGAAAGATACCATGGCAGTGTGACATGAAATGAATAAGACCATGGTTGAAAGATGCCATGGCAACATGACAGAAAATGAGTAAGACCATAGTTGAAAGACACTATGGCATCATGTCAAAGATAAATAAGACCGTGGATGGGAGATGCGATGACATCTATTGAACAATTGATATTCAGGTAATATGTATCAGATGACGAATGGTTATATGAAATGGTTGCGTGAAATGTTTACAAGAACTGGTCATATGGAAATATGTACAAAATAGTTGTATAAAATAATTATGAAGATAGATAAGCGAAATAAGAATAAGTAC
Source organism: Gossypium arboreum (assembly GCF_025698485.1). Classification (NCBI taxonomy): domain Eukaryota; kingdom Viridiplantae; phylum Streptophyta; class Magnoliopsida; order Malvales; family Malvaceae; genus Gossypium; species Gossypium arboreum. The sequence goes on from NC_069081.1 coordinate 3,398,821, forward strand.
ATGGAATATAATTTTTGTTAAGTTTGATATAAACTTTACGAATAAATATACATAAAATATACGGAAATGATGGTGCATGAAATATTGATATAATGAAATGATTGATATATACTTATGAAGAAACGGTAAGAGAATGATATGTTTCATGACATGTACATATATGATTATCTTTGATATTTTGATACAAGGAAATTATGTAAGTAAAGACAATTATTAAACTCAAGTGTGACATGTCGAGAAAATAAGTATATAAACGTTGAATTTATATGAAATATATGCAAGTATACTAACAATGATGATTGACGCTTAGACAAGTGTCAAGCTATTGATTGAATGGTAACATGTTTAATTATAAGAAGTATTGAAATGGTAAGTACTTAGATGAAAATAAAATTTAAGATTTTGCAAAATTTTTTTATGATCTCGATTTAATTCCGGTTGGTTTTTAATGTATGTTTGGGGCTTCGAGGGCCCAATAGAGAGACGTTATGATTATTTTCAAAATATGAATAATAAATGACTCAGAATTATCTGAAAATATTCAGTAAACTCCGGTAATGCCTCGTACCTATTCCGACAATGGATACGGGTAGGGGGTGTTACAGAAACCAATGACGTCATCATGGTATAGATGTACCCGTCAACAAAGTTGTTGGAGTGGGGGAAAATGGTCATGGTCAAGATAAAGGTTGAGGCATAAGTTTATCAAAGGTACCCTATCTATTGTACCTGTTGAACCTAAATAAGGACCATACTTCCCAATTGTAGAAGTGGATCCTATATTTGCCCAAAGCATGGATGAAGATCCAATGCACCAATCGGATGAGCAATGGAATTTTTTGTTATTCTTTTGTAGTACTTGAGGTAGATAATTTTATGTATTTATGTTACAAATTCAACTGAATTTAATTCTATAATTCATTTTCATTCATTTGGTTTCGATTTTAGTATTTTCTTTGATAAGCATTGAAAAAATAGTGAGGCAAAAAGTGGATTAATTATGGCATGTATATTAAAGAAAAGATCAACAGAAAAGATCCACCCTATCGATTGTCTAATATAACCATCTATGTATGCTCAATGTGTCATTCATGCCACCAAAGCTAAAGCATATGTGCGTGGATACCTTAAACACATTTCCTTGAGCCCTAATATTTAACTTCTTAATGTTGTTCCCCAAAACCAAATGAACCTACCAAATGCAATAACCAATGGCCTATCTGGTTAAGCCACTAGGTATTTGTATTTTTGAGGGTTGACAATTTTGTAAAAATTCTCTTATTTGAAACAAACTTATAAAAAGTTGTTTTGGATTACCCTAAAGCCTTTTTCGATTTCACTAAACCTCAAAAAGATTGAGTTGGTGATGTCAAGAAATGTTACATTGTAGTTAGTATTTTTTTCACTTTGTTACTCTTTCAAAACACTAACAACCTTTAACCCATATCCTTAAACACACAGACACTAACCTCAATGATGAATGCATCATAAGCAAGTTTGTTAGGGATGTTTATAGGGTTTAAGGTTGGTTAAACTCACTAACCAAGGGAAGCAACCAAACAAGATTAAACTTAACATCTATCAGTGTTAAAGTCTATGTAGTTAGTTGTATTCTCAAACAATAATCACATCAGAAATCTTTGCAAAAGGAAATCATGCATGCAACTTTATTGAACTCGACATCCATGAATAATGAGATTAACATCCATGGATATAATAATTTATATCCAAAAATCTCGTTTATGATTTCATGGCAAGATATAGGTAAAGCAATGAACTCGACACCAATAGGTAAACCTTAGATTTCGTTGATTTTGAACTTAAGGATGACATGATTTTTTGGCTTTCAATTCAAAATAAAAATAAAAAAAAACAAATATTTGAGTCTTAAAGAAAAAAAATAAAGGGATTTATGGGTTTAAAACCAAAGGGTTCATGGGCTGTTAACAATTTTAGTAAGTAGAAAAGGTTCAGATACTTACATTGAGTATTTTAATTCCAATTTTCTTATCAGTGTACGACCTCATTCCCTGCAATATCTTTTCCCCCTTCTTGTTATTAAATCAAATTTGGAATTAGATGTTAAAGTTGGTTTGATTAAAGCTACAATTGGTGGTTTGGTTGTAAAATCTATAAGGATTAAAGTAGCTTGCCTACATGTAGGGTCTAGAAAGGTTGAAGCAATTGAGTCTTAGACATGATGTTTCTATATAGTAAATAAACCCCAAATTTAAAATAAATTCCCTTGCTTAGTTTCTTTTCTTATTAATCAATAGTGTTAGAGTACCTCAAAATTCTCTAATAGTAATAGATTAGTTTATGCTAGAAGAGGTGTTTGAGAATATACAGTAATAGATTATTATGGAGAAGCTATAGCAATAGATGATAGTCTAAAGGTAGTGGTTTCAAAAGGCATACAATGCATGTGATGAAAAAGCAAACCATTTAGTTAAAAACTATTTATTATTTATTAATTTTAAAACCAAACATTGGTGGTAAAAAACCTTAACTAAAGAATGCATGTGTGAACTTAGTAACTGATTAAGATATGTATGACACGCCATTAAAGTCAAATATAGAAACAATCAAGGATTTACATGGTTATATAAGATCCAACATTCTCTGTGGATTCTCAGTTTATATGTATCGTTGGTTTAGCTTGAAATGGTTGTAACACCCCTTACCCGTATTCATCGCTGAAATAGAGTAGGAGGCATTACCGGAGTTTACCGAATTAATTTTCCATTAATACGAGTTAAATACTATTCATTTACTAAAACATGTCATGGCGTCCTTTAGATGGGCCTCCAAAGCCCAAAACATACTTCGAGACTAAACCAGAATTAAATCGAAACCATAGGGAATTTTTCGCAAAATCCCAAAGTTTTTTTTTTTTTTTGCTCAATATAACCCCTTTATAAATATCTAACCTTCCCTACAAATTTTAAAATCGAGACCAATCCAACCAACCAATTCATTTCAATCAATTTGATACCAAATTATACTACTATTATAATTATACTATTTAACATATTCATCATTCTTTACTTTAATGTATATTTATTAAACAAGTCTTAGTATTTATATAATCATCAAACTTTATACATGCCATATAAATCAAAAAGAAATTTACAAAAGCTACCAGAGATAATCTGGATAGTGTGATCCTCTGTGTTGATCCGATCCTCCGTATACTTCCACGTCAATTTGGGTCGATTTGCAAAATTTGTGAAAGTTCAGGGACTAATCAGCTACTTTTTCTTTTCCTCGACTTGCGTCGGGTTCTCGATTTGCAGTAAAAATATGAAAAATCAGCTTAAGAAAACCCTTTTATGGTGTTTTTACTGATGAGAATGCAGAAAAATAATGAAAAATCTAGATAATTCCACTTTAGTCCTAGGTTTATTAAGTAAATTTTGCAATATTCCAATTTTGCCCTTAATTCATCAATTTTCCTGCTGATTTCATGCCTCTTGTCGTCCAGCCCAAATAGACCTTGGGTCTATTTGCCTTTTAAACCCTCTTTCTTTTATCATTTAAGCTGTTTAATCATTTCCCATAATTTTACATTTGTTACAATTTAATCCTTTTTATTCAATTAACTATCGAAACTTTAAAATTTCTTAACGAAACTTTAATACTAACTTATTAACACTCCGAAAATATTTATAAAAATATTTATGGCTCTTTTTAAAATTTTCAAACTCTCGATATCTCATTTTCGATTCTAATTTTTGAAATTTTTATTTCTAGTACACTATTCGCTATTTCAAAAATTTTCCTAACTTTACACTTAACTTATATTCACTAAATTATTAATATTTTCTACTCATTTGTCAGATTTAGTGATCCCGAATCACTGTTCCGACACCACTGAAAATTTAGGCTATTACAATTCTCCCCCTCTTTAGAAATTTCGTCCTCGAAATTTGTTTCCTGAAAATAGGTTCGGATATTGTGATCTCATTGGTTCCTCCGTTTCCCAGGTTGCCTCTTCCACACCATGTCGATGCCACAACACTTTTACTAACGGTACCCATTTGTTCCTTAACTCTTTAATTTCCCAAGCTAGAATTTTCACCGGTTCTTCTGAATAAGTCATGTCGGGTTGGAGCTCTATTTCTGTATGAGGAATTACATGTGATGGATCTGATCTGTACTGTCTCAACATAGACACGTGAAACACGTTATGAATCTTTTCAAGCTCCGGGGGCAAAGCCAATCTGTAAGCTACCGGACCGATTCTTTCAATGATTTCATACGGCCCGATAAATCGTGGACTGAGTTTTCCCTTTCTACCAAACCGCAAAACTTTCTTCCACGGTGACACTTTCAAGAATACACGATCACCCACATTAAAATCTATATCTCTTCTCTTTAAATCTGCATATGATTTTTTCCGATCGGAGGTAGCTTTTAAACAATCTCGAATAATACGAACTTTTTCTTTGGTTTCCCGAATCAAGTCCACTCCCATTAGTTTTCGTTCACTTAATTCAGACCAATATAATGGAGTTCTACACTTTCTTCCATACAGAGCTTCAAATGGTGCCATTTTAATACTAGTTTGATAACTATTATTATAAGCAAATTCGACTAAAGGTAAATACCTTTCCCAGCTGCCGCCAAACTCAAGTACACAAACACCTTAACATATCTTCTAAAATCTGAATCACTCGCTCATTGCCTGTGCATCGAGAGGATAAAAAACATCTTTGAAATTTAATTTAGTGCCCAAAGCCACCTGTAATTTACTCCAAAATCTCGAAGTAAATCTCGGATCCCGATCCAAAATAATAGATATTGGAACTCCATGTAATTTCACAATCTCAGAAATATACAATTCTGCTAACTTCTCCAATGAAAAATTTGATCTGACTGGAATAAAATGTGCCGACTTTGTCAATCTATGAACGATAACCCAGATTGAATCTTTCTTTTTCGAAGTCACAGGCAATCCTAATACAAAATCCATCGTAATGTGTTCCCACTTCCATTCAGGAATCATAATAGGTTGTAATAAACCCATTGGTACTTGATGCTCTGCTTTCACCTGCTGACAGATTAAACATTTTGCAACAAATTCACAAATCTCTCGTTTCATACCAGGCCACCAGTACATTCTTTTTAAATCGCAATACATTTTTGTACTACTCGGATGAATAGAATACTTACTATTATGAGCTTCAGCAAGAATATCATTTTTCAATTCTGGATTATTCGGAACACAAATTCTATTACAATAACGCAACATACCACCATCATCAATGCTATATTCTGAACTCAAATTATCCTGAACCGTTTGTTTCATCACTGTTTCGGATCATCACTCTGTAATTCACGGATCCGTTGAAGGAATGTAGATTTTGCTTTCAATTCTGCTAATACTGAGCCATCTTCATTAACAGACAAATGAACATTCATTGCTCGAAGTGCAAACAATGATGATTTTCGGCTACGTGCATCAGCGACCACATTAGCTTTCCCCGGGTGATAATTAATAACAAGATCATAATCTTTCAACAGTTCGAGCCACCGTCTCTATCTCAAGTTCAGCTCTTTCTGTGTCATCAAATATTTCAGACTTTTGTGATCGGTATACACATAACATTTTTCCCTATATAAATAATGTCTCCAGATTTTTAAAGTAAACACAATCGCGGCCAACTCCAAATCATGGGTAGGGTAATTTTTCTCGTGCGGTTTTAATTACCGAGAAGCATATGCCACTACTTTTCCTGATTGCATTAAAACACAACCCAAACCATTTAAAGATGCATCACTATACACAACATATGGTATACCTGATTCTAGCTGAGTTAACACTGGAGCTTCTGTCAACATTTTCTTCAACTGGTCAAAACTTTGTTGGCACTCTTCAGACCATACAAATTCAACATTCTTCTAAAGTAATCGAGTCATCGGCAAGGCAATCATTGAAAAATTTTTAACAAATCGGCGGTAGTATCCTGCTAATCCCAGGAAACTCCGCACTTCTGTTACGTTCTTTGGAGTTTTCTAATTCACCACTGCTGACACTTTACTTGGATCTACTCGAATTCCTTTAGCTGAAACAATATGACCCAGAAATCCAACCTCATGTAGCCAAAATTCACACTTGCTGAACTTTGCATACAACTGCTTTTCTCTCAAGGTCTGTAACACACTTCTCAAGTGTTGTACATGATCAGGCTCGGTCTTCAAATAGATCAGTATATCATCAATAAATACAACCACGAATCTATCCAAATAAGGTTGAAAAATCCGATTCATCAAGTCCATAAATGCAGCAAGAGCATTAGTTAAACCAAATGGCATTACCAGAAACTCGTAATGACCATACCGAGGTCTAAAGGCAGTTTTTGGCACGTCACATTCTTTAACTTTCAGCTGATAATACCCAGATCGAAGATCTATTTTTGAAAACACAGCAGCACCTTTCAACGGATCGAACAAATCATCAATGTGGGGCAAAGGATATTTGTTCTTGATTGTAACCTTATTTAACTGTCTGTAATCTATACACAATCTCAACGAGCCATCTTTCTTTTTTACAAACAAAACAAGTGCACCCCAAGGAGATGTACTTTGTCTAATAAACCCCTTATCTAACAATCCTTGCAACTGAGTTTTTAACTCTTTTAATTCAGTCGGTGCCATTCTGTATGGTGTTACGGATATTGGAGCTGTTCCCGGGATCACATCAATCACAAACTCAACTTCACGATCTGGTGGTAAACCGAGCAATTCCTCAGGAAACACATCAGGAAATTCATTAACAACTGGCAACTGTTTCAACTTTGATTCAGAATCCCGATATCAAGAATATAAGCTAAATATGCTTCATTACCCTTCCGTATTAGCTTCTGAGTTGAAAAGGTTGAAATAATTCAGACATTATCTTTCATATTTCCAAACTCAGCCGAAATCATTTCTCCTGTCTGATTTTTCAAATCAATCCGTTTCTCTCGACAGTTCACTACAGTATCATGTTTTGTTAACCAATCCATCCTCAGAATAATATCAAATTCCTGAAAGGGTAACAACATCAAATCAGCAGGGAATTCACAGCCTTTCACTTTTAGTGGACAATTACGACATATTAAATTCACCATCACACTTTGACCTAATAGATTAGTGACTTGTATATCATAATTAGTGGACTCAACAGATAATTTCTTTTCAGATGCTAGCATAGTGCAAATATATGAATAAGTAGACCCAAGGTCTATTAATGCATAAACAGTAACATCATAAAGATAGAAAATACCAGTAATTACATCAAGAGCCTTAGCCTCTTCTCTTGTTCGAATGGCATAGGTACGTGCTGGTGCTCTATTCTCTGATTGACTAACTGGTTCTCTCATACCCAAACGGGTAGCCCTTGTAGCACTGCTCTGGCCCGAACGTCTACTTATTTGGGGAGTGGTTCTCTGTATCTCTTTCTGATCCACTTCATCTTTTTGCAGCTGGGGACAATCTCGAATAAGATGATCAATAGCCCCACATTTATAACAAGCCCCCATCTTAGTCCTGCATTTATCGAAATGATGTCTTCCACAATATTGACACTTAGGCCGGGGAGTATTTTGAACACTGCTCACACTTGCTGCAGGTCTACCAAATACCCTGAAATCAGATTTCTTGATCTACCTCTACCCAATCTTCCCAGCACTAATGTAGTTCGACTAATTTCTTCTCTATATTTCTTCACCGGCAAATCTGAAAATGACTTAGAAGCACCTCTTTTAAATGACTCTTTATTTTTCCGATCTCGTTGTATTTTTCTGTTATATACTTTTTCGAGCTTTTGAGCACGGTCTGACAGAACAACGAACTCCCGTATTTCATTACCCCCAATCATCATTCTAATCTCATCATTTAACCCTTCTTCAAATCTGATACATATTTCTTCTTCAGTAGGTACAATGTCTCGAGCATATTTGCTGAGAAAGAGAAATTCTCTTTCGTATTCAGCCACTGACTTATTTCCCTGCCGTAGGTTAAGAAATTCTCTCTTTTTCTTGTCTAGATATCTTTTCCCTGCATATTTCTTTTTAAACTCGTTCTGAAAAATTCTCAAGTAAGCTTCTCTGCAGGTACTACAGCTTCCACAGTTTCCTACTAATTATATGCTTCTTCTTTTAATAATGAGATGGCACATCGTAGATAATCCTCCGGAGAACAAGCCATCTGTTTAAAAATTCTTACCAAACTCTGTAGCCAATACTTAGCTTTTACAGGGTTATCATCTGATCTCCCTCGAAATTCCTCAGCTCTAAACTTCCTAAGCTTTTCAATAGGAGAACGTTTACTAGTTTCAATTATTGAAGGATGTGGAGAAGCAACCGGAGGTACCACAGGTGGTGCAGTAGGGGGAGGAGGTGGTTGAGCCTGACTTCTTTCTTGTATCATCTCCTTATACCACTGATTTATAACTCCATAAATTATATTTTTAAGTTCTCGCTCTCGCATCATAGAACTTGGAATATCACTACTTGTTCCTTGTTCAGAAGTCTGCACTCTACTGTTAGCTTCCTTCTGTTCAGTGCGTTCAGGTCTATCTGACATCTTTATAATCGAAGAATATCTATAAAAATGACAAAGATTAGATCAGATCATACACATCACACTATCACAGATTTATATGGCATGTATTTCTAAACACTTTACATGTAACACATGTTCCGAGAACCGGCTAAACCAGGCTTTGATACCACTAAATGTAACACCTCTTACCCGTATTCGTCACCGAAATAGAGTAGGAGGCATTACCGGAGTTTACCGAATTAATTTTCCATTAATACGAGTTAAATACTATTCATTTACTAAAACATGTCATGGCGTCCTTTAGATGGGCCTCCAAAGCCCAAAACATACTTCGAGACCAAACCAGAATTAAATCGAAACCATAGGGAATTTTTTGCAAAATCCCAAAAAAAAAATTTTGGCTCAATATAACCCCTTTATAAATATCTAACCTTCCCTGCAAATTTTAAAACCGAGACCAATCCATCCAACCAATTCATTTCAATCAATTTGATACCAAATTATACTACTATTATAATTATACTATTTAACATATTCATCATTCTTTACTTTAATGTATATTTATTAAACAAGTCTTAGTATTTATATAATCATCAAACTTTATACATGCCATATAAATCAAAAAGAAATTTACAAAAGCTACCAGAGATAATCTGGATAGTGTGATCCTCTGTGTTGATCCGATCCTCCGTATACTTCCACGTCAATCTGGGTCGATTTGCAAAATTTGTGAAAGTTCAGGGACTAATCAGCTACTTTTTCTTTTCCTCGACTTGCTTCGGGTTCTCGATTTGCAGTAAAAATATGAAAAATCAGCTTAAGAAAACCCTTTTATGGTGTTTTTACTGATGAGAATGCAGAAAAATAATGAAAAATCTAGATAATTCCACTTTAGTCCTAGGTTTATTAAGTAAATTTTGCAATATTCCAATTTTGCCCTTAATTCATCAATTTTCCTGCTGATTTCATGCCTCTTGCCGTCCAGCCCAAATAGACCTTGGGTCTATTTGCCTTTTAAACCCTCTTTCTTTTATCATTTAAGCTATTTAATCATTTCCCATAATTTTACATTTGTTACAATTTAATCCTTTTTATTCAATTAACTATCGAAACTTTAAAATTTCTTAACGAAACTTTAATACTAACTTATTAACACTCCATAAATATTTATAAAAATATTTATGGCTCGTTTTAAAATTTTCAAACTCTCGATATCTCATTTCCGATTCTAATTTTTGAAATTTTTATTTCTAGTACACTATTTGCTATTTCAAAAATTTTCCTAACTTCACACTTAACTTATATTCACTAAATTATTAATATTTTCTACTCATTTGTCGGGTTTAGTGATCTCAAATCACTGTTCCGACACCGCTGAAAATTTAGGCTATTACAATGGTAACCTCAATACTATGTCTGCTTGTGTGAGCAAATTCATAAATGTCAGCTTGTATAAGCAACCCTGATTACTGTCAACTTGTGTAAACATTGTAGTCTCTTGTATCCGAGTTCGATTTACTAAGGTTATTTTAGGTGAAATCAGTAACCTAATGGAAATGAAATTGTTGAAATGATTTGAATATGAATTGGTTGGTACATGTTATTAATTGAATTGTTGTATATGTATATGTATGACTTGTGTTATAAGTTTTGATATGTAAGTGGACTAACCTATTGGTTGTATTTTTTTGATATGCACATGATACTATAAATTATTCCAGGGGATGACATATTGAATTCCAAAGTGTTTAAATATTTAGTTTGTTGTAATGTCAAGGTACGTTACGTAAATTTTGTTTGAGCTTATGAAGCCTTCAATATGCTTACCACATCATTTTCCCTTTCCTTGTAGATGGTCAACTTGCAAAATGTGTCAAGTGGATCAACGAGAAGCTCACACTATCCCATTATTGATTCGATAGTTTTCTAATCGTTTTACAATCCAGTTTTGTGGCATGTACATAGGTGTTTGTATATGTTAACTTGAAATGATAGTTTTAGTTTGAAACTTCACTAATGTTTGATTTGGGTAAGGTTAATGCCTAATTGTATATGTATGTTTTGGAAATATGTTGAGATATATTATGGCAAATTGAAATGCCATAAACGGGATATAATTTAGTGTGTTTCAAGAAGTTTAAGATAGGTAAATGTTTGGCATTTGTCAAATGGTTTGGTTTGGATGCCGTGGTATTGGAATGATATGATTAATGGTTGAATATGTGGTATAATTTGATGTTGAAATGATTGAGATTAATTTACATCTTTTGGTATGTATTGGAAGTGTTTTGGTGTAGGTAAGGTTAATCAAGTACACACAAAATGAAAGGATTGTGTGGTAGTCATGAGATATGTTTCTACTTGGGAGTTAATCCTACTTTGATATCCAAGTCATGCTATATCCCACTTGGACTTTTAGACAACATAATAGTCCTAACATGAGTTAGTTGCTCACAATGACTCTATAGACTATAAACTTTTGGTTTAGATTACCTACTAACATAAATAGTATTTTGCATTGCAAAACAATCTTTGTGATGTAACTTCATATTAGTTTAAATTTTAGGTAATTGGTGAGTCAATGTTTGCTTTTACCATTTGCTTGACATGCAAACCCATTAAAGAAATACATGCATAAAATTATGAATATTAAGCTAGTTATTTTTATTAATTAATAAATTTAAGTTTAGTTTAATCTATGGAACAGGTGTTTCACTAAGGGCATATATCATAACATCACAAATAAAGCGTCCAATTTATACTTTGCTCCAACTTTGATGTTTGAAATACTGTTGGAACAAATGACTTGGTTTGCAATTGTATAAGACAACTTTGTTCTAACTTATGTTAGAATAGAGAGTAGAACAGAACAAATTCACTAAAAGGTAAAACAATAAGTAAAGAAAAATAACAAGCAATATTTGTTACTGTAGTTCAGATCAACAATCCTACATCTACAAAGCCTTGTTTAGAGGATGATTTTATTCAACAATCCAATTGTATCACCCATTGGCTAAAGCTCAAATTACCCTTATGACAATTGATATTTGTTGCCCCAACAATTTCTTAGATTTTAAAAATCCCTCTTCCAAATACCTCACTTACAAACAATGTAAACTCTCCAAAAAAAATACCTATAGAGCATTGAACCACACAACTAAAAATATTCAACAAAGCAACCAAAAGTCACTAAAAAAACTACGTTACAGTGTGAGGCATAAAGAACCTATTTTTAGCCTGATACAAAAGTCCCTTAGTAGTGTTTTGATAAGCCTTAAACTCTTATTTAAAAGTTGAAAATATTCATTAACTATCTTGAGTGTTTATCACATAAAAGCCTTTATAAAAAAGCTCCCTAAAAGTTTCAAATACTCTAAAAAATAATGATAAGGATAAGTATCCAGAAAAGGTTAAACTCCTCTCCTTCCTCTCCAAGGCTGTTTGGAATATCATGATTACATTTTGTAGCATGCAATTACTTCCTCACTTTCTTTTCAACAAGATTAAATCATAAGCCATGGTATTAAAAAGTCAAATATGTCAACACAAAATCTTCGACTACACTAAAACTACCAAAATTGTTGTTTTATATGTTTTCCTAACATGAAGTGGAACAAGAGAAGTGATGCAATCATAAACCAACAAAAAATTCGACAAAGGCAAGTGCACCTATCAATTAGCAGTATAGCTACAGTGAGCAGAGATATCGCTCCCAAGAAGACTAAAAGTACTAGTAATTACTGTCTTCCTATTATTTAACTGACAAATTGGAGAGATTGATTAAAACTAAAATTAACTAAATTAATTAACTAAAGAACATGGCAAATAACGAATCAAGAAAACAAATGATTAACAACCAAGAAGCGCAACAATACCCAGGAAAGAATCCACCTAGATTTCATCTGGCATTATCAATCTAAATTAAACAATTTCTCCACTTAGTATCTTCATTAGTAGAAATCCCAAAATTATGCTAATATCTCTTTTCAAGACTATGAACAACTGACTCTAGGTTGATTAATTGAAATTTCTTTCTAATTAAAACCTCTATTGTCACATTAACTCGATTTATGGATCCTCCTATTAGATTTGACTCTAATCCTGTAGATTTATGTCATCCTATTTCTAAGATTGCATGCAACTCCATTTAATTATGCTAGATGTACTCTTAAATAGGGTCTATTGCTCCTATGATTTAAGCACATCAAACATAGATTAATAATCTAGAAATATTAAACCAAGAATTAAGTACACATAATTGAGAACAAGATCTAAGCATTTATTACATAAAACAGAAATCAAAAGACAAAACACATCTTGGGGGTCATCTCCCTAGGTATTTAGAAAATTAGTTCATAATTACAAATAAAAATATCTCAAAGACATTATAACAACAAAAAATAATGAAACTCATAATAAACTTCAAAGAAATAGAAAGGAGATAGTCAATCTTGATGGAAATTTGCTTCAGATTCAGCTTCAATGGTGTTTTCCGAGTTGTTTTCTTCAATATTCTTTGACGACTTACTCCTATCTTCTTATCTTTGTCATATATAAGTATTAGAATGCCTGAAAAAACCTAAAAATTGCGTTTCCCCTCATGTTTGGAGTGCAATTTGTAAAATCCACAAGGTCTGGCACATGTCCATGTGTCCAACCCGTGTGGAATAACCCAGCCCATGTGACTTCAAAAACTTTTTTTGATTTTCTATTTTTCACTTCTTTTGCTCCTAAATCATCTCCTAAGTATAGAAACATGAATTTAAAGGATTAGGAGCATAAAATTCACCATTTTAAATCAAATAATCATCCAAAAACGCCTTAAAAATGAGGCTAAAACATGTTACTTTTGGCATTTATCAAGAAACAACCAAAGTTCCAACAATCTCCCCCTTTTGCATTTGGACAAAACCAACAACAAATGATTAGAACATAATCCAAACAAGTCAAAGGAAACTAGAATATGCCTCCCCTAAAGAAATAGAACGATGTTCAATCATAGGTTTCCCTTATTAGTGCTTGTTCATCACATTGTCCACCAAGCATACACATATTCTTCAAATTAATTTCAAGAGTTATAGAGCATGAAATATAAGTTGAACATATATCATCTAGTAGCCAACAAAAACAACATCAAGTAGCATAGAAAGAAAAATAACAATGACAGTAGTAGCAATAAAAGATATTAAAATAAATCATAAACCACCACCAGATCAACAAATTCACCAATCAACATGAACATGTCATTTGTTGCTACCATTTTCTCCTTTTTTTTTTTTGAAAAGATGCCACAACTTCTCCCTTCACCTAGAGGTTTTTTCAACAAACCTGACCTTCTAGCTATTAACCTTTGAATATGAGAATTAAATAACTTCATTTCAGTCTTCAAAAACTCCCACACTTGAGCCTTTTAGGCATCCAAATTAGAGGAATCTATTGCATTTTAAGTTGGAATAAAGGATGGAACAGTTGCATATCATCTCATCAAATTTTGCTTTCTTAACCACCAATCGCTTTAATGTCATGATTAAAATAGTACTTGTAATAAAATAACTAGCCAAAAGAAATTCCGCCACTATATCAAAAATCATTTCAAAAACACAATTAACTATACCAATGGCACTAAATAAACATAATTACTCCCCTTTACTCTATTCATTCCAATTGGATTGCTTTGTTTTTTTTTAGAGGAGATGAGGTTAAAAGCTGTCTCATCAGTAATAGGGGTTCCAATTCATTCCAATAGTAACCTTTTCCATAAAATCTACATCAAGTTTGTCCAATGCTCAATAAATCTTTAATATAATCTCCATAAGCTACAACACTATGCTTCACATAAGCATAAATAAATTGTTGATTTTCATAACTCAAATGGGTTTGATCATTTCTCATTCAAATTTGCTTATGTTGTGGTATCTTTGTTCCATTCATTGTTGTAACATGTTTTGCAACAAACCTGAACTTATTCCAATCTCGCATCATTTTGAAACAATATGATCTGATTTGTCATGTTTTCCCAAAATAATGACATAAAATGTAATACCCTTAATTCGATAAGTAGACCAGCGAATGATGGTGTTACCAAAAGACTGAAAACATCACGCAATATCACAACAAAGGTGCTCACTAATTAAGCTATTTGATATATAGTGGCAAACAAGTTTTAAAATATCACTTGGCAGATTATGGTTGTTATGACATATGCTCAAGGAAAAAAATATAAGAGTACGCTAATAACATACATAACAATTTGAATTTTTGGAGAATTTCCAATAATAGTCAGCATATACAAAATATTGTATGAAAGTACAACTCGAAATCACTTTATACAAAGTTTAAATACAACTCGAAATCACTTTATACAAAGTTTAAACAAAAGAGTGACTTTGTAAAATGGTGAAGGGGTGGAAATTGTTGTGGTTGGAGAGCGGGCTCAACTTCTGTCCCATATGGTCTCAAAAATTAGAGCAGAGAATATGATGGGTGAAGGTTGCGAAGACTACCTAGCTTATGTGATGGGTTCGCAGGACAAAGAGGTTAGGGTTCACAATATTCACACTGTAGAGGATTTTCTTAACTTATTTCCATATGAGCTACTTGGTTTACCCCCAAATCACGAGGTGGAGTTTGGCATTGAATTATACCTTAGTAAAAATATCAGTCATTAGTGCACAAAAACTCGTAAGTTGACCATAGTTACTATTATTATATTGTGACTTCCTACATGGAGAAATAAGGAAGGTGAAAGAATGAGAAATTAAGTAGTGAGTGGAAAAAGGTTACTAATGGGGGTGAATAAGGAACAATATGATGTGTGAAACTAATTCGTGATTAAAACGATTTTGATGCTTCCTATTTTTGATTTCCATACCAACCTTTAGCCTTAGAACATTACAAGTCGAAAAGCCTTGTGTGACCTAGGTAAATTTGTTTGTGAATGGACATTGTATTGAATAATTGTAATAATAATTGTCTATATTTTGCTAGTATAATCAAATTACCTATATGGTTTCTTGATGGATCAATATATTCGATGACCTTTTTTTTTGTATAATTTGTAATATACTGAACTTAGGTTTTAAAGTTGATAATGGTAAGTCATTTACATATCATGCTAGAATTATGTGTATTTACGATTATTCTCATTTCCTTTACGCCTAAACTAACCCTTGTATCATACTTTCTCAAGAGTCACCATTTGTTTCATGTTTTTATTTTCTATGTTTTCTTGGTTAGGACAAGCAATGACTTAAATGTGGGGGAGTTTGATCTGTCGCAATTCGTTGTAAAATATTAAACTATTTTTTCATACATAATGAGCTCATAGGAAAGCAATTTACTATCTTTTTGTTTAGTTTTCATTTTTAGTTCACAAATAATAGAATGAGAAATTTTGACTATATATATGACTATGCAAGCCAAGGGAGGCCTAAAGGTAGACTAACATATTTAGTGAGTGTATAGGATACTATTAAGAGGCATGGATGCAACATGAAGCTTCAATGTTGCAACACAAAAAAATAAATATCAAAGGAGCAGACTGTCTTCGGTGTTATGACATAACTAGAGAATGTTGCGACACAGCCCTAAAGACACACGGAAGCTAGTAAACTACCATCAGTGTCGCGACACAGGCCATAGGGTGTCATGACACCGACGTGACGAGGCCAATTAATAAGCCAATGGTGTTTTCATCCACACAACAACTTTTAACGGGAAATTGTTAGCCAAATTAAGTCAATGACTAGCAACCAACCCTAGGCCTATAAATAGGATTGCTCTGATTAGTTTATAGACAATTTTTCACTTAGTTTAATTTGTCATTCTTGCTTAGTTTTATTTCTATTTGTAATTTAGGTTTATTTTCAGTTGTAATTGTAGTTTAGTTTTTATTTCGTTCTTTGCAGGATTTGACTTGTGGATCAACCAAACTCTTAAGCGGACTATCGTTCACACGTTATAAATACATATCAAGATTTTTCTCAACTTTTTTTCTTGATCTTTTCGTAATTTTTATCTTTTTAGTCAAGTTTATGATGTTTGTTTAATTCAAGGGGAACTAATCCAGTAATGGGAGATTAACGAGTGGATGTGGAATTAATTAACTACTTTGTAAGGTTTCTTAGCGGATCAGTTGGTTGGTATAGAAAGTGATGCATCGTAAACCAACGAAACATCTAATTAAGGCAAGTTCACCTATTAATTAATAGTATAGCTACGGTGAGCACAAAGATTGTTCCCACGAAGACTAAAAGTATTAGTAATTACTATTATTTAATTGATAAATTCGAGTGATTGATTAAAAACTAAAATTAACTAAATTAATTAACTAACGAACAAAGCAAGGAACAAAACAAGAAAATAAACGATTAACAACTAAGAAGCAAAATAATACACAAGAAAGAATCCACCTAGATTTCATTTGTCATTGTCAATCTAAATTACGCAATTTCTTCACTTAGTATTGTGAACCATAAAAATCCCTGAATTATGGTAATATCTCTTTCGAAAGTAAGAGCAACCCCTATTATCACATTAACTTAATTTATGGATTCCTTAATTAGATTTGACTCTAATATGATAGATTTATGTCGTCCTATTTATAAGACTACATGTAACTCCACTCAGTTACACTAGATCTACTCTTAAACAGGGTCTATTCCTCCTCTGATTTAAGCACATCAAACATAGATCAATAATCTAGAAATATCAAACCACGAATTAAACACACATAATTGGAACAAGGTCTAAGTATTTATTGCGTCAAATAAAAATCAAAGGATAGAATTCATCATAAGGTTCATCTCCCTAGGTATTTAGAAAATTATTTTATGCTTGCAAATAACAATATCTAAGATGTAGTATAACCACAAGAAACAAAGAAACTCATGATGGCTTCCTAAGAAATCAATTGGGAATCTTCAATCTTGACGGAAATTTGCTTCAGAATCGACTTCAATGGTGTTTTTCATATATACATCTTAGAATGCTCGAAAAACCTGAAAATTGCATTTCCCCACTGTTCAAAGTGCAAATTTGTGAAATCGACACGGTTTGTTACATGGCGTATGGTAGCCAGTGTGGCTCACACGACCGTGTGGATAGGCCATGTGGAAGGGGTCAGCCTGTATGGCTCTTGTAGCTTGCTCATATTTTTCGTTTTTCACTCGTTTTTCACTTGTTTTTCACCCCTTTTGCTCTCAAATGCTCTCCTAAGTATAAAAATATGATTTTAAAGTATTAAGAGTATAAAATTCACCATTAACATTGAATAATCACCTAAAATTGCATTAAGAATGGGATTAGCACCTATCGGAAAGAACTTAAAACCCTAGGCTTGACGTGTAATACCCTGAAAATCTTTACAGTAATATATTATCCTTGATATAATAAAATAAGGAAATAAAGTGATAAAAAGGGAAGTTTTGAGTTATGGCAACATTGAGAAGTAAATTATGATATCTTGATTCAGGAAAGGACTAAATTGTAAAAGTTAGAAAAGTTTTGTTGCCTAAGAGTAAATACTCAAGACTTAAAGGGTTAAAGTGTAAATATGAAAAGTTGAAGGACCAATAGTGTAAATATTTTAAGGGTAGAATGATCTAGAAACTAAGGAAAATGGATGAATTGGGACCAAATTGAATAAGTGAAGAACTATGAGGACTAAATTGCAATTTTACCAAATTAAATGATGACTCAAGGATGGAATTCTAAAAGATCATGAAGGGCAAAATGGTCAATTAGTAAGAGAGAGAATTCTAGAATGTAATGATTATGTTAATGATATTTTAAATTAATTAATTAGATAAATATTATTTTATTAATATTTTATGAGATATTTAATATTATTTTATTATTATTTATTTAGTATATAAGGAAAGAAAGATGAAGAATTTTCATCATCTTTCCTTTCCATGCAAACTAACGTGAGAGAAAGAGAGGAAGAAAGAAAGTTTTACTTTCTTTACAATTTGGTCCTTTACCAAAAATTCACCATTTTCACCCAAAAATCAAATGAATTTCCATAGCTACCAAGAGAGAAAATGTTAAGGAGAACATGGGGAGTTAGAATATCAAGTTGGATTCAAGAAATAGAAGCTGGAGGAGAGAAAATCAAGTTAAAGATTGGTATCAAGAGAATAAGGTAAGTACATCAAGATTTCAATACGTTTTTAAGTTTGTTATTGTTGATAAATCATGGAAATAATGTTATAGTAGAGTTTTATTACATAATGTCCTATGTTCTTGATATGTTAGTGAAGAGAAAATAAGAGAAAGTGATGAGAAATGGTGTAGAAAAAGAAAATAAGGGTGTTATAACATGGTAATTAATATCTTGCACTAAAACAGTTATGGACAGCAGCAGTAGTCTAACTTTGAAAAATCACCATAAATTTTATAAATTGAATTAGAAGATGAAAAAAATATGGAATTAAATCTTAATGAGTCTAGTTTCTCATAGAAGAAACAGTGTAAGCAATGAATTTGTAAATTTTTATATATAATGAATTTTGTGAGACAAGGTCAGAATGAATTCGGGTTCCCCTGTTCAGACTTTGAAAAATAATAAAAAAAGGAAGAAAAATAATTAGAGGCTTAAATTTATATTTATAGAATCCTGAATGAGTCTAGTTTTATTAGAAACAAACTAGAACATCATTTGAATTCTGTAAAAGGAGATAACTAATTTTTAGTGAAGAAGGGTCAGAACTGTTAGACAGCAGAACAGGGGTGACTTTAATGAATAAAATGTACTAATTGGCTAAACCAAAAATTCTGAAAATTTTATGATAAGAATACATGTGAGTCTAGTTTCAGGAAAAATTAACGGATCTTAATTTCGAGTTCTGTAGCTTAATATATAAATAATTTAGTGACTATGACGCAAATGGACAGTTTTGAATGTACATATAAGTAAATAGTGAAATTATTGATAATGTTACTTGTTGTATGTTATATAAATTAAGGATGTGGAATGGAGAGGAGGAGGAGGAAAATATGTATGAATATTCATTTAGCATGGCTAATTTGCATGTTTTAGGCTCGTGGACTAAATTGAATAAAAGTAAAATTTTATGGGCAATTTTGTAAAATGTCGAAATGACTAAATTGCATGAAATAGATTATTTTGTTATTTAAATTACAAAATTTAACGAAATTATCAATTTAGTTCAAGATCGGGGAAAACATGTTTTAGGGATTAAATTGAAAAGTGTTGAAATTATGGAAAATTTTGATATTTTATAGAATTCATGGACTGTTATCAATATATATGAGAATAATAGTTGGAAATAAGGATTAAATTGCAAGAATTTTACTTTCACATCCCTAAGGATGAAATCGTCATTAATTAAAGTTTAGGGGCAAAATGGTAATTTTGCCTAGAGCATTAATTAAATGTATTAGAATATGAAATGAATGAAAATGATGATCAAATTTATTTATAAAGATCCGGACGACACAAATACGAGACTTGATCATGGAAAGAAAATATATCGAATAATGAAATAATAAACACGAGCAATCAATGAGGTAAGTTCGTAACTTGAATTATATTCGAAATGCTTGAGATTGTATGTTATTTATGTGAATATGATTTGAATGTTCATTGTATGAAAATTTATAAAACATTGATATATTTGATAAAATGGGAAGAAATCCGGTTGAATGAAAGGAAAATTCGATGGATCTCGAAAAGAAATTGACGGTAAAAAGGATCTAGCCGGACGGGTGATCCTATCTGATATAGCCCTCCGAAGAATACGTGTAAAATGGATTTAGCCGGACGGGTAATCCGAATTAGGTCTGAATTTAGCTTTGACTGGTAATTCAGATCAATCTCATTAGAGTAATTGTCGTTGCGAGGATTTAGCCTAGACCGGTAATCCCGACAATACTCTATGAGTTTATATTGCAGGGGATTTAGCCTGGACTGGTAATCCCGCTGCAAGGATGAGGTTCGTGGGAGTGTGCTCTCTGATATGAAATGTGTAAGACCATGGTTGAAAGATACCATGGCAACCTGAGTGTAAGACCATGGTTGAAAGATACCATGGCAACCTGATATAAAATGTGTAAGACCATGGTTGAAAGATACCATGGCAATGTGATATGAAATGAACAAGACCATGGTTGAAAGATACCATGGCAACATGACAGAAAATGAGTAAGACCATAGTTAAAAGACACTATGGCATCATGTCAAAGATAAATAAGACCGTGGACGGGAGACGCTCTAGCATCTGTTGAACAATTGATATTCGGTAATATGTATCGATGACGAATGGTTATATGAAATAATTATGAAGATAGATAAACGAAATAAGTATAAGTACATGAAATATAATTTATGTTAAGTTTGATATAAGCTATTACCTAATAAATATACATAAAATATATGGAAATGATGGAGCATGAAATATTGATATAATGAAATGAATGATATATGCTTATGAAGAAAGCGGTAAGAGCATGATATGTTTCATGACATGTACATATATGATTATCTTTGATATGTTGATACAAGGAAATTATGTAATTGAGACTATTATTAAACTCAAGTGCGATATGTCGAGAAAATAGATATATCGATGTTGAATTTATATGAGATATGTGCAAGT
Organism: Gossypium arboreum; assembly: GCF_025698485.1. Lineage (NCBI taxonomy): Eukaryota > Viridiplantae > Streptophyta > Magnoliopsida > Malvales > Malvaceae > Gossypium > Gossypium arboreum. The sequence continues at coordinate 3,419,991 of NC_069081.1, forward strand.
ATACTAACAATGTTGCTGTTTGATGCTTATACAACTGTCAAACTGTTGATTGAATGGTAATATATTTATTTATATGATGCATTGAATCGGTAAGTATTTAAATTTTTTTTAGTGATCTGTAAATGGTAGTAATGCTCCGAAACCCTGTTCTGGCAGCGGATACGGGTTAGGGGTGTTACATGACGACCATAGGAAGTCATATAGGTGGGAATGAACACAAAATTAGTATTGACTATTTATGAAAATCTTACTCCAATTCGGTCTGAAATGTGAGGTCGAAAGATAAGTATTTCTTACCGACTCATTAGGTTAGTGGAAGGCCGAGAGGCCCTGCTAGGTTAATGACTAGTTGGTTGCATAGAACCCGAAACAAGAGTTAGTTATGAAAAAGCGAGTTAGTCTTCTGTCAATTATATCTGATAAAATCTATAAATTGTTTTTCTTTTTTGTTTTTAAGTTTTTTTTAGTAGTTTTTAAATTATTATTTTTCACCACCTTAGGATTAATCGTTATGTAGTTTAATTAAATTACTAACTAGACCTGTTTGTGTAAGGATTAGGATTAGTTTAGTCTTGCCTCCCTTGGGTATGATCATCGGAGTACTTCCATAGTTTAGTCTCGCCTCCCCTGGGTACGATCTTCGGAGTACTTCCATACTTCATTGTAAAACTATATTACGACTAGACCCATATACTTGCAGAATTTGCTTAACTCTTATATTTTGGTTACAGTATCACACTTTAGACATTAGTACGTTCGGAGGCAGTAAAAAAGATATGATAAAGTATTACTTGGAAGAATAAAAAATTGTTAGTTTCGAATGACAGCTAAAATAAAGGCATTTCAAAATCAGATTATGATTTCTACAAAACATTGTTATAAAGGGTTTAATTGTTTGAGTGGTAGGTTTAGAGGAAGCTAGAGTGATGGAAATAAACTAACTTATGTGTTTCATAAATTGATGAATGATATTGTTTAATAAAAATTGAATTAAAATTGCATTATAGATCGAGATTTGAATCATTCAATAGAAGATCACGGGAAAAGAAAAGTAGTTGAGTAGTTTGTATTGTCGCGAGTGATCATTCCACCAGGTAAGTTCATACAGTACAAATGTTATTTAAATTTATTTCATTTTTATTCTTAAATTGTATAATTGAAAATATGGTAAGTAGATTGATTATTATATATAGAGAGAAGAAATACCGAGTATGTATGAAAGAATGTGAATGAAATTACAGAACGACAACGTCCCAATAAACTTAGTAAAAGACTAATACGCATGGTTACATGTTATTTCCCAATGATTCTAAGGTCAAACTTTTTTGTGGACTCGAAGATAAATGTGGCACAGATTTAGCCTAGAATGGTTATTTGATGTTGTTTTAAAGCTTTAGTCTGGATTGATAACCTTACATGTATATGTAGCCCTAGCTAGGCTATCATTGTGTAGATAAAGTCTAGCCCAAATGGGTAACCTGACACCTTTGTATGTGATTAGCTCGAATGAGCTTTTGATGTGAAGCGTACCATGTGGTTTTAAGTTTTTTTGCAATGTTCATCAGGTACTATAATTCATGTGAAATGTGAAATTTACAAGATAAGAAATGAGAGAATATGAAAGAATTAATCACTATAATGGAAGTTCGCATCAAATATATGATTGAAACTGAATTTGGATATAAAGAATGGCATTGTATCGTGTTGCTTATTCTGTATAATCTGCGTAATGAAATATATGTACTCACTTGTTGGCGAATTGTGTTAGCGGATAGGTAAACTGTATTTGCATATTAAATTATCATAATACTATTATGTCAGGTAAGTAACTATCGAGTTTGTATGAGTTTACTAATTATTCTAAATACTTACACTTAGAATACTTATGTCTTGTAGATTTTGTAATGTTTAGAGCTCATGGATTGGACTAGTAAGAAGTTCACACTATCTACCAAATGTTGTGGTAGACTCCCAATTTATTTGAGTCGGTCTAAATGGCATGTGTATAGTTGTTTGGTTAATTGTAAATAATCTTGCTACACCTTGAAGGTGATTATTTTAAGTTTCGTGAAGTATGGTAATAAATTGAAGTTCAATTCTATTATGTTCCACGTTTTAAGTTCCATGAAACCCATCGTTGTGTAGAGTGTCCGCATAACAGTCCGCCGTTTTTAAGTATCTCCAGAAGATGCCCCAAATTTAGATGTCTGCTTTATTTTTGAAATAGTTGTGTCCACAGATTCTTCATTTGAATTTATATACATAGTTGAATGATCCACCAGAGCGATCTGCCATCTATTAGTCCATGACATCATCCACCATGTATGTTTAAAGTATGTAAATATCTATTAGTCCACAGCATCATCCACCACGTATGTTTAAAGTATGTAAATGTTTTAAGTTCACGTGGTAACCTTTTATAATTCAAGTTCGGCCACCAAACCTGGCAAAGGGTATAACAATTTGAATCCGAGAAAGAATTTGTTATTCTCTATGATACTTCACTTCACGGTTTGAGTTTCGTACTAATGCAAAAAAGAAAGCGGACTTGAGAACTAATCAATACTTTTTCAGAGAATTCAAGAATTGCAAGAAGATAATTTGAAATTGCTTGTTAAATCAAGACTTGTTGAAAATTATCAAACTTTAGAATCCAGTGTTGATGATGAAAGGAATCTATGTTTCAAAGCTATTTATGTGTATTGAAAATTTCAGACCTAAAATGAGATAATTTACATGAGGCCCACAATAGTATTTATTCACTTCATCCAGGCAGTAATAGAATGTATAGTTACATGAAACAGTTATATTGATGGTAAGGTATGAAAAGAGAGATTTCAAAATATGTGACAAAATGTCTGATATGTCAGCAAACTAAAGTCGAGCATCAAGTTCTACCAAATTAGTTACAATCGGTAATAATTAGGGAATGAAATGGGAGCAATCTACTAAGGACTTCATATTGAATTTACCATTTTCACTGAGAAAAGAAGATGCATTCTGAGTTATAGTTGACCAAGTTAGCACACTTTCTTCCTATCTGAACCGAGTACTTACTTGAGAAGTTAATTGAACTTTAATATAGCATTTCATCATCAGACTAATGGACAATTAGAATGAATGATTTGGATATTAGAGCATATGTTACGACGATATTGATATAATCCTTTTTATGAGATATCTCCTGATAAGATGAAGTTACAATCTGATCTGACATACAGAAGAAGAATCAGTTAGAATTTTAACTCGGGAAGTTAAACAAATGTGAAATAAACAGTACCGTTAGTAACAGTGTGACGCCATTGATATGGTAGCGAAGAGGATATTAGTAACCGGAAGAAACCATGATAACACAGTACCTTCATATTTTCTCAGGTAAAATTTTGAAGACGAAAAAATTTTGAAGACGAATTTTCTTAAGGGGGAGAGTTGTAATAGTTTGTTTTTCAATGGTGTCGAAAATGGTGGTTTCAAAACCCTATTTTTTATGTTTGAATTCGTAAATATTAATATTTACAAGGTTAGTATGAAGTTTAATTAGATTTTAGTCGCTTAATTTTGTTAAATGGATAGTTTATTAAGGTACAAGTGTAACAACCCTAAAGTTAGTTGTAACGCCCCAATTTTCGGGAATTCTGTGAATGTTGGCATAGGTTTAATTATGTTAGTGGGCCTCTAGAAAGCCCAAACTTAAGATAGAACCCGACAATTTTAGTTAATTTTTGTTCCATAAGAAAAAGGGGGTGAAATTATGAAATAGGACCTATGTGAAAATATTTGAAAATGCTATAGGCTATATTGAAGTGGCCAAATAAATAGGAGTGCAAAATAGGAGGATTTGCATGACAAACCTCCCATTTTACATGAAGTGGCCAGCCATCATGTTGTTGTAGACAAAATGTACACTTGATATCCATAATTTATGGTACAAATTGATACAAATTGATAATAGGTTAGGTAAATGTTTCATGATAATAGGTTAGGTAAATGTTCCATGATAATAGGTTAGGTAAATGTTCCATGATAATGAGTTAGGTAAATGTTTCATGATAATGGGTTAGGTAAATGTTTCATGATAAGAATTTCATGTCTTTTGTATTAAAGAATTAAATGGATGAAATATGAAGTTTTATTAAAAGAAAAAGGGGTGAAAAGAACAAAGTTTTGTCCATCTTTGTTCATCATAGCTGAAAGTTAGAGAAGAGAAAGGAGAGGAGAAAGCTCTTGAGTATTCGGTCATTAGGAGGAGGAAAATTGAAGGTAAGTTCTTGGTACCTTGCTTCTATTTTGAGGTTCATGAGTTCTTCTTGATTCTACCTTAACTCTTGAAGCATATTTTGGTTTTAGTTGTGTTGTGAGCATTTAGTCATGAATTAAAATGAAGGAAATGGTTGTTGTTTCATGTTCTTTTGATGAAAAATGGAAGATAGGTGAAGTTGAGCCAAACAAATGAGCATGCATGTGCCTTAGATGCTAAAGGGAAAAATCGGCTAACATGTTGTGCTTTAAAATGATGAAATGGAGATTATACTTAAGTAAAATCATAGATATGTGATGATTGATTGGTGATATACATGTTTAAATAACAAGCATGCAAGTTAGGTGTGAAAGAGTGATTTGGTAATAAATCTGCTTGGGACAGCAGCAGTAACGTGACTTTGGAAAATCACCATAAATTGTGGGAGATGAGTTAGAAGCTGAATAAATTATGTAATTAAAGCTTCATGAGTCTAGTTTCAAATGGAATAAACAAGAACATATTTTGAATTCTGTACAATGAGAAACTTGATTCGTAATGAAGAGTGGTCAGATTAGTCAAACAGTGAAACATGGGAAACTTTAAGAAAAATCTGGTATTGATTGGCCATACCAAAAATTCTGAAAATTTTATGGATAGAATATATATGAGTCTATTTTTAGGGAAAATTAACGGAACTTGATTTGAAGTTTCGTAGCTCCAGTTATAAATAATTTAGTGACTGTCGCTCAGGAAGACAGCTTGCAGTGAAATTATGATTATGTGGTAAACATTGACAAAAATTTGTTAATGAGTTGCTTATTGTTTTCTTATAATCTTACTATGATCTGTAGGTGTGGTTGGCCGAATATTGTAAGGGTTTAATACGTAGTTCGTATTTGAATAGTTAGATTAACGTGTTAGTAATCCAATTGTAGGCGGTTCGTGTGTGGATCTCACGAGATATCGTCGCAAATAGGTGTGTAACTAACACCCTCTTTCTTAGTCTGGATCGGCAAAAGTCGAAATGCCGAAATGCCGAAAACCGGTATTTTGTAGATTTTCGAGTGTGCGAATGCTCGTGAGGTAAATCGATTAATGTTTTTGGTAAGCTGCAATGTTTGGACCGCAAAGTGCATGATTTCGTGCCCTCGATATTTACGGGCTTAATGGGCCAAAATCGAATGATGGGCCAACGGGCCCAATTCAAGAAGAACCCTCGGTAGTGATTACATTAGTACGTGAAAGGTAGGAATATGCATGAAAAAAACCCTAAAATAGATAAATTATGAAATACCTTTAAAAGTGGAAAATTTACGCTTTACCCTAGGTGATAAATTATCGAAATACCCCTAGGGTTAAATTGACCTAAATGCATATTTGATCGTTGTTATTTATCGCATGCCATGTTGTTATTATCGATGCATGGGATTGGGATATTGATGGAGGAAATCTGAAAGTGGCTTGTCCACGTCTTGGAGGCTTTGCCTCAATTCTTATGATAATCGAGCAAAGAAGGTCGCAATCGTGGAGTATTAAATGGGTGGGTTGAGCTATTCCCCACATGGAGTGTATGGTGGTACGGGTGGAGTGTAGTGGTTGGTGGGTTGAGTAGTCTCCCAAATGGGCTTGCATATGTTTCTTGATGTTGCATGTATTTTGAAATGGGCCTATGGGCCATCTTGTTATCTGAATAAGGGGCTAAGGCCCGGTTTATTGTAATCTGAAAAGGGCTCGGCCCAAGATCATCATTACTGAATGGGCTTAGGCCCAATAGGCTTGAGTGACTTAGGCTTTGAATGGGTTTTCCTTACACACCGAGTTTCCCAAACTCACCCTTTTATTTTCATCCACGCAGAAATCCCCAACCATAGTGGGCTTAGAGTCGTGAGGAATTGAGTGGCCACCGCTCGAAAGTTTGATTTTCTTCCGTGAACTGGACATCCTTTTATTTACGTTTGAATATTTGGGTTTTAAATGTAATAAGGCCGCTTATTTATTTTTGATGGTTTTTAATATGTATTACTAAGATAGGTAATACTTATTTTAACTGTTGAAATTGGATAGCTTTAGGCGCGTTTTCAAAAAAAGCAGTTGATTTCAAAATAACACGACAACAAGCAAAGCTTCCGCAATAAAAGTATTTTCCAAAATTAATCACTTTTCCTAAAATGACTTAATCAAATCGGTTTCCTAGAAATATCCATGACGTTAAAGTGTGGCAATGGCGGTATGCATGTCTAGGATTGGATCCGAAGGAGCTTGGTATTAGCAATCAGATGGACTCACCACCTCTTTTAGGTTTCCTACCGGTGCATGACTTCCATTCACTTTAACCCTTAATGAATTAATCTTTGAACATCAAGTACGATTTTCTGGACTTAGAATGGAAAAAAAAAATTTAACGTTTTTGATGTGGCATGTCGGATCCGGCCATAACTTCTGGGCCGGGTTTGGGGTGCTACATTAGTGGTGTCAAAAAATGAAGTATCAGGACCTTGTTTTCGTAAACCGAGCTCGTAAATATTTTTTGTTAAGCATTTATGAAGTTATTATATAGGTGAATTAAATTTTTAATCGGTAATTTTGTCAAATTAGTGACTAATTAAGGTACAAAGACTAAATTGTAAAAGTGCTAAAAATTAATTACTATGAATTTTTAATTAATTGAAGGACCAATTGAGTAATTAGACCTTTCTTAAACAACCAAACAGTGGTGAATGATAACTTTCATCCATCAAAATTTGTTAATCATCATTAGGCTGAGTTAATTAAGGTTAATTATGATTTATTATATATTAATCAAAGTATAAATAATAAATAAAATAAAACAAAACATTTTTACTTTTCACCAACCTCATGAAAAAATAAATAAAAATAGGGTTTTTATGCTTTCAACATTTGCTCCAAGTCATTTTCTTATAATTTTTATGTTTTTAAGGTCTCAGGAGCTTGATTTAGCTAACCCGTCTACCAATTTGTAAAATTGTTTATAAAGTTTTTAAAACTTTCCATTGATGATTTCTTGAAATTTTTTGTGTTTGTTAAATTTTAAGCTTAGATATGAAAAATGACTAGTTTATACAGTTTAATTGTTAGTCTTTGAACATAGGGACTAAAGCGTGTAAATTTTGAAATTTATGTTAAATTTCTATAATTATAGATAACAGAGGACTACAGAAGGATGTGATTGAAATTAGATTGTAAATCGATGCTCAAATATGAAGGTTATAGCTATTTCGCTTTTAGGGACTAAATTGAATAAAATGCAACATTATAGGGAGCTTTTGAAAAATGAAATTGAATTAACATATGATTAAATTAGGTTTTTATAAGGTATTTTGAATTGATAAATTGAATTGAATAATAGTATAGATCAAGATTTGGATCAAACCGTTGATAATCGCGAAAAAGGTAAATTTGCATAGTAGTCCTCGAGATGCCATTAATTGTTATTTTTTTCTGGTAAGTCCATATGGTTGATTGTATTTAAATTTTTATATAATTTAATTATGAATTTGTGTATATTAAATAGTAATTTTAAACTGTTTGCAATTTGGTACAAAATGTGAGATATGGACTAAATCGTAAAAAAATGATAAATTGACCGATAAATTGAATATGATGAATTTAAATTTAAGAAATTTAATGAATTAATAGCTTATTATAATTGATCGCATTGTATTGGTATGAATTTGATTTATTAAAAAGGTAGAGGACTAAATTGAAAATAGTGTCACTTGGTAAAATTGTGAAATTCACTTGGAATTGAGACGAATCATGTTATTCTATGTATGAAATGATATCTTGATTTATGATATTGAGATCGATAGAATGAGAATCAAACTTATAGTGAAATTAAATCTTTATTTAGCACTTCGATGTCTCTGATTGCACTTCAATGTCTCTGTTTGCACTTAAGCGCCTTTATTCAACACTACGGTGCTTTCTGGTGTGGTGTAGTTACCTATGTATCCAAATTGATTTACTAGAGTTCATAGGACTAAACAGTTAATGCAAATTATGAATCGATAACGAAATGATATGAGTTTGTTTACTGAATTTCAGTAGGTAATACCAATAGCACGAAATGAGTAATTGAATTAATATGTAAAATAAGTAATGTTCAAATAAAGTATAGATGAGAGTATCTGTATAAACATATGATTAATTTGTGTTTGATTATTGCAGAATTGTGATGATTACATGAGCAATGTGCTTTAATACGTTTACAAATTGTACCTTATATGGTTAATTGCGTACTAAGGCTCACATTGATGTTGTGATTGTTATGTTAGGTCAATTTTACCAAGTACTTAGTTGATATATATTTATTTGCATATCAAGGTAAGTTTACCATTTTTGTACCTATGAATTTACTAAGCATTCAAAATGCTTACCTAATTTTTTTCTTTCTCTGTAGTTTGTCTATTTGTGAAACTTGTCGATCGGATCACTACGAAGCTCACACTATCCGACCGTATTTTCGGTAGAATTTTGAACACTTTTAATTTGATTATGTGGCATGTATGTAGGAGTCTTATAAACTTTAGTTTTAGAACATTTGTATGCTTATGTATATATATGAGAAATGCATAATAATGTTTATTATGTTGAGTTAGTATATTTGGTAAGAATGTGGCTTATTATTATGGTATGATCTTGATATAAGGTTTAAGCATGATAGTTTGTTGAATGAAAGATTGTGTGATAATGTGATGGCATGGAATAGGTTGAGTTTTAAAAGTTGTTTGATATGCAAAGGTGCCTAGTTAAAGCATGATGCATTTGTTGATTTTAGAAATGATTACATGAATTATTTGGCATGTGTTATTGTTTGGTTTATTCAAGTTAAGTTGTGCAATTTTGCACCTATATGGTTTGTGGTTTAGGTCGTCAAGTGATTTGGTATCAAAGGTCTAATTTGCACCAAAAATATGGTCTACGTCATGATCGTGTAAAGCTCATCGTGATGAGTTTGGGACTTCAGGAAATGGCGTGACAAGGAACCCCATCGTCGTAACAAGGCCAAGTCAGTTTGTCACATTGTGACGAGGAACTCCCTTACGTCATTACATCATTCTAAACTTTTAAAATATTTGCAGTTTGGTCCTTGTTAGACACGGCTCAACTTTAAAGCTTGTATAAGCTTGAATATGACTCGGGAAAGGTTTTAAATTGTACTAAATGATTGAAATGATAGAATTTAAATGTCTGTAATTGTTCTATTTTCGACTGTAGCATTCTGTAGCTTTGACCTGATGATCGGGTTGGGAAAGGGGCGTTCTATTCTTTCTTCTACAACTTAGTCCATAGGTTATTTTATTACTAATATTTCAATTCAATTTCAATATTTCTCCCCAATATCGTACTTAGTTAATAAATAAATAATATTTAACTGATACTCTTACTCACAATTTTATTTACTCAATTACCAATACAATATGAATTCCAACATCGAAATTTTTGGGATGTTACATTTCCATTTGAGCTAATTGAGCAACATTGTGAAAGATGTTGATTTGGAGTATTCCTTATTTGTTGTAGTTGTTCATGTGAAAAGTGGACCTAAACATGGCCACTATGCTAGCTTGGTGAAAAGCCATGTCACTAGTTATTTTTTTATATTGAAAAACATGAAGATCATTGATAGTTGATGGTTTAAACATTTTTTGGGTCAACCCAAGAGTTCTCAAGTAATACTGATATTGGGTATCTCTTGTTTTACAAAAGTCTTGGTGCAAGCAACAAGTGTTAAAAAGAGAGTTTCATTTTACAATGAGATTGGTATACTAATCACTTAGACCTCATTTTCTTTAATTGACAATACTTATCGTTTTTCCTTTTACGTCTTTCAACTTTGTTAGTATAGTTGGCAGATATGATGCGAGTTTTGAATATATATATTTCCATGTACAATTAATGTTGTGTGTGATCTACCAAATTTTTTTCTATAGATCAATCAGCTCTTCGTCTAGATTTGTAATTTCTCTAGTAGAGCTTAGAAGCTTATCATCAATGAACTGCCAAGTTTATTCAAAGAGAGAATTGTTTCATATATGATAAAAGAAATTAGTTTTTCATCAAAGAAAAATCATTCTAGGAGCCTGTGAAAAGAATAAGGAGCAAAATAATAGAGGAAAAGAAAGGGAGAAAACATATAAAAAGATAAAGTTGATGTATAAAGGAGGGAAAGAAAAAATAATAAAAATATTATTAACAGCAACATCAATTTATCATTACACTGTTAATGACAATTAATAGTTCAGGACCAAAACGTAACAAATAGATACTCTTATTGACCATATTGTAATTTTTAAAATTTAGTGATCAAAACATTATTTAAACCATACATGAGTAACTATATCACTAATTTACTCTTGAATTTATTATTGTGAAATATGTCCTAACATAAACATTAACCTTTAAAATCTAAGAAATTTCCCAAAAGAAGCTTTGGTTGTGTTAGGAAAATTATTTTGGGATTTCGAATGCTAACTTCAAGTCTCATTTTGTGTAAATCATACGTGGTATTTCTTTAAATTTATTTTAGTTTAAATCCCATTGTGTATGAATCATGTTTATTTTTTTTCTTTAAAATTTCTATTTATCTCATCAACACTTGTACAAGCTTACAAGAAAAATGAACCAAAGTTTATAATAAATTATTTTAGATGTATTGGTCAATATAGATTATAAAACGATATTAAGTAGTCTAAGTTCTATTCTAATTAAAATTTTAGTGTATTTTAGTTCATTCTAACCAATATTAATTTGTATATTTTAAATTAATTTTAATATTTTAATTATTTTTATTTTTATAATCACATTTAGAAAAACACTAAAATATAATCATTAAATTAAATTATTGAATCTAAGTAATAATTTTATATTTTATATTTGCATATAATTAATATATATATATATATATATATATATATATATATATATATATAACTGATGTATATCATTATCAAAACAAAAACTATGCACTTACAAGTACCAAATAGTTGGATTTGGTCTCTTTTCAAATGAAGTTGGATTTGTATAAATCTAAATTCATTTTTATTCCACATTCAAACAAAAATTTAGATTTAAAATTTTAAATTCATATTTTAATCCAAATTCAAATTTTCAAACGGAGGATTTTTTTCTCTTAATTGACCTTTTGTATTTATATTATTATTTAAATCTTTAATTGAGTTCGTATTATTAATTAATCAGACATCAACTCATTTAAAGAAATTATGAAAATATTTTTTGTATTTAAAAAATTATATTATATAAAGGTACTTTAGTCTTTTATTTTTAAAATTAAACCAATAAATATAAATTGCATATGGTAGGATTTGATCATATGCCATTTGGGTCTATAAAAATTAACTTTACCACTCAACTAAATTTTTTATATTTTTATACATTTTAATTATATTATGCACACTTTATTACCTTCATAAATTGTACATCTAGGACAATTACAAAAAATATCCTTCCGTATTTTAAATAAGTTATATTATTATAAGGTGATTTAGTCTTTTATTTTTCTAAAAATAAAAATTTGCATATAGTAGGATTTGAACATATGACATTTAAATTTATTAAAATTTTAATTTTACTACTCAACCAAGACTTTGTCTTAAATTTTTTTTGTTTATTTTAATTTTATTATGCATATGTTATTACCTCAACCAATTGTATATATTGATAATGTTATTAATTAAATTAGGGTCATAAGTCGCCTAGACATCAATTTAAGATTGATGACTATACAATTGTAATACATTTGATATTCTTAATTTGATGTATTTATATGTTTAAATTTTATTTTACTCATAATTTAATCTAATTTTTCATTTTAATATCATAGTATCTAATATATTCTAAATATATAATTTCTACGTAGATGGTATCCATGGTTTTTGTTTTTTTCAAAAACTTCTCAGGTGGTACGTGATTTTTCTTAAATAACAATTTCAAAATTTTTGAATATCCCAAAGTAATTATGAGTAGTTTTTCACTTATCAGGACCCCACAATTTCACCAATTTTAATTTCTTTAAATAAATATATTTTAATTTTTTATATTTCATTTTATGATTTTTCTTAAAGTGATATAAAAAATTAAAATTGTAAAAATAAAATATAATTAGGGTATTTAGAATTTTTATTTTGATAATAATTATTTAATTAAATTTTATTTTATATAATTTCAATTCATTTTATTATAATCATTTACAAAAATATATATTTTCACCCACAAAAGGTTGTCATGGAATTTTAGTATATATAATAACATAGAAAGTAAAAATAAAAAAATATTAAAAATGGTAACCACAGATATTATTATAATGAGATTTTGTGAGATTTTTTTTGATGAAAACAAACATGAATAACTAATTAATTACATCCGAAATGTTTAAAAAAAAACCTACCATAATAGAGGAAGTTCAAAAAATTGCAAATCAACTCTAGAGGATAAAGCTTCTTTTGCCATGCAATCAGCAACTTGATTTTGTTCCCTGAGAATGTAACACAATAACCATAGTTTCTCCTGAGAAATAATATTCTGAATTCGCCAAATCAAGGCAGAGTTTGATGTGTATGAAGTACTTCCTTGAATGGCTCGAACAACGTCCAGGCTGTCCGAAAGTATTATTACACTATCATGACCTCTTCGTTGAACAAGCTTAAGACTTTCAAAAATGCTCCAAAGTTCAGCATCGAAAATCGAGCACTTTCCAAGGTATCGGTTAAAACCAAAAAGCCACTCCCCATTCATATCTCTCGCAACCCCCCAGTAGATGTATTTCCGGAATCCAATCGCATTGCTCCATCCGTATTAAGGAAGATCTTAGAACCAAAAGCCTACTCCTCTAAGGAAAAAACAAAACCACCACTTGGAACATCTCTAGAAGGCAAAAAGCATTGGGTAGCCCAATAGTATGAGCTTTTGACAATTTCTCTCAAAGTACTCCAAGAATGACCTTGAAAAATAAAAAGATTACGATTCTTCCAGAGATACCAAATCAAAATTCTAAAGAGACAAGCCCAGCTAGTTCCTCCCTTCGGGATCACAGAAGCATCTTGCACATTAGAAAGGATCCTGTCTTGTATATTAAGAGAGAAAAAAATCGTTAATCGATTACCTGTTATGACCTGGCTCCAAACATTTTTAGCTACATTATAATATCTGAGAACGTGAAGAATGTCTTTCGAATGAAATCCACATATAGAACATGAAGACTATTAAACCTCTTTTAACCCTCTTAGCATTACTGAGGAGACGCAGCTTAAGAACCAACCAAATAAAAAAACAAACCCTTTCTGAGATTCTTTTTGAATCAATGATTGTGATTAAAAAACAACATGAAGAGGTTGTAACCGTTTGATCAAGCCTCATTAAAAACTAGAAATTTTAATTTAGTTTGTATACTCATGCTTTTCAATACAAGACATAATTAACGATAGATTAGTGCTTTGAAGAATTGTGAGACTTAATCCTTTGAATCATTAATCAATGGTCATCTTTAGAAAGGATGAAAAATTAGAGAGAAAAAACCCAGAAAGAAAAATAAATTGAAATAAGTTATTTCTATTAAATTTATACACTTATGTGTCTTCATCTGTTTAAAGATTTTCTATTAAATGATTCAATTTCATCTTTAAAATCCCATTAATTTATCATATATTTATTTTATTTACTTTTTTAAAAATTATTTTGACCGGGAAAATTTTAGCAAGTCTCTAAGTTTTGATCATTTACCTTTTTCTCTATGGCCCACTGCCACATGCCACTCTATAATTGGCTCACATTTTCTCCTGAAATTGATACCTTTAGATTGGAGTACCATAATGATAAACGGAAGAAAAAGTATACTATCAAATTGGATAAATTACAAGTGCAGGCATTGCATTGATAATTTTGTTAAAGTACAGCGGTAAATATTGTTATTATCACTTATTATAATTATTTTTAAATGTCAAATTAGTAATATGATAGAAAATAAATGGTATTTTTATCCGTTTAAAATTTTACGCATTTAATTTTAATTAATTTTAAAATTACGTATTTTTAATTATTGTTATCTATCATCAATAATGATAATTTCTCTTAATGTTTAAATAATATACAAATTTCAAACCATATAAAAAATAAAGTATAATGTTAATGTGAAAAAAAGGTAAAACATCATGCAACAATTATAATAATTCATGATAAATAGAAAATATATTTACACTAAATTAATAAACACATTTGATAATAGTGATTAAAAATAATTTTTGAAATTTGACATTTTTAAAAACAAACATATCATTGTGGATAAACTTGAATAAATGACAAATAAGAAAAGTAGAGAATATCAAACACACAAATATTTACGTAGAAAAACTCCTTCAATTAAGAGGATTAAAAATCTCGGGCAAAAGGAGACTTCACTAAAGACCCCTTTTATAGGCTAAAATTCATAGGCTAATATGATTAAAATATCCCTAGAGTCATTAGAGTTTGACTAGGAGAAGAAATTTGGTTTTGTGGGGAACACGTCGCGTTGTTGCACGCTGTGATCATCTCGTAGTGATGTTGTTCGTCACGTCGTTGAGACGTCATGAGCTTCCTCGTCGTGATGTCAAACCTGCTTTGACTCTGGTTTGACCTAAAAATACGAGACACACTCCATACCTACCATACATTTTACGCCTGCACCAAACAAATAATAAGAAACAGTTTTAAGAGTGCTTGCTTCATACAGTATAAATAATTTATAAAAAATTTAAAAATAATATCATAATATTATATTCTCTCATCATAAACTAAACTAACGTTCGATCATTCTCCAGTGTCATTGTTGTTTGAATATGATTCAATATTGCTTATTTAAAGAACCATTATTTTAATGCTTCATTTTTTAAATTATTTTAATTTATTGATGCTAATAATCTCCATTTTTTCAGTAATTTTCTTAGATACTACTTAATTGAATATGTCTAGAATGTTATTATAAAGGTAAATTTAATTTTAATTAGTATATAACTTTAATATTAATTAAGTGATAATTAAGATGCTTTTAGTTCTATTCGAGTAATAGTTTTATTTTTACATCAATGAAATCAGCACATTTAAAAATAAAAGTAACATAAATTTTTACATCAAAATTTTAACTAATAATTGTAAATAAATTTATAATTATAATTATAATTATTACAATTTTTTATATTTTATTCTAGTAATAACTCTATTAAAAGATATTTTCATTAGTTCAAAAGTTTTTCCAAACTCATGTTTTGTCACATGCGTTGTATGTAATTTTACGTATTTAATATTTAATTAAATTTTAAATATTATTTTTTAATTGTAGTAATTAGCATAAAATAATAGTTCTTATTTGAATTATTGGATATAATTAAAGTATATTAATTTATTTATTCAAATTTTATAATAAAAGATTTCAAATAATAATTAAAGTATTTTTAACATACAATATAGTGTTACTTTACACAATTAATGCAAAATAATAACTAATTAACATAATTAACTTTAATATTGCTTAAGTGATAAATAGTACGTTTAGAATTTTATTTAAGTAATCAATAAGTGGTTGGGTATAATTGTAAGACACATTGTATTCCCAATAAAAGGATCTAGGTTTAAATTTTGGAGCGATATTATTAGGATGGGCAAATATAAATACTGAACATAAACTTTTCAGAAAACGAACATGAAATATAATTAAAAATAATAATTCTATTTTTATGAAAAGAATATAGTTATAAAATTTATTATAGTTAATGTTTTTGTTTCCAAATAAAAATGGCTAAAGTTATTTTAATAATTTTAATTACCCAAATAAAATATACTATTTAATTATTCTTTTATAAGAATATTTTAATTAATTATTAGTCCAAATACAGTGTATAACGCTCGTCGAGTCAGAAGGGAAATCTGCAAAATTGCCGGCACAGAAAGAAGAAAAAAGAAGGTAAGAACTAACAGCGCGTAAACCCCAGATGCGGGTCATCAAATATTCCAATTCGCACAGCTTGAAGGGGGCGCGCGGAAGAAAAATAAATATCTGGTTGACATTCGCCAAAGATATTATCGTTCTTGATGATGTGGCACTTACGTGATGTATTGACACGTGTAAAAGTATCTCCATGTGGAGCCTTTATTGGCCACCTCAACACCGCCTCTCTCCATTTTCTACTGCTAAATTGAGGGATCAAATTTTCCTTTTTCAAAATTTGAAACAAAAGAAAAGAAAGTCACAATGGGAGATAACCTCTGCCAGAATTTTCCCTTTCCGGCTCCGTCTTTGCATCCTCAAGCTTGCGTACCTGAGTTGACTCAAACCAACTTGGACTTCTCTGATTCTGGTGTCACCATTGAAAGCTTCAGAGATCCTACTCCAATTGCACAACTGGTAATTTCCCTTTCTAATTGATTTCTTTAAAAATTTGAATTATGGATTTGCATGTGTTATTCTTCACCAACAAATTTTAGTATTTCGTTATTAGTGATATGATAATTCTATAATATTGTTTTGACTGCTGAAAATTTGTTTTTTTCTTAATTAGTGAAGCCTCTATTTTCAGTTAGAAAATCAAATTAGGGAAAACTAGAGGGTTGATGAGATCTCTTCATAGAAGAAAGTTGCAATTGATATTATTCTTTTTCAATTTTTTTTCCCAATAATGATTTTGTTGTCGTTAAAAATGAAGATCATGATAAAAGCATTTAAACTAATCCTGTTTTTGGAAGTGACAGTCACCCGTTGAGTTCTTTTGAGTTGCATAAAATTTTGAATCTACTGATCTTTTATTGATAATCTCAGTTTTTATAAATCTTAATGGTTTGGCACGCTTCACGGTTTTTGGAGAGTAGAAATGGAAATTCAGTATTTGTCGTAGTACAATCAACTCTCTCCATAACAGTCCCATTTATCTCTCAAAATTTTAGAGGTTATAGGGACATGACTCTTATGCACCTACAAAAAACTACTGAAAGGTTTGGTGTCTCATAATCCTCATGCTTGCTGATATATTCGTAGGGATAAAACTGTTGGAACTTGGAAGCAATTCCTACTGAAAACTTTAAGAGAAATTTCCCCTTATTATTAATGAAAAATGTGATGTAATTTCAAACCGCAGCCAGCAAAGCAAAGGTGATAAGCTCCAATCTGGGGATTTCTACCTGGCTGTGATTTCGCATACTGAAAAGAACTTGAGAGAACATAGCAACTCTTTATTCCCTCTACATGCATGTTGGAAATATTATAATATGAACAATCGAAGGTGTCTTACTTTGTAATTTGGAGTTCATTTTTCTTTTTCTTTCTAACAGAAGATTTAGTTTCTAATAATTTAATAGTGGAGTGGAAGGCTGGAAGGAAGTTTTAAAGTCTATTTTCCAGTTATCTAGATAGAATTGGTTACATTTTTCTATTGCAGATTGATCTGTGACTCTGGTAGTTTTGGCATACCATTTTCATCCATTGTCCTGTTCTTTTATGTTTCAGAAACTTTTGTTTAAATTAATCTTAAGTTTGTATTAGAATTTACCATTGGACAAGTATCTCATCTTTCTTAACAGGTAATGCAAATAAAATGGTATTTGAGCCAAAAAGTTGGTGGATGTTCTGGGGTATTCCTCATTACTGAGGCTAAAATGCTAGAATCTTGGGAAAATAGCCTGTACGCCATTCTCTTTGTCCAAGGCTAAGCATTTGATTCACCAAGTGTATTAAGATACCCTTAATGGAAGTAGAAGGTTTTCACTTGGATTAAGTGATTACTAAACTCGTTTGACTTGATTTATCTATTATTGGTCCCCACCCTACCCCTCCTTGCTATTTCTATGGTTCACTGTGTTGTTACAGAGATCTGTTATTTTCCCTTTTGAGAAAGAAAAAGTGCATACTTGTTTATGGCCCTTGGAATCTAGTTCCCTCTATATTTGCAGCAGGCTCTAGTGACCTCAATGTGAAACATTTCCATTTCCTTATTCCATTTGGCATATATGATGGGATTCTGCTGGTGGTTGTTAGGTACCCTATAGAATGCCTCAAATATGTCTTGTTAATTCTTTGTTTTCTATCAATAGACTTCTCACCAGCAGCTTTAATTGTCCAGTCATCTCTAACTTCCTGATGTAGTTTTTAGTATTGCAATTCTGGATTCCTTTGGTTGGTTTTGCAATATCCTCTTGGCATCAACTAGTTCTTCCAACCTAGGTTTAAGTATTGTCAGTACCTTTGCCATCTGTTTCTATAATAAAATGTATCCTAGATATCCTAAAAGGTCAGGACGATTGGTTAGAACCTAGTAGAATCATACTTCAGCTATTTGGAGTCCCTGAGGATTGGATGGTAAGTTAAAGATTGTCCTCTTGTTGTAGGAAACCTTTCTTTTCTTTAGTAATTAGTCTTATGTAAATGGTTAAATTTTTCCCCTGCCAGCAATAAGTTGTGTTTAATTTTTCTTTTTATTGTAGGGCTATCTTTTCCTAGTGGTTCAGCCTTATTCTTTTCATTTTTTAATTTGAATTCTAACTTTACAGGGACAAACTATGGTTTGGACAAATGAAAAGCACAACACTTATCTTGATTCCTTAGAAGCATCATTTGTCAAGCAGTTGCATTATTCTAAGAGCTTGCATGGCTGTCACCCACAAGTGGGAATGCGAGAGCCATGTCTGTTCCCCCAACAGCCAGCAGGACATAATTCTTCTCATCAGGTCAGAGACCTAATCTGCTTGACAGCTTCATGTTATGATGTCATCTCAATTAATTGCCTTGCTTCAATAATTTATCTTCATTATCTTTTCAGTTTTCTATCCTACAAGATGGCTGTGGCCAGAAGATAAACTATGAGAGCAATGACCCTTTATTGGAAAGCACTGCTGATTCTGGTGCTGTCCTGGGAAGTCCATGGTTACATCATTTTAGGTCTGCTGGAAAATGCAGCTCAATAACATTTCCTGTTCCAAGAAAAATTTCGGTTCCCAATGATGAAATCTACTCGAGAAGTAATACAAACTTCTATTGCAAATCAGCAGTAAATTCAAAGCACAATCCCATTGTTAATTCCTGCAATCACAGCTTGGATAGCTGCACTGCTGGTAAATATAATTAAAAGCTTCTATCTGTTAGTATGTTTTCCTCTTTTTCTTTTCTCCTTTATTCACCTCTATTAAGAGTTTCCATATTTCATAGTAACTTGTGCATGCTTAGAGTCTATGCATTCAATTTTTCGTGAGCACGCTTTGGTTCCTGGAGCTTTATGCAGACAAGCATCTTCTCCTAGTATATTTTGATGGAAATGTTTCACGAATGAGTCTTTTGGATTATGTTACTGACTTAATGGTATAACGCCAGTGAAGGCCTGTCTGTCTATGCATGATTGGTAAAAGCAACTTGATCTTCACATATTTGAAGTCTTGTCAGTACTGCCTATATTTGATTGTTTGTCACTAGTAGCTTTAATGATGGATTACAAAGGAAGAGGACTTGCAGACAATGTTATTTGTTGGATTAGAATGGAATGGACGAAGTACTTCTTTGGCTGGGAGGTACATGTGATATAGAGGGGTGGCCCACACTACACTCCATCCTAACAGACTTAAATTGGGGAGATGCCATGTAGGGAATTGTGTTCCAGTAAGATCAGGCTGAAAGGAATGTAATGCCATGACCAGGTTTTGCAGTACTAAGTTAAAAGTGAATTTTTATGAATGGTTTGCTGGAGGAGCCTTGCTTTATCTACCAAGTGTTAGGCAGTTCAAAATTTCTCACTAAGTTCAGGATGAATATAAGCTTATAAAAGAAATGACAGGATAATAGTGAGGTGTTTAGCATCATGCAACCAACCACCAGTGTGGATTAAAATGCTTTCGTGAAATAAGAGTGATTAGATGGAGAACATGGGTTGAAGTACTCAAGAGGATTTGAAGTTCTTTATATTTAATTGGGGTTAGCAGTAGATATGTAATATATACCTATATTATGTCGGGTGTCCAAGTGGGTTACTATGAGAAATCATCCTAGTGACTTGTGATTAAGCATCTCTAATTCCTTCTATGGTAGCCACTAGCCGGTACCTGTTAATGATTCCTTTATTCTGGTAGATCAGTTCTTATTTTCTGTGACTTCAGAACTCTCTTGCCATCTGGACACTTTCCTTTTGCTTGGAATTTTGGGAGGATCTTGTTTATATTACTTTGTTTGTCCCCTGAGAAATTTTCAACCTTTTTTCGGTTGATGTGGTTTGGTTGCTTTATCTTTTGTTTAATTTAAGTATTTGATCTTTTATAGAGGTCTCAGATCAGAATTTTGTGGCTAAAGACCATGGAGAAAAGATCAGTTATGCATCCGGGGCAAAACGCATGAAGATGATGACAGTGCGTGATGCTTCTAGTGATAGTCAAGTAATTTTAAATTTAACTTTGTAACCTCAACTTCTGTACGAGATTATCAGATCGAATCTCACATTATCTCTTGCTCAGGTTGCCCCAGTTGGCAATTTACATACAATAGATGACTCGATAATCAGCAATATATCGGCAAAAAGAGGGAAAAAGAAATTACTGTCAGATCACCCAGAAAGCTTGACCAGCCCAAAGTCTGACACACATTGCTTTCTAAGGGAGAGTTAAATTGCTAAACGATGGAGACAAATTCAGTTTTTATTTGCTGCCTGTTTGAAGAAGAATTCTGGGAGAGAACACAGCAGCAGGAGTTGATTTCCGGTGATTGTCTTTCTAATGGCTATACCACTTGGTGGGCACGACATTGTGACTGTGTGCACTCGTAAGATCTAACATAGATTTAAGTAAAACCCTTTTTTTTTATGGATCTGCATTACAAATTTACAATTTAGGTATACCTAAACTTGCATGCTAACCAACATCTGTTGTTCAATCCGAAGTGGTTGACTATCGCCAACCTGTTTATACAAATAGGCACAATGGATAGATATAGAGGATAGGGAATGCAATATGCACGCAGGTTTTAGTGATGTTAGTCCTTGATGTCTAATCTGTATGTTTGTTTCTCTGAGATGTATAAATTCCATTTACTTTGACGTAGTGAACATATAAATTCAGAATCTTGATGTAACATATTGTAAATGTAAACACGCTTGAAATTCTAGCTTTTTTATAAAAATCACTCAAAACTTTATATCATTTTTGAAATCACGTACATAAATGACCTGTTTTGAATACTAAACTTTAGTGCCGCCATTGCTATTGGCGGTACCACCCATCATAATCACCTAATGATTGGCTCGTGGAATTAAAAAAAAAAGATTTTTTTGGGTGTCGTCTTTGACATTGGTGGCACCAATATGTGTATTTGTAGACTCGCTTAAAAATACTGATATTATGGGGAAAAAAGCAAAAAAGGAAAAAAAAATATAGTTTAAAGGGTGTCGCCGTTGTCATTGGTGACACCAGTGTTTTTGTTTTAAAAAAATGGGTGTCAGATTGGTGACCGTTGTTATTGGCGGCATCGGTGGCTTTTTAACAGAATGTTGAATTCTTTTTGGTCTTGTCGATGCCATTAGCAGTGTATGTTTTGTCAAAAAAATTTGAATGGTATTTTCATTGTCGAGTGAAGAAGCATGAGAACAAAAAAAAAAAAAATGATATATACTCTGCTTGAAAAACTTCGATGGTGATAAAGATGAATCTAGAATGATAAAAGAAAAATGAAAAACTTGATAAAAGGAAAAATGAAAAACTTCTAAGAAAAGTAAAATATTATGAGAGATTGAAGAAAAGTTGAAAAAAAAAACTGATAGATAAATGGATTAACTAGCATTAACACAATTAATTAATACAATTAAAATCTGTTAATAGAAAAACACTAAAAGGGAAAAAAACTTTCAAATAAAAGAAGTCTGGTGACACCAATAGTAACGGTGGTTTAATCTGATATTCATTTTTTTGAAATAAAAACATTGGTGCCGTCAATAGTAGCAATAGCATCCATTAAAATATGATTTTTTTTTTTCAAAATATCAGTATTTTTAAGTGGATCTATAAATACACACTAGTACTACTAATGGCAACAGTGACACTTAAAAAAATTATTTTTTAATTTTATGGGCCAATCATTAGATGATTGTGATGGGTGATGTCGCTAATAATAACGCGACACTAAAATTTACTGTTTAAAATAGATTATTTACGTATATAATTTTTAAGATAGTCATTTTTATAAATAATTAAAAGTGAGTATTTATATATATAAAGCCTGAAATTCCTATTTCCTATGCTGGTTTGATCCATTTCTTATCATTGACCAGCTCTTCAGGATCTTTCAAATTGTTATTTGCTAGTTTGGTATATTTTTGTTATCGGCCGATAAAAGAAATCGTTCATTATATAAAATGAAAATGCTGTTTTGCTGTGTGCCACTAGCCCTGTTTTTTCTTTTGGCCAACCACTGGCTTCTTTGTCCTTATCTTCTTTAGATGTTAGAAGGATGATTTGAGCAAACTAAACTTAAAAGCAAAGGAAAGTCAAAAGCTAGTTGGGTTGCGTATGGATTGTTAAGCCATGATTAGCAATTTGACATCTATGTGAGATTGAAAGCCAAATAACAAATAGTATATGTGTATTTTCCAGATCCAATTAAGCAAATAGCTGTTTGTCTAGGGATACCCCTTTGAATAAAATATAATATTAATTGAGTGTCCACCTAATGGCCTTGAAATTAGACAGTTTAAGAAAATTCTGAATAAGAATTGGATTATTTGAATTTCAAAATTTGAAGGTATAAAAATGACTTGAAAAGGGGTAAAGGGGATCCTTATTAGACTCTAAACTGTGAATTTAATATATATATTTTAATTTGATTAATTTTAGATTTTATATTTTTGAAATTTTAGTCCTAATTTTATGGTAATAGTTAAATTTGTTTGGTTAAATTATGTTATTAACCTTGTATTATGTATAAAATTATATATTTAGTTCTTCTTTACCAATTAAATCTTCTTAGTGGCTATATTTTTTGAATTTTAGAATTTTAATCTTAATACCATCGATAAACTTAAATCTATTAATTGATTTTTTTTTCGTAATATATGAAAAAAGTAAACAAGCGTAGCATTATATATGTTGTAATATGTTTGACACATCAAAATTAAAAATAATAAAACTTAACTTAACGAGTGTAATAGTTATCATTTGGTTAGAACTAAAATTTTTAAATTTTAAAAGTGTAAGGATTAAAAATGGTCAAGTTAAAGTACAAGTACTAAATCCACAATTTACGCAAAGTATAATGTCTAATAACATAATTTGACCTTGTTTTAAAGATGAGTTAAGTCCAAGTGTCACGGGCCCCAGTTCAAAACCCGTGACCGTTGCACCAAATGCATCTGATAGAGGTCTATTGTGTAGATGGGGATCATTTGGCCTGCAAGAACTGGCCCGATTCGGTAACCTGTTGGAGAAGCTTGTTAGATTAAAGCCTGGTTGGCCCGATAATAAAAATATGACAACTTAGGCTATTTTGGTAACTAATTTTAAAAGATTGAGGGAATCATATCTTGTAAAGATTATATTAGATTTGATATGACATATCTTGTAAATCCCTAAAATTAAGGGATATGGTTAATCTCATCCGTCGATGTAAACGTATCTTGACCGTCGGTTTTGAGGGAGCTCAACTATAAATAGAGAGCATTCCCCTCATTTGTACTCACTCCATTCATTGTTTCATTATTCTTTGTGAATAAGAGAATATTGAGAGCATTTACTCAAACATCTTGTGTGTGCTCTTTCTATTGTTCTTTGTAAGCTTCTTTTGGCATAAATCACTTCCGCTCTACAAATTGGTGCCTTAGAGGAGTTCTTAAGGAATCCTTAAGGAATCCTTACTTGAGTAAAGGCTGACTTAGGCGAGTTTGGACGAACAGATTGCCTAAGGTCGCATGGACCGCGAGACGAAAGAGCTAGCCCCGTGACACGAGCACATCTTCATCTTTATTTTCAACATATTAAATTTTATCGTTACTTTTTTAAAGAGTTTATACATGATATCATAGTTACAATTTAAATTATAAATAATTCCTTTCATTATCATAATATATTAAAATCGGTCACATATGGTGTGACTTCAATCTAGAGGGAGAATCTATATACATAAGAGTCAAACTCAATCGCTAAAAATTTTAAGACTTTATTTGCTATTAGATTTTATTGTCATTGAAAAAATCTAAGAAAATAAAGGTCTTGTTTGGTTGGGCTGTTACTGGTACATTGTGTTACTTAATGCATTGGTATTTTGTAATTTTGAAAATACGGAATGATTAAGATGTGCTTAAGGAAGTACCCACTTCTTGAAGAACTGTGATAGATTGGCCTGTTTCCATATTTATGTGCTTGGCAATTTATTGAATCAAATTTTTGGGTTGTGCTAATATTGTGGATTGTATCTAATCCATCAATCTAGATCATATCATTTTGAGAATATGTCTAAAGAATTGGATTAAATTGTATCACATCTATCTAATCCCTTGGATCGAGAAAGTTGGATTAGATTAGGATGTTGAAGACTTAATTGCCAACAGCCTTGTTTACCTTATTTGTTATTATTATATTATATTCAATTAGTTTAACTATTGTTTAATAGAGATTCATATAGATTTTCATTATGTTAGTAAGTCTCAAAAACTCTATATATTTGAGAGACTTGTATAAGTTTATGTACTGAGATGAAGTGCATTTTGTAATACCCCTACCCGTATTCATTGCCGGAGGGTACGAGGCATTATCGGAGTTTACGAATTAATTTTTTTTATATTCAATATAGCCCCTTTATAAATATCTAACCTTCCCTGCAATATTAATTTGAGACCAATCCATATCAACCAAATCAATTCAACATATTTTCAAGATAAATTCATGCATATTTATAAGATAACGTCATCACATATCTAAAACCAGGTTTGTTAACCATACTAATGGCTAACTTTACATTCATTTCACGTTAACATTTACTTTGTTAGCTTATACATGCCATTGATTTCCAAAATAAAGTTTCTTTATATACCGAAATCCTGAGGTTGACAGTGTGATGTGTCTCCGACTAAATCCGACCTCCGAGCTCTTAACACTACAAAACAGGGAAAAAGGAAACGGGGTAAGCACTTCGTGCTTAGTAAGCTCATGTAACAAGAATTATACTTACCTAATATTTTCAATACAATACAATAAACATCCATATATCCATTCAATGCATTATTACCCTAATATGCACAAACTCAACATTCAAGTTAGTACAATAATTTCCATGTACCAATAATATATACCATGATTGATGAGCTCATCAATATCATAATTTCCATTTCCTTGTTATTTTTTTATACTTATCCCGTTGAATTTATCGGAATTTCGATGGATTTTCAGAGGTACACTTTTAGTGTACAATTTCGGGTCCGTCAATTCATATTCATGTGCGCACATTTCCATTTCGAGAGCACACTCCATGAACCTCAACCTTGCAATGGGATTACCACCCGAGCTAAATCCTGCAATATAAACTCATAGAGTATTGTCGGGATTGCCACCAGGCTAAATCCTGCAACGACAATTACTCTAATGAGCTTGGATCTGAATTACCAGTCCAGGCTAAATTTAGACCCTAATTCGGATTACCCGTCGGGTTAAATCCATTTTACACATATTCTTCGGGAGGACTATATCAGGATAGGATCACCCGTCCGGGCTAGATCCTTTTTACCGTCAATTCCTTTTCAGAAATCCATCAAATTTTCCTTTCATTCAACCGGGATTTCTTCCCATTTTATCAAATATATCAATGTTTCATTAATTTTCATACAATGAACACTCAAATCATGTTCACATCAATAACATACAATCTCAAGCATTTAAGAATATAATTCAAGTTACATGAACTTACCTTGATACTTGTTTGTAAACAATAAAAATCTACTAATCCCAAACTTTTTCCTTTCCTCGATCTAGCTTCGTATTTGAATCTTCTGGATCTAAATAAATTTAATTATCAATTTAATACATTTCATGTTCATATGCAACATTCTCTATAATTCAACTATTATTTATAGTTCATTCAAAGCTGTCTACTTGAGTCATAGTCACTAAATTATTTATAACTTGAGCTACAGAACTCCAAATTAAGATCCGTTAATTTTTCCTGAAACTAGACTCATATATATCTTCACCATAAAATTTTCAGAATTTTTGGTTTATCCAATAAGTACATTTTATTCTTTAAAGTCACCCCTGTTCTGCTGTCGACAGTTCTGACCCTTCTTCACTAAAAATTAATTATCTCTTCATACAGAATTCAAATAATGTTCTAGTTTATTTCTATTAAAAATAGACTCATTAAGTATTCTATACATATAAATTTAAGCCCATAATTGTTTTTATTCAATTTTTTATGATTTTTCAAAGTCAGAACAGGGGAACCCGAATTCATTCTGATCTTGTCTCACAAAATTCATTATATCTCAAAGTTTACAAATCCATTGCTTACACTATTTCTTCTATGAGAAACTAGACTTAATAAGCTTTAATTCCATATTTTTTTCATCTTCTAATTCGATTTATACAATTTATGGTGATTTTTCAAAGTTAGTCTACTGCTGCTGTCCAAACTGTTTTTGTGCAAGCTGTTTATTACCATTTTTCCCCTAAGCTTTTAATAAATGATAATTTCGTCCCTACTCAATTAGCCTCTCAATTGAGTTGATTTTTCTCAATTAACATTTTATTATATCACCTTAAACTAGTTTACAACCTTTACGAATCAGAATTTCAGCAATAGACTTTAATTCCAAGCATTTCCACAATTAGGTCCTAAAAATCAATTTCTATTGAAATTACCTAATAAAATCATCTCATAAACAAATTAAAGCTTTAATTTCATTATATTTCATCATAAAATTACAGCACTCAGCCATGGTGACTTTCAATTTCATCCATGAAATCAAAAATTAATGAATTTAATAGTAGGACCTAGTTGTAAAAGTCTAAGAAACACAAAAATTACAAGAAAAAGGCAAGGATTAACTCATTTGGTGCAAAAATTATGAAATACCAGCTTAGAGAACCCTCCTATGGCGTTTTTAGCTGCTGGAATTGAAGAGAAATGAAGAGAAATCTAGATATTTCCTATTTAGTCCTAGTTTTATTTAGTTAATTTTGCAATATTCCAATTTTACCCTTAATTTATCAATTTTTCTGCTGATTCCATACCCTTGCGGTCCAGCCCAAATAACTTTTGGGTCTAATTTCCTTTTAAATCCTTTCTAATTAGACTTTTAAGCCATTTAATCATTCTAGCAACTTTTACACCTATTACAATTTAGTCCTTTTCATTTAATTGACTACCCAAACATTAAAATTTCCTAACGAAATTTTAATACCACATTAATAACATTTCATAAATATTTATAAAATTATTTTTGACTCGGTTTTACGAGAGAGAGGTCTCGATACCTTGTTTTTACCCAATTTCTTCAATAATTTCTTTTTCTATCTAATCACTAAATCGGTAAAATTTTTCTATCAATATTTTCATACGATTTTCCTATCATATCAATTTTCATGCAAAAATATTGAAATAAATTTCTCTTTAAATCGGATTTGTGGTTACGAAACCACTGTTCCGATAATTTTGAATTTAGGCCATTACACATTTAATTTGTTCAATTGAGGTATGTTATTTTTGAGAGTGCATTTAATTGTAAACCTTGTGTTATGATTTTATTATTGAAAAAAATATGGTTCAAAAATGATTTTCTTGCATAGCGAAAAACTAAATTTTTGAAAATCGAGCCAATTTGCGCTATTTATAGCAATAAACTTTTTCTCGAAATCGCACTTGTGTTTTGGGCTAGACAGATTCTTGTCGTTTCTGGCTTTCAATGCGAACTACCTTCTCCACTATTCTCGTACCACGAACTGCTTTGAGTGTGGGTTTGAACAAATTAAAATCAAATACAGAACCTAAAATTATTTTCTTTACTTTCATCAGAAAATAAATCTCTCTTATAGAAACTGGTTGAAGTGTTATTTCCAAAATATAAAATTTATACTTAGAAATAAATTCTCACTATTTTTGGGTAGAATAATAATATCTCAAAGTTGAATAAAACTTATTCACGTTTTTAGCCTTACCAGTGTCATCTGTTTATAGGGAGAGGAAGTGAAACACTAGTTGAATTAGTAAAATGTATTTAATGTCTATTTAATAGAAAAAAGAATCCCCTAATTGAATTAGGAGAGGGGGGCGGCTAATAGGGCGTACCTCCCCTCATATGTATTATGATGAGGATTTGGGCCTCTCCTGTATTGGGTCCAATCATATGTGTTTTTTAAACTTTTAACCTAGCACTTTATAATTTAATCCAACTCGGTACATGTTTTTCTATTTTTCAAAATAGACATTATTTATTAAATTAATTAATTTTTCAATTAAATACTTTTCCCAACCCATTCTAATTCCGTTAAAATCATAACAACTTTATTGTAAAAGAATCTATAAGAAAATATATTAAATTTCTACATTCAACAAATTCACAAAGATCAATTAATTTAATTTTCATTTTCTAGCTTCAATTAATTAATTAATTAATAATTTGAAAAATCATAAATTAATTATCAGGTCATTTCCATACTTAATGAGAAAACCATATTCATTTATGAATGTTACCCATTTCTTTAACTTTGTCATTTCTATCAATTTTTGTTCATTTGATTCAACATGCAATTCATTTCTAATTTTAACGAGCTAGCAAAGGGAACGATTAGACATATGTGATTAGGGCTCAAATGGTTTATAATTAAGTTTCAGCTTTTCACTTATTAATTATAAACTCATTTAGACATGAATTCATTTCACAGTAGTATTGTAACTGAGGTCTCCCTAATTACATATATTACGAAAATTACTCAATTAATACTCGTCCAATGACCTTATCATAAGTGTGTTACCCTCTCAGGATATCCTTAATCTTGTTTGGATAAATTCACTCTCCTAGTATGATCCTATTTTATCTCATGGTAATCATTACACCTTTTTTCATGAAAAGTCAATTATTATCATATATTAATTAAGTCATTCATAACAAAGACAAATGACTCGTGGCTACGTTTACTTTTTATCAACCATGTAATGCTAATGAAAAGATACCATTTACCTAAGTCTTGAGCTATTAATTTCACTATTATGAATGATGCTACATACTGTAGAAATTGTATACCCAATACACTAACTTTTGATTCCTTAATTATTCAAACTCAGGCTTTTACTTACATCAAAGTATATGAGTGACCACCGTCAGACGTGCAAACATCTGGACTAGAAATACTGCAACAAAAGGATAAATAATAAAGCAACGTGTTCACAAGTATACGAGTCAATAGTAAAGTGTTACAAGAAAACACTTCGAAAAATATTCCAAGGATAGTACCCAAGGGAGGTTAAACTAAACTAAAATTTATTTTTCTACACTAATTGAGATAAACAGTAATAATTTAAAATTATAGTACAAAAGGCCAAAGTAAAATTAGATAACAAAAATAGCCTAAATTAAATAAAACTAAGGAAAACAAATCAACAATCGAAATTAACTCAAATAAACAAACAGAAGATTAACTGACGTTAGTGCTCCAAATTAACTCTAAACTCTGGTTTTAGTGAATTGACTATTAACTAACTAGTTATTACCTTTCGACCTCTAACTAATTAATTAATCAACAAAAACAACTTATCTTTCGACCTTGTCGTTTAAACCGAGATAAATTATGAGGTACTCAGTAAACTATTCTTTCGACCTCGTTTACCTAAATTGTAACACCCTTAACTCGTATCCGTTGTCGAAACAGGGTTTCGAAGTGTCGAAACTCTTTTTTATTTTGAAAACAATAGGGATCGACTTTTGAAAACAAAAATGTGGAGTCGCCACCAATCTCTTGATTTAGGTGTGATTGGGTCACCTACTAAACAATTTTATTCCATGAAAATAAATTTGGTTCATGTAAAATAAAAAATGGGTTCGGGAGTCGGTTATGCATGAGGAAGGGTTAGCACCCTCATTACGCCCAAAAATTGGTACCAAATTGATTTGATGCTGTCCTTATACTAAAAGGTTTTTTAAAGAAAAGATTTTCCAAAGTATGATTCTTTTTTAAAATGTTTGAATAGCTCAAATTGGCGGTCAAAATTCTCTCGTTTCAAAGATATGCAGTATCATACCCAGTACGATTGGATACAATCCTTTATACCTTTAAAAATACGACTGAGTTTTGACTTTTGAAAACTCGTACACTAAAATTATAAAAAAGGTTATCCAAATATTTAGTTCATCGAAAAAATCATACCCAGCACGATTGAGCACGATCTTCCGAATTCCCAAATAGTGGATATTGCCTTATTTCAGAATTTTTGAACAACAAAGAAAATTGGAAATTCGCTCAAAACCCGTTTATTTGTTTTAAAATAGGTGGAATATTTAATGCATTGTATCGAAACATTTGCATAGGAAAGAATTAATGAACATGAAATAATAGGATGCAACAAGTTACAATTAATAAATCCAACAATTATGTACAACTATTCTAAGTAAAATGTGACCCAATTCTTAATCATGGATGGTGAACAATCAGTACAAAAATAATATACAACAACAATTAACATGGCACAATATAAAATGATCCACAAAATATGTACAAAATAAAATGGAATTTAAAGTCAATATAGTATAGGACATTTTCAAAATAACGATGAGTTAATTGACACATAACATAAGTTGACAAGTTTGTATGAAAGCTAGGGATATATAATTATTTGAAATGAATATTGTAGAATAAATCATTTGGATTGAATAATATGTCAAATATTTTAAACACAAATTTAAAGAAAATTGACAATATGCATGGTAGTTTAAATAACATATAAAATATAAAAAAACATAAAACACATGATAGGATATAATGTACATAACAAATTCATAAAATATGTATATATGAATATATTTGGAAATATTTATTTGTAAAAATAGCATGAAATTAATAATGTATGAAAATTAAGTAAATATATACATATAACAAATTCTAGAAAATATAATCATATACACAAAGAGGTAAAAACTATATTTACAAAATACCTAAATTTAGTGACGTATATTTATAAAATTTATAAAAGAACTTTAAAACAAATAATATAAAACATAATTTTGCACGTAACAAATTGGTTTGGATTGATGATACGTATAAATAATACATATATAAGTATAATAAAATATGAAAATATATACAATAAGTAAATTGTATAATTTAAAATGTGATCCTTAAAAGAAATATATTATACACATGAATAACCTTAAGGAAGATGTATACACAAAAAATATTTACATAAAGCTATATGAAATTAATAACATGTATTATAGTAAAATAATTTAATATAGGTTATATGCATGTGAAGACATTTTTTTGAAATAGTTGTATATTTAAATAACATGGAGTTAAATATGAGTTATAAAATCAACTTAAGTTTATATAAAAAAATATGTAATAAGTTTATATAGCAATTAGATATAAATCTACTAAAAACTACATATATAAAATAACATAATTATAATAACGTATGTAGATTAAATATAAATACAAAAATATATGCCTAATAATAACTTACATGGCACATAAAATAAATGAATTTCTAAAATGGGATAAAAACATTAAAATATGTGAATGAATTCAAAAGAAATTACAAAATAACATGAAATTAATAATATACATAAACTAGAATAAATTTTATAACAAATAAAACATCAACTATTAAAATGATAGAATAAAAGAGAAAGTAAAATTATAATAACCTTTTTAAAACAAAATTCAATTATCAAAACAACACGAAATATCATAATCAATAACCAATCATGTAAAAAAATGTATGTGTAGTAAAAAAATGAGGATAATACTTAATTGAAACAAAATTAAAACAGAGGAAACAATTTACAAATAAAATAATTGCAAAACAGTGTCAATGTGCCATGCGCACAAATGTGCGGGGACTGAAATTGGAAATATCCCGCACCCCTAAAACTTTGCGCTGAACCACAGACCCAAGTGAAAAAGCGCACAAATTCTGGAGCTAAATCTTAAAAAACGGTAAGCAATCAGGACGCAATTGAGGGCTTCGCGCAGAAGGAAGGACCCAACTCGCAATTTCCCCATTTTAAGCAAAGGTGTGCGGATCCTGCCTGCTAAGCGGGTCAACGCGCGGATCCTACCCCCTCTTGGAACGGCGCCATTTTGCTTTACAGATGATTTCAAGCCCTTTTTCTTTAAACATGACCCATTTTTAATTACTTTAGAGAAATAGCAGCAACCATTAACCCCTCAATTGCTAGGGTTTCATTTGACCCACTGCCGACGAGCCAATGCTCGATTAGTGGTCGACGCCGTGCGATTAACAGCCCTTGTGAGATTCGCTACCATGGAGATCTGGTAAATCATTCCTTCTCCTTTTTTTTTAAAAAAAAAAACTTTAAAACATGGTTTGTTTCTTCAAAAACCAAACAAAAATAGAGAAAAAGAAAGTTGAGGAGAACATTCGACCCTTGCCCAAGTCTCTTCATTTCAGAGATTTTTGGGTTTTCCTTAGTGTCGATCCATATACTAAAAGAAATCTAGCTAACCAAAAAAATAGATCAGAAAAGAAAGAGGGAAAAAAAAACTAGAGATCACCTTTCCAGAAATTTTTTTTGAAATTTTCTAGATTCGATATACGTATAGTGTATGTGTATGCGTAGAGTGTGCGTAGATTTTTTGGAGTACATTCAACGGATTTTATAGCCAGATTTACAGAATAAAGTAAAAAATAAAATTACATTTTCATTGCTATCATCTTCTGTGAATTCGGTTATCTCTCTTCTCGTGTGTTCTTTGCAGGAACGGCCGTACGAAGGAGCGACCCTAGTGACGTGGAAGCCGAGCGTGGCAATTTCTCACGAGAGGCTAACCTTCTGGTGCCATTCTGGCTTACTTCAGAAGCTTCTGGCATTCTCAGGATGCTGAGATAATTTTTGGGTGTATTGGGCTTCGGGTTTTAGGGCTTGTTGGGTCATAAGTTATTTTAGTAATTGGGTTGGGTGGTTATTTTACGTAACTAGACTAATGGACCTTTTTTGGACCAATGGACTTTTATTATTTTTGAGGTTTTTTTATTTTTTTATTTTGGTTTTTAATTTCTATTTTTTATTCTAATGGGCCCGGGCGAAATGGGCCTATTACACGAAGCATTACTAGAATAAAAAAATACTTACTGATTCAATGCATCATATAAATAAATATATTACCATTCAATCAACAGCTTGGCCTTTGTATAAGCATCAAATAGCAACATTGTTAGTATATTAGTACATATTTCATATAAATTCAACATTGATATACTTATTTTCTCGACATGTCACACTTGAGTTTAATAATTGTCTTTACTTACATAATTTCCTTGTATCAACATATCAAAGATAACCATATATGTACATGTCATGAGACATACTATTCTCTTATTGTTTCTTCATAAGCATATATCATTCATTTCGTTATATCATTATTTCATGCACCATAATTTCCATATATCTTATGTATATTTATTTCGGTAATAGTTCATATTAAAATTAACATAAATTAAATTCCATGTACCTATACTTATTTCATTTATCTATTTTCTTAATTATTTCATTCAACTATTTTGTACATATATTTCCATATGACCAATTCTTGTAAACATTTCACAGAACCATTTCATATAACCATTCATTATTTGGTACATATTACCTGAAAATCAATTGTTCAACTGATGTCATAGCATCTTGTAGCGATGTAAAAATTTTAGTTTTTAGCTTGGTCGCTAATTGTGGCGATTTATTAAACATTTGAAAGCTGACTTTCGATTTTTTTTAAAAAAGGGGAGTCGCCACCGATCCTTTTTATAGGTGTGATCGGACACCTAGTAAATCGTCTTTTTTGAAAAGAAATTTATTTTTGAAAAAAAGGAAGGCCAAATTTAGGTCTACGTGAAAATCCAGAGAAAAAAAATAGGGTTCGGGAGTCGGTTACGCGCGAGGAAGGTATTAGCACCCTCGCGACGCCCAAAATTGGTATCTTGTAAAACACGTGTTGTCTTGATTTTTAAAAATACGAGTTCAATGCAAGATTTAATCTTGATCCAATTGAAAAGACGAGAAATTTTAATTTTTATGTTTTTGAGAAGGACATACTGTTTTAACACGAGTCACTTGATATTCACCCAACATAGCGATGAAATCGATGACATAGTGTTTAAATCGGTACGTTGCCTTGCTTATTGAAATAAATAAAGACACGAATCAACATTTTAAAATAATGAACAACGAGGTGATATAGAGAAATGGGCGGGAAACGAAAGATAATAGTTGGAAATGCATCAAGGCACATAATACATACGACAATAATATTAAAGACAATGACAATGCACACGGTATAAAATGTAACAATAGTATCAAATACGAGAACACAATGAGAACACAATGAATAAATATATAATAATAATAATAATGATATTAAGAATATGCACGCCAAAATATATATAAATAGCAATAGTATTAGAAATATACCATATATAGTGTTTGAAGTATATGTCTAAGATAATAAAATATAACTTGTAATGTGAAAATATACACATAATATTTACATATATATGTATAAAATAAATATTGAAAAATGTATGCACATAAGAAATATATACACCAATATATATAATAATAATATTATAATGCAAAAGAAAGAAACAAGTAATACAAAATATTGAAATGGAATAATGAAAACTACTATATATACATATACACGTATATAATGAAATATATAATAGTATTAATAACAATAATAAGGATTATATAAAAGTACATACATGAAATAGCATGAGAAATATATACAATAAAATATACATACAGCGTATCACAATACATACATAACAATAAAATAACAGTCCATTGTTAGAAGATACATATGTACATTAGCAATGATAATAATGTGATAGAAAGACAACTATGGACAATATTATATATTAAAGTAATAAATGATAACATTAACAACACATACATAATATATACGTACATAATATACAAAATGAACATATACAATATACATTATAAACACTAATAACATAAAAATTATATACATTAACGATACGACATAAATATATACATACACTTTAAAAATAAAGGTATAATAATATTAGAATAAAATAATAGGTATAACAATGAATAATATGATATCTGAAAACAACACTATATGAAAAGTATATATATATATATATATAATAAAATATACGTACTAATGTTAATAATAAATATAACAGAATAAATAAGATAATAATATATACATGAGGTGATATTAAAAGATATATATATATATATATATATATGTATAATAGCGTTCAAGAATATTGAAAATATGTACATAAGATGACATATAAATAATTTAAACAACAATATTAAAAAATATATATATATACGAATAATAAATATATACTTAACATAGTATAAAATTCGTATATATATAATATATATTATGAATAAGAGTATTATTAAAAAAAGTATAAATACATAAAAGTGTGTATATGTATATGTGAATATTAATTGCAACTAAAATAATGTTAATTATTGTAGGAATATACTAATAATGATGAGAATAATAGTAATAATATAATAATAATAAATATAAAAAACAAAATGATGAAATTAATTATTAAAGTATCAAAAATATAAAAAGGGACTAAATCGAAAATAAAATATGAAGCACGGGATAGATTCTAAAATAAAAACAAAAGAGTAGGACTTATTTGAACACGGGCAAAACTAAGGAGGATCAAAAGCGCAATATTTCAAATTTTCCAAAACGCTGTGCAGTAAGAGGGATTAATTTACAAATCAGATTAAATTTTAGGGCCAATTTATAAATAAAAGATAACTTGATTGCAAATGCATGAAAAAGCGGAAGGGCTAAATGCGCAAATAGCCCTTCCACTAAAAAAACACACGGATCCTGATCGAAGCGGGTCGGGTCGACCCGACCCGGGGCCAAAATGACGTTGTTTTTCTTCTAAACCGGGGGGACCAAAACGCACCGTTTTGGTCCCTATAAAAGAAAAAAAAATTTTAAAATTCATTTGAAACCGGGGTGAAGAAAAAAAAGGGGGAGGGGGAGAGAGGAGAGGGATCTCCAGCCAGAGGGCCGGTCACCGGTCCGTCACCGGACCACCGTCGGCGCCGACGTCGGCCACCGTACACGATGGCCGGAAAGGTAAATTTTTTCTTTTTCTTTTTTTATTTTTTTATATGTTTTTTATTTTATATATTTGTGGGAAGATAAACCTAGAAACAAAACAAATAAAAGAAAAAAAGAAATCACCTCTGTTACTTCGATTTGCTTCGTTTTTGAGTGTCTGTTTTAGTGCTATTCTCTAAGTTTAGTCGTGCTTCAGTCTTCTCTGATATTTTGACTGTATTTTTACTATTCTGATTGCCTTTCTTTCGGTGTTAATTTCTCCTTTTTTATTTCTGAAAAATCGGTCCCCATTTACAATCTTTTCCTTCGGGTTTTATAACCCTTTACATTCATTTTTATATGGTTTCTGTCTTGTCTTCTTTTTGATTTCTTGTAGGTGCAGAGGGTGGTGGAGGTGACCACAGGGGGTGGCGAGGCAAATGGTCAAGGGTGGATGGTCGGTGTCGAGGTCGAGTCGTGACTTGGTCTAGGGAAATTAGGGTTTCATTTTCTGTTTTCTGATTTGTTGGGAATGGGCTAGGGTTAAAATGGGCTAATTGGGCTTTGGGTTTAGATTGGGTTTTAGGGTCTGGTGGGTATTGAGGTTTAAGTTATTTTAGGCTTTGGGCTAAGTATTTGGTTCTTGGGTTAGTGGTTATTGGGTTTTTTGGGTTAGGGTATATTTGGGTTTGATTGTTGGGGTTTGGGTAAGGCTTAGTGGGTTGTTTTGCATCTGGGCAAAAATTGGCCTGTAACACATCTCACATCCACGGTCTTATTTATCTTTGACATGATGCCATAGTGTTTTTCAACTATGGTCTTACTCATTTACTGTCAGGTTGCCATGGTATCTTTCAACCATGGTCTTGTTCATTTCATGTTACATTGCCATGGTATCTTTCAACCATGGTCTAATTCATTCCCATCATTTTACCATGGTATCTTTCAACCATGGTCTTATTCTTTTCATGTCACGTTGTCATGCTATCTTTCAACCATGGTCTTACACATTTTATATTCTGTTGCCATGGTATCTTTCAACCATGGTCTTACACATTTCATATCATGTTGCCATGGTGTCTTTCAACCATGGTCTTACACATTTCATATCATGTTGCCATGGTATCTTTCAACCATGGTCTTACACTTTTCATTTCAGAAAGCACACTCCCGTGAACCTCATCCTTACAGTGGGATTACCAATCCAGGATAGATCCCCTGTAATATAAACTTATAGAGTATTGTCGGGATTACCAGCCCAGGCTAAATCCCCTGCAACGATAATTACTCTAATGAGCTTGGATCTGAATTACCAGTCCAGGCTAAATTCAGACCCTAATTTGGATTACCCGTCCGGGCTATATCCATTTTCCACATATTCTTCGAGAGGGCTATATCAGAATAGGATCACTCGTCTGGACTCGATCCTTTTTACCGTCAATTCCTTTTCCAATGAGCCATCGAATTCCATTCCATTCAACCAGGATTTATTTTCAATTTATATTAAGTATTATCAATATTTCATCAATTATCATGAATTGAACATTCAAATTATATTTTTATCACATAACCACATATTTCAAGTATTTAAAAATATAATTCAAGTTACACAAACTTACTTCATTGCTTGTTTGTGTTTATAATTTTATTAATCCGATATCTTTTCTTTTCCACGATCAAGTTTCTTATTTGAGTCGTTCGGATCTTTATAAATAAATTTGATCATCATTTTCATTCATTTCATATTCTAATGCATTTAATCAATGCTCTAGGCAAAATTACCATTTTGCCCCTAAACTTTTATTTAATGACGATTTCATCCTTAGGGTCAGGAAAATAAAACTCTTACAATTTAATCCTTATTTCCAGCTATTATTCTCATACATATTGATAACAACCCATGAATTTTATAAAATATCAAAATTTTTCATAATTTCAACACTTTTCAATTTAATCCCTAAAACATGTTTTTCCCCAATCTTGAATTAAATTAATAATTTCATTCAATTTTGTAATTTAAATAATAAAATAATCCATTTCATACAATTTAGTCATTTCTGATATTTTTACAAAATTACCCATAAAGTTTTACTTTTATTCAATTTAGTCCCCGAGCCTAAAACATGCAAATTAGCCATGCTAGATGAATATTCATACATATTTTTCTCCTCCTCCTCCTCTCCATTCCACATCCTTAAATTTATATAATATACTTATAAGTAACATTATCAATAATTTCACTTGTTTACTTATATGTATATTCAAAGTCATCCATTTGAGTTATAGTCACTAAATTATTTATATCTTAAGCTACAGAACTCCAAATTAAGATCCGTTAATTTTACCTGAAACTAGACTCAAATATATTATTACCATAAAATTTTCAGAATTTTTAGTTTAGCCTCAGTTTATTCATTAAAGTTACCCCTATTCTGCTGTTTGACAGTTCCGACCCTTCTTCACTAAAAATTAATTATATCCTTGTAAAGAATTCAAATAATGTTCCCGTTTATTTCTTTTGAAAATAGACTCATTCAAAATTTTAAGCATATAAATTTAATTCTCTAATTATTTTTCTCCAATTTTTTATGATTTTCCAAAATCAGAACAGGGGATCCCAAATTCATTCTGACCTTGTCTCACAAAATTCATTATATCTCATGATTTACAAATCCATTGCTTACACTGTTTCTTCTATGAGAAACTAGACTCAATAAGATTTAATTTCATATTTTTTTCATCTTCTAATTTGATTTCTAAAATTTATGGTGATTTTTAAAATTTAGTCTACTGCTGCTGTCCAATATTATTTTAGTGCAAGCTATTTATTATCATTTTTCCCCTAAGCTTTTAATAAATAACAATTTCATCCCTACTGAATTAGCCTCTCAATTGAGGCAAGCTATTTATTATCATTTTTCTCCAATTTTAGTGCAAGCTATTTATTATCATTTTTCTCCAATTTTAGTGCAAGCTGTTTATTATCAATTTAGATGCAAATTTACCTAATTTCAAATTAAACATGCAGAACTAATATTTAAATAAAGAAATGGAATAGAGAAATTGATCCGTTCTGATATCGAGTTGTGCGTGAAAGCCGTAATTCATTTGATAGTTGCGAAAATAATGTTGATTGCAATTGAAAACCAAAAATAAATTTATAAAAATTAAATAAATGAAAGCTTGGATCCAAATACAAGAAGAAAAATTATGTTTTTGAAATAAAATACTAAATTGAAAATAAACTGAAATTAAAATTAAATCTTAAAAATCTACTTTAAAAACGGCTCTTTAAATGGCCTCTTTAACTTAGGCTAAGTATGAATATATATAGCAATGTGTTCTGCCCTAACTAGGTCAATTACAAGCCATAAGGCTGAATAAAATGTGTCATGCAAACAAAAACACCTTTGACTTAAAATTGTCCTTCATTATTCTGGTGTCGCGACACCACAGGACTAGTGTTGTGACATTGAACTTCACGAAGGACTTCTTTAGTTTTGAAATGTGATGTTGCGACACCACATGCTGGTGTCATGACGTTGTCGTTTTCTTTAATGTTCTTGGCCTAAAAATGGTGTTCTGCACACTAAATCGACTTATTAGTCCTTCCCTAGGCCCATATTAGCCCATTAAGTCAGTACATTACCAAAATATGCGTAAAACACTTATTTTACTAAAATTAAACACAACCTACTAAAATTAGAAAACATAAAAAAATAATATAAAATGACTCAAAAACAAGCTCATTAAGTGCCAAAAATACTTGAATTTGCCACAACGAACAGTGATAGATCAACAAGTTACGCATACATAGTCCATCATCCACCTAAGATTAAGGCATGTCACACTATGAATGTTACAAGTAAATAAATACACAAATGGGTTCAGGAATTATTCTACTTGGGTCTTGTTCGATGTACTGCCAGTCTAGTCAATCACATTTATGTCTCTATCTTTTGATAGTTATTCATTTCGATGTATAAGATAAAGAATCTCCCCAATGGGATTTGATAGATGACATATCAACCTTTTAATCGATTTGATTATTTTCGATCAGACTAAGGACATGTTTAAGTTCATCTACTAACATAAGTTCTATTTTCGTAATACGATCTGACCACGTAATATCGCTTAGTATTAGTTAAATATTAAACAACCAGTGAGATAATATTTGTTTTCATTTTGCTTTACATGCAAAAATTATTAAGGACAATATACATGAATAATTTTATTAACCAATCTATTTGAAAAAATTACAAGTGTATATAGAC
This sequence comes from Gossypium arboreum, assembly GCF_025698485.1. Lineage (NCBI taxonomy): Eukaryota > Viridiplantae > Streptophyta > Magnoliopsida > Malvales > Malvaceae > Gossypium > Gossypium arboreum. The sequence continues at coordinate 3,460,806 of NC_069081.1, forward strand.
AAAAATACTACACTTAAGGCACCAAATTCAACATTTACAAGCTAAGTTGACAAGGGTGAAGTTAGTGGTGAGAGTATCAGTTCTCTAAGATACAAAAGTAAGGAAATTTTTACTAAGATGTGATAGATTTTGGTTCACTTATTTTAAGTGTTGAAGATAGTGAATATTTTTTACCGAGCTAGGCTCTAAAGACATAAGGAAATCGAACTGCATAAACAATCTTTGTGTACCTTGTTGTTTGTTCTTTGTTTCACAGTTCTTGGAGAAGTGCCAACTTTCTAATCACTTCTGTCAAAACTTAGCTTAGTACTTAGCAATTGCTTTCAAGTTAACAATTTGTATCAAAACCTACCATTTAAAGTTGTAATACCCCTCAATCGACTCGGTCACTAGATCTGAGTTACATAATGCTATATCTGTTACCAGAGTATTTCACAATCAAATCTCAATAGTAATTGATCACATTCACATGTGCGCATAAAACAAACAATTTTATAAAACAATTTTAAAGTGCGATTTTACTACAAGCTTACAGGTCAACTGTAATAGTTGTAGTGTTACAATGGAACACTAGAGTTTTCCAAGGATCGAACCCAAATGAGATGACTATTAAGTGATAAATAGCGTACACTATAGAATTTAAGCGGCTACTGATATAATTTTATAGTACGACAAATTATCACAAAAAAAGTTTTGCAAGAACATTAAATATGCTAATCTAATGACCAAATTGTAAAGAGTACAAAACTAAGAGATTACTAACAGAGATTGGTTGATTTTGATGTGGTTCACTAGTCTTCGAATGAGATTACAAACTGGTTCCATTTTATCTTTCAATATAATTTTTACCGAGTTATACAAATTAATTCGATTTATCTCTCGATCTCACCGGTTAATTCAAGACTAATGAATTGGTGCACAACAAGATTACCTCTCAGTTTCACTTGTCTAGATATTACTTTTGGGGTGTCACTTTCTAAGTTTTTAGGTTTATTCGGTTTAATCCAATTTATTACGATTAGTCCCTTATCCAAAAAAAATCAATTTATCCACATTTTCATCAATCAACCTCCTTTTTAGATTTAGCTACTCATGCTGAAAATAAAGAGAATAGACATAGAAATGAAAAGCAAGGAAGGCATTAAAGTAAAGTTTAAGAAAATATAAAAATTTAAATTTTTATGCAAGGAAACTTAAAGAATATAAAACTGAATGCATTCAACAAGAAAATCTAAAATAATAAACATAAAAGGAACAAAATTTAATTGAATTAAAGTAAAAGAAACAAAAATATATTAAATTAAAGTTAGAAATGTCTTACAACCAAGGTATAGAGACTAAAAGTGTCAATAAACCAAAGCTATAGTGATAACTAAATTAGCTAATACTAAGAACATTAAGAATAAGAAGTAAATGCAGAAAAATAAACTCTAAAGCTAAGAAAGAAGAAGTGAAAAATGAAAATCCTATAAAAGTTGCAGAAAAACTGAGAGAAAACTTAGAGAAACTAAAGCTAAAACTAAACTAATGAGTGTCTCTCTCCTCTTCAGCCAAAAATGGTTGTTATGCTGATGAATTTTTGTTGCTAAAATTGCCTCTACACGAGCCTTTGGTGATTGGTAGATCTAGTGGACAAAGACTACCCTTTTTGTCCATTTTTGTTCCCTTCACAATGTCGATGTTACGATATCTAAAAGAGGGTATCGTGATACCTCAGGCAATTCCGAACCTTAGGGTCTTTTTTGAAGGGTGGATATCACGATACCACTAAAGGGTGGTCTCCAATCTTCCATCTTGTTGGAGGTATCACGATTCTAAAATTTGGGTATCACAATATCCTTTCCTTTGGTGTTGTTTTCGCTCATTTTTAACCTCCAACACGTCCTTACATCGCTCAACCACATGTTAGCCCCCCAATGAAATCATTAGCCAAATTGGGTCACAAAATGAGTAAAAATAAGACATTTATACTTATTAACTAAAAATCCAAAAATTAAAACAAAAAAAAAACTATGAAAAAGATGTTAATTTGCTTGAGAATAAGCTTTTAAGTATACTGAGAAAGCCTAATTTGCCATATCAAATTATGACAAATGAGTAATTCATTCCAATCATCAATTCTTAACATAAATGCATGCACAACACGTTAAATAAGTAAAAATCGAAACTCAATCGAGCTTATGAAAGCTCTAAATTTGACTTGAGCATTAATAAAGATCAAACTGTAAACTTTTCAAAGTTTAAGCATAGGTATCGATACTCAAGTCATGTACATATACCATCTTTAATTTTGATGTTTCAAAAATCAAATTTATACGGTAATTTATTTCAATTTATTAGTTTCAATTACCTTATAGCAGTTTATTTTATGCATACGATAGTTTAATTTTATTTTTCAAAATTTCTTAAAGTTTTTTATTTTATTCAATTTAATCCCTAAAATTGAAATAATCATAACTTTCACATTTAAGCCCCATTTTTCATCCAATTTCAAATACATCTTATATCCATCTACTATCAAATTCTATCAAATTCTCATGACATTTTTACAATTTATTCATTTTATTTCTATACTTAAAAGTTAGCATTTAACTTTACAAATTATCTCTCTCTCTCAACACGGTTTAACTAAAATCGAGTTATAACGATCTCAAAATTTAAAAAAAAAAAAAAAATAGGCTCTGTTTGAACTCACGTGCAAAGGAAAAAGCTTTGTCCAACCTTGAAGATTCAAAACTGTCTTCTCTCCTCTCTTTTCTTATGAACAATCGATGGGGAGAAAAAAAAGATAAAGATGACCCTTTTGTTCTTTATATTTTAATGTTTTAATAGTAATTTAACATTATGTTTTAACATATTTTTCACTTAAAATGTGCACCAACTGCACCAACTGTACAGTACTCATCAAAGTGGGTTAATTTCTATATAAACCTTAGTTTAATTACTATTTAGGCCTTTTAGCAAATAAAAATTTATAGTGGTTGACTTTTACGGCTATTACAATTTAATTCTTGTACATTAATTACTAACTATTGAATACAATTATTAATCGTAATTCAATATAATACTATAATAGACTCATAGATATTAATTAATAATATTTACAGATTTGATCATTGAAAATGGGATTCTAAACTACCATTTCCGACATCACTGAAAAACAGACTATTACAAAAGTAACTAGTAGAGATTTCTAGTGTTGCTAAATTCAAGCCATGAAAGAGTCGTCTACTTCACGTCCCCCAATGTTAGAGATTGATCATTATGCATATTGGAAAGCATGCATGAACGCATGGAGGTTTACATAAAATTCATTGATAAGAAGGCATAACGAGTAGTTCTTACTGGATGGGTGCCATCCATAATGAATATTGAGAATAAGAGAGTGTCTAAGCCTGAGGTATAGTGGAACAATGAAAAAGAAAAGCTTGAAAATGCTAACTCCAAAGCTTTATACGTCATCTTCTATAGAGTAGACTTACAAGCATTCAAAGTGATTGCTAAATGTACTGTTGCCAAATCTGCTTAGGATATTTTGGAGACAACTCATAAAAGTGCCTCCACTGTTAAACAATCAAAGATGAAAACACTAATCAATAGATTTGAAAGCATGAGAATTGAAGAATCAAAGACTATAAGAGAGTTTTATGCAAAGCGGTATAACTTTGGCTCTGTCGAAATCAGAAAGGTCATGAACTAAGTTGGTTAGAATATGATTGAGCTTGATGAGAGCATTGATGCAATCGCTATTGCAGTAACCAACAATCTCCATCTCACTTGGCTTAAGAAATGTAACATTCATGCCTCTTCTCTCTCCACTGTGTATAATGCTTTGTATGTAATCACCATTAGGAATTGGCATCCTAACAACTAGAGAGATTCATTGAGTAAACGAGTGGTTTTACTATTAATGAAGGTAGTAGAGGCAGCCGAATCCGACTTAGGCCAAATTGTTTTTAATGAGATTATGAAGAATGCTAAAAAGGTTCACCCTCATTATTTATTACCATTCCCTTTCCTTATCTTCCAAGTGTTGTACACTTAGAATCCCAAAAGTGTTCAAGCAACAGAACAATTTTAAAAGCTTGTGCTAGAATTGAAGTTTTCCCATAAATAGTTTGAAGGGAAACACATTGTGAATGACCTAGCAAAAGAACCTTATTATTCTAAGTCTGATAACACAGGGAAGGAGGAAGATACTCAATCTAAAGATGTGCCCATTACTACAGGCACCAAATTCATCCCCTTGAACATTAAGCAAAGGATAATTGATGAGTTTAACTCTAACATTAAGTTTAATCAAAGACATGTGGACAGGATGCAAGTAGAGGCCAACGTAGTAAAGAAGGTTGTAACACCCCTCACTTGGTCTGCACCCGAGCTACAGAATACTACAATAACTACTGGAATTTATACAAATACATACACAATAATAAATAAGAGAAATGACTACCACATTCAACCTTTAAAGATGAAAACATGACTAATTAAACATTTTAATAAATAATAGAAATAGAACTATTTGAGAAAGAAGGATCATTTTGAAAATTTTTGAAATTCAATGTAAGTATCGATACTAGGCAAGCAAGTATCGATATTCATGTGTTAGGTATCGATACTAAAGTAAGTATCGATGCCATTCTAGCTCTCTACTTTGGTTCAAAATGTTTTATCGATACCTTTGTAGGGGTATCGATATTTTATCACGAGTATCAATATTTTTATAAAATCTTATGTATTTTCAGGCAAAAATGAACTTTTAGATAGATATTTTTATTTTTTAAAGCTTTTTAAAATTTGAATTTTGAAGAAGTAAAACTAAATTGAAAGAATGTGTAGATTTAAGGGTTAAATTTACTGAATTTTTAAAATTGAAACTAAATTGATAAAATATGTAAATATTAAAGAACTAAAATTGTTATTATACTAATAGGAAAAGACTACTATTAATTATTTAGAAATGGGCTCAATATTAAATTTCAATTACATTAGTGACTAAAATATAATTTTTAACTTAAGTGATAAAAACAAAAAAAAAAATTATAGTTTACCCTAGCTTATATTTGTGAGGGAAAAAATACATAGTTTATATTTTATGTTCCAAACCATATCACTTGAATAGAATTGGGAAACATGGTTACTCAACAAGTCCTGCATGAGGTGCGTGTGGATTTCTCCTCAACCATTAATGAATAGAATTGGAAAACATGGTTGGCCAAGCTTTTTGTTAATTATAGTCAATCCAGATGTAAAGCGATTAGCTATTGGCTTTTGGGCATTGTGGTTCAACCGAAACAGTATCTACCATGAAGGTGCAGGTAAAAGTGCACATGGGGTCATATCTTTCATTAAGGCATACATTACTGAAATGGACAGATTGGAAAATACTACATCTACTATGCAATTCTCAGTAGACGTCTTGAAACTCAATTTTGATGCTTCTTTTCAACAAGATACGAACAGATCGGTTTCCGGTATTATAGTAAGGAATGCGAAGGATTAATCATGGCAGCATGTACGCACCTAAATCAGTGCTCTAGTGAAAGAAGTTAAAGCAAGGATTCGAAGTTTTGAGAGTATCAACTTTAGTTTCGTACCTCGCTGTGCAAACAACGCTGCTCATGTATTCGCTGAGGAAGGGCAGTCACATGCATCCTCTATGTATTGGGTAGAAGAAGCTTCGACGAGTCTGGAAAGAGCGGCAGAACGGGACCGATGGTGGTTGAATGGCAATGTTTGAGTTTCTGAAATTGAAGGAATTCTGACCTTTGGACTCCGATTATTTCAGACCAAGGAAAGATCTCGATTCATTTTCTTATGATTTCATGCCTTACAACTAAAAGGAAAGATCTCTGTTTTTTTTTTTCCTTTTTTTTTTAATGTTTGTTTCAGTTCTCTAGATAGTGATTTTATTTCCCGAAAGGCAGTTATGGCTGGTGGTAGCTTAAACGTTTTTTTGGGTTGTTGTGGCAGTGTAATTTCAACTCCCCTCTTTTAATAAAGGGTGAACTATCAAAATAGTCACTTTTATTTACTTTAAGTTATATTTTAGTTATTTATGTTTAAAATATTACGTTTTAGTTAATTATATTAACATGTTATAACATCTTAATTACTAAACTATTAATTGCTGTTAACAATGTAATGGTAAGATGAGGTAACACGTTAAATCATCATATTTTAAGTTAAATTATACAATTGGTACTCATATTTTTTCGTTTTGAGCAATTTAATTTTTTTTATGTTCTTTTAATTTTCCTTTTTTCATCCTCTTCTACTTCTCCCCTATATTCTTTCCTCCTTCATCTCTTTTAATGTAATTTTCCTATGTTTTCTATTTATTAAAACTAACGGAGAAGAAGAAAAGGAAAATAAAAAAGAAAAAGAAAAAGAAAAATAAATTGTTAAAAATATAGAAGTATAAAGACTAATTTTAACAAATGAAAAGTAAAGAAAAAATTAAAAGAACATAAAATAAAAAGATTAAATTGATCAAAACAAAAAAAATAGGGACCAATTATATAATTTAACTTAAAATTTTTGTTTAAAATGATGATTTAACGTGCTACGTCAGTTTACCGTTACACCGCTAACGACAATTAACGACCCAATGATTAAAATGTTACAACACGTTAGTGTAAGTGACTAAAATATTACATTTCAAACATAAATGACTAAAATATAATATGAGGTAAATAAAAATGACTATTTTAATAGTTTAGCCAATATATATAAAGAAATTGAGAGGAAGAAAATTAAGAAAAGAAATGGTTGGAAGATGCTGCAAATTGTAGTATCATATAAAGTAAAATCAAAGAGCGTCCAAAACTAATTCCACAATAATATTAAACTGAATGGGAAAGTCCAACGCCGCCTCTTAGCAACTAGACCAACCCCCGCAGACCTTTTGAAGTCTTTGCCCTAACCTTTTGGATTAATTGCACTCCATATTTTCAATGTATGATTCATATTTTATATTGGTCCTAAATTTCAAAACATTGGAATTGAACACTCAATCTGTTTTTTTTTATTAAATATTAGCTTAAATTTTACTTGTTTAGATATGATATATTAAAAAGATAACTTCCCTACATTTTATTAATACTATTATTTTAAATCATTACATTTAAATTTAGGTACACTTATTTACAATTTAATTTGCTTAATTTAGATGCTTAAACTGACCATTGACTTTGAGGACTCGTTAATTATCTTTGTGAAGGTTAGGTGATAATAGTGTAGGGACTTTTGAAGAAAATAATCCTAACATTTTTCATGTTTTTTTTCTTAGGACAAGTTCTGCTTCAGACATAGACATATAAAATCCAAAAGAACAGAAAAAGAGGAAAAGAAAATTCTTCTTGGTTCGAGTTTAATTTCACTAAGGTCTTAAACATTTTAAAGCGGAAAAGGTTTACTACCTCCTTCGATTTGTTTTTTTGTCCCCTTTGTAGAGAGAGCTAGATCGAGAGAGCGAGACACAGACGAGGTCTCTGTTTTTTTTTTTTTTGATGGGTATTATCTCAAATCTAAGAGGACCAAGAACCCAAGAACATGGGTTGCCCTTATCTGATAGTTTGCCATCTTCCACATCAGTTTCCAACAAGACAAAATGTTCCAATTTGATGCCTTTAGTTGTGGCCCTTGTAGTCATAGCTGAAATTGCGTTTTTGGGTCGTCTTGACATGGCCAAAAATGCTGCCTTTTTCGATTCATGGCCTGAGATGTTCTATAAATACCACCCTTCTGATGGAGCAGAGGTTGCTGGCGTTGAAAAGCTCGATATTGAAACATTGGGTGGCGATCAGAACTTGTTTAAAGAGAGCTGTGAGGAGTGGCTTGAAAGAGAAGATGGCGTGATTTATTCAAGGGATTTTGCCAAGGATCCCATCTGGGTTTCTGGTGCTGACCAGGTTTCTTCACCATTTCTTCTTCTTCTTCCTTTTTTCCTTTCTTTTTTTGAGATAAAATGATAGGATGATCAATTGTCTTCTTTTGGTCTTTGAAAGGTCGTTAGATAATTTAGCGTATTGAAACTGCACTTATCTGTTTCAAATTGGAACCTTTAGCTTTTAAGATTCTGATTTTTTTTTCAAATCGATTTTTCTATGAAATTGTTATTCTTACACAGTTATTTGCACAATTTGACAGAATCATAGGAATTGTATTAACAATATGAATTATAGCTTTTAAGGGAAGATCATCTCTCTATAGAATTTTTTAAGGTGGTCAAAGGAACATATATAAGTTTATTTTACCTCTCCTCTATTTTTTGTTATATATAACATTAGGAGTTAAAAAATGTTACTGACTGATGCTAATTCACTCTAAAATGTTCTTATCATTTTGCATATTGATATTCGTGGCTTTGGTGTTATGTAGAAGTTGAACTTTCCTTGATGACTCTGGGGAGTTTAGTCCATCTGGCTAAGTGGTTTTAGGTTTAATAAATGTTTCCTTGCGTATTCCTAACTTCCTCTTCATGGTTATGTAGGAGTGGGAAACTTGTGCTGTTAGTTGTAAGTTTGGGTTTGATCCCAGTAAGAAGCCTGATGCTGCCTTTGGTTTGCCTCAACAATCTGGAGTAGCTAGTGTGCTGCGCTCGATGGAATCGGCTTCGTACTATTCAGAGAATAATCTTGCTCAGGCACGACGGTGGGTAAGCACTATCTGTAATGACTTGGTTGCATTTGAAACTAACACGGATTTTGCCATAATGTTGTGGGGCTTCTTTTCTGCTCATTAAGCACTTTATTTCTTTCCAATATTCTCTTTACCAAGCTTTTGCCTGCATTTCCCAGAATCTAAGCTCATAGACATGGCTACATGTGTCCTTATGTTTTCCATGATATTTAGCATGTACTTCTAATATGTTTATATAATGTTAACAGTTTGTGAGATTTTATCTAAAAGCATTCAGTAACTCCATTAGCATCTTTTTTGTAATTAAGCTGGCTTCTATTCTGGAAATGTTCGACATAAATGAACTTGACTATTGACCCTTAAACTGTTGTATGTGTGCCAGTTGTTTCACTGAATAAGTGTCCTGCAGAGCAATGCTAAAAGTGGATTCTGGTTAATGGGGAAGTTTCTGTAATGCTAAAAGTTTTTATTTTTCCTTTTCCTTTTGGATTAGGAGGGGTTATGATATTGTAATGACAACTAGCCTTTCATCGGATGTTCCTGTTGGATATTTTTCATGGGCCGAGTATGATATCATGGCACCAGTGATGCCAAAGACTGAAAAGGCCTATGCAGCTGCTTTCATTTCTAATTGTGGTGCCCGCAACTTTCGTTTGGAAGCACTTGTTGGGCTTGAAAAGGCAAATATCAAGATAGATTCTTATGGTAGTTGCCGTAGAAATCGCGATGGAAACGGTGAGACGAGTTTTTGTTTTGTTAGGCTTTTTTATATTTTAAGTAATTATATACTGAAATGCACTCTGATATTAAACCGCTAAATGTTGTAGTTGTCTAATTTTTGGTACTTCCTATATGTAAACTACAAGTTATTGATGTCTATGTTTTTTATTACTTAAATATTTCCTGCATTTCTGAGGTTTCAATACTCTATACCTGAGGTGTAGCTTTGTATATTTCTTACTCCGGGTAAATAAACCTGGAATTTCACAGTGCACTACTCTCATAATGATAATGGTTTCTCGAAAATAGTGAGAGATCTATTTTTTTTACCTCCTCAAGTGACAACTCTAGCCAAATCAGCATTTCTGCTCAGCCATTCTGGTTTCACTTGAACTTTTTTCTCCCTCTATCTCTATTATCATTAGTAATATGCATACATTATACATACGAGACAGTATCCATAGCTATACATGTTAGTTGCTCCAGCTATCAATTTCAGCATGTTATTTTGTCGGTATAAAAAGGATATGGGCCGTTTTAGCAAAAGACTGTTTGGGAGGAATTGTTTTCCTCAAAATGCGCCTCATGTAAAGTAGCTCATAGATATATTTCATGTAAATTTTGCAGTGGACAAAGTTGAAACTCTGAAACGCTATAAGTTTAGCTTGGCTTTTGAGAACTCCAATGAGGAGGATTATGTCACTGAAAAGTTTTTCCAGTCTCTTGTTGCAGGTATGAACATTACTTCAACTCACAGTTTAAACATTATTTTATGACAAACGATTTGATAGATAGAAATATTTGTTCCCGGTTCATTTGTTCCTTTTGATTGATGCTACAAAACTCAATTGTGCCCATGTCTCTTGAAAGAACCTAAATGACTCCATGGGGTTTCTAATAAAATCAACAAATGAATTTTGCCAAAAATTGAAAAAATATTATAACTAATTTCTTGGAGAGTTTTGAGAAGGTTAAAATGTGCTAGAAGTCCCTCTACTGTTTGTGCATTTTGAATTTTGTCCGTAATTATTTCAAGAAATTTAATCCATCTAATTTTTGGATTTAAAAATGCAAGTCCAATTGTTACCATCATTATTATGTTTTTGTTCAATTCAGGTTCATTATATTTTTTCTACATGGCTACCAAGTGATGAAATGTCAGGCCAGTAAATTTATCAGAAAAATTCTAATGATATTAATAATTAGACCTGAATTTTAACGATATTAACTTTTGTAGGAACCATACCTGTTGTTGTTGGTGCTCCAAATATTGAAGACTTTGCACCGTCTCACAGTTCATATTTACATATCAAGGAACTGGAGGATGTTCCATCAATTGCAAAGAAAATGAAGTACCTCTCGGAAGACCCCAATGCTTATAATCAATCACTAAGGTGTTGTTCAATCCCAGGAATCAAATATGCTAAATTGCTAATATACCAGAAACCTGTTTCTTATTGTTCAATAATTAAACAGACCCCTCTCCCCTTTTTATGAGATTTTTTGATGGTTTGATTTCTAGTTTGGGTTCATAATTTAGAATCTTGTTCACAATGTGATATACATGAATTAGGTGGAAGTACGAAGGACCGTCTGATTCTTTCAAGGCCCTCGTGGATATGGCTGCTGTTCATTCATCATGTCGGCTGTGCATTCACTTGGCAACCGTCATCCAACAGAAAGAAGAAAGGAGGTCTGACTTCAAGAAACGCCCCTGCAAGTGTACCAGAGGTTCAGAAACCGTGTATCATATATATGTAAGAGAGCGAGGAAGGTTTAAGATGGATTCTATTTTCTTGAGGTATTTGCTACTAGTACATTGTTACAACTCATTTTTATTAATCCTTTTTTTTTATCTGGACTTGATTCGACATTCTTTTAACATAACAATCAATGGAAAAAGTAGTTGAAACCATGTAAGTGTTGCATTCTTAAGCATGAGCCAATTTGTCAATGTGTCGATAGGTTGGTGGCAGTTAATTCACTTATTCCTTCAATTTCAAAACTGGAGGAAGATCCTTATTTCTGACATTGATGACCAGGTCTGGCAATTTGACTCTCGAGGCCTTGGAGGCTGCAGTGCTTAAGAAGTTTAAGTCTCTGAAACACGTGCCAATTTGGAAGCAGGAGAGGCCCAAAAGCATAAGAGGGGGGGATGAACTGAAGGTATACAGAGTCTATCCTGTTGGCTTGACACAAAGACAGGCTTTATATACCTTCAAGTTCAAAGGGGATGCTGATCTCAGGAGCCACATTGAAAACAACCCTTGTCCAAAGTTTGAAGTCATTTTTGTCTAGATTGAAGGTCACATTATCTCAACTTTACAAATAGTTGACAGATTCCCCATCTCAGTGCTGTTTGCTGAAAATAGTTCCTGAAAGATCAAGGCAACCTCATGCAGGTGTTAAGAATATCGTATATATGTATCATTGATGAGCTGTTAAGCTATAGCTGATAGAGATGGGGATGGTTATAATTTTACTGATGGCTCTGTTAGTTTTAGCCCACTTTGCATCTGACCCTTTGAGATTTAGCTTCAGAATTCTTCAAAGCATTAATAAAAAGATTGGATAATTTAGTTTTAATATAGATATGTTCAAGAATCAGTGTGTATAAGTTGCTACTGGAGAATCTCTCTGTTATACCTAGTATGAATCACTGGGCTCGGGTTTCATAAGGCTCTTTGTGTGTGTTTTCCTGGTTGTATAGTTAATTGGGCTGGTTTGTGCTGTAATCTATCTTGTCTATGTGAGAAGTTTAATGTTTCTTGGATTTAGGATGGGGGAATGTTAGATCGGAACATGTGTATTTAATTTTTAAAGTATATATATATATAGGTATATATATATATATAGGTATATATAATTTTAAAATATAATTATGATATAAAAATAAATAAGTAGGATATAAGTACAAAACATTATTTAATTTACAAATAATCTGTATCTTATATTCTTATTAATTATGTAAATATAATTTATATATTAAATATATAAATATAATAACTTTTAACTCTAAAAAATTACAATGTCTTTAAAACGTATAAAAAGAAAAGACATTGAGCACTATGGATATGGTTACCTAAGTTGTTGAAAGTTTGTTTTTTTTTTTTTGGGGGTGGGGTAATGTACTACAAGGGTGTTTAAATTACTTCTCTTTGTTTAAAGGAGTATTTGTGTTGTAGTTAAATAAACTCGTAATCAATTATTTTTAGCCATAAAAGCTATTGATTTTAATGTTAACAAAACTGTGAATTTCATGTTCTTTATCTTAATTTTTATGTTGATATAATAGAAAATATATACATTTTAACATAAATTTTAAAAGAGTAATTAAAATTTTTAAAAGAATGATTAAGCCTGTTACATAGATAAACACTTTCAAAAAAATTTAAATATTATATTATTTAAATGTAAATTGCTTTAAAATTTTAAAAATATTGTCCTTTAATATTAAAATTAAGGGCTTTTCACCATTTCAATAGGGATGGATTCTTTCTGTGATAGCAATGAGGAAGGGGATAATCTCCCTGGTAATCCGAGCACTAAGAAAGTTTGCTTCAACTATTCGGAGTCTAATCCGGATGTTGAGATGGTTGTTGATTTAACGTCGGCGCCAACTTTGTCTTGGAAAGATTTGGTTTTGGGGAAAGGTCCCATTGAATCAAAAGGGATGAATGAAGTTGGCTTTGCTAATGGGGAATTTTCCCTACTTGAAGGTGATGTCAAGAAGTTGGTGGTCAACGGTATCCCCGCTATTGAATTCTCAGATAAGGTCCACGAACTCTTAGTCAAGGACATGTCCACTTCTGTGGTTCTTAAGTTGTTGGAGAGGAATACCGACTTTGCGGCTCTGCAGAATAAGGTTTATGGATTGTGGAGACCCTCTCAACCTTTTCAATTGATGGACATTGAAAATGGCTATTTCTTAGCCAAGTTCCAAAATTCTGATTATTATGAGATGGTTTTGTCATAGGTACCTTGGCTTATCTTTGAGCTGTATCTAACGGTGCAACCTTGGACAAATTGATTTTAATCCAGCGCATCCTTATCCTAGTACTGTTCTGGAAGGAGGTTTTATGGAAATTTGGGGGAACGGTTGGGAAGGTGACCAAATTGGATTTCAATACAAACAGTGAAACGAGAGGACGATATGTGCGCATGGTAGTTTATTTAATTTGGAAAAACCACTGCTTTCACAAGTTCTAATATTGAGTATGAAAGCCTACCAGTGGTGTGCTTCTTGTGTGGGCGGTATGGCCATTGTCTGCATGGTTTAATAGCAGTGGGTTCACCGAGGAAGACAATCCCGATGACTAGAACTTCCCACGCGGTTACTGGTACGACGACTGGAATAGGCGACTTTGGCCCTTGGATGTTGGTGGAGAGGAAGACTAGGCATAACCCATGTGAGGATAGAAAAATTGCGAAGTTTGAAAGTGGGGAAAAAATCTTCGAGATTGAGATTTCACACACCTTAAACCTTAATTACTCTTGCATAATATTTTTTTTTAAATTTTTTATCATACTATTAAATTTATATTTTAAAATAAAAAAGTAAAATAATTATATTTTGATAGAAGTTGTGATAATTATTATATATTTAAAAATATTATAATTTAATTTATAATTATTAATTAAAAATATTTTGCTAATTTTAAAATAGAGTTATTTGTTAAATGAAATTCTTAGCATATTAATTATCACTTAAATAATTAGAGTTAATTATGAAACTATTATTTTAAATAATATTACTTTGCATTAATTGTATAAAGTAGAACTATATTATATGTTGAATATGATAAAAATGTTTTAATTATGATTTAGAAATTTTTCATTATAATATTTAAATTGAAAAGTTAATATATCTGAATTATATTTAATAATTTAAATAAAAATTATTTTATATTAATTATTACAATTAAAATATAATATTTAAAAATTAATTAAATATTAAATACGTACAACGAATGTCATATTAGAAGCTAGCATAGTTTTTTTTTAAATTAAATCTTAAAAGGTATGTGTAAGATGGTTTGGGAATTAAAATTTTCTAATGTAGGGTACCACGGAGTGAAAATAATAGAACTAAAAAAAAAAAGATATTCAAAATAGAAAATAATTTTTTAAAATAATCGATAGGAGACTTGTCAACTCTTAACCCTGTTTGTGGAGTTTGAAAGCACTAACATTATACCAAATATTTTTCCTTTCATTAATGTGAATTATTCGTGTCTATATAAATGTATGAATAAAAATATAAGTTTTTTTTGGAATAATAATTTATTTAGCCCTTAAACTTTACAAAAAATTTATTTTAGCATTCTAATTAAATTTTTGTCTCTTTTAATTTTGAACTTATATTGTTTGTTAAATCACTTCAAAATGAATGAAAAAAATGTTTAACACTATATGGAAGCAACATTTTGAAAACATCGACTTCCAAGAATGTTGGAAGATTTTAGCCTTTTTCTCGAGATAATATATATATTTTAAAAGTGTATATATATACTTTGTTTTCTTTATTCACTCCAGAATCAAGTAGAGATTGTTCATTTATAAATACAAAATTAAAAGTTGCTTGAAAAGTGTAATCAGATAAATTTTAAAATTATGCATAAATTTTAGTTTAATGTGTCATTTTATACATATATTTTGATTTTGTGCAATTTTATATATGAAAATTTGATTTAATCCAATTATTATAAATTATTAACACAATTATTTATACATCATTTTATGTTTATATATTACATGCACATATAATTATATTTATCCAATATAAAAATAAATTGATATATTTATTTCTTTGAATGTGTATGGTTGAATCAAAATTAAAGTTTCATGTATACATTTGAACCACAATCAAAATTTAAATTAAAATTTATGTATCAAATTGCACATTAAATCAAAATTAATGAATAATTTTGGGATTTATCCCTATTACATTATTCTAAGTTAAAAAAAAAAGGTTTCCATTTGTGGAGCCAAAAAAAAAAATGGCAGTGATCAGGGAAGTTAATCTCATAGCACACCTTGAAGCATAGTGGAGGTTTCGTGATCGTGGCCCTGCACTTCCTCATGGTTCAATTAGGTTTTATTAATCATAATTTGTTTATATAGTAGCTAGGATGCTTATCATTGAACATTAATGGTGTTCAATGATGATGAGAGAATGAAGAGATGGTAGTCATGATAAGAGGCCGATTCACCCGTGACAGGAGAAAAGTCGGAGGTAAAGGCTAAGTAAGGAAGGGAAGAGGACTTTGGAAGATTCGGAGAGTGGGTATAGGTTCTCTAGTAGAGCGCCTAAGGGAGAAGAAGACCATTTGCTCTTTGTGTGTTAGGATATATATAGGTGGAGGTCCCCTCTTTTGATAGTACCATGTCACTGGCAATAAGGATGGTGATCCGCTCGTGTGGTCAGCCAAGTGGCATGTTCGTTATATATTAGTTGTAATCAAGTATAGTACTGTGTGGTTCTGATTTGATATTCCCTTTTTTGAGATAGTACAAGGTTGTTATGCCTCACTGGCCTTTCAGTGGTCCCTATGAACAGTTCATCGCAAGTGGCTGAAAGCGAATGGCCTCTCTTGTGGGTAGTATGAGGTTGTTAATACAGAACTTTAGTGAGAAAAATCTCGAACACATGAACGAAGCACATTGTAACAACCCGATTTAGGGCCAAAACGGAACAGTGGTTTCGAAACCGCGAATCTGAGGTTGAAAAAAATTATTTTGATTAAGTTTTAGTGTTTATAATATGATTTCATAATTGTTTGAAAATTTTGTTGCGAAATTTTATCGATTGGGTGTTTAATTTGACGTTTAGGACTAAATTGAGATAGGTGAAAAATGTGTGTGTTCTAGTTCATAAAGTACTTGATTGAAATGGGGGTTTTAAGTAGAGGTCCTTAAATGGCAATTAGACCATTATACTTTATATGGACAAAAATTTGGACATGGATGGAATTTTTAGGAAGTTTAGTAGTAAGGGCATTTTGGTCATTTGTATATTAAATGAAATAAAATGGGAAAAATAACACAAAAATGTGTTGATCTTCATTAAGCTTGGTCGAAACTTGCATGTTCTCCATAGCTAGGGTTTTTTCCAAGCTTTCAAGCTCAATAATCAAGAAAGGCGTGGAATCGACCTGGAACGGGGGAAGGAAAAGATTTTGGACTAAATTGCAAAATTTCCATATTTTGCACCGAGGTAAGTTTGTATGTAAATAATACATTAACTTCATTTACATTATTATATTTCAGCCTATTATATATATTTTAGCTGATTTTGAAGCATAAATCGACTATTGGAAGAATGAAAATAAGTAATAGAGAGAGAAATCCCGGTTGAACATTCGGAAAGATTGAATAATATAGATAGAACGTAGCTAGGTCATATGTATGGTGCTGAGTGCACATCATGTGTACAAGAGAGCTACGAGATACTATGTAGTAGCTAGGTCACATGTGTGATACGGGATGTATCTCATGTAGACAAGAAAGCTACGGGAGAGATAAATGTAGCTAGGTCGCATGTGTGATTCCAAGTGAAGGACACCATGTAGACAAAAGAGCTACGAGATAAATTGGCTAGGTCACATGGGTCGTACTAAGTGTTTACCATGTGTACAAGAGAGCCGAATTATATGAAATATGATGGGTGGAGTGTGTGCTGAAACCACCAAGTATCGAGAATTGATCCGAAGTGTTCAACGGGATGATTTTATGGTGACATTGTAATCATGGACCTATACTTGTGATGTATGAAATGTGGTGAAAATGAATTGTGATAAGTATGCTAAAATGAGTTTAATACAAAGAAAGTGTGAAAGAGTGTATTTGCAATAATACTGTTTTGGACAGTCGCAGTGACGTGAATTTGAAAAATCACCAAAAATAGTAGGAATTTAATTAGAGGCTGAATGAGATATTAAATTAAAGCTTAATGAGTCTATTCTCATGTAAGAGAAACAGACAAGTAAAGGAACTCTATATTTTGAGATATTTATATTTGTGTGTGACTTGTTCAGAATGACTATGTGATCCCCTGTTCTGAATTTAAAAAATCATTAAAAATTTTACAAAAATAATTAAGAAATATAGTTTATATTCCTAGATTACTTATTTAGTCTAGTTTTAAATGAAACAAATTTCATGGCTATTTGACTTTTGTACTGAGAGAAAATCAATTCGTAGTGAACAGAGGTCAGATCAGTCGAGTTGTATAACAGAGGAAACTTTAACTAATAAACTATACTAATTTCCTGGACCAAAAATTCTAGAAAAATTTTAGTAAGAATTAATATGAGTCTAGATTTAGGAAAATTTTACGTATTTGAATTTCAAGCTTTGTAACTCGAGTTATGATTTATTTAGTGAACATGACGCAGGAGAGACAGCTTGATCAAAGTGGAGTAAATAGTGAAATTAAAAGTAGATACACTTGAGTTATTGTGTAAACATATTAGATATTTTAATTATTATTTATATACTTACTTACTTACTAAGCTATAAGCTTACTTTCTTTTCTCTCTTTTGTCTTATAGTGTCGTCCAGCTTGCACAGGAGTTAAGGATCGTTGAAGATCTGCCCGCACTATCAATACTTTTGGGTATTTGAACTAAACATTTTGAATTATGGCATGTATAGTAGGCTTAGTTATTTTGTTACGTGTCATAATTGCCTAGGTTTAAAATATTGGTTACAGTATTTGACCAATTATTTTGTACAAAGCCATTGAAGTTGCCTAATATTGTTTAAGACATATATTATAACGATGCATTATCTAATTGGATGACATATTTCTATCTTGGTTATGTTGGATGGTATGTGTTATGTTCTGGTAATACCTCGTACCCTGTTTCGGTGTTGAACATGGGTAAGGGGCGTTACAAACAACAACTCGAACAAAAAAAAAAATGAAGCAATAAGACAAAGCTCCAAGGCATGTATTGATGGTCGTAAAACTAAATTCGACTTAAGGCAAGCGCAGTTATCGAACAGTAGTATAGTTATGGTGAGACCGGAATATCGTATCCACGAAGATTAAAAGTACTATTAGTTATTCTCTTTTTATTATCTAGCCTATGAATTTAAGGGTATTTTTAAACTAAACTAATTTTCTAATTTATCTAAGATCACGACAGAGGCGAAAGCTGGAAAATACTTTAGGAAAACCAATTGAGAAGACAATCCCCAAGAAAAAATCCACCTAGACTTCACTTATTACCTTTGACTTAGACGATTTATTCACTTGACTTATTCTGTAGAAATCCCTAATTTATGATACTATCTCTTTCGAGACTAGAAACAACTGGCTCTAGGTTGATTAATTGAAATCTCTTTCTAATTAAAATCCCTATTGTCGCATTAACTCGATCTATGGATTCCCTTATTAGATTTGACTCTAATCCGACAGATTTATGTCGTCCTATCTCTAGGATTGCATTCAACTCCGCTTAATTATGAATGATCTACTCTTAAACAGGGACTTTTGCTCTACTGAATAAGCACATCAAAAGTCTGGATTAATATCCTGAAATATTAAAGCAAGAATTAAAACTCATAATTAAGAATAAGAACAAGTATTTATCATATAAATCAAAGCATAATAAGATTCGTCTTAGGTTTCATCTCCCTTAGGTATTTAGGGATTTTAGTTCATAATAATAATGGAAAACATCTCAAAGTTTGGAAACAACAAAGCATAAAGAAACCCAAGAACTTTTAGGAAATTGGATGGAAATCTTCAGTCTTGATGTAGATCCTGGCTCCGAGGTGATTCCGATGGCTATTCGGGAGTATTTTATGCCTCCAACTTTGTGTGTCCCCCTTTAATCCTCCTCTAGGGTGTTTATATAGGCTTTAGAATGCTTCAGAACCCTCAAAAGTGCCCTTTTCCGAGTAGAATTAGACTTGGGCTTGACAGGGACACGGCCGTGTGCCACATCCGTGTGCAGGGCTCAGGCCGTATGCAATTTTGAGTTGGTTCTTAGTCGACACAGCCATGACACACGGGCGTGTGGATCACCCGTGTGGAAGTGCCTCGGCCGTGTGAAACACTAATTTAAGCCCAATTTGTCTGTTTTTGGCTCGTTTCTCTCTCTTTTTTGCTATCCTAAGCTTTCCTGAGTATAAAACATGAGTTTAAAGGATTAGGAGCATCAAATTCACTAAAACCAAGGAAAAATCATTCATAAATATGCCAAGCATGGGGTAAAAATATGTATAAATTATGGTTTATCATGTATCAAGACACTATCTTCAAGGTTCTATTCGCCCCCACCTATATTTGGTGTGCAAATGAGTTTCAAGCAAATGAACCTCGAGGATACAAGAAGTCCGATGACTATTTGCATTTTGCACTACCTAAAAATAGTCCACCAAGCATTGGGTAGAGTATAACAAAAAAAAAAAAAACAATTTCTATAAAATAATTCTTTATAGAACAATCTAAAATAGTAGAAGATGGATGAAAGATAGAAAAACTTTTGAAATTTTTTTGGTATGTTTTCCAAATGAAATCTCACTTTTATTTATAGGAATTATTATATATCTTTTTGAATAATCACATCTTTAAAAAGACATAATTTTTAAATAATATATTTTATGCTTAATTATTTACTAAAAATCAAGTGATATGACTTATCATAAATAACCAAAAGATATAACTTTTGATTAATTAATTAAAAGTGTTCCAATAGAAATATGTGGGTGGCTGGTTATGAACAATTAACACGATTCATGACCAATTGGATGGTCATTACTAATGAAATAAGACAAAGAGTCATCTATAAATGTCTTCTAAGTTACTTTTTATGTTGCCACGTATCCAAACTGAAATAAGAGTACAATAACCATATTTTAAGGTAGAATTTATCTTTTTTTTTTATTTTTTTTGTTAATAGTATTATAATAAATGGGTTGTATGTAAAGTTGAAGAGCATGA
The DNA here is from genome assembly GCF_025698485.1 of Gossypium arboreum. NCBI lineage: Eukaryota > Viridiplantae > Streptophyta > Magnoliopsida > Malvales > Malvaceae > Gossypium > Gossypium arboreum. The sequence goes on from NC_069081.1 coordinate 3,481,123, forward strand.
GGGCAATGCTCAGCTTCAGCTATAATGATGAAGATGGAAGTGAGTTGTCAAGCCTTGATGAAATGTTCTTGTCACTGGAAGAAGATCTTAATGACCTATCTTCATCCAATTTCTTCTGATTATAATTAGCTACTTCTGTATTTAGTTTGCCTTTTTCTCTTTGTTATTGTATATATTTTAAAAATAAATGTTTTGTGGCACGTTTACTTTATGAAGTATGGTTCATAAATTATGTAATATGTGTATGATATTTGCTTTTTATGGGGGCATCAAGTGTATTTGAGCACCAACATAACCCACATGATTATAAATTTTAGAAATAATTTAGGTATTTTTGGATTTTTTAATTTTTTACATAGTTATAATTTTATAATTTTAAAATATAAATTACAAATTTTCAAAAATTTCTAAATTTTTAATATATATTTTAAAAAACTCACTTAACTGAATCTTTTAGCTACAATTCAGAGGCTAAATTAGATATTAACCTTTGAGGTAATGTGCCACGTTATCATTTTGTTAAGAGATAACAACCGTTAATAGATGAGTAATCAAAATGTTATCATCCGATAATGTGGGTGATTATATTGTAACATGTGTTAGTTGGGAGACAAAAATAAAAATTTAGCTTTAATTTAGTGATTAATTTTATAGTTTACTCGTTTAATGAAAAATTTAGTGTAGCTTAATTTATCATACCATATTCAGTCAAATATTTAATATTAATATAGATAAGAATTTACAAAATATAAGTTTTTTTTTAATTTAATGGTTGAGTTTCTGTTACTTAACTTGCCATCAACATCTATCAAACATTTATTATATTATTACATTATGATACATTCATAATGTGGGGAATAAAATTTATGTATAAAAGATTGACATTAGAAAAAATGTTTTGATTGAAATATTGAAGATTATAGATATTAGGTTGAAATCTCTACAAAGAATTTGTTATTTTTGTAAAATAATGGTGTTGATAGATGTCGGCCATCTAATGTATGGTATTTATTTTGAGGAAATATATACATATATGTTGTTGTTGTTATTTTATTTATTAGGTAAAAAATTAGGGCCAGGAAAGAAAATCTTTGTTATTCTCTTCGGATGGAACATCAATGCATTGGAATTTTGTAAAACGGATTAAATTGTTAGACAATTTCTGAGGTTTTGATAGATGCTTTCTCTTTGAAGCTGGTGTTCAATGGAGTTATATATTTGGAGCAGCAATGCCAAGCCTGACGCTTTGCATTTTCTCGTGGCACTTTACTTCGCCATCGGTTTCCCTGTCGCCAGGTTCTTGCTTGACAAATTCATTTTTCGCGTAAGAACTTTTTTTACTCTTCATCCAATTTTGATTCCTAACGTATTTTCATTGTATCGATTTGCTTTTTTAATTTTACAATATTTCGTTTGGCATTTTTTTTCTCTTCTTCTTTTGTTAGTTTTATTGTTTGGCATGTATTGAGCTTACCATAGAATAGGACATTATGTAGTTCAAAAGAAATTCATCATATTCACACACACACACAAATAAAAACAGAGCTCATAATTGTTTGAGATGAGGACGAGGAAAACCAAAATTTTACCAGCTTCATCTATACTCCGATTCCTTTTCTGGAGCAATTTCTATTTTTTTTTTCTTTATATATAAAATCTTGCAAATGTACATGGTAAGAAAAAATAAGCAGCTTCGAATCTTGGAATGGGTTTTAGATTTGTACCAAGGGATAGTGACATCAAATGCTGTTGAATTTTTCTTGCTTTTGCTAGTTTGTAACAAACTGAATTTTGGGTCATCGATGAGCATTCTGTTGCTTCAAGTATTTTCTAGATGAATTGCTTGAAAGTGGTTTTGCTTTTCATGTGAAGCTGCAAAGGCATTTCAATTCGAAGTGGCAAGTGTAGCGAATGGAAGCCTGGGACAAGCTTTTATTACGTAATACCCAATAATCATGCATCTGTGTTATGTTGATTGTAATCTTAATATTTGAAACTTCTACCTTCATCTACCTTCATTAGAAATGATGTGCAGCTTTTTGAAATTCGTGCTTGGAAATGTAAAAGAAAGCGTCGGTTATTGTCGATGAAATTTCTTCTTTTGATGGTTTCATTTCATATGTACTATTACATTCAAGTGCTACTGCAAAATATAAACTGGGTATATGCAAAACACTTCATATTTTGTTAATACATTTTAAATTTTATTGACGTTCCTTTAGAGGTTATCTGTCTGGTTATTGAGTAATGGATCTGCTCCTTTGAGGATGAATGAGGCTACACAGGTAAAAATTACAAAATGCTCAGAATCTATGTGGAAGTTTACTTACTTTGCTACCGTTGAAACATGGGTCCTCAAAATCACCTACTACGAGCCATGGTTTGGAGACTCAAAAGGGTACTTCAAGGATTGGCCAAACCAAGAGTTGAAGTGAGTAACCTATATTCCTATACTTTTATCCAACTGTTGTTTTTTACAATCTAATTTCTTGTGCTAGCATGCAGTCTTTTTTACCTCTTTACCAGTTTATAAGTGTCTTTGCCATAAACTTTTAGTTCCTCTTCAGTGTCAATGCTCTATGTTTCTGATCTCTAAATTGAAACTGCACGATAGGCTCTTCTCTTGTTTATAATTACTGTAAAAGATAATGGCCAAATCTATTTTTTTTTCATTTATTTAGTTCTTGTTTCTTTTTAGTTCGCTTGACCTCCTATCTGATATACTAATCTTTAACCTTCACTACTAGCAGATAAGCCTATGTTAAACTTGTAGTTGTCATCTGTAAACAAGTTTGTTCAGTTGTTATATTTTGCTCTGCTTTGCTTTGATCTTTTATTTTGCATTGGAGGTGGTATAAGTGCCCTCATTGTCCTCTTTCAAGTGAATGTATCATCTTATCTCTGAATTATCCTGCTCGACAACATCTTGATGGAAAATAGTTTCTTATGGGATATTGTCTACTTTAAAGGAATGAATTTGTTTGATCAGCATTTTATTATGTGTTTTTCCCTTGATGCATACCCCAACAACATATATTTTGTTTTGTTCTCTTTAAATTTCCCATTTTCTTTAATTATTGGTCCTGCATTGCAGGAGGACTAGGGCTTGTTATACTTACCAACACCTTAGTTGAAATTTAACTTCTTCCCTCTCTTTTTTTTTTTTTTTTTACCCCAGGCTTTCCCTAAGCCTTTTCTACATGTGCCAATGTGGGTTCTACATCTATAGCATTTTCGCCCTCCTTACTTGGGAGACTCGAAGGAAGGATTTTTCTGTGATGATGTCTCATCATATAATTACTTCTATCCTGATTGGATACTCGTATGTTACAAGGTAACTTACCCTTTTCTGTGGAAGGGCACCAAATTCCCTGTTATTGCTGTATAAAAAGAGGCAAATATTCTTGTGGCAATCATTATTGCTTACTTCTTGGCATCTTCTGGTATCTCATCATTGGACCATTTATCTCTAGATTGTAAATTGTTTTTAGCATTCCTCGTGTGTTGTTTATATTTTCATTCTTGAAAATTTTATTGTTATCTTTTAGTCTATAAGTATGGTCTAAAATTCGTTTGCTTTCTATACACATATATGGTATTCCTTACTTCAATGTGCTACTTTGAGTTTACTTTCAGCAAGCCTCCATTAGCTACAAGCCCCTTATGTTAATTTTTACTCACTTGGTTTTAAAAGTTGTAGCATATTGTTGTCCATTGTATCATTAGTAGTTTTTGATGAAAGGTAACCTAGAAGTTTTGCTATCTGATTTTCTAAGAAGATAGCTTATGCCTTCTTTCAAAGTTGTCCTGAGATATGTTAATTTTTTCATCATCCGAGGGTGAAAATTTTTTCACTCTGTTGGTATTGCTTTCTTGATTTATAACGTTATTAGCTATTGTTTTGAAGTTTTTTTTTGGCATGGATGTTTACATCATAATTGAAGGAATAACTCTTGTGAGGGATGAACATAGCCTTCGAGAATTTTAAACATTTTCCTTATAATAGTTGGTTTGATCAATTATATGAACTTTTAGATATCCAGGTGTGAAGAATATTATCATTTGTTTGTTTACAGCTTTTTCCGCATTGGTTCAATTATCCTTGCCCTACATGATGCAAGTGATGTGTTTTTGGAAGCAGCTAAAGTCTTCAAATATTCTGAAAGGGAACATGGTGCTAGTGCATGCTTTGGATTATTTGCCATCTCTTGGCTTGTGCTACGTATAATAATCTTTCCATTTTGGGTCATCAAGAGTTCAAGGTTTGCCCTTATGGTTAATAATTTGGCTTCACTACATGATTTGCAGACTGGCTAATCACTTGTCTACTTTTGTGGTTGGCCTAACAGCTACGATGTTATGGAGTGCCTAAGTCTTTCAGAGTCCTATTCCAAATTCCTGTACTACTTTTTGAATACTATGTTGTTCATGCTACTTGTGTTCCATGTCTACTGGTGGGTTCTCATATACTCAATGATAATGAGACAATGGCAAAACAGAGGAAAAGTTGGCGAAGACATTAGATCCGGTAAGCATCTCTTATCTCTTGTTTTTAACATTAAGAGATTTTTTGCATCTTTATCTCTTTTTTTTTTCTCAAAAAATTTAAAAGCTGTCTCTTTCCCGTTTTCGTTTATCATTGAAATTTGGTAAAGCATCTCTCCCCTAAACATAAGTCATAGTAGGAAATGGAGAAGTGCAGGGCAGATGCATGAAAGTGTTGGAATTGAAAACTCTCAGTGACGAGATAGAGTTTTGAGCAAAGAAATATTGATGATTTGGTACTCCATAAAATTGAATATTGATTTTCGAAAGTACTCCTACTTTACTAGATGCATGTGATCAGATCGTTTATGTTTTGATAAATAAGAAAATAAGAATGACTAATTGTTAGTTCCCCTCTAATTTCAAGGTCAAGAAACGTGGTTTAATTTCTTGTTCATTATGATAAGAGAATTATTAATATCATGCATACAATAGTTGATCACTTGATTTTGCGTCCTTTCTTGTCAACTTGTCCATATTTTGAACTGCACCCAAAGCTGTAGAGTTGATATCAGACCAGTAGAACAAGAAAAATTTTTTATATTAGTCTTAAAATGTTTAGGCATGTAGAAATAAGTAAATAATATAAAAATTAGAATATTGTGTATTGACTTGCTTCTATTTGTTTGAATGCAGATTCTGAGGATGATGGTGACTAAACTGAACATTTCATAAAAAAAATTTGTTGACGGTGGGGATGTTAAGCGAGGAGGAGATTTGTTGTTGTAGGTTTGTTTCTGCGCTCAAGTGGTAATTACTATTGATTTCAAGTTTTGCTGGATTCATATCCCTAGTACAAATGAGGGAAGTAGGATGGATGATGAATCATATATGTCTTGATTTCTATTCTTGGTTATCTAAATATTCATTCCAATTTGTAAAATGGAATTGAATGGCATTAGACAGTTTATTTCTTTTGCTATTCATTTTCATCCTAATCTAACCTATCACAAAAATTGAAGTTTATGTTACTTGGACTTTGGTATTGGTGCTAGATACAAGTAATATTCAAGATTTTTCCATGCATATGGAAGGTTATATGTATTGGAAAAACCAATTAAGAAAACAGCAAATTTTTTCAAAGTTTTGTTAAAATCGAGACTGTACAACAATAAGTTTAACTGAAATTATATCTGTGTTTGTACAATGCAGAATTAAGTCGATCTCGACTTTCTATTGAACGGTTTTCTCTACTATTCTAGTATCATGAATTATCTCAAGTGTAGACCTTTTATGTATTGAGTCAATTAATGTGTTATCTAGACTTTTATCCAACACTTATAATTTATCCAACCTAATATTTATTTTTATTAACCAATATATTTTTTATTAAATTAATTGTTTAGTTAAATAATTTTTCAATCCAATTCTAATTTTGTTAAATTCATAACAACTCTACCGTAATAAAATCTATGAGGAAATATATTTAATTTCCTTTTTCAACAAATTTATAATGACTTAATTAGTCTAATTCTATTTTTGAATTTCAATTATTTAATCGTAATTAATTAATTAATAATTTGAAGAACTTAAATTAATTTTCAACTCATCTTTTGTACTTAGCGAGAAAATGCTTTCACTGTGAATGGTGATACATGCGATCTATTTCTCTTAGTTCATCGTATTCATTCATTTCATATTTGTTGGTTTTACATGCAATTTGTTTCTGGCTATCTCGAGCTAGTGGAGAGACCGATTAGACATATATAATTAGGCTTAAATAATTATAACATTATTAATTATAATATTATTCAGCCATGAAATTATTCCACTAAAGTATTGTGATTGAACTCTTCCTTATTATATATCATTACGAAAGATACTTATAAAGTGCTCATTCAATGACCTTGTTATAAATGTGTTACCCTCATATAATATCCTTAAGCTTTTTGAGATAAATATGTCCTCTCAATATTATGCTATTTTATCTTACAATAACCGTTACATCTTCCTTCACGAAAAGTTAATTACTATCAAATAGTAATTAAATAATTTATCACAAATACATATGATCCATGACCATGATCATGACCATAACCATGACCATGACCATGTTTACTTTTCATCCATCCTGTAATGACAATGAGATGATATCATTTACCCTTTAACTAGCTATAAATTCTCACTATATTGGAATGATGCTACATACTATGAATAAAATTATTTGGTTATAGTGAACAAGTTGAGTTGTGAAATATGGAATATATTTTCTTGGAAATTTTATTAGAGGTAAAATCATCATAATTTTATTGGGAGTAAAATTGATATGAGAAAAATATTTAATGGGAAATTAATGTTTATTTTGAAAAAATAGAAAAATATGTATTGGGTTGGATTAAATTATAAATCGTTGGGTTAAAAGTCTAAAAAATACATATAATTGGGTACAATGCAATGAGAGGCATGAATATTTATCAAATACATATGAGAGGAAACACACCCTATTAGGCTCTTTCCCTATCCTAGTTGGACTACGAAACTGTTTTTCTATTTGAAATAAACTTCTACAATTTAATAATGGTTCTACCTTCTCTCCTTATAAATAGATGGCACCGGTAGAGCTATTTACACAACTTGAAGATATTGTTACTCTGTCTAAAATAGAGAGAATTTATTCTCGAATATTATATATTTTTCCGGAATAACGATTTTATCGGTTTCTTTTTTCAAGAGAAAGTTTTTGTTTTCACCCAAAAAGTAGAGAAAACTTTTTTCTAGCTTTTTTTTTATTTGGTTGGTTTGAGCCCACACTCGAAACAACTCGTGATACGAGAATAGAGGAGAAGATCGTTTCATTGAAAGTTGAAAAACGTTAAGGATCCGCTTATTCGAAAACACATGTATGATTTATGTTCAATGTTTATTACTATAAATATTACAAACCAGGTCAATTTTTAAATTTTTTATTTTCCATTGTGTAAGAAAACCGCTTTCAAACCGGATTTTTTCCAACATCAACTTCATCCTCGTTCTAGTTCGATTGCAATTTTTGTGGATTTGGCTTCCAACTTATACTACTTAAGTATTTCGGCCATATCATGATCTATAAAACTCCAAATTGGGCCTATAATATACTATTTCAAATGAAATTGAAAGCTTTACTTGGACTTATTTTATGGCTTGGACCCAAAAAACATCAAGAATGTTCCCACAAATAGCCTAGAAGTTCACAACTTAAATCTACCAAAAGGGACATAAGGACTGCAACGTCCAGGCCTCCGTGAAAGGCACTCCAACTTCACTTTCTTCTAATATCAAATGTCGATTTGAACCCATCAACACTTGATCTTCAATCATCTTAGTGCTTCAAAAGTTGACAAATCTTTCCACCAGTAAGAGAAGACCCAAACACATTGATTGAACATCAAAAACAATCAGTGAAAAACTCTTCTCCCTGGTTCAAGTTCCCCATTCAAGCATCTATAAGGCAACGTCTGCAAGTCCACAATAGTTCCTGGCACGTACTCTAGCATCGCTGAAATCCACCCCGGAAGTTCATTGTATGACTCATCCTAGTCGTCGTACAACTACTCCATGGTCATTTGTCTCGCCTACCATGCTTTCCTGTACGACATTCTATATTGGAATTAGGCTTACATGTCTGCAATTAGGACTAATACAGGAATGGTTGGACTATCTTTCACCAATAGCTTGATGCAATTGAAAATATTTTTGGCATCCAGTTTTCGGTGGTCTTGCATCATACGTGCAACAGTGCATGTATGACGCCCTTCTAATTTTCGTATTTGTAACTACTGAGTCATCTGTATAAATACAGCTTGAACCCATCAGCCACACTTTTCGTTAGCCCTTCAACATTCCCCAACATATAATCTCAATGTAGAATTTGCAACCTTCTAACCAATTAACACCTTTATGTGTACAACTTGATGGCAAGCACGTAGTCCGCCTTATTCTCGAATCGTTATCCAACGAACAACTCTTCCAATTACGAATTTGACGTCAGTCTGTGAGTAGGTACTATATTGGCGTACTCAGGTGCATGCGCTGCATCTGGATTTATGTTCAACATATGGGCCCCAAGGTCATTCCGTAAAATAATACCACGACTTAGGTTCCTGAAAGAAGGGGCGTGAACATCTTCAACCTCCTCTGAGCCTTCATTGTCGATATCGTCTGAAACCTCATCAAGATCAAGGTTACTAAAATCTTCAACATCATGATTAGAATCTTCATCATTATCGGACCTTTCTTTGACGTCTGCATCGATTTCTATCACCTCCAGATGTAATTGTAAACGAGGAATCGAGACATGGTTGTTATATGAACTCCCACCGTAATTTGGATTTTTGGACATTTGCGATGTCCATCCACAATCTGACTGATCTGTCCATCTGATATTAAGATCAAAGTCAAACCCGCAATGTTGACTTATTGGACTGACATGCTCAACGGGCTCTAAATTGGCTAACTCGGCGAATAACTCAGTTGGGTGGGGGTTCTCATTCCCATTTGACCACCATATTTCCATCATAGTGCCTAAGTCATCATCATCTAACAGTTGCATCTCCATAAATTTTAACGGATCTGTAGAGATTGGAAACTTGTAAAATAATCTGGACATTGTCCTTCCACAATGGATAGCTATTTTCGCACTGATCATTCTTTTCATTTCTTATAGTTTCACAATTTTATTGAATCGCAACCCTACTCTCTACCAACCTTGAAATACACAACCAGCATCACCCTCTACAATTTCACCATAAAAAAAAGTACACCAAAAACACTGAGTTGTTAATCTTCACCACAATTTCTGAGCTCTCTTATTAAACACAACAATCTCTCTGTTCTTCTTTTCTAATTCAATTGTTATAGGAATGTCAACAAAAATCTATATATGTAGCATCACCAAGGTGGTCATGCCAAAGAGAATGGCTCTACCAAAATAAAAAATAAAAACTTTATTTTTATGGTGGTCACATTATTTTCAATGGCACCATCAAAGTGGTCACGCCAAAGAGAATAGCTCCATCAAAATAAAAAAATAAATTTTTATGGTGGTCACACCATTCTCAATGGCACCACCAAAGTGGCCACGCCAAAGAGAATGACTCCACCAAAATAAAAAAAAAAAAATTAAAAAATAATTTAAAAAATCTATTAAAAAAAGTCTGGTATATTAAAGGTGGTGACGCCATTCTCTTAGCTCTACCAAATAAAATAATAGTTTTAAATTTAAATTTAAAAAAAAAAGGTCTAAGGTGATGGTGACATTCTTTATGGCTTCCCTAAATGGAATACTAATTTTAGTTTTAAATTAAAAATCAAACATTATAAATAAATAAATAAATAAGTATGACATATTAAAGTGGTGGCGTCATTCTTTATTGCTCCACCACTATTATTTATTTTTGGCCTTTGAAATATTTAGAAATACTAACATTAGGATGGTATTTATACAGGCCCAAATAAAATACTAATTTTAGTTTTAAATTTTAAAAAAATCAAACACTATAAATAAATAAATAAAAGTATGACATATTAAAGTGGTGGCGTCCTTCTCTATGGCTCCACCAGTATAATTTAATTTTTGGCCCTTAAAATATTCAGAAATATTGGTCTTGTCTAGTATTTATGTAGGTGGCACCAAATAGATTGATTCCACTCAAAAAATTGATTTATTAATCCTAACAGCCAATGACTGGATGACGTGGTAAGTGGGTGGCGCCAATCTCTTTGGCTCCGCCAACTTTCACTATTCATTTCAGGTCATTTATATACATAATGAAAAAAAAGTTGGTCATTTTTATAATTAACCAAAAATTTTGGGTTATTCTTATAAAGAAGCTAATATTTGTAGATGAAAAAAAATGACACGTGTCAAGTTGAAATTAATGTAAACAAAGTAAAATTTATCATGGGTAAAAATGATGACATCATATATTGTCATAACTATCTTTCTCTAATTAATTTTAAATTAATTAAGAGATAAATAATAAAAATTATATAATCACTAATTAAAAATAAAATAATTAAGTGATAATATGTATTGATTATTTTATCTCTAATTAAATAAATTAATAGGAAATAATTAATAAAAAACTTAAATTCTTGTAGAACAATCAAATGAAGCAGATTAATTCTACTATAACTTTCTTTTATTCAAGTAACTGACGGTCGTCATTTTGGAGAAAAACCACTTTCGATTTAGTTTAACAAAGTGACGAAGAAGCCAAAAGTCCAAGATCAAGTTAAATAATTCTTAGATCAATACTCAAATTATAAGTAGGTAAGGAGTTCAGTTATTTTAGTTTTATTTATTTTAGCATTATACTTTCAATATTTTACTTTTAAAATTTTAAAATTGTATTTATCAAATAGTTTAATTATATATTGTATTTAATTTTAGAAAATGTAGCAAACATATTTTATAACTTAAATTCTATACTTAAATTTCCAACACTTAATTTTTAGTATTTTAACTTTTCAATTTGTCAAATAGCACCTAGGTCCTATTGTACTTATTTAGTTTTATGTGTTTAAAATAATATATTTAAATGAATTTTGATATTATTAATATATTATAGTATAAATTGTAAGCTAAACTATAAAAATAGTCACTCAATTATTAGTGCATATCTATTTTGGTCACCAAGGTTTAAAAATTTTATTTTAGTCACTAATATTATTGAAATTTAATATTTTGGTCACCTTTAAAAAATTAGTTTTCCAATATCTATAAATTCTAACAATTTAGTCTTAAATCTAAAATAATTCAACAATTTTAACCCTCAAATTTACACATTGTCAATTTAATATTGATTCTTAAAATTTTAAAATTTTAAAAAATTTAAAAATGAAAAAATCAAAACTATTTTTTATAAAATGCATCAGGTTTTATAAAAAAATACATACAAGATTATAAAACTATTTATAAATAAATAAAAATATATTTTTTCTCATTTTCTAACATGAAATTTGTTTATTAAAATAATAATCTTATAAATAAAATAATTTAAAGGAAAAAGCCTTGAGATTCATCGTTTTCCTTGTTTTCAATATTAGCGACCTCTATGTTTAGGTAAGACTACAACCCAAGGTTGAAAAGAGTGAAAGTTGATGCCTTTAGGTTGCTACTTAGAACATAAGGGTGTGCAAAACTTGATTTGGTTAAAAAAAATCTATTTTTTTTCAAACTTCGAGTTATTTTGTTTTTAAATCAACTTGAATAAGTAATTTGGTTTTCTAGTTTGAGCAAATAATAAATTGATGTAGATACCTATTTGGTCCGTGATAGTTTTAGAAATATGCAATTTGGCCACTCTCTAAAAAATACAAAATAATTAAAAATAATCTTTAAAAATAATAATTTTTATAAAATATTTTTCAAGATTTTATAATATATATTAAAAATAAAAACTATTGAAAATACTAAAATTATATAAATATTAAATTATAATTTTTTAAAAATCAAAATAATAAATTGAAGGCCTTAAACAAGTAAATTATCAAACCAAATTTATCATACTAATTATGTTGTTTTTCCTCTTGTTTTGTTCTTGAACTTTAGAAATTAGTCATATTGTCAATAAGATTTCAATATGGTCGATTTAATTTCTTTTAAATTAACTCGAAAAAATTTATTCAACTCGAATTTAATTTCACTCAACTTGATTTAGAAAATATTCAAATCAAGTTAGGATGATAAAATAAGACTTATCAACTTGATTAACTTGAAAATTCTTCACCCGATTTGATCGAATGCTCACCCCTACCAGAACAAGTTTGTTGCATTTAAGGTTGAGTTTAAGGGAGAATATGATTGGAGATATCTAGGTGAGGATGAGGTCTTAGAGACTTCCCCTGGTAGGTGGAAGGCTATTTTAAAAGCTCCATAATCAAATCTTGATTCAATGGCACGATGATGGAGGATGTAGAAATCAAGGAGTAAATGTTATTAGTGTTGATGGTTGTGGGCGAAGGTGGTGCAATATTTGGAAAAATTGACTAAGGCCAAACGTATAATACAATTTATTATTTATAAAATAAACTAAAATAAAAAGGAAAAGTTTGAATTTGATTTAAATTTTGTGGGTTTTTATTTTATTTATTTATAAAAGTATTAATTTAATAAATAAATTTCATGTCAAAAAATAAAAATTGAGTATTTATTTATTTATAATTTATATGTATTTTAATGAAAAAGTGACCAAAATATACAATTTTGATAGACTTAATAACTAAAATAAAACTTTTAAACTTAAGTGAACAAAATAAAAATACATTAATAATTAAGCGAATTTTTTATAGTTCACCTTAAATTTTGAAACAAACATTTGATGTTAAAATGACTTATAGAATTAGATTATATTTTGTGGTGCATTTTAGTTATTTTTGAGTGCTGCATAATTTTAGTCAGTGGTGAAGTTAAGAGGAAGTTGTCAAGAACTCCGACCCCTAAAATAAATTTTTTCATTTAAACTTTTTATAATTTATAAAATTTTATATTAATAATAATAAAATTATACTTTAACCCAAAAATATAAAAATTTAATTTAATTTTTTAAAATTAAAATTATATTTTATTATTATAAAATATATAATTCAATTTCTGCTCTAAAAATTTTAAGTCGGCCACTTGTTTGAGCGAGTTAAAGTAGCCACTTACCAACTTTATTCAATATCTTCAAGGATGTGGCGACTTGCCCAACATTTGTTGTTAGTTAGTTTGACTTAAATAGAAGAAAAGAGGTTCTAGAATTTTATCTAAAAAATCCCACTGGTCAAACTCAAACTAACATCCTTGTTCTATTTATTTATTTATTTATTTATTGAGTAGACTTGGTCCAACGAATCAAAGGAAGGGGGACTACTTGGTCTTTGTTTGTTTCTTTCAAGTTCAGATTTATTTTTGAGTTGCTTCAATTCGTTTAAAAAGTTTGTTTTACTATTAAAATAGGTATTTTTAGTTGTTATTTTATATTTTTTTATTAAAATTGAAATCAAATCGACATAAAATGTAAAATTTTTTATCTAAGTTTATCCCTAAACGGATTTGACCTATCAGGTCGGGGAGGCTATCTAGCCCTTGTATAGATCTATTGGGCAAGGGTAAATTTAGAAAAAGGCCCCTTGCCCTCAAGATTTTAATTATAAAATTTCATTCAATCTTTTTGCGTATTTAAAATTTTTATTTTGATCTTATAATTAAGGCTTAAACAACAAATGGTATCTACACTATACTAGTTTTCTTAAATTGGTACCTAAGCCTTTTTTTTTTGTTAGAATTGGTACCTAAATTATTAAATCGCTATCCATTTTATCCCAACTGTTAGTCCCGTTAGAAAACAAAATTTAGCAAATTATAATTTGCCATGTAAACCTCTATCTATTTTACCCATTTTCTTATATTTTCTTCTCATCAAATAATTTTTACCAGATTTTCTTATTTTCTCATCCACCAAACACCCCAAAAAAAATTTGTTTGCTTCTTTGTACAAAGCTTCCACCATTTTATCGTTTTCAAGCTTCAACTGCTTCTACCATCTTCAAGCTTTTAAACTTCTTTTTTCTTCACCCAATTATTTCCTTATACAATGATATGGAAAACCCACAATTTTTAACTATCTAAATCCTAGCAAGTTACTCAAGCTATTATATAAAATTTTTACCATTAGAAAAAATAATAGTTAACAACAACTTTAGGATGTAAATCAAGGTTAGCAAAATATTGATTTATCGACAAAGCCACTCAAAGAATATTTTTGGGTTTTCAGCTAGGACTAGAGGCGGTAGTTCTACAAGATGATTCGCAGGGGCTAATTCAAACAAGGCTAATTCGTAGAGGCTAATTTTTTGGGGTTTTTTTTTTTCCTTTGAAATCCTACAACAGATGTGGGTAATTCAAACAAGGCTAGGTGTGCTACAATGCTGAAAAGCCGTTTTGCAGATACCATTAGCAGGGCACAACAAAAGATGAAGGTAGTGAAATCTTGAAAAATTTTTTAGATTTTTCATATCATTGTATAAGGAAAGAATTGAGTGAAGAAAGAAGAAGACTAGAAGCTTTAAGATGGTAGAAGCAATTGAAGCTTGAAGATAAAAAAATGGTGGAGCTTTGTACAAGGAAGCAAATGATTTTTTTAGCGTTTGGTTGATGAGAAAATGTAAGAAAATATGGTAAAAATTGTTTAAAGGAAAGAAAACATAAGAAAATAGGTAAAATAAATAGAGGTCTATATGACATGTTATGATTGCTAAGTTTCTTTTTCTAATGGGACTAAAAGTTGGCGTAGAATGGATAACAATTTAATAATTTAGGTACTAGTTTTGTCCAAAAAAATTTAAGTACCAATTTGAAAAAACTAATATAGTTTAGGTACCATTTTATTATTTAAGCTATAACTAATTTTAAAAAATAGGATAACTTTGTGTCTACTCCTAAAATTTTCTAAAGTTTTTTATTTTTTCAATTTGATTTCTTTTATAGAATTTATAAAATTTTATTACAAATTTATTAACATTTTAGTAATAAATTAATACAGAGTGGTATTTAAATATTAATTAAGTATAAAAGTAAAGTTAAATAATTATAATATCTAATACAAATCGATAATATTAATTTTTGGAAGGTAATCAAAATATAAAATTTTAATAATGTTTATGAATATAATAATTAGAATTAAAATGCATATTTAAATTGAGGTTGAATATCTTAGTGGGTCAAACGGAAATTGAAAAAGAAAAGAAACTGGAAATGGAAACTGTTTTCCTTACCAAAAGGGAAAAATGAAAGGAAAATGGAAAAGGATTCAGGAAAGTATGACGAAAGAAAGAAACGGCAAAAACCATTAACTGCCAAGTTTTCATCACTACTCAATGCTTTGGTCGACAGGGTCTTTGTCGCTTTGTTACGTCACTCTCCACTTTTTGTCTTTAATATTTCTTATGTCAGAAATGACGTTATCTGCCACCTCAATACCCACGTGCCCGACAAAACCTGATTATTTCTTCTAAGCCGTGTCTTAACGGTGTTACCAGCTGGCATGACACTCTCACAGGTCTCCGTATAAAACTCTTCTCTGCTCTCTTTTTTCTTGCTCTAAACAGACTGAAACCTCGAAACTCAGACAGAGTTCAGTGTACAACGCCAAACAAAAGTCAGAGACTTTTCATAATTCACCGCCAGTTCCCTTCCGCGCTTACACTGGGACCGTTTAATGCCGCCTCCTCCTCCACCGCTTAATCCTCTTTCTTCCGAACAAGAAATCTCCGTCATGGTTTCCACCCTCAAAAACGTCATCACTGGTTCCACTCCTTCCTCCTCCTCCGCTGACCTTCGTTTCGATTTCGATGCTCCCGGAGGTTCGGCTTCTACTTTTACTGGTGGGTTCAACGCTGATCGCGGGAACATGGTATTTCAAGTGAGCGAAGTTCTGGATAAGTGCCACGTGTGCAAATTTGACGGCTGCCTGGGGTGCAATCTTTTCCCGCCAAGTCAGCAAGAGGAAAAAAAGGGGACAACTAGTGCTACTACCACCACCTCTGCACTTAAAACAAAGACAAAACGAGTAAAGAAAAACTACAGAGGGGTCCGGCAAAGGCCATGGGGCAAATGGGCTGCGGAGATTCGAGACCCAAGGCGTGCCACAAGGGTCTGGCTTGGAACCTTCAACACCGCGGAGGAAGCAGCTCGCGCTTACGATAAAGCAGCTATTGATTTCCGGGGTCCAAGAGCTAAACTCAACTTCCCATTCCCTGACAGCAACAGCAACGCCGACGTAATACCGCCGCCGCCAGCTGCAGCAACTTCCATGGGGTTTGATCATGAAATTAGTAGCAGGTCGTCAAATGTGCAAAAAGAAAAGGAAAGAAATGATGTGATTGGCATGGAAATGGATACTGAAAAAGGATTGGGGTCGACTGAGTTTTGGGATGCAATAGGCGAAGATGAGATTCAACAATGGATGATGATGATGTCAGAATTTGGTGGGGACAGTTACTCCTCTGATTCAGCTACCATTACTGTTACTACCGGGAATGTTCGTTCTTTTTAATCACTCGAAGTTGAATCTTGGGGTTTTACCGTCATAGGACAGGCAGGCTCTTCCTTATTTTATAAAGAAAGAGTATGATGATGGTGAAGAGTGAAATTCTGTTTAGGATGATCATTATTTACTGTACAATTCTAACTTCTCAATGTCTGCTACTTCTTCAATATATAAAATGTGATATTAGTTAATCAATCACGGATTTTTATTTGTTTTTATAGTAACCATTAATTGAATAATTAAATAAAAAAGGAAATAACTTCCATTTTCTAGGAATCTAAATCATACTGGTTTGGGGTATTGGCATGGATGTGGGTGGTCACCACGCTGAAAATTGCAAAACGAGTTGGCTTTCTTGCCATCTGGGACTGCAAAAGTAGTACTGAATTTCAAAGACGAGTTTGGACCCACAATTGCCTGAAAGCAACCACCCATCCCACCTGACGAAAGCAGCGCACACACAGAGTGTTAACTGACCTGCGATCAACAATGTTGGTAGGTGGGACCCCTTTATTTTAACATGTGAATTATGGACTTTTAATTTTAATCATCTCTTTTACTTTAATGGATAATGTGATGCAGATTTTTTATTTTATTTTTATATATAGAATTTTCATTTCATTCCATATATAAATAATTATATTAATTCTATATTAAAATAAATTCATGTATTTATTTTTAAAATATATATAAATACATTACAAATTAAATCAAAATTTATGATTTATTTCTTTGAAGGATATACAGTTCAATTATTTATATATATATGATATTTTAATTTAATTTAATTTAATAAAAATATAAAAATAATCACTTATATTCAATATAATATTAAAAATTATAGCATTTTTGGGGTGTAATATCAATCAAACATCAACTGTGGAATATAATTCAGTTAAAATAATAAGATATTGATCACATTTAGAATGTGCTGAATTGAAACCATTCATCACGTGGTGATAAAAATGAGGGGAAAAGAGGATGATCTGTTGTATTAAAACGTCAGACTGAGATACGGAGAGCGGCAAAACCCCAACCTAAACTAAATAAAAAGGTATTAATAATGCAGTGTGGGGCATGGTATCATCTAATTTCATTTTAACAAGACAACAAAACTCCCCTCACTTCATTGTTGACCCACTCCTCCTTCACGCCAATCGCGTTTCCTCATTAACATTTTTTACTTCTCCTAATCATATTTAATATAAAAAAGTCTCGAGAAAAAATTGATCTTATTTGACCACCGTACATTGTTAGTATTAAGAAATGAAATAATCGCGAATCTCGAATAACTAGACAAGCCACTAAAATCGCTAAAGTGGTGATAAATCCTATCAGTAAAATAAACCTTTTAGAAAGTCTATCTATTTTTAATCTCCAGTAAAAATTTATCCATTTATAATCTTCCGCCAATTGGATTAATGGATCATCCAATCGGAAATGATAACAAAATGCATAGGTTAGATTATGAATTTTAAAATGTTAGTATTACAAAATATTAGTATTTGTGATTATTAAAGGAAAATTAGGTTATTGAAATTTGATGAGATAAAAAATAATTATATTAAAAATAAAACAAAAGTGCAATATAAATATCTTTATATTTGTAACTATATATAAATATTTTGAATATAAAATATAAAATTGGAACTAAATAAAATGATATTTTGAAATTTATTTATTTATTATTTTATAACTGGACCATGTACATTATATGAAAAAGAAATTGATGATTCATATGAAATTTGAATAGAAAGTTTGAGTTAATCAAATCTCCTTTTAAAATTCCTTACAAAATTAGATATTCTTCATTAATTTTATGAGTGTTTAGAGAATTTTGGATTTCCAAATTATGAAGATGCAGAATGGATTAAAAGTGATCCTATAAACTAATTAATAGTAAAAGAGATCAGTTATTGTAATATATAAAATCTTCATTTGAATGATTCAAAAATATTAAATTTTATTATTTATTATTTATTTTATATTAATTTAATTTAATTTAATTAGAGATAAAATAATAATTTATGATAATCACTTCATTGATTTAATTTAATTAGTAATAATATAAATCTTATAGTTTAATTTAAATCAATTAGAAATTTTGAGTTAATCGAGTTGACGAATATTATTTTTTCATCTTAACTCGATTTGAAAATACCTTGAATGGAGTCGAGTGAGATGAAATCTAAATTGAATCGAATATATTTATTTGAGTTAAATTTAAAAAAAAAAGACTTTGGGGGCCACTGTCACCTATCGTAATCAAATTTACCAATTGTAATCAATTTTGTTATTAACTTTCACCCCCTCATAATTTATTTATTAATTTTTTATGATTTTTGTCACCATGTATTTTGAAATTTAAAATATATTAAATGTAAAAAATATGATTTTTAATAAAAAGATTTTAAAGATAAAATGTAAAATTGATACCAACAGAAAATTTTAATACAAATATTTTATGGCATCATTACTAATTCAATTTTAACAGAAATTGATAAAGATTTAGCATGATTAGGCAATTCAATAAAAAGTTTTTGGAGGGTTCGGGGGAAGTAAAAATTTTGGGGAAGGTAAGAGGAAAAAAGTTTTGAAGGTTTGGGGAGAAGTAAATTTTTTTAAGGGACGTAAAAGTTTTTGGGCGAAAATAAAAGGAAAAAAAGTTTTGAGGGTTGAGGGGAAGTAAAATTGTTGGGGAAGTAAAATTGTTGGGGAAAAAGTAAAAGAGTTTAATATTTAGTTTATTCGGATTATTCGAATTATTCAAATTCAAAAATTCAACTCGAATCAAACTCAAAATTCGAAAAAAAAATTGAATTAATTCAATTCAAATAATTCAAAATTCAATTTTTTATTTTTATTTTTGTGGATCAAATCGAATTTTATTCGCTCATACTTAAAATACCAAAGCTCGAGAAAAAACATATGGGCCTAGATAAATTGAAGGGTTTAAGCCTTGAGAGAATACGAAAGCATGGTTATTTGCTGAAAAGATGTTCCCGACACTAGAGCAAATTAATGAAGCATAAACATGGGTACATCTGGAGCATAATGGAGTAAGCAACAATTACTTGCATGCAGTTCAAACGATAATTAAAATATAGGATATCCCCAAAAAGATGGAGACGGAGATGATAGAGAAATATGATATGGATAGCAAGGTTTTCTTTTTCCTTTTTATGGAGGGGATTTCTAATGTTTTTTAAATAGAATTGATGGTCGAATCGATTAGATCATCAAAAGTTCAATCGATTCAATTCAAAAATATTAAAAATAATAAAAAAATTAAAAAAATTCGGTTCAACTAGTTTTTTACCAGCTTCAATCGATTTATTGGTTTTTGAGTTAATCGGTTCAAAGCCTTTCTCTGAATCAATACCTCAACCAGTTCCCGATTCAATCTATTCGACAAATCAATCCAGCTCAACCAACATTGAGGATTCCATTTTCTTTTTTAGTTTAACCTCAATTTTTTTTTGGATAATTAGTAAAATAAAAATAAATTAAAAATTCATTTAAAATAACATATGCCTTTTTCTAATTTGCAAGTACCGCTTTTTATTGACTAAAACTGTCATGCCTCAAAATATAGGGGGTTAATTGAAAAAATTATCAAGAAATAACCTTAGTTTGATAGTTAAGTAGTTAGTTCACTCTTTAGAGGTCTAAGGTTTTATCCCCATCTCTCACATTCTTCTCTTTTAATTTTCAGCAACCAAGGATAAATTCCTGAGACTCTTTAATTTTATTTCGGCAAGGGAAAATATCATGTAACCCTCAAAGTTTGAAAACCCTAACTATTTAATCCCTTTTTCTCTAATTACACTAGGATTATGTTTCTTTTTCCATTCCAATTAGAATTTTTCTTCTTTCTCCCTATTTCTTCTTTCTTTTCCATCCTCTTCTTTACAACAAATTTTCTCTCTATTGCTAGAATTATTTTTGCTTCACGAATCAAAATCAATTCTCAATTGAATCGTTCCCTACTAGATTCATAATTGCCATTAGCATGAACCTTAGTCTTAGCAAAGAATTGGTAAGAATGACTCAATCCCAATGTTTGAATTTGAATCTTTATAGAATTTCTATCTAACAATAATCTTGCAAGCGACTAAACGATATTTCTCGGTTTTAAAACAAATCTTTCAATAATCTTGATTAATCTTGATGAATCCTGAAATCAATTGTTAACTTGTATGAAATTGTCGTTTGAAAGACCTGTTTTAGGTACGTTGGATCAGATTTGATTGAGCTTTCAAAGACAGGTGTGTGTTCTTTTACAAGTGAATCAGGGCAAATCGAGCCTCGGAATAGGGCCACACGGCCAACCACACAAGTGTGTGGGCCACACCATATGGACTACACGACCATGTCCCCCTGAAACCCTAGTGTAATTAGTGAACCTCACGACTGTGTAACCCTTCTACACGGCTTGGCCACACGGTCGTGTCTCATATGTAGCCTAATTTTGCATGTTCCACAGGGCCTCAGCCTGTTACATGATTTGACCACACGGCCTATATCCTTCCACATGACTTGACCACACAACCATGTGCCCCTATTTTACAGTATTACCCAAAAATTTATATTTTGTTCAGTTTAGTCCTTGCTTGATCCTTGAAGTGTTCCTGGGAGTTTTTGTGCACTTAATGTATCCTTGAATAAGTGTTTTTATGAAAATCTATAATTTATATGCTTGAATGATCACTATTATAATGTGTTTATTGATATTGATTTATTGAATCTTTATGATGCAATGAATAAACATGCAAAATTGACCATGCCTATTGTTAAAATGTTATTGATAAATTACGAAGTGCTATTACTGTTATTGCCCGACTGAATAATTGATGAACATGTCTATTGCCAGTGTTGAAGGGAACAAGTGTTGAGCATGCTTACGAATACTTGCATTATGATATTATAAAGTATGCTATATTGCATTGCATAGGGCGAGATGATTTGTACAAAGGAAGAGTGACAGTTTAATCTGCAAACAAGTGATGACTTCTCACAAACCTAGTGACATTTCATTTAATCTGCACACATGTTGTGCTCTTACAACAAGTGGCAGTAACTACAAATTTGAGGTTTGATCTCAAACTAAGTGGTAGCTTAGTTGCAATGTTTATCTAAAAATATCGGTGGTTTACCCGCAATTTTTACAAACCCAGTGGCAGCTTTTATTTGCAATTACGTTGTGTATCCACAACAAGTGAAAATTATTTGCTTATCAGTGGTGGTTCATCCACAACCTGGAATGATATAATAGATGAGTTCTAGGGAACTCATAAGTAAGGTGTGTAGCGAAGTTGGGCAGGACCTTTTTGATAAATTAAACTTGCATTGCCATACAATAGCATGTGCATTTAAAATTGTGTTTTCTGAAATAATCTAGTGAAGTGATTATATGATAAACCGTAATCTAAAGTGCTTTATGATTGTCATTGTTATTTGAATTGCTAATTCACTTGCTTTGCCTATGGTTTTGTTTCTATTTTTTTTGTGACCGAACTCACACTGAGCTTCATAGCTCACTCTTCTTTACTTTACATCTTTACAGATAACCCACCAGGTTAGGAAGCGAAATCGGCAAATCAAAGAGCTCGACTCTGATTGAAGTTTTATTAATATTTTTATTTTTACCCATTATTATTTATAGTTCATATTATTTAAGAACTGTAATGTCTTATTCAAATTGTGGTACGAGACTTAGTTTCGAGTTATTTAGGGCATGCATGGTATATTTAGGCTATTAATGCTTGAGTTTGATTTTATTTTATAATGCATGAAACATGATTTTTTATTAAATCTATGCTAGTAATACTTTTCCCGTTGCATTGATGAAAAATGAGTTTTTAAACGAGTAGATAATTTATAAATCAACCAGTTTTGAATTAATAACATTATTTCGTGAGAAGGGTGGTAAAACGCTAAGTTTTTTCCGAAAATAGACTAAGGTTTTCTTTAAAATAAAAAATATTTTAATTTGTCAGTTTTAAAAACTCCGATAGTTTATTGAACCATTTTGGTGGCTATTGTAATCTTTCAAATTCGAATTACGATGTCTAGGCCGGGTTGGGGAGATTACAGAAAATGTCAACTATTATCTATATATATCTATAATATAAATAAAAGCACAAGTTTGAAAAAACTTTCAAACTAATAAGAATACCTTTTATGGTTAATTATATTACTAAATTGATACTGAAATAATAATTTTTAGTATTATCATATGGTAATAATAAAAGTATTAATAATTAATATGTTAGTATATTAATGTGAAATTAATTAATTTAGTCTTAGCTTTTAAAAGTTCTACTTTAAAAATCACATAATATATTATTGATTAATAAAATTATAAAATCATTATCTATAATTAGACAAATTCAAAATAATAAAAATTTAAGTTTTAATTAAATAAATATAATTTTAATATATAAATATAATTTTATTTTAAATATGATAATAATTAATAATGTTAAAACCAATTTTTTTATAGTTAATAATAATTAAACGTGTAAGATTAACATGATATATACTATAGGAATATAATCTCGCATTACGATGTTTGATTTATAATAATTTAATATATAAAATTGTTAATTAATTATTTTTAAATATAAAAATATTATATATATTAAATTATTATAAATTTAAATTTTATACAATTAACAAAACCATCATCAAAGTCATAAATAATAACTTTAAAATTTGAAATTTTATAATAATTATTCTAATTGAATGATAATTAATGTTCAACACTAATTATATCTTGAGATCCGATAAAATAAGTATTTAAGATCCAAACTATCATTAATTCATGAAATCCAATAAAAATAGTTTAACTTAGATTAAGATGATCCTAAAAGATCACATTTTAGACACCCAATAATAACAAACCACATCATATTATTTTAGAGTATATGAATAATGTAATACATTAAGAAACAACAAATTAACTTTATTACTACTATTTAACTCTAACAAACAATGAAATAAACAAAATTAAATATCCAAAGGGTTCATCTATCCTCATGGCGCGTAAATCCCAATGGACTCACTACTAAATTTCATCTTTATATTTTTTCTTTTGTGTGAGTGATTTGTCATAATTTGATATGTCAAATTAAACTTTCCTGTGCACTTAATGAGCTTATTCTCAAGTAGTTTAAGAGTATTTTTTTTATGTTTTTTTTTTATAGATTCTTAGCTTTTAATTTCAATGCTAGCTTTTATCGCATTTTATCACTTTTGAAACTCAAGTTGACAAAATCATGCCATTAGAGGTCTAATGATTAATTTGAGCTTATGTAGGAGGTGATTAAGGCCAAACATCAAGGAAGATCTCAACTATTGTGGAGGTCGCAACAGAGGTGCCTGTGTGTTGCAACACTGACCTTCCATCACCTCAAGAAAGTTGAACTTCACCAAAACTCAACATGGGATAGCTTGTTGTGGAGGCCGCCGCGGCACTAAGCATAGGATGGTGTGACGTTAAGCCTCAAAGTCTCAATTCAAAGCCCTTGAGGTTGCGACTCCAAGCCAAAAGATGAAGTTGTTGAAACCAATGGCATGTTGTCCCGATGTGACACCAGCAAGGGTGTGTTGCGACATCAAGAGCCTCCTATGCCTCTCTCATGCCAACTACCATGTGTGTTGCAACATTTAAGTTTGACGGGTGAAAAACTGCAAAGACAATTTGTGTCCAAACAAGCTCAAATCAACCACAATTTTGTCCATATTCATATGATTTCCCTTCTTAATTGTTAAATTTAGTTGTCTCTGCAGTGCTTTAACATCAACCTTCAATGCCTAGACAACACATTCTTCATCACTCTACTTCATGCTTCCATTCACCTTCTTAAACTCATCATTTTCCTTATTTCACCTTTTCAGTCATTTGTTCGTCATGCCATATTTGAAGAACCCATTGTCAACAATCTTAAAATTAGGACAGCTGAAAAACCTTCTACCAATATTCGATCTCTTCCAAGTTGTCCACATCAGACAGTAGCAAAACACACCATCTCCCTTGTACTCAAAAGACGCACACGACTATGGCCGTTGCTTCTCCTGCTTTCAAACGATGAGAAGGATGAACTCATTACTCCCCTTCCTAAACCTTCAACCAACAAATAAACCAAAAGTGAGAATTGACTTTTAAAGTTCAAATAGAACAACAAACTGACAAGAAAAAAATCAACTCTATGTTGGTCCTAAACCTGTTAAAAGTAAACCCAAAATAATAAAAACAACCCTAAGTTTGAGGAAAAACAACAACCACAATTAAATATGAATCCAAGAAAAAGGAACACCTTACCCACTTTCGATTGAAGAAGAAATCAGGTTTGTAGATGAAAGGGTGTTTTCGAATGAACCCGATTTTAGAACCTTTTTTTTATCCAGTTTTAGCTTCTTATTTCAACAAGAAAAAAAAGATGGCAATTTTAATTTTAGGGTTTAAATGATTTTAATTAGTTTAAATCTTAAAAAAATGTTTATTCCACATCAAGTTGTGATGAATTTCCAAAAATAAAAATAAAATGTGTTAGAGAAGCCGACAACAAAATCATCCCTAAAATCACTTGTAAAACTAAGATTACATGCATACGCAAAACTAAAAAATGTGCAGACAAAAACTTCTAAATCTGAAGATTTATTAAACAATGGAAAAACAAACAACAAAACATATAAAACTTAAGACAACATGAGTTTAAATAGACACGTGAATTCATTTATTATTTTAAAATACTCTCAAAACAGAAACAAATTAAGAAATTGACGAAGAGCCACCCACTTTCCAAGAAAAATTACTGGTGGCCGGTGGAGTTATAGCGAACGATATGCACCGTCACCTGTTTATTACAACTTGTAAAAGTAACAAAGATACCTACAAAATAGATCTGCAAACTGAATACCGCCGCTGAGCAAAACAAAAGATAAAAAACTAAAGATTTAGAGAAAGAAGAGAAAAGTTTTAACTACATTTTTAATTTTGAAATGTCAATTTGAAGAGAATACTAAATGGAAATAATTTTCATAATTTAATTAAATATAGAATTATATTATATTATAAGTGTGACACCTGTCACAAATTTAACTAACCTAAATGTGATTTTTACCTTATTTGTATGAAGATTATACTAGCTTGTTAGTTGTTACCTATGCGATGCAGTAACTAGTTTTATTTATTTTAAATAAAAGAAATATTATCTTATAATTTAATATTTTTGATACATATAATTTAATATTATTAATAAATTTTATGGATAAATCTCAAAATTATACATGAATTATGGTTTAATGTGCAATCATATACATAAATTTTGACTTTATGCAATTTTATACATGAAACTTTAATTTGATCTAATTTTGTAAACCATTAACACAATTATTGATACAACATCATTGTATGTTTATATATTGCATATATAAATAATTATATTTATCCAATATAATAATAAATTGATGTATTTATTTCTCTAAATGCATATAATTAAATTAAAATTAAAGTATCAAGCATATATTTGAACCATAGTTAGAATTTTACGTGTATAATTGCACCAAATTAAAGTTTATTTATAAAATTATAGATTAAATCAAAGTTCATATATAATTTTGAAATTTATCTCTAAATTTTAATATAACAAAAAGACATTATGAATATTATCAAATTGTAATATAAGTATAGCAAAACATTTAAAATAAAACTTAATAAAAAATAAAATAAAATAGAAATAAAATTATTATTTAATCATAATATAAGAAATAGGTATGATTTGAAAACAAATTAAAATTAATTTATTTTAATGATCAAAATAATTTTAAATTTTAAATGATTAAAAATATTTAATATTTATTTATTTAAATTTTCAAATTTATATTAATTTATTTAATTCATATTATCTTAAAATATATATATACTTTAAAGTTAAAAATAAATTCAAATACTAAAATTATATGTCATAGAATAGTTTTTTTTCTACATGTGTTGTAAAAATATACAAAGTGTAAGAAAGTAAATTATTAACAAATTTTCATTAAATATATATTTATATGAATAAAAATTATATATTATAAAATTATTTTCATTTTGTAAAGCTAAACTCTAATTCTAGATTTATAATTTTAAAATTTACACTATTTAATGGTAATTAAAATTATATAAATGAGTTTTTTATAAAATGTATAAACAGTTAAAATTTAAAATAAATAAATTAAAATCAATATCTTTTTAAAATTTGAAGTTATAAAATTATAAAAATAAAACATATATTTCATTTAAATTTATTAATAAACAGAAGTTGAGAAAATAAATTAAGATATATTATCCTAAAACTATCTTAATAAAATTTTAAATTATTAATTAACTTAATTAAAATATTTAATAAAATGAAAATTGACAACAACAACAACAAAAAAAAACTTTATTGAGCAATCATAAGATGTTTTAAATACTTTATATGCATGAAAATAATTATGAATTAAAATTTTAATAGGAACATATATATAAAGATAAAGATATTTTGAAAGGATAATATGATTAGAAAGGTATAAAAATAAAATTTTAAAATTATAGAAATTAAATAGATAAAAAATTTAAAAACTATACACCACCTATTGGAAATTGGATAGTGTACATTATTCAAAATAAAATTTAGGTGTGAATTTGGATAATACAGTTAAAATCATATATTTATAATAAATGGTGTTTTCCACGTGATCAACGTGGGCAGAAGACAACAATTAAACCTAAGTAATGAATCACATGTTGACATCATCACTAAGTATTTTTAAAATTTACATATTAAATCAAAACCCAACCCAACCCAACCCATTCTTTTCATTTCAAATCAATTTGTTGGGGCCAACCCTAAGTTAGTGCTTCTTCCACACCTTTTATGGCAAGCCTTTATTATTGTTATAATTTTTAATTTAATCCATCCAACCATGAGTTCAATTATTATAAAATAAAATTTAAGTTAATTGTATCAAATGTGAACTTGAATTTTAAAGTATTTTAATTAAATTCTTAAACTATCAATGATATATCAATTAGGTCCTTTCATAATTAAAATAGTTAACTTAACTATTTCATATTTTATTTGGCATAATTTACAATAAAAATTAAGAGAAATAAAATATTAAAATGAAATAATAAGAAATCAAAAAGTAAATAAAAGAAAAGAAAAGAAAATTAAAACTTTTATAAAAATTCAAGGTTTTTCTAAATTTAATATTTACATATAAAAGTTATTCTTTATATTTATCTGATGTGTCATTTTATAATTTGAAATCCCAAAAATACGAGGAGTAAGCAAGAGGTTGGCGAAACAGAAAACAAAACAGGATCACATCAAGCACACCCATACTTATCACATAAGCAAATAAACACAACATACTCAAGCAAATGACACCATCCCCAACTTAAACCCCATATCCAACCAAACCAATACAAAAAAAAAAAAAAAAAGAAACGCAGAAGGCTTAGCAGCACCCCAAAACAGTCTTGAAAAACACCTAAGCAACCCCAAAAACTCAATTAAAATCAATAATAAAATCACAACCCAAGACTAAGAAAAATAATAAAACATTCTTTGGTCACCAAGAAACCTTTGTTACCATGTGAATTGTCTTAAGAAAACAAAAATCCAAATCAAATTTGTTACAAGTCCAATTTGCCCGGCCCAAATAAATTAAATCCACTCCAAACTAAACTAAAAAAACCAAACCCAACTAAGCCCAATTTCAAACCCTAGCCCAATATCTAAAACAAAAAAAAACAAAAAAGAAAAGAAACCCTAGCCTAGCTGGCCGCCGCCCCTATGGTCTGTCACCAC
Organism: Gossypium arboreum; assembly: GCF_025698485.1. NCBI lineage: Eukaryota > Viridiplantae > Streptophyta > Magnoliopsida > Malvales > Malvaceae > Gossypium > Gossypium arboreum. The sequence continues at coordinate 3,509,525 of NC_069081.1, forward strand.
CACCTGCCACCACCCTTCTGACACCTCTAACGCCGTCTCAGCACCGCTCCAACTGTTCCTGCAAGAGGAACACACAAACAACAGTGAAAATAATAGGAAATATATGTAAAATGGCTTTAAAAAGCCAGGAAAAAAATCAGTTTGGGGATTCAGCAATTTTGCACAAATACAAACATTCAATTTTAAAAGCAAAAACGAGAATAGCAATTCCATTGATAAAAAGCACGAGTATAACACCGAATCAGGGAACCAAAAATATCAAAATCGAAAGCAAATACCTAAGGTGATTTTTTTATTTTTTTATTTTATTTTTATTTTTTCGAATCTATTGATTTGCATGAATATATATTTATATTATAAATACATATAAAAAAATATAAGAAAAAATAAAAATAAAAATACCTTTTTTCGAATTTTCGGCCACCGTGTACGGTGGCCGGCGGCGGCGACGACGGCGACGGCGACGGCGACCTTCCTGGCCGGAGTTGGGCCTATCTCAGAGAGAATTCTCTCCTCTCTCTCCCTTTTTTTTTTCCTCAGGCTAACAAATGATTTTTTTCTCAAAAACATGACTTTTATAGCCCCTTAAAACGACGTCGTTTTGGGGCTGGTCATTAACACCCAAAACGACGTCATTTTGAGCATACCCGATCCGTCCGACCCGAACCCGCCTCAGGATCCGCGTGCTTTTTACTTAATGGTCTATTTCGCATTAGGCCCTTCCGCTTTTTTATGTTCTGCAATCAAGTTTCTATTTATTTTAATTTGGCCCCGAAATTCATTATGCTCTGCAATTTGGTCTCCCATGCTGCGCTGCGTTTTGAAGGGAAGGAATAATTTCTGTTTCGGTCCTTCCAGATTACGCGCGTGTTGCATTTTGATCCTTTTCCCTTTATTTCTTTTAAATTTGCCCCAAAACTCTGTTTTTAGTTCGATTTTAGTCATTTCTTGTTTATTTTCGTTTCTTTATTAAATATTATTATTATTTCTAATATTATTAATATTATCACTATTATTATATATTAGTGTATATTTTATTATCTATGTATATGTATATATATTTATATATAATATTATTTTAATTACTTTATTTTAATATTTTATTATATTATATTTACTTTTTGTATTTCAATAATATTACTATTACTATTATTATTATTATTATTATTATTATTATTATTATTATTATTATTATTATTATTATTATATATTACTGTATATTTTTATTATATATGTATATGTATATATATTTATATATAGTATTATTTTTAATTACTTTATTTTAATATTTTTATTATATTATTTTTGCTTTTTGTATTTTAATATTATTATTATTATTATTATTATTATTATTATTATTATTATTATTATATATTAGTGTTTATTTTTTATTATATATGTATATGTATATATATTTATATATAGTATTAATTTTAATTACTTTATTTTAATATTTTTATTATATTATATTTGCTTTTTGTATTTTATTATTATTATTATTATTATTATTATTATTATTATTATTATTATTATTATTATTAGTGTATATTTTTATTATCTATGTATATGTATATATATTTAAATATAGTATTATTTTTAATTACTTTATTTTAATATTATTATTATATTATATTTGCTTTTTGTATTTTATTATTATTGCTAGTATTATTATCATTATCATCATTATTAACATATATATGTATACATGTGTATTTTTCATGTACATATTGGTATTTTCCACTATTATTACAAATATATTATTTCTTTTATTATATTATCGAACATTATTTTCATTATTATTTTCTTTATAGTGAATATTATTGTTATTTTTATTCTAATATTATATTTTAATATTTCTTCATTAATTGTATCATCGTTTGTATTATTTACAAATTCCTATGGCAAATGACATATATTTTTATTTTAATTAATTTCAATAAATAAAGCAACGTACTGATTTTAACACTAGGTCGCTGACTTCATCGCTATGTTGGGTGAATATTATTGGCTCGTGTTAAAAACGAGACGTCCTTCTAAAAAAACCAAAAATTTCCAATTCTCGTATTTTAATCAAATCGCGATTAAATATTAAATTAAACTCGTATTTTGAGAATTAAGACAATGCGTATTTAACAAGATACCAATTTTGGACAGCGAGGGTGTTAATACCTTCCTCGTGCGTAACCGATTCCCGAACCCTATTTTTCTCTAGATTTTCACGTAGACCCAAATTCGACCTTCATTTTTGTTCAAAAATAAATTTTCTTTTTTTTTTTAAAAAAAAAGAGGATTTATTAGGTGTCCGATCACACCTAAGCAAAAGATCGGCGGCGAATCTTTTTCTCCTTAAAACCGAAATTCCGTTTTCAAATTTTCAAATAATCGCCTCAATTAGCGACCAAAGCAAATTTTTACGTCGCTACAGCTGGCGACTCCACTGGGGACTTCTTTTTTCTTTTTTTTTTAAAGTCGAGTTTAGAATTAAACGCGTGTTGTCAAAATTTTCAAAATTCCTTGTTCAAATTAATATTTAGTCGTGATCCTTGAATTTTGTTTTTGAAAAGTCATGTATTAACATCATGTCGTAAATATTTTTCTAACTTGTTTTGTCTTGTTGTTTTTCAACTCTAAGTTTGTATGGTTTTAGTTTTTTAGTTTAGTTTTTAAATAAAACGTAAAGGTTTGTGAGTTTCTCCCCACACACCGTGCACTTGCATTTTTTGTATAACATGAGCTCTCTACCCGGGCTCCATCCACTTAAGTGGAAGTAAACGCTATGCCTTCGTGAGTTAACTCGTCCCTCCGCACAGGCTAGTGAATACTTCCGGGTTACATATGACTTATGCTTTCGTGAGTTAACTTGTCCCTCCGTATAGGCATAAGTAAATGTAATCCCTCGAATTGAACTCGTGAACCTGTGATGGGCTACGACTGAGGCTTCGTACTAGTCTTAGTAGACGATAGTATGAATAATTCGAGTACCTATCTAGAACCGAAACTGCATATTGTAAACCATAAGAGCCACCTAACTAGAGCTATGCCGAACCTCCGTTCGTTAATAGTCACTAAAATAAGTATATGGGAGAAACGCCTCTTACCTTTCATTTCCTTTACATTGCAAAGGAATCGGGCCTATTGGACCGGGTAACTTAACTTGTTAGATTCTCCATAGTTTTTTTCTCTGTTCATATTTATTGTGATTACTAACCAAGGTTGTTTATTTTTATTTTTATTTTTTCATCATGCATCATAGGCATCTTGATTAGGAAGGTGTTGATTAGAAAGTGGTTTCCAAAAATGGGTTTCTGATAGAGGAGTCAATTACGCAAGTAACCGAGAAAAATCCCATAGTTCGAGGCTGGTCTTTGAAAACCCAGAAAGAAAAAGGGGACAATTTATCGGAAGGATGTATCTCCAATCTTCTCGAACATGTAACTTCGAACGTTTGTCAGAATAACCTCGAAGACTTGGCTCGGATTTGGAAACAATGGGACTCAGATACTAGGGGCATTTTCACTGAAAAGTACGGGGATATAGCTCACTTGATTGCCGTCAATGTAGACGAACAACTGATTCAAGCCATGGTTCGATTCTGGGATCCAGCTTACCAATGTTTCACTTTCAATCAGGAAGATATGACTCTGACCATAGATGAGTATGATGCCTTGCTTCGCATTGACAATGTACAATTCAGCAAGATATATGTGAAAGAGCCCAAACCAATGACCTTCAAAAAAAAGTTAGAGAGGTTGACGGGAATGACTGATATGTGGGCTGAAAAACAAATAAAGAAAAAGAACGAAGTTAGTTGTGTCCATTGGTTTTCTCTGCGAGATTTAGTTCAAAACCATCCAGATATTATGAAGAGGATGGATCTGTTTGCTTTGGTCATTTATGGATTAATTGTCTTCCCAAAAGTTCTCGGGTATATAAAAGTTGCGGTAGTGGATTTCTTCAAAAGATTAAAGCAAGAGATCAACCCCGTCCCGACTATCTTGACCGAGACTTTTAGATGTCTAAGTTGTTGTAGGAGGAAAGGGGAGGGACGTTTTATCTGATGCGCACAGTTACTTAATGTCTGGATTCTAAGCCATTTTTGGAAAGTGGAGCGCACACCTTTCCACATGTTTTCAAAAACATTCGCCTCATTGAAAGCTTACTTTGAGAAAGATTGGCCAAAGGATGTCACCGAACAACATTGGGTTTCAGTTTTTCAGAACCTTCGTACCGAAGATATAACCTGGAGAGCACTATGGATCCGTCCTTCAGTTCTATTATACAAATGTGGAAGCCAAGATTATGTGTCTTTACTAAGATTATGGGGAGGAATTGGATACGCTCCGTTAATGGTTCAAATGCAGTTTGCTTCACTACAGTTCATACTCACTACCGGAGGATTGGCACAATCAGAGTTCGCCTTTACAGGTGAAGGCTACATGAAAAGAGTCCGAGATACTGCAAAGTCTTGAAAGGAAATTCACCTAATGGAGTTAGCCCTTTATGCTGATACTATCACTCAAGAATATGACTTATGGAGAAAACGACGAGTGAATAGTTAACAAATCTCACTGACGAGTTACACTGTCTAGAATCCTTTCTCAAAAAAATGCCATCCGAGCTGGAAGTAGCAAGACATGAATTCGAACGTGAAAAGGCCAAGCTGTTATGGGATATTAGTTCTCTTCAAGAGGAAAACTACCAGCTGAAGATCGAGGTTCAAATTGAAGAATTCAAAACCATGAAAATTAAAAAAAAAGCTGAGATCGTGAGAAACGACTTAAGGGACCTTTATTTGGAAAATAAGAAATTAAGAAACACTATAAAAAATAGTGGTTTGGGCAAGTCGTCAGCAGAATGGAAAGAAGAAATTAGCAATATCAAAGGTGGGATGGATTTCTGGAGAGGGAAAGCAAAGAAAGAAGAGGAAAAAGCTGCGTGTGCTGTGATAGAGTTAAAAAAGAAGAATCTTGAATACGAAACTATGTCTGCAAAACTAATGACTAGTCAGTCTAAACATTAAGAGCTAAGAGGAAAAGTACGAGATTTAGAAAATACACTGCAAGCTCAACAGCAACAGTTGGATAATCTCCTAAAAGCCCTAGAAGAAAAGAATAGTTAGTACAACAGAGACACTCACACCTACGAAAGAACTCTCTAAGAAAAGGAAATGCAACTCAGCTTTTTTATCAATAAAATTAGCAAGGCGGCTATGCAAGTTGTGCAGTTATTAGACGAAGTCGAAGCTCTCAGTTGCCAATTCCCTCCGAGACAAAGATCAAGAATATCAGAATTCTTAGAACGAGTGAAGAAACAAGGCAATGTGGCTAGAAAATTTGTGTAACTGTTGAATCAAAGATAACGAAACGTTTTGTAATAGACTTTTTTGATTAATGAAATGTCTAAGTAGGGGCCATCTTGAAATCAACACCAAATTCTTGCACATTCATTCATGACTAACATTCATTTGTCATTCATCCATTCATCCATTCATCCGTTCATTGCATGTACATATCACCATAATCATTCACTAAGGTTAAAACCGTATAATCCGCAGTTGCGACACTTCAAGTCTGGAATCACGGTATTCTTATAGGACGCGCCGAAAAGCTAGAATTATGGAAGCCGAGTTCAATGAGAGAATTGAAAGAATGGAAATGACTTAAAGAGAATTGCAAGAGCAGTTCACCAAGTCACAACAAGAAGCAAGAGATCTAATGTTAAGATTAGATGGCCAAAATGATGGAGATGATGACAACTTTGGTCAAAGAAAAGGGACCTATGTAGAGCCCTGACACTATGGAGCCTCAGTCGAGAGCTAATCTTGATCAGGATCCGCTCTATCCTCCAGGATTCACTCCACCTCACGCCCACGCAACGCAAAGAGAATATCCTCAAGGGGAACCTTCAAGCCTCGAGCAACAACTTGTACCACCTGCTCATCTGGGGCAAGGTATATTCGTATCAAACCCAGGAGCCAATCCTGCTGATCCCAATGTTCCAGATTTGGATGATCCAGTAGAAATAGCCAGGTTGAAAATGGATGATCATGATGCCCAGGATAAGTATAAGGGCTTGGAAGAAAGGCTAAAGGCGATAGAAGGTGCTGAAACCTTCTCTGCACTAAGTGCCAAAGAGCTCAGTTTGGTGCCCGATCTGGTTCTGCCTCCAAAATTTAAAGTGCCAGATTTTGAAAAATATGATGGAACGAAATGTCCAAAGGCGCATCTTATCATGTTTTTCCGGAAGATGACTGGATACGTGAATAAAGATAAATTGCTAATACACTGTTTCCAAGATAGCTTGGTCGGATCGACCCTTCGTTGGTATAATCAACTTAGTAGAGAAAGGATCCAATCATGGAAAGACTTGGTGTCAGTATTTTGTGAACAATACAAACATGTATCTGACATAATGCCTGATCGGCTAACTCTGCAGATGATGGAAAAAAAGCCGACGGAGACTTTTAGGCAATACACGTAAAGGTTGAGGGATATATCGGCTCAAGTAGAACCCCTATTGATTAAAACTGAAATAATGGTCCTCTTCATCAACACTTTGAAAGTACCGTTTTATGATAAGTTGGTAGGAAGTGCCACGAAACACTTTACAGATATTGTAATATCCGAAGAATTTATATAAAATGCCATCAAGAGTAGAAGGATGGAAGGTTCCGATAGCTCGAAAAGGGTAACATCTATAAAGAAAAAAGAGGCAAAAGCCCATACGGTGGGAACTGAGAGCCACCACACTTCTAATCCTTACCCAGTCCAGCCACGACCTCGATATCGCCCACCTCCAAACTTTTATTATCCTCCCCAAAGCCCTTACTATCAAGCACCTCTTCCTTACCCCATCTACGCCACAGATAACCAAAGACCATTTGCCATGTTCCTACCAAATACCATACCTGCTCAAAGCCAACCTAAAAATGAACAAAGACCGACAAGATCCAATCCTAAAAAACCAGTTCACCCCAATTCCCATGTTATACGGAGAGCTGTACTCAAAATTATTGGAAAAATAATTAATATCCCCACATTACATGGCACCCCTAAAGCCTTCATACCCAAAATGATACGATCCTAATGCTAGTTGCATGTACCACACTAGAAACCAGGGGCATTCTACAGAAAATTGTTTGGCCTTTAAAAGGAGGGTTCAAGGTCTTATTGATACAAGCATTCTACGATTTGATGGTGCTGGCAATACGGCTGGAAATCTGCTCCCTAACCACACTGAAGGGAACGTGAGCACAGTGACAAAAGAAGACAGGTGGCGTGCCAAAAGTTTGTTTCTAAAATAAAGACACCGCTGCGAAAGATTTGGGAGGTAATGGTTGAAAATGGGCTGTTCTGTCATCCCAACAGGATTTTCAAAGAAGGAAATACAAAAAGTCAATGTTTTTGTGATTTTCATGGGATCGATGGGTATGACATCCAGTCTTGTGAAGGATTTAGAAAACTACTTCAAGACATGATGGACAACAAGGAAGTCGAGATCTTTAACAAAATGGAAGAGGCCGATGAATGGGAAGTATGCACAGGTGAAAATCAATCATCAGGTTTTCTTTATAGTGCCAATCGACCGTTGGTGATTTATTACGATGCAAAAAAAGAGTAAGTGAAACCAAAGATGATAATTGAAGTACCATCTCATTTCCCTTACAAAGACAACAAGGCAGCACCATGGAAATATGATGTCAACATTATAATACCTGAAGGTGAAAAATCCAAAGTCACGACCGGAAATGTTGGCGAAGTAGGACACTTCACCCGCAGCGAGAGGTGTTATTCTAAAGTGGTCAAACCAATGAAGAAGACTAATGACTTGAAGCAGAAAAGAAAGGCATCGATGCATAAGGCCGAGGTCGAACTTGAGACTTCGTCCGAACAAGAAGTTAAAAGGCCTGTGAATGAAGAGGATGCACATGAATTCTTGAAGTTCATCAAGCATAGTGAATATAATATCGTGGAATAGTTAAGCAAACAACTGGTACGAATCTCGGTATTATCCCTACTGTTGAATTTAGAACCACATCGGAATGCTATGCTGAAAGTGTTAAATCAAGCTTACGTGGCAAGCAATATATTTGTCGAAAAACTTGATAGGTGGGTGAATAACCTGAACGCGGATAATTTTATTTCTTTCAGTGATGACGAAATACCACCAAATGGCAAGGGTTCCGTAAAAGCATTGCATATCACAACCCATTGCAAAGGTTATATAATACCAAATGTGCTCATTGATAACGGGTCAGCACTCAATGTTATACCTTTGGCCATACTTTCTAGAATTCCAATTGATATATCTTATCTGAGGCTTTATCACTCTACAGTAAGAGCATTCGATGAGACAAGACAAGAAGTCATGCGAAAAATTAAAATTCCTTTAGAAGTGGGCCCCTATATATATGACATCGAGTTTCAGGTCATGGACATCACGCCTTCGTATAATTGCCTTTTAGGAAGGCCTTGGATCCACTCTGCTGGGGCAATTCCTTCATCTTTCCATCAAAAAGTGAAGTTTATCATGGATGGTCTCTTGGTCACTGTCGTGGGTGAGGAAGACATTGTCGCATCTATCTCTGCTGATACACCATACCTTGAAGTAAGCAAGGATGCAGTAGAATGTTCCTTCCGTTCCTTCAAATTCATCAATGCTACGTTCGTTGCTGAAAGAAATAAAATTCCTATGCCTAAGCTGTCAAGGAATACCAAGATGGGAATTAAGCTGACTGTGGGAAAGGAAGCCCGAGCGAGGAAAGGTTTGGGAAGATATCAGCAAAGGATAGTTAGACCTCTAAAACCAGTGCCCCATAAGGCTCGATATGGTTTAGGGTTCGAACCGGATATGCGATAAAGAAGAAAATAGTTGCAGAAAGATCGAGAAAGGCGGATTGCAAGAGCCTTAGGCCGAGAATTAGAATGGGAGCCCATAACATACCCTTATTTGTTAAAAACATTTACATCTGTAGGAATGATATACCCCGGGCAAGATAATCCATGAAGCACCCTGTTATTAATTGAAAGGGGTCTTCAGAATGTCAGTATAAATGTCATTGACAAAGGAAATGATGCAATTAAAGATGTTTCAATGATACGCCCTTGTCCTCCTGGATTCGTTTTGAACAATTGGACTGTTGTGGATCTCCTTGTAGTTTCTAAGTCTTCTCCAGAGTAATGCTTAATGTTAACACTCTTCTTTTTGTGTGTCCCTAAGTAATAGTAGAGATTCTTTTGTAAGAGCTTATGATTTGCTCTTTATCATTTAAATAAACATTAATGGAGATACATTTTGTCATGGTCTTTTCATTCTCATTAACTTCATAATTTTTCCTCTTCTCACGGCCTGTCTTTACATGTACCTCATATCATGCCATAAAATTATGCTTGTTGATCCCAATACTTTGATGTTCCTCTATAGTTTTGTTTTCCATTCAACTTTCAGGTGCTCAGATATTAACGACATGAACAAATCCGTTACAAGTCTTGAAATCGACTTCGAGAAAGCTATTTGTTTAGGAGAATTCGAAGCCGAGGAAAACACTAAAGACTGTGTCTCGTCTCCTAACTTACTAAGAATGGTAGAACAAGAAGAAAAACAAATTCTACCTTATCAAGAAGTTGTCGAGACGGTAAACTTGATAAATGAAGAAAAGAGGCAAGAAGTGAAGATTGGGACCACCATTTCAGATGACACCAGACGTGATTTGGTCGCTTTGCTCCGTGAGTACAAGATATATTTGCATAGTCGTATCAGAACATGCCAGGTTTGAATGAGGATATAGTGGTCCATAAACTCCCACTGAAACCAGAATGCAAACCCATTCTGAAGAAGCTAAGACGAATGAGACCTGAAATGCTGTTAAGAATAAAAGAAGAAGTCAAAAAACAGTTTGATGCTGGCTTCCTACAAGTCTCTAAGTACCCAGAATGGGTAGCTAACATAGTACCAGTCCGAAAAAGACGGTAAGGTATGAATGTGTGTGGATTATCATGGTTTGAATTGAGCAAGTCCTAAAAGATAACTTTCCCTTGCCACACATCGATACATTGGTGGATAACATAGCCAAACATTCATTGTTTTCGTTCATGGATGAATTCTCGGGTTATAATCAGATAAAGATGGCTCCTGAGGATATGGAGAAAACTACTTTCGTAACGATGTGGGGAACATTCTGTTATAAAGTGATGCCGTTCAGATTAAAGAACGCTGAAGCAACATATCAGAGGGCCATGATGATGTTGTTTCATGACATGATGCACAAAGAAATAGAAGTCTACGTCGATGATATGATTGCCAAATCCAAGGGAGAAAGAGAGCATGTTGAGAACCTCAGGAAGTTGTTCGAAAGACTGAGAAAGTTCCAGCTGAAGCTTAATCTATCCAAGTGTACGTTTGGGGCTACCTCGGGAAAATTACTAAGCTTCATCGTCAACGAGAGAGGCATCGAAGTTGATCCAGATAAGATAAAAGCATTACAAGAACTACCACCTCCGTGCACGCAAAAAGAAGTTAGAGGATTTTTAGGAAGGTTGAACTACATTGCTCTATTCATTGCTCAACTTACCAACCAATGTGACCTAATTTTTCGACTCCTTCAAAAGCATAATCCAGGAGAATGGAACGAGGAGTGCCAAATGACTTTTGATAAGATAAAACAATACTTATTTAGTCCCCCGGTGTTAGTACCGCCAACTCTTGGAAGACCGTTAATATTGTATCTAACTGTATTCGAAAATTCAATGGGTTGCATACTAGGGCAACATGATGAGTCGAGGAAAAGAGAGAAGGAGATTTACTATCTCAGCAAAAACTTCACAGATAATGAGGTAAAGTATTCGTCAATTGAAAAATTCTGTTGCACTTTAGTTTGGGTAGTTCGAAGGCTCAGACAATATATGTTGTATCATACGACATGGTTAATTTCAAAGTTGGACCCAATAAAGTACATGATGGAATCACCTTTACTCTCAGGAAGAATGGCACGATGACAAATCCTACTGTCAGAGTACGACATCGCCTATGTGAGCCAAAAGTCGATAAAAGGGAGCGCAATAGCTGATTTCTTAGCAACTCAAACAACGGAGGAATACGAACCATTGAGATTTGATTTCCCAGATGAAGACTTGATATGCATTACGGGAAAAGAATGTGAGTCATCCAAAGAGAAGTCATGGAAGATTAACTTTGATGGTGCATCGAATACATTAGGGCATGGGATTGGAGCAGTCTTAGTATCACCAGAATGGAACCATTATCCGTTCACTGCCAGGCTGAATTTCTTCTATACCAATAACATAGCGGAATATGAGGCCTGTATCATGGGACTTCGTGCAGTTATTGAATGAAACGTCAAAATCTTAGAGGTGTACGGGGACTCAGCGTTGGTGATATACCAAATCCGTGGAGATTGGGAAGTGAGAGATTCGAAATTAATTAAATACAGCGATCTAATGGCATGACTGATTAAAGAATTCAAAGAAACAACTTTTAATTACTTCCCACGAGAAGAAAACCAATTGGCTGATGCCCTGGCCACTTTGGCTTCAATGTTCAAAGTGAACAAAGAAACATAAATAATGCCTCTTCAAATGAGCATATATGAAGTCCCTACACATTGTTTTAATACAATGAGCATATATGAAGTCCCTACACATTGTTTCAATACAATGAGCATATATGAAGTCCCTACACATTATTTCAGTATTGAAAAAGAGCCAGATGGACGGCCATGGTTCCATGATATCTAAGAATATGTCAAGAATCAAAAGTATCCCGAACAAGCAAATGGGAATGATAAAAGAACAATCAGAAGAATTGCAATAGGATTTGTTCTTGATGGGGACATTCTGTACAAAAGAGGAAAAGATGGAGTGCTCTTGAGATGCGTAGATGCTGTTGAAGCCAGAAAAATACTTGAAGATGTCCATGAGGGAATTTGCGAGACACATGCCAATGGTTTCACTATGGCCAGGAAGATTATGAGACTCGGTTATTACTGGCTGACGATAGAAAGTGACTGCATTAGTTTTGCACAAAAATGCCACAAATGTCAAATTTATGGTGATAAAATTCATGTAGCCCCTTCGCCCCTTCATGTCATGACTTTTCCGTGACCTTTTTCTTTGTGGGGCATGGATGTTATAGGGGCAATTTCTCCAAAAGCTTCTAATAGACACCGATTCATTTTGTAGTGATAGATTACTTCACGAAATGGATAGAAGCCGCTTCATTTGCTAATGTGACGAAGAATGCAGTTTGCAGGTTCTTAAAAAAGAAAATCATTTGTCGATATGGTTTGCCTGAAAGAATTATTTCAGATAACGCCTTGAATTTGAACAACAAGATGATGAAGGAAATGTGTGAACAATTTGAAATAAAGCATCATAACTCATCACCCTATCGCCTGAAAATGAATGGAGCAATTGAAGCGGCCAACAAGAATATTAAGAAGATTATTGGGAAAATGACTGAGACATATAAAGACTGACACGAGAAGCTACCATTCGCTTTGTATGCATATCGCACATCTATGCGAACATCTACGGGAGCAACTCCTTTATCTCTGGTCTATGGAATGGAAGCTGTGCTACCCATCGAAGTTGAAATCCCCTCTCTACGAGTCTTAATGGAGTCGAAACTAGAGGAAGCAGAGTGGGTTCGAGCTCGATATGTCCAGTTAAACCTTATCGAAAAAAAACATTTGAAGGCAATCTGTCATGGACAGATGTACCAGAAGAGAATGATCGCGGCCCATGATAAGAAAGTACGGCCAAGTGAATTCCACGAAGGAGAACTCGTGCTGAGAAAAATTCTCCCAATACAAAAAGACTTCGGAGGAAAATGGGTACCAAATTGGGAAGGACCGTATGTCGTAAAGAAGGCTTTCTGAGGTGGAGATTTGATTCTCACTGAGATGGATAGGAAAGAGTTACCTAACCCAATGAACTCAGATGCTGTAAAGAAATATTATGCCTAAAAAAAAAAAGATCAAGGTGAAATCCCAAAAAGGGCGTCTTGATGAACAAAAAGGATTAGGATGAAAACCTGAGAGGGCATCCTAATGAAGCAAACCTGGGCTTAAAGAGCAAAGCGATTTAAACGGTGGGTCAAATGGCAAGGCTATAGTATTTGAAGCATCTTTAAAAGCTCGAAATCTTCTACGTAAGAAGCCATGCTCGAAAAGTTTTTTGATTAAGTAACGTGGAAGAGATCATGTGTTGAATATCTAGAGCATTTGTATTTACTGAATGCGATCCCCTTTTCTTTGTGACGCTTTTTTTTACTGTCATTGGTTAACTTTTTAATTTGTTATCTTCGAAATAAATAAATGAGAAGTATCTCTTTTGTACCAACCTGACCATTTTCATGCCTCTCATTGTATGGTTCATTTGAATAATAAATAGTAGAATGACATACTCTAAACAAAAGAAAGGTTGAGAATTACCCGGAGGAGAATTCGATAAGTACGAGGCCTCAAAGCAAGGATAAAGTTCAACAGGGGGCAAAAGAGTGGTATTTGAGAAATACAGATTACTCATAAAGCTGGAGAACGAGTACAAAGCCTGAAGAGAAAGTCAAGAATCGAAGCAATGAATGCAGATCATCACAACAATCTTGAAGAAAAGAGATATATGACAAAAAAGTCCAAGGCACATAGCATAATCATGTAGACATACAGGCATTTAAGACAAGCATGTGCATATCATGATAACATCATGCATGACATATGCAGGTACTCTAGCAGAGTGAGAGGTTTTGATGATATTTATACTGGATCAAGGAAAAAGACACCTGAGTTCCACCAGATGATATGTTTTGGGGTTTTGATATTTTTATTACTATTTTTTTTTTAAAAATGAACTCATATTGCAAGAGGTGAGTTGAGCCTCGGGTCACACACTGAGGTATCTTTAGTTCCTATTTTTCAAAAAAAATCAACTCATATTGGGAGAGGTGAGTTGAGCCTCAAATCACGCACTAAGGTATTTTCAATTTATGATTAAAAAAAAATCAACTCATATTGTAAGAGGTGAGTTGAGCCTCGGGTTACACGCTGATGTATCTTTAGTTCCTATTTTTCAAAAAAATCAACTCATATTGCGAGAGGTGAGTTGAGCCTCGGGTCACATGTTGAGGTATTTTTAGTTTCTATCAACTCATATTGCGAGAGGTGAGTTGAGCCTCAGGTCACACACTGAGATATTTTCAATTTTTTACTTTTTTTGAAAAATTAACTCATAATCCGGGAGATGAGTTGAACGTCAGTTTGTCTGCCGAGCTATTTTTGATGTTTGTTTTTCAATAAAGAATAAAGATTAGAGCTAATCGAATAAACAGATTTTGCCTCTCTGAAGTTACAATAGAGCAAGCTGGAAATTACAGATCTTATCTCCCTAAGCAATAACGGAGCAGATCGAAGACAGAAAACCTTAAACCCCTAAATAATAGGGTAACAGGCAGAAAATTATAAATCTTTTCTCCCTGAAATGGCGTTGGAGCGGCTAAAAGCTACAAAAGATCTCCTTGAAGTTTCAATGGATCTCTTCTCCTTGAAGTTTCAGTAGATCTCTTCTCCCTGAAATGGCATTGGAGCGGCTAGAAGCCACAACAAAATCTCCTTGAAGTTTCAGCGGAGAACATTGAAGTCACAAGTCTTATCTCCCTGAAGTTGCAGTGGAGCAGGATGAAGATAGCAAATCTTATTTCCCTGAAGTTCCAGCGGATTAGATAGAAGCTACAAATCTCTTCTCCCTGAAATGGCACTGGAGAGCCTCGAAACCACTATTTGTATCTCCTTGAAGTTTCAGCGGAGTAGGCTAAAGTCACAAGTCTTATTTCTCTGAAGTTGCAGTGGAGCAAAGTAAAGCGACAAGATGTAGTGGGCTGAACGAGGAGAGACACCAAAGAAGTTAAGACTCGGCGAGACCGGGCAAAATTGGTCTTTCTTAAAAGTCTTTGCTCTGTTCTCATTACACGACAACGAGTAAAGAGGGGCAGCTGTTACAAGTCCAATTTGCTCGGCCCAAATAAATTAAATCCACCCCAAACTAAACTAAAAAAAACGAAACCCAACTAAGCCCAATTTCAAACCCTAGCCCAATATCTAAAACAAAAAAACAAAAAGGAAAAGAAACCCTAGCCTAGCTGGCTGCCGCCCCTATGGTCTGACACCACCACCTGCCACCACCCTTCTGACACCTCTAACGCCGTCTCAGCACTGCTCCAACTGCTCCTGCAAGAGGAACACGCAAACAACAGTGAAAATAATAGGAAATATATGTAAAATGGCTTTAGAAAGCCAGGAAAAAAATCAGTTTGGGGATTCAACAATTTTGCACAAATACAAACATTCAATTTTAAAAACAAAAATGAGAATAGCAATTCCAGTGATAAAAAGCACGAGTATAACACCGAATCAGGGAACCAAAAATACCAAAATCGAAAGCAAATACTAAGGTGATTTTATTATTTTATTATTTTATTTTTATTTTTTTCGAATCTATTGACTTGCATGAATATATATTTATATTATAAATACATATAAAAATATAAGAAAAAATAAAAATAAAAAAATACTTTTTTGAATTTCGCCACTGTACGGTACGGTGGCCAAGCAACAGCGACCTTCCTGGCCGGAGTTGGGCCTATCTCAGAAAGAATTCTCTCTTCTCTTTCCCTTTTTTTTTTCCTTAGGCTAACAAATGATTTTTTTCTCAAAAACATGACTTTTATAGCCCCCTAAAACGATGTCGTTTTGGGACGGGTCATTAACACCCAAAACGACGTCTTTTTGAGTATACCTGATCCGTCCGACCCGATCCCGCCTCAGGATCCGCACGTTTTTTACTTAATGGTCTATTTGCGCATTAGGCCCTTCCGCTTTTTTATGTTCTGCAATCAAGTTTCTATTTATTTTAATTTGACCCCGAAATTCGTTATGCTCTGCAATTTGGTCCCCCGTGCTGCGCTGCGTTTTGAAGGGAAGGAATAATTTCTGTTTTGGTCCTTCCAGATTACGCGCGTGTTGCATTTTGATCCTTTTCCCTTTATTTCTTTTAAATTTGCCCCAAAACTCTGTTTTTAGTTCGATTTTAGTCCTTTCTTGTTTATTTTCATTTCTTTATTAAATATTATTATTTCTAATATTATTAATATTATCACTATTATTATTATTATTATTATTATTATTATTATTATTATTATTATTATTATATATTAGTGTATATTTTATTATCTATGTATATGTATATATATTTATATATAGTATTATTTTTAATTACTTTATTTTAATATTTTTATTATATTATATTTGCTTTTGTATTTCATTATTATTATTATTATTATTATTATTATTATTATTATTAATACTAGTGTATATTTTTATTATCTATGTATATGTATATATATTTAAATATAGTATTATTTTAATTACTTTATTTTAATATTATTATTATATTATATTTGCTTTTTGTATTTTATTATTATTGCTAGTATTATTATCATTATCATCATTATTAACATATATATGTATACATGTGTATTTTTCATGTACATATTAGTATTTTCCACTATTATTACAAATATATTATTTCTTTTATTATATTATTAGAACATTATTTTTCATTATTATTTTCTTTATAGTGAATATTATTGTTATTTTTATTCTAATATTATATTTTAATATTTTTCATTAATTGTATCATCGTTTGCATTATTTACAAATTCCTATGGCAAATGACATATTTTTTTATTTTAATTAATTTCAATAAATAAGACAACGTACTGATTTCAACACTAGGTTGCTGATTTCATCGCTATGTTGGGTGAATATCATTGGCTCGTGTTAAAAACGAGATGTAATAACCCAAATTTTTACAGTTATCAAAAAAGTGCATTTTCGGGTCCCCGTTTCTAAAAAAATAGATTTGTAAATATTTATTAAAAATATTTACAAAGTTAAGAGAGTGATTAATTAAAGTTTAATGAAGCAAATTAGCTTAAATAAAGGATAATTAGGTAAAAGGATTAAATTGAATGAAGTGTGAAAGTTTAATTATAGAATAAAGAAAATTAAAAGGACTAAATAAGTAAATAAACCAAAAAGAGTGCCAAGTGTATGACAAAAATAAAATACAAGTATAATAAATATAATACACACATTTGTAATACATATATTTATTTGCTTATTATTTAAGTAAATATTAATGTATTTATTATTATTAAATTAATATTATATGATAAATAAATAAAAGTTGACAAATGTATGGTATGTATAGTGACATGTGTGATACTAATATACATACATTTGTAAAATACATGTATATTTACTTATTATATAAGTATATTATTAAATTATATATTATTATTAAGTAAAAGATATTTATATAATAAATAGATTAAAGAAAGACAAATGTAATAATATATGTGTATACAAATGCAAAATAGATATTTTATTATAGCTATTATTAAGTTATTATAAAATGTATATAAAGTAAAAGAAATAAAAAAAAAGAATAGAAAAAGAAAGAAAGGATGAAACGAGACGGAGAGCAGGGGAAAGAAAGAAGGAAGGAAAAAAAGAAAGAAGGAAAAAGGGAAAAATTGGGATTTCAAGGCTTGAAAGTTAAATAGGTAAGTCAATTTAGCCCTTTTTACTTAATTTTGATGTTTTGAAAGCTTTGGGACAAGGATTTGATGAAATTAAGTGAATATTTTGAAAGTTATTGGATTTTTAAATATTGTTCATGTTGAATAAAAAGATGAATTAGGGGTTAGATTGATAGGAATTCAAGTTAGAAATGAAATAAGGATTGAATTGTAAATTAATTCATAAGTTTTATGTTGTAGGGACTAAATTGATGAAATTTCGAAATTAGGAAAATATGCTGGAAATTTAATAGTTAAATATGAGTTTAGTTAAAAATTGAGTAGAAATAAAGTATGAATTAAGATAGAAAAGTAAGTGAATTTAGTTAGGATTAAATTGAAATTAAAATAGAAAATCAACATTTTGCACTAAGATTATTTTGGACAGCAGCAGTAGTCTAAGTTTGAAAAATCACCAAAATTGTATAAATTGAATTAGAGGATTAATAACATATATAATTAAATCTTATTGAGTCTAGTTTCTTATAGAAGAAACGGTGTAAGCAATTGAATTGTAAATTATGAGATATAATGAATTTTGTAAGACAAGGTCAGAATGAATTCGGGTTCCCCTGTTCCGACTTTGAAAAATCACCAAAAATTGAAGAAAAATAATTATAGGTTTAAAGTTATATTTTTAGAATTCATAATGAGTCTATTTTCAGGAGAAATAAATGGGAATATTATCCGAGTTTTGTACTGTGAGATAATTAATTTTTAGTGAAGAAGGGTCGGAACTGTCAGACAGCAGAATAGGGGTGAATTTAAAGAATAAACTGTACGTAATGGATAAACTAAAAATCCTGAAAATTTTATGGTAAGAATATATATGAGTCTAGTTTCAGAGAAAATTAACTGATCTTAATTTGGAGTTCCGTAGCTCGAGTTATAAATAATTTAGTGACTATGACACAGATGGATAGCTTGAATATTCATAAAAATAAATAATAAAAATTATAGATAATGTTACTTACAAGTGTGTTATATACACTAAGGATGTGGAATGGAGAGGATGAGGAGGAAAAATATGTATGAATATTCATCTAGCATGGCTAATTTGCATGTTTTAGGCTCAGGGACTAAATTGAATAAAAGTAAAACTTTATGGGTAATTTTATAAAAATGTCAAAAATGACCAAATTGCATGAAATGGATTATTTTATTATTTAAATTACAAAATTGAATGAAATTATTAATTTAGTTCAAGATCGGGGAAAAACATGTTTTAGGGATTAAATTGAAAAGTGTTGAAATTATGGAAAATTCGATATTTTATAGAATTCATGGATTGTTATCAATATGTATGAGAATAATATCTAGAAATAAGGATTAAATTGCAAGAATTTTATTTTCTTGACCCTAAGGATGAAATCATCATTAATTAAAAGTTTAGGGGCAAAATGGTAATTTTTCCTAGAGCATTAATTAAATGCGTTAGAATATGAAATGAATGAAAATGATGATCAAATTTATTTATAAAGATCTGGACGACTCAAAAATAAGACTTGATTGTGGAAAATAAAAGATATCGGATTAATGAAATTATAAACACAAACAAGCAATGAGGTAAGTTTGTGTAACTTGAATTGTATTTTAAATACTTGAAATATGTGGTTATGTGATGAAAATATGATTTGAATGTTCAATTCATGATAATTGATGAAATATTGCTAATACTCGATATAAATTGAAAATAAATCCCGGTTGAATGAAAGGAAAATTCGATGGATCTCGAAAAGGAATTGATAAAAAAGGATCTAGCAGGACGGGTGATCCTATTCGATCTGACCCTCCAGAAGAATACATGTAAAATGGATTTAGCCGGATGGGTAATCCGAATTAGAGTCTGAATTTAGCTTTGGATGGTAATTGAGATCCAAGCTCATTATAGTAATTGTCATTGCGAGGATTTAGCTTTGACCGGTAATCCAGACAATACTCTATGAGTTTATATTACAGGATTTAGCCTAGGTGGTAATCCCACTGTAAGGATGAGGTTCGCGGGAGTGTGCTCTCTGATATGAAATGTGTAAGACCATGGTTGAAAGATACCATGGCAACCTGATATGAAATGTGTAGGACCATGGTTGAAAGATACCATGGCAACCTAATATGAAATGTGTAAGACCATGGTTGAAAGATACCATGGCAACCTGATATGAAATGAAAAAGACCATGGTTGAAAGATACCATGGCAACGTGACATGAAAAGAATAAGACCATGGTTGAAAGATACCATGGCAACATGACAGAAAATGAATGAGTAAGACCATAGTTGAAAGGCACTATGGCATCATGTCAAAGATAAATAAGATCGTGGATGGGAGACACTATGACATCTATTGAACAATTGATATTCAGGTAATACTTATCAGATGACGAATGGTTATATGAAATGGTTGTGTGAAATGTTTACAAGAACTGGTCATATGGAAATATATGTACAAAATAGTTGTATGGAATAATTATGAAGATAAATAAACAAAATAAGTATAAGTGCATGGAATATAATTTATGTCAAGTTTGATATAAACTATTACCGGAATAAATATACATAAAATATATGGAAATGATGGAGCATGAAATATTGATATAATGAAATGAATGATATATGCTTATGAAGAAACGGTAAGAGCATGATATGTTTCATGACATGTACATATATGATTATCTTTGATATGTTGATACAAGGAAATTATGTAAGTTGAGACTATTATTAAACTCAAGTGTGATATGTAGAGGAAATAAGTATATCAATGTTGAATTTAGATGAAATATGTGCAAGTATACTAACAATGATGTTGTTTGACGCTTAGACAAGTGCCAAACTATTGATTGAATGGTAACATGTTTAATTATAAGGAGCATTGAAATAGTAAGTACTTAGATGAAAATAAAATTTAAGATTTTATGAATTTTTTTTTATAATCCCGATTTAATTTCGGTTGGTTTCTAATGTATGTTTGGGGCTTCGAGGGCCCAATAGAGAGATGTTATGATTATTTCTAAAATATGAATAATAAATGACTCAAAATTATCTGAAAATGTTCAGTAAACTCCGGTAATGTCTCATACCCTATTCCGGCAATGGATACGGGTAGGGGGTGTTACACGAGACGTCCTTCTAAAAAAACCAAAAATTTTCAATTCTCGTATTTCAATCGAATCGCGATTAAATATTAAATTAAACTTGTATTTTGAGAATTAAGACAACGCGTGTTTAACAAGATGCCAATTTTGGGCGTCGCGAGGGTGCTAATACATTTCTCGTGCGTAACCGATTCTCGAACCTTATTTTTCTCTGGATTTTTACGTAGACCCAAATTCGGCCTTCATTTTTGTTCAAAAAAAAAGAGGATTTATTAGGTATCCGATCACACCTAAGAAAAAAGATGGGTGGCGACTATTTTTCTCCTTAAAACCAAAATTCCGTTTTCAAATTTTCAAATAATCGCCTCAATTAGCGACCAAAGCAAATTTTTACGTCGCTACAAAACTCTTTGCATTGTGCTCCATAACCATTGCAATCACCAAAGAAACTCATCCTTGCTGTCCTCAATCCTCCATAATAAATCTATTCTTTTCAATCCACACAAGCTCCTTGATAATTGATCTGTTGTAATTTGATATATCAAATTAGATTCTCTCGAATACTTAATGAGCTTGTTTTCAAGTAGGTTATGAGTCTTTTTAATGCTTTTTATCGATTCTTAGATTTTAGTGTTAATGATAGATTTTCTTATATTTTATCTCTTTTGAGGCTTAAATTGACAAAATTATGTCATTAAGAGCCTAATGATTGATTTGAGCTTGTGTAGGGAGACAACACAGACCAAACATTAAGGAAAACTGCATCTAATGTGGGTGTTGCAACACTGAGTCTCCATCACCTCAAAGGTGTAAGACTTCAACAAAAAATCAACTTGGAGCAATTTGCTGAGGATGTCGCGACACCGATCTCGAGGTCATGACTCTAAGCCTTCGAGATCACAATTCACTGCTGATGGTTGAAATAAAGAAATTAGGGGCTCTAACAAGGGTGTCACGACACTGAAGCCTAATAAGTGAAAAACTGCAAGCGTTATTTTGTGTCTAAACAAACTTATGTCACTTTTCATGTAACAGCCTAATTTTCAGTGGTGTCGGAACAGTGATTCGAGATCACTAAATCCGACAAATGAGTAGGAAATATTATTAATTTAGTGAGTATAAGTTAAATGTGAAGTTAGGAAAAATTTTGAAATAGTGAAATGTACTAAAATATATATATATTAAAATAATTAAAATTGAAAGCGAGGTATCGAGACCTCGGAATTTTAAATCTAGCCATAAATATTTTTATAAATATTTATGGAGTGTTAATAAGTTAGTATTAAAGTTTAAGTCAAGAAATTTTAAAATCTTGATAGCTAATTGAACAAAAAGGACTAAATTGTATCAAATGCAAAATTGTGGGAAATGATTAAATAGCTTAAATGATAAAACAAAGAGGGTTTAAAAGGCAAATAGACCCAAGGTCTATTTGGGCTGGACAACAAGAGCATGAAATCACCAAGAAAATAAGGGCAAAATTGGAAAATTGTAAAATTTACTTAATAAAGCTAGGACTAAAGTGGAATTATCGAGATTTCTCTTTATTTTCTGCATTCTCATCAGAAAAACACCATGGAAGAGTTCCCTTAAGCTGGTTTTCATATTTTTACTGCAAGTAAGTTCAATTCTTGGTTATTTCTTGAAATTTTGTGTTTTGTGACTTTTACAACTAGGTCCACTTGTTGAATTCATTAGTTCTTGATTCTATGAAAGAAATTGAAAGTTTCTATGAATATGTGCTGAAAGTATATGATGATTTGATATAGAATTAGAGCTTTAAATTGTTTATATGCTGATTTTATTGAAAGAATTGAATAGAAAGTGAATGTTTGGGACCTAAATTGTAAAAGAGGTTGAAGTTAGAGTTTTATGTGGAAATTCTGAATTTCAATAGTTATGAAATAACTTATAATGTCTAGGAAAAGTATTAATTGATAAAATTAGTTTAATTGAGGGGTTATTAAGTAAGGACTGAATTGTATGAAATGTGAAATTTGGGGCAAAATGAAAAGCAACATTTTGCACTAAAACAGTTTTAGACAGCAGCAATAGTCTAACTTTGAAAAATCGCCAAAAATTGTAGAAATCTAATTAGAGGATGAATAAGTATGAAATTAAAGCTTATTGAGTCTAGTTTCTTATAGAAGAAACGGTGTAAGCAATGGAATTGCAAATCATGAGATATAATAAGTTTTGTGAGACAATGTCAGAATGATTTCGGGTTCCCCTATTCTGACTTTGGAAAATCATCAAAAATTGGATAAAAATAATTAAGGGATTAAATTTATATGTTTAAAATCCTTAAAGAGTCTATTTTCAATATAAATAAGCGGGAACATCACCCGAATCTTGTACGATGAGATAATTAATTCTTAGTGAAGAAGGGTCGGAACTGTCAGACAGCAGAACAGGGGCAACTTTAAAGAATAAACTGTACTTATTGGATAAACCAAAAATTCTGAAAATTTTATGGTAATAAGATAAATAAGTCTAGTTTCAGGAAAAATTAGCGGATCTTAATTTCGAGTTCTGTAGCTTAAGATATAAATAATTTAGTGACTATGACGCAAATGGACAGTTTTGAATATACATAAGTAAATAGTGAAATTATTGATAATGTTACTTGTTGCATGTTATATAAATTAAGGATGTGGAATGGAGAGGAGGAGGAGGAAAATATGTATGAATATTCAGCTAGCATGGGTAATTTGTATGTTTTAGGCTCATGGACTAAATTGAATAAAAGTAAAATTTTATGGATAATTTTGTAAAAAAAAGTTAGAAATGACCAATTTGCATGAAATGAATTATTTTATTATTTAAATTACAAAATTGAATGAAATTATTAATTTAGCTCAAGATCGGTAAAAACATGTTTTAAGGATTAAATTGAAAAGTGTTGAAATTATGGAAAATTCTGACATTTTATAGAATTCATAGGTTGTTATCAATTTGTGTGAGAATAACGGCTGGAAATAAGGATTAAATTGCAATAATTTTATTTTATTTTAATCTAAAGATGAAATCATCATTAATTAAAAGTTTATGGGTAAAATGATAATTTTGTTTAGAGCATTAGTTGAATGTATTATAACATGAAATAAATGAAAACGACGATCAAATTTCTTTATAAAGATCCGGATGACTTGAATACGAGACTTGAGCGTGGAAAAGAAAAGATATCGGATTAATGAAATATCTGAAAAATGAATCGGTAACTCGGTAATGCTCGTAACTCTATTAGGTGGCGGATTTAGGTTAGAGGCGTTACATTTATTGATATCGAGCTAAGGTTTAGTCGGTTCTCGGACGAGCGTAGCATATGTGAAGTCTAAAAATACATGCCATTATATAACTTGTGATAAGATAATTTAATATCTTCCAGCTCTGATGAGATTTATTTTACTTAAAGATAGAGATACTTTCCCAACCGAGCTAATTACGATAATGTTGAAAGCGATACTCAAATATATGAGCAAAAGTAAATTATGATGAGTCGGAACTCATAAAGGTATGAATAAATGTTATATTTAAATTTATGTGTATAGTAAGTAAAATTTTAAGGTAAGTATCAATATTGAATTAAATTTGTATGGATATATGTGATTGATGTGGAAATAGAATTTTGGATATATGTTATATTTGAAAATTTTATTGATTGGGAATGTGATGAAATTGATATGAATATGTGATTAATTGAAATTGTATTGATTGGAAACTGGAAAGTGAATTGAATACCCTATTAACTGTACCGGACTGAGTCGGATATAGTTGGCATGCCATAGGATTTTGAGAAGGGATTTGGAGATGAGATTTGGATATGCTGATGTTTATATCCTTCGGATTTATCCGAAGAGGCACTTTGTGCTATTCTGGTGTGTTTTGGATGGATTATATTATTCTTGTGTGTTTGGGAGGATTATATGATACTGGTGTGTTTTGGAGGATTATACTGGTGTGTTTTGGTTGGACATTTTGGTGTGTTTGGATGGAATCCGTGTATCCACCAAAGTCCGAGTCTTGTTAATAGGGGTAAATATGAATATTAAGTAAAATTGAAATGAGAATTGAATTCCCTATTAACTTGTCGGACTAGTCAGATATAATTGGCATGCCATAGGAACTGGAAGTGTACGGGATTTGTCGGCTTTTCTGATCAGGCACTTTATGTGTCATATTTCAGGCACTTTGTGTGTCGCAGCAGGCACCTCGTTTGTCGTTTCAGGCACTTATGTATCGTAATCTGATCAGGTACTACGTACCGTTTTAGGCACAATGTGCCTTACTGGTGTGTTTGGTTGGATCACTGTATTCGTCTGAGTCCGAGTTATGTTAATAGAGTTGAGTAAATGGAATGAGAAAATCAAATGAATTTGATCGATTAAACTATTGAAAGTGTGAAAAAGTGGAATTATGAAAAGAAATGTGAATTGTGAATTGAAATAGAGATATGAGATTGAAAGCTTGAACCAAAGGTTCATGAATTGATTAAAGATAATATAGATGATATATGATGCCATTTGATGAAAGACTATTGCCGAGATATGAAATTAAAGCATAATTAACACATATGACTTATATTGTTACATGTTTGATGTCTATTATTTATTATAGTATTTATAATTTGAATTATGGTAATACCACTGAGTACAAACATACTCAACGTACGATTGTATTACTATAATTCAAATTATTTATTATTAAATGTTAAATTTAAATTATGTATATGGTAAGAGAAGTATGAGTTAGTGATATTGAGATATTTGAAATGTGTTTATGATGAGAAGGAACTTAGAAATGTAAGAATAGAAGTTCATGATATGTATGTGACAATGTACGAAATGAGATAATCAAAAGTTGAGAAATGATGAAACGTGAATGAAATGAAAGTTTATATTGTGATAATTAAAAGTTTAGGGGTAAAATGATAATTTTGTTTAGAGCATTAGTTGAATGTATTATAACATGAAATAAATGAAAACGACGATCAAATTTCTTTATAAAGATCCGGATGACTTGAATACGAGACTTGAACGTGGAAAAGAAAAGATATCGGATTAATAAAATATCTGATAAATGAATCGGTAACTCCGGTAATGCTCCGTAACTCTATTCCGGTGACGGATTCGGGTTAGGGGCGTTACATTTCATTTAAAAGACATAATTGTCAATGTTAGGTCAAATACTTTTTGCTTATAAATACCACATTATATAAACTATTTGGGAGAGGGGGATATGATAGTGTAGAAAAATTACTGTTTTTTTAGTTTAGGTTTTCATTTTTCTCTTTTTTTTTCTTTTTGTTTTTGTTGTAGTATTTCTGTTGGAACCTTGTGGGTAAAGATGGATTAAATGCTCGTGCTTCATCGAATTCTTATCTTTTATATTTTATGTCTACCATGTGTTTGTTAAAATGTTTGTGTGGAATTTAAGTTTAATATGTGTTGAATTGTTTTGTTGGTTGATTGATGAGTAGGTTACTTAACTAAGTTATTATCTATGCTTTGATTGTTGTTTGTTCAAATGTATTAAATTGCATATTACACTAGAATTGACACCTCAAGTAGAAGATTTAGATAGATGAGACTAAGAGAAGACTCTATCGTGTAGAACTTTGATACACTTGTGCTGAATAGTGAGACCAAGAGGAGAGCTTAAGTGGTATTTTTTAGTTTAGAATGACACTGAGAGGATATTCCTAGTTAAGAGAGACAAACAATATACTCATAATAGGTTTATTAGCTTAGTTAGTAATCTATGACTTATTCAACGATTATTTCAATCTATTTACACTGTTATAGTAAAAAGGAAGAAAGTTTGATTTTTTTTTTATTACTTTAGATATAGCTCAAATCATATTTTATTTCGTTGCACTAATAATTTTTTACTAAACTAGATTAGTAATTTCTTAGCTTGTAATTAATTTGACAAATACATTTACCAATTTGACAATCCCTTAAATTCGATCCTTGAAATATTCTGTGTGCTCCATTGTAACATATATAATATTACAACTTGACACTGTATGCTTGTAATTAAAATCGCACTTTTAAATTGTTTATAAAATTGTTTGTTTTCTATGCACGTGGTCAATAACCTCTTGTTTCCAAGAACACATAATCTCAATTTTTTACCAAGCTCCAACGTCTATATAGCTTCATCCTACAATTTCTTCTTGCGATTTTCAAAATCAAAGTTAGATAGAGCCTTATTTGCTAACTTTTAGGTAGAAGCTTTTGGCTTTGGAAACTTGTTCTTGCACTTCCTACCACTCCCTTTTTCTTGTGATTCTAGACTTTGCAATTCTTTGTTCTTCGATCTCATATAAAGACTTAACTTTTCTCATTTTAACCATATTATTCACATCGGGCGTTTCATCTACATGAAAGGTCTAGCTAGTATTGAAAGTGAAATGTTGTTTTCCCTGTCTACCTTACCACCGGAATGTAAATTACCAAATAACATCTCCTTCTCAACATCTTGGACTAAATTAAATAATTTTAGTAATGATTTTAGTAACAGAAGGACCTGATTGAGGTAAACTCTTGTACGAAAGCTGGTCATCCTAACCCATACATTTCAACGGATTGAAAGTGAAGGCTTATTTGAATTCAGTCTATCCTTTTGACGGCCCTTTTCAAGAGGTACCCACTCGAGAGTACTGCTTCCTTTGATAGTTTAAGATATAATTAGAACATTTTGAAATTTAGATTCAATTTAGAATTAGGGCCTAAGGATGTTTGATGCGAATAGCTATAAGTTTGTTTTTAAAAATTCTAAAAAGTTATGAAAATAAAATATAAAAAGTTAAAAATAAGAGAAAAATATGAAAATTTTAAATATACACAAGTAAATAATAATGTAAACATAAATTATTTTTATAAATTACAATAACAAAATTAAGTATTTAAATTAACTTAAATATGATTCAATTAATTTTATGGTGATCTTTCTTTCTTTTTATTTTTTATTTTAAGGTGTTGATTGGACAACTTTTTATTCAACCTAGTAATTTAGTCCAATTTTGACAATTGTGCATAATAGAATTAAAGAGAAATATGTAGAAAGGCGGACACTAAAAACTTCATAAGAATCAACTAACAACAACAATTTTTTTTGATGAACTATAATAATAGGGCAAAGCTTGAACAATAAACATGATTAGCGCAATTCGAATGCAAGCTACATTTGGAATAGTGAACACCCTTAGCCATCTGCCCATCACATGGGGTTCACAATGACAATTTGTTTTTTACATACTAACAACAATATTATTCATAAAAGACACATATTTATGTTGGCAATCGCAACATATATATTTAAAAAAACTTAATTTACGATTTAGCCTCTAAATTATACCTATTTTTTCATTTTGGTACTTAAATTTTTTTGTCTCAATTTGATACCTCAAGTATCAATTTCCTCTATTTTGGTCCATTTTGTAATGGCCATTAAAAAAATTTGTTAAGCCACTTTGGCTAATGGAAAAGTGCCATTAGCTTGTTTTTGGCCAATGGAAAAATGTCACGTGACAATTAAATTTATTTAAAATAAATATTAAATAGAAATTAATAAATAAAAATTTATAATATTAAATATTTAAATATTAAAAAACACTTTTAATTTTGACTGATTGTTGATCGGCCATTGATTTGGCGTTGACTGTCACATGGCGCATAGAATACGTCACATGGTCTTTTTTAATATTATATATGATATTGATTAAAAAGAAAAAAATCATATATAATAAATAAAATTTTAAATCTTTCTATAAAATTCTAAAATATATCATTATAAAATTTAAAAGTCAAAATAATATATAATAATTGCATATTTTTATAAAAATTAAAAAGTATTTAAATTTTAAGTAATTGCTAAAACCCTTAAAACTAAATACTTTTTAGAATTTTATTAATTTTTTAAAAATTATAATTTTAAACTTTTTATATTTTTGTAATAAAATTATTAATTTAAACTAATTCTTTTCAATGATCGTATTTTTTAGTAAATTTTATTTTTATAATAATTTATATACTTTTTCTAGATTATATATATATATATTTTCTGAATTTCTTATATATTTATTTTCAGTTTTCATATTTTTTGATGTATATATATTTAATAAAATAATTTATTTTTATATAAAGCCATCACATTGTGCTTTGTGATTGGCTTCAGATTTTTTTAATGTACGTCAAAAAATGGACTCAAAATCAAATTGGGAAGAGATTGATACTTTAGATGCCAAATTAAGACAAAAAAAAAATTTAAAATACTATAACGAAGGAATAGGCATACTTCAAGGGCCAAATCGCGGATTAAACCGAAGAAAATTACCCTGACACGTCATGTGTCCTGTTGTAATTTACAGTTAAATCTAGTTGTTGACCCATCATTCATCTAATCTAGAATTTCTTACTTTTTATTTGTAATTTAAATAAATAATTGCAAATATAATTTTAAATTAATATTTATAGTCTAGAGTTTGTTATTTTTATTTGTAATTTATATAATTAATTTTAATATAATTATTAAAATTAATATATGTTTTAAAAATATAAACTTTAAGTTTACCCTAAACTTTTTAATGCTAAACACTATAGGTAAATAAAATATATTATAATAAAAATTCAAAAACATAAAAGAAAAATTATTTTGCTTTACCAACTTCAATTGTTTGGTGGCTTGTAAATTCATAGAAGTATATACTACTCTCTTTTTTACTTCTTTTATTTTATCATGATCAGATAATCCAATAAAATATAAATTTTCTAATTTTACTTATAGAATCTCCTGTAGAATATGATCTTTTCACGTATATTATGTCGTTGTTTTCTTGTATTTGAATTGGATTTTGGTTTTCTCCTCGATCAACTTTCTCACTATTATCATCTTTAATATCTATTTAAATGTAATATTGTATTTAACTTTACATTACGTGGAATTACTATAAATAAGTAGGGTGATTTCTCTAATGAGTGTTGAATTATTTACAGTGGAAAATGTCATAACAACATATATAAATATAAGGTTAATATTGCAAATATATAAATATATATTTATATATAAATTGAAGCATTTAGTATTTTCTTGATAATCTTTAAAGATTTTTCTCCAAATAATTAATATCCATTAAAAGAACACATGGAAAAAATAAGTTAAAAGTCAAACAAAAACAAATTCCGTGAAGAAGGTTTCACTTACTAAACATACATGACATGACCTGGCTTGATAAACTCTTTTTAATTTAATAAATTTCAAAAGATAAAAATTAATAATATATGTAAGCTTGTAAAGTTGTAGTCCGAGATAGTAGCCAACATAAATTTATGTTGGAAAAGATATATTTTTGAAAGCTTTGAGATATATTCTCGACTGGTAAAGGTAGAGATTTGAATAATAAAATTATGATTTTATTTAAACCGAAATAATATGCAGGAGAAAAACACACTGAATTTATTTCTATTTTTTCTGCAAAAATTTCGATATATTTTCCCTACATATTTCAAACTTGTTTTCGGTGATAGAAAAAAGTTAGACTACAGTTTGTTGATCACTGCAGTCGTGCTACTACATTACTCATTTCATTGTTGTATCCTAGGAGACAGTTGACCAACATTTCTCCAGCACCAAAGAAGCGACCGAATCTGTCTTAAGGAAATTGCGAAAACAGGCCTCAACTACCAGTTGAATTTCTGTCTACCTGCGAGTGCACAATTTCGATCCAGCTTTATTTCCAATTTCTGTTTTTCAGATTATATATATATTGTTTTGGTTCGATCTTGTGATTTAAATCAATCTTTTACATTACTGTTTATTTCACCAACGTATTTACATCAATTTATACATGGATAAAAATTACAAGCAACGTAATCAACTTAGGTCAGTTAAAAAACTTGTCATTATTATTATGAGGGATGACAACAAAGGGTTTTATAGGGTGGCTCTAAGTGAGCTAAGGTGAGTAGTATGTAGCAAATTGTTGATGTTACGGGCTAATACTTTAATCAAACGAGCATGCAATCTTAGACTTGGAACTCACACCATTTGTATGCCTAAGTTAGCCTCTTCATGCACAAATTTTAAATTTGGTTGCATCTAGTAGCAACTAAGGTGCCTAACTAAGCTGCAAAAGAATAAGAAAGCAATAAAGAGTTTTGAAATGCTAGAGCTTATATTATTAAGCTTGCTTGAGTACAAATAAGGGGTGGGGTGGCCCCTTATTTATAGGCAAAGCCCTTTAAATCCATTAGTCCATATTGATACAAGTGTGCATATATGATACATTGATCTAGAAAGATCTAGGCTAAGAAGTTTACAGATAATTCTAAAGAAGTTTGATTAATAGTAGTAAACTCTGTTGGAAAAATTGGCTTAGAAAGTAGTTTTGTTACATAGTAAAAAATTACAATTTTTCTAAAACTTTAGCGGTTTTGTTATTTATAAAAACAAAATATTTACCAAATTTGAACTTGTGTTTTGGAATAGGTGGTCTAAATCATTTTTCAACTTTCTACCAACATGATCTTCTTCGGTATTGTTATTTATGGTCTAAGTCAAGTACTAATGCATGGTAATTAAATGATTTGTCCTCAACAAATGTCTCATGACCATATTACTTTTCTATCTATCATGTAATGTCAATGAAAGGATATCATTTACCCTATACTTTGGGATATGAATTTCACTATTATAGGTGAAGTTATGTCCTGCAGAAGTCATATACCCAAAGTACTAACTTTCAAATCTATTACCATTTGAAGTAAGACTTTCAATATAAAAAAGTATACGAGTCACGCACACATAATTCGTCACTTTCTCAAGATTGAGGTAAGTCACACTATAAATGTCGCAAGCGAATAAATTTATAAATGAATCTAGGATTTATTCTATTTGGATTTTGTTCGATATATTGTCATTCTAAACAATCACATCTATGTTTTTATCTTCTGGAAGTCATCTGCTCTGATACTCAAAACAAGGTAGCTCCCACTTAGACTTGATAAACAACATAATAATTTTTAATTAATTTTCTCAATTTTGATTAGACTAAGGACCATTTAGATTAACTACTAATATAACTTATCTTCTCGCACTATGATCTGACCACAAAGGTAATTGTTTGTATTTAAAGACAAGTGGTATCACGTGACGGTAGCTTGAAGCTATGTGCGACTGGGGAATGGTGCTAGGCTAGGTCGGTGGTGCACAAGGGTGGTGTAAAATCACAAGCCTAAGGTCGCATGTTAGCAGAGTTAAAGCTTGGCATGGGACACTAGCTTGTGACTGAGTGTTTTGATTAGGTGTAGGGGCAATTGAGCTAGGCTAATGCGCTAAGGGTTGTGCAATAAGGGTGGTGGCATGCCACAAGGCTGGTACCAGGCTTGGTGGCCTAGGTTGTTGCTCGTTAGGCATCTAATGCAAGATTCAAGTTTATATTTGGGCCTCCAAGTCCATTTAAATAAGAATTAAATTAACCTGTGACTTAAAATGAATATTTAATCATACTTGAAATGATTTCAGAATAAACTAAATATCATACAAACTTGAACCAATTTTAGATGTATAAGATAAAAAAAAATGATCAAATATCAAAATCTTGAAAATTGTGGATTATAAGTATGGACAAAAGTAGGTTACTACAATAGAAATATATAAAACCTATGTAGTTTCAACTTGAGAAATAACTCTTGGTTTTTATTTTATTTTTGTTAAAGCAAGCATGGTTAAGGTAAGCCTAAATATAGTGATATGATCATTTGATTTTGAAGTGGGTGTGTGTATCTAATTAAAACCACTGACGATCTTAAAAGTATTGATCATCGTAAAACTAATCTAAAATCAACTCATCTTGAAGTAAGAAAAAAGAAACAGCAAAAAGAAGTGAGAAAGTTTAGTACTACACGTTCAAAAGCAAGATTTCCTGCAACTGAAAATTAGAATTGGTTCCAATTGAATCATCATCCAAAAGCAATATTCCTTGGGCATTGTAAGTTATGTTAAGCTCTAAGTTTTGGTTAGAACACGACGGAGCTCAATGAGAGCATTGATTCAACCGTTGTTTCTGTAACCAACAACCTTCATCTTACTTGGCTAGACAATGGTAACCTTCACGCCTCTTCTCTCTCTACTGACTTCCTAATAGCCAGAGAGATTAAGTGAGTAAACTAGTAACCATTATATTGTGAAAGGTAGTAAAGATGGTCGAATTCGACCTAGGCCAAATTATCTTTGATGAGATTGTGAAAAATGCTGAGAAGGTTCACCCTCGGTACCTACCGCCATTCTCTTCCCTTATATTTCAAGTGCTACACACTAAGAATCCCAGAATTGTTCGAGCAACAAAACAATTTGAGAAGCTTGTGCCAGAATTGAGGTTTTCCCACAAGTGGTTGAAGGGAAACACACTATGAATGATCCAACCAACGAAGCTTTAGATTCTGAGTCTGATGATGCAAAGGAGGAGGAAGATGCTTAATCTCAGGATGTTCCCACTACTGCAGGCACCACATCCATCCTCTCGGGCATTAAGCAAAGGATTATTGTTGAGTTGAACTCTAACATTGAGTTCAATCAGAGACATGTAGATAGGTTATGTGTAGAGGCCAAGGCTATAAAGAAGGTAATTGATAGACAAAAGGCCTTGCAATATGATCTTCTTGCCCTCCCTAATGATGAATACATTGACAAGTTTGTTGACCAAAAAGGTGGAACGATGATGTAGTGGGGAGCTAACATTGAGAGGGAGTGTTGCTACTACTGTTGCTGCAATTGAAGGGGAGATGTTTATTTATTTATTTTTTTGAATTTTTATTTTGGATTACTGTAATCCTTAATTTTGCCCACTCAATGATATACTAGTACTAAACTTTATTCATTTGTTAATGGATGGATAATTCTGTTGATGCATTATTTCCTTGTTTCTTTAACTTGGTTATAATTATGGTTAGTTGATTATTGGTGCAAAACTCAACTTAGCATTGGGTTTGCCTCATTGCTGCAAAGCCCTAACCAATGATCAATGATTCAAAATTTTGAAGTGATGGCATATTAGCATACGATTCATTTTTTTTCTTTTCTTTTTCTAGGAAGAAAAAATTGACATAACCCTGATTGGTTTACAATTTTTTGTTTGGTTTAATACCTCTTTTAGCTTCTATACTGTAATTAAATTTTTACTTTAGTATTTATATTATTTTTTATCAGTTGTGCCCTTGGACTTTTCTTTTTTTTATCAATCTAGTTCATGTACTTTCATTCTGTAATATTCATTACTCAAATCCAAACTTCTGTTTAGAAAATGTCCAAGCCAATCAATAGCACGCTGCCATATATCAAGAAAAGTTAAAAATAATTTAAAATTTTAGAAAATATAAAAAATTTAAAATTCATTAGAAACCCCAAAAATAAAAACCCGACTAAATATTAACACATAGAAAATTATAAAAAAATTCATAATCTATTTTTGAAAATTATAAACTTTAAAAGAATATTATAAGTATGTGAAACTTCAAATTTTTTAACAATTCATAGATCTTTTTTTTAATTGTTTGGAATTTTCGTTTTCTTTTGGAAATTTTAGAATTGTCTGAATCTTTTAAGAATTTTATGGTTTTTTAATAAATTTTTAAGTTTTTCTTTTGCATTTTCAAGTATATTTGAATTTTTATATGTGGCAACATTTGATTGGATTGGGAGGTTTTTTAACGAAAATTATAGATGGGATGACGGGGATATACATAATAAAAGTACAAGGGTCAAACTGATAAGAAAATAGCATATGTACTAAACTGATAATTTAGCTATATGACAGGGGCTATATGTATTCATCTTTTGATTCTTAAATGGTATAAGACATAAAACCGACACATCAACATCACATAAACTTTAATTTTATGTAATTTTATATACAGAAATTTGATTTGATTCATTTTTATAAATCGTCGATATTATTATCGATATAACCCAATTTTATATTTATATGTTACATACATAAATAATTATATTTATTTAATGTAAAAATAAGTTGAGATATTTATTTTTAAAAATATATATAATTAAATTAAAATTAAAATTTAAAACATACATTTGAATCACAATTAAAATTTCATGTATAATTATATCAAATCAAAGTTGATATTTTCTAGTAAAATTACCTTTGAATAAGATTATTATTGGAGATGCAAATTTTGATTTATATGATAAACTTTAAAAATAAAATTATTTTAGAAACATAACAATAAAAAAGAAAGAACTAAGAAGAGCAGGCATAATCAGATATCTTCGTTTATAAAATCAACCATTTTGTTCTTCAAGACCTCAGTGTTGTGATTGTCGATGACGACATGGAAGCAATGACCCTCTCCTTTCGTCTCGAAAAATTCCACCTTTCCTCGCCACCCACTCTTCGTCAATGTTTCATAGTAAGCCTCTCCTCTGTTTCTAAACCCATCTTCCTCT
Organism: Gossypium arboreum; assembly: GCF_025698485.1. Taxonomy (NCBI): domain Eukaryota; kingdom Viridiplantae; phylum Streptophyta; class Magnoliopsida; order Malvales; family Malvaceae; genus Gossypium; species Gossypium arboreum. The sequence continues at coordinate 3,544,730 of NC_069081.1, forward strand.
GCTACCAAAACAATCACCCTTTCACATGCCATTTCCTTCAATTTCGGATCCGCTACCGGGTTCACAATCGGGTCATTGTCGAATTCGGTACTCGTTGGACAAACGTACTTGTCCAACTCATTATTGTTTGGTTCTCTGGTTCCGAAATACGGATGTACTAGAAGCATCCCTCTGATTTTTAAACCCACCAATTTGGTTGCACCAGCTAGGACTGCCACGAAGTGGGCAATATTGGCTCCGGCGCTTTCACCTGCCAAGAAAACTCGGCTGGGATCCGCATTGTCATTGAGCCATGGTTCGGGCCCTTGTCCGTTTGCGTGAGAAGCGACCCATTGTAGCCCTACCCATGAATCATCGTGCGCAATCGGTAGAGGATGCTCGGGGGCTAGCCTGTAATCAATCGACACCACAACGATATTGGCTTGTTTTACAAGTGGGGCAACCACTTTATAGGTGACGGTGTCGAAGGCTGATCCAATGGAAAAGCCACCGCCATGGTAGTGAACAAGCAGGGGAAGCTTCTGACCTGGGGTTGTACTTTGTGGCATGAAAATCCTGGCCTTGACAGCCGGTGAAATCACCACATCTTTAGTCTGGACGCTGGCCGTCCGGTCCAGCCCCGCCGGAACCGGTTGTGTGACAAAGTATCTCTCAACTCGGCCATCTTTGTAGACTTTAAAGAACGGGGGACAATCACGGATTACGTCATTAGTGCTTGAACCCATTTGGCAGAAACCAATTTGATAAGTGGATTTTGATTCCAACCTTACAAGGGTAAGGATGTGTTTTAAAGACAGCCAAGCGTCATGCGGTTGGTGGAATTTATTTTTCATTTTATAACTCAACATTGGCTTCTGACATCTAATTTTGGTGCTTCTAGAAAGATTATTACGCTATATTTAAGTATTTTTATTTTAAATTATGCAACACAATTAATTTTTTTTAAATCATTTATTACATATTGCATGCAACATAATTAAATCACAGCTTATAGCGTAAATATTCTATGCAATTACTTTTTACTTTTTATTAAATTGGTGTCGTTCATCAATTCAGTTCTAATTCAGTTAGAAAATTATTAAAAATTTATTTTATTTGTTAATTAAGTTATATGATTATGTGAGTATTTTTATTTTTATATTTTATAAATTAATAAAATTTATCTATAATGAGATATGAACCTAGAACACAACGCATATATTTTTATTTACTATTTGAACTAAAATAATTTTTTGTTTTTACATGAAACTTTAATAAATATATTTGTTATATACATTTTTATATATGGTTCAAGTAGAGACATAGATAGCATACTGTCATAAAACTCGCAAAATTTGACATTTTAGACTCTTGAGTATCAAACTCAGGATACTAACAAGGAATATTCAGCACTGAAAGATTTTCAAGGATCGTGTGCCCTTTAGTATAGTAATTGGGAAATGTGGTAGGAATGTTCGCCATTGAAGGGGACTCTGGCATTATAGATCCCTAAGTAATGTAATCAAGAAATGGATATGAACCGTCTAACATTGATGGAATATATGGATGATATGTAGGCTTCAGGATAGTCTAAGCTTGCATAATTTGAAATCTTGTACCCAATATCGAGCATATCTTTACCTCCGCGGCAACATCTCGTTTCATGGTGCCTAAACACCATTGTCCCAACATCTTCAGAATTGTTGAGATCCATTGTGATGTATTTACACCTCCTATTGGACCTTCTAAATGTATATATTTCATTTTGGGTATTAACTTAGTACTTACAATGTAATACCCCTATATCTGTCTCGACTGTTGAGTAAAGATATGGGAATGCTACATTTGTTGCTAGAACAACCATGGCTATATTCTAATAAGCTGGGTTTCTTGTAGTAAATATTTTAGTATTTTCAACGTAATATTCCCATATGAAGTCGATATTAAATAAAATATTATAAAATTATTGGGTAAAATTTGTTTCATAATTTTTTTCCATACAAAGCAAGGCTCAAGTATCGATACTGAATATAAGGTATGGTACCCTAGCCAAGGTATTGATACCAATTTAAGCTTCGAAGTTTAAAAAATTAAAAAAAAAATCCAACATGTATCGATATCTATATCGAAGTATCGATACTTTTCCTATAGTATCAATACTTTGACTAAAGTATTGATACCTTCCTTAAGGTATCAGTATTTTACCCCTAGTATCGATGCTAAATTTTGATTTCACGTTTGGAAATAAGAGAAATTCATTAAGGAACAATTTACACTTTTATTCCTTAACTTCTCTAAGTCATTTCAAATTACTCAATATGTCCAAAATATGCGGTTTATCATCCAAGATCATTATCCAACAACCCATTTCTTAAAATATATATATATATATATATATGGTATTTTCTTAACTAATAAACTCTATGTGCATACCTTTTGTACCAAAATTTATAGAGTTAACACAATTATTGAAGTTTTACAAATAAGTCCTTTAATTAGAGGACTTGTACGGCAAAAATAGTTTAAATTTTCCACATACCATCACTATTGCCAAAATTTACTAGTCAATTCATCAATTAAGGCTTCCTTAGTTCATTTAAAAACATTCACTCACTTGATACTTCAACAGTAAACTTGAAGTTATTCTACGTGTTAGCAAATCTATCATTTACAATAATTTCTTAACATTATAACTCTCTTATTATTTTTCCTCCTCTTCATCTCTATTTTACATCGCTATGTACGTGTACTTATATAAAAATCTTTTACCTTTAGTATGACACACTTATATGTAACTTTAACTAAATTATTTATATCTTGACCTACCGAATTCAAAATTAGGATCCTCTTTTTTTTTTTTTGAAACTAGACTCAATGAAATTTTACCATAAAAATTTCAGAATTTCTATGTAAGCCAATTAATACATTTTTTTTCTTCAAATCTTCCCCTATTCTGCTGCTAGGTAGCTCTGACACTTTTTCACTAAAAATTAAATATCTTTCAGTACAAATCTCATCTTAAGTTACCATTTGTTTTCCTTGAAAATAGACTCATTATGAATTTATTCATATAAATTTTATCTCCTAAATATTTTTGTACAATTTATAATGAATTTTCAAAGTTAGAATAGGGGATCCCAAAATCATTTTGACCCTGTCTCACGAAAATTATTATATCTCATAATTTATAATTCCATTTCTTTCTTCGTTTCTTCTATACAAAACTAAACTCAATAAGTTATAATTACAGCTCGGCTAAGTGGTGTTGTTCTTGGGCTTTGAATTTTCCCAAGAGGAGTCTTTGGCTTTCAGCAAACTGTTCTCTTCCTCCACTTGCTCGCACTTAGTTTGTGTATCATTATACTTGGCCTTCTAAGCTAAGATATAGGAGTTGAGATTGTAACACCCTTTACCTGAGTCCGAGGCCGGGACTGAGCACGAGGCATTACCATACTTAACCACATGCATACATTCATTTCCGAGTCACCAAGGCTTGATTAAATTTAAAACTCTTTCGGACTCTGTGTAGACTCCTTAAAGTGGGCTTACGAGGTCACAAACTTTCCTTGGAGACCAACTCGGGTCCTTAAAAAACTAAATAAAAATGACTCTTGAAACAGACACACGCCGGTGTGGAAGGGCAACACGCCCATGTGGTCATTATAACATGACCATGCTGATGACCCATGTGACACACAGGGCCTAAGCATCTAGGGACACGCCCGCGTCCCATACCCGTGCGAATTAAATTTTAAATTTGAACCTACAGGAGTTTTCACACGGCCTGTCACACGCTTGTATCTATGGCCCGTATCCCTCACACGGCCATGACACGCCCTTGTCCTAGCCCGTGTTTAAAAATCCTTGACATTCTATTTCTGATGTCAGCATCCAATTTAGGGCACACGGCCAAGGCACACGCCCGTATACTAGCCCGTGTCCTTCACATGGCTGAGACATACGGCCGTGTCTCTACCCGTGTGTTTACTACCATGTATACTGACTTGCAAAATTTACGTGCAGGGGACACACGGCCGGACACCACTCCCATGGGGCTGGCCATGTGTCTACCTATGTGGACAATATTAGGATATTTACCAAGCCTTATGCCACCCTGAAACAAAATTGAATACCAACCAACATGTCAAAATCAACTTTAATATGAGTTCTCAACCAACAACCATAGCTAAGGCCTATAAACATTTCACATTCGTAAAAGACTATCTTGTATTCATATAACGACTTACAATATTAGCCATTTTCCCGGCCTTATACAAAATGAGTCAAATGCTAAAACAAGCCAACATCTTTGGCCCCAAAACAATGTGACACAAAAATAAAATCAAAGGTTCCTATACATGCCATAATCAAAAAGATAAAACTAGCTATACCAAGTACTTCAAGGATAGTGTGACTGGCTTCAACGACGCAGGCGACGATTCTCGAACTACTTTGGCGACACTATAAGAAAAGAGAAAGGAAATAGGGTAAGCATGAGAGCTTAGTAAGCATATATATGCAAATAAGTGTAATTAAAAACACATTCATCAAGCAATAGCTTATCACGCTTAAATGATATATCATTTTAACCTCACTATCTTGCTCTTCCTTCTTTTACGCATAGCTACTACATCTCATCACATACTAATTTTTTCATTCGAGATTTTAGTATACATACTTGTAATTACCCTTAAAATAACTCAAGTTCATTCTCTCTATTGACATACCTCATTGGAAGTATCGTCAATCTATTCATCGAGTTACCCCTTTGAACACTTGGAAATTCCAATGAATACATGGATATTTCACTCTTAAGTACTATACCAGTAGCCAAAGCTACCTCGTACTTTGTAATACTTGCATATTTGAGCTACTCACGGGCTTTTTCACCAAGTCAGTGCCCGGACCCCATAGCTCTATCATGTAATGCCTGCTCATTGAGCTACTCACGGGTCTGCACACAAAGTCAGTACCCAGACCCACGTTACATAATTCACTTATCTCATGAACTCAGACTCAACTCATGAGTTCAGACCACTCAGTTTCTCATGACTTATATGTAACACCCTAACTCGTATCCGACACTGGAATAGGGTTACGGAGCATTACCAAAAATTTCAGAACATTTTTAGATAATTCTTGATATTTACTGTTCATAGAGAAACTGTCTACTTGAGTCATAGTCACTAAATTATTTATATCTTGAGCTACAGAACTCTAAATTAAGTTCTGCTAATTTTCCCTGAAACTAGACTCACATATTTTCTTACCTTAAAATTTTCAGAATTTTTGGATTAGCCAATAAATACAGTTTATTCTTCAAAGTTACCCTCGTTCTGCTGTTTAATAGCTTTGACCTTTCTTTACTAAAAATTAATTATCTCCTTATACGGAATTCGGATGATGTTTCCATTTGTTTCTTTTGAAAATAGACTCATTAAGGATTTTAAGCATATAAATTTAAGCCCCTAATTATTTATTCAATTTATTGTGATTTTCCAAATTCAGAACAGGGGAACCCGAAATCATTCTGACCTTGTCTCACAAAAATTCAAATATCTCATAATATGAAATTCTTTTGATTACACCATTTCTTCTATGTAAAACTAGACTCAATAGGATTTAATTTAATATTTTATTCAATCTCTAAGTCGATTTTCACAATTTTTGATGATTTTTCAAATTTGGACTACTGCTGCTGTCCAAAACTGTTTTAGTGAAAAATGTTGATAACTAAGTTTATAACACATTCACTTCCTTTCAATTAAACCCTATACATGCCATATAAACCTTAAAATGCATAATAAAATTTACCGAAGTAATCTGAATAGTGTGCCCTGATGTGTTGATCCGATCCACCGATTTCACATCAATCTACAAAGAACATTTAACACACAAGAGTAAGCTTATGAAAGCTTAGTAAGTTCATGGGCATAGAAAATAATTCTTACCGAAAATCTTATAACAATTATACAATATCTAAATTCACTAACTCCTCCTGTCAATCACAAAATTAGTGATAAGTTCACTTGCTTGAATTCAATGTCACTTATTAACCAACTTTTAATCTCTTGGGCCCCTTTATCATTTACCTTTCTTAATCAAATTAGGGAACGATTACGGAATTAGGTACTTCGTTATCACAATACCATAGTAAAACTATGGTCTTGCACATAGTCACATATCACACACCGAAGCCATAGCCCAGCCATGGTCTTACACGGATCACAGATCACACTGATGCCATATCCCAGATATGGTCTTACACAGAAGCACATATCACACCGATGCCATATCCCAGATATGGTCTTATACGGAAGCTCATATCACACCGATGTCATATCCCAGATATGGTCTTATACGGAAGCTCATATCACACTGATGCCATAGCCCAACTATGGTCTTATACGGAAATCACATATCACATGTTGCCATAGTCCAACCATGGTCTTTTCCGTCAATTTGTCCTAGCCACTGAACGAAAGTACTCAAATGCATCGTTCTAACTAATTTGTACTTTTACATAATCATTATTTTACAATTATCAAAATTTTATAATGTTCATATACAATAATATACCATAATATTCATGAAATTTTCATAACAAAACATTGAATTTAGCCATATGAACTTACCTGGGCAAATTCGCAAAAGTCATACAAGTTCAGGGACTAATTGACTACTTCCTCTTTTCCACAATTCACTTCGGGTTCTTGATATATGTCAAAATATGAAAAGCCAGCAACTTCTAGACCTCCCATGGCGTTTTTGCTGAAGAAAAATGATGATATCTCTAGATTTTTCAATTTTGTCTTTATTTCATATGTTTAATTTACAAAATTTCCAATTTTGCCCTTATTTGTCCAGCCCATATAATTGGGGTCTAATTACCTTTTAAATCCCTCCTTATTAGTCACTTAAGCTATTTAATCACTTTACCAAAATTTGCACTATTTTCAATTTAGTCCTTTTTAATTAATTAACTAACCAAACGTTAAAATTTTCTAACGAAACTTTAATACTAACTTAATAACACTCCATAAATATTTATAAAAATATTTATGGCTCGGTTTATGAATTCGAGATCTCGATACCTCATTTTCAACCCGATTTTACCTAATTAATTCTTTTAAATCATAAAATTCACTAATTAAAAAAATACTTCTATAATCACACTTAAATCATAGGTATTAATTTATTAAATTTTCAACTCACTTGTCGGATTTAGTGATCCCCAAATCACTATTTTCGACACAACTGAAAATTGGGTTGTTACATTATATTTTATATCCAATACTATTTTCGAGGTTCGACGGGATCTCGAGTCTAACCTGATGTTGTCGCACTTGTTCATACTGTGGATTACTCTTATTTCGCACTATTTATACTTTCATGGTATCGAGTAAGATTATGATACATAAAAGAAATAAGACATTTAAAAGTAAGCTACAATAACACATTATTTACATATGTACTTACCTCGGCACTAAATGATGGGAACAAGCCTAATCCTCGTAAATTTTGTTCTTCCCTCGATCAAGACCCGAATCACGTTTCTCTTGATCTAAAATGTCACAAATTAGCTTATTTAATACAAAAATTCATTCAATTCAACTTAAGACTCATACTTTGGTAAAATGACCGTTTTGCCCTTGAACTTTGCAAAAAATACTATTTTACCCCTAAGCCCGAAAATTGATTTTTATCGAATTTTCTTATTAGCCAAGCCTAATCGAATTCATTTTATAGCTATAGCATCCCACAATTCTCATTATTTCACACATTTATCACCTATTTAATAGCTTATGCAAAAATGGTCCTTAGTTAGGGTTTCCATGAAATCTACTTTACAAAAGTTGTTTATTTCACAACCATAATTCATTTTCTTCCATAAAATTTCAAAAAAGAATATGAATACACTCATGGAAAAACCCTAGATTTCCAACCATTTTGCAAAATAGTCCCCTTGTTAGAAAGCTCATGCTATAAGGGGTTCAAAAGTACAAAAATCACTAAGAATAACCTTTTAAATGACTTACTTGCAAGAGGTACAAATGCCTAATATTTTGAGCTTTCTAAACCTCCCCTTCTGTTGCTGAAAAATTGGTAGAGAAGTTGACATTATAACTTCTCTTTCTTTTATTTTTATTTTAGTCAAATAAGTTACCAAAAGCTCACCTAACCTAGTCAACATGCCTCAATTTATCCCCAATGGTTGGCCAAGATTCTTTTAAGGGTAAAGACCCTCAATTATGGTTCTCTAGCTATTTGACACCCTTAGCTATCAAAATAGGACTTTTGCACTTTATGCGATTTAGTCCTTTTTTGCGATTAAGCTCACAAACGCTAAAATTAATTCACCAAAATTTTCATTCACCTTTATAAACATGCTGTCACACATAAATAATATTAAAATAATTTATCCAACTTCGAAATAGTGGTTTTGAAACCACTGTTCTGACTAGGCCCAAAATCGGGTTGTTACAGAGATCCTCGATCTGCCTTACATCTCCTTGATGAGTTTGGCGTAATTGAGCTAAATACTATTCAACAAATTTTACCGCTTCCTCCAAGCTCACCAATTTAGCATTTTTTTGTTGACAAGCTTCTTGAAAGGCCTAACTCATAAACCCGTATTCCACCTCTAAGGCTTGGAAAGACCTCGCTAGAATTGAAATAGGAGATAATTAAGAATTTGAATAAAGGAACGAGAAGATAGCCTCTTTCACCTACTAAGGCATAAGGTTGTTTTGCTGTTGGTAGATGGTGCCTAGCGAAAATGGAGATGACCCTGACCTCAACAAATTCCACCAAGGGAAAAGTTCATCTGCTTTGTTAGTGGAAGCATCGTGAGGTAGAGAACTGGAAAGAGCCACTGCCTGGGTTGTGCATATTGCCTCTATTGGAATCTCAACCAAATGAGGGTCAGTGGCGTGAACTTCAGAGTCTGCAGAATGGGCGGACCTTACTGGCGGGGTTGGTACAAGAGGAAGGGCAGAAACTGGAGAAGTTTTAACTCTCGAAGGAACAAGCCCTTTTCTGAGTCTACGTTGTGCCAACTTTGGGCAATCACTATCCTAATTATCTTGGGTGTTGCTCTCCACCCTTGGTCTCTTCTTAGTTTTCTTAACCATCGTTTTTCTCGGTGGAGCAGCAATAGCACATTCATTTACACGAGCCTCATCTAAAATGGCCAAGACATCCATATTATTTGTTGGAACGGGCGTAGTGGTATGAAAATTTGAAGACCCTGCATCATCAACATGAGAGTTAGCTCGATTAGGAGAAGAAGTAGAAGATGTACCATGACTTATAATATTCCAATGGCGTGGGCGAATCCCACAAGAGTCATAGAAAAAGAAAGGAGGTTTCCTTATCCTCCCCACTAGAATTCATGCCAGATCTTCATTAGAGTTATGGGGCCAAGCCTTTTTAGCAGTTAGGATGTTCCGAGAATCCGTCTATAATAGGAAATCATTAGTTTGATGACCATTGGGGCTTAATCCTTACAGACAATATTTGAAGACATGTCTGATAGTAACAACCTCCCCTAATTTTAGTACACACGATACCCTTAACCGTTTATTAGAACTAATATTTTCACATTACATTGTATGTGAATATGCACATTTAATTATTTTTATTTAAAAAACATTTTATATAATTTATGTATTAAAAGATAAGTAAAATCTTTTATCATATTTATTTGAAAAAAACATGAAAGTAAAAATTTGCATAAACAAATAAGTTAATTTTGTTATTATTATAAAATAACTTATAATCTTTTTAATATGTATATATCATTTATCTAAAGAAGTTTTATTTTTAAAATTTATTCAATTATATTCAATAAATTAATGTTTAATAATTTTTTTGTTACTATCTAATTAGTAATATATCAATAAATTATTATTTTAATATCAATTTAATAATATAATGAATAAAAAATATTCTCGTCGATTTAAAATTTTTTTAAACTTGTACCTTTATATATATTATAGATATAAATTATGGATTTTATAATTTGAGATTATACTTTTTTATATATATTTCTTAAATTAGTATAAATAAAATCAATTTGTTATTTGGGGGGTTTTGAGACAAAATAAAATATATACCATGTGAATTGACAACACATCTTCCTTACCAAATTCATTTTCCAATAGATTAATTTTGGAAATGTATTGAAGTTGAAACTCCACACCTACACGGCAATAGACCGCCATAAATATGATGGTATTTTACCCTTAAATATATATATATATATATATTTAGAATAAGATATATTAAGATCTTAAATATAAATATAATAATATATGTATTATACATATTATATTTATTGTATTTAAACATATTAGTCTTTTATTTAAATAATACGAGAAAATTATTTATGAAATTAGGTAAAAGAAATATAGTAAAAGACGGTGTCATCAATTTATTAGACAATATCACCTATAAAAATAATATTTTAATTTAAGGGTTGTCATTAAGTAGGGCGACACTTTTTTTTACTGTTCCTTTCTTTAATATATATTTTTAAACAATTTTTATATTTTTAATTTTATATTTATATTTTATAGTTTTATAATTTTATTCTATTTAACAAAAAATATTAAATTATTTTCATAAATTTTAATATTTAGAATAATGATCAAGTTGATAAATTTTTAGTAAATTTGACATTAAAAATATTAAAGTAAACTACCTAAATAATCACTTAAGTTTTTAGCAAAGTTTTATTTTAATCACCGATTTTTTTTGTTAATTTTGTCACTTCTATTAACAACCTAAAATATATACGGTTAGATCATTATTCTAAATATTAAAAAATTATAATTATAAAATATTAAAATGGAAATTATAAACTTATAAAAATAAAACAACACAACCATTTTAATGAAATAAAATTAAAAAAATTAAGAGTGGAGTTGAAAAAGGGTACCTAACATGTTGGTCACAACCCTTTTAAATTAAAATGTTGTTTTATTTATTTTTAAAAATATTATTTTTATAGGGAATGTTAAGCGAATTACTTTTTACAACTTATTTTCATAAATAATGTTTTTATTTTAATTTAAATATTTTTTGGGTATTATTTAAATAAAAACCCAAACTTCTCTTTCTTTTATGAAATAAACACATGTTATTTTTTTTGAGCAAATATTATTATAAATATAATACAATAATTAAGAAGGCGAGGATGTTGAGGATGAGGCAAATCATTGATTCGATTTGGACGTACAACTTGCAACCTTATGAAGTAATAATTGTGGTCCTACAATTTCAGATTACAGTTGTCCGTTTCAAACCATCTTATTCTTTTCACAAGGATAAACAAATTGAAATTTAATAAATTTTTGGATTAAAATAAAGTTTTTCTCCATTTAATTTTACCATTTATCTTAATATTTTATATTATATTTATATATTTAATAAATAAATTTAAATTAAAAATTGTTAAAAGCCTATTTTAGACCCTGTAATGAACTTATCACTTGAAATGAAATCTAGAGGTGTATTATAACAATTAAGTATAAAGTTATAACAATACAAGGTTGGTTATACCGTAAATCGTATGAATTTAGGGGTTGGTAGACTCAATCTCTCTAAAATAAATTTTTTAAAATTTTAAATTAATAAAGGTAAAATTATACTTTACCCTTTCTAAAATGATAAAATTTTAATTTAATTTTTTAAAAATTATATTTTTATTATAGTAAAAGTTACAATTTAATACCAGCTCAGCTAAAAAAAATTCTAGCTTTACTCTTACTACAAATTGTGCAAAAAGCCACCTGAATGGTGGTTTGGAGTTATTGATATCACATCTATTTATAGGAAGAATGTTTATATGGGAATTAGGGCTTGGAGTAGGTCTTTATGAATTAGATGAATAATCATATTAATCTTAGAACTTTAGTATTAATCTGATTATTAATTATACATAAAGAAAGACTAAAAATAATAGTTGATGGGAGTCTAAACAAAAAAAACTTGAATTCCTACTAAAAATATAAATTTTATATATAGTAGTGAATAGGGTTGTAAATTATCTTATTTCTTTAGTAAAAACAAGTAATATAAAATACAAGAGAAGGAGGGTTTGAAATTAAAACGAAAATTAAATCTAAAATTTAAAAAATCAATACGATGAAAATCTAGTTAAATGTAAAATCTCAATTTTGATTTATGAGTTTGATCATCGATGTAAAGATAAATTTCAATATTCTATGCTAAATTGATTATAGTTACTAATAAATGCCTAGTAATCAAGTTCTTCTTATCTAGAGGTGAACAAAACTTGATTTCCACGAATTAATAAAAACATAAACAATATTGTTGCTTTGAGTTTTTATGGTGCTTGATGTATAAACGACCAAGATAGTTAATATATTGTGGTGTTTTTGTAAAGAATTGTTGCTTCTTCTCCACATTACTGCCGCAATAAGTTCATGCAAAATTAAAATGTTCTGCATAATTGCTATAGGAAATGCATGCCATGGAATCATGCAACTTATCCCGGCGAAACACCGCTGTATGTTAAGTTTAAATGGACGTCCTGCAAATCAAAAATTACTATACGATGATATTTAAGTTTACAAATGTTGTTGAATATAAAAGATGGCTAGAAAATGCCACCAAACCACCAATTTGTTGTACTAGTAGAGAGAGAGAGAGTGAGAGAGAGAAGTTGTGCCTTCCCATATATATTGACATGTAGAAGGGGCTTTTTTTTTTTCAATTTGGCTGGAGAAGAAATGAAAACATTTATTTGTATTTTTAAAATATTATATATTTATTTGTATTATTTTATAATTAACTTATCATAAATTTAATACACATAAAAAATATTAAAGAATTATCATAAATTTACAACTTAAAACATAAAATAAAATTATTTATAATTAACTTTTATTCATTAATAAAACAAATTAATAAATTCCTTGGCGGGTATATATAAAAAGGCAAATAAGAATGTGTTTAAAATATACCCTCCATTTATTATCAACTGTGATAATGAAATTTACATCTCATCCTCAATATTGGATTAAGTTGTCTAGAGTTTCTATTAAATAGTATATTATATTTATATTTTATATTTTATATAATTTAAATCATATAAAGGATAAATTTATAATATTGAAATAATTTTAAATTATCCATAATTCAATAGTTTACAACTTTATTAAAAGAAAAATAAATTATTAAAGATTAAATAAAATAAAAATTATAAATGTGTAATTCTTTTTAATATTTACAATCTTTTTGTCGATACTCATATCCAACCGCAGTAACTAATCATTTCATCATAGGTGCTCTTCAAAGAAATAAACATCTGGTCATGAAATGTCCTCCATTCACAATATATATTTACGATTCTTTAAGTACGTGAAAACAATACAAATAGAAACATAATAGAAACAGATCGTGTTTTGGATTAACTAGTGAAATAAGCAGATTTTGCATAGGCTGATTAAATTTGGGATGTTGGATTGAGACATGGAAAAATCGAGATGAATCTAATTATTTATGTATTTCAATTATCTTGGGAAACTTGAGCATAACTTTTCAATAAAACTCTTTTAACAAGAAGTATTTTTTTAAAACTATTTGTGCAATCGTGTTTGACCTTTTCCAATATTTTCCAATATGTTTTATATTTGGTAGTAGAAGCTTCTTGTGAAATGAATCCCGAATATAATTTTTCAAAGAACACTCTAATAGGAAGCATTTTTAAAAAAAAATTGTATAATCATATCCGATCTTTTCCAACATTTCCAAGTTTCATATCCGATGGTAGAGGCTTCCTACAAAATGGAGATGATGTAGAGAGATTTTTTGGAGTTAAGATAGCCTTTGTGGAGAAAATTTGCATGTCGAGGAGAAGAGTGTAGATGTTAACAATATTAAGTTATTTTTCTTCATTTTTTTTGAATAAAGTTCGTAGTTGTTGCAATATAATTTGGATACTCACTGTAGTAGATTAATTTGTTTTAAGTATATAATTACATGTTGTTACTCTATTTATGATATTTTATTCAAAAATTTGAGCTAAATGACGACACAGATGTTAAGTTAATGATTAATGCACATTACTCAACTGGGAATGTTGTAGTAGAGTTACATACTTAGTTTGAGGATGTACACGCATTTGCTCTAAGTTCGTTAACATTTCCTATTAATATGTATTCCACTTTTAGTTAAGAAGAGGAAGCAAAAAGTACAACAATTCGATTGTGTGGTGGTTTTTTAGCGTTATTGGGAAGCTCATATCTGAAAATGTCATAATCATCAACACGAAAACATTCATCTATTGGATTTTTAGATTGCAACTTTGATATTTGACATTTTTAAAATCTGCAAAGTTTTTAAAATTAAATATAATAATATACAAACAATTTATTTAACAAAGCAATGAATTTATAATTTACAATATTATTAGAATATCAATATAGTTAACATAAAAATTACTTATCTTTCTAAAATATCAATAATATAATAATAGGTACAAGCAACTAAAACCTACTATTCAAAAATTTTAACACTTAAAACAAAAGGAATTACCTTATATTTCTTAAGGAATTTGAGACCATAAAAATCGATTAAAGGCACAAAATTACTAATTTTTGGTAATTAAGAGAAAAAAAAACATTTAGGGATTGAGATTGATAATCGAGGGCAAAAGGAATTTGAGAATGAAATTTAGAGAAATGGTTTGATTAAATTGATTGAGAATTGGATGAAAGTGGGTTAGGGGAGGAGCAAACAATAATATTATCGCTTATTTATTTTTACTTAAATTTTTTACCATTGATTTCAGCGTTAAAAAAAATGGATGGTCTTGATTTTTCTAACTGTTGAGACCCAAAAACTTTTGGACGGCAGATATTTGAGGACCATTAAACGATCGATATCATCACTAATTGTCTTGGCTAGGCAATCTGCCACTTTGTTATTGGTTTTCCAAATGTTCCTGAATTTTACTTTCTAATCTCTAGAATACAAGTTGTTAATCATCTGAATTTCAACAACATTGTTAATCTTTCCAAGTCCGGTTTGAAGAACCTCAATAAGTAAAGTATTGTCACTCTCCAATTCGACTTGTCTAAAACCTTTATCCCAAGCTAGTCTCAACCCTTCAAGAATTGCTCTGGCTTCAATTTGGGAAATATCTGTTATTTGCCATCTGGAAACCAAAAAACCAACCACGGCTTGGTCCCCTAGCCATATCGTCGATTGCTACTCCTAAACCGCTCCTTGATAACAACCCGTCAACATTAATTTTGATCCATCTGAAGGTCAAAATTTGCCAACTATTCATCGTAATTAGCATGCCCATCTTTCAATTACCCCTCCTACTTGCAATGATTTAGTCCATGTTGTTGACGAAATAATATATCTGTCGTTCTTGTTCGCCCGATTAAAGATGATATAATTTCTTCTTTTCCAAATGAACTAACAAACAATCCCCAAAAAAACCTCCCATTGACCAAATACACAATTACCTTTATTCTTTAAGTTCCACGCGTCCTATTTTTCAAAAGGGAAATTGAAAAAACATATCCAATATTTCATAGGGACAACTGCTTTCCAAACTGATTGTGCAAAAGAACAATCCCTAACAACATGCAATGTAGATTCCAAAATGGCACCACATTGCTCGCAAAATGGAACCTGAGTCATACCTCGTCTAGCACGCTCTTCGTTTGTCAGTAACCGATCACAAATAAGCAACCACTAAAACATCCTAACTCGTTCAAGGGCCGTAATCTTCCATATTAGCTTGTTACCCTTAAAATGTCCTAAATCATCTGTAAAAAAAAAGTTTGTAAGACTCAGCGATAGAGAACTTCCCCGTCGAGTCCATTTCCAGGAAACAAAGTCCGTATTGGCTCCACTAGTAGGCGCTTAATATGCAAGAATATGTGTTAAAATTCCTCTAGGTAGAACTGACAATAACCACGGTATATTCCAGATTCCATCCAAGAGAGCCACCTTACGTACTAAAATCGTGTCATTCAGCTCCCTGGGTCTAAGATAGAATTGTTGTAGAGGACAAATCTCTAGCACCCAATCATCGTTCCAGAAATTGACTAGGTGACCATCCCGAATAATCCAAATAATACCATTTTTGACTTCATCCCAAATGTGCATCATAGACCCCCATAAGTAATATGGGTTACTACACCAAATATAATCAGGTACCAAATTATGGATACTATATTTATTTCTTAAAATTCTAACCTAAAATGCATCAAGATTAGCAAGCAAATTGAAGCCAAGCTTCATAAGGAACAACTTGTTTTGAACTTGCAAACTTCAGATTCCCAAACCACTATTATCTTTAGACCGACAACAGATATTCTAGTTGACTAGAGATGGTTTCTGAATAGAAGTGGAAGACCCCCACAAAAAAAAAAAAAAAGCATGAGCCAATTTTTCAATTTCATTACAAATAGTGACAGGAATTCTTGTAGTTGACATGAAATAATTAGAAATCGACAGCAAAACAGACTTTACCAATGTTTGATGACCTGCTAATGATGGCTTGCACATATCCTACCCAAAAAGTCAAGCTATAACTTTGTCTAGTATGAATTGAAACGTATTAACCCCCACTCTATCGTGAAAGAAAGGCATTCTGAGGTATCTCCTCAAATCACTGACCATTGTAAAGCCAAGTTTAGGGCATACACTTTTAGCTTCCTCGTCCCTAACATTAGATAAGAAGAAACCTGAGTCTTTTGCTTGTTAACACGGTGACCAGTGAAATGACAAGAGGAGTCTAAGACATGCTTTAGACAAACGACTTCTGAATCATTAACTCTACAGAACAACACTAAATCATTTGCAAAAAAAAAGGTGTGACACACCTAGCCCTCAATGAGAAAGCATTATTGGTTCCCATAGCTTCTGATCAATTGTCGCTTCAATTAAATGGCCTAACAATTCCATATACAAAACAAAAAGATATGGCGACAGAGGATCACCTTGCCGAACACCATTTGTTGGAATGAACGAATCATAAATAGAACTATTCAAAAAAAGTTGCATTGAGGCAAACAAGACACATAGCATAATCGCCTGTCGTAAGCTTTTTCAAGATCAACCTTTACAACCATCTAACCCTTTTTACTCTTGCTTTGCTTCATCATATGGATTACCTCCTTAGCTATGATGATATTATTCGAAATGTTTTCTGAGGCAATAAAGCTCGACTAATTTTGTCGAACTAGATCTTATGCAATTCTTCAGAGATGGATTACAATTGTTTTTGTAATTATTTTGTAATTATTTCTTTTTTTTTCAAAACAATATTTTTGGCTAATTTTGCCACAAATAACTTGATTAATTTAATTATCAATATATATTTATGGCTAATTAA
Organism: Gossypium arboreum; assembly: GCF_025698485.1. Classification (NCBI taxonomy): domain Eukaryota; kingdom Viridiplantae; phylum Streptophyta; class Magnoliopsida; order Malvales; family Malvaceae; genus Gossypium; species Gossypium arboreum. Next base: position 3,562,095 of record NC_069081.1, read on the forward strand.
CTCTTAATATCACTAGTCTAGTTGATTAGTGATGACACTCATCAATCGAGTTCTAACTCATGGGAAATTATAAAAAAAATATTCCTTTTATAAAATAAATTATATTGATTTTATAAATCTAATAAGATTTAAACCGAAAATATTATGCATATAAAATTTTTAACTTTACCATTATAATCAAAACATTATTACCAAAGCTCTATTTTGTTTTAATTTTATCATAAATCTAGTATTTTATTCTTTTAACCATTTGCTTAAAATGACATGATTAACTTAATAAATTTTAAATAACCCATTGCTTTGTTCAAGGATAATATTGTTTTTTATACAAATTTTCCCTTTTTCAATTCAAGTTTTTCATTCATGATTATATATTATTGACTCCCACCATAATTTAATAAATACGTCGCAGTTGTGTAAAAAATTAATATATTTAATAATTTTATTATAATTAATAAAAAGTAATGCATGAGAAATTGAGGATCTAAACCAAATACAAATCTGATCAAAATATTGTTAAAGAGAAAACAAAGGAATGGAAAGGTATGTGAGACTCTATAATTTATTACAAGGTTGGTAAAATGTTTTTTTTCTTTTTTTTCTTTTTAATAAAAAAGCTTGCTTTTGTAATGAAAAATAATTAAAGTAACATTTTTTAAACAAATAGTTCTTTTATAAAGTAAGATTAGCAAAAGCATAAGTCCGTTACCAAAAAGTCATCATCACATAATTAAAACGGAACCTGTCCACAAAACGCCATCGTTTTCTGCTTGCTCCGTACTCGCAGCTACGATTATTAAAAAAGGGTTATGTGACTGTAAATGATGTGCAGAAAGCAAAGCAGTGTGAGCGTTGCTTCAGAAACGGGCTTCAGGAACAAGCAAACAGCCTTTAATCATTTTGTTCTAATCTCCACCATAATTAATCTCATTCCTTTTATATTTTCATTTAAAAACAAAATAAAGAATTCCAATTTTGTTTGCAAGATAAGAAAGATCAAAGCTATTAGCTTCTTCCCTTTTTATCATTTGAGTGAATAACACAAACCCATTGATAAAGGAGTTGCCAATGCCATTTGATTGCTTTACTTTTTGAGCTCTCATAGTCATGGCCGACGATCTCTGTTTCTTCACCAAGGTCAGTTTTTTTTTTCCCTTTTGTAGGAGTGTGTTTTTTTGGGGGGTTTCATTGTCGTTATCTTGAGTGAGATTAAAGATTCTATTAATTATTTCATTTTTCATATTTTAGTGTCATGCGAATATACTGATCTATTTTTCCGTGCACACGCACAGAAAACTGATCTTTGTTTTGTAAACCCATATCTTGAGCGGGGCTTGTTTTCTATCGTTACTTCGCAATACCCAGATTTCATTTTCATGAAAGATGTGTTCTTTGATATTTATGTGCATGTTGGTTTATTTATTTACGTTAAACGTGATTAATCAATTAATTCTAATTGTATATTAAATTAAACCAAGTAATGTATTGCTCAACTCACAGCTGAGTCTTCTAGCAAAATCAGATCAGAGTTCAGTTCAGTGCTATAAGAATGCCCACATCATCTTTTTCACAAGCTGCATTTAATGGCTTATCGATAACAAAGTTCTGCTTTGTTTTATCTTTTTTTTTTTTTTGCTTTATTGGTATAATTTGTTATTAATAACTGGCAGATTCATTGAATTTCAGGATTCTTTCATCCTAAAGTCGCCAAAGAAGTCTCCATTGGTGTTGAGGACGGTTGTATTGTTGTTTGTAATGGTTTGTGGAGTGTATATCTGCACGATTTGTTTGAAGCAAATAAGCACTGGCAGCACCACTGAATTTTTGAATTTTAGAGTGGTCCAAAAGCCCTGTCCAGAACCTAATATTGAGCCATGGGAAATTCCTTACGTACACTATCCGAACCCCAAAACTTATAGCAGGTAAGAGAATGATTTTAGTCCTCCCAAGTTTGGTTTCAGTTTTCAGAAATAAATATGGGATTAATTTTTTGTGTGTGATTAGGGCTGAATGTGCGTGCAATCCAGTCCGGTATTTTGCCATTATGTCAATGCAGAGATCTGGGAGTGGATGGTTCGAGACATTATTGAACAATCATACTAACATAAGCTCAAACGGGGAGATATTTTCTGTCAAAGTTAGGAGGAGTAATGTGTCAACAATTTTTGAGACTTTGGACAGAATTTATAACCTAGACTGGATGAGTAGTGCCTCAAAAAATGAGTGCACAGCTGCAGTTGGCTTGAAGTGGATGCTTAATCAGGTGAGCACCTCATGGATGAAATGCGATTTCTAAAGTTTAACTCCTAATTGCAAATATTTCTATGGCAGAAATACACTGAAAATTACTTATGTTCTTCCCATATGAATCTGCAAAATGGAGTTGAGTACTAAATGGTTCATTCTATCTGCTATACAAAGCCTTAGTTATATCAGTTAGATTCATATTAGGAATGGCTAATTTACTGGGCTGAAGGGAACTCTACAACCAGGACACCAAAAATGAAGCAAAAGAAACCCAAAACATCCTTTATATTTATAAATACATTTGTGCTTTTAGGTTTTCTAATGGTCTTTCAGTGAATGCAAGTTTTGAGTTCCTTGGTTTCTGCAGCATGATCATGATAAACTCATGACAGCTAATATCATTCTGTGTTTGATTGCCTCTTTCTTTTTCTAAATTACCCACTATCTTTGTTTCCCAATCCAGTTTTATGTAATTCTATTACGAACCTGATGCTTTTGCCCTGTAATTAGAAACCAATCCCCTACTGCTCAAAAAGAATTAACTATCCTAGCATGCTTTTTCACACAAAACAAACCAACATCATGTTATTTTTGTTATTATTCCAATATACCACCAACCTCATATTCTTAACCCAGCCAATTGATTTCCGTATAACTGCTGCTAATTTGAGCTTTACTTGCATCTAGATGCTCCTTTTATTGCACCCCTCTTCTATTATCATGCTGCAAAAGCAACGTCATAGAAAGCTTGACATGATCCCCAGGGTGACCAAATATGTTAAGTGTATCTCCAGGGTCACCCTAGGGATCATGTCAAGCTTTATATGACGTTGCTTTTGCAGCATGATAATAGAAGAGGGTGCAACGAGAGTTAGATCAGTTGTGGCCTTCCTTTCATAAAATGGTTGGGTGTAAATATAAAGCTGTGTCTCTATATAGGCAGGAGAGATTGGAAGTCTAAAAAATGTTTACGGTTAATAAAAATTTAATTGTTAGATTTAGATATTTCAAGTTACATTGATCTTTTAATGAGAAGCACATTTATTGGTAAATATTTACCACTACATCGATCCAGATATCATTTTCCATGTTACCTTGAATTACTATATAGGACTCTTAATCAAAATTATGAAAAGGAAACAGGAGATAAGTTTCTGGTAACCAACAAACATGGAAAGAAGACATGACAACAGCTCATGCAATTCTGATGGATTAAGGTAATTGAAATCTGTGTTTGGAAGTGGAGAAAATGTGTATCAAACAGGAGATAATCCCCTTATTTGATGATTTGGAGACTCAACTGAACAATGAGGTCATATTTTGTTAGATCTTGCCTTCGAGATAAACATGTACTTCATGATTTCGGAACAATGTCTGCAGATCAATATTCATTAATGAACACGCTTTCCCTATGTTTGGAACTATTTTAAAGACAGTATTTTGTCTACACACATTGCTAGAATTTGTGATTATGCTTGTCTCTGTTGCATTCATGACCATAATCTTTTACTGCAGGGACTGATGCAACATCATAAAGAAATAGTAGAATACTTTAATACTCGGGGTGTTTCAACTATTTTCCTCTTTAGAAGGAATCTTCTGCGCAGGATGATTTCAATACTAGCAAATTCTTATGATCGGGATGCTAAACCACTAAATGGAACCCACAAGTCTCATGTTCATTCACCTCATGAGGTTTATGCCCCTCTCTCTCTCTCACACACACACATATATATCTAAAAGTTTCAACTCTTACGTAATGATTTCAGGCTGCAATACTTGCTAGTTACAAGCCTGTAATCAATGCCACAACGCTGATTCCAATCCTAAGGCAGGTCGAAGAGACAACTAAGAAAGGTTTGGAGTACTTCAAAAGCACACGGCACATCATTCTTTACTATGAGGATGTAGTAAAGAACCACACCGTAAGGAAAATGTTTCAAAAAGCTGATCTTTTACTCTGGTCATGAATCTTTTATCTAAGTGCGGGTTCTTAATAGACTCATTTCTGGTCATTGTGCAGAAGTTAGCCGAGGTCCAAGAATTCTTAAAGGTTCCAAAGAGGGAGTTGAAGAGTCGTCAAGTAAAGATACACAAGGGATCATTATCCAATCACATTCAGAATTGGGTTGATGTTGAAAAGGCACTCAATGGAACTAAGTATGAAAGTTATCTACATGGAGATTACAGGAAGTAAAGCAGTGGCATTGATGTACATTTCATTTTTGACCCATTGCCACTCATCCTTTGTTTCGGATCTCCAAGTGACAGGCACCAACAGTGAACCTACCAAGCTGAACTCTGTTCGGATTTTGGGTACACGGCATGCATCATTTTGCTTTTAAATTTTAACCTTACACTCACACCTTCGTATTCTTTTCATTCTTTTGTTTTTCCCTTGATATAGCTTTGACAGAAAACTGCTGTATTTATGCCCAATCAAAGGAGAAACTTGCATTTTTGCGTTGTATATGTTAATATGAATACGTTCAAGCTTTTAAAAGTTGAAGCAGGGAGACCGCCCACATTCAAAGTTCCTATTTCGGGTATCATGAGTGCAGGCCAGGGGCTTGACCGGCAGAAACTTGGACCCTTTTTGTTTATGAACCCACTCATCCCTCCACTTTTGAGCCTCCAACCAATTTCAAATATCTGAATTAAAACGTTTCTATTTCTTTTTTCTTACGACAGCAAGTGATTGTAGAATCTCAACCAATCCAGCAGGTTTAGGCATAACTTGTGGGGTTTTAAAGTTTCTTAATCTTTGAAGTCAAGTGGGGTTTTAAAAAAAAATTGGGGTTAGTTGGTTTGAGAGTCAAAAGACTCGAAATTTTGAACATCCTTTCGGGAGTTCTTTGAATCGTTTTTATTTTTATTTTTATTTTTGCGCTTTAATCTTCTGTTTCAACGTCTAATCTCAAGTTATATAAATCTATTGCTGTACTCTGATGCATAGTCCATGGTGGGGGTTAATGCACTATTTATCCGCCAAGTCACGCATCTAACATACCAACTTTTGGCCTACTAGCACAAATTTTCAATATACCAAAATACACAAGTCATTTATGTTATAAGTGAATGAATCTATAAATATATTTAAGATAAATTCAATTTGAGTCCAATATAATGTATTATCAATTCAAACAATCACATTTATGTCTCTATTTTTTAGAGCAAATCTATTACGATAAGCAAGACAAGTTAATACCCCAATTGGACTTATACAAGACATAATAGTCTTCTATTATTTTAATTATTTGCTTAATTTGATTTTACGGACTATGGGTAATTCAGACGACATATGAGTTGTCTTTTCACATTATAATCCATTCATATAATGCAACTTATTATTAATTAAACCTTAGGTGATCAAGGAGCTTATATTTACTTATATATTTTGTTATTAATGCTAAAATCATTGAAGACAAACATATAACGATCACTTAAATGAGCATGTGGTAATTTTATTATTTCAATCAATTTAAAAATTACTACACTAAGGGTAATATTTCTAACAGTATTTCTTATTTCTTATGATCGTATACATATGATTATTTGAAATTATTTAAAACAAAAAAAAATTGTAGGATATTATTGCAATGATGATGTGATATGTATGTAACTAACATAATATATGGAAAGAAGTATGTGCATTAAATCACATACAACAGTTATAACTCACATTTGTAATTTAAATTAATTACTATAATAGAAATAAAATAATCTATTAATTCAATTATTTGATCAACGTATCGAATTAAAAACCTTTTATAAATTGATGATGATGAACTTACCAAAGTTACACATAAAAAAAATAAATAATAAATTCATCAAATAAAAGATGTTAAAATAGAAATAAAAACATTAAAATGGGTTTGTCATATTGAAATTACAATGATTAAAAAAAAAAAAAGGTTGGAAAGTTCCTAAATTCTAATTCTACAAGTTGCAGCAAAGCAGCTAAATTAGTGATGCATTATCTGTAAATCTAAAACATGACCTACTAGGGGAATGGCGGTTGGATCTAGACCGTTGAGGCCAGGTCAGCATGGTAAGATATCCCCACACGACCATCAGGTGGGTCCCTGTCTAAAACTCACGGGCCGGCAACAAACAAAACACGTAAACAACCACCATCGCTGTACCCGAGGCCGAGGCCCTTCCTTCTCGCTATTTACCCCTTCAACTCAGATCCACCGCCACCCTTTATAACCTTACATTCCCTTCTACAGCACCCCCCCTCTCTCTCTGCTTTTCTTTCTCTCGTTTGGCCATTAAGGGGAGAGAAAGAGAGAGAGGAAGGAAAGAAGAACACCCAGAGCCTCAGATCAGCTTGTTTATCTACATTATCAAAGATGCAGTCAAGTTCAACCAACGCTCCTGATCTCAACTCAAAACAACAACAACAACCGCCACCGCAACAAACCAGACAACAACAACAACAACAACAACATCCACAATGGGTGCCTAACCAGTGGATGGGAGCCATGCAATACCCGGCGGCTGCTATGGTCATGATGCAGCAGCAGATGATGATGTACCCTCACCATCATTATATGGCTTACAATAATCATCATTACCATTATCAACAATACCAACAGCAGCAGCAGCATCAACAAAAACAGCAACAAGGGTGTAATTCGGATGAGGTTAGAACGATCTGGGTTGGTGACCTTGTTCATTGGATGGATGAAACTTATCTCCACGGTTGCTTCTCTCATACTGGCGAGGTAAAAGTAAATACAATAGTGTGGTTATAGCATGAAATTGATAGATGCATGTCTTGTCATGAATCTTATACTAGATCTTTTTTTGTTTTATGTTTTGAGGAATCTGTTGGTTTTAGTACTTTGCTGCCTTTTTTGGTTGTGGGGTTTAAGGAGAAGTTAAGGTTTGAGGTTTTTTGCTAATATAAGGAATGCTAAGTTTGTGGTTTCTGTTTTTAATGTAATTACAGTAATTTATTTAGAAAATAATCTGCGTTTATGGCCTAAAACTTTTTGCCCAGAACATTAAAGCTGATTAATTTAAAGACAAGGATTGCTTTTAATTGAAGCTGAACAGATGAATAGACTATAAAGTTGATTGCCATTATAAAATAAAACTGGATAATTGCCAAAAGACAATTTAAGCTGTGTTGTAGCTGCCTGCATGATTAGCTTTTGGTCAAAAGCAGTTTACATCTTGTTTCGTAAACATGGAAATTTAATTATAAGAAAAAAGTCCTCTTATTTTCACATCCAAAGCTTTGCTGCTGATGCTTTCAAGAAAAAGAACAAGCTTTGCAGCAGTAGCAATCTTAGGTTGTTATAAAACTAGACATGTAATGACTTTTTATATTGGGTATTAATTAGGGGAGATAGGCTGGATTACGAAATCAATTATGCTTAAAATTCATTTTCCCCTGCTACATGGACTCCTCCAAGCTTCTGAACATTCAGAATTATTGTTTAATATAAACTTTTTAATGTAGATAACTTGTTGAACACATAAAATAGGATCCTCTTGGTTAGGATCCAAAAGTTACTGAGATGCTTATGTGGAAGTGTGAAGTCTTGGACACCATTTTGAAGAAAGTGCCTGGCTCATATTGGCATTTATTTCTGGGAAGGTTCTAATGTATCCATGATCTTTCCGAAAGCTTCCTTCTTTCTTTGCTTGTATTATTTGAAAAATGGGGGCCTAAAATGACTTTGTATCTTTTACCATTCTTTGGAACCTTGAAATCTTCTAGAGAATTTTATTAGCTTCAGTTTTATTTTTAGTTTCTTGGAAAGTTAGCTGCTCAGATCCATCATACAGTTGATGTCTAATACCAATACCATTTTGAGCATTTTACTTGATTATCCAGAAGCAGGCTATTGTACTGAAAAGGCTATTGCTTATCATCATCATTATACCCTTGCTTACTGAAATTTGGCATTTCAAAAATCCAGGTTTCTTCAGTAAAGATTATTCGCAATAAGCAAACTGGTCAGTCTGAAGGATATGGGTTTGTGGAATTTTACTCAAGGGCAACAGCTGAAAAGGTTTTGCAAAGTTATAATGGTTCTCTAATGCCAAATACAGAGCAGCCTTTTCGTCTGAATTGGGCTTCCTTCAGTGTGAATGAAAGGCGGCCCGATGCTGGTTCTGACCTATCTATATTTGTAGGAGATTTGGCCACTGATGTAACTGATTCGATATTGCATGAAACCTTTTCTAGTAGATTTCAATCAGTAAAGGGAGCAAAAGTTGTTTTTGATTCAAATACTGGTCGTTCAAAAGGCTACGGTTTTGTTAGGTTTGGTGATGAAAATGAAAGGTCAAGGGCCATGACTGAAATGAATGGTGTGTATTGCTCCAATAGACCTATGAGAATTGGGGTTGCAACTCCCAAGAAAGCATCTGGTCATCAACAACAGTATTCTTCACAAGGTAACTTAATATGGTGAACTGTGCTATTTCCAATGGTTCATCTTTTTATCTTTTTCTGGTTGGAGCATGGAGCTCTCAGAATTTCTCTTATTTCTTGGATTATCCTGTTTTCGTCATCATGTTGTCGTGTGACTTGAATAAATTACTACAGAGCTAGTTATTTCTAAAAAAGTAAATTTGTCTTTCAAATGTACTATATTTCTTATCTTGTATCTTGATGTGAGATTTAATTGAATCATTAAATCAATATTCCACTTTTTATTAGCTTTGGTGCTGGCTGGTGGACATGCATCAAATGGTGCTTTGGCACAAGGTTCTCAATCTGATAATGACTCAAATAACACTACTGTGAGTCCTCCTCCGTCCTTTGTGCATTCTTCACCTGTATATCTGCCATTGATCAATAATTTATGTTTCTTAACAGATATTTGTTGGAGGACTTGACTCAGATGTTAGTGATGATGATCTTAGGCAACCTTTTTCCCAGTTTGGTGAGGTCATCTCCATAAAAATACCACCCGGGAAAGGATGTGGGTTTGTGCAATTTGCAAACAGGTGCCTCCCTATATTTACTTCATCTAATTTTTTTTTGGGGATTGTAATGTACTTTGCCTTGTCACACTCTATGTTATGCTGAAGTATGGTTTTAATTATTAAGGAATTCTTAGTTACAGCTCCATCAATGTTAATACTTTCACAATGTTGATGAATGTTGTTGAATTAAGTGATGCAGAGTGATAGGTTCTGACAGTTGGTATCTTGATTATATTATTATTTTTATTATGATGTCAGTAGTAATATAATGTGCTTTCTTTTCAGAAAGAATGCTGAGGAAGCAATCCAGAGTTTGAACGGGACGACCATAGGCAAGCAGACTGTTCGTCTTTCTTGGGGTCGTAGTATAGGAAACAAGCAGGTAAATTTGTGCTCAAGTTCCTATTCTTAGTAACTGTCTTAAGGCCTATTGCTGCCTTGATATTTGGAAAATGCTTGGAGGGTTTGCGATTCCTAGGTCTAAGTCCAGACATTTAAGGCATCTGACATAGGTGAAAAGGGATGGAAGGGAGTTTCTTTTCATTTTTTGATGAAATTACAGCACATGGGAGTTATAATAGTATTTAAGTATTACTTATAAGAATTGTATAATTTTACAGTATGGCATGAGTGATGCTACAGTCTATTTGTTACTTGGGCACTTCTGTCCCATGCATATTTGGACATGGGTATGGGGGCATGATCCTCCAAATATTTTGAAAAATTGAATGTACCCCTGTCAGATATATAGTCGCATCTGACACTCACTCGAGTCCAAGCAAACATAGTTTATTTCCCCTCCCTTCTGCTACTTTTCTTCCTCTTACAATGCTTCCATTAATAAAGCATTGTAGCTTACTTCTTGAAACTGGTTTTAGCAGTGGAATGGAGGACATTATTGAGAGCAAGGCAATGGTGGTTATGGCTAGGGCTATGCTGCAGCACCAATCAGGATCCAAACACGTATAGTGTGGCTGCTGTTACTAGTTCTTCTTAAGAGGGGTGCATGGCAATTATGAACGGCTTGTAATCAGATTCATTAATTAAGTAAGATGGGTTTGGTTTGCTTGCTGCTTTAGCTGATTCTTCAGGTTACAGAATTTTGTAGCTGGATTTTAATCTTTAAACCTTGAAGCTGTTTTATAACTGTATTAATATGTCATTTAAAATTTAAATTTTTTGGCTTGAGAGTTTTTTTTTTTAATTGTTTATTTGTTAAGAACTGAATTTATATAGAAAGAAAAAGAATGGGCTTTAATCACCCTTTTCTTCATGTTGGAGCAAAGAAAAGTTCATATTCTCCCTCTGCTTGCAAGTTACATTGTTCCTTTTCAACTTTGGCTAATATACTAAAAATACCTTTAAACTATTGTATCTTAGTTAAATAATCTCCTAACTTATAATTTTTAAATTTTATTATTAAAATAAAAATATTTTGAATTTTTAACTAATTTCATTTATGCTTAGAATAATTTATTAAATAAAAATATTAACAAAATAATATTTTAAATTTTTGAAAGTATTATATACATAGCTTCTTTTGAAAATTTTGATTTTGTTATGTTAAAAGTGTATAAAACTTCTATTCTATTACCAAGAAATTAAGATAAGAGTTTAAAATTTAAGATAATTTTATTTTAATAATAAAAGATAAAATATAATTTAAGTGCTTGTTTTAACCTAGAGTAATAATTTGTCCTTTTAATATATTTAAGTTTTTATCTCTCAGTTTTTCTAGGTCTTTGGTCAACTCTTACACCATGTTTGGTTGAGGGGAATGGAATAATATCCCGCTTTATTCATTGAATGGTAAATTATTCTTTTGTTTAGTTAAATGTAATACACATTCAATGGAATGGCTATTACTTTCCTTTTACTAGCCCTCCCATAATAGCTATTTTTTGGTATCACCAAAGGATGACTATTTCATGCAACCTTGAATAACAAAATAAGATTAATTTCCAAATTAGTCCTTTAAAACTTAGACTCGAGAAAATATAAAAATAATATATTTGAAATAATTTAATAAAAATATTTTATTTCAAAATATAATTTAAAATAAAATATTTTAATTATATTAAAAATATATTAAGAATGTTATTAAATTATATATTTTTATTTTTATTAAATTATATTTGATAATAATTATATTAAAATATGATTAAAATATTTATTATTGAATTATATTTAATAATAACCTTATTAAAATTTTAATAATAATAACAATAATCATCCATCCAAAAAAGCTTTGCAAAGGGTAGAGGTGTTCAATCGGTTAACCGACCGGTTAACTGATTCGAACTACCATTAACTGAATTAACCGACCCTTTTAAACCCTTAACCGTTAACTGAACCGAAATTTTTTCAAAAAAAATTAACCGAACCGAAATTTTTTGGTTAATTCAGTCGGTTAACCGAATTAACCGAAATTTATATATATTTTTTAGTTTTGTTAAAACAAGTATAAAACATATAAAAAATTAACCAACTTAACTGACTAATTAATTTATATTTCCAAAAAATTAACCGAACCGACCGAATACTTATATATTATAATATTATTTATTAAATTTGATTAATTCGATTATTAACCGACTGATTTCAAACCGAATTAACTGTTAACTGAACTTTCAAAAAATTATTAATCGACCTCCAACCAAATTAATTCTGTTTTCCCCGAAATTTGCACACCCCTAGCGAAGGGTACTTGGATGGTTTAGTTTTTTTTCTTGTGCTATTTACAACGTTTATTCTATTAAACCAAACATAAGAATGCTATTACAATTTTATTCTATTCTATTCAACTAAACAATTGAACTACGGATTATAACCCTATTCAATTTCAATGAATCAAACGAGCCATTATTCTCTTTATTTTTTTAGAGATTTGAATCCACGACTTCCTAAGAAGAAAGAAAAATACATAATTTCTAATCAAATGTAGGTTTAGAGATTGGTTGATGAAGATCTCCAAGCAATCTCTATGGCTGGTAAAGACAAAGCAAATGGAATATAAAAAATTGTTCAAGTAATATGGAATGAATACTTGTATTATTAATAGTTATGATTTTCAAATAGACATCTATTGAAAAGTAATGTTTTTATGAAAAGACACTATAACTATTATAAATAATAGAGAAATTTCATTTTACATGGCATATTAAACAATACATATCATATTAAAATATTGAGATATAAGAGTGTCTCTATTCTCCTTCATCTTCTAATATTCAAAGATTGTTCTATAAAAGAATGGGTGCAAAAGTTTTTTTTTTTTATAGAATTTGATACTCTTATTATACGTAAGCAATGTCTAATGAACTAATTTTATTAGTACAAAATGTAAAAAATTATTAGACTTTATTGTATTTTCAAAATTCATTTATCAGTAACTCTCTTGCAAACGAAAATATAAACGGGTGAAAAGAAAACATTATTTCCAAGTTTGAAAATTTCAACTAATTTCTAGTAAATTTATTTTTATTCCCACCCGCACACTAAGATCTCTTGCTGCATGGAAATTAACACGCATTCAGGTACAATTTCGTTCCAGGACAAAGCAGGCAATCAGAGTGGAGAAGGATATACATATGTAAACAAAGTCTGCATAGATTCAGCCATCTTATTTGATATTTTCCTCATTTTCTTCTAGATTAGTCAGCTGCAAAATATAAAAACTCCACAGCCACTCAATAAGGGCTAGCCACAACTTGAAATTCCATTTTTTGGGGGTCTTCACAATGCATCTGAAAATAATAAAACACACATCGCCTTATTTAATAGAATTTAAAATTCAAAACTTAATTGCATTGATTTTTATAATCACCTCTTAAAAAGTAAAAAGCATTAACAATTTTATAATTTGAATATTAATATTTGTAATTTGTTCCCTAGTTTTTTTTTTTTTGGCATTAGGAGCACAATCGCTGGGCACTGTTAAGGCAGTAGAAGCAATAGCAATACAATCTTTAATTGTCAGTGATGAGGTGATTGAGTGTGTTGATGTGGTCGGCAAAAGGTAAAACATGATGTTGAATCTTGTAGGAAAGTGAAGAGGGATGGTTTGTAAATGGCTTAACTCCATTATCCAACAATAAAACCAGATCACAAAGTCAAAATATCTTGTCATAAACCGGATATGCTGGAAGAAAAAGACTCTGGTCTTGATAAGCTTTGTGCATTGAAGGCCAAATTGCGATTTTAACGAGGATGAAGTACATTAAACAAACATAAAACAGGTTGCCCAACACATTTATATTGCTGCAAATATGCCATGAAAGCTCCTTATGGACGAGTTCTCGTTCTCCAATTCCACCTCGAAATCTTTCCGACGCTTAACCACCTCACTGCAGAACTTAAGTCTCATTTCGACAACCTATTAACTAAAACTAATACATAAAAATGAGAAACTCAAATAATTAAATATATAGTGGGAAATTATATGGCACATTTTCAGTAGAGTTTTCATACTAAAACAGAGTTAGGAGTATACATGTCAATTTTTTAAGATTACTTGTTGAATTAAAAAAATACATTGCTAGTGTACTAAATAATCATATATATATATTTAACTAAATATCACAATTTTGCTGATTAAGCATTTAGATGGTGCAAAAGTCACGGGATTAGAACTTTAGTTGGACAAACCGCGCGACCTTAGACGATTTCTTTGGTTAAAATCCGCCTAAATCAGCATAATTCTCGAAGAATGAGAATTGTTGCAGAAATTCTCTAAGACACCGAAGCAACGCGGGCGAATAGAAAAGCCACAGAAAAATAGTGCACACCAAGTGTTTGAGTAAATGCTCTCAAAGTATTCTCTATTACTTTGAAAGATTACAACTGAATGATTATAAATTAGGGGGAGGGCCTCTATATATAGTTGAGCTCCCCCAAATACATTGGTACAGATTGAGTTACATCAATAGTTAAAATTTGTGTTTATCTACAAGATGAGAGTCTTAAGAGATTTAAACTCTATACATTTTTATCCCTTAGGATTTACATTAATTAGCCTGGTAACTCTAGTCTTACGAGAATATTTCACTAGGCCACCAAGGCTTCAAGTATATGAGTTTCTTCATATGTTCCACAAATCAGGTCAATTTAAGTGGGTCAAATAAGCCCCATTTAATAAGTTGACCTTTATGGGACTGTAACATCCCGCCCGGTGAAGTCATAGTATTCGAGTACTATTATTAGAAGTAAGACTTATAGAATAGGTTCTGAGTGAATATGGTACTAGATATGACTAAGTGACCGAAGACTATATAGAAAGCGTCTTTGGACGAAGTCTTTATTAAGGTGAGCTTGGTGGTCTGGCAGACTCCTTTACAGGGTATATGCCACCCCAACTGATAAACGTTAATGTTATTCCTTAACTGTTAAGCCCTTAGTTTAAAAGAATGGTCGACTTTATTATTATTTTATTTGGAACCATTTAGTTGGCCTAAGGAGTACTAGTTAGAATGAAACAAGGTTTCTGAAATTGAAAAGAACATGCATTTAAGATAAGAAAAAATATTATTAGTCACAGGAACCGAAGGAAGCGTAGTGGGAGGATAAACCTGCCCATTAAGTTTTCCTTTCATGTGTACCAATATAAAGCTAGCATTGGCTTTCTGACTAAATTTTGTGCTTTATTTGGCAAACTTAAATTTTCTTTTCAACAACTTTCTCTGCAATTTCCCAGAAAACTTGAGAATTAAGACTTGCCTGAAGGATCGAGTTCGCTGTATCCAACAAACTCCACCAACGTTGGTACATGGTAAATATTGATGAAACTCAAGTTATTTTCATGGTTATTTACGGGACCTTAGGGTTTTATGCTTTAGGGTTGATTTAAGGGAAACAAGGAGGAAACGTTTAGTTTTTGGGTTTCCTATTAACACTCTTGTTAGACATGTTTAGTTTATTGTAAAATGATCTGATAAGATAACTCTTCATGTTATAACTCAAGAAACTCCTAAAAGTTCTTGAGATAAGGGCAAGGGTCCTGCCGTCTGAGCTTTTCTGCAACTTGTTTGGTAAGTTCCTTCATACTCCATGAGTGTGTTATGTTTTTGTTCATGTCTAGTATAAGGTGAGTCTACTTGTTCTGTGAAGGTAAAGTATTTGCAGCAAAGTAACAAATGATTAGTGTGAAAAGTTTAATATGCCATATATACATAAACGAATGCTTATTTTCACTTTTCCTTTCCCTCTTGATAGTTTGGTGTTGTCATTAGCTATGAATAATCACAAAACATATCATACAATCAATTTTCAGCAAATTCAGAATCAAATACCAAAGTACATGGATTTTTTCAATTTATTCAATTTAGTCCCTAAAATTGGGATAAACATAACTTTCAATTTAGGGCCTCTGATTATAATCCGATTTCTTCATGACTCATTAGGGACATTCGATTTTCTATCCCTACTAACATTTCACAATATTTTGTATTTAATTTGATTTGGTCCCTAATGTATGAACTAACAATTAAGCTTTACAATTTAATCCTTTTCATAATCTAAGCTTAATTTCTAACAATTTCATACCAATTTCATTCAATCTCAACAATGGAATTTTTAAAAAATTTAATAGTTTTACAACTTAGTACATTGGCTAGCTAAATCAAGCTCCCATAGCCTTGAATCTATAAAAATTAATAATAAATGGCTAGGGACTTACCTAAAAATGGTGGTTGAATGTGTAAAATTTTCAAAAGCTTTCTTCTATGGCTTTTTAGGGTGGATGGTGGTGTATAGATCAAGAAGATGATATTTAATCTTTTTTCACTATCTTTAATATATATAATTTGTTTAGTCTTAATTAATTAACTTAATCATAACTAATTAATCACTAATCATTTAGTCTAATGGTAATTATCATCACATCACACTATCGTCCATTTAAAATTGGCCTACTAGCCATTTTAGTCCTTTGAATAATTTCTATTTCTTTCCCCAAGCTTTAATCTAATTAAAAATCTATTACGATTAAACTTTTATGATTTAGTCTTTGAGCCATAACTACTCACAATTTCGTCTAAATCGCTTAACTAAAATTTTCGTAAATACCCTTATTTAGTATTTAGAAACTCAGTTTACGGAAACAAGGTCCTGAAATTGCATTTCTCGACACCATTAGAAATTGGATTGTTACACCTCTATTCTACTAGGGGACTATTTGGATAGCAAAGAGTAATTAAATGGAAATATAATTACTAGGGTAGTAATTACACTCTCTTGTAATTACAAAAACTTGTAATTCCCTAGACTTGTTTGGCTGACAAAGTGTAACGACATCATAATTTCCTATGTCATGTTCGGTAGTATAAATTGTAATTACATAGTTAAATAATTTATATTTTTAAAAATATTAATTACTATAATAATATTAGTATGATAAAAATAATTTCTATGAAAGTACCAAAATTAAAATCAAATCATGACATGTATCATATTAGTCTAAACAAGTAGTTGATAATACAATTACTAATAAAAATATCCAAAAAATAAACATCATATGCATTTTTATATAATTGTTCTAGTGCATACTTGTTGGGTTTATTCCCTCTTTAATATTTAACATATGCTCATTATCATCATCTGTTGGATCTTGATTAAGTTCATTATCATTTGAATTTGAATTTGCATCATTAAGATTATCACTGTCTCCTTCTTCCTTGTATTATATGAAGTATGGATCATCTTAATTCCACTTATGATTTAAGTTATGAATATGAAACCTACTAGTGTCACGGGGCTAGAACTTTAGTCTTGCAATCTATGCAGCCTTAGGTGATTTCTTTGCTTCAAATGCGCCTGAAGTCAACCTAGCTCTCAAAAAGTGAGAATTCACAATGAGAATTCTCCAAGGCACTAATAATAAAGCAGAAGCAACTCAAAAACAAAGAAGCAACAAAATAACAGAAAAAGTCACAAGAAAGCAATGTTCACAAAGTTTTGAGTAAATGCTCTCAATACTATTCAATAACTATGAATGAGGTACAAATGAAGGGGAATGCCTCTATTTATAGTTGAGCTCCCCAAGATCTACTGGTACAATTTAATTTTCATCGACAATCAAGATTAAAGTTAATCAACAATTAAGATGTTTAAAAATTTACATGATCCCTTAAGATTACAAAATCAAATATTCTAAGATTAGTTTCCATAATTACCATGGAAACTCTAGTTTTTTGTAAATGTTTTACTGGGCCACTAATGCTTCAAGTAGATGGGCTTCTTCACGTGTTCCCCAAATTGTACTAGTTTAAGTGGGTCAAATGAGCCCCATTTAATCAATTGACCTCTATGGACGTTCTATGCGCATCCGTCACAGGGTTTAATCCGTGGCCTGTAACATTAGTACAAACAACTTTGTTTTTTTATGTTATATTAAGATGGTGTTGTTAATATGGAAAATATTCTTTTTGAACAATAATTTTCTTCTTAACCACATTTTGAAGTATTGAATGTCTCAAATTAAAGAGTTTGCAAATTGTCTGTGGTTCTTGTGTTTGACACCATTCTCTCAAATGATATCATATCCCACGATATGGCACAATGAATTTTTTTATTTACATAATTAGCATCGACTTTATAGTATTTGGGCTCACAGTCTAAATAGTTTGCAGCTTTAATTATAAAAACTCCTATAAACTAATTTGGAGAAATACTTATGCTAGATTATTTCCCATTTTTATAATACGTAAATAAAGTAAAAATAATATTAAAAATAAAGTAAAAATAATATAAAATTTATAATATATAACTTTTATAAAAAAAAGTTTTATAAATTGTCCAAAACTTTCATACCACTTCGATAAATAATATAATTTTTTCCATAACTTTAGAAAGTTATTTTATATAAATAATTTATGATAAAAACCTATAACATTTTTATGAATAAATATATTATTTTATAATATATATACATGGACACATAAAATAAGTTATGTATATACTTGACCATAACTTTTTAATAAATAAATATATTATAATACTTTTATAACATGTAAATTATTTTTCATAATAAAATTTTTAGCTATAACTTTAGAATTTTTAAGGAATTGAATAATTATATGTTTTTTTATAACTTTATAAAATACACAAAATATTTTTATAATATTTTTAAAGATATATAATATAAGAAATTTATTGTCATAGTCATCCCAAGCACTCATACGTGCTAATACTTATAATATATTATTTATAAATTGTATACAAATAATTTTTAAAATTGAATTTGGATGTAATTACTCGTAATTACTCCAATTCTTACCCTCTCCTTAAGAATTGGAAAGTGTACTTAAGGTGTGTAACAGCCTAATTTTCAGTGGTGTTGGGAATAGAGATTTGAGATCATTAAATCCAACAAGTGAGTCGAAAATTTAATAAATTAATACCTATGAGTCAAATGTGAATATAGAAATATTTTTGAATTAGTGAATTTGGTGATTTAAAAGAATTAATTAGGTAAATTGGGTTGAGAATGAGGTATCCAGACCTCGACTTCATAAATCAAGCCATAAATGTTTTTAAAAATATTTATGGAGTGTTAGTGAGGTAGTATTAAAATTTCGTCAAAAAATTTTGGCGTTTGGGTGGTTAATTAAATAAAAAGGACTAAATTGAAAAAAGTGTAAAAGTTGCTAAAAGGATTAAATAGCTCAATTGTCAAATGAAGAAGGACCTAAAGTGAAAATAACCCAAAGGAGATATTTTGGGCGGCAATAGCTGAGAAAAATCAGGAAAAGAGTGAAAGAAGGGTAAAATTGAAAAATTGCCAAAATTAGCTAAATAAAAATGCGACCAAATTGGAATATCTAGAATTCTCTTCAATTTTCTTTATTTTCATCAGCTGAAAAACATCCATGGAAGAGAGTTCAAGCTAGTTTTCATACTCTAGCTTCATGTAAGTTTAATTCTTGCTTTCTCCTTGAAATTTCTAAGATTTTGGACTTTTACAATTGGGTCCAACTTACTATGTCATTAGTTTTTGAGTCCATGGCTAATTTTTAATGTTTTTATGGGTGATTTTTGGAATAATATGACGAATAAACATAGAATTGAAGCTTTAATTTTGATATATGATGATTTTATCAAGTAAAATTGATGAAAATTAGTTTTAGGACCTAATTGTGAAAGAGTTTGGAATTAAGGTCTAATGCTAAATTTTTTATTTTCAAGAGTTATGAAGTAGTTTAAAATGATATAACAAATTATTAAATGATAAAAATTAGCTTAATTGAGGGGTTAATTGAGCAAGGATTGAATTGTATGAACTATGAAATTTGGGGCAAAATGGAAATAAACATTTTGCACTAAAACTGTTTTGGTCAGCAGCAGTAGTCTAACTTTGAAAAATCACCAAAAATTTTAGAAATCGAATTAGAGGATGAATAAAATATGAAATTAAATATTATTGAGTCTATTTTCTTATAGAAGAAATGATGTAAGAAATGGAATTGTAAATCATGAGATATAATAAATTTTGTGATACAAGGTCAGAATGATTTCAGGTTCCTCTGTTCTAACTTTGGAAAATCATAAAAAGTTTGAGAAAAATAATTATGGGCTTAAATTTATATTTTTAGAATCTTGAATGAGTTTATTTTCAATAGAAACAAATAGAAACATCATTCGAGTCCTATACGAGGAGATAATTAATTTTTAGTGAAGAAGGGTCGGAACTGTCAGACAGCAGAATAGGGGTGAATTTAAAGAATAAACTATACTTATTGGTTAAACCAAAAATTATGAAAATTTTATGGTAAGAAGGTGCATGAGTCTAGTTTCAGAAAAAATTAGTAGATCTTAATTTGGAGTTCTGTAGCTCAAGATAAAAATAATTTAGGGACTATGACACGGATGGATAACTTGAATATTCACATAAGTAAATATTGAAAGTTATGTATAATGTTACTTACAAGTGTGTTATTTATACTAAGGATGTGGATGGAGAGGAGGAGGAGGAGGAAAAAAAAATGTATATATATGAATAACTTGTGCATAAATTGATCACATGCCCGATTATAATCGATCAATGTTGAATTAGAAATGATATAATGTTTTATTTGAAATATTTATTATGAAATTATGATTATCGTTATAATACAAAAATCGAACTTGTGAGTTTATATAACTAAATTTTAGTGACCATTTGTTAATTTTATGAATTTCATGATGTGTTATTTCATATGTATTGATGATAAAATCGTGAATAATGTAAAAGCATTAAAATTGAATAAATGATCAAATTGAGCACTTTAGTTCAGTGACAAGATGAATTGACAGAAAAGACCATGGTTAGTCCATGGCAAAGTGTGAAACGTAGGTATAGTATTAACCATACTGAGTTGTGAAACGTAGGCATGGAATCATCCATACTGAGTTGTGAAACGTAGGCATGGTATCATCCATACCGAGTTGTGAAATGTAGGTATGGTATCATCCATACCGAGTTGTGAAACGTAGGTATGATATCATCCATACCGAGTTGTGAAACGTAGGTATGGTATTAACTGTACCGAGATGTGAAACGTAGGTATGGTATTAACCGTACTGAGTTGTGAAACGTAGGTATGGTATTATCCATACTGAGTTAAGAAATGTAGGTATGACATTTCCCATACCGAGTTGTGAAATGTAGGTATGGTATTTCAATGAGGAAAACCATACTGAGTTGTGAATCGTGGCACTGAGCAACGACGTACTCAATTTCGTAAGATGTTTCCTAATTTGATAATAAGTAATTTGATCAGTGAGAAGTGGTACCTCTGGCTACTTGATCAGTGAGAAGTGGTAGCTCTGGCTACCTGATCAGTGAGTAGTGGTAGCTTCGGCTACAAGTGACAAGTGAGTTCTGTGTAAGACCATAGCTGGGCTACGACATTTTAGTAAAAAGTAATGAATTGACGGATAAGTCCATAGTTTCACCATGGCATAATGATAGTGAAGATGTAAGACCATAGCTGAGCTATGACATTTTAGTGAAAAAACCATAGTTATATTACGGCATCAGTGATTATCAGTGAAATTCAGTGCATACCGGTGTAGACCAATAAACGTAAGACTTTCTCCAATTTGGCAAATTTTTGGTAATTATTATTTGAATTTATATGACAAATTTTAGTGAACATTGAAATTGAGCTCAACTATGTAATTTCATCATTCAGAGATTGTGTTTGACAGGTTATGTTAGTAAATTATGAGTATGTGAATCAAAGTGACAAAATTTAAACAGCTAATGAAGTTAAGCTCATTCACATGAATTTGTCATTTGAAATTGTGATTGACAAGAAGAAACAGTGAATCGCATGCGTATGAATGGTTACACATATTTATCTGAAAAACAAGAAAAATGACAGTTATTGATATAAGGAGACATAAGACATTGATATATGAATATGAAACATATTTGATAAATGTGCTCATTCATAATTATGGAATTATGTACCTCATGTGTGCTATTCGCATAAAGATGATATTTCAAATACTTTGGTGAGTAAAGCTTAAATATGAAATAGTATGAAATCGAGACAAGTTGTTATAAAAATATATTTAAATTATCTGTAAGTGTTTCGTACTCCTCGATAATGCCTCGTACTCTATTCCGGCAACGGATACGGGTAGGGGGTGTTGCAGGGTGCTTCAATTACATCTAATTCAGTGGAACCCACCAATTGCAATAGTTACCCAAACATGCCACTATTATGTAATTACAAACAATTAAATCTAAATCCAATTATTAAATTAGTTTTTTTTTTATAAAAACCAACTAGACTTTATTAATCAAATAAAAAAGATAGAACAAAAATAAGAAAACAACCCAAAGTAAAACACGGGCCAAAACAACCCACTAGAGTAAAAATAATAATAATATGCCAAGTCAACCACATAGCTAGCAGCCACTCCCCTAAAAAAACAAATAACCCTAAATGTTGTCGATACCAGTTAACAAAATCAATAGCTTTCCAAAAAAAACTATCTGTTTGTTGCCATTTCCACCCCTCGAAACCTCTCCCTTCAACTCTTATTAATCAGTTTCTCTTTGTCTCATTCTTCCCCTCCTACATCGACGTCCACTGGCACACCTCCTTCCAGGTAAAGTTCTCTTTCCCTTTTTAAACATTCGGTAGCTAGGTTGTGAGCAAGGGTATTAGCAAATCTAGGGACATGTTTAAACCGCAAACACTAAAAGAACTTTTTTTGTTGTTGAATGTCTCGAATAATAGCTCCTATCTCCGATTTATCTTCAGTAACAAATTGACATTTTTTAATTATTGATCTTGCATCTCCTTCTATAATCGTCTACGAGAGACCCAGATTGTAACACCCCTAACCCATATCTGTCGTTGGAACAGGGTTACGGAGCATTACTGAAATTTACACAACAATTATGGACATTTCATACCATTTCTTATTCAAATCAGAAATCATTTGTAATCAATCATATTGTCCCTTATATGAGCCCTCGAGGCCCAAAATACGCATTAGAATCAAATCGGGACTAAATCAGGTATATAGAGAATTTTTTCGCAAAATTTCAAAATTTTCCCTAGGTGCAGAGGACACACGCCCGTGTGGCCAGGCTGTGTGTGCATTTGAAGTAGGGCACACGACTATGTTCCAGCCCGTGTCCGTGGCAGTGTAACTATCTGACTTGGGTCACACAACCAAGCCACACGCCCGAGTGCTAGGCCGTGTGAGCAATTTAATTTGTATTATTTAGGTGCAGGGGTCACACGACCAAGTCACATGCCCGTGTGCTAGGCCGTGTAGCTAATTTTGAGTATTCTGTTTCTCAATTTTTAAGATGCAGGGGATATACAGCCAAACCACACGCCCATGTGCTAGGTCGTGTGTGACACATGGCTTAGACACACACCCGTGTCTCTGCCCGTGTGGACAAAAATAGGCCATTTTCAAAGCCACTTTTCTCACCTAACAAGTCTTCCATCTACATTTATTCCTTAACACATTCATAAGCCAATATAATACATTCAAATCAAGCTAAAGCTAAGTCTTATACATGACATATAAACTCATATGTTCAATCATCCAATCTTACCAAAACAACCATACATACATAGAGGCATATTTTACCAAATTTATACTATCTCAAATTAATCCTCAACATGCCTATATAATTTCCACCATTTATCCATTTTAAACACACACCAACATATTAAGGCCACTTTTTACATATCAAAACATATCAATTACAAGTCATACCAATGGCTAATTTCAACCACTCATGCATCCCATACATGACCACTTTTAGCCTATACATGCCATTATAACCTAAAATTTAATTTACTATTTATACCGAAATGAGATGATTGATAGTGTGAGATATCTCCGCCAAGCTTCCAACTCAACGAGCTTCCGAATTACTATAAAACAGAGGAAATAAAAAAGAGTAAGCATTTAATGCTTAGTAAGTTCGTATAACTGGAAATTAATTTACCATTTAATTCATATTTAAGGTAAGCAAATAAAAATGCTCAAACTAAATTGGCCAAATGCC
The DNA here is from genome assembly GCF_025698485.1 of Gossypium arboreum. Taxonomy (NCBI): domain Eukaryota; kingdom Viridiplantae; phylum Streptophyta; class Magnoliopsida; order Malvales; family Malvaceae; genus Gossypium; species Gossypium arboreum. The sequence continues at coordinate 3,585,814 of NC_069081.1, forward strand.
TACACACATATCCTCATCAAGCATGTTAGTCATGTAATTCACATAAATATCAAGAAACATGTATGAGCTCATCAATATTCAATTTCCACATACATGTATTTATCACATCAAGTGTCCATGAACATATATGTATCATATCTTGTATTTCAAATATATATATTCGTAACGATTCGTCTCATTTCAAAATTTCATGTCAGAACTTTTCCCGTTGAATCATTTATAATATCGATGGACACATGGATAGTACATACTAAGTGTACAAATCTGTAATCTGTCATAAATAGAAAGCTCTTTCGAGCCATATAATAGGAAGTTCTAGAGAGCCATTAACGGGAAGCTTATACGAGCTAATATCGGGAAGTTCAAGTGAGCTAATAACGGGAAGCTCATAAAATATCTTTTAATCAGGACGCTCATAAGAGCTACGATGTGTCCACAACACATGCAGTTTCACAACCGATCGGGATGCTCCGAAGAGCTAATAATAGGAAGCTCGTAAGAACAATATAACGGGATACTCATAAGAGCTAATAACGAGATGCTCTTTCAAGCTATGGCGTGTCCGCAACACATGCAGGACCACAACTAATTCGGGAACCCTGTATCCATCGAATTTCATTTATCCAAATATGACTTAATACTTGTCGGTTATTGTCGGATATGTGATTTATACTTATACATGGCATTTATACATTTCACAAACAACAACATTCAATATAAAACATTTAAATACACAATTTAATTACACGAACTTACCTCGACAATGTTCCTGTATGGAAAACCTACTAATCCGACACTTTTTCTTTTCCTCGATCTAACTCCGTATTTGGTCTATCTGGATCTATATGAATGAATTTAACATCAATTTAATACAAATCATAGTCAATTCAATCCAATTCATATCCTAGACAAAATAACCATTTTTCCCCTATACTTGTATCTAATTCTGATTTCATCCCTAAGCTCAGAAAATAAAATTTATGCAATTTAATCATTATTCTGAGCTTAATCGATTTTCACATATAACAATAATAGTCCATGCATTTCATAAAAATTAAAAAATTTTCCTTGAATTTTACATCTTTTCAATTTAGTCCCTAAATCACAATTTTATCAAAATTCCCTTTACAAAAGTTGTTTATCTATCAACAACATTTCATTTTCTACCATAAAATTTCATAATTCAACTATATTCATCCATGAAAAAATCCTATCACTTTGATAACTTTACAAATTAATCCCTAAGATAGCTAGATTAAGTTATTACGATCTCGAAAATATGAAAATTATTAAAAATAAGACAAGAAAACATACCTAATTGAGCCAAATAAGTTTGCTCAAAACCCAAATTCTATGGCTAGGGTTTCCATCTTTTTATTTAGGAAAGATGATGAAATATGATGATATTTTAGTATTTAATTAATTTATCATCTTAATTTTGTCATCTTTCCAATTTAATCCTTTTTTTTTCTTAAATTTCCATGGATGAATCATCATACTTATCTACTAACTCATACAAATGGTCTATTTGCCATATAAGGACCTCAAATTTTGAATTCCATAGCTATTCGATACCTATAGCTACTAGAACTCAACTTTTGCATTTTATGCAATTTGGTCCTCTTCACCTAATTAGAAATGTAACCAATAAAACAAAATTTTCATAAGATATTCTATCATAATGTAGACCATGAAATAATTTTAAAATAAATTTTCTTTCGAACTCGGATTTATGGTCTCGAAACCATTATTCCAATTTTATAGAAAACGGGTTGTTACACAGATGAATCCATAAGAGCACTGCTTGAAGGCATGCATATCCCTCCGCTGTCAACAGGGATGCAACCTTTCTGTGAATAATCATTTTTGAAGCTAAAATCTCCCCCATAGAGTTCCTTACAACAATCCTAAAACCTGATCTAGACAATCCACGATTAAATAATTCGTCAAAATTAATCTTAACTTCTGAATCTAATGGGGAGCTTCATTCCCTGATTTCACCAGATCTGGAAAGCAACCTTTCTTCCAATCCACCAATCTCACTAATATACCTAACTATCCAATCCACAATTTAATTCCCTATGGACTATCTTCCCTCATGTAAAAACTGATTTTTGTAGGTCCAAATTCCCCAGAATGCACAACAGAATAACCGACACTGATTATTGGAGCTGGTTATGAATATCTAGGTAAACCATTCCTCGTTATTCAACTCCGTATTTAATAATACCCAGCTGAAATGTAAATTGTCCCAAATCTCCACTGATGTAGGATATTATCTGAAAACATGAAACAGGGTCTCCGTTATTTCACCACATCTGGGACAAAGGCCATCTCCTCTTATCCTTTCAAAATATAGATTAGCGAGCGTAGGAAGGAAATTCCAAGAAGCTTTCCACATATTAATTTTAATTTTTGAGGGGATCTGTAGCTTCCAAAGCCTTTTGTAAAATTCACTAGAATTAATATGAATGTAATTTAAATTAGAGGATAAGAACCTAAATGTAATAGTTTATAGGAACTCCTAACAGAGAATTCCCTAGAATGGTCCTCTCTCCAAACTCGCATATCGACGTGCGCTTCCTTAGCTAAAGGAATTTGCAGAATTCTTGACGTGATATCCTAAAGGAAAGTACTCTTAAAAAGATCAACTTTCCATTCTCTATTATGTGCATCGATAAAGTCAGAAACCAAATTCAACCCACTTGCATTAATTTGTGCATCAATTCTGTAACTCATAGATCCTGGTAGCCAGGTATCATCCTTAACCGATATGCACTCTCTAGAGCCCACTCTCCAACAAAAACCACTCTCCAAAATGCTTCTACCTATCTACACATTCTGCCAGGTATATGAAGGTAAATTCCCTATCCTAGCGTTTAAGAATCAGAATTTGGAAAATACTTAGCCTTTAAAACACAAGCTAACAAAAAAAGAGGATAATTAACAATGCGCCAACCTTGCTTAGCTAAGAAAGCGATGTTAAATTTGGCCAAGCTACGGAAACCCAATCCCCCATTATCGTTTAGCTCACTCAACTGATCTTAAGTGCACCAGTGAATACCTTTCTTGCCAAAACCTTTTTGCCACAAAAAAATTGACATAATACTTTTCAACTCCCCTCAAAGAGACTTTGGAAGTAAAAACCACGCCATCGAAAAAAAGGGAATAGCTTGTAAAATTGACTTCATAAAAACCTCCTTTCGCCCTAGAGAGAAAAACCTAACACTCCAACTTTTATATTTTTGCTTGAATCGGTCTTTTAGGATATTAGGCAAACCAAGATACCTTTCCGAGTCATTTAAGTGATACCCCTAAGATTCCAGATATGAGTTGCCTATCCCTTTCGGAAGTATTAATGCTAAAAAAGATAATGGTTTTTTCAAAATTAATACATGGCCTAGAACATCTCTCATACTCTCTCAAAACTCCTTTTAACATTTTTGCTCCCTTCACATTAGCTTCTCCAAAAAGAATACAATTATCAATAAAAAGCAAGTGCAAAAATTTGAGGGCCACTCATACTCGCTTTTGCCCCTTTTAACAAACCATCTCCATGGCTAATTGCATAAGAAAGGATAAATCCTCACTACAAATCAAGAACAAAAAAGGACTCAAACGATCACCTTGATGAAGTCTTTTACTAGGGCTAAACCACTTCCGTATCTTTTCGTTCACAATCAACGAATATGAGATAGGAGAGATACATTTCATTATAGTCTCAATCCACCGAATATCAAATCCCATTCGTGTCAACATCACCTGAATAAACCGCCACTCAACTCTATCATAAGCCTATTTTCCCCCATTCGTTTCTAATGAAATGTATGCATGATCTCATATGCTACTAACACATTATCATAAATCAATCTCCCAAGTACAAAAACACTTTGTGCTTTGTCAATGCAGACATCTAATACATCTTTAAAACGGCTATCAATTTGTATAGAATATTACACAAACTAATTGGCCTAAAACTCGCCAAATTTGTAGGATGAGGAATTTTTAGAATCAACACAATATTGGTAATATTCAAAAAGTCAAAGTCCATACCTTCATTCATGACTTTCATATAGAAATCAGTAATGTCCTTCCCAGCAATGTGCCAACAACTTTGGTAAAACAAAGTTGGAAACCTATCCTCTCCAGAAGACTTTATTGGACCAAATTCCTTCAAAGTTGCAATAACTTCCTCCTCCGTATAGTTTGACGTGAGCTTTAAATTCTTATTATTAAAAATACAATTGCCTATACCCGAAAGAATATGACTCGAGTCTCCAACTCTACTTAAAGTAAAAGGTTTTTAAAAATAACATCGAGCTATTTCTTCCATTTCACCTTCTTTACTAGTTTCAATCCCATCCTCTTACAAACTCTGAATGGAATTCTTAGGATGCCTATGTGATGCATGATTGTGGAAAAATACCATATTTTTAATCCTCCGCCTTCAACCAATTAGTCGGGCTCTTTGCTCCCAATACCTCCCATCTTTTTTTTTTATCTCAAGATTTAAATGAACCTTTGTATCAATGATTTTCACAAGGCTTTCATCACCAACCTCCCTTGCGATTAATTTCTTCCAACTTCCTCGTTAACTTCGTCTTGAGACCTTTTCTTTTTGAAATAATTGAACCTGCCATTTCGTCAAACTCTTTTTTAAAGCCTCCAATTTAAACAGTAAATCGCCATGAGTTGTCTCCCAAATAGTTTTCACCACGTTCTCAAAAGATCCTTCCACAACCTACCAAGCCTCGAAACGGAACCTCCTACTTGCCAATTTATTAGTACCCAATTCAGTACGAGTAAGAAAGGGATAATGATCCGAAAGAGAATAAGGGATGTGTTGAATCATTGTAATAGAAAACATACTCATCCACTCAACATTAGCCACTCCCCTATCCAATCTCTCTCTAACATTAGTATCTAGTAAATTCCCCATTTCCTATGTGAACCAAACCCTAGAGTAACCAACATCCATCAATTGATACTCCTCTAGCATCCCTCTAAAGGCTTCCATCCTTCTTTCATCCCTTAAAACTCCCCCCACTTCTTCAAAAGCATACATGATCTTATTAAAATCTCTACAAACCAACCAAGGAAGCCCATGTGTATGCCTAACTCTTCGCAATAAATTCTATGAGTCATCTTTATTCTGGGCATAAGGTGAATCATAAAAACCAGTAAACCTCCACCGCTTCATTTCATCGCTATTTTTCACATGAACATTAATATGATTGTTAGAAAAGCTTTTCAGAGTGACCAAAATATTGTCCCTCCATGCTAAACAAAGAGCTCCTATAGTTCCCTTAGTCGAAACATCGATACCATTTAGAAAATTACACATTCGTCGAACTTTTTCCATTTTCATCTTATTTATTTTAGTCTTCAAAAATAAGTGCACTTGGGGGATTAAACAACTTCAATATATGCCGAAGTCTTCTAATGCCCCTAGGGCTCCTAAACCTTGAACATTCCAACTTATTATTTTCATTGTGACCAGTCGGTATGCCTCTTGGTAGCCGCCGATAAAAAGATATTTTGATCCAACCGCCTACCATCAACAGTCACCAGAGATCCCAACTCCACCCCATTTTCGCGTTCACCTATATCCCTTCTCAACCTTTTCTTTCCATTACGTCCTTCTAAGATATGTTCTTTCGAATCATTATCCATATCCATCTTACCCTACGCTTTAGAAGAATCCCTCATCCGTTGAGGTAATAAAGATAGATTAGCGAGAGTAGGAAGGAAATTCCAAGAAGCTTTCCACATATTAATTTTAATTTTTGAGGGGATCTGTAGCTTCCAAAGCCTTTTGTAAAATTCACTAGAATCAATATGAATGTAATTTAAATTAGAGGATAATAACCTAAATGTAATAGTTTATAGGAACTCTTAACAAAGAATTCCCTAGAATAGTCCTCTCTCCAAACTCGCATATCGACGTGTGCTTCCTTAGCTAAAGGAATTTGCAGAATTCTTGACGTGATATCCTAAAGAAAGGTACTCTTAATATGATTAACTTTCCATTCTCTATTATGTGCATCGATAAAGTCAGGAACCAAATTCAACCCACTCGTATTAATTTGTGTATCAATTCTGTAACTCATAGATCCTGGTAGCCAGGTATCATCCTTAACCGATATGCACTCTCTAGAGCCCACTCTCCAATTAAAATCACTCTCTAAAATGCTTCTACCTGCCTACACACTCTGCCAGGTATATAAAGGTAAATTCCCTAGCCTAGCGTTTAAGAAATCAAAATTTGGAAAATACTTAGCGTTTAAAACACAAGCTAACAAAAAACGAGGATAATTAACAATGCGCCTACCTTGCTTAGCTAACAAAGTGATGTTAAATTTGGCCAAGCTACGAAAACCCAATCCCCCATTATTGTTTAGCTTACTCAACTGATCCTAAGTGCACCAGTGAATACCTTTCTTGCCAAAACCTTTTTGCCACAAAAAAATTACCATAATACTTTTCAACTCCCCACAAAGAGACTTTGGAAGTAAAAACCACGCCATCGAAAAAAAGGGAATAGCTTGTAAAATTGACTTCATAAAAACCTCCTTTTGCCCTAGAGAGAAAAACCTAACACTCCAACTTTTATTTTTTTGCTTGAATCGGTCTTTTAGGATATTAGGCAAACCAAGATACCTTTCCGAGTCATTTAAGTGCCACCCTTAAGATTCCAGATATGAGTTGCCTATCCCCTTCGGAATTATTGATGCTAAAAAAGATAATGGTTTTTTCAAAATTAATATATTGCCTAGAACATCTCTCATACTATCTCAAAACTCCTTTTAATATTTTTGCTCCTTTCACATTAGTTTCTCCAAAAAGAATATAATTATCACTAAAAAGCAAGTGCAAAAATTTGAGGGCCACTCCTACTCGCTTTTGCCCCTTTTAACAAACCATCTCCATGGCTAATTGCATAAGAAAGTATAAATCCTCACTACAAATCAAGAACAAAAAAGGACTCAAACGATCACCTTGATGAAGTCCTCTACTAGGGCTAAATCGCTTCCCTATCTTTTTGTTCACAATCAACGGATATGAGATAGGAGAGATACATTTCATTATAGTCTCAATCCACCGAATATCAAATCCCATTCGTGTCAACATCTCCTGAATAAACCGCCACTCAACTCTATCATAAGCCTCTTTTCCTCCACTCGTTTCTGATTAAAAGTATACATAATCTCATATGCTACTAACACATTATCATGAATCAATCTCAAATGCTTTGGGCTTTGTTAATGTAGACATCTAATACATCTTTAAAACGACTATCAATTTGTATAGAATATTACACAAACTAATTGGCCTAAAACTCGCCAAATTTGTAAGATGAGAAATTTTTGGAATCAACACAATATTGGTAATATTCAAAAAGTCAAAGTCCATACTTTCATTCAATACTTTCATACAGAGATCAGTAACGTCCTTCACAACAATGTGCCGACACCTTTGGTAAAACAAAGTTGGAAACCTATCCTCTCTGGAAGACTTTATTGGGCCAAATTCTTTCAAAGCTGCAATAACTTCCTCCTACGTATAGTTTGACGTGAGCTTTAAATTCTTTTTATCAAAAATGCAATTGCTTATACCCGAAAGAATATGACTCGAGTCTCCAACTCTACTTAAAGTAAAAGGTTTTTGAAAGTAATCTTGAGCTATTTCTTCCATTTCACCTTCTTTACTAGTTTCACTCCCATCCTCTTACAAACTCTGAATGGAATTCTTACGATGCCTATGTGACGCATGATTGTAGAAAAATACCGTATTTTTTATTCCCTGCCTTCAACCAATTAGCTCGGTCTCTTTTCTCCAAATACCTCTTATCTTTTCTGATCTCAAGATTTAAATGAACCTTTGTATCAATGATTTTCGCAAGGCTTTCATCACCAACCTCCTTTGCCATTAATTCTTCCAACTTCCTCGTTAACTCATTCTTGAGACCCTTTCTTTTTGAAATAATCGAACCTGCTCATTTCCTCAAACTTTTTTTTAAAGCCTCCAATCTAAACAATAAATTGCCATGAGTTGTCTCCCAAATTTTTTTCACCACGTCCTCAAAAGATCCTTCCACAACCTACCAAGTCTCGAAACGGAACCTCCTACTTGTCAATTCATTAGTACCCAATTCAGTACGAATAAGAAGGGGATAATGATCCGAAAAAAGAATAAGGGATGTGTTGAATCACTGTAATAGGAAACATACTCATCCACTCAACATTAGCTACTCCCTTATCCAATCTCTCTCTAATATTAGTATCTGGTAAATTCCCCCTTTCCTATGTGAACCAAACCCTAGAGTAACCAACATCCATCAATTGATACTCCTCTAGCACCCCTCTAAAGGCTTCTATCCTCCTTTCATCCCTTAAGACTCCCTCCACTTCTTCAAAAGCATACATGATCTCATTAAAATCTCTACAAACCAACCAAGGAAGCCCATGTGTATGCCTAAATCTTCGCAATAAATTCCATGAGTCATTTTTATTCTAGTATAAGGTGAACCATAAAAACCAGTAAACCTCCACCGCTTCAGTTCATCCCTATTCTTCACATGAACATTAATATGATTTCTAGAAAAGCTTTTTAGAGTGACCAAAATATCGTCCCTCCATGCTAAACAAAGACTTCATATAGTTTCCTTAGTCGAAACATCGATACCATTTAGAAAATTACACATTCTTCAAACTTTTTCCATTTTCATCTTATTTATTTTAGTCTCCATAAAGAAGAGCACTTAGGGGATTAAACAACTTCAATATATGCTGAAGTCTTCTAATGCTCCTAGGGCTCCGAAACCTCGGACATTCCAACTTATTATTTACATTGCGATGGGTCGGTATGCCCTTTGGCAGCCACCGATAAAAAGATATTTTGATCCAACCTCCTTCTATCAACAGTCACCAGAGATCCCAACTCTACCCCATTTTCGTGTTCACCTATATCCCTTATCGACCTTTTCTTTCTATTACATCCTTCTAAAATATGTTCTTTCGAATCATTATCCATATCCATTTTACCCTACGCTTTAGAAGAATCCCTTATCCGTTAAGGCAATAAAGATAGATCCCCTTCAAGATTCAAACCCAGCATTGGATCGATTTGAATCCCACTATCTCATGTTTGTTTCACCCCCCGAATTTAGCCCACCTAAATTCCACCTACCATAATTATCGCCCCTTTTCACCCCTTCGCCCCCTTCCCTTAGCCACACACTATTCATGGCCATAGCTCGCCTAAACTAAGCTTTTAATGTCAAATCCCAACCCATCTCTACTACCTCAACTCCTAGAGCCATTCTTCCTTGACAAAACGAGTCGCTATGCCTTAACTTTCCACAAAAGAAGCAAAACAACGTCAAACGCTCATATTTAAAATTAACATAACCACAGATCCCTAAGGAAAACATGACCCTCTTCTTCCTCTTTAAAGGACGTTTAACATCCAAGCAAACCCTCATTAGCAAGCAATTTTGCATCCCCTTCTCTAAACAAACACTATCATACTCCAAAAATTTCCTGATAAAATCTCCTAACTGTCTAGCTAATGGCTCAGAGAAGAAACCCGATAGAACATCATGTATTTGAACCCAAAATTTTGCTAGAATTAAATGCACCTTCATCGAATTGTCCCCCTCCTCAATACGATAAATCATCAACAAATGATTATTGAAAGTCCAATGGGCCCCACTAATTACTCGATCCATATCCATCTTGTGAAAGAAATGAAATAAGAACCTTTTCTCTCCTAGATCTGAGATATGGACTTTATTAACAAAATGCCATAAATTTGCCATCATGCTTCTCATCGCTTGGAAGTGTAACACTTGCCGTTAGAAAATAACCAACTATGCAAGACTCATTTTCTGTAACTGCAGAATCAACTTTTCTTTAGACCTCCAGAATCTCGTCCTCATCATCATCTAGAGACAGCCCCGCCAGATCCCTTTCCATCATGAAATCTCAATACCAAGAAAACAGAACTTGAAACACAACAGAGTAGATGCTAAACCCAAGTAAACAAAAACCACAACAACAAAGAAAATTCAAAGCGAATATAAAACATAACAAACGCTGACACAAAGCCACAACCCACCAAAACATTAAAACCTAATAACATGCTAGAAATAACATATCAGAAACATGCTAGAAAGCAGATCAGAAACCAATTTTTTTTTAAATTTCTCAAACTTTATTATTAAGTAGTTTTAAACCCTATTTAAATGAAATTTGAGTTTATTAGCTTAAATTTTTTTCTACTTTTTCACTTTTATATATAAAAAATCATCCTATTATATCAAATAAATATTTAAAATTGATCACTTAAGGACTTCTGGGCTTGGCTAGGCAAGCTGCATTTTAAAGGTCGCTATCAGATTAATCATCATAATTTATCCTTGTCAATTAACCCATAAACAAAGATTTAAATAAAATATATTCTGCAGTCATTTTGATAGATTTAAAAGAAAAAGAAAAGAATCAAGATGACAGCACAATATTTGATATTTCAATTTGGGCACGGCTCCTTTGATTACATATTTTATTAAAATTTTAGTTTAATATTTAAATATTTTATTAAATTAATATTACGAATTAACTGGATCCTAATTTAATTAAAAAATATTAAAAAGCTATCATATTTTATAAAGTAAATTTTATTATTATGATGATATTTTAATAAATCAATAAAAAGTATATATAATAAAATTTAAACCTAAAAGATAATAAAATTCAACATTTTATTCTACCTTATAAAAACTTTCTTCACATCTACTAACAATTATCCCATTATGATGCTGAAAATTCATAAGTAAAAAACTAGTCAGATTATTTGGGCAAAAAGAAAAATAGTCATATTATACATGTGAGTGATATCTAATATTTTCTTTCACAATGAGATGAAAGCCAAAAAGCAACTACAATATATCAATTTTAAAAATCAAAGAGTGTTCATTTTATATTAGTAATCAATAAAAAAAAAGAAAAAGAAAATTTAAATCAATTAGAATATTTGTTAATTTTTCAAATTTAATTAATAAAAAATAAAAATATTTTATGTCCATAAGCTGCAATTTAAATCCATGCTTGAAATCAACGAATTCATTAATTGGAAGTGTTGATTGTAAAGGCGGCTTCAGTAGACTTGGTCAATTTACTCTCCTTCGTCTCTCCTTCCCTTTTTCATTTTCCTCTCTATAAAATCCTCTGATTTTTATGTTTATGGTGGTTGAATTTTGAGAACCCGAGATGGAAATGGTAGCGCCAGTCCCCGCAGTGGATTTCAACTTCGATAGCGCCTGTTCATCTCCATACATGACTGCTCCTTCAAGTCCTCAACGCTTCGGCAATTTCCTCTTCAGTGCTCCATCCAGTCCCACTCATGTTTCTTCTTTGTATCCTTTTCAATGGGAGGAAAAGCGTAAGAGCAACCATGATGATGATGATGGCGGCCATGGGTGTGATGAGGATTTCGAGTTCAACTTCAGTGGGCATTTAGAAATACCTTCTTTGTCTGCAGCCGATGAGCTCTTCGATGGCGGAAAGATTCGACCTTTGAAACCCCCGCCTGGTTATGATGAACCTTTCTCAAGTGCCGTTTCTTCTCCTAAATCAAAGCGACAACATGGTCAAAACGACATACAGTTTGGATCACAACAACGCGGGAGAGAAAGAACCTCTGCTGCTGCATCTTCTTCATCTTCAACGTCTTCAGCCTGCAACTATGTTCATAAGAAAAGCAGATCATTGTCTCCGTTAAGGGTATCTGACATCATGTTCGAGCAAGAAGAGACATCATCAAATTCCCAGAAAAACAATGAATCTTCCGCGGCAAACAATCCAAAATCTTCTTATGTTTCTTCCCTCCTGTCATCCATTTCGTTCTCAAAAGTCAACAAAAAATGGAAGTTGAAAGACCTATTACTGTTCCGGAGTGCATCAGAAGGGAGGGCAACGAGTAAAGATCCCCTTAGGAAATATGCTCTTTTGACAAGGAAAGAGGCGGAGGAAGAGGTTAAAAACGCCAGCTTCCGCTCCACTGATAGCATGGGTTCGGTGTCGAGTTCGAGGCGGAGAGGACGGGTTTCGGCTCACGAATTGCATTACACGGCGAACCGGGCCGTGTCGGAGGAGATGAAGAGGAAGACCTTTTTACCTTACAAGCAAGGCCTCCTTGGATGCTTGGGTTTCAATCCAGGAATGCATGAGATTTCCAGGGGCATTGGGTCATTGACACGTGGATCATCTTGATTTACTCATCTAATGCCTCTTTTCTTGAAAATACACTTTCCCCAAATTTCATTCTTTTTATGTTTACATATTTTCATGTATCGCTTTGTTTATATAAAAGAAATGGAGTAAGAAATTCATAACGGAGAGCTATAGATTAGAGGTTTCAAACTTATTTACTCAAATTAAATGTATATTATTGTTATGCTACTTTAAAAGGTTTGTGAATTATGGTATCCGCAAGGATGGAGAAAAATAAAGAAATGGAGTATGGTACTTCAAACTTGTTTTTGTTTGTTGGGTTGATTTGGGAAATTAAATTAGTTGCGAAGCTAAAAAAAAAAAAAAAAAACATTGTTTATCAAGTAGTTAGAGAGCCTGCCAATAAACATTTAATTTCTCTCAACGTCAACTAAGCAGCTCACAGTATTTCCAGATAGGGCCAAAAATATTGCAATTTTTCTGACATTTTCAATGGCTGGAAAACATTTTAGTCAAGAGCGCCCGCTGCTTCTTCCTCAACTTCAATTAATCCATCTACTACTTAAAATCCGATTATGTAGAGATTTATTTATTATATCAAATAAATTGAAATTTTTAGATTTTTGAATATTAACACTTAAAATATTTTTCCTTAAGAGAAAAGACTCGAATTTCTGAAAATTATATGAGCTTAAAAGTATCCAAACAATTTTTTCTACCAATTATGTGCTAACATAAAATCATAGGGACTTTGGTAGTGCGCATATACGGCATGATTTCTTTTCATTAATTCTAATAACTTTAGGACACAATTCCTACTAGGACACAAGGGTAATTTATTTTGGGAAGATGTTAGAACTCAATCCAATTTTATGAAATTGTACGGGGGATTTTTTATTTGGTGTCAATGCAAGATTGGGTGGCAAACTTAATAAAATTTTGGCAGTAAAAGTTTTTTTTTTGATAAGTTAATTTTTGTTAGATTAAATATTTGATGCATTAACAGTGCATAAGTTATGTGCGTCATCAATTAATTATAAATTATCACTTTATTCAAGAGCAAAATAAATAATGTTGAAGGACTTTTTAATAAATACTTGAAAAATTAATTAAACATAATTAAAATGGTACAATGATTTCAACATCATGATACCTTTACAAGACGCCGCCTTCAACATCTAAACTAATCCCATATGTAACAGTCCGTTTTTCAGTGGTGTTGGAAACAGTGATTTCAGGATCATAATTTTGAAGAGTGAATCCGTATATATTAGTAATTAATATTTAAGAGTTAAATATAGTATAATGGTGAATTTTGATTAGATGGATTTTATTAATTTGTTAGATAGTCAAGGTACAAGTGGTGCGTACTGAAAGTCAGTTGTTTTGAAAAATGAGGTATCGGGATCTTATTTTCATAAAAAGAGCTCGTAAATATTTTTATTAAATATTTACGGAATTTTTGTATAAATGGATTGAAGTTTGGTTTGATAATTTTAATGATTTGATAGTTACTTAAGTAAAAAGGATTAAATCGTAAAAATAAAAAAGTTAATTATTAAAGGACTTCAATGGTAAATTAAATGAGGTTTAAAAGGAAATTAGACCGTAGTACATATGGGTGGACGGTTTGGTTATAATTTTGCATTGTTTTATTGAAATTTTTTTAATTAAAAATAATGGTTAGATAAATATAATAAAACATAATGAAAAGCAAACATCTTTTTACTTTCTTCTTCCACCGAAAATGAAACTTCAAAACTCCTTTGTTGAACATGTTCAGCCAACTTAGGGTCATTGCATAGTAATGTTTTCTAAGTATGTTTTTCGTAATTTATATGTTTTTGATGTCATTGCAATTAGGTCTATTTAATTCGCATATCTATTTTCAAAATTATTAAAGATTTATAAAATTTTCATTCATGTTAATTGAACTTTTTGAATGCTTATGGTAAATTTTGAAGCATAGAAATGAAATAAGATTAGTTTGTCTAGTAAATTTTGTGAATATTTTGAAATTTTGTATGATTTTTTTGTAAATTTTGATAATAGGAGGTTGTATAAGAACATAAATGAAGTGGGTTTAAAATTTGAAGTTCAAATTCGGAAGATATGATAAGTTCGATTTTAGGGACTAAATTGAATAAAATATAAAATTTTTGGGGAAACCGAATAATGAAATTGAGTTGATACATATTTATAATTGGATGAAATAAGGGAGTTGAAATTTATAAATTGAATTGAATAATTGTATAGATCAGGAATTGGACCAAATCAAAATTAATCTGGGAAAAAGACATTTGTTGATTAGTTCTTAGAGAATTGATTATTTGTTGTTTTTTCAGGTAAGTCCGCATAGTATGATTGTATTTAAATTATTTTACATTTGATTGTAAATTTGTATTTGTTTGATTTTAATTTGAATGGTTCACAATTTGGTACAAAAGGTGAGTTCTGGATTGATTTGCAAATGAAGGATAAATTGACAGATAAAACAAATTTAATATGTTGAATTGAATTATGAGATATAAAATGAATTTATAGTTGGCTATAATGATTTGAATCATACTAGCATGAAATTGATTGACTACCGAGATAGAAGATAAAATTTATTATAGTATGACTAGGTGAAATTATAAAATTAACTTGGAATCAAGATGAATTATATTGTCACTTATTTGAATTGATGATTGATTGATGAAATTATGATATGAAATTGAGAAATTGACTTATAAATGAAATTGAGAAATTGTATCATATTAAATGTTCGGTAGAATCAGATATAGTTGGCATGCCATAGGATAGGAAGAGTTAAGGGTTATACGACTACGTGTCGAGGAGTGCTGGGCACACCCATTTGTCAGTTATACCGACTATTGCTAAGCACATCTATTTTTTTGGTTATACTGACTAGTGCTGGGCACATCTTACCATTTTCGGATTTATCCGATAGGCACTAGGTGTCAAATTGGTGTGATTGGTTGGATCTGTATATCCGTTCGAGTCCGAGTCAGGTTAATAAGAGTATAAAATGTGATATTTTATTTGTGTGATATAATTGGATTGATAATTGTGAAATGGTAATAAAAAGTTGAATAAAATATATATATGAATATCGATAGTATTGAATGCTCATATGTATTGGATATACAAGCCGGAGGGCCAATATGGAAATGTGATAAATCTATGAATTAGATGCAGAATTCAAACAATAAAATGGAATGATGACTACCATTATATTGAAATTGGATGTATTGTTGACAACAAAATGAAATGATACGTATAATCTTTAGATTGATTAATTGAAGCTTGTATACATTAATGCATGTGTATCATTGAGACTTTTAGTTGTATTTGTAAATTGAAATGTTGATTAGAATGTTGTGAATGGTATTGAGTTGTTAGTTCCATGCGATTAGTATTAAAATTAATTGAAATGCTACATGTTCAAATTATTATATGAATTGGTTATGGGATGAACTCACCTTGTTGATAAAAGAGTTGTCGGGTTTAGGAAAAATCGTCAAGTTGAATAACTTCTTGTATAAATTCATAAAATGAGGTAAGTTGTTGTTGTGAAAAATAAAATAGAATAAAATAAATAAAAATAAAGAACACATAAATTTTACGTGGAAACCCTTTCGGAAAAAAACCACGAGGCGAGAGGAGAAGAAAATTCACTATGTCGAAAATTTTTACTCTAATACAAGAGGAATAGACTATGTCTATTTATAGGCTTGCAAAGCCATATTCTAGTAGGATTGAAACACCTTATCCTAATCAATATAAAATAGATGGAGTTTAATAAGGTTTAAAAACCTTATTCTAAAATAAAATAAAAGAAGTCTAGTTCTATATGGATTTTACTTTTA
Source organism: Gossypium arboreum (assembly GCF_025698485.1). Lineage (NCBI taxonomy): Eukaryota > Viridiplantae > Streptophyta > Magnoliopsida > Malvales > Malvaceae > Gossypium > Gossypium arboreum. The sequence goes on from NC_069081.1 coordinate 3,601,919, forward strand.
TTTTATTTTCCATCGTATTTTATTTAAATAAGAATTTGGGTCACTTAATTCTAACAATCTCCACCTTGACACAAATTCTCAATGAACAAGTTCTTCATCGCGAACTTTCAATAAACAAGTTCTTCACCTCTTCCAAAAACCCTTAAGGGTTTAACTTCAACAATGAACACCAACCAAGTCTAAGCAATGCTCAAACTTGGTTATAGGAAGTGACTTAGTCATCATATCTGCAGGATTTTCATGAGTGCTAATTTTGCTCACAACAATATCACCACGAGCAATAATATCACGAACAAAATGATACCGAATATCAATGTGTTTTGTTCTCTCATGAAACATTTGATCTTTTGTAAGAAAGATGGCACTGATATCACAAAATCATGTCTGATTTGAAGGTCTTCATTGAGTTCACTAAATAGTCCCTTCAACCAAATAGCTTCTTTACAAGCCTCGATGAATCGCCATGTACTCAACTTCAATGGTAGACAAAGCGATCATGTAGTTTGCAAAGTGGCTTTCCAACTAATTGCACAACCTCCGATTGTAAAGACGTAACTTTGTGAGAGATCTTCTTCTATCAAGGTCTCCAGCAAAATCAGCATCAACATACCCTATAACTCCATCTTTAGTTCTTCCAAACTGTAAGCAAACATTAGTAGTGCCTCGTAAGTATCTTAAAATCCACCGAATCGCTTTCCGGTGTTCTTTACCGAGATTCGCCATGTATCTCGCTAAGCTGACCGATGTTGCATATGATAAATCGGGCGTGAACAAACCATAGCATACATGAGAGATCCTCTTGCACTAGAGTATGGAACATGTGACACGTACTCAATCTCATTATCGATTGAGGAGATAAGGCCGATGAAAGTCCGAAATGGTCGCTAAAGGAGTACTAACAGCTTAGCACTCTGCATATTGAACACGCAAAGAACTTTCTCAATGTACCCTTCCGACTTAGGTACAATTTACTTGCTTTTCTATCTCGAGAATCTCCATACCAAGTATCTTCTTTGCTGGTCCTAAATCTTTCATCTCAAATTCTTCACTTAGTTGGGCTTTAACCTTTCTTATCTCTCTTTTATCTTTTCTTTGCTATCAACATGTCATCAACATAAAGAAGTAGATACACAAAAGAACCATCATTTTTTTCTTAAAGTAGACACAACTGTCAAAACTACTTCTTTTGAAATCATGAGAAGTCATAAAGGAATCAAACCTCTTGTACCACTGTCTTGGTGATCTGTTTCAAACCGTAAAGGGACTTTTTTCAAGCAAACATAGTCCTCTTTTTCGAGACTATAAAACCCTCTCGTTGTTGCATGTAAATATCTTCCTCAAGTTTTCCATTCAAAATGCAGTTTTACATCTAACCGCTCAAGCTCCAAATCATGCATGGCCACAATACCAAGCAAAGCTCGAATCGAACTATGCTTAACAACCGAGAGAACACATCTGTGAAGTCCACTCGGAATTTGATCAGAACCCTTTGCAACAAGCCTTGCTTTATATCCGGTTCTTCAACTCCTGAGTCCCTTCTTTCTTTTAAACACCCATTTACAACGAACACCTTTTTACCTTTAGGAAGTTTTACAAGATCCCATGTTCTGTTTTTGTGGAGTGATTCCATCTCCTCTTGCATAGCAAACATCCACTTTTCTCGAGTCTTCACACTAATCGCCTCGAAATAATTAAATGGCTCTTGATTCGCATCTATATCTTCACCACATTTAAAGCATAAGCAACTAGATCAACCTCGGCATACTTCTTTGGAGGTTTAATTTCTCTTCTTGTCCTGTTTTTGGCGATAGAGTATTGCGGTGAAGAAGCAACTCTATTCTCAATTTTGTCTTGGCTTGAGGAGTTGATTACAGTATTAATCGATGCTCCACCGCTTTTGGTTTTCTTTATTGGAAGAGTCTTTAAGAGATAAGTTAGGTAGCATAGCGGTTTCATCAAAAACAACATCTCTGCTAATCACAACTTTTCTATTTTCAGGACACCATAACTTATAGCCTTTTACACCAGCTTTATAACCAAGAAAACGCATTTAATGGATCTCGGTTCCAATTTTCCATTATCAACATGAGCATCGCAGACACCCAAAAATTTTTAAATCGAATAATTAGCGGGATTACCGACCATACCTCTTGTGGAGTCTTTTTCTCAATGGCAACGGATGGAGATCGGTTGATCAAAAACATGCAGAGAGGTCGCTCGCCCAAAATGACTTGTAAGTTGGCATTTGACAACATACATCGAACCTTCTCCATGATCGTTCGTTCATTCGCTTCAACGCCGCTTTTCTTTGTGGAGTATGACGAATCGTCAAGTGTCTCATGATCCTTCCGACTTGCACAATCTATTAAACTCATCGAAACGTAACTCTAAGCCATTGTGCATGCGGAGGTATTTTATCTGCTTTTCCGTCTATTTTTCAATCATAATTTTCCAAGACTTAAATGTGGAAAACACATCGCTTTTACGCTTGGGAAGAACGCCCAAACTTTTCTCGAAAAATCATCAATAAAGGTTAGCATATAATTAGCTCCACCTCTCGAAGGCACTCGGACGGCCCCACAGATCGTAATGGATATACTCCAACGTTTCCTTCGTGTTATGGATTCCTCTAGTGAATCGAACTCTCTTTTGCTTCCCAAAACACACGGTGCTCACGAAATTCAGGTTTGCAAATTCCTTGCCCATTAAGAAGTCCTCTTTTGCTTAATTCGCCATGCCATTCTCACTCATATGCCCTAGGCGATATGCCAAAGTTTAGTAATATCATCATCGACAAGGAAGAGGAAGCGGCAATTGCATCACCAATAATAATAGAACCTCAGAAACATATAACTTGGCAATCTTTCTTTGCCCTTTCATCACAACAAGGGACCCTTTGGAAATCTTTAAACGCCACTTTCAAATGTGTATCTGCCCTTTTGAATCAAGAGTACTCAACGAAATTAAATTTCTTTTCAATTCGGAACATGCCGCACGTCACTAAGTGTTCGACAACTCCATCAAACATCTTAACTTTAATTGTTCCAACACTGCGATTTTACATGAAGCATTATTTCCCATCAAAACAACACCTTGAGACTTCGTTTCATAAGTTGTAAACCAATCCCGATTGGGACTCATGTGGAAGGTGCAGCTGAATCAAGTATCCACTCTCGCTTACTTTAGAATCATTGATGAAGCAACTAGAAGTTCACCATCGCTGTAGTCTTCTACAACATCGCCTTCACCGAATTTTCGGCTGTTTTCCTTTTGATTCGCACCTCCTTTTAATCTTATTTTGTAGCTTATAGCACTCAAATTTAATGTGCCCTTTCTTCTTGCGAAGTTGCAAGTTTTACCTCTGTTTGAAGATTTCGATCTACCCTTAGATTTACCACGAGGATTTCGTTCCTGTGTTCTACCACGATCATCATCAACATTCCGGTCTTGTCTCCCACGAACAATGAGACCCTCTCCCTGAGAGTTGGGTTTAACCACAAGATGCTTCATCTTATCATACGAGGTTAAAGAATCATAAACCTCATCAACTGTGAGAGACTCGCGGCTATATAAAATCGTGTCTCTAAAGGTTGAATAAGATGGGGGCAACGAACAAAGTAGAATCAACCCTAGATCTTCCTTATCATACTGAACCTCCATGGCCTCCAAGTTTGAGAGAATTTCTTTAAACACCATTAAGTGTTCGTGTCTGACGCACCTTCCTCCAAACGATGAGCATAAAGACGCCGCTTCATATGCAACTTGCTTGTTAGAGTTTTCGACATACATATTTGTTCTAGCCTCTTCCATAATGCAATGGCGAGTTTTCTCTTTCATCACATCCCGCAAAATTTCGTTGGACAAATGCGAGATGTAATTGTGTTAATGCCTTTCGATCCTTACGTTTCTTCTCTTCATCTGTTAATGTCGAAGGCATCTTATCTATCCTAGCGGGGCATCCTCTAGATCCATCTGCAAGAACGCTTGCATCTTAATTTGCCACAACGCAAATCTGTGTTGCGATCCAACGGTGAATTTCGTACTTCAAAGACGCCATTACAAAGATTGAGATGAATAACCCTAAGCTCGGATACCAATTTGTGAAAAATAAAATAGAATAAAATAAATAAAATAAAGAACACATAAATTTTACGTGGAAACCCTTTCGGAAAAAAACCACAGGCGAGAGGAGAAGAAAATTCACTATGTCGAAAAATTTTACTCTAATACAAGAGGAATAGACTATGTCTATTTATAGGCTTGCAAAGCCATATTCTAGTAGGATTGAAACACCTTATCCTAATCAATATAAAATAGATGGAGTTTAATAAGGTTTAAAAACCTTATTCTAAAATAAAATAAAAGAAGTCTAGTTCTATATGGATTTTACTTTTATTTTATTTTCCATCATATTTTATTTAAATAAGAATTTGGGTCACTTAATTCTAACAGTTGTTTTAATAACTGTGAACTTACTAAGCATTTGTAATGCTTACCCCACGTTTTCCTTTTTACTGTATATTGCTAACTTGTAAAACGTGTCAAGTGGATCGTTGAGAAGCTCACACTATCATGTTGTTGTTTCGGTAAACTTTTAATCATTTAAAGCCCGATTTTGTGGCATGTATATAGGTGATTTGTTTTTGGTCAATCTTGCGTGTTGATGCTTTAGTTCTTGAATGTGGTTTGTGTTTTGATTGGTTATATGTTATGTGCATAGGTTGATATGTGTAAGTGTTTTACATGATTGCTAATGGTATTGAAGGCTTGCATGTTATGTTTACATGTCTTGTATCTCAATATATATATGTGTATGAATGATGAAAGTTAATGGTTAGTTTATTCTTGAGAATGACTTGATGCATAATTGCTTAGTATAAAAATAAATAGATAATGATTGTGTGCATGATTTCAAGATGCAAAAAGATAAAAATGGAGATGTTATTTGTGCACTAAATGAGGTATATTTGGAAATTGATTTGTATGATCTAAAGTGTTCTTGTTGAGGGGGTACTTGGTGCCAATATGACATGATAATTGGTGTTGGTTGTGGATGATAAATTAATGTTCTGCATATATGAGAAGGTTGACTAATGTGAAATGAATGGCATAAATGGTATTAATTGAGTTGAATGAATTGTAATTTTTTGAAATCCTCGATTTGTGATGGTGTCATTGAAGTATATTGGTTAGTGAATTAGGGATTGATATATGTATGTTTTGGCTTGATTTTAAAATGTTTTGAATTGCCAAAATTTGTTTTAAAGTTACTTTTAAAATTTATTTTAAAGTAAATACTTTATGATCTATTTGGTACCACACGAGCAGCCACACAGTTGTGTGAGATACATGAGTTAGAGGCACAATCGTGTGTAGCTTGTAAAATATTAATATTTTGGTCCACATGATCCCCGTTTGTTACATGGTTTGACCACACGGTCGTGTGACTATTAGAGGGCATGGCCATATTTTTGCCACACAGTCACAAAGAGTTACATGGCTTGGGCACGTGGCCATGTGACCTCTGGTTTTCACACTTGTCTTTAACTTTTGAAAATGTTTCAATTTAATCCTTATTTGTGCTCGGGTCAACTTAAGAGCTTTCGTAAGCTCGAATATGACTCGAATTAATTATATATCATAATACTTGAGTGTTTATGACATGAATGATTATTTGAAGGATTTATTTATGATATAATTGATTTGTAATTTTGGAAATGTTGCAAATTAGACCTAATTGAATTTTGGGTGATACTAGAGCATATGTAAGCTCATATAAGGCATTGGAAATATTGTATTTGGTGTTTATGAATTGAATTGGATTTGATTGTATGATTTCTATTTAATTTGAGTATTAATTTTATATTTATGAAGTATTCCTTGTTTATTTGAAATAATCATTGTGAATTGGAGGCGTTCGGTTCCGGTTATGATTGTACCATTCCATAGATCGAGTCTGGCGATCGGACTAGGTAATGGCTGTTACACCACGCCCATACTGGCCACAACCACCACAGAATACTTTACTTATGCATAGATAAATTAATTATACAGTACAGTGCATAAAAAAGATGATTTACCTCTTGATCGATAATGATCTTAAAACTGAACCAACAAAAGAGTTAACCAAATTGAAGTTAAGTGAAAAAATAGAGTTTTAGAAAATTTGAAAGGAATAAAAATTTGGGGGACAATCAATCTTCTTCGTGAAGATTCCCCTCCTTTAAACTGTTAGATGGACAGAAACGTATCCCGTAAGTTAAAACTGCCGTCTAGACCCACCATCACGCTTTCAACACATGTAAGTGTCTTAAAAGGGTCACTTTATAACCCTTCTTTGACCAGCCGGGGGGACAAATTGTTACAATCACACATCTCATGACCCGATTTAGATGGTGACCCGACTAGAGAAACCCAAGAATGGCAACCCAACTCAGGAACCCTAATAGCTCGCCATCCCCCTGTCCGTCTAACATCTATAGCTAGCCATCTTTCGTGTCCATGGTTCGCCATCCCCCTGTCTACCTAACGTCCACAGCTCACTTCTCCTTATTTGTACACCTATAAGGATTTCTTTTCAAGGAACTATGTCAGATCTAGGAGGGATAACATGTCCTCATGTATGACACATAGTTATCCCCTAGTATATCCTATCAAAGAACCATGCCTTATAGATACGAGGAGTAATCTCAAAAGGAAAAAGGGGGATAATAAAAAAACCATCAACATATATAAATCAAAAAGGAAAAAAAAGTGAAAAAAAAAAATAATAAAGTCTTAGAACTCTGACTAATTGAGTAATCAGGGTGCGGTGCTCGGGTTATCATCTATCTTTGTTTCAAAAGATCAAGTGATATTCTAAGCGGTTCACTTACTCTCCTGGTCATAATAATTATGAGTATAGCTAGTAACCAACTAGAGTTGTGATTGATTGAGCAGCTAAAGTGAGGTATTAATATTGTCATCTCTCTTCGTGCTAAAAGATTTAATGACACTCTAGACAAGTCAATAAGATGCGTGACTTGAAAAAAGAAAAATAAAAAATAGGAATAAAATATTATTTATGGTTGTGAACTCTGTTTGATTAAGATGTCTTAACAAGTTTGGTACAAAGTCAACTTTATGGAGCATAATTCAATTTTATTGTGATAAATTGGGTCCTTAACTAGACTTGCAAGTCATTGGGTTTGTTGTTAAGAAAAAGATTGTGGAATTACTATTTTAATTGTATCTATTTATTTAAATTGATTGAACATTGTCGAAGATGACCTAAGTTAAACGATTTTGTCATGTTTATGGTGATTGATACAGCCACCAATTCCAAAAGGAATCAAGATATCAATCTTCCGAATGGTTTAACCACTAGAAGTAAAGCACATCAAAGAAAGATTAAGTTGAGTTCATTTGTCCAGGAATTCATTTTTTTTTTTCCATTTTGAAGAAACCCAAGACCAAGAATTCCTTAACCATGGTAATTGCTAAAAATAACATAATAACCTGTAACAAGCACTTAAGAATAAATGATTAAAATGAAACAAAAATGACAACACAAATTTAATGTGGTTCAACCCCTTTAGCCTGCATCCAATATATATATATAATTACTTTTTATTTATAAACTTGGTCAATAAGGATTCTAATTTCTTAAGACTTATCATATAATATAAATACTAATTAAGTAAATTTAGTGACTAAGTAATCTCGAACCAGTAGAATTATATTCCAATCCTATTTTAACACCAATTAGAATTTAGATCAATATCTAACAATAATCTTGACTGACATGATGCCTTAAAATGCTTCTTGGATGACCTTTTTCACTATAATCAAACATATTAATTTTGATCTTTCCCAACATTTCATCTCTCTTTTCATGAGAGGTACTCTCATCTGTATATGGTGGAAGAGAATCTATTAGGAATCGACCTGTATAAACAATGAGCAAGAAAAGGTAGAGAAGATCGAACACAAATACTTACGTTGAAAGCTCCTCTGAAGAGGATAAAAATCATAGGAAAAAGAGTTATAACCTTTTCAATAAATGAGTAAACAAACTAGAGTACAATATGGAGAAAATAAACCTAAACATACTAAATGCACATTACCCAAAACCCTTAATACAAAGCTCAAAAACCTAAAGAGCAAAATGGTAAACAAAACCCTAATTCTTAGAAGGCACTCACAAAAGGGCTATAAAATACTCTCCACAATCATCATGAAAACTATCACCAAAACTAGTTTACAACTACATCTTGTTTCCCCAAAAGAAAAGCCCTTGCTGATTGGCGTCTCAAAACATGGATACAAGGTTCCTTTAAATAGGCGAAGGTTAGAGTTCTAATCATACTAAAATATCCCTTGAATAATCAGAGTCCAGTTGGGAGAAGAATTCCTGCTGAAAGTCTAAAATGCGGCTTCCAAATAGGAGAACATGTCATGACATCGCAACATTCCATTTGCCTTGTCATGACTTCGTCTATCACGTTGTCCTGACGAGCCGACGCTTCTTGTCCCAACGTCGGGACTGTTTTGGCCCTTCTTTAGTTGCTCTTTGATTTTCATCTAAGGTGCTTGTAATGTGTCCGATAAATGCGAGGCACGCCCTACAAATTTCCACATTGACTCGTATTTATCACGCCTCCTTTTCTATGCTCCGTCACGGATCAAACTTGAATTTTGCTGAATGCCAACCAAGTCTAAATCATGATCGAACTTGGAAACTAAAGGACACTTAGTCTTCAAATCAAAGTTGTATAATGCAACAAGGGCTAATAATACCTGAATACAAGAGACTCTCTCCACCTGATTGTAACCCTTTACGACAAACCTTTCCTTAAACACTCTACGAACCACTTCAGTCTTAAAGACCAAAAAAGAGATATGATTATTCTCTAAATCAGACATATGCTTGACATCTGGCATGACTCCACCTTCAGCTAGATTATATGGAGAGCAACAAATCATTACCTTTGTCCTCGACCATATCAGCTACCTTTTTGAAATAAACATATTCAAATATTCATTCAATCTATATATGTTAGAATTAAGTGACCCAAATTCTTATTTAAATAAAATACGATGGAAAATAAAATAAAAGTAAAATCCATATAGAACTAGACTTCTTTTATTTTATTTTAGAATAAGGTTTTAAACCTTATTAAACTCCATCTATTTTATATTGATTAGGATAAGGTGTTTCAATCCTACTAGAATATGGCTTTGCAAGCCTATAAATAGACATAGTCTATTCCTCTTGTATTAGAGTAAAAATTTTTCGACATAGTGAATTTTCTTCTCCTCTGCTGTGGTTTTTTTCCAAAAGGGTTTCCACGTAAAATTTATGTGTTCTTTATTTTTATTTATTTTATTCTATTTTATTTTTCACAAATTGGTATCGAGCTTCCGGGTTATTCATCTCGATCACGGTAATGGCGTCTTTGAAGTATGAAATTCATTGTTGGATCGCAACACCGATTTGCGTTGTGGCAAATTAAGATGCAAGCGCTTCTTGCAGATGGATCTAGAGGATGCCCGCTAGGATAGATAAGATGCCTTCGACATTAACAGATGAAGAGAAGAAGCGTAAGGATCGAAAGGCATTAACACAATTACATCTGCATTTGTCCAACGAAATTTTGCAGGATGTGATGAAAGAAAACTGCCGCTGCATTATGGAAGAGGCTAGAACAAATATGTATGTCGAAAACTCTAACAAGCAAGTTGCATATGAAGCAGCGTCTTTATGCTCATCGTTTGGAGGAAGGTGCGTCTGTACACGAACACTTAACAGTGTTTAAAGAAATTCTCTCAAACTTGGAGGCCATGGAGGTTCAGTATGATAAGGAAGATCTAGGGTTGATTCTACTTTGTTCGTTGCCCCCGTCTTATTCAACCTTTAGAGACACGATTTTATATAGCCATGAGTCTCTCACAGTTGATGAGGTTTATGATTTTTAACCTCGTATGATAAGATGAAGCATCTTGTGGTTAAACCCAACTCTCAGGGAGAGGGTCTCATTGTTCGTGGGAGACAAAACCGGAATGTTGATGATGATCGTGGTAGAACACAGGAACGGAATCCTCGTGGTAAATCTAAGGGTAGATCGAAATCTTCAAACAGAGGTAAAACTTGCAACTTCGCAAGAAAAAGGGCACATTAAATCTGAGTGCTATAAGCTACAAAATAAGATTAAAAGGAGGTGCGAATCAAAAGGAAAACAAACGAAAATTCCGGTGAAGCTGATGTTGTAGAAGTCTACAGCGATGGTGAACTTCTAGTTGCTTCTGTCAATGATTCTAAAGTAAGCGAGGAGTGGATACTTGATTCAGGCTGCACCTTCCACATGAGTCCCAATCGGGATTGGTTTACAACTTATAAAACAGTGTCTGAAGGTGTTGTTTTGATGGGAAATAATGCTTCATGTAAAATCGCAGTGTTGGAACAATTAAAGTTAAGATGTTTGATGGAGTTGTCGAACACTTAGTGACGTGCGGCATGTTCCGAAATTGAAAAGAAATTTAATTTCGTTCGGTACTCTTGATTCAAAAGAATGCAGATACACAAACTGAAAGTGGGGTTTTAAAGATTTCAAAGGGTCCTTGTTGTGATGAAAGGGCAAAGAAAGATTGCGGTTATATGTTTCTGAGGTTCTCTTATTCTTGGTGATGCAATTGTCGCTTCCTCTTCCTTGTCGATGATGATATTACTAAACTTTGGCATATCGCCTAGGGCATATGAGTGAGAATGGCATGGCGAAATTAAGCAAAGAGGACTTCTTAATGGGCAAGGAATTTGCAAACCGAATTTCGTGAGCACTTGTGTTTTGGGAAGCAAAAGAGAGTTCGATTCACTAGAGGAATCCATAACACGAAGGAAGCGTTGGAGTATATCCATTACGATCGTGGGGGCCGTCGAGTGCCTTCGAGAGGTGGAGCTAATTATATGCTAACCTTTATTGATGATTTTTCCGAAAAGTTTGGGCGTTCTTCCGAAGCGAAAGCGATGTGTTTTCCACATTTAAGTCTTGGAAAATTATGATTGAAAAGCAGACGGAAAAGCAGATAAAATACCTCCGTGCAGACAATGGCTTAGAGTTACGTTCGATGAGTTTAATAGATTGTGCAAGTCGGAAGGATCATGAGACACTTGACGATTCGTCATACTCCACAAAAAAGCGGCGTTGCGAACGAATGAACGAACGATCATGGAGAAGGTTCGATGTATGTTGTCAAATGCCAACTTACCAAGTCATTTTGGGCGAAGCGACCTCTCGCATGTTTTTGATCAACCGATCTCCATCCGTTGCCATTGAGAAAAGACTCCACAAGAGGTATGGTCCGTAATCCCGCTAATTATTCGATTTAAAGATTTTTGGGTGTCTGCGTATGCTCATTTTGATAATGGAAAATTGGAACCGAGATCCATTAAATGCGTTTTCTTGGTTATAAAGTGGTGTAAAAGGCTATAAGTTATGGTGTCCGAAAATAGAAAAGTTGTGATTAGCAGAGATGTTGTTTTGATGAAACGCTATGCTACCTAACTTATCTCTTAAAGACTCTTCCAATAAAGAAAACCAAAAGCGGTGGAGCATCGATTAATACGAATCAACTCCTCAAGCCAAGACAAAATTGAGAATAGAGTTGCTTCTTCACCGCAATACTCTATCGCCAAAACAGGACAAGAAGAGAAATTAAACCTCCAAAGAAGTATGCCGAGGTTGATCTAGTTGCTTATGCTTTAAATGTGGTGAAGATATAGATGCGAGTCAAGAGCCATTTAATTATTACGAGGCGATTAGTGTGAAGACTCGAGAAAAGTGGATGTTTGCTATGCAAGAGGAGATGGAATCACTCCACAAAAAGCGAACATGGGATCTTGTAAAACTTCCTAAAGGTAAAAAGGCATTCGTTGTAAATGGGTGTTTAAAAGAAAGAAGGACTCGGGAGTTGAAGAACCCGGATATAAAGCAAGGCTTGTTGCAAAGGGTTCTGATCAAATTCGAGTGGACTTCACAGATGTGTTCTCTCCGGTTGTTAAGCATAGTTCGATTCGAGCTTTGCTTGGTATTGTTGCCATGCATGATTTGGAGCTTGAGCGGTTAGATGTAAAAGCGCATTTTGCATGGAGAACTTGAGGAAGATATTTACATGCAACAACCGGAGGGTTTTATAGTCTCGAAAAAGAGGACTATGTTTGCTTGCTGAAAAAGTCCCTTTACGGTTTGAAACAGTCACCAAGACAAGTGGTACAAGAGGTTTGATTCCTTTATGACTTCTCATGATTTCAAAAGAAGTAGTTTTGACAGTTGTGTCTACTTTAAGAAAAAGCAGTGATGGTTCTTTTGTGTATCTACTTCTTTATGTTGATGACATGTTGATAGCGACAAAAGATAAAGAGAGATAAGAAAGGTTAAAGCCCAACTAAGTGAAGAATTTGAGATGAAAGATTTAGGACCAGCAAAGAAGATACTTGGTATAGAGATTCTCGAGATAGAAAAGCAAGTAAATTGTACCTAAGTCGGAAGGGTACATTGAGAAAGTTCTTTGCGGGTTCAATATGCAGAGTGCTAAGCTGTTAGTACTCCTTTAGCGACCATTTCGGACTTTCATCGGCCTTATCTCCTCAATCGATAATGAGATTGAGTACATGTCACATGTTCCATACTCTAGTGCAGAGGGATCTCTCATGTATGCTATGGTTTGTTCACGTCCGATTTATCATATGCGATCGGTCAGATTAGCGAGATACATGGCGAATCCTGGTAAAGAACACTGGAAAGCAGTTCAGTGGATTTTAAGATACTTACGAGGCACTACTAATGTTTGCTTACAGTTTGGAAGAACTAAAGATGGAGTTATAGGGTATGTTGATGCTGATTTTGCTGGAGACCTTGATAGAAGAAGATCTCTCACAGGTTACGTCTTTACAATCGGAGGTTGTGCAATTAGTTGGAAAGCCACTTTGCAAACTACAATCGCTTTGTCTACCACTGAAGCTGAGTACATGGCGATTACTGAGGCTTGTAAAGAAGCTATTTGGTTGAAGGGACTATTTAGTGAACTCAATGAAGACCTTCAAATCAGCACAGTATTTTGTGACAGTCAGAGTGCCATCTTTCTTACAAAAGATCAAATGTTTCATGAGAGAACAAAACACATTGATATTCGGTATCATTTTGTTCGTGATATTATTGCTCGTGGTGATATTGTTGTGAGCAAAATTAGCACTCATGAAAATCCTGCAGATATGATGACTAAGTCACTTCCTATAACCAAGTTTGAGCATTGCTTAGACTTGGTTGGTGTTCATTGTTGAAGTTAAACCCTTAAGGGGTTTTTTGGAAGAGGTGAAGAACTTGTTTATTGAAAGTTCGCAATGAAGAACTTGTTCATTGAAAATTTGTGTCAAGGTGGAGATTGTTAGAATTAAGTGACCCAAATTCTTATTTAAATAAAATACGATGGAAAATAAAATAAAAGTAAAATCCATATAGAACTAGACTTCTTTTATTTTATTTTAGAATAAGGTTTTTAAACCTTATTAAACTCCATCTATTTTATATTGATTAGGATAAGGTGTTTCAATCCTACTAGAATATGGCTTTGCAAGCCTATAAATAGACATAGTCTATTCCTCTTGTATTAGAGTAAAATTTTTCGACATAGTGAATTTTCTTCTCCTCTGCGTGGTTTTTTTCCGAAAGGGTTTCCACGTAAAATTTATGTGTTCTTTATTTTTATTTATTTTATTCTATTTTATTTTTCACAATATACATAAATCCTTTAAAAATTCAACATAAAAAAAATCAAAGATTCAACATATATTTAATCATAACACTAAATCGATATATTAATTCATAAAATCTTAAGAACAAATCATCTAAAATATTAGAACAAATCTTCCATTTCCAATTATTCAACTTGGCAATGTTTTAGTGCCACTTGTTAGAATGAATTAAATCTTATATGAAACTTAATCTTCCAAGGTTCATCATGTCAAATGATTAAGAAAATAAATTAGATACGAAGTGTACCTAAAACAATTAATATGTTGAAATCCTTGAGCCTTGTCATGTGTATATTCCATATTAGTATGTTATTAAGAGAAAATGACTCATTTTTAATTAGATGGATGTCAAAAAATTAAGTTTCATATAATTTGAAGATCATAACCCTAATTTGTAACTTATACACATTTAGTACAATTTTTAATTTAGCATAATTTCTAATTAGCTCATTATAAATAAAATTAGTTACTAGTGTATCTACATATAGCCAACTATACTTTATTTGATAACTGAAGCGATTATCATTAACCATATTAGATTTCTTTTAATTTGTACTAACTTTTTTTATACCAAATAACATATAATTATAGTTATACGCTTAAGGTTGTGTCATTTATTAATCGAATAAATAGATTTTTTTGAAATTCTAAAACAAAATGATAGAAATATTAAGATTTAAATTTGGGTTTATAAATGTTTTTTAAAATAATTGCAAGATTTAATTGAACTAATAATTAGAGTAATTAAATTGAGGTTGATAAATTTTAAAGTCAAAGCTCAATTTAAACTTGAGCTTTATATTTAATTATTAAATTCTAATAAATAAAATCAAGTTGCTAGTAAAAGTTTATTTAAGCAATATAGTGTAATTATACACTTAAAGAAATTTCATCCCCAGAGTTTCCCATTAACAAAACAGTTGTTTAAACACAAGCCCTTTTACTACACTCCTGCTGCGCACTCTAATCCCAACGCACTGCCATACCATACTTAACCTTTACCAAAAACAATATTACTTCACTAACACACACAAAGCACTATTCTACAAATAGATAGTCAAATCATTCTCAAACAACAATACACCAAGTCAAAATAACCTACAACCATATCTGTCTCAATGTTGTCGAGGACACTCCCTAATCCAATGCTCTGTGGACTGCATCTGAAACACGCTCCTAAATTTTTTCGACATTCGCTCGGATGACGCTTCTTACAATGCCCACAAACCAAAACGTCCACTCCACTAGTAGAACCTTTGTCATTACCTTTACTACCATCTTACTGAGATTTGACATGCTTCACAGATCGAGGTTCCGTACCCAAAAGACTGCGATCCCTCTTCTTCCTACACTCCCCACACCTACCTTCAACCACTTCTTTGGTTCACTTTAAACTAGCGTCGAAGACTTTCTCTAAAAATTCCCTCACCATCTGAGTCAATGCCTCAGTACCAACCTCTGGGTTATCGTTACCTGCAGCTGGTGAAACCATAGCGACCTCTGACTCCTAAGCAGTCACACATCCCAGAGAAGTAGATGACTCTTCGAGAGTCCCACTAGGCTGATCCTCGCAATTTAGCTTGTCACCAGAATTCATATTGAACCTTGTAACTAAACTTAAGAGATCTACCATATCGAAACCAAACACACAAAAAAAGAAGAAGAATCTAAACACTATAGTTCTAAACTTACAATCTCGAAGTTTCATACGGACTAACATCAGAGTTTCAGACATTTTGTTTTCGTAAAACATTTTCAAAACACAAGTCATTTTCAAAATATTGTGGTATGTTTGTCAAAAAAATATTTTTAACACGCACATGCGAACACGTAAAACACTAATCGAGTTTTTGCAAACCTAGCTCGAATTCCATTAAATGTAACACCCCGAAACCTGGCCTAGAAGTTTCGACTGAATCCCAGATGTCATATTGACCACCAAAATGGCAAAATACGAATCAAGAGTTTAAACACATAATTTCTTTTCGAAATCTTTTTCTTTTGCCGCTTACCAAAACTGAAAACAAATTTTGCCAAAACGCTTTGCAAATGTTGAAATTATTTCCGTTTAAAACTCTACTTGGAACTAATTTACAATTAATGAGTTATTGATAACTATAATGTCATCTTGCCAAAATATCATATTTAGTTTTAAACTCATACGCAACATTACAAATTTTAAGTTTTGAAAACCATAAACTCAAAACGTACTGATTGTCTGAAAACAAAAACACATACCACAGTATTATAAACTCCCTTGCAAATCAACTGAAAATAATAAACTGAATTTTAAGAATCATCATTAAAACAAACCAAACTCTTTAAGAATCTGAGACCACCAGTATGCCTAGTCCAACCTCCAAGCACAAAGTTAACCTAAAAAGAGAGGAAACTAAGGGGATGAGCTATCTGAGTTCAATGTGAGACCGAAAAAGTAGTAAAGGCAAATGACCATGAATCAAAATAGATATTTTAAAAGAGATCTTGTAGACTAAGTATAAAAGTTTTGGTCTGGTTATCAGACATATAAACAGTGTCATTGCCAAGCATAACATAAAGATATCATCCTTAACACTCCAATTACCTAATCACGTTAGACTACTCAAATTATTTTGCAGTTATGCCACTATCCTTGCAGACAGACTTATACTCGAATATAAAAATGTATGCAGCAAACTAAAAACCCACCCAACCAACCGAACGCCACTTCGTCCACCCTGCACACCACATTTTTGGCAAAATTTGTTTTTAGTCTTGCTAAGTGGCAAGAGAAAAAGATTTTTGAAATGAATTTATGTGTTTAAACTTGTGATTCGTATTGTGTCATTTTGGTGGTCAATGTAGCCTCTGGAATTCGGTCAAAACTTCTAGGCCGGATTTTGGGTGTTACAATGATTACTTATTAAAATAACAAGAAAAGCAAACATCATATGTAATTTTATCTATTTGTTTTAGCATTTCATATTTGTTGGGTTATTTCTTATTTAACATTTAATCTTTAACATTTAACATATACTCCATATCATCATCTGAATCTGAATATGTATCATTAAGATTATCAATATATTCTTCTTGCATGTACTCTTCAAAGTATGGATCATCCCAATTCCGCCTACAAATGAAGTTATGAAGTATGCAACATATTAGTACGACCCAACCTTGTTTTCTTATGCTATACCTTGGTGATATTGTTAATTTAAAAAATCATTTTTCTAGAACAACAAATGTTTTCTCAACCACATTTCAAAGCTTTGAATGTTTCAAGTTAAAAGAGTTTGCGAGTTATCTCTAGTGCTTGTATTTGACTCTATTCTCTTAAATGGTATCTTACCCCACAATATGGTGCAAGAATATTTAAATAACTAGCATTTACAAGTTAATATTTATGTCCACGGTGCAAATATTTTGTAGCCTTAATTACAAAGAAAAAATTATATAAACTTAATTTGGAGAAAAATTTATACTATGTTATAACTCTTTTTATAATAAATTAGGTTAAAAATAATATAAAATTTATAATATATAACTTTAAATAATATTTTATAAAGTGCCCAATAATTTTGATAATATTTATTATAAATAATATAATTTTTCCATAACTTTAGAAAATTATTTTAAGTATTAGATTTTATAATATACAACATGGACACACATATAAATTATGTATTTACTTTTTACTATAACTTTGTTTATAAATAAGTATATTATAACACTTTTATAACACGTAAATTATTTTTTATAATATACTTTTGGTTATTACTTTAGAAATGTTTAGGATTTAAATAATATAATTTTTGTTATAATTTTATAAAATATACATAAATTATTTTTATAATATAACTTTAGAATGTTTTTGTCTTAACTATCCCAAACGTTTAACATGGACTCATGTTTATAATATAATTTTCATAACTTAAATTTGTATAAAATATTCCTTTTAAAGTTCAATCATGTATGAGCGTGAAAAGTCATAACGTAATTGGATTTCAGTGTAATTACCTACGTAATTACTCCAATTCTCAAATTCTCTTAAAATAAATAAAATATAATTAAAGTGATTCAATTAAACTAATATTATAAAATTTATCAATTATAATTATAAATAATTACGTTAAAAATGAGTTTCTAGATACCACCAAAGGATTTAACAATATTAAAACCAAGGCAAAGTAACTTTGAAATATAAATGTCAGATTTATAGCTAAAGCAGTTGAAAATAATTGGTGTGATTTGTTTCGGTCTTAATAAAAACATTAGTTTACGCATTCCAAGCAAGATCCCAGGAGAGTAGAAATGTTGGAGAATAATACCACACCGCATGGTTTAGCCAAAAGAAAAAGTGAGGGAAAAAGAGAGAGAAGGAATATTGGCACCACACATGGCAGTGGAAAAGCTACTTCTACCATCATCATTAGCATTTTGAATAATTACGGATGATGCTTAAACTGTCTCAAATTGGGTTTTTGCAGTCAAACAAAAAGATGAAAACAATCCATCCAACCTACCAAAGCCCCTTCATTTTGTGACCAACAATTATAATAATAATTCGGATTTTGAAAATAATTTTGATTTTTTTTCCAAAAACTAAAATGAATTCCAAAGCTGTAATGATGAAGGGTTGGCCAAAAACACCCTTTTATTTTAAAAATCTTGGTAGGCTCAATCCATGTGCATTGGCTTAAAGTTTCAATCAATGTAATTTGCTTTGTTTTTGTACTTAAAAGTTTCAAATAAAGAGTGACATAAATGGCCTAATAATGGTGAAGTGTGTTTCCGTACCATAAACTGTTTTTTTTTTTTTTTAATGAAGGAATCAAAATCAAAATTAGATAATCAAGAACTTCTCCAACATTTTGTATTACAAGTACAGATCATTTCCACCAACTTTGAACACAAAATGTAATCACTTAGCTAGTAGTAATCCGCATTTGGAATTTATTTATGGGATGAGCAGATTTAGCCAAGGGTCCACGGTGAATGTAGCATGCAACGTAGTAATTATAACTGGTATGCCAATTGCTGAGTGCTATAACTTCAATTATGCTTGTTATTACAGTCTGAAGTAGTCAAACTGAAGGAGGGGAAAAAGGTAAGGAGAGACCAGAGATTGATAATTAGGGTACAGTGTTATGCTTTCATTTGTAAGACATTTTTATATGGTCCTGTAGCGATCAGCCAATGCTTACAATGTTATCTTTACAGAAAGTTTAGCTATATCAATTATAAAGGAGACCTACAAGAAATCTTGTAATTATGGTCACTTCCCTTTATCCTCCTTTAATTCTTTCAAGGTGGTTTGGACCATGGCCTATGATATGTGATGCAATAATGGCTAATTTTTATAATATATATGTAAAAATTTTATACATTGGAAGGAAAGGGAGGAAACGAAAAAGGGGGAAAAGCTTGTCTCATTTATGATAATGATAATGATAATGGCAATGATGTGGATGATGATGGTGCTGATGTTAAAACGGCATAGAAGATTGGTGCCTATTCTTGTTCTTTGCTTTGCATTCCATGGTTGTCGGTGATAACATGGTTAAAGTTAAAAAAAAAAAAAAATGCAATCTAAAAGAGACACGTAAGTATATTTGTTTATTAGCTGATTTATTTGTTCAAACTCATAAGTTTAAAATATAAAAGAATTTAGATAAAAATATGAGGTTTAAAATTAATTTGACAAAAAAATTAAATTCGTTTAAAATGTAAGTCAAACTAAGGGTTTATCATTTTCAGACCAATCCAACTCATTTTGTATTTTTGTAATTATTTTAATTTATTTTTATATATTACGTAATTTATATCACATAAGATTAAATATATAATAATGCAATACTATATAAAATTTAAAAATATGAAAAATTTGTCTAAATTTAAAATTTTTAATAAAAGAAAAATTATCTAAAATATTAAATATTAAATTAAAAATAATATATTTAAAAATAATATGGATTAGTTTAAGAAAATTTTTAAATTTATATTTTGGATCATATCACTTTTAACAAACATAACGTATACTAATATCATATATAAACCAACCTTAACCCAATTTGACACTAGGTATAAACACTTATCTTAACCCTTCGGATAAAATGATTATATTCTAATTTTCAACCTAAAATTAGTAATTCAATTTAAGGATTTTAGTATGAAATTTTAAATTTAACCCTTCTAGAAATTTATATTTTATCCTATCCAACCAAAATTACTAACTTTGTTATTGAAAAAAAAAGAAAAAATAGGAGTAATACCAAACCATTCAATAAATAAAATACAATTTGATAGTAAAAAACTTAGAAGGGTTTTTATTATAAATTATAATATTTATATCTCGTTCGGTTACTAGAGTAATAATAAGAGGAAAAAATTTATTTATTACGTATGTATTATAATAGTTAGATGTAAAATAAAGAATATTTATTATAAATTTAGACTTAAAATTAGAAAGATGAATGTAAAAAATAATACCTCTTTAAAATAAACAAAAAGAAATCATTCTCTTTGCTAAAAATAAATTATGGGAGTGGCTAAATATTACCAATTGAATTAATTTATTTCTAACCCATATATAAAACATTGTAAAAAAAAAAAAAAAACTTCTACCAAAAGTGTATTAAAAATTCATGGCTTAAGGGTGTAAAAGGCCCTAAAACTTTTTCAAAAAAAAAGAAGCAATTAAGCCCTTATTTTTTTTTTGCACTCAATTGGGTACTTGAACTTTTAAAATGCATAAAAAGGCCCTCAAACTTTTTCAAATAAAGCAATTAAGCCCCTAGTTTTTTTTTTTGTACTTAATTGGATAATTGAACTGTCCAGATGCATCAAAAAGGCCCTCGAACTTTTTCAAAAAAATTAATTAAGTCACTGTTTTTTTTTTTTTGCACTCAATTGAATACTTGAACTGCCAAAATATATCAAAAAGGCCAGGGGTGAATCTAAGGGGGCTGGTAGGGGCTCTACCCCCCTAAAATAGAAAATCTTCCACTTAGGCTCTTTATAATTTATAAAAATTTAAATTAGTAATGGTAAAATTACACTTTGCCCCTCAGAAATGATAAAAATTTTATTTAATCCTCGAAAAATGATAAAGATATAGACTATTAAAATAACAATGTAACAGCCTAATTTTCAGTGGTGTCGGAACAGTGATTCGAGATCACTAAATCTGACAAATGAGTAGGAAATATTATTAATTTAGTGAGTATAAGTTAAATGTGAAGTTAGGAAAAATTTTGAAATAGTGAAATGTACTAAATATATATATATATAAATATTTATGGCTCGATTTAAAATTCGAGGTCTCGATACCTCGTTTTCAATTCTAATTATTTTAATATATATATATTAAAATAATTAGAATTAAAAACGAGGTATCGAGATATATATATATTAAAATAATTAGAATTGAAAACGAGGTATCGAGACCTCGGGAATTTTAAATCGAGCCATAAATATTTTTAAAGTTAGTATTAAAGTTTCGTCAAGAAATTTTAAAGTACTAATAGCTAATTGAACAAAAAGGACTAAATTGTATCAAATGCAAAATTGTGAGAAATGATTAAATAGCTTAAATGGTAAAAGAAAGAGGGTTTAAAAGGCAAATAGACCCAAGGTCTATTTGGGCTGGACAGCAGGAGCATGAAATCACCAAGAAAATAAGGGGAATTAAGGGCAAAATTGGAAAATTGTAAAATTTACTTAATAAAGCTAGGACTAAAGTGGAATTATCTAGATTTCTCTTTATTTTTCTGCATTCTCATCAGCAAAAACACCATGGAAGAGTTCCCTTAAGCTGGTTTTTCATATTTTTACTGCAAGTAAGTTCAATTCTTGATTATTTCTTGAAATTTTTGTGTTTTTGTGACTTTTACAACTAGGTCCATTTGTTGAATTCATTAGTTCTTGATTCTATGAAAGAAATTGAAAGTTTCTATGAACATGTGCTGGAAGTATATGATGATTTGACATAGAATTAGAGTTTTAAATTGTTTATATGCTGATTTTATTGAAAGAATTGAATAGAAAGTGAATGTTTGGGACCTAAATTGTAAAAGAGTTTGAAGTTAGAGTTTTATGTGGAAATTCTGAATTTCAATAGTTATGAAATAACTTATAATGTCTAGGAAAAGTATTAATTGAGAAAATTTGTTTAATTGAGGGGTTAATTAAGTAAGGACTGAATTGTATGAACTGTGAAATTTGGGGCAAAATGAAAATCAACATTTTGCACTAAAATAGTTTTGGACAGCAGCAATAGTATAACTTTGAAAAATCTCCAAAAATTGTAGAAATCTAATTAGAGGATGAATAAAATATGAAATTAAAGCTTATTGAGTCTAGTTTCTTATAGAAGAAACGATGTAAGCAATGGAATTGTAAATAATGAGATATAATAAGTTTTGTGAGACAATGTCAGAATGATTTCGGGTTCCCCTGTTCTGATTTTGGAAAATCATCAAAACTTGGAGAAAAATAATTAAGGGATTAAATTTATATGTTTAAAATCCTTAAAGAGTCTATTTTCAATATAAATAAGCGAGAACATCATCTGAATCTCGTACGATGAGATAATTAATTCTTAGTGAAGAAGGGTCGGAACTGTCAGACAGCAGAACAGGGGCAACTTTAAAGAATAAACTGTACTTATTGGCTAAACCAAAAACTTTAAAAATTTTATGGTAATAAGATAAGTAAGTCTAGTTTCAGATAAAATTAGCGGATCTTAATTTTGAGTTTTGTAGCTTAATGTATAAATAATTTAGTGACTATGACGCAAATGGACAGTTTTGAATATACATAAGTAAATAGTGAAATTATTGATAATGTTACTTGTTGCATGTTATATAAATTAAGGATGTGGAATGGAGAGGAGGAGGAGGAAAATATGTATGAATATTCAGCTAGCATGGCTAATTTGTATGTTTTAGGCTCATGGACTAAATTGAATAAAAGTAAAATTTTATGGGCAATTTTGTAAAAAAAATGTTAGAAATGACCAATTTGCATGAAATGGATTATTTTATTATTTAAATTACAAAATTGAATGAAATTATTAATTTAGCTCAAGATCAGGGAAAAACATGTTTTAAGGATTAAATTGAAAAGTGTTGAAATTATGGAAAATTCTGACATTTTATAGAATTCATAGGTTGTTATCAATTTGTGTGAGAATAACGGCTGGAAATAAGGATTAAATTGCAATAATTTTATTTTATTTTAACCTAAGGATGAAATCGTCATTAATTAAAAGTTTAGGGGTAAAATGATAATTTTGTTTAGAGCATTAGTTGAATGTATTATAACATGAAATAAATGAAAACGACGATCAAATTTCTTTATAAAGATCCGGATGACTTGAATACGAGACTTGAACGTGGAAAAGAAAAGATATCGGATTAATGAAATATCTGATAAATGAATCGGTAACTCCGGTAATGCTCCGTAACTCTATTCCGGTGACGGATTCGGGTTAGGGGCGTTACAAACAAAATAATATTTTTACTATCATAAAAATATATAATTTAATTTCGGCCCCTCAAAATATTTCTGACTTTACCCCTGCACCCTCTATGTCGTATTTCTAGACCCGCCATTGAAAGACTATTTGACCATTAACCGTTAAAGTTATAGAAAAATTATAAAATGTTTCATTTGGTACGATAATTTTTATAATTTTTACAAATTTTATATTTCTTTACATTTTTATAATTTTCTTACGGCTTTATAAAATTTTATTATTATTTTCTATATTTCTATATATTTTATAATTTTTATGATTTGTATAAAATTTTAAAAAAAATTATATTTTATTAAAATTTAATAATTTTATAACTTTTATTGATTTTTATTTTTATCATTTTTGCCACATGTCACGCCGTGGTTGTGACTCGTGGTGGCTTTAACTGTAAAAATTAGGGGCAATTAACTTTAACGTTCAAATGGTCTTTTTCAGTGGCAGATCTAGAAATACGACTTAGTAGGGCAGGGGCGAAGTTAGAAAATCTTTTCAGGGGGCAAAATTAAATTATATATTTTTATGATAGTAAAAATGTAACTTTTTCCATTTTAATAGCCTAGATCTTTATAATTTTTAGAGGATTAAATCAAATTTTTATCATTGGGGGGTAAAGTGCAATTTTACCTATAAGAGCCAAATTTTTCTCGAGCCTAATAATAAAACAATAGCAAAAAAATAACAGTCCATTTACAAGGCCCGAGAGCCCAAAAAAATTATGACAAACCCAAATACAAAGAGAGGCCCAATGGCCCAAAATCCTAATCTTTCAGTAGAAACCCTAGTTGCCCTAACCCCCTGCCATGTTGCTCCCCGACATGTCAGCAGAAGCAGCGGCCGAAACCTTCCCCCTTGCACCAAAACGGCAATAGCAACCCCATTGACTTCTACCGCCCCTGCAAGAAACACAAAAAAGGAAAAGAAGTAGAAACAAGCAATCGAAAAAACATATATTGTAATATTATTTTGGTAAAACTGATCTTTGTAACACGAAAATGAGGATTTTTTTCTTTTGAAATAGAAGAACAAAGAAAAACGTTGAAAAAAAGGTAGTCCATTTTATTTTCTATTTTTGAAAAATAGCATAATAAATAAGAAATAAAAGTTTTTTTACTGGTCGTCTCGCCTCTCGCCATTGTCGAAAACCTTCTCTGACCGCGAATGCTTCCGAACCCATTAGGGTTTTCGCTGAGGCTTCAACGAAAGGGGACGTGAGGTGCGCGGAGAATCAAACATTCCTTTTTTTTTTCTTTTTTAGAAGGTTTAGCCTTTGGATCTAGTCTGGAGAGTCAAAGGGACTAAAAAAAAAAAGGCAAATTTTTTAACTCCAACCACCGGAGGCAATGGTCGCCGTCGCCGTCGTCAATGACCGGTGACCACAGCGGAGCGCTGATGGCATTGTGGCTGAACATGGAGGGCTTTAGAGAGAAAAAGAAAGAAAAGAGAAATTAAAAACAAAAAAGTCTGAAATATTTTTTTATTTTTTATTTTACTTAAATAGAGTCATCAAAATGACACCATTTCATCCTGGCTATAAACGCCCCAAAACGATGTCATTTTGAGGGCTGACCTGATGACCCGATCTGGATCCCCTACGATCCACGTGTTTTCATGGGAAGGGTCTAATTGTAGTCATGGTCCTTCCTCCTTTGAGTATTTTTCAATATTGTCCTAATTTCATTTTTTTCCTTTTAGAAATTATACCATTTATTTAGATTTGTTTTCAATTTGGTCCTCAAATTGTTGCCCTCTTGGAGTGACTCGTGTATTGGGTTGGATTAATTGCCCTTTGATCCCTAAACTTTTGTATTCCATCTTAATTTAATCCCTTATATTATGTTTCCTTGTAATTTAGGCGCTAAATTTTGTTATATTTCCAATTTAGTCCTTTACTTCCTTTTTTCTTATTTATTTCGCAATTTATACTTTAAGTTTTGTTTAAATTTTAATTTAATTCCTCATTTCTTTAATTTTTCCCTGTTATTTTAGGGGGGCGAGGCCTCTGCCAGCCCCCCTAGATCTGTTCCTAGCTTTTTTTATGCATTTTGGCAGTTCAAGTACCTAATTAGTACTAAAAAAGAGCAGAGGCTTAATTGCTTTTTTTGAAAAAGTTTGAGGGACTTTTAAATACATTTTGACAGTTCAAATACCCAATTGAGTGAAAAAAAAGGAGATTAATTGTTTTTTTTTGAAAAATTTTGAGGTCCTTTTTTATGCATTTTGAAAGTTCAAGTACTCAATTGAGTGAAAAAAAAAGAGATTAATTGTTTTTTTTTTTGAAAAATTTTGAGGTCATTTTTTATGCATTTTGACAGTTCAAGTGTACAATTGAGTGAAAAAAAAAAGAGAGCAAGTCTTAATTGCTTTTTAAAAAAAAAAGTTTGAGGGCTTTTTACACCATTAAGCCATAATTCATCTATTCAGTATCAATTATTAGTGTAAGAATATTACCATAAATCATAATTTCCCTAATTTAACATGTGTATTTAAAACACCACTCAATAAAATTGAATTATAAGACGTAAAAATATTATAGTAGATAAAAAAGGTTTTGTCGTACACTTTGAAATAAAAAATAAAAAGGACTAATTATAAGTTAATATTAATATTTTTAACGCAATATCAAAATTTCTAATAGAAATCATCAAATATTTTGGTATACCAAAAAAAATTTTCTTGTCCGTGCTTGGGGACCAATAATCTATACAAAATTTTTTAATGTTATACCAATATTTTTAACATCTACCAAAATTTATTAGGGATATTGCTAGATCTTTTGATATACCAAAAATTTTCTTCTACTGCCTTTATGTAAGGACCAATAGCCTATACCAAAATTTCTAATGCTATACCAATAAGCTTAACGTGATGCCAAAATCTTTAACGGATGCCAAAATCTCTAACAAATATCGAAATTTCTAACAGATACCAAAATCTCAAACCAAATACTGAAGTCTATAATTGATACCAAAATATCTAATGGATACCAAAATTTGAAACCAAATACCACAATCTCTAACAAAAATCTCTAACCAAATACCAAAATTTCTAATGTGATGCCAAAATATCATGTTCTTCAGTCTTTAGAAATTTTGATTGACAAATTCAAATCTTTCATCGAAAAACTCAAAATTTTCATATTTTGGTTATTAGAATTTGGAATTTTTTTAGAAAAACTTTTTTATTTTTCAAATCCTTGTTTTCTTTCAAAACTAATCTTTTTCTTTCCTCTTTTGAAATCTAGAGACTAAACCCAAACAATAATTTTTAGAACTACTCTCCTATTCTTCTTTTTTAATAAAAAACATCACCTAAAAGAATTCTTTTAGAATCTTTTGATTTTTTTAACACTCAAATCTCTCTATAAAAACAAAAAGGGAGATGGAAATCCTTCTCTGCAAACAAATTTCTCTGTCATTTTGGTTTTTGAGATAAGAAATGAGAAGAGTTTTGATTATAATGAATAAATAAACCAAAAAACAATTCTTTTTAAAGTTGAAAAGTCAATATTCAATAACAAAAGTAAAAAAAAAAATGGGTTTTCCCTTTTCTTGAAGAATGAAAGAGAATTTGTTCACTTCTCATGCAAATTTAGGGTTACTTTTTACAAATTCAAACAATGAAATGATAGTTAGGAGGAGATGAGTAACATACTTAAATCTTAGGCCAATCCGACAATCGAAAATGGAGATAAAAAAGGGAGAGCTCAAAAGTTTGGTTGTAGATCTAGGAAAATAAGGGTTTCTTTTGGCAAAACTAATATCGTATTTGGAAAAAGGAGGTTGAAATAATGGTAAGGTGGATTGTTGGTGTTGATCGGCTATCAAAGAGCGACGATCAATGGTGCTAGTTGCGGTCTTCTTGGCAACGATTGCTAGATTATGGATTTTATTATACCAAAATTTCTAAGAGCATATCACTAGAAATTTTGGTTTAACCTTTTACCTTTTTTTACCAAAATTTCTAATAAGATGCTTGTTAATGGGTATCGGCTCCTTCGGGATAAGTTTTTGAAGTGTCATTCGTCGGGCAATTAATACAACTCCCATGTAACACCCCAAACCCGGCCTAGACGTTATGGCCGGATCTGACATGCCACATTGAAGCGTTCAAAACATTTTATATTGTTGATCTAGAAAAACCTACTTAGTGTTTTAAAAGATAATTTCATTATAGGTTAAAGTGCATGGAAGCTGTGCACCAGGTAGGAAACCGGAAAATAGGAGGTGAGTCTATCGGACTACTTAAGTACCAAGCTCCCTTTGGATCCAATCCTAGACATGCACACCGCCATTGCCACACCTTCACGTCATGTATATTTCTAGGAAATCGATTTGATTAAGTCATTTTTAGGAAAAGTGATTAATTTTGGAAAATACTTTCATTGAGGAAGCTTTGCTTGTTGTCGTGTTATTTTGAAATCAATTGTTGTTTTTTTTTTTGAAAACGCGCCCTAAAGCTATCCAATTTCAACAGTTAAAATAAGTAATACCTATCTTAGTAATACATATTAAAACCATCAAAAATAATTAAGCGGCCTTATTACATTTAAAAACCCAAAACTTCAAACGTAAATAAAAGGATGTCTAGTTCACCAGAAGAAAATCAAACTTTCAGAACGGGTGGCCACTCCGAATTCCCTCACAGCTTCAACCCCACTATGGTTGGGGATTACCTGCGTGGATTAAAATAAAAAGGGTGAGTTTGGGGAAACTCAGTGTGTAAGGAAAACCCATTCAAAGCCCAAGTCAGCTCAAGCCTATTGGGCCTAAGCCCATTCAGGTAACAGTGGTACTGGACCAGAGCCCTTTTCAGATTACAATAAAATGGGCCTTAGCCCCTTATTCAGATAACAGTATGGCCCATAGGCCCATTTCAAAATACATGCAACATCAATAACATATGCAAGCCCATTTGGGGAGACTACTCAACCCACCCAGCCCAACACTCCACAGTTGCAGCCTTGTTGCTCAGTTAACAGTAAATTGAGGCAAAGCCTCCAGTACGTGGACAAGCCACCTCCAGTACGTGGACAAGCCACTTTCAGTACTTTCTCCGTTAATATCCCAATCCCATGCATCAGATAATAACAACATGGCATGCAGTAAATAACAACAGTCAAACATGCATTTAGGTCAATTTAACTCTAGGGGTATTTCGGTAATTTATCTACTAGAGGTAAAACTGTAAATTTTCCACTTTTAAAGGTATTTCAGTAATTTATCTATTTTAGGGTTTTTCATGCATATTCCTACTTTTCACGTACTAACAGAATCACGTACCAAGGGTTCTTACCGAATTGGGCCTGTTGGCCCATCATTCCAATTTTGGCCCATTAAGCCCAAAAATATCGAGGGCACAGAAATCATGCACTTTTCAGTCCAAATTTTGCAGCTTACTAAAAACATTAATCGATTTACCTCACGAGCACTCGCACACTCGTAAATCTACAAAATACCGGTTTTCGACATTTCGGCTTTTCGACTATTGCTGATCCAGACTAAGAAAGAGGGTGTTAGTTACACACTTGTTTGCGACGATATGCTGACGAGATCCACACACGAACTGCCTACAATTGGATTACTAACACGTTAATCTAACTATTCAAATACGAACTACGTATTAACCCCTTACAATATTCGGCCAACCACACCTACAGATCATAGTAAGCTTAAAAGAAATCAATAAGCAACTCATTAACAAATTTTTGTCAATGTTTACCACATAATCATAATTTCACTGCAAGCTGTTTTCCTGAGCAATAGTTACTAAATCATTTATAACTGGAGCTACGAAACTCCAAATCAAGTGTCGTTAATTTTCCCTGAAAATAGACTCATATATATTATATCCATAAAATTTTCAGAATTTTTGGTTTGGCCAATCAATACCAGATTTTTCTTAAAGTTTCCCATGTTTCACTGTTTGACTAATCTGACCACTCTTCATTACGAATCAAATTTCTCGTTGTACAGAATTCAAAATATGTTCTCGTTTATTTAATTTGAAACTAGACTCATTAAGCTTTAATTACATAATTTATTCACCTTCTAACTCATCTCTCACAATTTATGGTGATTTTCTAAAGTCACGTTACTGCTGCTGTCCCAAGCAGATTTATTACCAAATAACTCTTTCACACATAACTTGCATGCATGTTATTTAAACATGTATATCACCAATCAATCATCACATATCTATGAGTTTACTTAAGTATAGTCTCCATTTCATCATTTTAAAGCACAACATGTCAGCCGATTTTTCCCCTTAGCATCTAAGGCACATGCATGCTCATTTGTTTGGCTCAACTTCACCTATCTTCCATTTTTCATCAAAAGAACATGAAACAACAACCATTTCCTTCATTTTAATTCATGACCAAATGCTCACAACACAACCAAAAACCAAAATATGCTTCAAGAGTTAAGGTAGAATCAAGAAGAACTCATGAACATCAAGATAGAAGCAAACTACCATGAACTTACCTTCAATTTTCTTCCCCAAGTGACCGAACATTCAAGAGCTTTCTCCTCTCATTTCTCTTCTCTAACTTTAGGCTATGATGAACAAAGATGGACAAAACTTTGTTCTTTTCACCCCTTTTTCTTTTAATAAAATTTCATATTTTATCCATTTAATTCTTTAATACAAAAGACATGAAATGCTCATCATGGAACATTTACCTAAACCATTATCATGGAACATTTACCTAACCCATTATCATGGAATATTTACCTAATCCATTATCATGGAACATTTACCTAACCCATTATCAATTTGTACCATGAATTATGGATATCAAGTGCTCATATTGTCTACAACAACATGATGGCTGGCCACTTCATGTAAAATGGGAGGTTTGTCATGCAAATCCTCCTATTTTGCACTCCTATTTATTTGGCCACTTCAATTTAGCCTATAGCATTTTCAAACATTTTCACATAGGTTCTATTTCATAATTTCACTCACAAATGACAAAATCAAAGCATGAAATTTTGCCAACATTCACAGAATTCCCGAAAATTGGGGCGTTACATCCCAACAATCGTATGTATTATCTTGGGACCCAGGTTTTGTCTCCCAACTTCAAGGAGAGCCCCGAGGGTTCATAGAGTAGAAGCACCTCGGTTGATAGAGGGAGTACATATATGAAAGACCCGTAGATGATTAATCGATGAAGTCGTGCGCGAAGTGGATCGAACCACCAACCAAGGCATAACTAGCTTTTTTAAAGAGACATGGCACCTGAAGTGGCTAGTTATTCCTTTGGTGGGGAAAATTGTATGCTTGGACTCAATCCTCATCGAGCAGGCCAATAATAGGGGGTTAAGAAAAAAGGTTAATGTTTATTGCAACTTTTTTAACTTTAGTGGCATAAGGCAAGTGCCATACACAAATTGTTGGGTTGAAAAATCATTCAAATTTTGGGTGGAATAGAGGATTGGTTTATGACATTTTGTAACACCCTTTGTCGGACCCAATCGTCGAATCTGAACTACGGGATGCTACATCCATTTCTTGAACAACTTTGATTGAAACAAACATAATTTTTCCATAAACACAACAATTTATTCTAAATATACGATTATTGAATTATTATATCATGTTATATTTCAAATCGGGGTTTATACGAGCCTACGAAAGCTTTATGGATAACTCGAGACTATTGGAAGACTAAAATGTAACACTATTAAAAGTTTCCAAGTTGATGTCGCGACATTAATGGTCCAATGTCGCGATTTCCAAGAAAATATACAAACTTTCCTATTTAATGACCAAATTGCAAAGTTTTCCAAAACTATACTAGATGGACATCATGATCTTAGGGTTCAATGTCATGACTTCTAAGGCGACCTTGAAAGAAAAAGCTAACTTCCCAGCCTAAGGACCAATTATAGAATTTTCAAACATCATAAAGTCAATGTTGCGACATTAAACAGGGGAAGTCTCAACGAGATAGCTTAGTGTCACAACATTCAAGGTGTGAAGTCGTGACATTCACAACAGACCACTAAGCTCTAGTTTCCATACATTTCCAAACTAACATAAGACTTCAAAGGTTGATTAGAAGGCCTCAACTTGACCATTCCTATACTTATGATAAATTATTATATAAACTCAATTCAACCAACATCAAATTCATGTATGATCAATATCATTTCCAAACTATGCATCAATTCATATTCCCCAATCATTTCAATTTGTAACTTGTAACATACCAAACTCAAGCAAGTTCAAAATCACATTCATGCTAGTACCAAACTTTACCAAACCATGCATCAACTATATTATAAGCTATACTAAACATACAAGCTCAACCATTATCACATTTACCACATAACTATCAACTTAAAATGATCATTTGTGCACCAAAGTGCCCTTATATTGTAATGACCCAAAATTCACAGGCATCGAAAAAGTACATTATCGGGCTTCCGTCTTAGCAAAATGAGTTCATAAAAAATTACTAGAAATATCTATGAGTCTAGTGATGTGTTTAATTAGGCTTTGATTAGGTGAATTTAGTCTAATTAAGAGTAATTAGTAAAAATGATTAAATTGAATAAGGGGTAAAATTGAATTATAGATTAATAGAAAATAAAAGGGGCCAAATAGGAAATTATACTTATTTAAGATTTTGACGCGGCAATTACTTCATAAAAATCTTAGATTTTTATGATTTAATTATATAAATATCTTAATAACTTATAATGAATATTATTTTATTAGATAATGTAATTTATATTAATTAAAATTATGATATTATATTATAAATTAAATCAAATAATGACAAATGTATGGTGATAATAAAATACATGTGTAATGTTTGTATTTATACACTTGTAAAATATTTATATATTTTCTTAAATAATAAGTAAAAGATATTTATGAATTAAATATTATTATTATAATTATATTATTATTATAATTTATTATTATTATTAATTTTATTAATTAATTCATAAAAGAAATAAAGTAAAAGAATAAAAGAAACAAAGAAGAAAAGAAACAGAGACTATTCGAAACAGGGGAAAGAAAAAGAAAGAAAGAAAAATGAAAGGAAAAACTAGGGTTTGGGGCTTTAAGCTTTAATTTGGTAAGTCAATTAAGCCATTTTCTTTTAATTTTGATGTTTTAGAAGCTTTAGAACAAAGTTTTGTTGAATTTATGTTAAGATTTTAAAAGTTCTTAGGTTTTTGAA
This sequence comes from Gossypium arboreum, assembly GCF_025698485.1. Classification (NCBI taxonomy): domain Eukaryota; kingdom Viridiplantae; phylum Streptophyta; class Magnoliopsida; order Malvales; family Malvaceae; genus Gossypium; species Gossypium arboreum. The sequence continues at coordinate 3,634,424 of NC_069081.1, forward strand.
CATAATTCATGTTGAACAAATTGATGAATTAGGGGTTTAATTGATAGAATTTCTAGTTAGAATTGATAAAATAATTAAATTGTAAAGTAAGCTATAAGTTTTGTGTTAGAGGGACTAATTGAAAGAAATTTGAAATTAGGGTTTTATGGTGAACATTAGATAGTTAAGTTGAATTTGGTAGAAAATTGAGTAGAAATAAGGTATGAATTGAGATAGAAAAGTCAGTGAATTTAGTTAGGATCAAATTGAAATTAAGGTAGAAGTTGAATAGAAATTCAATTATTTAATATAAATTAGTGTTGTATTAATAGTATAAATTATTTTAATTTTTTTAGCTAGCAAAGAACCAGAGGCATCGACACAGAAGGGAAAAGAGAAGATTATTGAAGAGTAAACTCGAGAAAATCACGGTTTGAATTACTATAATTTAAACTACTATTTATTAAATATTATGTTTAAATTTATGTGTATGGTAAGTAAAATTTTAAGGTAAGTATCAATATTGAAATGAATGAAATTGAGATGAAGTATGATTATGTATAGATATTTGATAGTATATTGATTGGAAAGTGGAAAATTGTATTGAATTGAATTGTGATTAAATTGAGAATGATTTGAATGGAAAATATGAGAAAGTGATTAAATTACGAAAATTGAATACCAAACTAACTAGTCGGGTTGAGTCGGATATAATTGGCATGCCATAGGATTGAAAGAATTTGGGGATTTTTCAGCTTGGCCGAGAAGACACTGAAGTCACTATATTTCTTCGGACTGTTCGAAGAGGCACTGAGTGCCGTTCTGGTGTGTTTGGGTGGATTATTCTGGTGTGTTTAGTTGGAATCCGTGTATCTGTCAAGGTCTGAGTCTTGTTAATAGGGGTAAGCAAATGAAACGATAAAACGAATGAAATTGATCGATTGATTTATTGAAGAAATGAGAAAGTTGAAATTGTGAATTGAATGGAGACTGAAAATGAAAGACATGAACCAAAGGTTCATGAGATGATTGAATTCAGTTTGATGATATGTGATATCAATTTGATTAATTGTTATTGTTGAAAATTTGAAAGTTAAAGTATGAATTAATATATATTAATAAATTATTATATGTTTGATATTTATATGTTTATACATTATTATTTGTTATTATAGTTTGAATTATGGTAATACCATTAAGTATAGGCATACTAAGCATACGGTTGTTTCCGTACACAGGTTAGTAGAAGGTCCCGGTTCAGCATCTAGATCAATCCCGACTTCAGAGACAATTTGGTGATGTAATCTCTCCTTTGGTAAAAGTGGCATGTACTTAGGTATTGTATAAATTATGTACTTAAGTCTTGAAACTTTGGTTGTAAAATGATGTCTAATATGGGTTATAAGTATGAAATGAATTAGTATGGCATATTTGGTAAAATGTGGCATGAAACTAAAATGGGAAAATGAATGAAATTATTAGTTCAATTTAAAAGTTATCTATGAGTGATCAAGTAGATAAATTGTTAAATTAATGTTGTAGGCATAATTAGGTATGTTTGAGTGCGAAAATGTATGGTTTGTTATATTGGTTGCAAATTGGTTGTGGTTTGAAAATTGTAGGGAAGGTTAGATGTTTATAAATGAGTTATATTGAGTTCAAAAAAAAATTATGAAAAATTTTCAGAGAACTCGAACTAGTCCCGTTCCACTTTTAATACGTGTTTTGGACCTCGACAGTCCATTATAGGGACTTAATAATTAAATTATACTATGTATGTTATTGATTTGTAAATTATTAGTAAATTGTCCGATATGTCCGGTAATGCTCCGTAACTCTGTTCTGGCGATGGTTTAGGGTTAGGTGTGTGGGTTTGATTGGGGTCCTTGAAGTGTAACGCCTAAGCTTGTTAACATCTTCCACATGGGCTTGTCATCATATATTGAGATTTTAGGCCCACGAACAACATTGGTCCCTTCTAATTCATTCTCCTCTGTATTGTATTGAACTCTAAAATCCATCGTCTTGAAGCTTCAACTCTTCTTCTCGATTTTTTTTGTGATAAAGTCTTGAACGAGTAAGTTGAGTTTTGACTTTAACTGTTTGGATTTGGATCTTGTGATTGGGCCTTGAGGAAAACTAAGCCCATCTCTATTATGGCTTTTGAATTGGACCGAGTTACTCGTATCAGAAATGCTTTGTAAGTTCAAACCTTGATCACTTAAAAATATGATAACTGCCAATCATTTTGGTATACAAATTGGTTATCCTTGGCACATAATGTCATAGCTAGTCACATACCAACATTAACATCTAAATAAGTTAAGACACACTTACATATAATGAATAACATCACTTAATACTAGAGTAATCACATGCCACATATCAAGTTACAAGCATATACCATTCCATATTCAATACATTTTAAAGTTATCCCATTTCAATTAAAATACATATATCGCCCGGTGGAACTCTAGTAAAATGGACTCGGATACACGGGTGAACTAAGTTGGTCGTCCGAGTTGAACTTACATCAGATTACCCGTCCGGGTTAAACCTATATCATAAATTACCTAAGAATCCATGACAAGGTTGGATCTCACTATATTACCTGAGAATTTGCAACAAGGTTAGATCTCATTATAACCTGTAATAATATTCGATTAAGCGTACATATGATCCTATTTGCATGCCAATTGTATCCTAAGCTTTTACTAAGTTTGCATGGGCATCAATTACATATATTTTAGTATCATACCTATAATCATTATTTTCTTACACTTATACCCAGTTAGGGGTGAGCAAAATTCGATTCGACTCGAAAAATCGAAAAAAAACTCAAATTTCGAGTTAAACAAATCAAATTATTCGAGTCAACTCAAATTTTTTTTAAATTTCGAGTTCGAATCGAGTTGAGTTTTCGAATTCGAATAACTCGAATAATTCAAATAATTAGAATATCAAACTATAATATTTTACATTTTTACCCCAAACTCTTAAACCTTTTTACTTTTCTTTCAAAACTTTTACTCCTTCCTACTTCTCCCCTAAAACTTTTACTCCCCTCCCATCCTAACCCCTCTACCCAAAATCCATTTCCCACCAAAATTTTAGTCTCCATTTTACTTTTTCTCAAAATTTTACTCCCAAAAACCCTCAAAACTTTTTATTTTTCCCCAAAATTTTTACTCCTCCGATTCCTAAAACTTTTACTCTCTTCCCATCCCATCTCCCATCTACCCCAAACCCATCCCTCCCCCAAATTTTTTTTTAATATTTTCCTCCAAAATTTTACTCCTCATTTACTTTCCCTCAAACTTTTATTCCCAAACTTTTATTTTCCTCCTAAACTTTTACTTCTCACCCTTTACTCTCAAATAAGAAATCAAAATTATCTAAAAATATCACTAAAGATAAATAGTAATAATTTTATTTATCTATACTATTTATATTATTAAATTTCACATTTTATATTATTTATATTATTGAATTGTTTAGTCATATTGAATATTTATATTAAAATTGAATTATTAATTATGTCATAAAATATTCGTGCTAAAATTTTATATTGGTATCAATTTCACATTTTATATTTAAAATAACTTTTATTAAAAATTACATTTTTACATTAAATGTTTTTTTAAATTTCAAAATACATAGTGACAAGAATCTGAAGATAATTGAAACAACTAGGCAAGCAAAGAAGCTACCCGTATATAAAAGATTAATAAATAAATTTTGAGGTGATGAAAGTTAATAAAAAATTTGATTAAGGTGGACAAATTTTATTATGATAGGTGACAGTGATTACAATGACTCAAAATTATTTTTCAAAATTTAACTCGAACAAATATATTCGATTCGATTCGATTCGATTCGATTCGAATTCTATCTCATTTGACTCGATTTGAGTCAATTTCAAATCAAATTAGGATAATGAAATATGATTTGTCAACTCGATTAACTCGAAATTTTTTTATTTGATTCGATTCGAACGAATGCTCACCTCTATACCTAGTAGTTATTCACAAAGTTTCAATTCAATTCGTTCTAGCCATATTTGTCAAACTACTAGTATATCAATATATACTCAAACATACATATACATTTATATATCAAATTAAATGCAAGTATACATACCACACAAAATGAGTTAGTAAATCCATGTGAACTTACCTATTCAAAACACCAAAACAAGTGAATTCTTTAGGGACTAACCTGCAATTTTAGCTTTTCCCCTATTAGCTCCACTTTGATCCAAATATTGATCTAGCAATTATTTTATATAACCAATCAATACTAAACATTTTTATGTTATGTCATGATATACATGATCCTATATAAATATATTTTTCAATTCTCCTTATATTTTACATTTTATTCAATTTAGTCCCTAAACTCGAGATAAATATAATTTTCAATTCCTAGCTTCGGATTAAAATAAGATTTCATATATTTTCATTAGGGACCTTACATTTTTTATTTCTAACATAATTTCATGATAGGTTTTACATTTATTCAATTTGGTCCTTAATGAAACAAAGTTAACAAACAAGCTAGATTAACTTTACAATCTAGTCATTTTCACAATCTAAGCTTAAAATCTATCAATTTCAAGCCTAATTCATCAATTAGTCAACAATGGAAACTCCCTAAAATTTTAACAATTTATCAAATTAGTACTTGAGTTAGCTAAACCAAGCTCCCATGACCCCAGGTCTATAAAAATTACAAGGAAAAAGACTTAATTTCCCTTACCTATTAATGGTCGAAAGCTTCAAAAGCTTGAAAGGGTTTTTATTTTGCTGCAACAACGGTAGACGATTTAAGGATGAATAAAGATGGTGAATTTCCACTATCTTTATCTTTTTTACTTTAATTAACCTAAATTGATTAAATTAAACTTAATTAATCCTTTAATCACAATTAGTGAAAGATGTCATCATCATGCACTATATCCTATTGGAAAATGGTATATTTACCATTTTGAACCTTGGATTAATTGTTTTTTAAGCCCCCAAATCTTTGGTCAATTTAAATTCTATAACGATTAGAATTTTACAATTTAACCCCTAAACCTTAATTAACTAATAATAGGGTTTTAAAACAGCATTTTTCGGTATCACGGTTACACATTTCATCCTCTTGCATCCTTACATCTATGTGTATCACATAATTATATTTGTTAATATATTATCTATTGTCAATTTATTGGTTGTTAATTTTGCTATCATTATATAGATATTATCTTATATCTTATGTTGTATAGATTTCATATTCATGAATATTGCTGAACTTAGATATATATATTTTATATTTATTTAATCCAATTCCATAAAAAAAATAAGTTACGCAACTAAATATAAAGTTTGTGATCCATTAGATAAGTGACACAATAAGCATTGACTTTTGCGTAGTTTCCTGTTAACATATTTTACAATTTCTTCTTAACTATTCACACCCGTAGATGTTGACTTTAAGGTTCTACATTCTAGAAGTTAATTTCTTCTTTTAGCATTTAATTTTCAAATTTTCATCTTCAACTTAACATTAGCCAGTGTAAAGAGGTAAATCTAAATTGATCTTTAATTTTTTTTAAAGTTTAAATTAATAAAAGTAAAATTATATTTTAACTTTTAACATTATAAAATTTAATTTAATTTTTAAAATTATAAAAATATAGAACATAAATTTAAAATAAAATTATTTTGATTTCGCCTTTAATTTCATAATTTTGATTACGGCCGTTCAACTTAGCTATCATTGTCTGCAACGTGGTCAATGTAAATAATATTCAATGTTATCTTATTGACCTTTGCCGTCTTTTTTGACTCTATGAAGTCGAGAATGCAGTTAATAATAATTTCACCTGGACTTAGATTTGGTACGTAAGTACATTACATTACTTTCGAAATTGGAGTTTTTTTACGAGAACGAATCACATTATCATTTGTAAATTAAAAAAATATATAGTTTTGTACTTTTATATTTTATATAATTTTCTCTAATTTTAAAATGAGGACGTGATAAAAATTAAGAGTGTAACATCACCACAATTTAATATAAGTCAAATTCATGATTAAATTGAAAAAAAATTACCAAAATTTGAAATTATTGTGAACAAAAAAATTCAAATACTAAATTAGAGTTAATTTATCTTTTCAAAATTTCATTAACCTTTTGTGTTGGAAAAAATATGAACATCATATATATATATATATATAATAATATTAATTATATGCTATTATTTACTATTATAAAAGATTAGTCCAAAATTAAAAGTGAACTAATTTGATTAAGATTAGGTTAATATAAAATTATATATTAAAGTTATGGTTCTTAATTTTTTGATATTTCATCTTCAGAAAATATTTGCATGTTACCCTGATGATTTTTATTTAATGCCATGAGTGTATTATTTATATATATAAAAGTATTGTTTGTGTTATATCTTCTTTGTTATAAACGAAAGGAGAATGAGATTTAGTTTGGAAGTGCATTCATATGGTAACTGAATGCAGGTTGTTTTTTAAAAAAAAGTAAATTTTATATATTTTTAAACAAATTGTAAGCATGTAATTTTGAATATTCATACAACTTCGATTATTATTTGTTGGCTCTCTACATTTAATCTTCTTTTAGTTTTAATCGATAATAAGGAATTAAATGAAGTTGTTATTCTAGAATTTCAAAACCTAAGAATATGTGCATTCTTAATATCATGAAAGTTGATTTTCCTGTTATTCTTCATTCGACCATTAGAATCAATTTTTAATTTTGATAATATATTTTAATACCTTTTGAAATTTATGTTTGAATTTTAGGAAGAATATGTTTGGGTTTATGCTATAATGTTACACGATAATGGGCTTTGTATAAATCTTTTGAATTTTATGTTTGAATGATATATTAAATATTAAAATTAGTGCAGAGATTAATATTTTTGGTTTTCATTGAAGAATGAGACTGTCTTATTTTGAGTTATTTTAAAATTGTAGCATGATTAGAAATTTCAGTTTTTGATCTTTATCTATTATGGAAAACTTTAAAATATAATGGTATGTTTATATATTTTAAAATAACTTAATCGAAGTATTTGGGATCGTTTAATCCCAATTGATTGGCATACCAGCTTTTTTGTCAATAGTCTATAGGATTGGCTAGTTCTAAACTTGCAGAACCATCAGAAGCGGAGATTGAGAAATGTGGAGTGGCAAAGTTCTTTAAGGGTTACCGTGTGGTGACTTTGGAAGAATCACAATTCTTTCATATTTCAAAACGTTACTTGGAATGTGACTGAAATTATTAAGGTATCATATAGTTGGGCAAAGCGTGCAATACACTTCTCTAAATAGTAATGTTGTGACCATATCCCAAGGTTGAATTTATGGCCCCAATTAGGCGGTAATTGGGTTTGTTTAAATACGGATAGGTCTGTTTGGAATGAAGGTAGGCTTGCCGCAATAGGGGGAATAGTGAAAACTTGAGATGGAGAGTGGATTTTGGGATTCAACAGATATTTGGGGAATTGTTCTATTTTTTATGCTGAGATGTGGGGCATTTTGAATGGCTTGACTCTCTTAATAGACTCTAGTTATGATAGAGTTTTGATTTAAACTGATAATCTTGAGAGAATCCAAGTTATTTAGGAGAAGATAGCAAATGGATCTAATTCTGCTTTGGTTTGGAGAATTCATCACCTGTTGAGGCACTTTAATCACTATCATTTGGTCACATCTCTAAAAAATATAATTAGGATACAGATAGACTAGTTAAACTAGCTCAACATAGTACTTATTGTTTATGCTAATATGAGGATTCCACTGCTAGGGGGTAAGTTAATTTTTGTAACTTGATTAAGTTTTATTTCTTTTCACAAAAAAGAAAAAGAAAAAAAACTTAATCAAAGCAATAAGTCATCAAAGTGACCTCTATTGTGTAAATTATTTTGTTTTAAAATATAAAAGATTATTTTCACCAAAAAAAAATATAAAAAGTTATGTACATGTAACGTAAGTTATGTTAATATTGATGGGTTTAAAAGAATGTTAATATTTAATAAAATTACATGTACAACTATAGTAATAAACATGTAATGATTATTTGGTTTTACACGTGAGTAAGAAAAATTAATTGTTCGGCATGTTCCTATTGACTAACAAAATTTTTGTGTTAATGTAAACGAGATTCGTTAAATCTATTAATTAATTTTTGTGAGTAATATATGAAAATAATTAAACAGATATATCATTATAAATATAATAATATGTTTGACACATAAAATTTTAAAAAAATTTACAAAACTTAATGATTTAATAGTTATCATTTAATTAGGACTAAAATTTTAAATTCTAAAAATATAAGGACCGAAAATAACAAAATTAAAATACAATTACAAAATATAATAGCATGTTTTAACTTATTAATTTCCATACTCCCATCACTAACGACCAACCATACAACTTAAATGGCGTAAAACTGCCATCATTAGAGCCAATATTTAGTTCAGACCTAAAATACCCAAACGAAGATGTGGTAAGTTTGACTTGACACATCTCAGGGAGAAGGTGGACGAAAGTGATAAATCATCGATGCCGACGACGTGCGAAGAGGCAAGCCCTTTCTTGCCCCTATCAATAGAGTAAAATTGTTTGGTAGTTTTTCAAAAATTTTGAAATTAAAATTTAATACATTCACTTTTTGAGATAATAAAATTTTAATTCATTTTTATTAAAAATTCTTAAATAATATATTAATACAATAATAAATTTATATTTTAATCCTTAAAAATATATAATTTAATTTTACCTAAAATTTAAATTTTAGCTCTGTCGGTGATTAAAAAATCAATAAGCAAACAAATTGGTCAATTTATATTGACTTACAGCCAAAAACTGAATTTAACCCACAATAGAGATTTTTCCTTCAAAGTTTAATTTCCTCATGTTATATTTATTAATACAGTGCCAGTTAACACTTGAAGAATAAAAAATATGAAAATAATGGTAGCATAAATTACTAGTATGAGAAACTTCATTGCAAATATATATATATATATATATATATATATATATATATATACCACCAAAAACATGAAACGATGAAATAGTTTGAAATATATGTTTAATCTTTGAATATTTTAATAAGTAATCTTAATTTATTCAAAACTTGACAGCAATTATTAAAATATTAATTACAAAATTATGTAAAGTTATTTTAATTTTGCAGTATGATATAAATAGTAGTGAAACCAGGGGTTGGCGGAAAATTTCATTTACATCCTTTAAAATTTTAAAATTTTAAATTAGTAAAAGTAAAATTGTACTTTACCCTCCCTAAAAATGATAAAAACTTGATTTAAATTATTTAAAAATTATAAAAATAAAGGGTATTAAAATGATAAAATTATATTTTTACTATTATAAAAATTATAATTTAATTTCAACCCTAAAATAATTTTCTGGCTTTGCCTAATATAAGAAAATGTTAGATCTAAATTTATAAAGTCTGTCTATTGATAATAGCTAATAACTTGTTGACTATAATTGAACATGTGTTCTGTAAATTCTGGTTATCACCATAGTCCGAATTATGTATAAGCCTCGGAGATATTTGAGTCAAAACTGAAAGTATAAAGCCAAAGCTAACAAACGACGATTTCAAGCCAAATCGTTCACTAAAGTCTAGAGACTTTAGCATATATATATAAAGCAGTACTGTCTGTCTTCCCTGATATTGTCTTCATGGATCAATGGTTCCAACGGAAAAATGGCACTACCATAAACCTCATACGACCAACCTTGCAATGAAAACCGTTACGTTCACCGCAAGCAAAGTAATAGGGCCTCCATCGATTGAGCACAAAGTGGAAGCCGTCGCCGCCTCCTTGTGTGGGACTAGCAATCATCTTTGCTCTTCTTAAGTCACAAGTCAGGAAACTCCACAGATTTGGCAGCAAGTAAACGCTGTGTGGAAAAGTGTTGTTGCTTGGTGGATCATATTTGAACACTGGGCAGCCATCATGTTTACATTAAATATGGAACGTATGAGGGAAAAGAAAGGGAGAAAAGTCGCGTTTAATAATGACTCACCTAGTGTATCGTTGAAGTAGAAAGGACCATTTTGGAATGCCCATTCAGTGTAGTTGAAGCCGAAGTGCCAGTTTTCTGATCCGCCCACATTGATCTTGTTGGGGCCTTGTGTTTGATTAGGGGGATGGTAGGGTCCCCAGCCCCAGCCCCAGCCCCAGTCCCAGTTGGTGTGGTTATAACCAGAGCCCCAATCCTTGTTGGCAATGCTCATTCCCCATAGAGAAGCCACCATCATTATGACGAGTCTTGTGGAACCTGTAAAACCCATGTTTATAATCAAGTGATGAAATTAGGAGATAGTAAAAGTTGAATGATTCTGAGATTGAGAGGATGAGCGGCATTGGTTTATATAGAGGAAAGAGAGTTTTGAAAATGATGAAGAAAACCATAATTCCATGGTGCTAATTTGCCGAATTCAATTGACCCTTTATTCTACGTAGGCAGGAAATGGAAAATGTGATAGGGAAGGTGTTTCAAGGAACTCAAGTTTACCCCAAGTCGACTCCTATCCACTATGACGCTTGTTCCTCCTCTTTTCTTCTTTCCGACATTCCATTAATTCTTTGTTCAAAATCATTACATAATTACCTACCTATACTAAAATCTAACACAATTGTGCAAAATTTTCTTTCAAACCTTAAATTTTCACTTGGGTTGCACTACCCTCCGAACTCACTATCAATCAAAACCATTCAGATTTTTTTTTTTAAAAAAAAAATTAAGATATTATAATAATCCGACAGGCAGGATAGTGGGTTGGTGAAAGAAATGGTAAAACCTCTTTTGATTAACCGATATGAATGAATGAACACTGTTAGTTTGCATAAAATAGAATTGTGTTTTCTCTCCTCCACTACAAATTTGCAAATTGGCCTAAAATAGATTGCAAAAGTCAAAAGTAATATACGATCTTAGGCAGACACAACTACGCGCTCACTCACGTTTATGTGATGTATTAATGACGGTTTAACAGCAGATTATATGATTAATCTTGTGTCAGTGAAACAGAAATGTTTTGAGTTTGGCATATGATAAAATAGTGGTAACTTCATTTTGAGAGACAAGCAAAATCCCAAGACATCATTATTCAATGCATCGGATGGTTGCCACTGCATTCACCAAAGTGATGGGTTTTACAGCCATTTGATTGTGACAATCCATCAGTCACCAATCAGACTGGAGTTCATGCGTAGAAAGCTCAAGTACATTTCAAATTTCTTCTCCTTTTCTAACCATTAAACCCATATGGTTTGAAATTGAATACATTGTCCTCATACAATTGTCATCCTCCCCCTTGCTGCCCTTCTTTATTTAACGTCAGGTTACGTAATTAACCTCATAACTAACTTGTTATAATCATATCTAAAATTGTTAAATTAAACTTTAATTCTTAATGCGTTTTTTTGGTAATTATTCGATGTTAATGGTGATTTTTATATTACTAATCTTTTATTATGTTTTTATACTTAGGAGAATATTTGGGAGCAAAAAGGAGCGAAAAACAAAAAATCAGAGTAAGGTATAGGAGCCACATGAGCTAACCCATTCCACACGTCCGTGTGAGCCACATGGGCTATCACATAACCATGTGGCAGGTCATATCGATTTCGCGAATTGGCACCCTGGACTACGAGAAAACATGGCAAAAATAAGAAGATATAAGAGAACTGTCATAAAATACTCAAGAAAACAACTCGAAAAACACCATTAAAACTAATTCTGAAGTAGGTTTCTGTCAAGATTGAAAACTTTCTGTTGATTTCTTAGGAGATTATCATGAGTTTCTTTTTTTTCTTTCGGTTAGACTGTATCTTGAATGTTTTTATTTTCAAGCATGAACTAATTTTTTAAATACTTATAAGAGATTAACCCTATGGTGTACTCTATCGCTTGATTTTTATTTTATGCAATAAATATTTAGATCTTTTTCTCAATTATGTGTGTTTAATTCTTGGTTTGATATTTTTAGATTATTGATTCATGTTTAATATGCTTAAATCAGAGGAAGAATAGACACTGTTTAAGAGTAGATCTAGCATTATTGAGTGGAATTGTATGCAATTCTAGAAATAGGACGACATAAATCTACCGAATTAGAGTAAAATCTAATAAGGGAATTTATAGCTCGAGTTAATGCAATAAAAGGGTTTTAATTAGAAAGAAATTTCAATTAATCAACTTAGAGTTAGTTGCTCTTACTCTCAAAAGAGATATTAACATAATTTAGAGATTTCTAAGGATCAAAATACTAAGTAAAGAAATTGCTTAATTTAGATTAATAGTGAAATATGAAGTCTAAGTGAATTATTTCATGGGTATTGTTTTGCTTCTTGGTTGTTAATCATTTATTTTCTTATTTTGTCCCTTGTCGTGTTCATTAGTTAATTAATTTAGTTAATTTTAGTTTTAATCAATCACTCGAATTTATCGGTTAAATAATAGAAAAACGGTAATTGCTAGTACTTTGAGCCATCATAGGAACAATATTTTTGCTTACCGTATCTATACTATTAATTGATAGGTGTACTTGCTTTAGTCAAATTTTTAATTAGTTAATGACGCATCAAATAAATTACAAAAGAAATAGAAAAATTTATTTTATTATTATTAAAAGAAATTTTATTTATAGAGAAAACCAAGTACATATGATTAAGATTTAGATAGAAACCAAATACATAAGCGCAATGTAAAATATAAAGAAGAAAGCTTTGAATGTGTAAGGATCAAAGATGAAGATATTCCACAAACTGATATTCTTACAAATAAAGCGCCAGTTTTTGCAAGCACATACAATATTTTGTTCATAGCTCTAACAACATGGATCAGTGACCATTTTTTATCTTTCAAGCCGACTCCTAATGTCATTAATCTCTTATCTCAAATTTCTTGACATATTGTGAGGATTCATTACCCACCGTACAAAATTGATATTATTATATTCAACTAACATCACACCAAAGGTTTCCCACCTTCGGAGCTAGAAGACAAAGTTGATAGATGGCAAGAAAATGAGTTAAACTAAAAAGTAATAGAGTGTCAATTAAACCTATTTTACAAAACCTAACATGAAACCAAAAATAAAATACACAAAATAAGATTCTATCGAAAACTATTTATAATAAAAGAAGCATTATAAATCAAAACAATCTTGAATCATTAATAGGCTAATTTAAGTTATAAAAAAAGGTTTTAGGGTTATAAAGAAAAAAAGTTATAACTTACAATACCATGAATAAAAAATCACATATTGATAATGTCATAAATATCTCATAAAAATGTCACAAATAGATAGATTATTATTGTTTTTTTTTAATTATGAAGACTTTTGGCTTTCCGTCTTCCCCAATTTTTCTCCATCACATTATTTTTATTTGTTTTCCTATTACATTTTTAAAATAAATAAAGTCTTCATGAGATTACTAAAATGCAAAAATCTTAATGTGTCATCTTTATTCATATTAACTTAAATTTTTATATTTACTTAAATAGAATCAAAATAATTAAAAACAAATTTATAATTTGTAATATACTTATGCAACAACCCAAAAGTCATAGGGTTTGAATTAATAAAATTTGTTGTAGGCCAATTTTGGCCTGTTTACAATCAAAACCAAATGACCCATTTAAATTGTCCAGGTCCAAATACAAATACTCAAAACCCATTTACAACCCAAAACCCAAAATAACCTAAACACTTAAACCCAACACCAACCCAAAACAGTGAAGCCCGATAGGCCCAAAACTTTAAAAATTTTGGAAAGCCAGAAACCCTAGGGTTTCAAGCTGCTGTTCTATGTCTTTGACACTTTGCTCCACCATGTCGGCCACCATGCCCCGCGCGTGCTGAGCCATCATACACCCCATCGTCCGTGCCCATTTCCTGCAATCAGACAAGATAGAAGCAATAAAAAAATAGGTGAAAAGGGATTATAAAAACCCAAATAAAAAACTGTAACAGGGGTCTCTTTCTTTTTTTTTTTTTTTTCGGCTAGATCAATTCGGCTATTGCTATCAATACAAAAACAGTGTGTTTCCAGAATATAGAAAGAATAACCTCCACAATATTAAAAATCAGATTCAGCAACAAATCGCAGACACGAAAGGTTTATTATTTCTTTATTTTCTTTGAAATCACGCATATATTGATAAGTGTTTCATTTTTCTTATAGATACACATAAAATATATTAACAAATACCAAAAATAAAAAGCAAAAAAATAAAAAATAAAAATAAAAAACAAAAATTAGAATTTTTGGCGGTGGCCGTGCTTAAGCCGTGGATTTGTGATCGATGACACAGGTGATCGGCCCCCGGCCGAGTCCTCCTTCTCCTCTTCTCTCTTTCCCTCTCTTCTTCTCTCCCTTTTTTTTTCTTTCTCCCCTCACAAATGAATTTTTTTTCTTCTTAAATTGGGCTTATTTATAGCCCTCCGAAACGGCGTCGTTTTGGGGGCTGTACTTAAGCCCCAAAACGATGCCGTTTTGAGCCTCCGACTCGATTGCCCGACCCGCTCCAAGGAGGATCCGCGTGTTTTCTACAGAAGGACTAATTGCACCTTTAGCCCTTCCGCTTTTTTTACGAATTGCAATCAAGTTTTCTTTTAATTATAATTCGGCCCTGTTGTTTTGTTCCGAGTTCATTCTGGTCCCCCACGCTGCGCAGCGTTTTAATAGCTGAAAAATTGTGTTTTGGACCCCCTTAGTTTAGCGCGTGTTCAAATAAGTCCCTTTCATTTGTTTTTGTTTCTTTAAAATTTGTCTCAAACTTTCTATTTTCTTTCAATTTAATCCCTGCTTATCATTTTAGTATTTTGTTTATTAATTATGTTATCCTTTTACATATATATTTATTATTATACTACCTGTTATTATTAGTATTATCTTTAGGAATATTTTATTATCTTTATCATTATTATTACACTTATTTCTATTATATATATAATTATTATTTTTCATCCTTTTATAATACATTTATCATTCTGTTTATTATTGATCTTATTATTTTCATTATTATTACTTATTTTTAATGATGTTATTACTTATTTACATATGTGTATATACGTATATGATGTTATTACTTATTTTTGTATATATACTATCTTATGTTTATAGTCTTAATACTATTATATATATATTTCTTGTATATTACATATATATATATATATATATATATATATATAATGTTATATTTTGTATATTATGTATATATTATTATATCTATTTTTATCCCTATTATCTTATTGTTAACACTAGTACATACATTTTATTATATGAATATATATATACTTTTATATATAGTATTATTTTCATACGTCCTTATATTTATTATTATACCTATTATTTTCATTATTTTTACTTATCATTTTATTTTAATATTATTATGTATATATTTTTCATATATGTTATGTACATGTATTTTTCAATATTTATTTTATATATATGTATATATCACATATATTTTAACATTATTAGTCGTATTTTTACTATCTTAGGTATATATTCGAACACTTGTATATAGTATATTTCTAACACTATTACTATTCATATATATATATTTATATATATATATATATATTCTTAATATTATATATTGTATGTATTTTCTTATTATATGTGTATGTATAGTATGTACATATTCTTTAATATTATTATGTATTAATTTTTAAATATATGTATATATATATATTAGTACTTATATTTAGTATTATTATGTAAACGTCTTTCATATGTATATACTTTAACACTAATAGTTATGTATATTTTATCACTTCATGTATATTTCAAATATTATATGTAGTATATTTCCAACATTATTACTAATTATACATATATATGCATAAGTATATATTATGTACATACTCTTAATGTCATTTTTACATATGTATATTCATTGTGTTCTCGTATTTGATACTATTGTTATATTTAATATCGTGTGCATTGTCATTGTTTTTAATATTATTGTCGTATGTATTATGTGCCTTGATGCATTTCCAACTATTTTCTTTTGTTTCCCGCCCATTTTTCTATAGTACCTCGTTGTTCATTATTTTAAAATGTTTATTCGTGTTTTTATTTATTTCAATAAGCAAGGCAACGTACCGATTTAAACACCATGTCATCGATTTCATCGCTATGTTGGGTGAATATCAAGTGACTCGTGTTAAAACGGTATGTCCTTCTCATTTAAATCGCTATGTTGGGTGAATATCAATCTGACCGAAGGAAGCAACAATAGTATATCTACATTTAAATGTTTGTTGTGCACCCACAGCTAAAGCATATTCCAACTGCATTGTTTTGCTGTGCATTTACAACCCTCTGACAGCTTTTATTTTTTAGTATGTTGTGCTTCCATGACCATTAGTAGGTTTCATCTGTAATATTTTGTTGCGTACCCATAACTAAAGTAGATTCCAACTGCGTCATCAGCCATTGGTACTATAATTGATCAGATTATACTATATGTATATAAACTTAAAGATTTACTTATTGAATGGTTGTGATGGATAAGATTATTGTTTATTAATATTATTATTGTGTGATTGATATATATATGTATATATATATATATATATATATATGAGTGAAGAAAGAACCAAACATTAATGATTTGATATAGGCTAGCATGCCACATATTTGGGCTTGCAAAATTTTAAATAAATCATAAAATATTGAAAAACTATCACGGTAGAAGTATAATTCATATTATATTATATCGGCATAGTTGAAATATTTAGAGAACGATAAACCTTCAAGTGAATATTTTTGTGGTGAAAATTTCATCAGAAAATTTGTCAAAATTTTAAATATCCCTTTGTCTTTCCTTTTTTCCATAGGATCTATAACTACCTTAGTGAGGAAATCATAACTCTCATAGATAATAAAAGATAAATTTTGATATTTATGTACAGACAATGGTGAAAATGGAAGAAAAACAAATCATCTAAAGTGAAATAAAATTACCACTCAAAAACAACTTAAATAACAGTTACACGTATACGTGTGGTTATATATATCTATAATTGATTTTTTTTTAACTTTTATGAAATTAAAAATTAGAAAAGTAACTTCCAAAAAAATAAATAAAGCATAATATTAAATTAAAATGTAGCAACAATATAATGCATATCTATAGTTTGGTTTAAATTCATAAAATGTAAACTTAATTAATTTTGAACCAAAATGTTCTGATTTTTTCAACTATACACAATTAATTAGAAAAGAAAAAAATTAATTATATACACATAGATTTATTTATACATAAAAATAAATAATAATAATAAAATTTATAAATAAACTAAGTAACTATTTTGCAAAATTTCTAAATAACCCTTATTAAATCCTAAAATCTGAATTATTTTTCTGTACTATTTAAAATATCCCAATTAACTCCTATGGCTCCATCAGAAGTTGATTTTATATAATATATAGATAATATTATATAAAAATATGAATTCTATCAAATTAAAAATCTATTATAACCCTATTTAATTCTAAGAAATTGAAATTATATATTAAAATAAGATAAAAAAATCGCTTTTGACTTCTATGGCTCCTTAAAACCTGGTATTATACAATATATAAATTAACCTATAATTGATTTTGGATTTAAGTGCTTCATCTCTATTTAAATTATTTAAATTTGAGTTAATGAATATAGAGCTACTTGAATTTGATAATTTATACTTATTTAATACTTTTATTTTTATTTTTTGGATTTATCGATATTTAAACTTAAAAATCGTAAGTAATTTGGTACTTTTTTTAAGTATTGACAAAAATTGTTAAAATATGTTTATGTGCAATGCTGACCAATAGCATAATGACACATGATAGTTGTAACAGGCCCATTTTGCCCTGCCTGAGCCCAAACCAATAAAAACAAGAAAAACAAAAAAAAAAAACAAAAATAAAGTCCCAAAATGTCCATTTACAAAATTAAATCAACCTAAATTTTCAAAACCCAATAACCTAAACCCCTAACCCAATTTTTTGATGGCCCGATAGGCCCAAAACTCAAGCCAATTTTGGCAAACCAGGAAACCCTAGTTTCCCCCTAGCGTCGTACCCCTCCCACGTGCTTTGTCGGCACGTCCAACGTCCGAGGCTCGGCTCCCCTTGTCCCGTTGCACCAAAACGACCATCTACAGCCCCATTGACCCTTGCTGCGCCTGCAAAACAAAGCAAAAAAGGAAACAAGAAAGACACCAAAGCAAAAAGGCAAAAGACAGAGCAGAAACAAAGCAAGAAAACAAGCAAAAGCATAGACAATAGCAATAATATTAAATCGAGTATATTTCTCGGCTATATAAGCCTAAAAACCAGATATTGTGAAGGTTACACACGATTTAAGCAATAATAAAAAAAAAGGTTGAATTTTATCTTCTCTTTTTATTTCCTGTTTTCTGTTTTCTTATTTTTATTTTCTGTTTTCAAATTTGTTTTAAACAAAAACAAGAAGAAAAGAGAAAAGGAGACTTACCCTAAACCCCGAAGTTACGTCGTCGGAGCCCCTGCTCCGTTTTTAAAACCAATTCCAAAGGGAATAAAGGGGGTCTCTTCTCTTATGCTCTCGGGCTAGAGGGGATATAGCCTTCGAGCGCTTTAAACGGAGGTGAAAAACTCCCTTTTTGCATGCCCTCAACCACCGTCCACGGTGGCATCACAACGGCGGCGGCGATGATGGGTTAAGAAACCCTAGCACAGAGGAAAAAGGGGGGGGGGGGCTACTCTCTTTCTGTTTGTTTTTGTAGAAAAAGGGAAGAAATAAAAAAAAAAGAGTAAAAAATTTAGTTTAAATGGCAGTATAAAACGGTGCCGCTTTGCACCAAAGGCACCAGCATTGAAACGGTGCCGTCTGAGCAGACCCGCGCGAGACCCGACCCGCTCCAGGGGGGATCCTCGCGTTTCACTCATTTGGGTTTATTGCGTGCTTGGTCCTTCCATTTTCAGGGCGCTACAATCTGGCCTTCATTGTTTTTTTTCTGTTTCTTTTAAATTTCGCCGCATTTTTTGTGTTTGCTTCAGTTTATTCCATCTTGAAACGCAGCGTATAGGGGCTAGGGATAATTTCCTAATCAGCCCTCCATGTGTTTCAGTGTGTTTCACCTAGGTCCCCGATGGCCTATTTTTGTTATTTATAATTTTTTCCTTTGAATTTCAACTTGATCTCAGCCTAGTCCTAGCCTATTAATTTATCTATTTGTTTATTTATTCAGTTTTTTTGGAACTGTTTTAGTTTTATTTATTCTAAGTTTGTTTTAATATACTATTTATTTTAAATCACTTCATTATTATGTATTTTGAGATCAATTTTGCACATTTTAAAGTATTATTCTTTTATTATTATTATTATTATTATTTATATATTATTTATTTATTTTAAACTATCATACATATTTTTATTTGGAGATTATATATACCTTTTATTTTGCACTATTATATATATAAAATACTCATTTTAAGTTTCCTATATGTCCTTTAATCACATTATTTCACATGCTAATTATTTTAAATTTCTTTATTAGGTATTATAAACCTCTTCGTCATCATTTGTTATAAGAATTCATATATTACCTATACTAAATTGTTTATATATATATATATATATATATATATATATATATATCCTTTATATATATTATTTATTTTAAATTTATTTTGCATATATTATTTACGTCAAACTCCTTCATGCTATTTTCAAATATTTTATAAATTATTTATTTTAGGTTGCCTTATATATTATTTTGTTATCTTAAATATTAATGATTTCTAATTGTTTTACACCATTTACTTTAAATCATTTTTTATAGTATCTATTCTAAACTTGTTTTCCATACCTATTATCTATTTAGAATTGTCTTATTGTTTATTTTAAATTACTTTATCATTCATTTTATTTCTTTTGGTTATTAATGTTGGTGCCCAAATTACTTGTGTTGTATGATTATTGCCATTATGTATCAAATTTTTATTCATATTTTCATGTATTTGTGATTCATTATTATAACATTCATTCGTAAATTATTATGCCATGCCCGATATTATCATTCATTTTCATTTCATTAAAGTCATTTCAAAGACTATATACTTACCTAATATAGATCATTTCATTTCATTCCAAACAAAATAAACTCACATGGCGAAGTGGTACATTCGTTTTATAAAAAAAAAAAAAAAAACAAGGCAATATTTTGTGTTCGGAAATATCGAGAAAAATCGTGCCCTACATGTTGGGTTTCGATTTATCGTTTGACCGAACAATCGAATATCCTTTTTAAAATTTCAACGCATAAGTTTTGGAAATCATGAGATGATTTTGGTATCGAAGGTTTGAAATATCGTGTCCTATGTGCTGGATGTGATATTTTATTTCTTCAAAACAAGAGAATCTTAATCATTTCATATTATTACATTTTTACTCAAGAATTTTTAAAAACAAGGCAATGCTTCGTGTTTGGAAATTTTGAGAAATTGTGCCTACGTGCTGGGTTTCGATTTATCGTTTGACCGAACGACCGAATATCCTTCTTAAAAATTTCAATGGATAAATTTAGAAATTATGAGATGATCTTGATATCGAAGGTTTGAAATATTGTGTCCTACGTGCTGGATGTGATATTTTATTTCTTCGAAACAAGAGAATCTTAATATCCATTTCAAGTTATCCAACATTCATAACAAGGGATCGTATTTTAAAATTTATTTCAAAATATTTTCAACTTTCGACATTAAGACATTAATTAATCAATTAGGTACCAATTTTGGGCGTGATGGGGGTGCTAACCCTTCCTCACATGTAACCGACTCCCGAACTTGTTTTCTCAACTTTTGTAGACCAAAATCATTTGTTTTAATAAATTGAAATATTTTATTAAAACGACTAGACTTCTAGGTGATCCAATCACACCTAAATAAAAAAGATTGGTGGCGACTCCTATGTTCGTTTTCGTTTTCAAAACCAAAGTCGATCATCGTTTTTAAAAAAAAAAATGGTTTCGACAATAGTTTCACATTTCAGTATGTGGCAAAAAATATTTTTTTATAAATTTTATTTTTTTGTCAAGTGTCAAAATGTGAGACTGCCACGTGTCATCATATTATTTATCATCAATAATATGTCAATATATTTTAATGATATTAGACAAATGCCTAAAGTATTAAAAAATTAAATACTAAATAGAGGTAACTTTCTATAAATTAAGAAATTAAAATTTAATTCTATGTTCTCCTATTGTAGTGCTTTAGAGGGGGTTGTTGTGCTTATTAAATTAAAATTTTATTGTCTATATTATCTGGACAGACTGGAATATTTATGGTGCCAGCAAAGTGATGTTACATGCCGTAAAAAATTGCTTATACTACTAAAATACCCACACCTTAAAACTTGGGGTAACATAGACCAATACAATTAGTTAAGGGATGTTTGGGTATTTGTATAAATTTATATGCTACCTTACAGCTCAACAGTGTCGAAAGAATCACAATGGAGCAAAATTGAGACCAAAAGAAGTTATAGAACAGTAAAATCCCAAACAAGAGACAAATTTAGCAAAAATCGTAAACATACTTTCTTTGCACGAAAACTATCGCATAAAACAAATTACGACATATTAGATAGAAAGAAGAAACATGAACGGATTACTGAATTCCAATCTCTAATCTTATTGTGAATAAAATGATACAGAACATAATAAAGGCAGGCACTGCGTCTTCCCTGGATTCTGGTGGTGTTCCATCAGAAGGGCCGAGGACGGAGGAGCGGCGCCACAGCGAATTTCATAATCCCAACCTTGCAGTGAAAGCCATTGCGCTCACCACAAACGAAGTAGTAGGGCTTCTTCTTATTCTTCTTCTTCAAAACAAACTCAAACCCATTTCCGCCACCTTGAGTTTGGTTGGCGATCAGCTTAGCTTTCTTCAAGTCGCAGTTAAGGAAGCTCCTGAGGTTGGGTAGCAATGAGACACTGTGAGGAAACGTGGTGTTGCTTGGTGGATCATATTTGAACACTGCCAAATTTCCAACCGTCACATCAACATAAACAACATAATTCAGACATAAGAGTGTTGGGATTTTAACTTATGAATTACCAAGAGTGTCATTGAAGTAGAAGGGAGCGCTTTTGAGTGACCAGTCGGTGTAGTTGACCCCAAATTGCCAATGCTGTGATCCCCCAACAGTGAACCTTTTGGGGGCACTGCTATGATTGTAGGGATAAGTATGGGAATCCCAACCCTTGTTAGCCAAGCTTACTTCCACTACGCAGGCAATAGCCTGCAGTAGAACAAGCCCTTGAGCAAACCTAAACCCCATTTTGTCAATCAAGTTTTAATGATTACAAAGAAAGTGTAAATGTCGGCAATGAGAGGATTACTAGACAAGTTATATAGGCAAAAACTCGTAAATGTTGACATTTCTCCAACTCATTCACATTCTTTTACTGTTACCTTTTTCCCCCCATATTTGCTAAGTATGTGCTTTTCAACTTCATTAAATGCCTGGTGAAATTATCCCACACTTTTCGCTTTTGTTTTTTTCTTCAAAAAAAAATCTAACATTTTGACTTCGACCATATGAAAATCTCAAATTTACTTTTATAATGCTATTTTATAAACATTTCCTAATTTAATGGTAAATTTGCGTGAATTTTAAATTTATTGCATGAGATTTAGAGTTCGATTTTTATGTTTATAACGGATTAAGATAAAATCTGTCCATTGGTAGGAGACAAAAGTTTAATCAAACTTCTAGTATAGGTCCTAGTTTAACCAGAGAGTAGTATTTATTTATTTTGATGTGAAGTTATTTCTTTATCAACAATAATGATCGGATACATGTCTTCTATTTTAAAACTATCATTTTCTTCTTCTTATCTTCTTAATATTTAAATTCTAGATATTTAGTTCTAAATGCAAAATATTGATTCATCATTTATATTTAACTTTCTATGATAAGAGATTTGTTGTTCATATGAAAAAAGTCATAATACTATACTTGTTTCCGTATTTTTAATATATCATATCATAAATTAGAACATTTCACACATATTATAAACATGCATTTTACGCATAACGTTTCACTTATCATTATAACATATAGTACATCACTTATCAATACATCATTGCACAATCACATTTGGCACCCAGGGAATATACTTGCTAGCATTCATATATTTTAACAACTTTATGCATGCATGGCATACTCATTCATTATAATCATACACAACCATGGAATTCAAACAGAACTCATAGCAGATGTTCGAGCAAAACAACACAAACAAACACTCAAGTTGAATATAGAAACTCACCTTAAATCATTCGTCCTCTCCATATTAGCTTGTCCAAACGCCAGAGCCTCCTTCGTCCTGGAAGCTAAGTATGACAACACATAGCGGTTAAACCAAAAGTGTTCAAACCTTAAAACTTCAAATCCATATTTATATAGAAGCTTTTCAGGAATCCTTACTTCTCTTTTCCTCTAATTCACAAGTACAGAGAGACTTAGGAGCTTACCAGCTTACTAGATTTTCTACTTTATTCTAATTCACATTTTAGGATAATTAAGAAGTTAGTCTAGTTATTGGAAAATACATAAACTTTAACAACTGATTTTTGTTAGTTTATTGCATATAAATTGTTGAATTATTATTTTGTTAATTAATTACATATAAATTGTTGAACTGCTTATTCCTAGATCAACAATTTAATAGTAAGGTTCAATAGCGTTATAATTGGGCCAACTTATCGATTTAAAGTATAATGATCAAATTTTGAAAAATTAAGGTAAAGAGACTAACTTAATAAAGTAGAAGGATAAAATTAGGAATTATATTTGTTTTATGTTAAACAATACAACAAAGATAGAAATAGAATGTTTAAAGTTTCATTTTCATTCAATCTTTCGTACCTAAGAATACTTGAGCTAAGGTATTTATACAATAAGGAATATGTTTGCTACCAACAATAATAACAACACTAACCACATTAATTGCTAGTAACTAACTTACAACTGAGTTAACAAACAATATTTATCTCAACATTTCCCTGGTTTTCTAACTTTTGTTGAACTGATCTTCACTTGACAACACTCGCAATGCTTTTCTATAAGTAGAAAATTGTTTTGGTGTAATTGGGTGTAATTGGCTTTGTGAGCACATCAGCCATCTATCTTTTTGATGGAACGAAATTGACCTGCAACATGCCATCAAGAACTTTCTCATGTACAAAGTGATAATCAATTTCCACATGCTTCACCTTAGCATGATATGTAGAGTTTATAGCGATTGTCATTTCCATTATTGATGTGTTATGTAACACCCCTATACCCGGTCCGATTGTATGGACTCGGTACAAGACTATTACATTTGGTGCCAAAACGATTTTGACTAGACACTATTTAATTTAAACATTTATACATAGTGTTTTAACTTATTTAACCCAAAAATTATTAATATAAACATCCGGGGTCATTATTGGATGTTTGAATGTGTTTGGAAATGATTTTAATATTGTTTTTACTCAAAACAGGGGAACAATATCGATACCTAAACAACAGATATTGATACCTTTTAAAAGGTATCTATACCACTGCACAAAATCAATACAAAAATAGCATTTTGGAATTTCAGAAATTCAAATTTTGATGAAGGTATCGATACCTTAGGCCTAGGTATCGATACCTAGCCTTCAATATCAATTATGATGTTAAAAATGATATTAAAATCACATTCTGTTTTGGAAAATATGAGTTTTAAAGCTTAGGTACCGGTACCTATACCCTTGGTATCGATACCTTGGGTAAATTTTGCTAAAAATCAATTAAAAAGTTCACTAAAACCCCCTGCAATATATTGGATTCAACTCAACACTTAAGACCAATTCAAGATGCATTTAAACTACTTAAAACAACTCTAAATCGATCAAAATTATCATATTAACAAACCACATTTGCAAACATACTTATAACCTCAATAAATCATTTCATATAAAACCAAAATACTTCAAATAAAAACCCAAAATAGATTGAGTTTCAAGAGTTTGCATTTTAGTCCCTAACACTTGGGAACACATTAAGTCTACCTATATACATGTCATTTTAACTCAAAATATAGTACTTACTCTTGAAGCTCTTGAAGATGTGATGAGATGAGAGATCTCTTAGCCCGACTCTAACTCTTCAAGTTCTACTGTACCTATGTGTTAAAATAAATGCGTTAAGTTGGTGAAAGCTTAGTAAGTACTATAAGAATAAATAGGTAAAGGAATTGTAACATAATGTTTTAAAATTATTCAATTAATACATGCTTACACACATACTAATTCGTACAACTATACCTTACTTTAACAAAATTTAACTTACCCTTGAAAGTTACTAAACTTACCTCAACACTTTGATGATTCACTTTTGTTCACATTTCATATCTTAGGCCCATAATAGACTTTTGTAGAACATATCGAATATATGGAACAAATACAGAGGTGCATTATTATGCACTAATGGACAGAGAGCAGTAAGGTGCTATACAGAGAGCACGAATATGCTAACGGAGAGCACTAACGTAATAATAATCGGAGAGCCCACTAAGATCCCTTAATGGCATGCCACTAATATCCTAGTAGTTCTAAATTTCGTCTACTTGGGCATTAAAGTTGAATTTCATACATTTAAATACTTTAAATAAGTATTTCAGAAAAGATTTCACATTTCTCCATCATCTACAATTTAGTCCTCGTTTCATAAATCACAAATATCACACCTTTTTCACACATATACTTTTATCACAACATCATCACTTAGTGTTCAAAAAAATATACCATTTCATATTCTTCACCTATAATTTTCTTTACAAATTTCATAATTTCATAATCTAATCCCTTTTATTATCTATTTACAAATATAAATATATATTTTACATTTCTATTCTAAGTAATTCCATATTACAATATAAGCATTTAAATAAAAATAATTTAAAATCTTCTAGTACTTACAAAAAAAGGTTGAGATGATGCATTTTTTCTTCATTTACTCTTTGGCCTTCTACTTTCATTTTCCTTCAATTTTATCATCTCCTTTTTTTCTTTCTCTTCAATTTCATATAAAACATATATCATTAATAAGTTAAAACTAAAATCATATAACTTTTCTATGCTAGTTAATGAAAATAAATATGTATGATATGATAATTTCATCATTTCTTACCTTAACTCTTTGAAATCTCAAAACCTAACTCTTGCTTATCTCTTTTTTGACACATCTTTGGGGGTTCTCTTATGAGATTAAAGTGTTCACTAGCATTCTTTTTTATTTTTATTAAAGAAATTTCAAAGAAAAAGAAAGGTTTGGAGCTTGGTTGGTTCAACAATGGAGGAAAGACACAAAGGGAAATAAAAGAAAAGTTGGATGGAAACTAGGAGGGGTGAGTGACAGTTTGGTGGATGGCAAAGGATGATAAATTTTCATCTTTTCTCCGACTTTCTACACATTTCCATAAAAAAATCTCACCGTTTTTAATTAAATGGTCAAATTGCTAGCTAGTCCCTTAGCCTTCCATGCTTACACTTTTACCTATTATCATTACACTTTAAAATATCTACTTGGCTATTTACTATTTTATCCCTCCTCATCTTTTATAATTCCTAGGTTGACTCATACTTCACTTTGATTAAATTTCTTCTTAATCCTTCATTCCTTTCTACCACTACTATGTATCTCTTAACTTTTTTTTCTTCTTACTTTGGCCACAACAATTTCTCTATTCTTTCAATTAGGTCAATGCGTCTATTTAATATTTCCCTATCTAATGAGTATTTTTTAATTTCTTATTGGGTCTACATACTTCCTAATTTAATACTCAAAACTCCTATTTATTATATTTCAAGAATTTTACACTAATTCTTGTACACGATCCATCACTGAACCTAACTTCGAGTTAAAACACAGATGTTACATGTTATCACGCCATACAACTAGTGGTTGTTTTACAGACACACCAACCTTAGTTAGAAGTTATTTTATCCATAACAACTCAGAAACACAATTTTCTAGGCTTCGATACTCCGCTTTTGATGAGGATCTGGATACAGCAGGCTGCTTCTTGGAGCTTTATGCAACTAGATTACAACCAAAATAAATGTAATTGCTTGTAGTTGATCTTCTATCTTTGATAATAGAGGCCCAATCATCATCAAAGTAGCCAATTAGGTCAAACTACCCTTTTGTGAAATACAAACCATAATTCATAGTGCTATTCAGATACCTTAACAGTCTCTTTATAGCCTTTTAGTAAGTGTTACAATGTGCACTCATATACTATCTAAGTTTGTTAACACAGAATACAATCTCTGGTCGTGTAATGCACACATATTGTAGTTTTCTAATAACACTCCAATATTCATGAACATCAACAAGTGGACTACCATCTGCAATAATAAACTTGGGAGTGGCTACCATAGGTGTAAGAGTAGTAGTGGTTGTAGCCATGCCTGTGCTATGAAGCAAATCTGAAACATACTTTTTTGAGAGAAAAAAAAATCACCACAAAGGTGCAATGAACCTTTATACCTAGAAAAAAGTGAAGTTCACATATGTCTTTAAGAGAGAACTTGTTGTGAAGTTACTTAATGACCTTTTTGATTTCTTCAGATGAGCTACCTGTCACAACTATATCATCTACATATACCATTAGAAAAATATTGAAGCATCAATTATTCAAAAAAACAATGATGGATCAGCTTTAGAAGCTTGAAAACCAAGGTACTCCAGCAAATGTTGCCTCAAGGTATGAATCTAGGCTCGAGGGGCCTGTTTTAAACCATACAGTCCCTTGTTCAATTTACACACAAGCTGTTCTCCATTGGCTCCATGGATCTCAAAACCTGGTGGTTGATCCATATAAATTTCCTCAAACAATGTGTCATTAAGGAAAGCATTATTCACATCAACTTGCTTTAACACCCATCCATTAATAACAATAATTGCCGGAATAGTCCATATTGTTACAACTCAAACCACAGAGCTAAAAGTATTACAAAAATTAGAACTAGGATATTAAGAAAACCCCTTAGTTACTAGTCTTGCTTTATACCTATCCATAAATCCATCAGGCTTCTTCTCCACTCTGAACAACCACTTACAACCAATTGATCTCCTAAAAGGTGGGAGAAAGCAAAGGCTCCAAGTATTATTTTTGAGAATAGCTTGCAGCTCATTTTTCACCGCATCTTACTAGTAAGATGAGCTCATTGCCTCATGGATATTGGTAGGTACAATAGCAGATAAACCATAAGTAGGTACAATATCAAATGAACTAGTTACCCTGGTGACATATTCTTTTGGTTTAAAGGTTCCTACTTTGCTATAAGTAACTATAGGATGATTATTAGTGGCCTAAGATGGCTGACCTTAAGTTGGAAATTGAGTTGGTGGATGGGAAATGGCTAACATATTATTAAAAGGTGAAGATGTTGACACACTAGGATTAGTTGATATAAAAGTTGAATTCATTGGTATATTAGATGATAGAGATAAATTTATGGACTTGTGAGGTGACCCTTGATTTGCAACTAAGGAGGATGGAAATATAATTAATTTAGAATTAGATAGTACAGTTGAGGGACCACTGGACAACTTGGGTGTATGTAGATTATTTTTAAATGGAAAAATACTTCCATGAAAAGTGACATAACCAGACACAAACACCCTACTTGAAGGATCTCAGCACCTGTAACCTTTGTGTTGAGGAGAATAACCTAAGAATGTACATGAAGCTGATCGAAATTGAAGTTTGTTAGCGTTAGAAGGCCTAATGTTAGGAAAACATTAAAAAAAAAACCAAGCACTTTAAGTGGCAGATAATTAGGTTTAACACAAAAAAAAATTCATAAGGAGAGATATTGCCAAGAGATAGAGAGGGTAACTTGTTTATTAGGTAAAGTGCATTACTAAAAGCTTCATACAAGTAAATCAATGGTATACACGTATAAGCCTGCATGGAGAGACCAAATTCTATAACTTGTCTGTGTTTTCGCTCAACAATACCATTTTTCTCAGAGGTGTAAGGACACTTGAGCCTTTGAGATACCTCTTTTTGAAAGATACCATTTTGATACTTGAAACTCACCCTATCCATCCACCTAAAGCAATTTTAATTTAACCTCAAGTATTCTTTCAGCTTGCTGGTGAAATTAAGAAAAAATTGTAGCAACATCTGACTCTTTCTTCAAAAAATAAAGCTATGTGTATCTGGTATAAGCATATGTAAAAACAACATAATAAGAGAAACCATTAGAACATACTGAAGCTAGCCCCCAAACATCTACAGCCACCATTTGAAGAGGAGCAGTGTATTTGGATTTAAAATAGAAAAAGCAATTTATGTTCTTTGCCCATATGACAAGCAACACAATCAACCAAATTTTTATTATCACACACAAGTATATTACTGTAACACCCTGAGACCCTCATCCGTCACCGGAATAGATTCACAAGGTATTACCTATCAGAAGACAGATCAGACTAGCCATTCATAATTAATCATGCATAAAATATAGTTTCTTTGATCTTTCAACCATGAACGAATTTTAACCAAATCAAAATAACTAATAAATTTCAAAATAATCGACATATAACTCCATTGAACCATATACTCATGTTTAGGAATTAAGCAAGCCATTTTCGCATAGCTAGAATATTTACAAATTCAAAATATAACTTGTTTCAAAAGAGAGCTAAGCCTATACATGCCATCTTTCAAAATATAACTATCAAAAAGTACCAAATCAGTGACGATAGTGTGGATGACTTTAGACTTGAATCCCCGAGCAAGTAGCTTTCAAACAAGATCTATAAAATAGGACAAACACAAAAACATTCACAGTAAGCAATTAAGCTTAGTAAGTCTTAAGTATTTTAAATAGCAAAACTTATTTATACACATTATTCACATGTAACATATTCAAAATGCAACATTAATTAGACGAATATTCATAGCCACATTAAATCCATTTCATTGACTTATCATTTCTTCAAAGTTCGAATTACATAATCACACCATCTAAATGACTCGAAGTAATTCTTTGATTCAACTTTATAGAGTTAATTCAGAGCACTGCATTCACATATAATTTCAATGTCATAATCACATATATAACATATACTTTCATGTACTAAATTCAAAATGGCCGAATATAAATATACACAACCACATTTCATATACTTCTCGTTTCACTTCGTAATTTAATTCACATTATCCTCATATGCATAAACAATTTATACGTACCTAGACAATTTAATCTATCGAACGAATCTAGATGCCGTATAGCATAAATCTCATATTCATAGACTTTTATTATTTCACCGGCAATTAGCTTGCTAGGTATAAACCTGAACTTATCACCGGCACGAGGCCTGCTAGGTATAAACCTGAACTTATCACCGGCACGAGGCCTGCTAGACATTAAGCCTGAAACTCATTCACCGGCATTATGTCTGCTAGGCTCATGGCCGAAACAATTTCACCAGCTAAAAGCTTGCTGAGCCATAGGCCCGAATAATAATTCGAATATAAATTTCACAAAATCATAACATATGCACCTCTTATATTTATGCATTTCACACAAGTTAATCACATTAGTCCACTTAGACTTCATTCACGTATAATCACTTAATAACTATCACACTATTGCTTCTTAATTTACCATTACATATCTTCCATCTCATGAATATAACTTACGGCAATATAATCATAACAATTTCCTTATTTCACTTTCATGCATACCATTCGGCTTTATGCATGTATATATATGTATATATACTAAAGGTATGGCTAAATTCCCGTGACATATCATGATTCATTCACAAATAACTTATGTTTAAATACTTAAAACTTACCTCGAGTATTTCCGAACAACTACGGGTCGGCTATTCAACTACTTTAGCTTTCCCCTTATTCGAATTTGCCCCTCTATGCTCTTGAGCTTAAATTCAACAATTTTAAACTAGTCATTATTCGACTATTCAATCATTACTTCAAAAATATAATATATATATATTCGACTTTCACACATATAGATCATAGTAAACAAAAGTTATATACATTATAGGTCATCTTTGACCTTTCTATTTTCATCAATTTGAACTATTCCTTGACCAAATATTACATTCGACATTTTTTTTTATGTCTATTCATCCCAAATACAATTAATTAATTCATCCTTTAACCTTAAACACATTCGGCCTTAAAATACAAACAATTTAACATTTCCTTTGTACACACCCTTAAGACCAAATGCATAATTCATTCATCTTAACATATTTATACCTCATAACTATACTTATTTCCCACCTAACAATCATCATCCGAACATGTATATGTAAGATACATATTAATCCTTAGTCAACTACCATTCGTCACTTAACATGATTAATTTCCATTTTCAATATCATAGAAACCTAGGTTGGCCGAATATACAATTTCACTTATGTATAAACATAACTCACATTCCATTAAGCTTACATTATTCAAAATCATATCATTAATGCATAAAGCCGAACCTTTAGACATTCAAACATCCTTTTCTCAAATCACTCAAATGGCAAATATTCTTTTTCTAACATTTTAATACTCAACATTTGCTCAAATCATTATTCAAGTTCAAATTCAGCTAACACGCATATAAATACTAGCAACTAAATATTAACTTTGCATTTCACCATAATAGCCAATTGCCATTAAACAATTAAGCCACAATTATTCAATTTTACCAAGCTCAACTCATCTATTATCAACCCTCAATACACAAAAGCATCAAAAACAATATCAAAGAAATACAAACATCCATGACCGAATGTCATCTTCATCAATTTACAAAAATTTTACCATGAGCTAGCTTTTATACTTGATGACCACTCCAAATATACAAAGATTTTCAATGAAAGAGCATTAAACATACCTTAATCAACTTAAAGGTGACCGAATGCCTTAACTCTAATTTCTTCTTTTCTTTCTTTAGGCACGGCAATGGAAGAAGAAAAAAATGAACCAACTTTGTTTTTATCACCC
The DNA here is from genome assembly GCF_025698485.1 of Gossypium arboreum. Lineage (NCBI taxonomy): Eukaryota > Viridiplantae > Streptophyta > Magnoliopsida > Malvales > Malvaceae > Gossypium > Gossypium arboreum. The sequence goes on from NC_069081.1 coordinate 3,666,551, forward strand.
TTTTCTTTTAATAAAAATTCATATTTCATATTATTAATCCATTAAACATTTAATTAATTAATATAAAAGACATAAAATGTCAATCATCCACTAACCTTGCCGTCCACTAACTTAAGGAATGGGTATTTGACATGCAAGTCCCCATATTTTAAACCATACAATATTTGGCCACTACAAATTAACCTATCACATTTTTAAGTTTCTCACATAAGTCATTTTTAATAATTCCACATTCAAATGACAAAATTAAACACGATACTTTCATACATGAAACTTCACATATAATAAACATAGAAAAGAGCATTTAAATAATTTTTTGTGACTCGGTTTTGTGGTCCCTAAACCACTTTCCGACTTGGGTCAAATTAGGGCCGTCACAATTACAATGAGTCAAAACTTTCTTAAGTGTAGTTAAACATGTATGCCCTAGTCTAGCAGCCATACAGCTAAAGGAACGAATTTGACAGCAGCAAGACACTGTGTTCAAGCAGCAGGTACAGTAAATTTGATAGGAGCATTTAAATGCAACTTGTAGAGACCATCACAAACCGATCCTTGAAGAAGTATATCTCGAGTCAGAAAATCACGCATTTGACATCTAGTAGGAAAAAACCCAAACATCACTTGATTATCCTTTGCAAATTTAGACACAAAGATCAGGTTTTTTAATAATACTAGGTACAAATAAAAGAGACCTCATATACAACAAACGAAAACGAGTAAGTAAAGATGTTTGACCAGTATAAAGAACAGGTAAGGCAAAAATCTATTGCCCACAAACACTTTAGCTGGGCTATTATATGGAGTGTTTTGTTCTATTATTAAAGCAGAGTGAGTGAGATGATGTGTGGCACCAAATTCTGAATACTAAGTATTATCTCCAATAGTATTAGGCATAGCAACATAAGCTTGAGGATTAGGACTTAAGACAGAAGTAGTTGTTGAAGCACTTCTAGGTTGCGATGTTAGATAAAATAGGTTGAACCATGCATTTGTAGGAGTTGGAGAAGGTGAAAAACCCAATTTCCATATGGAGCCATTGTAGGAGAAGACATTGGTAAACTAAATGAAGGCACCCATGATGACATTGATGATCCATTACCAAACATACACAAATTTGCTTGTGGAGGTTGATAACCACTACTCTTGTAAGTAGCATCAAACCTATGATAGCAATAATCAACAAGATGCCCTATTTTTCCACAAAGCTAGCATTGAATGCGAGATCCAGACATGCGACCACGTCCTCAACCACGTGAGGAATTCGAAGCAAGATGATAAGTAGGAGTTGAATTAATATCTACTACTAAAGTAGTCTGTTGATGGGTAACTATGTTCGCTGAACTAGGAATCTCAGCTACAGCATATTGTATTCATGCTTCAGCATCAAGAATCATAGTAGTAAATTCTGAACACTAGAAGGTAGTTGACTTATTGTTATGACAGTTACAATTGATTCATACTCGGGAGGTAGACCATTGTGAATGGAAATAACATGCTCATGCTCACTAATGATCTCACCACAACTAGCAAGACTATCACTATAGCCTTTAACCTTCATCAAGAAATCCTTCATTAACAAATCTCCCTTGCGCTGAGAATGGAAAGCACGTCTATAAAACATTAACCTAGATGTGGACTTACTACCATATATAGTAGCAAGTGTATTCCGTATCTGTGCACTGGAATCCATGCTAATAAGTTGAGGCAACACACTTTAGCTAACAGAAGAAAGAAGCCGAGATGCAAGCGCACTGTCCTGTTGCTCGTACAACAAAAAAGCAAGATTTTCTTGAAGCACAACATTTTCATCAGAGATCATCGATGGAGGAACAACAGTTTGAGGATCAAGAAAATGTTGCAGCTTGTAAGTTTTTATTGCAAGAAGTACATGTTGACACCATAGCAAATAATTGGAGTCATCAAGAAGAATATTAATCTTCTTGGTGGAAAAGAAGCGACTATCAAAAACTAAATCAGAAACCATTGCTGGTGCAATAGGAATAGCCATCAATGCTCCACAAGTCCTAAAAAATCCGTAAGGAGAGAGACTTCTGATACCATGTTAAACAATACAACAAAGATAGAAACAAAATGCTTAAAGTTTCATTTTCATTCAGTCTTTCATACCTAAGAATACTTGAGCTAGGGTATTTATACAACAAGGAATACTTTTGCTAGCAACAATAATATCAGAACTAACCAAATTAACTGCTAGTAATTGACTTACAATTAACTTAACAAACAATATTTATCTTAACATTTTGCATACCAAATATATATACCAAAATCATGTAATATTATATATATTATATATATCTTATAGACATACCAAAACTATAGTAACAAATAAAGTATATAATATTAAAATAAAATTAATAAAAAATTATAGTCTAACAATGTCGAGTAATTAGAGCAACAATCAATGTAATCAATATTCGTAGAATCAATGTAGACCAATTTATTTTTATTTTTATTTTTATTATTAAATTTAAAGTTTTGTTAATATTTATTTTAATATTAATAAAATGTTTTTATAATAATTTAAGATTAAATTATATTTTTATTTTATTTTAATTACTTTCATTGAAAATTACATTTTTATATAAGAAATTTTTAAAATTTAAAAATAAAGCATCATTTTAAAATGTTAATATTTGTAGTTATTTTCTTTAGAAAAATGTTTTTTTTCAAAACTATTGAATAGAAAAATAATTTTATAAATCCCATGATAAAGACTTGGATTTACGTAGGAAGAAAAAAATGAAGAAAGAGATTATTGAAAATGAGAAATTATAAAATTTATATTGAAATTGTGAACAATATTTCGTTAACCAATGAATGTTGAGATAGGTTAATTGGGAAAAGAAAACATACTAAATATTTCCTTACATCCCCATCTAACAAGAGTCGGTGCCTTAAAGGCACTTTTGTTGGAAAAGAAAAAAAAAATCCTAACATAAAATATTACAAAATTAAAATTTAGATTTTTTTATCAATTAATCTAAATTACAAGGATATTCTACAAACAAATTTAAAATTTTATTTTTATCGAAAGTCATCTTAATTATATGATTAACTTTTTATTATTTTCTCTTGAAATGTAATGTAGACCCTAATGACATATGCTTTTTAAATAATGTTGAATCCTTTTAACTAATTTCGAATTAGAAATCTTCGAGATAAACTTTTTTATAGCTTCAATGAATTCTAAACTATTGTTTGCTATCAAATCATCGAGAATACCTAAAATTCTACCTCAAAAATGGTACACCTTCCCAACCTACAATTGAAGCCCAAAATTCACTCCTCTCAATCATTCCTCAAGACTCGCCAACAGCAGTTAATCCTGAATCTGCTTTAATCAACCCATCAGTTTTTAACTGCAACTAACAATCTATCTAATTATACTTGCCGCCCAACACATGCGTTGTATTAGAATTAATCTTTGGAAGATGTAAATAATACTTGGACCAACTAAGTGATCGCTTGATAATTTCTTCTTTACTCCATGACCAACCTTGAAACATAAAAATTCCTCAACGCAAATAATTTACCTTTATAAAACATAACATAATTAAATATTTAAACTAACTTTGCATCATTCAATTGGTAAAAACTTCAACTAAAGTCAGCCTAAAATTAATAGGACGTACACAAGTCAACAAAATGGGTAGCGCATCAATAATATCATTAACTTTGGTGGGGGAATCATTTGTTTGAATCCTTTTCTATATTTAATATGGTCTAGTAGGAGGCAGCTGATTGAAAGGCACAGTCTGCGGTAAAAATGGAGACACCACTCCGTCTCTTGACTTGCAGCTTACTAATACTTTTGATTCTTTATTTGCTTTTAATATATCAAAATCTTCTACTTATCATGAAAAAAATTAAAAGAAATTCATAAAAATTAAAAATACAGGAAAATATCTAAAAAATAAGGCAAAACAACAAACACAAATAAATAATAATATAAACTTTCATTATCTAAAATATAAAAACATAATTAAATATTTAAATTAACTTTTAACTCAATCCAGTGCAATTTTAATTGATAAAAACATTACCCCACGTTAGACTATATGATTATATAAGTATATATATGGTAACACTTCTTAATTACAAATTTTTATTTTTTTTTTTTTGAATTATAAGAGGAACTTGACCATCAGGCCAAACGAGGTTTCTTAATTATCACTTTGATTCTGCAAATTCCTTAACTCCGTCTCTTCTTAACACTAACCATTAACCCCCTTCTTCATCTGACAAAGCACACTGTTATTGGGGCTAATATTTTGGCCTTCAAGTACATCAACATTATAGTTATGCATGATCGTAGCGGCGGTCGCTTTCATCACCAGAAACAACACCTCTTTCCCTGGACAAATTCTTGGTCCTGCAAGGAATGCGCAAAATTTGCTTGGAGACTCTCTTTTAATCTTTCCTTCTTCACTGATATCCACCGTTCTGGCTTGAGTTCATAGCAATCTTCTCCCCATAAGCTTTCCATCCTTCCCATTGCATATGTATTCCTATTAAGACTCGGGTGCTCCGGTCCACCCATGACCAGTCGGAAGAAAGTCCGGCTTTGTACATGATCTGAATTCAAAAGGAACCGGTGGATATAGCCTTAGGGTTTCACAAAGCGCTGCATGAAGATATGTTAGCTTACTCAACTCGTCATAGTTGGATGGTATTTGCAAGCCCCCCTCCACTTGTTTCATTGATAAGTGTCTCTTCATTTCTTCTCTTGTTAAGCTGTAAGTACCTTCCAAACAGAAATTGTATAATGTTCTCTCTCATGAGACTATCCTTCGGTGTCGGCCTGTCGGGCCTGTTATCTCATGACCTGTCAGGTAACAGTTCAAGAGACTGAAATCATTGTCTTCATTTGATAATGCCATTGTTTTGTTGGATTTGTGGCGTTGAATCGATATATATTGTGTTAAAAGATCATCGAAAGCCTTCCAAGCATCACTTCGTTTCTTCTCTTTCCCGATCTGAAGCCAACTTTGCAACTTCCAGAGATTGTCAGGCATCACATATCTGTAAAAAGCTGCTTCCATAGCAGCATTCGTGGCTTTGTGGAATCGATTTTCTGGGAATTCGATGGAAAGTACGCCAGGGTTAAAGCCCATGCCCATTATACAACCGATGTCGAACGCATGCCTTGCAAACAAATCTTGCAAGTTCACCACCATCTCTCGTCGACAAACATATTCAAGCACTTCAACAAGCGCTTTCTCTATTCGTTGATGGAGAACCTTTGAAAGTGATTGCCGGATTTGTGGGTGATTGAAGAAAGCAAGGAAAGCTTTTCCGTGACGTTTCCATGCCTCCCCATCGGACTTGAAAAGGGCTTCGCCGAAGATATCAAACTGTTTCAGCCATTCAGGACCTTTCAAATTAACAGAACTGTTGGAGCTCAATATATAATGTACATTCTCAGGATCCGAGGTGGCTAAGAAGCTGGTGTTAGTGAACCAAAGTCCTCTATAAAAGAAGGTGCCATTGCTTCGTCAGAGGATTTGGGCAACTTTGTCATGAGGGCGATGGATGTTGAGAAGTAACGTGGGAATCATCCCTACAAATGGCCAGTTTCGAGGGAGGCGATTGTTGTCTATGAAACGATAGAGAAAACAATGAAAAATGATTCCAAAAACCATAAATCCAAGATATACAAACAGTACTGCCATCATGTTCTCAGAAAGAGTTTAAGTTGCTTAGGACATATACTCAGTCACCAATCGGGACACTATATATATAGATTTAGCGTTTACCCTTCGTCTTCTTCTCTACAAGTCACAATCAGAACAGCTTATATTGCCTTTGAAATGAGAGATTCCCATTTATATCATATTGTCAAAGTAGCCATGATAGTAATTACCCAAAATGGTATATATTATGAATATCAATATCATGCTTTTACGAAAATATTTACTAGGGAAGAACATAACAATATGGGAAACAAGAAAGTTGAACGAAAATTTATATTAAAAATTTCAGTTAAAATGAAAAAAATAAGAATTATATTTAATATATTTTTATGATAATTATTTGATAAAATACAATAATCTTATGAAGTGTTTTAATTTGAGGATTAAAACCACTTCACATCCTTAATATAATTTTTATTCTAAACATGGCAATTAAGTCCATTTTGATACTTATATATATTTTTTGTCTGCTTTTGGTATCTCGAATTTGACAATTAAATCAATTTTGATTCCTAAACTTAAAAATATAAAAGTTTGATGACATGACACTTTGTAGTTTAACTACAAAACCAACAATAATTAAAAAATAATGAAAAATTTATAAAAATAAAAATTATTAAACATATTCAACCTGTTTAATTACTAGCTTTTGTTCCAAATTTCAATTTTGATCTTTTGGAGCAATTTTAATTCAATTGATTCAACATTTTTGTTTAGACCAGTATATTGGTTGGTTTTCAGTCCAACCAACCAATCCAATCATGTTGCAATAACATTAGTCACATCATTAAATCTTGATGAAATCTAAGTTCAAAGACCAAAATGAATCTAGTTGCCAAATTTAATTATCAAAGTGAACAAAAAAAAAAACAGATACCAAAATAAACATAGTTTCCAAATTCGAGACCAAAAATTATATTATCTCTACCTTAATTAGTATTTAAAAATCAAAACTAAATAAATAAGAAATATGATATTGTTTAATATAAAAAATTCTCCTTTACATAAATTTATATACAAACCTTAACCACATAATTAAATCTCATTAAAATATTTTTAACACTTTATTATAGAGAAAAAGTAGAAAATGAATAGAAATAATTAAAATTACTTAACAATTATTAACTATACATAGAAATGGAAGCATGTGGAATATCTCCAATTTTGGATTATTTCAATTCGCTAATTATTATTCAAATTTGAATCCAAATTAAATATCAATCCAAACATAATTTGAATTTGTAAAAATAATTTGAATTTAACATTTTCAATCATATGTTGGATATTTGAATTCATGGAACAATATAAAATAAAATTAATTAAAATTTATCTATAATTAACAATAAATAAAAGTAAATTAACAAAAGTAGTTAAATAACAATCCAAACAAATTAAACATAATAATTTCGCAAGAATTTAAATATACTTAATAACTTAAACATAAGGTTTGCCTGCGGAGCCTAGCTTAATGACTATTTTTAATCCACAAAACAACAAGTAATTCACACTCTATTACTCTCCAAGTATAGAGATCTCACATTTGTACCTAAAGACCAGAAAACTCACTTCCAAATCCTCCCTTTAAGATCTTGACCAATCAACACTCAACAATATTTACAATTTAGTTTGCACTCTATCATAAAAACAGTTCCTCAATGAACATATTAGAATGCACTCAATAAACTCTCGTACAAAACCTAGACAAGCCTCAAAGAATATATAATTTTAACTTGCTGACATAGAATCTAAGTGAACACTAATTAACTCTTTAAAATAGTTAATACATCATTAATAAACAAATCACAATCAATCAAAGATATGATCTCCAAATCGGCAACTCAATCTTCATCGATTCTCCATATTCTAAGGGTTAAATTGATTCACTTGTATTCAATTTATTTTTGAAAAGCCAAAGATTGGTTTCCATAGATGGATCATAATATCTTCAAAATAACAGCAAATTGACAAGTCCAAATATTTTCTTCATTAAATTACCCAACAAAATAAGACAAGTAATAAGTTGCCTCAACGGTAGCCTACAATGAGCACTCAGCTTCATTCAACATATCTTACTTCAACAAATTTATTACATAATTATTTTTACCCATGTAATAAGCGTAGTATAATCTAATAACTTTTACATATTGGGTGTTTGGTAAATAGAGTTTTTGGCCTTTTTTAACTGATTTGGGCACAAATGGAGAATTGGGTGGTCAAAACCTTTAATTGTAGTGTTCGATGAATGGAGATTTCAAGAGCTTGTTGAGCTAATTAAAACCTCCAAAACAAAAACGCTGGGATAGACAACTTTTTTCAATAGTTGATTGAGAATGAGATATGTGGAATGACATATCTGACCATACTTGTTCAAAAGTTACTCCCTTTGCCACATGCTCTCAAATTTAATAAGGGTGTCAAGATATCAGTAGCCTCCATTCTCTCATTTTCACTTTCACCTCCAAAGTCCATATTAAATCTCAAAAAAAAAAAATCCACTGTGTATCTACAAAAATCAACATTGCCATGAGAAATTTTCAATCGAGTCCATTCATCCTTGAATATTTATGTACTCTTAATTTATTTTCAATTTACTTGTGTAAAATAATTGCTTATACAACTTTATATTAATTGAAATATGCTACTTGTCAAATTTATTTAGAGTATGACATAATTATTACTAATTTACATTCTAAGAACATGACATAGTTATCATTAAGAATATAGTTTACAATTATATTGATACACTATTAATATTTATCAATTTTCACAAGGTTAATATTTTCTAATAAGGAACTTAAGAAATTTGTTTATTTAAATTTTAAAAATATTCACTAATTAATTTTTATAATGGATATTTTTAATTCTTTGGTAATAGTGTTTTATTTAAATAATCTTACCCAATAAATACTAAAGTATTATAAACAAATAAATACTTAACAATAAAACGTGTCATATCCTTATTTATCATTTTACACATATCAATTAAATTTTACTAAATACTTTCAAATAAACAATTAATAAAATTAATTCATCAAATCAGTTATTACAATCAACTATTAACTATCAATCAATTCCGAAACAGTTGGATTACCTTTTAATTTTTACATAAGTTTTTCTCTTTCCACTATTAAACGAACAGTAATCCATTACACTTAAGACATAGATACATTTAACTGACAATTGTCTGATTCCATGGATGGAATCTGAGACACACGAAGGAAAATCACTTGTAATTATAAGTATTCTTCTTTATATAATATATACGGTAACTTCTTAATTACTTGTTCAAACGTAAAGCCAAATTTCTCAACTCCATCTCTTCTTAACCCTAACCATTAACCCCTTCTTCATCTGATAAAACGCACTGTTTTTGGGACCAATATTCTGCCCTTCCACCACATGAAAGTTGTAGTTATGAATGATGGCTGTTGCGGTAGCCTTCATCAACAGAAACGACACCTCTTTCCCTGGACAAATCCTTGGCCCCGCAAGGAATGCGCTAAATTTAGTTGGCGACTCTCGTTTAATCTTCCCATCTTCACTAATCCATCTTTCTGGCTTGAACTCATAGCAATCTTCTCCCCATAAGCTTTCCATCCTTCCCATTGCATGTATTCCAATTATGATTCGGGTGTTTGGATGGACCCGATGACCGCTCGGAAGAAAGTCCTGCTTTGTACATGTTCGGAATTCGAACGGAATCGGTGGATGTAGTCTTAGGGTTTCGCACAACGCTGCATGAAGATATGTTAGTTTACTCAACTCGTCGTAGTTGGATGGTATTTGCAAGCCCCCCTTTACTTGTTTCATTGATAAGTGTCTCTTTATTTCATCTCTGATCTTGTTTTCAACCATGGGTGCCTTGGAGATGAGATAGAAGAACCAAGTGAGAGTTAAACTGTAAGTATCATCACTGGCAAACAAAAAATGTACAAGGTTGTCTCTTATAAGACTGTCTTTTGGTGTTGGGCCTGTTATCTCATGTCCTGTCAGGTAACAGTTCAAGAAATTGAAATCATTCTCTTCATTTGAGCCTGAGGATGCCACTGATTTCTTGGATTTGTGGCGTTGGGTCGATATAAATTGTGTTAAAAGATCATCGAAAGCCTTCCAAGCATCACTCCGTTTCTTCTCTTTCCCAATCTGAAGCCAACTCTGCAACTTCCAAAGACTGTCAGGCATTACATATCTGTAAAAAGCTGCCTCCAAAGTATCACTCATGGCTTTGTGGAATCGATTCTCAGGGAATTCAATGGAGAGCAGCCCAGGGTTGAAGCCCACGCCCGTTATGCAACCAATGTCAAACGCATGCCTTACCAGCAAATCTTGCAAGTTCACCACCATCTCTCGTCCAGAAACATATTCAAGAACTTTAACAAGCGCTTCCTCTATACGTTGATGGAGAACCTTTGAAAGTGATTGCCGGAACTGAGGGTGATTCAAGAAAGCATGGAAAACTCTGCGGTGACGTTTCCATGCCTCACCGTCGGAATTGAAAAGTGCTTCGCCGAAGATATCAAACTGCTTCAGCCATTCAGGACCTTTCAAATAAACAGAACTGTTGGAGCTCAATATATAACGCACATTCTCAGGATCCGAGGTGGCTAAGAAGCTAGTGTTAGTAAACCAAAGTCCTGTATAAAAGAAGGTGCCATTGCTTCGTCTGAGGATTTGGGCAACTTTGTCATGAGGGCGATGGATGTTGAGAAGTAACATGGGAATCATCCCAACAAGTGGCCAGTTTCGAGGGAGGCCATTGTTGTCTATGAAACGATAGAGAAAACAAAGAAAAATTATTCCAAAAACCATAAATCCAAGATATACAAACAGTACTGCCATCATGTTCTTAGAAAGAGTTTAAGTTGCTTAGGACATATACTCAGTCACCTGTCGGGACACTATATATAGATTTGGCATTTAGCCTTTGTCTTCTTCTCTAGAAGTCACAATCAGAACAGCTTATATTGACTTCGAAATGAGAAATTCCCATTTATATCATATTGTCAAAGTAGCCATGATATTACTTACCCAAAATGGTATATATTATGAATATCAATATCATGCTTTTATGAAACACGGAAATATTTACTAGGGAAGAACATACCAACGTGGGAAACCATAAAGTTCAACGAAAATTTTAATTAAAAAATTTCAGTTAAAATGAAAAAATACTTAAGATTTATATATAATTCGTTTTCAATATAATTTTAGATAATTATTTGATATAAATACAATATCTCATAAAGTGTTATAATTTTGAGATTAAAATCACTCCAATTAAAAATTTTTTGTATCACCCTTGACCTTATTTGGGACTTTCGACAAGATCAAAAGCGTTACATTCAATCATCGAGGTGATCTTGTAAGAACATTCTTTTTACTTGAGTTGATTTATGTGAAAATCATTTTCTTTTTGTTTTTAGGAAAAACATTCATTAATTTAAATCAGCTTTACTTATCAATTCAATTACAATATTGTTGAGGTGTAATTTTGAAAAAAAATTAGATTTTAAAGAGTTTTTATCAAAACATTTAAGTATTTATAAAGCAACAGAAAAATATTTAAAAGTAATGATTTTCTAAATCGAAAAGCATGCAAATATAAATTTTTTACCAGATATCATGCTTTAAAATAAATAAGTTAAACAATTTCAAACCTCCATTATAAAAGCAAAATAAATACTTAATAATTTCAATCCCAAAATTAAATAATTAAAGATAGCTTTAATAAAATCTTTTACTATAACGATAATGGAAAATGAGTTACTAGTTTGAGCCTCTCCTATGCCATTCTGAGTTCTAATTTCCTGTGCTACCTGAGAGGTAAGAAAAAGGGGGAATGAGCTTACAACAGCTCAGCGTGAGACTAATCTTAAACCATTATATATAATCATACAAATAGTAAAGTATTTAATTTATAGCGTAAATAATAATTTAAGCATAATATAAGGAACAAATATTAAATCAATGCATATGCAGAATATATTTATGATGTAATGTGTCGAAACCATTTTTTAAAGGGATGTTTGAAAAATGAGGATCGACTTTTGAAAAACGAAAACGGTAGTCGCCACCAACCTTTTTAGGTGTGATTGGATCACCTTATAAAACGTTTTGGTCTACGAAAATTAAGAAAACAGGTTCGGGAGTCGGTTACATACGAGGAAGGATTAGCACCCTCGCAACGCCCAAAATTGGTACCAAATTGAATAGTTTTCTGTCTTAATGTCAAAAATTTGAAAGGATTTAAAAATAGGATCCCTTTTTTAAAATCGAATTATTTAAGTTGAAAAATCGAGATTCCTTAGCTCCGAAAGAATACAAACATCACATCCAGCATGATAGGACACGATATTCTTAAACTCGTGAATCGAAATCATCTCGTGATTTACAAAATCTATTTAGAAGGATATTTTAGGCATTTAGACAAACGAGAAATCGCAACCCAGCATGTTAGGGCACTATTTCCCGAATTCCTAAATACGAAAAATATTGCCTCATTTTAGAAAAACTTTTGGATAAAATATGACAATTAAATGAAATATGTTTTTTAAAATAATGATTTGAGTAAAATTTAAAATTAATTTACTAAGAGTAATACTAAAAAATTATTAAAAATGAAAGAGTTTGATATGATACTAAAATTAAAAAAATTAAAATATATAAAAAAATCTGGGAAACATGGATTAAATCAAAATAAAAAGGGTTGAAAAACGAAGATGAACAAAGAATAAAATAAGAACAAACCGTAAAAAATAAGAACGTAAGAGGGAGAGAAATTTGAGTGAAAGCTCTCAAAAATTTTTATTGTTTCCCAAAACTCCAGTGTGTTTACAATGAAGAGAGAGGCCTCTATTTATAGTTGAACTTCTTCAAATTTAACGGTACAGATCAATTACATCAACGGTTAAGATTAAAAGGTATCTACAAATTAAATCTCTAATATTACAAAATCATATCTTCTAAGATTGCAATCATATCTAAGATTGTATCATATCTAAGATTGCATATCATTGAAGATTATATTTCCATATGAGTCAAGCTTGTAGATGGACCTTAAATCTTTTCAAGTAATGGGCCATTCCGATCAGGCCAAATTATATTTGTAATTCTGGACTGAACTTGGACTTCGTTTTTTTTTGGGGTTTATTATTTTTGTTTTTGGATGCATTAATTTTATTTTGAAAAAGAAAACGCAAACAAAAAGTGCATTATTTTTTCTACAGTCAAAATGTGAGAAGATATTCGAGACTTTATGAACAGAGAGGATCAGAGGAAAAAAGTAAAGGAAAAAAGATAGGCAATGGCAATGGCAATGGCAAAGAATCAAGTCAAGTCAAGTAGAGCAGAAGCGAGTTCCAGTCTAAGCGGCGTCTATGTATTTTCCCGAGAGTGTCTCATACCGCCCTCTTGCTCATTCTTTGTAATAGGAATAGAGCAAAGACTATAAAAGGACCAATTTTGCCCGGGCTCGCCGAGTCTTGAGTTCTTGATCCTTGATCTTCTTTAAATGGCCTCTTGACGGCTTCAATCTACTTCACTGCAACTCAGGAAAGTGATATCTGCTATCTTTGATCTGCTCCCCGTCTAATAAAGAGACACTAAATCTGTTATCTTCGATCTGCTCCCCGTCTAATACAGAGACGCCAAATCTGCTTATTCAATCTGCTCACCGTCTAATACAGATATGCCAAATCTATTATCTCCGATTTGCTCCCCGTCTAATACAGAGATGCCAAATCTGTCATCTTGGATCTACTTCGATGTAAACGCATGAAGGTCAGATCTGCTATGTCTTCGATCTGCTCCCCGTCTAATACAGAGATACCAAATCATCTTGGATCTGCTTCAATGAAGGTCCAATCTGTTATGTCTTCGATCTGCTTCCCGTCTAATACAGAGATGCCAAATCATCTTGGATCTGCTTCAATGAAGGTCAGATCTACTATGTCTTCGATCTGTTCCCCGTCTAATACAGAGATGCCAAATCATATTGGATCTGCTTCAATGAAGGTCATATCTGTTATGTCTTCGATCTGCTCTCCGTCGAATATAGAGATGCCAAATCTGTTTCTTCGATTTGTTCTCTAACAGTACAGAGATGCCAAATCATCTTAGATCTGCTTCAGCGTAAACACGTGAAAGCTAAATCTGTTATGTCTTCGATCTGCTTCTTGTCAACGCAAGGATGGAAAATCATCTTGGATCTACTTCGATGTGAAGACATCCGAAGGTTAGATCTGTTATGTCTTCGATCTGCTCTCCGTCGAATATGGAGATGCCAAATCTATTTCTTCGATTCGTTCTCTGACAATACAGAGATGTTAAATCATCTTAGATCTACTTCAGCGTAAACACGTGAAAGCCAAATCTGCTATGCTTTAGCCTGTTACCCTACTGCTTAGGGGGTTAAGGCGCATCAATCTTCATTGTCCCTTGAAGGATATAACCTGTATAATGTGTATGAGTTCATGCCTAATGATTAGGATGCTATGATCGAAATGAGTTAAATGCTCCTAATTAAACCTATTATAATGCAAAATGTTTATGAATATGACCCCTATTCCAGACGTCACCACTCATTCTTTCGTTGAAGTTTATCCTTAATCATTCCTACTCAGCCTGTGGGTTTGTACCATTCTTCAAATGCTATGACCCACCAAAAATGTCTGTAAGATGATCTTCTCTAATTAGGATCGAATCGTTTGATTTGTCCAATCATCATTTTGGACTAAAGAAAGAATTTCCTCGAGTTCATTCAAACCTCACTTACGTGAATTCTTCGAACAATTCTTCAAACAATTCTTCTATTTTAGTTTCTTGTATTATCTAGAAATTTCCAGAGTAATGAGCAAAACTTCATTTGTGAAAATTATTTAGTTCATCTATCATTATTTTAATACAACATACTTTAAGAATAATGTAAGATGAATTTAATCTTGAGAATAATTAGATTTGAATAAATTTGTCAAAAATACAAAGGAAATTAATCTGAAAGCCTATCTTTGAGAAGAAAAAGAATCTAAATATAGCAAACAGGTCAAAAGTTAGATGCCTTACATATCGCCGCTTGAGTGCTTATATGCCAGCTCCATGAAGACTTTCTTGAATTCAACATGTGTTTAAAAGATCCAAAGTACTTTGTTAATGCCCCGATATGCAACGCGCTTCACTCTTCGTTAAATCAGATATAGCAAGATTACCGTGTGCTCTTCAAAATTTAAGCTGCCCTTTTGAGTTTTCAACTCAAAACCCATTTGGTCACAAGGCGCCCTTTGCAGGTTTTCACCTTGGCGTCTCCATTTTTTTTTCGAAAACTCAAGGCGCCCTTTGTGGGTTTTCACCCTGAATTCTTCTCTCCTTTAGACAAAGTACTTTTTGACTGAGTCTGAATTCACTGGATTGGGCAAACTCTTCCCATCCATTTCCGTTAAGATTAATGCACCCCCAGAGAAGGCATTCTTCACGACATACGGCCCTTCCCAATTTGGCATCCATTTTCCTCTAAAGTCCTTCTGAATAGGGAGGATCTTTTTCAGCACAAGATCCCCCTCGTAGAATTCTCTTGGTCGCACTTTCTTGTTGTAAACTCGCATCATTCACTTCTGATACATCTGACCATGACGAATGGCCTTTAGCCTCTTTTCCTCAATCAAGTTCAACTAATCATATCGCGATTGTATCTATTCAACTTCATTCAACTTTATCTCTGACAAGACTCGAAGAGACGATATTTTCACTTCAATAGGTAACACTGCTTCCATCCCATAAACCAACGGGAAAGGAATTGCCCCGGTAGAGGTTCTGACAGACGTTCGGTAAGCTAAGAGTGCAAATGGTAACTTTTCATGCCAGTCTCTGTAGGTTTCAGTCATTTTCCCCACTATCTTCTTGATGTTTTTGTTAGCAGCTTCTACTGCCCCATTCATCTTTGGGCAATACGGCGAAGAGTTATGATGCTTAATCCTGAACTGACTGCAAACTTCTGCTATCATTTTGTTGTTCAAGTTCAGTGCATTGTCTGATATAATCCTTTTAGGCATCCCATACTGACAAATAATCTCTTTCTTCAAGAAACGACTTACAGCCGACTTAGTAACATTTGCATAAGAAGCAGCCTCTACCCACTTCATGAAGTAATCAATGACCACAAAAATAAAGCGATACCCATTTGAAGCTTTTGGTGATATTGGCCCAATAACATCCATGCCCCACATAGAAAAAGGCCATGGAGAAGTCATAACGTGTAGAGGTGAAGGTGGTACATGAATCTTGTCTCCATAAATCTGACATTTATGGCATTTTTTGGCGTAGTTGATACAATCCCCTTTCAAAGTAGACTAATAATATCCAAACCTCATGATTTGTCTAGCCATCATGAAACCATTAGCGTGCGTCTTACAAACACCCTCATGAACTTCTTCCAAGATTAACTTAGCTTCCACGGCGTCAACACATCTCAACAGTACTTGGTCCTTTCTTCTTTTGTACAAGATGTCCCCATCCAAGACGTAGTCGTAGGCTAATCTCCTTAAAGTTCGCTTATCATTTTTAGTTGCCTGTTCTGGGTATTTACAATCTCTCACATATCGCAATATATCCTGATACCAAGGGTTATCATCCTTTTCTTCTTCCTCAATATTACAACAGTGAGCTGGAGCCTCGAAGATACTCATCTGAATGGGTTTCATCTCCTCCTCTTTATTCACTTTAATCATTGAAGCCAAGGTTGCTAGAGCATCTGCCATCTGGTTTTCGTCTCGTTGGATATAATTGAAAGTGATGTCATCGAACTCCTCAAGTAACCCCAAAACTACCTTTCGATAATTGATAAATTTAGGATCCCTTGTCTCCCATTCACCTTTAAGCTGGTAAATTACCAACGCAGAGTCTCTATAAACTTCCAAGGTTCTTATTCTTCGTTCTATAGCCGCTCGGAGTCCCATAATGCACGCTTCATACTCGGCCATATTATTTGTGCAATCAAAATCCAACTTGCACGTGAATGGATAATAATCACTATTTGGGGATACCAAGACTGCCCCAATTCCATTTCCCACTGCATTGGATTCCCCATCAAAGCTCAACTTCTAAGGATAATCCTCTGTAGCTGCTACACACATCAACTCCTCATTTGGGAAATCAAAATTCAACGACTCATAGTTTTCTAGAACTCTACTAGCCAAAAATTCCGCTATCGCACTTCCTTTTATAGCCTTCTGGCTCACATAAACTATGTCAAATTCTGAAAGCAGAATTTGCCACCTCGCCATTCTTCCATTCAAAGCTGTTGACTCCATCATATACTTCAGAGGATCAAGTTTTGAAATAAGCCAAGTAGTATGATACAACATATACTGCCTCAACCTTCGAGTCGTCCAGATTAAAGCACCGCACAATTTCTCAATTGGCAAATAGTTCATCTCTCACTCTGTGAATTTCTTACTGAGGTAGTATATCGCCTTCTACTTTCTTCCCGACTCGTCATGTTGGCCAAGCACACGTCCCATAGAATTGCTAAACACTGATAAGTATAGAATTAATGGTCTACCTGGATTAGGTGAAGATAACACAGGAGCATTTAACAAGTATTGCTTAACCTTATCGAAAGCACTCTGGCATTCCTCATCCCAAGTACCTTGGTTGTGTTTTCTAAGGAGGCGAAATATAAGGTCACATTTCTCAGTTAATTGTGAAATAAACCGAGCAATATAATTCAACCTTCCAAGAAAACCCCGAACTTCTTTCTGAGTACGCGGTGAAGGCAAATCTTGTATGGCTCTAACTTTGTCTGAATCAACTTCTATTCCTTTTTCACTGACCACAAAACCTAGTAACTTCCCCGGCCTAGCTCCGAAAGTGCATTTTATCGGATTAAGTTTTAACTAAAACTTCCTTAATATTAAGAATAGTTTCTTTAAAACCTCAATATGGTCCTCCTCTGTTCGAGATTTGGCAATCATATCATCAACATACACCTTAATTTTATTGTGCATCATATCGTGAAATAAGGTCACCACAGCCCTTTGGTATGTTGCCCCTGCATTCTTTAGCCCAAAGGGCATTACCTTGTAACAGAAAGTCCCCCACAAGGATATAAATGTGGCTTTGTCCATGTCTTCAGGATGCATCTTTATCTGATTGTACCCTGAAAAACCATCCATGAAGGAGAACAACGAATATCCCGCTGTGTTGTCTACCAAAGTGTTTATATGAGGCAGAGGGAAATTATCTTTTGGGCTAGCTTTGTTCAGATCCCTGTAATCAACACACATTCGTACCTTCCCATCCTTCTTAGAAACTGGTACAAAGTTAGCTACCCATTCAGAATACTTCACCTCTTGTAAGAATCCTGCATCGAACTGTTTCTTGACTTTATCCTTTATTTTTAATACGATATCTGGTCTTATTCTTCGCAACTTCTGTTGAACTGGTTTACAATCTTGTCTTATTGGAAGACGATGCATCACAATATCAGTATTTAACCCTGGCATATCTTGATAGGACCATGCGAAGATATCCTTGAACTCACGTAACAACTCAATCAGTCCTTGCCTTATATCATCAGCAATATGCATGCCAATTTTCACCTCTTTCCCTTCCTCTAGGGCTATATTCTCTACTGCCTCTTTCTCATGTGGCATGATTTGTTTCTCTTCCTGTTTCACCATCCTCAAAAGATCTAGAGACACATCACAATCCTGGACATCTTCATAATTCTGTGATTCCTCTAAACACATGTCTTGCTCACGAGAGAAATTAGGATTTGTAACATCAATGCTCATGTCATTGATATCTAGGGATCTGTGAAGTACAAAGAATATACAAAGAATGAATGAATTTAAGAATGATTATTTATGTGCTATGAATGAAAGAATAAGAATTGCCAAAATTTAACAGAATATTGGTTGATAAAAATAAAACAATACTCGTTCAAATTGATAAAAGTTATGCTTTATTAAAAAATAATAGATGATTGTAAACCCATTTCACAAATGAAATCCTATTACTCCTAGGCTCTAGAGTAACAAGAATGTTTCGAGAATTACTCTGAAAAATTCCTAAAGACTACAGGAAGTTTCTCCACGGTCCAATTGTTCAGAGAGCTTCCCGGTTCTTAAGGGCAAATGCCCTCAAGGTTTCCTTGTTGCGATCCTTTGGCGTGTATTGCTCTTTTTCTCCCTATTAATTTTAACTAATTAAGGTCTTTCTATAAACTTGAATGCATATGATACAATGAGATGCTATGAAATGCAAATGCATGAATGCAAAAAGATGTCGATTCTGATTCAATTTCATTTTAAAAAACGTTATTTAAGGAACAAAAATCTTTTCATAAAACAGATTACAAATACGCTTTCGCCCGTAGGCCTAGAGTCTTAACCCTATCTAATAATAATGTTAACTCTCGTCCTCTGTATGAGGATAACTCAGACATTATACTCAGCGTTCTAGCTTGTACTGCCAAATCCTGCAAATGTTCAGCAACCTCTCGAATCTGAACTAAGGCTTCTCCCATGAGATAATCCTTATTTCCAACTTGATCTTGAAGATGGTGAAGTTTTCCCTTCCAATGTTTTTCTTTTGCCTCGAGCTGCCCAATCCGTAGCTCACAGCCCTGTAGTGCTGCTTCCAACCTTCCAATATCGTGCTTCATTTCCTCGATCTTATTCAAGCTTGCCTTTAACTCGATTGCAAGGTTATGACTTCGGTGATGATGAAGAGATCGTCCAAGTTTAGCCACCTTAGTTTTTAATCCTTGATTTTCCTTCTCTAGGGCCTGATTATGCGACTGCATCTCTTGGAACTTCTTCACCCAATACTCAGCTTTGGCTCTTTCTTCTTGAATCTCTTACTGCCACTGCTCTGGAGATCTCCCTAATCCGACCCTTTTCAACGTTACCTGGGCCTTTTTGTAGTGCGTCTTTAAATCATCTCGATCTTTCTCTTTTCCTTTTTTACCTTCTCAACTTTCATCTTTTGAATATCGACGTCGAGACTTAAGCATATTTTTTCCTCTTCGAGCTTCTCAATCCTCTTTTCAATCTCCGAATTCTTTCTCCCAAACTCTTGCTTCATAACCTCTAACTCTGATAGAATCACTCGTAAGCTCTCCTCTAATGATCGAGCCACTCCTAAAATTGGCCTAGGGATATTATCGTTGACTCTCCTACTAAACCACCCTTTATACTCAAGGATTGACGTTGAGCCTTCGGTTAAGATCTTCATACAGAAAGGCTTCTTTCAAGCCTCAGAAATCTCTCGCATCTTTTTTTATAGTGATCTCCTTTATAAGAGAAATCACTTTGAGCTAGACCCTGTGTAACCGGTATGAACTGCCTCGCTCTATTTTGCCTTAGAACAAGCAATGGTGCATATCCAACAACTCCCCAAATCCCTGGCAAAGAGACCCAATCAAAACTGCCACAGCGGTAAAGGACTTCACTAGGAACCAACCAAAGAGCCTTCCACATAACATCTTCCTCTCGAAGATTCTGAAGAATGTCTATCCACCTCTCCTCTGAAATGTCATCTCTCCTCGGCATGTCTACTGTTTTTTTTAAGGAAGAATAACCCTTAAAGAATACTCAGCAAGGAACTTTATCAAGCTTCCAAAAATGACTGTGGAACCAAACCAACAGCAACTGTGCACATCCAATGAATCTACCTTCGTCGACTCTCCGACATGCATTCGAAGATCTAAATGTCTCAGCTAGGATTGCTGGCACTAGTGTATTCTACTTACCAACACGATCGAACAAATTCGCAACTGCCTCATCTATGTGCCCCAACGCCTTTGGGAAAATCATCATGCCGTAAATACTCAAAGCCAGGACGTCAACCCTTTTCTTTACGTCTGGATGTATCGATATCAAATCCCTCAAAACGGCCCATGGAACGCACTTACTATCACTCTTTTGCTGTCTACGAGCTACATTTCACCGCTTCACTCATCCTAGTAATCATCACCAACTTCTTTGCAAAAGTTGAAGACCGGCGAGCTTAACATAAGCCTTGTGACCCTCAATCCTCGAACAACGTCAGAAAGTCGATACTCCTCCAAAGTAGGTGTAAGATCAACATCACCAAATGTAAAGCAACTATAAGCAGGGTTCCAGAGCTATACCATAGCTCGAAACAAGTGCCTATCTACTTTGACGTCTAGTAAATAGGGAAGGTCTCCATAATTCTGATAGAAAAGCTGTTTAGCCTCACCATCCCATTGGGCCCAAATGTTTCTCAGCTCCTGAAACTCATTATGCGTCGAATTAATACGGGTGAAGTCCCATAACTCGACGATATCCTCAAAGGACACTATCTCCTTTCTCTAACTGGGTTTTCTCGACCGTGCATGCATGTAAGCATTGTCCTCCACTCTATCAAAGTATTCATTCTTCATTACAAAACTTTCTAATCTAGAAATCGAGCCGTGAATCGACACCTTTAAATGCCAAATGACATGCAATGACAGCAAAATAAAAATAGGTCAGTATCATAAAAAAATGATAAACAAGTACTTACAAGGGTAGCTTACTAAAGGCTATCACTATCTTTCTTAAACTCTTTAAAGTTCACTATATGAGTTTTAGCTCTAAAGCCAGGGTACCTGAACCAGCAGATTCTTTGGTCTTCACCCATTATAGGCTCATATAGACCAAGTTCAGTTCAGGGGGACACATTTCTCTATGGCCATACGGAGATGAAAATCTCACGAAGACATAGGTACAGTATCCCGGAAGCAATCCACTAGCTCATGCGAAGGTGAAAACCTTACGAAAGCGTAGCTTCTTACTCCCACTTAAGGGTGTGACCACAACGGTCATGCAAATGCAATGTACAGCAATAAGGTAACAAACAAATGCAGGAAACACATGTAAAAAGGATCCAATTTTAAAATTTCCAAACTTCCGACATTAAGATAGAAAATACTCAATTTCTTGGCGTGACTCTCTTAAGTCTCCAGCGGAGTCGCCAAGCTGTCGAAACCATTTTTTAAAGGGATGTTTGAAAAATGGGGATTGACTTTTGAAAAACGAAAACGGGAGTCGCCACCAACCTTTTTAGGTGTGATTAGATCACCTTATAAAACGTTTTGGTATACGAAAATTAAGAAAACAGGTTCGAGAGTCGGTTACGTACGAGGAAGGATTAGCACCCTCGCAACGCCCAAAATTGGTACCAAATTGAATAGTTTTATGTCTTAATGTCAAAAATTTGAAAGGATTTAAAAATAGGATCCCTTTTTTAAAACTGGAATTATTTAAGTTGAAAAAATTGAGATTTCTTAGCTCCGAAGAATACAAACATCACATCCAGCATGATAGGACACGATATTCTTAAACTCTCGTAACTGAAATCATCTCATGATTTACAAATCTATTTAGAAGGATACTTTAGACATTTAGACAAACGAGAAATCGCAACCCAGCATTTTAGGGCACTATTTCCCGAATTCCTAAATACAAAAAACATTGCCTCATTTTAGAAAAACTTTTGGATAAAATATGACAATGAAATGAAATATATTTTTTTTAAATAATGATTTGAGTAAAATTTAAAAATTAATTTACTAAGAGTAATACTAAAAAATTATTAAAAATAAAAGAGTTTGATATGATACTAAAATTAAAAAAATTAAAATATATAAAAAATCCGGGAAACATGGATTAAATCAAAATAAAAAGGGTTGAAAAACGAAGATGAACAAAGAATAAAATAAGAACAAACCGTAGAAAATAAGAACGTAAGAGGGAGAGAAATTTGAGCGAAAGCTTTCAAAAATTTTTATTATTTCCCAAAACTCCAGTGTGTTTACAATGAAGGGAGATGCCTCTATTTATAGTTGAACCTCCTCAAATCCAACGGTACAGATCAATTACATCAACGGTTAAGATTACAAAATCTCTAAGATTACAAAATCATATCTTCTAAGATTGCAATCATATCTAAGGTTGTATCATATCTAAGATTGCATATCATATCTAAGATTGTATATCATATCTAAGATTGCATATCATTGAAGATTATATTTCCATATGAGTCAAGCTTGTAGATGGACCTTAAATCTTTTCAAGTAATGGGCCATTCCGATCGGGCCAAATTATATTTGTAATTCTGGACTGAACTTGGACTTCGTTTTTTTTTTTGGGTTTATTATTTTTGTTTTTGGACTTATTTCTGGGCCCAGGCAAAATTGAGTGTCTACATAATGCAAATGCAAATTTCCCCTCCCGTCCATCTTAACCGCCCTTGAGCATTGCTTAACACACCATCTCACATAAAAAATTGACCATCCCGGATTTGTGTTTCCGATGACGATGATTGTTCACTTGACAGAAAGTACACTATAATATCATAATTGTATAATTATCATATATTTGTAATTTACTTATATGTAACAATTGATATACTATATGTAGTTAAACACATATATATACTATATTTTGTAATATAATATGTACTAAATATAATTATATCTCACATTATAAAATAAATTAATTTTAATTATAATATTTATTTTAATTATATAAATATTAATTAAATTTTTAATTAATTTAATTAATTTAGTTGATCAAAATAAAGGGATAAACACAAATATAAAGATTCGATGATCCCAATCTTATTATTTGATTAGGTTTATGGATGCAAAAAATATGATTTAAGATAAACTAATTGAAATATAAGAGAATAATATGTTAAAGAATATATCTTTTTCTTATAAAAGTATTATATTTAATTTTTTTATTGATTATTAGATTTACTTTTAAAAAATATTTTATTTTGATTTTATACCGCTAATTAATTTGTGTAAAATATAATTAATGTTTAAGGTAAGTATTGATAATTAAAGCATGATTTTATATGTAAGAAATTTTAAGCTCAAATTTTATTGAAAACATTTTTGTAAACAATAGATTTAGATTAGATATTCGTAGTTATAGATATCCGAAAAATTTATCTATATCTACTCCAAATGTGTAACAAATAGTAATTTTAACTTCGAATCTAATCATTCCTAAATCTATACACCATCTCGGCCGCCAATGTCCCCGTTCCCACCTTAATTCTGTATCACTTCCCCCTTAACCTAGGAATAGGTTACAGTCAGAAATTGTAGCCCATTCCTTCAATTTAAGAGACTTCAAATCAAATGGTGGGCTTATTTTCCCCTTAATTCTTAATGGCGAAATTGGTCCCATCCTTCCCTTAATGTTCATCCCATTTGGTCCTCATCCAATGAATCCTTCAATCCACCGTTTGTTTGATGAGCATGACGATAACTTAGTCGGCAACTACCTTGACACAACTAGCTTCATGTAATATCTTTTTCTTTGTTTTAGATTAAATTAGAAAAACAAATTTTGGCCATTGTCCATCCAAGTCATCCTTATATGTCTGCTCATTTTAAGTTAATGGTATGCAAGTCACTCATAAATGCCATGTGGTTGGCAATTTATATATTAGAATTAATTTAAATTTGGCCGACGTTAGTTATTGGATTTGTGAAGAAGAGAGTATGGCGAAGGGTTCCCATTATGAATTAGCATCATCTTGGCAACTCAAAGTTGATTTCCCTTTTTGGAAGGGTTTGCTGTTACGATTTTGAGGAAATTTAATACTATTTCATTATTACTGGTATGGTACTATATATGAACATTATTAGGGCTAAGAAAAAACCTCATGAAACTGACAAGAGTGGAACCGACAATTCCATTAGATTTGTGTTTTTTTTATAATTTAGTTTGGTTTCAATTAGATAATATCAATCAATCACATTATTAATTGAAAGACAACTTATATTAATAGATGAACTTAAACATATACTTAGTCTAACCGGAAATGAGCAAGTCGATTGAAAGGTTAATATGTCGTTTATTAAATCCAATTGGGGAGATTCTTTGTCTTGAGTATCGGAGCAGATGGCTCCAAAAGATAGAGATATAGATGCGACTGACCGGATTAACAATACATTGGATAAGAATCAAGTAGAATGGATCATGGATCCATTAATGGATTTATTCACTTGTGACATTCATAGTGTGTTATTCCTTCATCCTGAGTGGATGATGGACTATGTATGTGTGCCTCGTATACTTTGATGCAAGTAAAAGCTTGAGTTCAAATAGATAAGGAACCGAAAACTAGTATGTCAGATATACGACTTTTGCAATATGTAGAATTACTCACAATAGTGAAATTCATAGCCCAAGAAATGGATAAATAATATCCCCTCATTAGCATTACATGATACATGAAAATTAAACGTGGTCACGAATTATTTGACTTTGTGATAAATGACTTAATTACTATTTGATAGTAGTTGACTTTTCATGAAGATGTAATAATTACCATGAGATAAAATAAGATCATATTGGGAGAATGAATTTATCCCAAAGAGATTAAGGATACTGATAGGTGCTAAAAATAACATGTTTTAGTCTTATTCTTAAAGTGTTTTTGGGTGATTATTCGTTGTTAATGGGACTACATAAATCTACCGGATTAGAGTCAAATATAATAGGGAAATCCATAGATCGAGCTAATGCGATAATAGGGGTTTTAATTAGAAAGAAATTTCAATTAATCAACCTAGAGCCAGTTGCTCTTAGTCTTAAATAAAGATATTAGCATAATTTAGAGATTTTTATAGATCAAGATACTAAGTGAAGAAATTGGATTATTTAGATTAATAAAGATACATGAAATCTAGGTGAATTCTTTCCTAGGTATTGTTTTGCTTCTTGGTTGTTAATAAATTATTTTCCTGATTTTTTCTTTATCGCGTTCATAGTTAATTAATTTAGTTAATTTTAGTTTTCAATCGATCATTCAAATTTATAGGTTAAATAATATAAAGACAGTAATTACTAGTAATTTTAGTCTTCATGAGAACGATATATTTACTCACCGTAGCTATACTATTAATTGATAGGTGCACTTGACTTAGTCAGATTTTTAGTTGGTATCGTGGACATTAAATATCCTAGTAAGGGTAACACACTTATGACAAGGTAATTGGATGAGCATTGATCAAGTAGCTTTCGTAATGGTATGTAATTAAAGAGAGCTTAGTCACAATATTATAGTGAAATGAGTTCATGACTAAATGAGTTTATAATTAATATACAAAAACTTGGAACTTAATTATAAATCATTTAAGCCTTAATTATATATTTCTAGTCGATCCCTGTACTAGCTCGCTAAAACCATAAATGAATTGCATATATAATCAAATTAACAATAATGAATGGAAATGATAAATTTGGAGAAATGAATCACATTCGAAAATGAATGTGTTTTCTCATAAGTATGAAAATGACTTGAGAATTAATTTAAGTTTTTGAATTATTATTTAAATCAAATAATTGAAGTTCGAAAATAGAATTAAACTAATTGGTCATTCGAATCCATTGGATATGGAAATTAAATATATTTTTCATAAATTCTCTTATGGTAAAGTTGTCATAACTTTAATGTAATTAGAATTAGATTGAGAACATTATTTAATTAAAAATAATTTAATAAATACTATTTATTTTGGAAAACAGAAAAACATGTATTGGATTAGATTAAATAATAAAATGTTAGGTTAAAAATCTAAGACGCACATATAATTAACCTCAATACAGGAGATGTCCAAAATTCCCTCATAATACATACAAAGGGTAGTAACCATAGTATATTTAACTAAGGTGTGTTGCCCCCTTCTCTTAGTTAAACTAGGAGACTAGTTTTTCAATCAAATAAGTATTATTTGTGCTCTACTAATTTAACTAGAATTCTCCTATCTCTCCTTATAAATAGATGACACCAGTAGAGTTAAAAACACACAACTTTTGAGATATTGTTATTTTTTCCTGAAAATAGTGAAATTTATTTTTTAAGTATAAATTATACTTTCTGTGAATAATAGTTCTACCAATTTCTATTGACAAAGAATTACTTTCCTACTAAAACTAAAAATTATTTTTGATTCTATGTTTGATCCATGATCGCTTGAGCCCATACTCGAAACGATTCGTGATACGAGAATAGTGAAGAAGGTCGTTCAATTGAAAGCCAAGAATGTCTAGGATCCATCTCGCTCGAAGCACAAGTACTTTTCAAGAAAAATTTATTACTATAAATATTACAAACCGACTCATTTTTCAAAATTTTAAATTTCCATTGTAATAGAAAACCATTTTTAAACTGGATTTTTTCCAACAATCTCTACCGACAGTGTACCAAATAATTTCTCATATAATTTTTATTATACTTTTACATATTCTATAATTATATATAAAAAACCCTAAATCTAATTTTCAGTGTCAGTCACGAATTCATTACTTATTTATTATTGCTGCTAAAACTTCTAAGAATAGAAAACCACAAAAAATCATGAGTTTAAGGTGAAATTGTGCTTTAGTTTGCCGCCTCTGGCACATTTCTGTCTGCCGCCTCTGGCAAGAAGTTTTAGGTTTTCTGTTGTTTCGCTTGGCTTTTTGTGATTTATATAGTCAGCGCATCTTGTATATCAGTAGTCTTCTGCATTCTAAAGTAAGAAAGCATAGTGTGAGATTTACTTCTGCAATTACGAAAAACGAACTGGATCAACTTTCAATTAATGAAGAAGAAGATGAAGTTATTCAAATACAACCAGATCTTAACAGAGAAAGAATGGGGGAGATTTTTCAACTTGTGGACTATTTTTTGACTGTCAGTATTATTCACTTTCCAGCAATGAAGAGTACTATGGTGAATCTGTGACATCCGGGTCGGGGCGTTCAAATCCGAGATCTGGGAAAGAAAAGGTATTTGTTCCAATTTTTTTCATAAAATGGATCTAGAAAGAGTTATCAAGGGTTCTCCTTTGACCTTTAATAATCATTTGCTGCTTCTTTATAAATTGAATTGGGGAGAGGATCCACTACAAGTACCCTTAGTTATGACTCCGTTTTGGGTACAGATATATTATATACCTATTTGTTTATTTTCTGAGAGTTTAGTGGTGCAAATGGAGAATTTTTTAGGGGCTTTTTTTGGAATATGATGGGTCAAATCTGGGTAAGAAAAATAGGAATTTCATGAGGATTAGAGTTTAAATTGATGTAAGGTATCCTTCAAAAAGAAAAACAGATTTCGTTCTAAGAGAGACAGTCGTATGTTAATTTTAAATATGAATGGTTATCATTATTTTGTTTTTTCTGTAGAAGATTGGGTCATGGCGACTCCTTTTGTGAAGCAAAGATGACACTCGGAGTAGAAGTAGCTGAAATGAGATGAGATTTATCTTTACAAGCTCAGTCTCGAAGAGCTTTAGTTATGACTAGCATATGGTTACAGGAGGATGGGGATGGAATAACAGGTGGAATTGGTGAAAATAATAGAGAAAGCAAGAGTGAGAAATGGACAATGGAAAATAAAAAAAGATGCGTTAAGATAGTGGATCCAATTCTTAGCTTCAACTTAGAAGGGGGATCATCAAGTTCTAGTCAATGGCTGAAAACTGTATTGACAAATCAGATTCATAATTTTATGGACCATGATTTGGAGGACACAACATTAATAAGTGAAGAGGGGAAGAAAAAATCTAGAGGAGAAATCGATGATTTTTCAGAAAATGATGAAATTAGCAAGATACTGTCCAGAAATAAGAGAATGTGGGAACAATATTACCTATCATCGGTAGTTGCCAGAAGGCAAGCCGACCGAGCGCAATGAAAATCTTAAGTTGGAATGTCTGTGGTCTGGGTAGACCACGGACAATACAGAGACTTCAGCACTCACTGAAGATCTTTAATCCCTAAAAGTCTTCTTTATGGAGACTAAACTTTGCAAAAAATAGATGGACAGAGTTGGAAAGAGCTGTGGTTTTGCAAATAGTATTAAAGTTAGTTCAGAAGGTACTAGAGGAGGATTGTGTTTGAGATGGAGAAACGATATTGATGTAAACCTTCAAAGTTTTTCCAAAAGTCATATTAATGTGATTGTGGAAGATACATATATTAAGGACAAGTGACGATTTACGGATTTCTATGGAACCCTATATGCTCAAGATAGAGAAGATTCTTGGGCTGTTCTAAAGAATCTTTATCAAGTTGAAGATATTCTTTGGTCTGTATGCGAAGACTTTAATGAAATTATGTATGGGTTCGAAAAAAAGGGTGGTCTGCCTAAAGATGAAAGAAGAATGGAATTGTTTCAAAAAGCATTAGAGGAATGTCAATTAAATGATGTAAGGTTCCCTGGCAGGTGGTTTACATGGGAGAGAGGAAATTTACCTGAAACAAATATACAAGAACGACTTAATAGGGGGTGGCCAATGTGAAATGGATGCTAATGTTTCTTAACATAAAAGTTCAACACCTGGTTCATTCTTTTTTTGATCATTGTCATCTCTTGGTTGTCACGAATAAAGAAAAGAATAGGCAAAAAGGAGATAATTTTAAATTCAAAGCCTGGTGGACATTAGAAGACTATTTTCATAAAGACGTCAAATATTTATGAGGACCGACAACAGGAGATTTATTGCAAAAGTTAGATTTCTTGAGAAAATGATTGAAAAGATGGGTTGGGCAATACGAAAGCATGGAAAATGGAGAAATGAGGTATTAACAACAAAACTATCAAAATTAGTAGAAGTTGAAAGGGATGATATGAATTTGGCTGAGATGATTGACACAAAAATTCAGCTTAACTTTGAGAACGAAAAGGATGAATACTACTGGGAACAGAGGGCTCGATTGAACTGGTTGAAATATGGTGATAGGAACACAGCTTTTTTTCATAGCCACGCAACACAAAGACGGAGGAGAAATCAGAATAACAAGTTACAAAATGAAAGTGGAAGGGAAACAAAAGATGTTCAAGAAATGAAGGGTATTGCACGGGCTTATTTTGAGAATTTATTCATAGCAGGGAAGACTACATTTAACAAGCATTTATTTTCAGGCATTAATCATTGTATTTTTGATGAAGATAATAGAAAGCTTGTAGCGCCATATAATGGACAGGAAATTCGAGGGGCTCTGTTCAAAATGAGTTCTACAAAGGCATCAGGGGAAGATCGGATTTGCAGCCCTATTTTATCAAAGATGTTAGGATATCATTGGGAATGATGTCGTTTCTTCTTTCCTACATCTTTTGAATGGAGATATGGAGGTTAGTTCAATAAACTCAACACATATTGTGCTTATCCCAAAAATCACCAGCCCTTCTAATATGACTCATTTTTACCGATTAGTTTATGCAATGTTCTTTATGAAATACTAGCAAAGGCTATAGCAAACAGATTTAGAGGAGTTATTGATAAATGTATTGATGAAGCACAGAGTGCTTTTGTGCAAGGAAAACTTATAACTGATAATGTACTGGTGGCCTATGAAATTTTGCACTTGCTGAAGCAGAAGAAAGTGGGGAAAAAGAGATACATGGCAGTCAAGTTAGGTATGAGTAAGGCTTAGGATAGAGTAGAATAGAATTTTGTTAGGGAAATTATGGGTCGAATGGGATTCACTCAAAAATAGATTGATTCTATTATGAAGTACATGTTTACTGTTTCTTATTCGGCTATGGTTAATGGTAATATTGGAGAAATTTTTTATCCAACAAGGGGACTTAGGCAAGGTGATCCATTAAGCCCGTTTTTATTCCTGATATGTGGGGAATGTCTATCATTCCTAATGAGACTGCAAATTAGAGAAGAATAAGGTTAGTAGAAGTGGCCCAAAGGTGTCTCATTTATTATTTGCTGATGATTGCATATTGTTTGGAGAGGCAACAGGAAGGGGAGTCTGTACAATCAAGCAGATTTTACGGGAGTATAGAAACGGTTCAAGTCAGCGTGTAAACTTTGATAAATCAGCTGTTTTTTTTTTAGTAGAAACACCCCAGAGGAAGATAGACAGTTAGTGGTTAATCAGCTAGGAGTTCGAAGTTCAAATGACTTGGAACGGTACTTAGGGCTACCGAGTCTAGTTGGTAGAAGGAAAAAAGAATCTTTTCAAATTTTGAAAGACAAACTTAAACAACGTATCGGCAATTGGAGTATCAGATTACTGTCTCAAGGTGGAAAAGAGGTATTCATTAAAGCTGTTTTACAAGCTATACTAACGTACTCAATGGCCTGTTTTTTATTACCAAAATCATTATGTGAAGAAATGGAAGGTATTATTGCTAAATTTTGGTGGCAAAAGGGGCATGGGAAAAAGGGAATTCATTGGTGTTCTTGGAAAAATATATGTTTTTTAAAAGAAAATAGAGGTTTGGGTTTTCAGAATTTTTGCCAATTTAATGTTGCGTTATTAGCCAAGCAGGGATGGCGTCTTATTAAAAATCTGAATTCCTTATTAGCCAGAGTTCTCAAAGTAAAATATTTTCCGTAATCAAACTTTCTAAATGCACAGTTGGGATCTTTACCTTCATTTACCTAGAAGAGCATCTGGGCAGCAAAGGGGCTCATTCATGATGGTCTTTGCTGGAGAGTTGAACGAAGGACTGAGATATCCATATGGACAGATTGTTGGATTCCAAGGAGTGCAGCAATTGGTTGGCAACACAGAGAGGTAAATGGTGAAGTACAATTAGTTTCAGATTTAGTTAATAGTACAAATTGAACTTGGAAACGAAAATTGTTCAGTAATACCTTTCAACTGGACATAGTCCAAAAGATCTTGCAGATCCCTTTGGCAGAAGCAGACCATGCAGACTTCCAAGTGTGGAAAGAAAAACCTTAAGGGGATTTCTCAGTAAGAAGTGCCTATAAACTATTACAATATAACAGCTTGTATACTAATAGCTATTTATTACAACCCAAAACTAAAAATTTCCATCGAAAATTATGGGATTTACAGCTACCATCAAAAATTACAATAACAATATGGCGAATCTCTTGGAACTATTTCCTTTCATTAGCTAACCTAAGTTATAAGAAAGTGACCGCCAACGATAGATGTTCTCGGTGCAGTCTCAGAGAAGAAGATAGCAACCATATCTTTAGACAATGCCCTGCAATCAGTGAAATATGGCAAAGCATCAACCTCTCTTGGGCTATAATTCATATGAATCAAATTTTCTGGGAATGGTTAACCTGGGTTTTCGAAATGAGTACAAAAGAACAGTGTCAGATCTTTTGCTGCGCTCCATGGTTTATATGGAACTCCCGGAACCAATATGTCCATGAAAGGAAAAACATTTCAGTTAGGGATATGGCACAGAAAATCAGTAGATACATAGCAGAATTGAAAGGGGTCCAAGAGAAAAAAACTCACCTCTATTATCGAAAGAGCTCATGGTCAAACAGGGGTGATGGAGGGTATTACAGTTCAGTTTGATGCAGCCTTCGACAAGAGAAATTCCAGATCGGCCTCAGGTTTAGTAGTTCGGGACCAGATGGGTGCTTTAAAAGCCTCAAAGACAGTTCTTCATGAAAATATTCCCTCCCTGTTTGCAGCAGAAGCCCATGCAAGATTAGATGCTATCAAGTTAGTAATAGAAATAGGGTTAAAAACAAGAAGAATAAAGGAAGACTCGAAAACAGTCATTAAAAAAATGCCAATCGACAGACTAAAAGAACCAATGTTCAAAAGGTTACTTTCGAGTTCATCCGTAGATTGGAGAATGTTCAAGCCCATAACCTAGCAAAAAAAGCTTTAGAAAAAAGAGAAGAATCATACCTGGTGGGGAAAATGATGATCCATAGAGCAATAGATCTGGAAGGAAGATGGAGAGAAAATCCGGATTGAAATCGTCTTGGGATGGAGAAGTGAGTAGTTAAAGATAACAAGTACATTGAAATCTTTGGGAAAGGTTATCTCTAAACAGGCGCAACTGATGGACATGAAAAGACGATGGAAGTAATAAATGGCCGGCCTGTTTGATTTGACTGGGAATTATCTTTTAGGTTTCCTTTTTTGTTTAATTTCTCTTTTGTTTAATAATCAATTTCTTGTTTGTTTTCACGAACGGGCTTAGCATAAAAAACAATAGGTATGCCCATTATAGTTTATTGTTTTTTTTAGTTATACGATTCTGAGCCCAAAAAAAATTTTTGGGTATTTGTTTTTTTAAATAATAAAAGCCAATGTGTTCTTTTATTATTATTATTGTTGTTGTTGTTTGTTGTTTGTTGTTGTTGCTGTTGTTGTTAAAACTTCTAAAATTTTAGTTATCAACCTTTCCTAGTTGGGTTTTTTTTTGATGTAATTGCACATTAAGGGTTGTAAAATACAAATAATTTAACATATGATTATGTTCAATGAAAATTGAGAGTGATTAATTCAAGGTTTAATTAGATTTTAATAAACATTTATAATTTGTAGATTTTACAAATTATTTTTAGATCAATATATTAATGAAGATTTGAAGTATAATTAAAAATTGTAAAATTGTCAAATAGTGTCTAAAAACCGTAAAATAAAGATAATTTTATCTAATTAAAGTTGAAAAGTTTAAATTCAAAGACAATTTTGTCTAAATAAAATCCAAAAGCTTAAAGCCTAAAAAGAATATGGAAACCTAGAACTTGAACCGAATTGATTTAGTATGATTCGATAATAATTAGTTTCTTATATCCATCGGTTCAATTTTGTTTGCAAAATTGAACAACTAAATACACTGGTTCGGTTAAAAATTGAAAAACTAAAACAATCTTATCCTAAATATTATTCAAATAACTGATCAAAGAGTACAATTTTTATTTTTAAAATTTACAAGTAAAATTATAATTACAAATAATACATATTTGAATTAATTATAATTAGAATCTTCTTGAGTACAATTAAATTAATATCGTAATATATGCAAAACCAAACTAGAATAGTTCTAAAGACTACAGTCAGATTAATAATCGTAATACATGCGGAACTAAACTAGAATAATTCTAGAGAAGATTTACACATAATGAAATTTAAGTTAAAATAATCTAAAAACAACGTACATGATTTACAAAAGGTGAGAGTCGAAATTGATATATCAATATCCTGGAGCCTTAGCTTTTGCTAACATTACCCCTAATTGGCAACTTTATATTTGAAAATAACATATTTTTTTTAAAATAACATTTAATAACTTTATATTTGAAAGGTAAAATCTATAACCCTTTGTATTTCTAATATATTTTATAAGAAACGAATGTTAAAATTACACTTGAAGTTTGATGGAATACGTAAAGTGCAGAGATACTCAGGGCCAAAAAATTTTCTATTGAAAAATTTTAAATTGAATTATTTTTTTTAAGAGTTAAAAGAGAAATTTAACTATTTGAAGTGAAGGATTAAAACTCGAATCTATCTTTGAATTTATCATATGAAAATTTGATTTTAATTTTGATTTGCTGACAAGAGTATTATGTTATAAGCATAAGAATTTAAATTCGATTTCAAATAATTATATCATACTGCCGTAATTAACATTAGATAGGCTTAGAAAAAGATAGAAACAGATTATATATAATCTTTCAATTATTCAACAAATTAGAAACAGAAAACTGAAAAATGGTGTTCCACTGCCTGGAGGAAACTGCTACTAGATTGCTTAAAAAAAGTAATACTAAACCTACATTACCCTCACCCTATATTTTCTGTATCCGTGTACGGTATATACCCATAAATGGTCCTCCAAATATAAACATATACATGTTGGACACATACACGAACCAAATACTAATGACGTGGAGTCAGAGTAACATAGAACTAAACCAAACCATACAACTTGAACTATTGGTAACATATTATAGACCAGACTATGCATCGTTGCTACTTAAATCATGTCCTGTTTTCAGGAGATACGGAGCCATTCAAAATACTATAGTTGGAGAAGAGAAGAAAGAATGTGTCATCCATTACTTCACAGAGGAAGTCAATGGCTTGCCTCGCCCCATGGTGAAACCCTTGGTTCCATCTGGCATTCTGGGGCCCTTAGAAATCTGTTTTGCAGATGCTTCACACTGGGATGCGTTGCTAGATTGAGGAGATAATGCATGCTTGTTGTTTTGAACACGCCCACGCCCTTTTCCTCGCCCTTTGGCCCTTCCTTTTTTGGATCCCGTTGCAGTATCCTCGGACTACCAATAGCAGCCAAATATCAATTCTCTAATGCTAAACGGTTGAATAAACATTCTTTAATGTGCTTACATTGTTCTCAGTTGATTCAGTAGTATTGTTTGGCTGAGAAGAATCGTCAGAGGTTTCATTAAGTAATGAATCATCCTCGTCCAGTATCCCATCGAATTCTGATTTTCTAGTTTTCAGAACAGATTTGGGCTGCATTTTTTTTGTTTCAATATAAATGCTTAAAGATCATAAAGTAAAAAAGCACAAATATTAAGAAAATGTAGTTTAGTATACCGTGAGTCCAAGCAGCAACCTTACTCTCAGACCCTTTCTCCAATTCCTTTCATCATTTAACTTCTCAACCTGAACCAATATATATATATATATATATATATATAAGCAACACTAACTACAATCTTATTTCAAGTATATGAACAAGTAACTACTAGGATTTGCAACGGGACAGGACAACTAGTCAATTTCTCGGGAAAGGACAGCCTTTATCTAAAATTGCTCTTAACCTAATCCTCCAAATCTATATACCTAGTAAGGTGCTTTTGGTGACATGCTTTTCTTTTCTTTTACATTTTCGAAAAATGGTTAAATTTTAGTTTTGATCCATTTATTATGTCTAAATTTGATACTTAATTTATATACTTTATTTTTAACATAATTTAATCATATATTTTTATAATATTATTAATACCATTAATTTTTTAATCAAAATATTACTTGATTCTATATCATTTAAATACCTTAACGCAACATTTAGTACGATGGAAAATAGTTGCTTTTCTTGAGAATTTAATTAGTTAGAAAGTGATTTCAACATTTGGTATATCAAATTTTATTTACTTTCCTTAGAATCTAACTTTCCCTTAAGAATTACTTTCCTATAAACATGACAACATGGTTTTCATGATAAAAGGTAGAAATGTTATTTTCTCACGTAGATGGGAAAGTTAGAAAATTATTAAGACAAAATTAACCTTATTTTATATTGGTTTAAGATATTAATCTATTAAAAACATTTAAAAAAAGTTATTATGTTCTTCCTTTGTCCTCCTACTTAATTCTCTTTATTACTTCAACTAATTCTTCGCAAGTATTATATATACAAGTTTTTAAATTTATTCCCAAATAAGTTTTATATATACACAATTTTATATATGCATTATTATATTTAGAAAATATATGTAAGATAAATTTGAAATAATTTTATTTTCAATTAACAATATAATTTAAAATTTAAAATTTATTATTAAATATTTAATTAACACCAAATGCTACATAAGAGTCTACAGATGGCTTTGTATATTTTTAGGTTTATGTTGTTTTTTATACAAGACAATGGTTAAATTTCAATGTTGGTCCCTAGATTATGTTGAAACTTAAGATTTAACCTATATACTTTGTTCTAGATATAATTTAGTCTCTTTACTTTTATAATATTATCAGTAAATCTAAATAGTTAATATTTTAATTATTTCAATCAAAATGCTAACTACAATTTTCTTAAGAACATAAAAAAATTATGAATCATAATGAGTTAAAGTGGGTATTTTAAGAAAAAAATTCTAATTAATTTTTTAATGTTATTTTTATTGTTACATCAACTAGTATTTTTCTTTTTAATTTTCAAAATGTAAAAATAGATTTTGATAAAGTATATATTTTTGAAAATTGGAGAAGGAGAATAGATTATGGTGATAGCATTGGACTAAGAAGGTGTTGATTTTAGCAGTGCAATAACTTACCGCTTTCTCAGCGATGTGAGGTGAATCATACTCCACAAGTGCATGTAGCTTAAAGACAAGGGAAAGAGAAAAGGAATGAACAAGGGATAAATATTGTGTAACCCATCTTTTAAACCCCATCTTCATACTTCATACCTTGTTACGGTTAAAAAAATCGGTTTTAGATTTGGAAGAATTGGATTCCTGGGGATGACATATTCGGATATTCTTCACACTGTATCATCATACCATTAGTATCTGCTGCAATACAACATACTACAAAACTGAAATAGAAATGTGATTAGAAACAACCTCCCTACTACATTAAAAATTTTGTCCAGGTTCTGATGAGAATGATCTTCAGGCAAATTCTCTACAATAACAGTACGAGCCTGCAAGCAAAAATAAGTTAATCCACTTGAGTAATTTAAGAAAATCTAAAGTCCCCCATATATTTTACCTGCACTTCCTCTCTGTCCTTTTCAGTGAAAGGGTGTTTACGTCTAACCTTCTTACCATCTGCACTCACAACCTTTCAGGCACATAAAAAGAAAAAGACTATTACATCAATGAAACTCAAGCTTTTCTGTCTGAAAAGAACAATGAGACTGAACAAATTACAAGCTTTGTAGAGGACCGAAGTGCTTGAGCCAGCAACTGGTTGGCATTGACGAGGGACTTGATTTTCTTTGTGGAAGCAATAAAAGATATGGGCACTAGAAAAATAGCCATTACATTTTAGTGGAAATTTGTTTTACATTGAAAACAAGAACAAACTGTTGGCAAGCACCAGAAATTTGTTTACCATATCCTTCAGGATCTTTACTTATTTGCTTTGACAATGATTCATTTGCTAGAAGGCTCATGTCACTTAACTGGTACTCCACCTGTTTTATACACACAAATCCCATCATGCTTGAACTTGATGAATCAAAAGATTAGACAAGGAAATCAGAAATGGGACCTGTTTGATGATCTTGATGCGGAGATCATCTGTGAGCACATTCTTGGAAGAACAATGGGGTATGGAGATATTAGGATTAGAGATCAAACAAGCAGCACGTTCTTGATCACCAACTAAGAACCAATCAGAGGAGCCAGCCGCAGCAGCAGCACCACCAAGGTAGTGGAAACAAGGGTAATAATAACCCGAAATGGGGATTTGGGTATGCGATCTGGGCACGAACTCCTGTGCATGCGCATTGAATTTGAAAGAAACACCGTTGTTGCTACCACCACCATTACTACTACTGCTGCAGCTGGTATTTGTTGTTACAGATGTTACCATGGCACCTTTGGCTTCAAACTTTTCTTGGGGTTCTTCAGGTTTTTCCTCGGCTTCAGCTTGTGCTTGTGCCATTGCTATTTGTTACTTTTTGATCTCAGGCTTTTCTATTTGGTTTGGGTTAATGTGTGTGAAACATGGATTTGATGTGTTGTCTCTCATTGTCTCCTGAAGTTTAGTAACTGTAAGTTTGATATGGGAATGAAATCCACCACGTTTGGCGCCCACTTACGGATAGAGAGAGGATTTCTTACAAATTACCGTTCTTTTAGTTGTTTGACCGTTTTTTCAAGGTTTAGAGTTTGCCACCACCACCCCCATCCCCTCTTTCTTTTCTCTCCCACTTTTTTCTTTTCCTTTCTTAATTTGCCATATGCCTAAATTATTAACTACTCCTTCAACTCTTTTACTTTTTTAATTAAATCCTGAATGAGGGATTACGGATTTACTTAAGTTAGAATTTTAATTTCTTTTTATGTCTAATAAATATAGGACTTAATTATATAAAATGATCAACTTCAAGCATAATTTATTATTTTAATCTAATCTAAATTTATCACGGTCTTGTCATCAATTCAAATTGGTATCGAGTTAATTTGTGATACCATCTCAATCAACAACATTATTAATATAATACTAGAAACTCTACCACGCACATATGCATTTAGAACACATATTTGTGTTTAAAAATGATATACAATAAATAATAAAATGTATGATTTGAAACCAATTAATAATAATACATGAAACATGTACTATATTAAAAATAAAAAATTAGATTAAATTGTAAGTAAAATAAAATTTAAAACACATGAATACATCGAATGAAGATTGCCAAATGAATATAATTATTTATCACAGTGTTGTCATCAATCCTAAATTAGAGTCGAGTTAATTTGTAACACCATCTCAATTAACAATATTATTAATATATACAATTAATGGAGGTAATCAAAGTATCCTCAAATCAAATAATTTAAATTAAATGCGAAGGGATATTAAAGTAATTTTCCTAACTGAGTTGGGACTAAGTTGATGGGTAAAGGTCTGTATAAATAATATAGATATACAATTGATGAAAGTAGTAAAATGTGATAATAAAATTTAAATGTATATTCTTAAGTGATAAATTGAAGGTTGCTAACCTAATTAGCATGGGTTCAAATCTTATTATACGTATATTTTATTATTTTTAAAATAAAATTAAAAAATTAAAGTACCCTTAAATAATATAATTTATTTTAAATGTGAAGGAACTCAATTAATGGGTGACATTAATTCAGTAAAAAGCTTTATAAATAGTAAATATAAATAATATATACAATAGATGGAAGTAATAAAATATGCATATTAAAACTTTAATGTACAAAAATAGCAAAATAGAACTTTTGTTATGTGATAAAATGAAGGTTTTGCTAACCCTAAAAGAAGAAATCCGAATTTGGCAGGGAGAAGGCAAAATGGGCTTAACAAAGGGCAGCCCAACTTAAGCCTGCAAAGATGGCTTTAATCCATACCAATATTATAATATTAGGGGTTGAAGTAGATTTAGACCCTTCATATTAGTTAAAGAGGTTAAATACTAGATTATGAAATGGGGAGGAGAAAAAGTAAAACATATATATTTAAAAGGGTATACTTGATGGTATAATTTTTTTAAATTTTATGAATAGGGTTAAAAGTTCGTCACATTATTTATAAAGTTTAAAAACTCTAACTGATAGTATACCAAGAAGTTTCTTGTGCTAAAAATGTAACTATACACACAAATTTCAAGTAGAAAGTTGATTTAAAAATTCAAAATCAAATTTATTGATAATTGTGAATAAAAAAATTATAACCTCTAGAAACTTCTTGAATATAAAGAAAATATCATTTGATTCTTCTATTCGATTTGACTTTAATCCAAGGGTTGTCTGATTTTATCTTGGATTGATGTGGATTGCTTCAAGTGTTGTGTTAACTTGCT
This sequence comes from Gossypium arboreum, assembly GCF_025698485.1. Taxonomy (NCBI): domain Eukaryota; kingdom Viridiplantae; phylum Streptophyta; class Magnoliopsida; order Malvales; family Malvaceae; genus Gossypium; species Gossypium arboreum. The sequence goes on from NC_069081.1 coordinate 3,706,291, forward strand.
CTTGAAATAGGTTTGGACATCCTTTCTTTAATTAATTTGGATCGAAAGGTTGTTTTCTTCATAAACAACTTTTGGCATCTTCTCTATGGTTGAATTGGATCGAAAGACAACTTTTCTTCAAAATGACTATGGTGTTCATCAGAATTTTTTTAAAATTCTTCAACTTCTTTAAAGAATTCTAAAGAGATCTTCTGAGCTTCTTGAACTTGTGAATATTTTGAATGGCGAGAAAGGCTTCTTGAACTTATGAATATATTGAATAGTAAGAAAAGATTGTATGAAACTGTGATCCTAAATCATCCCTATGCCTTTCCAATAGAAGAATGACAAATTAGATTTTTCCTCTTGATTTTCAGCTTTTCCGATAAGGATGATGTGGAATCTAGTTTCATACAATCCATTCTCATTGAATAGCTTGGGATGACCCCTTTTCATGGAGCCAATCACATGAATAAGACAGAGTTCTAATAGAATTTAAATGTTTCATTTGATTATTCTACAAGAACTTAAACTTTTTTATTTATTATTTGTCTTTTATTAATTTAATTAATTAAAGATAAAATAATCATTTGATATTATCAATTAATTAGTTTATTTTAATTAGTAATAATACAAAATTTTTAATATATATCTTTTAATTAATTTAAATTAATTAAAAAGTAATTATGACATAGATATGATGTCATCACTTTCACCACGATAATTTTGACTTGACACATGACACTTTGCAACAAGCATTTCTAAATCATCATTCTAATGGCCTCAACCTTATTACTAGAAATTGAGAAAAAAAAAGTTCAAAATCTTTTTATTTAATTTTCAATTACTATCAATAAAGTGAAAAGTGAGACACAAATAATTGACTCTTTGCAATGAAGTCCATGCATGAGTAATTAAGCAAACTCTCAAACAATAACTCCTCAGAAATTGTTTAAATTTACCCCTTTCATCTAAATACGATTGATGAACATCCCTCATCACAACAATTTTTTTTCATAATAATTACATTTAGCCTTTCTTAAACCCCCATCGGTGACAATCTTAGTGAAATGAGATGATTTTTCTTTTTTCACCATTCTCATTTGTTTGGCTTGAAGCTTCACTTGTCAAATTTTCAAAATATGTTGAAGTAGGTGTAACACTATCCTCAACAAATATTAGTTCACTAGATAGCTACAAACATAAATTTGATATAACAAATTAATCAACATAGCATTCAAAATTCAAAATTACAATGGTAAAATAATAATTTTAATTTGAAGTTGACATTTTTTTTAGAGACAACAAAAAGGGGGGAAGTACCTATTTACTTATACAAAAATATATAGTTCAAATTTAGAGTTTTTAAAATATTAATTAATATATATGTATATCATTATCAAGAAATTGATATATTTGTTGGAAAAGGAATTAGTTTATGATAACTGTTGAAGTGAAGTTCAAAAAGAGATTGAGAGATTTGTGATATCCCAAAATAAAGATGAAAAAAGAAATAAAGTTGTTGAGTTGAAAATCAAAAGAATGTTCTCATAATATATATTGGGCCCATCTAATGCATTCATCTATTTATAATATATTATTATTAATTTCTATTAATCAATTAATTATTCAATTTTGAATTGAATTAATCAAAAATCAAAATTTTAAAAATCTTTAATCGATCCTAATCAAATTAGATTCAGTAGATTTATATATAGGTCAATATGTTATAAATAGGTCAATATATTATATAAGCCAGTCAATTAGTAACTCTGATGAATTGGCTCGCCAATTTGAATGGCATCATTTCTCCAATATTACTACTAAGTCGCAACAAATGGTCCAATACGACGATGCCAGAGTAAACAACTAACAATTCCAAGTGGTCGATCTAATAATGCACAATCCAAAAGCTAGTATCCTTGTAAGACAATAAGGAAAAATGGTTGCTATAATTGGGAAGAGCCCTACGAGGTTAATAGATAAATAGGGTATAGTGCATTTTGGATACCTAACCTATCCCTAAGACATGGAATGTCAAACATATGAACAAGTATTACGTATAATCTCAACAACCAACTAGGCAAGTAAGAATATGAATGATAATATCTTTTTTGTAAAAATCTAAAATGTTTCTAAAAAAGTCACCAAACTGGACAATCTCAATTCTAATGGCCTTTTGTGGGCCTCAATTTTTACTTAAAGAACCCTTATAAAGCCCTAAAAAGCCTACAGGATAAGCTTTTCAAGAGCCCTAATGTTTGGAAAAACTTTTTAAGGCTCCAATGCCCCAATCAAACGAGGCCTCTTAAGGCCCCAATGCCTTTTTTGGTGTAGGCCTTCTGAGGGTCTGAATGTCACACTCGAAGAAGCTTCTTAAGGCTTTAATGCACCATTAGATAAGGCCTTTTAATGCCTCAACTCACTAATAAATGACTATTAGTAATTGGGGCTCAATAAAGCCTCTTAATAATCCAATGCCTTAATAGGCAAGGCTTCAATGTCGACTATAACATAGGCCTTTTGAAAGCCTTAATGCCATACTTGGAAAAATATCTTAAGGCTTTAATGCCCCCATCAAATAAGGTCTCTTAAGGGCCAAAATCATTATTAAACGATTATCGACAAAACAGTTTTTCAAAGTTTCAATGACCTTCTAAGGGCCATAATACCATGCTTAGCATAGCCTCTTAAGGCTATAATACCCCCATCAAATGAGGCATTTTAAAGCCTCAAATACGGCCTTCCAAAGTGTAACACCCAACCGATAGGTCAGACGACTAGCCCTTCAAGATTTCAACTATTAGCGTTTGCAAAATAACTTAATAATCATTCAACAGTTCCATAATGTGTTGCCGTGAAATAAAAAAACAAACTTTTGATAATATTAATCTTTTATAAAAACCTATCAATTTAGCCTTGTGTCTAATTACAATTCGAACTAAGTTTAAAGAGTTCTTATCCATATACAAAAACATGAGTTTAAGCCTACAAGTTGCCCCGATATCTACACATGTTACAAAACGAAAGATGACATGCTCATGCTAGACTTTGAAGACTCTGGCTTAGTTCCATTTCTCCTATGAACAACAATTTAGAATACATAAAACAGAGGAGAGAAACATGGTAAGTTCATAAAGAACTTAGTGAGTTCTATAAGAAGAATACTTCCCTTTTTGTTTCAAAATTAAGATTTCGCCACAAATTTCGCTTAGACAAAACTTGTGCATTCATATTTTGCAGCTTATGCTTAGGCTTGAACAACACAGAGGCACAATACATAATGTATGAGAATTCATCCTGTGAAAGATCATGAAGCATATATTCTTTTCGTACAGAATTGTTGCATATAATCTTAGCAAAAAACCCATCAAGTGGAGAGATTCATTTGGATTAACTTGGTGGACAATCCTGCAGACTTTTACGTGCGGATTTCTAGATGCAAATTTTTATATGCGAACTCGTAAAAGAAAATTCATAGATGTAGAGAATTCATACATGTGAATTCATAGTAGAAAATTCATAGATATGGCAGACTCATACATGTGGATTCATAGATATAGTGAACTTATACATACAAATTCATAGATATGGCAAACTCATACAAATGGATTCATAGATATAGTAAACTCATACATGCTAATTCATAGATATGGCGAAATCATACATGCGGACTATGTCACGGACTTCGTATGGTGAAGTCCTACATATAACTGATGCAGGTCTCAAGGCACAATTTCACTTTGATAGAAAACTTAAAGAACAAGTCCGGTAAACTTTCATAACTTTCATACTTCATGGTCATGGACTTGCTTATGAATGTGAGGCTTTAAGCCTTAGACTCCTAACCACCTATAAACGAGTTATTGTTTATAGTAAAAATATAACACCAAAAATATAATAATTGAGAACGACGGTGCCCACAAATGCACGAGTCAAATTGTAATATAGCTTGTACAACAAAATACCTAGAAGTATTTCGAGAATCGTACCCAAGGAAATATGGAATAAATTATGAAAACTTTTTTACAATAATAAGTCTAAGTGGTAGTAATTAATCCTAAATTATAATAAACCATAAAAGAGATAATTGAAATAAAAATAAATAATTAAGAAAAATAAACAAACAAATTAAATCAATAAACTAATCAAGAAGATTAACTCGTTTCAGGGTTTGTAACTAACTTCAGATTAAGATTTTAGGGTGGATTAGCTATCGATTAACCACTTATTACCTCCTAGCCTCTAATTAACTGGTTGATTGGTTGACACTTATCTCTTGATCTCACTTTCTCAACCAGGATAAATTACGATTTACTCTGTTCGGCTTATCTCCTGTCCTCGTCTAGCCTATGGTAACTTCCTAAGGTTGTCATCCTAGCAATTTAATCACACGTAATTCATACCAAATAATCCCTCTTGGGAAACCCTAAATTCTCTATTAATCACATCCCCATCCACTTTATAAAGCTTTATTCGACAACTAAGTGGAGAGGCAATTGTTATACCCCTGCGCCACAACACTTCCCCCCCCTCGCCCTCCACATGGCACTTACACCCCCAACAAAGCAGTCATGGCAAGCGACAAATCTCTCAAAGCTATCACATTAGATTAGCATAACGGCTTGAAGCAAGATACCTAACTAAGGTGATGTTGCTCTTCGCATCTAACACGATGTGAACTGCCATCTCAATAACAACTCTCTACACCTCTCGTAGTGTAAACCACCATCATTGATCACTTAAATCTTTGTGTTGAAATACCTTTTTTTTAAGTAAAAAAAAAAATCTTGGACACCAAAGATTTGTTTATAAAATAAAACATTTCACTTTAGATTTCATTATAATTGAACTCAATGTTGTTTCCTCAAGCCTGGACAAGGTAAATAATGTTAATGATGATTACAACTCAGTAAAAAAAAAACACTATCGATTTCCTAGCTGGTTAGAATTCAAAGTAATATTCTGTTAAGCTGGTGTTCTTGGGGTTTGCTTTTTGTCACCAAATACTTCCCTTTCCAGTTAAAACTTGCATCATTATGCTTTCTCAAGGATCATAACCTATAGCTGGTCTTTCAAGGAATCTTTGATATGAATAGTTTCCCTTTGTGGGACCAAAAACAAATGCATGCATGTAATTTTGTTAAGCTTTGCCATGTGAGACTGAATTAGGTAGCTTAATGTGCATATATTCAATCCGTTGTCTTCTTCTCTAAAAAAAAATTAAGTACTATATTGTAGTACTTATTTTGTATTTCTAAATGTTATCAATTAATCCATCCCCTAACAATATATGAATATAAATGCCTTAGTTAACCCTGTTTAGAAAGGAAATTTAATGACTAACTTCCATCATTTCCATTCTCTCCTACCAAACCTATTAATACCATATATAAATTACCTGATAAATGTCTCAGATTCTTTTGGTTTTTCATTTCTAATATTGAATATGAAGTTATATATGATAGTGGAGCTCTCTTTGTAGGGTCCATTTAATTATACATTGTCGACAAGATTCTCTCTATTATTTTGGGGGTGAGAGGGACTCTTTTGTCTTGATCCTTTAGATAAACATTCCAAGTGATTGTGTTTTATAGTGGGATATGAGTGGCTTAGGTAAATAAACAAAACACCTTGGCCCTTGGGTGTTTTTGAACAGTTTGACTAATTAAGACCATGTTTTGGGGCCACACCCATATAATTACATGATCAGCTGCTTCAAACTATGCATTAATAATTTAACGCCTTTACAAATCATACATGTTTTTCACGTAATTTCTCAAAACATAAGTTAAAATTACCGTGTTGGTAACTATATAAAATAAATTACCATACAGGGTAAAAGAAATTGTTACTTTAATTTATGGCAGTCAGCACCTAATTATTGATTAAAAGCTAGGTTAATCAACAAGTAAATATATATATTTATGGCAGAAATTGAGTAATAGCTACAAGTTTTTATCGGCATGAAACTTGTGTTTGCCAAACAGTCTTGCAATTTGAGAATTTTGGTCACTTTGCAAAAAATCTGGAAGAATATGCCAACCACTTATCTTTTCAGAAGAAGAAAAAAAGTGCATTTTAGAATAATTTTGAAACATATTTTGTACGTAACCATAAGACACAAGTAAGGGAATATTAACCCTAAAATCTTATTCCCAATATAAGTTGGGATCTTCCATTTTCTCATTGTATTTACCAAATCACAGAAATTAATAAAGGTTAACAAATGTTGTCTATCCTTATAGTAATTTATATTATGAATATGAATATATAGATACATTAAAAGAAGTATGATTTACTATATATATATATATATATGTATCTTTTTAAAGGTTGATCATATGAAACAACCTAACAAAACCCCAGACTGGTGATGCAATCTCTCGTATCAAATATGAAAAGCCACCTGTGGTGGCATTTACCAAGCCTTCATCTTTCTCCTTAAGAAAACACTCTCTCAAACAAGTCTCGAGTAAAAAAAGGACAAACTTCAAAAGGACCAGACACATGAATCAATTGTCTATGGCTTAAGTTAGGATTAGGAAAGCCTTGTCAGACAAAAAGAATACTGCAAAACAAAAGCGACTTTTGACAACAAACTTCTAAAACCTCAAAACAGTATCAAACGCACTAGCACAACAGAGGTTCAATGTAATAGAGCAAGTAAAGGAGAAGCTAAGCTTTATGATATCGGAATACTGCAGTGCTCATATTTCTTCCAATGGTTAAAACATGGATGATATATAATTGGAATTCTTGTACTGGTTTCGGAAGAAAACCAAAAAAAATAAACTTGATTCGATATTGAAGGAAAGCTAATCCTGCAAAATTTTCACAGCCTCTCTCATTTCTCAACATCCTTCTCCTTTTATGTATAATATAGTAATAGTGTATTGTAATTTTTATGATCGCCAACTCCTCCCATGTATACTTTATATCTGCAAAATTCATGGTGGATAAACACTCTATACATCATCTTTCCCAGGTTTGTGAATATGGCTTTTCCAGCTATAGCTTTCAGATTTTGCATCTTCATCATCTTCCATGCTGTCACCTCCCGGATTGGAGGTCCCCCCGGTGTTTGTGGCTAGCTGGAGAGGTCCTTGAGGAGAGCCAGACTGGGAACTGCTCCCCTTCGAGGATTCTCCGTACTGATCCTGGGACATCCACAAACCACTCCCCAAAACAACAACTGATTGATTCGCGGGACTGGTTGTGGAAGCTGGAAGTCTTCTCGTGTGAAGTCGGTATTTCTGGAAAAGTCACAGGAAAATTCTCCCGTCAAATATTCATCCATAAAAAACCTTCATATAACCATTAATCCTGGAAAATATTAAGACACCAAACATTCTCTTTTTTCCTTTCATGAGATCAAACCACCAAGAAAAAAATATATAAATCTAAGAACCAACCTGCAAATGACTCTTAACTTCATCATTGGTCAAGCCATCTACTTGCATAAGTTCTCTAATCTGCTTTGGAGTGGCCACTGCAAAAAGTTTAAGAATTTTGATTCAGAAACTTTGAAGTAAAATTATCAAAGAGTGAATTGCCATGGAAAAAGAACACTTCAATCCAATGATCCCAACAGAATCATACAGATATTACTTAGCCAGATTTGAATCTATACTTTCCACCTCTAAAAATATAACCAGACTGAGAGATAAATGAACCGAAAATCGCTACAAACAAGTGCTGTTTCTAGCAAATATAATCTTCCCATTGACCAAACTTCTAAATTCTCATCTAAGATGACTAGAACAATATATAATCCAACTCAAGACAGGGAAAAGAAGATCTAAGAACAACAAAATCCAAATTGTCACAATCTAAGTACATTACCAATGGAACATCATTTGCTCACCTTGAGAGCCTCCTAATTGCTGCAAGGCATTGACAAACCGGCGATGCAACTCAGGTGACCAGCACCTCCTTTGCTTCCTAGCAGTCTGTTGTTGTTGTTGTTGCTGCTGCTGCTGGTGATGGGACAGCGGCTGTGGTACAGAGCGAAAAGTGGACTGAGCATTGGGGGCAGAAGAAGAAACTGCTCTGCTACAACTTGTCCTAGACCCCGTAGAACATGATTCCTCTTTCAGATTCTTGATTCCAGGAGTCAAAAGCGTTAATCCATGAACTGGTATCTCCTCTTTCTCTTCTTTCCTCACTGCAAAACCCAAATTCATCTTGAATGGCATAAAGGCTGTTGCTGTTCCCCTGTTTTTACATCCTTGAGATGAATCTCCGTCCTTTCTCTGTTGCAAAACAAACAAATAATATTCAATTTTTAGCACTGTTATTTCATTATAGACTACAATTCTTTAGCTTAAATGTGGTTCAATCTTCTCTTTACTTTGAGGTACCTTAGAATCTAGTTTGTGACTAATGGAACTATAATCATCATCAGTGTTCCAAAGCTGAACAGAACTCATCCAGTTTTTCTTGTCCTTATTATTATTGCAGTTGTTGTTGTTAGAATCTTTTTCTTTTTTGTTGGTGATTAAGGCACCATCTTCTTCACTTTGATTATTCTCCTTCTTGTTCTTCAATGGAATGAACTCTTCTAAAACTGGTTCAACATTTCTTGACATACATTGCACTGACTCCTCTTTTAAAGCTACAATGGCTGCAATCAAACAGAAAATCAAATTTACATTTGATAGATTAATTAGAGTCCCAAAACAACAAAAACCCAAGTTATAGAACCGATCAGAAAACCAAAAACAAAGCTAAAGACAAACGTTTTTCAATTGAAACTCGCAACCGAGAGCTGGGTTTTTTTCTTTAAAAAAAAAAAGGGAAATCAAAAGAGAACCCATTAACAAGGGGGAAAAAAGGGGTGTGATTTATATGGATTGAAGAAACGAACCATCGTTGAGAAGGAGCATGCAAAGAGGAAGTTCACGTTTAAAAGCATCGATCTTTCTCATTTCTTCTTCCAATCTTTTAACAAAAGCATCGAGTTTTGAAACCTTGTCAGGAACGTTGCCGATTAGTGAAACCTCCTTGAGAAAAGTACTGATCGTTTTGGGTACAAAAGTGGGTCTAAAATCCAAGCTCAGTTCTGGGGGAACCGAACCCATTTCTTATCCTTCTGGGTTTTCCTCTCACAAGCCTACCCTTTTGCTTCCTACGGTTTATTTTTCCTTCTGATTCCTTTATGGTATCTGTTGAAGCTGAGAGAAAAGGAGGTGAAATGAGAAAGGAAGTGGCGAGATCTATGAATGAATATATAGAGAGAGGGTAAAGGGAGCTATTTCTTAATTAAATTGCTTTATTTATATATTTCGAAATAATGAGATGTACGTGAAGAGTGAGAGAGAAGTGATTGTTGTTTGGGGAGAGAGAAAATGAAGGAAAACAAAATTTGGGTTGCTTGGAGAGGGAGTCGGGTGAGAAAAGGGAAATGGAAATTAAGAAGGCCAAGATTCTGTTTGCGGTTTTTGAGTTATAATGTCACTTTCGCGTCGTCGCATATCCTATCTCTCACTCACTCTTTTCTCCGAGTTCACTCACCTTTCTTTTTTCCTAATTCTCTCTTTTAAGCCTTTTATTTCATTTTTTGCAATATATCTATATATATAGTCTTGAAGAGGTTAATTCTAGCTTTATTCCAAATCCCAAATTTAATTTTATTTTAAAATCAATTTATCTTATATTTTCTTCAAATTAATTATATAGATATAAAAATCATGTCTAAAACTAACCATAATCTCTTTAATTTCGTGGTTTAAGTCCCATTTTAAATATCAATTTCTTTCATTATTCTAAAATTTAATTTCTATATTTAATTTGGTTAAAAATATGTTATAAGTTTGTGTATTCTTTAAAAATTTGGAATCTAATCTATATACTTTTATTTTTAGGATTTAGTCCTTTGACTTTTAGATGTAAAATTCAAGTTCAACTATTAACATTGTTAAAATTATTTTGTTAATTATAAGTTCATTACTATGTCTCTTTTTAGTTACATGCTACCAAGTGAGTTTTTTTATTTCAAAATATAACATCAATAAATTTAACAAAAAATTAACAACGTTAACAACTAGATTTGAATTTTGAAATCTAAAATGTAGAAAAACTAAATTTTAAAAATAACGGTACATGGGCTAAATTTCAAAACTATACATGAATTTTGATTTAATATGCAATTACGTATATGAACTTTAATTTGGTGCAATTATACATGTGAAACTCTAATTGTGGTTCAAATGTATACTTGAAACTTTAATTTTGATTTAATCATACATATTTAAAGAAATAAATACATCAATTTATTTTTATATTGCATAGATATGATTATTTTATATATGCAATATATAAACATAAAATGATGTTATATCAATAATTATGTTAATAATTTACAAGAATCGGATCAAATCAAAGTTCATGTATATAATTGCACATTAAACCGTAGTTCATGTATATTTTGGTATTTATCTCCGTTTTAAAACTTTTAATTTCATTTCTAATCCGTCTGTAATCATTAAACTCGGCAAGTTAAAATCATTATTTTCAAATATCAATATGCTATTCTTACATAATACTCACGAAAAGGCACACCATATTAATTAATAAATTTAAAATTATCATTTGAGGCATAACTAAAATTTTAAAATTAAAAGGTATTAAAATTAAATGATCAAATTAGAAAATAATGACTAAATCTAAAATTACACATAATTTTACATATATATTGTCGAAACCATTTTCAAATCGTGGTGTTGGAAAATGGGAATCGATTTTAAAAATGAAAACGGGAGTCGCCACCAATCTTTTTTTAGGTGTGATTGGATCACCTTTAAAACATTTTGTTTTAAAATCATTAGTTTTGGTCCACGAAGTAAAAGAACGGGTTCGAATCGGTTACGTACGAGGAAGGATTAGCACCCTCGTAACGCCCAAAAATTGGTACCTAATTGATTATCAAATATCTTTAATGTCGAAAGAAAAAAAATTTAAGATGTAGTCCTCTTTAAAATATTTTAACTTTGAAAATTGGGATTCACTAGCGTCAAAGTATTAACATTAAGTTATCCCTTTTTGAAATTCCTATCTCAAGCAAAAAACGCTATATCCAATAAGTTAGGACATATTGCTTTGAAATTCCAAGATCTTGGCTTGCATTTAGAAAACCTTTAAAAAATTTAGAAGGGTGCCTAATTATTCAATTCAACGAGAAAAGTGGCAACCCAATAAGTTAGGGCACTACTTTCTCGAAATTTCCAAACACCAAGCATCGCCTTATTTGCAAAAAAATCTTATCTCGAGGTAATAAGATGTCATATCCAAGTGAGTTAGGACACAACACCTCAAATATCGAGAGTAAGTATTTTATTTAACACTCAGATTATGATTTAAAAGAATATGTCGTTATTTAGGTTAAACGTGAGAGAAAAAAATCGAAATCCAAGAAGTTAGGGAACGATTGTCTCGGATTACCAAATACGAAATATTTACTTTAGTGAAAGAATTACTATCGGGTTGGATAAAACCTAAATTGTAATGAAACGAGATAATAAAGAATGCATAACAAATAAAAATTGATAACCATAACAGGATAAACATAAACACAAATATGAATACTAACGATAAATACGAAGGTAAGATAAATGAGTCGAATAAATAATAAGAAAGGGAAATAATGAATAAGCTAAATATTTGAAATTATTTAAAAAACTATAAATAGAATAGATGATGAAATAATAATAAAAGTAATGATATGTAAATAAAATAAATATGCTAAAAATATACAGTTATCAAATTAGTTAATATAAAATAATAACGTATAAGTAAATACAAAAATAAAGGAAAATATAATAACAATAATAGAAAAATACAACAATAATAATAGTAAAAGATATAATAACATAATAATATAATAGTAATAGTAACAATATGACGATAATAGTAAAAATAATATATTAAATAATAGTAATAAAAGTAGTGCTAATAATAATAATAATAATAATAATAATAATAATAATAATAATAATAATAATAATAATAATAATAATAATCTATTAAGTTATAATGAAAATAATGATAATGATGATATATTAGATAATAATAGTAAAATAATAAGTAACAATAATAAATTATAATAATAGTGATGATAATAACAGAATAATAGTAGTAATAATATATTAGTAATACATAATAGAGGTAGTAAAAAATATAGTAGTTATAGTAATAATAATATAAACAATAGCATATATACGTATGAAAATAATGATAGTAAAATATAATAATAGTAATAATAATAAAGGAATGAAGGTAATAATAATATTAAAATAAAGTAAACAAAAATAATACTATATATTAATATATATATACATATAATGCAAATACACACTACCATATTATAATAATAATAATAATAATAATAATAATAATATAGAAATACAAAGAGCAAATAAAATATTAAATTTAAAAACAATACTATATATAAAAGTATATACATACATATATGTACATAAAATATACACTAATATATAATAATAATAATAATAATAATAATATTATTATTATTATTATTATTATTATTAAAATGCGAAAGTAAATATGATATAATAGTAATATTAAAATGACGTAATAAAAATAATACTTATATATAGAAATGTACATACGTATATATATAATAAACATACATTAATTAATAGTAAAAACAATAGAAGTGCTAATAATATTAGTATTAGAATGAAATAAGAGATAAATGCAAACATAATAATATAAATAAGGCAAACAGAAACAAATAAAAAAAATAATAGGAAGAACATAATCGAATCTGAGAGCAATATTTTGGGGCAAATCCGTAATAAATAAAAGAAGAGGGGATTAATTCGCACATGCAAATAACCGGGAAGGACTAAAACGGACAATAGCCCTTTGACCCAAAACGCGCAGCTTTGATTCTATCCCTTATTTCTTACTACGATTGGAGTGAATATAATGAAACCCTTTGAACCTTTTTGATTGCTATTGATATACTGATTTTTTTGTTCTTGAATCTCAAAAAAAAAAAAAAATCCCCTCTTGAATCTCAAAAAAAAAAATCTCTTCTTGAATCTTAAAAAAATTTCTTCTCTCCAAAATACAATAAATTCCTCTCCAATCCCCCCACTTTTTACATTGAGATTGTGGCTTTTTATAAGCTTTTACCACTTGTTCTTCTTTTTTTTTTTTAATTTATTTGCCTTGTCCATTGTAGGCAAGTGGAGCAAAATGAGAGTGGGTGGCTAATTATGGTGGTGGAGTAGATGAGATTAGGTTTTTTCTTTTTCTGATTTTTTTTTTTGGGGGGTTGAGTTAGTGTTTTGGGCTAAGTTTTGGGTTTGTATTGGATAGTTGAGTTATGTTTATTTGGGTTTGGTTTTATTGGGCCTCGGGCAAAATTTGGGCCATACATATATAATTATATGCGACTTTAATATTATCTCACATTATTATAGTTTTACAAAATCTAAATTTAAATACTAAACTACACCTACTGAATTCTTTTATATATATATATATATATATATATATATATATATCAAAGTTTACTTGTTGCCACAAATTGATGGGCTATAAATTACAACTGTTGGAAAATAAGCTACCGTGAAACAAAATATGTTAGGATTGACTGGAAAATAAATAACAAATTAAGAAATAAAAAATTTACTGTACCATGTTAAATTACTACTTTAGAATCGAATTCGCCCTAATCAGTATAATCTTATAGTGGATGTCGTTCTCCAAGGTTAACACAATACTTCAATATTCGTACACCCGAATAAGGAAGATGGAACTCGATTATTGTTGCTCTTCTCAGGAAAATCACAATAGGATCAATTCCCAATAAAGTTTGAAGCGGTCATAGCTGATCTCGCTTAAAACCCGAACTCTTAGAAAAAAATTTCTCTAAAATGATTTAAGGGAAAAACTGACAAAGTGTTTAAGAAAATTGGAAAGGAAGAGGAGGAAAGAGTTTTTCAGAAAGTGTTGTGTTTTCTTTCTGTGTGTAAAACATGAGGAAATCAACCCTCTATTTATACTAAAAATGGAAGGGCAAAATAGAAATCAACACACGATACGTGTCAAAGACATGAAGACGGAATGGGCGGGGGGTGGCGACGCGCGTTGTTATAGGTCTATGCCCCAATTACACAATGAAAACAAGAAGTAAAGCTATATAAAAACTCTTTTGAAATATTGTACTTAACCAATGTTGGATATGCCTACTAACATCAACCGTTTGCATTACCAACAATCCCCCACTAATGCAAAGTAATTTGGAGATTTCGAAAACACAAGGAAAAGTAGAGTTTTTTTTTCTAATTAAATCGTGAGAAGAGCAATAGTGAAATTAGTTGCTTAAGCACTAATATCTTGTGGATTTGAACTAGTAAACAGTGAAATAAGCGATTCTTCTCTTTAACAAGTGAACGAATCTTGAACTTGTTAAGATAGGAGTTAACTCATGACACACAACTAATCTCGAATCTAATTGATATTCCATGATAACTTAACAAGTTTTAGCCAATGTACCTTAGGATGCTGGTAAGTGCTCTAGAAAAACTGCCCAAAATGGTTTTTCGTAGAAGGTGTGTAATGGCCTAAATTCAAAATTATCGAAACAATGGTTTCGTAACCATAGATCCGATTTAAAGAGAAATTTATTTCAATATTTTTGCTTGAAAATTTATATGATAGGAAAATCGTATGAAAATATTGATAGAAAAATTTTACCAATTTAGTGATTAGTTAGAAAAAGAAATTATTGAAGAAATTGGGTAAAATAAGGTATCGGGACCTCTATCTCGTAAAACCGAGTCAAAAATAATTTTATAAATATTTATGAAATGTTATTAATGTGGTATTAAAATTTCGTTAGGAAATTTTAATGTTTGGGTAGTCAATTAAATGAAAAGGACTGAATTGTAATAGGTGTAAAAGTTGCTAGAGTGATTAAATAGCTTATTAGTCTAATGAGAAAGGATATAAAAGGAATTAAACCCAAAAGTTATTTGGGCTGGACGGCAAGGGTATGAAATCAGCAGAAAAATTGATAAATTAAGGGTAAAATTAGAATATTGCAAAATTAACTAAATAAAACTAGGACTAAATAGGAAATATCTATATTTCTCTTCATTTCTCTTCATTTCTCTTCAATTCCAGCAGATAAAAACGCCATAGGAGGGTTCTCTAAGCTGGTATTTCATAATTTTTGCACCAAGTGAGTTAATCCTTGCCTTTTTCTTGTAATTTTTGTGTTTCTAAGACTTTTACAACTAGATCCTACTATTAAATTCATTAGTTTTTGATTTCATGGATGAAATTTAAAGTCACCATGGTTGAGTGCTGTAAGTTTATGATGAAATAGAATGAAATTAAAGCTTTAATTTGTTTATGAGATGATTTTATTAGGCAATTTCAATGGAAATTGATTTTTGGGACCTAATTGTGAAAATGTTTGGAATTAAAGTCTATTGCTGAAATTCTGATTTCTAAAGGTTGTAAACTAGTTTAAGGTGATAGAATAAAATGTTAATTGAGAAAATCAGCTCAATTGAGAGGCTAATTGAGTAGGGACGAAATTATCATTTATTAAAAGCTTAGGGAAAAATGGTAATAAACAGCTTGCACTAAAGCAGTTTGGACAGCAGCAGTAGACTAACTTTGAAAAATCACCAAAATTGTAGGAATCGAATTAGAAGATGAAAAAATATGGAATTAAAGCTTATTGAGTCTAGTTTCTCATAGAAGAAATATTGTAAGCAATAGATTTGTAAATTTTGAGATATAATGAATTTTGTGAGACAAGGTCAGAATGAATTCAGGTTCCCTGTTCTGACTTTGAAAAATTATAAAAATTGAATAAAAATAATTAGGGACTTAAATTTATATGTATAGAATTCTGAATGAGTCTATTTTAATATAAACAAACAAGAACATCATTTGAATTCTGTATAAAGAGATAATTTATTTTTAGTGAAGAAGGGTCAGAACTGTTAGACAACAGAACAGGGTGACTTTGAAGAATAAACTGTACTGATTGGCTAAACCAAAATTCTGAAAATTTTATGGTAAAAATATGTATGAGTCTAGTTTCAGGAAAATTAACGGATCTTAATTTTAAGTTCTGTAGCTCAAGTTATAAATAATTTAGTGACTATGACTCAAGTAAACAGCTTTGAATGAACTATAAATAATAGTTGAATTATAGAGAATGTTGCATATGAACATGAAATGTATTAAATTGATAATTAAATTTATTTATTTAGATCCAGAAGATTCAAATCTGAAGCTAGATCGAGGAAAGGAAAAGTTCGGGATTAATAGATTTTTACTGTTTACAAACAAGTATCAAGGTAAGTTCGTGTAACTTGAATTATATTCTTAAATGCTTAAGATTGTATGTTATTGATGTGAATATGATTTGAGTGTTCATTGTATGAAAATTAATGAAACATTGATATATTTGATAAAATGGGAAGAAATCCCGGTTGAATGAAAGGAATATTCGATGGATCTCTGAAAAGGAATTGACGGTAAAAAGGATCTAGCTCGGACGGGTGATCCTATCTTGATATAGCCCTCCCGAAGAATATGTGTAAAATGGATTTAGCCCGGACAGGTAATCCGAATTAGGGTCTGAATTTAGCCTGGACTGGTAATTCAGATCCAAGCTCATTAGAGTAATTGTTGTTGCAGGGGATTTAGCCTGGACTGGTAATCCCGACAATACTCTATGAGTTTATATTTGTAACACCCCTAACCCGTATCCGCTGCCAGAACAGGGTTTCGGAGCATTACTACCATTTACAGATCACTAAAAAAAATTTAAATACTTACCGATTCAATGCATCATATAAATAAATATATTACCATTCAATCAACAGTTTGACAGTTGTATAAGCATCAAACAGCAACATTGTTAGTATACTTGCACATATCTCATATAAATTCAACACTGATATATCTATTTTCTCGACATATCGCACTTGAGTTTAATAATAGTCTCAATTACATAATTTCCTTGTATCAACATATCAAAGATAATCATATATGTACATGTCATGAAACATATCATGCTCTTACCGTTTCTTCATAAGCATATATCATTCATTTCATTATATCAATATTTCATGCTCCATCATTTCCATATATTTTATGTATATTTATTCCGTAATAGCTTATATCAAACTTAACATAAATTATATTTCATGTACTTATACTTATTTCGTTTATCTATCTTCATAATTATTTCATATAACCATTCGTCATCTGATACATATTACCTGAATATCAATTGTTCAACAGATGCTAGAGCGTCTCCCATCCACGGTCTTATTTATCTTTGACATGATGCCATAG
This sequence comes from Gossypium arboreum, assembly GCF_025698485.1. Taxonomy (NCBI): domain Eukaryota; kingdom Viridiplantae; phylum Streptophyta; class Magnoliopsida; order Malvales; family Malvaceae; genus Gossypium; species Gossypium arboreum. The sequence continues at coordinate 3,723,628 of NC_069081.1, forward strand.
TGTCTTTCAACTATGGTCTTACTCATTTTCTGTCATGTTGCCATGGTATCTTTCAACCATGGTCTTGTTCATTTCATATCACGTTGCCATGGTATCTTTCAACCATGGTCTTACACATTTCATATCAGGTTGCCATGGTATCTTTCAACCATGGTCTTACACTCAAAGTTGCCATGGTATCTTTCAACCATGGTCTTACACATTTCATATCAAAGAGCACACTCCATGAACCTCATCCTTGCAAATGGGATTACCATCGAGCTAAATCCTCGCAATATAAACTCATAGAGTATTGTCGGGATTACCGGTCAGAGCTAAATCCTCGCAATATAAACTCATAGAGTATTGTCGGGATTACCACCAAGCTAAATCCTGCAACGACAATTACTCTAATGAGCTTGGATCTGAATTACCATCCAAAGCTAAATTGAGACTCTAATTCGGATTACCCGTCCGGCTAAATCCATTTTACACATATTCTTCGGAGGGCTATATCAGATAGGATCACCCGTCCGGCTAGATCCTTTTACCGTCAATTCCTTTTCGAGATCCATCGAATTTTCCTTTCATTCAACCGAGATTTCTTCCCATTTTATCAAATATATCAATGTTTTATAAATTTTCATACAATGAACATTCAAATCATATTCACATCAATAACATACAATCTCAAGCATTTCAGAATATAATTCAAGTTACACGAACTTACCTCATTGATTGCTCGTGTTTATTATTTCATTATTCTGATATATTTTCTTTCCATGATCAAGTCTCGTATTTGTGTCGTCCGGATCTTTATAAATAAATTTGATCATCATTTTCATTCATTTCATATTCTAATACATTTAATTAATGCTCTAGGCAAAATTACCATTTTGCCCCTAAACTTTTAATTAATGACGATTTCATCCTTAGGGACAGGAAAGTAAAATTCTTGCAATTTAATCCTTATTTCCAACTATTATTCTCATATATATTGATAACAGTCCATGAATTCTATAAAATATCAAAATTTTCCATAATTTCAACACTTTTCAATTTAATCCCTAAAACATGTTTTCCCCCGATCTTGAACTAAATTGATAATTTCGTTAAATTTTGTAATTTAAATAATAAAATAATCTATTTCATGCAATTTAGTCATTTCTGACATTTTTACAAAATTGCCCATAAAATTTTACTTTTATTCAATTTAGTCCCTGAGCCTAAAACATGCAAATTAGCCATGCTAGATGAATATTCATACATATTTTCCTCCTCCTCCTCTCCATTCCACATCCTTAATTTATATAACATACAACAAGTAACATTATCAATAATTTCACTATTTACTTATATGTACATTCAAAACTGTCCATTTGCGTCATAGTCACTAAATTATTTATATATTAAGCTAAAGAACTCGAAATTAAGATCCGTTAATTTTTCCTGAAACTAGACTCACATGTATTCTTATCATAAAATTTTCAGAATTTTTGGTTTAGCCAATTAGTACAGTTTATTCATTAAAGTCACCCATGTTCTGCTGTCTGACAGTTCTGACCCTTCTTCACTAAAAATTAGTTATCTCCTTTTACAGAATTCAAATGATGTTCTAGTTTGTTTCTAATAAAACTAGACTCATTCAGGATTCTATAAATATAAATTTAAGCCTCTAATTATTTTTCTTAATTTTTTTATTATTTTTCAAAGTCTGAACAGGGGAACCCGAATTCATTCTGACCTTGTCTCACAAAATTCATTATATAACAAAATTTACAAATTCATTGCTTACAATGTTTCTTCTATGAGAAACTAGGCTCATTAAGATTTAATTCCATATTTTTTTCATCTTCTAATTCAATTTATAAAATTTATGGTGATTTTTCAAAGTTAGACTACTGCTGCTGTCCATAACTGTTTTAGTGCAAGATATTAATTACCATGTTATAACACCCTTATTTTCTTTTTCTACACCATTTCTCATCACTTTCTCTTATTTTCTCTTCACTAACATATCAAGAACATAGGACCTTATGTAATAAAACTCTACTATAACATTATTTCCATGATTTATCAACAATAACAAACTTAAAAACGTATTGAAATCTTGATGTACTTACCTTATTCTCTTGATACCAATCTTTAACTTGATTTTCTCTCCTCCAGCTTCTATTTCTTGAATCCAACTTGATATTCTAACTCCCCATGTTCTCCTTAACATTTCTCTCTTGGTAGCTATGGAAATTCATTTGATTTTTGGGTGAAAATGGTGAATTTTTGGTAAAAGGACCAAATTGTAAAGAAAGTAAAACTTTCTTTCTTCCCTCTTTCTCTCACGTTAGTTTGCATGGAAAGGAAAGATGATGAAAATTCTTCTTCTTTCTTTCCTTATATACTAAATAAATAATAATAAAATAATATTAAATATCTCATAAAATATTAATAAAATAATATTTATCTAATTAATTAATTTAAAATATCATTAACATAATCATTACATTCTAGAATTCTCTCTTACTAATTGACCATTTTTCCCTTCATGATCTTTTAGAATTCCATCCTTGAGTCATCATTTAATTTGGTAAAATTGCAATTTAGTCCCTCATAGTTCTTCACTTATTCAATTTGGTCCCAATTCATCCATTTTCCTTAGTTTCTAGATCATTCTACCCTTAAAATATTTACACTATTGGTCCTTCAACTTTTTCATATTTACACTTTAACCCTTTAAGTCTTGAGTATTTACTCTTAGGCAACAAAACTTTTCTAACTTTTACAATTTAGTCCTTTCCGAATCAAGATATCATAATTTACTTCCCAATGTTGCCATAACTCAAAACTTCCCTTTTTATCACTTTATTTCCTTATTTTATTATATCAAGGATAATATATTATCGTAAAGATTTTCGTAGTATTACAATATTGCGGGATTTAGCTCGACTGGTAATCTCATTTGCAAGGTTGAGGTTCATGGAGTGTGCTCTCTGAAATGGAAATGTGCGCACATGAATATGAATTGACGGACCGAATTGTACACTAAAAGTGTACCTCTGAAAATCCATCGAAATTCGATAAATTCAACGGGATAAATATGAAAATAATAAGGAATGAAAATCATGGTATTGATGAGTACATCAATCATGGTGTATATATATATATATATATTATTGATACATGGAAATTATTGTACTAACTTGAATGTTGAGTTTGTGCATGTTAGGGTAATAATGCATTGAATGGATATATGGATGTTTATTGTATTGTATTGAAAATATTAGGTAAGTATAATTCTTGTTATATGAGCTTACTAAGCACAAAGTGCTTACCCGCTTCCTTTTTCCCTGTTTTGTAGTGTTAAGAGCTCGGAGGTCGGATTTGGTGGGAGACACATCACATCATCAACCTCGAGGATTTCGGTATATAAAGAAACTTTATTTTGGAAATCAATGGCATGTATAAGCTAACAAAGTAAATGTTAACGTGAAATGAATGTAAAGTTAGCCATTAGTATGGTTAACAAACCTGGTTATAGATATGTGATGACGTTATCTTATATAAATGCATGAATCTATCATGAAAATATGTTGAATTGAAAAAAAAAAAATTAATTCGTAAACTCCGGTAATGCCTCGTACCCTATTCCGGCAATGAATACGGGTAGGGGTATTACAAGGTGGCTAGTCTTTCACACTTATATAGGTGATTTCATCAAGTCTATCTCAATATAGACTACTTGAATTAGGGCTATGAAATCATTAAAAGCTTTCATTAAGCTCATCCTCTCAAATTTAAGTTCGGTGAATTTATCAAGTTTATCTCAATAAGACCACCCAAACTCTCGGGATATGAACTCATTAAGAGTAATAAACTCAACCTCTCAAGTTGGTGAATCCACCAAGCCCATCCTAATAGGACCATCCAAATTCTGGGCTATGAATTCATTGAGAGTAAAAATTCATCCTTACGTATGTACATCATTCGCAATAGGGATAGGTAAAATGTACACACGGAGTCTTTCCATGGTTTCGTTTGACCACACTGAACTTAGAAACTAAATTGGGTATCCACCATGAATTCCTCAACCACTGGGCTTAAGACTCATCCCCTTGACAAATTAAGAACCATTTTCCAACTTAACCATTTTGTTAGTGGATCAGCTAGGTTCCTTTCAAACCTCATGCACTCTAGAGCAAGTACTCAATTCTGTATTAAATGTCTCACAGATTCATATCTTATTCGAATATGTCTCTTCTTATCATTGTAAGCTTGACTCTTAGCAACACAAATTGCAACTTGCGAATCACATAATAAAGATATGGAAGGTACTGGTTTTTCCCATAAAAGAATCTCTACAAGTAGATTCCTAAGCCACTCGACCCCTTTATCGGCTAAGTTTGACTCCATCATGGAACAAGCAATACAGGTCTGTTTAGAAGACTTCCACGAAATGGCTGATCCACCCAAAATAAAGACATACCCAATTATAGAGCTTATCTCATCATTATCAGTTACCCAGTTTGTATCACAATAGCCTTCAAGGACTACAAGGTACTTGGCAAATTCTAATTCCTAATTTATAGTACCTTTAAGGTATTTAAGCAAACAATTTAGAGCATTCCAATGCTCATTGCTTGGATGATATGTTATCTATTTAGTCTACTAATTGCATAAGCAATGTCCAACCAAGTGTAATTCATCAAGAATATAAGACTTCTAATAATCTTAGCATACTCTAATTGAGAAACACTATTTCCTCTGTTCTTTATCAGTTGTATGATAGAATCATAAGGAGTTCTCACAGGGATTACATCAAAACTATTAAACATTTTTAACACTTTCTTTATATAATGAAAATTACTTTTCTGATTTTGTAACTTTAATTCCTAATATTACATTTACCTCTCCCAAACCCATTCATTTCAAATCTGGTAGATAAGAAATTTTTTATTTTATTAATGGCTTTTATATTGGAACTGAAAATTGACATGTCATCTACATACAGATTTATGATGACACAATCAGAACTAAACATTTTTTAATACACACATGCATTTGCACCATTAACTGTAAAACTGAAACTAAGAATAATTTTATGAAATTTCTCATACCATTATTTTGGAGTTTGTTTAAATCCTGAAGGTTGCTCCATATAGATCTCCTCATCCAAATCACCATTCAAGAAGGTTGTCTTTAGGCAAGTGTACAAATTCCCAAGTGTAACTAGACATAATAGATTCAAGCTCATTATTAATAGCATCTCTACAAGAACAAGCATATGTTGAATTTATGACTTCATCATATATTTTTGGGTCTTCATTTATCAAAAAAAAAAAAACATGAGCAATAGAATCTTATGGTCCAATTACTCAATAAGAGTAAGAAATAAAGCTATATAAAAATTCTCTTAATAGTTTATACTTAACCAATGTAGATTATATCTACAAACACTAGCCATTTGCATTACCAACAATAATGACTTTATACTTTACAATAACTTTTTATTTTACAAATCTGTGAAAATTCTAATGAGTTATATGTATATACACACATTTGGCTTTTTTTCTGTTGTTTTAGATTCTCAAGAATTTTAAATTGTAATTTGAAATATAAATTAAATCTATATATGAGATTACACATGCCACCAAGAAAATGTTATTCACGCAGCATAGCATATCAGAACCACCCAGTTTAGTATCTTATTATATTATATGATTACTTGAATGCTTTTGTAAAACTAACATATCGACTAGGAAATGGAAATATTACAAGTGATTACAGTCAAGAAAGATGGAAACTATGAAATTAACTAATAATAGTCGTGTAGTTTTAAAAGTTGTAAAAATAATTATAAATAAATTCCAAACTTTGGATAGGTGAAGTCTCAAGAGAATCAATTTGGTCAGCGGGAGAAACAAAGGCCAGTCATTATGGAATTTCAAGGCCCTACTCTTTGTCCACACAGATTCCAACACCTCTATAATCTTTTCTTCACCTTATAACTTTACCAATAAAATTTTAGTTAAAAGTAATAAAATGTTTTTATAAAAAAACTTTCAGACAATTAAATTAAGACTTGATTGAAAAGCAACACTAATTCAATAAATCCCGAAAATATAGTATTCTAAGAAAAAAATTTAATATTAAAATTAATATTTATATGTATAAAAGAAAATATCAATTGAGTTATAAATGGAGCGGCGAGAGCTTGGGAGGTTGGGATAGTTAACAGATTGTGGGGGTAACCCGGTTGCCGAAGTTTTGGCACGTCTGACAAGTACTTTGACATTGGAACTCATGTGTTCAACACGCCACCTTCTGAAATTGTCGAGCTGCTGATTTTATTAAATAAATGGAGTACTAAAGTATTTACATATTTTTAGTTTTATTTAAACTATTTATAATTATCTCTGTAATTATTTTAATTCTCACAATTTTCTTAACAATTAAAGAATATATTTGGATGTTCTATTTACGTTCAATATAGCGAGACCTACTAATTATAATGATCAACCAAACATGTCACGCATATGTAATTTACATAAGAAAATTTAAAATCAAATTATTGTATATAATATGTTAATCAAAAAAAGTATTTGACAATACGGTTACTTATAAATTAATAAGAAAAACAAACATCTTATGCAACTTTATCTGATCACTTTAGATATTTGTTGGGTTATTCTCTCTTTAACATTAAATATATACTCATTGTTATCATTAGAGCTGATCATGGGCTGAGCGGCCCGCCCAAAAAATGGGAGGGTTTGGGTAAAAATATAGGCCCGAAAAATGAGCTTGGGCAAAAAAATGAGGCCCGTTTAGAAAACGGGCCGGGCCGGTCCCGAGTCTAGTAGACGTGCCTAAAAATTTGTATGGGCCCGGCCCAGCCCGACCCATGATCACCTCTAGTTATCATCAATTAGTCTTTGGCCAAATATAAATAATTACTAACAAATACTTTGTAATTTCGTTAAAATTAGTATAAATAATTTATAATAAATACTATATAATTTAGTTCATTATTTAGTAGTGAGAAGTAATCTTTTGTCAATAAAATTTTCATATTATTTAAATGAGATTTGTAAAAACCATATAATTATATTTTAAAAATAAAATATATGTTCTAAAACTAAAAACAACTTTTTAAACTTAAATTATTTACGAGAATGTTTAGAAAGCTATAAAGTAATTAGATTTAAGTGTAATTATTTATAACTATCTGCGTAATTATTTTAATTCTCACAATTTCCTAACAATTGAAGAGTATAATTGGATGCTCCACTTACGTTCAATACAAACCGAGACTTACTAATTATGATAATTAACTAAACATATTTGCATAAGATGATTTAGCATAAAATTAAAAATTAAATCTCTAAAAATATTTAGTTAATTTAATTTAATTTAATGTATTATCAAACAAGACCGAAATTGCATAAGATGATTTAGCATAAACCTGTAAGATGCTTTGGTGGATTATTTTATGATTCAGATATCAAAGAGGAATCCCTTACTTTGAGACCTCATCTAAATTAATTAGTGGATTACAAAATTTAGAATTTTTTTTTGGTTGATGCCATAACAGGCTACCTTATTCCTTCAAAGGTCCTCTTAGCCACCCAAAGGTATATTTTGGGTTTTATTCGAAAAAAAAAAAGAAAAAGAAGAAAAGAAAGAATTTTATCCCTAACCCTAAACCACTAAACCCAACCAGAAATCCATTTTTGAGCAGTGTTTGAGTACTTGAAGAAGTGGTCTCCATAGTGTTGGCAAATCATATCTGTCCAGAATAGTTTATACATCCAACTAAGGTTTAATGTGAGAGCAAATCAACCAGAATATTTCAGAACATCAAATTAATTATATTAATGTATGGGCTTATTTGTGTCTTTTAGGAATTTAATCTGATTTATAAAGCAATAATTTAATGAATTTTGAAAATTTTCATATTCAAATATCTGATTTAAAAATTAAATATCAATCGATAACACATATTCAAATTTAATAGAAGTCAATTAACAATATTTCTAACTCAACTTCAATTTTAACAGTATAGAGACTTAATTTCTAGTAGACATAATAATTTATTTTATCTAAATCAATTTAGAGTTAAAATTAGAGACAAAAGGACATCGATTGAAACGAGAAAATAATTAAAAAATTTTTTTATTCGTTTGGCATAGGTTCAAACTGTATTACCCAAGCTAAATAAATTTATAATATTTTATCATAAAAAGGTACAAACATGAACAGAGGTGTAGCTAGGGGGCTTGCAGGGGCCACGACCCCCCCTAAAATGAAAATTTATTATTTAGGCCCTTTAAAAAATTTTAAAATTTTAAATTAGTAAAGGTAAAATTACACTTTAACCCTCCTAAATAAAAATTCGATTTAATCCTTTAAAAAAATATAAAGATATAGACTATAAAAAGTTAAAATTTCATTCGCCCCTAAAAAATTGTTCTAGCTTCGCCCCTAAACATGAAAACACAATTTTTTTTTCCTTTCTCAATTCCCATCCTTTATTTCTTTATCATTAAATTAAAGTAATTAATGGAATCTAATTTTTCCAACAATTGTAGAAATAAGATCAAATTTGAAGTTGGATTATGATTCCTTCAAAAAGTAATGTTTTAATGAGAATCTAATTTTTGTTATGGTAAATAAGGGCATCCATGAGTTGTTCAACATAGATTATCCTACCTTTCAGATCAATAATCACAATTGAATAACTAATGAGAGGGAGATGACTGTGTCATCAATTGGATTCTTGTTTTAATAACTCAATAATTTCCTCACTAATTAATTTTAATAAAATAAATTTTATAAATATCCACACTTTTTCTTAAAATAAATTTAAATCTACCTCATATCTCAAAAATTTCTATACTTCAATTCAAATTAGTTGAATATTGAAATATTATTTTTTTAAACTATAATTGGGTTTACTAATATAACTAATAAAATATTTAACTAATATTTTTACAAAACCATAACTACAATCCTCCAAACAACTATAACTAGAATGAAATCAATACATAGCATAATTAGACTGACATTTGAAATCAATCTGTACAAAACCCTCACATGGTAGACTTAAATTCTAATTAAATCTATAGGATAATCCACACTAGCTAGGGATAAGCGTTCAATCGAATCGAGCGAAAAATTTCAAGTTAATCGAGTTGATAAGTTCTATTTTATCAGTGAAATTATTCGAGTTAAAGTAAAAATTTAAACATGTCAAATTAAAATCTTATTACATAATAACTAATACCATGTTAAGGCACATAAATTGGAACCATATATATCTGGAAACTTTTCTCAAGCAAAATAATAAAAAAATACTCTAGTATGATAAACTTGAATCATTAATTAACTTATTTAGGTCCCAAATTATTCTAGAAAATTTTAATTTATTAACTTTGTTTATATATTTTTTAGAATTTTAAAAAAATATAAAATATGGAATATTTATAAATATTTTGAATTTTAAGAATTATTTTGAATTATTTTGTAATTTCTATTTAGAGAGAGACCAATTTGCTTATTTTCGACTTCGACAGGACCAAAAGGATATTTATACCAATCTATTATTTGAATTGTAAAATTCAATTATATTTAAACTTAAGATTCCAGTTGACTCGAATAATTCAAATAACTCGATTCTATTAACTCGATTTTTTTTATTTTTTGAATCAAATAGATCTAAGTTTTTTTAATATTTTATCCGTACATTTAAGTTTCTTAGATCTTGACCTCTATCCTTATAACATTATCCTTAGATGAAATCCGTTTTCTTTCCGACTTAAACCAAAAATTTGGTTGAATTATTGGAAATTTTGATCATCTAAATTTAAATCCCATCTTAAATAAATGTGTAATTTTTAAATTTATTTTAATTAATTATTTTAAATTGATTGAAATCATAGATAATTTTAAAATAAAAATAAAAATAACAACCTTAAATAATAATAAATTTATCTTAAATATTCGTTAAAAATATTGTATTTTAACATTACAGACTAATTTTCTAAATATGTTTTACCAATAAAATGTAATTACACATACATAATTTTAAATTCTAAAAAGATATTAATTATAATAAAAATTATCAATAATACTTGAGAAAAAATTCTCTAAACAAGTAACAAAATTTAAAATCAAATCATTGTACATAATACGATAATTTTTAAAAAAAGCATTCGCGATATGGTTACCAATAAAATTAACAATAAAATAAATATCATAAGTAATTTTATCTAATTACTCTTAACATCGTATATTTGTTGAATTATTCTCTCTAGCATTAAGCATATACTAATTATTATGATCGATTGATCATTAACCAAGTGCAATAATCTAGTTAAATTTGGTAAAAATAATGTATAATATATCTTAAAATTAAAATTCTATTATTATTGTAATAAAACGACTATAAGTATAGTAATTTATAATTAGTTGTATAAATATTTTAATTAAAGATTTTAATTACACTTAAATTTAATTATTAAAAATCACGCGAGGGTAAATGTTAGAAACATAGAGATGAGGAATCTTTAGAGGATGTGTTGAATGGACCCAACTTGGGATTTTAGTTGTTTGTTGCAACTTGTCTTCTAAGAAGGAAAGACAGTGAAAGATGCTGGGTTAAAAGGACAACCTTTTACAGCCATTACATTCTATTTCTCTTCCATCGAATTCAGAATGTCAATATACTTTCACTCTTTTCATTTCAACATTATCTGGTACATTTGTACCCTCTTTTCTTTCTTGCAGCCTCATAAATCAATTATTTATAATATTATTTATTTGTCAAAATCAATTTATGTTAATAATAAAATATATTAAAATTAAAATTAAAATTAATCTGAATAATAATAAAAAACTCGAATATAATAAAATTAAATTCAGAATAAAATTTCTTAAACTTTGAACCTTAGCATATTATTATTATTATGTATTTATTTTTGAATTATGTCTGAAAACGTGCAGTTTGGATTGGATCCAACTCCGGTCTCTCGCATCTCCATCGGTTTTGTCGGATGCTGTATTCTAACCAAAGATTCTATTTATGTCCCTTTTTTTCCCTACGTTACCAATATTGCCCTTCCATTTTCTCAATTATATTTTGGGTTAACTACACATATAGTCATCTAACTATCAAAAGCTTTCATTTTAGTTATCAAAAAAAAAAATTGTAATTTAAGTACCCACATTACATAGTTTGGTCGTTTTGGTCACTCCTGTTAAAAACACAAATGGCAAGCTAATGTGACAGTTAAAAAATTTAGTATGACAACAAATTTAGCCCTTAACTTTTACATATTTTATCAATTTAGTCATAAATTTGAAAAATTAACTCTTAAAATTTACAAATAGTCTCAATTTAATCCTAATTCTAAAAATTTAAAGAAATATATAAAAATTAATATTAAATAAATATAAATATATTAATATTAAATAAAAATCCCCCGTCCTCCCTGCCCCATGAACCCTTAAATTGATCGGCAACATGGAATGGGAGGAATATATGCTTCATCATCAATGGTTTGTATCTGTTGAGGGAAAAAAGAAAATAGGAAAAAAATGATTTCTTTATCTTAAATTGATTGCATAACTTTTGGCTAATATTTTCTAGGTTTTTATGTTAATTCAAAATTTGAAAATCATTTTCGACAAATTTGTGTTGCTCTTTTCTGTGTCTTTGGTTTGATGGTCTTTTTCTTCTCTTCTAAATTTTAAAGCTAGATTTTAGATATAAAAGAGATATTCTAGAATGAGATGCAAAGGTTTTCTCAAACGATGAAAGATGATGTTTTACCAGTATCCTACTTTTAGAGATTGAACTGTCTATATATTTTCAGTTCTTTAGAAGACAAAGGGGGAGAGGGACAGGTATCGGGACAGGAAGAATTTTATTTAATATTAATATAACATTTAAATTTATTATTATATTTTTTAAAAATATTTGTATTTTTATATATATTTTTGAATTAGGATTAAATTGAGATAATTTGTAAATTTTGAGGGTTAATTTTTTTAAAATTATGACTAAATTGATATAATATGTAAAAGTTGAGGGCTAAATTTGTTATTATACTAAATTTTTAACTGTCACGTCAGCTTGCCATTTGTATTTTTAACGGAAGTGACCAAAATGACCGAACTATGTAACGCAGGTGGTTAAATTGTTTAATGAATCACAACCTACCATTATACATCTTATTCTTTAAGTCTTCATAGGTAGGTCTATGAGGTGACTTGATGGAACATGGACACAAGATACATGAGTCACAGGTGACAATGATGTTGTCAAGTAATGTAACACTCCTAACCTATCTCCATTGTCGGATTAGAATTATGGAGTATTACGACACTTAACAAATCAGATGGCAATAAAAAACCATTCAAATATTAATTTAAATATAAATATTCAAAACAAATCGTCATTCATAGTATATATACAAATACTGGCATTATATCAAGCTTACAGAACCTAAACATCAATTTGGAAACAATTAGGGACTAATTCGAATTAAAATAAAAAAATGTAGAAACATCGAAAACAGGGATCACACAGCCATGTATAGAGCCCATGTCGTGTGGCTCAAGAACATGGTCATATGGCCAAACCGTATACAATTCAAAAATAGGGTCACTCAGCCATGTCACCAGGTCGTGTGCAATTCAAAATAGGGTCACATGATCGTATAACAACATGTGACCATGTGGGGCAAACCTACACCAAAATTAAATAGGCTACATGGCTATGTAGTGTGGTCATGTGTGGCACACGGTAATGTGACAGCCCGTGTCCTAGGCCGTGCGCACCTAAAATGGCTTCTAAGTGATCAAGTAGCAAGGATAGTCAAATTGTATACCAAAATGATTAGTATTTTTCATACTTTTAAATGATCAAGGTAAGTATAGTATTTCCATTTGAACTTATTAAGCATTTGTATGCTTACTCTAGTTGTTTCTCTACTTGTAGAACATCACCTTACGAAACTTGCCAAGTCAACTTAACGTGAAGTATACACTATCAAAATACGGTAAATTATATTCATTTTGAGTCCAAATATTAGGACATGAATATAAGGGCACCTTAGTGAGCAAATGGTCATTTTGAGCTAATATTTATGTGGTAATTGTAATGATGGTTGAACTTGTATGTTTAACATGGCATATAACCTAATTGATGCATGATTTGGTCAAGTTTGATGTTATTAAGAATGATGATCTTAAACTTGTGTGGTTTGGCATGTTAAAGGTTTCAAAAAAGCTAGTTGGAAAGCTAAGTGATAAATGGTTTGAGAATGGAATATTTCAATGTTAAGCATGAAATGTAACTTTGTGCATGCCTTGTTGATTCATGCTAGGGTTATTTAAGTGCTTGGCTTTTAAATTGCATAATGGTATGTTTGAATTATAAAATATAATAATTTGGTATAGCTAGTAGTTAAAAAAATGAATTTGTTTAAATGGTGAACAATTGTTTCTGTGCTATATTAAAGGGTTGGTTCAAATAATCATACCCTTGAATTGGGTTAGTTTGATATGAGATAATGGTATTTGGCTTGTGGAAGTTGAATGAAAGCATTTAGGTATTAGTTTGAAAGCATATGAATAGGTTGTGATTTTTACCTGTAAAAACTAGAATGACGATAATGGCAAGAAAAGAGAGAAAAATAGAACTCACAGATTTTGCATGGAAACCTTTTCGGGAAAAAAACCACTGTAGAGGAGAAGAAAATTAATTATGTTGAATTCGAATGACTACAAGGAGTATAGATTGCGTCTATTTATAGGTTTAGAAAACCTTATTCAAATCAACATCTAATAGAAGTAATGTAGTAAAGTTGAAACACCTTATTCAAATCAATATCAAATAGAAGAACTAAACTTTTATACGAATTCTTCTTGTGCAGCCTGTACCGTACCCCAAGGGCCTTCGGTTGCGACCCCAATCCAATATCTTATTAGGGATCCACGATGGGTTGCGGCCTTCGCCCTTGTGGATCCCCTTATCTGGCCACTTGCATTTTATTTTAATAAGAATTTGGGTCACAAGTCTAACATTACCAAAACAATGCAACATCGCGACACAATTTAGTAGTGAGTGACATTCGACGTTGAAATACTTGAAGTCACGACGTAACTCACTGACTAGCAATGTCAAAACGTGGAAGTTATGATGTCACAACATTGGCTTGAGATTTTAAAAACCTTACAATTTGGTCCTGATTCGGCTTTGGGTTAGTAAAGGGGCTTTTGTAAGCTCGTATGGGACCTGAGAATGATCTTGTAGGATAGTATGAATGTGTATAATACTTAAATGCATGCTTATATGTTTGTACAATGTAAAATTGATTGTAGTTACTCCAACAACAAATGTAGCATCCTATATCTTGGACCCGACGATTGAGTCGGGCAAGGGGTGTTACAGTTGGTTTAGATATAGTGCATAATATTTGAGTAGTGGGTAATTTGAATATGCATAATAGTATCAGTAATGAGGATCGTAGGGATTGTAAGGGTCATAAGGGCAATTTGCATACCATTTGTGAAGGTGTTGATGTTAGCCTTGACTTACCTGGGGTGAAAGTTATTTGTTTGGTTCTTTTGCTCTCGACTCGAAGAGATATCAGAGTTGGGTTGATCTATGGAGGTTTATGCTCACCGCATCATCGTTGATGTATTGAAGTGTGTATGAAGGTTGTGGACAGTTCACTCGGTGGGCTAAGAGTAGTTTATGTTTACGATGGAAACCATTTGGTGTGTTTAAGCTTCAGGGTAGGTAGAGACTAAGAGAATTGTCCTTCGATAATTTCTTTTAAGGGTGTTTAAGAGAAGCTCTCCCTTAATACCTTAATAAACCACGTCTCCTCCAGTGATCCATGGATTTCCACTAGATGTCTTGTTCTTTAAATCTCCTTAGGTAGGTCTATGATGTCACCTAATAAAACATGATCATAGAATATAAGAGTGACAGGTGACAATAATCCTGCCGAGAGAGATATCCTACTTGGTGAAGTATATTGGGCGATGAGGCATACTTGGTGTTGAAGGCCAATTTTGGCCCAAATACAACCCAATATCTAACCCAAACCCGCATGGCCCACTACAACCCATTCCAACCTAATACCCACCCCAATTTCATCAGCCCAACATCATCAAAGCCCAATCACATTCAGCTAAACCCAATTACCCATTTGCCCATTTTTAAACCCCAAACCCGGAAGCCCAATTAACCTACCCCAAACCCATTTACAACCAGACCCAAACCCATCAGACCCACTAACCTAAACCTAGCCCACTTACAACCCCAAACCCAAACAGAAACCCTAATCAACCAAACCCCCCACTTGCCCCCTACTTGCACCGCACGCCTCTCAACCTTGGGCACCACGCCCCCAAGCGTCTAACACTGCTCCACCTTGTCGGCCACCACGCCCCGCGCATGCTGAGCCATCACACACTCCACCGTCCATGCCCATGCCCTGCAAACAAGCAAAACAGAAGCAAGAATAGAAAATAATAATAAAGTATGTAAAAATTAAGCTATATAAAGCCATCCAAATAACAAATGTAGGGTTCTGGATTCGGCAGTTGGAAAAACATAAGAAATAAGAAAATATTTCAAGTCCAAAGCAATAATAGCAATTGCATCAGTATTTTAGATACAAAAATAGCATCCAAGCAAAGAGAACATCACAGATAAAAAATCAGAAGTTAAAGGAACCAAGAAGGTGATTCTTTTTTTTTTATTTCTATTTCGTTTTTTTTAAAAAAAAACCTGTTTTAGTCTACCATACATATTAAAATACAGTAAAATAATAAAATAAAAATAACAAAAATAATAAACAAAAAAAATAGAATTTTTTACCTTTTTCGCCATCACATGGGTGGCAGGAGCCAGCAGCCGTGAAGGTCCTGATCGGACCGACGCCCTCCCCTCTGGCCGGAAATCGCTCCGGGCCTTCCCTCTCCCTCTTTTCTCTCCTTTTTTTTTTTCTTTCTTCCCCTTACAAATGAATTTTTTTTCTAAATTTAGGCCTATTTATAGCCCTCCAAAACGACGTCGTTTTGGGGGCTATACTTGAGCCCCAAAACGACGTCGTTTAAACCTAACCTGACTGGATCCGACCCGCTCCGGACAAGGATCAGCGCGTTTTTGCTCTAAGGGGTTATTTGCGCAATAAGTCCTTCCGCATTTTTGATGTTTTAAATCAGGTTTATATGTATTTATGAATTGGCCCTGAACTTTGTCGCGCTTCTCCATTTAGTCCCTGGCCAAGCGCAGCGTTTTAAAGGCTTGGGGAAAATTACTTTTTTGGCCCCCACTGTTTGCAAGCGCATTCAAATAGATCCTCTGGTTTATCTTTTATTTTAAAATTCGCCCAAAACTTTGTTTTTAATTCGAATTTAGTCCTTTTTGTCATTCTTGCTCTCAAATTAAATTTGTAATATTAGTTTTATTTAACATTAATATTATGTTTACTATTATTTTTTTTAAATATTAGTGTACTTTGTATGTATATATTATTATTATGTATATTTTAATACGTATATATATATTTATGAGGTATTATTACTAGTTGTTTATAGCATATTATTACTCTTTAATATATTATGCATATATTCTAATACTATATTATATATATATACATTTTATTTTATATATATATACATACTTTTAATATTATATTCCACATGTATATTCTTAACATCATATTATTATATATATCATGTACAAATTTTTAATACTTTATTACATATATATTCTTATATATTATATGTATATTTTAGTACCATGCTTTATATATCTATGTCTTATTTCATACCATACTATGTATATATTGTTTATATTCATTATTAATATTAGTACATATATTTCATTACAAGTACATATATACTTTTTATTAGTATTATTTTGTATATCGTATTATTCATTATTATACATGTATATATATATAGATATTTTAGTACTTATTATAATATTTTTCTTATTATTTATATACGTTCTTTTAAAATATCATAGTATTCATGTATTTTATTATATATGTATATTGTATATGTTCATTTTAAATATATTATATATATATATATATATTTCTTATATACGCTATGTACATACATCTTTCAACATTTATTATTATGTATATACTTTAACATTACTAGTTATATATTTTCATTTCATATATATAGTTCAAATAATATATATATATAGTATATTTCTAACATTATTACTACTTATATATAGGTGTGTACAAAATATATCACGTATATACTCTTAATATCCTTTTTATATATATGTATATTCATTGTTTTCTCGTATTTGATACTATTATTACATTTCATCTTGCATGCATTGTTATTGTTTTCTTATATTACTGTCATACTCGTTATTTGCTTCAATGTATTTCTGGTTCCTTTATTTATTTTCATTTCACATCAATTTGTTTAGCATTATTTCGAAAATCTTATTCTTGTTTTTTAATAAGTGAGGCAATGTATCGATTTAACATTAGGCCGTAAGTTTCATCGCTATGTTGGATGGAATTTTTAGGCTCGTGTTTAAACGGTATATCCTTCTAAAAAAAAACCAAAAAAAAACTAAGGTTTCTTGTCTTTTCAATTGAATCATGACTAAATATTAAATTGAACTAGCATTTTTGAAAATTAAGACAACACATGTTTAAAAGATACCAATTTTGGGCGTCGCGATGGTGCTAATACCTTCCTCACGCGTAACTGACTCCCGAGCCCTACTTTGCCTCTGATTTTAACGTAGACCTAAACTCAGCCTTCTTTGGTTTTAAAAATAAATTTATTAGGTGTCCGATTACACCTATAAAAAGGATCGGTGGCGACTTCCCTCTTTATTTCCGTTTTTCAGTTTATGTTTCAAAAAAATCGAACTTCAGTTTTCAAGTTTTCAATAAATTACCACAATTAGTGACCAAGGAAAACTAAAATTTTTTACGTCGCTACACTTAGGAGCTGAGTTCCTCTTCATTTTCCCTCAGTCATAAGGCAGCTGACTTGGTGAGCCACGCGAGGTTCAATATAGGCGTATGGTTTATAAGAGGGAGCCAATCAAATTCAATTAAAATAATAACAAATATATTTTCAATAATGTTCTTCCACTGAGGTGGAAAGAATATATTGAAAAATAGGGTTCCTAAGTGCCAAAATGATAGGAGAACAGTGTGTTTGAGACGTATGATTAGATTTGAGTCTGAGATGGACGAATGGCACTCCATTCTCAAACACAATGCCATGCTTTGCTCCTCCTTTTTAAACATGCTTACTACACTAATTACTATACCATACAACTGTCACAAAATCATTTTAAACAATAATGACTTAAGTAGAAAACTGAGTTATAATTAGAAAATATCTTTAATTTTGTTTTTTATTATAACTTATATTTTTTAATCCCAAGAATGCATAACTATCATTAAAACTTGATCCATCTGCCATTGATTTTCTTTTCTTTTCCCCATAAACTAGTCATGAGAAATGGAGTCTTATTTAGGTCTAATTGGGTCATCGTAATCTTAAGAGTGAGCAAAATTCGATTCGATTCGAAAAATTTGATAAAAGATTTAAATTTTGAATTAAATAGTTCGAGTTATTTGAGTTAATCAAGTTATTTGGATCAACTTAAATAAAAATAAAGTTTTTCGGTTTAACTCGAATATGAATTACACAATTTGAGTTATCCGAAAATCCGAATAAGAAAAGATAAAACTACGTCGTTTTGATAAATGTTTACTCATTAAGTTAAAAGACTAAATCATTATATTGTTCATGTAGTTAAATAATCTTGTACTTCGTCTATTAGTTAAATAATCGGTCCATCTAAATACAACATTAAGTATAAATAATAGGATTTGTTAACTCGACTCGATTTGACTCGAAATTTTTTGACTCGATTCGAAAAAAATTCAAATTGAGTTCGGTTGCTAAAATAGGATTTGTCAACTCGACTAACTCGAAATTTTTTTATTCAATTCAACTCGACTCTATATCGAATACTCACCTCTAAATCATTTTGCATGTTTAAATTTTGTAATAAGAAAATTAAATTAAAGATGTGTTTATAAGTCTGGTCGACATTAATGTTTACGTTTATTAAAAAAAGTGTTTATATTTTTTTTTTTGAAAAAATGAATCAAGAGTTTACATTGTCTGATTTTCCTCTACATTGAATTGCTAATAATTGAGCGTAAATTATATAAATAGTTATCCAACTACATTAATGTTGTTGTTTTTGTTGTCTAATTTTAAATTATTTTTTTTAAATTTAGGTATTAAAGTTTGAATTGCTTCATATTTTAATTATATGTACGGAAGTCTTTTTCTAATTGGTACAATAACACATTTAGTCCTCAAGACTTACTTATTCTATCACTTCATATTAATTCTAAATAATTCAATAAATTTAACCCTTCACATTTACAAACCCTATCAATTTGATTTTCAAATTTCCTAATCAAGGCTTTCAACTTTTAAAACAAAGGTATTCCACATCTATTAATTATTTTATTTAAGGTTGAAATTATCCAATTCGATACATAACCCTATTTGTTTATATTTTTAAGAAGTTAGAGTTAGAAATTAACTAAATACCATTAAAAATAATAGAAAATACAAATTTTAAAACCATAATATTAAATAAAATTATATAAATAATTTAATATTTGTAAAAAATGATTTTTCACTTTAACAAGCATAACTTTAGTTTTTAATTAATTTGGTAAATAATTTGATACTAAATCAGATTGTTAATTATATATATTGCTTATTATGGATTTAGAAAAAAAAAAAAAGAATCCCCGTGTGTTGGTCTGATGGTTAGGGTGTTCACTACCTTAGGTGTGACCTAAGTTTGAGTTGCATTAGTCGCGTTGTTATTAGGGCTTTGCCCTCTTCTTGTACAAAAAAAAAGATAGAACACATAATTACTGACAATTGGAATTTTCAAAGTCATAGTTTTTAACTCTAGATTTAATTTCCAATTTCAAGAATCAACTTGGAGGACTAATTCTATGCTCCTTGAAGGAAATATCATACAACTAACAACAAGAGTAAATTTAAAGTGTTTTTTTTTTAATTTTTTTCATTTTCTTTAGCCAAAACTTTATCAATCAAAGAGTTATAAAATATTACATTTAAAAAAATAATGAAAAAAATAAAGTTATACACATTCATTATTAATGTATTTACAATAAATTATATATATTAAAATTATTTTGATTTATAACAAAATTTAATAAAAAGTTAGAATAAAATTAATATGACAAATTTAGTGGGACCAAATATTTTATGAGTAAAATTGGATGTGAGGTGTATGAATAGGCTACTCAAAAGGTAGATGTAGAACATCATATTTATTAAGTTCCAGGAAAGGTTACAATCATAGAAATAGTAATAAATTTATTCTTCAATCTAAATGAATATTTGAGTGGTCAAAGCAGAATATGATTCCAATGCAAGTCATGATATCTAATTAAATGTTTCATTATTTTTATAATTTCCATTAATAGGATTTAATACTATGATATTTTATATTTATAATTACAGTATTTAAATTTTCAATTAATGATTGTAGTTATGAATTATATCTGTTTTTTTTTTTACTAATGACACTATCTAATTGAAGTACTTATTTATATTTTGGGTAAATTATTCTTTTACTCTTCGCCTTTTATTTTTGAAGTTCCTACATGCATTTTATTTTGAGTAAATTTTTCATTAAATTTTTTCATATGTCAAATATAAAGTTGATTTTAAATTGATTATCTATTTATTTTAAGATTTTACTTAATTTAATTAAAATTTAATGTTATAATATTAAAATTAATGAGTATTAAATTATTATGCTTAAAATATAATTTAAAAAAAACACACGTATTGATAACATGTATTAAATTAAATTTATTTTTTAAATATAATAAGAGTTAATTACATTCATTCATTAAAGTAGAGTAAAGATAATTACAAAATTACAAAAATTTGAATATTAATAATTTTAACATTAAAAATTAAATTAAAAATATAAAAATAATCTATAAAAATATTAATAATATTATTTAAATTATAATATATTAATATTATTATTCAGGACATGATATTTTTTATATTATTTAAATATTAAATATTTTAGAAATATTTTGTAATTACATCACATTTTTATTTATTAATGATTTTTGAAGAAATTATTTAAAATTTTAAATAAAAATATTATAAATTTAATATACACAATCAACCCTGTGCATCGCATGTGAATACAAACTAGTTAGCTTATTATGTATGATTTATGTCTTGTTTACATTTATTTGAGTTTTTATTTAGTTTATACTTTATTTTTATAGGATTTTGATATTTAATTAAGTATTTTGAGGCTTGAATTAGGATTATGGGAACTTAAGGTTGGAGTTTAAAGACTGTTAAAAAACTAAAACGAGGGGAACGGGGCACGGTAGAAAATGAGCGACTTTACCAAGTCGGGTGCCCTTGCCCCAACCCAGTGTAGAACTTGATTTTTGTCAACCATCCCCAACCTACAGTACATTCTCTTTAAGCTCACTAAACAAACAAAGGGTCATGACGTACGTCTCATAACTATATGTGCTTAAGTCTTCCACATTTTGGGTCTTTTACACTTCGGTTTTAACTTGTTTAAGAGTGAAATTACTCATGTTTTAGTGTTAAGTTGATGTTTTAATGTTTAGGGTATAATATAGTTTAGAAATGCATTTCTTTTTAGAATTTAAATAAGTAGGGGTTATTAGAATTAATTTGGATGTAGGAGGTATTGAAGGAGCCCACACTTCGGGGCCAATGTCGTGATGTAGTTTGATTTTGGTGAAGCAAGGATGCAAACTCCAAGTTGGACGTTGCAACGTGATAGAAGTGATGTCGGACCGTCAATTTTAAAAGGAAGCCAAGTCCGATAAATTACATGTTTAACGCTGCAACGTTGGAGGGCATGTTGAACCTTCGAGGCTACATCATGATGTTGAGGAGGCTAAGTCGTGACGTTTTGCAGGTAACTGCTGTGAACTTGATGGTTACTCAATGGTAACTTATGGAATTTTGCAGTAACGCCACAACATAGCTAAGCTTAAGTCACAACGTAGTGAACAAGTTAGAACTTTAATGAGGGGTTATTTCATCTTTTCCCCGCTCTGAAGCTTTTAGTATAAATAGTTTTGTTTTAAAAAAGTTGAGGGAGTTAGACTATTTCTTTTCAAAGCTAGGGACTTTTCTTTTAAACTCCTGCACAGAATTTGAACTTTTCCTTTGTAATTTTCTTTTTCTATCTTGTACTTGCTGATTCTTGATTAGATTTCTAGCTTGTTTCTTTTATATTTGAATTGTAAACTCTCAAAAGTGATGGAATCTTCAAGTCTTTGCATGGATTTTGCTTCGGCTAGTTGAAACTGGAAGTTTTGGAAACGTATCATCTTTGAATGAGTATTTCTTCTCCTTTAATTTTAATTTCTGTTTTGATTGTATAAACATGTTGAATGCTCTCGAGGTTTTAGGCTTGTAAGATCTTGGGCTCGTATGTGCTCAATTTGTAAGGTCATCCTCCAGGGGGTTGACTCGTGAGTTCATAGCCACACAAGGTATAAGTATATCAATTTCCACTTAGTTAAAAGGGAGGTTATAAAGGGACCTCTCCTAAGACATTGAGCTTCTGGTATCTATCATTTGGGGTGGTGAAGATTTATTTGAATATAGCAATGTGACTTGTACTGTTGCAAGGTACTTGATGTTTTTAGGTATATTATACTTATACCTTGCGTGCTTGTGACATCGCGAATTAATTCATTTTTACGAAGAAGGACTGACTTGCAAATTGAGGTATTTGTGAGCTCAAGCCATCTGAACCACATACTTAATATGAATAGGACATAAGTTATTCACACGACACATATATTCGTTTCCTTAACATGATAACCTAAACATTAGGAATTGTTTAGACAACCTACAAAAACAAGACATCAATAGATCAACTAACTTGCATAGAATCTAGAACCAATACTAAGCTAGTACCTTGGTAACTATTAGAGAACCCTCATAAAGGCTTTCGAGCAATTTTTTTTTAATCGGATCAATGATCAATTCGTTTAGACTTGCTCAGTTGATTTAAAGAAAATAAATTATTAAAAATATAAAAAAATAAAATTCAATTCAATTAATCCGTACCAATTCACGAGTCAATAAATTTTATACCTCTCATCAAACCAATCAACGGTTTGAATTTTTGTCCAACCACTTTGATTCAAACAACATTGCTTTCCAGCAGAGACCAAGACTCTAAACTCTTATCTTCTTTTAACTAGACTTTCAACCTTCTCCCCTCTTCTCTAATCCTTTAACATCTGCATTCCAATCATCTTAATCTTTCCACGACTCTCCGTCCAATAAGTTAACTGTCACTATCTCTTCCTTATATCAACAATATATATTAAAGACTATACGTGTTGAACTTAATTTTCTTTTGGAATTAACAATTTTAAGAAGTCGAGTGTATGATGTTAAGTTGGTATAGTCAAAATCTAGCTAGGCAACAATTGTGCTTATCCACGACAATTAAAAGCAAAGATAGAATCTTTTACTGTAATGAAAATGGTGGGTGTGTCTGCAAATTTTTCCACGAGATTCACTGAATTAACCCATTTCCTTTCACTCTCAAGAAAGTTAGAAAAAAAAAACCTACAAAATTGAATCCGAAGAACAATTTAAGATACCTTGTTTAAGAAGTTTTTTTTTTTTTTTGGAAAAAGACTTAAATTCCTTATAAAAAATCCTTTCCTCTCAAAAGCATCTTTCACGTGAATGACAACAAGTTCCATTGTTTTCATGGCATTTTTGTGACCCTTCTTCAGTAGGGTATCTTTTGTCCCCATTATTATCATTATTTTTTTTTTGTTATTCTCCCACTTTAAAAAAAAAAAAAATTCTTTTCCCCTTTGTCAAGATGGAATCTTTTCAAATAATGAAAAGATGTTGCAAAGATTGAACAACTTCTAGCCTTCTTTCTAAGCCTGGTTTTGTCATTTAGGGTTTTGGTGTCTTTGTCTAGTTTAAAAGGCGTTGTTGTGTGGCATTATTGGTTCTTCCTTTCTCCTTCATAGAATCCACTCACACACTATTACATCTGACATAATCATGTTTAAATATGTTTTATAAAATTTTCATACATTCTATTATTTAGATAGTATAAATATCATATTTTTTACTTCTTCTTAGTAGGTGAATATTTTTCCCTCACCCCCCAAACATTCATTTTTATACTAGTAACCAAACCAGGTATTATGTATATACCAATTGAGTTTTAGTTTGATTAGTATCAACATTGTTACTAATGTAAGAGCTTGTGGATTCGAGTGTGTTGAAATACATTAATTCTCCTATTTTAAGGACTAAAGAAAGATTATACTTAATTTTAAACATTGTAAAAAAAACCACATTTCATAATTATTTTAGTTATTTCTTTATTATATAATATTGTCTTCAAAATTATCAATTTATACTCAAGTTTTATGTTTATTAAAGCATCAATGTTTTAACCAAGAGGATTCAATATAATTATAAAAAATCTTTTAAAAACATAAAGAAAATCAAACATAATCTAATCCAACATATACTTATATTATATGTTGACACCTAAATTAAAATTTAGATAAAAAAAAAACCTAAACTAGCCATACATTTCCTAAGTAGTAAAATGATTAAGAGCAACAACAGTTGGTGATTAATGTTTTTGCATTTGTGATCCACCAATCCATCACACAGACTGGACCACACTTCAATTTGAATCTCTTCCCCAAAAAAACTTAAATTTGGCTCTTCTTTTTCATGCCATCATTGTTAATTTCAAATAAACTTTGCCCATTTTAATCCCATAACATTATAAACAAGATTTACGCATCATCAGCTATATATTCACTGTTGGTATTTTAGTCATACATATTGCATATGGAAACTAATTTAGAATCAATGAGGAATGAGGAAGTGAATAGGCCCAAAACAAAGCTCGCCCCTACATAGAGTGCGTGGCAGATGATGGATGGAATCGGTTCGCCGCATTCTTTTTTAAACATTTCCACGGTGATGGCCCCCATTCTCCGCCATATTCTGTTCATTCTCCATCAAAAATTACAGACCGGGAATTTTCTACCAAATTAGAGGTTTTTATCAAAATAATAAAATAATTTCGAAAATGATAGGGCTTCAAGATTAAATACAAATATAATGAGTTGTATACGATGTTCCATACATGTCAAGCAAGTAATTGTTACCGGAGTATTTCTTTCAAGTTGATACTTGAGTTTTTTTTATCTCAATTAATTACTTGAGTTTGATTTCAATGTTCAGTTTTGTACATGAGTTTTTTATGTCCCAATTTAGTGCTTATTTCTTTTACTAGAGCATACATATCAAACATTTATTTGGTCTTATGATATCATTTGGTTTGAACACTAAATTGAAAATTGAAGTCAAACACCCTACTTTTTTATTTTCCATGCGAAGAAGCTACTATAATACTGGAAAATGTAATTTTAATGATCAGTCTTCAAATTAACAAACAATTGTTAACCACATACAATGCAATTTACCTGTTGCCATTATGTCATCAATTGTTCAATGTTATTCCGAACGAAGAAAACAAATTTAATGGGAATAAGGTGAAATTCACATAGTTGTTAACACTAAAATCAACCCGATGATAATGAAATTGTCAAGTAGAGCTTAGATGTTATACGTTATAGGAATGACGTTGTTGCTAGAGAACTCTAGCAACAAAGGTTCATTGCATGTATCCAAGTTTATTGTCAAATTTTCATTTGGCCAATACATTCAACTAGGGGCAGCAACTCTAGCATTCCTCTACAAGGCACTTTGCAGGGCCACTTGACATAATATCGGCGAAATAAATAATGGTTGTCTGCTTTTGCGAACATGAGAGTGGATATATATCTCAATTCCTTACTATTTGAAGGTAAAAATATAATTCTACTTAATAATTTTTTTTATGTATTAAATTATAAATATTTGACATTTCCCTTACATTTAATATTTAAATTTATTTAAATAATTTTTTTAGTCACTTGAATCATGCCAATTATCTGACATACCATAACAGGGTGTAATGAGAAATCAATTGATTATACTAAAAAGGGTATATTATTAATATATTTGTGTTTATTCAATATAATTAATTGCTTTTGCGACACAAGTCGAGATAAAATAGTTTTAAGGCAAAGAGTAGTACTGAGCAAAATAAAGAGAGAATCAACATATGATATTTATTAAGGCTGTTTAGATTCACCAATCCTACGTCTATGGAACATCATTCAAAGAATGATTTTACTCAACAATTTATTCGGTACAACTATTGACTTAAGCCTAAACTACCCTTCCACAATGAATAATTGTAACCCCAAAGTCGAACCCAAATTCTAACAAATTACAGTTTGATTTTTCTACATCTGCGGGGTCTTACCTAGAGAGATAATCAATTATCTTAGCAACTTGTACAACAAGTAATTACACTTTTAACACTCACCAGTGTCTAAGATCTAGACAATACTCCTCTAAGTTTTTCCTATAAAAACTTAAGACGTTAACCAAGTAATACACTTTAAACTTTTTACTCACTGCACTTAAAAGAAAAGTTCTTCAATGAACAAGAATAAGTGTTCTCAATTGAGTACATTACCTATACAAGTCTTTTCAGTTTATAAAGAATTAAGACTTGCTAACATACTATATTAATTACAATTAATCTTCCCATCAAACAAGCAAGATATTAAGTATAAAGAATATTTTCAATTAGCTTAGGATAAGTGTTGAATCTCCAGGATATACTTCCAAATT
The DNA here is from genome assembly GCF_025698485.1 of Gossypium arboreum. Lineage (NCBI taxonomy): Eukaryota > Viridiplantae > Streptophyta > Magnoliopsida > Malvales > Malvaceae > Gossypium > Gossypium arboreum. The sequence goes on from NC_069081.1 coordinate 3,750,517, forward strand.
TCACTTGATTCAATCTGATCTGCTAAACTTGGAAAGTCAATTAACTTTATCCAAATCTAAATCAATCTTCAAGGTATGTTGCTAATGTATAGTTTAAATATCAAGTATGGTTGTTTGTCGTCCAATCAGCTAAAATAAAAACCAAAGACTTTTGTTATCAAAATTTATTAACTTAATCATGACAAGTTTTTGAACAGACAATATCGGATATCAATTGGTATTGATACATAACACTAATCAAAAACTGTCTCAACAATTCACCTTGTTTGTCCCTAAAAAACCTGAACAAAAAAATAAATAATAAAACCGGCTTTCTAGATGCCCACATCTCATCTTTCCACTTTCTACTGCGTCTAAGAAAACATCGAGCGGTGCCCTCCGATGCGGACTATGTAAAGAAGGTAAACCCCGCACTCCCAACACCTTTTTCCCCCCCTCTTAAACCATAATGGCCCCCCAAGTCCTACCCAACCTAAAGGAGACAAAAAAGTAAACTTAAAACTCAAACCAAGAAATATGGTGAGGGTAAAACATAGGGGGAAAAGCCACAGGTATAGGCTATCATGAGGGATAATAGCGGAAAGTTTTTTAATCAACTTCCTCAAATATGCTGCTTCCATTTCTAGGACATGTTAATAAAGTAACAATTACCAGTTGACAACACTAATTTCATCATCAACCAGAATTGTCCACTTCTTATGGGCTTAAAAGAGAACTCACTGTTTTATTTTGATGAAATGAGTTTGTTAGAAGCTTCGGGATAGCCAAGCCATTGAAGGAGTCCAACTATTGTTCCTTGAGCCTAATAAAATATAAATTATGAAGCATCACAATTACAGTATCTTACTTTCTTATCTGCCACAGTTGTATGCATTTAGTGACGCATAGTTAAGAGGCTGAAAGAGAATCTTGTCATCCTTTTGAAACAATTGGAAATGATTCAAAAGAACGATGTCAAGATGAGGAGCAAAAATCCCGTGAAATACATTTATCATGTTGCCCAGGCTCAATTTCAGATTTTCAAAGAGTAGGGAAGAAATCAAACACAGTGCTGATAAGCCGATGGTTTTTCTAACTTCAAAATCATCATCAGAAAAGTAGGTATACATGTATGTATGGTATTCAATGCTAAGATTTTCAGCAGACCCTGTATTACACCAGCATAATATAAAGCCACTAATAGATAAGGCAAAACAATTGATGTCCTTAAGCTCCAACTTCCTAGAATAAGTACTCTTCAGAATCTAGACCATTCTCATGTTAAACCTGTTGTTAGTAGTCAATGATAGGTGATAATAACATAGAATGAGACATGCTCATATCATGTTTCAGACATCATAAAGTTGAAATTTAGTTTCATTGGATTAGAGGAATTAGTTGAAGAAATCAACGCATCTGTAACATTTACAATTAGATCAACACATCTTTTATCCAATATTATCCCAACCTCACATGCAACATGATAGCGAAAACAAGTTTCGGAATACCAGCTGCTCGTATAGATAGAAGAGTCAAAGGTTCGCTTTCAAAAGAAAATTTACCAACTTTGCATTTATCACAAATACTGAAAGCGTAATTTATGTATTTAAAAATTTTCACTACTGCCACTATATGCAAGCTTTTAGCCACTGTTTGGACCAAATCCTCGTGATATTCTGTCCAGAAAAGAAGACTACACAGCCGCAAGTTCCCCAGTTTCTCTCCCAAAACTCAAGGTTAAATGAAACAAGACACGCACACAGAAAAAATAAAAGATTGGGGCATTTTTGGTGCTCAAAGTTTCAAGCTGAAAATCCCAATCACCAGCCGGTTAGGTTTGTCGAAGCCTTCTCCAGTTCTGATATATTTTCCCAAGCAGCTTGTCCTGGCCGGTTTCTCAGACACAAAATGCAATCTGTTATAAGACGGGAGGCATTAGCTATGCTAAGAAGTGCATGTATGACTTCAGTAATTAGACATCATTACTCATAGTAATGGAAAATTATTAAAAAGAAAGGGCGTCTATGATAATAACCAAATTGACATAGATTATCATTACTAACAGCTAAAGACAACTGCACCAATTACCGATCATTTTCTATGTTAATAACCAACTTGACATAGATTATCATTACTAACAGCTAAAGACAACTGCACCAATTACCGATCATTTTCTATGTTACACACACTACCCAAAAACCTTTACCTCTTGAGATTACTGCTTATTCAATTTCAGAATCTCTGACATTTACCAGACTATTTGGCAACTCAGCTCCTGATATTTTGGATCTGCGATACCACAAAAACATAAACCATAGAGTCCTGAATAATGCTCCATTTGCAATGTGAGGAATGAAAATCCGCCCCCAGTATGGGTAATATGGGCCTGGCAGTTTGACCAATGTGAAGAATATTGCTATTGCAATCAGGTGCCATGGAACTTCTGCATCCTGAAAAACAAGCCAAAAGATTGACAGAATGTTATGTGCCAACATTTTATCCCATATGTACTGTGTCAATAACAATATTTGACATTTTGAATAATTCTACTAAGGGAAACAATAATAAACATGTCCAGGCATTCTCTTTGTGATAGATTCTGACTCAAAAGTTACAAGAAACACTAAGGAACAATGACATAAATAAGGCATTCTCATAGTGACTGTAAACAATTTCATAAATATTGACAAGGCATTTCAATAGTCTGCTCAACCAGCATGTTTAAGTTTCCAACATCCTTTATTCATGAGTAACAAAATACATACCTTGAGAAGAGGAGAAAGTTCCAAGGCAGTTTCTTTCAGAAACCCGGCGAGTACAAAGCCAAGGAGTAGGGGAACAGGGATGATGGTCAACTTCCTTTGATGCGCACAGTAGGACATCTCACTGAGGGATGAAACTGCCAGTACGGGTACACTTAGATATTTGACCACTGCTAGTGTAAGATCAAGTATGAGTTGAACAAAGTTCTCCAAAGCTCTGTTCCAAGGAAATCTCTTCACAGGTTGAGGAGAACTGTCCCACAGTCTTCTTGCCTTCTCTTTTATATTGTCAAAATTTACTTTTTCAGGATCACCAGACTCGCCTGTGGCCATATTTATAGCAGAACAGATACTTGGCTTAGTATTCAGAATCACTTGGTTTTGTTTCATGCTCAAACCACATTTGTGTGCTTCAAGATACTGAGTTGAATCCTGATACAACAAAGTAAGCACATAAAAAAGTATGATAAATAATCTTGTCTTTAAAGTAAAGTGAAAATAAGCAAAAGTAAATTAGTAAGCAACCATTGAACTTTAACAAAAAAACATCACTATTCCATGTGTCAAAATTAAATTGATAAAGTTGAATCCAGCATGAAGATTATTGGCCAAAGATAATCTTGTCCAGGAGAGATAGGATACAAGAATTAAAGCAGACATTCAAATGGGCAGTTTATTTTTAAAAGAACAGTACCTGCTTCTTACTATAGATTGTAGAACCAAAATTTTAAGCAAAGTCACCAAACAAATCGAGTAAAAAGAAATTCATATACCAATAAGTAATCATACCTCAAAGCAGAAACAAAAACATAGCACTATCACAAGGAAAATTTAAAGTGATAGGCGAAACAATTCAAGAACTGGAATACTTCTGTTAATTGAACAAAATAAAACATGTGCAAATGCAATAAACATATAACTTCCCATGCTCCTTTTGACAAACAAAGAACCCTAAAACAACCTATCAATTTAAAAGCTGTTAGCATCCGGTACCTTCATACTTTACAATGAACATAGTTAGGTAAGACACAACTCGCCCGGCCAAAGCTCAATACAAGCGGAATAACTTGAAGCACTAGCTAGAGCCATAGCTATTTTGGCAAGTATTACGACTAGTCGATATACAAAGTAATATGGGAATAAAGCTAGCTAGTTGAGCGAATGAACGTGAAGCAATATTGGATACAAGAAGACGCGTGATTTCACAAGTAAATGATGATGCATTCAATAAGATTATGCAATTCAAGAACCATTTCTAATATCTAATTTTACCCTAGACTGAGAAAGACACAGGACAAAAGCTCACAAAAAAAAAAAGGTCAACCCAATTAAAAGCAGGTATAAAACCCAATATTCAGTATGGAATTAATTGGTAACCAACCCAAAAGGAGAAAGAGAAAAGCTTTACCTTGAGCTTATGAAGAAAAGGGGAATGAATTTTTAGATAGGTTTTAGGGAAGCCATGGAAATGGGTAGAAGCAGATAACAAGTGAGAAGAACATGCAGCGATTGTTGCCATTTTCGATAATCACAAAGACCCTTTCTAGAGATTAATGAGTAAATGTCTTGCAGAGGGGAAATTTTTTTATGAAGGGCACAAAATCGCCATTGTTGCAGATATAGTGGGAGAATGGGTGTGGGAGGGATAAGACTGTATCTTTTGATAGTTGGGGCTTTGGGACTCTTCTCTTTACTTGGAGCTTATAGAGGAGAAAGAAACGTTCGTGTAGATGGAGGGTTTATAGGTAGAGCCAGGCTATGCTACTAGCGTGACTATTTCACGCATGGGTGAATCTATCTTTGAACGGTTTATGATATGCAAGTTCAAAAGCTGTGTTACTGAAAGCGGAACTGTATTCTATTTTATTTAATATATAATTATTTTAATTTTTTATTATGTAAATATTAAAAATATGAGTAAACTATACTTTTAAATAAGGTTTGTTTGGTCTTTCTAAATTTTTTTCTCAATTTGATTATTCTAATTTAAATAATTATCCGAATCAATAATTATCTCTAAAAATTCTGTTGATTCACTAACAAATTGCTGACATAACACATGAGCTCATAGAGTGATTGACAGGTGGAATTTTTTTTTACAAAGTTAGGGACCTCTATAATTAACCCAAAATACTTTTTTTTTTACTTTTGATTTCTATAATATGCTACAAGTCCTTCTACTCTTTGAATAATTGAAATTTAGTTTCTATTTTTTACTTCTAAGGAATTTAGTCTCTCTACTTTTCATATTTCCAAATTTAGATCCAACTACTAATGTTGTTAAATTTTTTATTAAATTTGTTGGTGTGGCATTTTAAAATTAAAGAAAAATAGAGTGAACAAAATATGGCAAACAGTATTTTAAAGTGATCGTGGGTGTAGTTTACCCATTTTATATTTAAAATGATGAAAATAATTTAAAAGTTGTTGAAAATTATTTTTTAATATTTACTGAAAAAAGTTAAAATTTTGTCAAATAATATTTAAAATTCATAAAACAAAACTCATTTTGTCAAAATAAATTTAAAAATTCAAAACAAAAAAATAATATGAAAAAATCGAAAATCAAACCGAGTTAAACCGGATTATAATAAAAAGTTTAAGAAATTCAAAAGAAACTCGATCGAATCGAACTAATATCACCCTTGCGACTTTGAATGGGACATGATTTAAGTTTTTAAAAAAATATTTTTATAAAATAATAGTAGTATTTTAGGGGAACTTATATATTGATGTTGCTTTTTTAAAAAAAAATTAAAGATAACATTGAAAATTAATTACAAACCTATGTTGGTTTGCAATCCCGCTAAATCACTTGTTGAATAAGTGATTAATTAAAAAGATGTGTTCATTCAAGAACTTAAATCGGCTACTACTAGTTAACTTATTAATCACGTCATAGTGTACGAATGTCGAGTAAAGAATTAGTAAAAAGTATTATAAATTAAAGTGACTTTACTGTAAATGTGAAATGTCAATTGTACTATTTTAAATGTTACAATAGAACAGTTTAAGTATTTCAATGATTGAACTAATGACATTAAAATCTTATAATAAAAATACTATAAATAGATTATATCTTTTTAGCGTTGACTGTATTATCAGGGTCTCAAATTGAATGACTGTAGTATTTAGCTAAGCATAATAGCAGATTAGAAAGTTGGAAAGGCTTGGACATCATCACCATATGATCGGACCCTTTGATCACTTCAACTTGATGGGGTGGGTTTTCCCGAATCATCCACCCTACAAAATCCATCTTGGAGACCAAATCCTTTTCTGAAATTATAAAAACCCGATTAACCGACCCGTATTTCTTCTGAGAGAGTACTATTTCTCTTGACATGTCTTCTGCACTATACAACCGTATTGGTCTCATCAACATACTTGCCAATGCAGAATCCTGCAATTAATTTTTTTTTACATTTTTTAATTCTACAAGTAGATTTAAGGTGTGACAAATATTTTATATAATGGAGAATTCTATTGAATTTATGTTCATTACAATGTCATTTTCTTAGTTACATGACTATTAAATTAGTTTTGTAATGTCACACCAACAAATTTATTAAAAAATATAATTTTTATTATTTTCTAATTTTTACATATTTTTATTTTTATTTTCTATTTTTTAAAAATTATTATCTCTAACTTCTAAAATTTTAAATAGCATATGAATTTTTACCCCAATTACAAACTCAGACCGAATAGACCGGACCAATGAAGCCGAAGCAGTAATGTGAGTATCGTACCTCAGGTGGGCTGAGCTGGTAGACTTTAGAAGAGAGGAACATTGGACCAAAAGTGAAGGTGGTTGGAGGGCTGCTAGGCCCATCATCATATGTATAATGGTTGTCCATTTGGGAATCTTGATCACGTAATGCCTTTCAACAAAAACAAATTCGTTTCTTTTCAATCATTTATTCAATAATAAAATGAATCATTGCATCATTGCATGCGTACCTTCTGAATGAGAATGGAAACGTTGAGTATTGGACCAGGCATGGAGGCTGTCACAAAAACTGCTACAGAGATTTTTTCCGGAAACATTTCCATTGCTTGAGAGATGGCCAAACCGCCTAAACTGTGACCAACAAGCACCACTTTTTCTTCATTGGGTAACGATGCCATGAATTCCCTCAAGGGCTTTATGTAATCAGAGATCGATCTCAGAGTGTTGACTTGCTGTGGATCAACCCCTGACCCACCCAGGTCTAAGGCGGTAACATTGTGGCCACCTGATTTTAGCAGTGGCACCACCTTGTACCATGACCAAGCGCCATGGCAAGACCCATGAACCAGCACAAACTGCTTTGGTGGCTCCGATGATGTTCCCGGCACCTTGGATAGAAGGTGGCAAATTAAAAGTGAAACTAAGAGCATGAGCTTCCAAATCTGGTACATGTTTTTAGGTTGGGTGTTGGGTATTATCTGGTTATGGACAAAGCTCTTCACTTGGAGCTTTGGTTGAATGCAATATTATAAATCTTTCAGTTGGAATGACAAATTAACTAGAAAATATAGTATATTAATATGGGTATATAAATCATTTGTGTCATTTATTTTTTTCCCCACTTGCCTCATGACACAGGATAATGACATTTTCAATGATGGGCACGGGGACCAAAACAACGATATCAAGGATGGGTTTCTCTCTTTGGATTTGGCGGTTGACTCCAAACCAGAGAAATACATTCCAGATCGGGGTGTAATTAAACAGGAAATTCAATGAATTGTTTGTGAATTATTTGTATAATGTTCATTTATTAAGTTAAATAAATAAGTATAAACAAAATTTTTATATTCATTTAATAAATGAACGAACACGAATTGAGATGTGTTCGGTTCGTTTATATTCACAAACAAGTTCGTTTATTGGCTCATTTATAAGTTCATTTATTAACTATTTTATAAGTTCGTTTATTGACTCGTTCATTTATTAATGATATTTTCTTATAAAAATTCTATTAGTATATATTAATAAAATTATCTTAAAACTCGTTTATTGTTCTATTAATATATATTAATGAAATTATCTTGGTTTGTATTGTTTTTATTTATAATAAAATTATTAATATTTATATTTGACTATTTTATATCTAAACAATATATGTGTATGTATTTATTGTTTGTTTGTTTGTTTATTATTTATTAACATTGTTCGTGAACATGTTCAAATAAATTAAATGAACATATTCGTGAACAATAAATAAATGAACATGAACAGAAATAATTTTAAATAAACGAATATGAAAAAAATTTAAAATTCTTAACGAACACAAATTGAGCATGAACAAATTTAAAAATAAACAAACAAACATGGACAAATATTTGTTCTGATTTACAGCCCTAATTCCGAAAATCACTTTGGTGGGGAAAACTATATATGTTAGACGAGGGCTAAAATCAGGACTGATTTTCTATACTCTTAAAAAAAGGCTGGCCGGTGGAGAACAGCCACAAGATGGGCATAAATCCATACATTTTTGCTTTAAATTTAAAAATACAAGATGAAATTAAAGTGTTTAAGCTGTGCCCCATGGTCAGCCCTTGACTAAAATTCTCATGGGAAAGATGTTGGGCAATTGTTCTCTGATGAGTCAGAGCACATGGTGTTGGATGTAAGCCATTGTATCGTGGGATGAGGCTTACTTAAGCCTAATACCATGGGGGAAGGGATTGGCTTTGATAATGCCCAAGCACTCACCGGACTGGAGAGAAATATTGGGGAAGTTGAGCATGGAGTTTTAGCTTTCCTATTAAGGTAGACCCCAAATACAATATTTTCCCTTTTTTTCTTTGTTTTAGAATCCATTAGGCGTGGGAAAATTTGAACTTATTGATGAGGTAGAAGTTCAAGAGTATGGAAGAATAAAAGGGGCTTAAGACACTTCTCGAAATAAATAAATAAATAAAACAAAGTGAGTAGACAAAAAGGAAAATTGTCACACCCATGTATGACGGATTTGAGATTAAAACGTGTAGCAGTGAAATTATTTGTTTCGCAAAGTGTAATCACTCATTTGTTTATTTTGGCGAATAGGAGTATGTTTATATTAACCGCCGTGTAAGTAAGTGAAGATTCTATTTCAGGTCATTCTACTATTTAAAGAGAAAAATTTTGTTAAGCGAAAACGTAATTATAGTATGAGTTCCACTAAATGAATAGTTCGCCTTGTTTGTTTGAGTAGTGTGCTTGTTGGGTTATAAAATGATCTAATTAGAAACCGACTAGATTGACTAGTTTAATATCCATTATACAATATCTTCATTTATATTTCTCTCGGAGTTTGAAGTAGAGGTGTGCATGGGCCGGGTGACCCGGCCCGACCCTGCCCGAAGACCCGCCTGAAATGTAGAAGGGTTTGGGCAAAAATATAGGCCCGAAAAATGGGCTTGAGCAAAAAAATAAAGCCCGTTTAAAAAACGGATTGAGCCTCGGGTAAGACATTTTTGGACCGGGCCCGGCCCGAATTCACTACATGACAAAAAATATTTTTTTTAAATATTATTTTCTTATTGTTTTCTCCCTATTTTGCTACTATTTTGTTGTTATTGTTGAGATATTGTATAAAACTTATTTTATTATTAATTTTATTATTATTTTAAAGACATTTGTTAATGTTGTTATTATTTTAGAAACATTTGCTTGTTAAGTTGCATCTATTTTAGTGTTGTTTAAGTATACATATTTTTTAAAATTTATTTTAATTTGTTGAGAAGTATTTATTTTGATGTTTTTAGTATTTTTGATGGTTTATATATATTTTAAAATTATATAAAAATAAAATAAAAATTAATATGGATGGGCCGGGTCGGGCCTGGGTTTTAACATTTTTATTCGGGTCGGGCTTGGAAAAAAATTTAGGCATATTATTTGGGAAACGAGCCTAAATTTTTAGTTGGGCACGACCCGAACCCTGCTCGGCCCGGCCCATACACACCTCTAGTTTGAAGGCCATTAAGAAGGACAAACTCTAAATTAAGTGACATTTGGTAAGTTCCATTAAGTAAAATTGGGTTATATATGTGACAAGGGCTCGTAAGAAAGGTTATTCTTCTTTCAATATTACTCTCTGATTCTTTTTTTTTTTTCAAATCTAATTGTATCTCTCCCTTATTAAGTTGGAAGCAAAGGTTCTGGGTTTAATCGGTGCTCATTCCATCTCCGAGTAAGTGTTACGGCTCTACATCTTAGGTTTTGAAAGAGTAAGTCTATAAGGGGTATATGAACAATAAGTTGTTAGTATAAGGTCTTGCATGGGGTTATCTACGATTTAGATGTCATGGAATTTGTATGCATAAGGTTTGTAATAGTGAATCTATGTTCTTTAAGCAGTTGTTATTGTTGGTTTGAGAAGGATGTCTGGGTTAGAGCTTCGAGCTACAATGGGTGAGTATCACATGGGTCTCTAATGTCGATTCCCACAAGTTCTTCTAGATAGATCTCTTGTGATCGATGTTCCAATAACGATGCATAAGTTCTTAAATGACAGTTGAAAAAATATATATGTAATCTTAGTATAACGTTCTTGTGAGTTAAATATGTAATGATTTGTATGTGTGGGTGTAAGTGATTCTTTGAAGCAATTATGTGTGTGTGCCTGGGACGTATACTGTGATACATGTTTGTGTTTATGTGTGTGAAACTTGTATTGAAGTCTGATTTGATTAAGAAAATGAGTACAACCTACCTGAGTGTATACTTATGTTAGATATATGATTGAAAATGTTAAAGAAATGGGGTGTAAAAGAGTAATGGGAGATTATGTGATGTGAGCTTTGACACCATGGTGGTATTCAATATACATGAATTTCGGTATGATAATTCTAAAGAAGTCCATGGTCATGGCACATACTAGAAAGGGGCAGATGAGCTGCATTTATCTACTGAGGTTTTCTGTGTGTCCCAGGGCGACGATGGACAAACCTCACACGATGTGAGTTTAGGCAAATCTATATCGCAAACACAACAGTTCATGGAATGCCTGGGTGGAATTTTGATTGGCCTTTGTGGCGAATTTTGGTTAGCCTTTGTGGCGCATTTTGTTTGACATTTGTGGCAAATTCTGATTAGCCTTTGTGGCATATTCTTTATGCTACCTTTGTGGCATATTCTATATGTTACCTTTGTGGTATATTCTATTTGGCCCTTGCTACGTCCTCTGCTAAGTCTATGTGGTAAATTATGTATCGCAATTGTGGTGAATTATGTATCATAATTGTGGTGAATTCTGGGTACACTCTAGGTGTTCTTTGATAATCAATTTTATGGTAAGAAATGATATGTCTGGAGTTATTTTGGTATGGTTAGCTCTGTGATGTATCGAAGGAGTCATAAGGGAAGTTTCCTGAAAGGAAGTATATATCTATAAGTTTAAAAATGGTATTCACCATGGTAATTCAAGATTAACATTGAAAATTAATTACAAAGCTATGTTGGTTTGCAAACCCGCTAAATCACTTGTTGAATAAGCGATTAATTAAAAAAATGCATTCATTCATAAGCCTAAATCGGCTAATCACTAGTTGACTTACTGATCGCGCCTAGTGTCACGATACAACACACCTAGTGTTACGACATCTTTGGCAGACTACTCCAAGTTGATTTTTCATTGAAGTTTTGCTCCCCTGAAGTGATGGAGGGTCGGTGTCACGACATCATTGCATCAATGTTGCAACACCCAAAGCAATTGATTATTTCCTTAAGGTTTGGCCATAGTCATTTCTTTACACACTCAAATAAACCATTAGACTTCAACATTCACGAGGTCAAGGATGTTATTCATAAAAGTGGTTGAAAAAGCATGTGCGATGATGGATACAAAGTGCATATATTGCCAGAAAGTAGCTAGAGTTATGGATGCAAATCATAGGAAATTTAATTCCATGACAGTGGAAATATAAAATATCAATTTTCATCACGTGGCACAACCTTCACGTATCGCATAGCAAAAACAACCTAAAAAAATGGTTGTCATTACTCTATAACGGTTGACCGTTAACTTTAACAATCTAATGGCTTAAGTGATTGAGATTAATTGAGTGAAAAAAGAATAAGGGTTTAATTAATTTTTTGAAAATATTCAAAGACTTAATTAATAAAGAGATAAATATATATCATAATTGTATTTAAAGTGTATAAAAAATATGAACGATATAAAATTATATTCTTAAAAGGACATATTATAAATAGATTATAATACTTTAAATTTCTTTTAGCGTTGACTATATTATTAAAGTCTCAAATTCAATGACTGTAGTTTTAGCTAAGCATAATAGCATATTAGAAAGTTGGATAGGCTTGGACATCATCACCATATGATCAGACCCTTTGATCACTTCAACTTGATGGGGTGGGTTTTCCCGGATCATCCACCCTACAATATCCTCCTTGATAGCCAAATCCTTTTCCGAAATTATAAAAACCCGATTAACCGACCCGTATATCTTCTGAGAGAGTACTATTACTCTTGATATGTCTTCTGCACTATACAACCGTATTGGTCTCATCAACATAGTTGCCAATGCAGAATCCTGCAATTAATTTTTTATTCATACATTTTTTTAGATTCTATAAGTAGATTTAAGGTGTGATAAGTATTTTATATAATGCAGAATTCTATTGAATTCATGTTCATTACGATATCATTTTTTAATTATATTACTATCAAATGAGTTTCGGAATTTCACACCAATAAATTTAATAAAAAAGTTTAATAACGTTAACAATTAAACATGCATGCATTTTGAAATTGAAAAGTAAAGAGACTAAGGCGGTTTGGTTTCTCAAAATATTTTTATTTTCATCTCTAGAGAATAGTTTTCATTTTCTGTTTTTTTTAAATTGAAAATATGTTTGGTAAATAAAATAATATTTTTAATAATAAAAACATGAAAACAAACTTAGTAACTATTTTTTTCTAATAAAAATAAAATATAATAACTACATTTATACGAACTCAAAACAGTGTACCAAATTTAATATTGAAAATACTTTTGTGTTTACATGAGTTTGAACTAAGGGCAGTTCATCTAAAGTTAATAGTCCTTGTTTTAATTATTTTCATTCTTACAAAATATTTTTAGTGAAAACAGTAAAAATAATTTTTATTATTTTCTAATTTTTCACATATTTTTATTTTATTTCCTTTTTAAGAAAAAGATTATTATCTCTAAATTCTAAAATTTTAAATAGCATATGAATTTTTACCCGAATTACCAAGTAATTGATTAAAAACTCAGCCCGAATAGACCGGACCTATGAAGCCGAAGCAGTAATGAGAGTATCGTACCTCAGGTGGGCTGAGCTGGTAGAGTTTAGAAGAGAGGAACATTGGACGAAAAGTGAAAGTGGTTGGAGGGCTGCTAGGCCCATCATCATATGTATAATGGTTCTCCATTTGGGGATCTAGATCACGTAATACCTTTCAACAAAAACAAACCAGTTTCTTTTCAATAATTTATTCAATAATAAAATGGATCATTGCATCATTGCATCATTGCATACGTACGTACCTTCTGAGTGAGAATGGAAGCGTTGAGTGTTGGACCAGGCATGAGGGCTGTCACAAAAACTGCTACAGAGATTTTTTCCGGAAACATTTCCATTGCTTGAGAGATGGCCAAACCGCCTAAACTGTGACCAACAAGCACCACTTTTTCTTCATCGGGTAACGATGCCATGATTTCTCTCAAGGGCTTTATGTAATCAGAGATCGATCTCAGAGTGTTGACTTGCTGTGGATCAACCCCTGACCCACCCAGGTCTAAGGCGGTAACATTGTGGCCACCTGATTTTAGCAGTGGCACCACCTTGTACCATGACCAAGCGCCATGGCAAGCCCCATGAACCAGCACAAAGTGCTTTGGTGGCTCCGATGATGTTCCCGGCACCTTGGATAGAAGGTGGCAAATTAAAAGTGAAACTAAGAGCATGAGCTTCCAAATCTGATACATGTTTTAGGTTGGGTGTTGGGTATTATCTGGTTATGGACAAAGCTCTTCACTTGAAACTTTGGTTGAATGAAATATTATAAATCTTTCAGTTGGAACAACAAATTTACTAGAAAAAATAGTATATTAATATGGGTGGGTATATAAATAATTTGTGCCATTTATTTTTTTTTCCCACTGCCTCATGACACTGGATAATGACATTTTCAATGACGTGCACGGGACCAAAACAACAATATCAAGGATGGGTTTCTCTCTTTGAATTTGGCGGTTGACTCCAAATCGTAGAAATACATTCACATTGGGGTGTAATTAATGTTGAATGAATTGTTTGTATCACGTTGATTTATGTTTGTTTATTAAGTTAAATAAGTGAGTATAAATAAAATTTTATATGCGTTTAATAAACGAATGAACACGAATTGAGGTGTGTTCGGTTCGTTTATATTCACAAATAAACTCGTTTAAAAGCTCGTTTATTAACTCGTTTATTTATTAATGATATTTTCTTATAAAAATTTCATTAGTATATATTAATAAAATTATCTTGGTTTGTATTGTTTTTATTTATAATATAATTATTAATATTTATATTTAATTATTTTATATCTAAACAAATATATGTGTATGTATGTATTTATTGTTTGTTTGTTTGTTTGTTATTCATTAACATTGTTGGTGAACATATTCATTGAATGTTCGCGAACATGTTTGAATAAGTTAAATGAACGTGTTCGTGAATATTAAATAAACGAACATGAACACAAATAATTTTAAATAAATAAATGTGAACAAAAATTTAAAATTCTTAACAAACACAAGTTGAGCACGAACAAATTTAAAAATGAACAAATGAACATAAACAAATATTTATTCGTTTAAGCTCAATTCATTTACAGTCCTAATTCCGGAAATCACTTTAGTGGGAAAAACTATGTTAGACGGGGGGCTAAAATCAGGACTGATATTCTATACTCTTAAAAAAAGGCTGGCCGATGGAGAACAGCCACAAGATGGGCATATATTTTAGCTTTAAATTTAAAAATACAAGATGAAAGTGTTTAAGTTGTGCCCCATAGGCAGTCCTTGACTAAAATTCTCATGGGAAAGATGTTGGGCTATTGTTCTCTGATGAGTCAGAGCACATGGTGTTGGATTTAAGCCATTGTGAATGCCCAACAAGAAAAAGGAAAAATCGTGGGATAAGGCTTACTTAGGCCTAATACTATTGGGGAAGGGATTGGCTTTGATAATGCCCAAGCACTCACCGGACTGGAGAGAAATATTGGGGGAAGCTCAAGAGTTTGGAAGAATAAAAGGGGCTTAAGACACTACTTGAAATAAATAAATAAATAAATAAAACAAAGTGAGTAGGCAAAAAGGAAAATTGTCACACCCAAGTCTGACGGATTTGAGTTTAAAACGTGTATTAGTGAAAATTTTTGTTTGGTGAAGTGTAATCCACCAATTTGTTTATTTTGGTGAATAGGAGTAGGTTTATAGTAACCGCGGTGTAAGTATATGAAGATTCTATTTTAGATCATTCTACTATTTAAAGAGAAAATTTTTGTTAAGCGAAAATGTAATTATGGTATGAGTTCCGCCAAATGTATAGTACGTCTTGTTTGTTTGAGTATTATGCTTGTTGGGTTGTAAAATGATTTAATTAAAAACCAACCGGATTGACTGGTCTAATATTCGTTATGCAATATCTTTATTCATATTTCTCTCGGAGTTTGTAGGCCATTAAGAAGGACAAACTCTAAATTAAGTGGCATTTGTTAAGTTTCATTACGTAGAATTGAGTTATATATATGTGAGAATGGTTTGTGAGAAATGTTATTCTTTTTTCAATATTACTCTCTGATTCTTTTTTTTTTTTAAATCTAATTGTATCTCTCCCTTGTTAAGTTGGAAGTGAAGGTTCTAAGTTTAATTAGTGGTCATTCCATCTCTGGGTAAGTGTTACGACTCTGTATGTTAAGTTTTGGAAGAGTAAGTCTATAAGGGATATATGAACAATAAGTTGTTAGTATAAGGTCTTGCATGGGGTTATCTACGATTTAAATGTCATGGAATTTGTATGCATGAGGGTTGTAATAGTGAATTTATGTCCTTTAAGCAGTTGTTACTACTGGTTTGAGAAGGATATCTGGGTTGGTGCTTTGAGCTACAATGGATGAGTATCATGTAAGTCCCTAATGCCGACTCCTACAAGTTCTTCTAGATAGATCTCTTGTGATCGATGTTCCAATAACGATGCATGAGTACTTAAATGACTATTGAAAAAATATATATGTAATCTTTGTATAACGTTCTTGTAATTTAAGTATGTAATGATTTGTATGTGTGGGTGTAAGTGATTCTCTGAAGCAATTATGTGTGTGTGTGCCTGGGATGCATACTGTGATACATGTTTGTGTTTATGTGTGTGAAATGTGTATTGAAGTCTGATTTGATTAAGAAAATGAGTATAGCCTACTTGAGTATATACTTATGTTAGATATATGATTGAAAATGATAGAAAAATGGGTGTAGAAGAGTGATGGGAGATTATGTGATGTGAGCTTTGACACCACGATGGTATTAAAAGAAGTTTGTCAGAACAGTAAACATGAATTTCGGTATGATAATTTTGAAGAAGTCCATGGTCATGGCACATTCTAGAAAGGGGTGGATGAGCCGTATTCATCTACTGAGGTTTTCTGCATGTCCCAGGGCGATGATGGGCAAACCTCACACGATGTGAGTTTAGGCAAATCTATATTGCAAACAAGACAGTTTATGGAGTGCCTGGGTGGCATTTTGATTGGCCTTTGTGGCGAATTCTGGTTAGCCTTTGTTGCGCATTCTATTTGACATTTGTGACGAATTCTGATTAGCCTTTGTGGCGTATTCTGTATGCTACCTTTGTGGCATATTCTATATGTTACCTTTGTGGCATATTTTGTTTGGCCCTTGCTACGTACTCTGCTAAGTCTATGCGGTGAATTATGTATCGCAATTGTGGTGAATTCTGGGTACACTCTGGGTGTTCTTTGATAATCAATTTTATGATAAGAAATGATATGTTTGGAGTTATTTTATATGGTTAGTTCTGTGATGTATCGAATGAGTCATAAGGGATGTTTCCTGAAAGGAAGTATATATCTATATGTTTAAAAAGGGTATTCGCCATGATAATTTGTTAGTTAAAAATACGGGTGTATTCGCAATTATGAAAGATATAAGTATCCATATGTTATTTGGACTCTGCCATATTTGAATAGTATCATGCCTGGTTCTGGGTCCCTAAGGAATTGAAGTTGTTAGCTTGAGTGTCTGGTGTTTTGTAACAAAGATGTGCAGAATTCATTTGAATGATCTAAAGTGTACTTATCATGGTAATTCGCCAAAAGTAAGATTTGTAAGTAGTATCCGCCAAGAGAATAGTACTTGTGGTTGACTGTTCTGGAATAACTATTTTATGGTTGTTGAAGGGAAGAGAAATGGCAGTATTAACTGGTAAAATCTTGAGTCAGCCTTTTAGTAAGATGAAAAATGATAAGTTAAGAACATAAGTGGTGTATAAGTACGAGGTTATCCGACGATGTGAAGGTATCCGCCAATAACAGAATTGAGTAATCTGATTTTGCATGATGAAGAATTCAATAAGTAAGTTTAAAAAGGTAATTTATATTCAAGCTTAATAAGTTCTCCTGAACTTACAAGTGTTATGATTATGTTTCATATTTTTATATGAACGAGCTCGACAGGAGGGACAAGCAAGCAGTGTGCCAATGTAGCGGCGAAGCAGGTTGCTATGCATACGGTGGACCATTAGTAAATAAGGCGTATTGTAGAATTATGCTTTAAAGACTCTATCTTTAGTACATGTTTGAAATGTAAAAGATATAGTGACAAGTAATGGCAGAGCCTAAGTTTTTTTGGGGCGGAATTAAATTGTATATTTTTGCGATAGTAAAAATACAATTTCATCATTTTAATAGCCTATATCTTTATAATTTTTAAAGGGTTAAACCAATTTTTTATCATTTTTGAAAGGTTAAAGTGCAATTTTACTATTACTAATTTAAAATTTTATAAATTATAAAGGGCTTAAATTAAAAATTTACCATTTTATAGGGGCCATGGCCCCCCTGGGTCTTCATTATGCTCCACCACTGGTGACAAGTCTAATGTATTCTATTATGTCTAAATATTTTCAATTGCTTCTTTAAAAATAAGATTAAATATAGTAATTTTAAAAATGTTTAAAAGTCGAGTTGAAGAGAGCTGTTTTGAAAATTTTGTTAAATATTATGTGCAATAACACTCGAAATTTGGACTCGATGATTCGGGTCGCGTTAAAGACATTACAAGTAAGACGAGATCTGTGGGGCATATAAAAAAGAAATCGAGTTAATGAAGCATCAGCTTAGGTTCTTGAGACATGATTATGGTCCAGAACTAATGGAATTGCCAACCGAAGAGATCAAAGGGAGTGAGGAGGCAATGACCTCCTCAGAGGAAAGGCTTAACTAAACTTGATAGCTTTATTTAAGGCGAGGAACAAGACCTTGAATAAAGCTACAATCTTTTGGCTTGATAACTTTATTGGTTGGGATGATCCAGGGGTCAGATTATGAGGTTGAGGTTCCTGTAACTTCGTAGGATCTAGTTTGTTTTGTTATTTAGTGTTGCAACAGTTATACAGGATGTTTCATCTTACTCTTAATCACATGCTAACATTGTTAACACAGCTATTTGTTTTAGGTGGCTGAACTTAGGATTCACATTGACCTAAAGTTAGAATCTCGAGTTAACAGTCATGGAAAACTTGTATTATCGTTATCTACCTTAAGGAGGTTGCGCTTACAAACGTCACTCCATAGCCAGACCTTTTTCCTTTTTCTTATTTGTTATTTGTGTACTTTGTATTTCTGAATTTTCTGGTCCAAAGGTTTTTGTAGTTGACGATGACATCCTGTTCTTTTAACTTTCTCATTTTCCTACATCGCCCCATAAAACAATGTTTTTGTTGCCTTCTCAACCATTGGCCACTATTCCAAATTCCAACTTTTTGCATTGGTTTCCAGCATCCGAAATAAGTTCTTTGATATCACTAGAATTACATACAGCATGGTCAATGAGTGGGGCTCCGTTAGGCTTCCCTGGTATCAAAGTTCGGCCAGTGGAACCTAGTTGGCAAGATTTAGATCAGTGTGTCAAATTGAGATCAAATGACTTGCGCGTTGCATTTTATGTTTGCATTATATGACTTACCCCCACCTTCACTCACTGTATGGTGCAGTTCACTGTTTCATGTAAAGCACAAAGGTCGCAGTTCAGTTTTCCAAAATAGTGACCATAAAATCAAGAACAAGAAAATTTTCTTAAAACATTTGAAATCCGTAAAAAAGAACATGATGTTTGAATTTCATTTGATCCTTAACGTGGAAATGGTTTGTTTAACATTCCAGATTAACATTCAAGTTTAACAATGAAATCTACACAAAAGAAACTGCTTTACCCCCTGCTTAAAAAATGAGTTCAGTTTCAATGGTGTAGAGCACAAAAAGTTTAGTAATACTGGGGGTTAAAACCCATCTAAGATGCAACTATTTACATTCGCACTAACAAGACATGCAGAGAATTCAGGTTTTCAAGCAGCTGGCATTGAGTTCGAAAGGACCACATACGACAAATTTTGGAGTCCATCCTGGATTTTGCTCACTGCAATGTTCTGATCACTACGGAGATGTTCAGAGAAGGAATTAGCTTTCTCCTGGATAGATGCTTTTGTAAGTGCTTCATGTGAATCTGCATTAACACTCTTAATGGCCGCTAGATAAGCTCCAGCTACATCGGATATGCCTGAACACATTTAAAGATAATCACCCTCGGCTGAGATGCATACCAATGTTAAACATATATAATATAACTGATAACAAAGAAGTACAAGGAAATTAACCTGTGATAAAGCTGCTGGATACAGCTTCCACGTATCCTGTCATTGATTGTGCCTTCAATCTTATTAGTTTAGCCTTCTCAACAGAATCTTCTGGCCAGTCAATATTCATCATATCACCATCGGCATCTTCATCTTGAACTTTGTTAGAACCAGATATGACAGATTTACCCAGCATCAGGAGATGAGACATTGCTAAACAGCACATTTCTGAAAGCCTCTGCATAGACGCGCATAATCTTTTAAGATCGCCAAGGTACAGGAAATGAAAATCATGTTCAAAAATAATTATCAAAATGTTGAAAAGAATTTGAAAACATCTCAATACATGAACCCCCTCTGAGTGCAGCGAATCTAGCCTTCCAGCAGTTCTTTGAATTACATCATTAACAGCTAATCCTGCCAATGCATTTGTGAACCTGGAAATGTTGTGGAATTAACAACAGACCAGCAACAATTATGAATATCACTATGCTTATGAGAAGAAGAAAAAAAGACGACAAATAAAAGTTTACAACACTATAATATGAGTTGATAGTTCAGAACAAGAGTTATATCACTATTGCTGTATACCCATTCTGAGTTCATACTGGATCCAGAAACCCTACAAACTTGCAAGTTGCACCCATGCTTATAATATAAAAAATGTTAGGTCAAAATCTATTATTGTGCATTCCAAAGCATGTCTAAGACTTAAATTCCAAAGGACAAAAATGGAATAGTTATCAAGCAAAGGCTACTTAGCATATAGAACCAAAACCAAAACCAACTCATTAAAAGAAAATTCCAATTTGATATTTAATGGATGAGCTCCTGAAAGAAAGCCCAAACAAAAGATGCCTATAAGTAGTGCAGACAATCAGAGAACCACAGTATATAGCCATTGGCCACTAATGCCATGGAGCAGACAATTTCTAAGCTAAGGTAAATGAAAAGCCATCTGTGTTCAGCAAATTACCCAACAGCCATATCAGCAGCCTTGCTGACACTTGAATCATGTAAAATTTTCATCTCATCATGACTGCCATCAGTTCCAGTCTCTATTTTCTTTCCTTTGGCCGACTGTGGACCATTTCCATCAATTTCAGCATCTAAACTGAAAATTTGTTGGATTTGTTTAAGCTTTCCCTCATACACAGATTTCTGTTCAGAAGGCAATTTTGCTTTTCTCCGGTTAAACAGAAGGGCATAATGGCTGGATAATGCTTCCAGTTCCTGAGTTATGTAAAAAAAATTTAGTCATTTTAATCATCAAATATCAACTTCAAGTATAAGAAGCTAACCTCTAACTGCTCTGGACCTCCGTATATGTAGAAGCATCGATCAAAACTAACTTCCTCTACCGACTGATCCTCATCAGATAGATGCTCAGTGCCCTTAGAGTTCTTTTCAACTTCTATACCAGTTTCATTGATCAGTAAATCCATAGTCTCCTTTCCCACATATTCAAGCACTTGCATTCCCTTTGTCGTAAAGGCTTTTCCAGACTGCAATATAAATGTGAGAAACAAGAGATCATCATAACATTACCAAACAGGATAACAGGGACTGAACAATGACAAACCTCAATTAATGAGGGTGCAACTGAACCAGCGGGTAAACCTCCATGCTGAATGGAATCTGCAATGTTCACAGCAGAATGCTCAAGCCTATACAATAAAAGAGACAAACCTATTAGTGGAAAAATGCTTTCACAAGTATCCGTTTCTTGAGTTCTATGGCAACTATGAACTATGGAATGCCACTGCATCAGGAGAAAATTGAGGAAAATTATATAATGAAGCACAAAATAGAAAATAGAAGGAAATTAGACAATGGAAGCACAAAATCAAGCAGCAGCCTATGGTACTCACTTGTTTATCTTAGCATAACAAATCCCATTTCTAGAAATAAGTCTATCCAAACATGACATCTGAATATTCTCAACGCCAGGAAAATTCTACAGAGTCCCAAGTGATACATGAGTGGTTAATGTCTTGAACATACAGTCACATCATGGCTTTTACAGAGGAAAGGTAAGATCCAATATATGGGAAAATATTCTATGATAGTAGAACTCTGAATCCACTAGTTAGAAATTAAATATTCACACTGAAGGACTTCCAAAGATTTGTTTTGAAGACGCATTGCAATTAACAAGCATCAATTCTTTTTTCTCTTTTTTTTTGTTTGTTAGCTCCTGGAAACCAACTAATTATTTTAAAACCAAACTCTATATAGCTTGCAATTTGAACAATCAATCTTCTGCCGTATGCAATCAATAACATGATGCAAATAAAATGACACATTGAAAGACATGAAACATACTTCTGAACAAAATTGGTACCCCCCTTCCATGCACTCCCTAGTGCCTGCCATGCACCAGAAGCAAAATTTTCAACAGAGTTGTCAAAAACCTTCAAACCCTGCAAACAATGAAAGTAGAATATAAAAGATAATAAACCAAAATATTGATTCTGGTCCATCAGAACGATATGGTACAACTGAGTACACACCTTGGTGTGTCTGCAGAAACAAAGCTTAGAGAAAATTACCATCATTCCAGATTTGTACAGCAAATACTAGTAAAAATAATATAAAAATGACTTGCCTGACCAAGGAAAGAATCGCCACTTGCTTTCTCTAACTTATCCAGAGCAGATTTTCGTAGCTTGTCATCCTCATCCTCATCCTCACTTTCCTTTTCACTTGGAGATTCTTCTGCTTCATCTGCCTTAGAAGATTCTGACTCTTCAGCAATTTGTATATCTGCAATGCTCTTTGCAGCCTTCTCTGCAACCACAGAAGCCTGCATCCAGAAAGCACTGCTTAACAAAATTGAAAACAACCTCCTATAACTAATTATTACATGAGAAGTTGCATAAATCTCCTATAATTATCAATTTATGTTATTCAGGATCTTTCTAGATCATAAAGATAATTCTCATTACTGGATACCATAAAGAGGATTCTCACAACTGGAATCAAGAAACTTTCAAGTAACCATTTGAAATGTTTAAAAGCGACATATTACTTCCCAAAGCCTAAAAACTCATACTGCACAAACTGAAATCTGAAAGTGTTAAGAGGACAGTGAAAATATGAAAATTATTGACCTTAAGGGGGCACTTGTTGATCTTAATATTATTATACCATTTTTCCTATTCAACATTTCCAAATTCACCAAGGATAAAATAGCAATAGTTTGCATAGGAAAAGCAAAATGCAAGTGATCCCTGAAACCAAATAGGAAAAGTATAAATTTAACTCAGATTCCTTAAGCAAAATGGCCTAGTTGCAAGTTTGACAAGACTCGTTTTCAAATAATGAGTCGGACAAATTTTCACCCAAAATAGTGAATAGAGTTCTTTGTAAGGAATGTAATTTCAGTAATAAATCACAACATCTAGTATCTATGTGAAACTTAAAGATATTTCTACAACCAGCAGGTCTAACGTAACGAATAAATGACTACAGTAGCAACTTCTTCGGTCCTCAAACAGCAAGCTGCATCTTTGACAAAATGCATTTAAAAGCAAATCACAAAAGGCTCCACCTAGAATTGGGGAAAAAAATAGAAAAAGAGTTCATTATGGATAAATAACACATATTTCCTTTGCCATAATCAAATTGATTACATACATTATAACCATTTTATGGATACGGGAGTTCATGAAAAGGCTGGGGCAAGTAAGGAATTCTACTGCAATTAATTCTTTATTATGTAATGACCAAATTCAGACCATGCAAATCCAACACCTAGGATATGAATTTTAATAAAAGATTAGGTTTTTGAACAGCGAACTTCATTTTTCTCTTCCTACAATGCTTCACGTATTAAACACAGAGTAAGGTTTAATTCATCAAAACCAAAAATCTCTAATAACTAAACCCATACTGAATAAGGTTTCCACAGTATCAAAAACCTGCTAAATTAAACAACAAAGTGATGCACACTTCAAAATGGGTATTCGAAAAAACAGTCCCAAAACAGAATGTTTCAGTCCAAGATCTAGATTCACTCAAACCCACATATCTAAACATAATAAAATAAACAATCTTTCATTGGAATAACAAATCCCGGAAAATGATTATAAAAAGGGAAAAAAATGAGGCGTACATTGCGAGAGATCTCCTCAGCGGCAACAGTGGCAGCCTTTTGAAGATCTGAGAGAACCGAGAAAGCAGAGAAACCCCAACCGCCCCATCCTCCTCCACTATTTGGCGCTGTAGTTGAAGCCGCTAATTGCTCCTCCGTTTTGGGTTCTTCTTCTTTTCCTAGCTCTTCCTTTTCTGAAGATACTAATTGTTGTGGTGGTGGGTTCTTGGCATCTTCCATTTCTTTTCTTTGCTTTCGTATAAAAGAACAAATTAAAAGTTGGTATATCAAACAAAGAACCTATTTAAGAAAAAAGTTATGTTTGGCTTCGATTTTCTGGTATTTTAGAGAAAAGGTTGAATGAGATCTGTGCAAGGATAGTTGGAGGTTCAAGTTGTTGAGAGTCGAGGGGGATAGCGGCTGTTTTCAGTCGATAATTGACCACGAAACCGTGACTCAACGTGCGACCAAAGGCAATCGACTTTCAAACCATAAGCAAACCTAACGCTGCCGTTTTATGATTGGTTGGGGCCACTGGGCCAGAACAAACCTATTCTATTCACATTCTCAACCCATTATCCACAGATTGGATTAAAGTTTTAAGGGTAAACTACCATTACTCCCCCAATTATGAGTAAATTTTCATTTTAGTCAATTAATTAAAAGAGTTATAATTTGATTATAATATTTTTAAATTTATATTTTTATTCTTTCGTTAACAAGAAATGATTATAATATTAATTTTAGTCCTCAATTTTATAATTTTTATTAATTTAACCTTAATTTTGTATAAAACAATTGAAATATTTTTGAACTTTTAAAATTCTAAAAAATCTAAAAGTACATCAAAAATTCAAAAATAAAAATTTAAAAATATATAAATTCTAAAAAAAATTAAAGTAGGAGAAAATAGGAAAAATTATTTTTAAACCCTCCAAATTTTCTCTCTATATTATCTGTATAAAAATATACAATGTTGTTCTTTAAAAATACAAAAAAATATTATAAAATTCTAAAATATTATTTAAAAAATCTAAAAATCTTATAAATTTTAAAAATATATAAAAATTACAAAATTTAAAATTCAACTATCCAAAACTTATCAAATAGATATAATTCTAAGTTGGTGGTAGTAGCCTTTGACTTTAAACAAGTTCATCATTAAAGTTCACTCTCTTAGTGTTAGTTTAGCATTACTTTTAAAAAGTGTTTAATATAGTATGTTAAAAAGTACTTTTGAGAAATAAAATATTTATTTTAGACATGATATTATAAAGTAACAAATATGCATTTAAATAATGTTCAAATTAATTAATATTATGATATTTTAGCAAGAATATAAAAATAATATATTATAACTTATTGTTAATATTTTAATATATGAAATATAAATTTTAAATATTTATAAGTAATTAATATTAATTGTAGCATGCAATTTTTTATACTTATTATGTAAATTAAATTTTTTATTTTTAAATAAATATTTTAAGTAATTAATATTAATTATATCATTTCATATCGTTTAATTACCTCGATATGGCACACATTCTGACCGAGAATTGGATTGATTTATTTTTTATACTTACCATTTAAATTTTTAAATAAATATGAAATTTCTTTAAATAAATAACATTTTTACATTAAAATTGGTTGTTATTGTCATTTTATATTATTAAATCAAATTTGTCGGGGAATAATGGAACAAAGTTATATATTTTATTGATTTGTATAGTATAAAAAAATGTGTGTTTGCAAATTACAATAAAATTTGAGTATGAATGAAAAACCAACAAATATATTGTTTATTGTTATATTTTGAAGTTTGATTTTATAAATAAATACCAAAAAATATTTTTTATTTTTATTACAATATTAGTAAATAATTTTATATATTATAAATTTTTTAAAAAATTGAACATAAACCCATGCATCGTAATATTCAAAAGAAAAATAATTGCTTTATATTTAAAGGTAATATGAAATTAAGGGTAAAATGGTGAAACACTTGATTTCATATTATTGTAATATGGCATACCCTAAGTATGGCATTAAATACATATAAGTGACCTCTCTACCAATTATGTTACAATTGTATTGGGAATGAAATGCATGCGCAATTATCTTTTCTTTTCTTTCATTTTCTTATACATTATCAAGGTTGTAGTACTCAGTAGCCTGGGAACATTGGTGGAGGTGGCGATGAGTATTGGAATCCCAAGTTTGGAGGGAGGACTACTTTTTTTGTAGGTGGCAGTGTCAAAGCAACAACTGGAGGTGAAGTTGGTGGTGGTTGTGATTGAACTGGTGGATGTGGAGAGTAGACGGGTGGTGGTGATTGAACTGGTGGAGGTGGGAAGGAGACGGGTGGTGGAGGGGAGAGAACTGGTGGTGGTGGAGATTGAACTGGTGGAGGTGGAAAGGAGACGGGTGGTGGAGGGGAGAGAACTGGTGGTGGTGGAGATTGAACTGGTGGAGGTGGAGAGTAGACGGGTGGTGGAGGGGAGCGAACTGGTGGTGGTGGTGATTGAACTGGTGGAGGTGGAGGGGAGTGAACCGGTGGTGGTGGTGATTGAACTGGTGGAGGTGGAGGGGAGCGAACAGGTTGTGGTGGTGGTGAGTAGACGGGTGGTGGAGGGGAGAGAACTTGTGGTGGTGGTGAGTGAACGGGAGGTTTTGGCTGTGGCTTTGGAGGAGCTTTGACGGGTGGCTTAGGTGAAGAGCCACCACCACATTTGTCTTTACTACAATCAATTGGATGGCTCAAAACGGCTTCGCATTCATTGCCTAACTTCTGGTTCGGCCTATCACCCAAACAATTGCCAGTGTCATCCAATACGATGTCTTTCCTCGAAGTTGGTACACAAGCATTGGCCGCTCCATTAAAGTAGTTTTGAGAGAATGAGAAATTAGACAAGCTTGGCAACTTACAAATATTCTCAGGCAAAACACCTGTCAACTTGTTATGGGAAATGTCCAAAACATTAACCCCTATCAAGTTTGAAAGCTCTTGTGGCAAAGCACCGACGAATGAGTTAAAGCTGGCGTCGAACACAGTCAGGTTCTTAAGCGAACCAACTTCCAGTGGGAAGCAACCGCCCAGGTCATTGTTCATGAAAATAATCTCATCCAAGTTCTCCATTTTGCCAATGCTATGTGGAATACAACCTTTGAATTTGTTGTTGGCAAATGTCACCACAGAGACTGTGGATTGGCCGATTGTTTCGGGAATGGTCGAAGTGAACCTATTGTTATTTAAGAACAATGCGTCGAGTTTCATTTCGAAAAGCTCAGGCGGTATTTGGCCTTCAAAATTGTTGAATCTGATGTCGATGTACCTGACACTCGACCAGGATAATGTAACATTCGGGAAAGGGCCGACGAACCGATTGTTGCTAACATCAAACTCATGCATAAGCGTAAGCTCAGAGAAGCTATTGGGTATAATCCCACAAAATCTGTTGGAATTTATGTGGAACAATGCAAGATCGCTCATCAACCCCAGCTCTGCCGGAAGGTATCCGGCAATGTCAGCATGATTAAGATCAACACCAGCAACAACTTTTATTTTTGGGTCATCCAATGCTTGAGCGCAAAAGACACCGGAGTAGCCACATACATTAGGACCAACCCAATTGTTGGTTATGTTCTTCGGATCAGAATACATTGCCTTTTTCCAGGCTTGGAGGGCAATGTAAGCCCTCCTCAGCCTAGAATTATCAAATTTTAAGTTTATTTGAACTTGAAACTCAAAACCATCAGGAAGTTCACCATTTTCAGGGAGGGTTAAGAGTTGACGTTGACTGAGGTATGATGCTTCAGCATCAGACAATGCGAAAGAAGATGTGGATAATGAAGAGAGAAAAGAAAAGAAAAGAAAAGATAACCCAAAAACCTGCGACCTTCGAGGTTTACCCATGCTACCCACCTTGATAGGCCTGAGGCTGCTTATAGTTGGCAAATTGGCAGTGCAAGAGGGTTAGATTATATTGAGGAAGGGAGGGGGGAGGGAAGGAAGGCATGGTTTAACACGGAAGGTGGCACCTGTTCTACTTTTAGAAAATTTGTTGCGCCAAGCATAGCTAAAAATAAAATGATTTTACCAAGTCTTGACCATTAACCTACTTCTCATTATGGATCAGCTAACTAACTCTTCCTATTTCAATATCAAACAATGCCCGGATTCAAGAATGTAAATCTTTTGTTGACGTAGACTACCAATTTTATGTAAGTTCAGTTTTGTAAATATAATGATAATTTTTAAATCATGAATCAATATTGATTTCGATAATTTCCCTGTAATATTAGGGATGCTTGAATTCATCCTCCTAAAGTCGAGACACTAACAATTAATTATGTTTTCAAATTTCGGTTGCAATAAACAAAATCATGGTGGTAGTACAAGTAAAACTTTGAAACAAAAACAGTGATTAATAGGTAATGGAATTACAGAGATTCAAAACACAAACTTGCAACACCGTCATTTTCAAAAATGGAATCAGGTAAACCCCACATTCAACAACAGTTTCTCCACAGCAATCCCACTCGAAAACCCATTTCTACAAACTCCCAAAACATTTTATGTACAAGGGGAGGCTAGTGTATGTATGATAATAACATTTATATCAATTGGTCTCGTGGTCAGGTGCAGGAGAGTACCAGGCAGGAAGTGTGCCTTTGGTTCTAAGCATTCTGGTAAATGGGGAATCCAGCATTCTTGCTCTCTCTTCTTCCTCTATTTCTTCTGCAGATTTTGGCAACCCATCTGGGATATGACTGAATATTTTCCCTTCATGTTCAGTCTGCAATGGCTTTGCCTTACTTGAAATTCCTTTGTTGTTTCCATTGTTGTGGATGGATGCGATTCCATGTAAGAAACCAATCAGTGACTTAACTCCCCCTGCTTGTATAATTAACTGCTCTACCTCTTCTTTCGCTACCTCTTTCTGTCATCCATTGCAAAGTTAACTACTGACTATGTTTTCTTGAACTTAAAATATCTATGTCTATGTCTACCATCCATATAATCCTTCAAAAATCGTCCAAAAAATTTCAATATATATATTTATACCTGTTTTGAACATATATCATATCCCATAGTATCACCAAATTTCAAAAATTGACTGCTAGAGTCATAGTTGGATCCTCGTAATTATGGCATAAAAACACTAGAGACTAACTATTCTTTCCTACTTTGATTTATTTTCTACGAAATCAAACGAAAATGAACTAAACTAGGAAAATAATAATTTATGTAAAGTTACCACAATAATCTAATCAATAAACTGGAATTATTATGGATTTTAAAACCTTCCCAGATTAGTTTAATTGAATTTAGAATTAAATGAATTCATAGAATCTACCTATAGATTCTAGACTTAACATATTTCACCTGTATTTTCTTATCATCCAAATAAGTGCAATATCTCAATTATTTAAAATTTAAATCTATCAAAAGCTTACCTCAAGATCTTTGAGTTCGAAATAAGCTCTCCAGCAACTATAAGATTCGTCTCCTTCAAGTGTCGAACAGTAATCTGAAAATAACGAAATTACCAAAATAAATACTAAATCACTATTGATTTCTTTTTTAAAAGTTATACAAGTAATTGACGTACCAGCGAGATCGTTCTCAGATTTCTCAATCAAGGGAGGGTCTTTAACAGCACGCTCGAATTTTGTTCTACTAAAAGGCTCGAGCTTCGGTATGTAGGCGTCGTTGCTCGAAGAACAGCGAATCGTGGAAGCAAATCTCGTTTTCGACAACGGTGATAATCCCGAACGGCGGATATCCTTAACCTCCACAAGGATAGGAGCAGAATAGGTACGTAAGAGGATGGACTTTATCATCGTGGCCCAAAATCACAGAAATTTTCTTGTTTTGCTGGTAAAGATGATAATGTGTGGCAATGCGTTTCAAAATTTATAGTGGAGTGGAACAAACTGGATAAGAATCTAATAAAGATATTTTATTTGAATGATTGGGATTAGGATATTTTGTATTGAGCTTTTGAATATTTGGATGACAGGCGAATCGTAGCCGTTGGATCTGGTTTGATCTTAAGCCGCCCACGGCTTTTGCACTTGTTGGGATTTTGGCCCTTCATCCGTTGTTTTTCTAGCCGATCCCTTGTTTTTGTAGATGGATAAGCTTAATTTTCTTCTTAAATTAATTTTGGCTTTTGCATAAGCTTAATTAAGAATCAAAGTAACCATTACATCAAAAATAAAATTTTACATTTCCAAATCAACATAACCTTTAATTTAATAATTTTGAACGACTTATTTAATATAAAAATACTTTAATATCTAATTAAGTAGAATCAACACAAAATGATAATATATTTCAATAATATTATAAGTAAATAATATTATATTTTGGATAAGTTACACTAACAGTCACTCAACTTTCAAAAAATGACAAACCAGTCACTACCATTACAAATGTAACAAAAATCCGAGGTGGCCCGTTAACTTACCATGTTGGCATCCCACGTGGAAACGACATCCTCTACAACATTCCTGTTAACTTGCAGCAGTAGGAGAAGAAGAATAAAGAAAAAAAAACCCCTTTTTCCATTCAACAAAAATTGTTTCTCCTTTTCCCCCTTTCCCATTCTAAACCAATACTCCTCTTTTGTCATTGATGCCTTACCCGACTCTACTGATGAACAAACCGTCATCTCCGAAGATAATTTTAATGATCTTGGGGTCATCATTTCGGCTTGCTAGTAAAGCCATGCCATACACAAGTCATGTATCCAACATACCGGCTATGGACTCATTCATCTTTAGAGCATAAGCCTTCACTTATATCAAAGCACATGAGTTGTATATGAATGGTTAATGACTAACTCAGGATTTAGGTAAATCACACCATGAACGTCACAAGTGAATTAATTCACAAATGGATTTTGAATTAATTCATCTTGGGTTAGTCCAATGTATCATTCTACCAATGAATACATCTATGCTACTACTCGTGGAGTCAAATGCTCCAATAGCCAAGACTAGCCATCTCTCCAATTAAAATTGTAGGCTACATAATAATCCTTCTCAGTATTTGAATCAAATATTCACTTCAATTCTTTTACAGGATTACAAATTTAGTTAGATTATCTACTGAAGTAAATTATCTTTCTTGTAATATAAACGTTCTTATAATGCCACTTATCTTGAGTTTGAATTTAGACAATCAATAAGCTAATATTTGCTTGTCACATTTTCGCTATACATGCAAAATATAAAAGACAAAAGTATAAATGACATAGTAGTGAAATATGAAATTAACTTTATTTATTTATCGTTCAAATAAATAGAAAATAGTTATATGTTTACTACAATATGGGCACATTTCCCAACAGTATGCAAGTATAGTTATGCTTGAAATAATGTTAAACTAATGTATATAAATTATTGAATGCCATTGAGATTTTGATTTTGAATGGTTGGATGAAATTGATTATTAGAATATCATATATGTGTGTTTAGGATGTATTAAAAGCTTGTAAATATTGTTCATTTGGTAAAAATATGATAGGAATATGACCAAGCCTGTGTTGTGTAAAAATTATAGGTTTTTGGTAAGAAATTGTACAAATAGTATGTGACGTTGCGACGTCACATATGTTATCACGACGAGTCCTAGACGACGTGAATTTTGTTTTCGTGACGAGGAGGCCATTTGGCTAAGTCAGTATGTTGTGTCGCGATGAGGAACCCCCTCATGTCGTGACATTAACTCAAAGTTTTCAAATCTTTTCTATTTGATCCTTGTTCGATCGCGAGTTAACTTACCCGTGAATGTTTATTCATGGTACAGATCACTTATATATCTTGTGGTTATGTGATTGATTATGCAAATTCATATTTAAATTGATCGGAGTTACTCCAACAATGAATGTGACACACTACGACTCAGACCCAACGATCGGGTCGGGTATAAGGTGTTACAACAGTGCTTTTTATCTTCTGGTCTAACTCATTAGCAACTTTTAGTGACCAATTTTTAGTTTTTGTAGGTTACTGTAACACCCCTAACCCGTCTCTATCGCCAGATTAGAGTTATGGAGTATTACAGTACAATTGGAAAATTTTAAACATCATAACATTCAATAATTTAGATATATTATAAACCATTCATTATCATACATTTTGTCCTTAAATTGAGCCCTCAAGGCCCTAAAAATAACTTGGAAGCAATTTGGGATTAATTTGAAACAAATCAAAAACTGTAGAAAAAAGTAACAAAAATTGAAAACAAGGGTCACATGGCCGTGTGAAATCACCCTAGGTCATGTAACTTTTGAACAAGGGATACACAGCCATATCCCAGCCTGTGCCCTCACCTGTGTAACTCTCTGAGTAGGGTCACACGCCCGTGTGCCAGGCTGTGTAACTCTCTGAGTTGCCCTACACGCTTGTGTGCCAAGCTATGTGTTAGGCCGTGTAACTCACTGACTTGAACCCTAAGAAAATTCTCAGATGACACATGACCATGTCGTCAAGCCGTGTGCCTCACACGGCCGTGTGATAGCCCATGTCTCAGGCCGTATAAACCGAAAATTCACCTAAAATCAAGCCATTTCATAACCTAACCATGCATAAACATTCAATCCATTTGTGCACACTTTAAAAGGACCTAAACATAATCCAAACATACATAAAGATGCCATTTTAAGACCCTAATTCAATTAACCAATATGCCATTCAAATGCACCACAATACACCAAAACTACAACTATCAAAACATGTCAATATTGTCCCATTTCATACATGATAAACTATTCCAACTACGTACCAAAACATACCACACATAACCATTTTCAAACCATTCAAAACATACCATAAGAACCTTATTTACAAGCATTAACAAGTGACTAAAATGACATAATTTGGCGAGGTATCAAAGTGCAACAAACTAACACAACTTTAATAACTTAACATACCAAAACATACATCATAAAGATCCTATACATGCCATTAATAACCTTGGCCAAAATGCACAAAAACTACCAAAATGATCACTCGATAGTGTGATAGGTCTCCGACGAGCTTCCAACCAAATCGAGCTTACGATAATATATAAAACAATAAAAGTAAACTACATAAGCAACGAGTGCTTAGTAAGCTCGTATAAAATTAAAACATAACTTACCATTTCTATAATAAAATTCATAGAATAAGTACAAACCAATACCAATGCCATAAGCTTAGTGTAAGCCTATACAACATCACCAACTCACAAGTTAGTATGTCCATCCATAGCATAAATGAAATCATTCATAAAATATGTAATTTTCCATATAAGTACAACATCATTTAGTTCATCAATCCTTTCGTTAAATCATGATTCAATCTATTTGCATACTTACCATTTCGTTCCATTTTCTTGCCCGTTGAACCATCTAGAATTACATCGAATACTCGAGAAAACTCACACAAAGTGTGCCTTTCCGTAACATTTCCTTTACATCATTGCTCACAAGAGTTGTGGGTCGGAATGTAAGCTACACGATGCTACTCATGCGAGTTGTGGAGAATCTGCAATAAATGCAGGACCTCAGCTATCGATAGGACATTTAAGACCAACACCCAAAACATGAAATCTCTAATTACATGTCATTTGTATCCTAATGATTTCTAAGGTTCAACCGGGACTCAATATCCGTCAATTCATCATAGCATTTGTAACGACCCGTTTTTAATGAAATCAGAACAGTGGTTTTGGGACCACAAATATGAGGTCATAAAATTTAATTTAATATTATTTTATGGTTTATAGCATGTTATAATTATGGTATAAAAATTACGTTAAGAAATTTTACCGTTTGTATGCTCAATTTGTGAAAAAAGACTAAATCGCGTAAAGTGTAAAAATTGGATTCTATTAGCTAAAAGGGTTAAATAGCTATAGAAATTTAAATTGGAAGTCCTTATATGGAAATTAAACCATTAAATGTGATAGTGGAAGTTGTTGGCTTGGCAATAGTGTAATTATTAAATGATGTAAAGGGTATTTTGGTCTTTAGGCATAATAAGACAAAAGTAATAAATGAAAGAAAAATTTTCATCCTTTCTTTCTTTCTTCAGCCGATTTTGAAGAGGAAAGAAGCCATATTTGGTTGAGCAACATTCGTCCAAGCTTTTATTGTCCAATTAGGTACGATTTTTAGTTCCGTTTTTAATGATTTTTATGTTTTTAAGATCGTTGCAACTAGATCTAGCTAGCCTGTGCATTTAATTTTGAAAATATGAAAGTATTTAAGTTTTTCTATTGATAAATATGTTAAGGTTTTAAAGTCTAATAGGAGAAAAATAATGGTTGTTGTTAGATAAACAACATTTGTAAAGAAATTTTCTATGAAATTATCAATTAGAGATTAAATTGAGAAATATGAAAATTTTATGATATATATGTGAAATTATGAAATTTAAGGGCTGCTGTAGGCTTATAAGATATTCGACTAGGTTGAGTGTGATGAAATTTAATGAATTTCATTTTACAAGCCTAAGAACTAAATTGCAAAGAATTAAAAGTATAAGGGCAAAATGGTAATTTTTCCAAAATATGTGTTGGACTGAATTGAATGTGTTTAGTATTGAATTGAGTTAAATTCATTTCTTTAGATCCGGTTAGACCTCATACGGAGTTAGATCAAGGCAAAGAGAAAATCTCGGGTTAATCGCCTTCGAATTTATGTAAACTCGTCGAGGTAAGTTTGTGTAATTAAATTTCGTATTTATATGCTTTAATTGAAATACATGAATGTGAATGGTTTAATTATTTCGTATAATTATTGAAACATAACCGATATTGTACGAAGAATACCAAGCCCCGTTGTAACCTTCAAAATTCGTGGGATATAAATGACAATGTAATTAGGGTTACCGATTTGGTCGAGGTCTTGCATATGTTGTAGACCCACCAAAGCTCATATGAGCTTATCGATATTCAGCTCGTATGAGCTTACAGATATTCAGCTCGGATGAGCTTACCGTTTGTCACTTGTATGAGCATACATGTATAAGAATTGACAGATTACCGTTCAGTACACTTTCGTGTGTACTACCCGTGTATCCTACAATATTCTAAGTGGTTCAACGGGCATAGTATTATTACGAGACTTTACAAGTTCGATACAAACTAGTACAAGTATTTACATGGAAATGGTATATATATGATATACAGATATATGGTATATATGTTACATGTACATAGAATTTAATAATTGTTAAATTCATACATAATTCTGTTACGAGTTTACATGAAATCGATACGAACTAGCACAGGTATATATGTAAATTACACGAAATGGTTTATAAATGATATATGAATACATGGTATAGATGTTACATGTATATGGAATTTAAATAGTTAATGAATTCATACATGATTCTTGGTTTTTATATGAATACATGGCTAATTTGGTAAATGGTTCAGCGGGCAATATTCTGATAGGATATGACAAGAGTTTGATACGAACTATTATTGGTATAGATATGAATTACAGGGAAAATGGTATTATATGCTATATTGGTATATGAAATGGATGCTACATGTTTATGCAACTTGACTAGTTGTTGAGTTCATCCGTGATTATTGATTCATAGGTGAATTTACATGACTAACATGGTTGGTGTATATGTACTCAGGCTTTGGCTAAGTGTGGTTGGATTATACCACGTTAAAATTTTATGTTATGCATTGTAATGGTATATGCATAAACGAAAATATACTTGTGATCATGAAAATGTGATTTTTGGTTTATATATGTGTTTATATGGTTAACTTGGTTGATAATTATATGTTAAGCTTTTGGGCTAAATTAAGTTGTGATATACCTTGTTTCACTTACTTCATTTGTGATCAAATGGGTATGTGAAGAATAAAAAAACGATAAATTGCTTCAATTAAAATCGCTATAGTAGTATGGGATGGTATGAGTTTTTTTTTGTATGATTGGAATATGTTTAGCCACATGTTGGAATTATAATTGCACGTAAGTAGTGGATACTTATGTTATAATGTTTTGAGGTAAATTGGGTTGATAATGTGTTATTTAACCTTGAGAGGTTATTGTTGTTTAGGCTAAGGCCAAGACACGTCGGATTGACTTAAATGGATTGCACTTATAAATTGAAACAGTGAACTTTATTTTTAAGTTGCGAACTTATTAAGCTTAATTGCTTACTCTGTTTATTTTTCCATGATTTTTAGATATCGAAAGCTCGTTCGAGTTGGAAGTTGTCGGAGATTTCATCATACCATCTATCGGTTATTTTTGGTACTGATGGTTTATAATTTTGGTCCTATTTGATTTGGTCAAGTATTTAGCCATTTGATTTGATTTGTTTGATACATGTTGTTATGTATATATATATAACTAAATGGTCTTGTCACATTGATATATGTATTATGATGGTATGTGATATTATAACATGTTATAAGCTTGATATTGGTTGGCTTTGAATGCCTAATTATGTCATGATTATATGCAAATTGTCGTATTTAGGTTGGCACCACTTTGGGTGAGGAAAATGGCTTGGAAGATAGCCTATTTTTGTCGACACGGGCGTGTGTCTTGGCCGTATGTGACACACGGCTAGGTGACACGGCCGTGTGTCCCTTGATACTATTTAGAAATTAAGTCACTAGCTCCACACGGTCTAGCACACGGGCGTGTGGCTTGGCCGAGTGGCACAAGTTAGTATACCCTCCAATTTGCACACGGCCTGGCACATGGGCGTGTGAGGCCATTTCGAAGGGTACATGGCCTGGCACACGGGCATGTGGTCTGGCCGTGTGACCCAACTCAGAGAGTTACACGAGGTCGGACAAGGCCTATAGCACGGGCGTGTCCCTTAGTCAGACGGGCGTGTCCCCTGTCCACACGGGCGTGTGACCCCTGCACTTTGAAAAA
The DNA here is from genome assembly GCF_025698485.1 of Gossypium arboreum. Lineage (NCBI taxonomy): Eukaryota > Viridiplantae > Streptophyta > Magnoliopsida > Malvales > Malvaceae > Gossypium > Gossypium arboreum. Next base: position 3,787,162 of record NC_069081.1, read on the forward strand.
TTTTCCATGTTTTCATAAAAATTCATTGAGTGCTCAGTGTAGTCCCGAACCACTTTCAACGACTATTTAGGGCCTTGAAGGCTCGTATTAGGGACTATATGAATGAATTAGAGTGGTTTTTTATTTGAATGAAAATTGTATATGACAAGTTTGAATGATTGAGTTATAAGTCCGATAATGCTCCTAACCTTGTTTCGTTGTCGAAAACGGGTTAGGGGTGTTACAGCATTGATACATTGTATATTAATTCATTTACATCAAAACAACATAATAATCATTCAATTTAAAAAACATTAAAGCAATTACAGTTCATACAAACTTACCTCGATAATCAGTGTAGCGACGTGAAAATTTTAACTTGGTCGCTAATTGTGGCGATTTAGTGAAAACTTGAAAACTGAAGTTTGATTTTGAAATAAAGAGGGAGTCGCCACCAATCCTTTTTCCTAGGTGTGATCGGACACCTATTAGATTTCTTTCTTTTTTTTTAAAAAAAACAAAAAGAAGGCCGAATTTAGGTCTACGTCAAAATCCAGAGAAAAATTAGGGTTCAAGAGTTGGTTACGCGCGAGGAAGGTATTAGCACCCTCGCGACGCCCAAAATTGGTATCTTGTAAAACACGTGTTGTCTTGATTTTCAAAAATACGAGTTCAATATAAGATTTAATCATGACCTGATTGAAAAGACGAGAAATTTTAGTTTTTTGGTTTTTTTAGAAGGGTGTTCTGTCTTTAACACGAGCCGACAAATTCCATCCAACATAGCGATGAAATCTACGGCTTAATGTTAAATCGATGCATTGTCTTACTTATTAAAAACAAGAATAAGATTTTCAAAATAATGCAAAGCAAATTAATAAATAAAAATAAATAGAAGACAGATCTAGAAGTATATTGAAGCAAATATAGGTGTAACAATAATATTACAAACAATAAAGATGTATGCGATATTAAACGTAATACGAGAATTAAACATGAAATGGAAACGGTGAATGTATATGTATACGCGTATAATAATAGTATTAAGAGTATAAAGCGTGAAATATATATATATATATATATATGAATGATAATAGTATTAGAAATTTACTATATAATATTTGAAATATACATAAAGTAAGTAAAATATATATCACTAATAATGTTGAAGTATATACATAATAATATATATAAAAATTTTAAAAACGTATGTATAAAAATATATATATATAAGTTTATAATGACAATAATAATAAAAGAACATATAAAAATAAATATAACTTAATACTTTTAAAAATAAAACAATGGTTAATAATAGCATAAAGGGTAAACATATATAGTAAACATTAATGTTAAGACAATACTATAGACATGAAGAATTTATATATAATGAAGACACACAATAATGCTAATAATGATAATAATAGTAATAATGATACTAATAATGGTAAAAATAATATAATAATGATAGCATGAATATTATATACAAACAAAAATAATAATAAATAATATTAATAACAATAATAGTAAAAGTATAAAGAAAGTATGACATTATTGTAAGGTAAGGGAAATAAAGTAATAAATAATAATATGTTAAAGATGGTAAATATAATAGTAAATATAATGATGTTACCACATATAAAGAGCATGTATATACATATATGATAAAAATATTCATTAATATTATATATAATAGTAATACTAAAAATAATGATGTAATATAAAAGGTAAATATAATACAATAATAATATTAAAATAAAGTAATTAAGATAATACTATATATATATACATACATGTATAATAAAACCTATACTAATATTACATATAATAATAATACTAAAAATAGTAATAATAATACATTAAAAATAATTATGTTAATAACCGAATATTAATAATAATAATAATAATAATAGAAATAATAGTATTAATAATATTAGGAATAATACTAACAATACTAAAAAATGAAAATAAAATAAATAAATAAATAAAATGAAAAGGGACGAAAATTGAATTAAAATAAAAGTTTTGGGCGAATTTTAAAAGAAAGTAAAGAGGAGAGGACTTATTAGAACACGCGAAAAACGTGAAGGGACCAAAACAACAATAATTCCTTCCCCTCAAAACGCAGCGTATTAGTGGGGGCTAAATTGAAAACCACGAAGGATTATGGGGCCAAATTAAAAACATGAAAGATTTAATTACAAAACATCAAAAAAGCGGAGGGGTTAAACGCGCAAATAACCCCTCCCTTAAAAAACACGTGGATCCTACCTGGAGCAGGTCGGGTCGACCCGACCCAGGGCCAAAACGACGTAGTTTTTGTTTAAAAGAGGGGGGGACCAGAACGGTGCGTTTTGGTCCCTATAAAAGCCAAATTTTTTTGAAAATTTTTCATTTTGTAGCAGGAGAAGAAAAAAAAAAGAAAAAAAAAGGGGGGAGAGGAGAGAGGGGGGCTACCAGCCATAGGCCGGCCATTGTTCGATCGACGGACCTTCGCCGGCGCTGGCGCCGGCCATCGTACACGGTGGCCGAAAAGGTAAAATTTTCCCTTTTTTTTTGTTTTTTTATTTTTATATTTTTCGTATTATACGCTTATATATTTGGTGATTTTTTTTGATATATATTTGTGCAAAAATAATCCTAAAACAGTAGCTAAAAGAAAATCGAATCACCTTAGGTTTTCCACTTTTTGATTCTTTGATCTTTGGTTTTTTGTTTGCTTGAACGTTATTCTTGCATTTGAATACTGATTGGATTGCTAGTTTTGCCTTGGGATCGAATTTTTTCTTATTTTTTTGTGTTTTAACTGCCGACCCATTTACATTTGTTTTCATGGTTTTTATAGCCTATAATTTTTACAAGTTGTTTCCTTCCTTTTGCTGTTGAGTGTTCTTTTTGTCCTTGCAGGGTGGTTGAATGGTGGCATGGGGCTGACAGCAGTGATGGGACAGAAACGGTGGTCAGATGGCAGAGGTAAGTGGCCGGTCAAAAGGGTGGTTAGGGTTTCGGTTGAGAGCTGATTAGAGTTAGGGGTAATTGGGCTGTTAAGTTTTTGATGGGTTAGTAGGTTTAGGTATTGGGTTGTTGGGGTTTTGGGCTTTTGTAATTGGGTTTTGGGGTTTAATGATTGGGCCTCTCGGTTTGATTGTAATGGGTCTGGGTAATTTGTAAACGGCCCAAAATTGGCCTATAACAATCAGGGCGTAGAAATAAAGTTGAGTACCAATGCTTTAGCTTTTCCTCGATTTAGATCTGATTGTGGTTTATCTTGATCTATATAAATAATTTTATTCAGTTTAGTGCTTCTAGAATTCAATTCAGTTCAATCCATAATTCATATTTATGAAAAATTATGAATTTACCCTTAACATTTTAACTTTTCATAATTTAGTCCTTAAGCTCATAATTTGGAATTTAACCATTTTAATCCTCCATATAGGCTAACCGAATTTCATAGGGACTTATACCAACTCATTTAAGCCAACATTTCATAATTTTAACATGAAATTTTACTAATTTCTTAAACAAATCCCTAAATGCAATTTCATAAAAAATCACTTAACAAAACTTGTTTATTTTTCAACAAAGATAAATAATCCGTCAACTAATATCAAAACCTATTCAAAAAAATTCATGGCAAGTCCCTTAACCTTTAAAATTTTTGCAAATTAACCCCCGGGCTAGCTAAATTAAGCTAAAACGGACTCAAAAACATAAAAATCATTAAAATTGGGACTTGAATTCACTTACATGCATCAAGGAAGCTTGACCAATTATCTCATCCTATTTAATGGCTATTTTAGGGTTTGAAAAAAATGAAGATGATACCATCTTTGTTTTATGTTTTATTATTTAGTTTTACTTTTATTTACTAAATTACTACTTTAACCTTTAAAAATTATCAAAATTTCATTTAAACTATGTTTATGCATATCCACTAACCCTTTAATTGGTAAATTTACCAGCTTAGTCCATTAACATTCCTTTCCATAGCCATTTAGCCCTTTTAACAAATGGAACTCAACTTTTTTACCTTATATGATTTAGTCTTTTTTACTTAATTAATAATGTAAACATCAAAATTTCTTAACGAAATTTTAATACGACCTTAATATAATCTTGTAAACATTAAAATAATAATAAAATAATAACTCACTCATCAAAATTGTGGTCTTGAAATAACTGTTTCTAACACTGTTGAAAACAGGTTGTTACAACTCTCCTCCTTAAAGGAATTTTCTTCCTCGAAAATCTTACCAGAAAATAGGTTCGAGTGTTGCACTTTTTCCTAGGTAGCCTCTTTAGTTCCGTAACGTTGCCAGAGAACTTTAACTAAAGCTATTCTTTTATTTCTTAACTCTTTAACTTCTCGAGTTAAATTTTTGATCGATTCTTCATTGTACGACATATCTGGCTGAATCTCAACATTTATAGGTGAAATTACGTGTGAAGGGTCTGATCGATACTGTTGTAACATCGACACATGAAACACGTTATAAATTTTCTCTAACTCTGACGGTAAAGCCAATCGATAAACCACTGGCCTAATCCTCTCGATGATCTCATACGGCCCGATGAATCGCGAACTAAGCTTTCCCTTTCGGCCAAATCAGAGAAATTTTCTCCAATGTGATACTTTCAGAAATACTCTATCACTGACTTGATATTCAATATCTTTTCTTTTCAAATCTACGTAGGATTTTTGACAGTTAGAAGCAGCTTTCAAACTGTCTCATATTACTTTAACCTTTTCTTCGGTTTCTCTAATCAAATCAATACTTAATAACTTTTTCTCGCTCAGTTTAGTATAACGGAGTTCGACATTTTGACCATACAAAGCTTCATACGACGCCATTTTAGTACTCGTCTGATAACTATTATTGTAGGCAAATTCAACTAACAGTAGAAATTTCTCCCAATTACCTTTGAATTCTAAAACACAACATCGGAGCACATCCTCAAGTACCTGAATTACTCGCTTAAACTGACCATCGGTCTGTGGATGAAACGCTGTGCTGAAATATAGTTGAGTACCCAGAGCTTTGTGTAATTTACTCCAAAATCGAGAAGTAAACCGTGGATCCCTATCAGAGATAATAAATACCGGTACACTATGCAGTATAACAATCTAAAAAATGTACAATCCTGCCAACTTTTTAAGTGAATAATCTATTAGAAAGAAATGCACGGATTTAGTCAACCAATCTACAATAACCCATACAACATCTTTCTTCCTTGGAGATAAGGGCAATCCCGATACAATATCCATTATAATATGTTCCCATTTTCACTTTGGAATCATCACAGGTTATAATAAACCAAAAGGTACTTGATGCTCGGCTTTAACTTGCTGACAAATCAAACATTTCGATACAAACTCTAAAATCTCTCGCTTCATTCCTGGCCACCAGTACATCTGTTTCAAATCACTATACATTTTATTGCTACCAGGATGTATCAATAAGCTACTACTGTGAGCTTCTTGTAAAATCTTCTGAATAATATTAGAATTCGTCGGAACACAAATCCTGTTTCTAAATAATAGAGAATGTAACAAAAACTTATACAAAAAAGGACTTTGATGAACTTGAAAGACAAAAGGAACAAGTTGGAAAATAAGAAGACTTGGAACTATAGAGAAACACTTAAGAAAATTGGAAGCAAGGTTCCTCTCAAAGAGCGTTAAAACCTTTATTTATAGAAAAAGAACCAAGTTAGTGAAACAACAGAAAAGAAATAAATGATAAAGAGCCCCCGAAACAATTTAATCGTTGGCCAATAAAGTGGTGCTATATCAAAAGATAGCAATCAAACCTATTAAAAGATGTTGTTTCAAAATTTTGAAATTATTGTCGAAGTAATCATTAAACTTCACCATCGATATTCTAAACGACAACAATTTCCATTTTCACCAAAAAAATGACATCCCATCACCCTAATATCATAGTCTTCGAGAAGCTCATTTTGTAAACTTTTTTTTAACTTAGGGATAATTGTTATACTCCTAATCCTAAGTACTTCCCATGCCTCTCGTACATGAGCACTTTACACCGTTATAAATACATTTATGAAAAGAGTATTGTTGCAATGCCACTAAGAACACATCAAATCTAATCTCATTAATGTTTCCAACTTCTTTGGCTCATCAACCTTGAAAGGGGTCACGTTCATACAATACTCTAATCTAAGCTTAAGTTAGACTCTACTAATGAGGAAATAATGGAATACAGGGATCACTCTAAGTGCTCTCCTATCTATAAATACCCTTTTTTCCAAGAAAAGAATGATCATGTCGTCAAACATGATATTCATGTTTTGCTCGAGTGCAACCTTAACTCCCTCAAGTCACCATTTCTAACGACTTTTCGCATCACCTATGATATGAACTGCCTTCTTTCTAACAAATTTTCACACCTCTTATACCGTAAACCACTATCATTGTATTGTTGTACACCTCATATAACATAATTATTATAACAACAATTAAACTTTTATTTATAATATTATTTTATAATTCATTTTACACAAATATTTTCAAATGATAAAAATATAAAATATTAAGATTTTATATTTGGATCTGAAAAGTTTGTATTTAATCCACGACCGCGGATAAGACTGAGAGGTGGGAGTATTTTATCATGACGACGTAGACATAGAAAATATTACCCATGTCATGTGAAAAGTCATCCTTAGCCAGAGACATATGATAACATTTCGGATAAAAATAAAAGCAGTCAAGTTTCTTACGTGCCAACATTTTAGACGATCATAATCTCCTAAACCTTTGTTTCCTTTTCCCACGCATTTTATTGCTGTCTAACTAAACTACTAAACCATATTTCTATATAAATTAAACACAACCAAATTCCACATGCTCTGTTTTACCCTTCTCTATCTTTCTTTGAAATTTCAATTTCAACAACCGCTGAAGCTTAGATGATCCAACGATATATCCATATATGCATGAGAAGAAGATTGAATTTTATGATTTCTCTGTTTCCCTCTTCAATGTTTAAAAAGATTTAATAATTTGAATTCCTGAATCCTTCGGGAAGAAACAAACAAAAGCTGGATAATGAAGCCAATGGAGACAATACAGGATCTGATTGACGAAGCCAAAGTACGTACACTTTGGTTGGCCATGGTTATCTTTATCGTCACTTATTTCTTGTCTCGTAAGTTAATTGATAATATTCCAAAAAATAATTATTTGTTTTATGTTGTTTCTCTTTCAGATATTTAAATTGTATTTTTTTAATATATGATTCTTTGATTCTACATCATTTGGATACTTCTTGGAAGTTTTTCGGACGATTCCAACGTATTAGGAATCAATTAAACATTGTATTTTGCATTTCTGTTGATTGATCATGTTTTGGTTTTCCATTACTATTTTGTGTTTATGTAGTTTCATTTCTACATTTATGAATGGATTATAAGTAATTTTTTGAAGTTTCAGGAGTACTCTGTTTTATTAATCTTCTTCTTTTGTTAATTTGTGCAGATACAAGTACGTCAATGTGGATGAATTTACCTATAGCAATTATTATTGTTTCCACATTCAGAGCTATAGCTAATGAGGTTGAGTTCAAATGGAAAGTTAAATCAGTTCATCCCCGAACCTATTTATCTCATTTGGAGAGGAAACAGTTGTCTGTGAATGATTCCCGCCTTTTTAGCTCACCGCCTCCACCCAAGTGGAAGCAGAAGATTGATTCTCCTATAGTTGAGGCTGCTCTCAATGAATTTATTGATAAAATACTTAGGGATTTTGTCATTAATTTGTGGTATTCGGAGATAACTCAAGATAGAGAAGCCCCTGAGCTGATACGTGCATTGATTTTGGATGCTATTGCTGAAATAACTGAAAGGGTGAAAGAGATAAACCTTGTTGATTTGCTTACAAGGTGGGTTTTTAGTTTAAGAAGGTTTCCGCTCTAAACATATTTCACGCTTTTAAAGCTCAAGGCTTTCAAATGGTTGTCTAATGTCTCAGGGATATAGTTGATTTGATAGGAGATCACTTGGATCTTTTTAGAAGAAACCAAGCTGCAATAGGTGTTGATGTTATGGCAACATTATCATCTGAGGAGAGGGATGAAAGATTGAAACACCACCTTATGGTTTCTGGAGAGCTTCATCCTGCATTGCTTTCACCAGAGAGTGAGTACAAGGTGTGAGTGGAGTGTTCTGATCAAAACACATTTTGCCTTTGCATTTCAGGGGTTGCTTTTGTTTATTTTTATTTTTTTCAGGTTATTCAGCAGCTTTTTGGCGGAGTTTTAGCAGTAGTATTGAGACCTCGAGAAGCTCAATGTCCTTTGGTTCGAACTATTGCTCGTGAGATTGTAACTTGCTTGGTAGTGCTACCTCTTTTGAATTTGGCAAGCCCTCGGTAAGTTTTCAAGCTTTAACTTCTAGATAGCAAAAAACGGAATTCGTACCGTACTTAAAATTGCCATTCCGTTTAACTCAGTTAACCTAAACTTTTAGGTTAAGAATTTTGATGTTAATTGGAAATGCATTTTTTTAGTGTTTATTTGGTTCTTAAATAGAGTGGAATGATTTGTGTTTATACAACTCGATTAAATTCTTACCCTTGACCACTGTATGTAAACCAATGGGTGGAGAATGTTTAGAAGGTTACCCATGCTGAACTTCAAGCACTTTGTTTTAACTTAGTATATACTTTCCTCTGTTAATAAAGAATCCTTATTCTATCCCTTTTCCCTATATGTTTTGTTAGGTATATCAATGAAGTGATTGAATATGTTCTACTTGCCATTAAAGAAGATTTGAATAAGATCGTGGCAGGTTTTGATCAGTCTTCAGTGGGAGTACGTGATGATGGTTCTATGTCATGCAAAACACCGTCCTTGAATAGACAAGAAACTGATTTAAATTTGGTTAGAATTGACAATCAGAAAGAAACATATCCAGTTTGTAACAGATATGAGGAAGAACCAGTGCACCATAGACCAGCTGATTGGGCTCGAAAATTAGAGGCAGCAACCCAGAGAAGAACTGAAGTTCTTGCTCCTGAAAATCTTGAAAACATGTGGACAAAAGGAAGAAACTACAAAAAGAAGGAGAGAAAATATGTAAAAACAGGATTTCAAGAATCTATCCCTAAAGGTTCTGAGACAAAGAGTAGTGTACTGATGGGGAATTCAGTAAATGATTTCTCAAGAAACAAGACCAGAACTTCTATGCGAAGCGAAGAGAAAACTAGGACGCAACTAGAGCATGGCTTGAGCCTTGACACCCAGTCATGTGATGATAACATGATAGACACAAAGTTAGCTAAGTCATCATCATTTGAAGGAGATCGTCATGTTAATACATTTAATAATGTTAGTGAGAAAGCTGCTGATGGAAATAAAATTAGGCTTAAGAGATCCAGTAGTACCTCTGATTTGAAAGTTGGAACTGATACAAAGAAGGCACTTAGTGTAGATGTTGAAGGGCCTATTTTTTCAGAATGCTATGGCCCTGATTTTGACAGGCATAGTGAAGAATATGGGGGTAAGATTGCCTCAAATCTAGTACTTCGCAATGAGGGGCCACATATTCCCAAGCTTAGGTGTCGGGTAAGGATTCCTGTCAATAGTGCTGCTAGTTATGCAAATTTGAAAATTGCACTGCTAGATGAATCAAGGTGTGACATGGGATATAAATTAAAATAGTTCTTGAGCTTGGTCGTGTTGATTGTTTTCACAGTCACTCTCATTTCTCTTATCTAAAACTAGATTTGCTATTTTCTGTCTATCTCTGCAGGTTATTGGAGCATACTTTGAGAAACTTGCATCAAAATCATTTGCAGTTTATTCAATTTCTGTGACTGATGCGGAAAACAGAACTTGGTTTGTCAATAGAAGGTTTTATCTCGCCCAACTTAAAAAAAAAAAAAAAAAACTAAGAGAATTGAAAATGTTAAAATGCCGTTTAAGGGCCTTTACTTAGTTCAATGTCCCTCTTGATATTTTGAAGTCTTTAAAGTTTAAACCACAATGTATTGGTCTCAAGAGAACAAAATGAAGCTCTGAGAATTTGATTTATTTCTTCTTTAATGGTTAATCTTGTCTCTCTCTTTTTAATCTGCAGATACAGAAATTTTGAACGGTTGCATCGACATCTGAAAGAAATTCCCAATTATTCATTACATTTGCCCCCCAAAAGGATATTTTCATCAAGCACTGAGGATACTTTTGTTCATCAGCGGTGCATTCATCTTGACAAATATCTGCAAGTAATTGATGTCCTAGTCTTTCATTTTTTTTAGGATGGTTACTTTTGAACCTGTTTCTTCAACTCAGCCACCTCTTTACAGGAACTGTTGTCTATACCCAATGTGGCTGAACAGCATGAAGTGTGGGATTTTTTAAGTGTTTCCTCGAAGGTGCGTGTCTTATTGGAATTGGGTGCTCCCTTATTTTCTATGGATAAAATGAATGACATCCAACACTAATTGTGCTTGTAATTTTCTTTTGAAGAATTACTCTTTCGGAAAATCCTCATCAGTGATGGAAACCCTTGCAGGTATGTTGTTTCTGTTCTTGGTTATTATGCCATCCTTACTATTTATGCTCTGGTTTCTGGCTGTCAGTTGCACTTCGTGGTTTTACTACTTCAAAACACAAGATCTTCTAGAAATCTTCTTAAAAAAATCAATAAGCTAATGATACTCCAAGTGGGCATCAATAAGTTTGGGAACTCAATCATATGCTTTATCTTTCAGTCTGTCATTCAGTTGTCTGGTAGATGATGTTTAGCTATACGATTGATGTCACCTTTTACGCTAATGGATTTTACCCATACCAGCTTTCAGAGATTTACACATTTTATTGCTTGCTTAATATTAGTTGATCTCCAGATTTCTTATGAATACTTTATCATCCTTTCGCAGTTACATTGTGTTCAGTTCATTTGATTACTCTGGCCTTTTCCTTCTGCTATGATTTTGCTTTTCTGTAATACCGTGCAGTATCTTTCCATCCTTTTTGGTTTATTTTGTTAATTTTACCATTTTCTTTTAATTGGGAATGAAGAAAGGAACCTGACTCTTTGAGCAGGTATTTTGCACCTACTTTTGAGCTAGTTGTCTGGTTCTCCATTTTACTTGTTAAGATGATTTATTTTTACTTTTAAGTGAATTCTAAACAAAAATAATCAATTTGTGTTTGTTTTTCTCCTTACACATTTTCTGTGCACTAGTGCTTAAGCTTGGTATTAGTTCTTTTTGTTGCCGTTCTTTTTTTTCTTTCCTTTTTTTCTATTTTCTCAATTATATTTAACAAACAGTTCTATTTATTCCTGCATATATCTTCTAGGCTCAAACATCATTACGAACTCCTAAATATGTCATTAATATTGGAACATGTATTCTTATTGATAATCCTTCATATGTGTAAGCATCACATACTTTTTCGCCCTCATCTTAGAATGGTAAATGATGAGTATCTATCCTATATCCAGTTTTTTTAAAATCATGCATGCTTTGTTTACTTATCGGTTTGACTTGTCTGTTTTTTTTTTTTTTTGTGCATAAACGGCATTTTTTATTCTATTAATTGCTGATACTTTGAATTCTCTTTTCTATTGACAGTCAGTGTGGATGATGCTGTAGATGATATTGTACGCCAATTTAGGGGAGTATCAGATGGCTTAATGCGCAAAGTAGTTGGTTCATCCTCTCCCCCTAGTGAAGCCTCTTCTTCAGCCACTGGCAGGACGCTGTCATGGAATGCAGATGAGATTGCTAAAGACATTTCAAAGCATTATAACTTAGACACGGTACATAGTGCTTCTGACAATGAAGATGGTAACAAAGATGGGGACCATGGTTATGAGGATGATGGATCATATTCACAAGGTCTTGATATGCATTTGGACAATGAGTTGAACTCAAAGAATTTGCCGCCACTGGTAATAGAGTGTGGTCGGGAGTCTGTTAATTTAATTTATGAGAAACATAATTTAGGTGTGAAACCTGAACCGTTTGGCCAGGGTGGATCTCCTAAGGTAAAAATATCAGCAACCTCCAGCCATTTGGAGGATCCAGTTGGAATGCCCCCTGAGGTATTGTGCTTTATCTCTGTTTTATTTACTGTTAAGATTTTAGTGTTCCTTTGTCACCAATACTTAGTTTATGTTCCCTTGGAAGCACCTCCTCCAAATTGCTTTCATAAGAATCTCAACCAAAAGCGAGCATCATTATTAGAAAATCACTCTTGGTTTGTTGCACAAACTCTCTAGCTGCTGCAACCTTTTTCTTTGGTGTCCGCTTGGCTGTAATTCTGTAACCCACCCCTATTATCAGTGATCTTTTGTTTGAATAGTTAGTTTAGTTAGCACACTAATTTAATGTAGAACATTTTTTTCTGTTTTGGAATTTTGAATGATTATTTAATTGATTTTTGTGCAGTGGACACCGCCTAACGTGAGCGTACCTTTGCTGAATCTAGTTGATAAGGTGTTTCAGCTTAAGAGAAGAGGCTGGCTAAGGTGAGTGAATTTTTCCGTAATTCCATATTGTGAAATTAATAAATTGCTAAAATGTTGTATTTTTCGTCAGGAATATAATCTGGAAAGATGAGAATGATATGGTACCTTGTACTTTGGTGTTACTAATATTTTTTGCCTGTCATTTCAATTACTTGGTTGTTTGAATGATCAATTACTGCTTCCAAGATTTTTTGTTGTGACCTTTTAGAAGGTGGTACCTCTCTCGTCTTTCAGACTATGTCATCCTATTAACTTTATTAGCATATTGTGGGGTTTTAAAATGACTTGTTTCCAGAATAAATTGGCATAAACAATGGAAATGTTTTCATTGATGCAGAAGACAGGTCTTTTGGATATCTAAGCAAATATTACAGCTAGTGATGGAGGATGCCATCGATGACTGGCTCTTGCGCCAGATATATTGGCTTCGGAAGGAGGAAACAATTACCCTAGGGATTCGATGGATTCAAGATGTAAGGGCTGAACACACTAGAAAATTGTAATTTAAGTTTGAGTTTAAGCGCGATAACTGGCTCAGCATCTGGTGCTGTAAAAGCACGAGTTTTTGTCATAAAGCAGTGTGTGCACTTACTAGATCTGGCTAAAATTGATGTCTTTAACCTGAAATCAATCTCTGAATGATAACTGTGTTAGGTTGAGGCTCAGTTCACAGCTGTAGCCCAATCTCGAGATCAATGAGCCACATTCACTATTTACCTAGTCAATGTGTTCTGTTTCTTCTAATTTTCCCTTCTTCTCTCAGCTCTTGTGGCCAGGTGGTAAATTCTTTAGAGCAATTGGGGACATTCACAGCAAATTTGATAATAGTAATCTCAACCAGACACCTATACCTCTGCTCAACTTCAGCCAATTTGGAGGAAGTAATGCCTCTAAACCTGGGTCCTTTGAGCAACAACTTGAGGCTACTCGTAGAGCAAGCGACATCAAAAAAATGCTTTTTGGTGAGTATGTGTTCTGTGTTATTAAAATCTTGTCTGATCAGCCATGACTTTTGGATCTATATTTTACGTGCCTGCAATTCATTGCTTTTGGTTTAATTTCTTGGTCCATAGTTCATTGATTATAATTCTAATTTTTGTCATTTTTTCTTTTCTTATATCTAGTTTATGATGTCGTAAGCATTGAACTTTGTTGATCATAAAAGTACTTGATTATCAATTTATTTATATGTCATGTATTTCCCCTGGATTCTGCCAGATGGACCCCCAGCAACATTAGTTGGCCTGATTGGATATAAGCAATACCGACGGTGTGCAAGAGACATTTACTATTTCACTCAGGTGGAAATTTTATCCTTTTTTTCCCCACGTACTAGAATAAGTGTATGATGTTGATATTATTCTCTTAGTTCCATTGTATTTCCGCTTTTCATACTTGTAATTATATGTACATGTCATTTTTGCGTTGCAGTCTGCTATATGTATCAAGCAACTTGCTTATGCAATCTTAGAACGACTACTTATATCAGTGTTCCCTGAGCTACGGGATCTTGTGATGGATCTTCATGGGAAGAACATATCAACATTGCATAGAAAGTAGAAACTTCTTGTTTCTGGTTCTGCTAAAGAATACCATGACAGGTAAGTGTTTCAAGGAACTTGAAGAGTCATGCCACCATTTGTTTCAGTGATATTATTATTCACTACAGAAACTACCATTTGTTTAAGAAATAGATCGTCTGTATAGAATCGGATCTTATACTCTTTATCATTTTTTTAAACTCTAACATCAGCCACTCGGTAGGACATTAAAGAAACACAGTGAAGTGAAATTAGTTAGATGTCTGTATAAAACTGATTCCTCCATATTTCAATCTTCTTTTACCAATATTAGTTACATGAATGTAGGTTTCATGCTTCTTTACATTTTTTACTAATCATCTTTAATTTAATTTTAGAATTTATTCATATACATAATTTTAACATATAATTCTCTACATACCTATAAAATATATTAGTTCTAATGATAGGCTGTGTGTGTAATTTTATCAATTCACAGTATTGTAAATTAATTTATTTTTATAAAATGTAATTAAAATCATTTTTATTATTTTATATTAATATAAAAATTTCAAAATTTTATTCCAAAATATAAAAGAATATTCCAAAAAATTAAAGCATAATATCAATAAAAATTAATATATATATTTTTCTATTTAATTTTTATTTGCATTTACAAGTTAATTAATTAAGATATGAATATTATAACATTTTATATTGCCATAAATTTAAAAACATATAATTGTAAGCTAATTTTTAACATTGTAAATTTTAATATAAATATATTCTCAACTAACTATTACAAAGAAAATAGTAATATTTATAAATTATATGATTTTTTTTTCTTAATTAATAAGCACAACCATCTGGCAGTGTATTAACCTATAACACTGGTGGTTCATCAACCCATTTTTTGGCAGCTCTTATATGCAAATACGTTCTACATTCACAACCATCTGGCAATGTATTAATCTACAACACTAGTGGTTCACCCACCCATTTTCTGGCAGCTCTCATGTACAAATATGTTATGCATTCACAACCGTCTGACAGTGTATTAACCTATAAATTTTTGTGCTTTATCCATAAACCGGTGTGTAGGGATGGATGCGTTCTAGAGAACTCTTACTACGGTGTGTAGAAGTAGGGCTCACTCCTATTTTATTTCCATTTTTACAAATAACCCACAAGGTTAGGATGCAGACACAGCATCTAGAGGATCTTAACTCGATTTTGTTCTTATTAAAATTTTTTAGATTTTTTACTTGATATTTTTGTTATTCAGAGACTGTATTGCTATAATTTCGATTTGTGGCACAAGAATTAGGATTTCGGTTTAAATAGCATGTATCACCCCTTACCTGGTTCGATCACTAAACCCAAGCAATAGGATGTTACGAACAAATACCAAACAATTACATTTAATTATAGATAAAAAAAACTCAACTAAATATCATTCCATCACATAAGAACATGCATATCCTGCAGTTAAATCAACTTGGGTTAATATCAAGCTTACAAAAACTTTAAACCAACCTAACAACCAATAGGGATTAAATTGAAATTAAAATTTTCAAATAGGGGTAACACGGTCATGTCCCCTGGAGAACACTTAGCCCGTGTGTGATGGACTACACAACCGTGTCACTAAATCGTGTACAAGAGTCGTGCCCATGTGAGATAGGCCACATGGTCATGTGAGTGGGTCACATGGCCGTGTGCATTGGTCACGCGATCGTGTAACTCTCTGCATCTGTGTGCACCAAAATCACTTAAGGCTTTACAGACCACACGACCATGCCATGAGCCCGTGTATGGCCTACGACTGTGTATTAGCTCGTGTGTACCTAAAACATGCCCTTTTTAAGCAAGCTATTCAACCACGAACACTTAAGCCACAAGCCATCATTTAAACCACATCTCAACCAATTCAAAAGCATTCAAATCGACCAAATTCATCATTTATATCAACCGTCCTAAGTTTCTAACCAGCATGCCATAATTGGCACCTCAATCAATAATATAAAATTAAACCAAAAGACCACATACATACCAAATCATTAAGCATTTAATGACATTTTCACTATCATCTAGTCAAGCACCAAATAACCATTCAAGCAATCGCATACTTAAGCATCAAGCTTAACCAATCATTTCAAACATGCCTGAACTTATAACTCATCTTTGTGCACCTATTATCTAGCATATCATTTAGACACCATCAAAGCAAACAAATATCCAAGTCAAACTTCTCATCAAGATACCATCTTCATGACCAACGACATCATACGCATTTTTACATAAACATAATGTCAAAACTCCAAACTCACTTAAGATATAACATTTGCACAAACTTAAGATTTCCTAGGTACATGCCACACATAACCAAGCCTTAATATGGTCAAAAGACTACAGAATCAATATCGGGATAGTGTGAGCTTCTTGATGATCCGTCTAACACGTTCCACAAGTTGACACTACAGAGAAAAAAGAAATAAGGGAGTAACCATTACAATTGCTTAGTAATTTCACAGGTATAAAACCAAATAACTTACCTCCGGTTATAATTATACACTACATGCTACTTAACTTGGTAAAGTTTGCCTATAAATGTGAGTTCAACATTTATCAAACCATATATTAACTCAATCATATAATATTTCAATTCACTTATTCAACATTTCATTGCTATTCAAAAAACAAATAATCATTTAAATCAATTTCTATCTAAACTTATCATACAATCTATTTATCTACAATACATCATATTTCAAATTAATGCCAAACATTGATTTTCATTTCATAATTTTAATTCTCAATTCAAATCATAGTAATTCAGCTTTATACCAAATAGATATTGAATGTCAATTCAATATTAGTCACTACTTTATTCCATAATACTAATTATGAATCACATTCATCAATTTACCATGTTTCCATATTGGTCCCTTAGGCTTGTATAAACGATTCTCAATATGTATATATATCATCCGATCATCATTACATCTCATTTTACAAATAGACATCTCATTTCACATTTTTCTTCTATTTCTTATCAATTTGCCATCTCAATATCGAATACCACCCGTAATTAATAAGTTATATAAGCTTTCATAATTGTAATTATAAAAGTTTCTTGGGATATCATATTATCAATTATTTATTTTATGTTATATACCGTTTACTATTATTTTATGAATAATATATTTAATTATATTATATATTATTTATTATCATATTTATCTTTATTTCATTAATTAATTGCAAAATATTATTATTATTATTTATAACCTTTCTTTAATCCTTAAATAAGAAGAAAACGTGTTCGAATCTATATTCTTTTTACTAATAACAAAACTAATATCGATCGAGTTAAGACATAATAAATTACAAAATATTATTATTAAAGATTAACTAATTTGTTCTGACGTCATACTAGTTCATAAAATTATTAAAATAAGTCATATGTTATCTTTACTAAATATCTAACTTTTGTGCGAACTTTAATAAAATTTTCAAAATATAAAAGCAAATAAGCTGAAATTTTATTATGAATTAATAAATTAATAAATTTTTTCTTGATGAATTAAATATTAAGTATTATATTACAACGTTTAAAGGACAATTACACATTTGTATTATATAAATATTAAGACATGTAATCAATAATACCTTTTAAAGATAAAAGCAATATTTAATCTTTAAATTTAATAAAATTTTGTGTGTTAGCCTAATGATTAAGATGTTCACTACTTCAAGTGTGGTTTAGATTCGAGTCATACTAGTTATGTTATTGTTAGGATTTTGCCCTCCTCGTATAATTCACTAAAAAAAATTATGAATAACAACTTTTTCAATAAACAATTTAGTCTATTTTTATAACATTGTAATGAGGTGACGATGTGATTATGAAATTATGTCACATCATCACTTATTTTTCTTTAAAAATTTATATAAAATTTTAAAAATCTAAAATACATATAATTAAAAACTATAAAAAATTTAGGAAAAATATAAAAAAATAAAAAAAAAATCTCATGGAAGTAACAAACATACCCATCCTGTAGTGAGGAAATGGGTCCTAGTTTGGCCTGCTGAACTAGTGAGATACATATAAATAATGCATACTGGACAGCAAAAATATAAAGGCATAAAATGTAACCAAAATATATATAAAGGCTTAAAGTATCTCATCTAATAAAATCCTACAACCACTTCATATCAAATGACTAAAGTTAAGACCTCCGAAAATATGCTTAAAGCGCCACGAACATCCTTGCTATCCAATCCCTGGGTCAGTATAGCATCGTCTATAAACTGATACTAGTTTAGGGTGTAAATTAATTGCTATTCCTAGTAATACCATCACCATGCGATCTGAAAATAAATTTAAATTATTAAATATATTAATTCAACTTTATTTAATATCTACTACTTATTTAACCGATGATCGATATCTTAAATTTATATTTTACATTGAAAAATAATTGATTTGATTTTTTTTTAAAATCAAATGGTTAGTTCCTTTGTTTCTTTACTTGTACCAAATCTATATTTTTGCATTCAAGACATCAATTATACTTTAAACTCTAATATCATATGCTTTTCATTTCACATCTAATATTAATTATTATTATTTTATAATTTTTCAAATATTATAACAAATTAAAACAAACTATTAGAACTGAATTTCTGAATAAATTTATTTTAATAATCAAAATTGTTTCAAGTGAATCAATTTATGTACAATTGATGGTGTACAAGTAAATTTAAGAAAAATGTAATCAAGTGAATTATATAATTAATTGTAAAATCATTATTGAATCAGTAAATATATGAATGTAAGGATATTGTGGAGGTGTACAAGTAATTTTAAGAGTATTTATTAAGGTTGTTGGAATCGGATTAAGACACAACTGGGGTTTTAGTTCGGAGAAAGGGATTAGATCAGTTGACTTGTCAATCAGTATGAATTGAGCTAAAATAATCAATTGAACCAATGGTCGAATTGATTTTCACTATTTTTAAATATATTTTTATTTTTTGAGTTTTAAATAATTTATTTAATTGAATCGGACGAACCTGTCGAATTGAGAACCGATGGTTAGATCGGTTTGATCATTGGTTTAGATTGAAAATCTTGGTATTTATCAGTTGTACATTTTTTCTAATTATGAGTGTAATCTTGTAAATTCTGCTAATTACAACTTGAATCAGATAATTGAATTGATTAAATCATAAAATTAATAGATTAATTTTTTATTTAATTAAATTGGTCTAAACACAAAAAATCATACACACATGTCTCTAATTACAAACAAAGTCTATTGAATTATCAAATTATCAATTAATCACTGATTTAATTGAATAGGTTTATGTACAAATGTAAGCCCATTTACTCGTATACACATGTTTCTAGTTTGGTCCTGATTTGTGAGTAAAAACTTCAAGGAACAAAGTAAAAATAAGGTATAGTTTAGGGAATAAATAATGCATTAAGCATAAACAAAACATACTTGGCAGGACCGTAGTCAATGGAGTGCTACTAGGTTGCAATTCCCTTCAAAAGAAAAAAAAAAGTCAAACTTTCTTTAATATCTTATAACGTTCATCAGGTTTCTTAGAGTTGTTGCATTTTGGAGAGTGATCAAATTCCAAACGCTTTAATTTTTAAGAGGGAGTTTTTTGTTCTACAAAAGGGAATGTAAAATTGAGCAAATTCAGATAATTTTACCTCCAATGTATATTTTTGTTATACCCTCATTCGTATCAAGCCAGTAGAAAATGAAGAGGATATAAATAGTAAAATAGTTGTCAATAAGTCGGAAGGTAGTCCACAACCCTCTTTTCCAAGATGACCATCTGGACAAGTGCGTGCCACTCGCCATTTGGGTCCTCAAACTTTATCTGGAACATGAAGTTGTTGGTCACCAAATATCCACGTGAGTTTAATTACTTCATACCATCAAGTCAGAATAAATGACAAGATCTATCCCGTAACAAACATCATTTTCCCATCGAAGACATTCACCCCAAATGTTTCATAATGATGGCTTAGTGACAAGTCCAACATGTTAACATCACCTTACATGAAACCCTTGCCTATAAGTACCTTCAAGAACGAGAAATAAAAGATTGATTCTTAAAGATACTAAGCCTACACTTTGTTAACTCACTTTTATCCTTCAGTCTTCATACTCTCCTCATATTCACCTTTCAAAACTTCTAGCTTTCCATCCTGGCTAGGTGAACTGGCTTCCACAGCAACTACCACTTTCTTCTTCATATCTTCTATTTGTTGTATCATTGTACCACCAATTGGTGTGGTGAGCGTGAAAAACATAGGTTCACAATCACTGGGTGGTATCCTTATTGACCAGACTAACCAGGCCATCAATTCAACCAACCAAATCCACTCTTCCACTCCACCCAGCACCTCCATCCCACTTGCCTCAAAAACTCCCATTTGTATGAACTTTACCTAGAATCCTTCTCCTTTTACCCCTGTAGGAACCCCTTTACAGTACGCAATTATCTTTTTCCCCTACCCTGAAACAATTGATGAAGCACTGAGGGATCCTTTGGTTTCCAACCCTATCATTTCTACTTCACCAATAGTAACCATTCCCCAGCTGCTTCGACTCCACCAATTATCATAGTGCTTCAACCGCAATGTGATGTGTCCCCTCCTAGATACTCATCATTTGTAAGAGGCATAACTTGTCTCACAACCATGCCTGCTCCATCGACTGTGACCCACACTCCTTTGGACTAGGGTTCTCACCAACAAACGCCAAGTCCTTAGCTTCATGAATCAGAAACTCAAGAAAAGTTGTGACTTTTAAAAGAGCAGTTTTCCCAATAGGAGCACCCTTTAAAGAACAAAAAGAACAACAACGCGTCTTTGACCAAAGGAACACCCAGAATGAGCTACATATTACTAAGCTAAGAGCTGTACGGGAGGTCCTTAAACGAGAGTTCCCTTACCTACGGTAGAACCACAACAATCCCGACTGTTTCTTTTGATTCCCTTCGAATGGCTGGTACAGATTCTAGAAGACCTTGAGCTTTGGGTCCTTCTTTCTCTCTTGACAAAGGATGATGAAGCCAGTCGACAACCATCAAGAGGTTAATGATAGTTGTGTAATAGTCCAAATTTGTCGGCCCATAAATAAATAATTAATTAAAAAAAACAAAAAAATACTTATTAAATAATAAAGTCCATTTACAGTCCATTTACAAAACCCAGTTACATTTATAGCCCAAGACCCGATTAGCCCTATACCCGGTTGTACCCAAAGGCTTAAAACCCTTAGCCCAAAGACCTAAAACTACCCAGTGCCCAATTACACCCAAGCCCGTATTATAGACCAAATGCTACCCAAAATACACAGGGCCCAAGTGGCCCAATCTGTTAACGGAAGACAGAAGGCCTAGAGTTTCAGAAACCCTAGGCGTCGCAAGCACTCCAACCGTCACTCTCCAATCGACGCCTCCATTAGTGCCGTGATTACAGGCCCCATATCGCGCCGTGATCGGCGCGCGAATCAACGCCAGTGTACCATTATCAGTGCCCGATCATCTCTAGTCTCCTCGTCGTCACCTGCAAAAAGAGAAAGAAGAACACAGCAAACAAGGCAAGAAATCGAATAGGGAATAAACCAAACTTGTAAATAGAGGCTATAAAAGCCGAATCATTTCACTGTAACAAGGACCGATTTTTACAGATACAAAAAATATACACACATATATACACAGAAGAAAGAAATAAGAAGCAGTTGTTTACTTAAAAAAGGTGATTTTGTTATTTTTTTTTCTTCTCTGTTCAACGCATATAAATCATTTTTTTTAAAAAATAGTTAAGTTTAAAAGGGAGAAGGGATTACCTGCGATTCGTCGAGAGGAACGAAGGCTTTTAGCCTTCCAATCGCCGTGTACGGCGGCGCGTACAGTGCGTGGGCGCTTGTAGTCCAGTGGCCGGAGGGCTCCCATTTTCTCCTCTTTCAGAGGATTTCAAAGTTTTTTTTTTAAAAAACTGATTACAAAATAAATTTTGGGTTAAGTTTTGACATATATAGCATTACAAAAACAGTGTCGTTTTGGCGTAGTTCAATAAGCACTAAAACGGCACCGTTTCAATAGAGGATCCGTGCGTTGACCCAATGACCCGGGGAGGATCCGCGTGTTTTTGATAAATGGGCAAATTGCCCAATCGATCCTTCCGTTTTTTTAAAATTTATGATTTCATTTTATTTTTATTTTAAATTGGCCCTAACCTTTTATATTTAATTCAATTTAGTCCCGATGGCCATTAAAATCTATTCTGGAGAACGACGTCGTTTTTAGGGATTAGGGCTAATTGCCCAGTGAGTCCCTCAGATTTTAATGTGTATTTCAATTAGGCCCAATTTTTTTTTTTATTTGTAATTAGCCCTAATTTTTAATAAAATTCGATTTTAGTCTTTTTTATATATATTTAATTTATTTTAAAATACTATATGTATTATTTATTTTTATAAACATTAGTTATATATAAAAATAATGTATATTATTTTTATTTATATATTATATTATTATATACGTTTCTTATAAATTTTATTGTATATACATTTTACTTTATATATTATTTATTTTACTATATTTATATATGTAAATTATTATATATTATTATATTATTTTTATTATTAACTATTTATTATGTATAATTAACATTTTTAAATTATTATTGAAAATTACATTTTATATATCATTATCTAAAGTTTAGTATGTAATATTCTAAAATTTTAACATGAAATTTTGTTCCTATTTAACATATTAATATTTTATAAATATATATTAAGTATTTAAGCTATTAAATTTATATATTGACCATTGTTTCTTAAATTATTATTTATTATTATTTATATATCGTTAAATTTTTTTTACTTCGTTTATTCTTTTTGAATTGAATTTAGATTTTATCCTTCAATATATAATTTGTTTGTTTATTTTAGTATCCTTTATGTATTTATCATTTTAATATAATAATCTTATCTCATAAATTATTTGTTATTATTTATTGTTTTTACACATTTGCATGAAAATTGATTATTTATGGCATTATTCCAAGTTGTGTTTGCATGAAATGTTATTGCATATATTATATAACCGGTATTGTTCTATTCATTATTCGCTACGTTGTATTTTATAAATGATAATGCATGAATGTGTATGTTATTTACAATTACATATACGTAAAATGATAATGTATATTGTGTGATTTACGTCATTATTTATTTTTCTCTATACTACATTTATGTGAAATGTTGAAGCGTATATCATATAGCTTAGTTTATTTAATATTAATCTTTTGTAATATGTTAAATATATCATTGCTTTAAAAATTATTTCATTCGATTCAAAGGAATTAAAAAATAAGGCAATGTTTTTGGTACTAGGGAATTTGGGAAATAGTGTCCTAACATGCTGGGTTGCGATTTCCCGTTTGTTTAAATGCCTAAAATATCCTTCTAAATAAGTTTTGAAAGTCTCAAGATGATTTCAATTACGAAAGTTTAAGAGTATCGTGTCCAAACATGCTGGATATGATGTTTATATTCTTTGAATTGAAAGGATCTTGATTTTTAAACTCAAATTATTACGGTTTTAAAAGAGATCATATTTCTAAATTCTTTCAAACTTTTGACATTAAGACAAAACTATTCAATTGGGTACCAATTTTGGGCGTTGCGAGGGTGCTAACCCTTCCTCGTACGTAACTGACTCTCGAGCCCATTTTCTCATAATTTCGTAGACCAAAATGTTTTATAAAGTGATCCAATCACACTTTAAAAGGTTAGTGGTGAATCCCATTTTTAAAATACCCTTCGTCTTTTAAAAAGAGGTTTCGACAACTTGGCGACTCCGCTAGGGACTTATAAGAGAGTTAAGCCAAGAAATTGATTTTTTGTGTCTTAATGTCAAAAGTTTGGAAAATTTTAAAATATCGATCATTTTACATGTGTTTGCTGCATAAGTTGTTACTTTGATTTCGCACATTGCATTTGCATGACCGTTGTGGTCGCACCTTTAAGTGGGAGTAAGAAGCTACGCTTTCGTGAGGTTTTCACCCCCGTATGAGCTAGTGGATTGCTTCCGGGATACTGTACCTATGTCTTCGTGAGATTTTCATCTCCGCATGGCCATAGGGAAATGTGTCCCCCTGAACTGAATTTGGTCTATATGAGCCTATAATGGATGAGGACCGAGGAATCTGTTGGTTCAGGTACCTTCGCTTTAGAACTGAAACTCATATAGTGAACTTTAAGCGCTTACCCTAGGGATTATGGTGATAGTTTTTAGTAAACTACCCTTATAAGTGTTTGTTTGTTATACTTTTATATGATACTAATTTATTTTGTTTTACTATCATTGCCTGTCATTCAACATTCAAAGGTATCGATTCACGGTTCGATTTCTGGGTTAGAAAGTTTTGTAATGGGGAATTAATATCTTGATAAAGTGGAGGACAATGCCTCTGTCTGTACCTGGTCAGAGAAAACCCAGTTAGAGAAAGGAGATAGTATTACCGAGGGGTATACATCAGAGTTATGGGACTTCACTCGCATTAATTCGACACAGAATGAGTTTCAAGAGTTGAGAGACATTTGGGCCCAATGGGATGACGAGGCTAAGCAGCTTTTCTATCAGAATTATGGAGATCTTCCCTATTTGCTAGACATCAAGGTAGATAAGCATCTGTTCTGAGCTATGGTACAGTTTTAGAACCCTGCTTATAGTTATTTTACATTTGGAGAAGTAGACTTAGTACCTACTTTGGAGGAGTATACGACCTTGCTTCGCTACCCAAAAATTCAAGGTAACAAAGCTTATGTTAGGGCTACTAATCCTCCAACTTTCGTGAAGAAATTAGTGATGATTACAGGGGTGAGTGAACAGTGGGCCGCAGCTCGAATCCAATAAAAGGGTGATAGCAAATGTATTCCATGGGTAAGTTTGAGGGATTTGATATTGGCACACCCAGATGTGAAAAAGAAGGTTGATGTCCTAGCTTTAAGCATATATGGATTGATGATTTTCCCAAAGGCTATAGGGCACATAGATGAGGCAGTTGCAGATTTATTCGATCGAATTAGTAAGCAGAACACGCCTGTGCCTGCAATCCTAGCCGAGATGTTTAGATCCTTGAGTGAATGTCGGAGAGCTGGTGAAGGTAGATTCATTGGATTTGCACAATTATTGTTAGTTTGGTTCTACGGTCACTTTTGGAAGGTTGATAAGGTTCCTTGCCGGGTGTTCTTTAAAGACTATTCTCTACTAAAGGAAGCAGCAGCTATACCGAGGAGGGATGACATTACAGAGGAAAGGTGGATAGAAATACTCCAGAACCTCCGAGAAGAAGATGTTATGTGGAAAGCCCCTTGGATGACTCCTAGCGAAATCCTTTATCGTTGCGGGAACTTTGATTGGGTACCTGTTCCCAGAATTTGAGGGGTTGTTGGTTATGCACCATTACTTGTCCTAAGGCAATACAAGCCAGAACAGTTTATACCGGCAACACAAGGGCTAGCTAAGAGTGACTTCTCATATAAAGGTGATCATTATAAGAAGAAGATGCGAGAAATCTCTGAGGCTTGGAAGAAGGTTTGCTGTATGAAGATTCTGACTAAAGTACCGATGACAACTTTTGAATACAAAGGGTGGTTTAGTAAGAGGGTCAATGATAACATCCCTAGACCAAGTTTGGAGGCTGCTCGATCAATGGAGGAGAAGTTACGAGTGATTCCATCAGAGTTAGAGGTCATAAAGCAAGAGTTCGAAATGAAGAGTTTGAAGCTTGGAAGAAAGATAGAGAGGCTCGAGTAGGAAAAGATGTACCTAAGTTTAGACGTTGACGTTCAGAAAATTGAGGTCGAGAAAGTAAGGAAAGAAAAGAGAAAGATTGAGGAAGACTGAGATGACTTGAAGACGCAGTATAAGAAGACACAGCTATCATTGAAAAGAGCTGGATTGGGGAAGTCTTCAGAGCAGTGGCAACAAGAGGTTCAAGAAGAAAAAGCCAAAGCCGAGTATTGGGAGAAGAAGTTTCAAGAGATGCAGTCGCGTAATCAGGCCCTAGAGAAGGAAAATCAAGGATTAAAAACTAAGGTGGCTGAGCTTGGACAATCTC
Organism: Gossypium arboreum; assembly: GCF_025698485.1. Taxonomy (NCBI): domain Eukaryota; kingdom Viridiplantae; phylum Streptophyta; class Magnoliopsida; order Malvales; family Malvaceae; genus Gossypium; species Gossypium arboreum. Next base: position 3,813,334 of record NC_069081.1, read on the forward strand.
TTCATCATCACTAAAGTCGTAACTCTGCGGTCGAGTTAAAGGCAAGCTTGGATAAGATTGAGGAAATGAAGCACAATATTGGAGGGTTAGAAGCAGCACTTCAAGACTGTGAGCTACGGATTGAGCAGCTTGAGGCAAGAGAAAAATAGTGGAAGGGAGAACTTCACCATCTTCAAGATCAAGTTGGAGATAGGGATTATCTCATGGGAGAAGCTATAGTCCAGATTCGAGAGGTTGCTGATCATTTACAAGACTTAGCAGCACAAGCTAATGTATTGAGTACAAAATATGATTTAGTGTCAGATAGAGGTCTAGAGTTAGCTTTGTTGTTGGATAGGGTTAAAATCTTGGGCCTGAGGGTAAAGGTGTATTTGTAATCCGTTTTGTGTAAAGATTTTTGTTTCTTAAATAACATTTTCTAAAAAGAAACTGAATCAGAATCGATATCTTTTAGCATTCATGCATTTGTATCTCATCACATCATATGCATTCAAGTTTATAGAAAGACCCTAATTAGTTAAAATTATTAGGGAGAAAGAGAAAGTAAGAGCAAGAAAATCTAGAAGCAACACATCCTTACGGTACACGCGCTAAGTCAAAGAATATGGATCAAAGACTTGAGCAGATTCAGAAAGAAACGCAAGAGCAGTTACAGGAGCAATTAGCAAAAATCCAACAAGAGATAAATGATCAAATGTTGGAGGCTCAAAAGAATATGATGACTGAGATGGCTCAGCTGTTGAGGGGAACAACAGATAAAGGAAAAGCCCCTATGACTACCACTGAAGAGGATAACGAGGGTCATCCTCCTGGTTTCACTCCACCTCACGTACAGACCCAACCTGAGGCATATCTCCGAGGGCCATCTGTCACAATAAGGCCTCAACAGGGTCTAGCCGATGCTGGAATACCCATGAACTTTCAAACAGGTTCGAGATTCAATCCTGGAGACAATCCTGCCAATCCAGTTATTCCCGATCTAGATGTAGCTGAGAGGGAAGAAATGAGACTCGAATCATCAAGGCAATTAGAGGAACGTTGCAGATAGTTAGAGGAGAAATTTAGGGCACTAGACAACGCTGATAATCGTCAGAGAATGGATGCTAAGGACTTGAGTTTAGTCCCAGATTTGGTGCTTCCCCATAAGTTCAAAATGCTAGAATTCGAGAAGTACAATGGGACTACTTGCTCGGAAGCCCATATTACCATGTTCTGTAGACGGATGACTGGTTATGTAAACAATGATCAATTATTGATCCATTGTTTTCAGGATAGTTTGGTTGGGGCAACGGCTAGGTGGTATAATTAACTAAGTCGCGCAAGGATCGGTTCTTGGAGAGACTTAGCGCAAGCTTTTATGCAGCAATATAATCATGTGACTGACATGATTCCTGATAGAATTACCTTGAAAAACATGAAAAAGAAGCCTAATGAGAGCTTTAGGCAATATGCACAGAGGTGGATGGAGGTTGCCATGCAAGTTCAACCACCGCTCTTGGAGAAAGAAACTACCATGCTGTTCATTAACACTTTAAAGGCCCCATTCATTACCCACATGATTGGAAGTACCACCAAGAGTTTTGCCGATATAGTTATGGCAGAAGAAATGATTGAGAACGCCATAAGAGGTGGCAAGATAGAGGGGGAAGCTACTTAAAGATCGGCCTCAAGAAGGAAGGATAATGAGGTGAATAATACGAGTAGCTATAATTCAAAAGCGGTTACGATTAGTCAGTCTAGAGTAACTATGGTTGGGCAATAAGATTCTCAAAAGTAGGGATCTGGTTCGAGACAGAATTCTAAAAATGTCTTATTTACGCTTATCCAGTAACGTATCGAGAGCTTTATCAAAGTTTATTCAATGCGCATACAATAGCCCCTTTTCATTTGAAACCGTTACAACCACCATATCCCAAATGGTATGATGCAAACGCCAAATGTGAGTACCATGCGGGGATATCTGGGCATTCAATTGAAAATTGCACTGGTTTTAAGAAGGCAGTGGAAAGACTAATCAAGATGGGGGTCATAAAATTTGACGACACCCCTAGTACAGAGAACCCGTTGCCAAATCATGGTAATCAAGGGGTAAATGCAGTTGGGGATACGGGTATGAGAAGGATTAAAGAGGGCGTGTTCGAGGTGAGAACGCTGATGAAAATGATTTGGAAAAAAATGCTGAAAAGAGAGATGATAATCTCTAAAGAGAAGAATAAAGGATCAAGGGACTACTGTGAGTTCCATGCTGAAGAGGGGCACGAGATCCAGAAATGCGACGAGTTTAAGGCATTGGTACAAAGCCTTATGGACAACAAAGAGCTAGAATTTTATGAAGTTGGCTCAAATGAGGACATAAATACACATTAGAAGGTGCACCGGAGAATCAAAATTGGCCGAAGATTATTATTTCTTTACCAGTAAGTAATGAAGTTGAAACATCAACGGTACCAAAAGTCATCATTCATAAACCTGTTTCCTTTCCTTATAAGGATAACAAGAGGGTACTCTGGAATTATAACTGCCATGTGTCAATGCCGGAGAAGGAGGATATAGCTAGTGCTTCTAAGGAAGCTCAAGGTGAGGGTTCTTACACACGTAGTGGGAAGCGCTACGATGCAGAAGGCGTCAAAGTTGAGCCTGTAAAAGCAAAAGCTTTAAACAAAGGAAAATGGACTGAGACACTGGTTAATGAGCCAGTGAAGGAAGAAGAAGCCAGAGAATTTTTAAAATTCTTAAAACACAGTGAGTACAGAGTGGTTGAACAATTGCGGCAAACAACCAACTCGTATATCAGTGTTGGCTTTGGTTCTAAGTTTAGAGGCACATCGGGAAGCATTAATGAAGGTGCTCAATGAGACTTATGTTTTTAAGGATATATCTGTTAACAAGTTGGATCGATTAGTTAGTAACATAAGTGCTGACAATTTTATTTATTTCAATGATGATGAAATCCCACTGGGAGGCGTGGGATCAACTAAGGCTTTGCACATTACCACTCGCTGCAAAGGATATACATTGCCGAGTGTGCTTATTGATAATGGGTCAGCCTTAAATGTCATGCCATTGTCCACACTGAACAGATTACCCATTGACAGTTCTCACATGAATGCATGCCATAATATAGTGCAAGCATTTGATGGCACGAGAGAAAGGTCATGGGAAGAATTGATATTCCTTTAATGATTGGGCCAAACACGTATGAGGTGGACTTTTTAGTGATGGACATCAAGCCCTTTTACAATTACCTGTTGGGGAGGCCTTGGATACATTCAGCAGGAGCGGTGCCCTCATCTCTGCACCAAAAATTGAAGTTAGTAGCTGATGGACGGTTGGTCACTATAAATGCGGAGGAGGACATTATAGCGACAGTTACCAGTAGTGCATCCTATGTAAAAGAAAACGAGGAGGCAATTGAATGCTCTTTTCGGTCATTAGAATTTGTCAACGCAACATTCATTTCAGAGGGGAATGAGGTACCGGTGCCCAAGATATTCAGAACTACAAGGATGGGTTTGCAAATGAAAATGGGAAGAGGAGCATTGCCAGGAAAAGAATTGGGAAGATATCTTCAATGAGGGATTCAAATTCCAAAGTTAAAGGAGAAGAGAGACCATTTTGGTTTGGGTTTCAGGCCAGATCAAAAGCAAATGAGGATGGAAATGGAGAAGCGTCAAGAAAAGAGAAGGGCGCGTTTAAGCGGAAAAGAAGTAGAGTGAGAATCGATGACATTCCCCCATATATCTCAAACCTTTGTATCAGGAGGGATAATTCACCCTAAAAGAGGGTTGTTTGAAGAAGGAGGTTGTTACACCAATGCTGTGTATAATGAAGAGTCTGAACGAGAAAACCTTGAGGGCATTCGCCCTTACGAACCCGGAAGCTCTTTGAATAATTGGGTTGCAGAGGAACTTCCTGTAGTTTTTAAAGATTCTTCAGAGTAATTTCCAAAACACTCTTATTACTCTAAGGCCTAGGAGTAGTAAGATTTCATTTGTAAAATAGGCTCATGTTCAGATATTTATATTTCAATAAAACATAATTTTTGTTATCAATTCAAGTGAATTTTCTTTTATACCGTTCAATATTCTTTTGACTTTTACATTCTTTCATTTCATTCATAACATATATAAAAAAAACTTTCCAAAAATTTATTTATTCTTTGTATATTCTTTCGTACCACGCAGGTCCCTAGATATCAATGACATGAGCACTAATACTACAAATCCTATATTCTCTTTTGAGCAAGACGTGTTTAGAAGAACTTCAGGATTTTAAAGATGATAGGGATTGTGATATGTCTCCAGATCTTTTAAGAATCGTAAAGCAAGAGGAGAAACAAATCCTACCCCGTGAGAAAGAGGCAATAGAAAGTGTAGCCTTAGAGGAAGGGAAGGAGGTGAAAATTGGCACGCATATTGCTAAAGAAACGAGACAAGGCTTTGTTGAGCTACTACGGGAATTCAAAGATATCTTTGCATGGTCATATGAGGATATGCCGGGTTTGAATACTGATATCGTAGTACATCGCCTCCCCATAAGACAAGATTGCAAGCCAGTCCAACAAAAATTGCGAAGGATGAGGCCTGATATTGTGCTGAAAATAAAAGATGAAGTCAAAAAGCAGTTTGATGCTGGATTCCTACAAGAGGTTAAGTATTCAGAATGGATGGCCAACATTGTGCCAGTCCCTAAGAAGGATGGGAAGGTATGAATGTGCGTTGACTACAGAGATCTGAATAAAGCTAGCCCAAAGGATAACTTTCCCTTACCGCATATCGACACGTTGGTGGACAATACAGCGGGATATTCATTATTCTCCTTTATGGATGGTTTCTCAGGATACTATCAGATAAAGATGCATCCTAAAGACATGGATAAAACCACATTTATAACATTATGGGGCACCTTTTGTTACAAGGTAATGCCCTTCGGACTAAAGAACGTAGGGGCAACATATCAAAGGGTTATGGTGACCTTATTTCATGATATGATGCATAAGGAGATTGAGGTGTATGTTGATGACATGATTGCTAAATCTCGAACAGAAAATGAGCATATTGAAGTTTTGGGAAAGTTATTCCTGAGATTAAGGAAATTTCAGTTGAATCTTAATCTGGCAAAATGCATCTTCGGAGCTAGGTCGGGGAAGTTATTGGGCTTTGTGGTCAGCGAAAAGGGAATAGAAGTTGACTCAGACAAAGTTAGAGCCATACGAGAATTGCCTCCACCACTTACTTAGAAGGAAGTTCGGGGTTTTCTTGGAAGATTGAATTATGTTGCTCGATTTATTTCACAATTAACCGAGAAATGTGATCCTATATTTCGCCTCCTTAGAAAACACAACCAAGGTACTTGGGATGAGGAATGCTAGAATGCTTTTGATAAGGTTAAGTAATACTTGTTAAATGCCCCAGTGTTATCTCCGCCTAGTCTAGATAGATCATTAATTCTGTACTTATCAGTGTTTAGTAATTCTATGGGATGTGTGCTTGGCCAACATGACGAGTTGGGAAGAAAAGAGAAGGCAATATACTATCTCAGCAAGAAATTCACAGAGTGTGAGATGAGATATTCGCCAATTGAGAAATTGTGTTGTGCTTTAATCTGGATGACTCGAAGGTTGAGGCAATATATGTTATATCATACGACTTGGCTAATTTCAAAATTTGATCTATTAAAGTACATGATGGAGTCAACAACATTAAATGGAAGAATGGCAAGATGGAAAATATTACTTTCAAAATTTGACATAGTGAAATTCACAGAGTGTGATATGAGATATTCGCCAATTGAGAAATTGTGTTGTGCTTTAATCTGGATGACTCGAAGGTTGAGGCAATATATGTTATATCATACGACTTGGCTAATTTCAAAAATTGATCTATTAAAGTACATGATGGAGTCAACAACATTAAATGGAAGAATGGCAAGATGGAAAATATTGCTTTCAGAATTTGACATAGTCTATGTGAGTCAAAAGGATATAAAAGGGAGCGCGATAGTAGAATTTTTGGTGAGCAGAGCTCTAGAAGATTATGAGCCATTAAACTTTGATTTCCCTAATAAGGAGTTGATGTATGTGGCAACTATTGAAGAACGTCCATGGAAGATGAACTTTGACGGCGCATCCAATGCGGTAGGAAATGGAATTGGGGCAGTCTTGGTATCCCCAAATGGTGATCATTATCCATTCATATGTAAATTAGATTTTGACTATACGAACAATATGGCTAAGTATAAAGCATGCATCATGGGGATTCAAGCGGCCAGAGAGCGGAAAATTAGAACTCTGGAAGTATATGAAGACTCTGCGTTGGTAATATACCAGCTTAGGGGTGAATGGGAAACAAGGGACCTCAAATTGATTAATTATCGAAAGGTAGTTTTTGAGCTACTTGAAGAGTTTGATGATGTCACTTTCAGTTATCTCCCAAGGGATGAAAATCAGATGGCGAACGCTTTGGTGACATTGGCTTCCATGATTAAAGCAAATAAATAAGAAGATATAAAACCAATTCAGATGAGCATTTCTGAGGTTCTAGCTCTTTGTTGTAACATAGAAGAAGAGGAAAAGGATGACCATCCTTGGTATCAGGATATATTACGGTATGTGAGAAATCGTGAATATCCTGAGCAGGCAACTGAAAATGACAAAAGAACTTTGAGGAGGTTAGCCTGCGAATATGTGCTAGATGGAGATATCCTTTATAAAAGAAGGAAATATCAGGTACTTTTGATATGCGTTGATGCTGTAGAAGCTAAACAAATCCTGGAAGAAGTACATGAAGGAGTTTGTGGTACACATGCTAATGACTTTACGATGGCAAGACAAATCATGAGGTTTGGATACTATTGGTCTACTATGGAAGGAGATTGTATCAGTTATGCTAAAAAGTGTCATAAATGCCATATATATGGAGATAAGATCCATGTACCACCTTCACCCTTACATGTTATGACTTCTCCATGACCTTTTTCTATGTGGGGCATGGATGTCATTGGGCCAATATCACCAAAAGCTTCGAATAGGCATCGTTTCATTTTCGTGGTCATTGATTACTTCACAAAATGGGTAGAGGCAGCTTCATATGCTAGTGTTACCAAGTTGGCAGTAAGTCGTTTCTTGAAAAAGGAGACCATTTGTCGGTATGGAATGCCTGAGAGGATCATATCAGACAATGCACTGAACTTGAACAACAGCATAATTGCGGAAGTCTGTAGCCAATTCAAGATTAAACATCATAATTCATCCCCATATCGCTTAAATATGAATGGGGCAGTGGAAGCTGCTAACAAAAACATCAAGAAGATAGTGGGAAAAATGACTGAAATCTACAGAGATTGGCATGAGAAATTACCATTTGCACTCTAGCCTACCGAACGTCCATCAGAACCTCTACTGGGGCAACTCCTTTCTCGTTGGTTTATGGGATGGAGGCTGTGTTACCCATTGAAGTTGAAATACCTTCTCTTCGAATTTTTTCAGAGATAAAGCTAGATGAAGCAGAATAGATTCAATCGTGGTATGACCAATTGAACTTGATCGAAGAAAAGAGGTTAAAAGCTATTCGCCATGGTCCGATGTATCAGAAGCGGATGATGCGAGCCTATGACAAGAAAGTTCATCCAAGAGAATTTCACGAATGGGGCATGGTGCTGAAAAAGATCCTTCCTATACAGAAAGACTTTAGAGGCAAATGGATGCCGAATTGGGAAGGGCCGTATGTTGTAAAGAAGGCTTTCTTTGGAGGTGCTCTGATTTTAACAGAAATGGATGGGAAAAGTTTACCCAATCCAGTGAATTCAGACTCAGTCAAGAAGTACTTTGTCTAAAGAGAAGGGAAAACAAAGTGAAAACCCACAAAATGCGCTTTGAGATTTCTAAAAAAAAATAAAAAAATAGAGAGGCCAGGGTGAAAACCCGCAAAGGACGCCTTGAGACCAAAGGGGTTTTGAGTTGAAAACCCGAAAGGGCTGCTCAAATATTCGAGAAACGTGCGGTGACTTTGCTATACCGAATTTGATAAGAAATGGAGTGTGTTACATACCGACGCATCAAGAAAGTACTTTGGATCTTCTAAACACATGTTAAACTCAAAATAGTCTTTATGGAAAAACTCAAAATAGTCTTTATGGAATTTGTGTACAGAAGCTCAAGCTGTGATATGTTGGACATCGAATTTTTGTTCTGATTACTATCTTTAGATTCTTTTTCTTCTCAAAGATATGTTTTCAGATTAATTTCTTGTTGTACTCTGATGATTTATCTAACTATTCTCAATATTAAATCATTTGTCTTCCATTACTCATAAAGAGTGTTGTATTGAAATAATAATTGACGAACTAAATATTTTTACAAATGAAGTTTTGCATATTACTCTAGAAATCTCTAGAGAATACAAGAAACTAAAACAGAACAATTGTTTAAAGAATTCCCATGAGTAAATGTAGGAGGTACTCGAGGAGATTTCTTTTTCAGTCTAAAGGATGATTGGACAATTCAAACGATTCAATTGTGGGAGAGGATCGCCTTCAGTAGGTTGTAACGTTAAAAGAATGGTATAATAGGACCAATTTGATTTAAAACGCATGAGAGAGTATGATTGATACTTTGAGTAAAATAAAAGTGAAACTGTGATGGATGAACGAGTAAAGACGTCCGAAATAGGAATCATTTTCATAACATTTTGCATAATTAGGAGCATTTGATTCATTTCGAGCATGGCATCTTAATCATCAGGCATGAGTACATATGCATTCTACAGGTTATGTCCTTTAAGGAACAATGTAGATCACCGATAGCTGATTTGGCGTCTCTGTATTGTCAGAGAGCAAATCGAAGATAGCAGATTTGGCGTCTCTGTATTGACAGAGAACAGATTGAAGATGACAGATTTGGCGTCTCTGTATTGTCAGAAAGCAGATCGAAGATAACAGATTTGGCGTCTCTGTGTTGACAGAGAGCAAATCGAAGATGACAGATTTGGCGTCCCTGTATTGTCAGAGAGCAGATCGAAGATGACAGATTTGGCGTCCCTGTATTGTTAGAGAGCATGACAGATTTGGCGTCCCTGTATTGTCAGAGAGCAGATCGAAGATGACAGATTTGGCGCCTCTGTATTGTCAGAGAGCAGATCGAAGATAACAGATTTGGCGTCTCTATGTTGATAGAGAGCAGATCGAAGATGACAGATTTGGCTTCTCTGTATTGTCAGAGAGCAGATCGAAGATAACAGATTTGGCGTCTTTGTGTTGACAGAGAGCAGATCAAAGATAGCAGATTTGGCGTCTCTGTATTGACGAAGAGCAGATCGAAGATAGCAGATTTGGCGTCTCTATATTGACAGAGAGCATATCGAAGATAACAGATTTTGTATCTCTGTATTGACAGAGAGCAGATCAAAGATAGCAGATTTCAGTATTGACGGAGAGCAGATCGAAGATAGAAGATTTGGCGTCTCTGTATTGACGAAGAGCAGATCGAAGATAGCAGATTTGGTGTCTCTGTATTGACAGGGAGCAGATTAAAGGTAGCAGATTTGGCGTCTTAGTATTGACAAAGAGCAGATTGAAAATAACAGATTTTGCGTCTCTGTGTTAGATGGGGAGCAGATCGAAGATAGCAGCTCTGACATTTGTATGTTTACATCAAAGCAGACTGAAGATGACAGATTTGGTCTCTCTGTATTAAGCAAGGAGTAGATCAAAGATTTCAGCATGGCGTTCTTGAGTTTGCAAGAAGCAAGTTGAAGATAGCAAATTTAACATTCCTAAGTTACAGTGAAGCAATTAGAAGTCATCAGAATACCTTTGAGAAGATAAGGATCAAGATTTCGAGACTTGGCCAGGCCAGGCAAATTTGGTCCTTTTACAATCTTTGCTCTATTCCTGTTACACAGTAATAAGCAAAGAGGGCAATAATAGTCCAAATTTGCTTACCATAAATAAATAAATAAATAAGTAAAAAAAAACAAAACAAAAGAACTTATTAAATAATAAAGTCCATTTACAGTCCATTTACAAAACCCAGTTACATTTATAGCCCAAGACCCGATTAGCCCTATACCCGGTTGCACCCAAAGGCCTAAAACCCTTAGCCCGGAGACCTAAAACTACCCAGTGCCCAATTACACCCAAGCCCGTATTATAGACCAAATGCTGCCCAAAATACACAGGGCCCAAGTGTCCCAATCTGTTAATGGGAGACAGAAGGCCTAGGGTTTCAGAAACCCTAGGCGCCGCAAGCACTCCAACCGTCACTCTCCAATCGACGCCTCCATTAGTGCCGTGATTGCAGGCCCCGTATCGCGCCGTGATCGGCGCTCGAATCAACTCCAGTGTGCCATTATCAGTGCCCGATCATCGCTAGTCTCCTCGTCGTCACTTGCAAAAAGAGAAAGAAGAACACAGCAAACCAAGTAAGAAATCGAATAGGGAATAAACCAAACTTGTAAATAGAGGCTATAAAAGCTGAATCATTTCACTGTAACAAGGACCTATTTTTACAGATACAAAAAATATACACACATATATACATAGAAGAAAGAAATAAGAAGCAGTTGTTTACTTAAAAAAGGTGATTTTGTTATATTTTTTTTCTTCTTCTCTGTTCAACGCATATAAATCATTTTTTTTTAAAAACGGTTAAGTTTAAAAGGGAGAAGGGATTACCTGCGATTCACCGAGAGGAACGAAGGCTTTTAGCCTTCCAACCGCCGTGTACGACTGTGCGTGGCCACTTGTAGTCCAGTGGCCGGAGGCCGGAGGCCGGGGCCAGAGGACTCCCCTTTTCTCCTCTTTCAGAGGATTTCAAAGTTTTTTTTTAAAAAAAAAACTTATTACAAAATGAATTTTGGGTTAAGTTTTGACATATATAGCATTACAAAAACGGTGTCGTTTTGGCTTAGTTCAATAAGCACTAAAACGGCAGCGTTTCAATAGAGGATCTGCGCGTTGACCCGATGACCCGGGGAGGATCCGCGTGTTTTTGATAAATGGGCAAATTGCCCAATCGATCCTTCCGTTTTTTTAAAATTTATGATTTCATTTTATTTTTATTTTAAATTGGCCCTAACCTTTTATATTTAATTCAATTTAGTCCCGATGGCCATTAAAATCTATTCTGGAGAACGACGTCGTTTTTAGGGATTAGGGCTAATTGCCCAGTGAGTCCCTCAGATTTTAATGTGTATTTCAATTAGGCCCAATTTTTTTTTATTTATTTGTAATTAGCCTTAATTTTTAATAAAATTTGATTTTAGTCTTTTTATATATATATTTAATTTATTTTAAAATACTATATGTATTATTTATTTTTATAAACATTAGTTATATATAAAAATAATGTATATTATTTTATTTATATATTATATTATTATATCGTTTCTTATAAATTTTTATTATATATACATTTTACTTTATATATTATTTATTTTACTATATTTATATATGTTCCTATTTAACATATTAATATTTTATAAATATATATTAAGTATTTAAGTTATTAAATTTATATATTGACCATTGTTTCTTAAATTATTTTATTATTATTTATATATCGTTAAAATTCTTAATATTTATATATATCCCGCATAAAAAGATGCAGCGGAAAGGTAAAACCCATTCTAAAGGATACAAAGGGAGAAAGAAGCATAGAGGGTTCTTGTAAGTCTCGTGCAAGCTATTTTTCCCTCCACCTGAGATATCTCGTACAAAGCCATCTTGTGGTAGAGCCCTCGAGCTTGCAACAACACGATAGATTTTTCTAGTATTGTAATGCATTGAAAACACCCACTAAAAATAGCCTCCCACATTATTCAAGGAGGTTTCTCTTCTTCACCACCATCAGTACCTTTGGAAGAGCCTACTTCACCTTTGTGGTTTCTTGTCACTAGAGATCCAGAAACCTCAGATAAACTCGATTGAACCTCAAAAGAAGACATCATAGCAAAGGCAAGTAGTAAAATAAAAGCTAAGCAAAGAAAGATTTTTACCTTGAAAATGAACTCAAAAGAATATAAGAAAAGAATCAAGATGAGATCGAGAGAACTCGAAACAAAAAATGAAAACAAAACAACAAAATAGTAGTGCAAGAAACATATTATTGAAGAAGAAAAAGAAAATTTTTTATAAGCCTCATCACCCAAACAATGTGTTTCAACGAAATAAATGATGTATCGATACCACCCAATTCTAAAAAAACACGTAGTTAAACGAGACATTCTATGTGAAGCATCATCATTGGTATCATATTTCCCAAGCGTCACTGTCAGGTCCTAAATTAAGTGCTCCTGAATGTACTTTCTTTCCGAAGAAGCTCATACAACATGTTTCAAATTTTCTGATGATCCACATGCCAAAAGCTAATCTTTCCAAAAACAGATAAAAACAACCAAACGCTTGGGTATGTGTAATACCCCCTACCCGTATTCATTGCCGGAATAGGGTACGAGGTATTACCGGAGTTTACGAATTTATTTATTTATTTATTTATTTTTTAGGAAAACTCAATATAATCCCTTTACAGATATCTAACCTTCCCTGCAATATTATATCGAGACCAATCCAAATCAACCAATCCAATTCAACATATTTTCAAGATAAATTCATGCATATCTATAAAATAACGTTATCACATACCCAAAACCAGGTTTGTTAACCATACCAATGGCTAACTCTACATTCATTTCACAGAATCATTTACTTTATTAGCTTATACATGCCATTGATTTCCAAAATAAAGTTTCTTTATATACCAAGTCCCGAGGTTGATAGTGTGATGTGTCTCCACCAAATCCAACCTCCGAGCTCTTAACACTACAAAACAGGGAAAAAGAAGCGGGTAAGCACTTTGTGCTTAGTAAGCTCATGTAACAAGAATTATACTTACCTAATATTTTCAATACAATACAATAAACATTCCTATATCCATTCAATGCATTATTACCCTAATATGCACAAACTCAACATTCAAGTTAGTACAATAATTTTCATGTACCAATAATATATACTATGATTGATGAGCTCATCAATACCATGATTTCCATTTCCTTGTTATTTTTCCATATTTATCCCGTTGAATTTCTTGGAATTTTCGATGGATTTTCAGAGATGCACTTTTAGTGTACATTTCTGGGCCTGTCAATTTATATTCATGTGGGCACATATCCATTTCAGAGAGCACACTCCCGCGAACCTCAACCTTGTAGCGGGATTACCAGTCCAGGCTAAATCCCCTACAACGACAATTACTCTAATAAGCTTGAATCTGAATTACCAGTCCAGGCTAAATTCAGACCCTAATTCGGATTACCCGTCCGGGCTAAATCCATTTTACACATATTCTTTGGGAGGGCTATATCAGGATAGGATCACCCGTCTGGGCTAGATCCTTTTTACCGTCAATTCCTTTTCAGAGATCCATCGAATTTTCCTTTCATTCAACCAGGATTTCTTCTCCTTTTATCAAATATATCAATGTTTCATAAATTTTCATACAATGAACATTCAAATCATATTCACATAAATAACATATAATCTCAAGCATTTAAGAATATAATTCAAGTTACATGAACTTATCTTGATACTTGTTTGTAAACAAAAAAAATCTACTAATCCCGAACTTTTTCCTTTCCTCGATCTAGTTTCGTATTTGAATCTTCTGGATCTAAATAAATAAATTTAATTATCAATTTAATACATTTCATGTTCATATGCAACATTCTCTATAATTCAACTATTATTTATAGTTCATTCAAAGCTGTCTACTTGAGTCATAGTCACTGAATTATTTTTATCTTGAGATACAAAACTCCAAATTAGGATCTGATAATTTTCCCTGAAACTAGACTCACATATCTTCTTCCATAAAATTTTCAGAATTTTTGGTTTAGCCAATTAGTATAGTTTATTCTTTAAAGTCACCCCTGTTCTGCTGTTGACGGTTCTGGCCCTTCTTCACTAAAAATTAATTATATCTTCATATAGAATTCAAATGATGTTCTCATTTGTTTCTCTTAAAAATAGATTCATTAAGGATTCTATACATATAAATTTAAGCCCGTAATTGTTTTTCTTAAATTTTTTATGATTTTTCAAAGTCAGAACAGGGGAACCCGAATTCATTCTGACCTTGTCTCACAAAATTCATTATATCTCAAAATTTAAAAATCCATTGCTTACACTATTTCTTCTATGAGAAACTAGACTCAATAAGCTTTAATTTCATATTTTTTTTATCTTCTAATTAGATTTCTACAATTTATGGTGATTTTTCAAAGTTAGTCTACTGCTGCTGTCCAAACTGTTTTTGTGCAAGCTGTTTATTACCATTTTTTCCCCTAAGCTTTTAATAAATGATAATTTCATCCCTACTCAATTAGCCTCTCAATTGAACTGATTTTTCTCAATTAATATTTTATTCTATCACCTTAAATTAGTTTACAACCTTTAGGAATCATAATTTCAGCAATAGACTTTAATTCCAAGCATTTTCACAATTAGGTCCTAAAAATCAATTTCTATTGAAATTACCTAATAAAATCATCTCATAAACAAATTAAAGCTTTAATTTCATTCTATTTCATCATAAAATTACAGCACTCAGCCATGGTGACTTTCAATTTCATCCATGAAATCAAAAACTAATGAATTTAATAGTAGGACCTAGTTGTAAAAGTCTTAGAAACACAAAAATTACAAGAAAAAGGCAAGGATTAACTCACTTGGTGCAAAAATTATGAAATAACAGCTTAGAGAACCCTCCTATGGCGTTTTTAGCTGCTGGAATTGAAGAGAAATGAAGAGAAATCTAGATATTTCCTATTTAGTCCTAGCTTTATTTTGTTAATTTTGCAATATTCCAATTGTACCCTTAATTTATCAATTTTTTCTGCTGATTTCATACCCTTGCCATCCAGGCCAAATAAATTTTGGGTCTAATTGCCTTTTAAATTCTTTCTCATTAGACTCTTAAGCTATTTAATCATTCTAGCAACTTTTACACCTATTACAATTTAGTCCTTTTCATTTAATTGACTACCCAAACATTAAAATTTCCTAACGAAATTTTAATACCACACTAATAACATTTCATAAATATTTATAAAATTATTTTTGACTCGGTTTTACAAGATAGAGGTCCCGATATCTTGTTTTTACCCAATTTCTTCAATAATTTCTTTTTCTAACTAACCACTAAATCGGTAAAATTTTTCTATCAATATTTTCATACGATTTTCCTATCATATCAATTTTCATGCAAAAATATTGAAATAAATTTCTCTTTAAATCGGATTTGTGATTACAAAACCACTGTTCCGATAACCTTGAATTTAGGCCATTACAGTATGGACCATTCACTCTAGCAACAATTAAAACCACTCAATGCAACAATTATGGATTCAACATTTCATAGCACGAAAAACTATCTGGAGAATGAAGACACCTTTTGGACAAAACATTCCATCAATACCATATCATTACGAAATAAAAGACAAGACATAGACACAAAAGAAAAGAAAATTGTGTATATTTCATTAAAATTAGAATAATGTATGATGGAGAAATTATAAACAACTATACAAATAAAATTTTATACAAGCTTATTCTATAACAAGACCTTTTCCCTTATTATGGGAGGTATCTGGATCTACAAGACCTTTCCCTTTGTTGCGAGAGGCATTGAGATCAAGATCATTGTCGAAATCATTTTTTGGAAGAGCGTCGACTTGGTTTGAAAGTGAAAATTAAAATGGGAGTCGCCGCCAATCACTTTTTTTATGAGGTGTGATCGGATCACCTCGTAATTTAATTGTTTTAAATAAATGGTTTGATTTGCTAAAACAAAGATTTTGATCTACGAAAATTGAGAAAACGAGTTCGAGAGTCGGTTACGTGCGAGGAAGGATTAGCACCCTCGACACGCCCAAAATTAGTACCTAATTGATTAATTAATGTCTTAATATCGAAAGTTGAAATTTTGAAGAGGTTTTAAAATACGATCCCTTTTTATTTAGCACTCATTTAAAAAATGCTTGAATTAAATTGAAGCGAGCTTCAAAGGCCCACTCGCCCCAAGATAACAAAATGCTACATCCGGTAAGTTAGGATGCGACATTGAAATACTCGAGAAGAAGTTTGCCTTTAAGTTTTATAAAAAAAAACTTCATGTACTCTTAAATCCAAAAGGATATTTGGCTATTTTGGTTTATCAAGAAAATCGAAACCCCGTAGGTTAGGGTACAATTTCTTGAATTCCCAAAATATGGAATATTGCCTTTTCTTGAAAAATTTTATTTTTGAATAATAACAAGTATAGCATTTAACGATACGTGTTCATTTTGTTTCGAGCAAAGCAAATTGGTCTATATTGAACAAATGCGTTGGAGCTTGATGTACGATATGATTTGAACTAGATAAAACAAAATATAACATAGAGCATGGAATAATAAAACATGAATTAGATGCAATGTTGATGAATGCCAACAATATGAAGATGTTAATAAATAATTTCTAGAATATGTAATGACAATATTCACAGGATGTATATTATTTTTTAATACCAATCAATAATCAAAGACAAATGAAGTAAAATAATATACTGAAAGAAAAAAAAATTTAAAGTAAACAAGATAAAAAGTTTAAAATAGATAACAAACGAAATAATTGAAATTTAAAACACACAATACAAAAGAATGGTTCAAGATAACAATATATGAAAAAGATTTGACATAAATAAAATATATAACAATTTGAAATAAAATAATATGTAAAATAAATTAAAATAAATAATACACAAAGTAATAAAAATAAGACCCTTTAAAAAAACTATAAAAGAGCTTAAAATGGATGATATGTAAAAGAGAAATTTAAAATAAATAATACACAAAAATAGTTTAAATAATATATATATATATATATATAATCCAAAGTAACATATATATATATATATGTATAAAAGTTTAAAATAAGGAGTATATAAAAATATTTTAAAATAAGTAATAAATAGAAAGTTCAAAATAAATAACAATAAAAGGAATTTAAAACGATTAACATATAAAATAGTATAATTAAATAACATATAAAACATTTGAAAATAGATAATATATGTAAAATAGTTTAAAATGAAATATATATATATATATATATAAATCAAAATAGATAATATGTATAATGGTTTAAAATAAATAGTATATATAAAAACTTAAAATAAATATTTTAAAATGGATAATATATAAAATAGTTTAAATTAAATATTACACATGGAAATTTAAAATAGATAATACGTAAAATAGTTTAAAATAAACAATTTAAAAAATTATCTACGGTAATTGATATATAAAAGTTAATAAACAATATATGAAATATTTAATAAATAAAATAAATAAGTTTAAAATAATTTGTAAAGCAAATTTTAATATATAAAAATCCAAGATAAAAAATGTATAAAACTATTTAAAATAAATAAAATATATACAAAATGAGTAAATAAATAAAATAATAAAAGTATTAAAATCAAACTGATTAGGGATTGAATTGGAACAAAAATAAAATTAGAAGTAAAAATTATAACAAAATAAGAACACAGGGGAGAAAATAAGAATGCGCGCAAGGTTTGGGGACCAAACGGGGCAAAAAACCCAGTCTTTGGACACGTGTCCATCATCCAGCGCAGCTATGAGTCAGGGACCCGAATGAAACCCAAGCAAAATTATCTGGCTAAGTTTAAAAATAAAAGAAAAATAAACAAATGGATTAAATAGAAAGGAATACAAATGCGAAGGGACCTGAGTTGTAAATAACCCATTTAATGGAAACACGCTGACCCCCTCGAGCGGGTCGGGTCGCGCACGGGTCACCTTAAACAGCACCGTTTTGGCGCTGGTGACCTAGGTGCAAAATGGCGCCGTTTCACGTCTCCTATAAAAAGCATTTTTTTTAACTTCATTTCTGCACTTTCTTTTTGAAAAAACACAAAGAGCCCTTTTTTGCTCTCTCCCTCTCCCTTTCTCTTTTCTCTGTTAGGGTTTTGAACCCTAGCTTTTGCACCGCCACCGTCCCCTGAACCCGCCATAGCTTTCACTGTGAACGGTGGTCGAAGCCGCAGGAACCCGGGTTTTTAACTCTCTTAAAACAACCTTGAAGGCCATGCCTTCTTAGCCCCCCAAGAAAAAAAACGACAGAAAAGGCCCCTCTCCCTTTTGGATTCGACTTCGACGACGGCGTAGGGACTCCGCCGACATGACCCCGGGTTTCAGGTAAATCTTCTCCTCTTCTCTTTTGTTTTATCTTTTTATTTAAAATGGACTCAAAATATAAAAAAATAAAAACAGGAAATCAAAAAAGAAAAAAACGAGAAAAGAAAATTACAATAAACCTTTTTAGCCTTTTTCTTTTTTTTGCTTTTGATTGCTTAATGTGCGTGCCATACAATTTTTTTTATTCAAAAATCCCCCCTTTTACATTGATAAATCGTGGATCTATATAGCCGATTGTGTTACAGTTTAGTCACTATCTTCTTTTGTTTCTGTTGTTGTGTTTTTGATTTTTATCCTCTTTTTCGCTGTTTGTAGGTCTTTGGAGGTGCAGGCAACTGGATGGGGCGCCTGTCTCAGGCGTTGAAAGAGCTGACACTAAGTGGCGAGCAGCGCGGTGCTAAAGAGGGGAACCCTAGGGTTCCTCCGAAAAATGTTAAACATTTTAGGCTATAGTTTGGGTCCTTATTTTGGGCTTATGCGTAGGCTTACAAAATTAGGTAGTGAATTTTGAGTCCAGGCTTGTAACTTTGGTATTGGGCCTGTAGCTTGTTTTGTAATTTGGACCTTGTAATAATGGACTGTTGTTATTTATTTTTTATTTTGGTTTCTATTGATTTAGGCCCGGGTAAATTTGGGAATTTACAATCATCATCACCAAAAGAACTAGAGGCATCTTCGCTAGCAACACCATCCGTAGTTGTTCTTCCGAGTGGTCTGAATTGAGTTGCAATGTCTTCAAGATGAAGAAACGAATTCCAATGAGAACATCCCCTCATAGTATACTAACCTCCTAAAAAAAATTTTACAACTTCTCTAATTCATACCTATAGGGGTATGTAGAAAGAGTTATAAGATGTTGAAACAGTTAGTATAGTTAGTTTTTTCTGTTATGAATTAGTTATGCTTGAGTTGTATAAATACATTAATAATTGTAACTTTATGAAAGTGGAATATGCAAATACATTTTAACATGGTATCATTTGAGCCATTTTTTCTCTAAGTGGTTTAGGCATCGTTTTTTTCTTCTTCTTGGGCTAGTACCTATTTTGATTACCCATGCTTCGTCTAGGGCAAAAATCTTCATTTTTCTCTAAATTTTTCTGTTATCGTACTTCTTTGCTAGCTTTTTCATGGATGATATTGATTTTCATCATCCTTTGTTCCTTTATCCTTCCGATACACCGGGAGCGATCCTTATTTCTCATCGTTTGACCAGTGTTGAGAATTATATTGTCTGGAGTCATTCGCTTTGAATTGCTTTGCTCGCAAAGAACAAACACAGCTTTGTTGATGGTGTTTGCCTCTGTTCGACTTATCCTGAATCTCTACATGCTCAATGGAATTAGTGTAATGCCTTCGTGCTTTCCTGGCTTCTTAACACTGTTAGTCCAGATTTGTCTGTGGGGCTCATCTTTCTTTTGATTTTGCGGCGATTTGGAATGATCTCAAGGATCGGTTTAGCAAAGTGGACGGTTCCCTTATTTTTTTCTCCACCTATCAATTGAACATCTTACTCAATGTGATGCTACTGTTTCCTCTTATTTCACGCAATTAAAGTTACTTTGGGATGAATACACTGCTCTTGTCTCTTTTTTTGGTTGTGCATGTGAGGTTGCCTATCAAAATTCGAGTCACATTCATCAGCATTGATTATTCCAATTTTTTATGGGTCTCAATGAGACCTATGCTGCAGTTCGAAGCCAGATCCTCTTGATGCAGCCTTTACCCTCGGTAAATCAGGTATACTCTATGATTGTCCAAGAAGAAGCTCAGAAGAGTTTTTCCTCTGTTTTGTCACATGTTTCTGATCCTGTGGTTTTATCTTCCACTACATCTAGTAGCCGTAAGAAATTCACTGGTAGATGTGATTTTTTCAAGTTGAAAAGGCATAAAAAGGAGTCATGTTACCGTCCGATTGGATTCTCGCCTAATTTTAAGTTCAATCAGAAGAAGGCTTTTCCAGCTGCTCTTGCTGTTTCCTCTGATGACTCTTCACTTAATCCTCAAAGTGCCCCTGCCTTCACTCCTCAACAGTATTCACAGATCCTGGACTTGCTAAATAAAAGTCAAGCTACTGTTGCACCTGCTTCGAATTGTACAAGTATACCTTCTATTCCTTTTTCAGTTAATCATAATTTTTCCTGGATTTTGGACACTGGTGCAACTAATTATATATGTTTTGATTTGAAGAGTTTGAATTTTCCTATTACTTACCCTTCTAACTCTCGTTTTGTTCAACTTCCCAATGGTAGACACTCTCCTATCACTCATTCTGGTTCTTTTGCTTTATCTCCTAATATTACCCTTACTGATGTTCATTGTGTACCCACCTTTCATTATAATCTTATTTCTATTTCAATATTGGCTCACAATTTACATTGTGCAGTTGTTTTTTACCCTAATTTCTACCTTCTGCAGGATCTCTCCAATGGCAAGATGAAGGAGATTGGTAGACATCTGAATGGCCTTTACTTGTTTGAGCATTCTTCTGCCCTGGTTAGTCACCTGGTTCTCTTTCCTATTTGTCCAACTCATTTTTACCTACTTTTGTTTCTTGTATGACGTCTACTATAACTAAAATTCCCTTATGGCATGCACGTTTATGGCATGTACCTATGCACAAATTACATCATTTGTCTTTCTTTGATAATTTGACAATTAATAAAGACTTCACTTGTTCTGTATGTCCCATGGCTAGACTATCTAAACTGTCTTTTCCTATTAGTACTTCTAGGGCAGAGACTCCATTTAGTTTGATACATCTTGATGTTTAGGGACCTTATAAGGTGTCCACCCATTGTGGTCATCGGTTTTTCTTAACCATTGTTGATGATCACACTCGAATGACATGGGTGTACTTACTGAAGCTTAAATCTGATGTTTTAACACTTCTTATTCGTCTTATTTTATGTCATTGGGGATTCTCCATCAAAGTTCCTGTGTTGATACACTTCAGTAAAATGGCATTGCTGAGCGTAAGCATAAGCATCTCTTAGAAATTGCTCGTGCTTTGCATTTTTAGTCAAATGTTCCAACCAAATTTTGGGGTGACTGTATTTTAGCTGCTTGTTACATCATAAATAGGCTCCCTTCCTTTGTTTTAGCTTAGCGAATGCTACTTGAACTACTCTATAACAAACCTCCAGATTTTTCTCATTTTCGTGTTTTTAGGTGTCTTTGTTTTGCAGTCAAACCCTATTATTCTGATAAGTTTTCTCCCAAATCACTTCCTTCGATTTTTATGAGATATTCTTCTTCTCAAAAAGGTTATTTTTGTTTTGTTTGGAGTCTAAAAAGTTTTTTCAGCAGAAATGTTAAATTTGTTGAAGATGTCTTTCCTTTTCGGTCTACTTCTGATGAGTTTCCTATTTTGTTTCCCCCTACTCCTGAAATATAAGATTCAAATTTTCTGCTCATTCCTCATCCCACATCTGTTCTTTCCTCTCCAATAAATCCTCATCTAGATATTCCCTCCATTATCCCATATTCTGTTCTAGCTTCAGTAAGTACATCTCAACCTCTAGTTTCTCCTCATCTGCCCATTGTTGAACCCAGGCGGTCTAGCAGAACCATTAAGCCTTCTTCTCGGTTAAGAGGTTTTGTTCATCCCTACAAATCTTCTTCATCCGCAGGTGCTTTTTCTTCCTCTTCTACTTCTTCTTCTTATTCTCCTTTCAATACTCATGTATTTATTTCTTCTCTTGCAAACATTACTGAGCCTTTTTCCTATTCTGAAGCTCAAAAGTCTCCTCACTAGATTCAAGCCATGCAAGAGGAAATTCAGGCCTTAGAATCTAATCATAATGGACTGTTGTACCTTTGCCTCCGGGGAAGGTTCCTATAGGTTGTAAATGGGTGTACAAGGTAAAACTTTGAGCTTCTGGTGAAATAGAAAGATATAAAGCTCGTTTGGTTGCTAAAGGATACAGTCAAAGAGCGGGGATTGATTGTTTGGACACTTTTTCCCCTGTTGCTAAAATGGGCACTGTTCGAACCATTTTAGCTCTTACTATTTCTTTCAGTTGGCCCTTTTATCAAATAGATATATTCAAATGCATTTCTTCAATGTGACCTTTATGAAAAGGTCTTTATGTCTTTGTCTGAGGGTTTCCACAGCTAGGGGGAGCATATGGTATGTCAGCTGCAGAAATCATTGTATGGGTTGAAGCAGGCATCCAAGCAGTGGAATGCCAAGCTTACTGAAGCTCTTAAGTTGGCTGGTTTTGAGCAAAGTATGCATGACTATTCTCTTTTTACAAAAAAGAAAGAGGGCAAGATGGTTATTATACTAGTGTATATTGACGATCTTTTATCACTAGAATTAACATGGATATGATTACTAATTTGAAAGGGATTCTAAACCGAAATTTTAAGATGAAGGATTTAGGAGAATTAATATACTTTCTTGGGATTGAAGTTTTAAGGTCTCAAAAGGGAATTTTACTCAATCAGCTGAAGTATGCACAAGAACTCATCCAAGATACTGGTTTAAGTGAAGCGAAGGTTGCTCTCACACCACTTGAGCAGAATCAAAAATTAACGACGGCAGAATTTGATGAAGTAATTCAGCAGCATCAAGAAGATAAGTTGATAGAAGATAAAACAGTTTATCAAAGACTCATTAGAAGATTGATCTATTTAACGCATACAACGCCAGACATCACCTTTGCTGTCACTCATCTTAGTCAGTTTATGCAAAATCCAAAACAATCACATATGGAAGCAGCGATGAAAGTAGTGAGATATATAAAGAGAGAACCAAGGCCTAAAATTTTATTGAAAGCCATCAATAAACACTAGTTGGTAGCATATTATGATTCAGATTGGGCCTCTTGTTCAATGTCAAGAAGATCAGTTTCAAGTTTACGTATGCGATTATCGGTTTGTGTTTCGTATGCGTTATCATTTTCGAGTTTACGTATGCGTTAGGAGACTCACTCATCTCTGAAAATCGAAACAAGCAGTATCTTGTTCAAATCTTCTGCTGAAGCGAGAATATCAAGTATGGCATTTGTTACATCGAATGGTTTGGATTTCGTGCTTATTCAAAGAACGAAGATAAATGTAATCGAACCGGTGAGACTGTTTTGTGACAACAATGCAGACCCTTCAAATAGCAAACAAACACGTGTATCATGAGAGGACTAAGCACATAGAGATCGATTGTTATTTTGTAAGAGAAAAGATACAAGAAGGGCTTATAGCTACTGAATATGTTTCAACAACAAATCAACTAGCAGATGTTATGACGAAGGCCTTAGGGTCACAACAGCATAGTCATATGATTTCCAGGTTGGGGTTAAAAAATGTTGTTACACCTCCAACTTGAGAGGGAGTGTAGAAAGAGCTACAGGCTGTTGAAACAATTAATATAGTTAGTTTTTTTTCTGTTATGAATTAGTTATGCTTGAGTTGTATAAATACATTAATAGTTGTAACTTTATGAAAGTGGAATATGCAAATACATTTTTAACAGGGTAGTATACGTCGAAACCTAGGTGATAACCCTCCTAAAGCATGCCAATGAAGGGTTGGCAGTTTAACCCAGTAAGGTTTAATGACCCAAATGTTGCTTGCATAGTAGCAAGTAACCCATGCACAATAATAGCAGGGACAACCCCTTCCATTGTATCCATGATCTTTTAGTCTCCACCTATATCTCCATCTCCTCCCTTTGGAGAGCCCTTTCTTCCCTTACAGACCGAATTTGCCTATCCAACCTCCCGATAACAGTATTAATGTAGCACCCCTCACCCGACCCGATTGTCAGGTTCGAGTTACGGGATGATACAATTGTTGTTGAAGCAATTACCATCAAATACACCATAAATAAATCATTTAAACATTTCATCATGTCTTAAATACATTCACATTATGATATACAATTAAATTCGATCCTAAATCGAGCTTACGAAAGCTCTTTTATAGACTTGAGCATGAAAAATTACCATATTGCAATGTTTTCAAAGTTTACAGAATAGGTATCGATACCCCATACCAATACCATTTTGACATTTAATGTTTTAGAAACATTGAAATAAAAACAAATGTATCGATACCAGACACAAAGTGTCAGTACCCTTGTCAAGGTATTGATATGTTATCTCTGTATCAATACCATTTTTAAGTTCGATGTTTGAAAATTTAAGAAAAGTTACCAATATATTGATACCCTTTTCTAATATATCGATACCTCTGAGGCAAAATGACAAAAACTTGCATTTTGATACCTATTTCATGCCAACTTAACAACCAACTCAAATGATGCTTAAATGCGCACTAAAACCTACATAAAACCAATCAAAACACATACCAAAATGTTTATTTATCCATATCTAAAATCAACCAATCCAATGTGCCACAATTTGGCACCAAACATATCAATTTAACCTATACCAATTCGATCTACTAATCTATGTCGTATAGCCATTCAAATTGATCAATTTATCATGCCACTCCATGATCATTATACGATTTGAGTATCATACCAAAATATCATAATATGTTACCAAAACAAACACAATTACACATGCATTAGCTTCCAAGATCAAGTATTAGATAAGATTCAAACCAAACTATCATCCAAAGTAACAACATAGATTAATACCTATGTACATGCCACATAACCGAATTCAAAAACTGTTAAAAGACTATCTATTCTATAGTAGGATAATGTGGTCTTCGAGTTGATCCGATCGAATGGTTCCACAAATTAACAATCTACAAGGAGAAAGAAAAACAACTAGTAAACATAATGAATGCTTAGTAAATACATATAAAATTTACCTTACTTTATTTAAATTCGTATTATTTATCTAGGTTTTTACATGATAATTTTAATCATTTCTCGAAACAAATCATTACAAATTCAAAGTACAACAAGACAAAGCAAAGCAATTAATGATGCATGAAAGCATGAAACCGAACAGCTAAAATTTGTAAATACAAACACTAACTAAGACTACAATAATTAATTAGACATTTATATATACATAGGGAATTGGAAATTATATCATATTTTTTCACGTGCAATGAGAGGGTGTGAGCCTCCAATGCTGTTGACCCATCAACTTTATGTACCTTTGTACCCGAATCTCAAGTTGATCTCCATGGGCATCATGCACCTCCCACTCTCTGTTTCTTACGTTTCACAAACTCAACCCATCCTTTACTGAGGACAGGCTTGGGGTGGCCCTCATTTTTCCTAGTGTACAGTCGAAAGGTCCACACCTTCGTATCCTTGTCCCTCACCTCTAAATCCATCATCTGTCTCCCTTCCTCTACTTTCAAGTGTTCACTCGTTGTAGCTGTTGGAAATGATAACCTAACCCTAACATCTGTGCGACTAATATCTTTGAGCAAATCTCCATTCCCAATGGTTCCAAAGTGAACAACAAGTTAGTTAAGTTCTCAGAGTTTGCCATTCACTTGTTAATTTGACAACAATTTATAGCTTGCATCAGCCGTTCAGCCGGCCTTTCCCATTTCGCTGGCAACTGCAAATTTAGTTGAAATAAAAAATAATTAAACTATCGAAATGATCACAACGTTAAATGTCTGAGAAACTTCTAAATATAAAGGATAATACGTGCTGGCATCTGTTCTAGATATGGGGCGGTGTGGTGGAGATGTTTCAATTTCAATTTTCATCTATTATAATTAATAGCGGATTGTTCATGCCGTCAAATTTTAAACAGGGCCGGGTTTATTATTATAAAGTCAAATTAGAGAAGATGTGAAGTTCAGAATTCTATAACGGGTTCCATTTTGAAGCCGACCTGGAAATTTGACTGTTCTGTACTATGAAGTACATATAAAAGGCCATTCGCATTTTACTCTTTTTATTAAAATAATAAAAATAATAGATAAATTAGTTCTTAAGCATTAGATTAAAGAACAGATTAATCCTTCTCTTATATTAGTTGTTAACTTTCATCAAATCAATCCTAAAACTCGAATCAAACAATAAAAAAGTTAACATTGTTATTTTTAGGTATTAAAATTTATAACTTTTGTCAAATACTAGTATTAGATTGAACCAAAAAAACAACACAACTACTACGTTAGAAAAAAATGTCAAAATCGAGTACCAAAGTATGTATTAAGCCAAAACAATTTATAGCACTACAAGAAATCGGCATTTGACTATGAAAATTTGATACCAAATAATATATTAAGCATGTTGTTTTTCATATAATGCAAATTTAATTGATTAAAAAGAATTTTAATTTACATCGGGAGGAAGTTAGAAAAAGTTTTTGGGTCGAATTAAATTGTATATTTTTACGATAGTAAAAATATAATTTCACTATTTTAATAGAATATACTTTTATAATTTTTAAAAATTAAATTAAATTTTTATATTTTTAAAATTTTGATTTTATTATTATTAATTTAAAATTTTATAAATTATAATATATATATTAATATACCAAAAGTTAGCATAAAAATGCGGTGTTGCATTTTATTGGAACTAGTGGTGGCTTCTGGGAGACCAAAGTGTAGCTTTGTGGTTGGTACCACTCATGAAACTTCATAATTATTCAGAATTATATCAATAATCATTATTACTCATTCTTAATTTATTTTTGACAGAATATTAATTAATATTTATTCTACAAATTAATTTATTTCATTTATATGATCTGCATTATTTATCTAATATATTTACGATGACGAAGACTTGATTCCCCATTAATTTATTTAATTTTGGCATTTAAGAAAGTTAACTCTAGTTAATTTCCTAATTCTATTTCTCGAGTTTAAAAACTCTACTGATAGTGGTATCAATATTCATTTTATATTTCTTTATATTATTTATTCTTTTATCAATTCAATCGCTAAATTTATTGATATAATTATACTTGTTAGGTATGTAATTACTCAAATCAATTCAATATCTCTATGATATCAAGATACGTTAATAGTTGAAATCTTTTTACGTAAAACAAATATTTTTTTTATTTACTCAAAACTTAATATGCATAATATATATGAAATATGATGGTTGAATTTTTAAAATATTGATCATATGAATAATTACAAAAATATGTAATTCTAATGTAATTTTACGTTCCTTAATATAAAATATAATATTAAATCCTCCCTCCTTATCAGCTAACTTCTCTTCATCAATAATAAACTCATTTCACCATCGACAAACTTGTCATATCAACTGTAAACTCTTTCTCCTCAACTATAAACATCTCCTCATTGGTAGTATGCTTTTATTTAGAATCAAACACAGCAAAATCTTGCTCTATGTAATCCCTACTTTTGATCTTCAACAGAAAAATTCCGTCTCAGACAACTCAAACTTATGCTCTTCAATAGTAAAACCTTGCTTCGCTCAATTAGTTCCTTAAGTTGGCTCCCATTTAAGTGGTAGATCCCAACCCCTCAAGGGACCATTTGACTTTTGTAGATTTACTCCCTCATAATTAGTAGAGCTCAATCCCTCCATGGATGCAATCACACTAACTTAGTTCTTGCATAAGTCCTTCAATGGATACAAAGAAACCCCTCAAGGGATATAATTATGCCACACAAATTGGTTTTCACAAAATTCCATCAAGGGATGCTATTCTGCCAAAACGAATTAGAGATTGGTTAAACACAAAAGCCCTTAGGGGATACAATAATGCTAAATAACTTGGCTTCAACAAAAATCCTTCACGAGATACAATAACGCAACAAAAAATTGATTTTCATAAAATCAATCATAGAGTCTGTTTGAGAAAAAAATCATTCAAAGGACATAATTACATCAAATAAATCAATGTTCGCATAAATGCTCCTAACCAAATAAATCAATGTCCTTCAAAGGCCATGAAGTGATGCAACTAAATTTTCGATGTTCTGCACAAAATTGTTTACAAAATTTTACTCCGGTAGAATTGATTAAGCACAAATCCCTTAGTAGTTGCAACAAAATTTATATTTTGTTTATCTTGGTCTTCACTTAGTCACTTTATAACTAATCTCAAACCTAAAAGAGACTATTGTTGTACCAACCACTATGCTAGCGGATGTGGATGGTGAAGGGTGGTGTCGAATTTAGGGACTTATTTAAAGCAATTAATGTCTACAAAAAAAATTAAATTTTAAATTTAAAAAAAAACCTTGGCTTAGTTAAAGCAATTAATTGCTTAATTAAGAACATGGTCGAGAGTGCCAACAAAAGTAAAAATACGCGCGAAAGCATGTCGAACTGAGAAAGATATTTTTATTTTCAGGTTAAAATATGCAATCAGTCTTTATAGTCTTTCAAATTTCGAAATTTACTTTTTATATTTTCATTTTCAGGATATAGTCCCTTTATTTTCAAAAATTTAAAATTTAGGTTCAATTGTTAACATTATTAAAATTTTCGCTATATTTGTTGGTGTAACATTTTGAACTTAAAAAAAAATTCACTTAGTAGCCATATAACTAAAAAAATCAACATTATAATAAACCTGAATTTAACAAAATGATTTTAACAATGTTACCTAAATTTTGAAATTTAAAAAGTAGTAAAGTTGATTTCTTAAAAATAAAAGTATAGAGACTAAATCTCAAATTTAGGAAGAGTACAGGGACTTGTGACAAATTTTAACTTTTTTTTTTTTATGGAATTACAGGCCAACCGAAAGTCAACCCAAACATATCCGTAGTTTACGTACGACCAATCTTTGAATTCCAATGTTGTCGAACGATGCTGCTGCTGATATTGTTTTAATTAGAAGTTGTTGAATCAGCAAGAATCTTTGACTTGACTCACAAATTCAACTTGGTTTTTCTACTACTTTCAGTTAATCCACCACACTACAAGGATTAATGATCATTTCCTAAGCACCCAGAAATTAAAGGACTCTCAAATCATTCAATTATTTCCCTTCATAACAGAAACTGGGTTTTTCTTGAATAGCAGAAAAAACAGTGATGAAAAGATGGAAAATATCTTTTCTTTTCACACACTCACAAAAAAACTAAGCTACAATTATTTGTTATAAATACAAGTTCTCCTCTTCACTTCAATTTTACACAATGTCCCTGAAACTCTGTCATCGTCCTTGTAAAAAGCGACAATATCACCTGAACGGAGTTTTTTACTATTCACAAATTGAATCCAATCTGTTTCAATAGCTAGTCTATCCACAGCCCCATTTCGTTTCTTGCAACGGAAGTTCCATAAGATCTCGACATCATCCATAACCTGCAACGTGATTCCATTTTCATGACTCCCTTCGAACCGTGGTAAAGCAGGTAAGCAATCAATTGGCAAAATCAGTCTTCTCTCCACCTCGATGCTTGTCAGAGCTCTTGCGAATAGCTGCATGGCTATATTTTATTGATTTCAGCTGCTGCTGCTGGATATGTATTTAGAGAGTGGCATGAAAATATGAGACTTTGAGAAGCATTATATATTAGTGGGGGAGAAGGATTTGAAGTGAGGCTTTGAATTTTGTAAAGCACGTTAAAGCATGTGCAGTCTTTATGCACACACTATAAAGTTTTATTTGTTAAATTATTACTCGCTCGCTGTTTTGGTTTTGTTATAAAGCTACAGTTGAAGCGCCTTTTCTGTCGTGATGCAACGCTTATGATATATTCTCGCACGTCTCGTGCTCATGACAGTCGACAGATTCACTTGCTAGATCGCGCTACTTATGCTCTGCTTCTTATTGCTTTTTCAAACTCAAGACTACTTTTCCAAATCATATGTAACATCAAACAGATATTTTTTTTTCTATTTTATCAATTGAACCAAAAATAAAATATTTACAACAATGACCTAAATTCAAACATAATTATTAAAATGACCTGAAATTAATAATGATACTGGGTTATAGCACCTCATAGTCGGCATCCACATAAAGTTTCCCCAATCATTACCTCATGATTATTGCATACCTTAAAGAAAAAAAAAAATTTGGTTGTGGCCATGCAATGTTCAACACCTATGTATTTTTTTTCAAACTGTATCATACTAGTATATATATTACACCAGTATTAAAAAAATTTTGGTGCCGTGAAACAGGTGATCGACACCCATTTTACAGTTAATTTTTTTTTGGGGGGTTGGCCATTCCATGGCCAACATCCCTTTTCCTGTGTAAATTTTTTTTAGGGGGGTGTCGTGGAATAGGTGCCTAGCACCCGTTTTTTAGCATTCAATTTTTTTCCTAGGGTGCCATGTACAGGTGGCCGACACTTATTTATCTGTATAAAAAATATTTTTTGGGGTGTCGTGTAGTAGATGGTCGACACCTCTTTGTCAGAATTCAAAAAAAAATCTTTTGGGGGTGTCATGTACTAGGTGGCCGACACCCCATTTGTATTTTTAAAAAAAATATTTTTTTCACAAATACAGCTGAAGAAGATTGTGTATTTCAAAATAGTCAAAAAATCAGAATGAGATTCAACAAGTGTGTTTTACTGGCGAAATTGAAACGGAAGATCAAGACAAAGATAACTACCCATTGCGGGAAGCAAATTTTAAGATTGCATTACAAATTTCCAATTTCAACAGATGATATGTGGGCCACCTCTAACATAGACATGCAAGGGGGTCACCTCTCATGTCATACGTTTCATAAAACAATATATGGGGCATGTTTGACAACCCAAATTTTGGTGTTTTTACCCTTTTTATCTATGTTGTGCACGTCATGGAAGTCTCGTGGAGGGTTAAGAATATGTTGAATGCACCCGAACTGTCTCAAAACCTGATCAGCATTGTGCCACTCGACCATATTAAAATTAATCAACGGGGCGTTGGTTACAAACACTAGTTGTTGCTCGAAGACCCATGATGGTATGACCCTCATAACATCTTGCCCCGAATATGACATCCATAGAAACTGCGCAGTATCGACAATTTATATAGTTAAATAAATTTATTCCAAATGTTACAATAAGAGAATATTTATGTAAAAAAATTGTAATTTTAAAAACATATTTGGAATCATATTTACGTTGTCCCCAAAATGCGCATCGATCATTTGGTGATATATTGGCACCGTCTCTGATCTCCCGATTGTCGGTGTCGTCAACCATGTGAAAAATATTTTTAATTTTTTTAATAATATAGACAATGTTAAAAGTACAATACTATTGAGAAAAAACTTAAAAATGAAAATTTTTCACCTATTAACAAGTGACCACACGGGTGGTGGGTGGCTCACTGATGCCATAAATGACATTCGATATAATGCCCAAGATTGCAGCAAAAGGCAACAACCGCATATGTCCTTCACATTTGGCTTTATCGCTTGACAAAGCTCACAATACAGCGTCACCAAAATTACTGAGCCCCAACTATAGGCCCCGGCATTGTTGAGATCTTCCAATATGGACAAGTACATAATGTGGACTTTATTCTGATTGGCGTTCGACATTAGTACCTCACTTATCAATTGTAGAATTTATGCTCAAGCAGTGTAAATAATGCTCGACTCCGTAGGACTTCTCGGTAGCATTTGGAAATTATTTCTTAACCATGCAAATCTTAGACCGGTTAATCTTCCATTGTCATCATTAAGGGGGACTCTCTCAAGTAGTCGGTGGCAAGTGGCCCAAGGATCGACCACTTTACTAGGTCTAGTGATCCAAGTCCTTCAGTAGATAGCCACAGCTAAACCAATACGTCATCCAGTGTTATAGTGCACTCCCGACACGGAAGGTGGAATGTGTGGGTCTCTGAGCGCCATCGTTCAACCAGCACAGATACCAAATCAGACCTTAGGTCAGAAATCTCAATGAATGTCGTTGTGCCAAACCCGATGACCTTCAAGTATGTTACAATTCTATGATTCAGAAAATATCCCAGATCATAGAGTTAGGGCCTTAACCTCTAGTACTCATCCTGCACACATAATAAACCCCATATAGTTTATTTCTCGAAATTAAATTTCAATACATAATGAATAATTATTTTAAGCAATCAAATAGATTGACCACACAAATGATTTTTTTAAATAAATTATATAGTTTTTATTAAAAACGAACTCGGATCACATTTATCGTATTATTAACAAATTTCGCTATGTGCTTTTTAATTTCGATAAGAGAACCTATTCCGATACCTACATAAAAATTGAATAATTTATCATGAACGATAGAAAAGAACAACCAATTACTAAAAAAAAACGTTTATATTTAAAACATGCTAAATTATCTTAAACCTTTAATAGTAATACAAAGCCAACAAAATGAAAAAAAAAAAAAAACTTCCGTGAATGGTGGTCAGTCGGCCAGTGGTTAGAGGTGGTGCTTTATGGTGGTGGACGGGTGGGGTGACCATTGGGAGATATAAATAATAGGGAAGGAAAAAGAAGAAGAAGAAAAGGAGAAAAAAAAAAAAAACCTGCAGTGAACAGTGACGCCGTGACCATCGGGTCACATCAGTGTCTAATGGCAGGCCGATGCTGGCCACCAGCTGACCGTGACCTGCCTGCCACCTGACACCAATGTGACCCGACGGTCACGGCGTCACTGTTCACTATAGATTTTTTTCTAACATTTAAAATTTTTAATTAATTTTTTACCATAAAATTATTTTTTTAATTTTTAAAAATAACACTAACAAGAGTTTTATTCAATTAATACTAATAAAAAACTTTCTTTTTGTTATGAATATTTTATTGATGTCCATCAAGATCTAGATAAGTTTTGATGTACTCTAAATTCTAATAGTCATTAGAAGTAGATCTCTATTTCATTTATACTTCTTATGCCTATTGTCGAAACCTTTTTTTTTTGAAAGTCAACTTTTTATTTTGAAAATGAAAATGGGAGTCACCACCAATCCTTTTTATAAGTGTAATCGGATCACCTCGTAATTTGATTGTTTTTAATAAAAAATTTGATTTACTAAAACAATGATTTTTGGTCTACAAAATTCAGGAAATGGGTTCGGGAGTTGGTTACGCATGAGGAACGATTAGCACCCTCGTTATGCTCAAAATTGGTACCTAATTGTTTACTCGATGTCTTTAGTGTCGAAAATTGAAAATTTGAAGAGATTTTAAAATACGATCCTTTATTAAGACATTACTTAACTAAATTAATTTTCACGAAAATGAGCTATTTTCAAAGTTAATCGAGAAGAAAGGATCATGTCCCGTAAGTTAGGACACAATGCCTTAAATCCTCGTAAACTAAAACAAACGCTAAAATCTTATTTTTTTATATTTATTTTAAAATATATATTTGATTATCTCGATTTTAGAAGGAAACCATATTCCGTAAGTTAAGAACACGACTTTTCTAATTCCAAAATAATGAACATTTGTCTCGGTTTAAAAATTTCTTTTTTTATGCATAGTATGAAAAACGAACGTAACGCTTAAAACGGTATGCATTTTACTTATTCGGGCATAATATAAACATAGATAAATGCTATAATAATAATGTAAATATGGCAATAATAGAATTATTAATTCATGGCATTAACAAAAATAAAATAAAATAAAATAATAAAATAAATTAATTTAAAATAAAAAATAAAAAATGAAATGAAAGGAAATATAAGTCATATCAAATTTAAATATAAAAAATAATAAATAAATAATTAAATTTAAGTATTTAAAAAGTAAAAGAATAAATAAATATATAATAAAATAAGTAATATTAAATTTAAATACATTAGAAATATAGTAAAAATAAAAATAATTATAACAATATACACAAATAAAAGGAATATAAACAATAATTTTTAAATATATGAGAGAGAATAAAGAAAGAATAGATAAATAAATAAGTAAATAAATATAAAAGAAAATAGTTTAATAAAGATTAAAAATAAAGGACTAAATTGAAATTTAAATGGAATTTTGGGGCCTAAATTGTAAAAAATTAATAAAACATGTTAAGGGACCAAAATAAAATGCGCGTAAAAGAGGAGGGACTAACTGGGGAATTATTCCCTATCCCAAAACACGTCGTTCCGTAAGGGACTGAAATGAAACAAAATTAAAATCATAGGGTATAAATTAAAAAAATGAAAAAAGACTGGATTGAAATATCATTGAAAAGCGAAAGGACCGAAAGCATAAATAGACCATATAAAAAAAACACGCGAATCCTTGCTAAGGCCGAGTCGGATTTATGGTCGGTCTTCAAAACACGCCATTTTGAATTAACAGTTTGGCATCGCCTCTTCGCTGGATGAGTTTTAGCCCGTAAAAAATACCCCAAAGTTCAGCATCAAGGATCGAGCAATTACCTAGGTACTTGTTATAACCTAGGATCCATTCTCCATTTTTGTCGCGCAACACTCCCTTGTAGCTGCAGCCCCCCTAAGTCCACTCGAACAGCACCAAAAGCAAACCTTTCAAAGTGCTAAAATAACCGCCAAAACTTTTTTGCAATCGCTCAAATAAGAGCTAAATGTTTTTTAAAGTGCTCAAATAAAGGCTTCTCAAATATCGTATATTCGGTCTCAAATTATACTTTTATTTTTTTTTATTTTCAAGTATATTTGATTCAATTGTCATGTATTTTATTTTAAATACGTTAAAATTTACTTAATTTTTACTCAAATTAAATTAAAGTACGTGAAAAGTTTTTATTTAAACATCTTTTATAAAAGTTATACCTTTATACGAGCATTTTAAAATGTTTGATATTATATGAGTAACCCTAGGAGGCTGGGCTAAGATATAATCTATTTAACTTCAAAGCTATTTTTAGGTCTATATTTTATTAATTGCAATATCAATATTTTTCTCGATATTATTTTTAAATGGACCCTTGGTAAAGAGTACGACATGTACAGGCCCAATATTGCCCGGTCCCATAAACAAATATAACAGCCCAATATACCTAAGCCCAAAACTAAACCTTAGCCCAACTAGTCCTAAAATTTCTCAGCCGACAAACCCTAGCCCCCAAGTTCAATCGCCCATACTGTCTGCCATCGCCCCATACCCTCTGCTCGGCCACCACGCCTCTGTCATTGCCCTTCACGCCCCTGACCACACCTGCAAAAGAAAAGACAGAAAATCGAAACAAGACACAAACAGTGGTAGAGACAAAGGAAAACAATATTTTTCTACTATTGTAATCAGCTATAAAGCCGAGAAGAAATCAAAATGAAAGGGGGGAGGATTTTTGATATTTCAAAGGAGGGAAAAACAGATTGTATTTTGGATGGGGGATTTGAGGGGAAACAGATTGTATTTTGGAGGGGAGAATCGATTGTATTTCGGGGGGAGGGGGTTTGAGATACTACATACTCATATTGAATAAGAGAGTTCAAAAGCAATTTTTTGGAGAAGGTGATTTTCAATTTAAATCTCTGTATACTTTTTTTTGGTTCTTCATTCTTTTGGATTCATCGTTTTTATGTTTGAAAGCAAATAAAAAGAGAAGAAAGAAGTTCTTACCTGGCAAATACGCCATAAATCTCCTTTTTGCTTTGTTTGAATCGAAGCCAAGAAGAGATTTCAAGGCTGAAAAATCATTCCCCAAGCTTGAATGTGTAGCTTAGTGTTTGAGAGGGAAGAGAATTGGCAGAATAAGGGGAAAGTATAGGGTATTAGGTTTTTTGCCTTAATTGTTGTGGCTTGAAGAAATGGCCAATTGCCATTCAATTTCCTGCCATTTTGAAATAAATTGAAATAGTGGTGGTTAAGGGTGGGGACCACGTGTTGACCCATGCCATAACCCAATTGTGCATTTGTATGTCAAATGGGAAATTTCCATGATTAATCCCTCACTTTTTGCACCACATTTCAGCAGACCCCCATTGGCATCCATGTGTTTTATTTTAATTTTTCCCCAAAAATTTGTACACCATTTCATTTTAGTCCACTCCAAGGTGCAGCGTTTTGGGACCTGGATTATTTTCAGTCCTAGTCCCTATACATTTATATACTTTGCACTTTTTATTTTTTTTAATTTTTTTTAAAACTATCTTATTTGTAAATTATTCCTTTTATTTTAGGTTTAATTTTAATCTAGTCTTTTATTTGTATAATCTGCTATTTTAAAATACTTTTAATATTTTTGTATATGTTAGTTTTCATTTGTTCAATTATGTTGAGATTTCTTTTATCCTATTATTTTTACATTTTGCACAATATTTTTATATACATATTAGTATACATATTATTCTCATTGAGTGTTCAATTTATAATACTTATTATTTTGAAGATTCACAATATTTTTGTACATGAGTGGAACCATCTTAATAACTTTAGTTTGTTTTATAAAATCATCATTTTAAAATTCTTTTCGCATTGAGCTATTTTAATACTTTCATATAACATCTTGTTTAAATACTTATATATATATATATATATATTTTATATATTACTTGTTTCAAATTTATTTTTCATCTGTTATTATTTTAAACCTTTTACTATTTATTTTAAATTGCTTTATAAATCATTTATTTTATTTGTTCTATGTATCATTTTTATTGTTTTGTACATTGATGATTTTAAATTGTTTCATACTATTTATTTTAAATTACTTTTTGTAATATTTATTTTAAACGTGTTTTAGATATATTACTCCTCTAAAATTAGCTTGTTATTCATTTTTATTTATTTTAATTTGCTTTGTATATTATTTGTTTTAAATCGTTTTATACCTCATTCATTTTAATTTGTTTCATACTAGTTACTTCAAGTTGTCTCATATACTATTTCATTTCTTTATCATTAATATTGATGCCAATATAATATGTGTTGTATGGTTATTGTCATTAGGTACTTTGTAGTTCTTTACTCATATTGTCATTGTGATTTATTGTGGTAGTATTTTATTCGCCAATTATTATGCCACGTTTATATCATCATTTTTCCTCGTTTCATTCAAATCACATCGTGCATTAAAGCTCGAATGCATACATTTGATGTAGATTGTTTTACCTTATTCCAAACAAATCAAATACTTATCGTTTTAAATTTCATACTTGTTATTCTTTCATAAAAAGAAAATTCTCTAATAAAGGCAATATTCCGAGTTCGGGAAATTCGAGAGATCATGCCCTAACTTACTGGGTTTTGATTTTTCTCGTTTAACCCAAATAACGGCATATTCTTTTAAATCACAATACGAGTTTTAAATAAATGCTTACTCTCTGAGATTTGAGGTGTCGTGCCTAACTTCTCGGATATGCCATCTTATTACCTCGAGATAAGATTTTTTTACAAATAAGGTAATATTTGTGTGAAAATTTCGAGAAATCGTGCCCTACGTGTTGGGTTTCGATTGATCGTTTGACCGAATAACCGAATAATCCTTTTTAAAATATCAACGCATGAGTTTTGAAAATCATGAGATAATTTTGGGTATCGAAGGTTGGAAATGTCATGTCCTACGTGTTGGATGTGATATTTTACTCCTTCGAAACAAAAGAATTTTAATATCCACTTCGAGTACCCAAATATTCATAAAAAGGGATCGTATTTTAAAGCTTATTTCAAAATCTTTTCAACTTTCGACATTAAGACATTAATTAATCGATTAGGTACCAATTTTGGGCGTTACGAGGGTGTTAATCCTTCCTCGTACGTAACCGACTCCCGAACCCATTTTCTCAAATTTCGAAGACCAAAATCGTTGTTTTAGTAAACCAAAATGTTTTGTTAAAATGACGAAACTTCTTGGTGATCCGATCACACCTAAACAAAAAAGATTGGTGGCGACTCCCAATTTTCGTTTCCATTTTCAAAACCAAAGTCGATCGCCCGTTTTTTCAAAAAAATGGTTTCGACACGGCAGATTAAATTACCTTATTATATAATTATACCAAGTGTAGAAGCCCAAATTGCCCGGGCCCGATTATATCAAAACCCAACCAAACCTCTAAACCCACTAAAACCCTTAACCCATGACCCATTTACATCTACCCAAACCCATTACAAAACCCAAATATTAAACCCAATTCAAAAGCCCATTAAGCCCTCCCCAAAAAAACCTAACCCTAAAAAAAGAAAAAGAAAAAAGAAAAAAGAAAAACCTAACCCAAAAAAAAAAAACTAAGAAACCCTAGCCACCTATCCACTTTCCCACTTGCCCCATTTTTCTTCCCATTTTTGATATCCATTGTCTACCACCACCACCTACAAAATAGAAAAAGAAATAATAGAAAATCATGTAAAAGATGGCTATAAAAAGCCATTCAAAAATCATGTAAAGGAGGAGGGGGGATTTTACAAAGATTGAAAAAAAAACACAAAAAAATCCCTTCAAATTTTGAACACAAAAGAAACATCAATAAAAAGGTTGCATCTTTTTCTTTTTTCCTCTTCTTTCGAATCTTTTTTTTTTGTGTTGTTTTTTTCTTTCTTTATATATACATATATTGTTAAAAAATTTTACCTTTTCCGCCACCGTGGGCGTGGTAGTGACAGTGACGGCAAACGATCGACGATCGACCGGTGACCCCCTTGGCCGGATTTCCTTTCCCCCCTCCCTTCTCTCTTCTTTCCCCCTTCTTTTTTTTAGGTATTTTATATATATTATGTATATATTTTTAATGCCATGAGTTATATATTTCTTATGTATATATTCTTAAATACTATTATATACATATATATATATTTTAAATACCATATTGTATATATTATTATTACAAATTATTAGTATTGCTAGTATTATTATAACTATTATTATATTAGTGTATATTTTATGTACATATGTATATATATATATTTTGCACATATCATTATTTTATATTATTGTTGTAAATTTTTATGTATATATTTTTTATGTACGTTTCCTAATATTTTCTTTTATTGTAGATATTATTATTATTATTACATACTTTTATTATATGCATATATATATATATGTATTTTTATGTACATATTATTATTTTATATTATTATTACCAAATATATCATTTTTCCTATTTTATTATTAGTACATGATTTGTTTTTATTTTGTAAATATCATTATTATTGTTATTCTAATATTCTAGTATTCCATGTTAGTATTTTTCATTAATGATATCATTTTTTTGCATCCTTTATCTATTTTTAATTTCTCACTTTAGGAATATTTTTCTCATGTTTTAATTAATTTCAAAAATAAGGCAATGTACCGATTTAATATTAAGCCATCGATTTCATCGCTATGTTGGGTGAAATTAAATAAACTTGTGTTAAAAAAGGGACACCCTTTCTAAAAAAAATCGAAAACTAAAATTCTCATTTTCAATCGGATCACGATTAAATATTATATTGAACTTGTATTTTGAAAATCAAGTCAACACATGTTTATGAGATACCAATTTTGGGCGTCGCGAGGTGCTAATACCTTCCTCACGCAGAATCGACTCCGAACCCCAATTTTTCTCTGGACTTTTATGTAGACCTAAATTTGGCCTTCTTTTTGTTTTAAAATAATTTTATTAGGTGTCCGATCACACCTATAAAAAAGGATCGATGGCGACTCCTTTGTTAATAAAATCGAAAGTTGGTTTTCAAATGTTTAATAAATCGCCACAATTAGCGACCAAGCGAAACTAAATTTTTTTACGTCGCTATACCGGGCGACTCACTGGGACCTCCATTTTGAGAGTCGAGTTGAATTAAACACGTGTTGTCAAAATTTTCAAATTTCGTGTTCAAATTAATATTTAATCATGATCCTTAAGTTTTGTTTTCGAAAAAATCATACATACGTATCTCCTAATTTGTTTTATCTTTCGTTTTAGTTTTGTAGTTTTAAAATAAATGGAAGGATTGCAAGTTTCTCCCACACACTTGTGCACTTGCATTTTGCATAACATAAGCTCTCTACCCGGCTCTGTCTGCTTAAGTGAAAGTAAACGCTATGCCTTCGTGAGTTAACTCGTCCCTCCGCATAGGCTAGTGAATACTTTCGGGTTACATATGACTTATGCTTTCGTGAGTTAACTTGTCCCTCCGCATAGGCATAAGTAAATGTAATCCCTCGAATTGAACTCGTGAGCCTGTGATGGGTTATGACCGAGGCTTCGTGCTAATCTTAGCAGATGATAGTACGAGCAATTCGAGTACCTGTCTAGAACCAAAACCGCATATAGTGAACCATACGAGCCACCCAACTAGAGCCATGCCGAACCTCCGCCGTTTAGTAGTCACCAAATAAGTACACGGAAAAGCACATCTTACCTTCTATTTCTTTTACATTTGTGCTTTCTAAGCAAGGGAATCGAGTCCATCGGACCAAGTAGCTTAATTTGTTAGATTTTCCACAGCTTTTCTCTCTGCTTATATGTGTTGCGCTAACCAAGGTCGTTTGTTTGTATTTTATTTTCATCATGCATCGAAGGCATCTTGTTAGGAAGGTGTTGATTAGAGATTGGTTGCCAAAACGGGTTTCTAATGGAGGAATCAATTATACGAGTGACCGAAACGTTGTGTAATACTCCTTTGATTAAGGAAATGCCTAAATAGGGGCTATCTTGAAATTAACACCAAATTTTTGCATATTCATTCATGACTGACATTCATTTGACATTCATGCATTCATTCATACATTGCATATCCCATACTTGGTCGCTGAAGATAAAATATATAATTCGCAGTTGTAATACCACAAGACTGGAACCACGTCATCCGCATAAAACACGCCGACAAGCTAGAGTAATGGAGGCTGAATTCAATGAGAGAATTGAAAGGATGGAAAGGGCTCAAAAGGAATTACAAGAGCAACTGGCCAAATCGCAACAAGAAACGAGAGACCTAATGGTGAGATCTCGAGAGGAATCACTCGAACAAAGAGATCAGATGGCCAAAATGATGGAGATGATGACAACTTTGGTCAAAGGAAAAGGACCCATGCAGAACCCCGATGTTATGGAACCTCAGTCAAGAATTCACCACGATCAGGATCCACTCTATCCCCTGGGATTCACTCCACCACCCGCATATACAACACAAAGAGGGTATACTCAAGGGAACCCATAGGTCTTGGAACAACGACCTATGCCACCGCTCCACCCACTAATCGAGGCAAGGAATATTCGTGTCGAACCCAGGGGCAAGCCCTGCTGATCCACTAGTTCCAGATCTGGATGACCCAGCAGAGGTAGCCAAGTTGAAATTGGATAATCATGATGCAAAATATAGAAGTCTAGAGGAAAGACTCAAAGCAATAAAAGGCACTGAAGTCTTCTCCGCACTAGGTGCCAAAGAACTCAGTTTGGTGCCCGATCTAGTTCTGCCTCCGAAGTTCAAGGTGCCTGATTTCAAAAAATACGATAGCACGAGATGTCCAAAGGCGCATCTTGTCATGTTTTGCCGAAAAATGACTGGTTACGTGAATGAAGACCAGCTACTCATACATTGTTTTCAGGATAGTCTAGTAGGATCGACTCTTCGGTGGTACAACCAGCTTAGTAGGGAAAGGATCCGATCTTGGAAGGACTTGGCATCAGCATTCTGTGAACAATACAAGCATGTATCGGATATGGTACCAGACCAGATGACTTTGCAAATGATGGAGAAAAAGCCGTCAGAAACTTTTAGACAGTATGTGCAGAGATGGAGGGATGTTTCAGCCCAAGTGGAACCTCCACTAATAAAAACGGAGATAACCGTTCTTTTCATCAACACCTTGAAAGCACCGTTTTACGACAAACTAATGGGAAGTGCCACGAAAGACTTTGTGGATATTGTAATATCCAGTGAGCTTATAGAGAATGCTGTCAAAAGCGGTAGAATGGAAGGTCAAGAAAGTTCAAGAAGGGCAGCGCCCATAAAGAAGAAAAAACCAGAAACCCACATGGTGGGAGTGGGAAGCCGTTATGCCCCTAACCCATATCCAAACCAACCCCGACCTCGAAATTATCCACCTCCGAATTTCTATTACCCTCCTCAAACCCCTTACTACCAAACACTGACTCCTTACTCTTCTTACCCCGTTTACGCCACAAGTAACCTGAGACCAACCGCCACATTCCCACAAAATATAATACCTGCCCAAAGTCAACCCAAAAATGAGCAGAGGCCAGCAAAACCCAATTCCGAGAGACTACAATTTACCCTTATTCCTGTGTCATATGGGGAACTGTACCCAAAAATTTTGGAGAAGCAATTAATATCCCTGCATTATATGGCACCCTTGAGGCCTCCATACCCGAAATGGTACGACCCAAACGCTAGTTGTGAATACCATGCGGGAAACCAGAGACATTCCACGGAAAATTGCTTAGCCTTTAAGAGGAGAGTTCAAGGACTAATTGATGCGGGTATCCTACGATTCGATAGTACCAGTAATGCAACTGGAAACCCGTTCCCTAACCATACTGAAGGGAATGTGAGCACAGTGGGGAAAGAAGATGAATGGCAAGTCAGAAGATGTGTTTCAGAAATGAGGACGCCTCTGCAGAAAATTTAGGAGGCACTGGTTAAGAATGGATTGCTCTGTCACCCCGGCGATAATCTCAAAAAAGAATGTCAGGTTCTTTGTGATTTTCATAGAATTGTAGGGCACGACATTCAATCATGTGAGGAATTTAAAAGGTTACTGCAAGACCGGATAGATAATAAGGAGATTGAGATCATTAATGAAGGAGAGGCCAATGAGAAAGAAGTATGCGCCTCTGACAATCAATCGTCAGGTTGTCCGTATAGCGCTGATCGACCATTCGTAATTTATTACGATGCAAGGAAGGAACTGGTGAAACCAAAAATGATAATTGAAGTACCGTCTCCTT
This sequence comes from Gossypium arboreum, assembly GCF_025698485.1. NCBI lineage: Eukaryota > Viridiplantae > Streptophyta > Magnoliopsida > Malvales > Malvaceae > Gossypium > Gossypium arboreum. The sequence goes on from NC_069081.1 coordinate 3,856,237, forward strand.
TCCCTTACAAGGACAATAAAACAGTACCATGGAAATATGACGTTAATATCGTCACACCTGAAGATGAAAAACCCAAAGCCATGATTGGAAGCGTCGGGGAAGTAGGTCATTTCACTCGTAGTGGAAGATGTCATTCGAAGGAGATAAAACAGAACAGTGACTTGAAACAGAAAGGAAAAGCACCGATGCACGTGACCGAAGAGGAGCATGAAACTGCGTGCTCGAACAAGAAGCTAAAAAGCTCGTGGACGAGGAGGAAGCACAGAATTCTTAAAATTTATCAAGCACAAGTGAGTACAACGTGGTAGAACAATTGAGTAAGCGACCGGTAGCGAATCTCAAGATATCTCTGCTGTTGAATTTAGAGCCACACCGGAACACTCTGCTGAAAGTGTTAAATCAAGCTTATGTGGCAAACAATGTATCCGTTGAAAAACTGGATAGATAGATGAACAACTTGAATGCGGATAATGTTATTTCTTTTAGTGATGATGAAATACCGCCCAATGGTAGAGGCTCAGTGAAAGCATTTCATATCACAACCCGTTGTAAGGGCTATATAATACCGAACGTGCTCGTCGACAATGGATCGGCACTCAATGTCATGCCTTTGGCCACACTTTCCAGGATTCCGATGGATTTGTTCTATCTAAGGCCCTGCCATTCCACAGTAAGGGCATTCGATGGAACAAGACGAAAAGTTATGAGAAAAATTGAGATCCCTCTAGAAGTGGGTCCCTACATATACGATGTTGAGTTTCAAGTCATGGACATTACACCATCATACAATTGTCTCTTGGGAAGACCTTGGATCCATTCTGCTGGAGCAGTCCCATCATCCCTCCATCAAAAGGTGAAATTTATCATGGATGGCTGTTTGGTCACTATCGAGGGAGAAGAATACATTGTAGCATATATTTCTGCCGATGCACCATATATTGAAGTGAGTAAAGACGCTCTGGAATGTTCCTTTCGATCTCTTGAATTTGTCAATGCCACATTCGTCGCTGAGGGAAATAGAATTCCCGAGCCAAAACTGTCGAGAAATACCAAGATGGGTGTCAAGTTGACTGTAGGAAAGGGAGCCCGAGCAAGGAAAGGTTTGGGAAGGTACCTGCAAGGAATAGTCAGGGCTCTAAAGCCAGTACATCACAAGGCCCGATACGGTTTGGGGTTACAGCCGGACATGCGTCAAAGAAGAAAACAGTGGAAAAAAGATCAGGAGAGAAGGATTGCGAGAACTTTGGGCCGAGAAGTAGAATGGGAGCCCATAACATACCCTCTTTTGTCAAAAACATTTACATCTGCGGGAATGATATACCCCGGACAAGATAATATACAAAGCACGTTGTTTTTAATTGAAAGGGGTTTTCAAAATGTCATTATAAATGTCATTGACAAAGGAAGTGAGGCTATTAAAGATGTCTCGAGGATACGCCCTTGCCCTCCTGGTTTCATGATGAACAATTGGACTGCCAAGGAGCTTCTTGTAGTTTATAAGTCTTCAGAGTAATGCTAAACATTAACCTTCTATTATGTCCTTAGATATAATAGAATTCTTTTGTAAGAGCTTGCATTCGCTCTTTATCATTTAAATGAATATCAATGAAGATGCATTTTGTCACGATTTTTCGCATTATCACTAATTTCATAATCATTTTCTCATTTCATAGCCTATCCTTACATTTGCCTCATTGTCATGACATAACATTTTGTTTGTTGTTTCCAATACTTGGATGCCCTCTATAGCTTCCTTTTCAATTCAACTTTCGGTGCTCGATATTGACGACATGAATAAGCCCGTCACGAATCTTGAAATTGATTTTGAGAAGGTCTGTTTGCTTAGAGAATTTGAAGCCAAAGAAAATGTCAAGATTACGCCTCGTCTCTGAATTGTTAAGAATGGTGGAACAAGAGGATAAACAGATTTTGCCTCACGAAGAATCAGGAAACAATAAATTTGGGCAATCAAGAGAGGAAACAAGAAGTGAAGATTGAGACTTCTATTTCGAGAGTACCGGCATAATTTGATCACTTTACTCCACAAATACAAAGATGTTTTTGCATGGTCATACCAGACATGCCGTGGCTAGATGAAGATTTAGTGGTCCCTAAGCTCCCATTAAAGCCGAATGCAAGCCCATCCAAAGAAAAATTAAGACGGATGAGACCAAATGTTTGTTGAAAATAAAAGAGGAAGTCAAGAAGCAATTTGACGCTGGCTTCCTACAAGCCTCCAAATATCCAGAATGGGTGGCTAACATAGTCCCGGTACCAAAGAAAGATGGCAAAGTACGAATGTGCGTGGATTACCGTGACCTGAATCGAGCAAGCCCAAAAGATAATTTTCCCTTGCCACATATTGACACGTTGGTGGACAACACAGCAAAACATTCATTGTTTTCTTTCATGGATGGATTCTCGGGTATAATCGATCAAGATGGCCCCGAGGATATGGAAAAACTACCTTCATAACAATGTGGGGAACGCTCGCTACAAGGTGATGCCATTCGGGTTAAAGAATCTTTGGGCAACATATCGAGGGCTATGGTAACGTTATTCCATGACATGATGCATAAAGAAATAGAGGTCTACGTCGACGACATGATTGCTAAGTCCCGAGGGGAAGAAGAGCATGTAGCGAACCTGAAGAAGTTGTTCGACAGACTGAGAAAGTTCCAGCTAAAGCTCAATCCGTCCAAATATACGTTTGGGGCTACTTCAGGAAAATTGCTTGGCTTCATTGTCAGCGAGAAAGGCATTGAAGTTGATCCAGATAAAATAAAAGCCATTCAAGAGTTACCACCCCCGCGCACGCAAAAGGAAGTCAGAGGATTTTTAGGGAGATTAAACTACATCGCCCGATTTATCGCTCAACTTACCAACCAATGCGACCCAATCTTTCGATTCCTTCGAAAACATAATCCCAGAGAATGGAACGAGGAGTGCCAAGTGGCTTTTGACAAGATAAAATAGTATTTGTCTAATCCTCCAGTGCTAGTACCGCCAATGGCGGGAAGACCATTGATATTGTATTTGACTGTGTTCGAGAATTCAATGGGTTGCGTACTGGGGTAACATGACGAGTCAGGAAAGAAAGAAAAGGCGATCTACTATCTCAGCAAAAAGTTTACTGAATATGAGGCAAAGTATTCGTCCATAGAAAAATACTGCTGCGCTCTCATTTAGGTAGCTTGGAGACTTAGGCAATATATGTTGTATCATACGACATGGCTAATTTCAAAGTTGGACCCAATAAAGTACATGATGGAATCACCCGCACTCTCAGGAAGAATGGCACGATGGCAGATCTTACTATCAGAATATGATATCGTCTATGTGAGCCAAAAGTCGATAAAAGGGAGTGCAATAGCTGACTTCTTAGCAACTCGAACAACGGAGGAATACGAGCCATTGAAATTTGATTTCCCAGATGAAGACTCAATGTGCATTACAGTAAAAGAATGTGAGTCATCAAAAGAAAAGTCATGGAGGATGAGCTTTGATGGTGCATCGAATACATTGGGGCATGGGATTGGAGCAGTCTTAGTATCACCAGAAGGGAACCATTATCCGTTCACTGCCAGGCTGAATTTCTTCTGTACCAATAACATAGCGGAATATGAAGCTTGTATCATGGGACTTCGTGCAGCAATTGAACGAAACATCCAAACTTTAGAGGTATACGGAGACTCAGCATTAGTGATTTATCAGATCTGTGGAGATTGGGAAGTGAGGGATTCAAAATTAGTCAAATACAGTGATCTCGTGGCATGGTTGATTAAAGAATTCAAAGAAATAACTTTTAATTACTTTCCACGAGAAGAAAACCAGTTAGCTGATGCCCTGGCCACTTTGGCTTCAATGTTTAAAGCAAACAGAGAAACATAAATAATGCCTCTTCAAATGAGCATATATGAAGTCCCTGCACATTGTTTCAGCATTGAGAAAGAGCCAGATGGGCAGCCATGGTTCCATGATATCTTAGAATACATCAAGAATCAAAGGTATCCCGAGCAACCAAACGAGAATGACAAAAGAACAATCAGAAGAATGGCAGCGGGATTCGCGGGACACATGCCAATAGTTTCACTATGGCCAGGAAGATTATGAAACTCGGATATTACTGGCTGACGATGGAAAGCGACTGCATTAATTTCACACAAAAATGCTACAAATGTCAAATTTATGGTGATAAAATTCATGTAGCCCCTTTGCCCCTTCACGTCATGACTTCTCCGTGGCCTTTTTCTATGTGGGGCATGGATGTTATAGGGCCAATTTCTCCAAAAGCTTCTAATGGACACCGATTTATTTTTGTGGTTATTGATTACTTCACAAAATGGATAGAAGCCGCATCTATGTGGGGCATGGATGTTATAGGGCCAATTTCTCCAAAACCGGTTTGCAGGTTTTTTAAAAAGGAAATCATTTGTCGATATGGTTTGCCTGAAAGAATCATTTCAGATAACGCCTTGAATTTGAACAATAAGATGATGAAAGAAGTGTGTGAGCAATTCCAAATAAAGCATCATAACTCCTCGCCTTATCGCCCAAAGATGAATGGAGCTGTTGAAGCGGCCAACAAGAATATTAAGAAGATTATTGGGAAAATGACCGAGACATATAAAGACCGCACGAAGCTACCATTTGCTTTGTATGCATATCGTACATCTGTAGGACATCTACGGAGCAACCCCTTTCTTTCGGTATATGGAATGGAAGTCATGCCTATCGAGGTTGAGATCCCCTCTCTACGAGTCTTAATGGAATCGAAACTAGAAGAAGCAGAATGGGTTCGAGCTCGATATGATCAATTAAACCTCATCGAAGAAAAACGTCTAAAGGCAATTTGTCACGAACAGATGTACCAGAAGAGAATGATCGCAGCCCATGACAAGAAAGTACGACCAAGAGAATTCCACGAAGGAGAACTTGTGCTGAGAAAGATTCTCCTAATACAAAAGGACTTCCGAGGAAAATGGGCCCCAAATTGGGAAGGACCATACGCCGTAAAGAAAGCATTCTAGGGTGGAGCTTTGATTCTCACTGAGATGGATGGGAAGGAGTTACCAAATCCAGTGAATTCAGATGCTGTGAAGAAATATTATGCTTAAAAAAAAGGAAAATCAAGATGAAAACCCGAAAAAAGGCATCTTAAAAAAAAAGAAAAAGAGAGAGGGATCAAGATGAAAACCCGAAAAGGGCGTCTTGATTAACACAAAAGATTAGGATGAAAACCCGAAAGGGCATTCTAATGAAGCAAACTGGGCTTAAAGAGCAAGGCATTTTGAACAGTGGGTCAAACAACAAGACTACAGCATTTGAAGCATTTTTGGAAAGCTCGAAATCTTCTACACAAGAAGCCATGCTCGAAAAGATTCTAGATGAAGGAATGTGGAAGAGTTCGTGTGTTGAATATCTAGAGCATTTGTATCCATTAAATGCGATCCGTTTTCTCTTTATGACACTTTCTCATTATCATTGGTTAATTTTCTTTGATTGCCACATTTGAAATAGATAAATATGAAATATCATTTTTGTCCCTATCTGACCTTTTTCATGCATCTCATTATGTGTTTATTTATATGATAAATGGTGAAATGACATACTCTAAACAAAAGAAATGTTAAGCATTACCTGGATGAAAATTTGATAAGCACAAGAGTCTCAAAGTAAGAACAAAGTTCAATCGAGGCGTAAGAGTGATATCTGAGAAACGTCGATTACTCGTGAAGCTTGAAGATGTATAAGGCCCAAGAGAAAGTCGAGAATCAAAGCAATGAACACAGATCCTTAACAATCGTGGCTAAATAGACATCCGACAAACATGCTTAAGGAGCACTGCATAATCATGTAGGCATAAAAGCATTTAAGACAAACATGTGCATATCATGATAACATCATACATGGCATATAAAGGTACTCCAGCAGAGCAAGAACTCTTGAATGAGAGTCACACTGAATCAAAAGAAAAGACACCCGAGTTCTACCAAAGGACAGGTTTTGGTATTTTGATGTTTTTAATTCATGTTTTTCAAGGGAAATCAACTCATATTGCGAGAGATGAGTTGAGCCTCAAGACACGTTGAGGTATTTTTAATTTTTGTTTTCAAAATCAACTCATATTATGAGAAGTGAGTTGAGCCTCGGGCACGCCGAGGTATTTTTAGTTTATGTTTTAAATTGACTCATATTATGAGAGGTGAGTTAAGCCTTTTAATTTTTATTTTCAAAATCAACTCATATTGCTAGAGGTGAGTTGAGCCTCGGGCACGCCGAGGTATTTTCAATTTTGTGTATTAATTTCAACTCATATTATGAGAGGTGAGTTGAGCCTCGTGTCACGCCGAGGTATTTTCAATTCTGCTTTCAATTTACATTGTTCAAGAATCAACTCATATTATGAGATGTGGGTTGAACCTTTTAATTTCTACTTTTTCAAAATCAGCTCATATTGCGAGAGGTGAGTTGAGCCTCAGTCACGCCGAGGTATTTTCAATTTCTGCTTTCAATTTACGTTGTTTAAGAATCAACTCATATTGCGAGAGGTGGGTTGAACCTTTTAATTTCTACTTTTTCAAAATCAGCTTGTAACGCCCCAATTTTCGGGAATCCTGTGAATGTTGGCATAGGTTTAATTATGTTAGTGGGCCTCTAGAAGGCCCAAGCTTAAGATAGAACCCGTAATTTTAGTTAATTTTTGTTCCATAAGAAAAAGGGAGTGAAATTATGAAATAGGACCTATGTGAAAATGTTTGAAAATGCTATAGGCTAAATTGAAGTGGCCAAATAAATAGGAGTGCAAAATAGGAGGATTTGCATGACAAACCTCCCATTTTACATGAAGTGGCCAGCCATCATGTTGTTGTAGACAAAATGTGCACTTGATATCCATAATTTATGGTACAAATTGATACAAATTGATAATAGGTTAGGTAAATGTTCAATGATAATAGGTTAGGTAAATGTTCCATGATAATGGGTTAGGTAAATGTTTCATGATAATGGGTTAGGTAAATGTTTCATGATAAGAATTTCATGTCTTTTGTATTAAAGAATTAAATGGATGAAATATGAAGTTTTATTAAAAGAAAAAGGGGTGAAAAGAACAAAGTTTTGTCCATCTTTGTTCATCATAGCTGAAAGTTAGAGAAGAGAAAGGAGAGGAGAAAGCTCTTGAGTATTTGGTCATTAGGAGGAGGAAAATTGAAGGTAAGTTCTTGGTACCTTGCTTCTATTTTGAGGTTCATGAGTTCTTCTTGATTCTACCTTAACTCTTGAAGTATATTTTGATTTTTAGTTGTGTTGTGAGCATTTGATCATGAATTAAAATGAAGGAAATGGTTGTTGTTTCATGTTCTTTTGATGAAAAATGGAAGATAGGTGAAGTTGAGCCAAACAAATGAACATGCATGTGCCTTAGATGTTAAAGGGAAAAATCAGCTAACATGTTGTGCTTTAAAATGATGAAATGGAGATTATTCTTAAGTAAAATCATAGATATGTGATGATTGATTGGTGATATACATGTTTAAATAACAAGCATGCAAGTTAGGTGTGAAAGAGTGATTTGGTAATAAATCTGCTTGGGACAGCAGCAGTAACGTGACTTTGGAAAATCACCATAAATTGTGAGAGATGAATTAGAAGCTGAATAAATTATGTAATTAAATCTTTTTGAGTCTAGTTTCTAATGAAATAAACGAGATCATATTTTGAATTCTGTACAATGAGAAATTTGATTCGTAATGAAGAGTGGTCAGATTAGTCAAACAGTGAAACATGGGAAACTTTAAGAAAAATCTGGTATTGATTGGCCATGCCAAAATTCTGAAAATTTTATGGATAAAAGATATATGAGTCTATTTTCAGGAAAATTAACGGAACATGATTTGGAGTTTCGTAGCTTCAGTTATAAATGATTTAGTGACTGTTGCTTAGGAAGACAGCTTGCAGTGAAATTATGATTATGTGGTAAACATTGACAAAATTTGTTAATGAGTTGCTTATTAATTTCTTATAAGCTCACTATGATCTGTAGGTGTGGTTGGTCAATATTGTAAGGGGTTAATATGTAGTTTGTATTTGAATAGTTAGATTAACGTGTTAGTAATCCAATTGTAGGCGGTTCGTGTGTGGATCTTGTCAACATATCGTCAAAATGTGTGTAACTAACACCCTCTTTCTTAGTCTAGATCGGCAAAAGCCGAAATGCCAAAACCGTATTTTGTAGATTTGCGAGTGTGCGAATGCTCGTGAGGTAAATCGATTAATGTTTTTGGTAAGCTGCAATGTTTGGATTGCAAAGTGCATGATTTCGTGCCTCGATATTTTTGGGCTTAATGGGCCAAAATTGGAATGATGGGCCAACGGCCCAATTCGGTAAGAACCCTCGATGCGTGATTCATTAGTACGTGAAAGGTAGGAATATGCATGAAAAACCCTAAAATAGATAAATTATTGAAATACCTTTAAAAGTGGAAAATTTACGCTTTACCCTAGTAGATAAATTATCGAAATACCCCTAGGTTAAATTGACCTAAATGCATGTTTGATCGTTGTTATTTATGCATGCCATGTTCTTATTATCGATGCATGGACCGGGATATTGACGGAGGAAGTATCGAAAGTGGCTTGTCCACGTCTCGAGGCTTTGCCTCAATTTATCGATAATGAGCAAAGAAGGTCAAGAATCGTGGAGTGTTAATGGGTGGGTTGAGCTATTCCCACATGGAGTGTATGGCTGGTACGGTGGAGTGTAGTGGTTGGTGGGTTGAGTAGTCTCCCAAATGGGCTTGCATATGTTTACTTGATGTTGCATGTATTTTGAAATGGGCTTATGGGCCATCTTGTTATCTCAATAAGGGCTAAGGCCTAGTTTATTGTAATCAAAAGGGCTCTAGCCAAGACCATCATACCCAAATGGGCTTGCATATGTTTACGATGTTGCATGTATTTTGAAATGGGCTTATGGGCCATACTGTTATCTGAATAAGGGCTAAGGCCCGCTTTATTGTAATCTGAAAAGGGCTCGTCCAAGACCACTACACTGAATGGGCTTAGGCCCAATAGGCTTGAGCCGACTTGGGCTTTGAATGGGTTTTCCTTACACACCGAGTTTCCCCAAACTCACCCTTTTATTTTCATCCACGCAGAAATCCCCAACCATAGTGGGCTTGAAGTCGTGAGGGAATTCGGAGTGGCCACCCGCTCAAAGTTTGATTTTCTTCCGTGAACTGGACATCCTTTTAATTACGTTTGAGGTTTTGGGCTTTTAAATGTAATAAGGCCGCTTATTTTTTTTGATGGTTTTATATGTTTTATTAAGATAGATAATATTTATTTTAACTGTTGAAATTGGATAGCTTTAGGCGCGTTTTCAAAAACAACAGCTTGATTTCAAAATAACACGACAACAAGCAAAGCTTCCGAATGAAAGTATTTTCCAAAATTAATCACTTTTCCTAAAAATGACTTAATCAAATCGGTTTCCTAGAAATATCCATGACGTTAAGGTGTGGCAATGGTGGTATGCATGTCTAGGATTGGATCCGAAGGGAGCTTGGTACTTAAGCAGTCCGATGGACTCACCACCTCTTTTCCGGTTTCCTACCTGGTGCACAGCTTCCTTTCACTTTAACCCTTAATGAATTAATCTTTTGAGCATCAAGTACGATTTTTTGGACTTAGAATGGAAATTTTTTTTACGTTTTGATGTGGCATGCCGGATCCGGCCATAACTTCTGGGCCGGGTTTGGGGTGCTACACAGCTCATATTGCGAGAGGTGAGTTGAGCCTCAGGTCACGCTAAGGTATTTTCAATTTCTGTTTTCAATTTACGTTGTTCAAGAATCAACTCATATTGCAGAAGTGGGTTGAACCTTTTAATTTCTACTTTTCAAAATTAGCTCATATTGCGAGAGGTGAGTTGAGCCTCAGTCACGCCGAGGTATTTTCAATTTCTGCTTTCAATTTATGTTGTTCAAGAATCAACTCATATTGCGAGAGGTGGGTTGAACCTTTTAATTTCTACTTTTTCAAAATCAGCTCATATTGCGATAGGTGAGTTGAGCCTCGGTTCACATGCTGAGGCATTTTCAATTTCTGTCTTTCAAAAAAAAAAATTCAACTTATATTGCGAGAAATGAGTTGAGCCTCAAGACACGTTGAGGTAATTTCAATTTCTTTTTCAAAATTCAACTCATATTAGAGAAATGAGTTGAGCCTCAAGACACGTTGAGGTAATTTCAATTTCTGCTCAAAATGAGTTGAGCCTCAAGACACGCCGAGGTAATTTCAATTTCGCTTTCAAAATTCAACTCATATTATGAGAAATTAGTTGAGCCTCAAGACATGCTGAGGTATTTTCAATTTCTGTTTTTCAAAAAAAAAAATCAACTCATATTGTGAGAAATGAGTTGAGCCTCAAGACATGCTGAGGTCTTTTCAATTTCTGTTTTTCAAAAAAATCAACTCATATTGCGAGAGGTGAGTTGAGCCTCAGGACACGCTGAGGTAATTTCAATTTCTGTTGTCAAAAAAATCAACTCGTATTGTGAGAGGCGAGTTGAGCCTCAGGTCACACGCCGAGGTATTTTCAATTTCCGTTTTTCAATTTCTGCCTTTCAAAAAAAAAAAATCAACTCATATTGCTAGAGGTGAGTTGAGCCTTGGCTCACGCGCTGAGCTATTTTCAATCTCTGTCTTTCAAAAAAATCAACTCATATTGCGAGAGGTGAGTTGAGCTTCAGATCACACACTGAGGTATTTTTTCAATTTATATTTTTCAAAAAAATCAACTCACATTGCGAGATGTGAGTTGAGCCTCGGGTTACATGTCGAGGTATTTTCAAAATCTGTTTTTCAGATTCTGTTTTCAAAAATCAACTCATATTATGCGAGAAGTGAGTTGAGCCTTGGCTCACGTCTTTGAGCTATTTTCAATTCTTTTTTTTCAAAAAATTCAACTCATATTGCGAGAGGTGAGTTGAGCTTTTAATTTCTGCGAGAGTTGAGTTGAGTCTTTAATTTCTTTTTCAAAAATCAACTCATATTGCGAGAGGTGAGTTGAACCTTCACCACATATTGAGGTATTTTCAAAATCGCTTTTCAAGTTAAGTTTCAAAAATCAACTCATATTGCGAGAGGTGAGTTGAGCCTTGGCTCACGTCTTGAGCTATTTTCAATTTCTTTTTAATGTCTGCTTTTAGAGAGTCAATTCATATTGCGAAAAATGAGTTGAGCTCGGGATCACATGCCGAGTAGAGAATAAAGATTGAAGCTGATTGAAGACGCCGATTCGTCTCCTTAAAGTTGCAAGTGGAGTTGATCGAGGTATCGATCTTGCCTTTCCGAGTCGCAGAAGAAAAGACCACAAACCTTGTCTCACTGAAGCGATAGAAGAGTAGATTGAAGTTGTAGATCTCACCTTTCTGAAGTTACAGTGAAGTAGATCGAAGCCATACATTTCATATCCTTGAAGTTACATCGAAATAAATTGAAGCTACAAGGCGTATATCACAAGATGCAGTGGAGTGAACCAAAGCTACAAGATGCGGTGGACTGAAAAGGGACTAACTAAACAAGAAGAGTTCCAAAGCAAGTCAAGACCTAGTAAGACCGGGCAAATTTGGTCTTCTTGAAAGTCTTTGCTCTATTATCGTAACGACAATGAGCAAAGAGGGCAATAGAGAAGCCCAAATTGCCCGGCCCGATTATATCAAAACCTAACCAAACCTCTAAACCCACTAAAACCCTTAACCCATGACCCATTTACATCTACCCAAACCCATTACAAAACCCAAATATTAAACCCAATTCAAAAGCCCATTAAGCCCCCCAAAAAACCTAACCCTAAAAAAAAAGAAAAAAGAAAAAAGAAAAACCTAACCCCAAAAATAAAAACTAAGAAACCCTAGCCACCTAGCCACCTAGCCACTTTCCCACTTGCCCCATTTTTCTTCCCATTTTTGATATCCATTGTCTACCACCACCACCTACAAAATAGAAAAAGAAATAATAGAAAATCATGTAAAAGATGGCTATAAAAAGCCATTCAAAAATCATGTAAAGGAGGAGGGGGGATTTTACAAAGATTGAAAAAAAAAAACACAAAAAAATCCCTTCAAATTTTGAACACAAAAGAAACATCAATAAAAAGGTTGCATCTTTTTCTTTTTTCCTCTTCTTTCGAATCTTTTTTTTTTGTGTTGTTTTTTCTTTCTTTATATATACATATATTGTTAAAATTTTTTACCTTTTTCGCCACCGTGGCGTGGGTCGACAACGAAGCGACCGACGATCGACCGGTGACCGCCCCTTGGCCGGATTTCCTTTCCCCTTCTCTCTTCTTTCCCCTTCTTTTTTAGGTATTTTATATATATTATGTATATATTTTTAATGCCATGAGTTATATATTTCTTATGTATATATTCTTAAATACTATTATATACATATATATATATTTTAAATACCATATTGTATATATTATTATTACAAATTATTACTATTGCTAGTATTATTATAACTATTATTATATTAGTATATATTTTATGTACATATGTATATATATATATTTTTGCACATATCATTATTTTATATTATTGTTGTAAATTTTTATGTATATATTTTTTATGTACGCTTCCTAATATTTTCTTTTATTGTAGATATTATTATTACATACTTTTATTATATGCATATATATATATGTATTTTTATGTACATATTATTATTTTATATTATTATTACCAAATATATCATTTTTCCTATGTTATTATTAGTACATGATTTGTTTTATTTTGTAAATATCATTATTATTGTTATTCTAATATTCTAGTATTCCATGTTAATATTTTTCATTAATGATATCATTTTTTTAAGTCCTTTATCTATTTTTAATTTCTCACTTTAGGAATATTTTTCTCATGTTTTAATTAATTTCAAAATAAGGCAATGTACCGATTTAATATTAAGCCATCGATTTCATCGCTATGTTGGGTGAAATTGCCGGCTTGTGTTAAAAAACGGACACCCTTTCTAAAAAAAATCGAAAACTAAAATTCTCATTTTTCAATCGGATCACGATTAAATATTATATTGAACTCGTATTTTGAAAATCAAGTCAACACATGTTTATGAGATACCAATTTTGGGCGTCGCGAGGTGCTAATACCTTCCTCACGCAGAATCGACTCCGAACCCCAATTTTTCTCTGGACTTTCATGTAGACCTAAATTTGGCCTTCTTTTGTTTTAAAATAATTTTATTAGGTGTCCGATCACACCTATAAAAAGGATCATGGCGACTCCTTTGTTAATAAAATCGAAAGTTGGTTTTCAAATGTTTAATAAATCGCCACAATTAGCGACCAAGTGAAACTAAATTTTTTTACGTCGCTACACCAAGACAATATGAGAAAGTTATAATAATATATATAAATGTATTAAGAAAGTTATAATATATATATATATATATATATAAATGTGTTAAATTTTAAAATAAAAAATATTAACACAATTTGTAAAACAAAAATATTCAACATAAATATTTTTTTAAAACATATCAAATTCTATAAAAGATCCTTTACTTTTCAAACACAATGTGTTTTTGGCGGATTTAACCTTTTACTATTATTTGATAATATTTAATTCTTTTACTTTTCAAAATATGTATTCTTAATTTCGAGGATTGTATCATGAAACTAATTAAAAAATTGAGATAAAACATATTTCAAAAAATAAACAATGTTCAAATTATACTAGAGCTAAGCCTTAAAAAAATGCATAATGTAGCGATGTAAAAATTTTACTTTGGTCGCTAGTTGAGGCGATTATTTGAAAATTTGAAAATGGAATTTCAGCTTTAAAAAGAAAAGGAGTCGCCACTGATCTTTTTTCTAGGTGTGATCGGACACCTAATAAATCCTCTTTTTTTTAAAAAGAAAATTTATTTTTGAACAAAAATGAAGGCCGAATTTGGGTCTACGCGAAGATCCAGAGGGAAATAGGGTTCGGGAGTCGGTTACGCACGAGGAAAGTATTAGCACACTCGCGACGCCCAAAATTGGTATCTTGTTAAACATGCATTGTCTTAATTCTCAAAAATACAAGTTTAATTTAATATTTAATCGTAATCCGATTGAACTACGAGAATTTGAAATTTTAGTTTTTTAGAAGGACATCTCGTTTTTAACACGAGCCAATGATATTCACCCAACATAGCGATGAAATCAGTGACTTGGTGTTGAAATCGGTACGTTGCCTTAAAAAATTAATTAAAAGCATAAAAATAATATTATTCGCAATGTGAATTTGTAAATAATGCACACGATGATACAATTAATGAAAAATATTAAAATACAATATTAGAATAAAAATAACAATAATATTAATATATACAATAATAATAGAAATAATAATAATAACAATGACACGACAAGTCAAAGTAGAAAATAATAAAATATTATCAATAGTAACAATCATAGATTAACAAAATGATGACATGTTAACAAGGACAATAATAAATAATAATTAATAATACTAAATTAGTTAATAATAAAACAATAAATAAATAAACACAAAAGGAAGGCATGTAATATAATAATACTATTAAAATAAAGTAATTAAAAAATACTATATATAAATATATGTATATACACATATAATAAAAACATACACTAATATTAATAATGATAATAATACTAACAATAGTAATGAAATACAAAAAGTAAATATAATATAATAATAATATTAAAATAAAGTAATTAAAAATAATACTATATATAAATATATATACATATATAATAAAACATATACTAATATTAATAATAATAATAATAATACTAGAAATAATAATGAAATACAAAAAATAAAAATAAACATAATATAATAATAATATTAAATTAAAGTAATTAAAATAATACTATATATAAATATATATATACCTATATAATAAAAACATACACTAATAATAATAATAATAATAATAATAATAATAATAATAATAACAATAGTAATAATATTGAAATACAAAAAGCAAATGTAATATAATAAAAATATTAAAATAAAGTAATTAAAAATAATACTATGTATAAATATAAATATATATACGTATATAATAAAAAATATACACTCATATATAATAATAATAATAGCAATAATAATATAAAAATAAAAATAAAAATAATAGTGTTAGACAAATTGATGCGAAAAAAGGACTAAATTGAAACTAATATGGAAGTTTGGGGGCAATTTGAAAATAAATAAAGAAGAGAATGATCAATTTGGGCACGCGGATAACAAGGGAGGACCAAAATGGGCAATATCCCCTCCTCCCAAAACGCACAGCACCAAAAGGGACTAAATTGAAGGCCAAAATAAATTATAGGGCAAAATTAAAAAAATAAAAAATACTTGATTGCAAAATAATAAAAAAGCGGAAGGGCTAAAAGCACAATTATCCCTTCCGTTAAAAAAACACGCGGATCCTAGGCGGTTTGGGTCGGGTCGATCTGGTCCAAGTCAAAACGACGTCGTTTTGGGTGTTAATGGCCAACCCCAAAACGACGTCGTTTAGGATACTATAAAAGGCCAAAAAATTTTACAAAAAATCATTTCTTCATTGTTTCAAAAAAAAAATCCCTTTCTCTCTCATTTCTCTCTCTGACAGAGGCCAGGATCCAATGAGGGGAACTGTCGCCGATCACGCCATCGCCATCACGGCCACCACATACACCTGGCATGTAAATTAAAAGGTATATTTTTTTATTTTTTTTGTATTTTTTATGTTTTTTAATATTCGTATATATAAATGGTAAAAGAAAATAAATGGATCTTTATATGTATATATAGTTACGAAAAGTAAATAAATAAAAATGAAAATAGATCGAAAATAACACCTTATCCCCAATCTAAGTCCTCAGTTTTAGTATTTCTTGCTATGATCGAATGCTTCTATTGGTGCTTGAGTCTCTTTTTGTTCTATATTTTTGTATTAAAAAATGTCAGAGAGCCAAAATACAAAATATGGCAAGGCTTATATAGCCGTTTACAAAGTATTTTTTATTGTTTATGTCTTTTCTTCATTTGCAGGTGCAAGTTGGACAGTGACAAGGGCGGTGGCGTGCTGCAGGTGTGGCCAGTGGAGTTAGTGGTGGTAGAGGCTAGGAGCAGCGGCTTGGGGGGCTAGGGTTTTTTGATTTTGTGTTTTTCTTTTTTAGGTATTGGGCTGGTTTAGTGGGCTTAGGGTTTTTAGTTATTTGGGTACTTAAGTTTGGGTTAGGGTAAGTTAGTTGGTTGATGGGTTTCATTTTGTTTTGTTTCTGATTTGGGCTGCACTATTTTGGGCTTAGTGGGTTTAGCAATTGGGTTTTAGGTTGTATTGGGTGGGTAGTTGGTTTATTGCTTTGGCCAAAATTCGGTCTCAACACATAATATAAGAACTCTTTATGCAATTTGACTAGAAAAAAAACAAAGAATTGTGTGCATGGGCCAGGCCGAGTTTGGGCCAAACTCAACTAAAAATTTAAACCCGTTTGCTAGGCCCCAGGCCTGGTCTAGTCTGAAAAATGGGTATAAAATTTTGCCCAAACTCGACCCAGAAAAAATATTAAAATCTGGCTTGACCTGCCATTTATATTAATTTTTCTAATATTTTTATATAATTTTAAAATATATATAATAGATCAAAAATACTAAAATATCAAAAAAATTCCCAATAAATTGAAAATAAATTTTAAAATATATATATACTTAAATAACACTAAGATAGATGCAACTTAACAAGCAAATGCCTCTAAAATAATAACAAAATTAACAAATGTCTTTAAAATAATAACCAAATTAACAATAAAATAAGTTTTATACAATATTCAAATAATAACAACAAAATAGTAGCAACATAATAGTAAAATTGTAGCAAAATAGGGAGAAAACAATAAGAAAATAATATTAAAAAAAAATTATCCTTTAGTGAATTCGGGTCAGGCCGGGCCAAAAATATCTTACTTGAGGCTCGGCCCATTTTTTAAACGGGTCTTTTTTTTGTCCAAGCTCATTTTTTGGGTTTATATTTTTCCTCAAACCCTCTCATATTTCGGCGAGTCTTTGGGCCGAACCAAGTGGCTCGACCCATGAATAGATCTAGGTTATATACTTCTTTTTTTATGTTCTTATTAAAAGTAAAAATAGAATCATTACAAACAGAATTAATCGTTATATAACACAAATTAAACGTAATTTAATCTAAAATAAATATGAACAGAACCTACACATGACGAAATTTAAGTTAAAAATAGATTTAGACAAAGCCTATACATGATTTATACAGCTTGAGCACTCAAAGATCCTAAAGCTTCAACCTTATCTAACCTTAAATTTACTAATATATAATTATGTATTCTTTAAAAGTATCTCCTTTTGTCTATTGAAATAAAATACTTTTGGTTAAGATGAACCCATTTTTTTTTTTTAGATTTGGTGAAATAAGGTTGTTTTAAACAAAAATATGTTAATATATTATTGGTTAACACTTAAATTATAATTTTATGAAGAATATTTATTTTTTTTCTATAATTTTGTTATTTATATTTTTTATCGAATATTGAACTTGAAAAACTCATATAAAATAAACTATTTCCAATAAGAAAGGTTAGAATTTATTTTCATTAGTTTTATTTATAAATTTTAACCAGAAATAAATATATTTCTTTTCTTTAACGTTATCTTATTTTCTTATTTTCCTTTTTTTAAATTATATTTAGGTTTAATACTTATTTTGGCCCTTATATTATACACAAATTCTAGTTTAGTACCTCAAGATTTTTTTTTGAGTCACTTTACCCTTCTACTTTCCTTCCATCTATCTCATTACCCCAATTTAAAATTTCATTAAGAAAAGATAAGTCAATCTATGAAATTTAATCACGTTTCAAGAAAAATAAAAGAATTGCTTAAAATTTTTTATAAAGATAAAAAACATAAAAAATCCAAAGAAAGATTTTTCTTTAAAATGAATAATTCATAATTTATTTTAAAAATTATAAAATATGTTTTTTTAAATGATAAGTATGTGGAACTTCGAAAAAATTCTAAAAAGTCATTAAAAGTCCAAAAAATATAAAAAACCTTATAAATTCTAAAAACATGAAAAGTTCATAACTTATTTCCAAAAATTCCAAAAAATTAAAATTGAGAATTTATTTTGAAATTATGATTTTTAGAATTACAAAAAAGTATAAAATTATTAAAATATACTCCCATAATGAATATGGAGAAATGTATGTCCAAGTTCATTCTAAAATAAAATTTTAATAATTTTATATATGTTCTAAAAGAATTCGCAAATTTTTAGTTTTGTTTTAGATTTTTTGTTGTTTTATAAAATTTTAGAATTATTTTTTTTATAAATTTCTGGTATTTTATAGAATTTTAGGAAATTTTTTGTACTTTTTTATATATTTTTGGATTTTTTAATTTTTATTTTTTTAGACGTGGCAGCATTTAATTAACGGAGGTGATTTGGATTGATTAAATGAGATTGAGTGAATGTGAGTAAAAAAGTTATTAAGGTAGCAGAGTGAGTATAGTTCCAAAATAGGTATTAAACCTTGTAATTATCCAAAGATAGTGTTAGAGAACATCAACGATGATGAGGGAGATCTTGCTTGATTTTTGTAACCAAAATTGAGGATTGCACAAAAATCTTGAAATCATTCAATAAACTGGGTTTTTCATGAACAGTTAAAAGAAAGATCGAAAATTTGTGTGTTACAACTTACAAGCCCAACTTATAATTTCTCCTCTTCACTTCAATTCTATACAGCGTCCCTGAAACTCTGTCGTCGTCCTTGTAAAAAGCGACAACATCATCTGGACGGAGTTTTTTGCTATTCACAAATTGAATCCAATCTGTTTCTATAACTAGTTTATCTCCACCTCCATATCGTTTCTTGCAACGGAATTTGCGTAAGTTGCCGGCATCATCCTTAACCTGCAACATGATTCCATGTTCATGGCTCCCTTCGAACCGTGGTAAAGCAGGTAAGCTCTCACGTGGCAAAATCAGTCTTCTCTCCACCTCGATGGGTGTCAGGACTTTCACGAATAGCTGCATCGCTACGTTTTATTTGATTTCAGCTGCTGCTGGATTTGTATTTAGAGAATGGCAAGAAAATATGAGAATTTGAGAAGCTTTATATATTAGTGGGGGAGAAGGATTTGAGGTGAGACTTTGGATTTCATAAAGCATGTCCAATTATTGCATCTCGCTTTCATAAGGGGTTTGGTTTAGTTAGAAAGCAAAGTTCTTTTTTGTCGCATGTCTCATATTCTCGCTTATCTCAATATCACGGCAGTCGACTGATTCACTTCTGTATCGCGCCCTACTCAGGACCCTTTTTTATCTCGCACAAATAATATAAGATATTTTAATAATTTTTAATTGAGTTGATATTTAATTAATTTGTGATATTAATTTTATATAAGTACAAATATTAAATAATACTAAAAGGTATGATTATAAGTAAACTTATAAAATAATTATTTTATTAATTAATAATTAAACTTCTGTAAAATGAAATAATAATAATGAATAACTTTTCTTACACATTTAATCTCTAATTGAAAGAAAAAAAAAGTCATCTACGTATAAGGGGTTAAAAATAAAAAAAATATTCTCCATTTGATGAGTGCTTTTACCAACTTAAAGTTGTTGCTTCTATGGGTGTTTAAACGGTTAATCGTTCGATTAACTGAATCAAACTAATACTAATTGAATTGATTGAACTGAATCGATTTTTAAAAAAAATTAACCGAACCAAAATATTTCGATTAATTTAGTTGGTTAACTGAATTAACCGAAATTTATATATATTTTTTTTGTTAAAAAAGTATAAAATATATCAAAAATAAATAAATTGATAATATCCATTTGATTGAATTATCTGAATTAACCAAATTAACTGAATTAAAATTACATATAATTTGTATTATTAATTATTAAGTTTAGTTAATTCAATTAATTAATCGACCTTCGACTGAATTAGATCGATTAACTGACTGATTAACTGAATTAAATCGACTCGATCGGTTAATTCTATTGAAGTGCATGTATTATGTGTTTTTGGTGAATTCAACCCTTTATTATTATTTGATGTTTTCTAGTCTTTCTACTTTACTTTTTGTAATATGTACTCAGAAGAAAAGTTTTCTTCAAGATTGAAAATACATATTTCAAAAATATAGAAATTAAAATATTCAAATTACAATAGAAAATTTAAATTTGTTAAAATGCATAATACAAGTACTTCTTATGAAATTTGACCATAAAATAAAGAACCTGGTCTATACTTTTTATGCCCTTTACAAGATTTCCATTTTTTAAAAATTAAATATATATATTTTTTGAGAATTAACAATTACAAAGGTTATATATATATATATATGAATCTAGAAACAAAATAAAATTAGAAAGAGCTCATATATGGTTTATATAAATTAAGGCCCCAAAACCTAAAATTTATCATTTCAGTCAATGCTCAAAGAAAATATTTAAATTTATGTATTCTAAGCAAGTATCTCCTTTGTTTTTCCGGAGTGGTATTCGGCTCGAATATTGTAAATCTAGTTTTTTATTTATAGGTATTGTTTGTGTACATGTTTGTTTCACAGAAAATAACTTATAATTATTTTTTTTATATTTTTTTGTGTTTGTTTCATGAAAAACAGTTTAGTCAATGAAAAATAACCTAGGTCAATAAAAATAGACCTCTTTCCTATAAATTAACTTATCCTTTTAAAAAGTATAAGTTATTTTCCTAAAAAGAATTGTTTTATGAGTAATTTTATTTTTATATAAAATTAACTTGAATCAACGTAATATTTTTATATTTATAATAAATTTTAATTTTAATATTTAAAATATTAATAATAAAATATTATAATGTGCAATATTATTAAACATGCATATTTAATTATTTATATTTAATAATATAACAAATTCTTAATATAATTTATTATTAATAATTTTTTAATATTACAATTTTATTTTAATAATAAATTCTAACAATAATAATTTTATATTCTAAAAATATTATTAAATATTTATGTCAATATTTCAAGTATAAATATATATTAAAATTTATAAATATTTAATAAATATTTTATAGTAAAATATGAATAATTTAAGTATATATATATGAGTATTTGTTTAAATCATGCTTAAACAAATATTGTAATTTAAATTAAGTTTTAATTAGGTATTTTATTATTAAGTATAATATTAATAATTATAAAATAAATTTTTGGTTGGCAAAAGGAAATGCTATTATAATTCTTTTGTAACAAATATATTTGTGTTGTGTTTATTTCACTAAAAAATTTAGAAAATTATTTCAAAAAATTGCCAAACACAGAAAATATTTTATGCAAAAGCATCCAAATACCGAAAATATCAACTGTTTTAGGAAATCAATTTATTTTTCAAAAATTATTTTCTAGAAATTGTTTTTAATGAGACAAACGAAGCCTATTTATCTATAATACATATAAAGCTCTTGACTTAGTTGTTGCTTGGTCTTGTGCCATACAAATCTAACAACTTAATTACACTCCCATTATAACATTCCTTACCCGATTCTGTAACAATCCGAATAAGTGTTGTCACATTAAAAATTTTCAAAACTTTGCATAAAATTCAGACATTTAATTTATTGTTATTGAACTCGATTTCAATATCTGAAATTCAATTTCGTGTTTTTATATAAAAATTGATACATATTTCTCTCATCTGAGCTTTAAAAATTGATTTTATTTATTCTCACTAATTCATCACAAATTCATATACACAACTTTAACAAATATTCCAACTCACATACAAATCATAACAAATTACAAATTTATCAAATATTTCATAGAATTAAGTATACAATTATTATGCCCATATTTATACCTAAATGTTTCAAAATAATAATAAAAGTCCCTATATTTTACAAAAAAATCCCTGAAATTCAATTTTTGATTCTTTTAGGTTTTAATCCCTAAAATTCCATATTTTCAATTATTTACAATTCAATCCCTAAAATCGTATTTCAACGTTTTCCCGATCAGTCCTAATTCCCATTTTGCACAATTATGCAAAACAATCCCTTTTCCCAAAATTCCAGATTTTACAATGTAGTCCTTATTTTTATTTTTATTTTTTCAGAATTGAACACTTTATTCACTAAATTTTCAATTCTATACATATATCAATCATTTCGAATCCACATAATATAATTAATAGACTTCAAATCATTCTTTACTTGATTTTTAAATTTTCAATTTAAATTCATCACTAATTATTTCTCACATTCTTTAAATTCCAATTTTCTTTATTCCAAATAACCATAGTATATTCTTTTCATACAATAATAATTTCTCCATCATTCTAGCACATGAATTAATAATAATTCAAATATAAATTCACAACTTTAATTTTTCATACACAAATTTACCAACCATACTTATTTTGAATTATCCACATAAATTCAATCATATATCATCCATCGATATTATTTTCATACTTTTAACACAATATTTCCATCAATAATATCATAAAAACTAAATCCACATATTTAATCTTTACAAATATACATCAAATTATACACTTACATTGTTACATTATAATATTTTAAGCAATTTATCTTAATTTATTCATTAATTTCTCCACATATCCATGCTCTCTTCCACTTCCAACATCCAACATCCATCTTTAAGCTTCCATAGTTGATTTCCAATTATAAACCAGTGTAGAGGAAAAGAATTTCTGACCAATTACAAAGAGCCATGGCAAGTCAAAGTTATCAGGGTAAAACTGAAATTACTATGGTTGAAATGATGACATTGAATCTATGCCATAATTATTTTTCTCAAATTAATTTAAATTAATTAAGAGATAAATAATAAAAATATATGATCAAGAATTAAAATTAAAATAATTAAGTGATAATATTAGATGATCATTTTATCTTTAATTAATTAAATTAATTATAGATAAATAATAAATAAAGGGCTCTAAATTCTTGTAGAACAATTAAACGAACTAGTTAAATTCTATTAAAAGGAACTAGTTAAATTCTATTAAAACTCTTTTATTCAAACAATTGACACTGTAAAATGGGGTCACCCCAAATTATTCCACACATACAAGTTCAAGAAGCTCAGAAGATTTCTACAAAATTCTTTGAATAAGTCGAAGAACTTTAAGAAATTTTGATGAATATCGTACTCATTCTAAAGAAAAGTTGTCTTCCAATCCAGTTCAACCATGGAGAGGGAGATAAAAGTCGTTTTTGAATAAAGTCACCTTTCAATCCAATTCAGTTGAATAAATGAGGTCCAAATTTGTTTCAAGAACAAGTCAACACGACAATTGAAGCAACCCACGTCCATCTAAGATCAAGTTCGACGACCCTTGGATTAAAGCTCAAATTGAAGTGAAAAATCAAAAGAGTTTTGTTTATATTCAAGAAATTTCTAGAAATTATAACTTTCTTTCAGTAAGATTCTATAAAATTGTGATTTCACCTCATCTCTATTTCTTTCCAATAAAAGAATGATAAATCAGATTTTTTCAAATCCTAAAAATCAAGAGAAAAAATCTAATCTAACTCCAAATTTTCAAGTAAATTTTAACTTAAATATGTGTTCAAACTTAGTTTTGAATTATTTTTGGATATGAAATCATGATTTGTTATCATAAAAAATTTATGCTAGTAAATATTATAAAAACTTCTCTCTCTCTCTTTTTTTCATGCACCCAGAGAATAAAATCTAATCTCTTCCATTTTCAAGATATTTCCTTATTATTCCACCATTTATTCATTAACAGAGGTGTCTGAGCCACCAAAATTGACAAAGATATAGTTTGGTGGTGTGTAAGAGAAGCTAGCGGTGGAGCTAACGAATATAGGCGTTGGGTTGGGAACTAATGGATCGATTGTGAAGGCCGAAAGGTTTGGGACGAAATAAGGTTGGTTGACAATATTTGGGTTTCTTGTGATACTAGATATTGAAGGGAAAAGGGTTACCACAGGCTGGGGTGACGACTATCGTTGAGGTTGAGAAAACCCTAGAATAGTGAAAGGAATAGGAATATGAGTAGGGTACGGATAATACCTCGAAGTGGGACCTGAAGAGATGGTGTTGTGAAAGCTCTGATAGAGGTAGAACCCATGACTTCTGAAGTTATGATATTTGGGTTAACGTGAGGAAGAACATCTAGGGTCATCTGGAGCCCCAAAGCTGAAAGTAATTCAAAATATTATTTTTTAATTTTTTAGGGGTTTAACAAATTTTTTTAATTTAAGTCAAAGAAAAAATTTACCAACTCTTAAGGATCCAAAATTTTTTTTTAACTTTTAAAGGCTTAATTTTTTACCAAGAAACTTAAAATTCCATTTTATTGTTTTACTTGACGCATCAAAATATTAACAACGGACTGTTGAATGTATGGGGAATATGGGGGTGCAGAAATTGGTGTAGGGGTGGTTTTTGTGGTAATATTTGTGACTTTCCTTTTAAAGATTCCCATAGACGACGCCAAATGTTAAGGTTTTCTTTGAGTTTGTATGAATTTGGGTTAGCAAAAGGGACTTGATATGATCTGCAAAATCAAAGGGTGAAGTAAAAGGTGTTGGAGTTGGCACTTCTATCTCTTTTGATGCTTAAATCAGTTTATGGACCAAAAGAATTTTCAAAGAGTTGATGGAATGAGCATATGAAAGGTGCCTTTAGATTAACTACTTCCTTCCGCCTTGTATGTTTGCTCTGGATAGTGGACTGACCATGTCAATCTTTTGTGTAACGCCTTTGTCCGGTGTCAATCCTTTGTATGCTTACCATTAGCCGTGGTAGCTCAATTCTTTGTGTGCTTGCTATTAGCCTTTATAGTTGTTCCATGAAGCTATTTTTTTATGGTCTTCTTAAGCTATTTTGGTTCTTTCGTTATTAAGCTTATGGGTTTATGGGTATTTTATAACAACATTAATTTTTTCATATAAATATAAATGCTATCCATTGATATAATTTTGATTCATACTACTAATTTGATAAATTATTTAATATCATAATTGATATAATTTTTGTAATACATATTTATATAAATAATTTTCATATAATAAATTTATATGACCCAAATAGAATACTATTTTGCTGTTTGTCAAGAAAATTGGCCCCTCTATCTAAGATTATTTTTATTTTTAAAACACTTCGATTTTAAATATTAGATAAACGAGTATCGAACCCTCATTAGTTAAGTTAGAGGAAATCTTATCATCTCATCTAGATCGCATAATTTGAAAATTAAAATTTTCATTAATTCCAAATCTCGCAAATCCAATAAGACCCTTCTCATTTCATTTATTCTACAATTTTTATTTCTTAATTTGTCTTAAGGATTAAAGGTAAGCAATCAAACAAAACTTCCCTAATCTTTGTTTTTCCTTTTCTATTTGTTTTTGCCGCTCATACATTTTATATTCAACCACACAAAAGAAGCACCCTTTGCTCAAGTCACAGTTCGAATTTATTTTGAAAATGGACCCTTTTTACTTTGTTTTTGGAAGATCAGCAAATATGGTCTTGATTCTCATCTTCTTCTTCTGCTCAGTTTCACCTTCATGTAAATAAACCTGGTTTTTTTATTCTTTGAGTTTTGTTGAAGTTCTATTTTGATTGGGGAAGACTGATTTTGATTAAAATGCATGCAGATGGATATGATCCTTTGGATCCTAAAGGCAACATAACCATTAAATGGGATCTTTTGCAATCCAATTCTGATACAAATGATGTAAGTTTCTAATTCTTGATAGCCATTCCTTTGCCTTATTCACTTTTATCGTCACTCAATAAGTAGGGGTTTTTATTGGATGCCATAAGTGATGAACAAAAAAATTATAAGAAATTAAAAAAAGAATACAGCTTTTTGGTTCAGGAATCAGTACATGTTCACTGCTCACTCTACCATTAATTGCACAGATTTGAAAATATTCAACTTGTTTTTATGGATTTAAATATTTTGATTATTATATGCAATGAATTTGGAGCAAACTTGAAGGAAGTAAGCTTAGGGTGGGTTTGAATGTTGGGTGTGTTTAATTGCAATTAGTATAAAAATAGTGGTGGGGTGAGATTTATGTAATGATACTGTAATGTAAGACAAAAAATAATCTAAAGGCATCACACCCCACCACCTATTCAAACCACCTTATTCTAGTTATGTCTGCAATTTGCATTACCGGCAATTGCTGGAAACACTCTGAATTGCAAATGTAAACGTGAAGGAATTAGTTTTAGTATTTCAGGATTCTTAAGCCTACCATAATTGCAGGTGAAGGTATCATTGTTGAACTTTCAACTATACCGCCACATAGAGCTGCCCGGCTGGAAACTGGGGTGGGAATGGCTTGGCAAGGAGGTGATATGGAGCATACAGGGAGCCGAGGCGACCGAGCAAGGAAACTGCTCCAGGTTCAAAGGAGGACAACTTCCTCATTGTTGCGAGAAGAAGCCATTGATTGTTGATCTTCTACCTGGAGCTCCCTATAACATTCAAACTTCTAATTGTTGCAAAGGAGGTGTGTTATCATCCATGATTCAAGATCCTACTAAGTATGCTGCAGTTTTTCAAATGAACATTGGAGCTGGAGGTGTCGCTGATTCGGATTTCGATATGCCACAAAATTTCAGTCTCGGAGTTCCAGGCTACACGTGTGCGAAACCGGTTCAGGTTGCACCAAGTAAGTATAGCTCAGATGGTGGCCGCCGCTGGACACAAGCTCTTGGTAAGTACTTGTACCGAAATTATACATTTTTTTGCACTAAGCCTTTCAACATTGTTCATCATAATTCATCATGATTCATAGTATAGTAATTATATGCATGGATTTATTACAGGGACATGGAATGTGACGTGTATTTACTCCCAATATCAGGCATCAACTTCTCCAAAATGCTGTGTCTCCTTATCTGCATTCTACAATGACTCGATTGTTCATTGTCCCAAGTGCAGCTGCAGTTGCCAAGGACTATCCGGGTCAAAATGTGTAAAGTAATTTCTAAAAGTATAATGGAGGCATATCTACTAGGTGCAAGATTGCATTTTGCCCCTTCTAATAAAAAATGGGCAAAGTAATCTTTATAAATTAGATGAAAGAGCAAATTGACCATTTTATTAAAAATTTCATCCAATTCTACTGTTAAAAACTAATTCCCTGCACATCGGTTTGAGGTACATGTGGCACATCATGAGTCATCGTTTGGTTATTCTATTAGCCATACCGGTTTTTAACAGTAGAAATAGATTAAAATTTTAACAGAAAAGACTGGTTTACTTTTTGATTTAATGTACAAGATTAATTTACCTATTTTTGAGTAGAGACACAAAAAGCAATCTCACACCTACATCAGACTCTGATACTTTTACCTAATTTCTCTTAATATTTGTTTTCATAATCTATTACACAGCATTAAGATTATTAAAGAAACACCATCATTGATGCTTGTTTATTGAACAGATTTGGCGAAACACCATCGCTATTGCAACAAGTAAAAGACTCAAATCAAGAGCCGCCATCGATAGTGAGATGCACACGGTATATGTGCCCAATAAGACCATTGGCATGTGAAACAAAGTTACAGGGAATATTGGCGAGTGAAGATCACTGTGAATAATCTGAATATCCTAAAGAACTATAGTGGCTGGAACTTGGTCGCATTGCACCCTAACCTCAAAAGCTTGACACAAGTTTTCAGCTTCAACTATCACCCACTTAACCAATATGGACATATCAGTAAGATACTAATAATAAGCTTATTCATCATCAGTCATACTCTTATATGCAACACTGACATATAAGTTAAATTATGGATGTGTGCAGATGATAGTGGCATGTTTTGGGGGGTTGAGTACTACAATGACATGCTGTTACAAGAAGGTGAGGTTGGAAATGTGCAAAGTGAGATGTTGCTGCACAAAGATGAAGGGATATTCAGTTTCAGGGAAGGATGGGTTTTCCCTAAGAGGATTTTGTTTAATGGTGATGAATGTGTGATGCCACCTCCTGGTGATTACCCAAGGCTGCCTAAAAATACTGCTCGTGCTGCCAGTTTCACCCTATCTATAATCTTTTCTTCTTTGTTTATGCTGCTAATTATATTTGCGTGTTGAAATGTGAATATATATATATATTTACACAAAGTGTTACTTGGATATCTAATTCTTTGCTTTTTCACTTTTTTTTCATAACCACATTTTTGAAGTTCGAATATTTGAAGAATGTCTAAAGATGTTGAAAGTAATTTTTTTCATGTTCATATTCTTCCCATCACCCAAAAAAAATAATTAAAGAAAAGATGGTCATTGATTCTATATATAGCACTTCCAAAATATGTATTAAATTATAATCTTATAAGCTACTTGTAGCGACTTAAAAATTTGGGTTTCGAGTCGCTAATTGTGGCGATTAAAAACTTGAAATTTGAAATTTGATTTTAGATTAAACCGGGAGTCGCCACCGATCTTTTTACTAGGTGTGATCGGACACCTATTAAATTTTTTCTTTTAAAAAAAAGAGGAAAAGGCCGAGTTAAGGTCTACGTTAAAAAGCCAGAGAAAAATTAGGGTTCGGGAGTCGGTTACGCGCAAGGAAGGTATTAGCACCCTCGCGACGCCCAAAAATTGGTATCTCATAAACACGTGTTGTCTTGACGTTCAAAAATACGAATTCAATTTAAAATTCAATCGCGGTCCGATAAAAAAGACGAGAAGTTTGAAATTTTTGATTTTTTAGAAGGATATACCGTCTTAACACGAGCCGGTTGACGTTCACCCAACATAGCGATGAAATCAACGACATAGTGTTAAATCGATATATTGCCTTATGTATTGAAATTAATAAAGTATGAATAAATACTTTAAAATAATAAATGACGGGGAAATATATAAAATGGGCGGAAGCGAAAGATGATAGTCGGAAATACATTAAGGCATATAATTCATACAACACTAATATTACAGACAATGACAATGCGCAATATTAAACGTAATAAGAATTAATCATGAAATAAAAACAGTGAATATATGTATAAATATATAATAATAGTAAGTATGGTGACGAAAACATAATATTTAAGATACGTACATGGAAATATATAAGCCATACATATAACTAATACTATCGAAAAATATACATTGTAATATATATAAAAAAAATATGAATATAATATAATATATGTAATATAATATAAAAATATAATAGTATAGCATTAAAACATGATACATGTAAAGTATAGTATTAAAAGAACACATATATAATGTACGAAGAATATATATAATACTAAAGCCTTTGGATAATATATACACATGAAAAACTAGCAATAATACTACTAGGGTATACACAAATGTATTAAGTATGTACACGTATTTATAAATATATAAATATATAACAAAGCATGAACTAATATTAATAATAATAATAATAATTATAATAATATTATTATTATTGGAATGTAAAAGAAACAAACATAACATTAATAAAATACTATAACAAAATGAATAAAAGACATTAAATATGAAATTATGTATATATACTTACGTACATAATAAAAATATATACTAATGCATGATAGCAATAATAATAATACTAATAATACCAACAATATAAAAATAACAAGGATATTAAATAAATATATAAAAATAAACGAAAAGGGGACTAGAATTAAAATAAAAACGAAGTTGTGGGCAAATTTTAAAATAAGAGACAAGCCTGAGGACCTATTTGAATGTGCTTGCAAACAGTGGGGGTTAAAAAAGCAATTTTTCCAAGCCTTTAAAACGTTGCGCTTGGCCAGGGACTAAATTATATAACGTAACATATTTTTGGGCCAAATTAAAATAGGAAGAACCGATTGGGAATAGCAAAAATGCGGAAGGGCCGATCGCACAATTAGCCCTTCCGCTTCAAAAACATCGCGGACCACAGGCCGGACCGGTCGGTCGACCGATCCGCATCAAAAGCGGTTTTACGCTTTAAATCTGGTACCAAAAGCGGTACAGTTTTCTTGGGCTATAAATAGCCTAAAAACTTGAAAAAAATCATTTGAAGGGAAGAAAGAAAAAAAAGAAGAGAGAAAAGGAGAGGGAGAAAGGAGAGAGGAGAGGGAGAGGAGGACTCCGCCGTGGGGGCTGATCACCGGACGACCATCGGAGGTCCGCCGGCCAAGGCCATGTGATGGCGGAAAGGTAAAAAAATCTGTTCTTTTATTCTTTTTTTTTATTTTGTTATTTTTATATATATACTTTAATATTTTTTAAATATTTATGTATGTAGAAACGAAACAGTAGCTAAAACGAGAGAAAAAAAAATTTTTACCTTAGATTTTTCTTTGCCCTTTTGATTCCTCAATTTCTAGTGTATTCTTGTCTGATCTGGTGATGTTATTGTATTAAGTACTAATAAAAGCAAGATTTTCTCAGAATTTGAATGGATCTTTTTATATTCGATAGAACAAATTTCCAACCCTTTTACATCAGTTTGAATGGCCTTTTTATAGCCGAATGTTCCAAAGGATAGTACAAAATATTGTTTCTTTTCTTCGCTCTTCGCTCTGTTCTTCTTTGTTGTTTTATTTTCTTCTTGCAGTCTGAGCGGACCAAGCATCTTGCACAGGGTGTGGCGTACGAGGACTGTGGCGGTATGGGACTGTTGTAGTGGGGGTATGGGGCTGTTGTGGTTGGGGTATGGGGCTGTTAGGGTTTTTTGTATTATTTTGTGTAATGGGCTGTTAGTTTAGTGGACTGGTGGTTTAGGTTATTGGGCTTCGGGTATATGGGTTCAGGGATATTGGGTTCTGGTTGTAAATGGGGTTTGAATTTTTGGGTTGGCTGATGTATTAGTTAGGCTTAATGGGTATTGGGCTGTTTAGGTTAGGGTAGGTTAGTTATTGGGTTTTGGGGTGGCCCAAAATTGGCTTGTACACTACTATATATATATTATTTATTAAGCTTTTGATTGAGATAATATCATTCTTAATTCGATCCTAATTCAGTTTCAAGTTATCAAAGTTTTTGTTTTTACAAAATAACGAATATTAATATTATCTTAACTCAATTTAAAAATTATCAAAAGCCCTTACTTTTACAAAGTAACAAATATTAATATTTTCATATTTTTAATAAATTAATACTATGATGAGATTTGAAAGTTGGTATTAATAAATTTAAATTTTTAACTCAACTATTTCACCCAAACCATCAGTTTTAAGATAATATTTTTATAAATATATTTTTACATAGGTTATTTCTTTCCCTAGTATGTCATAATCTAGTATATATAAATTGAAATGGTTTAATATATCATTTGCTGTCCGAATTTGACACTTTTTCTAACGTGATATCCATATTATATTTGGTCCAATTAGCTACTTGTTAAAGTTTTAGGGTTTGATTTAATTAAAATTAATTATTAATATTATGAGGTTTGATTTTTTTTATGATTTTGTTAATAGAATAAATTTAGTGCCAATTATGAATTTGTTTTATTTTACATTTAATTTGTCAAATACAATCTAATAGATGTGATTTAATTCCAATTTTAAGTTTGACTTGATAAAAGTTGATTGTTAATATATTAGTTAGTTAACTTTAAAACTTGAATTAAACACTAAAAAGTTAGCACTTTTATCATCAACTTCCAAATGTATAACCTTTGTCAAAAACAAGTATCACATTGAACTAAAAAATAACACAAGTACCACGGTAAGAATAAAATGTCAAACTCAACTTTACCTTCAAAATTTTAATTTTACCCTTTCAACTAAAATCTTATTAGATTTTTTATATAAGATTTAAATATTTTTATATACTTTTATACATTCACATTGTGGGCTTGCTAAGATTTTTACTTTATTTTACATAATTAGTTGTAATTCCTAAATTTTATAAGATTTTATAATATATATTTAATTTTGTAAAACTAATATATTTGTTTAGAAATTCGAAACAAATCAAAATGGATGAAGAGTTATTTTGAGATGGGGTTGGAAAAGAACACAAATTTTAAATAAAATCAAAGTCCTAGCGAGATCAGGACGGGAATTATGAAAATCTAATTGTGCTTGAGAGGAGCAAAAGTACGCTCCACCCATCCTATTGCCATCCCTACTCGCCTCTTCCTTTTAATTGGCCGCCCCTCTCCTTTATCCTCATCTGTTGCCGTTCAATTCTTCATCTATTGTCCCGTATTTACTTGCAAAAAATCTTAACAGAATGAAATCCTGGAGCCCCCAGTCGCCAGTCTGCTCGTTTTAGGCGTTCTGCGATTGCAACTTTGCCACCATCCATTCTCTTCCTAATTAATTGGAAACTTGAATTTGACAACAACCTCATATTGGAATTTGAACTTTTTTTTTTGTTCAAATTAATCCTTGCACTTGGTAATTATTCTCCTATTGAGGTTTAACTTAGGCAATTATCTCACATTGAGACTTGAAATTTTTTTGTCCAAGTTAATCCCTAAATTTAGTAATTATTCTTATATTGGGACCTAAACATGACAATTGTTCCCACATTAAACTTTAAACTTTAGGATTTTTAAGAATACATCAAGAATTCATTTGAACCAAAAAAAATTAAATCCCAATGTGAAAATAATTACCAAGTTCAGAAACTAACCTAATCAAAAAAAATTTAAGCCCCATTGTTAGAACAAGTACTAAGCATAGGGACTAACTTGGACAAAAAAAATTCATACCTCAATAATTTGAGAATAATTGTCAAGTTTAAACCACAAAAAATGATTTAATCCTTTTCCAATCAAATTTTTATTCCCTTATTTTTGTAAACTGCGTTGCTGTCCATTCTTTCTTTCTTTTCTTTTTCTTTTTCTTTTTTAAAAAAAAAAGCTCTTTTTAATGGGTAGAGTTTGAATTGTTTATAGCTTCTGAGATTGCTGAAGGAGAAATTCAAGCAAATCAAAACCAAAGGAACCCAGAAAGAAAACCTGGATTTCGATTTTCATTTAGAAACATTTTACAGGAAATATTTCTCTACCATTTATGCAAATTATAGAATAATGCACATCCAAACATCCTAAAGATCTCTGAAACTAACGTAGATACTCAGAAATGAAGGGAAAATGGATGGACCACATAAAAAAAAAATCTAAATCAATCATAACCATTGATGAACAGACAAGATACTTGAGGGAGTAAAAGTGAAACATGGAACCTGCTCTTACGTTTACCACCTCAGGTGCATCGTATGTCTGAAAAAGAAAAGACAATTCTCTGGCAATTATGACCAGGTGCTGCACATGAAGATAATAAAAGAGGGTAAAAAAGGGTTAAGAGCTGACTGAGAAATAAAGAGAGGATCAGTCAGAGAGTGGATGAACTTTGCTTTAGCCTGCAACAACCAAAACAACAAAATTTCGGTCAGCAATGGCATCGGCAAGGATAAATTAAAAGATTTAATTGCAGAATGGTGCGGGTAGAGGGTCATGACCTGAATTGGAATCCTTGTGTTTCAGAGAGAGGTTCGCAAATTGGGAATCAAGATCTCTACTGCTGGATGGCCGATGGCTAGATGATGATGATGATGATGGCTTCTGCTTTTGATGTTGTTGTTGCTGCTGCTGGTACAAGACTCGAAGCCTACCAATCTCCCTCTCCAATACTTCATGCTCAACTGGAACACAATGATTTGCATAATTTAGTTTTCATTCAATGACATTCTGTTTTAGTTAATTAAAATAATTACTGTTTATCACAAGACAGATCAATGACTGCCTCTGGGACGCATCGGCCTTTCTCCATAACTATTCATGCTTCTGGAAAAAACCCCAAATCATTGTTAAAAGATCTTGTGCCCCCAAGCCTCTTATTCTTCCTATTTATTATTGAGAAAAAATATGGAGAAAAATCCAATTTAAAAACTTTTAATGAAGTAGTTTTTGAAATATATATTTTATAAAAATAGTTAATTAAAGTATTCAAAATAATAAAGGTCAAAAGTTTAAAAAAAGAAGTTACCATAAAAAAATTAAATGACACATTTCTATGTTACTCTGGTCTTTAAGTACCCCTTGTTAGCACCATGCCTAACACACTTTCAAACATAAGTACGGGAATTTGACCCTCTAAGCACCTTTCAAATACATAGAAACTAAGTAAAATTGACATAACAGTCTCAGATGCATACCTGTATCCAACATTCATAGCCGAGTATGAGTAATATGGTCACAATTTAAATGGGAAGAGGAAGGAATAAATTTCCATTTCTCAAGCTATCTCAAATCAACTATCCAGTAACCCTTTTCGTAAAAGTTTCTACTGCTTTTCCTCTTATAGCCATTTATGGGATAAAAAAGGAAACTAAAATGGATACTAAGACCTCTCATAGTGCCAATTTATAGAGGTTCATATGGACTACATACAAATAATTACAATCAAGGGGAGAAGGGGGGGGGGGGGGAGAGGGCAAGGTCGTCATGCAATATGTAATGCAGAAAAAACAACATATAATTATAGCCTTAGAGGTCAGGGGTTAGATACTTACGATGTTTGATAAGCTGCTCCTGGGCTAAACTCTCTAAACGCTGTTTAAGAGCTTTGTTCTCCATGTTAAGAATAAGATTCTGCTGGTTGAGGAATTCAAGCTCAGCTGAAACTTCAGATCCTTCTGCCTGTTGAGAAAGTTAACACTTCATTGTAAGACAAACTGTTTCATTACTTCAAGTCAATTTGAAAATAAGTGAAAAATCAAAAACTGAAGTTTCAACTAATTCTTGCCTGCAAAGCCTGAACATTTCTTTCCAGCTCAGCTATGTACTGAAGTTTACGCACCCTTGAGCGTTGAGCAAACTGCCTGCAATAGATGGTGGCAAAGCACAGTGACATTTGCAACCAATATCAGGTGTTGGTATAATGACCAAATATCTATACTGATAAAAGTTTCAAGAATCACAGGAGAAAAATGGAGTCACTAGTTATTAATAAAGGATATATCACTTAAACAGCCACACCAGAATAATAACTTTTGAAGAGACAATGCATGCATGTAATTCCTTTTAATAAAATAGAAACCATATGAACATGCATTGATGTGTGCCTATGCAGGAAAAATATGTGATCCAGAGTGAAGTCAAGCACCAGTAACCTCCTCATGCTCTGTATGACCATTCGTAACCACAAGAAACATCTAATGGATGCACCCTATGAACCTGCAGATCCTAATTCTAGCATCAAAATCCCATTGGAAATCAGTTGACAAGCCCCTTGTCAATTTGGCCATTTTAAGGAAAGGTAATTAGTTACAAACAACATTAACAAAATTAAGAGCAACCATGTTCCTTGAGTTCATAAAATGTAACTCTTAAAAGATATTAACAACAGTCCAAAACAAATGCAGAAAACAAAATATAAGGAGGGAAAAAGGAAAGAAAAGAAAAAGAAAAAGCAGACACAATCATGCAACAAGGAAATTGTTATGCGTTACTCCACCATGATAGTAACATAAGCCCAACAACTGGAACAATAAAATAGGCTACTCACTGCTTTGCACGTTTTGTATCACTGTCAGATGACGAAGACTTAGCATAAGAATTATCTTTTTTCTCAAAATATGCTTTTGCCTCAAGAGGGGAAGATTCAGCAGAATCTTGTTTTTCACTTGTTGTTGATGGAGCACTCTCTACTTCTTTTAAAGCACATGATGATCCTGAACCCTGAAGAATGGAGTTTTCTCTACGAGAAGGAAGCCCACTTGAATGAGTCACAGCATTCAAAGATGAATCCCAAGGCCTGTTATTTTGTTTTACTAAGTTCACATCATTGTAGAAAGCAGCAAGCCGAGCATCTTTTTTACTGTGATAATCAAATTCCAGAGATGCCCAAGAAGGTGCAGAAATCATGTTTTTATATCTGTACTCCTCTTGCGCTGCATAATCAAGGTTACGAGCATTTGATACATCAATGTATGCAAAAGAGTCACTCGATGAACGTCGATGACCTCCTCTGCGCATAGGAGTAATATCTGGCTCATTAAGGAGATCATCAAGCCAAGAGGGTTGATCCTCTATCAGAAAGCTTTCAGAAGAAGTGTGCATGTGGTGTGTATTTCCCTCTCTAGAATTTTGAACCAATCCAATTACATTGTTGGAGACATAATCAGTAAACGGTTGGGAGATTGTAGGGAAGGGACATTTTGGAGGAAGTAAAGCATGCTTTCCAGCACATATCGAATCTCTTATGTTATTAGCCATGACAAAGAACAAACAGTTCCTGCAAAGAGCATACAAGAGAAAGGTAAAGCAATACATCAATTATGATTCTTAAAGACAAACACAAAATTCCAAGAAAAGTGCAGCAGTTATGTTTTCAGTTAACAAACCAAGAGACAACAAGCCCTCCATTCAACAAAGAAAATCAAAGGAACAATAGATTGTATCCTGCATCCAGCTCATAATAGTTATATACCAGATAATGACCTAAACATAAAACATCCATGTCTGGTACACAGCATACACATAAAAAAAACAAAAAAAAAAAAAGGAGCCATCATAGCAAATATTCACAATCCAAAAGGAAAATCAAAGAAAACAATAAAAAGAAAAGCTTGTGAATCATGCATTACATAACATCAATTTTGTCCGTGTTTGCCATTGCCAAATCTTACAATAAAGGTTAAAGAAAGCCAAAAAGAAAAGAAGAAGAAGAAAATTGTATCATCGTCCAAAATCTTTGTTAATGATCAGTATTTTGCTAGTTTTTGTTGAAACAAGGCTCATAAAGAACATCATAAATATTATTAGAAAACACTGAATCATAAAGGAACATCGCCATATCTGCATCAAACACCCTTGTCAGAAACACATTTTCGATGTAATCATATTCATATCTTCTAGAAAAATGTTTACTGTTGCATATGTAGTAAAATTCTCATGGCACTGTAGCAAAGACCAAATAATGGAAACCAGTAAGCAAGGAATAAAACCCCCACATTCCCATGGCTCAGCCTGTGGAAAAATTACAGAACCAAACAGAAAACAACATAAAAGAATATAATCCCCAAATGCAAACCTCTCCAATAAAATTGGCGCAGGTAACACGTTTACAGGAAATAGATCAAGACAATCCTCAAAACAACCTTCAAAAAAATCTAAAACTCATTACCTTAAATCACACACTTCAATTTATTCGACAAAAATGGAAAAATTCAAAGCTAAATCTCTCAAAACTGGCAGACGCAGACTAACTTACAACAACGATTATGACATTATTTTTACTTTGAGGCAACTGATTATGGCACTACTTGTGTTCTAAATAATTCAATCAATAAACAAATAAAACATAACCTAAGCTGAGCTAAGCAAAGGTATAGAAGAGTGAAAAAATCCAAAAACACAAAAACAGAAACGCAGCCCATTAAACAAAAAGAAAATAAGAATAATAATAATAACAAAGCTAAAGAATTGAAGATTAGGTATCCATTGAAAGGAAATGTTACAATGTGAGAGATGAAAATAAATTAAAATTGATAAAAACAACAAAAAAAAAAGAAGAAGAAATATTCGTTTTGGAATCTAAGGAAAGAAAAATGAAAATAAAAACAAACCGAAGATGATTATTATTATTTGTTAAAATTGTAGATTATAAGTAAGAAATTATAGGTGAAAAGCTTACCTTTCGGGGATTGAAGAATTGAGATCTCGAAATGCAATGTTTCTAAATCGGAGGCAAACTATTTCTTACGGTTTTTCTCTTTCATTTTCTTTTTCTTGTTTTCCGGCTTTTTTGGGTGCTTTCTGTTTTATGGAATGAAGCCCTCTCTTCTGTCTTTATTTTCTTTCTTTATTTCTGCCTCTACGTTGTCTTGATATAATTTTGAATTGCATGCGAAATTAATTTATTATTAACACAAACCTGTAATAAATATAATAATGACGTAATAACGTTATTTGATTTGAATGATTTTTAGACAAGGATATAAGAAGCTATCTATACTGCAAAAATAAATAAATAAATACTAAAAATGTCATATCACTGCTTCCATTTAATTTTTAAATTAGCCTCAAAATTGAAATTTACCAGTCATTACTCATCATTCTTCCAACTTATTAATTCTATATTAATTTTTTTACTAAAGTTATATTTTTATTGAATTTTTTATTCATTTTAATTTAAAATAATTTGATTTAAAAATAATAAGATAATTAATATAATATTGTTCGATATTAATGACCACCAACCTGAAATCTAGGTAAGTTCAGGTCATCTACTCGCGACCCGATTAAGCCCCACCAGATGGATGTGCCCGAGACATACAGTGAAAGGACAACTAGAAGAGCTCGCGATATCAGCTTGCACAAGCTAATTGGAGTTCAAGTCCCAGTTCATATATACCCAATGAGTTCGCATATAAGAGGGTTGTGAGATCTAGCAGGCGACCCAAAACGGTACACGTGTCCAACATGTCTGAGGCCTGCTCAGAATGTCAATCCTATTAATAGTGGGGTCAAGTCCGTAAACAGTGATCATATGTATAAATATCTGAATGTTCCCTTTAATGAGACAGAAAATTACTCAACAAATATAAAAGTTAAATAAAATTGTTATTTTATAAAAATAAACTTTTTTTTTATATATGTATTTTTTTCAAAATTTTATTTTATTAAATAAAAATTCTAATTTAATTTATTGTTTTTAATATTCATAAGTTAAATTATTGTTAACTATTAAAACATAATATTTGAAAGAATTTTTCTTATTAAATTATGTTTACAAATCCTAAAATTAATATAGAGGGCAAATTTTAATTAAAAATTAAAGTTGTTGGCAAAATTTTATAAAATTCAAAGCTTAATTATAATGACAAATATCAATGAAAACAAAATATAATGACAAGTTTTAATGATCACCGTATATGATAACAATTTTGCATTTTAACGCTAATTTTTAAATTAAATTATTAATGTTTTAATAATAATCTATTTAATTTAGTAAATATAATATATTAAACAATATATTCAAATAAAATTATCATGAAATTAATATATATTATTTATTATTATTATTCTTGAAATATTTTAACTTGAAAATTAAAAGTTGTCATATCACATTTTATAATAGTAAAAGAATATAAATTAATTAAAATGAACATATGTGAACGTCAAATATTATAATTTAAATATTTTATTTTTAAGAAAAGTAAAGTGATACTTTATTTTGAATATAAATTAATATTACTTAATTATTGAGATTCAATTGACTTGATGTTCGAATATTATTATATATTACTCTTTATCTTTTATATGTGAAAATCAAATATATTTTTGCAACATAGGTCAAATATTATCAGATATTTGAGAATCTGATTTTTTTGTTTTTTTCCTTTGTTCTTTCACCACATAGGTATCTTTAGTTGCTTATTAGTTGGTTGTTACAAAATATGAATATTTACTTTTATTCAATCTTTGATGGGATTGGCTCGTATAAATAACGAAATATTATATGAAAAATTCGTTCAAAAAATATTAAAAATCACGGATAAATGAGGCTTTAGTTTTTCACTAAATAAACAAACGAGGGTACAATAGGGAGAAAATAAACTTAAATGTACTAAACGTACAAACCCAAATCTCGAAAATAAAGCCTAACTTTCATAGAGCAAACCCGAAAATAAAACACTAATTCTCGTAGAGTTCTTTCAAAAGAGATATAAAATTCTCTTTATAGTTACCACTGAAACTCTCACCAATACTTATCTAAGACTACAACTTGTCGCCCCCCCAAAAAAAGCCTTGTAGTATTACATCTTTAAATGTCTTATCGAAACAGAGATACAAAGCCCCTTTAAATAGGCTAAGTTAAAAAGGCTAAAACAATTAAAATATCCCTGAAGTAATCAGAGTTCAACTGAGAGAAGTCATACTTGCCTATCAAAACGCGATTGTATTACTTGAAGAATACGTCGCGTCGTCGTGACATTTCATGCATGCTCATCACGATGTTGTCCTCTTTGCCAATTGGAGAACTTGTCGCATCATCTCGATGTTCCTCGTCGTGATATTGCTCCTCTTCACGATGTCAATGTTTTTCATGTCGTGATGTCATGCCTATTTCGCCTCTTTTTTTGTTAAGTACCTACAAACTGTTTGATAAATGCGAGTCACACCCCATATTTTTTTTAAGCTAAGAGAAAGGAAACAAAGGAAATATTATATATATATATATATATATGGATTCTTGTTCATTTCATAGTTTCATAGATTCATAATTGGAGAATTTTTGCAAGTGGCTTAGCTTTTGAATCTCGCTCATCACCATAGGCATAGGATACTTCATGTGCTGCCTCTGGATTCTCCTAGAAATCAACCAATATACCTGGGTCATGAATGTTACGGATTTTTGGATATGTTGCATACCTTTTGCTTGTCTTTCCTTCAACTAGCTTTATTAACCAATGCTTTTTTCTTTTTCTTTTTCTTTTTCTTTTTTATCATCAGACATCACATGTGAAAGAGCTGCAAGTCCATCGATATTGGACCTACATCACTAAAATCATCATTAATGCTTAAGGGGCGATGTATGTGTTTGAGTTTGCTAAATCTCTCTTTCATTGAAAGAATCCATGTTTGATAAACCACCATACACTTGGAGAAGCATAATATATCGGAGATGATGATCTTCTCCAGAATAGTCTCCAATGTAGACAACTCCAACACCAGCATGGCATCACCAAGAACATAGTAAGGCCATTCACTTGTAGGGTTCACCTCCTCAAGTCAAGCACATTGTGAACAACCAATAGTTTCCCAGCGGTTCATTTTTAAATGAGAGATGCCTTGAAGTCAACCCCACATGCAGCCGTAGAACACATGGACATTAAACGTTAGAAAAAAAGGGCGGAAATATACCTCAGTTTTATCCATGGATGGAAGGATTAATGCCTTCAACTCAAACTTTGCTCCCTTCCACATAATCACTCAGAAAGGAGCTTATAGTTAGCTTTCTGTCGCCTGATGAGTCATGAAAACTCCACCTCTGAAGGTAGTGTGATTAGGTTCCTAAACAATTCCAAAATAGTAAAATTACATCATCATTTCCATTTCCCCTGAACTAACCAAACCTTGTCTAGAAAATATGGTAAGGACGCAGCATGATCCAAGTGAAAGCTTCTTCATAAAATGGCAGAGACAAATGAAAAAACAAAAGAGACAAAGATCAAAGCAAAAAGAAAGGGGAAAAAGAAACCACAAAAGCGACCACAGTGGGAGTCGAACCCACGACCTTCTGATCCGAAGTCAGACGCGCTAATCCACTGCGCTATGCGGTCGTGGATGCTTAATTTGTTAAACTACTTTATTTAACTTTTAAAATTTAATCAGATTACTACTCGTACATTTTGCCCAAGTAAGATCATGTTTATAAAATCACTAGCTATAAAATAAATTTTATTTTTAATAAAATTTTTTACATAATTAAAATTGAAGTTAAAATAATTTAATCACGCATTATAATGTTTTAATAAAAAATAAATTGGGTCAATTATGTATATACATAATTATGTTTTATTATCCTTAGATTAAGGATTACATACATGAATGTTAATTTTAACCTATTTAGTTTATTTACTTTTATAATGTTATTAATTATTTTGAATATCTAATACGTCTAATATTCAATTAAATAGTGGAATGGATCTTTTCTTTAGTTATGTTAACATAGAATTTATTATTATCATTCACCTTAATTGATTATATTATAAAAATAGAAAAATAAATTATGTTAGATTAATCTCAAATCCGAATATAATAGAAAGACTAAAACTATAATTTGAACTTTCATTCTCTCCATGGCACTTCCCTTTCTTTCTCTCTGCCAAGTCGCTTCTTCTCTCTCCTAATGCCCCGTTCAATTAAAAATTAAACTAGTAATATAATCTATTAGATCATCAATTCTCAATCAAATCAGTTCATATGGATCAAATAAAAAAAATTCATAAAACTCGATTCAATCTTTTCAACCGTCAATTCAATTGATTCTAATTAATTCAAGAATTAATTGATATTTTATCTTATTTCAATCTAGTGTTCTGCAAATTTTTAATCTATTCAATCCGATTCTGTTCTAAAATAGTGTTAAATATACGTGGAAAGCTGAAAATAAATGCTAGATGTTAACGCTAGGATAGGTACTTAACAAGTCCCTAGCTGCAGTAAAATATGTAATTATAAATATAGATATCGGAATCTGATCCATTAGAGAAAGAAAATGAAAAACAATGGATGTTTAGTAGGTGGATGTAATAACTCCAATACTTTTTTTTTCCTTTAACCCTTTAATCTAACGAAACAGATGTCTTAAAACAAGGTTTAAGTAATAAAGTAAAAGACTAATGTCAACATTCTCATACTGATTTAATGTGAAGCGAGGAGAGCAGGATTTCTATCTGTACAACTTGTTTGCAAGAAGGGGATATACATCAAAAATAAGTTTTTTTTTAAATACACTCAGCACAGCTTCTGAGGTCTTAAAAATCATTAAAATATTATTTTTCTCATGAAATAATTTCTAACTTTCTGTCATATCTTAACTCTTGTTTAATGATACATCCTGCAATTTGTGGCTTACAATGGCGTC
This sequence comes from Gossypium arboreum, assembly GCF_025698485.1. Taxonomy (NCBI): domain Eukaryota; kingdom Viridiplantae; phylum Streptophyta; class Magnoliopsida; order Malvales; family Malvaceae; genus Gossypium; species Gossypium arboreum. Next base: position 3,898,914 of record NC_069081.1, read on the forward strand.
GCCATGTCTGTTCTTTAAGTTGTTAGAACATCAGGAAGGTTGGTTGATGCTCCAAGAACTTTACCACCAACATCAGGAAACGTTTCATGGCCTGGGATTGGATTAACCGTCCCGTCTCTTCCAATTTCATATGGATACTGCATCAAGTGTCCCGTCAATTCGCAGTATTCATCATCCACATAGGCTTTCCAGTTACTTTTGGCAATCTCATTAACAAGTTTTACACATTCCAGGCTTTTTGGTTCCTGGAAATTATCGTCGAGTTTTCCCATTTGCTCAGCCCACAGAGACATCCGGTAACCATAAACCTACAGCAAACAATACTGTTGCAGCTTACAAATCTAAATAGTATACAAGTTGTTACTGCCTATATTCAATGGCATCGAGTTTATAAAAATCTGAAAAAGAGTCAGGAGTCCTGAACCTGGCCATGTGGGTGGGATTTCTTTCCTGCCCATGTATAATGTGGCTGGTAAGCACCCATAGCTATCTCGGTGTCCCTTGAACCTTCTAAGGATCTCTGGTTAATGTTAGCAGATCCCATTATAATATATTCATCATCCACTATCATCCCTTTTGCATGAACATATACCATGAATCTGCGGAACTTTTGCACCAATGCCTGCCAAAATAAGAGCAGATTGCTAGAGTTAATCCAATATAATGCCATAGGACACATAAAAATAAAAATAAAAACAAGAAAAGCTAATACCAGTTCACGGTTATCCTTATGGTTTAGTTTAGTTGAACTTTCTGAAGTTGGAGGCTCACGTTTACCGAGGCAATAGAAGTTCAAATAATCTTGTGGATGATATTGATCAGAAAGGCCTGCTTTTAGTAGTTCTTTTGCAATGATCGAGTACATCATGGTCACGGTTTGTCCCTATGTATTTAACACAAAAATGGGATGAATCACATAGATGCATTGGAAATTTCCTTCTTTTTTTTTTTCTTTAGTTGCAGTGAAAAAGGTTCACACTATTAGAGCATAATTCTTAATAAGGAATGAGAAAACCTGAAAATATAATATTTCCTGCACAGCATTGCTAGTTGGCGCACCCTCTGGCCACATAGGTATTACTATATACACCGCGAAACGCTCATTTGCACGGATTTTTCCCGCAATTTTCAGGGCCAGCTCCATAGGGACTAAGTTATCAGCACCTAGTTATAAACAAAAAATCCCATTGCTATTTCATATATGATGCCCACAATACAAGAAAAGCAGATAAAACACTCCATAAACAAAGAACTGAAGACTTAATTTATCTTGCCCTGAAATCAGAGTAAACTACAAGCATGTCGAGATTATGTCAAGATGTTAATAGGGAAATCCAAATAAAAATGAACTTATAATCAAGCTACCACTGGGACTTTTAGAAAATATACCAAGGAACCGTAATTCGAAAGAAAAGAAATAATGCAATTACTATAATCTTTTATGCGTATATACACATGCTAAACATAGTTATGAGTAAAGGAGAATCATTGATGTTTATCTCGGAAGGTATACAGTAATTATGCATCTTTTAGCTAATTGGAGATAGGTCCATTCGTTTTATTGACATTATGAAGTGGTTGGAGGATATAGAGTGCACCAATTACCATCAAAATAATATTAGCTAAAAGGAAGGGCAAATATCAATCAGTGTGAATAGTTGATTTGTTCAAACATAACCGGAGAAGGACAACCAAGCCATAGTTAAATGGTGGTTCCCGCAAAAATTCCCATTCAACCAGCTAAAACAAAACAAAACAAAACAAAAAAGTATAGTATTACCAGTCCATGATTTTTTACCTGCATTTTTGTAGGATGGCCAATAATATGAAGATCCAATGAAATACTGATTCTCTATATATATAAAGTGCTGTGCCGATCTTATTGCTTTTATATAAGCTGTGTGGATGCTCATATCTACCTTCAAGTTCTTTCTACAGATAAGGTTCTGCAGAAAGATACAAATCAAAATAACAGGGTCCCTTATGGATGTACAACTTAAAACACGGACTAAGAAAACCGTAATAACCAAAAAGGCATTACAACGGGCTAGTTTCGACCTGAGCTGCAGCTTGCTTAACATCCTTAGGAAATCCTTTTACAGATCCAGAATCAATGGACCGGAAAACCTACCAAAAAGAGAAATGACATTATCTCACCATGATAAGCAGAAAGAATAGATGTCATTTTATGGAACATAATCTTCCCAACCTGCACATGCCAATTCTCTGGGTCTTTTTCTTCTCTAACATGCACAACTGAGTCTCCATCAGAACCAAGAGAGGGACATGCTATTGATGGAACACGGTCTAGCTTTATCAAGGCGTCATCCTGCCAAGGACTGACCTTTCTTACCTTGAAGTCACGCCATTTTGAAACCTTTCTCCATCGTTGCTCAAAATTAGTCAATATGTCATATGCAGCAGGGCCCTCCACTTTGCAGTGTTGATCATGCCATGGTTGCCTTGGGCCATATGCATTAGTCTACATGTCAAGAGTTTGACTGTAAAAACCAATTCCACATAATATAACAGCATCTTGTTCAAGCAACTAGAAACTAAATCAAGTACCAGAGAGAGAGCTACGTGCAGGACACCATATCATGCCATTCAACATTGACATCACAGTTATCCAGCACTTTCCAACAAAAACAGAAGAAAACAACCTTGTCACATCTGACATCAAGCTTATATGAGTATAAAGCCTTATGCTTGAAGAATGGCATGAATGCCACAAGGATCCGCAAAGATATGCATATTCAATAAGTGATTGGAACCAAACAGACGTTAACCACTACTAATTGTCTATCTTTCAAATTTTAACACAGGAAATAACTATTGCTATATCTCTATCCTTACCTAGCCCTCCTCAAGGTAAATCTATTGAAACATTTAGGAATCATGGAGGAACATCTTTCTTCATCAGTTTATAGCAGTAGCAGCAAAAATCTATGAGAACGAAACATAGTTTCTAGCAAGTTTGCTCGTATTAGATTACCTTAAATGTTCTTTAGACATGAATAATTTGCCAGAATGTAATGTTTGCTTTTAAGAAGCCTACTTTTAAAAACATTTACATGGATATATAAAAGATCCATTAAATAAATGAAACCCAAAGTAAAGTAACTTCATCCTCTGCTAATGCTATGTATTTCTATAATATGCCCAAAGAAAAAACCTTAAACTCTCCAGGTTAGCAGGGCATCATACCAGAAATATCAATGTATACGTACCAATGCAGAAAGTCTGATGTGGAGAAAACCACTTACAGGAAATGTAGGATTATGAAAATCACCCTCAAAGATAGTGTCAAGATCTTGAAAGAGCCGGTGTTCAGGTGTGTCATATCTACCATCGCATAAATCTAGACCACCAATAAAAGCAGTTATTTTCCGAGTTTCTCCTGAGCCTTGGGAGTCAAGAATCACGCACTTCTGATGATGTGTGAAAAGGGTTCCCACGACCTGGATTTGAAGGATACAGTGAAGGCATTGATAAAACAAATCAAATGCATAGCCATCCAGCTATGACCAATAAATAATAAAAATCTTTCATGAGTATCCAAGTGGCAAACAGAAGCACAGTTGTTTTGGTACTAATACATAGTTCCGAAAATTCAAAGAAATAAATGCCTTACCTGTTGCTTGAAAAAACTAAGTTTGCTGCTTGCATAGCGCGGAGAGAGAACACAATGAACATTTGAGCGTTTGAAAAACTTTCTAGTCTCTTCATCATGAGTCTGCATAACACCTTCCTGCATTCAAGCCTAGCATCATTCAGGATGCATCTATGGCTAAATAATATCTGTAAATGAATATGCTATTCCATGTGCAGAAGTGGGGTATACTGGTTAAGGGTGGTTTGGGAATGCAACAATAACATTAAAAAGGGACTTTAAAGGCATGTGAAAGCTTCTTCTTAGGAATGACATCAGAGTCATGAAGAGTACCGTTTTCAACAGAAGCTTGTCATGTGAAGTTTTATCATCCCAGATCAGCAAAATCACACGGACCCCTTCTTGCGACTTGTGTTTCAACAACTCTCCCAAAGAAAGCTGGCCTTCCTCCGGTAAAGGCTTTGTTGATTCCCTCACAAGTTTTATAGGATGGAAGACAGACCAACCAACTACATATATGAGATGACGAGCATCCAGAATGGCATGGCATATATCTTCCCAACAACTGCCTTGCTTAAAACTTTTTCCATTATCAAGTGGAATTTCAGGTAGCATGAACTCAGGTACATGGGCATCCTGATAAAGGGTTATATTCCCCACTTTACGGAGAGGGAAATATGTATATGGAACCCCCGTGTAATCTGGTCCCTTCCCTACACCTTGTTGATATATAGGGTTTACACTCACTGGTTTATACTGAAGAGAAACATGCAGTTCAGGATTTCGATCACTCTTAGAATTACCAACAATAGCAAACCAACCGCTAATTTCATCTCCAGTAACGACCTTTTCAACAGCTATCTCAACTACTCCTATAAGTTCAGCACCAAGAACATCATTGTCCTTGACATGAAACTCAATTTTTCCTACAGGGTGTGCAACTGGCACAACAAAATGTTCATCCCAAACAGGGTTCTCACAATTGGAAATTATTCTAGATTGCGCAACTGTAGCCCCCGAAAGGCAAACAGATACATAAGGGTCACTAGTATTCAAAGTATGCTTGCTAGAGGTTTTGCCAAAAGGCTTGCTAGAAGCCTTCTTTTTGTTTCCAGAGCTACACATTGAAAACAATCTCCTCATTCTGTCTGAATTTAAATCCATATTTGGAAGAGATTTAGCTTCTATAATCCAGAAATCAAGTTCGCCATGAAGGAAAGTTGCTCCCTCAATCTCCCTTTTGCTTGGGAATTTGTCACGACCCATTCTCACTAGGAATTAAGCAAAGAACAACTCGTTGAAGCATCTCATGTTTACCAAACCTCAACCCCGCACCTCAAATCACAACAATCTGCTAAAATAAGAGAGGTAGATTTCTGTCCCCGGAATCTCTACTTGTATACGATTCAGTACGTGACTTGTGCCTACATCTTAGTGAGCAACTCCAACTGAACAACAAGCCTCGGTGCTTGAAGGATGCATCATCTTTTATCATAAAAATGAAGCACTCAGACAAAATGAAATACTCAAGAAAATGTTTCCATTACTCCGCCAAGCTGATCCAACAATCATCCTGCCTAATAAAAAAAGAAAAGGAAATCAGAATTGAATGCACCATCACTCAGTGCCTGCAGAAATTCCATTGATGAATACCTATCTTGTCCAAAAACAGTTCATATTCCATATAAACGTATTTCAATGATCCTAACTGATCATCAACATAAATGAAAAGGAAAAAGAGTTCATCATTTAGTTACAAAATTCCGCCATATCAACGTATGAAAAAAAAAACTATTATTTATTACCAAAAAGAAAACAATATTATGTAGATATCAAAACCAGCAAGAGAATTCAAAATTGAAAATGAAGAAAAGGAGCCTAACCCACATTATGGTTATGGAATGCAAATGCAATAGTTGTTTTGCATTAAGTGGAGTATGAAGAGGGGTGCTGAAAAGATGAGGAAGAATATCAAATTTATGAATGGGGTTAAAGAAAGGAAGAGAAAGAGAAACAGCTGAAGAAGTGTAAAGGAGATAAGAACAACATTTTGCCCGCATTTTCCTTGTTTGAGTTTTGGTTGAGTGAGGGAAAATTGAAGCGAATAGGGGGGAGAAATATGAGGCAACGGTTGGTTTTGATTGAAACTTGGAACTTGTAAGGAACCCATTATCCTTAATTCACACCCATTGTTACCCGAATTATACGCTTATATGTCGATTTTTCTTCTAAATATTAATATGTATGACAATTTAGTCGAAGGTAAGGGCCAAGTTTCAAGGTTGCTGCAAAAGGATCATAAGTAACGTGATCTGCGAAATGAATACAAGGCTATGCAACTTGATATCACTCCCAAGTACCTTTTGACTGCTTTCGACAGAGAAAAGAAAACCCAGTGTGCAACATGCAAGTTGAGTTTTCGACTTTTGAAATGGAGGTTCCATTGATAGCATGGAAGTTTGGTGTCTCCAAAAGGAACAAAATGCAGGTCGCCGCCCCAATGGAAGCAGACTCTTCTCTCTTCAGCTAGGCTGCATATGAGAGGAATACTACGGTCATTCTCTACCACTGGCAATCGCAAAATTGCTACCGGAAATAAATAATCAGAATCAGTTGGAGGTGTAGTAAAAGCCATATCAGAGGTTTCTATAAAAAATTATTTACACTTGTTCTACCTTCTCATCAAAGAATACTCCACACTCAAAACTTAAGTTTCTCCAAAGGGAAGACAAGAGAAGGATTGATTAAACGCAAAATTGACAAGAGAATTAATTTTGTTTTCTAAAAGTGGCATTTAAATTATAATTTTTGAGTAAAGTTCACTGCATGGTTTTTTATTTCTATTATGTCAATAATAATGTCCTTATCTATCTAAATTAAAATTTTCGTTGCTCTCTAATTTCGATATAATCAATATGTTTTCTTTTTACTTAGGTATATGCCAATTAATGTACATCATTTAAATACTTTGGTTTCGTATGTATCTATGATTCGCATTTTGAACAATATCTATAGGATAACTTTTGTCGTGAAAGTTTTCTGACGTTTTTATACCGTATCTTATATTTCTCTCGATTTATACTCTAATACACAAATTAATTGGTTCGATTGGGCTAGTTATATGTTGTGTATTACCAACGATTTTCACAGAATGTGATAAGATGATGTCTTGAGCAGTTACATATTCGAGACCCTTGACATAAATAAAGGCGTTATAAGTTCCATACAATTCCCTCTCAATACAACTTCTTTCAAATTCATTAAAATTTCATAGACTGATTATTAAATACCTACTATGGTAGAATATTTGTGTGATATTTTCTTAGATTCTGCATGTGTAATGCATGTTCCTTCTAGTTCTCTAAGCAAAGCTTTTTGCATCACAATGCCTTTTTTACGTTGGCTTGGCCTTTCATAAGTGAAGACAAAATAAAGCATCCATAATAAAGGCACTTACTATTTGCTTTTGATTCAACACACTTTTACTGTAGTGTCCAAGTCGAAGTAGAGGCTTTTACTTTCTCTCGAACCATAATGATATTATTTTATTTAATTAGATTATTGAATCATTTATTTCTCTTGAAATTTTTTTAGTGTTTATTTCTGCACGTATTTTTAGGCGATCTACGACCATTATGTGGCATAGGGGTTACATCACATACGAAACTTAATAGTATACCACTTCTATGAATAGCTCAAAATGTTGCATCTATTCTAAGACCAAGACCCTTTATCATAACTTCTGCTCATTGCATACCTTTGTCTACCACTGCTCGAATAGCATTTCCCACTACGATTTAAGCAGCAAAAAGGGGTCCCCCTTCTTGTACCCTTGAACCCACAAGTTTTGGCGGAGGGCAAAGAGATTATTCGACCCCATACATCTGTAACAATAACAATGGTATTGTTGAACCTTGTTTGAACACGAATAGCTCCTTTTGGTATTCTATGTGCACTTTTTTGTGCACTACTACGCCATTCCTACATGAATTCACTTTTAGTATAAGTTTTGTCATATTTTATCATTTCATAAAGATAAGTCAGAGATACATAGATATATCCATTCATGTCAAAACAGATCTTTTATTTTTATTTGTTTATCGCTTTTTTTAAGATTAGTTTCTTTTCTTCTAGGAGTTCTTTTTAGAATAGAAATATCATTCTCGTCTTTGTTTATGTCTCAGGTTAAGACAAATTATGATAATTTGTCCCCTCATACGAATTAGGTGATATTTGATAAGTCATAATTTATACATATTTTTATCCCATGCTTAGCACATATTTGGATAAATTATCATTAGATTTATGGAATTTGATGCTCCTAATCCTTTAATTTCATGTTTTATACTTAGGTGAGCATAGGAGAGTAAAAAGAGCGAGAAACGGGCCAAAAACGGAGAAAATAGGTCAACGTGGGAAATCAACACGGCCTGGACTTCCTTACATGAGTAGACCACACAGTTATGTAGTTTTAGCAAACTCTAGAACGGCCTGGACTTCCTTACATGGGTAGACCACACGCCCGTGTCTATTCAACAGACTCAAACACGGTTTGAAGCACTTGCACACGGGCGTGTCCCTATCGAGCCCAAGTTTAGTTCTATTTGGAAAAGGCCACTCTTGAGGGTTTGGAAGCATTCTAAAGCCTATTTAAACACCCTAGAGGAGGCACTTAGGAGACACACGGAGTAAGAGGCAAGGAATTACTCGAAGAAAGCCGATTGATCCATCTCAGAAGCCGGATTCTCCTTCAAGACTGAAGATTTTCCTTCACTTTCCTTCGGGATTTTGGGGTTTCTTTATATTTTGTTATCATTATTTTTTTGAGATGTTTTCTTTCACACTTATGAACTAAATCCCCTAAATACCTAAGGGGAATGAAACCTAAGACGGATCTTGTTATTATTTTCTGAATTATATGATAAATACTTGATTTGTTCTTAATTATGTGTTCTTAATTCTTGCTTTAATATTTCAGGATATTGATTTAAGTATTGATGTGCTTATTCAGAGGAGCAAAAGTCCCTGTCTAAGAGTAGTATTAGCATAATTAAGCGGAGTTGATTTCATCCCTAGACATAGGGCGACATAAATCTGCCGGATTAAGGTCAAACCTAATAAGGAAATCCATAGGTCGAGTTAATGCAACACTAGGGGTTTTAATTAGAAAGAGATTTCAATTAATCAACTTAGGGTTAGACGTTGTTAGTCTCGAGAGAGATAATAATATAAATTAGGGATTTCTACGGATCAAGTCAAGTGAATAAATCGTCTAATTCAGAGTCAAATAACAAGTGAAGTCTAGCTGGATTTTCCCTTGGGTATTGTCCAAATCAATCAGTTTTCCCAAAAGTATTTCCCCAATTACTTTCTATGCATTCTTAGTTTAGTTAATTAGTTTAGGTAAAACAAATCCCATTATTTTTAGGCTAGATAATAGAAAGAAGGTTAATACTAGTACTTTTAGTTCCTGTGGGTTCAACATTCCGGTCTTACTATAAACTATACTACTGTTCGATAAGTGTGCTTGCCTTTATCGTGATAATAGTTAGTTTTCAAGTACGATCATTCATAAATTTAAAACTTATCACGAGATATACTCATTAACATTTTTCACAAATTTTACAAACGGAAGCCCTTATTTTCATAGTTGTTATTCCTTTTTTTAATTCGTTCATTGGAAGAAAATAAGTTTCTTGACATTTGAATTGGATCCTCCTAAAAGGAATTTTGAAGTTGAAAATTGCTCAAATCCTTGTTGCGAAGGCTATAAATTATACACACCTGGTTGAATCATTAGCACTTACTCCACTTTTGTTGACTTTATCCCACGTTGGTAAAACTCTCCTGAAACTTACCCTAGAATCAGATCTTCATCATCTAAAGGAATTGAGAGTGAGAGTGATTTACTAATTAAACCTCCATGAATCCTTTTTTTCTTTTTGTTCTTTTATTCCAGGTAAAACTTCCTTGACATATCAACTATTGTAGGGCAGGAGGAGTTTTATCAAACAACCTATGTTTTTTTCTTTTTTTCACAAGTGGAAAGTTTCGAATACAATTCATGTACTGGATAGATTACCATATATAACACCATTTCTCCACCAATTCCTTCTAGTTGAGCCTCCCAATTTGTCATTATACCCCAAGAAGTAGAAAGAATTACAATCCTCATCCCACCAAAAATTATAGGAATTTATTGATAGTTGGAATAGATTTGTAGACCTGGTCGACTAATCCATCATAAATTTAAAATAGCTTTATGTGGTCCTTTTTTATTCCTTCTATGTCGTGAGGTTAAAACCAATAAAATATTAGTTGTGTTCTTGATGTTTCCTTACGTTATCTATAAGACCTCGTAAAAGTATTTTAACAATGTTTTCAATGATGTTAGTAGATCCTATTTGAATTGTTCCTTTTCTATTCATATCAGTATTTCGTATAAAGGTTATTATGTCAGCAATAGTGTCCTTACCCTTGGTAAACTAAAATTTTTGTTGTTCCCAAATTTTGATATAACCGTGGTTTTTTTTTTTTTTACTTAGTAAATGTATATACTTGAGACTCAATCTAGTAATTAACCTATGCCAATTAAATACTCTAAATACTATAACTATATTTGGGTCTCGTCTTATAATAACTTAAGAGCTAATGAAACTACTTTAATGAAATTAATTGTCTTAGTTCCCAAGCGATCGCACCAAAAATTCAAGTGCCCTTCGGATTTCCTTCTTGATCAATGACAACAACAACATTGTCATCATATTATATTATCATCTCATTGTCACGTTTGAGTTCTTTACAAGTACGTACAGTCAACTCTGATCACTTCTAGTCTTTCTAGAGGGTATTTTGTGCTACTTCCTAGATCACAGCAAATAACATCATTAGTATGAGCATATCGACGATTACTAGCTCCTATGACTCAAATACACATCAATTCTCGAGCCTCACTATTATCTGATACATTCAAATGGTTCTAAGGTTGAATAATTTTTTAAATCTCTTTTTCAATGTAACAAAAGGCAAAAAAAATATTGCTTGACTCGTAATTTTTTTTTTAATCCTAAGACAAGACTTCTTTCCATTAGTTCTGTATGCCTATCCTAAAATAATGAATTGAGTTTTTATAGGAACTTTTTATACCGCTATTGAAATAGTCTTTTTAGCTATATTTTCATCTACTCTAGTTATTTCATAAAGTATTCTGTCAGGTTTAAAGACTGCTACCTAATCCTCGGGAGATCCTTTGTAATAGTCGTTTTCAGTGGTGTTGGAACCAGTGGCTTCAGGACCACGATTTCGACTAGTGAATTAGTATTTTTTTTATTTAATATCTATGGGTAATTATTAGAGTCGTATAAGAATTTGGTTAAGAAATTTTAATATTTGGATAGTTAATTAAGTGAAAATGATTAAATCGTAAATGTTGTAAATGTTATATTCTTTAAGCTAAAAGTGTTATTTTAGATAAGAACAAGAGTGAAAGGCCTTACTGAATAATTATGCCCTTAATTGTGGTACTGGACGGTGGTGACTTGCTATATAGTGAAATTTAGTTTAAATCAGAAGGTCATTGTGGTAAATAGGTAATTAATAAACTAAAACATATGAAAAAGATGAAATAATCATTTTCCTTCTTTCTTTCACCCTAAAAACTGAAACACCATAGCCAAGGGAGGAATAAGCTTCAGTCAACACATATTCAATTGCATGGTATGATATTTTGGCCCATTTTAATGATTTTTATGTTTTTGAATTCGTTTTAGCTCAATCTAGCTAACTCGGGGGTATATTCATAAGATTGTTAAAAGTTTAGGGACTTGCATGAATGAATTGGAAGTTTTTTGTGAATTTAGTTCATAGATTATTAAGGTTGGTTGTTAAATAGATGAACTTTGTTAAGTGATTTTTTATGATTTTAAGGTTTAGGGACTTATTGATGGAAATGGTAAAATTTAAGGAAAATATGGTGAAATAGTGAAAGAAATGGGCTTTATTGAACCCTAGGGAAAATCGGCTAGCATGATGTTAAATTATTTATGGTTAATTTGCAAGTTTCGAGTTTAGGGACTAAACTACTTAAAAGTTAAAATGTTAGGGTTAATTTTGTAAATTCACATTAAAATGGACTATAAGTTTGAATTAATTAGTTTAAGCTATTTGAATTATTTAATTGAATGAAATTATTATTTAGATCAATACACAAATCAATCGGACTTGAAACGCGGTAAAGCTAAGGTTTTAGATTAGTCATCGACTCTACTTTTGCATCTGTGTTAGTCGAGGTAAGTTTGTATTTCAATTAAAGTAATTCATTTGATTTCATGATGTAAATTGATACCTTTAATTACATATCTATGAAATGGTGTTTGGATTTTCTTGATTGAGAAAAGAGAAAGACCATGATTGAAATATATCATAGCATTATACTCGAAAAGGAAAAGACCATGGTTGAAAGATACCATGGCATCCCTGAAACAATAAAAAGGTTAAAAAGGATATCAAATGAAAAGGATATCAATTGAAAGGATAGCATTGGAATGAACTATCATGTAAATGTTTTAAGGTTTGTTTTGTGAATAAACATTTTTGAATATATAAGAGTGTTTTGAAAATTATGTGTGTTTTGAAAATTATGTATATTTTACGCAAAGTAAATTTAGTAATTAAGTTGTGTTTACATGAATTTGAACTTACTAAGCATATTGTACTTATGTGTTGTGTTTTCTTGTAGATTTCGTGAAGCCTAGTAGATCGGAAGTTCAAGTCGGAGCATACACACTATCCATCTCTTTCTTGGTAAATGTTTTAAGTTGTTTTGCAACTTTGTTATGAATAACATGTATTAGAACTTTTGTTGGCTTGTCTATGTTTTTTATGTTTGATACTTAGTTTGGTGACATTTTGTGGTCAAGTATATATATGTTTAGTACCTTGAACAAGTAAATTAGTTGCAAGTATTTTAGGTCTTTGGCTTAATGCACAAGGTGATGTATATATATATATATAAGTTGTTTAGATGTGAATGGAATGTTTGATTAGTTCTAAATATATGGATTTAGGGTGATAGATGGAATTGTAATTATGGTTGACTGGCAAATTGGTTATTTGATTGTTTTTCTCATGATGATGTTAAATACCATTTGGTTTGGTGTTGGATAACTGTTTGGTTTTGGTTCATTTTGGCTTATAAATTGTGGTGTCAATGAGGCACATTGGTTAGGCACCTAGGTTGATTTATTTTTGGTATGTTTTGATTTTTTTGAATGTGTTTTAACCATATGAAAGTATCTTGAATTGGTTTGGTTTGGTGCTCAAGCAATTGGATTTGAATTAGCTTGCATTAAGGGTAATTTGTGAAGCATAGGACCTGGGACACGAGCTGTCACACGGTCATGTGCCACACACGGCCACATCATATGGTCGTGTGTCATTTAAACTTTAAGTGTAGGATGAACCACACGGCTTAGTGACACGGTCGTGTGACCAAACTTTGAATGTACACGACTAAACTTCGAATGCACACACGGTCTGGCACACAACATGCAACATGACCGTGTGACCCTATGTCAAATACCCACACAGGCGGACACACAGTCATGTGTCTCATACTTCGAATTGAACACGATTGAGCACACGACTATGTTTTCAAGCCACACGGCCTGGGCTATGTCCCACAACCTGGCCACAAGGCCATGTGACCCCTATTTTCAAAATTTTTCATATTTTTCAAATTTTTCTGTTTTGCTTCAAAATGGTCCCCGAATGCTCCCAAACTATTTTTAGGGCCCCGTAGGCTTGGTTTAAGGCTTGTAATGGTATTTTATGATACAAATGAAATGTTTAAATATAACACCTTTACCCGTATTCGACGCCAGAACAGGGCACGAGGCATTATCGGACTTATACACAAGCAATCATACAAAACCGAGACGTAAATTTCCATCAAAAATTTAAAACTTTTCACATTCATTCATGTCATCCAAATGAACCTTCGAGGCCCAAAACATGCATTGGAAGCGGTTCAGGACTAAACTAGTAACTTTAGAAAATTTTACAACACTTAGAATACTTTTCACTAAACAGTGGTCACACGCCCGTGTGGGCAGGCCGTGTGGTCATACGCGTCCGTGTCCTTAACCCGTGTAACTCTGTATTTGTCGCCTAAGAACAAATTGAAGACACACGGCCAAGTCACATGCTCGTGTGCTAGGTTGTGTGGTCGATTTAATAATTTTGATTTTTCATAAAATAGGCCCATGCCTGAGGCCGTGTCATCTACACGGCTGAGACACACGCCTGTGTCTCTCCCCGTGTGCTCAATTCTGAGCATTCTGTTTTGCAACAATTAAGGTGCAGGGGACACACGGCCGGAACACATGACCATGGGGCAAGCCATGTGTTACACACGGCCTAGACACACGCTCGTGTATCCACTCGTGTGGACAAAACAAGGCTATTTACCAGGCCATTTTGCACCCTTTGATTCACACACCTACACAACAAAACATAGCACTAATCCAAGCAATTACATTCAACCAATTCAGCCACAATCAAGACATCCACACATCATTCATATGCTACCATTTATCTCATACGAACATCACATACTTATCAACTTAAACCATGCAAATTTCCATATCCATGAAAACATCATTATATGCATATATACTTAAACCAATATTAGCCTATTTCAATGGCCATTTACAAAATGAATTATCAACCAACATAAGCCAACACATTTGGCCAAATCAATTATGACACATAACAAAATGTCCAAATCCTTATACATGGCATAACTCAAAATGTCGAATTCATTGGTACCCAAAATAATCAGTTGATAGTGTGATGGAGTCTCCGACGATCCCCAAATCCGAGCTAGCTTGGTGACACTATAAGATAAGGGAAAAGAAAAGGGATTAAACTATAAAGCTTAGTAAGTTCCTATGCAAATAATAAACATCATAAACACAAATTTAACATACAATTAACATGAGGTAAATTAACATAAATGTTATTATAAATCTCATAGTCAAACTTACTCAATCATAACCTTACCGAGGGTTCATCACATAACAAGCTTACTACATATGAGTTTTACGTACATACCTGAGTCATCTCAAACTTGGATTTTCACGCAATTCATCTTTGACATGCTCGTTAAATTACTCGTTGAACCACTTGGAATACTAAAGGATACTAGGGAGTTTTGTACACACAGTACCATACTAATGCCATATCCCAGATATGGTCTTACATGTAATCTCATGTCGATGCCAATAGCCTAGCTGTGGTCTTACACAAAGTCTCATATCGATGCCATATCCCACATATGGTCTTACACGTAGTCTCATTAACACTAATGTCATGACATTTGTATCCTATCTATTCCTAAGGTTCAACCAGGATTTCACGCTTGTCGTAACTTTGTCGAATACGTCCAAGGGTAAATCACAATTCATACAATAATAAAACATTTAAAACATAATTAAAACAATGCATTATTTACATATGAACTTACTTCGATACAAAAATAGTAGAAATGATACCTAATCGTCAAACACTTTGTTTTTCCCCGATCTAGGTCCGAACCTTGTTTTTCTTGATCTATAATAGAAAATTTAACTCATTTATTATCCACATTATTCAATTCAGTTCAAAATTTATATTATGGCAAAATTATATTTTTGCCCCTAAACTTTAATATTTTTACACTTTGGTCCCTAGGCTCGTAAATTGAAATGGATTCAATTTCTTCGATTCCCAAGCCTAGGCAAACCTTTTTCATGCTTATAACAGCGTACATTCATTTAATCACACTTTTACACCCATTTTATAACCGTTTTACAAATAGGTCCTTTTGACATTTTCATAAAAATCACCTAGCAAAAGTTGTTTATCATATTCCAAACATACATTTTCTACCATTAGACATCAAAATACACACATATCCAACATGGGTAAATTTTTATACCTTGATTATTTCTTAAATTAGTAGTAGAAATAGATAGATCAAGTTACAAAGATCTCAAAAACATGAAAATCATTAAAAACGGGGCTAGAACGGACTTACAATCGAGCTTGGAAATGGACAAACCCTAGCTATGGCTTTCCCTTGAAAAATTCGGCTATGGTTAGAAAGATGGACAAGATTTTGGCTTGATTTTTGCTTTTTAATTCATTTAATTACTAAATGACCAAAATGCCCTTTTCTTAAAACATTAAAATTCTCTTACCTCATTTCTATTTTTGTCCAACTCAAAGTAAAATGGTCTAATTACCATCTAAGGACCTTGAATTTAAAATTTCATAGCAATTTGACACCTCTAGCATGTAAAACTCAACTTTTGCACTTTTTACATTTAGTCCTTTTGCTAAATTGAGTGCTCAAACCTCGGCATGGCATGTGGTGAAAAATGATTAAAAATAAAATCAATAAAATTTATAAAAAATTATAAAATTTTAATAAATAATATTTAGAAGTTATTAAAAATTAGAAAAAAATTATAAAAATATGTAAAATTTTATAAAAATCATAAAAAATTTATAAAATATATAGAAATATATAAAAAATTTATAAATTTTATAAAGTCGTAAGAAAATTATAAAAAATGTAAAGAAATATAAAATTCATAAAAAAAATATAAAATTTATTGTATCCCATTATCACGTCTCTTTAGTACGCCCAAGTTGATCATAATCAACCCAATGTTTCCTTGATTTGCTTGCCTTTCTCTCCTACTTACATTCAATCTTTTCTTGCTAGTTTTGTTTATCAAACCAATTTCCACCCAAACTTTAGAAATATTAGAAAAAGTGGGCATCCTTGTAGTTATTGTTGCATTTTGTCACGCCATAGCATACACAATTTGATTCCTTATGTTGCTTCATCGTCAATGTTTGTAATGATATCTAATGTACGTGTTTATCCAAAAATTATCTGATTTCGTATATTTGTAATGATTTATATTGAATATGTATGTATGTAACACTCCCTATAGAAGCAAATCTCACAGCAATTCTGGTGCAAAAAACTTCATCAATTTCTATCAATTCATTCACTGGCATAGCTCTTTCAACTACTTGATTTTATAATATTTTTACAATTTTATGTTTTTACTATTTTATAAAAAATTCTATAATACTATATATTTTATAATTTTTTGTGATTTTTATAAAAAATCATTTTTTATAAATTCTTTACGATTTTTTATAATTTTTTGATTTTTATAATTTTTTATTTTATGATAAATTTTAAATATTTTTCTATAAATTTTTATATTTTTAATATGTTTCTATATTTTTTATAAATTTTAATAATTTTCTATAACTTTATTGATTTTATTTTTTATCATTTTTAACACATGTTGCGACACATGATGGCTTTAATTGAAAAAAATTGAGGCCGTTAACTTTAACGGCTAATAGTTAAAGTTAACGATCAAAGGGCCTTTTTGATATATTTTGACAGTTCAAGTACCCAATTGAGTGGAGAAAAAACAGAGGTTTAATTGCTTTTCTTGAAAAAGTTCAAGGGCTTTTTACACCCTTAAGCCAAAAATATTTTATTCTTAATCTTAATAGTTAATGAATAATAGATTGAATCTTGAGATTCTTTGTTTTGATATTTTATCTGATCTATAAAAAATTTGTATATCTTGTTTGGATGTATATATTTAAGGAATTGAACACATATTCTATTTATGGATAATGTCTTATCTTGGTTTTGTTATGAGGTATAATGCCAAAAATAGCCCCTAAGTTTGATTGTTTGGTTACTTTAGCCCCTAACCTTTTTTTTTAGTCAAATTGGTCTATTTTTAACGGACATGCTAACGTGGTCGGTAGTTGACTAATAGTCAACACTAACCACTGATGTAGCGGTCTAAATGTAATTAAATGCTAATATGTCACGTTTTATATGTCATATCAATAAATTATTTTAATTTTTTTAAAAAATAAAAAAAACCTAATTTATTCTCCCCAACTCTCTATTTATTTCCTACATTTCTAGTTTCCTACCACATTTCAAAAAAAAAAAATGCACACCATCTTTCTTCTTCAATCAAAGATTTAAAAAATTCCCACAAATTATTTTGAAAATGAAAAACCATAATGGGAAGACTAACAGCCATTTAATTATATTTGGACTACCTAGTCAGCGGTTAATGTTGACCATTAGTCAACTAACTACCACGTCATTATGACCATTAAAAATATACTAATTTGACCAAAAAAAACATAAATAGCCAAAGTGGCCAAACAGTCAAACAGTCAAACTTTAAGGGCTATTTTTGACATTATGCCTTGTTATAATGTTATAAGGATTGTTTATTTTGTTTTTATAATATTCATAACAGATTCTAATTAACAAAAATTGAACAATCAAATAAAATAAAACTCAATTTTTTGCGAGCGAATATCTACTCTTTCTTTAGTTTAGTTGTCAGGTTAACCCATGACCTCTCAGAATTAGAATAAAAAGAAATGTAGTGATATCTGGTTTGTTCTGCCATCCTCCCCAATAAATCATTAGGGTTCGTTTTCAATAGTATCCTATGCATTCACGGGTTACGTCGTCCTCATCGCTTCTCAATTAATGTTTAAGTCTAATTCTCCAATGGAACATTAATTTAATATTTAATAAAATTTGTACTTGAGTCAACATTCTTAGTCTTTTTTTACTTAAGTTAAGGACCTAGATTTTTTTGGATTTATGAATAGGGGATGTTGTGCGAGTATTTATAAGACTTAAATTATCAACGAGCTCATCAAGCACGTTAAAAATTTGTCTTAGCATCACTCCGCCAACTAGAGCACTTAGAGGAGCTCCCATGTCAATCACTTCCATTCTTCTCATTAGATTAGCGCTCATAACTACAACTCTAACTTAATTATTTCCTAATAATTGTTGTACCTCACAAGTTACATTTTTTTGTTGGCTGACGGTATCTTGACCCTTAACTAGTAAGGTGTTGTAAATATTAGGCATCTTGCTCGGGGAATGTCTACATTCAGTACTGGACTAATGATTTGAAAAATATGTTTCAGATTTTCTTTTTCAAACATGGAAACTCTGGGAACAAAAGTAGTAGGATTTATTCCCATAATATAATAAAGTGAAATATGTCAAAATTTTCAAAAAAAAATTATCTAATAAAAAATAAATCTTTGACAGGAAGTTGATCGGTTAATTCAATAAAAAATGAGAGTTAGTGCTCGATTTTGTTGGTTCCATCCAATTCGTGCATTCAATTGTATTGGTTCCGTATTCAATTGTACTAGTTCCTTATTCAATAAAAGACTTTTTTAAGTTAAATCAACCTATTTCCAAAATAGGAAGTGGGTTAACAAAAATTTTGAGAGAAACTTTCATTTGTCCATCATTATAGGCAACACCATTATCTATAGAATTTAAACCCGAACTCTATTTATGATTCCTTATTTCTGTTTCATTAGCATTGTTCCAATTTCATTTCGTATTTTATTTTTAGTATATTGATTTTTTTAAAATACAACCTCTCCCCTATTTTTCCATCTATATTCTCTCTTTTTCATTTCAAGGCGAGTTATGCCTATTTACACATCTAGAATATATATAGACGAAATATAATAGTGTCAAGGGTGAATTTCTTATTTCTTATTATTGAGCTTATAATATATAATTTATATTAAATGTTAGAATACTAATTCTATTATATATTACTAAATTATTAATAGATTTATGTTCTAGTCACTCAACTTAAAAATAATCGTTAAACTATTCGAAAATTTTCATTTAAATCATTGAACTAATCAAAATTATTATTGAAGTCACTAGATTATTAAGTTTTTAAAAGGACGATTAACTAATTTTAAATGACATTTCGATGATCGATACAATAAATTAATACCATCAACAAGTAAAAAAATCTTATATTCAAGTTGATTTAATAGTCACTATCGGAATAAAAAATAATGTAAGTGATGCAAAAAATTAAACTATACAACAACATTTTAACAATCCAATACCTTAAATGAAAACTTTCAAATAATTAACTATTAACTAAAATATAAACTTATTCATAATTACTCTGTGATACTTAATATATAGATTAAGTAAAGTATACCTGCATATCCCTGAGAATGAAAGCAGTTTTAGATCTTGAGCAGAGCATGCATGATGTAAATGTTTGAACGATATTTTGGGTCACTTTGTTTTCTGATGATAATTTTAGGAAAAAAATGATTAAATGAAATTATGATTCTTTCCATTTTAAATTTTCAATAAGAAAATAATAAATTAATTTTTCCTAATTTTAGTTTTTTCTTAAAAATTTAAATCTAATTAAAAATATTAAAATTAAAAAATTAATTTATCTCTCTTACTAAAAAGAGATAACATAAAAATCACAATTTCATTCGATCACTAACATAAAAATCACAATTTCATTCAATCACTTCTATGATAATTTAGGTATCAGTTTTTACCGAAAAGAAAAACAGAATAATTTGAAGGCCAATTATGCATTTATTCCTACGAAAGGCAGAAACAAAAGCCAAAATTAAATTTAAATATTTCTCTGGTAAAATATATGTACTAATTCGTAGCAGTGAAATCACTAGTGCAAGCTCTAAAACCGAATAAAGGATGCTACAAGCTTTGCGAAAACGATCGAAGACAAAACAGTCTACTATTTACTATGCCACGAATGCTACATGACTCCTTTGCTTGTCCATTCTCTCACTCATCTCAAACATCCACTAGTAATCTTATCTTCCCTGCACAACCAAACAACCGCCATTAGAAATGCTGCCCAAGCACCTGCAACTATTCAATAGAAACTGCAGCTTGAGAAAGAGATTCAACATCAATTTATGATGACATTCTATCTACAGTTTCAAATTGATTGAAAAGGAATGAATGCCTTACTTGTTGCCCCATTGATCCAGTTGCCTCTCCTTGCACATTTCTCTGCTCTGCCTGTGGGAATCCTTGACCACCTCCATGCCCTGGGTAAGTTTGTCCATACCCAGGATTTGCACTCTGTCCATAACTCTGCCCAGAGTCAGCAGCTGCTCCAGGGCCATAGTTCTGACCAGGTCCGAAATTTGATCCTTGCTGAAAACTCTGCCCATAGCCAGGATTCACACCTCGGTCGTAGCCTTGCCCAGGATTCTGGGTATAGTCAGGATTTGCCCCTTGCCCAAAATTCTGCCCATAGCCAGGATTTGCCCCCTGTCCGAAATTTTGTCCATAACCAGAACTTGGTCCCTGCCCATAATTCCCACCTTGTGAGGATGCATAGTTCCTATGATCTCCTCTGAAATCCCTTTGCTCAGGAGGCATATAATTCCAATGCTCTCCTTGAACGAAGTCCCTTCGTTCTTGGGAATTATAACTTCCCTGCCTTCCTTGGTTGTAACTGCTCTGATGCAAAGGATCAGAGCCTCTAGGAGCATAATCTCTGTTATTCATTGGCGGCTGCTGCCTGTAATTTTGTTGGGGTGGATAATTTTGTGGAGGCCTATAGTTCCTTCCATCCCCTTGCGCAAAACCCTGCTGATTGTAAGGCACATTCCCTTGCTGGTTCGGAGTGGTATTTCCTTGTCTATCATATCTTGGTTGGTCAGGGTTTCTATTTTGTTGACGGAACCTACCGCCTTGGTTTCTACCATAATGGATAGGAGGTGGCCTTGGTGTTATAATACCATTCTCATACTTGTCTCCTGGCAATCACAGCAACATATAAAAACCAAGATATAATATTATCTTATTGTAGTAACATCTAAATGAGTAGTTAAAACACGGTGAAAACTCCTAACCTCCATATTCCTTGTTAACTGGGTCAATGTAAGAATCTGGCAATACAAAAACAACACCAGGTACATCTGTTTGACGAAAAACTTTAATAAGTCAGAATCCTTATTCATTTTCTCTAAGCCACCGAGAGACCAGATTCATCAGAGCGACTAAAAATTTGGGGAAAATATGATAAAAGTAAGCTATAAAACAATTACCATTAAACTTTTCAGACTCTTCTTCAGACATTAAAACCTGAAAACCTTGATAAGTAGTTGTGCTACATGCATATATTCTTTTTTTGGCCTCTTCCACGCTGAAACAAATTAACCCACAATCAGCAAGTCCAGCACAATCCGTTAAAAACTTAAGATGCCAATCAAACCTAATGTTCAATAATAGCATGCTACTACAAATTTATTCCCAATAATTTTTTTTTTTGGGGGGGGAAGAAGTTCAGAGAGAGAGACAGAGAGATAAGAGGGCACCTGATGCCGAGGCCTTGAGCACAAATATTCTCGTAAGTACGAATCATCTCTTCAGGAGGAGGCTTATTATCTTTGGGGAAATCAACGACGATGAGCCAATGATTGTAATCACAACCTTCGAATAGAACCGTATCTTCGGTGATCTCATCCCCTTCCTTGTACAGCTTGTACTGTCTCGGTGATGAAAGGGGACCCCCCGATGATCTGAACCATCGAGATTGGAAGATGGAGAAAGACGATGGTAAGGATGACGGAGGTGGCGCAAGGTCGGAATTGGAAACGGGGGCTGTAAGTGAAGGAACCCTGGGGGTGGGAAGGGAGAGACTGCGGTGGAGAGTGGTCAGAGTGGTTAGGGTCCGACGGAGGCGAAGCGGATGTAGAGCCATGGTCCGGATTTAGGGTGGAAGAGGGAAGATGCTAGGGTTTAGCAGGAGGGTTTAGGGAACTTTCTCGAGAGAGTCTGAGGCTGCGTCGCGGTGGTAAATATAATGCTAGTTTATTTTGACATATACCACTCTAGGGTTCATATTTATTTTCAGCTTTAATGTTTAAAAAGGTATCAATTTTTTTTAAAAAATATATTTTTTATTCTATTGGGTAGTTGAATTTTAAAATGTATCAAAATGGTCTTTAAACTTTTTAAAAATAATTAAACTTCTGCATTTTATTTTTTTAAAAGGCCTTTTGATTGTTAAATTTAATCGTCTCTCTAACATTTTTAGTTAAAGTCACCACATGTCGTAATCATGACGTGATATATGACAAAAAAATGATAAAATAAAATTCAATAAAAATATAAAAATTATTAAATTTTAATAAAAATTGTAAAATTTATAATAAAATTGTAAAATTTTATAAAAATCATAAAAATATAGAAATATAGGGAAATTATAAAATTTTATAGAATTGTAAGAAAATTATAAAAATAAAGAAATTTAAAATTCATAAAAATTATGAAAATTATTGTAACAAAAGAAGCATTTTATAATTTTTCTATAACTTTTATTGATTTTTATTTTTATTATTTTTGTCACATATCACGTTGTGTTGTTACGTGATGGCTTTAACTGAAAAAATTGAGATCGTTAACTTTAAGTCAACAGTTAAAATTAATGGCTAAATGAAATTTTTGATGCATGTTATAATTTTTATAAATTTTTACAATTTTTACAATTTTTTACTATTTTATAATTTTTTTTCTATTTTTTAATAAATTTTAAATACTTTTTGTATTTTTTATTAAAATTTAATAACTTTTATAACTTTTATTGTTTTTATTTTTTTATATTTTTTGCTACATGTCACGCCGTGGTTGTGATACAGGGTGGCCTTAACTGAAAAAATTTAAGGGCAATTAACTTTAACGGTTAACCATTAACTTCAGTCAAATGATCTTTTTTATATGCATTTTGACAATTCAAATACCAGTTAAAAAAGACTTAATTGCTTTTATTGAAAAGTTCGAGAACCTTTTAATATATTTTGAAAGTTTAAGTATCTAATTGAGTAAAAAAAGGAACTTAATTGTTTTTTTTTTAATTTAAAAGGTTTTACATTCTTAAACCCTATTTTTAGTAATATTCAATGTGATATTTATACTTTAAAAATATCCAATATGATATTTGAATTATTAATTTATGTGTTATTTAGTACATATATTTTTATAAAATGTTTAATGTTGAATTTATACTTTGAAAATGTTTAATTTGGTACATGAACTATCACTCTATTTATTTTATGGTACCTAAAGTTAATACCCTTTGTAAATATTAAATTAAAATTCAACACATGAATTTTTTTCTAAATCATCAATTTTACATAAATAATACAACATCAGAAAAAGGAATAAACTTAGATTAAATTTAAAAAATAAATAACTAAACCTAAATAACATAAGTTTTAATTTTAAAAATATCAATTTTATTGCTTGAGATTTTTCATTGGGGAAATTTGAAGAGCAAAGTAGTAATAGGTTTGGGTTTGCAATTTTTAACTCAAATTTCTTCAAATTTTTTGAAATTTATATAAGCTAAAATTTTGCAAAATTTATGTCTCTTGCTTAACTGGGAAGTTGAATAACTTAGATTCCGATTACGTGAGATTCTTCAAATTTTACTTTTAAAATATTTGAGTGTTTGAAAATATGGATATCACATATATAATAAGAGTAATTAAATGTTATTATTTACTATCATAAAACATTAACCTAAATTAAAAGTGATCAAATTTTGTTAAGGTTTATTGGGCTTTAGTTATTAAATAAAATATGAGTCAAATATGTGTAGATACTCTAATAACTAATTTCTAATTGATGATGGGCTAATTAAAAATTACAATTAATGTGCAAAAATTATATATTAGGGTTATGATCCCAAATTACACAAACATTAACTTTTCTAATATATCATCTTTAGAAAAGAAAGAGTCACTTTCTCTAAATTACTTGTGTGCTAATTTAGAATATCAGAATTATAAGAACCAAAGATTTCAAGAAATCGATGAATTCAAGTACACTTTCGCATCTAGCTTTATTCTTGGCTTATTCTTAATTATTTAACATCACAGATCCTAGTTTACAGTTTTAAGTTTATTTATGATTCATTCGGTTTTAACATCGAGTTCATCTTAAACTAAGAAGGTGAAGTTTTTGAAAGAAATTTTGAAGAAAATCAAGATCAAATTTCTACAAGTATGGTTTCACGTGGAGGAAACTTAATTTCAAATGCAAAATTTATCAAAGAAGATGACTTTAGTATTTACTTATTTACTTCATTGAAGAATATGGTGTACTTTGCTTATGTAAGTTTAATTTTTATTTCTTTTTGTTAACTATGTATTAGTTGTTTTTTAAATAAATTTAGTCTAATTTTTTTGTTTTGTGTTGTTTTTCACATGATATATTAGCTATGTGAAATTAATGATTTGAAAAATGAAAAGTTTCCACATGTTGATTTTAATTGACTGATTTATTTAAACTTAATTATATAAATATTAATATAAAAGTATTTTTAAAATATTTTAATTTTTAGACAATGAAATGAGTTTGTTAGGTGAAGTGGGCTTGAACTTAGGCTTGGAAATTTCAAATTCAAACCACTGTCCAACTTTACGAGCACCTCTAAATTGAGCTAAAAATGGACTTGAAAAAAAGTTGTAGATATGTATGCCTTTGAGGGCTAGTTTAGCACTGCTTTTGAAAAATATCGTAAAAGTTAGATCGCAGTTTAACAAATGAACACCTCTAAACCCAACTAAAAATAGACCCAAAAAAAGTCATGGTGATACGGAATGAGGTGGAAGCGGATCGAATTCAAGTTGTTCGACTCGAAAAGAGAATATTTGGATTTGATTTGAAAAAAAAAAGAATTAAACAAATTTAGTAATAAAGAAGTCGAAAATAGTAAAGAAGACATTTGAAAACAAATAACAACTAATAGTAATATAAAAATAAAAAAATAGACGAAATTTAAAAGTATAAAATGGATTCAATAAACCGGTGGATTTAATGGATAAAAGGCTAAGTGTCCAATTGAACCATTTGAGATATAAATCCCAACAAACTCAATTAATGGCTCTAATCAATCCTTCAAAAAATAATCTTTGGCAAATTGAAGGGTGAATAATGAATTTCCACAACTTCTTGAAGAAAATCGAGAAGAAAACTACTAAAAACCACAAAAAAGAAACCTTGCATAAGAAACAAACTCTCAGAGTTCAAAACTTTATTAATGAAAACAATTGTCGCCTTAATAAAAAATGAAAAATGAAGAAGCCTTTATATAAGCTAGCTATGTACATCCAAAAAAAACTCTAAAATATACTACAACTCTAATTAATCTAAACAAGAAGTAGTTTTAAACAAAACTTTCTTATTAACATAAAACCACCAAATAACTTAAAATATTTAATAATTATAAAAATTCGTAATAAATAATAATAAAATAATAAGAGCTAATAAATATAATATTGGGCTCATATATAATAAAAATTAAGCCCAAAACTTGAGCCCAATATGATTTAAACTCGAGTTAAAAGCCTGAAACTCGTAATTCTTGTCATAATCCTCTCTAGAAATTCTGCCCGCACAGTCTTCACAAAACAGTCATAACTTGAGCTCTCGGACTCAAAATTGAGTGATTTAAAATGAGTTTTGAAGCTAAGAGATAGATCTTCAAACGACATGAGACATATCAACTTAGAAATGCTTGGATCCCATCCAAAAATTCATTGCAAGTCTACTTATTTCCCAAACTTAAAAATTGGTAGTTTTGGTGAATAGAATTTAATAAATTTCACCCCATCCGTGCATATATCATTCCTCTTTTCCTCTAAAAGATTTGTCCTCGAACCTTGTCTTTGATCAAATATTGGTTTGATTTGCTTGGCCTTTGACATTACTGTTGGGCCTTGAGATAGTGTGAGCCCATCACATTCATGGGTCTGAAATTGGGTCTTGAGACTCACATCACGTGGATATATATGCCTTTTGTAACACCCGTAACCCCTCTCCATCATCAGATTAGGGTCACGAGCATTACTAACAAATCAAACAATTATTCAATCATAATCAACATATTAGCCAACTAATAACATTATAATATGCAGGGGCAGGTCACGACAATCTAATACTTTCATGCTACAATCTTATACATTCGAATAATAAATTATGCTATGCATTAAAACTTGGTTTTCCACTGTCTACACTCTTATCACTATTTATCCCTTCTTGAATGCTAGAAGTCGGATACATACAAGTCATTACTCCGACTATTTATTTTCTTTATCTTCGATAATGTTAGTAGAATGCACTAAGTATAGGTTTACTAATTCATTCCAATTCAAAGTAAAAGTTACTCTTACAGCCCCTATTTCAAGCCTATGGGAACTTAAAAGTATTTCAAAAACAGGCAAGGATTAATTTAAAATAATTCTGGAAGTTTAGGAAATAATTACAAAAATTTTGATTATAAGGGTCACACACCGTGTGGCCAGGCCGTGTAACAATTGAAATAGGGACACACGCTCGTGTGGCCAGGCCTTGTGGAATGCCCCAAGTCATGTGACTCTCGAAGTTGGGACATATGGCCGTGTCCTAACCCATGTCTTTACCCGTATAACTCACTAACTTGGGTCACACGCCCATGTGTGTTGCCCGTGTATGACATGCGCCCGTGTAGCCAGGTCCGTGTCCACCTAAAAGTACCTTAAAACTCAAGTTTATCATTCTCTACTTATTTGGGCACTAAGTAACTCAATCACCAATCGCCTACTCAAAACATGATTAAACATGTCCAAAACACATCAAATTCATCACCTAATATGCCTAACCAATGTACCCTCATTGGTACTACATTTTATATGTTCAAATACATCAACAACACATCAAACATTTAAGACTTTAATTCATATCACATTTACTATATTTGAACTAACTTTCAACCTCTAAAGTTACCAAATTTGAAGCTAAGCACATACCAAGCATTATGCTAAGCTACCGAACTTTAAACTATCACATACCAAAATATAAACTAGGCTAACATACCAACATAACCTCAACCATAACCATACACGCATTTAACCATCATTTCACTAGCAACTAAGATAACAACATCTTATAAACAATATTAACAAAAGACTCCCTAGGTACATGCCATTAAAAAATAAGATATCACCACACTTGAGCTTGAAATTTGTGATTTGATGCTGAGTCGGCGATAAATCGAACAATACCAAGTCTACGCACGGAAAACAAAACCACACGTTAAGTAAAACTCAGTGGTATTTCTATAATCTGAATAATATAAACTTGATATAAGCATTTAAAATGCAAAATGCAACAAGTAAGCTATGTTCATTTGTTTCAATTCAATAGTATATTTTTTGTTCATTCCTTAGTCATATCTTCAAATATATAAGTATATATCAATGGCATTTCATTTAACATTTGAATACATCATCTCATGCAATGACATGATTCATATCTTTGATCACTACTTGAATTCATTCAAGTTTCACATCTCAATTCATCATTTCATATTTCATTTCTCATCTCATAATCATTTCTCATATTTGTCATTTCAATATTTTCTCATCTTATATTCATTTCTCATCTTTGCCATTTCAAAATTAATCACATAAATTTATTATTTTATTTTCCCCTATTAACACGACTCGGACTCGAATAGATACACGGATCCAACCAACACACTAGTTTGGCACCCAGTGCCTCATTGGATAAATCCGAAGTAATAACTACACCCAGCGTTATATAAATTGACACCTAGAGTCTCATCGATTAAACCGAAGCAAATTGGCACCCAATGTCTGATCGACTCGAGGTCGAAGAAATCCCTGGATTCTTCCTATCCTATGGCATGTCATCTATATCTGACTCAGCCC
The DNA here is from genome assembly GCF_025698485.1 of Gossypium arboreum. Classification (NCBI taxonomy): domain Eukaryota; kingdom Viridiplantae; phylum Streptophyta; class Magnoliopsida; order Malvales; family Malvaceae; genus Gossypium; species Gossypium arboreum. The sequence goes on from NC_069081.1 coordinate 3,927,199, forward strand.
GATACAGTTAATAAGGTTTCATTTCACTTTTCAATACAACCAATGTCTCAATTTCACATATATACACATTATCACATATAAACATATATTCAATTCAATCTCCATATATATTTAAAAAAATTCATAATTTCCATCAACTATGAATTCAATTCAATTTCAAAGTACAAAATCACTCACCTCAAATGCTTACCATATGCAATAATTCAAAATGCAATAATTTATAGAAACACAAACCGTGAATTCTGAGCTATTCAACGTCAATTTTATCCTTCCCCTTTTTACTCGAGGATTCAGGTACGACATTAGCTACAGAATAAAACAATTAAATCACATTAATTTACACATTTCAATTTCACATTAAATTTCAATTTTCACACTATATTTTGATTATTCTTCAATTTAGTTCCTAAACCGAGACTAATTTTACCCTTCACATTTAACTTCATATTTTTATACTAATTTCACTCTAGACCACATTTAGCTTCCTCTTTTCCAATTTAACTCCTTAATTTTGAATTTTTCACAATTTAGTCCCTATTGTTCAAAATCAACAATTAATTCCACAATTTAGTCCTTTTCCATTTATAACTTAAAAATCTATCTATTTAATTCCTAATACTTAAACTATTCAACAATGTCAACATCTAAAATCTTGAACAATACTAAAAATTACGACATGGGTCGAGTAGCCCTAGATACCTAGATTCCAAAAATATAAAAATTACAAGTATAGAGACTAAATTGCACTAACCAATTTAGATTTCAACTCCAAAATCCCTTTAGACTTAACCATATATAATATATATACATGCATTTACACTTAACCGTATTTGGTCACCTATACACAACCATTTATTAAATCATTTAATTGCTACTTTAGCCCTTTTAGTTTATTTCAATTTATAATTCAACTTTTAATCTTTACGCGATTTAGTCCCTATACTTTAATAACTCCTAATTTCACAAAATTTATTAATTTAAAAATTAATTAATTACACAACTAACTTTGTAAAAATATTTTTGACTTTGATTAAATTAATTTAACTTTGATTTGTAATAATTTAAGAGTCTAGTTTAGGGAACGGAGTCCCGGGGATACACTTTCCAACACTCCTGACTATCGGATCGTTACACCTTTAAGGATTAGTTTAGTGTTGCTTTTAAAAAGTGTTTTGAAGAATTTTATTTAAAATTTCAAGTATTTAACATAACTGTTAAATAGTACAATAAAAAGTTAAAATAACTATTTTATACATGATTTAATAAAGCATAAGTAAGTTAATTTAAATGAAAAATAAATTATAATTTGAATATAAAAATCATATTTTAGTTATTCAAATTATATATATATACACAATTGTTATTATTGAGTTATTGTACAATTTTATTATCAGTTGCAAGTACATATACAATTAAAACTAGAAAATAAAATAATGAATACACAAATCTTATACAAAATATAATTTAAACTCAACTCATTTATCATAATACAATCCAATTTTTTACATTTATCTACATTCTCTCTCGTCTTTCCCTTTAAAGCTTATACACAAATTGATAAAAGAAGAATTTATTTACAAATATATATGCATTTAAAACAATTTGTTGCTCCCTTCACTCATAGCTAAAACCATAATCAAGCCCTATTAGACTTGTAAATTTGAGGTAGTATGATTGCCAAAAGAGATTTTTTTTAGTAAACATTTTTAATTCAATATCTCTTTAAATATTATAAATAAACTATACTAGAATTATTTTAAAAATATTGTTTTTCTTAATCGAATCTCTTTATCGATCATAATATCGTCTAGTAACAAACCAAGTTAACAATAATTATCATAAAATAATTAAAATTCATAAATAATGCAATAATTTGAATGCTAAAACAGGAGGAATGTAATTGTAAAACACAGTTTTTGTTTTTAATTTACGTTGGTTGCACCACTCATGTTTTGCTTACAAGTATTCCTCAGTGCATGCATCTAATTTTTATGTAATTTCATAGCTCATACATATCTAACATAACATCCCTTCACAACACACAAACAAGACGACGGCGATGACAAGAAGGAAAAATATGATACTGTGAGCTACATAAGACCCGGTTTTATTAGTATATAATTTAACCGTTGATGTCTTCTTCCTTGTGAGTTTCAATGACGACATCACTGGTAGGGTAAGCGACGCAAGTGAGAACAAAACCAGCGGCAATTTGGTCATCGTCAAGGAAGTTGCCATCCGACTGATCCACACTGCCTTGTTTGATAACACCAGCACAGGTAGAGCAAGACCCAGCCCTGCAGGAGTAGGGAATATCGATGCCCAGTTTTTCAGCTTGGTCTAGAATGTAAACGTCATCTGGGCACTCAAATTCTTGAGGTCCATCAGGAGTCAACAGCTTTACATTGTATGCACCCATAGTAAAGCGGCCACCTTTCAGGGGTTTGAGGCCGAAAAGAGAGCGTGGGCTTGTGAGAGGCTGGCGGCGGATGAAGGAGGGGCTCACCATGGCACTGGAGAGGCTTGTGATGGAGGCCATTACTTAATGAGGAGGCTATAGGGTTGGGTAAAGGGAGTAGAGCGTAAGAAGCTGTTTATTGAAGTAATAGAAGTGGGATGGATGGGTTATCTTCCATGTGGCATTGAGATTATGTTTCCTATAACTGAAAGGTACTTCGATTAATTGGTGGATGCGATTGCCATAATCCACCCAGGATATTTAGACTACCATTTTCTAGAACTCCGTCGGTGTATCCATCAATTACGTCAAATCCATTTTTAAAAAAGTTTTAATGCAATATAAACATTAAAAATAGGTATTTAGATCTTTTAAAATAAAACTTCAACAACTTTTACAAAATCAATTTTTTTTCTCTTCTTTTTTTCTTACCAATTAAATAGGTTTGAGTGCAGTAAAATTGCAATATAGGTCCCTCTGTTATAATACAAATTGTATTTTGATTCGATAATATTTATAGCAGTTTTTTACAAGGTAAACTTAATTAAATGATGTAGCATTAGTTTAAAATAGAGATAAATTTCAAAACTATACATGAATTTTGGTTTAATATGCATATACACGAATTTTATATAATTTTAAATATAAAATTTTGATTTGATCAATTCTCACAAATTATTAACATAATTATTTATATACAATCATTTTATATTTATATATTGCATACATAAATAATTATATTTATCCAATATAAGAATAACTGAAGTATTATTTCTTTAAATGTATACGATTGAATCAAAAGTAAAATTTCATATGTATAATTGTATCAAATTAAAGTTCATATATTAAATTACATATTAAATCAAAGTTAATGCATAATTTTGAAATTTATCCCTTTGAAATATAATATAACATGTTTATCTTATTTACTATAATTTTAAAAACTCGAATAATTAGATTTGAGGAATAAATATAATACAAAACCAAATTGAATTAAATACATTGAACTGTTGAAGTTTCATTTTTAAGTTATAATAAATCAAATGAAGATGCCATAATGTCAAATTACATTTTAAATTAAGATGATATATGATCTAATTAAATCCAACTAATGAAATCAACAATTTTTTATCTATTTAAGAGAGAGATCGTTTTTCTTCTTTCTTTAAATTACAACCACGTTTTGCTCATTTTAAATCAAAATTTTAAATCAAAATTTTAAATCAAAATGCAATCTACATTAGGGTGAGTATTCAATCGAGTCGAGTCGAATCGAATCGAATAAAAAAATTTCGAGTTAATTAAGTTAACGAATCCTATTTTAGCAACCAAACTCAATTTAAATTTTTCTGAATCGGATCAAATCGAGTCAAAAAATTTCGAGTGAAGTCAAGTCGAATTAATGAATCCTATTATTTATACTCAATATTACGTTTACATGAACCGATTATTTAACTAGTAATCGAAGTATAAAGTTATTTAACTATATAAACAATATAATAGTTTTACCTTTTAACCTAATGAGTAAACATTTATCAAAACAACGTAGTTTTACCTTTTAACTTAATGATTTTGACTTTTAACTTTAGAAAAGGTAAACGCTTATCAAAATGGCGTAGTTTTTCCTTTTCTTATTTGGATTTTCAGATAACTCGAATTGTGTAATTCATATTCGAATTAAACCGAAAAACTTAATTTTTTATTCGAATTGATCCAAATAATTTGATTAACTCAAATAACTCGAACTATTTAATTCAAAATTTAAAAATTTTATCAAATTTCTCGAATCGAATCAAATTTTACTCATCCCTAACCCACAAGTACAAATCCTCATGTTAATTATATAAAACCCAACAGACCAATCCATTCCATTTTTTCACCACTACAAGCTCAAACCATGCTCCTTGAATATTCAAAAAGTAACTGAGCTTGCGGGAACTCAAATTGTTGGCCAAATTATACAAAACTAGTGTGGTTATCGACTAACATTTTGTATTGAATTTATTATTTGTTTGTGTTAAATTATAAAGTAAAAAGTTTAAATGTTAAAATATGTTTCAAATCCCTATATACTTTGTGCATTTAGAATTTAATCATTTATTTTTATTTTTAAAATATAATCTTATACTTTTAAATTTAAAATTTAGGTTAAGTTGTTATCACCATTAAAATTCTTTTATAAAATTCTTTGGTCTAACATTTGAAATTAAAAGAAAAATAATTGATAATCATATAACAATAAAATAATGTTGAAAATAATTATTAAGATTTCCCTAAAAACACTCATTCAAATCGTCATAATTTTTTTTCATTTGTTTGTAAAAACTTGACGTCATCATTTTAATTAAAATAGTTAACAATATTAACTATTTACACTAATTAATGACACTATAAAATTATATCAAAAGTTAAAATATATAAATTAAATATCAAGTTTCAACATAATTTAGAGGCCAAAATTAAAACTTGACCATTATCTTATAATGTTAAAAAAAATAACACAAACTTCAAAGAAATGCAAAGCCAAGTATCACTCTTTAAGACTATTAGAATATTCTATTTAAATTATATATAACCAGATAATGTTTTAATTGAAAACTTAACAGTAATTAATAAAATTATAAAAATATAAGATCAAATTATAATAGAAATAGAAATTAAAGTGTATAAATTAAACCTCATATTAAACGGAACAAAACTGATATTTAACATTTTCCGTAAAATGCACAAAAAAAAAGGAAGGAAAATTGGTTTATATGTCACGTGCTAGCAAAAGGGTAGTCCTTTATATATAGGTATATAGATTCGGACGTGAAATATGCCACCCCTCAAAATTTGTACAAGGACTTGCAGGTTGCAACACAATCGAACTCCTTTTTGCTCCAATCCTTCACCTTTCTACAGGTTTTAAATTCATTGATACCACAAAATATAATTATTCCAACACAAACCCAAATTCACAAAAATAGGGGGAAATTAGAAACATCAAGCATGTGCCAACTGCCAAATTGCAGAATGCAGATAATTATTTAAAAAAAAAAAAGAAAGAAACACACCCATTTATCGATTTCCTTGATTTAAGTTCCTTATCCCCGAAAGAAAGAACAAAACAAATCCAAAGGAAATTTAACCATAAATTCTTACATTGGACACATCTATATGCAAAGGGATCAAGGAGAAAAGTATAACAGAAGTATAACAAATGACAGTTGTTTAATATTTTAGCTACCTTTCTATATTCTAAATCAGGGCTTCCAATTACAGGCGAGTAAAATCAAGGGCAAAACAAAAATCTCAGGGCTTCCAGTTTCATCTTGAGGCTTTGCTTGGTTCCTCATACCTGACAAGAAGCTACCTCTCCATGTTTATTGCCTTGACAACTGAAAATGCTTGTGGAAGCGCTGCTGGTTCTAATATCCATTAGCAAAGTTCTAGTCACACTTAATGTTTCTGTAGATCCTCCTTACAAACAAATTAGAACCAAGATAACCAACAGCTCCTATACATTGAAAAGGAGATCGTCAAAAACCCATATGAAGGTGAAGCAAATGATGCCATAAAACTCTACTCCTATCTGTCTCAAACAAACAATGCTAAATTGCTGCAGAGATTAAGGGTATACTCCATATTCCATTGAAAATTTCATAAGAGAAAATTTGATTTGGAAAGAAAACATAAAAAAGGCTGAATAACCTTTTTCTAAAAATATGATGGTTAATATATTTCAAAACTCACCGCAAAGGATTCCCAAACCAAGACAAAACATCAAAGTGTATCCGAAGTAGAAACTGGTCTGGAAGAAGCCTGACATCTTGGTTTTCACATAGTAGTAGTATACAGAGTACAAATACACATACACTGCTGTCGAGGCAGCAGAGAAAAATGATGTCCACTGCCAGTGATAGTTCTCAGCGTTTAGCAAGAAATATGTCCCCACAATTGTCACACAGACCGTTACAATGACGAGAATCAGGAACACCAGCAGCATAAATCCATAGACATAATAAACCTGCAAAAGAAAAAGGCTTGTTGAATCAGAAATTACTAGAATACAAACACAACTTCCAAGTATACATGAATGTAGCTTTAAGGAAGAAGCAGAACTCCTATATGTTATTAAACTACATAAATGCAAATAATTTACGACTCCCACCAGGCAAATTATCAACCAAAATATTTGGTATAAAGAATTGCAAACTTGATTCAATCTCCAAGGAAGCTCTAGCTTAGTTTGTCATCTAGCAAATAAAACCTAGGAAAAAGATTTTCACCTTGTAATTCCAGAAGGATGTGAAGACGAAATACATTTCAATAAATATGCTGCCAAACGGCAGAAGTCCTCCCATCAAGGAGACCACAGAGGGTGTAAGATACCATTTCTTCTCCGGAATTGGGCGAGGAATGGTCTTCACGCGGCATGGATTATTTGGAGCACCACTCCAGTTTCTCCCAACAACTGTACCAAGAAGAGCCAGGGGGAATGAAATGAAAGCCCAAATTACAAAAACCACCACCATTGTACCAAAAGGAATAGCAGCTAGGGATCCATAAAATATAGCAATTGTGTTCAAGATGAAACCAATCCCAAAACACAAAAATGGGAACAGAGACGCTGAAAGGATCATTGACTTTATCCAACTTTTACCTGAAAAATAAAAGCAACAGAACCAACATATCAGAATGAAAGATCCACCTGGAGCAGGGACAAATGAAAGCAAGAATGGCTAAAGAGACAAAGCACATACCCCCATTACGCGAGTACATTCCACCACTCACATAACCAGAAATGAACGATGTAAAAGCATAACAGAGTATAAAAGTAGTGACAATTGCTCCTCTCCTGAACCAAATAAATAATGCATGAGATTATTAGTCAAAAAGCTGAAAGCTAAAATGCCACAATCAGCTACCAAATACCAATCTCTTCACCTATACGAATTACAAATGAAGGGGAAAATAAAACATTATGACTAGGATTCGAAATTTTTACAAAATAGAACCTCATAAAATAGTTTGTAAGGAAGGGGGAGGGGTCCACAAGGAGTTCCATGCATTTATGCTTGAATTTATATGCATAAACTCAGTATCTAAGATAGGTAGCAATAAATAAATTTATACGCTCACAATTCTCATGAATTTTTAATTTCAACAGGCTTTTCAACATACCCGACATACAAAGTTCCCACAATTGCCAATAAGATGACAAGGAGAACAAGCAATGCTAGCTGTGCACCAGTGCCAACAACAGCAGAAAGCAGAACCAAACCACGGGGAGGCCGGAAAACATCACCATGGACAAGTTTCCAACCAGACTCTTCACTTACATCCCTTTCCTGGGAACATATGTGAAATAGCAAGGAGAACATGAATCTCCAGAAAAGATAATTTTCCTTAAAGAACAGGAATAAGTAAAGGTCCAGATAATATCACCAAAGTTTCCAAATCATCATCTTCCCGAGCATACTTTGCATAGTCATTTCTCAGAGTTCGCATCAAGATCATTGAGACCAAACCAGTGAGAAAGATAACCATCATGAATGAATTGAAAACAGAGAACCAATGAATCTGCATATTTCAAACGAATAATAGCTCTTACAAAGTGAAAAGAAAACAGACTGATGCAAACTTGTGAACATATTAAAAAAGAAGAAGAAGAAGAAGAAGAAGCTTTTGTTGCATAAGTAAACAAAAGCAACTCATGAAGGGGAGAACTATCACCAATTATGTTACATACTTGGTGCTCAAAGAAAGGGTAGTCCAAATAAACATCAAAGCGACGAGCAAAAGTGACATTAGTTGGAAGCCATTTGATTGCGTATGTCATGTCCAATACTCTCCCTGCTTCCAAGGGTTTAGGACTCCCCTGGGTGAGGTTGACATGAATAATCTGCAAGATAAAAGTGTGCTCAATACCAGCAGCAGATTCCAAAATACAAGAATGGAAGTTGTATGTATTTCAGAAACCACAAACCTGATCCTTGTTGTATTTAATAACAATGTTCTTATGTGTGTAGAGGACATGCTTGCCATTATCACTGTTCTTATCAGGATGCAGTTCACCAACAAAGCCTGAAAAGTTAAAGATAAAATTTTCAGAAATAAGCCATAAAAGGATTAGTAGACTCTCCAGATAAAATAAGTTTCATACCCCACAAAGGCAGATCATCTGAACTTCCAGCATCATGAAGAGCACAAACATGGCATCAAGAGAAAGGCAAGGAAGACAAAAAGTAAGTGCCCAACAAAGTAATAAAAATAGATAAAATAATCCTTTAAACCCTGCAAACAAACATATAATACCACAGGTGCTACATCCTTACTCTCTGGATCTCCTTAAATGAGTTAAAATATAGATCTAGCTTGCATTATGCAACAACCAGAAGCATACATCAAATAAAGAATGTAAACATGGTATGCCTATAAGATTCTTAAAGCGCACAGAAGAAACTTTTGTTTTCTTTAGTTATGCCAAAAAGAAACCTAGGTGATCATTATAAGAGAATTTGGTGATTGATAACAGTATTTATTAAGTATAGATATTACAGGGAGGACAGACCAATTTTACCAAACACAAGCATAACAGACATTTTCATCCACCATATGAATCAATGGATGTAATGTAGCTGAAACCTATGGACACCCAGCATCTACTATGTCTCTTAAGTTTACTTGAAATACCACCATGGATAGAAATTTCAGGATCTGAGGATTTTCAGGACAAGAGAGCTGTCAAGTATCTGTGACTTCTAATCGTGCACATTTACTATTTCATATAAAAGAATGAAAAGCTAAACATACCCACAAAGAATTCAAACCAATAATTGTTCTCGATAGCATCCTTGAACTGCTTGACCTTAGCTTCATCAAGTTCCAGTTGGCAAATGGTACCTTTGTCCACATTCTCTGTCAAAGAATAAAAAAGGAGCAAAAGAAGAAATATAAAAGTCAAAAACATGTAATGATTATTAAAGAAATTACAGCAACCAAATTAAAAGTCTAACAAGGAAGAGAGAAGCATACTTTGAAACTTTATATCAATCTGGCTATCAATCAGTTCATTTCCACCAAGGACCTCACCAAGGCCACCCCATTTGTGCGCAGGATTGACACCCGGATGACAAAACGGAAGGATGTAATAGTTATAAGTTTCTTGTGGATTGTTATATGGTCCAACTTTATTTACCCATAGGGTAATTGGATCATCCGGCTGATACTGCCAAAAGAAAAAAGGGAGGGTTAATAAGAGTTACCCATAGCTATAGAAGAAGAGAAGCAAGATTTTAGAAAATACATAAATCTAAAAATACGACAACAAAATCTAAATATAGAACACAAAAGTATAAGAAATATTATAATCTTCAGTTCTCATAATGAAGAAATGTGATTTGAATACAATGAAGGAGCAAGATGGGATGATATAACATTGATCTCAGCAAGGATTGACCTTCAAAATGATAGTCTAAGAAAGCCTATGAAGCTTAGACCCCAAAAGTCATTATATTTCAAATACTCGGTTTAACAGTCACCAACAGTGCGAAAATGAAGAAAAGGCGATAAGACAATGTGTGTAGAAAGTGAATTTTAGCTTATAAGTCAATTCAACGCAGGAAGAACTGATCAGTATCGGCAGCAAAATACGCTAACCCAGCCCACAAAGCTTACGCTGATTAAGTCAGTTCAATACTTCAGATCAAATTCCTTAGTCAAGCTCCATAGTGTTTGTTCATTCAACCGAAATTGTATAACCAGTTTTGAAACTAGTCTCCTAAATACTGCAGATCCATATCTTATACCTGATAATGGCAACACAGTAACAAAATTTTTATATAAAAAAGGCCCGAAATGACACGTACATCAAGAATTTGCTCATGACAAAGGCAACACTTAAATCTAACCAAGATAAATAAATAAATGAAGAAGAAGAAGAAGAAAAAAAGGTCAGCAGATCTGAGTCAAAATGGAGGAAGAATTACACGAAAAATGACAAAGATCTAAAGTGCCATTATAAAGGTTATGGCTGGCACAAAACGTGAAAAGAGAAGAAAATGAAGAAGAGAGATTACCTTATGATCTGACTCGGAAGCGAAGGTGAGAGAGGAGAAGAAGACGAAGAAAATGAAGGCGGAAAGAGAGAAAGAGCGGACGGAGGATAACATGGCGGTGGTGCAACGTTGGTCGGATCTGAAGGTCCGGAGGTCGATTGGAAAAACACAATGTCCCTGACCTGACCTGAGTTCTCCCAAGGCTTGGAGTTTTTATTTTTAAAACTTGCAAGTTGCAAGCAAGAACCGCAGCAGCTATTCTCCTCTGGCCTGTAATGGACTATGATACCTGCGCCCGTCTGATTATGGATTTTAAAAGCCCATATTCATATTATTAGCATAAACAATAACACTTACTTTAAAGTAGCCCATCACCCATCATCTTAAATTTATACTTTTATACTAGCTCCCGGTGCCACCAATCAACCGGGCACCATGTAAAAATTATATGCTCGAAAAATAGGCTTGAAAAAAAAAAAGCCTATCTAGAAAACGGGTCAGGCCTCGGGTAAAATTTTTTTTGTTTGATTCTAGCGACCTGAATATAAAAAAAACTATGTTTTTTTGCTATTTTTTTTATTGTTTTGTTGTTATTTTCTTGTTGTTTTTTCACTATTTTGCTACATTTCACTATTATGTTACTACTATTTTGTTATTATTTTTGGATATTATATAACTCTTATTTTATTATTAATTTTATTACTATTTTAGAGGTATTTGCTTGTAAAAGCGAAAATGGTCTTTATTTTCCGTACTATTTTATTTTATAACGTAAATATTGTTAATAGGCTCTGGTGTGAAAAGAAAAAAGTTTGTGACGCTGAGATGAACCCACGACAGCTAAGATAAAATCGGAAATGTTTTTTCTTTCATACTACTCTTTCCATACATAATCTAATATTTTGAAAAAAAAAAAGAAATAAAAAAATATTGAAATCTAAGTGCTATACTATTATTACTTACTAATTCATATTTCATACAATGAAGGCATAGTCTTCTTTTTTCTTTCCATCAAATAAATAAATAAATAACTCATTGGCGCCAAGCGTGAGAGAATACTAGACGTTTGGTAATTTCTCATCCAGCCAGGAGAAAAAAATCCCATCGAAGCAACCAATCCCATGCATATTGTATGCACATCTGGTTACACAAATTGCATAGTATCATAAATAGCTACTCTAGGTATTACCCATCCACTAGGAGAGTTTATAAACAAATACAGATCTTTGGTATCATTCTCTATATTGAGATATACCATAAGACCAGTAAGTTGATTCGAAATCTCGCTATCAACCTCTTGGCCTAGAAAAAGTAATCTTTCTCAATAAAGTCGGTTGACTAGGATAAAATTGTATCCCTTAGTAGCCGTATAAGCACCTTTTGATGCATACAGTTCAACAAAAATTGCAAAAAAAATCAATGTGTAGATTCTAGCCATCCTTCGTTTTTGTGGTATTTCTATCAAAAATTAATATGGACAGGTCGTGCTGGGCCTGAGTTTTAGTGTTTTTTATCTGGTTGAGCTTGGACAAAATTATAGGCCCATTTTTTGGGTCGGGTTGGGTTCAGACCTAAAATTTTGCTTGGACCCGACCTAGCCCATGAACACCTCTAGGCAACAATTAAAATAATTTTTTTTATTTTTTTAAAAAGGTCAATAAAAATTTACACGTGATAAATTTGAGCCCGATTTATTCACATAAGTAAAATATTAATTTTACCACTAAACCAAAACTTTGTCTTAAATTATTTTGTACATTTTCATTTTATTATGTCCACTTTATTACTTCCATCAATTGGATTTCTATATTTACTATTATTTAAGCCCATCATGGCTAAATAGATGACGAATCAACTAGGTACCAACTCGATTAGAGAAATTACGAAATTCCATTCTAAAATTAAAATAAGTTATATTATTCGATGGCAATTTAATCTTTTTTATTTTTATAAAAGAACCAATAAAAATTTTCATGTGGTAAGATCTGAACTTGTGCTATTTATGTAAAAAAATGTTAAATTTACCACCAAACCAAAATTTATTTTAATGTGATATTTACATTTTAACTGTATTATGCATATTTTATTACATTCATTAATTATATATCTACTACTTACTCTTAATAAAGCCTTTGAATGAGTTGGTGTCACAAGTCAATTGGGCACCAACTCGGTTAGAAAAATTACAAAATATCTTTTCGTAATTAAAATAAGTTATATTATTTGAGGGTATTTTAGTAACAACTAAAAACAAGCATATTGTGAGATTTGAACCAACACCAATTAAATTAGTAAGACCTTAAATTTATCATTCAACCAAAGCCTAATTTTAATGTATTTTATACATTTTATTTTAAAATGCATAATTTATTATTTCCATTAGTTGTATATATTAATAATGTATTTGATTGAATTTGTGTCATAACTTAACTTAACATTGGCTCAAGATTGATGACAACACAATGATAAACAATTTTTTTAATTTTAATATCGTACATATTTCATGTGTTATTATTAATTAGTTTCAAATCATTTTTTCATTATTTGTTATATGTTATTTTTAAACAGACATGTGTATTCAAAACTTGTGATTTACACACGCATATGTGTGTGATAGGATTTATTGTATTGATAATGTTGTTGATTAAGTTGGTATTACAAGTTAACTCGACACTAACTCAAGATTGATGACAACACCTAAACAATTATAGTGCATAATATATTGTACATATTTCATGTGTTATTATTAATTAGTTTCAAATTATACATTTTATTATTTATTATATGTTATTTTTAAAACCAATCTATATATTTTAAATATGTAGTTTCCACGTATATATATATATATATTAAATAATTGCTTATCTTTTTTTCAAATGAACTGTGATTAAAAGACAATCATTACGATAATGAAAGAGAAAGTATCCTGTGAATCCAACAATCTTGATTCTCTTGGCTATCCAATTATCAGTAAACTACATTCTCTAAACACATGAAAAAACATCAAATCTGACATTATACATCATAGATAATAACATCAATCTCTCAAAGAACTTTACATTTTCCTTTCAAAGCATTGACAAAGCTAAGACTGTCAAATTTCAGTAAGATAGATTACCATCTGTGACTCTTGATCATTACAGAATCAAGCCTAAAGGCTTTGGGCTTCAACCACTAATGCATTAAGGCAATACATCAATGTGTTACTTCCACAAACAATTTTACTTGTGGAGTCCCTAGCAACCATGACAATACTTGCATGTTTGCCTTTGGGCAGTCCATGTTGAGAGGTGTTGATTATCTATTGAAAAGGTATTAATCACAGTGGTTTGGTTCATGAAATCATCATGCATACAAAAGGCTTGGATGAATTTCAATTCCATCAAAAAAGGAAAAAGATGAATTTCTTGCTTCCCAAATATATTAGCATAAGCACAGGTCATTGTTATGTTCATCTTGATTCAACATCTATCTTGATTCAACATCATAGATATTACTTTTACATGATTTAAATAATATAAATTTGTGATAACAATGTTGAATTAATTAAAAGGTCATATAACATCATAAAATACTTAAAAATCTTGGAAACAAAGAACTTCATGATTATAATTATGAATTTTTACAATAAGATGTGTAAAATGAAAAACAATCATCACCACAACAATAAAAATAGCATCCGTTAGGATCGAAATTATTATACATGTGATACAATCGCAATTTAAATCATTGTTATTTTTCTCTTAATTAATTTAATTTAATTAGATGCTATAAAAATTCTTAAAGAAATATAATTTCTTTTATAATTATAAAACAATTTTAATTAATTAATTAATTAAATTAGAAATAAATAATAATGAAACATACTCAAATTTAATGGGTATAATTCTTTTCTTTTTACTGTGGCCAAAAATAATTTATTCCGTTTTCTCCTTAATTTTTAACATTAAATTTATATGATGAATTGAAAGTTCAATAATACAATAAGAATATAGCACACAAGCAACACGTAAAATAAAAATAAAAAATTCTATTTAGGTTTTTTTAGTTTATAAAATTTTTAAATTAATTATAGTAAAATTGTACTTTGGTCCTTAAAAATGATAAAAATTTAATTTAATTATTTAAAGATTATAATGATATAAACTATTGAAATGATAAAATTACATTTTATTATTTTAAAAATATACAATTTAATTCCGACCCTCCAAGATGGCACAAACACTTTTTGCCACTTTTATTTATTTATGTAAGTAATAAAATAAGTAGTTTTAAATATATACATATATAATCATTTAAAAAAAGATGAATGTATATAAAACTAAGAGATTAAAATACTTTTAGTTATATTTTGTTATAAAATAATCAAATGAAACTTATACAGACAAAAAATAAAGTGAAAGAAATATGAGAGTTCCTCGTTAATTATAATAAATGAAGATTTATTTAAAAGCAATTTAAAATATCTTTAGGCTTAGGATTTAATTTTTATAAATGGATGGACGGGATAGTGATGACATCCACGTTAATAGGATTTATAACACTTCTTCTTAAATGTCTATCAATAAAACTATATATATATATATATTACTTACTAGATAGAATCCACGTTTTGCCTAGGCTAAATTAATGCTCCTTGATTGGTCTTCACAATATAATTCCCATTAATTATAGTTTGGCAGCCCTGCTTTAGTAATTAATTTGTGACTTTAGGTGATAGGGAAGAAAGGGCAATGAAATCATACTCAGAAGCATTTATGAACACATACAAGTATGATAGAAAAGCTGGCTTAACAAAGGGCATGAGACTAGGCTCTAAGCAATGTATGATTTTTTTGTTTAGTTCATCAGTATAGTTTGTTCACAAGAATATTGCATTACTGTAATCTTAACTTTATTGTTTTCTTCTTTAGTATGACATCTTTTATTGAACTTAGGTATGTGATATTTACATTATATATTATCCTACTTTTTATGGTAGCTGATTCAATAAATATGTATATTTTAATATAATGTAAATATTATTTTTGCCTGCACTTATGAAAGTGTAAAATATATGTAAATTTACAGGTAAATATGACTTTTGTTGGCACTTTAAAATGTTTAGTATCTTATTTATAATGAAGATTAAAAGCATTGGGAAAATTTATGTCGGCAAATGCTCGCACTTTACTTGCACTAGTGGTTTGCTTGCTGGAATTTTTTTACTGGCAGTTGCCTAGCTAACGGTCAACAAATTGCCAACATCGTCAATACCGGGACCTTTTTATCTTTTACTGGCGCTTGTAAATGCCGGTAAAAGTGGGTTATTTTGTTACAAGAAAAAAACTAATTATATATTGATTAATATGTAGAGCCCAATAATTATATTTTTTAATTTTATGATAAATGACATGTCAAATTAAAAATGTCTACTTATCATAATAATATAATTAATTTGTATTCGGTACCATGCACGAACCAATTGTATATATTAACTTTATCATACTTTTTATAACATTAGTTTTATTAAACATCATTAATAAATTTTCTCAAAGAAATCGAAAAAGTAATTTAATTCAAAATATTTAAAAATACACAACTAATTTAGAATAGGTTATGTTAATGTTATTTAATTTGTAAAATATTTAATATTAAGACAATACAAAAATCATCATGGTTTGAATATTGTAATTTAAATTAATAATAATTTTTATATATTATTAGATTATTTTATTTTAATATAAAAATTGTTAATATTCAATCTTTTATAATATTATATTTATCTTTGCTCTACTTTAAACAATTTAAGTTGAGCAAACATTATAAAATAAGATTGTAACATATATGGAGATCGTGTAGTTGAATCTATTTATTTATTTTTACCATTTATTTTAATAAATATGATAATATTTGATTACTTTTGGTTGAATCTTGTTATTTTTTTGAATATTAATTTCATTATAAGTTTTTATCATATGCTTTCTTTTAACACAATACTTAAAACTATCCATAACTCATTCCCAACTTTTAAATAAGAGGAGAATAATGCGCTTCAAGACACTTGAATCCACATCCTTTTGCATTAACAACAATGTCGATGCTAATTGAGCTAAAATTCAATCAATAAATTTTTTATTTTAATATGGAAATATGTGCTTATAATTTTTTTTTCTAATCAAACCTATTAGCTTCACTTGCTATCATATTAGTGTGTTAAATGATGTTGTATAAACTGTGCCACAGAGTTTTTTTTTTTAACCTCATATTATTACTATGGTATATTAGTTTAGATTTTGCGCGATATATGAATTGATTGTGTATCAATATTACAATAATTTTATAATTTTGTTTTTGTTTTAATTAATTAGTAAATTGAAAAATGATATTTAAATTTTATTAAAATATTTTTATTTAAAATTAAATTTAAATTTAAAAATTAGTTGTAAATTGATTTTAATATTGTAAACGTTAATTTTAAAAATATATTTTAGTTTAAAATTTACTATATATTTCTGTGAATTTTCTTGATAGTTTGTATTTACTATAATTTATTTAACTTAATTATGAATAGAATCGTAATTAATTTAATTTTATATTTTTAGTGTATATTTAATATATTCATGCACATTTCAATATATGCCCATTTAGAGCATATATTATTTAAGTTAAATATCACACAAAATATTGATATAAAAATAAAATACATTTTATATGCATACTTTTGTAATCACATAAAATTTATTGATTTTATTAAAAAAATGAGGTATAATAATATATAGAAAATAAAAAAGTCTAAATGCATTCAACAATAAATATAAATATTTTCAAAATTAATTAATGAATTAAATATATCAACCAAACGTGTTGATGATATTTTAGAACCTAGGCGAAATAATAAATTGCAGTTTTTAAATAGTAAGAGAGAGTAAAAGTATTAAGGGAAAGTAAAAAGGTTTGAGGGTGTGAGGTAAAAATGTAAAATATTATAATTTGGTATTCAATTTATTTGAATTCGAAAATTAAATTTGATTCGAACTCGAAATTTAAAAAAAATTCAAGTTGACTCAAATAACTCGATTTGTTTAACTCAAAATTTGATTTTTTCATTTTTTTTCAAATCGAACCAAGTTTTTCTCACTCCTAATAATGTTAGTTTTATCAACATGTGATTGAGTATAATAGTAATATACATTGTACTCCTAAAAAGGATAGTTTAAATTCAAATTTTAAATACGACAATATTAGATTGAAAATCAACAAACCTAAGATTAAATAATAAAATAAATATAAAAAATACCTAAATTAATAAATAATGCCAGCTCTGTCGCATAATTTCTAAACAGTACTAGATTTAACGTTACACCGCGTACCTCCAATATTATTACCAATAAAACTTAATTTGGCCTACTAATCTACTCATAGCATATCATTTGTTTTAGAAACTCTACCAAACGAATCTTTACATTTAAGTATGCCTAATATTTTATTCTCAAAAACTGAAAATGTATGCTTAATATATTTGTTTATCGTAATGATAAGGGAATTATTGAGAGAAACTATCATAAATTTTGAAAAATTAAATTTTGTTTGAAATGTGTTATAAAATTTTGTATTTTTCATAAATTTAAGATTTTATTTTAGAAATTTATTTTAAAATTTTAAAATTTAAAATAAATTGTTAACATTATTAAAATTATTTGATAAATTTAGATTCACTATAACAATATTTTCTTAGTTACATCGCCATTAAATAGTATTTTTTTTAATTTCAAAATGATATACTAACAATTTTTTTAAAAATAACAATGTTAACAATTAGACCTAAATTTTAAAATACGAAAAGTAGAAAGACTAAACTTCAAATTTATGAAGAATACAATAGCTTATGGCATATTTTAACCTTAATTTTTTTAGAGATAATATTAGGCTTAAATCACAAAATGGTACCTAAATTATACCTATTTCCTAAGTTGGCACCTAAATGTTTTTTTGGTCACAAGTGGTACATAAACTTTACTCAGTTACTCAGAATGATACCTAAGCTATACTATGTTACCCAAATTACCTCTATCGTTAAAGAAATATTTTACGACATGTGGCAACTTTTAACTACAAAATCCAAAAAAAATGTGAATTGTTATTTCTTTAAACTTTTTTTTAAAACAAAACTTATAAACATATTCATCTATTTTGTTTTTTAACTAACAACTCTGATAATAATAAAAAAATCAAGAACCCATAAAAAAAATTCATTCAAATCCAAATTTTGATGACAAAACTTAGATTATGATGAGCTTCGTTCCATTTTAAAATTTTGATTTGGATTCGTTTCTCACCCAAATCAAAATTTATGTATTATTTTTCTTAAAAATAAAATTAAAAAGTGTTCATTTAATTGAAGAAAAAGTATCTCATACACTATTTATAGAATATTTTAGATTTCATAAGCGAGTTGAACATATTACATGCATCCGGTAAGGTATTGTAAAGTTTTAATTTAATTAAAGAAAAATGATCTTATATTGTGGAATTTTTTAGATTCTACAAGCGAGTTGAATGTGTTACATGTGTCTTGTTGCATATATTAAAAAAAGAAAAAAAAACTCATCATAATTTAGGTTTTGTTGTCGTAAATTGAATTTGGATGAATTTTATAATAGATTCTTGAATTTTTCATTATCAAAATTTTTAATAAAAAACAAAAGAGATGAATATATTTATACATATATATATTAAAAATACTTTAAGAAAATAATATTTATTTCTTAAAGGAAAACGAACAAGGTGTATCTGATTCAGTTCATTTGACATTTTTCGTAAATGTAACTCTCGATTGAATTTTGTTCTTTTCTTTATTTCGATTGAATATTTTATTCCCTAGTAAAGCTTAAGCGCATTGTGTTCCATTGGCTAAAATGGGAAAAGTAAACAGTGGCAAAGGATGCAAGTGCATGAGTCCCACGCGTGGGCTGCCGTTTTCATCCGGTTTATCTCCCACTTGTATTCTCTATTCTTTTCTTAGATAACCGACCGATTTAACAGAACTGACCCTTTTTCCCACGCGCAGCTGTCTACATTACCGTCAGGCTCTCAGGGGAGAGATAAATCAAGTAGATTGTGGACCACTCAGCTTGCAATGCTCCACCACCGAACCTAATCCTCAAATTGATTAGAATAGACCCACAGGTCATAAATAAAGGTGATCCTAATTATGATTAAATTTTATTTTTCCTTAATCAGATTTGAATTAATTACCTCATAGTTGATATCATTAAAGTAATAAATCATTTCTTTAAAAAATTAATCTTAAGCAATTTGTCATCATACAAATTTATTACATTTATACATGACTACCCGAAGTGATATAATAATAAAATAATTTTTTAAAAATTCATATTATTATTTTAACAAAATTAATTTATTAATAAAAATCTTTTTTTCAAAAATATATAAAATGATGAATTATACTAAGTTAAAATTAAGGATAAAATTTAAAATTTCGGAGACTAAGGCCACAATTAAACTAATAATGATGTGGTGTACATGCTCAGCATCTTTTGATGGGTTTATTGGGTCACTTTTTTTTTTTAATTTTAATAATATGGTGAAAGGTTTAGTTGAAAATGAATCAGATTGTCGACTATGCTATAAAGACTTTCAACCTCACGTTTCAATCGTTCTTGCTATGACGATTTATTGAGTAAATGTATCATTAAAGAAATGCAATAAAATAAATCAATTTTCATAGACGTGGATTATTATTATTATTATTATTGAGATCATGATCACGATTTTTAAATTAATTTTATCATGATTGAAATTAATTCCTGTTTTATTAAGGTTATTTATAATTCTTTAAAAATTTAGATAAAAATTAGTGACGGAGTCAAGATGTTAATTTTGAGGAGGCTAAGTTAAAATTAGGCGTGCTACGTAATAATCGATTTAAATATATAAACAATCGGTTAAAAAAGTAATATTCTAATATAACAATCGATTTTATATTCATTTCCATTTTCATATCACTCTCATTTTAATTTCATTTCATATTCAAATCATAAATCACATAATATAAAATTTTTACTTTTAATCAAACATATTCATGCTTGTGCTTGTTCAACAATTCGAAAATCATAATATTCAAATTTAACTTGAAATCCATAATTTACTAATTTTATAATTAGAATGGTAATTTTCAATTGAAACATAATCTTTTAAATACTAATTAAATCATTCAAATTTCATAAAAATAAAATTAATATAGCTAGATATAGTAAATCAACTACTAATGACAAGCTTGAATATACATGGTTTATCAAGTTAACAACTTAAGTTTCCTGATTCAAAATTCATATAACTTTCAACTTGGTTAACAATTTTTTATTCCGTTTTCATCAGAATACTTATTGCTTCACAAGCTATTATTTGACATAATTTTAAACAAAGTGACGAATGCTTTCTTCCTCCCCTTCACTTTGGCCGAAACTTACTATATCTAACTATTTTTGTTTCGTTTTTACACTTCTAATAATTTATAAACCGTCTTCTAATAATTTTCCACAAAAAAATATACACATTTCACTTAATTTTATAAGCTTCCATCAATATTATTTAATGACAAATTTTAATATACTTGATAAAATAAAATAAAAAACTATTGGTACTTATATGTAAAACAACTTTCAAAGATTCAAAATCTATGAAAAAATTGAAGAAAAAGCATACCTTATACTTAAAATTTGGAGGAAAATGACCAAGAAATTTTTTCTTCTTTTCTTGCTAGGCAACAATATGAAGGAGAAAGATGATAAAAGTTTGTTCGTCTTTTCTTTTATATATATTATTATATTACTTGTAAAAATTATTATTTTAAGTAAAATATTAAATTATTATTTAACAAAAATATTAAAAAAATCATCATAAATAATTTAGCTTCTTCAATAAAATTTCCCTTTGTTTTTATTAAGAATAACTTTTTAATATTATTTTAATATTATAAAAATATTAGAGGGTTTACTTATATTTTAGGAGGGCTATAATATATATATACAAAGGGGAAATTGCTAAAATCTTAAACCTTAAGGGGGCCTACTTATATTATTGAGAGGGCCATAGTATATTTACAAAGGATTAAATTGAAGAAAACTAAACTTTGGGAGACTATGGCCCCTACTTGGTTCTACCATTGATAAAAACCCTTTTAATTATTGCATTAATAATGATGTCAATTTTAAAATTTAATTATTTAAAAAATATAATGAAATAATTTATTTTTTCATCAATCTATTTAATTAATTTAATAAATAAAAATATGCTATAATAATGTATGCAATTTCAAAAGAATCTCCTTACGACCGTCAAAGTTAGTTTTTTTTATTTAATAAAATCTTTTAAATAATTTTTTATATGATATAAATTCAAATTCACACATCAATACATGCACGTATTACATTATCACATAGATGAATTTGTAGATAAAATTTGATATCAAATATAAATAAACTCATTTCAACTAATAAGTTTAGTGCTTGAATTCCATTTTTAAACAAACTTTCATAAATTTAGTTATTTAAAAAATCATTCAATTTAAGTCAATAATTCCATCTTTAATCTCTTTCTTTTATCAAAAAAAATTATCCAACGCATCAATATATTTTCTTTAATATATTACGGAATTATTTTTAAATAAAAGAGTCAAGAGTAATAATAAATTATATTATAATTCAAATTTTAAAAATAATATTATTAAAATAAATAACCAGACAATAAAATGGATATAAAAGACATGGAAGAAAAATATTATATTATCGTGGGTAAATTATGGTACGAAATCTACAATTTCCAATTTATTGAGCAATTACAAATTACAATAATCAATAACCCTAAATTTCATCATGATCTTCTCACGGACGGTCATCAACTTTATGTTAATCAAATTGAATCATGGACGAGAGCTCACGATAAACACAGGAAGGGTCTCCGCAGGGAATCAGACCGCTTTTAGAAGAAGAAAGTAGCAGTGGGGATATTCCTTGGAATTATCATTATGTTCACTCGCTTCTCTTTTGTCTTGCAAAGCAAAAACCAAAAGCTAGATTCCAAAATTGCCCCTCTCTTCTCTAATAAAACCAAAATAAAAATAATTTAAAAAAAAGGCTTATAAACAGTAAAAAAAGATTCTTTCTCTTCAAAAAGCACTGATTTTGCTCTGTCATGATTTGAATTTTTTTTCAATATTCCTTTTACTTTCCTTCAAATCTCTCCAATCTCCACCGCTACTTCCGCCACTTCGGCCACCGCCGCGAATTTCCGATTTATAATGTGTTTGTATTAATTGTTACCTGTTACGATTTGTGAATAATTGAGTTAGGGTTTTCGATTTATCTTGATTTATTTGTAAAGGAAAAGGGAAAAAGTAAAAGAAAATAAAAGATGGACAAGTACGAGCTGGTGAAAGACATAGGATCTGGGAACTTCGGCGTAGCGAGGTTGATGCGTAACAAAGAAACCAAAGAACTCGTCGCCATGAAGTATATCGACCGTGGACAAAAGGTTCCTTTCTCTTTATATGTATATATATATATATCTGTGTATATTTCTTTCTATGAATTATTGTATGCATGTATGCTTATATAAAGGATTGTTTGTTTGTTTTCATTTTTAACGAAATTATCGTCCTTAGTTTTTTAGAGATTGAAATCTGCAGCTGAGTGAAAGATTTCTTGTTGTTCTATTATAATTGAAAGCAATTTGGAAACTTGTTGCATTTTAACTTTGAACAGATTGATGAGAATGTGGCAAGGGAGATTATAAATCATAGATCACTACGTCATCCGAATATAATTCGGTTCAAAGAGGTATCAAATTTTTATCCTCTTAATTTTCTTTTATCTTTATATTATTCTACTTAACTGTTTTCTTTTTCAATTTTGCAGGTGGTTTTGACTCCTACACATCTTGCAATTGTGATGGAGTATGCAGCTGGTGGTGAACTCTTTGAGCGAATTTGCAACGCTGGACGATTCAGCGAGGATGAGGTTCGCTTTTGATTATGAAACTTTTGGTTACAAAATAGAATACTCTTTTGCTAGTGATGTCTATCGCAGGGGTTAGCTACAGGAAGCTAGTAATGTTTATTTTACTTTAAATTTCGTACCGTATGGTTGGCTGCATTATGTACCCTTTTCCCCTCTCAATTGAATTGATTCAGAAACTAGTATGAGATCAAATACCTCAGTCTTATCAATTGAACAATCCTGCATTATATTTCTAAGTGAGAGATTGGCTGCTAGCCGATATTGAACTTTATCCTAATGACGTTCTTTCTTATTTTGTGTTTTCAGGCTAGGTATTTTTTTCAGCAGTTGATCTCAGGAGTTAGCTACTGTCATGCCATGGTAACAAAGATTGACATTCCTATCTATTGCATGAAGTTAAAACTGCATGTTCTTGTAATCTTCTTATATTTTACATCTTTTGACTTTCAGCAAATATGCCATCGAGATCTGAAGTTAGAGAATACCCTGTTGGATGGGAGCCCTGCTCCTCGTCTGAAAATCTGTGATTTTGGTTATTCAAAGGTATAAATGAATGGGGTCATTATTACAGTAAGCATGGGCAAATGCATTTAAAATTATTCTGTTTAAGATTGTCCCTTATCCCCCATTTTGTAGTCATCTCTACTGCATTCAAGACCCAAGTCAACTGTTGGAACTCCCGCATATATTGCACCAGAAGTTCTTTCTCGGAGAGAATATGATGGCAAGGTAATTTAGTCTTTATCTACTTTGTTCAAATGTTGTTGATGGCTGCTTCTTTATTTACTTTGGGTTATTTGAGTTATGATTATGTGCTTATGATAAATGATCTTGTGTGCTAGAGTAATTGATGCCTTTACATGCTGTTCTAAAGATCAGCTGGTGTTTCTTGGCACATGTTATGAGTGATTATATGCTTTGTAAATGATCAATCATCTTTAACAATTAGTTGGAAATCCGCAACAGTGCATTGTTACAGCTAGTTTTGCTTTATGGTGATGTTTTCATTATAGTGACCATGAAAGCAGTACCATGTGGAATATTTTATCACAGTAAAGATAAACTGCAGCCAGAGTTTTATCAAGTCTTTCCAAAGCAGAGAGGTTTTCACACTTGCAGTTTCTGACTGTATTTAGGATTGGATTTCTTTTCAGATGGCAGATGTATGGTCTTGTGGGGTGACTCTTTACGTTATGTTGGTTGGTGCATACCCATTTGAGGACCAAGAGGATCCTAAGAACTTTAGGAAAACTATTAGTGTAAGTTACATCATCCTGCCCATCCCTTTTTTTGACTTCACTTGATCATTATGATTTCTTAAGTTCCTTTTTTTCATTTTAATCTGCTGCAGAGGATAATGTCAGTTCAATACAAAATCCCAGACTATGTTCACATATCCCAAGATTGCAAACACCTCCTTTCTCGCATATTTGTTGCTAGCCCCTCCAGGGTATGTCCTACTATTATTGATTGGTATTTTGCCCTTCCAGGGTATGTGCATTTCTGTACGTCTGTTTTCTTGTTTTTATTTTGTGCTTTTTTTTTTCTTTTTTCCTTTTTTCTTATCTTGTGCTGAAGCACGATCTTGTAAACTGTCTATTCCTTTGGAGTTATGTTTGGTCATAATCCGTAAAGAAACTTTCTTGCTAAATGAGGAAAAAGTATGAAGCAGGGTATTTTTATTTCTCTGCATATGAAGTGGAATTGCCTTTCTAGGGGTGGCTGTTTTTATACATTTCATCTTTTCATCAGCATCAATGAGCCTGCTTTTCCATTTCCTCTCTCTCCATTACTCAATTTCAACTTGTGTTTTCACAGAGGATCAGCATCAAAGATATCAAGAGCCATCCGTGGTTTTTGAAGAACTTGCCCAGGGAACTGACAGAGGCAGCTCAAGCTGCTTACTACAGGAAAGAAAACCCGACGTTCTCCCTCCAAAGTGTTGATGAAATCATGAAAATAGTTGAAGAGGCCAAAGTCGCCCCTCGAGTATCACGGTCGATCGGAGGCTTTGGCTGGGGTGGAGAAGAAGATGGGGATGCAAAGGAAGAAGATGCAGAAGAAGAAGTAGAAGAAGACGACGAAGAAGATGAGTACGAGAAAACGGTAAAAGAGGTACATGCCAGTGGAGAAATTCACGTCTCTTAAGGAAAAAAGAGAGTAATATATGGTTTCCAAACGATGGAGTTTTGGTGTCTTTTAGTGCTTACATATGTTCTTATAAATATGATGTCAGTTTTTTGCTATAGGACCTGGGTGTTGAATAAACAACCTGTAAATTAGTGTGTTTTGGACCAGAAGTTTGTGCAGTCTCTAATATGATTTTGTAGGGTGTATTGGTACTGATTAGGTAGGTGGAAACTACAGGGATTTGAAGCCTGCCTAGTTGGTAAGTTGGGTAAATGTAGTG
The DNA here is from genome assembly GCF_025698485.1 of Gossypium arboreum. NCBI lineage: Eukaryota > Viridiplantae > Streptophyta > Magnoliopsida > Malvales > Malvaceae > Gossypium > Gossypium arboreum. The sequence continues at coordinate 3,953,128 of NC_069081.1, forward strand.
GTCTACACTTTTTAGAGTAAAATGGAAGATCTGTCATCTATGAGTCCTATAAGTTTGATTTCTTCCATCATAAAGTGGTATGTTATGTCTAGAGTTGCGACTCCATAAAATTTAAGAAATTACCAATATAATTTTTAAGTAACATTTTCATTATTACTGCTACTACTACTACTACTACTACCACTACTTTGGTCTTGTTTCTGCATCTCTCATGGTGTCTTCAACTAGGTTTTGGTTATGTTTGATTCTTTGATGTTGAAAACATGGACCTGATCTTTCCTTGAAAAGAAATATAAGATTTGAGAACTTGGAACACAACACAATTATAAGCCAAAAATCTATAATATGATGATCACCATAAAAGAAAAGGTTAGTATATGTGTTTCCTCTCTAATAGGTCTATTTATACCCACTAATTGGTATCTATTTTATTTTTTTGATTTAGAACTTTGTATTTCGTTGATACTTTACTAACATTGTTAGTTAACGTTGAAGTATTGACAAACTAATCAAGTGATGGTAAAATAAAAAAGGTTCAAAATTTTAAAATAAAAAATTATGAATTTATGAATTTATAAATTATGAATTTTCAAAAATATGCCTTTATTTAGTAATTTTATATATTTCTTATAATATATCAAGTTTTTTATATTATCTCAAAATAAAAATATATAAAATCTAAAAATATTTAAAAACACATAAATTTATAAATATAATTTCATGCTGCAATGTAGCTGGACAAATTGTTATCTTCAAATTATCTGGAAGAATCATTTACCCAGATTATATTTCAAACATGCTTTTAACAGTTTTATATATTATTTTTTTATAAAATACCATAATTTTATATTATCATTTTGAAATTAAAATATATAAATTTATAAAATATGACATTTTATGAAAATACAATAATATATAACTATTTAAAAACATATTTGGAATGAATCTAAACAATTTAGCTCTGTTTGTTTCAATTGAAATTGACTTCTGGAAAATCATTTATGAAAAATAATTTACTTTTTTGGTGTTTGGATGAACTTGTGTAAAATATTTTCTATTGTTCGATAGATTTCTTGAAATATTTCATAAAAGCCATTTTCAATGAAACAAACATACATTTGAGATTTTTTTTACCTTTTCATTGTTTAATTGAGTTTATGTTATATTTATAAATTTATATTTTAGATTGTTGCTTGTAAAACAAACACGACATAAATATATTTGTTATAAAATATTATAGTGCAATTTCCTTTTAATAATAAAAAATTATTTTCTAATAAGAAAATATTTTGTACTAATCAATTGCCGATATAAACTTAAAACAAATAATCCTTAATTAAAACTTAATTTAAATTACATATATTATATATATGAGAGTACATATTAACATATTTGAGTTATAAGAGATAAATGAAGCTAAACATTATTTAAACTAATAGTCATATTTATAAAATTAAAAATTCATATTTTTATATTAGGCTAAAATATGTCATAAGTCTTTGTACTCTTCAGAAATTTAAAAATTAGTCCATGGACTTTAGTTTTTGAATTAAATTAATCTTACTTTTAGTTATTAAAATTCAGTTCAGTTGTTAGCATTATTAAAATATTTGTTAAATTCATGTTTATTATAACGTCATTTTTACTTACATGAATACCGAGTATTTTTATTTAAAAATATGATATCAACAAAATTGACAAAAAAATTAACAATGTTAACAATTGGACTCGATTTTCAAATATGAAAAGTAGAGGGCTAAATTCTTGAAAATAAAAGTATAGGGTCTAAATTTTAAATTTGTGAAGACTACATAGATTTATGACATATTTTGACATTTATACTACAAAAATTTATTATTAATATTTTTATAATTGTAATAAATATTTATTATTAAATTATTAATATTGAATATTTTTCAATAATATATAAAGAATATTATTTAAAATTATTAATTTTAAAATTTATTATTAAAATAAAATTGAAATATTAAATAATTTATTAAAATAATAAATTATATTAATAATTTAATATATAATTAGATATAGATAATTAAATATGTATGTTTAATAATATTGAAAATTATTTTAAAAATAATATTGAAAATAATAATATTTTATATTAATATTTTATTAATTTTAAATATTTTAAAAATAAAAATTTATTATTAATATAATAATATTAAGCTTTACTTAAGTTAATTTTTATATAAAAATAAAATCACCTATAAAAGAGTGTTTTTTTTTTTTAAATGACTTACTTTTTTCCAAAGGGCAAGTTATTTTATAGAAAAAATGGCTTATTTTCTATTGACCTGTAAATCATTTTCCGATGACCAAATTGTTTTCCATGAAATAAGCATAGGGAAAAACATAAAACATTTTCCGAAAGTCATTTTCAATGAAACAAATGGAGCCAAATTAACCTGGACAACCATTTTTCCATGTTCATTTCGATCTGAAATAAGATATATAATTTCTAAAAATTATGTTTTAAATATTATTTTAGATTTTTAATATTTTTAATTTCAAATAATAATATAAGAACTTGATATTTTATAAAAATAAAAAATATAAAATTATGATGAATTTGGACAACAATTTGTCGAGATTCATTTCAGGATGTGAAAAATTATACATATTTTTTGTTTATTTATTTATTTTTTCCAAGTATTGTACTTAGAGGCTAATTGTATCTAATTAACTATTAGTGCTATGTTAACACAAACAAAAGAAATTAGTGTAGAAGTGTCAAAGTGTGTGAATGAAATATGAATTCGATTTGAATTCATTACTTTTTTTAGATATTTTTGTCAACTTGACCTCTTTAAACCCTAAATCTAAAATTACCACTGAACTCTATAACAACTATTGAGTTGAGTATTTTTTCTTTAGATTCTTTGTAATCTGACCTCTCATATATTCCCAAATAACTCTTAACACTCACCTTGTCATAATTTATCTCAACATTTGCTTTTGCCTTTTATGGTTGTTGACTTATACAATTTCATCACTATAAATATATACCAGGGGTCAATAGGTCAGAAATCATAAAATAAGTTATCATATAAGATTGATATACAAAGATTTATGGTTTTCATTAGTTTGAAATGACACAAATGATTCTCATTAAGAGATAAGAAAAAGGGAAAATGCTTTTCATCTACTAAAACCATTCCTGAGGGTTTTATGAATATAATGCAGGAGTATTTTAACAAAAATTCCTCTCTCAATGAATTATGACACTCAATGGCTTAGCCAAATGGGTCACATGCCACATGTATTTGTGCTTTTACATAGATTTTGCCATATCTATATGGGATCGAAAAGTCACAAGGTCATTGAATTCAGTGGAGATTATTGTTTGCTTGGAATCAATTGTCATTCAGCTATTAAACGGTTTAAGTTAGAAAATTTCGGTAACGAACAGAAGTGGACCATTCAAAACATTCCATAATGCATATTTTTATTTGTTGCACATAATTACAATGTTAGACATTATATATATAAAAAATTATTTGATGCACTACAAGTAGAGCTAAAAGATTCCAGAGTAGGATGAAATGCTATATGTGCTATGAGGAAATATTAAAAAAAATTAAAAATAAATTAATAATCTCATATCATGTACTAAATCCTGTTTGTGGGGTTAAAAATTCCACTAACAGTGAACAAAATACTAACGTAAAATTAACATGTGTATTTATATATATACATATCATTTGATATCAAGCTTGTACAAATGAATGAAAGAGTTAATTAGATTTGATGAAAGAGTTAATTAGATTTGATGATTATTCAATTTAATACATGAAAAAAAGGATTATGCATTCTAACACAAATTCTTAATTATAGTAACAATTTTCTTCTGTCGCATTTATTCCAGTATTCGAGAATTTCGAAGACCTTTATAACTAGGAATGTTCAAGCTTTGGTTAAAACCGAATTAACTGATCGAACCGATCTAATTCAATTAATTAGCCGGTTAACCGATCTAGTTCGACCGGAGGCCGATTAAAGATTTTTTGAAATTTCGGTTAATGGTTAATTCGGTTCAAAATCAGATAATTAACCGAACTTAATAAATAATATTATATGTATTAAGCTATTACTAATTCAACTAATTTGGTCAAATGAATATTATTATTTATTTTTTGATATGTTCTATACTTATTTTAACAAAAAAAAAATATAAAATTCAATTAATTCGATTAACTAACTGAATTAACCAAAATATTTTAGTTCGATTAATTTTTTAAAAGAATTTCAATTCGATTAATAATTAAAAGATTAAAAATTTGATTAATACTAATTCAATTTAATTAACCGTTTCTACACTCCTATTTGTAACTATCCAACAATAACATATATCTAGTTACCACAACCACCACTTTCTTCATACCAGTTTTCAATAAATTTATTCATATAACCGTCTATTTATTTATATATAAATGAGTAAAACTATTTATTTATTTATAACCGTTCAACTAGGGTGTGCAAAATTCGAGTAAAATCAAAAAAAAATTAGTTAACTGACTGAATTCGGTTAATCGATCGGTTAACCGAATTAATTCGGTCAGGGGTCGATTAATAATTTTTTGAGTTTTTGGTTAACGGTTAATTTGGTTCGAAACCAATCGATTAACTGAATTTTTTCGGTTTAACCGAAAAAATTAATAAATAAAATTATAATATATAAATAGTCTACTATTCACTCAAACTCAATCCAACATAAACTCAAATACCCAATCTAATATATATTAACTCAAGTACCCAACCCAACCCAATCATAAAAATTACAAATAATTTAGTAAATAAAAATAAAAATCTTAAACTAAAAATAAAAATAAAAACATATAATTTTATACAAATAATTCGGTTAATTTAGTTAATTCAGGTAATTCGGTTAATTCGATTAATTAGGTTAATTCGGTTAATTTTTTTGAAAAAAATTCAGTTCGATTAACGGTTAAAAATTTTAAAGGGTCAGTTAATTCGGTTAATATTATTTCGAATCGGTTAACCGGTCAGTTAACCGACTGAACACCGTTACGTTTAACTTGCAATCTCGACACCAAAAGATGTCGATTTTAGTGTAATTCCCCGAATAAAGGTTGGTGCTTATAGTTTCATGAAAAAACGCCCCTAAATCAACCCTGAACTCGAGTGTCGAAAAATCTTAATTATTACACACTTATTACTCAAAATTCATTGAACCGATGGAGAATTAGCAGCGTAAAATTTTATATAAAACTCGATAGTTGAAGATGTCGTGGTATCCCTAAATGTATTTTAAGAAATAAATTTTATCGTTCACGCATAGTAATAATAATATAAAACTTTCCACAATATTAATGTAAAAATAATAAATTAATAAAACAAATACATAAAATTATATGTATCACATATGACACTAGAGATTAATTATAAAATTTATTAAAATAATTTAAAATATAAATAATTTACTATTCAAATAGTAATGAATAAATCACACTAAATCTAGCCATAATAAAAAGGCCACACCTTTATTTAAGGTACTATCAAAAGAACCTTCCTTTCACAATCATGGCATGTGGCCGACAGAATTACACTTACAGAAAAAGAATATTACAAAAATTAGATCTCATGCCATGCGTGTAACCTTTCTAATAAAATAAGGTTGAGAAAATTCGTAGTTAAATGGGGATTTATATAAAAACCTTACCAAAACTGGAAGCTTCGACTTTTAGGAACTATTTTACCAAAACATTGCATCCTCATGATGGCATTTTACCAAAATTTTAAGGCAAAAAATGTCAGTTCAAAAAAAAAAAAAAAAAATTCATGCAGCATGGGTTATGGTTACCTGTAAAAGACTCAGTACGAACTGGATGCCAAGAACATGGTTTTGAATTGCAAGGGACTTGAAATCCAGATTTTCATAACTCAGCCTTGGATTCCATATCTTCCGATGAACTGTCATTCACCGACTTCTCGGATGATGCTAGTGCCTCGGGGTTGTCCATTTCATCACCCAATATTTTTGCCGTGAATTTTCTTGCTTCAAAGTCGAGATCGGTCCACTCATGAACTATTCTTCTAGCACCCTGAGAATCCAAGGATGAAAAGTTGTATGGAGATAATAATGACCATCCGCTGCATAAATATAATATATCCTTATAATGGAAAACATATATACAATTACCTGAAGTTTGGGTTCTTTTGTCATGGGATTGTTGCAAAGATCGATGGTTTTAGCCCTTGATTTTGTGGCATTACCACACCATGATTCACACCATAGCCATTCTTGTGGTAATGAGAAGATGGGTACTCTGTGCTGTGCATAGTTTGGAAGATCCTGAAATAGAAATCATGCTTCCTTCCATGTTATATACCATCACTCTATGTTAACCCATAATTGGAGAAAAACAGTTAAACAGTTCTTTTGGCCCATTCGTCATTCTTTTCTATCTTTCAACGTCCCTGACAACAACTACTTCAATTATTTAATAAAACTTTGGGGGGGGGGGGAGAGGGGATAAGTGAAAAACTAAAAGTACAAAAAGACAATGTAATATAATGAATTTAACTTGCCTGATCCAGATTGGCTAGACTGTTTGGATCCTTGCTAAGAGTTTCATAAAAGACTCTTAAATGATCTCCTGCCGCAGTCTCACGAAACTTCACCAAATCGACCACATACAATGCACTGTAGAATTATATGATGCATTAAGCCTGTTTTGCTTCAAGGAATAATACCTGACAATTTGAAAAGTAATCACAAACCTTATATGGTATGGTTTACCCTGTAAATGATCTCTCCAGAATCCCTGTACAGAACAAAGAGGGCAGCATTAAACTCATACTTCTATTACATTTTTACCCGTTTACAGAAGGACGTGTGGTATCACTTTACTTGTCTCCAAAATCGATATCCGTCCATCTCCTTATTGTTGTCACAGAAAGGAGTATATGCAAGAGGTCTTCCTTTTATATCCATGTCATAAAGTTCTCCCATGTCTGCCCTAACAACTTGATCAGCATCAACAAATATAACCTGCGCATGCATTTTTTCTGTTGAAGTTGGAAAGAAAAGCAACAGAAGAGTACACTTACCTAGCAAGTATCAAGAAACATGATACCTTTTCCAATGAAAGGGGAAATATAACATCAAGGAACAAAATCTTATATGCCCAGATAATTCGCTGCTTTTCTGTCTGCTTGTGCAACCACGTAGGCCATCTGTAGGTAATTAGTTCATAGTCAAAGCCATATTCCCGTGCCATATGTGGAATCACATCCTGAAATTTGTGTAAATAATCAGAATGTTAAGTGCATTGACATATACTTTTTAAATTATAGATTAACAAGGGTCGAGAGAAAAAAAATGGTCCTAGAAGAAAATGGAAAGTCAGCCAAAAAGATATATACAAACCTTGAATGGAGGAGACAAGTAATTCTTTATAAACCAGAATTTTACTGGACGATGGGTATTCTTTAACACACTTAAAATCATAATTTTAAGAAAGCGTTCATATCTGCCAAAAAGAAAAGGATTTTTACACAAGGATATGAAGGTTATCAAGGGCAATGGAGAGTTGAGACCAGCATCCAAGAATGCATGTATGCCAGCATATGGACATATCCATCTAAATATAAAAATGTTAATGCTGATTAAATAAAAAGGACTTTTAACACTTACAAATGTCCTGATGCAATTGAAAATATGTTAATGGTTTTACCATGTCGTCCACCCTTGCTATGCCCCTGAGGGAGAAAAAGGCATCAATGATACAACTACTTTGAGAATTAAATCAAATATAAATATCAAACAATAAGACAAAGCCATGCCATAAAGTGAATGATACCATAAGAAGAATGAAGGATGGTAAACCTGAGAAATTAAAATTAAGGGTGTGCTTAGTTAGGTGGAAAAGTGGAGGGATGGGAGGAGGCACTGGAAAAGTGGAAAAAAAATAAAGCTTCGTTGGGAAGAAAAGTGAGAGAAGAAAATAGAAGAGATAGCATAAAAATGAATCCTTCCAAATTGGAATGATAAGAGGAAAAAAAACGATAGATGCCTATGCTAGTTTAAAATTATGTATTTTTTCAAATGTTTTATTTTCTTTCCTTCCAATTTTCAACTCTACCAAGCAATAGATGGAAAGAAAAGTGATTTTCTTTCCACTTTTCTCTCTCTCTCCTACCAAGCACACCTATGGGAAGAAAAAATATGTTTTTCATCCTTCTAGTTTTCTACCCCTTCAATTTTCCATCTTCCAATTTTCTTTCCACTCTGCCAAGCAAAGCCTAAAAGCTGCTCATGCTCAAGCTATAAAGGAGGGGCTAAACATGTTACATGCTACTGCTATTTTTGCATTTATTTTGTTACGTTTTCTTAGACCTGATTGATGGTTTGATTTTGTTTCCCCCCCTCCCCATTACTTATGCCTTCTTCCTTTTCATGATTTCTTTCTCTTCTTTCATTCTCCCGTGTCACATTAAGTATACTAATTAACATGTATAAACCGAAGTTAAATCAGAATGGCAAGGAAGCAAGCTCTAATGCTCTAGTAAAGAGCTTACAGTCCCTCTATTGGTATTTTCTTTTTTCATTTTAAAACAAAGGAAGAAATTAATTGAAATTAGTTGTCACTGGTAGAAGGTAGGGAAAAATATAGAATAGCGTTTTGTAGTTAGAGATATTTAGTCCAATCAGAAAAGCTCAGTATGGAGTCATTTCATAACCCTTTCGGACAGCCATAATACATGTAGATAAGGGATTTAGATAGTTTAGGAAACTCTTTATTATGCAAGGTTTGAATAAAGAGATCCCTAGTTTCAAGGATCTCTATCAATTAAGGGAATTTCATACCATATTCGATGGTATACTTTCCCCATAAATTATGTTGATTCTTTTTTCAGACTGAAGCAAGCAGAGAAACCATAGTTTTATCCTCAATTTTCTGTTCTAAATCACATGGAACTACAGCTAGCTTAATCTTTTCTTTATGACTGAAACAGCGACTGTTGAGAAAAGAACTTTTGAGTCAGAAAGAACAATCTTGGTGGAACATTCAGAACCACCATGTCTCATAGAGGTGATCTCTCTCATCATTCCTTCAATCTTACCTCTTACAAACATGATGAGAAAAACTACCTCAGCAATTGATGGCTGAGGCAAGATCGGGCACTTGACTGGAGATGTTAAAGGAACTGAAGCAGTAGATCCTAAACTACATTTATGGATGTCAGAAAATTCATAAAGCCAATTTTTTAATCTCCAATTAGCAAGTTGGGCATGATAGATACTTGTGCACCAACTTGGGGGGAGTGTCGAGATTAGAAGAAATATGTTGTAATCTTTGACCTTAGGTAATTGATATTAGGATCTAGTTAATTTAGGAGACTGACCGCTTAGGTTTAGGAATTAGTTTTTGTTTTTATGAACAATCTTCTCCTATAACACTGTAATGTAATATACAGCTAAATATAAATTTAAAAAAAAAAAATCTCTTCTGCTCAAACCTTCAATAGTGATGTTTGAGGATTGTCTAGGGTTTTAACAATGTCTGGTAAAAAAATGTTTGTTACTTTTATTGATAATCATACAAGGCTTAGTTTGGTATACTTACACACCATGTTCACAAAGCATTCAATCAATGGGAAGATAGTTGCTTTGATAGTGTATGCTGATGATATCATTCCACAGAGATGATACAGCTGAAATGGAGAGACTGAAAAGTGCCTAACTCCTGAGTTCGAAATCAAAGACTCGGGATCACTAAGATATCTTCTTGGTATGGAGGTAGCTAGATCAAGGAAAGGGATCATAGAGTTAAAAAGAAAATATTTGATGGATCTACTCCTTAAAGAAATTGGTAGGAGTGGTTGTACTGTTGAGACCTCATTTGACACAAATCAGAAACTTGGAGACAACAAGGGAGCCCTAGTGAATACATCTCGATATCAGAAATTAGTTGGGAATTTGATTTATTTATCACATACATGACCATACGTTGTATTTTCCGTGAGCTTGGTAAGCCAATTCATGGATTCCTCTAGTGAAGAGCATCTTGAAGCAATCAGCTGCATCTTGAAACTCCATAGGGAAATGATTATTTTTTTGAAAGAACATAAATGAAGCTTTGAAGCCTACACATATGAGGATCGGGCAAGATCCATTACAGATAGAAAATCATCATTAGGTTACTGTATGTTTGTGTGAGGGAACCTAGTAAGGATTTTAGAAGTGCTGAAGCAGAATATAGATCAATGGTTCATAGGATTTGCAAGATGGCGTGACTTAAACATATTATGGAAGAACTAAGAATACCTATGATTACGGATGTGAAGTTGTAATGTGACAACAAAGCAGCCATCAATATTGTTGAAATATGTGTTGAAGCCTCATATATTTTGCAATATTTTTTAAAGTTATTTAGGTAGATAAATCCTAGAATAAGAATTACTTTCTCAGTTATGTTGTGAGTCTTTTTTCTATTTATATTCAATTCTTTGCTTAATAAAATAAAAACAGTTTTATTGAATACTCTCTTGAAAACTTACATGGCATCTGAGCTAGGTTAAATTTCCATTAACACTATAGTTGAACCAACCTTCACTGGAGATAAGAGATACATGAACCAAACGGAGATAGAAAGTTCTGTAGTCGGAACAACTACCGCTCAAGGGACAAAGGCGTCTCACCTCTCTTTTCAGCTGACATCTCAAAAGCTGAATGACAAGAATTACCTCGAATGATCGCAATCCGTGAAGTTAACAATTGATGGGGGCCGACAAGCTAGGTCATTTAACTGGAGAAGTCAAGTAACCACAGACGAGCAATCCAAGGATGAGCACGTGGAGGTAAAAAAAATTCTATGATAATTGAGACTTATTAATTTCATGGAAGCATCCATAGGTAAACCTTTTATTTTCACTCAACTGTTAAAAATGTTTGAGATGCTATGAAAGACACTTATTCAGATTTAGAAAACGCTTCATAGATCTTTGAGTTAAAAATAAAACTCTAGAAGGCTAAGCAAGGGGAAAAGGAGGTTACTTTTTATTATAACGAAATGATGTCTCTTTGGCAAGAACTAGATCAATGTTATAATGATGAATGAAAGTGTCCTGGAGATAGTGTAAAAGCTATGAGAAAAGAAGAGAATGAGCGAGCTTATTTATTTATGGCTAGTTTAAATAGAGAATTTGATGAAGTGAGATCTCAAATCCTGGGGGAAAAAACGCTTCCAACACTCCATGAGATTTTTTCTAAGGTTAGAAGAGAGAAGACTAGAAGAAAAGTAATGTTAAGGTCAGGATTTGAAGCTAATGATGATAATTCTGCTCTTTTGACTGTTAAAAATGATGATGATAGTGAAAAAAGGACGAAACCTTGGTATGAACACTGTAAAAAATATTAGCACACTTGAGAAATCTATGGAAAATCAACGAATGGGAGAAAAAAGAATGGCAATGGTCGTGGTTTAGAATCTGGGGATAGCAGAGCTTTCTAAACGACTAATGAAAATCATGAGCAGCAAAGTTCTTTGGAAGGGTCTTCGTTCACTAAAGAACAACTAGAGCATATACACAAGCTTTTTCAATCACCACAGTTTCAGATGAATTCTTCTATTCCTAACTCATCTAATAGTCCTTCTTGCTCCTTTGCCCAAAGTACTGATTCTTTTGTTTTTTTCAGTGTCAAACCTTATAAAATAAACATGTGGATCGTTGATTCTGGCGCTAGTGATCACATGACTAGTAGTCATTTCTTTTTCTCAACTTACACACTTTGTGCAAGAAAAAAAAGATTAAAGTAGCAATGGATTGTTCTCGGCAATAGTCAGGAAATGCACTATTAAAATTTTACCTTCCTTGGTTTTACATGTGTCAAATCTAGCTTGTAGTCTCATATCTATCAGTAAATTATCCTAGTTCTCGGATTATCGTGTTATATTTGATTCCTTTATATGTAAATTTCAGGATATGGTCTTGGGGAGGATGATTGACAGTGTTAAAGAATATGAAGTTTACTTTTTTGATGTCGACCATATAAGTCGACAAACAACTACTTTATGTTTGAACTCTGTTTTTAGTTTAGATACGATTATGATTTGAATTATAGACTTGGACATCCTAATTTTTACTATTTAAGACATTTATTACTTAATCTGTTTAAGAATAAAAGTCCTTTATATCATTGTGAATTTTGTGAATTGGTCAAACATAATCGGTAATTTTTTCCACCTAAAAAATGTAAAGTTTCCAAACCTTTTTCGTTAATTAATAGATGTTTGGCTAGTTTAAAGTTAAAAATGTGTTTCAGTCTTTTTATGCTATGGTGAAAACAATTTGGTGTGAAAATAAAATATTTCGGAGTGACAATGGTGCGAAATTTTTTAGTGACCAATTAGGCATTTTTTTTAACAAAATATGGAATAGTTCGCCAAAGCTCTTGTACGAATACACCACAATAGAATGGGATTGCGAAAAGAAAAAACCGTCATCTTTTGGAAGTAACTCAAACCTTGATGTTCACTAATCAGGTACCATGTTATCTTTGGGGAGAGGTCTTGTTAATGACTACATATTTTATTAATAGAATGCCCAGTAAAACTCTAAATTATAGAACTCGTTTTAGTCTTTTTAAAGATAGCTTTCTTAACTCTAAATTGGTCACAGATTTACCCCTTTGAGTTTTTGGATGTAGTGTTTTTGTTCATCTTAACAACTAGGATAACTTAAATCCTAAAGCAAAAAAAAAATGTCCTTGTTGGGTATGCTTCTAATAAAAAAGGTTACAAATGTTATAATCTGATTGATAGGAAGAATATTATTACTATGAATGCTACATTTGTTCTTACTTTGATTCTAATCTTCAGAGAGAGAATTATAGTAAGGAAGATTTAATAATTGATCAAGAAAATATTAGGAATATACAACATAAAGATTCTAATAATGGGGAAGGCGAATTATTATCAACACAAAAATTAATGATGTTAATGTTGTTAATAAAAATGACTTGAATGATCTAATGTTATTAATAAAAAAGAGTATGAACGTGTAGAGTCTAACTATGAGAACAGAGAATAAACAAAGGAGTTGCTGGGTTACTCAATAAGAAACCGAAATCAAGAAAGTGGAATCCACCAGATTCATCACCAAGAATTCGACCCGCAAGATATTATTAAATATCCAGGTAAAACTCGTTATTTGACCAATGAATTTTCTGATCTAGATATTCCAATTGCTAAAAGAAAATGTGTTAGAAATGTTGTTAAATATCCTATGTCTAAATTTGTATCCTATCAAGCCTTGTCTTTGACATTCTTAGCCTTTGTTTCGTTTCTTGATGTTGTGGAAATACCCAAAAATGTGAAAGATGCTTTACAGGTTTTTGAATGGAAAGAGGCTGTTTCAGAGGAGATGCGTGCTCTCGAAAAAATAGGTACATGGGAAACATTAAAATTTACTGTAGGGAAAAAAGTGAGTTGTAAATGGACGTTCACAACCAAAATCAAACCGCATGGATCTTTAGACAGATACAAAACTCGATTGGTGGCTAAAGGGTACACTCAAATATCCAGGATAAACTATCTTGAGACATTTGCTCTAGTAGCTAAGTCAAATACTGTTAGAGTTCTTTTATTCATTACTGTTAATCTTGATTAGTCTTTACAGTAGCTAGATGTGAAGAATACTTTTCTAAATGGGAAATTTGAAGAAGAAGTTCACATGGATTCTCTTCTAGGTTTTGAAGAAAAATTTGGAACTCAAGTATGGAAGCTCAGGAAATCTTTATATGGTCTAAAGCAGTCTCCTCGAGCTTGGCTCAAATGATTCACTCAGGTTGTTAAAAAAAAAAGTTACTCACAAGGGCAAGCTGATCACACAATGTTTTATCGACACTCACTAAAGGGTAGAATAACAATTATTATAGTTTATGTCGATAATATTATTTTTACAAGAGATGATCTGGATGAAATAAGGTGTCTCAAAGAGCATCTGCATTGAATTTTGAGATTAAAGACTTGGGTCCTTTAAAATACTTCCTTGAAATTGAAATTACTCGATCAAAAATGGATCTTGTGGTCTCTCAGAAAAAAAAAAGTGATTGATCTTTTAAAAGAGACTAGGATGAGTGGTTGCCGCCCAACTGACACACCAATTGATTCAAATATAAAATTCATAAATAAAGAAGGAAGATCATTTGAAAAAGGGTAGCGCCAAAGATTAGTTGGTAAGTTAATCTACTTATCACATACAAGGCTAGACATAGCTTTTGTAGTAAGCTTATTGAGTCAATTTATGCACTCCTCAGTGGAGGAACATAAAGAAACAGTGTTTCGGATTCTAAGATACTTGAAAAGTTCACCTAGCAAGGGCTTATTTTTCAAGAAATCCGAATAAAAAGGAATTGAAGCTTATACAGATGCAAACTGGGCAGGCTTAGTAACAAATAGATCTTCATTAGGGTACTGTACATTTGTTTGGGAAATCCTTGGTGAATTGGAGAGCAAAAAACAAAGTGTTATAGCAAAAAGTAGTGTAGAAGTTGAGTTTAGATTAATGGCTCAAGGAATTTGTGAAATGATGTGGTTAAAAAGAATTATGGAAGAGCTAAGAAAACCAATAACTTCACTAATGAAGTTGTACTGTGATAGCAAAGCTGCCATTAACATTACTCACAACCTAGTTCAACATGATAGAACTAAACATGTTGAGTTTGATAGACACTTTATCAGTGAGAAGATTGAAGAAGGCCAAGTGTACATGCCGTTTGTTCTTTCAAAACAATAGATTGTTGATGTACTCACCAAAGGACTCTCTAAGACATGCTTTGATTTTCTTATAAGTAAGTTGGGCATGATTGATATATATGCACCAACTTGAGGGAGGGTGTTGAAATACGTGTTGAAGCCCCATATATTTTGGGATATTTTTTAAAGTTATTTATGTAGATAAATCCTAGAATAATCAGTTGAGAATTTTTAGGAACATTTTTATTATTTTTTAGTAGTTTACTAGAATAAGTGAATTACTTTTCCAATTATGTTTTGAGTCTTTTTTCTATTTATATTCAGTTCTTTACTTAATAAAATTAGAACAATTTTATTGAATACTCTTTTGAAAACTTTCAAATATTGCCCACAATCTAGTCCAACATGATAGAACAAAACATGTTGAAACTAATAAGGCAGATCATAAAAAGAAAAAAAAAATTGAGGTTGGAACAATTTGTTTTGTCCCAACATCCAGCAAGTGGCAAATGTTCTTACATAGTGATTATTTCAAATCAAACGTTGAGTTTATCATTAGCAAGTTGGGCATGGTGGATATGTATTCACCAACTTGGGGGATGTAGAAATATGGAATAAAATATTATTAGATTTTTTTTGTTATGTGAAGATTTAATAAGAGATCCCCAGAATCAAGAATCTCTATCAATTAAGGGAATTTGATACCATATTCAATAGTATGCTTTCCCTGTAAATTATGTTGAATTTTTTCAGAATGAAGCTAGCAGAAAAATACAGAATGAAGCTAGCAGAGAAAATACAGCTTCTGTTCTAAACACTGTCAGTTTTCTCTCCTAAACCATAGTTTTATCATCAAATTTCTGTTCTAAAACCATAAATAGATACAACAAAAAGAGAGCAGTGTCATGTGAGCATATGAATCTCTTCAAAAAGTGCAAATAAACAACCAATTTAAAGTTAACAACAATTAGAATTTCTTGTATCCAATACTTAAAAAGAAACACTAACCAGAAGAAGCGGAACAAAGAGTATGCAAAAGAAATGAATGAAGAGAAAGCATAGCATTAACAAAGAATCAGAAGATAGACTTGTAATCCAAAAGAAAAGAACGTTGCGTGACTAATCTAAAGAGGAAGAGTAAACTTAATGACACAAAGTTAACTTCTCTTTAGCATAAGACTCAAGAAAAAGGAAAAAGTATATAAATATATATGTAGAGAACATAATTCAACCAGTAAACCATGATGCCACACCCATAAACATAAATGTGAATAACAACAGCAAGAGCAAAATGAGATTCCATCCGATTTTTTTTAGGTATTATAATCGAAGTCATTCTAAGTATGTAGTTTTGTTACATGTCATAAATTCTTACACCTCATTTGATAGGAGTATTAACATTGTAATATGCCTCTTAGTATGTTAGTTAACACTACCCACTTGTTTGGTTGCAAAAACCAACCCAATACTTGTTAGACCACTTAACAGGTCATGAAAACTTGTTTTCCTTGGGGGAAATTTTTACTCTTGTTGAGATGGAAGACTCTAATATAAGAGTTTTTCCTTCCTCTATTTTTTAAGTTTCCAAAAGTATCATTGCTCAAAAAAATCAAATTACAACTATGGTTTTTGTTCTCTTCACTTCATCTAGCATTATTTCCAACTAACATATTTTATTTCTTTTAGATTTTTAAGAATCATATAATCTAGAAACTTTTATAAAATAATTTTTTTCTGAAAAAAAACTAACTTTTAATATTTTTTCAAATATACTATTCCTATAAAATTGGACCTTTTGGTTTTATTTTATAAAATAGTTTCATTTAAAAATACTTTTGAATTAATTTTATATCATTAACATAAGAAAATTATGAAATTTTAGCATGTAATTTTATAAAAATATGGTAAATATACCATTTAAAACAAATTTTGACCATATTTAGTCATGAAAAGAAAAATGCTTATTAGATTTATTCTTTCATTAAGGACAAAAGTGACATTTCATGGAGTAATACCTTTAGTTTTACTTGTTTGTGTACCAAACATTAGACTATTGTAGTACTTATGTATTAAATAAACTTGTCATGTTATTGCAATAAACAACCAAATGTGGTATTAGTGTGTATTTTTGGTGTTGCTAGAGCCAAGGTCAAGAATCATAAAGTCCGTACTAAAGCTGTGGAAAATAATTTCAACAGGAAACAAAATTAAGCAACTTTACAGGCTCCCTATCTCAAGTATTTTTTGTGTACTTATTTGACCCTCATTCAAGGGTCAACAATTGTCTTTCCCTTTACTTACACATCTTTATTCTTATCCTGATCTCTTCTCCTAGGTTCATATTTATATCGATTTCTTGGAACAGTTAACCCTAAACTAAGTGAAATATATTACAGCATAAACAAACCAAATACACAAGCAAAAGAGATTTATGAATGATAAGTAAAAAGCTCACCTTCAAACAGTCATCACTCTTTTTTGAATGGTCTCTACCACCAATAAAACTGGAAGCCCATTCGAAAATTTTCGAATTCCAACTACTATGTCCCTGCTAGGAGGCAAAAGGAATTTGGTAAGCTATAAATCCATAGAGATTCCTTGGTCATCTATGAGTGCTAAAATGAAGATTGCACAAAATATTTCAAACAGCTCTCAAGAACTCACTCTCTTATCTTTTGATTGGTTGTCAACATCAGATGAAATAAGCAATTTTTCATGCTCTTTTCCCTTCTTCTTCACTACTTCTAGATGAACTACATTACCCCGCAAATCATTTATAGCGATCCGCTTTGACAAAGATTTCTCTTGACTTCCATCATCAACGCCATCTCTGAAAAAATACAACTCGGAACTTCTGCCTGGAGCAAGTTGCAGGTACCAAACTCCAGGATGAACTTTCATCTGCCAATAGCCCAAGTTGGCCATAACAATAGTATCAACCAAATGAGGTGTATTCTTTGTTCCAAGAATTAGCTGAAGACCTCTGGGAGGGCCATGATCCTTCTCAGCACAATGACCTAAATCATAGTCGAATTTTAAAAAAAAAAAAAAAAAAAATCTTAACAGAAAATGTGTACAGTACTCATTCACTCCAGTTAGGATTGGAAATTTCACATGATTTCTAAACAAAAACAAACTCACCAGTCAGAACTAGGGCTTCAAGTTCAAAAACTGCTTGCAATGTCCTTGTGTCTCCCAAGTTCTCAAGAAAAATATTGTCCAGGTCATGACTGAAGTATTTCGATCCAAAGAGAGTTTGAGATTAGTTAAATCAGTAAGGTATATGATGTTGCAACTCATCAAAGCATAAAGGGAAAGGACAATATACTGAGAAAGAAATCAAAATGTTGGTGGATAAAGAACATACATAGCAATGACAGGCTCAACAAGCCACGGCTCAGGAACATCTAGGTTCATGGTGAGTGTTTTTGATAATGGCATATTAGCAAAGAATGCTTTGGGTCCATTTACAGTGTAATCAGTACTGCTAAAATCATCCTGCAAGATCTTAACAGCTGAGACACCATTCTTGAGGGCTAAAAATGGTTTCTAAAGTGAGAAGCATACCATGGTTGGGACAACATATCTGTAATAGTTCTTCAGTGGAAGATCACCAAGGGAACTCTGCCACAAAGTTAAAGCATAGAATTTCATAATTAAAAAGTAAGACTTCAAGCAAGGAACAAAATAAAAGCATAAAGTGACCATACAGAATGTTTCCATTTAAAACGACCATCATAGCAAACCGCAGTAACATCATCAGAAAGGCTGAATATTTCAAGGCCCATAACCCCAAACAGTGTGATGCTTACTATATTTTCAACATTGTGGGAGACCTAAATCCTCACCACAATGGAACGAAATAAAAGCATGAATGTGAACATACAGAATGTTTCCTCTAAAAAAACATCACAGAAAACTGCAGTGACATCATAAGAAAGACTAAATATTTCAAGGCCAAAAATTCCAAACTGTGTGATACTTACTACAATTTCAACATTGTGGGAACCCTAGATCCTCACCACAACGGACATGCAAGTAAGTATTCTTTGCTTCTGTTTTTCTATTTTCCAATGTTTGTTTGCTTCATGTAATGATCCTCCCCCATCCAGTACATGGATCAAATCCAAAATCCTGTACTCCTAGGCTATTTTTCCCCTTGGCATGAGGACATGTCTCTCCTTATCTCTCAATTACACTTTCTATTGACAACCACGACATGCTAGAGATAACCAATACTGGAAATATTAACCACCAACCAAGAGATTTAATACAATTCTATTACAATAAGCATGCTTTAGTATGTTCTCATGCATTCCATAATAATTTTTTCTAGTCATAATCACAACATAGCAAAGATAACCAAAATTATAAAATTTAACTCACCAAGGGATTTAGTACAATGCGCATGCTTGGGTGGGCATACTTAGCCAGAACACGAAGAAGTGATGATAGTTTCTGACCAGATGGACTTAAAGGATCAACAACCGCATCAATATGAATACTAGAATTCTCATTATTTACAACAACAGCACTAGGGAACATTTCCAGGAAAAAAGACGGCAAGTGTTAGTCAAAGAGAGGATTATAAGCACAAACAAATGAAACATACACTACAAAACCAACAGAAAACACAGGCAATCAATGAAATTTGGAACATATAACAATTAATATACAAGTTGACGATTTCAAGAAGGGTTCAAAATTAAATCTTATTTTATTGTTAAGTAAGATGACCATTTTGTTGAAGCATAATGAAAATATGAACATTTTGTCCTCGAGAAGCCCCAAATTGGTTCAAATTGGATAGGAAGGCAGCTTTATGAAAATTGATTAAAAGAAAGAATATTATTGTTGCAAAAGTATTGCAGTTCAAGGTGAGAAGGTAATGCATTGCATTTTCCTTTTGCAAAGTTTTGGTCCTGCTTTTGTCTTTCCTCAAAATCACTTGGGTCGTTACAATCCCACTCAGTTGACAAATAATGATTAAGCATAGAAATAGACATGTCCAGTAACTCTAGGAGTTTGTTGAGCTAGAGAAATAATAGAAACAATAGAAATAATCAAGGAATTGAATATGGATCTATATTTGAAAAGTTTAAAGAAAGGCTGCGCCTACCATGATATTCTATAAATTTCCCTCAGTCATATAGGATGAATATATGGAGATTTATCATTGATTCAAAAAAAAAAAGAATATATGGAGATTTATCAAAAGGAATCCAAAGAGGAAATAAAAAGACATGAAATGCAGCATGGTTTTTAAAAAGAATAGAAATTAATAAAACCTCATAAGCATTGAAGTGCTTTAGAAACCTTACCTATATTCCGCATTCAAAATCTCAAAGCGTGCACTTTCAGTACTTCGATCCCTTGTAGCCATTGAAGATGACACGAACATAATAACATCACTAATATATTTACTGAAAGCAGGAATAAAATCAGTACAGATACAGCATGTCCAACCTGAAAGATAAATGATGAAAAGTACAGATGTCTATCTGCAGTTGATATAAAAAATCAGGTTCCCGACCAAAGTTCAAAAGTCCATTGGCATTTGGCAATTGTGAACGAAAATCATAAACCAGCGCATAACTAGTAGCATGTGCAAGTTATTGATCAAATAGAGCCGTAGATCCAAGAGATAAATATATAGTAAGCTCAAGAAAATTATTCCCCAAATGCCTATATAAGCCTACACTGCATATGCTGCAATGATGGATAAATGAAGAAGATAACCAGCCAGATAGAGCAGAAACTGTTGACAGCCAAGAGATTCTTTCTGTCACTGTAAATTAGGGATTAGATATACTTGATATTTGAGATTATATATTATTTCTTGCCTTAGTTTTTTTCTCTTTGTATAAATACCTATGTTATCATTTTTTAGTATAAGTGAAATTATTCAAATTGCGATAAAATTCATCTCTCAAATATCTAATTTCAATATGGTATCAGAGCTATTATCCTGATTTAGGGGCCAATTTTTTATTTTTTCTTTTTCCCGAAAATAGCATAAACTCTAGGATCTCGAAAATTGGGGGTTTCCACTTTTGGCTTATTTTTTGTTCTCACTGCCCGTACCAGGAGGATCGGAAGACCATTGCCGGCAAAACCCCGAAAACCAGTGTCCAGAAGAGCTGCGAATGAGCCTCACATGCCTCTGTTAGCTGCTACTATTTCTCCCATGCATTGGACTGTGACATTCACTCTAATGGAGTCTACTTGTTTCGCCACCGCGACGACCTCAGAGCTGTATTCTGACCATCCCCTTTGAAAAGTTCTTGATTTGGTGAGGTTGAAATTTTTGGGACATTTTTTGATTCTTGGATTTTTTGGTGCTATTGGTTGTTTTTGTTGGAACTTTTCTTTATTTTTTTCCTTAAAAAAATGTCAACAACAAATGATGAAATTAAACACCTTTCCTATACGACTAACTTTATGAAGTCAGGTAATGCCTATAATGCTTATAGTCACACTAACTCTTCGGATAATTGATTTTGGTGCAAATAGATACATGGCAGGTTCCACAAAAAACTTCCTAAACTACTTTCCATGTCAAACAAAGGAAAGTGTTAGACTAGCCGATGGGTCCTTTACTACTATGTCTAGATCCAGTTCTATTGTGTGTACACTAGAGATTGAACTATCTTCAATTTACATGTTCCTCAGTTTCTCATTAGCCTTTTATTTGTTAGAGCAGTCACAAAAACCTTAAACTGCAAAGTTGAATTTTTCCCCCCAATCATTGTGTTTTTCAGGATCTTCAAACAGGGAGGAAGATTGACAGTGGTAGATTGCATGATGACCTATATCCGTTAGAGGGAAGTAATGGTTTTGTTTTATCTCAAGCTTTCTTTGGAAGAAATAAGGTTATTAACCAAGAAATAATGCAATAGCACAACTGGTTAGGTCATCCATCTTTTTCGGTTCTACAAAAATTATATCCAAAATTTTTTTCAAAGACTTAGTTTGATTCATTGTTTTGTGAAGCTTGTGAGTATGCTAAATATACTAAGAACTCTTATCCTTTGAGAAATAACAAAAGTACCATTCCTTTTATGACTATTTTACTCTGATGTTTAGGGACCAGCTTGGCATACTTAATTATCTGGTAATTGGTGGTTTGTTACCTTTATTGATTGTTGTACAAGGATGACTTAGGTGTATTTATTGAAGTCGAAAAGTGATGTGTTTGCATGCTTTCAATTTTTTCATAAAATGGTGTGTACTCGATTTGATGCTAAAATACAATTTCTTAGAACTGATAATGATACAAAGTACAACTTTGTTGACTATTTGGAGTCTTTTGGGATAATCTATCAACTAGTTGTCCAGGAATTAGTGCTCTAAATGGAGTAGTTGAAAGGAAGAATCGACATTTACTTAAGGTAGCCAAATCTCTCATGTTCACTATGAATCTGTCGAAACCATATTGGGGTGATGCAATACTCGTAGTTGCTTACCTTATCAATAGAATGCCTCTAAGGGTCCTTGATTTTAGAAGTCCCTTGCAAAATCCTTAAAGGTAAAAATGAATATACTAATTCTCCAGGAGTGTTTGGATGTATTTATTATGTTCACAACTAGAAAGCTGGAAAGTTAGACCCACAAGCACTTATATGCGTGTTCATTGGGGATTCTCCAATACAAAAAGGATACAAGTCCTATCACCCACTTTTAGAGAAACCAAGCCCTACCATGATCTTCACAAATCACCTTTTTAAGAGGTGATTCCTAACTCATTAGCCCTAGAAGAACTTATCCCAAGAGAAAGAATGGAGGATCAAACTCCACAAGGTCAAGAAGAAGCTATTGTAGAAGAAAGGGAGACTAATGTTGAGGGGGAGATTGTTGGGCAATTGGATAGACTGGATTTGAAGATGTATTCAAGGAAGCATAGAACAAAAAAGATCATCATGCAACCTACTATGCACCAAGAATCTTCTTCTGGTGAGTTACCCTTAAGTCCCAATTTACCTGATTATTTATATTAACCAATTGCCCTAAGAAAAGGAGTTAGATCCTATACTAGATACCTTAGATATCATTTTTCTAACTTTATTTCCTATAACTCTTAGTCTCCTTCCTATGGAACCTTTACCTTTACCTTGTCTTTATCTTTTGTGTTTCTTCCAAAGGATTGGAGAGAAGCATTTGGAGATTCCAAGTGGAAAGCTACCATGATTGAAGAAACGAAGGCATTGACCAAGAATGAAACTTGGGAGCTAGTATATTAACAAATGAGCAAGAAACTAGTTGGTTGCAAATGGGTGTTTACTGTAAAACACAAGTCTGATGGCTCGATTGAATGATTCAAAGCCAGATTAGTTGCTCAAGGTTTCACTCAAACTTACGTAGTAGACTATTAAAAGACATTTGCAAGCCAAAATGAACACCATCAGAATACTGTTATCTTGTGCAGCCAACCTCGATTGGAACCTATAGCAGTTCAATACCTAGAAGATGAGGTGTATATGAAGACAACTCTTAGATTTGATGAAGAGAAAACACAAGGGAAGGTGTGTAAGCTAAAAAAAGCCCTATATGGGCTATAACAGTCTCCTAGAGCATGGTTTGACAAATTCAGTAAAGCAATGGTCTCTTTTGGCTATCGGTAGAGTGATGTAGACCATACCTTTTTTATAAGACATCACAAGTGTAAGATCACCATTCTTATTATTTATGTTGATAACTGAACAAACTTTAGAGAGAAGATTGTTATTTTATTTTAATTAGGTCACAGAATTTTATAGGTAGAACTAAGTACAAATAAGGAATCAATCCCTAGAAATCAGTAATTTCCTAAGAATTAGAGATTAAAATTAGATCCTACTATACAAGGTAATTTATAGGACTAAGGCAAGTATTCTGTCCTTAATCTTAGGGATTCTAACACTCCCCCTCAAGCTGGAGTGTAAATATTTATCAAACCCAGCTTGCTAATGAGTTCCTTGAACATGTTCCTGTTCAAGCTTTTAGTTAGCATGTCTGCAACTTGTTGCCTGGTAGGTAAGTAGGTGATGCACACTTCTCCTGAGTCAATTTTTTCCTTGATGAAGTGGCGATCTATCTCTACATGTTTGGTGCGATCGTGGTAAACAGGGTTATGAGCTATGCTGACAGTTGCTTGGTTGTCACAATACATCTTTATAAGTCTAGTGCAGAGCACTTTTAGTTCTCCCATTAGTCGTTGTATCCAGATTCCTTCGCATATGCCATGGGATAGTGCTCGATATTCTGCCTCTGCGTTACTGCGTGCTACTACAGGCTGTTTTTTGCTTCTCCATGTCACAAGATTGCCCCACACATAGCTACAATAACCACTTGTAGAACGTCTGTCATTGACAGATCCTGCCCACTCTGCATCAGTGTAAATTTCCACACTTCGGCTGGCAGTTTTCTTGAAGTGTAGGCCTTTACCAGGGGTCCCCTTTAGATATCTTAAAATTTTGTAAGTAGCTTCCAAGTGCTTCTCTAGGAGCATGCATATATTGGCTGATAACACTCATACCAAAGGCTATGTCTGGACGGATGTGAGATAGGTAGATGAGTTTTCCTACCAGTCGTTGATATCTCCCCCTATCGACATCTTCTCCATCTTTATCAGTTCCCAATTTAAGATTGAATTCCATGGGGGTTTCAGCTGGTTTACACCCCAACATCCCAACTGAATTCCATGGGAGTTTTAGCTGGTTTACACCCCAACATCCCAACCTCAAATAATAGATCAAGGATATATTTCCTTTGAGAGATGAAAATCCCTGTTTTAGACCTTGCTACTTCCATTCCGAGGAAGTACTTAAGGTTCCCTAAGTCCTTAAGTTCGAATTCAGCACTAAGAAATTCTTTTAGACTTTCAATTTCGCTTGAATCATCCCCAGTTAATATTATATCATCCACATAAATAATAAGGATGCAG
This sequence comes from Gossypium arboreum, assembly GCF_025698485.1. Lineage (NCBI taxonomy): Eukaryota > Viridiplantae > Streptophyta > Magnoliopsida > Malvales > Malvaceae > Gossypium > Gossypium arboreum. The sequence continues at coordinate 3,977,794 of NC_069081.1, forward strand.
CATTTCCCACCTTTCGAATGCTTGTAAAACATGGTATGATCTGCTTGCCCTTGGGTGTAGCTCCTACTGATCACAGTCTTGGCAAATCAGCTGAACCACGCCCTTGGAGACTGTTTCAGCCCATATAAGGATTTCTTCAGCTTGCATACTTGGCCCTTGCTTTCTTCAAACTCGGGTGGGAAATCCATGTACACTTCCTCATTTAACTCTCCATTGAGGAATGCATTTTTTACATCCAATTGAGTCAAGGACCAGTCCATGTTGACAGCTAGGGATAGAAGAACTCGAATGGTGTTTAGTTTGGTAACCGGTGCGAACGTCTCGTCGTAGTCTAGGCCATAGGTTTGGGTGAAACCCTTAGCAATGAGCCGAGCTTTGTGTCGATCAATGTTGCCATCAGGTTTAAACTTTGTGGTGAAGATCCATTTGCATCCTACAGTCTTCTACCCACTAGGTAGATCCGAGACTTCCCAAGTTTCATTTGCCTTGAGAGCCCTCATTTCTTACATCACAGCTTTCCTCCACTTAGCAGATTCTAGAGCCTCTTCTATATTTTTGGTGTTTCTACAGAATCAACATTAGATACAAAAGCTCTATAAGACTTAGATAAGTTTCCATAGGACACAAACCGGGAAATAGGGTGTTGAGTGTAGCTTCTTGTGCCCTTTCGAACAACAATTGGAAGGTAGATGGATGGCGATAGAGGTGAGACTTCTGGTTCGAAACAGTCCTCGGTTGAGGATGTAATTGGCACTGCTGTCTCGGCTTCAGGAGGACGTTGTCGTCGAGAATAAACCCGTAGTTCTGGAGCCTGTTCTTGCTGCCTCTCTGGATCAGGTGGCGCCCTATTTCTATTTCTTGCTGCACAGGGAAACCACTGTCTAAATCTGGAATTACAATAACACCCTGATTTGTAGGCTTGGTAATGGTGGTAGGATCAGGAGGTATAATGAGGAGGGTGTTAAGAGTCTCATCTTCATTGAGAGTCAAGATTCTAACAATAACATAGTGGTGACAAAAGATGACGAGGAAGAAATGGTTCAACTGAAGCAATGATTGGCTCAGGAATTTGAAACCAAAGACCTGGGGAAATCATAGTACTTCTTAGGAATTGAAGTTTCCTGATCAAATAAAGGAATCTTCATTTCCCAAAGAAATTATATCTTTGATCTCTTGACAGAAACATGTATGCTGGGTTGCAAACTTGTAGAATCACCTAAGGAGAACAATTATAAGTTGCAAGCTAGGATGGGAGAATCAGTGGATAAAGAGAGGTATCAAAGATTAGTGGGGAAACTAATTTATCTCTCACACACTAGACTAGACACAACATACTCGATTAGTGTGGTGAGTCAGTTTATACATGATCCTCGAGAACGTCATATGTAAGCTGTCTTTCGCATACTACGCTACATAAAGTCTACTCCAGGAAAGAGACTTCTCTTTTCTAAAAATGGTCACCTCTAGATAGAGGCTTTTACAGATACAAATTGGGCTGGATCTTTAGATGATCAAAGGTCTACAATTGGTTATTGCACACTCATGGGAGGAAATTTAGTCACTTGGAGAAGAAAGAAGTAAAGCGTAGTTGCTCGATAAAATGCCGAGGCAGAATACTAGGATATGGCTGAAGGTGTTGGTGAGCTTATTTGGCTACAGAAGGTATTGGAGGAGTTGAAACTGTCAAGGAAAGGAAAATTATTCTTGTACTATGATAATAAGGCTTCAATAAGCATAGCTCAAAACCCAGTCCAACATGATTGAACAAAACATATTGAGATAGATCGACACTTCATCAAAGAAAAATTGAACTCCGGTCTCTTAGACTTAGTTCATGTGACGTCAGACAAGCAGTTAGCTGATGTGTCCACTAAAGGATTAAGTAATAGAACCTTTCATAAGTCTGATTTGTAAGTTGGGCATGTGTAGTATCTATGCACCAACTTGAGGGAGAGTGCTGACAGCCTTAAATAGCTTTTTGCTCTTTGTATAAATACCTATGTAATCATTTTTTAGTATGACTGAAAAATTATTCAAATCCCTATAAAATTCGTCTTTCAAATATCTAATTTCAACAGAAACTAACCTTGTTAGCATGTCAGGATCTACATCCTGCCAATTAACTTCCTCAATGATCTCTACAATATGATTTATTCTATGCTTGAACTCGACGGACTCCAAAAGATGCAGATCATCACTCAGAAATACGCTAGCTCCAAGAGGAGTAACCTATCAAAACATAGATTACTTCAACAGAAAATAAAAGAGCAAGCCATTGTCAGTGCAAACTGAAAACAAGGAGTCAATTCAACACTAATGCTAAAGGTTTATGATTTATTTTTCTTTTCCTCTTTTTTTTTTCCTGAATATCAAGATTTATGATTATTTAAGAGAGAATAAAACGAACCCTTCCATTGGTAATGATTGCATTTACACCAGATGGTATCCCTAATTGTCTATATAGAAATTGTGACACCTGCATAGAATTGCAATTTGACATATTAGCATCCTTATGAGAATTAGAAAAACAATCCAGGGACTTGCTACTATCAACCATTACAAGAGAAACTCAAATTGGAATAGAAAAAGATTGTCAAACTAGAAAAATAATTAGAATTGTGTGAGAGCTACCACAGCTTATAAAAGCCAAAAATCAGCTAATGCTACCTTATTCAAATGTTCTCTCAACTTCAGATCTGAAGCTTCTGGTAGAAGAAATTTATATGCCTTAGAAAACAGTTCATTTGCCTCAGCAAGTTCATAGACCTTATCAACGAATTCTTGATTACTTTCAGCTGCAGTGGTAGATCTAAGAATGTATTTATGCTCATAAAATGAGCATAGTTGGTCTAAAAAATCTAATACTTTCTTCTTATGACTGCAACACAGCAGAAATGCAAGTAAATACTAAGATTAGAGTTGTGCAAAGCATATTTACAAAATTCAGTTAATGAAATAAAAGCCTGCAAAAGTATTGGACTTAAGAAACCTATATGAGGCTGCAGTAATCTCAAAGGTCTTCGTAAGTAGAAGACTTGGCAAGTCAGCAGTCTGACTAGCACTAAATAGCACACCAACACGAGCACCTTGGGTGCCTCCAATCTGGTAAACAGCACAAGCATGCTAGAACATCAACAATTATGGTGGCAATAGAAATAACACCGTGGGATAAACATATTTAAACATGAACCAAAAGTCATAGCACAAAGGAATAACCAGATAATGAATTCCTTCACGAAGTAACTTTATCCCTTTTTTTGATGTCACATCAACAGCAAGAAGATGAGTTACAGCCTTGACATCATCCACAGCTGGAATTTTAAAACCCATTAAATAATTCAGAACGCAAGCAACTAAAGAAAACAGTATGAAATTAAAACTAACAAAAAGTACTTACTTTCAGGAGAATGTAAGTAATTAATTTCATTCAGCACAGAGTCCCCTCCAAGAATAGACGAAGCCAGAGACACAAACCTTCGTTTGACCTTGCCATCAGCAAGAATCTGCACCCAACCAACATAACGTTACAACAGACATCACAATAATGATATCTTTATAAAAGTGATATTCCCAAAAGGATTCTAAGCAGCCTTTACCTGGGGATTATAGCGGCTGATACCATTTTCTGATAGGAATTTGTCCAGCACATCAGTGCGAGAATTTATGTGCCCATAGTAAACTTGTTCTTGTATTCTGGGAAGCTCGTCACTCATGGCATTTATAAGAGCTTCCTGCCCAGAGAAAAAACAAAAAAAGGTCATCTAAGTTTGAATTGAAAACTTTTCAATAAAGAGCTAGTAAATCATCATGACAGAAGTCGGTATCTGAAAAGGAAAAAAAAAAAAAAGAAGACTTGTAAAGTACTATATATGAGGAATCAAGGCTAGAACTCATGTTGAAGTAGTCTTACAAATATAAATATAAAAGAAACCAGCATGCTATAATGATTCTCTACAGGTAAAACGACATTTTGTAACAGGATAAAAAAAATTGTACTACCCATTATGATGGATTCATGAGCCTATTAATATTTTAATAAAACAATCAGCCAAAACACATACAAGGATACCAAATAGTAAAAAAAAAAAAAACACAAGACCATCAAGTTAGAAAAGATATGCTGTGTTTTCATTACATACACGAATGAATTAGATACCTCACTAGAATCAAAGACAAGACCATTCATCAGGAGGCAGCACTGCACTGTGCCCACACCCAGCTTAAAAACAGACAAAGAACTCTCTTGAGACATTTCCTTAAAAGTCTGTTCCTTTTTCAACTTTAACAGTATTTCCTGGGGTGAAGATTTTGCTTTCGATCTACATAAAGAACAGTCAGATTGGTTTTAATGAAGCAAATCTAGATCTTCTAAAACTAGTGGAGCATCACATAAAGAAATATAAAAGCATAGGTTATCTGAAGCTTATCAAAACTTACAAATCTGTTTCCACAAATGCCCCTTCAATATGGTGCATTTCAACAGCCTCGTCTGTGGACTCAGCAGATTCTATTCGTAGTCGATTTACCTATCACAAGCATGTAGCTCTATGGTTAACACCGCCAAAATGCATCAAATCAACAAAAGTGATAGACAGATTCAACCATGGGAATTTAAAAAAAAAAAAATCATGCAAGGAGCTTTATAGACCTGCTGTAGTTCAGAAAATCATCTGTAATTTTGAAAATTCCCCTCTTAGGAGAAAATAGCAATTCTAGGCACTAGCCTAATAACTAAAAGATTCTCAGCCTAATTAAGGCTCTCCCAACCTCCTCCTTTAGTGAAAGACTTCCACACTTACAGGATGGCTTTATGCCTCCAAATTATGGAAACAAGTAATTTCCAATGCCAAGACATGACCTTTTGCAGTAAAAAATGATAACGAGAACAGCAGTATAAATGAACGAAATAAAAACAAACCATTATAGTGAATTTTTCATGTATATAGATCATTGATATATTAAATTGTTATCATATATAGCCTCTTATCTCATTGGCAAAGTACGTGCTGGTAGTTCTATATACAAATTTCAGGAAGGGCTTAGCAAAAACTGAAAAACATAAAGATGATAATTATAGAGAAGAAAAGGGTAAAAAAAAAAGTAGGTTAACAAGTTTAAATTAGTCAAGGACATATATTGAAACTCAAACTTCTTTTTCTCCCCAAGCAATTAATATTAAAGAAAATATTGAAAATAAACAACAGAAAAACTAGAATAAAGTCAACAGCAAAGCTACAGAGAAATCATAAATTTTACAGTTGGAATAGGTAATGTAGATATCAAAACATACATTGCTTAAAAATTGAAAAGCTGTTTGAGGCCCATGATTTTCCTTAATATAGATAAAAAGTTGTATAATCTGCAAAATAAATTACAATGAAAATGTTTATTAGCACCATAAAATGCAAAAGAGAGACTTCAACGGTACTTGAAAGCAGAAAGAAGTCATGAAATAACTGAAGAGAAACCAAGGTTCAGCACAGATGGTACAAAATTTAACAAAAGGTTCAAAAAGAATAAAGTAAAACTAAAATTAATCAACTACCAAACTAGATTTATCATTCTCAATTTCGCTGTCATGCTCCAAAGCAGATGAATGAAGTTCACCACCACTCATTTCAATCTTCTTGATGAACTGTGCAGAATATAGTATCACCCCGAATCTCATTGGAAAAGTATTCTCGTAGAAAGATGTAATCATATCAATGGACTGCAAAGTTCCAGTGGGAAATTACAGTGAGAAAAATTTAAGCGAGCAAGAAAATGAGAGGGAGAGAGAGAGAGAGATCAAATCACCCAGAATACAGTAGAAAACATGCCTGAAGACCACAAACTGTCGCCGGATCAAGGACATAAACAGCATGATACAGATTCTTACGGATGTAATGTGGCTGGCCTGGAAAGACAGGCACTAAAATCTGCATAAAATGTCATCAAAAGACACTTTTAAGCAATTGTAGAAGAAGCTAACTTATGCAGAATCATCAGAAATATTATGATAAATTAACATACTTCATTTATATTATTCCTCCATCGCCTATACATAGCATCCTCCTCCAAGTTATTGAGATAATGGACATGGGCAGAACGAAAATCAACTCGGAACGTATTCAACTCAGGAGGAGTCACAGTTAATAGAAGCTTCCTTACAGTGCTATGAGGGATCTGAAAAGTATTAGAATCAAATATACAAGAGGCATAAATAGATTACTGTTTTGAAGCCACACAACAATCAGTTCATTGAAAGAAAAGAGTCTCAGTTACAGGAACCATTACTTTTGAGAGAGAATCAATTTGTTTTTCACAGTTGATAAGAAATTAAACAGTCATGGAGACAAGAGGCATAACAGGTAGATTAGTACAACAGATGGCTCTGATATATAATGTGCATTCCTCTCAAGCAATACCCGATATATAGTTTATTTTATTGAATCCAACCAATATTCAGTTCATTGAAGTCAGTTACAGGCACTGAGATTTTTGGACCAGGTACTAGGTGTGTTATGCCTTTTCTAGGCAACCAAGGATCGCAGTAGCAGTTGCATTTATGCTAATATGATCAACTATATGATATTTTAGCTACCAATTATGAACACCAATCTAGTTTTTTTTTTTCCTTTTTGTATATCCCATGCACTTGTACATGCTTGCACACATACACACACATTTAGGCATTCTACTTCAATAATTATACTACTACATTCTGGTTTTAGAAGGTGCATTTTCAAACTTATTCGAACAGGGTAGAAAGTGTACATGTTTCTTCAACTACAGCTGGAAGGGGAGCAATAAAAGGGAACACAGTGTTCTATTTATATTCCACTAATAAGGTTGTATGTATGAAGCAAAATAATAGCTTTCGATTATCAGCCAAAACAAAATTGAACTTAGAATTATTCACCTTTAATTTTGAAAACTGATCAGCCAATGATAGCTCTTGATGGACCAAGTCAATCAACCTATGAAGAAAATAATGGTAAAACATGAATAAGAAGTATTTATACAACAATCAAGTTACATCAAAGACGTTAAAGTGAAACCAAATAAGGACATAATGACAAGCTTGGGAGAGAGAGAAAGCATCAAAACAGAAACAGAAATAGAGCACCATTTGCTTCCAGAAATTCAACTATAATGACCCTGGTTCAAAAGTGATATCGCTAGATTAAGACAAAACATTCAACACTAAAGCTCTCGAGAAAAATACATATCATATCAAACATCAAACTTTCCATGGACAAAGGCCTAGTCCAACAAACAAATTGTTTTTAATGCTACAAAAGTTTAATTTAGTCTGAAATTTCGTGATAGGATTTGTTAGAATTTAAAATTAAGCACTAAAAACCACAGCAGCTACAGATTGTATACAAATGATTTTTCATTTTAAAATTTTAAGAATAATTCAATCAAAATTGTTCGGTGACTACAGCCAAAAACTTCAGCTATAGATGGACCAAAGATAAATATCCAACCTGTCATGATCTCAAAACAATATCTTCAGTAAACACAAAAAGAAATAGGAGGAAAGAGCATTACAAATAGAGGTCAATATCTTCGATATTGATTAAAGCACCATTCAGAGCCATTAAGGACTTGCCAGGTGGGATCATTTTCTGGTTTGCAATTATTTCATCTTTGATTGAATCGTTGAGCTGCAGAATGTACAACTTTTTAGACATTGATTAGAAAACCCCAATTGGATTCCCGATATTTGGAGCCAATATTAAAAATATTTACAGCTGTCCAACATTGAAAGTGACACCAAGAAATTACCTTCATCCGAGATAAAGAGGAAACTACACTAGGAAAATTTTGGTTGATTTCCTGCATTGACTGCAAAGGATCAGAGGCTTGTACTATTCTCTGTGCAGTTTGATGCCCTAAATCTGTTCAAGGGAGAAAGTTTTTATAATCAGAAGATTAAAAATGTTGTAACAAGAAGAAAACGACCCTTTAGCAAAGGACCTTTCAGTTCCCAAACATCAAGTGTGTCTGATATTGTTGATGACAACAGGTAATCCCTGAAAGCCATTATCCCAGAAGTAAGGTCAGATTTGCGTTCCTGCAAAACGAATAACAGAAAATGTTAACATTAAGGACAAAATGGTGAAGCTTTTATGGTTGCAAATCATTATGAACATAGTTGACTCCTTTCCAAAGAGAAAGACTTTCAATTTTAGTTTATTCATTTAGATAAATGTCCATGTAATTTATGTTCCTTGAAACAGCTGTAACTTGTATTGGAAGAAAATAGGAACAGAAGTATAGGTGAATCATATGGATAACATACCAGAATTTTTGAAAATATAAACCCTCTAACTTCTTGATTAAGATCTTCGGTCCGAGGATCTTCTAGAGTTACACCTGAAACTCATACATCAAGCCCTTAGATACCTAAAAATCAAAGCAATAAAGCAAGTGATTATTAAATAAACAAGAAAGCATACTAACATAAACAAAAAACCCAGAAATGTAGCAAATATTTTCAAGATATTTGAATCTGTAATAGAACAGCACACGGGCCTTATTATGCTGTCATATTACAACTGAGGACTACAAAGAAGGAGATGAATTCGTACAACACAATACCTCAGAATATATATATATATATATATATAAGACTATTAAAGATTGAAAAAGCATCCAAAAGCCAGAGAACAACCAAGTTAGAGCAGGTGCATGGCACAATTGTCCGTATCAGGGATCACAATATTAATCAAGAGGAGCCACAAATAAGCCAAAAACATCAAGCGCTAGAAACTGCTATATCTACCAAGGAAATATCACAACGGAATTCAAGTGAAAAGATCAGTAAGGGCAACCAACCGCAAGCAATAGACGATAAACACAAACTACCCAAAAAGTATCAGAAACATACAAAAATAATACATCGGAAAAATATACCTATTAGCATACTTAGGTCATGCACTAGTTCAGGCTTCTGAATTTGCAACTGCTACATCAAAAGTTCTAACCTTTCTTTATGGCACTGTCGTCCATGGCTTTATATTCCATATTCTTCAAAGCAAGCTCTACACCATAGCCACCCAAGTTTAAGGAATCCCTTGCACCAACAGCTCCACATAGGCCAACTTCTGCTTCACAACCAGAAGGTAATACTGGTCTGACAACATAATTAACTTTTCCCTGGAAATAAAGGTAGCCATAGCAATTGCACCAAAAAGTGTGATATAAGAATTCTTATACAAGAGATGAAGGGAAACCAAATAAAGGGAAAACCGTACTCAGATAGCATCCTGTCTGACCTATAACATTCAATAATTCGATTAAGCATATAAGTGAATAAATTCTGGAGATCATTAGCAGATCAAATAATAATATTGAGTCAGAGCTTTAAACCAGTGAGGAATGTTCCCACTAGCAACAGATGAATCTTGCATAGGTAAAAACAATGATCATGATCTATATTAGTTCCTTTTTTCTAATAAGCTACTACTTCAAACAAGAGTTCTAGTATATTGTGATTGCAATAGGTGCTTTATTTCAAATGATGTTTGTCAGGTAATATGTGATTTAGACTATTCATAAAGTAATAAAATAAAAAAGAAAAGATCGATGTAAGAAAAATGAAAAATCAAAATTTTTAAGTAAAAGAAAATCCATGTAAAGAATGAAAAGGCAACAAACTTCAAGAGCACAATAACAGACCTCTTTGGCAGCTTGAGTTAGGGTAACATGGAACCCCCTAAAACAATCTGTTCCCAGAGCACCATATAGAATAGCAACTGGGCTCATAATATTTGAATCAAAATGGATATGATCAAAATCATAAGTTTCAGGCTGCTGAGAGGCATCTCCACTGCTGGCAACCAACAAATGTAAGAAACAATAATTCAACCATAAACAACAATTACCAGTTTCAAACCTAAAAATATGATTAAAGAAACGATAACGAGCAACATTACAGTTCATTAGGTCTTTGAAGCCACAACAGGAAATCTGCAACATCAAAGAACAGTGCTCCACCAGTATCCACCCAACAACATTTCCCATCTGGGCTTTTTGGATTTACTCCAACAAGCAAGGGATCAAACTTCTTAATATCTGCGGTTTCATTAGCATCTAACCCTCTCTCATTGTTTGAGTAACTGTCATCAGGCAGTGGGAAAGAAGAAAGAGACTCCTCTGCTAATTGACGGTAAAGCACCAATCTCGGGGATGCTGATCTTAAACTTAAGGAGTATTCGAATAATGGTGCCAATGGTTCACTTAAAAGAAAGCTACCATGTTTCACAATTTTCTTAACACAGTCTTTAGCTGAATGAGAATCGCCATCAGTTTTTGCAACATGTAGTAACCAGTCATCAATGAACTCCCAGAAAAGATTTTTCGACTCTTTTGAAAGTAATTCACTGTAACAAATAATAAAAGAAAAATGTTGGAAGAATTTAGATAGGTTCTGAAAACAATCAATATACAGGTCGAAAGAAATTAATAATGCCGATGATAGCACCACATGAATAAGTTGAAAACAGACAAACATCAACAAATTACAAAAAATAATCGAACAAATGATAAACCCAAGAAGGCCAAATTAAAATGGAATGAGAAGTAGGAACAGACCCGGCTTCCAAAAGCAATGGAGTACCCGACCACTTAACCCGTACTGCAACTTGAACGTTCTTTGGTCTTCGATTTTGAGCTCCAACCAATGTGAGCCCGGAATATATTGAACAAGCAAGAAGGATCAAAACACAAAAGCGAGCTCTAAAACGGTTCTCCATTTGAGATTTTCGAATTGATTTCTATAGAAATTGGGGTTCAAATAAATCCAAGGAACGATTAGTGAAGAGATATCGGGAAGTGATAAATTTCCAAATTAGTAGTTAAGTGAAGATACAGAGAGAGGGAGACAACCATCCATGGCAGAAGAGAAGAGAAAACTTGTTATAAGAAGGTAGAAAAAAAAGGCAGTGTATTTAACGGTTTTGTGAGTCATTGAATGACCAAAAAAAGCATAATTTGGGAAATGTAGGAGTAGGGGTTTATGGACCGTGACGAATATGCCATCACATGACGTGTGTCACTTGTTTCATTTTTCAGGGAATTACATAAACGGGGAGCAAAGATGCATGTAATGTATATCTTAAGTTCTGAACTTGGACATCAAATCATTCACTCTGAAACTACTTTTTGAAGGTTATAATGTCTGCATGCATTAACGTGTCCGATGATGACGTTTAAACAAAGGGCGGTGGCCTCGCAAATACGAATTCAATGTTTATATTTTGATTGTATTGTGGATATGAAATGTCGTGTTTGTAGATGATGCAACCGTAAGCATCTCCATGTTAGAACATAGAACTAAAGCCCCAACCATCTGTCGAAACTATTTTTTTTGAAAACGGGAATCGACTTGATTTTGAAAACGAAATTTAAAAAGGGAGTCGCCACCGATCTTGATTTGGTGTGATCGGGTCACCTTTATTTTAATAAAACAATTTTAGTTTACTAAAACGGCATTTTGGTCTACGAAATCCAAGAGAACAGGTTCGGGAGTCGGTTACGTGCGAGAAAGGATTAGCACCCTCGACACGCCCAAAAATTGGTACCAAATTGACTAATTAGTGTCTAAATGTTGAAAATTGAAAATCGAGAATGGATTTGGAATACGATCTTTTCTTGTTAATATTGATTTTAAAATCTTTGAACTAGCTCAAAACAATTTGTTTAGAGATTTCCTTATCTCGAGATATCGAGTATCACATCCCGTAAGTTAGGACACAATACCATGAATTCCGAGCACAAGGTTGTCTTCTAATTTAAACGAGAATTTCATGTGTTTTAAAACTCGAAAAGGATATTTTCTATTTAGAAATAACGAGAAAATCGAAACCCGTAAGTTAGGGTACAATTCTCGATATCTCAAAATGCATAACATTGCCTTTATTTGGGAAATTTCATTTTTGAATAGTAGCGAATGTAATATTTAAAACAACAAGTGTTATTTATTTAGGTTAAAATCAAACGATTTGTTGGATAAATGTATTGGGGTCTAATTTGAGGCAATGATATGAAATAAAATACAATGAGCATGAGACGAATATACATGGATACAACATTACACGAATAAATAATAATGCAAAAATGCGAGATAAATGAATTAAAATACATACAATGGCAATAGTCACACAATGTATAAATATTAACGCTAACAATTAAATATTAACATTAATAATTAAAAGCAATGAAACGAACATCATATATAGCAAGCTAAAAATATTATGAAACCAATTGAAGTGAATATGACTATAAAAATGATGGCAACTTAGTTGAAAACGAATGATGCAAAAAAAGTTTTGAAATCAACAAATATGAAGTAATTTAAAATGGAAATAATATACCTATAAAATTTAATTAAATAATTTACAAAATAGTAAGATAAATAACAAACTTAATATGAGTAATAACGAAAGGAAAATTTTTTACAATAAATGAACAAGGTTTGAGATAAGTACATAAAATGATTTTAAAATGAGTAATGTATAAATCAACTTAGAATAATATTTAATAAGTTCAAAATGTATAATATGTACAGCATTAAAATTGACCATGTAAATATATTTTTGTGATGATGATTTAAATATAATGTATAAAGAATTATTTGAAATATGTAATATGTAATAACTAAGAAATAAACAATACAATTTGAAATAAATAAAGGCAACAACAGTTTTTTAAAGAATAGCAAATATATAAAAAAACTTGAAATAAATGGTATATATACATATAATGGCAAGGCGATAAAATAAACAATACATGTAAAATAGATCGGGATAAAATATACACATAAAGCAAAATAAAATAGATAATAAACATTTGGATAAACAACACATTAAAATAAGTTAAAGTAGATGTAAAATAAGTAACCTATAAGATATTTAAAAACCATATAATAAAACATTTTTTTTTAAAAAGAAGTGATTAGTAGATGATTTAAATAAATTTAGGATGTGATTGAAAACAAATCAAAATTTGAGGTATAGATCATACATAACATAAAGTCATCGGGGACCTCAATAAAACACGCCTAAATTTATGAGGGCAAAATGGGACAATATCCCAAGCCCAAACGTGCACTTTAAGCCCCACAGAACAGAGGACTGATTTAAAAAAAAAAGCAATATCTGATGGCCAAATTAAGAGAAAAAGAGAAGCTAAAATAGGGCTTGATCGAAGGACGCTAAAAGATGGAGGGACTTCATGTGCAGATATCCCAATAATTGAGGATGCTCAGGTCCACATCCCACCAAACACGTTCTTTTTCATTTGATTTTTTTAAAAAAAAAACAAAACCCCTTTTTTACTTCACTTTAGCCAAATTTTTAACAAAATCAAAAGCCCCCTATTGTCCATTTATTCTCTGCTAGAGTTTCTTTTGAAACCCTCATTGTCGCCATCTCGATCGCCATACCACCACCACATCGGTGGCCGGCAAGGTGTCGAAAGAGGCCCTTTTCTAGCCCCGCTTGGAGCATCCTTGAAAGCCATGAAACCAAAACTCAAAGATGCCGAAAGAGGAGATTTTCAGCCCCTCTTGGACCCGATTTCAATGACGGCGATGGAGAGGAGGGTCAACGACGCAGCCAGCCAGGGGTCTCCGAAGCTCTTTCCTTTTACTATTTGTTATTTAAAATAGATTTTACAAACACACAAAAAAATAAAAATAAAAGAAGGAACAGAAATCAAAAGGCGAAAAAAGAAAAGAAAAAAGAAATCAAATCAACCTTTGCCTTTGCTTCTATTCTCGCTTTTTATTGCTTAATCTGTAAAAAAACAAAGAAGTCGAATGTGGCCTTTTATAGTCAAGATCGACTCACTCTATTTCTATTATCTATTTTTTTCTTGTTTTTGCTCTTTGTTTTCTCGCTTTTTTGTTTTTGCTTGTTGTTTGTTTGTCTGTTGCTTGCATGCTTGCAGGTGGTGTCAGATGCGCGTGAGGCCTGCGATTGGTGGTGTACGCGGTGGCCATTTGGTGAAGAGTGGTGGCAGACAAGGTAGGGGTTAGGGTTTGTTTAATAATAGATTGTTTATATTTTGAACTCTTTTTGTTATTTTGGGTCTATTGACTTGGGCCAAAAATTGGCCATTACAGCTGCCCCTCTTTGCTCATTGTCGTGTAGCGAGAATGGAGCAAAGACCTTAAAATGGCCAATTTTGCCTAGTCTCATCGAATCTTGACTTCTTTTATTCTTCGAATAGTCTCATTCCAATCCTCTGTATCTTCAGAGGTATAGGAGTTGTTGCTACGACTTGTTTCAATGCGATCTCGGGGAAAAGAGATTAGTAGCTTCGGTCTACCCCGCTAGAACTCCAAAGAGATAAGACTTGGTATTTTCAACCTGCTCCACTGCATCTTCAGGGAGATAAGGCTAATGGCTTTAATCCGTACTACCGCAAGTTCAGAGAGGTAAGATTTGTCATGGTAGATTTGATCCAGCCTACTGCAACTTCAGAGGTATATGATTTATAGCTTTAATCGCTTCATCGCAACTTCGGAGAGATAAGATTATTTGTCATCGCCTACTCCACTGCAACTTCAGAGAGATAAGACTTGTGACTTCAATCAACTCCACTGAAACTTCAAGGAGGTCTATTGTGGCTTTTAGCCGCTCCAACGCCATTTCAGGGAGAAGATACTTGATTTCAATCCTGTTACCCTACCGCTAGGGGTTAAGGCCCATCATCTTCGATCTGCTTCCCTACTACTTAGGGGTTAGGATCTATAAATGCGCTTGTTACCCTACCGCTTAGGGGTTAAAGCCCATCATCTTTGATTTGCTCCACTATCGCTTAGGAGACAAAATCACTATCCTCGATTTGTCCCATCGCAACTTCGGGAGATAAGATTTGCAATCTCCACCTACTCCACTCACCGCTTAGGGAGATACGATGGTGGCTTAGATCTGCTCCACTCTGGTTGGGGAGATGAGATTCGCCGTCTTTGATCTGCTCCATCAGTAACTCAGGGGAGACAAGATCTGCGATCTTCACTTGTTACCCTACCGCTTAGGGGTTAAAGCTTGTGAACTTACTAATTTTAGGATATGACCTGTAGAATCGGCCCATGTATCTAGGCTTATGTCAAATGATTAGGATGCTATGGTCGAATCAAATGCTCCTAACTAGATGTGATGAATGTGTCAAATAATTAGGATGGTATGATCGAAATGAATCAAATGCTCTTAATTAAACGTGTTATGAATGAACCAAATAACTAGGATGCTATGATTGAAATGAATCAAATGCTCCTAATTAGATGTGTTATGAATGATGTATGAATGAAAATATCTTTTTTTGCCTAATTTGGTATTACTCGTTGTTCATCAACGATTATTCTCGCCTTTCCTTCGACCGGTACCTCCGCAAAAACCCCAAGAATAATCACAATCTGGGCTATTCTTCCTCTAACGTTTCTAACCCTTAAACTTAGGTAATTCAAACCAATTAGTCCCGTTTCAGGTCCTTGTATCATTTAGAAGCTTTTCAGAGTAATATGCAAAACTCTTTTGTGAATATTATTAGTCCATTAATCATCATTTCAATGAAAAACACTCGACAAAGGTTGTCGCATTAGACAAAATGGAATTTTATTTGAGAACAAAACTCAAAATGAATAGGGTAATCAAGATAGTAAATTTGCTTAGATACAAAATGAGAACTAACGAATTAATCGAGATAACACATTCTGCCAAAAAAAAATGTAAAGTGAATGAGATAAGAATAAGTGTCCCAGATATCGTAGTATGAACTTCTCTGCACAAATTTCTCGAGGACCCTTTGAACTCGGTATGCATTAGAAGATCAAGAGTATTTTGTCGATGCCCCAAGATGTAGCATCCCTCCTTCTTGTCAATTCAGAGGAAACAGGGCCACTGCATGCCCCCAACTTAGATCAAAATTTGAATCACCCATTCCTGGGTTTTCAACTCAAAACCCCTTTGGTCTCAAAGCGCCTTTTTACGGGTTTTCGCCTTGGCCTCTCCGTTTTGTTTTTTTTGTTTTTTTTTTTTTTTGTTTTTTTTTGTTTTTAGGTAAAATACCTCTTGACCGAATCTGAATTCACGGGATTAGGCAAGCTTTTACCATCCATCTCGGTCAAAATCAAAGCCCCTCCAGAGAAAGCCTTCTTTACCACATAAGGTCCCTCCCAATTCGGCATCCATTTTCCTCTGAAGTCCTTTTGTATGGGAAGGATCTTTTTCAATAGGAGGTCTCTTTCATGGAATTCTCTAGGGCGAACCTTCTTATTGTAAGCCCGCATCATTCTCTTTTGATACATTTGACCATGACGGATAGCCTTTAGCCTCTTTTCCTCAATCAAGTTCAACTGGTTGTATCGAGATCGGATCCATTCGCTTCATCTAACTTTAGTTCGAAAGCACACGTAAAGAGGGAATCTCGACCTCAATAGGTAGAACCGCCCATTCCATAAACTAAAGAGAATGGTGTTGCCCGTAGATGTTCTCGACCGACGTCCGGTGAGGCATCTGGGCAAATGGTAATTTCTCGTGCCAATCTTTATAGGTCTCGATCATTTTTCCTATGATTTTCTTTATATTTTTATTGGCGCTTTTCGCACCATTCATCTTTGGGCGATACGGTGACGAGTTATGATGTTTAATCTTGAACTGGCTACAGACCTCTGCTATCGTGCTATTATTCAAGTTCAGTGCATTGTCCGATATGATTCGCTCAGGCATCCCATATCGACATATAATTTCTTTCTTCAAGAACTTACTGACTGCCGACTTTGTGACGTTGGCGTAAGAAGTGGCCTCCACCCATTTGGTGAAGTAATCTATAACCACAAAGATGAAACGATGTCCATTAGATGCCTTTGGTGAGATTGACCCAATGACATCCATGCCCCACATGGAGAAAGGCCATGGAGAAGTCATGACGTGAAGGGGTGAAGGAGGTACATGAATTTTATCTCCATAGATTTGGCATTTATGGCACTTCTTGGCGTAGTTGATGCAATCTCCTTCCATAGTAGACCAATAATATCCGAATCTCATGATCTGTCTGGCCATGGTGAAACCATTAGCATGCGTCCCACAGACACCCTCATGAACCTCTTCTAGGATTTGCTTAGCCTCGGCAATCCACACATCTTAGGAGTACTTGGTCTTTTCTTCTTTTATACAGGATTTCTCCATCCAAGACATAGTCACTGGCCAACCTTCTTAATGTCCTCTTGTCATTCTCAGTCGCTTGGTCTGGGTATTCACGACTCTTCACATATCGTAAGATGTCCTGATACCAAGGATGGTCATCTTTCTTCTTCTTCTTGATGTTGCAGAATGAGCCGAGCCTCATAAATGCTCATTTGGATAGGCTTCATATCCTCTTGCTTGTTCACTTTGATCATAGAAGCTAAAGTTGCCAAGGCATCAGCCATCTGGTTTTCATCTCGTGGGAGATAGCAGAAAGTTATATCGTCAAACTCCTCGATTAACTCAAGAACCAGTCTTCGATAACTGATTAGCTTGGGATCTCTTGTCTCCCATTCACCTTTAAGTCGATAGATCACTAGCGCGAATCTCCGTATACCTCTAATACTTTTATTTTATGCGTTCTATGGTCGCACGGATGCCCATGATGCATGCCTCGTATTCCGCCATGTTGTTTGTGCAATAAAATCTAATTTATTGGCGAAAGGATAATAATCTCCATTTGGGGATACCAAGATCGCCTGATTCCATTACCTACAGCATTTGAAGCTCCGTCAAAATTCAGCTTCCAAGGGTGGCCTTCTTGAGAGTCTTCTTCTGTGGTTGCAACATACATTAGATCTTCATTCGGGAAATCAAAGCTCAATGGCTCATAATCTTCTAGAGCTCTACTGGCCAGAAAGTCTGCTATTGCACTCCCCTTTACAGCCTTTTGATTCACGTAGACTATGTCGAACTCAGAAAGTAGAATTTGCCAACGAGCCATTCTTCCGTTCAAAGCGTTTGATTCCATCATGTATTTCAAAGGGTCCAGTTTTGAGATGAGCCAAGTTGTGTGGTACAACATGTATTGCCTCAGTCTTCGGGTTGTCCAAATCAAAGCACAACACAACTTCTCGATCGGCGAATATCTCGTTTCACATTCAGTGAATTTCTTGCTGAGATAGTATATTGCTCTTTCTTTTCTTCCAGTCTCGTCATGTTGGCCTAGCACGCATCCCATGGAATTCTCGAACACCGTCAAGTACAATATCAGTGGTTTATCCGAACAAGGTGGCATCGATCGGGCATTGGATAGGTAATGCTTGACCTTGTCAAAGTTCTCTCGCACTCCTCATCCCAAACACCGGATTATGCTTCCTAAGGAGACGAAATATCGGATCGCATTTTTCTGTCAGTTGTGAGATGAACCGAGCGATGTAATTCAGCCTTCCTAGGAAACCTCGAACTTCTTTTTGAGTACGTGGTGGAGGTAATTCTTGTATAGCCCTGACTTTATCTGGGTCGATCTCAATTCCTTTTTCACTGACCACAAATCCCAACAGTTTTCCTGACTGGGCTCCGAATGTACACTTTGCGGGGTTGAGTTTTAGTTGGAACTTCCTTAACCTTAAGAATAGTTTCCTCAGGACCTGCACATGCTCATTTTCTGTTATGGATTTTGCAATCATGTCATCGACATAAACTTCGATCTCCTTGTGCATCATATCATGGAATAAAGTTACCATGGCTCTCTGATATGTTGCTCCCGCGTTTTTTAGCCCGAATGGCATAACTTTATAACAAAATGTTCCCCACATGGTTACGAATGTGGTCTTTTCCATGTCTTCCGGATGCATCTTTATCTGGTTGTATCCCGAGAAGCCGTCCATGAACGAGAAAAGTGAGTAACCCGCCGTGTTATCCACTAATGTATCAATGTGAGGCAACGGAAAGTTATCTTTTGGGCTGGCTTTGTTTAGATCCCGATAATCTACGCACATCCGTACCTTTCCATCTTTCTTAGGAACTGGGACTATATTGGCCACCCATTCTGAGTGCTTGACCACTTGTAAGAAACCGTCGAATCGCTTCTTGACCTCTTCTTTTATTTTCAACAAAACATCGGGTCTCATCCTTCGAGTTTCATTGAACTGCTTGCATTCTTCCTTTATAGGAGTCGATGTACCACGATATCGGTATTCAATCCGGGCATGTCTTTATATGACCAGGCGAAGACATCCTTAAATTCCCGAAGTAACTCGATGAGGTCTCGCTTTGTTTCTGCAGCGATACTAGCTCCAATTTTCACCTCTTTTCCTTCTCCTAAGCTCACAATTTCCACCGACTCTTTGTGAGGTAAGATTTGTTTCTCCTCTTGTTCTACCATTCTTAACAAATCAGGAGATAGGCCACAATTTTGGTCATCTTCAAAATCCTCCGTGTCCTCTATACACAAGTCTTGTTTGAAAGGAATCTCTGAGTCATTGGCAATATCGCTCATATCATTGATATCTGGGGACCTGTTATGGATGAAGAAAGAAATCCAAAGAACAATGAATCTAAGAATATTTTATTTGTATGGTATGATTATGAATGCATTGGAAAGAATAAAAGAATATTCACTCAAGATGATACGCAAAAATGCATTTTTTATTGAAATAACGATATTTGGACATATGCCTATTTCATAAAAGGATTCTTACTGCCCCTAGGCTTAGAGCAATAAGCTTGTTTTGAACATTACTCTGAGTCAACCCTAAAAGTTACAGGGATCTCCTCCACGGTCCAATTGTTCAAAACGCTTCCAGGGATGTAAGGGCGAATTCCAGCTAAATTTTCTCCAGTTTTCCCTTCAGATATGGCGTTAATGCTCAAACTGTCCAATATTTCTTCGGCGGGCTCTTTCCTTGTCAATCTTCCTTTAGAGTGAATAGTCCCTCCTGAGACGAATGTTTTGGATAAATGAGGGAAGGTCATTGGCTCCCACTTGACCTCCTCACCGCACAAACGCGTTATCCTCATCTCTTGCCTTTTCTCCAGCTCTTTCTTCTTTTGCTTGGCATCTGGCTTAAATCCTAAGCCAAAACGGTCTCATTTTTCCTTCAACACTGGTACCTCGATCCTTCCTCGGAGGCATCTTCCAAGTCCTTTCCCTGGCAAAGCTCCTTTGCCAACAGTTAATCGTAGGCCCATCCTTGTGGTTTTGGATATTCTAGGTGCTGGGATCTTGTTTCCTTCAACGATGAATGTAGCATTGACAAATTCTAGTGATCGAAAAGAACACTCTATCGCCTCATCGTCTGTACCTACGTACGGCACATCACTAGTGAGAGATGCAATGATATCTTCCTCCGCGTTTATCGTTACCAACCTACCCTCAGTTACCAACTTCAACTTTTGGTGTAAGGACGACGGCACTGCCCCCGCCGAGTGAATCCACGGTCTCTCCAACAGACAATTGTATGATGGCTTGATGTCCATTACCAAGAAGTCTACCTCGTATGTATTTGGGCCAATCAAGAGAGGTATCTCGATCCTTCCCATCACTTTTCTTTCCGTACCGTCGAATGCCCTCACGACGTTTTGACATGTCTTCATGTGAGAGTTATCCACTGGCAACCTATTTAATGTGGACAAGGGCATGACATTCAATGCCGATCCATTATCAATCAATACCCCCGACAATGTGTATCCTTTGCAGTGAGTGGTAATGTGTAGGGCCTTTGTAGATCCCATGCCTCCCGATGGTATTTCATCATCATTAAAGAAAATAAAATTATCTGCGCTGATATTATTGACTAGGCGATCGAGTTTGTTGACAGAGATGTCATCCGCAACATATGTTTCATTTAAAACCTTCATCAATGCACTTCGGTAAGTATCTGAACTCAAGAGCAAGGCTAGTACGGATATACGAGCTGGCTGTTTGTGCAATTGCTCCACAACGCTGTACTCGCTGTGTTTTAAGAATTTTAAGAATTCCTTAGCCTCTTTTTCGATTCTGTGCTCATTGACGGTGATTCAGTGTCCGGTCGTTTTTCCTTTTCTTGTTCAATGACCACAGATTTTCCTTTAGCTGATTCTGCCTTTGTGTTTGGAGTATAACGCCTTCCGCTGCGTGTATAGAAACCCTCGTCTTGACCTTTCTCCAAAGCGATAACTGGATTCTCCCCTCCCGGAATCGTTACATTGCAGTCGTAATTCCAAGGAACCCTTTTGCTATCCTTATAAGGGAAAGCAACGGGCTTTTGAATTATGACCTTTGGCGCAATTGGTACTCCGACTTCATTGACTCTTGGTCGGGATATAATTACGACCGGATGATTGACCCCTCGGATATTGTTGGTCGGCCCTTGCTCTGACGTGCAGACATCTTCTTCCTTCGAGCCCTCGGTGTACTCAAAGAATTCGATCTCTTTATTTTCTATCAATCTCGTGCGAGCCACGAATTCATTGCACTTCGGATCTCATGCCCTTCCTCGTCGTGGAATTCACAATAGTACTTCCCTCCTTCAGGCTTCTCCTCTAAACCTTGTATAAGTAAACCTTCTTCCACCATTTTCTTCCAAACCCATTTCAACGGGGTCTTTACCTCCGATACGTCTATCTTAGTTCTCCTTCTTCCACTTTCGCTTATCGCGTTTACCCCATTGTCTGAATGACTGGGTAATGGGTTTCCCGCCACATTAGGTTTTGTGGGATCATCGAACTTCACAATGCCCATCTTTATGAACCTTTCGACTAATTTTTTGAAGGCCGTGCAGTTCTCAATTGTGTGCCCCGCAATTCCTGCATGGTATTCGCATTGCGCATTTGCATCATACCACTTTGGGAATGGAGGTTGCATGGGTTTTAGGTAAAAGGGAGACACTACATGCGCATCGAACAGGTTCTGGTAAAGCTCCCTATACGTCATTGGGATTGGCGTGAACTGGACTCTTTCCGTGTTAGGCTTTGGGTTGGAATCTTGATCATGAGCCCTCGATGGCTAGTAGTCACCGCCTCACCGGTTATCGTGACCGCTTGAATAACCCTTATGATATGCGCCACATTGTTCACCTCATTTTCTTTCCTTCTTGGAGCCGTTCTCTTGGCATTTTCCCCGCTTAATCTTCCCACATCTTATCGTTTTTATCATCTCTCCGGACATTACTATGTCCGAAGCTTTAGTAGCACTTCCTAACATGTGGTTAATGAATGGGGCTTTTAGAGTGTTAATAAATAGCATGGTCGTTTCCTTCTCCAAGAGGGGTGGTTGGACTTGCATCGCTATTTCCTCCACCGTTGTGCATATTGTCCAAGGTTTCACTCGGCTTCTTTTCATATTTTGTAGGGTGATTCAGTCAGGTGCTATGTCCGTCACGTGACCGTATTGTTTCATGAAAGCTTGAGCTAAGTCCTTCCATGAACCAATTTGGGCACGGCTGAGCTGGTTATACCACTTGGCCACACTCGATCGATCGTCCGGAACAAGTGGATCAACAATGATCATTGTTAACATACCTCGTCATCCTTCGACGAATATCGTAATATGAGCTTCAGGGCAGCTCGTCCCGTTATACTTTTCGAACTCCGGGGTTTTAAATTTTGGTGGGAGCACCAGATTTGGGACCAAGCTTAAGTCCTTGGCATCGATCCCGCCACAGTAATCAGCAGCTTCCATTGCTTTGAATTTTTCCTCAAGCCATTTGCACCGACTATCGAGTTGTTTTGCCAGATCTACTTTTCCTTTCTCTATTTTTGCCATATCATCAAGGTCCGGGATAAATGGATTAGCTGGATTATCCTCGGGATTAGAGCCTGATCCTATAGGAATGTTTATTGGTGTCGAGGCATTGGCCTGGTATTGCTGGGGCTTAATAGTGACGGATACCGTTCGTGGATGCACCTCCGATTGTGGTTGAGTGCTTATCGAAGCAAAGCCTAGAGGATAGATAGGGTCTTCATTATCGTTCCCCATGGTGCTCTTCCCTTTCTCGCGTTCTCTAGCTAGCAACTGCGCCAACTGGCCTATTAGATTATTTTGGGATTCTTCCATTTTTTCCTTCATATCTTGTTGTATCTTAGCCAGTTGCTCTTGCATCTGTGCTTGTAATTGCTCTTGCATTTCCCTTTGTATTTGTTCTATTCTCTCTAATCTCTGATCCATTGCTTTGGTTTTACGGCGGGTATAGTAGCTGTGTTCGGTTGGTTGATTCTCGTTGGTTTCCAGATTAACTGAAATAATTTTGTTTAATCAAGGTCTTTTCACGAAATTTAATGCACATGATGAAATGTAATGCAAATGAATGAATGCAAAACAAAAAAGGCGTTGATTCTAATTCAATTTCATTAGAAGAACTTCACTAGAAGAAAAATTTCTTTACATAGAACGGATGATTACATATACGACTTTGCCCTAATGCCCAAAGCCTTAATTTTTCTAAGGAGCCAAGCTAGTTTTCGGCCTCGATCTGATTCTGACTCGTACTTTAAGCTTAATACATCAGCTTGGACTGCCAAGGTTTGCAAGTGATCGGTTACCTCTCGAACCTGAGCCACAGCTTCGCCCATGACATAATCTCTATCTCTAATCTGGTTCTGAGAGTGGTGAAGCTGTTCCCTGCAATGGTTGTTGTTTGCCTCAAGCAGTTCCACTCGAATTTTACTATCTCGTAGTGCAGTCTCGAGTTCTTCTACTTTCCCTTTCAACTCTTCGATCCTGCTCAGACTAGCTTTCAGCTCAATTACCGAATTACAGCTACGATGTTGATGAAGTGATCTTTCCAATTCAACCACCAGGGCACGTAACTTCTCCTTTTCGTTTTGGCTTTCTAACAAACTCTTTTTCAAAGTGTCCTCTCGTATTCGGGCATCT
This sequence comes from Gossypium arboreum, assembly GCF_025698485.1. Classification (NCBI taxonomy): domain Eukaryota; kingdom Viridiplantae; phylum Streptophyta; class Magnoliopsida; order Malvales; family Malvaceae; genus Gossypium; species Gossypium arboreum. Next base: position 4,001,611 of record NC_069081.1, read on the forward strand.
TGAAACCTTTTCTCCCAATGGTCGGCTCTAGTCTTTCCCACTTTGATCTCTTGACGCCATTGCTCTGACGTTTTACCTAAACCGGCAGTTCTTATTGACATACGCAGCTTCTTGTAATCGGTTTTCAAACTATCCAAACCTTCCTCGGCCTTGTTCTTTCCTTTCCTTAACTTTTCAGCCTCTAGCTTGTGGATATCGACATCTAATCCCAATTTCATTTTCTCTTCTTCTAGCTGTTCTATCTTCTTCCCCAACTCTGAGTTCCTTTTCTCAAAGTCTTGTTTAATGATCTCTAACTCGGATGGGATAACCCGTAAATGCTCCTCTATCGATTGAGTGTTTCCTTGATTCGGCCTAGGGATGTTGTCGTTGACTCTCCTACCCCACCACCATTCATACCCGGGGGTGGTCATCGGGCCTGTGGTAAATCCTTTCATTCTTCGAGCTTGGTTCCATGCATCTGATATCTCGCGAACCCTCTTTTTATAATTATTATCTTTATAGGAGAACTCACATTGTGCCAAACCCTGTGTCACCTGTATAAATTGCCTTGATCGATATTGCCTTAACACCATCAGTGGAGCTTATCCAACGGCTCCCCATATTCCGGCCAGAGGGACCCAGTCAAAATTGCCACACCTATATAAGATCTCATCAGGAATCAACCACGGAGCTCTCCATTCAACGTCTTCGGCCCGCAAATTTTAGAGAATAGTTACCCATTTCTCTTCTGAGATGTCGTCTCGCCTCGGTGTGGCCACGAATTCCCTTAATGGGGAATAATCCTTGGAGAAGACCCGATAGAGACCTTCTCCACCTTCCGAAAATGGTCAGGAACCAAGCTAAAAGAAGTGAGTACAACCAATAAATCTTCCCTCTCCGCCTCCCAAGCATGCATTCAAGGATCCGAAAGTTTCGCTAGTATTCTTTGGGACAGTGTAGTACCTTTATCAAGCCGGTCGAATAGATCTGAGACCGCTTCATCTATGTGTCCTAGCGCCTTGGGAAAGATGATCAAACCGTAGAGGCTTAAGGCAAAAACATCAACCCTTTTCTTCGAATCCGGGTGCGCAAGAATCAAGTCCCTCAAATTCCTCCAAGGAATACACTTACTATCCCCTTTTTGCTTGATGCGGGCTGCAACCCATTGCTCGCTCATCCCCGTTACATTCATCAACTTCTTCAAAAAGGGAGGGATGTTGACAGGTCTTGAATAGGCCCTGTCAGCCTGAATCTTTGGGCAATTAAGTAACGCCATGTATTCCTCCACAGTAGGTACTAAATCAACTTCTCCGAAGGTGAAGCAACCGTAGTGAGGTTCCAAAAGCTGCGAGAGCCCTAACAAGTACTTATCCACCTTTACATCGAGCAAATAGGGTAAATCGCCAGTGAGTTACAAAGAAAAGAGTTGCTTGACTTCGCCATTCCAACTATTCCATATATCCTTTAACTCTTGCAGTTATTTTGAGTCACACTGATGCGAGTGAAATCCCACACTCGATTCATATCCCTCGGTCAAACTATCTCCTTTCTCTTGTTGCGTTCTCTCGCACCATACTCGGACGGCCGCATTATCCTCCACTCTATCAAGAAATCCTTTTTCCATGCTAAACTCTTCTATTTAGTAATCGAACGTAAATCAACACCCTTTTATGATGAAATGCCATGCGAAAACAATCAAAACACAACAAGTTAGTATTATATACAAAGAATAGAATTCAAAACAAATAAGGAGTAAATAAACGCCTAATAGGGTAACCACTACGGTTCGGTGTGGTTCTACCTAGGTAGGCTCCTAGGGCTCATTACATGTAGTTCGGTTCTAAGGTAAAGGTACTGAACCAGCAGATTCTCGACCTCGCCCATTATAGGCTCATACGGACCGAGTTCGATTCAGGGAATACATTTCCCTATGGCTATACTGGAGATGAAAACCTCACGAAGACGCAGTGCGGATGTATCCCGAAAGCGATCCACTATCCTATACGGAGGTGAAGACCTCACGAAGGAGTAGTTTCTCACTTTCACTTAAGAGGGTGAAATTGACCAATAATGCGATGCAATATGCAAAGAAACATCATAGAACTAAACTACTTAAATCAAGCATATTATAAAGAAGGCCACGAAAATAACAAACAATATGCAATGCAGATAATTTAAAACCGATTTTCAATTTTCGAAAAAAAACAAAAATTAACCAATTTAAGGCTTGACTCTCGAAGTCCCCAGTGGAGTCGCCAAGCTGTCGAAACCATTTTTTTTGAAAACGGGAATCGACTTGATTTTGAAAACGAAATTTAAAAAGGGAGTCGCCACCGATCTTGATTTGGTGTGATCGGGTCACCTTTATTTTAATAAAACAATTTTAGTTTACTAAAACGGCATTTTGGTCTACGAAATCCAAGAGAACAGGTTCGGGAGTCGGTTACGTGCGAGAAAGGATTAGCACCCTCGACACGCCCAAAAATTGGTACCAAATTGACTAATTAGTGTCTAAATGTTGAAAATTGAAAATCGAGAATGGATTTGGAATACGATCTTTTCTTGTTAATATTGATTTTAAAATCTTTGAACTAGCTCAAAACAATTTGTTTAGAGATTTCCTTATCTCGAGATATCGGAGTATCACATCCCGTAAGTTAGGACACAATACCATGAATTCCCGAGCACAAGGTTGTCTTCTAATTTAAACGAGAATTTCATGTGTTTTAAAACTCGAAAAGGATATTTTTCTATTTAGAAATAACGAGAAAATCGAAACCCCGTAAGTTAGGGTACAATTCCTCGATATCTCAAAATGCATAACATTGCCTTTATTTGGGAAATTTCATTTTTGAATAGTAGCGAATGTAATATTTAAAACAACAAGTGTTATTTATTTAGGTTAAAATCAAACGATTTGTTGGATAAATGTATTGGGGTCTAATTTGAGGCAATGATATGAAATAAAATACAATGAGCATGAGACGAATATACATGGATACAACATTACACGAATAAATAATAATGCAAAAATGCGAGATAAATGAATTAAAATACATACAATGGCAATAGTCACACAATGTATAAATATTAACGCTAACAATTAAATATTAACATTAATAATTAAAAGCAATGAAACGAACATCATATATAGCAAGCTAAAAATATTATGAAACCAATTGAAGTGAATATGACTATAAAAATGATGGCAACTTAGTTGAAAACGAATGATGCAAAAAAAAAGTTTTCGAAATCAACAAATATGAAGTAATTTAAAATGGAAATAATATACCTATAAAATTTAATTAAATAATTTACAAAATAGTAAGATAAATAACAAACTTAATATGAGTAATAACGAAAGGAAAATTTTTTACAATAAATGAACAAGGTTTGAGATAAGTACATAAAATGATTTTAAAATGAGTAATGTATAAATCAACTTAGAATAATATTTAATAAGTTCAAAATGTATAATATGTACAGCATTAAAATTGACCATGTAAATATATTTTTGTGATGATGATTTAAATATAATGTATAAAGAATTATTTGAAATATGTAATATGTAATAACTAAGAAATAAACAATACAATTTGAAATAAATAAAGGCAACAACAGTTTTTTAAAGAATAGCAAATATATAAAAAAACTTGAAATAAATGGTATATATACATATAATGGCAAGGCGTATAAAATAAACAATACATGTAAAATAGATCGGGATAAAATATACACATAAAGCAAAATAAAATAGATAATAAACATTTGGATAAACAACACATTAAAATAAGTTAAAGTAGATGTAAAATAAGTAACCTATAAGATATTTAAAACCATATAATAAAACATTTTTTTTAAAAAGAAGTGATTAGTAGATGATTTAAATAAATTTAGGATGTGATTGAAAACAAATCAAAATTTGAGGTATAGATCATACATAACATAAAGCTGCCAGGGACCTCAATAAAACACGCCTAAATTTATGAGGGCAAAATGGGACAATATCCCAAGCCCAAACGTGCACTTTAAGCCCCACAGAACAGAGGACTGATTTAAAAAAAAAAGCAATATCTGATGGCCAAATTAAGAGAAAAAGAGAAGCTAAAATAGGGCTTGATCGAAGGACGCTAAAAGATGGAGGGACTTCATGTGCAGATATCCCAATAATTGAGGATGCTCAGGTCCACATCCCACCAAACACGTTCTTTTTCATTTGATTTTAAAAAAAAAAACAAAACCCCTTTTTTACTTCACTTTAGCCAAATTTTTTAACAAAATCAAAAGCCCCCCTATTGTCCATTTATTCTCTGCTAGAGTTTCTTTTGAAACCCTCATTGTCGCCATCTCGATCGCCATACCACCACCACATCTGGTGGCCGGCAAGGTGTCGAAAGAGGCCCTTTTCTAGCCCCCGTTTGGAGCATCCTTGAAAGCCATGAAACCAAAACTCAAAGATGTCGAAAGAGAGGAGATTTTCAGCCCCTCTTGGACCCGATTTCAGCGACGGCGACGGAGAGGAGGGTCTCAACGTCATGGCATGGGGGTCTCCGGTAAGCTCTTTCCTTTTACTATTTGTTATTTAAAATAGATTTTTACAAACACACAAAAAAAATAAAAATAAAAGAAGGAACAGGAAATCAAAAGGCGAAAAAAAGAAAAGAAAAAAAATCAAATCAACCTTTGCCTTTGCTTCTATTCTGCTTTTTTATTGCTTAATCTGTGTAAAAAAAACAAAGAAGTCGAATGTGGCCTTTTATAGCTGAAGATCGACTCACTCTACTTCTATTATCTATTTTTTTTTCTTGTTTTTGCTCTTTGTTTTCTGCTTCTTTTTGTTTTTTGCTTGTTGTTTGTTTGTCTGTTGCTTGCATGCTTGCAGGTGGTGTCAGATGCGCGTGAGGCCTGCGATTGGTGGTGTACGCGGTGGCCATTTGGTGAAGAGTGGTGGCAGACAAGGTAGGGGTTAGGGTTTGTTTAATAATAGATTGTTTATATTTTGAACTCTTTTTGTTATTTTGGGTCTATTGACTTGGGCCAAAAATTGGCCATTACACCATCATTTACCCAATGTTGGTGTGGATGGCGTTATTTGGCAGTAGACGGTGGAAAGTGGGAGAAGGAGGTAAATGAAAACTGAAAATTGGAGAAGGAAACGGAAGAGATGACCCTGCCTGCTGCAGGAAATAGAAAAGTGAAAAAGAAGCTGTGTTGTTGCTCATATTGAATGAACGCTGGCTTCTCCACTGAAGCACCATCATCATTGGTCAACATCCGAGGAGGGATAGTAATCGAGCCATCAATGTAAGAATGAAGGCGATGGGTCTTGATTACAAGAAGCACATGTTGCTTCCAAGCAAGGAAGTTACTGTCATCGATAAGGGTGGCAACCTTTTGAGAAACAGACCCAACAGGATTAAGAAACGTTGCAATTGCACTCACAGAGTCTGCAGAATCAGAATCCATGACAAAAAAAAAATCGCTCTGATACCATAATAAGCATATGATGAAAAGGGAAATAGAACTTTCACTCATACATAAAAAAACTAGGTGCTACATGTTGCTTTATATACAAAATATATAACAGATTTATAAAGGATAAGAACAAAGGACAATGACAAAGGACAGTGAAATTGTTACACCTGGTGAGCTAGACGAGCTGAGCTGTTCATTCATTTTGTTTGTTTGTCATTTCTTCTAATAAGATGAGCTGAAAAAAATCTCTGAATGTATAGTGGAAAGGATATCGGGAATCCCTGCAATTCCAAGGGCGAAAATAGGAAGCATTTACCGAAGTTACAGAAGAGGGACAGGTGAAGCACTCCATTTTCGAGTGGAGAGGGATATGACTTGTAGCTTGGTGGTTGTTCACCAAGATGAAGATGAAGATGAAGCTGAATTTTCAACTCCTTCCTTTCTCTAACTTGATTTTTATATTTTTTAATAATATGCTGATATCATTGAAAATATTTAAAATAATTATCAATACACTTTAATTAATAAAAAGAATTATTTTATCAATAATAAAAACAAAGGCAATAACATTATGATAAATATAATTATTTTATCAATAAAATTGTAATTAAACATAGATTTAATAATTCCTAAATATTAAATAATGTAAAACTTAAGTCATAAACAATTTTAGTCTAATATATTTTATGGTTATTTTCTATTCTTATAGCTGCATTTGAATTCAAAGATATATTTCATCACTAATTTATCTCATTGGTACATTATTCTATCTCCCTGTTTCAATAGTTAATTTCACCACCACCGTCATGTTTAGCCTAATCGGAGGCAATTTCGTCGCTCATCCAAAAACAACTTTAGGCTTTGTTTGCTAAAGTGAAAAGAAAATTAAAAATATGAAAAATTAAAGAGGTAAAAAAATAAAAAGATAAAAAAATTTATATATAATTTATTTCATAGGTGTGCTTGGTAGGAATGATGAAAAATTGAAAAGAAAAGTAATTTTCTTTCTCTTCATTGCTTGGAAGAATTGAAAATTGAAATAAAAGAAAATAAAAAATTTAAAAAATGTAGAATTTTGAACTAACATACACTTACTTACGTCTCATTTTCTTTCTTCTCATCATTCCAATTTGGAAAATTGATTTTATGCATGAGAAAGGAAAATGATTGCCTCTCTATTTTCTTTCTTCTCATTTTTCTTCCCTACCAAACATACTCAAAATTTATTTTCTTTCTACTTTTTCTCTCCCTCATTCTATCCATATTTTTTCACCCAACTAAACACACCCTTAATCACTCAAACGTTAAGTCTCTAACAACTATAGAAACTAAAATTATGCATTTTAGTCACCTAACTTTTAGGTTACTTTCATTTTAGTCAATCAAAAAATATCAAATTTTAAAGTACTAATCTGGGTAAAAAAAATTAAGGATTAAAGTGAAAAAGCGGTAGAAACTAAAATTATACATTAAAAAGATTGCAATTTGTACTTGTTTACACTATTGCTGAAAGTTCTAAATTTCTTTTAAATTTTGAAAATTAAACTTTCAAAATTTGAAATCAATTAAATAAATTGTTTAAAAATGTTATCCCTTTGTAATGTGAACCAATTACTATAATATTGAAATTAATTAATTTAATCTCCTTATAAAATTTAAAATTTCATTATATGTTTTCAAGTTATTCTTAACCAAATCAAATAATTCATTTTAATAATTGTTTATGGGACTCCAATTTCTTTTGATTATATGATCTTGAATCTCTCTTGCTAAGCTAGAAGCAAATAAAAAAAAATCCTTGAAATTAATTAATTTTACCTTTCATGTCAAACAAAACCCATAATTTTTTACATCACTTCTTTACCAAAACGAAAAATAATCAATTAATTTAATTAATTGCAAGAACTTTTTGTAAGTACAAATCACGGTTTAAACAAAATTTAAGTAGCGGAAAAATCAAACAAAAATACCTTCGGCCATTGTCCGAACCAAATGTCAAAATCCAGATATTGTAACACCACTTGTCGAGCACGTCAAAGACTCGATGAGGACATTGTATTTAGCTATACAAAAACACGAAAATTGGAAAATCTAAAAAAAGCCAAATTCTTCTAAGCACTCAAAAACCTCACTAATGGAATTGTTTTCAGAAAATGTATTTTCGATACTTAGGGCTTTAAGCTTGGGGTATTTATAGTGGTGGTTTCCCATCAAAAACTACCATCCCACTATCCACATACATCCACTACCACACAACAAAGTAGTGGGCAACAAAATATGGGGGTTGAGGGCAGCAAAAGTGGGAATAACCCACGAACCAAAACAGTTCCAACATTCTCCCACTTGGTTCGTATTGCCCATGAATACTTAAAGTCGGAACATAATGCATGAATTATGGCGATATTTTCTCTTAGAATTTGAGTAGTATCTTCCAAGTATCACAATACTTCATGCCTCAACATTTTAGCCCAAATTTCTTAATGAATAAACCCAATGTTTATTCTAGGTCTAAACTTTAGTGACATTTCTCGAAACAATCCAATTAATGTGCGCACAAAATATGAGAAACATCAAACTTAACAGAGTTTCATTATAATCGTTTTTATAACGAAAATTTACAAGGTGGGAACAAGTCCCATAGTGACAACATGATCCTTAAATTTGTGTGGTGGGATGCCTTTAGTCAAAAGATCAACTAACATTTGGTCAGTGTTAATGTGTTCAATGATCAGTTTCTTTTCTTTAACACATTTTTTATAGCTAAATACTTAATATCAATATGTTTGTTTCGGCTTCTATTTTTGTTGTTTTTAGCCATAAAGACAATAGTTGAATTGTCACAATATATCATCAACGGCTTAGAAATTGAATCCAAAAGTCTAAGCCTAGAAGTAAAACTCTTCAACCATACTCTATATGAGGTAACTTCAAAACATGAAACGAACTTAGCCTCCATAGTGGAAATAACAATTAAAGTCTGTTTCACGCTTTCCAAGATATAGCTTCGCCAACAAACATAAATATGTAACTTGATATTGATTTATATGAATCGGAGTAACCAATCACCTCCAAATTGTCTAATCGTTTGTACATAAACATGTAGTCCTTTATCCCTATAAGATATCTCAAAACTTTCTTTATAGCTCTCCAATGATCAATACCTGCATTACTCTGATATATTCTCAACATTCGAACTACAAATGCAATGTTAGGTCTTGTGCAGACTTGAGCATACATTAAGCTTCCAACAACAGAAGCATATGGAATGTTTTTCATTTGCTCCCTCTTAAATTTGTTTTTTGGGAACTGGTTTAAATTGAACTTATCACCCTTCACGATAAGAGCAACACTCGGTGAACAAATTTTCATCCAAAATCTTTCTAAAATTTTGTTGATATAGGTTTCTTGAGATGACCTAAGATACTGCGATGTCTATCACGTTGAATCTTAATGCCAATGACATAAGACACATCACCCATATCTTTCATATCAAAATTTTTAGAAAGAAATTGTTTCACTTCATATAGCATACCTCTGTCATTTGTTGCAAATAAAATGCCATCCACATGTAACATAAGGAAACAAATTTTACTCCCATTGACCTTTTGGTATATGCATTGATCCATGACATTCTCGACAATACCAAACGAAGAGACAACTTCATGGAACTTTAAATACCACTGTCGGGAGGCTTATTTCAATCCATATATAGACTTCTTTAGCTTGCATACCAAGTGTTCACCATCACTAGAGGAGAATCCTTCAGGTTGTTTCATGTATACCACTTCCTCTAGGTCACCATTGAGAAAGGTGATTTTCACATCCAGTTGTTGCAACTCAAGGTTAAAATGAACTACTAATGCTAACACAACGGGCAAGGATTTTTCTTAGATATAGGACTGAAAGTCTCAGTATAATAGATTATTTCTCACTGGATGAATCCTTTTGCAACTAGTCTAACTTTATATCTTTCTATATTACCCATTGAGTCTCTTTTTGTTTTGTAGACCTATTTACATCCAATGGCTTTTACTCCTTTAGGCAACGACATAAGATCCCAAACCTCGTTACTTTTCATGGAATTCATCTATTCTTTCATAGCATTGTACTACAATTCTGACTCTTTGCAACTCATGGCTTGTGAAAATGACTCAAGATCATTTTCAGCTCCAATATTATAGTCAGACTCTTGCAAATACACAATATAGTCACTAGAAATTGTTGATTTCCTTTCTCTAGTAGATCTCTTCAATGTTGAACTAAGAATTTTTTGTGGATTATGTTGTTCAACTGGTTGTTCAATAACTTCCAAATTTTCTTGAACAACTTGATCTACTAAAGTGTTTTCAGTGGCTTATGGAGTTTCATTGATTAGTTGTTCAACACCGGTTGAGCTTGGGGGTTTTTTTGTATAATAACCAAACTCTTACCTAAGGTGAAAGATTCACTTACTGGAATTGTACCCCGAGCTCCCACTGATTGAGTCATTCTTAAAAAACTTTGCATTTCTCGATTCCACAATTCTAGTGTTATGAGATAGACAACAGAATCTGTATCCTTTGAATCTTTCGGCATATCCAGTAAAATACCCACTAATGGTCCTTGGGTTCAGTTTTTTTTCTTGTGGGTTATAAACTCTTACTTCAGACGGGCATCCCCATACGTGTATATGTCACAAACTCAGTTTCTAACCTTTAGACAACTCAAAAGTGTATTTGGGACAACATTGGTTGGAACTCGATTTAATATATACACAACCGTCTTGGGAGCTTCAACCCATAAAGACTTAGGCAACTTAGAGCTACTAAGCATACTTCGTACCATGTCTATTAAAGTTCGGTTTCTTCTTTCCTGTAAGAGCCTAATTTTCAGTGGTATCGAAAATAGTGGTTTAAGGCCACCAAATCCGATAAGTAAGTTTTTAAATATTATTATTTAATATTTACGAGTTAAATATAGTTTTAGAAAGGTTTTTGAATTAGTAATTTGTATTTTATAATGATTTATTCAATTAAGTGGTTTTAGAAAATGAGGTATCGAGACTTCATTTTTATAAACCGAGTTGTAAATATCTTTATAAATATTTACGGAGTGTCAAAAAGATAGTATTAAAGTTTCTTTGAAAAATTTTATCGTTTTGGTAGTCAATTAATTATAAAGGACTAAATTGAAAAAGGTGCAAAACTTTCTAATTATAATAATAAAGTGACTAAATGGCTTGATTAATAAATAAGGAGGGACTTAAGTGATAAATATGCCTAAATTAATGGATGAGGCAACATATGAATAAAAAAATGATAAAATAAAAAGAAACAATGGCAAAATTGTAATTATAATGAAATCAAATAAGACAAATTGAAATTTAAAAAGCATTCTAGGCTTTTCTTCTCCAAATTTCGGTTGAAAAACAGAGAAGGGGGAGAGCTCAAGTCGGTTTTCATATTTTTGGCTGTAGGTGAGTTCAATTTAGCCCTATTTTCATTAATTTTTATATTCTTGAGATTGTTACAATTAAGTCCAACTAAACCTTACCTTTGTTCTTTATTTGATTAAAGATTTTGGATGTTTCCATTGATGAATATATATGATTCTTGATGTTAAATTATTAATTTGAGATATAATTTGTTAATTAAAAGTATTTTATTAAGTGATTTTTGATGAATTTCTTGATTAGGGACTAAATTGTTGAAATGGTAAAAATACAAGATTTTGTTGTGAATTTATTGAAAAATTGGGCTGTATTGAATGCCATGAATATTTTTATAGCTTGAATTTGTATTAAAAATGGTTAATTTGCATGTTTTGGGCTTAAGGACTAAATTGAATAAAAGTAAAACTTTAGGGAAATTTTATAAAAATGTAAAAATGAGAAAATTGCATAAAATTAATTGATTAATTGTCTAAATTAATATATTGAATGAAATTATTAATTTATATTAAGATCGGGTGGAAAATCAAGGAAAATAGAAATTTACCAAAATGCCCCTGAATCTTGGTATTTCTGCAATTTAGCCAATTAAGTTCATATGAACTATATTCTGTATAATTTTGATTAAAGTGAATGTTATTTGGAGACGGGTATTATATATATGTGTGTCTGTTCTATTGTTGGAATTGAATTATTATTGGAAATATATTATCGAATTTAGTACTCAGTTTGGATTAAACACGGAATTTGAGTACATTCATAAATTGGTGTATGGTGGTATTGGAGGGAGACATCAGAACATTACCCAAGTAAACGGGGGTTCAGCATCTGTTGCGAACTCTCGTGTTTTATTTTCTGTTTGGAGTGATTTGGGTGGATCAGCTCTCATGAGCTTCTGTTTAGCTTTTATGAGCTTCTGTTGATGATGTACTCTTATCCGTAAGTCGTTCTTCATATGGAAAATCTCGATAAGGTAAATTGTTTAATGAATTTGAAAGATTTGTTAATTATTGAATATTGACCCGAACATAAATGAAAATGAGATATGTTGTGACTAAATGAGATACATGAGTTATGTACTCATGAATTGAGTCTTGAATGGCTAATGCCAACGTATAAAAAATTGTGGTTTGATATGTGAATAGCTATTTATATAGCAATTGTGTGAATTGGGAAATTGTTAATCAAATAAAAGATGTTAGAATATGCGATTTGAGTATTTGACACTTTGTCATTGAATTGATTTTAAGTTGATTGAATGGATTGAAATTGATATATATATTGAAAATATTGATTATTTGAATTGAAGAAAATATTGGCTGTATTTGAAAAGTGAATTGGAACCCTATTAACTGTATCAGGTTGAGTCAGATATAGATGGCATGCCATAGGATTGGAAGAGTTCAGGGATTTCTTCGATTTCGAGTCGATAAGACACTGGGTATCAATTTACTATTTTGGATTAATTCGATGAGGCACTGGGTGCCAATTTACTTTGGTTTAGCCGATGAGACATTGAGTGTCAAATTATTACTTCAAATTATTCGATGAGGCACTGGGTGCCAAACTGGTGTGTTTGGTTGGATCCGTGTATTCGTCCGAGTCTGAGTTGTGTTAATAGGGGTAATTAAATAAAATGGTACTATGATTGATATTGGATGATATTGTATGAGAATTGAAAATGGGATAGTGAATTGAAACATGAAAATGAGTTATCTACATAAATGTACTAACTTGTGTATTTATGATGGTGATTAGGCTTATGTCAAGCTTGAGATTATGATTTATATATATACTTATGTCTAGTATTATACAAATGAAACAGTAAGTTCATAACTGAAATGTGATACGATGAAAAAGGGATTGATGAGTTGATTAATGTACTTATATATGAGAAATTACGTATGTTATGGTTGGACTTACCTATGTTATGAATAAATATATTAATTAGTTAATTGATGTTGTTATTTAAGTTTATGTTTAATAAATAGAATGGAAAATAAGTAAAGGAAGTTATTCGTAGTTTTATGAAAAGGTTAATGATGGTGTATAATATTTATAAAATCCTATTAAGTTAGAAATGAATATATATATATATATGTGATGTTGATAGACTTACTCATTTATGAGCTGGTGGTTATGTAGTTGATAAATCTTGAGGCATTGGTATAGCTTTATATTTAATATATAAAGTTTATTATTGAATTGGAATATTATGTTTAAAGTTTGTACGAGCTTACTAAGCATTCATTACTTACGTAGTTGTTTATCCTTTATTTCACAGATTATCGGAAGCTCGATAGGGTTGGAAGCTTGTCAGAGTTATATCACACTATAGGGTTGGAAGCTTGTCAGAGTTCTATCACACTATCCATTGGTTCTATTGATACTTTTGAATGTTTTGATGTTGGTTATAATGGCATGTGTAGGTTATTTTGGTTAAATGTTGGTCTATATGTGTTTTGTTGAGATTAGTCATATATTTGGCTTGTGGTTGGTATTTTAATATGTGCTTAATTTGCCTTATAATGTTAATGTGTGGAATAATGAAACACAAAATAGTAGTTGAAAATGCATATGAGGTATGTTTTATAACTTGGTGTGATTTGGTATTATGTTATAGTAAGTGTATATGTATTTTATGCTATTGAATAAGTGGTACAACTGGTACTAAATGGTAAGTTTTATAAATGATTTACATGTTGTGTATTAATGCGATTAGACATAAAAGTTAGTTGATTACTTGGTTACATAGTATATATGGTTAAACATAATTGTATTGGTCATTTAAGATGCCTAAGGGCATATTGATTTTATGTGAATATACTACATGTTTAGAGGTTGATTTTTAGAAGCTATAGTATGACTTGTTTATATACACAATGTTAATTGTAGGTTGACACCAAATTGGGTGAGAAAAATGACTTATAAAATAGTCTATTTTCGTCCACATGGTCAGAGACACGGGCGTGTGTCTTAGTCGTGTGTGACGCATGGTCAGGTGACACGACCGTGTGTCTTAGTCGTGTGTGACACACGGTCAGGTGACACGACCGTGTGTCCTCTGTGGCTTGTAAAGGTTTGCAAGCTAGTATGTTTACATGACCTAGCACACGGGCGTGTGGTTCGGCCATGTGACCCCTGCAGCTTTGAAATTTTTTAATGTATTCCGAATAATTTCCTGAGTTTCTGAATTAGACTCGACTTATTTCTAATGCGTATTTTGGGCCTCGAGGGCTCAAATAAGGGATAGTATGTATGAGTTTGATTGGTTTCTGACATGAATGTTATGTTATATGAAATGATGAAATTTTTGTCTGTTTGATCTGTAAACTCCGGTAATGCTCTGTAACCTGATTCCGGCAAGAGATACAGGTTGGGGGTGTTACATTTCCGCAACACCACTCTAATCAAGTGAGACTGGCATGGTGTATTGGCCAACTATACCATTATCTCAAAGAAACTTCGCAAATGGACCAGATGCTTGTCCATCCTCAATGTATCTACTATAATATTCACCACCTCTTTCTGTTCTCACAATCTTAATCTGCTTATCGCATTGTTTCTCTACTTCAGCTTTGAAAACTTTAAAGTCTTCTAATTCTTCGCTATTATGATGAAACATGTTGAGATACATGTATCGTGAGTAATCATCTATGAAAGTGATGAAATATTTCTGACCTTGCATATCCATATCTGGGCAACATATATCAGAATGGATAATTTCCAATATGGTCGAACTCCTCTTGGCACCTTTCTTTGACTTGTTAGTCTGCTTGCATTTAATGCAGTCTATACAAGTATTGAAATCAGTAAAATCTAAAGTACTAAGTACGCTATCAATTACTAATCTCTTGGTCCTTTCAATGAAGATGTATCCTAATCTCCAGTGCCATAAAAGAGAGGAATCTTCATTTATAACACAACATTTGATACCATTTTGAACGTGCATAACATTCTGAGTGACATTATTTTGCAAATTAAGAGAATAAAGACCATCAGGTAAAACACCATTTCCAACAAGTTCTGATTTATAAAATAAACTGAAACCAGTGTTTGAAAAACTAAAACAATACCCAAGAGGTGCAAGTCTTGAAATCGAAACTAAATTTCTAGAAAAACTAGGAATATAAAAAGTCTTTTCTAAAATTAAAACAAAGTCACTCCTAAGCACTTATTCATATGTTCCAATTGCTTCCACATGCGACTTCATCTTATTTCCTGAATAGATGTGTCCCTTAGCTCCCACCGGTTCCCTCAGGTTTCTTAATCCCTATAAGGGATTTGAGATATGGATTGTAGAACCAAAATCAATCCACCATGTGTTATAACTAACATCAACCATATTGGACTCAAAGCAAACAAGTGAGATTGATTTACCTTTCTTTTCAAGCCAACTTTTAAACTTGACACATTCCTTCTTTAATTGTCCCTTCTTTTTACAAAAGAAACATTTGGACTCTTTCTTTATGTCAACTTGGGGTTATATTTTAACCTTCTCATTTTGCTTGGCTTGGACCGCCTTCTTTCCTTGAGTAATCGTCAGTGCACTCTCTCCCATCTCCAATATGAATCTAGCCTCCTCTTGATCACACATGGTCAAAAGCTCATCGATAAACCACTTATCCTTATGTGTGTTATAGGAGATCTTAAATGGCCCATATTGAAGTGAAAGAGTGTTCAATATAAAGTGCACCAAGAAAGCTTCAGACATTTCAACCTCAAGTGCTCTTAATCGAACTGCTAAATTTCTTATCTTGTTAATGTGATCAGGTACACCTTTCATGATAGTGAGATTCATTGATGTGAACTTCATAATTAAGATGTTGGCTAATGACTTTTGAGAAGTTTTGAACTGTTTCTCAATAGCCGTTAATAATTATTGGACATTCTCATAATGCTCAATTGAGTCACAAACATCAACAAGAACCTTACTCTTTATGAACATAGTACTTAAACGATTAGATCGCTCCCATTTTTCATACAGAGCAGGATCATCCTGCGTGTTGGTTTCAATAATATGTGGCTCAAATTTCCTTATGGCATAGTCAAAATCCAAGAACCCTAATTGGAGAAGAATACTCTTCTTCCAAAACTTAAAGTTCTCACTAGTTAATTCAGGGATATCTACTTTATTATCAAACATAATCACAAGTTGTAAAATTGCAAAATAAATGAACATTCATCATTAATGAAACTTGAGGCAAACATAAATCATAATCTACCAATGCAAATTATGTAAATAATGATAGAATTATTTGATTTATTTAAACATAAAAATTGCCTATGGGCTAAAATTTTAATTTAATTAGATTCATTTTATGATAGAATTATTTACCATCCTTTTGGTAAAAATTATTAAATTCATTTTCATAATTCTTGTGGGTAACTATGAAAATAATTTAATAATTTTATCTTAATAAATTATGTAATGAGATTTAATACTATGTTTTCCGTATGTGATTTTTAACTTTAATAATTTTACTTAACTAAAGATGTTGTGAATAGTCTTTAACTAAATAAAATTATGAAAATCACTAAGCTAGATATTAATCCTTCAATTTTATTTAAAATTTTTGCTAAGTCATTATGCAACATCTAATGTCTATAAACCTTATAAGATCCTTACTACAATAAATAATTTCATTTAATTAAAGTTGTTGTGCCCGATTCTCTAATTAAATAAAATTATTTGGATCCCTAAACATATATTTTGTAGTTTTATTGCTAAATACCTTATGCAATAAGTATAAAATTTTATGCACCTAAAATGTATGTAACTAATAATCGATAATTCACATACAATTATTTACTTAAGGCACATAAAAATATTCAAATAACAAATCTCTAAAATTTTTCACTAAAATATTTATAACAAAATTAATTTTAGAAATTTCACTTTAATAAAATACAACGATTTTGCACAAAAGTTTATAATAAAAATTCTCAAAAAAATGTTTGAAAATAATTCAAGAAACATGGAATCGTTATTTTGAGAAATTAACAAACTTTTAAAACTGGACAAGACAGAGATTAAATTGGCTCAGATACCAAATGTAAGCACAAATCACAGTTTAAACAAAATTTAAAGAGTGGAAAAATCAAACAGAAATACCTTTAGCCATAGTCCGAACTAAATGTCAAAATTCAGATGTTGTAACAACACTTGTCGAGCACGTCAAAGAACCGATGAGGACGTAGTATTTAGCTATATGAAAACACGAAAATTGGAAAACACAAAAATGCCAAAATCTTCTAAGCACTCGAAAACCTCACTAATAGAATTGTTTTTAGAAAATATATTTCGATGCTTAGGGACCTTAAGCTTGGAGTATTTATTGTGGTGGTTCCCCATCAAAAACCACCATCCCACTATCCACATACATCCACTACTACACAACAAAGTATTGAGCAGCAAAATGTAGGGGTTGAGGGCGGCAAAAGTGGGAATGACTCACGAACCAAAATGGTTCCAACATTTTTTTCTTTACTTTTAACTTAGCATGAAAGATTCAAGACTATATAACCAAAAGAAATTTAAGCTTTGTAGGCCATTATTAAATATAAGTTATTCAAGTTGATTTTATTAAAGACAATCTGAAACATAAAATAAAAGTTTAAATTTTAGGAGATTAAATTAATTAATTTCAATATTATAGTAACAAATCGCTTTGACACTATGAAAGGATAAAAAATTTTCAACAAGTTAATTTTGATGTTTTGAAATTTAAAATTTTAAGATTGAAAAAAAATAGAATTTTCGATAATGAGATAAAGAAGTACAATTTGACAATTTTTTAATGTATTATTTAATTTCTACCACTTTTTCACGTTTATTCTTAACGATTTTTTTTTGAAGGGATGACAAAGACCTAATTAAGGCTGACCTTTTAAAAAGGTTGGGATAGGAGGAAATAGGCGACCCAAAAAAGGTCGGAATAAAGGATCCATATGCCGAGTTTTAAAGAGTTGGATCATGGCTCCATCAAAGGTGCTTAAAAATAATTAGGTTAAGTCGGTTTTTTTATAAAATTAACCTTAAAAAATTAATTAATTACTTAAATAACCTATTTTCAGATAAAATACGAAACTAATCCAAAATCTACAGTAAAAGTTGGTGGAGCCAAAGTGCTTGGCGCCTTCAACATGTCACGTCAGCAATCCATATTAAAAAATTATTTTTTTATGGAGCTATGTAGAATGGCAACACTTGCATAAATACTAGGGAAATATTGTGGTTTTTAAAAGTATAAGGGGGTCTTTAGTAATTTTACCTTTTTCTGGTGTAGCCAAATAAATTGGCGCCACCAGACTTCAAAAAATTAGCTCCTGACACCCTATTTCCCTATTCAAACAGTTTAAGGCCAATTTTTTTTATTTTTTTTCTCTTTCACGTCAGATTCTTTGAATTGTCTTATTACTTTTTCTTTCTTTTAAGTTTATATTTATTTACTTTTTTAAAGTTTTTATTTCTCCTTATTTATTTTATTTATTTGTTTATTATTTATTTTAAAAAAATTGAAATATATATTTGAAATATTTTATAATATTTTTAAAAATTTTAAATATATATTTTTGAAATTATTTTTAAAAATTTAAATATATTTTTAATAATATAAAATATTTAAATATTTTAAAGATATAACCTTTCAAATTTATTATTATTTTTATAATATTTTAAGTGTATATTTTAAATTTTAAATATTTTTAATTTGTTTTATAATTTTTTAATTTTTTAAAATGTATTATTTTTAAAGATATGACCTTTCAAATTTATTATTTGTTTTATAATATTTTAAATGTATATTTTAAATATTTTTAAAATTTTAAAATAATTTTTATAAATTATTAATTTTAAATTAATTTTAAATATATTCAAATATTTTTAAAATTAAATTTAAAATTTTAAAATTAATATTTTATTTGGTGGAGCCATTTAGAATGGCTTTATCACTTTATAGTTTACTTTTTTATGTTTTATTAATATAAAATTTTAATATTTCATATTTTATTTTGGTAAAGTCATTCTTTATGGCTCCACCTCTTAGTTCTCTTGCATATATAGAATGGTGAAATTGTTGTGTTTAGTAGGAGAGTTCAAAAAATCTATTGAAGATGAATAATGAGGTGTTTTTGGTGTATGCTCTTTTTTATGGTGAAATTGTAGAAGGTGATGATGGTTCTATATTTCAAGGTCGGCAAATAGTAGGTTTGCGATTCAAAAAGATTGTGAAGCTAGCAGAAATGAAAAGGAAGATCAGTGCGAAAATAACTATCCGTTGTGAAATCCAAATCATTTTACAGGTTTCCAATCTCTATAGATCCGTTCAAATTTTGTGAGATGTAGCTGTTAGATGATGATGACTTCGAAACTATGATGGAAATATGATGGTTGACTGGAGTGAGAACCCCCAACTAGTTGAGTTATTTGCTGAGTTAGCAGACTTAGACCTGTTGAAAATGTTAGTCATATAAGTCAACATCGCGAATTTCACTTTGATCTTAATGTTGGATGGATAGATCAATTAGAATGCGAAGGGACATCACAGATACCCAAAAATCCTAATTATGGTGGGAGTTTGTATAACAACGCTACCCCCGGTCCTCGTCTACAAATACATCCGGAGGTGATAATAAGCACAGAGGCAAATTTCAGAGAAATGACCAATAATGGCGAAAATTTTGATCAAGACGTTGAAGATTTTAGTGACCCCAATGTTGATGAGGTTCCGGATGATATTGATGATGAAGGCCCGGAATAGGTTGAAGATGTTCACAACTCTTTATTTAGTAACCTGACTCGTGGTATTATTTTACGAAATGAACCTGGGGCGACATGTTGAATATAGATCCAGATGCAACGCATGTATTCGAGTTCCCTAAGTATGCCAATATAGTACTTGCTCATAGATTAGCATCAAATTCACAGTTCGAGGAGTTGTTCATTGGGCAACAGTTTAAGAACAAGGCGGACTGTGTGTTTGCCATCAAACAATACAGCATGAAGTTGTCGATTGATTACAAGGTTTCCAAATCTACACCGACATTATATGTTGTGGAATGTTGGAGAGCCGGTGATGGGTGTGGTTGGTGAGTTTGAGTTGTATTTATACAGAAGACTCAACAGTGGCAAATACGAAAATTAGAAAGGCGTCATACATATACTGTCGCACGTATGTCTCAAGACCACTGGAAATTGGATGCCAAAAGTATTTGCAACTGCATCATGCCACTAGTGAAAGATAGCCCAATCATTTCTGTGTCAACATTGATTGCAGACATGCAAGCTCGATTTCAGTACAGAGTGTTGTACAGGAAAGTATGGTGGGCGAAACAAATGGCCATGCAACAATTGTACAGTGACTGGGATAAGTCATACAATGAACTTCAGAGTTGAATTTCAACAATGGTGGAGTACATCCCAGGAACTGTTGTGGACTTGCAAACGTTGCCTTATAGAGACCCTAATGGATAATTGAAACTGGGGAGAATAGTTTTCCGTCGACTATTCTAGACTTTCGATCCATGTGTTAAGGCCTTCTCCTACTGCAAACCGTTAGTGCAAGTTGATGGAACATGACTTTATGGAAAATACATGCAGATACTTCTGATTGCGGTTGCACAAGACGGTAATAAAAATGTACTACCGATCGCTTTTGTCATCGTGGGGTCAGAGAACTCCGAATCGTTGGTATATTTCATTCAAGAAATTACGTAGACATGTTGTCAGGCAAGACAACATTTGCATTATCTCTGACAGGTCGAAGGGTCTTGTTGCTGCAATTTGGCAATCCAAGGTTTTATAGAGGTCTGTCTATTGTATTCGTCAAATCGCTATCTGTAATACCCCAAACCCTGCCTAGATATTATGGCCGAATCTGGCGATGCCACATGATAGGGTGTTTGAAAAATTATGTTGTTGCGATAAAACCATTTCCGTTTGTTTACTATTCTTTACCTCTTATTAGTTCCAAAAACTTTTACTTATTTAATCAGTTGATTCAGAACATAACTCGTTTTAGAAGCTTTTAAAGAAAAACAATTTAAGTAATCGTGCGTTTTAGAGAAACTATTTGTTCTTTTAAAAACCGAGATTTCCTACCACTAGCAGTTACTAATCCATGAAGTAAAGAAAATAAAAACCAAAACAAATCCAAAAGTTCGTAAGTCCAAATTACAACAAAAACTTAACCAAATAAAATAAAAAAATAAAACCAATACTCATAGATTAAAACCATAGAAGTCTAAAACCGTGGTCACTGTCGAGTCTTCCGCCGCTCTGATCAGTCTAGGTCCAGGGATTATCTGTGCACATTAGGCAGAGGGGGTGAGTTTACGTAAATTCAGTATGTAATCCCATATAAAACAAACAATAGTAAACACAGTGTACAGTTAAAAGTAGTCTGGGCCTAAGCCCCTTTTAGTATTAGTAGCAATTTGGCCTTAGCCCAATTCAGTATTAGTATCAGTAATGTACAAGGGCCTTAGCCCATCACAGTATCAGTAACAAATATATAGTATACAAAATCAAAGTCCTACCCAATCAGCCTCTACACACCATCTCCGTCCATCCCTACACTCAATGTGGGGTTCAAAACACCCATCCATCCCTACACTCCAAATAGCACCAAATGCAGCACATAAGTAGTAGTTTGCAGCTGAGCTGCCAGATATTAGGCTTACAAGCCTTTCAGTACACTTCCTCCAAATATCCATATCCCAACTCGACGCAATGCAACATACAGTAAATGACATGCTTATATGCAACTAACAATAATCATACATAAATATATTAGTAAACAAGCATAAATTATACATTCAGTTCACACATTTAGGGTTCTAAGTAGTGCTTATCAACCCTATAGTAGGTTCACAGTTGTCTTGGGCGATCCTTTCAACCTTAAAACACATTTCAGTAAAATGGGCTCACACGCCCATGTGGCCTGCCCGTGTGGGCCTACATACCCGTGTGGCCCACATGGCCCAATTTGGCCTTGGCCGTGTAATCCATTTTTAATGTAACCAATGCTAGCTAAATATTCATATATGTTTTTCCTCCTCCTCCTCTCCATTCCACATTCTTAATAAAAATATATTTTTACTATTTACTTATATGTTCATTTAAAGCTGTCTACTTGAGTCATTATCACTCAATTATTTATATCTTGAGCTACAGAATTCTAAACTAAGATCTGCTTCATATTTTTGAAACTAGACTCAAATAAATTTCTACCATAAAATTATTAGAATTTATAGTTTATCAAAGAAGTACAGTAAAATCTTCAAATTTATCCCTATTCTGCTGTTTGACAGCTTCAACCTTTCCTTACTAAAAATTATTTATCTCATATCACGGAATTTGGATGATGTTTCTGTTTGTTTCTCTTAAAAATAGACTCATTAAGTATTTAAAAATATAAATTTAAGCCCCTAATTATTTTTTTATTTTTAATGATTTTCCAAAGTCAGAACAGGGGAACCCAAAATCATTTTGACCTTGTCTCACAAAATTTATTATATCTCATAATTTATAATTCCATTGCTTACACTGTTTCTTCTATGAAAAAATAGTCTCAATAAAATTTAATTTCATATTTTATTCAACCTCTAACTCAATTTCCATTATTTTTGATGATTTTTAAAAGTTAGACTACTGCTGCTGTCTAAAACTATTTTAATGCAAAATGTTGATTTCCAAGTTTATAACACCCTTATTTCCTTTCTCTACAATTTTTCACATCATTTTCTCTTATTTCTCTTATTTATTGATAGCAAAAAATTTTGGTTTTTCGTCAAATCTCGTTTTCTGCTTTTCGGGTACACACTTATTATTGATTTACTGTAAAAACACCTCCTAGTGTTCCAAGACCTAAATATCGCCATACCAAAGCCCGATTTAGTGATACTAACGAAACTAAAATGAAATTACCACGAGTTATATAACCTTTAGTAGTAAGAAATCTTACCCTCGATCAAGAACAAGAGCTCTGCATGCTTAAGACGTCAATGGACAACCAGTAACCCCTTAATTAACTCATAAACACTAAGCGTAAAACCCCTCTTTAACCACTTAGCTAGAAACGTTAAGATTTAACAGAGACGAAAACTTACCAAACTTGTACCTAATGTTACACAAAAATAGACGTTTGAAAAAAAGAACAATTAGTAAACAAAAAAAATGAAAGGAAACGAGAAGAGAAGGTGAAGAAAGAGTAAAAATTCGGCAATAGGGGAAAAGAAAAGCAAACGCCAATTTTTTTGCAAGAAGGAGAAACCAAAATTTGGAAGAAAAACAAATAATATCAAGATAATTTGATAACCCACTAAAATCCCTTAATCCGCTCCCTACACTTTCCACTACACATCCACTACTCGGCATTTTAGTTCAGTTCAAACTCTTACACGGCACCAATAGCAAAAATAACTCCATCGCATGCACTGGGATTCAAAATCAAGACTACCAACATACTAACACTCTACTTAACCACCAGACCAGCAGGCCCATTTTGATATATTTTTGCCAACAATTAAACTTAAGCCTACTGAACAGGGTTAGGGCTTTATTCAGAAAAATTTCAAAATTTACCAAAGGCATGGCTTGAACTTGGGACCTCCCATACACACTCAGAACACTTAACCATTGAAGCAGATACATATTTTATGTCAAATTCATCAAAAACTCAAATTAAAATTTTGGGGTGTTACACTATCAACTTTCACAATGAGTACAAGAACAAAGTCTGGCACAAAAGAATTGTGAACATGGGTAAAAATATCGTATTTAAATTCATATTTGTAAATATTTCGAGTCCATTTCCTAATTGGGATGGTAACGCATTTTATTGGAATACATACGTAGGATACGAGCTGGAAGCACATCGATTCAAACATAAGTTGGCGAGGTTAGAGCTGATATGGCAGGGTCCAAACCTTCTCTTAAAAAATGGTTGGGTAACATAGAGCCGTAACAAGGGGATCAATATTTTGACGAGGGGTACCGTATGGTCATATGACAACTAACCTTGTTGAGGCCATTAACTCCGTCTTGAGGCATACGCGTCACTTGCCAATTTCAGTGGTTTTTTCAGCTATATTTTACATACTAGCAACTTTAATGCCAAAAATAGGGTTGAAACAAGCAAAATAATTAAAGGCAAGACACGTGCACGTTGAAAAAATCAGGGATGCCATGGAAGAGAACGCTCAAAAGGCTAGGTAAATGAATGCAGAACTATATTCCTAAAATTTGAAAACTTTTCGAGTGATAGAGTATATCAGTTGTAGGCTGGGGATCCCTGATCTCTGAAATAGGTAGTATGAGTGCGGGATGTTCCAAACACTACGATACCCGTATGCGCATGTGGTTGCAGTGTGCTACCTACAGTTTCAATGTCAAACAATATATCGACAATGTGTACACACTTGAACGTACGTTACGTATTTGGGGTAACGAGTTCCTAGTGTTAAAGGATGTATCGACATGGGAAATGCAACCACCTGCGTTTGAGATGTTGCCAGATCAGTCACTACGTAGGTGAGTCAAAGGTTGACCGACAACAATTAGGATTTGGAACGACATAAATATAAGAGAACAAGTCGATCCAAAGCGTTGCACCATATGTAGAATAGTTGGCCACAATCGGAGCAAATGTCCTCATGGAAACGTCTACACTGGTCAATCTTCATGGTCTGAAAGAAATTAAATGTTGTACCTAATGTTTGCATTTTATAATCTTTTAAAAATAAAGTTTGTATTATTTAGTGTTAAGCTTTTATTTAAAATTAAAAATCGTAAGTTTTAATACTTTAAAAAATATTATAAATTATACAAAAAAGACTAATATATAAGTTGTGGAACCCTAAACCAATACAGCAAATATTACATAACACTTAAAATTTACATAACTCAAAATTGGAAAGAATCGAGAGTAGTATCGTCGTTCGGGGCATAATGTTTTACGGGCCTTCATTGAAGAGGTGGACGTTGGGGCGTACTGTACACATCAGGAGGATCAGTAGCTGGATCGAACGTGGCCTGAAGTGAGGTGGAGTACATGTTATTCCCAAACATATCAAATGATATCAGTGGTTTCTCTAGGTGAAATGAACTCGAACCGCCTATGTTCGAGTGATATGAACTCGAACCGCCTATGTTCGAGTGATATGAACTCGAACTGACAATATTCGGGTGATATGAACTGTTCTTCAACTCATCACAAAAAGAGTCAACCCATTGGTCTGATGTGTTTAAAGGTTGGTCCTCTGAGTTGGGCTCCACCATATGTTGATCCTCTAGCTCCCCCATAGGTTGATTTCCACGTTTGTAGCCATGACCCAGTACTATCATAAGTTGTCCGCCATATAAATAAACACACCATCGAGTCATGTACCATTGCATGTATTCAGTCAATGGATTAAAATCAAACATGCAGGAATGCATCTCAGGCCGCCTGTCGTACCGGGCATTCCATAGTGTTACATAACATTGATGTTCCATATTCTAATCTGTTGTATGTTTCTCTCTCATGGTCTTACCGTGGACATTAGTAAATTGTTGTGGCTCGACTAGCACAAATTGTCTACACCAAATTGTCGCATAACTCAATCACCATTGTACCATTCAGTGGTTGAAAAGTTAAGGACCGGCATGTTAATGCACCACATATGGGCTTCAGCATGAACCCACTGAGGAATAAGGATTGCAATGTTCAGTGTAGAATATAGCATCCACAAGAACTGCACAATATAACATAATGAGTCAAGTCACATCACATACTGCAAGTGGTTAAGTTAAATCAACGTTACTTAAACCATATTAATATATATTACTTTCTCTCCGGCGTACGCCTCTATCATTTGGCTGTAAATGATTAATGTTTGGCTCGCACCAATTCTCGGAGACGTGGCCCATCTGAAACCAAAACAAACACGTTAGCAGTTAAACTTTTAAAAATATTATCCACATTATGAGTCGTTACATGTTAAGTATAATTTTGTTTTTACCTATTTATAAGTGGCCACAATATGGTTGGTGCCTAATAGCCGCTAGAAACGACATCCTGTATAAAGCTCAAGACTGCAGCAGACCCATACAACTAGCCATGTTACTAACTCCATGTTTTGTTGCTCAGCAAAGCTCATAGTACAATACGACCAACACTGCTGATCCCCCGCTGTAACTACCGGCACAAGAAAAATCCTCCAATAGAGTCAAGTACTTTAAGTGGACCCTATTAGACGTGTTGTTTGGCATAAGTACCCCCCGATCAGCTACATACTATAGGCTCGAGCAGCACACATCACCTCGTGCTTAGTGGCAGTGCTCAATAACTCTTTAAAATTTGCTCTCAACCATGTTAAGTCAAGCATGTAAAATTTTGTTCCCCATCACTAGGAGACCATCCAAGCAATCAGTGGCATAGTACTGGAGGTTCCAACATTTTGCTTCGACCCGTGACCACAACACCGCCAACTCGTAACCCAAGTTGCATAGCGACATCTTCTAATTTGATAGTGCACTCCCTGTACAGCATAATGAAGGTGTGGGTCACCATACACCACCGCTCAACCAAGACGGATATTAAGTTCGCCCTTAGGTCAAACCTTCAGATCAATGCAACATCCTCAAATCCCGCCAACTATTAGTATGGCATGACCCGCTCGTCTGAATCGTACTTGGGAAAATGAAACCGCGACATCAAAACTCGATACCCATCCTGTATGATAAATTTTTATAAAAATATGATAAATCAATTATCTATATAATTTAAACATAAAATTATATAATGAAGAGTAAAATTGAAAGGTTGAGAAAACAAAACATCAAACTTATACTATACCAACATAGCCATTCTAAGTATTCTTTACTTAAGTTAAATTAAATAAGTAATAAAATATTAATAATAGAACGAAGATTTTCCATAAAATATTAATAAAACACATAGAAATCAAATATGATTATTATGTCCTAATCATAGTTAAGCATTAAAACTAAAGGCAACTATATAACTACAAAAGTACATAAAAATAATAATAATGTCCTAAAAACTATAGGTGGTATGGGTAAATATAAAAATAAAAAAGATTTATTTTATTGAATTGATATCCATAATAATACATAGAGTTTTACATATAATATAAACTAGACATATTCAAACTCGAAAATTTATCTTACATATGAGAACTTTTATAAAAAAATTCACTCGTTAAAGACAAATATAACTTTTTGTACCCCACAAATGAAACCAAACACGAAAAAAGAAAATTAAGCAAAAAGGTTGTCATATTAAAAATTAATATATAAATTTATGAATGTGTACTAAAATTAAAAAATTATAACTAACACGTTGAGATTAATTTCGTGCAATAAAATAGTTAAAAGGAATAATAACAACTAAATAGAGATCAGTTTCATGCAATTAAAACATGTTGAACAAAGTAGCACTTAGCAAGAAAAAATGAAAAACTAAAACGATTTTTTTATTTAATTTATAATTAATTTTACTGTTTCGTTAATCATCGATGAAATATGATCTGTATTTGCTCCGAAGACATTTTGATATCTGCATAATATAAAAAAAATAAATACAATATAATTAATTATTATATTACAATAACTATAAAATATAAAAATACAAAATAAAATTATAAATTATAAATAACTTACTTTTTTTTCTTTTCTTCCTTCCTTCTCAAGGGGCCAAGCTCCACCTTATATAACATTCATCTTTTTTAATTAATATTTAAGTTAATGACTAATCACATCGCTGATATCAACGACATGAAGTGATTAGTTATGATATATATTTTTATTTTAATTTAATTTTTACTTTTTAATATATATATTTTAAATAAAGTCATATTTTTAAAAATAAATCCTTTTTTAATAAATATTTTTTTATTTTTAAAATTAATTCAAATTTTACTTTTTAAATAAAATATTATTTTTTAAATTTTAAATGTAATTAAAAAAGGTTTGAATATCTTTAAAATAATTAAAAATCATAATTTAAAAATTATCTTTAAAATTAAAAAATATTTAAAATATACATTTAAAATATTATAAAACTAATAATAAATTTGAAAGCTCATATCTTTAAAATATTTAAATATTTTATATTATTAAAAGACATATTTAAAATTTTAAAATATATATATATTATAAAACATTTCAAATATACATTTCAAGTTTTTTTTAAATCAATAATAAAAGATACATAAAATAAATAAATAAGGATAAATAAAAACTTCAAAAAAGTAAATAAATATAAACCTAAAAAAGAAAAGAGTAATAAAACAATTCAAAAAATCTGATGTGAAGGGGAAAAAAATTGGCCTTAAACTGTTTGAATAGGGAAATAGGGTGTCAAGAGCCAAATTTTTGAAGTCTGGTTGCGCTAATTTATTTGGCTCCACAGAAAAAGGTAAAATTGTTAAAGTCCCCCCTTATATTTTTAAAAATCACAGTATTTTCTAAGTATTTATGCAAGTGACGCCATTCTACATGGCTCCACCAAAAAATTAATTTTTTAATATAGATTGCTGACGTGGCATGTTGGTGGCGCCAAACACTTTGGCTCCACTAACTTTTTACAGTAAATTTTGAGTTATTTTTGTATTTTATCAAAAAGTAGGTTATTTAAGTAATTAATTAATTTTTTATGGTTATTTTTATAAAAAAGCCAGTTAAGTCGCACTTAACCTGACTTTTAAAGTGTTGGCTCATGTGCCAACCTAAAAAAAGTCAGTTAGTGTACGTTTATGCCAATACAAAAAGAGTTGATTCAGGGTCAATTAAGATGTCGAATTACATCATGTCTAGCTAACTTTATAAAGGTTGTACCAGAAGCATCCGTTTTTGTTTATATTCTTTAACCAGTTTGATGAACATATTGACTTCTATTTTTATTTATTTTTTCCACTATAAAGATTTCAGCAAAGTGAAGATGGAAGTATCCATTTCTAATACCAGAAGAATCCGAGCTATATGTTGAAGTTCAGTAATCACCCAATTACCCCAGATTTATATGTATATTATACACCCTTAAAATGTTTGCTAACCATACTTATAAGCAAAAACCAAAGGCATACAGGCGAAATAATAATTCACAAATCAACCATACATTTTCTCTTTGCCAATCGAGGTTCATTAGTATGACATTGCGTTAAAAATCATAAAGTACTAAAATGGAAGGAGATGCCAAGTTTGGGGGCAAATAATTTTGAATCAAATTGCGGGGTTTTGATCTTAAATTAATACAGAATAATTTAAACTTTGCTCGGATTAAAATATTAATGTGGTTTTACCATTCAATGTGTTTCAAAATTCTAACCATATATAGGGATGGTAATTTGAGAAGAGAAAAGATAAATAAATAAATATATATATATGCAAAACTTAAATGTGTAAGACGTTAGCTGTTAGACATAATGGTATAATTTAATTGAGACAAACATGAAAGAAATGTTGAGACCTTCATAAATTGATATTTACCCAAATTCACCATGGCACAAACTAGTACAACAAGGTGGAGCTAGTGTATATAAATTATACAAAACCTACATACATAAGGTATCGCATCACCCAAAAAAATGAACGTTTGAGCTCAAAATGAGCTCCACATATTTACATTCAAATGCATCAACATGAAGCACGATTGTAACTGCCACTCTATTTTCCATGATCATGAATGTAAAATTCATTGTTTTAC
The DNA here is from genome assembly GCF_025698485.1 of Gossypium arboreum. Classification (NCBI taxonomy): domain Eukaryota; kingdom Viridiplantae; phylum Streptophyta; class Magnoliopsida; order Malvales; family Malvaceae; genus Gossypium; species Gossypium arboreum. The sequence continues at coordinate 4,031,206 of NC_069081.1, forward strand.
TAAAGACATCATAAGAATGGAAAAATATAGCTTGAGCTTGTAAGAACAACTTCAGTTAGCCTATAGAACCTAACTATAACAGTGTGACAAACCACAAACAATTAGAGACTACCTAAGCATGTCTTCTGTATGCATTTGTGGCTGACTTAATGCTGGTGAGATGCTGAAAGCATTGCCATCGTAAAATGAAGTGTGTCCGATAGGCATTGGTCGATCTGGGATCCGAGGAACTTCGATATCACCTTCTAACATTTTCAGTGCATCCAAAATAGTAGGCCTCAAAGCTACCATTACATGAGCACACAAAATCCCAACCTGCACAAATCTCTCCATTATAGCCTTTGGGTTTGAATTTACGGAATCCCCGTTGTCGATCAACGAACGATCCAAAGCCTCATCAAGTTGTCCTGCCTTTATCAGTGACCAAGCCCAATCTGTTATCAAAAACGCACGCGGTGAACCCGATGATGACAAATCCAGAGCTTTTCTCCCACACATTATCTCTAGAACAACCACACCGAAACTATAAACATCGCTCTTTTCGGTCAGTTGGCCGTAGAGAGCATATTCAGGGGCCAAGTATCCATGAGTTCCTGCCACTCTAGTAGTAAGGTGAGACTGGCCTTCTCGGCTCTGCTTTGCCAACCCGAAATCAGCCACTCTCGCTCGCATTTCAGCGTCGAGCAGTATATTCGTAGCCTTAATGTCCCTATGATATATTGCAGGCTTCACTCCATAGTGCAAATAAGCTAACCCTTTTGCCACATCCACAATTATGTTCTTCCTCTGAGGCCAACTCAATGGTTTACTTGCCAGTTTCGAATGGAACAAATGATCATCGAGATTTCCATTCGGCATGTAATCATAGACAAGATACCTTCGACACCCTTTGTCATCGTAGCTTTCATCACCCTCCATCATACAGCAACCTCGAAGAGGCACCAGATTTCTATGCTTCAAGTTGCTAATAATCTCAACTTCATTGCAAAACTCTTCATCTCCTTGGAACTCTGATTCTATAATCCTCTTTACAGCCACCACTTTCCCATCTGGTAAAACCCCTTTGTAAACAAAACCAAACCCCCCTCTCCCTATAAAATTCTTGTTTGCAAAATTATCAGTCGCCTTCTCAAGATCCTCAAGTTTGAACCAAATCGAACCTGTATTAGGCCTCAATTTTGGCCTAAACCTTTGTTCTTCAAAATTAGAATCGGAGCCACCAACACGTTTCTTTGTAAATCTTTTTTCATACCAAAAGTATAACCCCAATAAACAAAAGGCAACAAGAAGAGCAACCCCAGCACCAGTCAAGCCAAAAACAAGGACTGAATGTCTTTTACTGGATGAACTAGATTGTTCATTCAAAGCCAACGAAAAAGCACATTTCAAAGCTCCATTACTTTCAGGTCCAAACTCATTAGCGATCCCAGCAGCATATAGAACAGTAAAATAAAAACAATCGGTACTGTGAGTTGTATTACCATCAATGGAGACCAATTCAGACTGAACTTGGTTACCTGCACGAAGACAAGTATCACAAGCAGTGAGATCACTGAGATCAGATCTGCAACCCTGGTCAAGTTCAGTGGATTCCCCAAGCTTTGCGACCCAATCTTGTGTTGATTGTATGCCGGCACAAAGCTCAGGTGTAACCACAAACTGCTCAGGCTCAACACAAAGGGAAACAAGATTATTAGGAAGAGAAAGTGAGTTGAGTTTTGACTGGTAATCTTCAAGGCACGAAAGAGAAGCCGCCAAATTGGGTAGCCCGAAGAGAGAGGTTTGTTTAAGATGTTGGGCAAGTCCAATACCAAAGACCGATAAGACAGATATGCAGCAGTTTTCTTGTGCAGTTTCAGCTTTGGAGGTTGAGTTAGGGTGGAAGTTAAGACAAAGAGATGAGTTCCATGGGATTCTTGTCACATAGTTGAGGTCCATTGGACAGTTTACAGATGAGTTGGTGGTGGAAGCAGGAGGCGAATCAGCTAAGATGAAGGGAAGGGCAGACATGAAAACAAAACAAGCAACCTCAAAACAAATCTTCATGTTCTGTCTGTGCATCTTTGTTTTTCGTTGAAGATTGGTAGATTTTCAGGCAAAAGGGAAGATAAGGGTGATGACAAAGACAAACAGGACGGAAGTTGCAGAGAATGAGGGAATCAGCACTGGGTCAAACGAACTCATCCTCCATTTCAAATCTTATTTGGCTGCTTTGTTTCTATTTTTTTTTTTTTTACCAAAGCGCGCGTCAATTTGCTGCAGTAGTAGAAAAGGACTTACGATTGGAGCGTTGAATATATGCATGCATGCTGATTGCCAAGGGCTTCTTTGTTGCTAAATGGGGGTAGTTGGGTTTCGTTATTTCGGGAAAATCTTTATTATAAACAAAAGTCCAACTCCTAAATCATTGTCGGCATTTGCAATTAAAATATTATTTTTATGGTTAAAATATTAAATACGCTTCAAGTCCTTATATTTTTCTCATATTTGAATTTTAGTCCTTTTACTTTTATTTCAAGAATCCAGCCCTCTACTTTTTTTGTTTTCAAAAATACAAGTTCAATTATTAACATTGTTAAAGTTCTATTAAATTCAAGTTCTTTATAATGTCATATTTTGTCACATGACTATCAAATGAGTATTATTTTTTTATAATTTCAAAAGGTCGCACAAGAAAATTTAATGAAGAAATTTAATGGTGTTAACAATTGGATTTGAATTTTAAAATCTAATAAGTAAAATGACTAAATTCTTGAAAATAATAGTAGAGAGATTAAATTTATAATATATAAAGGGTACAATGATTTGAAACATATTTTAACCCGTTTTTATATTCATCATGTACATTCTATAATAAAAATTTAATTAACCAACAAGCGTTGAACAAGCGTTGGGTACAGTAGTAAGGTAAATTGCACACTCAAGAACAGACTACAAGTTTAAATCTTAGAGACAACGTTATTCGAATAGACAACCACAAAACTTTGAATGTAGACTATTAAAGGGATTTGGAAGATTAAAAAAAAAATTAATGGTGTTAATAATTACACCAAATTTTAAAATTTGACAAGTAAAATGAATAAAATTTTGAAAATAATAATAAAAGATTAAATTTCAAATGTGTAAAAAGTACAAGGACTTGAAACACATTTTAACCTATTTGTATTAATATTAAATAATAATGGATGTACCAATTTTTGTCTATGATTCAACTCTTCAACTGATGAGCATAATAGCAATTAAAAATAAAAATATTTTGTATTTAATAAAGTGTTTTATTTAAACGCTTAAATACACGTCTCTTTATAATAGTAATATACCAATTGGCTATTTACTTAAATATTTTTTAACACTCTTTACTTAAATAAAAAAAAATGCATTCATTATATAGTACTCGGTGAGGTTAAGCAAATAAACTATTTTAATTTGAGAGGCCGGCATGTGGTAGTTTGGTTTTTGTTTTTACTTTAAATACTTTTATATAGATTTAAGGAGAAAATTGACTATATAATTTACTATTCATCGATAATATGAAAATGGATATTAATTAAATAAAATTTGACTAAATTATTGGTATTTTGTTTAGAAATTTTTGTACAACAAACATATGTTCATGTGTCAATTTATCTGCTTTAGATCTGAAAGCTTATCTGAAATTTGAGAGAGTTTAGACAAAAATATTAGGCATGAAAAATGGGTTTGGACAAAAAAATTAGACTTGTTTAAAATATGAACCGCTCGAATTTGAACAATCAAGGTCTGAACTTAGCCCAACCCAACCCAACCTGACCCGTTTTTAAGTTTATAATACTTTATATTACATTATTTTTATTTATTATGTAATTTGTAACACATTAAAAAATAAGTTTATACTAAATATATAATACTACTCTAATTTAAACATTAAAATAATGTTAAAATTACTATAAAAATTTTAATAAATAAAAAATAAAACTATTAGTATTAAAATAATATAAATGTTTTTAAAATATAATATGAGCGAGTTTAAAATGAGCTTGGATTAGTTTTTGCAAATATGAGTGGGTTCGCGTAAAATTTTAGACTCATATTTCAAACCGAATCGGACTTAAACAAACATAAAAATTATTAACATCATACTTAAATCCAACCCACCTCACCTATAAATACCTCTAAACATAAGCGTGTGAGTTTTCAACCATGTATATAGTTTTAATAATTTATAGAAGAACAAATATTTACTAACTTTGAATACTGTTTTCCAAAAGAAAAAATGGTAAGAGTAGATTAATGCTTCCTTAATAATTATATATATAGGAAGACTAGGTGGAAACTAGGAAAAGACTAAATGGTAATTTTATAACTAGGAAAAAAATATAAGAAAAAACGATATGAACAAACATAATCTATGTTACCATACAAAAGATGGAAACTAGGTGGTTTTTCTTTTTAGATATTTGAAATTCAAAATATTTAAAATTTGATACTAAATGGTAATTTTATATTTAGACTTCTATGTGGGTTATTGTAATTTAACATAATTAAATATATGTGATTAGGCTGTTTGGCTTTTGTAAGCAAATAGATTACATCGACTGTGTTAACTTTATTATGTATTTATGTTTATAATGATTATCCATAACTGAGATTAAATTACAAAATTAATAACGGAAGAGGTGAAATTGTAAAATATTAAAGAAAGAAAGTAGATGTTTGATGTTTGATGTTTGAGATGAAATAGTAATTGAAGGAGCCCCCTGCCTATGCTAATGCTGGTCTCCACTGAATGGATGTTGTCGAAGACATGGGCAATGGTTCAACTTAACAGAATTTCACCCATTGTAATCTTTATGTATTTTTTTATAACAAAACTAAATGCTTTCTTATGCAACGATGGGCTTCTATTTACTAGTTGTTTAGTCTATTTAATTTGTGATATATATTAAAAGATATCGTTCAAAGCATGGGGTGGTGGCGCAGTTGGCTAGCGCGTAGGTCTCATAGCTTCTGAGTTATCCTGAGGTCGAGAGTTAGAGCCTCTCTCACCCCAATCATTTTCCATTTTTCAAAATCTAGGATTGGACATATGATATAACTTGCTTGCTCGCTCGCTCGCTCGTAGGTTCTGCCTACAGCATCACCAAGCAGTAGGAACTCCTTAACTTCAGTAGGCGGTGTTGCATAAGATAACAATTTCTGAAGTGGAAAATGAAAATCTATTTTTTTTTCTCTGTTATTAGATACAACTTCGTTTTCTAGTAGCTTGACATCTTTAGTTGTGATAGCCATGCTGACAGCAAGTAAAGCTATTTTTCCAGAGCAAAGCTTTCAGCTCAGCACATAAAAAGTAAAAAGAACAATAGCACACATACTTGAAAACTTCCTGTAGGAACTTGTCCAGAACTAAAGCATTTTAAATAAAACCATCCATGCCAGTGCAGTCATGTCTTTGAACTTTTACGACCTCTAACGTCTACAAACTGATTGCTTTCCAAGTGCAGGCCACACTGCCACTTGAATTTGTTACAAAATTACCAATAGTCCCCACAAGAACAGGCTCCGTCTCTAAAGTGATGGAATCGATTCACATCTCTCACAACTATTTCTCGTTCATAGATGTTCGATATGAACTTGATAACCGTGTGACAATCCCCACAGATCCGGAGGTTTTTAGTTATGCGTATAACTACTTCAGGGTTTGTGTTAAGTAGTCCGAATGCAATGGCCAACTTTTCACTGTGAATAATGAGGTTTTGTTCTTTCTCTTCTTCACTTATGTCATGCAACACAAAACTGGTGTTTGGTATATAACCAGCTGCCTTGATTTTCTCAGGCAATGCTTCCAACAGGTTATATATTTCCTTCGACTGAGGATGAGATAAATCTCCACTGAGGAACAAGTGCGCTTTACTTTTGATCTCAATCCAACTACATCCAGGGTTCTTTTTTATGCCTTCACATTTTAAACGAGCTCTCAATTTATCAACCTCCTTCCACATGCCAGCTTCAGCATACATATTCGAAAGCAGAATATAGTTACAACTATTCTCCGGCTCTAAAACAAATAGCTCTTTCGCCGCCATCTCGGCAATCTCTAAATTTCTACTTTTCCTGCAAGCAGCTAACAATGCACCCCAAATGCTAGGTCCGGGTTGCATTGGGATTTTCTTAATGAACTCCTTAGCTTCTGCCAATCGTCCAGCACGTGCCAAAAGATCTACAACACAAGCATAATGCTCGTGTCTTGGTTCGACAGAGTACTTTGTCTGCATAGAATTGAAGTATCTTAATCCAAACTCGACAAGACCAGAATGACTGCAACCGGACAACAACCCTGTGAATGTGATTGCATCAGGGTATACCCCGGCTCTAACCATGTTCTCAAAAGTCAAGACCGATTCCAAACCCTGACCATGAGAAGCATAAGCGGTGATCATTGTATTCCAAGCACACAAATTCTTTTCATTTTCCAGTATTCTATCGAAACAACAACGAGCATTGACAAGGCTACCACATTTAGCATACATAGCAATAAGCGCAGTCTGCACCGAAGGATTTGATTCCAAACCAATCCTATTCACATATTCGTTAATCCGTCTCCCACGTTCAAAAGAAGCTGAATGTGCACAAGCAGGTAAAACACTCATAATTGTTACCCAATTAGGCTTAACCTCAGAATCTTCTTTCAACATCTCATCAAACAAACTCAATGCCTCCTCAGCTAACCCGTTTTGCGTGTAGCCAGAAATCATAGATGTCCAAGAAACTATATTCCTACACGGCATCCCCCGAAATAAGTCCTCAGCTACCCGTATCTCCCCTTCTTTCATATACCCTGCAATCAAAGCATTCCAAGAGGACACGGCTCTAACAGTAATTAGATCGAACACCTTATTTGCATCCCTTAATTCACCTACCTTCACATAAAAATCAATCAAAGACGTGCCGACGTAAGCATCCAACTCCAACCCAAATCTCAAGCTTTGTCCATGAACACATTCTCCCATCCAAACATCCAATACATTAGCACATGATTTAAGCACAAAAGGAAACGTAAAATTATCACCCTTAAGCCGTAAAGAATGCATTTCATGATAAATATCTATAGTTTTTAAAGGGTATCCATTATTTGTATAAGCTCTAATAATTGAATTATACAATAAAGAAGTTGGGTATTTTATTTTACGGAAAACTGTTACAGCTGATTCAAGGTCACCTGAACTTGCATACATGGCAACCATTTTGGCGCCAAGAAAAGCATTGGGTTGAAGCCCGTGAAGGGTCATGTGGGCATGGATTTGTTGCCCTAATTTTAAGAAGTTTTGGCCAGTTAAGAACTGGAAAAGGGGTGCATAGGATAAATGAGGAGGCGCATTTTGATCTGAAATAGGTTGCAAGAGAGTTTGTAAGGTTGAAGTGTAGGGAAAGGGCTTTGGTGTTGTGCATTTTGTTTGGGAAGGATCAACGTGGGGATGAATTGTAGAGAGAAAAGCTTGGGGTTGAGGCGGCTTGGGAAGTATAGTTGCTGATGAAGAGCGTAGAGCACGAAGCATTGGAAGGGAAGGGCGCTTAGGTAGCTCACACAAGGAGTTCTCCGGTAAAGGTTTTGTAGGATAAAGTATTTATATATAAATCGAAAAGTTGACAAGGTTAACAGTCCATATCATAAAAGAAACCAAAACATAAACCAGCAAAAGAAAGACAAGATAACAAAGAGACTACAACAAGAAACCCGGTCCAACAATCCATTAGTGTGCAACGATTAAGCGTTCTATGATGAGGGTGTGTCCGCGTGACAGTTACATAGTTTGAATCCTGTCTAAATTATTCTCATGGGTCTTTGGTGTTTCCTGCTTTAAAATGCTTCGAACCTGCTTGCTTCCTCCCCATAGCTTGCAACTTGACAGGCTCCTGGCATTCAATTCAACAAGGATTTCCCTGTTAACATGGAGCTCAACAAGAATTCTATCATTGGCATATATCTTAGAATTCCTTGACAGGATATCATGTCCATATCAAGGCTTTATTTGCCATGCTATGCCACTCCAGTTGTCATATAAAGCCCAGTTAAATATTAGTTGGTACGCATTATGGGAAGAAGTTTGTTCCTGTTGATTTCCTTGCTGTCAATTCCCACGAACCACTACCTGCTGCCTCCCCCAACGAGCCCTTTTAGAGTCTTGGTATAGTTTAATGGCTTGCAAAATGGCCAACACCATGTCAAGAATGTACACGAAGCATTGCAAGCAAGTGAATGGAATGAATAGAGAGAAAGCGGAGAAAAAAATTGCAGCAGATATTGTAACACTGAGAGTAACAATAGTTGATGGTTTGTAAGGTACAGAGAAACTGTAGGTGACCGAGAATAAAGTCAAGCAAGCAAAAGGTTAATTTGAAAGCATTTTAGAGAGAGCTTTGAGATTTAGAATGTAAAAATACCAAAAGTCCTAGGAAAAGTTGTGAGAACTCATATTTATATTTATAAGTTGGAGGAATTAGAGTTACAAAACCAAGCATTTAGTAGGAGTAACGAGACTAATTTTTTCTATTGCAAAGATACTAATGATTTTTTTTTCTTTTTTGTTAGTAAAAAGTTTAAATTGTTGGTAATGGACATAGTGAATAGTGAATTGGAGTCTATTTGTTTTCGAAATAAGAGAGAAGTACTTAATATTACAAGAAAAGGTTAAAAAAACTCTAAAACTATTTCTATATCTGATCCATTCATCCTGATAGTGAATATAGTCTAAGAATTTTGTTATATTCTAAGGTTATTTTCACTTTTTCTACTTTGGTATAGTAGTATATTATGAAACATCTTTTGCGGAACATCTTTTAAAATACAAGTTATTTTTAAAGAAGGGTTTTCTTTTTTAATAAGAGTTGTTCTTGAATAAAAGTTATTTTGACATGTTCAAACATCAACTATTCTCAACGTAGTTATTCTTAGTAGAGATTATTCCAAACAAGGGTTATTCTATGATGATGTTTTTTCTTGAAAAAACTTGTTTTGAATAATGTCTCTTTTTTAAACAACACAATTATTCTAAATAAAAGTGTTAAACCGTATTTGTTTCGAACATAACTATGCTTGAAATGTTATCCTTCTAAACAAAAGATGTTTCGAACATTAATTGTTCTTAAATGATAACTATGCTAAATAAAATTTACTCTAAACTTAAAATTTATCAAATTGCCACCAAAAATTTCAACTATTTAACAATACTAAGATTCACAATCTTTAACAATACCGAAAAATATAACATGATCAGTATGCTAACTTAAACTACCAAGTTTTCTAAAACATAAAAATTATAAAAAAAATAAGACTAAATTAACTAACTAATTAAAGCTTTAAAACCTTAAAACCCTTCATCATTCGTGAGTTTCTTCTTCTCCTAGCTTCGAAATTTTGATGATTTTAAGAGAAAATTATTTTCTCTTTCCTCCCACTTATTACTTAATTTAACTAATGTTTTAATATATTAGTAGTTTTTAAATTATAAATTTTATAACGTTTTATGAATATAAAAGTTTACTAACCGGCCACACAACTCTAAGGGAGTATATTTGCTATACAAGACCCTCACATTAAATTCTAAATGTAGATTCTTTAAAAATTGAATTTTGATATTTTTATGATTTAGTTTCTATACTCTAATTAAGTATTAATTCAATGAAATTACCTAATTGAAATTCAACTCACTTCTAATATAACTCTATAAATATTTAATAAAAATATTTACAGATCTGATTTAGGGAAACGAGATTTCAAAATCACATTTTTCGATTCTACTAACTTTCGAGTCATTATAGATTAAGTGAAACTAATTCACAAGTTCGATTTTGTTTTAGTGCATCAAACTCTACTTGCATTGTCGCTTTCCAAAGAGGATTCTTTGAACCATGTTTATAAGTCCTAAGAGGGACGGAGGAGGTAACATTTGCAATGTAATGAACAAGCTTTTTGATTTTGAATATCTTGTTTTGGGATCTAGCGACGAAGCGAGATGGAAGGAGTATGTTTGATGAGTTTGGATTTGCTTGGGTGTTTGGGACGAAGGAGGGTAGGGAGTAGTAGATTGAGGCACAATGGGTGATTCAGTTGGAGGAGATGAATGAAGGTTGATTTGAGAGGACGTAACCATTAGGTTTTGGGTAGGTGGTGGTCGGTTTTTATGAGTATAAGTAAGTTTTTTTTTATAAAAATAACCTCAAAAAAATTTAATTACTTAATGGACCTATTTTTTTGATGAAATATAAAAATAATCTAAAATCTACAGTAAAAATTAGTGGAACCGAAGTGTTTGGCGCCACCAACATGCCACATCAGCAATCTGTATTAAAAATCAATTTTTTTAGTGAAGTCATATAGAATAGCACCACTTGTATAAATACTAGGAATACTGTAATTTTTGAAAGTATGGGGGGTTTAAGTAATTTTACCTTTTTCTGGTGGAGCCAAATTAATTAACTTTACTAAATTTCAAGACATTAGCCTATCTACATATTTACCTATTGAAACAAGTAAATTTTTTACCTTTTTTCATTCACGTTACTTTTTACGATTCTTTGTCTTTTTTCTTTTAAAGTTTTTTTATTTATTTGCTTTTTAAGTTCTTTTTATTTGTCATTTATTTATTTTATTTATTTGTTTATTATTGGTTTTATAAAATCTGAAATGTATATTTTAAATGTTTTATAATATTTTAATTTTAAATATATATTTTAAAATTTAAATATTATTTTAAAATTTTAAATATTATTTTTAATAATATAAAACATTTAAAATATATTATTTTTAAAGATATGACCTTTCAAATTTATTATTTAGTTTATAATATTTTAAATGTATATTTTAAAATTTTAGAAATTTATTTATTTAATTTTAAATATAATTTTTAAATTATGATTCTTTAATTATTTTTAAAGATATTTAAATTTTTTAAAAATACTATTTAAAATTTTAAAAATAATATTTTATTTCAAAAGTGAAAATTGAATTGATTGGAAAAAAGAAAAATGATTTATTTGTTAAAAATTGTGATTTTTTAAATATATATATTAAAAAGTAAAAATTTATATTAGAAAATTAAAATATATATTACAATTAGTCTCATTGTGTCAATGACATCAACGATGTGACCAGTTATTAGCCTAATTGTTAGTTTTAAAAAAAAAGATAAACGTCTTATTTTAAGAAGGTGGGTTTGGTCCTCCTTCAAATATTTGTAGAAGGAAGAAAGAAAAGAAAAAAAAGTAAGTTATTTATAATTTTTATTTTGTATTTTTATATTTTATAGTTATTGTAATATAATAATTAATTATATTTAATTTATGTGTTTTTTAAATTATGCAGATATCAAAATGTCTTTTAGCACAAATATGGATCACACTTCATCGAGGATTAACGAAACAGGAAAATTAATTATAAATTAAATAAAAAAATCATTTTAGTTTCTCGTTTTTTCTAAGTGTTATTTTGCTCAACGTGTTTTGGTTGCATGAAATTGATCTCTATTTGGTTGTTATTATCCATTTTAACTCTTTTTGCATGAAATTGATCTCTACGTGTTATTTATAATTTTATTAATTTATGACATATTCATAAATTTATATATTAATTTTTTTAATATAACGACCTTTCTCCTTAATTTTGCATTGTTACTATGCTTGATTCTATTTGTAGGGTACAAAAAAGTTATATTTGTCTTTAACGAGTGAATATATATATTTTTATAAAGATTCCCATATGTAAGATAAATTTTCGAGTTTGAATATGTCTAGTTTATATTATATGTAAAACTCTATGCATTGTTATAGATATCGATTCAATAAAAATAAGTATTTCTTATTTTTATATTTACCCACACCACCTATGTTTTTTAGGACATTATTATTTTTTTTTCATGTACCTTTTGTAGTTATATAGTTGCCTTCAGTTTTAATGCTTAACTATGATTAAGACATAATAATCACATTTGATTTCTACGTGTTATTAGTAATATTTTATGATAAATCTTAATTCTATTATTAATATTTTATTACTTATTTAATTTAACTTAAATAAAAATACTTAGAATGGCTACGTTGGTATAGTATAAGTGTGATATTTTGTTTTCTCAACCTTCCAATTTTACTCTTCAATATATACTTTTATGTTTAAATTATATAGATAATTGATTTATCATATTTTTATAAAAATTTTACTATACAGGATGGGTATGGGTTTTGAGGTCGTGGTTTCATTTTCCCAAGTACGATCCGGACGATCGAATCATGCCATACTTAACGCAGACGATTTCACTTCTCATGTCGATACATCCCTTAATACGGGGAACTCATTACCCCAAATACGCAACGTACGTTCAAGTGTGTACACATCGTCGATACATTGTTTGACATTCAAACTGTAGGTAGAACACGTTGTAACCACATGCGCACACAGGTACCGTAGTGTTTGGAACATCTCGCACTCACACCGCCTGTTTCGGAGATTAACTCCGTAAGACCGTGGCGAAATCCTCGACCGAAAGCTGATGTACTCTGTCACTCGTAAAGTTTCCAAGTTTCGAGAATATATTTCTGCATTCATCGACCTAGCCTTTTGAGCATTCTCTTTCATGGCATCCTTGATTTTTTCGACGTACATTTGTCCTGCATCCAACTGTTTTACTTGTTTCAACCTCATTTTTGACATTAAGGTTGCAAGCCTGTAAAATGTGGCTGAAAAACCACTGAAATTGGCAAGTGACGCGTATGCCTTAAGACGGAGTTAACGGTCTCAACGAGGTTAGTTGTCATATGATTGTACCGGTACCCCTCATCAAAACATTGAGCCCATTACTACGGCTCCGTGTTACCTAACCACTGTCTGAGTGAAGGTTTAGACCCGCCATATTAGTCTCTAACCTCGCCAACTTATGTATGAATTAGTGTGTTTCTAGCTCGTATCCTACGTATGTATTCCGATAAAACACGTTATCATCTCAATTAGGAAATGGACTCAAAATATTTACAAATACAAATTTAAATACGATATTTTTACTCATATTCATGATTCATTTATACCAGTCTTTGTTCTTATACTTATTGTGGAAGTTGACAGCGATGTGACGAATACAATAGATGAACCTCCACAGAACCTCGAATTGCCGAATCGCAGCAACAAGGCCCTTCGATTTGTCAGAGATAATGTAAATGTTGTCCAGAAAAACAATATGTATCCACAAGTTTCAAATGAAATATGCCCACGATTTGAAGTTCTCCTAATCCATGATGACGAAAGCCAGCTAGTACATTTCCATTACCGTTTTGTGCAACCGCAATCAGAAGTATTTGCGTGTATTTTCCATAAAGCCATGTTCCATCAACTTGCACTAGCAGTTTGCAGTGGGAGAAGGCCTTAACACATGAATCAAAAGTCCAGAACAGCCAACGGAAAACTCTTCTCCCCAGTTCCAATTGTCCATTAGGGCCTCTATAAGGCAACATTTGCAAGTCCACAATAGTTCTTGGGACATACTCCACTATCGCTAAAATCCAACCCTAAAGTTCACTGTATGACTCATCCTAGTCCCCATACAATTGTTGCATGGCCATTTGTTTCGCCCACCACGCTTTCTTGTACGACACTCTGTACTGGAATCGAACTTGCATGTCTACAATCAATGTCAACGCAAGAATGATTGGACTATTTTTCACTAGTGGCATGATGTAGTTGCAAATACTTTCTGCATCCAACTTCCAATGGTCTTTAGACATACGTGTGATAGTGCATGTATAATGCCCTTCTAATTTTCGTATTTGTCACTGTTGAGTCCTCTGTATAAGTACAGCCCAAACCCGCCAACCACACCCATCGCCGACTTTCTAGCATTCCCCAATATATAATGTCAGTGTAGACTTGGCAACATTGTAATCAATCAAAAACTTCATGTTGTATTGTTTGATGGCAAACACACAGTCCGCTTTGTTATCAAATCGTTGCCCAATGAACAACTCCTTCAACTACGAATTTGACGCCAATCTACAAGTAGGTATTATTTCGACGTACTTAGGAAACTCAGATGTATGTGTTGCATCTGGATTTACGTTCAACATGTCGCCCCCAGGTTCATTTCGTAAAACAATGCCACGACTCGGGTTATTAAATGAAGAGCCATGAACATCTTCAACCTTCTCTGGGCCTTCATCATTAATATCGTCTGGAACCTCATCAACATCGGGGTCATTAAAATCTTCAACGTTCTAATTAGAATCTTAACCATTATTGGTCATTTCTCTGACATCTACCTCTGTGCTTATTATCACCTTCGGATGTATTTGTAGACGATGATCGAGGGTAGGTTTGTTATACAAATTCCCACCATAATTTGAATTTTTGGATATTTACGATGTCTCTCTGCATTCTAACTGGTCTATCCATGTAACACCCCTAACCCGTATCTGTCATTGGAATAGGGTTACGAGGTATTACCGGACTTATACACTAACATTTATACAAAATCGAGTCATAAATTTTGCATTCCACATTAATTCTTTTCAAATTTCACCATAAAGTCCCTGATATGGGCCTATGAGGCTCAATACATGCTTTAGAAGTGGTTCGGGGTTAAACTGGCAATGTTGGAAATTTTTCTTTGAAGATAAGGGCACACGCCCGTGTGGCCTAGAACGTGGCCATGTGGCCAGCCCGTGGGGATCCCATGGCCGTATGGCCAACTCGTATGGAATTTTGACTTGCATTTTCTTAAGTATCAAAGTGGCACACGGCCTGGGCACATGTCCATGTGGCTAGGCCATGTGGTAAACTGATTTTTCACCATTTTAAGCCATTTTCACACAATTTTGACACATGACGGTGCTTGAAACCCGTGTTCTTCCCACGACTAAGACACACGGCCGTGTCTTTGGCCCATGTACTATCCTGACTTTATATTTAAGGATACAGGGGACACACAGTCATATCACACGCCCATGGGTTTACCGTGTGTCACACACGACCTAGACACAACCCGTGTGTCTACCCGTGTGGACCGAAATAGGCCATTTTAGGCCACTTTTCTCACCCTTTCATCCATTACCTGCATTTAAACATAATTATACTAATTCCAACCAACCAATCAATCATTTTATGCCTAAAACATGCATTATGTATTAACACACTACTACTTAACCATTAAACAAGTTTCATACACATATGCCATCCCTTTTGTATGCTTTAACCATCTATAACTTTATCCAACTAAATACTTATACATGCCATATAAATTAAAAGATAATAATCCAAAAATTACCGGAGAACGTCTGGATAGTGTGATTCTTGGTAATGATCCGATCCTCTGACTCCACGTTAATCTACAAGACATGTCAAACACATACAAGTAAGCTTTTGAAAGCTTAGTAAGTTCATAGGCTTAGAACGTAAACTTACCAAATATGGCAAAGCATTCGTATATTTTATAATTTACTAATTTCTCTTGTCATTCACAAACCAAGTTAATTTCATTTAATATTATTCACGCTTAAGCTTCATTCTTATGGGCCCATTTATCGCTTACCATCTTTTTTCAAATTAAGAAACTATACGGAATTGAGTACTTTGTCTTCACTTTGCCATAGTAAAACTATGGACTTGCATATGATCACGTTTCACTTTTCGAAGCTATGGCTCAGCCATAGTCTTACACGAGTCATATATCATACCGATGCCATATCCCGGATATGGTCTTACACGGGAGCACTTATCATTATTCACCGATGCCATAGCCCAGCTATGGTCTTATACGGATCACTTGTATCACATTAATCCGAAGCCATAGCCCAGCTCTGGTCTTATACAGAAATCACTTATCTTTTGTTTTCCAATGCCATAACCCAGTTATGGTATTATACGGATATCGCTTATCACTTGTTGCCATGGTCCAACCATGGTCTTTTTTTTCATCAATTCATCGTTTGTCACTTGACAGAAGTACTCAATTCGATGTTTCATTCAATTTGATTATTTATTCAATTTCATATTTTTACATTGTTCATGGTTTTATCATAATCATATAGTATAACTCATTATAAAATTCATAATAATAACAATGATCACTAAAATTTAGCCACATGAACTTACCTGGGCTGATTCGTAATAGTTGTAGAAGTTTGAGAAAATTATTCGACTATTTTCTCCTTTCCACGATTCACTTCAATTTCTTGATCTATAATTGCAAAATAATTCATTAGTTAGCATTCATTTAAAGTTTGTTTTTATCTCACAATTTATACCTTTAAATTCACAAAATTACACTTTACCCCAAATTTCACAATTTTTACAATTTGGTCCCTGACCAATTAACTCATCAATAGAACCTTTTTATTCTCAATTAACAATTTCCTTAGACATTTTAAGTTACTTCGAAACCATTGAAATTTATAATTTTCACATAAAACCATAATTTCAAGCTTTTTTACAATTAGGTCTCCAAATATTCACTTTCCATATAATTCTTTCAATAAAATCAACATATAACAAATTAAAGCTTTAATTCCATATTAAATCATCATAAAATTCCAGCACTTATTTATGGCAACTTTCAAAATCAACCATGAAATCAAAAACTAATGAATTAGATAATAGGACCTAGTTATAAAAGTCCCAAAAACATAAAAATTTCAAGAAATAATCAAGATTTGAACCTACTTGCAGTAAAAATATGAAAAACTAGCTCTAAGGTTTCTTCAATGACTGTTTTTAGCTGAAGAGGATGAAGAAAATTGAAGAAATCTCTAGATTTCCAATTACATCCCATTTTTTAACTATTCAATTTTACTTCTTTTCCAATTTTACCCCTTGTTCACACCTAATTTCAATATTTCCTACATACACATGTCGTCCAACCCAATAATAGGTGTTTAATTGCCTATTTAGTCCTCCTTTGATTATTACTAGAGCTATTTAGTCACATTTCACAATTTTGTACTTAATTCAATTTAGTCATTTTTACCCAATTGACTATCGAAACCTTAAAGTTTCGTTAAAATTTCTTGACGAAACTTTAATACTAACTTCCTAACACTCCATAAATATTTATAAAAATATTTATGGCTCGATTTAATATTTTGAGGTCTCGATACCTTGTTTTTCACTTTTAAATTATTTAATATTTATTATAAAATACTATTCACTATTTCAATCATTTTCCTAACTTCACATCTAACTTATTTTCATTAAATTATCAATATTTTCCATTTATTTTTCAGATTTAGTAATCTCGAATTACTTTTTCGACACCACTGGAATTTGGCCGTTACAGCCCATCCGACATTAAGATCAAAGTCAAATTCGCAATGTTGACTTATTGGACTAACATTCTCAACAGGCTTTAAGTCTGCTAACTCAGCAAATAACTCAACTGGTTAAGGGTTTTCACTTCCAGTCGACCTCCATATTTCCATCATAGTACCCAAGTTGTCATCATCTAACAATTGTATCTCACAAAATTTAAATGGATCTGTAAAAATTGAAAACTTGTAAAATAATCTGCACATTGCCCTTTCACAACGAATAGTTATTTTCGCACTGATCTTCCTTTTCATTTCTGCTAGCTTCACATTTTTTTTGAATCGCAACCTTACTCTTTGCCGACCTTGAAATACACAACCAACATTACCTTTTATAATTTTATCATAAAAAAGAATGTACATCAAAAACACCTTATTATCTATCCTCAACAGAAATTTTGAATTCTCCTACTAAACGCAATAATTTCACCATTCTATATATCCTCGAGAACCAAGAGGTGGAACCATAAAGAATGACTCCACCAAAATAAAATTTTAAGTTTTTATATTAAAAAAATTACACTTTTAATAAAGTGGTGGAACCACCAAAATAAATGGGCATTGTTTTCAAGGCTAAAGAGTGGTTGTCCTGTACAAGTGTCACGTATTAGTAACATAGAATAATTTTGGAATATAGTACATCTATAATATAAATGAAAAAAATTATATAAAAATCAAATAAGGTATTAGTTAAAATGATAAAATTAATAGTGTTTTAAGTTTAAATTCAATTATGTGTAAATATTTTATAAATTTTTATATAAAAATATAAAACGATAAAAACACCTTAAAAATATATTTTATAAAATTATATTTAAAATTAAAAATATTTAAATTTTACATTTAAAATATTATAAAACAAATAACAAATTTGAAAGGTCATATCTTTAAAAATAATATATTTTAAATGTTTTATAATATTAAAAAATTATATTTAAGATTAAAAATATATTTAAAATTTTAAAAATAATATTATTAAACATTTAAAATATACATTTCAAATTTTATAAAACCAATAATAAATAAAATAAATAAAATAAAATAAAGGACAAATAAAAACATAAAAATTAAATAAATAAAAAACTTAAAAAGTAAAAAAATTACAAAGAACCGAAAAAGTAACGTGAATGAAAAAAAATTTACCTGTTTCAATAGGCAAATAGACAGGCTACTGTCTTGAAATTTGGTGGCGCCAATTTATTTGACTCCGTTAGAAAAAGGTAAAATTGCTTAAACCCCTTTCATACTTTCAAAAATCATAGTATTTCTCTAATATTTATACAAGTGACACCATTCTACATGGTTCCACAAAAAAAATTAATTTTTTAATGCAAATTGCTGACGTGGCATGTTAGTGGTACCAAATATTTCGGTTTCACCAACTTTTATTATAAATTTTAGGTTATTTTCTTATTTTACCAAAAAAATAAATTATTTAAATAATTAATTATCTTTTAGGTTATTTTTATAAAAAAAAGGGGTAAAAGTAAGAAGGGAAGGGGTGGGGATGGAAGCGTAAAATAGGGAACATAAAATTTGATGTTTTTGATTGCGGGAGTTCCAATGGAGATGTGGGAAATGTAGGCGTGAGGTTTTTTACTAAAGAATTACAAAAAAATTAAAAAAAATTCCGAAATAATACAGCATAAAATGTTTTTACCAAAATGGTATGTTCAGGGTGGTCACGCCACTCTAACAGGCGGCACCACCCTGAATTTTGACACTCAACAGTGAAAAAAAAAAACACTGAAAACGAAAAAAAAAAGCTAAAAACGAAAAAAAAATAAAAAAAATAGATGATATGGGTGCCAGAGGCGGCACCAGTGCCCAGGTGACCTTTTCAGGCCGATTTGATCCCTCATGCATAGGGGTTTTGTTTTTTTGTTATGGTCCCCCAAGGCTTGAGTTTCGAGAACAAAGAAGGAGAAGAAGAAAAAGAAAAGAAGGAGAAGAAGGAAAGAAGAGCAGAAGAAGAAAGAAAAAGAAAGGGAAGAGGAGGAGAAGGAGGCCGGCACTTGAGAGAAGAAAAAAGAAAAAGAAAAAGATAAGGAGAAGAAGAAGGAAGGAAAAAGAAAGGAAAAAAAACGGTAAATTTTTTTTATAAATTTGAGTAATTAATGTAGTTTAAGTTATTTATTTTAGTTATTATTATTATTGTTGATTGATTTAGATTTAAATCGATATAATTTTTATTTTTATTTCTTTGCAAGGTGTTATTTGGTTAAGAAGAGATATTAAAATATGTTCGTATTTATTTTATATTTTCATTGAAGTAATACGCATGTTATGTGCAAAGAATGTTTTATTGTTATTATGTTATGTAATTTATTTGTTATGTGTGTTTTAGGTTGATTAAATATATTTTTAAATTTATTTGACTTATTATATTCTGATTATTTTAATTTTTTTATTTTTTATGTGATGTGGGTTTTAAACCTTTTACAAAAAAATAGTATAAAAATAAAATACTAAAAATATATTAATGAAAAATAAAATACAAAAAAACTTTTTAGGAAAGTGGTGCTGACGAGTTTTTGCTAAAATAATATAAAAAATAAAATATGAAAATAGTATATTTTAAAAAATCCGAAAATAAAAAATACGAACAAGGTGCCAAAGTCAGGGTTATTTATTAAATTAATATAAAAAACTTAAATAATACATTTGAAACATTTTTGCTAAAATAATATAAAAATAAAATACAAAAATAATATATTTTAAAAATAATATACTGAAAATAAAAATACGAATAAAGTGCTAAAATCAGGGTTATTTATTAAAAATATAAAAACACTTAAATAATACATTTGAAACATTATGTATTAAAATAATATAAAGACATAAAATACGAAAATAATATATTTTAAAAATAAGATACTGAAAAAAATACGAAGAAAGTGCCAAAATCAGAGTTATTTATTAAATTAATATAAAAAACACTTAAGTAATACATTTGAAACATTTTTGCTAAAATAATATAAAAAATAAAATACGAAAATAAAATATTTTAAAAATAATATATGAAAATAAAAATACGAATAAAGTGCTAAAATCAGGTTATTTATTAAGAAAATATAAAAACACTTAAATAATACATTTGAAATATTATGTACTAAAATAATATAAAGAAATAAAATACTGAAAATAATATATTTTAAAAATAAGATATGAAAATAAAAAATAATAAGAAAGTGCCAAAATCGGGTTATTTATTAAATTAATATAAAAACACTTAAGTAATACATTTGAAACATTTTTACTAAAATAATATAAAAATAAAATACGAAAATAATATATTTTAAAAATAATATACTGAAAATAAAAATATGAATAAAGTGCTAAAATCAGGATTATTTATTAAGAAAATATAAAAAACACTTAAATAATACATTTGAAACATTATGTACTAAAATAATATAAAGAAATAAAATACTGAAAATAATATATTTTAAAAAATAAGATACGAAAATAAAAATAAGAATAAAGTGCTAAAATCAGGATTATTTATTAAGAAAATATAAAAAACACTTAAATAATACATTTGAAACATTATGTACTAAAATAATGTAAAGAAATAAAATAGGAAAATAATATATTTTAAAAATAAGATACAAAAATAAAAAATACGAAGAAAATGTCAAAATCAGGATTATTTATTAAATTAATATAAAAATACTTACATAATACATTTGAAACATTTTTGCTAAAATAATATAAAAAATAAAATACGAAAATAATATATTTTAAAAATAATATACTGAAAATAAAAATACGAATAAAGTGCTAAAATCAGGGTTATTTATTAAAAAATATAAAAACACTTAAATAATACATTTGAAACATTATGTACTAAAATAATATAAAGAAATAAAATACAAAAATAATATATTTTAAAAAATAAGATACTGAAAATAAAAAATACGAAAAAAGTGCCAAAATCAGGTTATTTATTAAATTAATATAAAAAACACTTACATAATACATTTGAAACATTTTTGCTAAAATAATATAAAAAATAAAATACTGAAAATAATATATTTTAAAAATAATATACTGAAAATATTTTACTTATTATCATTTTAAAATAATAATAAAAATATTTGTTTTAAGTTGGATATATTTAATTTTTAATGTAGTATAGCAAAAAAATATGTTGTCGAAAAAATTGTTTGCTATTTTTTTGTAAGTTATTCTAATAAATATTTAAAATCTATCAAACATTAAAATTAATAACCTAAATTTATTTTGAAATTGCGAGCATCGCAATGGCTTCATTAATCAATAAGGAACTTTCTCACATATGTGACACAGTTAATAATACGGTAATATATTGTTATTTGTTAACCAAAGGTTCCATTAAAAAAAATCTACGTAATTTAAGGAAATAAATTATGTTATTATAACTATTTTCGTAATTTAACACTGCTTGGGACTCGTATCAAGATATTAAGGGCCGGTGAATGGTGTAGGATATTCCCCGGATGCACGACTGATGCCCTACTTGGAGCTAGCTAGATTCGGGTCAGCAGCATTGACCCGGACGTTTGATTTGCGATACGATTTAATATCCGCATTGGTTGAGCGTTGGTGACCGGAGACCCACACTTTTCATTTGCCGTGTGGGGAGTGCACAATCACTCTAGAGGATGTTGCATTACAGTTTGGGCTCCCAATCGACGGGGATTCCGTCACGAGCTTAAGTACGATAACTGAGCCGGCTGCATTTTGTTATAGCCTACTAGGAGCCTCGCCCGGCGATGCTGAGTCTACTTTTTCGGAGTTGAAATTTACATGGCTAAAAGCCAATTTTCAGCATTTATCAGATAATGCCACCGAAGAAGAGTTGGTGTGCACAGCTCGAGCGTACATTATGCATATCATAGGGGGTGTACTGATGCCCAATTTGAACAACAACAAGATTCATCTCCAGTATTTACCTCTGTTAGTTGATCTGCGTAGTGTTCGCTCCTATAGTTGGGGTTCCGCAGTTCTGGCTATGTTGTATCGTAAGCTTTGTCGGACGACAAAGCCTGATGCTGTAGACATGGGCGGATGCCTTATATTGTTGCAATTATGGGCTCTTTATCGGATGTCATTCTTGGCATCGGTTAGTCACCAACTATACGTATATCCGCTAGTTAACAGGTGATAAAATTTAACTTGTTATTAATTGACAATTTCTTTATAATGATACTATTCTAACGATACTATATTTACTTGAAAATTTTTTCATAGATGGAGTATTTATCCGGGTATCGGGAGGTCGTACACTGTCCCGATATATCGTCTGATGATTGAACAACATGCCGAGGAAGGGGTAAACTATTCAAATATTCGTGATATGTAATTGCTTTGTATATCTTACTCCAACCGTGTTAAATTTTAATCATGGTATTAATCGTGCAGTTTATATGGATGTCATACCGTAGACCAGAAATTGCAGCTATTATATCCTCGTCTGCCTACATTGATTCTCATTTGTGGTGCACTAACGCACCAATTATCAGTTTCAATGTAGTCGAGTGGTACCACGGGGATCGAGTACTACGACAGTTTGGTTGCATTCAGTACATCCCGGATCCGCCAATGCAGGTGGGGGAAGAGGTTCACGGCAAGAACAAGAGAGGGAGACATGAACAGCATTGGGGGGTTATACACCGGAGATATATTGCGATGTGGGAGAGTCGGATGGCTCGAAGACCTCAGATGGATATGTCTTCCGATTTGCGACCATCATTAGAGTACATACAATGGTACTTTAGTATGGGGAAACCATATTTACTTGGTGGGTAGTCGACTATAGTCCCCCCGCACGTGCAGCGATCTAGGGCATATGAGCCAGTGGCCGATATAGAGCCCGATCCATAGCCAGATGCCGAGCATGACCCAGAGCCAGAGCTCGAGGTACAGCCGGAGGCCGAGTCCAAGCGATCGCATTCACATTCGACTGATACTTCTTATCATCCGAATTTGGCGGGCAATAACTATTTCCTGGGCTCCTCATCGCATTCACATTCGGCTGATTATCAACGGGATTTGGCGGGCAATGACTATTTCCCTGGCTCGTCAAGGGGCAGATACCATTACGGGTTTGATATGTTTGGGTTGTACTCACCGCAGCACAGCACCTCTTTCGGCCCATATCCACCGCATTATAGCACTACCTCCAGCCCGTATCCGCTGCAGTACTCCACTCCTACTGGGTTGTATCGACCGCAGCATGGCACTCCTCCTGGCTCAAGTTCATCGATGCCATTCGAGCCATATGATTTTTCTTCTATGTATCAGACACCCTCACCTGCGACTGAAGAGGATGTTGGTCGTCGCAATCACCTACAACGTGAATGTCGACCTCTGCAGAAATATACCTCTAGGACCACACCATCGAACCATCAATTTTAGGGGTTTCTTGGGTTTTTATATTAAAAAGTTTGTATTTTTTTGTATATATTTAATTAGATTAATTGGAACTTTGAAACGTGGAACAAAATTTGACCATAACGTAAATTAGATTAATTTGGACATTTTTGAACATTAAAACACTAAAACTTGTAACAAACTTAGTCTTGTAATATAAATTGGAACAAACTTTAAATACATTACAACATTAATCTAATTGGAACATTAATTAAATTGGAACATACTATTACTGGTATATATAGAGATTTCATGGACGTATGAAATAGATGATACATATGTAGTTATATGTGCAAGTTGAGTAAATGTAAACTCAACCATTACCTTGTTTGTATATGTGACTAATTCGTTGATTGAGTGTAGGTAATTGGTAAAAATTACCTTGATCGATGGAATGTTTGGTTATGTGTGCTTCATGAGAATTGAATGATGATTATATTAAGTTTTATTGTGAAATTGAGCATGGGATCCATGAAATGGTGAGTTCATGATTAGTTGAAAATGATATTATGATAAATATCATTATATTGTACAAAAATAGTTTGGACAGTAGCAGTAGTTTAACTTTGAAAATTCAATAAAATTGTAGAAATTGAATTAAAGACTGGATAAAATATGGAATTAAAGCTTATTGAGTCTAGTTTCACATATAAGAAACGGTATAAGTAAAAGAATTTCATATTATGAGATATTTGAATTATTATAAGACAGAGCCACAATGATTCCAGAATCCCCTGTTCTGATTTCAGAAAATTATTAAAAATTTTACAAAAATATTTATGAGTTATAATTTATACGCTTAGAATCTTTAATGAGTATATTTTCAAGATAAATAAACGAGAACATTATTCAAATCCTGTACTTTAATATAATTTATTTTTAGTGAATAAGGGTCGGAGCTGTAGAATAGCAAAACAAAGGTAACTTTAAAGAATAAACTGTACTAATTGGCTCAATAAAAAATTCTAAAAATTTTATGGTAAGAAGATATGTGAGCTTAGTTTCTAGAGAAATTAGCAGATCTTAATTTGGAGTTCCGTAGCTCCAGATATAAATAAATTCATAACTGCGACTCCAGAAAACAGCTTGACTGGATTTTGAACAAATAGAGGAATATTGCAATATATTTTTTTTCATATAAAATAAATACATTACAACATAAGTTCAATTCCTACCTGATCGTGACAATTGTCCGACATGATAGTTTCTCTGCGGGCATTTACTCCGATTATGACCAGCTAACCTGCATAATCCACAACGCGTACCGTCGGATTTCTCCTTAATGTCCATTTCATTACGGATTCTAGTTGATTGCGGACGACCTTTCGGATTCCTGCGTAGCCCTCTGTCTGGGACAAGTTCGAAAGTCATCGGAGGCACTTCCCACGTAGATAGGTTGGGAAGGCCAGGGAACTCATTTTCCCATACACGTAATGTGCGATTGAGTGTGTACACAACATCGACAAATTGTTCAACATTAAGGTTCACTTCAGCACATGCTGCCACGACATGCGCACACGGATAATGAAGTGTTTAGAATCTCCTGTAATCGCATTGTCTATTCCGGAGATCAATTCCATAGGACCTAGGTGGTATACTGGGTTGATGACAAATGGTCTCCGTAATTCGAAACGTTTCAAGGCATCGTGAATATATTTCTACATTCATCGACCTCGCCATCCGATAGTTTGCAACTATTGCATCCCTAACATCTTTGACAAACACGTGTCCTGCCTCAATCTGGTTAACTTGTTGCTGACCCATTCTTGGCATCAAGGTAGCCAACCTGTAGAATGTAGCCTAGAAGACTGTTGAAATCGGAAAATGTTGTGTTTTCAGCAATACAGCGTTGACCCCCTCCACTAATTTTGTGGTCATTTGACCATAACGAAAGCCCTCGTCAAAACTTTGAGCCCATTGCCACAGCTCCATAGTACCTAACCACTGTCGAAAAGATGTATTTATTTGACCCTCCATGTCACTCTCAAGTTGAGTCATTCTTTGGCGAAAAATGTGTGGCTCTAGCTCGTACGCTGTATATGTATTAAGAAAAGATAAGTTACAGTATTGCCCTAAAAACTTATATTGAAAAGATAAGGCAATCATTTACCCATTTTCATAAATTGTCTCTTCCAGTCTGTATTTTTATAATCTCTAATGAAGTTAGCTGCGATGTGACAGATGCAGTAAACGGATCTCCATGGTACACCTGAACGTCTAATGGCGGCAATTAATCATTTCCCTCTATCAGAGATAATGCATATTATCGTTGCTAATAACATACCCCCGCAGGTTGGTAAGGAAGAATTCTCACGATTTCATGTTCTCCTTATCTACAATAGAAAATGCTGTCGGGAGCACGTTCCTGTTGCCGTCTTGAATAACCGCAAGAAGTAAGATCTGTGTATATTTTCCGTATAGCCAAGTCCCATCCACTTGCACAAATGGCTTGCAGTGGGGAAATGCGCGCACACATGGATCAAACGTCCAAAACATCAGATGGATAATTCTTTTTTCCCGGCTGTAGTTGGTCATCCGGGCCATAATAAGGTCATGTCTGTAACTCAATGGCGGTCCCCGGTATGTACTCCCGCATAGCGGCTATCCATCCCTGTAGCTCGTTATACGATGCATCGAAATCCCCATACAATTGCTCCATTGCCATCTGTTTTGCTATCCATGCCTTTCGATATGACACTCGATACTGAAATCGTGCCTGTATTTCGGCAATTAGTACCGAAACTTTAATGGTCGGCATGTCCTTCACCATTGACATGATACACATACAGATAGTTTTATAATCAAGTTTTCGATGATCTTCTGTCATACGTGTTGATGTGCATGTGTAAGGCCCAACAAATTTACGTATCTCCCACATCTGTGAATTTTGAATAAATGCAGCTCGTACCTGCCAATTATAGCCTTCCACCGACTTCCAACACTCCCCAATATATAATGTCGGTTTAGACACTGCAACTTTATAATCTACTGATATATTCATGCTATACCGCTTAATAGCAAATACGCACTCTTCTTTACTTTCAAATCTTTGGCCGAGGAATAACTCCTCTGGATTAGAATTTACGGCCAGTCGGTGAGTAGGAAGTATTTCAGGGTACTCTGGGAACTCGGCTACATGCGTTGTGGCGGGGTCTATGAGCGACATGTGTGGCCCAAGATTATTGTGAATCACAACATGTCGCATCTGGTTCCCGACCAAAGATGCGTTAATGTTTCCATCGTCATTCATGTCTTCATCATCAACATCATCGGGGACATCGTTCATATCGGGATCACTATCACTATCGACCTCTTGATAACAAGGATCACTACTATCGTAACTATCATCACCAACCACATCCATATCGGGTGTAACACTAAGATTGATATCGATCTCACGTATAGTCGATTCACTATCAACGTACGATATTGGAGCCACCATGCATGGTTCTTGAGCTCTATGTTCTTCACCATATGCAGTGAGACCTTCATTTTCCTCCATACCGGCTAACTCAGCAAATAAATGAATCGGTGCATTTGTGTCACTCTCATTCCCACAGTAAAGAGGGATCATTGTCTCCACGTCTTCGTCGTCTACAAGTTCTATTTCAGTGAATTTGATAGGATCTGTCGAAACTGGAAACTTGTAGAAAAGTTTCGAGATCCTTCTCCCACAACGTCTAGCAATTTTTGTGCTAATTCTTCCCTTCATATCATCCAACGAGACATTTCTATTAAATCTCATTGCTATTTGTTGCCGACATTCAAATATGCATCCAACGGTTGTTGTTAAGATAATTCCATCGAAATAAACACATACGAAAAACTAATTATCTATCTTCAATGCTCAATCTGTTAAAAAATAAACAAACTTTCTCAAAATAATTTTGAACACCAAATAAACTACTTAAATAAAAATTTTAATTACTCAATATGCAATTTTTTTCATTCATAAACTCATAGTTTTTCAGTTCTCATTTTATACATAAACAATATTTATCTTTACATTTAACCATTTAAATTCAATTCTATGTTTTCTTCCATCTCCGACCCTGTATCTTCTTCTGGGAAATACTGTACAGTCCAATTTAGATATTCTTGATTCTCTTCATATTCATCTTCTACAATCCAATTTGGCAATTCCTCGGGATCTTCTTCCTCTTCAATTTTTATAATGGGTATTGAAATTAGTAATTCTCTTGGTAATTTCCTAACATCTAATTTATCCATCCATGGTATGTCAATCACATTTTGCTTCCTAGTCAACTTTCGTGAACCTATACTTTGTCTCGTTATTTTCCTTGCTCCATAAGAGATTATAAACTTTACGAAGAATATAACTAGATTCCAATAGGTTCGTGGTACCAATGTCTTCCAAAGTTGGTCTAAAATGATTTGATATTCCCGTTCTATTAATGTCCCTCTAATGGTTAAGTATTGAACTTTATTCTTCCTAATCATTTCATGACCTTTCCACAACACTTCTTGCATCTTTTTATTTACTGTCATAACATGTTGAACTATGTCATTTTCTGGTTTCATTCTGTAATCTTGCACTTCTTTCATTATCTTATAAACTTTCTCCCTTTGTGCTGAAGTTGTTATTTCATCAGGTAATACCAAATATGTTATCATTTCTAACAATATCTATAACATGCCAAATAAATTTCATAAATATTATCTAATCAACCTAAAACAGTTTTTTACCTAATAATATAAAATAAAATAAAATACCAAAATAGGTTGTTTGAAAGATTAAGCCAAAAGTGCCAAAATGGTACTTAATCTTTCAAACAACTTATTTTGCTATTTTATTTTATTTTTATACTATTAGGTAAAAACCTACCTAAAATACATATAACAAATAAGTTATATAAAATAATAATACATTCTTTACATAACATAAATAAGCTTTTTAGGGTTTTTTTACAAAATTAATATAAATCAACAATAATAATAACTAACAATAATTAGGGTTTTTACTAACAATATTAATAAGGGTTTTTACTAACAATATTAATAACTAACAACAAAAAATAATAAAAATCAACAATAATAATAATAGCAAAAACACAATAACAATATAAAAATCCATTATTTAAAAAAGATTATACTTTCTTTTTTTCTTTTCTTTCTTTCTTCCTTCTCCTTCTTTTTCTTCTCTTCTCCTTTCTTTCCCTTTCTTCTCCTTGCTACTGATTCTTGCTCTCGGAGTTGCTGGTTCTACTTGGTTTTATAGTGCTTAAGTGCCGCTTGTGGGACCCACACAACTAATGCCGCCTCTGCCAGAGGCAACACACCCACATCACCTATTTTTTTATTTTTTTTCGTTTTCAGCTTTTTTTTCGTTTTCAGCATTTTTTTTGTCACTGTTGAGTGTCAGAATTCAGGGTGGTGCCGCCTGTCAGAGTGGCGTGACCACCCTAAACATACCATTTTAGTAAAAACAATTTATGCTGTATTATTTTGAAATTTTGTAATTTTTTTGTACTTTTTTAGTAAAAAAACCCTATAGGCGTGGTATGAGTAGACAAATTATTCAATTGATTTTGGTGGGTGGTAACAGACTCAATCAAAATTATAGAAAGAAGTTCAAATTTGGAAGTATCTTGAGAGATACTTGAGGAAGTAGCATTGTATAAGGATTTTTCACTAGATTTTTGCTATAAAATGGATAAACCTAATCAATTTTTGAAAAAAAATTTACGCTAGAAAAGAAAAATAAGGGAAATTTTTCTTCAGTAAAATTGACATCTCTAGAAAGAAATAGTTTTGAAGTATGTGGGTAATAACACTGATGGCAGTGATGAATTAAGGGAAAATCCAAATAAACACATGGTTTGAATATAGGTTCGAGCTTATTTTTAGTATAGGGTCGAATCAAAGAGTAACACAAGCAATCAAAAGTTTTTATATCTAAGTAACTAGGATCTTTTCCAAACCGCTTTCTGTAGGAAGATTCATTTTTTTGGAGAGTTTATGTGGCTAGCTTATTAATGAAATAAATGGCATGCAGATAAGTAAAAATCCCAAAAATCTAAAGTTATAGATGCTTGATGGAGAAGTGTTTGGTTTTTTCAACAATGTGACTATGTCTTCTTTCGACAAGGGCAACCCATTGTGGGGGTAAAAGGTAGGGAAAGAAGATGCTCTATACCTTGGGATTGGAGATAAAGATCCAGACCTGAAAATTCACCGCCACTATCAATGTAAAATGACACAATTTTCTTGTTAAAATAGTTTTTCTACTAATGGTTGAAAATTTTTAAAAATTGATTGGACATATCTTTTGTTCGGAGTCTGTACAATCAAGTATATTTGGTATACTAATCCACAAAATGTAGTAATACAATATCTTGTCTACTGATAAGACTAATGAAGGTCTCCCAATATCATTATAAATTCTTTTAAGTGGTGTGTTACTTGACAACGTAGTATGACAAAAAAGTAGTCAATGCATTTTATTGCAGGAACATGCATTAAAATAAGAGAAATGGTCTTTATCTAAAACTATTAATGCAAATTTATTTAAAATAAAACTAAGAAGCGACTACTTGGATGACTTAACTGTCTATGCCAAACTTGGAAAGAAGCTTGGATGGATGTAGAAAACATTATAGTGCTTGAGGCTCTGACCATTCATACAATCTGTTATTAGTCCTGTCACACACCAATAGAGCTCCCGTAATAAGATCTTTCAAAAAAAAAAAATGAAAACATAAAAATTCATAAGATGTCAAGTTGTTTTGACAATATTTAGAAACACAAATTAAATTTTGTTTGATATAAGGAATATAAAGTGTATTGGAAAGTGTATATTTAGAGTTTGATGTATTTAAAGGAATCAAATTATTGTCACCTATAGCTATTTCTTCCATATCAATGGATGTCTCGATATTTTGTAAATTATTGGAGTCATCAGTTATATGATAAGATACACCTATGTCGAGAATCTAGGTGAGAGATGATTGATTGGATTGTGAGGTATAGCTAGCAATAACTTCTAATGAGACTATTTCAAGTTATTGTATGACTAAAATAATAACAAAGTTGACATTGAAACCTTGCTATTGTCCCATGGGAGTGCATCATTAGTTAGAGGGTGGTCATGATGTATTTGGAGGACTATGACGAATGTTTTGACGATGGAGAGGATTTTTGAATGGAGTTTTTGTAGCCACAACTACTGTAATAGTGGATGAGTGAGGTTTACCTTCATGTTGGAAAAACGTTTCATGATCAAGGAGTTTTTCACGATGCAAGCATAGCCTGTTGGATAAGACGATCTTAGCAAAATCATTTTACATAAGTAGGATCCTCTTGGTTAACATTATTTGTTGAAATTTTCACTAGAGGAGGAGATGTAACACCTGTTAGATGATCCGTTAGACCACGACTATCAAGTAACATGATCATTTGCTTTTTCCAATTTGGAAAGTTAGCACTAACATTGAGTTTAATGGGCAGTTGAGAAGCAAGATTGGACTGGATAATACTACTTGTAGTCACAATAGCAGTAGCGGCATTTTGTCAAGTTTGAGGTCTGGAAGATTGGGAAAAATATAATTTGGACCGTTTACTCAATTAGAGAAAAAAACAGTAGTTATTGGTACTCTTTACTATTTAAAAAAAAAAATCTAAATCTCTTATTCAAAACTAGCTTTTTGGAACTGATACTAAATTCGTAAAATTGTGATGCTTTTATCGAATTTTGAAGTATATATATATATATATATACACATATGCTCCAAAGAATAAAATAATCTATTAATTAATCTCAAAATCCAAAATAGGATGAAAAAGGAAGTATTAAATATGATGGTTTGATTTAATTTTTATTTAATATAAATATAATTTTTTTATTTTAGTTAAAAATATCATGTGAGATAATAAGATTAACTAAGAATTTCTTTTAACCGGAGTAAATGATTAGATAAAAAGTACTTTAGAAAAAAAGCATTATGATGTTTTCATTTAAACCTACATTCATAAGTATAAATCAAGTTCAATAATATAACAAATTAAATTAAAGGCAATGACTAAATTAAATAAATTAAAACCAATTAAGAACCAAAATATATATAAATAAAACCTATTCATAAACTTTTAAAATTAAATAAATTAAAACTCTTGTTCAAAACTCATTTGACAAGAGTTCTGTTGGCTTCCTTCTTCCTTGTCATTCTTAATATTATATAAAAAAATCATTTAAAACTAATCTGTAAACATGTAAAATAAAACCTAATCATAAACTTTTAAAATTAAAAGATATAAAAGTAATTATTAAAAATATAAAAATTATTCAAATTCTTGCAACGTTAAATTATTTATTTACTAGTATGATTTCTACTCATGCTTCTTGTTGGGTTAAATACTTATTTTTTAACTAAACATAAAGGGTAAAATTTTAAAGATTGCAATATACTCTATATTCTTATACTATTCATATATTTGAAATTTAATCTTTATACTTTTATTTTTAAAATTTAATCTATCTATTTTTCGAGTTTAAAATATAAATCTATTTGTTAACACTGTTAAAATTCAATTGTAATGGACCAGAATTTTATTACATATTTGATATCAATATAACAAAATTCCATATACTGTTCATTTTAAATTTATTTTATGTAATAAAATATTTCCAAATTCCATATTTTGAGTAGGCTTTTGGGCCGGATCAAGTTGTCCAGCGCATGGACAGGTCTAGCAAGAAAGCAAAGTTGCTCCCTGGATTGATATTTTGAAATAACCATACTTTGGGTGCTGCTGACTAAAAAACAAGAAAACTAAACAAATTAAGACGTTACAAATACAAGGGCACCAAAAGAGAATTAACAGACTATTTTGTTCCTCAAACATACACTAATGTACAGTATATCTCCCACGTGAATCCATGACAATGGTTGGTTTGGCCAAATCATTCATAATGCTTACCGACAGGGAAAAAAATTATCACATCATATGCTTCAACAGTCACATCCAGTTGACCTTGGTTGGCTACTGCTGGCGACGTCAATGGTGTCAGGCAAGTATCTTTACGGATGGAATATCCACAAGAGGAACATGAAAGAAAATATATAAGAAAGAAATTAAGGTATTAATCAAATAAATACAAAGTGAATGAAATAAAGATATTGAAAAATAATTCCAGAATCTAAGTTGTTAACAACTTTCCGTCAGCAGAAATGGGTCCTCAAAATGGATATGATTTGCGATGAAATATACATAGACAGACAATTGAACATGGAATAAGTTAAAATTGAGAGTAGTAATTTTAGCTGCTGCTACTCAAATTTGTCCATCAAAATGGTGTTGCATATCTATATGCAAGCAACCTATAGCTGACGGTACGAAATTGTTTTTTTCAGAAGAGGACGGTACTAAATTAAAGCCTAACAGTTTTCACATTATTCAAAATTAAATAGGAATGAAAATGAGCGCATGGATAAAGCTCATTAACTTACATTTCTTCCTCTTCACCGCTCTTCAGGGCGTTCTTTGCTATGCACTGGAAAGCTTCTTCCACATTAACTCCCTCCTTAGCAGAGGTCTCAAAATATGGGATATTTCCTTTTGAGGCACACCATGCTCGAGCCTTTTTCTCGGACACCTAGAGAGTCCACAAGAAGGAGATAATTGCATTTTTGGGGGGAGAGAGTACATATAATTATAATGCCACTAGAAGAAGAAAAAATTAACAAAAATATATACCACTCT
Source organism: Gossypium arboreum (assembly GCF_025698485.1). NCBI lineage: Eukaryota > Viridiplantae > Streptophyta > Magnoliopsida > Malvales > Malvaceae > Gossypium > Gossypium arboreum. The sequence continues at coordinate 4,064,656 of NC_069081.1, forward strand.
ACTGTTTCCACCATCCACGTCAACTTTGTTTCCCAAAACAACAAAAGGGAAATTCTCAGGATCTGAAGGGCTTGCCTGCAAGAGGTTTTCAAATCATAATTTCTCTACTCAATAAATTTCGGAGACTTGGTTTAATTATTTACAGTAGCATTCACATGAGTTTAGAATGTATACCTGAATAAGAAACTCTTCTCTCCAGTTGTTAAGGTTGTCGAATGATTTCATTGAGTTGACATCGTATACAAGAACACAGCAATCAGCACCACGGTAGAAAGCAACACCTAAGCTCTGGAATCTTTCCTGGCCAGCAGTATCCCAGATCTGGGAAAAGATAATAACACGATGAACTTTTAACATGGTGCCAGCTCAAAATGACATATAAAAGCTAATATAAACCTATAATAGAATGTAATGCTGCAAATTACTAGATAGTACTCAATGGTGGTCCTGCTCCATAAAGTTGTCAAATGCTAAATCATAGGACCTTGATGAGACAAAATTCATCAAGTGATCCACCTAGGTCTTTGTACGTGTGGGACAACATCATAACCTAGTTAATTATCACATTCTAAATCATTGCAAACTAGCTGCTCCTCAACTCTATAACCAGGAAAAAAGAAAATTTTGACAAGATTGCCAATAAACGAAAACGGGGAGTGCACTGGCAGTTTTGAATTAATGAGAAAAGTGCAAAGTAAGATGCATTTACTTGAGATCTTAAAATCGTGTTTGGAAACTTCGATTTCAAAGTAAAATAAATTGTGGAATAACACATGTAAATGCAACAATAATGATTATTTTTCAAATTCATGGATTATTGAATGACCAATTCATGGTGAAATTGAAAAATTCATGTTTTTATACCTTTCCAATAAATAACCATGTTGAACCTTCACTAACATATAAATAAGATAAGCATTTGATTCTTGTAATTTATATAGTAAATGAAACCCAAATCCAAATTTTTAAATCATGGTTCTGAACATGGAAATGTAATTAAGAACCCCTCGTTAAACTCTATTTCATGATAGTTCAAACCTAAGCTTGATTCACGAGATAGAGATCAAAACCAAACCTTTCTCAGTAAAAAAAAGACACCATAATCGGCATGAAATTAAGATCCCAAAAAACAAATGCATACATCTGAAGCAAGCTCATAAGATAACTGATAAATGCTAGTTTCCAAGCACAAGGAAAAGGATATTAACTTTATACCAAATCAAATAGAGAGCTCAGCAACAAAAACTAACCTGTAAGGTGAAAAGCCTATCCTCAAACTGCACTTCCTTTGTCAAAAAATCAGCCCCAATTGTTGCCTTATACTGATTGCTAAACTTCTTATTAACATATCTAAAAGCAAAATGTAAAGGCAAACAATACCCTAACTCAGATCATAATTACTATTATTAATTAATAATTAAATACTTGTTAATTTTTAATTAAGCAACGGCTGCTGCAGGATACTGATTCATCAAAGACGTCTTCCCTACCCTGCAAATCACAGATCAATCACAGTCATAAACATTAATTTGAAAACCAAAAAGAAAAACTAAAGAAAATCGCAGGCGAAACAAACAACAAGTTATGATTTGAATCAAAAGATCCGTTCTGGAAACCCTAGAAACATACTAACCCGCTATCGCCGAGGATAATGACCTTCAAAAGGGTTCTACGGCGAGATGGCATCGTAGGAAAGGTAAGGAACCGACGGATCTATAGATGTAAAGGAAAAAGAAAGCTAAATATTTTTATATCTAGAAAGAGAGAGAGTGAATAAGGGGCTCGTGGAATTGTTTGTCTGAAAGGGAAATTTCACAAGGAAAATTGGCTGCACTGTCTAGCATTTCTCATTTCTGCAGTTCTGTAGGAAAATAAAAATTAAATGGGTAAACTATTAAAATAGTCATTTTTATTTCTCTCAGGTTATATTTTAGTCATTTATGTTTGAAATGTTACGTTTTAGTCACTTACATTAATATGTTGTAACATTTTAGTCATTGAGCTGTTAACTTAGGTGCTAAGTTAAATCATCATTTCAAATAAAAATTTTAGATTAAATTGTATAATTGGTCCCCATATTTTTTCGTTTTGAGCAATTTTTTCTTTTATATTCTTTTAACTTTTCTTTTTTCTCTTTATTTTATATTCTCTTCTGCTTCTCCCTTTATTTTCCTCCCTTCCCCATCTCTTTTAATGTGAAAGAAAAAAATTAAATTGTTTAAAATGAAAAAACATGGGGACCAATTTTATAATTTAACCTAAATTTTTGTTTGAAACGATGATTTAATGTGCCACGTCAGCATATCATTACAACATTAATGACAACACAATAACGTAAGTGACCAAAACGTAACATTTCAAACATAAGTGACTAAAATGTAACCTGAGGAAAACAAAAAAGACTATTTTGGTAGTTTACCCAAATTTATAGTTTACCCAAATTCAATTCTTCTTGTTGACTTTCAAGATTTAATTTCGGATTGTTGTCGATGATACATTGGTCCTTCGGGTCGAAATTGGAGACATAATGTACGACCTCTTTTAATGGAGTCTTTACTTTGTAAGTTTGTTGGAGTTCCTTGATCATGAACGACATCATATCCTCCAATTGTTCGGCTTTCTTATCTAATTGTTCGAAACATGTGGAAAAAGGTTGCTCCATTTCTTCGCACAACAATATTTCATGCGAATTATATGAGAAATTAGGAACATCATGCACGACCTTTTCTAATGGATTGCTCACTTGGGATTTTTGCCAGAAAAATTCCTCTTATTGATCTAACTATTATTGGATTTTCTTTGATTTAGCTTGGAATTCTTGCTTACACCTTTCCTTCTAGGACGTATAGTCATACGAATCACAAGGAGTTTTGGCTAAATACTTGGATGTCCCTAAAGGTCGTTCATTTATCTCTTCTATCATTCATTTCTTCGTTGAAGAAATTCTAGCATGAGCAATCTTTGGTTCTCCAGGATCTCTCATTGTTCATATACTCCATCCTCATATACTTCGTCGTCATCCCATTCGTTCATCGAATCTCCATACCTCTCGGATGTATGCTTGCTCAGCTTATGTGGGAGTCCATTCGAACACTTAAGTTGCTAAAACAATATTAATCGAAAGACAAACGAGCTAGATAGTGTTATAACTTTTATTAATTAATTTTATTTTAGTATAAAAATTTATTTTTAATTTTTTTAGTTAAGTAAATATTTTTATTTTAATATTTTTTATTTACCTTGTCGATTATCAGATTTAATTATGAATATTCGTTTTTAGAGGTCGGTGTACGAACAATCCAAATTGAGTTAGTTGTATGGAGATTTTACAAACCAATGGAGTTGTGACTATAAAGTTAAATATGTTATCGTTTATAGTTAAATATCACACTAAAAATATATAAATTAGACTAGCGGTTTCCACAAGTGTATGGGTCAAATTGTAATATAATAAAGTTTACAACGAAACACTGAAAAGTATTCCGATAATCATACCCAAGGGATTGTAGATTGGAGAAATTGCTATTAAATTAATTAGAAAAAATAATTACTAATCTAACCGAGTCACGAATTAGTAGTGCGAATCAAAATTAATATTTAATTAAACTAATTAATTTAACTAACCTAAATTAACCTAATGGACTTTCCTATTCCTAATGTTGAAAATGTGAGCTTTTAGCCTATGATCGATTAAATCCCTAATTATCTAATTAAATAATTAATTATCCTAAATTGAGTTGTTTATCACACTTAGCTAAGACTATCCTCCAGGTTCATTTTCACTAAAGGTTACCACCTAGGTCACCCTTTCGGTCTCTTCATAGGCATATGGATACCTTTCCAGGTCTCACAGCTTGGAAAAAGTTATACACGATACGATACCCTTCTGATCTCACCTATCTCGATATTCTATCAGGGGCGCCACTCTCTAATATAATAACTACCCTTGAATAAACAACCAATTTTGAATAAATAAATCACTTAACAAATAATTTAGTTTATTAATCGGTACATGCAAAATATAAATAAAGCACAATAATCTATTCATTTATTCATACAATGATTAACCAACCAACTTAATGAAAGTTAAATAAAAGAATAAAAGATAAGAGATAAGAGAATGCTCATGAATAAATATATTGAAACGCGATCCTGGAGCAATCTTTGCTCACAATTATCTTCACATCAGAATAGAAAAATTCCGACTAAACGAACATAAAAAGAAAATACAAAGAAAAATTGAATAGAAAAATTATCTGTCTAAGTCTACACACAATTCCAATGACCATAAGGTTGCTTATATAAGAAACGGGCTACTTGGTGATCACTTAAAACTAGATACACTTAGATACAAAAAAAATAAAATATTTTGCTAAAAGTTAGGGTCCAAAAATGGAAATATCCTAAAAGTGTTGTCTAAGGAATCATCAATTTCTTGACCTGCAATCGTTGTATCGTCAGGATGTGGGAATGCTCCTCGTCACAACGTCGCTATCGTGAAGTTCCTCCTATGATCATCATGTCGTCATGACGAGAGAAAGCTCCTCGCCACGATGTCAAGTGTGTTCTAGGCCTTAACAGCTTTGTTTGTAATGCCCCCACGCCCGAAACCGTCACCGGAGTCAAGCTTGAGGTGTTACTAAACTTATCTTACCTTTTAAACAACTCTAAATCACTTATTTTAATTTTCGGAATAAACTGTTTTCTGCGTCATGGTTGCTTAAAAATTCATTTCTCGAGTTTCAAAACTCGAAATTAAGATCCGTAAATTTTTCCTGAAACTAGACTCATATATCTATCTATTAATACAGTTTATTAGTTAAAGTTATCCCTGTTTCAGAATTCGACTACACTGGCCTCTACTTACTACGAACCACTTTTCTCTCTGTACAAAATTTATATGACTATACCGTTTGTTTCTATTAAAACTAGATTCAGTAAGGATTCTAAACATATAAAGTACACCACCTAATTATTTTTTTAAAATTTATGGTGAATTTCTAAAGTTGGAACAGGGGATCTAGAAATCGCTCTGGCCCTATTTCACTAAAACCCAGATATCTTATAAAATACAAAACCTTTACCTGTTTTTCTTATTCCATATGAAAATAGACACAATGAGCTTTAATTTCATATATTATTCACCATCAACCCATGTCTCTACAATTTCTTGTGATTTTTCAAAATCACATTATTTCCGATACTTGAATCTGTTTTTAAGTTACTTTCACATTTTTCATAGTTTTCATGTGATAGTTACTACTTAATCATAGAGGCGTGCATGGGCCGGGCCGGGCCAGGCCCATAAAAAAATTCGGCCCGTTTTCAAGGCCCGAGTCTGCCCGCCCAAAATATGGGCCTGAAAATTTGTCCAAGCCCGCCCGAGAAAAAATGGTAGGTCTGAACCCTACCACCGATCATATTAAATTTTTTTGCTTTTTTATTAAATAAAAACTTTAAAATATAATAAATCAAATACATTTAAAACATAAAACAAATATTAAAACAAAAATAAATAAATAATGGGACTAAAATAATTATTAAAATAATACATAAATTAAAAATATAATAAAAAGTAATTATATTAAAATTGAAAAATTGAAACAAATTAAAACTAAATTAAGAATTAAATTATATTAATAACAAAAGTTTTACAATATCAAAATAACATCAAAACAACAAAAAAGTAAAGTAAAAGTACTAAAGTTATTTAAAATTAAAAATAAAAAATTTTAAAATAATTTAATATTAAAATCGGTAGGTCAGCCAGGGCAGGCCAAAAAATCTTACTGAGGCCCGGCCCGCTTTCTAAACAGGCCACGTTTTTGTCCAAGCCCGCTTTTGGGCCTATATTTTACCCAAACCCTCCCATTTTTCTAGGCGGGCCTTGTAGGCAGGCGCCCTACCATGCACACCTCTACTTAATCATTCATATTATTAAACATGTATATCATCAGTCATTCTATTAGTTAATCACTAGAAAGTATTTACACATCATTCATTGATCATATCATATTAAAAGAAACCAAGTTCCTATACATGCCATACACAAAACGAAACGTTTAACTATACCAATGTGGTTTCTTCGATAGTGTGATCGGTCTCCGACATTTCCTTCGATCCCCGAGTGGCTTGATAAAAACTATAAGAAAAAGAAAATAAAGAGAGTAAGCACTAGGCTTAGTAAGCTTACAAGTAAATAAATTACAACATTCAACATGTTGAATAAATATACATAATGTCACCTAGCCTCATAAACTTCCTTTACTTCTCATTTTCTACCTTCTTCTTTACTCACTTACCTTCTTTCTTACCTGACCTTTCACTATTCATAAATATAATCTAGCTTTCCTTTTTGCTGATAATTCACTGTAATTTAACGTGTACAATGACCCGTTGAACCACTCGTAATACTAAGAATACTAGGTCGCTCACTCATCAATATCTCGCCAATGCCATGTCTTCGACATGGACTTACATGAATTATTCATGTCTCCAATGCCATATATATATCCAATATGGGCTTACATGGCTCATTCCTGTCTCCAAAGCCATATATTTGATATGGACTTACATGGCTCATTTCATCTCCGTCTCCGTCTGTCAACCCCAACATCCTAACATTCCTAAGGTTCAAACGGGGCTTCGATGCTTTTTCTCTCATCACTTACTTTTAATTAGACTTTAAATATTCTCAAAAAAAAATAAGTATATAAATGTTGGAAATTGAAAATAATAATGTAAATAAAATAATATTGCATTTATTTACTGTAAACTTACCTTGATACAAAATGTGACTAAACCTTACAATTTAGTCCTTTACTTTTTCTTTTCCTCGTTCTTCTTTGGATTCTTGATCTATAATATAAAATATTTCTACTCATTAGCATTTATTTGATTTCTATTTCACTTCACAATTTATGCTGTTCAAATTTTGAAATTGTACTTTTACCCCAAAATTTACAGTTTTTACAATTTAGTCCCTGCTCAATTCACCCATCAATTGAACTAATTTTTTTTCAATTAAAACTTTTATTTTATCATTATAAACTATTTCAAAACCTTTGATATTCTGAATTTCAACACCAACATCTAATTCACAATTTTGCTTACAATTAGGTCCTAAATACCATTTTCTATCAAAATGACTTAATAAAACAACCTTAATAGGAAATTAGAACTTTAATTTCATAATAATTCATCATAAACTGCCCTTACTCAGGCAGGGTAACTTCTAATTTCACCCACCAAATCAAAAACTAATGAATTAGATGATTGGACCTAATTGTAAAAGTCACAAAACATAAAAATTACTAAGAAATAGTAAAAATTGAACTTACATGGTGCAAAAAATATGAAAAACCAGCATAGGAGACCTGCTACGGCGTTTCTGGCTGAGAAAGATGAAGAAATGTCTAGATTTTCAATTACATCATTTTTTTTAACTATTAACTTTTATGCTAATTCCAATTTTGTTCCTTGTTCACATTGTTTTCTTGCTTATTTCATACCCAAACCGTCCAGCCATTAACCTTTGGGTCTAATTGTTCTTTAAATCCATATTTTTAAATACTTAAGCTATTTACTCACAATTTAACAAATTTTGAGCTATTTTTAGTTTAGTCCTTTTTAATTAATTAGCTATCCAAACATCAAAATTTTCTAACGAAACTTTAATACTAACTCAATGACACTCTATAAATATTTATAAAAATATTTATAGCTCGATTTTCAAATTCGAGGTCTCGATATCTCATTTTTGACCCGTTTGACCTAATAAATTATTTTAATTCACTAATTTCACCATTTCACAAATTCTTCTAAATTCTTACTTGACTCATAAATATTAAGTTACTATCTTGTTCAATCTTATTTGTCCGATTTAGTGATCTCAAATCACCATTTCCGACACCACTGAAAATTAGGCCGTTACATTCTACCTCGGATTTGTGGTTTCGCAACCACTGTTCCGTTTAGGCCCTCTTTCGGGATGTTACATTGTTGCCTTGTCGGGCTCCTTATCTCACGGCTCAATCATCATTCCTCGTATTCTTGGACCTAAACTGACATTCTACACACTTAAATAGACCATTAGTCACTCACGAGGTCCGAGTCGGCGTTACCGGTCATCGAAACAACAGAAAATACATAGAAATAATTATTTTATTAATATTTTATTTCTAACCTACTAATAGTGAAAATGCAATGATTAATTATAAACGTGCTAAAATAACCAAGCTCATCAAGTGTAGAAATGACCTAAAATAACCACTACATTTGGCATCAGATCATTAGGGCATCATGCCTCAGCAGGCACGCTAGACGAGGAATGGATAGGGAATCATGGCCCAGCTGATCTATAACGTCCCCCTACCCGAGACCGTTGTCTGAGTCGAGCAGGAGACATTACAAAACTTATCTTAGCACTTAAACAGTTTTCGTAGTAAACTATCCATCTGCGTCACTTGCCGCTAAAAATCATATCTCGAGTTACTTAAACTCAAATCTAATTCGTAAATTTTCCTGAAACTAGACTCATATATCTACTTACTAATTGTTTTCTAGAATTTTGGTCAGGCCAATTAGTACAGTTTATTAGAAAAAGTCTCCCTGTTTCGTGGTTCGCTACTCGACCCTTGTGCACTACTTAATCAAATTTCTTCCTGCATGTAAATCCAATGACTATGCCATTTGTTTCAATTAAATCCAATGACTATGCCATTTGTTTCAATTAAAATAGACTCAATAAGGAATCTATACAAATAAAGTTTGAGTCCTAATTCTTAATACACAATTTATGGTGAATTTCTAAAGTCGAATAGGAATTCGAAATTGTTCTAACCCTGCTTCACCAAAACGTAAATAGCTCATAAAATACAACTCTTTTACCTATTTTATTTCTTCCATATAAAAATAGATTCATTAAGCTTCAATTACAAATTTTATTCATTATCTAATTCACTTTATACTATTTTTGGTATAATTTCAAATTTGGACTACCGCCATCGTCCAAATCTGTTTTAGTATAAAATGTCGATAACTAAGTTTATAACATCTTCATTTCTTCTCTCTACAATATTTACCAACACTTCCTCTTATTACTCTTCACTAACATATCAAAACATACCATACTTAAGGTTTTGGTAACATTTATAAAACATACCAAAATATCACTTAACAACTTAGATACTTTCAAAATGACCAAAAGACATCCTAGGTACAATGCCATTTTCCAAAAGATAGAAACTTCACCAATTTGAGTTTGGGGATCGGCTTGTATCTTGAGTCCTTATACTTTCAGACCTAGCCTGCAAGACGAAACAAACCGTCGCTGAGAATACTCTCATGGTATTTCTATAAACAATAGCTTAATCAACTTTAAAACATGGTAATTCAAACATATTATTGCTATTATTCAATATCAATCAAGACTTTAATAACCTTTACTTTATTTACCCTTATTAACATAACTCGGACATCGACGGATACACGGATCCAACCCACACTCCGGGATAAGCACATAGTGCTTCATCGAATAAATCCGAACTTTAACATTATAGTACACAAAGTACTTCATCGAACAAATCAAACTTTAACAAGAGTCGACACATAGTGTCTCATCGACTCAATGTCGGAATATCCCAATACTTTCAATTCCTATGACATGTCAACTATATCCGACTAGCCCGACAATCGTTAATAGGGTATTCAAAATCACATTCATTTCAATATGGTAAAAATACTTACCTCATTCACATTTTCATACAATATAAATATCAAATATAGCAATAACGATTAAGCTCGGTTTATAGAAATCCAAACCACTATTTATCGAATTTAATCGATATCTTCGCTCACTTTCTCTTTCCCTTCTTTGATGACGATCCGTGCTACGTTTGCTACTAACAATCATACAATTAAAATCATCAATATATTAATTCATAAAACACATTTTCACTTTCTACCAAACTTTTACAAAAATTCCAATTTCGTCCTTTTTCCATTACTAATCTTTTTTTCTTTAACTTAAGCTTCATATTCTCTTTTAATCAACTCATTAACAATTTCTAACTCATAAAATTCATTATAAAACATAAATTTTGAGCTCTATTCAACTTAGTCCCTATTTAAACCTAACTTAGAAATTCCTTTAACTAATCACTTCTAACTTCAATTTCTATCAATTTAACCCATAAAACCTCAATTTATTCAACTAAATCAATATCTAAAAATTCTCTATTTTTCTTCATTTTAACCTCATACATGTAAAACTTTGAATTAGGCATCCATAAACATAAAAATCATAAGAAAATGAGCTAAAACAACTTACCAATCAAACTTTAGGGCCTTAATCCTCAAATTTCCCTTTTTTATTTCTTTCTTTCTTTCTTCTTTCTTTCACGTTTGCTCTCTGTTAGTCTTTCTATCTTCTTTTTCTATTTTATCAATTTTACTTATTATACTATTATTAACCTATAATAAATATAAAACTAACATGTGTAATAGCCATAACATAAAATATCTTATAGCTATTACACATATATACCAACTATTACACACGTTATTCAATATTGACACACACATGGTAAATCTAATTACTAGATTAGTCCCTTTTACTTCTTTAATCTATAATTAAACTTTTATTCCTTATGCAATTTAGCCCTTTAAACTAAATTCAATCTACTTCACTTAATTAAACACTAAATAACCATTCAACTATAATTCATAAATATTTCTAATAAATATTCATGAATAAATTTCACGGAAACAGTACTCAAGACTCAATTTTCGATACCGTAACTTTCGGTTCATTACATGATCAGTGCTAGTTAAAAAGGGTTGAGGCATTGCGCCCCCACCTAGCGGCAATACACAGGAGGCGCGGGGATGATGCCATAATAGAAGTGATAGAACCATGACACACAAGTATTGCACCCTAATGCGGATGATGCATACGAGAGGGTGTTGGGAGCACACTGTGTTGGCAACTTGTTACGGGCTTCACGTGCAACGACCTCGATTCTCCTAGTTTTGGAGCACTTTTGAGAATTTACTTTTTCAAGGATTCAAAAATTAGAAAAGTTGAAAGCCCAAAGAATGCTTTGGAAAAAAAAAACCTGTATTTTTTAATTTAATTATTTATTTCCTTTTTCTAAGATGAAACCATGGAAATTTTTGGCTAGTCAAAGTCGGTTTATCTTTCAATTATGGATTAGATAATTATTATATTACGTTTGATTGAATGATGATAAAATCGATAAACATATCATGCATGTATGATGAAGCAAGTCATATAAATTAGGAAATAATGTCATTTGATCTTATCTGCACATATAATAATTAATCCATGAAATTGGAATTTAAAACCTTGTATGTTTTTAAATGATTGAATGAGAGAAGATCCATAAACAATACCTTTGACCTCCATTAATGGTCTTTAAATGATAACATAATAATACTTTGACTCGATTTTACCTTGACTACACCTTACGGTAAGTAGTATTGTATGGTGGAAATATTGCTTGCATTATTTGACATGCTCTTTAAGGACGGGAAGGATATAAATGGCATTTAGGTGACAATGATATGGTTGTAAAGAATATTCATGGTTAGTTTGATAAATTGATTGTACAACTTATTGCTCAACATGTTAGGGTTAGATTTGATTTTCAAAATATATAAAATATTTGTGCAATAGAATTCTAAAAATTTTAATAAATAGGAATTTCTCGTTATATCTATTACAATAACAAAAGTTAATCAAAGCATTTATGTACAAATATGTCCAATGCTAAGGGAGATAAGTTATGTCGTATTGATCCTCTTGAGATGTCTCTGAGCTTTTCGATCAATCTAATTTTAATCTCTGACTAATCCAAGCTTTTCACTAAATATTTTTTTGTTATTCTCAAACTCACAAATGCTTGGAGAGTGGTCTCTAAATCGAAAACACAAACACATGATACACTAACATTCTGAAATAATATATTTTAAAGTACTAATATTTTAAGGTCAGTTTGGACATCATAGAGTAATTAGATATGTTTGGTTGATAAAGTGTAATTATATAATAATTCCCTATGTCATGTTTGGTAGTACAAACTATAATTTCCAGCTTACATAATAAATATTAATTACTATAGAAATTATCAATACGATACAAAATTTCTAAACGAGTAACAAAAATTAAAATCAAATAACCATATGTAATATATTAGTCCAAAAAATAGTTGATAATACGATTACTAATAAAATAACAAGAAAAATAAACATCATATGCATTTTTATCTAATTGTTCTAGCATTTCGTATTTGTTGAGTTATTCTCTTTAACGCTTAACATATTATCCTTATCATTATCATCCTAATATTTATCACTAATATTATTAAGATCTCTTTCTCCTATATACTTTTTAAAATATGAATAATTCCACCAACAAATAAAATTATGAAATATGCAACATATTAATACAATTCAACCATTTTTTATATTATACTAATGTTATATTGTTTATATGAGAAAATTTCTTTTTAAAACAATAAATATCCTTTCAACTACTATTTGAAACTTTAAATATCTCAAATTAAAAAGTATACGATTATTGTGCATTTGTGTCTGCGATTCTATTCTCTTAAATAGTGCAAAAAGACTTTTTGTATTTACATAATTATAAATAATTACACTTTAATCTAATTACTAGTACGGATGGCACCTAAGTAATATTGTTTTTATTTAAAAAAAGTCACTTCGTAATTAAATTACTTTCATTGACGTGGCATAGTTCTATTAGTAAAAGAAATCAACAGTAATTGTGTAAATATGACCAGATCCACCAGATCTCCACCCCTTTTCTAACATTTCTTAAGTTCTCTTGAAAAGTACCAATGCGTTAAAAAAACCACAGCACAGAAGTGAGCGAGAGGAGGGAAATATTCACCCCTGCAGATATATAAGAGGAGAAACTATATCACTCGCTGTAGATCTCAAAGATTCAAATTTTCAATTAACTATGGCGCAGCCTTTTCTGAAGAAAGACGACGATCACGACGATGAAGGTAAGTTCAAACTTCTTCTTCTTCGATTCCTCTTCACTCCTTTGGTTTTTTTTTTTCCATTCATTCATTTATTTTCTCTCTCTGCTAATTTGGAAATGATTGTCCGCTTCGTGTTTAATTAATGCAAGTACTAGATTTGGCAGTTTTTAGCTTCTAGATCTGTACGGTTTTGATTCATTTCGATTGATTTAAAGATGCATTGCCTAATTTATCTAATTTCCAGGAGTTACGCTATAGTTTTAGCTGAATTTGGTTAGCTTCTAGTTGATCTGATCTATACTCTTGCTCCACTAGATTTGAATTCCAAAAAGGGCATTTTAGCTTGTTAATTTCAATTGATGCGTTAACGTTTGTTGATTTGATGTGGATCTCACGGTTTTTATCTATTATTTAGAGTTCTGTTTGTATCGTTCTTGAGTTCTCATGGCATTTTAGGTGATCTGATAAGTATTTTATTGTTAATTTTGTAATTTTGTTTTATGAGCAGCGGACTACTCTCCGTTTTTGGGGATTGAGAAGGGTGCGGTTCTTCAAGAAGCTAGGGTTTTCAATGATCCTCAGCTTGACCCTCGAAGATGCTCTCAGGTTACTGCATTTTAATCAATCTTCTTATTCTATTTGGTGTGTTTGCTTTTGCATTTTGTAGTGACTGAATCTTTCTAGATGTTTCTATGTAGGTTATCACAAAGCTTCTCTATCTGTTGAACCAAGGAGAAACATTTACTAAGGTCTGTCTTTTTAATTGTGCCAGAAAGACTAAAATGTTAGTTTACAAACATTTGACCATGTTGTATGGATTTCTACTGTAGTAAGTTTCTATGTTGAAGGAACTGCTGCATTGTCATGAAATTTTCCATTGTGAATGAGTAATGACTATTTTCTCCTGTTATTTGAGCAGGTAGAAGCTACAGAAGTTTTCTTTGCTGTGACAAAGCTCTTCCAATCGAGAGATTTAGGTTTGAGGAGAATGGTCTACGTGATAATAAAGGAGCTATCTCCATCAGCAGATGAGGTATATATCTTTTGAACTTCCATGTTTCTTGAATAAAGTTTTGATTGTGCACGCATTCGTGCAAATTTACATACTAATTAATTATTGTTCCCATTGAGTATAGGTTATTATTGTCACAAGCTCTCTTATGAAGGACATGACTAGCAAGACTGATATGTATCGAGCAAATGCTATTCGTGTGCTTTGCTGGATAACAGATGGGACTCTTCTAACCCAGATTGAGCGATACTTGAAACAAGCAATCGTTGACAAAAATCCTGTTGTTGCAAGTGCAGCCTTAGTCAGTGGTATACACTTGCTTCAGGTGTTACTCTTTTCTTAGGATTTTGTATTGTTTTCATATAGTTTTTAGATTAGTCATCAAATCTCTGATGACTTGTTAACATACCATAAATATTCTTCCAGACAAATCCTGAGATTGTGAAACGATGGAGTAATGAGGTTCAAGAAGCTGTTCAATCAAGGGCAGCCCTTGTACAGTTTCATGCTCTGGCATTGCTCCACCAGGTATGTTACATGTCTTGGTTGGAAATTATTTGCTTGTGGAAATCATTTTGGTAGATTCAGGTCCAACTGATTGCCTCATGTCTATGAAGATAAGAGTCTTCCTTGAAAATAATTTGCGGTCATAGTTTCTCATATCTTCTGATTGATTTTAGCAGCCTTGTTGATTTTGTTTTTATGGGATTTTAAGACATTGCATGCTTGGATCATTATCCAAGTTAGAACAGTATTTATAGGTTTCTGCTGCAAGTGGTAGAAAAACTGTATGTAATAAAAGTATTCTGATGCAGTAGAACCAAGGTACTTTTGCATCCTTGCTTGTATGTTTATATGCATGGTTGGATTTGGGGGATAGTGATCATTAAATTGAACTTTCACTCTGTGAAATCGATTCGCATCTGTGATGAATGTATGTGATTTCATACTTGCAGATACGACAAAACGATCGACTAGCTGTTAATAAGCTGGTTAGTAGTTTGACTAAGGGAAGTGTTCGCTCACCTTTAGCTCAATGCCTGTTGATACGTTATACTAGTCAGGTACTCACCTTCTCTAATATATCTGTCATTGTTCCAAGGTTTTTGTTCATAAACATTATGGAGTAATTTGTGAAACTGCAGGTTATTCGTGAGTCAGCTAGTAATACTCAAACAGGGGATCGTCCTTTCTATGACTTCCTTGAGGGTTGCCTGCGCCATAAGGCTGAGATGGTAATTTTTGAGGCTGCTAGAGCAATCACAGAGCTCAATGGTGTGACAAGCCGAGAACTGACACCAGCAATTACAGTTCTTCAGCTCTTTTTGAGCTCTACTAAGCCAGTGCTGAGATTTGCTGCAGTTCGTACTTTGAACAAGGTTGATTTATTTTCCTTTTCTCAGTAAGTAGTATGTTATGCTATTATACAGACATCTATTTTGTTGGTTCTACGAAAATGCAAACTGAACACTCTAGTGAAGGGGCTGAGATGGTTTCTTCTGCAAATTTCAGAAGTTCAAACGCACTTATGGAGCCTGTTGGAAATTTGTTGCTATATTGTCTATAAAGCATATACACACGTTTCGATCATAAATGATTGTTGTTTCTTTCTAGGTTGAGTGCATGCATTTTGTGTGCATTCTGATTTCTGACTATGTGACTAAATTTCTTCAGGTTGCAATGACTCATCCCATTGCTGTCACTAACTGCAATATTGACATGGAGAGTTTAATTTCTGACCAAAATAGAAGCATTGCCACACTTGCAATCACTACCCTTCTCAAGACTGGAAATGAGTCTAGTGTGGATCGCCTAATGAAGCAGATAACTACCTTTATGTCGGATATTGCTGATGAGTTCAAAATTGTTGTCATTGAAGCCATAAGATCATTATGCTTAAAGTTCCCATTGAAGCACAGATCTTTGTAAGGGATACTTGGCTCTGTATTATTGGTCAGTAGGCTTTACTAGATATTTCTTTTCTAGTGCCTTGAGTTCTCTTTATCCTCTTTTGTCTTCAGGATGAACTTCTTAAGCAATATTCTTAGGGAAGAAGGTGGGTTTGAGTATAAAAAGGCCATTGTAGATTCAATTGTGATTCTCATTAGAGATATACCTGAAGCAAAGGAGAGTGGATTGCTCCATTTGTGTGAGTTCATCGAAGATTGTGAATTCACATATCTTTCCACACAGGTAGCATTTTCATCTATTACTTTTCATCATCTCTGTCATGCTCTTTATGCATTTTGTTCCCATTTTCTCCCATTTTTGACTTATATTAAAATTTTCTCAACACTGTATTATAGATACTTCATTTTCTGGGGATTGAAGGCCCGAAAACCTCAGATCCAAGTAAATATATACGATACATTTATAACCGTGTACATCTTGAGAATGCTACTGTCCGGGCAGGTGCAGTCAGCACCCTTGCAAAATTTGGTGCTATGGTTGATTCATTGAAGGTGTGAAATCTTAAATTTTCTCTTTTGCATTTCTGTAGTAAACTTAACCTGTGACTTATTGGCCATGCATTCTTTTGCAGCCTCGCATATTTGTTCTCTTAAGACGATGTCTCTTTGACACTGATGATGAGGTGAGTCAAATAATCCCCTTTTTTACTGTTTGCACTTGTAGTTTTTGTTTGTGTTTGGACAGTTTTAGTATATGTGGATGCATGCATTATTGTCCTTTCCTTTGTTATTGATGCATGCTTAACCCCAGCTTTAGGAAGTCAAATTTGATGCCTTTTCCTTCATATTCAAACAATCTGAGCATTTTAAAATTTTTCTGTAGGTTCGTGACAGGGCTACGCTTTATCTTAATACACTTGGCGCCGATGGTGCAGTTGTTGAAACTGGTGAAGATGTGAAGGAGTTTCTCTTTGGCTCCCTAGATATCCCTCTAGTGAACCTCGAGAGAAGTCTAAAAAATTATGTAAGTTTCTAAATTTCTGTTACACTTATTCCTTCTTTTCTGATCATCTCACGTGTTTTTAATTTGGTTGTTTGGGTGTAGGAGCCATCTGAAGAGTCTTTTGACATTAATTCTGTACCAAAGGAGGTCAAGATTCAGCCACTTGCTGAGAAGAAAGCTCCTGGCAAAAAGCCAACTGGTCTTGGTGGTCCTCCTCCCGGCCCCCCCTCAACTATTGATGCTTATGAGAAGCTTCTTTCGTCAATTCCCGAGTTCGCAAACTTTGGCAAACTTTTCAAAGTACTTCATTTGACTTTGACTTGTGTTCCATGTGTATAGTGTTTTAGGCATTATTTTAAGCTTACATCTTTTCTAATTCTTATTGGCCAGTCCTCTGCACCCGTGGAGCTGACAGAAGCAGAAACAGAATATGCAGTTAATGTCGTCAAACATATTCTTGATGGCCATGTTGTGTTTCAGTACAACTGCACCAATACTATTCCAGAGCAATTATTGGAGAATGTAAATGATCAAATTACACAAAGCATCTATAAATTACTCAAAACCTATGATAGACTCTATGTTGAGATCTTAATCTGCTCGTTTCCAGGTCACTGTTATTGTGGATGCTTCAGAGGCTGAGGAATTTGCTGAAGTAGCTTCAAAGCCTTTAAGATCACTTCCATATGATTCACCTGGACAGACTTTTGTGGCATTTGAGAAGCCAGAGGGGGTCCCTGCTGTTGGAAAATTCTCAAATATGCTGAGGTTCATTGTAAAAGAGGTATGACGGCTTTGGCAGAATTTATGGCCTTCAATAGTGTTCCTTTATTTGGATTGTTTCATGGCCATGCATCAGCTTTGAATTTGTTCTGAATGACAACCCATTTTGTGAAGCCTACACATTTAAATTGGTTCTGAATGATCACACGTTTGTGAAGAAACCTTCTGTGCATATATCTATCTATATAGCCTTTTGGCATGAATTGAAGGAGTTTGTTTTCCATGTGTCATGCTTGCACTGATATTCTTCTAGGTTGATCCAAGTACTGGTGAGGCTGAGGATGATGGAGTAGAGGATGAGTACCAACTAGAGGAGCTTGAAGTTGTTGCCGCTGATTACATGTTGAAAGTGGGTGTCTCAAATTTCAGGAATGCATGGGAAAGCATGGGTCCAGACTGTGAGCGTGTAGATGAATACGGCCTTGGCCCAAGGGAAAACCTGGCTGAAGCTGTTAATGCTGTCATAAATCTTCTTGGCATGCAACCCTGTGAGGTAACTGCACAGTGTTTTTCTGCTATATGCTGTTGTGAAGGATATGCAGTGTGTTTTACCTTGATTACCTTACATTGCACTGTCAAGTTTCCACTCTAATTTTATGATTTTCTTTTTGGTGTGGGGAGTCTAGGGGACGGAGGTTGTACCAAGCAATTCAAGGTCACACACATGTCTACTATCAGGAGTATACATAGGGAATGTGAAGGTGCTAGTGCGTTTGCAATTTGGAATTGACGGTCCAAAGGATGTAGCTATGAAACTTGCTGTTAGATCCGAGGACGAAGCTGTTAGTGATGTCATTCATGAGATTGTAGCTAGCGGCTAGGTAGGTTGTCCATTTTTTGTTTGTTTGTACTTTTTTTAATTAATTTTTTTTTGCATATAGTCCGGCTTTTATACTATTTGTGGCTTTATATGAGACACGGGAGGCTTATGGCTACACAACACGTTAAAAATGAAAAATATAAGCTAGTAGGAAGGATTGATTGCTTCTTAATCTTGGTTTTCACTTGCATTTACCAGGTCGCTATATGTTAATCTTGCATTAGTACTCTATGATGCCAGTGACGCTCATGGGAAGGATTTTACTGTTCTATTTTTTAGATATAGATTTTCTTATATGGGATTAAGAATAGGATACATCATAATTCAATGTCATGAATTTTGAAGTGCGGCTTTTTTTCTTTTGGTCTTGTTTTAAGGAACGTTTGGTAATTTTGAAATCACCCGGGAGTATTCATTGGAAAATGTGATTTCAAAAAAAGTCGGCTTTCTTTTTTTTTTTTTTTTTTAAAGAATAGTTTATAGAAGAACCGACTTTTTTTCTAATGCTAGTTGTGGCCTGTTAAAAATCTGGTTCTAATCGATTCCTTGGGATGATAAGTGAATACAGGAAATTATATGGGGGTGAAAATGGTTCTTGAAAAGGATTTTGCAAGAGTTGTGGTTTCTAGGCGATAGCTGTTATACGTGTTAGATATTATCACAAACTAAAAGGGGTTGTTTATAAATTATTTATAACTTTCAGTTAATTCATAATAAATTAATTTAAATTTTATTAACTAATATAGTTTTTTATTTTTATATATTGTGCTATTCAAATTATAACATTTATTTGTATTCTAAAATATATCTATGTATAAAGATTTTGACTAAGTGTCACCTCTGAATTGGGTTTCACCTTAATTATTAAATTATTAAATTATTATTTTGATAAAGTAATAAATATTTTTATGGTATTTTATCTTATATAAAATTCAGAAAGTACATTCATATAATGAAATTAAAACTTAAATTATTAAGCTGACTCTAATTTTATCATTTAAAGCACAACCATATTTGGCTTTTATGTTTATCTTTTCTAAATTTACTACATAATTATTTTCACCAACTTTAACTTTAAAAATAAATTGTACGAAAAGAAATCTAAAAATCATTGTGAATAATTGGATTGGATGATACTTCAGAATCTTTTTATTTTGGGTTCGTTGTGCTTTTGTTTTTTTTTTTTTAGTTTCATTAATTTTCTTTTTTAGTTTGAAATCCATTCACTTTTACTAATTTTTAATCTTTTAAAAATCTAACAAATAAGCAAGTTCCACAATGGCTTTCGTTAACTAAGGAGCTGAATTGATGAAGTTTTACAATGTCAAATAGTTAAGGTCCAAGGCTCATAACCAATAGCTTGTCGCCAATATTGAAGCCATTTGTTTCTATAGAAACTAGACTCAAAGAGGAATCTATACATATATGGCATGACACCTAATTATCTCGGTTAATTTACAATGAGTTTCAAAGTCGAACAGGGACTCCGAAACCGCTTCGCCCTGTCTCACTAAAACTTAAATATCTCTTAACATACTGTTCATATGATCGTTTACACTCTCCTATGAAAATAGACTCATTAAGGTTCGCTACATAATTTATTCACTGCTTAATTCCATTCCTACTATTTTTAGTGAGTTTTCATATCCACGCCACTGCAAATGACAAAGATCGCCTTTGAGGTAGACTTTACCTATTTCATAATTCCATGATTCCATTAGTCCTTTTGCATACACAAGACAAAGCATGATCATGATTAACCATTCCAATGGCTAATCGCTTCCAAACACTTCCATACCTCTTAATGATCAACATACAACACGATTATAGTACTATGCTAAAACGATATATAGCCATTTTCGCATGGCTATCCAAATTTACACAAAATCCATAGGTACATGACCAAATATCCTCTCACTACTAGTCTATTCTATACATGCCATAAGATATTCCAAAACATAACAAGACCAAACAAAGGATAGTGATAGTGTGACTAGTTGTCGACGATCCCCGAGCCCTGTAGCTTCCAAATGAGATCTATAAAACAGAGAAAACAAAGTAAACGGAGTAAGCATTTCAATGCTTAGTAAGTTTTAAGCAAGTGTCAACAGATAACAATCAAATTATAACATAGTTGTTCGTATTTTTATCTCACTCTTCCTTCTGCATACCATCCCTTTACCGAATATGCACATCTCATCATATACAATAGGCGATAAACTTTCACATAAAAGTGAGCTCATGGGACATAGATATATTGTATGATTTCACATAACCTCTCACACCGATCCGATGTCACATACTCATAGGAATAGTCTCATGGATTGCTCTCGTATGCATCACATAACTACCTTATGATTTAGTTCAAATCAAGCTCACATATAAACTTGGAGTACATACTGTTTAACCTTTCGCATTATGTATATTTATAAGCAATTCTTATTGCAAGTCTTACCCGGACATAATCTCCACACGTAGTCATCGGGTCGCACCGGACATAATCTCCACACGTAGTCATCGGGTCTCACCCGAACATATTTCAAGTTTCATGTACACTTAATCACATGTTACAACATTCACATTAGCCATTCGGCTTTGCCACATATATATATACACTTTCACATTCATCACGTCGGCCATTAGGCCTTATCACATATATATATACATTTTCACATTCATCACATCGGCCATTAGGCCTTATCACATATATATACACTTTCACATTCATCACATCGGCCATTAGGCCTCATCACATATATACACACTTTCACATTCATCACATCGGCCATTAGGCCTTATCACACATATACACACTATCACATATATACACCCTTTCACATTCATCACATCGGCCATTAGGCCTTATCACACATATACACACTTTCACATTCATCACATCGGCCATTAGGCCTTATCACACATATACACACTTTCACATTCATCACATCGGCCATTAGGCCTTATTACATATATACACACTTTCACATTCATCACATCGGCCATTAGGCCTTATCACATATATATATCTCATACATATTTCATATTTTTCTTGTACATCAATTTCAGCAATAGCTTATAAGCAACTCAAATAGTTTCATCAAAGTTTACAACAAAATCACATATTCACTACATGCAGTTTTCCTGAGCAACAGTCACTAAATTGTTTATAACTGGAGCTACAAAACTCAAAATCAATTGCCGTTAATTTTCCCCGAATGTAGACTCACGTATCTTTCATCCATAAAATTTTCAGAATTTTAGGTGTGGCCAATCAATACCATATTTTTCTTAAAGTTTCCCCTGTTTCACTGTTTGACTAATCTGACCACTCTTCACTACAAATCAAATTTCTCATTGTACAGAATTCGAAATGTGTTCTATTTAATTTCATTTAAAACTAGACTCATTAAGGAGTCTAAGAATATAAATCTTATCTTATAACCATTTTTGTACAAATTATAATGATTTTCCAAAAATAGAACAGGGGATTTCGGAGTCATTCTGACACTGTCCCACACAACTTTAAATATCTCTTTATAGGAAATTTCTTTGCTTCCACGGTCTCTTTTATAAGAAACTAGACCAACTAAGCTTTGATTACATATTCTATTCAGCCTATAATTCCACGCCAACAATTTATTGTGATTTTCTAAAATCACATTACTGCTGCTGTCCAAGCAAATTATCACAATTTGCTCTTAAATTTCCAAGTCCAAACACTTATGACTTACCATTTGGGTTTAAGACATATCATGGCCACATCATATCTTATTAAATCAACTCATTATGTCCTATTATGATTGAATTTACTCAACGATTAATCGCTTAAAACTTACCTCGGATGTGGTCGAACGATTTCGGCGGCTATTCGATCACTTTTTCCCTTCCCTTATCCAACTTTGGTCCTCTAAGCTCTTGAGCTAAATTCAAACAAATTTAACTTATTAAAGTCTCATTATGCTAGCTTATGGCCGAATATGACAAGGAGTTTGATAGGTCATATGGCCACCTTTAGCTCAAATACAAAATGGTCATACGCATTTTTAATCACATTGAGCAATTTAACACAATTAATCTAACATTTCCTCATGTACACCTTTGTGACCGGACACACCTATCATTAACCTAATATCACTTAACTAAGCACTTTAACAAGTTTTCTTTATCTATACACACATTCGGCAATAACAAGGACAACTTATCAAACCTTAAATTCAATTTATAACGATACATACTCAATATTCAAAGCATTTAACATCACTTCATCATATTCTTACATCATGGCTGGATGCTCCTTTTAAACCATTTACCCTCACAAAGCATAAATTTCATCCTCAAGCTTACAAGCTTATAATCCCATGAATTTTAACCTCATAATATTCATCCAACTCTCACTCATTAGCTTCTAACATAAATCTCAAAATCTATAGTTTTTTTTTTCTACCCATTGCCGAAACCTCCATCAACACAAAATAAAAAAAATATACTCCATGGATCTAAGGTGGAACCAAGAAAGGAACTCATAAATATCAAGGTGTAAGCAACTACTATTGTTCATCTAGATTTAGCATGAAACATAACCATCACCCTTATTAATCTCCATAGCCGAAAACCTTACTCAATCCAAAATCAAAATTTCAACATGGGTTACCAATAAATAACTTGATATCTCACTCAATATCCACTAAAATTTCAAGAACTAGCATAAACTTTCTTACCTTAATTTTGACCTAAGATGACAAATTGCTTCATCTCCTTCTTCCTCTTTTCCATTCGGCCAAGGAGAACCGATTTCCTCTTTTTTTTTTTTCATCCCACTTTCATTCTTCTTTTTCTTTTATTATACTTAGTATTTCTTTTATTTTATTTCCTTTTTTTTTGCATAAAATAATGGCCATTTCATGGAGATTCACCACATTTTCTAATATATGCTCCATCATGGCCGGCCACCATGTATAAAAAGGAGTATTTGACATGCAAAACCATTGTTTTCACTACATGCTTTAATAGGTCCTTATAGATTAACCTGTCACCTTTCAAAAGTGTCACACATAAGTCCTATTAACTAAATTCACATGCAATCGACTAAATCGACGCCTAAAACTTTCACACATTCTTATTCACATACTTTAGACAATAAATATCATATTCAAATACTTCGGTGACTCGGTTTAGCGGTCCCGAAACCGCTTTCCGACTAGGGTCACTTTAGGGCTGTCACAACTCTCCCCCACTTAAGAAATTTTCGTCCCCGAAAAATTTCTACCGATGCATAGTTTAGGATAACGTCCTTTCATTGAATTATATTCATATAAACATTAGCTCATCGATAGCAATTGTAATTCATTATTGATTTCACATTGATCTATAAAATCATTTTCTTATCTTAAAACAAATACATAAACATTTCTACAAGTATGCACATATGTCTCATTTCCTTGATTTCATAAGTAATAATCACTTAATTTAATTCACAGTTGCATTTCAAACACATATCAAGCACATATTAACATGTATAATTCACATCATCAACCCACATATTTGTAACCCACATTTTCATCCATGTATAAGTTGTAACCTGACCGAAAGTACATATATACTCAAACATCCCATAGACTACATCCGTAACACATTTATAACATGAATTCATTTCTTAACAACATATCCACCATCTTTTTACGTATTCACTTACTTAGTATACATAACATAATATAATATGAACTCACAAATTTTTACTTTCATTTGATTTTCACATACCTTCCGTTCATGCCCGTATCGCTTATTCTGATCTTACTTTATTTATCATCTTAAATATACCCGTTGAATCATTCGAAATCACTACGGATACTCATTAAGCACATATAGCTCTTACAATGCCATATCCTAGATATGGTCTTACATATTCTCACATATCGAGCCGATGTCATGTCTCAGA
The DNA here is from genome assembly GCF_025698485.1 of Gossypium arboreum. Classification (NCBI taxonomy): domain Eukaryota; kingdom Viridiplantae; phylum Streptophyta; class Magnoliopsida; order Malvales; family Malvaceae; genus Gossypium; species Gossypium arboreum. The sequence goes on from NC_069081.1 coordinate 4,089,153, forward strand.
CATGGTCTTACACACTATCTTAAATCAATGCCTTCGTCCCAGACGAGGTCTTACATGAATTCCACTTCACACACTTAGTGCCTACTGACCGATCTCGCACTCATAGTGCTCGGTTAAAGGAATTCGCACACACACAGTGCCTCTAGTCATTCACACACATAGTGCTCTTATTCATTTGTTATTACACATCGAAATGACTTAACCAAGTCTATAAACATCATGTATGTACACTTTTAAACATATCATCTCATTCAAGTTTGAATTCGTATAGTAATGAACACTTAAACTTTGCTCAAATTACCGGCACGAAGCCTACTAGGCAAGAAGGCCCGAATACACGTCACCAGCATGATTGCTCTTCGGGACCTAGCCCGGATACATCCCTAGCACGAATGCTTTTCGGAACTTAGCTCGGATACATCACTAGCAAGAATGCTCTTCGGAACTTAGCCCGGATACATCACTAGCACGAATGCTCTTCGGAACTTAGCCCGGATACATCACTAGCACGAATGCTCTTCAAACTCAAATGGATACATCACTAGCACGAATGCTCTTCTAACTCAAATGGATACATCACTAGCACGAATGCTCTTCTAACTTAGCCCTGATACATCACTCTCAATTCTCATGTACATATACACATATAGCAATACACATTAGTATATCATTTACATTACTTGAATACAACACAACATACTTATCGACCATTCAACTTCCAGCCCCATAGCCATATACAAAATCACATTTATAGTCATAACACTCTTTCAAAATTGCATCACTTATACTCTTAATTCAATCCAAATCGAAATTCAAATACGAGTACATGATACGTACCTGATCAACTCAATAATTTAGGCATATCTAAGTGAAATTATATCGCAAATTCTCATAGTCAGAAGCTTGCTACAGCTCGATCAGGATCAAGATTCATTACAATACAGCCCTATTTGACCAAGGCAAAGTCGGCTAAGGGGTTTCTTAGCCCCTCAGTAGCTGATTAGTGTACTACTTGTACAAGGATTCTTGTGTTTTCATTATTTTTAAATTTCGAATTAATATTAAACTCTTCAATATGTTTTCTTCATAAATATAGAGGTTGGCTGGCCATTCCAGATGCATAAGGGAGAAACTCTTTTATAGAAAGATCTATTTTGTGCAATTTTTTTGTACTTAAAATAATTTAAAATTTTCTAAGTTTTAAATTCTATATTTAAGTAGTGATTATACTTGTTGCTAATCAAAGCAATTATAATATGAGATCTATAATTTTGAGGTGGTGGCCAACTAGAAGAGAAGCAAAATTGAAAAACCTAGTTTTTAGATCTATTAGTTACCTTGTGTTCATAGTTTTAGTTTGGAGTCCACTTCCCAAATATCTGAGTTTAAGAATAGTGAAGAAAAGTATTTGGTAAAAAGTTTAGATTAATCAGAATTCAAATTGGATTAATTAGGAAGTCTGAAGACTATTCTAAAGGTCAAAATATAATTTTATCATATATTAGTTTATGATTTCATCATTTTCGAAAAGAATTAAATAATTTTTTTTCTCATTTTGAGGGTCAAGAAGCAATTTTACCATATATAAATTTATAATTTGGGGTAGTCCTCTGCATGCCCCTTTACATTCACCCTTGTCATTTACCTATAAGCGGCAAGCTTGGTTCATCAATTTAATTCAGGTAGTTGGACGATTGAAAAATAAATAGAAAGATCTTTTTAACATTGAATGAACGACGAGATTAATTATATGAGCCAATTTCGTAAGTCGAGAATTTCAAATTTATTATTGTATTTTAGATTTTAAACGGGTGATGAGATCATACCTAAAGTGCATTGTATAAATTAAAATTTCAAAATCCTCATTTTGAAGTTATATATAATTTTAATAAATAAATAAAGAAAATCAGACGGCTGGCAGGCCTTTGGCAATAAGCATTCGCTTCTGTCTTTGATTCAACATGTTTTCGGTTCCTTTACATGACACTCAACAATGACTGTTTATCCAAAAATGATGTAACACGACCCAACCATCTCAACCTCATTTCCACATGGCTATATTTTAAATTTCTTCAAAACTGACTCTGACTCATATCAGATTAACTATCTTAAATCTAACTTTTTTTTTTAATCAAATCAACATAAAATTCAATTTTATATAATATAATGTTCTAACTTCTGCTACCATTTTTGAACACCCCCTTAACCTAAGATATCAGGCTTTTTTTGTTTTTATTTTTTATTTTTTTTTTATGTAACATGTTTTTGACAGACACAATATCATGCTTTTCATCCATGTAGGAATGGAGAGGATCGATGTACTTAAACAGACTGGTATAATCTATAATGTCAAATATTAAAAATGGCAACTACATATTTACAAGGCTCCTTGAATTCTAAAATGCTGCAGTAAGAAAAATAATATATATGTATATGCGTATGCACATCCCAGGTGTGTAAGATCTTTTCATATAAAACTTATTCTACAACATAAGCTGACCTCAGGAACCATCAATCATAATGCCTTTTAACAAACAATAACTTTATCTCCATCTTGATTTCTCTATGTCAACATTCTCGAAACGCTTCGGATGACCAACTTTCGGCACAGAGGGTGGAACAGTATCTCTCTCCCGTGCCTGTCGGTGCTCCTGCAGACAAAATAAAAGGAAACAGGTAACTAACTGAAAACAGCTGAAATCAGGGGAAAACGGAACCGGGATCTCATGTCCAAAGGTAATAGACAATTAGATTACTTCATCAGCCTGTTTAAAGGTTTTTATAAACATGTCAGCCATCAGCAACTGTTGGCCTCTGGCACACCTGATGTCCCTAAATGCTCGGTGTGCATAAAATTCAGCATGAAATCATTCACTCAGTGTAATCAAAAGGTATCATATATTAAGGACTCAGTATGTTTTCAGAATTTCAGTACTCAGGGATGAATTATACAAGGTTGTGAAGAAAGCATGCGATGGGACTTACAGTGCGGAAGGGAAAATCATCTGCCTCAAGCATATGAACAATCTGCCCCATTTTTGGGCGCTTATTGGCATCCATATCTATACAGCGGAGACAAACAAGCAATGCTCGTTTCAAAGCTCTAGGTGAGGGTTGAACTTCAATCAATGGGTCCACAATCTCTTCTCCATGACGACTCGCTACCATACCTTTGAACCAATCAACTAAGTTCATCTGAAATACATCAGACAAAGATGGTGTTATTGTGGTGTTTTAGTGGTATTATTGCAGGAGAAACACTCTTACCTCTCCAGGTGGCCTAGAATAATCAATTGGGCTTCTCCCTGTAATTATCTCCATGAGTAGAACTCCAAAACTATAGACATCACTTCCCTCGTTAAGCATACCTGTGCTTGCATATTCCGGAGATACATAACTGCAAAGAAAACCCAATATACAACACAATAAGAACTAATGGAGTAGGGTATGATTATGTTCCCATCTGGCAAAAATATAGACAAAAAGAGAACAAACCCAAATGTTCCCATAACACGAGTCGTCACATAGCTAGCTTCAGATCCTAAGAGCTTGGCTAGTCCAAAATCTGATACTTTTGGGTTCCACTTTTTGTCAAGAAGAATATTACTTGATTTTACATCCCGATGCACAACTTTAGGTTCCAGCCCTTCATGTAGATAGGCTAACCTGCAAAGTAACCAATAACATAATAATTAGTGGAGGGTAAACCTGAAAAAGGATGCAAGTACGACAAAAACTAGATGCCACTTTGAGATTAGAGACTAATGAAAGTTTACAATATGAAGATACAAAATCAGGGCATAGGAGGTTTTGATGAAACCTCTCCTGCTTTTAGCTTTTAGCTTCTTTTTCTTCTCAATCAATATGATACTAAGCAGACACAAAGGACGCAAGTAATGCCCACATAAGATGATATCCAACTGCACATGTAAAAGTTTTTATTTTTCCAGGCAGATGCAATAGAAATAATGTCCTGGGCAAGGTAAAAAAAGGAGGGAACTCCGAACCCTTTTGCCGTTCCTATCGCAATCTTCATTCTTATATCCCAGGTAAGTGGACTAACAGGACCTACATCGCCATGTAACCACTGCTCCAAGTTCCCATTGTCGACGTATTCATACACAAGCATCCTGAAGAAATAGTAATTTAGTATTTTACAGTTCATTTTCACTTAAACATACAAAGGTTTGTCTATGTCAAGTTGCATATAAAAAATTTACCTTCGAGCACCTTCAGCGCAGTACCCAACTAATCCTACCAAGTTCTTATGCCTCACTTTGCCAATGGCTTCAACTTCTACGGTGAACTCCTTTTCTGCTTGGCCCCTGTTAACAATGCAACAGCGATTTCGCTTAAACAATAACTAAAATAAAATTAATAAACAAATCTTATATTACTTACCGTTTCCTAGTCAACATTAAAAGAAATGAGAGGCAAAGTAAAAGCAAAGAAAACGAAAAACAGTTTGATTATTTTATTTTAAAGCAATAAAGAACAAAGTAGCCATTTCTTTTTTTACTTTTCCTAATACTGCGCCACGCAACAAAGAGATGTAGTTAATTTTACTTAACAATTTTAAAAAGTAGATTGAAAGAGGTAGATTAAAGTCAAAACAGCAATTTAAAAAATCAAAAGCATGATCTTTTAACAGTCTGTCTTGGATCTAGAAGGTATAAAAAAAAAAAAAAAAGAATAAACAAATAATGAGTTTACCAGGAAACTGCTTTTGTCTTTTCCCCAGAAACAAACAGAGAGAAGAATAACTTAAGGAAGCTCTTTTTACGTACTTGTTATTAAGCAGATTTTTTACAGCAACGACCGAACCATCTTGCAAAATGCCTTTGAAAACGATACCGTAACCACCTTCACCGATCACATTCTCTTCGGCGAATCCACGAGTCGCCATCTCCAGCTCCCTCATGCTATACCATCGACCCCACCCGATATTCTGAGCATCCGCCGACACGTCACTAGCTCCGGAGGCATCGTCGCTGACACCTTCGTTACTCTTATTGGGAACCAGGATTCCGATCTTGCCCTCGTCTCTAAAGCAATCGGCATGTTGATCCAACGCCTTGATCTCCACAATCTCTTTGGAGACCAACGGAATCAGACCTGAGCTATGCTTCACTTTCCGTTTCCGGGCATTTCTGTTTAAACGGCAACAGAGGAAGATCGTAAAAGAGAATAGAAGAAGAAAAAAGACCAGGAAGATTGAGATTACTAAGTAGAGCTTAAGGTTGAACAGGGGCGTTTTGTATGAAAGAATGTGAGATATAGAGTTGTTATTGTTGCCATCATCGGTTTCGCCGGTGACTGGCATTGGTTCCGGCGAGGGATGGAATTCTCTAGGGAAAGTTGAAGGAAATGTTAGCAGAAATAGAGATCAGAGAGAAGGGAAAAGTTAGGGAACTAAGGGGTTTTTGTGCTTTAAAGAGAAATGAAAGGAAAAAAAAAAAAAACCAAACACAGAGAGAGGAGTTTTCAAGCTTCAACGGATAAAAAGAAAAACAAAAGAAAAAGGAAAAGAGTGAAGTAGACATGAGAGATGTTGAGATGTAACCAAATTGGGTTTGCTTATGCGGGTTTATTACGGTAATGCCACTGTAGACTTTCTATCTATTTACTTCTACTTGACTGGAAATGGCATCGAACGCCTAAAGTTCCAGAATTTGGAATCAACATTTTCTCAATTTATCTATATCTATAATTATATTAATCTCTTCAATTCTTTTAAAAATTATAATTTTATTTTTATAAATAAGTAAACATTAATACAAGTGTATTTTTGTTTTTCATATTTTCTTAGTAAAATAATAGGTTAAAATTTTCGATTAGTCTCTCTACTTTACCAAAAGTCATGAATTTAGTCCGTGTTCTTTTAATTTAGTTATTTTTAGTCTTTGTATTTTTAAATTTTAAAATTTAAGTCTTTAGCAAAGATAATTATTAAATTTATTAAGTTATGTTTTGTTATTTTCAAAATCTGATATGGTAAACATATTATCATATGTATACTCACTAAAAATTCAATTAATAGATTAACGTCATCATTTGCATTAAAACTGAAATTTCAAATTTTTAAAAGTATAGAGTCTAAAATAATCTAATTAGAGAATGTAGATTAAATCTATAACTATATACATAGTACAAGACCAATAATTAAGTTTAATCAAAAGGATTTAATTGCTACTATTTTAATCAAAAATTCAAAAATACATAATTTAAGCAAAACAAAACTATCATAAAATTCAAATTTTTTTAATGATAATAGGATTTCAACTTATTACACTTATTTTCTTAAATTTTTAACTTAAATCATTTTATCAAATTTCTCACTTGATTTTAATATATAATTTTTATATAAATTTTTTCACTCATAAAACTAATATTTTATTCTTATAGTTAAAATCCAAGGATGTTAAAATGAGAAATAAATACAAAGGTGTGTTTGTGATTAATTTGGAAACAGAAATCAAAGAAAACAAGAAGATTTGATTTCCTGGGGCAATGGCCAATTAGGGTTTTACGTAAATCACAAATAAGCCGACCAAAATTCTTTGGAGATTTGAACAATAACCATTTCTTTAAAACACTTGACCAGATTGAAAGTGAATGTCTTAACGTAAACTTGCTACCTAATAGATTACCTATGCAGCATCATTTAGATATGTCTACTTATTACATATTTATTTAGCATAAAAATAGTTGGATATACTTATAATATGTTTGTATAATTACAATCCACACATGAAATCATAATTATAATAAACACTCCATATAACTGCGACTAACATTAATCATTATGTTATATTTATTTAATATGAAAGTAGTTGGATAAATGTATAATATATTTGCATAGATGTAATTTAATCTAAATTAATTAGAGTTAATCATTACAATACACAAATAAACAAATACATAACAAATATATATCCGAACTAGGAGTGAATTCAGAAATTTATTTTAAGGAGCAGAAATTAAATTACAATTTTATGATAGTAAAATTTAATTTCACCATTTTAATACTCTATATTTTTATAATTTTAAAAGATTAAATCAAATTTCTTTTTCATTTTTAGGAGAGGCCACAATGTAATTTTACTTTTATTAATTTAAAATATTTAAAATTTTAAAAGACTTAGAATAAAAAAAATTTCATTTTAGGGGGATCGGAGTCCCCGCCAACCCCCTAGTTACGCCTCTATTTCAAACCTACATCATTATAAATTTAGGTAAAACCTACACATAATGAGGAACTTAGATAATATAACATTCAAACTTAAAATCTTAAAGTTTTCAAGACCTTATACCTACCACCAAACAAAGATCTCATTGATGGATATTTTCAAACATGCATAAAATTAAATCAGCAAAGCTAATTTCAAATCTAATATTAAATTGGATTAAAATAATTTTTGTTATATCCCTACCTTAATTTGGATCTGGTTGGATTTTTCATTCGATCACTTAAGACTCACTGAATGACATAATTGAGTAAAAACTCATATTTACCTATAAATACCCCAATATATCAATACTGTAGAGGATTTTTCTCCACCCTCAAAAGTTCTAATACACTAAACTCTCAATTATCTATGTTTGAACTTTTCTACTTTTTCAGCTTTAAGCCCTAAAATAGATAAATCGGCCTTCCTCAACCCCACCCCTTTCCTCCTCTATCATTATTTATAACCTGTGTTAACAATGATATGATAAACATAGACTGAACGCTGATGACGAAACTCTAATCTATTTACTGGTGATGGTGTTCATTTTATTATTTGATTTACAGTTTCTCATTTAATTTTATTCAATTCTTATTTTGATATCTGCCAATTTTACATAATTGATGATCTGATGATTTTTTTAAGTTTTTATTTAAAATATTTGATTAGTGAAAATTTCCAGCTTTATTAGGAAATTATACTGATCATTTTCGTTTTATGATTAGAGAAAATGGATTATAAATACCATTGAAGATGAACTGGTTTTCCACTTGGGATAACGCAAATTGTTCTAAAAGCATAAGAAATGTTATCAGAATAGGGAATGATCTAAGAACTGCACTTGCCGCCACTGAGAAAAAAGAAGAAGAAAATGTTGGCCGCCTTTGAACGTGGAAGGTTCAAAAAGAGTACGAACAGAACAAAGGGTTATTTAATGAAGGTTAGGCTCTCTGTTTTCGTAACCTCTTGTTACGTAAAAGTATCAGTAAAGCCATTATATTTAAAGGCAGATTACATTTTGATTCATTTTCTAAAAAATGAGTAAATTTTTTTTTTTACATTTTAAAATATGTAAATTAGTTTCTCCCTTAAATTTCTTTTTATTAAATGATGAGGACATGCTGAAATTATTTTTTATGGGTAAACTATAAAAATGGTCATCTAATTATGCTTTTGTTCTATTTTGGTCACTTAACAATTATTTTTTTAATTTAGTCACTTAACTTTTCAAAATTAAATATTTTAGTTACTCTAAGCTTATGTAGGCTTTTTTATTGGTCTAGTAATAAAATTAGCCTTCTAATATTTACACATTCTATCAATTTGATCCTAAATATAAAAAATTTAATAAATTTAGAGTTTAATGTTTACAAAAATTTTATTTTAGTTCTAATTCTAAAAATTCAATAAGTTCAACCCTTGATATTTACAAAATATGTCAATTTAGTCCTAACTCTAAAAATTAAAGAGTATATATATTTAAAAAAATCATTGCTAGCCCTTTATAACCCTCTTTTAAGTCACTTGCAACAATTTATTTTACTATAATTTAGGCTTCACACTGGACCGAACCAATTGATTTGGAACTTATTTGGAATAATTGGTTGCATTACTACCCACACAAATAACGTTTTTAATGCCTTTATTTTCTTTTGGATCTTAAATTTTTTTGTGTTTTATCCCAAATTTTAGAGTTACGTTGCAAGTGGTTTGAGAGAGTGTACTCTTTTCTTATAATATCTCACATGGATTAGTCAAGATTATAAAGAACTAAAATGAATTTTTTAAATATCTTTTAATTTTTAGAGATAGGACTAAATTGATAGATTTTGTAAATATTAAGGGTCAAATTTATTATTTTTTAGAATTAGAACTAAAATGACAAATTTTGTAAATATTAAGGGCTAAATTTGTTGAAATTTTTATATTTAAGATCCAATTGATAGAGTGTGTAAACATTAAAAGGCTAATTTTGGTGTTAGACCAATAAAAAAAGGCCACATAAGCTAAAGGAGACTAAAATATTTAATTTCGAAAATTTTAGTGACTAAATTGAAAAAACTTAATAGTTGGGTGACCAAAATAGAACAAAAAGCATAATTAGGTGACTATTTTTATAGTTTACCCATAAAAAATTTTCAGCATGTCCACGTCATTATTTAACAGAAAAAAAAATTACGAATGGGCTAATTTGCACGTTTTAAAATGTATAAGAGCTAATTTGTCTATTTCTTCAGTAGAGGGACCTAAATGCAATCTACCCCTAATTACAGGGTTTCCCTGGTACTTTTACCTCTCCTGTTCCATTGATTTTCGTGTACGCGTGGGGGCATTTAACACTTCTTTTCGGCATTGCTTGTAAAATGTTTGTGAAAATGTCTATAAAGAAAATCGAAAAAAGAGTATTGATGAAATTGCCTTACTATTACTACTGTTATAAGCAAGACTTTTGGTTCATGATCTCTATGTTTAATGGGGGGTAATAGAAACACATATAGTAATTATTTTGATGAAATTGCTAATTCTTTTCTTAATCGTTGACCAAATTGATGATCAGCATAAAATCTGCCCATAAATTTGGCTGAATTTTCTTTTGAATTTATTCAACAAAAAGAAAATCATTGGAATCGATTTTAGAATATTAAAAATATTATTTTGAAATATTAAAATGTGCATTTCATTTATTATTTTTGAAGGGGTAGCAATGTGACTCATTGTGTTTGCATGTGCTTGTTACATATTATGAATTGGATGTGAGGTGTTATGAATTAAGAGGTTTGACATCATTAGATACTGATGGTTGTTAATGTCTTTCAAATGGATCCTCACATACTTTTTAACTGTATAAGGGGGAGTATTTTCACATTTGACCCAAATAATGATTGGTCGTGCTCCGCAGCTGCACCTCGCCGACTAACCTTTGTTGTAATCATCCAAAATTATTGTTGTACCTTTCTATTTCATAAAGCTCACATGAGCGCGTGCACACCATGGGCAGCTACCACCCAAGGTCTCCATTCACACACATCCTCAGATTGTTACACCCCACGGATGGTAAACATTCGGTATGCTTATTTATACTTGCCTGTACGTGCATGTCTTTATGAGTTTGGGCAAGAGAACCCACGAGGGGTTCCCATGGGTGGTTAGAACCCACGAGGGGTTCCCATGGGTGGTTATACCCCTTTATATATATGTGTATGTTCCTATAGTGTATATTGTTAGGGAGGGAATCTCATCCACTGTTTATATTTATGTCATATCTATAAATTCTACATGTTGTACTTATGATTCTACATTCATCACATAAATCTAGGCCGACTGGGTCGACAATAGTGATTCGACATGGTTTTCGTCACATAAGTCCAAGCCCAGTAGACTTGGTCGACGACTATGATTTGACATGATTTTCATCACCTAAATTCCGGTTGGTTTGGCCAATGGTAGTGATTCAACATGATTTTTATCATGTAAATCCAATCGAGTAGACTTGATTGATGGTTGTGGTTCGATGCGGCAAGACCTTATTCTCTACGTAATTTCAAGCTGCAAGAGCCACGGTAGTGCAACCAACCTGTGGTTCATTCCGTAAGTCTCCCTCCATACGTCTAAGAGTAGGGCATTCGGGCCCCTCCATGAACTCTTTGGGCTCTTGGCAAAGATGAGGCATCCATGAACCTTTTGGGCTCTCGATCAAGGTGAGGTATATCTTCAACACTCGGGTCCCTCCGCGAACCATTCAGGCTCTCAATGAAAGTGAGACATATCTTCAACATTCGGGCCCCTCCATGAACCGTTCTAGCTCTCGACGAAGGTAAGGCATATCATCTTCATAAAGATTAGAGTTAAGTTAACAAATAAATTTTATAACTAAAAGCACACACACTTTATTTCTCTAGATCAACAGTTATTTTCATATCAACATTATAATACCACCTTCCATAAGCACTTATCTAATATTTCTCGTCAAAAACTCAGGCTAAAAGCTACATTTGCTACCATTATTTATGACAAAGAATAATCCTCCCGCTCATGGTTTAACGAGCATTATGCATTTTTTATGCACGGATAGTGCACATTTATTACATTTTATATCACCAATGGATGGTGTGCGTTTCTTGTGTTTCATATTACCAATGAATGGGTTGCATCTCCCACATTTTATATTGCTAATGAATGGCTTGAACTTCATCTATTTTATATTTTCAATAATCGTGTCCGCGATATACATACAACACATCTCCACTGCATAACTCTGGTTCCTCCAATTGACAATTACGTCACTTGAGTATACGTTATACATTTTTGAATTATTGAGCCAATAGGCATACCACCCGCTAAATCACAAAACAAAATTTCTACGAGTCAACTTTCAATAGAATTATCATCCGAAAGCTCATTATTAAAAAAGGTACGCATGAATTTCGAATAGCCTCACAAGGCATCGTATATTCTCGGGTTGTCAAGTATATAATTGTACCCTTCGTCTCATTACTTTATTTGCTACAACTACCATCAACAGGGGACAACTTATAGATGATCTCGAGGTACAGTCACTTTATAACCTACCTCTTGACTAGGGGGGAGCTATTGTTATATCCTTACCTCAATTTGGATTCGGTTGGACCCTCCATTGGCCACCTAGGGCCCATTAAGTGGCATAGTTGGGTAGGAACCCACACTTACCTATAAATATCCAAAGGTATCAACATTGTAGAAGGACTTTTCTCCTCTCTCAAAAGCCCTAATACACTAAACCCTCTATTAGCTCTTCTTGAGTCCAAAGACAAATCTAAAGGGGGCTAGCAGGGGCTCATATCCCCTTAGAATGAAAATATTTTCATTTAGGCTATTTATAATTTATAAAATTTTAAATTAGTAATAGTAAAATTACACTTTGGCCTCCTAAAAATGATAAGAATTTAATTTAATCCCTAAAAATTATAAATATATAGGCTATTAAAATGACGAAATTACATTTTTACTGTCATAAAAATATATAATTTAATTTTGTCCCTCCCAAAAAAATTCCTAACTTCGCCCTTGCTCCTAAATCTTATTCTTGGATTCGTCACTACTTGAGCCTCTCTACTTTTCTGACTCTCAATCTTAAAATGGATGAACCGACCTTCCTCGACACCATCACCTCTTTTCCCCTTCTCTGTCTCCGTTGATAGCATGTATCAACAAATTTAATTGTATACAATTACCCCAAATCAAATATTTTTAAATTATAAAATTAATATTAAATTTAAATTTTTAAGAATGAATCTCAAATACGCTTGGAAGAAATTTTGAAAATTTTAGATTCATGAAATAATGAGAACATAATAAAAATAATTATAATTCATGATTATCACGTGTCGCATGCCGGTGATAAAATTAAGCTTTTCTTTTTCATTTAAGACAATAAAATCAATTTATTAAAGCTTAACCTTTTGTTGTAATATTATTGTTATAAAGTGGTCCATTTTCAATTATTCTAAAATTATAGCTATTAATTCGAAAAATTATTTATCAAATCATAAACCATATTTTTCATTCTTTAATCATATCAAATAATTATCCCATAATTTTGTTTTTTCGATTGAGATTTTTAATACATAAAACTGAGATTAAATTCTCTTGTAAATAGTAGTTAACCAGAGTTGAGTTCAGCTCACTGGAGTTTTCTTTTAATTTTTAATTCAGTGGGTTTTTTTTAACTTCAGTTTGATTTTCAATTTTTCATATTAATTTTTAAATTTATTTTAATAAATGAATTTTATTTTATGATTTTTAGTAAAATTTAAATATTTTATAAATATTTCTAAATAAATTTATTATTCAAGTATATAATCAATAATGAATAATATATTTTGAGAAATAATTTTTACATAGTATTTTCTCACTATTTTAAATATAAAATATGTAATTTTACATCATAATAAATTAAAAATAATTATAAATTAAATAAAATTCTATTCAATTAATAGTGAATTTTTTTTTACTTGTGAATAAAAATTGTCCAATTAATCGTGAATTCAATTAATCGATTTTTTTTATTTTTCATTTGTTTTTTAGTTAGTCTACTTGTTCCAATAATTTGAACTAAACTCAAATTTTAAGAAGTGTAGACTCGGGTTGAAATTTAAAGTTTGAAGTTTAGGTCTTTAGGTCAAATTCTATCTACTTTCATTTTGAAGAGGGAGGGTGGGTTTCGATGGACGGTGAGATGAGGTGAGGCGAAGTAGGGTGCGTTTAGTTTACTTTTTGTTTTACGTTTTAGTATTGCTACAATATTTAATCTCACTGCCATCATTATTTTTACACTTACCATAGAAAAACGCATTGTCTATCTAAATACACCCGGAATTTAATTTAAAATGCTAAAATGATTTGAGTTGGCTAAATTAAAACCATTGATTCATTTATTTAGTATAAAATGAGATTATATTCGATGCTTGCTTTTAAATTCAATTATTCATGCTCCAAAGAAATATTAATTGAAAATATGAATCTTTAATTAGGCTCGTCAACTACTTAATCTAAAAATTAAAATACTCAAATTTAATTGGCTCAAGATTAACTCAACCATCACTAAATTAACTTCAATTTTTTTAAATAAATATCAAATAAAGGTGATTAAACAATAAACAAGTAAAATAATAAAGAAATTGAAAAGATCAAACATAAATATTTTACGTGGAAAAACTCTTCCGAAAAAGATAAAAAATCACAAATAAAGATAATTTCACTATAACGGCAAAACTAAGAGTATAAAGATGGAGATAAAACTAAACCCCCGAAACCCGAAAATAAGAATTAAACATTAAATTCTCTAAAAGCTTGAAAAGCTAATACCTAAATGTATTATGTGTTATCTTTCTAGAGTGGGAAAATGGTCTATTTATAGGCTAAATTTGTAGGTCAAATAATATTAAAATAATTTACTCTAATTAGAGTTTAAGTGGGTAACTAATATTAAAATAACCTACACTAATTTAAGTTTAAGTGAGAAACTAAAATTAGAGTTTAATTGAGAGAAGAAAAACTGAAAAATGCGAAGCCTAACTCCACAAGTATAATGTAATATATTTGTGAAAGAAAATCTTACATTAAAAATCTAGCTATAAAAGAATTATTTAATAATTGAATAATAGTTAGAGTGATATTTTTTTTTTTAAATTCTCATCGATCTTGAGCAGGTATTGAGTTAACTTATGACACTAACTCAATCAATGACATTATCAATACTAGTAAATCTATAATGCGTGAAGTCATGTGTTTAGAACACATGTGCTCGTTTAATAATATCATTCAATAAATAATTAAGCATATGGTTTGAAATTAATAATAATAATATATATAATATGTACGAAATTAAAACAAAACAAATTAGTTTAAACTGTGAGTAAAAATAAATTTAAATACGTAAATACATGTGATTAAAAATATTAAATGCAGTCTAATCCTGCCCCGTTGTATTTGCCTCTAATGTTAGGTCATTTAACACGTTATCAAAATATCAAAATTTATGTTACGTCATTTAACATGTTATCAAAATGTCAAAATTTATGTTACATCATTTAACATGTTATCAAAATGTCAAAATTTTATCATGTTCATAAAAAAACAACATTAAAAATATAGTTATAAAATATTTATTTAACAACTGAATTCTTGGTAGAGTCAAGAGCGGTAACTTAATTTAAAAAAAAAACTCATTAATCTTGAATTGATATCAAGTTGATTTGTAACACTAACTCAATTAACGATATCAATACTAGATTTATGGCACACCCATTATGTGGATAAAAAATTATGTAATAAGTAAATTTATAAAAAAATTATATAAAATCCAAATGATGCTTTGGTTGAAATGGCAAAGTTAAAATTTTGATATGCATATGTCCTAAGCTCAAAATTTATCATGTAACATGCGTGCTTAAATTACAATTTTTTTTTATATTTTGGATGCTTAAAATGAACATTTTGATAGTTGGATGACTATCTTTATAGTTTACCCTTTATTTTATTAAAAAATGAAAACACAAAAATATATTTGTTATTAATATTTGTTACTTTATATGTGAAAGGGTAATTTTGTAATATCTCAATTAAGTTGGAGCCTGGTTAGCTTGTAACACCAACTTAGTCAAAGATTTAATATAAATATATATATATATATATATATATATATATATATATACACACACAAAGGACAATGTTGATGAAAAGTTCAGAAAATAAAATTAAAATGTATACAAAAAATAAAATAAAGTTTTAAGAAAATATTTGATATATTGCTAGTGGAGTTTTTAGACTCGCAAACAAGATCAGGAGTTAACGATATTAAAATATTTCAAAAAAAGAAACATTATAAATTTTTAAATTTGTTTTGAAATAAAAAATAAATTATCAATATATCAAATACTAACTCAAGTTTTTGTCGGAGTGATAAAGTAGGTATTATAAATGTTAAAGACATGCGTTTAAATTTCATCATATGTAAATTTTTATTAAAAATATAAAAATATTCTCGTAATAATAAACTTATTTTATACACAAAAGGATATTTTGTAAATCTTTTAAATCAATAAAAAATTAAATATTAAATGAATTGTTTAAAGAAAACCATTTGAATGGATGAGGCTTGTTGGAATTGATATTTTACCAAAATAAAATAAGTTAGAGAGCAGGATTGTCTTTATTCGAATTAAACTAAAACTTGAAGCCTTCTTGTTGAATAAAATTGCAACAACAGGGAAAGCAACTTTACGTTGGATGTATCACCACATTCATATACATATTATCAAAAAGTAGCGTCGAATGCTGCCAAACTAAAAAGAAATCTGATTGGTCCAAAGCTGAAAGCAAAAGAAGAATGACAATCATAACGGTTAGTTTATTGAAAATCACAAGGCTGCAACCTTCTAAAACCATATCATACCATAACAAACATATATACTCATATTTATTACTCAAGAGTCCCCGTAAATCATTTCATTACGTATTGTAATACTTTTATTCGTGTCGGTAAATCAAAAAGATATTCAAATGGTATGTCAATTGTCGGCAAATTGAAAGGTCACCCATAAGGTTTTCTTTCGAAGAGACTATCCGGACAAGCATAAGTCATTCGTCATCTAGATTATTAAACACTACATGGATTTAACTGTCTTATATCATCAAGTTAGAGTGAATGACAGAGCTAGTTTTATCATAGACATTCTCGTTTCATCGAAGAAATCTGTCCTACATGTTTCGTAATAATGACTAGAGGGCAGGTCCAACACGTTAACATCATCCTACATAGGACCCTCGCCTATAAATACATCCAAGAATGATGAACAAAGGATCGACTCTCCAAAAATACCAAGCTTATACTCTGTCAACTTATCTTCAGCTTTCAACCTTGATACTTTCCTCACCTTCATTCTTTGTAACCTTCAGCTCTCGCCCCAATTGGTTGAACCAACCTTCGCAACAACCACCACATCTCCTTGTTATATCACTTTATCAACAATTGGTGCAGTGAGTGTGGACAACATCCCGTCAACCAAAATTAGGGCCAACCATATCAACCCATCCAACTAAACCAATGATCTAGTCAACCAGATCAACTTCTCCGCTCCATTTAACACACCCATCCCGCTTGGCTCAAGAGCTTCTTTTGGCCTGAACCCTTGTGATAACCCAAATTTAGGGCCTAATCAAAATAGTGGTTTCGAGACCACAAAATCTGAGATAGAAATAATTATTTTATGATTATTTTGAGGTCTATGATATGATTACATGATTGTGTGAAAATTTCGTGAAGAAATTTTATGCATAAAGTGCTTAATTTGAAGTTAGGGACTAAATTGAATAAGTTGCAAAACTTGCATTCTAGAAGTTTCTAGTATGAAATTGCTTTGAAATATTAATTAGGAGGTCTTAAATAGCAATTTGACCAATTTCTAAGTTTATGGACAAAAATTAGACATGGATGGAATTTTTGAAAGTTTAGTAAAGAAGGGCATTTTGGTCATTTGGATATTAAATGAAATAAAATAGGAAAAATAACACAAAAATGATCATCTTTTCCATAAGTTGCTGCTGAATTTTGCTCTCCACCATAGCTGGGGTTTCAACACTTTTAAGCCTTGATTATCAAGAGAAAAGAGATTCGAGTCGAGACCGGGGGAAAAATAAAGTTTGCGAGGAATAGGCTCGACTATTCTCATTTTGTATCCAGGTAAGTTCATATGTAAATATTGTAATATAACCGTTATTTTAAATCATTTAATGTTATTTATACGATATTATGATCGTTGTCATGCAATTCTATGTTGTGTGGTCATTGTTGGACAACATGCAAAAATTTTATGAATTATGTGAAAAATGTGAAGACCATCGAAGTATCGTCATTGGTATTCCAAGGAGAATGGTAAAGGAGTACGAACGAGGAAAGTCCCGTTGAACCTTAGGAATAGATTTGGATATTTGGGCATCCGACCTCGTTGAGTTGAGTCCGAGTTCACTTATGGATGCGAACGCCCGAGCTCGTTGAGTTGAGTCCGAGTTCGCTTATGGGCGGGTTACATGGTAGCTTGGCTACATATGTGGCACTTATGTGCAAACTTTCCATGTATCCGAGTTATATTCTGATGTGTTCAACGGGTAAAATTCTAGTGAAATGGAAGAATACTCAAGATGCAAGTGACGTATTGGTAAGTGTTGTGGAATGAGCACTTTGGACAGGTATGTACTTAACCCTCGGGTTGAGACTTGATACGACAACAATAATATGGTAAGATGATGAATGATGAATAGAAATGTGATACATGTTTTGGTGATATTATGCTAATGTTGGTTGGTATAATTGCTTTGTTAAGTTATTTGTTATTTGCATGTGGACTTACTAAGCATCTATGCTTACTCCATCCTTTGCATTCTTTGTAGTTTTGACAAGTCAATTTGGAGATCGGACGGTCGGAGGCACGCCACACTATCACCGGACAATCGCGTATAATGACTTGAAATTTTTGGAAATATGGCATGTATAGCATTCCAATCATTTTGTGTGTACAATCTTACGATATGGCCATGGATGGAATGGAAATTTTTGAGAATGATTAGCTATTGGAATGGCTAATGAAGTTTATATATGATAACATGTATGCTTTATGTCTTCACTAAACCATGAAAATTCTTGGAAAGGTAAAATTTGGCACAAAACAGAACCAGACAGCAGCAGTGACGTGAATTTGAAAATCACTAAAAATAGTATAAATGGAATTAAATTATGAATAAGTCATGGAATCGAAGCTTGATAAGTATATTTTCATATAGAAGAAACGAAACAGGTAAATGAGTTATATTTTATGAGATATTTAAGTTTTGGTGGAACAGGTCAGAGCGATCTTTGAATCCCTGTTCTGACTTTAAAAATTCACCATAAATTTTAAAAAACAATTAGAGTTGTACATTACATGTATGAAATACTTATTGAGTCTAGTTTTATGAGAAACAAACGGTATAGTCATTGAAACTCTGTACAAGGAGATATCTGGTTCGTAATACACAGGGGTCAGAGTAGCCGAACCTTGAAACAGGGGAGACTTTAACTAATAAACTGTACTAATTGGCTAGACTAAAAATTCTAGAAAACAATTATTAATTAGATATACGAGTCTAGTTTCAAATAAAATTTACATAATTGGATTTTGAGTTTCGTAACTCGAGATATGGATTTTTTAGCGACTATGATGCAGTTAGCCAGCTTGTCTGGTAATTCTAAAATAAATTGTTTGAACTGTTTAATTAATGAATTAAGTCCGTTAACATCTCGTGCTTGACTTTGGCGACGGTCTCGGATACGGGGGCGTTACATTTGCTGGTATCAGAGCAGGTTTAGTCTGTTCTCAGACTAACGTGGTGTAAGTACGGATTTTGTTATACATGTCATATTTATATATGGTGATAGTGTGACGACTCTTGACCTTTTTAAATGATTTTTTTTATAGTAAATGGATCCCGATCCAACTGTGGCTGATGATGTAGAGAGCAATGAGCCAGCTCCTGCTGAAGGGGCAGTGCCGACTGAAAATCGACCTCCTACTGTTGTCCAAGGAGGAGAAGAAAGGGTTCGAGAAGCCTTTCTCCAAATGATGAATGCTTGGTATACAGAGTTCATTCGTACGAACCCCACTGCTCAACAACCTCCTCCACCACCCCCGATTTCTCAACCTATACCCCAAATGCCTTCAGGTATGGATCTGATGAAATTCCATAAATCTCTGGTTGACCGAATCCGCAAGCAAGGGGCCGAAGAATTCAGGGCAAATGTTGATGATGACGTTGAAAAAGCAAAATTTTGGCTCAAAAATTCTATTCGGGTATTTGATGAGTTATCTTTTACACCTGAAGAGTACTTGAAGTGTGCTATATCATTGCTGAGGGATTCGACTTATCATTGGTGGAAGACATTAATTTCAGTGGTGCCGAAAGTGAAGGTGACTTGGGAATTCTTTCAAGAAGAATTTCGGAAGAAATATATCAGCGAAAGATTTGTAGACCAGAAGCGTAAAGAGTTTCTCGAGTTGAAGCAAGGCAACATAACAGTTACCGAGTATGAAAGAGAGTTCGTTCAATTGAGCAAGTATGCTCGAGAATATATCCCTTCAGAGGTTAAAATGTGCAAACGATTTGAAGATGGACTTAATGAAGACATCAAGGTATTTGTGGGTATTCTTGAGTTGAAAGGTTGATCGGGCTTGCAAGGCTAAAGAACTAATTAAAGAGAAGAAAAAGACAGAGGCTGAGACAAGAAATTGGAAGAAAAGATCGATGTTTTTACAAGAGATTTATGAAGCTCAGAGAAGTGATAAAGAATTACAAGCTAAAAGAAAACAATATGAGGCAGATACAGGATTAGACTTTAGAATCGGCCCTGATGGTTGTCTGATGTTTAAAGATCGGATTTGTGTACCAAAAAATAATGAGTTGATTCGGAGGATCTTGCCCGAAGCACACAATAGTTGTTTATCTATGCATCCGGGTAGTATAAAGATGTACAATGACTTGAAGAAAATGTATTGGTGGAACGAAATGAAAAGAGATATTTTCGAGTTTGTATCGCGATGCTTGGTTTTTCAGCAAGTAAAAGCTGAACATCAGGTGTCTTCAGGTCTACTTCAGCCTATCATGATTCCCGAATGAAAATGGGATCGAATTACTATGGATTTTGTATCAGGATTGCCGTTAACTCCGAAGAAGAAAGATGCCGTCTGGGTGATAGTCGACAGATTGACTAAATTATCCCACTTTATTCTGGTACGCACTGATTATTCTCTTAATAAGTTAGTTGAATTATATATTAGTAAGATTGTTAGACTTCATGGAGTACCCTTGTCGATTATTTCGGATAGAGATTCGAGGTTTACTTCGCGATTTTGGCAAAAGCTGCAAGAAGCATTAGGTACGAAGTTAAATTTCAGCACTGCCTTCCATCCACAGACTGATGGACAATCAGAGAGAGTAATTCAGATTCTTGAAGACATGCTCAGATGTTGCGTGTTGGAGTTCCAAGGAAGTTGGGAAAGGTACTTACCGTTGGTGGAATTTGCTTACAATAACAGTTATCAGACGAGTTTGAAAATGGCACCTTATGAAGCGTTGTATGGTTGCAAGTGCCGGACACCACTGTATTGGACCGAACTCCAAGAAAACCAGATTTACGGAGTTGATTTAATCAAGGAAACTGAAGAAAAAGTGAAAGTGATTCGAGACTGTTTGAAAGCTGCTTCGGATAGGTAAAATTCTTACGCAGATTTGAAGCGAAAAGAGATCGAGTTTCAAGTTGGTGATAAAGTGTTTTTAAAAGTGTCTCCGTGGAAGAAAGTTCTTAGATTTGACCGGAAAAGTAAGTTGAGTCCACGTTTCATTGGACCGTATGAGGTAATTGAAAGAATTGGCCCGGTAGCGTATCGGTTAGCATTACTGCCGGAATTAGAGAAGATCCATGATGTATTCCATGTATCTATGTTACGTCAGTATCGTTCGGATCCTTCACATGTGATTTCACCGACAGAAATCGAGTTACAACCGGATATGACTTACAATGAAGAACCGATTAAAATTTTAGCTGAGGAGGTCAAGCAATTGAGAAATAAAAGTATCGCTCTCGTGAAGGTATTGTGGCAAAAACATGGGGTAGAAGAGGCTACATGGGAGCCCGAGGAAACTATGAGGAATCAATACCCACAATTGTTTACCGGTAAGATTTTCGGGGACGAAAATTCTTAATGGGGGGAGAATTGTGATAACCCGAATTAGGGCCTAATCAGAATAATGGTTTCAGGATCACAAAATCCGAGATAGGAATAATTATTTTATGATTATTTTGAGGTCTATGATATGATTGCATGATTGTGTGAAAATTTCGTGAAGAAATTTTATGCATAAAGTGCTTAATTTGAAGTTAGGGACTAAATTGAATAAGTTGCAAAACTTGCATTCTAGAAGTTTCTAGTATGAAATTGCTTTGAAATATTAATTAGGAGGTCTTAAATAGCAATTTGACCAATTTCTAAGTTTATGGACAAAAATTAGACATGGATGGAATTTTTGAAAGTTTAGTAAAGAAGGGCATTTTGGTCATTTGGATATTAAATGAAATAAAATAGGAAAAATAACACAAAAATGATCATCTTTTCCATAAGTTGCTGCTGAATTTTGCTCTCCACCATAGCTGGGGTTTCAACACTTTTAAGCCTTGATTATCAAGAGAAAAGAGATTCGAGTCGAGATCGGGGGAAAAATAAAGTTTGCGAGGAATAGGCTCGACTATTCTCATTTTGTATCCAGGTAAGTTCATATGTAAATATTGTAATATAACCGTTATTTTAAATCATTTAATGTTATTTATACGATATTATGATCGTTGTCATGCAATTCTATGTTGTGTGGTCATTGTTGGACAACATGCAAAAATTTTATGAATTATGTGAAAAATGTGAAGACTATCGAAGTATCGTCATTGGTATTCCAAGGAGAATGGTAAAGGAGTACGAACGAGGAAAGTCCCGTTGAACCTTAGGAATAGATTTGGATATTTGGGCATCCGACCTCGTTGAGTTGAGTCCGAGTTCACTTATGGATGCAAACATCCGAACTCGTTGAGTTGAGTCTTGGTTCACTTATGGATGCGAACGTCTAAACTCGTTGAGTTGAGTCCGAGTTCGTGAAATGTAACTAGGCATCCGAACTCGTTGAGTTGAGTCCGAGTTCACTTATGGATGCGAACGCCCGAGCTCGTTGAGTTGAGTCCGAGTTCGCTTATGGGCGGGTTACATGGTAGCTTGGCTACATATGTGGCACTTATGTGCAAACTTTCCATGTATCCGAGTTATATTCTGATGTGTTCAACGGGTAAAATTCTAGTGAAATGGAAGAATACTCAAGATGCAAGTGACGTATTGGTAAGTGTTGTGGAATGAGCACTTTGGACAGGTATGTACTTAACCCTCGGGTTGAGACTTGATACGACAACAATAATAAGGTAAGATGATGAATGATGAATAGAAATGTGATACATGTTTTGGTGATATTATGCTAATGTTGGTTGGTATAATTGCTTTGTTAAGTTATTTGTTATTTGCATGTGGACTTACTAAGCATCTATGCTTACTCCATCCTTTGCATTCTTTGTAGTTTTGACAAGTCAATTTGGAGATCGGGACGGTCGGAGGCACGCTCACACTATCACTGGACAATCGCGGTATAATGACTTGAAATTTTTGGAAATATGGCATGTATAGCATTCCAATCATTTTGTGTGTACAATCTTACGATATGGCCATGGATGGAATGGAAATTTTTGAGAATGATTAGCTATTGGAATGGCTAATGAAGTTTATATATGATAACATGTATGCTTTATGTCTTAACTAAACCATGAAAATTCTTGGAAAGGTAAAATTTGGCACAAAACAGAACCAGACAGCAGCAGTGACGTGAATTTGAAAAATCACTAAAAATAGTATAAATGGAATTAAATTATGAATAAGTCATGGAATCGAAGCTTGATAAGTATATTTTCATATGGAAGAAACGAAACAGGTAAATGAGTTATATTTTATGAGATATTTAAGTTTTGGTGGAACAGGGTCAGAGCGATCTTTGAATCCCCTGTTCTGACTTTAAAAATTCACCATAAATTTTAAAAAAACAATTAGAGTTGTACATTACATGTATGAAATACTTATTGAGTCTAGTTTTATGAGAAACAAACGGTATAGTCATTGAAACTCTGTACAAGGAGATATCTGGTTCGTAATACACAGGGGTCAGAGTAGCCGAACCTTGAAACAGGGGAGACTTTAACTAATAAACTGTACTAATTGGCTGGACCAAAAATTCTAGAAAAAAATTAATAATTAGATATATGAGTCTAGATTCAAGGAAAATTTACGGAATTGGATTTCGAGTTTCGTAACTCGAGATATGGATTTTTTAGTGACTATCATGCAGTTAGCCAGCTTGTCTGGTAATTCTAAAATAAATTGTTTGAGCTGTTTAATTAATGAATTAAGTCCATTAACATATTGTGCTCGACTCCGGCGACGGTCTCGGGTACGGGGGCATTACAACCCTACTCCAGGATACTTCTTCTATCCCTATCGGAACTTTTCTACAATACACAAGTATCATCTTGCCCATCTTAGAGCAATTGATGAAAGCTCTAAGGGATCCTCAGGTTCCCAATCCTACCCCTCCAATTGTGCCAACATGAACCACTTCCTCAATTGCCCCAACCCCCTATTATAGCAAAACATCAACTAAGGGTGAGCATTTGATCAAGTTGAGTCGAATCAAGTCAAAAAATTTTGAGTTAGTCGAGTTGAAAAATCCTATTTTAGAACCGAACTCAAATTAAAACTTTTTCAAATCAAATAGAGTCAAAAAATTTCGAGTCAAGTCGAGTCAATTTAACGAATCCTATTATTTATCCTCAATGTTGCGTTTACATGGACCGCTTATTTAACTAGTAGAAAATGTATAAGATTATTTAACGACATAAATAATATAATAGTTTTACCTTTTAACTTAATAGGTAAACATTTATCAAAACAATGTAGTTCTACTTTTTAACTTAATGATTTTGATTTTTAATTTTAGAAAAGGTAAAAATTTATCAAAATGACGTTGTTTTGTCTTTTCTTATTCGGATTTTTGAAAAACTTGAATTGTGTAATTCATATTCGATTTAAACTAAAAATTTTGATTTTCTATTCGAGTTGATCCGAATAACTTGATTAACTCAAATAACTCAAACTATTTAATTCAAAATTTGAATTTTTATCAAGTTTTTTGGATCGAATCAGATTTTGGTCACCCCTAACATCAACCACAACCTGACGTGTCCTCTTTTGGACCCTTGGAAGGAATAACCTACTGCTTGCAAGAAGCCATAACTTGTCTCACAACCACGCCTGCTCCACCAACCATGACCCCCACCTCTCTGGACTAGGATTCTCACCAACAAGCATCATGTCCTTAGAAACTCAAGAAAATTTGCAACGTTTTAAGAGCAATTTTCTCAGAAAGAGTGTCGCTTCAAGGAGCAGTAAAAACAACAACGTATCCTTAACCAAAGGAATGCCTCCAGAATGAGTAGTTTATCGTTGAGTTAAAGGTTACACAAGGGGGTTCCTGGATGAAGAACTTGACTCATCAAGAGAATGAAGCTTAGTTCGCCCTTCAATGAGAGTGTGCATAATGATTTGGAAGACCTTTGTAAAAATAATTCCAACATCCTAGCAATATCCCGACATTTATAAGGTAACAACAATGTCTCTATAAATGAATAAATTGAAGCCATTAGAGCAAAGCTAATGCAAGAAGTAAAAGGGTAAAAATAAACGAATCTATCTCAAATAATTCGCAGCCGCTGGTACCCCGAGCTGGTTCAATTTTTGCTGATTTGGTCTGAGCCAGTGACGGCCCGACCGATTCAGTCAAACCACCGATTGGACCGTCGGCTCAATTTCATATACTAGGCCCGATTCGACCATTTTTTGGGTCTTGGTCTCAGTTTTGGGCTCCTGGGCCCAATTTATGATTTGAAGACCAATTTTCAAGTTCAATTACCCATTGGATCAATTATCTGACTTAAAAATTAATTTCCAAAGATATCATATTAAATTTAATTAATTTGATTAATTTTATTTTATTTGCTCAAAATTAATTTTCCCAAAAATCACTTAAATTTTCCAAATTATTTTTTCAAGAAAATTCTTTAATCAAATCGAATAAATCAACTCAATTAAATTATTTCCAAAGTTGTAGAATTTTCTTCTAATTCAAAAGCAGTTTGATCAAGCTTTTATTGAGCTAGCGGAAGGATCAATCAGTCATATACAATTAAGCTTTAGTTATCGCAATTATGTCTAGAAGCATTATTCTGATAATTCACAATTACTCAATCATGCAGTTAGTCCACAAAAAAGTATTATGATTGAAAACCCCTTATTATATACTCTTTACGAAAGCAATTCATTCAACTGTTTTGTCCAATGTCCTCGTCATGTGTGTTTTGCCCTCATATGATACCCTTGGTTCTTTTAAGTTAAATCTATTCACTCAATGCAATTCTATTTTATCTTATTGTCACCATTTTGTCTTCTTAATGATTAAAATGATCATTGCCAATAAATGACTGTAATAAATTGCTCATTTAAGAACAAGCAACCCATGGTCACGTTCCATATTTATCAATCGACACAATGTCAATGAGAGGATATTATTAACTCTTTAATTGAGCTATGAATTCTATTGTTGCTAATAAAGTTATGTTATACACAAGTCATGTACCCAACATACCAGCTATCAACTCGATCCATAAGCCTCTACTTATATCAAAGCACATGAGTTACATGCGCATGGTCAATGACTAACTCAAGATTTAGGTAAATCACACCATAAATGTCACAAGCGAATTAATTCACAAACATATTCAGAATTAATTCATCTTAGGTCCAGTTTAATGTATCATTCTGCCAATGAATACATCTATGCGTCTACCTGTGGAGTCAACTGCTCCCATAGCCAAGACTAGCCATCTCTTTAATTGGAATTGTAGAGACATAATAATCCTTCTCAGTATTTGAATCAAATGTTCACTTTGATTCTTTTACAGGATTACGGACTCGTTTAGATTATCTATTGAAATAAGTTGTCTTTCTTACTATGTAAATGTTCTTACAATGCCACCTATCATTAGTTTGAACTTAGAGAGCCAATGAGCTAATATTTGCTTGTCACAATTTCGCTATGCATGCAAAATATGAAAGACAACAATACTTACATGTTTACTACAATATGGGCACATTTCCCAACAGTTATATGTTTACCTCGGTGTTCCTGATGAAACAATTGCAACAATATTGGTTAAAGAGGTTGAAATATAGCAACACCCGATTTACTATGGAGAATTGAATTATTCGCAAGTTGATAAAATTGTTTTTACTCTAATTGTGGCTACAAGAAAACTCTGCCCTTACTTCCAAGCTCGCCCCATTATGGTGTTATCAGACCAATCGCTTAAAAAAATCTTGGGAAATTAGACATTTCTGAAAGAATGACCAAATGGAATGTCGAGCTGAGTGAATTTAGGTTGGAATATTCACCATGAAAAGCAGTTAAAGCTTAGGCCCTAGCAAACTTTGTAGCCGAATGCTCATTTTCCCAACCATCCGAAGCCCTTGAGAATAACAATCCCACCAATGGTCCAGCTAAAATGTCAGAAAAAGGTCCTTCCACAACCCACCATCTACCACGAGAAAAGCCTTGGGTGCTCAATGTTGATGGTTCTACAGGAAAAGGAGGTTTCGGGGCAGAGTCTTATTGATTGGTCTTGAAGGAGAAGCATGGTAGTATAGTTTATCTTTTGTCATGAGGCTCTAGTAGTGGAATTGTAAATAGCCTAGAAGCTAAGCATCTAAATTCTTTAAGTCCATATAGACTCCCAGCTAGTTGTGAAGCAAATCCAGGGAGCGTATGAGGTCAAAGAGCCAACACTGGCCAAATACTACTCTCTAACCATTAATTTGTTGAAAAAGCTCCCTAAGGTCCAAGTGAATAAAACCTCTAAGATAGAAAATGTCACAGCCAAGCCAAGCCCTATCCAAACTAATAGTTTCAACATTACGGAGAAAGGAAAGATCTTGTTGGAACATAAAAAACATCTAAGTTATGAGGCAACAAGACAAGTTTTTACCCTCGACTCAGAAGATACTTGGATCACCTCAATTCGAAATTTCTTAACGGGAGAAAAGACACATAAGGACCAAAAAATAAAAAATCTGAAGATGGCACAGATAGCTTCCCCTTATACCTTGACTAAAGGGGTTTTGTACAAGAAAAGTTTCCTACAACTAGACCTGTTCATGGGTTAGGCTATTGATCCAGACCCGAAGGCTCGCCCAAAATTTGTGAGGGTTTGGGCAAAAATATTAGGCCTAGAAAATGGGCTTGGGCAGAAAAATTAGGCCCGTTTAAAATATAGGTTGAGCTCGAATTTGAACCTTCAAGGCCCGAGCCTGACCTGACCTGACCCATTTTGTAATACCCCAATTTTCGGGAATTCTGTGAATGTTGGCATAGGTTTAATTATGTTAGTGGGCCTCTAGAAAGCCTAAGCTTAAGATAGAACCCGGCAATTTTAGTTAAATTTTGTTCCATAAGAAAAAGGGGGTGAAATTATGAAATAGGACCTATGTGAAAATGTTTGAAAATGCTATAGGCTAAATTGAAGTGGCCAAATAAATAGGAGTGCAAAATAGGAGGATTTGCATGACAAACCTCCCATTTTACATGTAGTGGCTAGCCATCATGTTGTTGTAGACAAAATGTACACTTGATATCCATAATTTATGGTACAAATTGATTCAAATTGATAATAGGTTAGGTAAATGTTCCATGATAATAGGTTAGGTAAATGTTCCATGATAATAGGTTAGGTAAATGTTCCATGATAATGGGTTAGGTAAATGTTTCATGATAATAGGTTAGGTAAATGTTTCATGATAAGAATTTCATGTCTTTTGTATTAAAGAATTAAATGGATGAAATATGAAGTTTTATTAAAAGAAAAAGGGGTGAAAAGAATAAAGTTTTGTCCATCTTTGTTCATCATAGCTGAAAGTTAGAGAAGAGAAAGGAGAGGAGAAAGCTCTTGAGTATTCGGTCATTAGGAGGAGGAAAATTGAAGGTAAGTTCTTGGTATCTTGCTTCTATTTTGAGGTTCATGAGTTCTTCTTGATTCTACCTTAACTCTTGAAGTATATTTTGATTTTTAGTTGTGTTGTGAGCATTTAGTCATGAATTAAAATGAAGGAAATGGTTGTTGTTTCATGTTCTTTTGATGAAAAATGGAAGATAGGTGAAGTTGAGCCAAACAAATGAGCATGCATGTGCCTTAGATGCTAAAGGGAAAAATCGGCTAACATGTTGTGCTTTAAAATGATGAAATGGAGATTATACTTAAGTAAAATCATAGATATGTGATGATTGATTGGTGATATACATGTTTAAATAACAAGCATGCAAGTTAGGTGTGAAAGAGTGATTTGGTAATAAATCTGCTTGGGACAGCAGCAGTAACGTGACTTTGGAAAATCACCATAAATTGTGGGAGATGAGTTAGAAACTGCATAAATTATGTAATTAAAGCTTAATGAGTCTAGTTTCAAATGGATAAACGAGAACATATTTTGAATTCTGTACAATTAGAAATTTGATTCGTAATGAAGAGTGGTCAGATTAGTCAAACAGTGAAACATGGGAAACTTTAAGAAAAATCTGGTATTGATTGGCCATACCAAAAATTCTGAAAATTTTATGGATAAAAGATATATGAGTCTATTTTCAGGGAAAATTAACGGCACTTGATTTGGAGTTTCGTAGCTCCAGTTATAAATAATTTAGTGACTGTTGCTCAGGAAGACAACTTGCAGTGCAATTATGATTATGTAGTAAACATTGACAAAAAATTGTTAATGAGTTGCTTATTGATTTCTTATAAGCTTACTATGATCTGTAGGTGTGGTTGGCCGAATATTGTAAGGGTTAATACGTAGTTTGTATTTGAATAGTTAGATTAACGTGTTAGTAATCCAATTGTAGGCAGTTCGTGTGTGGATCTCACAAGATATCGTCATAAGCAGTGTGTAATCGACACCCTCTCATAGACTAGATTGGCAAAAGCCGAAAAGTCGAAATGCCGAAAAGTCGGTATTTTGGGAATTTATGAAAAAGTAATGCTTGTAAGATAGTTGGGTTTGTATATTTGGTAATCTAAAGTAATAAACTGCAGATGCATACGATTTCGTACATTTTGATAATTTGGGCTTAATGGGCCAAAGATCGGGTTCATGGGCCAACGGCCTAATTCGTAAGTATACGCTGTAAGTGTTCGATAGTACGTAAATAGTTAGGATATGCATGAAAACCCTAAAAGTAGCTAAATTACTATAATACCCTATGTATGGAAAATTATCATTATACCCCTAGGTGCAAAATTACCGTTATACCCCTAGGGTTAATTTTGACCGAAAAGCATGACGATCGATTACGTATGATGTATGCCATGATTATATATCTGTTGCATGAGGACATGGGTTATATTATGGAGGAAGCGTTCGGTGGCTATGCCACAAATATTCGATCTGGTGGCTCGCCACAAATATTCGATCCGGTGGCTCGCCACATATATCTGATTCGGTGGCTCGCCACGATTATTCAGATCGTGACTCACACATTATCTGCTCTGGCAACCATGCTGCAAATTCTGTGGTGTGTAGCGGTTGGGTGGGTGGGTCAAGTTGTCTCCCCACACGGTGTAAGGTTGGTACGGGGGTGTATACAGTTGGATATGGTTGGGTTTCTGCATAAACATGTAATATCCATTCTGTTTTGCTATGGGCCTATGGGCTTTATTCTGAATTCTGTTCTGGGCTAAGGCCAACTTATTCTATTTCTGTGGTTTGAGCTGATATAGGCTATGGTTGGGTTAATTTACACACTGAGTTTCCCCAAACTCATCCCTTTTATTTTCATCCACGCAGGTAATCCCCAACCATAGTGGGCTTGGAGCTATAAGGGAATTCGGAGTGGCCACCCGTTCTGAAAGTTTGATTTTCTTCTGGTGAACTGGACATCTTTTTATTTACGTTTTGAAGTTTTGGGTTTTTAAATGTAATAAGGCCGCTTAATTATTTTTGATGGTTTTAATATGTATTACTAAGATAGGTATTACTTATTTTAACTGTTGAAATTGGATAGCTTTAGGGCGCGTTTTCAAAAACAACAATTGATTTCAAAATAACACGACAACAAGCAAAGCTTCCGTAATGAAAGTATTTTCCAAAATTAATCACTTTTCCTAAAATGACTTAATCAAATCGGTTTCTAGAAATATCCATGACGTTAAGGTGTGGCAATGGCGGTATGCATGTCTAGGATTGGATCCGAAGGAGCTTGGTATTAAGCAATCAGATGGACTCACCACCTCTTTTCCGGTTTCCTACCGGTGCATGACTTCCATTCACTTTAACCCTTAATGAATTAATCTTTTGAACATCAAGTACGATTTTCGGACTTAGAATGAAATTTTTTTTTACGTTTTTGATGTGGCATGCTTGGATCCTACCATAACTTCGGGCGGGTTTGGGGTGCTACACATTTTTATTTTATAATAGTTTATATTATGTTATTTTTATATATTATGTAATTTAGAACACATTAAGAAAAAATCTATACTAAATATATGATACTACTCTAATGTAAACATTAAAATAATGTTCGATGACTATATAAAAATTTCAATAAAAAAGTATAGAATTATTAAATATTAAAACAAAATAAAATAAATAAAATAAATGTTTTTAAAAAATTTAAAAAATAAAATGGGCTTAGGTTAATCTTTTGCAAATATAGTTGGGTTTGGACAAGCATAAAGTATATTAATATCATGCTTAGTCCCGACTCAAACCCAGCCCATGAACAACTCTACCTACAACCACTTCTCAAGCCTCCACAACAACCACCATCCTTTCTTCTTTGCCCCTCGTTGTATCAACATGTACTAACTTAATATGCAAAGTTTAGGGTATTTTTAAAAAAATTATAAAGTAATCATAAGAAATTTTAATGGAACTCTAAAACTAAGCTAATTCTGGGTTAGAAAACAAATAATAATAGCTTAATTAAAATTTATATAAAGTCTAGGTGATATTTTATGTTTCTTAGGATTGACTTGGAATATGGACTAAGGGTCTGTTCTTTTATGCTTAAAAAAAACACTTTTGGCTCTAAAAGCACTTTTGGAAGAAAAGCTGTACAGAACAAGTTATTTTTAGCTAGAATTTTTGACTTTTCAGAAGTGCTTTTCAAAAGCACTTTTAAAAAGGAGAAGTTAAAATTTTTAGTTTTTCCTCCCCAAAAGCACTTTTAGTGTTTAATTATTTTTTCACCCTCCAATTACATAGTACTTTCCCTTTTTTTTTCTTGGTGCTTAATTACAAATGTATTAAAATTATTAATTAAAAATAAAAATATTTTTAAAATACTAAGTACAAATATTTAATGGTTATATTTAAATATTTAAAATGTAGTTTATATATTCTAATTAAATTTTATAAGTAATTAATATTTATTACTTAAAATATTTAAAATTTATATTTCATATATTAAAATATTAATAACAAGTTATAATAATTTTTTATATTTTTACTAAAATATAATAATATTAACTAATTTATATTTTATTTAAACGCATATTTGTTACTTGATAATAATATGTCTAAAATAGATAATTTATTTCTCAAAACATTTTTGACAGTAATACTAAATACTTAAATTTTAAATTAAACTTTTTAAAACACTTTTTATAACATTTTTAAAAATACTTTTTAAAAATATTACTAAACTAGCCCTAAGGAGGAAAGTAACTATTCCATAGGTGTTGGGCTATGGGGAAACAGAACGGTGCCCCACGATTGTGCGAGTGCAGTGTGCTTTGTTAAGTGTTCATTCGGTAATCCTCAAATGGGTGTGTGGTGTGGTCCTACTCCTGCGCTTCATTTCTACACTTTGCCTGTCTGTTTACTTACGTTTCAATCCAATAAATCAATTTTAAAAATAGATCCACCCTCAACAATTTCCCATCATTCCCCGCTTTGATTCCAATCTGCAAAACTTTTGCAAACCTTATCGTTTTCAGAAACCACTAGAGCAATTATTTTATACAATCAAATAATTTTAACCTTTTAAAAATCAAATTTGAATTTTTATTTTAATAGACTTCGAGAATTTTTATTTGATATCAATGTATATAAAATATTAATTTTAATTTAGTGTTTGCGAATCATTAATATCATTATTTATATGGCATTATAATATACACGAATAATTATATTTACTCAGCATAAAAATAATTAGAATTATTATACAATTTAATTAAAATTATTGTTTTTATAATTGAACTGAAGTTGAGTTAAAACCAGTCAAGTTATCATCCAAAATAAAGGGTTAAATTAATTCACTCACAAATCAATTATTTATTTTTAAATATATGTATTTTTTAACTTTTATTCTTTATTTAATTGAATTAAATAAAATCGATCAAATCAAATATCAATGGTCTAAGTTATTCGAACACAAACCTTCATTAGATTTTGTCATCTGTAGAACAAATTTTTGTGGAATGTAAAATGCTATATTAGAAGGTATCATACAACCATAAGACTAATTTAAATTGAATTATTATGACTTTATGATGCATCTTTATTTTTATTTTTGAAACTAAGATTAAATTCTTTATTAATTCTAATGATTATTTATTTTGTAATTGAATCATTAAATCTACACATTCGTTAAAGAATCTATAATAATAATAATAGAAGTGGATTTGAATTGTACCAAAATTGAATTGGACGTGGAGAGCGGGATGTGTATGCATGAAATTCTGTGAATTCCTATTGTAAGGCCTAGACCCAGAGATGCATTATTATGGTGTCATTCACCATATCACTATATCACTATATCGGGTGATTCTAGGTGTCGATGATGTGAACCACTTTTAGAGATGATATCTAATACTTTTCAAGTATCTTGTAAGACTTGTTTTAGCTGGCACTAATGATGGTTTGTTGAGTTTTGATGCAGGCAATTGCATTGATGATTCAGGTTTACTGTGTAGTAAGAGGTAAATCTAAGGAACCCCTTCCCAAATAAAATTTTTTTTTTAACACCTTAAGTTAATACATGGTAAAAGTCGAAACCATTTTCAAATCGAGTTTTGAAAAATAGGAATCGATTTTAAAAACGCAAACGGGAGTCGTCACCAATCTTTTTAGGTGTGATTGGATCACCTTTAAAACATTTTGTTTTAAAATCATTAATTTTGGTCCACGAAATAAAAGAACGGGTTCGGGAGTCGGTTACGTACGAGGAAGGATTAGCACCCTCGTAACGCCCAAAAATTGGTACCTAATTGATTATCAAATGTCTTTAATGTCGAAAGAAAAAAAAATTAAGATGTAGTCCTCTTTAAAATATTTTAACTTTGAAAATTGGGATTCACTAGCGTCAAGTATTGACATTAAGTTATCCTTTTTGAAATTCCTATCTCAAACAAAGAAAACGCTATATCCAATAAGTTAGGACATATTGCTTTGAAATTCCAAGATAGTGGCTTGCATTTAGAAAACCTCTAAAAAACTTAGAAGGGTACTTAATTATTCAATTCAACGAGAAAAGTGGCAACCCAATAAGTTAGGGCACTACTTTCTCGAAATTTCCAAACACCAAGCATTGCCTTATTTGCAAAAATCTTATTTCGAGATAACAAATAAATGAATAAAACGAATAAAAAGATAATAACGAATAAGCTAGGAAATATTCGAGATTAAAAAAACTAGTAATAAATAAACAATCATTATGTAAGACTAAAGAATGATAGTATAGTGAAGATAATAATAATATTAATAGTAATAATACAAGTAAAAATTTTGGAGTGATGTGTGAAATTATATATATGTATGTGAATATATAGATAAGTAAACAATATATATAGTGAGTGAAGAGTAAAAGGTAAAATAAGTGTATTTAAAGAGTAATGGGTAAAAATATAATAATAATATAATAGTAGTAATAACGTAATAGTATTAGAAATATACGATATATAATATTGAAGGTAAGTACATAATATATACATATTAGAAATAATCATAATATTAGAAACAACTATTAATAATACTACATAACTAGATATATAGTAGTAGCATATACATGATATAGTTAAAAATATATAAAGTAAGAAAATATGGGGAATAAAAAAATATATAAACGATATAATATTAGGGCATATGCAAAACAATAAAAATACAATATTAAAAGATATATATATGTATATATATATATATATATAAAATGTATACATGATATAATATTAAAATATTTACATGGTATATACATAATAATGTAAAAATAAACTATTAGTAATATTATAAATATATACATATAGTAGTAATAATAATATAAAAGTATTTCATATAAACAGTATGCACGTGAAAAAAGAAAAGAGAAAATAATAATTACAAAAGTATGAAATCAAAATAATATGTAGAAACATGTTTATTCTAAAAGAATAACTGAAACTTAATTGAGAGAAGAAACAAAATCCAAGAGATAACTTACAAGTAAAACAAATTATTGAAATGTAATTTTGGGCTAAAATTAATTGCGTATAAATGTCTGAGATCTAAAATTAAAAATGCCCCAAATCTTAAAATACCGCGCTAATGGAGCAAATTGAAATAGCACACAGACTGCAGGGCCAATTTAAAATAATATAAAAAACTTAAATATGGCCCGATTGAGAGCTAGCACAAAGGAGGGGACCAATTGCGTAAATTACCCAATTAAAGGTAACATGCATGGTCCCAAGCAAAAAAAGCTGATTTCACTCCCCCCATGCTACTTTGTTTTATTATTAATCAAAACCACTCCCCATGCTATTTTGTTTTATTGTTAATTAAAACTACTTCCCCATACTATTTTGTTTTATTGTTAATTAAAACTACTTCCTCATACCATTTTATTTTATTATTAATTAAAACCATACTTTATTTTCTTTTTTTTTATCATAAAAAAAACTTTTTAAAAAAAAAAAACAACAAAAAAAGAGTTAAAACATCACCCTACCACCCTACATTCATTTTTCAAAATAGAGAGAAGGCTCTCAACTCTCTCAACCCTTCCCCTCCTCCGGTCATCGGACCGGCCATCAACCGTCACGCCGGTCACCGGCCACCGACGGTCGCGCCGCCGTCCACGGTGGCCGAAAAATTTTTCGAGACCTTTTTTCGCTTCTCTTCTCGAGTAGAGCCAGGATTTGGGGTTAAAACGACCCAAAAACCTTCAAAAATTAATGAGAAGCACCCTAGAACTCAAGAATCCATTCGGTTTTCGACCACCGATCTTCAGCGGTGGCTTCCTCGGTCGTCCACGATGTTGGAAAACTGAACACCGGTAAGTTCCTTCCCTCTTTCGCTTTTTTATATTTTTTTGCAAGTTTTTTTTTGTTAAAAATATTTGTAAAATAGATAAAACGAACGAATAGAAAGAAGATCAAAATAAATAAATAAATAAATATAAGGATAAACACCTTTTGAACTTGTTTTCTCCTTTTGATTTCTCCCAAAAATCTCTGTAATACAACCCCTTCTAATACAATCTCTTCTCTCCAAAATACAATTGATTCCCCCTTTGGCACAAGGAACATAGGGCTTTTATATAGCCCAAAATCCAAAGAAAAAAATACAAAGAATTTTATTTTTTTTGTGTTTTTCTTTGCTGTCTTTTTTTTGTCTTCTTTTGCAGGTATAGAGTGGTGGAGGCAAGTGGGTGTGCTGGTGGCAGACAACTGGTAGTGGCGTAGGTGGCCAAGGTGGGGTGACGGCTAGGGTTCATCACCACTTTTCTTTGCTGAAAATTGCTTAAGTTTGGGTATTGGGTTTGGGTAGGTTTAGTTATTGTAATTGGGTAGTTTTGATTTTTGGGCTGTTTAACATTGTAAATGGACTTGGAATTTGGTTATGTGGATTTTATTTTTTGCTTGTTTGCTTGGGCCAAAAATTGGCCATTAAAGTAAAATTATACTTTTACTTTTAAAAATGAAAAGAAATTATGTTCAATCCTATAAAAATAATGAAATTATAAAGTAATATATCATAAACTCTTAAAAATTTATAATGAACCTAAATTCTTTTTTTGAATTCACCCCAATATGTGGCTACTTGACAAGGAAAATTTCACAACCTTGAGCGTCTTCTTATGGCATTTATGGAGATATCACTTTGGAATATACGCAAGGCTTTCAACATGAAACTTTGATACACAACTTATTGAAAATGCCTTTATTGCCAAGAACTCGGAGAGAAATACACTGGCAGCCTCCAGTGGGTTCAACAATGAATGACACATCGAGCAAATGAGTGAGCTTGGAGGCTATAATGTGCAACCTTGATGGCCGGGACGATCATGTGACGCGTGGTCGCAGCCTACAGTGCCATTTATTCTATGTGGCAATCTCGATTTTATTGCAAAGCTCCACATCAAGAGGGACAGTGCAATGCGCTGCTTTGGAAACTGGATCCCTAGTGTTTACCCTTGCTTAATGGCTGATGAGAGTTCAGACTCTTCTGATGATCCCGAAATTTCTCCTGAATCAATTTCAATGCTTGACTCTGGATTTTGTAAAGTTGATAAGATATTCCTCAGATCCACATGTTGCCCAAAAGCTCCTCAAATTTTCATCAAAAAATTTGTCTTTCAAATAAGTTCAGCAATTTCTTGAAATTGTTAATTATTTACAAAAACAAATGTATTTATAATTGACCACATATTTACCATAAGAAAATATCTATAACTCTTAATATTAATGGATGATCATAATTGTATGCTAATATGCTAATTTAATGATATGTATAAATTTTGCGTAATTACCGTATTTGGAAGTGGAATAATAAAGATAAAGTAAGAGATGGACAAGAATTTTCCCTTCAAAGAAGGGTGATAATTTATGTTCTCAATTCGTGTATTTGAATATTTTATTATTCAATTAATTCCTTAAAAAGGAAATATATATTTCGTAGATAATATAACAACAGATATTATACTTAAGGATGATAAATAATTTTCTTGTTTGGTAATGAAACAAAGAAATATTTAGTGGTAGCTCCAGAAGAGCTAATATATTGCTACCCTATGTTCAATGTGGAGAAGAGCTAATACATTGTTATCAAAGAAACAAAGTGATAGTTAATGCATTATGTTCTAGCCAGTCTCAAAGAAAATATTATTTAAAAAAACTATTTGTTGTAACAGATATCATATTGAGATTGTGGACTAGAAACAATTAATTTTTATATATTAAATCTATTCTATTAAGTAAGAATTTTGTATTCATTTATATGGTTAAATCACATGTAATATATTTATATGGTTAAATCACATGTAATAGCAAACCAAAAGTTTACATTAATAGTGTTGAATCACATGCATAGTAAGTTTTACTAGTCTAGATATGTTAATATAGTAAGTTTATTAAAGAACCGAAGATTTTTCATTTTAAATAATTCTCAAGTGTTGTTTGTTTTAAATAAAATGATTTATAAAACCTCACTAACAAAAGTTGTATTGAATCTCTTGCATTTTTAATGAAGTAGGGGCTCACTTATCCAACAATAAGATGTTTTAATATAATTTTAGTAGATGCATCTATAATATAATCTCATTTGAGTTATCGAATCGCAACCTGTTGTTTGTAAGATTACTTATTTAATGATTAGTTTTATAACAAAACTTTCAGATCATGCAAACAAAATAATTCTTGCATGTTTGTGAGTTTATTTCTTGGTCTTTCAATGATTATTTTATGTTAGATTTTCGTTGCGAGTAACTATCGCAAAAACATGTTGTTTATGTGTATAAATTAGTTTAGTAGAATTAATAATTAAATGCTTCCAAACTCTAATTAGTAGCTAAAACATTACTTTTAAGAACACAACTTTTTATATATGTATAATGATATGATATTTTACATGTATCAACATTTGTACGCATCATGTCAATAAATTATAATACTCCCCATTATAATTGGTTTTTGTTGGGAGCCAAATACAATCTATTTTAGAATTTTTGAATGTTATGTTGTGTCATATTCATGTCAATTTCATCCCATTCATCTTTGCCCTTTAACACATGAGATTTTCCCACTCATTTGCTTAAAATGATTGGCTTGTTTGTGATAATTCTCCACACTTCGTAAGCATTTGCTTAAATGAACAATTTCAACAATTTCATTGCTCTTCTCCAATAGGA
Source organism: Gossypium arboreum (assembly GCF_025698485.1). Classification (NCBI taxonomy): domain Eukaryota; kingdom Viridiplantae; phylum Streptophyta; class Magnoliopsida; order Malvales; family Malvaceae; genus Gossypium; species Gossypium arboreum. The sequence continues at coordinate 4,127,795 of NC_069081.1, forward strand.
ATAATTTATTCCATTGAAGAGTGATGGCCTCACGATGGAATGACTTTAACCCATACTATTGACCCCAACTTTAATGTCATTTTTCCTTATTCGAAAATGTGAGTTTTAATAATCTTTTCTCCTAATGGTGAAACCTTCAATGAAGATAATTCTCTGATACCAATTATTAAGCTCAAGTAATTGAATAAACACAATGATGGTTTAGATGAGTGGATAATGTTTTTTCCCTTTATTTTACAAACATAGAAAGGTCCAAGGAATATCAACATAAAAAAAATTATAGAAGTTTTGACTTCACTTGCCTATGACCTCTCTCTCAGCCTCACTTGTCAAAGGGTTCTCAATTCACTATCTTGAACTACCTTTCAAAGAAAATATATATCCTTTACAACTTTATATTTTTACTTAGCTACTATAAAAGCCACTTTCACCTATCTTTTTAGGGCTAAGATATAACCATTTTAACTTTCAAGGCCAAAATAGAAACCTCTACTTTTATTGATGTGTTTTAATGTGTAAACAAGGAGGCACTCTCTAAGGTAGATGCTTACAAAATTAGAGATTTCAAGAATAGTAATAGAAACTTGTATAAAGATATTTAACTCAATACACTAAATATGTACAAAGAAAAAGATGAAAGGACTGAAACTTTTCTTGGATATTCTTGTAAAAGCTTTGTATTTTTGTTGGGATACCTCTCTTTTGCTTATTGAAGTGTTGTTGAAGTGCATTTATATCAAAGAATTAATTTGTAGTTGTTTGGAGCTTTTGGGATGAAATATGACTATATAAGAAAGTGAAAAATTAAGCAGAAAAAATATAATTGTTACTCGTAAAGGATCAATCCTCTGCCCCTTTAGAAAGTGCATTCGGCTTCAAGTTTGGGGATCACTTGAAATAGATTTTGACTAGCTCAAAAACATTAGAAACATATCCTACTATTTTAAACAATTTGAGATTTTGAATCCTTGAAAATGTTTTAAGAGATTTTCAATAAGCTTTTAGAAAATAACTTAAGAATAATTTGTAATTCCAATCTTAAATATTATTATATCAAAACTAATAAAATTTTCCATTTTAATATAACATTTAAAAAAATTGCATTTTAAAATCTCCCTAAATCATTTTCAAAATATGAATCTCTTTTTTAATAGTGGGAATCATTGTTTTCAAAACAGAACTAGATCGATCGGTTAGATAAAAAATAAATTAGGGTATTAATTTAAAAAAAAGTTGGACCGAACTCGCGAACCGATTGAACTAATTTTCACTATTTTTTAGTTTTTATTTTTTTATTTTTTTATGATCTTTTAATAATTTATTCAATTAAATGAACAAATCGATCGAGTTGAGAGTCGATGATTTGATTAATTCAATCACTGGCCTGATTTTAAAAAGCTTTGAAAAAAAGTACATGTAAACATAAATTCATTTGAGAATAAAGTTCAAGTTATGATATATTAACTGAATGTTGATGAATAGTTGGAATCATAACTGTAAAAAAAATTCATGAGGATGTGCAATTGCTGGCAATAGAAAAATAGAATTTGACCACACCATAGGTGGAATTGTGCAGGCTATCTCCGAATTCCAAAGGCGCCTCCTGCCTACTAATAATTTTTAGAATTACGAAATAAGTTGGGGGACGTCAAATGACTTAAACCATCATACAAAGCAGGAAAACAAGCCAACCAACAAATTAGTATGTCATCGCCAAGCTGGCCTTAGATTTTTGTAAAAAAATACTTGGTTTTTTTTTAAATTGACCCCAAAAAATGATTATTTACAAAAATAATTTAGGTGCAAAATTTATTACGAAAATGATCTAGGTACAAAAATTGACCAAAAAAATATTTATTTACAAAAAATAATTTTTAAAAATAGTATTTCTGTTTTCTACAATGCATTTTAGTGTCGGCCATTTCACCGTCAGTACTACCCTCCATCATCCTTTAATCATTGCCTCATGATTGCCCGGTGAATAAAAAATAATTTTTTTGTGTCGGCATCGTGTTCGCCGACACTTGTATGTATTTTTTTCAAATACACCTTAAAAATACTTGTATTTTAAAAATAATATTTTTAAAAAATAAAATAATATTATAATAGATGTTTGCGTTTAGGTTGCTAACATCGGTTCATTTTTTTTTTTTAAAAAAAGGTATGTTAGTGTTTTTTTGGTGCCAACATTCTTTTTGCTAGCACTGGTGTGGTTTTTGAATTTTTTTTTTGTCGGCCTGCTCTGATTGCTAGGACCGGTAACTATTTCGTTTTTCTTCTTCAAGCCTTGGACAATGTAACTCTTAAACCTTCAGTTGCATTTTATTGGAATTGTTAATCTAATAATAAATGTAGCGTAACTCTCTATTTTCTTCTTGTCTATTTCTCTTCCTATTCTCCTCTATTCAATCACTGATTTTCCTCTTTATCTTCTTCTCTTCTTCCTTGATTGTTGGATTTTTTTTTTTCATCTTCTCTTATTTCCTTTGCCTACTATAATCAGTAAACTAAACTCAAAAGCATTTCTTTTTCTTCTCAAATATTTAGTGTTTCTTCTCTACTGATTTTGTGTTATTTTATTCAAACATGCCTTCTCATACAACTGAAGGTTTAGGAGTCACATTGTCCAAGGCTTGAAGAAGAAGAACCAAATAGTCACCGTTTTTAACAACCAAAGTAAGCCGACAAAAAATAAAATTAAAAACCGCACCAATACCAGCAAAAAGAACACCATCACCAAAAAGACACTGACACCTTTATTTTTAAAAAAAAATTGAACCAGTGCCGGCAACCTAAACGTCGCCACCTATTAAAACATTATTTTATTTTTTAATATTTTTTAAAATACGAATATTTTTAAGGTGCATTTGATAAAATACATACAAGTGTCAACAAACACAATGTCGGCACAAAAAAATATTTTTTATTCACCGGGCAATCATGGGGCAATGATCAGGGGATGATGGAGGGTGGTGCCGACGGTGAGATGATCGGCACCAAAATACACTATAGAAAACAAATCATTTTTGTGATAGATTTTGTACCTGGGCCGAAAAAGTCTTACACAAAGTCTGACTCATTTTTTAAATAATTTATTTTAAATTTATTTTTTTATATTATATTTTTATCAAAACTCACATACTTTTCAAGTGGATATTCGGACTAGGCGGGGTATACCTGCCCATTAGCAGGTATAGTTTTGAGAAAAAGCCACAATACTTAATTGTTTGTCGGTCAGTATAGGCAGAAACTAGAAAAACAAACCCACCTTCATCCAGCTGCTTTTGGTTTAACCTGTCTTCCTAACGTAAATAAAACTCCCAAGTCTCCCTCTTCTCCTATTCAAATCCTAGACCAAAATATAAATATACATTCAAAACCCCTAAATCAAAATTAGTAATTCCTCTAGATACTCCCAGATGATACCAAACAGCTCCCGAAAGCGCCAGCGCCCGCCTCACCACCACGCCTCCGCTATCGTCGAAGCCTTCCCCCACAGGACCATCTCCGAATCCTCCCAAAAGCTCCCCCGAACCTCCTCCTCCTTCAATGATCCTTCCACCGCTGACGTCATCCTCCGCTTCTTCACCGACCGTTCCCCCTTTGATTCCTCCAACCCCTCCGATTCCGCCCGCCATTCCGACCTCCAGATCTATCTCCACTCTCGCGTCATCTCCCGCGCCAAATATTTCTCCACTCTTTTATCTGATCGCTGGCAACATCAAGCAAACAACCACAATGCCGGCCATGATTCTAGAACCATTGCTAATTGTAATAATATGTTCCATTTGAATCTCGGCGTTCACGACGATCCGACCGTCCATTTAACTGTGCTTCAACTGCTTTACACCTACGATTTCCCAACCGTCATCGCCTCAGCTTCAACCGCACTCGAAATCCTCCCCGTCGCTCTCGAGTTACTCTTCGAAGATTGCGTCAAAGCCTGCGTCAAATTCTTAGAAGCCGTGCCGTGGAGTGAGGAAGAGGAGAAGAGAGTTTTGAGCTTGATCCCTCTCTTGCGTGAAGAAGAATCCAAGGAACTCCTCGCCAGAGTTTCGCCGGGGGAAGATGATTTTTGTGAGGAGATGTTGCATGGATTGATTGAAAAAGCGATGTATAGCCAGCCTAACATGGCGTTTGTTAAAGTCTTCGTGGCTAAGCTTCTGAGAGATTTTTCGTCGCGGGAATCAGCGAGGAGGGTTTTGGAGAGGGCGTTCGACGCGAATTTGAGGATCGTGAAGGAGAGTTTGGAGCAGTATTCGAGCCCTGATTTTAGAGGTGATCATAACGAGACAGAGGCGATACAGAGGTTGCATTTGCATACGGCGATGACTAATGGGAGGCATTTGTTGTGGCTGGTTGAGATGATGATTGAGTTGAAGGTTGCAGATTCGGCAGTGAAGCAATGGAGTGAGCAGGCTGCGTTTACGGTGGATTTGCAGAAAGCGTTTAGGGATGATGCTTGGAGAAATATTGTTCCAGGACTCCCTGCTGTCATGCTCCGCTGTACTTGTAAGCTTGCCAGTGCAGTTGCTGCTGGAACAATATTATCTTCCAGACAGGTATTGTTGTTGTTGCAATTTATTTGATTATACAAACCTGCTGGTGTTTATTTAATATTGCCTAATCAATAGATAAACGTGATGTTTTGTCGCTGTGTTTTGTAGGAGTTTGCTGAATAGAGTTCAGGTTAGGTCTGCTTGTTAGGTATGTAAATTGTTTGTTCTGGGAACTCATAGCCCAAAGGAATAAGTTGATTTCAATTTAAGGTTATGATGGGTAATTTGCAATGTTGAAGTAAGCTTATTAGTTTTATCGTCTAGGTGACCATGGAGTATGGATTGGCTATAATATGATGTGTAAATGTGTTGTTAGTCAAATCTTATTTAAGCTTTGCTGTAAAAGTGATTCTGAAATATTATAAACCCCAAGAAATTTGCTTCATCAGTCAGTTGCTTAAAGTTTATGTCTTCAGTTAACGTCCGAGTCTTTGATAGGGTAATTGTTTAATTGCAGGCCTTAATCACCCTTTTTGGTCACCTGTTAATATTTTTATGGTTGAAATGTAGTCCCTCATCCTAGTATTTTGTACATAATGGTCATATCAACTAGGACCTCTATGATTTCATCTATCAGAATCATTCAACTTAATACTCTTAAGATCTAACAAGTGTAAAGGGAATGCAAATATTTTTGGTTGTTAGAGTTCAAAATGATCTAAAACTAAGTTTGTCTTCTAGGCAAAAGTATGGTCTGAACATGTTCTGTCACCATATTTGAATGATAAATTGCGGGGTACTTAAGGGTAGAGTTATATATATATTCTTACAAGAATAGAGGGTTAAGCCAATTCTTACCATCGGCATTTTGCCCATTATGGATGGTGAAAATGAGCTGAGTCTTTGTAAACTTTCAGGTGAGAATGAAGCTTGTGAAAGATTGGCTTCCTGTTCTGATCTCATGCAAAGACAATGTCTCACCTATGCTGCCCAGTCATAAAACACTGTACCTAGAATTGGAGGAGACATTCCTGAGAATTATATCAACATTGCCAATGTCAGATGCACAAGTTCTGTTGCAACAATGTCTAAGCTTCTCAACCAGGAATGTTGAAGATTGCCCCCACTTGGTCACAGCTTTCAATACTTGGTTCCGCAGGGCAAGTCAACCTCCTCAAATGGAAAATCTTGATTAGAAGAATGGTATTTATCAATGGCGATGGCATTGGTTGTAGATAGTGCTGCTTATGGAGCTTTAGTTTTCTCTCAGACTTCTGTGCATATAGTAAGCTGGTGAATGATGACCCGAACTGACTACTCTGCATAAAACTAGATATTTCCCAATGTGTTAATATATACAAGAAAAGAAAGAAGAAGAAGATAATATAGCTTGAGGCTGCAATGCACCTCTTTTACCTAGTCTTAAACGTGAAAGTTACTGTTGGCTGGAAAGGAGATAAGATTGTTGACATTGTTCGGTTACTCGATGACTTATAACTATTCTATGTGTTCAAAGTGAGGTTATAGCTAACAATATTTGAATATTCCACCATGAAATAGTGGTATGTATAAATTGATTTATCAATTAAAAGTTAAATGCATGGCGTTATTGATTTATCTCGCTGATGTTCTTTTATTAGTCAAAATACTATCTTGAGTGGTTTGAACTAAAAAATTTACAATGTTAAGTCAAAGTGATCTGAAATGAAAATTGATTTAGTAAATGAGAAAAGCAAACTATTCTATTAGTACACGTGTGTGTGTGCGCCCATTGTTTTCATGGTTTTTCATGAATTAGGTGCACCTTAAAAAATCTTATTTTTCTTTTCATGTCCAGATATATATCAAATACATGAATACTGAAAAAAAAGTTAAGAGCAAGAAAGCTTAGAAGTTCACTTTGTAAATAAAGTAAAATGGATTTTGCTTTGGGCAGTGATTCCTCCAAAGCATATAAAAGGTCTAAATCAGATGCATCACAAATCAACAACAAAACCCCCCAATATGCTGCAAAGGTAGCTAATCATTTGCTAAGACATTGGAGCTGAAGAAGTTTCAGTTGTCAGAAATCCCTTGACAGAGCTTTCAAAAACAAAGACCCTATGCTCTTAATGTCCCAGTCCCACAAAGTATCCAGCTTTGTCACAAGGGTGTTGCAAGTCCTATTTCATGAATTAGAAAACCAAGTTAGAAGTAGAACAGCTATGTTTGTACATCAAACGACATGCTTTCATGGATGGTCAAGTTTTATTCCATGCCCATTAGAACCCAGCATTATAACAATGCAGATCACACGGTTGTCTTCAAATACTTCAAGCTAACAATCCGAAGCCCATATTATTACTAGAAATTAGTACATATTTTTACATATATAATTCCTCAAAACAATTACAGCTAAGAGCATTGGAAGTCAATTTCTATATACAGTTTCTACTTTGGATTCTTGAATAACGTCAAAGGGAACGTAGGGAAGTGAAGGATAATTCATTCCTAAACTTGCAACAAAAACTATACTGCATTTGAAATTTATACCCAATTGTAGCATAAAAAAACTTGAACCAACAGAACAACTATAACGTTGATGAGACATTGATATATTAAACAATTGTTTCTTTTAAAAGGTATAGAAGAAAAACCTTGAGAGAGGCAGCTCCAACAGGAGGAATCGACGGCTATGCTTGATTGCAGGCGAGCAGATGCAATGGCACTATGAAGTGGCATCATCGACTCTAATCCTCCCAACGCCGAAACAATCCTTTAAAAATTTAAAAAAAAAATGAAGTTAAGAATTTGATAAAAAATTTAGATGGAAAAAACACAAAGCAAGTACCTTGAGGCCCGAGGGAGGGATCTTGTTGAAGGATTTGGGATTAGGCTCTTTAAAGTTAGGGTTTTAGATCGAGAAGCTAGGGTCCTCGAGCCAGCCCGCATTGCTGATCCGAAAAACGACGCCATCTCTCGCTGGTTTGGAAATTGGGTGGAGAGTTGAAACAAACACCGGGAGGCTGGCAGTGGTGTCTTCCTTAAACCCTAAAAATATCGGCTCAGAGATTTGAGATCCTGAGCTCCTTCGAAATGACGCTGTTGGATTGAAATGCTCTTCTTGGGCCATTGGGCCCTACTTTCTTTGAGCTGGACATTCATAAGTCCATATTAATGTAGCGCAGGATAAAACGATGTCGTAAAGAACTGAAAAGAGAAAATACCCGATTAATGAGGTGGGGAGGAGAAGCTTAGTTACAGCTCCGATCGAGATCAACGCCATCAACAATCAAAATCAATGGCTGCGATATTCGCTCGTAATTCTCTCAATGCTCTCCGAGCTCGACACCTCGTAAGAGCTCACTTTCCTCTTCTCCTTTTGATCCATACCTTAGATTTATATAATCATGGAATTGATTATTCATTAGAATTTGTTCATAGCCAGCGGGAATTAAAATGTTAGTTTTCTGGCACCTGATAATGTACAGAAATGAAGTTGTGGAAAAAGACGAGGCTCATATGTAGATTTAGGTTAGAGACTTTACCTCTGTTGTATATAATTTAAAATTTTATTCTCTTTTGTTTTACTTCAATTTCCATAAATTAAACTCTCGTTTTTTCCTGTTTTAATTGCTTTATCCATCGGCTCAAAAGCTATTATGTATTAACAGAACCTCACTGATTATTTGTCATCAACGTTGTTATGATTTTTCTGGGACTTGTATTTTTTCTTTTTGGATATTTTACTGATTCTTTTGGGTTATGTACTTATAAGCTGTGTCGGGGCAAGCGTTGCAAGGTTTACAAAACTATGGTCTGCAACTCAGTTCGCACTCCTACGGCACAAGAAAGGTCTTGCCTTACTCCCTCTTTGATCTTCCTTTTTATTATAGCTATAGCTATCTTGAAATTGGAAAAGTATTAAGAATTCTCTGGAATATGGATGGAAAGTGAAGATTATGAATTATTTTATGTTATTAATGGGGAGATATTTTTGAGTTTTGGAAGAGCATGCGATGGGGAATAAATGCCTTTCAGTTTTCCACCACGGTTCTCCATGGAAATCATAAGAAATGCTTTAACAATTTTCTTCCATGCATGACCATCAATCCTAGTGTTTGATGGGACTTCTATTTTTAAGGCTGTTCTTTTGCTTGATATAAGATGTCTTGGTTCATGTGTGTTTTCATGTGTATTAACTGCAGATGATGTAGAAAGAGAGCAGCTTGCAAAGGAGATTTCTAAAGACTGGAGTTCTGGTAATATAGTGTGCACTGAAATGTTTCTGTCTCTATTTCTTGTTAGTAGTTCAATTTTATCTTTTTCAATTAATGTCTTTTTATATTCTTCTCAATGACAGTTTTTGAGCGAAGCATAAACACATTGTTTCTAATTGAAATGGTTAGGGGCCTCATGCTGACTTTCAAGTACTTCTTTGACTGAAAAGTTACAGTAAGTGTCCTCATGCTTCTTTTGAGCTTGCATTGAACATATTATGATACAAACCTGTCTTTCTTGTACAGATTAACTATCCATTTGAGAAGGGTCCATTGAGCCCACGTTTTCGAGGGGAACATGTTCTCCGCCGATATCCAACTGGAGAGGAACGTTGCATTGCCTGTAAACTTTGTGAAGCTGTAAGTTCAACATTATCAGTTAGCTATATTACTTTTATTTGGTGGGAATGATACCAGCATGCAGTGATACAATATGGAATGACTATTATCAACCTGGGAGAAAGTATCCCCTGCCCTCTGGTATGGACACCTGACTGGAGTGGGAGTCTGGGGGCTTTATGCCTTTTCCTTTTAGTCTATATGTGGTCTTAGGTTAACATTCTCGCAATTAAATGGGTGTTATGGTCACTGAATTGGTTCACCTGGTAATATGCATAAAAAAAAGTTTACTATATTTGTTATGTGTATTGTCTCTATTTTACCCTCTAGTTATATAGAAAGGAAGATTAGTGTCTGCTATTGCTTCTCTTGAAGAGTAAGCAATCTGTGAGAAGTTGGACCCGTCAAACTGTTCTTGGGTTTGCTGATTAATTTTCAGTAATCCTATCCATTATCAACTCCTGATTAAGCTTCGCTCACTGAATGTAGATTTACTGTTATGATGTTCTCATGTAGTGATAGTGGTTTATCAGATATGCCCAGCGCAAGCAATCACAATAGAGGCTGAGGAAAGGGAGGATGGAAGTTGTCGAACTACAAGGTTCAATCTCTCTTCTCTTTTTTTTCTTTTTCTCTTTTTCCCCCTCTTTTCTATTATGGTTGTCTTCTTTGTCTTACATTAGTTCAACTTTGCAGCTATGACATTGACATGACTAAGTGTATCTACTGTGGACTTTGCCAAGAGGCATGTCCTGTTGATGCAATTGTTGAAGGACCGGACTTTGAATTTGCCACCGAGACTCATGAGGTTTGTCTTCGTCTGATAAATCAATTACAAATGTCCATTTTCACTTGTTGGTTGTGAGGTAAATTAGTTAATCTCAATGTTGCAGGAGCTGCTGTACCACAAAGAGAAGCTGCTTGAGAATGGTGACAGATGGGAAACTGAGATTGCAGAGAATCTCAGATCTGAAAGCCTTTATCGCTGATGTTGTTCCTCTATTTCCCTTCTCACCGTGTGGCAGCAGCTGCTTGCTTTTATAGTTGCTGAAAAAAAGAAAATGATATATACTTGGTGTTGTTGCATATACAATTTGTATTTTGTCCATTGTGAGTTCGTGGATGAATTACTTTTGTTTTTGCTACATATAAAGGCAATGATGGAGAAAAGGATCCTATAATCAGGCGAACAGATTTCAAGTTGCAAAACTTCAGCAAAACGAGATATAGCAAGATTTTTGTTTTGTTCTTTAAGGAATGGATGGAATGTTAAATCAATATTATATTATGCATATTGGACAGAATGGGCATACAGTGAAACTTTTGTAGAATTTAAAGTTTGGTGCTATGATGATAATCTTCAATTTAATTGTACTGAATATTTTGGGTTTATTGGTGTAGCAACAGGGAAGAGTTCGAAGTAAAAGGTTTTTTTCTCTGATCAGATTTTCAATTTGTCAATGATGATAGTGTACTTTCTTGCATAGATGGGTAAAAGACGACTGGGGAGGGCAGTGTAAGGGCCACGTGCGGTTGGAGGGAGGAGGAGACGGCAAGAAAAAGGAGTTTGTCTTGGTAAGTTTTTAAGTGTTTCTTTATTTCTGGGAAACATGTGTCAACCAAGGTTCTATGGTTTAGTGGCAAGGACATTGTACTCTGAATACAGTAACCCAAGTTCAGATTTCTGTGACACCGAATTTTCTTTTTTCCCTTAAAGAACTTACTCTTAAGTCTAAGGTAAACCATCTAGTTTTTCCAAGTAAACATTAATCATAATAAATTCATATTACAGATGTTTTAATTTTGCAGATTTTGAATATTAATGTGACCTAATAATGCAGTGAAAGAAAACAAATACAATACTCTATGAACGGTACCATCACACCTAGAAACAAATGCATATATTCTACTAGAAAAAATAATTGAACAATCTTTCTTTGCCAACCAACAAAAGATTAGCTGGTTTAACCATTAGCAAATACAAAAACCCAATAGTAACCCCAAGAATAAAACAACAAATCAATCTGTATAATTTCATTTCTATCTGGATTTTCATGTCTTTCTGGTGTGAATGAAGGAATCTTCGACAATTACAATTTAATTTGCATTGCACAAAAGGCTCAAAAACAAAGATCAATTACAGATTAAAAAAAATTGTAGCTTGTTCTAAAATAACAAGCTCTCAAAACAAATATGCATGATGGATGGGATTGTCAATAGATTAGAACCCTTTTCTGGTTGTCAAGAATATATGTGCATCTTGAATCCTTCCCGGCTCCATGTCAAATATCATCCGAAAAAACTAGTAAGAGCTTCATCAGGTGGCAACCGGCAGGCACTCAAATGGGAAACCTGATATCTTACTGGGAAATAATGAAGAACAAATTAGTCTCTATGCTAGTTCTCATCCTGTCTTTTCTATAATGGTTCTGGGAATATCTCCTTAGAATATCGTCTCCAGGAGGATGAATTGTCACCTCCATCTTTTTGAGCACTGCCCCGTGAACCTGTTGTTCCTGAATGTTTGAAACTACTTCCACCTTCAGCTCTAATAGCGGAGCCTTCTGGAATGACAGGTTGTTTGAAACTACTTCCCCCTTCAGCTTTAGTTGTTGAGGCTGCCGGAATAATGGTGACATCAGACGAGCTTTGACGCCAGCTCCCAAAAAGAGCAGCATTCCAAGATCCTCTTGAAGATGTTGCTCTAAGCCTTGCTGAGCTTGAATTATCTTCCCTTACCACCCTCAAAGGATTTTCCAATGCTTTTAGAATATATCTCATTGGGGGCCGCCTAGAAGCTTTAGGATTAAGACAGGACCTGGCTACAATAGCCATGGCCCAAACTTCCTCCAAAAGATCCTCATCCACAAGAAGAGACGGATCCAAAATTTTTGTCACAAGTTCCTTATCATATATACTGATACATGGCAGTGTCTGTTCTAACCATTCCTTCATCTGGGTATCACTTGATGCACTCATGTCCAGCTTCCCAGTTACCAACCCGAGTAAAACCTTCCCAAAGCAGTAAACATCATAGGAACATAACGCTGTAGATGAACCTATCCGTTTTACAAATAAATTTTTTTTTCAGAAAATGGTTTAGGGTTCAATGCCATAAGAATGAGAAACTTGAACGCAAAGGGTAGCTAATTATTCAAACAATACTTTCAACCATACAAGAGGTGCAACAAATATGTCAGACCTAAAGTGCAAGCTAACAAATCAAACAAATGAACAGCTAGAAGATAAAGATCAAGATCTATTGCATAAATTAAAGGTGCACATACCAGAAGAACCTTGTTCTGATGACCTGCATGCAACAAAGAAAAGGACTGCGTGACAATCTTTTATAGAGAAAACAAGCATGATAATAAATACAATGCAGCTAGGTACATTTTGCTTGAAACAACAATAAAATCCACAAAGAGAATAAAGAGGTGGAAATATAATATGCTTTTTGATGCTAATTACTAGTTTAGCACTGAGTTCTCATGCATACAGGGCTCTAGGTTTCGAAACATGTAAAGACTATGCATGGATTGTAGATGGCATAGCAAAATAGCATTTATTTAATGTGTAACGACTACTTTAGCACTGAGTGCTGATGCATACGGATTTTATCACAAATCCTAACAAAAACATTTAGACATCTAGAACTAATGACAGATAAAGGCCTGTGTTATCTGCAACTAACAGAAGGAAACTCATGAAAACGATAAATAGAAAAATTGCATTAGAAAGACAGCCAGCAACAGTTTTCTGCAACTTAATTTGCTGCAAAAGTTAAGCATGTCAAACCATCACACCTGGGAGACTAAGAAAACAGTAATAGTCAATTGTAACTTACTAAGTGATATACTGATATAACAAAAACCATAGTCAAGAACATGTCCAATAAACATCTAATGCAAAGTAAAATGTCAATCTGAAAACATGAGCAGATTGAACAGAACACTCACTGTGGCAACCGCAGTAACCTTGAGATTCTATTTTGATGACCATCACTTTCTTGAGCGCAGACCTCACTCAGGCTCCCTAGTCGCACTTCAAATTTATCATCAAGAAGTATACTGCTAGCTTGAATATCTCTTCAAGATCAAAACAGAACATGTCATTGCTTGTTATAGGTTTTTCAGTGCTAATAGGTTATATCTATTGCACAGCAAAAAGAAATTAAGATACACTCGAGCCAGCAAAGCATTTGCTTTGAATAATCAACTCATAGTCGATGTAAGCCGATCCATCAACACCAAAAAACAAAACTAATTATTTTAACAAAATCATCATCATATGATAATTTGCCTAGAGGAAATACGACTAGACTTCTGGCAAATAGCGCAAGCTTTTTAAGTGAAAATTTCTCCACATTCCAGTTCACCAGAAGTTATTATGTGCATGAGAAAAGGAACCATTGAAACAGAAGCAAGTTTAAGCATAACAAAAGAATACCTGTGGACGAGGGGAGGTGTACATTCATGATGCAGATAAGATAGACCTTCGGCAACTCCTATCGCTATTTTCAATCTAGTTATCCAATCTAATGACTGTAAACTATCATCTTCCAAATTGTTTTTCCTGTACAAGGAACTTGACAAGTCTCCATTCGGCATATATTTATAAACCAACAACTTCTCATCTTCTTTCTCTAAGCAGTGCCCCAATAGAGTAACTACTCTTGTGTGCGAAACCTTACTAAAGAAATCCAATTCCAAAAGGTATGCTTCCTTTTTAATCGACTGCAAATCGATCCTTTTGATGACAACAGGAAGCCCGTCTTCTAAAACACCCCTGAAGAGATCACCAGAATGACCATGCTTGATGAGGTTTGCATCACTAAAATCACCAGTGGCTTGAAGAAGTTGTTGATATGTAAACAGATCACCTAGACTCGAGAAGTTAATGGCTAATCCTGGTGAAGGAGGTGTTCCTCCAGTTGGAACTGGTTCCACACCAATCCCTCTATGATTTGCTGTGTTCCGTCTACGAACACATAATAGAACCAGTAAAAGCAACAACAATAATAGCACAATAAGCCCAGCTCCGCCCAATACAGCAGCCAATATAATTACCCTTCTGTTGTTGTTCCCACTTTCAGCTGCAGCAGGTACAGTGGCATTTGGGCGCCCAAAATTATCAAAGCTCAGGCCCTTCTCAGTATAAAATGATACACACTCAATTAAAGTCCTCTGGTTTGACACATTTTGGAGACAGTTACTAGTAAGAGAGGCATTGTCAAGCATGTAATCTGGAACCCTGCCTTCAAAATAGTTTCCAGACAAATTAATAGAACTGAACCTTCTGAGAACAGTTGTTAGACCTCCATAAAACTTGTTCCGAGACATGTCAAGAACCGCAGCAATGGCATTATTGTCCAAAGCAGTAGGCAGCTCCCCAGTGAAATTATTGTCAGAGATATCAAGCAGGTTCAACCCAGGAATTGACCATAATACTTGAGGAAGGTTACCAATGAACCTATTGTTTCTCAGAACAACAACATGCAACTGACTTGGTGTAGGGAACAAATTGACCGGAAGGGACCCACTAAGACCATTGTTCCCCAAAACCATTCTCTGCAAATTCCTTAGCCTTCTAAGATCTTGTGGAACCGACCCTGACAAACCATTGCTGCTGAGATCAAGGTCCACCAAGCTATCAAGGTCGCCAAGCTGTGAAGGTATCGAAGACGTTAGACCATTGACTGAAAGATTCAGAGTTTGAAGCTTGGAAAGGGCCCCAAGGCCAGGGGGAATTGACCCCCTTAAACTGTTGGAAGAAATGTCAAGACTTGTTAAATTCCTTAGTGAACCAAATGATGATGGAATAGATCCAGTAAGCGAATTCTTGGAAAGATCAAGAACTAAAAGGCTTAACAATTGACCCAGAGTGGATGGAATTTGGCCAGTGAGCCTATTATCCGACAAATACAAACTAGTTAAGTTTGTCAAATTGCCCATACTCGAAGGTAAAACACCAGTAACATTACAAGACCTGAGATCCAACACTTGCAGTGTGGACAGCCTTTGACCAAACCAATCAGGGATAGAACCAGGGAGCATGAATCTTGAGGCATTAAAAGACATCAAATGTGTGAAATTTACAAGAGAATTGACAGCAAACTGTGGGTTTTGTTTACCCACCCTTGTTCTTCTAAACCCAGAAATGTTAATCCCAATAACACTACCATTTTCGCATCTTATACCGTTCCAACTCGAACAAGGATCAACTTTTCTAGGCCAATCTCTGCTTCTGAGCCCCAAAGAGGATCTGAGTTCAAACAAAGCTGTAAACTCGACGCCTGAACTCAGCCGCTGCTGCTGCACTTGTTGCTCAAATGTAGATTCAAATAACAGTAACAACAAGAGATATAACAAAGCCACTCTTATGCTACGCTGATCCACCATGGCTCATTGACACTACCCCCAATCACCCCAACATTCTCAACGCCCCCCCAACTAAGAAAACAACCCAGAAAATTCTTCACTTTTAATTTCTTCAAAATTGTTGGTAACCAATCTGTATCAACTTCTGTTCTTCTTTGCCTTTACTTTTTCTCTTTCTACCTACTACTTCCTTTTCTCTCTCTAAATCCTTCAGTTTCTTAAGCTGACCAAGAGAAAAAGCAAGAGATTTTTAAAATGAAAATTGTAATCGAAAAACTCTTAAATTAATCATACTTAATTCTAGAGAATGAGAAGGAGGAGGCTGGTCAAAAACTTAAAAAGTGTTGACCTTTTTTTATCTTACCCTTTTTTCTTATTCTAAACAGACCAAAAAGCAAAGGGTGGATCTTTGAAGAGCAAAAAGAACAGAGGGTAAAAACCCAAAAAAGGTAAATATAATGAAAAAGGAAGGCTTAATAATAATGGGTTTTGAACCAATGGAAGAAGAGGGAAGGGGTGGTTCAGTAATTAAGGGGTTGAACAACAGAGCTGGCTCTCCCTCTCCGGCGCTGATTCAATTTCTGGTTTGACCACCGGCAATCCCGCCCACTACAGCTAAGCAAAGCTTCGAATTCCAAAAATACTATAAATTTTACTAAACAAACTGGACTCTCTCTAGTACTTTCCCACCATTGGTGGTGTTGTAGTCATATAGTCTGCTGGTTTTCTCATGTTTCCCGTTTTTAGTATCGGTTTATGTCGTTTTATTTGTTTTTGTTTGGGGCTGTGCAGTTTAACAATAAGTTACGGTCCTTGCTTTTCCTCATTAAGGACCCTTCAATGCTTTTGTTCTTCTACTCTACTTATAACCCTTGTTTTTATCAAATTAATTTTTTATTTTTATAATCCAATAAATTAATTATTGAAAATCTATAAAATATACTTCTATAAAAATTGATTTATCCAATTTAGTCCAGTTCAAATAACCATTTTTAATAATCTCATTATATGTTCTAATAATATTTATTCTTTTTAAGATAATATCTAGAACTACCCATAGACTCTCTTCAATCAATAAATAGGAAGATAATGCACTTCAACACATTCGAATCCACGTCCTCCTTCATTGGCAACAATATCCATGCCAATCGAGTTAAGATTCAACCGACAACACTAATCAATTTTAACCCACGCCAACTTTACTATTAAAGATCGATAACTTTCAATTTTAAATGTTATGATTAATCGAATTAAATACTATTAGTAATTCTATTTGAAGACTATTTAATTTGTCATCTTAAAATAAAATAATATATTTAATCGTTTTATTGTATTAATGTTTATTTTATTAAAGTAAAATATAAGATCGATGCACCAATTATTACATTTAATTTTATCCAAAATCAAATTAAATTCCAAATTTTATAATCCTTTTAATCGATTTTTATTTTATTTCAAATTTTAAAATATAGCTGTAAGTATTAATTTAATCACGAGTATTTTTGTAATGTTTGGCCTCAACTGGAATATTTTAACTGAAAATTAGGGATTGAAGAGCAATTTTTTTCCCCTTTCGGGATCTCTAAGACTATTATATTTAAAGAAAGATGATAATGAAAGATTGCTGACCGTTAAGATTCTTATTGGGATCACTCAATTTGTCATTTTTAACTAACTTTGAATAATTATACATATAATAACATATACAAAGAATTTATAATTTTAACACAAGTTCAAATCTTATCCTTTAAATAATTTTCGGTTTAAATTTTATTATATGTAGGTCTTAGTTAAGATATATACAGATTTTCTATCCATTATACTTTGTATTGAGTTGATCGAACATGTATTATTAGTGATTTATAAATTCCTTAAGATAGCGTTAGGGAATTTTAGAATTTGGATTTAAATTTAGATTTTAAAATTAGTGTAAGTTAAGTAGTAAGCTATTTAAAAATATAATATTCATAATCATTTATCAAATCCATCAATTTGCTTAAAAGTCTCCAAGTAGTTTGCTTCTTCGCTTTTATTTTGTTCAATCTAAAAAGGGTAATTGATTCGTTAGGTCTTTGGATGTTTTATATAATCATACTTCAATTCGGTGACACCACTGTGTTAAGGGGCACCACTAAAAGATTATTTTTTAAACACTGATGATTTGATCATGATTAAGGGGGGAAAGCCGGTGGTGACACCAATAAATACTATAACAAAAGGATCATTTTCGTATATAATTTTTCCTCCAATTTATTTTCGTAATTAATTAGTATATTTAGGTTATTTATATAAAAAAACCGACGTTGCATCTTTATAACACGAAAAAAAGAAATTAGCAGCAAAGATCAATTGGGCTATCAAATAGAAGTGTCCATAGGTCGGGCTGGGCCCAACTAAAATTTTAGTCTCGTTTGCTAGGATCGTGCTCGGCCTAGATAAAAATGTTTAAACTCGGGCTTGGCCCACCTACTCCCCTGCCTTAATTTTTTTATATTATTTTCTATATAAATTTCTTTTAAAAATATAATGCATCAAAATATTAAAAACATTAAAATAAATATTTCCGACAAATTGAAAATAAATTAAAAAGCAATATGTACACTTAAATAATACTAAGATAAGTGCAACTTAACATATAAATACCTCTAAAATAGTAACAAAATTAACAATAAAACTACAAGATAAACAACAAAATAGTAGCAATATGGTAGTGAAATGGTAGCAAAATAATAACAAGAAAATAGAAAAAAAAAAAGCAAGAATAGTAAAAAAAAACAGCAGTTTTTTTTTGTATATTCGGGCTAGGTCAGGCCAAGCTGGGTTGAGCTCGAGGCCAAAAAAGCCCTACCCAAGGCCCGACCCATTTTCTAAACGGGTCTCATTGTTTTGCCCAAACTGATTTGTCGGACCCATATTTTTACCCAAACCTTCTTATTTTTGGACAGGCTTTCAGGTCGGATCAAATAATCCAACCTATGAATAAATCTACTATCAAATATTGGAAATGCAACAAATCTAGTATTAAATTGATGTCAAAGATTTGAGCTATTAGTTTCTTTTTAAGTCATGAAAATATGAGTTATAGTTCAATTTGTAATTTAATTTTAAATTTATCTCTCATATATTAATGATTTTTTAATTTTATATATCTAAATAGAAAATTAATTTATCTTAAAATTTCAAATTATCTAATCTATTAAGATTATCTTTTAAAATTTAGATAGATTTATTTTTATGAGCCAATTCAACAAATAGAATAACTTTCATTGACTTAGGGTATTTAATAAACTAAAAATTTAAATGTCGAAAAATTAAATATTTTAAATTTTATTGTTAAATTTTATAAAAGTTTAATTTATATTACAAAATTATTTAGTAAATTAGTAAATATAAGTACTAAAATAATTATTTTATAAAAGTAAATATTAATTATTTTAAATTTTAATCTTGTTAATATAATATTTTATATTATTTTAGATCATTTTGGATGAAAGATAAATATAATAATTTAAACATCTTATTTTTAAAAATGATAATTTATTTTAAATTTTAATAAAATAAAATAAACTTAATATTTTTACATTAAACGATTATCTTATTCAACAGTTTTTATTGAAATATTTATATTAAATAAAAATTAAAATAATTATCACACGCATTTAAAACATTAAATGTTGACAATAAAACGAAATCGAAAAACGAGATAAAAACTTTTAATAATTTATGAGACACACCCACTCTTAATTATTAACATAAATTACTGTATAAATGTTTATGTGGTTAGCTATTTTCATAAAAATACATTTATCCATTCAAATGATGACGTCGACGACAACCAAACATAATCTAAGCGACAATTACAACAACAAGAGAAATTTCTACTTTTAAACTTTAAATTAAATTAAATTATCTACAATATACAATAAATGAATAAAACACACATTTAAAATTTAAATATAAAATCATTCTAAATAATAAAATTTAAATTTAAATTTAAATTTATTAAATAAAATATACATTAATAAAAATTAGCATTAACACAAAAAATATTTTAAAATGAATTATTAAACCTCAAATTTTAAAGCATATATATTATTAGTATTAAAAATAATATTATCTATTTAGAATTGTTAATTTATATGGTAAATTATATTGGTAGCCACCCAACTATTAGTAAATTTCTTTTTGGTCACTCAACAATTCAAATTTTTTGTCACCAACAATTGAATTACTAACAAAAGATATTTGTTAACTTTTAAAATTGACATAATAGTAACTTTAACCTTTAACCTTTAACATTTTTACATCGTATCAATTTAGTCTTGATTTTAAAAAATTAACCCTAAACATTTGCATATTGTGTAATTTGATCTTTTTATAGTTTTGTTTTTCTTTGTAATTGTAGGAAATCAATCTAGTCATGTAATTAGTTGTATCAATTTGTATAGTTGATTCTTAGGAGATTAGTTACCTAAATTACTGATATTATATATTAGTTAAAATTTTCTATTATAGATCCTAATTTATAGAAGCTTATTAAGGCCATATGTACATGATATTATGTGTATGTATATAGCCATTTAGCTTCACGTAAATAATAACAAACATTTTTCACAATTCTCACAAAACTACAAAGTATCAGAGTTGTAAGTTTCGAAACCCTGCCCTTCCACTCAACTGCCACTCTTAGCTTTCCTCTCCTTTTTTTTTTTCAGAAATCATCTTTCATGGTGGAATTTGAACAAACATCTAGGGATTCATATACATCTAATCCCTCTCTCAATACTCCTATAACCTTTTGGAGAACTCCAACCACCACAGTAAATAATCTTATCCTTATTACCACTCATAAATTAAATGGCCACAACTACCTTCAACGGTTATCCCAAAACCATATTCAAACAATGCTGACTATAAAACTTAAAGAGCATAAACTAATCTAGTTGTGTCTTGGTTAATCAATTCCATGACAAACGAGATAGGAGAATTTTTTTCATGTACACCATGGCAAAAGTGTAACCCCCTAACCCGTCTTCATCATTAGATTAAGGTTACGAAACATTACTATACAATTGGAGAACACTCAGCATCATAACATATAAATAAATTAAACATATAATAAACCATTCGCTTACGTGCATTTTGTCCCTAAATTGAGCCTTCGAGGCCCTAAAAATAGCTTAGAAGTAATTGAGACTAAATTGAAACAAATCAGAGGTTTTAAGAAAAAGATGCAAAAATTGGAAAATAGGGGTCACACGGCCGTGTGGCTAGGTTGTGTGACATAGCCCAGGCCGTGTAATAATAAAAAAAAGGGAAACACAGCCGTAACCCAGCTCGTGTCCTCACCCATGTAACTTATTGAGTAGGGTCACACGGCCGTGTAACTCACTAACTTGAAATACTAAGAAATCTCAAATGACACACGGCCATATGACAGCCTATGTTCTAGGCCGTGTGAATCCAAAATTTAACCAAAAAATAAGCCACTTCAAGTTCAATTCATACCTAACCATTCAAACCATTTGGGAACACATTCAAAGGGTTCAAACATCATTCAAACAGACATAAACATGTCATTTGAAACATCCTAAAGCACCATAATTGCATCAAAACATCATTTACCAAAACAAGTTAACATTGCCTCATTTCATGCATAAAGACCGAGTTACAATATGTACTGAAACATATCACAAAATTGACCATTTTCAAGCCATCATCAACGTACCAAAAGAACCTTATTTACAAGTACTCAAAAGTAACCAGTTTGACATAATTTGGTAAGGCATTAAAATGCATCAAACCATCATCACTTCAAAGCATATACATACCAAAACCATTAACTCATTCACCATAATACCATTACAAAATAACCTATACATGCCAATATTAAAATTGGCTAAAATGCACAAAAACTACCGAAATGGTTGTTGGATAATGTGATAGGTCTTTGACGAGCTTCCAACTGATCGAGCTTCCAATTATCTATAAAACAAAAGAAAGTAACTACGTAAGCAACGAATGCTTAGTAAGCTCGTATAAACTTAAACTTAACTTACCATTTCATTTATACAATTCATAGATTAAACATAATTCATTATCAATACCATAAGCTTAGCTTAAGCCTATACAACATCATCAAATTCACAAGTTAGTACACTTGTTCATGGTACAAATGAATTCAACTATAAGACAAGTAAAATTCCATACGTAGATACAACATTTAGCACATAAATCTTTTCATAATATCATGATTCAATCCATTTGCATACTTACCATTTCGTTTCCTTTACTTACTCATTGAACCATCTAGAATTACATCGGATACTCAGGAAAGCTCACACATAGTGTGCCTTTACATATAACCATAACATTTCCTTTACATCAATGCTCATACAAGCTGTGAAATGGGCTTGCTCACACAAGTTGTGGGTCAAAATATAAGGTACACGATGCTACAAACACAAGCTATAGAGAATCCGCAACGAATGTAGGACCTCAGCCATTGGTAGGATATTCAAGACCAGCACCCGAAACATGAAATCCCTAATGACATGTCATTTGTATCCTAACCGGGACTCGTTATCCGTCAATTTATCATAATATGAATACATTTATTTTCAAACTCATTTATATTACAACAATATAGCAAATATTCAAATTTAACTAACATTAAAACAATTGCAGTTCATACGAACTTACCTCGATAATTAGGGGCGTAGAAGAAAAGTCGAACTAATCTGAAGCTTTAGCTTTTCCTGAATTTAAGTTCGATTGGGGTTTGTCTTGATCTAAATAAATAATTTTATTCAATTAAGTACTTCTAGAATTCAATTTAATCCATAATTCATATTTATGCAAAATTACAAATTAGCCGTGATACTTTGACTTTTCACAATTTAGTCATTAAGCTCATAACTTAGAATCTAACCATTTTAACCTAAATCCAACTTAACCCATGTTTCAAGGGACCTTAAAGTAACTCATATTTACCAACATTTCACAATAAACCCATAGATTTATACATTTAACAATTTAATCCCTATTTCTAAAATTCAACAAAAATCACTTAACAAAACATGTTTATTTTAAAACAAAGATAAATAATCCATCAACTAACATCAAAATATTTTCAAAAAAATTCCATGGAAAGTCCCTCAACCTTAATAGTTTTACAAAATAACCCCCAGGCTAGCTAGATTAAGCTAAAACAATCACAAAAACATAAAAATCATTAAAAACAGGACCGAAATCACATACCATGTAAGCATTTATGCTAGACGAAACTTTAAGCACCGAAATGGCTACTTCTTTCTTTAAATTTCATTGGAGAAGGAGATTAGAGAAGATGAAACAATTTTTTTTTACTTAATTTATGCTTTAATTATCCAATTACACATTTAACCTTTAAAAGTTATCTAAATTTCAATAAAACCTTATCCATGCACATCCACTAACACTTTAAATGGTATATTTACCATTAGAGTCCTTTATTTTAAGATTTCAAAGCCATTGAATCCCTTTAACTAATAGAATTTAACTTTTACACATTTTACGATTTAGTCCTTTTTACTTAGTTAACCATTTAAACATCAAAATTTCTGAACAAAATTTTAATAAGAACTTAATATAATCATATAAACATTAAATAAACTTTAAAATAATAATTTAATCATTAGAATTGTGGCCCCGAAATCACTATTTCTGTCACCACTTAAAATGGGCAATTACAAAAAGATATATGGGAAGTAAAACATGAAACATTCTTTAGTCGTGGGAACGCAGTTAAACTTTTTCATGTGAAAACTTCTCTCCATAATCTTCGTCAAGCTGAAAATCCTATGACAATCTATTTCACGCCTCTTACTCACAATATTAATGCTTAGTGTGTCAGCTAATATATCTAACTCATACATGTCCAAATATAAGTTTTGTTGTTAGCATTGTTACTCAATTTCTCAGCAACCCATCAGTAGATCACTTATAGGCAACAAACCGTATCCTAATATACTTGAAGAAAGATCTTGGAAAGGACTTATGTTCAGAATAACAACCAATCAGGCAATAGAAGTTTATATTAAAGCTAATTGGGTTAGATCTCCTTATGACCGAAAATCTACATATAGATATAGCTTATTTATTTGGGGAATCTAGTGACATGGTGTAGTAAAAAAAATAGGTAGTGGTAGCACATAGCAGTGCTGAGGATGAGTTCTGTGCATTAGCCTTAGGCATCTATGAAGGAATTTTGTTACAACGACTATTAAACAATCTTAAGATTGGAACTTCAGATTCTATCAGGATCATGTGTGATAACCAGTCAATAATTCTAATTACCAAAAATCTAGTCCATCATGATCGAACTAAGCATGTGGAGATTGATAGGCAATTCATCAATGAGAAAATTGAAAGCAAGACAATCTCACTCAACTATGTTCCCTCTAGGCATCAATCTCAATAAACTAAGTACTATACATGGTTTGAAGAACATAGGTCGCCTAGTTTGAAGAGTGTAGGGAATCAATCTAGGCATGTGATTAGTTGTATCACGTTGTATAATTTATTATTAGGAGATTATTTACCTAAACTACTGATATATTATATTAGTTAAGATTTTTTATTGCATATCCTAATTTATAAGAGCCTATCAAGGCCATATGTACAAGATATTATGTGTATATATAAGCATTCCACTTCACGTAAATAATAACAAGCATTTTTCACAATTTTCACAAAACTACAGTAACGTTGGGGATTTATTTTAAAAGAAAGTGAAAAAAATTATGATCTTGGATTTCTGGGTGTTTCCATTTTGGGTATTTTCAGTCAAATTCAACTAATATTTTTTTAGCTTTTTAGATGAAAGGGTCACAAATAAAAGCAAAATTGCAAAAAAATAAAAAAAATAAATCGAATTACACAAAGTGTAAATGTTGAGGGTTAAATTTTTTAGAATTAAGACTAAATTGACACAATGTATAAATGTTGAGGTTAAACTTGCTATTATGCCAATTTTAAAAATTGTTACCTCATTTTTCTTTTAGCCATTTAACGGTTAGTGGCCAAAAACGGTAAAATTGAATAGTTGGATAACTATTTTGTAACTTTTCATAATTGGATGACAAAAAAAGAAACTTGCCTATAATTGACTGATTACAAGTGTAGCTTACCTAATTTATAATAAGTCTAAAATTTGAAAACTTAAACATTACCCATTTAATTAGATAAAAATAAAAATAATAAAATCATTTTCTCTCGTAAAATATAATTATTATTATTTTGAATAAACTCATTATAAGTTTTGATCATATCTATTCTTTTGACACAATGTCTAAAACTACTTATAACCCCACCCCAGCCCAAAAATAAGAAGATAATATAGTTCAACACACTCAAACTCATATCCTCCTACATTGACATTAATAACCATACCAATTGCGTTAATATTCAATTAACAATACAATTATTATTTAATTTTAATTAAGTTCAATTTTTAATCAAATATTAAAAAGAAAAATACTAAAGTCCTGCATGGAATTAAGATATGAAAGCCCACATATAAAACAAGCATAGTTTAAATTATTTGTTTATATACTTAATTTAGATTTTAAACTAAAACATTTTATCCAAGTTTTTCATAATTTTTACTCAACAAAATCATATCTATTCAATTAAATTTTTTTAATATATATACAAATTTTAAATTTAATTATTTATTAAAACATATAAAGTTAGAAAGTTTTTAACATTTAAATATTACGTATTTACTTATCAAATTTATACACCAATGGATTAATAATTACCGGTAGCCTTTTATTGTTGCCGAACATAAAACTGTTTTGTTCTTCTTTCATTATTTAGGTTTCAATATTACTATATATAGGTTTCACATTTAAGCTAGAATTACATTTTTAGTGTTTTGGTAAAAATGTAGTTTTATTAAATTATGTTGCTCTTTGTTCTTTTTTCTTTTACTTTCATAAGTATGGGATTTTCCAATATTTAATAGCATTTTAATCTACATTTCTTTTATTTTACTTTTGGTAAATTACATTTCTTTTACTTTAATTATAATTCTCTAAAACTTAAATATGAAATATAATTTATACTAAAATAATGAAAGAAGAACACAAGAATTTTGCGTTAAGTAACTACAAATTGTTGGGTATATATATATATATATATATTGTAATATTTCACATTAAACATTAAGTGAAGATGATTTTCCAGAGATAAATATCAATTTTTTTCTTTATATAATTACTAATAGTAATAATATTATTATTTTAGGATAATTTTATATATAATCATGTCATTCGCTAAGTAATGAATTATATTTCTTTTATATACATTATTACAATATTTAACATATAACATTGAATTGTCGATTGAATATTAATTTGATTGGCATTGTATTGTTTTCATTGCAGGAGGATGTGAGTTTGAGTGCGCTAAAGCGCATTATTCTTCTATTAAAGGGTTGGAGAGGGACTATAGGTAGTTTTAAGTTTTATATAAAAAGAACAGATATTATAAAAATTATAATAAGATAAATGTTAAAATAATTCAAAACAGTAGCTATTCATTTATTTAGTTATTTCATATTATTTATATGTTATTTTATTTTTAAACATTAAATCATAGTTTAAATATTTTATTATATTTATCTTGATTGTATGGAATAATGGTTAAAGTTCTTATCGACATCCGTTTAGTATGGGTTCAAATCGTGTTACCCTCTCCCTTTCCCTAATATTGTATCAAAAATATTTTAATATATTTAAATTTG
The DNA here is from genome assembly GCF_025698485.1 of Gossypium arboreum. NCBI lineage: Eukaryota > Viridiplantae > Streptophyta > Magnoliopsida > Malvales > Malvaceae > Gossypium > Gossypium arboreum. Next base: position 4,154,061 of record NC_069081.1, read on the forward strand.
TATTATAATGTACTGTATAATGTATTATTAAATTTTAATAATATCTATAATGTCCTTTTTTCATATTAATAAATTTTAACAAGAAATTCAAAACATAAGACAATTTTGTAATTTTTATTTTGAAATATTTTAATTAACTAACTAAAATAAATCCATGTATAGTAAACTAATTATTTAATAAAATCAGCATTGGCATAAAGTGACAATAATGAAAGTTGTGATGAAATTCAACATTTGTAACTTATATAAAATATTGATATTAAATTAAGTAATCTAAAAGATATAATTTCAAATACAATAGATAATTACAAAAATTAATTATAAATTTCAAATATACCAAAATATAAGTTGTATGACATTAAATTCTTATTTTTTTTGTTATGGGACAAAAAAAGGGAGCCTAAAAGAGTAGCACGAATCTTTTACTGTTTACCTGTGGCTAAAGTCACACCTTGCTTTTAAAATCAAAACAAGCACTATGGTCTACTATGCTATTGCCTATTTCCTTCCACTCTTTTTTTTTTTTTATTTCTACTAAAAGAAAAAAGTAATTTAAAAGGACAAAGGCCGCATTTGCCCAAATATTTTTAAGAACATTAATAAAAAACTAAGTGAACAAGCTATCAGCTTCTGAAACTGAATTATGATAAATTACTCCACGTTACAACGTCTTCCCCACTCGTTAAATAAGATTAATCTCAAAATTATACATTTTTTAATTATATATAAATTTTGGTTCAATATGTAATTTTATATTATCGAGGGAAGTTGGATTTCAGACTCTTAATAAAAGGAATTGTTCCGTTAAGAGATATTGTCTCCTTATTCCGAAGAAAGCCCAACTGAGTTCAAGAAGTTTAGAGAGTGTTCTTAGTTGATGAAGATACGACCTGCAAGCTCATGAGAGACGTGTTAATATTGTTAGAAATATTATTTATACAAAGTGTGCCTACGGGAGATCAAACCATCAACCAAGGTAGGCTTAAATGTTTTACCTTAACATGCCTAGTATTGGCTAGGCTTGGCCAAGTTGTAGTATTCTTACCCACTAAGACCCTTTAAGGGCATGAATCTGAATCCCACTAAGGGAAAAATGATAAAACATTTCCCTGGAGGACCTTAGGCGCTCCCAGTAAACTCCATGAACCCCTTTGGGCTTTCCTCAAAGTCAAGAGACAATACCCTAGGGCTATGACCGAGCATAGACATGACCACTCCGCGACGTACAAATGTCGAGCAGAGAATTAACACAAAATATTAAAAATTAAAGCAGCTTGACTATAAGTGTGACAAGTTAAAAGCAACATTTTCAAGTATTACAATGTTATACTCAAAGCATTCCAAGGATCGAGCCCAAGAGAGATTGAGTGATAAGGTGTATGACAATGATAACACATGCTAGTTAATCACTAAGTATTATATTATAACAAGTCATCATCAAAGGTTAATTAAACTAAACTACACCTAAGAGGACTAAATTGAATCACATACAAAAGTGCACAAATATCAATTCAATGAGATAAAGTGGTCGATTGATATTCATGTTGCTAGTTAATTCTTGGATTAGGAATCTAAATTTATCAAACTTCTAATTGGTCCAATTTTACCTAATTAGACGATTTAGTTCAATTTATCTCTTGACCTCACTAAACTCAATTGAGACAATCAAATAGGTTCGCAATAGGTTCTCCTATCGGTCACACCTATCTAACTATTCATCTAAAGGCATTAGTTCTAGGTTTTAAGTCTATTCAAATTAGTCCAATTTTTAAAAGGTAGTCTCTGACCCAAAAACTAACCATACAACATTTCAATCAACCAACCACCATAAGATTTAATGCTTATTCATCATCAACATACAAATATCAGTCAATTTCATGCTTAGAAGATTCATTTTAGAAAACATAAAAAAGGCAAAGTTGGGAGGTTCTTTGGGACTCTTGAGGGAATCTTTGTTGAAGATGATATTAGCAAGAAAAGTAGTGGAAACACAACCAAATATGATATTTTTACACTTTTGAAAGTTTACAAAGATGAAATCAATACAATAACTCAAAAAGAACTTAAAAAAAAGAAGAGAAAGTTTTATATCTAAGTGCAAGAACTAAAGCTACAATAAAAATGAAGAAAGTAACAACTACTAACTAACTAAGCTTAGAAAGGAAAACCTAGAAAACTAAAAATGGTGAAAGAAATAAAAGAGAAGATCAAAAAGATGATAAATGATGCTCCTTTTTTGTTTGGCATAAGGATGCCTTTAATACAACAAAATTTTCAACCCTAACATTTTAAAAACATGCCCTTGGAGAGAATGATTTAACTTAAGTTTACGATAACACAAAATTGCCCCTGCAATATTTTTTACCTTGTCAGATTCAGTGTTGCTATACCAAAGTTGGGTGTTGCAAAATCCTCGATAGTAGGCATGACATTTGCTTGGGGGTTCTTGATGTCGTGACACAACCTAACTAGTGTCATGACTTCCTCGATAGTGGTACTATGCTTATTCACTTCAACCATCAACTTGGAATCGCGACTTCGAAGGCTTGTATTTAAGACATTAAGGCTCAATGTCATGACACAACACATATAGTGTCGTGACACTCGTGGTAGACTGGTCTAGGTTGGTTTTTCGTTAAAGTTTTACTTCCTTAAGGTGATGAAAGGTTAGTGTCGCAACACCCACAATAGTTATGTTTTCCTCGAGGCTTGGCTTTAGTCATCTCCTTACACAACTCAAATCCACCATTAGACTCTCATTGGCATAGTTTTTCCAATTTGGGTCTTGAAAGGATTAAAATGTAAGAGAAATTATCATTAACACTAAAAACTAAAAATAAACAAAAAACATTGAAAAGACTCGTAAATTGCTTGAGAACAAATTCATCAAGTGTTCGAGGGAGCCTAATTTGACATATCAAATTACGACAAATCAAGACACCCAAGGTACAATACCTTCACTAATCGAGGTTTGGGTCCGCTCTCAAAGGATGACACTTCAAATACTTCTCCAAAAAAGAGCCAATTCCCTCTAAAAACTTTGATCTTTTTTTTTTTTTTGCAATTTTATACATGACATTTTGGTTAGGTTCGACTTTCAAAAATCATTATTATTATCAATATAAAACATTTTTAAGTTTACACATTGCATATACAAATGGGTATACTTATCTAATATAAAGATATATTTGATGTATTTATTTCTTTAAATATGTGTAATTTAATCAAAATCAAAATTTTACTTATATGTTGGGGGAAGTTGAGTGTCGGACCCTCAATGGATGGTATTGTCCTACTTGGGGGTTTTGTCTCCCTAACTCCAAAAAGAGCCCGATTGGATTCACGGAGTTTAGGGAGCACCTTGATTGATATAGATATGATCTGAAAGCTCAAGGGTGAGGTGTTGGTATTGTTAGAAGTATTATTTATGCAAGTTGCCATATATTGTTTTGATGATGCCTTTATAGATGTTAAACTTTATTAGGGTGTGACATTACTTATGTGGTAGATTAGGACACATCTCCAAACAATGTTGGAAAACTAGTTGGCTCAAATATGATTTGTATTGTGGGCCATTGATAAGAGACATACCTAAAAGTAGTTGTATATCTGCTCACAAAACCATCTAGGCTATCATTCATGAATGAAAAAATATGGATACAAAGGACTTGTTTTACGTCAAGAAAAATATCTATGAGGCTTAACCAAATGTTTGGAACTTTCTTAGCAAGTTTAGGGTAACAAATGCGAGATCCCTATCCATCTTGTTCGAGAACCCTATCATTTTTTGGCAATCTAATATAATATCCAATAAAGTTACAAGTGAGGCCGAAAAAAGTGTTTGAAAAGTTTTAAAGCCTACGACATTCGGCTAAATTACTTATTGCCAAGAACAAATCCCACAATAAAGGAATTTAACAACCATCATGCCAATGTCATATTTCATACTACAAATATGAGTCCATTCTGATTAATGATATGGAATACTATCAACCATGATATGCTTAACTATTAAAATTTCTTGATGTTTCTGATGATTTATTTTACCAGTTTCTTATATAATATTTCTATGTCTTTTAGTTTTAAATTATCATGTTCGATGTAATCCTTTATTTGAATGATTTATAATGTCTATCTTTATTTTACACTATTATTGCAGTTTTATCTTCACTTTAAATGATTTATACTTATAAAATACAAATTCTAAACATTTTCTTTTCTGAATATTATTCTTTTATATTTGGTTAGCAATTTCAAAAATTACATAAGAGGTCAAAATCAAGTTTTTTTCTTAAATAGAAATATATTTATCTCTGGGCGCCTTAAATACATAATCGAATTTCTTAACTAGAAATAAATTTTGCCTCACAGTACTCTTTATTTTATAAATGTATATATATCTATGTAAATCCTAAACTCTAATCTAATTTTCTAAGGACATTGCATTACTCATCATTTTCCATGTGTATATATATCGATGTAAACCCTAAATCGATAAGCAACAAAACCTATGTCAAAATATATATATTTTAAAGTTATATTAAAACCAATTGAGGCTTTGGTTGGAACGGTTAGGTTAAAATTGTGTCCTAAGTTCAAATCCTATTTCATGAATAATTCTTTAATATTTGACAAGATAAAAACACTAATTTTGTTATAAATAATATTTTATTATGGATGCCTATAACTTAGAGTTGTAATCTCTAATGTAGTAACCCTAATAGAATTATGAGGTTTTTATATTGTAATTACGCCTCTATTTATTATTTATAACTTAAGGGATTATATTATGTTAGAAGGCCTATAAATAGAGGCATGTACAAGGCTTGTAGTGATATACACCGAATTAAATAAAAAGGTCTCTCATTTATCTTTCTATTGTATTACATCTTTGTGTTGATATTTTCTCTTAGTTTATTTTTCCTTTCATTGTTTGATAAAATTTTATTAATATTTGTAACTTTGTACATAGTAAGAGTATTTTAAAATTTCCCAAAAGGATTTGATGCTCAGTTGACTCATGACATTAATTAAGTTAAGATCTGAATATAATTATAGATAAATTGCCAACTTACAAAAGTTTTAAAAAATCAAAGAAATATATATATATATATATATGTACCTAACATTAAACAAATTATCTAAGCTTAATTCCAATGTTAAATTAAATTTGCTTATTTCATTTGAATATAATAAGTAAACTTTATGGGTATTTGTGTTAGAGAACCAATTAGCTAATTTGCAATACTTATCCAGGGACCAAATGGATATTAGTACTATACAAAATGATTTTAAATAGCTAAATGGTTCTTTCAAGTTGTATTTAAAACTTGATTACTCAATACCCAAGGTCTTAAGGTCGTTATGATTAATTGTGTTCTTTAATAATTCATGCTACTCTTTCATTGATACCACTATTCATAATTTAAATCTTCATCTTTATTCCAAAACTACCAGATTTCTTTATTTAAGTACACCTCAAATGCATGCCATTTTCAAGCTTCCTTTGTACTTCTCAATTAGTAATCTTTCTATCTTACCTTTTTTCTTTCCCAACCAAAACTGTTCCGTTTCCATGACTATTGGCTAAGACATTGAAGAAGAAGTTTTCGACATTATTATGGAGGACCTTAAAACTGAAATAGTACAATGCAACCTAGAATTTAATGAATTGATTGATGAGAGGATGAGAGCAGTTTCACTTGTTGGAAAAGTAATTCCCAATGCGCAATTACTAGTTGGACCAAAGATCCATATCCTAAAAAAGGTATGATCGATCTATGACCATTTTGAGGTGCATGAGCTTGACGATAACCTATTTCTATTTCTCTTAAAAAAAATTTGACAAATGAATTGTTCTTAACACTAGCCATTGGTCAATCATAGATAACCATTTTCTTCTTAAGTAATGGCACATGGGTTGTAACAACATAAACCCGACCTGATCGCTAGGTCCAAGCTATAATGTGTCGCATTCATTGCAGAAGCAACTATTATCAAATTAAATATTGTTTCATATCATTAGGCATGCAAAAATGGGTAAGTAAATAATACGATAATTAATCATTCTCAGGTCTTATATGAGCTTACGAAAGCTCTAAAGCTAACTCGAGATCGAATTAGGACAAAATTGTAAAGTATTCAAATTACAGGGTTGACATCGTGACGTGAATTGGTTCCTCGTTGTGATGTGACATACTAACTTGGCCTCGTCGGGTGACAGGGTTCCTCATTGTGCTGTGGCCTAGAGCTTTGATCTCGTCGCGATAAGATACGTTTGACATCGCGACGTTACATATTGTTTTTGCAATTTGAAGGTACACAATACCTACAAATTTCCCAAGCATCATCACACCTACACCGACCTAATGTTCATCTATTATAAGCAGCAGTCCAACACCAAAATAAGTACTTCAAAACTTTAAACATACTAGACTAATGCCTTATCATTTATAGTCCAACCAATTAATACAATTCATTCAAAAACTTAACAATTTAATGACAAGTCTACAAGCTTCAACCATCTTTAACCTACTCAGAGCCATTCCACATGTCATATCTATAATTATATGTCATAACATGAATAGATATCATTTGAAATCCTTAGGATACCAATTATAACTCAATAACACTTATTCAACCATCTGCCAATGCCATCACATATATAAGAGAAATTACGTAACACATTTCACCTAAGTTTTACTTAGATATACATACACACTTATTCCTTCATATGATTTACATTGCAACACTTAAGTGTGTATGTATATCTAAAACATCAATACCATAAGTTAAAATTTCATTCATAGATCACATAAGTATAGTAGTATATCAAAAGTGACTCAACTAGGTAGGTACATGCCAAACTATTAACAAAACCGGAAATACACAAAAATGGCTGAGTTAAGTTCAATTTTTAGATGCTCAGATGACCACCTCTCGATCTATCAAGAATCTACTTTACTTGCACATGGAGAAAAAAAATCGTACACTGAGCAAAATGCCCAATAATAAATCTACGATTCAAGATAATATAAACAACATATGCAAATGCATAGATCTAATTCAAGTCCAATTCACAATACATTACACATACAATTTATATCAAGATCTTCTATTATTTCATTTTTTATACTTTCATACCATTCTACATTATAGATTGCAAGTTACATAATCATTTCATCCTACCATCATATATATATACACACATGCTCAAATTTCATGTCACAATTTTATTATATGCATAACCATTTAGGTATATCAATTTTATGCATCACTATTCAATCTTATTTCATTTCCTTTAATCACTTTCGAGCTTAAGAGCTTATTGATCCAATTGGCCCTCAGTGCTCATTTTCAGCTCATTTCACATATTGACATATTTCACATTCCATTTTGTTCATTTAGCGTTCAATCAATTCCTATGTTTATAACCCTATTAGGTCGACATGGGCTCAAAATGGAAACATAGATCCGTCACCTCATGTTGCATGGCAATGATAATGTTATAGCAATACATAATACCACCCTGAATTGCCCGACAATAATGGTTTTCTCATTTCAATCAATCTATCACTTTGGGTTTCTCGACAATAATGAATCAATACACAATATCTACCACCCCCGATTGCTCGAAAATAATGGTTTTACTTAGTAGTTTGACCATATGGCATGCCAATTATATCTGACTCGATCCGAACAGCTAATAGGGTAATCAATTTTCAATTCATTGTATAAAGTTCAATTTACATTTCATTAAACCCAATTCAACCACATTTCATATTTTCAAAGCATGTACAAAATGTCTCAATACAATTTCATGCCCAATTTCAAATATCAAATAATTTATACTTTATTCAATTTAGTCATTGTCTCAGAAGTTAATCTCAAACATATCAATTCGTTTCAATTAATCACTAATAACTTACCTCAAATTTCATATAATGCAAAATGACATACACATGCAAAAAATAGTGTTCCTGAATTATACAAACCAAAATTCTAAGCTAATTGTCGACGACTTTGGATTTTCATTTCCCTTTCGACAAGTCCGAGTCAATGGTAGCTATGGATTTACACAAAACATATAGTACTATCAATAATCAACCAACTCCCAATCAATTATCAATTTATACAATTTTTTTAATTTATTCAATTTAGACCCTAAAACCAAGACTAACCTAACTTTCAATCTAAAGCTCCAAATTGAAATCCAATTTCACATTTATTCATCAAGGACCTCTTATTTCCTATTCCTACTATCAATTTTACATTTGATTAAATTTGGTCCTTAATGTACGAAATTATCAATTAGGTTTACAATTTAGTCCATTTTTTCATATCTAAGCTTAAAATATAACAATTTAACACCTAAAACTTCAAGAAATAAAAAATGAAAACAATTTAAAACTTTAAATATTTTACAAATTGGTACACAGGCTAGCTAAATCAAGCTCTCAAAACCCCTAAAACATAAAAATTGTAGAAAAAAAAAGACTTGAAATCACGTACCGAATGAAGGTCAAATACTTTAAAGTTCCCTTTAGGTTTTTTTCTCTTATGGACAGTAAGGAGATGATAAAAATAAAGGTGATGACACCTTTCCATTATAGTTTATATATACACATATATTAAGGTTTATATAACATTTTTAAGATGATCTATTTACTATTTTAGACTTTGGGTTAATTGTAATTTAAGTCTTTAAGTCATTTTCTAATTAAAAGTCTATAGCAATTGGACTTTACAATTTAGTCCATAGGCCCTAATTAAACACAAGTTTGATTAAATTACTTATTTAAAATTAGATTCAACTATATAGTAACTCCGTAAATATCTTTATTAAATATTTAATAGCTCAATTTATGAAAATAGGTTTCGAAATTGCCTTTTCTGACACCATTGGAAACTAGGGCATTACAATTCTCCATTTAAGAAATTTCATCCTTGAAATTTCCCAGGAAATAGGTAGGGATACTAGAATCTTGTTTTCTCTTCCAGTTCCTAGGTCATTTCTTCTACGCTATGAATGCGCCAAAAGACTTTCATGAGTGGTACATGTTTATTCCTCAGCTTTTTCACTTTGAGAGCTAAAATTTTTTATTGGTTCTTCCTTATAAGAAAATCAAAATGAATATCAATTTCTTCCATCAGAATAACATGAGATGATTTAGAATGGTATCGTCTGAGCATGAATAAATGGAATACATCTTGAATCTTTTGCAATTCCAAGGGTAAAGCTAGGTGATATGTAGTCGATCCAACTCTCTCGATGATTTCATATGGTTCGATATACTTGGGACTTAATTTTCCTTTACGACCAAAGCATAGGGCCTTTTTCCATAGAGAAACCTTCAGGTGTACTTTATCACCCACTGAATACTTGATATTTCTCCTTTTTAGATCAACATACGATTTCTATCTATCAGATACTGCATTTAATATATCCTTAATCAACTCTACTATGCTTTCGGCCTTTTGAATCAATTCCAGCCTAATGATTCCTTTTTCGCTCAATTCTGACCAATAGATAGGTGTTTTACATCTATGACTATATAAAGCTTAATATAGAGCCATTTGGATACTTGACAAGAAATTGTTATTATACACAAATTCAACTAGTGATAAATCACATTCCCAGTTAGATTCAAAGTCAATAACACAGGCTCACAACATATCTTCTAAAATTTGAATTACTCGCTCAGATTGACCATCAGACTGGGGATGGAACATTGTACTAAAATTTAATCTTGTACCAAAAGATTCACGCAATTGCTTCTAAAATCTCGAGGTAAAATGAGGGTCCCGGTCATAGATAATAGACACATGCACGTCTTGAAGTCTAACTTCGTTAATTGAAACGAGTGACCAATCAATTCTCACCTCCAAAAAATGTGAAAACTTCGTTAATTGATCAACTATTACTCAGATGGCATTTCTTTTGCTGGGTGAAGTCGGCATGCCAACTACGAAATCCATCGTAATATGTTCCCATTTTTATTCTGGAATAAAAATTGGTTGTAATAAACCAATAGGAACTTGATGCTCGGCCTTTACTCGCTATTGTGCTAACTTTGTTAATTGATCAACTATTACCCAGATGGCATTTCTTTTGCTGGGTGAAGTCGGCATGCCAACTACAAAACCCATCGTGATATGTTCCCATTTTCATTCTGGAATAAAAATTAGTTGTAATAAACCAATAGGAACTTGATGCTCGGCCTTTACTCGCTAAAAGGTTAGATATTTAGCAACATATAACAATCTCTCTTTTCATTCTGGGCCAAAAGTATGATTCTCGCAGGTTTTGATATGTTTTCTCACCGCCATGATACATAGCAAAGAGACTATCATGAGCCTTGCATAAAATCAAATCTTTCAATTCAACAACATTGGGAACACAAATTCGATTACGAAATCTAAGGCAATCATTTTCATCCATGCTGAAATTTTCAATGATGCCTTGTTGAACCAACTCTTTTTTCTCATACAACTTAGCATCAACAAGCTGCGCCTCCTTTATCTAATCAAGCAACACGAGTTTGACTCTCAATTTAGCTAATAGGCTACCATCATTTTCAATACTGAGTTGAGCAAGCATTGCTCACAATTCAATCGTTGCTTTCTTACTCAAAGTATCAGCTACAACATTCGCTTTTTCAGATTACACAATCATAGCCTTTCAACAACTCGATCCAATGATGTTGCCTCAAGTTCAAATCCTTTTGGGATAGAAGGTATTGATACTTTTGTGATCGATATAGATATGGCATTTTTCACCATATAGGTAGTATCTCCAGATTTTTAGAGCGAACACCATAGCGGTTAGCTCTAGGTCATGCGTCAGGTAATTGCGTTCATGCGGTTTTAATTGTCGAGATGCATGCGCAATCACCTTACCATCTTGCTTCAACACACAACCCAATCCATTCAATTAGGCATCACTATACACTACAAAATTTTCTCCGATTTAGGAAAAGTCAAGATCGATGTTTTAGTCAACATCACTTTCAACTTTTCAAAACTTTCTTGACATTGATCATCCCACAAGAATGACACATTTTTATGCAGGAGCTTCGTTATCAGTAGGGCAATTTTGGAAAACCCGTTGACAAATCTCTTGTAGTACTCGGTTAAACCAAGGAAATTTCAAATCTAAGATACATTCTTTGGTGCTTTCCATTGAAAGATAGCTTCAATCTTTTTAGAATCAACTAGAATCTTTTCGGTTGAAATAACTTGCCCCAAAAAATATCTCTTCAGATAACCAAAACTTGTAGTTATTGAGCTTTTCGTAGAGTTGCTTCTCATGTAACATTTGTAATACGATTCTCAGATGCTTATCATGTTCAGCTTCGGACTTTGAATAGATCAAGATATCATCAATGAATACCACTACAAACTCATCCAAATAGGGCTGATATACGCGGTTCATGAGATCCATGAATGTCGCAGGGGCATTTATAGTCCGAATGGTATTACTAGAACTTATAGTGACCGTACCCCGTACGAAACATTACTTTTGGTACGTCACTATCTTTCACCTTCAACTGGTAATATCCCGATCTCAAGTTAATCCTAGAAAAGACTGAGACACCCTTCAATTGGTCAAAAAAATCATCAAAATAGTTATTGTGGTCCATCAATAAAAGCCTATCCTACGACCATGTCGTTATCTATTCAATACAAAGCCCTAAACATTATTCGTAATGAAGGGAAATTTGTTGAAACAAGGGCCCATGTTTTTTTTTTCTGAAGAACATCTATGAGACCTACCCAAGTGTTTGGAACTTTGTTGGAAACATCCACTTCATCTATTCCATAACGCAATAGTTTATAAGCACTTTAGTCTATTAGACACTCACAAACTAACTGAGGCAAGAAAGAGAAAAGTATTTGGAAACTTTGAAAGCATCAAATGTTCGCCTCATTTCCTTACTTCCAGGAATCATCCTACCATGACTGTCACATTCATGTTATGGATGATGACAGGGATACGTAATTCCCCTACATGTTTCAAATGTTTAGTTTCTAAGTTGCATGGTTTTTTTATGAAATATTTATTAACAGTGGGATGTAATCTTTGTTATTTCAATGCATTGATATTTGTTTGGCTTGAGTCATATATGTTTAGAATGCTTTTAATCAACATGGTTTTATTCTGAATAATGTTTTCATTTGATCTTGTTATGGTTGATTTTTTTCTTCATGTTAGTTTACTAATTATGTAGAAAGTTATGTCCCTACATCCTAAAAACATAAAATGTTAGTTTACAGGCTTTTCTTAACTCTTATAATAAGAGGAGTACAATTTTACCAAAAACGATACACTTAGTTTTTTCACCTGAAACACAATATAAAACTTTTCATCTTCTTTTTTTATTTAATGCTTCTTTACAAAATATTCGGGGGATGATGGTTTATATTGAAAGAAAGAAAGAAAAAAAAAGAAGATAATAAGGTAAAAAGAATATGATTTATTCTAAAAAAAAAACAGAGATGACGTTATTCTCATTAAAGGAAGAAAATAAGGAACTATTAAGAAGATAGAAGTTTTATTGTTTACTAGAGAAAAAATATTTAAGTTGGTTAAGAAAGAAACTACATTGGGTAATAATAGGGGTTAGTTTCATTGGAAAATGATTAATATTAATTACAAGTTTAGAGAGAAAGAAACCTTTAGATGAGAGAAATCTCAAATTTATATTTACGCATACACTCATTTAAATTACCACATAAAGCACATCTTGTGGATTGATTTCAAGACTTTGAGATGTTATAAACACATTTAACCAACAACTCAAATATTAGGGTTAAAGAAAATAAAATTGAATTTAGAGAGAAAATCAAAGTGTTTAAATTCTTTTTTAACCAAATCTTAGAAAGAAAAACCTCAACTTCAAATGCCCAAAACTCAGTTCTGAGCATTCTGAACAATTTTCTTAGACAAATAATTGTCCCGAATTATATACAATTACTTTTTCGGCCCATTAATTGAAAAACTTTGACTTGTCATATAAAATATAAAACTGGCCAACAATAGTTGGTCAATTGTTTGTAAGTTAATACATGATTTTTGGGGCATATTAAATTGGAAATTGACTCATTCCTTCCTACTTTACTTCTCTAAGATAATGACCTTATTCTCTAAGAGATTTAGCAAATTCAAATAGTAAGAAATTAATATTTAAAACTTATTTCCTTAATCTTCTTGATTTTGTATTAATTCAAACAACAGAAGTGTTTGTTGTTGAGGATAAAAGTTTACGGGAAAACAAATTTTGTGTGTTGGTTTGATGGTTAGGGTGTTTATTACCTCAGGTATGGTCAAACTAATTGATATCGGGAATAATTTTTAAACGGGATTCTTTTAATTTTAATTAAATTATTTAAAAAGTAATAATCAAAATTTTGACATTTTAACTCAACCTAATTCAATAAACAACCTATATGTCAAAATAACTAAAATGTAGAATCCAACAAATAAAAAAAACCAGACAAAAGTTTGGACTATTTTGAAAATAATTGGATAAAACCCAGATAAGAAATACGAGAATAAGACTTAGAGATTGAAATTATAAATGGTAGAATTTGAAGTTGTAAAGTACCTCAACCTTTGCCGAAGAATAATTGGATTTATTGAAGAAGTTAAATTGGAGTGCCATAACATTGACTTCAAATTCCAATAAGTAAATGTATTTGTGTTAGGTTAATGGGTTAGAGAATAGCAATAAGTTGAGGTGTGAGTGGCATACTTGAAGTGGTAAGGCTTTAAACATTAATTAAAGACAAGACAAAGCAGAAGAGAAAGAGGAAGCGAAAGTGAAAGCACAACAACTCTTTAAAACTTGAAATATATAAAAACCAAACTGTTGGGAATAAGAAGAGTAGAGAGTTGTTGCCAACTACCAAACATTGCCTATAAATTCTTTTCATTATTCAACTCAACCCATTACCCATCCAGTTGAGCCTTAAAAATATATTCAACTCTCACAAACATGAGTTGAAAATAGTAAACATAGAGAGAAGGGAGGGAGAGATTTTTAATTTCTTGCTGTTTATAGAGGGAAGGATAGACAAATAAGATTGGGTTAAAGAGAAACATTAGTAATAAAGGGTGGAATAACTGCAAACAGCATTTACTTCAGATGACATGCTTACTGCAGGGTGTTGGACTTGCCCCACTTTTTTAATGCTGCATTCAAATGCAACCTTATTTCAATGGTAAAGTTACCAAAGTTTAAAAGAAGATTGGTTCATACATTTATTGTTTTTAAAAACAATTATATATGTGTTGGTAATGTGTAAAACTGTTTATGGGACGGGTTATTTGTACAGATCTAAAGGTCTATCTGAAATTTGGGAGGATTTGTACAAAATTATTAGGCTTAAAAAATGAGTTTCGATAAAAAAAAAAAGCCAATTTAAAATATGAGCCGAGTTCGGGTTTGAACATTCAAGGCCCGAACCCAACCCAACCCAACCCAACTCGTTTTAAGTTTATAATACTTTATATTATGTTATTTTTATATATCATGTAATTTAGAGCACTTTAAAAAAACAAACCTATACTAAATATATAATATTACTTTAATGTAAACATTAAAATAATATTAAGATCACTATATAAAAATTATAAAATTATAAAATATTAAAATAAAATAAATATTTAAAAATTTTAAAAAGTAATATGGGTTGGCCTAACATGGGCTTGGACTAATTTTTTGCAAACATGGGCGAGTTTAAACAAAATTTTAGGCCCAAATTTCGAGTTAGATCGAGTTTGAATAAATATAAAGTATGTTAATATATATACTTAAGTCTGACCCAACTCATGTGCACCTCTAATAATCTGAGTCAACATTTTCTTCTTTAGTAATTGAGAAAAAAAATAAGAAACAAGTAACATTTAGAGCAGTAATATTTAGAGTAAACTACAGCTGGTGAAATTTTTTTTATCCAACTATGAATTTTTTTAAAAAAGTTTGTATCTTTTTCGGTCATCTAATTAATCAAGTTCTTTTATCCATTTCTATTAATA
This sequence comes from Gossypium arboreum, assembly GCF_025698485.1. Lineage (NCBI taxonomy): Eukaryota > Viridiplantae > Streptophyta > Magnoliopsida > Malvales > Malvaceae > Gossypium > Gossypium arboreum. The sequence continues at coordinate 4,169,101 of NC_069081.1, forward strand.
GCACTAACAGGAGGATAACATGACAGTTAAAAATCGGTATAATAATAAATTTAACTTTTCAACTTTTACATATTATATTAATTTAATCATAATTTTAAAAATTAACTATTAAATTTTACAAATGATCTCAATTTTATTTTAAGTCTAAAAAATTAAAATATATGTATAAAACACATAAATATTTATAAAAATATAATAATAAATTTAAAGTTTATATTAATATTAATATTAAATAAAAAACCCCACCCTCTCTCCCACTGACCCTCTCCTCTCCTCTCCTCTCCATGAATTGATATTTTTTAAAAAAAATCAAATGACAGCTTTAGCACCACCGACTGTTGGGCTCATTAGCTGATGAAAATAAATTTTTTTAAAAAAATAATTACATCAATAAAAATTTATTACAGCTAATATTGAATGCTATCGGGTGTTGTATTTCACTCCTTTACATATATAATTTTGTCTAGAAACTTATTAAAGTTAATATTGAATGTGGCCGAGTATTAAGCCATTAAGAGTGGCAAAACCCAGACAATGCGAAACGCCGAAGAACAAGTGGGAGAATTATAGTGGTTATATCAACGTGGAGGCGTCGGCCAAATCGTCTCTGGTGAAGAAACAAAAAATGTTATGGATCAATCGGTAGCTTTCACCTGTATAAGAGACTCATCTCTTGCTTCAGGAAAGAGACGTCGTTGAATAAGGACGAATTGAACTGTCAAGTGTTTATTCAATGACGAGATGAAGTCACTTAACCAGTACATAGAGATGATTAACTTGTAGATGTAGCCAGTAATTATTGATTAACCATAATTTAAATAATTTTTAAAGAACACACAAAAGGAATATTGTTGTCTTTTTAGTATAAATTTATTTCTTTTGATTTTTTAATTTTAAAATTTTTATCAAAAATAAATTTGGATGGAGATTTTTTTGTATTTTATTATTGTATAAATTATTTATAAGTAAACAATAAGTTGTTAGAGGTTACAAGCAAATGAAATAATTAAATTTCAAATTATAAAAATTAACATTTGGGTTTTCTTTTCTTTTTTTCTAGAACAGGTATAGAGTTATGAATTGAGATCACAATAAAAGTTTGTAAATTTATTATTTTTAGTTTTACTAGAAAATTTTCATAAACTTCACATTTATTCATGCATTCAATGTTGGACCTGCATTATGTTTTGGTTAGTGAGATCATTCCCATGTTTCCATTATGCTTTGGTTTGTAGGTAATTCTCACATCTCCATTCACTTTTATGTAATTGGTGGTTTTTTACGTAGGAATCATCCTTATAACTTAATGAAGTTCTAGAGTGTTTAGAAGACTTTGACGGTTTTCAATTTTTCATACGCTTAATTTTGATGACTTTGTTAGTGGTTTGACTTGTTCGAGAGTAATGTAATAACATTTAGATTTTAGCATTTGGTTCAAATAATGGTCGGAGGTTTTTATGTTTGATTTTTCTATTGTACTATAATGTTTAAACTGTTATTTATGCTTATATTTGGTATCCGAGTATAATTAATCTTTACCTTGTCCAATTTTAAAAGTTTGTAAATTTCTCAAAATAAGGATGATTTTTATTGCAAACTTTTATGTAAAATCATTGGATTTTATTAAAGTGAAATTTCTAAAATTAATTATATTATAAATAATTTAATGAAAAATTTTAAAATGTTGTTTGAATCATTTTTTTCTATGCCGAAGTAAATGGTTGTATGTGAATTATCTAGTTATTAGTTACAAACATTTTTTAGGTGTATAAATTTTTTAGACTTATTGCATAATGTGTTTAAGAATAAAACTTTAGAATATATGTTTAGGGATCCAAATAATTTTATTTAATTAGGGCATTAGCCACAACAACTTTAATTAAATGAAATTATTTATTGTAGTAAGGATCTTATAAGGTTTATAGACATTAGATGTTGCATAATAACTTAGCAACAATCTTGAATAAAGTTTAATGATTAATATTAAGTGATTTTCATAATTTTATTTAATTAAAGACTAGCCATAGCATATTTAGTTAAATAAAACTATTAAAATTAAAAATCACATCTGAAAAGTATAGGTATTAAATCCCATTGCATAATTTATTAAGATAAAATTATTAAATGACTTTTCATAGTTACCCACAGGAATTATGAAAATGAATTTAATAATTTTATCAAAATGATAGTAAATAATTCTATCATAAGATGGATTTATTTGAATTAAAATTTTAGCTCACATGTAATTTTTATGTCACTAGATTCATTATTTACATAATTTGCATTGGTAAATTATGATTTATATTTGCCTCAAATTTATATTTGCCTCCAGTTGGGGTTCTTGGATATTGACTATGCCATAAGGAAATCTGAGCTATATATTACTGAAACCAATTGCTCTATATGAAAAATGGGAGCAATTTAATCGCTTAAGTATCATGTTCATAAAGAGTAAGGTTCCTACTGATGTTCGTGGCTCAATTGAGCATTATGAGAATGTCTAAGAATTATTAAAAGTTATTGAAAAATAATTCAAAACTTCTCAAAGTTCATTAGCTAGCACCCTAATCATGAAGTTCAGATAAATGAAGCTCAGTACCTTGAAAGGTGTATGTGATCACATAAACAAGATGAGAGATTTAGCAGCTCAACTAAGAGTACTTGAGGTTAAAATGTCTGAATATTTCCTGGTGCACTTTATATTGAACACTCTTCCACCTCACTATAAGTCATTTAAAATCTCCTATAACATAAATAAGGATAAGTGATCTATCGATGAACTTTTGACCATGTGTGATTAGGAAGAGGCTAGACTCATACTAGAGATGGGAGAGAGTGCACTGACGGTTACTCAAGGAAAGAAGATAATCCAATCCAAGCAAAAAGGGAAGGCCAAAATGCAACCCCAAACTGACATAAAGAAAGAGTCCTGGTGTTTTTTTCTGTAAAAACAACGGAAACCTAAAGAAGGACTGTGTCAAGTTTAAGAGTTGGCTTGGAAAGAAAGGTAAATCAATCTTACTTGTTTGCTTTGAGTCAAATATGATTGATGTTAGTTATAACACATGGTGAATTGACTTTGGTTTCACAATCCAAATCTCAAATTCCTTACGGGGATTAAGAAACTCAAGGGAACCAGTGGGAGCTAAGAGACACATCTACTTGGGAAACAAGATGGAGCCACACGTGGAAACAATTGGAACATGTGAATTAGTGCTTAGGAGTGACTTTGTTTTAATTTCAAAAATGACTTTTTTTATATTCCCAACTTTTCTAGAAATTTAGTTTCTATTTCAATACTTGCACCCTTTGGGTATTGTTTTAGTTTTTAAAACATTGGTTTCAGTTTATTTTATAAATCTAAACTTGTTGGAAATGATTTTTTTTCTGTTGGTCTTTATTCTCTTAATTTGCAAAATAATGTCAATCATAAATTTATTCATGTTCAAATTGGTACTCAACGTTGTGTTATAAATGAAGATTCCTTTATTTTATGGCACCGGAGATTAGAACACATCTCCATTGAAAGGATTAAGAGATTATTAAATGATGGGGTACTCAGTATTTTAGATTTTATTGATTTCAATACTTATATAGACTGCATTAAGGGCAAGTAGACTAAAAAAGTTAAAGAAAGGTGTCAAGAGGAGTTCGACAATATTAGAGATCATCCATTTTGATATATGTTGCCCAAATATGGATGTGCAAGGTTAGAAACACTTCATCACTTTCATAGACGATTACTCACGATACATGTATCTCTATATGCTTTGTAACAGACCGATTTTCAGTGGTGATGGAATAGTGGTTTCAGGACTAAAAATTTCCATCGTGTCGACTCATAAATATTATTTTAGAATATTTATAGGGTCATTATAGTTGTATTAAAATTTGGTTAAGAAATATTAATGTTTAGTTAGTTAATTAAAAGAAAAGGACTAAATTGTAGAAAGTGAAAAATATGTTAATTATAATAATTAAGTGATTAAATGGATTGATTAATAAATGAGAGAGGACTTAAGAAATAATTATGCCTTAATTGTAAATAAATAGAAGTTTAATTAAATTAAGTTAAATTAAAGAATGAAAAACAAAACTTTATCTTTATCTTCTTCAAATGGCCGAATGCAATAACTAGGGTGAGGAGAAAGCTTCGGTTGCTTTATTTCTTTGCATATCAAGATCCCATAGATATTCGTGGAAAAGGAAAAAAATAACGAAATAGTCCTTAAACATCTATAATTACTATAGAGGTGTGCAAAAATATAGGCCCAAAAAATGGGTTTGGGTAAAAAAATAAAGCCCGTTTTAAAAATGGGCCGGGCCTCAAGTAAGGCATTTTTGGCCTGGGCTCAGCCCGGCCCAACCCGGCCCAAATTCACTACATACAATTTTTTTAATATTATTTTCTTATTGTTTTCTCCCTATTTTACTACTATTTTACTATTATGTTGCTACTATTTTGTTGTTATTGTTTGGATATTGTATAAAACTTATTTTATTGTTAATTTTTTATTATTTTAAAGACATTTGTATATTTATTTGATGTTTTTAGTATTTTTGATGGTTTATATATATTTTAAAATTATATAAAATAATATAAAAATTAATATGGGCGGGCCGAGTCGAGTCCGGGTTTTAACATTTTTATTCGGGTCGGGTTTGGGCAAAATTTTAGGCCCATTTTTCAGGCCGGGCAGAGCCCAGGCCTAGCAAACGATCCTAAACTTTTAGTAGGGCCCGACCCGGCCTATGCACACCTCTAAATTACTACAATTCAACCCAGGTAAGTTCGTACGGTTAAAATTTAACATTTGTATAAATTGATGATTGGTATCATGCATATATTCTATTGTTGGAAATAAATTATTGTTTGAATTATAATATTGAATTGGATATTCAGTTTGAATTGAACGCGAGATTTGAGTACATTTGTGATTTGGTGTATGACGGGGGTTTGGAATGGAGATGGTATTGGAGGGAGGTATCGGCATTTTTACCCAAGTAAACAGAGTTTAACGTTTGTTGTGAAGTCTCGTGTTTTACTTTCTCTTTGGCATGATTGGGTGGATCAGCTTTTACGAGCTTCTGTTCAGCTCTTATGAGCTTCTGTTCAGCTTTCAAGCTTTTGTTGGTGTATTCGGGAGGACCAGCTTTTATACGCTTCTGTTGACGATGCACTTTTACTGTAAGTCATTCTTAGAATGGAAAAATCTCGGTAAGGTGATTTATTTAATGAATTTGAAAGACATGTTATTTATTTTTATATTGATTTAAATACAGATGTATTTATCGATTGAAGTTATGAATGACAAGGAGTTGTCTTGGTTGATTTTTATTATTTGATTTATTATATTTAGTTCAGTAAGATTTTCATTTAACTCGTCAAACTTACTAAGTTTCATTAAGCTTACTTGTGTTGTTCAATGTCACTGTAGATTTTTGACAGGTTGGACGATCGTATCGGCATTCAAGTCACACTATCAGTTTATCTAGGTAGTTTTTGAAACGTTAATTTCGGATTATATGGCATGTTTGGTTAATGTTTGACTTGTGTAAATATCATGAATGATATTTTGTGCAAATAACCAATTTGCAAAGGGTATGAGAATGAGGTATAGTTGTTATGTTGTTATGTTAGTATGTGTGGCTTATATATATTTGATTTGTTGTAGTTTTGGTAACTTTGTTAGGTATTTTGATTTGGTATTGCTTGAATGAGTTGATGAATTGAATTAATGTGTATTTTGAGATTAAGTTGTATATAATTGTGGTACCAATGAGGGTACATTGGTTAGGCACATATTAGGTTGATTTTGATGTGTTTTTTACATGATTAATGTCATTTTGATTTTGTATTTTAGTTAGTATTTGAGTTTCTTAAGGTTCAAGCAATTTGAAATGGTAAACTTGTGTTTAAAGGTTCATTTTGAGGATACACGGCCTGAGACACAGGCGCATGCTTCAGTCGTGTGTAGCACTCAACCGTGCAACATGGTCGTGTGTCCCCTGTGGTTCAAAGCATACAAGTCAGGTTGTTACACAGCCTAACACACGGCTAGGTACACGGACGTATGAGATCATTTCGAAGGGTACACGGCCCGTACACGGGCATGTAGCTTGGCCGACGACCTCAGTCAGTGAGTTGAGTCACATGGCTTGGCCATACGGCCGTATAAGTCACACGGACTGGCCATACGGCCGTGTGACCCCTGCAGTCCAAATTTTTCAACTTCTTTTTAAAATTTCCAAATGTTTTTGATTTAGTCCTAGATTGTTTCTATAGTATTTTTAGGGCATCGAGGGCTCGATTAAGGGACATTATGGATGTATTTGAATGAAATTTGATTATGTTTGTATTAATGTATGATTTGATTGGTTTAATAGTTTGTTTGTCCAGTAATGCTCCATAACCCTGTTCTGGCGACGAATACGGGTTAGAGGTGTTACATGCTTCATCACAAGAGCGAAGCATTAGAAGCCTTTAAAGTTTTCAATGTGAGTATTACGCTAGATACACTAAGGATGGACAAGCACTTTGTAACACCCCTAACCCATCTTTGTCATCGAATTAGGGTTATAGAGTATTACGACATTTAACAAATTGAATAACAACATAAACCATTCAAATATTCAAAATCAATCATCAATCATAACATATATACAATTATAGGAATTATATCTAATTACGAAACCTAAAAAAATCAATCTGAAAACAATTAAGGTCTAATTTGAAATAAAATAGAAAAATGTAAAAAAAAAGTTCAAAACAGAGGTCACACAGCTGTGTGGCCAGGCCGTGTGGCTCAGGAACATGGTCTTGTGTCCAATTTGTGCACTGTTTGAAAATAAGGTCAAATGGTCGTGTTGCTAGGTTGTGTGTTTGGCCATGTGCAAATCAAAATAGAACCACACAGTCGTGCCGTAGACTATGTGCCAAACCATGTATGATTCGAAATAAGGTCACACGGTGGTGTTTCCAGGCCGTGTAACAACCTGAGGCCGTGTGGGACAAACTTGTACCAAAATATAATAGGCCACAGAGCCGTGTAAAGTGACCGTGTATGGCACACTGCCATATGGTAGACCGTGTCACTAGATGCTGAATTGACATACGAATCAAATAATACCTAACCTACGCACAAAAATAAAACATACACTGAGAATAATTCAATGGCATTTCTATTATTTGAACATTAAAACAAAATATAATACTTTTAAATGCTCAATTTAAAACTAGATAATGTCATGCTTTTATCAATTCAAATATGCAAATTTATATAGATATTTTTATACTAAATACATTTCCCTATTGCTAAATACATAGCAATTTCAATTAACATATTACACATAAGTCAATTCCATTTCCTATTCACATAATCAATCACTCTTTTGATTTCTATTTCACATTTCATTTCTCATTTCAGTTCTATTTCTCATTCTTTTTCCATATCAAAATCATACAAATCATTTTATCATTTATATCCCTATTAACACGACTTAGACTTGAACAGATACACAGATCCAACCAATACATAAAATTGAAACCCAATGTCTTATTTGAATAAATTCAAAGCAAATAGTTTCGCCCAGCGCTTAAAATAAGTTGACACCCTGTGTCTCATCGGTTATACTGAAGTAAATTGGCACCCACTACCTCATCAACTCGTAGTCGAAGTATCCTTGAACTCTTCCTATCCTATGGCATGCCATCTATATCCGACTCAGCCTGAACAGTTAATAGGGTTTTCATTTCATATTTCAATACCAACCAATGTTTCAAATTCAAATTTATTCTCAACATGTATACATTTATTAAACTTAATAACAACTATAGTTATCCCAACACATATTTAATTCATACATTTATAAAAATACATATATTTCTCAAATATGCACAATTGAGTCCTCATAATCATTAATTGATTCAACTCAGCCCAATTGAATAAGAAATCTCACCTTAAATGCTTACCATGAACAAACAAATCAATATGCAACAAATTGTAAATTAGTTCGAATTATAGAAACACAAACTGTAAACTCCAAGCTATTCGTTGACGACTTTGTCTTTTCCTTTTATTTTTCGAAGAATTTGTGTCAACATTAGCTACAGATTAAAACAAGCATAATATATTATCAATACATTACCAATTTCACATTCAATTTCTAATTTATACAACTTTTGCATTTTATTCAAATTAGTCCCCTAAACTGGGACTAACATAACTCCAAATTTAACCTCTAATTTTTATATCATTTGCACTCTAGGCCTAATTAACTCCCTGTTTCACATTTCTACCGTTAGTTTCAAAATTAGTACACTTTAGTCCATATTGCACAAAATCATCAATTAACTTAACAATTTAGTCCTTTTATCAATTCTAATTTAAAGTCTATCTAAATACCATAAAAAACTTCTACTATCCAACAATGGTAAAACTCAAGATCTTTAATAGTACTAAAAATTATAACATGGGTCAACTAGCTCGACATACCAGGATTCCGAAAACATAAAAATTATAAGGAAATGACTAAATTGAACTAACCAAATTGAGTTTAAAACTTAGAAACCCTTAAGGCCATTCGTCCCCCAAGCTTATTCTTCTTTAGTTCGATTGAAAAGATGAACCATTTAACATTCTCTTTCTCTCCATTATCATATTTATCTATGTTATTTATTTTATTACTTCAATTTTTAATTTTTCTATTTAATAACATTATGTGTTGTTTTATTAATTAATTTTATTACCTTTTCTTTTATAAAATCATCCATTTCCATCCACTTTCATTAAACAATGGTTTAATTGCCATTTGAGTCATTTAGTTATGTTTTACTTTATGATTTAACTATAATTCAACTTTTGACTTTTACACGATTTAGTCCCTGTACTTAAATTAAACATTAATTCCGCGAAATTACCTAATTGAAATTCAATTCGCTTCAAGAATAACTCCATAAATATTAAAAATATTTACGAATTCAGTTTATGAAAATGGGGTCTCGAAATCATACTTTTCGACACCACTAACTATCATGTCGTTACACACCTAGTCCATTTGCAAAGTTTTTCAAGATAACGGTATAGTTGGCCAATACACCATGCCAGACTCACCTGATCAGATAGTGTTGTAGAAAGAAGAAATCGAACTTTAATGGACATAGTGCAAATTATGCTTAGTAACTCTAAGTTGCCTAAGTCCTTATGGGCTGAAGCTCTCAAAACAGCCGTGTATTTATTAAACCGAGTTCCAACCAAGGTTGTCCCAAAGACACCTTTAAAGTTGTTCAAATGTTGGAAATCAAGTTAGCGACATATACGTGTATAGGGATTCCCGTCTGAAGTAAGAGTTTATAACCCACAAGAAAATAAACTGGACCCAATAACCATTAGTGGGTATTTCATTGGATATGTTGAAACGTCCAAAGGTTACAAATTCAATTGTCCATCTCATAGCAATAGAATTGTGGAATCGAGAAATGAATTTTTTTTTTAGAATGACTTAATTAGTAGGAGTGATTTGTCTCGGGACACGATTCTCATAGGTCAACCTTCCACATCAGGTGAGAGATTGGTTATCATATATAACACCCCTCAAGCTCAATCGAGTGTTGAACAACCACTCAATGAAAATCCACAAGCTACTAAAAACACTCCAGTAGATTAAGCTGTTTAAGAAAACCTGGAAATTATTGAACAACCAGTTGAACAGCATGATCCACAGGAAAATACTGGTTCAACATTGAAGAGATCTACTAGAGAAAGGAAATCAACAATTTCTATTGACTATATTGTATATATGCAAGAATCTAACTATAATATTAAAGCTAAGAATGATCCTGAATTATATTCACAAGCCATGAGTTGCAAAGAGTCAGAATTGTGGTACAATGCTATGAAAGAATAGATGAATTCCATGAAAAGTAACGATGTTTGGAATATTGTGTCATTTCCTGAAGGGGTAAAAACCATTAGATGTAAATGGGTCTTCAAAACAAAAAGAGACTCAATAGGTAACATAGAAAGACATAAAGCTAAACTAGTTGCAAAAGGATTCACTCAGCAAGAAGGAATCGATTATATTAAAACTTTTAGTCTTGTATCTAATAAAGGTTCATTGCGCTTTGTGTTAGCATTAGTATCTCATTTTGACCTTACTTTGTAATATATGAATGTGAAAATTACCTTTCTCAATGGTGACCAAGAGGAAGAGGTATACATAAAACAACCTGAAGGATTCTCCTTCAGTGATGGTGAACACCTGGTATGCAAGCTAAAAAGATTCATATATGGATTGAAACAAGCCTCCTGACAATGGTATTTTAAATTCCATGAAGTTATCTTTTTGTTTGGTTTTGTTGAGAATATCAAGGATTAATGCATATACCAGAAGGTCAATGGGAGTAAAATATGTTTCCTTATTTTATATGTGGACAACATTTTACTTGCAATAAATGACAGGGGTATGCTACATAAGGTGAAAAAAATTTCTTTTTAAAAATTTTGATATAAAAGATATGAGTGACGCGTCTTATGTCATTGACGTTAAGATTTATCATGATAGACACCATGATATCTTAGGTCTATCTCAAGAAACTTATATCAACAAAGTTTTAGAAAAATTTCGGATGAAAAATTGTTCACCGTGTTAATTTTATTATGAAGGGTGATAAGTTCAATTTGAACAAGTGCCTGAAGAACAAATTTGAGAGGGAGCAAATGAAAAACATTTCATATGCTTCTATTGTTGGAAGCTTGATGTATGCTCAAGTCTGTAGAAAACCTGACATTGCATTTGCAATTGGAATGTTGGTAAGACATTAGAGTAATCTGAGTATTGATCACTATAGAGTTGCAAAGAAATTTTTGAGATATATTAAAGGGACAAAGGAGTACATGCTTACGTATAAACGATCAGACAATTTGGAGGTGATTGGCTACTCCGATTCAGTCTTTTCTAGCTGTGTTGATTTACGTAAATCAACATCAGGTTACATATTTATGTTTGTTGGTGGAGTTGTATCTTGGAGGAGCATCAAACAGACCTTAACTACTACTTCCACTATGGAGGTTGAGTTTGTTTCATGTCTTAAGGCTACCTCAAATGGAGTATGGTTGAAGAGTTTCATTTCTAGACTTAGACTTGTGGGTTTAATTTCTAGTTCATTAACGATATATTGTGACAATTCTACTCTGTCTTTATGGCTGAGAACAACAAAAGTGGAATTCAAAGTAAACATATCGACATTAAGTATCTAGCCATAAGGGCATGTGTTAAAAAAAAAAGAAAAAGAAAAGTCATTGAGCACATTAACGCTGAGTAAATGTTAGCTGATCATTTGACTAAAGGCATGGCACCATACAAATTTAAGGATCATGTTGTCACTATGGAACTTGTTCCCACAATGTAAATTTTCGTTGTAAGAACAATTTTAAAGAAACTCTATTAAGTTTGATGTTTCTCATATTTTTGTGCGCACATTAATTTGATTATTTCTAGAAATGTCATTAAAGTTTAGACCTGGAATAAACATTGGATGTATTCATTAAGAAATTTGGGTTAAAACGTTGAGACATGATATATTGTGATACATGGAAGATACTACTTAAATTCTAAGAGAAAACATCGCCATGATTCGTGCATTATGTTTTCGACTTTAAGTATTCATGGACAATACGAACCAAGTGGGAGAATGTTGGACGTGTATTATGTTTTGGTTCCTGGGGTCATTCCCACGTTTCCCTCCACTTTCATGTAATTCGTGGTTTTTGATGGGGAATTACCGTTATAAATACAAACTAACTCAAGGTCCTTATGCACCAAAAAATCAAAAATCAAAAAATAATATTCCATCTAGTGAGGTTTTTGAGTGGTTTTCAAATTTTCATATGGCTAAATTCAACGACCTCTTTAGTGTTTTGACATGCTCGACAGTGGTATAACAACATTTGGATTTTTTCATTTGATTCAGACAATAGCTAAAAGTATTATGTTCGATTTTTCTATTGCACTGTAACATTTAAACCCTTATTTATTCTTACATTCAAAGGTTAGAAAATATTCCATATTATGATACTTATTTGAATATGTAAAATTAAAACCTTTGAGTAAATATAATAATTATCCTGTATAAATGTATCTAAAAATTATCCTATATGAACACTAACTTTATAATATGTGGACAAATCGTTTAAAATTAACCTATATGAACACATTAATATGTTATACATTAACAGAAATTATCCCATAATCTTATCGGTATTTTAAAAGCTTTGACTAATAAGTAATTATAATATATGGAAAATTTAATTTCAAAATATATCAATTAATTAATATAATATAATAGATTGAAGTTGATATATTTAATTCATTAGAAGTAATTTTAATTTAAAATTATGAATAAATTAAAATCATTGGTCTACACTTAAAAAATGTTTTTTACTTATCTTTCTGTAAATTAAATTATAATTTAATTTTTATATTAAATTTATTAATTAGTGCATTATATTTTTATCACTAAGTTGCAATAATACAATGGTAAAAAAAGTACTTAATATTGACATTTTTTATATTATTCAAATTTCATTTATTTTAGATTTTAGACTTCTAGAAAAATTATTATCTTAAATTGATGCAACTTAAGGCAATAAATTATATATATTACAAGATTTTGGCTAAAATAAAGAAATAAACATACATGATTCCGTTACGATTTTTTTCAATTTCGGTAAATTATTCTCTTACTTAAGTGCTTTTTAATTTTTGTAAGTTATTCCATAATTCATGCATTTTGTTTAAATTTATTTTCTTTAAATTTTTATATATTAAATATAAAATTGATTTTAAATAAATGATCTCTTAAAATTATTTTACTTAATTAAATTAAAATTTAATATTATAATATTAAAATTATTCACTTTTAAATTTTAAGCTTAAAATATAGTTTTAAAAATACACATATTAATAATATTTATGAATTAAACTTATTACTTTTTAGATATAATAAGAGTTAATTACATTAATTAATTAAATTAGAACAAAGATAAATATAAAATTATGAAAAATCAAATATTAGTTAAATTATAATAAATTAATATTAATATAACCAGTTTTAAATTAGTTAACTATTTTTAAAAATATTTTGTATTCAATTCATTAATGGTTTTTTGAAGAAATTCATTAATAATTTTAAACAATAACTATTTTTATAAAAGAATTATAAAGTTTATACACAATTGACCTGTAACGCATGAGAATATAAACTAGTATATAATACAATCCTTTGTTTATTCGACTAAATTAGCCTAATATGTCATTTTGTTTTTTAATTGGCATATTAGGTAACTTTTTTTTTAAAATTTAGGGAAATAGGCCAATTTTTAAGAGAGTGGGTGAAAACGTGCCCAGTTGGGCGCGCTTTCACACTCTCTCTTCAACCTCTTTCTTTTATGTTTAGGGTTAGGGTTTAAGGCTTTCACGTTCTCTCTTCCAAGTACCAAATACAATTTCTTAAGCAATTGAACTTTTATCGTCTTTCCTATTTAGTCCCTGTACCTTAATTAATCACTAATTCGATAAAAGTACCTATCCAAAATTCAATTTGCCTGCTATATAAGTCAGTAAATATTGAATAAAATTTTTTATGGCTCCGGTTTACAAAAATGATGTCTCGAAACAATGTTTTATATATTTCATATCAGCTACTATATTGAAAAATTACGTACAATTTACATTAGAATTTAACAAAGACAAATATGAGTTGCAACTAAAATATAAAAAAATCATTTTTTATTGATATCATTATTTACATCACAAAAAGTAAATGAAAAATACGTAATCGACATCGTCGAGTAGAATGTGTGCCATAGGACAGTGGTTGACGGTTGTGGGTAGGATTTCTATGTATAATTTGTGGTGTCAGCTCTTTCTCTTAATCGTGGTTATCGTACTCATCTTCATATCAACCATCATCTTCGTCTTCATCTCTACCCCAATCTTCGTCTTCATCTCTATCGCCTTTTTCCATGTTTGAGTGCGGTGTCATCCTAGCCTTCCATTGTGTGTCCTCCATTCCACGAGAAGGTGGTTGCGATGATGACCCACCTTAATAAAACAATGACGCAGTGGGTTTCTATGACTCTATTGGCGAATAATCGTACGATGTTGAAAAACCTAGATACACCTGCATTTATGTAGGCATCATTGATGGCTTTGGTGTCGATATATGTGTAGGCATTTGTGTTAGCATCAGCATTGAGGCGTAATATGCTAGGGACGGAGGTGTCCTAAAATACATACCTGTAGGAGGTGTAGATGTAAGGGCCTACGATGGTGCATAGTACAGTGCATAATGTGATGCTTGTGAATAAAATATTGGGTTAGTGAAAAGAACTGGATTATATGGAGGGAACTGATCGGGATGTGGTGCATACATCGGCGGCACTTGTTGGGCTAGAGCCGATTACGAACCCGTCGCGATACTTGTTTTGGGCCTATGATGCTAGGGCAACTGTCGTAGCCTCTTCAGATGAAGTTACCTACTCCTCACCTCCACCAACAGTAGATATTGCTTGTCGGCGACTTTAAACTAAGGTATATACTCGAAACAGGTTGTCATGTCCAATTAGAAAAAAGGTTTGTGAATGGTTAAGAATCACATCCTACGATCCCAAATGTTGATGTACTCTTTGTGGAAATCTCGCCAATTTTTGTCAGTCTTCCCTTGCAAATCAAACTTGTGTAGTGCTTCCATGTCTCGCGATGGCGATGAAGTTTTTTGCCTCCATCTAAATTGTCACATCACTCGATCCAATTCGTGCATCTCCATCGTCATGTAAACTATCAATGGCACATTCGCATCCCACATACTCCGAATGGCCAAAAATTCTGGCGTGACACATTTTATGATATTTGGATCGGCTTATGACATCCATTCAAACTGTAGTGCACAATTATAAATTATGTTATGTACAGAATTTTTAATTTCAAATCATTGCGTAATTATTATAAGTTTGAAAAAATCAATAACTAACCTTAGCTTCCAAGCGTTGATCTAACAGCAATCAAATATCTTCAAGCTGCTCTGATAGTCTTACATAACTCTTCCTCCATCTATTCAAGCGATATGTTAATTCAAATATATGATAAATAAACAACATTTATTATATTAACTATGTATTATTATCAAATGAATTTCACCTTGTCACCAATGGGAATGTATAAGGATCATTCACTCGAGGACGTAGACATGGTAGCTGCCATTACGCCTATGACTGCAACAGGAGGACACAATCACTAATTGACATCTTATCCGGTTCTGTCGCCCAATACAACTCCCGGTATAACATGACCAACACGGTTGATCCCCAACTCAATCGCCCGTATTCTTTGAAGTTGACTAGGTGTAGTAGCCACCTTATGTATACCAAATTTCGAAATTTATCGGGCATTAGAATGCCCCTAATTAACCTCAGGATGAGTGTTCGAGCGTATTACTCTTTGACCACATCGGTCGCGTTCTTAGGAAGTTCTTTGAAATCATTTTCCAACCACTTCATATCTATCCAACTACATTGAAACTTATTCGACACCTTCCCCAAAAATGCCTCCCAAAAGTCCTCTTTGTCGGGATCAACCGTTGACCCCATAACGACTAACCCATCCATTAGTAAACTGAGTTGTAAAACTACGTCCTCGATTGTGATTGTACTCTCATTACATGGAAGATGAAACATGTGTAACTTGGGTCTCCATTTTTCCATCGACATGCTTATAAGTGTAGGATCCAATTTGCAACTCTCGAGCATACGAAACGCATGTAATAATCTCGCGTCTTGCAAATAACCACGAATTTCGGTGTCTAGGCTCCTTGACAAATTATGTATGAACCCCTTTAAAACATGATTATCCACCTATTTATATTGACAAAATAAAATATTTTAAAAGTTAAAAAACTTTAAAATAAACTTATTTTAAAATAACAAAATTGCCATTATTGATTGAGTAGTGGAAATGTGCTTGTCGTCGAAATGAATCAAAAAGTTTGTCATTCGTGAAAATTTAATCGAAACAAATAATATATGAAATAATAAAATAAAACTATAATAATTTTAAATAAGTGTATTGAAATTTTAGAACAAAACTTGAGAAAATTGAGCGAGTTGAGAGAATTGAGAGTTAGAATAGAAAGAGTTGGATTTGAGTAAAAAAATGAAAAATGACCTAGTATTTATAGGAAAAAAAAATTACTGTTGGGGAAATGACTGGTGGAGAAAACTTTCTCTCAAAAATGATCTATTTTCTTAAATTTTTAAAAAATACCTATTTGGTCAATAAAAAAATAACGTATAAGTCTAATTTAAGCTATTTATTCAAAAAATAACTAAAAGAGGACAAAAGTTACTTTAAAAAAGCAAAATGAAAAATTTAACTTTACACTTTTAATTTAATAATTATTATTTTCTTTTAATTTGGTCATCAATTTTTAAAGAGTCAAGTTTGCCATTAAATTTTTAAAATGAGTTGAATTGTTGACTTTTTTAATAGGAATACTAACTAAAATATTAAAATTTTTAAACATAACTGGACGTATAACAAATCGATGTATTTTATACTATTTTATGATTTTTAATATTTTTATAATTTTTAAATTATTTATTAACATAATATATAATAAAAATAATGTCACGTTAATTTATATGTGTCATACGAATTATCAAACTAGTATCGTTTAAGAAAATTAGTATTTTAATTAATAGTTTCTTTCACTAAATACTAAAGAAAAACTCGTAAAATTTTCCAAACCAATCACGTTTCACCTTCGCATCAAAAATTAGGATTTTAAACTCATTGGGCGAGATTGTAATATACCAAAAATAAATATATCTAATTAAGAGTTATTATCTTAGAAAAAAAAATCTGAATTTTCTCTCCAATTTGAATTCTCACATTTGCCGACAGAGTTATTGTTGTATTGACAAAATTATTGTAATTTATTAGTGGACACTAAAAATCAAATTCAGCCCAACGTAAAGATGGTCCAGCTGTGTTCGACAGGCCTGTCTTGATTTTTATAATCTGATTTATAATTTTATAAAAAAATCTATTTTAGTTTTTATTTAGTTTTTTTCCTTTAAACTTGTGTTTTTTAGCTTTTCTTATGTTGCATACACATAGATGACAAGCCAACATTTAATTTTTTTAAAACATAAATTTAAAAAGTTATAAAACTATTTTTAAAACCATTAAAATTATTAAAATTATTAAATTTTTTTAATATTTTAAATTTTTTAAAATAATTAAATATTGATGTGTCATTTATGCAGAATTCACTTGTATGCCACATCAATAAAGTTAACAAACATTAACTTTTCTATCTATTTTGGGATAATTTGATAAAAATTACAAGTTTAAAGATTAAAAGAGATGAAAATTAAATGAAAAAGTAAATTTGTAAAGTTGGAGAACCAAAAAAGTCCAGGGGCGAACCCAGGGGTGCTGGCAAGGGCCCCAGCCCACCTAAAATAATTTTTTTTTTATTTAGACCCCTTAAAAGTTTTTAAAATTTTAAATTAGTAAAGATAAAATTATATTTTGTCCCCCCTAAAAATATAAAAAATTAATTTAATATTTTAAAATTATAAAAATATAGAATATTAAAATGATAAAATTATATTTTTTATATCGTAAAAATTATAATTTAATTTCATCTCTCTTTAAAAATGTAACACCCCAAACCCAGCCTAGAAGTTATGGCCGGATCCAGCATGCCACATCAAAAACGTTAAAAAAAAATTTCCATTCTAAGTCCAGAAAATCGTACTTGATGTTCAAAAGATTAATTCATTAAGGGTTAAAGTGAATGGAAGCTGTGCATCATGTAGGAAACCGGAAAAGAGGTGGTGAGTCCATCGGACTGCTTACCGCCATTGCCACACCTTAACGTCATGGATATTTCTAGGAAACCGATTTGATTAAGTCATTTTTAGGAAAAGTGATTAATTTTGGAAAATACTTTTATTGCGGAAGCTTTGCTTATTGTCGTGTTATTTTGAAATCAATCTGTTGTTTTTAAAAAGCGCTACTAAAGCTATCCAATTTCAACAGTTAAAATAAGTATTACCTATCTTAGTAATACATATTAAAACCATCAAAAATAATTAAGCGGCCTTATTACATTTAAAACCTAAAACTTCAAACGTAAATAAAAGGATGTCCAGTTCACCGAAGAAAATCAAACTTTCGAGCGGTGGCCACTCCGAATTCCCTCACGACTCCAAGCCCACTGTTGTTGGGGATTTTCGCGTGGATGAAAATAAAAGGGTAAGTTTGGGGAAACTCGGTGTGTAAGGAAAACCCATTCAAAGCCCAAGTCACTCAAGCCTATTGGGCCTAAGCCCATTCAGTAATAATGGTAATCTGGCGAGCCCTTTTCAGATTATAATAAACCGGGCCTTAGCCCTTATTCAGATAACAAGATGGCCCATATGCCCATTTCAAAATACATGCAACATCAAGAACATATGCAAGCCCATTTGGGAGACTACTCAACCCACCAACCACTTCACTCCACCGCACCACCATACACTCCATGTGGGA
Source organism: Gossypium arboreum (assembly GCF_025698485.1). Lineage (NCBI taxonomy): Eukaryota > Viridiplantae > Streptophyta > Magnoliopsida > Malvales > Malvaceae > Gossypium > Gossypium arboreum. The sequence goes on from NC_069081.1 coordinate 4,187,698, forward strand.
ATAGCTCAACCCACCCAAATTTAACACTCCACGATTGCGACCTTGTCGCTCAATTATCATAGAATTGAGGCAAAGCCTCCAAGACGTGGACAAGCCACTTTCAAGACTTCCTCCGTCAATATCCCAATCCATGCATCGATAATAACAACATGGCATGCGATAAATAACAACAATCGACATGCATTTAGGTCAATTTAACCTTAGGGGTATTTCGGTAATTTATCTCCTAGGGGTAAAACTGTAAATTTTCCACTTTTAAAGGTATTTCAGTAATTTATCTATTTTAGGGTTTTTCATGCATATTCCTACCTTTCACGTACTAACAGAATCACTACCGAGGGTTCTTAGAATTGGGCTCGTTGGCCCATCATTCCAATTTTGGCCCATTAAGCCCAAAAATATCGAGGGCACAAAAATTATGCACTTTGCAGTCCAAACATTGCAACTTACCTAAAACATTAATCGATTTACCTCACGAGCATTCGCACACTCGCAAATCTACAAAATACCGATTTTTGACATTTCGGCTTTTCGACTTTTGCCGATCTAGACTAAGAAAGAGGGTGTTAGTTACATACCTGTTTGCGACGATATGCTGATGATATCCACACACGAACTGCCTACAATTGGACTACTAACACGTTAATCTAACTATTCAAATACGAACTACATATTAACCCCTTACAATATTCGGCCAACCACACCTACAGATCATAGTAAGCTTATAAGAAAACAATAAGCAACTCATTAACAAATTTTTGTCAATGTTTACCACATAATCATAATTTCACTGCAAACTGTCTTCCTGAGAAATAGTCACTAAATTATTTATAACTGGAGTTACGAAACTCCAAATCAAGTTCCGTTAATTTTCCCTGAATATAGACTCATATATCTTCTATCCATAAAATTTTCAGAATTTTTGGTTTGGCCAATCAATACCAGATTTTTCTCAAAGTTTCGCATGTTTCACTGTTTGACTAATCTGACCACTCTTCATTACGAATCAAATTTCTCATTGTACAGAATTCAAAATATGTTCTAGTTTATTCGATTTGAAACTGGACTCATTAAGCTTTAATTACATAATTTATTCAGCTTCTAATTCTTCTCCCACAATTTATGGTGATTTTCCAAAGTCACGTTACTGCTGCTGTCCCAAGCAGATTTATTACCAAATCACTCTTTCACACATACCTTGCATGCATGTTATTTAAACATGTATATCACCAATCAATAATCACATATCTATGATTTTACTTAAGTATAATCTCCATTTCATCATTTTAAAGCACAACATGTTAGCTGATTTTTCTCTTTAGCATCTAAGGCACATGCATGTTTATTTGTTTGGCTCAACTTCACCTATCTTCCATTTTTCATCAAAAGAACATGAAACAACAACCATTTCCTTCATTTTAATTCATGACCAAATGCTCACAACACAACCAAAATTCAAAATATGCTTCAAGAGTTAAGGTAGAATCAAGAAGAACTCATGAACATCAAGATAGAAGCAAACTACCATGAACTTACCTTTAATTTTCTTCCCCAAGTGACCGAACATTCAAGAGCTTTCTCCTCTCCTTTCTCTTCTCTAACTTTAGGCTATGATGAACAAAGATGGACAAAACTTTGTTCTTTTCACCCCTTTTTCTTTTAATAAAACTCCATATTTCATCTATTTAATTCTTTAATACAAAAGACATGAAATTCTTATCATGAAACATTTACCTAACCCATTATTATGGAACATTTACCTAACCTATTATCATGGAACATTTACCTAACCTTTTATCAATTTGTATCAATTTATACCATAAATTATGGATATCAAGTGTACATTTTGTCTACAACAACATGATGGCTGGCCACTTCATGTAAAATGGGAGGTTTGTCATGCAAATCCTCCTATTTTGCACTCCTATTTATTTGGCCACTTCAATTTAGCCTATAGCATTTTCAAACATTTTCACATAGGTCCTATTTCATAATTTCACTCACAAATGACAAAATTAAAGCATGAAATTTTGCCAACATTCACAGAATTCCCGAAAATTGGGGCGTTACAAAAAATTTCTTAGTTTCGCCCCTAAAAAAGTCATTATGCTTTTTATATAAGTTCAATAAATTAATGGTGAAATTATTAAAAATAAAATAAAATAATTTTACTTTTTAATGAAATATTATTATTTAATATATTAATAATGTATTGGTGATATATCAAATATAAGTCATTATTAATTTATCATTATTAACTAGGTATAAGTTTTAGGGTTTTTTTACATTTGATATTATATTTTTCATTATTTATTAAAATAAGTAGATGGAAAACTCGAATACTTTCTTTTTCTTTTTGGAGCACAACCTTAATAAAGAATGGTTGTTGAGTTTAGTTTGTTGTCAAATTAACACATTTATTTCTTACAAAATCTCAACATGTCAGTATAGAAAGTATACGTTGGTACTAGAGGTACTCACGAGTCGGGTCGGGTTGGGTTCAACTAAAATTTTAAGTCTGTGTTGTTAGGTCTGATTCGAAAAATGAGTTCAAAATTTTGCCAAAGTTCAACTCGGATAAAAATGCTAAAACTTGAGCTTAGGCCCAACTCGGTCCGGTCTACCCATATTAATTTTTTTTAATAGTATTTTTTACCCAACAAAAACAAAGCCTTACCCAAAACCTGTCCCATTTTCTAAACGGGCATTTTTTTCCCAATCCTATTTTTACCCAAATCTCCCACTTTTCGGGCCCGACTCGGCCCATAAATAGGTTTAGTTGGTTCCATATACAACTCTACAACAACAACTATCGAGTTTAGGGTTATTACGTTTGACCAAGTTATTTATTTCAGAAATGGCCCAACTAATTGTGATTATTACAATGGAAGTCGACTCTAATAGATGTCGATTTCTACTATAATAACCCATTTATTCATTTTTTTCTCTCCACATTCTCCTAATACTCTCAAATGCTTAAAGTCTTAAGCTCTCAACTAATCTAACCAACAAATGTCCAATTTTTTGTTGGTTTGCTTAGCTCCAAAGGGAAAATGGATGACCACATAGCTAGTTACACCTTGAATATGGTAAAATATAGAGTTTAATTTTTTTTAATAGTTAATTTTCTATAAAAAAAATTAGATTTTTGGAGTTGTAAAATTAATTGTTTGTGATTTTTGGAACACCAGTAGATCGAACTCTTCTGTCCCGATAGAACGTAAAGTTTCTAGCTCCCAATGATCATATCAATCAACACTTGAAGGATGTCGGCTTGTATTAAGTGTCTGAAATGGAAAAGTTTAATATCATTCATGAATTGGTTGCTATTCTAGTTGAAAGATGGAGGTTGAAAAGTCTTACTTTTCATTTGCCTTGTGGGGAAGCAACCATCACCTAGGTAGTTATAGCATCCCACCGATGGGCTTTTACTGGAACTAATACATACCAACACCAATATGTTTTCATATATTGTTTTAGATTTATCGATATTTTTCAAAAAAATTTAATGACCAAATTTTTATTTGTGACAAAAAAAATCGATTTGGGATTGAATTCCTTTAACCGAGCCATTGAGAAATCAAAATTAGTAATTGAATTCATTAAGCTATTAAAAAAAGTGCAATGACTAAATTACATGGTAACTAAAATAAATGGGATTTGATTTAATAATTGAGCAGGGCCTTAAAGTAGCAATTAAGATAAGGACTTCATTTAAGTTTAATTAAGATAAATGACACAAATTATATGAGTAAATGGAAAGTAAGTGGAAGAGGAAAAAATAATTTGTTATCTTCATTTTCTCCACGACAAAACCAAGAGAAGAAAACAAAGAAAATGCAAGTTTTTCAATTCTTCATGGCCAACCATAATTCTTTAAGGTGAGAGAGCCTTCTTTGTAAATATTTATGGTTTCTTGATCTAGAAAACTTGTTATATTTAACCCATTTTTTAGTTTTTGTAATTGATGATGTTAGTTTAAGTTGCTATTGATAATGATGTGGTGAAATGGAGCTTGGAACCATGAAATGTCTAATTGTTAAGTTCAGTTTAGGTGAAAAACTAGATAGTATTGGAGCGGGTTGTATCGGTATAAGGTTTGGTTTTATGGTTGTTAAGAAAATTATCGTTGAATCATTTAGGACCTAATTGTAAAAAATGAAAGTCGTTTGAAGTAAATGCTATAAAATGATAGCTTACGGTCCCTAGAGAATAAATACAAAGTTGGATTTTGATTCGATCAGGTAAAAAACGAGTTACAAAAATTTCAAACATTAAGATTAAAAAGGGACTTAATTGTAAAGAATGCAATTATACTTGGTCGTTGGTTATACTTTTCTTGAATGTAAATTAATACTAATTTTGTAACAAATTATCATACATAGCTAATGACGATGGGGTCGAAACGTTGAGGGTCAAAGGCGAAATCTGGCATCAGATTCCAAAATTGGTTTGTGCTAGCATAATTTGCTTTCATTGCATAAGATAATTGAATATTGGGCTTGTGAATATATTGATGTTACTTGTTTTTTTGATTATGATTTATACTTGTTGAGTAAGTATTTAAATGGTGATTGTTGGAATAAATGGTAGATACATGAATAATCCTTGTTGGTATGAGAACCTAGACTATTAGTTGTTAATTAGATATATGTGAGTTGGAATAGAATAATATGAATTGAAATTTATAAAAATGATATCTTAAAAGGAAACATATTGAATTAAATAAAATGCAAGGATATTAAAGGTTAATCTCATGAAAAGAAGGTTAGGTTTTATTAATTGTAATGATTTAATGTAATGATAGTATAATGAAGAGAATTGTAACAATCCGATTTTTAGTGGTGTCAAAAATTACGGTTTTAAGACCTCGTTTTCTTAAAATGGGTTAGATTTGGCTGGTTTTGGACTTGCGCCTTGGCCGAACTTATCTCCAATTGGTTAAGCCTTTTGAGGACTTGTTGATACCTGTCCTCACTACCAATAGTGTTCACTGCCAATTGTTTGACCCGATAAGTGAACCACTCAGCTAGCCACATGTAAGAGTTCATCGTCATGTCCTCGATAAGTTGACAGGCCTCGGTGTAGGTCTTTGACATGAATGCTCCTGAGGATGCTCCATCCAGGCTAGAGAGTAAGTTTTCATCATGTCCATTGTAGAAGGCTTGAAGTTGCAACCAATCTTGTAAACCATGATATGGACACTTACGCAACATTAACTTAAAGCGGTCTCAAGCCTTATATAATGACTTTTAATATAGTACATATTTTATGTGTTATTATAATTAATTAGTTTCAAACAATACATTTTATTATTTATTGTATGTTACTTTTAAACATGCATTTGTATTTTAAATCAGTGGTTTCCACTTACGTATGATTTGATTTCTAGTTTATATAATTAAATTCGGTTCATTTCATAAAAGTAAATCTTATTTAGTAATAGACCAATTCCTTAATTTCATCTAGTTTACAAATTTGTTAAATTGTCATAAATGATAGAATAAGGAACAACAACAAAAAAAAAAAGGAGTTGGAGAATAAGTTGTAATAAGAGGAGTTTATGCGCTAGGACAAGCTTAAGGATGATATTTATATACTTTATATTTGTTCAAATCCAGTTTAACCTGAAATATAGACCTAAAATTTTACTCAAGTCATGATAGACCTAAAATTTTGCCCAAACCATGTCATATTTGTAAATGGTTAACCGAAGTCTATTTTATGCCCGCCCATATTATTTTTTTAATGTTTAAAAATATTTTTTATATTATTTTAATTTAATATTTATTATTTAACATTTTTATTTATTAAACGTTTTTTTATATTATCATCTAACTTTTTTAATGTTTGCATTATAGTGGTGTTATATATTTAATGTAGATTTATTTTTATGTGTAATAAATTATATAATATAAAATAATAACATAATATAAAGCATTACAAACTTTAAAACTGGCCGAGCTGGGCTTGGGCCTTGAATGTTTAAACTTGAGTTCAACCCATATTTTAAATGAATCTTTTGCCTAAACTGTCTCAAATTTTGAACAGACCTTGAACCTAGACAAATAACTTGGCTCATGCATAACTTAAAAAAAAAAAAAAAAAAAGTGAACTTGTCATAAAATCACCATTACCATAGGAATTTTACATTACCTAAAGAAATTGTGGTATTAAAATTATTCTAAATATTACCAAAATTTAGCATAATTTAGAATTTAAGATTATCAATTCAAGATAATTTTCAAATTTCAAAAAAAAAGAAAAATAGAAAAATAATTTCAAAATTTTACTTTACCATAGAAAATGTAAGATGTCATGAAGTAAACACACCCATAAAATTATTATTATTATTTGTTTTAGTGATAAATTTGTTGTTAATTTATACCTCGGTTTCCACGTATGTATCTCAATTTATTTTTATTAGAAGTGATACATAAATCATATTATTGTCAAGACTTTTATCTTAAAAGTTAACGAAAAAGAAAAAAATTAATACTTTCTCCCAATAACATGGCACATGGAACTTTTTAAATTTCCACATCAAAATTGACATGGTGTCTATTTGGTCATTTGAGCTAAAAATAAAAAAGAATTTTTTTAATTAAATTAAATTTAAAAGCCCAAAAGGGTTAAATATTGTACATTTTCAATTTAATTTTCTCTTCTCCTTATGACAGCTTCATCATAAAATCCTAAAATCATAAGACGGTCGTGATAACTGTTTTCCGAAATGACCCTTGAGATTTTTTGGGATTCAAGAAGTAGCTTGAGTATACCAGATCCATTTGGTTGACAAGTGTGGACCGTTCCTTTTGCTTCCTCAATTCTATCATCTTAATAACCACTCATGCAAATCCTTGAACACAGCTTCCTTCATTACATTCTTGCTTAAGCTTTTAAAGCTCTTTGTCCCATTTTGCTAAGTCTCTCTCCATTTTTTTTATCTTAGCCATCAACCCTGCTACATCTTCTCGTCTCTTCCTTTTCGATTGAGGGCTCTTAATCAAAGGATCTTGAACTTCTTCGAGCTCATCCTTGTCTAGGACTATCATGGCTTCCTGAGTAGAGTTCATCGCTGCTAAGAATGAGTTATGACATTGTACTCTGAAATGTGACTTTATGATGCATGCAAATGAGAAGACGACTAAGTTACCACTATGATTAATAAGCAAGAATAGAATAAGGAAAATACAACAATAATGTAAAGAAGAATGGTTAGAGCCACGTCGATTTTGTTCAGTTACTTCATTAGTTGAACGATTTAGTCAGTTAAGACACAAGACAATTTGGGTATATTTTTACGTAAGCCTTATAATGGGCTTTTTTAAAGTTATTATTCTAAAATTCAAAGCTACAATTAAAGTAGTTGTATTTACGAAGAGTTTGAGTATGACAAAGAGATTGTGTTCAACTTAGGTTTATAGTGAATTTTTTTTTAAATCTCAAACAAGTTGTGTCGAAACCATTTTTTTGAAAAAAGGGTCGACTTTGATTTTGAAAACAAAAACGAACATGGGAGTCGCCACAATCCTTTTTTAAGAGGTGTGATCGGGTCACCTCGTAATTTGATCGTTTTAATAAACGGTTTGATAAAACAAAGATTTTTGGTGTACGAAATTCAGGAAACGGGTTCGGGAGTCGGTTACGCAAGAGGAAGGATTAGCACCCTCGCAATGCCCAAAATTGGTATCCAGTTGATTACTTTGTGTTTTTAGTGTTGACAATTGAAAACTTTGAAGAGATTTAAAATACGATCCTCCGCTAAAATTTTGCTTAATTGAAAATTTCTGAGAAAAGGGGGTATTTCACGTTAATCGAGAAAAAGAATTGCATCTTGTAAGTTAGGACACAATGCCTCAAATTCTCGAAACGAGAATTAATCCCGAAATTTTTTTCTATTTTAAAAGATATTTGATTATCTCAGTTTTAGAAAGAAATCATATTCCGTAAATTAGAACATAATCTTTTCTTAATTCCCGAGAATATTTAAAATTCGTGCTTTAAAAATGTTCGTTTATTCGGATTCATCGAGAAAATCGAAACCTCATAAGTTAGGGAACGGCTTTTCGAATTCCAAAATATGAAAGATTGATTATTTAAAAAAAAAAATTTTATGTATCGGGTAAAGATTAAGGTAACACGATTTTGTAGTAAAATGTAAAAAATGAATTACGGTGCTAATATGCATAACAGACTAATGATAAATGCGTTAATATAAATGACAATATGAAGGACGAAAATAAAATGAACAAGCCAATCATTAAGAAAAAGAAAATAATAAGTAAGCTAAGAAATTTAAAATTTAAAAACTAATAATAATAAATAACTATTACATAAAATGGTTTAAAAATAATAATATTAATGATAATGATAATAATATTAATAATAGTACGAATAATAAATAATCCAAAGTTTTGAAAGTATATAAGAAGATATAAATAGATAATAAATAATAAATAAAATGATAGAAGCAACTATAAAAATAAATAAGTATATTTTAAAAATGATAATAAATAAAACAATAAAAGAAATGATAAAAAAAGAAAATAAATAAGTGAAAATAAGAATAATATTAGTAATAATAAAATAATAAATAATCTAAAGTTTGAAATTATAAAAGAATATAAGTAAATAAATAATAGAATGATAAAATAGGTGTATTTAAAAGATAATAATAGGAAAATAAATACAAAAGGAAATATAATAATAATAGTAATAATATTAAATTAATTAGTTTAATAGTAATAATAATAGTAACAAAAAAGGGACCAAATTAAACCTTTAAACTGAGTTTTGAGGTAAAATCGAGAGTAAATAAAAAGGGGAGGACTAAACTAAACGCGCGAATGACAAGTAAGGACTAAATGGGAAATTCTCCCTTCTCTTCCAAAACGGCGTCTTTCATATAAGGACTAAGATGAAATTGAAGCAAACTAATAAGGTAAAAATTAAAGATATAAAAAGCTTAAATGTAAAACCATTAAAAGCAGAAGGGCTAAAAGTGCAATTAGATCCTTCCATAAAAACACGTGGATCTTGAGGTTTGAGCAAGTCGATTTTCGGGTCGGAGGGCCAAAACGAAGTCGTTTTAGTGCCTGGAGCTATAGCCCAAAACGACGCCGTTTTACATGCCTATAGAAATCAATTTTTTTCCAAAAAACTTCAATTTTCATCTACTCAAAAAAAAAAAAAAAACCTTCTTCTTTCTCTTTGGGCTATGCCTAGAATCTAGCCAGGTTCCAACGAACCACCTTTACCGGTGACGACGCCGTAGTCCATGGTGGCCAAAAAATAAAAAAATACCCTTTTTGATCCTTTTTTCACCATCAACCCTGATTTAAAATCGAAAAGCCTCAAAAAACCTTCCAAAAATCGGAAAAAGATAAGAGAACTCTTCGGTCCCGTCTTCTCCAATCGCCAGAAAGGTAAAAAATTTTATTTTTGAATATATATATGTGTGTAGGTATGATATATTCGAAAGAAAAATGAAAATATACATTTGTAAAGACTATAATTTCTTTTGATATTTCTTTCTGTTTTTTTATTAGATTCTCTTTTTTTTTGTATTCGATCTTCGTAAAAAAAATTACATTTTTCTTAAGGCTTTTATAGCCCGATTTACAACCACTATTCATTGCTACTTATTATTATTTTTTCTTTGCGTGTTTCACTTCTCTGCAGGAGCAGCTGGTAAGTGGAGAGCAGTGGACATGACAATGGTGGTGGCGGTGGCAGTGGCAGGCGCTGATGTGGCGAGGTAGAGGCAGCTAGGGTTTCCTCTTTTGCTGAAAGTAGCTTAGTTTTTGGGCCATTTGTGCCACTATGGTTTCTTTGTTATTTGGGTTTAGTTAGGTTTGACTTTTGGATTTTGAATTTTGTATAACTGGACTATTAATTAGTTATTTGTTGGGCCCGGACAAATTTTTGGCTTTACGGCTGTCGCTCTTTGCTCATTGTCGTGTAACAAGAACGGAGCAAATACTTTTAAGAAAAACCAATTTTGCCCGGTCTCGTCGAGTCTTGACTTCTTTTGGTGCTTCTTTTTTCAAGTGCTTCATTTCAGTCCACTGCATCTAGTTGTTTTGATCCACTCCACCGTAACTTTAGAGAATGATAAGACTCGTAGCTTCAATCTACTCCACTACAACTTCAGGGAGATGAGATTTGTAGTTATAGTAGATTTAATCCGACCTACAGCAACTTCAGAGGTATAGGATTTTTCACTTTAACCCGCTCCATTGCAACTTCAGGGAGATAGGATTAGAAGCTTCAATCTATTCCACTGCAACTTCAGGGAGATAAGATCGGTATCTTCAATCTACCCCACTGCAACTTTAGGGAGATAAGACTTGTAATTTCAACCTGCTTTACTGCAACTTTAGAGAGATAAGGTTTGCTATCTTCAATATGCTCCACTGCAACTTTAGGGAGATAAGATTTGTAATTTGTAGCTTTGATTTGTTCCACTGCAACTTCAGAAAAATAAGATTCATTGTCTTTAGACTACTCCACTGCAACTTTAGGGAAATAAGACTCGTAACTTCAACCTACTCTACTACAACTTCAGAGAGATAAGGTTTATGGCTTTAATCTGCTCTACTGCAACTTCAGAGAGATAATATTTGCTATCTTTAATCTACTCCACTACAACTTTAGGGAGATAAGATCTGTGGCTTTAATCTGCTCCACTACAACTTTAGGGAGATAAGATTTGTAATTTGTAGCTTTAATCTGTTCCATTGCAACTTCAGGAAAATAAGATTCGCTATCTTCAGTCTGCTCCACTGTAACTTTAGTGAGATAAGACTTGTCATTTCAACTTGCTTCACTTCAACTTCAGAGAGATAAGATTTATGGTTTTAGTCTGCTCCACTGCATCTTCAGGAAGATAAGGTTTATGGCTTTAGTTTGCTCCACTGCAACTTCCGGGAGATAAGATTTGTCATGGTAGATTTGATCCGACCTACTGCAACTTCAGAGCTATAGGATTTGTAACTTGAAGCTTTAATCCATTCTACTACAATTTCGGTGAAATAAGATTCGTATTCTCAATCTGCTCCACTGCAACTTCAATGAGATAAGATTAGTGGTTTCAATCTACTCCATTGTAATTTTTGGGAGATAAGATTCGCCATGATAACTTCAATCCACCCCACTGCAACTTCAGGGGTATAGGATTTGTGATTCGTCTAATCTATCAACCATTTTCTGCGAAACATGACCTGTAGAATCCATTTCATGGACCTGTAAAATCAAATGCTTCTAATTAGATGTGTATGAATAATATTTGCATGAATATAGAATGTCATTTTTTGAGAATGTTCTTGTTGTAGTGCCTAGGTTGTCATCGCTTGTTGCTCATCGAGGTTTTGTCATTGATGTGTTACCAAGCATTCTTGTTCAGCTGGCATTTTTGGCAGAAAATCTGAAGAAATAGTCAAAATTTAGAATATTCTTTCTCAATTGTTTCTAACATTTAGGTTTGCGTTAGTTCTAACTACTGGTCCTATTTCAGATCCCTATATTATTTAGAAGCCTTTTAGAGCAATATGCAAAACTCCTTTTAGTGAATATTAGAAGTCCATAAATCGTCATTTTAATGAAAGAATGCCTGAAAAAGATTGTAACAATGGACAAGACTGAAATTTATCGGAAGCAAAGTTCGAAATAAATAGGATTAATCAAAATAGCAAATTTTGCTAAAATACAAAACAGGTAAGATGAAAATCGGTGCCCCAGATATCGTAGCATGAGCTTCTCTGGACAAACTCCTTGAGGACTATTTTGAACTCAATTATGTGTTTAGGGGATCTAGAGTACTTTTTCGATGCCCCGAGATGTAAAGTTCTTCTTTTTAAAAAGACCCGACCATCACACGTTCAATCTTCATTCCAAATTTGAGCTGCCTCTTTCTAAGTTTTCAATTCAAATCCCTTTGGTCTTAAGGTGCTCTTTGTGGTTTTCGCCTTAGCCTCTCTCTTTTTTTAGGTAAAGTATTTTTTGACCGAATCTAAATTCACTGAATTAGGTAGGTTCTTTCCATCCATCTCGGTCAATATCAATGCTCCTCCAGAAAAGGCCTTCTTTACCACATAAGGTCCTTCCCAGTTTGGCATCCATTTTTCTTTGAAGTCTTTTTGTATAGGAATGATCTTTTTCAATACTAGGTCTCCCTCGTGGAATTCTCTAGGGCGAACATTTTTGTTGTATGCTTGCATCATTTATTTTTGGTACATTTGAACATGACGGATGGCTTTCAACATTTTCTCTTCAATCAAGTTTAGTTGATCATATCGAGATTGAATCTATTTTGCTTCATCCAACTTCAATTTTGACAAAACTCGGAGAGAAGGAATCTCGACCTCAATGGTTAAAGCCGCCTCCATTCCATAAACCAATGAGAAAGGCGTTACCCCGGTGGAGGTTCTAACATATATTCGATAAGCATAAAGGGCAAACGGTAACGAGTTGTGGTGTTTATTTTTGGGCGATCTTCTTAATGTTTTTATTGGCTGCCTCGACTGTACCGTTTATTTTTGGGCGATACGGGAGACGAGTTGTGGTGTTTAATCTTGAACTGACTGCAAACTTTCGATATCGTTTTGTTGTTCAAATTCAACGCATTGTCAGGTATGATCCTTTCTGGCATTCCATATCGACAAATGATTTCCTTATTTAGGAATTTGCTAATTGTCGACTTTGTAAGATTGACATATGAAGCGGCTTCTACCTACTTAGTGAAGTAGTCGTTGACCACAAAGATGAATCGATGCCCATTTAAAACTTTTGACGAAATCGGCCCAATGACATCCGTGCCCCACATAGAAAAAAGGCCATGAAGAAGTCATAATCTGCAGAGGCAAAGGAGGTACATAAATTTTATCTCCATAAATTTGACACTTTTGGCATTTCTTGGCATAATTGATACAGTCTCCTTCCATGGCGGACCAATAATACCCGAATATCATGATTTGCATGGCCAATGTGAAATCATTAGCATGTGTTTCGCAGACACTCTCATGGACTTCTTTCAAGATTTTTTTGACCTCGATAGCATCTATTCATCTTAGTAGCACCTGATCCTTTCTTCTTTTATATAGGATCTTTCCATCCAAGACATAGTTACTAGCCAGTCTTCTCAACATCCTTTTATCATTCTCAGTAGCTTGATCAGTGTATTCACGATTCTTCACGTATCGCAATATATCGTGGTACCAAGAGTGGTCATCCTTTTCTTCTTCTTCTTCGATGTTGTAACAATGAGCCGGAGCCTCATAAATACTCATTTGGATCGGTTTCATATCCTCTTGTTTGTTCACCTTGACCATGAAAGCTAAAGTTGCTAGGGCGTCAGCCATCTAATTTTTTTCTCACGGGAGGTAGTAGAAGGTGATATCATCAAACTCTTTAATTAATTCAAGGATCAACTTTGAATAATCAATCAACTTGGTATCTCTCATTTTCCATTCATCTTTGAGTTGATACATCACTAGCACAAAATCCCCATATACCTTTACCACTTTGATCTTTTATTCTATGGCTGGACAGATACCCATGATGCATGCTTCATATTCCATCATATTATTTTTGCAATCAAAATCCAATTTACTAGTAAAGGGATAATGATCTCCATTTGGGGATACCATGACTGCCTCGATTCCATTACCCATAATGTTTGATGCTTCGTCGAAGTTTAGTTTCTAAGGATGGCCTTCTTGAGAGTCTTCTTCAGTGGTGGCAACATATATTAGATCTTCATTTGGAAAATCAAAGTTCAAAGGCTCGTAATCTTCTAGAGCTCTACTAGCTAGAAAATATGTTATTCCACTCCATTTTACAGCTTTTTGATTCACATAGACTATATCAAATTTGGAAAGTAGAATTTTCCATCAGGTCATCCTTTCATTTAAAGCAGTCGACTTTATCATGTACTTTAGGGGGTCTAGTTTCAAGATGAGCTAAGTTGTGTGGTACAACATGTACTATCTTAATTTTTGGGTTGTCCAAATTAAGGAACAACACAACCTCTCAATTGGCGAGTATCTCGTTTCACACTCAGTAAAGTTCTTACTGGGGTAGTATATCACCTTTTCTTTCCTTCCTGACTCATCGTGCTGGCTAAGCATACATCCCACAAAATTTTCAAATAATGCCAAATACAGTATTAGTAGCTTATTTAGACGAGGCATTAGTACTCGGGCATTGGACAGGTATTGTTTGACCTTTTTAAAAGTTTTCTAGCATTCGTTATCCCATACATCTGGATTGTGTTTCTTAAAGAGATGGAATATGGGGTCGCATTTCTCGGTTAATTGTGAATTGAATCGGGTGAAGTAATCCAGTCTTCCTAAGAATCCTCGAACTTTTTTTTTAAGTGCACGGCGGAGGCAACTCTTGTATAACCTTGACTTTATCTGAGTTAATCTCAATCTCATTTTCCCTGACTACGAATCCTAGCAATTATTCTAACCTGGCCGCGAAGATACATTTTGCTGGATTGAGCTTTAGGTGGAATTTCTTCAACCTCAAGGATAATTTTTTCAAGACTTGCACATGCTCCTCTTCTGTTTGGGATTTAGTGATCATATCGTCGACATGAGCCTCAATTTCTTTGTGCATCATATCATGGAACAGGGTTACCATGGCTCTTTGATAGGTCGCTCCCGCGTTTTTCAGTCCAAATGGCATCACCTTATAGCAAAATGTTCCCTATATGGTTACAAGTGTTGTCTTATCCATATCTTCAGGATGTATCTTTATCTAGTTGTATCTTGAGAAGCCATCAATAAAGGAGAATAATGAGTAACCTACCGTGTTGTCCACTAAGGTATCGATATTGGGCAATGGGAAATTATCCTTCGGGCTGGCTTTGTTCAGGTCTCTGTAATCTACGCACATTCATACTTTCCTATCTTTTTTAGGAACGGAGACGATATTACCTACCCATTCTGAGTATTTGACTACTTGTAAGAAACCAACATCGAATTGCTTCTTGACTTCTTCTTTTATTTTTAGCAAAACATTGGGCCTCATCCTTCGGAGCTTCTGTTGGACTGGCTTGCACTCTTTTTTTATGGGAAGTCGGTGTACCACAATATCAGTACTTAGTCCATGCATATCTTGATACGACCATGCGAAAACATCTTTAAATTCTTGGAGTAACTCAATGAGGTCTTTCTTTGTCTCTGCGGCAATGCAAACTCTAATTTTCATTTTTTTTCCTTCTTTCAAGACCACAATCTTTACTGACTCTTTGTGAGGTAGAATTTATTTCTCCTCTTACCCTACCATCCTTAGCAAATCAAGAGATAGGTTACAATCTCTATCATATTCAAAGTCCTATAGTTCCTTTAAACACATATCTCGCTCAAAGAGAGATTCTGAGTTTGTAGCAGCGCCGCTCATATCATTGATATCTGGAGACTTGTTATAAAAATGAAGGAAGATCCACAGAATAAATGAATCTAGGAATAATTCTTTATAGGGTATGAGTATGAATGAAATGAAAGAATAGAATAATATTTGTTCAAAATTAGACAGAAAGATGCATTTTATTGAAATAAAGATGTTGGAAAAATACCTATTTCACAAAAAAAGACTCCTATTGCTCTTAGGCTTAGAGCAATAAATGTATGTTCTGAACATTACTCTAAATTAGCTCTAAAAGCTACAGGAATCTCTTCCGCAGCCCAGTTGTTAAAAACACTTCCAAGTACATAGGGGCAGATGCTTGATAAATTTCCTTACCTAATTCTTTCTTCGGATATGGTGTTGACGTTCAAATTTCTTGACATTTCTTCTGCGATTTCTTTTCTTGACATCTTCTGTTCAGGGTGAATAGTTCCTCCTGACACAAATGTTTTGGATATATAGAGAAAATTCATTGATTTTCTTTTGACTTCTTCCCTACTTAATCGTGCTTTTCTCCTTTCCTGCTTCTTCTCCAACTCTTTCTTTTTTTTCTTCGCATCTGGCTTATATCCCAAGCCAAAGTGATTTCATTTATCCATCAGAATTGGTACTTCGAATCTCCCTTGGAGATTTTTCTCGAGTCTTTTTCTCGGCATGGCTCTCTTTTCGACCATCAGCTGTAGGCCAATCTTCATAGCTTTCGATATTCTAGGCATAGGGATCTTGTTCCCTTCGACGATGAAGGTTGCATTTGTAAATTCCAGCGATCGAAAAGAATATTTTATCGCTTCATTGTCTGCCCCTATGTATGGCGCGTTACTAGTTACAGATTCAGTAATGTCTTCTTCCGCGTTTATCATTACCAGTTAACCCTCAGTTATCAACTTTAGCTTTTGGTGCAGTGATGACGACACTGCCCTAGTAAAGTGAATCTAATGCCTCCCCAGCGAGCAATTATAAGAAGGCTTGATGTCCATCACTAGGAAATCTACTTCATACGTGTTTGGACAATCAAAAGAGGTAGCTCAATTCTTCCCATCACCTTTCTTTCGGTACCATTAAATGCTCTCACTATATTCTGACACGTCTTTATATAAAAGCTATCCACTGGTAATCTGTTTAGTGTGGATAAGGGCAAGACATTCAGTACGGATCCATTATCAATTAACACCCCTAGCAATGTATACCCCTTGCAGCGGGTAATGGTGTGCAAAGCCTTCGTTGATCCTATGCCCCCTGTTGAGACGTTTATGTTACTGACCAGATAGTCTAGCTTATTGACGAAGATATCGTTAGCGATATAAGTTTTATTTAATACTTTTATCAACGCGCTACGATGTACCTCCGAGCTTAAGAGTAAAGCTAGCACTGATATGCGAGTTGGTTGTTTATGCAGTTGCTCCACAATGCTATACTCGTTATGCTTTAAGAATTTCAAAAACTATTTAGCTTCCTCTTCAGTTGCTAGCTCGTTAATAGACGATTCAAGTCTGGTCGCCAAGGCTTTTCCTTTTGTGGGCTCAGCTTTTGCATTTGATGGGTTGTAGCGCCTCCCACTACGCATATAGAAACCTATATCTCAACCTTCTTATGAAACGTTAATTGGGTTCTCTTCTCCCGGGATCGTTACATTGCAGTAATAATTCTAGGAAACCCTTTTACTGTCTTTATAAGGAAAAGTTACGGGTTTCTAGATTATGACCCTTGGTGTAATTTGTGCTCTGGCTTTATTGATTCTAGGTCGTGAGATGATTACCACCGAGTGATTGGCCTTACCAACCCTCTCTGTTGATTTTTCGTCTGAGGCGCACACATCTTCTTCTTCTGGACCCTTAATATACTCAAAAAATTCTAGCTCCTTATTGTCCATCAGACCTTGTACTAGGGCCTTGAATTTACTGCATCTTTGAATCTCATGACCTTTTTCAATATGGAACTCACAGTAGTTCCTTGCTTCTTGGGACTTCTCCTCTAAATCTTGTATGATTAATCCATTTTCTACCATTTTCTTCCAAACCTCTCTCAGTGGGGTTTTCACTTCTACTATATTCATCTTGATTCTCTTCCCCGCATTCTCGATTATCGTATTTACCCCTTTATCAGAATGGTTGGGTAACAGATTCTTTATACCAGATAGATCATCGAACCTTACAATGCCCATTCTGATGAGTCTTTCGATTAACTTTTTAAAAATAGTGTAGTTCTCGATCGAGTGTCCCGTGATTCCCGTGTGGTATTCCCATTGGGCGTTCACATCGTACCATATAGGGAATGGAGGTTGCATAGGTTTTAGGTAGAAAAGGGATATTACACATGCATCAAAAAAAATTTGGTACAACTCCCTATACGTCATCGATATGAGCATAAATTAGAGTTTCTCCGTATTTTTCCCTATGTTGGATTCTTACCTTGGGGGCCTTGCTGGCTAGTAACCACTGCCCTTGGCTAACTTACAATAGTCGACTTTGAATAGTCCTTGTCATATACAGTCGCATTATTTACCTCATTTTCTTTTTTTTGGGGGGGTTGTTCTCTTGGCATTTTCCTCGGCTTCTATGTTTCCACACCTTATTGCATTTTTTATCATCTCACCGGATATTAATATGTCCGAGAAACACTTATGTGTTCTTCCCAGCATATGATTAATGAATGGAGCCTTCAGGGTATTAATGAAGAGCATTGTCGTTTCCTTTTCTAGCAGAGGTGGTTGGACTTGCATGGCGATTTCCCTTCACCTTTGAGCATATTGCCTAAAGCTCTCGCTTGGCTTTTTCTCCATGTTTTGCAGTGTGATTCTGTCGGGTGCTATATTTGTTACATGGCCATATTATTTCATGAAGGCCTGTGTCAGGTCCTTCCATGAATTAATTTGGGCACGGCTTAGCTGATTATACCATTTGGCTGCAGCCCTGGTCAGGCTGTCTTGGAAACAGTGAATTAACAACTGATCATTATTGACAAATCTTTCATCCTCTGACAGAATATCGTAATGTGAGCTTCAGGGCAGCTGGTCCCATTATATTTCTTGAACTTTGGAGTCTTAAACTTGGACGGGAACACTAGATTTGGAGCCAGGCTCAAGTCTTTAGCATCAATTCCATAATGGTATTTAGCATTTTCCAATACCTTGAATTTCTCTTTTAGCCATCTGCATTGGTCTTCAAGTTACTTTGGGAGCTCCACTCTTGCCTTTTCCATTTTTGCTATATCATCAAGATCAGAGACAACGGGATTTGCTGGATTGTCTCCTAGGTTGAAGCCTGAACCTATCGGAAAGCTTATTGGTACCGAGGTACCTGTTTGATACTGGGGCCTGATGTTAACGGACACCCTTTGTGGATATACGTTTGGTTGTGCTTAGGTGTTTGTTGGGGTAAACTTTGGAGGATAAGCAAGGTCCTCGTTATCGTCTTCGGAATTGACCATAGGGCTCTTTCTTTTTTTTTATCCCTCCAATCAGTAACCAAGTTAATTGGCTCATCATATTCTTTTGGAATTCTAGCATCTGATCCCTTATGTCTTGTTGAATTTTGGCCAATTATTCTTGCATCTGTATTTACGACTGATCTTGCGTTTCTTTTTGTATTTGCTCTAATCTTTCTAATCTTTGGTTCATTACTTTAATTTTTTCTCGTGTACCGTAATGATATTCCAAGGTAACTACTATGATTTTAGGTTCTCTTTATGAGATTTAATGCACATGATGCAATGTAATGATAATGCATGAAATGCATGCAAAAAAGGCACTGACTATTATTCGATTTTATTAGAGTAACTTTTCTAAAAAACAAATTCTTCACATAAAACGGATTACATATAAGGCCACGCCTTAATACTTAAGGCATTGACCCTCCTAAGAAGCCAACCTAACTCTCGGCTCCGATTTGACTCTGACTAGTATTTCAAACTCAGAACATCAGCCTGGACTGCTAAGGTTTGTAAATGATCAGCCACCTCTCGTATTTAAGTCAAAGCTGCACCCATAACGTAATCCCTATCCCTGACCTGATCTTGAGATCGATGAAGCTGCTCTTACCACTGTTCATTATTTGCTTCCAGGAGTTCAACTCAAAGTTCATAGTTTTATAGCGCAGTTTTGAGCTCTTCTATATGTCTTTTCAACTCTTATTTTTTGCTCCGACTAGCCTTCAACTCGATTACAGAGTTACAACACGATACTAATGTCGGGATCTTTCTAACTCTAACACCCGAGTTTTTAATCCCACCATCTCATTTTATCTTCCTACCAAACTCCCATACAGAATATCTTCTCACACTTGAGCATCTTGGAATTCCCCTTCCCATTGACTGGCTCTACTCTTTTCCTCTTTAATTTCTTGTTGCCATTGTTCTGATGTTTTTCCTAGACCAACAGTTCTTATTGACAACCGCAACTTCTTGTAGTCCATTTTCAAACTGTCTAAATCTTCTTCAGTTTTATTCTTCCCCTTTCTTAGCTTCTCGCTTCTTGTTTCTAGACGTCGACATCCAATCCCAGCTGCATTTTCTCCCCCTCCATTTGCTCTATCCTTCTTTTTAGTTTTAAACTCTTTCTCTCAAAATCCTGTTTTATGATCTCTAACTCAGACGGGATCACCTACAATTGTTCTTCTATTGAACTGATGTTTTCTTGGTTTGATATAAGGATGTTGTAATTGATTCTTTGACCCCCACCACTGGTCGTACTTAGGGGTAGTCATCGGGTTAGTAGCAAACCTTTTCATTCTGCGAGTTCGGTTCCAGGCGTTCGATATTTTACGAACTTTTTTTTGTAATTATCTCCCTTGTATACAAACTCGCACTAAGCTAATCCTTGTGTTACCGGCGTAAACTGTCTTGATCTGTATTGTCTTAACATGAGCAGATGAGTATACCCAACAGTCCCCCATATTCCAAGAAGTGGAACCCAATCAAAATCTTCACACTGATATAAAA
This sequence comes from Gossypium arboreum, assembly GCF_025698485.1. Taxonomy (NCBI): domain Eukaryota; kingdom Viridiplantae; phylum Streptophyta; class Magnoliopsida; order Malvales; family Malvaceae; genus Gossypium; species Gossypium arboreum. Next base: position 4,208,047 of record NC_069081.1, read on the forward strand.
TCTCGTCAGGAACCATCCAAAGGGCTCTCCACTCTACGTCTTCGTCTCACAGATTTTGGAGAATTATCATCCATTTCTTCTCCATGATATCATCTCGTCTCGGCGTAGTCACTAACTCTTTCAGCGGAGAATAGTTTTCGAAGAAGATTCGATATGAGACCTTTTCCACTTTCCAAAAATTGCTGTGGAACCATGCTAGTAACAGTTGTGCGCATCCGATGGATCTCCATTCTCCTGCTATTCGGCATGCGTTCAAGGATCTGAAAGTTTCAACCAAAATTGCAAGAACAGATATGACCCTTTTATCAAGTCGGTCAAATAAATCGGAGACCGCCTTGTCTATATGCTCTAAAGCTTTAGGGAAGATAACCAATCCGTAAATGCTTAACGCTAAGATGTCAACCCTTTTTCTGATATCAGGATATGCTAGGATCAAATCTCTCAAATTTCTCCATGGAATGCACTGACTATCTTCTTTTTGCTTGATCTGGGACGCAACCCACTGCTCGCTCATCCCTGTGATGTTCATTAGCTTTTTAAAGAACGCCGGGACATTGGCAACTCTAGAATAATCCTTATTAGTTTGAATCTTCAGGAAACGGACAAGGTCGTGTACTCTTCTACAGTAGGTACCAAATCCACCTTTTCAAAAGTAAAAAAATTATAGGCAAGGTTCCAAAACTGGATGAGAGCTCAGAATAAGTGCTTGTCCACTTTGATATCGAGTCGATAAGGCAAATTACCGTAATTACAGTAGAATAATTGCTTGATCTCATATTACTTTCATTTCTTGAAGATTATTTTGGGTTACGCTGATACTAGTAAAATCCCACAACTCTGACACGTGCCCCTCTGTAAGACTATTACCCTTCTCTTACTATGTTGTCTCGGCTCATATCCAAATGGCCACATTATCCTCCACTTTATCAAGAAACCCCTTTTCTATGACAAGTTATCTATTTAGCAACCGAATATGAATCAACATATTTTTGTGATAAAAATTCCATGCAATTACAATAAAAGTAAAACAAAACAAGTACTTCATACACGGTTTAAAACAAGCGAAGAATAATAAGTAAAGCACCTACTCGGGTAACCACTAGGGTTTCAGCGCGGTTCTACGTAGGGTGGGCTCTTAGGGCTCACTATATGCGGTTCGATTCTAAAGCAAAGGTACCCGAACCGGTAAATTCTTCGATCTTTACCTATTATAGACTCATATGGACTGAGTTCGGTTCAGGGGAATACATTTCCCTATGGCTAAACGAATATGAAAATCTTATGAAGACATAAGTAAGGATGTATCCCGAAAGTGATCCACTATCCTATACGGAGGTGAAGACCTCACAAAGGAATAGTTTTTCACTCCCACTTAAAGGGGTAAAATCGACCGGTTTATGCAATGCAATATGCAAAGATATATCAAAAGACTCAAACTGATAAAGCAAACATATTCTGACAAAGACCACACAAATGGCGGATGAAATACAACGAAGGAATCGTAAATTTAAATTAGATTATCAATTTTTGACAAAAAGAAAAGAAATAATCAACTCGTGGCTTGACTCTCTAATTTTAAAAACGTCCCCAGTAGAGTCACCAAGCTGTCGAAATTATTTTTTTTAAAAAAGGGTCGACTTTAATTTTGAAAACGAAAATGAACATGTGAGTCGCCACCAATCCTTTTTTATAATGTGTGATCGGGTCACCTCGTAATTTGATCGTTTTAATAAACGGTTTGATAAAACAAAGATTTTTGGTCTACGAAATTCAGGAAACGGGTTCGGGAGTCGGTTACGCACAAGGAATGATTAGCACCCTCGCAACGCCCAAAATTGGTACCCAATTGATTAGTTTGTGTTTTTAGTGCCGACAATTGAAAACTTTGAAGAGATTTAAAATATGATCCTTCACTAAAATTTTGCTTAATTGAAAATTTCTGTGAAAATGGGGTATTTCACGTTAATCGAAAAAAGAATTGCATCTCGTAAGTTAGGACACAATGCTTCAAATTCTCGTAAGTTAGGACACAATGCTTCAAATTCTCGAAACGAGAATTAATCTCGAAAATTTTATTTATTTTAAAAGATATTCGATTATCTCAATTTTAGAAAGAAATCATATTTCGTAAGTTAAAACATGATCTTTTCTTAATTCCTGAGAATATTTAGAATTCGTACTTTAAAAACGTACGTTTATTTGGATTCATCGAGAAAATCGAAACCCCGTAAGTTAGGGAACGACTTTTCGAATTCCAAAATACAAAAGATTGCTTATTTTAACAAAATAAAATTTTATGTATCGGGTAACGATTAAGGTAACACGATTTTGTAGTAAAATGTAAAAAATGAATTACGGTGCTAATATGCATAACAGACTAATGATAAATGCGTTAATATAAATGACAATATGAAGGGCGAAAATAAAATGAACAAGCCAATCATAAATAAAAAGAAAATAATAAGTAAGCTAAGAAATTTAAAATTTAAAAACTAATAATAAATAAATAACTATTACGTAAAACGGTTTAAAAATAATAATATTAATGATAATGATAATAATATTAATAATAGTACGAATAATAAATAATCCGAGTTTTGAAAGTATATAAGAAGATATAAATAGATAATAAATAATAAATAAAATGATAGAAACAACGATAAAAAATAAATAAGTATATTTTAAAATATGATAATTAATAAAACAATAAAATAAATGATAAAAAAGAAAATAAATAAGTGAAAATAAGAATAATATTAGTAATAATAAAATAGTAATTAATCTAAAGTTTGAAATTATAAAAGAATATAAGTAAATAAATAATAGAATGATAAAATATGTGTATTTAAAAGATAATAATAGGAAAATAAATACAAAAGAAAATATAATAATAATAGTAATAATATTAAATTAATTAGTTTAATAGTAATAATAATAATAACAAAAAAGGGGACCAAATTGAACCTTTAAACGGAGTTTTAGGGTAAAATCGAGAGTAAAGGAAAATGGGACGACTAAACTGAACGCACGAATAACAAGGAAGGACTAAATGGGAAATCTCCCTTCTCTTCCAAAACAGCATCGTTCACATAAGGACTAAGATGAAATTAAAACAAACTAATAGGGTAAAAATTAAAGATATAAAAAGCTTAATTGCAAAACCATTAAAAAGTGGAAGGGTTAAAAGTGCAGTTAGACTCTTCCGCAAAAACACGCGGATCTTGAGGTTGGAGCGGGTTGGTTTTCGAGTCGGAGGCCTAGAATGACGTCGTTTTAGAACCTTTACATGCCTATATAAATCAATTTTTTTTCCAAAAAACTTCAATTTTCATCTGCTAAAAAGAAAAACCTTCTTCTTTTTCTCTGGGCATAGCCCAGAATCTGGCCAGGTTCCGGCGAACCACCGCCACGCGGGCTGCCGACTATCAGCGACAGTGCTGCTATCCACGGTGGCCGAAAAATAAAAAAATACCCTTCGTGATCCTTTTTTCACCCTCAACCCCGATTTAAAACTGAAAGGCCCCAAAAAACCTTCCAAAAATCGAAAAAAGATAAGGGAACTCTTCAATCCCGTCTTCTCCAATCACCAAAAAGGTAATAAATTTATTTTTGAATATATATATGTGTATAGGTATGATATATTCGAAAGAAAAATGAAAATATACCTTTGTAAAGACAATAATTTCTTTTGATATTTCTTTCTCTTTTTTGATTAGATTCTCTGTGTCTTTTTTTTGTATTTGATCTTCGTAAAAAAAATTACATTTTTCTTGAGGCTTTTATAGCCTGATTGACAACCATTGTTCATTACTGCTTATTATTATTTTTTCTTTGCATGTTTCACTTTTCTACAAGATTAGTTGGCAAGTGGAGAGCGGTGGACATGACAATGGCGGTGGCAGTGGCAGTGGCAGGGGCTGACGTGGCAAGGTAGAGGTGGCTAGGATTTCCTCTTTTGCTTAAAGTAGCTTAGTTTTTGGGCCATTTGGGCCACTAGGGTTTCTTTGTTATTTGGGTTTAGTTGGGCTTGATTTTTGGGTTTTGAATTTTGTATAACTAGACTGTTAATTAGTTGTTTATTTGCCCCGGGCACAATTTGGGTTTTACAAATTGTTTTTGGCTACTTTCAAAGAGGTTTTTTTCTATTTAACTGGGGATTTCATTAATAAATACTTTTCGATATACATAGCCTACAAAAAGTCAAGTTAATCTCAATTTATTTGAGCTTATCATTACTATCCATGAAATCTATAAATAGGTTGTTATGTCTGCACATTTGAAAGAAGCCTTTTGCAGTGCTTTTGGCTGGTTATATGTGATGTAAGTAAGGTTTTTGAAGTGAACGATTTGTAACAACTGGGGTCGAAGTTGAGATTGCAATTGTTGTTTTGTGTAAGGGTATATTAGGCTTAAATAAATAGGTGATCTCGATTGTTGAAAATGAATCATTCTCTAAACGATGCTCTGTAAAGTAGGATTATTTCTGAGCTGTGTTAACAAACGATGTGTGTATATCTTTCCTTATTTTATCTATTTTTCGTTTATGTTTCATTGATTGATCAAACTTGTATCTGAATACATGTTTGGGTAGTTAGGTTCAACTTATAGTTAACTCATGTATTTTTCCAAAAACATATATATATATGCATATTATAGGGTTTATTTCTACAAAGGTATAGGCATGATTCTATCCTATAATAGGGTATCTAAAATGGTCAATGCATGTTGTTTGAAGGTTGATTATGATACACAAGGTGATGTGATTCCGATCATATCATATTACGATGCAATTTGAAAATATTCAAATTAGCCCAAATGAGAAGGGTCCATGTGCAAAATGAAGCTTATCAATCAAATTGGGTTGAGCCTAATGTCTATGATGGTTAATTGGGTTCAAGTGGAGCAATTTAGTGGTGGGTTTGATTAATCATGGGACAATTTAAAAGACTTTAATTAAGTTTTAGTTTAGTTTATGTTTACATCTTTAATTAATGTCTTGCATTATTTATCTGCATCTTTAAATTGTGATTTGCATTATGTATTCTGCATTTAATTAGGTCATGCATTAGTTCGAGATTCTTGAAACTAGGTTCGTATCTATCTTTTTTTTATTCGTAAAAAAATTCAAAAAAAAAAGAGAAAAATTTGAAAAACAAAAGAAAAAAAAAGAACAAGATTTCAAAAAAAAAATTGAATTTTGTTTTTCGAAAAAAAAGTAAGTTAGAGTGATAAAAAAACAGTTTCTATTCTTTTCATCAAGTTGATATCATTCCGAATACTTTTCATTCATTCTTTTATGAACATTCTAACGTGTGTTCTTGTTGCAAGCACCTGTGAATAGCCAAAGCCAATTTCCAAGCCACTAATTTTGAAGTGTTTGAAAGAGTTCTCCTAGTTCTCTTAAGAGCCTATGAGAGAAAATTGCGAGTGGAAAAAGGCACAAGTGTGGTAAGAGCATCAGAGAGGTAAAAGCCAAGATTTTGGAGTGAAACATGAGCAGAGTGAGCAGAGTGAATAATTCATTTTTATCAAATGTTTACGAGTTTGTAGTGTTCACCCAATTGTCTTATCACTTCGTTTCTCATCACGGAATGTGGCGACTTCGCTTACCAAGGTTCGAGTATTCTGTCAAGTTTAAGTGGGTCGTAGTTTTAATATAGCTACAGTTCCTTAAAATATTCAAGTGCTTTGGGTCAAGATTTTCAACCAATTGAACCTATTTAAGATGGTCATTCCATTCGAACTATTTTCCGAACTATCCAAGTTGGGGAAATTGTATCACAAGGGAACCTAAATAAGTTTTGTAATAGGCCAATTTTAGCCTGGCCTAGTTTATAAAATAAAACCTAAAAATAAAAACAAAAATAAGTATTAATGGTCCAAATATCCATTTATAACAGTAAACCCAAACCCAACAAGCCCAAAACAAATAAACCCTAGCCCACTCTGAACATTTTCAAAAAGCGAAAAACCCTAGCCCCTGAGAGCTTCAGCTGCCGCATGCTAGGCCTACCCCTAGCCACCTCGCGGGCCGCTCCTCTACGCACGCGCTCCTCCACACTTCTCTGACACCACTTGCAAACGCAAAAACAGAGGACAACAAAAAAGAAAACAAAATGGCAGCAGAAAACAAAACAGAAACAAACAAAAATGGACCTTAGTGTTGGCTATAAAAGCCAAAATATCTTCTTTGTAATTTTTTTACGAACACCCAAAAAAATCAAATACAAAACAGCAATTTTTGAACAGATTCACAAAAGGTGCTTCCTTTTATATGCTTTATTATTCTAAATAAATAAATATATAATAAGAACATAACTTTTTTTTTGCTTTCTCGCCATTTTCAGAGGTTGTCGCCAATGCTTAGACACCTCGAAACCTATTGGGCTTTCAATGAGGGTCTAGAACAGGAGAACAATAATGCCGAAAGCAATCCCTTTTGTGTTTTTCTCTCTTTTTTTTATCTTATTTTTTATCCTTTTTTTTTAAAAAAAAGAAGCTTCCAAATCAGGCTTGTATTTATAAAAAAAAAGGATTCAAAGCCTTTTTTATTTTCCGGCACGACGGAGCTGCGGTGGAGATACGGTGGAGCCACCGCATGAGCCCATTGGCATCTAGGTCGGAGGAAAACAGAAGCATAGAGAGGGGAGAGGGACTCCCTAGTTTTTTTTAGAAAAATATAGTAGAATGAAAAAAAAATTAAGCTTTTATAAACGATTAAAACGGCACCGTTTAGGGCATTAATCTCATGTGCCAAAACAGCACCGTTTAAGCCACAGCTCACACGACTAGACCCACTCCAAGGGGATCCGCGCATTTTGATTTATGGGTTACTTGCAAGCGAGGTCCCTCTTCTTTTGCGGCGCACTACAATTTGGCCCTTGTTTGTTTCTTTTATTTTTCTTAAATCTTGCCGTTTAATTTTCTGTTTGCTTCAGTTTGGTCCATGCTAAAACGCTGCGCATGAGGGCTGGGAATATTTTCCCAGTCAGTCCCTCTTTCTTTGCTCACGTTCCATTTTGGGCCCTATTTACTTTCTTTTTTCAAATTTGCCCCTTTAATTTTATTTTATTTTTAATTCAATCCTTAACCTTCTAATATCAAACTGTTTTATATATTTTGCTTATTTATTTTTAAACATATATTTTATTTTAAATGCTTTTATATATTATTTATTTTATATTTTTTACATATTAGTTCTCTTAAACTATTTTATTTATCATTTATTTAAAATTGATTTATGGTATTCATTTCAAATTGTTTTATTGTATATTATTTTAAGTTATATATATATATTAACTAGTTACTTTAAACGGTTTTATTACATATTATTTTAAATTATTTTATATATTATTTATTTTACGTTTTATATATATTATTTATTTTAAAATTTTACATATTATATATTTTAAATTTTTATATATGTTATGTAGTTCAAACTATTTTATATGTTATTTATTTTAAAATTCTTTTATATATTGTTTATTTCAAACTGTTTTATTATTATTTACTTTAATTTTTTATATATATTATTTATTTGAGATTTTTTTTTATTCATTTTGAATTGTTCTTATACATTATTTATTTTAAACCATTATTTACTTGAAATTGTTTTATATTATTTTATATTATTTCATTTTCTTTGATTGTTAATATTGGAATTTAAGTGACATATGTTATGTGATTATTGCCATTGTGTGTATTATAATTCGTTTATTTGTATTTTCATCTCATTGTCACTCACTTGCATAATATTGTATTCAAGTATTATTGTTCCATGCTCATTATTACTATATTTTTATTTCATGTCATCGTATCGTGAATTTGGCTCCAACGTATTTATCCAATATAGATAGTTTTATTTTACTCCAAACAAAATGAATGCACATTGTAAAATGTTGTACTCGCTATTATTCAAAAATAAAATTCAAATTAAGGCAATATTTCGCGTTTTGGAAATTTGAGAAATCGTACCCTAACTTACGGGGTTTCGATTTTCTCGTTAAATCCAAATAGCCAAATACCCTTGTTGAATTTCAAAATACATGGAACGTCAATGAAAATTAAAGACAAACTTATTCTTGATAACTCAAATGCCGTATCCTAACTTACGGGATGTGGCATATTGTTATCGCGGGACGAGTGGGCCTTTGATGCTCGTTTCAATTTAATTCAAGCGTTTCTTTTAAAAATTAACAGGGGATCGTATTTTAAAATCTTTTCAAAATTCTCAACATTCGACATTAAGACATTAATTAATCAATTAGGTACCAGTTTTGGGCGTTACGAGGGTGCTAATCCTTCCTCGTACGTAACCTACTGTACTAGGCCAATTTCGGCCCAATCTCATTTACAAATTAAAACTCCATTTACAAAACACTAAACCCCTTAAAACCCAAACCCATTCACACTTTTACAAACCCAAATACTATTAGCCCAATACCCTAAACTAACCTACCCTAATCCAAAAACCCCTAACCCAATAAGCCCACTAAACAAAACAAGCCCAAACCAATACCAAATCCCTAGCCCAAGACTAGAATCAGGAAACCCTAGCCCCACTTGGCCTCTGACTCAGCAGCTGCCACTGATCGAGTCTCCCACTTGCCCACTAACCTTCTGACACCAGCTCTCCATGCCACCATATCGGCCACCTGCTCCTCTGTACCATCATGCCTCTGCCATTGCCGTTTGCCCATGCCCTGCAAGAGACACATGAAAAGACAAGAATATTAGGTTAACATCTGTAAACGGTTATAAAAACCAAAGGAAAATGCTTTGTAAAGGGGTTTTTTTTTTTGAAAAAAACAAAAAAAAAAACAAAAAGGGGAAATAAGAGAACTGCCAATTTCAGAGCAAGAAAGATAGCAATTCCTTCACTATTGAAACAAATAATCCCCAAATCGAACACCAAACAAAAAAACAGAGAACAAAACAGTGAGATCGGAGAGCGAAGCTGATTTCCATTCTTTCCCTTTTCCATTTCATTTACATTTTTTTAGGCTTATTTTCTAACTTATACAAATTAAAATAAATATAACAAATAATAAAAGAAAAATAAAAGAAAAATTTTGAAACTTTTACCTTCTCCTACCACTGGTAATACGGTGGCCACGCCAACGACAGACGGTGGTCCGTGATCGTCCCATGATCGGACCCTGGCCGGAGTCCCACCGGAGCTCCCTCTCCCTCTTCCCTTTCTCTTCTCTCCCCTCTTCTTTTTCTCTCTTCCTTTCTTCTGCTGCCAATTGAAAATTTTTCAAAGAAATTTGGTTTATATAGTGAAATAAAACGGCACTGTTTTGGCCGTTGTCCCTGGGCGCTTAAACGGCGTCGTTTCACGCCCAAACCCGAAGACCCGACCCGATCCACCAGGGGATCCGCGTGTTTTTTACTCAATGGGCTATTTGCGCGATAGGCCCTTCCGCATTTTTGATGTTTTAAATCAGGTTTATAGGTATTCATGAATTGGCCCTGAACTTTGTCGCGCTTCTCAGTTTAGTCCTTGGCTAAGCGCAGCGTTTTAAAGGCTTGGGAAAATTGCTTTTTGGCCCCTCATGGTTTGCAAGCGTATTCAAAGGGATCCTCTGATTTATCTTTTATTTTAAAATTCGCTCAAAACTTTATTTTTAATTCAAATTTAGTCCTTTTTGTCATTTTAGCTCTTAAATTAAATTTATAATGTTAATTTCATTTAATGTTAATATTATGTTTATTATTATTATGTTTAAATATTAGTGTACTTTGTATGTATCCATTATTATCACGTATATTTTTAGTATGTATATATATTTATACAATTCTATTATTTTATTACTTTGTTTTAGTATTTTATTATGTTTGCTTTGTGTATTTATATATTATTACTATTGTTATTTATATTATATAGTAGTGAGTATTTTTGTTCTATATATATATATATATATATATATATATATATATATATATTTCCATACGATGTTTTTTACTGTATTTTAATATTTTATGATGTTTGCTTTTTGTATTATCACTATTATCATTATTATTATTGATATTAGTATATATATTTTTATGACACGTATATGTGTTTGTATATATATTTATATATAGTATTATTTTTAATTATTTTGTTTTAATTTTATTATTATATCATATTTACTTTTTGTTTCTTGTTAGTATTATTATTATCATTAATATTAGTGTATGTTTTCATTATAAGCGTATATACACATGAATATTTATTTACAATATTATTTTCATTATTTTCATATTATTGTTATTATATTATATGTTCTCCTTTTGTGTTTATTTATTTATTGTCTTATTATTAATTTATTTAACATTATTTATTATTATTTATTATTGTCTTTATTAACATGTCATCATTTTATTTTGACTTATCGTGTCATTATTATTATTATTAGTTCATTATTGTTCATACATATGTTAATACTATTATTATTTTTATTGTATTTTAATATTTATCGTTAATTGTATCATCGTGAGCATTATACACAAATTTACATTACAAATAATATTATTTTTTTATGTTTTATTAGTTTCAAGAATCAAGGCAATGTTCGATTTAACATTAAGTCATCGAGTTCATCGCTATGTTGGGTGAGCGTCAATTGACTCGTGTTAAACTGGTATACCCATTCTAAAAAAAAAGGGAATAAACCAAAATTTCTCGTCTTTTTAACCGGATCACGACTAAATTTTACATTAAACTCGTATTTTTGAAAATCAAGACAACACGTGTTTATTAGATACCAATTTTGGGCGTCACGAGGGTGCTAATACCTTCCTCGTGAGTAACTGACTCCCGAACCCAAATTTTCTCCAGCTTTTAACGTAGACCTTAATTCGGCCTTTTTCTCGCTTTTTTTTTAAAAAAAAAGAAATTTAATAGGTGTCCGATCACACCTAGGAAAAAGGATCGGTGGCGACTCCCCTTTTTATTTCAAAAATCGAACTTCAGTTTCCAAACTTTTTCACTAGATCGCCACAACTAGCAACCCCGAAACCAATTTTTACGTCGCTACAGCTGGCGACTCCACTGGGGACGCCTTTTTGAGAGTCGTGTCTGGAATTAAACACGTTTTGTCAAAATTTTCAAATTTCCTTGTTTAAAGTAAATATTTGGTCGTGATCTGAAAATCTCGTTTTCAGAATTCATGCATTTGTATCATGTTGTAAATATTTCTTCTAACTTGCTTATTTGGTTGTTTTTCAGTTTTCAATTTTTATGGTTTTAATTTTGGTTTAGTTCCTTTAAGTAAAACGTAAAGGTTTATGAGTTTTTCCCCACACACCGTGCACTTGCATTTTCGCATAACATGAGCTCTCTACCCGGGCTCCGTCCGTTTAAGTGAAAGTAAGCGCTACGCCTTCGTGAGTTAACTCGTCCCTCCACACAGGCTAGTGAATACTTTCGGGTTACATATGTCTTATGCTTTTGTGAGTTAACTTGTCCCTCCGCATAGGCATAAGTAAATGTAATCCCTCGAATTGAACTCGTGAGCCTGTGATGGGTTATGACCGAGGCTTCGTGCTAATCTTAGCAGATGATAGTACGAGCAATTCGAGTACCTGTCTAGAACCGAGACTGCATATAATGAACCATACGAGCTATCCAATTAGAGCCATGCCGAACCTCTATCCGCTTATAGTCACCAAAATAGGTACACGGGGAAAATGCCTTTTGCCTTTCATTTACACTGTTTATGCAAAATAATTGGATTGGGTAGTTTAGTTTGTTTTTCAAATTATATTTGTTGTGTTTACTAACCAAGTTTGTTTGTTTTTGTTTTTATTTTCATCATGCATCATAGGCATCATATTAGGAAGGTGTTGATTAAAGGTTGGTTGCCAAAAAACGGGTTTCTGATGGAGGAGTCAATTACACAAATAACCGAGAAGAATGCCGTGGTTCGGGACTGGTCTCTAAAAACTCAGAGAGAAAAGGGGGATAGTCTAGTGGAAGGGTGTGTTGCCAATTTGCCCGAACATATAACTGTAATGGTCACCAAAATAACTTTGAGGATTTGGTTCGAATTTGGAATCAGTGGGATTTAGACACTAGAGACATTTTCACTGAGAGGTATGGAGATATAGCTCACCTGATCACCATCCGTGTAGACGAACAGTTGATTCAAGCCATGGTTCGGTTCTGGGACCCAGCTTATCAGTGTTTCACCTTCAATCAAGAAGACATGACTCCAACCATAGAAGAGTATGCTGCTTTACTCTGCATCGACAATGTACAATTCGGTAAAATATATGTGAAGGAGCCTAAGCCGATGACCTTCAAGAAAAAGTTAGTGAGGCCGATGACATGACCGATGCATGGGCTGAAAAATGATAAAGAAGAAGAATGAAACCATTTGCATTCCATGGTCCTCCCTACGAGATTTGGCTCGAACCATCGACATCTTTGAAAAGGGTAAATCTATTCGCTTTGGCCATGTATGGTTTGGTCATTTTCCCAAAAGTTCTCGGACATCTCGAAGTTGCAGTAGTTGATTTCTTCGAAAGGTTAAAACAAGGAATCAACCCTGTCCCGACCATCTTAGCTGAGACCTTCAGGTCCCTGAGTAGTTGTCGAAGAAAAGGGGAGGGACGATTTATCGGATCTTGTGATTGCTCAATATTTGGATTTTGAGTCACTTCTGGAAGGTAGAGCGCACTCCGTTCCATATGTTTTCTAAAACATTCTCCCCGCTAGAAGTTTACCTCAAGAAAGAATGGCCGAAGGAAGTCACCGAGCAACATTGGGTATTAGTTTTTCAAAATCTTCACGCCGAGGATATAACATGGAGAGCACCCTAGATCCGTCTTCAGTTCTGCTATACAAATGTGGAAGCCAAGATTGGGTACCTTTACTTGGGTTATGGGGAGGAGTTGGATATGCTCCGCTATTGGTCTAAAGGCAATTTTCTTCGCGACAATTCCTCCCCGCAACTGGAGGATTAGCACAGTTCGAGTTCGCTTTCACGGGTGAAGGATATATGAAGAGAGTCCGAGACACTGCAAAGTCTTGGAAGAAAATTTATTTCATGGAATTAGCTTTGTATGCTGATACCCTTACCCAAGATTACGACATATGGAGGAAGCAACGGGTAAATAGTCAGCAAATCTCGTCAACAAACTACACCATCCAGAATCCTTTCCCGGAGGAAACGCCGTCTGAGCTAGAAATGGCAAGACAAGAATTTGAACGAGAAAAGGCCAAGATGTCACGGGACCTTAGTGCCCTTCAAGAAGAAAACTATCAATCAAGATTGAAGTTCAAAGTTGAAAGATCCGAATCGAAAAAGTACAAAGAGAAGCCGAGATTGTGAGAAATGACTTAAGGGACCTTCATTTGGAAAACAAGAAATTAAGAAACACTATAAAGAATAGCGGGTTGGGCAAGTCGACAGCAGAATAGAAGGAAGAAATTAGCAATATCAAGGGAGGAATGGAGTTTTGGAAGGGAAAAGCAAAGAAAGAGGAGGAAAAGGCTGCGCACGCTGTGATAGAGTTAAGAAGGAAGAACGCCGAGTATGAAATAGTGACTGCAGAATTGGCGAATAGTCAGTCTGAACATCAAGAATTAAAAAGGAAAACACGAGATCTAGAAAATATGCTGCAATCTCGTCAACAACAATTAGATAACCTCCTGAAGGCTCTAGAAGAAAAGAGTGAGCAGTACGATAGGGACATTCACGCGTATGAAGGAGCTCTCAAAGAAAAAGAAATACAACTCGACTTCTTGATCAATGGAATTCACAAAGCGGCTATGCAAGTTGTTCAATTATCAGATGAAGCCGAAGTTCTCAGTTGCCAATTCCCTCCGAGCCAAAGATCGAGCATATCAGAGTTTTTAGAGCAAGTGAAGAAACAAGGCAATGTGGCTAGAAAATTTGTGTAACCGTTGGAAAAATGGAAACTTTGTGTAATAGACTATGTTGATAAATGAAATGCCTAAATATGGGGCTATCTTGAAATTAACACCAATTTTTTGCATTCCTTGCATAACTAACATTTTGACATTCGTGCATTCATTCATGCATTCATCCATACATTGCATATCCCATACTCGGTCGCTGAAGATAAAATATATAATTCGCAGTTGTAATACCACAAGACTGGAACCACGTCATCCGTATAAAACACGCCGACAAGCTAGAGTGATGGAGGCTGAATTCAATGAGAAAATTGAAAGGTTGGAAAGGGCTTAAAAGGAATTACAAGAGCAACTGGCCAAATCGCAACAAGAAACGAGAGACCTAATGGTGAGATCTCGAGAGGAATCACTCGAGCAAAGAGATTAAATGGCCAATATGATGGAGATGATGTCAGCTTTAGTTAAAGGAAAGGGACCCATGCGGAGCCCTGACATTGAGGAATCTCGATCAAGAATTCACCACGATTAGGATCCACTCTATCCCCCAGGATTCACTCCACCGCTCGCATATACAACACAAAGAGGGTATACTCAAGAGGAACCCACTGGCTTGGAACATCGACCTATGCCACCTGCTCCACCCACTAATTTGGGGCAAGGAATATTCGCGTCAAACCCAGGGGCTAGTCCTGCGATCCACTAGTTCGGATCTGGATGACCCAAAGAGAGGTAGCCAAGTTGAAATTGGATAACCATGACGCAAAATATAGGAGTCTAGAGGAAAGACTCAAAGCAATAGAAACCATGAAGTCTTCTCCGCACTAGGTGCCAAGGAACTCAGTTTGGTACCTGATCTAATTTTGCCCCCGAAGTTCAAAGTGCCTGATTTTGAGAAGTATGATGGGACAAGGTGCCCAAAAGAACATCTCATTATGTTCTGTCGAAAAATGACCGGTTATGTGAACGATGATAAACTACTCATACATTGCTTTCAAGATAGTCTAACAGGGTCAGCTCTCCGGTGGTACAATCAACTTAGTAGAGAAAAGATTCGATCCTCGAAGGACTTGGCGTCAGCATTTTGCGATCAGTACAAGTATGTATCGAATATGGTGCCAGACCGTATGACCTTGCAAATGATGGAGAAAAAGCCATCGAGACTTTTAGGCGGATCTTGAGAGATGGAGAGACGTCTCAGCTTAAGTGGAACCCCCACTAACAAAAACGGAGATAATCGTTCTCTTTATCAATACTTTAAATGCGCCGTTTTATGACAAATTAGTGGGAAGTGCCACGAAAGATTTCGCGGATATTGTAATATCCTGTGAACTCATAGAGAATGCCGTCAAGAGCGGTAGAATGGAAGGATCAGAAGGCTCAAGAAAAGCAGCACCCTTAAGGAAGAAAGAGCCAAAAGCCCACATGGTGGGAACTGGGAGTCGTTACATTCCCAATTCGTATCCTAACCAACCCCGACCTCGAAATAATCCACCCCCGAATTTCTATTATCCCCCTCAAACCCCTTACTACCAAGCACCACATCCGTCCTACCCCGTATACGCCACGAACAACCAAAGACCCGTCACCACTTTCCCACAAAACACGGTACCCGCCCAAAGCCAACCCAGAAACGAACCAAGACCAGTAAGGCATAATCCCGAGAGACCGCAATTTACCCCCATCCCTGTGTCGTATGGGGAATTGTACCCAAAACTTTTGAAAAAACAGCTAATTTCTCCCCATTACATGGCACCCCTTAAACCTCTATACCCAAAGTGGTACGATCCAAACGCTAGTTGTGCATACCACGCAGGGAACCAAGGGCACTCTACTGAGAACTGTCTTACTTTCAAAAGAAGAGTTCAAGGACTCATTGACGCGGGTATCCTACGATTCGATAGTGCCAGTAACGCCATGGGGAACCCGTTCCCTAACCATACCGAAGGGAATGTGAGCACAGTGGGGAAAGAGGATGAATGGAAGGATAGAAGATGTGTTTCAGAAATAAAGAAGCCTCTGCAGAAAATTTGGGAGGTATTGGTTAAGAAAGGATCGCTCAGTCACTCTGATAGAATTTTTGGAGAAGAAGGTCAAAGTTTTTGCAATTTTCATGGGATTGTTGGACATGACATTCAGTCATGTGAGGACTTTAAAAGGTTACTTCAAGACCGGATGGATAATAAGGAGATCAAGGTCCTTAACAAGAGGGAAGATGTCAACAAAAGAGAAGTATGCGTCTCTGATAGCCAATCATCAGGGCCCCCTTATAGTGCTGATCGACCGTTGGTAATTTATTACGACGCGATGAGAGAGCCATTGAAACCACAGATGGTAATTGAAGTACCGTCTCTTTTCCGTATAAGGACAACAAAAGCGATCTGTGGAGATATGATGTTAATATCATTACACCGAAGTTGAAAAGTCCAAAGCCATAATCGAAGGCGTTGGGAGGTAGGTCATTTTACTCAAAGTGGGCGATGTTATTCTAAAGAAGTTGAACCGGTAAAGAAAAGTAGCGACTCGAAGCAAAAGGAAAGCGGTGATGCACGAAGTCGAAGTCGAGCAAGAAATTCCACCGTGCAAGAAACTAAAAGCACGTAAATGAGGAAGAAGCTCGAATTCTTGAAATTTATTAAGCACAACGAGTATAGTGTGGTGGAACAATTGAGCAAGCGGCCAAAGACGAATCTCGCCTATCTCTCTTCATTAAATTGAGCCACACCGAATGCTTTATTGAAGGTGTTAAATCAAGCTTATGTGGCCAACAACATATCTGTCGAAAAGCTTGATAGGTGGGTAAACAATCTGAATGCGGACAATTTCATCTCTTTTAGTGATGATGAGATACCGCCAAATGGTAGAGGCTCGATGAAAGCGCTGCATATCACGACTCGCTTCAAGGGCTACATAATACCGAACGTACTCATCGATAATGGGTCAGCGTTAACTGTTATGCCATTGGCTACGCTTTCCAGAATACCGATAGATTTGTCCTACTTAAAGCCCTGTCATTCCACGGTAAGGGCATTCGACGGGACGAGGCGCAAAGTCATGGGAAAGATCGAAATCCCTTTGGAAGTGGGCCCTTACATCTATGAGGTCGAGTTCCAAGTCATGGACATTACACCCTCTTATAACTGCCTTTTGGGAAGACCTTGGATCCATTCTGCTGGAGCGGTCCCATCATCCCTCCATCAAAAGTTGAAATTTATCATGGATGGTCGTTTGGTCACGGTCGAGTCTGAAGAAGACATTGTCGCATCTATCTCTGCTGATGCGCCATACCTGGAAGTAAGCAAGGACGCAGTGGAATGTTCCTTTCGATCCCTTGAATTCGTCAATGCCACTTTCGTCGCTGAGGGAAATAGAATTTCGATGCCAAAATTATCGAGAAATACCAGAATGGGTGTCAAGTTGACCGTAGGAAGGGGAGCTCGTGCGAGAAGAGGTTTAGGGAGACATCTGCAAGGAATAGTTAGGGCTTTAAAGCCAGTGCACCACAAGGCCCGATACGGTTTGGGGTTCCAGCCTAACATGCGTCAAAGAAGAAGACAGTGGAAGAAGGATCAAGAGAGAAGAATTGCAAGAACTTTGGGCCGAGAACCAGAATGGGAACCAATAGAGTACCCTCCTTTGTCAAAAATATTTACATCTGCGGGAATGATGTACCCTGGACAAGATGATCCACGAAACATGCTGGGGTTAATTGAAAGGGGTTTTCAGAATGTCAGTATAAATGTCATTGACAAAGAAGCTGGTGCAAGTAAAGATGTCTCGAGGATATGCTCTTGCCCTCCTGGTTTCATGTTAAACAATTGGACTGCTGAGGAGCTTATTGTAGTTTATAAGTCTTTAGAGTAATGCTAAACATTAACCTTCTATTGTGTCCTTAGATATAATAGAATTCTTTTGTAATAGCTTGCATTCGTTTTTTATCATTTAAATGAATATCAATGAAGATGCATTTTGTCACGATTTTTCGCATTATCACTAATTTCATAATCATTTTCTCATTTCATAGCCTATCCTTACATTTGCCTCATTGCCATAACATAACATTTTGTTTGTTGTTTCCAATACTTAGATGTCCCCCTATAGCTTCCTTTTCCATTCAACTTTCAGGTGCTCAGATATTGACGACATGAATAAGCCCGAATTCTGAATCTTGAAATTGATTTTGAGAAAATTTGTTTGCTTAGGAGAATTTGAAGTCAAGAAAATCTTTGAAGATTATGTCTCGTCTCTGAATTGTTAAGAATGGTGGAACAAGAGGATAAACAGATTACGCCTCATGAAGAATCTGTGGAAACAATAAATTTGGGCAATCAAGAGAGGAAACAAGAAGTGAAGATTGGGACTTCTATTTGAAAAGTACCGGCATAGTTTGATCACTTTACTCATGAATACAAATATGTTTTCGCATGGTCATACCAGACATGCTAAGGCTAGATGAAGATTTAGTGGTCCATAAGCTCCGTTAAAGCTAGAATGCAAGCCCATCCAAAGAAAAATTAAGACGGATGAGGCCCAAATCTTTATTGAAAATAAAAGAGGAAGTCAAGAAGCAATCGTACGGCTTCCTACAAGCCTCCAAATATCGAGAATGGGTGGCTAACATAGTCCCTGTACCAAAGAAAGATGGAAAAGTACGAATGTGCGTGGATTACCGTGACCTGAATCAAACAAGCCCAAAAGATAATTTTCCCTTGCCACATATTGACACGTTGGTGGACAACACAGCAAAACATTCATTGTTTTCTTTCATGGATGGATTCTTGGGGTATAATCAGATCAAGATAACCCCTGAGGATATGGAGAAAACTACCTTCATAACAATGTGGGGAACGTTTTGCTACAAGGTGATGCCATTCGGGTTAAAGAATGCTGGGGCAACATATCAGAGGGCTATGGTGACGTTATTCCATGACATGATACATAAAGAAATAGAGGTCTACGTCGATGATATGATTGCTAAATCTCGAGGAGAAGAAGAGCATGTAGTGAACCTCGAAGTTGTTCGAAAGGCTAAGAAAGTTTCACTAAAGCTTAATCCGGGCAAATGTACATTCGGGGCTACCTCGGGAAAGTTGCTAGGCTTCATTGTCGATGAAAGAGGTATCGAAGTTGATCCGGATAAAATAAAAGCCATCCAAGAATTACCACCTCCGCAAGCGCAAAAGGAAGTTAGAGGATTTTAGGAGATTAAACTACATCGCCCGATTTATCGCTCAACTTACCAACCAATGCGACCAATCTTTCGACTTCTTGAAAACATAACCCGGAGAATGGAGCGAGGAATGCCAAGTGGCCTTTGATAAGATAAAACAATATTTGTCCGATCCTCCATTTTAGTACCGCCAACTCACGGAAGACCATTGATTTTGTATTTGATTGTGTTCGAAAGTTCAATAGGTTGCATACTAGGGCAACACGACAAGTCGAAAGAAAGAAAAGCGATCTACTACCTCGGCAAAAGTTCATTGAATATGAGGCAAAATATTCGATCCATTGAGAAATATTGTTGTGCTCTGGTTTGGGTAGCTCGAGACTCGGACAATATATGTTGTATCACACGACATGGCTAATTTCAAAGCTGGACCCAATAAAATACATGATGGAATCGCCAAGACTATCGGGAAGAATGGCGCGATGGCGATCCTCCTTCGAATATGACATTGCCTATGTAAATCGAAGTCGATAAAAGGGAGCGCAATAGTGACTTCTTAGCAACTCAAACGACAGAGGAATATGAGTCTTTAAGATTCGATTTCCCAGACGAAGACTTAATGTGTATCACAGAAATAGAATCCGAGTCATCAAAAGAGAAGCCATGGAAGATGTGCTTTGATGGTGCGTCAAATGCTCTAGGGCGTGAAATTGGAGTAATCCTGGTATCACCAGACGGGAATCATTATCCGTTCACCGCAAAACTGAACTTCTTCGTACCAATAATATCGCAGAATATGAGGCTGTATCATGGGGCTTCGATGCGACTATCGAGCGAAACATCGAGATCTTGGAGGTGTCACGGGGACTCAAATTTCAGTGATTTACCAAATCCGTGGAGAGTAGGAAGTGAGGACTCAAAATTGATTAAGTCTGCGATTTAGTGGTTTGGATTGATCAAGGAATTCAAAGAAATAACTTTTCATTACTTCCCACGAAGAGAACCAAGCTGGTGATGCCACAGCCACTTTGGCTTCAATGTTCAAAGCAAGTAAAGCGAAATAATGCCCTCAAAATGAGCATATCGAGGTCTCGCACATTATTGTAGCATTGAGAAAGAGGCGACGGACGGTCATGGTTCCATGATATCTTAGAATATATCAAGAATCAAAGCTATCCCAAACAAGCGAATGAGAACGACAAAAGAACAATCGGAAGAATGGCGGGGATTTGTTCTTGATGGGGATATCTGTATAAAGAGGAAAGGATCAAGTACTTTTGAGATGCGTGGATGATGTCGAAGCGAAAGATACTTGAAGATGTCCATGAAGGAATCATGGGACACATGCCAATGGTTTCAGATATGGCGGAAAGATTATGAGACTCGGTTACTCTTGGTTGACGATGGAAAGCGGTGTATTAGTTTTGCGGAAAATGCCACAAATGTCAAATCTATGGCGATAAAATTCATGTAGCCCTTCGCCCTTCACATCATGACTTCTCCGTGGCCTTTTTCTATGTGGGGCATGGATGTTATAGGCCAATTTCTCCAAAAGCATCAAATGGACATCGATTCATTTTGTGGTTATCGATTACTTCACAAAATGGATAGAAGCGCCGTTTACCAATGTGACGAGGATGCGGTTTGCAAGTTTTGAAAAAGGAAATCATTTGCGGTATGGTTTGCTGAAAGAATCATTTCAGATAATGCCAAGAATCTGAACAATAAGATGATGAAAGAAGTGTGCGAGCAGTTCCAAATAAAGCATCATAATTCCTCGCCCTATCGCCCAAAGATGAACGGGGCTATTGAAGCAGCTAACAAGAACATTAAGAGGATCATTGGGAAAATGACTGAGACATATAAAGATTGGCACGAGAAACTTCCATTTGCTTTGTTTACATATCGCACATCTGTGCAAGCATCTACGGGAGCAACTCCTTTCTCTCTAGTCTAAGGATGGAAGCTGTGCTACCTATCGAGGTTGAGATCCCCTCTCTGCGAGTATTGATGGAATCTAAGTTAGAAGAAGCAGAATGGGTTCGAGCTCGATATGATCAGTTGAACCTCATTGAAGAAAAACGTCTAAGGGCAATTTATCACGGGCAAATGTACCAAAAGAGAATGATCGCAGCCCATGACAAGAAGGTACGACCAAGAGAATTCCATGAAGGAGAACTCGTGCTAAGAAAGATTCTCCCAATACAAAAAGACCTGCGAGGAAAATGGGCACCAAATTGGGAAGGACCATACGTTGTAAAAAAGGCATTCTCAGGTGGAGCTTTGATCCTTACCGAGATGGATGGGAAGGAGCTACCGAATCCAGTGAACTCAGATGCAGTGAAGAAATATTATGCTTGAGATGAAAACCGAAAGGGCATCTAAAAAAAAAGGGGATCGGGCGAAAACCGAAAAGGGCGCTTTGGTTAAACATAAAAGATTAGGATAAAACCCAAGAGGCGTTCTAATGAAGCAAATATTCGACACAAGGTAAGGCGTTTTAAACTGCATCTGAAAACGGTGAGACTACGATATTTGAAGCATCTCTGGCTCGAAATCTTCTACGGAAGGAGCAGGACTCTAAAAGATTCTTGATTGAGGAACGTGAAGAGTTCATGTGTCGAATATCTAAAGCATTTGTATCCGTTGAATCGATCTCTTCTTTGCACATTTGTACTATCATTGGTTAACTTTCTTTGTTTGCCACATTTGAAATAAAGGAATATGAGATATCCTTTTTGTCCATACCTGACCATTTTCATGCATCTCATTATGTGTTTATTTAATGATAAATAGTGAAATGACATACTCTAAACAAAAGAAATGATAAACATTACCTGGATGAAAATTTGATAAAGAGCCTCAAAGTAATAACAAAGTTCAACAAGGGGCAAAAGAGTAACATCTGAGAAACGTCGATTACTCGTGAAGCTTGAAGACGTGTACATGACGTAAAGAGAAAGTAAAGAGCCGAAGTAATGAATGCGGACCATCACAAGAATCGAGACCAAAAAAGACATCGACAAACATGCTTAAGGAACACTTTGCATAATCATGTAGGCATAAAGGCATTTAAGACAAACATGTGCATATCATGATAACATCATGCATGGCATATCTGATTAATCAATAGAGCAAAGGGCGTGATGATAGTTGTATTGAATCAAAGGAAAAGACACATGAGTTCCACGGATGATATGTTTTGGGTACTCGAGGTATCTTTAATTCATGTTTTCAAAAATCAATTCATATTGCGAGAAATGAGTTGAGCCTCGGGTCACACGCATTGAGGTATTTTTAGTTTATGTTTCAAAAAATTGACTCATATTAGAGAGGTGAGTCAAGCCTCAGGTCACGCTGAGGTGTTTTTAATTCCTGTTGTTTCAAAAATCAGCTCATATTGCGAGAGGTGAGTTAAGCCTCAAGACACGTTGAGGTAATTTCAATTTATGTTCCAAAATCAACTCATATTGCGAGAGGTGAGTTGAGCCTCGAGAACACCTTGAGGTATTTTTAGTTTATGTTTAGAAAATTGACTCATCTTGCGAAAGGTGAGTTAAGCCTTTTAATTTCTGTTTTTCAAAAATCAACTCATATTGCGAGAGATGAGTTGAGCCTTGGCTTACGTGCTGAGCTATTTTCAATTTCTGTTCTTCAAATTCCGTTCGTCAAAATCAACTCATATTGCAATAGATGAGTTGAGCCTCGGTTCACATGTCGAGGTATTTTCAAATTCTGTTTTTAATTTTTACTTTCCTAAAATCAACTCATATTGCGAGAGGTGAGTCAAGCCTCGGGGCACGCTGAGGTATTTTCAATTTTTGCTTTTCAATTCCTACTTTTCAAAAAAATCAAATTATATTGCGAAAAGTGAGTTGAGCCTCAGTTCACATGCTGAGATATTTTTAGTTTTTGTTTTAATGTCTGTTTTTAAAGAGTCAATTCATATTGCGAGAAACGAGTTGAACTCAAGATCACATGCCGAGTCAAGAATAAAGATTGGAGCTAATTGAAGATGTCAGATTTCGTCTCCTAAAGTTACAGTGGAGCTGATCGAGGATATCGATCTTGCCTTGCTAGAGTTCTGAGAGAAGATCGCAAATTTCATCTCACAGAAGCAATAGAAAAGCAGATCAAAGCTGTAGACTTTATTTCTCTGGAGTTACAATAAAACAGATCGAAGACACAAATCTCATATCCTTGAAGTTACATTGGAGTAGATTGAAGTTACAAGGCACATATTAGAATATGCAGTGGATTGAACCTAAGCTACAAGATACGGTGGACTGGAAGGAGACCATCTGAACAAGAAGAGCACTAATGAAGTCAAGACTCGGTAGGACAGGGCAAAATTGGCCTTTCACTTAGTCTTTGCTCTATTCCCGTTACACGACAATGAGCAAAGAGGGGCAGCTGTACTAGGCCAATTTCGGCCCAATCTCATTTACAAATTAAAACTCCATTTACAAAACACTAAACCCCTTAAAACCCAAACCCATTCACACTTTTACAAACCCAAATACTATTAGCCCAATACCCTAAACTAACCTACCCTAATCCAAAACCCCTAACCCAATAAGCCCACTAAACAAAACAAGCCCAAACCAATACCAAATCCCTAGCCCAATACCAGAATCGGAAACCCTAGCCCCATTTGGCCTCGACTTTCGTGAATGCCACCGATCGAGTCTCCCACTTGCCCACTAACCTTCTGACACCAGCTCTCCATGCCACCATTTTACCACCTGCTCCTCTGTACCATCATGCCTCTGCCACCGCCGTTTGCCCATGCCACGCAAGAGACACATGAAAAGACAAGAATATTAGGTTAACATCATAACGGTTATAAAAACCAAAGGAAAATGCTTTGTAAAGGGTTTTTTTGAAAAAAACAAAAAAAAAAAACAAAAAGGGAAATAAGAGAACGACCAATTTGAGCAAGAAAGATAGCAATTCCTTCACTATTGAAACAAAAAATCCCCAAATCGAACACCAAACAAAAAAACAGAGAACAAAACAGTGAGATCGGAGAGCGAAGGCGATTTCCATTCTTTCCCTTTTCCATTTCATTTACATTTTTTTAGGCTTATTTTCTAACTTATACAAATTAAAATAAATATAACAAATAATAAAAGAAAAATAAAAGAAAAATTTTGAAACTTTTACCTTCTCCTACCACTGTATGCGGTGGCAGCTACCAACGACAGACGGTGGTCGGTGTGATCCGTGACCGGACCCACAACTTTGAGCCCCACCGAGCTCCTCTCCTCTCCCTTTCTCTTCTCTCCCTCCTCTTTTCTCTCTTCCTTTCTTCTGCGCCAATTGAAAATTTTTCAAAGAAATTTGGTTTATATAGTGAAATAAAAGCGGCACCGTTTTGGCCGTTGTCCTGGCGCTTAAGCGGCGTCGTTTCACGCCCAAACTCGAGACCACTCGATCCACGGGGATCCGCATGTTTTTACTCAATGGGCTATTTGCGCGATAGGCCCTTCCGCATTTTGATGTTTTAAATCGGTTTATAGGTATTCACGAATTGGCCTGAACTTTGTCGCTTCTCGGTTTAGTCCTTGGCTAAGCGCAATGCTTTTAAAACTTGGGAAAATTGCTTTTGGCCCTCATGGTTTGCAAAGCGTATTCAAAGGGATCCTCTGATTTATCTTTTATTTTAAAATTCGCTCAAAACTTTATTTTTAATTCAAATTTAGTCCTTTTGTCATTTTAGCTCTTAAATTAAATTTATAATGTTAATTTCATTTAATGTTAATATTATGTTTATTATTATTATGTTTAAATATTAGTGTACTTTGTATGTATCCATTATTATCACGTATATTTTTAGTATGTATATATATTTATACAATTCTATTATTTTATTACTTTGTTTTAGTATTTTATTATGTTTGCTTTGTGTATTTATATATTATTACTATTGTTATTTATATTATATAGTAGTGAGTATTTTATATATATATATATATATATATATGTATATATTTCCATACGATGTTTTTTTGTATTTTAATATTTTATGACGTTTGCTTTTTGTATTATCACTATTATCATTATTATTATTGATATTAGTATATATATTTTTATGACACGTATATGTGTTTGTATATATATTTATATATAGTATTATTTTTAATTATTTTGTTTTAATTTTATTATTATATCATATTTACTTTTTGTTTCTTGTTAGTATTATTATTATCATTAATATTAGTGTATGTTTTCATTATAAGCGTATATACACATGAATATTTATTTACAATATTATTTTCATTATTTTCATATTATTATTATTATATTATATGTTCTCCTTTTGTGTTTATTTATTTATTGTCTTATTATTAATTTATTTAACATTATTTATTATTATTTATTATTGTCTTTATTAACATGTCATCATTTTATTTTGACTTATCGTGTCATTATTATTATTATTAGTTCATTATTGTTCATACATATGTTAATACTATTATTATTTTTTATTGTATTTTAATATTTATCGTTAATTGTATCATCGTGAGCATTATACACAAATTTCTGTTACAAATAATACTATTTTTTTTATGTTTTATTAGTTTCAGTAATCAAGGCAATGATCCGATTTAACATTAAGTCATCGAGTTCATCGCTATGTTGGGTGAGCGTCAATTGACTCGTGTTAAACTGGTATACCCATTCTAAAAAAAAACGGGAATAAACCAAAATTTCTCGTCTTTTTAACCGGATCAATACTAAATTTTACATTAAACTCGTATTTTTGAAAATCAAGACAACACGTGTTTATGAGATACCAATTTTGGGCGTCGCGAGGGTGCTAATACCTTCCTCGCGCGTAACTGACTCCCGAACCCAAACTTTCTCCGGCTTTTAACGTAGACCTTAATTGGGCCTTTTTCTCGCTTTTTTTTTTAAAAAAAAAAGAAATTTAATAGGTGTCCGATCACACCTAGGAAAAAGGATCGGTGGCGACTCCCCCTTTTATTTCAAAAATCGAACTTCAGTTTCCAAACTTTTTCACTAGATCGCCACAACTAGCGACCCCGAAACCAATTTTTACATCGCTACACCTACTCTCGAACCCGTTTTTCTCTAATTTCGTAGACCAAAAATTATCGTTTTAGTAAATTTAAACTTTTATTAAAATGGTTGAATTACTAGGTGATCCGATCACACCTAAATAAAAAGGATTGGTGACGACTCCCATTTTCGTTTTTTAAATAAAAAGTCAACGCATTTTTCAAAAAAATGGTTTCGACAAGTTTTACATTACCCACAGAGGATAAGTTCTCTTTTCCCTACCCATTACAAGCTCCAAATGGAAGGGTTCAAATTTGGGTGGTCTGATTTTCCATGGAATATGTAATGGCTACGGTCACACAAATGCCATGGTACTCTATTTACATGGGTGTTCCTCAAACATATGTACGATCACGGTGTTGTAGAATTCGAGGATTTGCTCCTCCTAAAAAGGACACATTTGGGTGTAGGATAATTTTATGTATAATGTAATATATATAAAAATAAGAGTTAGAAAAACTTTATAATTATTAGTTAACATTTAAATCATTGATATAAAGAAGTATACATGATGATAGCAAATTATTTTCCCCTAATACTAATAGAAATCAATTGAGCCCTTAAAAAAGTACATCTTATTGAGTCTCTAATGACAAAAAAAAAAATTCAATTATGCTCTTCTGAAAACCGTTAATTGACCAGCTTGACCATTAACGTTATTGACGTTGTTGATAACAACCATCAAAAGATGACATGTGGCAAGCCATGTTGAAGGATGTTTATGTGGCATGCCATGTCAACAATTCATTTACAAAATATAAAATTAATTAATAAAATTACATCGGAATAAACTTAAACAATTAGTTATCCAGGTTTTATTTGAATCTCAATAACAATATATTCGATTCATTCTAGATGAGTCTAAAACTATAAAAAATTAGAAATTATAAAAATATAAATAATTATTTAAAATTCTAAGAAATTAAAATATGAAAAGCATTAAAAACAACAACAATTTATAATAAAAAACTATAAACTTAATAAAATGCACATCTAAAATGAGCCTAGACTAATGATTGTTCAAGTTCCGTTGAACCTAAACATATGATTATTTAAACTCATTATGGAGTGCAAAACTATTAAAAAATTTAAAAATTATAAAAATATATTAATAATTCTAAAATAGATATAAAATTATAAGAACTATAAACCCTGTTTTCTATTAATATAGTAAAAATTAAATTATATTTTTATGTGAATATTATCAACTTGCACATTTGAAATTCAAACTATTTAAATTTTTTATTTTTTTTTTTTTTTTCATATTTGCATTTTATGCCAATCGTTTCTTTAATTTTTGTTTCATACTTTAATTTTTTAAAATTTTTAAATAATTATTAATATTTTGTATATTTTCTATTTTTTTATAGTTTTACACTTGTTTAAAATGAAATGGATAAATGTGTATCAAAATTCAAATATTATTTAATTTTTATATTTTCTATTTTTATAGTTTTATACCTATTTAGAATGAAATGAATATCCGATTCAAATATTATTTAATATTTTTGTATTTTTATTTTTATTTATAGTTTTTACTTGTTTAGAATTAAATAGACAACTATTTATCTAGATTCATTTTGGATGTAATTTTCTCTCCACCATCCTCTACCTTCTTCTTTACTTTTCGGTGAGCAACTGCCATCAGAGAACCCGATATTCTTCGGTTTCTGACAGCGGTGCACAGCGGCCGGCACAAATAATCCTTTTTTAAAAAAATGACACAAATCAATTCTAGTAGAAAAATGGTGTGTCCACTGGTGTGGCATTGACTACCTTGATCAACACACCTTTGATCAAGTGTAGAATGTATGGTTTAGCATGGCAATCAAGATCATTAGGTGTCACGTTCTTTAGGAGATTCCCGAAGCATTCTCCAATTGAACCATCTTCACCATATGATTGATGTAATATGATGGAAGGTCAACGCCTATTTTGAATGCTTGAATTAATACCCATTGTAGATTAAATTAAGTGTTTCCTATTACAAGACACCAGTCCACTAAGAGTTTGTTAGTAATGCTACATCTTTTATCGATATTATCACTTCGCAACATAGAATATATAAGTATGTGGTTTGAAATTTCCCATCGTTCAATCAAGCATGTATGACTGTTGAGAGAAAAGTACCTCTTCTTATTTGGCTTGCGTGATAAAAACCAACATCCTTTAATTGCTAGTTGATTCTCTTGTGAGGCACACTAAAATCATGTTACCGCGAGCCTTAACAACAAGAGAATACTACAAAGTTGTTACTTCTCAAGGAACATGTATTGCTTTTGATCTCAATAAGTTGAAAGCCATTCCGGTACAATTAGAAAATGTATCCTAGAGGTTAGCTACGTACAACTAAGGGAAGAATGTAACATAGTTGTAATATTGATTTATAGTGAAAACCTATCATTTGCTTTCACCTATTTATAGGTT
The DNA here is from genome assembly GCF_025698485.1 of Gossypium arboreum. Taxonomy (NCBI): domain Eukaryota; kingdom Viridiplantae; phylum Streptophyta; class Magnoliopsida; order Malvales; family Malvaceae; genus Gossypium; species Gossypium arboreum. The sequence continues at coordinate 4,236,597 of NC_069081.1, forward strand.
TCCAATTTAGGGTAATTTCTTTTAAAAGTCGACATTTATAATTAAATTTTGGATTTAAATTAATTAATTATATTAAATTATCCCTTTTCGAATTGTTGTTTAAACTTTGATCACAATAACTATCGAGTTTAAGGTTAGTTGATTAAAATTAAAATTATATTTAATTAGTTAAATTCTCAAATAAGGATAAATATCAAATTTATATATGAACTTTGATCTAATGTGCAATGTCATATATAAATTTATTTTTATCTTGATTTTATACATGAAATTTTAATTTGATTTGATTCATTTTATTTTTAACAATTCACTACCATTTTACATTGATATATTGTATATACAAATAATTATATTAATCTAACATGAAAATAATTATATATATTTATTTATTTAAACGTGTACAATTGAATTACATAAAAATTTTAAGTATATTTATGAATCATAGTTAAAATTTTATATATATAATTACATTAAATTAAAATCTTATATATTAAATTTAAACTAAAGTCAACGCCTATGTGGTATAATGATTTAAATAATTACACCAAATCCAGATAAACGGTGTAGAGTGTAAAGAAAGCAGTTGTATTGAAGGCTGAGAATTAAGTTTACTTCTTACTCATTGGTTTAATTCTTTTTATATAAAACTAATTTGGTTTTCCGATGACGTAATACAGAGCTAAGTTCCAAGAGAGGATAGGATAGGGTAGTCACATTGAGAGTAATCAATTTGTCATGACAGTTAACCAACCATAAACACTCGCTATAAAACCATGGTTTATTGCCCCCCTTTGTATCGTCAATTTCTTCATTCCCTCTCTCCCTAGTGTTTTCCGATATGGCTTCAGCTGATGTTGACTACCGATGCTTCGTCGGAGGGCTCGCTTGGGCCACCGATGACCGGGCTCTCGAAGAAGCCTTCAGTGTGTATGGCGAGATCGTCGAATCGAAGGTCCGTTTGTTGCAGAGATCGGACTCCAGATCTGACTCGATCCGACCCAATCCGGGCCTCCCTGTCTATGATCTGTGATCCTTGATCTGTTGTTTTCTGTTACTGCTTGTTACTTTATACTCTCTTGTTACTCTTCTCTCTTTTATAATCTCTCACCGGTACGTTCTGTCTTCATCCCATCTGGGCCGAAAGATCGATCGATTCTGACGAATCTATGTTTTTGTCCTTCTCTTTGCATCTTTCTTCTGATATTGATTTTTTTATTAATTGATTTTCGTTTCTTATTTAGATTATCAATGACCGTGAGTCTGGAAGATCCCGAGGCTTTGGGTTCGTAACTTTCCGTGACGAGAAATCTATGAGAGACGCTATTGAAGGAATGAACGGTCAGAATCTTGACGGAAGGAACATTACCGTAAACGAAGCCCAATCACGCCGAAGCGGTGGAGGCGGCGGTGAAGGATACGGAGGAGGAAGCGGAGGCTACAAAAGAAGTGGAGGAGGCGGAGGATATGGTCGCCGTGAAGGAGGCTATGGAGGTGGCCGTCGTGAGGGTGTATTCGGGAATGGTGGAGGATATGACGGCGGAGGCGGTGGTGGCGGATATGGCGGAGGCGGTGGAGGATATGGAGGCGGTGGCCGATATGGCGGAGGCGGTGGAGGATATGGAGGCGGTGGCGGATATGGCGGCGGTGGCGGTGGTGGATATGGAGGTTGACGCTGAGATGGTGGGTCTCGTTACTCGAGGAGGCGGAGCGTCTGATGGGAGCTGGAAGACTTAGGGTCGTAGGGTTAGCATTTAAGTGGGCTTTGGGCTTTGCTTTTTCAGTTGGATGATGACGTGTTTCAAATATTGGTGCTTTATGGTTGTTTTATAGCAGTTTGGATTCTCTCGTTTTTGACCGATGTTTATGTGACAAAAAAAATGGAAGGAAGTATACTATCTTCTTTTCAATTTCCAAACCTAAAATCAGTTTCAGGCTTTGAATTTCCAAAATTTTCATTACACCAATAACCACAAGAGAGGCTAGGATAGTACAAGCCCAAACAATGTGATGGGTTTAATTAAATGAGTTAATTGGGTATCAATTCAGTTAAGATAATTAATAAAATTATATTATTTGAAAGTATTTTAGTCTTTTTATTTTAACAAAAATTAAATAAAATATGCATACAATGATTTTGAATTTATGTCAATTGGTTTCCTAAAGCCATGATAAATAGCTATAGTGCATTTATTATTGTTTATATTAATATAATTTTTATTTTAATATAGTACATGTTTTATGTGTTATTATAATTAATTTGTTTCAAACAATACATTTTATTTTTTATTATATGTTACTTTTAAACATGCATTTATATTTTAAATATGTGGTTTTCACGTACGTGCGATTAAATTTCTAGTTTACATAATTAAATTGATCCATTTCATAAAAGTAAATCTTATTTAGTAATAGATTTCATCTAGTTTACAAATTTGTTAAATTGTATCAAATGAGAAAAAAAAAAGAGTTGGAGAATAAGTTGTAATATGAGGAGTTCATGGGCTAGGTCAAGCTTAAGGATAATATTTACATATTTTATGTTTGTCCAAATATAGTTTAACCTGAAATATAGACTTAAAATTTTGCTCAAGTCATATCATATTTGTAAATGGTTAACTCAAGCTTATTTTATACCCACTAATATTATTTTTAAATTTTTAAAATATTATTATATTATTTTAATTTAATATTCAATATTTAACATTTTATTTATTAAACTATTTTTATATAATCTTCTAACCTTTTTAATGTTTGCATTATAATAGTGTTATATATTTAATGTATATTTATTTTTATGTGTTATAAATTATATAACAAACAAAATAACATAATATAATATAAGGCATTACAAACTTTAAAAGCGGCCAAGCTAGGCTTTAGCCTTGAATATTTAAATTTGAGCTCGATTCATATTTTAAATGAGCCTTTTTTTCCAAACTGTCTCAAATTTTGAACAGACCTTCAAACCTAAACTGATAACTTGGCCCATGAACATATCTAATTGTAATGGAGCAAAACTTAAAAAAAAAAGATTAACTTGTCGTAAAAGCACTATTACCATAGGAATTTTACATTACTTAAAAGAATTTGTGATATTAAAATTATTCTAAATATTACCAAATTTTAGCATAATTTAGAATTTAAGATTATCAATTCAAGATAATTTTCAAAATTCAAACAAAGAAAAATAGAAAAATAATTTTAAAATTTTACTTTACCATGGAAAATGTAAGATGTGATGATGTAAACACACCCATAAAATTATTATTATTACTATTTGTTTTAGTGATAAATTTGTTGTTAATTTATACCTCAATTTTCACGTATGTATCTCAAATTTTTTATTAAAAGTGATACATAAATCATATTATTGTCACGATTTTTATCCCAAAAGTTAACGAAAAAGAAAAAATTAATACTTTCTGTCAATAACATGACACATGTCATTTTTTAAATTTCCACATCAAAACTGACATGGTGTCTATTTGGTCATTTGCGTTAAAAATAAAAAAAGATTTTTTAATTAAATTAAATTTAAAAGCCCAAAAGGGTTAAATATCGTACATTTTCAATTGAGTTTTCTCCTCTCCTCATGACAGCTTCATCATCTTTAACCTAAGGTTTATTTCTCTTAAATGTTTTTCACAAATTTGATTAACAACCCAAAAACTAGGAAATTTCTCTTCTTATTTCAAATAAGAGACGAGTTGAAAGATGTCAAGTGAAAGCAAAAAAAACCATATATTGATTCAAGAGATGTTCAATATTATTGTGGATTGAGGATCCAAATGACAAAGGGAATTTTGTTGCAAAATTATTCCCAATTGGAATGTATTTTATTGTTGAATGTTTGTAGAATGGGTTGAAAAGGATAAAAGGGTAGAGAAAAATGAGAATCTTGTTGATGAACTAAGATTGCTTTTATTGTGTGATGGATAATATATATATATTTTTTTGTCATCAAAATTGTTGTTTAGAGATTAAAATAGTGTAAAAGGTGTTTGGACTTGATGGTAAAGTCAGAAATTCTTTCTAGTCATAAGCTTCAATTACTTACCATCAACTATTCCTCGATTTTATCCATTCTGGCATTTTGTTCATCTACCATTGCTACCCTTGAACTATTCTTATGAAATGCGACACCGTAAGAATGAATGAATCTGAGAAAAAAGGGTGAATGCATGAAATGCAGAAAAGAAAATCTATTCTATATGCATGAATGCAAAGGAACAAACACTAAACTTTATTTATCCATGATAATCCTAAAATCATAAGGCGGTCGTGATATCTTTTTTCCGAAGTGACCCTTGAGATTTTTTAGGATTCATCAAGTAGCTTGAGTATACCAGGTCCATTTGGTTGACAAGTGTGGGTTGTTCCTTTTGCTTCCTCAATTCTATCATTTTAATAACCATTCATGCAAATCCTTGAACACAGCTTCCTTATCATTACATTCTGATAGAGTTAAGAGTTAGCAGTTAGTTAGTCAATCTGTTAGCAACTACAGTTAATCTGTTAAGATTAGTTAAACACTTAAAGTCTCTCTTGTATTAAATACGTGAGTTTATTCATTAATGGATATGAGTGTATGGCATTTACATGCATTGTTTAGTCTGGTTGTTAGCATGGTATCAAGAGCCACAAATATTTTTTTCTGTTCTTCTTTCTTGGTTACTGAGGTTTTCTCATGAGTACTACACTGTCTTCCAACACAGAAGGGGAGTCTCCTTCACACGGTCAGAGTTCTTCTTGTTTGTCGAATATCCAGTACTTCTCTAAACATGAGACAGTCAAGCTTGGTGAAAGTAACTTCTTGCGATAGAAGTATCAGATTTTACTAATTCTTGAGGGGTAAGAACTTGAAGGGTTTGTACCAGGTACGGTCTCTGTTCCTAAACCTTTTGTTTCTGGACCTGATGGGCAACTCGTGGCTAATCCATTGTCTCTTTTTCATAAGAAGCAGGATAAATTTCTTACTTCTTGGCTGCTTTCTACAGTTACTGATGAAGTACTTGTGTATCTTACGATGGCTAAGACATGTTTTGATGTCTGGACAGCTATTGAGCGAAGGTTTGGTGCTAAGTCGAATGTCAAAATTTCAAGCATGCGTCATGTTTTGTATTCGATCAAGAAAGCCAATCATTCAATCAAAGATTATTTGGCAAAAGTAAAGAATTTAAGTGATGCTCTCATTGCTGTTGGGAGTCATATCTCTGAGCAAGAATAGGTCAGTGTTGTTTTAGCTGGTCTATCGATGGAGTATGAATCAATTCGTATATTTGCATCAGCTACTCCCATGTCTCTTGATCTCTTAACTGAGATGTTACTTGATTGTGAGAAAAGACAAGTAGATCTCTTAACAGAGGCATCTTTGCAAGCAGATGTGGTTTCTCATTCGAAGCATGATACTGCTGATCATTCGAAACCTGTTGAGTCTTTAGGAAGTTATCCGCAGAGTATAAACCTGGTCATCGGAGCAGTGGTCGAGGCTGGTCTCGCGACAAGGGTCGTACAAATAGTCGTGGATGGTCTCACTCTAGGCCCCAATGTCAGTTATGTGGGAAATTTGGGCATTTGGTTCAGACTTGCTACCACCGGTTTGATGAAACATATTCGGGGTTAGTTCCAATCAGCCAGTTTCAGTCAACTATCATCAGGTTAATGGTCATGGTTTTTCCTCTGTGCCCACGTGTAGCCACTGTTGTCCATCCACCACATCCTCATTTTCTCATCCGTCTTCTCGACATTCTGACCAAGTTTGGTATCCGGATTCTGGGGTGACGAATCATGTAACTCCAGATGTGACTTCACTCTCGAATGTTGCTCCTTATACAAGTACGAATCATGTCTCTATTGGCAATGGAGTTTCTGTTCCTATTGCTAATGTAGGTACAACTCATATGGTGGCTGTTTTTCGACTTTTGCATCTGCAAAGTGTTCTTCATGTAACTAATGTCTGTAAAATTTTGATGTCCGTTGGTCAATTTGCTAGAGATAATGCAGTATATTTTGAGTTTCATCCTTTCATGTGCTTTGTGAAGGATATACAGACAAGGAACACGCTTCTAGTGGGCCACATGCATGAGGGTCTTTATTGGTTCGATGTTTCTAAACCATCACTTCTTCCTATTGGAGTTGCTTCTCAGTTTGTCTCCGCTCACTTGTGTACTGCACAGCATTCTTCCCCCACAGAGTTATGGCACAGGAGGCTTAGACACCCGTGTTCTAGTGTTCTTGGTGTTGCTTTACATAACTGTAACATTTCTTTCAATAACAACATTGTTTCTTCTGCTTGTTCAGCTTGCCAAATAGGCAAAGCGCATAAGCTTCCTTTCAGCTCATCTAAAACTGTGTATTCTACACCATTTGAATTAGTAGCATCTGATGTTTGGGGTCCTTCCCATGTAAAATCGAATGGATTTCTTTACTATGTTACCTTTATTGATATGCACAGTCGCTATACATGGATTTATTTTCTTAAGTCCAAGGCTGAGGTCTTGCAATGTTTTTTTTAGTTTAAACAAATGGTGTATGTTTAGTTTGGTCGTACCATCAAGAGTCTTCAATCTGACTGGGGTGGGGAGTATCGATCACTTTCCAAAGAGCTTGCTTGTCTTGGGATTCAGCATCGAGTCACTTGTCCTCACACTTCTGAGCAGAATGGGGTGGCTGAAAGGAAGCATAGGCAAGTTGTGGATATGGGGTTGACCCTTATTGCTCAAGCTGGCTTGCCCTTGGACTTCTGGTACTATGCCTTTGCCCATAGTGTTCATCTTAGTAATAGACTACCAACGCCTGTTTTACAAAATCGGAGTCTTTATGAGGTATTGTATCAAGTCAGACCGTCCTACTCATATCTCAAAGTTTTTGGTTGTGCATGTTATCCATGCTTGAGGTCCTATCATCACCATAAGTTGCAGTTTCGGTCTGCTCAATGTGTGTTTCTTAGTGTTGGGACGAATCAGAAGGGTTATAAATGTCTCGACAGCAGCAGCCGCGTTTTTGTCTCCAGGCATGTTACTTTTGATGAATCATTATTTCCTTTTAAAAGAGGGTTTTCCCTCCAATCCTCATCACAAGTTGACAAGCTAGCTCGCTGTCAGTCGCATTTTCCAGTGGTGCAAGCTGAACCTGTTTCTGTTCCTGTTGTATCTTCGCCTATACCTCCACCAATGTCTTCTCATGACAATAATAATGGGCAGTCTTTATCAGCCATGGAGGTTCCTACTCACTCCTCAGATGCACAAAGCTCATCTACATCAGCTGCTATAGTGCCTTCAGCCCTCTCTCCTATACATTCTATGCCTCTTCTTAATGCTTATCCTATGCAGACAAGGTCTAAAAATGGGATATTCAAGCTAAAACTATTCACTTCTGTTCTGGGAGATGAGGAACCTATTTCTATTACAGCTGCTCTTCAAAATCTGACCTGGTCTGCAGCTGCTCATGCTGAGTATGCTGCATTGCTTGCTAACCATACATAGGATGCTGTGCCCCTGCCTATAGGAAGGAGAGCAGTGGGATGTAAGTGGATTTTTAAGCTCAAGCGCAATGCTGATAGGTCTATTGCACAATATAAAGGTCGCTTAGTGGTAAAAGGCTATTTACAAGAAGCTGGGGTGGATTTTTAGGAAACTTTCAGCCCAGTGGTCAAACCAACCACCATTCGGGTTGTCCTGGCTCTTGCAGTCTCAATGGATTGGTCTCTTAGACCGGTGGACATTAACAATGCCTTCCCCAATGGAGATCTTCAGGAGGAAATCTATATGGTGCAGCCCCCGGGGTTTGAGCAACAAGGGCATGAGGGACAGCAGCTGGTGTGTCGCTTAAGGAAAGCTCTCTATGGCCTCAAGCAAGCGCCTAGAGCCTGGTTTCATAAATTGAAAGATGTAGCGACGTAAAAATTTTAGCTTTTGGTCGCTAATTGAGGTGATTTATTAGAAATTTGAAAAACTGACTTTCGGTTTTTTTAAAAAGGGGAGTCGCCACCGATCCTTTTTTTTTTGTGTGATCGGACACCTAATAAATCATCTTTTTTGAAAAGAAAATTTATTTGAACAAAAATGAAGGCCAAATTTGGGTCTATGCGAAAATCCAGAAAAAAATAGGGTTCGGGAGTCGGTTACGCACGAGGAAGGTATTAGCACCCTCGCGATGCCCAAAATTGGTATCTTGTTAAACACGCGTTGTCTTTAATTTTAAAGAACGAATTCAATTTAATATTTAATTAATAATCCAATTGAAAAATGAGAATTTTTAAAACACGAAAATTTTGAAAACACGAAAATTTTTGAAACCTGAATTTTTTTTTTAGAAAAACACGAAAAATTTTGGAAACACGAAATGTTTATAACATTAGAATTTTGACAAATTACCTATCCTCATCTGCATTTTAAAAATAAAATTTGATCACTTACCAATAATCACAAAAATAAATATCCTATTTTAAAACACGAGAATTTTTAAATTTTTCGATTTTTTTTTAAAAGGACGTCCCATTTTTAACACGAGCCAATGATATTCACCCAACATAGCGATGAAATCAACGACCTTATGTTAAATTGATACGTTGCCTTATTTATTGAAATTAATTAGAAGAAAATAAAAATATTTCTAAAATAATAAAAAGAAAACTAATAATAATGTTGTAATAATATGTGATCTAAAATATATATTAAATTGAATGAGTAAATAATAATAAAAGGGTAAGAATATACCGAAGTCCAATATTATGGGTTACTGAAATTAATCTCTTTTCTCCTCGGGTTGCTAAAATGGGCCTTTGTTGGTGATTGTCACTGGATCAGATTACCGCAAATAGAGTCGGGTTGACCCGACTATTTAAAAATTTATTTTTTTTAGACCAAATTTTTACATGGCCCAAATAAAATTCACATAAGGGCAAAAGATTCAAATCATTTTAGCCTATTACAAAATAATCCCAACCCAACTAACTTAATATTTCAAACCAAACTAAACCCAACTCACTAATTTAAAATAATAATAATAATAATAATACAAACCAACCTAACTCACTAACTTAATAAATCCAACACAACCAACCCAATCCACTAACTTAACATATCACCCAACCCACTAATTAACCCAAACTAAATTTAACCCATCAAACCTTACATAAACCAACCCATTAACTAAAATATTTCTTTTTTTTTTAATACTAAACCCCCCCTCCCCAAACAAACAAGTCTCCAGCAGCAAATAAACAAAGAAAGAAGAGATCTAAGCTTCAAGCCGCCGAACCCCTCTTTCTCCTTCCAACGTGTGCGCCACCAACAGCCATCGTATGCGCCGTGTGAAATCAAGCTACGGGTAGTTGAGGTTTAGTTTTTGAGGTGGCTGATAATCGTTTGGCTCGGGTATTTAGAGTGGGTTTCGGTTTGGGAGCTTGGTTGTGGTGTTAATGGTGGTTAATCCTTGGTTGCTTGATTGCTTGCCGGATATTGGAGTTTTTTCTTACTTAGATTGCTGAATGTTCCTATTTTTTTCTTTTTTTTTGCTGGAATTTTTTTTTTGCTCTTCACCCCTATTAAATGGGGGGAATCGTCCTCTTTTTTTTTAGCCAAAAAACCTCTTCTATGGTGTAGTTTTTTTTTTTTTGAAACAAAGAAAAATTCTTTTTTTCATAGAAAAATTCCCCCTTACATGATTTTTGAATGGCTTTTTATAGCCATCTTTTACATGATTTTTTTATTATTTCTTTTTCTATTTCTTTTGTCTGTCTTGCTTGTTTGCTTTGCTTTTGCAGGATGTGGCTTGGTAGAGCAGGTGATGGTGGCAGACAATGGATATCAAAAATGGGAGGAAAATGGGGCAAGTGGGAAAGTGGCTAGGTGGCTAAGGTTTCTTGATTTTTTTTTTTTTGGGTTAGGGCTAGGGTTAAATGTGGGCCTAAGTGTGGGTTAATTTAGATGGGTTTTGGTTTTTTTTTTCTTGTTGTAAATAGGTTTAATTTGTGGTAGGCTAAAATTGGCCTGCAACAAAAGATTTTTTGTTAGCTACTGATTTTGTTGCTTTTAAGGCTGACAACTCCCTTTTTATCCAACGATCAGGGTCACATCTATTGTTTGTGTTGGTATATGTCGACGATATTATAGTCACTGGGAATAACTTTGAAATCATTGATGGGTTCGTTCGAAGACTTGATGCCCAGTTCTCGGTGAAGGATCTTGGTCGACTAAATTATTTTCTTGGTATAGAGGTTCAGTATACGTCCACTGGGATTTCCCTTAACCAACGAAAGTACAATTGTGATCTTTTGTGAAAAGCTTCTATGGAAAAGTCGAATGCTGCTCCAACACCTACGGTCACAACAGTTCAGCTGTCAGCTCATGCGGTACTCCTGTTGCTGATACTCATCTCTACAGAAGCTTAGTAGGGGCGTTGCAGTATGTAGTCATTACGCGACTAGACATAGCCTATGCTGTGAACAAAGTTTGTCAATTTATGCATCAACCACTGGATATACACTTTAAAACTGTAAAAAGGATACTGCGCTACTTGCATGGTACGCTGGATTATGGTCTTACCTTTACAAAGACTTCAAAACTCATGCTCGAAGGGTTCTCCGATGCTAGTTGGGGGTCTGATGTCGATGATCGAAGATCCACGTCAGGCTACTGTGTGTTCCTTGGCAGTAATCCGGTGTCTTGGAGCTCGAAGAAATAGCAGGTGGTCTCTCGCTCGTCTGCAGAAGCTAAATATAGGAGTCTCGCTCATATTGTTACTGAGATGGTCTGGATTCAGTCCTTGCTAGCTGAGCTAAGTGTTACTCCCCGGGGCAAGGCTCTTGTATGGTGTGATAGTTTACACTCAAAGTTTAAACACGTTGAGTTGGATCTTTTTTTTGTAAGGGAGAAAGTCGCATAAGGACCGTTTCAGATTGGACATGTTCCAAGGTAAGAACAGGTTGCAGATATATTAACCAAACCCTTATCAGCCAGTCAACACAACAAGTTTACAAGTCAGCTTCGAGTTTTAGTCAGTTAAACTGGAAATGTGGAGAGGAGTTTGACAAGCTCGGGGCATGATAGAGTTAAGAGTTAGCAGTTAGTTAGTCAGTCTGTTAGCAACTACAATTAATCTGTTAAGATTAGTTAAACACTTAAAGTCTCTCTTGTATTAAATACGTGAGTTCATTCATTAATGGATATGAGTGTATGGCCTTTACATGCATTGTTTAGTCTGGTTGTTAGCACATTCTTACTTAAGCTTTTAAAGCTCTTTGTACAGCCCAAATTTTGCCCGGGCTAAAAAGCCCAACATCTAAAAACCCAACAGCCCAAAACCCAACAACCTCCAAAGCCCAATCACCTAAACCCTAATGGCCCATTTATAAAATAAAAAAAAATAAATAAAAATCCAAATATCTTCACTCTTACCACCCCACTAAACCACTCCATTAAACCACTCCAACCACCCCAATAAATGTAACGCCCCCTTTACCCGAGACCGTCGCCGGAGTCGAGCACGAGGCATTACTAAACTTATTTGAGCACTTAAACAAATTCAAACAATTTATATCACACTTTCTAGACAAGCTATCCAACTGCGTTACAGATGAAAAAAAATCATATCTCAAGTTACAAAACTTGAAATCCAAATCCGTATACATATAACACTTCTCACCATATAAATAGTGTCTCCAAATTTTTAAGGCAAAAATAATTGCAGCTAACTCAAGATCATGTGTAGGGTAATTCTTTTCATGTGGTTTTAATTGCCGTGAAGCATAAGCCACTACCTTTCCCGACTGCATTAACACACAACCCAAACCACTTAAAGATGCATCATTTGTACACAACATACGGTATACGATTACGGTTGAGTTAAGATGGAGCTTACATTAACATTTTCTTTAATCGATCAAAGCTCTGCGACATTCATCGAGACCACATAAACTCAACATTCTTACGTAATAAGCGAGTCATTGGTGAAGCAATCATGGAAAAATTATTTACAAAACGGCGATAGTATCCTGCTAATCCCGAAAACTTAGCACTTTAGTTACATTCTTGGTGTTTTCCAATTCACCACCTAGAAACTTTACTTGGATCCACACGAATTCCTTCAATTGATATAATATGACCCAAAATCCAACCTCATGAAGCCAAAACTCACATTTACTAAATTTCGCATATAACGCTTTTCTCTCAAAGTCGTAGTACAATTCTCAAGTCTTTGTGCATGTTCGGATTCGTCTTTGAATAGACCAATATGTCATCAATAAATACCACCACAAATCTATCCAAATAAGACTGAAAAATTCGATTCATTAAATCCATAAATGCAGCGAGGGCATTCGTTAAACCAAAAGGCATTACCAAAAATTCGTAGTGACCATACCGAGTTCGAAAAGTAGTCTTTGGCACATCACACTCTTTAACCTTCATTTGATAATACCCGGATCTAAGGTCTATTTTGAGAACACTGCAGCACCTTTCAGTTGATCAAACAAATCATCGATCGAGGTAATGGATATTTATTTTAATTGTTACCTTATTCAATTTATGCGTAATCAATACACAATCGCAGCGAACCATCTTTCTTTTTCACAAATAAGGCAGGTGCGCCCAAGGTGATGTACTCGGTCGATGAACCCTTTATCCAATAACTCTTGCAACTGTGTCTTCAACTCTTTTAACTCATTGGTGCCATTCTATACGGTGTTATTGATATTGGGCTGTGCGGAATTACATCAATTATGAATTCAACCTCACGATCTGGGGTAAACCGGGTAATGCCTCGAAACACATCGATAAACTCATTAACAATGACAATTGTTCCATCTTCAATTCGAACCCAGTATCAAGAATATAAGCTAGAAATGCTTCATTACCTTTCGAATCAATTTTCGAAATGTAAAAGGCTGAAATAATTCGACATCATTCTTTTATCCCCAAACTCAGTGAAACTATTTCCCACATCGACATTTTAAAACAATCCGTTTTCTCTACAATTCACTATGGCATCGTGTTCAATCAACCAATCCATTCCAAGAATAACATCAAATTCTCAAAAAGGTAACAACATTAAATCGCAGAGAATTCACGACCTTGTATTTTCGGTGGACAATTCCGACATATTAAATTAACCAACACATTTTGCCCTAGTGGATTAGTGACTTGCAATTCAAGGTCGATGGACTCAACAGTCATTTTCTTTTCGACACTAATGCGGTGCAAATATATGAATGTATAGATCCGGGATCAATTAAAGCATACAGAATCATCAAAAGATAGAAATTACCACTATCACATACGGGCGAAGCTTCTTCCCTTGCGGATAGCATATGTACGTCAGGTACTCTTGTCTCGATCGAGTGCAGTATCTCTCGTTCCGAATGAACAGTCCAGTAGCACTACTTTGACCCGACGTTTACCTTTTGAGGAGTATTTGCTTGCTTCTCCCTTGTTCTCTATCTTCTTTTAATAATTGAGGACAGTCCGAATAAAATGATCAGTTCCACCACATTTATAGCAAGCTCGGCTCTTCCCCAACACTCACCAATATGAAATCTACCACAATTTTACATCTAAGTCTCGGAATATTTTGCACACTACTAACACTAGTCTGCTGGTTTCTTAGTTACTCGACATCTTGTTGAGTCGTTTTACTTTTATTCGATCGTTCGGGATTGTAATAGGTCGACTGAATCATCTCGAACTTTTGGCGGAAAAGTCGAAGTTGGTCTAGAGAAACTTCTTTTATATACCTCTTTACCTCTTCTTTCTCTTTGCATCTTTCATTATACACTTCTTCCATCTTTTGAGCTCGATCGAGACGAATCACAAATTCTCGAATCTCTGTACCTCCAATCATCATTCGATTTCATCATTAAGCCCTTCTTCAAATCTAATGCACATTTCTTTCTCTGTCGATTTACAACATCCCGAGCATATCTCTTGAGATACACAAATTCTCTTTCATATTCGCCCTTGTTTTATTCCTTGTCGAAGATCAAGAAATTCTCTCTTCTTCTTATCTAAATATCTCTTTCCCACATACTTCTTCTTAAATTCGTTTTGGAAGAATTCCCGAGTAAGTTTATCTGCGGTACCCTTGCCTCAATGGTTTCCCACCAATTATCGCTTCTTCTTTCAATAGCGAAAGCACATCCCAAATAGTCCTCCGGAGAACACATCATCTGTTTAAAACTCTCTCCAAACTCTTTAACCAATACTCGCTTTAACTTGGATCATCGTCCGATCTCCTCGAAATTCTTCACTCCAAACTTTACGAGTTTTTCAATTGGTGTTCTTTTGCTAGATTCATCTATTAAAGGAGGAGCAGCAGGGGTTATAACTGGTGGTACAGTGGGGAGGAGGAGGTTGTTGTGCTGACTTCTTCCTTGTATTGTTTCATGATACCACCGATTCATTAATCCGTAAATCATATTTTAAGTTCTTCCTCTCTCATCAAAGAAATCGGGACATTACCACTTGTTCCTGTTCGAAGTTTGTATTCTACTATTAACTTCCTCTTCCCGACTAGCACCATCGGGTCTATCGGACATCTTTACAATCTATAACAAAATTAGTAATTAGATCGGATCATTCACATCACACTATCACAGATTTATATGGCATGTATTTTTAAACACTTTACACATCAAATTCGTTCCGAGAATCGACTAAACCAAGCTCTGATACCAATAAATGTAATGCCCCCTTTACCCGAGACCGTCGCCGGAGTCGAGCACGAGGCATTACTAAACTTATTTGAGCACTTAAACAAATTCAAACAATTTATATCACACTTTCTAGACAAGCTATCCAACTGCGTTACAGATGAAAAAAAATCATATCTCAAGTTACAAAACTTGAAATCCAAATCCGTAAATTTTCCCCAAATCTAGGCTCATATATCTACTTACTAATTTTTTCTAGAATTTTGGTTGGGCCAATTAGTACAGTTTATTAGTTGAAGTCTCCCTGTTTCAGGGGTTCAGCTGCTCGACCCGGTTCACTACGAACCAAATTTCTCCATGTACAGAATTCAAATAACCAATCCGTTTATTTCTCTTAAAATAGACTCAATAAGGAATCCATACATATATCGTATGACTCCTAATTAATTTTTTAAAATTTTTAATGATTTTTACAAATCAGAATAGGGAGTTCAAAATCACTCGACCTTGTGTCACGAAATTCAAATATCTCCTGATATGAAATCCTTTTGCTTACACCGTTTCTTCTATGTGAAACTAGATTCAATAAGATTTAATTTCATATTTTATTCAACCTCTAATTAGATTTTCATGATTTATGGTAAATTTTCAAACTCAAACTACTGCTACTAACCAAAAAGCTGTTTTAGTACAAAATGTTGTTAACTAGTTTATAACATCTTTACTTTATTTCATTTAAACTCTATACATGCCATATAAATCTTCAAACATAAAACAAAAGCTACCGGAATTGATCTGGATAGTGTGCTTTGTTGTGTTGATCCGATCTCCCACTTCACTTCAAGTCAATCTACATAAAAATATTAAACACACACAAGTAAGCTTATTGAAGCTTAGTAAGTTCATAGGTTAAAAGTAATGCTTACCAAACATAATATTTCCAAACAATACCAAAACATTTACTAAAGTTTCCTGCGATTCACAACCATTGTTATAATAATTCACATAGTTGAGCTCAACAAGAACAACTACTCAATCTCTTTCATTTGGATCACTTCTCTTTATTTCTTATAATCAAATTAGGAAACGGCTTACGAAATTGAGTACGTCGTTGCTCAATGCCACGATTCACAACTCAGTATGGTTTTCCTCATTGAAATACTATACCTACATTTTTCAACTCGGTATGGGAAATGCCATACCTACATTTTTTAACTCGGTATGGATTTGATAATACCATACCTACATTTCCATGACTCGGTATGGATAATACCATACCTACATTTCACAACTCAGTATGGATGATACCATACCTACATTTCACACTTTTCCATGGAACAACCATGGTCTTATCAATCAATTCATCACACGTCACGATCTGAGCGTTACTCAATCCTGCGTTTTCCTAATTTGCATTTCCACATTTATTCTTTCATTAACAAAATCTACACAATCCCACAACAAATTAGTATATAATAACACATTATAAACTTCAATCATTCACAAATAAACATCTAATTCCAACCATATGAACTTACACGGCTAATTTGTAGAAGATATTGAAATTTAGGGACTATTCAGTAACTTTTCTTTTCCTCGTTCTTCTTTGGATTCTTGATCTATAATAAAAATATTTCTACTCATTAGCATTTATTTGATTTCTATTTCACTTCACAATTTATGCTGTTCAAATTTCGAAATTGCACTTTTACCCCAAAATTCTGATTTTCACAATTTAGTCCTGCTTAATTCACCCATCAATTGAACTAATTTTTCTCAATTAACACTTTATTTTATCATTATAAACTATTTCAAAACCTTTTATATTCTGAATTTCAACAGCAACCTTCAATTCACAACTTTTTCACCATTAGGTCCTAAATATCATTTCCTATCAAAATCACTTAATAAAACCACCTTAATATGAAATTAGAACTTAAATTTCATAATAATTCATCATAAAATTCCCTTATCCATCAGGTTAACTTCCAATTTCACCCATAAAATCAAAAACTAATGAATTCTACAAGTGGACCTAATTGTAAAAGTCATAAAAACATAAAAATTATCAAGAAAAAGCAAGAATTAAACTCACATGATGTAAAAATATGAAAACCAGCTTTCTCCAGACCTTCTATGGCGTTTTGGCTGAGAAAATATGAAGAAATGTCTAGATTTTTCAATTACATCATTATTTAACTATTAACTTTTATCTATTTCCAATTTTGCCCTTGTTCACATTGTTTTCTTGCTTATTTCATACCCAAACCGTCCAGCCATTAACCTTTGGGTCTAATTGCTCTTTAAATCCATCTTTTAAATACTTAAGCTATTTACTCACAATTTAACAAATTTTGTGCTATTTTCAATTTAGTCCTTTTAATTAGTTAGCCATCCAAGCGTTAAAATTTTCTAACTAAACTTTAATACTAACTCAATGACACTCCATAAATATTTATAAAAATATTTATAGCTTGATTTTCGACTTTGAGGTCTCGATACTTCATTTTTGACCCGTTTGACCTAATAAATTCTTTTAATTCACTAATTTCACCATTTCACAAATTCTTCTAAATTCTTACTTGACTCATAAATATTAAATTACTATCTTGTTCAATCTTATTTGTCGAATTTAGTGATCTCAAATCACCATTTCGACACCACTTGAAAATTAGGTAGTTACAACTCTCCCCCTTTAAAAATTTCGTCCTCGAAATTTGTTACTGAAAATAGATTTGGATCTTGTGATCTTATTGACTCCTCTGTTTCCCAGGTTGCCTCCTCCATACCATGTCGATTCCATAATACTTTAACCAATGGTACTCTTTTGTTCCGCAATTCCTTAACTTCACGAGCCAAAATCTTCTTTGGTTCTTCGAATAAGTCATATCTGGTTGAAGCTCAATTTTAGTATGGGGAATTACGTGTGAAGGATCGACCTATCTTGCCTTAGCATAGACACATGAAACACATTATGATTCTTCTCAAGTTCGGAGGTAAAGCCAAATGATAAGCCACAGGACCAACCCTTTCCACAATTTCATATGGCCTATGAATCTCGGACTTAATTTTCCTTTTACCAAATCGTAACACCCTTTTCCATGATGAAACTTTTAAAAATACTCGATCACCCACTGCATATTCTATGTCTCTTCGTTTTAAATCCGCATATGACTTCGACGATCAAGCGACTTTTAGACTATCTCAAATAATCCGGACTTTCTCTTGGTTTCTCGAATCAAATCAACCCCAACTATTTTGATTCACTCAATTCGACCAACACAATGGAGTCTTGCATTTTCTACCATAAAGAGCCTCAAATGGTGTCATTTTATACTAGACTAATAGCTATTGTTGTAAGCAAACTCAATAGCGGTAAATACCTTTCCCAACTGTCACCAAACTCGAGTATAGAACATCTTAACATATCTTCTAAAATTTGAATCACTCGCTCTCATTGTCCATCTGTTTGAGGATGAAAGGTCAGTACTAAAATTCAATCTGGTGCCTAAAGCTTCTTGCAATTTATTCCAAAATCTTGAAGTAAATCTCGGATCCGATGCGAAGTGATAGATATTGGAACTCCATGTAGTCTCACAATCTCGACACATACAATTACGCTAACTTATTAAGTGAAAAATGCATTACATTTGGAATAAAGTGTCTTGACTTTGTCAATCTATCAATAATCACCCATATCGAATCTTTCTTTCTTGGAGTCACAGCAATCGACACAAAATCCATTGAAATATGCTCCCACTTCCATTCAGAATCATAATGGGTTGTAATAAACCCGTTGGCACTTGATGCTCTGCTTTAACTTGTCGGCAAATCAAACATTTTGCAATAAATTAAAATTTTTCTTTTCATACCGAGCCACCAATATGTCTTTTTAGATCACCATACATTTTGTACTACCGGATGAATAGAATACATACTATTATGTGCTTGAAAGAATATCATTATTTAAATCGAATTATTTGGAACACAAATCTTATTATGATAGCGCCAATATACCTTCATCATCAATCTTGAACTCGAATCTAAATTATCCCGAACCATTTGCCGTTTCAAAGCACCAATTTTGGATCTTCATTCTGCAGCTTCGAATTTGTTGAAGAAACATTGGTTTTACCTTCAATTCTACTAATACAACACCTTCTTCATTAAGAGCCAAATGAACATTCATTGCAGAAGTGCAAACAAGGATGACTTTCGACTCGATTACATCAAGAACTACATTAGCTTTCCACGGATGATAGTCAATAACCAAATCATAGTCTTTCAGCAACTCTAACCACCGTCTCTGTCTTAAGTTCAGTTCCTTCTGAGTCATTAAGTATTTCAAACTTTTGTGATCCGTATACATATAACACTTCTCACCATATAAATAGTGTCTCCAAATTTTTAAGGCAAAAACAATTGCAGCTAACTCAAGATCATGTGTAGGGTAATTCTTTTCATGTGGTTTTAATTGCCGTGAAGCATAAGCCACTACCTTTCCCGACTGCATTAACACACAACCCAAACCACTTAAAGATGCATCACTGTACACAACATACGGTATACCTGATTCTGGTTGAGTTAAGACTGGAGCTTCTGTTAACATTTTCTTTAACTGATCAAAGCTCTGTTGACATTCATCAGACCACATAAACTCAACATTCTTCTGTAATAAACGAGTCATTGGTGAAGCAATCATGGAAAAATTATTTACAAAACGGCGATAGTATCCTGCTAATCCCGAAAACTTCGCACTTCAGATTACATTCTTGGTGTTTTCCAATTCACCACCGCCAAACTTTACTTGGATCCACACGAATTCCTTGGTGATATAATATGACTCAAATCCAACCTCATGAAGCCAAAACTCACATTTACTAAATTTCGCATATAAGCGCTTTTCTCTCAAAGTCGTAGTACAATTCTCAAGTCTTTGTGCATGTTCGGATTCTGTCTTTGAATAGACCAATATGTCATCAATAAATACCACCACAAATCTATCCAAATAAGACTGAAAAATTCGATTCATTAAATCCATAAATGCAGCGAGGGCATTCGTTAAACCAAAAGGCATTACCAAAATTCGTAGTGACCATACCGAGTTCGAAAAGTAGTCTTTGGCACATCACACTCTTTAACCTTCAAATGATAATACCCGGATCTAAGGTCTATTTTTGAGAACAACTGCGGCACCTTTCAGTTGATCAAACAAATCATCGATCTGAGGTAATGGATATTTATTTTAATTGTTACCTTATTCAAGCGCACGTAATCAATACACAATTGCAACGAACCATCTTTCTTTTTCACAAATAAGGCAAAAGCGCCCAAGGTGATGTACTCGGTCGATGAACCCTTTATCCAATAACTCTTGCAACGTGTCTTCAACTCTTTTAACTCATTGGTGCCATTCTATACGGTGTTATTGATATTGGGCTGTGCAGGAATTACATCAATTATGAATTCAACCTCACGATCCGGGGTAAACCGGTAATGCCTTAGGAAACACATCAAGAAACTCATTAACAATCGACAATTGTTCCATCTTCAATTCGAACCCGAGTATCAAGAATATAAGCTAGAAATGCTTCATTACCTTTCGAATCAATTTTCGAAATGTAAAAGGTGAAATAATTCGACATCATTCTTTTTATCCCCAAACTCAATTGAAACTATTTCCCATCGACATTTTAAATCAATCCATTTTCTCTACAATTCACTATGGCATCGTGTTCAATCAACCAATCCATTCCAAGAATAACATCAAATTCTCGGAAGGTAACAACATTAAATCGCAGAGAATTCACGACCTTGTATTTTCGGTGGACAATTCCGCATATTAAATTAACCAACACACTTTGCCCTAGTGGATTAGTGACTTGCAATTCAAGGTCGATGGACTCAGCGGTCATTTTCTTTTCGACACTAATGCGGTGCAAATATATGAATGTGTAGATCCGGGATCAATTAAAGCATACAGAATCATCAAAAGATAGAAATTACCAGCTATCACATCCGGAGCGAAGCTTCTTCCCTTGCGGATAGCATATGTACGTCAGGTACTCTTGTCTCTGATCGAGCTGCAGTATCTCTCGTTCTCGAATGAACAGTCCCAGTAGCACTACTTTGACCCGAACGTTTACCTTTTTGAGGAGTATTTGCTTGCTTCTCCCCTTGTTCTATATCTTCTTTTAATAATTGAGGACAGTCCCGAATAAAATGATCAGTTCCACCACATTTATAGCAAGCTCCGGCTCTTCCCCAACACTCACCAATATGAAATCTACCACAATTTTTACATCTAAGTCTCGGAATATTTTGCACACTACTAACACTAGCTGCTGGTTTCTTAGTTACTCCGACATCTTGTTGAGTCGTTTTACTTTTATTCGATCATTCCGGAATTGTAATAGGTCGACCAGAATCATCTCTGAACTTTTTGGCCGGAAAAGTCGAAGTTGGTCTAGAGAAACTTCTTTTATATACCTCTTTACCTCTTCTTCCTCTTTGCATCTTTCTGTTATACACTTCTTCCATCTTTTGAGCTCGATCAGACAGAATCACAAATTCTCGAATCTCTGTACCTCCAATCATCATTCTGATTTCATCATTAAGCCCTTCTTCAAATCTAATGCATATTTCTTCCTCTGTCGGTACAACATCCCGAGCATATCTACTGAGATACACAAATTCTCTTTCATATTCAGCCTTTGTTTTATTCCTTGTCGAAGATCAAGAAATTCTCTCTCTTCTTATCTAAATATCTCTTTCCCACATACTTCTTCTTAAATTCGTTTTGGAAGAATTCCCGAGTAAGTTTATCTGCAAGTACCCTTTGCCTCAATGGTTTCCCACCAATTATACGCTTCTTCTTTCAATAGCGAAACGCACATCCCAAATAGTCCTCAGGAGAACACATCATCTGTTAAAAACTCTCTCCAAACTCTTTAACCAATACTCGCTTTAACCGGATCATCGTCCGATCTCCCTCGAAATTCTTCAGCTCCAAACTTTCTGAGTTTTTCAATTGGTGTTCTTTTGCTAGATTCATCTATTAAAGGAGGAGTAACCGGGGTTGTAACTAGTGGTACAGTAGGGGGAGGAGGAGGTTGTTGTGCCTGACTTCTTCCTTGTATTGTTTCATGATACCACTGATTCATTAATCCGTAAATCATATTTTTAAGTTCTTCCTCTCTCATCAAAGAAATCGGGACATTACCACTTGTTCCCTGTTCAGAAGTTTGTATTCTACTATTAACTTCCTCTTCCTGACTAGCACCATCGGGTCTATCAGACATCTTTACAATCTATAACAAAATTAGTAATTAGATCGGATCATTCACATCACACTATCATGATTTATATGGCATGTATTTTTAAACACTTTACACATCAAATTAGTTCGAGAATCGACTAAACCAAGCTCGATACCAATAAATGTAATGCCCCTTTACAGAGACCGTCATGGGAGTCGAGCACGAGGCATTACTAAACTTATTTGAGCACTTAAACAAATTCAAACAATTTATATCACACTTTCCGGACAAGCTATCCAACTGCGTTACAGATGAAAAAAATCATATCTCAAGTTACAAAACTTGAAATCCAAATCCGTAAATTTTCTCCAAATCTAGGCTCATATATCTACTTACTAATTTTTTCTAGAATTTTGGTTGGGCCAATTAGTACAGTTTATTAGTTGAAGTCTCCCTGTTTTGAGGTTCAATTTGCTCGACCCTGTTCACTACTGAACCAAATTTCTCCATGTACAGAATTCAAATAACCAATCCGTTTATTTCTCTTAAAAAGACTCAATAAGGAATCCATACATATATCGTATGACACCTAATTAATTTTACAATTTTAATGATTTTTACAAATCGAGCAGGGAGTTCAAAATCACTCTAACCTTGTCTCACGAAATTCAAATATCTCCGATATGAAAGCCTTTTGCTTACACCGTTTCTTCTATGTGAAACTAGATTCAATAAGATTTAATTTCATATTTTATTCAACCTCTAATTAGATTTTCATGATTTATGGTAAATTTTCAAACTCAAACTACTGCTACTAACCAAAAAGCTGTTTTAGTACAAAATGTTGTTAACTAGTTTATAACATCTTTACTTTATTTCATTTAAACTCTATACATGCCATATAAATCTTCAAACATAAAACAAAAGCTACCGGAATTGATCTGGATAGTGTGCTTTGTTGTGTTGATCCGATCTCCCACTTCACTTCAAGTCAATCTACATAAAAATATTAAACACACACAAGTAAGCTTATTGAAGCTTAGTAAGTTCATAGGTTAAAAGTAATGCTTACCAAACATAATATTTCCAAACAATACCAAAACATTTACTAAAGTTTCCTGCGATTCACAACCATTGTTATAATAATTCACATAGTTGAGCTCAACAGTAACAACTACTCAATCTCTTTCATTTGGATCACTTCTCTTTATTTCTTATAATCAAATTAGGAAGCGGCTTACGAAATTGAGTACGTCGTTGCTCAATGCCACGATTCACAACTCAGTATGGTTTTCCTCATTGAAATACCATACCTACATTTTTCAACTCGGTATGGGAAATGCCATACCTACATTTTTTTAACTCAGTATGGATTTGATAATACCATACCTACATTTCACATTCGATATGGATAATACCATACCTACATTTCACAACTCAGTATGGATGATACCATACCTACATTTCACACTTTTCCATGGAACAACCATGGTCTTATCCATCAATTCATCACACGTCCACGATCTGAGCGTACTCAATCCTGCGTTTTCCTAATTTGCATTTCCACATTTATTCTTTCATTAACAAAATCTACACAATCCCACAACAAATTAGTATATAATAACACATTATAAACTTCAATCATTCACAAATAAACATCTAATTCCAACCATATGAACTTACGGCTAATTTGTAAAAGATATTGAAATTTAGGGACTATTCGCAACTTTTCTTTTCCTCGTTCTTCTTTGGATTCTTGATCTATAATATAAAATATTTCTACTCATTAGCATTTATTTGATTTCTATTTCACTTCACAATTTATGCTGTTCAAATTTCGAAATTGCACTTTTACCCCAAAATTTACAGTTTTCACAATTTAGTCCTGCTTAATTCACCCATCAATTGAACTAATTTTTCTCAATTAACACTTTATTTTATCATTATAAACTATTTCAAAACCTTTTATATTCTGAATTTCAACAGCAACCTTCAATTCACAACTTTTTCACAATTAGGTCCTAAATATCATTTCCTATCAAAATCACTTAATAAAACCACCTTAATATGAAATTAGAACTTAAATTTCATAATAATTCATCATAAAATTCCCTTATCCATCCAGGTTAACTTCCAATTTCACCCATAAAATCAAAAACTAATGAATTCTACAAGTGGACCTAATTGTAAAAGTCATAAAAACATAAAAATTATCAAGAAAAGCAAGAATTAAACTCACATGATGTAAAAATATGAAAACCAGCTTTCTCCAGACCTTCTATGGCGTTTTGGCTGAGAAAATATGAAGAAATGTCTAGATTTTTCAATTACATCATTATTTAACTATTAACTTTTATCTATTTCCAATTTTGCCCTTGTTCACATTGTTTTCTTGCTTATTTCATACCCAAACCGTCCAGCCATTAACCTTTGGGTCTAATTGCTCTTTAAATCCATCTTTTAAATACTTAAGCTATTTACTCACAATTTAACAAATTTTGTGCTATTTTCAATTTAGTCCTTTTAATTAGTTAGCCATCCAAGCGTTAAAATTTTCTAACGAAACTTTAATACTAACTCAATGACACTCCATAAATATTTATAAAAATATTTATAGCTCGATTTTCGACTTTGAGGTCTCGATACTTCATTTTTGACCCGTTTGACCTAATAAATTCTTTTAATTCACTAATTTCACCATTTCACAAATTCTTCTAAATTCTTACTTGACTCATAAATATTAAATTACTATCTTGTTCAATCTTATTTGTCGAATTTAGTGATCTCAAATCACCATTTCCGACACCACTGAAAATTAGGTCGTTACACTAAACCACTCAAACCACCCCACTAAACCACTCCACTAAACTATCCTAACCACTCCACTTGCCTACAAAAAAATTAGTTGTAAAATTTGGCTATAAAAGCCATTCAAGACTATGTTAGAAAGGGTTTTTTTTTTTTTTTGGAAAGGCTAGTTTTTGGAGATTAATCAAAAGATCAAAGCAAAAGAGGTTTCTTTTGTCTATTCTCATCTTAAGTTCTTTGTTTGTTTATTGTTTTCCTTTCAATTTTATTTTGTTTTTTTTTTATACGAAAGTAAAAATAAAAGTAAGAAGCTTACCCATATTTTCATTACCGAAAAAGTTTTTTTGAGGTCCGTGCCATGTCTGAATTGGTGGCAAACCAACGACCCATGGAGATCCGTGGATCGAGCAAAGCCGGACCAATGGCGGATTTAGAAGGGAGGAGAGAGTGTTATTTTTAATATTGTTATTATTTTCTATTATTATTATTATTACTAATACCACTATTATCATCATTATTACTATTATATTATAATACCTTTTCATTATCATTACTATTATGTTTTTACTATTATTATTATTATATTTTCTTTTTTAGTATTTACTTATATGTTATTATTTTTATATTAACTAATTTAATAAATATATATTTTTAGCATATTTATGTTATTTACATATCATTACTTTTTTATTATTATTTCATCATCTATTCTACTTATAGTTTTTAAATAATTTCAAACATTTAGCTTATTCATTATTTCCTTTCTCATTATTTGTTCGACTCATTTATCTTACCTTCGTATTTATCGTTACTATTCATATTTGTGTTTATGTTTATCTTGTTATAGTTATTGATTTTTATTTGTTATCGTTCTTTATTATCTCGTTCCATTACAATTTAGGTTTTATCTAACCCAATAATAATTCTTTCATAAAAATAAATATTCCGTATTTGATAATTCGAGACAATCATGCCCTAACTTCTGGTTTCGACTTTTCTCATTTAATCTAAATCTGAATACTCTTTTAAATCATAATCTGAGTTTTGAATAATACTTATTTTCGAAAGTACGAGGTGTTGTGCCCTAACTTACTGGGTATAACACTTCATTACCTCGAAGTAAGAATTTGTTTTAAAATAAAAGCAGTATTCGGTATTAGGAAATTCGAGAAAACGTGCCTTAACTTACTGGGTTTCGACTTTTCTTGTTTATCCTAAATAACCGAATAACCTTTTAAAAAAAAATTTAGAATATATGAATTTTAAATAAAGGCAAGCTCATTCTCAAAGTTTGAGATGTCGTGTCTTAACTTACTAGGCGTGACATTTTATTACTTCGAGATGAGAGAGTCTTTAACGTTTGTTTTAATCTATTCGGTCATTTTCAAATTAGCGTTTTTACAAAGAGGGATCGTATTTCAATGTCTTTCAAGCTTTCAATTTTTGACACTAAGATATTAATTAAACAACTAGGTACCAATTTTTGGGCGCTTCGAAGGTGCTAATCCTTCCTCGTGCATAACCGACTCCCGAACCTATTTTCTTGATTTACGTGGACCAAAATCGTTGTTTAAATAAATCAAACCATTTATTAAAAACAACCACTTTTACAAGGTGATCCAATCACACCTAAAAAGATTGGTGGCGACTCCTGTTTTCGTTTTTCTCCAAGTCGATACCCGTTTTTTTTTTAAAATGGTTACGACACTCTTCATCCTATTTTGCTAAGTCTCTCCATTTTTTGTATATTAGCCATCAACCCTGCTTCTTCTTCTCGTCTCTTCTTTTTCGATTGAAGGCTCTTAATTGAAGGATCTTGAACTTCTTCGAGCTCATACCTGTCTAGAACTATCATGGCTTATTGAGTAGAGTTCATCGCTGCTAAGAATGAGTTATGACATTGTACTCTGAAATGTGACTTTATGATGCATGCAAATGAAAAGAAGACTAAGTTAGCTGTAACAGCCCGATTTTGGGCCTAGTCGGAACAGTAGCTTCGGGACCACTATTCTGAGGCTAGAGAAAATTATTTTAGTATTATTTTGTGTTATAATATAATTTTATAAGTGCATGTAAATTTTGGTAAGTTAATTTTAGCGATTTCTAGTCCAATTTCGAAAAAGGACTAAATCGCGTAAAAGGTAAAAGTTGTGTGTTAATGGCTAAATGTGTTAATAGACTAGAGAACTAAAATTGGAGGCATTTAAAGGGAAATTAGACCCTTTTTAAGTGTATGGCTGGCCAAGGGGAGACCAATTGGTCAAAAGGCCAAAATTTGTGGCTTGTTTTAATTGACTAATTAGTAATAAAATAAAGAAAAGAAAATATCATCTTTTCTTCATCTTCTCTCCACCGAAAATGGCAGCAAAGAAAGGGTTTAGAAGCTGGAAACTTTCAGCAAAGAAACTCCCTTTATAGTAAGTGATTTTAATGTCTTTACTTGATGATTTTTACATTTTTGGAACCCCTAAAGCATGAGCTTTCATAAGAGGGGATTATTTTGCAAAATGATGAAGAGTCTAGGGTTTTACCATGAGATTAAATGTGTTGTTCGCTGTGTTTTTATGGAAGATTATGAGTCCTAGTTGTCTAATAAACAACTTTTGTGAAAGAAATTGCATGAAAATACCTTAAAAAGGGCTAGATTGCTAAGTTGTAAAATGAGTTGTAAATGTGTGAAATAGTTGAAATTATGAGTTGCTATAGTTATGAAAATGGTTCATCTAGACTCAAGGAGTAAAGAAATGTGATAAAAATTAATTTACGAGCATTGGGGAAAAAGTGCAAATATGCAAAATTTTAGGGGTCAAAATGAAAATTTGTAAAAATATGATTTTTAGACCCATATGAATATTGTGACTGATTGGTAGGCTAAATGTGATGTTATAAATGATGAAAATTGATATTTGGACCTAGAACAGAAAGAAATCGATTTATGGACGAGTATGTCCTTTTCACCTTTGTGGTATCGAGGTAAATTCGTATGTAAACAATACCATGCTATACATGTATTTAAATGTTATCATTACATGAATTGTACAGATATTAATGTGTATGTGATTAATAGAAATATGATAAGACGAAGCCTTAATAGGCGAGGAAAAATCCCGTTTGAACCTTTGGGCTAAATTAGGATACGAGTGACATGTCACTAGGAATTATGAGTCCAGATGACTAGCTCGAGAGTGAGCATTAAAATGTCATGAGATATGAGGTAGCTTTAGCTACAATTAAGGCACTTATGTGCAAAGGCTTTTCCGAGTATTCAATTAGTATTCCCAGTGTTCAACGGGTAATCCGAGGAAAGAGATGATAATGGTCCTAAATGAGGTAAGTCATTGGTAAGTTTGCGGTAAATAAATGCAATATTCTATTATTTTATGTTAATTTTGTTAATTTCCAGCATGTGTAT
This sequence comes from Gossypium arboreum, assembly GCF_025698485.1. Lineage (NCBI taxonomy): Eukaryota > Viridiplantae > Streptophyta > Magnoliopsida > Malvales > Malvaceae > Gossypium > Gossypium arboreum. The sequence continues at coordinate 4,264,723 of NC_069081.1, forward strand.
ATTTATTTTATGAAATTATTCAAAGAAGACTCAAGCATGAATTAACGGAGAAATAATTTCAGAAAGTCCCGATTGAACCTTAGGAATGTGTGGGATACAAATTGTCATGACATTTGGGTTCAAGGATACCATGTAAGACCATGCTAAGGCATGGCAATTGGTAAGGTTTCTAAGGCAAGGAAATCATGTAAGACCATGTCAAGACATGGCATTGATAAGTTACTATAAGGCAAAGGTCCCATGTAAGACCGTGCCAAGGCATGGCGTTGGTGAGTTCATAAGGCAAGGATACCATGTAAGACCATGTCAAGACATGGCAATGGTAAGTTTCAAAAGGATACCACGTAAGACCATGACAAGTCATGGCAATGGTAAGGTACCCATGTATCCTTTGTATTCCAAGTGGTTCAACGGGAAAATTTAAAGAGAATATCAAGGTAAGGTAAGTAAAATGTATTAATAAATATGTATTCTTACCATGATGGATAAAATGATGTATTAATTTTATGAACAATGACCATGAATGAGTAACTTAGCCTTGACAGATTTGAGTTACTACAGTAGTGTAACTTTAAAAATACACTAAAAATAGTGTAAAATAAGTTAGAGGCAGAATAAAATATGGGATTAAAGCTTAATGAGTCTATTTTCACATGAAAGAAATAGAGGAAGAAAAAGAATTCTATATTGTGTGATATTTAAATTCTTATGAAACAGGGTTTGAATGAATTTGAGATCCCCTGTTATGATTTTATAAATTCACCGTAAATTGTACAAAAATTATTAAGATTCATACCTTACATGTATGGATTCCTTATTGAGTTTATTTTTAAGGGAAAGAAACGGCATGGTAATTGGAATTCTGTACAGGGAGAAATTCTGTTTGTAGTGCACAGGGGTCAGAGTAGTCATACCCTGAAATAGGGGAAACTTTAACTAATAAACTGTACTAAATGGCTCAACCAAAAATTCTAGAAAAAAAATTATTAAGTAGATATATGAGTCTAGTTTCAAGAGAAATAGACGATAACATTATTCGAATCCTGTACTATGAGATAATTGAACTTTAGTGCAAAAGGGTTGAAACTGTTAGACAGTGAATCAGGAGCAAACTTGAGGAATAGACTGTACTAATTGGCTAAGTCAAAAATTCTGGAAATTTTATGAAAGAAAGATAAATGAGTCTAGTTTCAGCGAAAATTAACGGAACTTAATTCAGAGTTTCGTAGCTCCAGATATAAATAATTTACTGACCGTTGCTCAGAAAGATAGCTTGTAGTGAACTTGAGAATATGTTGTAAACATTGATAAAACAAGTTAATGAGTTGCTTATTGTTTTCATATGAACTTACTAAGCGAAAGCTTACCCCCTTCTTTCCCATGTACTCTAAGGTTTCCAAGTTTGTTCGGGTTGGAGTTCGTCGGAGATATTATCACACTGTCAAGCTAACGCTATTGGTGTAGTGATTTCAAGTACTTTGAGTCTATGGCATGTATAGGAGTTTAAATATTAGAGCATGTGATATGGCTTTAACCATATGTGTTGGTCTATTTTGATTATGGGGTTGTAAATCCATTTTAATTATGCATGCATGTGCTATGGTATTACGTGATGAGTTTATAATGATTATAGCATGAATGTGGTAAAGATGTGAGAAAAATCTATGATATCTATTGCATGTGAAATTACCATGGTCATGTCATGTTAGGAATGTTTAAGTGCCTAATTTTGCGATGTTGTATGCTATTGTATAAGTATGTGTGCATGTGTTGTGAGGGTGACAAAATGGCTTGGAAAATAGCCTTGTATTTGTCCAGGTTTTTGGACATGGGTTCAGGACACGGGCGTGTCCCTAGCACACGGGCGTGTGCTTTATACCTACACGGGCGTATGAAGCCTTGATGCAAGAGATTTTCTAAGTTTTTCATGAGTTCTCGGTTGGGTCCCGAACCACTCCGGATGTATGTTTTGGGCCTCGTAAGCCCGTATATGGGACAGATTGTATGTGAAAAGAAAAGTTTTTAATTATTTGAGATTTCATAGCCCTGTTTAGTATAAAAGTGTTAGTAAAAGTCAAGTAGCACCTCGAACCCCGTCCTGGCGTCGGATGCAGGCGAGGGGTGTTACATTAGCACCATGATTAATAGGCAAGAATAAAATAAGGAAAATACAATAATAATGTAAAAAAGAACAATTAGAGCCAAGGCGATTTTTTTCGGTTACTACATTAGTTAAACGATTTAGTCAGTTAAGACACAAGACAATTTGGGTATATTCTTATGTTGGTTTTTTTGACGTAAGCCTTATAATGGGCTTTTTGAAAGTTGTTATTCTAAAATTGAAAGCTAAAATTAAAATAGTTGTATTTACGAAGAGTTTGAATATGACGAAGAGATTGTGTTCAACTTAGATTTATAGTGAATTTTTTTTTAATCTCAAATAAGTTGTTTTTGGCTATTTTCATGGAGGTTTTTTTTCCTATTTAACTTGGGATTTCATTAACAAATATTTTTCAATATATATAGCCTACAAAAAGTCAAGTTAATCTCAATTTATTTGAGCTTATCATTGCTATCCATGAAGTCTATAAATAGGTTGTTATGTCACACATTTAAAAGAAGCCTTTTGGAGTGCTTTTGGCTGGTTATATGTGATGTAAGTGAGGTTTTTGAAGTAAATGATTTTGTAACACCCTAAAAATTTCTATAGTAAGATATTATCCTTAATATAGTAAAATAAGGAAATAAAGTGACAAGAAGAGGAAAAATTGAGTTATGTCACTGGGAAGTATATTATGACATATTGATTCAAGAAAGGACTAAATTGTAAAAGTGAGAAAATTTTTGTGGCCCAAGAGTAAATACTCAAAATTTGAGGGATTAAAGTGTAAATATGAAAAGTTGAAGGACTAATTAGTGCAAATATTTGAAGGGTGGAATGATCTAGAAACCAAGGAAAATTGATGAATTAGGACCAAATTGAATAGGTGAAGAATTATGAGGGACTAAATTGTAATTTTACCAAATTAAGTGATGATTCAAGAATGGAATTTTAAAAGATCACTAAGGGTAAAATGGTTAATTGGAACAGAGAGAAATCTAGAGATAATGATGATATTGGAGATATTTTAGATAAATTAAATAAATAAATATTAGTTTATTAATATTTTAAATTGATTTTTAAATGATATTTTATTATTTTATTATTATTTTATTTAATATATATAAGAAAAGAAAGATGAAGAATCATCATCTTTTCTTTCCTATGCAAACCAACGTGAGACAGGAAGAAGAAAAGAAGTTTTCTTTCTTTACAATTTAGTCCTTCCACCAAAAATTCATTATTTTCACTTAAAAATTGAAAGAATTTTCATAGCCATCAAAAGAGAAGGATAGCAAGGAGATGATGGGGAGCAAGAATATCAAGTTGGATTCAGGAAATAGAAGCTGGAGGAGAAAAATCAAGTTAAAGATTGAAGTTAATAAGAAAAGGTAAGAACATCAAGATTTCAATATATTTTTATGTTTAATATTGTTGAAAAAGCATGGAATTGATGTTGATTTAGAGTTTTCTTATATATGGTCTTATGTTCTTGTCATGTAGTGAAGAGAAAATAAGAGAAAGTAATGAAAAATAGTGTAGACTAGAGGTGTGCATGGGCTGGGCTACCCGGCCCAGCCAGAAGGCCCGTCCAAAAAATAGGAGGGTTCAGGTAAAAATATAGGCCTAAAATATGGGTTTGGGTAAAAAAATAAGGCCCGTTTAGAAAATGGGCTGGGCTCGAGTAAAACTTTTTTGGCCCGGCCCGAATTATATACTAAATATATATTTTTTTATTTTTAATCATATTTATATATTTTTTAATTTTAATATAATCAATTTTTATTATGTGTATTGTTTCAAGAATTGTTTTAATATATTTTTTATTTGTTTCTTGTTTTAATATTTGTTTTAAATGTATTTAATGATTTAATATATTTTAAAATTTTTTATTTAATGAAATAAGTTAAAAAAACTTAATATGGGCCAGGCCGGGCTCAGGCTTAACAATTTTAGTTCGAGCTAGGCTTGGACAAAATTTTAGGCCCATATTTCGGGCTGGGCCGGGCTCAGGCCTAGAAAATGGGCCTAAAATTTTCAGTGGGCCCGGATCGGCCCATGCACACCTCTAGTGTAGAGAAAGAAAATAAGGGTGTTATAAACATGGTAAATAATACCTTGCACTAAAACAATTTTGGACAGCAGCAATAGTCTAAATTTGAAAAATCACCAAAAATTTTGGGAATTGAATTAGAGGTTAAATAAATATAAAATTAAAGCTTATTGAGTCTAGTTTCTTTTATAAGAAACGATGTAAGAAATGAAATTGTAAATTGTGAGATATAGTAAATTTTGTGAGATAAGGTCAGAATGATTTCGGGTTCCTCTGTTCTGACTTTGGAAAATCATAAAAAATTGGAGAAAAATAATTATAGGCTTAAATTTATATGATTAGAATTATGAATGAGTCTATTTTCAAGATAAATAAATGGGAACATCATTTGAATTATGTACTATGAGATAATTAATTTTTAGTTAAGAAGGGTTGGAATTGTCAGACAGCAGAATAAGGGTGACTTTAAATAATAAACTGTACTTATGGGCTAAACCAAAAATTCTGAAAATTTTATGGTAGGAAGATACATAAGTCTAGTTTCATGGAAAATTATCAGATCTTAATTTTGAGTTCTTTAGCTCAAGATATAAATAATTTAGTGACTATGATGCAAATGGACAGTTTTAAATATACATATAAGTAAATAGTGAAATTATTGATATTGTTATTTGTAGCATGTTATATAAATTAAGGATGTATAACGGAGAGGAGGAGGAGGAAAATATGTATGAATACTCATCTAGCATGGCTAATTTGCATGTTTTAGGCTCAGGGACTAAATTGAATAAAAGTAAAACTTTATTGGTAATTTTGTAAAAATGTTAGAAATGACCAATTTACATGAAATGGATTATTTTATTATTTAAAATTACAAAATTGAATGAAATTATTAATTTAGCTCAAGATCGGGAAAAACATGTTTTAAGGATTAAATTAAAAATTGTTGAAATTATGGAAAATTCTGATATTTTATAGAATTCATGGGTTGTTATCAATTTGTTTGAGAATAACAGCTGGAAATAAGGATTAAATTGCAATAATTTTATTTTTTTTAGCCTAAGGATGAAATCGTCATTAATTAAAAAGTTTAGGGGTAAAATAGTAATTTTGTTTAGAGCGTCAATTGAATGTATTAGAAGATGAAATAAATGAAAACGACGATCAAATTTCTTTATAAAGATCCGGATGACTCGAATACGAGACTTGAACGTGGAAAAGAAAAGATATCAGATTAATGAAATTATAAACATGAACAAGTAACGAGGTAAGTTAGTGTAACTTGAATTGTATTTTTAAATGCATGAAATATCGATATAATGAATTACCTGATTTATGTTTATGAAGAAATGGCAAGAGAATGATATTTATCATGACATGTAAATAGGTGATTATCTTTTATACGTTGATACAAGGAAATTAATAAAATTGAGACGAGTAATAAATTCAAGTATAACATATCGAGAAAAATAAGTACGTTAAGGGACAATATGTTTGATTTTAATTGGTTCCAAATATGAACGTTAGATGAAATGAAATATCTGATAAATAAATCTGTAACTCTGGTAATGCTTTGTAACTCTATTCTGGTGACGGATTTGGGTTAGGGGCGTTACAGATTTGTAGCAACTAGGGTCGATGTTGGGATTGCAATTACTGTTTTGTGTAAGGGTATATTAGGCTTAAATCAATAGGTGATCTTGATTGTTGAAAAAGAATCATTTATTAAACGAGACTCTGTGGAGTAGGATTATTTCTTAGCTGCGTTAACAAACAATGTGTGTAAATCTTTCCTTATTTTCTCTATTTTTCGTTCCTGTTTCATTGGTTGATCAAACTTGTATCTGAATACATGTTTGAGCAATCATGTTCAACTTATAGCCAACTCATGTATTTTTCCAATATATATATATATTTATGCATATTATAGGGTTTATTTCTACAAAGGTTTAGGCATGATTCTATCCTATAATTGGGTATCTAAAATGGTCAATGCATGGTTGAAGGTTGATTCTGATACACAAGGTGATGTGATTCCGGTCATATCATATTACGATGCAATTCGGAAATGTTTAAATTGCCCAAATTGGAATGGCCCAAGTGCAAAATGAAGCTTATCAATCAAATTGGGCTGAGCCGAATGTCTATGATGGTTAATTGGGTTCAAGTGTGGAGCAATTTAGTGGTGGGTTTGATTAATTATGGGACAATTTAAAAGACTTTAATTAAGTTTTAATTTAGTTTATGTTTGCATCTTTAATTAATGTCTTGCATTATTTATCTGCACCTTTAAATTGTGACTTGCATTATGTGTTTTGCATTTAATTAGGCCATGCATTAGCTCGGGATTCTTGAAACTAGGTTCGTATCTATCTTTTTTTTTAATCATTAAAAAGTTTCAAAAAAATAAAAAAAAAAAGAGAAAAATTGAAAAAAGAAAAAGGAAAAGAATTCGAAAAAAGATTCTAATTTGTTTTTTCGAAAAAAAGAAAGTTCGAGTGAAAAAATTTCAGTTTCTATTCCTTTCATCAAGTTTCATTCATTCTTTTATGAACATTCTAATGTGTATTCTTGTTGCAAGCACCCATGAATAGCCAAAGCCAATTTCCAAGCCACTAATTTTGAAGTGTTTGAATGAGTTCTCTTAGTTCTATTGAGAGCCTATGAGAGAAAATTGCGAGTGGAAAAAGGCACGAGTGCGGTAAGAGCATCTGAGAGGTAAAAGCCAAGATTTTGGAGTGAAACATGAGCAGAATGAATAATTCTTTTTTATCAAACTTTTACGAGTTTGTGGTATTCACCCAATTGTCTTATCACTTCGTTTCCCATCAAGGAGTATGGCGACTTGGCTTACCAAGGTTCGAGTATTCTGTCAAGTTTAAGTGGGTCATAGTTTTAATATAGCTACAGTTCCTTAAAATATTCAAGTGCTTCGGGTCAAGATTTTCCACCAATTGAACCTATTCAAGATGGTCCTTCCATTTGAACTATTTTCCGAACTATCCAAGTTGGGGAATTCGTATGACAAGGGAACCTAAATAAGTTTTACATTACCCACAGAGGATAAGTTCCCTTTTCCCCACCCATTACAAGCTCCAAATGGAAGGGTTCAATTTTGGGTGGTCTAATTTTCCATGGAATATGTAATGGCTACGGTCACACAAATGCCATGGTACTCTCTTTCCATGGGTGTTCTTCAAACATATGTAGTATTACAGTGTTATAGAATTCAGGGATTTGCTCCTCCTAAAAAGGACACATCTAGGTGTAGGATCATTTTATGTATAATGTAATCAAGAGCTGAAAAAACTTTTGAATTGATAAGTCATATTATTTTTTTCCATGATGTTACTTAATTGATATCTAAATAATTAAACTTTAGAATTATTAGTTAACATTTAAATAATTAATGCAAAGAAGTATACATGATGATAGCCAATTGTTTTCCCCTTCTACTAATAAAAATCAATTGAGTGCTTAAAAAAGTACATCTTATTGAGTCTCTAATGACAAAAAAAAATAAATCAATTATGCTCTTCTGAAAACCGTTAGTTGACCAGCTTGACCATTAACGATACTGACATTATTGATAACAACCATCAAAAGATGACATGTGGCAAGCCATGTTGAAGGATGTTTATGTGACATGCCATGTCAACAATTTTTTACAAAATATAAAATTAATTAATAAAATTACATATGGAATAAGCTTAAACAATTAGTTATCCAGATTTATTTGAATCTTAATAACCATTTATTTAGATTCATTCTAGATGCGTTCAAAATTATAGAAAATTAGAAATCATAAAAAATATCAATAATTATTTAAAATTCTAAGAAATTAAAATATGAAAAGAATTAAAAATAATAATAATTTATAAAAAATTATAAACTTAATAAAATGTACATCTAAAATGAGCCTAAACTAATGATTGTTAAAGTTTAGTTCAACCTAAACATATGATTATTTAAACTCATTTTGGAGTGCAAAACTATAAAAATTTTAAAATTTTAAAATATATTAATAATTCTAAATATATATATATATATATAAAGAATAAGAACTATAAACTCTTTTTCTATTAATATAGTAAAAATTAAATTATATTTTATGTGAATACTATCAACTTCCACATTTGAAATCCAAACTATTTAAAAATATTTTAATATTTTTAATTTTTTCATATTTGAATCTTTATGTCAATCGTTTCTTTAATTTTTGTTTCATACTTTAATTTTTAAAATTTTAAATAATTATTAATATTTTTGTATATATTTTTTTTATTTTAATGGTTTTGCACTTGTTTAGAATGGATAAATGTGTATCCAGATTCAAATATTATTTAATATTTTTTATATTTTCTATTTTTTTTATAGTTTTACACCTATTTAGAATGAAATGAACAAATGTGTATCTAGATTTAAATGTTATTTAATATTTTAGATGTTTTCTTTTCTTTTTCTTTTTTCTTTTATAGTTTTGTACTTATTTAGAACTAAATGGACTAGATTCATTCTAGATGTAATTATTTCTCCACCATCTTTTGCCTTCTTCTTCACTTTCCGGTGAGCAACTGCCGCTAAAGAATTCAATATTCTTTGATTTCCGGCATCAGTGCACAGTAACCGGCAAAAAAAACCTTTTTTAAAAAAAATTATTTTCCTTCTTTTCTTTTAAATGGATATCCTAATATCCACCCATCATGGTGTATTTTTCAAAATTTTAATTAAATAGAAATTAAACTTAAAAAATATCCTCAAAATTAATTGAAATTCAGTCTAAATTTAATTGTGAAATTCAATTCAATCCCAAAACTTGTAAAATCAGTTTGATTCAGTCCTTGTTTAAAAATCTAGAAGTTTAATTTTAGTTTTAAAGCTAATTTTACTTAAAATAAAAATCAATTTTAGCTCTTGCCGAACGATTCTAGGGTCTAATTAATTCACAATCGTAAGTATGGACAAAATTGTAAGTATGGACAAAATTAAATGTGAACTTAATTATGGAAGTACGTGTTTGACTCAATCTGAAGGAAATTATAAACTAATATATATATATATATAATCCACAGCTCACCTAACGTGGATACATAGGGGACCCATGAAATTTATTTAAGATGTCAGAATCTTTATTGAGTACTAATTTGTGGTTGCAACAACCGATCATTAATGTCCACAAGCTAAATAAGTTATTTTTATAATTTTATAGCGTCGATTGAGTTTTACTTCGGTTGATATCAATATTTAATGTGAAATGAAATAAATTTAAATATGTTAAAATATATTTATTTTCTTATTTAATGATTAAGAGATATTTTTAAATGGTGAAATTTCAGTTTATTCGAAAATAGGGGAATGTGGTTGTTGATTGGATAGTTAGAACTTGTCTGAAAGGGGAAACCGAACTTTCTATTATCGATTTTCCTACTATTCATGTTAGGAAGCTTTTGTTAGAAGATGAATTGGGTAATTCCTTTGTAAAGGATAAATAACGGCACTTGGCTATCTTCTTTATTATTAAAAAAACGAAAGTCGCGCTTAATTAATTAATTATTTATATTAAATTGAAAAATAAAATATTAGAAATTAAAATATAATCAAAGTAATATTTTCAGAACTAGTTAAGTCACTAGTTCAGTATAGTTCAATTGAATAAATTATTAAAAAAGAAAATTAAAGAAAAATAATTTCATTGATTTTTTTAGCTTGGTTTAATCGATCCGTACTGGTTTGCGGGTCAATTAGTCTGATAACTCCTTTGGATCTATACCCCGATCGATTGAATTCGATTCAAACAACCATGATTCTAAGTCTCTACACTTCATACATTTGAAATTTATTATTCCTGTTTTTATTTTCAAAAATTTAACCTCTTTACCTTTTAGATTTATAAATCTACTTTCAAATTATATATAACCAAATAACATTTTAATTGAAAAGTTAACGATATTAACTATTTGAACTAATTAATTACATTATAAAAATATTGAACTAATTAATAACATTATAGAACATGTTAGAAATTAAAATATAAAGATTAAATCTCAAATTTAAATATATTAGAAGGACCAAAATTAAAATTAACCACTTTTATTATATAAAAGAAGAAGAAGAAAAAAAGCATGGTGGGTGTGTGCGTAAGTATAGATTTATTATTAATAAATATTAGATTATCAAATCTTCGTGATATATAAAAAAATTATAAAATTGATAGAAAATAGAATGTTTTGTTTTGGATTTAAATTCAATGATTCTTATAATGTTTGTATATTTTTTAAATTTATCAACATATAAGAAAATAATACTTTTAAAATAATCAAAAGACGGTTGCAGCAGGGGTTGTGATTCGAGATGAAAACGGGGAAATTTTCGGGGCTCCGATTTACTAAAGAGTTGGGTTTTCTATCAATAATAGTCGAGGCAGATTCAAGATCTATTATGAGGAAGATTAATAATCATGAACAGGATTTCTCAGATATAAGTGCTCTTACATGGTCCGAAAAGGAGATAGCGAAGGAGTTTCAGGCTCACGCCTTCCACTTCCTTGGTAGATCAGGAACAAAACAGTGCATGCAATGGCGCAAAAGGGATTAAGTCGAGGCAAGGATAGCTACTGGGTCGAAGATGCTCCGGCGTTGGTAGAAGAAGCGGCTGCAGAATACTGTCGTCTTCATGAACCTCTATTGAACTGTTGGTTTTCTTTGAAGGGTTGTGAGGATTTGCATTCTAATGACTTCATTTCTTTTTTGGTTGCTTTCTATCCAATATTGTTAATTATCTTGTTTGAGCAAATGCCGGTCAGAATCCCACGACTGAGGGATTCGTTTTAGTGCTTTTCTTGTAATTATTGGTTCTTTTAATTGTTTTTCTTTGTTCCGTTCTTCAATAAAGAGGCCGGCTTTTGAGTTCAAAAAAAAATATTAATTGTTTGGAAAAAAATGAATTTTTGGTAATTTTACCTTATTGATACATAAATATTTTATTTTTCAATAATTTTATTATCTGTATATCTTGTGTAGAAATATATTAAAAAATGTACTTATTCATTCATATGACTTTTAAAGATTATTATTATTTTTAATTCATGAGCAGTTGAAATTATAATAGATTAAAAAAAGGGTTAAAAGGCAAGATTTAAAAGCAACCTTAATTTTGTTATGGCGGCACAGTTAGCGGCAGAAGATTTTTACTCGTGTGAATATAGACTGAAAAATGATTATTTTTTATTTTTTTAATTAAATTTTGTCTTCAATTTTTAGGAAAATAGTTCAATTAATTTTTCAATAAAAATATTGAAATTTTAAGACGTGAAAGTGATAAAAGGATGTAAAGGAAGGCATACAAAAGTGGATACTTGTTATTTGTTAAGGTTTGGGTTGAGCAGCAAATTTAGAAAGGAAAAGAGAAGAGCATGGGTTTGTTGAAGATATACAAGTTTTTTCTGCATGGGGTGTTGAAGCTAGCTGGGATTAGCCCTAAAAAGATAGAGATCCAGCCAGGAACGGTAGTCAACTTTTGGGTCCCAACACAGATCACCACAAAGCCAGCCGTAGTCTTCCTACATGGCTTTGCCTTTGACGGTATCCTAACATGGCAGTTTCAGGCGTTAGCTTTGGCCAAACACTATTCCGTTTACGTCCCCGATTTCGTCTTCTTCGGCGATTCCATCACCGACAAGAGTGAGAGGTCGGTGGAGTTCCAAGCTGAGTGCATAGCCAAAGGGTTGAAGAAACTGGGTGTCCAAAAATGTACCCTGGTCGGTTTTAGTTATGGAGGAATGGTTGGTTTCAAGATGGCTGAGATATACCCTGAGTTGGTCCACTCTATGGTGGTCACCTGCTCCACTATGGCCTTGACTGAGTCCATCAGCAAAGCCCGACTCCACCGTCTTGGGTTCAACAGCTGGCCAGATTTTTTGCTCCCTGACTCAGTCCAGGGCGTCGAAACCCTTGTTCAACTTGCTTCCCATAGTTTTCCAAAGTTTCCCAATTTTATTTACAAAGAAATTTTGGAGGTAATCAGTTTTGACTCCCGAGTAATTTTTATTATTATTTTAAAGGAAAACTGTTAAAGATAACATATCATTAATATAAAATAAAAATATATATATAAGGACTTAGAAAGTAAATGTTACCAATTTTATTTAAGAATAATTATAATTATTTTGTTTCTCATTCAAATTTTAGTTTTTTTTAAATTTGATATATAATTGATTTTCTTAAAAATAAAAATATTTAAATTTATTTCTAAACCCTTCAGTATTTTTGTTTTACATAAGTGGAGAAATTATTTTATGGATTCTTCCCATCACATCATTTATAGTCTTTTTTTAATTATTTAATGACATTCCAACAAATTTTTCCATGTCATTAGTACATAATTTGAATTTTTTTTACTCAGAATCTTAAACCCCGAACCTAAACCTTGAACATTAAACTTCAAACCCTAAACCTTGAGTCCTGAACCTTAAATCTTGAACTCGAATCTGAACCCCAAATACTAAATCCTAAACACTTTCGATGTTTGGGATTCAGGGTTTAAGGTTTGAAGTTAGAATTTAGAGTTCATGGTTCATGTTTGAGTTTAAGATTTAGGATATTAAATGTTCAAGGTTTAAGGTCAAAGTTCGAAGTAAAAAATTTACTAAAAATATGTGTTAATGACATAAAAAAACTGTTAAAATGTCATTAAAAAATTGAAAAGAGGCCATTGATAATATAATGGGAAAGGTCCATAAAATAATTTATCTACATAAGTGATAATGTGTTATCTTATTATTAATTAATAAAGTAGGTATCAAATATTTTATTATTATTAACTTTTAATTATAAATAATAAATTATTCAAAATTATTACAGGAATATGTAAATACAGAAGGGAGAAAGTGGAACTCTTAAAGGCTTTGGTTATAAGTGATGAGGAATTTACAGTCCCTAGTTATCATCAGGTACGTCGCTCTCATACAAGTTTTGGTTAATTATTGGAAGATTATGTTCAATAATCGAACTCTTTTGGAAATAAATTGATAGCATATTCTGAAAACTACATTTATAATTATATATATATATATATATATATTTCTTTCCTAGATATGGATATATAACATTTATTTTTATTCAAACCCTATTAATGGAATAATTATTTTATAGACCTTTTCTATCACATCATTCATGATCCTATTCAATTAAAGAGGATATATAATTTTTTTTACATTATATGTACATTCTGACTAAACTTTTAAATAAAAATTATATATCTTTTTTAATCTGATGGGATCATAAATAATATAATAAAAATGGTTCATAAAATTCTACTATCATTTTCCTTAATTTTATAATTTAATTTTATATCAAAAGTAATTTTAACAATAAATATATCTAGTATTTCATAATCTATATAATTATATACAAAATAAAAGCTATAAGATTTATTTTTTGTTGACACGTATTTCACCTTTGGTTCTCTCTTTTCTTTTGATATTATAAGAAAATGAAGAGATCTCAGTATTGGTTTTTTACACTCATTTTGTTATATATTTTTATAATGTTATTAATTAATTAAAATAATTTATATCATTAATTATTTTATTCAAAATATTAATGTGCTATTTTGGTAAAACCTATTTTACCCCACACAAAAAAACAACTAATGAGGTTATAATAATAAAGAGACTAAATTAGATCAAATAAAAGTATACATATTAAATCATAAAATTAAACATAATAGAGTGATGTATATTATAATTATGACTTAAGAAAGTTTATATCAAACACAACCATGTATATATAGTCATTAAATGTATAATAATAAAATTAAATATTCAACATCATTCAATCTAGACCTGTTCATGAGTTAGGTTACTCGTCCAGATTCGAATGTCTATTTGAAATTTGAGAGGGTTTGGGTAAAAATATTAGGCTCGAACAAATTGACTTAGACAAAAAATATTTAGGCCCATTTAAAATATGAGTCAGGCTCAGGTTTGAATATTCAAGGTCAAAGCTCGGCCTGACCTAACCTGACCTATTTTTAAGTTTATAATACTTTATATTATATTATTTTTATATATGTAATTTAGAACACATTAAAAAAATAAATTTATACTAAATATATAATACTACTGTAATGTAAATATTAAAATAATGTTAAGATGACTATAAAAAATTTTAATAAGTAAAAATGTATAAAATAATTAAATATTAAAATAATATAATATAATATTTTAAAAAAATTAATATGGGCGGGCCTAAATTGGGTTTAGGTTAGTCCTTTGCAAATATAGACAGATTTAGGCAAAATCTTAGGCTCATATTTCAGGCTGAATCGAGCCAGAACTAAACCCAACCTATAAACACCTCTAATTTAATCTATCTTTTTACAGAATTATGTATACATATTTGAATATTAGATTTATTACTTAGTATTAAGTCCTAGTGCATAGGAATATGAGGAAAAATATATTATTACTTAAATTCACTTTGAAATTAATATAAATATTTTAGATATTTTGATTTGTTATAAGAACAAAAGGATTTAAGATATTGAAACTGAATATTCATTTTATTTTAAAAAATAAAATATAGTTGCTAGAAATAATTTAATAAATTTTAATATTTTAAAATTCTAACTAATAACACAAAATACAATCTATTCTTTTCAATTATTTTTTGTATATTTTATATATATTTTTTATCTTTTGAGAAAAAAATAGTAGAAATAATTGGTCAATTTTGATTTCATAATCTTAATAATGAAAAACTCTGGCTAAATACTAATTTTATGAATTTGTAACTTGATTAACACAAAAGTTGATTTTTTCTTCTAAAAATTGTTTTGATTAATTCCTAGTAAAGATAGTTTAGCTTTCATATTAAAAATATAATTTGTTAATAAAAATATCAAAATTGTAATTTTGATCTTTCTATTATGCTCAAATTTGATATTTAATATTTATACTTTAATTTGATACAATCTAGTCATCTACTTTTACAATAATATAAGTTAGTTCAAATATTTAACATTTTAACTGGAATAATCAATGGTGTTTACTATTTTGACTAATTAATGATATTATGTACAAAAATCAAATTACGTTAAATTAAAATATAAATATTAAATCTTGGATTTAATAATCTAATTGTTTGATTAGGATTTTTAGCCTTTAAGTTTTTTTTAAAATTAATAAATTAAGGGTTTAATTTATTTTAGTTATTTTATTTAGGGGTTTTATTTTTAAGTTTTTAGGTCTTAAAATCATTGGGGAAAAAATGCATTAATGACGTTACCGTACCCTGTCTTGCATGATAGGCTTTTAGGTTGGGAATTTAAAAGCATTGATATGAAAACTTAAATTTATTGTTGTAATGTTGCTCAGTCATCCTAGGAGGAAAGAAAGGGAAGGAAAATATAAATTAAAAAAAAAAAAATATATATATGTTTTTAGTAAATTACAATAATAAAATAAAGTTCAAACAATAAATAAGACATAAATCTAAGCCACACCCGAGATTATGAATACACTTGACCATCACGCCATAACATGAGATTTATTATTTTTATAGTTAAAAATACCATAAATATATATATCTTTACATGCAAATATTTGTTTCCATATGTTCTGGAGCATTTAGGTATCAATTGATTTGATGAATTACATAGTTGGTGAATGTATTAATGTAGTAGTGTTGGTTTGCGAGAAGTGAAATAATATGTAGAAATTGGTGGCAGAGGATACATGTTTTGTGGGGGAAGAATGACAAGATATTTGAGGTGGAGAATGGCCAGTACTTACAACAGTAAGTAACATTTTTTATTTAGTTTGTTGTTGAAAGGAGGAATGAGGATTGTGATTGTGATTGGTGACAGGCAAATAGGGGAGAAAGCGAGTGTAGAGTACATAGAAAATTCAGGACATATCGTTCAACTTGAAAGGCCATTCAAGTACAACAGCTGCCTCAACAAAATCCTGCCTTCTCTGTCTTCTTCCTAACCTCTACCCGATTTCAGATCCAAGCTAATCATGTTTAAGTATTTTAATAATATTTGGATATCATTTTGTTCCATAAATCTACCATTTTAACCATATTTTTACATTGTTTTCTTTTCACAATATATCTTTATTTACTATAATAATACATTTCAAGCAAAACTGTAACACTCTACAATTCAGCCTAGAAATTTTAACCGAATTCTCAATGTCACATTAAGTACCAAGATGGCCCAAAACAAAAACACCGCTCTAACTCTCTTAAAAAAGACATTTTTCAAAACAAAAGAAAAAATATCACTTTTGCTCGAACATTACCGAAACCAGTAGTGGCCTTACCTAAGTGTTGAAAACATTATATTATTGTTGCCGAAATTAAATTAAATTTAAATTAGGGTATTAGGTTTTTAATTGTTTAGGGTTTTAGGGTTTATTTTTTTAATTACTAAGTATTATTTTGGAAAAAATAATTTTTAAAATATGAGTTTTGAAAAAATAAATTTGATGTGATGAGATAGATTTTTTTTAACGTAATAAAGGGAAAATTTTCATAATTAGACATGTCGAAATCATTTTTTGAAATCGACCTTTTGTTTTTTTTTTTTAAAACGAAAAATGAGAATCACCAACAATCCTTTTTATGAGGTGGGATCGGATCACCTCGTAATTTGATCATTTTAAATAAATGTTTGATTTGTTAAAACAAAAATTATTTTTGTGGGTCTATGAAGTTCAAAAAATAGGTTCGAAAGTTAGTTACGCATGAGGAAGGGCTAGCAGCCTCGATACACCTAAAATTGATACTTAATTGATTACTTAATATCTTAGTATCGAAAATTGAAAACTCGAAAAGAATTTAAAATATGATCCCTCTTTATGTTAATGTTAATTTCAATTAAAATTACTCGAGTAAATTAAAATGTATAAAACGCCTCTTTATCCCGAAGTAATAAAATGTCACATCCTATAAGTTAGGATACGACATCTCGTATTCTTGAGAATAAGTTTGCCTTTTATTATTTTTATTTTAATCTCACGTATTTTTAAAAGAAGATTTGGTCATCTAAGTTCAACGAGAAAGTATAGATCCCGTAAGCTAGGGCACAACTTCTCGAGTATCTAAATACCGAACATTGTCTTATTTTTAAAATTTTTAGTTTTTTATGAATTCGGGTAAAAATTAATATAAAGCTTAAAATGATATGTAGTTAAATTCGTTTGAGTATGGCTTAAAACATAAACTAGTGTTTAATAACGATGATGCAACATGAACTTATAATGAACGAATAAAGCATAAAAACGATGATAATAAAAATATACATATTATTACAATAATAAAAAGATAATTGTGATAGTAATAATAATAATGATAATAAAGCAGTAATAATAACGGAAGCATAAATAAAATAAATAAAGAAAAGAAAAGTTAAAAGAAAGAAAAGAAAAACTTAATAAATAAATATATACGAGGATTTAAATAAATATGTATGTATATATATATAAAATGAATGAACAAAACACAATATATAAGTAAAAGAACAAGCAAACAAAAAAATAAAAGGAATAAATAAATAAACAAGTAAATAAGTAAAAGATAATAAAGGCTTAATCGAAACTTAAACGAAATTAAAAAAGGGTAAACTGGAATTAAAATGAAATTTGAAGTCTTAAATAATAGTAAAATGAATGAATAACCATAAAAGGATTAAATTGAATTTTAAACAAAATTAGAGTATAAATTGTAATAAACTAAATAATAAAACCGAAATAGGGACTAAAATTAAACCCGCGCAAAAGAATGAGGGCTAAGTGGGAAAATATCCCCAGTCCTTAAAATGCACCGTTTCCTAAAAGACCAAAATGAAAAGAAACTGAAATTGCAAGGTAAAATTAAAAAAAAAGAAAGCAAGACTAAATCGAGAATGGGCGACAAAGCGGAAGGATTATTTGTGCAAATATCTCCCCAAAGAAGAAACACGCAAATCCCAGCTTTGAAACGGGTTGGATTTCGGGTATGATGCAAAACGGCGTCATTTTGGCCATAGAAACTTGGATCCAAAACGGCACTGTATAGACGCATATATAAGTAAAAAAATCATGAAAAAAATAGACACTTCCTCTTATTTTTTAATTTTTCTGAAAATTCTCTCAGGGCTTCTCTCGCCCTTTCTTCTGAGGCCCTAACCTCGACCGTCAATCCGCCGTGGCCACCGGTCAACGGCGACGATGACCATCGCCTCCGGTGGCCGGAGTTCCTAGGGGCCTATTTTCATCTTTTTCACTCTAGATTTTGAATCTAAACGCGAAAATATAGAAAAAGAAAAGAAAATTTCACCCATCGCCTCCTCTTTCGCCCTTTGACCCCTCAAATTCCTCTTAAATGAAACCCTAATTGAGACCCCAAAGGCATCCCATCGCTTTCGCAAAAGGAAAGGGGCTCCGATCGCGGTGAAATACGGAGAAAACAAGTAGGTTTTTAAAACCCTTTTTATTTTTGTGTTTTATACAAAAAAGAAATTAAAAGATCACATTTTCTCTTAACTTTGAATTCTTTTGATTAATCTTCTGTGCGTAATCTTACATTGGTTTGGTCTGGGTTTTTATAGCCGAAAATACATTATATTTACTTCTTTTTGCACTGTTTTCGCTGTCTATTTGCCTTGTTTCTGGTTTGTCCTCTTTTTTTGCTTGTTTGCAGGTTTGCGAGGAGTCAACAGACACAGGGGCTTACCAATTTGGTGTAAGGAAGGCCACCTCGGGCAGTGGGCGTACTGTGGAGGCACATGGGCAGTGGCACATTAGGCTTCGTATTTTTGGGTTAACTTTTTTTATTTTTTGGGCCATAGTGTATTCAAGTGTATTCGGGCCCTGAAACGGACTTGTAGTTGGATTGTCTATTTGTTTGGTTTTGTTTATCTAATTTTACTTGGGCCTTTTGTTTGTTTGTAATTTGGGCCCGTGCAAATTGGGTTATTACAGCTGCCCCTCTTTGCTTATTGTTGTGTAACGGGAATGAAGCAAAAACTTTTAATAAGGACCAACTTTGCCCAGTTTCGCCAAATCTCGACTCTACAAGTAGCCTCTCTTTAACCCACTACAATTTCGGAGGTATAGAATTCGTCGCTTCAACCTACTCCATTGCAACTTTAGGGAGATAAGGTTTACTTTAATGATTTCAATCCATCCCACTGCAATTTCATGGGTATAGGATTTGTGGCTTTAATCTGTTCCACTGCAACTTCAATGAGATAAGATTTGTCATAATAACTTCAATCTGCTCCAATGCAACTTTAGGGAGATAAAATTCACCGGGATGATAAGATTCACCGTGATAACTTCAATCTGCTCCGCTACAACTTCTGGGAGATAAGATTTGATAAGATTTGTATCTTCAATCTACTCCACTACAACTTCAGGAAGATAGATTTGTGGCTTTAATCTGTTCCACCGCAACTTCAGGGAGATAAGATTCACCGCGATAATTTTAATCTGCTCCACCGCAACTTCAGGGAGATAAGATTCATCGCAATGGTTTAAATTTGCTCCACTGCAACTTCAGGGAGATAAGATTAGTGGCTTTAATCTGCTCTATTGAAACTTCAGGGAGATAAGATTTTCCACGATGATTATGATCCATCCCACTGCAACTTCAGGGGTAGGATTTTGGCTTCACCGATCTATTAACCTATTCTCTGAAGAACATGACTTGTAGAATTCATTTGATGGGCCTATTTATGCCAAGTGATTAGGATGTCATGATTGAAATGAATAAAATGCTCTTAACTAGATGTATACGAATGATATTTGCATGAATGCAGAATGTCATTTTTCGAGAATGATCCATTTTTAATGCTTAGGTTGTTATTGCTCGTTGTTCTTCAAGGTTTTGTCACTGATGTGTTACTACGCCTTCTTGTTCAGCTGGTATACTTGACAGAAAACCTGAAGAAATAGTCATAATTTAGACTATTCTTTCCTCAAATGATCCCAATTCTTAACTTTGGATAGTTTTAACTAATGGTCTCGCTTCAGGTCCTTGTATTATTTAGAGAACTTTTCACAGTAATATGCAAAAATCATTTTGTTTGAATATTACTAGTCTATTAATCGTTATTTCAATGAAAAATGCTTGGAAAAGATTACCACAATGGACAAGATGGAATTTTATTGAGAGCAAAGCTCAAAATGAATTAATCACGATAGCAAATTTTGCTAAAGTACAAAATGAGAATAAATTAATCATGATAGCACATTTTGCCAAAATACTAAATGAATAAGATGAAAATAAGTCCTCAGATATCGTAGCATGAGCTTCTCCGCCCAAAACTTCTCAAATACCCTTTGAACTTGCTATGTGTTTAGAAGATCTACAAGACTTTGTTAATGCCCCAAGATGTAACATCCCTCTTTCTTGTTAATTCGGGGATAACAAGACTACCATATGCTCTAGCTTTGATTAAGATTTGAACTGCCCTTTTTTAGGTTTTCAACTCAAAACCTCTTTGGTCTTAAGGCGCCCTTTGCGGGTTTTTGCCTTGGCCTCTCCACCTTTTTTTTTTTAGGTGAAATACTTCTTGACTGAGTCTGAATTCACAGGATTGGGAAAATTTTGCCATCCATCTCAGTCAAAATCAACGCTCATCCAGAAAAGACCATCTTTATTATATAAGGTTCTTTCCATTTTGGCATCCATTTCCCTCTGAAATCCTTTTGTATGGGAAAGATCTTTTTCAATACTAGGTCTTCCTCATGGAATTCTCTGCATCATTCGCTTTTGATACATTTGACCATGATGGATGGCTTTCAACCTTTTCTCTTTAATTAAGTTTAGTTGATCATATTGGGATTGGATCCATTCTGCTTCATCCAATTTCAATTCTGCCAAAACTCAGAAAGAATGAATCTCGACTTTAATGGGTAAAATCGCCTCTATTCCATAAACCAAAGAAAAAGGCGTTGCCCTGGTTGAGGTCCTGACAAATGTTCGATAATCAGAGAGAGTAAATAGTAACTTCTCATGCCAATCCTTATAAGTCTCAATCATTTTCTCACGATTATCTTAATGTTCTTATTAGTTGCCTCTACTACACTATTCATTTTTGGGCGATATGGTGATGAATTGTGGTGTTTGATCTTGAACTGACTGTAAACTTCTAATACCGTGTTGTTATTAAAATTTAGTGCATTGTCAGATATGATCCTTTCTGGCATTCCATATCGACATATGAGTTCCTTCTTTAGGAATTTGCTAACTGCAAATTTTGTAACATTGGCATATGAGGTAGCTTCTACCCACTTGGTGAAGTAGTTAATGACATCCATGCCTCACATAGAGAAAGGCAATAGAGAAGTCATAACATGCAGAGGCGAAGGAGGTACATGAATTTTATCTCCATAAATTTGGCACTTATGGAACTTCTTGGCGTAATTGATGCAGTCTCCTTCCATGGTGGACCAATAATATCTGAATCTCATAATTTGCCTGGCCATTGTGAAACCGTTGGCATGTGTTTCACGGACACCCTCATGGACCTCTTTCAATATTTGCTTAGCCTCAACAGCGTCTACACATCTTAGCAACACCTGATCCTTCCTTCTTTTATATAGGATCTCTCAATCTAAGACATAGTTACTGGCCAACCTTCTAAGCGTCCTTTTATTATTCTCAGTTGCTTGGTTAGGGTATTCATGATCATCCTTCTCTTTTTCTTCTTCAATATGGTAACAATGAGTTGGAGCCTCATAAATATTCATCTAGATAGGTTTTACATCCTCTTTTTTGTTCACTCCGATCATGAAAGCCAAAGTAACTAAGGCATCAGCCATCTGATTTTTGTCTCGTGAAAGATAGCAGGATGTGATGTCATCAAACTATTCAATTAGCTCTAAATCTAGCTTTCGATAATTGATCAACTTAGGGTCTCTCGTCTCCCATTCACCTTTGAGTTGATAGATCACTAGTGCAAAATCTCCATATACCTCTAGCACTTTGATGTTACATTTTACGGCTGCACAGATACCTTGATGCATGCTTCGTATTCTGTCATATTGTTTGTGCAATCAAAATCCAATTTGTTAGTGAAGGGACAATAATCTTCGTTCGAGGATACCAGGACTGCCCCGATTCTGTTACCTACAGCGTTTGAAGCTCCATCGAAGTTTAGCTTTCAAGGATGAGCTTCTTGAGAGTCTTCTTCACTAATTGGCACATACATTAGATTTTCATTCGGAAAATTAAAGTTTAGTGGCTCGTAATCTTCTAGAGCTCTACTGGCCAGAAAATCTGCTAGTGCACTTCCTTTTATAACCTTCTGATTTACATAGATTATATCAAATTCGGATAATAGAATTTGCCACTAAGCCATTTTTCCATTCAGAGCAATCGACCCCATCATGTATTTTAGGGGATCGAGTCTTGAGATGGCCAAGTTTTATGGTATAGTATGTACTGTCTCAGTCTTCGAGTTGTCCAGATAAAGGCATAACATAACTTCTAGATTGGCGAGTATATTTTCTCACATTCGGTGAATTTCTTACAGAGATAGAATATGGCTCTTTCTTTTATTCCTGACTCATCATGTTGACCAAACACACATCCCATGGAATTCCCGAATACTGTCAAGTACAGTATCAACGGCCGGTCTAGGTTGGGAGGCATAAATACTAGAGCATTGGATAGGTAATGCTTGACCTTATCGAAAGTTTTCTGACACTCCTCTTCCTAAACGCCTGAATTGTATTTCTTAAGGAAATGGAATATGGGGTCTCATTTTTCAATTAGTTGTGAAATAAATCAGGGGATGTAATTTAGTCTCCCTAGGAAACCTCGAACTTCTTTTTGAGTGCGCAGCGGAGGCAACTCCTGTACAGCTTTGACTTTGTCTGGGTCGATCTCAATCCCCTTTTCACTGACTACAAATCCTAGCAATTTCCCCGACCTAGCCTCGAAAGTACATTTCGCTAAATTGAGATTCAGTTGGAATTTTCTTAATCTTAAGACTTGTACATGCTCTTTCTCTGTTCGGAACTTTGCGATCATATCATCAACATAAACCTCGATTTCTTCGTGCATCATGTCATGAAATAAGGTCACTATGGCTCTTTAGTATGTTGCTCCTGCATTCTTCAGTCCAAATGGCATCACCTTATAGCAAAATGTTCCCTACATGGTCACGAACGGGGTCTTCTCAATTTCTTCAAGATACATCTTTATTTGGTTGTATCCCGAGAAACTATTCATGAAGGAAAATAGTAAGTAACCTGCTGTGTTGTCCACTAAAGTATCGATGTGAGGCAATGGAAAATTGTCTTTTGGGCTGGCTTTGTTCAAGTCTCTGTAGTCTACGCACATTCATACTTTCCTATCTTTTTTGGGGACGGGGACGATTTGGCTACCCATTCTAAGTATTTAACCACTCGTAAGAAACCTGCATCGAATTGTTTCTTGACCTCTTTTGTTATCTTCAACAGAACATCGGGTCTCATCCTTTGGAGTTTCTATTAAACTGGCTTACACTCTTTCTTTATGGGGTGCCGGTGTACCACGATATCAATGTTTAGCCCAAACATATCTTAATACGATCATGTGAAAACATCCTTAGACTCTTAAAGTAATTCAATGAGGTCACATTTTGTCTCTGCAGTAATGTAAGCTCTGATCTTCACCTCTTTATTTTCTCCTAAACCTACAACTTCTACTGATTCTTTGTATGGTAGAATCTGTTTTTCATCTTGTTCTACCATCCTCAATAAATCAGGAGATAGGTTATAGTCTCGATCATCTTCAAAATCTTAAGAATCCTCCGTACACATATCTTACTTAAAAGGAGATTTTGAGTCAGTAACAGTTTCGCTCGTATCATTAATATCTAGAGACATGTTATGGGGATGAAGAAAAATCCAAAGAACAAAAAATCGAAGAATAAATATTTGTATGGTATGATTATGAATGAAAGAATAAAAGAATAATTGCTCAAAGTGGGACAAAATATGTATTTTATTAAAATAAAGATCGTTGGACATAAGCCTATTTCAGAAAAAGGTTCTTATTACTCTTAGGCCTAGAGCAATAAGCGTGTTTTAAACATTACTCTGAATTAATTCTAAAGATTATAGGGATCTCCTCATCAGTCTAATTGTTTAAAACACTCACTGGTACGTAAGAGCAAATGCCTGATAGGTTTTCTTCTCCCATTTCTTCCTCAGATATGGTGTTGATGTTCAAACTTCCAATCATTACTTCAGCAGTTTCTTCCCTTGACATCTTCCACTCAGGGTGAATAATTCTTCCTGACACGAATGTCTTGGGTATATGGGAAAAGGTCATCGGTTCTCACTTGACCTCTTCCCTGCTCAGTCGTGCTCTCGTCATTTCTTGGTTCTTCTCTATCTCCTTCTTCTTTTGCCTCGAATCTAGCTTGTATCCTAAGCCAAAACAGTCTTGTTTGTCCATGAGCATGGGTGTCTTAAGCCTTCCTTGTAAGCGTTTTCCCAGTCCCCTTTCAGCCAAAACTCCTTTCCCAACCAGCAGTTGTAGGTCCATCCTTTTAGTTTTGGAGATTTTGGGCGTCAGGATCTTGTTCCTTTCGACAACGAAGGTTGCATTCACGAATTCTAGCGATCGAAAGGAATATTTTATCGCTTCATCGTCTACCTATATGTATGGCGCATCACTGGCTACTAATGCGATGATATCTTCTTCCGCGTTTATGATGACCAGTCGGCCCTTCATTACCAACTTGAGCTTTCGATATAGCGATGACGGCACTACCCCTGCTGAGTGAATCCATGGCCTCTTCAATAAACACTTGTAACCTCGTACATGCTTAGACCGATCAAAAGGGGTATTTCAATCCTTCTCATTACTTTCCTTTCGGTACCATCATGGGAACTATCCACTGGCAGCCTATTCAGTGTGGATATGGGCAGGACATTCAATGCAGATCCATTATCAATCAATATTCCTGGTAATGTATATTCCTTACAGCGGGTGGTGATGTGATGAGCCTTTGTAGACCACATTCCCCCTGGCGGTATTTTATTGTCATTAAAAAATATGAAATTATCGGCGCTTATATTATTAACAAGATAGTCTAGCTTGTTGATAGAGATATCATCCGAGACAGAAGTTTGTTTAGCACCTTCATCAACGCGCTACGATGTGCCTCCGAACTTAAGAGTAAAGCTAGCACTGATATGCGAGTCGGTTGCTTATGTAGCTATTCTACAACGTTGTACTCACTGTGCTTTAAGAATTTCAAGAATTCTCTAGCCTCTTTTTCAGTCACCGGTTCATTAATAAGTGATTTAATCTTTTTTTTTTCTTGTTTTACTGCTAAGGCCTTTCCTTTTACAGGTTCCGCTCTTGAATTCACTGGATCGTAGTGTTTCCCACTACGTTTGTAAAAGCCTATATTTTGACCCTCCTCTGAAGTGTTAATTAGATTTTTCTCTCCCGGGATTGTCACGTTGCAGTCATAATTTCAAGGAACCATTTGCTATCCTTGTAGGGAAATGATAAAGGTTTTTAAATTATGACTCTCGGTGCCATTCATATTTCTGCTTCATCGCTCCTTGGTCGCAAAATAATCATTATCAGCTGGTTAACTTTCTAGACTTCTTCTGAGGCAGAAACCTCTCATCCTTCTGATCCTTTGATCTCTTCATAAAATTCTCTCTCTTTATTGTCCATCAAATTTTGCACTGTGGTCCTAAACTCAGTACATTCTTAGATGTTATGACCCTCTTTGGCATGAAACTCACAGTATTTTCTTACTCCTCTAGGCCTTTCCTCTGAATCTTATGTGATTAAACCTCCACCTATCATTTATTTCCAAACCTATTTTAGTGGGGTTTTCAACTCTGCCACGTCAGCTTTGACTCTCTTACCCCTACTCTCAATTATCGCATTTACCCCTTTATCAGAATGATTGGGTAACGGATTCCCTGCTACGTTAGGTCTTGATGGGTCGTCGAATTTTATGATCTCCATCTTAATGAATCTTTCGATCAACTTTTTAAATACTGTGCAATTCTCGATTGAGTGTTCGTTATCTCTGCATGGTACTCACATTGAGTGTTTGCGTCATACCATTTAGGGAATAGAGGTTGCATGGGTTTCAGATAGAATGGAGATACCACATGTTCATCGAATAAACTTTGGTACAGTTCCCTATATGATATTGGGATAGGCGTAAACTGGAGTCTTTCTATTTTTGGCATTGGATTAGATTATTACTTTGGAGGGCTTTGATGGCCAGCAGCTACTGTCTTTGGCTGAGCTACCGTAATCAATTTAGAATAACTTTTGTTATATGTGCTCACATTATTCACCTCGTTTTTTTCTTCCTCGGGGCCGATCTTTTGGAGTTTTTCCCCGTATCTATCTTACCACTTCTTACTGCGTTCTCGATCATTTCACCAGACATCACTATATCTGAGAAACTCTTAGTAGCGCTTTCCAACATATGATTGATGAATGGGGCTTTTAAAGTATTGATAAAAGTATTGTGGTTTCTTTCTCTAGAAGAGATGGTTGGACTTGTGTTGTCACCTCTCTCCACTTTTGGGCGTATTACCTGAAGCTCTTATTTTACTTCTTCTCCATATTCTGAATGTGATTCTTTCAGGCTTCATGTCTGTTACATGACTGTACTACTTCATAAAAGCTTGTGCCAGATCTTTCCACCATTTAATTTTGGCACAGCTCAATTGATTGTACCATTTAGTGGCAGACCCGATCAGATTGTCCTGGAAGCAATAGATCAGTAATTGATCATTATGAACGTATCCTGTCATCCTTCGATAGAACATGGTGATGTAAACTTCTAGACAACTAGTTCCATTATATTTTTCAAACTCTAGAGTTTTGCATTTCGGGGGAGAGCACTAAATCTGGGACCAAACTCACGTTATTGGCATCAATTTGGTAATGATAATCGGTGTTTTCTATTGCTCTGGATTTTTCTTCCTGCCATTTACATCGATCCTCAAGTTACATTAGCAGTTCCATCCTTGTTTTTTTCTATTTCTGCCTATCATCTAAATCTGGAACAATGGGATTAGTTAGGTTATCCCTCGAATTGGAACCTGAGCCTGTTTTGTAATTCATTAGCGCCGAGGTGTTGGTTTGATACTGTTGGGGTTTGATTGTAACGGGTACCCTTCGTGGGTACACCTTTGGCTGTGTCTAGGCGTTTATCGGGGTAAAAGCCAGGGGATAAATAAGATCCTCATTATCATCCCCTGAGTTGACCGCAGTGTTCTTCCCTTTTTCATGTTCTCCCATCAGTAACTGCGCCAGTTGACTCATCATGTTTCTTTGGGATTCCATTATCTGATCATTCATCTCCTTTGTATTTTTGCTAATTGTTCTTGCAGTTGTGTTTGCAACTGGTCTTGCATCTCTTTTTGAAACTGTTCTAATCTTTGGTCCATTTTTTTGGTTTTGGCGCGAGTACTATAACGATGTTCAGTTGGTTGACTCTTGTTGTTTTCCAAATTAACTGAAATAGTTTTGTTTAATTAGGGTCTTTTTGTGGAATTTAATGCTTATGATGCAATGTAATGCAAATGCATGAATGCAAAAAAAGGCGTTAATTCTGATTTTAATTTCATTAAAACAACTTTGCTAAAAAACAAATTTCTTTACATAAAATGGATTACATATACGGCTTTGCCCTAATACCCAAAGCTTTAACTTTCCTAAGAATCCAAGCTAACTCTCGACCTCGATTTGATTCTGATTCATATTTTAAGCTTAGTACATAGCCTGAACTACCATGTTTTGCAAATGGTCAACCACTTCTCGTACTTGAGCCATAACTTCGTCCATGATATAATCTTTGTCTCTAATCTGATCTTGAGAGTGGTGGAGTTGCTCTTTCTAATGTTCATTGTTTGCTTCAAGCAATTCAACTCGAAGTTCACTATTTCACAGTGCAGTTTCGAGCTCTTCTAACCTTCCTTTCAACTCCTCAATCTTGTTTAGGCTGGCCTTTAATTCAATTACGGAGTTATGACTATGATGCTGGTGTAGTGACATTTCTAACTCTGCCACCCGAGCTCTTAACCTCTCCTTTTCATTTTGGCTTTCTAACAAACTCCTTTTTAGAGCATCTTCCCGTATTCGAGCGTCTTGAAACTTCTTCTCCTAGTGATCAGCTCTAGTCTTTTCTTCCTTGATTACTTACCGCCATTGCTCCGACATTTTACCCAAATCAGCAGTTCTTATTGACATACGCAGCTTCTTGTAATTCGTTTTCAAGCTGTCCAAATCTTCTTCAGCCTTTTTTTTTCTGTCCTCAATTTCTCAGCCTCTAACTTGTGAATGTTGACGTCTAATCCCAAATGCATCTTTTCCTCCTCTAACTGCTCTATTTTCTTTCTCAATTCCCGATTTCTTTTCTCAAAATCTTGCTTGATGATCTCTAATTTAGATGAGATTATTTTTAAGTGCTCCTCTATTGGCCGAGCATTTTTTTTACTTAGTATTGGGATGTTGTCATTGATTTTTTTGCCCCACCACCCGTCATACTCGGGGGTCGTCATTAGATCTGCAGCGAATCCGTTCATTCTATGAGTTTGGTTCCAAGCATTCGATATTTCACGAACCTTCTTCTTATAATTATCACCCTTATAAGTAAACTCGCATTAAGCCAACCCTTGTGTTGCCGGTATGAACTACCTTGATCGATACTGTTTTAACACAAGCAGTGAAGCATATCCGATGTTTCCCCATATCCCAAGTAGGTGAACCCAATCAAAGTTTCCATATCGAAACAATATCTCGTCAGGGATCATCCATGGAGCCCTCCATTCGACGTCTTCAGCTTGTAGATTCTGGAAAATCGCCATCTATTTCTCTTCGAAAATGTTGTCCCGCATCGGTGTAGCCACTAATTCCTTCAATGGAGAGTAGTTCTCAGAAAAAAAACTCGATATGAGACTTTTTTTACCTTCCAAAAGTGGCCATAGAACCACGCTAACAAAAGCTACGCACATCTTATGAATCTTCCCTCGCTCACTCTCCAACAAGAATTGAAGGATCTGAAAGTTTCAGCCAAGATTGCAGGGACGGGTGTGGCCCTTTTGTCAAGCAGATCAAACAGGTCTGAAACTGCCTCATCATCGTGTCCTAAAGCCTGGGGAAGACGACCAACCCATAGATCTTTAAAGCAAAAACATCAACCCTCTTCTTTATATCCGGATGAGTTAGAATTAAATCCCTTAAGTTTTTCCAATGGATGCATTTATTATCTCCTTTTTGCTTGATTCGAGCTGCAACCGACTGTTCAGTCATTCCCATGATGCTTATCAATTTCTTCAAAAAGGTTAGGACATTAGCAGCTCTTGAATATGCTTTGTCGGCTTGAATCTTCGGGTAACGAAGTAAGGCCATGTACTCCTCCATGGTAGGTGTCAAATCAACTTTCCCAAAAGTGAAGTAACTGTAGGCAGGATTCCAAAATTGGGCAAAGGCTCGAAATAAGTACTTGTCCACCTTTATATCGAGTAGATAGGGCAAGTCGTCGTAGTTATAGTAAAATAGTTGCTTCATCTCGTCGCCCTATTGGTCTCAAATCTCTTTTAATTCTTACAAGTTATTCTGAGTCACACTGATGCGAGTGAAATCCCACAACTTTGATATGTATCCCTTGGTTAGACTATCACATTTCTCTTACTGCATCCTCTCGGACGATATTCGGACTGCCGTATTATCCTCCACTCTATCAAAAAACCCCCTTTCCATGCTAAGCTCTCTATTTAGTAACCGAATATGAATCAACACCCTTTTTATAATGAAAATGTCATGCAATTATAGTTAAAACAAAACAAAACAAGTCAGTATATAAAGCCAGGATTCAAAGTAAGCAAGAAATAGTAAATAAAGCTCCTATCAGGGTAACCACTAGGGGTTTGGTGCAATTTTACCTAGGGTAGGCTCTTAGGGCTTACTATATGTGGTTCGGTTCTAAAGTACGAGTATCTGAACCAGCAGATTCCTTGATCCTCATCTATTATAGGCTCAAACTAACCGAGTTCAGTTCAGGGGAATACATTTCCCTATTGCTATACGGAGATGAAAATCTCACGAAGACATAGGTACGGACGTGTCTCAGAAGCGATCCCCTATCCTATATAGAGGTGAAGACCTCACGAATGAATAGTTTCTCACTCTCACTTAAAAGGGTAAAATAGAAGGATTATGTGATGCAATGTATAGAGATATATTAAAAGACTCGAACCAATAAAGCAAACATATCAAAACGATGTAGACCATAAAATGAAATGCAACGAAAGGATCGTAAGTTTAAACTGAATTTTCAATTTTCAACAAAAGATAAGAAATAATCAACTCGTGGCTTGACTCTCTTATTTGAAGTCTCCAGTGGAGTCGTGAAGCTGTCGAAACCAGTTTTTGAAATCGACCTTTTGTTTTTTAAAAAAACAAAAAATAAGAGTCGCCACCAATCCTTTTTATGAGGTGTGATCGGATCACCTCGTAATTTGATCGTTTTAAATAAATGATTGATTTATTAAAACAACTTTTTTTTGTAGGCCTACGAAGTTCAGAAAATAGGTTCAGAAGTCAGTTATGGACGAGGAAGGATTAGCACCCTGATATACCCAAAATTGGTACTTAATTGATTACTTAATGTCTTAGTGTCGAAAATTAAAAATTCGAAGAGAATTTAAAATACGACCCCTCTTTATGTTAATGTTAATTTCAATTAAAATTACTCGAGTAAATTAAAATGTATAAAATGCCTCCTTATCCCGAAGTAACAAAATGTCGCATCCCATAAATTAGGACACGACATCTCGTATTCTTGAGAATAAGTTTGCCTTTTATTATTTTTATTTAAATCTCAAGTATTTTAAAAGGAGATTCGATCATCTAGGTTCAACGAGAAAGTCGAGACCCCGTAAGTTAGGGCACGACTTCTCGAGTCTCCAAATACCGAATGTAATGACCAATTTTGGCCCGGGCCCGCTAAAACCTCAATCACACATATACATATAAAATATCTACAAATAAATAAATGAATAAAATAAAGTCCATTTAGTTAGTGTCCTATTACAAGCCCAAACAGTCCACTAAAATTAAAACCCTAGCCTATTTACAAAACAGTCCAAAGCTTCAAGGCCCAAAATAGCCCAAAAGCTGAAACAACTTCAGTAACTCTAGGTCACTCCTCCTTCTTGCGCCGCAACAGCAATCGGACAGCAGCTCCGTGCCTCGGTACGCCCTAATGTTTTAGAAGCCACGCCAAGCCAATCAGATCCCGCATCCGGCGCCATGCACCTCACACCAAAAGAACGGACAAACGCACAACAAAACAAACAAAACAACGAAGAATATTGTATTTTTCGATTTATTTTTTATCATTTTTACCTCGATTCGGCTATAAAGCCAGGGGATTTCACCAGTTGCAAAAAAGACACACAATCAATACATTTGAAATACCAAACACAAAAGAAAGTAAAAGGTGAGATTCAGATTCCGAGTTCCTTTTTTCTTTTTTCGTTTCCCCCTATTTTCTTGAACAAAGAAAAATCAAAGAGAAAAGAGACAGAAGCTTTACCTTCGTGAGTGCGCCTTGGAGATCTCCATCCCCTTCATCGATATCGAAGGCGGAGAGAGGGCTTTGTGGCTAAAGTCATTAAACTGTGGAGTCCAGTAGAAAGAAGGCTCCACCACAGGCTTTTATCCATCAATCGTCGTGGTGGATTAAAGGTCGAACGGGGGCTGAATGAGGGCAAGTACTTAGGGTTTCGACTTTTCCTGTCTGCTTTGCTAAAATACTATGATGTTTGGGCCGATTTTCCCTTCTAGTTGAATGCATGGAGTGACACCGTTTCAGGCTAAGTTTAATAGCATTTGAAATGACACCGTATGGACCCATCTGGCATGACCCGCACACGTGTGACCTGACCCGGGGAGGATCCGCGTGCTTCCCATGAATGGAAAATTTGCCTCTTAAGTCCTTCCCTTTTGCCTCGCATTTAAACCAGCCCATCTGCGCTTCTTTTTGCTTTTTAATTTCTTCCTATAATTTGCTCTATTTCGCAATCGAGTCCGCACTTGTGCGCAGCGTTTTAGGGCATGGATTAATTCCATTCTGGGCCCCTACGCATTTGTGCGTTTCGCACTTTGGTCCCCTTTTTGATTACTTTATTTATAAATTAGCTCATTCATTGTAATTGTATTTTGATTAGATCCCCCTTTTATCTAAATAGTTCATTCCCTTTATAATTTGTCCCTTTTTTTTATTTTGTAAATTATTTTAATAAATTTATTTCATTTTAAAACCACTATTGTAATGTTTTATTTTTTTGACGCTATTATACATATGTATACATACCTTATAGTAAAATTATTTTATTCTATGCATCTTATTAATTGTATATTATTTTATGCATATAGTCTTTTAAATTTATTCTCGTCTTTTATTATATAATCTTACATAACATATTTTAAACTATTACTATATATATTTTTATCGTTATTTATATTTGGTCTATATATTATTAGACCCATGTATTTTAATGTGTATTTTTGCTATGATAATATGTTTTGTATATATGTTCTATATAAATTATTTTTGTACTTACCTATAATAGCATATATATTTGACTTACATACATTTTTAACCTATACGTATTATCATTTTCTATACAAATTTACATGTAATTACTTTTAAATTTATGTATATATATATATTAACACATTCACTACTTTAATGGATTTTTCTATTTTTAAAACCCTTTTGCTTTGTGATTTATCAAGTATTTTCAATATACATATATGAAGTAATTTTGGAAACTTCATTTTTTTTGTAATTATAAAATTATTATCTTTGAGTAGATCTATATATTATATTGCTTGGGTGTTTGTGTAGTCTATTATTTTAAACGTTTTGATATAAGGATATGTATTTTTTTTTTTAGACTATGTTAAAATATATATATCTCATTATTAATCTTATGTTCCTTTTATAACAAACTTGCATGTACATATGTTTTATAAATCTATTTTGTGTATTAAGTCTTGTCATATATCTTCGTTCTCATTCTTTTATATTACATTATTTAAATCATCATGTAGTTGGTCAACTTATATTTTATACGTCCATTTATTCGTCATTATTGTGAAATAGTTTTATCCCATGTTGCTTCTTTGATTTGCATTTTATTTTGCGCCTCTAATAATTTTATTATGCCATATATACTGCCGTTGCATTTTATTTATTCATTGTTTCATATGGCCTTGTTAATTATTCTTCATGCATGGTTGAAATTGAGTTATATTTCCAAACTAGTTATGCTTATTCATTTAAATTCTTGTAGTTGATTGTATTACCTTCATTTTTTTCATTTTCGTATTTTTATGCATACACATATTACCCCATTTAATGTTTTCCACTTGATTTTTGAAATGTGATTTTATAAAACCCAAATTTCGTGATCAATGTCATCTTATTTCAAATCGAATCGATGCGTTTTAAGCTAGTTTCATAATTTTTTTAGAAATTCTTTAAAACGAAGACGAGATCCGATATTTGGCAATTCGCGGAATCGTACCCTAACGTGTTGGGTTGCAATTTCGCGTTTGCTCAAAATAATCGAATATCCCTTCAAAGTTTCACTCGTGTCTTCTCAAAATCCTTTAAAACGAAGGCAATACTCGGTGTTTGACAATTCGGGAATCATGCCCTATTGTGCTGGGTTGTGATTTCTCGTTTGTTCAAAATAATCGAATATTCCTTTAGGTTTTCACTCACATTTTCTAAAATCCTTCAAAATGAAGGTAATGTTCGATGTTTGGCGATTTGAGAATCGAGGCCTATCGTGTTGGGTTGCGCTTTTCTATTTCTCCGAAATTATCGAGCATTTCTTCGATATTTCACTTATATTCTCTAAGGTGAGGCAATGTTCGATGTTTAGAAATTCGAGGGATCGTGCCCTACTGTGCTGGGTTTCAGTTTTTCGTTGGACCAAATAGTTGAGCATCCTCTTGTTAATTTCAAATTATAAATTTTCGGACGTTGAAACAAAAAGATTTTTGACAATCAACTCGGGTTATTCAACTTTTATTAAAAAGAGCCACATTCCGAAAAACATTTTTTTAGACATAAGGACAGTATTTAATTGATTTGGTACCAATTTTGAGCGTAGTGAGGGTGCTAATCCTTCCTCATGCGTAACCAACTCCCGAGCCCATTTTTCTAAAATTTTCGTAGACCAGAGTCATTGTTTTAGTAAATCGCAAATCTTTTATTAAAATAACCAAATTTTTAGGTGATCTGATCAAACCCAAAACAAAAAGATCGGTGGCGACTCCATATTTCTATTTTCCAAAAAGTCGATCCCCCTCGTATTTTCGTCAAATTTAAAATATTAAATTTTTTTTTAAATCGAGGGATGGTTTCGACAGCTTGGCGACTCCACTGGGGATTGAACTTGAGAGTCAAGCCATAAAAATCGATTATCTACTGTCCTTTTGTTAAAAGACCGAAAATTTATTTTAAAAATCATCTATCTTTCGATTGCATTTGATTGTATGATTGTTTTGGTGCGGGTCTTGTAGAATAGCACTGCATTTCATTGCATGGCCACTGTGGTCACACCTTCTAAGTGGGAGTAAGAAACTACGCTTTCGTGAGGTTTTCACCTCCGCATGGCTAGTGGATTGCTTCCGGGGTACATCCGTACCTATGATTTCGTGAGATCTTCATCTCCGCATGGTCATAGGGAAATGTATCCCCCGAATCGAACTCGATCTATATGAGCCTATAATGGGTGAGGATTGAGGAATCTGCTGGTTCGGGTACCCCTTTTCCTAGAACTAAACCACATATAGTGAACCTTAGGAGCTATCCTTGGGTGGAGCCGCGTCGAGCCTTAGTACTTACCTGTATATGCGTTATAATCATCGTTTATGTGCTTGCATTCTATCGTTATTATTTGATACTAACCGATGTTTTGTTCTGATTGTCTGTTTTGCATGACATTGCATACTAAAGGAGGCGTTAATCTACATTCAATTACTAAGTTAGAAAATTTGACATGGAGAATGAATTTCTTAGTAAAGTCGAGGATAATGCGGTTGTTCGTGCTTGGTCGGAAAGGCTACAATCTGAGAGAGGGGATAGCTTGGCAGAAGGGCATGTATCGGAGCTACGGGATTTCACTCGCGTCAATGTAGTACAGAATTAGCTGCAAGAGTTGAGAGACATTTGGGCTAGCTGGGATGAAAGGATCAAGCAGTTGTTTTACCAAAGTTATGGTGATATATCCTACCTGCTAGACATTAGAGTAGATAAGCATTTGTTCCGAGCCTTGGTGCAGTTTTGGAATTCCGTATATAAGCGTTTCACCTTTGGAGAAGTGGATTTGGTACCTACTATAGAGGAATACACTACGCTGCTTAGGTGTCCAAAGATTCAGGTCTGGAAAACTTATGCCCGGGTTTTTAGTAGTCAAGCTTTCGTGAAGAAACTGATGAGCATTTCTGGGATGAGCGAGCCTTGGGTCACCGCTCGGATTCAGTAAAAAGGAGATAGCAAATGTGTCCCTTGGGAGAATTTGCGAGATTTGATCTTGACTCATCCAGACGAAAGAAAGAGGGTCAATATATTTGCCTTAAGCATCTACAGATTAGTGATCTTTCCTAAGGCTTTGAGGCACGTAGACGAGGCGGTCATCGACTTGTTCGATCACCTTGAGAAGGGAATCACTCCAATACCGGCGATATTGGCAGAAACTTTCAGATCTTTGAGCTCATGTCGGAAGACGAGCGAGAGGCGATTTATTGGATGTGCTCAACTATTGATGGTATGGTTTCATGGGCACTTTTGGAAGGTAGACAAGGTTTCCTACCGAGTCTTTTCCGAAGGTTATTCCCCTTTGAAGGAAGAAGCAGCTATACAGAGGAGAGAAGATATCTCGGAGGAGAAATGGATGGATATTCTTCAAAACCTCAAGGAGGGTTACATTGAATGGAGAGCTTATTGGATGGTCCCTGACGAGATCATATACCGATGTGGTAACTTCGATTGGGTGCCACTGTTAGGAATTTGGGGAGCTACCGGGTATACTCCGTTGATAGCCTTGAGGCAATACAAGTCAAGGTAGTTTGTACCCATGACTTACGGACTTGCTCAGAGTGAATTCTCTTTTAAGGGTGCTCATTATAAAAAGAGAGTTCGGGAGTTATCGGATGCTTGAAAGCAAACTTGTTGGATGAAAAGGTTAGCCGTTGGTTCCATGGTAACACCCGAGTACAGCGAGTAGTTTAAAAAGAGGATTAATGACAATATTCCTAGGCCAAACTTAGAGAGTGCTCGACCTATCGGGGAACAATTACAAGTCGCCCCATCAGAATTGGAAATTATAAAGCAAGATTTCGAGAAAAAGAGTTTGGACTTGGGAAGAAGATCGAGCAATTGGAAGAAGAAAAGATGCACTTAAGGTTAGACGCCGATGTTCAGAGGTTAGAGGCTGAGAAGTGGAGAAAAGGAAAAACCAAGGCCGAAGAAGACCTAGACAGCCTGAAGACGGACTACAAGAAGCTACGCCTATCTATGAGGACTGCGGGCTTAGGTAAGACTTCCGAACAATGGCGCCATGAAATTCGGGAAGAAAAGGCCAATACCGACTGGTGGGAAAGGAAATTCCGAGAAGCTCAGGCATGAAACGAAGGTTTGAAGAAGAGTCTGTCGGAAAGTAGAAAAGAGCTAGGTGAATTAAGGGCTAGAGTAACAGAACTCGAGAAGTCTCTGCATCAGTACCGAAATCGTAACACCGCAATAGAGCTGAGGGCAAGTTTGAGCAAGATAGAGGAAATGAAAGGAAGAATAGGAGAGTTAGAGGCATCACTGCAGAATTGTGAGATGTGGATCCAGTTTTTCGAGGCAAACGAGGTCGTTGGAAAGAAGAGCTTCACCATGTGTAAGACCAAGTCAGAAACAGAGACTATCTTATGGGGGAACCCATAACGCAGATTCGGGAGGTAGCCGACTACTTGCAGACTTTAGCGGTTCAGGCGGACACACTGAGCGTGAAATATGAGTTGGAGTCGGATCACGGACAAGAGCTGGCCTCGTTGCTTAAAAAAATTAAGACTTTAAGTGTTAGAGCGAAATTTTATTTGTAACTCGACTTTATGTAAAAGATTTTATTTTCAAGTAAAACTTTCTAAGGGCAATTCAATCAAAAATTGATACCTCTTTTGCATTCATGCATTTGTATTTGCATCATATCATTATGCATAAAAGGCCATAAGAGTTTTCTAATTAATTAATTAAAAATTATTTCAGTAACCTGGAAACCAACGAAAACCAACCAACCACACACCCTACGGAACAAGAAAAAATCAATGGATAAGAGACTCGAGAAATTGGAGCGGATGCAAAAGAAATACAAGAACAAATGCGCCTCGGATGCAAGAGCAACTAGCCAAGATTCAGCGAGAGATGAAAGAGCAAATGATGGAGTCCCAGAGGGAAATGATGAGTCAGTTATCCCAGCTGCTGTTGGGAGGAACGGATAAGGGAAAGGGCCCTATGGACAAAGTTGAAGAAACTAACGAGGATCCTCAATACCCCCTAGCTTTACTCCGACGCATGTACCGATGAAGCCTGAGATTAATTTACCGAAACCATCTGTCACGATCATGCCCCAGCAGGTTCAGGCCGGAGCTTCGGAACCGATAAATTTCCAAACCGACTTAGGCTCTAACTTTGTCAACAACCCGAACTATCCGCCCGTTCCCGACTTGGATGAAATTGCCGAAGAGGAAAAGGCGAGGATGGATTCACAAAAATAATTGGAAGAACGATGCAGATGGCTCGAGGAAAAATTTAAAGCCATGGAAAGCGCGGATCATCATCAAGGGATTCATGCCAAGGACCTGAGTTTGGTCCCAGATTTAGTCCTTCCCCCCAAATTCAAAATGCCCGAATTTGAGAAATACAATGGAATGAGCTGCCCTGAAGCCCACATCACTATGTTCTGCAGGTGAATGACGGGATATGTTAACAACGATCAGTTATTAATCCATTGCTTTCAAGATAGTTTGGTCGGGGCGGCGTCTAAGTGGTACAACCAATTGAGTCGCTCTAAAATTAACTCGTGGAAGGACCTGGCCCAGGCCTTTATGAAGCAATACAATCACATGAAAGACATGACCCCTGACAGAATCACTCTCCAGAATATGGAGAAGAAATCGAATGAAAGCTTCAGGCAGTACGCACAAAGATGGAGGGAGGTGGCCATACAAGTTCAGCCACCACTTCTAGAAAAGGAGACAACAATGCTCTTTATTAATACCTTGAAGGCTCCTTTTATCACTCATATGTTGGGAAGTGCCACCAAGAGCTTCTCTGATATAGTAATGACAGGAGAAATGATCGAAAATACTGTAAGGAGTGGCAAGATAGAAGCCGGAGAAAGTACCAGAAAGTCGGTCCCGAGGAAAAGAGACAATGAAGTGAACAACACGAGCACATCTAGCAAAGGTCAGCCTAAGTCATTCACCGTAAATCAACCCAAGGCAGTGACCACCAATCAGCAAAGCTCTGTAAGACAAGAATCCAACGCGAGGGAGAACACAGAAAGACCACAATTCACCCCTATACCCATGACGTATAGAGAGTTGTACCAGAACCTATTCAATGCTCATGTGGTCTCCCCTTTCTACCTAAAGCCACTGCAGCCCCCGTATCCCAAATGATATGACGCGAACGCCCAATGTGAGTACCACGTGGGAATCACTGGGCACTCTATCGAAAACTGTACAGCGTTTAAAAAATTAGTTGAAAGACTCATTAAGATGGGGATCGTGAGATTTGACGACCCAACCACATCCAATATAGCGGGAAACCCGCTCCCCAATCATACCGACCAGGGAGTGAATGGGATATGTGAAGGCTTGAACAAGAAGACCAAGTATGAGGTTGCGGAAGTCAGGACTCCGTTGAGGCGAGTATGGATGGAGATGGTCAAGAGAGGATTGATTACGTTGGATTCGAGGGAAGAACCTGAAGAAGAGAGAAACTACTGTGAGTTTCACGACGAAGTGGGGCATGAAATCCAAGATTGCGTGGAGTTCAAGGCCCTAATACAAAACATGATGAGCAATAAAGAAATGGAATTTTATGAAGAAGCCAAAAACCCCGTAGTGGGAGATATATGCGCATCAGAGGGGGAATCGACGGCACAAAACCGAACACCTAACTATCCTGTGGTGATCATTTCGAGACCCAAAAATAATAAAGCTGGAGTACAAATGCCACCGAGGGTCATAATCCAAAGACCTGCAGTCTTCCCTTACAAAGACAGCAAAAAGGTCCCATAGAATTATGATTGCAGTATGATCACGCCGGGAAAGAAGAGCCCGATTGACGCTTCAATAGGGGATCAGGACAGAGGATCCTATACACGTAGTGGGATAAGTTACGATATGGTGAATGAGGAGGCACAACCCACAAAAGAAAAAGCTAAGATGGTCGAGGAAGTGAAAGGAAAAGCAACCAAACCTATTAGTGAGCCAGTTAACGAAGAAGAGACCAAGGAGTTTTTAAAATTCCTAAAGCATAGTGAATATAGTGTGGTGGAACAGCTACGCAAACAACGAGCCCGCATTTCAGTGCTGGCTTTGCTTCTGAGCTCGGAAGTCCATTGAAGCGCGCTAATGAAGGTCTTGAATGAAACGTATATTCCCAATGATATATCCGTTA
Source organism: Gossypium arboreum (assembly GCF_025698485.1). Taxonomy (NCBI): domain Eukaryota; kingdom Viridiplantae; phylum Streptophyta; class Magnoliopsida; order Malvales; family Malvaceae; genus Gossypium; species Gossypium arboreum. The sequence continues at coordinate 4,304,607 of NC_069081.1, forward strand.
ACAAGTTAGACCGCTTGGTTAACAACATCAGTGCCGATAACTATATCTTCTTTAATGATGATGAGATACCACCCGGGGGCATGGGGTCGACTAAAGCTCTGCATATCACCACACGCTGTAAAAGGTATACGCTACCAGGTGTATTAATTGACAATGGATCCGCCCTGAACGTCCTACCATTGACCACACTGAACAGATTACCTATAGACAGCTCTCACATGAAGGAGTGCCAGAACATCGTGAAGGCATTCGATGGTACGGAAAGAAAGGTGATGGGCAGAATCGAGCTACCCCTTCAGATTGGGCCAAACACATATGAGGTAGATTTCCTTGTAATGGACATCAAGCCCTCATATAATTGCTTATTGGGGAGGCCCTGGATACATTCAGCTGGGGCAGTGCCTTCCTCGTTGCATTAAAAATTGAAGTTGGTGTCGGAGGGAAGGTTGATAACGATTAAGGCTGAAGAAGATATTATTGCAACTGTGAGCAATAATGCACCCTATTTGGAGACAGATGACGAAGCAATCGAATGCTTATTTCGATCTTTGGAATTTGTTAACGCGACGTTCATCGCCGAGGGAAGCAAAATTCCAGTGCCGAAATTATCCAAAACCACGAGGATGAGCCTCCAGCTGACATTTGGAAAAGGGGCCCTACCCGGAAAAGAACTTGGGAGACATCTACAAGGAAGAACTGAAACGCCAATGCTGAAAGACAAGAGAGACCGCTTCGGCTTAGGATTTAAGCCGGACGCGAAACAAAGGAGAAGGGAGCTAGAAAAGAAGCAGGAAAGAAGGAGAGCTAGATTAACGGGGAAGAAAATCAAGTGGGAACCAATGATATTCCCCCATATATCGAAAACATTTGTGTCCGGGGGAATCATTCATCCCGAAAGACACACATCAATGATGGGAGCTATAAAAAAAAGCCTGGAAAGTTGGGACATCAACGTCATGTACGAAGAGGAGACTGGAAGAGAAAGTTTATCGGACATTGGCCCTTACACACTTGGAAGTGTTCTGGACAACTGGACTGCGGAAGAGATCCTTGTAGTTTTTAGAACGAATACAGAGTAATGTCCAAAACACACTTATTGCTCTAGGCCTAGGAGTGATAAGAATCTTTTGTGAAATAGGCTGATGTTTAAAAATGATATTTCAATAAGATGCACGGTTATTATCATTTTTGAGCAGATGTTATCTCGTCCTTTCAATTTCATTTATAACCATACAAATGATTACTTTCAAATTCTTTTATTCATGAAACATTCTTTTACATACTCTTTCATTTGTCATCCATAATCATATCACGCAAATAAACATTTCGAATTCTTTTGATTCTTTGTATCTGCCTTCGTCCTCATAACAGGTCCCCAGATATTAATGATACGAGTGACACTACTAGTGACTCAGAATTTCCTTTCGAGCAAGATGTGTGTATGGATGATTCTCAGGATTTTGAAGATGACTAAGGCTGTAACCTATCTCCTGATTTGCTGAGGATGGTAGAACAATATGAGAAACAAATCCCACCTCACAAAGAATTAATTGAAATTGTGAGTTTAGGAGAAGGACAGGAGGTGAAGATCGGAACATGTATCACTACGGAGATGAGGTGAGACCTCATTGGATTACTTCAAGAATTCAAAGATGTCTTCGCATGGTCATACCAAGATATGCCCGGGTTGGACACTGACATCGTGGTGCATCGACTCCCTATAAAAGAAGAGTGTAAGCCAGTTCAGCAAAAACTCCGAAGAATGAGGCCCGATGTCTTGCTAAAAATAAAGGAAGAGGTCCGAAAGCAGTTTGACGCTGGATTTCTGAAGGTGGTAAAATACTCAGATTGGGTAGCCAACATCGTCACTGTCCTTAAGAAAGATGGAAAAGTGCGAATGTGTATGGACTACAGAGATTTGAATAAAGCCTGCCCAAAAGACAATTTCCCATTACCTCATATCGACACCCTAGTGGACAATACGGCGGGACATTCACTGTTTTCGTTCATGGATGGTTTCTCGGGATACAACCAGATCAAGATGCATCCTGAAGATATGGAGAAAACCACGTTTGTAACCATGTGGGGCACGTTCTATTACAAGGTGATGCCGTTTGGACTGGAGAATACGGGGGCAACTTATCAAAGAGCCATGGTAACCCTTTTTCACGATATGATGCATAAAGAAATCGAGGTCTATGTTGATGACATGATAGCTAGGTCCCGAACAGAGAAGGAGCACATACAAGTTTTGAGAAAATTATTCTTGAGGTTGAGGAAGTTCTAGCTAAAACTCAATCCAGCCAAATGTACCTTCGGAGCTAAGTCTGGAAAGTTGCTCGGATTCGTGGTTAGTAAGAAAGGGATTGAGATCGATCTAGACAAAGTTAAATCCATACAAGAGCTATCCCCTCCGCGCACTTAGAAAGACGTTCGAGGCTTTCTAGGAAGATTAAATTACATTGCTCGGTTCATTTTACAACTGACCGAGAAATGTGACCCTGTCTTTCGCCTCCTCAAGAAACGTAACCCAGGTGAATGAGATGAAGAATGCCAAAGGGCTTTCGACAAGGTCAAACAGTACTTATCCAACGCCCAAATGCTGATGCCACCTAATCCCGATAAGCCGTTGATACTGTACTTAACAGTATTTGAGAATTTTATGGGGTGCGTATTGGGTCAGCATGACGAGTCGGGAAGGAAAGAAAAAGCCATTTATTATCTTAGTCAAAAGTTCACAGAATGTGAGACAAGGTACCCGCCGATAGAGAAGTTGTGTTGTGCCCTAATTTGGACAACCCGAAGGCTGAGGCAGTATATGTTGTATCACACCACTTGGCTCATATCAAAATTGGACCCTTTAAAGTACATGATGGAGTCAACAGCCTTGAATGGAAGGATGGCCCGATGGCAGATTCTGCTTTCTGAATTCGACATAGTCTATGTGAACCATAAAACAGTAAAAGGAAGTGCAATAGCAGATTTTCTGGCCAGTAGAGCCTTGGAAGACTACGAGCCTCTGAACTTCGACTTTCCGAATGAAGACCTAATGTGTATTGCTACAGCTGAAGAAGGTGCTCCGGAAGAACTTCCTTGGAAATTGAACTTCGATGGGGCATCAAATGTTGTGGGCAATGGAATCGGGGCCGTCTTAGTATCCCCAAACGGAGATCATTATCCATTAACTAGTAAATTGGATTTTGATTATACAAACAATATGGCGGAATATGAAGCGTGCATCATGGGTATCCGCGCAGCCATAGAACGCAAGATTAGAGTGCTAGAGGTGTATGGGGATTCCGCGCTAGTGATTTATCAACTCAAGGGAGAATGGGAAACCAGAGACCCCAAGTTGATTGACTATCGAAAACTGGTCCTTGAATTGGTTAAAGAGTTTGATGACATCACCTTCCACTACCTTTCACGAGACGAAAATCAGATGGCTGATGCTTTGGCTACCTTAGCCTCCATGATCAAGGTAAACAAACAAGAAGATGTCAAACCCATCCAGATGAGCATTTATGAAATTTCAGCCCACTGTTACAATATTGAAGAAGTTGAAGAAAGAGATGAAAGGCCTTGGTATCACGATATATTGCAATACGTGAAGAATCGTGCATACCCGGACCAGGCGAGCGAGAATGACAAAAGAACGCTAAGAAGACTGGCCATCGACTATGTCTTAGATGGGGATATATTATACAAAAGAAGAAAGGATCAAGTGTTACTAAGATGTATAGATGCTGTAGAGGCTAAGAAAATCTTGGAAGAAGTCCATGAAGGCGTCTGTGGGACACATGCTAACGGCTTTACAATGGCCAGGCAAATTATGAGATTCGGGTACTATTGGTCCACCATGGAAGGAGACTGTATCAATTATGCTAAGAGATGTCATAAATGCCAAATCTACGGAGACAAAATTTATGTGCCTCCTTCACCACTGCATGTCATGGTTTCTCCATGGCCATTCTTTATGTGGGGCATGGATGTGATTGGATCGATATTGCCGAAAGCTTCCAATGGGCATCGGTTCATCTTCGTGGTTATCGACTACTTCACCAAGTGGGTAGAAACCGCTTCGTATGCTAGTGTGACCAAGTCGGCAGTGAGCAAGTTTCTGAAAAAGGAGATTATATGTCGATATGGAATGCCGGAGAGGATTATATCTGACAATGCATTAAACTTGAACAATAGTACGATAGCAGAAGTCTACGGTCAATTCAAGATCAGACATCACAACTCATCGCCGTATCGCCCGAAGATGAATGGGGCAGTGGAAGCGGCCAATAAAAACATTAAGAAGATTGTGGGGAAGATGACTGAAACCTACTGAGACTGGCATGAGAAGTTACCATTTGCCCTCTTTGCTTATCGAACATCAGTCAGAACTTCAACCGGGGCAACCCCTTTCTCCCTGGTCTACGGAATGGAAGCAGTGTTGCCAATCGAAGTCGAGATCCCGTCTCTTCGAGTGTTGTCAGAGTTAAAGTTAGAAGAAGCCGAGTGGAACCAGTCTCGATATGATCAATTGAACCTAATTGAGGAAAAGAGGTTAAGAGCTATCTGTCATGGTCAGATGTACCAAAAGCGAATGATGCGGGCTTATGACAAAAAGGTTCGCCCTAGAGAATTCCACGAAGGAGACTTGGTTTTGAAAAAGATCCTTCCCATACAGAAAGAATTTCGAGGGAAATGGATGCCTAATTGGGAAGGGCCTTACGTGGTGAAGAAAGCTTTCTCTGGAGGAGCATTGATTCTAGCCGAGATGGACGGTAGAAACTTGCCCAATCCTGTAAACTCAGATTCGGTCAAGAAGTATTTTACCTGAAGAAAGAGAGGCCAGAGTGAAAACCCGCAAAGGGCGCTCTGAAATCTAAAAAAAAAAAAAGAAGGAGAAGCCAAGGTGAAAACCCGCAAAGGGCACTTTGGAACCAAAGGGGTTTTTGAGTTGAAAACCCGAAAACGGGCAGCTCAAATTTTGAATATGGGGCTTATGGTAGTCTTGTACTTCTAAAATCAACAAGACAGAAGAACGTTACACCTTGGAGCATCAAAAAAATGCACAGGATCTCTTGAATACACATTTGGTTCGAAGGAACCCCTAAGAAACTAGAATAGTGAAACTCGTGCTACGATATCTGGGGCATCTTTTCCTTATTTTTCACACCTCACCAAATTCGTTATCCTATGTATTCACATCAAATTTTGCTTAATAAAATTCCATTGGTCCATTATGATAATCTCTTTCGAGCATTTTTATTGAAATCAAAATTTTCGAACATGTAATATTCACACAAAAGATATTATGCATATTACTCTAAAAAAGTCTCTAAATAGTACAAGGACCCGAAACAAGGCCACTAGTCAGGACTAACTAGGCTCAAAGTTGGAAAATATTGGAAAAAGAGAAATCCAAATTAGGACTATTTCTTCAAATTTTCTGTCAGAGATAACGGCTAAGTAAGAAGACGTGATAGTACATCAATGATGGAATCCGGACGGGTTATGAGCAATGATGCCTTAAGCGTTTAAAAAGAAATCACTTTCATAATGTTTCTACATTCATAATCATTCATTTAGTTAGGAACACTTGATTCATCTCGATCATAGCATCCTAGTTATTTGACATACACAAATACAGGAAACCCATTTTACACGTCATATCTTTAGAAGGCAGTATGGCGACATTGGTAAATCCTGCAGATTTTGCGTCTCTGTATTGGCAGAGAGCAGATCGAAGATAGCAGATTTGGCGTCTCTGTATTGGCGGAGAGTAGATCGAAGATAGCAAATTCAACGTCTCTGTATTGGCGGAGAGCAGATCGAAGATAGCAGATTTGGCGTCTTTGTATTGGCGGAGAGCAAATTGAATATAGCAGATTTGGCGTCTCTGTATTGGCAGAGAGCAGATCGAAGGTAGCAGATTTGGTGTCTCTGTATTGGCAGAGAGCAGATCGAAGATAGCAGATTTGGCGTCTCTGTATTGGCAGAGAGCAGATCAAAGATAGCAGATTTGGAGTCTCTGTATTGGCGGAGAGCAGATCGAAGATAGCAGATTTGGTGTCTCTGTATTGGCAGAGAGCAGATCGAAGATAGCAGATTTGGCGTCTCTGTATTGGCGGAGAGCAGATCGAAGATAGCAGATTTGGTGTTCCTGAGTTTTCAAGAAGCAAGTTAAGGATAGCCAATTTGCCACTCCTGAAGACATCAGAGTACCTTTGGGGAAGAAGAGGATCAAGACTTTGAGACTTAGCCAGACCGGGCAAATTTGGTCCTTTTATAGTCTTTGCTCTATTCTCGTTACACAACAATGAGCAAAGTGGGGTAACTGTAATGACCAATTTTGGCCCGGGCCCGCTAAAACCCCAATCACACATATACATATAAAATATCTACAAATAAATAAATGAATAAAATAAAATTCATTTAGTTAGTGTCCTATTACAAGCCCAAACAGTCCACTAAAATTAATACCCTAGCCCATTTACAAAACAGTCCAAAGCTTCAAGGCCCAAAATAGCCCAAAAGCTGAAACAACTTCAAGAACCCTAGGTCACTCCTCCTTCCTCGCCAAGCAACAATCGGACATCACTCCGTGCCTCGACGCCTAATGTTTTAGAAGCCACGCCACACGCCCAATCAGCCCCAGACTCCGAGCGGCATGCACCTGCAGACTGCAAAGATGGGACAAACGCACAACAAAACAAACAAAACAACAAAGAATATTGTATTTTTCGATTTATTTTTTATCATTTTTACCCCGATTCGGCTATAAAGCCAGGGGATTTCACCAGTTGTAAAAAAGACACACAATCAATACATTTGAAATACTAAACACAAAAGAAATTAAAAGGTGAGATTCAGATTCCGAGTTCCTTTTTTCTTTTTTCGTTTCCCCCTATTTTCTTGAACAAAGAAAAATCAAAGAGAAAAGAGACAGAAGCTTTACCTTCGTGAGTGCGCCTTGGAGACCTCCATCCCCTTCGTCGATATCGAAGGCGGAGAGAGGGCTTTGTGGCTAAAGTCATTAAACTGTGGAGTCCAGTAGAAAGAAGGCTCCACCGCAGGCTTTTATCCATCAATCTTCGTGGTGGATTAAAGGTCGAACGGCGGCTGAATGAGGGCAAGTACTTAGGGTTTCGACTTTCCCTGTCTGCTTTGCTAAAATACTCTGATGTTTGGGCCGATTTTCCCTTCTAGTTGAATGCATGGAGTGACGCCGTTTCAGGCTAAGTTCAATAGCCTTTGAAACGACGCCGTATGGACCCATCTGGCATGACCCGCACTCGTGTGACCTGACCCAGGGAGGATCCGCATGCTTCCCATGAATGGGAAATTTGCCTCTTAAGTCCTTCCCTTTTGCCCCGCGTTTAAACCAGCCCATCTGCGCTTCTTTTTGCTTTTTAATTTCTTCCTATAATTTGCTCTATTTCGCAATCGAGTCCGCGCTTGTGTGCAGCGTTTTAGGGCATGGATTAATTCCATTCTGGGCTCCTACGCATTTGTGCGTTTCGCACTTTGGTCCCTTTTTTGATTACTTTATTTATAAATTAGCCCATTCATTGTAATTGTATTTTGATTAGATCCCCCTTTTATCTAAATAGTTCATTCCCTTTATAATTTGTCCCTTTTTTTTATTTTGTAAATTATTTTAATAATTTTATTTCATTTTAAAACCACTATTGTAATGTTTTATTTTATTTTACGCTATTATACATATGTATACATACCTTATAGTAAAATTATTTTATTCTATGCATCTTATTAATTCTATATTATTTTACGCATATAGTCTTTTAAATTTATTCTCGTCTTTTATTATATAATCTTACATAACATATTTTAAATTATTACTATATATATTTTTATCGTTATTTATATTTGGTCTATATATTATTAGACCCATGTATTTTAATGTGTATTTTTGCTATGATAATATGTTTTGTATATATGTTCTATATAAATTATTTTTATACTTACCTATAATATATATTTGACTTACATACATTTTTAACCTATACGTATTATCATTTTCTATACAAATTTACATGTAATTACTTTTAAATTTATGTATATATATATATATATTAATACATTCACTACTTTAATGGATTTTTCTATTTTTAAAATCCTTTTTGCTTTGTGATTTATCAAGTATTTTCAATATACATATATGAAGTAATTTTGGAAACTTCATTTTTTTGTAATTATAAAATTATTATCTTTGAGTAGATCTATATATTATATTGCTTAGGTGTTTGTGTAGTCTATTATTTTAAACGTTTTGATATAAGGATATGTATTTTTTTTTAGACTATATTAAAATATATATATCTCATTATTAATCTTATGTTCCTTTTATAACAAACTTGCATGTACATATGTTTTATAAATCTATTTTGTGTATTAAGTCTTGTCATATATCTTCGTTCTCATTCTTTTATATTACATTATTTAAATCATCATGTAGTTGGTCAACTTATATTTTATACGTCCATTTATTCGTCATTATTGTGAAATAGTTTTATCCCATGTTGCTTCTTTGATTTGCATTTTATTTTGCGCCTCTAATAATTTTATTATGCCATATATACTGCCGTTGCATTTTATTTATTCATTGTTTCATATGGCCTTGTTAATTATTCTTCATGCATGGTTGAAATTGAGTTATATTTCCAAACTAGTTATGCTTATTCATTTAAATTCTTGTAGTTGATTGTATTACCTTCATTTTTTTCATTGTCGTATTTTTATGCATACACATATTACCCCATTTAATGTTTTCCACTTGATTTTTGAAATGTGGTTTTATAAAACCCAAATTTCGTGATCAATGTCGTCTTATTTCAAATCGAATCGATGCGTTTTAAACTAGTTTCATAATTTTTTGAGAAATTCTTTAAAACGAAGACGAGATCCGATATTTGGCAATTCGCGGAATCGTGCCCTAACGTGTTGGGTTGCAATTTCGCGTTTGCTCAAAATAATCGAATATCCCTTCAAAGTTTCACTCGTGTCTTCTCAAAATCCTTTAAAACGAAGGCAATACTCGGTGTTTGACAATTCGGGAATCATGCCCTATCGTGCTGGGTTGTGATTTCTCGTTTGTTCAAAACAATCGAATATTCCTTTAGGTTTTCACTCACATTTTCTAAAATCCTTCAAAATGAAGGTAATGTTCGATGTTTGGCGATTTGAGAATCGAGCCCTATCGTGTTGGGTTGCGCTTTTCCATTTCTCCAAAATAATCGAGCATTTCTTCGGTATTTCACTTATATTCTCTAAGGTGAGGCAATGTTCGATGTTTGGAAATTCGAGGGATCGTGCCCTACTGTGCTGGGTTTCAGTTTTTCATTGGACCAAATAGTTGAGCATCCTCTTGTTAATTTCAAATTATAAATTTTCGGATGTCGAAACAAAAAGATTTTTGACAATCAACTCGGGTTATTCAACTTTTATTAAAAAGAGCCACATTCCGAAAAACATTTTTTTAGACATAAGGACAGTATTTAATTGATTTGGTACCAATTTTTGGCGTAGTGAGGGTGCTAATCCTTCCTCATGCGTAACCGACTCCCGAGCCCATTTTTCTAAAATTTTCGTAGACCAAAGTCATTGTTTTAGTAAATCGCAAATCTTTTATTAAAATAACCAAATTTTTAGGTGATCCGATCAAACCCAAAACAAAAAGATCGGTGGCGACTCCATATTTCTATTTTCCAAAAAGTCGATCCCCCTCGTATTTTCGTCAAATTTAAAATATTAATTTTTTTTTAAATCGAGGGATGGTTTCGACACCGAACATTGCCCTATTTTTTAAATTTTCAATTTTTTACGAATTCGGGTAAAAATTAATATAATGCTTAAAATGATATGTAGTAAAATTTGTTTGAGTATGGCTTAAAACATGAACTAGTGTTTAATAACAATGATGCAACATGAACTTATAATGAACGAATAAAGCATAAAAACTAATGATAATAAAAATATACATATTATTAAAATAATAAAAAGATAATCGTGATAGTAATAATAGTAATGATAATAAAGCAGAATAATAATGGAAGCATAAATAAAATAAATAAAGAAAAGAAAAGTTAAAAGAAAGAAAAAAACTTAATAAATAAATATATACGAGGATTTAAATAAATATGTATGTGTATATATATATATATATAAATAAATGAATGAACAAAACACAATATATAAGTAAAAGAACAAGCAAACAAATAAAATAAAAGGAATAAATAAATAAACAAGTAAATAAGTAACAGATAATAAAATAATTAAAACGAAAATGGCTTAATCGAAACTTAAACGAAATTAAAAAAGGGTAAACCGAATTAAAATGAAATTTGAAGTCTTAAATAATAGTAAAATGAATGAATAACCATAAAAGGATTAAATTGAAGTTTAAACAAAATTAGAGTATAAATCGTAATAAATTAAATAATAAAACCGAAATAGGGAATAAAATTAAACGCGCGTAAAAGAATGAGGGCTAAATGGGAAAATATCCCCAGTCTTTAAAATGCACCGTTTCCTAAAGGACCAAAATGAAAAGAAACCGAAATTGCAAGGTAAAATTAAAAAAAGAAAGCAGGACTAAATCGAGAATAGGAGACAAAGCGGAAGGATTATTCGTGCAAATATCCCCCAGAAGAAGAAAAACGCGGATCCCAACTTTGAAACGGGTCGGATTTCGGGATGATGCAAAACGGCGTCGTTTTGGCCACAGAAACTTGGGTCCAAAATGGCGCCATATAGGCCCACATATAAGTAAAAGAATCAGAAAAAAATAGACAACTCCCCTCGTTGTTTATTTTTTTTGAAAATTCTCTCAGGGCTTCTCTCGTCCTTTCTTCTCAGGCCCTAACCTCTGCCGTCAATCTGCCGTGGCCATCGGTTATCGACGACGACAACCGTCGCCTCCGGTGGCCGTAGTTCTAAAAAAAGGGTCTATTTTCATCTTTTTCACTCTAGATTTTGAATCTAGAGGGAAAAATATTAAAAAAAAAAAAGAAAAGAAAATTTCACCCATCGCCTCCTCTTTTGCCCTTTGACCCCTCAAATTCCTCTTAAACGAAGCCTTAATTGAGACCTCGGAGGTGTCCCATGGCTTTCGCAAACGGAGAGGGGCTCTGATGGCAACGAAATACGGAGAAAACAAGTAGGTTTTTAAACCCCTCTTTTTTATTTTTGCGTTTTATACAAAAAGAAATTAAAAGATCACATTTTCTCTTAACTTTGAATTCTTTTGATTAATCTTCTGTGCGTAATCTTACATTGATTTGGTTTGGGACTTTTATGGCCGAAAATACAATATATTTACTTCTTTTTGCACTGCTTTCGCTGTTTATTTACCTCATTTCTGCTTTGTCCTCTTTTTTTCCTTGTTTGCAGGTTTGTGAGGAGTCAACGGACACATGGGTTTATCAATTTGGTCCAAGGAAGGCCACCTAGGGTAGTGGGCGTGCTGCGGAGGAATGTGGGCAGTGGCGCGGTGCAAGGACTGGACAGAAACCCTAGGGTTTTTGAAAATTTTAAATGTTTTGGGCTTATCGGGCTTCGTATTTTTGGGTTAGGTTTTTTATTTTTTGGGCCATAGTGTATTCAAGTGTATTCAGGCCCTGAAACGGACTTGTAGTTGGACTGTCTATTTGTTTGGTTTTGTTTATCTGATTTTACTTAGGCCTTTTATTTGTTTGTAATTCGGGCCCAGGTAAATTGGTTATTACAAGACACATGATTTTTTTTTATTCAGCCATACAACTAAAAGCATTTGAAAATTTAGTTAATTATTTTTAAGCAATAATAAAATTATATTTTAATAAAATGCTTAAGATAACTTTATAAAAAAGCAATAGTAAACAACGACGGTATCAACTGGGATTTACTAATAATATCAAACTCAATTAAAAAATATATATATTAAAATCTCAAATTTTGACATAATAAAGGGACTAAAACTATAATTTAACCTAATTCCATACGCACAAGGTTCCAAACCACAAAAATCTACTCATTTTATTAGGCATATTAGCTCACACAAGTTTAGGCAGATAAAAACTAAAAATGAAATCAAATTTCAATTCCCTTTTTCTTCTCTCAGAATAATTCCGTAGAAAATTTTAGATCCAAATCATGTAAGGAAAGAAAGGTTCAGAGCAAGAATAGCATCAATGGCATGCAAGATTTAAGTTGTTAGAGTGCTTCCAATGACGATTCAACGATGAACAATGAACAAATCTAGATCTTGAATAACGTTGATAAGTTCAAGAAAAACAAATCTAGCAGGGATTATACAGCCAAAAGCACGTTCACGTCAGCGCGCTTTTGCCTAACACAAGGAAAAAGTGTTGACGTGGAATCGTTTTCCTAAGTTATCCCTTGAAAATATATCCACGTCAGCACGTTTTTAAATTTTCGGTCTATACCTATTATTATTTTTAGAAACGATCTATTTCTATAAATAATTTCAGAAATCGTATACTAAACTCCTAATTAATTCACAATAGTAAGTATGGACAAAATTAAACGTCAACATAATAATAGAAGGTCGTACTTGATTCAATCTAAAAGGAAATTATAAAATAATAAATATTTAAAAAAAGAGAGGATATGATCGACAGCTCAAATTTTATTTATGATGTCAGAATCTTTACTGTCAAATTTGTCGTTGTGGCAACAAAACATTAATATCCAGAATTATTTCTACTATCGCTTTTTTTGGCTAATTGAATTTTACTTTAGATGAAATTGATATTATTATTAATACAGAATTATATGAGTTTAAGTACTGAAGTATATTTATTTTTATATTTAAGAGTTAATAAAATAATATTATGAATAATTTTAAGTATTTTATAGAAAGATAGGCTCTTTTAGAAATGAAAGTTTATTTTAATATCCTACGTTTCGCTTAATTAATTATTTATATTAAATTATAAAATAAAATTTAAGTAATTTTTTCAAAACTAGTCTAGTGGTTAAACTGGTTAAATCACTAATTCGTATGGTTCGATTGAATAAATTATTGAAAAACATTAAAAATAATTTAATTGATCTTTTTAGCTTGGTTCAATCAATTCATAATAGTTTGCAGGTCAATTAGTCTAATACCTCCTCCGAACCTATACCCCGATCGATTTAGTTCGGTTCAAGCAAATATGATTCTAAATCTCTACACTTCGTACATTACGAATTTATTCTTCCTACTTTTATTTTCAAGAATTTAATTTTTTTACTTTTAGATTTATAAATCTACTTTCAAATTATATATAATTACGTAATATTTTAATTGCAAAGTTAAGGATATTAACTATTTGAACTAATTAATAATATTATAAAAATATTAAACTCATTAATAACATTATAGAAATATAGAGACCAAATTTTAATATAAAAATTTTAACAATGTTGATATGATGACATGTATAGCAGTTCATAGGTATTTTATGTTTACATGAGACAAATAATTTAAAAAGAAAAATTATCGAAATTCAAAAACCAGCTTGAAGTAATGTATGAGTCGCCATACGAATTATTTAAATCAATTTCAAATTTTTTTTATTAAATTTTTGGAATAAATCGAATTTTGATGATTCAAGGAACGCATAAAATTGTATGCCAAGGCGTTGAAGCTATAAAATTGGATACTTGTTAAGGTTTGGGTTGAGCAGCAAATTTAGAAAGAAAAAGAGTAGAGTATGAGTTTGTTGAAGATATACAAGTTTTTTCTGCACGGGGTGTTGAAGCTAGCTGGGATAAGCCCTAGAAAGATAGACATCGAGCCAGGAACGGTAGTCAAAATTTGGGTCCCAACACAGACCACCACAAAGCCAGCCGTAGTCTTCCTACATGGCTTTGCCTTTGACGGTATCCTAACATGGCGGTTTCAGGCGTTAGCTTTGGCCAACCACTACTCCGTTTACGTCCCCGATTTCGTCTTCTTCGGCGATTCCATCACCGACAAGAGTGAGAGGTCGGTGCAGCTCCAAGCTGAGTGCATAGCCAAAGGGTTGAAGAAACTGGGTGTCCAAAAATGTACCCTGGTCGGTTTTAGTTATGGAGGAATGGTTGGTTTCAAGATGGCTGAGATATACCCTGAGTTGGTCCACTCTATGGTGGTCACCTGCTCCCTATGGCCTTGACTGAGTCCATCAGCAAAGCCCGACTCCACCGTCTCGGGCTCAATAGCTGGCCAGATTTTTTGCTCCCTGACTCAGTCCAGGGCGTCGAAACCCTCATGCAACTTGCTTCGTATAGTTTTCCAAAGTTGCCCAATTTTATTTACAAAGAAATTTTGGAGGTAATCAGTTTTGACTAACGAGTAATTTATTATTATTATTTTAAAGGAAAACTGTTAAAGATAACATATCATTAATATAAAATAAAAATATATATATTTAAGGACTTAGAAAGTAAATGTTACCAATTTTATTTAAGAATAATTATAATTATTTTGTTTCTCATTCAAATTTTAGTTTTTTTTAAATTTTGATATATAATTGATTTTCTTAAAAATAAAAATATTTAAATTTATTTCTAAACCCTTCAGTTTTTTTTACATAAGTGGAGAAATTATTTTATGGATTCTCTCCATCACATCATCCATGGTCTTTTTTCAATTATTTAATGACATTCCAGTAAATTTTTTCATGTCATTAATACATAATTTAGATTTTTTTTACTCGGAATCTTAAACCTTGAATCTGAACCATTAACCATTAACCTCAAATCTTGAACCTTGAAAAATATTGAACCTCAAATCTTAAACCTTGAGCCCTGAACCTTGAATCTTAAACTTGAACCCGAGCCCCAAATACTAAATCCTAAACACTTTAGAGGTTTGTGGTTCAGGGTTCAAGATTCAGATTCAGGTTCGAAGTTAGGATTCGGGGTTCATGGTTCAAGTTTGAGTTCAAGTGTAGGATTCGGGATTTGGCTTCAAGGTTAAATATTTAGGGTTTAGAGTTAGGATTTAAAGTAAAAATATTACCAAAATGATGTGTTAATGACATGAAAAAAATTGTTTAAATATCATTAAATAATTGGAAAGAGACCATGAATAATGTGGTGGGAAAGGTCCATAAGATAATTTATCTACATAAGTGATGTTGTGTTATTTTATTATTAATTGATGAGATGGGCATCAAATATTTTTTATCACTGACTTTTAATTATAAATAATAAATGATTCAAAATGATTACAGGGAATATGTAAATACAGAAGGGAAAAAGTGGAGCTCTTAAAGGCTTTGGTTATAAGTGACGAGGAATTTACAGTCCCAAGTTATCATCAGGTACGTCGCTCTCATAAAGGTTTTGGTTAATTACTGGAAGATTATGTTAAATAATCAAACTCTTTTAGAAATAAATTGCTAGCATAATCTGAAAAATTACATTTATAATTATATATATATTAATTTTATATTCAAACCCTATTCATGTGATTCTCCTTAATTTGTGGTTTAATTTTACATCAAAAGTAATTTTACTATGGATTGACATGTCCACAATAAATTTATATAATTATATATAAAATAAAAGCTATAAGATTCTTCTTTTGTTGACACCTTTGCTTCTCTCTTTTCTTTTGATTTGATATTATAAGAAAATGAATTTACACTTTAATTTTTAATATATTTTTATAATATTATTAATTAATTAAAATATTAATGTGATATTTAAAAAACTACTTTACCCTAAAAAACACTAATGAAGTTATAATAATAAAGAGACTAAATTAGATCAAATAAAAGTATACATATTAAATTATAAAATTGGGCATAATAGAGTGATCAATATTATAATTATGATTTAAGAAAATTTATATATTTTTTGTAAATTACAATAATTGGATAAAACCGAACAATTAATGCGATTCAAACTCAGATCACACATGAGATAATGAACACCTTTAATTATCAAATCATGTCATGGGTTCGAAAATTTATATCTATCATAACTATATATATATATATATATATATATAATCATTAAATGTATAATAATAAAATTAAATATTCAATATCATTCGATCTATTTTTACGGATTTATGTATACATATTTGAATATTAGATTGATTACTTGGTTTTAAGTCATAATGCATGGGAATATGAGGCAAAGAACATATTATTACTTAATTTCACTGAAATTAACACAAATATTTTAGATATTTTGATTTGTTATCTAAAGTTTGATGACTCATAAGAATAAAGATTTTAGACTGAATATTCATTTTATTTTTAAAATTTTTAGTTTTAGAAATAATTTAATAAATTTTAATATTTTGAAAATTCTAACTAATAAATTTTAATATTATTATAATAATATAAATAAAATTAAACCAACACTATTCTTTTCAATTATTTTTGTATATTTTGAGACAAGATACGTTAAATTAAAATATAAATATTAAATCAAATTGCTGTATTAATGTAGTGTTGGTTTGTGAGAAGTGAAATAATATATAGAAATTGGTTGCAGAGGATACATGTTTTGTGGGGAAAGAATGACAAGATTTTTGAGGTGGAGAATGCCCATTACTTACAACAGTAAGTAGCATTTTTGATTTAGTTTGTTGTTAAAAGGAGGAATGAGATTGTGATTCTAATTGTGATTGGTGACAGGCAACTAGGGGAGAAAGCGAGTGTAGAATACATAGAAAATTCAGGGCATATCGTTAAACTTGAAAGGCCATTCAAGTACAACAGCTGCCTCAACAAAATCCTGCCTTCTCTGTCTTCTTCCTAACCTCTACCCGATTTCAAATTCCAAGCTAATCATGTTTAAGTATTTTAATAATATTTGGATATCATTTTGTTCCATAAATCTACCATTTTAACCATATTTTTACACTGTTTTTCTTTTCTTAATTTATCTTTATTTATAATAATACATTTAATGCAAAATTGTAATACGTCAAAATTCGACTTAAAAATTTTAACCGAATCCTGAATGTCACATTAACTACTAAGATGACCCAAAACAAAAACAAAAAAAAACATTTTTCAAAACAAAAGAAAAATATCACTTTTGCTCGAACATTACCGAAACCAGTAGTGGCCTTACGTAAGTGTTGAGAACATTATATTATTGTTGCCAAAATTAGATTAAATTTAGGCCCAAGTTGATTACCCTTTTAACAATTTTTCTTCAAACATTACAGGTTGCAATTCATTAACTGAAATTTCAAAATCAATGTCGGAAACCCAAATGTTCATCGGGTTCGTAGTATTGTGGTTTCATGCTCATATTCAGTTTTCACTAATCCACAAACATAATCGTAACCAATACAAATTCGCAGAAACAGTAACATGCATAACTACTGATTAATATATATATATATATATATATATATATATATATATATATCCAATCAGTATTGTACCATTCCCAGTCATTCAACAATTAATAATAGTATCTCAATCACTCCTATAGAAGCTTTAACATACAAGGGTTCACTCAAGGACTAAAATGAACCAATTTGCAAAAAAGAGGTAAAAACTGTGAAATAGGATGACACGGTCGTGTGGAAGGGTTCAGACCGTGTTACAGGGATACACGGCTGTTTGGACAGATCATGTAACTCTCTGTGCCCATATGATAATTTAAAAATATAATATGTAAAAGAGACACGTTCATGACTTAAGCCGTGCGCTAGACCGTATGACTCACCCTAGGCTATGTATTCAAAAAATAAACCTAACACTTACAATGGCACACGGCTGTTACAGGCCAATTTTGGGCCCTTTACAAAAACCCAAACCCCATTTTACAAACTCGGTTGACCCATTAAACCCACTAACCCCCCTAAAACCCACTAACCCATACCCACTAACCTAAACCAACCTAACCCACCTAAATTAACCCAACAGATGCCCAAACCCATTACAAATCCACTGACCCAACAAATCAGAAAACAGAAAAATTAAAAAAACCCTAATCCCACTGCCTCAGCGCCGACAATGGCCACTTGCCCCTGACACCCCTGTGTACCGGCCACCAACTCGGTCAAATCCACCGTCCATGCCCATTCCCTGCACACAGTAGAGAGAAAAGATAGAAGCAATAAGAAAATAAACGTAGAGGGGTTATAAAAACCCAAATGAAAGATTGTAATCGATTCGGGGATTTCAAAATCAGAAAATAAAAAAAACATTCAACAATCAAAAAATAAGAAACAGCAACCACCAATATTCACAAGCAGCATAGTTTGAAACTTAAACAATCTGAGAAAAACAGAAGCAATATTCGAAGGAAAACAAAAGCAAACGAAAAGGTTATCTTTTTATTTTTCTTCTTTTTATTTTTTTCGATTTTCATATATATATTTACATTTTTTATTTCTTTATTATTAGTATAAACATAAAACATATATATTATAAAACAAATAAATATAAAAATAAAAAATAAAAAAACTTACCTTTCCGCCACTGTAGGTACGGTGGTCGTTGCCACGAGCCGACGGTGGTGGCCGTGAGCCGACGGTGGTCCGTGACGACCCAAGTGCTCTCCTTGCCGAAAATCCCTCTCTTCTTTCTCCCCTCACTCCTTTCTCCCCTCTTTGTTTTTTTTCTTTTTTTTCTCTTCTGCTGTTACAAATGATTTTTAATTTTTTTTTTTTTGCTTTTATAGGGACCAAAACGCACCGTTTTGGTCCCCCCATTAAACGAAAACGACGTCGTTTTGGCCCCAGGTCGGGTCGACCCCACCCGCTCCAGGTAAGATCCGCGTGTTTTTTAAGGGAGGGGCTATTTGCGCAATCAGTCCTTCCGCATTTTTGGTGTTTTAAATCAGGTTTATATTTATTTACAAATTGGCCCTATTAATTGTTGCGCTTTGCAATTTGGTCCCCATGCATACGCTGCTTTTTGATAACTAGGAATATTGCGCTCTTGGTCCCTCTAAGTCACGTGCGCGTTACAATTTGGCCCTATGCCCCATTTTATTTCTAATTTCGCCCCAAAATTGTGTTTTATGTTCGATTTAGTCCTTTTATTAGTTTACTGCTTTATTTTCAATTTATTTGTTTTCACTTTCATTATTTATTAATTATAATATTTATACTTATCATATTTATTGTATTTATTATATGTCTTAGTGTATATTCTTTTATATATGTATGCGTATGTGCTATACTTATGTATTATATTATATATGAATTTTTTTATATATTATATATATGTGTTTTAATATTATGTTATATATATTATATACATATATTTTCAATATTATTAATTATATTTTCTTATAATCTTCCATGTATATATATTTTTATATCGTATATATGTTCCTAAATACTATGTTATATATATATATATATATATATATATATATATATATATTTTAATACCATGTTAGTATTATTTTTGCATTATCTTATGTGTACATTTTCTCACATTTTACCACATATATATATACATTTTTGTTGCATTATGTACATGTTATTTTATCTATTTCACCCTATTATATTTATTATTAATATTGGTTGATTTTATTATACCGGTATATATATACCTTCTATATAGTATTATTTTCCTATATCCTTATAGTTATTACTATATCTATTATGTTATTCTAATGATATTATGTATTCATTTTAAAATATATATGTATTTATGTAGTATTATCGTATATATACTTATATTATCCTTATTATTATTATTAATATATATTTTATTAAATACGTATAGACGTGCTTTTTACTATTGTATATTATTATAATTTATTTTTAACCTATTATTTTTTATTTTCTTTATATCATTATTATACCTAGTTTTTGTTCATATATTATATTTTCTTCCTTTTTACTTTTATATTTACTATATTCATTATATTTATTCATTTACTTATTATTATTATTTATGTATATTTTTCATCCTATATTACGTGGAGATATTTCTAATATGTATTTCTAATGCTATATTATGTTTTCATATATATCATGTATATACTTTAGTGTCATAGTTATATATTTTATGCGACCTTATGTACATATTTTTTATATCACATTTTATATTATTGTATATATATCTATATATAGTATTTTTTATTTACTTTTTAGTATTATTATTATATTTTATTTATTTATGTGTTTTCATTATTATTTCTAGTATTATTATTATTGAATTTTGGGCATGTATTTTTATATATATACGTATTCATATCATAGTGTTATTAATTACCTATTTTTATATTATATTATATTATTAGTTTTACTACTTTTAGTATTAGTTTTAGTTTCGATAAATGTTTTAACATTCATATAGATATACTTTTATGTAACATTGTTGATAATTATTTTTTAATATCATTATTATTTTTAATACATGTATATATATATTATGTGTATTTTCTTTTAATAGATATTATGTATATATATTTCATATATTATTTTTAACTTTGCATTATGTATGTTTTTATACTATTATGTAAATGTTTTAACACTCTTATATTCTTATACTGTGTATTATATGTATTATTATTTTTATTATATGTATTACGTATATGTATTTTTTTATTTATTATTCATGTATTTTATTATACATGTATATATCTTTAATATATATATAGGTATATCGATCTTTATCTTAGTATTGTTATTAATATTATTATGTTTTCTTTCAACATTATAATTATGTATGTGTCGTAACCATTTTTTGAAAAAAAAGGGAATCGACTTGGATTTTGAAAATAAAAGAAGGGGAGTAGCCACCGATTCTTTTTGACGAGGTGTGATCGGGTCACCTCATAAAGGTGGTTGTTTTTAATAAATAGTTTGATTTTTTTTAAACAACAATTTTGGTCTACGCAAATCAAGAAAACAGGTTCGGGAGTCGATTACGCTCGAAGAAGGATTAGCACCCTCGATACGCCCAAAAATTGGTACCTAGTTGATTAATTAGTGTCTTGGTATCGAAAATTAAAAAAACTTGAAAGAATTTTAAAATACGATCCTTCTTATAAAGAGCTCAAGTGTTAAAGACCCTCTCGTCTCAAAATGTGAAATGTCACACCCACTAAGTTAGGACACGACATCTTGAATTTTCGAGAGCGAGCTTGCCTTTTATGAAATCTGTGTATTTTATTAAAAGGGTATTCGATTATTTAGAATAAACGAGAGAAGTCGAAACCCAGTAAGTTAGGGCACGTTTTCTCGAATTCTCAAACACCGGATGTAACGCCCCAATTTTCGGGAATCCTATGAATGTTGGCATAGGTTTAATTATGTTAGTGGGCCTCTAAAAAGCCCAAGCTTAAGATAGAACTCGGTAATTTTAGTTAATTTTTGTTCCATAAGAAAAAGGGAGTGAAATTATGAAATAGGACTTATGTGAAAATGTTTGAAAATGCTATAGGCTAAATTGAAGTGGCCAAATAAATAGGAGTGCAAAATAGGAGGATTTGCATGACAAACCTCCCATTTTACATGAAGTGGCTAGCCATCATGTTGTTGTAGACAAAATGTACACTTGATATCCATAATTTATGGTACAAATTGATACAAATTGATAATGGGTTAGGTAAATGTTCCATGATAATGGATTAGGTAAATATTCCATGATAATGGGTTAGGTAAATGTTTCATGATAATGGTTTAGGTAAATGTTTCATGATAAGAAATTCATGTCTTTTGTATTAAAGAATTAAATGGATGAAATATGAAGTTTTATTAAAAGAAAAAGGGGTGAAAAGAACAAAGTTTTGTCCATCTTTGTTCATCCTAGCCTAAAGTTAGAGAAGAGAAAGGAGAGGAGAAAGCTCTTAAATGTTCGGTCACTTGGGGAAGAAAATTGAAGGTAAGTTCATGGTAGTTTGCTTCTATCTTGATGTTCATGAGTTCTTCTTGATTCTATCTTAACTCTTGAAGCATATTTTGATTTTTAGTTGTGTTGTGAGCATTTAGTCATGAATTAAAATGAAGGAAATGGTTGTTGTTTGATGTTCTTTTGATGAAAAATGGAAGATAGGTGAAGTTGAGCCAAACAAATGAACATGCATGTGCCTTAGATGCTAAAGGGAAAAATCAGCTAACATGTGCTTTAAAATGATGAAATGGAGATTATGCTTAAGTAAAAATCATAGATATGTGATGATTGATTGGTGATATACATGTTTAAATAACATGCATGCAAGGTAGGTGTATGAAAGAGTGATTTGGTAATAAATCTGCTTGGGACAGCAGCAGTAACATGACTTTGGAAAATCACCATAAATTGTGGGAGATGAATTAGAAGCTGAATAAATTATGTAATTAAAGCTTATTGAGTCTAGTTTCTAATGAAATAAACAAGAACATATTTTGAATTCTGTACAATGAGAAATTTGATTCGTAATGAAGGGTGGTCAGATTAGTCAAACAGTGAAACATGGGAAACTTTGAGAAATTTCTGGTATTTATTGGCTAAACTAAAAATTCTGAAAATTTTATGGATAGAAGATATATGAGTCTATTTTCAGGGAAAATTAACAAAACTTGATTTGGAGTTTCGTAGCTCCGGTTATAAATGATTTAGTGACTTTGCTCAGGAAGACAGCTTGCAGTGAAATTATGATTATGTGGTAAACATTGACAAAAATTTGTTAATGAGTTGCTTATTGATTTCTTATAAGCTTACTATGATCTGTAGGTGTGGTTGGCCGAATATTGTAAGGGGTTAATATGTAGTTTGTAATTGAATAGTTAGATTAACGTGTTAGTAATCCAATTGTAGGCGGTTCGTGTGTGGATCTCACAAGATATCGTCATAAATGTGTGTAACTAACACCCTCTTTCTTAGTCTGGATCGGCAAAAGTCGAAAAGTCGAAATGCCGAAAACCGGTATTTTGTAGATTTACGAGTGTGCGAATGCTCGTGAGGTAAATCGATTAATGTTTTTGGTAAGCTGCAAAATTTGGACTGCAAAGTGTGTGATTTCTATGCCCTCGATATTTTTGGGCTTAATGGGCCAAAATTGGAATGATGGGCCAACGGACCCAATTCGGTAAGAACCCTCGATACGTGATTCTGTAGTACGTGAAAGGTAGGAATATGCATGAAAAACCCTAAAATAGATAAATTACTGAAATACCTTTACAAGTGAAAAATTTACAGTTTTACCCCTAGTAGATGAATTACTGAAATACCCCTAGGGTTAAATTGACCTAAATGCATGTTTGACTGTTGTTATTTACTGCATGCCATGTTATTATCTGATGCATGGGACTGGGATATTGACGGAGGAAGTACTGAAAGTGGCTTGTCCATGTACTGGAGGCTTTGCCTCAATTTATCGATAATCGAGCAAAGAATGTCAGAATCAGGAGTGTTAATGAGTGGGTTGAGCTATTCCCACATGGAGTGTATGGCTGGTGCGGTGGAGAGTAGTGGTTGGTGGGTTGAGTAGTCTCCCAAATGGGCTTGCATATGTTTACCGATGTTGCATGTATTTTGAAATGGGCCTATGGGCCATATTTATTATCTAAATAAGGGCTAAGGCCCAGTTTATTGTAATCTGAAAGGGCTCTAGCCAAGACCACTATTACTGAATGGGCTTAGGCCCAATAGGCTTGAGTGACTTGGGCTTTGAATGGGTTTTCCTTACACACGAGTTTCCCAAACTTACCCTTTTATTTTCATCCACGCAGAAATCCCCAACCATAGTGGGCTTGGAGTCGTGAGGGAATTCGGAGTGGCCACTGCTCGAAAGTTTGATTTTCTTCGTGAACTGGACATCCTTTTAATTACGTTTGAGGTTTTGGGCTTTTAAATGTAATAAGGCCGCTTATTTATTTTGATGGTTTTTAATATGTATTACTAAGATAGGTAATACTTATTTTAACTGTTGAAATTGGATAGCTTTAGGCGCGTTTTCAAAAACAACAGTTGATTTCAAAATAACACGACAACAAGCAAAGCTTCCGCAATGAAAGTATTTTCCAAAATTAATCACTTTTCCTAAAATGACTTAATCGAATCGGTTTCTAGAAATATCCATGACGTTAAGGTGTGGCAATGGCGGTATGCATGTCTAGGATTGGATCCGAAGGAGCTTGGTACTTAAGCGATCGATGGACTCACCACCTCTTTTCCGGTTTCCTACCGGTGCACGACTTCCATTCACTTTAACCCTTAATGAATTAATCTTTTGAACATCAAGTACGATTTTCTAGACTTAGAATGGAATTTTTTTTTTACATTTTTGATGTGGCATGCCGGATCCGGCCATAACTTCTGGGCCGAGTTTGGGGTGCTACACCGGATATTGCCTTTATTTCGAAACAAAATTCTTATTTCGAGATGACAAAATATCATACCCGGTAAGTTAGGGCACAACACTTCGCATCTTCGAGAATAAGCATTTTTCAAAACTCGTATAGTGATTTGAAAGAGTATTCCGTTATTTAGGTTAAATGAGAAAAGTCGAAACCCAGTAAGTTTGGGCATGATTATCTCGGACTACCTAATAACGGATTTTGCTTTTATGAAAGAATTGTTTTAATACATTGAACAAAAAGCAACGCGATTTATAGTAAAATGTAAAAGCAAAATATAGCATTGACGTGTATAAGAATATAATAATGGTGCGACGGTTGTCAAAACCGTAATATGATCAACCATAAAAGATAAAGTAATATCAAGGCTAATAATATGCGATTATAAACAAATGATAAACATGGCAAAAATAAAATGACAATGATAACGAAAATGAAAACGATAATAATAATGTAAATAACAATAGTGCGAACGATAATAACGCATGGTATTTAAACATGATAGTAATAATGTGAATATGAAGTAGTAGGGAGCACATGTATGTAAAACATATAATACCAGATTATAATTATGTATGCAATTTTATTAAAATAGTAATAATAACCAAAGACTAATAATAACAATACATAAACATATAAATGTATATATTAAAATAATAATATGTGTACGTAGTATTAAAGTACATAAAATGCGATATTAATGATATATATGCACACAAAAATATATGTAATATATTAAAAGATTAGACAGAGTATACGTAAAAATATACATATATATATATATATAAATGTATGTAATGTAAGATATATGCTTAATAGGGAATATAATGTATATATATTTAATGAAAACATATGTGACACACAAATACCTAAAAACAATAGTATTAAGCTATTAATAAGGCTATATAACATATATATATACATATATATACATAATGAAAATACGTACTACTATGTAATGATAATAGAAATACAAGAGTAAAAGTATTAAACTAAAGTAATAATATATATATATAAAACTACATATGTAAATGTGTATATGTACATATAAAATGTATACTAATATATAATGATAATAGTGATAGTAATAATAATGTTAAAAAGTAAATATAATATGATAGTAATATTAAAATAAGATAATTAAAATAATACTATACTTATAGAAAATGTATGTACATACATATGCGATAAAATATATTAATAGTAATAATAATAACCATATAGGTGATAATAATAATGATAATGATATTTAAAATATACATAAAAATAATAAGCGGTATGTATATATATAATAATAACAATAGTATAGCAAAAATAATGATAATATGTTAATGAATATGGGAATAATAATAATAATAACAGATTAAAATAATGCTAAAAATAAAAAAAGAGTAAAACTAATATAAAAATCAGATTAAATCTCAAAGAAGGGACTAAATTCGAAACTAAAACAGAATTTTGGAGCCAATTCGGAAGGAAATAAAAAAAAGGGCACCTATTTGAATACGCAGATAATATCCGAGGGCCAAAAGGGGAATTTACCCGAAGCCTTAAAACGACGTTGCAGGAGGGAGGATTAAATCATAAAACGTGATGAACTTTGGGGCCAATTTGAAAGAAATAAAAAAGCTAATTGCAAAACGTGGGAAAAGCGGAAGGACCGCGCGCGTAATTAGACCATCAGATGAAAATGCGCGGATCCTGAGGCGGGTTGGAGCCGGTTCTCGGGTCAGGGTGGCTAAACGGCGTCGTTTTGGGGCTTATGGGTGCCGACCAAAACGACGTCGTTTTATAATACCTATATAAGTTAAAAAATCAGCCTTTTAAATCATTTCTACTGTCAGTTAAGAAAAAAAAAAGAAAACTAAGCTCTTTATTTTCTCTGCAGGTCCATATGCCGGTGAGGACTCCGGCCATCGCTCCGCCGTGGCTCCGTCGCTCCTGCCACCGTACTCGGTGGCCGGAAATCGCCTCAGGTATAAAATTTTTTATTTTTTTTGTTTTATATATTTACTTAATGATGCATGTTGTTTTGATAAACATAAATAATATGTGCTAATAACGTTCAAAGAAAGAGTAAAAGAAAGGGTAAAATGATAAATAAATAGAAAAACAGTAGATAGACCTTTAGATCGGTCTTCGAAATTCTTTACTGCAAGTTCGTGTTTTTATTTACTAAACCTTTTGATGTGAATCTCTTTTTCCTTCTGAAAAAAATGAAAAATCCTCCCTTTTTTTCGAATACAATTCCCTAAAAAAAATACCGAGTGCCCCCCTTTTGGTTTTTGATTCGGCTTTATATATAGCCATTACATGTTTTTTTATTACATTGTCTCTCTTTGTAGGAAAATGGGTGGTGGAGCAGAGGCCACTTGCAGGCGTCGGTGGTGGAGGGGTAGGGAGCATGTGCTGACGGCTAGGGTTTCTTTGGAGGAGTTTAGGATAGTGGGCTAGGGTTAGGTGAGGTTTGGGCTTAGTTGGGCTGAGTTATTTGGGTTGGTTTGTAATTGGGCTTAGTGGGTTTTGGGTATTGGGCGCAAAATTGGGCTTGTACAGCTGCCCCTCTTTGCTTGTTGTCGTGTAACGAGAACAGAGCAAAGACTTGAGAAAGATCAATTTTGCCCGGTCTCACTATGTCTGGACTTGTCTAGCGCTCCTTTTCCCCAGGTAGCTTCATTCCAATCTTGTTGCTTCACTCCGCTTCACTGCTCTACTGCAGCTTCAAGAAGGTAAGGTTTGTTTTGATCTGCTCCACTGCAACTCTATGGAGCTAAGACATGTGACTTCAATCTACTCCACTGAAACTTCAAGGAGACAAAATCTGTAATTTTCAGCCTATTACCCTACTACTTAGGGGGTTAAGGTCTGTGAATTTAGCTTGTTACCCTACTGCTTAGGGGGTTAAAGCTCATTATCCTCGATCTGTTTCCCTACTGCTTAGGGTGATAAGATCTGTAAATTTAGCCTGTTACCCTACTGCTTAGGGGTTTAAGGCTCATCACCTTCGATCTGTTTCCCTACTGCTTAGGGGGTTAAGATCTGTAAATTTTCAATCTGCTTCACTGCAACTTCAGGAAGACAAGATCTGTAATTTTCAACCTATTACCCTACTACTTAGGGGGTTAAGGTCTATGAATTTAGCTTGTTACCCTACTGCTTAGGGGGTTAAAGCTCATTATCTTCGATCTGTTTCCCTACTGCTTAGGGTGATAAGATCTGTAAATTTAGCCTGTTACCCTACTGCTTAGGGGTTTAAGGTTCTTCATCTTCGATCTGCTCCACTACTGTTTAGGGAGATAAGATCTGCAATTTGGCTTGTCACCCTACTGCTTAGGGGGTTAAAGCCTTCAACCTGTTACCCTATTGCTTAGGGGTTTAAGGTCTGTAAATTTAGTCTGCTCCACTGTGACTTCAAGGAGACGAGACTTGCAACTTTGATCTGCTTCGCTGAGACTTCAGGAAGACAGGATTCGTTGGATTTGATCTGTTCCACTGCAACTTCAGGGAGACAAGATCTATAATTTTCAGCCTATTACCCTACTTCTTAGGGGGTTAAGGTCTGTAAATTTAGTCTGCTCTACTGTGACTTCAAGGAGACGAGACTTGCAACTTTGATCTGCTTCGCTGAGACTTCAAGAAGACAGGATTCGCTGGATTTAATCTGTTCCACTACAACTTCAGGGAGACAAGATCTATAATTTTCAACCTATTACCCTACTTCTTAGGGGGTTAAGGTCTGTAAATCTGGCTTGTTACCCTACTGCTTAGGGGGTTAAAGCTCATTATCTTCTATGAATTCACTGATTCTTAGGGACATGACCTGTAGAATCAGTTCCATGTATTTATGCTTATGTCAAGGAATTAGGATGTTATGGTCAAAATGAATCAAATGTTCCTAATTAGATGCACTTATGAATGATCTATGAATGTATGAATGCAGCATGTTGTGAGCGTGAATCCCTGTTTAGGTTGCCATTGCTCTTAGTTAATCAAGATTCCTTTACTGAAATGGTATCCTGTCTTCTTGTTCAGCTCAAATTTTGAATAGAAAACCCGAAGAGGTAGTCCCAATTTAAACTATTTCTTCTCAGATGCTTCCAATCTTTGAGTTTGGTTAGTTCTAAATAATAGTCCTGTTTCAGGTTCCTGTACTATTTAAAAACTTTCGGAGTAATGTGCAGAACTCTTTTTGCAAAAATGGTTTTAGTCCATTAATCATCATTTCAATGTAAAATGCTTGAAAAAGATAATGACAAAACTGAAATTTATCAGAAACAACATTTGAAGGGAATATATTAATCACAGTCAACAAACATTGCTGGAATACAAAATGAATAAAAGGGAATAGGTGCCCCAGATATCGCAGCGTGAGTTTCTCTGTACTGACTTCTTGAGGACTCCCTTTTTGCCCAATATGTGTTTAGGGGATCTAGAGTACTCTTGCAGATGCCCCAAGATGTAACATCTCTCCTCCTTGTTAATTTAAGTACCATAAGACCATCGCATGCCCCACCTTTGGTCAAAATTTGAATCGCCCTTTACGGGTTTTCAATTCAAAATCCCTTTGGTCTCAAGATGCTCTTTGCGAGTTTTCACTCTGGCCTCTCCCTTTTTTTTTTTTTAGGTGAAGTATTTCTTAACTGAATTCGAATTCACGGGATTGGATAAGGTCTTGCCATCCATTTCAGCCAATATCAATGCTCCGCCAGAAAAGGCTTTCTTCACCACATAAGGCCCTTCCCAATTCGGCATCCATTTTCCTCTGAAGTCTTTTTGTATGGGCAGGATCTTTTTCAGTACTAGGTCCCCCTCGTGGAACTCTCTGGGATGAACCTTTTTGTCGTAAGCTCGCATCATTCGTTTTTGGTACATCTGACCATGGCGAATGGCCCGTAGCCTCTTTTCTTCAATCAAATTCAATTGATCGTATCGAGACTGGATCCATTCTGCTTCATCCAACTTTAATTCTGACAAAACTCTGAGGGAAGGTATCTCGACCTCGATAGGTAAAACTGCCTCTATTCCATAGACTAATGAGAAAGGCGTTGCCCCAGTAGAAGTTCTGATAGACGTTCGATAAGCATAGAGGCGAATGGTAGCTTCTCATGCCAATCTTTATAAGTTTCGCATCATCTTTCCTACAATCTTCTTGATGTTCTTATTGGTCGCTTCGACCGCACTGCTCATCTTCTGAGCGTCGGTGACGAGTTGTGGTGTCTGATCTTGAACTGACTGCAGACATCCGTTATCGTGCTGTTGTTCAAATTCAATACGTTATCAGATATGATCCTTTCCGGCATTCTATATCGACAGATGATTTCCTTTTTCAGGAACTTGCTAACTGCTGATTTAGTGACATTGGCATATGAAGCGGCCTCCACCCATTTGGTGAAATAATCGATGACCACAAAGATGAAACGATGCCTATTTGAAGCTTTTGGCAAAATTGGCCCAATCACATCCATGCTCCACATCGAGAAAGGCCATGGCGAGGTCATGACATGCAGAGGTGAGGGAGGTACATTAATCTTGTCTCCATAGATTTGGCACTTATGACATCTTTTGGCGTAGTTAATACAGTCTCCTTCCATGGTGGACCAATAATAACCGAACCTCATAATTTGCCTGGCCATTGTAAAACCATTAGCGTGTGTCCCGCAGATGCCCTCGTAGACTTCTTCCAAGATTTTCTTAGCCTCAATGGCGTCTACACATCTTAATAGTACCTGATCCTTCCTTCTTTTGTATAGGATCTCCCCATCTAAGACATAGTCACTGGCCAGTCTTCTTAACGTTCTCTTGTCGTTCTTAGTAGCTTGGTCGGGGTACTCACAATTCTTCACATATAGTAGGATATCGTGGTACCAAGAGTGATCATCATTTTCCTCTTCTTCTTCAAGGTTGTAACAATGAGTCGGGGCCTCGTAAATGCTCATTTGGATCGGTTTCACATCTTCTGGTTGGTTCACCTTGATCATAGAAGCCAAATTTGCTAGGGCGTCGGCCATCTGATTTTCTTCTCGTGGAAGGTAGTAGAAGACAATATCATCAAACTCTTTAATTAACTCAAGGATCAGCCTTCGATAATTGATCAATTTGGGGTCTCTTGTCTCCCATTCACCTTTGAGTTGATAAATCACAAGGGCAGAATCTCCGTATACTTCTAACACCTTGATTTTACGCTCCATGGCCGCGCGAATTCCCATGATGCATGCTCCATGGCCATATTGTTTGTGCAATCAAAATCCAATCTACTAGTGAATGGATAATGATCTCCGTTCGGGGATATCAGGACTGCCCCGATTCCGTTACCCACGGCATTTGATGCTCCGTCAAAGTTTAGCTTCCAAGGGTGACCTTCTTGAGGGTCTTCTTCAGTGGTTGCTATGCACATTAAATCTTCATTTGGGAAATTAAAATTCAGAGGCTCGTAGTCCTCTAGGGCTCTGCTGGCTAGGAAATCTGCTATCGCGCTCCCTTTTATGGCCTTCTGGTTCACATAGACTATATCGAACTCAGAAAGTAGAATCTGCCATCGGGCTATTCTCCCATTCAAGGCAGTCGACTCCATCAAGTATTTCAAAGGATCCATTTTAGAGATCAGCCAAGTTGTATGGCACAACATGTATTGTCTCAGTCTTCGGGTTGTCCAGATCAAGGCGCAACACAACTTTTCGATGAACGAGTATCTCGTCTCACACTCAGTAAACTTTTTACTGAGGTAATATATCGCTCTTTCTTTCCTTCCCGATTCATCGTGTTGGCCAAGCACGCATCCCATAGAATTTTCAAATACCGTCAAATACAGTATCAATGGCTTATTTGGATTAGGTGGTGCCAATACTGGGGCATTAGACAAATCTTGCTTAACTTTTTCGAAAGTCTTCTGGCATTCCTCGTCCCAACTACCAGGGTTGTGTTTCTTAAGGAGACGGAATACGGGGTCACATTTCTAGGTTAGTTGCGAAATAAACCGAGCGATGTAATTTAGTCTTCCTAGGAATCCTCGAACTTCTTTCTGAGTACGTGGTGGAGGTAACTCTTGTATGGCTTTGACTTTATCTGGGTCAATCTCAATCCCTTTTTCACTGACCACGAATCCTAGCAGTTTTCCTGACCTGGCCCTAAGGTACATTTTGTGGGATTGAGTTTCAACTGGAATTTTCTCAACCTCAAAAATAATTTTCTCAAGACTTGCACATGCTCTTCTTCAGTCCGAGATTTGGCGATCATGTCGTCGACATAGACTTCAATTTCTTTATGCATCATATCATGAAATAGGGTAACCATGGCTCTCTGATATGTTGCTCCCGCATTTTTCAATTCGAAAGGCATTACTTTATAGCAAAAGGTTCCCCACATGGTCACAAATGTGGTTTTATTCATGTCTTTAGGATGCATCTTGATCTGATTGTACCCCGAGAAACCATCCATGAAGGAGAAGAGTGAGTAACCTGCCGTGTTATCCACTAAGGTGTCAGTATGAGGCAACGGGAAATTATCCTTCGGGCTGGCTTTGTTTAAGTCTCTGTAGTCTACATACATCCGTACCTTTCCATCTTTTTTAGGGACGGGGACGATGTTGGCTACCCATTCCAGTACTTAACTACTTGTAAGAAACCAGCATCAAATTGCTTCTTGACCTCCTCTTTATTTTCAATGAACATCGGGTCGCATCCTTCAAGCTTTTGTTGAACTGGCTTGCATTCTTCTTTGATGGGGAGCTCATGTACCATAATGTCGAGATTTAGCCTGCATATCCCGATATGACCATGCAAAGACATCCTTAAACTCTTGGAGTAACTCAATAAGGTGCCGCTTTGTCTCTGTGGTGATGCAAGCTCCGATCTTTACTTCTCTCCTTTCTAGTTCATCTCCCAAGTTCACGACTTCTACTGACTCTTTGTGAGGTAAAATTTGGTTCTCATCTTGTTCTACCATTCTTAACAAATCGGGGGATAAGTTACAATCTCTGTCATCTTCAAAGTCTTCGGATCCCTCTAGACACATATCGCGCTCAAAAGGAGACTCCGGATTAGTAGCAAGGTCACTCACATCGTTGATATCTGGAGACCTGTTTTAGGAATAAGGGAAGATGCAAAGAACAAGAGAATCTAAGAACAATGGTATATATGGTATGATTATGAATTAAAGAATAAAAGAATATTTGCACTGAATAAGACAAAAGGATGCATTTCATTGAAATAACGATTTTGAACATAGGCCTATTTCACAAAAAGACATTTATTACTCCTAGGCCTAGGGTAATAAGCATGTTTTGGGCATTACTCTGTATTAGTTTTAAAGACTACAGGAATCTCTTCTGCAGTCCAATTATTCAAGACACTTTCTGGCTCATAAGGGCGAATGCCTGCCCCATCCTCTTCAGTTTCTTCTTCGAACATGGCATTAATGCTTAAGCTTTCCAACATTTCTTCGGCGGACTCTTTACCCGTCGATCTTCCTTTGGCATAAATAGTTCCTCCCGACACGAATGTTCTGGATATATGGGGAAAGGTCATTGGCTTCCATTTAACCTCTTCCCCGTTTAAACGCGCTCTTCTCCTTTCTTGTTTCTTATCTTGCTCCTCTTTCTTTTGTCTTGCATCTGGCTTGAATCCTAAGCCAAAGCGGTCCCGTTTGTCTGTGAGCATAGGTACTTTGACCCTTCATTGTAGGCTTCTTCCAAGTCTTCTCCCTGGCAAGGCTCCCTTCCCAACCATTAGTTGTAGTCCCATTCTTGTGGTTTTGGAAAGTCTGGGTGTCGGTACTTTATTTTCTTCGATAACAAAGGTCGCATTTACAAACTCCAATGATCGAAAAGAACATTCTATGGCTTCATCATCTGTCCTCACATATGGTGCGTTGCTGGTAACAGATGTAATGATGTCTTCCTCTGCATTTATAGTCACCAATCAACCCTCCGTTATAAGTTTGAGCTTCTGATGTAATGATGACGGCACTGCCCCCGCCGAGTGGATCCATGGTCTTCCCAATAGGCAATTGTAAGAGGGTTTGATGTCCATCACTAGGAAATCTACCTCGTACGTGCTAGGACCGATTTGAAGGGGTAATTCAATCCTCCCCATTACTTTCCTTTCAGTACCGTCAAACGCCCTTACTACATTTTGGCATGTTTTCATATGGGAACTATCCACGGGCAACCTATTCAGTGTGGATAGGGGTTAGACGTTTAGTGCTGATCCATTATCGATCAATACACCCGGTAATGTGTATCCCTTGTAACGCGTGGTAATGTGCAGGGCCTTTGTGGACCCCATACCTCCTGGTGGTATTTCGCTGTCGTTAAAGAAAATAAAATTGTCGACGCTGATATTGTTGACCAGGCAGTCCAGTTTGTTGACAGAGATG
Source organism: Gossypium arboreum (assembly GCF_025698485.1). Lineage (NCBI taxonomy): Eukaryota > Viridiplantae > Streptophyta > Magnoliopsida > Malvales > Malvaceae > Gossypium > Gossypium arboreum. The sequence continues at coordinate 4,338,241 of NC_069081.1, forward strand.
TCATGCGCGACGTATGTCTCGTTCAGCACTTTCATTAACGCGCTCCGATGTGTTTCTGAGCTCAAAAGTAAAGCTAGCACCGAAATGCGAGCCAGTTGCTTATGTAGTTGTTCCACGACATTTATTTCACTGTGTTTTAAAATTTTAAGAATTTTCGGCTTCATTCTCGATTCTGCACTCATTGACTGGCGATTCAAACCCGACTGTCTTTTCTTTCCTTTGCTCAACTGTTGGGATCCTTTCTTCGGCAATTTTGGTTCCTGTACCCTCGGGAACATAACATCTCCCACTGTGTGTAAAAAAACCTACATCTTGGTTTTGTTGTGAAGTACTGGCCAGGCTCTTCTTTCCTGGAATCGTCACATTGCAGCTATAATTCTATGGTACCCTCTTGCTATCTTTATAAGGGAAAGCAACGGGCTTCTGGATCACGACTTTTGGTGCGACTTGTGTCCCGTCTTCATTAGTTCTTAAGCTTGATATGATAACCAATGGGTGGTTGATTTTACAAGCGTTTCTCGTTGACCCTTCCTTTGAAGCACACACGTCTGTTCCTTCTGGGTTCCTAACATACTTGAAGAATTCCAGCTCCTTATTATCCATTAACCCTTGTACTAGAGCCCTGAATTTGCTGCATTTCTGAATCTCATGGTCCTCTTGATTATGGAACTCGCAATAACTTTTTGCTCCTTGGTGTCTGTCCCCTGAATTCTGTGTTACCAACCCTTTTTCCACTATTTTCTTCCATACTTCTTTTAGCGGAGTATTCACTTCTGCAACATTCATCTTAATTTCCTTCCCTGAACTCTCGATTATGGCATTTATACCCTTATCCCCATGATTAGGTAATGAGTTTTCTGCACTAGGTGTATCATCAAATTTCACGATGCCCATGTTGATAAGTCTTTCAACCAGCTTCTTGAAAGTGGTGCAGTTTTCTATCGAGTGCCCTGTGGCTCCTGCATGATATTCGCATTGGGCATTTGCGTCATACCATTTGGGGAATGGGGGTTGCATCGACTTTAGATAGAAGGGCGACACTACATGGGCATCGAATAAGCTTTGGTACAATTCCTTGTAGGACATCGGGATAGGCGTAAACTGGACTCTTTCCGTGTTAGGCCTTGGGTTGAAGTCTCGTCTTGCGAAGCCCTGATGGCTGGTAGTCACCACCTTTGGTTGGCTCATAGTGACTGGCTTATTATACATACTCGTGTTGTTCACATCGTTCTCTTTCCTTCTCGGGGTTGATCTCTTAGCACTTTCCCCTGCTTCAATCCTTCCACATCTTATCGCGTTCTCTATCATTTCTCAAGACATTACTATGTCTGACAAGCTTTTAGTAGCGCTCCCTAGCATGTGGTTAATGAATGGAGCCTTCAGCGTATTGATAAAGAGCATGGTCGTTTCTTTCTCCAGAAGAGGTGGTTGAACTTGCGTTGCTACCTCTCTCCATCTTTGGGCGTATTGCCTAAAACTCTCATTTTGTTTCTTCTCCATGTTCTGTAACGTGACTCTATCAGGAGCCATGTCTCATCACGTGTTCTCTTCGCTTCATGAAAGCCTGTGCTAAATCCCTCCATGAACTAATCTGGTTACGACTTAGTTGGTTGTACCACCTAGAAGCGGCCCCAACCAGACTTTCCTGGAAACAGTGGATCAATAGTTGATCATTATTGACATAGCCTGCCATTCGTCTGCAGAACATAGTGATGTGAGCTTCGGGACAGCTAGTCCCATTGTATTTCTCAAATTCTGGAGTTTTGAACTTGGGAGGGAGTACGAGGTTTAGAATCAAACTTAATTCCTTAGCGTCGATTCCACCACGATAGTTGGTGTTTTCCATTTCTTTAAATTTTTCTTCCAACCATCTACATCTTTCTTCAAGCTCTCTCGGGAATTTTACCCTTGTCTTTTCTGCTTCTATTACTTCATCGAGATTGAGAACCACAGGGTTGGTCGGATTGTCCCCCGGATTAGAGCCCGAACCAGTCTGATAATTCATCTGTGCCGAGACATCGACTTGAAATGGTTGAGGCCTGATTGTGACTGATGGCCTTCTTGGGTACACATCAGGTTGTGTTTGAACGTCCGCTGGGACAAACCCCGGAGGGTAGACGGGATCTTCATTGTCATCTCCAGCATTGATTATGGGGCTTTTCCCTTTTTCTAATCCACCAGCCAATAGACACGTTAATTGATCCATCATACTCCTTTGGGACTCCAGCATCTAGTCCCTTACATCTTGCTGGATTTTGGCCAGCTGTTCTTGCATACGTGTTTGTAGTTGATCCTGCATCTCTTTTTGCGTTTGTTCCAATCTCTCTAACCTTTGATCCATTGCTTTTGTTTTCCCTCTTGTACTGTAACGATGTTCCAGGGTAACTACAATGATTTTTAGGGTTTCTTGTGAGTTTTAGTGCGTATGATGCAATGCTGATGCATGAATGCAATGAATGCGATGAATGCAAAAAAGCGTTGATTCCAATTCGATTTCATTAGAGTAACTTTTCTAGAAAACAAGTTTCTTTACATAAAATAGATTACATATAAGGCTTGGCCCTGATACTTAAGGCCTTGACCTGTCTAAGAAGCCAAGCTAGCTTTTGGCCTCGGTCCGACTCTGACTCGTATTTTAAACTCAGCACATCGGCTTGTACTACAAACGTTTGCAAGTGATCAGCCACTTCTTGTACTTGAGTCAAAGCTTCGCCCATGATGGAGTCCCTGCTCCTGACTTGGTCTTGAAATTGATGAAGTTGCTCCTTCCATCGCTCGTTATTTACCTCGAGGAGTTCTATCTGAAGTTCACGATTTTACAGTGCTGTTTTGAGTTCTTCTATATTCTTTTTTAATTCTTCAATTCTGTTCTGACTAGCTTTCAACTCGATTGCAGAGTTACGCGAGCGATACTGGTACAATAACCTCTCTAACTCTGATATCCGGATCTTTAACCCTTCTTTCTCATTCTGACTTTCTACCAAACTTCTTTTCAGAGCACCTTCTCGAGCTTGAGCATCGCGAAATTTTTCCTCCCACTAGTTGGCTTTGCTTTGTTCTTCTTTAACTTCATGTCGCCATTGTTCGGATGTTTTTCCTAACCCAGCTGTTCTCATTGATCTGCGCAGCTTTCTATAGTCCGTTTTCAAACTGTCTAAGTCCTCTTCGGCCTTGTTTTTCCCTTTTCTGAGTCTTTCAGCTTCTAGTTTCTGGGCATCGACGTCTAACTCTAACTGTATCTTTTCTTCTTCCAAATGCTCGATCTTTTTTTCTAGCTCCAGACTCTTTCTCTCGAAATCTTGCCTGATGATTTCCAGCTCAGATGGGATTACTTTCAAGTGCTCTTCTATCGACTAAGGATTCTCTTGATCTGATGTAGGGATGTTGTCGTTAATCCTCTGATTTCACCATCGGTCGTACTCAGGAGTAGTCATGGGATTGGCAGCAAACTTCTTTATTTTACGAGTCTGGTTCCAGGCATTTGATATCTCGCGAACTTTCTTTTTGTAATTATTCCCTGTGAACGTGAACTCGCATTGGGCTAACCCGTATGTTGGTGGTGTAAACTGTCTAGATCTGTATTGTCGCAATGCAAGCAGAGGAGCATATCCGACGGCTCCCCATACTCCTAACAAGGGAACCCAATCAAAATCTCCGCATCGGTATAATATTTCATCAGGGACCATCCACGGGGCTCTCCATTCAACATCTTTTTCTTGCAGATTTTGGAGAACCGTTATCCAATTTTCTTCTGTTACATCATCTCGCCTCGGTGTAGCCACTAACTCTTTCAGCGGAGAGTAATTTTCAGAGAAGATACGATACGAGACCTTTTCCACTTTCCAAAAATAGCTGTGGAACCAGGATAGTAAGAGCTGTGCACATCCAATAAATCTCCCTTCACCCGCTCTTCTACAAGCATTTAATGATCTGAAAGTTTCCGCCAAGATTGCGGGTACAGGTGTGGTTCCTTTACTAAGCCTATCAAAAAGGTCGACAACAGCCTCGTCTACATGCCCCAAAGCCTTGGGGAAGATGACCAGTCCATAGATGCTCAAGGCGAAGACATCTACCCTTTTCTTCACGTCAGGGTGCGTTAAGATTAGATCCCGCAGGTTCCTCCATGGGATGCATTTACAATCTCCTTTTTGTTTGATCCGGGTTGTCACCCACTGTTCGCTCATCCCTGTGATGTTCATCATTTTTTTTGAAAATGCTGGGACGTTAGCAGGTCTGGTATAAATTCTATCTACCTGAATCTTTGGGCAATGGAGCAAGGTCATGTATTCTTCTATAGTAGGTACTAAATCTACCTTCCTGAAAGTGAAGCAACTGTAAGCAGAATTCCAATGTTGGGCAAGAGCTCGAAACAGATGCTCATCTACCTTGACATCGAGCAGATAAGGTAAATCACCGTAATGACAATAGAATAGCTGTTTAACCTCGTCGTCCCATTGGTTCCATATTTCTTTCAACTCTTGGAGATTATTCGAGTTACGCTTGATCCGAGTAAAATTCCATAGCTCGACACATACCCTTGGTAAGATCATCACCTTTCTCTTATTGTGTTGTCTCAAATTTCATATCCGGACAAAGCGTTGTCTTCTACTTTATCAAAAACCCTTTTCCATGATAAGCTATCTATTTAGGAACCGAATGCGAATCAACACCTTTTATGATGAAAATGCCATGCAAATACAATAAAAGTAAAACAAAGCAAGTCAGTAATTTATAAACAGTTTAAAGCAAACAAAGAATAATAAATATAGCACCTGCTCAGGTAACCACTAGGGTTTCGGAGTGGCTCTACCTAGGGTGGGTTCTTAAGGCTCGCTACATGGGGCTTGGTTCTAGAGTAAGGGTACCTGAACCAGCAGATTCCTCGATCTTCACCCATTGTAGGCTCATACAGACCGAGTTCAATTTAGGGGAATACATTTCCCTATGACTGCACGGAGATGAAAATCTCACGAAGACATAGGTACAGATGTATCTCGAAAGCAATCCATTATCCTGCACGGAGGTGAAAACCTCACGAAGGAATAGTTTCGCGCTTCCACTTAAGAGGGTGTGACCACAGCGGTCATGCAATGCAATATGCAACACTATTTAAAGAATCGGACCAACGTAGCAGGTATTATATAAACCACAAAAATAGCTGATGAAATGCAATGAAAGGATCGTATTTCAAAACCAAATTTTCAATTTTCGATAAAAAGACAAGAGTTAATCAACTTGTGGCTTGACTCTCTCATTCGTGTCACCAGCGGAGTCGCCAAGCTGTCGTAACCATTTTTTTGAAAAAAAATCACTTGGATTTTGAAAATAAAAGAACGGGAGTCGCCACCGATTCTTTTTGACGAGGTGTGATCGGGTCACCTCATAAAGGTGGTTGTTTTTAATAAATAGTTTGATTTTTTTAAACAACAATTTTGGTCTACGCAAATCAAGAAAACAGGTTCGGGAGTCGATTACGCTCGAGGAAGGATTAGCACCCTCGATACGCCCAAAAATTGGTACCTAGTTGATTAATTAATGTCTTGGTGTCGAAAATTAAAAAAACTTGAAAGAATTTTAAAATACGATCCTTCTCATAAAGAGCTCAAGTGTTAAAGACCCTCTCGTCTCAAAATGTGAAATGTCACACCCACTAAGTTAGGACACGACATCTTGAATTTTCGAGAGCGAGCTTGCCTTTTATGAAATCTGTGTATTTTATTAAAAGGGTATTCGATTATTTAGAATAAACGAGAGAAGTCGAAACCCAGTAAGTTAGGGCACGTTTTCTCGAATTCTCAAACACCGGATATTGCCTTTATTTCGAAACAAAATTCTTATTTCGAGATGACAAAATATCATACCCGGTAAGTTAGGGCACAACACTTCGCATCTTCGAGAATAAGCATTTTTCAAAACTCGTATAGTGATTTGAAAGAGTATTCCATTATTTAGGTTAAATGAGAAAAGTCGAAACCCAGTAAGTTTGGGCATGATTATCTCGGACTACCTAATAACGGATTTTGCTTTTATGAAAGAATTGTTTTAATACATTGAACAAAAAGCAACGCGATTTATAGTAAAATGTAAAAGCAAAATATAGCATTGACGTGTATAAGAATATAATAATGGTGCGACGGTGTCAAAACCGTAATATGATCAACCATAAAAGATAAAGTAATATCAAGGCTAATAATATGCGATTATAAACAAATGATAAACATAGCAAAAATAAAAATGACAATGATAACGAAAGTGAAAACGATAATAATAATAATGTAAATAACAATAGTACGGAACGATAATAACGCATGGTATTTAAACATGATAGTAATAATGTGAATATGAAGTAGTAGGGAGCACATGTATGTAAAACATATAATACCAGATTATAATTATGTATGCAATTTTATTAAAAATAGTAATAATAACAAAAGACTAATAATAACAATACATAAACATATAAATGTATATATTAAAATAATAATATGTGTACATAGTATTAAAGTACATAAAATGCGATATTAGCAGACATATATGCACACAAAATATATGTAATATATTAAAAGATTAGACAGAGTATACGTAAAAATATACATATGTATATAAAATGTATGTAATGTAAGATATGTGCTTAATAGGAATATAATGTATATATATTTAATGAAAACATATGTGACACACAAATACCTAAAACAATAGTATTAAGCTATTAATAAGGCTATATAACATATATATATACATATATATACATAATGAAAATACGTACTACTATGTAATGATAATAGAAATACAAGAGTAAAAGTATTAAACTAAAGTAATAATATATATATATAAAACTACATATGTAAATGTGTATATGTACATATAAAATGTATACTAATATATAATGATAATAGTGATAGTAATAATAATGTTAAAAAGTAAATATAATATGATAGTAATATTAAAATAAGATAATTAAAAAATACTATACTTATAGAAAATGTATGTACATACATATGCGACAAAATATATTAATAGTAATAATAATAACCATATAGTGATAATAATAATGATAATGATATTTAAAATATACATAAAAATAATAAACGGTATGTATATATATAATAATAACAATAGTATAGCAAAAATAATGATAATATGTTAATGAATATGGGAATAATAATAATAATAACAGTTAAAATAATGCTAAAAATAAAAAAAAAGAGTAAAACTAATATAAAAATCAGATTAAATCTCAAAGAAGGGACTAAATTCGAAACTAAAACAGAATTTTGGGGCCAATTCGGAAGGAAATAAAAAAAAGGGCACTTATTTGAATACGCAGATAATATCCGAGGGCCAAAAGGGGAATTTACTCGAAGCCTTAAAACGACGTTGCAGGAGGGAGGATTAAATCACAAAACGTGATGAACTTTGGGGCCAATTTGAAAGAAATAAAAAAGCTAATTGCAAAACGTGGGAAAAGCGGAAGGACCGCACGCGTAATTAGACCATCAGATGAAAACGCGCGGATCCTGAGGCGGGTCGGAGCCGGTTCTCGGGTCAGGGTGGCTAAACGGCGTCGTTTTGGGGCTTATGGGTGCCGACCAAAACGACGTCGTTTTATAATACCTATATAAGTTAAAAAATCAGCCTTTTAAATCATTTCTACCGTCTGTTAAGAAAAAAAAAAAAAGAAAACTAAGCTCTTTATTTTCTCTGCAGGTCCATATGCCGGCGAGGACTCCGGCCATCGCTCCACCGTGGCTCCGTCGCTCCTGCCACCGTACACGGTGGCCGAAAATCGCCTCAGGTATAAAATTTTTTATTTTTTTTGTTTTATATATTTACTTAATGATGCATGTTGTTTTGATAAACATAAATAATATGTGCTAATAGCGTTCAAAGAAAGAGTAAAAGAAAGGGTAAAATGATAAATAAATAGAAAAACAGTAGATAGACCTTTAGATCGGTCTTCGAAATTCTTTGCTGCAAGTTCGTGTTTTTATTTACTAAACCTTTTGATGTGAATCTCTTTTTCCTTCTGAAAAAAATGAAAAATCCCCCCTTTTTTTCGAATACAATTCCCCCCAAAAAAAATACCGAGTGCCCCCCTTTTGGTTTTTGATTCGGCTTTATATATAGCCATTACATGTTTTTTTATTACATTGTCTCTCTTTGTAGGAAAATGGGTGGTGGAGCAGAGGCCACTTGCAGGCGTCGGTGGTGGAGCAGAGGCCACTTGCAGGCGTCGGTGGTGGAGGGGTGGGGAGCATGTGCTGACGGCTAGGGTTTCTTTGGAGGAGTTTAGGATAGTGGGCCAGGGTTAGGTGAGGTTTGGGCTTAGTTGGGCTGAGTTATTTGGGTTGGTTTGTAATTGGGTTTAGTGGGTTTTGGGTATTGGGCCCAAATTTGGGCTTGTACAGTATGTATACATTATATAAGTGTTTTAACATTGTGTTGTATATGTATTTTCATATATTATGTGTATATATGCACCTTCTAAATGTTTTATTTTTATACATATCATGTATCTGTTTGAATATTATATAGCATATTTCTAATACTATTATTATTTACATATATACATTCCACGTACATATTCTTAATATCATTATTATATATGTGTATTCATTGTTTCCATTTCGTATTTAATTCTAGTGTTACGTTTAATAACGCATATATCTTTATTGTTTTTAGTATGTTTGTCGCACTTATATTTGCTTCAATATGTTTCTAGTTCAGTCATTTATTTATTTTTATCAATTTGTTTTGCATTAGTTCGAATATCTTACTTTTGTCTTCTAATTAATTTTAATAAATAAGGCAATGTACCGATTTAACATTAAGCCATAGATTTCATTGCTATGTTGGATGAAATTTGTCGACTGGTGTTAAAGACGGAACACCCTTCTAAAAATTGAAAAACTAAAAATCCTCATTTGCAACCGGATCACGACTAAATGTTACATTGAACTCGTATTTTTGAAAATCAAGACAACACGTGTTTTACAAGATACCAATTTTGGGCGTTGCGAGGGTGCTAATAATTTCTCCGCGCGTAACCGACTCCCGAACCCTACTTTACTCTGGTTTTCATGTAGACCTAAATTTAGCCTTCATTTTTGTTCGAGAATAAATTTTCTTTTCAAAAAGATGTTTTATTAGGTGTCCAATCACACCTATAAAAAGAATCGGTGGCGACTCCCTTTTATTTCAAAAATCAAACTTCAGTTTTCAAGTTTTCACTAAATCGCCACAATTAGCGACCGAAAGCAAATTTTACGTCGCTACAACGGCTGTGTGGATCGCCTGTGTGCGGTACACGGGCGTGTTATTAACCATGTGGTCCAAAGACCACACTCAAATTTGCTGCAAAACACAAGATTAAAACATAAAAACATCCACTGATTAAAAGTGTTCACGATACACACCTGAAACGTGATTCCAAAGCACTATTATCGACCGGTTCACCTCTACTATACCGATTTGAAACTTGATTACAAACACACACCAAACCCATAAGGATTCAATCATATCGATAATTAAAAAAAATCAAAGAAAACCGATCTAAAAACTTCAAAAAGGCAGTACTGACACTTCCCCCGCTTCAAAACATTGTTGAGCAAAAATGAGGAAGAGCAGACAAGACTCTAGAGAGATAACAATGTCAAAGGCTTAGGCGCAAAGAAATGATGACACAGGATTGCTAAAATTTACAGTATAGTAACAGCGGAACAAAGATAAGAAATTGAAAATTGAGTAAGAACAGAAAAGAAGATGGTGGGAGAAGAGAATAAAATAGCAAAAAGGGGTCAAAATTGAAGATGGAAGAGTGGAAAAGAGGGAACGTCACAAGGAGTGATTTTAGGGATCATGCCTCAAAATTTCAAAAAAGAAAAAATCAGCAAAATCCCACCAAATCAAATTACCTAAGAATTTGAATCTAACCCACCAAGTCACTATTGATTATTGACTCAACTTGCAAATTTTAAATCTTTTAACTCTATTTTTGGGATATGATAAAATAAACAATACATTTAGGTTTCGATTAAATATTTTTCCATGGAAATAATTTCTTAATATACTTGGGATCCAAAATTATTTATTAGATAAATATTAAAATTAAAATTAGTTGGGCTAAAAGCCCCAAAACTCCTTTCAATGTGTCAAGACTTCGCTGTGTCTACGGAGGAAACACGCAAAAAAAGAGAGTAAAAAAGGTAAATTGCATTAAAAACCCTCAAATTATGACAAATTTTTAACTAGACCCTAAACTTAAAATGTTCTAATTAAGTTGTAAGAGTATCAATATTGTGTCAATCAACCGATTGACGGATTAAGTCCTAGTTCAGTTGACATCAACATTGTTGTCAGGAGGATATGGGTTCGAATTTATTGAGGCATGTTTATCCTTCCATTTAAGTGTTAATAAAAGGTTATAGGTAATTCTAGATATTTATATAAAAGAAATTGTAAATCAATTCCTTTCATCAATTTAACCATTAAGTTGAATGTTAAAATGTCACTTTAAACATGATGTGGGCATATTTAAAACTCGTTTTACTAAGTTTTATAGGCACGGCCTATTTCGTTAGCACTTCATATCGAAGTTAATCCCGTAACAAGTTGATGTATAAATCTGACAGGTTGAGGGTCAGATAGAGTGACAATGACAAAACTTTTAGTGGAAGGTGACTAAACTTGACGACTTATATATTTTTGAGGTACTCAATATTGCAATAGATTTTTTTCAATTCCACAAATAAACGGTTGCCATATGTCATATTTTGTATTAATAATTAGTATCTTGGCTGCAAAATTAGTAAATACATTGAATTAAAGTTATAAAATAAATTTAATAAAAAAAATCTATTTAAATGGTTGTAACTCTAAACCCACATGGTTTCTCTTTTATTTGCTTTTTCTTTCTCATCTTTCCCATATTTCCTCTATAAAATCAATAAACCTCCATAAATATGTTTGTTTACATGTAAAATATTTTACGGAAAATATTTTCTGTATTTATTTTACAGAAAACAGTTTGATCAACGAAAAATAACTCACAGGTAAACATAAAATAAGTCTTTTTTTCTTGTAAATTGACTTACTCTTTTGAAAAGTACAAGTCATTTTTCGAAAAATAGCTCCTCTATAGCTATTTTTATTTTTATATAAAATTAACTTAAATCAAACTTAATGATATTATATTGATAATAAAATTTATTTTATTTTTAAAATATTTAAAATATTAATATAAAATATTATATTTTTCAATATTCTTAAACATATATATTTAATTATTTTATTTAATCATATAACAAATTATTAATATAATGTATTGTTTTAATAAATTGTTTAATATTTCAATTTTATTTTAATAATAAATTTTAAAAATAATAATTTTAAATATTCTTCACATATTATTGAAAATATTCAATATTAATATTTTAGTAATAAATATTTATTACAATTATAAATATACTAAGAATAAATATTTTGTAATATAAAGGTTAAAATATGTCATAAGCCTATGTAGTTTTCACAAATTTGTAATTTAGTCTTTGTACTTTTATTTTCAAAAATTTAATCCCTTTACTTTTCAAATTTAAAAATCAAGTCCAATTATAATATATGCAAAAACTATGAAAATATAAATTTATAGATATAAAATCAACTCAATTAAACAATGGAAAGATTAAAAAAATCAAATATATGTTTGTTTTAGTGGAAATAACTTTTATGAAATATTTTTAAGAAATCTATCAAACAACATAAAATATTTTACATAAATTCATCCAAACACCAGAAAATATTAACTTTTTTTTAAGGAAGTAAATTATTTTTCAGAAATCATTTTTCAAAAATTGAAATCTTTCCTTTTTTTCAACTTATTTGTCTTTGATTTCTTATGAAATGAAGGGGTTTTGGGTGATTGAATTCAAAGTAAATCAGTTTCTGAAAAGTATGGGTGGAGATGAATGGTTTGAAAAAAATGACACATGGCAGCAACTTATTGGTGAAATTGAAAAATCTAACAGTGTCATTAAGTACCTAAAATGAAGTATTACTTGGGCTTACGGTTTTCAAGTTTGAGTGTCAGTTAATTTTAAAAAAAAGTTTAGGTATAAGTTGTCAAACTCAATTACCTCTCTATATATTAATCATCTAAAAAATTGGCCATTTATAGATTGTAGAAAGCCTAATGTGCCCAGGGCCGTCATAAACCAAAACAACAAAAATAAATGAAACCAAAAAAAGTCAAAAGTCCAAATGTTTCATTACACCAAACCCAATAATAAAAACAATCCAAATTTCAATAGTCGAACAACTAACTAAACCTAACCCAATTCTAAACCCAACTACCCTGACTCAAGATTAAACCTAGCCCAAAACAAAAAAAAAAAAACAAGACAGAAACCCTAGCCTCTACTTAGCGCCGCAACCACCTCCAACCTCCGTACGCTCCCACACACGACCTCCGTACGCCCCAGCGCCGCTCGTGACTCCACGTCCTCCCCCATATCTGCATGAAGACAAAAACAGCATAGCAAAATAGCAAGCAAAAGAAGACGAGCGAAATTTTTGTATTTTTCCCTATTTCTTTTTTCGTTCGGCTATAAAGCCATGTGGACTTTGATTGTATAGGTGGGATTTTTTTTAATACGAACACATACATACATTTAAAAAAAATATTCAGAAAGATTGAAGGTGGTTCTTCGATTCATATTCTTTTTTGGGTTTTATTTTCATTTTTTGCTTTTGTAGATAAAATTTTTTAGTAAAATATAAAAGAGGAGAAAATTTACCTGCGTTTTGGGGGTTTCAGACTGGTGCCATGGCGGAGGTGGAGGCGTCGAATGCCGAAATCAGCTAAGACCGAGATGCAGTGGGCATCGTCTCTCTCTCTCCCTCTTCTCCCTTTCTTTTTTTCCCATTTATGCAGTGATGAAATAATCTGTTAATTGATTTTTAAGGCAGATTTTAGTCTTTATATGTATTTTAAAACGGCGTCGTTTCATGACGCAACCCGATCGCCCGACCCGTTTACCTTCAAGACCTGTGCATTTAGCGGTGAAGGGATATTTGCAATATTGGTCCTTCTCTTCCGCATTGGCATTCAATCAGGCTTTATTCGCATTTCTTTTTTTTTAAAATTGATCTCTTTAATTAGCGCGTAAATGCAATTTAATCCACGCCTTGATCCCCGCACGTTTGCGCACATTGCGCTTTAGTCCTTCTTTTAATTTTAGTAGTTTATTTTATTTATCAAGTATCCTTTTTGGTTTAATTTCATTTTAATTGGGTCCTTTTGATTCGTATAATTCATTTCTTTTTTTTTAAGTCACCTAATACCTATTTTTATATGTAAATGTATACTTTTTTGAGTTTTCGAGATAATTTTGCCCTTTTACATAAAATCTTTATTTTAAAATATTTTTGTATAATACTTCATTTGAATATTCTTATATACTATTATGTCTATGGAATTCATGATTAACTTAGTTTTTATTCTGCATATATATTATTAATTCTATGTTACTTTATATACATGTTCTCTTTTAAATCTACTTTATATATGGTCATCTTTAAATAGATATTTCATTAAAAAATACTTTGTACATATGAATATGTTTTTATGTCTATTATATATTTATAATTTATAATAAAATTAATTTAATCCTATGTGCATATTTAGTTCCATGCTAATTTATTTTATAAATTCTTTTAAATTTATCTATATATATTTTTTATGTATATGAGTCATTTTTAGAACATATTTTATTACATATTGTTTCGATTTAAAGTCTCACATTTAAATATTATTTTTATATGTATATACATTTATCAACTTTAAATGGATACATCATCTTCAAACTGTTTATGCCCATTATTTGACTCAAATTTCCTCTTTCATAATCTTTATTTTAATAATTATTTATATGTTTGTAGTTTTGTTCGTATTGTTTTGCATATCATGTGTGTTTTGTTATTTTTATTGCTTTTTAAGTTATTACGTTATATTTTCGATTAGTGCTTGGTGTTGCTATCTTAATCTTATTTTATTTATCTCGCTTTAAAAACTTGTTAGAGCTTTTACTTTGATTTGTTTCTTTAGTTATACTTTTAGCTTTCACAATTTTGATTGTTAATGTGTGGATGTGAGCTTAATATTATTTTATGCATGTTAATTTTTCTTTTATTTATTTACTCATTTTTATACTATTTTTATTCATTAATAGAGTTTGCTATCCATGCATATTGTCTCATGTTTATAACTTCGCCTTTCACTTGCAATTGACTCGTTGAGATTTTAAACTTATTAATCCAAACTAATTATTCTATTCTATTTCAAGTCAAATTAATGAGTTTAAAGCTAGTTTTATAATTATCGATTTAAAATTCTTTAAAACGAAGACAATGTTCAATGTTTGGCAATTGGGAATCGTGCCCTATCGTCTTTGGGTTGCAATTTCTGTTTGTTCAAAATAATCGAACATCACTTTAGAATTTCACTCATGTTTTCTAAATTCTAAAATAAGACAATGTTCAATGTCTAGAAATTCAAGGAATTGTGCCCTCTTGTCTTTGGGTTTCGGTTTTTTCGTTGGACTAAATAATTGGGCATCCTTTTGTGATTTTCAAGATATAAACTTTTGGAAGTCAAAATTTATCGTGTTTTTGAGGGTATAAAAGATCGTGTCCTATCGTACTGGATGTGATGTTGTATTCTTCTGAAACAAGAGAATTTTGACGACCAACATGGGTTATTCAAATGTTTTTAAAAGGAACCACATTTCAAAAATATTTTTAAATCTTAGACATAAGGACAGTATTTAATCAATTTGGTACCAATTTTGGGCGTAGTGAGGGTGCTAATCCTTCCTCATACGTAACCGACTCCCGAACCCGTTTTCTCATATTTACGTAGGCCAAATTTGATTTAAATGGAATAAAATGTTATTAGGTGATCCAATCACATCTAAACAAAAAGGATTGGTGGCGACTCTATATTTCGTTTTCAAAGTCGATCCCCATTTTTTTAAAAAAATTTAAAAATGGTTTCGACATAGATTATAGGGATAATGTCGCATTTGATACCTATAGTTTTATAAAATGTTCAATGTGGTACTTAAACTATCAATTTGTATATTATTTGGTACCTATACTTTTATAAAATATCCAATGTGAAACTTGTAATTTGAAAATATCCAATGTAGTACCCGAGCTATCGATTTGTGCATTATTATGATACTTGGAATTAACACTAGTAATGAATGCTAAACCAACCGATTAAAATTCAATATGTGGGAACTTTTATTTTTCCACATCACCAATTCCACAAAGATAATATATCATCAGGTGAAAAACTAAATAAAAAGATTAAACTAAATTAAATTTTAAAAATTAGCCGAACCTAAACCACATATAATTAATAAAAAAAGAAGTGAATACTAAACTTATATAAGTAAAAACGTCATATTCTCCATTAAAGTAAATAGTAAAATCATCTTTTTTGAATAGCTTACTATTTGTAATCAAGTTTCCTCCGCATGAAATCCTAATTGTAAAATTATGATCTTGATTTTCTTCAAATTTTCTTTAGAAAACTTCACCTTCTTAGCTTAAGGTTAACCCAAATATTCCAAAAACAAAAAAAAATCTCATTGTAGTCGAAATCAAGTTATCCGACATCTTATTCAAGCTTAAGCAAGTAAATATTGGAGTGGAGGTGAAACCTCCATGTGCAAGATTCCCACCCACCATACTGCCGGCCCAACAACACCACACCGCAGCGTTCGTGCTAAATAAATAGGCCCATTTTTTCATTTAATCTTTAAATATTTGTTGTACCTATCCACTAATTTAGTCAATGAAGGGTTTTTTTCTATGTTATTAATTTTGGAAATGGTGATTGTTTGACCCAGTGATATCATTTTCAGACTTGAATTCATATTCTCTTTTAAGTTTTCAAGCTATTGATTTGATGAACTTTAAAAATAAAATGAGTATTAAATTATATACTTTGCATTGAATAGTATATTTATGGAGTATTACATATGAAACTACAGTTTGCAACACTACCTAAAAGCTAAAAAAGAAATTAAGATGGAAGCCATTTTGGACGAAATCAAGTTCCTGTCACCATCTAATGCTCTATTTTGCTCAATTGCATTGATTCTCTAACCCCATTAGAATAGGTTAAGCATCTGTGCCATCGCCATTTTTGTATCTTCAGCGACTTGCTTTACAAGGTAAGTTTGTCGGACAAAGTTAAAGGATATGTACTCCAAACAGACTCAAAAGTATCATCAAAATTGCGACAAGTCCAAGCTACATTTTGACCGAACTATAAACTGAAAAAAAACAAGCACTAATTGTGGGATGTAGGGTTTTGGCCATGATTGTGAAGCAGTCACCGAAATGACTAATGAGAAAACTTTGTATTTACTTTTGTCCACTTTTTTGGTGGTGATTCTGCCATTGACCCGTCGCTTTGGGTCCTTCACTGATCACCTCCTGTCTAAATATGCCATAAGCAATGCATCCATTGCATGTGTTTGAGCAATCAGTTTATGATGATGATTGATGACCCCCGGCCTTTTCATCTCTGTTTTCAAAATCAAATTATTGTCCGGATGTTGCCTTCACTAGCTTATACTTGAAAGATGCCGCATCACAGTTTTGGCCCAAACGTACATAGGTGCCAAAAATTTACTAGTCTAGCTCGCTGCTGCTGCCTGGAGCCTGGATTGGTTCCGGGCATAATTTGTGGTGAGACCCACTTGCCTGAACCAACAGGTTAATGACAATCTATATGTTACTTCTGCCTATTCTCTACCACATCGGCTAGCTTTTCCGGTGAAATTGGACAACATCAGCAATCAAAATCTTGTACACACTCTTTAATATCCTATATACAACAAAAATGAAAAAAAAAAGTTACTATATATATATTGTATTTACAACAACAATGAAAATATGGTGATTGATTGAAAACATGAGAAAATTGGATGATAAAAATTCAAATCTGTCGTCGAAAGGATACAGACGAAGGCGTGCAAGTGGGTGGATCATATGATCATAGAGGACATTACTGTAGACATTGGCATCAAACGTCAGCTGGTTGGGCTTGGAACTTGCGAATCCAATTCATGCACATACCCTAATGTCCCCAATCTAAACCTTTGATTCTTTTTTCTTCAATTTGACGATCTCTCAATTTCTTTTTATTTTTTTTATTTTTATATTTATCCTATTTTGGCCATATTAGAGGTATCAAGAAAACTCGAAACTCCATCATCAACCCTAGTGTCACTGTGTCACCTCCCCCACGCCTACTCCCATGGTACATGGCTTAGATTCTTCAATTTTCATGCAAAAACAAACATGCTTTCTGTCCCCATATTCATGCAAATGCCAAAAACATGAAAGAAAAGCGTTGGAAATATTCATAAACGTAATGTGATCCAATAGTGAACATTGCTCTTCTTGGCTCAAGCCTCGATTTAATTCATGCAATATTCACAAATTAGCTCTCATAAATCTCTCTGTCTCTCTCTCTAAAAATCAGGAGAAGTAGTAGAGGTGTTGATATTGGGAGATGTGTTTATATTATAGTAAATATGTAATTGTTTTCTATGTATTTTAACGATAAATAAATAAAATTAATTTCAAATTTCACTATAATATCTCTTATATTTTTATCTTTCATGTTTTACATGCATAGAGAAATTGTGACAAACAAATATTAGCTCACTGGTTATATAAGTTTAAACTGATGATAAGTGGCACCAGAGGCAGATTTAGGGGGCTGATAGGGGCCCCGGCCCTCCTAAAATGTAAAATTTTTATTTAGGCCCTTATATATTTTTAAAAAATTTTAAATTAGTAAAGGTAAAATTGCACGTTGGCCCCTCTAAAATTATAAAAATTTGATTTAATCTTTTAAAAGTTAAAAAGATATAGACTATAAAAAATTAAAATTTCATTCGGCCCCTCTAAAAATTTGTTCTGGCTTCGCCCTTGAGTGGCACTATAAGAATGTTTACATTGTGAGAAAGAAAACTTACTTTTGTAGATAATCTAAACGAATTTGTAATCCCGTAACAAAAATCAAAGTGGGTATTTGATTCAAATACCGAGAAGGATTATTTATGTCATCTACAATTCCAATTTGGGAGATGGCAAGCCTTGGTTATCAGAGCAGTGAACTCCACTGGTAGAGATATAAATGTATTCATTGGAAAATGATACATTGGATTGGATGAATTAATTCTAAATCTGTTTGTAAATTAATTCACTTGTGACATTCATGGTGTAATTTATTTAAATCCTGAGTTAGTTATTGACTATGCTTATATAACTCATGTTGTAACACCCCTATACCTGATTCGACCCAAGAAACCTGATATAGGAATATTACATTTGGTGCCAAAGTGATTTTGGCTAATCACTAATATATTTGAACATTAAAAATAATAATAATGAATTTTTATAATTTACATTTTAGTCCCTACTACTTGGAACATACTTGATCTTCCAAAGTATATGCCATTCTATTCAAAATATTGAAACATACCCTCTTGGCACTTGGAGATGTGATGAGATGAATGCTCACAACCTTGATTGCAACTATTTAAAATCACTGTACCTAATCTGCGCATGGAAACAAACCATACGCTGAGTAAAACTCAGTGGTATTTCTATAATCCTAATATTTAAAAATATATATATAATATAATAATAGGCACAATTAAATTTATAAGGACATATTAATGTCTAGTGTCATATCATAAGTATCATTTTTATTTTTAAACAATATCCTAATTCACACAATTGATATATAAATGATTATTCACATATCAACCATATTTATTTGTACAATGGCATCAGTCATGCAAGATTCAATTCATGAATATATCATTTCATACCATACTTAATTCATGAGTACATAACTCATATATTCCAAATATTGTCAATATATTTCACATTCTATTTTCAATTTACTATATCACTTCCATTTCTCATATCATTTCATTTCAATATCAATTGTAATACTTTATTATTCATTTACCCCTATTAACAAGACTCGAGACTTGGACGGATACACGGATCCAACCAAAACACACCGTTTGGCACCCAGTGACTCATCGATAATTCAAGTAATAGATTGACACCTAGTGTCTCATCGGCCATGCCGAAGCAAGTTGGTACCAAAGACCTCATCGAATTTATCCGGTAATAATTTGACACATAGTGTCTCATCGACTCATGGCCGAAGTATCCCTGAACTCTTTCAATCCTATGGCATGCCAACTATATCCGACTCAACCTGATACAGTTAATAGGGTTTCCGATTCACTTTTCAAACACAACCAATATTCAGTATTCCATTGTCACAAAATTTACATTTCAATACCAATCAATAATTTCATCAATTACAAATTCATATAATCTCAATTCAATATCAAGATAATAATAAACAACACTCACCTTAATTACTTACCATACACATTAATTTAAAATACAACAAATAAAAATTTCTAAATTCGGATTATAGAAATACAAACTGTAATTCTCGAGCTACTCCTCGTTAATCTTGACTTTTCCTTTCTTAACCGAAGTCTCTAGCACAACAATAACACTTTGAGTTTGAACCTTAAAACCCTAAATTTTCTCCATTCTTTTTCTTTCTTTCTTTTTCTTCTTTCTTTCCCCTGTTTCATTCCCCAATTCTGTTCTTCCTTTTTTTTTCTTTTATGTTTTGTTATTATTATTATATTATAATACAATATATATTTTACTTATACAATAAAAATACATGTATTAATATTATATACATATGATTTTTATTTTTACACATGCATTTCACCATTACCATACATTTATCATAATTTGATTTAATTAATTAATTATTTATTCTTTAATTGTAATATAATATAATATAATATAATATAATAATATTTTCTTAAATAATAAGTAAGTATATTTAATTATTTCTAGTATATGTATAATATTGTTACACATGTAATTTACTATTACCATACAATTGTAAATTTTATGGTTTATTTGCTTAAGTAGTCCCTTTACTTTTCTCTACTCTATTATTAAGCTTTCACACTTTATTCAATTTAATCCTACCTAATTAACCTTAATTTAAACAAATTCACCTAACCAAAACCTAATTAACTACACTACTAATCGCAGTAAATATTTTTAATAAATATTTACGAATTTGTTTTTCGAAAACGGAGACCTGAAAACACACTTTACGATACCCTTGACTATCGAGTCGTTACACATGTGTTTTGATATAAGTAGAGGCTTATGCTCTAAAGATAATCAAGCCCAGAGCCAATATGTTGGGTACATGACTTGTGTATGACATGACTTTACTAGCAACAATGGAATTTATAGTTCGATTAAAAAGTTATAATATCCTCTCATTTAGAAGTGTGCATGGGCCGGGCCGGGCCATACAAAAATTTAGGCCCATTTTCTAGGCCCGAGCCTAACCCGGCCCGAAATATGGGCCTAAAAATTTGTCCAAGCCCGTCCCGAAATAAAATTATTAAGCCCGGCCTGGCCCGGCCCATATTAATTTTTTTAAAATTATTTCATTAAATAAAAAATTTTAAAATATAATAAATCATCAAATACATTTAAAATAAATATTAAAATAAGAAACAAATAAAAAATTATATTAAAACAATTCTTAAAACAATACACAAATTGAAAATATAATAAAAAGTGATTATATTAAAATTAAAAATAAAATGTAAATATGATTAAAAATAAAAAAATATATATTTAGTATATAATTCGGGCCGGGCCCGGGCCAAAAAAGTTTTACCTGAGCCCGGCCCGTTTACTAAACGGGCCTCGTTTTTTTGCCAAAACTCATATTTCGAGCCTATATTTTTACCCGAACTCTCCCATTTTTCGAGCGGGCCTTCGGGCTGGCCGGGTAGCCCGACCCATGCACACCTCTACTCTCATTGGCATTGTGTGGATTGATACCACTGGTTGCTTATTCTCACACAAGCAATTTATCACAGTCATTTACTGACAATGATTATATTAATCATTAAGAAGACACAATGGTGACAATGAGATAAAATAGAATTTTATTGAGTAAACAAATTTAACTCAAAAGAATCAAGGATGTCAAATGAGGATAACACACACATGATTGGATGAATTGATTTCGTAAAAAATATATAATAAGGAGTTTTTAATCATGGTACTTCTTATGGCCAGATTCTATGATTAAGTAAATTGCAAATTATTGAAACAATGCTTCTAGACATAATTGCAATTACCCTAGCTTAATTGTATATATCTGATGCTCCATTTGTTAGCTTAACAAAAGCTCAATTGGACAACATTTAAATCAGAAGGAAATTCTACGACTTTGAAAATAATTTAATTGAGTCAATTTATTAGATGTGGAAT
This sequence comes from Gossypium arboreum, assembly GCF_025698485.1. Classification (NCBI taxonomy): domain Eukaryota; kingdom Viridiplantae; phylum Streptophyta; class Magnoliopsida; order Malvales; family Malvaceae; genus Gossypium; species Gossypium arboreum. The sequence continues at coordinate 4,359,682 of NC_069081.1, forward strand.
TAAATTAGGCTGTCGTGATAATTGTTCAAATAGATAATTTAATTAAAGAATTTTCTTGAAAAATTAATTTGAAAAATCTAAGTGATTTTTGAGAACATTAATTTTAATCAAGTAAAATTAAATTAACCAAATTAATTAAAATAAAAATGATATTTTTGAAAATTAATTTTCAAGTTAGACAATTGGGTCAATGGGTAATTGAACTTGAAAATTGAACATGAGATTAAAAATTGGGCTTAAAAACCCAAAATAGAGATCGAGACCCAATAATTGGATGAATCGGGTTTGGTATGTGAAACCGGGCCTAGTCTCACCGATGGCCAGACCCGATTGATCGGGCCGTCACTAGCCTAGACCGAACTTGCAACAATCGAACTAGCTCGGGGTGTCGTAAGGTTGTTGCACCTACAGTTGCACCTGTGATTGCACCATCGGACACGACGATGCTGGCAAAGGCAACGACGACATTCCGGTGGCCAATGGGTGGTCCTTCAGCGATTGAGTAGTGGAAGAATCACACTCCTATCGAGACTCTACTAGATAATTTGATTTCAGATTAATTATTCCTAAAAAATATTATTTTATATATTTAATATTAAATTTAATTTAATATTTATCTTAATAGTATTTTATTAATATAATATTAAAGTGATTATCTTAATATTAAATAAATTTAATAATATTCTATTAATTTAATATTAAAATAATTAAGTTTAATATTAAAGTTGTCATCCACCATCGTTTGGTGGTTTAAGAAAGGTCTAATTGCTCCATTGACCCTTTGATTAATTAAAATCTATAGTGATTTATTTTTATCATTTTTATAATTTAGTCATTATATCACAATTAATTGTCCAATTGACAAAATTAAAGGACTAAACTTTAATTAGCCTTTATATTAACCTCATAAATATTAAATAATAATATTTATGAATTCGATAATCGAAAATGGGATTCTGAAACTACTGAAAAATGAGTTGTTACATAAAACAACTTCAATAAGATCAGGATAAGTCTTGAATATTCAATATATGCTTCCAAATTTAACCCAAATCGATTTAAGCTCACCAAAGTTGAAGTTGATTTCTTTGATCCAATCCAAACCAATCTTCTGGATAGGTTAATATAATTGGTTTGAATATCATAAATGAGCTTGTAGTTATCCAAAGTATTAATAAAAATCAAAGCTCAAGAATCTTGTTACCAAAATTTACCAACACTAAACATGATAAGTTTTTGAGTTGGCACTCCTCCTTAACACTGCTCAGAACTTTCTCAACACATTATATATATGTTTATCATTATAATTTAATTTAAGAAAAATGTTCATGTTGTGTATATAAATGTATGAAATATTTGGAATAATTTGTAATTAGAGAAATTTTGTTTGCTCATGAAGTATTTGTGTTTAAAGTATTAATTACTTCATTATATTGTGTTTGAGCCTTGCCTTTATTTACTTATCGTAACCATTTAATTTTAACTCTACATTCATTTATTTTAAGAATTAAATCTTTGCATATGCCAACACTATTAATTTCCTGCAAAACAATATATATATATATATATATATATATATAATTAGTACAAAGGCCCTGTAATTGAGTCAAATTTCTAATATGGTATATTTACTTTTAAGATGCCGATTTTGATACTTAAGTTTATTTATTATTGTGATAAGCTAACACCACTAACATGTGATTAAGAAGAAAAAAAAAAACTCATCATCACTGACCATAAATGGATGATCCCTCAAATGTCCATTGCTTCTTTGGGTCTTTAACAAAGCATTTTTCAATAAAATATTTTCCTTCCTCATATAACTCGTGAAGAGTTCCGGGCAATTCATCATTAACCATCGAAATCGCCATGTTTGTTCCTTGTTCCAAACTCCAATCCCAACAATGCCACATCCAAGTCTGCATACATATCATAACAGTCGTAGAGAGTTTTGATCAGTGTTATACGGCAGATTAGAATATTTTTTAAAAATCAATAAATTAGTTGGCAATATATAACCTAAATTCTAACACGTAGCATTTACTAAGGATTCCTATGTCCACACTTGCTTCATCCTTATTTGTTTTGGTGCATGCATGGGAGGTTGTAAACAAATTTCAAGATACATTTTTTTTTCTTTTTAGTTCTTCTAGGTTTAGTAAGAATGAATTAATAATTTGATCTGTATACATTTTTTAATAATTTAAAATAGGATAATCTATAAAAATAGTCACTTTTGTTTGCCCAATGTTACATTTTAGTCACTTATGTTTGAAATGTTACGTTTTAGTCACTTATGTTATTATTTTGTTACAAAGTGATCACTCTACTGTTAAGTTCCGTTATCTCTCTAACGGTAATCCTACATGGTAGTCCAAATAGATTTTAGGTGCTAACTTAGATTTTTAAATGGGATGAAAATAGATTTTTAATTAAAAAATTTAATTAATTAACATTTTTAAATCTAAACCTTAACTAAAAAAATTGTTCATCTCCTCTTTTTTATTTTTCTTTCGTCTCTTTTTTTTAATTTTTTTTTTCATTTGGCTAGAAAAACTATTATTAAGTTTAAAATAGTTGAAATCAAATTGACTTCATAAAGATGGATTCAATGGAAGGTTCAGGTATGTCTTCTTTGCATATCTCTATCTCTTTTATTCAATACTGAAAAACAAAAGATTAGATTTTTATTGTTTAATAAAACTCTAAATTAAAATTTTTGAAGGAATTCAAGTGGATTACCAAAAAATCTAAGAATTTCTAACTCAATCGTAGCCTTGCCATCCACTTGGAGAAAAACATTAGACAAGAGAAAAGTAACATACGTTTTCAAGCTTAAACATTGATTTCATTGTCAATAAAGTGACCTGAAGTCGAGAAGAAACCGATTTTTAATTTCAAGAATTTTAACTTAGGGATTTCATTAAACAATAAAAAATTCAATCTTTTTTTTTCAGTATTGAATAAAAGAGATAGAGAAATGCAAAAAAGATATACCTGAACTCTCAATTGAATCCATTTTTATGAAGTGGTCAATTTAATTTCAACTATTTTGATCTTAATAATAGTTTTTCCAGTCAAATAAAAAAAAACCATTAAAAAAGAAGAAGAGATGGAAGAAAAATAAAAAAGAGAAGATGAACAGCTTTTTTAGTTAAGGTTTAGGTTTAAAATTTTTAATTAATTAATTTTTTTAATTAAAAATCTATTTTCACACATTTAGAAATTCAAGTTAGTACCTAAAATCTAGTTGGACTGCCACGTAGGATTACCGTTAGAGAGATAACGGAACTTAACGGTAAAGTGATCACTTCGTAACAAAATAATAACATAAGTGACTAAAACGTAACATTTCAAGCATAAATGACTAAAATGTAACTTGGAGCAAACAAAAATAACTATTTTTATAGATTACCCTTAAAAATAAAAACCCCATACCTATCTCATCATCTAATAAAATATCTAGGTTTCAAACAAAGTTTCCATTTTCAGAATTTTCAAATTTCGGTACATATTAATATATTGTCCATATTTAAAATATCATTTTATCAAATGTTTTAAAATTAAATTTAATCACCTTTATTTTTAATTTATATACATTATTAGTATATTAAATGTAAAATATTTTAACTAAATTTTTAAGATATAAAAATGTTGGATACGTTTGGACATGCAGCTTTTATATACTAATAATACTGTGTATATCAGACAGACCTTTTGAAAAGGCTGCCTAAGATACGCAGAGAAGTTCTGCTTTACGGCTTTAAAACTTATTACTTAAAACAAGGCAAATTAAAGGAAATGGCACAGTCGTGACATCCATGTAAGTAGATGCACTCAAAACTAGGTCACATTATGAGTTTTACTTCCTCTATTTATAAAATAAGTAAATTAATTTTTATTAAAAATTATATTTATTTTACTATTTAAAATTTATTCATATATATTAGAATGAAATATACATGGCAATAATTTAATTATTTTATTAATTATGCTAATTTTTAACGGTAAGAATAGATAATAACAAAAGTGACCAATTTAATTTGTGACTTAATATATAAAAATTAATTTACTTATTTTTGAATAAATAAAATAAAATACAATCTAATTTATAATTTAGAGACATTTATAGTACTTTTATCAAAGGAACTCGTGGAGTTTGAAGAGTGTTATGTGTATATATATGGAACTAAAAGTTCTATTACATCCGTTTTAGGATGGGAAATAATTGTATGAAATATTGATGTTATGTCATCGATATTTCTTTTTAATAGTTTTATATTATATCAGTATGTTCATCCTATAAAAATTAAATTCAAAATAAAATTATTAATGTACAGTAAAACTATTAAAAAAAATATTATTATTACATAAAATCTTTTCTCTTTTAGATTTATTAAAATTAATATTTTTGAAAAACTAGGATTATTTCTTTGAACAATTGGAGAGAAAAAAAAACCCCTTGGTGTCCTAATGAATTAGAAACAATAGCCGGTAGTGGGTAGTGGAATGGTACATAAGATATAAGAGTATAGGCGAATCCCAACACCATTGATATCTCTGAAAAGCCTTCATAATGGAGAGGGGTTGGGGCCTGCAACTCACTAGGATCCGCTCTTTTACATCGGATCTGCTGCAATCTTTCATTGCCGCCTCCTCTCTCTCCCTCTATTATTATTTTTTTTTCAGACCACATCAGTATTGGCTACTAACTTGAATTCAGTTTGAGTATTATATTTAATTTAATTTATTTATATTTTTTTAAAAAAAATTAAAGATCAAATCTAAATATTTAAGATTCTTTCCTCTATTATTTTTAGACTAATTTATAATAAAAAATTAGAAATTAAGTTTGACAAAGTATGAAAGGCCGCCTTTGAATGGGGACACCTCGTTTTCGGGGGGTTACTGCAGGCATAACCGCATAAGAGGGAAAGATTGAGTGCTTCCTCTAACAAATGTATTCTAATGAAAAGAGTTGGCGCATGTATATCGCTATGGACTAAGCCGAAAGCTGAAAATTTTGTAAACCATTCAATTTGATTGGACCACACTGCCACAAAGACGTTTCACTGACCAATAACCCCAACTTTCATTTAAATTAATAAAAATATTTTTAACGAGTTTAACAATTAAATTTAAATTTTAAATTTTAAAAAATAAAAAAAAATTAAATTTTAAATATACGAAAAGTTTATCAGTAAGCTCCAGTGAGGCGCGCTAAGTGTTTAGCACCTCAATTTTTTCATCCTCCTGTCTGCCTTTTCATTCTCACCAGTCTTTCATGGTCTATTATATCCCTACATTTTTGTTCTTTTCTTTTGAGCTTTGGCACATAATTTCCTCATTTTTGCCTTAAAACTTCCCTTAAATTTTGTATAATTATTTTACAAATCATCAAGTGATTATTTAATATATAAATAATAAAAATAAATATACAAGTTTTTAATAAGCTAATGAAAATATTTATTACTATATAATTAATATAAATTAACTAAAAATAAAGAATAAAAAATAGTTTGAAACAATATTATTATTAATTTTATTTATTTATTAAAATAAAATATTATATATAAATAATTTAATATTTTAAATAATATCCTTACTGGTTATTTTCTTTCTTTTTCTTATTACTGTTACAATAATTAATCTTACCGTATATCCAAATAGACTCATTTTAATTTAGATGATGTATAAAAATTAGTATTTGTAATAAATAGAGTAGAGAGAAAGTGATGGAAGGAAAGAGAAAGAGAGGGCCCATTTGGCCTTAGTTATAGTATTAGTTCATGTGTAAGTACATGGGAAGGAGGGGTGAGGGGAAGGCCCCCCTCAAGTTTCTTTTGGAATGATAATGGAAGTAGCCTTCATCCTCTCTGGACTTGTACCCACCACTTCCATACTATATCTACTTATTACGACTACCCCTTACCTTCCATTGCTTCATAGTCCCATCAATGGAGCTACATATTTCTCTAATTTTATAATACAAATTATTGACATTTCGATCAATTTTGTATATATAAAGTCACATTATTCGACGCTTTTTAAAATTATTTATGTTGATTCTCGATAAAAATATATTTACACATTTTTATGTTGGTGTTAAGTTGAGCGGAAAATAATTCAACGTCAACTAATCATTAATTAGATTGTAACTTTATAAGTCATGATTATCTTTTATCTTATTAAAACATCTTTTCTCAAAAGATGAAATTATAAAATCAAACAGATAGTTTAGAGTGATTAAGTCTATTCGGGATTTCTCCTCGTCTGATTTACTCTCCACCCTCATTACAAGAATTCATCAACTTTTAGCGAAGGTTGGGCATTGAGACATGCAACACATTTCTAGGGAGTTAATACGGGTCAAAATTTGACAATTTTTTATGAGATCCCAAAAGAAGTATTAGCAATATCTTCTATTGTAAAAACAAGTGTTAGCCTTGATCAAAAGGCTTCTATATAGATAGATTATATTAAGTTTTTCTTTTACCAAAAAAAAATTATTATTCCACTCTCAAAGTGAATTAATAGCCTATACTAAATTTATCTAATAATTTTAAATTCTCCGATAATCTCTTATCTTAAGTTTAAATATGTCTATAGATCAGAAATATATCCATAGACAAAATCGAGCTATGGTTCGATTTTAAAAAAAATATTTAAGCTTAAGATTGACTTTTGACCATATTTAAAATCTGTTTTTACTACTCATAAATTAATAAAATATTTATATATTTTAATAGTAAATTGAGGCCATCGCGAGATATTTTTTTAAAAAATATGATCTAAATTGGATTAGGACAAACGAATTACACAGAGCACTTATCATTGAATATATCTACTTATGACTTGAAAATGGTCATGCCCGTCAACGCCGATCATCATTTGATAGATGCCCGATTAGCCTCAGTCAAACTTTAATTTAATTTTTTATTATAAATTTATTTAGAATATATTTATTTTTTAATTTTTTAAAATTTTCTAAAAGTTAAACTTTTTTTCTAAAATTAACTAAACCTTTCTAAAGTTTTAACTATTTTTATAAATTTGGATTTTAGAATTTATATATATTATTAATGTTATGACGAAAAAAAATTTTACGCTTGGTCGCTAATTATGGTGATTTATTAAACATTTGAAAACCAACTTCCGATTTTATTAACAAAGGAGTCGCCACTAATCCTTTTTATAGGTGTGATCGGACACCTAATAAAATTATTTTAAAACAAAAAGAAGGCCAAATTTAGGTCTACGTGAAAGTTCGAGAGAAAATTGGGGTTCGAGTCGATTCTGTGAGGAAGGTATTAGCACCTCACGACGCCCAAAATTGGTATCTCATAAACATGTATTGACTTGATTTTCAAAATATGAGTTCAATATAATATTTAATCGTGATCCGATTGAAAAATAGGAATTTTAGTTTTGATTTTTTTTAGAAAGGGTGTCCTGTTTCACAAGCCGATTTAATTTCACCCAACATAGCGATGAAATCGATAGCTTAATATTAAATCGGTACATTGCCTTATTTTTGAAATTAATTAAAACATGAGAAAAATATTCCTAAAGTGAGAAATTAAAATAGATAAAGAACGCAAAAAAAAATGATATCATTAATGAAAAATATTAACATGGAATACTAGAATATTAAAATAACAATAATAATGATATTTACAAAATAGAAACAAGTCATGTACTAATAATAAAATAGGAAAAATGATATATCCGTAATAATAATATAAAATAATAATATGTACATAAAAATATATAATATGTATATATATATAATAAAAGTATGTAATAATAATAATAATAATATCTACAATAAAAGAAAATATTGGGAAACGTATATATAAAAATATAGACATAAAAATTTACAACAATAATATAAAATAATGATATGTGCAAATATATATATATATATATATATACATATGTATATAAAATATACACTAATATAATAATAGTTATAATAATACTAGCAATAGTAATAATTTGTAATAATAATATATACACAATATGGAATTTAAAATATACATATATATATATATATATATATATATATATATATATAGTATTTAAGAATATATACATAAGAAATATATAACTAATGGCATATATACATAATATATATATATATAATACACATAATATATATATATATACATATTAGAAATGATAAAAATATTAACACACTACATAAGTGAATAAAATATAATAATAATACTAAAATAATTGATTTAAATAGTAAAATAACTAAAAGGATTAAGTTGAGCTAAAAACAAAATATTTGGGGCAAAATTGAAATAAAAATAAAAGGAAAGGACTATATTAAACACACGCGAAACATCAGGGGACCAAAACAGCAAATATTCCTTCCCATAAAATGCAGCACATCATTGTGGACTAAATTGAAAATCGCGATAAATTCGGGGCCAAATTAAAAAACAAAAATGACTTAATTGTAAGTAATAAAAGCGGAAGGGCTAAAAGCGCAATTTGCCCTTCCTTTAAAAAACACGCGATCCTAAGCGGGTCGGGTCGGGTCGAATCGGTCCAAGTCAAAACGACGTCGTTTTGGGGTTAATGACAACCCCAAAACGACGCTGTTTTGAGGGCTATATAAGGCCAAAAATAACCCAAAAAATCATTTGGAGGAGGGAAAGAAAAAAAGGAAGAGAGAGGAAGAGAGAAGGAGAGAGAAGGAGGGGAAGGAAATTCGGCCAGGCGACCGATCACTGAGGCTCACGGCGCTGGCCACCGCCACCGTCTGACCTGCTTGGGAAAGGTAAAAAAAAAAATCTTCTTTTTTTTGTTTTTATTTTATTTTATTTATATTTTATGTTTTAATATATATAGGTTAAAAACTTAAAATCGGATTAAAATAAAATATAAAAAAATCACCTTAGATTTTTGTTTCTTCAATCTCTAATTTGAATTTGTTTTGGGTCGTTCTATTTTTTTTTTCGTTTTTTTTGCTGGAAATTTTTTCGGAAATTTTTTTTGGTGCTGGAATTTTTGTCGGATTTTTTTTTGCTTCCCTCTTTATCTCTCCTCCTTTCTTGATTAAGGTTTCAACACCCATCATCACCATGATTCACCGTGCTTAAGAAGAAAGGGGCGCGCCACGGGTAGATCCGTAATACTCTTTTCTTCCTTGATTCTTTTTCGTTTTAAAGTAAGTTAAAGAAAAAAAATAAAACAAAGCAAAGATAAACAGAAAGATTGATATAACAGAGAAAAAATTGAAGTTCACCTTCTGAGCTTTCCTTCTTTTTTGTGTTCTTGATACAAACTTTTTTATCCCTTTCCCCTTTTTTTGTTGTTTGGGTGGCTTTATATAGCCTAATTTTTACATACTTTATTATTATTCTCTATTCTTGCTTCTGTTTTGCTTGTTTGCAGGGCATGGGCATGGACAATGGGGTGTGTGATGGTGTTTGGCAGACAAAGATGGGAGAGTGGGAGTGGTCTTTGGTGGCGAGCGGCATGGGAGAGTGGGAATGGTGCTGGTGGCGACAAAGATGGGAGAGTGGGAAGAGGCAAGTGGGAGTCTAGGGTTTTGGAATTGGGCTTGGATGTTGGGCTAGGTTAATTTTAGGTTTTGGGTTTGAGGATGGGTTAAATGGTTTAATGGGCTGGGTATTTTGTAAGCGGGCCAAAATTGGCCTACAACAATGCCCTCTTTGCTTATTGTCGTAACGGAATAGAGCAAAGATACAAAGAAAGGCCAATTTTGCCCGTCTTGCCGAATCTTGACCTCCTCAGCTCTTCTTGCTCGGTAGTCTCCTTCTAGTCCATTACATCCTCGTAGCTTTGATTCAATCCATCGCACCTTCGATATGTGCCTCGTAGCTTTAATCTATTCCAAAGTAACTTCGAGGATATGAAATTTGTGGCTTCGATCTGCTTCACTGCCACTTCAGGAAGATAAGATCTACAACTTCAATCTGCTCTTCTATTGCTTCAGTGAAATAAGGTTTGGGTCTTCTCTTCAGGGAGGCCAAATCTGGTGTCTTCCATCAGCTCTAATCTTTATTCTTTATTCAACATGTGATCTTGAGCTCAACTCATTTCTCGCAATAGGAATTGACTCTTTAAAAGCAAACATTAAAAACAGAAATTGAAAATAGCTCAGCACGTGAGCCAAAGCTCAACTCATCTCTCACAACATGAGTTAGTCTTTTGAAACTTAATTTGAAAAAGAGATTTTGAAAATACCTCGACATATGACCTAAGGCTCAACTCATTTCTCGCAATATGAGTTGATTTTTGAAAAACAAAAAGGTACAACTCACCTCTTGCAATATGAGTTGCTTTTTGAAAGACAGAAATTAACAGGCTCAACTCACCTCTCGCAATGTGAGTTGATTTTTGAAAAACAGGAATTGGAAAGTAGAGACTGAAAATACCTCAGCGTGCCCCGAGGCTCAACTCACCTATGAGTTGATTTTTGAAACATAAATTGAAATTACCTCAACGTGTCTTGAGGCTCAACTCACCTCTCGCCATGTGAGTTGATTTTGAAACATAAATTGAAAATTGAAATTACCTCAACGTGTTTTGAGGCTCAACTCACCTCTCGCAATATGAGTTGATTTTGAAACATAAATTGAAATTACCTCAACGTGTCTTGAGGCTTAACTCACCTCTCGCAATATGAGTTGATTTTGAAACATAAATTGAAATTACCTCAATGTGTCTTGAGGCTCAACTCACCTCTCGCCATATGAGTTGATTTTGAAACATAAATTGAAAATTGAAATTACCTCAACGTGTTTTGAGGCTCAACTCACCTCTCGCAATATGAGTTAATTTTGAAACATAAATTGAAATTACCTCAACGTGTTTTAAGGCTTAACTCACCTCTCGCAATATGAGTTGATTTTGAAACATAAATTGAAATTACCTCAACGTGTCTTGAGGCTTAACTCACCTCTCGCAATATGAGTTGATTTTGAAACATAAATTGAAATTACCTCAACGTGTCTTGAGGCTCAACTCACCTCTCGCAATATGAGTTGATTTTGAAACATAAATTGAAATTACCTCAACGTGTCTTGAGGCTCAACTCACCTCTCGCAATGTGAGTTGATTTTACATCACTTGGTAGAACTCGGTGTCTTTTCCTTTGATTCAAAGCGCTTATCATCACGTCCTCTTGCTTTCTCGGATTACTCAGATATGCCATGCATGATGTCATCATGATATGCACATGTTTGTCTTAAATGCCTTTATGCCTACGTGATTATGCAAAGTGCTCCTTAAGCATATCCGTCAGATGTCCTTTTCGCCTCGATTGTTGAGGATCTGCGTTCATTGCTTTGATTCTCGACTTCCTCTTTAGGCCTCGTACCCGTCTTCGAGTGATCAACGTTTCTCAGATATCACTCTTCTGCCCCCGATTGAACTTTGTTCTTACTTTGAGACTCTTGCGCTTATTAACTTTTCATCCGTAATGCTTAACATTTCTTTTGTTTAGAGCATGTCATTTCACCATTTATCATGTAAATAAACACATAATGAAAATAGTCGTAGGGACAAAAGGATATCTCGTATTCCTTTATTTCAAATGTGGCAAACAAAGAAAGTTAATCGATGATAGTACAAAAATGTCAAAAAAAAAAAAGGGTCGATTCAACGGATATAAATGCTCTAGATATTCAACACATGAACTCTTCCACGTTCCTCAATCAATAATCTTTTCGAGCATGGCTTCTTGCGTAGAAGATTTCAAGCTTTCAAAGATGCTTCAAATCTCGTAGTCTCACCGCTTTGTCGTGACAGCTTTAAAACACCTTGCCTTGTGTTTAATATTTGCTTCATTAGAACGCCTCTTGGGTTTTCATCCTAATCTTTTATGTTTAACCAAAGCGCCCTTTTCGGGTTTTCGCTCTGATCCTTTTTTTTTTTTTAGATGCCCTTTTCGGGTTTTCATCCTAAGCATAATATTTCTTCACTGCATCTGAGTTCACTGGATTCGACAACTCTTTCCCATCCATCTCGGTAAGGATCAAAGCTCACCGAGAATGCCTTTTTACAACGTATGGTCCTTCCCAATTTGGTGCCCATTTTCCTCGCAGTCTTTTTGTACGGGAGAATCTTTCTCAAAGACGAGTTCTCCTTCATGGAATTCTCTTGGTCGTACCTTCTTGTCATGGGTGCGATCATTCTCTTTTGGTACATTTGCCCGTGACAAATTGCCCTTAGGCGTTTTCTTCAATGAGGTTCAACTGATCATATCGAGCTCGAATCCATTCTGCTTCTTCTAACTCTGATTCCATCAATACTCGCAGAGAGGGGATCTCAACCTCGATAGGTATCACAGCTTCCATTCCATAGACTAGAGAGAAAGGAGTTGCTCCCGTAGATGTTTGCACAGATGTGCGATATGCAAACAAAGCAAATGGAAGTTTCTTGTGCCAATCTTTATATGTCTCACTCATTTTCCCAATGATCCTCTTGATATTCTTGTTAGTCGCCTCAATGTTTCTGCTCATCTTTGGGCGATAGGCGAGGAATTATGATGCTTTATTTTGAATTGCTCGCACATTTCTTTCATCATCTTATTGTTCAGATTTGTGGCATTATCTGAAATGATTCTTTCAGGCAAACCATACCGGCAAATGATTTCCTTTTTCAAAAACTTACAAACTGCAGTCTTCGTCACATTGGCAAACGAAGCAGCTTCTATCCATTTTGTGAAGTAATCGATAACCACAAAAATGAATCGATGTCCATTTGATGTTTTTGAAGAAATTGGCCCTATAACATCCATGCCCCACATAGAAAAAGGCCACGGAGAAGTCATGACATGAAGGGGCGAAGGGGCTACATGAATTTTATCGCCATAGATTTGACATTTGTGGCATTTTCTGGCAAAACTAATACATTCGCTTCCATCGTCACCCAAGAGTAACCGAGTCTCATAATCTTTCCGCCATATCGAAACCATTGGCATGTGTCCCATGATTCTTTCATGGACATCTTCAAGTATCTTTCGGCTTCGACATCCTCCACGCATCTCAAAAGTACTTGATCCTTTCCCCTTTTATATAGGATATCCCCATCAAGAACAAATCCTGCTGCCATTCTTCTGATTGTTCTTTTGTCGTTCTCATTCGCTTGTTCGGGATAGCTTTGATTCTTAATATATTCTAAGATATCATAGAACCATGGTCGTCCGCCTACCTCTTTCTCAATGCTACAACAAAGGTGCGGGGACCTCGATATGCTCATTTTGAGGGCATTATTTCGCTTCTTTACTTGCTTTGAACATTGAAGCCAAAGTGGCCAAGGCATCCGCCAGTTGGTTCTCTTTTCGGGGAAGTAATGAAAAGTTGTTTCTTTGAATTCCTTGATCAATCTAGCCACTAAATCGCTGTACTTAATCAATTTCGAGTCCCTCACTTCCCACTCTCCACGGATTTGGTAAATCACTAGGGCTGAGTCCCCATACACCTCCAAGATCTCGATGTTTCGTTCGATAGCTGCACGAAGCCCCATGATACAGGCCTCATATTCTGCGATATTATTAGTACAGAAGAAGTTTAGTCTTGCAGTGAACGGATAATGATTCCTGTCTGGTGATACCAAAATTGCTCCAATTCCATGCCCTAAAGCATTTGACGCACCATCAAAGCACATCTTCCATGACTTCTCTTCTGATGATTCGGACTCTATTTCTGTGATGCACATTAAGTCTTCGTCTGGGAAATCGAATCTTAAAGGCTCATATTCCTTTGTCGTTCGAGTTGCTAAGAAGTCAGCTATTGTGCTCCCTTTTATCGACTTCTGACTTACATAGGTAATGTCATATTCCGAAAGGAGGATCTGCCATCGTGCCATTCTTCCTATACTGCCGACGATTCCATCATGTATTTTATCGGGTCCAGCTTTGAAATCAGCCATATCGTATGGTACAACATGTATTGTCTAAGTCTCCGAGCTACCCGAACCAGAGCACAACAATATTTCTTAATGGATGAATATTTTGCCTCATATTCAGTGAACTTTTTGTTGAGGTAGTAGATCGCTTTTCTTTCTTTCCCGACTCGTCGTGTTGCCCCAAGATGCAACCCATTGAACTTTCGAACACAACAAATACAATATCAATGGTCTTCCAGAGTTGGCGGTACTAGTACCGGAGGACTAGACAAATATTGTTTTATCTTATCAAAGGCCACCGGCATTCCTCATTCCATTCTCCGGGTTATGTTTTCAAGAAGCGAAAGATTGGGTCACATTGGTTGGTAAGTTGAGCGATAAATCGGCGATGTAGTTTAATCTCCTAAAATCCTCTAACTTCCTTTTGCGCGCGGAGGTGGTAATTCTTGGATGGCTTTTATTTTATCCGGATCGACTTCGATACCTCTTTCATCGACAATGAAGCCTAGCAGACTTTCCGAGGTAGCCCCAATGTACATTTGGTTGGATTAAGCTTTAGCTGAAACTTTCTCAGCCTCTCGAACAACTTCTTGAGGTTCACTACATGCTCTTCTTCCCCTCAAGATTTAGCAATCATGTCGTCGACGTAGACCTCTATTTCTTTGTGCATCATGTCATGGAATAAAGTTACCATAGCCCTCCGATATGTTGCCCCAAAGATTCTTTAACCCGAATGGCATCACCTTGTAGCGAACGTTCCCACATTGTTATGAAGGTAGTTTTCTCCATATCCTCGGGGCCATCTTGATCCGATTATACCACGAGAATCCGTCCATGAAAGAAAACAATGAATGTTTTGTCAGTGTTGTCCACCAACGTGTCAATATGTGGCAAAGGAAAATTATCTTTTGGGCTTGCTCGATTCAGTCGCATAATCCACGCACATTCGTACTTTTCCATCTTTCTTTGGTACCGGGACTATGTTAGCCACCCATTCGGATATTTAGAGGCTTGTAGGAAGCCACAAACCGCTTCTTAACTTCCTCTTTTATTTTCAACAAAGATTTCGGGTCTCATTCGCCTTAATTTTTTTTTGGATGGGCTTGCATTCGCTTTAATGGGAGCTTATGGACCACTAAATCTTCATCTAGCCTGGCATGTCCTGGTATGACCATGCGAAAACATCTTTGTATTCATGAGTAAAGTGATCAAACTATGCCCGTACTCTCTCAAATAGAAGTCCCAATCTTCACTTCTTGTTTCCTCTCTTCATTGCCCAAATTTATTGTTTCCACAGATTCTTCATGAGGCGAATCTGCTTATCCTCTTGTTCCACCATCTTTAACAATTCAGAGACGAGACATAATCTTCACATTTTCTTGACTTCAAATTCTCCTAAGCAAATAGCCTTCTTAAAATCAATTTCAAGATTCAGAATTCGGCTTATTCATGTCGTCAATATCTAAGCACCTGAAAGTTGAATGGAAAAGGAAGCTATAGGGGGACATCCAAGTATTGGAAACAACAAACAAAATGTTATGTCATGGCAATGAGGCAAATGTAAGGATAGGCTATGAAATGAGAAAATGATTACGAAATTAGTGATAACGAAAAATCGTGACAACATGCATCTTCAATGATATTCATTTAAATGATAAAGAGCGAATGCAAGCTCTTACAAAAGAATTCTATTATATCTAAGGACACAATAGAAGGTTAATGTTTAGCATTACTCAAGACTTATGAACTACAAGAAGCTCTTCACGATTCAATTGTTCAACATAAAACCGGGAGGGCAAAGGCGTATCCTCGAGACATCTTTACTTGCACCAACTTCTTTGTCAATGACACTTATATCGACATTCAAAACCTCTTTCAATTAACCCCAAAGATGTTTCGTGGATCATCTTGTCCAGGTACAACATTCTCGCAGATGTAAATGTTTTTGACAAATGAGGGTACTCTATCGGTCCCCATTCGGTTCGGGCCTAAAGTTCTTGCAATTCTTCTCCTTATTCCTTCTTCCATTGTCTTCTTCTTTGACGCATGTCAGCCGGAACCCCAAACTGATCGGGCCTTGTGGTGCAATCGGCTTTAAAGCCCTAACTATTCCTTGTAGATGTCTCCTAGACCTCTTCTCGCACGAGCTCCCTTCCTACGGTCAACTTGACACCCATTCGGTATTTCTCGATAGTTTTGGCATCGAATTCTATTTCCTTCAACGATGAAAGTGGCATTGACGAATTCAAGGGATCGAAGGAATATTCCACTGCGTTCTTGCTTACTTCCGGTATGGCGATCGCAGAAATAGATGCGACAATGTCTTCTTCGCCCTCGACTGTGACCAAACAGCCATCCATGATAAATTTCATCTTTTGATAGAGGGATGATGGGACTGCTCCAGCAGAATGGATCCAAGGTCTTCCCAAAAGGCAGTTATAAGAGGGTGCAATGTCCATGACTTGAACTCGACCTCATAGATGTAAGGCCCACTTCCAAAGGGATTTCGATCTTTCCCATGACTTCGCGCCTCGTCCGTCGAATGCCCTTACCATGGAATGACAGGCCTTAAGTAGGACAAATCCATCGGTATTCGAAAGCGTGGCCAATGGCATAACATTTAATGTTGACCCATTATCGATGAGTACGTTCGGTATTATGTAGCCCTTGCAATGAGTCGTGATATGCGCGCGCTTTCACCGAGCCTCTACCATTTGGCGATATCTCATCATCACTAAAAGAGATGAAATTGTCCGCATTCGATTGTTTACCCATCTATCAAGCTTTTCGACAGATATGTTGTTGGCCACATAAGCTTGATTTAACACCTTCAATAAAGCATTCGATGTGGTTCTTAATTTAACAAAGAGATAGAACCGAGATTCGTCTTGGTCGCTTGCTCAATTGTTTCACCACACTATACTCATTGTGCTTAATAAATTTCAAGAATTCTTGAGCTTCTTCCTCATTCACGTGCTTTTAGTTTCTTGCACGGTGGAATTTCTTGCTCGACCTCGACTTCGTGCATCACCGCTTTCCCTTTTGTTTTGAGTCACTATTTTTCTTTACCGGCTCAACTTCTTTAGAATAGCATCGTCCACTTCGAGTAAAATGACCTACCTCCCCAACATCTTCAGTTATGGCTTTGGACTTTTCAACTTCCGGTGTAACGATATTAACATCATATCTCCATGGTACTGCTTTGTTGTCCTTATACGGGAAAGGAGACGGTACTTCAATTACCATCTGTGGTTTCAACGGCTCTCTCATCGCGTCGTAATAAATTATCAACGGTCGATCAGCACTATAAGGAGGCCCTGATGATTGGCTATCAGAGACGCATACTTCTCTTTCGTTGGCATCTTCCCTCTTATTAAGGACCTTGATCTCCTTATTATCCATCCGGTCTTGAAGTAACCTTTTAAAGTCCTCACATGACTGAATGTCATGTCCAACAATCCCATGAAAATTGCAAAAACTTTGACCTTCTTCTCCAAAAATTCTATCAGAGTGACTGAGCAATCCTTTCTTAACCAATACCTCCCAGATTTTCTGTAGAGGCGTCCTTATTTCTGAAACACATCTCCTGTCCTTCCATTCATCCTCTTTCCCCACTGTGTTCACATTCCCTTCGGTATGGTTAGGAAACGGGTTCCCCGTGGCGTTACTGGCACTATCGAATCGTAGGATACCCGCGTCAATGAGTCATTAAACTCTTCTTTTGAAAGCAAGACAGTTCTCAGTAGAGTGCCCCTGGTTTCCTGCGTGATATGCACAACTAGCGTTTGGATCGTACCATTTCGGGTATGGAGGTTTAAGGGGTGTCATGTAATGGGGTGATATTAATTGTTTCTCCAAAAGTTTTGGGTACAATTCCCCATATGATACAGGAATAAGGGTGAATTGCTGTCTCTCGGGATTGGGCCTTATTGGTCATGGTTCATTTCTGGGTTGGCTTTGAGTGGGTAGAGTGTTTTGTGGGAATGTGGTGACGGGTCTTTGGTGGTTGGTGGCGTATACGGGGTAGGACGGATGTGGTGCTTGGTAGTAAGGGGTTTGAGGGGGATAATAGAAATTTGGGGGTGGATAATTTTGAGGTCGGGGTTGGTTAGGATACGAATTGGGAATGTAACAACTCTCAGTTTCCACCATGTGGGCTTCTGGTTCTTTCTTCCTTACGGTTGCTGCTTTCTTTGAGCCTTCTGATCCTTCCATTCTACCACTTTTGACGGCATTCTCTATGAGTTCACCGGATATTACGATATCCGAAAAATCCTCCGTAGCACTTCCCACCAGCTTGTCATAGAATGGTGCTTTTAGAGTATTGATGAAAAGGATTGTTATCTCAGTCTTAGTCAGTGGAGGCTCCACTTGGGCCGAGATATCTCTCCATCTTTGTGCGTACTGTCTAAAGGATTCTACTGGTTTCTTCTCCATCATCTGCAAGGTCATACGGTCTGGCACCATATCCGATACATGCTTGTACTGCTCGCAAAATGCTGACGCCAAGTCCTTCTAAGATCGAATCTTTTCTCTACTAAGTTGATTGTACCACCGAAGAGCTGACCCTGTTAGACTATCTTGAAAGCAATGTATGAGTAGTTTATCCTCATTCACATAACCAGTCATTTTTCGGCAAAACATGACCAGATGCGCCTTTGGACATCTTGTCCCATCATACTTCTCAAAATCAGGCACTTTGAATTTCGGGGGCAAAATCAGATCAGGTACTAAACTGAGTTCTTTGGCACCTAGTGCGGAGAAGACTTCAGTGCCTTCTATCGCTTTGAGTCTTTCCTCTAGACCCCTATATTTTGCGTCATGGTTATCCGATTTCAACTTGGCTACCTCTGGGGGTCATCCAGATCCGCACTAGTGGATTAGCGGGACTAGCCCCGGGTTTGACGCGAATATTCCTTGCCCCAAATTAGTGGGTGGAGCGGTGGCATAGGTCGATGTTCCAATCCAAAGGGTTCCCTTGAGTATACCCTCTCGTGTTGTATATGCGAGCGGTGGAGTGAATCCTGGGGGATAGAGTGGATCCTGATCATGGTGAATTCTTGATCGAGACTCCTCGATGTCAGGGCTCCGCATGGGTCCTTTTCCTTTAACTAGAGCTGACATCATCTCCATCATCTTGGCCATTTGATCTCTTTGCTCGAGTGATTCCTCTCGAGATCTCACCATTAGGTCTCTCGTCTCTTGTTGCGATTTGGCCAGTTGCTCTTGCAATTCTCTTTGAGCCTTTTCCATCCTTTCAATTCTCTCATTGAATTCAGCTTCCATCACTCTAGCTTGTCGGCGCGTTTTATACTGATGACGTGGTTCCAGTCTTGTGGTATTACAACTGCGAATTATATATTTTGTCTTCAAATAACCGAGTATGGGATATACAATGTATGGATGAATGAATGAATGAATGCACGAATGTCAAAATGTTAATATGTTAATTATGCAAGGAATGCAAAAAATTGGTGTTAATTTCAAGGTAGCCCCATATTTAGGCATTTCATTTATCAACATAGTCTATTACACAAAGTTTCCATTTTTCCAACGGTTACACAAATTTCCTAGCCACATTGCCTTGTTTCTTCACTTGCTCTAAAAACTCTGATATGCTCGATCTTCGGCTCGGAGGGAATTGGCAACTGAGAGCTTCGGCTTCATCTGATAATTGAACAACTTGTATAGCCGCTTTGCGAATTTCATTGATCAAGAAGTCGAGTTGCATTTCTTTTCTTTGAGAGTTCCTTCATACGCGTGAATGTCCCTATCGTCTTCGTTCACTCTTTTCTTCTAGAGTCTTCGGAGGTTATCTAATTGTTGTTGACGAGATTGCGGTATATTTTCTAGATCTCGTGTTTTCCTTTTAATTCTTGATGTTCGGATGACTATTCGCCAATTCGCAGTCACTATTTCATACTCGCGTTTTCCTTCTTAACTCTATCACAATAGCATGCTTTTCTTCCTCTTTCTTTGCTTTTCCTTCCAAAACTCCATTCCTTCTTTGATATTGCTAATTTCTTCCTTCCATTCTGCTGTCGACTTGCCCAACTCGCTATTCTTTATAGTGCTTCTTAATTTCTTGTTTTCCAAATAAAGGTCCCTTAAGTCGTTTCTCACAATCTCGGCTTCTCTTTGTACTTTTTCGCTTCGACCTTTCAATCGAACTTCAATCTTCGCTTGATAGTTTTCTTCTTGAAGGGCACTAAGGTCCCGAGACATCTTGGCCTTTTCTCGTTCAATTCTTGTCTTGCCACTTCTAGCTCGACGGCGTTTCCTTCGAGAACGGATTCGGATGGGTGGTTTGTTGACTAGATTTGTCGACTATTTACCCGTTGCTTCCTCCATACGCCGTAATCTTGGGTAAGGGTATCAGCATACAAAGCTAATTCCATGAAATGAATTTCCTTCCAAGACTTTGCGGTGTCTCGGACTCTCTTCATATATCCTTCACCCGCAAAGCGAACTCGAATCGTGCTAATCCTCCAGCTATGGGAGGAATTGTCGTGAAGAAAATTGCCTTTGGACCAATAGCGAGCATATCCAACTCCTCCCCATAACCCAAGTAAAGGTACCCAATCTTGGCTTCCACATTTGTATAGCGAATCAAGGACTAATCCGTGGTGCTCTCCATGTTATATCCTCGGCCAAGATTCGAAAGACGATACCCAATGTTGCTCGGTGACTTCCTTGGCCATTCTTTCTTGAGGAAAGCTTCTAGCGGGAGAATGTTTTAGAAAACATATGGAATGGAGTCGCTCTACCTTCCGAAGTGACTCAAAATCCAAACATTGAGCAATCATGCGCATCCGATAAATCGTCCCTCCCTTTTCTTCGACAACTACTCGGGGACTGAAGGTTTCGCTAGGATGGTTGGAACAGGTTGACTCCTTGTTTTAACCTTTCAAGAAATCAACTATCGCCACTTCGAGATGTCCGAGAACCTTTGGGAAAATAACCAAACCATAAATGGCCAAAGCGAATAGATTTACCCTTTTCAAGATGTCGATGGTTCGAGTCAAATCTCGTAGGAGGACCATGGAATGCAAATGGTTTCGTTCTTCTTCTTTATCTGCTCTTTCAGCCCATGCATCGGTCATGTCTGCTGGTCTCACTAACTTTTTCTTGAAGGTCATCGGCTTAGGCTCCTTCACATATATTTTGCCGAATTGTACATTGTCGATGCGGAGTAAAGCGAAGATACTCTTCTATAGTTGAGTCATGTCTTCTTGATTGAAGGTGAAACATCGATAAACCGGGTCCCGTAACCGAACCATGGCTTGAATCAACTGTTCATCTACACGAATAGTGATCAGGTGAGCTATATCTCCATACCTCTCAGTGAAAATGTCTCTAATGTCTGAATCCCACTGATTTCAAATTTGAACCAAATCTTCGAGGTTATTTTGGCGAACATTCACGTTATTTGTTCGGGCAAATTAGCAGACACCTTTCCACAAGACTATCCCCTTGTCCCTCCGAGTTTTAGAGACCATCCGAACCACGGCATTTTTCTCGATCATTTGTGTAATTGACTCCTCCATCGAAACCCCTTTTTTGGCAACCAACCTTTAATCAACACCTTCCTAATATGATGCCTACGATGCATGATGAAAATAAAAATAAAACAAACAAACTCGGTTAGTAAACACAACAATTATAATTTGAAAACAAATTAAACTACCCAATCCAATTCTCTTGAAAGGTAAAAGGCATTTTCCCTGTGTACTTATTTTGGTGACTATAAGCGGACGAGAGGTTCGTCATGGCTCTAATTGGATAGCTCGTATGGTTCATTATATGCGGTCTCGGTTCTAGACAATACTCGAATTGCTCGTACTATCATCTACTAAGATTAGCACGAAGCCTCGGTCATAACCTATCACAGCTCACGAGTTCAATTCGAGGATTACATTTACTTATGCTTATACGGAGGGACAAGTTAACTCACGAAAGCATAAGTCATATGTAACCCAAAGTATTCACTAGCTTTGTCTGGAGGACGAGTTAACTCACGAAGGCATAGCGTTTACTTTCACTTAAGCGGACGAGCCGGGTAGAGAGCTTTATGTTATGCAAAATGCAAGTGCACGGTGTGTGAGAAAAACCCATAAACCTTTGTGTTTTACTTAAAGGAACTAAACCAAAACCATAAAAGTTAAAAACGAAAAACAAACAAATAAGCAAGTTAGAAGAGATACAAATGCGGAATTTTGAAACGAGATTTTCGGATCACGACCAAATATTTACTTTGAACAAGGAAATTTGAAAATTTTAACAACACATGCTTAACTCGACTCGACTCTCAAAAACGCGTCCTCAAAGGGAGTCGCCAAATTGCTATGACGAAAAAAATTTTACGCTTGGTCGCTAATTATGGTGATTTATTAAACATTTGAAAACCAACTTCCGATTTTATTAACAAAGGAGTCGCCATCGATCCTTTTTATAGGTGTGATCGGACACCTAATAAAATTATTTTAAAACAAAAAGAAGGCCAAATTTAGGTCTACGTGAAAGTTCGAGAAAAATTGGGGTTCGAGAGTCGATTCTGTGAGGAAGGTATTAGCACCTCACGACGCCCAAAATTGGTATCTCATAAACATGTATTGACTTGATTTTCAAAATATGAGTTCAATATAATATTTAATCGTGATCCGATTGAAAAATAGGAATTTTAGTTTTGATTTTTTTTAGAAAGGGTGTCCCGTTTCACAAGTCGATTTAATTTCACCCAACATAGCGATGAAATCGATAGCTTAATATTAAATCGGTACATTGCCTTATTTTTGAAATTAATTAAAACATGAGAAAAATATTCCTAAAGTGAGAAATTAAAATAGATAAAGAACGCAAAAAAAAAATGATATCATTAATGAAAAATATTAACATGGAATACTAGAATATTAAAATAACAATAATAATGATATTTACAAAATAGAAACAAGTCATGTACTAATAATAAAATAGGAAAAATGATATATTTGGTAATAATAATATAAAATAATAATATGTACATAAAAATACATAATATGTATATATATATAATAAAAGTATGTAATAATAATAATAATAATAATAATATCTACAATAAAAGAAAATATTGGGAAACGTACATAAAAAATATATACATAAAAATTTACAACAATAATATAAAATAATGATATGTGCAAAATATATATATATATATATATATATATACATATGTATATAAAATATACACTAATATAATAATAGTTATAATAATACTAGCAATAGTAATAATTTGTAATAATAATATATACACAATATGGAATTTAAAATATACATATATATATGTATATAATAGTATTTAAGAATATGTACATAAGAAATATATAACTAATGGCATATATACATAATATATATATATATATATATATATATATAATACACATAATATATATATATATATACATATTAGAAATGATAAAAATATTAACACACTACATAAGTGAATAAAATATAATAATAATACTAAAATAATTGATTTAAATAGTAAAATAACTAAAAAGGATTAAGTTGAGCTAAAAACAAAATATTTGGGGCAAAATTGAAATAAAAATAAAAGGAAAGGACTATATTAAACACACGCGGAAACATCAGGGGACCAAAACAGCAAATATTCCTTCCCATAAAATGCAGCATCATTGTGGACTAAATTGAAAATCGCGATAAATTCCGGGGCCAAATTAAAAAAACAAAAAATGACTTAATTGTAAAGTAATAAAAAGCGGAAGGGCTAAAAGCGCAATTTGCCCTTCCTTTAAAAAAACACGCGGATCCTAAGCGGGTCGGGTCGGGTCGAACCGGTCCAAGTCAAAACGACGTCGTTTTGGGGTTAAATGACAACCCCCAAAACGACGTCGTTTTGGAGGGCTATATAAGGCCAAAAATAACCCAAAAAAATCATTTGGAGGAGGGAAAGAAAAAAAAGGAAGAGAGAGGGAAGAGAGAAGGGAGGGGGAAGGGAAATCCGGTGGGGACGACCGGTCACCGGAGGCTCGCCGGCGCCGGCGCCGGCCACCGTACACGGTTGCCGGAAAGGTAAAAAAAAAAATCTTTTTTTTTTTGTTTTTATTTTATTTTATTTATATTTTATGTTTTAATATATATAGGTTAAAAACTTAAAATCGGATTAAAATAAAATATAAAAAAAATCACCTTAGATTTTTGTTTCTTCAATCTCTAATTTGAATTTGTTTTGGGTCGTTCTATTGTTTTTATTTGGTTTTTTTTGCTGGAAATTTTTTCGGAAATTTTTTTGGTCTGGAATTTTTTTTTTTTTTTTTTTTGCTTCCCTCTTTATCTCTCCTCCTTTCTTGATTAAGGTTTCAACACCCATCATCACCGGCGATTCACCGTGCCGAACGGAAAGGGGAGCGGCCACGGGGTAGATCCGGTAATACTCTTTTCTTCCTTGATTCTTTTTCGTTTTAAAGTAAGTTAAAGAAAAAAAATAAAACAAAGCAAAGATAAATGAAAGATTGATATAACAGAGAAAAAATTGAAGTTCACCTTCTGAGCTTTCCTTTTTTTTGTGTTCTTGATACAAACTTTTTTATCCCTTTCCCCCTTTTTTTGTTGTTTGGGTGGCTTTATATAGCCTAATTTTTACATACTTTATTATTATTCTCTATTCTTGCTTCATTTTGCTTGTTTGCGTGGCATGGGCATGGACAATGGGGTGTGTGATGGTGCTTTGGCAGCAAGCATGGGAGAATGGGAGTGGTCTTTGGTGGCGAGAAAGATGGGAGAGTGGGAAGAGGCAAGTGGGAGTCTAGGGTTTTGGAATTGGGCTTGGATGTTGGGCTAGGTTAATTTTAGGTTTTGGGTTTGAGGATGGGTTAAATGGTTTAATGGGCCTGAGTATTTTGTAAACGGGCCAAAATTGGCCTACAACAATTAATGTAAAATTTTATATTTTTTAATTTTAAACTTTTAAAATATTTCTACTTTTTATATTTTTTGGTGAATATAATAACAGATAAAATCTAAACAATAAACGTAACTAACATAACTTAAACCCAAATCACATTAGAGACGGTGAACGTACTTAACCCTTTTGAATACTGTAATTTATACATAACTTTTAAGGTTTTTAATCCATTTATATGTCTCATATGCTAACATAGGCAAAAAGAAAAACCCACGTCACACGTTTTGGTAGTCGCCACATAGCCTTCCCTTTTTTACACGGTCAATTTTAGGAGTTGAATCGGTGGACGGAATTAAAATTTAAATAACAAAATGGGTAAAAAATAAGTACCAAATTAAAAAAATTGATAGAATAAAGTGTCAAATTATTAATAAACCCTAGTGTGGAAAAGAAAAAATATACTCAAAATATAGGATAAAATTGCAAGCTAGCTAGCTAAAAAGCTTTGATTATGACTATAAATGCTTTATTATTATTATTTTTTTTGGACGATAATGACTTTACTTTCAAAGCTGTTGAAAATTGCAATCAACCAGACTTTTAATTCAAAAAAATAAAAATAAATTAGGTCCTTAAAATTATCATTTTCTAAACAAACTGTTAAATTTTGACGTAGTGAGTAATGTGGTAAGTGATGTGGCGGCTCGTATGAAAATTTTGATGACTTGGCATTTGATATGAATAGATTTTTTTATTATTTTATGAGAGTTAATTGATTTTTAATTATTTTAGGAGGGTTTAATTGATTTTTAAGGATTATATAAAAGTTCTCAAGAAATTATAAATTTTTAAAATATTAAAATATCTTAAAAGTTATAGAAAGTTATATAAAAATAATTAAAATGAAAAAAAATTAAACTATTATAAAATTTGAGTAAATATCAAAATTATACATGAATTTTGATTTAATATGCAATTTCATACATGAACTTTGGTTTTGTGCTTTTTATACATGAAATTTTGTTTTAATTTAATTTTCATAAAATTATTAACAATATTATCGGATTAGCACTAGTTTATATTGATATATTACATACATAAATAGTTATATTAATCCAATATGAAAGTAAATGTATGTATTCATTTTCTTTAAATGTGTATAATTGAATCAAAGTTAAAATTTCACGTATACATATGAACCACAATTCAAGATTCACATATATAATTGCATTAAAATCAAAGGCCATGTATCAAGTTATACATTGAATCAAAGTTTATGTATAAATTTGATATCTATAAGTTTATGTATAAATTTGATATCTATTCCTAAAATTTTAGCTAAAAGTTATTAAAATATTATTAAAATTTAAAAATTAAAGAAAATCTATGAAAATTATTAAATATCATAAGATTTAAATAAAAAATAAAAACTAGTGAATGTTATAAAATATTATTAATATGTTATGAAATAATGAAAATGCTAAATAAATATTATAAAAATAATTAAAATGATAAAAATATAAAAATTAATAAAAAAGTTATAAAAACTTATTCACGGTATAAAAGTTGTAAAAATTAAAAATATATAAGAAAATTATAGTTGTTTTTAATGTTTGGATGGTTTTAATGAGGGAGCTTGAAGTGTGATGGTAATTAGACTTGGATGAGGTGTTGAGTAAAGAGACCGAGAAATAATGGATTTAGTGTTTGGTGGTTTAAGGTAGATGATGAGTAATGGTTTTAGTTGAGGAGTGTGTTGATAATGATGGTTTACGGTATGATGTAGTGCAACATGTGTGAAAAAAATAAAAAATAGTAGTAGTTTTAATTTAAAAGTTTTAAAAATTATTAGAATTTATTAAAATATTATGATTTTTTAGAAAATTATAATATTTATAAGTTGTTAAAAATTTAAATTTATTGTCAATTTAGAGGACCCAATTGATTGTTATTTTTGGATTAAGAGTTCAATTAGTTACACTTTTCAACTAGGGCCTAATTAATTTTCGAGTTAGGGCTTATTTAGTACTTTAACTTTATTTATTTGTATAAAAGATCAAATATTTATTTATTATAAAGCCTTTTAATTGTTTAAGTGTTATTAAAAATTGTGACATATTTTAATTGATATTTTTAAAAAAATGAATAAGTAGTACAATGATTTTTTAATTTTTTTGGTGAATTACAATAACAGGATAAAACCCGAACAACCAACTCGACTTACGCGACTTGAACCCAATTGATTTAAAGAAATCATTATGAATAAACTATATAATAATCTTTCATAAAAATAATATAAAAGCAATAAAGAATAAAAGTAGTGATAATTTTTTGCTAAAAAGATTTAAGGTTTTAAAGTCTTTTAGCTTTTCTCGAAAAAAATCAATATTTTTATCAAAATAATAATAATCATAATAATTTAGTAAAATATATTAATCAAATTTTAGATAAATTGTTATCCAGTTAACTCATAGTATCAACTCAATCAATAGTTTTATTAATAGTATAGATTAGAAAATATAAAATGTACAAATAATTCGACTTTTTGGTACTAAAGTTTGAAGCGCTATAATTTATATAGATGATAAATCTCTTCTATATATATGAGAAATTATTTAGTATATTATTAGTGGAGTTTCTTAGACTCCAAAATCGCAAGGCAGTTTGGAACTATTGTGAGCTATTTTATATATATTCACATACCGGCAATATCTCCATCAATTTTAAGAAAAAAGGAATTAAAATTAATTGTAACAACTTGTTTTCAGTGAAATCAGAACAGTGGTTTTGGGACCACAAATCCGAGCCCGAAAGGAAAATTTTTTTAATATTGTTTCATGGTCTGCATTGTGATAGGAATGACGTATGAAAATTTTGATAATAAAATTTTACCGATTTCATATTTAATTATAGAAAGGACCAAACTGTATAAAATGAAAAAGTTGAATTCTAGTAGCTAGAAGGATTAAATAGAAATGAAATTCAAAATTTGAAGTCCTTATAAGGAAAATAGACCATTAAGAGTAGTTAATAGATATTTATGATGATTCATCCATAAAAAAATTAGAAAAAGAAAAGAACTAAATTGGAAATTGAAATAATTAAAGATGATAATAAACTAATATCATCCTATTCCATCATCTTCCCCAAAATTAACGTACATGGAAACTCTAGCTAAGAGAAAAGAGTTCAAGCAAGCTAAATTTGCTTAATTAGGTAAGCATTCTTGTCTCGTTTTTAGTAATTTTTATATTTCTGAGATCGTAGTAACCTAATCTACCTATTTTGCGGATTAATTTGTAAAGTTATCAAAGTATTAAAATTTTTTCATGGATGAGTATGCTGAAATTTTGAAATTTATGGTAGAAAATGAAAGGTTTTTTTATAGATAAACAACTTTTGTAAAGGAAATTTTCATGAAATTATGATTTAGGGACTAAATTGTAAAGATATAAAATTCATGGAAAATTTGTAAATTTTATGAATTTCATGGGCTATAAATATTATATGAAAATTTTGGTTAGATTTGGAATAAGGATTAAATTGCATGAATTTCATTTTTCGAGTCTAGGGACGAAATTCGAATTAATTAAAAGTATAGGGGCAAAATAATAATTTTCCTAGGATGTGAATTGGATGGAATTGAATGTGAATTGTATTAAAATGAGTTAAATTTACTCATATAGATCCAGATAGACCTAGTTCAAAATTGGATTGAAGAAAACAAAAAGTATCGGATTAGTAACCTACGAACACGAATAATGATCAAGGTAAGTTCGTATAACTAAATTTTGTATATTTATATGTATGAATTAAATATTGTATATGTGAATGTTGAATTGTATAATTGTTATGTTTATGAAATTAATTATAAATTCGAAAATGCCTAATAAGTATGAAATCCCATTTGAATAGATGAAATTTGATGGATACAAGATTTCCTGTATTGGTTGTGGTCTTGCTTATGTTGTAGACACACCATAGCTCTTATGAGTATCCTGTTATAAGTTCTCTCGAGCTTCCTATTACATGGTTCTTGCGAGCATCCCGATCGAAATTGATCCTGCATGTGTTGCAGATATACCGTAGCTCTTTGTGAGCGTCCTATTATATGATTGGTATGGATCCTACATATAATGCGGACATACCGCAGCTCTTTATGAGCATCCTGATATAGGCTCTTTGTGAGCTTCTTGATATGGCTCGCTTGAACTTCTTGTTATATGGCTATCCGGAGCTCCTTGATATTAACTCTTTGGAGTTTTCTATTAAGCTCAATGAGCTTTCTGTTTTAAACTCTTATGTGTTTCCTGTTATAGCCCGGATAAGCTTTCTGTTACATGGCTCACATGAGCATCCTATTATAAGGCTCGACAGAGAGCTTCCTGATTATGTGCCCTAATGGGTACCACTGAATATTAGTTGACGGATTACAGTTTTGTACACTTCGAGTGTACTACATGTGTATCCATTGATATTTCAAATAAATTCAATGGGTAAAGTTCTGACATAGTTAAACTGAACTTAAGATGATTTGTTATGGAAATGCACATGTTATATGGAAATATGATATGAAAAACATTTGTTTATGAAAGTTATTACATGATGAGCTAATCCTTGATTCTTGATGTTTATATGTAATATTTGACTAACAAGTTTCTTGAGATTATATGTGTATGCTTATCTTAAATATAAATGATTGGTAAGTTAATTTTTTGTTATATGAACTTACTAAGCATAATATGCTTATTCTATTTTATTTCCTCTATTTTATAGCACTCGGAAGCTCATAAAAGTTAGAAGCTAGTCGGAGTAAGATCACACTATCCTTTAGCTCATTTTAGTATAATTAGTAAAATTTCCCTTGATATAATGGCTTGTATAGGTTTAATTGACCAAATGATGGCATATTAATATTTGGTTGTAATTAGCCATTGGAATGGCTAGTAGTGGTATGTTTTGATGTATATGTGTATGAGACCATATTATGTTGTTATGTGTTGTGTGCTTGAATTGATATACATATTAGGCATAAATATGCTTAAATGAATATTTGACCAATTTGGTAAGTTGGTCACTTGAAAATATGTGATGATATGTCATGCATAAGAATTGGTTTTGGCCTGATTTAAATGTTTTGACTTGGTTTGGGAATGTGTTAAAATGTTAATGTAGGTGCAAGGCAAATTTGGGTGAGAAATAAGGCTTGGAAATGGCCTTATTTTGTCCACACCGGCAGAGACACGGGCGTGTGTCTCAGCCATGTGTGACACATGGCCATGCACATGGGTGTGTGGTTTGGCCGTGTATCCCCTGTATCTTAAATTTTGAGAAACAAAATGCTTTGAATTGTTCACACGGGCAAAGACATAAGTGTGTGTCTCAGTTGTGTGTGTCACACGATCTGGCACACGGGCGTGTGACTTGGCCGTGTGACCTCTGCACCTAATTTTTGAAAATTAAATTGTCCACACGGCTTA
This sequence comes from Gossypium arboreum, assembly GCF_025698485.1. Lineage (NCBI taxonomy): Eukaryota > Viridiplantae > Streptophyta > Magnoliopsida > Malvales > Malvaceae > Gossypium > Gossypium arboreum. The sequence goes on from NC_069081.1 coordinate 4,389,952, forward strand.
GCACACAGGTGTATGGCTGGCCGTGTGACTCAAGTTAGAGAGTTACATGGGTATGGACATGGGCTGAGACATGGCTGTATGCCTCACATCGAATGCACACACAGTCTAGGACACAGGCATGCCACACAGGCGTGTGTCCCCTGCACCTAAGAAAAATTTTAAAATTTCGTGAAAAATTCTCTGAATTCCTGATTTAGTCCCGACTTGTTTCAAATGCATAAATTGGGCCATAAGGCTCCATTTAAGGGACAATATGATTAAATATGATTGGCTTTTGATATGAATAGTAATTGACACGAATTAATTGTTTTGTTTTGTAAACTCCAGTAATGTTCCTTAACCCTGTTCCAGCGACGAATATGGATTAGGGGTGTTACAAGCTTTCCCTAATCTCGTGTCGAATTTTTACCTTTCTTATTTGTAGAGGTGTTAAAATATTGATTTCAGTTATTAATCGAATCAAACTAGTATTAATCGAATTGTATAATTTTTAACCAGTAATCGAATCAAATTTTTTTAACAGAAAATTAATCGAACTGAAATATTTTGGTTAATTCGGTAAAATTTATATGTTTTTGTCTTTTATTTAAAACAAGGATAAAACATATAAAAAATACATTAAAATTAACCAAAATATATGTTTTTGTCTTGAAAGTTAATCAAATTAATTGGAATTTTATGTTTTGAAACACTACTTAAGTCTTGAAATTAACACATAATATTAATTATTAAGTTTGGTTAATTTGATTAATTATCTGATTTTGAACCGAATTAACTAATAACCGAAATTCCTAAAAACCATTAACTAACTTCTGATCGAACTAAGTTTAGCCACCAACTGATTAACCGAATTAGATAGGTTCGGTCAGTTAATTCGGTTTTAACCAAGATTTTAATACCCCTACCTATTTGATGTTAAAATTTATTATTATTTTTATATATTTGTATTTATTATTTATTATTTTTATAATTTTTATATATAGTATATTTTATAATTATTTTTGAATATGTAAAAGAATGCCATGTGACAAAAAGAATGAGGATTTCAACTCAACTCTAATGTCAACTAAAGCTGACCTTACCTCTTCTGCTTTCGATTCTTTTCATAGTTATGATCTTTTACAAGTGTTTAAGCATTTTTGTTTTTTTAATAAGGAAAATCTTGTAGACTAAACTTAAATATGGTTTCACTTACCAAAGACTACGCTTACAAAAAGAATTGGAATCAAGAGAGTCGATGGTTGACTTCAACTGAGACGAAATCCTCAACCTAACAAAGGATTGAACCTTGACTAGATGGAGGAAAATAATTTGGCAGGCATTTATTAAACGAAAGGCACAAACTATTGCATTATCCAATTAGTATGATTCCACTCAATGACTATGCTCATGATATAGTAATGTTGTTGACTTTGTACAACAACCATGCAAACAATTACAACAAATACAATTTAGTACCTTTATAATTATAATTATTTAATTTTGATTTGTGTTCTTATCCAACGAACATCCCTTGTACAATTGGTATGATCTAAATGATTGCTTTATCAATACAAATATTAAATGTAAATATTATCGTAAAACATTTATAATACAATATTTTCTATATCATAACATAAAATATTAACCATGATTACATTTTCACCGTTTCGTAAAAGGAAAAGCGTATGCTAACCATAGCAACCGTATCCAACCCCACGCTTGTAGAAGTAGATAATATCTCAACAACTTTAGGACACCTTGCACAGCATTTGATAGAGAAATGTCAGAACTATTTTCCTTTATCTGCATGTCTTTGCTAAATCGGTGTCGCCCAATAGTGGGAAATATAAGTTTAGCATCAACATTTTTTCAAACAAGTAGAGAATGTAAGTTATGGTATATCCATTGATTTCATTCCCATTTGCATCAGGTGGGAAAATGACAAATTAATTTGTCAATTATATAAATTTCACCCAACACTCGTCGAAATCAATCACTCTTTTTGAGAATGTATCGCTCAATTGAAAAGCCTATCGATAAAACTATATCTTCTAGCACTATATCATTTCATTACATAAAAAATGAAGATTATAAGGCTCGGGCTTCCATTTTTCTAAACAAAGATGGCAATAAACAAAATCAATTCATTCTTTTAGGGAAGGTATCTAATACATTGATTCCTGTAGTTAGAAAGCCTAAATCATATGAAAAAACATATGTTAAGGTTTTTTATGTCGCATCGGATCAAATACATTAATTCAAATAGCTGAAAAGCTTGAACCATGTCAATAGAATCTAGACACTCATAGTGTTGGCTTGAAATTTGTGAGGAATTAAAATTCACTTCACCACTCATGCAAGTCAAGCCATAAAACTACTCTTTTTTAAAAAAAAAAATTATTTAGAGGAAAATATAGCAACAATTATGTTTTTAGAAATATTTGATTTAGTTTAATATTTGATTCAAGTGATATCAATTTAATAATTGAATTTATCAGATTTTTTATTTTTAAAGCATTTCAGGCAAATAATAGTATACATAAGCATAATTATGTCATTTAATTTTTCGTATATTATTTTTTCTATAAAAATCATCTACTTTCTATGAAAAACATTCTTTAAACAAAAAAAAAAAAAAAAAGAAGAAGAAGAAGAAAAGGGTAAACTATTAGAATAGCTATTTTGTTTGCCTTAGGTTATATTTTAGTCACTTATGTTTGAAATGTTACATTTTAGTTACTTACGTTATTGTGTTGTAACATTTTTATCACCAAGTCATTAATTGCCATTAACGCTGTAATGGTATGCTGAAGTGGCATGTTAAATCATCATTTTAGACAAAAATTTTAGGTTAAATTCTACAATTGGTCCTTATATTTTTTCATTTTGAGCAATTTAATTTTTTTCTTTTATGTTCTTTTAACTTTCTTTCTATTTTTTTCTTTTTTCTTTTCCATTCTCTTCTGCTTCTCCCTCTGTTTTCCTCCCTTCTTTATTTCTTTTAACGTAGTTTTTTTATATTTTTTATTTGTTAAAACTAGTCCACAAGCTCGCTTCACAAGAAAAAATTAAATTATTTTAAAAAATTAAAGTATAAGGACTAGTTTTAACAAATTGAAAACATAGAAAACTACTTTAAAAGAAATAGAGAAGGAAGAAAAACATAGGAAGAAGAAAAGGGGAATGGAAAATAAAGGAAAAAAAAAGAAAGTTAAAAGAACATAAAATAAACAAAATTAAATTGTTCAAAACAAAAAAGATATGGGGACCGATTGTATAAATTAACCTAAAATGTTTATTTGAAATGATGATTTAACGTGCCATGTCAGCTTACTGTTACATTATTAACGACAATTAACGGCTCAGTGACTAAAATGTCACAACACGATAACGTAAGTGACTAAAATGTAATATTTCAAACATAAGTGACTAAAACGTAACTTGAGGTAAACAAAAGTAACTATTTTGAAATTTACCCAAAATAAAACCATTCTCTTCAAAAGCTACTACCTTTATAAAAATATTTTCCTTTTAAAATACCATGGAAAGATATATATATTTTAAAAAGAATAATGTATTATATAATTTTTTACCTAAATAATTGATGTATACATAATTTAATTTAAATAAAAGTCATAATGATTTTTTGTACTCCAAATTTAAAAAATGTTATTTTAACCTTTTTTTAAAATATTACTTTTAGCTATTAAATTTAAGTTTTTGTCAAACTATTCTAAAATAAATGAAAAAGTTAAATATTTTTTTAACTTTGTTGACGCTACATACACATGAATTGTCACATGGATGACATGTTAATTTTTTTATCTATTTTGAAGTGATTTAAAAAAAAACGTAAGTTTAAAAATTAGAAGAGACGAAAAATGAAATGATTGACTAAAATGATTTTTTTTTTAAAGTTGAAGGGACAAAAGATAGATTATGCCTAAATAAAAATACTGCTTGTATTTCTACTCTAGTTTCCCCTTTATATATACCTCATCCTCCCTCCTCCCCCTGCCCTTTAAAACTCACTGTTCCCAAAAGTAACGAAAGATTTCAGAAAAAAGAAAAAGAACAACAAATTCTCAGAGTACATCACCTAGTGATATATGGTACTATCCCTCACAATGAACTCGTGTTAGCCTTGGAAGTCGTATAGTGAACCTGCCTAATCCTTCTTCATCTTAAACACTATTCTTTGATTTTGATCTTTCACTTCCCTTTGTTGTTTGATTTTGGCTTATTTTGAGATTTTGACATGAATAGAGCATTAGCAGAGACATTGACAGTGCTGGATAGACAAAGAGCACGCGTGAAATGGCAACAAGAAAGCTATTTCAGCGAATTAAGTGGGGTGTTTTCGAACCAAACCAGCACCCATGTTCATGGCTTTCAGGGTGATTTAATAAGCGATGAGTCGGTGTTGGATGACTTGGTGATGACTCGGCAAGTGAAGCCTGACCCTCACTTAGAGACATCCTGGCCTGAGTTGGGGAAGGTTGACATGGCTGGCATGGGGTTTGGGCCATGCGGCTACAGTAATGGACCGAGTTTTGATATGAATTACGCCATTTCTAGGACTTTTAGCTGCCCTCCAGCTGTGGCGGCGACTATAGCCAAAGAGGCGACGGAGGTCAAGGGCAAAGAGTCGATTGTCTGTGAGAACATGGGTTCAGCCGTTGCAAGAGAAAGCTCCAAGAAAAGGAAAGCTGACAAGTTGCATAACTTAAAGGTTCATGTTCTGTTGTGTCTACACCTCTCTTGTTTTATACAAAATGTTCTGTTTTGGGATCTTGTCTCTTGTGCCAAAGAACCAAACTTTGGCAAAAACCAGGCCAAAAATCATTAAATGGAGTTGGTATTTTTTGATATGTGTGTAGGTTGCTGCGGATGATGACTCTAAGAAGACCAAAGCCTGTGGAGAAGAAGGGGAAGAGTCAAAAATTACAAGACCACCCAACACCAACAAAAGCAGCACCAAGCAGGAACCTTCTGCTGATACCTCCAAGGAGAATTCAAAGCTCACTGAGGTTCAAAAGCCCGATTATATTCACGTCAGGGCACGTCGTGGCCAAGCCACTGATAGCCATAGCTTAGCTGAGAGAGTGAGTAGGAAATTTGTGTGTGTGTATATATGTTTCTATGTTTTGAATACAGAATGATGTCTTAAATGGTTTGGTTTATGTTTTCATTTTGTAGGTTAGAAGGGAAAAGATCAGTGAAAGAATGAAATATCTGCAAGATTTAGTTCCGGGGTGTAATAAAATCACTGGGAAAGCTGGAATGCTTGATGAAATAATCAATTATGTTCAATCTCTTCAACGACAAGTTGAGGTAAAAACCTTTACAATCTTCATTTTCTTCATATATTTTGTGTCATCCAGTGTCTTAATTGTTCATAATCTGCAGTTCCTATCCATGAAACTAGCTGCTGTAAATCCAAGGCTTGATTTCGACATTGACAATCTTTTTGCCAAAGATGTAAGGCAAAATCTAGAATATTTCTCTTTTTTAATTCATTATTGTTAATTTATTTTTGTTCCTAATGTTTGAATTGTTTGTTCTCAACAGGTATTTCCTCCTTGTATGACTAATTTCCCTACGGTTGGGATATCATCAGAAATGGCAAATCCTTCTTATCTTCACTTCAACCCAGTTCAACAAGTGGTTGCTTGTTCTGGAGTTGAAATGGGATTGAACTCTCCCGACATTGCGCTTCGGAGAACCATTAGTGCTCCCGAATCGACAATCCTGGACGCATCATTTCTGGATACATCCTGTTTCACTGTAATTTCCTGATTGCCTCCATTTTACTCTTTTCTTTCACACTAGTGTTCGCCATCTTTCTCATTATAGAACAACACTCGGCAATGCAGCAAATTCAGCCCTCACCAACATGGGACGTTGAATTGCAAAACGTTTACAATGTGGCATTCGAACATGGAAGATCAACAACACCCTTCCCATCTCAACCATTTGCAGGTGCATAAAACGCTAACATGTCCTTGATGATTTTTCAGTGCAGAAGTTTTGACTACATTTGATAGATGCATAAGTGAACCCCACAGTTGTTAAATGACTTTTTTTCGCTAAGTAAGAGCAGTTGCCTATATATGCATATGATTTAAATGAAGAAAGTTACTTTTATAGAAGCTTTCTATCATTTTCACAATAATAAATTATATTCAATGAGCACTGTATCCCATTTGCTTGTTCATATAGGTAAGAGTAAACAACATTTTGACCCGACGTCTTCATTTTCCTTGAAGCATACGTATTGTGATGTATTTTGGACATTGATATAAAGATATAACCCTCCAAATATGTGTTGAAATTTTTTTTTAACATATACTCGAGTCCGAGTAACATAGTTTTGATCTACTAAATGTGCATCTACTGTTACACCACATGGCTTGGAAAGGCAAAATTGGGGGCCCTGTGTCAAGCTAAACATACAATTAGAACTATCATATCATTGTCTTAAATAAAGGAGAAACATAATAGTGTTTTTTTGCATTTTATGTTGGATATTTGTAAGGATTGAACTGGCAAGCATGAAAAGATAGGAGTAGGTCCTCTAGAGATGTGAATCAAAGCATACAAACCTTATCTGATCCATCTTAATTTGATAGCTGCAGGTTCCATTGAAGCTAGCCATCTAAAGATGGAGATGTGAATCAGAATATGAGTTGATGATTCATTGATGATCGAGTTAATTCCAGATCCCTTGGATCGATATTCTTTTCACCCCCCCCTTTTTTTGCTTCTTTTAAGTATATATATGGTATATATGTTTGTACGTATACTTGAAAACAGTATGAATAAAGATCAATACTGATTAACTTCAAATCTTCCTCTTGTTCAAATTGCATTTAAGGTTACAATGAAAGGTTGATGGGATGGAGGGGACCACATGACTGGGGGGTCAACTTTGATAACTATGTTACTAGTTTTTTTTCCATATGGTTACACTGAATGTGCTATAAGATGGGTAAAGTTGATATGGATAAGTGCAAAATTGGCCACCATTTTTTAATAATCACACAGTTTATTTGAAGTTTCACTGCCTCATTAACACTATAGTTGATAATGCAAGAAACACCACAAAATTTGATGATGTTGAGGGGAAATGCATAGATTAATCCCAGTGGCACACGTTGTTCCGTTGTTGGAAGAACCATAAGTGACAACTTGAAGCAGTCCAGCATCAAAGACAGCGGACATCGAACCTACTACTGGACCATCTTCCTACTCTTTTCAGACATAATAATAGTATGTAATATATTTGATTGAGACACTGATAATTAGTGCATAATTGCATCAAAATTACGGCCTCAAATTTACCTTTGATTCATTCAATCATTTGGCAACTGTGTGATCATAATATCTATGAACATCAACCAGTATTAAGTATAAAATATCATATCCATATTTATAAAATATAATTTAATTTGTATATGAAATAATATTTTAATAAATTTATAATTGAGTTGATGTTAATAACACCAATCCAAATAAAACACTATAAATAAATTAATAATTGTTTTGATTTTTTTCTCATTTGTCTATTAGTATAAAGTGATGATAATATAACCGTCTTACTAAAACCAGCGCACGACAACAAAGTAATAAAATAAAACCTAAAAGTTTGATATAACAATGGATAAATGTGGAGAAATATGTTATGCAAATTGTAGATGAACATTAACTGCTGGTGTCGTGTGGGTGATCAAAGCAACAAAAAGGGGGCAACTTCATTGTCAACTTTATTTATATCTAAACTCCCCTAGCACCCTGTATCATTACTATTTCCAACTTCATCCCCCCTTTTATCTTCTTATATTTGAATGAATGTTTTTTCCACATTTGAATTTGTATTTTTACACATTACTACAACCTCAACCAACAATTATTGTTTATATAATTTTTATCTCTATATTATTTACACCCTAGTTGGAAGACGTTTAAGGTCATACTTAGACGAAATAATAAATTGGTTCTCTTTTAAAAAAGTTATAAAATGTAATACATTTATGGTGAAAATTGTAATGCATTTGGGGCCCTAGTAGATGAAGCATTTATGGTGAAAAATTTAAAAAAAAAAATATTTCTCATGTTAAAAGCTGAAAAAAAATAAATTTTTTTAGACCCTTTTAGCACTGGGCCCTTGACAGCTGCACTCTCAAACAATCCCCAAGACCGAGCCTGGTCTTACCCTTAATTTTCATGTTTGAGTATAGGTTAAATTTTTGTTATCAATCCATATGTATTACATGTAAATTACGGTTTTATTCTTTAATTTGATTATTTTAAGTCATTGTATTTCTAGAATTTTAACAGTTTTAATTCTAATCAAAGCTGTTAAATTCATTTAGTTAAATTTGCTATTTTAAATTTTGAAGTGGCAAATATATAATTGCTTGTGTAGTGTCATGTAACTTACTATTTTCATATATTACTCACAAAAATTAATTAATAGATTTAAGACTATTGTTTACATTAAGATTAAAATTTTGAAATTTGAAAATATATAACAAATAAGAACAATGTAGTTGGACATAGGATAGGGTGCACAGTATGCCTATTAGCTTGGGATTTAGATGTTTCTTAGTTTATTATTGTTCTCTTTTCCTATATAAGATTTTAATTTTTTTAAAAAAGAATAATCTAGAGAATATAGACTAAATTTATAACTTTACACATAATACATGATTAATGGTAGAATTTAACCAAAAGATTTAATTGCTATTCCTTGGTCAAGATCAAAATTTTAAAATTCAAAAATACATGAACTAAAATTGATCAAATTAAAATACATGTATTACAAAAAATATATAAAATCTAATAATAAAATTTGACCTTGAATATACATTAAACACGATTGTTAGACACAAATATTTGATTAAAAAAGAAAGAAACAACATACTATATGTTGGAGGACACACTTTTGATCATGGCAGGGGCATTTGTAATTTGTAATTTGTAATTTGTAACCTTCCAATCCATTACTTTGTGCAGCAACAACCCAAAATTTATTTTCAAGTTTCATGTTAGGAAGCCAATGAATTACTACAAGCCAAGCCAAGCAAAGCAAAAGCTTCTGAAAATTAGGTATAATTATAGAAAGAGGTGGGAAAATTTATAATCAGTGCTGCAATTAAAAAGAAGGGCATTAGGAGAAGGCGGGGGACCATAGAAGGGCGGGCATTGACATCTACTTGTTCTTTGAGAGTCACAGAATAGCCTTCTCACCCTTTCCTTCATTTTCAAGCCTTAAGTTAAATAGCGAAAGGGGGTGGACCTCTTATCATCCACTGCCAAGATCTCTTTGATTCTCTTTGTTATATGTTGATGGTGAAATATGATAGATTGCCTTTTCACTTTCTTGGGACCCATTTTTTCTTTTTTTCTTTTAAACTGCACTTCCAAGGCAATAAAAAGTCCATCCCTCTTGCGTTTTGGGCTATTTCATGTTTGGATCAACTATAAACCCACTTCTTGTGTCTTTATGTTGAACAAGATTCCTCACCAACATCAACATTACACCCTTTGAATCTTGTATTAGTAATATGTGTAAAAAGAAACTGAAAACATTTCAGATTTTGAAAAAGGAATATTAAGGGTAGGACCATGAGATATGAACCCTCAATTTTTGTTCACAAGAAGTTGCTTCAACTCCGGGACACCTTTATCAACCAATCACAGCCTCTCACTCCACACAAGTTTCAGATATAATTGAAGCTTTTTTGAAAGTGATGTTTTCTTTAATATCACTGAATCTGCTTAGATTTTTAGAAAATAGCTGCTTCTTTTTTTTTGTTACAATGCAGATATAGGGCCAAATTCAATGAATGCATATTGCAAAGTTGAAATTTTAGACTAGGCAAAGATTACCATCAGATAGTCAAGGCAACTTTAGTCTTAGATTGCCATTGTAGAAATATGAATTTGCTGTGAAAGCTAAGGTACCTTTTGAAGTCCGGTTCAGGCGGTCGGTAATTCTTGATGACAACTTCGGATGCATAAATTCGGGAAATAAAAATCAAAATACCAAATACCGATAAAATTACACACAATATATCGTATGGTAACACTAGATAAGAGGCTCTGAAGCAACACAGCCATAACATGCAAACATTCAGATAAACAACCAAGCAATCTATCTTTACATACAGTGCTACAAGCAAACAAATTGATTCCATGACTAATGGTTTCTCAAGTTAACCATTGCCTTTGCCACTATATCAGTGATTCATCTCCAGCTTCTGCCGAGTTATAAAAACAGAATGTGTGAATCATTCAAAGTTTCCAAGGAATACAAATGAAATAGAACTAGTGGTCTCTATTGGTTAGGGTTAGTACCTTTCCCAGGTACGATTATTACGGGTGCGGATTTGCAGTTGTGGAAGCAATACTCGCTTACACTTCCTTGAAATACACTGCAAAGGTATGAATATGATGAGGGAAGAGCAAGGGAATAATGGAGTCATTTAGTTTTTCCATGTATTTGGAGGATATCTTAAGGCATAGCTACATACTCATGTGTAGATATAAGTCCAACACAGGTGTTAAACATAAGAACATTCAGAAAAGTGACATCTATATAGAAAGATGTAACATGAAATTGAGGATTAAATCAGACCTTTGAATTAAGCTTCTACCACGAGTTCCCATAACCACTGCTGCTGGCTTCAACCTCTCTGCTTCCTTGCAAATTACCTTACCGGCATCCCCTTCGACTATTCGAGCTTTAGTCCTCACCTAATTCGAAGAAACTATAAATTTCAGAAAATCCAAACACCAAATAATTTTGACTCTCAAAGCTATATTGGAACTAGGGGCATGCAAAGGAAACACTACCCTAAAGTTTAATTCAATTATAATGTATAAATGCCAAAAGCAACAGATAATTGTGTACTCTAACTAGCATATCCCGTTGAAAAATTAAAAACAATCTGTTCATATTGATCATCTTAAACCTTTAAATAGCTAAAACAGTGAACCATCTTGACATTTGACAGAATATTCGAAGGGCTATGGACCAACGAGGGTTCTTTTATACATATATACCAAAAAAAAAAAGACCATGCACTTTTTGCGCCTTGGAGGGTTTATTCCTTGCACCATTGACGACACTGACATTGATCAATTTAAAACTTTAGGTGCAAATAGAAGATCAAATCATGGTTCAAGATTTTAGTTGGTCAATATTGTTGATTTATATTTGAAGTTTGGACGTACCCTATAAATGTTATTAAAAGTTCTAGAAATGAAACTAACCAACCTCTATTTCGCATTATGCACCTAAACATATGTAGATATTACAATTGATCCCATGGAAATTGTCAGTAATCCACATATATCAATGTACTCATCTATGGAAATAATAGACACAACAATAGATGGATCAATAATCAACCTAATTTAAAATGTCCACACAACAGACATAATGATCTCGCAATAACAATTCCATACTAATGACGCAAATGATAATAAAAGATGAAGAACTAACCATGGTAACCTCAAAAGCCTCGACCGCTAACTTCTCCATAAGAGCTTGACTAATTTCATAAACCACATCGTTTCTGACACCTATAAAGAAAAAAAACCCAGAAAAAATTTGAGAAATAAGTAAGCTAATAATCTAGAAATCGATTATTTCTATGACATAAGTTATAACTGGAAACAGCATGGACAAGATGGATGGTATCAGCAAGCCTGAGGAAGTGAATAAGAGCCCAATCAAAGGCGTGTTTGCTCTTGGGGCCGTGATCAATAGCAATGAGTATATCTCTGCCTCTCCTTCTCTCCCCTGTTTCCCTCTCTAGTGCTGGCTCTGGGACTACTGGGACCAGCGAAGGCAAAATTACTTCTCTGTAATTGTACTCTTCATCTTCCATCACCGTCTCCATTTCGTTGATTAATTCCCAAAATGAAAGAAAATAGAAATCTTGTTTTCGTTTCTGAATTCGGGTTTTCCAGGATTTTGTTTGATTTGCTAGAGTTTCGTTGTTGGAAGATGATGAATTGAAATACGAGACCGAACTTTTGAATTGTAGCCGCCATAGACAGGCGCATGAATTACGTGTTTCAATTTTGAAACCGTGTCGTGTCGACTAGTCATAGATTAGGCAGGTTTTTTCAGTAAGAAAGTAGTTTGGTCCCACCCATGCTTCCCTTGACTATTTAATTTACTCTTTTGATTAAATTAGTAGAATTTAAAGATTACAATATATTTACGGCATGTTTTGAGGGTAGATTAATTGGATGAAAGTATAATTATTAGTATATTAATTAAATTCTTTTTTTTTGTAATTATTAAGGTATTAAGTGTAATCTTTTGTAATTATGAAGAATTATAATTTTTAGTCGTGTTTGACTAATAGAGTGTAATTACATCATAATTTCTCATATAATATTTGATAGTACAAGTTATAATTACAAAGTTATAGTATTTATATTTTTAAAATATTAATTATTATAAAAATTATTATGTGAAAAAAACAATTTTAAACAAGTAACAAAAGTTATATGTTATGTTAGTATAAAAAAAGTTGATAATCGATAACTAATAAAAATAACAAGAAAAGTAAATATTATATACAATTTTATCTAATTGCTATGGTGCATGTTTATTGAGTTATTCCTCTTTAATATTTAACATATACTTCTTATCATTATATTTTGGTCCTTAACCAAGTTTATCATCATCTAAATTTGAATCCGCATCATTAAAATTATCAAGACCTCTTTCTTCCATGTACTCTATGAAGTATGGATCATCTCAATTCCCTCTATGGTTGTAGTTATGAAATATGCAACATGTTAGTACGATCCAACATTGATTCTTATGTTATACTAAGGTGATATTAATATGAGAAATGTTTTTTAAAGCAACAATTGTCTTATCAATTACATTTCGAAACCTTGAATGTCTAAAATTAAAGAGTTTGTGAGTTGTCTATGGTGTTTGTGTCTGACGCCATTTTCTCGAATGGTATCAAACCTCACGATATCGTGCAAGAGAACCTTTTCTATTTTCATAATTAGCATCAACCTTATAATATTTGAGTTTATAGTCCAAATTAGATCTGATCATGGGTTAGACCACCCTCCTAGGCCCGAAGGCCTGCTCGAAAAGTGGGAGGGTTTCGACAAAAATGTAGGCCCAAAAAATGGGCTTGGACAAAAAATGCCTATTTTTTAAACGAGCTAGGGCCTGGTAGGATTTTTTGGCCCGGGCTCGACTCGAATCAGCTTATACTTTCTTTTCTATTGTTGTTTGCTATTGTTTTGTTGCCATTTCGATATTATATTGCTACTATTTTGTTGTCATTGTTTTGATATTATATAACTTTTTATTGTTAATTTTGCTACTATTTTAGAGGCATTTGCTTGTTAAGTTGCAACTATCTTAGTATTTTTTAATTACAGATTTAAAAAAATGTATTTTCAATTTGTTTAATGTTTTAGTGTATTTAAAATATTATATTTTTAAATTCGTTTTATATAAAAATAAATACGCATTTAGTCGAATCAGACTTGAATTTAGCATTTTTAATCTGGGTCAAACTTGGACAAGTTTTTAGGCCCATTTTTGGGTCAAACCGGCCCGAGCATAGAAATGGGCCTAAAATTTTACATCGGTCTAGCCCAACCCACGCCAGTCTAATCCAAATAGTTTATAGCTTTAATTATAAAAATTTATATAAACTTAATTTAGAGAAAGACTTATGCTAGGTTAAATCCATTTTTATAATATGTAAATTAAGTAAAAAATAATATAAAATCTATAATATATGATTTTTATAAAAAAATTTATAAATTGTCCAAAGCTTCCATAACACTTCTTATAAATAATATAATATTTCTATAGCTTTAGAAATTATTTTTTTTCACACCCTAGTTTGGCGAACTGGATTAGTTTGAGAGATTATATCAGTGGTGACCGTCTAAGTAGCGAAACTTAGACCAGATGAGGCAATAACTTCGTGATGGAGTGCTACGAAGAACCTCGCCAATGCTGCGGAGTGTCAGTCCGAGCAATAAGGAGTTATAGTTAGGGCGAGGGCCTTATTAGGGGAACTATCCCGCTAATAAAATCGTCACCTGTGTTTTAGTATTGTTACTTAAGTAAGTACGATGACTTGTAGGATACGTTTGAGTCACCTGGCCTCCTTGTAGAGGCAACATGTCAATAATTAGGACACTTGTAGAGCCTCGTAGGATGTGATTAATTAGTGGAAGCGTGCGAGAACGAGTAATGATTAGAGATAATCTTGATTGAGATTTGGACATAGGTTAGCTATAAATAGGATAGTATGGTAGTGAAGAGAAGGTTTTCTAATCCATCTTCTCCACCAAACTTTGTTATCATCAAAGAAACTAGGAGAGTTCTTCTTTGTTAGCAAGGGTGTTAACTATAAAAGTATAAGATAATGTAGTGCTAGTTGTCTGCTGGTAAATTCTTAAACTTTCATTTAAGTTTTGCCAGATAGATAAAAACTGACTTAAGAAAAAATTGATAGGATTTCTTTGAATACTAGGTAGGAAGGAAACTCCTATCCATAAATTGTTTGCATGTCTATAGATTCTTATTGCATCATAACTTTTTGGTTATTTTTGATGATTAAAGAAGTTGTTTTATTGTTTAGCTAAAGAAATGAGAGAAGGTTCCAATGCTAAAGGAACCAGTAGAGTAGATAAAGTTCTAAGTAAAGCATTCTAGTGAGCTTGTAATGGCGTAAATTTAAGTTATCGGAATAGTGGTTTGGTAACCACAAATCTGATTTAAAGAGAAATTTATTTTAATATTTTTGCATGAATATTGATATTATAGGAAAATCGTATAAAAATATTGATAGAAAAATTTTATCGATTTAGTGGTTAGTTAGAAAAAAAAATTATTGAAGAAATTGGGTAAAAACAAGGTATCAAGACTTTGATCTCAGAAGACTAAGTCAAAAATATTTTTATAAATATTTATGAAATGATAGTAATATGGTATTAAAATTTCGTTAGAAAATTTTTATGTTTGGGTAGTTAATTAAGTAAAAAAGACTAAATTGAAAAGGATGTAAAAGTTACTAAAAGGATTAAATAGCTCAATTTTTAAATGAGGAGGGACATAAATTGCAAATAAGCCTAAAGGAGATATTTTGGGCAGCATAAGCTGAGAAAAATCAAGAGAATTGGTGAAATAAGGGCAAAATGGGAAAATAACAAAAGTCTTCATATTTCTTCATTATCATCAGAAAAAAAACGTCCTAAGGGTTTATTCAAGCTGGTATTTCATAATTTTGGCACCAAGTGAGTTAATTCTTGCCTTTTTCTTATAATTTTTGTGTTTTTAAGACTTTTACAACTAGGTCCTACTATTAAATTCATTAGTTTTTAATTTCATGGATGAAGTTGAAAGTCACCATGGTTGAGTGCTGTAAGTTTATGATAAAATAGCATGAAATTGAAGCTTCAATTTGTTTATGAAATGATTTTATTAGGTAATTTCAATAGAAATTGATTTTTATGACCTAATTGTGAAAATGTTTGGAATTAAAGTCTAGTGCTGAAATTCTGATTCCTAAAGGTTATAAAGTAGTTTAAAGTGATAAAATAAAGTGTTAATTGAGAAAAATTAGCTCAATTGAGAGGCTAATTGAGTAGGGACGAAATTATAATTTATTAAAAGCTTAGGGGAAAAATGGTAATAAACATCTTGCATTAAAACAGTTCTGGACAACAGCAGTAGACTAACTTTGAAAAGTCACCATAAATTGTGTAAATCTAATTAGAAGATGAACAAAATATGGAATTAAATCTTATTGAGTCTAGTTTCTCACAGAAGAAACATTGTAAGCAATGGAATTATAAATCATGAGATATAATAAATTTTACAAGACAAGATCAGAATGAATTTGGGTTCCCCTATTCTGACTTTGGAAAATCATAAAAAAATTGGAGAAAAATATGTAGGGGTTAAAATTTATATATTTAAATTATTAATGAGTCTATTTTCTATAGAAACAAATTAAAACTTCATCCAAATTTTGTAATAAGAGATAATTAATTTTTAGCAAAGAAAGGTCGAAGCTATCAGACAACAAAATAGGGGTAAGTTTGAAGATTTTAATGTACTTATTGGATAAACCAAAAATTCTGAAAATTTTATGGTAGAAAGGTATTTGAGTCTAGTTTCAGAAACATCAAGCAGTTTTTAATTTGGAATTTTTTAGCTTGAGATATAAATAATTTAGTGACTACAACTCAAGTAAACAACTTTGAATGAACTAGAAATAATAGTGGAATTATAGAGAATATTACATATGAACATGAAATGTATTAAATTAATGATTACATTTATTTATTTAGATTTGGAAAATTCAAATACGAAGCTAGATCGAGGAAAAGAAAAAGTTAAGGATTAGTAGATTTTTGTATACGAACAAGTATTGAGGTAAGTTCGTGTAACTTGAATTATATTCTTAAATGCTTGAGATTTATGTTATTGATGTGAATATGATTTGAATGTTCATTGTATGAAAATTGATGAAACATTGATATATTTGATAAAAAGGGGAAGAAATTCCAGTTGAATGGAAGGAAAATTTGATGGATCTCTAAAAAGGAATTGACGGTAAAAATGATCTAGCCCAGACGGGTGATCCTATCCTGATATAGCCCTCCCGAAGAATATGTGTAAAATAGATTTAGCCCGGAGGGTAATCTGAATTAGGGTCTGAATTTAGCCTAGACTGGTAATTCAGATCCAAGCTCATTAGAGTAATTATCGTTGCAGAGGATTTAGCTTGGACTGGTAATCCCGACAATACTCTATGAGTTTATATTACAGGGGATTAGTCTAGACTGGTAATCCCGCTGTAAGGATGAGGTTCGCCGGAGTGTGCTCTCTGAAATGGAAATGTGCGCACATGAATATGAATTGACGAACCTGGAATTGTACACTAAAAGTGTACATCTGAAAATCTATTGAAATTCTGAGAAATTCAACGGGATAAATATGAAAAAATAACAAGGGAATGGAAATCATGGTATTGTTGAGCTCATCAATCATGGTATATATTATTGATACACGAAAATTATTGGACTAACTTGAATGTTGAATTTGTGCATGTTAGGGTAATCATGAATTGAATGGATATATGAATGTTTATTGCATTATATTGAAAATATTAGGTAAGTATAATTCTTGTTACATGAGCTTACTAAGCATAACGTGCTTACTCTGTTTCCTTTTCCCCTGTTTTTTAGTGTTAAGAGCTCGGAGGTCAGATTTGGTTGGAGATTCACACTATCAACTTCAAGATTTTGGTATATAAAGAAACTTTATTTTGGAAATCAATGGCATGTATAAGCTAATAAAGTAAATGTTAATGTGAAATGAATGTAAGGTCAGCCATTAGTATGGCTAACAAATCTTGGTTTTGGTATGTGATGAGATTATCTTATAAATATGCATAGATCTATCTTGAAAATATGTTGGATTGGATTGGTTGATGTGGATTAGTCTCGGTTTAAAATTGCAGGGAAGGTTAAATATCTATAAAGGGGTTATATTGAGTTAAAAAAATTAATTCGTAAACTCCTGTAATGCCTTATACCCTATTCCGGCAACGAATACGGGTAAAAGGTGTTATATTTGTTGGTATCAGAGCTACGGTTTAGCAGGTTCTCAGACTGACGTAGCAAAAACAAGATTAGCTATACATGCCATTTAAATTATTACTGATAGTGTGATATCTCCTGACCATTTAAATGTGTTTGTCTTATAGTAAATGTCTGCCGACCAAGCTCAATCCGAGGAAGCCGGGAGTCATGCTCCTACTCTAGAACGGGCACAGAGGGAAGCTGAAGTTACTAGTAGTACAGGGCCTATATCTGAGGGCCAAGGTGAGGAGGCAAAATGAGAATTCTTTCAAATGATGAATGAATGGTTTAGTAAATACTTAAGAACTAACCCTGTAATGCAACAAGCTCAAGCTCCCCCTCCTACTCCTCCACCGGTTCTCGAGATCCCACAGGGTACAGGTACTGAATCTGTTAGAAAAGGGAAACTCCAGTAGATAAAATCCAAAAATATGGGGCTGAAGAATTCCAAGCAATAGTTGATGATGATCCCGAATAGGCTAAATTTTGGTTAGAGAATACTACTCGGGTTTTTAAGGAATTATTTTGCACACCAAAAGAATGTCTGAAATGTGCCGTCTCACTGCTAAAAGATACAGTTTACCATTGGTGGAATACTAAAGCTTCAGTTGTTCCGAAAGAAGAAATTACATGGGAGTTCTTTCAGAACGAATTTAAAAAGAAATATATCAGCTAAAGGTTCCTTGATCAGAAAAGAAAAGAATTTCTTGAGCTGAAATAAGGCAACAGATCGGTATCTGAGTATGAAAGAGAATTTGTTCAGTTGAGTAAATATGCTCGAGAATGGGTACAGTCAGAAGCAGAAATGTGCAAACGATTCGAAGAAGGGTTGGATGAAGACATTAAGTTACTGATCGAAATTCTTAAAATTTGAGAGTTTGCTACATTGGCAAAGAGAGCTTATAAAGTAGAAGAATTGAGCAAAGAGAAGAAACAGGCTAAGAGGGAAGCTCGAATTTTTAGTAAAAGACCGATGGGAAAATCCCAGTTTTCTGCTCTAAAGAAATTGAAGAAGTACCAGGATCGTTCTACCTCAGCCACTGGGTATTCGGGTAGAGAGCGAGGTTCTTAACGCACTAATCCAAGATCTTCCACTCCATCAATAACTAGTGTTGGCAGTGTTGGTACCCTTAAGCCGAGATGTCAGTATTGTAATAAAGTTTATTTTGGAGAATGCCGGTTGAAAAGTGGGGCTTGCTACCGATGCAGTTCTTTCGACCATTTCTTTAGAGATTGTCCAGAAAGGGGTGAAAAAGAAGCTGAATAAATATCGAAGTTGAGTAATCCAGTTTCGAAGGGTAGACCACCTCGATCATCCGGTAATGTCAATGATAGCCGAGGAGTTACGAAAGATACTGCAGGCAGACCTGAGGCACGACCACCTACTAGAACATATGCCATTCGTTCTAGAGAAGATGCCTCAGCACCCGATGTTATTACTGGTATATTTTCTTTACTTGACACTGATATTACTGCATTAATTGATCCTGGTTCTACGCATTCATATATATGTATAAAGCTTGCATGTGTTAAAGATTTATCTATTGAACCTATTGAATTTGTGGTTAAGGTATTGAACCCCCTAGGCCAATCTATTTTGGTGGATAAAATTTGTAAAAATTGTCTACTGATGGTAAGAGGTTATTGTTTCCTGGCTGATTTGATGTTATTGCCATTTGATGAATTTGACGTGATATTAGGCATAGATTGGTTAACCCAGCATAACGTAGTAATAAATTGTAGACAGAAATATATTGTGCTAAAATGTTAGAATGGTAAGTTGCTCGGGTTAAACCTGATCAGACAGAGGGGTTATCTGATGTGATTTTAGTGATAGCAACACAGAGGTATGTCAAAAAAGGGTATGATACTTACTTGGCTTATATACTCGACACCAAGGTATCTGAGTCAAAGATACAGGCAGTGCTAGTGATATGTGAATTTTTCAATGTGTTTCTAAAGAAATTACCAGGGTTGCCACCAGAAAGAGAAGTGAAATTTTCTATATATTTGATTCTGGGAACTACTTCGATTTCCATAGCTACGTACCGAATGGCTCCTAAAGAATTAAATGAGTTAAAGACACAGTTACAAGAACTTGTTGATAAGGATTTGTTCAACCGAGTCTTTCATCTTGGGGTGCTACAGTTTTATTTGTGAAAAAGAATGACGAGTCTTTGAGGCTGTGTATCGACTACCGGCAGCTTAATAAAGTAACCATAAAGAATAAGTACCCATTACCCTAGATTGATGATTTTTTTGATCAGCTGAAAGGTGCTACAGTGTTTTCAAATATTGATCTCTGATCGGGTTACTATCAGCTACGGGTAAAGGAATCAGATGTATCAAAGACAACATTCAGAACTAGTTACGGGCATTATGAGTTTGAACCAGATATTCAGACTGTACTGAGACAGATTTGTGGTAGTATTCATTGATTATATTTTAGTCTATTCTTGAGATAAAATGAGCATGCAGAATATTTGAGAATAGTGTTGCAAATTCTGCGTGAAAAGAAGCTTTATGTTAAATTCAGTAAATGTGAATTTCGGCTCTGAAAAGTGGGTTTCCTTGGACATATTGTATCCGCTGAAGGCATCAGGGTATACCCAAATAAAATCTCAGCTATTATTAATTGGAGTTCACCGAAGACTGTATCTTAAGTTAGAAGTTTCTTGGGTTTAGCTGGTTATTATCGGAGATTTGTACAGGGATTCTCTATGATAGCTTCTCTGATGACTCGATTATTGGAAAAATATGTAAAGTTCGAATGTACTGATGAATGTCAGTAGAGTTTCAACCGATTGAAAAATCTACTAATGAAAGCACCTGTATTAGTGCAACCTAAACCGGGTAAGGAATTTGTTATTTATAGTGATGCCCCATTAAATGGTTTAGGTTGTGTCTTGATGCAAGAAGGTAAAGTAATAGCCTGTGCTTCAAGACAACTTAAACCACATGAAAGAAATTACCCAGTACATGATCTTGAATTAGCTGCTATTGTATTTGTGCTGAAGATATGACGGCATTACTTGTACGGTGAGAAATGTCATATTTATACTGATCATAAAAGCCTGAAATATCTGATGACGCAGAAAGATTTGAATTTGAGACAGCGCAGGTGGCTTGAACTTATAAAAGACTATGATTTGATTATTGATTACCATCCGGGTAAAGCTAATGTTGTAGCTGATGCTTTGAGCCGAAAATGTTTGTTTGCTTTAAGAGCTATAAATACCCGGTTGTCACTGACTTGTAACACCCCTTACCCGTTACCGTCGCCGGAACAGGATATAAGGTATTACCAGAACATAACACATACCATTAAACATAATCGAGATGTAAATATGTCATCCAATTTGATAGTGCATCGTATAACATATGTCTTGAACAATATTAGCCCACTTTAATGGCTTGTACAAAGTATCTGGTCGAGTACTGAAACTAATATTTTAACCTAGACAAATATGACACGTAACAAAATAATTAAGCCTACTATACATGCCATAATTCAAAACGTTTAGTTCAAATACCCTAAAGTATGATAGTGCGGATAGATCTTCACGATCCTTAACTCCCGAGCAAGCAAAGAACACTATAAGACAAAAGAGAGAAACAAAGTAAGCTTATAGCTTAGTAAGTAAGTATGTAAATACTAATTAAAGAATCTAACATGTTTACACAACAATTCAAGTTTATCTACTTTAACTTCACTATTCATTCCACTTTGATTTAGCTGTCTCTACTGCATCATATTCACTAAATAAATCATAACTCGGGTTACAAAACTCGAAATTCAAATCCGTAAAATTTCCTTGAATCTAGACTCATAAAGCTTTTTGCTAATTTTTTCTATAATTTTGGTTCAGCCGATTAGTACATTTTATTAGTTAAAGTTTCCCTGTTACACAGCTCGACTGATCTGACCTCTGTTCACTACGAATTGAATATCTCTCAGTACACAATTCAAACAACCCTGAGGTCTGTTTCATTTAAAACTACTCTCAATAAGGAATTTAGGCATGTAAACTATATTTCTTAATTTTCCTTGTACAATTTTTAATGATTTTTCAAAGTTGGAACAGGGGATCACGTATTCATCCTGAGCAAGTCACATACAATTGTAAATATCTCAAAATATAGAATTCCTTTGCTTTCTCTGTTTCTTTTATATGAAAGTAGACTCATTAAACTTTAATTTCACATCTCATTCAACCTCTAATTATATTCCTCCTATTTTTGGTGATTTTTCAAAATCACGTCACTGCTACCATCTAAAAACAGTTTTAATGCTAATTTCACTCTTTCACACATTCTTTATGCTAACCTCATTTTATCTTATATATGTATATACCACAAATCATTTTCACCACATTTCATTCACCATAAGTGTAGGTCCAAACCACAATATCACCACAAAACCATCCCGTTGAACAATTCGGATCAATCCTCGATATTTAATGGTTTCAAAGACACAGCTCCACCATTATACTTCGTTTAGTTCGGCTCTCTTGTACACATGGTGAACACTTAGTACCACTCATGCGACCCAACCGATTTGTCTCAGTAGCTCTCTTGTCTACATGGTGTCCTTCACTTGGAATCACGCATGCGACCTAGCTACATTTATCTTTCACGTAGCTCTCTTGTCTACATGGTGTCCTTCACTTGGAATCACGCATGCGACCTAGCTACATTTATCTTTCACGTAGCTCTCTTGTCTACATGGGATACATCTCGTATCACACATGTGACCTAGCTACTACTGAGGTATCTCGTAGCTTTCTTGTCTTGTTAGAATTAAGTGACCCAAATTCTTATTTAAATAAAATACGATGGAAAATAAAATAAAAGTAAAATCCATATAGAACTAGACTTCTTTTATTTTATTTTAGAATAAGGTTTTAAACCTTATTAAACTCCATCTATTTTATATTGATTAGGATAAGGTGTTTCAATCCTACTAGAATATGGCTTTGCAAGCCTATAAATAGACATAGTCTATTCCTCTTGTATTTGAGTAAAAATTTTTCGACATAGTGAATTTTCTTCTCCTCTGCCTCGTGGTTTTTTCCCAAAGGGTTTCCACGTAAAATTTTTGTGTTCTTTATTTTTATTTATTTTATTCTATTTTATTTTTCACAAATTGGTATCGAGCTTAGGGTTATTCATCTCGATCACGGTAATGGCGTCTTTGAAGTATGAAATTCATTGTTGGATCGCAACACCGATTTGCGTTGTGGCAAATTAAGATGCAAGCGCTTCTTGCACGATGGATCTAGAGGATGCCCCGCTAGGATAGATAAGATGCCTTCGACATTAACAGATGAAGAGAAGAAGCGTAAGGATCGAAAGGCATTAACACAATTACATCGCATTTGTCCAACGAAATTTTGCAGGATGTGATGAAAGAGAAAACCGCCACGCATTATGGAAGAGGCTAGAACAAATATGTATGTCGAAAACTCTAACAAGCAAGTTGCATATGAAGCGGCGTCTTTATGCTCATCGTTTGGAGGAAGGTGCGTCAGACACGAACACTTAATGTTGTTTAAAGAAATTCTCTCAAACTTGGAGGCCATGGAGGTTCAAGATGATAAGGAAGATCTAGGGTTGATTCTACTTTGTTCGTTGCCCGTCTTATTCAACCTTTAGAGACACGATTTTATATAGCCATGAGTCTCTCACAGTTGATGAGGTTTATGATTCTTTAACCTCGTATGATAAGATGAAGCATCTTGTGGTTAAACCCAACTCTCGGGAGAGGGTCTCATTGTTCGTGGGAGACAAGACCGGAATGTTGATGATGATCGTGGTAGAACACGAGAACGGAATCCTCGTGGTAAATCTAAGGGTAGATCGAAATCTTCAAGCAGAGGTAAAACTTGCAACTTCGCAAGAAGAAAGGGCACATTAAATCTAAGTGCTATAAGCTACAAAATAAGATTAAAAGGGAGGCTGCGAATCAAAAGGGAAAACAATGGAAAATTTCGTGAAGGCGATGTTGTAGAAGACTACAATGATGGTGAACTTCTAGTTGCTTCATCAATGATTCTAAAGTGGCGAGGAGTGGATACTTGATTCAGTTGCACCTTCCACATGAGTCCCAATCGGGATTGGTTTACAACTTATGAAACGAAGATCTCAAGGTGTTGTTTTGATGGGAAATAATGCTTCATGTAAAATCGCGGTGTTGGAACAATTAAAGTTAAGATGTTTGATGGAGTTGTCGAACACTTAGTGACGTGCGGCATGTTCCGAATTGAAAAGAAATTTAATTTCGTTGAGTACTCTTGATTCAAAAGGGTACAAATACACAATGAAAGTGGGGTTTTAAAGATTTCAAAGGGTCCTTGTTGTGATGAAAGGGCAAAGAAAGATTGCCAAGTTATATGTTTTATGTGGTTCTATCATTCTCGGTGATGCAAATTGCCGCTTCCTCTTCTTTGTCGATGATGATATTACTAAACTTTGGCATATGCGCCTAGGGCATATGAGTGAGAATGGCATGGCGAATTAAGCAAAGAGGACTTCTTAATGGGCAAGGAATTTGCAAACCGAATTTCGTGAGCACCGTGTTTTTGGGAAGCAAAAGAGAGTTCGATTCACTAGAGGAATCCATAACACGAAGGAAACGTTGGAGTATATCCATTCGATCTGGGGGCCGTCCAAAGTGCCTTCGAGAGGTGGAGCTAATTATATGCTAACCTTTATTGATGATTTTTCCGGAAAAGTTTGGGCGTTCTTCCCAAGCGTAAAAGCGATGTGTTTTCCACATTTAAGTCTTGGAAAATTATGATTGAAAAGCAGACGGAAAAGCAGATAAAATACCTCCGCATGCATAATGGCTTAGAGTTCGCTCGATGAGTTTAATAGATTGTGCAAGTCGAAGGGATCATGAGACACTTGACGATTCGTCATACTCCACAAAAAACGGCGTTGCGAACGAATGAACGAACGATCATGGAGAAGGTTCGATGTATGTTGTCAAATGCCAACTTACAAGTCATTTTGGGCGAAGCGTTTCATCGCATGTTTTTGATCAACCGATCTCCATCCGCTGCCATTGAGAAAAGACTCCACAAGAGGTATGGTCCGGTAATCCCGCTAATTATTACGATTTAAAGATTTTTGGGTGTCTGCGTATGCTCATGTTGATAATGGAAAATTGGAACCGAGATCCATTAAATGCGTTTTCTTGGTTATAAAGTGGTGTAAAAAGCTATAAGTTATGGTGTCCTGAAAATAGAAAAGTTGTGATTAGCAGAGATGTTGTTTTTGATGAAACCGCTATGCTACCTAACTTATCTCTTAAAGACTCTTCCAATAAAGAAAACCAAAAGCGGTGGAGCATCGATTAATACGAATCAACTCCTCAAGCCAAGACAAAATTGAGAATAGAGTTGCTTCTTCATCGCAATACTCTATCGCCAAAAACAGGACAAGAAGAGAAATTAAACCTCCAAAGAAGTATGCCGAGGTTGATCTAGTTGCTTATGCTTTAAATGTGGTGAAGATATAGATGCGAATCAAGAGCCATTTAATTATTCTAAGGCGATTAGTGTGAAGACTCGAAAAAGTGGATGTTTGCTATGCAAGAGGAGATGGAATCACTCCACAAAAAGCAACATGGGATCTTGTAAAACTTCCTAAAGGTAAAAAGGTCGTTCATTGTAAATGGGTGTTTAAAAGAAAGAAGGGACTCGAAGTTGAAGAACCCGGATATAAAGCAAGGCTTGTTGCAAAGGGTTACATCAAATTCCGAGAGTGGACTTCACAGATGTGTTCTCTCCAGTTGTTAAGCATAGTTCGATTCGAGCTTTGCTTGGTATTGTTGCCATGCATGATTTGGAGCTTGAGCGGTTAGATGTAAAACCGCATTTTGCATGGAGAACTTGAGGAAGATATTTACATGCAACAACCGAGGGTTTTATAGTCTCGAAAAAGAGGACTATGTTTGCTTGCTGAAAAAGTCCCTTTACGGTTTGAAACAGATCACCAAGACAAGTGGTACAAGAGGTTTGATTCCTTTATGACTTCTCATGATTACAAAAGAAGTAGTTTTGACAGTTGTGTCTACTTTAAGAAAAAAAGTGATGGTTCTTTTGTGTATCTACTTCTTTATGTTGATGACATGTTGATAGCAACAAAAGATAAAGAGAGATAAGAAAGGTTAAAGCCCAACTAAGTGAAGAATTTGAGATGAAAGATTTAGGACCAGCAAAGAAGATACTTGGTATGGAGATTCTCGAGATAGAAAAGCAAGTAAATTGTACCTAAGTCGGAAGGGTACATTGAGAAAGTTCTTTGCGTGTTCAATATGCAGAGTGCTAAGCCTCGTTAGTACTCCTTTAGCACCATTTCAGACTTTCATCGGCCTTATCTCCTCAATCAAATAATGAGATTGAGTACATGTCACATGTTCCATACTCTAGTGCAAGAGGATCTCTCATGTATGCTATAGTTTGTTCACGTCCGGTTTATCATATGCAATCGGTCAGCTTAGCGATACATGGCGAATCTCGGTAAAGAACACTAGAAAGCGATTCAATGGATTTTAAGATACTTACGAGGCACTACTAATGTTTGCTTACAGTTTGGAAGAACTAAAGATGGAGTTATAGGGTATGTTGATGCTGATTTTGCTGGAGACCTTGATAGAAGAAGATCTCTCACAGAGTTACGTCTTTACAATCGGAGGTTGTGCAATTAGTTGGAAAGCCACTTTGCAAACTACGATCGCTTTGTCTACCAATGGTGAGTACATGGCGATTCTTATCGAGGCTTGTAAAGAAACTATTTGGTTGAAGGGACTATTTAGTGAACTCAATGAAGACCTTCAAATCAGCCAAGATTTTGTGACAATCAGTGCCATCTTTCTTACAAAAGATCAAATGTTTCATGAGAGAACAAAACACATTGATATTCGGTATCATTTTGTTCGTGATATTATTGCTCGTGGTGATATTGTTGTGAGCAAAATTAGCACTCATGAAAATCCTGCAGATATGATGACTAAGTCACTTCCTATAACCAAGTTTGAGCATTGCTTAGACTTGGTTGGTGTTCATTGTTGAAGTTAAACCCTTAAGGGGTTTTTGGAAGAGGTGAAGAACTTGTTTATTGAAAGTTCGCGATGAAGAACTTGTTCATTGAGAATTTGTGTCAAGGTGGAGATTGTTAGAATTAAGTGACCCAAATTCTTATTTAAATAAAATACGATGGAAAATAAAATAAAAGTAAAATCCATATAGAACTAGACTTCTTTTATTTTATTTTAGAATAAGGTTTTAAACCTTATTAAACTCCATCTATTTTATATTGATTAGGATAAGGTGTTTCAATCCTACTAGAATATGGCTTTGCAAGCCTATAAATAGACATAGTCTATTCCTCTTGTATTTGAGTAAAAATTTTTCGACATAGTGAATTTTCTTCTCCTCTGCCCGTGGTTTTTTTCCCGAAAGGGTTTCCACGTAAAATTTTTGTGTTCTTTATTTTTATTTATTTTATTCTATTTTATTTTTCACATGTACACATGATGTGCACTCAACATCATACATGTGACCTAGCTACGCTCCCTCTATTTCATTCGATCTCTCCGAATGTTCAACCGGGATCTCTCTCTATATTTATTTCCATTCTTCCAATAGTCGATTTATATTTTAACATCAGCTAGTATATTTATATAATAGGCTGAAATATAAGAATGTACATGAAATTATTGTAATATTTACATACAAACTTACCTTGGTGCAAAATGTGGAAATTTTGCAATTTAGTCATAAACTTTTTCCTTCCCCTGCTCGAGATCAATTCCGCCTTTCTTGATCTATAATAACACATTTAGCTCATTTAATACTCATACTATTTATTTCAATCCAAAATCACATCATGGAAAAATTACATTTTGCCCCTAACTTTTCAAAATTACAATTTTGCCCCTAGGCTCTGGAATTTAATTTCAGCCCTTATTCTTATATTTTATGATATGCTGAACATTTTCTCTTCTACAACAACATCAAATTCTCACTCTATCATATAGTTATGAACAATAGGTATTTTTACCGATTATCTTGCTTTTACTCGTTTTCACTTAAAACCGAGTAGCACAAGTTATTTAACATAATTTAAAACCTCATATTCTATCATAAAACATCAAAATACACAAATTTCACCTATGGGTATTTTTCCAAATGTGAACCCTAGGTTAAATTATTACTAGCATAAGCTTAATCGAGCTTCCGGATTCCAAAAACGTAAAGAATAGTAAAAGCGGGCTTGGAATCACTTACTATGGAGCTTGAAAGTTGAAGAAACCCTAGCTATGGAGAGAGGAGAATTCGCAGCAACTAAGGAGGATGATGACCAATTTTGTGTTATTTTTCCCATTTTACTTCATTTAATATCCAAATGACCAAAATGCCCTCCTTACTAAACTTTCAAAATTCCTTCCATGTCCTAATTTTGTCCATGAACTTAAAATTGGTCAAATTGCTATTTAAGACCTCCTAATTAATATTCCAAAACAATTTCATACTAAAAACTTCTGGGATGCAAATTTTGCAACTTATTCGATTTAGTCCCTACTTTCAATTTAAGCACTTTAGGCATAGAATTTCATCACGAAATTTTCACAAAATCATGCAATCATATCATAAACCCCAAAATAATTATAAAACAATTATTTATATCTCGGATTTGTGGTCACGAAACCACTATTCCGATTAGGCCCTAATTCGGGTTGTCACAATTCTCCCCCCCTTTTGAGATTTTCGTCCCCGAAAATCTTACCGGTAAAGAGGTTTGGGTACTATTTCCTCATAGCTTCCTCAGGTTCCCACGTAGCCTCTTCTATCCCATGTCTGTGCCACAATACTTTCACTAAAGCTATACTTTTATTTCTTAACTGTTTAACCTCTCGAGCCAAAATCTTTATTGGTTCCTCCTCATAGGTCATATCCGATCGAATCTCAATTTCATTGGAGAAATCACATGTGAAGGATCGAACGATAACGTCGCAACATTGATACATGAAACACGTTATGAATTCTTTCTAACTCCCGCAGGTAAGGCCAACCGATATGCCATCGGTCCAATTCTCTCAAGAATCTCGTGCGGCCTAATAAAACGCGGACTCAACTTGCCTTTCCGACTAAATCTCGAATCTTTTCCATGGTGACACCTTCAAGAACACTTTATCACCCACCGAAATTCAATCTCTTTTCTTTTAAATCGATATGACTTTTGTCGATCTGAAGCGACTTTTAAGCAATCCCAATTACTTTTATTTTCTCTTGGTTTCTTTAACTAGATCAACTCCATGAATCTGCTTTCTCACTAAGCTCGGTCCAATATAAAGGAGTCCGACACTTACGACCATACAAGGCTTCAGACGGTGCCATTTGTATACTTGATTGATAAGCTGTTATTGTAGGCAAACTCAATCAAAGATAGATATTTCTCCCAACTACCTCCAAATTCTAAAACACAAGATCTAAGCATATCTTCGAGTACCGGATTACTCTTTCTGCTTTGACCATCTGCTTGTGGATGAAATGCGGTACTAAAGTTCAATTTTGTACCCAAAGCTTCTTGTAACTTTTTCCAAAATCTCGAGGTAAATCTTGGATCTCTATCGATATTATAGACATAGGTACTCGTGCAACTTCACAATTTCAGCAACATATAATTCGCTAATTTATCAAGTGAGTAATCGATGCGTCTTGGTATAAAGTGGGTGACTTTGTTAATCTATCAACCACTACCCAAACAAAGATCCTTCTTTTAGGAGTTAAAGGCAAACCGGTTACAAAATCCATGGTAATCTTGTCCCATTTCCACTCGTGCACCATTATTGGTTGAAGTAATCCACGAAGGCACTTGATGTTCAACTTTTACTTGTTGATGATCAAACACTTGGTTACAAATTCGAAATGTCCTTTTCATACCGCCACCAATACGACTTCTTTAAATCATTATACATTTTGTGCTACCAGGATGAACTGATAAATGACCATTGTGCGCCTCATGTAATATTTTCGAATCAATTTATCGTTTTTCGACACATATCCTGTCTCGAAACATCAAACAATCATCCGGTCCAACTCGAAAATCGAGTCGTAACTCGATTCGCATTGAGTTCTCTTGATCCGCAACTCACTATCATTCTTTTGAGCATCACAAATTAATCGGAGAAATAACGGTTTAGCTCTCATTTCGCTAAGATTGACCCATCATCGACAATGCTAACCCGTGTTCATGGCTCTCAAAGTAAAAAGAAATTTTCGCTCAAGGCGTCAAGAACTACATTTGCTTTTCCCGGATGATAACCAATCACTAGATCATAATCCTTTAATAATTCAAGCCATCTTATTTGTCGCAGATTCAGATCCTTTGATTCATCAAGTACTTCAAACTTTTGTGATTAGTAAAATTCGCATTTTCACCGTACAAATAATGTCGCCAAATCTTCAAGGCAAAAACAACAATGCGGCCCAAATCATGTGTAGGATAGTTCTTCTCATGCGGTTTTAACGTCTCAAGCATAAGCTACCACTTTACCCTCTTGCATCAACACACATCCAAGGCACATCAATGATGCATCACTATAAATTACGAACTCCTTTCCGACTCGGTTTGTACTAAAATTGGTGCTTCAATCAATCGTGCTTTCAATTTTTCAAAACTTTGTTGACATTTATCATCCATTCAAACTTAACATTCTTTTGCAACAACTTAGTCATAGGAGAGGCAATCATCGAAAATCCTTCAACAAAACGTCTATAATACCGGCTAAGCCTAAAAAGCTTCTAACCTCGGATACATTCTTGGGCGGTTTCCAATCAACGATCGCAGAAATCTTGCTTGGATCCACCGAATACCATCACCGAGACTATATGCCCCAAAATCCGACTTCACGAAGCGTAACTCACTTTTACTAAACTTGGCAAACAGTTTCTTTTCTCTCAAGATTTGCAATATAGTTCTCAAGTGTTCGCATGTTCGGACTCATCTCGAGAATAAATTAAAATATCATCTATAAACACTACTACAAACTTATCCAAATATGGCCTAAGATCCGATTCATTAAGTCCATAAATATAGTTGGAGCATTTGTTAAGTCGAAAGGCATCACAAGAAACTCATAATGTCCATACCTTGTCCTAAAGGCGGTTTTCAGACATCTCGACTCCTTAACTCTCAATGGTAGTAACCGGACCTCAAATCAATCTTTGAAAACACCGTGGCCCCTTTAACCGATCGAATAAATCATCAATCCTCGAACGGGTACTTGTTCTTTATAGTCACCTTATTGTCGACGGTAATCAATGCAAAGTCTCATTGAACCATCCTTCTTCTTTACTGAATAATACAGAGCACCCTGGGAGAGAAACTCGGTCTCACAAATCCCTTGTCTGTTAACTCCTGCAATCGAGCCTTCAATTCTTTTAATTCAATGAGCCATTCTATATGGAGCAATCGAGATCGGTGCGATGCGCAACAAATCAATGGCAAAATCTATCTCTCGTTCGAGGCAACCTGTGCAATTCCTCGAAATACATCCGAAACTCACGGACTATCGATCGATTCAAATTTCAGTTGAGGCAACTCAATATTCATTACATAAGCCGATAAGCTTCACACCCTTTTCTCATGTATTTCGTGCGGACATGCGAAATCACCATAGGCAATTTATTTGATTCATCTGCTTCAACCCACGAATTTCTCCATTTTCATATTTCAACTCTAGTGTCTTTTGTTTACAATCTACCTTAGCATCATACAATGTTAACCATCCATTCCCAAGATAACGTCAAACTCACCAAATGGTAACAAAGATCAAGTTGGCCGGAAAAAGTGACCTTGAATCATTAATGGGCAATTCTTGCAAACCTTGTCAACTAGCACATATTGGCCTAAGGGTTAGACACTTTAATCGTAAACTCAAGAATTCAACAGCAACTTTTATTGGATACTAAATTCATGCAAATATAGGAATGAGTGGACCCGGATCAATCAATGCAA
Organism: Gossypium arboreum; assembly: GCF_025698485.1. Lineage (NCBI taxonomy): Eukaryota > Viridiplantae > Streptophyta > Magnoliopsida > Malvales > Malvaceae > Gossypium > Gossypium arboreum. The sequence continues at coordinate 4,421,626 of NC_069081.1, forward strand.
TAACATAGTATCATAGAGAGAAAATGTACCAAGAATAACATCGGAGATGATGCATCTTCTAGCACGTATAGCATAAGCTCTAGCAGTGCTCTAGCTTCGATCTTGCCGTTAAATCTTTCATCACAGCTTTTACTACTAGTCCCACCTTCAGATTTCTCGGTGGTCTACCTCTACTAGCGGTGGTATTCATCTAGCGCTCAAATCTTTCTTCTTTAACTTTCTCCGGACAATCTCTAATAAAATGCTCATGAGAACAAGACTGAACAAGCTCGCTTCGGTCCCCAACACTCACCATAATGTTGCTCGCCACATTGTTGACACTCGGCTTTCTAGGTCGCACATTACCCACACTTGCCACCAAGTAGCTTGAGCTTTAGACCCGAATATGCTCTACCACGATCTCTGTGAATCCCCAATTGAAACCGTCATTCGAGGGTTTGTCTCTTTGGACCTCTTTGGTTGAGATTGAAATGGCTTGCTTATCTGTCTTTTTCGACATCTCGGCCTCAATAGCGACTTTTCTTCTTTCTTTGTTCAATTCTTCTACTTTAAGAGCTCGATCAACCAATACTACAAATTCTTTCAACTCCAAAATTCCTACAAGCACTTTAATGTCCTCATTCAGCCCATCTTCAAATCTTCTACACATAATGGCCTCGGTGGACACACATTCCCGGGCATACTTGTCTTTGAGTCTTACAAATTCGCGTTCATACTGCTACGTACATTTTCCCCGCTTCAATTCAAGGAACTCCTTCCGCTTTTGATCAATAAATCGCGACTTATGTATTTCTTTCTAAATTCTTCCCGGAAGAAATCCCAAGTAACTTTTTCTTTTGGCACCACTGCAACCAAAGTCTTCCACCGGTGGTAAGTCGAATCTCTCAAAAGTGATACAAGACACTTTAAGCATTCCTCGGTGTACATGAGAGCTCATCAAATACACGGGTAGAATTTTCAAGCCGAATTCCGCTTTCTCGGGATCATCATCGACCTTTGCTCTAAACTCTTCTACCCTTGTTTTCGAATCTTGTCAACCGGAGGCTTGTTCATTCTTACCAAATCTATACCTTGAGCAACCTCAGAATCGTCCGAGGTATAGGAGGGGTGGAGGAGGTTGAGCATTTGGATTTGCTCGAATAAATTCAAGATACCAATTGTTCATCATTTGGAGAAAGGCATCCCGAGCCTCATCTCCTTGTCTCAATGTCTCAGTCTACTTTCCACAGCGCGTCCCTTGTGCGGGAGCCACAGCATTACTAAAAGATCATCACCGCAGCCCTTCAGGATCCATTACTATATTAAAACAAGACACGCTTTAGAATAATCGAGTCACCACACTATCACAATATTTTTATGGCATGTATAGCTAGACCTTTACACACACTTTATTAGTCCGAGAACCGACTAAACCATAGCTCTGATACCACTAAATGTAACACCCCTTACCCGTTACCGTCGCCGGAACAGGATATAAGGTATTACCAGAACATAACACATACCATTAAACATAATCGAGATGTAAATATGTCATCCAATTTGATAGTGCATCGTATAACATATGTCTTGAACAATATTAGCCCACTTTAATGGCTTGTACAAAGTATCTGGTCGAGTACTGAAACTAATATTTTAACCTAGACAAATATGACACGTAACAAAATAATTAAGCCTACTATACATGCCATAATTCAAAACGTTTAGTTCAAATACCCTAAAGTATGATAGTGCGGATAGATCTTCACGATCCTTAACTCCTGAGCAAGCCGAAGAACACTATAAGACAAAAGAGAGAAACAAAGTAAGCTTATAGCTTAGTAAGTAAGTATGTAAATACTAATTAAAGAATCTAACATGTTTACACAACAATTCAAGTTTATCTACTTTAACTTCACTATTCATTCCACTTTGATTTAGCTGTCTCTACTGCATCATATTCACTAAATAAATCATAACTCGGGTTACAAAACTCGAAATTCAAATCCGTAAAATTTCCCTGAATCTAGACTCATAAAGATTTTTGCTAATTTTTTTCTATAATTTTTGGTTCAGCCGATTAGTACATTTTATTAGTTAAAGTTTCCCCTATTACACAGCTCGACTGATCTGACCTCTGTTCACTACGAATTGAATATCTCTCAGTACACAATTCAAACAACCCTGAGGTCTGTTTCATTTAAAACTACTCTCAATAAGGAATTTAGGCATATAAACTATATTTCTTAATTTTCCTTGTACAATTTTTAATGATTTTTCAAAGTTGGAACAGGGGATCACGTATTCATCCTGAGCAAGTCACATACAATTGTAAATATCTCAAAATATAGAATTCCTTTGCTTTCTCTGTTTCTTTTATATGAAAGTAGACTCATTAGACTTTAATTTCACATCTCATTCAACCTCTAATTATATTCCTCCTATTTTTGGTGATTTTTCAAAATCACGTCACTGCTACCATCTAAAAACAGTTTTAATGCTAATTTCACTCTTTCACACATTCTTTATGCTAACCTCATTTTATCTTATATATGTATATACCACAAATCATTTTCACCACATTTCATTCACCATAAGTGTAGGTCCAAACCACAATATCACCACAAAACCATCCTGTTGAACAATTCGGATCAATCCTCGATATTTAATGGTTTCAAAGACACACTCCACCATCATACTTCGCTTAGTTCGGCTCTCTTGTACACATGGTGAACACTTAGTACCACTCATGCGACCCAACCGATTTGTCTCGTAGCTCTCTTGTCTACATGGTGTCCTTCACTTGGAATCACGCATGCGACCTAGCTACATTTATCTTTCACGTAGCTCTCTTGTCTACATGGTGTCCTTCACTTGGAATCACGCATGCGACCTAGCTACATTTATCTTTCACGTAGCTCTCTTGTCTACATGGGATACATCTCATATCACACATGTGACCTAGCTACTACAGGGTATCTCGTAGCTTTCTTGTACACATGATGTGCACTCAAAGATCATACATGTGACCTAGCTACGCCCCTCTATTTCATTCGATCTCTCCAATGTTCAACCGGATCTCTCTATATTTATTTCCATTCTTCCAATAGTCGATTTATATTTTAACATCAGCTAGTATATTTATATAATAGGCTGAAATATAAGAATGTACATGAAATTATTGTAATATTTACATACAAACTTACCTTGGTGCAAAATGTGGAAATTTTGCAATTTAGTCAAAAACTTTTTCCTTCCCCTGCTCGAGATCAATTCCGCCTTTCTTGATCTATAATAACACATTTAGCTCATTTAATACTCATACTATTTATTTCAATCCAAAAATCACATCATGGAAAAATTACATTTTGCCCCTAACTTTTCAAAATTACAATTTTGCCCCTAGGCTCGGGAATTTAATTTCAGCCCTTATTCTTATATTTTATGATATGCTGAACATTTTCTCTTCTACAACAACATCAAATTCTCACTCTATCATATAGTTATGAACAATAGGTATTTTTACCGATTATGCTGCTTTTACTCGTTTTCACTTAAAACCGAGTAGCACAAGTTATTTAACATAATTTAAAACCTCATATTCTATCATAAAACATCAAAATACACAAATTTCACCTATGGGTATTTTTCCAAATGTGAACCCTAGGTTAAATTATTACTAGCATAAGCTTAATCGAGCTTCCGGATTCCAAAACGTAAAGAACAAAGAAAACGGGCTTGGAATCACTTACTATGGAGCTTGAAAGTTGAAGAAACCCTAGCTATGGAGAGAGGGAGAATTCGCAGCAACTAAGGAGGATGATGACCAATTTTGTGTTATTTTTCCCATTTTATTTCATTTAATATCCAAATGACCAAAATGCCCTCCTTACTAAACTTTCAAAATTCCTTCCATGTCCTAATTTTGTCCATGAACTTAAAATTGGTCAAATTGCTATTTAAGACCTCCTAATTAATATTCCAAAACAATTTCATACTAAAACTTCGGGATGCAAATTTTGCAACTTATTCGATTTAGTCCCTACTTTCAATTTAAGCACTTTAGGCATAGAATTTCATCACGAAATTTTCACACAATCATGCAATCATATCATAAACCCCAAAATAATTATAAAACAATTATTTCTATCTCAGATTTGTGGTCACGAAACCACTATTCCGATTAGGCCCTAATTCGGGTTGTCACATGACTGATGATGGTTCAATCATAGCTAAATTGAGAGCTAAACCTACATTTCTACAGCAAATATGTAAAGCTCAGAAAAATGATGAGAAGTTACAGGTTAAATAGGCACAATGTGAGTCAGGTATTGATTTAGGGTTTCAGATTGGTTCTGATGGTTGTTTATTATTCATAGCAGAGTTTGTATACTAAATGATACAGAGCTCATACAGAAGTTTCTACATGAAGCTCACAGCGATACTATGTCTGTACATTCGGGGAGTAATAAAATGTATAATGATCTAAAAAAGATGTACTGGTGGCCGAGTATGAAACGTGATATCTCTGAGTTTGTATCAAAGTGTTTGGTATGTCAGTAGGTTAAAGCTGAACATGTACCTTCGGGGTTACTTCAGCCAATCACTATACCGGAATAGAAATGGGAAAGAATCACTATGGATTTTGTATCGGGGTTACCGTTGTCTTTAAGGAAAAAAGATGCCATTTGGGTGATTGTTGATCGATTGACAAAGTCAGCGCACTTTATTCTGGTACGTATGGATGATTCTTTAGATAAACTGGCTGAATTGTACAATCTAATATTGTCAGGCTACATGGAGTGTCTGTCTCCATTATATCGGATAGAGATCCCCGATTTACGTCTCGTTTCTGAAACAAATTGCAAGAAGCCCTAGGTACTCAGTTGTATTTTAGCACTGCATTTCATCCTCAGACAGATGGACAATTTTAGCGTGTAATTCAAATATTGGAAGATATGCTCCGATGTAGTACACTAGAGTTTGAAGATAATTGGGAGAGGTATCTACCTTTGATTGAATTTGCTTACAATAATAGTTATCAGGCCAGTATTAAAATGGCTCCGTATGAAGCTTTGTATGGTAGAACATGTAGAACACCGTTATATTGGACAGAGCTCAGTGAAAAGAAGATACATGGGGTTCATTTGATCCGGGAAACAGAAGAAAAAGTGAATGTTATTCGGGATAGTCTAAAAGCAGCTTCCTATCGTCAAAAATCATATGCCGATTTTAAACGAAAAGAGATTGAATTTCAGGTCAGTAATAAGGTATTCCTGAAATTGTCTCATTGGATGAAAATTTTTCGATTCGGTCGAAAAGGTAAATTGAGTCAAAGATTTATTGAGCCATATGAAATCATAGAAAGAATTGGACTGGTCGCTTATCAATTGGCATTACCACCGGAACTTGATAGAATCCATAATGTTTTGCATGTTCTATGCTACGACTGTATCGATAGATCCTTCACATGTTATTTTTCCGACAGAAGTAGAGATTCAGCCGGATATGAGTTACAGTGAAAAACCAGTTAAGATTTTGGCTCGAGAGACAAAGGAGCTCAGAAATAAAAAGATAAATTTGGTGAAAGTACTATGGAAAAAGCATGGGATTAAGGAAGCGACAAGGGAACCGGAGGAGAAAATGAGGAAACATTACCTGAACCTCTATACTGGTAAGATTTTCGAGGACGAAAATCCTTAAAAGGGGGGAGAGTTGTAATGGCCTAAATTCAAGGTTATCGAAACAGTGGTTTCGTAACCACAAATCCAATTTAAAGAGAAACTTATTCTAATATTTTTGCATCAATATTGATAAGATGGGAAAATCGTATGAAAATATCGATAGAAAAATTTTACCGAATTAGTGGTTAGTTAGAAAAAGAAATTATTGAAGAAATTAGGTAAAAACAAGGTATCAAGACCTTGATCTCGTAAAAATAAGTCAAAATATTTTTATAAATATTTATGAAATTTTAGTAATATGGTATTAAAATTTCATTAGAAAATTTTTACGTTTGGGTAGTTAATTAAGTAAAAAAGACTAAATTGAAAAGGGTGTAAAAGTTACTAAAAGAATTAAATAGTCAATAGTTAAATGAGGAGGGACATAAATTTCAAATAAGCCCAAAGGAGATATTTTGGGGGGGATAAGCTGAGAAAAATTAGGAGAATTGGTGAAATAAGGGCAAAATAGGAAAATAACAAAATTTACTAAAATAAAAATGGGACCAAATTGGAATATCTAGAATTCTCTTCATATTTCTTCATTATCATCAGCCAAAAACATCCTAAGGGTTTATTCAAGCAGATATTTCATAATTTTCACACCAAGTGAGTTAATCTTTGCCTTTTTCTTATAATTTTTGTGTTTTTAAGACTTCTACAACTAGGTCCTACTATTAAATTCATTAGTTTTTGATTTCATGGATGAAATTGAAAGTCATTATGGTTGAGTGCTGTAAGTTTATGATGAAATAGCATGAAATTGAAGTTTTAATCTGTATATGAAATGATTTTATTAGGTAATTTCAATAGAAATTAATTTTTAGGACCTAATTGTGAAAATATTTGGAATTAAAGTCTAGTGCTGAAATTCTGATTCCCAAAGGTTATAAAGTAGTTTAAAGTGATAGAATAAAGTGTTAATTGAGAAAAATCAGCTCAATTGAGAGGCTAATTGAGTAGGGATGAAATTATCATTTATTAAAAGCTTAGGGGAAAAATGGTAATAAACATCTTGTACTAAAACAGTTTTGGACAGCAGCAGTAGACTAACTTTGAAAAATCAGCATAAATTGTGGAAATCAAATTAGAAGATGAAAAAAAATGGAATTAAAGCTTATTGAGTCTAGTTTCTCATAGAAGAAACAGTGTAAGCAATGGAATTATAAATCATGAGATATAATAAATTTTGTGAGACAAGATCAGAATGAATTCGTGTTCCCCTGTTCTGATTTTGGAAAATCATCAAAAATTGGAGAAAAATAATTAGGGGTTAAAATTTACATTTTTAAATTATTAATGAGCATATTTTTAAAAGAAACAAATGGAAACATCATCCAAATTTTTTACTAAGAGATAATTAATTTTTAGCAAAGAAAGGTCGAAGCTGTCAGACAGCAGAATAGGGGTAAGTTTGAAGATTTTACTGTACTTATTAGCTGAACCAAAAATTCTGAAAATTTTATGGTAGAAGGTATTTGAGTCTAGTTTCAGAAACATCAAGCGATTTTTAATTTGGAATTCTGTAGCTTGAGATATAAATAATTTAGTGACTTTGAATCAAGTAGACAGCTTTGAATGAACTATAAATAATAGTGGAATTATAGAGAATGTTACATATGAACATAGAATGTATTAAATTGATGATTAAATTTATTTATTTAGATCTAGAAAATTCAAATACGAAGCTAGATCAAGGAAAAGAAAAAGTTTAGGATTAGTAGATTTTTGTATAAAAACAAGTATCGAGGTAAGTTCGTGTAACTTGAATTATATTCTTAAATGCTTGAGATGTATGTTATTGATGTGAATATGATTTGAATGTTCGTTGTATGAAAATTGATGAAACATTGATATATTTGATAAAAAAGGGGAAGAAATTCCAGTTGAATGGAAGGAAAATTTGATGGATCTTTGAAAAGGAATTGACGGTAAAAAGGATCTAACCCGGATAGGTGATCCTATCCTGATATAGCCCTCCCGTAGAATATGTGTAAAATTCTTTTAGCTCAGATGGTTAATCCGAATTAGGGTCTGAATTTAGCCTGGACTGGTAATTCAGATCCAAGCTCATTAGAGTAATTTTTGTTGCAGGGGATTTAGCCTGGACTGGTAATCCCGACAATACTCTATGAGTTTATATTACAGGGGATTAGACAGGATTGGTAATCCCGCTGTAAGGATGAGGCACCCGAGTGTGCTCTCTGAAATGGAAATGTGCGCACATAAATATGAATTGACGGACTTGGAATTGTACACTAAAAGTGTACCTCTGAAAATCCATTGAAATTCTGAGAAATCTAAAGGGATAAATATGGAAAAATAACAAGGGAATGGAAATCATGGTATTGATGAGCTCATCAATCATGGTATATGTACAAGCCCAATTATGCCCGACCCAAACTAAAAAGCCTAAACCCAAATTACATCAGCCCAAACCACTAATTCTAGCCTAAACCAATAAAAAAAAAAAGTAAAAAAGGAAAAACCACAGTTACCCCATGCTTTGCTGGCCACCCCATGCCTTTTGCCACCCCACGCCTCTGCAAGCACCATTACCAGCACCTCCATACCTGCAAAGATGTAAGCGCACCAAATGAATATGACAAAGATAAATAATATTTTCCTAGTTTTGTAATCGGATATAAAGCCGAGAAATAAACGATTGTAAAGAAGGGGAGATCGATTGTATTTTGGGGGAGAGAACCGATTGAAAATAGGGAATTTTGGAAAAAAACATTGTATTTTATACACACAAAGATTGAAATATAAAAAAAGAGCAATCAAAAAGAAAAGGTTGATTTCAAAAGTCTTGTACATTGTTTTTCTCGGTCTATTTCGCTTTTTTTTGCTTTGCATGCGTTTTAGTATAATAAAGAGAAGATAGAAGACTTACTTTGCTAACGAGCCACCAAATCTCGCCTTCTTCGCCAAATCGAAGGTTGAGAAGTGGTTTTGAGGTCGAAATTGATGAGCCTTGAACCGGGCTTTAAATGAAGGCATAAGGGAATGCTATGGTAGACCACCATCCATCGCTCATGGTGGACTGACGGTGGTTGAACAGCGGACCAAATGGGGCAAACATTTTGGGTTTCCCTTTTCTTTCCTTTTTGTTTTTTGTCAGTAATGTTTAATTGATTTTGGGGTTATAGATTTTTAGTTAAAAGGCATTTGAAAAAGGAAATAAAATGGGGTTTTAAATTATTTGTAAAAGGAAGGCCGCATTTCAACCTGCTTAATGTGCCTTTTAAGTTGAAAATGGGGGAATTTCGCATTGAGTCCTCCCCCTTTGCGCAAGCACTCAACCATGCCTTATTTATTTCACTTCATTTTTTTAATTTGGCTTCAAAATTTACCCATGTTGGCAATTCGGTCCGCGTCTAAGCATTACATTATGGGACCTGGATTATTTCCAGTTTTAGTCATTGTGCATTTGCACATTATCTGATGGTCCCCATGTTGGTTTCGTTATTTTCAGATTACCCCTTTCATTTTAAATTTATTTTAATTAGGCTTATTATCTATTCAATTCTTATTTCCAAAAGGATTCATTCAATTTTTTATTTTTTATTTTTTATTACTATTTTTATTTATTTATTTATTTATTTTTTCTTCTCTTTTAGCCGAGATTGCTTTATTGGTTTTGCCTTGTTGAAAAATCATTGTTTTGGAATTTTCATGTTATTATCTTAACATTTTGTATAATATTCCATTTAAGTACTTTTATATATATGTACATATATACACGTATATTTTAAAATCTAGATTATTCGTGTTTTCTCTGCATTTATTATTATTATTATTAGTATTTGTATTATTATTATTATTATTATTATTCATCTTTTATTATTATCATTATTACTATTATCATTATATTTATACTTATATTTATTTTGTTCTAATACCATTTCTTTTTACTATTTCCATTATCATTATTATTATAGATACATATATATATCCTTTTACTACTGTTTTTATATACATATATTTTAAATATCATTACTATTATTATTATGACTTAACAAATAGTTATTACCTTTATTTTAGTATCATCCCTATTATTATCATCTTATTCTTAAACTAATTAATTTCATATAGATATTATATTATACACCTTCCTTTTATATTTATTTACTTGTTACTTCATTACTAATTATTTTAACTTGTTATTATCATTATTTATTGTTATTGTAAATATATTATTTTTCTTCTTATTTAACCTATTATTACTATTGTTTTTTTACTTTATTATTATTACTATTATCATTATTCATTACTTTATTATTATTATTACTACTATTAAATTAGTATTATTATATTTTACTATTATTATTTGTATTACTATTATTTTAATCATTTTCATCATCATTGTCACTTTTTATTTTGCCATGTTTTATTTATTTATTTACTTACGTATTCGATCATTTTATTTACCTCATGCTTTTGTTTTATATTTTTATATTACTAGCTTTGCTTTCATCCTTTTATAATTTCTCATATCGTTGTTATTGACAATCATCACACTTATTATTATGTTCTTATGCATGTTAATACCATATTTTGCGCTTATGTTTTACTAAATCACGTTTTTACCTAATATATTAAAAACGATTCTTCCATAAAAGTAATATCTCGTATTAGGTAATTCGAGATAATCGTGTCTGACTTCTTCGGGTTTCGATTTTTCTCATTTAACCTAAATAACGGAATATTCTTTTAAATTACAATCTGAGTCTTAAAATGTTTATTTTTAGAGATACGAGGTGTGATGCCCTAACTTACGGGTATGACATTTTGTTACCTCAAAATAAGATTTTTCGCAAATAGAGGCAATACTCGGTGTTCGAAATTCGAGGAAACGTGCCTAACTTATCGGGTTTCGATTCTCCTCGCTCATCCTAACTAACCGAATATCCTTTTGAAAGAGGTCAAAATACATTAATTTTAAGTGAAGGCAAGCTCATCCTCAAAGTTCGAGGTGTCATGTCCTAACTTACTGGGCATGACGTTTTATTACTTCGAGATGAGGAAGTCTTTAACATCCATTTTAACTTATTCAATCATTTTTAAATAGTATTAATGCAAAGAGAGATCGATTTTAAATTCTTTCAAGTTTTTAGATTTTCGACATTGAGACATTAATTAATCAACTAGGTACCAATTTTGGGCGTATCGGGTGCTAACCCTTCCTCGTATGTGAATCGACTCGAACTCATTTTTTGATTTTCGCAGACCAAAAACCATCATTTTAGTAAATCTTAAACTTTATTAAAATGATTAATCAAAGGTGATCCGATCACACCTCATCAAAAAAAGATTGGTGGCGACTCCAGTTTTTTCATTTTCATTTTCAAAATCCAAGTCGACTACCGTTTTACAAAAAAATGGTTACGATAGTATATATTACTGGTACAGGGAAATTATTGGACTAACTTGAATGTTGAGTTTGTGCATGTTAGGATAATAATGCATTGAATGGATATATGAATGTTTAGTGCATTGTATTGAAAATATTAGGTAAGTATAATTGTTGTTACATGAGCTTACTAAGCACAACGTGCTTACCCTGTTTCCTTTTCCCCTATTTTTTAATGTTAAGAGCTAGGAGGTCGGATTCGGTCGGAGACACATCACACTATCAACCTCAAGATTTCAATATATAAAGAAACTTTATTTTGGAAATCAATGGCATGTATAAGCTAATAAAGTAAATGTTAATGCGAAATGAATGTAAGGTCAGCCATTGGTATGGCTAATAAATCTTGGTTTTGGTATATGATGAGGTTAATAAATATGCATGAATGTATCTTGAAAATATGTTGAATTGGATTGGTTGATGTAGATTGGTCTCGGTTTAAAATTATAGGGAAGTTTAGATAATTATAAAGGGGTTATATTGAGTTAAAAAAATTAATTCGTAAACTCTGGTAATGCCTCGTACCCTATTCTGGCAACAAATACGGGTAGAGGGTGTTACAGAGCTCCTCTGTACCTTATGTTTGGTATTTGTGTTAATTTGTTGCTCCGAAATTCAAGTCAAATGGGCCTCAAGAATCAGTGCATACATGGTTAATTACGGTTAAGCAAGCCTAAAAAACTTGGTGTTTATACATTAAGAGTAGTCCTTCCTTAGTTGATACGAACTCGCCTCGGGAGTGATTTGAGTCGTATTAGTTTCTCGATCGTAAATTGGGTAAGTCTCGGCTCGTTCGAAGAAGGCTGGAACAAAGTAAGGAAATAGGCTCACAAGGGTTTCTAAAGAGGGTTTTAAAATAGTTGAATGGTGTATGGGTTAAAATGGCTAAGGCTGGAGAATGAACCAACAATATTAAGATTGTTGACCCGAGTCTCAAAAATGGCACTTAGATGAATTTCGATTTAGGAAAATAACAAGAATCTTGACCCACTATCAAGAGTGATAGGAACCAAAGGTATAACTTTGAACTTCCATACCAGCAAAGGTGATAAGTTCGGGATAATAAGGAAAGATAGACGCCACAAGACGAATTCTCGATAAGTCAAATCAATCCTAAAGTGAATAAAGAGAATTGAATTCTCACTAGAATAATAAAGTTCATAAAAGTGACAGTCTAAAATTCTGTAACCTTTACAACCAGCTTGAAACATCTATTTATAGCTAAAAACTAAGGGATAGCCGAATAAGCACATAAGCATATAAAAGGTCAGTTTTAATCAATTCAAATGATCTGAAAATTTCCATGAAGTTTCCTTGGTGCTTATTTAAAGGTTCCAGCAGTTGGAAATTAAATTTGAGCTGTATAGTTCTAAAAAATTCGACCAAAAGAGTGCATGGTAATGAGTTGGCTGCTTCAATTAGCTGAACAGTCTTGGTGCCTTAATAATTTCAGCTTGGGCACACCGAAAGTCAAAGAAATCATATAGCTGAATATGGTGAATAAGTGTGGCTGATGGTGTTCTCGATGAATGGCTCTTAATGTTTCATAAAAGTCGCATGGAGAAGATAAGTAGCAGCAGCTGTATTAATTCACTCAAGGACCTTTTGAGCTACACAAAAAAAACACATGGAAAACTCCAATCAGCAACTTCTTTCTTAAATGTCGTCCATGAACATGCAAGATGCATGCTTCCTCATTAAATGCCTTCCAATGCACCTTGCTTGCTGGTCAGCTGATTTAAGCACCAATTAAATTCGATCCAAGAAATATGAATGCCTGTACATCAAATTAAGTCAGCTTAAGACACATTAAAATTCAGCAGCCTTAAGACAACTTTAATTCGACTAGACAACTTAATTAACCATCAATGCCATGTTCAGCTGGACAAAACAATTAAATATGTCCTGTTCTTGACACATTAAAGTTATGCGCAAACTATGACAAATTAACTTGCTGTAGCTTAGGACAAATTTAATCCATTAAATTTAGCTGACACATTTAAAACATGTTAAAACTAAGACAAAATAATACGTGCACATTAATTCGGCTAACACACATTAAAATCATGTAGTAACTATGTCACATTAAAATAATGCACTAACTTAAACATATTTAAGCTAATTAAATGATTAGAATTTAAACACATTAAAATTCTATTTTATTCCAGTTGAAATAAATTACTAACTTAATAATTTTATTCCAGCTACTAAAATATGCATGAAAATTTAAATATCATGTCCTCAAGCTCAACGAGCTATCATGAAACTGAGTTGAGCTCAAGCGAGCTAGATCAAGCTACATTAATCTCAAGGAATGAGCAAACAAGCTCATTGGGCTGGAATTAAGCTGACTTGAGCTCGTTGAACGGAAATCAAGCTTCATTTTACATTTGGGCCCCTCGAGCTTAGGCCATTCTCGATGTTGTGGAGTTGGGTCATAACATGATGAGACCGGGTTCGCATCATTCCCTCCCTCTTGAAGAAGATTTGTCCTCAAATCGGGCTACTTGCTCGAGAAAAATTTTTCAAGATCACAAACCCTTTTGTTCATGATCCAGACAAAATCAGTTTCAACATTCCGAGAACCACAAATGGCTCGGAAAGAAAAAAGGTCATTTGCATGCCCTCCCTCTTTAGGAGGGTACCACCTCACATTGTCACCTACAAAAGAATAAAACAAATTAGTGACTCGATGAAGGTTAAACACAAAGGAACCTTCCGAAATTTTATTCACAATTTGAACAAATAAACCAATTCCAGGATCAAAAATAGAAGTCGGACATACCTTTTTCGAATTGGTCTTCATATTCGGCAACAAAGAAGGCATTAGACTCAATCTCAAATTATAATCATCATGCAACAAGAATTTATTCAAAAAAATATGTAATCCAAACATCATTCGTGCAAAGCATGCATGATCAAATAATCGAAACATCTTACATTCCAATTTGTTATTGAATAAACGATCCAAGAGAAATGTTTTTAAACACTCATAAATCTCGAATCTCATCCGCACATCATTGTTCAAGCAAATTAATTTAATGCAACAACTTAATGAGTGCAAATTTTCATCATAGTGAGAAGTTTCATATGATTCAAGATCTTGCATAATTAAACCTTGCAATTGCCGATTGGTTTTTACCTTACTAACAAACTCACCAACATCACAATTTCCAATGGGAATACTTGCCTTGCCATCTTTTAAGACAAACATGCTATCAACAATCAAAGAATAGCAATTGATCACATCAATGGACAGATCCTTTTCAAAACGCAAGTCATGAACAAAGCTGTCAATACGATTCGGATGGAGTAGGTTAAGGAATAAAGAATTCTCACCTTGCTTATTGTTAGGAATAGGGAAATGAAGATCGAGTTTACCTTTTTCAACCAATATAAACCTTCTCTCTTCGGAAATGTAGTGATGACCAAAATTTTTATTTCGATTAACCTGAAATGACGATGAAACACAAAGACAACTTGTGTTTTTCAAAGTGTTGCATTCATAATAATGAAAGAGGCTAATGTCACCATGGACAATGGTCTCAAAGGGACATGATGATATGTTATTCACACATTGGACGTATGAATCGATACCAGGATCAAAAGTATGAACTGATCTTACCTTTTCGATAGGAAACATGAATTTCATGTACAGCCATATAAAATAAGGAATGAACGATTTGCCAAATTTCGTTTCCTTAGTCAAAGACCAGGCATCATACAAATTGTTCACACAAAGTTTAGGGTGCTGGAGTTTCCCACAATACGAACCAAAATAGTAAATTCCAAGTTTGAACGCACAAGTTTGTTTACTTATTCCAAAGTGTAGCAAATGTTTCATTTTTGTCATTAAATCAAACATGCCGATCCAAAAGGATTTGTGCATATACAGAATCAAAATATCTCATCAGGACAGATTTGCACAAATTCAAGGATGTCACACAAGGCATGAGATGATTCACATAATCACCACAATCAAACAACTTAAACACTTTTCGTGAAAACCCGTTTTCACGTGAGATCATATTTGGTGTTTGTCAATCTAATCGAACAACATCAACAGATTTTTCATCACAAAACAAATCAAGAAAAAAAACTTCTCACGTTTCCACTTAGAACAAATTTATCAACCACAAACAAAGAATAATGAGTAATTGTTTCAAAATAAAGAGATCTTTTAAAAACGAAGTCATCGAAAATTTTATCGACAACTTTTAAACCTATTTGCCGTGGCTCGATTGCTAAAGATTCCTTACCTTTAAACACTTGTGGTTAGATTCCACCTTCAACCTTATATTTTTCAATCAAATGAAAGCGTCTCACATCAGGGAAGTATTGCA
Source organism: Gossypium arboreum (assembly GCF_025698485.1). Taxonomy (NCBI): domain Eukaryota; kingdom Viridiplantae; phylum Streptophyta; class Magnoliopsida; order Malvales; family Malvaceae; genus Gossypium; species Gossypium arboreum. Next base: position 4,437,084 of record NC_069081.1, read on the forward strand.
GTTGGAACTTATCACATGATTCTTCAAAAACCTGAAAATGAGAAACAGCACAAGGACAACTCACATGTGGATTAGTTGAAACAACACTCACTTTTTCTTATTTTCTCTCATATCTTCCAGACATGAAGGATCCACGTATGAGATATGATCATCTTTTTGAGATGAGTCTTCGTGGATGATTAACTTTGCACATATAAAGAATTACTTGGACCTTCTCATTCGACACCGTAATAGGATCCAAACTTAAAGTTTCCTTTGCTTCGTCTCGAATTCCTTGTTGAATAGGAATCATGATATGGATCTCTTCGGGGATGACCTTCCGTGAGTGAAGACTTGGATGCATACGAACCATGTTCACTTCTTCGTTTGGACTTCTCCGCAGAGGAATACTTTGAAGCGTTTGAAGAAAAATTTCTACCTTCTTGTTGGTAGTCTCGAAAGGGTTCAAATTCATGGTTTTTTTCATACCGACTCAACTTCCTTGATGAATAATAACCTCGGTATGAGTCTAACCTCGAGTAATCATTGGATACGTGTCTCTGTGATGATCTTGTCTCCGTCTTTTGATTTGCAGAACTTTGATACGTTTGGGCTTTTTTTTCAATATGTTCCAAACGTTCTCGTATTGGTTTTAGTCGTCTTTGGAGCATTTGACCCACCTCATGAATAAATCTTGATATGTTGGGTCTGACAGATCATTATCATAATTACCATTACTTTCGGTATTTCGAGACATGGTGTTTACTTAGGCAAATCTCACACTTTCTCTCAAAAAAAAATCACAATTTTGGCTCTTACACACTCGAATAATCTCACTATACACTCGTGCATTTTTCATCTCTATTCGCCTCTCTTGATTCACAATGGACTACTTAGACTTAGCAGTCATGGTGTAGAGTCAGCTTACAAAAATGATGTTTGGTTTGGATAGGAAATGTTGTTGGAACAAGGGTAGGCTAGAAAAAAAAAACAAAAGGATGAAAGTGTGGCTGTTTTTTATTACTATTTTCAAATTTTACACTTCAAATATATATTCTTTTCCCTTTTTTTTGAATTTTTCTTTTTTTTTTTGCTAAAATGCAATTCTGGGAATAGAAAAAACTTCGATTCTTACCTTAATTTAACCAGCTCTGATACCATATGATACGAACTCACCTCGGGAGTGATTTGAGTTGTATTAGTTTCCCGATCGTAAATTAGGTAAGTCTTGGCTCGTTCGAAGAAGGCTGGAACAAAGTAAGGAAATAGGCTCACAAGGATTTCAAAAGAGGGTTTTAAGATAATTGAATGGTGTATGGGTTAAAATGACTAAGGCCGGAGAATGAACCAACAATATTAAGATTGTTGACCCGAGTCTCAAAAATGACACTTAGATGAATTTCTTTTAGGAAAATAACAAGAACCTTGACCCACTATTAAGAGTGATAGGAACCAAAGGTATAACTTTGAACACCATACCAACAAAGGTGATAAGTTCGAGATAACAAGAAAAGATAGGCGCCACGAGACGAATTTTCGATAAGTCAAATCAGTCCTAAATGAATAAAGAGAATTGAATTCTCACTAGAATAATAAAGTTCATAAAAGTGACAAAGTCTAAAATTTTGTAACCTTTACAACCAGCTTGAACACCTATTTATAGCTAAAAACTAAGGGATAGTCGAATAGGTACATAAGCATATAAAAGGTCAGCTTTAATCAGCTCAAATGATATGGAAATTTCCATGAAGTTTCCTTGGTGCTTATTTGAAGGTTCCAGCGGCTGGAAATTAAATTTGAGCTGTATAGTTCTAAGAAATTCGACCAAAAGAGTGCATGGTAATGAGTTGGCTGCTTCGGTTAGATAAACAGTCTTGGTGCCTTAATAATTTTAGCTTGGGCACACCAAAAGTCAAAAAAATCATGTAGCTGAATATGGTGAATAAGTGTGGCTGATGGTGTTCTCGATTAGTGGCTCTTAATGTTTCATGAAAGTCACATAGAGAAGATAAATAGCAGCAGCTGTATTAATTCACTCAAGGACCTTTTGAGCTACACGAAAAAACACATGGAAAACTCCAATCAGCAGCTTCTTTCTTAAATTCCGTCCATGAACATGCAAGATGCATGCTTCCTCATTAAATGCCGTCCAATGCACCTTACTTGCTGGTCAGCTGAATTAAACACCAATTAAATTCGGTCCAAGCAATATGAAAGCCTGCACATCAAATTAAGTCAGCTCAAGACACATTAAAATTCGGTAGCCTTAAGACAACTTTAATTCAGCTAGACAGCTTAATTAACAATCAATGCCATGTTCAACTGGACAAAACAATTAAATATGTCCTATTCTTGACACATTAAAGTTATGCACAAACTAAGACAAATTAACTTGCTGTAGCTAGGACAAATTTAATCCATTAAATTCAGCTGACACATTTAAAACATGTTAAAACTAAGACAAAATAATACGTGCACATTAATTCGGCTAACACACATTAAAATCATGTAGTAACTATGTCACATTACAATAATGCACTAACTTAAACATATTTAAGCTAATTAAATGATCAGAATTTAAACACATTAAAATTCTATTTTATTCCAGCTGAACTAAATTACTGACTTAATAATTTTATTCCAGCTACTAAAATATGCATGAAAATTTAAATATCATGTCCTCAAGCTCAATGAGCTATCATGAAGCTGAGTTGAGCTCAAGCTAGCTAGATCGAGCTACATTAATCTCAAGGAATGAGCAAACAAGCTCATTGAGCTGGAATTAAGCTGATTTGAGCTCATTGAACGAAAATCAAACTTCATTTTACATATTGGCCCCTCGAGCTTAGGCCATTCTCGATGTTGTGGAGTTGGGTCGTAACATGATAAGACTGATTTTGCATCATTAGTGCACAAGTTCCATATCCAAATGAATGTAAGGAAGTATCGGAGAGGTGTTGTATATAATGATAAAGAAGATACATGATAATATGATTTGCCTTCAGTATGGGACTTGTTGCAAACCGTGACTGGTGAAAACCGAACCTTGCCGGAGGACACTTATGTGTTCATACAAGAAGGGGAGTTAAGATGATACGGAGATGATATTGTTATATAGCTTAGATGAGTGGATTTGAAGATACAAGAAAATTTGGTTCTTCAAGAACCGGGGATAAAAAGCTAACACAAGGAAGGGAGTATGTAGAAAAAAAATAGTGTATAGGGTATTGCATGCTGCATGAAAGCATTAGCACTAAACCCGTCTATCGTAAATGGCAATCCACATAAGTGGCATATTCGCGGAATAGATGTGCCTGTGATTCTCCTATATGAGTATAGAAACAACATTGTTCGCCAATCGACTAAGTTGATTTGTGGTATCATCTGCCAGTTGATCTGTAAGCCATAGTAATGTATCGGCCAACCATGGTGAATTAATTGAGTCCCTTTTTCTTTAATGTCCGATAGTAATTAAGGTGAGATTGTTTTCCCCAAAACTCACTAAGTTCTTATGAACTTACCCAATTTCTTCTTCCTTTTAAGTTTTTAGGTTAAGCATGGTGATTAAAGGGACGTAGCCAAACTTGCGACCATTTGTGAGCCTTTTTAATTTTTGAGGTTAACATGTATTTGCTACGGGTGTTAGGTCACTTATTAGAAACCACCAAGCTGAAGGTTTTTAATCTGTATTGAATGATATTTTGAAAACTACGAATGTTGAATGGAAGCCTTGACGACTTAACAAGATTTATGATTCATTGATGTTAATTAAGTAGGCACAAGAGGGTTATGCTGTGCACCCTTAATGCAGCGGATCTTTTATTCAAAATTTTGCTTCCAAATATAAGTAAACTTAAACTAAAGGAGTACCACTTTGGAAAAAGGGTATCAACAAAAAAAGATAATGTTCTTTTCTAGATAGAAAAGCTAATAGACGTGTTCTCAAATCGAGTCAACCTGTGACGCTCCATACCCAAATTTGGAGGTCGAGTTGGGAGTAGGGTGTCACATTTTTATAAATAAGTTATTGAAAAAAAATTATAACATTTTTTTATAAATAACAATATTATTTTATAATATATAACATTGATACATAAATAAGTTATGTATGTAGTTGGCCATAATTTTTATAAATAAATATATTATAACACTTTTATAACATGTAAATTACTTTTTATAATAATTTTTTACCATAATATTTAAAACATGTAAATATACAAATTATTTTTATAATATTTTTAGGATTTATAATATAAGAATTTTTTTACATAACCATCACAAATACTCATACGTGTTCATGCTTATAATATAATTTTTATAACTTGTATAAAATATATTCTTTTAAAAATTGGATTTGGGAGTAATTACTTGAGTAATTACTCCAACTCTCCCCTCTCCTTTAAGAATTGGAATGTGTAATTGGAGCACTCCAATTACACTAAGTTCGGTGAGTCTCATCAATTACAATGGTTACCCAAACATGTTACCCTTGTGTAGTTACAAACAATTACACGTAGATCCATTTACTAGGTGGCTTTCCAAACACTACCTAAATATTTATATTTTTCGTATATTTAGAATTTAGTCTCCATATTTTTATTTTTAGGAATTTAGTCTATTTACTTTTCAAATTTAAAATTCAGGTCTATTTGTTAACACTTGTTTGTTTAATTGTTGGGTGACAATTTGAATTTTTTTCTTTTAAAAAATACTCATTTGGTGTCTATGTAACAAAAAACGATATAGTAATTAATCTAAATTTAACAGAGAATTTTAATAGTGTTAACAATTCTTTAAAATTCAAATAAACATTTTAATTAGAATGAAATAGTTAGATTAACTAATAAAAAATTGAGGTATCAAATTATGTCAAAATTAAAATATAAATATCATATCTAAATTTGAACAAAATATAGGGATCAAAATTCAAATTTAACAAATCTTATATAACCTAAAAAATTTAAAAATAAATTTAGCCATTAATTTAGCATGTAAAAAATGAACAAATGTCATGAAGGAAGGTGTTAGGGTCTTCCTTATAGATATACTAATATGGATGCGTTTGGTTAATTATTTATTTGTGTCAAATTTTAAAATACAAATTTGAAGGTTCAAATATACTCTAAGTCATATGCACTTTGTGTAGTTGAAATTTAGTTTTGCTACTTTTATTTTTAGAAATATAGTTATCTACTTCTAATTTAAAATTTAGGTACAATATTTACCATCATTAAAATTTTTCTATTTAATTTTATGATATGACATTTTAAAATTTAAAAAAACTTAATAGTCATAAAACAATAAAAGTAACCTTGAATATACTTATTAGGATTTTTTCTTAAAACTTTTATTTGAAATCATCATTATAAAATAACTTTTTATTGGAATATGGTTTTTAAAGAAAAATTGATAGTGATTATTTTGATTGAAAAGTTTATAATATTAATAATTTATACTAACTGATGATATCATAAAATTATATATAATCATGTAATATTTTAACTGAAAAATTAAAACTATTACTTACTTGAACTAATTAATAATATTATAAAAATATAAGAATCAAATTATATTAACAATTAAATGTTAAGTAGATAAAATATGAATACTGAAATTTAGTTGTTTTATAAAATGAAACAAAAAGAAAAGGAAATGAAATGAAGCATAATGGGTGAGTATGCCAATGTCATGGAAGCAATGTCTTTTGGATTTATGCATAGGTATATAGATAGTAGTAAAGATCTTAAAAATGGGTTCAGGCTAGTGTCACGGGCTAAAGTGTAAAGCTCGTGACCATGGCGCAAGATGTACCCTATGGAGATCTATCGATTAGATGAGAATCATTTAGCCTACGAGAACTGGCCCGATTCAAAGAACTGTTGGAGAAGCCTGTCAGATTAAAGCCTAGTTGGCCCAATAATGAAAATATGGCAACATAGGCTGTTTTTAGTAAATATAGGAATCATATCTTGTAGATTTAATTTGATATGGTTTATCTTGTAAATCCCATGATTTAAGGGATAGGCTAATCTCGTTCGTCAATGTAACTTAATCTAGATTTTCGGTTTTGGGGGAGCTCAACTATAAATAGAGAGCCTCCCCCTCACTTGGAAATTACTTCATTCCATTGTAATTTCAATTCTTAAGAGTAATAGAATTCTTGGAGAGCATTTACTCAAAAACCTCTCATGCATTCTTTCTGTGGCTTTCTGTTATTCTTTTGTGGCTTTTTGGTATAAATTGCTTCCATTATACAAATTGGTGTCTTGGAGAAATTCTAAAGGAATCCTCGCTTGTAGTGTTTAGGTTGACTTAGGCGAGTTTGGTACGAACGGATCGCCTAAGGCCGCACGAATCGGGAGACGAAAGATCTAGCCCTATAACACTAGTACATTGAATTATTAAATGCCTTTCTCAAACGGCTCAAATCATAGAGATTGGGGCTCGACTTGGGCTTTAGACAACATTTTTATCATCCTAATCACTACATAATATTTATAAAAGGATTTCTACCAAAAATATTATTTATAAGAGAATAATAATTATTATTTTTATTTTTATTTTTAAAATTTAGTTTTTTTATTTTTATTTAAAATTATTCTGTTGAATTCATTAATTTGCCATTTTAAAATAAAATTTTGAAATAAAATAAAAACTCATTTAGTAGTTATGTAAAAACTATTGTAATAAACTTAAATTTAATAAAAGAATTCTAAGGACATTGATAATTGAACTTACATTTTAAATTAAAAAAGTTAAATTAAAATTTTAAAATAAAATAAATGACTAAATTTCAAATAAAAAATATAAAACTTAAAATATATTTTGATAATTGAAATAAATAAGTTGTTGAATTGGCTTTTCATTTGAATTTTAAAACATATATTGTGATGGATTTTGTTATCATCATTGATTGATGTGTATATAGAATGGCTAATCATTCTTTATCCATCAGTTAATAAAAAGGATAAAGTATTACTTCACTAAACCCTAATAAAATTACAATTTCTCACCAAATAAATCGTATCCATTACATCTCTCCTCAACTTACTCTTAATTTTAAAGGCTAAATGCTACTTTATAGGGTTATTATTTGATCACCAAAAAATATCTGATAGAAAGTTAAAATTTTGATTAATTTTTAAATAAAATGTTACTAAATTTGTAATTTCTTACTTAAATTTTATCATGGTCATAATTGGAATGTCGAAGTTCAAAAATAAGCAAATACAAACTAAATTGATGCGTAAAGCAAATTTGGGGCTGAAGTAAAAATTTAGAATAGTTTAGGCTGCTGAAAAAAAAAATCAAATGTTGACTTTGAAGGATTCAAATATTTCGTTCAACAAAAATCTTAGAAAAATCCGATTCTTACTTAAGCATTGGTTAGTGCTTAATTATTACCAAGAATTTAGGCATAAATTGTGAGACTTGGTTCCTTCAGAATTAGTATAAAAAGAGGTGTAACTGGGCATTGGCTGGAGTTGAGAATTTATTTTAGAATTTGCGTCCATAATATCTTGAAGTTTTCTGCCTTATTCTTTTTCTTTTTATATTTTGGTGAAATTCCCCCTGAAGTCCCTTTCATTTACTTTCAAAACCTTGCATTCTATCTAAACTCTCAAAATTTCATCAAGCATGACCAAATTCATGTTCAACTAATCCCCGCTTAGCTTTAGGCAGATAATCAATCCAACTGAGAATCTTGAGAAATTAACCTACACTAAAAATCTTTAACACGGTATTCATTATCTCTCCGGAATATGGGACAAGTATAACTGTCTATTTAAGTTAATTCAAATTCAACTCAGAAAGAGCCTGTTGGGTTGTCAATTGTTTGACGTACAATTGGGAAAACGGATCAGTCAACTACCACATTCAAGTTCCCGCAAACAAATTGGCATGTCCAGGTGGAGAAGGCCAGTTGGATTCCATCAAGGGAGATAATGATCAGATTTTAATGACCCACGCGGTTGATGCCATTGATTCGACTTGAGCTCTTCTAGATTGCAAGGCTTTCGAGGTCTTAAATTGTGGACACGTGTTACGTGGTTAAACAGTTGGTAAGGATTGGCTTGTAGGGCATCCCAAAATCAACTACACAAGTAAGAGTTGGCGATTAAGGCGTCCTTAATTCGTCTTCGAGGGTTGATTCGAGTTTGGAATATATCGAGTCTAAGGCTAAAAATTTACATATTTGATTATCTAATTTAATTTTATTTTTCACATTTATAATTCAACGATTATTTTGTTCTATTTATTTCTATTTTTTTTATCTTTAATCAACTAAAACCCCTTCGTTTTATTTTCAGCACAACACGTTACAAGTCATGGGCACAATTGCTGGCACAACGTTAAAATCTGGTCACGCAAAAACAATATTAAGAATCCTAGTCCCTGTTGGATCGACCCTGGTTCTTTAAACTATTGTTTAGTTTAGCAATCACGGTTCAGTCTATGAACTAATACGAACAAATACGAATACGCGGTTATCCACCCAAGCCACACTAGAATGCTCAATCGAGCTAATCCAACGAAGAACATGCCTAGGCGCTAAGTGCCTATCCCGAAGGCTAACATCCCTAAAAAAACACGACTAGGTATCAAGTGCCAGGCCGGTAGCCTCACATCCTCTCCAAAAACATGCCAGAATCACTATAAATATAACTCGATGTCCGCAACAAATACTGGATTTCGATATATTCAATATATAATATCATGTCATATATCATCATCTCGTCAATATCAATCCTGTACAACACGCAAAATAACAGGCTGAATGAAATTTTAATTTTTTATAGTCTATATTTTTATAATTTTTAAAAGATTAAGTTGAATTTTTTATAATTTTAGAGGAGCCAAAATATAATTTTATCTTTATTAATTTAAAATTTTTAAAAAAATTTAAAAATCTAAATAATAATTTTTTATTTTAGGGTCGAGGGCTTTGCCTCTAGATTCACCTCTGAATTTAACCGTATAGTGTAATATACAGTGTGAAGCTTCATGCGATTGACATACATATAATACTATAAGATCCAAAATTACTTTTGTGAATATTATGAGTTTACCACAATGTGGAGAGACCATTTATTTTATCTTAATTAACTTGTGTAGTGTAGTATGCCACACAAAACTTCATGTGACTTACATACATGTAACACTGCCGCATTTTTTCGATAACAGTCAGGGGTGGCGGTGGGGGATGCAGACAGCCCCTAAAATGGATAAAATGCGTTTTAGACCCTCAGAAATCTATTGAATTATAAATTAATAAGTTGTATTTCAACTCTTACAAAAATATAAAACTTAATTTCATTCTTAAATTATTAAAAAGATAAATTGAAGGATTCAGTAAACCTAAAGCCAATTCTTAAAATAAAAATGAATCCAATTGTATTTATGGGTAGGTAGGTGTGAGGGAGTAAAGAAAGTGGTACTCCTCTTGGCTCTAAAAACCATCGGTAGAGACATCTTGGTGATGAATTGAGAGCCACATAACGTAATTTAAAATGTCTAAATTGCAGTTGAATTCAACATAAATTCACCCTTCTAACTTGTTCCACCCTAATTTCTGTATTATTTATGGATTTAAATGGCTGCTGATAAAAATTGATAGTAAATTTATGTTTTAGTCCTTGAATTATTTGAAAATTTTCATTTAAATTATTCACTGTTAAAATCGTTGTTGTATGATTTTCTGTATTCAAACTAGTTGCACCAATTGAAAGCTCTCATTTCGCTTCTCTTCTACAATTCCCTTTTTTTTTCATGAATCAACTTTGAATGTCACAAATTTGTTAACCAAAATTCAAACAACTTTCTTTTATGATCTCCAACACATACTGCAGTGGTGGAGCTAGGGATGGCGAGGCCCCTAACCCTCCTAAATTGGAAAATTTTTCATTTAAGCCCATTTATAATTTTAAAATTTTAAATGAGGAATGGTAAAATTGCTCTCTGGCCCTCAAAATGATAAAAATTAAAAGATATAAGCTATTCAAATTAAGAGATTGTATTTTTACCATCATAAAAATATAAACTTAATTTCACCCCCTCCAAAAAAAAAAAAAAAGGCTTGACTCTTGACTGTCTGTTAGGTTGACTTGATTCTAAAGTATGTTCTAGTCATTGATGGGTACTAATCCATCTTATCGATTATCGAATCATCGCTTAAAGCTCATTAGGTGAACTTAAAAAAAAAAAAAACTTAACTCTCAATGAGTTAAATAAAAAATCCTGAATAGTTTAGTGATTTAAATGAAGACTTTCGAATAGTTTAATGACCATTTTGTGACATTTTGAAGTTAAGTGATCAAAACATAATCTTATCACAAAATAACAAAAGATGATAAAAATGTTATGTTTTTTTAGAATTTTATATTTATCATATTTTTTAGCAATATATTTATCATAATTAATCACAATAATATTTATTATTTTTATAACTGAAATTTCTTATACACATGGATTAAAATAATACAACATAATAAGGTAAAGAAAAATATTTAATGCATTGTTAGTGCATAAGTTCCATACACTATCAAATGAATAATAATATAATACATCATCATTAAATAAAATTAAAAATAGTAGATGATTTATAAATAAATTTTAATAACTTTATTTAAACATAATTAAATAATAATTAATTATAAATAAATTATAAAACCTTAAACTCTAAATTTGATAACCTAAACACTAAACTCAAGATCTTAACCTCTTAAGCTCAAGTTTCTAAATTCAAGAGTTATTAATATTTATTTATGATGATTATGATTATTTAATTATTTTAAATAAAATTATTAGTAATTATTGAAAAGTCTTTTACTATTTTTTTTGAATATAATGATTTATTTATTATGTTATTATTTATTGGTAATACATAAAATTTATGCAAGACAATATAAAAAGTAAAAGTAATTTTTAAAAAGATAAAAACTAGAAAATAATTTTAATATAATATGTCCCATCCCATGATTATTATTTTAAGTGCAAAAGGGTGATCATGAAAAAAATAATGATTTTAAAAGAAATAAGCAAGAAAAACAAAACTTAATCGAGAAATATATAAAAATTATTTGATGTACTGCATTCGAACCCCTCCAATTGTTACGTTGCTGCAACTTGGTGTTGTTGGTAACAATGTTACCCATATGCTTTCATCTTCATCGGCTTCCAAATCTTCCAGCAGTTCCGACACTCCAAGTTTAAGGTCAATTTTCCTCTTCCCGGCTCCGCCGCCCGGAATGTGAGCGAAGGTCCCTGCAAATTCCCTGAACTTTGGGCTGATCTTGAACTGATCAATCAAGTTTACATACACATCAAACTTAACATATGCATCTCCCTTCACTTCAATCCCGTGCACAACTATGACCTTTTCCTCTTCTTTCTCCTTCTTCCTCCAATGGTTCCTAACCTTTACTGTCAAGCTAGCGTCCAGAGCTCGACCATGAGTATCCAACTCGGAGGAAGAAACATGGGTCCTTGACAACATTTCTAATTTGTTCTTCTCTTTCGTTTTCAACATTTGACGAGCTAGTTTTGGTGGGGAAGAAGGCTTTGGACGCATATTCAACCACGGACGGTGAACCTGTTCATAAGAATAACCCAGTTTGATTGTATCCACAACATCACCGACTTTAACCCTCACGAGCCTCAAATTCTCATCATAGAAGTAAAAGAAAGAGTCGAGCCAATCTGGATCTTTGATATCCAATTGTTGTTTATGAGCTTCCCTCCAAACTTCCCATAGACGATCTATGTTTGCATGGTGTGCGTAGAAAATAGGGTCCTTTGCTGCAGAGTAAAACTTACCCATATCTTCCCTTCCAGGGTTTAAGCTGCTCCCAATCCATGTGTGCAAAGCGTTGTGAGGGGCAAGCTCTATTGTGCCAGGTCCATTACAGTAACCTTCCTTTCCAGCTTTATATGTACACCCCATGAACAGTTCGGTCTTTCTTGCTCCAGACACCATTTGGTTATACATAAATGCAAGATTTAAATCTATTTGATCTTCAGGGCTTAGATTTGTGTCCGAAACATAGTTTAAATCCGCCGTTTGTGGTGGAAGATGAGAAACGTCGCGCATTGTATGATAAAAAGATGAACTGTTGTTGGTGTACATATCGGGTATTACCATCCCTTGAGGGATGTCCCAAGCCCAATATGGCAAAGCAAATGTTTCGTCTCCGATGAGACTACCCAGGATACGTTCGTGGAAGTATATCATCATTCGATGCCATGGGAAAAAAAACCATGTGCGGTGGATACTGAGCGGAGCATTGGAGTTTTGTTGGTCGTAGGCTCCGGTGCAGAAGAGACAGTGCAAGTTTGCCTGACGGGAGAAGCTTCGAGGGTCATGGTGTGGTAGCGACTTCATTATGGACAAGGCCTTGTCATATTTAGCGATGTAGTCGGCATCGACAGCATGGACTGGGCGGCGGATTCTTAATGGGGACTGGGGATCGGGAAACTGGAAATCAACGAAGGGCAGCGGTGATTGGAATCCTGGTGGGCAACAATCAACAAGAAGATCCGTACGACCATAAGATGGATGGCAAGATGTCATGTTTGGTCCTACAGATTTAGTCTCTCTTTTACTCTCTTCAGTGATCACCCCGTGCTTGCCCAAACTCCATCCTTCAAGCTTGCCTAGAATCATCTTTGTTAAATCCCTGCATGAACAATGCCTCATTATCTAATTCACTAATAATGCATAGAGTGGATATAAAAATTTAAATAAAAAAAAAACAGTATAAACCCAAAATAATATTCAAATTAAGTGACGTGGAAACAAAGAAAATATGAGTATATTTCAAATTAACTGAACCTACCCTGCAAATGGGTATTGAACTTGATTTGATTCAAGGCTCCAAAGAGTGACAGTGAATATGAGCAAAAGGAAGGCAAATGTGATGGTGGAAATCCATTTGCATGGTCCCAAAGCCATGGCTAACAGATTCTCAACCTTTGTATTCTCTCAATCTCTGCAATAAGAAATGGGAGAAGGAGACAAAGGGTGCTATTACCTTTGCATTCTCTCAATCTCTGCAACAAAACACTGCTTTAAATCGTCCAATTCAAACACGCGTCAATGTCATTCTCTTAAACCTTATTTAATTACCTTGTCGGCAGTCACTACTCGCTATATATATGTTTTATTCCATTGTTTTCGGCTTCTTTTTCCTCCACGTAGCTCAGAGAAATGTATTCCTGGTCATGAATCCCTGCTGAATTATTCATTTCCTTCTTTTCCCTTCTAATTTCCTCATGGTACGTTGCAGCTTGAAGAACCAAAGGAATATGGAAAACGACATGTATGGATAAGGAACACCCCATAAGGCAAGTGGAGTGTGGGACTTTGCCTGTTAATGATATAACCCAGATCCAGCATAAGATAATGCTTGGTTAGCTTCATATCAATTAAAAACACCCTATAAATATTATAAGCATAAATAACTTTTTTTTTATATTTTTATTACATTTAAGAAGATGAGGCCTCACAATATTTGAAGACTATTCAATTAATGGCTCACGAGAAAGTTTGAGAGATATAATTAAAAAGGATATATTTTACATTAAATGCCATCACCGAATGGGCATTTGATTACTAAAAATTATAGTTTGTGAAATATAAACCTTTTAAATTAATTACTTTTCATTGAGGAGTTTATGCTAAAGTTTTTTTTTAAATGGATAAAATTATATCATAAAGAATTTATGTGTAACAGCCAAAAACAGTATTGGTTGGTGCTGGTTTCAGCTTCACAAGTACAAGTGGACAAATTTTGAAGGTTGTCATAAAGGCCAACAAGTGATCTTTGCGACCAATAGAGAGCCACGTTTGAAATAGTTAAATTGTAATTAATAATTGTTTCTGTCCCTGTTTTTCAAATTCAAAAAAATTAAATCGATTTGATATTAATTTTTAAGTTATTATTTTAATTAATTTTTAGTTGGATCGACACGATTCAATTCAAACATCATGTTAGAAGTAAGTGACCCAAATTTTATTTAAATAAAATACGATGGAAAATAAAATAAAAGTAAAATCCATATAGTAACTGAAACTTTTTATTTTATTTTAGAATAAGGTTTTAAACCTTATTAAACTCCATTTATTTTATATTGACTAGGATAAGGTGTTTCAATCCTACTAGAATATGGCTTTGCAAGCCTATAAATAGACATAGTCTATTCCTCTTGTATGTGATTCAAATTTTTCGACATAGTGAATTTTCTTCTCCTCTGTCCGTGGTTTTTTGCCGAAAAGGTTTCCACGTAAAATTTGTGTGTTCTTTATTTTATTTTATTTTTCACAAATTGGTATCAGAGCTTCCAGGTTATTCATCTCGATTACAGTAATGGCGTCTTTGAAGTATGAAATTTCGTTGTTGGATTGCAACACCAGATTTGCGTTGTGGCAAATTAAGATGCAAGCAGTTCTTGCACAGATGGATCTGGAGGATGCCCTGCTAGGGATAGATAAGATGCCTTCGACATTAACAGATGAAGAGAAGAAGCGTAAGGATCGAAAGGCATTAACACAATTACATCTGCATTTGTCCAACGAAATTTTGCAGGATGTGATGAAAGAGAAAACTGCCGCTGCATTATGGAAAAGGCTAGAACAAATATGTATGTCGAAAACTCTAACAAGCAATTTGCATATGAAGCATCGTCTTTATGCTCATCGTTTGGAGGAAGGTGCGTCTGTACACAAACACTTAACAGTGTTTAAAGAAATTCTCTCAAACTTGGAGGCCATGGAGGTTCAGTATGATAAGGAAGATCTAGGGTTGATTCTACTTTGTTTGTTGCCCCCGTCTTATTCAACCTTTAGAGACACGATTTTATATAGTCGCGAGTTTCTCACAGTTGATGAGGTTTATGATTCTTTAACCTCGTATGATAAGATGAAGCATCTTGTGGTTAAACCCGACTCTCGTGGAGAGGGTCTCATTGTTCGTGGGAGACAAGATCTAATGTTGATGATGATCGTGGTAGGACACAGAACGGAATCCTCGTGGTAAATCTAAGGGTAGATCAAGTCTTCAAACGAGGTAAAACTTGTAACTTCGCAAGAAGAAAGGGCACATTAAACTCGAGTGCTATAAGCTACAAAATAAGATTAAAAGGAGGCTACCAATCAAAAGGAAAATAACCGTAAAATTTCGGTGAAGCTGATGTTGTAGAAGACTACAGCGATGGTGAACTTCTAGTCGCTTCTATCAATGATTCTAAAGTAAGCGAGAGTGGATACTTGATTCAGTTGCACCTTCCACATGAGTCCCAATCGAGATTGGTTTACAACTTACTAAACAAGATGTCTGAAGGTGTTGTTTTGATGGGAAATAATGCTTCGTGTAAAATCACGGTGTTGGAACAATTAAAGTTAAGATGTTTGATGGAGTTGTCGAACACTTAGTGACGTGCGGCATGTTCCGAATTGAAAAGAAATTTAATTTCGTTGAGTACTTTTGATTCAAAAGGTGCAGATACACAAACTGAAAGTGGGGTTTTAAAGATTTCAAAGGGTCCTTGTTGTGATGAAAGGGCGAGAAAAATTGCCAAGTTATATGTTTTACTGAGGTTCTCACACATCGGTGATGCAGCTTGTCACTTCCTCTTCCTTGTCGATGATGATATTACTAAACTTTGGCATATCGCCTAGGGCATATGTGTGAGAATAACATGGCGAATTAAGCAAAGAGGACTTCTTAATGGGCAAGGAATTTGCAAACTGAATTTCGTGAGCCTTGTGTTTTGGGAAGCAAAAGAGAGTTCGATTCACTAGAGGAATCCATAACACGAAGGAACGTTGGAGTATATTCATTCGATCGTGGGGTCATCCAGAGTGCCTTGAGAGGTGGAGCTAATTATATGCTAACATTTATTGATGATTTTTCCAGAAAAGTTTGGGCATTTTTCCTGAAGCAGAAAAGCGATGTGTTTTCCGCATTTAAGTCTTGGAAAATTATGATTGAAAAATAGAAGGGAAAACAGATAAAATACCTCCGCACAGACAATGGCTTAGAGTTTTGTTCTGATGAGTTTAATAGATTGTGCAAGTCAGAAGGAATTATGAGACACTTGACAGTTCATCATACTCCACAGCAAAACGGTGTTGTAGAACGAATGAACAGAACGATCATGGAGAAGGTTCGATGTATGTTGTCAAATGCCAACTTACCGAAGGCATTTTGGGCAGAAGCGGCCTCTACTGCATGTTTTTTGATCAACCGATCTCCATCCATTGCCATTGAGAAAAAGACTCCACAAGAGGTATGGTCTGGTAATCCTGCTAATTATTCTGATTTAAAGATTTTTGGGTGTCCTGCGTATGCTCATGTTGATAATGGAAAATTGGAACCGAGATCTATTAAATGCATTTTTCTTGGTTATAAAGCTGGTGTAAAAGGGTATAAGTTATGGTGTCCTGAAAATAGAAAAGTTGTGATTAGCGAGATGTTGTTTTTGATGAAACCGCTATGCTACCTAACTTATCTCTTAAAGACTCTTCCAATAAAGAAAATCAAAAGCGGTGGAGCATCGAGTTAATCTGAGTCAACTCCTCAAGCCGAACAAAAATTGAGAATAAAGTTGCTTCTTCACCACAATACTCTATCGCCAAAAAGAACTAGAAGAGAAATTAAACCTCCAAAGAAGTATCTTTGAGGTTGATCTAGTTGCTTATACTTTAAATGTGGTGAAGATATAGATGCGAATCAAGAGTCATCTAATTATTTTGAGGCGGTTAGCTGTGAAGACTCAGAAAAGTGGATGTTTGCTATGCAAGAAGAGATGGAATCACTCCACAAAAACAGAACATGGGACCTTGTGAAACTTCCTAAAGGCAAAAAGGTTGTTCGTTGTAAATGGGTGTTTAAAAAGAAAGAAGGGACTCTAGGAGTTGAAGAATCCAGATATAAAGCAAGGCTTGTTGCAAAGGGTTACAGTCAAATTCCAGGAGTAGACTTCACAGATGTGTTCTCTCCAGTTGTTAAGCATAGTTCGATTCGAGCTTTGCTTGGTATTGTGGCCATGCATGATTTGGAGCTTGAGCGCTTAGATGTAAAACGCATTTGCATGGAGAACTTGAGGAAGATATTTACATGCAACAACCAAAGGGTTTTATAGTCTCAGAAAAAGAGGACTAAGTTTGCTTACTGAGAAAGTCCCTTTACGGTTTGAAACAGTCACCAAGACAGTGGTACAAGAGGTTTGATTCCTTTATGACTTCTCATGATTTCAAAAGAAGTAGTTTAGACAGTTGTGTTTACTTCAAGAAAAACAGTGATGGTTCTTTTGTGTATCTACTTCTTTATGTTGATGACATGTTGATAGCAGCAAAAGATAAAGGAGAGATAAGAAAGGTTAAAGCCCAACTAAGTGAAGAATTTGAGATGAAAGATTTAGGACCAGCAAAGAAGATACTTGGTATGAAGATTCTCAGAGATAGAAAAGCAAGTAAATTGTACCTAAGTCAGAAGGGGTAAATTGAGAAAGTTCTTTGCAGGTTCAATATGCAGAGTGCTAAGCCTGTTAGTACTCCTTTAGCAGCCCATTTCAGACTTTCATCGGCCTTGTCTCCTCAATCAAATGATGAGATTGAGTACATGTCACATGTTCCATACTCTAGTGCAGTGGGATCTCTCATGTATGCTATGGTTTGCTCACGTCCAGATTTATCATATACAGTCAGTGCAGTTAACAGATATATGGCAAATCTAGGTAAAGAACATTGGAAAGCAGTTCAGTGGATTTTAAGATACTTACGAGGCACTACTGATGTTTGCTTACAATTTGGAAGAACTAAAGATGGAGTTATAGGATATGTTGATGCTGATTTTGCTGGAGACCTTGATAGAAGAAGATCTCTCACAGGTTACGTCTTTACAATCGGAGGTTGTGCAATTAGTTGGAAAGCCACTTTGCAAACTACAGTCGCTTTGTCTACCATTGAAGCTGAGTACACGGCGATTACTGAGGCTTGTAAAGAAGCTATTTGGTTGAAGCGACTATTTAGTGAACTCAATGAAGACCTTCAAATCAGCACAGTATTTTGTGATAGTCAGAGTGCCATCTTTCTTACAAAAGATCAAATGTTTCATGAGAGAACAAAACACATTGATATTCGGTATCATTTTGTTCGTGATATTATTGCTCGTGGTGATATTGTTGCGAGCAAAATTAGTACTCATGAAAATCCTGCAGATATGATGACTAAGTCACTTCCTATAACCAAGTTTGAGCATTGCTTAGACTTGGTTGGTGTTCATTGTTGAAGTTAAACCCTTAAGGGGTTTTATGGAAGAGGTGGAGAACTTGTTTATTGAAAGTTCGCGATGAAGAACTTGTTCATTGATAATTTGTGTCAAGGTGGAGATTGTTAGAATTAAGTGACCCAAATTCTTATTTAAATAAAATACGATGGAAAATAAAATAAAAGTAAAATCCATATAGAACTAGACTTCTTTTATTTTATTTTAGAATAAGGTTTTTAAACCTTATTAAACTCCATATATTTTATATTGATTAGGATAAGGTGTTTCAATCCTACTAGAATATGGCTTTGCAAGCCTATAAATAGACATAGTCTATTCCTCTTGTATTTGATTCAAATTTTTCGACATAGTGAATTTTCTTCTCCTCTGCCCGTGGTTTTTTCGCGAAAGGGTTTCCACGTAAAATTTGTGTGTTCTTTATTTTATTTATTTTATTTTATTTTATTTTTCACAAACATCATTAGTTATTTGTAACATTCTAACCTATATCCGTCGTCAAAATAGAGCTTCGGAGCATTATCGAAATTTATCGCTCAAACACATCCAAAACATATCAAAACAAACATCCTAGGTACCTAACCAATGTACCCTCATTGGTACCACAATTATATCATCAAAACATATCAATAAAACATCAATCAAATCCAATTTGTAAATATGTCAAATTCAATCTATTTTGCCTAATTCATGTTCATTCAAACATTAACTTAAACATGCTATAATATGACCTCAAACATAAACACATATTTATATGTATATAACCAACTAATATTAACTTATAATCTTATTACAATTAATTCATAAAATAACTATTAATAAGACACCCTAAGTACATGCCAACACAAAAGGATAAACATCACCACGTTTGAGTTCGGGACCATTATTGGATACTGAATCAGCGATCAAAATTAAGTACTTAACCTGCGCATGGAAAACAAAACCGTATGCTGAGTAAAAACTCGGTGGTATTTCTATAATTATAATATTTAAAGATAAGAAATTACAAATATACGATTGAAATATAAACACATATTAATATTTATTTATTACAACAACCATATCATATTTCATTTGTTTCACAAATATCTCAATTCACGTACTTGTTATATAAATAGCTTTTCACAATTTTATTTCACATTTCTTTATACAATTGCATTATCCTTTCCATATTCATTTCATGAGTATATAACTCATATATTCCATATATTTGCAACATATTTCACATTTTATTTTCAATTTACTATTTTACTTCCATTTCTCATACCATGCCATTTCAATATCAATTATAAAACTTTATTATTCACTTACCCCTATTAACATGATTCGGACTTGAACGGATACACGGATCTAACCAAAACACACTAGTTTGGCACCTAGTGCCTCATCAGATAATTCGAAGTAATAATTTGACACCTAGTGTCTCATCGGCTAAACCGAAGTAAATTGATACCCAGTGTCTCATCGAATTAATCTGAAGTAGTAAATTGACACCCAGTGTCTCATCGACTCGAAGTCGAAGAAATCCCTAAACTCTTCCAATCCTACGACATGTCATCCATATCTAATTTAGCCCGATTAGTTAATAGGGTTTAATGTCACTTTTCAAAAACAACCAATATTCATTTCAATTCAAATAATCAATATATTAAATATATATATACCAATTCAATCAATATAAATTCAATAAATTCATCACATACTAAATCAATCCATTTCAATTGCAAAACACAATAATTCTCACCTCAACACTTACCATATACATTAAATTGAATTATAAAAATTAACAACTAAATTCGAATTTTAGAAATACAAACCAGAAATTCCGAGTTATCCCTCGTCTACTTTATCTTTCCCTTTTTTAGTCGAGAGCTCCAGTACAACGTTAGCTACGGAATTAAAACAATTAAAAATCATCAATACAACACAATTCAATTTCATATTGAATATTTCAATTTTTACTCAAATTTAGTCCCTAAATCGAGACTAACTTTTATTCTTCACATTAATTCTTTATTTTCATGCAAATTCCACTTTAGACTAAATTCAACTCCCTATTTCCACATAAATTCCTAAATTTTGAATTTTTCACAATTAAGTCCCTATTACACAAAATTTACTATTAGTTCTACAATTTAATCCTTTTTCATTTCTAGCTTAAAACTCTATCAATTTAATCCCTAACACTAAAATTATTCAACATAGACAATACTTAAAACTCAATAATTTCTAAAATTTGACATGAGCCGAGTAGTATTTAATACCGGGATTCTAAAAACATAAAAATTATAAAAAAATGGACTAAATTGACTAACCTGTTGAACTTGAAACTTTAAAACTCCTAAGGTCGTTTGTCTTTCTCCTTTCTCCTTTCCCCCTTTTCTTTTTTTTTTTTATATTATAATATATATACTTAAACATTAAGGTTTTTATATTATAATATATATAATAAACTTACACATTTTTTTAATCTTATGCAGACTCATTTAATGCTAATGGCATAATTGCTTATTTAATTCCTTTAATTATTCTTTAATCTATAATTCAACTTTCACTTTATATGCAATTTAGTCCTTATACCTAATTACTCTTAATTCATGCAAATTCACCTAACCAAAACCTATTTAACCACACAACTAACTTCGTAAATATTTGTTATTTATCAAAACGGAGTCTCGAAAATATATTTTTCGACACCTGTGACTATCAAGTCGTTACATTATTAATATACAACTTACTCAACTTATATGGATTCCTCATTGTTTTACAATTAGGATAGGGGAATAGAAGGCGTTTTCTTCTTTTGGAACAATAAAGATTTCTCAACCATTTTTTTTATATTTGTTTGCTCACTTCGGCCACTATATTTATATTATGATTTTAGCTTTGCACATTTAACCTCTTAAAGGATAATAAGTTAATGAAAAATACTTTGAAGACTAATCTATTAAACTTACTTTCCTTAAAGATTGGATTGTATCAACTCAATCAATTACCTCCTTTGAATTGTGGAGAATCGATCGGATTATATTGAAGACATTATTGAAAAGTGTATATCTAATTCGCTTTATATTAGACTTATTAGTATATTACATTTGCTATTTTGTAGATGCTATTTCTAAAGGGTTGGATTGTAATTGATTACTAGTATGTTATTAAGTCTTGAAAACTCTTATATATTGAGAGACTTGTATAAGTTTTGTACAAGAGCATAAAGAGAACTTATTTGTTCATTGAGGAACATTTTTTTAAGAGTGCATTGAGAGTGTAAAACAAGTTGCCTAAATTCTCTGGGGGAGAACTTAGAGATGAGTGTTTTAACCTTTAGGAACAAAAGTGAGCTCTATATATTTGGAAAGTGATAGGCTTTGATTCACTTATTGTATTGTGGATTAAATATAGTGGAATTACTCACTGAGTTAGGCTCCTCAGACATAGGGCAATCAAATTGCATAAACAATCATGTGTGTTCATTGTTTATTTTGATAGTTTGTTTTGCATTGTAGCCAGACACTTTCATTCAATAGAATCTGCTTAGGCAATTAAGAACTTTAAGGTCCAACGTTGATGATAAAATTGCATTACTGTGACCTTGACAACAATAGATGTCTAAGTAATTCATTTGAATAGTTTTCAAGATTCTATCAGGAATCTTGTACTTTGATGTTGTTATGGACATATTAGACTTGATTAATCAGAAGCTCAACACCTGTGAATGTTAATGTTAAGCCTATTTGGTACACATTAAGTTTGATATGTATGAGCATTAAGGTCGTGATATCTTACATTTCCAAATCCCCTTCCCCCATTTTGTAAAACAAAAATCAAAAATTTATTTTCTTATTTATGTTATGAAAAATATCGTAAATTATTTAGGTCAAAACTATGTTATTATTGTGTTAATTAATTATAGATAGTAAATTTGTAAGTGTTTTCTATAGAATGTTATTTTATTATTATGGTTACAAATTGCTAAATATGGTATATGTGAATTGTAAGAAATTTGTGTTAATGTGTTTGTTTGCCATTGTAGTAAGTTAGTGTTAGTTTGGTTGGATTATTTGTTGTTAAGAATTGTTGAAATATTATCATCTTTTTGTAATGTTCAAAATTTAAGATTTGATATCCTCAATTGAAAAGCTGAAGTGTTTATTTATGTTCTCAATTAATTTGAATGAATATATTATTTTGATTGAGGATGGACTTGTTTTTTAATCCAAATCTCATTTTAACATGAAGTTTAAGAATGATGTTACCTTGGAACATATTGAAGGAGATTTTTTAACGAAAATTCAAAATAGAGGTGCTAAGTAGATATATAGTACAATGTATGGATTTTTTAGGTCTATCAAAGGGGTGTAAGTAATATGAACTAGATTTCAACGATAATGAAAATGTTGAGACAATGGCTTTTGTAGACCAAGAATATGGTGACGTTGCAACGAAGTTGTAATATTGTTTATTTATAGGCTTGAATAGTTTAAATTATAATGAAAGTGTAATTTCAAGAGGAATATAAAGTTATTCATTTATCAAACCATTTCTATTCAATTTTTATTAGTTTTAATATAATAATAAGAAAAGTTCCAATTATAAATAATTTAAAATAATAAGATATTACTTATTCATAAATTTGTATAGTTTAAATTATACCCAAATTTCAACTAAAGAATAATATATGGTGTAATTCAATATTTAAAAAGGAAATTATTTATCCAAATGTTTTATTTAGTTTTAATATAATAATATTTTTATATTTAGATCTAAATGCCCATTCTAAAAATAGAAATTATATTGTTATTACTCTAAATTTATCAAAATAAAATTATTTTTAGGTAGGGTTTGGAAAACCACCTAATAATTGAATTTGCATGTAATTGCTTGTAATTAGGGATGACAATAAAGAGAAGTGGGGTAGATGCTATCAAATCCATCATCACTCCAAAGTTACAACGCTTTGCTCCTCCATCTACCTCATTCCATAGTGGACTTATGATCTTTAAAACCACTACACCTCTATGGATGTATGATTCATCTATCCCCACCCCACTCTACTCTGCTCCACTTAATTTGATTTTTTTTCTATTTATTTCTAATATTTTAAATCTTTTCAACATAATTCTTCAAAAAAAATTTAAGCATTATATTTATTTTTAATTTTATACCATTTGCCCATTTCGTACTTCTTCATATCTTAAACTTTTCAAATCTCAAGGGTTGTTCAATTATAATTAAAATTCAAAGATGATTATTGCACCATAACAATATGTGTGGTCAACATGACTAATTGACTCTGAGAATTAATTGACATTACAATGTTGCTATAGTATATAATGATAAAACATCCTCCACAATTTTCTAAACATAAAGTATCATACAAATTCAAACACATATTTAAACAAGAAAAAGTAATTTTCCATTCATGTTTAAACCATGAACATAAACATATTCCAAATAACTTAAAACATTACATGATAATCTTATCTCTTAAGCCTAACTCTTAATAGGCTCCGCTTCATTCTCTTTACTGATTGCAGATATTTTAGATCGATATGGACAATCTTGCATCCTATGCAGACCATAACATAAGAAGCCCTTCACTGTCTTCTTCTCATTCTCTCTGACCCTCTTGGCTTCAACAAAACGCACAATCAAACCAAGCCTCATCATTGCTCTATCTGACTCATCATCCCCTTCGATGGCAAAAAGGGGATTTCTTTAGACAATCTTTCACCATATGTGGACCATCACAAAAGAAGCATTTCACTAGCCCCTTCAATCTATTGATAGGCTTCCACTTCCCATTAGGTGGTTTTTCATTGCTACCATTCTTACTATTGCCACCATTTTCATTTCCATCTTCCTTATGGTTTCCCCTACAATTGCTCGTCTCTTTGGACTTGGAAGACTCAAATTTATCTTTCCTCGGACCAAGCTCAATAAAGGATTCTGCCTCAACCACGTTTACAATAAGCTCAGTGATACTTTGTCAAACGCAACTCTTATTTCGTCCAAGGCTTCAACCTGTCTTCAAACTAGTAGAATGTTTCTTTGTCACTCAAGTCAGATATTTGAAACATTAACTCACTGAAGTGTTTGACATACTCCCGAATAGTTTGCGTAAGCCAACACAACTTAGCTAGAGCCTCCTTCTCAGCATACTATTGGTAAAACTGTTTTTTCAGCTACTTCTAAAACTCCTCCCAAGTCCCAAATGTGGTCCCACTTTATTTCTCATCTGTGAACCTAGGACGTCACCACAAGATAGCAACATCAATAAAATAGACAACAGTAGTATTTACCTTATAGGCATCAACCTCGATGCCTATCGCATGGAAGTATCGTTCCATCCCCTGAGAAAATTGTCCATATCTCTTGTGGACCTCGTCCTCTCGAACTCTTTGACTTAGGAACATCCATTTTGTGTTTCTTCAATACTGAAGCCAACATCCCATTACCTAAATCAACTTTACAGATATTGAGCTCCCTTTTGAGCTCCACCACCTATTCCTTCAAAGTCGTTATCATGGCTTCGAAAGCATCATTCTTCTCTGTCAATTTCTCAATCTGATCATCCATGGCAACATTGAAGGTCTCTCTCATCGTATCCCGACTGGAACTGAGAGCCCCTGCAACATAGTCCCTGAGCTACATTCTTATAGAGTCTAACTCATCGATGCGTCCCTCAACTACCTTGAGTGTTTCCTTCACATCACTCATGGATTCCTCGAGATCAGTCCCCAACCTTCCAAAGCCAACAACATATCCCTTGATTTGCTATTTTTCCTAGACCTCCCATGGGTTTCCATTAGGATATTATGTTCATCTCCTCCTTTTATCATCTTAATCGACACCTTCAAACACTAACTCAGATACCAACTGTCGTGAGGTTAGAACTTTCATCTCGCAATCTGTGCGACTCTAGCGATTTATTAGTTTCAAATTTGCCTAAGTTAGCCTTGTAGCGACGTAAAAAAAAATAGTTTCGCTTGGTCGCTAATTGTGGCGATTTATTAAACATTTGAAAACCAACTTTTGATTTTATTAGCAAAGGGAGTCGCCACCGATCCTTTTTTATAGGTGTGATCGGACACCTAATAAAATTATTTTAAAACAAAAAGAAGGCCAAATTTAGGTCTACGTGAAAGTTCGAGCAAAATTGGGGTTCGAGTCGATTCTGTGAGGAAGGTATTAGCACCTCGCGCCCAAAATTGGTATCTCATAAACATTTGTTGACTTGATTTTCAAAATACGAGTTCAATATAATATTTAATCGTGATCCGATTGAAAATGAGAATTTTAGCTTTCGATTTTTTTTTAGAAAGGGTGTCGGTTTTTAACACAAGTACAATAATTTCACCCAACATAGCGATGAAATCGATGGCTTAATATTAAATCGGTACATTGCCTTATTTTTGAAATTAATTAAAACATGAGAAAAATATTCCTAAAGTGAGAAATTAAAATAGATAAAGGACGAAAAAAATGATATCATTAATGAAAAATATTAACATGGAATACTAGAATATTAGAATAACAATAATAATGATATTTACAAAATAAAAACAAATCATGTACTAATAATAAAATAGGAAAAATGATATATTTAGTAATAGTAATATAAAATAGTAATATGTACATAAAAATACATATATATATGCATATAATAAAAGTATGTAATAATAATAATAATAATATCTACAATAAAAGAAAATATTAGGAAACGTACATAAAAATCTACAACAATAATATAAAATAATGATATGTGCAAAATATATATATATATACATATGTACATAAAATATACACTAATATAATAATAGTTATAATAATACTAGCAATAGTAATAATTTGTAATAATAATATATACACAATATGGTATTTAAAATATATATATATATAAGTATATAATAGTATTTAAGAATATATACATAAGAATTATATAACTAATGGCATTAAAAATATATACATAATATATATAAAATACCTAAAAAAGAAGGGAAAGAAGAGAGAAGGAGGGGAAAAGGAAATCCGGCCAAGGGGCGGTCACACGTCGATCGTCGGTCACCGCCATCGTCGACCACCACCGCCACACTTACCTACAGTGGCGGAAAAGGTAAAAAAAATTTAACAATATATGTATATATAAAGAAAGAAAAAAACAACATAAAAAAAGAAAAAAAAAGATTCGAAAGAAGAGGAAAAAAGAAAAAGATGCAACCTTTTTATTGATGTTTCTTTTGTGTTCAAAATTTGAAGGGATTTTTGTGTTTTTTTTTTTCAATCCTTCTAAAATCCCCTCTTACATGATTTTTGAATGGCTTTTTATAGCCATCTTTTACATGATTTTTTATTATTTCTTTTTCTATTTTGTAGGTGGTGGTGGTAGACAATGGATATCAAAAATGGAAGGAAAAATAGGGCAAGTGGGAAAGTGGTTAGGTGGCTACGGTTTCTTGGTTTTTTTTGGGGGGGGGTTAGGTTTTTTCTCTTTTTTTTTTGGTTAGGTTTTTTTTTGGAGAGGGCTTAATGGGCTTTTGAATTGGGTTTAATATTTGGGTTTTGTAATGGGTTTGGGTAGATGTAAATGGGTCATGGGTTAACGGTTTTAGTGGGTTTAGAGGTTTGGTTGGGTTTTGATATAATCGGGCCGGCAATTTGGGCTTCTACAATGCCCTCTTTGCTCATTGTCGTTAACGATAATAGAGTAAAGACTTTCAAGAAGACCAAACTTGCGGTCTTGCTAGGTCTTGACTTGCTTTGGAACTATTCTTGTTTAGTTAGTCCCTTTTCAGTCCACCGCATCTTGTAGCTTTGGTTCAATCCACTGCAAATTCGGAGATATGCCTTGTAGCTTCAATCTGTTCCAATGTAACTTCAAGGATATGAGATTTGTGGCTTCGATCCGCTTCACTGTAACTTCAGAAATATAAGATCTACAACTTCAATATGCTCTTCTATCGCTTCAGTGAGATAAGGTTTTGGTCTTCTCTTCTGCGACTCCAGAAAGGCAAGATCTGATGCCCTTGATCAACTCCACTGCAACTTTAAGGAGACAGAATCTGACGTCTTCAATCAGCTTCAATCTTTATTCTCTACTCGGCATGTGATCCTGAGCTCAACTCATTTTTCGCAATATGAATTGACTCTCTCGATATGTGACTGGAGGTTCAATCCACTGCAAATTCGGAGATATGCCTTGTAGCTTCAATCTACTCTTCTATCGCTTTAGTGAGACGAGGTTTGTGATCTTCTCTTCTGTAACTTTAGAAAGGCAAAATCTGCTATCTTCGATCAGCTCTACTGCACCTTCAGGGAGTCAAGACTTGCAACTTTGACTTGCTCTACTGCAACTTCAGGGAGGCCAAATCTGGTGTCTTCAATCTTTATTCCTTACTCAGCATGTTGTCTTGAGCTCAACTTATTTCTCGCAATATGGATTGACTCATAAACTCTCGCAATATGAGTTGATTTTCTGAAAAACATAAACTGAAAACAGAAATTGAAAATACCTCAGCGTCTCTTGAGGCTCAACTCATCTCTCGCAATATGAGTTGATTTTTGACAAACAGAAATTGAAATTACCTCATCGTGTCCTGAGGCTCAACTCACCTCTCGCAATATGAGTTGATTTTTTGAAAAACATAAACTGAAAATAGAAATTGAAAATACCTCAGCGTGTCCTGAGGCTCAACTCATCTCTCTCAATATGAGTTGATTTTTGACAAACAGAAATTGAAATTACCTCATCATATCCTGAGGCTCAACTCACCTCTCGCAATATGAGTTGATTTTTTGAAAAACATAAATTAAAACGAAAATTGAGAATACCTCAGCATGCGAGTCGAAGCTCCACTCACCTCTCGCAATATGAGTTGATTCTGGAACATAAATTGAAATTACCTCAACGTGTCTTGAGGCTCAACTCACCTCTCGCAATATGAGTTAAAATTAAAACACAAAAATTGAAAATACCTCAGCGTGGCTTAACTCACCTCTCGCAATATGACTCAATTTAAAACATAAACTAAAAATACCTCAGCGTGCCCCGAGGCTCAACTCACTTCTCACAATATGCGTTGAAATTAAAACACAAAAATTGAAAATACCTCAGCGTGCCCCGAGGCTCAACTCACCTCTCGCAATATGAGTTAAAATTAAAACACAAAAATTAAAAATACCTCAGCGTGCCCCGAGGCTCAACTCACCTCTAGCAATATGAGTTGATTTTGAAAAACAAAAATTAAAAGGCTTAACTCACCTCTCGCAATATGAGTCAATTTAAAACATAAACTAAAAATACCTCAACAGGCGTGCCCAGAGGCTCAACTCACTTCTCATAATATGAGTTGATTTTGAAAACAAAATTAAAAATACCTCAACGTGTCTTGAGGCTTAACTCATCTCTCGCAATATGAGTTGATTTTCCTTGAAAAGCATGAATTAAAAACATCAAAATACCAAAACGTGTCCTTTGGTAGAACTCGGGTGTCTTTTCCTTTGATTCAGTGTGATTCTCATTCAAGATTTCTTGCTCGGCTGGAGTACCTGTATATGCCATGTATGATGTTATCATGATATGCACATGTTTGTCTTAAATGTTTTTATGCCTACATGATTATGCAGTGCTCCTTAAGCATGTTTGTCGTATGTCCATTTAGCCACGATTGTTGAGGATTTGTGTTCATTACTTTGATTCTCGACTTTTTTTTCAGGCCTTATACCTATCTTCAAGCTTCACGAGTAATCGACGTTTCTCAGATATCACTCTTCTGCCTCCGATTAAACTTTGTTCTTACTTTAAGACTCTTGTGCTTATCAAATTTTCATCCAGGTAATGCTTAACATTTCTTTTGTTTAGAGTATGTCATTTCACCATTTATCATGTAAATAAACACATAACGAGATGCATGAAAAAGGTCAGATAGGGACAAAAATGATATTTCACATTCATCTATTTCAAATGTGGCAAACAAAGCAAGTTAACCAATGAGAGTAAAAAATGTCAAAAAGAAAGAAAGGATCGTATTCAACGGATACAAATGCTCTAGATATTCAACACATGAACTCTTCCTCGTTCCTCAATCAAAAATCTTTTATAGCGCGGCTTCTTGCGTAGAGGATTTCGAGCTTTCAGAAATGCTTCAAATACTGTAGCCTCACTGCTTGACCTATCGTTCGACCGCTAGGTTTGTTTCATTAGGACGCCCTCTCGGGTTTTCATCCTAATCTTTTTGTACTAATCAAGATGCCCTTTTCGGGTTTTCATCTTAAGCATAATATTTCTTCACAGCATCTGAGTTCACTGGATTCGACAACTCTTTCCCATCCATCTCGGTAAGGATCAAAGCTCCTCCTGAGAATGTCTTCTTTACGACATATGGTCCTTCCCAATTTGGTGCCCATTTTCCTCGTAGGTCTTTTTATATTGGGAGAATTTTCCTCAGTACGAGTTTTCCTTTATGGAATTCTCTTGGCCGTACCTTCTTGCCATGGGCTGTGATCGTTCTTTTCTGGTACATTTGTCCATGACAAATTGCCCTGAGACGCTTTTCTTCGATGAGGTTCAGCTGATCATATCGAGCTTGTACCCATTCTGCTTCTTCTAACTTTGATTCTGTTAAGACTCGCAGAGAAGGGATCTCAACTTCAATAGGTAGCACAGCTTCCATTCCATAGACTAGAGAGAAAGGAGTTGCTCCCATAGATGTTCGCACAGATGTGCGATATGCAAACAGAGCAAATGGAAGCTTCTCGTGCCAATCTTTATATGTCTCGATCATTTTCCCAATGATCCTCTTAATATTTTTATTGGTCGCTTCAATGCCTGTTCATCTTTAGGCGATAGGGCGAGGAGTTATGATGCTTTATTTGGGCCGCTTTGCACTTCTTTTATCATCTTATTGTTCAAATTCGTGGCATTATCTGAAACGATTCTTTCGAGCAAACCATACCGCAAATGATTTCTTTTTCAAAAACACGCAAACTGTAGTCCTCGTCACATTGGCAAGCAAGCGGCTTCTATCCATTTTGTGAAGTAATCGATGACCACAAAAATGAATCGATGTCCATTTGATGCTTTTGGAGAAATTGGCCCTATAACATCCATGCCCCACATAGAAAAAGGCCACGGAGAAGTCATGACATGAAGGGGCGAAGGGGCTACATGAATTTTATCGCCGTAGATTTGACATTTGTGGCTTTTTCTGGCAAAATTGATGCAGTCACTTTCCATTGTCAGCCAATAATAACCGAGTCTCATGATCTTTCTGGCCATATTGAAATCATTGGCATGTGTTCCGCAGACTCCCTCATGGACTTCTTCAAGTATTTTTCTAGCTTCAACATCATTCACACATCTCAAGAGCATCTGATCTTTTCCTCTTTTGTACAGGATATCCCCATCAAGAACAAATCCCGCTGCCATTCTTCTAATTGTTCTTTTGTCGTTCTCATTCGCTTGTTCGGGGTAGCTTTGATTTTTGATATATTCTAAGATATCATGGAACCATGGACGTCTGTCTGCCTCCTTCTCAATGCTACAACAGTGTGCAGGGACCTCATATATGCTCATTTTGAGGGGCATTATTTCTGCTTCTTTACTTGCTTTGAACATTGAAGCCAAAGTGGCCAGGGTATCAGCCAATTGGTTTTCTTCTCGTGGGAAATAATAGAAAGTTATTTCCTTGAATTCCTTGATCAATTCAGCCACTAAATCACTGTACTTAATCAATTTTGGGTCCCTCACTTCCCAACCTCCACGGATCTGATAAATCACTAATGCTGAGTCTCCGTATACCTCTAAAGTTTGGATGTTTCGTTCAATTCTTTGTCACGAAGTCCCATGATCTGAGCCTCATATTCGCTATGTTATTGGTACGGAAGAAATTCAGTCTTGCAGTGAACGGATAATGATTCCCGTCTGGTGATACCAGGATTGCTCCAATTCCATGCCCTAAAGCATTTGACGCACCATCAAAGCACATCTTCCATGACTTCTCTTTTGATAACTCGGATTCTATTTCTGTGATGCACATTAAGTCTTCGTCTGGGAAATCGAATCTTAAAGGATCATATTCCTCTATCGTCCGAGTTGCTAAGAAGTTAGCTATTGCGCTCCCTTTTATCGACTTCTGACTTACATAGGGAATGTCATATTCCGAAAGGAGGATCTGCCATCGTGCCATTCTTCCCGATAGTGCGGCGATTCCATCATGTATTTTATTGGGTCCACTTTGAAATTAGCCATGTCGTGTGATACAACATATATTGTCGAGTCTCCGAGCTACCCAAACCAGAGCGCAACAATATTTCTCAATGAACGAATATTTTGACTCATATTCAGTGAACTTTTTTCTGAGGTAGTAGATCGCTTTTCTTTCTTTCCGACTCGTCGTGTTGCCCCAAGATCGCAACCTATTGAACTTTCGAACACATCAAATACAATATCAATGGTCTTCGGGAGTTGGCGGTACTAGCCTTTGGAGGACTGAACAAATATTGTTTTATCTTATCAAAGGCCACCGGCATTCCTCGTTCCATTCTCCGGGTTATGTTTTCAAGAAGCCGAAAGATTGGGTCGCATTGGTTGGTAAGTTGAGTGATAAATCGGGCGATGTAGTTTAATCTCCTAAAATCCTCTAACTTCCTTTTGCGTCTTGTGGAGGTGGTAATTCTTGGATGGCTTTTATTTTATCTGGATCAACTTCGATACCTCTTTCATCGACAATGAAGCCTAGCAACTTTCCCGAGGTAGCCCCAAATGTACATTTGGCTGGATTAAGCTTTAGCTGAAACTTTCTCAGCCTTTCGAACAACTTCTTGAGGTTCACTACATGCTCTTCTTCCCCTCGGGATTTAGCAATCATGTCGTCGACGTAGACCTCTATTTCTTTATGCATCATGTCATGGAATAACGTTACCATAGCCCTCTGATATATTGCCCCAGCATTCTTTAACCCGAATGGCATCACCTTGTAGCAGAACGTTCCCCACATTGTCATGAATGTAGTTTTCTCCATATCCTCAGGGGCCATCTTAATCTGATTATACCCCGAGAATCCATCCATGAAAGAAAACAATGAATGTTTTGCTGTGTTGTCCACCAACGTATCAATATGTGGCAAGGGAAAATTATCTTTTGGGCTTGCTCGGTTCAGGTCACGGTAATCCACGCACATTCGTACTTTGCCATCTTTCTTTGGTACTGGGACTATGTTAGCCACCTATTCTGGATATTTGGAGACTTGTAGGAAGCCAGCATCAAATTGCTTCTTGACTTCCTCTTTTATTTTCAACAGTATTTCGGGTCTCATCCGTCTTAATTTTTGCTGGATGGGCTTGCATTCTGGCTTTAATGGGAGCTTATGGACCACTAAATCTTCATCTAGCCCTGGCATGTCCTGGTATGACTATGCGAAAACATCTTTGTATTCGTGGAGTAAAGTGATCAAATTATACCTGGTACTCTCTGAAATAGAAGTCCCAATCTTCACTTCTTGTTTCCTCTCTTCAGTGCCCAAATTTATTGTTTCCACAGATTCTTCGTGAGGCAAAATCTGTTTATCCTCTTGTTCCACCATTCTTAACAATTCAGGAGACGAGACGTAATCTTTAGCATTTTATTTGGCTTCAAATTCTCCTAAGAAAACAGCCTTCTCAAAATCAATTTCAAGATTCGTGACGGGCTTATTCATGTCGTCAATATCTGAGCACCTGAAAGTTGAATGGAAAAGGAAGCTATAGAGGGGCATCCAAGTATTGGAACCAACAAACGAAATGTTATGGCATGGCAATGATTATGAAATTAGTGATAATGTGAAAGATTATGACAAAATGCATCTTCATTGATATTCATTTGAATGATAAAGAGCGAATGCAGACTCTTACAAAAGAATTCTATTATATCTAAGGACATAACAGAATGTTAACATTTGAGCATTACTCTGACGACTTATAAACTATAAGAAGATCCTCGGCAGTCCAATTGTTTAACCTGAAACCCAGGGGACAAAGGCGTATCCTTGAGACGTCTTTACTTGCGTTAGCTCCTTTGTCAATGACGTTTATACTGATATTCTGAAAACCCTTTTCGATCATTAACACTGTGCCTTGTGCATTATCCTGCCTCGGGTAATCATTCCCGCTGACGTAAATATTCTTGACAAAAGAGGGAATTCCATAGGCTCCCATTCTGGTTCTCGGCCTAAGGTTCTCGAGATCCTTCTTTCCTGATCTTTCTTCCACTGCCTTCTTCTTTGACGCATGTCCGGCTGGAAACCTAAACCGTATCGGGCCTTGTGGTGTACTGGCCTTAGAGCCCTAACTATTCCTTGTAGATATCTCCCTAAACCTCTTCTCGCTCGAGCTCCCCTTCCTATAGTCAACTTGATACCCATCCTGGTATTTCTCGACAGTTTTGGCTAGGGAATTTTGTTACCCTCAGCGATGAATGTGGCATTGACAAATTCAAGAGATCGGAAGGAACATTCTATAGCATCTTTACTCACTTCAATATATGGTGCGTCGGCAGAAATAGATGCTACAATGTCTTCTTCTCCCTCGACAGTGACCAAACAGCCATCCATGATAAATTTCACCTTTTGATGGAGGGATGATGGGACCGCTCCGACAGAATGGATCCAGGGTCTTCCCAAGAGGCAGTTATATGATGGTGTAATGTCCATGACTTGGAACTCGACATCGTATATGCAGGGACCTACTTCTAGAGGGATCTCGATTTTTCCCATGACCTCTCGTCTTGTTCCATCGAATGTCCTTACTGTGGAATGGCAAGGCTTTAGGTAGGACAAATCCATCGGAATCCTGGAAAGTGTGGCCAAAGGCATGACGTTGAGTGCCGATCCATTATCGATAATCACGTTTGGTATTATGTAACCCTTACAGCGGGTTGTGATATGTAATGCTTTCACAGAACCTCTACCATTGGGCGACATTTCATCATCACTAAAAGAAATGAAATTATCCTCATTTAAATTATTCATCCATCTGTCAAGCTTCTCAACAGATATATTGTTTTCCATGTAAGCTTGATTCAACACCTTTAACAAGGCGTACCGGTGGGGTTCTGAATTTAACAGTAGAGATAAAACTGAGATTCTTGCTGGCTGCTTGCTTAATTGTTCCACCACACTATACTCACTGTGCTTGATAAATTTCAAGAATTCCTGAGCTTCTTCCTCGTTCACAGGCTTTTTAGTTTCTTGCAAGGGTGGAATTTCTTACTCAACTTCGACTTCGTGCATCACTGCTTTCCCTTTTTGCTTCGAGTCACTACTTTTCTTTACCGGTTCAATTTCTTTAGAATAGCACCGTCCACTTCGGGTAAAATGACCTACCTCTCCCATATCTTCAGTTATGGCTTTGGAATTTCCAACTTCCGGTGTGAAAATATTAGCATCGTATCTCCACGGTACTGTTTTATTGTTCTTATAAGGGAAAAGAGATGGCACTTCGATTATCATTTTTGGCTTCACCGGCTCTTTCTTCGCGTCATAATAAATTATTAACGGTCGGTCGGCGCTATATGGGAAACCTGATGATTGATTGTCAGAAGTGCATATTTCTCCTCTATCGGCCTCTTCGCTTTTATAAAAGATCCCAATCTCCTTGTTATCCATCATACTTTGCAGTAATCCTCTGAACTCATCGCAGGACTGAATGTCGTGCCCTTCAACGCCATGGAACTCACAAAAACTGTGATCTTTTGCATCTTTTCCTTCGAATACTCCGTCAAGACGATAGAGCAACTCTTTTTCAACTAGTACCTCCCAGATTTTCTGCAGAGGTGTTCTTATTTCAGAAACCCATCTTCTACTTTGCCGTTAGTTTTTCTCTCCTACTGCGCTCACATCCCCTTCGGTGTGGTTTGGGAATAGATTCCCGGTTGTACCGCCAGTACCATCAAATCGCAAAATGCCCGTATCAATGAGTCCTTGAACTCTCCTTTTGAAGGCAAGACAGTTTTCCGTAGAATGCCCCTGATTCCCAGCATGGTATGCACAACTAGCGTTTGGATCGTACCATTTTGGGTATGGAGGTTTAAGGGGTGCCATGTAATGGGGGGATATTAACTGTTTCTCCAAACGTTTTGGGTACAATTCCCCATACGACACAGGGATGGGAGTAAACTGCGGTCTCTCGGGATTAGGCCTTGCTGGTCTTGGTTCATTTCTGGGTTGGCTTTGAGCGGGTATAGTGTTTTGTGGGAATGAGGTGATGGGTCTTTGGTTGTTCGTGGCATAAACGGGATAGGAAGGAGGTGGTGCTTGGTAGTAAGGGTTTTGAAGGGGATAATAGAAATTTAGAGGTGGAAAATTTCGAGGTCAGGGTTGGTTCGGATATGGATTAGAGGCATAACGGCTTCCCATTCCTACCATGTGGGCTTCTGGTTTTTTCTTCTTCATAGGTGCTGCCATTTTTGAACCTTCTGAGTCTTCCATTCTACCGCTCTTGACGGCATTCTCTATGAGCTCATCAGATATTACAATATCCGCAAACTCTTTCGTGGCACTTCCCACTAATTTGTCATAAAATGGCGCCTTTAAGGTGTTGATAAAGAGAACGGTTATCTCCGTTTTTGTTAGTGGGGGTTCCACTTGGGCCGAGACGTCTCTCCATCTCTGCGCATACTGTCTGAAGGTTTCTGATAGCTTTTTCTCCATCATTTGCAAGGTCATCCAGTCTGGCACCATATCCGACACATGCTTGTACTGCCCGCAAAATGTTGACGCCAAGTCCTTCCAGGATCGAATCTTTTCTCTACTGAGTTGGTTGTACCACCGAAGAGCTGACCCTGTTAAAC
This sequence comes from Gossypium arboreum, assembly GCF_025698485.1. Classification (NCBI taxonomy): domain Eukaryota; kingdom Viridiplantae; phylum Streptophyta; class Magnoliopsida; order Malvales; family Malvaceae; genus Gossypium; species Gossypium arboreum. Next base: position 4,473,174 of record NC_069081.1, read on the forward strand.
TATCTTGAAAGCAATGTATAAGTAGCTTATCCTCGTTCACATAACCGGTCATTTTTCGACAGAACATGATGAGATGTGCTTTTGGGCACCTTGTCCCATCATACTTTTCAAAATCAAAGCATTGAATTTGGAGGCAAGATTAGATCGGTACCAAATCGAGTTCTTTGGCACCTAGTGCGGAGAAGACTTGATGCCTTCTATTACTTTGAGTCTTTCCTCTAGACTTCTATATTTTGCATCATGATTATCCAATTTCAACTTGGCTACCTCTGCTGGGTCGTCCAGATCTAGAACTAGTGGATCAGCAGGGCTTGCCCCTGGGTTCAACACGAATATTCCTTGCCCCAGATTAGTGGGTGGAGCAGGTGGCATAGGTCGTTGTTCCAAGACTGTGGGTTCCCCTTGAGTATACCTTCTTTGTGTTGTATATGCGGGTGGTGGAGTGAATCCTGGGGGATAGAGTGGATCCTGATCGTGGTGAATTCTTGATTGAGGTTCCATAACATCGGGGTTCTGCACGGGTCCTTTTCCTTTGGCCAAAGTTGTCATCATCTCCATCATTTTGGCCATCTGATCTCTTTGCTCGAGTGATTCCTCTCGAGATCTCACCATTAGGTCTCTCGTTTCTTGTTGCGATTTGGCCAGTTGCTCTTGTAATTCCTTTTGAGCCCTTTCCATCCTTTCAATTCTCTCATTGAATTCAGCCCCCATTACTCTAGCTTGTCGGCGCATTTTATACGGATGACGTGGTTCCAGTCTTGTGGTATTACAACTGCGAATTATATATTTTATCTTCAGCGACCGAGTATGGGATATGCAATGTATGAATGAATGCATGAATGTCAAGCGAATGTCATCATGAATGAATATGCAAAAATTTGGTGTTAATTTCAAGATAGCCCTATTTAGGCATTTCCTTAATCAAAGGAGTATTACACAACGTTTGGTCACTCGTATAATTGACTCCTCCATTAGAAACCCGTTTTGGCAACCAATCTCTAATCAACACCTTCCTAATAAGATGCCTTGATGCATGATGAAAATAAAAATCTGGACAAACGACCTTGGTTAGTGCAACACATATAAGCAGAGAAAAAGCTGTGGAAAATCTAACAAATTAAGCTACTTGGTCCAGTGGACTCGATTCCTTGCTTAGAAAGCACAAATGTAAAAGAAATAGAAGGTAAGATGTGCTTTTCCGTGTACTTATTTCGTGACTACTAAACGAGCGGAGGTTCGGCATGGCTCTAGTTGGGTGGCTCGTATGGTTCACTATATGCGGTTTTGGTTCTAGGCAATTACTCGAATTGCTCGTACTATCATCTGCTAAGATTAGCACGAAGCCTCGGTCATAACCCATCACAGGCTCACAAGTTCAATTCAAGGATTACATTTACTTATGCCTATGCAGAGGACAAGTTAACTCACGAAAGCATAAGTCATATGTAACCGAAAGTATTCACTAGCTTTGTGCGGAGGGACGAGTTAACTCACGAAGGCATAGCGTTTACTTTCACTTAAGCGGACGAGTCCGGGTAGAAACTTATGTTATGCAAAATGCAAGTGCACGGTGTGTGGGAGAAACTTGCAATCCTTCCATTTATTTTAAAACCACAAAACTAAAGCGAAAGATAAAACAAATTAGGAGATACGTATGTATGATTTTTTCAAAACAAAACTTAAGGATCATGATTAAATATTAATTTGAACACGGAAATTTGAAAATTTTGACAACAGCGTTTAATTCAACTCGACTCTCAAAATAGAGGTCCCAGTGAGTCGCCAAGCTAGTAGCGTAAAAAATTTAGTTTAAGCTTGGTCGCTAATTGTGGTGATTTATTAAATATTTAAAACCAACTTTCGATTTTATTAACAAAGGAGTCACCACGATCCTTTTTATAGGTGTGATCGAACACCTAATAAAATTATTTTAAAACAAAAAGAAGGCCAAATTTAGGTCTACATGAAAGTCGAGAGAAAAATTGGGGTTCGGAGTCGATTCTGGCGTGAGGAAGGTATTAGCACCCTCGCGATGCCCAAAATTGGTATCTCATAAACATGTGTTGACTTGATTTTCAAAATACGAGTTCAATATAATATTTAATCGTGATCCGATTGAAAAATGAGAATTTTAGTTTTCGATTTTTTTTAGAAAGGGTGTCCGTTTTTTAACACAAGCCGTAATTTCACCCAACATAGCGATGAAATCGATGGCTTAATATTAAATCGGTACATTGCCTTATTTTTGAAATTAATTAAAACATGAGAAAAATATTCCTAAAGTGAGAAATTAAAATAGATAAAGGACTTAAAAAATGATATCATTAATGAAAATATTAACATGGAATACTAGAATATTAGAATAACAATAATAATGATATTTACAAAATAAAAACAAATCATGTACTAATAATAAAATACTATTATATATATTCTTAAATACTATTATATATATATATATATATATATATATATATATATTTTAAATACCATATTGTGTATATATTATTATTACAAATTATTACTATTGCTAGTATTATTATAACTATTATTATATTAGTGTATATTTTATGTACATATGTATATATATATTTTTGCACATATCATTATTTTATATTATTGTTGTAAATTTTTATGTATATATTTTTATGTACGTTTCCTAATATTTTCTTTTATTGTAGATATTATTATTATTATTATTACATACTTTTATTATATTCATATATATATATATATGTATTTTTATGTACATATTATTATTTTATATTATTATTACCAAATATATCATTTTTCCTATTTTATTATTAGTACATGATTTGTTTTTATTTTGTAAATATCATTATTATTGTTATTCTAATATTCTAGTATTCCATGTTAATATTTTTCATTAATGATATCATTTTTTTAAGTCCTTTATCTATTTTTAATTTCTCACTTTAGGAATATTTTTCTCATGTTTTAATTAATTTCAAAAATAAGGCAATGTACCGATTTAATATTAAGCCATCTATTTCATCGCTATGTTGGGTGAAATTAAATAAACTTGTGTTAAAAAACAGGACACCCTTTCTAAAAAAATCGAAAACTAAAATTCTCATTTTTCAGTGGATCACGATTAAATATTATATTGAACTCGTATTTTTGAAAATCAAGTCAACACATGTTTATGAGATACCAATTTTGGGCGTCATGAGGTGCTAATACCTTCCTCACGCCAGAATCGACTCCGAACCCCAATTTTTCTCTGGACTTTCATGTAGACCTAAATTTGGCCTTCTTTTTGTTTTAAAATAATTTTATTAGGTGTCCGATCACACCTATAAAAAAGGATCGGTGGTGACTCCCTTTGTTAATAAAATCGAAAGTTGGTTTTCAAATGTTTAATAAATCGCCATAATTAGCGACCAAGCGAAACTAAATTTTTTTACGTCGCTACAAGCCTAACTCCCGCAAAAGTGGGAATTCTCGTAGAAATTCTCTAAGGCACCAAAGCAAAGCTGAAGCAAAATCAAAAGACAAAAGAAGTCGCAAACAAAAAGCCAAAGAAAAATAGTGCACACCAAGTGTTTGAGTAAATGCTCTCGAAAGTGTCATATTACTTTAAAGGTTTACAACTGAGTTAATATAAATGAGGGGAAAGACCTCTATTTATAGTTGAGCTCCCTCAAATTCAACGGTACAAATTTATTTACATCGACAATCAAGATTTGTGCCTATCTATAAGATGAGAGCCCTAAGGGATTTAAACTCTACATCTTTATCCCTTAGGATTTACATTAATTACCCTTGTAACTCTAATTTTACCGGAGTATTTCACTGGGCCACCAAGGCTTTAAGTAGATGAGTTTCTCCATATGTTTCCATGAATTCGACGAGTTCAAACGGATCAAATGAACCCATTTAATGTGTTGAACTCCATGGGACAGTCTGTGCACAATGGTCACGAACTTTGATCTATAGCCAATGACACTAGAACCCTGAACAAAATACTCTACATTAGTCCCCCTCTCAACACATACTCTTTCAATGACGTTGAATCCTTGTGGGAAAAGACGATTGGCAAGACCCCTGAGAGTATCTATTTTTCTGAAGAACAATTGCTTAAGAACATTCAGGTCAGTCCTCATACCATGAATTAATTAGTTTTAAGGGTAAGGAATTTGGGTGATTTAACATAGCTTAATTGTCTCACATTCTTGCAGAAGCTGCCATTCCCCTGAATGTGATACTGTCAATCGCACACTCGGTTTTTGTCAAAGTAGATCACACAAACTTCAAAATTGAAGCTTAAGAGCTATACCCAGATGTCAAATATACTACAGTTGAGCAGCACCATCATCAGTTTGTCTGAATCAAAATAAGTAGATGACGCCATTTTAGGTTTGCTAGTGGTAGTGAATCCTGATGTAAATTGGTCCCTATGATATGCGTATTAGTAAAGAGCAAAGAGCTTAGTTTGCTGTTTCCTATTGAAATAAGAATAGAATAATTTTGTGCAAATAAATGCCAGGTTGTGAATGAATTGTCAATTGCCATCATTTCTTAATCCATTACAACTACACCTTGAACCAATACTCAAAAACATCATAATAATAGTTAATTTTATCTATAAAAAATTTAAAAAAATGACAGCAGAAACAGCCTGTGGAAAATGTATTCATTATAATACCCATGGAGTACAAAAGAAAGCTCCTGAAAAGAAATATGATCTTTTGTCACTAATAATTAGTTACTAGTAAGGTAGAAGAGCAGCGGAGGGAAACAATACTATGTTGTACAAATAATATCGAAAACTTCGATCAAATTCTTCATCACCATGAGTATAAACAATGAAGTTTCAGTAATGGGGTGCCAGCACTCCGTCACAGGGACAACTTTTGTTTTGCAGTGACTGCATACTAAAAAATCCATAACAGCAGAGGTGAAAATCAGTTATCATGAATTATCATTTGGATGTAACTTTGCATTTTTCCACCAGGTCATTTACTTACCCTGTGAACCAGCCAAGCTTCAATCCACACGGGAGCCATTGCTACTTGGGGAAGCTTTCTTACCAGTATATTTCTGTCCATAAAGAAAAGAAAAAGATTGTTATCTTTCAAGCAGGCATATTGGAAGGTCCCGGTAGCCATTAGAAATTAAAAGTACAAGCAAAAGACACATGCTGACATAGTCGCAATTATTAGAGTAGAAAATATATATATTCAGTTGAAGCTGACCTGCTTCCCAAAGCTGAATGGAATATACTTATATTTGATCATGTGTGCAATCTGACGCCTCATTGTAAGGACAAAGAGAACAATCCAATAACAAAGCAATATAGGCCAAAAGACAGGAACATCAAATACCGAAAAGAAAGTCATGACAAATGCTATGCAGAAAGCCTTGGTCATGGAGTACCTGAAGGAATCACAAAACAGAACTGAGTATTATCACTTAAGACAAAGCCATACAATCTCAAGCAAGACAAAAAAGGTCCAAATACATTTCCACACCACTCACTAGTATCACATTTCTATTCTATAAATAGAAAAAAACATACTTAGGAAATAGATAAGAGATTCTACATTCTAATAGTGGAATGCACAAGATCGAGTAATTGACAATGACAAGGTAATGGCTAAATGAAATTGACAGGTAAGAGCAAATGCTCTCAAGCACATTCTCCTGCACTTGCAGAACCAGAGACTTTAATTAGAGTATCATTTCTACCGTTACCGCTTGAGCACATAATGGAAAGGTGTTTACCGATAGTCAAGCTAGAATTGTTGCACTCAACCATCAAGCATGCTAAAAAGATGCTAGGTAAATTGGAAAAGCCTGAATCTTGGAAATAAGTTTGTCCGAGAAATTTTAATACTAAAGCTTTTTAATAATTTCTTTTAACTGCATAAGGATATTTAAAGAGTCAAACACACACACACAAAAAAAACACTAAGACCTTCATTTCAATTGAATACAAGCTAGTACCGCCCACAGCAAAGTAAGACATCTTTAAGTTAATAATATCTCAAATCAAGCACTGACATTCCCCAAGTTTCATAAATGATGATTTTTGACTTGGCCTAAACGGATAAACCTTGAACAGATTGTTTCCTTAATAAACCAAATCACACACAAAAAGAAACAAACTCCGCAAATTAAATGTTTCTGAAATATATAAAGTGTCTACAAATGAGAAGCCAATAAATTTTCAATTACCAGAACTTAAACTCAGGTAGCCTACGAATAAACGGCTTGAATTCATCTGAGCCTTTTGTTGGAAGCAAAGGTCCATCAGTAACTTCAAGTTCAGGATCAACCAGAGGGGACAAAAACCCAATTAGCAAATTCAGCAGGTAGATCCCAAGGCCATATGAAACTATGTAAAATCCTTGAACATAATAGACCCGCAAACAGTAGATAGCTGCTACAACAAGAGTTCCAATCCACCTATATGCTGTATGAGGAGTAGTCTTATCCAGATAATACTGATAGATCCTCCAAGCATCATGCCCCCATTGAGGCAAAGGTGATGCAACTGCTGCACTGTCGCCCCCAATTCCCTCCATTCAATATCAACTTCAAATCCTATATCATAGGAGTAGAATCCAATCAATTTAAGCACAGAAATCTATTAAGTTTCCAGATACATATGAATTCGACAATTAATTAAGCACTCCGATAATTGGAGCATTAATAGCCAAAAATCATCAGATATTACGACCATGTGCAGCAAAATAAGAAGAAAATTAGCTAGTCATTTTCAATCATTGAATCCAATGCAAAAGGAAACCCTAACGCTACGTTTGTTTACTAATAAAATTTCAAAAGAGAAAATGGCCAGAATCTCGGAACAGAGAAAAAGAAAACATAAATCAAACGCAGCAAATAATCAATCACCCATCACCAAAAAACCCAGATAGCAAAAGAACATGAGATCCCAAAACCTTCGCTCAGCTTTCCACCAACCAAACTAGAACCTAAGGTTTGTAAAAAGAACAAAGCATTGCAAACCCAGATCCCCAACTACCAAAACCCCAGATTTATATATAAAACAATCGTTGATAAAAGAAAGAATCAAATATTGACATGAAAAGAACATGATTGAATGCGAAAAAAAAAAAAGAGTTGAGATCCTTAAAAAGAATCAATACAAAGCTTAAAGAAAACGGTCAAAATGATAAAAGATAATGAAGTAGAAAAAAGGGTGACCTGAAAGGACTCTCCGTTGTTAAGCTTTGAACTCTTGAGAAACCGTTTTCTTTTCCTCAGAATCGGGAGCGAGAAACGAGCAGATCTATATGGATTGGAAATGGCCAAATGAATTTTGTTTTTTTTTTCCTCCCAGTTTTATATAATATATATATATACACCACTTATTTATTTTTACCGACAGAGGCGGGTTTTACATTACAGTAATAGTTGTTTTCTCCGCTTTTCGCTTAATTATTCTAAAATTACTACTAAAATTTATCATGATATTTTTCAAAAACAAAACATTGTATTTTAGACTTCTTTGTTTTTGGAAAATTTTAAAAATCTAAATATTACTTTAGTTAAGATGAAAATCATAATATTTTGGGTGTGAATATATTTTAAAATTTTATATAAAAATAAAAAAATATTTATTCTTGTATATTAATACTAAAATTTTAAGTAAATTTAAGAGTATACAACATGAGTTGACATATAAACTTCAATGCTTAATCCCTCGGGTTTACTTATAATCAACAGAGTACAACCAATAACTGCTTTTTTTTACACAATAGTTAGAATTATTTATAGCTCCTCCCTACACGATGAATAGGAGAATAATGCATTTCAACACACTCAAAACCATGTCCTGGCAACAATACCTATGCCAATCGAGTTAAGACTCAATGGGCTTAAATTGACCAATTTTAATATTTTTACATTTTGAAATTTGAAATTTTAGTTTTGACCTAAAGATAGAAGTTAAATTTATTTGGTTAAATTTAGTTACTAGTCCTGTACTATACGTATAATTGTAGGTTTAGTATGTATTCTCCAATTGGATCATTTTAAGTCTCTAATTTTTTTTTTTTGAAATTTCAATCTTGACACAAATGACAATCGTTAATCCATTAACTGGATTTTTAGTGAGTAATATGTGAAAGTAACAATTTAACATGACATTAGACATATGATAATATGTTTGCCCCATCAGATTTTGAAAATAATAGAACTGAACTTAATGAATTTAACAGTTATTGTTTGCTAACGATTGAAACTTTAAATTTTAAAAAAGTATGAGGACTAAAATGAACAAATTAAAGTACAGAGACTAAATCCATAATTTTTATAAAGTACAAGGACTAATATTAGAATTTAACCTATTTTCACTGTATATTATCTATAATATATATAAGCAGAGTTTGAAGAAATTTTTAACTCAAGAGTATAGTCTTTGTTGTTCATTATATAACTGGACTTTTTTATTTTAAGTATTTTATTAAACAATAAAATTTATCATACTTATAAATAAAAATTATGATCCTATTAAATATTTTTATTAAATCAATTTATATAATAAATAAAATAAATTTTATATTAAATTACTTTATATTTATCAGATCAAAAATATTAAAAAATAATCATATTACTTTTGTTTTAATTAGCAAATTCTAACCTATATATACAGACTAAAACAATTTGAAGTTGCAATTTTCCCAAGTTATGTGGCAAAATTTTATTTTCATAATAAATTTTCAACATAGGAAAAATATTAGTCAAATTCATATGATAGAAATTCAAACATACTAAAATTTTATTACAAATACATTAAAATAAAAATTATTAAATAAATTAATATATTTTAATTATGGTCAACAATTTGAATAACAAATATTACTTTACACTAATTATAGTAGTTAGAAATATATTATTTGAAAAACTAATGAAAAATTAAACTAAAATCATGTACAACACGTGTGACATTGGAAACTATTTGTTCTATATTTATGTCATTTTTATAGAATATAATTATATGGTTTTAATCTGTATTTTTTTTTGAAAGTTTCATTGATACAAGAAAGTACAATTACAAGTACAAGACATGGTACAAAATTGCAAGTACAAGTACAAATACATATCCGATCAACTACTATAATATATAAAATCAACCAATACAATGCACAACATACAAAGAATCAGACAAAATTGGAAAAAATTCAAAAAGAAACTGGACAAATCCCACACAAAGAAAATGGTGAGACTTGAACCCGAGCCTTCAAGGTCCAAAGCATCAGCCTTTGCTAATAGTGCAATTCTAAAAGTGATAAAAGGGAAAACTAAGACCCTGTTTGATAAAATGTTGAAAAATTTTCATCAATCCAAAATTAATATTTTCAGCAACTTAATTTTTTAAACATGTTTGATAACTCATAATAAAGTTTACTAGATAGAATTTCTTTTCCACAAAAAACGTGAGAAATGATAAGTAGATAAAGTCCTACTTATTACTTAATAGAGAATAAATTCAATTGTTTTATTTTATTTTATTCTATTTTATTTTATTCTATTTCATTTAATATTATATTATCCTTTATCAACCAATCTATTTATAATTAGTATTTAATTTTAAGTAATACACCAAATAAATTTTATAACTTAATTTTTACTTATTTTTCAACACTTTTTAGCACTTATTTTTTTCACTTTATCAAGCATAATCTTAGTTATTTAAAATAAATTGTTTATTAATGAATTAATAGTATATTTATATTAATTATTTTATTTATAAAATTTCATAAAGAGAAATAAATTTTATAATAAAAAATTATTTTAATAATAGAAGCTCATATAAAATAGAAAAGAGTAAAAAAACACTTGGTATTTTTATTTTATTCTTATAAAACTTGTATGTATGATTAAGTCTTGGCGGATGAATTTAAAAACAAACAAACAAACATATGAGGTTTCCTAAGAGTTTTAGTTAAAATATCCTATCATTTGAATTAAAAAAGTTGGTAGCAAACACATTTAGACTTAATCTTTTGCCTCATAGAATGATAATCAACCTATATGTGTTTTGTTCTCTCACAAAACACTAGATTTGAGCCAATATGTAGTGTTGATGGGTAATCATTGTTGGGAATTAATCCGTGTATACAACGAACAAGTAAATAAAATAAAATTAAAAAGATTGAATACACAAATTTTACGTAGAAAAACTCCTCAAAAGAAGATTAAAAAAACAACGGGCAAAAAGAGATTTCACTATAAGAAATGAGAGTACAAAAGATGGAGCGAATAAAAAGGAAAACCTAAAGCCCCAAAATAAAAACCTTTCAAAACAAAGAACAAAATTCTCCCAATCTAAATATTTTTGTTATATGAAACCTAGAGTAACTAAGGTTTATTTATAGGCTGAAATTCGTAGCATATATGATTAGAATATCCTTAGGTTAATCAGAGTTTAAGTGGGAAACTAGAAACAAAGTTTAATTGTGAGAAGAAAGCAAAAAATCTTGAGGTGCACGTTGTGACATGGCATTCGTGTCACCAGGACAAAGGTGGTGTCGCATCATCGAGACGAAGCCTCTCTTCTTGTCCTAACGTGGTTGTTCGTCGGGACTAGAAACACTTCATCATTACGACGTCACACACTGTTTGATCTGAAAATGCGAGGCATAACTCCACAATCACATATTAACTTCAATTGCTACTAGTTTCTTGTTTCAATTCTTGAAGTAATCATTTTAACCAAATTAGCTCACGAGTAATTAAGACCATTGTTTTATATTCAGCTTTTGCACTTGATCTCGCCATAACATCTTATTCTTACTCATCCACAATATTAAATTACCTCCAAAGAAAACACAATATCCAGAATTGGATTGTCTATTTGAAGGAAATCTTTTCCAGATAACATTTGAATATCCAATAATTTGTGTGCTTCCACGATCTTCATATAGTAGACCCTGTCTAGGGGCACCTTTGACATATCGTAGAACATGTATTTCAATTGTTCTTTTTTTTCTATCTTAATTATTTATTTTAATTTTTTGCCTTGAATTTTTAGATCTGACTTGGAATTGTTTGAGTTCAGGTTGTATCAAATGCCAAGTTTTTCTTCATTCGTCTAGAGCCCTAGGCTAAATCCGCAACTTGAGCAAACTTATAATCCTATTCCGCTCGCATACCTATTAGAAGGAGCATTGGTAGTCATACTTGATCTAATCCAATACTCTTTTGAACACTAATATTTGGATTTGGTAATCTAATAAGCTAGCTAATTGTACATTCAAACTAACAAACTTACTAGACAACACTAATAAACAAATGTATGAAACTTGACACGAGAGGAATTATTAATTCTAGAAAAAAATTATATATAAATTTATATTACTTGTAACACCCCTCACCCGTCTCCGTGGCTGGAATTGAGGTACAAGATGCTACAATAAATAAAAAATCCAAAACATGCAATTTAATTCAAGTATTTTATTCAAAACAATCTTAAATCATCAATTCATCAAACAATTCATGTCTTGAATACAAATTCGAGCTTAATTTGAACTTATGAAAGCTTTAAAATTAATTTTGAAACAAATAGGGACTAATTTAAAATATTTTAGAAAAGACTAAGCAAAAGTATAAAACAGGGCCACACGACCATGTAACAAACTGAGATCGTGTGGACCTAAATGTAAAATCTTACAAAAATTGACACAACTGTGTAGCCAAGCCGTGTGAAAGATTGTGACTGTGTTTAACCAAAACCACCAAGATCATACAGAGCACATGACCGTGTCACCAGCCTGTGTGTGCCAAAATGTGTCTTTTAAATCAAGTCACACAATCGATTATTTACTTGTGTCATAAACAAGCCTTTAACCATTCATTAGACCTATACAAAATACACCAAAAGCATACTTAAACAAATCAATTACCTAATTCTAACGAATATGCCTCAAGACACCATCATAAGCATTAAACACAAGTCATTACAAACCATACTTTAACCTATAAGCATTTCATACCACAAACCAAATCATATTCAAATCATCAACAAAGCTTTGCCATTCACATTAGAATATTAAGTATTAAACTTAGCCAGAATTCATGCGTCCTTTTTACAAGCTACTATATATATACATGTATACAAGAACAACTATACCAAAACATATTCATCAACTTGCACAAGTTCAACCATCCCATGTACATGCCACAAAAAAACCAACTTGAATGTACAAAAAGTCTACCGAATCAAGAGACGATAGGTGTGTGCTTCGTGATGATCCAATTGACACTTTTCGGACGTCCAAAACCTACAAAGAAAGTAGTAACAACGAGTAAGTATTATAAATACTTCGTAAGATCATACAATATAAACAAATAGCTTACTTTATTTATTTAACAAATACAATTCAGTGTGCAACAATTTCACCTATCATAGCATACACAACAACATCAACCAAATGAGATTTAGTTAATAACCACACACACACACACACACACACACACACACATATATATATATATATATATATATATATATATATATATATATATATATATTCAAATAGCCATATATCAAGCATAAGTAATTTTTCATCTCAAATCCATATCATGATCATCCTTTTGCCACCATCAATATCATAGTTACATATTTTTCATCTTTTATTATTACCCGAGGAAACATAGTAAAAGAACTTAGTACACATGTGAAAATAATATCAAATGCTCATCCGAGCTAATCGTAAACAATAGTGCCAGGTTACTCATATGAGATAAATATACACAACACATAACCTAGCCATGGCTTAATATACATGTAAGGTTACTCGTCCGAGCTAAACCTATAAAATGACATCAAGTTGCTCGTCCGATATAAACCTATGTAACATGTATTTTCAAGTCTGCAAAAAATACTGGAGCTCAAAACCATTGGGCATCAATCTATAACCTCGTATACGAGACTTTTACTAAGTTCATCAGGATTTAATCTCAACAATACCATTTCATAACAATTTGTTTTAATTAAACTAAATCCTCAATTTAGGTACTAGTCCATAACCAATTCAAGTTATCAATAGAGCATTAATGAACATTCAGATATAACTCAACAAAAATTTAAACATATTTATACTGTATGAACTTACATAAAAAAAATGATTTAGATGTTAAGGATTAGTAAGTAATTTTTCCTCGTGTAAATCCTCTGGTTGTGGTAATTCTTGATCTAAACCATAACTTTATTCAATTATCTATTCCAAATATCAACTAACAGCATATTGAAGTTATAAAACAGTTCAATTTCATCTATACAATAATTCTTCAAGTTTTACTTTTATTTCAATTTAGTCCCCAAAATCGAAAATACCATAAATTTTAAATTTGAGTTTTGATTTCAAGACTGATCTCAAATTCATCCTTAGCTAACTTACTAGCAGCACATAAAATATAACTTTCACCCTCTATTTTCAAATTTTATATTTTAGTCCTTAATGACAAAACTATCAAAATCTCACTTTACAAATTAGTCCAACTAACATTTAAGCTTACATGCAACTATTTAACAACAAAAGCTTCAAGAATACATAAATGGTAACTTTAGTAAACTTTAACAGGTTCATGAAATAGTCCCTGGGCTAGCTAGATTAAGTCCTCAGGATCTCAAAAACATAAAAAATAGAAGAAACATATTAAAAATGACTTACCAATTGAAACTTAAGGCTTGAATGAAAACTGTGGACTTTTCTTCTTTTCAAATTCAGTTTTGAGGTTGAAGATGATGAATAATGTGTTTTTCATCCTTTTCTTTTTTTTTTCCTTTCGGTGAATTTCATCCTTTTTCTTTTAAGTTAAAAACATGTTTTATTATTAATTTACTAATTAAAACATTATAATTCAAATATTCACACCAATTTCAAAGCCACAACTATCCACCATAATAAATTTTGGCGTAATTTCCAATTAAATCCCTATAGATTCATTATTTAAGCCTTTATCAACTAAAATTCAATAGCGATTAATTTTTACGATTTTTTACAATTTAGTCCTCATACCTGAATTAATTAATCAATCACCAAAATTACCGCACCAAAACTCAATTTAACTCTAATTTAAACTCATTAATATTAAATAATAATATTAACAAACTCGATCATCAGAGAACGGGTTTCAAAACCACCGTTTTCGATATCATTGAAAACATACTATTTTATTACTTACCATAAAAATAAACATGAAAAGAATGTGAAAATAATTAAATATTACATATATATATATAAATATATATATATATATATATATAAATCTGTTAAAATTTATATAAAATAAATTCATAGCATGTAAAATTTATATAAACTTACAATACTTTACAATTTAAATACGTGACAAATAATGCAAAGACTATAAATTAATTAATATCATGACAACTTTTCATAAAAAGTATCATAATATCTTAACTAACCCAAAATATGACAAAATTTTCCTTCTAATGTTATGATTTATGTTTTTTTTTTTTTGGAGATACCTTCTAATGTTTTATTAATCCACTGCTTTGTTGTTTATAAACATTTCCAAAATTCTTAATTCAAGTATTATATTGATTTGGGATAGTTTTTATGTTAAACTATTGATTAATATTTTAAATATACTTAATTCACGAATTGTTATTTAAACTATATTATTTTCTTTTATCTAGATTTTTTTGTCATAAGTGGTACTTCAATTATCTTTTTTTCTTAAGTTGGAACAATCGTTTCTCTAACCATTAGTCAAACCGTTAAATCTATTTTTTTTTTAAAAAAGTTTAACCCATAAATTAAACACTAACTATACCATTTTTCCTCAAGTTGGTACTTAAACTTTTTTTTTTCATAAGTGGCATCTAAACCATTCTTTCGTTTTTTACACCAAAATGTTATATCCATAAAAAAATTCTAACCAATAATAGGCTGCCACGCCGTATTAACTTTAAAAATAATTTTTTTTATTTTTCTATCAAAAATATTTTTTAATTTTTAATTTATTTTTTTAATTTTACATTATTTCTTTATCTTTATTTTTCTATTTTTTTCCTTTCTTCTTCCTTTATAATGTCTGGCAATGCTAGAAATTCGCCCTCTCGAGGTCGAGATGCTCTCAACTAATTTTGTTTTCGAACTTCACCATTTGCTTGCTCAACCTAAAGAGATTAAAAAAATTCATTTATCAATCAAAACTATTGTTTAAAATGCTCAAATGGTCAAAATTATAAAAGAAACCCAAGATGAGAGGAAGAAAAAGTTAAAAGATAAAGTAATATATAAAATAAAGAGAAAATAATTTTGTTTTTTTTTGTCACATGATAATTTTTAAGTAGTTTTCTTTTCTTTTTTTTTTTAAAAAAAAGTCTTAATGGTTTGAGTAATGGTTGGACTAACATATGTACCAACTTGGGGAAAAAAGTAGTTTAGCTACTATTTTTAACAATATATATATATATATATATATATATCAAAATAAGAAAATGGTATAGTTTAAGCAATGTTGTTTAAACTAGACCACATCGGTTTGTCGAATTGGTCGGATCGAGAATCAATCGGGATATCGGTCCGGAGAGGCGCATTGAATTAGTTGACCTAAGAACCGGTACAGACTAATTGAATCAAGCAAAAACTAATTGACTTAGATGGTTGAACCGACTGAACCAAATTTTTAATTTTTATGATTTTTTTTTATGATTTATCTTATAAAACCAGTCAGACTGGTTGGATTGACGAACCAGTGATTTAATTGGTTTAGCCAACAGTTCGATTCTAAAAACATTGGTTTTTAAGTAGCAATATGTAGGTTTTCCCAAAAAAAAGTAGCAAATTGTAGGTTTTTACCTTTTAAATATTAAATCTTATATTAATCACAATATTGTAAGAAACCAAGTCAATCCAACCATTCAATTACAAATCAATTAATTTGATTTTTTTTTTTGTAATCAAGGTGTCCACCGTCAACAACAGTGACTTATCCCTTCATCACGGGTGCTCTCCGAAAAGTTAAATAGTTTGCCATGAAATATGCTCCATTTCCATGAGCGGAGATTGAACCCTCGATCACATGGTTAAAAGATGATGTAAGCAACTACCACACCTTATGGTTAACCATTTTTTAAGTGCTTCTTAATAAATACAATTATGTGTTTATTAAGAAGCTGTTCAAACCAATAAAAAAAATGACTAATTGCACAAGTTAGGGCCCAACCTTTTAGGGGTTGCTCACATAAGGGTTAAACTTTTCAAAATACTTATATAAGGGCTTAACCTTTACAAAAATGCTTTAATGAAAGTTAAACATTTCAAAGTGCTCAAATAAGGGCTTCTCAAATGTCGCATATTAGGCCTCAAATTATGTTTTTATTATTTTCTTTATTTTAAAGTAATAATTAATTCAACTGTCATGTACATTAGAATTCAATTAACTCAAATTGAGTTGAAATGCTAAAAAAATCTTTATTTAAATATTTTTATAAATATAGACAAACAATTTAAAATGTCTAATCTTTATGTGAATAACTCGTTAAAAAATTATACCCTAATTTAAAGATTTAGCCGTAAAAAACGGTTCAACATATATGTTTTTTTATTACGCTTTGGACGTTTCTGTTAATCCTTTAGTTTTGCAAGTTGACATGATGGTCCCAACATTGCCTAAACCCAAGTCCATACATCTAGCCAAAGTTTTGGGCTTTGTACATTGAAGATTTTAATTTAAGGTTTAGTAGCTAGGTTTTGCCCTTTGCCCTCACCGGCTCATAGGCCACCACCATCCATTCGGCTTTCAATCTAACCATTTCCCTTTGACTTTAGGTAATTAGCTCACTCACTCTGTTTACATTTCTCGTTTCCCCGTTAACTTACTAATCTTTCTGAATTTTTCTGAACTTTACTATTTTTATTTTAATTTTTATTCATTTAATAAAAATAAAAATATTATTATTTGAGAATAGATCGGGATGTAAGAAGAAGGTGGGTTGGGAATGACTTAATTCTGTCATGCACTTAGCAGTTTTTAAGAAACAGAATGATCGGATTTGTCGTAGGATGACGTGGACGAAGGTTAGCCATATCTGTATTTGCTTGGTGATGGGATATGTTGCGTGGCATCTTCCGCTGTCCATCAATTGGCTCCATTTTTTTTATATGTATTGTAAGATGTAACCCTTTTTTTTATCATTAGTTATGATTATATTTTTAATATCTCCAGTTCAGCATAGCTTCGGCTCACCTCTTCATCCAGCCGAGCCCGGTATATGATCCATTATTCATATTTGAGTTTGATTATTTTTATGACATGGGTATTTATTTATTATATTTAAATGTTATTTGTACAATCAGGAAATCAAATATCGTCTAATATTTCTTTTTGGAAAATAAACTATCTGTTAGATATATTTCATTAGGGAAACTACCCCACTTTTCCACGCCAACAACTGAGAACCATGCCAAGTGAAGTTTATCTCGCCAACTCCCTGTCACTAAATTATTCATACCCTTGCAACTATGTTATATCAAGCCGCATTGTCAAACTAACCAAGGAAACTTACACAATGTGATTTTTGTGATAGAGAGGCACATAACTGACAAATGTCTCTCTTAAATACCTCTCTAAAGTCAATAGAGAGGACATCACGACTCTAACCACCAACCTCTTCTTTCTTAGCAAAATTAACCTTTTTCATCTCTCAAAACACTTGTTGCGGTTTTTGATCTACCAAGCAAACTGCCTTTCCAACCTCTTTCACATTTTTACCATCAACAACTGGTGTAATGAACATGGACAATATGACTT
The DNA here is from genome assembly GCF_025698485.1 of Gossypium arboreum. NCBI lineage: Eukaryota > Viridiplantae > Streptophyta > Magnoliopsida > Malvales > Malvaceae > Gossypium > Gossypium arboreum. Next base: position 4,490,952 of record NC_069081.1, read on the forward strand.
TTTCCAACTCAAATACCCTTGCCAACAGAAAAGAAGATGAAAGGTAGAACCCACAACCTTAGCCTCAAGCTCAAGTAAACTAAGATCAACCTCGATGTTCTTATCAACAACCACAACCCTATGCTCATCCAAGTTGCCATTGCAACCCAAACAACCATAATAACCTACATTATCCTTATTATGCAATGTACTCACACCACTAGCCACCCATGTATTACGACACTTACCCAAACCGACAACCATACCTGCTTCTACCCCCAAGCCCGCCCTTACTTGATCATTGGGGAACAAACCTCTCAGAACCCCAATACCAATTCACAAAATTTAAAAAAAATGCAATAAATAACGAAATCCTTGAAGAGAAACTCTTGAGACAACAACTTTACTAGAAACAACAGGAAACAAATTTGCATAATGAAAAAATTATCAAAGAGTTATAAGCAAACCAAATCCCTGGCTAAGAAGCCCCGCAAAGGTACAATATGTAGAAATTGCCTAGTTGTTTCCTCATTGACAAAGAAACCTAGTTGTACACCTGTAGCACTAACAAAAAATGTTGGGCCCTTAGCTACAAGTTATTTTCTTTGAGGAACAGAGGTAAGCTTTAGGGAAATAAATGAAATCTTTCCATAAGTCAAAGTTGGTAGAGATGGAATGAGACTACTCCAAAAACCCTTGCCCTAAGAATAGCACCAAAATACATGTCTTCAACCTTACAATTGTGCAAAGAGACATATAACCGTCAGAAGGACCCCCAAGATCACCTTGCTCAATATAATAGCTAGATGAACATTCTGGGTGCCTTACATGCTCTAAAGTCTAGAGCCTTCTACATGACTTTTAAAGACGACTCAAGGACATGTTACCTAGCCTTTTTTAAAGGGTTTCATTCACTCATTTAACAAGCTAGTGAATTTGTTCATAAGTAGATTCCTTACCAATAAGACATTGCTACAAAACTTAGCACACTTACTTTTTAACAAGTAGAAAGAAGGTGAACCATTCAAGAAGTTTTATGGATTTAGTACAACAACAACGAAAAACAAAAAAGTTAACAGATGAGAGGGATATTCAAGCATTCGTTACAAGTGTAGATCATGAGCAATCCAAGTATGTCTTAATGGATAACAAGCCAAACAAATATTCGTTGTGGGTGTAGATCATGAGTAATCCAAGTACGCAAAGATCAAAGAACTAAAAGAGGCCAATATAGTGGCATCTTAACCCTTTGTTAGCTCCTCCTAGCATAGATTTGATAGGCTACACTAAGGACAACCTCTTTGCATGATCACTAGAGAAGAATTTCTAACTTTGAAGTACACATGGGGTGCAACATTTCTTTTGCCTCACTAGCTCCCTCTCATGCCAACCATTTTCCATGCATAATAGACAACACCAATAGGTAAGTATACAAAACACCTTATAACAGTTTTGAGACATATACCTTTCTTAATGCTTCACCTACTTACATCCCTAGTTAGATGTAAAACTAGGGAATTCTAGAACCCCCTCCGCCTGTGAAGCCAAATAAATATAAGAGGCATTTTACCATAGATGCTAGTTCTATAATCCACCTAATCACAAAACCAAAGGTTATGTTTATCTAAAGATGCAATTGAGTTAATATTGCTCAAGTGACAATTAAAACAACATGTAGAATAGTCCTCTCATCACAGAGATAACTAAGAAGTTTCCATTTCCCATGAATAAAGAAAAGAGAGAGCTTATGGAAAGTAATTGGTTAGAGGGGTGATAATAGTAGGAACTAATGAGGATTGGGCATAGTCTAATTCCAAGAGAAAAACATACTTAAGGTGTGTGATGTCTATTAATTCTCAACTTAAGAAACCTTATCTATTACAGTGTTAGCAAGTAGCTTTTGATGAAAAAGATTAAAATTATGTACTTGATGTAGACAATAATGATCCTTTAATAGTCATGAAAACTATTGCAAGATTTAAGGTAAAAATGATAATGGTAGATATTAAAAGTGTCATAAAGGTTTTGCATTGGGAAGTGTTTAGAAAAATGGGTGACACTACATACCTGACCTACTTACAGGATTCAAGTGCAAGACATTACATCTGTTGTCAAAGTAACTCAGACTAAATCCATACATTCATCAAATTATAACTAGCATATGTGGCAAGAATATAGAATTTCCTGCTATGCAACTATATTACATATATAATATGTTAAATGGACCTACTTATAATGCTCTGGGATCATACGAAGTCAAACAAAGAGTCTGAATTCGAATATAAACTTGAATTGTTAAATTAGGTTGTTAAGTCTTGAGACAATAAAGCCATGTCTTAAGACATGTTGCCTTTATTTTCTTATTTTAGCTTTAAAGTATGATGTCTTAAGACCTAGCAACCTATGTCTCAAGGCATTCTCGTCTTATTACTAATTAGTTCATTTCTTTGGTTGCAATAAACCATTGTTCTCAAGTTAGAAACTTACTGAACACACTTCCATCATTTGAACCAAACTATGTGCTTTAAACCGACTAGCTCTTGTCTTTTTTTCACTTTTCTTTATTTGATTATCGATTCTTTATTGCTAATACAATTTCCTTGTTTTTCTAGAAAGTCTTTGAAATCCCAAACGTGCAAGGATTCTTTCAAAGTTCATCTCCTTCTTAAATATCACATTCAACAACCACTTACTTCATCTCCTACCCGAATCAGAAGAACTCTTTAAAGTTGATTTTTTTTTTTGTTTTCTTTATTCTTTCCATTTGAAAATTATTGACTAATTTTCCATCTATATTTTGTTCATTTAAGGTTTTAAATTGAAAGCTTTCTCCCAAGTCACCATAAGATTGGCCTAGAACTACCCATCAATTTTGGTTTGTTTCTTAAACTTGAATCAAGCTCGGATTTTGCTTGGGCCTTTTGGACATCGCCCTTTATCAAATGATTTATTATTCTCAACTAATTAAGTTGATTCTAGCTTTTATAAAAAAAATTAAAAGTTTGTTTTGTATCTCTTTCATACTTTTCCAACAAAAGCAAGCATATAGAGCAAATTTGCCTTTAATTTATTCAATCTGAATATTTTCTGAAGGCTGACTGTTATCAAATTTTCCAGCAAACCTATGACTTACTCAGAGGTATGGTTAGTATGAATGCACATATATTATAAGTTCACAAGGTTTGATTAAATATTCACATCTGAGTTGTGACGAGCTTTTGATATTTGACTAAGATAGGTTCTCCAACTTAGTATTCTCCTTGAATATACTTCACTATTAGTTGAAAATTGGTTAACTTTTGGAGACTCTTTACCCCTAAATTTTGGGCCAATTCTAACTCTATTATTAGAGCTTTATACTCTACTGCATTACTAGAAACACTAAAAGTGAACACCAATCCATATTGTTGCTCGCTTTTGTCTAGATCGACTAACATTATTTGTCCACTAACCCATTCGTATAAGATAACCCATTAACATTGTAACATATCAAAATTTTTCATTTTTCTTTATTGTACAATTCTTAGAAGAATTTTGGTGTGAGGAGTTTGATTAATTAGAAACTAGTGGAGTTGGCTTTTAGTGAAGTTATTATTGGGATCAAGTGCCGTTAGTGTAATGATTTTGTCTATATGTACTTATATTTTTCAAACAAATTGGTTTAATAAAATATCGATTAATTTCATTAATATCTTCGTATATTGTCCTCAATGGTTTTTTGTATGCAAAGCAAAATGAAAGTAAATTTTGACTCAGTGATTATCTAAGGTTTAACTAATAATAAGCAGTATTATGTGGTCGAATTGTAATGCAAAAAGACAACTTATATTGGTAGATAATCTAACATGTATTTAGTCCAATCGAAAATGAGCAAACCGATTGAAAGACTAATATGACATCTATTAAGTCCAATTAGGGAGATATCTTGTCTTGGGTATCGAAACAGATGATCCCCAAAAGATTGAGACATAAATGTGACTGACTGACATCAGACAAGACCCAAATAGAATTAAATCCTATATTCACTTATGGATTTATTCACTTGTGGCATTCATTGTGTGACATGCCTTAATCTTAAGTGGATGGTGAACTACGTATGCGTGACTCGTATACTTTGATGTAAATGAAAGTCTGGCTTAAATAGATAAGGAACCAAAAGTTGGTACGTTGGGATATGACTTTTGTAACATGTAACATCATCCCACAATAGTGGAATTCGTATCCCAATAAAGAGTAAATGATATCCTCTCATCACCATTACATTATAGATGAAAACTAAATGCGGCCACGAATTTTTTTTTTGTGATAAATGATTTGATTACTATTTGATAGTAATAGACTTTTCTTGAAGGAAGATATAATAATTATCAACAGATAAAATAGGATCAAATTGAGAAAATAGATTTATCCTAAAGATACTAATGATATCCTATGAGGGTAACACTGTAACCCCTATGCCCGACCCGACCGTCAAATCTAGGTATAGAGCGTTATAGGTTGACCTGTTGGACTACTCCAACACTTCTCTATAAAATACTCTGACAATTTGGCGGGTTCCACTTTTTTGGTGCAATATTTCGCAAATTCTAACCTATTTTATTTATAAACACATTTTAAAATGGATACTCCGCCTTGCACAAAGATTTGAAATATTCAAACATAGCCTGCAGCAGCTACCTTAAACACTTTCATAGGTCGTGGGTGGGAATAGGCTAATAAAGGCTACAGTTATCTTTAAATAAATGTAAAACATCAGTTTAAAAAAAATAGTAGTTCGACAAGGGATGACATCTAACAAAAGTCCTAATAACCCCCGATGAATACATGTTACCCATAAAATAGAAAGGCTCACAAATGGCCGTAGATTTGGCGAATTCCCTTTGATACTTCGCTTAATCTATGAACTTGGAAGAAAGAGAAATGACAGGAAAATTCATAAGAATTTAGTGAGTTACTGGAAAGATTAAACTTAACGAATAATAGCAAACATTAAGGAATAATAACTCGGGCTGACAATGAACCGTCATAATTGGGTTTATTGTTTATACCTTTCATATAATGTGGATCAAATTATGCACCCTTTTCATTTTCTCTTGTACTCCCTTCCGTATGCTAATTTCTTATCTCAGTTCTCGAAGAACCTATCATATCATGGATCTTCATAATTTCTCAGCTGAACCATACACAAACATTCTCTCCGTATCCTTCCCACCCCCTCTTTGTTTGGACACAGAAGTGCTCCCCTGCAAGGTTAGGTTTTCACCAATCACGGTTTGCATCTATGTGCCATACCGGAGGTGAACAATTTATCTTGGATCTTCAATATAAATTTACATATCATTCTACCGATACCTCCTCACTCTAGTATGGATACCGAGCTTATGCACCAAGGAAGGAGTGCTCATACTTTATACATATAACAGGTCTTTAAGTCCTTTTATCGGGTTTGACTATGCATGCAATTGAATTTGGGAATATTTCTCTAGACATGAACACCTGTGACAAGGGACAACGTCACTTTAGAGCTTTATTTACTCTACTGGTTCCTTGTCTTTGGTACTAAGGCCTTCTTCTGTATCTTTAACTAAACAATGATACAAATCTTTTAATAATTGAAAACTACCAAAAGGCTATGACATAGTAAGAATTTATAAATATGAAAATAGTTTTGGGTAGAAATATCTTTCATACCCAATATTCTAAATATACTACCACCTTCCTTATGTTAACACTTATCTAATAAAACTTAAAAAAATGTTTAAGAATTTACTAGTAGACAGCTATCATAAAAACTTTTTTAAGCTTTAACAGTTAACATCTTCGTTGGTAAGGAAAAACTCTCTTAGTTTCTTCGATGATAACAAGGTCCAATGGAGAAGATGATTCAAAAATCTTCTCTCAACTACTACTCTATCCTATTTATAGCTAACTCATGGAAAAATCCTAATCAAGATTATCTCTAGTCATTTCTAGCTTTCACACACTTTCACTAATTAATCACATTCTATGAGGCCCTCTAAGTGTCCTAATTACTGACATATTGCCTCCCGTAATATGTTAAATAAATTAAATTTGTTCTACAAGCTATTTTAATCACTCTAGTCACTATGTAAAAACACGGGTGGCGATCTCATTAGCAAAAAAATCCACTTAATAAGGTCCTCACCCTAATCTCTACCTTGTCGTTACTTACTAATATATCCTGCCACAATGGCGAAGTCCTACGAAGTACTTTACTATATAGTCAGCAACCTTCATTAGGCTAAGTCAAGCAACCTAAGCGTCCTTTGTTAGCGTAGTCTTCCCAATTCAACCTGGATCGCCAAATCAGGGTGTTATAAACACACTTATGATAAGGTCATTGGATGGAAAACACTTATTGAGTAGCTTTCGTAATGGTATATAATAAGGAAGAGCTCAGTCATGATACTTTAGTGGAATGACTTCATGACTAAATAATGTTATAATTAATAGGAGAAATGTCAAAACTTAATTACAAATTATTTGAGCCATAACTATATATGTCCACTGGTGAGTTCTCGTCATATGATTATTTTGGGCTATATCTTACATTTGCTTAGTTTCTTGATTATTTTTATATATTTTAGTTTAATTTTAGTTGATTTGACTTCTTTATGTTAGTATTGTAAATATTGTGTGTTTTAATGTATTTAGTGTTTTTCACGTATTTAATTTCAATATAATAGTCCATGTGGAATATGAAGGAAAAACAGATTTGGGAAGAAGATGTCAATATATGGGACTTGAGATTAATTACATTAAGCCTAAGTTGATCCAAGATGACGAGTGACAGTCTCATTCTTTAAGATTCAAAATTTGTAATTTGGACACATTTAGAACTTCTAGAGGAACATTTTTTAGTGTTTCGATCGCTTCTTAAGCTCCAAGACTCCATTTTGGGTGTACTTTATATCGTTGGAAAGAGAATTTGAAGATCTATTCAAATATTGAAACACCAATACTGAAACACATCAGGAAAAAATCCAATATTAAAGAGAAATTTACAAGTTTCACATTGATAGACAATTTTGACGCGTTTTCGTGTTTGGATCATATTTCCTAACACACTTGGAGTTAGGAGCTAAAATTTCTATAATTAATGTACAAGATGTAGACTATCAATAAAATTTCTTGGACATTTCCCATTGGGAGACGTTAACTTAGACAAAAGAAGTTTTCAATCAACAAGTGAAAAATAACGCCAAAAGATGACAAAAAAGTGGGCCTAGCAATTTATTACTACCAAGTCCTTTGCATTGTCATTTTCCTCTTTACAAACCTATATAAATATCTTTGTTTTAAAACATGAGGCATCTTGAAGTTGAGATCAAGATCATTTTCTTATTAGTATTTGTTTGTTTCTTTATCCTTGTAAAATCTCAAGTTTATTATATCTAATGTCTTTTTCATGTAAGTTTGAGTTGTTTAATTTTGTTATGCTATTCTAAGATTCCAGTGCTGAGGTCAAATGGTGAAACTCTTGAAAAATATTAAGGTAAATTGTATACTTATCGTTTAAGGTAAAATTGATTATCAATCACTTGTCATAATCATACTAGTAAAGTAAGATCTTTTATTTGTTATAGGCAATAGATGGTACAATGAATGCTTGGATAAATTAATCTTGATTTGTTGTAGGCATATAAAAATTGGCATAATAAATATTTGAAATATTTTTTTATAAGTTTTGAAGTTATCAAGTGATTATAATACCATATGTTATATTTTTGGACTGAACTTAAATAGTTGAACTCTCATATTGCGCCATCCTTTGCTTATGGATTCATATGTTAAACTCTTGGATTTATTGGACAATCATATTGGACACTCCTTTGATGGACATGTCTTTTCTGATGGTTCCAAATGCTTAATTATTAGACATACATTGCTAGATTATCCGATTGGGACCTCCACTTTATGTGTATTCTAATTGAGTAATAACATTGAGTACTAACATTTAATCTTAATATGACACCAAGAGTTGATCATCTAACCCCCAGCATATTTTCTTCCAGCTTTTTGTTTTTATTATTTTTAGTTAATTTCTTTTGTTTATTTTTATTTTTATTTCTAGTGTTTCTTGCTCTTATTTTCATTTTCGACACTCATTCCAAAATTTAAGTGTTAAATATTTGTTCTAGCATAATACTTGTAATCTTGTAAGTTCTAATCAACTTCCCTGTGAACCGACCTCAGACTCCAGAGATTTTATTACTTGAATATAACCTGCACTTGAGTTGTAGACTTAGAAAGTCCACGTCATCAACTCGGTCTCCTCACTAGCTCGAAATAACCAGAAACGAATTGCATATAGAACCAATAAATAAGAAATGAATGAAAATGATGAAGTAAGTGAAATAGATCGCATGTATCATTAATCATAGTGAATACGTTTTCTCACTAAGTACGAAGATAATTTGAGAATTAATGTAAGTTCTTGAATTATTATTTAATTAATTATAATTAAATAATTGAAGTTTAAAGATTGAATTAAATTAATTAGTCTTTATGAATTTATTTATTACAAAATTAAATATATTTTCCTCATAGATTCTATTACGGTAAAGTTGCTATGACTTTAATGGAATTAGAATTGAGTTGGAAAAATTATTTAATTGATAAATTAATTTAGTTAATTAATTAATTAATTAATTAAATTGATTAAATAAACAACATTTTGGGTAATAGAAAATAAATATTGGGTTGGATAAAATTATAAGTGTTGAATAAAAGTCCAAAAAATACATATAATTGAACCTAATATATAGGGGCGACAACCCTAGTGTATTATACAAGGTTGTCGCTGCCCCTAGCTCTTCTACTTAGAGTATAAGTTGTATTTTCTATTAAAATATTATTATTTAATTAGGCCTTATTCGAATAGAAATATTGTACCATTTCTCTATAAATAAGAACTAAGTGTTAAGCAATTTACACCACTTCTCATGCATTGTTATTTTGTTAGAAAATGGTGATAATTTATTTTAAAGGATAAGTTCTTTTCTTAAAAAAAGCGCATAGTTTCCAGTTATAAAGAGAAATTACTTCCGCACTGAAAGTAAATAAAAAGTTTTTATTTTGTGACGTGGTTCGTGTTGTTTGAGCCCACACTCAAGGAAAATTGTGGTTCGAGGATAGAAGAGAAGGTCATTCAGTAGTCAAAATTGATTTTAGTCTACCTCATATAAACACAAATATATTTCGATTAAAGTTTATTGCTATAAATAACATAACAGACTTAATTTAAGAAAAATTTTAAACGTCTATTTTACCTAAAATAACTATTTTCTTAAGTGATTTTTCCAATAGTTATAAGTTAAAACAATAGTCCTCTTTAAGAGTTTTGGACCCATGTGAATGAGATTTTGATATGAGAGGCAAAATGGTAATTTTTTTTCTATAAGGGTATTTTTGACATTTCACATATGCATATGTTAGATTATTAGAATTTATATATGGTGATGGGATGATTTCTGAACCATAAATTTTAGGTTGATAACACAAATTAATTTTGGGCTACACAAATAATTAAAATATTTGACCATTTGGCCTTCCTTGTATTTTAAAATATCAAAATGATACAAAAGGGGAAAACCCAATTCTTTTTTCTTGAGCTTGGTTGACCACCACCTTTGCAAGAGAGAAAACTCTCTTTTCATTTCTTTTTCCATTTTTTTTCATTTCCTAGTCAAAATTTCACTATATTTCTTTAGTTTTTTTTTCTTGAAACCCACATTAAAGAACTTCCATTGGATCTATTCTCTCTTCTTTTTCCCATCACTCATCACATAGAGTTTACTTTGTTAGTGTGAGAAAGCTTAGCTAGAGTGAAAAAGTGTTGTGAAAGGTAAAAACTCATGATTTTCATCATTTCACCATGTTTATTTTTCACTTTTCATGCCTTCATTATAGTTGAGCCATCAATATGGCTATTTAGGATTTGCATTTATGATGTATTTCTTATGTGTTATTGTTTGGTAAAGAGAAAAAAGTGGAGAAAGGTGTTCCTAGCAAAGGCAAGGAGAAAATAGTAGATTGAAAGGAAAAGGAAGAAGCTTTCCTTTATTTTTATTGTTTTGAGGGTAAGAATTCGCCATAATTACCTTTTTTTAATGTTAATTATGTGTCATTTAATTTTAATTTTAAAATTTCAAGTCATGTACTTAACGTCCATGTCATCACCTTGTTATTGATTTAACGAAAATAACCCAATTTTTTTTTTTGATAACTCAAGTGATTACTTCGTAACTTTTAAAGTTGAGTGGCCCAACTAAAAACTTACTAATAGTCATTCACTATCTTGGTAGTTTACCCATTATTTCATTTATTCAACGAATAAAATAATAATATAAAATATAAATTAATCCTAAGTCAGCTCTTGCATTCTCGAGATAATGCACTTAATGCTCATGCAATTTGTTTCTCATTCATTCTTTTATCTATTCATTCAAACTTCTATATAACTCATTTATAGTTATAGTGAGCTAATTGAGGGATTAATTGGACATATATAATTAGGTGTAATTAATTTTTTATTTTTCTTTTATTAATTACAAATGTATTCAATCATGGAGCCAATCTATTAAAACTACCATGATTGAACTCCTCATTACATACCATTATGAAAGCTACTTAAGTCAAGTTTTTGGCCAGTAACCTTTTCATATGCATGTTACCGTCATAGTATATTCCTGGTCCCTTTAGGTTAAATAACCCAATTCAATCAATTTTATCTCGTGGTTATCATATATCTTCTATAATGAAAATGACCACTATTTATACAATAATTATTAAATTCATTTCTCTAGATAAATGACCTATAGCCACATTCCATTTTCATAATCTTTACAATGCTAATGACAATATATCGTTTACTCTTTTTATCGAACAATGATTCCACTATTATGAGTGAAGATATGTCATGTGTAACGCCTCTAAAACTAATATGATATATAAGTGGTGCTATATCGAGAATATGCATAATAGATTTCTTGGGTAAATGAAATGTGCTATATCAGTGATAGTAGATAAGAGTATTGGATATAGGATAAAATTGAAACAAGTGATATATTGCTAAATATTAACATAGAGTGTAGACTACATTTAAAGTTATGAAAAGTGAAAGGGTCAAATTATAAAATTCAAAAGATGTTGGATTAAATTGAATTAGTGAGAAAAAAGTGGAAGGATGAATTAGTGAGAAAACATATTAATAATTGTTTCATTCAATCTCCAATTTAACTTTGTAGAGCTTCATGGGATCTTACTAATTAAATTAGTCTTTAAGTGTATAACCATTAACTTTACAAACATCATTCTATGTTTTACTGGAGTCAGTCTAGGACAATTTATCATAGAAATATGCATGAATTGTTGTCCTCTTTAGGAAAATCACATCCAATGAACCTACATAGGTAAACACTTACAACAGGATGCGGCCATGGTAAAACTAGCTCGAAGCTTTACCATGTTGTCACCTAGGAATCATCTCTAATGTCTCGAAAATTTCAATTTTGGATTTCACGTCAAGTCAAGATAAGTTCAATATTTTTTTTATTATTTCAAAATTTGCAGAGGAAAGAATAAAATTTAGATTTTTAGTATTTTTTATGGGTCACATGAACTTATTTGAATTTTTAGTTTTATTTTGATACTAAAATGAATTTTGATTCCGTTTTATGGATTAAATTGAATTTTCAGTTTTAAATGGAGACTAATGTTATAAATTTTTTTTTCAAATTAGTAAGAATAGCGTGTTGTTGTTAAGATAATTTGGTTTTATTTTGATAATTAGTAGTACAATAGAATTACCATAATTTTCTCCTTTATTTTCCCTATTGTCGTAAGCCTTAAAATTCTAATACTTTCACCGTTGAAACTATTATTAGTGTTTGCTTTAAATCTGTTGCTTGCTTCGATCACTTGCTCTCTTCTGCAACCACTTTCACCTATTCAATATTCACTTGTTCTCAACCCTTTTGCGTAACCGTACCTTACTTACATAACCCTAGCTGCAAGCTAACTTTGCATCGCTTGCTCAATTGTTGCTGCTATCTGCTTCAGTAGCCTGCTTTTCCAATTGGCTACTGCCAATTGCTACATTGAATTACTGCTACATTGATTGCTACTACATTTGTTGGTAATTTGTTGCCCATTTCAACCCAGTCAACCTACTACCTTATAGTTCACTTTGCTGCTAGTTTGATGCTCAAGTTGTCCTTATTCTTTGCTGCCATTAAATCGATTAAGGCCTTTGTCGCACCAATTCTTTAGTAAAGTTACTGCCTTCAAAAGCTGTTGTTGCTGCTGTTGAGTATGACTCCTATTTCAATCAAATTTGAGAAATAATCTTTTAGTTAAACTCTGTTTATTTGTTTCAATCAAACTCTGATTAGTCTAGATTATTTTATTATTATTTGACCTATGAATTTAGCCTATAAATAGGCTCTTTTACAACCTTAGAAAATACACTTATTAGAGATTAGAACTCATAACACATTTATAGAATTTTGTGTTTACGTTTTGAGGGTTCTTTGTTTTTAGGTTTTTGGGGTTAGTTTTTATCTCATCTTTTGTACTCTTTGATTTTTTGCCATTATAGTAAAATTATCTTTGCCCGTGGTTTTTTATCCTCATTGGAGGGGTTTTTTCACGTTAAATTTGTGTGTTCAATTTCTCAATTTATTCAACTATTTTTTTACTTGTTGCTTAATCGGGTCAATCCCAATAAGTGGTATCAGATCTAGTTCAATTTTCATAGATTATCCCATTTAGAGATGGAAACAACAATGTTTGAAATTAAGAAGTTTGATGGTGAGACAAATTTTAATCTGTGGCAAGTTCGGATGATGGCAATTCTAGTTCAAACCGGTTTGAAAAATGTTGTTACCAGGAAAAAGCCTGAGAATCTAAATCAAACAGAATGAGAAGAGCTTCATGAAAATGCCTTATCTGCAATCCAGTTGTGCCTTGCGAATACAGTATTGCAGGAGGTATTGATAAAGAAAACCTCATCCGTCTTGTAGAAAAAAGTTAGAAACTCTTTATACGATTAAGTCTCTAGTTAACTGTTAGTGTTGAAACAACATCGATTTACGTTTCGTTTGAACGAAGGTGAGCTTTTTAGATATCACATCAGTCAATTCATTACTCTTTTAAATGATTTAAAAAACATTGAGGTTTATATTGACGATGAAGATCAGGCTATGTTATTATTGTGCTCTTTACCCCCTTCATACAAGTCTTTTAGGGAGACCCTGGTTTATGGTAGAGACAAACTCTCGTTCAAAGATGTGAAGGGTCATTTGTTGAGTAGAGACAAACTCAGCAATGAGTTTGGTTTGGATAGCAAGCATATAAGCAAGCTTCTATTTTAGTAGCATCAAAGAAACGAGACAAAAGGTGTCGCTATTGTAAAAAGTTAGGTCACGTCAAAGCAGATTGTTATAAACTACAAAATAAAAGAGCTGGTAAGAGTAATGAGGAAGATGTAGCTGGTGCTAATTTGGCCGATGAAAGCAGTGATGATTTCATGTTAGCGTCAAGGAGCGATAACTCCAAGCTCACGTCTGAGTGGATCCTAGATTCGGGATGTTTTTTTTCCACATGTGTTCCAATAGAGAATGGTTCTCCACATACAGTTCGGTTGAAGGTGGAGTTGTGCGCATGTGAAACAATTCATCTAGTAAGGTAATTGGTATTGATACTGTTAAAATTAGGATACACGATGGGATGATTAGGACACTCTCAGATGTCAGGTATGTACCTAATTTATAAAAGAATCTAATCTCCTTGAGTATTTTAGACTTGAAAAAGATGTAGAATCAACATCGAGCCGAGCGACATTAAAGTATCTCGTGGAGCTCTCGTTTTGTTAAAAGGTAAAAAAACCGACATTTTTTATATTCTGAAAGCTTATACAATGATCGGTAAAATTGGACGACTCTCATCTGTTTCGGAGTCGAAGTCAAAGCATTTGGAGCAGAGGCAACTTGGTCATAGGAACGAAAAAGGTATGACTGTTTTGTTGAATAGATGTTCTCTTTTGGATGAAGGTTTTGAAAAGTTAGAGCACTGTGTTCGTAAAAATCAGATCCAGGTTAATTTTGATTTGGTAGTGTACAAGTTGAAGGCTAGAAATCTTCCAGTTTCTGAGCACAGATTCGACTCAGTTAATTCCCTGCATAGTTCAAGATAGGCTCGTGGCAAGTTTTGGCAAAGATGGCATTATGGAAATATGAGGCAAGGTGGAGATTTGTTGAGTATGACTCCTATTTCAGTCAAATTTGAGAAATAATCTTTCAATTAAACTCTATTTATTTGTTTCAATCAAACTCTGATTAGTCTAGATTATTTTATTATTATTTGACTTATGAATTTAGCCTATAAATAGGCTCTATTACAACCTTAGAAAATACACCTATTAAAGATTAGAACTCATAACACATTTAGAGAATTTTGTATTTATGTTTTGAGGGTTCTTTGTTTTCGAGGTTTAGTTTTTATCTCATCTTTTGTATTATTCGTTCTTTTGCCATTATAGTAAAATTATATTTGCCTGTGATATTTTATCCTCATTGGAGGGGTTTTTCCACTTTAAATTTGTGTGTTCAATTTCTCAATTTATTCCGCTATTTTTTTTTACTTGTTGCTTAATCAGGTCGATCCCAATAGTTGCCACTCAAAATTATTGTTACATTTCCAACTCATTGTTGTGACAAGTGTTTTAGTTTTCCACTAAGAGGATAAGCTTCTGAAGGTGCTTTACTTTTATGAAATCCATGCTATTATTAGTTTCATTTGTTCGGTTGAGTTAGCAATACTGGAGAGTGGGGTGTATTGTCGAAAGAAAATTTCATTGAGGATTGCCTTAAATTTTGATTAATTTAAATGTATGGCTTTTTTAATTTTATTTTGTGAAATTGCTTTAAGTTGATTATGGTTGTGCCTATAAATTATTTTTATCATTATAAAAGTGTTTGGTAAAATGTGTTGGAATCTTTTGGACATAGTCTACATGTTGTAGAGTATAGGGATCCCCGTATTGTTTATTGTATCGTGTAGATCACCTTATGTGTCCGGGAGTATTGTTATTGTTGCATTTTGTGCATTGGTGTGGTTGGTTATTGATTAAGGCGCGTATACCGCACATCGAAATATTGCAATTGTTATAAGAAATGTCTTGCACCTTATTGATTAATTGTTTGCTTCTCTGTTGAAAATTCATATGTTTGAATGTATTTCATACCTATGTTATTTGGATTAATTTTAAAATGTGAATTTTTATTTATATATGAGTTATGGAAATTGATAAATTTTATTTGTATTAAAAATGTGAATTATATTGACATATTGTAAAAAATCATCCAATCATTATTTTTATATTGCTATTGAAATGTTTTTATTTTTATATTGGTAGTGAAATGTTTTAAGGATTCTCCTTACTTTATTTAAAATGAATTTCCAAATTGTTAATAATGTTGTTATGAAAAATATTTTATGAATATATTTTTTCTAAGCTTGAATTGTTTAAATGTGATATAATTTGTTAGAATTTGGGAACCGATAGTCCAAATGACCGATGGGATCTGGACCTTCGACCTAGATAAACCCAACCCTAAAAAAGAATGTTCGTCTACAAGCATAGTCAGTCGAGGACCTCGCAGGAATGAAAGATGTTAGCAGAGATAGCTCGCGTGGGAGATCTCACGTAAGCCTTGCACAAATAAGGTCGTAAGAGGGAGCTCGAGTAAACCTCACAAGGGCGAGGTCGTGAACCATATCTACGAAGAGGACCCTCGCTCGTGCCTAGCAGGTGCGAGGTTCGTTAAGAGAGACAGTCCCAGGGTCAGAAAGGACTGCGTGCTCCACAAGCAAGCATCCAATAAGCCAAAGGAGGCCCAGAGAATGTTAGCACCAGGGACAGGGAATGTCAATGCCATCGGCCCAAAGGTCAAGACAAAACAACGGGCCTTATTGTGAGCTGTAATAGTATCAGTAAAGATGTGTATAAATACCCCTTATGTTTCCCTTAATACACCATGAGAAAATATTACTTAACATAATTGTTAATAACTTATTTGTTTTTAATGTGTATAACTCAAGAATTGATGCGGTGAGCGTGGACTACTTTTTACCAATAGATTTTCTCTAGTTTGATCCAGTTCTCTCCAACCTAAAAGAAAAAAAAATGACTCACCTCGACGAGACTTCTCTCTTTATTCCCTCCTCTGGTCAGACAGGAGCATCGGGTTCCGACCCCCGACATGAAGAAATGGACTTGTTTGCTGCCTGGTTCGCTGATAGGCTGGAAAACCTTGACAACGCGATTTATCGGGGGCCTTCTCCTTCCCTGAACCTTAATCTCTCATCTGGTCAGGGAATGCCCTCTTCCTTCAACTAAGAACCACCCCGCCACAACTCCAGGCCCTCTAGGATCAGATGAAGTTCATGAGGAAGCAGATAGCGATGTAAGAGGCACGATTTTTAGAACATCAAGCCATTCACAACAAGAATGAGGAACTACGTTGAAAGGCGTGTGTTGATAACTCGAGATCCCAGGGAAACACTATCGCCCAAGATGAAGCCCCAAGCACTCAGGTGAAGGAATAGATGAATGAGATGGATGAACTTCGTCATGACGTGCGTGCCTTGCACCTGGAGTCATAAGACATGGACTGGTTGTTTTGTTCTAACAACCCGCTAGCCCCCGAGATCGCGACAGTAGGCCTGTCTCATGACTTCAAAGTCCCTAAAGACATGTTTGAAGGAAAAAGGGATCTGTGAGCCCATTTAATGTAATATAACGACTACGTGAATATGTTGGGAGTATCAGACACTACCAAATGTATAGCCTTCTATACGACACTAAAAGCAAGCGTCAAGGATTGGTATCTTTCTCTTCTACAAGGCTCAGTTTGCAACTTCTTACAGCTAGGATAAGTGTTCTTAGGAAGATTCTATGCCCACTGAGCGATCATGAATACACCCATGGGGCTGATTTCGGTGAAGTAGCGAGAGGGGGAGTCCTTCCAAGACTACATAAAGAGGTTCCACATAACTACACTTAAGACAAATAACTTAGAAGACCAATGGGCAATAGATGCCTTCAGTATAGGGGTGCAGAACGACCATGTGTAGTACTCGTTCAAGGAAAGTAGGCCATAGAGCTTAGTTGACCTATACAAACAGACTTATAATTTCGCGGAAGTGGAAGAGATCAAGAGGGCTTCACGAGTCAGCTTCCAAAAGGATGATAGAAAATCCAGTAACAGATAATGACAGCACGCTTGGCTATCCCCTAAAAGCCAGCCCTTGTAGGTCAGGACCGATAAGCTACATAGACCTCAGCACAAGGTGATGAACCTAGAAACCCACAGAGGCACCAACAAGAGCACGCGATACGTTACATCCCTAAAGGTAGGTTCGAAGCTTACACCCTATTGAATGCCACGCGAGCTTACATCCTTAATCAAGTGAAGAGCCTAGGTATCATGCTTAAATCGCCCCCGATGTGAAGTACCGTTAAAAGGGCGAACTCTAAGGATCGGTGCGCCTTCTATGATGATATGGCACATAAGACCGAAAATCATTTCACGTAAAAGGATGCTATAGAAGAAGCTATCCGAATTGGTGAACTCACTGAGTTTATTGGGGAGGTTCTTAATAAGGCCATAGTTCATAGGGATTGGACCTTAAGAGAGAGCAAAGGGTACGGGAAACCATTCATGTAATAGTATGCACAAGCGACGAGTGGATGCAGTCAAACATCAAGAAGTGAGCTCATATGAACGATGTGATGTCACTCAATACCTCGAAGAAACTGTGACACCATGAATAATAGAGTGTGAAGTTCGAAAGTGGTGACAATGTGCTAATCCGCAATGATGATAGGAATGCCCCAGTGGTAATTTCAGTTGAGATTGCAGGGTTCGAAGTTAAAAGGATACTTTTCGATAACAGTAACGCAATAGAAGTCCTATCTTTGGGAACATACAAGAAAATAGGCTTAAAAAAGTAATCTTTATCTGTAGCCAACCTTTTGTACGGCTTCGTAAACCATCCTACTGAAGTAAAAGGCACTATCACATTACCGGTCTTTCTTGGTGACGACGAGCACACAACCAAGGAATGTGTCCAGTTTTATGTAGTTGATCACCTGATGACATATAGACCAATCATGCGAATGGCAATGATGGTGATAGCAACTTACTGTATAAAGATTAAGTTCCCGATAAGTTCTAGTGTCTGTTTCTTACGATCAAACCAACGTACTGCGAGGCAGTGTCATATTTTTTCTATGAAGCATGTAAAGCAACCTCTGACTGATAAGCAGAGTTTGCCAGGAAAAGCCATCAACTTAGATGACGTAGATGTGATGGAGGAACATCGAGATAAAAAACCCAAGGCAGCGAAACGCAGAGAGACCTTGTAGCTATTTTGTGGCAATAAAGAAAGAACGGTGAGAATTTCGTCAGCACTGAGAAAAGAAGAAAAGATTTTACTGTCAAATGCCTAAGTGGGAATTCAGACTTCTTCGCATGGTCCACAACAGACATGCCAGGTGTGGACTCGCGGGTAATAGTACACAAGCTAAATGTACTCCCAGAGGAGAAGCTCGTGAAATAGAAAAAGGGAAGGTTCGCACCAGAAATCGAAGTAATAAGACAGGAGGTCACCAAGCTATTGGCCGCTGGATTTATCAGGGAAATGGGGTATCTGGATTGATTTTCGAATATAGTAATGGTTAAAAAAGAACTAGGCAAGTGGAGGATGTGTATTGACTTCACCAACCTGAACAAGGCATGCCTCAAAAACAGTTTCCCCTTGCCATTGATAGATCGCCTAGTAGACGCCTTCGCCAGGCACAGGTTCATGAGCTTCATAGATGCCTTCTCGGGCTACAACCAAATCCTATTAGATCGAAATGATTGGGAGAAGACAACTTTCATCATTGAAAAATGTCTCTTCTATTACCAGGTTATACCATTTGGACTAAAAGATGCGAGTGCAACTTACCAAAGGTTGGTAAACAAGATATTCAAAGAGCAGATAGGTCCCGGCCTACAGGTACGTAGATGATATGCTTGTAAAAGGTCAATCCATGGAGGAGTATGTGCAGAACCTATCTAACACGTTCACAATGTTAAGGGCGCACAGCATGAAGCTTAACCCCAAAAAGTGCACTTACAATATGCAAGTTGGCAAGTTCTTGGGTTTTATAATATCAGATAGGGGAAAAAATTCAAACTATCGCGAAGATACTGTAATGCGTAGGTTTGTGCAAGTGTACACTGTCGTTATCAAGTAATAAGTAAGTATCGAGTTATCGTCTTCACAGGGATTGTATTTGTTTTAAATCACTTGATTGTAAAATTACCCTTAACAATTTGGTAAATAAAAGCACAATATGGTTGAGAAGTGATAATTAAAATATATTAAACTAAATGCAATGGTCCCGAATGCAAATTATCCAAAGTATGCAAACTATATGAATGAAATAGATTTTAACAAAATTAAACACAATTTGCAACAATTATAACGTAAATAAACTAGGACAATTACTTTAATTAAACTCAATTTATTATCAACATGCTTAATAACATTCGGAAAAATATTCCATAGCAACTTGATCTTTCATGAGTTTGGAAACCATTTTAGATTCTTTCAGAATCCTTTACTTAGTAAATATGCATTTTACTGATCCTTATTCACTAAGGGTTCTTAGTATTCGTGTGAGGTAACAGGGACGTGTTAGGTTTGAAACAGTTTAATCAAACAAATCCAAAAACTATGCAAATAACAGAGCTCGGTTAAAGTTGTTATGCAACCTACAATTTAATCGAGTTAGGATCTAAATTGAGCATGCACATTTCAATTATGTGTCCACTCGCCGTTGTCTGGTTAGGATAGTTCAGCTAATTCAAGTGCATTTCAATCACGTATGAATGAAATACAGACTTGATTTTAATTGAAAACATGATCGATTGAGGCACAGATATTATAAACATGAATCAAATAAATATTATTTAATCACAACAAACATAGCGAACATTTTTAGATTAAATTAAAGAAAAGAAAGATTAAACCCAAATCAGAGTGGCTGTCACCCAAGACTCTGACCGATAAGGCTCCTTCGCTCCTTCGCTTTGCTCCTTTGCTAATGGCTTTCCAAGGTAGCCGACCAAGGGCTCTTTAAGAGGCTTAATTACTAAAATCTCTATGAAGAGATAATGTTAGGTGTGGGGAATGGAAAATGCTAAAAAGAATTGAGAGAGAAGAGAGAATGATGAGGGATGATAAGGAATGGTGAAATGAAGTCTTATTTATAGGTGAAGAAAGGAGAGTAGTTTGCTAAAAATAGAGAGGTTTAGTCTCTTCAAGCTTTTCCAATGAGTGGTCGGCCATGCTTAGTGGATTTGAGTTCAATTTTGCTTTATTTTTAAGCAATTTAAATGCCATAACAACTCAGGACTGAGACTCGGTCAAACGTAAATCTTCCGCCAATCTCTAATTTCTTCAACATTGAAAGGACCTTATGTAATTAAACCAAAAAGTGGTTTATGTGGACAGCCATGTGTAGCGGAAATTGGGTTGACTTGGTCTTCAATTTGGACGGTTTTTGTAATCCAACAAAGCTATCAGTCATTTCCAAAATAAATCAATAAATTAAAGGACCAAAGAATAAAATAATTAATTAATTAGAACCCAAATTATTAATGAAATATTTTAAAATGAATTATTAAATATAATTTTATATTTTATTATTTAATTTAATCATGCATGGCTCATTTTATGTCTTGAAAATATAATATGTTCAAATAAATATAAAATAAGCCATTTTATGCATGAAAACTATATAATAAAGTATAAAATCATATTTTATTAATTTCTATGTCCTAATTTCATATTTTCACATATTTCATTAACTTATTAAACAATTACTTAGTTTTAACAAAGAATTTAAGTAAAAAAGGTGATAAATTTCATAAGAAAAATCCTATATATTTTTCAGTTTATAGATGCCCTCACCGCGAACTATAAAAGAAATCCAGCACCTCATGGGCAACGTGGTGGTGTTGAACAGATTTATCTCCGAGATGGCAGACAAATGCCTACCATTTTTCAAGGCTTTGAGGAAACCCTTCTCATGGACCGAAGAATGTCAAACTGCCTTCGAACAACTGAAGCAGTACCTCACTTCCCCCCACTTCTAAGGTCGCCCCAAACGGGAGAAACGCTTCATTTGTACCTAACAACCTCAGAAGAAACAAATGCAGCTACCTTGGTCAAATCTAAATACACCCTCCAATTTCCAGTGTATTATGTCAGCAAGGTCCTTCAGCATGGAGAGCTCAGGTACACAAATATAGAAAAATGCATCTATGCTGTAATCATTGTAGCTTGCAAGCTACGCTCATACTTTCAGGCCCACCCGATCGTCGTGGTTGCTAACTAGCCAATGAAAGAGGTGCTCATCAAGGCAAACATCCTAGGGAGGATAATAAAATGGAACATCGAACTCACAGAATTCGAGATAAATATTACCCTGCAGACAATAATAAAGGGGCAGGTGTTGGTAGATTTCATGGTAAAATGCCCGTTCAAAATAAATGAAGACACAACAGGTAACATAGAATGTAATTTGAAACATTGAATAGTGAAGTACCTCGTGGACATGATGTAATATGTGAACACTACTGAAAATTAAGCAAGTTGATGAATGGCACATTATGCGATAAAAATTACCACTCTAATAATTCTCATACTTTGCGGAGAAACAATACTTACTTCACATTTTTTTACTGAAACTAATTTTTGTTGTTGGATATTACCAATAGTAAACACACCAGGAAGTGCATGCACAATAGATAAACCGAAAGATTGGATGGTTTACATCGAAGATTTCGTAGCAAAAACGAGATTCGGGGCAGGTGCACTCGTGATAGACCTAGAAGGTAACGAGTGGCAATATGAACTATCATTTGGATTCCAAACATCAAACAACACTGCCGAATATGAAGTGTTGATCTCGAGACTATAGTTAGCGTGCCAAGTGGGTGCCAGGAACTTCACCATCCACACCGATTCCTAGCTTATGGCAAAGAAAATACATGGTGAATATGAGGTTAAAAAACCAACACTGAAACGATATCATACAACAACAATTCAATTGCTGGAGGGATTCACAAAGCTAAGGTCAGACAGCTCCTAAGGAACAACAACACGTCTGTGGATGCTCTGTCCAAGCTAGCATCCTCCATCATCATTGAGCAGAGAGGAAAAATCTCGCTCGAACATAAGGAAACACCCTCCTAG
Organism: Gossypium arboreum; assembly: GCF_025698485.1. NCBI lineage: Eukaryota > Viridiplantae > Streptophyta > Magnoliopsida > Malvales > Malvaceae > Gossypium > Gossypium arboreum. The sequence continues at coordinate 4,513,269 of NC_069081.1, forward strand.
AGGGCGTGTTATACAGAAAAGGGTTTTCACACCCACTGTTGCGATGTCTTTCTCCATCGGAAGCTGAGTATGTCATGTGAGAAGTCCATGAAGGCATTTGCAATGATCATCTGGGTGGCAGGTTGCTAACATAGAAAACACTCAGACAAAGATATTATTGGCCTACTATCTACGAAGATTCCCAACACATGGTCTAAAAATGTGATCCCTACTAAAGAAATGCCAAGATACAGCGACAACCAGTAGAACCTCTCCAAATCATGATAGGGCATTGGCCTTTTGCGACATAGGGGGTCGAAATCCTCTGACCATTCCCCATAGCCACAATACAGAAAAAGTTCATTATAATAGTTGTTGACTACTTTACCAAATGGATCGAGGCAGAGGCTCTAACAACCATAACAGAGAGGCAGGTAGAGTCATTTATGTGGAAGTCAATTGTCTGCAAATTTGGGATACCTCGTTCTGTTATCATAGGAAATGGCACACAGTTTTAAGAGAAGTTCATGAAATTTTACATAGACTTCCGGATATCCTTAGCTTAAAGTCGGTGAAAACCCCGCAAACCAATGGCCAAGTGGAGGCTATAAACAAGAAAATTTTGACTGCACTTAAGAAGAAAGTAGGTGAACTAAAATGGTCTTGGTTGGAAGAACTACCAAGAATCTTATAGGCATTACAAACCATGCCTTACACTGCAACGAATGAAACAAAATTTTTAGTTGTCTAAGGTGCAGAAGTCATCTTCCTCACAAAGATAGGCTTAAGATCACATAGAACGCAACACTTAAATGAATAAGCTAATCAAGAGGCCCTGAGACTCAATTTGGACTTAATTGACGAACTCAGGGAAACGGTTGAGATAAGAAAACGTAGTCTGTGCCCAACAAGTAGCTCACTACTATAACTCCAATGTCAGATGAAAGCAGTTTCAAGTAAGCGACCTCGTGCTAAAAAATACTGAAGCTAGCTTGCCCGCTTCTCAGCACGGGAAGATGGCCCCAAGCTGGAATGGGCCATACAATGTGGTAAAAAAAGATAGGCTATGGAGCATATAAATTGGAAAGAATGAAAGGCGTGATGATACCGTGAACCTGGAATGCCCGAACCTCAAAAAATATTATGTATGAATACCCATCATATAAATAAAATCTCTTCCTCACGAAATTATCGTCTGTAAAACTAAGGTTCACAATCGAAGGGCTGCGACCTCTACCACAGTTAGCAAGAGCAATGTTTCCAACTGTAAAATTAAGGTTCGCAAGCGAAGAGCTGCGACCTCCAGCACAGTTAGCGAGAGCAATGGTCTCAGCTGTAAAATTAAGGTTCGCAGGCAAAGAGCTGTGACCTCCATCATAGTTAGTGAGAGCAATACTCCTAACTGTAAAATTAAGGTTCATAAGCGAAGAGTCGCAACCTTCACCACAGTTAGCGAGAGCAAAGCTCCTAGCTAAAAAATTAAGGTTTGTAGGCTAAGAGCCACGACCTCTAGCACAATTAGAGAGAGCAAAGCTCTCAACTATAAAATTAAGGTTCGTAGACGAAGAGTCGCGACCTCCAACATAGTTAGCGAGAGTAAAGCTCCCAACTGTAAAACCAAGGTTTGCATATACAATTTTTCCAAAAGTTTCCCAAGTATAAAATAGTTTGCAACAATGCTTTTCATTTAAAAAAAAAAAAGGAATACAAAGATAACCAACCAGATATCAAAACTATGTTTATTTATTCAAAAAATAAGTAGGTATCATTGTTCAGTTACATCATCACCCCCATCCTGATCCTAATCAGTAGGGGCAGCATTCTTAACAGTTGGAGCAGCAACCACAAAATCCCCAATCACCAATGTAACACCCCTTACCCGTATCCAAGGCTGGAACAGAGTACGAGGCATTACCAGACTTAACAATACACAAAGACGAAAATCGGGCCATAAAATTTCATTTAATTCAAAATTTTTCGAACACATGCATAACAAACAAAGCTAACTATATCATCACATCAAAACATAAGACATGGCACGATTAATTAAACTTATAAACCATAATGGATAAGGACTACATCTCATGATCATATACGATAACTCAATGCAGACTGATACGTATAGTCAAAATCATAATAAAAATACATATCACAAACCAACTTCCTATACATGCCACTTACGTGATATTTCTAATATTTGAATTAATTCTCCCAAAATGATAGTTTGATAGTGTAATTTTGCCTCTGACGATCTCCAACCCCGAGGCGACCTGTCAATATTAAAGAAATGGAGAGGATGGGTAAGCTTCACGCTTAGTAAGTTCATATGAAAATAATAAGCAATTACTACCACGCTTTTCAAGATAAAACACTATAATTGTACAATTACACATGTTCAGGTTAAGCTGTGTTATCGAATTACAGTTACTAAATCATTCATATCTGAAGCTAAAAAACTTCAAATTTAGTTTTGTTAATTTTCCTTGAAACTAGATTCATATATATTTCTCCCATAAAATTTCCAGAATTTTTGGTTTAGCCAATTAGTAAAGTTTATTCATTAAAGTTTCCACTGTTTTAGGGTATGACTACTCTGACCCCTGTGCACTACGAACCAAATTTCTCCCTGTACAGAATTTCAATGACCATGCCGTTTGTTTCCCTTAAAAATGGACTCAATAAGGAATCCATTCATGTAAGGTATGACTCTTAATAATTTGTTTACAATTTATGGTGAATTTATAAAGTCAAAACAGGGGATCTCGAATTTATTCTGACACTGTCTCACAAAAATTATAATGTCACATAATATATAACTCTTTTGCTCCCCCTGTTTCTTTTATATGAAAATAGACTCATTAATATTTAATTTCATAATTTTTTTGAAATTTAATTCAACTTACACAATTTTGGGTAAATTTTCAAAGTCATGTACTGCTGCTGTTCAACACTATTTTACTACTAAAGTTCACTTTTACACAATTCACTTAATCCATTCCATTTTACCGAGGTTTGCTCAAATATCGAGCATATTGCTCATAAATTCAAATAAACATATACTTGCACTTGTTCATCACATAATCACTTTCACATGTATTTTCATTTAATCGATTTCCGTTGAACTCATCGAATAATAATGATACACAATTGCTCGCACATTTTCCCATTTCCACACTTGTAGCCGAAGCTATCTGGTATGCATAGTAGCCTGCACTTAGTACTACACATGCGACCAATAATCTGGTATACGTAGTAGCCTGCACTTAGTACTAAACACGTGACCTCACAATAGTTCATTTGTATCGTTCCTATTCTGAAGGTTCAACCAGGAAATTCCTCACTTTTCAACATTTTACTCAATTGTCCGTAATCAATTTAAATTCATAACTTACATCAAATAACCATTTGATAGGTAGCCACATTTCATATGATATCAAAATATAATAACATAAAAAGAATCGATAGATTATTTATGTACGAACTTACTTGAAGTGTCGATCTCACTATCCATAGTACCAATTGTCCATTCATAGTATAATAAGACAACTCAAATATCAAATCAACTTTTAAGAATTTACATAACATATATCACATGTTTCATATATCACTTGTCATGTATCATCATTTTCTTGCATTTCATGTAACATTCTTTCATGTCATATTTCCACATCATAAATACCATTCCATCAACTTTTCCAATATATTAAATCATACAATTTATGCAATAATAATAAGAAATATAATTCAAACATAACATTGCATTATTATTATCATACGAACTTACCTCATCCAGAAACGGCAATTTACCATTTTAGTCCATAACATTGTATTTTCCCGATTTAAGCCCAAATCTCGATTTCCTTCATCTATAATATCACATTTAGCCTAATAATTAGTCACACTGTTCATACAGGTCCAAAAATCATATTTTTACAAATTTTCATTTTGACCCTTAAACTTTTGCATATTTGCACTTTTGCCTCAAGGTTCGGAAATTAAACTTCATCCTATTTTCTTATGTTTTATGACATGCTGATCATTTTTCCCTTCTATGGAAACATCAAATTCTCACTCTAACATGTACTTATAACTATTAGGTATTTTTACCGATTAAGCCCTTTTACTCGTTTTCACTTAAAACCGAGTAGCACAAGTTGTCTAACATAATTTAAAACCTCATATTCTATTATAAAACACCAAAATACACAAATTTCACCTATGGATATTTTTCCAATTGTGAACCCTAGGTTGAATTATTGCTAGCATAAGCTAAATCAAGTTACCGGGACTCCAAAAACGTAAAAATCATTAAAAACGAGGCTAGAACGGACTTACAATCGAGCTTGGAAGCTTGGAAACCCTAGCCATGGAGTCTCCCTTGGTATACACATCCATGGTGAAGAAGATGAACAAAATTGGCTTTTAATTTTGTATTTTAATTCATTTTACCCCTAAATGACCAAAATGCCCTTTTTACTAAACTTTCCAAAAATTCCATCCACGTCCAATTTTTGTCCTTAAACTTAGAAATTGATCAAATTGCTATTTAAGACCTCCTAATTAATATTTCAAAGCAATTTTATACTAGAAAATTCTAGAATGCAAGTTTTGTAACTTATTCAATTTAGTCCCTAACTTCAAATTAAGCACTTTATGCATAGAATTTCTTCACGAAATTTTCACACAATCATGAAATCATATCATAGACCTCAAAATAATCATAAAATAATTATTTCTATCTCGGATTTGTGGTCACAAAATTACTATTCTGATTAGGCCCCAATTCGGGATATTACAACCAAGGAAAGAATCGAAATCTCATCTCCAGCAACAAATAAAGCCAGGTCCATAGTGCCAAAACCTTCCCCCTTCTCTACAGAAGCTCCCTCTCCCTGGTGGCCGTGAAAGATTCTCAAGTAGACCTAGAAGGGTTAAAGACATCAAAACTCAAGCTGCTCACATTCGAATCTGCAAGCGCATCGAAATCCATCTTCCTGGGTATGCAAGAGTAGGTTCTCCTTGAACCTTTGAAGGGAGTCCAAGATATTTTAGGAAGTTTTCCACTTGAAAGCTGCCAGCGCCTCCCCTTACTTCCGGAGGGTGGTATCCACCTACTTTTGACAATCCCTAATGATTCGTTCTAGTTCGACAAAATGCCTTACAATGACCTTCTTCAGTTTCGATCGCACGAAATCTCATACTTTTATGCTTTAGTCTCCATCATCGCTAGACACTTGGTGAGGACTCTGTGTTGCTCATTTATTATTTTATTGTCTTCCCTCACCTTGTTGAATAATTTGCGTACCCTGTCTAGCTTAGCTCGAGTATCAGCGAGTTCCTTATCACGGGCTTCCGTATACCTTAGTCGAGAGTGCCAACCTCAGATAGTAGGAGACATAAAGGTGAGGAGAAGTCTTCTACAACCTCAACAAGCACCCTTTCAGCTATGAGAGCCACCGGAGAGTCTTCACGAGTATGGAGAGAGGGAGTGTCCTCAGTGATTGTAATTGGTGAGCTCGCCTGAGTAATGGTTGGCAAGTTCTCCTGAGAGGAAGAACGAATAAGGTTAATAGCAGCAAGAGGGCCTCTTCTATCAACCCTCCTATTCCAGCGGTGCTTCAGTTAAGGACCATTCACTTCCTCCTTACTAGAAAGATTGACATGTGCAACCCCAGTTGAAGTCTTACGCCTTTTGTGACCACTTTTTATTAAAGCATCGATGTCTAGGGTTTCGTTAAGCTCACGTGAGATGCTGTCACTATCAGTGTCATTTGAATTACCTTCATTGTCCTGATTGCCCTCTGTACCACAAGGAACCTTGGGATCAAAAGAAGTAAGTGACAAGTGAACACCTCTTCCAACCTTCTCATCTCGCTCAAATTCTGGGAAGGCGATAGGATGAAACTTTATCCTACAATAGTGGTAGAAGAAGTAAGCAAGCTCCCTCAAGCGTCCCGTCAATATCATCCCTAATTGGTTGACAAAATCATGGGGCCAAGTGTCCCTCGTTGATCACCCACCAACTGATGGGATCTGGACTTCTAATCCAGATAAACCTAACCCGAAAGAAGAATGTTCCCTTACAAGCATAGTAAGCTAAGGAGCTCGCGAGAATACAAGATGTTTGAATGATAGCTCACATAGGAGAGATCGCATAAGCCTCGTATAGATAAGGTCGCAAGAGGGAGCTCACATAAACCTCGTAGGGGCGAGGTTACGAGCCATATCTGTAAAGAGGACCCTCACTCGTGACTAGCAGGTGCGAGGTTTACTGGGAGAGTCAGTCCTAAGTTTAGAAAATACCGTGTACTCCACAAACAAATGTCCAATAAGCCAAATGAGGCCTAGAGAATGTTAGACCAGGGATAGGGGATGTCAGTGCCCTCGGTCTAAAAGCTAAGACAAAACAGTGGACCCTATTGTGGGCTGTAATAGTAACAGTAAGGATGTGTAGAAATACCCCATGTGTTTTTCTTAATATAATATGAGAAAAAATTACTCAACATAATTGTAATAACCTATTTGTTTTTAATGTGTATAACTGAATGATTGATCGAACAGTCACTTTGGCAACCGCTATGATATTCCGGATCTAACAAGACTTTCGGGCTAGGTTTGGACTATTACACCATTAATGGAGGTCATCGACTTTATTTAGGAACCTTCTTTTGATATAACTGAATGGTATTCTCTTCCATATGTATAACATATTATCATATATGCATGGCATGCTTATTTTGAGTTCATCGTCAATTTAGTTATTCAAAAATATCAAATAATTAAAATTATCAAACCAAAAAGAATAGGCCATGGCTCCATGTTCTATCTAAGAAAAGAAAAATTACAAATTAGGTTAAAAAGTTTCATCAAAGCATATTTTAGGTTTTTAACATTCCACATATATGGACCATGCTATCACCAACCCCAATGAACCCTTCCATACCTTCATAAAAAATTATTTTCATCATAAATAAAATGTTTATGGAAAATGGTTGGACTCAAATGATAGAGTTGTCTACTTTTGATGTAACACCCCTTATCTGTACCCGAGACCGGGATAAGGTACAGGGCATTACCGTACACAAACATTGTAATGACCCAAAATTCACGGGCATGGGAAAAGTACATTAACGGGCCTCCGTCTTAGTAAATCGAGTTCGAAAATAATTACTAGAAATATTTATGAGTTTAGCGATGTGTTTAATTAGGTTTAAATTAAGTGAATTTAGCTTAATTTAGAGTAATTAGTAAAAAGGACTAAATTGAATAAGGAGTAAAAGTCTAATTATAAATTAATAGGAAATAATAAGGACCAAATAGGCAATTAAGCCTATTTGGGAAGATGAGGCGGCAAAAGGAGAAAAATTTAAGATTTTCTTAAAAACAATGATTATATAAATATTTAATTTAGTTATAAATTTTATTAAATCAATTTAAAATAATTAGATTTTTTATATGATAATAAAGTATGATTTTGACAAGTGGATGTTAAAAAATAAAAATAAAAACTAAAATGTAATAATAATAAGCATACACTTGTAACATGATTACATGTTTTCTTATTAATTAAGTAGAAGATATTTATATATTATATATAAATAAATTATTATAATATATTATTAGTAACTAAAACAAATAAAAGAAATAGAATAAAGAAAAGAAACAAAAGAACAGAGAAAAGAAAACAGAAAGCATTCGAAAAAAACAGGGGAAGAAAAAGGAAAGAAAAGAAAAGGGGAAAATTGGGATTTTAAAGCTTCAAGGTTGTTTGGTAAGCTAAATTTAGTCCTTTTCTCTTAAATTTGATGTTTTAGAAGTCTTAAAACAAGGTTTTGATGAAATTAATTTGATAATTTGAAAGTTTATGAGCTTTTAAAAAAAGTTCATATTAAAGAAAAAGAAGAATTAGGGATTTAATTGAACGAATTTTAAGTTAGAAATTGAAAAAGGGATTAAATTGTAAAAGAAGCTATAAGTTTTGTGTTTTAGGAAATTAAATTGAAAGAAATTTTAAATTAAGGTTTTATAATGAACATTAGATTGTTAGGGTGAACATGGAAGGAAATTGAGTAAAAATGAAGTATAAATTAAGTTAAACAAATAAAAGAGTTAATTAGGATTAAATGGGAATTAGGAATAAATTGAATAAAATTCAATTAATTATTAAATTAATGTTGTAATTAATAATGTAAATTGTTATTATTATTATTTTTTAATATCCACTTGTCAAAATCATACTTTATTATCATATAAAAATCTAATTATTTAAAATTGATTTAATAAAATTCATAACTAAATTAAATATCTATATAATCATTGTTTTTAAAAAAATCTTAGATTTTTACTCCCTTTGTCATTCATCTTCCCAAATAGGCTTAATTGCCTATTTGGTCCTTATTATTTCCTATTAATTTATAATTAGACTTTTACTCCTTATTCAATTTAGTCCTTTTTACTAATTACTCTAAATTAAGCTAAATTCACTTAATTTAAACCTAATTAAATACATCGCTAAACTCATAAATATTTCTAATAATTATTTTCGAACTTGATTTACTAAGATGGAGGCCTGTTAATGTACTTTTCCGATGCCCGTGAATTTTGGGTCATTACAAACATGACATTTTTGGAAAATCACAGGCTATAAAATTTAGTTCCAAAATAAAACCAATCAAACATATTCATAGTGTCCCTATTATGGGCCTACGAAGCTCAAAACATGCATTAAGAATGGTTCAGGACTAAACCGAGAGCTTAAGAAAATCTTAAGAAAGTTTCTAGGTTTAAGCCTCACACGCCCGTGTGGAGGTAATACACACGCCCGTGTGTTTGGGACACGCCTATGTCATTTACCCGTGTGGAATTATTTGAATTTATTTTCCATTTCAAACCTACAGGGGTTTTCACACGGCCGAGCACATTCCCATGTCCTTGGCCCGTGACCTTCACACGGCCAATACATGCCCGAGTCGTCGCTTGTGTCCAAAAACCTGAGCATTTTGTTTATGACATCATCATGCATTTAGAGGCACACGGCCAAGACACACGCCCGTGTGCTAGGCCGTGTCCTCCACACAGTTGAGACACACGGTCATGTCTCTGCCTGTGTGTTTACTACCATGCATACTGACCTAAAAATTTTAGGTGCAAGGGACATACGGCCGTACCACACGCCCATGGAACTGACCATGTGGACATTTTTGGAGGCTACAATCCAAGCCAATGGTCACCCTCAACATCCACACACATCTGTGAACTTCTATGGTATTTAACAGGGCCTAAATATGCCCAATGACTACCTTCAATGGTCTATTACATGTTAACCTCATTTCATTAGTTTTATACATGCTAGATTATCCTCTTTGTATTAAGGATTACCATATCATCAAACACATTTAGACTTGGCTCATTTTATAACTCATTGCCAATTATAACTTAGCCATCTCCAAGTGATTTAGCCATATTCAACATGTCCATTCATGATATACCACATTTAACCATCTCATAAACATTTAAACACCAACATGCACAGTTAGTAAGTTACAACCTACATCAAATTAGCCATGTCTTATGGCAATATACAAAATGAATAGGTATATCATTTAAGCCCTTACATTGGCTAACCAATGACATATATAACAAAATAACCAAAAACCTATACATGTCATTGTAACAAAGTAAAGATATCTATATACCAAAGCAAGATAAGCTGGTAGTGTTGACAATACTCCAATCTTCTTCCAATCTTCACGAGTCCACGAGCTCTGTAAAACAGGGAAAAGAAAGGGGGGTAAGCATTAACATGCTTAGTAAGTTTGGATAATAGGAAGGTAAACTTACCGGTTATTTAGCAAACAACCATAAAAGATATTCATACTAAACATGCATAGTATAAATCCCCTATCACATACACTTAATCATCAAGTTAGTTTCCTCTCAAGCAATATAACATAAATCTTAGGTGAGCTCATCAATTCAAACATTTCCATTCTCATTTCTTATTATAGTCCTGTTGAATTTTTCGAAAATCTCGATGGGTATCCCGTTTACCCTCAAGTCATGCTAGTGACCATTTTAAATATACACTCTCGTAAACATCACTCTTACGGCAAGATTACCAATCTAGGTTAAATCCCTCATAACATAAATTCAAGTAGTATTGTCGGGATTGCCATTCCAGGCTAAATCTCTTACAACGACAATTACTCCAATACGCTCGGATCTAAAATGCCAGTCCAGGCTAATTTCAGTCCTTAATTGTATTACCCATCCAGGCTAAATCCATAATGCACATATATTCATTGTGAGATTCGATCACTTAAAGAACACCCATCCGGGCTGGATCCTTACTATATTGAGATCATCGGATTACCCGTCTGGGCTAAATCTCTTTCTGCAACACATGCAGGATGTCATGTCATGTAAACAAGAATTTACCCATCAAATCTCCCTTTTTCATTCAACTGGGATAATTGTTATCTTTTTCATTTTACACTACCACATTTCATGGATTGTCATACAATCAATATCTAAATTAATATAATATCTAAATTAACATACATTTAAGAATATGCATTTTCAAGTATATTTAAAGTTTACTTCGAGTTACACGAACTTACTTGGTAATTACTTCGGTTTCGTATTTCGGTTATTCCGAAACCTTTCGTTTTCCACAGTCAACCTCCAGAATTGGTTCCTCGGGGTCTATATCAATAAAAATAAATTATTAATACCTCATACTATTCATTTTGGACCTAAATTTTACCCCAAGAAAAATGACCATTTTGCCCCCAATATTTCACAGTTTTACAAATTAGTCCCTAGGCTTGTATAATGGAATGCATGAAATTCCTTGGTTACCCATGCCTAGCTGAATGTATCCTAAGCTCATACCAACCCATATTTTCCTCTATTTCACATTTCTACCACATATTTTATACTTTTTACAAAAGGTCCTTTATGCCATTTCCATGAAACTATTTAGTAAAAGTTGTTTACCATCATTTAAACTCTCATATTCCTTCATAAATCATCAAAACACAAGCATCTCATGCATGGGTAAATTTCCAAACATGAACCCTAGCTTGAGATATGGGTAGAAATGGATAAAGCATGTTACGAGGATCTCAAAATTACAAAGAACATTAAAAACAGGGCTAGGGAGCACTTACTATTGAGCATGAAATGTTGAAAACCCTAGCTTATGGAGCTCTAGGAATTTTGACAGCTATGGGGAAGAAGATGACTGATTTTGGCTTTTTTTTTTCCCTTTTTATTAAGTTTATTACCCAATGACCAAAATGCCCTTCCTTACAAAACTTATAAATTTTTCTATGTATGTCCATTTTTGTCCAAAAACTTAAAAATTGGGAAACTTGATATTTAAGACCTTCTAATTTATAATTCAAAGCAATTTCATGCAAATTGCTTCTAGAACTCAAGTTTTACAATTTATTCAATTTGGTCTCTAATTTCTAATTGGACACCTTATACTTAGAATTTCTTCATGAAACTTTAACACATGCTTATTTTCATATCCTAGAACTCATAATAGTCATAAAACAAATATTTTAACGTCATATCTGTGGTCCCAAAACCACTATTCCAACTTGGCCCTATTTCAAAATGTTACATTTCTCCCTCCCTTAAGGACTTTCGTACTCGAAAGTCTTACCAGTAAACAAATGAATCTTTTCCAATTCGAATTGCAACGCTAACCGATAGACTAATGGTCCAAATCTTTCAGTAATCTCATATGGTCCAATAAATCGCGGGCTCAATTTACCTTTCTAGCTGAATCTCAAAACCTTTTTTCCATGGAGATACTTTCAAGAACACTTTATCTCCGACTTGAAATTTGATCTCCTTTCTTTTCAAATTAGCATATGACTTCTGTCTATCCGACGCTGCTTTCAAATAGTCACGTATCACTTTAACCTTTTCTTCAGTTTCCTTAACTAAATCAACTCCTTGAATCTGGCTTTCATTGAGCTCTGTCCAATACAGTGGAGTCCGGCACTTCCAGCCATATAGTGCCTCGTAAGGTGCCATCTTTAAACTCGTCTAGAAACTGTTGTTGTAGGCAAATTCCATCAATGGTAAATATTTTTCCCAACTGTGTTAAAATTCAAAGACACAACACCTTACCATGTCCTCGAGAGTCTGGATCGTCTGCTCAGACAGACCATCAATCTGTGGGTGGAATGCCGTACTAAAACTTAACTTTGTACCCAAGGCTTCTTGCAACTTCTTCCAAAATCTCGAAGTGAATCTTGGATCCCTATCTGAAATGATCGACAACAGTACCCCTTGTAGTCTCACAATCTCGGATATGTACAAGTCAGCCAGTTTGTCAAGAGAGAAATTTGACCGTGCAAGAATAAAATGAGCCGAATTTGTTAGTCTATCAACTATAACCCAAATGACATCTTTGTTCTTCAGTGTTAACGGTAATCTTGTCACAAAATCTATAGTAATCTTGTCTCATTTCCATTTGGGGACCATCATGGGTTGTAATAAACCCGAAAGCACTTGATGTTCAGCCTTGACCTGTTGACATATCAAGCATTTCGATACGAATTTAGAGATATTTCTTTTCATACCATTCCACCAGTACATGGTCTTTAAGTCATTGTACATCTTAGTACTTCCCGGGTGAATAGACAGACGACTATCATGTGCTTTTTGCAAAATTTTCCGAATAAGCTCATCATCTTTGGGTACGCAAACCCTATCTCGAAACATCAAGCAACCATTAAGGTCAACCCAGAAATCTGATTCAACGCCCATCTCACATTGTGCTCTCTTGGCCTGCAAGTCACTATCACTAATCTGAGCTGCACAAACTTCTTGGAGAAATGTCGGTCTGGCTCAAGGTATCGGCGACTACGTTCATTTTTCCCGGGTGGTAATCAATTATCAGCCCATAATCTTTAATCAATTCTAACCATCTTCGTTGTCTCAGATTTAATTCCTTTTGAGTTAGCAAATACTTCAAACTCTTGTGATCTGTGAATATACGGCAAGTTTCACCATACAAATGGTGTCTCCAAATCTTCAAGGCAAATACAATGGCAGCTAGCTTCAAGTCGTGTGTTGGATAATTTTTCTTGTGCGGCTTCAGTTGCCTCGAAGCATATGTTTTTACTTTGCCCTCTTGCATAAGCACGCAACCCAGTCCATTTAAGGACACACCACTGTAGACCATGAATTCTTTTCCCGATTCGGGTTGCACTAAAACTAGAGCTTCGGTCAGTAATGTCTTCAATTTCTTAAAACTCTGCTGACACTTTTCTGACCACTCAAACTTAACATCTTTTTACAGCAATCTCGTCAAAAGAGTCGCAATCATCGAAAACCATTTTACGAAGCGTCGATAGTAACCGGCTAAGCCCAAAAAGCTTTTAACCTTGGTTATGTTCTTCGGCGACTTCCACTCAACAATAGAAGATATCTTATTTGGATCAACTCGGATGCCATCACCCGACACAATGTGACCAAGGAATCCAACCTCTTGGAGCCAAAACTTACTCTTGCTAAATTTAGCATACAACTGTTTGTCCCCATAAGATCTATAAAACCGTTCTCAGATGTTCCGCATGATCAGTCTTAATTGTCGCTAAACTAACTAAAAATTTGACTTAAGGCAATCACACCTATCGAACCGTAATATAGTTATGGTGAGACCGAAAATATCGTATCCACGAGTACTAAAAGTACTAGTAATTACTATCTTTTTATTATCTAGCCTAAAAAATTAAGAGAATGTTTTATCTAAAATTAATTATCTAATTAACTAAGTTTGCGACAGAGATTAAAGTTGAAAAATACTTTTAGAAAACTGATGGAGAAGACAATACCCAAGGAAGATTCCTCCTAGACTTCACTTATTACTTCTGAATTAGACGATTTATTCACTTGACTTAATCCGTAGAAATGTTTGATTTATGTTAATATCTCTCTCGAGACTAAAAATAACTGACTCTAGGTTGATTAATCGAAATCTCTTTCTAATTAAAACCCTTATTGTCGCATTAACTCGATCTATGGATTCCCTTATTAGATTTGACTCTAATCCGATAGATTTATGTCGTCTTATCTCTAAGATTGCATGCAAATCCGCCCAATTATGAATGATCTACTCTTAAACAGGGACTTTTGCTCCACTGAATAAGCACATCAAAAACCTTAATTAATATCCTAGAATATTAACGCATAAGTTAATTTCACAATTAAGAATAAAAATAAGTATTTATCATATAACTCAAATAATAATAAGATTCGTCTTAGGTTTCATCTCCCATAGTTATTTAGGGAGTTTAGTTCATAATAATGGAAAACATCTCAAAAATTGGAAAACAACAAAACATAAAAAAACCCAAACAACTTCTAGGAAATTGGATGGAAATCTTCAGTCTTGATGTAGATCCTACTTCCAAGCTGATTCTGATGGTTGTCCTTCAATATTTTCTGCCTTCTACTCTCCGTCCCCCTTTTAATCATTTTCTAGGGTGTTTATATAGACCTTAGGATGCCCCAAAATAGCCCAAAATTAGCCTTTTCCGAGTAGAATTAGACTTGGGCTCGACAGGGATACAGCCGTGTGCCACACCCTTGTGAAGGTGCTCAGGTCGTGTGCAATTCTGACTTGGTTTAGTGTTGACACGGCCATGACACACGGGAATGTAAAAGTGCCTAGGCTGTGTGCCATGCTGAATTAGGCTCATTTTATCCGTTTTTGGCCCATTTCTTGCTCTTTTCGTCTTCCAATGCTCACCTAAGTATAAAACATGAATTTAAAGGATTAGGAGCATCAAATTCAATGAAACAAAGGAAAAATCATCCATAAATATGCCAAGTATGGGGTAAAAATATGTATATATATTATGCTTTATCAAATATCTCCACACTTAAGCATATGGGTGAGCAAAATTCGATTCGACTCGAAAAAATCGAAAAAAAAAACTCAAATTTCGAGTTAAACGAATCGAGTTGTTCGAGTTAATCGAGTTATTTGAGTCAACGCGAATTTTTTTTGAATTTCGAGTTCGAATCGAGTTGAGTTTTCAAATTCGAATAATTCAAATAATTCGAATATCAAACTATAATATTTTACATTTTTACCCCAAACTCTCAAACCTTTTTACTTTTCTCTCAAAACTTTTACCCCTTCCCACTTTCCCCCCAAAACTTTTACTCTCCTCCCCTCCTATCCCAACCCCCTAATCTACCCAAAATCCATTTCCTACCAAAATTTTACTCTCTCATTTACTTTTTCTCAAAATTTTACTCCCAAAAACTCTCAAAACTTTTTATTTTTCCCCAAAATTTTTACTCCCTCCCACTTTCCCCCTAAAACTTTTACTCCTTTCCCATCCCACATCCCATCTACCCCAAACCCATCCCCCCTCAATTTTTTTTTAATATTTTCCCTCCAAAATTTTACTCCCCAATTAACTTTTCCTCAAACTTTTATTCCCCAAAACTTTTTATTTTTCTCTTAAACTTTTACTTCTCACCCTTTACTCTCAAATAAAAAACTAAAATTATCCAAAAAATATCACTAAACATAAATAGTAATAATTTTATTTATATATACTATTTATATTATTAAATTAAATTTCACATTTTATATTATTTATATTATTGAATTGTTTAGTCATATTGAATATTTATATTAAAATTGAATTGTTAATTATGCCATAAAATATTCGTGCTAAAATTTTATATTGATATTAATTTCACATTTTATATTTAAAATAAATTTTATTAAAAATCACATTTTTACATGTAATATATATTTTTATTCTAAAATACATAGTGACAAGAATCAAGATAATTGAAACAACTAAGCAAGCAAAGAAGCTAACCTATATATAAAAGATTAATAAATAAATTATGAGGTGATGAAAGTTAATAAAAAAATTGATTAAGGTGGACAAATTTTATTATGATAGGTGACAATGGTTACAAGGACCCAATTTTTTTTTTAAAATTTAACTCGAACAAATATATTTGATTCGAATTCCATCTCACTCGACTCGATTCGAGAAAATTTCAAATCAAATTAGGATGATAAAATATGATTCGTCAACTCGATTAACTCGAAATTTTTTCATTTGATTCGATCGAACGCTCACCCCTACTTAAGCATTTGCTTGTCCTCAAGCAAAATTCTCAACTCACAATTAAAATAAATTCTTCTCAACTTATAATTCTCATCAATAATGTTTGAAATAATCCAAAAGTAATCATACGTTAAGAGCTTAACTAAAAGAACATTAAAGTTTCAAACAATCCAAATTGAGCATTTCAATCATAAAAACATAGGTATCCCCCTTTATCTAAGTAATGACCTTTAATTCCAAATTGACAAGGTTGACATTCTCATTAATGATTCATTCAAATCACTCAAAGTGTTTAAGGTTCAATAATTAAGCACTCAATAGTCAAACATGAAAAGTTATTATCATAGGCTTGCATGAAAATCAAATCTCCACCACTATAAATGAGATGATACACAAATCAAAAGGTCTTTAACCAGGTTGTAATGAGGGTTGGGTTAAAGGCGTGGATAAAGGCTAAAAAAAAGGGTTAGAATCGAGATTAATTTAATAAATTACCAAACTTAGAAAAACAAAACTAATCACTGAATTACAAACAAGTGCCAGAATTAATACTAACCAAAACTAATGAAGTGAGCTTTTCTCTCAATATAATGACTTTAACTTATCCAAGAACAATATGTAATTTGAATGAATATAAATGAACATTTTTTTTAAGAATAAGAACAAGAATTTAAATGGAAAGTACATAATAGGAAATAATTCAATAACTGGAATGAACGAACATAGATAGGTAACTAGTCAAATCAAATCTCGATAAAAATGAGTCAATGAGAAGGGAGAAATTCTTAATGAATCAAAAAGGGTTAAGTTGTGGGTTACTATTAAGGGGTTTACTAGGGGTCAATTATGTGAGTAGACTTTTTATGTGGTAAATGGGTTAAAACCTAAGTGCCTTTATCATTTTAGTATATCAAATCGAAGGTGTGGTCTCGGTATGTATAATCGATGCAAGTTCTAGAATAACAAATCAATGTTGACACATTCATAACTAATAAAATCAGTGAGCAAGAAAGATATATGGTCTAAAAGGCTCAAAATCTCACGAAAATTATGGGTATTTGATGTCAATCCTGTGAATTCAAAACTTCAAGATAATACCTCAATTCAGGGAAACAACCTAGTAATTTTAATTCTCAAAAGTCAACTTATCATGCTTGATCCTCTAATGTCTTAAAGTTTAAACAATCAATGCACAGATACCTATTAATAAAAATCATAAATCAATCCGAATTCACTCTAATAATGATATGAGAAAATTATTTGAGAACAAGATAAAAAATTCAGGGATTTTCTGATAATCACATAAATAACCTCCCTACACTTAAGATGTACATAAAGAAACCCAAAGAACTTCTAGGAAATTGGATGGAACAAAGATATATAATAGCAATATAAGCATAATATCATAAGAGAGGGAGAGAAGCGAAACTGCCCTAAATTTATGGATGAAATCCTTGGAAGAGCGAAAACAAGAATTGTAGAGAAAGCCGAATGAAAGGCAGGATTTTGAGTTACTAATAAGAAAATAAACACCACTGTGCAAGAGAATTAAGGGATCACTCGATATGGTTTAAAATATAAAACATAAGTCTTCAAAAATAAATAAAAGACAAAATAAAAGTAAAATTAAAAAGAAAAATAATAATAAAATAAATGGACTCAAAAGTCCTCATCATTATATGCCTCGTGGGTAGACGATGCCGAAGGAGAGATGTGGAGGTGGTGACAAATCTGTCGAAGAGTGGCATCGATGCTGTCGAACCGCTCAAAATATTGCTGCTCAAATCGAATGAGTTGCTTGGATATATCAGTCAAAGTAGTAGCAGGAGGTCGATAACTCGGTGGTGGTGGCGGTGGTAAGTCAGCCCACTCCTAATGGTCGTACTCGAAGAAGCTGAAAGAAGTTGTTTTGTGGGCTAGAGGAGAATCAAAGCAGCGGGTGGCGAGCTTCAGTTGAGGCGCTTGAGGAGGTTGCGCCAGGACCCTTCCACTTTTTTGAAGCGGGGACAACAATATTCTTGTCTCGTATGTTTGTTATGGTGTTCCTGAAAATAACAGAAGTCAAATAGCACCAAGTATTTAACCACAAGGCAAAGGAAAAAAATAGAATCTAAGTAAAAATAAAACTATGGTCCTAAAAGGTGTATACTCTAACACTAATGAAAGTAAAGACTAGAATAATAGGGACGTAGCAATAGCAATAAAGAATTAGGACAACACCTAACTAAACAGATGGATGCAAATATAAAAGAAAATAAGTACTACTAATAATAAAATAAGCTAAAGCAAAACTTGAAAAAGCCAAAAAACTAAAACAACGTAGTAATAATAAAAATCATAATAATCCTAAATAGTAATAGTAATAATAATGAAGACTATCAAAACTAAATAATTAACAAAAATATACTAAACTCAAAATGAAATAACAATTAAGAGATAACAAAGAAATAAAGAAATAAAGGAGTAAATAAGGAAAATGGGATAAAATAGAGGTGAGGGTAAAAGAGGAAACCACGATCAATGGTTGGAGGTGTAGACGGTGGTGGACGGAGCTGGTGTGCGCATGTGATGGAGGTGGAAGTTCGGGGGTAGAGGAAGAAGTTGAAAGGGAAAAAGAAAGGGAAGGGAAAACAAGAAAAGATGGGGAAGAAAGAAAGAGAAAGGAAAGGGAAGGGGAAAGCGGGTCGGCCAGCGGTGAAGGCAACTGTTGGTGCAATCGGCGTTGGGAGAGCACGAGCGTAGGGGGTTTGAGGGCTGCGACGGCTAATGGGAGGCAAAAGTGAAGGAAATGTTAAGGTTTGGGGGTTAAAATGGGGACACGATCGTGTAAGGCCCGTGTTGGGCCACACGACCGTGTCACACGCTCGTGTGGCTCGAGTTTAGCCCGTGTTTGTCGTGAAAATTGAATGCTCAACCGTCACACGGCCTGGGGACATACCGGTGTGTCTAGGCCGTGTGGTTCACACAGTCGTGTTGTATGACTGTGTTCCATGTCCTTTACTTCTCCCATTCCCACGTGTTATCTTACACGCTTGTGTATACGAATACACGGCCATGTGCCTTACCCATCTAACTCTTTGACTTATTTAAAATTTTTTAAAAATTTAGCTCCAGTTTTACACGGCTTAGGACACGCCCGTGTGGTCAGGCCGTGTAGTCCACACGACCGTGTCACACGTCCGTGTGGATTTATCGCAGGCCGTGTGCATGTCGACTTTTAGAAAATTTTAGCCCTATTTCCACGCAGCTAAGGACACGCCCGTGTGCCCAGGCCGTATGGGTCATTGTTCCTGCGTAAAAAACACTAAAAATAGCTAAAATAAACTAGTTAGTGGTGTTAGTACTCGGGTTGCCTCCCGAGAAGCACTTATTTAAAGTCTAACCTCTACTTACCTCTCATTCGTGTGGTCATGGCGAATCATGAAGTCGAGACTCCTCTTTCTCACAATCAATTCTATTATCCACATAAGGTCTAAGTTGAGTAATATTTACCTTAAATGTGCTGAATTGAGAATGATTTACCTTGACTGTATCGTATGGGAAAACATTCAGTACTGTGAAAGGAATCACTCCGTTTGTATTAAGCTTTGAAGTAGCAATTCTGAGGTCCTTTTCATCTAACAATACTTTATCATCGATCTTAAATTGCTTTGTTTCATCCCTACGCTCATCACGGTGTCGCTTTGATTCATCGTGTACTTTTGGTTTCTCCTTGACATGTATTCACCATTCGTCTAATTCATCAATCTGAAGCCTTCGTTCTTCGTGAGTTGCTCTGTTGTTGTCACATGGATTAGAATGTAGCTCCACCACGTTCTTCCTAGGGGTTTCCTAAAAAGAAGTTTGAGCCATAATGTTTTTCATATCATCAGAACTTGTATAGCCATCTTACTTACTAGATAATTTAGTCGAATCACGAGCTTGAAGAGTAATCGTGTCATCTCCTACACGAAGTATTAGTTCTCTTGTGCCAACATCAATGATAGCCCTAGCAATTGCTAAAAAAGGTCGTCCTAAAATCAAAGGCACGTCACTATCCTCTTCCATATCTAGAACAAAAAAATCAATTGGGAATATAAATTTATCAATTTTGACTAGCACATTTTCAATGATACCCCTAGGAAACATAATTGTTTTATCTGCCAGTTGAATGCTCATCCTAGTTTGTTTTTGTTTCCCAAGACCTAGTTGTTTAAACATTTTATAGGGCATAACATTAATGCTCGCCCTTAGATCAGCCAACATATTATTAATATTTAAACTACCAATTAAGAAAGGAATCGTAAAACTCCTTGGGTCTTTCAACTTATTGATAGCTTATTCTGTAGAATGGCTGAGCAAACTGCACTTAATTCCACATGTGACGCATCATCTAACTTTCGTTTATTAGCCAAGAGCTCTTTTAAGAATTTCACTGCGTTTGGCATCTGCGAAAGAGCTTTAATAAACGGTAAGTTAATATGTAATTTTTTAATAATTTAACGAATTTACCAAATTGTTCCTTTCTTCGTCGCATTGGGGTATGACACACGAGGTTTATATTCCTTGCTTACTGAATTCTGTGTATCATTACTTTCATCAACCTTACCTTTATCGTCCCCATTGTCTTGCCTCGATTTTGGTTCGGCTTCAACTAACCCTTCATCATTGTGCACAGTAATGGCATGAAGTTGCTCCCTTGGGTTAGTTTCAGTGTTACTTGGTAGGCCACCTTGTGGTCGTTCAGAGGTCAACTTAGCAAGCTGTCCTATTTAAGTTTCGAGCCTTGAATCAACACTTGTTGATTTTTAAGCGCTATTTCGGTATTTTGAAAATGGGTTTCTGACACCGAGATGAATTTTGCAAGTATCTCTTCAAGGTTCGGTTTCTTCTCTTATTGGTAAAGTGGTTGTTGAAATCCTGGAGGATGTTGTGACCTTTGATTTCCTTGACCACCCCACGAGAAATTGGGATGGTTCCTCCAGCCTGCATTATAAGTGTTACTATACGGATTATTTTGAGGTCGAGAATTATTACCCATATAGTGGACTTGTTCTTTCTCGGTGCTAGGGTTGAAGGATGAGTACTTTGCAGTGTGCACTCTTCTCCATTTGAATCACACCTCATCACTGGATGTACCTGAGTAGAACCATACAAACCATCAATCTTTATATTTAAAATTTCTACCTGGTTGGATAGCATAGTGACCGCGCCACGTTAAAAATGTTGGCTGCTTTTTTTGGCTTTGTTCTCATGACTTGCCACTGATATTTATTCAGTGACATCTTTTCAATAAATTCATAAGTCTCTTCAAGTGTTTTGTTGTTTAACGTTCCACCGACGGCTGCATCGATCAATTGCCTTGTTGAGGGGTTCACACCATTGTAAAAAGTCTGAACCTGTAGCCATATAGGTAACCCATGGTGAGGGCATCTTTTTAATAAGTTCTTGTATCTCTCCCATGTATTATAAAGAGTTTCTATATCTATCTGCAAAAAATAAGAGATATCATTCCTTAGTTTAGCCATTTTAGCCGGAGGAAAATATTTAAGTAAAAAATTTTCAATCATTTGTTCCCAAGTGGTGATTGACCCTCAAGGTAATGAGTTTAACCACTGTTTAGCCTTATTCTCAATGAGAATGGGAACAACCGAAGGTGAATGGCATCTTCAGAAACGCAATTGATCTTAAAGGTATCGTAGAATTCCAAAAAATTTGCTAAATGAGTGTTTGGATCCTCATACTGCAAACCATCAAACTGAACAAACTATTGTATCATTTGAATCATGTTAGGTTTCAGCTCAAAATTATTTGCAGCAACAACAGGCATAACTATACTTGATTCAGCTCCTGTTAAAGTAGGTTTAGCATAATCATACATAGTACGAAGAGCAGGATACTGATTTACTGGATTTGCAGCAACCACAGGAGGTAGCGGATTATTTTGATTATCAGTCATCTCATCGGTTGTAGTACGAATATCGTCCTCTTGCCCTTCCTCTATGTATTGTAGGCTTTGTCTTATTTCTTTTCGGTTTCTGCGAGCTGTGTTTTCAATCTCACTGTCGAAAAGTAAAGGTCCTGACGGGTTTTTTCTAGTCATAAACTATAAAAACCTACCAGAAGTAAATAAAGAAATTTTAGTAATCAAAACAAAAACAAAATTAAATTGCAATAAAAATAAAAATGGCTAAAGTAATAAAAATTAAGCGTTCCTAATATCTTAGTCCCCGGCAACATCGCCAAAAACTTGATGGTCACTAAACTAACTAAAAATTCGACTTAAGGCAAGCGCACCTATTGAACAGTAGTATAGTTATGATGAGACCGGAAATATCGTATGCACGAGGACTAAAAGTACTAATAATTACTATCTATTTATTATCTAGCCTAAAAAATTAAGAGAATGTTTTATCTAAAATTAATTATCTAATTAACTAAGTTTGCGACAGAGATTAAAGTTGAAAAATACTTTTGGAAAACTGATGGAGAAGACAATACCCAAGGAAAAATCCTCCTAGACTTCACTTATTACTTCTAAATTGGACGATTTATTCACTTGACTTAATCCGTAGAATTCCCTGATTTATGTTAATATCTCTCTCGAGACTAAAAAAATTGACTCTAGGTTGATTAATCGAAATCTCTTTCTAATTAAAACCTCTATTGTCGCATTAACTCGATCTATGGATTCCCTTATTAGATTTGACTCTAATCCGGCAGATTTATGTCGTCCTATCTCTAGGATTGCATGCAACTCCACTCAATTATGAATGATCTACTCTTAAACAGGGACTTTTGCTCCACTGAATAAGCACATCAAAAACCTGAATTAATATACTGGAATATTAGCGCAAGAGTTAATTTCACAATTAAGAATAAGAACAAGTATATATCATATAACTCAAATAATAATAAGATCTATCTTAGGTTTTATCTCCTTTAGGTATTTAGGGAGTTTAGTTCATAATAATGGAAAACATCTCAAAAATTGGAAAACAACAAAACATAAAGAAACCCAAAGAACTTCTAGAAAATTGGATGGAAATCTTCAGTCTTGATGTAGATCCTGCTTCCAAGCTGATTCTGATGGTTGTCCTTCAGTATTTTCTGCCTTCTACTCTCCGTCCCCCTTTTAATCCTTTTTTAAGGTGTTTATATAGACCTTGGGATGCCTCAAAATAGCCCAAAATTAGCCTTTTTTCGAGTAGAATTATACTTGGTCTCGACTGGGACACAACCATGTGCCATGCCCTTGTGAAGGTGCTAAGGCCGTGTGCAATTCTGACTTAGTTTAGTGTCGACACAACCATGACGCACGGGTGTTTGGTCTACCCTTGTGTTACACACAGGCGTGTGGATCACCCGTGTAGAAGTGCCTAGGTCGTGTACCACGCTGAATTAGGCCCATTTTGTTTGTTTTTGGCTCGTTTCTTGCTCTTTTCGTCTTTCAATGCTCAGCTAAGTATAAAACATGAATTTAAAGGATTAGAAGCATCGAATTCAATGAAACCAAGGAAAAATCATCCATAAATATGCCAAGTATAGGGTAAAAATTTGTATATATTATGGTTTATCAAGTTTCATCCTTGGAATAAATTAGGATGTCATCAATAAACACAACAACAAACTTGTCAAAGTATGGCCGAGACATCCTATTCATCAACTCCAAAAATACAGCCGGTGCATTTGTCAACCCAAAAGGCATCACAAGAAATTCATAATGGTCATACCTCGTTCTGACAGTAGTCTTAGGTACATCTGACTCTTTTACTCGCAACTGGTAGTAGCCAGATCTCAGATCTATTTTAGAAAACATAGTGGCTCCCCTCAATTGATCAAACAAGTCGTCGATTCTTGGCAACGAATACTTGTTTTTGATGGTTACCTTGTTAAGTTGTTGGTAATCTATACATAGTCTCATCGAACCATTTTTCTTCTTAACAAATAATACGGGAGCACCCCACGGAGAAAACCTTGGTCTTACGAACCCTTTATCATCAATTCTTGCAACTGTACTTTTAACTCTTTCAACTCGGTTGGTGCCATCTTATACGGGGCAATAGAAATGGGTGTTGTTCCCGGCGCTAGTTCAATGCCAAATTCTACCTCTCTAACAGGAGGTAAACCGGGCAAATCTTCCGAAAACACATCTAGATATTTGTATACTATCGGTACCGACTCAATCCTCAACTCAGATTCCTTAGAGTTCAATACAAGAGCAAGGTCAGCTTTATACCCTTTTCTCATATACCTTCGAGCCTTTGTTAAAGAAATCACATCTGGTGGTGTATTCAACTCGCTTGAATCAACTCGGAGAACTTCACCATTTCAACATTTCAATTCAATATACTTAGTACCAAAATTTACTATCACATCGTGGAAGGTCAACCAATCCATGCCAAGTATTACGTCAAATTCATCGAAGGGCAAAAGCATAATATTAGCCGAAAAATAATGACCTTGGATCTCTATGACATCCCAAAATTGACCATAGTCGAGATGTGGTTTCGGGACCACAAAACCGAGACACAAGAATAATTAATTATTATTTTCTATGTTTATTGTGCATGAACGTACATATGTGAAAATTTCGTGCCTTAATTTCGTCATTCGTAGGTGAAATTTATTAGAAAGGACTTATGTGAGGAAATTGAGAAATGTGCTAGGCTAATGTTAAAGTGGCCTGTTGATACATATTAGAAAATGCTTGGACTTGCATGTCAAATTGCCAAATTTTCCTTATGGTGGCCGGCCAAGTTAGATTGATGATGGGCAATATATTTGTTTGCCTTAGATATTATAATAAGAAATTGGATTATGGAGACAAACTAAAATAAAGAAAGGAATTTAAAAGAAAGGGAATAAAATAAGAAAAAAAAAGTGTGGATGCCTCCCCCAAGTTGCCGTGAATGGAGCAAAGAAAGAAAAAAAAAAGAGAGCTTCATTTCCTTTGGTTCTCTCTTAGCCGAATTGAAGAAAGAAAGGGGGAGGGGAGATTTCGGTCAACTTTAAGCTCAAAACAAGGTTAGTAATTCATGTTAGATTTTGAAATTTCAGCTTAATGAAAGTTGATTACTAAGTTCTTTAACTAGCCCATGTTAAAATTTTGGATTTGGGTGGTGCATGAAGCATTCAGGCCATGGTAGATAGTGAAGGGAGTTGATTATTTTCTTTGTGTTAAATGAGTGATTGTGGATGGGTGAAGTGTGAGCTAGTTAAATATTCATATAGTTAGGTTGGATGATAGGAAGAAAAAATCAGCTTGTGTATGTACACTAAGGCCTAATATGAAGTTGGAGATTTGTGGGAAATGTATGTGTCTTGAAGTGTTGGAATGGAGAGGATGCTTTAATTGTGTTATGAACAATTATGTGTTAGAAATTGTGATTTTGGGTTGACTAGGATTTTCGCCATAGTGGTCATTGAGGATTAAGGTTATGTTTCATGCTAAACTTGATAAATCTTGGTGTATGGGTGTTTGAACTAAACTAATGATCAAATAGTTGCATAAATACAAAGTAAGAAGAATCGGCTATTGTATGTAATATTATTGCCGAATGTGAAAATACTATACTTGAGTAATGAATGTGATTGGATTATTGATAGTATGGTAATTGCATAAGGCTATTAGTCAATAGCTAAGAACGTAAGGTAGTAAGATAAAAATTTTACTATGTCGTTCGTATGTCATAAGATCATTAAAATGTGGATACCAACATATGTACCAAAGCGGTTGAATGAGCTAATTTATTTGTTTAAGCTCAAGATCCTAAAGGAGAGGCGTCCAACAAGGGAAATCAAGATCATTGAGTAGCCGACTTGGAATTATTTACCGAACACAAGGTAAGTCATTACACATATGTTTGATATTGCTTAAATGATTGGAAAATCTATGCAATTGTGTTTAATGGAATGCTATATATATGTATAAATGAAATTGTATGTGTATGGAATGAGGATAATTGTTGAATGTAATAGAAATAGTGGAATGTGTAGAAAGTTTGCTTTCGGCACTATGTGTGCGGGCAATACGTGTGTATGGTGACTAGATTGGCACTAAGTGTGCGTGCTGGAAATATATGGCACTAAGTGTGCGTGCTGGAAATATTTGGCACTAAGTGTGCAAGCTGGAAAATACGGCACTGGGTGTGCGAGTTCGGAGGGTATGGCACTGTGTGTGCGAGCTTAAATTACGTGGCACTAAGTGTGCGAAATCGAGTGGTAAGCACTATGTGTGCGATCTATATATATGGAGGGTGTGTCTCCATTGAATTGAGTATGGACAGCGGATCGGTAAGTACCTCGAGCTCATGACGAATAGAGAATTCGCTCATGCTTGGGGATTGAAATTGGTAAGCCTTAAATCTATGTGATGATTGAAGTGTGTATGGTTGTGCTGGAAAATGAGTTAATGTGTAAAAATGCTTGATTATCTTGTTGTGTAGAATATGAAATGTGGATGTATGAATTGGTACGAGATTGGACCGAAAGGTCCGAGGTATTATGGTATAGATTCGGTATGGACGAGTACCTAGCCTCATTTGTTGTACATGTAGTAGTAACTTTATCGTGGATTGATGAATGCTTATGACTTACTGAGTTGTAAACTCACTTGGTGTTTTTCTTGTCACCCATTTTAGGTCTCTCGGACTCGTATTGTTTGCGTGATCGGGACCGTCGTTGAAGTCATCACACCGCTGAAATCTTGTGGTATTGTTTTTGTTGTTGAAGAACATTTGGCATGTATGGGCTATTATATTTTGTCGAATTGTGGGTTGTAAACTTTAAGCCATGTGAAAATGGCCTATGTGGTCGTCGAGTGGGATGCTAGAACCTATAGCCACGAGTCTTAGAAACTCAAATTTTGATAAGGTGGCCATAATTTGTGTCATGTATGATGGATGATTAAGGCCAAGGAAAAATTCATGAAATTGGCATAGTCTACTGCAGTAACTGTTGCGGACAGCAGCAGTGAGATGAGATTGAAAAATCACTAAAAATAGTAGAAGTAGAATTAAATAGTGAGTAAATTATGAAATTGAACCTTGATGAATCTATTTTTATATGGATGAAACGAAACGACCATATGAGCAGTATATTGAGAGATATTAAAGTTCTCGTGAGACAGGGTCAGAACGGTTTCTGGGTCCCCTGTCGCAACTTTGAAAATTTACCATAAATTATCCAGAAAGAATTAGGAGTCATGCCTTATATGTACAGATTCCATTTTGAGTCTAGTTTCATTAGAAACAAACGGCACCAGTATTAAAGCCCTGTACAGAGAGATATTCAAGTTGTAACACGCGAAGGTCAGAGCAGTCAGTCCCTGTAACATGGGTGACTTTAATTAATAAACTGTACCAATTGGCCCAACAAAAAATTCTAGAAATAAATCCATGGATAGATATATGAGTCTAAATTCAGGAAAAATTTACGGAATCAGTTTCCGAGTTTTGAAACTCGAGATATGATTTTTATGGCGTCAGTGATGCAGTTTCCCAGCCTGTCTGGAAATGCCAAATTGGTTGGTACCTTGAGAAGATTTGACCCATTAACCCCTCGTGTCCGACACCGGCGACGGTCACGGGTTCGGAGTGTTACATTATCTACTAAGACAGACTTGCCTAGAGGGTGCGACACCTTAATCACAAACTCTGTAGGTTCAACAGACACATTCATGTTAGACACCAATTTCATGTAAATATACAAATGGGTCGATCCTGGGTCAATTAAGGCAATAACATGTACATCATGAAAAGAGAATGTACCCGTAATGACATCAAGAGTAGAGGCTTCCTCTCTAACGCATATCACGTAAGTTCTTTCCTGGGCCCGAGTCTCTGGTTTTGCAGTTGTGTCCTTGGAAACATTTCGACTGCCACTTGCACTTCCAGGATGTCGGGGTGGTCTACCTTGGGAATTAGGAGCATTAGACTTTGGGGCTAGATCCACCTCTTTATCAACTCGTTCCGGGCATTCTTTAAAGAAGTGGTCAAGAGAACCACATTTGTAGCATGCACTATTCCTCTTTCGGCACTCATCAAAGTGGAATTTATTGTAGCTTTCACACCTCGACTTTTGATAATCCACACTTCATACACTAATTACCTTAGAGGAGGAAGACTTCGGGTTGTGACGATTAGAGCTTCTTGTTCTGTCCAAATATCCCACTAATGTAGTGGAGTGCTCTTGTTGACTCTTCGATTTCTTTGTGGGAAAAGAGTGTGTTCTGCCACTAGAACTCTTATTCGAAATTTAAGACTATCTCTTTGCTTGCTTTCTTTCATTGTTTAGCTCTTCAGCCTTCTTGGCCCGATCAGTCAATGCTGCAAATTCTCGTATCTCAAGGATCTCGATCAACAACTTAATTTCCTCATTCAAGCCTTCCTCGAAGCGCTTACACATTTACGTCTCCAAGTGGACCCACTCCTTGGCATATTGACTTAACCTTACGAATTCCCTCTCATATTCTGACACGGTCTTATTTTCTTGCTTGAGTTCTAGGAATTTTTTTCGCTTCGAGTCTAAAAATCTTTGACTGATGTATTTCTTTTTAAACTCAGCTTGGAAGAACTCCCATGTAATATCTTCCTTCGGTACAACTGAAGATACAATCTTCCACCAATGATATGCAGTATCTTTTAGAAGAGATACAGCACACTTTAAACACTCCTCAAGTGTACATGACAACTCATCCAAAACTCGCGTAGTATTTTCGAGCCAAAACTCGGCTCATTCAGCATCATCATCAACCTTAGCTTTAAACTCTTCAGCCCCATATTTTTTAAGTTTGTCCACTAGGGCTTTACCAATTCTCATGGTGTCATACCTTGTGGCACTTCTCCCTCAGGCCAAGCAGGGGGTGGAGAAGGTCGTGGTATATTAGGGCGGTTTCTCAAATAATCTCCAAACCATTCATCCATCATCTCGAAAAAGGAAACCCTTGCCTCTTCCTGGCCTTCAGACATAGGCCTTCTACTACTACTATTAGTAGCTTGCTGAACGGAAGCTAAAGCATGGCTCTCGGCTCCCTCGAGCTTATCTTGAGCTTGATTGGAAGACATTTACTATATTCAAATACAATTAAAAATAGTTAAGAGATGTCACACTATCATAACTTGTATGATGGCATGTATAGCTATACTCAATACATGCTATGTTAGTCCTAAAACCGACTAAATTATAGCTCTGATACCACTAAATGTAACACCCCTTACCCATACTCCAGACCGGGATAAGGTACGGGGCATTACTGTACACAAACATGACATTTTCGAAAAATCACAGGCTATAAAATTTCGTTCCAAAACAAAACCAATCAAACATATTCATAGTGCCTCTATTATGGGCATACGAGGCCCAAAACATGCATTAAGAATGGTCCAGCACTAAACCTAGAGCTTAAGAAAATCTTAGGAAAATTCCTAGGTTTAAGCCTCACACGCCTGCGTGGAGGCAATGCACACGCCCATGTACTTGGGACACACCCGTGTCCTTTACCTGTGTGGAATTATTTGAATTTATTTTCCATTTCGAACCTACAGGGGGTTTCATATGGCCAAGCACACGCCTGTGTCTCTGGCCTATATCCTTCATATGGCCTAGACACGCTAGTGTCCAAAAACCTGAACATTTTGTTTATGACGTCATCATGCATTTAGAGGCACACGGCCAAGACACACGCCCGTGTGCTATGCCGTGTCCTCCACACGGTTGAGACACATAGCTGTGTCTCTGCCCGTATGTTTACTACCATGCATACTGACCTAAAAATTTTAGGTGCATGAGACACACGACCATACCACAAGCCAATGGAACTGACCGTGTGTCACACACGGTCTAGATACACGCCCATATGTCTACCCGTGTGGACTTTTTTAGAGGCTACAATCCAAGCCAATGGTCACCCTTAACATCTACACACATTTGTGAACTTCTATGGTATTTAACAGGGCCTAAATATGCCCAATGATTACCTTCAATGGTCTATTGCATGTTAACCTCATCTCATTGGTTTTATACATGCTAGATTATCCTCTTTGTATTAAGGATTACCATATCATCAAACACATTTAGACTTGGTTCATTTTATAACTCATTGCCAATTATGACCTAGCCATCTCTAAGTGATTTGGCCATATTCAACATGTCTATTCATGATATACCACATTTAACCATCTCATGAACATTTAAACACCAACATGCATAATTAGTAAGTTACAACCTACATCAAATGAGCCATGTCTTATGGCCATATACAAAATGAATAGGTATATCATTCAAACCCTTACATTGGCTAACCAATGACATATATAACAAAATAACCAAAAACCTATACATGTCATTGTAACAAAGTAAAGATATCTATATACCAAAGCAAGATAAGCTGATAGTGTTGACAATACTCCAATCGTCTTCTAATCTTCACAAGTCCACGAGCTCTGTAAAATAGGGAAAAGAAAGGCGGTAAGCATTAACATGCTTAGTATGTTCGAATAACAGGAAGGTAAACTTATCGGTTATTCAGCATACAACTATAAAAGATATTCATGCCGAACATGCATAGTATAAATCCCCTATCACATACACTCAATCATCAAGTAAGTTTCCTCTCAAGCAATATAGCATAAATCTCAGGTGAGCTCATCAATTCAAATATTTCCATTCTCATTTCTCATTATAGTCCCGTTGAATTTTTCAAAAATCTCGATGGGTATCTCGTTTACCCTTAAGTCATGCTAGTGACCATTTTAAATATACACTCTCGTAAACATCACTCTTACGGCAAGATTACCAATCCAGGTTAAATCCCTCATAACATAAATTCAAGTAGTATTGTTGGGATTACCATTCCAGGCTAAATCTCTTACAACGACAAATACTCCAATCCGCTCGGATCTAAAATGCCAGTCCAGGCTAATTTCAGTCTTTAATTGTATTACCCATCCGAGCTAAATCCACAATGCACATATATTCATTGGGAGGTTCGATCACTTAAGAAACACCCGTTCGGGCTGGATCCTTACTATATTGAGATCATCGGATTACCCGTTTGGGCTAAATCCCTTTCTGCAACACATGCAGGATCTCATGTCATGTAAATAAGAATTTACCCATCGAATCTCCCTTTTTCATTCAACCGGGACAATTGTCATCTGTTTCATTTTACATTACCACATTTCATGGATTGTCATGCAATCAATATCTAAATTAACATACATTTAATAATATGCATTTTCAAGTATATTTAAAGTTTACTTTGAGTTACACGAACTTACTTGGTAATTGCTTCGGTTTCGTATTTCGGTTATTCTGAAACCTTTCATTTTCCACAGTCGACCTCCGAAATTGGTTCCTTGGGATCTATATCAATAAAAATAAATTATTAATACCTCATACTATTCATTTTGGACCTAAATTTTACCCCTGGGCAAAATGACCATTTTGCCCCCAACATTTCATATTTTTACAAATTAGTCCATAGGCTTGTATAATGGAATGCATGAAATTCCTTGGTTACCCATGCCTAGCCAAATGTATCCTAAGCTCATACCAGCCCATATTTTCTTCTATTTTACATTTTTACCACATATTTTATACTTTTTACAAAATGGTCCTTTAAGCCATTTCCATGAAAACCTACATAGTAAAAGTTGTTTACCATCCTTTAAACTCTCATATTCCTCTATAAATAATCAAAACACAAGCATCTCATGCATGGGTAAATTTCCAAACATGAACCCTAGCTTGAGATATGGGTAGAAATGGATAGAGCATGTTACGAGATCTCAAAATTACAAAGAACATTAAAAACGGGGCTAGGGAGCACTTCCTATTGTGCTTGAAATGTTGAAAACCCTAGCTTATGGAGCTCTAGGAATTTCGGCAGCTATGGGGAAGAAGATGGTTGATTTTGGCTTTCTTTTTCCCTTTTTATTAAGTTTATTACCAAATGACCAAAATGCCCTTCCTTACAAAACTCCCAAATTTTTCTATGCATGCCCATTTTGGTCCAAAAACTTATAAATTGGGAAAATTTCTATTTAAGACCTTGTAATTTATAATTCAAAGCAATTTTATGCAAATTGCTTCTAGAACCCAAGTTTTGCAATTTATTCAATTTGGTTCCTAATTTCTAATTGGACATCTTATACTTATAATTTCTTCATGAAACTTTAACACATGTTTATTTTCATATCCTAGAACTCATAATAGTCATAAAAAAATATTTTAATGTCAGATTTGTGGTCCTGAAACCACTATTCTGACTAGGCCTTATTTTAGGATGTTACATTTGAATTTCCCTAAACCTTACAATCAATGTTGGAACCTTAACTTAAGGTTTTACCAAAGCTTATGATTCACGAATTTAAATCCAAATTTAAAAAAACTTTAATAATCCATATGAGTAGTCCTGTTAGAATTTGGAAACTAATAGTAAAAATGATCGATGGTATATGGACCTCCTACCTAGATAAATCTGACCCGAAATAAGAATGTTCGTCTACGGGCACAGTTAGCTAATGTAACACCCCCTACCCGTACTCATTGCCGGAATAGGGTACGAGGCATTACCGGAGTTTACGATTTTTTTTATATTCAATATAGCCCCTTTATAAATATTTAACCTTCCCTGCAATATTAAATCGAGACCAATCCATATCAACCAAACCAATTCAACATATTTTCAAGATAAATTCATGCATATTTATAAGATAACATCATCACATACCCAAAACCAGGTTTGTTAACCATACCAATGGCTAACTTTACATTCATTTCACAGAATCATTTACTTTATTAGCTTATACATGCCATTGATTTCCAAAATAAAGTTTCTTTACATACCGAAATCCTGAGGTTGATATTGTGATGTGTCTCCGACCAAATTCGACCTCCGAGCTCTTAACACTACAAAATAGGGGAAAATAAGACAGGGTAAGCACTTTGTGCTTAGTAAGCTCATGTAACAAGAATTATACTTACCTAATATTTTCAATACAATATAATAAACATTCATATATCCATTCAATGCATTATTACCCTAACATGCACAAACTCAACATTCAAGTTAGTACAATAATTTCCATGTACCAGTAATATATACCATGATTGATGAGCTCATCAATACCATGATTTCCATTTCCTTGTTATTTTTCCATATTTATCCCGTTAAATTTATTGGAATTTCGATGGATTTTTAGAGGTACACTTTTAGTGTACAATTCCGGGTCCGTCAATTCATATTCATGTGCTCACATTTCCATTTCAGATAGCACACTCCCGCGAACCTCATCCTTACAGTGGGATTACCAGTCCAGGCTAAATCCCCTGCAACAACAATTACTCTAATGAGCTTGGATCTAAATTAGCAGTCCAGGGTAAATTCAGACCCTGATTCGGATTACCGATCCGGGCTAAATCCATTTTACACATATTCTTCGGGAGGGCTACATCAGGATAGGATCACCCGTCCGGGCTTGATCCTTTTTACCGTCAATTCCTTTTCAGAGATCCATCGAATTTTCCTTTTATTCAACCGGGATTTCTTCCTCTTTTATCAAATATGTCAATGTTTCATAAAATTTCATATAATGAACATTCAAATCATATTCATATCAAAAACATGCATTTCAAGTATTTAAAAATATAATTCAAGTTATATGAACTTAACTTGATACTTGTTCCTGTACAAAAATCTATTAATCCCGAACTTTTTCCTTTCCTCGATCTAGCTTTGTATTTGAATCTTTTGGATTTAAATAAATAAATTTAATTATCAATTTAATACATTTCATATTCATATGCAACATTCTCTATAATTTCATTATTATTTATAGTTCACTCAAAGCTGTCTACTTGAGTTATAGTCACTAAATTATTTTTATCTTGAGCTACAGAATTCCAAATTAGGATCTGCTAATTTTCCCTGAGACTAGACTCAAATATCTTCTTACCATAAAATTTTCAGGATTTTTTGTTTAGCCAATAAGTACAATTTATTCTTTAAATTCAACCCTGTTCTGATGTCTGATAGTTCTGACCCTTTTTCACTAAAAATTAATTATCTCTTTATACAGGATTCAAATGATGTTCTCGTTTGTTTCTCTTAAAAATATACTCATTCAGGATTCTATACATATAAATTTAAGCCCCTAATTATTTTTATTCAATTTTTTATGATTTTTAAAATTCATAATAGGGGAACTCGAATTCATTCTGACTTTGTCTCACAAAATTTATTATATCTCAAAATTTACAAATACATTTCTTACACCGTTTCTTCTATGAGAAATTAGACTCAATAAACTTTAATTCCATATTTTTTTCATCTTCTAATTCGATTCCTACAATTTATGGTGATTTTTCAAATTTAGGCTATTGCTGCTGTCCAAATTGTTTTAGTAGAAGCTATTTATTACCATTTTCCCCCCTAAGCTTTTAATAAATAATAATATTGTCCCTGCTCAATTAGCCCTCAATTGAGCTGATTTTTCCCAATTAACACTTTATTCTATCACCTTAAACTAGTTTACAACATTTGGAAATCAGAATTTCAGCAATAGACTTTAATTCCAAACATTTTCACAATTAGGTCCTAAAAATCAATTTCCATTGAAATTACCTAATAAAATCATCTCATAAACAAATTAAAGCTTTAATTTCATTCTATTTCATCATAAACTTACAGCACTCAACCATGGTGACTTTCAATTTCATCCATGAAATCAAAACCTAATGAATTTAATAGTAGGACCTAGTTGTAAAAGTTTTAGAAATACAAAAATTACAAGAAAAAGGCAAGGATTAACTCACTTGGTGCAAAAATTATGGAATACCAGCTTCGATAACCCTCTTATGGCATTTTTAGCTGCTGGAATTGAAGAGAAATGAAGAGAAATCTAGATATTTCCTATTTAGTCCTAGCTTTATTTAGTTAATTTTGCAATATTCCAATTTTGCCCTTAATTTATCAATTTTCCTGCTGATTTCATGCCCTTGCTGTCCAGCCCAAATAAATTTTGGGTCTAATTTCCTTTTAAATCCTCTCTCATTAGACACTTAAGCTATTTAATCATCCCATCCACTTTTACACATTTTACAATTTAGTCTTTTTCATTTAATTAACTACTCAAACATTAAAACTTCCTAACGAAATTTTAATACCATATTACTAACATTTCATAAATATTTATAAAATTATTTTCGATTCGGTTTTATGATATCGAGGTCTCGATACTTTGTTTTTACCCAATTTCTTCAATAATTTCTTCAATAATTTCTTTTTCTAACTAACCACTAAATCGGTAAAAAAATTTATCGATATTTTCATATGATTTTCCTATTATATAAATATTCATGCAAAAATATTAAAATAAATTTCTCTTTAAATCGGATTTGTGGTTACGAAACCACTATTCTGATAACCTTGAATTTAGGCCATTACAGCTAAGGACCTAGCGGGAATACAAGATGTTCACAAAGATAGCTCGCGTGAGAGAGCTCGCGTAAGCCTCGCACAGATAAGTTCGTAAGAGGGAGCTTGCATAAACCTCGCAGGGGCAAGGTCATGAGCCATATTTGTGAAGAGGACCCTCACTCGTGACCAGCAGGTGTGAGGTTCATTGGGAGAGTCAGTACCGAGGTCAAAAAAGACTGCGTGCTCCATAGGCAAGCATCCAATAAGCCAAATAAGGCCCAAATAATGTCAGCACCAAGGATAGGGAATGTCAGTGCCCTCATCCCAAAGGCCAAGATAAAACAGTGGGCCCTATTGTGAGCTATAATAATAGCAGTAAGGATGTATATAAATACCCCATATGTTTCCCTTAATACAACATGAGAAAATATTACTCAACATAATTGTAATAACCTATTTGTTTTTAATGTGTATAATTGAATGATTGATCGAACAATCACTTTGGAAACCGCTATGATACTTCAGATCTAATAAGATTTTTGGACTAGGTTTGGACTATTACACCATCAATGGAGGTTGTCAACTTTATTTAGGAACCTTTTCTTGATATAATTGAGTGGCATTCTCTTCCTATGTATATCATATTATCATATATGCATGGCATACTTATTTTTATTTCATCATCCATTCAGTTATTCAAACATATCAAATAATTAAAATTACCAAACCAAAAAGGATAGGCCATGGCTCCATGTTCTATCCAAGAAAAGCAAAAATTGCTAATTAGTTTACAAAGTTTCACCAAAGCATATTTTAGGTTTTTAACATTCCTCATATGTGGACTATGCTATCACCAACCCCAATAAACCCTTCCATACTTTCATAAAAACCCATTTTCATCATAAATCAAATGTTTATGGAAAATGATTGGACTCAAATGATAGATTTGTCGACTTTTGAACTTCCTTAAACCTTACAATCAATGTTGGAACCTTAATTTAAGGTTTCACTAAAGCTTATGATTCTCGAATTTAAATCCAAATTTAAAAAACTTTAATAATCCATATGAATAGTCCTGTTAGGATTTGGGAACCAATAGTCGAAATGATTGATGGGATATGGACCTCCGACCCGGATAAATCCGACTCGAAAGAAGAATGTTCGTCTGCAAGCATAGTCAACTAAGGACCTCGCAGGAATGTAAGATGTTCGTAGAGATATTTCGTGTGGGAAAGCTCGTATAAGCCTCATACAAATAAGGTCGCAAGAGGGAGTTCGAGTAAACCTCGAAGGGGTGAGGTCACAAGCCATATCTGTGAAGAATACCCTCACTCATGACTGACAGGTGCGAGGTTCGCTAGGAGAGCCAGTCCCAAGGTCAGAAAGGATCGCGTGCTCCATAGGCAAGCATTCAATAAGCCAAATAAGGCCCAAGGAATGTTAGCACCACAAGGAATGTCAGTGCCCTTGGCCCAAAGGCCAAGACAAAACAGTGGGCCCTATTGTGAGCTATAATAATAGCAGTAAGGATGTGTATAAATACCCCCTTGTGTTTCCTTTAATACAACGTGAGAAAATATTACTCAACATAATTGTTAATAACCTATTTGTTTTCAATGTGTATAACTAAATAATTGATTGAATAGTCACTTTGGCAACCACTGTGATACTTCAGATCTAACAAGACTTTCGGGCTAGGTTTGGACTGTTACACCATTAATGGAGGTCATTGACTTTATTTAGAAACCTTTTATTGATATAATTAATTGGCATTCTCTTCCATATGTATAACATATTATCATACATGCATGGCATACTTATTTTGATTTCATCATCCATTCAATTATTCAAACATATCAAATAATTAAAATTATCAAACCAAAAAGGATTGGTCATGGTTCCATGTTTTATCCAAGAAAAGCAAAAATTGCAAATTAGTTTACAAAGTTTCACCAAAACATATTTTAGGTTTTTAACATTCCTCATATGTGGACCATGCTATCACCAATCCCAATGAACCCTTCTATACCTTCATAAAAACCCATTTTCTTCATAAATCAAATGTTTATGGAAAATGGTTGGACTCAAATGATAAAGTTGTCGACTTTTGAACTTCCCTAAACCTTACAATGAATGTTGGAACCTTAACTTAAGGTTTCACCAAAGCTTATGATTCTCGAATTTAAATCCAAATTTTAAAAACTTTAATAATCCATATGAATAGTCCTGTTAGGATTTGGGAACCAATAGTCGAAATGACCGATGGGATATGGACCTCTGACCCGGATAAACCTGACCTGAAATAAGAATGTTTGCCTATAGTCACAGTTAGCTAAGGACCTTGCAGGAATGCAAGATGTTTGTAAAGATAGCTCTTGTGGGAGAGCTCGCGTAAACCTCGCAAGGGCTAGGTTGTGAGCTGTATCTGTGAAGAGGACCCTCGCTCATGACTGACAGGTGCAAGATTCACTAGGAGAGTCAGTCCTAGGGTCAAAAAGGACCAAATGCTCCACATGTAAGTGTCCAATAAGCCAAAGGAGGCCCAGAGAATGTTAGCACCAGGGACAAGGAATATCAATGCCCCCGGCCCAAAAGCTAAGATAAAACAGTGGGCCCTATTGTGAGCTGTAATAGTAGCAGTAAGGATATATATAAATACCCCTTGTGTTTCCTTTAATACAACATGACAAAATCTTACTCAACAAGTCCAATTCATAGAGTTGAAGATTGTTATTAAAAGAAGAGTTGAAAACAAAAACAATAGCCTCAATCTTACAAATCAACTTCCAGAAACCCTAGGGAATTTGACATTTGATATTTCCTAAAACCTAATATTGTATTTAAGACCCAACTTTTTTCTATGATGTTTAGCACTTTAGTCATATGAAAACTAAAAGTTTCACATCAAACGAAATTCAAATACTCATCAAATACGTACCTGATCAAAACGCACTTGTTCCTTAAAAAGGTATGATAATTTGCAGTATTCCTTCTTCGAGGACTCTATTTTGATTTCCGCTACATAATTTCTTAAGTCATTTTTGGCTAACAAGATCTTCTAAGAAATATAAATAAAAAATTTTACGTCTAGATGATAGTCATGAACTAATTACTTTAAAACTTTTAGGATCCACAACCTTGAGAAAAAATAATTTAATTAATTAATTATATCAACACCCATTTGCATCAATAAGTGCTCCAGTTTTTTTTATATATGTTTTAGTCCTTATACTTAGCCTTTCATTTGATTCTTAAATGAAATATTGCATCTTAGCTTATTTTTGCATGATTAATGTCTCATTTGCATATGTTTAAGTTTTTATTTAATTATGTTTAATTTTTAACTGATTTTAGTAGTTGATAATTATTTAGGTTTTTTGTGAGTTGGGTTAGATTCATTAGAGCTTAAAGTTAAAGTCTGAGGATCGTCGGAAAAGAAACGGAGCGTGCATCACAAGTTGAGTGTAAGGTCATTTTGGTCCTTTATGAGATCTACAACTTCAAGCAAGCTCTTGTAACCTAATTTAGGTTATTTAGGCAATATATACAAGATTTTTTTAGAGGAAGGTAGGGACTTTTGGCTATTTTCTGACTTTATTGCTATCTATTTGTTTATTGTGTTCTTCAACTTTATGGCATACTAAACTCCCTAGTTAAAGGATTTTTGAAGTTTGATCTTGTAAATTCGTGAGATCTAATTTGTTCTTAGTCCTTCTTAATTCTTTAGTATTTTCACATCTTCAGTTTGAATTACAATTATTCATGTTTATTAAATATTCGACTGTTATTTGATAACTTAAAATAATTGTCATCAATTAGAATAATTAAATTTGTAATTGTTTAATTCATTCTAATACTTATGACCCACTTCATAATTGTGTATGTGGTAATATATATAATTTTGTGGTATGGATGAGTAATTTAGCTTAAATAAATTGAATTTGTTGGTTAAAATTAGATCACTCTCATTTTTAATGTTATCGTAAGTTAAATATTGTATTTATTTATTGGTTAGATTCCTAATTAGGTTGATTGTGCTTTGTCACAATTCACCACTTGATTAGTAATTGAAAACAAAAATAATTAAATTGATTATATATTTTAAATGTTATTTGAATTTGAATAAAATTGTTGTAGATTAATCGAATTAAAATTATTTTAAACTATTTGATTGTTTTAAGATTAACCTGAGAGCTTCTCAACTTATGAAATAAACTTGCAAGAGAGGATAGAAGGGTTCTTACTTTATTTTGTTTTATTTAATGATCATTTATAAATGTATTTATTAATATATATCATATATGATGTGTAGAAGTGATTATGGATCGGGCTTCAATAGAATTTTATGTTTGTTTTCTAGGTTCGGGTCCGGTTCAAACAAAAGACACTAAAACTTAAGCCCAGTTCGACTTATCCGTATTAATTTTTATATTATTTTTATATAAAAATTAAAATATATAATACATTAAATACACTAAAAATATTAAAATAAATATTTTCCAACAAATTGAAATTAAATTAAAAATTATTTACACTTAAATAACACTAATATAAGTACAACTTAACAAGTAAATACATTTAAAATAATAACAAAATTAATAATAAAATAAAAGTTATATTATATTCAAATAATAATAACAAAATGATAACGAAACGCCAATAAAATAATGACAAAATAGCAGCAAAAAAGTAATATTTTTTGTAAATTTAAGTCTCAAAACTCAATCTGTTTAAAAAACGAGTCGTTTAAAATTTTTTGGTTTAAACCCAAACCCTCCAACTCTGGTCTAATGATGCGAGACCTTTGGGGATTTTTTTTATTATTCTTGACAAATAAAGATATTTTGAAAGGGAAGAAAATATTTCGGAGCCAACATGTAAAAAGGTTTTGGACTATATACCTTTACACAGAGAAATCATATATATAATATCATAAGTTGGTGCAACTCAAAAGGATGCAATATTACTGTGGGTCCAAATTTCCTAAGAGCCAATTAAAAAACATAGATTTCGAAAAAAACAAATATTGTTAAATTTGGTAAATTTCAAAATCAAGAAAATGAATCAACTTTGTATTAGAATTCTAAATTCAAATTAAAATGCTAATTAGAATGTTAATTTATATTAAAATTTGATTAAATTTATTCAGGCGTAGTCAAGGAGGGCTGGTATGGGCGGGCCTCTTAAAATGAAAAATTTTATTTTAAGACTTTATATTTTTTAAAATTTTAAATTAATAAAAATAAAATTATATTTTAACCCGTCCTAAAATTATAAAAATTTAACTTAATCTTTTACAAATTATAAAAATATAAACCATAAAAATTAAAATTTTATGAGATCTCTAAAAGAATTTTTGGCTTCACTCTAAATTTATTTTCGTTGTCATATCATTAAAATACATATCTTTTGCTTGTGTCATATAGATAGGACAGCATGGTGCAATTGAATTAATAAATTAGCATTTTCATTACAACCATAATTCGCGTCAAAAAGTAAAAACTCATTAAAAATATATGAATAGAAAAGTGCAGGTGTGTGGGACCCTGGTTTAATTCAGCTCCCAAATTTCATCGGCTCGACTCGCTAAAGACACGTGAAAATGTGGCTCTCGGCTTCCTAAGATGCCTTCTTTTTCCTTTCATTTCTTTCCTTCTTTCACCAATTACATCCCGTCCTTCATTCCCCCCTCCCCCTTTTTCTATCTCTTCCACCGTCCACAAATTCTCAAAATTCCCCAATTTAACTATACATTTTTCCTTATTTTCTGATCTTATATTCTCCATGGATCTGTGCTTCACTCTTTCTCTTCTCCTTCATCTTCCTTCTTTCTTTTCTTCATGAACTCTTGATTCCTCTTTCTCAGCCTTTTGAGGTGAGTTCTTACGCGGTTTTGACTTAATTTTTACTCTTTATTGCTTGCTCGCTTCAATACTGCTTTCTTTTAGCATCTT
Organism: Gossypium arboreum; assembly: GCF_025698485.1. Classification (NCBI taxonomy): domain Eukaryota; kingdom Viridiplantae; phylum Streptophyta; class Magnoliopsida; order Malvales; family Malvaceae; genus Gossypium; species Gossypium arboreum. The sequence continues at coordinate 4,554,731 of NC_069081.1, forward strand.
CGGTTGTTGTTTAGTTGGTGCATGGAGCTTGTTTACTCGTTTCGACTTCTTCCGATTTTTTACTACCTGCTCTGCTTGAGTAGTTTATGAGTTATGTTTCTCTAATTTTGCTTACGGAACAGTACAATCCGTTTTATTAGTAGCGATGAAATATAAAATAAGGGAAAGGATGAGTAAGTAGTCTTTTTTGTGCTGTTCTTTTTCTTCTTTATTTGAAAAGGATAGATTCGGTTCATGGAATGAACTCCAGAATCCAAACGTACTTCTTTATTTATTATAAATACGTTACGTTACAATGTGAAACGTCCTTTCTAATAGATAATTAAATATTTGTTTATTGGTAATTAAGTTAGTTTTTAACGAAAATAATATATGTTTTTTGGATACAGAACAAAATAATAATTAAATATTTAGAAGAACTTTCAATACCAATGGAGAAAAGATCAATGCCTAATATATAGGTTCTAAACAAGAAAATTAATAATAATCCTAAATTTATCTTCCTACTAGGAACAATCAAACAAGAATATGCTAAAATCAACCTTTTTGGAAATTTAACTACGGATTGCTTGATTTTGTAAAATATATCGCTTTTATAGTATATGTGGGATCGTGCTATCCAGTTTAAAATTCGTAGGAGGGACCAAACGTTGTAACTTTGGGAGCCTGGATTGATCATAAGGGTTTAACTAGTGCAATCAAAGAACTCTTTGGCTGCTTCAACCTTAAGGTTTCTAATTTACACGTCTGAGGTTCCCTGCTTTATGGGTTGAAATTGGGTAATTAGTTACGCATATAATTTGTTGATCCTTCAATTCCACTAAGCTCCATTTACTGGCCTTTATGAGCATTAGATTTGGATTTTCTTTTGTTTTTTAATTTCTGATTTCTAATTTCTTTGAATTTTGTTTTGGAACCTAATGGATATTATGTTTAATGGTGTTTGCTGATTTTTTTTTTCAGTTAAGGTGCAATGAGCCTCTGAGACTTCTGAAATTAAAATAGAATTGATCATATCATGTCTGATCGTGTTGCAAAATCAGATTCTGATAGTGATGGAACAGCTAGGAAATCTATGAATCATTACCAAGCTGCTTGGATGGATCACTGGAAACATGCAAGGCACAAACCATCCACTGAGGTTCGCAGTCATTTACTGCACTCCCCTGGACCGAAAAAAGATGATCACGAAGATTTTAAGAAGCATCCTTTGCTTTCTAGGACTGAAATTGCAGCGAATATTTCAAACTATTCTCAAGGATTTAGAGACGTTTCTGAAGACAGAACAGATGACACCTTGAAGAAGCGTCTGAGAATGGTTTCAATGAAGTCGGGGAAAGAAATTTTAGATGGACAGCCTCTTCCACTGTTCAGCAATTTAGGGAATAGGGAGAATGCCATGTCTTCTAAGAATGATGCAGGTACTTCATCTGGCGGTGAGGCAGTGAAGTATCAAATTGATCTCAATGATGGCCATAATTCTATTGGGTTGGGTAGAAGTGAGTGGGCTTATCCAGAGGGCATATCACGAGTACCTCAGAAGCTGATCAAGCCTCATGAATTTCTTGAAAACAACACTTTAGCTGTTTCATCATCTTTTCTGGATGATGTTGGGTCATGTTCTAAAATTGTACCATATGTACTGCATAGTGCTGCAGCTCCAACACAGTCCTTCACTTATCAGCATGAAAACATTGATCAACCAAGCCCTGTTGTAGCATCCAAAGAGCACCTCGCAGATGCTAAACTTTGCAGCTATTCTAACTTTTGGGTCCATGAGAAGAAAGCTGATATCCTTTTCGAGTCCAGAAGAGTGGAGAATTCACTGTCCGGGCAGAATGTTGCACCTTTATTACTTAATGATCAGTCAAGAAACAATAGTCAGAATAAGCAGAGTCAGGAAGTGGAATATGATTCTAGTCTTAGATTGCTTCCAAGCTTGGGCAGTCCTGAGGCTGAGAAATCAGGAAAAGCATACGATGAACATCTCTTGCTGCCAAGAATACCTCGTTCTGTTCATGATGTCAAGACTATGAGAATATGTGCCACTATTGATTCTGTGGAAGAATTACCCACAGGTCCCTCCAAGATTTCTCAAACAACTCACCAATTTTTCATTACAAAGAAGACTGGTGTTAACTTAACTGAAGGAGGACAAGAGTTCAGAGATGCAACAGTCTCCCCCAAATTGAAGGGAAAAATGTTCAATGAGTTCCTGAGCTTATCTCCCAGTTTCAGTTTCCATGGTCAGCAAGGAGTAAAACTGCAACCTCTGGAGAGCTCTACAGATAGTGAAAGAAAAGAAAATGTTCGGGACATCAGAACTTCTACTGTTTGTTTAAAGAATGAATCATCAGTTGAAACTGACGCGATGGAATTGGATGTTTTCCAGAAGAGCCTTCTTTCAGGTATGTATTTATGTTGCCTCTGTAATCATGAAGCTAATGGAATTATGTATTGTAAAATCTCACATCAGACTAATTAGAAAGTTACTCTTAGAAATATCTTTAAATTTAGTTAAATTTATATTTACTTGCTCTTTCAGTATTTATTTTCATATTTAATAAGCTTACTTTTGTTGCAGGAGTGGCTTTATGTCCATTAGATCAGGTAATTCTTTCGTATTCTGTTTTACTATGCTAAAAGTGAAATTTTTAATCGGATCAGATGTAGCTTTAAGATAATGGTACCTTTTGGATGAATACTTCTTTGGTTGGACTAAAGTTTTAATGAGCAATATGTTCTTGATATTCCATACAATGAGTATTTTTTAGTTCGGTCTTAACATCCTAGTGAGCATAGCATGCTAAAATTACCTCTTTCTATACAAAGATCTCTGTATTGAGTATTCAAAACTAGACATAACTGTTTGTTAATTTTCAGAACATCAAGGGGGTTCATAAACCATCATTATCAGAAACTGGAAATGGTACTGGAGAAGCTGGGAATGAAATGGTCAACGGGGAATCACCTGATATGAATGAAAGACTTCCTGCACTTCCAGCTGCAGCAAATTCAATAGATGATGGAGGGACAAGCACCTCTAGAACCCAGAGCCTAGATGCAGAGCATCTCCTTTTCCATGCTGAGCAGCCTTCAAATTCCAATGCTACTGCTTGTCCAGATGGTCCTCTGGAGCCAGATCCAAGCAGCAGATGGGTTAAACGTCTCAAATTGAGCACCTCACATCCTTTTGCTTCTGGTACTAAAATCTCTAAAATGGGAGAAGTTTCATCCTGTGTAAAGATTAACAAGATCAGCAAAATCATGAATTGCAGCAAAACAAGTTCAGAGCCCACAGTAGGTAGAAGCCATGTGAGATCAAAATTGGCACTGGATCAACATCCAGTGCTATTAAAGAGTGGCGAGTCCAGTTCCAGTGGTTCAGGGAGGAAAAGTCAAGAAATCTCTCTTTCGCGTACTTGGATTCATCGATGGTGTCGTCGCATAGCTGCACCTCCAAACAAGAAGCCTGATGCTGCAGTGCTCTGTGAACCACAGAGCTCAAAGGCAAAATCGGATGAACTCCAAGAGAAGCAGTTTCCAAGCATTGCAGCCATGGCTTTGATGGGGAAGGCCATGAACGGTTTTCATCCTTGTGAGTTCAAAAGGAAGGGGTCTTTGATAGTTTGGAACACTTAGAGCTTCCAAGGCAATTCTAGCTAAAACCATTTGTGGCGCAAAAACAAATTGACCTTTAGGTTTTGCCAGGAGTGTTGGTGGTTCCATTTGTTGCCGAGGGCAATAGATGCCTGCCCCATCTTTATTATATATGATAAGATATTTGGCACAAATCAAGTCAAAATGTTGCCTAGGTATGTTTCCTTCCTGCATGCATACATTTCATGTGACATTTACATCAAAGGGTAAAAGTTTTTGTAGCTGGGTTATTTACGGAGGGATCTTACAGAGGCCATTTGTCTTGAATGAGCACTTGGATGGAGGATGAAAGAGGCGATCACAACAGCTATCATCTTTTCTTGTAAGTTTGAAGAACACTCCATGATATTCCCTGTTTTGGTTAAAAACATCATTGGACTGGGAAATGATAAGGAAATAGAAACTGGACCGTGAATATCTATTAACATGTTAAAAGTAAGTTGTGTAATAATGAATGAGGTATTTGTTTTTGTCCACAACTGCTAAAGAGATAGAAAGACTGGTAAGTTTGTATTTAAGTGGATGGAGTACATATGAAATTTACAGCTAGTCTAGGAGTATTTCTAGGAGTATTTTGGTGATATATATTGATAACGTATGGTAGTCTAACACGGGTATATTCATTCTTCTTCTTCTTCTTCTTCTTTTTATCTTTTATTTAGAAGGTCGTATCACTATACCTATGTTTAAGAATAGGTTGGATGGGAATAGCGGAAGGCATCTATAAACCTTGTTTCTCTTTCATTTCATTAAATTCTTGGGCAGTAAGTGGAGGTTTTGAAGTTTGTCTTGAGCAGTTTGTTTTTCAGCTCAGGATTACTAACTGCAACAAAAGCCCATTGGCATTTTCCTTTTGCAAAAAAGGTTGTAAGTGTTTCTCCTGTACCGACATTTTCTTGCTTTTCTCTTTCAATCTTATCAGTAGAGATGACCGGGCACTATTCTCTATGATGCTATCGTAGAGCTACTAAAGTTCAGATAGGGAATAAGAGTTATAGTACGCAGGGGCAGGGCTAAATCCCCACAAAGCCAAAAAAAAGTATTTAAGAGAAAGATCTATGGAAGTATAAAGTGAAAGTTTTAAAATTAAAGTAGTTTTTAATATCAACTGATTTTACGCTTTTAATTTTTTAATTAGTTTTTTAATTTCTTTTACTTGAGTGATAGAATATAATTAATATATACTTATTTAACAAAATGTTTTTATCATATAGAAAATGGATGGTGTTGATCAATACGTTTTTAATAATATTAAAAATTCAAATCATAATTAATGAATTCGATACCATATTCAATTTAATAATTAATGCAAAAAAACATTATTTAAAATAATAACTATCTATAATACAAGTTGTTTTGTTGCAATTTTTCATTGTTTTCTTTTCTTAATGGTCAATAAATTGATTATATTGTTCATAGATAATATGTAGTTAATATAAATATATTAGATTAGATTACATAAATATTATTTATAATATTTTATATGTGAAATATAAAGTTACTTATTATATAAATAATCAATTTTTCTTTTCTGTGAGAGAAAACATAATAATTTTAATAATTCAATATAAAAATAATTATTTTTATTTGTATTACAAATTAATTAAATAGAAGCATTAATACAATAAAATAATTTATTTATTAAATAAATACTTTAATAAAATTAAAATTCTTATTTGTAAATAATAAAAATATTTAAAATGACAACTTCGAAAGCTATATTATTAATAAGTTTGAAAGCTTGCCAAAAATGTTAAGATATGTGGGTTAAGGTGGTTAGAGATAAGTTGCCATTATCGTCATCATTTCCTCTGTTTTGGTCCAACTTTCAACATTCATTGATATTTGTTTCTTACTTTAGTTCTTCACATGATCATTTTATGTTTTACTTATTCAATTTCGATTGCCCAAGCTCTCATAAAATAAGCAGATTACTATGAAAGTCTTTGTATTTTGCTCTTTCTACTTAAAAAATGAACAAATTAATCCAGATTAAAGAACAAACTTTGGCAATAGGATAGGAGATAAGCAGCCAACACAAATACTTCAAAGATCTCTCTAAATGCTTCTGAAGATTTAACCCTAGTTCAAGGCATGGAACGCTCCAGAACAAAGAAAGTGGACCCAAATTTCTCTTCTTATGAATAACCATTTCCTCCACATTATGATTCTGATCTTCTACCCCCGCGTTTCCTCAAAATCCAGCAAGTTAACACAGAAAGAGGAGTTGCTTGGCCTCAATTTCCTCAAATAGGACATTTTAAGGTTTTAAACACACTACTAAAACACCTTATCAATTTCACTTAGGAAAGCTGAGTGGCCAAAGAAGCTGAAATTCAACCATTAAATCATTCTACAAAAAGTAGCCAAAGAGAAGTTTTAAACCAAATTTAAAGGGGGGAAAAATCATTTATCCAAGTCAAAACTCAACCATGGCAATACTTCTTAGAACTAATTGCAAAAATATAACTAAAGATCTAGGTGTTTGTTGCCCTAGTGTAAATCTGCTGGCTTGAATGCGCAGAGACCAACCTAATCAACCCTCTTGCCATCAACTCCCGTATTGCCTTCCTTGCAAGTGATCCGTTAATCTGTGAAGTGCACACACACACACATAAAAAAAGAAAAACATATTAGACACAGTAGCCGGGTTTAGACCCCATTCAATAGAGTTCGCGCATGCGAACTAGAAGCAAACATTCTATAAAAAGAATGTCAACCTGACCTGGAACCAACATTCTAACTCTATAACACGAGTGTATGAACATATTATTTTGTCACAGCAATACATACAACAAGAGTTTATGACCCAAAATAAGCCGACTTTAGATCACCATTCGAGGTCAGACATTGAATAAACAACTAAGAATTAGGGTGCCCAAATTCATCTATCCGTGTAGCAGTCACCATTGATCCAACAATAAAAAACTCGTGCCAGATAAACGTTTATTTTCCAAAAAATTGAGCAGGGCGACAAGCCGACATCAAATAGAATGAACTATTTAGATCTCAACCTCCAGACTAGAGAACACCATAAATCAAATCGAAAACTAATATCATCACAAATGCAAAAGAAAGGTAAACATCATGCAAAGGGAAACAACATTAAAAATACAACAACAAATGATTAACATATAATATAAAGAGGTAGAAATGAAAAAAGTACCCTCATACGATCAGAGAGGATTGAAGGAGTGATAAGCTTGTATTTAGGAGCTTCAGAGAGAAGCTTGTCATAGGTAGCTTGGTCAAATAGTACCATGTTGTTCACCTTCTCCTTTTGCTTTCCCTTACTCCACTTCTGTTAATACAACAACAAAAACCCCCCCACTTCATATTTAACTTTTGAAAAGCAGAAAGATCGACCCCATTATATATATAGCATAAGATATAATAAAAAGATGACCTTCTTCTTCTGCTTTCCACCTCCAGACTTGGCTGGCTTAGATGAAGGAGGAGGGGCTTTGTCCTTCTTTGGGGCCTGCAAAACCAAATAAAAAAGAATTCATTTTCTGATCTAAAACAGAGTAGGAGATGATGAGATTAACAAACATACCATGGGATCTTTTGGAAGTAAAGAAAAATGGGTACGGAGAAGAGCAGAGCGTTTTGGGCGGCAACGAGAGGGATGATATGGAGGAGGTGAGCGATTTTCCTAGCCTAGAGTTTGAGCCCCGTATCTCAAACGTCGCCGTTTACATCGTAAACCCTAGGTTCCTATTTTTCTTGGCCTTCTAATTTACTATTCCTGTTAAGAAGGTTGTGGAAAAATTTTGGAAAAGTTTAATAGTATTTATTATTAGGGTAAACTATACCATTAGTTATTAAATTATTGATAAGTTTTTGTTTTGTTCATTTAATTAATTTTTTTTATAATTTGGTTATTGAATTGTTCAAAAATTTTTATTTAAGTCATTAAATTGTTAATATCGATACTATATGATTTTTTTCTGTTTGCACTAATCGAAAGTTCTCTTTCTCCTTTTCTTCTATGATTCAACTTTTTTTCATAAAACAATTTTAGATGTCACGAATATGTGAATCAAAATTCAAAATAGTTTTTTTTTCTCTGATTTTCGACACTGACTATGAGATCGACTTGGACCTAAGATATATTCTTTTACTCATCAATGGGTATTGATCAACTGTACCGATTATCGAATTGTCACTCAGAACTTACAAGCGGTACTTTTAAAAATAATAATAATCAAATGACTTAAATATTTTTTAAATAATTTAATGATTTAAATTAAAACAAAAATATACTCATAATTTAATTAACTCGTAATATAAGTTACCCTTATTATTATCCTGAAAAAGTTGTGCATTTTTAATGAGCATAAGAAAATAATTTGTGTCAAAAACATTTTTACAAAAGACAAAAATTAAATATTTTGCTTTGTGGGCTTGGATTAAAGCCCGGTTATATAATAGGGATTAGTGTGGAAAGCTGCTTATTTATTATTGTTTTTAGTTCTTTTAATATCAATGGTAAATGGAGCTTAAATGAGGTCTAACTTTAGAGCCACAAATTAATTATCATTTATTAAGGATTTACGAGTTAAAAAGCTTAAATGAAAATTTAATTTTTAATTATATTATTTTTCCATCTACATACTTAAAATTTTTTTGAATTAAAAGTGATACTTATTTCGATAATAAAAATTATGATTTTGTTATCACTTTAATCCCATCGTTATTCACATGAAGTCAATCGCATATAACTTTTTACATTTTTAAGTATTTTTAAAATTTTAAATATATGCTAGCATTATATAAGCTTCCATCAACAACATTGGTATTTGGTAATGATCAAATCTTAGTCTACTTCTTAGGGGGCACGATAACCTTCTAACCAAGCAACGATTAGATTAATGTATCTAGCAATCAAATTACAATTAGACTTGAATGATAAAGTCTCATGTGTATCGCTCGCATCTATTTGGACGAGGTTGATAGGAGAGGCTCTATATGCAGAGCATGCTACACGTGGGGCAAGACCATTAGCTGACGAGGCACTATAGCAGGCGAGGTGCCCTCAAAATTCGGCTAGCGAGATCTCTCTCTTAGCGAAGTAGGTACAACAAAAACTTAGCTTCTAACGCTACACGTGGATTACATATTTATTATTTTAAAATAAAAATAATATATATCATATTTCATATAAATAATCAAATAAATTAGAATCATAATTTAAGTAATAGCATAATATTATTCAATTTATTTTTTATAATTATTAAAATATTAACATATTGCAAAACCATACTTTTTATTTTTGATCTTCATTGTTTTGATTTCTGTAAAATCAATATAAATATATTGTTTATATGTTATAACTAAAAATACCATTATAAAATAACAATAAATTTTACATAAATTATAAAAAGGATTCAATCATTGACAAGGTAAAATACAATTAAATTAATATTAAAAGACATATAGTATTCAATTCTTTTATTAATTTATGCTCGTCGCTTTAAACTATCCGAGTTGATTTCTTTATTCAAATAAAGAAATATATAAATGTTGCTTTAAAATGTAAATAAAATTAATTTTGGTCAAAGTAAGTTGTGGAGATTAAGTAACTGTGGTGACAGTGTTAAAACTTGTTCCTTTTCTTTTAAAAGGATTATAACTGCCAATAAGAAAACATATGATTTTTATTGGATAAAAATATTTATGAAAATATAATAATCATTTTTACTTGCTTGTTATTCAAGTCATCCACTTTTAATATATTCAAATTAATTTGTAAAGTAGTAGTTGATTTAGTTTGAAGTTACAAATTACCTAAATAATTATAAAATTATAATAATAAATAATTATGATTCTGATTTTTAAAGTAATTAAAATATCATAAAGTAAAATTGAAATTAATAAAAAATTTACTATTGTAAATGAAACTTTCACATCAAACTATGCAATGATAATGTTCTTATCAATATCTTTCTCAAGAAATTGTCCCTCATTCTCGGCAAGATATTCCCCAAATATAATAGCATATGCAATATTATAAAATAAAAATTGTATAAAAAATATTAATTACAACGGAAGATTCTAATTAAATATTATATCAAATTAAAATTAAAAAAATCTAAATGTAATAAAGTAAAAGATTAATAGCATCATTAAAATTTTTTATACGATTAAGATTTTAACAATACAATCGTCATATTTCATGTTTCATTCATACATATTATGCATGTCAAATTTGGAGTAATTTAAAATTTCTAACTATTTGTTTTATATAAAAGAATTTCCATCATCAAATATATATTGATATAAACAATATTTTAGATTGATTCAATAGAGATATCGATCTATTCAAAATTTAAATGCATGATAAGTACAAATATATTAATAAATTTAATAGTTAGATTGTTGAAATATTAATCGACAAAAATTATTAAAGTTTATAAAACTATACCCGTGTAAGTGTATCCCTCCCTATTATAAATTATATATATATATATATATATAGATGATAACTATCATCCATCTATTATTTCTAAATTATTCAAACTAAATTTACTTTATTACAAGCTACATATTACCATCAATCCTTCACAAAAAAAAAATCAATTTAGCCTCTAATTAAATTTTTAGTCTTTTTTAACCATTAAACAATAATATCGAGTTTAAAAAGTCAATTTTAGACGATAACTCTAATGGTGCTGTTAGAGCTTGATGTGGCATCCGCATGGATGTTTTAATGTAACACCTTTAATCTACTTGTTTATTTTTTAAAAAATTAAATTAAATCTACATGTGTTAAATAAAATTAAATGAAAAAAAATTAATAAAAAAAAAGAATAAAGAATCATGAATTCTTCTACACTCACAATCTCTTCCTCTTCCGTCTACATATCTATCCCACCCCAAATTTCCAAAAAAAAAAGGGGGTTTTAAAATTTCTTTCTTTGTTGAATGGTACATGTTGAAATGAGAATCTCGCTACTCATTCTCATAAGGAGTGCATATATGGTGAAGAATTTTCTTTTGCTATCGTAGGAAATTAGCATTATGTGACACTTGATGAGTGATTTGAATCTAGGAAGAAGGTTTTATGGATGCAAGAATTTTAGGGTAAGATTAATTTAAGATGGAATTGTTAGATTCTTTTGTGTTAGGTTAAGTTTTTGGAATTTCAAACAATTAGGGTTTATAGATTTGAAAATATGTTAATTGGAAAATAGTTTGACTTGTTAGAGTTTTTTTTTTCATATTTAAATGGTATTATGTATTTCATTTTTGCTTGTTGAATTTGGGAAAATGAAAATTTTTAGTTAATGGAGCTTTTGTCGAACGTTTATTGATTTGGTTTCTTTTAGGACTGTTAGTGTAACAGTTCGGTTTCGACCCTAGTCGGAATAGTGGTTTCAGGACCACAAATCCGAGTTAGAAAAATATTTTAATATTATTTTCCGTGCCTATTATAAGTGAATTAACATGTGTGAAAGGCTCGTGTGAAAATTTAACTGTTTGTGTGCTTAATTTGCAAAACGGACCTAATCGCGTAAAAGGTAAAAGCTGTGTGCTAGATGTTAAAGGTGCCTATTTGATTTGGCTTTATAATTGTGAGGTCCTTATGAGGTTATTAGACCATTGAAAGCATGAGTGGACATTAATGACCTTGATATTAATGTTATAAATGATTTTTATTAAAGGGCAAAATAGGTATTTGAAAGTTAAATAAGTTATAATTAAAACAAAACATGAAATTGGTTCATTATTTTCTTGTGTTGGCCGAATATACTAAAGAAAAAGAAAGAAAAACCCAAGTTTCGGCACTTTGAGCTTGTATTAAGGTATGTTTTTTATTTCGTTTTTTTGATGATTTTTACGTTTTTGTAATCGTTGCTTCGTATACTATCAAGCCCATATCTCAATTTCGGATATTTTTGATGATTTTGAATTATGCCATTGATGAAACTATGAGTTTTTTGTTGTTAAATAGTGAAATATGAAAACTTGATGTTGGGTTTACATGTTTTGTCTTTGGATTTTTGATTAACTTAAGAAATTTGGGTTAAATTGTAAAAATGTTATTTTGAGGGACTAAAATGTAAAATAAATGAAATGTATGGACTTTTATGAAGGCTATGAAAATTTGGCTAAGCTTGTGTACAAGCAAATTTTGTGAATTTTTCTATTTTGTGAATTAGGGACTAAAGTGTCAAAATGTGAAAATATGAGGGCTAGTTTGTAAAATGCCTTAAATATGTGTCTATGGAATTGTTTTGAATGATTTGGTGAATAAATGGGTTGATTTTGAACAATTATAGATCAAGAAAAGAAGAATTCAAACTTAGACCGAGGGAAGTCGAAGATTGTAGAGTAAACAGTCCGGGTCGACAATTCAGAGTACGAGGTAAGTTCGTACATAGAACATGATGTTGCAAGTAAATATTGTTGTTTTGATTCTACATAGATGCATATTAATTGAGTTGGATGAAATTGATGATAAATCAGTGGTGTTTGGCACTAAGTGTGCGAGTTAATTTAGCTTTGGCTATACGAGGCACTAAGTGTGCGATACCGACTTGGTTTCGGTTAATTGAGATGGCACTAAGTGTGCAGAATTGTACTAGCTTCGGCTAATTGTTACAACACTAAGTGTGCAGATGTTCAAAGCATGAATAATTTATGGAAAGTCTTAAAATAATTAAATGAAAGGTGAGAACTGAAAGTGAATAAGTACGGTAATACTCAGGTATGTACGATACCTATGTGGTAGATGATCCTATGTATGTGAAGCTCATTGATTTGGTATGAATATATGGATTATGTAGTATAGATTTAATTGATGATTTTTGGTACGAACTTACTAAGCTTTTGAAACTTCGTGTATGTTTACATTGTTTTATAGATATCGAAGCTACTGCAAGCTCGGGGATTGTCGAGGATTGTCAGCACACTATCGAACCTCATTTTAGTACTTTTGAATATGTATATTTTGAAATATGGCATGTATAGGCTAGTATTTGTGGAATTATGTTTCGGTGATATATATATTTAGCCATGTGATTTGGCTAGTTGGTGTTTAAAGTTATAGTTGATAATGACTTATGGTATGTGATGTTAATGTGCAATTGTGATATGCTTTAGTTGGACAAAAGAAATGGTAAATGTTGGTAAATTTTGATAAGTCTAGTATGAGTTTGAATGATGTATAGAAGGAAATGTTTTGGTACGATTTTACCTTAGGTTTTATATGAATTGGTAAGGTTTATGAGTAGGTAAATGGTTGATATTGTTATGGTTAGAATGATGTGTATTTTGACATAAAAATTGGCTGAAATGGTAGTGCATATATGTTTGTTTCTTTGCTTGTAGGTTGACCCAATTTTGGGGTGGCAAATTGGCTATTCAAATGGCCTATTTTTGTCTACACGGGAAGAGACACGGGCGTGTGTCTCAGCCATATGCGACCCACGACTATATTGCACGGCCGTGTGTCCCCTGGAGTACCCTACAATTGTAAGTTAGGCTCGGACACGGCCAAAGCACACGAGCGTGTGGCTAGCCGTGTGGCCCAAGTCAGGTTCTACCACGGCCAAGACAGACAGGTGTGTCTTGTGGCTGTGTGGGTAAGTCAGTATGTATGCTCTGTTATGACACGGTCTAGACACACGGGTGTGTCTAAGCCATGTGAGGCACACGGCCTGTTCACACGAGCATACGACCTTTTAAAAGTTGAAAATCCTTATAAGTTCTAAAACTTTTATATGTTATCAATTTGGTCCTGAATGCATGTTTAAGCATTGTATACTTGATTTTATGTGAATGTTGAATGTGGATGAATGACTTTTATTAGTAATGAGATGATATTTAATGTGTGGTGGTTCTGATTTGAGTTATAAGTCCGGTAATGCCTTTTAACCTATTCCGGCAACGGTTACAGGTTAGGGGTGTTACAGTTAGAGTTGATCAGGTTCTTTTTTGTATTATTAGAGATAGGTGGTTGTCAATTTTTTTTGCTAGTACGATGACCCTATGTGTAATCGAGTTAATAAGTTACTACAAATTTTACTAGATAGTGAAAGGAAACTAGCAAGTGAAATTGCCTCAATGCGAAGGCATGGTAGTTTTGATGGGAGTACATGTGGATTTAAAGGCACCAATGTGTCTGGGTTGGTGAATAATAGTGTACAAGTGGAGAAAGACAGGTTGAAGCAATGTGATACAGGTGAAGAGGATAACGGAACAAGAAATCTGAAATTAGAGTTAGAATCTTTGAAAAGTAAGAATAAGGAGCTAAATATTACATGTTTATCATTCAGAAGCAAATAAACTTGTATAAAACCTTGTTTATTTGTTGTATTATGTGTATGAAAATAGGGTTCTATGTTAGAAAAGATGGTAAAAAAATTTATGCGGTGCCTTAAACAATATCGATGTTAGGTGGCTAATTGGTAGAATATTTGGTCATATATTGTACTTTAAAAGTATTTTAAGAGGAAATGAGAATTTATGTGGCTAATTGTTAGAATAATTTTTTGTACGATGATTTGAAAATATTTTCATAGACAATGAGAACTTTGTACTGTACTTTGAAAGATAATGTTTTGTTAAACTAAATTGAGTAAAAAGGGTTGGTAGTCTTGATGATCAAGTTTAAGTACTCTAAACTAGTTTAGGTGTAAAATGGTTATGAAGTATTTATGCAACACCCCTCACCCAGGATGATCTGATACATCACGAGCAAAGGATGTCACATTTGAACATTAACGCTACTTAACTCAAAAATCAATTTCAAATTTTTTTAATATAAATAGATTCATTTGAAGATAATTAATGATTTCTAGGTTTCTTTTAAAGTTTGGTTACAAATGAGGATCATGTGAAGATTATTCGGGACAAAACAGGGTAAATAAGATCAATGTTGTGACACTGAGAAATAGGTGTCACAACACTAAGAGCAAAATGTTCAATTTCATGGCTTCTAATGTCCCGACTCTAAATTTGGATGTTACGACTCTGACTAATCTTGTGACACTAACCTTCTGATGTCACGAAACCTAGAGCAGATTACCCAAAACATATTTAAAACATCTAAAATTAAGTCTAAAATGTATTAATCATTCCACATCACTTTTAAACATTACAAAGCTTAAATCTTATCTATATATTTTACACTAACCTACGTATATGCCATAATCTATAACCAAAATATCAAATTCATATCTTCTTCAAGCCTTAGTGATGTGATGAGATGTGTTTAGATCACGACTTGAATCTAAAGCTTCAATCTCATATTTCACCTACGCGCTAAACAATGATGCATTAAGCTCGTGAAAGCTTAGTAAGTACCCATGAATTCAGATCTTATAATTTCTTTGATTTTATTTATCATAAAAATTATTACTATTATAATTCACGAATATATCTTCATAATAAAAATTTATTCAATATTTACAAAATTCATTAATACTTTAAATAAAAAATTTTATTATTTTACAAATTTTTAGCATGACTTCTATCATTCATTGAGATTTCCAAGAGCATTTTCTTTACATTTTCATTTCGTGAATAATTATGATCTTTATTCATGCTGCTACTTATTTCACGATTTTCACAATTTAGTTATATTTTTGCACTTCTTCAATTTAATCCTCATTTTATATGATTTAAAGAATAATTGTAATTTTTTTATCTGAAATAAGTTTTCATTAGAAAATCAAGGATAATGGTGCCATTAAAGTTCCACTACACTCCATGTCTCGAGCCCCGCAACCCACTACCAAAAGTTAACGAAACGGTAAAAAACAAAATAAAAAGCAAAAGAAACAGACTTTCTTGATAGAAAGCCAGCAACAAAATAGTCATTAAAAAACATTCCAAATGAAACATAAAAAAAAAAAAAAAAAACAAAACCTCACAACACCTTGCATTCTTCCCTCAACTTCGATGAAAACCCATTGACGTTTCTCCTTAACACCGCCTCAAGATGTCAACACCTACGCACTTCGAAAGACCAAAAGAAGAGCAAAGCTTTGGAGACCACAAAGAGGTAGAAATGATGAGAATCTCCCACGTCCAAAGCTGACCAACACCGTTCAACTACAAGAAACCCAATGTTGTTGATCTATTTGTTCACAAATTTTTATTTCTCAATATATCACGTATTTTGCGTTCTCTACTTCATTTTTCATTTATTGAATATTTACATTTAAAACTTTCACAACTTTACAATTTAGAATATTCACTAATTGATCACTTTAAATAAATTATCTTTCATGTAACATTTTAATCAAATCATTTATCTTAATACCATATTTCACATAACAATTTTTTATGCATTTCACTTCTCTTATTTCAACTACACATTTTCAAGGTTCATAATTTAGTCGTCATCTACATGAAAATTTAATATTTACTATAATTCCACCTTAACATCACTTTATGCTTATTTCATCACCTTATCACTCATCCATGAAACTTTCTATCATAATATTCTACTTCATAAGTCAAATTATTTTACACTTTAATTTACTAATTTATCACAACTTTCACGAAGTTTATAATTTAATACTTAGATAACAAGAGAATTCAAGGGTACTTACCTTTCTTCAACATTAAATCACTTATTTTTCTCTCTTCTTGTCACGTGAACCATTTCATCTATCTCTTTCTTCAACATGTTAAGAACATAAAACTTTTTATGAGAAATCTTTACTTTAATATCATTTCTATACATTTTTAACAAGATTAAACTTGAAAACATAATAAAATCTTAATATTCATACCTTGTTCTCTTGATTTCAAGCCTTAGCTTGATTGTCTCTCTCCTCCAACATGAACATACAATCTCCTTTCTTGAGATCTAAGTTTACTAGATTATTGGATGCTTTATTTTACCAGAAAATTTAATGGAATTTCAAGGGTTTCTCTTAATTCCAAAAAAATGACTAAATTACAAAGAGAACAAACTTTCTTTCTTTCATCCATGGTAAACGTGTGCTTGAGAAAGATAGAGAAGTCTTTTTCTTTCCATCTTTTACTTAATGATTTATTAATGTAAAAATATCTTAAAGTAAAATAATAAAATAATAATACAATAGTTCAACCAATAACATTCCTACACCATTCCTCCTTAATTATTACATTTGATACTTATCCAAATTGAAAAAAAGATCACTTTACCCTTCGACATTCTTTACAATTCCTTCTTTGAATCATCACTTAATTTGGTAAAATTACGATACAGTCCCTCATATTTCTTTAATTATTCAATTTGGTCCCTACTTACCAATTTCATGTCACAAAAATCAGGTTATTTTTCACTATCAAATCTTTAACTTTCTCATATTTACATTTCAACCCCTCAAATTTTAAATTATTATACTTGAGTCCTAAAACTTTTCATATTTTTACAATTTTCCCCTTTCCATAAATTAACATATCACAACATGCTTCTTAATTCAACTTTTTCTAGCATCTACCAACCTTTTCTTTTACAATTTATGTTCAATATTTTACTTTACCGAGAAATCCACTACGCATGATTCTCAATTAATGCCGCTTTTATACCATAACAATTTTAGGGGTGTTACAATTTATATGTGAGAATAAGTTAATTTAGCTTGGTTTAGGGCATACAAATTAAAATTCAATGGGTTAACAATGAACAATGTTAGCTTAAATAAAATATAACAAAATTTTCCCAAATATCAAGAGTATGTCACATAAAGTGACAATTGCAAAATATATAGATAAATATTTGTTCCCTACCATATTTTCCTATACTAATGGTGTATACCCAAATATGCAAAATGTACCTATCCTAATTTACCTATGTGACCAAAAAATGCCTACCTAGTATACCTATTAACCCTTTCAACTATGAAAAAAATCCTAGGAAATATATACCTATTCATTCCCTAATTTATATCCAAAATATGTTGAACCCAATTTACGTATATTACTATGTATAGTTTCACATTTCAGGCAAGAACATAAATACAAATATCACGAATAATTTCATCAAAACTTAATCCAATCATTTTTTTGAATCACTTTTGTGCAACTGAATCTTCGGTTCCAAGATGTCTTCAAGGGAAGCGTTTGTTAGTGTGCTAGGGTCTCATTAAAGAGCACCTAGCTATGATAGTTTCCTTATTGAAACATTTAGGGCAATTTAGCCTTGAACATCATGTGATTTTTTTTCCTTCCTAAGTTGTAACCCAACAACACATAAATATTTTAATGAAACATTTGACTAGAAAAGAATTTATCAAAGAACAATGAATAGCAGCGGTCTTATCCTTGTGTTTGGTACTGGTTGGGCTTTAGTTGGTTGAATAACTTTGCCTTTCCTTTGTTGCAAACAAAGGATCAAATTAGCAAGTCATAATAGTGGTCCTGGAAAGAATTCATAAAAAAAATGGAGTAAACAATATGCTAAGCTTTTATTTAATACTAGTTGGGCCTCAATTGTTTGAGTAACTTTAACTCTACTTTCTTGCAAACAAAGGGTAAAAATTAGCAAGTGCTAACAATGGTTCATCAACATCTTTAAAAATTTGCACTAAGGACAACGACTCACTGGAACCCATGTGTCAATAGTTAGCAGAGCATCTCCCTTAATGAAAATATTTAATATAAAATGTTGGTTCACCAAGGAAAATACTATATGCAGGTAATAAATATAATAGCATTTTAGTTTATATACTTGTTAAGATATGGTTTATGGACATGTCTTCTTGCTATGTTCTTGTTGTCCTTAAAATTGGCATGTCATAATCATGCCAACTCAACTCAACTTTCCAGGTTTTATTTTTTTAGGTTCATCTTTGGTTCTTCTTAGGCTTACTAGGCATTTTTTTTTTGTCTAAAGATGGGAATACTAGCTCAATTCCAGTTCTTGCCTAATCATGTGCTCTATTAATGGGTTGGAAGGAATGTAAATATGATGTGTATGTGTCTTTATAGAACACTGATGCAAGTAGTCATTAGGGTTCTCACCTATATGCCAAAACATGCATGGGGACATAGTAGACCAATTAACTACCAATTCCTACAACTATAAGTCTTTCCATTCAAATGAATAATATATTGCCTTCTACCTTTTTTAACTTCACATCCGTGCTCATCGTTTCCAACCATTTCCCAACCTACAGCTTTTTTCTTACAGGCATCTAATTTAGCCTCCACCAATTTTTTTATAATTGTATCTCTATCTATTGAAAAACTCTCTCTTCTCCATTATTCAGTCATTAGATTCATCAAAATTTCCATGAGCATCGCTATTATACTTTTGTAACTCACTATTATGATGTTAGAGTTGAATGCCATATATAAGTTGTTTAAAACCATGTCAGACTTGCTTTCACATCGAAAGAAGCCTTTGCCCAATTTTTTGGGTTCTTAGACCTCAACTCTTTGGCCATATCTTCATCTTTTGTAGCCAGTTCAATAAACTTATCCTATCATTCCCTCTCTATAGTGACTTTAACTATTTCCCAAAAATAGAACTCATGTGACTTCTCTTTCTATCTCCCAATCTAGTTAGCAAAAACATGTTGTGCACAATTCATATACTCAACCCTTGGAAGAACATGATCAATTGCAATTTCCAAGCCCTAGCAGAAAGCAAAGAGAAAATTAAATAAAAACTATAATTTAGTGTTTAAAAAAAATCATAAATTTAGATAAATACATTATGTTGGTCACTAATAATTTTATACCCAAAGCCATCTTCTAAATCCAAATAAGTTGATAGAAGGTTGAGAAACCATTACCATGAGCCAATACACTCACCCTCCACTATTTCCCATGCCACTGGATACATGGAAATGTGCAAGTGTACACAATCGCAACAAGTAATAAAGTGACAAGTAAATGTGGAGTTATCATAACATAGCGTATCCTATTTCATTTCAAGTTCCCTTAGATGGTGGGGCGATAGATCTTTCTCTTGTATTTAGGACTAACGATATAATTTCATATTCAGGGAGTTCCATTCCAGTGTCCAGCTATGAAATAGCAGTCCTAAGGCCCTCCAGTTCCATTGAGATAGCTACGGGATGAGATAGGTAAATTCTTTGCTAGGTTGGAGTTTTTCCATGGAGGAAAACACTTTGGTGAAAGAAAATATTTATGAAATGCAATTAAAAACACTTTGGTGAAGGAAAATCTTTTGTTTTGAAAAAGGGTTTAATAAAACTAGATTTTAACCAAGTAAATTAACTAAGAAAATTAAAAGGTGAAAATTCCAATGCACGATTTCTGGAAAACAAGTTTAATCAATATGACATAATTGTGTTAGATCAATTACATTTCTTAACTTAATATTATTAAAATAATGTTCATTTTGTTACGAATAAATTTACGGCAATTTGACAATTTGTTAACTTAGAGCACATATAGACTTACCAAATCTACTAATCCCTTGAACATATTACTATGCCAATTCAAATAATTAATTATTTTTAATAAGCAAGTAAAAGATTAAGTAAAGTAACAAAATATTCCTACATTGAAACAATTTACTCACAATAATCTTGCAAGTCATGCAAGGCTAATGTACCGTTTAATACCGTCGCTAATTTAACCTTTAGCTACCTTAGAAGATTAAACATGCACTGATTAAGTATTGTGTTAATTAATTACAATTTCAATACGATTAATAATTAACTCATTATTTACCTTACATTTATAATGCAAGTATAACATAATTATGGTTTTACTTAATCAAACAATTTACCAAGACCTATACCAACACAAACATGATTTTAAGAATTTAAGTAGATTTATGCAATCAAACTAACACGAATTAAATTTAAGCCATGTTAATTAAATTTAGAATAGTAACATAACAAATATTCATAGACATGTTCATAACAACAACAACAAAATTTAAAGGATAGGAAAATTAGAATCAAATCCAGTGTTTCTTCGAAGCCAGACTAGTTTGCTCCTCTCCTTCTCCTCTCATTTTGTTGATCCAAGGCTTCTATAAGCACTTGAATGCTGCTACCCAAGATGGTTGAAAGATATTTTCCAAGTGGGAAAATCGGCAAAGGGAAATAGAAGGGAAAAATGGGAAACAAAGGGAGGTTTTGGAAGGGAGAAAGTGAGTAAATGAGAGAAAGAAGTGTGAATGAAAGGTGTGTTGAATGAATAGGTGAATGGGGGTATTTATAGGTGAGAGTGGCTGCTAAAAATATCAAATAATTAGCAGCCACACACTTCCCTTGGCCGGCCACACATGGAGTAAAGTTTGAATGTTTCAAACTTTGCTAAATTTAGCTTGGGACAAATCTTCAAAATCACAGAAAGTTGAGGGTTTTGAATAGGATTTTAAAGAAAATTGAGGGCTATTTTGCAAGTAATTTAATCAGCTAAATAAGCTAATTGGGTCAATTTTGGGCTGAAAATTTTCTTATTGGATCAGTTTTCAATGCTTAGTACATTGGGCCACTTTTTCCTTCAGGCTTTATATTAATTTTTAACCCAATTTAACTTGGATAAAAATTAAATATAAAGTATATAAAATGATCATCATTTGAACCGGCCTTGGATAGAAAAATATTTAATCTTGCCCTTGGTTCACTTGCTTCAAAAATTCCCCAACAATTCAAGCCTTTCAAGGTTTCTATTGAGCCAATTTTCACCTTTTATGTAAAACTGTCGAAAATAAATCAAATTTGTGAAAATTTATTATAAAAAATTTTAATATGTTAATAATTTAAGTGCAAATTAATAATTCAACAAAATTTACTACGAAACTGCATCAATTAGAGCTCAAATGGTATTGAAAAAGTCAATATATTTTTGTGTTTCCATGGAGATAGTACAGAGTAACCCTATTCATAGCCATCTTAATAGTCCTAATAAGATTCTTTGTAACACCCTCAACCCGACTCGATTCACCGAGTCCAGATCTCGGATGATTTTACCAGATACAAAACATTTAATAAAAATTATTTACATTTTTTCATTTATTTTAAAGTTGTTATTTGAAGTTCCAAAAGCAAAAAAAAATTAACATTTAAGAATTTAAAATAAAATATATGATAAATAACTCATACATAAAATTTTATATAGATCTCTACAAGTTAGAAACTATTTCAAGACAAACTTAAAGGCGTGTTGAAGACTGCGTCACATATCTACTGTATGTATAATAGCCCACTCCGCCATTATTTTGGTGTACTCTTGGCATTGTCCCTCCAGGCGAAGCCTCTTCAACAACAACCCTGAAAAGAAATAACAAACCTTATAAGAGTACTTAGTCAATCCAACTATAATCATACCTTTATAGATATTTTGCAATCTTGTATAAATTTTCTAAGAGTCAACCATAATATGTACCATTGACTTCAATTGATACCATCATAGTGTTATCATTCTTTTGTACGCCAGTTATCATGTCCTTGTCATACTTAATCTTCCATATCTTGTTAATTGAGGAATCCTTCTAATCATTTCATGAATCTCTTATTCCATGATATTTACTTAACAAGAACATATCCTCAGAAACTACTTCCAGCAATCCATATTTTAACCCTTGCTCTTATTTCAAGCAATTGTTCACTGACATTACCTTAGGCGGATACATATATATGGCAGATACATGCACAAAATTTCATACTATTGATTCACTCTTAGACATACCTTGATCCAGTTCTGTACACATCTCTATATTGATAATTCACCGCGTATAAGATCCAAATGAACTTTATATCATGCTATAACAGAATCTCATAATTCAAAATAGTATTGACTCAGATTCAGAATAAATTTAGAAGAAGATGCGATACCCATTACTTTTCATACTTACATACAAATACCCTTCTTAACATACAAATACACATATCTTTTTTATTGAAAACCCATAAGACTTTATTCAACTCTTATTCCATAGCATATCAACACCTTATCCTGGTCATACCTATTACATAACTACTAAAACTTTTCATATCTTACCATAGAGACAGACATTCAGATTCATAGCTTACCAGATATTCCTAACAGTTCATGCTACATAGACTTAGTCGAATACATCATACAAGCAATTAGATAGAGCATGCCACTAAGACGAACCATTCAAAATTTGTTATAAAGGCATCCTTTTTAGAGTTTGCCATAAAGGCTATTCTTAGCTATCGTGCTTACAATATGGATTTGTCTAAACTCGCATTACGTGAAATTTGTCCATCATCATCCTAGGACACACATAGAAACTCATTAGGCAATCACCTTCCTTAGTTCTTATTCAGAGGATTCCATGGCCTTGGACTTTTCCTTTAGGGTTCATATTAGAATTTGTGTTTTCAGTCCCAACGGACTCCATTAAACACCACCACGACGAACAAACACTAACTTTCTTGATAAACTCTTCATGCATTGACGCAATCTAAATTCAACCTCTTACTTCACTAACATACACCCAAATAGAACACACATCTCATAGCATATATTTCAGTTATATACATACTCAGTCATATTTCAATGTTTCAATACTTGTACACCAATCATCACATACTATACTCTTCATGACTTAGGATCCATGGTTCAATTAATTTTCAATAGATGACTCACAATATGAACAGTATACATGTAAGAGTCAGTATAGAACTCACCTGAATCTTACCTACTGCAGTTCAAAGCTCTAAATCTAGATATCCATCATGAACTAGCAGTAACCACTGCTTAGAAACATAATTTCACCATTAATATTATTGTACATACAAATTACTTATCATTTCAATCGCTGATAGTCTCATGTAGAAACCTTATACTTACAGTCTCGTTGTTCAATTACCAAATACAGATTTACTCATTCATTACTTAACATGCAGAGCTGAAACACTTACCCTGATGTGAAGTAACTACTGATCATAAAAGAAGCTTAGCCTTTAGATTATTGAAGTAGGATATTTTTATATTTAATGAAGGTTTTAGTAGATACCACTTAAGGAACAGAATGAAGAAGGAAGAACATAGTCCCACATTTTGCTTAGTGGAATTTAACATGTACTATACGTATCAAAACTTGCCTTCTTATTGGCTTATAATTTCTGAGAAAAATATAAATAAGGTCAAACTTATCAAACTAAACTATACATTTGGTTTCTAACCAGATTACTTAAATTTTAGCTAGCACAATATCCATACAAAACAGACGTTCTATACCTTTGGTGAATACTCATCCATATTTCCCTTTTATCCTTTAACACGAGCGTCTCCTCAACACATGGTAAAATATCAGAAAATCAAATTCTTACTTTCTTACTTACTCTTGTGGCAGTTACTATACTCTTATACGTATACGCCAAAATAATCTTTTGGGTGGATAACATTATGCCAGACAGACTATTAACTACTGTATGTTGAAACTTTGAACCCACAAAATCTGAGGTGTTACATTATTAGGCCATCAACTTATGCGCATAATCCTATAGAAAACTAAACTCCTCATTGTATTTTTAAGCTAGCCTCTCAATAACTCTTTTTTAGCCCTTCTACACCTGGTGAATTTTACTTTAACCCTCAACTCAGAAGAACTCTTCTTTAGATCTCCTTCAATTTCATCTTTGGATGGCCTCTAATTGTCTCTTCAAAGCGGTTTGCAATTGCTTGTACATTGACCATCTTGTTCTTAAAGCTCACATAACAACTATCTTCTTCTTGAAAACTCTTTACTTGTAAACACCTAGCCTTTTTATTATAGCTAACAAATATCTACCAAGGACATTTGGCAACAATAATGCACTTCACCCTAATATTGTGTGGTTCATTTTTTTACTACTTCCAACTCTCTCCTACACTCCTTTGAGTATCTACAAACAGCATCCTTAAATTCATTCCCATCTTTGAAAATTATCCTTAAATATAATTCCACTTGTTTAACATTTGGATTAAACTTTTTATACTTGTTTTTTTCCTTCTGGCTGTATCTTTATGTTCTTCCTCTAATTTAGATCCAATTAGATTGTCAAAATCATCTCAATCATGATAGTCTGTCAAATTCCAATCAGCCTGTGTAACCCCTTTATCACTAATAATTTTTTTACTATCACCCCTAACAATATCTTCCTTCCCACTATCATTAGCACTGCCATCAGTATCAACTTGGTCTGGTTTACTATTTCTTGGCAATTTCATCATAATTACCATCTAACACATACCTTACTTTCATAAAGTAAATATCTTTATCATCCTTAATTGAAAATTTATCATTAGCTCCAACAAAAGACCCCTCCTCAATCCCCACAATATAGTCATCATCTACCTGCATAGAAGGGCCATCAGAAGCGACACTAGCAAGCCCTTTAATGCCCCCACCAATAGGCTCCTCTTTAAGCATTTCAGTGTTCCCCTCACCTACAAGCCCTTAGTTTAGTCCTCGCCTAACCCCTCAAATTGATCTTTAACTAGCCCATCTAGAGTCATATCGTTGGCACCTTATTATGCCCCTCACCAACAATCCCCTCTTCAATGACCTCAGTGGTCTCATGACTAATAGGCCTCTCAACAAGGTCTTTTCCTACATGTGACCTAAAACTATGTTTCCCTAAATTGTTAGACTCCCCTAAACTGGGTCCAGTTAGCATTCTTCAATCACCACACCCATGTCAACTTCATGCTCCACATAAACATTTATCTTTTTGAACTTGTACGAATGGCTTATCATATCAATTGTTCTTTGATTACCCTTTACAACCTTAAGGTTATTATCTAGAACCCTTATTCTAGGATCATGAAGTGAATTATCCTAACAATATGGGAAGCTAACCTATTTTGAACTATTTTCCTAAGTTCAAAGTAAGATATAGTGTTAGGATCTTCTATAACCCTAACTTTAAACCCACTAGCATACCTAAGGAAATGATCACATATGAATTCCCCACCAACATACAGGTTCAACCAATATTCTTATCCCATCTGACAAAAAACATATTACTTAAACTTAAGTTTTAATAAAAAATGACACAAATATAAATGTTCAACAATAAACCACATGCACTCTTAATATATATTGCCAAAAATGACACACATATAAATGTAAAATTTTGCAAATATAACAATATGGTGTCTACCCATAACCCACTTGCAGTGAACCTAAACTTAGTTTATCCATATGCAAACAAGAACTATCACCCTCATAACAAACATGCAAGGACTACAAACATAACTTTTATTATACAAATACATATAAATAAACACATTATAGTTATAAGATTTAAAGGGTTTTAGATGCTTAATAAAGGGTTTTAGATGCTTAATCTTTTTCGTGAAACCCATACAAAGTTAAAATTTATGTGGGTTTCAAAGGTTTTCAAATTTAAAGGTAAAGAGTTTCATTCTGGAAATATATATATGCATAAACAAATAGTTAATGATTTTTAATTTAGGGTTTTCAAACTTTATTTTTTTTCGAAAACTATATAGGTTCAATTCGAAGGGTTCAAATGAAATTACAATAAACCTTTATGTACAAGCCCAATTTTGGGCCCAAAACCCCTAAAGCCCACTAAATACCCACTACACCCAAAACAAATAACCTACCCAAATCACCCCAAAGACCCAAACCTACCCATGCCCACACACACAACAAAAGAAAAGAGCTAAGGAAACCCTAGCCGTTTAGCACATGCTCCCCATCCCATCCACCACCGACGTCTGCAAGCACCGCCACTGTGCCACCGCCCTACTTGCGCCTGCAACATTAAAAAAGGGAGAATAGACAGATATTAAAAAAGGGAAATGTAATGGCTATTTAAAAGCCAAATCAAAAAACCATTGTACATTGGGCATTTTTGAAATGAAAACAACACTAGATTTTAAGCATAAACCCTAGCAATATCAAATAGCAAAAATAGTCCAAACCGAGGAGCCAAGTTTAACAACCTAAGGTGATTGTTTTTTTTTTTTTTTCGTTTTATTTTAGTTTTTTTTTAATACATCGACAGACATTAATACATATATATCATAGATACATATAAAAAATATATAAAAAAACAACAAAAAAAATATTAAAAAAGCACATTTTTGGAATTCCGGCCACCGCACGCAGACGGCGGATACCGGCGTCGGAGTTGTGGTCGGATACTGGAGAGCAGGACAGAAGTTGAGAGAACCTTCCTCTGTTTTTGGTTTTTTGAAATGAAAAGGTAAAAATGAAATTTTTGTTTACAAAATAACTTTTATAGCTTATATAAAACGGCGCCGTTTTGGGCCAAAGTGTAGACGCTAAAACGGCATCATTTAGGCCATGACTGCATTTGACCAATCCCTTACCGAGGAGATCCGCGTGTTTTCTATCTGATGGGCTATTTACGCCCGCGGTCCTTCCGCATTTCTGATTCTTTTAATTTAGTCTCTTTGTCTACTATTCTATTTTATAAATTTGACCCATAAATTTGTTGAGCTTTCCAACTGAATCCCTGACCCATCAGCTCGCTGGAATACGGACACGTGTCCAGATATTGGTTTTTTTGCTCGATTGGTCTTCAAGCCTCGTGCGAATTTTCATTTTTAACCCCGCATTTTTATTCTGTTTCAGTTTTCATCTCTAATTTCATTTTTATTTCAATTTAACCCCTAATCAATTTGATTTTAATTCTCCTTTCTTATCTTTATTCACTTATTTATTTTATTAGTTCATTATTTTCATTAAGCCATTTAATTGTTACTTTATTCTCACTTAATACTTATATATATATGTTATATAATGTTACTATTAGTTTAATATTATTGTTTTATTAACGTATTTGTATGATTATGTATTCATCTAATGTATATACATTATACTCCATATTATGCATATATGTATTAGTATTATTACGTATATTTATTTTTAGCATTATGTATATTTTACGTATATTATGTATACATTTTAATATAGTATGTGTATATTTCGTTTTGTATATTACGTATATATTATGTATAAGCTTTTAATACTATTATTTTATTCGATCTTTATTTTCTTATACACATATTTATTTGATATTATTAATTGTATTTTCTTTCTCTTTTCCATTTTATATTATTATTATCATTTCTAATATACACGCGTGTAGTATATTCTTTTACATATATTATGCATATATATATATCATATTTTTATTACTTTAATTTAATATTTAATATATTTGCTTTTCATATTTCTATATTATCATTATTATTGTTTGTTGTTTAATATATTATTATTGTATTCTTATTACTACTCTTACAGTTATTAATATTATTATCTTATTTCATTACTATTATTCTTATTAATATTTTTTTTCATATTTTCTACTTTGATATATCATTATTAATTGTTATTACCATGTATCATTGTCATTAATATACTATATTCTGTATTACTGCTGTTATTACTATTCCTATTATTCCTATATCTTTTATTATTCCTTCTATTATGTCTTATCTGCATGTTATCTCTGTTATTGTCACTATTATTATTATTTTCACGACTATTATTTATATCCACTATTATTATTCCCATTATTATTATTATTATTATTATTATTATTATTATTATTATATATCCTTTTACTACTGTTTTCTTATATACATACATCATGAACATTACTTCTACTATTTATACCTTATTATTATTACTTACTACCTTATTATTTTCATTTAATATATATCAACATCATCATTATCATTATTATTACTAATATACTTTTCATTATATTACGTATATATTTTTATACTACGATATGTATCTTTTAATATTGTACTACTATTATTATTATTATATAAATATATATATTTATATTTCTTATTACTTCTATTATTACGTGCGTTTCGTTATCATCGTCATTTTATTTTGTCATCTTTTTTGTATTTATTTATTAATTTACTTGCGTATTCGATCATTTCATTTTCCCCATGCGCTTGTTTACTAGCCTTGTTATTATTGCACCTTTCATAATTGCTCGTATTATTACTGTCACACTTATTTTTACGCATTAGCATCATGGTTTGCTTTTATATAGCATCATGCTTTTTATTCGATACCATAAAATAATTCTTTCATAAAAAGTGATATTCCGTATTTGGTAATTCGAGACAATCGTGCCCTAACTCACTGGGCTTCGATTTTCCTAATTTAATCCAAATAACGGAATATTCCTTTAAATCACAATACGAGGTTTGAAAAATGCGTATTCTCGGAGATACGAAGTGTTGTGCCCTAACTTACCGGGTATGACATTTCGTCACCTCAAAATAAGATTTTTTTTTTAAAATAAAGGCAACATTCGGTGTTTGAGGATTCGAGAAAATGTGCCCTAGCTTACTGGGTTTCGATTTCTCTCGTTTACTCTAAATAATCGAATACCCTTTTTATGAATTAAAATACGCAAATTTTATATAAAAGGCAAGCTCGTTCTCAAAAATCCAAGATGTCGTTTCCTAACTTACTGGATGTGACATTTCATATTTTGAGACAAGAAGATCTTTCACACTTGAGCATTTTTATAAAAAAGGGATCACATTTCAAAAGTCTTTCAAGTTTTCAATCTTCGACACTAAGATACTAATTAATCAACTGGGTACCAATTTTAGGCATAGCGAGGGTGCTAACCCTTCCTCGTGCGTAACCGACTCCCGAACTCATTTTTTGATTTTCGTAGACAAAAAAAAATCGTTTTAGTAAATCTTAACTTTTATTAAAATGATTAATTTAAGGTGATCCGATCACACCTCATGAAAAAGGATTGGTGGCGACTCCCATTTTTCATTTTCGTTTCCAAAACTTAAGTCGATTCCCGTTTTCAAAAAAATGGATACGACACTTTATATGTTGTCTAATTAACAATTAAATTAATTTTTTAAAAGGTTGAGGATGATTTATGTGATTATGTCAAATATTAAATTACGTTTAATATATAAATTAATTTTTTAAAATGTTAAATAAGAATTAAATATTTCAATATAGTTCCTTAAAAAAGGGATCATAATATTGAGTATCCAATTTAACAAAATTTAATTTTAATATTATCTTTTATCATTAACAATCTAAAAATAAACCAACGGCGGCTTGACCATGTTTTTCATTTCCTATTTGTGCCACCCATGTTGGCAACAACAACGCCATTTCTTGATCGTACATTGCGACATATAAAACCCCAAATGTTCGCATCCTTTTCACTCTCAAAATCCAGCAAACTTTTTCATCATCTTCTTCATTCTGTTACTGTTGGTAAAAAAACAACAACAACAAATGGATACAGCGAGAAAACCCACCATTGTTTTCAATGCCAATAATAACCAATGCCCCTCCGCCAAGCTCATCTTCTCGGCCGCTGCATCAGTTGCCGCCACCGCCATGTTGATTCGATCAGTCGCGAAAGATTTCGTTCCTCTAGAGCTCCGAGACTACATCTTCTTCAAAATCAAGAATCTCATCCTCTCTTTCCGTTCGGAAATCACGTTAGTCATTGAAGAATTCGATGGTCTCAACGAGAACCTTCTTTACAAGGCCGCAGAACTCTATCTCGAGCCTACCATCCCTCCCGACACCAAGAGAATCAAGCTAGCCCTGCCCAAAAGGCAAGGCAAGATTTCATTTTCTCTTGAAAGCAATGAAGAAATCGTTGATAACTTCAATGGGGTTCAAGTGAAATGGAGGTTTGTCTCAAAAAATTTCCCTCCCAAGAACATCCCAGGGTCTGATCCTTACAACCCTTTGTTGCTTACCACTGAGGCTCGGTTCTTCGAGCTAAGTTTCCACAAGAAGCATAAAGAAACGATCTTGAACAATTATGTGCAGCATATATTGGAGATCTCAAAAGATTTGGAAGAGAAAAAGAAGACCTTGAAGTTATTTACCTTGAAATCTGATAGGTATAGTGGAAGGATTGGGGATATGTGGCAGGCCCTCAATCTTGATCATCCGGCTACTTTCCAAACCCTGGCAATGGATTCAGATTTGAAGAGGAAAATAATGCTGGATTTGGATAGGTTTATGAAAAGAAAAGAATATTATAAGAGGGTAGGCAAGGCTTGGAAAAGAGGGTATTTGTTGTTTGGTCCTCCTGGTACAGGAAAGTCGAGCTTGATTGCTGCCATGGCCAACTACCTTAACTTCGATGTATACGATTTGGAGTTGACTGAAATCAAAGGGGACTCAGAGCTGAGGAAGTTGCTGATTTCAACTGGGAATAAATCCATCATTGTTGTGGAAGATATTGATTGTTCATTGGAATTTCAGGACAGACTCGCTCAAACCCGGGCTATGATGCCACAAGGTTTTCATCGACATATGCAAGTACCTCAGGTAAATATATAATTCACTAAACCTATTCTTACATTGCCAAACATATACCTGCGGTAGTGTTGATTTGTTGTTTGTTTTTGGTATTGTATGTACCAGCAACAGATGACACTGTCAGGATTGCTCAACTTCATAGATGGGTTATGGTCGAGCTGCGGGGATGAAAGGATTATAGTTTTCACAACCAACCACAAGGACCGGCTTGACCCGGCTTTACTACGCCCTGGTCGAATCGATGTGCAGATCCACATGTCTTACATCACGCCTTGTGGGTTCAAAATGCTGGCTTCCAATTACCTGGGGATAACGGAGCACCCACAGTTGTTGGAGATCGAGGAGCTGCTGAAGACAACCAAGGTGACCCCCGCAGAAGTGGGGGAGCTGTTGATGAAAGATGAGGGGACCGAAAAAGTGTTACAGGGTCTGATCCAGTTTCTCCAAACCACGCTAAGCGATGCAGCTGTTGAACCGCAACCGGGCATGTCCCAGCAGTACGGGGAAAAGGTTGGAAGAGATCTCTTTCTGTGAATTGGTGAGAAATGAGATTTGGGACAGTGAAGACATGCTATAGCCTAATATAGTAATAAATAATACGAGGTTGTTTGTTGATGACTGTGCTAGTTTGTTTTTTCTGGATAATATGGATTGGAGATGATGGGATCTGGGTTTAGCATGAAAGCTTGTTTAATATGAAACAACTTTTTGAGCTAATGATTTTCATATATGAATGTTTTGGTAGTGCTTAAATTCATTGGCAGAAGTAAATTACCCGCGCGCAACACATCTACATTTATGATTCAAACCTAATCAATTTATAAAAAAACGCCAGACTGATGGCCACAATTTGGGGTTAGCTCTAAATTAAATCGGATGGGATTTAGGGATCAAAACTAACGAAATCTATATGATGCATAAATAAGAAAACCTTTGAACCAATAAAAATAATAATAAATCGATTTTAGGGTTTTCATTGCTCATAGATTTTTTATTGGATAATTTCATGGTAAACAATTTAACTATAAGTTAAATACATATATATTTTAATTTTTATCCATTATATTTGTTAGGCTTATTGCCTCTCTGTATATTGTTTTTTTTCTTCTTATTTTCACGGGATTATTTTTGTCCTTTTTCGATATTTAAAGCATGGCAATCCATATTTATACCAGTGGTACTAGTCGGTATTTATCATTTTGGTCTTAAATTGGTACCAAATAATTTATGTTTTGTTCTGATTAAATTCTAGTGCTATCCAATTATTTCGCCTGTTTGATCCATTTCAGTCATTATTGACTTATTTTGGTGTGTACCGATTTGTATCAGTCAATACAAAATTTTAATATTTTAAATCAACTTTTATTTTTATTTATCTTAACAATTTTAATTTTTCTATAATTACATTTAAATTAATATTTATTAAATTAAATCATTGAATTTAATTAATGCTTTTAAAACTTATATTTACATGTAAATATATTTACCAAAGGTACATAATATATAATTTATTTTTACCAAAATAATATATAGTTTGTTAAGAAATTAAAAATTAGACTATAAAAATATGTGTGAAAAATATTTAAATGTATATATAAATTATCAAGAAACTAAAATTAGGCTATAAGTATATGTGTGAAAAATATTTAAAATATCGACAAATGTAAAATGATACATCCAAATATATCAAATACCAAGATAAAAACGATATATATATATTCATAAATATAATATTAACTCCTTGCTGCCTTAAATAAATTGTTTAGTCAATTACGAGGGAGTAAAATAGTAACCAATTAAGAGACGTGCAAGTAAAATAATTAAAAATTAAAATTATTTTTAAATAGATAAATATTAAAATATTAATAACTTTTAGAAAATTTTAAGAAATATTTTTATATTTTTATTTTTATTTTATATAATTTTATATATTACAAATTATTATAATGGTTAAATTATATAGTATGTTAAAATAAGTAAAGGTGATAGTTACACAATAAGTGAAGCAGATAGGCACTAAAAATAATGGTTTTAGAGGATTAGAGGCGGTGCTTGAGCATAGAGTGTGGGCACATATGGTTGATCTCGTATATGTGCCTCTTACTTTAGTGCTCAAAGGAGATATTTATAAAGGGAGGCTGGCTTAGCATGGGTCTCAACCATTAAATACCCTATTTTTTAAGTGCAGGTCATAAAGAGGTGGATTGTCAACTAAGAATACTATTGGATCGATATGAGGAGAGTTTGTGAGGTGATTTGTTAAAACAATGTTAAATTCAAAGAAATAATGAATTGACGAATGCTAATAAGAACTCTTCTCTATATAGGCTAGGATTATAATACTAGCAAGGCTATGAAGTTAAGCTTCATCAAGTTTTACCTTCAGCCATAGACATCTGATGGCTCCACAAAAGATGAATCTCAAATGGTGTTATAGGTGTATAATAACTGTTTTCTTAATATTCAAAATTTTGACTAACAAATAAGCTATTATAAAAATTTAACTGCAGTGTTTTATATTTTTATGATTGTATGTACATTCATATCATAAAAATAAAAAATTTCGTTAGTATTTTTGTCTTAGAAAATTTTTATATATTTTTTGCATTTATATAATTATATATATATTAAAATTTTGTATCTTTTATGTTTTCAATTATTTTGCTTAATGACGACTTTTTAGTGTTTATTTGACCTTTCTGTCACCCGAAGCAAAATTCTAAGGCATTCAAATTGGAAAAGAAATTATTTTAAGAACCAAAGTGAAAAACGAGATACAGTACAAGGACTAATTTCATATAAAACATATCTTAAATAATTGAAAAAATTCAATCAAATTAATTCATCCAACAAACCAATCAGATAGAAAATTTAATTTGTTAAACTGCCTAATCTCAATTTAGCTTGAGAAAATGATGAAACGGGCAAAAAGATATCCTTTGTTAGCTATCCAAGGGATGATAGTTCTCCATTGGGGTGGTGGGGAGCGGGCATTGCTTCATCTACTCAATCGTGGTTGCAAGCTCAATGTCAAATAGGCTTACAAAAATGAGACCATAACAAAATCAACAGTTTATTGAATGAAAATTCATGTACATGGTACACTCTAGATCCAATTTCAACCCTCAAACACTGTTCCTTGATCGAATTAAAGACCTTCAAAAAACCGCATGTGGTCTTCAAATGTTTCCCCATGTCGAATCTTGGTCACTGATCCATCTTCTTCAACCTGAGAGCAATAACAGTTAACCAACTAGGATGTGGAAAATTTCGTTTAACAACCAAATTTAACATAAACATGTTGCTAACAAATGATCATGCTGATGAGGGTAAACGCTATTAAAGAATAAAGATTGCAAGTTCAAGAACGAGCTTGCCATAAAGGTAAACAAGGTTAAAGTTAGTTACCCAGTACTCGGGAGGGCGCATCTTGAGATTGTAAGTTGATGCCATGCTCATGCAGTAAGCACCTGCATCATGTACGACCAGGCCAGTCCCCTGCAAAATGGAACCACCAATTAATGCAATTTTTCAAATAATTGTTGCTCCAACCATCCTGTTATAGATAGAACTCGATACCTTAGCTGGGGTGGGAAGTTCTCTCTCCTTTCCTAAGAAATCTGCAGATTCACAAACAGGGCCAACAACGTCGAAAGTAGAAACCTCAGCAGCAGGAGGAGCAGGAGAAACCAGCTCTATATGCTGCGATCATATATGAATGGGTCATTAATTTGAGAAAACAAAATCAAACTCGATTGGGTAATAATTCATATCTTTAGAAGGCTTCAAATATACCAAAAACAGAAACAAATTAGGTCCGCATGAAACATAGGGTATACAGAGATCAGAGTGGTCAAACTGATAGCCAATAATCAACTATTTTGGCACAAGGTCAACCAACTGCATCTAGGACTGAGGCACTGTTAAAACCAACAGCTAGATATCTTTGATTGTGTTAAGTGTGTTCATCAAAGCTTGAACTTGATGGCTGATGATACAAATTATGAAATCATGGTCATTACAAGAAAGATGAACTAGAAGCACTTACTTGATAAGCATCATAAAGGCTAGGACGGATGAGTTCAGCCATACTACCATCAATCACAATGAAATTTTTTGTTCCATTAGTTTTGACTCCAGTGACACGATTGACAAAGCAGCAAGTATTTGCAATGAGTGATCTTCCTGGTTCAATGATGAGATTAAGATTCCTTGAATGTACCAATTCTCTTACCTACACCAACCAACGCCAAGGGGAGAAAAACATTAATATTAGCCAAAATGAACAATCCTAGAATATTGATATTGATACTTCATAAATGGTCAAACAAGAATTATAACCATGGTAAGTACCCTGGCATTTTATTCAAACACTAGATATTGTACACTAGATATTGTATACTAGAAAGTATTTAAATAGTAATTTAAGATACATTGGTTAGTTTATTGTATAAATAACTTTATGACAACAATTTGCAAGATACGGAAAGTCTGAGCCTTACAGTGTCAATGAGATCTCTAGGTGTGGGAAGGACGGCACCACTGTGGTAGTAATCTATCCCCAAACCGCCTCCAATGTTCAAATAATCAACCTCAAAACCTTGGGCACGAATTTCATCAATGTAGTTGACCATGAGAACAGCAGCATCCCTAAATATATCCACCTGAACAACATTAAACGAGGGCTTCATTAACGCTTGATGAGCAATTTTTGAACTAGATTAAGACAAATAATAATGCTGAACACAGAAAATAAACCAACAGGAATGAGCGATAGAAGAATCCTAGAAAAAACTATTAAAACAAGCAAGTACCAACTTGCAAGTGAGTCAAGTCAAATAAAAATGATGATGTTGAGATACCTTGGTAATGGTTGAACCAAGATGACAGTGGGCCCCTACAAGTTTCAGCTCATTAGGATGTCCCTTTACAGCATCCAGAAACCACTGCAGCTTCTCGTTCCTAATACCAAATTTGGAGTTCTTGTTCCCCGTAGCAACATATGGGTGGACCTACACGTTAATGACATAAATATGAAACCTGGATAAAAAGCATGCTCCTAGAATCTCTTCAATCTTTAAAGTCTTAATGGCCTTTTTTCCTAGAATTAAGGTAATCCTCAAAGCTAGGTTTAGGTTGCATTCCCAAAAAACCAACTCTGTAAGGTAAATTTACTAGCCTTCCTATCATGGATCATCAACTTGAGAGCAAAAATTAAAGTAAAGTAGGCAGGAAGATTTCAAGCTATGGAACAATAATCTGGCTCTCTAGTACACTAAAACTGGTGAATGAAAAAACGGAACAATTACTGGTTGAGAGAGTCATCAAGGAAATGGAGATTAAATAATAGAGGTTAAAGAAGGTATGCTAGTTATACTAAGAAGAGACTGAAATTTCAGTTGATCACTTTTCAATAAACCTATATTTACTATGAGAAAGCCATATCTAGCAGCTCAATTAGATTCTCATATGCCATATAATAACTTCACTAGCAAACAAATTTGGTTTTATTTCAAACCATTTCATTTCAATTAGATTCTCATATGCTAAAGTCAACTGAAAACCAAGTTTAATCAATTTAGTTATTCAAAGTTCTCTTTTTTATAGAAACAAGTTCAAATCATATATATTAAATGTCCATGTAGTTAAGGCTTAATGGAATAATTACTGCATTACCTGAGGATCTACATCAGGGTTGATCCGAAGCAAAACATTAACCTTTCTGCCAGCAATTCTTGCAGCAGCTACAATATTCTCCAGATCAAATTCACTATCCACATTGACAAAAACACCTTCTTGGGCAGCTAGTACCAAATCTTCCAAGATCTTCCCATTCCCATTAAAGATACACCTATTCATTTAGATATTAACACCAATCAAACTAAATAAACAGTCAACAAGAACAACCAAATCATTCTTACTCAAACAGTAACAAACAAATTTAACATAGCTCAGCACATTTCGAAGCAAGATAGATACATTAAATATATAATATTTCATTGTAATGATGGGTGCAACAGCAATATGCTTAAAATGTCTAGCACTGACAAGCACAATAGCATACCTACAATATTGATATGTAAAATTTCCAAAAGGTTTTGGATGACCATGACCATAACCAGATGTCTAACAGGGCCATTTAGTGCAAAGACACTCCTCTAAAGATTGTAATACTTTCTATAAACAATTTGACAAGGTTCAGAATACCACCTAATTAACCATTCAAATGCAAAATAGAAAATAAGAAAAATATTAAAATAAAGTGCCAATTTAATCATAATTGCTGCATTTAAAAAGTAAACTAATGAATTTATTCACAAAAGTAAATTTTGATCTAAATGTGAAGCCAAAAGAAAGTAGCTGAAAAAATATGAACAAAACCGAAATGCAAAACAGAATAACCGATGTTTAATCTAAGGAATTTACTTAGTTGGATCGAAGCCGGCACGAAGAGCCAACTTGAGTTCATTGCTACTAACAAGCACAGCACCGCAACCCAACATCCTCAAATGCCGCAAAATCTTGAAATTGTTATTCGCCTTGATGGCGTACCCAATAATGGAATTCTTCAAGCCTTCAAGGGCCTCTTTATAAGCTTCCACATTCCTAGTAATCTGAGGCTTACTATACAAATAAAACGGCCTCTTTTCGACCTTTTCCATGACATCCTGGACCTTGGTATCCTCACAGTAGAGAAAC
The DNA here is from genome assembly GCF_025698485.1 of Gossypium arboreum. Taxonomy (NCBI): domain Eukaryota; kingdom Viridiplantae; phylum Streptophyta; class Magnoliopsida; order Malvales; family Malvaceae; genus Gossypium; species Gossypium arboreum. The sequence continues at coordinate 4,592,325 of NC_069081.1, forward strand.
CCATCTGGGGATTTAGTGAAGCAGTGTTGAAAAGTGGGGTTGAGGGTTTTAGCAGGGTTCTGAGAGAGGACAGCTTTGAGAGAGAGGGAGAGGGAGGGTTGGTTGAAGAGATTCTTGGAGGGCTTGAGGGGCAAAATGGGGGATTTGGAAAATGGGTTCTGGGTTAATGAGTGGTTTAGGGTTTTGGGAAGAAATGGGGAGTGAGAGAGAAGATGAGTAGCCGCCATTAGTGATGAAGATTGCAATGCTCTGCGTTTGTTGACTGTCGTTTTTCGTCTTCACATGGATAAGAAAAAGGGTGTTTTTATATTTGTATAAACTATAAAGGTTACCGCGAAACATGTTAAAACGTGGCGTTAACTAGATTAATTAAATTAAACACATTAATGTATTTTTAAGAAAAAGTAGTAATATTCAATAAATTTAAATATGCAAATATGGGCTTCGCACGGTTAGCAAAGGCTGAGGCCCGGGTTTAAGTTTCATCGTTTGTATTTGTGATAATAGGTCACTTTCTTATTATGTGCATATATTTTATATGGGTTTTATTTGGTTTCTTTTCAGATTTTGTTTAACTTTGTCCGGTTCTTCATTCATTGTGCATTCTATTGGTTGATTCTACACACTATTGTAGTTGGTCAGATATATATTTGTACCTTATCTTGTACTTGTAATTGTATTGATCTTGTGGCTTTCTATTATAGAAAGTTAAAAAAAAAATTTAAGGTAGTGTTTGGAAAGTCACCTAGTATTTAGATTTGGGTCTTATTGCTTGTAATTAGCTATTATAATTAGTAGATCTCACTAAATTGGATCTAATTGGAACATCCTAATTACACTTTTCAATTCTTAAGAGAGATTATGAGAATCAGAGTAATTACACCTAAATCCAATTACTCTAGGGTATTCCAAGCACTCGTACATGATATAACTTTAAGAAATATTTTTTATACAAATTTAAGTTATAAACTTGAACATGTAGGAGTATTTGGGATGGTTATGGCAAAAAAAAAATCTAAATTGTTATCATAAATCTTTTTTTTTTTGGTAGATAAAAACACGACATAAAGCTATTGCATCAACTAGTCCATATTAAACTGAACTAGAACCATTACAATCAACATATCTTTTATTGAATCCAGCAGAGCTTCAAACAACTGGAGCATGGAGCTTCCTATTGCAACATGTTTTGCCGTAAGTAAACATGCAAAACTAAACATTTATCTCATCATTGCACGCATCTTCAATGACCATAACCTCCTTAATAGATGATGTATCATCCTCCATAGGAGCTTTCTTACGGACCCGTTCTAACGCACGAACCAAGCCATTCATAGTCGCTCTCAACTCCATCGAGTCATGTAACTAACTATTCATTACCCTATTAGTCAACTTATCGGGCCTCTCATTCTACACATTACTGCCTTTTGGATATAAAATTGGAGTAGCATTACTTGACTCACCAAAATTAAATAATTTGTTTTCCTTCCCTATAACCTAATCAAAATTTTGTTTCTCCGTTAAATGAACCATCTTATGTTTTTCTTGATTCAAATTTAAAGAAACATTGAGAGGCTGAATCATAAAATTTCCCCGATAACCCTCAAATTCCTTTGGTCCCATCTTAAACGCATTATCAAATTTCCCATTTATTTTTTTAACTCTAACTCCCATATTTCCATTATTGGGCCTCAAAGCTTTAGAAATAGCCTTTGGCCCAATGCCTATCAACAAACCCTTCCCTTTGACCCATTGCCTCATTCTATTTTCTTTAGTTTGGTTCTTGGTCCCTTAAATCCATAAATCCCCAACAGATCCCATCACATTATTTTTCTCCATTCTCCCTTCAACTTTTTCGTCGTCAAACAAGTCATTTACAGTATCTTGTTCATCTCCCTCAACCTCTTCAAGCGCAGCAAATCTGGAGCCACCATTAACGCCGTTCTAACCACCGTTCTTAACCACTCCTGTGAACTGACCTCTTCTCGTTCGTCGTCCTACAACCATCCAGGGGCCAAATGGCTCCTCTTCCACATTCTTTTGAAACCCTCTATTCTCTACAACCCAATTGAAATCTACTGCCTCTTTCTCCGACAATGTCGATTGTACCCCCATACAACTTTCCGATCCATGGCCATAGTGACCGCATTTGAAGCAAATGTTTGGCAATGACTCATATTCTATGCATTGGAGACGACCATTTACCCTCACTTTCAATATTAGTTGTTTTCTTAAATTGGTAAATTACACCAACAGTTACTTAACTTTGAGGTAGCTAATAAAACAGTCACCTAGGTTTCATTTCAGTCACTTAACTTTTGAAAAATAACAAAACAGTCATTAACGTTATAAAAAAGAGACAAAACAGTCACTGATTAATAGTTTCCGTTAGTGTTTTAATAGAACTACTGATGTGGAAAGTTAACTAACTGATATGGCCAAATTAACTTGCCACGTAGGATGTCCACATCAGAAATTAAAAAACAAACCTAAAAAAACCCTTAACAGAGAAGAAGAAGAAGAAGACTGTAAAAAAAAAGTCTTATTTGCCTAATTTGTCGGGGTCTGATTCTTTGCCATTGAAACACCATGTCTTTGCTCTTCTTCTTTTTCTTCTTGGCTCTCTTCCTCTGTAACTCTGTAACCTTCTGCCATTGTTGGCGGGGTCTTGTGGTTTAGCCAAAAAAGAGCAGGATTTTGAAGAAAAAGATACAATCAAGGAAGTTTCATGCTAAGGAATTTACATCTTTCTCGTAATGTGACCTAATTTTCAATGGTGTTTTAAAAGTGATTCGAGATCACTAAATCGACAAATGAGTAGGAAATATTATTAATTTAGTGAGTATAAGTTAAATGTGAAGTTAGGAAAATTTTTGAAATAGTGGAATGTACTAATATATATATATATATATATTAAAATAATTAAAATTGAAAAAGAGATATCGAGACCACGGAATTTTAAATCGAGCCATAAATATTTTTATAAATATTTATGGAGTGTTAATAAGTTAGTATTAAAGTTTCACAAGAAATTTTAAAGTACTTGATAGCTAATTGAACAAAAGGACTAAATTGTATCAAATGCAAAATTGTGGGAAATGATTAAATAGCTTAAATGATAAAAGAAAGAGGGTTTAAAAGGAAAATAGACCCAAGGTCTATTTGGGCTGGACGGCAAGAGCATGAAATCACCAAGAAAATAAGGGGAATTAAGGGCAAAATTGGAAAATTACAAAATTTACTTAATAAAGCTGGGACTAAAGTGGAATTATCTAGATTTCTCTTTATTTTTCTGCATTCTCATTAGCAAAAACACCATGGAAGAGTTCCCTTAAGCTGGTTTTTCATATTTTTACTGCAAGTAAGTTCAATTATTGATTATTTCTTGAAATTTTTGTGTTTTTGTGACTTTTACAACTAGGTCCATTTGTTGAATTCATTAGTTCTTGATTCTATGAAAGAAATTGAAAGTTTCTATGAATATGTGCTGGAAGTATATGATGATTTGACATAGAATTAGAGCTTTAAATTGTTTATATGCTGATTTTATTGAAAGAATTGAATAGAAAGTGAATGTTTGGGACCTAAATTGTAAAAGAGTTTGAAGTTAGAGTTTTATGTGGAAATTCTGAATTTCAATAGTTATGAAATAACTTATAATGTCTAGGAAAAGTATTAATTGAGAAAATTAGTTTAATTGAGGGGTTAATTAAGTAAGGACTGAATTGTATGAACTGTGAAATTTGGGGCAAAATGAAAATCAACATTTTGCACTAAAACAGTTTTGGACAGCAGCAATAGTCTAACTTTGAAAAATCTCCAAAAATTTTAGAAATCTAATTAGAGGATGAATAAAATATGAAATTAAAGCTTATTGAGTCTAGTTTTTTATAGAAGAAACGGTGTAAGCAATGGAATTGTAAATCATGAGATATAATAAGTTTTGTGAGATAATGTCAGAATGATTTCGGGTTCCCCTGTTTTGACTTTGGAAAATCATCAAAAATTGGATAAAAATAATTAAGGGATTAAATTTATATGTTTAAAATCCTTAAAGAGTCTATTTTCAATAGAAATAAGCGAGAACATCATCCGAATCTCGTACGATGAGATAATTAATTCTTAGTGAAGAAGGGTCGGAACTGTCAGACAGCAGAACAGGGGAAACTTTAAAGAATAAACTGTACTTATTGACTAAACCAAAAATTTTGAAAATTTTATGGTAATAAGATAAGTAAGTCTAGTTTTAGGGAAAATTAGCAGATCTTAATTTCGAGTTCTGTAGCTTAAGATATAAATAATTTAGTGACTATGACGCAAATGGACAGTTTTGAATATACATAAGTAAATAGTGAAATTATTGATAATGTTACTTATTGCATGTTATATAAATTAAGGATGTGGAATGGAGAGGAGGAGGAGGAAAATATGTATGAATATTCAGCTAGCATGGCTAATTTGTATATTTTAGGCTCATGGACTAAATTGAATAAAAGTAAAATTTTATGGGCAATTTTGTAAAATAAAAATGTTAAAAATGACCAATTTGCATGAAATGGATTATTTTATTATTTAAATTACAAAATTGAATGAAATTATTAATTTAGCTCAAGATCAGGGAAAAACATGTTTTAAGGATTAAATTAAAAAGTGTTGAAATTATGGAAAATTCTGACATTTTATAGAATTCATAGGTTGTTATCAATTTGTGTGAGAATAACGGCTGGAAATAAGGATTAAATTGCAATAATTTTATTTTATTTTAACCTAAAGATGAAATCGTCATTAATTAAAAGTTTAGGGGTAAAACGATAATTTTGTTTAGAGCATTAGTTGAATGTATTATAACATGAAATAAATGAAAACGACAATCAAATTTCTTTATAAAGATCCGGATGACTTGAATACAAGACTTGAACGTGGAAAAGAAAAGATATCGGATTAATGAAATATCTGATAAATGAATCGGTAACTCCGGTAATGCTCCGTAACTCTATTCCGGTGATAGATTCGGGTTAGGGGCGTTACATTTGCTTACTCGATTTGATTAATTTTGGCATTTTCATCTCCTTATTGAAATTTAATCAACCAAATTTGTACCAAAGATGAAATGCTTTAGTCAAAAGTTCATCTTCTCAATAAGAAGCAGTACACTTAAGCACGCTACTCAAATGATGCCTCTTCGGTTTTCTTCATCTCAGATTGCTTGACCTTCAACAAACACAACCATATCTTCAAGTGAATCAATTCTCCTACAACATATACCACTCACTGCATATTTTGTTCTAAAAAGTTTGCTTATAATGTTATTCAAACACTCTAAAAATGCTTCGTGTATTGGGGTAATTTCAGCAAAATAATTGGAAATTATCATTAGTTGTTTCACTGCAGACTTTGATGCTTCCTCATTTAACATACAGTCTTATGCAGATTAAGGTTGATTGTACTCACCAGTACTGATTGTGAAATACAAATGATTTAGTTGCCACTTTTTTCCTATCATTATTGCGGTTCCAATGGTAGAATGCATGGGTCCTATTTTGGATTTCCAGTGTTGAATGACCATAACTAGCTTCTCTAAATGCAGAATACTCTGGTTAGGGATCTAAAAATCTGCAAAATCAAAAAATCATTTGCTTAATTTAGCAAGGTATTTAGTTTGTAACAGATTAACTGTAAACAAGTAGCTAAATATCATTCCTATATTTGTTGCATATGCCATCAAACTAACCTTCCAGCTAGACCTTCTTGATTTCCACCATCTCCGACAGTGATGTAAACTGGAGTTGATTTGTCTGGTACAGGGTAACGTTCGCCACTTGATAATTGTACCTTATATTTGAGATTCGAACATGAAAATTCAGAGAAAAGAAACATGAGCCTTCCTTCCATAAAATAAACCAATGATTGTACTGAAATAGATACAATGGACAACAAATTATGCATGAAAGAGTTCAGTATAAAGAATTCAGGGGGCTCAAAAATGACTTGAATCCATTGATGATCCAAGACCTTCAGCTTTCCTACACAATGCATGAAGGAACATGTATCGATGGAGATGACATCCACAATCTCACATCACATTAATTGAGTTTTACAGAAAAGATGAATAAATTGGATTCTAGGTGCTAATGTATGAACCAACCCATAAGTCAATTTTGGTTATTAGTCATAAAATTACAATGTGGCAACATGGTACTGCCACTTAAAGATAAACATGCCGACATTATATCAAGTGATGACTAGTGAGGTTAACATCGAGTAGGAGTGGCCTTACCTTTCAAGGAGACCTCTCTATCAAGAAACCCAAAAACAGAGAATGAGACTTTGTTTCGTACAGATTCAGGAGCTTCAACAGCCTGAACCATGTCATTGATCTTGAAGAAAAGGTGCCCCAATGTACTTCTATAGCCGCCTCTTTGTCACATGATATTTGAATAGTAAACCACATCCCAATCTGGAAAAATCATAAGACCTCGCCAAAAATGGCAGAAGGTTATAGAGTTACAGAGGTAGAGAGCCAAGAAAAAGAAGAAGAAGAGCAAAGACATGGTGTTTCAATGGCAAAGAATCAGACCCCGACAAATTAGGCAAATAAGAATTTTTTTTTTTTACAGTCTTCTTCTGCTAATATTTTTTCTTCTTCTCTGTTAAGGGTTTTTTTAGGTTTTTTTTTTAATTTTTGATGTAGACATCCTACGTGGCAAGTTAACTAGCCATATCAGCTAGTTAACTTGCCACATCAGCAGTTCTGTTGAAACACTAAAGGAAACTGTTAATCAGTGACTGTTTTGTCACTTTTTTATAACGTTAGTGACTGTTTTGTTATTTTTCAAAAGTTGAGTGACTGAAATGAAACCTAGGTGATTGTTTTGTTAGTTACCTCAAAGTTAAGTGACTGTTGGTATAATTTATCCTTCTTAAATTAACATAAACCACCAGTCGTGCGAAGTGTCCTCTGCGAATATAACTCGTGTAGACATCCAATTTCACCATTGGACGAATAGTTTGGCCAATCGCCCTAAGCAGACAATCCAAATAAAACCCCTCTAGTAGACCCAGGAAACGTATCCATACCACTTACGATTTGATTTCGTTCTGAGCCGTTGAAAAGTTCGACTACCATGGTTGGACAGTTAAGTATCGACAGTAAATAACCCATCGTCCTCCAACCAAAACCCTATTATAGTCATCCTTATCTTGGAACCTTACCAAAAAAAATCATTCTCAAAATCCATCAATTGGATCGGGCATCTCAGATTCCATAACAGTGTTAATTTATTCAACAAAGCATTAAATCCAATTCTCCCCCCAACATTTTCACTATTATTGTTCTGGCCATTCTATGTTCTATGATTCTTTGGACCCAATTAGAGAACGTGATAGACGGGACACCCTCGACAACCACTGTAGTCACATCACCGTCCATTAAAACGAACTCCTCTTCTAATAGAGTATTCTACGTCAAAGCTTGCGATGCGCCTAAAAGAGTGGATTTATACAATGCTCTTAGTACCTCCAATTCTTGAACCTTCAGTCAATTCTCATCCACCATCGGGTCATCCGTGTTCGGTGGTAACTCTGTCCTGGAATGAACCTTCTTCACGCCACCTACCATAAACTCCACAATATTTGTTAACATAGTTTGGATTCACCAATTCTACTCTACGGAGCTTCGCTCAGTGAATGACTTTTTATTTTTAATAATACTATTACATGCAAAACCATTGTTGAAAACTTTTTACTTTCACAATTCCATATTTTCTCATGTTGACATAACCTATCGAGATCTATTTATTTTCATCATTTCCATATTTAGATGTCTGAATCTATTCTGGAGTTCTAATAATTAGTTATATATTAAGTCTCTTTAGAAGCAAGTACTTACCTTCACTAACCATATTGATTTATTATTTTCTTTTAGGATATTTTTTATCTTTGGAACCAATCAATCTATCATGCTTTAGGCATGTATTACTTTCATTTATTTTAATAGGTTGTCATATTAGGCTTTAAAACATTAGCTGATATATAATACTTGGTTATTCTCATTGGATTGGTAAATACATCTGGTAGTTAACTTGCAATAAAGTGAATTATCTTTTTTGAACTTCTTATTCAAATTCTTTTCTATGAGGATCTAGATAATGATATTTCGTCTAGCAAACATTTCTCTCCCCATAATGTTAGGAAAACTGTCAAATCAAAGTAGTTATAAACTCATATCATAATTAAATCTCCAATTTGTTCAAAACATCTAACAATACAAGGAGATTCATAATTAATATATATTTCTAACTTTATTTGGATACTCATTCTGTACATTGCGATGAAGCAGCTTGAACATATATTGCCCATTCAAAAATTATAAAATAAGTTGTATTTAGCTCCTAACTAAAAGTCAATTGTAATAGGGAATATTTATTATAACTTATGACATGATATGTACAAGTATTTATTCATGTAAAGCATCATATCCTTATACATAGAGAAAAGATTTGTCCTCAAAAGATATGGTTTAGTTATTGAAAGAATTTTTTACTAAAAGTAAAAACAAATAACTTTAAAACAATGAAATGAACTTAATGATTATTGCTTGATTGAATGAGTACATGAGTAGTGAATATATATACATTCAAGAGGAAATAAATCGTATTGAAAGATAACAAATTTAGTTGAAAATTGACTAATTATTTCTAATATTCACCCAACTACTATAACATCAAGACTCGAAGTAGCTGTCAAAATCGACAAAAGTGAGAAGAAGACAACGATTTGGTGAGAATATCGACAACTTGATCATATAAGGGTACCTTACCAACAACAAGAGATCTATCAGCAACCTTCTCTAAAAAAAATTAAATCAAGCTTAACATGCTTAAACTTTGAATGAAGAACAGAATTGGCCACAATCGCCATAGCACTGGAGTTACTGTACCAGATGGTCAGTTTATCATCAGAAGAAACCTAAAGTTCTCATAATAAAGATTCTAACCATGTGATGTCAATAGCTGCAGCAGCTAAACTTCGATATTCAATCTCAACAGTCGATCGAGACACAACTTGCTGTTTCTTAGAGCACCACGAGACAGGATTCCCACCAAAATACACACAATACCTAGTGGTGGATCGACAGTCATCAAAATCTAATCCCTAGTTTGCATCTGTGTATCCGACAAGAGATAACCTCTCAGAAGGTTGAATACACAATCCAAAGTCAATAATGGTACAAAGAAAGCGCAAGATGTGTTTGATTGCCAAAAAGTGGACATCGATTGGAGCGTGCGTAAACTGACAGATACAATTAACAGCCTATGTGATGTCGGGTCAAGTGAGAACCATATATTGTAATGCTTCAGCAATACTTCGATATTCACAAGGATCATCAAGCAGAGTTCCCACATGCTTAACAGAGGATAAGAAGTACTCATGTGATATCGATCCAATTAGTCAATGATGTATTTACCTTGACACAGATAAACAGCACAGATGGATGAATTAGTTACCTTAACACCCAAAAAATAGTGAAGGGACCCCATGTATTTGAGTGAAAACTCGGTGTGAAGTTGGTGCACAAACGCATCAATCTCGACAAAAAAGTCACCTGTAATAAATGATGTTTTCATCATAAACCAAAACATATATATGAGACTCATTAGTGATACGAATAAATAATGAGGCATTAGATTTAGAAAGCACGAAACCAATAAAGATAAGAAACGCCTTCAATTTATTGGACCATGCCTTCAGAGCTTGCCTAAGACCATCTAACACTTTGTTTATCTAACATACAATAAGCTAGCCATTGACATCGATTTGAACATAACCGGGAGGTTGCTGCATGAATACTTCCTCAGCCAAATCATCATTTAGAAAGATATTATTCACATTAATTTACCGTAATGACCACCGTTTAGTGATAGTAATGGACAAAATGGTGTGAATCATGGCTGGTTTGATGATGAGACTGAATGTTTCATAAAAGTCACACCCAAGAACTTGTAAGCAAACTTTTTCTAACCAACCTTCCTTTTCATCGAGCCACTGTACCTTCAAAATTTTATTTGATTTTAAAAATCCATTTGCAACCAATTGCCTTCCGACCCGAAGGTAAGGGAACTAGCGTCTATCTGTGGTTGCGAATCAAGGCAACATATTCATCTTGAGCAGCTAGCTGTAATTTATTATTAGCAAAATCTTCTTCAATAATACAAGGCTCTCGTTCATTGGACTCAACTTCTAGCACCTTTGGTTTAAAAATACCATCATTTGACCAAGTGATCATAGAGTGGGTATTACCAAGCTATGGTGGAGGATCAACTAGAGCAATAGAAATTTTTGGTATGAGAGAGAAAGTGTTAGAGTTAGGACCCAAGCTAATGGTATCATTGTTATCCGAAAAAGAAGAGTCCGAAGTCTGAGCTTGTGCATATTCGAAAATAGAGGTCGACAAATTATCCAAAGGAGCATCACTCAAAGGCATCGTGTATGGTTGAGTGGAGTGCATGAGAGGAAGATAGGTAGTGATTCAGTCGAATGCTAGAGAAACAGATAGAGCACAAACAGGAAACAAAAACTGATTCTCATCAAATACCACATGTTGTGAAACAAATACCCTTCCATCCGGAGTAAGACATTGGTAACCTTTGTGTTGGGAACTATAGCCAAGGAAAATACATAGTTGAGAATGAAACTCCAACTTATGTTGATTAAATGGTCAAATATACGGATAGAAACAACACCCAAAAATATAAAGGTGGTCATACGTTGAGGGAGTACCATATAGGACCAAGTACGGGGACCGGTTTTGAAAGATCGGAGTGGGCAACCTATTAATCAAATGAACAACACATGAAAAGGCATACCCTCAATACTTCATCGGTAAATGGGCTTGAGCAAGTAATGTGAGCCCAACTTCAACTATATGACGATGCTTTCTTTCAACAATCTTATTTTGCTCGAATCTGTGTAGGCACGTAACATAATAGAAAATTACATGTTGAGCCAACAAGGATGTAAATGAATGAAATTCACCAGCCCAGTCACTTTGAAACTGCTTGATATCTTTGTCAAACTAAATTTTAACCATTTTCTCAAAACGAATAAAACTGTCAATGGCTTGGGACTTCTTTTAAATAAGAAACAACCATGTAAATTGACTATAAACATCAACAAAGGAAACATAATACCAACTAGTCCCACAATTAACAGAAGTGTGCCCCATAAGTCTGAAATAACCAAATCAAATGGGTGATGATATACAGTGATGGAAGCAAAAAAAGGTAATTTGTGTGACTTTCATTGCTAACAAGTAGAACATAGATGTGCCAATTAATTGGTATTAACAACATTACAACTTTTTAAAATTAAGCTAACAGTATCTAGTGATAGATGTCCAAGTCGACAATGCCACAACTTGAACTTATTGTACAACTCCGTATTGTGAAAAGACAACTCAGTATCTTGAATGGACCCCAGGTTGATGGAAGATGACACCAAAGAATCGATACAGTCCCTCATGTGTGTAGCCTCGGAGAAAAATTTCCTGAGTCTATATATCCTTTATAAGACAATGAAATGGGCAAAACTCAAAAAATACATTATTATCCCAAGCAAATTGAGAAACTGAGAGCAAATTTTTTTGAATTTTAGGAACATGTAAGACATTTGTTAAATGAAACAATCTACATGACATGGGGATCATGCTATAACCTAAATGCTCAATATGAGCACTCATACTATCAACCATTACTAGAGGAATATTACCTAAATATTCAGTTGAATTATTTAATGTGGAGCCCTCTTAACAAACATGATTAGTGGCACCCGAATTAAGATACGACACGGTCGGCTCAATAGCATTAATTGGAAAATGAATATATGGCACAGCAGAATTTTTAGCTTTCAACATAGGCTTGATAACATTATTGGTGGTAGTGTGCAATCCAAAACTAGCATACCTAGAAGCAGGCCTAGCAAAATAAGCAGTAGGAGACCAAGCCGTAGGCCCACATGTAACATTATGAATAACAGGCCTAACTGAGTTAGCAGCAATAGACCCAATCATGAATCCAACAATAGATGGTCCAGTAGATGACCCAAATTGAGATGGCCCATTCGAATATGACCTAGAGGGCACGAGACAAGCTGAAGCAAACGGGCTAACGGGTGGATAAAACTCAACAAACGGTTCATAAAAGGGAGACCCATAAGAGACAAAAGGACCTTCATGAGCAAAATAGGTAGTAGGTTTTAGGCCAGCCACCGAGGTCCAAAAATGCAACGAAGCCATAGGTTTTAAAGACGATACCGTAGGATCAAGCACCGATGTCAAATGGTAAAAAGATATCACCAAGGGCCTATCAACCGAAGGATCAAACTTATAGAAGCACTGTTAAACAATATGTTCAACGCGACTGCAAATCTGACATTAAGGTCGACCACGGTTACTCCGACCACGACCACCGTGAAAGAACGAAGGCAGGACCTACGAATCAAACACCACACTCATTAGATGAGCCAATGTTGAATCCCTAAAAGCCAATGAATGTTAAACCAGATTTGACTGGGGAGGAATCTCTGACACGAACCTCCATTGCCACTTTCACACTCTAACAGGATATCCATAAGTCGGTTCAATTCCAGAGGCTCTGATAAAAAAAAGTCACCATAATTACCTAATCAAATTCAGTCGAAAGACTAGTAAGAACAATTTCAACTTGCTTAGAAGCAGAGATCGAGTGGCTAGAAGATCACAAGTATTATTGATCTTGGTTAAATACTCTTTAACTGACATATGCCCTTTTTTAACAAATGAATCTCGTATTTCAATCGGGAAACCTTGGCATCAGAGGCTGCAGCAAACAAACGACACACGGTGCTCCAAACATCATGAACAGTATTAGCACTTGTAAAACACGATAAAAGGGGGCCACTAATGGTGAATAAAAGCTAAGAGGCAAGAAGTTGATCCTATTGATGGAAAACAACAAAGTTGAGATTAGAGATTAACTTTTCTTTTTGGTCCAACGCAAATCGAGACTAAATCGGAAGAGTGTCATTGACATAATCGGTAAGAGCATAACCATCAATAATGAGCTTCAATTGATGTTTCCATCGAACAAAGTTACCCTCATCAAGTTTGACTGTATCATGCCTAGGGAATGTTTGAATCACATGAGAAGGCCTTTCTCCATTAGAAGGTGAAACAAGAATCTGAGCAGAGGTTCTTGGAGACATTGCAGCATTGGCGGACTCATTAGGGAAAGACATATCCAACAAACAAAACAGAAAAATGAAAAGGCGACAAATACCATGAAAGAGTTGTATACTAAAAATAAAAACAAATAACTCTAAAACAATGAAATAAACTTGATGATTATTGCTTCATTAAATGAAAACATGAATAGTAAATATATATACATTCAAGAACAAATAACTACTACTAACAAATAACAAATTCAGTTGAAAACTGACTAACTATCTGTAATAGTTATTAACTAGAGGCATTTAATCATTAATTCTACTAAACCATTTATACATATAAATAATAGACATTTGCGATAATTACTCTCATAGACAAAATAGCATTTAATATTCATTGAAAGCTTGAAGAATAAACTCACCAATATTAGCAAAATTGTCCCGATTGCATAATCTAAAAATTTTGTTCTTAGCCAAATCATTAAACAAGTAATCTCACAAACAAGAAGTTGCGATTTGATAAGTCACATGTGGTTATCTTTGTTAGAACGCTGGTACCCCCATGGCACAGTGGAAAAAAATATTCTGTTGATCCAAACCATGGATCCATGTGCGAGGAACGTCGGGGTGAAAAAGGTTTCGAAATTACCCAAACTTCAATCTGAATAGACAGTGAAGCCTCGGCAATGAGAATACTATTTTGCTTTCGAATCCAAGCCGCAATCTTTATGATCCCGACCTCTACGTAATCCACCCAGTTGACAATGAACGGAAGAAATTCCCAAAACTATTTTCAGAGATATTTTGCTTGACGGCTGCTAGACCTAGTAGCAAAGCTTCGGGTTTGTATATATATTCACTTTATAGGGTTTTCTCCCTTTTTATATATAACTCCCCTTATAATTGGTATGTATATAACTAATTCTTAATTTATTAAATTTTAATCCGAACATAATAATCATAATTAAAATAAATAAATATAATAATATTTTAACCGAAAATTATAATTACGTTAATTATAATAAATATTTCGGTAAACTATATTTATTTAAATTTATATACGAACCAAATTCATATATTAATAGAATTATGTTCTCCTTATGTATACAACATCCTTGTAGATATAATATGTTCGATATTTGATTGCCCAATTAAATTAATTCTATAATTAATTTAATTCATGTGACAACCAAACACAATATCAACTATGTTTTATTCCGTTCATTTCAACCATAGGGTGTGACCCTGTAGGTTCTTGTAACGTTAGCAGTAATACTAGAACGATTCTAATGTTACAAACAATGAGTGGCATCTAGCAATGCATCATCGCTACTTAAGTTACAAGAAGTCATGATTCGACATAACCTTTTGTGATTAACCTTTCATGCATTAATCCTTAAGTCCTTTATCCCCGGAATGGACACAAGTCATGGAATAGTCACACTTGCATAGTCTATCCCATGTTTCTTGATACCTTGAGTAGACTATGATACACAAATAAGTATGACATCTCATATCAACTTATTTGAGCATGGCCATGCATTTTTAGTCTCACTCAATCAAGTGGCCTAAGATATTACTCTCATTATGTAGGAGGGACTTATCCTATATTGATCAACCATATCCCTCTATATAGATTGTGGTATATCCAACATCAGCCTTTATAAAACAACCGATTCTGATTAGTACGTTTGATCAGATCAAAATATACAGCTCACGATGTTGGGATAATGATGATCTCAAGTCTGAGGATCATATACATATTAATCACTATAAGTAATGTTGTGACAATTACATAATAATCCAAGAAACATACTCATAGCGGGTCAATCCAATATGTTGTTCTCTAACACACATATTCATGCATTGACTCTGACACTCCATATCAATGACAACTCTTTATCATCAATCAACTACATGTTAGACTTAATGCATTATTGTTGTCCTAGTCAACAATAATACTTGACTAAGGACCTTTTAAGAATAATCATATTATTCTCAGGACATTATTATAAAACAGTTTATTTATACACACAGAAAAGAAACTGAAATAATAATGGCAACGCATTAATAAACATGGTAAAATCAAGTATGTTATTACAACCATCTCATGATTGATCTTTGGGCATACTCTTACAATCTTGTAGATACATCTACTAAAATCAAATAAAATATTTCGCTTTCCAAATAAATGGGCTCATATTTTTTTTCAGAAATGCAAGAAATTCAATTTTAATTTTTGTTAGCAAGGCTCTAATAAATCACCTTCTTTGAGAATAATCAGCACATGATAATTCCTTAAAATGAAGAATTTTCATGTTCTTTAATAAATATCCATTTAAATTCTCATTTATTGCATCATTGTGTATCGAGATGGTCTAACCGATCATGTTAACTAATTACTATATTTGGACAAGTAAACCTCTCGTTTATTATGCATTTGATTCAACAATACTAATGTAAACTTCTAATTTACTGTAACAGTTCAGTTTAGACCCTAGTCAAAATAGTAATTTCGGGACCACAAATCCGAGTCAAAAAATATTTTAATATTATTTTATGTGCTTATAATATGTGAATTGACATATGTGAAAGTTTTGTATGAAAATTTAATCGTTTGTGTGCTTAATTTGATAAAAGGACCGAAACGCGTAAAATGTAAAACTGGCCTTCTAATTGTTAAAGTGCCTATTTGCTATGCCTTTTTAAATGAGAGGTCCTTATGTTGATATTTGACCATTTAAAGTTTGAATGGACATATATGCTTAAGGTTAGTGGAATTTAAATGTTTATAATAAGGCTAAATAAGTAAATTTTGCCGTTAATGTTAATTTAATTAAAACAAACATATGAAATTAAGTTATTATCATCATCTTAGCCAAATTCATCAAAGAAAAAGAATGAATAAGAGCTCTTAAGGTTTCAGCACTTTGAATGGTGATTGAGATCAAGAACCAAAGAAAACGGATTTAGATCAAGGAAAGTCGAAAGTCGTCGAGTAGCCGATTTCGTCTATTCAAATCTGTACAAGGTAAGTCTATATACAAATAAATGTGTTTTGAATTGAATTACTATCGATTATATGCTATTGGACTATGATGAATGACTATATGGGTTGAGAAATATGAGACATCCGAGAAAGTATCGACAACGTTTCGACGTCCGAAAAGCCTCGTAAAACCTTAAAAATAGTTAGGATACATATGTCATGACATAGGATCTGGTATGTGTTCTCGTGTAAGACCACGTCTGGGACACTGACATCGACTTATGATATACGTGTTTGAGAATATAAGGTAAATACATGTACCTTTGTGAACATATGATATAAGTATGAGAAAATATGTTATATGTACAAATGAATTGGGAAATGTGTAGTGTATATGAACCATGTGGTTGATGATAGTATTTGGCTATGGAATATATGCAATTTGATAATGTTTATATGTGTTTATAAAGTTAAGTTTATTTGTATATAGCTTACTAAGCTTTGGAAAGCTTACTTTGTGTGTTTATCATCTGTTTTATAGATACCGAAAGCTCGGGGATCGTCGAGGATCATTACCACACTATCGAACTTTTTTTTTGGTTCCTTTTGAATATGTGAATATTAAAGTATGGCATGTATAGGCTAGAAGTACTGTGATTATGTTTTGTGATGTATATATTTAGTCATGTGATATGGCTTCGTTTTGATTGTGATTATAGTTTGATTTTCGTATATGAAATGTGATGCAATATGATCAATATGATGCATTTATGAATGGCTAAGAGATTTGGTAAGTTTGGTAAGTTTTTTATATATACTTAATTATGGATTTGGTAAGAATATGGTATAAGAATGAATGAGGTAAATTGAAGTTACAAAACAAATGTTTTGGTTTGATTATGACTCATGATATAGTATGTTTTGCTATTGATGTTAAGTATGGAATTTGTTGATAATGAAATGGCATGAAATATGTATGTTTTGGTTGTGAAATGGTTGAGAATTTAGTATAAAATGATGTGGTTTTGATGCTTGTGGGGAGGACCCTTTATGGGTGGCAAATTGGCCTTGTAAATAGCCTATTTTTGCTATGTCTCAGTTATGTTGCTCGAAGGCCATTTTGGAATGAGCCTGGGCAGACTACACAGTCGCACACACGGGCGTGTGCTAGGCCTTTTGGCTAAGTCAATTTTGACCATGGGCTAGACACACGGGTGTATAGTCAGCCATGTGGCCAAGTTAGTAGCCTTCCTAATTTTCACACGGCCTAGCACAAGGACGTGTCTTATGGCCGTGTGGACAAGTCCGTATGTATGCTCTGTTTTGACATGGCCTAGACACACGGATGTATCTAAAGCCGTTTGAGGCACACGACCTGTTCATACGGGCGTGTGACCTGTACAACTTTGAAAAAAATGTTTAAGTTTTGAAAAATCTTGTATGAGCTTGATTTAGTCCCAACCCCTTTCTAATGCATGCTTAAGGTCTCGATAACCTATATAAGGGACTCTATGGTAATGTTTGACCATCATTGATGATGATGTATATGAATTGTTCGTAAAATATTCTGATTTGTCTGGTAATGCCTTTAACCCTAGTTCGGTGACGGATATGGGTTAGGGGTGTTACATTTACCATCTCATATTATTTAACCATACTAATATATACATAGCACCAACTAAAGGAAAATGCGATAGTTTTCCAATACAAATTTCTTACCCAATATAATAGATTTAATTAATCATCTCCTCATCCATTCCTCAATATGATATCAATTAAAACATATATCCTTTTAAAATAAAATAATTTATTTAAGATTAACTAGAACATAGTGTATTAATTATCACTTTATTTCTTCAGATAACAATGTATTAGCTCTTCTGAAGCCTTGAATTAATTTTGTACTATGAAAGATTAACATGTTCCATTACCACATTGAATATAGGGTAACAATTTATTAGATCTTCTAGAGTTTTAAGTTTATTTTATACCTCCAAAGATTGGTTCGCTCATTACCAAACAAAAAAAAATGCTTTTTATCCCTAAAGATAGGGTGCACTGTTGTATTGTCTATGGAGCATATGTTTTCTTTCATTTAAGAAACATTAATTGAATAATAAAATTTTCAGGTGTACGACAGGTACATAACCAACGACTTTTCATAAATTGTCACTTTTCATAAATTGTCTCTTTTCTTTGAAAAGTAGTATTGAGAACTCCTATTATTCTCTTATTTATCTCTATGTTTCCACTTTTAGTGGTCAAAAGTAATTATTACTAATAAGCAATTCAATAATCAACTAATGAATACTGTAATTCACAAAAAAGGATGTAACTCATACTTCTAGAAATTTTGTCTTAACAAAATACATACAATCCATACAAAAATCAAAATCAAATTGTAGACTTAAAGTTTAGTAATGAATATCAATAACAATTATAGCAACAAATTCCTCAATATGAATTATAAAAATCCTAAAAATTGACATGCTAGAATTTAAAATGATAGCATCATAAAGACAATGTTAATATCTTTTTACTATTTAGGTTCCTCATGATTACCAATCTGGTATGCCAAACCAAATTTGACATCATTCTTATCATTCGTTTCCACATTATCTTCATTTCCACATTGTTTCCCTTTTGTTTGATGGAATATTGATAGAATTTAACTAAATGTTTAGATGTGCAGTAGGTATGCAACTAATGGCCTTTGATAACATAAGTTATTTCCACTCCTTAAAAGGTTTTCTTAGGAATTCTTGTTCATCTTTTTTCTTATCTTTTTATTTTATGATTATTATAGTTTCACCTCCACATCCACAATTACATTTTTCGGATTTATTATGTATTGCTATATTCACTTTAGGGAATGGAGTAAATCTAGTAGGACAAACTTCATGATTTTCTTTAATATCGTGTTATTTTATTAAAGCATAAGTAAACATTCAAAATATATCTTGAAATCTTTTTCACGATATTTTTATTGTAGGAGCATGTTTGAAATATGAAAAGTTAAAACAAATTCTCTAACAAGTTCTTATTAGTAATATTCTTCTCATATTAATTTGATTGAGAACTTAATCTTCCTACATTAATTTAATTGAGAACTTATCTTAATTACTATAGAGTTATATTCACTCACAATTATAAAATCTTGCAACTTCTTATGCATCCAATCATAACGAGCTTTAGATAGGAGATTTTGTAACTTCAAGTGCAAGAAATTATCAAATTTCGATGATCATATCTTTCAGAGTTGCACATTTGCATGAAGAAAGCTCACATCTGAAATATAAAAATCTAACATAATTTTTTTCATAACCACCATCACAAACATGCATTAATTTCAATTCAAAATATATTTGTTCATTTTGTTGTCATGATTAGTCTCCAATTATAATTAACATGCTATAATAAAATAAATCATAGTGAAATATACCAAGATCTTTAATATCATCGTATCACCACGGTCATTATCACAAGCACTATTTACTTTCAGATTAACATTTATAAATTAATAAATAATGTTTATAAATTAATAGTAAAAATCATTTATAAAACAATCAATTATTTTTTGTGTACGATGCTTGAAAGTTACCTTATATACATTGTATCAAATTTCAATACCAAATATATGTTATAGAAACTTATGATGCTCTAATGAAATATTTATAAATCATAATTCAACTTAAAAGATATAAGACTTAATTAGATACCATCGACGGGATATTTTACATTGCTTATCTTAAATCTATATTTATAAGCATAAAGAGTATACATGATATAAAAGTCTACTTCTAATAAACATTAAAATCTAAATGTATATTAAACTTATCTTAATATTGATGGGCATTCCTTTAATAATAAAATATTCATAACAAGTTTAACTTTGTTAGTATTTTTAAATACTATTCATTAATAAAGCTTTTACTATTTTATAATCTAACTTAAATTATATTAGAAAAATGTAACGCCCCTTACCCGAGACCGTTGCCGGAGTCGAGCACAAGGCACTACTAAACTTATTTGAGCACTTAACCAAATTTAGATAATTTATATAATACTTTTCAGACAAGCTGTCCAACTGTGTCATAGTTGCTAAATAATTCATATCTAGAGTTATAAAACTCGAAATCCAAATCCGTAAATTTTTTCTGAATTTATACTCATATATCTACTTACAATTTTTTTCTAGAATTTTTGGTCAAGCCAATTAGTACAGTTTATTATTTAAAATCTCCCCTGTTTCAGGGTTTGACTACTCTGACCTTTGTGTATTATGAATCAGATATCTCTCTGTACAGAGCTTCAATGACTATGCTGTTTGTCTCTAATAAAACTAGACTCAATAAGGAATCTGTACATATAAAGTATGACTTCTAATTATCTTTGTAAAATTTATGGTGAATTTCCAAAGTCAGAATAAGGGATCCAGAAATCGCTCTGGCCCTGTTTCACAAAAATTTAAACATCTCATAAAATATAGCTCATATACCTGTTTTGCTTCTTCCATATGAAAATAGACTCATCAAGATTCTATTCCATAATTTATTCATTATTTAATTCCATTTCTACTATTTTTAGTGATTTTTCAAAGTCAAACTACTGCTACTTACCGAAAACTGTTTTAGTACAAATATTGTTAACTAGTTTATAACATCTTTACTTCAATTCATTCAAACTCTATACATGCCATATAAATCTTTAAACATAAAACAAAAACTACCGAATTGATCTGAATAGTGTGCCTGTTGTGTTGATCCGATCTACCCACTTCACTTCAAGTCAATCTACATAAAATATTAAACACACACAAGTAAGCTTATTGAAGCTTAGTAAGCTCATAGGCATATAAACACAAATCATATCAAATATCGTACACAATCATATATCTATTAGTTTAACTATTTCATCCTCCAAATCACAATTTCATTAATAACTCATTGGAATAATTTCCATATGGCAACTCACAATTTAACTCCCTTAGGCCCATTTCTCATTTACTTCATTGTCAAATTAGGGAACAATAAGGGAATTGAGTGCTTCATTATCACATTGCCATAGTAAACCATGGACTTTCACATTGATACGCATCACACACGAAGCCATAGCCTTGCCATGGTCTTACACGGTTCACATATCATCTGAAGCTATATCTCGATATGGTCTTATACTGGAATCACATTATCACATTATACCGATGCCATAGCCCACTATGGTCTTATCTGAGTCACATTATCACATTGCACCGATGCCTATGGTCTTAAACGGGCACACTTGTCACATATGTTTCAATCAACTCATCGTGGTCACGAATAGAAGCACTCAAATCCATTGTTCCTACTAATTTATACTTTTAGTTACACATTATTCATTAGTTAATGCAAATTGATAGTATTCATCAACAATAAAATACTTTAACAATCATAATATTTTCATATCAAAACATTGAACTTTGCCATATGAACTTACTCGGACTAATTTGTAAAAGTCGTAGAAATTGGGGACTATTCTTGAATTTTCTCCTTTCCACGATTCGATTCGTTTTCTTGATCTATAATTATAAAATCATTCCTTCATTAGCATCCATTTCAATTCTATTTCACTTCACAATTTATGCTGTTCAAATTTCGAAATTGCACTTTTACCCCAAAATTTACAATTTTCACAATTTAGTCCTTCTCAATTCACCCATCAATTGAACTAATTTTTCTCAATTAACACTTTATTTTATCATTATAAACTATTTCAAAACCTTTTATATTCTTAATTTCAACAGAAACCTTCAATTCACAACTTTTTCACAATTAGGTCCTAAATATCATTTCCTATCAAAATCACTTAATAAAACCACCTTAATATAAAATTAGAACTTAAATTTCATAATAATTCATCATAAAATTCCCTTATCCATCCAGGGTAACTTCCAATTTCACCCATAAAATCAAAAACTAATGAATTCTACAAGTGGACCTAATTGTAAAAGTCATAAAAACATAAAATTATCAAGAAAAGTAAGAATTAAACTCACATGATGTAAAATATGAAAACCAGCTTTCTCCAGACCTTCTATGGCGTTTTAGCTGAGAAAATATGAAGAAATGTCTAGATTTTTCAATTACATCATTATTTAACTATTAACTTTTATGCTATTTCCAATTTTGCCCTTGTTCACATTGTTTTCTTGCTTATTTCATACCCAAACCGTCCAGCCATTAACCTTTGGGTCTAATTTCTCTTTAAATCCATCTTTTAAATACTTAAGCTATTTACTCACAATTTAACAAATTTTGCGCTATTTTCAATTTAGTCCTTTTAATTAATTAGCCATCCAAACGTTAAAATTTTCTAACGAAACTTTAATACTAACTCAATGACACTCCATAAATATTTATAAAAATATTTATAGCTCGATTTTCAACTTTGAGGTCTCGATACCTCATTTTTGACCCGTTTGACCTAATAAATTCTTTTAATTCACTAATTTCACCATTTCACAAATTCTTCTAAATTCTTACTTGACTCATAAATATTAAATTACTATCTTGTTCAATCTTATTTGTCGAATTTAGTGATCTCAAATCACCATTTCCGACACCACTTGAAAATTAGGTAGTTATAACTCTCCCCTTTAAAAATTTCGTCCTCGAAATTTGTTACCTGAAAACAGATTTGGATATTGTGATCTCATTGACTCCTCTGTTTCCCAGGTTGCCTCCTCCAATCCATGTCGATGCCATAACACTTTTACTAACGGTACTCGTTTATTCCGTAGTTCTTTAACTTCCCGAGCTAATACTTTCACTTTGGTTCCTCCGCATAAGTCATATCGATTGTAGCTCTATCTCAAGATGAGGAATCACATGTGAAGGGTCGATCTATATCGTCTCAACATAGATACATGAAATACATTATGGATCTTCTCAAGTTACGGAGGCAAGGCCAATCTATAAGCTACTGGACCGATCCTCTCAATGATTTCAGATGGTCCGATAAATCGTGGACTAAGCTTTCCTTTTCTACCAAACCGTAAAACTTTCTTCCACGGAGAAACTTTCAAGAACACACGATCACCCACATTGAACTCTATATCTATTCTTTTCAAATCTGCATACGACTTTTGACGATCGGGCGACTTTCAAACTTTCCCGAATAATCTGAACTTTCTCTTTAGTTTCCGAATTAAATCCACTCAGACTAATTTCGATTCACTTAATTCGACCAATACAACGGGTTCTCGCACTTCCTTCCATCTGAGCTTCAAGCGGTGCCATTTTGATACTAGCTTGATAACTGTTATTATAAGCAAATTCATTAAAGGTAAGTACCTTTCCCACCGCCATCGAACTCAGTATACAACACCTTAACATATCTTCCAAAATCAATCACTCCTCGATTGTCCATCATGCGAGGGTGAAAAGTCATACTAAATTCTAACTTAGTACCAAAGCTTCTGTAGTTTATTCCAAAATCTCAAGTAAACCTCGGATCTCGATCGAAATAATTGATGTCGGCACCCATGTAATCTCACAATTTCGACACATATAATTCCGCTAACTTATCAAGTGAAAAATCTGCATTACGACCGGAATAAAATGCGCCGATTTAGTTAATCATCTACTATCATCCAAATCGAATCTTTTTTCTTGAGTCACTGGCAATCCGGATACAAAATCCATCGTCACATGTTCCCACTTCCATTCGGAATCATTACGGGTTGTAACAAACACAGAGGCACTTGATGTTCAACTTTTACTGTTGATGATTAAACATTTTGCCACAAATTCACAAATTTCCGTTTCATACCGAGCCACCAATACATTTTTTCAAATCACAATACATCTTCGTACTACCGGATGAATCGAGTACATACTACTATGAGCCTCGATAAGATATCCTTCTTCAATTTTAGATTATTCGGGACACAAATTCTATTACGATGGTATAACATACCACTATTATCAATAGAGTAATCTAAGTTCAAATTATCCCGAACCATTTGTCGTTTTAACACCAACTTCGGATCTTCATCTTGCAATTCCGAATTCGTTGAAAGAATCTGGTTTTGTCTTTAATTCAACTAATATAGAACCATTTTCATTAATGGACAAATGAGCATTTAACGCTCAAGAGCAAATAATGATGATTTCACTAAGTGCACTTGCCACTACATTTGCCTTACCGGATGATAATCAATGATAAGATCGTAATCTTTCAACAGCTCTAACCATCGCCTCTGTCTCAAATTCAGCTCTTTCTGCGACATTAAATATTTCAAACTTTTATGGTGCAGATACACATAACATTTCTCTCCATATAGGTAGTGTCTCCAAATTTTAAAGCAAATACTATGGCGACTAACTCAAGATCATGTGTAGGTAGTTCCTCTCATGTGGTTTCAACTGTCGAGAAGCATATGCTACAACTTTTCTGATCGCATCAATACACAACTTAAACCATTCGAGACGCATCACTATATACTACATATGGCACACTTTTGATTTAAATGAGTTAACACCGAGCCTCTGTCAACATTTTCTTTAATTGATCAAAACTTTGTTGGCACTCATCGACCATACAAACTCAACATTCTTACGTAATAATTTAGTTATCGGTGAAGCAATCGGTGAAAAATCTTTCACAAATCGACGATAGTAACCACTAATCCAAGGAAACTTCACACTTAGTAACATTCTTTGGAGTTTTCCAATTAATCACCGTGACACCTTACTCGGATCTACCCGTATACCATCAATCGACACAATGTGACCCAAGAATCCCACTTCATGAAGCCAAAATTCACATTTACTAAATTTTGCATATAACTGTTTTCCCTTAATATCGTAGTACAATTCTCAAGTCTTGAGCATGCTCGGATTACGTCTTTGAATAGATCGATATATCGTCAATAAACACAACCACAAATCTATCTAGGTAAGATGGAAAATTCGATTCATTAAATCCATAAAAGTAGCAGGAGCATTTGTCAAACCGAATGGCATAACTAAGAACTCATAATGACCATACCGAGTTCTAAAAGGCATTTTCGGTACATCACATTCCTTTACCTTTAATCGATAATACCGGATCTGAGATCTATTTTTGAAAACACTTGTAGCATCCTTAAGCTGATAGAATAAATCATCAATACGAGGCAAAGGATATTTATTTTTAATTGTTACCTTATTCAGCTGCCTGTAATCTATGCACAGCCTCAATGAACCATCCTTCTTTTTCACAAATAAGACAGGTGCACCCCACGGCGACATACTCGGTCTGATAAACCCTTTGTCTAACAGCTCTTGCAACTACGTTTTTAACTCTCTTAATTCTGCTGGAGCCATTCTATACGGTGTCACCGATATGGGAGCTGTTCCCGGAAGCACATCTATCACGAACTCAACTTCTCTATCGGGTGGTAACCTTGGTAATTCTTCAGGAAATACATCCATGAATTCATTTACAATAGATAGTTGCTCTAACTTTGATTCAGAACTTCGAGTATCAAGAATATAGGCTAAATAAGCCTCATTTCCTTTACGCAACAATTTACGAAAGCGGACATAAAGGAAATCATTCTAACCATGTCATCCAAATTTCCAGACTCAACCAAAATAATGTCTCTGTTTGACATTTCAAACTAATTCATTTTCTCGACAATTCACTATTGCGTCATGTTTCATTAACCAGTCCATGCCCAAGATAACATCAAATTCCGAAAGGGTAGCGACATCAAATCGTGGGAAATCACGACCCTTAACTTTCGGTGGGCGGTTATGACATATTAAATTAACTACCACACTTTGACCTAACGGTTTGTAACTTGTACATCATAATCGTGAGGCTCAACAAATAAGTTCTTTTCAGATGCTAACATAGTGCAAATATATGAATGAGTAGACCGGGGTCTATTAAAGCATACAGGAACATCATAAAGATAGAAAGTACCAGCAATTACATCCGAGTCATTGCTTCTTCTCTCGCTCGAATGGCATAAAATACGGCAGAGCCCTAACTTCGAACGGCTAGCGGTATCTTTCATACCCGAACGAGTAGCCCACAGTAACCTTTGCTCGACCGGGCGTCTTCCTTTTGAGGAAGAATTTTCGGTTTCTCCTCTGTTCCACTTCTTCTACTTGTAATTGGGGACAATCACGAATAAAGTGATCGGTGGCCCCACATTTATAACAAGCCCTAATTTACTTCTACATTCACCGGGTGACTTCTTCCACAATGTTGACACTTGGGCCTTTGGGTATTTTGTACACTACCCACACTAACAAAGTCAGTCGGATGCTTTGTAATCGATTGTCTTGACCTACTTTTTCCTGATCTTTCTGGTACTGAAGTGGCTCGACTGAATTCCTCTTTAGACTTCTTCACTGGTAAAGCCGAAAATGACTTAGATGCACTTCTTTTGAAAGATTATTTACTTCTTCTATCTCGTTGCATCTTTTTATTATATACTTCTTCAAGCTTCTGAGCACGATCTGATAGAACAACAAATTCTCGTATCTTAATGCCCCCTATCATCATTTTAATCTCATCATTAAGCCCTTCTTCAAATCTGATACACATTTCTTCTTCAGTGGTACTATATCTCGAGCATATTTGCTCAGATAAACAAATTCTCTTTCATATTCAGCCACTGACTTGTTTCCCTATTGCAAGTCGAGAAATTCTCTTTCTTCTTATCCAAATATCTTCTACCGACATATTTCTTCTTAAATTCATTTTGAAAAATTCCCAAGTGATCTTCTCAAATTTGGTTTAACAGACTTCTATTGTTTCCCACCGGTTATAAGCTTCTTCTTTCAATAATGACACGGCACATATTAAGTAATCATCTGGTGAGCACGCCATTTGCTTAAAACCCTCATTATACTTTGTAACCAATATTCACTTTAACGGGGTCATCGTCTGTTCTTCCCCAAATTCTTCAAATTTCCATGTTTTCTAAGCTTTTCAAATGGAGAACGTTTGCGATTCGGTTGTCGGAGGAGGTAGAGGAGCAACCGGGGTACTACAGATGTTGAGATAGGGGAGGAGGTTATGAGTCTGATTTCTTTCTCGCACATTCTCATTATACCACCGATTCATGAATCCATAAATCATATTTTGAGTTCTTGTTCTCGCATCAATGAAATCGAGCTTCACTACTTGTTCCTTGTTCGTAGATTTGTACTGCTATTAACTTCTTCTTGCTCGGTTTGTTCGGTCTATCGACCTCTTTTCAAATCGAAGATAATCTATAATAAAACAAGGATTAGATCGGATCATACACAAGACACTATCACAGATTTATATGGCATGTAATTCTAGACACTTTTCACATCATACATATTCCGAGAATCGCTAAACCAAGCTCGATACCAATAAATGTAACACCCTTACCCGAGACCGTTGCGGAGTCGAGCACAAGGCACTACTAAACTTATTTGAGCACTTAACCAAATTTAGATAATTTATATAATACTTTTCGGACAAGCTGTCCAACTGTGTCATAGTTGCTAAATAATTCATATCTCGAGTTATAAAACTCGAAATCCAAATCCGTAAATTTTTTCTGAATTTATACTCATATATCTACTTACAATTTTTTTCTAGAATTTTTGGTCAAGCCAATTAGTACAGTTTATTATTTAAAATCTCCCCTGTTTCAGGGTTTGACTACTCTGACCTTTGTGTATTACGAATCAGATATCTCTCTGTACAGAGCTTCAATGACCACGCTGTTTGTCTCTAATAAAACTAGACTCAATAAGGAATCTGTACATATAAAGTATGACTTCTAATTATCTTTGTAAAATTTATGGTGAATTTCCAAAGTCAGAACAGGGGATCCAGAAATCGCTCTGGCCCTGTTTCACAAAAATTTAAACATCTCATAAAATATAGCTCATATACCTGTTTTGCTTCTTCCATATGAAAATAGACTCATCAAGATTCGATTCCATAATTTATTCATTATTTAATTCCATTTCTACTATTTTTAGTGATTTTTCAAAGTCAAACTACTGCTACTTACCAAAACTGTTTTAGTACAAATATTGTTAACTAGTTTATAACATCTTTACTTCAATTCATTCAAACTCTATACATGCCATATAAATCTTTAAACATAAAACAAAAACTACCGGAATTGATCTGAATAGTGTGCCCTGTTGTGTTGATCCGATCCACCCACTTCACTTCAAGTCAATCTACATAAAAATATTAAACACACACAAGTAAGCTTATTGAAGCTTAGTAAGCTCATAGGCATATAAACACAGATCATATCAAATATCGTACACAATCATATATCTATTAGTTTAACTATTTCATCCTCCAAATCACAATTTCATTAATAACTCATTGGAATAATTTCCATATGGCAACTCACAATTTAACTCCCTTAGGCCCATTTCTCATTTACTTCATTGTCAAATTAGGGAACAATAAGGGAATTGAGTGCTTCATTATCACATTGCCATAGTAAACCATGGACTTTCACATTGATACGCATCACACACCGAAGCCATAGCCTTGCCATGGTCTTACACGGTTCACATATCATACCGAAGCTATATCCCAGACATGGTCTTATACGGAATCACAATATCACATTATACCGATGCCATAGCCCAGCTATGGTCTTATACGGAGTCACATTATCACATTGCACCGATGCCTATGGTCTTAAACGGGCACACTTGTCACATATGTTTCGTCAACTCATCAGGGTCACAGAATAGAAGCACTCAAATCCATTGTTCCTACTAATTTATACTTTTAGTTACACATTATTCATTAGTTAATGCAAATTGATAGTATTCATCAACAATAAAATACTTTAACAATCATAATATTTTCATATCAAAACATTGAACTTTGCCATATGAACTTACGGACTAATTTGTAAAAGTCGTAGAAATTGTGGACTATTCTTGAATTTTCTCCTTTCCACGATTCGATTCGTTTTCTTGATCTATAATTATAAAATCATTCCTTCATTAGCATCCATTTCAATTCTATTTCACTTCACAATTTATGCTGTTCAAATTTCGAAATTGCACTTTTACCCCAAAATTTACAATTTTCACAATTTAGTCCCTTCTCAATTCACCCATCAATTGAACTAATTTTCTCAATTAACACTTTATTTTATCATTATAAACTATTTCAAAACCTTTTATATTCTTAATTTCAACAGAAACCTTCAATTCACAACTTTTTCACAATTAGGTCCTAAATATCATTTCCTATCAAAATCACTTAATAAAACCACCTTAATATAAAATTAGAACTTAAATTTCATAATAATTCATCATAAAATTCCTTATCCATCCAGGGTAACTTCCAATTTCACCCATAAAATCAAAAACTAATGAATTCTACAAGTGGACCTAATTGTAAAAGTCATAAAAACATAAAATTATCAAGAAAAGTAAGAATTAAACTCACATGATGTAAAATATGAAAACCAGCTTTCTCCAGACCTTCTATGGCGTTTTAGCTGAGAAAATATGAAGAAATGTCTAGATTTTTCAATTACATCATTATTTAACTATTAACTTTTATGCTATTTCCAATTTTGCCCTTGTTCACATTGTTTTCTTGCTTATTTCATACCCAAACCGTCCAGCCATTAACCTTTGGGTCTAATTTCTCTTTAAATCCATCTTTTAAATACTTAAGCTATTTACTCACAATTTAACAAATTTTGCGCTATTTTCAATTTAGTCCTTTTAATTAATTAGCCATCCAAGCGTTAAAATTTTCTAACGAAACTTTAATACTAACTCAATGACACTCCATAAATATTTATAAAAATATTTATAGCTCGATTTTCAACTTTGAGGTCTCGATACCTCATTTTTGACCCGTTTGACCTAATAAATTCTTTTAATTCACTAATTTCACCATTTCACAAATTCTTCTAAATTCTTACTTGACTCATAAATATTAAATTACTATCTTGTTCAATCTTATTTGTCGAATTTAGTGATCTCAAATCACCATTTCCGACACCACTTGAAAATTAGGTAGTTACAACTCTCCCCCCCTTTAAAAATTTCGTCCTCGAAATTTGTTACCTGAAAACAGATTTGGATATTGTGATCTCATTGACTCCTCTGTTTCCCAGGTTGCCTCCTCCAATCCATGTCGATGCCATAACACTTTTACTAACGGTACTCGTTTATTCCGTAGTTCTTTAACTTCCCGAGCTAATACTTTCACTGGTTCCTCCGCATAAGTCATATCTGATTGTAGCTCTATCTCAGTATGAGGAATCACATGTGAAGGGTCTGATCTATATCGTCTCAACATAGATACATGAAATACATTATGGATCTTCTCAAGTTCTGGAGGCAAGGCCAATCTATAAGCTACCGGACCGATCCTCTCAATGATTTCGTATGGTCCGATAAATCGTGGACTAAGCTTTCCTTTTCTACCAAACCGTAAAACTTTCTTCCACGGAGAAACTTTCAAGAACACACGATCACCCACATTGAACTCTATATCTATTCTTTTCAAATCAGATCGACTTTTGACGATCGGGCGACTTTCAAACTTTCCGAATAATCGAACTTTCTCTTTAGTTTCCGAATTAAATCCACTCACTAATTTCGATTCACTTAATTCGACCAATACAACGGGTTCGCACTTCCTTCCATCTGAGCTTCAAGCGGTGCCATTTTGATACTAGCTTGATAACTGTTATTATAAGCAAATTCAATAAAGGTAAGTACCTTTCCGGTACTTGCCATTGAACTCAGTATACAACACCTTAACATATCTTCCAAAATCAATCACTCCTCCGATTGTCCATCATGCGAGGGTGAAAAGTCATACTAAATTTTAACTTAGTACCGAAAGCTTCTGTAGTTTATTCCAAAATCTCAAGTAAACCTCGGATCTCGATCGAAATAATTGATGTCGGCACCCCATGTAATCTCACAATTTCGACACATATAATTTCGCTAACTTATCAAGTGAAAAATCTGTTACGACCGGAATAAAATCGCCGATTTAGTTAATCATCTACTATCATCCAAATCGAATCTTTTTTCTTGAGTCACCGGCAATCCATATACAAAATCCATCGTCACATGTTCCCACTTCCATTCGGAATCATTACGGGTTGTAACAAACACAGTAGGCACTTGATGTTCAACTTTTACACGTTGATGATTAAACATTTTGCCACAAATTCACAAATTTCCGTTTCATACCAGGCCACCAATACATTTTTTCAAATCACAATACATCTTCGTACTACGGGATGAATCGAGTACATACTACTATGAGCCTCGATAAGATATCCTTCTTCAATTTTAGATTATTCGGGACACAAATTCTATTACGATGGTATAACATACCACTATTATCAATAGAGTAATCTAAGTTCAAATTATCCGAACCATTTGTCGTTTTAACACCAACCGGATCTTCATCTTGCAATTCCGAATTCGTTGAAAGAATCTGGTTTTGTCTTTAATTCAACTAATATAGAACCATTTTCATTAATGACAAATGAGCATTTAACGCTCAAAGAGCAAATAATGATGATTTCCGACTAAGTGCACCGCCACTACATTTGCCTTACCGGATGATAATCAATGATAAGATCGTAATCTTTCAACAGCTCTAACCATCGCCTCATCTCAAATTCAGCTCTTTCTGCGACATTAAATATTTCAAACTTTTATGGTCTGTAGTACACATAACATTTCTCTCCATATAGGTAGTGTCTCCAAATTTTTAAAGCAAATACACATAAAATCTAAATTAGAATTTTAAAATACCATAAAATTAATTAAAATTAAATATGTTTTCAAACATAATTAAATTCAACTTTTCAATAAAAAACTTCTTTTTTTGAAAAATGTGTAAACAATTTTGCAAAAGTTTTGAAGTTTTCTTAATTACTTTAGTTTGCAAAAGTATAATATTTTTAGATCTAAATTTTTAACAAATAGTTTTAAAATTTTTAAAATTGAAATATGACTTTATCAATAATATTAAAACTAAATTTGTTTTCAAATAATTCAACTGACAATTTTTTACATAATAAGACATTGTAAATTCTAAAATTAATTAAAAATATTTTTAAGTTTATCACTATTTTTACGAAATATGTTTTAATTTCATAACCACATTATTAAAAATTTTAAAAATTAAAAATTTTATGAAATAATTAAATGTAAAATAATTAATACATTCAATTCACACATGCAAAGAAAACTAGTTATATATATATAGAGAGAGATAGATAGATATATAAAAATTTTAAATAAAATCTTAAGTACAATTCAAAAGAGTTAGATAAATTTTGAAAATTTTACCTAATATGTAAGGAATAAAATATATAAAATTATCATAATGATAAATAATATTACCATAACTTTAAATATTATTTAATTATCATAAAGAGAAATATTATTTATCTTAATCTAAATTTGTTATCATTAGATTTCTTTTAAAATTACCATTACCATTACCATTACCATTACCATTATAATTTATTTTTATTTTAATTTTAATTTAATTTAAGATAAAAAGATATATAAATTTTAATTTTAAATATTCTAAAAAATTATATATCCACAACTATTGTATAAAATTATTTTAAAGAATAACATCTTAATTTCTTCATTTTTACACTTCTCCTTTTATGTTCTCACTTTTGATTTTTTTTATATGTGTTACCGATTCATTTAAATTTGATAGTATTAAAAAAATTAAAACATATTTTAATTAAAACATATAATCAAACTATGCATCACACGAAAAAAAAAATTAGTCTATATTATATGACAAGATATGTAAGCATGATATTATGAGAAATGACCCTTTTGACATTATATAGCAATGGAAAATATGGTTTTAATGATAATTTTAAAGATATAAATAAACACTAAAATTTAGATAAATTTTTATCCTAAAATTTATTATTTGTATGAAATTTAAAATTTTACTATTAGGATAAATTACTTATATATTAAGAAAAATTTCTAAATTTTTAGATAAAACTAGTTGTTTAAAATATCCTGTTAAAAATATTAAAATAATATATTTTTAAAAATATTGAGATAAGCTTACAATCCTAAATTTAATGATATCCTAATTGTAAATTTCATACGAAATATTTAGGGGCACTGAAATATTTTTGGGAGTGAAGATGACAAGGAGTAAGAAATGGATTTTCTTATCTTAAAGAAAGTAAGTGCTTGAATTGTTAATAGAAACAAGGAAAATAGGAGTCAAGATGATTCCTAATCTACATCTCACAAAAGAAGATGTTGGCTTATTTGAGAACCCTAAGAGGTATAGAAGATTGGTAGAAAAGTTGAACTATCTCACACTAACTTGTCTAGATACCGCATATGCAACCGGTGTTGTTAGCCAATTTATGACAGCTCCAACCATTCATCATTGGGCAGCTCTAGAACAGATTTTGTGTTACTTAAAATGAGCTCCTAGAAAGGCATACTATACAAGAATCGTGGGCATGCTAATATTAAGTGTTTTATAGATATTGACTAGGCAGGATCTAAGTTTAATAGAAGATCCACCACAAGCTATTGTGTATTTGTTGGAGGAAATTTGGTGTCCTAGATGAGTGAGAAACAAAATATTGTATCTTAATCTGGTGCAGAATCGGAATGCAAATTAATGGTTTAGTCTATATGTGAAATTATGTGAATGCATCATCTCATTACAAAATTAGGTTTAAAGTCTTCATTACCAGTAAAATTATGGTGTGATGATTAGGTTTCCCTTCACATTGCCTCAAATCTCGTATTTCACGAACAACTAAAACATATTGAAGTTTATCATCATTTTGTTCGCAAAAAAAATCCTAGAAGGATTGATTTATAATAGTTACCTAAAAACCAAAAACAACTCTGATATTTTCACAAAACCTCTTACTAGGAATCGAGTTCAATATCTATATAACAAGTTGGCCATGATTGATATATATACTTCTAGGGATGGCAAAACTCAAACCATCTAATAGATTCTAAACCGCTCCGCTCTGAATGGAGTTGATTTTTTTCTTGAAAAGTAGATGCGGGGTAGGGCGGGATAGATTTTTTCTTTTGGATAGTGGGTATGGAGCAGTTACGATAATTGCTTACCCCACCTGCACCCACTCCACTATATAAAATTACCATTGTATTATATATATACTATTAAAAATGTAAAAGTGTACTAACATAATATAAAAATAATATATATTTTATGTTAAAATATTATTTTAATAATTATGTTTAAATATTTTACTTGACTTTAAAAAATTGAAAACATTAAAAGATAAATAGTAAAAATTAAATTGAAGCAAAGGGAGGATGGATGCATCTAACATCTATGGAGGTGGTAATAATTTTCAAAATTATACATCCCTAATGAAGTGGAGTGAAGAGCGGAGCAGAACATATCAATTATGGAGTGATAGTGAATTTAGTAATATTCGCCTTCACCACGCTTTATTGCCATCCCTATATATTCCAGTTTGAGGGGAAGTACTAATAGGTTATAAATATATATATTTAGGGATTAAATTTTATGCTATTTTCATATTCAACGAATAATATATATTCTCTTGTAAATCAATAGAGAAAGATAACTTATTCTTTCTAAATATCACTATTTTAACAAATTTGAATATTTAATTGCATAACAAGAATATAATTTATAGATGAATATTTAAATAAATAAACAATTAATTAGATAATTTATGCAATTGGTTTAATTATTTATGTAATATTTATTATCTGAATATATTTCTCTCACGAGATGGGTTGATGAAGTATATATAAATCCAGAATTTAGGACTAGTTTAGCATTACTTTTAATAAGCATTTTGAAATAAAAAGTATTTATAAAAATATTACTAAATAAAATGCTTTTAAACTTTTTAAAGGTGTTTTAATAATTTTAATTTTAGCTCAAAAATACTTTTTGACCTGAAGAAGATTAAACTAAATATTAGCCTAATTGTTTCAATTAGTGTTTCAAATCTGGATATCCATGTTTCTAGGCTGTGACATCGGCCGAGAAAAAAGATGAAGACAGTTAATAAGTTAGTTAAAGATAAAAAGACTGGAATGGTTTTTGAATGGAGTTGCATGCATGTCGCCAAACCGGAACAAATTATGTTTAACCTTCTTCTCAATAATAGTAAAGCTTAAAGATCTATGTTAAGAGAGAACTATATATGACAATACCAATCCTGGTGAGTTGTTTTTTTTTATAGTTTTAGTCGGTTGTTATTTAAACCTATCCCTTTCTCCATTAGCCCTCAGAGTCTTAGACTCCTATCATATGGTATAATCATATTCTCTTCAATATTGATTGGATAACATTTCTGTCATTAGATTGGTTCAATCTTTTTCAGCTTTTTAGTTATTTGTTATCATATTTGATTTCATTGGGGCTTATTTGCAGATGTTCGGATTCGATTCTGCAGGCCGTTAATATTGAACATCTTTGTATGAGTGATAACATCTTGAACCTGCTGCCCTGTTTTGAGCTTAAAGGAAGTCCTCAACATTGTATTCATGGCTGACACTTTGTCTCAACCTGTTGAACGACAAGTTAGAATAGGTGATCTTTTACAAACATTTTCAGCTTTTCTTTTATTTATTTATTTTCCATTTACTGTAATTCATGTACACTAATGGTGGATTTAGATGCATGCCAGATATCTGACTATGGTTTTAAATGGTGAAAGATGAATCAAGAACTCAAAAGAAACGCAAATTGTGTGCATGAAATTCAATGATATTAATAATTCTGGGTTTGTTGATATAATTCGGGGTTTGAGAGTGGCTTGTTTTACAGGTGCAGAAAAAATTGATGTATATAACTCGGAGGATGAGAAGAAAAAAAAGCTTGGGTCTCTTAAGAAAAAGGCATTGAGTGCTTCCAGCAAGTTTAGACATTCAATGAGAAAGAAAAGCAGAAGACATAGTAGAGTAATGTCGGTTGTTAATATAGAGGATGGCCTTGATTCTGAAGAGCTGCAGGCAGTGGATGCATTCCGCCAAGCACTCATCTTAGATGAATTACTGCCTGCTAAACATGATGATCATCATATGATGCTAAGGTCACTATCTTCCATTCAACAATACTAAGCTTCGATAGGAATGGTATTAGGTTAGGCCATTAACTCCTTCTTTGATCATACAGATTTCTTAGGGCCAGGAAATATGATCTTGATAAAGCAAAGCTCATGTGGGCTGATATGCTCCAATGGAGGAAGGAGTTCGGGGCCGACACGATAATGGAGGTACATCCACATATGTCTCTGTGTGTGTGTGGAAACTGTTTCCATATTGCAGAACATATATGATGCAACTTTTAAAACTGTCTGAAATTTTCTTCCTGGAACTTCTTTGTTAAGGATTTTGATTTCAAGGAATACAGTGAAGTGGTTAAGTATTATCCGCAAGGATATCATGGAGTTGATAAGGATGGCCGACCTGTTTATATTGAAAGGCTTGGCCAAGTTGATGTTAACAAGCTGATTAAAGTTACAACAATAGACCGGTATTTGAAGTACCATGTAAAGGAGTTTGAGAAGACCTTTGCTGTTAAGTTCCCTGCTGCATCCATTGCTGCCAAAAAGCAAATTAACCAGAGCACAACAATATTGGATGTGGAAGGAGTGGTATGTTAAATTTTCTGCTTAGATATATATATATATATATACACGCATATTGCTTCACTGCAGTTCTAAGACCTGGCATCATAAATGAATGTTCAGGGGCTTTCGAGCTTCAACAAGTCTGCAAGGGAGCTCCTTCAGAGCCTTCAGAAGATTGATGGTGACAATTATCCTGAGGTGCTGAATACTCATTACTCCATAAGCTCCGTTTTACGTGTCAGGAGATGCTAATTGGATGCTTTCTATATTACAGACATTGAACCGCATGTTTATCATCAATGCTGGCCCCGGATTTAGGATGTTATGGGGCACAGTTAAATCGTTCCTTGACCCGAAGACCACCGCAAAGATCCATGTAACTATTGATTCACCATTTTTACCTGACAATACATTTGATTTTTGCTACTATAATGTTGCTAAACAACTTTTCACCAGGTTTTGGGTAACAAATACCAGAGCAAATTGCTTGAAGTAATTGATGCAGAGTGAGTGTTTTTTTTCCTCATTAGTTGAGAATATTATATTCCATGAATTTCAAACTTTCTATATTTAAAGCATTTATTTCTTGTGGTTTTCATCAGTCAATTGCCAGAGTTTTTGGGGGGCACCTGTAATTGTGCTGACAAAGGCAGCTGCATGGTCTCCGACAAGGGTCCATGGAACGATCCCGACATATTGAAGGTAGTCAACTTAAGCTTGAATGATATTTTGGTGAAATATCTATGTTATATTATACTTGGAATAATGAAATTGAGTACATTTTCATGAGCTTAGAAGGTTCAAAATGGTCAAGGCAAGTGCACAAGGAAGAATATAACAGATGTTGAGGAGAAAACAAGTGAAGAGGTAATTCCTCTTACCCAAGGCTCTGCCATCTCAATATCTAGTACTCTACAAAATGAGTGCCTAACTTTTTCTTTGATATTTTAGGACATGAAGAAGAGCTGCCATTTGGATGCAAAGACAGCTACAATGCCTGAAGTAAGTTTAGTTGTTCTCATGCCATGTCCACAACGGAAACATACGAGATAAATCATGATTCATGCAGCTAAATATTGCAATCAGTTTCTGCATCTATGTGAATCCCATCAGTCAACATAAAAGTACATGTTTTATATATTGCAGAATCCCATCAAGAGAAAGACCCAGAGTTCCTTTGCCTGTGACAAGTTTATGCCAATGGTTGACAAGGGTGTACATCCTTCCTGGCCTAACGCTGAAAATTTTGACATGTCCAAAGGTAGATTTTTTGCATTTGAGTACGTTTTCTTGAGTTTTAAAGAATGTAGCAATAACACCATTCGTTTGTGACCCTTTTTTCCCAAAAATGTAGATTGTTACCAGACGAAGGATGTTAGGATGGCTACTCAAGGAATGGGCACCAACATTTTCGGAGGAATTGTGGCCTTGATTATGGGAATTATAGCGCTGGTTCGCTTGTCCCGCAAAATTCCTAGGAGACTGACTGAACCTCTTTTGTATGGTGGTCAAGTTTACTATGCTAACCCAATGATCACAGGCCCTGCCGCTCAACAAGCACCACCTATTAATGACGCTGACATCTTTGCCATGATGAAACGCATGGCTGAATTGGAAGAGAAGGTGACTGTACTTGTCGATAAACCAGCAACGTTGCCACCTGAGAAAAAGGAGATGTTGAATACTGCTTTAAGCAGGGTCGGCACCCTGGAACAAGAGCTATCTGTAACTAAGAAGGTAAATAATTACAACTTGGCCATCCTACTGAAGAAACCGATGAAGAACACAAATTTGTCACTATCTTTGAATCTTTAATTGATTGTGTTTCCTTTCTTGCTTATGCAGGCACTTGAGACAGCCATTGATAAACAGCAGGAGCTTCAGACCTACATTGATAAGAAAAAGAAGAAGAAGAAGAAGAAGTTTGTAAGTTATCAAAAGTCAAATCATGCAAACTTTATTTATGTATATATGTGTATCCCTCACATCTAATTTTCTTGGATATGTGGCTGCAGAACCCATTTCGCTGGCTAAGATGAAAATTGGGTGCTGGATGGCGTAGGTGACATGCACTGAGATTTCAGCCCATAGATGTATTGCTTGCTTATATTGTTTTGCTTTGTAAAATATTCAATTCCAAGCCCTTTAAGTCAGAGTTTGGCAAATTTCTTAAAAGATATTGTAATATGTTGAACAATTATTGGCCCAAATGGGGGTCTTCTTGGTTGGCCCAAGTTGTAATGTTCTTCAAGGTTAAAATTGTGATTAAAAAAGTGAAGAAAAGAACTGCTCAAATCTTAGCTACAGAAGAGGATTTTAAAGTCCATTTCTCAAGTTTCCACAATTTTATGAACATTAACCAAGTTCAGGACATTTATTTGGCAAACGCGATATAAGTGAAACTCAAACTTTTGACAACGAAGTTCCGAAAGCGAAAATATATATGAATCCCCTTTTACTTTTGAAGTACAGCAATTTCAAACATTACATGGAAAGAAGGAAATGAGACGAGCCTGAGAGAATTGACGGTTTCATTAGTAGGATTTATATTCAATTCTGAGCGAACAGGCAATTACATTGCTCGTGGATCAACATAGGCCGCTCCATAAAACCGTAAGCGGTTTTGTTTTTAGTCTCTTCATCAGCAGAACATATCACCAGCAAAACTTCTTTTTCTGAAACCAAGAGGCATACCAGTCACAACCACAAAAAAGTTAAGCACAAATCTAGGAAACGTACATAAACAACGGGAAAAACCAATGCAATGATATACCCTTAATTTGGCTTGCTCTCGACTGTCTAGGGATGCAAACAGCTCCTCTTGCCTCATCAAAGCTTCGTGAAGAGCCTATTTAATACAGCACATACATGCAAAAGAAATGAAAATTTGACAATGAAAGCAAGAATGGCCATAACTGCAAAATGTCTTAGAGAAAAATAAATAATTAATTAAAAGCCTTATCAGCAAGCTATACCCAAAATAAGTGATTAATCAGTTGATAATGAATATTCCATAGAAGACACTGAGATTTCTAGAAAAATGAGCAATCTGGGAAGCCAGTTAGCCTAATAGGAAATAAATCCAAATTCCCGAGAAGAATTATCAGAGCTTTGCACTAATGCAAAATGCAATCTCATTAGCCCAATCAAATACTTTACTGAAAATATTATTTAATGGCTTACCTCACTCACAGGATACGGTTCAGGGAGAGAAATATGGATAATGTTTGGAAAAAATAATACCATTATTAAGATTGCCAACAGTACCTTCTTGGCAGCAATGAGCTCTGCCTCTAGAGCTTCAACACGACATACAGTAGAATTCAACAACTCCTCTTTCTCATAAGGCATCTTAGATGGCTTCGCTTGTAGTGTAAGAACTTTCTCCTCAAGCTCACCCAACCTCTCAATAACAGAAGATAGAAGATCAGCCTGAGTCTGAAGAGCTGTTGGAGAAGGGGCGCGACATTCTTCCTTTTGAGTTGCATTAGGTGTAGGTTCAGTAACATTTTGACAATGACCAGAAACTGAGTTAGGTAGCTTTCTGGTTATGTTCAGTGCCACTGAGTGGAAGAGAGTGTAAACTGTCATGAAAAAAGCCATGAGCATCCGCAAAATCCAAGTTCGAATTCCTTCCTGGGCCTTGGGAGTTTCAGGAGCTGCTAATGTACCTGATTATGAAATAGCATTTCATTTTCCTAAGCATGTTATAAAAGGTCTAAGCATGTTTTAAAGAAGAAATGTAGCTTATTAAAGGGTAAAACAGTATGCAAGAGTACATTTGTTAACCTTTGGAAGCAGAAGGCCTCAAGAGGGAGGTTTGTTTCTTCCAACTAGAATCAACAGCTTTATCAACCATGGGAACAAATTCATCATAGCCTGAGAAGTTGCCAGCATAGCTTGTTTTTCCAACTACCTTAGTCTGCATAATTTACAAAGCCAAACAAGCAAATTAGTTACTTCTAAAAAATGCCAATGATCCTAAACTTCGGTGTAGAAACTGATAAGATGCATAATGAAGTCTTTATCAAGTATCCTTGTAAGTCATCATGAAACTCATAGGTTATAAAATATTGTCAACAAACCACCAAAAAATTAAAAGCAACTGTTAAAAGAATGCAAATAGCTGATCCAACAAAAATAAATCAAAACATCTAGTCAAGCATTCTTCTATTTAATGAACCCAGTACTCCAAAGCATTTTGAGTGTTCCAAAAGCAGAAATCCATGTTAAAAGCTCTTCTACCCAACCATTTATATCACTCATGATGAATGTAGTCTGACACAATTATCAGCTACAAGCAAAGTACTTCAATTCCCAAACCCGACAAAATGTTAGAAGGTAAAAAGGAAACCCACTTCTTCACAAACAGGGGTCAGCAGAAGTTGTGAATAACTCTTCATAGCTTTTGGGGATGCAATATCTTCAGCCTCTGATCCAGATTCTGCAGTGGATGTATCACTACCTTTCAACTGTCATACAGCCCAAAAGGCAATGAGATAGTGCAATATTTTTACCTCAAAACAGGAATATCACTAAGCGACGAAGAAAAGGGCCATTGAAAGTTAAAAAGATCATATACCATTGGACATTGTGGCTTAACATATGCAATAACCTTCCCATCACTATTCAGAACTTTTACAAATTGCCTGGCACCCAATGCCACACCATTAAGAACCATCTGAGAAAAAACACGTGCATTAAAATTTTTTGTGAGAAAGATTGCACGGATGAAGCCCTTGAAATTAACAGCATTAACATACAATAAATAACAAAGCCAGTTTATAACCTTCATTATTTCTGGGTTCTTCCAAGGCCCCTTATCAGACCGAAGGCAACCTCCCTGATCTGCACAGGCACAGCTACCACCTAGAAACCCTGGCAACTCACTGAATGGATTTTAAACATCATTATAAGCTATTAGAAAGAAGGCAACAGGAGAGTGAAATATAGTAAAAGAATATATACTTTTAAAGTGAAACAGATGATAAAAATTATACTATCATAGGAGAAAAAAACAAATATAAATCGAGAATATATCATGTCCTGAAAGTTCTAAGTGTATTTACCTGGCATCAATAATCTCTAGCAGTTTGCTTTGGTACTTATTTCCGATAACCTAAAGTTATTCCACAATATGTATATATGTATGTATAATTATGAGTCAGCAACAAATAAATAAGAAGTCAAAAGCCACAAAAGAAAGCATGGTCAATTTCAAATATTGCAGAAAAGTATTAACATACATGAATCTTGGAAGTTGTTTTGGGATCTAGAAATGTCTTCACAGTGTTCCACAACAGCCTAAAACCAGGTCCAGAATTGATGATAAACATTTGGTAAAGAGTCTGAAAAAAAAAGATCAGAACAAAAAGTTCAGCTCGAAAGAAATTAATATAAAAATCTTTCAAGAAGCATAAGTTCACAATTCATCCTACAAGTTGAGATGGCAGACCTCAGGGTAGTTGTCACCATCAATCTTTTGCAGTCGCATAATCAGGTCCCGTGCAGACTTAGTAAAATTCTTAAAGCCCTGATAAACAAACAAAAAGAAAACAATAGTCAGTTAGTCATTAACTCAAAGCCAAATATAAGGTACTAACAGGGCAACAAGCGATTACAAGAAACATACCACACCATGAACGTCTAAAATTGTTGTGCTTGAATCTATATGCCTCTTCGCGGCAATAGTACATGCAGGAAACTTCATAGTGAAGGCCTTCTCAAACTCTCGGACATGGTATTTTACATAACGGTCCATAGTCGTAACTTGCATGAGCTTGTTGGGATCAACTTTTCCCAATCTCTCAATATACACAGGTCTTCCCTCCTTATCGACACCATGATGACCATGAGGATAATACCTTAAGACCTCATCCAACTCCTTGAACTCAAAATCCTGAAAATTAAGGAAGAATGCACTGAAAAACATGGATTATAACCAATTCTTTCAGGCAAATTATTAATTGTGATTACCTCCATGATGGTGTCAGCACCAAACTCCTTCCTCCATTGGAGCATATCTGCCCACATGTGCTTAGCTTTATCGATATCAAACTTTCTTGCTTTCAAAAACCTACAAAAGAGTAAGGCCAGAAACTAATTATTATTGGTCACAGTATTCAAAGTTTGCAAGGCAAACTAAAAATGGGAGAGCAGAAGAGAATATGCAGAAGGCTCCAAACAAAAACGAAAAGGATATATCATATCAGCAAGCAGAAAATAGATGTGTTGAAAAACAAAACAAAAAGCATAACAATGATAAGACCAATAGACTCACAGTTCTTATTGGTTTCTTTATCAAGCCAATTAAAATTCAAATCAAGATTTTAAATGGTGAACCATGAAGCATAAACAATCATTAAGGAAATTACTATATATAAAAGATAAAATGTTTTGTCATTAGGCTATCCACTACTAACTTGACAAAAAGAAGAAAAAAAAACCCTATTATGTTGAGGAATATGAAATAAAATTAAGAGAAGGAGAGCACCTCAACATCATGTGATAGTCGTCGTGTTTTTCTGGAAGCAGTTCTTCCATGATTAATGCTTGTCGAAATTGATCAACAGCCCGTAGCTCTTCAGCATTGCGAACATCCTCAATGGATACAGAGCTGACACGGCCATCACCTTTCCTTCTATTACTCTTCTTTTTAAGAGAATGCTTAAATCTAGCAGATGCACTTATTGCTTTCTTTTTCAAGGATCCAATTCTTGTGCGCCTTTCATCCTCTGAGTTCTCGAAATCAGATTTCCTCTCTCTCCTCTCATCACCACCATAAAACCCCTCAAAGCCTTTCTCATGACATATATCAAAGCATTACAGTTAAAAACAAGTAGTGTTTAGATAAAGAAAAAATAAAAGA
This sequence comes from Gossypium arboreum, assembly GCF_025698485.1. NCBI lineage: Eukaryota > Viridiplantae > Streptophyta > Magnoliopsida > Malvales > Malvaceae > Gossypium > Gossypium arboreum. Next base: position 4,636,029 of record NC_069081.1, read on the forward strand.
TGAAGTGAGAATCATTTTTTCACCTCATTTTTACCTATATTTCTGAAAAAAAATCTAAAAAAGCTACAAATCATGGCAGAAAATAACAAAATAAGAAGTCAAAAAAATAAATAAAATGAAAATAATGTCTATAATCTCCAATGTTATATCTGACAACCTAAACAAGAATCGAATTCATTTATTCTTTAGTTAAATCGAGTCTTTAATTTCTCTTCCATTATCTGCAATACCAAAATTTTCTCAGCAACCAGACTGTAGCAACAGTAGAACCCTAGAATAACAAGATGAAGAAACGAACGAAGTTAAACTCACAAGGCCGAGCGAATCGATCGAGTGGCCCCGACATCTACACTCCGTCTCGAAGAATCAAGGCTTGGCCGCCGGTGATCCGACTTACTGGCTTTAGGTCTAAATAGTGTGAAAATGGCATCAGTGTACACGCACGAAACGTATCAAAACCAGCATTACGATCAAGAAGCAAGAACAAGGTAAGTAAAGAGCCCAAAATTTTAGGTGGTTAAAGATTTGCTTCTTATTTTAATTTAATCACAAAAAATAAATGAATAAATAAAAGAAGTGAAAGAAAACGAACCACTTACTGCGTCTTTCTCTTTGAGAAAAATTAGTAATTGATGTGTTTTTACGTCACGGGTCACGAGGTAGATCCGACGGTCATAAATGTGTCTGTCCAGAATTTTAACTCATCTTGGAGACTATGGTTAACAAGTAAAGTAAAAAAAAAAAAGAATTTTGATTGAAAATAAACAAATAGAAACTCGCGGAGTAAACGACGGCGAATTTAGAGAGAGAAAGGAATTGGTTGGGGACTTGTCCCAATGAAAGGAGGGCGTAAAGGAAATTATGGGAGTTGATTGAAGGGGAGGTGGAGCCAGGGGATTTTTTTTTTATATTGAGAAGAGGTGATGAGAGAGCAGGGTAGCGACGAATCTGTCGGTGGTAGGTAAACTGTACCCGATAAAGGACATTGCTGGCACTGTAATTGGGTAATGATTCTGTCACTGCCGGTGTTTTAAATAAATATGGTACTATTCAGTGATAGGGTAATAAGTTTCCTCAATTGATTGTATCGAGAAAACTAATTTCAACTATTTAACATTCTATTTTTAATATACGCCTATTTAGTATTAAAACTGGGATTCAAATATAAATAATTGAGTTTTAAATATAATATATTATCAAATTAGTTAACTTGAAAAAGCAATTCAATTTTTATTTTAAAGAAAACAACATCAAATTTTGTTATAATTTAAACTTGAATCCAGAGAATTACGCAATTTATTTTTTAAGATTTAGGTGCGACTGGGACTGAAATTTGAAAAAGCTGCCCCACCCCTTTCATAGCATCAAGAGTTTTTCTCAATTATTTATTATACCGCTCAATATTTGAAAGTTAGAATGGAAGAGAAAATTAATAATTCTTTTCTTTGGTTTTTTAAATGAAATTACAGTGCTTATGATGGTATACTAGAATGAGAAAATGGAAAACATGAGACAAAGATTGGGTCACGGAACTCTTTTTGATAATTATCAGACCATGTTTCATATCAATATTTGAGCATTAAAGTTTTAGTGTCATGGCTCGCAGTGATTATCGTATCAAGTGCATTCAATAAAGGTTGATCATTTGATCTATAAAAATTGATCCGATTCAATAAATTGTTAGAAATACTTGTCAAATTGAAGATGAAGATATGATAACATAAGCTATTTTGGTAAATATGAGAACTAATCTTAGAATATTAATAGGAATCATATCTTATAAAAATTAGATTATATTTGATTATGTATCTTATAAATCTCATAATTTAAGGGATACGTTAGTCTGGTCCTAATTTAAAGATATTATTATTTTTTTATTCTTTGTGAATGAGAGAATATTGAAAGCATTTGTGGTGGTTAGGTTGATTTAGGCAAATTTAAAATGAATGGATTACCTAAGGTCATATAGATTGCGAGACAAAATATCTAGCCTGCGAGACTAGACGTTTGGCTTTTTTCTCTACTCAATAACATATAAGATGTAGAAGCTTATATAAATGCAAGGGTTGAATTCAAGCACCCCACAATATCTCAAGATCGGTACTGAAGGATGAAAGAAACCAATTAAAGTCGAGTGGAGCGGATGCAAGAAGGGAAAGGATGATACGGTCAAATGATAAGACTCCATTGAAGCTGTGGATCAACCCGAATTATGAGGGTAATAACAACATAGACTTTGCATTGTTCATTGAAAACAGGAATAAAGGTGATCGATGTAGCCATTACCATCGTCATTAAAGCAATGACATACAGGGTTTGCAAAGACGTAATGAGGAATCATTTCTTGAACCAGAAATATTTAAATAAATAAAAATCCTGCCCAAATAAAGAAAAACTTTGGTTTTTATCTAAACTCATTTTCTATACCTCGTATGTTTGCTAAACTCTCTCTTATTTCGGCCAAGCCTTAAACAAGCCTATCATTTAATATTTCGTTGTAAGCTCATATTTTCATTACCTCTTTCATCAAATAATCTTACCTTGCATAGGACAAAAATTCACTGCCCCTTTGCCCCATCAATATTATTGGTCCACATGTACCATTAAATTTATATTTGGAGTCTTGTTAAAGCCGTGCCCTTTTTCTCTGCTTCATGAAGTTTCAGTTTTTTGGGGTCAAATTTCTCAAGTTTCAGTGAAAATAGAGTGTTTCTTTTAGGCCACAACAGAAGCTCAGGAGATCTGATTTGAGAGGCTGCCAGAAACGGAGTTCAAGTTAACATCCAGGCAGCCGTTTATGGGCGCCTTGACTGTGTATTGGATTCTCAGTTATTTAAGTGTAGGGATGCATAGAGTAGATGTCGGTGCTCCCTGATTATTGATGCATAGCATACAAGAAATGGGTTGTTGATGATGTGAAGCATTCATATGAGCATTTCAAGGCCTCAATGCCTTCTTTCAATAGATTCCCTCTCATCTTTGATGGGAGGTGCAATAAACCATAAATGACTTTTAAATGCCTGCTTCTTAAGTTCTTTCTCAAAAATACCCTATAAACATGTATGACATAAACTCAGTTTCTTGTTTAGTAAGCCAGAAATTACCATGGCTTAGTAAGTGTATGTTTTTGGATTAAAATGATGACCCATAGTCTCAGCTTGATACAAAGATCACTGTTGAGACTTAGAACTCATGTATGTTTCTGGATCCATAACTTGTGGAGTGGTTTAGTAAAGTGTTCTTTCAGTGGCTTAAGCTTCTGGTACCTGACAATTATAAGGTTGCAGATGGATTGAATGAGACTAATTTTAGATGTTTTTTGACACTCAAAAAACTTCAGATGCAATATTAAAGCATAGCATTCGATAAATCCTTATTTGGATCTTAAAAGAAAAAAGAGTAAATGAAACTTGAGGAGGAGGAAATGAAAAATAGTTGACGACGTTAACAGAAAGTAAAAATATAAAATTCATTATCATACGTGGACCAATTAGATTAGCGGGGCACGAGTAAGAGCAAGCAGAGGATTTCAGTTCCCTTGCATCGCCAAACATACTATATCCTTTTTACACTCAGGATAAAGGTCTAGAGCCTGTATCCTACAGGGTCTTTCAGGGGGGAGCCCCTCAATCTATTGTCAGAATGCACCGTCTCTTCTGGTTCAAGAAATGATGTCTCATTATGTATTTCCAAACACCATATGTTATTTTTATAAAAATATTTTATAGTTTTAAATAGGTTTAAGGTAAAAATCTCTCAAACTTTAAAAAAAAAAATATTAAGTCTCTCTCTTTTTTTTAATAAATTGACCACTTCAACTTTAAAATACATAAAAAAGGTTCTTAAATTTTTCAAAAAATAATTAAGTCCTTGCTCTTTTTTTTTTCACTTAACTAGGTACTTAAACTTTCAAAATGTATAAAAATACCTTTAAAATATTTCAAAAAAGCAATTAAGCCTATGCTCTTATTAAAAATTAAAAATAATTATAAATAATAAATTTTAGAAAATTATTAAATTTTAATAAAATTTAAAATTTATTAAAAATTAGAATTTTTTATAAAATTGTACAATCATAAAATAATTAACGATCCTAGTTTTTCAATTAAAGACATCATTTATCACAACATACGTGGCATGTGACGAAAATGATAAAGAATAAAAATCAATAAAAGTTATAGAAAAATTATAAAATGTTTCTATTAGTACGATAATTTTATAAAAAATTTTACAAAATTTATATTTATTTACATTTTGTGTAATTTTCTTATGACTTTATAAAATTTATATTTTATAATTTTTACAATTTTATAAAATTTTACAATTTTTATATATTTTTTACGATTTTTATATTTTTTAATTTTTAATATTTGATTTTTTATTAAAATTTAATAATATTTATATATTTTATTGATTTTAATTTTTATAACTGCTTTTCTAATTTTTAATAAAAGCAAGGGCTTAATTGTTTTTTTAAATGTTTTAGGGTCTTTTGATGTATTTTGAAAGTCTAAGTACCAAATTGAGTGCAAAAAAAGTAGGAGCTTAATTGCTTTTCTTGAAAAGGTTTGAGGGCTTTTTTTGATGCATTTTGAAAATTCAAATACCAAAATAAGTGTAAAAAAAAAGTAGGGCTTAATTGTTTTTTTGAAAAATTTTGAGAGCTTTTTGCACCCTTAAGCCTTTTAAATATGATTTATATATTGTTTAATAATTTTATTTTATATGTTTAGTTATATATGAAGCAACTATTTTTAAATTATAATTCAAGAAAGTAATAATTTTTTTCTTGTGATTTTTTTTATAAAAGAAAAAGAAGTCAGAATTAGTTGGTTATCAGGCCTACAGCTTTCTCTATTATAAATAAATTATAGACAATAACAGCAGAAACATCAAATTTACTGTGATGGGTGGTGGAACACAAGGCCAATCTAGCTAGCCCATCACCCAATTTGTTAAGCTCTTGTGGCACGTAATTAATCTGAACCAACTAAGATTGTGATATGAGTCCTTGAATTCTGTTGAAAATTGGCAAACTCCCCTCTTCACCTCTTTTAAGAATGCCGATTGCTTCATTGTAATCCATTTCCAGCATAATTTTCTTAGCATCCCTCTCCCATGTGATCAAAATTCCCTTATAGGCTCCCTATAATTCTGTCTTCAATATAGGATATGAACCAATCCTTTTATTAAAATCTCAAATCCAACAACCAAAACGATCTTGTGCAACCTTTACTACTGCTGCCATAGAATTAATGCTTGATATAGATGCATCCGTATTAATTTTAAGCCATTTAAATCTCAGTAAATCTTATAAGATGAAGTTTGCAAACTTTAATTATAGATACTAAAAATAAAATATATATAACTATGCCCAAGTAAAAAAAATGGGTCTTTTATATTAAAATTTTATAAACAAAAACTAAATACAAAAACCATACATGAACAACAACAAAAATTGCAATAAAAATCTTAAGATAGGTAATAATATTATTTTGTTGAATAATTTCATTATAAGTGATATCTTCTTCTTCTTTTAACCTAATATTTAAAATTATCAATAACTCCTCCTTAACCCATAAATAGGAGAATAATGTACTTCAGCGTACTCGAACCTACATTTTCCTGCATTAACAAAAATGCTCAAATCAATCAAGTTAAGACTTAATCGGTATAATTAATATTATTTTTAAAATAACTAAGGAAGTAAAAGAGACTACTTACAAAATAAAAGAAAATCTAATATATAATTACAAGCCGAGACTTTTATATAACATGACAAATTTTATTTATATGCTCACCCATGTTAATGAAAAAATTTGTTAAAGAATACTATAAATAATTTGAAAAAAAATAAAATAAAAATAATCTAATTATTTTATTAAAAAATAAATATTCATTCAAACACAAAAAAAATAGAATACATACATAAATAATAGAAATATTTCATAAAATTCATGTCATTTTTAATAATTTTAAAAGATATAAAATAAATACAATTAAGAATATTAATTATTGTCGATTAACTCTTAGCTCGATTGGCATAAATATTGTTGTCAATGCAGGAGGACATGGGTTCAAATGCATTGAAAGAGGACGTGGGTTCAAATGAGTTAAAATGTATAAAAAACAAATATGATCCGAATATATAATAAGATTATTTAAAAGATAAAAAATATTAATTATTATCTCTTCAATTATTTTAAATAATTAAATTTAAAATAACTCAAAAGATAACTATATATTTTTTTGTGTTATTTGGATAAAATAAAAATTTTATGCATTTCGATAATAGAAATAAATAAATTAATATAATTTTCAAGTGAAAATTTTGATTTAAGTTTTGAAAATGAAGCTTAATGGATTAGATGATTTTAAAATTAAATATATATATATATATATATATATTTTTTATATTTAAGTATGTTGATATGAATAGTTGTTGAGTGCAATAAATAGAGCATGAGTAGAAATGGTAACGAAAGAGGGCATTTCTTATTAAACTGCAAAAAATATCAAGGGAACAAAATCTAGCTCAATGAGACAGATTTATTAGCATTGAATTTAATATAATCACTTATGCTAGTTCTAATACTCTCCAATAAAAAATTCTCATTTTTGTAGTACAAATATTAGAACACTCGTCACTAAAATCCTCGCTTAGAATTTTATTTGTAAAACAAATAACAAAAGGTTTTATTATCTCAAATGCATTGTTACAAATAATGTTCCCCAATTAATTGATAAGTACTTTGAATATTTAGTACCTAAACATATACAAGTCTCTAAAGTATATAAAGAATTTTGAAAATTTCTAACATACTAAAGATTAATCACAATCATTTCTATTGTAGCTAAAATAACTAAATACAATATAATAATAATGACCAAAGTTAAGTGAGTTGTTGGAAGATAAGTATTCAAGTTTTGTCTCGATTCAACATCATTGATCTAAGGGATTTGATATAATTGATCATATTCAATTCGATCTTTAAGATATGTTTGTACAAGTAAATTAATCTTCATTGATGGGTTTGAATAATCTTACGATATTTTGTTTTTATAAATTGTCAATATTTCAAATAATAAAAATTATTGTCTATCGCAATCACTTCAAATATTTGTCTCAACAATCTTCTTTTAACAATTATTTTAACAAAAACAAACAATTCAGATAAACAACCATAGCTCCCACTTAGTAAAATTTTCTTAAATTAAAAGATAATTAGGCAAATGAACCGTCAATGACAATGGATTACGGGAAGCTACTGCCATATCCCTTGTGCTAATAGTATTGGAACTAAATTCTAAGGACTTAGAGATTGCCTTCAATTCGCTAGCAATCTTAACTAACAAGCTTGGAAATTGAAATTGATGTTGCAGTTGTGGTAAGCCTGATTAACAGCGAAAGTAATGCTAACTGTTGAAAGCCACGGTAAGTTAAGAATTTGTTGTAAATTGAAAGAATGAAACTATACTGAAAATTGAATAGAAAGAAAACTATACTGAATATTGAAAAGAGTATTTCTGTATTTGGACTTCTAATCTAGCTTTGTACAATATGATTATAGTATTTATAGAACATATGAATAACTGCTTCTTGCTAACAGCTTAACTGCTTGAATAATAAATTACAACTAATAGGCTATCTTAACAGCAGAGTAACTCTTTAACATTCATCCATCTTCCCAACAGGTAAGACCCGAAGAAGATGTCGAAATCGAGTAAAGAACGATACAGAAAGCGACTTCGTAAGAATGTCAGCAACCTGGTCACACGCAGGAACTTCACCAACAATAACAAAGCCATCAGCAACCTTCTTTCGAACAAAGTAGATCAAGCTCGACATGTTTGAACTTAGAATGTAAGACAAGATTAGCTGCTACGGCGACTGCACTGAAATTGTCACACCAAATATAAGGTGTATCGGTAGACTGAAGTTGTAATTCCTTAAGTAACGAAATCAACCAAGTAACATCGCTGGTGGGTGCAGCAAGACTCTAATATTCAGCCTCAGCCGTGGACCGTGAAACTACTTGCTGTTTCTTGAAACACCAAGATATATGTGTGTGACCAAAATACACACAGTAACCTGATGTAGAACGCCGATCATCAAAATCTAACCCCCAGTTAGCATCTGTACAACCAACTAAAGATAACCGAGTAGATGGACGAAAAACAATCTCATAATCAAGTGTGCCACATAAATACCGCAAAATTTGTTTTAACACTACCATATGAACAGTAGTAGTATTATGCATGAATTGACAAATACGGTTTACTGCATAGGCAATATCAGGACAAGTAAGAACCACATACCGTAGGGTACCAGCAAGGCTTTTGTATTCAGTAGGATCACACAGACGATCCCCGCCATCCTTTGATATGGTAGACGAACTAATCATTGGAGTATGAACACTATTTGCATGAGACATAGAGCTCCTGTCAATAAGGTCGCGGATATTCTTCCTCTAACAAAGATAGAGGTACATTGTGGAGGAACGAGTAACCTCGATCCGGAGAAAATAATGAAGATCACCCATATCTTTAAGTGAGAACTCTTCATTCAACTGCTGAACAAAGCAATGTATAGAGGTAGGCATACTTCCAGTGATGATAATATCATCCACATACACAAGAACATAAAGAGTGGAGTCAGATGCAACTCTAACAAATAGTGAGGCATCAGATTTAGATATGATGAAGCCAATAAATATGAGAAAGCTTTTCAGTTTATCAAACCAGGCACGCGGAGCCTGACGGAATCTATATAAAGCTTTCTTCAGACAACAGACAAATGGTTTGCCATTCGAATCATATTGAACATAACTCGGAGGTTGTTGCATAAAGACTTAATTATCTAGATCGCCATTTAAAAAAACATTGTTCACATTGACCTGACGAAGCTGCCAAACTTTAGAAATGGCAATAGACAAGATGACCCAAATAGTAGTAGGTTTTACCACTGAACTAAATGTTTCCTTGAAATCATACCCAGGTACTTGAGAACAGCCTTTCGCTACTAACCTAGCCTTTCATCGGGCAATAGTGCCATCAAGATTTTTCTTCACTTTAAAAAGCCATTTACATCCGATTATCTTGCGATTAGGTGGTAATGGTAAAATATTCTAAGTGGAATTATGAATGAGAGCATCATACTCAGCTTGAGCTGCAGCACGTCATTCTGTAGTAGAAAATGTTTCCTTAATCGTGGAAGATTCTACAGTTTCAACAGACAGAGCTTTGGGCGTAAAAAAGCTAGCCTTAGATCGAGGAACCATTGGGTGAGCATTAATCGTAGGCAAAAAAAGATGCCGAAATATTAGGAGAAGACGGAACATTAGAAACGAGCCCGGGAGGACCATGATCATCATCACCATTTGGTAAAAAAGAACTATGTGGCTCATGGTCAGATCCAACCCCAGCCTGAGGAACATCAAAGATATAGGGTGAGGAGCAGACATCAGACTGTGAAGATGACTCAGAAGATTGAGCAATCGAGAACTCCATAGGCCGAGAAGAGACATTTTTGACAAGAGGAACGAACGTTGAGATTGATCTACCAAACACAAGCACAAATCCCCCTGTAGCAGACGTAGATAGAAACCGTTGTTCATCAAACACAACATGACGAAAAATGACAATCTTACCATTTGGTAGGAAACATTGATACCATTTGTGTTGAGAACCATAGCCCAAAAAAGTAGAGGGTTGAGAATACAAGTCCAACTTATGACGCATAAATGGACGTAAATAAGGAAAACAGCAACACCCGAATACCCATAGATGATCATAAGTGGGTTCTTGTCCGTGAAGAGTCTTAAATGGAGTTTGTCCTTTCAGAACTGCAGTAGGAAGATGATTGATTAGGTGAACGGCACAACAGAATGCATAGCCCTAGTACTCCATAGATAGATTTGTTTAGGCCAAAAGTGTAATACCCATGTCAACAATATGACGATGTTTGCGCTCATCCACTCCATTCTATTCGAAAGTATGTGGCAAGGACAACCGATGAATTATCCCTTGGGTTGTTAGAACAGACGTGAATGCTCGATACTCTCCGCCCCAAAATCACTCTGAAATTGTTTAATAGTTTTTCCAAAATGAGTTTTGACTAATTGCTGAAACTGAACAAAGCACCCCACGACCTAAGACTTTTGTCAAAGAAGATATATCCAAGTATAACGAGTACACATGTCAATAAAGGATACATAATACCAATTATTACCACAGGCAACTGACGCAGGTCCCCATAGATCAGAGACAATCAAGGTGAACGGTTCATAATATTTGGTAGTTGAATTGGAAAAAGGGCAATTTATGGGACTTCCCTTTTTGACATGCAGTACATATAGTATCAAGACAAAATTTATTTAAAGCAATACTATACTTATCTAAAACAGATTTGACAACAGAAGCAGAAGGATGACCAAGGCGTTTGTGCCACAAAAAGAAAATATCACAATCGTCAGACCGATTTTAAAATCCAATGTGAACAGCAGAAGGAGCTACAGCAGACTGAACAGACGCAACTGGTGTAGAAAAATGGTAGAGCCCATCATGAATGTGGCCCTTCAGCAAAGTTGCCTGAGTCATGATGTCCTTAATAACACAATAAGTCGGATGAAATTCAAAAGACACGTTATTATTAGTGGCAAACTGTGACACAGACAAAAAGTTCTTCCGTATATTCGATACGCACAAAACATTAGATAAACGAAGCAATTTAGATTACGTAGGTAAAATTGAATTACCAATAGACGAGATTGTGGTAGGAGTCCCGTCATCCATTAAGAGAGAAAATGTACCTGAGTAAGGTGTAGATTCATGCAATGCCGAGGCATTGCGACAGATATGATGGGTAGCCCCGGAGTCTGGATACCAAGACGCAGTGCCAACGGGCATAGGAATATAGGAGTCAGTGCCATCACCATTTGACCTGAACTGAGTGGTATTTATATGAGACCCAGAAGAATCAGAGAAATCATATGTATGCAAATTGGGTAGACGAGGAAGCCCAATGTATGGATCGGACCCGATGTAGATGAGAGTTCTCGGTTTGGTTTGCCAAGAAAAGGATGGGACAGACGTATTACCACCGCCCGTCGGCCCAATATTCTGTCCAAGACCAAGAGATGAAGCAAGTTGAACACAATTAGAAGAAAGGCCCAGGTGGAATAGATGGAGCATTCAGCCTAAATTCATTAGAAACGCCAAACCTTTGTCTTGGGCCATACGACCTATTGTGCCCATTAAAAGTGCCAAACTCATTTTGCCGTAACCGCCCAGCAGTAGCAGGCTTAGGCGTATGAGACAAATTATTGCCATTTGGCGCATGAGACAAATTATGTCCACTTGCAAACTGAGCATTTGACCCAGCATGGGGCCCAACGTACGGACCGACTTCAAACTTGTGTTGACCGAATGGATTAGAATACCTAATATGTCGATACACTTAAAGCACAATATATGGCCACCAATTTCCACCCGAAAAAACACCTCGTGGCACAGCCGAAAGAGGGCCATTAGGAAGACCAGAGGCCAGCAACGAAAAGGAAAAATCAGGAGCAGGCTGATCTCCTGGATGCGACGCCCGAGCCATCGACTGCGAGCCATCATACTCACTATTATAGAGGTAAAAGTAGCGTTGGGCTAAATGCCCAAACCTTCCGCAGGTCTGACACTGTATGCGGGATCGAAAGCCTCTCCCTCGGCCACCAAACGGAGGACAACCAACACGAAGATATCCTTCCATCGCCTGTGACGAAGCGTTTTCTACAAGGTTGACATGAAGAGCCACATCCTGAACCGTACGCACCTGGCGACTCTCATACTCGAGTAACACGTCGATTAGAGGCAGTGGTTCCGACGAAAACGAGGCTAAGATAATAATGGCGTCGAATTACAGTGGTAACCCTGCAAGCACTATTTTCACTTTCTATGCCTCTGAGATCCGAGATCCGGCGCCTCTATTAAAGCACTTGTATTTTGAATCTTTGCGATATAATCTTTGACAGAGAGATTACCTTTCTTCAGTGAGTGGAGATCGATGCGGAGGCGAGATAGCTTCACACCGGTGGTGGCAACAAAGAGTCGAGTGGCTGTTTTCCACACATCACATGTCGTTCGAGCCTCTGTAAAAGAAGATAAGAGGGAGGGATTAATGGTAGAAAGCAACTAAGAGGCAAGTAACCTGTCCTGTTGAACAAACGCGGAGGCATCCGGATTTGGAACTAAAGTGCCCTCCGGAGACTGCACAAAACGCAACGGAATAGGTAACGTGCCATCCAAAAATCCGGTTAACTCGTATCTTTCGATAATCAACCTAACATGCTGTTGCTATTGAACGAACGTGCCATCATTGAGCTTGACAGTCTCATAACGAGGGAAAGTCTGGACAAGCCGAGCACCAATGAAGGCCGGACAGCCATGCTCAACGGAGGCAGAGTCAGCAGCCGCGTTGGTGGTCATGGAAACAGGTCTCCAGTACATTAGGCGACTGATACCATGTTGAAAGCTACGATGAATTAAGAATTTGTTGTAAATTAAAAGAATAAAACTATACTGAAAACTGAATAGAAAGAAAACTATACTGAATATTGAAAAGAGTATTTCTGTATTTGGACTTCTAATCTACCTTTGTACAATATGACTATAATATTTATAGAACATATGAATAACTGCTTCTTGCTAACAGCTTAACTGCTTGAATAAAAAATTACAACTAATAGGATATCTTAACAGCAGAGTAACTCTTTAACACTAACATAATGATGTCTACCCTTGTTTCCAATTGTAGAACTGCTATAGCCAGGTTGGAGCAAAAGACGATGAAACACATTTTTAGAGAGGACAATAGATGTGAGGATGTTCCCTCATATGGGGAGTAATTTTCAAGCCACCAATTCTCGGATTTTATTTTCGAGCATGATATTTTATGTATTTATGATGCACCTCCTATCGGTCTTTCCCCTCTTTTGATGGTTGATGACTATGGGGAACATTTGTATCGAACTATTACTTAATTTTTATTTATGAAATGTTCCTGCTTTCGAGAAAAAAAACTTAGATGAGAAGTTTTCTAAAGTTCATAGCCAGCTTGTGATGAGTTTCTAACATGGGCACGGCCAAGGTACGCGTGCATGGCTGGTTGAGCTGGCTCTTGGAAGCTTCCTTTCAAGATTCTCTTTCCACCAGAAAAGAAAAGAGAGAAAGTACAACGTTGCTGCCCTGTCCATTTCGATATGGCATTTTCACAAACATTTACTTAGCGCACCAAGCAATGTGGTTCCGTCCGACAAAATGAGACGTTGTTGCTTATATTTTATTGGCCAACGCGTTCATACACGTGTAATAATCAAAGCCTCATTGATGGACCCATCACGTCGCCTAATCTTCTACATATATATCTTAAGTTTGTGTTTAGGTTATTTTCTTTTCTTGGGTCGGTGAGTGACTGATTTCCATTTAGTTTATATCGATCTTTCGTTTCCCTAGCCAGTTCATCTTCACTTTCCTTAACATGTAAGTTGAATCTTCTTCTTTTTGCTTTTGTTTTTTCTTGTTAAATATGAGTTTACAATGCTTATTTTCAGCAGGAATTTGCTTATTCTTCAGTTCCCATCATTTGCTGTTACTTTAATTTAGAGATCTGAATTTATTCTTATGTCATCCATGGTCATAGTTAGAATTCAAAATTTCAAAACAATATTCCCTTTTCTTGGTTTTAGCATTGAAAGATTCCTTTATTTTTCATAATTCGTGGATACCCATTTTGTTTATACAACTATAAACTTTTCTGATTTTGAGAAATTTGTCATTAGCTTTTTCTTGCTTTCTTTTTTGTTCATAATGAAGCTAATTAGTTGTATTCGGCTACCTAATTCTAAAGCTAAAAGCTGTTCCAAGAGAATAACAATGGTAAAAGACACTGCATATTATGACGTACTGGGTGTCAACGTTGATGCATCCGCAGCTGAAATCAAGAAGGCTTATTACCTCAAAGTAAGCTTCTAATTTCATCTTCATCTTGTTTAGACTTTTGGTCTATTTGAAATATGTACAGTTCCAGAAACACATATGAGATGCTGCTGTACTTTTATGGGAATTAGGGTTGGATTTGTACTTTAATGGATGTGTGTTGAAACTATAGCAAGAATAAGAGATTTGGGTGATGAAATATGTTATGTATTATTATATGATTCGTATGCGGTATTTTTCAGGCAAGGCTCGTTCACCCTGATAAAAATCCTGGAGATCCAAAAGCTGCTGAAAATTTTCAGGTAAGCTCCCTGATTTAACATTTTTTGAAAATTTTCCAACTTATTATTATTGTACCTACTTTAAAGCAGTATTTCTATTGAATTTGCCCTTTCATGTTTCTCAAACTGCTCAAATTGAAAGCCATGGTCACGAAAACTTATTTTTCATCTTCATTTCCTATAATGTATTTTGTACTTATCTTAGGCACTTGGTGAGGCTTATCAAGTTCTAAGTGATCCTGAAAAGCGTGAAGCATACGACAAACATGGAAAGGCAGGAGTACAACCGTAAGTTCTCTTTTTTTGAGTATGATTTTTAAACTTTCGTTTTTAGGACAAAAAAATTTACTAGAAAGTGACATTCATCAAGTTTACAAGCAAGTGGTAAGCTTTATTAACTTCTTAATTATTAATTAGTTTACTTTTTCTTGTTAAAGGGACTCCATGTTGGATCCTTCAGCTGTGTTTGGGATGCTTTTTGGGAGTGAATTCTTTGAAGAATACGTTGGCCAACTAGCACTGGCTTCTTTGGCAACCGTTGAAACTGAAATTGATGATGATTCACGTGATAAGGATGCTCGAATGCAGAAACTTCAGGAAAAGATGAAAGTAAAACCTTATTTATAAGTTTTTTTTCTCCTTTAAATGTTTGTCTTTTCAGTTATACTTATTTTCTTTTTCCCTTTTTCACCATGCAGACAGTTCAGAAAGAAAGGGAAGAAAAGCTCATCACATTACTGAAAAATCGCCTCGAGCCATTTGTTGAAGGTCAAACTGATGAATTCATTAATTGGGCAAATTCAGAAGCAAGGCGACTTTCAAAAGCTGGTAAGCTTTTTTATATTCTCCTAATTTAATAATATTGGAAAGGTTATTCTATTCTTTGGAGGTATTTGCTGTGGAATCGGCCAATCCTTGTGAATTTTACATGATGCTGATTCAAATATTTTTAGGTCTGTTAAATCCGATCAATACAATCAATGGTGTATGACCAATGGTAAAAAGAAACTGTTATAAGTTCTCCTGTACTGTTACTTTTTTATAATTTATTTAGCTTACTGCCATACAAGATTACAAGTTCTGGAATTTAGTAGCTTTATAGAACATTTTCAGTTTCTCATTCTTTACCAAAATGCTTCATCCATGGTAGTCACTGACCTATTCCTAAGAACTTGAGAATTATACATTTAGATATATATTACTTGGACCAAAAAAGTAAAGGAAGAACAGATTGCGACATTTATTAGATTTGGTTTAAGTACGTTTAGACCAAAATTTAGTCTCGTATTTGCTTGATAAGCATGCTAAGTAGTATTATCTTTCATTTTGCTTCTCGATATTATTATTGCCATTAATTTATAATTTCCACCACTTTCAGCTTTTGGTGAGGCTATGCTACATACTATTGGATACATTTACACGAGGAAAGCTGCGAAGGAACTTGGAAAAGACAAGCGTTACATGAAGGTTCCATTCTTAGCAGAATGGGTCCGTGATAAAGGGCACCGTATAAAATCACAAGTAATGGCAGCTTCAGGTACAATATTACGCGATTAAAGATCTAGATATTGTTTAATGGCATTCAAAACCTTTCCATTTTATTTTAAGTTTGAAAATTTCAAATGAACCCAGCAAGTACATGCTTCACCTTGTAGGTGCTGTAAGTTTAATTCAAATACAAGAAGATCTGAAGAAAGCGAACCAAGGAGAGAACAGAGAAGAGAATATAATGAAAACCTTTGAAGATAAAAAGGATGCCATGCTTCAATCGCTTTGGCAGATCAATGTGGTTGATATTGAGTCCACTTTATCTCATGTCTGCTTAGCGGTGAGTTCAAAAAGAAAAAAGAAAACAGTATGATTCATACCAAAAAGCAATGCATCTGTGGTGTCTTTTGCATTTGCTTTTACTCCAGTTTTTTCGAAGTACCTGTGTTCTGCTCATATTTGGACATGGTACGGGTGTATGACCCTCCCAATATATAGAAAAGCTTTTAAAAATTGAACCTACTCATGTAAGACACATCCATATGGGTGTTTATGGGTAGTTAAAGACTTAAAAAATTCAAATCTGTTTGTTATCCAGGTACTTAAAGACCCCAGTGTATCCAAGGAAGTTCTTGTTTTACGGGCAAAAGCATTGAAGAAACTTGGAGCAATATTTCAAGTATGGCCTTCCCTTCCAGAATTTAGTGAACAATAAAGTCATTCAGCTGCTTATAGTAAATTTTTTCCATTTATGTTTTGTGGGTTAAACCCTCAGACGAATTCATCTTCCATTTTGAATTTCTCAGGGAGCTAAAGCTGCTTACAGTAGAGAGAACAGCCTGCGCCATGAAAACGACAAAGCGATAAAAGGTGGCTCTTCTTCTTCATAATACTCATCTTTGATACTCCAGCTGTTTGCTTCGTTGTCAATATATGTTGTGTTTGTAGTAGGAATCTGCGTATTCATCACTGCATTATTAATGCAATGTTGCATTTTGCCGATTAGTGATTGTAACCTACAGTTCAGAAGCTTGTCAAAAGCAGCCTCAGGAGGCAAAGTTACTATGACCCTAAACCTATTCTACATAAATTTGTAACTTTTTTTGTTTTCTTTTTTTGCTAAATAATAAACTTGTAACTTACTGTTTTCATGCTATAAAATTGTTCACTCAGATTTTTTAATGTTCGATGATCTTCTAGGATAGTTGAAGAAATAGGCTAGAAAACAACATCGAAGTATTGGACCAGCTTTGAAACCATTAAGAATTGGGAAATTACTCAAAATTGAATTGACAGAAAAATAGGTTATATATTTCCAAATTTTTATTTGTAATCTAATGAGATTTAAACTTTAACCTTTTAATTTTATATTTTACATTTTATATTGTAACTTAGTCTTATGGTATAATAGGGTGAAACTGTAAATAAATTATTCAAGAAAGGTTATTTGTTTTTGAAAAAAATTGATTGATAGTAAGGTAATAAAAAATGTAGAGAAAAACAAATAACTTTTAGGGATTCAAAAATATAATGGTTCACGTACATGCACGATTGCAAGGATAACATCTAACCATCATAAATACATCTCGTCATGATACGTAGAGAAATAACGCCATTAGTAAAAGCAATTTCGAGGATTAGTTTCAGCATTAATGGTAAATATACGTGATATATATCTATACCAAATCAGAGACATGAAAAGTAAAGCAAAAGACTATAACTAACTTATTTAGTTATTGAGATATAATTTTAGAACTATTTATAGTTTTTCTTAACCCTTAAATAGGAAGATAATGTCTTGGTAGCATTTAAACTCAAGAGAATTTAAACATATTAAAAAACATTTTAAGTAACAAATTTTAAAATATTTTCTGTAACATATATTAAAGGATAAATTTTATTATTACTCCTTGTACTTTACAAAAGTTATGGATTTAGTTTCTATACTTTAATTTTATCAATTTAAGTCACTATACTTTTCGAATTGGTCACTTTTAGTTCTTGTATTTTTGAATTTTGAACTTTTAATCCGAACCAAACAGTAGCTATTAAACTATATGTTTAAATTCAATTACTAGTCATGTACTATATGTACAATTGTAATGTTTCATTTAATCATTCTAAGTTGCAAATTTGAAATTTCAGTTTCGATGCAAATGACAATCGTTATTCTATTAACTGAACTTTTAGTGGAGAATATGTGGAAATAACAAGCCAATGTGACATTAAAAATATGATAATATCTTTGGCATATCAGATTTTGAAAATAACAAAACTTAATAAATTTAACAATTATCATTTAGTTAGGAATGGAATTTTAAAATTTAAAAAATACAGGAACTAAAGTAATCAAATTAACGTCCAGGGACTAATAGCAAAATTTAACCAATATTAAACTCTGAAACGCTTGGCGCGAAAGAAATTTGTTTTTGGCGCGATAAAGGAATAACTTTGTTTTAAAAATATCACGACCGTCGGTGTTGAGCGCAAAAGAGAAAATATAACAGCCTTTATATCTTTATTAAAGCCAAAGAGATTGTAAACGACGTTAATAAAGCCGTTCTAAACGACCTCAACTCCTTCCCAAATGTAAAACAACCTCTTTCTCTGAAACCTCTCCACTCTATATGTTCAATGTGCTGCCGTATTTTGAAGCTCAAAACAGGTAAGCTACGCCTTCAATTCTAACCTTCTTAATTATCACAATTTTATATTTCCTTTCTTTGGCTACTCAAATATCCATGCTCTTCATTTTGATTTTTTTAATTAATATTTACGCATTTCTTCGGTTATTTTTGACTGAGAGTTTCTGGTATTTAGGCATTTATTTCGGATCCTTTTTGACCTTTTTTTGGGGGGTTTGATATTATTCTTTTCATTTGGTTCCCCATTTAATTCAGTCCTAGAATCCAGCAAATTGAACGGTGCTTGGTCTTTTTCTCACCTATTATATACATATATTTGTAATTCGCTGTTTGGGTGTGCTTTCGAGTTTTGAGTGAGTCGGTGTGGATGCTTAGTGCGTTCTTCTCAGCCTACAAACTCTCACTTTGTCTATCAACTTAGTTTTTAACTGATTAAAGCTCGTTTTAACCAATTCATGGTAATTTCTTTCTTTCTTCATTTTAATTTTTTTGGTAGGTGTTTCGGTTAATTTGGGTTTCCCTTTTATTTTATTTTATTTTCTATTGCTTACTTGCTTTGGCATCTAATTTAGTAAGTATTAGGTTTAGGTTTTATAATGAAGTGATTCAATTAGCTTATTCATGTTTTGTTTTGATGTCGGCAAGCAGAGAATGGTTGAGTTCGCTTTGCGGATAATGTGACCGATGGTTGTTTGAATTCAGTTGGAGAATTAGTTTGCGGTTTGGTGGATCATGGGGGCTGCTTGTTGCGTTGCTGCTACAGACAAAGCTATAGTAAATGGATCGGGTAGTGAGGTTATACGTAGGAATATAAGGTATTCACCAAGGTGTAGTTCACGTTGGAATAACCAAGGGCATGTAGTAGTTGAAGACACTTCTATAAGTTGGTTTTCCGATACAATTAGTCGGAATGATGGATCAGAGATCAAATCCGAGTCTGCATGCACATTGGAGGATCGAAGTCCATCGGAGAGTTTTCAATCTTGTACATTGCAAAAGTTCCCAACTTCAGAAGGATCTGCTGAGCAACTGAGGACTCCTGCTTCAGGTAAACTCTTCGGGTAGCTGGTTTTAAGGCGCATTGTACTATATTCAGAGACGTTAAAGTTAGTTATGGATGTTAATTTAATTTTCCTGGTATTACTCACCTAAATTTATTAGGTTACATCACTTGGTATCATCCAATAAAATTTGATTTAGTAAAGAAGTTGCATGCATAACAAGATTACTCTATTGGTTGACAATCATAGACCATATAAGGCCGATTCTTTAGGCTTTTCTTTGTTCTCCTTTGAGCAATTTTTTGCTCGTTGGATGTTCCCACTTATCTTGCATGTGAATGGCTTATCCTAATCCATTTTTTCAAAGATCTTTTAATCGAAAGGTGAAAGGTACTTGAGTTGCTTTATTTGATGTTGTTTTACATATATTATGCAGACCAATCCATTTCAAGAAGTCTCTCTATTGATGTGAACTTAGAGCAGGTAATGCTCTTTCCTTTAGGCAGTTAATACCAGGTTCCAACTCTGTGATAACTTCCCCTTTAATAAGGTATCCTTTGAGAATTGTGTTTCAGGCGAATGAGCTGGTAGAATCCCCTGCAGTCTCATACCTGTCTCCCTTTGAGTTATCACTTCCTTTGCCTTCAGCTTCCTTGTCAGTAACATCCCCTTTGTCATCCCGTAGTCATGCGCATCCTACCAGTTCAACTAATAGATGCTCTGTTGGTGGGGAAAGGCTAATGATGCCATCATGGAGCAATGAATCAACTAGGGGATCCTGGGGTGGTTCTTCTAATGGTTTATCTACGCACACCTATTCTGAAGTCATGGCTACATCTCAGAGTGGAAGGTGGTCTTTTGATGATGACAAGTGGGGTTTTCTTCATGAGAATATAAGCAAATCCAGTGGCCGACTTTCAGCATCCTCCTCTATTGATCTGCAAGTATGTGGCGTTTGCTCAAAGTCATTATCAGAAAAATCTTTGTGGAGCAGTCAGAAGATTATTATGAGCAATGAGCTTTCTGTCGTTGCTGTCCTAACTTGTGGGCATGTTTACCATGCTGAATGTTTGGAAAATACAACCCTTGAAATAGACAAATATAACCCTTCTTGCCCGATATGTACATTGGGGGAGAAGAAGCATAAATCATTTAAAGCAGAAACAGATTTTAAGGCTAAAATTAACAAAAGATCAAGGAGCCGGGTTGTTGATAGTGATATGGATAGTGATCCTTTAGTATTTAACCATCTGAAAAGTAGTGGAAATGAAAAGAGGGCCTCCAGTTCAAGCATGAAAAATTCCATCGGCAGACCTTTCCTACGGAAACACTTTTCGTTTGGACCAAAGGGCATTAAGTCCCTTTCAGAGAATCATTCAACCGGGAAAAAGGGAATTTTCCAGGCCAAATCTAGCAAGACGTGAACTCATCTCCTGTTAGAAGGTTGGTGTTCCTTTGACGCACTACTTTCTTCAGTACAGGCCTCAAAAGCCTTCAGTTTTGGTTTCGTCGGGTTTACAAAATGAAACTGCCTTTGTTATCTTAATGTCACGTTTTCTCTTTGCAAGTAAATCGATTTTGATACCTGAGAAATACCCAAAACTATGCATCAAAATTTTGTGATTTTTGATGTCTTGGAAGTCGGAGAGTAATTTGTTATGTTTGTGCTATACAGATTCTGGTTTTGTTCTCCTCTACAGTCCTGTCGGATAGGGATTGCTCATAGTCTGCTGTGTAGTTGTTGAAGAGTTCTTGATGTCATTTTTCAAGTATCGACACGATTGTTTTGTAAGACTCCCACTATAAAGAACACAAAATTTATAGGTGAAAGAATAGCTTAACATGAAGTCAAAAGAATCTCTACATATAGCACAACCCAAGTGAATGGTGTTGATATTCTGATTTGTACAGACAGATTGATCAGTGTCTTGCTTGGATTCTAACATGAATTGGTTCCTATCTCTGTGTTGAGGCCTTAGGGCTATTCCTACTAGTTTGCTTTTTCAGTCTGTATTGGTATATTTCAATTTGAATTTATTTAATTTGTCCCATTTTCGAATTCATTTGCTTAAAACCGAATGGTGACTTAACGAGGCCAAGACTAGGCATTCTTTAAGCAATCCATGATGCAAATTTTTGTTATAAAATTGGGAGTGGTGATTCATTAGTTGTTTTTTTTTTTTCAAAGTAAATGTTTAAGTAATTAAATCAGTACAAAAGTGAAAAATTGAAAAGATATGGGATGAAAATTGAGAAGAATCAAGTAAAAATTATTTATGACATATTGTATATATATTATAAATATGAATGACAGGATTCAAACTTAAAATACTCAAGCAAGTTTGTTTTAATCAACAATGTCAATACTTAGTCAATTTTACTTTCTTTTACTAAGTTTTTTTCCTTTTACTTTTTCTCGTTTTTGCCTTTTAAATTCCAACTTTTATATTTTAGACTGGATTTTGAGATTTTGTATAATTTAGTATTTGAGCTCAGATAAAAAAAAAATTAAAAATGAAAAGAAAGTAAAGACGAGGAAGACATAGTGATGAATTAATGGTGGGAGAAATGAAATTGTTGTATGGAATTGAATAAAGGCTAAATCAAATGATTCTAATCTAGAATAAATTAAGAATATTTAAATAATTAAAAAACAGAAATATAAAGGAAAGAATTTCTTACGACTTGCTTCCAAGAATATTAATGAGCAAGTGGAGTTTCTCTTATTAAACCTAATTGTAATTTCACGTTATATTTATTCCTTTCAAATAGGAACATGATAAATTAAATTTTTTGATTTTCCAACTTTAAAGATAACAAACTCAAAAAAAATAAGAGTCGAATTATTCAAACCTTTAAAATACTTTTTAATTCTCATAAATTCAAAAACATAAGTTTACCGGGAAGAATATATTTTTATTCAATGAATAAATTAAAAATCACTCCAACCAATGAGGGTAGTGAACTACATTATGAGAGAAATTGAATAAATCAGAATAATCTTAGCTGCTTATGAAACATTGATTTCAATAAACAGGCTTCTTAAACTTTTCACTTTCTTCATGGTTAAGTAACCATACCTTCATTGGTCCTTGGGAACAAAATTTTTAAAAAATTTGGGCTTCCAATGTTCCACATTTGCTCGCAGGTTTGGTCATCCTACTACGTCTCACTCGGCTTCCAAGAATTCAAACAAAATATGTCCATTAAGTTTAGGATTAATATGATATTTGGTATTTAAATTTATTATTATTTTTATTTATGTATATAAAATTTTTTGTTTAATTTTGTATTTAAATTTCACACTTATTTTCTAATATTTGGACTTTATATTTTTTTAATTTAATATTTAATTTCTTTATTTAATTTAATTCTTGAATTTGAATTTTATTTAATTTAATACCTAATTTTTTTTCCAATTCGTGTGTCAATCACGCACTCAACAATCACTTTGAGTTTTCTATGTAGATTTTAATTTAATTTAAAAATATATTATCTTTGTTATTCTTTTATAAATTGAATATTTATTTGTAAAAATCTCTCAACTTCTATTTTGAATTTACTTAAAATTCAAACAAATATTTGGCATCCCAAGGTGAAGCGATTCACACTAATTTATTTATAATTTTAAGAATGTGTAGTACCTCGTACACCTAAAATATAGTGAATCCACAACTTTTAAACTAACTTTATAGATTTATATGTGAAAAATATCACCTAATCGTAGGAGGGAACAATTATCGTAATTTATTAACCGAGATATAAACAAATATAAGAATAATATTTCTATTCTAAAACAAAACTCCTTAAAGAAAAGAAATTAATCTTAAAAGAAAACGATAAGCAAATAAAAATAAAAGATCTGATTTTACATGAAATGGATATATTCATATATCTCTAACTTATCTTTATGAAATGATAAAATATGGCATTCACTGTAATATTTTCAAACTTCTCGAGATAATAATTTGGTTTTATCAAAATTAGTTTATGCAAACCAATAAATGTTGGATGTGATATTAACGAATTTTGGTTTTTTAATAAGATTGGAGATCCCAACATTGAATTTGATATTGTTAAGAGGATAATTACAATTTTAAACATGAATAAAATAATATGTAAAAATTTTATTCATAAAAATATTATTTAAAATTAAATGAAATTTTGGTTGAATCAAGAAAAGTTGAAAAGGTTTATATGTTAAAAAAGCCCATAAGAAAATGCAAAAAAATCAATTAAACTCCTATATTAAATTCACACACAATTAAGCCTCTACCGTTAATTAAAATAATCAATTTAATGTCTCAAATTAATTATGTGCCAGGAACCAGATTTGAATTGGTGACACGAGGATTTCCAGTCCTCTGCTCTACAAACTGAGCTATCCTGACCATTACCGACGCATTATCCTCATAATATTAGATGACTTGGGGTCTATATCAATTAAAAATAAAAACGAAAAGAACGAAAAAGTATTAAATTAAAAGTCTCGAACATGAATTTCTTGGATCTTCAAAAGAAGGACTTTGTAGTTTTCTTCATTGATCGCGTTGATTGTTAAAATAAATTAATAAACTAATCAAATGGTGACACATGGTACCTTCTAGTTTAATATAATATTTTCTCATAAAAATGATTAAAGTCATAAAATTATAAAAAAATCAAATAAATTATAAAAAATATAAAATTAATAAAACTTATTTAAAATAAAAAGCATATTAGAATTCATAAAAATAACAAAAATTGTAAAATTGTAAAATTTATAAAATGATATAAAGTTATAAAATTTTAAAAAATCATAAAAACTTAAGTTGGATCAGTTAGTCCGAAAGCAACAAGGGTACCGATCCGAGGACATCCATTAGATCGGTTGACTTGGGAACCGGGTGGTTGAATTAAAATTTTATTTTATTTAATATTTTTATCAAACCAAAATTTCATTATCCAACTATTAGCATATGTTATAATGAAATATTCTAACCAAGGTTTTCAAAACTGGTTCGGTAGTCGAATCAATCATGCCACCAGTTTGTCAATTAAACTAATCCATCCAGTTCAATTAAATAAAAATTAAAAAAATTAGAAAATTAAAATTATTTAAAAATAAAAAAATCGGATCAATTGTTCCATTCTCAGGTCAACCAGTCTAATGGCTTTCTTCAGACCGATACCCTTACCGATTTCGGTCTAATCGGTCAAACCGATTGATTCAGTCTAGTTCAAATTTATTTAATTTTTATAATTTTTATAAGTTTATATCAATTTTAATATTTTTTTTATTTTTTATAATTTTTTTAGAATTTTAATACGTTTTTATAAAAAAATTAAATATGTTTTGTTAATTATATAAAAAAATTAATATTTTATATTTTGTGATAATTTTTTTCAATTTTTATGGGAAAATATTAAATTAAACCAAAACTTGTCATGTCTCACCATCTAATTGGTTCGTCAATTTATTTTAATGGTCAACGTGATCAATGATGGAAACTGTTAATGTAACACCCCTAACTAGTATCCGTTGCCGGAACAGGATTTTGGGGCATTATTAGGATTTACATATCATTTAACAAAAATTTCAATTAAATACTTGCCGATTCAATGCATTATATAAATAAACATATTACCGTTCAATCAATAGCTTGGCACTTGTCTAAGTATCAAACAACAACATTGTCAGTATACTTGTACATTTTTCATATAATTTCAACATTAATATACCTATTTTCTCGACACATCACACTTGAGTTTAATAATAGTCTCAACTTACATAATTTCCTTGTATCAACATATCAAAG
Source organism: Gossypium arboreum (assembly GCF_025698485.1). Classification (NCBI taxonomy): domain Eukaryota; kingdom Viridiplantae; phylum Streptophyta; class Magnoliopsida; order Malvales; family Malvaceae; genus Gossypium; species Gossypium arboreum. The sequence continues at coordinate 4,661,225 of NC_069081.1, forward strand.
ATAATCAATCATATATATATGTCACGAAACATATTATTCTCTTACCGTTTCTTTATAAGCATACATCATTCATTTCATTATACCAATATTTCATGCACTATCTTTTCCATATATCTTATGTATATTTATTTCGGTAATAGTTCTGTAATACCCCTTTAACCCCAAACCGTTGTCGGAATAGGGTTACGAGGCATTACCAGACAAATCAGACAACTTACAAAATAATTCACAAATAAATAATAATATTCATAGTATAATATAATAGTTAAGTCCTAATAATAGACGCTCGAAGCCAAAACATAAATTTAAAAGTGAAACGGAACTTGTTCATATTCTCCTAAATTTTTTTAAAAATTTCACAAACATTCTGCTTATTTTACTTAAAACCCTTATTCAATTTAGTTCTTTTACTAATTTCTCTAAATTAAGCTAAATTTACTTAATTAAAACCTAATTAGACACGCTACTAAACTCATAAATATTTCTAATAAGTATTTTCGAACTTATTCCACTAAGGCGGAAGCCCTATAACTCACTTTTCCGGTGCCCGTGAATTTTGGGTCATTACATTTCTCCCCCCTTAATAAATTTCGTCCTCCAAATTTACCTGAGAATTGATGAGGATATTGTGTTCTCATCGTTTCTTCCGGTTCCCAAGTCGCTTCTTCCACACTATGACTCCTCCATAACACTTTTACTAAAGGAACCCGTTTATTTCTCAGCTCTTTTACTTCTCGAGCTAATATCTAAACCGACTCTTCTTCATAACTCAAATCAGACCGAATTTCAATATTTTCAGTAGGAATAACATGGGAAGGATTTGATCTATATCTCCGAAGCATCGAAACATGAAAAACATCATGAATTTTCTGTAATTCTAGAAGTAAAGCTAGTCGGTAGGCAACAGGCCCAATTCTTTCCACAATCTCATACGGCCCAATAAAACGTGGACTTAATTTACCTTTCCGACCAAATCTCAATACTTTTTTCCATGGGGAAACTTTAAGAAATACCTTGTCTCCGACTGAATATTCAATGTCTCGACGTTTCAAATCGGCGTAAGACTTTTGTCTGTCAAAAGCCGCCTTCAATCTGCCTTTGATCTTTTTAATTGTTTCCTCTGTTTCTTGAATCAATTCCGGCCCAATCACTTTTCTTTCATTCAATTCTGTCCAACATACCAGTGATCTACACCTTCGACCATACAGTGCTTCATACGGGGCCACTTGTATACTAGATTGAAAACTATTATTGTAGACAAATTCAACTAATGGCAAATAACGTTCCCAACCTGATTCAAAATCAATAATACAAACCCGAAGCATATCTTTTAATATCTGAATTACCCGTTCGGACTGTCCGTCGGTTTGCGGATGAAAGACTGTACTGAAACTAAGTCTAGTACCCAACAATTCATGTAACTGTCTCCAAAACCTCAATGTGAATCGAGGATCTCGATCCGAAATTATTGACATCGGAATACCGTGTAATCTAACAATTTCCCGAATATACACTTCTGCAAGCTTCTGCAATGACCAATCTGTTCTGACTGCAATAAAGTGAGCGGATTTGGTAAGTAGATCAACAATTACCCAAATAACATTCTTTTTGTTCGCCGACAGTTGCAATCCCATAACAAAATCCATTGTGATACGATCCCATTTCCACTCAGGAATACTAATAGGCTGAAGTAATCCGGTAGGAACTTGATGTGCTGCCTTTACTCGCTGACATGTCAAACATTTATTAACATATTCAACTATGTCTTTCTTCATTCCTGGCCACCAATATAATTCTCGTAAATCACGATACATCTTTGTTCCACCAGGGTGCAAAGCAAAAGCACTATCATGTGCTTCTCGAAGAATTAACTCTTTTAGTTTAGAAGTAGCTGGAACACAAATCCAGTTTTGAAACCTCAAACAATCATGCTCGTCAATACTAAAACTCTTGGTTGTACCATCCTGAACCATTTCTCTTTTCTTCAATAATCTATCATCTTTCATCTGAGCTGTTCTAATCTGATCAAACATCATCGGCTTAACCCTTAACTCAGCTAACAAGCTCCCATCATCATTAATACTGAGCCGAGCAAACATTACCCATAATTCAATTGCAGCTTTTCTACTCAATGCATCCGCTACCACATTTGCTTTTCCCGGATGATAGTCTATAACACAATCATAATCTTTTAGAAGCTCGATCCACCGTCTTTGTCTTAAATTCAACTCCATCTGCGACAGAAGATATTTAAGACTTTTATGATCCGTGTAAATGTAGCATTTTTCACCATATAGGTAATGCCTCCAAATCTTTAAAGTAAAAATTACTGCAGCTAGCTCCAAGTCGTGCGTCGGGTAATTACGTTCATGGGGTTTTAACTGTCGAGATGCATAAGCTACGACCTTCCCTTCTTGCATCAAGACACAGCCTAGACCGCTCAGAGAAACATCACTATACACGACAAAATCTTTCCCCGACTCTGGTAATGTTAATATCGGTGCCTCTGTCAACATTTGCTTCAAAGTCTCAAAACTCTTCTGGCACTGATCATCCCAGATAAAATGAACATTTTTCTGCAGTAGTTTAGTCATTGGTAGTGCTATCTTCGAGAATCCATTTACAAACCTCCTGTAATACCCAGCTAAACCGAGAAAATTGCGCACCTTCGATACATTCTTTGGCGCCTTCCACTGAACAATTGCTTCGATCTTTTTTGGATCAACTCTAATCCCGTCAGCAGATACTACATGTCCTAAAAATACAATCTTTGATAACCAAAATTCACATTTACTGAGCTTTCCATTCAACTGTTTCTCTCACAAAATTTGTAGAACTATTCGAAGATGCTGATCATGTTCTTCCTCTGTCTTCGAATATACCAATATATCATCAATGAAAACCACCACAAACTGATCTAAATACGGCTGGAAAATGCGATTTATCAGATCCATGAAAGCAGCTGGGGCATTGGTCAATCCAAATGGCATTACCAAAAATTCATAATGGCCATAACGAGTACGGAAGGCAGTTTTAGACACATCACTTTCTTTCACCTTCAGCTGATAATACCCGGATCTCAAATCAATTTTTGAAAATACTGAAGCTCCCTTAAGCTGATCAAACAAATCATCTATACGAGGCAACGGATATCGGTTCTTGATCGTCACTTTATTCAACTATCGATAATCAATGCATAACCGCATAGAACCATCTTTCTTTTTAACAAATAACACTGGAGCTCCCCAGGGTGAAATGCTTGGTCTAATAAATCCACGATCTAGTAAATCTTGTAATCGCACCTTCAATTCTTTCAACTCGATAGGCGACATTCGACGGAGGTATAGAAATTGGTGTCGCACTGGATACACCTCAATAGCAAATTCAACCTCTCGTCGGTGGTAAGCCCGTAATTATTCAGGAATAATCTGAAACTCGCATACTGATCCTAATCATTGCAGACCGACTCCCAACCGAATCGAATTAATAACGTATACCAAGTATCTTGGACAACCTCGCTGCGATAATTTATTAGCTTTCATTGCTGAAATAATGCGTGTCGAACCACTGGTACGGATGCCATTCACTTCAATTCTATCCCCATTTTCTGTCTGAATACTAAACCTCTTTTTATAGCAATCCAAAACTACCCCATGTTCATATAGCCAGTCCATACCCAAAATGATATCAAAATCACAAAAAGGCATGATTAACAAGTCCACAAGAAACATTTTATCATGTATTATTAACGGGTTCCTCCGACATACTCTATCTACTGACACCGTTTGTCCCAAAAGGCTAGACACGTCTATCGAAACTGTAGACATTTCAGATTCTAACTTCCCTGATTCAACTAGTTTTGAATTTATATATGAGTGTGACGAACCCGGATCAATTAAAGCATAAATAGGCTCAGAATACAATAGAAATATACCTGTAACAACATCATGTGCATCGCCCTCCTCACAAAAGCGGACTACGTGCGCTCGGCCGGCGCTCGCCTCGATCGTTGTGTAACTATATTACTGTTTCTTCTGACACCTCCACCTCTAGACACAGAACCTGAACCACCCCTACTAGATCCTCTTCTACGAACAGTAGGTACTGATCTTTGACATGCTACAGGTGTGGCACTTTCACCTTTCGGACAATCTCGGATGAAATGATCTGTGGACCCACATCGAAAACATCGTTGAGTTATCCTCCAACATTCACCTAAATGTTTCTTTCCGCAGTGCTCACAGTCTGTAATTTCTATACTTCGGGATGGACCTCTCACACTACTAGTAGATATTGTCATCTGTTTACCCCTGTTTCTTCCACCTCTGTCCGATCTAAAACTGAATCTTCAATCACTTTGAGATTCTTTTGGTCTTTTCGGCTGAGGATTCGAACTGTTAGTTCTCGTACGTTTCCCAAATGGTCGATCACTTTCAGTCTTTTTATTGAAACCTAACACTTGTTCTACCATTTTAGCTCACTCAATCAAGTCTACCATTTCATTAATACGTTGAGATACCAACTGCAATTTGATCTCATCTCGCAGACCCCGTAAAAATCTCTTACAACTGTCAGCTTCAGTTGGAATAAACTCTGAGGCATATCTGCTGAGTCTCGAGAATTCTCTCTCATAATCTATTACTGACATGTCACCCTGTTGTAACATTAAAAACTCTTGTTTCTTGTCTTCGATATACATTTCTCCAATATATTTCTTTTGAAACTCTTTCTGAAATAGATCCCAAGTTATCTGATTCTCTGGTAAATGTCGAACCACTGATCCCCACCATAAGTAAGCTTCTTCTTGTAGCAACGATACAACACAAATCAAACACTCTCGGGGGGTACAATCTAATTGTTGTAAAATTCTTTTAGTCGATTCCATCCAATTTTTAACTACAGACGGATCAACTCCTTTCAGACGCATAAATTCAGTGGCACCATACTTTCTCAATTCCTTTATTGGGGCCTATCTTTGAGTTGGAACTGAAGTCGTAGCAGGAACAATTTCTACTATTCTTTGTAGTGCATCGGTAATTTTTCTCCATATATCAGAATTATCTCTATCATTTCTTCTTTCTACTCTAGGAGGTTGGTTTCTTACAGGATTTATGCTAGGTGTTACCGACTCGGTTTCATCTAATCCATACGACTCTTCATCACCAGTATACATTTCCTGATCGGTATCTTCTATTCTTTCATCTGGCATCTTTAATCTATAAAATAAAAACAAACAAATAGGTCAGCATCCAAAAATCCCGACTCAATTTTGACTCAAAAGTGGCATGTACTATTAGACTCATTTCAGAGCTCGATTTAGCCCGAGAATCGACTAAACTTGATAGCTCTGATACCAATAATTGTAAAACCCCCTTAACCCCAAACCGTCGTCGAAATAGGGTTACGAGGCATTACTAGACAACTCAGACAACTTACAAAATAATTCACAAATAAATAATAATATTCATAGTATAATATAATAGTTAAGTCCTAATAATAGACCCTCGAAGCCAAAACATAAATTTAAAAGTGAAACGGAACTTGTTCAAATTCTCCAGAATTTTTTTTTTAAAAAAATTTCGACAGTATTTCTGTTTATTTTTACATAAAACCCTTTATTCAATTTAGTTCTTTTTACTAATTTCTCTAAATTAAGCTAAATTCACTTAATTAAAACCTAATTAGACACACTACTAAACTCATAAATATTTCTAATAAGTATTTTCGAACTTATTCCACTAAGGCGGAAGCCCTATAACTCACTTTTCCAGTGCCCGTGAATTTTGGGTCATTACAAGTTCATATTAAACTTAACATAAATTATATTCCATGTAACTATACTTATTTCATTTATCTATCTTCTTAATTATTTTATACAACTATTTTGTACATATATTTCCATATGACCAATTCTTATAAACATTTCACACAAACATTTTGTATAACCAATTCATATAACCATTCGTCATCTGGTACATAGTACCTGAATATTAGTCATTCAACAGATGTCTTGGCGTCTCTCATTTACGATCTTATTTATCTTCAACATGATGCCATAGTGTCTTTCAACTATGGTCTTACTCATTTTCTGTCATGTTGCCATGGTATCTTTCAACTATGGTCTTATTCATTTCTCGTCATTTTGCCATGGTATCTTTCAACCATGGTCTTATTCATTTCCCGTTATGTTGCCATGGTATCTTTCATCCATGGTCTTCATATCATGTTGCCATGGTATCTTTCAACCATGGTCTTACACATTTCATTTCAGAAAGCACACTCCCGCGAACCTCATCCTTATAGTGGGATTATCAATCCAGGCTAAATCCCTTGCAACGACAATTACTCTAATGAGCTTGGATCTGAATTACCAGTCCAGGCTAAATTCAGACCCTAATTCGGATTACCCGTCCGGGCTAAATCTATTTTACACGTACTCTTCGGGAGGGCTATATCAGGATAGGATCACCCGTCCGGGCTAGATCCTTTTTTCTGTCAATTCCTTTTCAGAGATCCATCGAATTTTCCTTTCATTCAACCGGGATCTCTTCCCCTTTTTATCAAATATATCAATGGTTCATCAGTTTTCATACAATGAATATTCAAATCATATTCACATCAATAACATATATTTCAAGCATTTAAGAATATAATTCAAGTTACACGAACTTACCTGACGAAATTGCAGAAATATCATGATTCAGGGGCATTTTGGTAAATTTTTTATTTTTCCCCGATTTTCACCCAATCTTAATCCAAATTAATAATTTCATTCAATTTATTAATTTAATCAATAAAACAATTTATTTCCTTCATTTTGGTCATCTTTGACATTTTTACAAAATTGCTCCTACAATTATTCTTTTATTCAATTTAGTCCCTAAGTTTAAAACATACAAATTATCCATTTTAAATGTAAACCTGTTAAAGGTGGCAACAAACAGCAGTATGTATGTTACCCGGATGAAATACTTCTCTCAATTTTTCATCCCTTTTGCTTCTATTGGTTTGGTTGCAACTCTCAAGTCCTTGAATCTCAAACTTACTTCATACTTCATTCGGAATTATTACTTTGTTGCTCTAGCTTCAACAAGAGCTTCATATTTCATCCGGATAACTTGGTTCTGTTTTTCTTCCTGTGTGAAAAACCAACAAAACCCTTGCTAACTGAAAATTCATATATTTATTTTTCTCCTACTCCTCCTCTCCATTCCGCATCCTTAATGTATATATCATTCTTATAAATAATATTATCTATGATTTCACTATTTACTTATAAATTTATTCAAAGCTGTTCATCTGCGTCATAGTCACTAAATTATTTTTATCTTGAGCTACAGAACTCCAAATTTGAATTCGCTAATTTTCCCTGAAACTAGACTTACATATATTCTTACCATAAAATTTTCAGAATTTTTAGTTTAGCCAATAAGTACAGTTTATTCTTTAAAGTCACCTCATTTATGCTGTCTGACAATTCTGACCCTTCTTCACTAAAAATTAATTATCTCATCGTACAGGATTTGAATGATGTTCTCATTTGTTTCTCTTGAAAATAGACTCATTCAAGATTCTAAAAATATAAATTTAAGCCCCTAGTTATTTTTCTCCATATTTTGATGATTTTCCAAAGTCATAAAATTTATTATATCTCACAATTTACAATTCCATTGATTACACCGTTTCTTCTATGAAAAACTAGACTCAGTAACCTTTAATTTCATATTTTATTCAACCTCTAATTCAATTTCCAAAATTTTTACCTCTAATTCAATTTCCAAAATTTTTAGTGATTTTTGAAAGTTTGACTACTGCTGCTGTTTAAAACTGTTTTAGTGCAACATATTGATTACCAAGTTTATAACAGCCTTTTTTCCATTCTCTACCATATTTCCCATCATTTTCTCTTATTTCCCTTCACTAATATATCAAAAACATAGAACCTTATATAAGAAAACTCTATCTTAACATCATTTTCATGCTTTTAATATTACCTTACATGAGAAACTCTACTGAAAATATATTGTCTTAAAGTTCTTACCTTGTCTTATTGATTTCAATCTTTAACTTGATGTTTCTCTCTCCTCCAGCTTCTATTTCTTGAATCCAACTTGATATTCTAACTCCTCTTAGTCTCCTTAACATTCTTCTCTCTTGGTAGCTATAGAAATTCTTTTGATTTCTAGGTGAAAATGGTGAATTTTTGGTGAAAGGACTAAATTGTAAAGAAAGGAAAGTTTCTTCTTCTCTTTTCTTTCTAACGTGGAATGCATGGAAATGGATGGTGTTGTTCCCTCCTTTTTCTTTCCACATACACACATATATATATACTTAATAAAATAATAAAATAATAATAAATATCTTATTAAATATTAATAAAATAATATTTTTTAATTAAATAATTATAAAGTATCATCAACATCATCATTACTTTCTAGATTTCTCTCTCTTCCAATTGACCATTTTGCCCTTTGTGATCTTTTAAAATTTCATACTTGAGTCATCACTTAATTTGGTAAAATTGCTATTTAGTCCCTCATAATTCATCACCTATTCAATTTGGTCCTAATTCATCCATTTTTCTTAGTTTCTAGATTATTCCACCCATAAAATATTTGCACTATTGTTTCTTCAACTTTTTCATATTTACACTTTAACCCTCAAGTTTTGAGTATTTACTCTTGGGCAACAAAACTTTTTTCAGTTTTACAATTTAGTCCTTTTTTGAATCAAGATATCATAATTTGCTTCTCAATGTTGTCATAACTCAAATTTTCCCTTTTTATCACTTTATTTCCTTATTTTACTATATCAAAAATAATATCTTACTGTAAAAATTTTTGGGGTTTTTCAGTTAAGGAAGGAGCTTAATTGATTATTTTAGTTAACAGTAAGAGCTTAATTGGGTGCGAATTTAATATAGAGACTTAATTGATTTTTTCACATTTTCTTAAGGGTTCTTTTTACGTATAAGCCGATTGAAAGTTCGAAGACCACAGTGTTTTAGGTTCTAATAAAACATTGTATTAATTTTATATAAACATATAAAAATACAAATATTCTCATAATAATAAAATTTCTTTTGTAATAATAATTTTTTATTTATGTTCCAACTAAATTAGTGATTAATTAACTTCTAAAACCAACTCAATCAATTTTTTTTTGATATAATATTGGATATTTATTCTCCTTAGGCCCAAAACACAACGAGCAAAACAAAACTAAGACCAAACAAGACAAAAACTACCAGAAAAATCAACCAAAAACAGAGAAACACAAAACAAATCGAAAGCAAAAAAACACAAAATAAAACGGCCCAAGGTAAACAGCCCACACCATTAAAGACCCAGTAGACGAAAAGGTGGGGTATCTTTAAGACCATGCGTCGCAGCTGGATTCAACAACTACCCCCACTTGAAAATAATGCCACCTCCTGGAAAGCAACAACTCATAATTATCATTCGTCTCTTCCATCTATCATCAGCAGACTAAAACAACTACTCCCTGAAAATCCATTTCCCTTCTTGAAAAATCCAAACGTTAGCTTTTTTCAAAAAACCCCTAATTTCTTCTTCAATAAATAGTCCCCTCATCTCCCTTAAATGCTTCGTCCATCTCCGCTCCTCATTCACCACAGTTACAGCCACAACCTCTGCCCCAGGAGGAACCCTACTCAACAGATAAGTAGAATCTCCCTTCTTGAGTCTTTCAGTCGCTATAGCATGAGCAACTTTGTTAGAATCCTTGTTGATGAAACGAAAAACACAGTAGTTGAAATTTAAACTCCATTGCTTTGAATCTTTGATAAGTGTTGCGATCTCAGATCTGTCATCTTTTTCTTCTTGCAGTTTGCGAATCACCATCTGAAAGTCTCCCTTTACTTCTACTTCACTCAGACCAAGTTGTATTCCTAGATCAAGAGCCTGGAAGTACGCCAACGCTTCAACCGCAAAAAACTGATGGTATATTCGCATTTAAAATTGTACCTGAACAAATAGCTTCCGTTTTTTCATTTCTTACTACTAACCCAGAGCATGATTCTCTCTTTTGTCTGTTGAAAGCGACATTAAAGTTTATTTTGACTTTCGACCCTATTGGAGTAACCCATCTGTCCTCATGGAGCCTACTTTCAGATACAAATCGATTCAAATCATCTAATTGCTTTAGGTAGTTTAAAACAAAATCTGTAACTTGAGATTACGATTTCATTTCCCCTTCATGTAGAAATCTGTTTCTTAAGTCCAAATCGTCCATAAAACGCATGTAATCATTCTACATTTGGAAATAGAGTGAGATTCAAAAATATTTCTAAGAACTTCTTGAAAATCAACAGTTGCTTCTGGATTAGGTGAACAAATATTTAACTTCTCCCACGTCTGTTTTGCAACAGGACAGTCTTTGAACAAGTGCTCCCTCGTTTCCGCTCTCGTTTGACACCTTCAGCAAATGGCAGAACCCATCAACCGTCTATAGTGTAAATTATTATAGTTAGGCAGATAGTTACGAGAGCAACGCCAAAATGTAACTTTGATTTTAGATGGCAACTCAAGATTCCATAATCGCTTGTAAAATTGTTTGTAACTATTCTGTAATTGGTTCGGACCTTCATGTAAAAGATACTTGTATCCACTACGAACTGAGTAATCACCAGTCGGCTCTCCTCTCCATATAGTTTGTCCTCATGCAAAATTAAGGACAAAAGAATACATAAGATTCTCTCAGCCTCCCTCTCCTTAAAGGTACTATAAATCAATTCAACATTCCATTTCCTTGTATAAGTATCAATCAGTTTTGCAACCTTTCTCAATCCCGAATTGGGATTTGAATTCTGGAGTTTTTCTGCCTTTATTCCAAGGACCCAAGAATCTTCCCAAATGGAGACTTGTTGACCATCCCCAATCTGCCATCCCAACCCTTTCATAAGGAGTCCCTTTGCAGCCCATATACTTTGTCAGGTAAAGGAAGGTAAATTACCCAACATAGAGTTTAAAAAATTGGAGTTTTTATAATAATTTGCCTTCAAAGTACGCACTACTAAAGAGTTAGGATTACGTAATAAACGTCAACCCTGTTTGGCCAATAACGCAATATTAAAAAGAAAAAGATTACGAAAACCCATACCACTCTCCTTCTTGAGCGCACTTAAAGCCTTCCAATCGCACCAATGCATACTTTTCCTCCCATGACCTTTTTGCCGCCAAAAGGAACTCATTATGTTTTCCAGATCCGAACATAAGGATTTTGACAAAAGAAAACATGCCATCTTATAGGTGGGAATTGCCTGCAAAACAGCTTTTATAAAAACCTCTCTACCTTCTTGAGAAATAACCGTTATGCTCCAGCTATTATTCTTCTGTTTCAACCTATCTTTCAAGTTTTGAAAAGCCCTCTTCTTTTTTCTTCCCACCCTATTTGAAAGTCCTAAATATTTCTCCATATTTGTCGAACAATGCACATTCAGGCCCTGAAAGACCAAATTTTTCCCTCGATCAGTCACATTTGTACTGAAAAAGATTGTAGATTTTTCAAAATTAATGCACTGCCCCGAACAAACCTCATATTCCTGAAGAATTTCTTTAAGAGCATTTATCCCCCTATTCAACACCTCATCGAATAGAATGCAATCATCTGCAAATATAAGGTGTGTGATTGTTGGAGAAGATCTACACACCTTAGCCCCACAAATCTTCCTTTCCTGGCTTGACAATCTCATTAACGCCGACAACCCTTTTCCACAGAACAAAAACAAATAAGGGCTTCATGGATCACCTTGGCACAATTCTTTTGTTGCTTTAAGTTAGACCCCTCCTCCCAATTAATTAAAATAAAGTATTGAATAGAATTAATGCAACAGAGAATAACATCAATAAACAAATCTACAAAGCCCAGTTTTAACATCACACCTTTGATAAAAGGCCATTCCACTCTATCATAGGCCTTACTCATGTCAAGTTTCAAAGCTACAAACCCTTTTCTTCTAGATTTTTTGTTCTTGAAAGAATGAAGTACCTCATATGTCAGTAGCACATTGTCCGTAATGAGCTTCCCAGGGACAAACGCGCTCTGAGCTGCATCAATACAATGATCCAGCACCTCTTGTAGTCGATTTGCCACAGTCTTAGCAATAATCTTATATATCACCGACACAAACTGATGGGACAAAAAATTTTCAAATTAAAAGGATTAACAGTTTTTCAAATCAACACTATTTGTGTCCTGTTAATATCTTCCAGTGAATAACCGTGATTCAAGATATTCAAGCAGAATTCACTAGTGTCTTTACCAATAATATTCCAATACTTTTGGTAAAACATTGCTGGAAAACCATCAGGCCCAGACGCTTTTGTAGGCTGTATTTCTTTCAGTGCCTCCACAATTTCTTCTTCTGTGTAAGGAACCAGCAACCTCTGATTCATACTATCATATATACACGTATGGACTCCAAAAAAGATATGCTCTAAATTTCCAACTCCTCTAGACCCAAATAAGTTTGAAAAATAAGCCCGTACAATATTTTCAATGTCCTTCCCCCCGTAGCAAGAGACCCATCAATTCTTTGTAAACCACGAATTCGATTGATGCGTCGTCTCTGGGAACCATATCTGTGGAAAAAGACGGTATTTTTATCGCCTATCTTCAGCCAGTTAACTCTTGCCCGTTGCTCCCAATACCTTACCTCCTTGTCCATCTCCATATTCAAATGTAATTTCACCTCCACAAGTTCCGCCAAACTCCCTTCCGATCTATCTTCACAATTCAATTCCTTTAGTCTTCTATTCAGTCTTCTATGCCAGAATTGAAATACGATTAAGGAAAGAACCAGAACTCCCAGTCTATAACTTCCTAATCACTTCTTCGCACGATTCTTCCAATACCCACTAGGCTTCAAACCGGAATCTAGCATGTCTTCTGTTCAACTCTCCCTCATTCGTCTCAATGAGCAAATGACAATGATCTGAGAAAGAGTAAGGAAGATGCCTTAAAGAATACGTTGGGAAAAGTTGGAGCCAACCGTCAGTAGCAACTCTTCTATCAATTCTTTTCTTAATATTCTGATCCGTTATTAGACCCCTTTCCCACGTAAACCAGGGACCTGAGAAACCAATATCCACCAATTGGCAATCATCTAACGTTCTACGGAAAGCTTCCATCCGAACTTCTTCCCTAGGTAAATCCCCTTGTTTTTCGTGACCAAAAAGGATATCATTAAAATCACCACCTACAATCCAAGGAAGCGAATTATTTCTCCCCAATCTTTTAAGTAGGTTACATGACTCTGCTTTATACCTTACATCCGGGGCCCTATAAAAACTCATAAAATGCCACCGAGGGCTTTCCTCATCTTCTTAGATCTCTACATCAATATGGTTTTTTGAGGAGCTCTTTAAAGTGACTAATTGTCCCCCATTCCATCCAATACTTAATCCCCTTCGAGAACCTTCGGCAGGGACATCAACATTATTAAAAAATCCATATCGTCTCCTAACACCCTCAATCCTATTGGCATTCAATTTAGTCTCCATAAAGAAGAAAATTTGGGGATGATGAAATTTCAGCATATGCTGAAGTCTTCTAACTGCTTGCGGACTCCCCAATCTACGAACATTCCAGTAATAAATTTTCATTTCTTCCGGTCGGCATGCTCCATGGCAGTCGTCGATATCTGTTGTTTATGAGCTGAAAGCCCACCACTAACCTCTAATGAATCCTGAACATTAGAAACATTAGAGATCAAAAAATCGAAACTCTGTCTTTTTTTACCTTCCTCATTAATTATTGGATCATCTTCTAATTCACATTCCATACTTGATAACTCCAATCCATCCATAATCCCCTTATTATCAATAGTTTTTCTTAAATCACCCCCTATACAACAGGCTCCACTAATTGACTTTTGCCTTTCCCCACATTCTGCTCCTCATTATGTCTGAAAATCCCCCTTTGCTTGATATTATTCAAAATGGCTGGAAAAATGAAACCTTTCAAATTTATCCCCAAAAAATTGTTCATATTAGCCCATGATCTACGCCTTTGATTTTGACTTGAATTTTGGCTAGATTACATCCCAAAAGACTTTCCAAAAAAATTACTTTCACCCTCATCTCTCAGCCAAATGCTGTTGACAGTGTTAGCTCTCCTCACCTGAACCCTTAACGTCAGATCCCACCCCAACTCCAATTCCTGCAATCCATTTTGTAATTGCATTGGGCAAAAATTATCTTCATGGCCAAGACAGCCACATAAAAAGCAAAACAAAGTTAATTTAAGCAAAACAAAGTTAATTTCCCATACTTAAATTTTGCATAAGTGAACTTTGAAACAAAAATCATAATTTTCATATTCCTTGTCAGTGGTTTTCTAACATCAATTTGTACACGAATGCGCATATAATTCTTATACCCATTAAGGACATGCTTCTTATCATATTCCAAAAATCAACCAGTGAAATTTCCAAACTGCAGCGCCATTGAATATTTGAAAAATCCAGGTGACAAATCATGAACCTGAACCCACCAATCCCAAAAACTAATGGCACAGACATCGGGTCTTCATTCTCATTAATCCTATAGAAAATCAACAAGTAATTGTTGAAAGTTCACGGAGCACCCGTAATAATCCGAGAAATATCAAGCTCATTAAAAAACTTGAACAAATATTTGCCATAGTGTTACTCATGGCTGAAAAAGCACCACATTAGCCGTAAGAAAACACCCCACCAAACAGAATCTGTACACAGTGGACTGTTCGTCTAACTCTCCAGGCAAAGAGAAAGCATCTTCTTCCCCATCCTCTAACCTCAAATCTGCAATACCACTTTCTATCCCTACAGCAGCACCAGCACACAACTTCCCAGATCACAAACTAAAGCAGAACCAGAATCAAAACAATAGAAAACTAAAACTTAGGAAAAGAGAAGAAAAAAGACTCCAAAAACGTGCCAACAGGCAGACAGAAGCGTGCCATACAGCAGACAAAAAAACACTTACCATTATTTCAAATAAAAATCTAAATGTTTTATTTATCCATAATAATATGTTATTTCAAGATTGCTTGAATTCCCCAAAGTTGATTTTAGCAATATGAAATCAATAGCAGTGGCAAATAGAGTAAGGGTGTGCCTCATTCAAGATGAATCTCTTTATGGCTATGGCTTCGAATTCAAATGCAAATTTATCCCAACTAATCATCTAAGTGATTATATAATATGAATGAAGTAATTTTTTTATCACTGAAGAGCTCTTTGAATCTCTTAACTATTTTCTGAGAGAACATATTTTTGGAAATTTTCAACTGGAAATGCTTCTAAAAGGCTTTGTATTCATTGGAAAAGCTATCTTGTAGGGCAGGATCTTGATGGTGTTCTTCCACCCTCACTTTCGAAGCCATTATATATTAATACAGTGTAAGAAGAAGGTTACAATTGATGATTTTACTCTTTAACTAGCAAATAAGCTTCTGTCCATTCTAAAACTCTTTTTCTGTTGCTTTTAGAATACTCCATAGGATCTATCTTAAGGGTATAATACCACATGAATGGGCTGCTTTGAAGTTGGAGACATTGTAAGCTACTAGCTCATTTCATGTTTATCCTGTTTAGAAGAAGCTTATTTTCGTTGAACTGATAGGTACGAAAACATTTCAGGTCTGTTGCTATGAACCACATAACGGGGCCAATTACAGGCTATTTAGGAAACATA
Organism: Gossypium arboreum; assembly: GCF_025698485.1. Taxonomy (NCBI): domain Eukaryota; kingdom Viridiplantae; phylum Streptophyta; class Magnoliopsida; order Malvales; family Malvaceae; genus Gossypium; species Gossypium arboreum. The sequence continues at coordinate 4,676,923 of NC_069081.1, forward strand.
ACGACTCTAAAATATCTGTCTGCCTCGGTTGCCTATGTTTTATTTTGTATTATCTCTTCCATTTTTTCCTTAAAAGCAAGACAATGTTTCTTATTAGTGTTACTTTTACAGGAGCCTCGAAAACAACCAGTTTTCTGGAACTATTCCTCCTGAGTTTGGGAGATTGGTTAACCTGGAATATCTGTTAGCTTTTTTTTCCCTATTAGATTTCATGCACGATCTATCAGTCTACTTCTCTTCCAAATATTTAGCATAGCATAGTTGGCTTGATTTTGCCTCTTCCTTGAATGCAGTACTCTTAATGCTAACTATCTCACTGGAAAGTTCCCCTCGTCCCTTGCTAATCTGTCCAATCTAAAATAACTGTAAGTGTTTTCAACACGATCTAGAGTTCTACTGTTAAAAAGGCTAGATTTGTTTAGTACCCCTGCTTTTATACGAGGCTCATGCAGAAGGATTAGCAGTAACAATTTCACTGGAAAGATACCCAACATTTTTCGAAGTTGGAAGCAACTTGAGAAATTGTAAGCATCTTTCTGTCTCCACTACTTATCTAGAGCGCCTCATTGGAAGTTTTGGTGATGACTATTTTACAAAATTGAATTCTTTTGCTGACAGAGAGATTCAAGTTAGTGGTTTTGAAGGGCCAATTCCTTCAAGCTTGGCACTCTTGCATAACTTAGTGGAACTGTTAGTTTGTCTTAATCCCTGATTTTGTAGCTCTTCATTTGTATTAATGATTTAACATAATCTGGGTTCATTCCAATTTAGATGCTAAAATTATTGCATTGGGGGCCTTTTCTCTTTTAACTATTCTTTATGGTACAATATAAACCAGAAGGATCAGTGACTTACCTGGAGAGGGTTCAAAGTTTCCGAACTTAAAAAATATGAAAAACATGTACAGATTGTAAGTCATTCCCAGGCTTGCAAATTTCTTTAAGGTCATCTTTATCCCCATTTGTTATAATTGTGCTGACATGATGGGGGCTCATAATGCAGGATGTTCCGTAGCTGCAACGTATCTGGAACAATACCTGATTACATATGGGAATTTCCACAAATGCAAATTTTGTAATTCTGCTGTTCTTTCACCTTAATTTTCAGTATTTATGTCACTACTCTAAATACGATTTTTCTTTCTTTTCTTGTGGGCTTTAATAATTTTGTCATACTTCAATCTTCAATGCTTGGATTTGGTACACTTATCATTATTATTGTGCAACCTTAGTTAAAAGAAGTTTTGCTCGACTGTTTATGACTATTCCAGGGCTAAACCTGATCTTAGCTACAAGTTTGTGCGGAAAAGTGTTGTAGTTGGCTATCGTTTATGCATTTTGATAAGTTTTCATGTCTCATTGCTTTTGAAGAATTTACACAATATTTTCCCAGAAGCTTATTTGGTGAAAATAATCCTACAATTTACTGAAAATATTCCCATTTTGCTTGCTGCAACCAATTGCCAAGAACTTGAGGTGGTAAAATAGGTAAGTGTATTGCTGTATTGTTTTATCTAATTTGACTAGTAATATCACAATCCGTTGGCCGGAAAAGGTCATTCACCACGTCCTTGTGCTGCATCATGCCAGCATCATGCTCATAAGCTGGTATTGTACTCTTTGCATGTCTACCGGCTTCTCAAGTATTTGTCACTTTAAAGTGTGCCTCTCCAGGTTCAAACCTAAGGACCTCCTCATATAAGAGCCATTTTTACAACTATGGTACCATTTGATTTGTGAAAAGGAGGTTTTGGTTTGGACCTAGCAAGATGCACCTTAGGTTGACAAATCCTTGTGGAGCCGATGGGTATCCAAAGAGGACAATACTGGCCTATGGGCACAATGCCGGTATGGCATGGACTAGGAAAGTGGTAATACCTTGCCGGTTGGCAGGTTGTGTCATCAACATTTGATATGTTTGCATGCGCTTCTTGAATTCATTCTTCATAAATGGAGTCATCTATATATTTTCTGGATTTCAGTTTTCAATTAGCCTATCATTTGAAGATTATATTTGAAATAGCTGATTTGTCTATTTCTTGCAGAGATCTTAGCTTCAACAAATTGGAAGGTAACATTTTAGATTCTGAAAGCCTTACAGAAACACAATACATGTATGTGCTATGAATTCTTGAGGTGTATTCATCCAAACCCAAATTAACCAATACGAAGAATACTATGCATAGAATGCTATTGAAATGATACTCTAGTTTTTTGGTCTTTGAAGTCTATTTATTAGATAAGAAAATCAGTAGTTAATAAAAAATTCCAAGTTTGTTTGAATTTTTTATTCTTATGGTAATACAGAACATTTTCATTTGTTTTATATTATCTGACCAGTGCACATGTTGCAAAATCATGGATGAAATCAAAATAAAACTAGCTTACTGATACCTTCACAACTTCAGAATCAGGAAGGGAAGGATAAATCCTCGTGCATTAAGATCCTCATATAAGTTCTAAATTTGGTTGAACTTACTTCACTTTTAAGTTTTTCGATTATATCTTTCCAATATAGTTCCAGCAGAAGTGCTTAACTGTGGTGTGCTCCTTACTGATTAGGTACCTGACAAAAACTCTCTTGCTGGCCACATTCCAGAATGGATGAGTATTAGAGATAGCCACTAGTATGTCTACTATCCTCCTTTTATCATCATCATCATCATCATCATTATTATTATTATTATTTCTTCTTAGCCATGATTACCCTTTTATTTTCTTCATTTTGTTAATTGACTCTACAAAGAATATTCATAGGATTTTCTTTTTTGACAGTCTTAAGGATATACTTCCAAAATACCTGTTTGTCTACAAACAATGCAAAAATAACCCAAATTACCCATTTTGTAGTTTCTCAAAAGTACCATTCCTGGTAACTTTTACAGCTTATAATATTGTTAGTTTTTACTCAAAATTAATGTACCTTAATTATTTCAAGTCTAGTTATTTATAATATATTATACAATTTTTGCAGCCAGATAGATCTTTCTTATAACAATTTTTCTGAAAGCCATCAGTCGCTTTCTTGTCGGGAAAATCTGTAAGAAAGACTTCCTCTTAACTTGGCTTCCTATGCTGTGTACATATTACTTCTCTGATTTTCTGTAAGATGTTTTCAAATATTAACCTGATTGGTCTATTTCTTCATCAGAAATTTGTTCCAAAGCTTTTCAGGAGGCAAAAACTTGTAAGTTTTTATCTTATTGAGCAAAAAAGTTACCACGCTTTTTTTCTTTAAATCTCATTTTATTTCCTTTTGATCACCCTTCAACAAGACTGATGCTTCTTTGTCATCCTACTGTGATGTAGAGGACCAGATAACTGCCTGAAGAACTTGCCTTGTTCGAAAGGTAATTCCTTTGCATTTTAATGCAAATCTGTAGACTCTAGAAACATGTTCCAAAGGTTTTCTCATACTCAACACGAAATGTATTTTCTTTTTCCATTCTTTATAGATTGGTGTTCAGTAAATATAAATTGTGGTGGAGGAGCAACAACTATTAATGGAGTCGACTATGAGGCAGATGAAGACTTAGGAGGTCGAGCAAAATATGTTCCACTCAAAGAGACTTGGGAAACTAGTAGCACTGGGCTTTTCTGGGATACCACTCCTACTTCAGTGGACTTTATAGCTCGAAATGTTTCTGTTTTCAGAACAAACAACTCCAAATTATATACAAGAGCACGCCTTTCTCCTCTTTCTCTCACGTATTACTTCCGTTGCTTAGCAAATGAAAATTATACGGTTACACTTCACTTTGCAGAGATAGTTATCAGAGACAATAGATCCTATCAAAGTCTTAGAAGGAGGATATTTGATGTTTATGTCCAGGTAGTTCATCATGTTAATATGTAGCTTAATTTGCATGTTATTGAAGCCAGTTTTAATTGTATAAGCTTGCTGCAGGAGAAACTTGAGTTAAAAGATTTCAATATTAAAAATGAGGAAAAGGGGGTTGATAAAGCAGTCATAAGGAAATTTAAAACTGTTGTGAGGAACAAAACTTTGACAATACGCTTTCACTGGGCTGGGAAGGGGACTGCTGCAATCCCAAGAAGAGGAACATATGGTCCCTTGATATCAGCAATGTCAGTAGACTCTGGTAAGATCTATAATTAAAATAGCCATTCATTCTTCTCATGTGCTTACTCAATCTACCAGTTATATTTGGGATTTTCTTTTCTTAATTGTCATGTTTAATTCAAAGTGGATTAACATGTACATGACGTGAAGCAATAATGGAGATGCCCTTAAACTATTGTCTGCATGGTATAGATTCTTGGTAGCTGAATCTAGTAGAACTTTACTGTAAACTGACATGGCAATATACGACCCACTTTATGTGCCTAAATTTTCTCAAAAGGAAATTTTAAGCATTCAATACCGTCTTAAGTACTTATATTTTCAGATAAGTCTTAACATTTTTACTGCCATATGATATGCACATGCAGTGTTACTTCAGGATATGAAGTTTGAGAATAACTGTTAGTACCTTTTCTTCCCTTTTGTTGGTAGATCACAAGCCTCGAGTTCTCAATGCATGGGAAAAGAATTTGAAGTTTTTAGTGGGAGCTGTTGTTTCTGTTCTGTGCCTGATTTTAGTAATCTTGGGTATTCTATGGTGGAATGGCTATTTTCGACCCAAGCCATCAAGGGAACAAGGTACTCTAACAACCTGAATCTACAATTTTATACTTTAAGATAATTTCTCTAGGATGATCTATTTGAACGTATGCATGTTTTTCAAGCTTATTGAATGTGTAATTCAATTGGTTCCCTCAATCTTGTCCAAGTCTTGAGGGGGTTAGATCTGCAGACTGGCTTTTTTACCTTTATACAAATGAGAGCTGCTACGAACAACTTTGACGCTGCAAATAAAATTGGAGAAGGTGGTTTTGGAGCAGGCTACAAGGTACCTGCATAACGTGCTTTTTCTTTACTGAATTTATGATGTTTCGGAGTATGTGTTATGTGATGAAATATATAACAAAAATTCTATGTTATACGTCTGCTGTAGGGTGTATTGCTTGATGGCACCATAATTGCGATTTAAAAACTTTCTTCAAAATCAAGACAAGGAGACCGAGAATTTTTGAATGAACTAGGCATGATTTCAGGATTACAACACCCGAATTTTGTTAGATTGTATGGATGTTGCGTTGAGGGAACTCAGCTGTCATTGGTAAATGAATACATGGAAAATAATAGCCTTGCACATGCTTTACTCGGTAAGCTTAATGTCCTAAACCTCTTTTATTCCCCCTTTCTTTGATGGTTCTGTGATTGGAACCACATTGAGCGAGTGTTCTTGTCCTCCTTTGGACGCTTCCATGTCCCCACAAGCAAAGAAAATGTTGATATTGATTTTATAAAAGTTAAAGAGAGAAAAGATCTCAATACTCTGTACCGAAAATTGTTTGATGAATTGAATTTCACTGGATTGGTCCATGTCAATGAGTAGGTCCTCAAGAAAGCCAGCTGATATTGGCTGGCCTACTAGGCAGAAAATTTGTCTTGACATAGCAAAAGGTCTAGCTTTCCTGCACGAAGAATCGAGTTTAACAATTGCACATCGAGACATCAAAACTACCAATGTGCTACTTGATAGCAATCTCAATGCTAAGATCTCCGACTTCGGTTTGGCCAAGTTTGATGAAGGGGAAAACACCCATATTAGCACCAGAATTGCTGGAACTACGTGAGCTACTGCCTTCCCTCTGTTTTCATCTGCTGATCATCATTTCATGTTTTAGTTGAATCAAACAAAACAATAGATTTGTCAAGCTGCTACCATCATAGACAAAATATTACGTACTGCAAATTGAATGATGCATCAATATTTAAACTATAAAGCAGTAAAAATGAGATCAAAGCCTCCAACCTTGTTTATGGAAAGGTGAACAAAGTTGATATGCATGAGAATGTTGTGCTTAAAGCTCCAGTTTTTGCAGAGGATACATGGCCCAAGAATATGCATTATGGGGCTATCTGACCTACAAGGCAGATGTTTATAGTTTCGGGATTGTTGCCGGGAAGAACAATACAAAATATCGACCAGAAGGTGATTATGTATGCCTTCAAGATCGGGTAAGATATATTCCATGTTTCAAGTTATAATATGAGAATATCATCATAGAAACATCCATGCATTGTAACTGATTGGTGCATTAAACGTCTGCAAAGTCATTAATGCCTTACTCATGCTAATTCAGTTAATGTTGAAGTTCCATTATGTCATCAATGGCTCTAGTTTTGCAACAAAAGGGAAACTTGATGGAGTTGGTGGATCCAAGGTTGGGGACGGAGTTCAATGAAGAAGAGGTAATTAGGATGGCAAAGGTTGCTTTATTGTGCACTAATTCATCCCCAGCACTTAGACCAATCATGTCTGAAGTAGTATACATGCTTGAAGGTCGAGCCCTTGTTCCTAAATTAATCATGGACCCAAGTATCTTTGCTGATGAGTCATGATCTGGAGCACTAAAAGACCAATTTAACCAAATGCAGTCTCGGAAGAGTAGTGAAATCACCACGATTACTGAATCATCAATATATTCAAGTTCAACAGCATGGTCTGGTTCCTCCTCAACGTCTGTTCAACATCCATGAAATTCAAAGCAAAGTTGATTGATATTATTGTAATGTAAAAATATAGAAATTGTTTAGGCCACTTGGTTGATCACACCCTAGTAAAGTAAACAGTACAAGCACCGATTACTATTCAATTACTATTAAGACCTCTTACTACGTTCTTGATGTTGTACACTTTTGTGTGCATACTTTCAAAATTCGCTTGCACTAAAAAACCTCTCTTCTGTCGTCTGTGTAAAACTCCTCTCTCGAAGGGTTAAATGATTTTCAAATGATAGTCCCTATAAATAAACAATCCATGATCAATTAAGTCAACTTGTGAAATATTATCCTTTTATTATAAAGATGAAATGTCAAAAGTTTATCCCTTAAATCACAGCAACTTTATTACTAAATAGCTCAAATTTTTATCCTAGGGAAAACTAAAATCCCACTAACTTAAGACTAAATAATCTAGTTTTCACATGCATAAAAAATCTTTATGTTTGCTGCAACAATATCATAGACTCATGTAGGATACTTTGAGTAAGTGTGATATCATTAAATGGATTTTTTAATATAAAAAGTATAGAAATTTATAAAGAAAAACTTAAAATATTTCAAATATATATAAATTTAGAAATTTATAAAATATAAAAACCTTAAAATTTTCAAAAATATATGAACTTAGATGATTTATAAAATATAAAATTTGAGATTTTTAAATTATTTTTTAAAGTAGAAGAAAACCATAATTTTTTTTTAAAAAACTGCATGTTGAGAATGAATTTTAAAAAGTCATGTGGAAGTTCATTTCATCAAAATTCAAAGAAAAAAATCTAAAATTGAGAATTTATCTTGTGAAATTATAAAAAATATAAAATTATTAAAAATTATGTGGATAATGAATATGGATAAGTGGATATTTAGATTCACATGAATTTGGATGTTCTCGTATGTCAATATTTAGGATAAATCCAAAATACTTTTTGGGGTCAAAATTAAATTATAAAATTTTGAGATGTCAAAATATAGATTTCATCATGTATTAAATTATGTTTTCATTATTTTTGAAGGACTAAACAAATTTTTTAATTTTTTAGGACCAAAATATAATTTTACTCTTTATTAATTTATAATGTAATTATCTTTAAGGGACTATAACTACAATTTTACATTTGTTTGCCCATGGCAATATTAATTGTGGGCATACATTTTAGCATTTTTTATCTATATTTTTATTAAGTGTTATATTAAATTGGTGTGACCTTCAACTGGGTCGCTAACTTAGTAAGAGAAATTATGAAAATATCATCTCATAATTAAAATAAGTTATATTATTTAAAAATATTTTAATTTTTTTATTTTAACAAATAAAATATTTAAATGGTGAGAACTGACCACATGCAATCAACTGAACTTTTATTTTAATAGTTTTTATACATTTCTTTTTAATATATACATTTTATTACATTCATCAATCATATATTTATACTATTAATAATAACATATTTAATGTGTTATTATTAAATTTATTTCAAACCATACATTTCATTATTTATTGTATATTATTTTTAAACACATTTATGTTTTAAATGTATAGTTTTCATATATACACATATGTGATAGAATTTCTAATATTTTTAAAATTTTTATATATTTTCAAAATAACAATGCCCTTATATTAACGGTCTTAAAAAATTTAACAAAATATAAATTTAAAACCGTGGATAAAAAATTTAAAGATGAAATTCATAAAAGTTAATGAAAAGAAATGTTAGAATGTTACTTTTCTTCAGAAAATATATATGATCTCAAGCTGAAGTTGAGGGCTGGTGGTATTCAATTGGATAAAATAAAGGTTATCCTCTGCTGGTTCCAAGACACCATGTCCTCTTAATTCTTCAAATGCCAAAAGGTGGCATATTAGAGCTGTTAGGCACTTTCTAAAATTAATTGGTAAAGGTAAACCATATAGTTGTTCATGAAAAATTGTAAGCTTTTATTTTGTACATGGAAAATAAAAATTTGTAATAAGGGTACTCTTGTTAATAATTATTTTATTTTGATAATTTATCATTAATTTAAAATTAAATAATATTATTTTACACTTATTTTAGTCATTTAATTTTAATAATTTTTCATTTTGATAACCTATTTTATCTTCTCTTTTCTTTTTTATAATTAATTTTAGTTTATTTCAAGGAAAAATCTGGGTTTTTTAGAGAGATAGTATTTTACTTTTTTTTTAACATTAGTTTAGTTTTTTTTTTGGGTAAGCAAAATATTGGAGTTAGGTTTTATAAGGAAAAACAAATTTATCTTTTAATTTATTTTTAGAGTTAATTCAAAAAATGAAACAATTGACTAAAATGAAAACTAACAAAGATATGCGACTAAAATGAGTATATAATAATATTTTCTAATCCCAAATTAATGCCAGGTAACCAAAATGAAAGTTGTTGTTAACGGTAGTCCTCCTATTGCAATTTATTATTATTATTTTGATGCCTAAAATAAAAACTTATGAAAGTTAAATGACCAATTATGTAGTTTACCCTAATGTCCTTTTATCTTAAATATTAAAAACAATAAACAAAATTATTAATTATTTAATCTACTAAAAATTGAATCCAACAAATTTTGATCTGTCCCGACTTGTTAAAGGCTTTAAAAAATTTGAGGTAGGCTTTAAAACACAAGATTTTTATGGTCAGGTCAAGATTAGGCTTAGGTGAAATTTGCCCAACTCGATATATTTACTAAAATACTTTTATATTAAATTTATATTTTTAGTTATGTTTTGATTCTATAAATATTCCTTTATATATTTTCTTATAATTTCTTACTTCTACAAGATTTTATAATATATTTGATTTAATTTTGTAAAAAAAAAAATTTCCTCTCCTTGGACTAACACCTAACAATATATTAACATCCTCAGCGTATTTTATCTCTAGTACATTAAATAAGAATACCTTTCCTTCCCAAAACAGTTTCCTTTCATCTATGGCCACCGCCGCATATCTAAAATATGCTGCTTCAATAGAACTTGAAGCAGCATATATAAAGTGGGTAACTTTATAATGTATGGGTTTCCATTTTCAAGACCAGCCTTAGCGAAAAACTGGTCGAATAGGTATACACTAAAGAACATTAATGAAAAATAATTTAGTATCCTTTAATGTTTTGTATCAATTTGAGAATTAATTTCTAAAACATTCTAATTTAAACTACTATAATGAAGATATTATATTCGAAATAGTTTCAATGTATATAAACATTAATGAAGAATCAGAAATGATGCTTTCAACGGTTAGTTAAAGAATTGGAAAAAAAAATTGCAGGAATGTGTAATTAAAAGAGAAAGGGAAGTATCCTATGGGAAAATCATTGTTTTGTTTACTTTCTAATTGAAAAAATGTGCGATAACGGTTCTGCTAGTGAACTCTGTGATGACGGTGATCGGAATACCAAAATAACACGTTTTAAGGAAGCCGGTGTTGTTGATGAAACTATTATGGTGGTGGATTCTGAAGACCAACCGAAGATGTCGTTTAAAGACAAACTCTTGAGCGGAGAGTGGCCTTCTCTGATGGGAATCCTATAAGGAATCTTGGAAGAAATGAAGGCGACTTAGAAATTCTGGATGGTGACATAAATACCTCAATGGTTAATGGGATTCCGGCAATTGCTTTTTCGGAATGCATCAAAGATATTCTCTTTAAAGAAATAGAATCAACGATTATTTTTAAACTACTCGGGTGAAACATTGGTTATAACGTGCTTTATAACCGTTTACTTAACTTATGGAAACCTGCGAATTCCTTTCATCTAATGGATATTACCAATGGTTATTTTTTTGTTAAGTTTCAGGACATGGAGGATTATAACAAAGTTTTAACTCAAGGGCCGTGGATAATTTTCGAGCAATACCTCATTGTTCAGCCTGGGACGAGAAAGTTCAACCCAGCGCAGCCTTATCCCAGCGTGGTGCTGGCTTGGATCCGTCTGCCGGGGCTTCCGGTTTATCTGTACAAAAGGCTAATTATTGAAGCAATTGGGGGTTTAGTCGGAGAAGTTGTCAAATTATATTTCCAAACTGATAATAGCACAAGGGGGAAGTTTGCCCAATTGGCAATGTTTGTTAATCTTGACGAACCTCTTATCTCAAAGGTTTTGGTCGATGGTGATATCCAACGGGTAGAATATAAATCTCTCCCGACGGTTTGTTTCAGCTGTGGACAATATGGACACGTCAAAGAGTTGTGTTCGTGGACGGGAGTGGGTGCGACTTTGGAAAGGCCGAAGACGATTTTGGATAGTATGGAGGCCCCAACGGTGAAGACTTCTGGTGGAACGGTCAATGAAGGTGGAGAAGGAAAGAACAATGATTTCAGACCATGGATGTTAGTTGAGAAGAAATCACGAAGGGGATCACGTGATTTTAGGGCTAACGGGACTGCAAAATTAGGCAAAGATCCGTTGGGATCTAGGTTCACGCCTTTAATTGAGAGAAACATTTTAGGCGGTGGTCTTGATGAAGCTGTTGGGGGTTCTGGAAGTGGGAAGGATAGAAGACACGTTGAACTAGAGGGTAATCTTAAGGAGAATAGGGTTGCTAGGCCTTCGGGTGATTTAGAGGAGGTGGGTCGCAGGGCTGAGGAGGGCTCTATGGATGTGGTTAGACCTGTTTTGGGCTCGAGGGTGAGTGGTATGGCTGCTGCTGGAGCAGGCCTAGGCAATGGAGATAGTGGGTCTAAGTTAGTGGGAAAAAGGCCTATGGGGTCTGGTGATTTTTCGCAAAAAGACAAAGACCAATTCTGTAATTCTACTAATTCTACTTCTCTGGTCGTCTACAGGGCCTATAAATTTAAAGTTGGGAGCGGCGCATGCTGACGGGCTGCTAGATGGATCGATTAGTGGGCCAAGTAGGGAGCAGGCTGGGCTAAACGTTCCTTTAAATTCTAATGGGTCATTTTTTAATAGTTTGGATAGTTCATTTCCTAATGGGCATAATATTTTTTTAAAAAATCAATTTGCGGATAACACTTCTTCTAAAGTTGTTTTTGAGCAAGAAATAGAAAAGGAGCATTTGGGTCTCCCAGAATTTAGGAAGGAGAATTTGGTTCTTAATAACCCCATGTTCGAAGGTTCTAATGAATTGGTGGTCGATCTGGACGCTAATTTTTTAAACCCGAAGCATCATTCGGCGGTTATTATTAAAGATAAAAATTTGGATAAAGCGCCTAAAGGTAATGAGAAAAATATTTTAATTGGTTCTAATAAATCTTTTTCTGTTTCCAGAGGACGAAGTTCGGAGAATAAAGTTGGGAATAATCATGGGGGAGCTTCGTTTAATCGTTCTTTTAAGGAAAAATGCGGTAGATTAAAAAATACGAAAATTTGTCGAATCCCATTATCAGATGCTATAAGCTCCATGGTCAATCTTGTTAATTCACAAGGTGGGCCTGGATCAGATGTTATTGGAGAGCGTGCTGAAAGACAGTCTGGTGGTTCTGAATCCACACCTGCATAAGTTAGCGGTAATACTGTTATTTCTTTTATTTTGGTATCTATGAATTTTACTATTTTTTGTTGAAATTATCAAGGTTGTGCTAGCTTGAAATTCCTTCGCATCTTCTTGGAGTATAATATGGAGCATAAGCTTGATTTGGTTGGTCTTTTAGAAACAAGGGTAAGTGGACCCAAAGCTAATTCTATTATTGCTAAGCTCGGCTTTGAGTTTTCACATCGAGTGGAGGCTGTGGGTGTCTCGGGTGGTATTTAGATTGGTTGGAAGGACTCCATTTCTGTTGATATCTTGGGGAATCATCTCCAATTTATTTTTCTTAGAGTCTCTGGGAAGTTTTATCGGCAACCGATTTTGGTCACTTTTGTAAACGACAGTTCTAATGGTCAGAAGCGAAAGCAATTATGGGATGCTCTTAAATATACTGTGCTAGTGGATGGGTCTCCGTGGTTGGCAATTGGTGATTTCAACGCTATTCTAGCGTCATGCGAAAAAAGAGGTGGTCGAACTATTGGGAAACGATGTGTTCTCTTTAGTGAGTTCATAGATTTTATGGGTTTGTATGATCTGGGTTTTAGTGGGCCTAATTTTACTTGGAATAAAGGGGGAGTTTTTGAGAGACTTGACAGAGCAATTTGTAATGATGCTTGGGGTCTGAAGTTTCCTTCGTCCAAAGTTCTACATCTCCAAAAGCTTAAATCAGATCACAGACCACTAAAATTATCCTTTATGCCGATTGTTCAGCCTTCGTCTATAAGACCTTTTCAGTTTTTAGCTGGTTGGGTGGAGCATCCGGGGTTTTCTGAGTTTGTTAAGGAGAATTGGAAGTTCATAGGAGATATGTCACTAACTCGTGCGACTTTCACTGATCGAGTGAAATTATGGAATAAGGAGGTTTATGGTCACATTATGCATCGGAAGTATCTTTTGAAGAAAAAGCTAGATAATGTTCAAAAGGCAATTGATCGAAGAAACTCGAACTTTTTGAATCAGGTTGAGCTTGAAATCCGAAAAGAGCTAGAGTCAGTATTACATCATGAAGAGCTTCTTTGGCGACAGACGGCTAGGTGTGATTGGTTAGTTTTTGGTGATCGTAACACAAGGTTTTTTCATAGGCGAACCTTACAAAGAAGAAAGCACAATCGGATTTTAGCACTGAAGAATCAAGTAGGGGAGTGGATCACGGATGAAGATGCTTTGCAACAAGAAGCGGTTAACTTCTACAGGAATCTTTATGGGGAGCAACTTATTAATACGAGCAATCTTAGGTATGGTGCTTTTCCGCCTCTAGATCAAGAGGACATCTAGTTCCTTAGTAGGCTTGTTACCGATGAGGAGATTAAAAATGCTCTTTTTGGTATGGGACCTTTAAAAGCCCCAGGTAGTGATGGTGTGCACGCTATTTTCTATCAGAGTCAGTGGGATTTGGTGGGCCCCTCAGTTTGTGATTGGGTTAAAAGAATTTTTTCTGGAGAAAAGATTGATTCTAACCTTAATAATTCCCTTATTGTCCTTATTCCTAAAGTACAACATCCTGAATGTTTCTCGCAATTTTGGCCATTTAGCCTTTGTTCAGTCCTTTACAAGCTTGTGATGAAAGTCATTGCTAACAGGTTTAAAATGGTCTTTCCAAAGATCATAGGTCCTGAACAAGCAGGGTTTGTCACTGGAAGGAACATATATGATAATATCATCATTACCCAAGAAGTCATTCACTCTGTGAAGAGTAAGCAAAAGAGTAAAAGGTGGATGGCCATAAAAATTGATCTTGAGAAGGCCTTTGATCGTGTTCGCTGGGATTTAATTGACACTTCTCTACAGGTTGCAGGTATTCCTAACTTTCTCCATAATGTTATTATGTCAGCTATTTCTGGTTTAACTATGCAGGTGCTTTGGAATGGAGTGCCTTACTAAAAATTTAAACCAACAAGAGGAATTCGTCAAGGATGCCCTTTGTCACCCTATCTTTTTATTCTTTGTATGGAATAGCTAGGGCATGGTATTCACGCAGCGATAGATGATGGTAGATGGTCGCCCGTTCGGCTCACTAGATCAGGTCCGTCTCTTTCTCATCTCTTTGTTGCAGATGATCTGATTATTTTTAGGCAGGCAAAGGAGGAATAGGCACAAATTATTAAAGACGTTTTAGGTAAATTTTGTGGCCTTTCGGGACATAAGATAAATCTTCAGAATTCAAACATGGTGTTTCCAAAGGGGGTTGATGAAGACATTCAAAGGCATATCAGAGAAATTCTTGGGTTTCAAATGGTGCAGAATCTTGGTTCATATTTAGGGGTGCCTCTCTTTCATGAGAAGGTTACTAATAATACTTTGCATTTTGTTGTTGATAAAGTACGAAGTAAATTGTGCAGTTGGGACGCTCGACAACTATCTCTTGCTGGCAGAATCACTTTAGCTCAAGCGGTATTACTTTCAATCCCGAGCTACTTTATGCAATCAATGTTAATCCCTAAAGGATTGTGTGATGAAATTGAAGCTATGGTTAGACAATTCATATGGGGCTCCACTAATTCTTGTAAGAAGATTGCCTTAGTTAGCTGGGATTCGATATGCCAACCCAAAGCATATGGTGGGCTTGGTGTAAGGGCTCTTCGTGATCATAATACCTGTTTCATAATGAAACTGGGATTTAAACTAATGACTGACCATTCCTCTTTATGGGTCAAGGTGATGCGTTCCAAATATGGGGTTCAAAGCGGTCTACCAAAGTACTTATCAAGGGGACGAGGTTCTTTCCTGTGGAGATCTTTATCGAAGATTTAGCCCTTATACGGGAAAATTTACACTGGTCAGTTGGGGATGGGCGTATCATTAACTGCTGGAAGGATTCGTGGGTGCCTAAGGTGGGACTATTATCTAAAAGAATTATCTCCGCTACTAGATTGGATATGGATCGGTCTCTCAGCGATATGGTCACGGAGAATGGAGATTGGAATCTGGACTTTTTTCGCCTTTGGCTATCTGAAGACATCATTCAACAAATTGTAAGAATCCCGCCATCTCAACCTAATTCAGGTTTAAATAGAATTATATGGAGGGGAACTACATCGGGTGCTTTTTCTGTGAAGAGTGCGTATATTAAGCTCCGTGAGCTTTCTTGGCATGGGAAAAAAGATGTTTGGAAGATACCTTGGAATTATATTGGGCTGCAGAGAGTTCGAGTGTTCATTTGGCTTGTTATTAAGCACCGTTTGCTCACCAATGTTGAAAGAATACGAAGAGGACTAGGTTCTGACACTGCTTGTAGCACTTGTGGTCATAATGATGAGAATATCCTTCATGTGCTTCGTGATTGTACAACGGCAAGGGAAGTATGGTTGCAGATAGTCCCTACAGTTATGCACTTTGTTTTTTTTGCAGGATCTCTTCATGACTGGTTGGAGCTTAACCTACGAAATCAGCAGAATGTGAAGCTAGGGAGTGGAGTCAATTGGCCTTGTTTATTCGGGATTATCATTTGGCGTTTGTGGAAAAATCAAAATATTCATTTATTTCAAGGTCTTTCTTGGAGTACAAATGAGGTTATCAAAGTCTCCTTATGCTGGGCGAATTAGTATGTTTCGGCTTACACTGCAAGGGACACTAAACTCTCACGGACGGAGTTGGCTCCTGACTTCTTGGAGGGTTGGGTATATTTGAACACTGATGGATCGGTCAAATATGATGATTTGTTTGCTGCATCAGGAGGACTTCTGCGAGATCAGAAAGGAGCTGGGATCGTTGGCTACACGAGGTTTTTGGGTAATTGTGAAGTTATTGATTCAGAACTATGGGACATTCTAGATGGGTTGCAAATTGCCCTTGATCGTGGCTTTCAGAAAGTTCTTATTCAAAGAGACAATCTTGAAGCGGTCAACCTTATCCATGAAGGAATTCGATACGGTTCTAATTCTGCCTTAATTAAGAGAATTCTTTTGAGTTTAAAGTCACTGAGTCACTGAAATCTTCATCATATCCCAATAAAAGATAATGAAATCACTGATAAAATAGTTAAACTCAGAAGAGATAAGAAACTAGGACTGCGATTAATAGATCAGGATATTGTTTCAAGTTTACTTAATGTTTGGTTTTTAAATTGTAATTTTTTTCTACCAAAAAAAAAGAGAGAGGGAAGTAACATGTAAAATTCTTCCACATGAAATTATATTATTAAATAGGATGATGTGGATCAAGTGTGATATGACAAAAAAAATTTATTAATAATTTTGTTGACTCCTCTCAAATCTTCGAGAATCTTAATTTAAAATTGATTAATATGTATCGACGTTACTCAAATACTCTGGTCTAAATAAATTCGGGGAGGGTTTTGTTTTTAATGACTGGGGTTTCGGTCAACTGATGAGTCAGGTAGGGTCAAT
This sequence comes from Gossypium arboreum, assembly GCF_025698485.1. NCBI lineage: Eukaryota > Viridiplantae > Streptophyta > Magnoliopsida > Malvales > Malvaceae > Gossypium > Gossypium arboreum. The sequence goes on from NC_069081.1 coordinate 4,693,405, forward strand.
GTCAAACCGGTGAAGTATGAACTTATTTAATCCTAAAAGCATAAAAAATGTGATGTAACACAGACAAAGACTAAAAGAAAAATTTGGCCATCAATGGTCTGTCTAGTGTAGTTTACATCTCAATTCTATTTCTATTTATTATTTTTCCAAACCTTAACTAGTGGACAATTCATAAACTATAGGCATGTCATAATTGGTTCTTCTCCTTTACAATAAAAAGTGGGGCCTCACTTTATTTTATAAAATTTTATTATTACTTTATTACTACTAGTACTATAAACCTTCGCTGTACCTTTCGGGGTTTGTTTTTTTTTCTATGAAATGGAAATAAGTGGTAATTTTTTACTTCGGTGGACCTTTTTTGACGTGACATAGGACTTTTCTCAAACTTATCTTTTCCACATTTCCATCATTGAAATCATGAATTTCCTCATACACTTCAAAAGTTGGTTACTTAGAGCTGCATCAAAAGCTAACTTTTGAAGAGAAAATTGGTTTAGGTGAAAGAAGATTGCTTCATTTCACTAAGAGAAACATGGGCAGACTTGCTACACATCCTTCAACCATGAATATACTCTTTGGGCTCATGATTCTTACAGTCTTGATGCTCATTTGCATGGAACCAAACCAAGTTGAAGCCCAAGTGGAGCCGCCCTATCCTCCAGATTATGAAGGTAAGTTAGCACAGCTTTGCAACTTCTTTCTTGCTTCAGGTCGTGTTAAAGATGAACAGCATTTCTTTACTAGCTGATACTCTGTTCCAGTCCACTTTTCTTTTTATTGTTTCTTAACTAATCTCAACCAAACATTAAATTGCAGGTTTGGTTCATTTGAGTATGTACTTGAGTGTTTAGAATTATCCTGTGATTTGCTTGTAAATTTGTACCAACCCAATTCTACTTCCTCCAATTGCTTCTCAAAGATTTGTTCTTTTCTTTCTTGGTTTGCAGTAAGAGCTCTTCATGAGATAGCAACAGAACTTGGGAAGAAGGATTGGAATTACAATGAAAACCCTTGCAACAATAAGTCAAGTTGGTTTACTCCGCCGCCGCCAAATGTGCCAGAGGCCATTAACAACAGTACTGTCACCTGCAATTGCTCCTTCCCCAATGCTGAATGTCATATTGATGGCATGTAAGTCCTTACTGATCATAATAAAATTGATGCTTATTTTAATTTCCTTAACAATAGACAGCCCTCTTTCTTTTTATTTTCAGTATGTTAACTTTGATTTCTGTATCAGTGATTTGCTTTGCTTGAATTGTCCATTTTGATTTTAGCACTATGAAATTATTACCATAGGCAAATAGAGTAAGGGTGTGCCTCATTCAAGATGAATGGCTCTATGAGTATGGCTTCTAATTCGGATACAAGTTTATCCCAATTAATCATCTCAGTCATTATATAATATCAACACTGTCATTTTCTATCACTGAAAGGGGTCTTTGAATTCTTTTTCTGCAACAAAAATTTCTCTCCTAACTATTGTGTGAGAGAAAATATATCTGGAATTTTGAATTTGACATGCTTCTAAAAACTTTGTATTCATTGGAACAGCTATCTTTTGGGGCAGGATCTTGATGGTGTTCTACCACGCTCACTTGTCAAGCTATCACATATTAAAGTATTGTAAGAAAAAAGAATACAACTGATGATTTGACTCTTTACCCAGCAAATAAGCTTCTATCTTTCTTTATAACTCCTTTTTCTGTTGCTTTTAGGGTACTATATCTGAACTATCTTAATGGCACAATACCACGTGAATGGGCTGCTCTGAAGTTGGAGACACTGTAAGCTACTAGCGCATTTCATGTTTATCCTGTTCAGAAGAAGCTTATTTTCATTCAACTGACAGCAATGGATACATTTCAGGAATGTTGCTATGAACCGCTTATCGGGGCCAATTCCAAGCTATTTAGGAAACATAACCTCTCTAAAATATCTGTATGCCTCGCTTGCCTATGTTTACTTTAGCATTATTTCTTTCCTTTTTCCTTAAATGCATTATAATGTTTCTTTTAGTATTATATTTTCAGGAGCCTGGAGAACAACCTGTTTTCTGGAACTATTCCTCCCGAGTTTGGGAAATTGGTCAACCTGGAAAACCTGTTAGCCTTTCTTTTCGCTTTTAGATATTCGTGCATGACTTATCAGTCTACTTCTCTATGGTTGGCCTGATTTTGCCTCTTTCCTGAATTCAGTACTCTTAGTGCTAATTATCTCATCGGGAAGTTTCCCTCATTCCTGGCTACTCTGTCTAATATAAAAGAACTGTAAGTGTTTTCACTTTTCAACACTATCTAGTGTTTACTGTTAATAAGGATGGATTTGTTAATACCCTGCTTTTATGCATGGTATATGCAGTAGGATTAGCAGTAACAATTTCTCTGGTAAGATGCCCGACATTTTTCAAAGTTGGAAGCAACTTGAGAAATTGTAAGCACCTTTCTGTCTCAACAGCTTCTCTATAGCTCTTTATTGAAAGTTTTTTTGGTGATGATTTGAATTCTTTTGCTGACAGAGAGATTCAAGCTCGTGGTTTTGAAGGGCCAATTCCTTCAAGCTTAGCACTCTTGCATAACTTAGTGGAACTGTGAGTTTGTCTTGATCCCTTTAGATTTTGTAGCCCTTCATTTCTATTAATGATTTAACGTAATCTGGGTTCATTACAATGTAGATGCTAAAATTATTGAATTGGGGTCCTTTTCTATTTTAACAACTCTTTATAATGCTATATATTTCAGAAGGATCAGTGACTTACCTGGAGAGGGTTCAAAGTTTCCGAACTTAAAAAATATGAAAAACATGTATAGATTGTAAGTCATTCCAAGGCTTGCAAAATTCTTCAAGGTCATATTAATCCCTATTTTTTATAATTGTGCTGACATGATGGGGGCTCATAACGCAGGATATTACGTAGCTGCAACATATCTGGACCAATCCCTGATTACATATGGGAACTTTCGGGAATGCAAATTTTGTAATTTTTCTGTTCTTATTCATCTCATTTTTCAGTATTTAATTCAGTACTAGGAGCAATTGTGTGGATTTGCGGAAAAGGTTCGTCATGATATAAATGTACAATGTTAATGTGTACGAGCTCAGTTCTTCTGTGACTAATGTCTGTTTATGTTTCATATTTACAAAGATTTTTGTACAAATCCATGTAGAGACTAGAGCAGCAATCTACTTAGAGGTGTTTCATAATTTTGCACTCATTGTATCAATTGCCATATCACATTACGTAAAACGGTGCTAATGTTGACTGATTCTATAATATTTGTAGCGACATCTTCACCAGTTTAATGGAATACTATGATTTTTCATTCATTTTTTTTACAAGTTGAATATTTAGAATAGCGTACATGAATCTGCCATAATCAGCATCTTGAGAACTTCAACATCTAATATCTTGCTTGCTTTCCAAGAATTCTTTCTTCGTAAATGCACTCATCATATATTTTATGGATTTCAAATTTCCATTAATCAATCATTTTCAGAATTTATATTTGGATGTGCCTAAGAATTAGCTGTTTTTTTTTTCTATTTCTTCCAGAGATCTCAGCTTCAACAACTTGGAAGGTAACATTTCAGATACTGAAAGCCTTACAAAAACGCAATACATGTAAGTGCTGAGTTTTTAACATTTATTCATCCAAACCCCAGAATAACCAATCTGGAGAACACCTAGGTACATTATACTCTTGAAATAATACTCGGTCTAGGTAGATTTTTTATCATTTAATAAGATATTTATTGAAAAAGAAACAGTATTTAATCAAAAGTTCCTATTTTATTAGACTTTTTAATTCTTATGGTAATAGAAAACATTGTCATTTGTTTATTTTATCTGAACAATGTACATTTTGGAAAATCATGGATTACATCAAAATAAAACTCGCTTGCTCGTACTTTCACAACTTCAGAATCAGGAATCTGCATGCATTACTATCCTTGTATAAGACCTTTCAATATGGCTCCCATAGAAGCGCTTAATTGTGAACGTTGCTTACTGATTAGGTATCTGACACACAACTCGCTTAGTGGGCACATTCCAAATTGGTTGAGTATTAGAGACAGCCGCTAGTATGTCAACTATCTTTCTTTCTCTCTTTTTCTTTTTTCAATTTGATACATGATTATCTGTTATTTTCTGCATTTTGTTAACTGATTCTTCGAAGAATATTTGTAATATGATTTTTACTGGATTTGATCTTAAGTTATTTACAGCCACTTAAGGATTTTCTTCTTTTGACAATCTTAAAGGATATACTTCCAAACTACCTGTTTCTCTTCAAAAGATGCAAAATGACCCAAATTATCCATTTTGTAGTTGCTCAAGAGTACCATTCCTGGAAACATGTCCTGTGTTACTTATACCAGTTATAACATTGTTATTTTTAATCAAAGTCAATGTACCTTAATGTTTCAAGTCTAGTTAGTAATAATATATTATACTTTTTGGCAGCCAGATAGATCTTTCTTATAATAATTTTACTGAAAGCTCTGACTCGCCTTCTTGTCGGGAAAATCTGTAAGAAAAATTTCCTCTTGGCTTCCTATGCTGTGCACGTATTACTTTTGCAAATTTTTGTAAGATGTTTTGAAATATTAAACTGATTGGTCTGCTGCTTCATCAGAAATTTGTTCAAAAGCTTCTCAGGAGGCAAAACCCTGTAAGTTTGTGTTAGAATTAAGTGACCCAAATTCTTATTTAAATAAAATACGATGGAAAATAAAATAAAAGTAAAATCCATATAGAACTAGACTTCTTTTATTTTATTTTAGAATAAGGTTTTTAAACCTTATTAAACTCCATCTATTTTATATTGATTAGGATAAGGTGTTTCAATCCTACTAGAATATGGCTTTGCAAGCCTATAAATAGACATAGTCTATTCCTCTTGTATTTGAGTAAAAATTTTTCGACATAGTGAATTTTCTTCTCCTCTCGCCTGTGGTTTTTTCCGAAAGGGTTTCACGTAAAATTTATGTGTTCTTTATTTTATTTATTTTATTCTATTTTATTTTTCACAAATTGGTATCGAGCTTAGGTTATTCATCTCGATCACGGTAATGGCGTCTTTGAAGTATGAAATTCATTGTTGGATCGCAACACCAGATTTGCGTTGTGGCAAATTAAGATGCAAGCGCTTCTTGCACGATGGATCTAGAGGATGCCTCTGCTAGGATAGATAAGATGCCTTCGACATTAACGATGAAGAGAAGAAGCGTAAGGATCGAAAGGCATTAACACAATTACATCTGCATTTGTCCAACGAAATTTTGCGGGATGTGATGAAAGAGAAAACCGCCACGCATTATGGAAGAGGCTAGAACAAATATGTATGTCGAAAACTCTAACAAGCAAGTTGCATATGAAGCGGCGTCTTTATGCTCATCGTTTGGAGGAAGGTGCGTCATACACGAACACTTAACGGTGTTTAAAGAAATTCTCTCAAACTTGGAGGCCATGGAGGTTCAAGATGATAAGGAAGATCTAGGGTTGATTCTACTTTGTTCGTTGCCCTGTCTTATTCAACCTTTAGAGACACGATTTTATATAGCATGAGTCTCTCACAGTTGATGAGGTTTATGATTCTTTAACCTCGTATGATAAGATGAAGCATCTTGTGGTTAAACCCAACTCTCGGGAGAGGGTCTCATTGTTCGTGGGAGACAAAACCGGAATGTTAATGATGATCGTGGTAGAACACGAGAACGGAATCCTCGTGGTAAATCTAAGGGTAGATCGAAATCTTCAAACAGAGGTAAAACTTGCAACTTCGCAAGAAGAAAGGGCACATTAAATCTGAGTGCTATAAGCTACAAAATAAGATTAAAAGGGAGGTCATGAATCAAAAGGAAAACAAATGAAAAATTCGGTGAAGGCGATGTTGTAGAAGACTACGGCGATGGTGAACTTCTAGTTGCTTCATCAATGATTCTAAAGTGGCGAGGAGTGGATACTTGATTCAGTTGCACCTTCCACATGAGTCCCAATCGGGATTGGTTTACAACTTATGAAACAAAGATGTCTGAAGGTGTTGTTTTGATGGGAAATAATGCTTCATGTAAAATCGCGGTGTTGGAACAATTAAAGTTAAGATGTTTGATGGAGTTGTCGAATACTTAGTGACGTGCGGCATGTTCCGAATTGAAAAGAAATTTAATTTCGTTGAGTACTCTTGATTCAAAAGGGCAGATACACAAATGAAAGTGGGGTTTTAAAGATTTCCAAAGGGTCCTTTGTTGTGATGAAAGGGCAAAGAAAGATTGCCAAGTTATATGTTTTATGAGGTTCTCTCATCATATCGGTGATGCAATTGTCGCTTCCTCTTCCTTGTCGATGATGATATTACTAAACTTTGGCATATGCGCCTAGGGCATATGAGTGAGAATGGCATGGCGAAATTAAGCAAAGAGGACTTCTTAATGGGCAAGGAATTTGCAAACCGAATTTCGTGAAAGCACTGTGTTTTGGGAAGCAAAGAGAGTTCGATTCACTAGAGGAATCCATAACACGAAGGAAACGTTGGAGTATATCCATTCGATCTGTGGGGCCGTCCGAGTGCCTTCGAGAGGTGGAGCTAATTATATGCTAACCTTTATTGATGATTTTTCCAGAAAAGTTTGGGCGTTCTTCCTGAAGCAGAAAAGCGATGTGTTTTCCACATTTAAGTCTTGGAAAATTATGATTGAAAAACAGACGGGAAAACAGATAAAATACCTCCGTACAGACAATGGCTTAGAGTTCTGTTTTGATGAGTTTAATAGATTGTGCAAGTCAGAAGGGATCATGAGACACTTGACAGTTCGTCATACTCCACAGCAAAACGGCGTTGCAGAACGAATGAACAGAACGATCATGGAGAAGGTTCGATGTATGTTGTCAAATGCCAACTTACAAGTCATTTTGGGCGAAGCGACCTCTCTCGCATGTTTTTGATCAACCGATCTCCATCCGTTGCCATTGAGAAAAGACTCCACAAGAGGTATGGTGCGTAATCCCGCTAATTATTCGATTTAAAGATTTTTGGGTGTCCTGCGTATGCTCATGTTGATAATGGAAAATTGGAACCAAGATCCATTAAATGCGTTTTCTTGGTTATAAAGTGGTGTAAAAGGCTATAAGTTATGGTGTCCGAAAATAGAAAAGTTGTGATTAGCGAGATGTTTTTGATGAAACGCTATGCTACCTAACTTATCTCTTAAAGACTCTTCCAATAAAGAAAACCAAAAGCGGTGGAGCATCGATTAATACTGAATCAACTCCTCAAGCCAAGACAAAAATTGAGAATAGAGTTGCTTCTTCACCGCAATACTCTATCGCCAAAAACAGGACAAGAAGAGAAATTAAACCTCCAAAGAAGTATGCCGAGGTTGATCTAGTTGCTTATGCTTTAAATGTGGTGAAGATATAGATGCGAATCAAGAGCCATTTAATTATTCGAGGCGATTAGTGTGAAGACTCGAAAAGTGGATGTTTGCTATGCAAGAGGAGATGGAATCACTCCACAAAAACAGAACATGGGATCTTGTAAAACTTCCTAAAGGTAAAAAGGCATTCGTTGTAAATGGGTGTTTAAAAGAAAGAAGGGACTCAGGAGTTGAAGAACCCGGATATAAAGCAAGGCTTGTTGCAAAGGGTGACAATCAGTGCCATCTTTCTTACAAAAGATCAAATGTTTCATGAGAGAACAAAACACATTGATATTCGGTATCATTTTGTTCGTGATATTATTGCTCGTGGTGATATTGTTGTGAGCAAAATTAGCACTCATGAAAATCCTGCAGATATGATGACTAAGTCACTTCCTATAACCAAGTTTGAGCATTGCTTAGACTTGGTTGGTGTTCATTGTTGAAGTTAAACCCTTAAGGGTTTTTTGGAAGAGGTGAAGAACTTGTTTATTGAAAGTTCGCGATGAAGAACTTGTTCATTGAGAATTTGTGTCAAGGTGGAGATTGTTAGAATTAAGTGACCCAAATTCTTATTTAAATAAAATACGATGGAAAATAAAATAAAAGTAAAATCCATATAGAACTAGACTTCTTTTATTTTATTTTAGAATAAGGTTTTAAACCTTATTAAACTCCATCTATTTTATATTGATTAGGATAAGGTGTTTCAATCCTACTAGAATATGGCTTTGCAAGCCTATAAATAGACATAGTCTATTCCTCTTGTATTTGAGTAAAAAAATTTTTCGACATAGTGAATTTTCTTCTCCTCTGCCCGTGGTTTTTTTCCCGAAAGGGTTTCCACGTAAAATTTATGTGTTCTTTATTTTTATTTATTTTATTCTATTTTATTTTTCACAGTTTGTATCTTATTGAGCAAAAAAGTTGCCACTTTTTTAGTTATTTCTGTTCTTTCCCTTTTGATCCCTCATTAACAAGACTAATGCTCCTTTGCCTTACTACTCTGATGTAGAGGACTAGATAACTGCCTGAAGAACTTTCCTTGCTCAAAAGGTAATCTTTTTGCATTAAATGCACATCTGTAGACTCTAAAAACATGTTTCACAGTAAGATTTTATCCTGACCAACATTGAATGTATCTATTCATTCTTTATAGATTGGTATTCAGTAAATATAAACTGTGCTGGAGGAGCAACAGCTATTAATGGCATCGACTATGAGGGTGATGAAGACTTAGGAGGTCCAGCAAAATATTTTCCTCTCAGAGAGACTTGGGAAACTAGTAGCACGGGGCTTTTCTGGGATACCGATGTTACTTCAAGGGACTTTATAGCACAAAACGTTTCCATTCTCAGAATAAAGAACTCCGAGTTATACACAAGAGCACGCCTCTCTCCTCTTTCTCTGACATATTACTTCCGTTGCTTAGCAAATGGAAATTATACGGTTACACTTCATTTTGCGGAGATAGTTATCAGAGACAATAGATCCTATCAAAGTCTTGGAAGGAGGATATTTGATGTTTATGTCCAGGTATTCAATACTGTTATACATGAAGTGTAATTTGCATGTTACTGAAGCTGGTTTGATTAAATAAATTCCTTTCAGGAGAAACTAGAATTGAAAGATTTCAGTATTCAAAATGAGGCAAAGGGTGTCGATAAAGCGGTTTTAAGGAAAATTAAAACTGTTGTCAGCAACAAAACTTTGACAATACGCTTTCACTGGGCTGGGAAGGGAACAACTGCAACCCCAAGAAGAGGAACATATGGTCCCTTGATATCAGCTATTTCAGTAGACTCTGGTGAGATCTATAATTAAAAAAGCCATTCATTCTTCTTAGGTGCTTGCTCAATCTCTCTGTTATATTTGGGAACTTCTCTTAATTGTCAAATTTGTTTAATTCAAAGTGGATTAACATGTACATGATGTGAAGCAATAATGGAGTTGCCCATAAGTGTTGTCTGCATGGCATAGATTCTTGGCAGCTGAAGGTAGTAGAACCTTACTGTGAACTGACAGCATAAGACACAAGTTATGTGCTTAAATTTTCACAAAAGGAAACTTTAAGCATCCGATACCATCTTAAGTACTTAAATTGTCGGATAAGTCATAACATTTTTTACTGCCATATGCACATGCAGTGTTACTTCAGGAGATGAAGTTTGAGAATAACTGTTTGTACCTTTTCTTCCCTTTTGTTGGTAGATCACAAGCCTCGAGTTCTCAATTCATGGGAAAAGAATTTGAAGTTTGTAGTGGCAGCTGTTGTTTCTGTTCTGTGCCTGATTTTGGTAATCTTAGGCATTCTATGGCGGAAAGGCTATTTTCGACCCAAGCCATCAAAGGAACAAGGTACTCTAACAAACTTCAATCTACAATTTTATTCTCTGAAATAATTTCTCTTATGCATGTTTTTCAAGCTTATTGAATGTGTAATTCAATTGGTTCCCTCAATCTTGTCCAAGTCTTGAGGGGGTTAGATCTGCAGACTGGCTTTTTTACCTTCAGACAAATGCAAGCTGCTACAAACAACTTTGACGCTGCAAATAAAATTGGAGAAGGTGGTTTTGGGGCCGTCTACATGGTACCTGCATCACTTTGTTTTTCTTTACTGAATTTATGATGTTTAGGAGTATGCGTTATGTGATGAAATATATCACTAAAGTTCTATGTCATACTTCTGCTATAGGGCGAATTGCTTGATGGCACCATAATTGCGATTAAAAAACTTTCTTCTAAATCAAAACAAGGAGATCGAGAATTTTTGAATGAACTAGGCATGATTTCAGGATTACAACACCCGAATGTTGTTAGGTTGTATGGATGTTGTGTTGAGGGAATTCAGCTGTTGTTGGTATATGAATACATGGAAAATAATAGCCTTGCACGTGCTTTATTCGGTAAGCTTAATTTCCTAAACCTCTTTTATTCCCCCTTTCTTTGATGGTTCTGAAATTGGAACCATATAAGCAAGTGTTCTTCTCCTCCTTTGAACACTTTCATATCCCCACTAGAGAAGAAAATGGTGATGTTGATTTTATAACAGTTATAGAAAGAAAAGGTCTCAACACTATGTATTGACAACTGTATGATGAATTGAATTTTACTGGATTGGCCTGTGTCATTGAATAGGTCCTAAAGAAAGCCAGCTGAAATTAGACTGGCCTACTAGGCAGAAAATTTGTCTTGGCATAGCAAAAGGCCTAGCTTTCCTGCATGAGGAATCGAGTTTAAAAGTTGTACATCGAGACATCAAAACCACCAATGTGCTACTTGATGGCGATCTCAGTGCTAAAATCTCTGACTTCGGTTTGGCCAAGTTTGATGAGGAGGAAAACACCCATATTAGCACCCGAATTGCTGGAACTATGTGAGCTACTTCTTTCCCTCTGTTTTCATCTGCTGATCATCACTGCATAATTTAGTTGAACCTAACAAAGCAATAGATTTGTGAAGCTGCTACCAGCGTAGACAAAATAATACGTACATTCTTGAAACTGTAGTTTCTGCAAATAGAATGATGCATCAAATTTTAGACTATAAGCAATAAAAATGAGATCAAAGCCTCCAACTTTGCTTATGGGAAGGTGAACGAAGTTGATATGCATGAGAATGTTGCGCTTAAAGCTCCATTTTTTGCAGAGGATACATGGCCCCTGAATATGCATTATGGGGCTATCTCACCTTCAAGGCAGACGTTTATAGTTTTGGGATTGTTGCATTAGAGATCGTTACTGGGAAGAACAATACAAAATACCGACCTGAAGAGGATTATGTATGCCTTCAAGATTGGGTAAGATATGATCCGTGTTTCAAGTTATAATTTGACAATATCATCATAGAAATATCCATGTAGTTGTAACTGACTCTGATGGGTGAGTTAAACCTGTGCAAATTCATTAACGCCTTTCTCCAGTTAATTAATCTAATTTTGTATTATGTCATCAATCTATTTCAGGCTCTTGTTTTACAACAAAAGGGAAACTTAATGGAGCTGGTGGATCCAAGGTTGGGGACGGAGTTCAATGAAGAAGAGGCAATTAGGATGACAAAAGTAGCCTTACTCTGCACTAATTCATCCCCAGCACTTAGACCAACCATGTCTGAAGTTGTAAACATGCTTGAAGGTCGAACCCTGGTTCCTGAATTAATCTTGGACCCAAGTATATTTGCTGATGAGTCGAGATTCGGAGCAGTAAAAGACCAATTTAATCGAATGCAATCTCAGAGTAGTAAAACCACCACGATTACTCAGTCATCGGATTCAACTTCAACAGCATTGCTTGGCTCTTCCTCAACACTTGTTGAACATCAATGAAATTCAAAGCAAACTTGATATAGTTATTATAATTAACTTGTTTTTATTGGATTGAATTGAGTTTCACTTAATTTAAATTAATTTTAAAATTTTAAAATACTTTTGTAATATAATTTAAATTTTTATTAATTAAAAACATTTCTGTTATCATAAAATATTTAAAATTAAATAAAAATAAAAATTGTTTAAGTAAAAAAATATTTAATTACTATTCAGGCCAAAATAAAATTAAACTCAATAAAAATAAATCTAACCAAATATTAGCTTAATCGGCTTGACCGCTTTGAATCAGTTTATTATTTAAAAATAATAAAAATAAAATTACTAATATTTATTTTATTATTTTTAAACCATAAAATAATTAATTCTCAACTACTATGATACCCTTCTTTGCTTCTGCTTCATGATTTACTGTTTTGTCTTTATACCAATTGAATTATAAATTTATTTTGAAAAATAAATGAATTACAAGTATATTAATTTATAACGAATGATCAGTTCTATGTGTTATATAAAAGTAATTGTAATTATTCAAAAGAATTTGACAAATATAAAGAAAAATATTATAAATTACTTTAATTTGTAGCACACATTTAACCATTCCTACAATCCAAGAAGTAGGAAATATTACAAACAATCAAATAAATTAAAATTTGGAATGTTATACCAATAAAATTAACAATATTGCTGAATTTAATTTGAAAATTAGATTAAATTTTAAAAATAAAAATAAAAATTTAAATTTAAAACTTAGAGGATGTTTAAAAAGAATTAACCAACACTAATATCATACTATAATATTTTTTCAAATATCTACTAAACCAATAATTAATTTTCTGCATTCCATGAGGCTAGGTAAAGAAAAACATCAACGTACATGTGTGAAAGAAGGAAGGGCTTACCAGTTTAGGTTTTTATCACGGCCTTACCTGGCCTCCTGCCTCCCACATCTGAGTTACACGTGTCTGATCGGTTATATAACGTGGCGATATGTGAATGCATCATCTGTGAACGCCTCGCCATCTGTAAAAAAACCTATGTTGCATGCAAAAACGTACTCTTCCCACCGACTTTGGATTTTCCTTTTTATACTGTACCTCATTGTTTAGTTGTCAAATACTGTTGTATCTCCACTACTAGTCAACTTCTTCTTCTTTTTACTTTCCTTTTGGCTTTTCTTGTCGTACAACAAAAGAAAAAAAAATGTCTGATTTAAGAGATGTGCACGGCAACCCCATTCCACTTACTGACGAGCATGGCAACCCCGTTCAATTGACTGATGAACGTGGTAACCCCGTTTACGTCTCTGGTGTAGCCGCCAAGCAGACAGATATGTATGGTGGTCAGATGGGATATGATCCCACTCTTTCCGCCGCAGCTGAGTATCAGCAGCAGCAGCAGCTGCGGCCTCAGTACCTGCAGCAGGAGGAACAGCAGCCGCAGTATCAGCCACAGCACATGCATTACGAGGTTTCCACCACAGAAGAGATTCAGCGCTCCAACGCCTCCAGCCCTAGCTCGGTGAAGAAAACCACCTCATATCATCTATAAAATTATTTATATTGATGATGACAGTTCAGGGTTTTGGCTGTATTTTGATTATATATAAAATAACTGCGTTTTTTTTTTAGTCTGAGGACGATGGGATGGGCGGTAGAAGGAAGAAGAAAGGGATAAAGGAGAAAATAAAGGAGAAACTAACGGGTGGAAAGCATAAGACGGAGGCGGGGGAAGAGGGGCAATCACAAACCGTAACCTACGTTGCCAAAACCAGAATCACAACAACCAGCAACGCAACAACGCCGCCGCCTGAGGAGCACTACCACCACCATGATCAACATGAGAAGAAGAGTATGATGGAGAAGATAAAGGAAAAATTGCCTGGTCATCACAGCCATTGAAGAGCTAGCCATGAATAATTTGGATGATGTTGTTGTGTAGTAATTAATAAAATGCATGGTTTCCATGAATTTATGCTTTTGATCTTTTGTGAAGTGTGATGATATGTAATAAATATTCAATTACTAGCACTTGTGTTGTTTTTCTTGCCCATTCCGTCAAAAGCTTTCTCTGACTCCAGTTCTTTTAATCCTTTGTTTTGGTTGATAATTAATCGCCAATATGTTCCCCTTCATAACTTCCAAGTTTAAGACTGTCCCAATCCTCAACGAGTTTCTCCCAACCTTAACCAACGATCCTATATTAAACTTCAAGTTTAAGTGTATTAGTTGACCATTTGACCCTTTGATTATTTACTTTTAAGTAGTTAAATAGTTAATGATTGATTTAAGCACGGCTTCTTTAGTAACTAACAATGTTACACGTTTCTTCATTTTCACATGGTAACGAAGTTGTCTTTCGGAAGAAGTACGAGGAAGATTGAGCTTCAAAAGGATTCATAGAATTTTACTTGGTGAAAGAAAGTAAAAATTGAGAGAGTATTTTTTTTAAATGATTTCTATTAATATTCATTAATAAAGAAAAGCATAATGCCAATACATATACCAATCATAAGCTGGTCAGTTTAGACAGGTTTCACTTACTATTTTTAGGCTTTATTGTAACTTGCACAACTTGTACATAACAACTTACAAATCACAATTTGTACAATTAGGAAAGCTGATCTATCAATCTTATAAGCACCGAATGCATTAAATATATTACCTACTTAGTTTTAATTTAACTAAGTTACAAAATATTACTTAAAGTAAAAAAATGAAATTGAAATTGAACAGTGGCATCAACTTCAGTAACTGCATGTACTTCATTCAAAAATATTATAGCACGCATACGTGTTGCATCATACTTACATGCTGTATGTACTTCATCCGGAGATATCTTGATCTTCCAGCTTGATCTTCAACATTTCATCCGTATGACTTGTGTTGCATGGTCTGCTCCTTGATTGCTTTATTTGCTGCATGCAAACCAACTTCAAAAAGTTACAATTGAAGGTATTAAGGTTCATTCATGGCATAGACATCAGAGTTTGTGGATGATCTAGAACATGAGGCTAAGAGCACACTGCTCTTGCAAAAATTTCTAATGGAAGGGTCAATGTTTTTTTTAGACGACAAAAATTCTTGCAGTGGAAACAGTAAGTACTTCTCATAGTTAGATGGTATTGAGGGAAGTAGGTCTAAGCCTATTCCACCGAAGTATGTTCTTAAGGCCATGGGTGAAGAAATTGTCTTGTATGTATAACAAGATTGAACACTTGCATCTTATAGTTGCCATCAACTGTGAGTTCTGATCATATCCTTCCAGGGAAGGTCAGAGACTTAGACATTGATTTGATCCACGTTGATGCTACTTTTTTCAACTCATTCAACAAGGAGAGTCATGCACTTTCACTGCAAGTTGGGGGCTATGCAAAGAGGAGATTGCTGATGCTAGATTATGTTTTCTCAAATTAAAGAAATTTGTGATACATTGACTATTTGTGGCAACTCAATCCCTAAGGTTGAGCAAATAGAGACGATCTTGTCCTGAATGGCCTACCTCAAAAGTTTGATTCATTAATGGCCATAATTAATACAAGTAGAGAACCTTAGACTTTTCAGCGTGTTGTATTCGTTTTGATTTATGCTTAATCAAGGTTGAAAATTCTTGTGAGATTGCCACTGGCAATCAACACTGATTCACTCTAGTTTTCAACCTTTTATGGTGAACACTGTGGATCGACATCACAGGATGCCATGTCCTTATTCTCAGTTTTTTTTTGCAAGGGTAGAGGTGTTACAATTCACAACATCTTCAATGGGAGTTATGTGGTAAGATGGGCTATCTAGTGGATCGATGCTTTCACAGGTTTAATCACCCTTACCTTAGGGTCACTTTCAGGTTCGTGCACCTGTTTCAGTGAATATATAGTTACTTAAAAACTCTTGTATATGTTGATTCTTGTCACTTTTATTTGGAAACTGATGTGGATGATAAGGTAGCTCCTATCACATAAGGCAATAAGGTTGTTGCTCAGGTGAATTCAATGATTTTATCCTCAAATGGCAGAGCTGATGGGAGTTGGTATCCACATTCTAGGGCCACTCATCATGTGATGAATGATTTCTTGAAGCTCATTATTAGTGACAAGTACATAGGCACAGGTAATTAGGGGGTGTAGCAAAGGGGTAGGCAGGGGTTCCCAGGTTAAATGAAATTTTTTTTCCTTAAGTCCCTCTCAAACATTATATCATCGTATTTAAGCTCTTTAGTTCTTAATTAAATGAAAAATGTTTAATTTTGGCCCCTCCAAAAAAAAAATTTAATTATTTTAGCTTTGACCCCTCCAAAGATTTATAATTCTATCTCAGACCCTTTGACCTCTCCAAAGATTTATAATTCTATCTCAGACCCTTAAAGTAATATTTCTGGCTTTGCCTGACGAGTAACGTTGATGATGTTCTAGTCTTACCATAACTAATATAAGATCTTCTACTAGACATGTTCTCGAGTTTTTTTGTTAGATCATTTACTGCATGTGCCGCCTATTACTAAAAATATTCTCTAAAGATAATTTCGTTTATTTGAATTTCACCCTACCTATTGTTTTGTTAAGGATGAAAAATCAAGTGAAATTCTACTAAGACATGTGGCGCTTGATGGACTCCATAAGTTTGGGACGTTGGATGAGGCTGATGGTTCGTATACAAATGATGCTGACAGAGACTACACTAAAGCAAAATGTGGATTAAGTACCAGTAATGAGCAGTTACATTGGATGTGTATGTTGGAAGCGTAATCGACACTCAAAATCAAATTAATTTATTACTCACAAATATATAAGAAAGAAAACTTACAGATATATAAATTTTAGTCTCTAGTTGCTGCTAGTTTTTTACTTACGCCACCAGTTCTTTCTCAACACTCACACACTTTATTTTTACTCTATACTAGATGTTGCTGGATTTCTATCTCTCACACTTATTTTTTCTCACTTTCAACACACATTAATATACGAAATATATATATATATATATAAACATAGTTTACTGCCTTAGTGATACTTATCACTAAGTATAACATGAAACTTCCAGCAGGGTTATCCTTTGTGAGTTCCAAGCCAATTTGTAAACTTGCAGGCCACTTTGCAATCAATTTAAAAGCCACGTTTTGTAAAGTTTCAGTCCAATTTGAATAGCAACACTTGGCTTCAATTTTTTGCCAGCTTTGAAAGTTGGTTTGACTTCAATATTTCCTCTCGAACCGAGCTTTCATTCTAAGTTTTTTTTTGAGTTTATAAAATATGTCCGCTTTTAATGGTTTCGTAAAAATGTCTGTTAATTGATTTTCCGTTTTGTAGTAGATTACTTTATATTTTTACTCTTTACTTGCTCTTGAATAAAATGATATTTTGTATCAATATGTTTGTTACAACTATGAGACACCAAAGTCTTCGCAAGAGATATTGTAGACTTGTTGTCAACATAAATTGTAATTGAATCTTCTTGTATAATAAACAATTCACCCAAAATATTCTTTAACCAAACGTGCATGTCGCAACAACCATGTATTCTACTTCACATGTTGAGATGGCTACTATTTGTTGCTTTTTCGATGACCATGAAAATGTCACAGAACCAATATGAAATAAATATCCCACTGCGTACATGATGTCTAGCCGATTGATAGTCAAATACCTTAAATTTCCAACGATACTTTTAAACAACATTGAATTTACTGGCTCTCTAGATGAATCAACACTTAATTTCATGCTTGGTTTTGCTGACGTGGCTACCGGCTTGCAATCTTTCATTCTGAATTTTCTTAAAATCTCTTCTGCATACTTCTTTTGAGACATAAATATTCCATCTTTCATTTGTTTCACTTTAACTCCAAGAAAGAATGACATTTCACTAATATCTGTCATTTCAAATTCTTTAGTCATAACTTTTTTAAAGTCATTGAACATATTTGAATTGTTTCATGTGAAAATCATATCATCCACGTATAAGCACATGATCATATGATGTCACCAACTCCATTTTTCTTTGTATATAGGGCATGATCGTATGGGCTTTTCATGAACCCGTTCTTCTAAAAGTATTCATCTATTCTTGTGTTCCATGCTCTCGAGGCTTGCTTTAGTCTATATAATGCTTTCTTCAAGCGATAGACTTTGTCTTCTTGTCCTTGTTTGCTATAGCAATTAAGGGTTGCTGACTTCACGTCCATCTGATAAATCTTCCATTTATTTTAAGCTACAATTGTAACATTCCTAACTCGTATTCGGAACGTATAATAGACATTTCATATAATTTCTCAATCATATCAGAATTCAGTCACATCGTCCCTTATGTAAGCCCTCGAGGCCCAAAACATCATTAGAATCAAATCGGAACTAAAATTTGTATTCAAAGAATTTTTTGCAAAATCTCAAAATTTTTCCAAGATACAGAGGACACACGCCCGTGTGGTCAGGCTGTATGGCTCAAACTGCCGTTTCCCATCCCGTGTA
Source organism: Gossypium arboreum (assembly GCF_025698485.1). Classification (NCBI taxonomy): domain Eukaryota; kingdom Viridiplantae; phylum Streptophyta; class Magnoliopsida; order Malvales; family Malvaceae; genus Gossypium; species Gossypium arboreum. The sequence continues at coordinate 4,711,608 of NC_069081.1, forward strand.
TGTACCCATGTAACTCTCTGACTTAGGTCACACGGCCAAGTCATACACCCGTGTGCTAGGCCGTGTGTAGGTGCAGGGGTCACACGGCCAAGCCACACGCCCGTGTGCCAAGCCGTGTGATCTTGAGCATTTTGTTCTGGAATTTCAAAGATGCAGGGGACACACGGCCAATTCACACGCCCGTGGGCTAAGCCGTGTGTAAGACACACGCCCGTATCTCTGCCCGTGTGGACGAAATATGGCTACCCAAACTTGTTTTCCACCTGCATTAATACTTTAACACATTCATAAATCAATACCAAACACTCAAATCAAGCCAAACCCAAGTTTAATACATGTCATAACACCTCATATGTCCAAGTACTCAATCTTACCTAATTGTTCATATAAACATATATGTATTTTTCATCAATCATGTTATCTCAAATCACTCCTCAAAATGCCTATGTGAATTTTTATCATTCATCCACTTCAATCCATATCAAACATATTAAGACCTTATATATATATATATATATATATATATATATATATATATATCAAACTATATCAACTACAAGCCATGTAAATGGCTAGATTCAACTCAATATTTACAAGCCATCATTGACCAAATTTAGCCTATACATGCCATTATAATCAAAATGTAGTCTACTATATATATATATATATATATATATATATATATATATATATATATATATATATAAAACAAGCCGATAGATAGTGTGTAATGTAACACCCCTTACCCGTAGCCGAGAGCGGGACAAGGTACGAGGCATTGCAGAACATAAACAGGATATTTCCAGAAAATACGGGTCATAAAATTTCATTCCAAATTAAAATCGACCAAATAAAATCATTTTGTTCTTATCATGGACCTACGAGGTCCAAAACATACCTTAGAAGTAAGTAACCCAGAACTAAACCGAGAACTTAAGAAAATTCTAAAAATGTCTCTAGATTTAAGCCTCACATGCACGTGTGGAGGCAATGCACACGCCCGTGTGCTTTGGGACACGCCCGTGTCCCTTACCCGTGTGAAATTAATTAAATTTATTTTTCATTTTAAACCTACAGGGGTTTGCACACAGCCGAGCACACGCCCATATCCCTGGCCCGTGTCCCTCACACGGCCTAGACACGCCAGTATCATTGCCTGTGTCCAAAAACCTAGACATTCTGTTTATGACGTTATCATTCATTTAGGGGCACACGGCCAAGGCATACGCCTGTGTGCTAGGCCGTGTCCTCCACACGGCTGAGACACACGGCCGTGTCTCTGCCCGTGTGTTTACTACCATGCATACTAACTTAAAAATTTTCGGTGCAGGGGACACACGGCCATTCAACACGCCCATGGGGCAGACCGTGTGTCACACACGGCTTAGACACATGCCCGTGTGTCTACCCATGTAGATATTTTTAGAGGCTATTTTCCAAGCCAATAGTCACCCTCAATCACTTATATATTCAAACACATTTTATAACATGCAACACGACATATTTGTGTACTCAAACATTCCACACTATGACACTCTCACATATTCAAAATGTCATTTTATTGCACACTCATTTGCTACACCATTTAAAAGTATTCCGCACCAATTTCATGCATTATTAAACTTGTTACCATAACTTCAATTTGTGTATTCATGCACATAGTCCTTTTAAAATATTAGGTCATCCCTTATCCTTTAGCACCAGATTTATACTTTACCATACATTCATCGACCAACCACACATCATATCATTATCATGCATTCACCAAGCAATAACATGTCCTACTATCAAAACACTAGCACATGCATGGGTAATTAGATTACAACCCAATTGATCAAGTATGAGCTATATCACATGGCCATTACAAAATGAATCATCATTATCATAAGCCTTCACAAATTGGCAAAATAACACGACACATACCACAAAATGACCAAGTTTCTAATACATGCCATACTCAAAATAATGATTTCACTATACCCAATAGTCTTTTGATAGTGTGATCGAGTACTCCGATAGCTTCCGATCCTCGAGCTAGCTTGGCGGAACTACAAAGGAAGGAAAAAGAGAAGGGAGTAAGCATTAAAGCTTAGTAAGTCACATACAAATAATATGCAATAGTGGTAAACAATTAACATGCAAAAACATGATAATATATACATAAAGATTATTCTTTTATTCAAACCTCTTTGCTTACTCGTCATATACACACATATATATACTTGCTCATCGTAAACCGATCTTTATTAAGGCATTACTTATAGGTTTAGCATACATACCTGTACTCATCGTAAGTATCTGTAACCATACCTTTTTCATATGTCCTACTCGGGACTCTTATTACATTCTTTACAATACCCGTTGAACATTCAAAATACTATTGGATACACGAGAACCTTGCACATAAGTGCCTCATATACAAACGTAGTCGAAGCTACCACATAACATGTAACACATCCATAATGAACTCGGACCTCTCAATGAGCTCGGATGTTACATGAATCGCATCCACCATGAACTCAGACCTCTCATCGAGCTCAGATGCTTACATCCATAATAATCTCGGACCTCTCAACGAGCTCGGATGCTATATACCTCCCAAACCCAGACCACTCAACGAGTTTGGACTTCTTAGTTCCTAGTGACATGTCACTTGTATCCTAAACTATTCCTACAGTTCAAACGGGATTTTGCCTCACTTGCATATAGTATCTCTATCGTACTAGCTCGTAACATCGTAAATCACGACCATAATAAAATTCATGCTTTCATAACAGTCAATAAGTATATAATTCATAATTACAGTAAAAAAATTATTACATTATATTTAAAGCATTTAAAACATATTACCATACCACATTATTTGCAAATGTACTTACCTTGGTACAAAACGATGATAATCGAGCCTAGTCGTCGTATTCTTTATTCTTTCCTCGATCAAGTCCCGATTCACGTTTTTCTTGATCTATAATGCCAAATTTAACTTATTTATTATTCACATTATTCAAACGGGTCCATAAATCATACTTTTGAAAATTTTCATTTTGACCCCTAAACTTTTACATATTTATGATTTAGCCCCTAAGCTCGTAAAATGAAATGCATGCATTTTCCTGTTTACCCAAGCTTGGCCGAACCTTTTCTATGCTTATATCAGCCCATATTTTCTCTTATTTCACATTATTATTACTCACTTTTTCACTTTTACAAACAAGTCCTTCATTTAGGTGTTTTCATTAAAAATCACTTAATAAAATATGTTCATCATGTATCAGACATTCATATTCCTCCATTAATCATCAAAATACAAATATGTCATGTATGGATCAATTTTCATACATGAAACCTAGCTCAAAATATAGCTAGAAATGGGTAGACCATGTGACCGGAACTTCAAAAATATAAAGAACATTAAAAACGAGGCTAGGGAACACTTACTATTGAGCTTAGAAATGTTGAACAAAACCCTAGCTATGGTGTTTTGTGATTTTCGGTAGCCAATGAGGAAGATGGACACATTTTTGGTTTATTTTCCCTATAATTACCTAATGACCAAAATGCTCTTAGGGTTTCTCTTTCCAATTCTTTTCTATGCATGTCCATTTTTGTCCAAAATTTTAGAAATTGGTCAAATTGCTAATTTAGACCTTCTAATTCATAAGCTAATGCAATTTCATTCTTAAAGCTTCTAGAATGCAAGTTTTGCGCTTTATTCAATTTGGTCCCTAAAATGCAATTAGACATTTTATGCATAGAATTTCTTCATGAAACTTTTACATAAGCATGAATTCATAACTTAAACCTCATAATAATCATAAAATAGTTATTTCTATCTCGAATTTGTGGTCTTAAAATCACTATTTTGACTAGGCCCTAACTCGGGATGTTACAACTTTCCCCCATTTAGGGATTTTCGTCCCCGAAAATCTTACCGGTAAAAAGGTTAGGATATTGTTTCCTCATGGCCTCCTTGGGCTCTCAAGTAGCCTCTTCAACTCTATGTCTTTGCCATAAAATTTTCACAAGAACAACACTTTTGTTTCACAATTGTTTGACTTCCCGAGCCAAGATCTTAACGGGTTTTTCACCATAAGTCATATTCGGTCTAATTCAACCTCTATCGATATAATCACATGTGAAGGGTCGGATCTATATCGGTGCAACATGGACACATGAAACACATCGTGAATCTTTTCTAATTCAGTCGGCAAAGCCAATCAATAAGCAACAAGCCTTATCCTCTTGGTAACCTTATACGGTACTATAAATCGAGGACTCAATTTGCCTTTTCTACCGAATCTCAAAACCTTCTTCCATGGGGATACTTTCAAGAGTACCTTATCACAAACCTATATTCAATTTCTTTCCTTTTCAAATCTGCATACGACTTTTATCTATCCGATGCCGCTTTCAAACAATCACGAATTACTTTCACTTTTTCCTGGGTTTCCTTGATCAACTCTATCCCATGAATCCTATTCTCTTTAAGCTTAGTCCAATATAACTATGTACGACATTTACATCCACACAATGCTTCATAAGGTGCCATCTTCAAACTCGTCTGATAGCTATTGTTATTGGCAAACTTAACCAAAGGTAGGTACTTTTCCCAACTACTTTGAAATTCAAGAACACAACATCTAAGAATATCTTCAAGTGTCTGAATTACTCTCTCGAATTGCCCATCAGTCTGTGGATGAAAAGCGGTACTAAAATTCAGCTTTGTACCCAAAGCTTCTTGTAAATTCTTCCAAAACTGCGAAGTGAAGGTCCTTATCCGAAATAATCAATAAAGATACTCCATGAAGCCTCACAATATTAGAAATTTATAGTTCAGCTAACTTATCAAGTGAATAATCAATATGTATCGGTACAAATTTAGGAAACTTAGTCAATCTGTCAACCACTACCCATACGGTATCTTTCTTTCTTGGTGTCAACGGCAAGCCTGTCACAAAGTCTATAGTAATTCTGTCCCATTTCCATTTAGGAACTAAGATAGGCTGAAGTAAACCTGAAGGTACCTGGTGTTCAACCTTTACTTGTTGGCATATCAAGCATCTCGATACAAATTCAGTTATATCTATTTTTATGCCATTCCACCAATACATTTTCTTTAAATCATTGTACATTTTTGTGCTACCTGGGTGAACTGACATACTTCTATTATGAGCCTCATACAAAATATCCCGAATCAACACAGCATTCTTCGGAACACAAATCCTTCCATGAAACTTCAGACAACCATCAGGATCTCTCTGGAAATCTAATTCATTGCTTGTAACTTTTTATCAGCTTTCTAAACATCGCAAATCCGTTGAAGAAAAGTCGGTCTAACTTTTAACTCTGCTAGATTAGCACCATCATATGATAAGACTAGCCGGGCGTTCATAGCTTTTATAGTAAATAAAAATTTCTGCTCAAAGCGTCGGCAACCACATTTACCTTACCGGGGTGATAATCTATCACAAGCTCATAATCTTTTAATAATTCAAGCCATCTTTGTTGCCTCATGTTTAAGTCCTTTTGAGTCATCAGATATTTAAGGCTTTTATGGTCTGAATAGATATGGCATCTCTCCCCGAATAGGTAATGCCACCAAATTTTTAAAGCAAATACAATAGCGACTAATTCTAAATCATGTGTAGGATAGTTCTTCTCTTGTGGCGTCAATTGCCTCGAAGCATATGCTACTACCTTACCTTCTTGCATGAGAACACAACCTAGTCCATTCAAGGATGCATCACTATAAATCACAAATTCTTTCCTTGATTCTAGTTGTGCTAACACTGGTGCCTCGGTTAACAACGCTTTCAGCTTCTCAAAGCTCTGTTGGCACTTCTCTGTCCATTCGAACTTAACATTCTTTTGCAATAACCTCGTCATTGTGGTGGCTATCACCGAAAATCCTTTCACAAACCGTCTGTAATAACCTGCTAAACCCAAAAAGCTCCTAACTTTGGTTACGTTCCTTGGCGGCTTCCATTTGACAATAGCAGAAATTTTACTGGGATCAACTCGTATACCATCTTCTGAAACAATGTGGCCTAAAAATCCAACCTCTTGAAGCCAAAACTCATTTTTACTAAACTTAGTATATATTTGTTTATTCCTCAGAGTCTGTAAAATAGTTCTCAAATGCTCAGCATGCTCTACTTCATCTCTAGAATAAATCAGAATATCATCGATAAACACCACAACAAACTTATCTAAATATGGCCGAAAAATCCGATTCATTAAATCCATAAACACGGCAGGAGCATTCTTTAGTCCAAATGGCATAATAAGGAACTCATAGTGGCCGTACCTTATTCTAAAGGTAGTCTTAGGCACATCAGACTCTTTCACTCGTAGCTGGTAGTATCCAGACCTCAAGTCTATCTTAGAGAACCATGTCGCTCCTTCAGCTGATCAAACAAGTCATCAATCCTTGGAAGAGGATACTTATTTTTTATTGTCACCTTATTGAGTTACCGGTAATGAATGCATAATCTCATAGAGCCATCCTTCTTTTTCACGAACAGTACGGAAGCACCCCACGATGAAAAGCTTAGTCTCGCGAAACCTTTGTCGGTCAACTCTTGTAACTATGATTTCAGTTATTTTAGTTCAGTCAGGGCCATTCTATATGGGGAAATAGAGATGGGTGTCGTTCTTGGCATTAGCTTAATACTGAATTCAACTTCTCTAACTGCAGGTAAACCCGGTAATTCCTCCGGAAATACGTCCGTATACTAGCACACAATCGGCACTGATTCAATTTTCAATTCAGATTCTTTAGTATTCAATATGTATGACAAATAAACTTCATACCCTTTTCTCATATATCTTTGAGTAACCATCGAAGATATCATCTTTGGCGACTTATCTGCATCATCTGATTCAACCCAAAGAATTTCACCGTTTTCACATTTCAATTCCATAACTTTCTGTCTACAATTCACTATAGCCTCATGTAGTGTCAACCAATCCATACCAATATGACATCAAATTCGTCAAACGGCAACAACATCAAGTTGGCCGAAAAACAATGATCTTTAATCATCAAAGGACATTTCTTACATACTTTATCAACTATCACATACTTTTCTAACGGGTTAGACACCTTAATTACAAATTCTGTAAACTCAACAGGTATATTCATACTAGATATCAACTTCATACACATATACAAACGAGTGGAGCCAGGGTCTATCAAAGCAATAACATTAGTATCATAAAAAGAAAATTTACTAGTGATCATATCAGGAGAAGTTGCATCTTCACATGCACGTATGGCATAGGCTCTAGCCGGAGCCCTAGCTTCAGACATCACTGTCATATCTCGAGTAGCATTCTTACTATCAGACTTCTTCCCAGTGTCTCTCGAGAGTCTTCCACTAGAAGTTGCGCCACTCGGTCTTGGACTTTGAATTCTTTTTTCTCCATCTTCTCGGGACAATCCTTAATAAAGTGGTCTGGAGGAGAACCACATTTAAAACAGGATCCTTCACTCGTTCTATAGTTAACAGAATGACGCCTGCCAAACTGCGGACATTCAACCTTGGAAGGTTTAGCGTTACCCATGCTTGCCACAGACGTAGCCTAAGATCTAAAACTTGAATTTTTCTTTTTACGACTCCCGTATGAATGTCCAGTTGACACATGTGAATGAGAATACATCTCTCTAGATTTCTTAGACTGGGATGGCAATGACTTACTCATGTACCTCTTTCTTGTATCTCTTGCATCAGGCTCGGTCTTCTTCCTCTCTTTAACCAAGTCTTCGGCTTTACAAGCCCATTCAACAAGTACCACAAATTCTTTCAACTCAAGAATACCCACTAATGTCTTAATATCCTCATTAAGCCCATCTTTAAATCTTCTACCATCTTAGCCTCGGAGGGTACACACTCCCGAGCATATTTACTAAGTCTGACGAATTCCCTCTTATATTCATTTACTGTCATATGACCCTATTTCAATTCAAGAAATTCCTTACGATTCTGTTTGATAAATCTTTCGCTAATGTATTTCTTTCGAAATTCCTCTTGAAAGAATTCCCAAGTAACCCTCTCTGGTGGTACTACAGATATCATCATCCTCTACCACTGATACGTCGCATCTCTCAACAGGGACAAGGCATACTTTAAGCACTTATCGGGTGTACATGACAATTCTTCAAATACTTGTATCGAGTTTTCTAACCAGAACTCTACTCTTTCAGGGTCATCATTGGCATTTGCCCTAAATTCCTCAACACATTGTTTTCGAATTCTATCAACAGATGTTCTAGTAAATCTCATGAAATCCATATGTTGAGGCATTGCAGATGTGGGTTGAGGATTTGGGGGAGGTGGGGGAGGTTGAGTGTAATATCCTGATTTTGGGCCTAGTCGGAATAGTGGCTTCGTGACCACAAAATACGAGATAGAAATAATTATTTTATGATTATTTTAAGGTCTATGATATGATTTCATGATTGTGTGAAAATTTCGTGAAGAAATTTTATGCATAAAGTGCTTAAATTGAAATTAGGGACTAAATCGAATAATTTGCAAAACTTGCATTCTAGAAGTTTCTAGTATGAAATTGTTTTGAAATATTAATTAGGAGGTCTTAAAGAGAAATTTTACCAATTTCTAAGTCTATGGACAAAAATTGGACATGGATGGAATTTTTGGAAAGTTTAGTAGTAAGGGCATTTTGGTCATTTAGGGTAAAATGAATTAAAATACAAAATTAAAGCCAATTTTGCTCATCTTCAACCCCATGGCCGAATATAGCAAGGAGAAACCATGGCTAGGGTTTTCAAGCTTCCAAGCTCGATTGTAAGTCCGTTTCTACCCTCGCTTTTAATGATTTTTACGTTTTGGAGTCCCAGAGCTCGATTTAGCTTATGCTAGCAATAATTTAACCTAGGTTTATATTTGGAAAAATACCCATAGGTGAAATTTGTGTATTTTGGTGTTTTATGATAGAATATGAGGTTTTAAATTATGTTAGACAACTTGTGCTACTCGGTTTTAAGTGAAAACGAGCAAAAGGGCTTAATCGGTAAAAATACCTAATAGTCATAAGTACATGTTAGAGTGAGAATTTGATGTTGCCATAGAAGGAAAAATGATCAGCATGTCATAAAACATAAGAAAATAGGCTGAATTTTAATTTACGAGCTTTGGGGCAAAAGTGTAAATATGCAAAAGTTTAGGGGCAAAATTGTAATTTTTCCAAAATATGATTTTGGGTCAATTTGAATAATGTGAGTCCTAATTAGACTATATTTTAAATGATAGAGCAAGGAAAACTGAAATTCGGGCTAAAATGGGAAAATACCAAGTTGTGGATTTAAATGGTAAAATAGCCATTTTCAGCATACGAGGTAAGTTCATGTGTAAATAATGTAGCATAATGGTTATTTTTAAGTTATTGATGTTAAATATATGATATGCTGATTTTATCATGAAATATATGCTTTGTGGTTATTTTGAATAAAATGCAAATTAAGTGTATTATTTGTTAAATATAATTGTTACTGAGTATTGATTTGGCATTCTACGAAGACGGCAAGGATAAGTGTTCGAGGAAAAGCCCGTTTGAACCTTAGGAATAGATTAGGATACAAGTGACATGTCACTAGGATGGTTGAGCATCCGAACTCGTTGAGTTGAGTCCGAGTTCACTTATGGATGCGAATGTCCGAACTCGTTGAGTTGAGTCCGAGTTCGTGAGATGTAACTAGGCATCCGAACTCGTTGAGTTGAGTCCGAGTTCACTTATGGATGCGAACGCCTGAGCTCGTTGAGTTGAGTCCGAGTTCACTTATGGGCGGGTTACATGGTAGCTTGGCTACATATGTGGCACTTATGTGCAAACTTTCCATGTATCCAATTATATTCGATGTGTTCAACGGGTAAAGTTCTACTCAAATGGAGGAATACTCAAGATGAAAGGGACGTATTGGTAAGTGTTGTGAAATGGATACTTTGAACAGGTATGTACTTAACCCTCGGGTTGAAAACTCGATATAACAACAATATGGTAAGATGATAAATGAAAAGGTGATATGAATGTCTTGGTGATGATTATGCAAATGATGTTTTATGTTTGCTTATATGGTTATGTTACTTGCTATTTGCATGTGAGCTTACTAAGCATTTATGCTTACTCCTCCTTTTCATTCCTTGTAGTGTTGACAAGCCAGCTCGAAATCGGAAGCGGTCGGAGGCACGCCACACTATCCGTATACCATCTTGGCATAATGGCTTGTATATTTTGAGTATGGCATGTATAGCATTATAATCATTTTATATATATGGTCTTATGATATGGTTATTGAGTGGTATGGAAATAGAAATGCTTGGTAATGATTAGCCATTGGAATGGCTAATCATGATCATATTTGATATTATGTATGTCAAATTGCTAGCTAATCCATGGAAACCATGAAATAGGTAAAATTTACCATAAAATAGATTCAGACAGCAGCAGTGACGTGAGTTTGAAAAATCACTAAAAATAGTAGAAATGGAATTAAATAATGAATAAGTTATGGAATCGAAGCTTGATGAGTCTATTTTCATATGGAATAAGCGAAACAGGTATATGAGCTATATTTTATGAGATGTTTAAATTTTTGTAAAACAGGGCCAGAGCGATTTCTGGATCCCCTGTTCTGACTTTGAAATTCACCATAAATTTTAAAAGATAATTAGAAGTCACGCTTTATATGTACAGATTTCTTATTGAGTCTAGTTTTATTAAAACAAACGTCATAGTCATTGAAGCTCTGTACAAGGAGATATCTGATTCGTAATACACAGAGATCAGAGTAGTTGAACCCTGAAATAGGGAGACTTTAACTAATAAACTGTACTAATTGGCCCAACCAAAATTCTAGAAAAAATTAGTAGATATATATATGAGTCTAGTTTCAGGAAAAATTTATGGAATTGGATTTGAGTTTTTAACTCGAGATATGATTTTAAAACGACTGTGATGCAGTTAGCCAGCTTGTCTGGAAATTTTAAAATGAATTGTATGAGCTGTTTAATTAATGAATTAAGTCCGTTAACATCTCGTGTTCGACTCGCAACGGTCTCGGTGCGGGTGTTACATTTACTGGTATCGAGCAGGTTTAGTCGGTTCTCGGACTAACCTAGCATGTGTAAAAGTTTAGCTATACATGCCACCGATCGTGATAGTGTGATGTCTTCCGACGCGTATAAGTACCGTCTTATTTAGGCAGGTACTCTCCAACCGAAATGCGCCAACCATTTTCAATGTTATGTGAAGATATTTGAGTAAAATTATGATTATGATAATTCTCGGTTCGAAAAGTATGAATAAAAGTTTATGATACATATGTGATAATATGTGAGATGAAAGTTCATGTTGTGATAAATATTCATATTTGCTTAATGCTCATATGATGTAGTGTATGTGGCTTACTTGATAAGATGAACGGAATAAATAGAAAGTAGTAGAGGTATGAATAAAGGTCATAATATTATGATACTGAATGAAAATGTCCTTGTCTTGATTGGATGTCGAATGTTGATGAATGTTAATGGTATATAATTTTATGAGGTAAAGGATTATAGTGAAATGAACTTATCTATGTTAAATTGTTGGACTGAATTGTATGATTGTAATGATATGTACATGATGATGCACGAAATGAAAGTTGTGATTGTGATGCAAATATCTATGTTTGTTTGGCCTTATATAATGTCATGAGCATGAATTAATTTAATTAAATGAATGGATAAGTAAAGTCGTCTAGAAAACATAGAATGTATGCATAAGTATATTGTCTAAATGGGACAATAGGAAAATTGGTGTAAGCCAACATGAATGAATGACATGATTTTGATGATGTTACTATGATGATGGAAGTTGTGTCATATGTGTATGTATAAGAAAGTCGAGTCGAGGTCCTACAACCCTCCCCTTACCAAGTGGTACTTATAATGGAATTTCATGAGATTTGTATTGAATAAGTTTTCGGTTGAGAACCCAAAGAGTTCAATGATAGAATAATTATAAGTATGATCCGAGATTGAAAATGAGCTGATAAGTAAAGTCGAGCCAAGAAAGTATCGGATTGACGTAAAAATTATTGGAGTTATGCCTTGTCCCGATTAGAAAAGGAATTCTCCTTGGTAAACCGAATTACTCGGTGCAAGGTCGAGAAAAGTGTAAATCGAAATTTATTCGAACTGGCCTTCTTTAGTGAATGGTTTAATATGAAATTTGTGACGAGAACTAGTTGGGGAAATGATAATTGAAATGTGAACTATCTGAGTGTGACAGTTATGACTGGACAGATTTAGCGATCTCTTTTGAGATGTTCTATGTGTTTACTTGTTCTCAAAAATATTTCTATGGCTATTGATCTTCGAAGAAATTCTTGTTATATGGGAATGTCTTCTAATTCGGTGTTGGATGAAAGCATTGGTAGTCGACTAGTTTATAATTTATATTGCTCTATTTCATCGGGTATTCTATTTCATTTCGTTCGATAAGAATTGATGAGAGAATACGTATGATATTATGATTCTGCTTTCTTCTACTTGATGCTTCATCTAATATATATGTATGGGAAGATATATTGATCTTGTTATATTTGATTTCAGTGGGATTAAATGATGTTTTCTTCGGACTTTCTTTCTTTGAAGAATTATCGGGGTATTCCGTATTTTCTCTATGAGTTTGGTTTTCGATTCTCCGGCATAGTATCGTATCTTGGGTTTCTTTATCCTAGATCTCTTTATTCTGGATTTCTTTATTCTGGGTTTCTCTATCTTGGATTTCTTTATTCGGTTTTCTTGTTATCTTTGTTCCATAATTTGTCAATTACAACTCATGTTCAAGTGGGTTCTTCGCTTCGTGATAATCATGTCAAATATGACTATACTTCTAATTTGATCTTGGTAATGTGGTAATTTTAGTATTGGGATTTTTCTAATTTACGTAAGGATTTGACATCAAGAAAGGCATAGGTGATAAAAGCACAAGTTTTAGTCGGTATGGTAAATTATTTATTTGAAAGATTTCATGTGACAATTATGTCGGGATTATTTTCCCAAGTCGATAATAGAATTTCATTTTGTACGTATAAAAGAGTAAATAGTTTGAACGAGAAGTGTATATTTATTAGAAAGAGTTGAATATTAGTTTAAGTCACTACGAATGATAAGGTTTCCATCTTGTGAAAGCTGAAAAGTTTATTACATGTTGACAGAGTTCGGATAGATGAGAATATTGGTAACCAAGCGTCCGAACTAGACTAGTCTACATTGAGCAAAGACTTTCGACTTTCGAGAATGTATTGTTGTATGAATTGTGATGTGTTTCAAGACGGTGAGGTAATGTGATAGTTTAGAGCATCCGATGTTACATAAAATCGGAGTTGTTAAAGGGTTAAAGCCGAGCATTGGGATCTATCAAAATTATCCTGTCAGTGTTGATATTGGGATGGAAATGAGAAGGATTATTCTTGAGGCCATATCAGAATCATTTCTATGGCGGAAAGAGGAAAATGTGATGTATCCTATTATTAAATGTTTGGCGAGATCTATAAATCACATCTGTATTGAATGAATTCCTACTCATCAGATTCATGGAATTTCAGGTCTCTTTGATTGTTGGATTTCTTGGAATTCCGGTCTCCATTAAATCAAGTTGAGATCCGGGTTTTATGTCATGATATCATGGGAAATTAAGAAGGGTTGAAAGTTTAAGAACAGTTAAGAGTTGAGACTGTAAGCTTTTAGATCATATGAGAAATTGAAGAGATGTATTGGAGGTACAGTCTAAGTGCAAGTTCTTGACACCAATATGAGATTAAAAGTGAAGACTGCTTTCGGTAAGATTTTCGGGGACGAAAATCCCTGATGGGGGGGAGAGTTGTAATATCCTGATTTTGGGCCTAGTCGGAATAGTGGCTTCGTGACCACAAAATACGAGATAGAAATAATTATTTTATGATTATTTTAAGGTCTATGATATGATTGCATGATTGTGTGAAAATTTCGTGAAGAAATTTTATGCATAAAGTGCTTAAATTGAAATTAGGGACTAAATCGAATAATTTGCAAAACTTGCATTCTAGAAGTTTCTAGTATGAAATTGTTTTGAAATATTAATTAGGAGGTCTTAAAGAGAAATTTTACCAATTTCTAAGTCTATGGACAAAAATTGGACATGGATGGAAGTTTTGGAAAGTTTAGTAGTAAGGGCATTTTGGTCATTTAGGGGTAAAATGAATTAAAATACAAAATTAAAAGCCAATTTTGCTCATCTTCAACCCCATGGCCGAATATAGCAAGGAGAAACCATGGCTAGGGTTTTTCAAGCTTCCAAGCTCGATTGTAAGTCCGTTCTACCCTCGTTTTTAATGATTTTTACGTTTTTGGAGTCCCGATAGCTCGATTTAGCTTATGCTAGCAATAATTTAACCTAGGTTTATATTTGGAAAAATACCCATAGGTGAAATTTGTGTATTTTGGTGTTTTATGATAGAATATGAGGTTTTAAATTATGTTAGACAACTTGTGCTACTCGGTTTTAAGTGAAAACGAGCAAAAGGGCTTAATCGGTAAAAATACCTAATAGTCATAAGTACATGTTAGAGTGAGAATTTGATGTTGCCATAGAAGGGAAAAATGATCAGCATGTCATAAAACATAAGAAAATAGGCTGAATTTTAATTTACGAGCTTTGGGGCAAAAGTGTAAATATGCAAAAGTTTAGGGGCAAAATTGTAATTTTTCCAAAATATGATTTTGGGTCAATTTGAATAATGTGAGTCCTAATTAGACTATATTTTAAATGATAGAGCAAGGAAAACTGAAATTCGGGCTAAAATGGGGAAAATACCAAGTTGTGGATTTAAATGGTAAAATAGCCATTTTCACATACGAGGTAAGTTCATGTGTAAATAATGTAGCATAATGGTTATTTTTAAGTTATTGATGTTAAATATATGATATGCTGATTTTTATCATGAAATATATGCTTTGTGGTTATTTTCGAATAAAATGCAAATTAAGTGTATTATTTGTTAAATATAATTGTTACCGAGTATTGATTTCGGCATTCTACGGAAGACGGCAAGGATAAGTGTTCGAGGAAAAAGCCCGTTTGAACCTTAGGAATAGATTAGGATACAAGTGACATGTCACTAGGATGGTTGAGCATCCGAACTCGTTGAGTTGAGTCCGAGTTCACTTATGGATGCGAATGTCCGAACTCGTTGAGTTGAGTCCGAGTTCGTGAGATGTAACTAGGCATCCGAACTCGTTGAGTTGAGTCCGAGTTCACTTATGGATGCGAACGCCCGAGCTCGTTGAGTTGAGTCCGAGTTCACTTATGGGCGGGTTACATGGTAGCTTGGCTACATATGTGGCACTTATGTGCAAACTTTCCATGTATCCGAATTATATTCGATGTGTTCAACGGGTAAAGTTCTACTCAAATGGAGGAATACTCAAGATGAAAGGGACGTATTGGTAAGTGTTGTGAAATGGATACTTTGAACAGGTATGTACTTAACCCTCGGGTTGAAAACTCGATATAACAACAATATGGTAAGATGATAAATGAAAAGGTGATATGAATGTCTTGGTGATGATTATGCAAATGATGTTTTATGTTTGCTTATATGGTTATGTTACTTGCTATTTGCATGTGAGCTTACTAAGCATTTATGCTTACTCCTCCTTTTCATTCCTTGTAGTGTTGACAAGCCAGCTCGGAAATCGGAAGCGGTCGGAGGCACGCCACACTATCCGTATACCATCTTGGCATAATGGCTTGTATATTTTGAGTATGGCATGTATAGCATTATAATCATTTTATATATATGGTCTTATGATATGGTTATTGAGTGGTATGGAAATAGAAATGCTTGGTAATGATTAGCCATTGGAATGGCTAATCATGATCATATTGATATTATGTATGTCAAATTGCTAGCTAATCCATGGAAACCATGAAATAGGTAAAATTTACCATAAAATAGATTCAGACAGCAGCAGTGACGTGAGTTTGAAAAATCACTAAAAATAGTAGAAATGGAATTAAATAATGAATAAGTTATGGAATCGAAGCTTGATGAGTCTATTTTCATATGGAATAAGCGAAACAGGTATATGAGCTATATTTTATGAGATGTTTAAATTTTTGTAAAACAGGGCGGAGCGATTTCTGGATCCCCTGCTCGACTTTGGAAATTCACCATAAATTTTACAAAGATAATTAGAAGTCACGCTTTATATGTACAGATTTCTTATTGAGTCTAGTTTTATTAAAACAAACGTCATAGTCATTGAAGCTCTGTACAGGAGATATCTGATTCGTAATACACAGAGATTAGAGTAGTTGAACCCGAAATAGGGAGACTTTAACTAATAAACTGTACTAATTGGCCCAACCAAAAATTCTAGAAAAAATTAGTAGATATATATATGAGTCTAGTTTCAGGAAAAATTTACGAAATTGGATTTGAGTTTTTAACTCGAGATATGATTTTAAAACGACTGTGATGCGATTAGCCACTTGTCCGAAATTTTAAAATGAATTGTATGAGCTGTTTAATTAATGAATTAAGTCCGTTAACATCTCGTGTTCGACTCCGGCAACGGTCTCGGGTACGGGGTGTTACATTGAGCATTCGAGTTCGTTCGAGCGAACTTCGTGTACCATGCATCCATCATGTGGAGAAAGGCCTCTCTGCTTCCTTCTCCTTTACTGACAATTTTGGGCCTACCTTCAGATGGCACCATTCCTTCAGCTGGAGCAGGCGCGCTACTTTCTACGTCATCCGCCACTGCTCTGTTAGGATCCATTTGCTATATGAAAACTCATTTTAATATTGTCAGGAGTCGTTACACTATCATTACTTATATATATATCCGTATGGCATGTATAACTAGACTCAAATACTCTAGGTTAGTCCGAGAATCGACTAAACCATAGATTTGATACCATTAAATGTAACACCCCTTACCCGTACTCGAGAGCGAGACAAGGTACGAGGTATTATAAAACATAAACAGGATATTTCCAGAAAATACGGGTTATAAAATTTCATTCCAAATTAAAATCGACCAAACAAAATCATTTTGTTCTTATCATGGACCTACAAGGTCCAAAACATACCTTAGAAGTAACCCGAAACTAAACCGAGAACTTAAAAAAATTCTAAGAAAGTCTCTAGGTTTAAGCCTCACACGCCCGTGTGCTTTGGGACAGGCCCATGTCTTTTACCCGTGTGAAATTAGTTAAATTTATTTTTCATTTCGAACCTACAGGGGTTTGCACACAGTCGAGTACACTCCCGTGTCCATGGCCCGTATCCCTCACATGGCCTAGACACATCCGTGTCATCTCCCGTGTCCAAAAATCTGGACATTCTATTTATAACGTCATCATTCATTTAGGGGCACACGGCCAAGGCACACGCCCATGCACTAGGCCGTGTCCTCCACACGGCTGAGACACACTGCCGTGTCTCTGCCCGTGTGTTTACTACCATGCATACTGACTTAAAAATTTTCGGTGCAAGGGACACACGACCATTCAACATGCCCATAGGGCAAACCGTGTGTCACACATGACCTAGACACAATACCGTGTGTCTACTCGTGTGGACCTTTTTGGAGGCTATTTTCCAAGCCAATGGTCACCCTCAATCACTTATACATTCAAACACACTTTATAACATGCAACATGACATATTTGTGTACTCAAACATTCCACACTATGGCATTCTCACATCTTCAAAATGTCATTTTATTGTACACTCATTTGCTACACCATTTAAAGGCATTCCATACAAATTTCATGCATTATTAAACTTGTTACCATAACTTCATTTTGTGTTTTCATGCACGTAGTCCTTTTAAGATATTAGGTCGTCCTTTATCCTTTAGCACCAGATTTATACTTTACCACACATTCATCGATCAACCACACATCACATTATTATCATGCATTCACCAAGCAATAACATGTCCTACCATCAAAACATTAGCACATGCATGCATGGGTAATTAGATTACAACCCAATTGATCAAGTATAAGCTATATCACATGGCCATTACAAATGAATCATCATTATCATAGGCCTTCACAAATTGGCCAAATAGCACGACACATACCACAAAATGACCTAGTTTCCTATACATGCCATACTCAAAATAATGTTTTCACTATACCCAATAGTCTTTTGATAGTGTGATCGAGTACTCTGACAGCTTCCGATCCCCGAGCTAGCTTGGCGGAACTACAAAAGAAGGAAAAAGAGAGGGCAGTAAGCATTAAAGCTTAGTAAGTCCACATGCAAATAATGTGCAATAGTGGTAAATAATTAACATGCAAAAACATGATAATATATACATAAAGATTATTCTTTCATTCGAACCTCTTTGCTCACTCGTCATATGCACATATATATATTATATACTTACTCATTGTAAACCGATCTTTATTAAGGCATTACTCATAGGTTTAGCATACATACCTGTACTCATCGTAAGTATTCGTAACCATACCTCTTTCATATGTTCTTCTCGGGACTCTCATTACATTCTTTACAATACCCGTTGAATATTCGGAATACTCTTGGATACACGGAAACCTTGCACATAAGTGCCTCATATACAAACATAACCGATGCTACCACATAACATGTAACACATCTATAATGAACTCAGACCTCTCAAAAAGCTCGAATGATACATGAATCACATCCACCATGAACTCGAACCTCTCAACAAGCTCGGATGCTTGCATCCATAATGAACTCAGACCTCTTAACGAGCTCGGATGCTATATACCTCACGAACCCGGACCACTCAACGAGTTTGGACTTCTTAGTTCCTAGTGAAATGTCACTTGTATCCTAAACTATTCCTACAGTTCAAACGAGATTTTTCCTCACTTGCATATAGTATCTCCATCGTACTAGCTCGTAATATCGTAAATCAATACCATAATAACATTCATGCTTTCATAACAATCAATAATCATAGAATTCATAATAAACATTTATTAAATTATATTTAAAACATTTAAAATATTATTTGCATATGTACTTACCTCGATACAAAATGATGATAATCGAGCCTAGTCGTCGTATACTTTATTCTTTCCTCGATCAAGTCCCGATTCACGTTTTTCTTGATCTATAATGTCAAATTTAACTTATTTATTATTCACATTATTCAAACGGGTCCATAAATCATACTTTTGAAAATTTACATTTAACCCCTAAACTTTTAAATATTTACAATTTAGCCCCTAGGCTCGTAAAATGAAATGCATGCATTTTCTTGTTTTCCCAAGCTTGGCCGAACCTTTTCTATACTCATATCAGCCCATATTTTCTCTTATTTCACATTATTATTACTCACTTTTTCACTTTTACAAACAAGTCCTTCATTTAGGTGTTTCCACTAAAAATCATCTAATAAAAGTTGTTCATCATGCATCAAACATTCATATTACTCTATTAATCATCAAAATACAAGCATGTCATGCATGGTTCAATTTTCATACATGAACCCTAGCTCAAAATATAGCTAGAAATGGGTAGACCATGTGACCGGGACTTCAAAAATATAAAGAACATTAAAAACGGGGCTGGGGAACACTTACTATTGAGCTTGGAAATGTTGAACAAAACCCTAGTTATGGTGTTTTGTGATTTTCAACAGCCAAGGAGGAATATGGCCAAATTTTTGGTTTGATTTTCCCTTTTTATTCTTTTAATTACCTAATGACCAAAATGCCCTTAGGGTTTCTCTTTCCAATTTTTTTCTATGCATGTCCATTTTTGTCCAAAATTTTAGAAATTGGTCAAATTGCTAATTAGGACATTTTAATTCATAATCTAATGCAATTTCATTCTTAAAGCTTCTAGAGTTCAAGTTTTGCGCTTTATTCAATTTGGTCCTTGAAATGCAATTAGACATTTTATGCATAGAATTTCTTCATGAAACTTTCACACAAGCATGTATTCATAACATAAACCTCATAGTAATTATAAAATAGTTATTTATATCTTGGATTTGTGGTCTCAAAATCACTATTCCGATAAGGCCCTAATTCGGAATGTTGCATGTGATATCTCCGCCAAGCTTCCGATCCGACGAGCTTGCAAATTACTATAAAATTGAAGAAATAAAACAGAGTAAGCATTTAATGCTTAATAAATTCATATAATGGAAAGTTATCTTACCACTTAATTTTATTAAGGTAAACACACACAATATATACAAAGTAATTCGGCAAATAGCCTAAATACATATCCTCATAAAACATGTTAGTCATGTATTTCATAAAGGTATCAAAGAACATATATGAGCTCATAACAACAGAATTATCATATAACATATACAAACCATTTCCATGTATTTCAGATACATTCGGGTAATAATCTATTCCGAACCCATATTATCTCAGTTCAGAACTTTGGCCATTGAACCATATAAAAATCTCGATGGATACAAAGGTAGTACATATGATGTGTACGAATCTGAAATTTGTTAATTCATATTCGGGGGTACTCATTAGAGCACATAATCAGGAAGCCCTCTCTCGAGCCATATAACAGGAAGTTCATATGAGCCATGTAATGGGAAACTTATCTGAGCTATATAACGGGAAGCTCATAAAAGCCATAATCAGGAAGCTTATGCAAGCAAATAACGAGTAGCTCCGAAGAGCCATTAATCGAAAAACTTCGGATAGCCATATATCGAGAAGTTTAAGCAAGACATATCGGGAAGCTCACGAAGAGCCATATATCAGGACGCTCATAAGAGCTGTGGTGTGTCTACAACACATGCAGAATCCCAACCAATCAGGATGCTCCGAAGAGCTATTAACGGGAAGCTCCCAAGAACCATATAACGGGAAGCTCGAGAGGGCTAATAACGAGACGCTCTTTCTAGCTATGATGTGTCCGCAACATATGCAGGACCACAACCAATACAGGAACCCAATATCCATCGAATTTGATTTATTCAAATGGGACTTTATATTTGTCAAACATTATAGGATATGTCATCAATTTCATATATATGACATTTACACCATTCACATATACAAAATTCAATTCAAACATATAAATATACAAAATTTAATTACACGAACTTACCTCGGCAAGTATTCATGTATTTGTAATCTACTAATCTGATACTTTCTCTTTACCTAAATCTAGCTCCTTATTTGGTCTATTCGGATCTATATGAGTAAATTTAGCTCAATTTAATACAATTCATACTCTACTCAATCCAATTCACATTTTAGGCAGAAGTACCATTTTGTCCCTATACTTTTAATAATGACGATTTTGTCCCTAGGCTCTGAAAATGAAATTCATGCAATTTAATCCTTATTCTAAGCCTAACTGATTTTTACATATAACATTTATGGCCCATGTAATTCATAAAAGTCAAAATTTTTCCATGAATTTTACATCTTTACAATTTAGTCCCTAAATCACAATTTCATGAAAATTCACTTTACAAAAGTTGTTTATCTATCAACAACCTTTCATTTTCTACCATAAATTTCATAATTCATGCATATTAATCCATGGAAAAACCCTAGTACTTTAATAAATTTACAAATTAATCCCTAAGATAGCTAAATTAAGTTATTACGATCTCGGAAATATAAAAATTAATAAAAATGAGACTTAAATACTCACCTAATTAGGCCAAATAGGTTTTCTTTTTCTTCAATTCTCCATGGCCAAGGTTTCCATATTTTATTTGGGAAATATGATGATAAAATGATGATATTTTCTTTATTTTATTATTTATCATCATTATTCATAATCTTTCTAATTTTATCCTTTTCTTTTCTAATTTTCCATGGACGATTCATCAAACTTATCTACTAATTCCTCTTAATGGACTATTTTCCATATAAGGACCTCCAATTTTGAATTCCAAAGCTATTTGATATTTATAACTATTAGAACTCAACTTTTGTATTTCATGCAATTTGTTCCTTTTATCAATTAAACATGTAATCGGTAAAATTTTCTTAACGAAATTTTTATATAATACTCCTATCATATAGTAGAGCATAAAATAATTTTAAAATGATTTTTCTTATGAACTCAAATTTGTGGTCTCGAAACCATTATTCTGATTTCACTGAAAATAGACTATTACAGTAATTGTCGTGAAAAGCCTTATACTGTCAATTCTGGCAACCGAAGTAAATACTTCATCATAGTCCACTCTGTATCTTTTCTTGTAGCCTTTTGCAACTAGTCTTGATTTGTATTTCTCCACTTTTCATTCTTTATTGGTCTTTGTCTTGTACACCAATTTGACTCTAATTGGATTATGTCATTCTGGTAGACTTGTTAACTCCCACAAGTCATTTCTTCTTATTACTGGAATTTTTTATCCATTGTCTTCATCTGTTTGACATTTTCAATTGCATCTTCATATGTTATTAGATCACATTCTGTCATTAAACATAATAATGAATAATCGATTGTTGTTTCTATAGGTTTTGTGACCTCATAAATATCGCGTAAACTATGCATTCTTACAGGTGCTTCCTTTGAGCTGTTGGTACTACTGTTGTTCGGTGATAACGATGTTGTAGAAGTTGTTGCAACAGGACTTGGTGGAGGTATTTGATCATCACCTTGTTCTTAATTGATGAAGTCATCTTTGTCATCACTGGAAAATAATCATTCAATTTTCTTGTCTTCTTCGTTCCATCTTCAGTAATAAACTTCATCAAATTCAACATTTCTTAAAATAATAACTTTCTTGGTGAGAGGGTTGTATAGCTTATATGCCTTACTTCTTTTTTCATAACCAATGAAAATACATTTCACTCATTTGTCATCAAGCTTCTTTCTCGTCTGGTCAAGAGCATGAGTATTACGATGCATCCAAAAATCTTGAGATGTTCAACTCCTGGCTTTTGATTGCTACAGGTTTCACTTGGTGTATTGTATTTTACACTTTTTGTTGGACACTGATTCAAAAAATAAGCAACATATTAAACAACTTCAGCCTAAAACATTATTAGTAAATGCTTACATTTAACCATACCTCTTGCCATATCAATAATAGTGCAGTTTTTTTCTTTTAGCAACTCCATTTTGTTATGGCGTGTACTCAGTTGTCAACTAGTGAATAATTTTGTGCTCATTGCAGAAACTTTCAAATAGCTTTGAAGTATACTCGCTGCCTCTATCAGTTTTGAGTATCTTAATATAATGTCCACTCTGTTTTTCTACCATAGCTTTGAACTCAATAAACTTTTCAAGTGCTTTTAGTTTTGTTTTGAGAAGATATATCCATCTTTTTCTACTAAAATCATCAATAAAAGTAAGATGGTACATGTTTCCACCAAGTGATGGTATATCAAAAGGACCTGTTATGTTGGAGTGTACAATCTCTAATGGTCTCTTGGCTCGTCGAGATTTTCCAACTTTAAAACTCTGTCTGCATTGTTTTCATTTAATGCACACTTCACACAGTTGATTAGAAAGATTAATTTTCGGCAATCCATTCACCATATTTTTGTTGACAATAACTTCAAACTAAAAAATCCAAGATGCCCGAACCTTAAATGCCACAATCATGAATCATCTTTGATTGCATTCTTCATACACTTCACTTCTGTAACAGCCCATTTTTAGTCAAATCAGAACAGTGGTTTTAGAACCATAAATTCGAGGTCAAAATAATAATTTTATCATTATTTTAATGTTTATAGTATGATAGAATGATTGTGTGAAAGTTTTGTTTAGAAATTTCATCATTGAGTGTTTAATTTGATAAAAATGACTAAATCGCGTAAAATGTAAAATTAGTGTTCTAATAGCTAAAGGTGTTTAATAGCTATAGAACTTAAAAGTAAAGGTCCTTATGTGGTAATTAACCCATTTATGGGATAGTGGATGATAGTGGCATGGCATTATTGAAATTTTGAATTAGTAATAAGGTTAAAAAGGTAAATGAGTAATTAAGTTGTAATTTAATAAAAAAAACATAAAATTTGATTCATTCATCTTCATTAGCCGAATTTATCAAGAATAAATAGCCATTTTCGAAGCTAGGGTTCGGCCAAGCTCATTTGTACAATTGGTGAGTGATTTTTGTCCCGTTTTCAACGATTTCTATGTTTTTGAGATCGTTGCATCTTAATCTAGCTAGCCCAGGGACTATTTTGCAAAAATTTTAAAGGTTTAGGGTTTTTCCATTGATTAATGTTGAGGAATTTTGATGTTTAATTGTAGAAAATACATGCTTGTTGTTAGATAAACAACATTTGTAAAGTAATTTTTGACAAAATTGTCAATTAGGGGTTAAATTGTGAAATAAATGAAAAATATGGGCTTCTAGGGACCTAATTGAAATTCGGATAGCGTGGGTTTTGGTTGAATTTCATGAATTTGTAATTTTATGAAATAAGGACTAAATTGCAAAAATGTTAAATATTAAGGGTAAAAATGTAAAAGTGCCTTAATGTGTGTTTTTGGACTAAATTGAATAAAAATATTATTAAATAAGCTAAATTTGATATTATATAGATCAAGAAAAGCAAAATACAGACTTAGATCGGGGAAAGAACAAAGTTTTGGATTAATCGACTCGTTTCACCGTTTTTGCATCCGAGGTAAGTTCGTATGTGTTAAACATTATTATACTTGTGTATTAAATGCTTTACTATTGTATAGATTGTGAACACGACATTGCAGACTTATTCGACAAAGATTCGGCATTGGAAATCCCGGTTGAACCTTAGGAATATATTAGGATATGAATGACATGTCATTAGGGGTTACATTGTGATTTGGTGCTGGTCCGTACGTCCTACCAGTGGCTGAGTTATCTGGCATGTGTTGCGGATTCTCGTCAGCTTGTGTGAGCGACACCGTGTAGCTACATCATGACCATCAGCTTGTGTGAGCAGACCCGTTATATTCGAGAGTGAGCATCATTGAGATAGCTTCGACTATGTATTGGCACTTAGGGTGCGAGTTCTCGAGTATCCGATAGTATTTCGAATGGTTCAACGGGTATATCGAAGATATGAAATGGTGAGAATAGATACGTAACAGTACAGGTATGTACGAAAATTATGTAAGCATAGAATTTGTGGAAGTTACAAGTTCATGGTTATAGTTGTGTTTGAATACAAGTTAACATTTTGATTTGAATGTTTTGTAACATATCATGTTTATATTATTTGATTGTGAATAAAAGGTGAGTTTGCTTATTAGATCATACGACCTTACTAAGCTTTATGGCTTACATTGTTTATTTTTCTTTGTTTTATAGTGATTTCAAAGCTAGCTCAGATTCGGGAATCGTCGGAGACTTCATCACATTGTCCTACTATCACTTTGGTACTTTTGAACTTAAGTATTTTGAGTATACGACATGTATAAGATTATGGTCATTTTGATATATAGTTGGTAATGAATTTGGTCATTTAAAATGGCTTGTACATGTTAATGTTTGGTTTTGTATATAGCTATGAGAGTTGGCTTATTTTGGTTGGTTAATTATGTATGTATATATAGATGCATATGGTTTATGATGTGTGTTTGAGGATGGCTTTGTGTTCATTTTTTATGAATAGCATAGTAAATATCAAATGGTATAAATTTAAGTTGGTATGTTGGTGAAATTAGGTAAGTATTGTAGGTTTGGAAAATGATCATGTTGATGATTTGAGATAGTGAAAAATTATATGAATTAGAATGGTATATTGTGAGATTGTATATCTTGGATTAGTTGGTGTTGGAAATGGTATGAAATATACTTGATTGAGGTTGATTGAATGCCTATTATATGCTATGTTTTGTGCCATTTGAGTTGGTGTAGGTACATGCAAATTGGGTGGTAAATTGGCTTGGTAAATAACCTATTTTTGTCCACGTGGGCAGAGAGACGGGCGTGTGTTTCAGTCATGTATGACACACGGTCAGGTTGCACGGTCGTGTGTCCCTTAGGGTTAAAATTGAAATCAAGTCAGTATGCCCCATACGGCCCAACACATGGGTGTGTGACTTGGCCGTGTGGCATAAGTCAGTATACCCTACAAGTTTGGCACGGCCTAGCACACGGGCGTGTGTGGCCATTTTTAGGGCACATGGGTTAGCCATACGGGTGTGTGTATTGGCCCTGTAACCCAAGTCAGAGAGTTATACGGGGTAGGACATGGGCTAGGACACGACTATGTGATCCTATTTCGAATGTCCACACGGCCTGTGACACGGGCGTGTTTTTGGCCGTGTGAGACACATGGCCAGGCCACAAGGGCGTATGTCCCCTGTAATTTGGGAAATTTTCTAAGTGTTTCAAAATTTTCATAAGTTATCGGTTTAGTCCCGAACTACCCTGAATGCATGTTATGAGCCTCGTAGGCTCGTATTAGGGATAATGTGATTGATGTTTATTAATGATTATATGATATTTGAATATGTATATGAAATGTATTGTTTAATTGTTTTAAAATGTCCAGTAATGCTCTATAACCCTATTCCGACATTGAATACGAGTGAGGGGTGTTACAACTTCTCTGGATTCAATGTCAATAGTAAATGGACGGTTAACGTCATATCAACTTCGGCAATTAATTCACCACTCTTAGTTTTTAGAGCGAACGTGCAATCCTTCATATTTATTTCACATCTTTTTTCTAGCAACTGTCCAAGGCTGATGATGTTGTTTTTCAAAGCTGATAAGTAATAAACGTTTGATATATATTTCTTCTCTCTATTCTTTTGTGTAATTGTAACTTTGCCTTTACTTTTGACCGTGGTGTACGATACATCTCCAAATGTTAATTATCCATAAATATTCTCGTCCAACTCTGAAAATAAGTCTTTTTGGCCAAACATGTGATTGTTGGCACAATTATCAGGATATTAAATATTTTTATTTGATTTTTCACTTTCTTTATAAGTGAGGAATACACTAGATTCCATGTTTTCTTCTTCTTTAGTTGCTGCTACATGATTACTCTCCTCCACCTTGGGAGTTGATCTACACTCATAACTAAAATGATCATATTTATTGCAATTATAACATTGTATCTGAGATTTATTTCCTTGTTGAAATCTACCTCTACCTTGGCATTGCCCTCGAACTCTTCATTCATGACTTGATATCTAATATTCTTCACTTGTTTGGCCTCTACCATATGATTGATGGCCTCGTCCACCTCTATTTCTACCTCTATATCCTCCATGGTATCCTCCACGATTATTTGTACATTGTCCAAAACTATTGCTAGCTCCACTTTCATTGAAAGACAGCTTGCTTTGCAAGACTTGTTCCAAATTTTTAGCATAGTCATTTTGCTTGATTTTATGGTCATGGGCTTGGAGGGAACCCACGAGTTCATCAATTGATATTTGTGACAGATCTTTTGATTCTTCGATGGCAATAGCAATATAATCAAATTTGTGTGTCAATGACCACAAAATTTTTTCCATTGCTCTTACGTCATCAAATGTTTCTCCATTCCTTTTCATTTCATTTACCACCGCTTTCACTTGGGTGACATAATCATCAATACTTTCTAAAATTTTCATTTTCAACGTCTCAAATTCACCTCTAAGGGTTTGTAAATGTACCTTCTTGGCCTTTTCCACTCCTTGAAAGGTTTTTTGCAAAATTCACCACACTTCCTTTGATGTCTTTGCAACTAAAAATTTTTTAAAGGTTGATTCATCAACCCCTTGGAAAATAAAGAACAACGCCCTCTTATCCTTTTTACGAGCTTCTTTCAATACTCTTTTTTCTTCATTTGTCAAAGCCGCTTCGACAACTACATTTTCGAGCTCGACATATCTTTCTTCGACAACATCCCAACAATCTTGAGAAGCAAGCAAAGCTTCCATTTGGATGCTCTAATTGCCATAATTTATTTTTGTTAATTTTGGGATCTACAGCTGAATCATGTTTGTCATTGTGACGTCGACACGAACCTAGCTCAGATACCACTTGTTAGAAGCGCAATGAACAATCAAAATCAAACTAATTTATTACTCACAAATATATAAAAGAGAAAACTTACAAATATATAAATTTGTCACTGGCTGCTGTTAAATTTCTATCTCTCACACTTTTTTTTCTCACTTTCAACACACATTAATATACGAAATATATATATATATAAACACAGTTTACCGCCTTAATGATTACTTATCCTTTTAAGCATATCATGAAACTTTTGGCAAGTATGTATTGATAATGCTTATCGTTTGTGAGTTGCAGGCCAATTTGTAATCAATTTCAAAGCCATGTTTTGTAAAGTTGCAGGCCAATTTGAATAGAAACTATTGGCTTCAATTTTATGCCGACTTTGAAAGTCGGTTTGATTTCAACAGTTGAGGCATCCTTTAGCCGATGCTTTACTGTTTGTGCTCAAGTTTTTTAAAAATTTAGTGAATGTTAATAAAGTCTCTACCTTGTGTTTAGCCTGTTGTGTTCGTAAAAGTCAATGCTTACTGTTTGCAGCCTCTTATACTAAATATACTAAACCCTTTGAATTAGTTGAGTTGGATATTTGGGGTTCAACTTCGGTGACTTTAGAGGATTCCAATATTGTATGTCTTTTTTGTGAATGCTTATATGAGAAATTGTTGGCTTTATTGGCTCAAACATATGTCCGATGCTCTTGTTGCTTTTAAGCTATTTTAAAAAAAATGGTTAAGATTCAGTTTAAAAGTACTACTTGGGAAGTGCAGACTGATTGGGGAGGAGAGTTTTGCAATTTCTCCTCCATATGTTGATTTCATGTGGTATCCATCATCGCATGTCTTAGCCACATGCCTCTGACAAAATGGTATGGTGGAATGCAAACACAAGCATGTTGTTGAATTGGGACCAACTCTTCTAGCGCAAGCAGCGTTGCCTATGAAATTCTGGTCTTACGCATTTCTCACTCCTGCACACCTTATAAATCAGTTATCTTTTGGAGTGGTGCATGGTCTCTCGCCTCATAAGAAGTTGTATGGTTGCAAACCAGATCATGCCTTCTTAAGGTCTTCGAAAGTAGTTGCTATCCTTATCTAAGGCCATTTAATCCTTATAAACTAGAATTTTTGTTGAAGCCATGTATTTTTGTAAGATATTATAGTCCTATGCATCGTGGGTATAAATGTCAATGGAAAATATGTTTACTTATCTCGGTATGTTTTTAAGAAGAATGAGTTTCCATATGATGTAATTCATACAATTTCAGTCCCTAACAGTGTGGCGGTTGAAGAGTTTTAGTCATCCTCTCTTTTAGTGTTAGTGAATCCTGATTCTTCTTAGCCCTCTGTTTGTCACCCACCAGGCCACCACAGCAAATAGCTAGATATTTTTATCGACATTCCTACCTTTTGAAGTATCTCCAGGTCATAGTCCTATTGTTGATATGTCAGTTACCTCGCCCCCTACAACTAATACTCCCTCCCCTACTCCCACGATTCAGGAAGCGTTAGGTTATAAAGCTTGGAAAGAAGTTTATACTGAGTGAAGTGATGGTTTGGGTAGCCCTAGGCCGAGGCTATATCTTGTTCTTAAATATTGTCTCTGGTCCCAAGATGAATCTTTTTCTTCTTTTTTTACTGTTCCTCACTTCCTCAGGCTTCTTTTTGGACGTTCTCTTGGAAGCCTAAAAAAATTTGTTACGAGCTTGTAATTTTCGATATTATTGGACAGTAGGTTGAGAATCCCTTTCCTCCAAGCACCATGACAATATTCCTTCTCCTGGTTGTTTGTCAGAGTTTTGAAGGAAGAGAATAAGTGTGTTCACTACTCCATTGTTGAAATAACAGGTAAGATGGGGTAAGCCTCTACTACATCATTCGTTCCCAGCCTTCAATTCTGTCATGGGTGGTGACTATAGCCTTCAAAGAGTAGAGACAGCTTATTGTTGGTTTCTTATAGGGACTTCAATTGTCTTAACATTAATGTTGAATTGCATAACGAGTATGACCAGGGCAATTCACATAATATAAGATGCAGGGAGCTGCTAGATTAGTGGTTTGAGAGAGTTTTGGGATTAATTTTAGGCGAAGTATAAATTATATGTAAGGCTTTTTTTTAACCCCGATGCTAAGAGGTATTTATAGAAATGTGATGGTTGGGCAGTACATGGGTCCAAGTGATTAAGTTTTTACTTCTTGGGTATTGTAGTATTGTAGTGGATATCAACTTAGGGTACTAATAATTCCCTAAAATATTTATATATTTAGTACATAATTATATCAAGTGCTATATTCAAATTGTTATTAATATTCTTAATTTTTTTAATTACCTAGGCCATCAACACCTTAATGTGATGAAACAAAGAAATTATACTCGTTTATAAGTACTTATTTCAGAGATCACTTGTACAAAAAAGACTTACCATCATTATCATGGTAGTAGAGGCTTGGTATGGGTATTAGAATTTGGAATTGTTCATAGATTCTCCATCACCTTCACACTAGTAAAGCACAAGCAATTATTCACCGTGATGTTAAGTCCGTCGATATATTGCTCGATGATGCCCTTAGTCGACATAATTACTAATTTTGGGTTATCAAAAGCACACCTCTTCTGGGGCAAATCCATGTTAGCACTGTAGTTGAACACAATTTTGTGTACTTTCAGGGGGCAACAGTTGACTGAAAAAAAATCAAATGTTCACTCATTTGGTTTGGTTCATCTTGAGACCTTATGTGCAAATGCTACTATCAAACCACAGCTGCCAAAAGAAAATGTTAACTAGATTGAATGCGCCTTGCGATGGAAGAAGAAGAAGAAGAAGGGTTTTCTTCAAAAGATTATCGACCTTGGGTACTATTTGTTGGAACATTTTCAAATATTTATAATATTTCAATAACTATAAATGAATGGGTGTAATTAATCAAAAGATAAATCTTTTGGTCATTGGTCAAGAGTTATATCACTCAAACAATATTACTTGAATAATTATAATATTAGAAGAACAATCATATCTCTTTTTAAAGATGTTATTATTCAAAAAAGACACTTATTGAAAGATGTCTCTATGAAGAGATATGAAAACTTCTATAAATAGGAATGATATTTCATTTAGAAATTACACCAAGAAATTCTAAAATTCTTTCTATCCTTCCTCCATTTTCTAATATTATTAAATTGTTCTATAAAGTATTACTGTAGAAATTGAGTTTCTTGTTATAGATTGCTCAGTGCTTAGTGGGCCATTCTCTTTAGTGCAAAATACAAATAGTCATTAGCTTCATTGTATACTCAAGGTTAATTTGCTTGAAACTCTTTTGCACACCAAATATAAGTGGGGGAAAATATAACCTTAAAGATAGTGGCTTGATACACATCTTGGAGTCTTGTCCTATTTCTTCATTTTCTGTTTGAGTTTCATTTGTGTGTTTGAGATTTTTCTCACTGGAGATTTGTACAAACACTATTTGTCCCGAGTCAATTGACCAAGTTAGAAAAGGTTGCTTAGAAGTGTTTGCAACATATGGTTGTGATAGCCATAGATTAGCTATGGGAGATGTTTTGTAGGACATGGAGCATGTTTTGCAATTGCAAGAATCATTTGATAATACCATATTATCGGTTGCGGATTTCGTCGCGAACGCAATTGTAAATATTACGGACATTATGTAATACATAGCAGTTGTTGTGGACATGATCTTGTTTTCGAAAATCTCTATTTTTAAAACATTATATTACACATTTGCAATTATATTTTATTATTTTAATATTAAGTTTTTTATTTTAAAAAACTAATTTTATAAATAAAATTCATTGAATTCAGATATAAAGATAATAACATACAAACGTTATCATACTAAATCATAAACAATAACAATCACAATTTTAATAGATGGAATTGAAATAGTGATATAGATGAAAAATTAATTTTACATCAATTTAAATAATAATAAAAACATATACACATACAAATATAAAAACTCTATTTCTTATAAATTACTATAAAATGAATGGCGTAATAAATTTAAAGCAGCTCTATTTTTAGTTTTACCACTCTCTTGATTTTAATTACTTTTCATTCCATGCAAAAAATAAAAGTAAAATTTATTATTGTATCTCTTAAAAGGGATGGAGGAGTCACATTACATTCAAAATGTGGAGGGATAGAACTATAAGATGTGTTTGGTAGGATGCATGTAATGTGATAAATGATAAGTAAATAATTTATAACTTGGATTTTATCCAAAGTAAGGTAGATAAAATGTATTTGCGAGAAAAAATGAAAACTTCGAGATAATAATTTATTAAATTTATTTTCATTTATAATTATGAGATGAGGAACTTATAAATGAATCATGTAAATGTTCTCATATCTTGCCATGAGTTCTATCATCCCTACCTCTTCTATTTTGTGAACTAGTAGAAATATTTATTTCAAACAAATTTGGATTAACATCATAAGGACATCTACTCATACCTTAGTTTCCATGAGAATGGATAGAATAGCTATGTTGATAAGCAGCACTAGATCAGCAACTTATCACTTTCTTCATTAGATGAAGTATGGTTTATTTCATCCATTTTTACGTAAGTTTCTTCATCAAGATTTTTATTATCAATTTCATTGAGTAACTCTTACAAACATAAAGAATTATAATGAACATAAATTAATTTTTGAAGCTTTTTGTGTTGTAGCCTATGTCTCTTCTTTGTATGAATCAAACTAAATGTACTTTAACTATACTCACAACGTGAAAATGTTTGACTCAAAATACTAATTGCAATATGCTGAAGTTAAGGTGCATAATTTCCATAATAAATTCGCCATTCAGCTACATATAAAATAAATAATAAGATATGATTCTTAAAGTAGCTATAAACATATCTTCATCATCTACACAATTATAAATATTAAGTTTCTTTAAGTTGAGTGTATAAATTCATGCATGATTAATTGCTAAAATTTGATTACTCAAGTTAAGCACTATCTTTAGTACAACATTTCTAATGCCTTCTCTAGTTTCCTTAAACATATAATTTGTGGAATTTCCTTAAGGATATAAATAGAATACTTTTATGATTTACAACATTTTATTTTTTTCAAAATGAAAATATACAAATCAATCTAAAAGCGCTAAATTATATAGAAGGGATTGTTGTGCGATTAAGATAAAGAGGGTAAATTACTTTACTAGAAAATCACATTAAATTTAATTTCTAGAAAAAGATTAGAAGAGTCACAAATGGTCCAACTTAAAACCTAACATCGTAGATAGAATCTTATTACAATATAATTTAATAGCACAATATGTAACTACAACTATACCCTAAAAAATATTGAAAGATAAATAAAACAAATAAAAACACCAAAAATTACAAATATATTTCACTACAAAAGATAGAAGTGAAAAATTATAAATAAGAGAGAAATTACCTTATGGAGAAAAAGGTAAACGATTCAAAGGTGAAAAAACAACTCCTATTTATAATAGTACATTCCCTTCGCAATCTTATATTTTTTAGACGTGAAATTGTGCTATTTCAACAAAGATTTATCAAGTAATGATGTTAAAAGTTTAGATTCACAAAGGCATCGATATTGAAAAAAGTTATGCCACTTGACACTGTAAATGCATTGAGGAAAAAATTGGAAGAAACAACTGCACTATGGAAAATTAATATCTAAAAACCAACATAAAATAAATTTCCAGACATTTGTTCTACATTTTTGGAATAAGATTGAGACAAACGAATACTCATATAAGCCACTGCTGTTGAAAGTCGAAACAAACAAATATCAAAAACACAAAGCTGCCTTCTAACACCATGAAGTAACTCATGGTTATTTGGATCAAGTTGTCAGCCCTTCCTGGTATGTTTTGTTATACTCAATGTTGGAATGTGTCGGAATGCTCCAGCTGTGGGCTGTTGTGGTTTTGCACCACAATTTATGAAGTGTTATGGCGACACGTAACGGGTTGCAATTACACACTAGTATTGTGCTGATATTGCAGTTTGATAGTGTTATTTTTCATTACGACACAACCGTTACATTGCGTTGTGGCAGCAATTTACCCAAAAGCTATTAAGGGTTCAGCTGAAGTTAAAGCCATTAATGAACACTCCAGAACCACAATGTTTGAACAATTTCATGGTAGGTAAAGCAGTTGATTAATTGGATGGCAGCCATTGCATTTCTCTCATAAAAATGTGGACTCGCTCTACCTCACCTCTATTTCCTTCATAATCGAGACTCGAAGATACCTACGGCGTGATCAGTAGTACTGGCTAATAATAATAATGATGATGCAGGAATCAGTTTCAAGTTCTAGCTTTGTGATTAAAATAGGATATATGGAAGGTTAAAAGTATGGCTAAAAAAATTGTGGGTTCTATTTCAGGTAATGGGAACCTTATCTGATGAGACCTTTAACATGGGAATAAATTCCTCATCAAATGCATATAAAGTCGGAATTAGGAATCTAGATATAGATTAGGGATCCAAATTGAACCCAAAGTTTAATCTAGGAATTCCACTAAGTCGCCATTCAATATATTTACAATTTGAAACTTAAATATGCAACCCATCTTCACGTATCTCACACTAAAGCCCTTCATTAAGCAAGGGGGTGCGGGAATCCAACATAGATTTCATCTCCTACCTTCACCTTTATCCAAGTCATTTTGCAAAAATTATATCCTTCATTTAAAAAAAAAAAAACAGTTTTGACTTGTGAGCCACACAAATAGGTTCCAACACCAGGCATTTGAGACAAACAAATTGCATTACGTATTCATTCTTTGCCATCAGCACACCATTATTATAAACAACAATGGCATGGGTAATCTGAACTCTCCACCACCACTAAACAATCAAAGTTATTAGGCAGTATAAAAGAACAAGTGGGCAATAGGGAGTAGAAAAATTAAATAAATGAAAAGGTATGAGATGCCTTTAACCTTTTGAACGAAGGGATTTTAGGTAAGGATGTGGACATCAACTTGCATCCATCTTTTTCCTAAACCAAAAAGAAAAATGCAAAACAACTCATAATTGTAGAAATTCCAGCAGTTAGCATTATAACTTACGTCTCAATAACTGTTTTTTTTTTTTTTTCACATCAGATAACAGAGAATCAAACTGAAATGACAGCTTTTAACATGGAAGCTTTGAGGGTTGATGCGTTTCTGGATAATCATGTTATTTCATCATTTAGAAGGGAAAAAAATGCAGATAAATGTCTGATGATTCAATGTTCACTCATTAGATAATATTTTTTTCTTTTCAGGAGAAGGTTGTCAAGGTATTACTTCGGCAAAGCTAGACTATTTGCATGCACTGCAGATGTTAGTGGCATTGAGGATCTCAAGAGCATCACGATGCTAAGGATGAAATATTCAAAATTGAAGATCAAAGAGATGCAGCTTTTTACACCTTATCTATATAGAGATGGAGCTTTATGTACAGCAACTGAGCTTCACCTTCACCTTGCATTGGTCTGGCAATATAATCAGAGATACCATCTGCTATCTGATTGTGTACAGTTGTTAAAGTTAACTAATACAATACAAGAGTGTTGGATATGCACTAGCAGATTTGATAACGAAAACTTTGTGATGGTAAGAATTAAGATGTACCTTTCTTCTAGGACACAATCGGGCATGCTTTCCTGCCTGCTAAATCCATTGCTTCAGGCCGAAAATTGAATGGTGTCATCCCTGAAGCATGATTCAACTAATGATAGGTATTGCTTTTTGCTGTTTATCAAAGAATCCATCTAAGAGCTTGCATTGCAAAACTGTGAAAGAGGTTAGTTCATAGTCCAGAGAGCATTGTTTCTAATAATCAGAGTAAGCAGTTTCACATTGATGTTCAAAGAAACCTGGATACCAATGTTACAACCCTTGGTTAATCTAAAACTACGACAAATACATATTGTTGCTACGCTTGTAAACCAACAAAAAGGGAATGGACATAACAATTCGTAACATCAAACCAAGCAAAATACTATCGATTTGGTCCTAATGTAACAATTATGGCCTCCAAAAGAATTACCATTTAACCTAACCATACAAAATCAGAGGTAAGATGTGCTGTCCACAATCAACATGAAGTAAAAACCTATTACAACCTTTTCTTTTTGGTGAGTGATTCCCAATCATTAGATATGATGAGTTCATCATCCTCATCATCAACATCAAGCTTTTCAAGTTGGTTTTGATTTCTACTACTTTCATCAGGAAGACCTGAATGATCTGGAATAGTGCCTTTGGAAACCTCAGACAGTTTTCTTTTCTTCCCAGTAACATTTTCAGCCGACTCAGAAGTTCCCTGAATTTCAACATCCTTCTCACCCTCCTGAATCTCCTCCATTGACAAAGCACTGGATGTACTTTCACCATTCCCAATAGACTTATTATTGTTCTTATCCACAGGAGCTTCAACCCATCCAGAGAGAAGCATTCCATCAGGTTCCCTCTCCTCATCAAATTCTTCCCTGTGAGCATGAAGAGTATCTTTTTAAAGAAAAATTGGTCTTCAGATTTGAGGACAAATGTCCCAAACTCAGGAAAACAATAGATGCAACTTCAATAGACATTAAAAGCATCATTTAGGCATTTCCAAGCCAACCGTATTGCAATCACAAAAAGAAAACTAGAAGAGGCATTCAGAAATGAAGTCTATATCAAATCACAACTTTGGGATCAGCCCTTACCCTTCATAATTGAATAATAATAATAAGATGCCCAGCCTAATCATGTAATTAGACTAAAAAGGATTTTGGTTTAGCTAAATAAGTTAGACAAATAATTTTCATGTTTTAGCCATGAGTATGGTACAAATGCCAGGAGAAGATGTAACAATTATGCACACAAGTAATACCAAAGAAGAACACAGGCAACAAATGAAAAATTAATTTAATGAAGCCAGTCCAACATTCAACACATATTCTTAAAAAGGCTTCCACAAAAATAATAGAAAAAGGATTTTAATTTTTTACGTTAAGGTTATCAACAATAAGACAAACCTATGCTTGATATTGATCCTGCATGAGAACTCCTGTTGTAGATCCTCTATGGTAAGTACAGTCCCACTAATAACTGGAGAAGGCAGCTCTGATAAGGCCTGTTAAGTGAAATAATTCAGAGAGCTAAAGTGCAAAAGAAAAATTCCTGTACTTTCCAGACCCACGTTTTGCAAAAAGGAAAACAAATTCATACTAATAGTTGTTATGTTTTTGGAGCAAGGGAAGAAGAATTTTACTCTCTCAAGGTTCGCAGCATAAATTGCTACCATATCCTCTTCAAGATCTTCACCAATTTCATAAATAATACTTGCTCCCGACATAATTACTGGAAAATTCATGCCAAGTTTGGCTTTAACAATCTTTTCAACAAAATCCCTCAACTTAGAATGATGAGTGTTAACCTCAAGCGATAGTGGTGTCTGTTTATAAGATATTAACCGTGAGCAAGTAAGATTTCAAACATAAAAAATGAAATCATTCAGATACGTGTTTTAGATATACCTCTGAACAAACATAGCAAGACTTGTTAGGTTCATAGGGTTCTACAGGCATTAGAAGCAACTTTTTTGAAGGATGTTCCAGACAATATGTCATCCTACATTGGCATCCAAATCAGGTTAAGACCACATAATTATCATAAAAAGAAATTTGCATTAGGAAGCACGGGATAAGAACTATAATTCCTGGCAATAACAAGACTGCTATAGATTACATCAAACTAAAACGAACAGGAAAACCAGTGCTCAATACTTGAGATGAACTGAACTAGATAGCTACTTCATATTTAAATGCCTAAAAAACTCAAAAAGAAAACAAATTCAATGAAGAATTAAGAAACTGAACTAAACCTGTAACTGTTGCTATCCTTTTTTAAAACTTTAATTGCTTCAATCACGATTAATCCAGCTATGATAGCATTTGTCGTTGCCACAGCATGCACAATATTACCGGCTATTCCTTTAGCTTCAAAAAGACTATGTAAAGGAATCCCAAAAGAAGAAGCCCTAATATTTGCAGCAGCAGTAACAAATTCCACAGCCAACTGATCATCCTTATCAAAAGTCAGGCTCCCGATTTCCTGTCAAATGGTAAAAAAAATCAGTATACCTTGGTCAGAACTAACAACCAATCAAGTTTTCAAAAGCAACAGATTAACATTGACCTTTTGTCTCTTCAAGAAAAATAATCTCAAAGACTCGTAGAAAACTCTTGAATTCTCGGCAAGGCTCCATACATCTTGAGGATTCTTCAAGCCCAGAGATGCCATGGCAGAGACATCATCTGTTGCACTACCTTTTTCTGTTTTTCCATTCTCTTTAGTTAGTTTGTCAGGAAAGACATCCTTACTATATATAGGCCGCGGTTTGTTACGGTTTTTCCAAGTTTCTTCATTAGACAATGCCACTTCTATGTTATGACCAAATACATGATCATATATTCTTCTTCCATATTGTTCTATATCTTCACCCTTTCTACATTCAAATACATCCTCAGAATGTTCAGACAAGTTTGTAGCATCACTAGAGCGCACATTCAAATCATTTTCCAGATTCTCGTCCCCAAACAGCTTCGCAAAAAGCAGGTCCTTTGCCCACACAATACAATGAACAAACTACAATTCAAATTTTTTTTATTAGAACCTGTCATTAACAGTTTTCCAGGTAACAACTAGATTTAATCATCATAATAGTAGTTAGTGACTACTGGCTACTATGATAAAACCAAATGAACTCCCGCCCTAAACCCAGCCCAAAGAAAAACAAACAATTATTACCTTTGAGGGAGTGCTCGTAATTGTACATACAGGATAAGTCTTTGGGGCAGGTTTTGGCTGACACTCATAGCACTCTGTTTTCCCCTTCAAATGTACAGTAACCTGCACCAAGGAGAGTTATTGTTATACAATACTGTCATCATTAAAACATCAAAAACACACAGATTAAAAGCATTAAACGTAATGCCGAAGCCAAGGGAAAAAAAAGGAGTATCAACATATAGCATTTATAGATAGAAAGAAGTTGATAACTGAAAGAAAATACAAAACTCGTTTTTCCAGTCAAATAACCAACAGATTTGGTAGCCAAATACAGGCAGGAGTTCAGAACCTAAAGCAAACATAAGATTATGTTACTAAACAAGTAGAGAAAGCAAAATAATACACACACTTGTTAAACTAGAAGTAAAGGTGCACTTTGATATTTATTAAATAAAATATAATTGCTTAATACTCTTTCTTTCACTATTGAAAAAAAACAGTAATGCTTTTCCGCCAATGGAAGAAAAAAAGAACTTCTCAACCATATTTTAGACGTACCTCACTGCATAGATGACATTAGCATAGGACCTATTTGCAATAATGTTTTATGAAGCCTTCAATAGAAGGTACCAAGGTAAACAAACTCTGTGCAAATAGAAACTATGATGCTGCTCGTATATAGGATAAAACAGATCACCTGCTTTAGGATTGAGTTCCTTCAATAAGTAACTATTTGCATAAAATAGCGGAACTTTAGATTATAGGTTATATAGCATGTAAACCAAAGCAAATTGTGTGAATTTGTAGTTGCACAATGAAAAATTAGATGAAAGCATGAATATGAGCAACCTCGACAGGCAACCTAGGTAAGATAAGAATGGAAACATATATAAATGCTAGACATGAAAAAACCTAAATTACCTGTCCCAAGAACCCTGTGGTCCCACTTTCAACCAGTGGGACATCAACTGCCAAGCAAAGACGGTTTACATGGCGCCTTGCATCTAAGTTATCAAGTCCATTCAGAACAACATCAAACTCTTTATAGAAATCAACATTAAAGCGAGACTCCTTAACATTTGCATGGTATGGTGTAATGCTTATGTTGGGCCTGAATCTTAAGACCGCATCTCGAGCAACCTGATAAGAAAACATTGATGAAATACAAGTCATCGAATTATAACTACCAATGCAAGAAAACAAGGAAAAATGCTTGAGGATGTGCTTGCCTTGGCCTTAGACTGCCCAACATGGGATTGTCGAAACAAAAATTGTCTATTCAGGTTGCTGACTTCTATAGTGTCCATGTCAATCTACAAGCATATGTATTTAATTGCATGAATAAAAAATACCAGAAAAGGAAAAAGAAAACACTGGTTCAAACCCACATCATTGACTTGACCTCAAAGCACTTCGTGAATATCATAACAAATGAAACAAATAGTTTTACAGCCATAAAAATACAAGGTCAAATGCTAACACCTGAGCGCAAGCTCCAGTTATACAAAGATTTAAAACCAAAAGAAGAAAAAATATGTATAACCCGAAAAAGAAAAACCCTACGCGTCACTAAACAATGCGGAAAGTGAAAACAGAGAAATTTTAAAAAAAAAATTAAGAAATTAAAGAAAAAGTCAATTGACTTACTATATGAATATCTTGAAACCCAGAAAGAGCAAGAGTCTTGAGAAGCTCACAACCAATACCTCCTGCCCCTACCATAAGTACTTTCGCCCCCTATAATTTATTTTTTTGAAAAAATAAGAGTTAAATTATAGTTAACCTAAAAGCCTTTATATTGCTTTTCTTTTTTGGAATACATTAATTTCGTACCTTAATGGCGGATAATTGTTCTTCAGAAGACATTTGGGTCAAGCCAGAGGGAAAGCAAGAAGAAAGATTCAGAAGAGAGAAGCAACGAAGAGTGAAATAAAAGCCAACCTTTCTTCCTTTTTTATTTTTTCCCCTTTTTATATATAAGGGAGAGAGAGAGAAACGAGTATGAGAAGGAAGTTTTCGACATTTTCTGGGGCTTATGGGAATCGAACACGAGACGTGAAGAAACGGTTCAGGCCCTCAGGAATCTAAATGGCCGCCATTAGGAAAGTTCCTCTAAACTAAAGGAAATAAAAGAAAGTAGCTGAAATTGAATGAATAAACTCTCTCTTCACAATTTTTTACTGTTGCCCGTTTTTTCTCTGTATGTTAATGGGATTGTTTTATCATAATTTTAATTATAATTATATTTATTAATTGAAGTCAAATCAATTGAATCAAATTAAACATGCCTGAATTCGGTGCAAATGAGTAAATCAACGCTTCAATGGTTAATCAATCAATTGGTGAAAGAAATTATTTTTTAGGGATAATTCAAGAATCACTTTTTTTTAGGGTTTCTTTAATAATGGTTAAAAAATATTTTTAACTTGAAAAAATGTTTGGAAGAAAAATTGTATTAAATAAATTGTCACTTTTGGTATTTAATTACTTTTTCATCCCTCTAATAATACAGTACTTTTCTTTTTATGCTTAATTAAAAATGTGTTAATATCTAATTATTAATTAAAAAAAGTATTTTTAAAAATAATACAAATGTGTTAATATCTAATTATAAATATTTAATGATTATATTTCATATATTAAAATATTAACAACAAGTTATAATAAATTATTTTTATTTTCTTACTAAAATATAATAATATTAACTAATTTGAATATTATTTAAATATATATTTGTTACTTGATAATGTAATGTTTAGAATGGACATTTTATTTCTCAAAAGCATTTTTGACAAGAATGCTAAATACTCAAATCTTAAACCAAACTTTTCAAAGGCACTTTTACACGATACTTTTTAAAAACACTTTTCAAAAGTATTATTAAACTAACCCTTAATGTGTTACATTTATTTTTAAAATGTCAGATTTTAGCTTCTGAATTTTAATATTATTTATCAATGTGATATATTCTTATAACGGGGTTAAAATTTTAAGAATGGTAGAAGAAACTATTGTTGATTCTTATGTATGTTTATGTGAGGATTCTAATGAAGCATTTTGTCTTTGATTAATATTTTTTTGAGATAAAATTGATTCATAATGTTCTTCAATCTTTGTCAAAAAAGCTCTTTATAAAAGTTACTATAACTCAAAAGAATAAAGATTTTACCACTTTCAAACTTAACGAGCTTGTAAGTTCACTTGGAACTTTTGAAATGAATTTAAAATAATCAACAATGAAGAAGATGAAAGCTAAATGGAACATTGCATTCAATGTTCAAATTGTTTTTATAACACTAGATTGGACAATTGCCTCTATTATTAAACTTAGAGAGAAACTAGTCTTCTTTACCGAGGATTTTAACAAAATGCAAAATATTTTCAAAGAATAAAGAAACGAAGAATATGAACCGCCTTGTTGAAAGAAAAAACACCTTCTACAAATAATATAAGAATTAAATGCATTGATGTTAAAGTTGTAACACGCCATACTAGACCCAGTCACAGGGTCCGAACTATAAGATGTTACATTCTAATTTAAAATTTAACTTATACTTTCAATCACGTTTATCTACAATAATAAAAAAATGAAGACAAAAATATATTTAACACTTCTACTAAGAAAAGTTCAAAACTTTCAAGAATATATGTCGATGATAAAACTTTGATTTAATATACAACAGTTTCATCAAGTAAACTTTAACATTTTAAAATAATCACTTATTATTAAAACAATTTGTATTTAGACTAGTAAATTTCATTTACAGCAAAGACCCTAAGATTTCATTTTTGGGTCGCCCCACTGTATGCATATTACAACTAAGTAACAAAATTTGCCGATGCACAGCGATCTCTAGCCTAGTCCCTTCTCGAACTCTCAAAATCCCCTATTTACCTGCAATTCATAATAACATAAGTAAGTTTTAAATAACTTAATAAGTCTTCATACCTTACTAATATAACACTAATATGATTGCACTTCATGGTTGGAATTTCATGATTTTCTTGCTCGTATTAGGACTGTACGCCATCATCTTTTTCATAGTAGATTATTCCTTTACGATTTTTCGTTCTAATTCTATTTCTTATCATTTGCCTTCATGGATCCTTATGCATCTACCTCTTCAAGAGGGAAATCTTTGCGGATTATTACTTGCGAATCATAAGAGATACTCCATGAACAATTCCCATGACACGCCGTACACCAATGACAACCGATATTCACATAAGACCATTCTTGGAAAATAGTTCTTATTGTAGACTGTTAATAGCAATTTGTCTTACCAAACTTAGACTCGTATTACAATCCTTCTAGTGGTTATCTCTTTGAAACAAATGACTTGTAGACAGACTTTTAACAATGAATCTTCTATTTGCAGAATCATACTTATGAAACAGTCGTAGTGGACTACCATATCCTTCATATACGATTTCGCATAAACAAGTAGCTCACATAGTATTTCGGACACAAAATTACTTAGATAAATAGTTTCTTTCACTTCGAAAATACAAGAAAATACCTTTATATCATCCCCAAAAGGACTTGGCAAATTAGCATATATAATATGACTTCCATATAATTTACCCGCATATTGGGTTCAAGCGTAAGTTGCGCCATTAGCATGCAGATTCATCATTGGCGGACTTATAACATTAAATTCAATTTTCTGAATGAATCTGTTGTCTCTCATAAGAGTGAATTCCATGTTTGTTATAGATACCAACTGTACGAACAAAGCCAACGTATCGACTTTCTTGTATTAGTCTTATATTATCTAATAATACCGATATAGTGGCCTTCTCATGATAGATTGCGCTTTTGCTGACTCAACAATTTGACTTAGTGTAGAATCTTAATTATAAGATTGTTCTAACAAACTTTCCTCACATATAATATTATTCCTGGTGGACATTCCACCCATCATATAGTCTTGACGAACTTCCCACATTAGATAGTCCTAAATGGTTCCCCACATATATGGTAATGCCATGGCCATAGACTTTTATTCATCCCACTAAGGGCTCTCAAATGTCCCATGATCGCGTGATTTTGTGATAGGTTTTAAATATTTATAATTACTCGTTCTTCAACTAACTATTATCGCAATGTAGGCAAGTGTACCTATCGAACAGTAGTATAGTTTTAGCAAGAACGGATTGTCGAACTCAAAGGAACTAAAAGTACTAGTAATGGCTGTCTTTTTATTATCTAGCCTAAGAATAAAAAGGTTTTTGTTTTAACTAACTAATTATCTAAACAAAGAATTCACAGAGAATAGAATTCAGAAATTACTCTTGGCAAAATCGATTGAATGAAGGCAATACCTAAGGAAAAATCTACCTAGACTGTACTTGTTATTCTAGCTCCGAATCGGACGATTTATTCATTTAACTTGTTCCGTAGAGATCCCTAAGTTATGTTATTATCCCTATTCAAGACTAATAACGTCTAATCCTTAGATTGAATAATCGAGACTTTTCTCTAATTAACACTCTAGGGTTGTATTAACTCGATCTATGGATCCCCTTATTAGGTTTCACCCTAATCTGGTAAAATCTTGTCACCCTATGTCTAGGCGCACAATCAACTCCGTTTAATTATAACAAATTTACTCTTAAACAGGGTCTATTCCTCCTCTGAATAAGAGCTTATCTTGAATCAGTATCCTGGGATATCAAAACAAGAATTAAGAACACATAATTAAGAACAAGTTAAATATTTATCATACGATTCAGAAAATAATAACAAGATTCGTCTTAGGTTTCATTCCCCTTAGGTATTTAGGGGTTTTAGTTCATAACTAAACAAGAAAACATCTCAGAATAATAAAGAATACAAAACATAAAGAAAACCCAAAACTCCTGAAGGGAAATTGAGGAGAGATCTTCAGTCTTGATGATGAATCCGGCTTCTGAGATAGATCAATCGGCTTCTTGGGGTAATTCCTTGCCCCCTATTCTATGTGTCTTTTTTTTCCACCTCTAGGGTGTATTTATAGGATTTGGAATGCCTAAGAGCCCTCAAAATTATCCTTTTCTGAATTGGACTCAACTTGGGCTCGGCAGGGACATGCCTATGTGCGATTACTTCAGGCCGTGTTCGAGTCTGCCAAATTGACAAGGTCATGTGGTCTGCCCATGTGAGGCGATTTAGGCCGTGTTGATT
Organism: Gossypium arboreum; assembly: GCF_025698485.1. Lineage (NCBI taxonomy): Eukaryota > Viridiplantae > Streptophyta > Magnoliopsida > Malvales > Malvaceae > Gossypium > Gossypium arboreum. The sequence continues at coordinate 4,756,527 of NC_069081.1, forward strand.
TCGTACTTTGGCCCATTTTTCTGTTTTTGGCCCGTTTCTCGTTCCTTTCGCTCTCCTATGCTCTCCTAGGTATAAAACATGAAATTAAAGCATTAGGAGCATCGAATTCACCAATTCTAATGGGAAATCATCCATAAAATGCGTTAAACATGGGGTAAAAATATGTATAAATTACGGTTTATCAAATACCCCCACACTTAAGCATTTGGTTGTTCTCAAGCAAAATTCTCAACTCATAATCAAAATAAATTCTTCTCAACTTATAATTTCTATTGATAATATCTCAAATTAATCCATAAGGAATCATACACTGAGAATTCAACTAAAAGAACATAAAAAATTCAAACATTCGAAGTTGAGCATTTTATTCCGAAAACATAGGTATCTCTTATCATCTAAGTAATTATCTTCGATTCAGAGTATCATAGAGTTTCACATCCTCACTAAAGAATCACTCAAATCACTCGAGGTGTTTAAGGATAATAAATGAAGCACTCAATAGTCAATAATGAAAGGTCATTACCATAGGCTTGCATGAGAATCAAATCTCCACCACTATAATTTAAGATGATACATCAATCAAAAGGTCTTTAGAGGGTTGTAATGAGGCTTGACTAGGGGGTATGGTCACAAGCTGAAAGAAAGGGTTAAAATCGAGATTGATTTGGAAAATTGCCTAACTAGAAAAAGAGTTAATCATCACTTGCATACAACAGAGCTTCTTTTCAGAATACGGAATTACTAATGTGTATACATAATTTTTTTTTTAAGAACAAGTTAAATAATATAGACTAACTATTAAGAACAAGACATAGCTAAACAATTTGTTCAACTCAAATCTCGACAAAAATAGGGATTAATTTAGGGGATTTCAACAATAATGGGTTAAGGGTTAATATTAAGGGTAATACAAGAAATGGCTTGTTAGGTTCAATGGGGTTTACTAGGGTTAATCATGGAGGTAGGTTTTTCATAGCATGAGTGGGTAAATCCTAAGTGCCTTAATCATTTTGACATATCAAATCAAATGGTGTGGTCTTGACATGCATAATCAAGCAAGTTCTAGAATAACAATTCAATACTGATGCACTCCAAACAATAATAAAAATGAGCATAAAAGAATCAATAGATGCTCAAAAGGCTCAAAAATCTCACAAAAATTATGGTTTTTTTATGTTTAAAACTTGTGAATTCCAACTCAAAGTAATACCTAAACTTTAGGGAAACAACCTAAGATTTTAAATTCTTAAAAATTAACTTATCATGCTTGATTCTCTAATGTCTTGAAGTTTAAACAATCAATGCATAAATGCCTATGTTTTAATTCAAGATATATCAACAAAAATCATAAATCAATCAAAATTTATCCTAAATATAATATGAGAGCTTTTCAAGAGAACAAGGTAGTCATTCAGGGATTTTTTTGATAATGAAATAAATATCCCCCCACACTTAAGACGTACATTGTCCTCAATGTACAAAGATAGATATTAGAGTATAAAAAAAAGATATAGAGAGAAGTGAAACTTCTTGTATGATGAATTCCTCAAACTGGAGGCTTGGAGAGTAATCGGTTCGAGAATAGAGGAGGATACTCCGGCGGTCGTAGAGGTTCATTGGTCCATAAGTCCTGCGCTAAAAGAATATTATATCTAATAGTAGCTATGGTCTTGGTCGATCAGGACATGGCAGTCGTGGAGAACCTTTCCCGGTGGAGTTTTTAGTTCCTATGCGATGATGAGCTGAGGAGCTCTATATAACTGTGATAAAATCGGAAAGTTTTTAGGGGATATTAGAAAGAAGAATTACTCATAAAGAAATTATCGAAATTGATAATTAAAAATAAAATTCTAACATCAACTAAAAATAAAAATAAAAAGTAGTTGTAATAAAAATGAAAAACATAAAATAATAAATAAATATTTTTAAACATCTTCATCGCTGGATGGTTCGCGAGGTGGGACTGGCGATGAGATGTGGAAGTGCTGACAAATCTACTGTAGAGTAGCATCAATGTTGTCAAAACGTTGAAAACACTGTTGCTCGAATCGAGTAAGGCGCTCAGAGATGTCAGCATATGAAACCGCCGCATGAATTGGACGAGAAAGTGGTAGTGGCTAAGTTGGTGGGTCCTCGTGCTGTAGAGGGACATCATCAGGAATGTCCTTGTAGGCTTTCTTCTCGATAGATTGGGCGAGACGATATTAGGGAGGGTAGGTTCCTCGGCGCCTCTCGATCATCCTCATCCTAAGCATGCTCGAGATGCCTTGTGGAGACATCTGGTCGATGAGGGTAAGGGATGATTCTTGGGTCGTGGTGCTGAGGAGCCCGAAGTGTCGAGCCAACTGGGTCACGTAGGGGACAATGGAAATGACCCCTTTCCGATGCCGCTCCGTCTGGTGCTGAATCGCGAGGGCGATGAAATAGGCGAGGTCGATGACGTGCCTGTGCGACATGCACCATAAGAAGTAGGCGTCGTGAGTGTTGATGACACCGGTGCTCTCTCGCCTTCCTGTAATTGTGTGAGCTAAAATGGTATGTAGGTACCTTAGAGAGGGAGAGAGAGCCGATGCCTTGGAGCGGCTGGGATTGTAGGTGGCCCCACCTGGTATTAGTACATCCCAATATCGTAAAGGAGAATGATGGATGTGGCGGCTGAGAGCATGTAAGTCATTCTCCTCTTTGAACTTCTCTGTATATAAGCCCAGTGCAGCACCAAACTCTAGGACGCTTAGCTGGTGGACTAACCCGCCTGGGTGAAACTGGACCGTACCGAGATCATCGTAGTTCGTCATTACTATCTAAAGAAGGGATGTTGAGCATAGTTCCATCGTGAGCTCGAGGTATGTTGGCTCGATAATCCCAAAATATAGCTCCCAAGGGTCAGTGGTTAGGAGGGCCCTAATCGCATCAGCCAACTGAACTTGTTCTACAGCAGCCCAATTGATGCAGCAGCCCGCAATTAAAGCTCGAGCTTGAAGGATTTGGAAAAGTTCTTCTTGGGGCCCTTGGGGAAATTGAAGGAGAGGGTGATGAATTTTCGTGGTTGGACTCGCGGAGGATGACGCTCCCTTCCTTTTCTTTGAAGCAGGGACAACGACCTTCTTTCCTCATGAAAATGACATTAAAAGCCTGTAATATAAATAATAATAATAGATAAACAAATAATAATAGGTAAACAAATTCGAAGAAATAAAAAGCCATGAATTTGAACTAACTTATTTCAGCCAAAACTACTGATATAAAGTAAACTCAACCACAATAACAATGAGAATGAGAATATAAATGTAATGGGTATGAGGTTTTCCTAATCTCGATTTAACACGGAATGTATGATAACCAATCCTAGGAATGTAAATTAAATGTTAGACATTGGCATGGTAATAGCATGAGAATAAGCATAGTAATGTCATGACTAACCTAAGAATGCAAATTAAATGATAGAATAATGAGCAAAATGAAGAATAGTTCAAAAGATATGAAGATTATGTTGATACTAAGCATTAGAAATAAGTAAAATAGAAGTGAAAGGAGTAAACAAACGCTAGGGGAGAGAGATTGAGCATCAAAAATGAAATGAAAAGTGGCGCACGGGCGTGGCAGGGAAGGCGTGTGGACTTGCAGCGGCTAGGGTTAAGGTTTTTGAATGGGTAAGAAAGTGAATAGTGCAGGGTATTTATAGATCTTGGGGTACACAGCCAGGGAACACAGAGCCCGTGTGATTCGCAAATTTTGAAATTGGGTACGTCTGACATTTAATACACGCTCGTGTTCCTTGGGTGTGTGGGTGCACACAGCCATACCGCACGACCGTGTCTGGTATTGTTCGCTTCTCCCATGCTAGTGTATAAAAGCCCCACGCCCGTGTTCATTTGACAGGTTCAACCACAAGTATTAGATACGGGCGTGTGACACGCCCGTGTTGTTTTAACAGGTTCACCCACGATTCTTCCACACAGGCGTGTCGTACGCCCGTGTTGTTTTGACAGGCTCAACCACAGCCATGTCGCACGGCTGTCGCGTTTTATCACAGCCCGTGTTTAAGGAAATCTTTGCCCTATTTTAACATGGCTCTACGCACGCCCGTGTACTTGGCCGTGTCTCTGTGGAAAACCTATATTCAAGTGTTCTGTTAGTAAGTTAGATATTGAATACTAAATTTTAAAGAATTTAATACAGTTAGTGCTCGAGTTGCCTCCCGAGAAGCGCTTATTTATAGTCTAAGCTCGATTTACCTCTTCGTTTAATGATCATGGTGGTTTGAGGAGTTTATACTCCTCATTCCTGCTATCAATCTCATCAAAATAAGGTTTTAAACGTGTGTTGTTTACCTTAAAAGTGCTAAACTTGGGATGACTCACCTCAATCGTATCGAATGGAAAAATGGTACCGTAAGAGGGATTTCTTCATTCGGTGTGGTAGCGACAATGTGGGGATCTGCGGCATCTAAGAAGACTCTATCTCCAACCTTAAGTTGATTTGGAGAGGTATTGAGCTCGTTCTGTCGTAGATTCGGTTTGTCGAGTGTTCTCGGTTTATGCGTCTGCCATTCATCTAGCTCTTCGATTTGTAGTCTTCGATCTTCATGAATAGGTCCTTTACTATAGCTCGAGAATGACTCGTGTACTTCCTTCAGACTTATCTCCTGCAAAGTAGGTTGTATCATATGGTCAGTTTTAATAGAATGGTTTAGATGATCACCTTCAATTTCTGATGTGTTGCCAGAATTGTGAGCTTGAAGGTTGATTGTTTTGTCTCCTACATGAAGCGTGAGCTCACCTGTGCCAACATCAATAATTGTTTTAGCAGTTGCTAAAAAGGGCCTTCCTAAAATTAAAGGAGTGTTGCTATCCTCCTCTATGTCTAGAACAATGAAGTCAACGGGAAATATAAATTTATCAATTTTAACTAGCACATCTTCAATAATACCCCTAGGGAATCTTATAGTTTTATCTGCTAATTGAATGCTCATCCTAGTCTGTTTGGGTTTCTCGAGACCTAGTTGCTTAAACATTTTGTAGGGCATAACGTTAATACTAGCCCCTAAATCAGCTAATACATTATTAACATCTAAACTACCAATTAAGCAAGAAATCATAAAACTCCCTGGATCTTTTAGTTTGTTTGGTAGCTTATTTTGCAGAATAGCTGAGCACACTGCGTTTAGCTCCACATACGACGCCTCGTCCAACTTTCGCTTATTTGCTAAAAGGTACTTTAAAAATTTCATTGCGTTTGGCATCTGCGACAGGGCTTCAATAAACGATAAGTTAATGTGTAATTTTTTTAAGAGTTTAAGGAATTTACCAAATTGTTCATCTGAGCAGTCTTTCCTTGTCGCGTTGGGGTATGGCACACAAGGTTTATATTTGACGTTCACCGATTTGTTTGTATTGTGATCTACCTCACCTTGACCTTTGCTTACCACAGTTTCTTGCCTCAGTTCTGGCTCAGGCTCAACAAATCCTTCTTCATCTTGAATATTAATTGCGTTGAGCTGTTCCCTTGGGTTGGGTTCAGTATTACTTGGCAAGCTACCTTGTGGTCGTTCGAAGATTAGTTTAGAAAGCTGGCCTATTTGAGTTTCGAGCCCTTGGATCAATGCTTGTTGATTTTTAAGTGCTGTCTCGGTGTTCTGAAAATGAGTTTCTGACACCGATATAAACTTTGAGAACATCTCTTCAAGGTTCGGCTTCTTTACATGTTGGTAGGGTGGTTGTTGAAAACCCAGAGGATGTTGTGGTCTTTGATTTCCTTAACCGCCCCACGAGAAATTGGGGTGGTTCTTCCAACCTACATTGTAAGTGTTACTATATAGATTATTTTGAGGTCGAGTATTATTACCTATGTAATTTAATTGTTCATTATCCATGTTGTGGCCATAAGGTTGGTATTCCGAATGGTTTGGTCCACCTCCACTTGCTTCGCACTGTATTACTTGGTAAACTTGTGAAGAACTAAGAAAACCATCAATCTTTTTATTTAGAAGTTCTACCTGGTTTGACAGCATAGTAATCGAATCGACATTATAAACGCCTGCTGCTTTAGTTGGCTTAGTCCTCATGACTTGCCACTGATAGTTATTCAGTGACATTTCCTCTATAAACTCATAGGCATCTTCAGGTGTTTTATTGTTGATGGTTCCGCCAGCAGCTGCATCAACCATTTGTCGAGTCGAAGGATTCAGGCCATTATGGAATGTTTGAACCTGAAGCCAAAGCGGTAACCCATGGTGAGGGCACCTTCTCAGTAAGTCTTTGTATCTATCCCATACATCGTAAAGTGTTTCTAAGTCCATCTGTACCAACGAAGAGATATCATTATGTAATTTAGCCATTTTAGCCTGCGGAAAGTATTTGAGTAAAATTTTTTTGGTTATTTGTTCCCAAGTAGTAATTGACCCTCGTGGTAACGAGTTCAACCACTGTTTAGCTTTATTCCTCAATGAAAAGGGAAACAACTAAAGACGTATGGCATCATCAGAAACGCCATTGATTTTAAATGTATCACAAAATTCCAGAAAGTTTGCTAAGTGAGTGTTGGGATCTTCATCCTGCAAACCGTCAAACTAAACAAACTGTTTATCATTTGAATTGTGTTAGGTTTCAGTTCAAAAGTATTTGCAGCTACAGCAGGTCTAAATATGCTAGATTCAGTTCCTGTTAAAGAAGGTTTAGCATAATCATACATAGTGCGTGGAGTAGGATTTTGATTTACCGTAATTGTAGGTGGTAGCTGATTGCCTTGGTTTTCAGCCATCTCTTTGGTTAGGGGTTGAGTATCGTCCTATTGCTCATTCTCTGTGTATCTTAAGCTTCGCCTTATTTCTCTTTGGTTTCTACGAACTGTGCGATCGATTTCTTCGTCAAAAATTAGTGGTCTTGACGGGTTTCTTCTAGTCATAAACTATAAAAAACTGCCAAGAGAAAGAACAAATAAATTAATAAATAATAATAATAATAATAATAAATTAAATTGCAAGAAAAATAAATGGCTAAAGTAATAAAAATTGAGTGTTCCTAATATCTTAGTTCCCCAGCAACGGCGCCAAAAACTTGATCGCGTGATTTCGTGATAGGTTTTAAATATTTATAATTACTCATTCTTCAACTAACTATTATCGTGATGTAGGCAAGTGTACCTATCGAACAGTAGTATAGTTTTAGCAAGACCGGATTGTCGAACCCAAAGGAACTTAAAGTACTAGTAATGACTGTCTTTTTATTATCTAGCCTAAGAATAAAGAGATTTTTGTTTTAACTAACCAATTATCTAAACTAAGAACTCACAGAGAATAGAATTGAGAAATTGCTTTTGGGAAAATCGATTGAATGAAGGCAATACCTAAGGAAAATCCACCTAGACTGTACTTGTTATTCTAGCTCCGAATCGGACGATTTATTCATTTAACTTGTTCCATAGAGATCCCTAAGTTATGTTATTATCCCTATTCAAGACTAATAACGTCTAATCCCTAGATTGAATAACCGAGACTTTTCTCTAATTAACACTCTAGGGTTGTGTTAACTCGATCTATGGATCCCCTTATTAGGTTTCACCCTAATCCGGTAAAATCTTGTCACCCTATGTCTAGGCGCGCAATCAACTCCGCTTAATTATGACAAATGTACTCTTAGACAAGGTCTATTCCTCCTCTGAATAAGAGCTTACTTGAATCAGTATCCTGGGATATCAAAACAAGAATTAAGAACACATAATTAAGAACAAGTTAAATATTTATCATACGATTCAGAAAATCATAACAAGATTCGTCTTAGGTTTCATTCCCCTTAGGTATTTGGGGGATTTAGTTCATAATTAAAAAATAAAACATATTAGAAGAATAACGAATACAAAACATAAAGAAAACCCAAAACTCCTGAAGGGAAATTGAGGAGAGATCTTCAGTCTTGATGATGAATCCGGCTTCTGAAATAGAACAATCAGCTTTCTTCGAATAATTCCTTCCTCCCTCTCTGTGCCTCCCTTTTCTTCCTCCTCTAAGGTGTATTTATAGGCTTTGGAGTGCCTAAGAACCCTTGAAATTAGCTTTTTTCGAATTGGACTCAACTTGGGCTCGGCATGGACACGCCCGTGTGAGATTACTTCAGGTCGTGCTCGAGCCTGTTAAATAGGCACAGCCGTGTGGTCCACCCGTGTAAGTCGTGCTTCGATTCTACCAAATTGACACGACCGTGTGGTCTACCCGTGTGAGGAGGTCCAGGCCATGTTGAATTCTTACTTTGGCCTATTTTCTCCGTTTTTGGCCCGTTTCTCGTTCCTTTTGCTCTCCTATGCTCTCCTAAGTATAAAACATGAAATTAAGGTATTAGGAGCATCGAATTCACCAATTCTAAGGGAAAATCATCCATAAAACGTGTTAAGCATAGGGTAAAAATATGTATAAGTTACGGTTTATCAAATACCCCCACACTTAAGCGTTTTCTTGTCTTCAAGCAAAATTCTCAACTCATAATCAACATAAATCCTTCTCAACCTATAATTCCTATCGATAATATCTCAAAATAATCCATAGATAATCATACATTGAAAATTCAACTGAAAGAACATCAAAGTTTCAATCATTCCAAGTTGAGCACTTTATCATGAAAATATAGGTGTCTCCTATCGTCTAGATAATTACCTTTGATTCAAAATGTTACAGAGTTTCACATCCTCACTAAAGATTCACTCAAATTACTCGAGGTGTTTAAGGACAATAAATGAAGCACTCAATAGTCAATAATGAAAAGTCATTACCATAGGCTTGCATGGAAATCACATCTCCACCACTATAAATTGCGATGATACATCAATCAAAAGGTCTTTAGATGATTATAATGAGGCTTGGTTAGGGGGTGTGGTCACAAGCTGAAAGAAACGGTTAGAATCGAGATTGATCTGAAAAATCACTTAACTAGAAAACGATTTAATCATCACTTGCGTACAACAGAGCTTCTTCTTAGAATATGGAATTTAAATACTTAAGCTCAAAAACAAAAGATTACTACAAATGTATATACACATTTTTTTTTAGAACAAGTTAAATAACATATACTAACTATTAAGAACAAGACATAGCTAAGCAACTATTTCAATTCAAATCTCGACAAAAATAGGGATCAAATTAATTTAGGGGATTTCAACAATAATGGGTTAAGGGTTACTATTAAGGGTAATACAAGAAATGGCTTGTTAGGCTCAATGGGGTTCACTAAGGGTTAATCGTGGAGGTAGGCTTTTCATGGCATAAGTGGGTTAATCTTAAGTGCCTTAATCATTTTGACATATCAAATCAAATGGTGTGGTCTTGACATGCATAATCAAGCAAGTTCTAGAATAATAGTACAATACTGACACACTCAAAGCAATAATAAAAGTGAGCATGAAAGAATTAATAGATACTCAAAAGGCTCAAAAATCTCACAAAAATTATGGCTTTTTGATGTTTAAAACTTGTGAATTCCAACTCAAAGTAATACCTAAACTTTGAGGAAAACAACCTAAAATTTTAAATTCTTAAAAGTCAACTTATCATGGTTGATTCTCTAATGTCTTAAAGTTTAAACAATCAATGCATAAATGCCTATGTTTTAATTCAGGATATATCAATCAAAATCATAAATCAATCAAAATTTATCCTAAACATGATATGAGAGCTTTTCAAGAGAACAAGGCAGTCAGTCAAGGATTTTTCTGATAGTGAAATGAATACCCCCCATACTTAAGATGTACATTGCCCTCAATGAACAAAGATAGATATAAGAACATAAAAATAAGATAGGGAGAGAAGTGAAACTCCTGAGTGATGAATGAGTTTCCTTGAACTGGAGTTTCGGAGAATAATCGGCGTGAGGGTGGAGGAAGATACTCCGGCGGTGGTAAAGGTTCATTAGTCCATAGGTCCTGCGCCAAAAGAATGTTATATCTAGTGGTAGCTATGATCGTGGGTGAGCAGGACATGGAAGTCGTGGAGAACTGTTCCCAGTGGGGTTTCAAGTCCCTGAGTAATAGTGAGCTTTGGAGCTGTTTGTAACTATGATAGCATCAGGAACTCTTTTAGAAAGTATATAAGGAAGAATGATTACTCCGTAGGAAATAGTCGGAATTCAAATTTGTTAAATAAAAATTATAAATCCGAATAAAAATAAGATGAAAGAAAAATAAAAATTAGTCCTAAAATAAAAATAAAAAATAAAATAGTAAATAAAAGTTTTTAAACATCTTCATCGCTAGATGGTTCACGAGGTGGGACTAACGATGAGATGTGGAGGTGCTGACAAATTGCTGTAGAGTAGCATCAATGTTGTCAAATCGTTGAAAACACTGTTGCTCGAATCGAGTGAGGTGCTCAGAAATGTCAGCATATGAAGCTGCCGCATGAACTGGACGAGAGAGTGGTGGTGGCTGAGACGGTGGGTCCTCGTGCTGTGGAGGGACATCAACAAGAATGTCCTCGAATGACTCCTCCTCAGTAGATTGGGCGAGACGATATTGAGGAGGGTAGGTTCCTTGGCGCTTTTCGGTCATCCTCATGCTAAGCATGCTCGAGATGTCTTGTGGAGACATCTGGCCAATGAGTGATAAGGATGATTCTTATGCCGCGGTGCTGAGGAGCCTGAAGTGTCGAGCCAACCGAGTAACATAAGGGCCAATGGAGATAACCCCCTTCCTATACCGCTCCGTCTGGTGTTAAATAGCGAGGGAAATGAAATATGCAAGGTCGATGATGTGCCCGTGCGACATACACCATAAAAAGTAGGCGTCGTGAGTGTTGACGATGCGAGTGCTCTCTCACATTCCTGTAATCGTGTGAGCAAAAATGGCGTGAAGGTACCTCAGAGATGGAGGGAGAGACGATGCCTTGGAGTGGTTAGGATTGTAGGCAGCCCCACCTGGTATTAGTGCGTCCCAGCACCATGAAGGAGAACGATGGATGTGGCAGTTGAGTGTATCTAAGTCATTCTCCTCCTTGAATTCCTCTGTATATAAACCCAGTGCAGCACCAAATTTTGAGACGCTGAGCTGGCGGACTAATTCACCTAGGCGAAATTAGACTGTGCCGGGATCATCGTAGTTCGTCATTATAGTCTGAAGATGGAACGTTGAGCATAGTTCCATCGTGATATCGATGTATGTTAGCTCGATGAACCTAAAGAACAGCTCCCAAGGGTCGGTGGTTAGGAGGGCCCGAGTCACATCAGCCAACTAAACTTGTTCTACCGCAGCCTAGTCGATGCAGTGGCCCGCAATTAAAGGTTGGGCCCAGAGTATTTGGGACAGTTTTTCTTGGGGCCCGATGGGGAACCTCAAGAAAGGGTAACGAACTTCCGCGGTAGGACTCGAGGAAGATGACGCTCCCTTCATTTTCTTTGAAGCAGGGACAACGACCTTTTTACCACGTGAAGATGACATGGTACCTACAAATAGAATCATCAAGTCGTCTTGATGAGTGGTTAAAGTAAAACGAATCAAATTTTAAATAAAAATCATAATTTCAGCCACAACTACTAAAACTAACTAAAATAATAAGTTCAATGGGATACTTTTGTGGCACTAGCATGGTGATATGAGTAAAAATGGCCAAGAATTTAATGAAAATATAAAGAGCATAAATTTAGCACATGGCATGATTTGTAATGGTAAATAACAAAAAACAATTGAAAACTATGAATATTGATTTCGAATAGGTGAATAAGGCATGAGAGTTTCATAAAAATATGTCATGGGAATGAATGATAACTAATCTAAAAGGAATGAAACTTGAATGATAGCATAGTGTGAGATACATAAAGATTATAGCATTAAAAATGAGTGGAGTTAAAGGGAAAAGAGTGAACAAACGCTAAAAAATGGAAGAATAAGCATCAGGAATGAAGTTGGAAGCGGCGCACGGGCGTGGCGGGGAGGGCGTGTGGACTTGCTGCGGTTAGGGTTAGGGTTTTTGGGTGAAGAAAATAATGAAAAGTGCAGCATATTTATAGATTTTGAGGCACACGGCCATGGAACATGCCCGTGTTCCCCAAATTTTGCCCGTGTGACTCGCGAATTTTGAATTTGGGTGCGTCTGAACAGTTAGTCCACGCCCGTGTTCCTTTGTCGTGTGGGTGCACATGGCCGTGTCGCACGACCGTGCCTGGCTTCGTTCACTTCTCTCACGCCCGTGTATGTAGGCCCATACCCTTGTTAGTTTAACAGGTTCGACTACGGTTGCTTGGCACTGATGTGTTGAACGCCCGTGTTGATTTGACAGGTTTGGCCACGGGTTCTGGCCACAGGCGTGTCGAACGCCCGTGTTGTTTTAGCAGGTTCTCCCATGGCCATGCCGCACGACCGTGGTGCTTTATCGTAGCCCGTGTTGGGGAAATTTTTGCCTTGTTTTCATACAGCCCTGAGTACGCCCGTGTGCTTGGCTGTGTCTATGTGGAAAAACCTGTATTTAAGATCTCTATTAGTAAGTTAGGTGTTAAATACTAAAATTTAAAGAAATTAATACAATTAGTGCTCGGGTTGCTTCTCGAGAAGCGCTTATTTATAGTCTAAGCTCGACTTACCTCTCCCTTGAATGGTCATGGTGGTTCGAGGTGTAACGCCCCCTTTACCCGAGACCATCGCCGGAGTCGAGCACGAGGCATTACTAAACTTATTTGAGCACTTAAACAAATTCAAACAATTTATGTCACACTTTCCAGACAAGCTGTCCAACTACGTTACAGACGCAAAAAAATCATATCTCGAGTTACAAAACTCGAAATCCAAATCCATAAATTTTCCCCGAATTTAGGCTCATATATCTACTTACTAATTTTTTTCTAGAATTTTTGGTTGGGCCAATTAGTACAGTTTATTAGTTGAAGTCTCCCCTGTTTCAGGGTTTGTCTACTCTAACCCCTGTGTACTACGAACCAAATTTCTCCATGTACAGAATTCAAATAACCAAGCTGATTGTTTCTCTTAAAAATAGACTCAATAAGGAATCCATACATAAATAGTATGACTCCTAAATATTTTTGTACAATTTTTAATGATTTTTACAAATTAGAATAGGGGAGTTCAAAATCACTCTGACCTTGTCTCACAAAAATTCAAATATCTCCTGATATGAAAGTCTTTTGCTTACACCGTTTCTTCTATGTGAAACTAGATTCAATAAGATTTTATTTTATATTTTATTCAACCTCTAATTAGATTTTCATAATTTATGGTGAATTTTCAAATTCAAACTACTGCTACTGACCAAAAACTATTTTAGTACAAAATGTTGACATCTTTACTTCATTTCATTTAAACTCTATACATGCCATATAAATCTTCAAACTTAAAACAAAAGCTACTGGAATTGATCTGGATAGCGTGCTTTGTTATGTTGATCCGATCTACCAACTTCACTTCAATTCAATCTACATAAAAATATCAAACACACACAAGTAAGCTTATTGAAGCTTAGTAAGTTCATAGGTTTGAAAGTAATGCTTACCAAACATAATATTTCCAAACAATACCAAAACATTTACTAAAGTTTCCTGCGATTCACAACCATTGTTATAATAATTCACATAGTTGAGCTCAACAATAGCAACTACTCAATCTCTTTCATTTGGATCACTTCTCTTTTATTTCTTATAATCAAATTAGGAAACGGCTTACGAAATTGAGTACGTCGTTGCTCAATGCCACGATTCACAACTCAAGATGGCTTTCCTCATTGAAATACCATACCTACATTTTTAACTCGGTATGGGAAATGCCATACCTACATTTCTTAACTCAAGATGGATTTGATAATACCATACCTACATTTCACACTCGTATGGATAATACCATACCTACATTTCACAACTCAGTATGGATGATACCATACCTACATTTCACACTTTGCCATGGAACAACCATGGTCTTATCCGTCAATTCATCACCGTCACGATACGAACGTACTCAATCCTGCGTTTTTCCTAATTTGCATTTCCACATTTATTCTTTCATTAACAAAATTTACACAATCCCACAAAAATTTCATATATAATAACACATTATATACTTCAATCATTCACAAATATACATCTAAATTCAACCATATGAACTTACCCGGCTAATTTGTAGAAGAAATTGAAATTTAGGGACTATTCCGCAACTTTTTCTTTTCCTCGTTCTTCTTTGGATTCTTGATCTATAATATAAAATATTTCTACTCATTAGCATTTATTTTATTTCTATTTCACTTCACAATTTATGCTGTTCAAATTTTGAAATTGCACTTTTACCCCAAAATTTACAGTTTTACAATTTAGTCACTGCTCAATTCACCCATCAATTGAACTAATTTTTCTCAATTAACACTTTATTTTATCATTATAAACTATTTAAAAACCTTTTATATTCTGAATTTCAACAGCAACCTTCAATTCACAACTTTTTCACAATTAGGTCCTAAATATCATTTCCTATCAAAATCACTTAATAAAACCACCTTAATATGAAATTAGAACTTAAATTTCATAATAATTCATCATAAAATTCCCTTATCCATCCAGGGTACCTTCCAATTTCACCCATAAAATAAAAAACTAATGAATTCTATAAGTGGACCTAATTGTAAAAGTCATAAAAACATAAAAATTATCAAGAAAAAGCAAGAATTAAACTCACATGATGTAAAAATATGAAAAACAAGCTTTTTCCAGACCTTCTATGGCGTTTTGGCTGAGAAAATATGAAGAAATGTCTAGATTTTTCAATTACATCATTATTTAACTATTAACTTTTATGCTATTTCCAATTTTACCCCTTGTTCACATTGTTTTCTTGCTTATTTCATACCCAAACCGTCCAGCCATTAACCTTTGGGTCTAATTGCTCTTTAAATCCATCTTTTTAAATACTTAAGCTATTTACTCACAATTTAACAAATTTTGCGCTATTTTCAATTTAGCCCTTTTTAATTAATTAGCCATCCAAACGTTAAAATTTTCTAACGAAACTTTAATACTAACTCAATGACACTCCATAAATATTTATAAAAATATTTATAGCTCAATTTTCAATTTTGAGGTCTCGATACCTCGTTTTTGACCCGTTTGACCTAATAAATTCTTTTAATTCACTAATTTCACCATTTCACAAATTCTTCTAAATTCTTACTTGACTCATAAATATTAAATTACTATCTTGTTCAATCTTATTTGTCGGATTTAGTGATCTCAAATCACTATTTTCGACACCACTGAAAATTAGGCCGTTACACGAGGAGTTTATACTCCTCATTCCTACTATCATTCTTATCAAAATAAGGTTTCAGACGAGTGTTATTTACCTTAAAAAGTGCCGAACTTGGGATGACTTACCTCGACTGTACCGAATGAGAAAATGCTAAGTACCGTAAGAGGGATTTCTTCATTCGGTGTGGTAGTGACAATGTCAGGATCTGCGGCATCTAATAAAACTTTATGTCCAACCTTAAGTTGATTTGGAAAGGTATTGAGCTCGTTCTATTGTAGTTTCGATTTATTGGGCGTTCTCGATTTATGCATCTGCCATTCATCTAGCTCTTCGATTTGTAGCCTTCGTTCTTCATGAATAGGTCCTCTATTATTATTTGAGAATGGCTCATGTACTTCCTTCAGACTTATCTCCTTAAAAGTGGGTTGTATCATATGGTCAGTTTTAGTAGAATGGTTTAGATGATCACCTTCAATTTACAATGTGTTGCCAGAATTGCGAGCTTGAAGGGTGATTGTTTCGTCTCCCACACGAAGTGTGAGTTCACCTGTGCCAACATCAATAATTGTTTGAGCAGTTGCTAAAAAGGGCTGTCCAAAAATCAAAGGAGTGTTGCTATCCTCCTCTATGTCTAGAACAATGAAGTCAACGGGAAATATAAATTTATCAATTTTAACTAGCACATCTTCAATAATACCCCTAGGGAATCTTATAGTTTTATCTGCTAATTGAATGCTCATCCTAGTCTGTTTGGGTTTCCCAAGACCTAATTGTTTGAAAATTTTGTAAGGCATGATGTTAATGCTAGCCCCTAAATCAGCTAATGCATTATTAATATCTAAACTACCAATTAAGCAAGGAATCGTAAAACTTCCTGGATCTTTTAGTTTGTTGGGTAGTTTATTCTGCAAAATAGCTGAGCAAACTGCGTTTAGCTCCACATGCGACACCTCATCCAACTTCCGCTTATTTGCTAAAAGCTCCTTTAAAAATTTCATTTCGTTTGGCATCTACGATAGGGCTTCAATAAACGGTAAGTTATTATGTAATTTTTTTAAGGGTTTAAGGAATTTACCAAATTGTTCATCTGAGCGGTCTTTCCTTGTCGCGTTGGGGTATGGCACATGAGGTTTATATTCGATATTCACTAATTTGTTTTTATTATGACCTACCTCATCTTGGTCTCTGCTCACCACAGTTTCTTGCTTTGGTTCTGGCTCAGGCTCAATGAATTTTTCTTCATCTTGAACATTAATCGCGTTGAGTTGTTCCCTTGGGTTGGGTTCAGTATTACTTAGCAAGCTACCCTATGGTTGTTCGGAGATTAGTTTGGACAGCTGGCCTATCTGAGTTTCAAGCCCTTGGATCGATGCTTGTTGATTTTTAAGTGTTGTCTCAGTATTCTAGAAACGAGTTTTTGATACCGAGATAAATTTAGACAGCATCTCTTCAAGGTTCGGCTTCTTCTCATGTTGGTAGGGTGGTTGTTGGTATCCTGGAGGTGGTCTCTAATTTCCTTGACCTCCCAATGAGAAATTTGGGTGGTTCCTCCAACTTGCATTATAAGTGTTACTATATGGATTGTTTTGAGATCGATAATTATTACCTATGTAATTTAACTGCTCATTATCCATGTTGTGGCCATAAGGCTGGTATTCCGAATTGCTTGATCCACCTCCACTTGCTTCGCACTGCATTATTGGGTGAACCTGTGAAGAAGTAAGAAAACCATCAATTTTCTTATTCAAGAGTTCTACCTGATTAGAGAGCATGGTGACCGAACTGACATTATAAACACCGGCTGTTTTCGTTGGTTTTGTCCTCATGACTTGCCACTAATAGTTATTAAGTGACATCTCCTCTATAAACTCATAAGCATCTTCAGGTGTTTTATTGTTGATGGTTCCGCCAGAAGTTGCGTCAACCATTTGCCATGTCAAAGGATTCAGGCCATTATGGAACGTTTGAACCTGTAGCCAAAACGGTAACCCATGGTGAGGTGATAAACCGTAAACTATACGTATTTTTACTCCATGTTTAATGTATTTTATGGATCATTTTCCATTGGAATTGGTGAATTCGATGCTCCTAATGCTTTAATTTCATGTTTTACACTTATGAGAGCATAGGAGAGCGAAAGGAACGAGAAACGGGTCAAAACAGAGAAAATGGGCCAAAGTACGAAATCAACACAGCCTGGACCTCCTCACACGGGTAGACCACATGGCCGTGTCAATTTGGCAGGCTTGAGCACGGCCTGAAGTAATCGCACACGGGCGTGTCCCTACCGAGCCCAAGTTGAGTCCAATTCGGAAAAGGCTAATTTTGAGGCCTTTTAGGCATTCCAAAGCCTATAAATACACCCTAGAGAAGGAAAAAAAGGGAGGACAGAGTAGAGGGTAAGGAATTACTCGAAGAAAGCCGATTGATTCATCTCAGAAGCCAGATTCATCATCAAGACTGAAGATCTCTCCTCAATTTCCCTTCAAGAGTTTTGGGTTTTCTTTATGTTTTGTATTCTTTATTATTCTAATATGTTTTCTTATTTAGTTATGAACTAAATCCCCTAAATACCTAAGGGGAGTGAAACCTAAGACAAATCTTGTTATTATTTTCTGAATTGTATGATAAATATTTGACTTGTTCTTAATTATGTGTTCTTAATTCTTGTTTTGATATACCAGGATACTGATTTAAGATAAGCTCTCATTCAGAGGAGGAATAGACCCTGTTTAAGAGTACATTTGTCATAATTAAGTGGAGTTGATTGTGCGCCTAGACATAGGGTGACAAGATTTTTTCGGATTAGGGTGAAACCTAATAAGGGGATCCATAGATCGAGTTAATGCAACCCTAGAGTGTTAATTAGAGAAAAGTCTCGGTTATTCAATCTAGGGATTAGATGTTATTAGTCTTGAATAGGGATAATAACATAACTTAGGGATCTCCACGGAACAAGTTAAATGAAAAAATCGTCCGATTCGGAGCCAGAATAACAAGTACAGTCTAGGTGGATTTTTCCTTAGGTATTGTCTTCATATAATCAATTTTTTCCAAAAGTAATTCCCCAATTCCATTCTCTGCGCGTTTTTAGTTTAGATAATTAGTTATTTAAAATAAAAAAAACCTCTTTATTCTTAGGCTAGATAATAAAAAGACAGTCATTACTAGTACTTTTAGTTCCTTTGGATTTGGCAATCCGGTTTTGCTAAAACTATACTACTGTTCAATAGGAACACTTTCCTACATCGCGATAATAGTTAGTTCAAGAACGAGTAATTTTAAATATTTAAAACCTATCACGAAATCACGCGATCAAGTTTTTGGCGCCGTTGCCGGAGGACTGAAATATTAGGAACACTCAATTTGTATTACTTGAGCCATTTATTTTTCATGCACTTTAATTTATTATTATTTTTTATTAATTTAATTTTTCCTTCTCTTGGCAAGTTTTTATAGTTTATGACTAGAAGAAATCCATCAGGACCATTACTTTTTGACGAAGAAATCGATCGTACAGTTCACAGAAATCAAAGAGAAATAAGGCGAAGCTTAAGATACACAAAGAACGAGCAAGAAGACGATACTCAACCCCCAACCGAAGATATGGCTGAAAACCAAGGCAATCAGCTACCTCCTGCAATTACGGTTAATCAAAATCCTACTCCACACATTATGTATGATTATGCTAAACCTTCTTTAACAGGAATTAAATCGAGCATAGTTAGACCTGCTGTAGCTACAAATACTTTTGAATTAAAACCTAACACTATTCAAATTATACAACAATTTGTTAAGTTTGATGGTTTGCATGATGAGGATCCCAACACTCATTTAGCCAACTTCTTAGAACTATGCGATACATTTAAAATTAATGGTGTATCTGATGATGCCATTCGTCTTCGGTTATTCCCTTTTTCATTGAGGAACAAAGTTAAACAGTGGTTGAACTCGTTACCACGAGGGTCAATTACTACTTGGGAACAAATGACCAAAAAATTTTTACTAAAATATTTTTCGCCGGCTAAAACGGCTAAATTACATAATGATATCTCTTCTTTTATGCAGATGGATTTAGAAACACTCTACGATGCATTGGAGAGATACAAACACCTTTTGAGAAGGTGCCCTCACCATGGGTTACCGCTTTGGCTACAAGTTCAAACGTTCTATAATGGCCTGAATCCTTCGACTCGACAAATGATTGACGCAGCTGTTGGCAAAACCATCAATAATAAAACACCTGAAGATGCCTATGAGTTTATAGAGGAGATGTCACTGAATAACTATCAGTGGCAAGTCATAAGGACAAAGCCAACGAAAACAGCCGACGTTTATAACGTCGATTCAGTCACCATGCTCTCTAATCAGGTAGAACTCTTAAATAAAAAGATGGATCGTTTTCTTAGTTCTTCACAGGTTCACCCAGTAATGCAGTACGAAGCAAGTGGAGGTGGAAACAACCATTCGGAATACCAATATTATGGCCACAACATGGATAACGAGCAATTAAACTACATGGGTAATAATCCTCGACCTCAAAACAATCCATATAGTAACACTTACAATGCAGGTTGGAGGAACCACCCCAATTTCTCGTGGAACGGTCAAGGAAATCAAAAACCACAACCACCTCCAGGCTACCAACAACCACCCTACCAATAGGAATAGAAGCTGAACCTTGAAGAAATGCTCTCAAAATTTATTTCGGTGTCAGAAACTCGTTTCCAGAACACCGAGACAGCACTTAAAAATCAACAAGCGTCGATCCAAGGGCTCGAAACTCATATAGGCCAGCTTTCCAAACTAATTTCTGAACGACCACAAGGTAGCTTGCCAAGTAAAACTGAACCCAACCCAAGGGAACAGCTCAACGCAATTAATATTCAAGATGAAGAAGGAGTTGTTGAGCCTGAACCATAACCAAGGCAAGAAACTGTGGTAAGCAAAGATCAAGGTGAGGTAGATCACAATAAACACAATTCGGTGAATGTCAAATATAAACCTCGTGTGCCATACCCCAACGCAACAAGGAAAGACCGCTCAAATGAACAATTTGGTAAATTTCTTAAACTCTTAAAAAAATTACATATTAACTTACCGTTTATTGAAGCTCTATCACAGATGCCAAACGCAATGAAATTTTTAAAGGAGCTTTTAGCAAATAAGTGGAAGATAGACGAGGCGTCGCATGTGGAGCTAAACGCAGTGTGCTCAGCTATTCTACAGAATAAACTACCCAACAAACTAAAAGATCCAGGGAGTTTTACAATTCCTTACTTAATTGGTAGTTTAGATGTTAATAATGCATTAGCTGATTTAGGGGCTAGTATTAACGTCATGCCTTATAAAATGTTTAAACAATTAGGTCTTGGGAAACCCAAAGAGACTAGGATGAGCATTCAATTAGCAGATAAAACTATAACATTTCTTAGGGGTATTATTGAAGATATGCTAGTTAAAATCGATAAATTTATATTTCCCGTTGACTTCATTATTCTAGACATAGAGGAGGATAGCAACACTCCTTTAATTCTAAGAAGACCCTTTTTAGCAACTGCTAAAACAATTATTGATGTTGGCACAGGTGAACTCACACTCCGTGTGGGAGACGAAACAATCACCCTTCAAGCTCACAATTCTGGCAACACAATGGATATTGAAGGTGATTGTCTAAACCATTCTACTAAAACTAACAATATGGTGCAACTTACTTTGCAGGAAATGAGTCTGAAGGAAGCATATGAGTCATTCTCAAGCGATAGTAGAGGACCCAATCATGAAGATTGAAGGCTACAAATTGAGAAGCTAGATGAATGGCGGACGCATAAACCGAAACTACGACAGAACGAGCTCAATACCTTTCCAAATCAACTTAAGGTTAGAGATAAAGTTTTATTAGATGCCGTAGATCCTCACATTGTCACTACCAAACCAAATGAATAAATCCCTCTTACGGTACTCAACATTTTCCCATTCGGTACAGTCGAGGTGAGTCATCCCAAGTTCGGCACTTTTAAGGTAAACAACACCCGTTTAAAACCTTATTTTGATGAGATTAATAGCAGGAATAAGGAGTATAAACTCTTCAAACCACCATGATCATTCAACGGAGGGGTAAGTCGAACTTAGACTATAAATAAGCGCTTCTCGGGAAGCAACCCGAGCACTAACTATATTAACTTCTTTAAAATTCATTCTTCAACATCTAACTTACTAACAGAACGCTTGATTACAGGTTTTCCACAGGGCACGGCCAAGAGCACGGGCGTGCTTAGGGCCGTATGAAAATAGGACAATAATTTTTCCCAAACACGGGCTACGATAAAATGCCACGGTCGTGCGACATAGCTGTGGTCGAACTCGTTAAGATAGCACGGGAGTGTGACACACCCGTGTCTATCACCCGTGGCCAACACTGTCAAAATAACACAGGTGTGCGCAGAATTACACGACCGTAGGAGAAGCGAACCGCATCACGCACGATCATGTAACATGATCATAAAGACACACGGCCTATACACACGGGCGTGCCTCAAGGCCGTGTGACGACATCTCACTTCGTAATAAACACAGGCGGGACACGATCCACAAGGGCGTGTGAACCGGCTGTGCCACATTGAAAAATTAGATTATCTATCTTATTTTATTTTATTTTTATTTTATTAATTTTTGAAGATTTTGTTATTTTTAAACACGGCTTATTTTTATTATTACTATCAAAATATTCCCCTAATTATCCTTTTGTCCTTCAGAATCATGTTTGTCTCCCAATTGTATTTCCAGCAACTCGCTCTCGCTAATCCAGGAATTTCATCCATTTTCAACTCAGGAAGTTTCACTTCTCTCCCTATCTTATTTTTATATTGTTATATCTATCTTTGTCCATTGAGGGCAATGTACATCTTAAGTGTGGGGGGTATTCATTTCATTATCAGAAAAATCCCTAAATGACTGCCTTGTTCTCTTGAAAAGCTCTCATATTATATTTAGGATAAATTTTGATTGATTTATGATTTTGATTGATATATCTTGAATTAAAACATAGGCATTTATGCATTGATTGTTTAAACTTTAAGGCGTTAGAGAATCAAGTATGATAAGTTGATTTTGAAGAATTTAAAATTTTAGGTTGTTTCCCCAAAGTTTAGGTATTACTTTGATTTGGAATTCACAAGTTTTCTACGTAAAAAAGCCATAATTTTTGTGAGATTTTTGAGCCTTTTGAGCATCTATTAATTCTTTCATGCTCACTTTTATTATTGCTTTAAGTGCGTCAGTATTGAACTGTTATTCTAGAACTTGCTTGATTATGCATGTCGAGACCACACCATTTGATTTGATATGTCAAAATGATTAAGGGATTTAGAATTAACCCACTCATGCCATGAAAAGCCTACCTCCACGATTAACCCCTAGTAAACCCCTTTGAGCCTAATAAGCCATTTCTTGTACTACCCTTGATATTAACCCTTAATCCATTATTGTTGAAATTCCCCAAATTAATTTGATCCTTATTTTTGTCGAGATCTGAGTTGGAATAGTTACTTAGCTATGTTTTATTCTATTTTGTATTTATTTAACTTGTTCTTAAAAAAAACAACAACAACAACAACATGTATACATATTAGTAATGGTGATCTTTTGAGCTAAAAGAAATTAAATTCCATATTCTAAGAAGAAGCTCTTTTGTACACAAGTGATGATTAACTCTTTTTTTAGTTAGGCAATTTTTCAATTCAATCTCGATTCTAACCCTTTCTTTCAGCCTGTGACCGCAACCCCTAACCAAGCCTCATTACAACCCTCTAAAGACCTTTTGATTGATATTTCATTTCAATTTATCAGTGGTGGAGATTTGATTTTCATGCAAGCCTATGGTAATGACTTTTCATTATTGACTATTGAGTGCTTCTTTTATTGTCCTTAAACACCTCGACTGATTTGAGTGAATCTTCAGTGAGGATGTGAAACTTTGTGATATTCTGAATCAAAGGTAATTACTTAAATGAGGGGAGACACCTATGTTTTTAGGATAAAATGCTCAACTTGGAATGTTTGAAACTCTAATATTCTTTTAGTTGAATTCTCAATGTATGATTACCTATGGATTATTCTGAGATATTATCGATAGAAATTATAAGTTGAGAAGAATTTATTTTGATTATGAGTTGAGAATTTTGCTTGAGGACAAGCAAATGCTTAAGTGTGGGGGTATTTGATAAACCGTAATTTATACATATTTTTACCCATGTTTAACGCATTTTATAGATGATTTTCCATTAGAATTGGTGAATTCGATGCTCCTAATGCTTAAATTTCATGTTTTACACTTAGGAGAGCATAGGAGAGCGAAAGGAACAAAAAATGGCCAAAAATGGAGAAAATGGGCTAAAGTACGAAATCAACACGGCCTGGACCTCCTCACACGGGCAGACCACACGGCCGTGTCAATTTGACAGGCTTGAGCACGGCCTGAAGTAATCGCACACGGGTGTGTCCTTACCGAGCTCAAGTTGAGTCCAATTCAGAAAAGGCTAATTTTGAGGGCTTTTAGGCATTCCAAAGCCTATAAATACACCCTAGAGAAGGAAGAAAAGGAAGGACAGAGTAGAGGGTAAGGAATTACTTGAAGAAAGCCGATTGATTCATCTCAGAAGCCGGATTCATCATTAAGACTGAAGATCTCTCCTCAATTCCCCTTCAAGAGTTTTGGGTTTTCTTTATGTTTTGTATTATTTATTATTCTGAGATGTTTTCTTATTTAGTTATGAACTAAATCCCCTAAATTCCTAAGGGGAATGAAACTTAAGACGAATCTTGTTATTATTTTTTGAATTGTATGATAAATATTTGACTTGTTCTTAATTATGTGTTCTTAATTCTTATTTTGATATCCCAGGATACCGATTCAAGATAGGCTCTTATTCAGAGGAGGAATAGACCCTGTTTAAGAGTACATTTGTCATAATTAAGCGGAGTTGATTGCGCACCTAGACATAGGGTGACAAGATTTTGCTGGATTAGGGTGAAACCTAATAAGGAGATCTATAGATCAAGTTAATGCAACCCTAGAGTGTTAATTAGAGAAAAGTCTCGGTTATTCAATCTAGGGATTAGACGTTATTAGTCTTGAATAGGGATAATAAATAACTTAGGGATCTCTAAGGAATAAGTTAAATGAATAAATCGTCCGATTCGGAGCCAGAATAACAAGTACAGTCTAGGTGGATTTTTCCTTAGGTATTGTCTTCATTCAATAGATTTTTCTAAAAGCAATTCCCCAATTCCATTCTCTGTGCGTTCTTAGTTTAGATAATTAGTTAGTTAAAACAAAAAAGCCTCTTTATTCTTAGGCTAAATAATAAAAAGGCAGTCATTACTAGTACTTTTAGTTCCTTTGAGTTCGATAATTCGGCCTTGCTAAAACTATATTACTGTTCAATAGGTACACTTGCCTACATAGCGATAATAGTTAGTTCAAGAACGAGTAATTATAAATATTTAAAACCGATCACGAAATCAGGCGATCATGAGGGCACCTTCTCAGTAAGTCCTTGTATCTCTCCCATGTATCGTAAAGAGTTTCTAAGTGCATCTGCATAAACGAAGAGATATCATTACGTAATTTGGCCGTTTTAGCCGGCAGGAAATATTTTAATAGAAATTTTTTTGTCATTTGTTCCCAAGTAGTGATTGACCCTCGTGGTAATGAGTTCAACAACTATTTAGCTTTGTTCCTTAATGAAAAAGGGAATAATCGAAGATGAATGGCATCATCAGAAACACCATTAATTTTAAATGTATCGCATAGTTCCAAAAAGTTTGCTAAGTGAGCGTTGGGATCTTCATCCTACAAACCATCAAACTGAACAAACTGTTGTATCATTTGAATCGTGTTAGGTTTCAGTTTAAAAGTATTTGCAACTACAACAGGTCTAACTATGCTTGATTCAGTTCCTGTTAAAAAAGGTTTAGCATAATCATACATAGTACGTGGAGCAGGATTTGATTAACTGCAATTGCAAGAGGTAGCTGATTGTCTTAGTTTTCAGCAATCTCTTCGGTTGGGGGTTGAGTATCGTCCTCTTACGCGTTCTCTGTGTATCTTAAGCTTCGCTTTATTTCTCTTTGGTATCTACGAACTGTGCGATCGATTTCTTCATTAAAGAGTAGTGGTCCTGACGGGTTTCTTCTAGTCATAAACTATAAAACCTGCCAAGAGAAAGAAAAAGTAAATTAATAAATAATAAAAAATTAAATTAAATTAAATTGCAAGAAAAATAAATGGCTAAAGTAATAAAAATTGAGCGTTCCTAATATCTTAGTTCCCCGGCAACGGCGCCAAAAACTTAATCACGATTTTCGTGTAACAGGTTTTAAATATTTATAATGAATTGTTCTTGAAACTAACTATTATCACAATGTAGGCAAGTGTACCTATCGAACAGTAGTATAGTTTTAGCAAGACCGGATTGTCGAACCCAAAGGAACTAAAAGTACTAGTAATGACCGTCTTTTTATTATCTAGCCTTAGAATAAAGAGGTTTTATTTTAACTAACTAATTATCTAAACTAAGAATTCACAGAAAGTAGAATTGGGGGATTACTTTTGGAAAACGATTGAATTAAGACAATACCAAAGGAAAAATTCACCTAGACTTTACTTGTTATTCTGGCTCCGAATTGGATGATTTATTCATTCAATTTGTTCCGTCGAGATCCCTAAGTTATGTTATTATCCCTATTCAAGACTAATAACGTCTAATCCCTAGATTGAATAACCGAGACTTTTCTCTAATTAACACTCTAGGGTTGCATTAACTCCATCTATAGATCCCCCTATTAGGTTTCACCCTAATCCGGCAAAATCTTGTCACCCTATCTCTAGACGCGCAATCAACTCCGCTTAATTATGACAAATGTATTATTAGACAGGGTCTATTCCTCCTCTGAATAAGAGCTTATCTTGAATCAGTATCCTGGGATATCAAAATAAGAATTAAGAACACATAATTAAGAACATGTTAAATATTTATCATACAATTCATAAAATAATAACAAAATTCATTTTAGGTTTCATTCCCCTTAGGTATTTAGGGGATTTAGTTCGTAACTATAAAGGAAAACATCTCAGAAGAATAACGAATACAAAACATTAAGAAAACCCAAAACTCCTGAAGGGAAATTGAGGGGAGATCTTCAGTCTTGATGATGAATCTGACTTCTGAGATGGAACAATCGGCTTTCTTCGAGTAATTCCTTCCTCCCTCTCCGTGCCTCCTTTTTCTTCCTCCTCTAGGGCGTATTTATAGGCTTTGGAGTGCCTAAGAACCATCGAAATTAGCCTTTTTCGAACTGGACTCAACTTGGGCTTGGCAGGGACACGCCCGTGTGAGATTACTTCAGGTCGTGCTCGAGCCTGTTAAATAGGCACGACCATGTGGTCCACCCGTGTGAGTCGTGCTTCGATTCTGCCAAATTGATACGGCCGTGTAGTCTGCCCGTGTGAGGAGGTCCAGGCCATGTTGAATTCGTACTTTGGCCCATTTTCTCTATTTTTGGCCCGTTTTTCGTTCCTTTCGGTCTCCTATGCTCTCCTAAGTATAAAACATGAAATTAAGGCATTAGGAGCATCGAATTCACCAATTCTAAGGGAAAATCATCCATAAAACGTGTTAAACATGGGGTAAAAATATGTATAAATTACGGTTTATTAATGTGTCTCTTAATAAGGAAATGGCACACTTTAAACATTCAGCTGGCGTGTACGAAAGTTCATCGAATACCCGAATAGTGTTTTCAAGCCAAAATTCAGCTTGCACGAGATCATCATCAATGGTAGCTCTGAACTCTTCAACCCCGTGTTTTCGGATTTTATCTACTGGTGTCTTATTCAATCGTTGAAGTTCCACAACTTGAGAAGCTATAGGGACCAGTTGAGGAGTAGGTGGGGGTGGAGGTTGTTGAGCAGCTGAATTGGTTCTAACAAATTGTGTGAACCATTCGTTCATCATTTGAAAAAAATCTTCTTTAGCCTCTTCCCCGTGACTACTCGACACAAGTCTAGAATCAGACGACGCTGTCCCTTGAGTAGGAGCTGGCGCATTACTCTCTACATCGTCAGCTACAGCTCGATCGGGATCCATTTACTATACGAAAACACATTTTAAATTGTTAAGATTCATCACACTATCACAATTTATATATGGCATGTATAGCTAGACTCTCACGCACGCTACGATAGCCTGAGAATCGACTAAACTGTAACTCTGATACCAACAAATGTAACATCCCTCACCCATATTTAACCCCGAAATAGGGTTGCAGAGTATTACCGTACTTAGAAACAATTAAACATTCACTTTGCATACATTTTCACATTTCATGTAATTATCATTCAATCTCAATCAATATGTCCCTAATACGAGCCTACGAGGCCTAAAACATGCATTAGAAGTGATTCGGGACTAAACCGACAACTTTGAAAACTCATAGAACACTTAGAAAATTTTTTCAAAAATAAGGGACACACGCTCGTGTGGCCCGGCCGTGTCTCTCAAATGGGAGCACATGTCACAAGCCCATGTTACAAGCCGTGTAGACATTCGGAATGGGAGCACATGGCCATGTCCCTACCCGTGTTTGACCTAGTGTAACTCTCTGACTTGGGTCACACGGCCAACACACACGCCTGTGTGGCTAGCCCATGTGCCCTAAAAATGGTCATACATGCCCGTGTGCTAGACCGTTTGCTAGGCTATGCCAAACCTGTAGGGTTTACTGACTTATGCCACACGGCCAAGTTACACGCCCGTGTGTGAGGCCGTGTGGAGTATACTGACTTGGTTTCAAATTCAACACTAGGGGACACACGACCATGTAACATGACCGTGTGTCGCACACGGCTAAGACACATGACTGTGTTGCTGCCCGTGTGGACTAAAATAAGCTATTTACCAAGCCAATTTGCCACCTAAACTTAGGCACACCTACACAACTCATATGGCACAAAACTTAACTTCAATAGACATATAATTTAATTCCAAATCAAGCATAATTTATACCATTTCCAACACCAACTAATACAAAACATAAATACCACATTATGCCATCTAAGTTCATATCAATCTTTATCTTCTCAAATCATCAAAATGACCATTAACAAATATGCATCATTTGATCTATTCTCTCAAGCATATCAACCATTCAAAACTTGACTATTAGATAACTATAATGCTAATTATCCATAAGCATAACATGTCCAACATTTAAAACATCACACAAGTCATATACACTTATATAAATACATGATTCAAGCATACCAAAGCAATCCAAAATAAGCCATCACTCATGGCTATATATACAAACCAAAATATAAACATTTACAAGTCAATTCTAATGGCCAAAATCATTATCAACTTATAATCAACATGACCACAACCCTATACATGCCATATAACCAAAACATAAGCTTAAAAGTACCAAATTGATAGCTTGATAGTATGATGAAGTCTCCGATGATCCTCGAATCCGAGCTAGATTAGAAATCACTATAAAATACGAAAAAATAAACAATGTAAGCTATAAAGCTTAGTAAGTTCGTATGAAAAAATTAAACAAATTTCACCATTCATTTACATTTTCAAATAAGTAACTCAAATTGCATCAAAACATTAAACATCAAGTTAACATGAAATTAACCACATAGTTTACCATAAGCTCAAAACTTCCTTTGATTCATTGCTCAAATAGTTTTCCGTACATACCTGTATCGATACGTATCTATTTCTCACCAATTTCCATCTTCAGTATACCCGTTGAACCATTCAGAATAGAAGTTGGATACTTAAGAGTCTCGCACATTAAGTGCTCATATCATGGCCCAAAGCTAACTCAATGTATCTCGCACCAGAAGTGCTAATATCATGGCCCGAAGCCAAATCAATAAGATTCACACTCGAAGTGCTGATATCATGGCCCGAAGCCAAATCAAAGTAACTCACACCCGAAGTGCCGATATAATGGCCCGAAGCTAAATCAAAGTATCCCTTAATGAATCTATTCCTAAGGTTCAATCGGGAGTTTCAAAGCCGAATCGTCGTCAAATGTATCCATAAAGTCAAATTCACAATTCATACAATATCAAAGCATTTAAAACATAATTATATCAATTCTTATTATATACGAACTTACCTCAAATGTAAAAACGGCTAAACGGGTCAATTATTCCGTAACCTTGTTATTTCCCTGATCTAAGTTCGTATTTCACTTTTCTTGATCTATATGTAATCAAAATTAGCTTATTTAATTATATCTCTATTCAATTTAGTCCAAAATTCGCATTAAAGCACATTTACACTTTTGCTCCTAATATTTCAACAATTTTACAATTTAGTCCCTAGGCTCGTAAAATAAAATTCACTCAATTTCATCACAACCCAAGCCTAGTTGAATATTTATCATGCTTATAGCAGCCTAAAATTTTCATTTATTTCACATTTTAACCCCTAAATTTACACATTTCACAATTTAGCCCCTAATTTGTATTTTTATTAAAAATCACTTAAAAAAACTTATATATCTATCAACAAGCATTCATAATCTATCAAGAAACTTCAAAATACATGCTTATTCATCAATGGAAACATTCAAATTCTTTAAAAAATTTGCAAAATAGTCCCTGGGATAGCCAGACCTAGTTGCAACGATCTCAAAAACATAAAAATTATTAAAAACGGGACAAAATACATACCATTTTAGCCAAATGAAGTAGTCAAAACTTTGAAACCTTTAAAATGGCTTTTCTACACCCTAATTTTGGTTAGAAGAAGAAGATAATGAAGAAAATGGCTTTTGGTTTTATTAAATTATCATTTATTAATTAATTTACCTATTTAACCTTAATTAAAAACCATAAAAATACATGATAATATGTCCATATATGTCCACCCTTCTTAATAATGGTATAATTAAAACATAAGGACCTCCACTTTAAAGTTCCATAGCTATTAGACACCTTGAGCTAATAGAACATCACTTTTGCATTTTACGTGATTTAGTCCTTTTCACTGAATTAAGCATTCAAATGATAAAATTTCTTAACGAAATTTTCACACAATTATACTATCATGCTGTAGACACTAAAATAATAAAATAATTATTTCAAATTCAGATTTGTGGCCTCGAAACCACTGTTTCGATTTGACTAAAAATGGGTTGTTACACTTCTTCCCTTGTTACTCGAGCCTCATTGGTCAATACAACATAACAACCATTTCAGAATCCAATTGAGACCATTCATTATAATAAAAGCCATATCTCTTTGCATACATTGGCCATATAAATGGTTATCTATCGTTTTACCTAAAACAGAATACATAGGCCATATAAATGGTTATCTATTGTTTTACCTAAAACATAATACATAGGCCATATAAATGGTTATCTATCGCTTTACCTAAAATAAAACAAAATTTAAAATTAACTAAAATCATTAAATACCTTTTTTTTCTTAATTCTGATAATATAAAGATATTAGAAAGCTTACCAGCTTACAAGATTTTCAATTTCTAAGACTTAGACCTCAACATCTCCCCTTCATGCACGAATGTCTTAAATCTTCTCTTTTTCATAACAAATCAGAGAAAAGAAGAAGAAGAAGAGAAGAAAAATAAAAGAATTATCCTTGGAGAAGAATACCTCTCCTAAATATATATATATAGTCCCTTCAGCCCCTTTCACCAAAACCAATTCATAACCACCTTGAAATACCTTAATCATCATGTCTCCACTAAGAAACTATCTAGTTCAAAAGAAATCAGATTACAGTTGGAATCCAACATTTCTCGACCAGCTCGAAACTTGTCATTATTTACAAAAGAACCCACCAGATTGGAAAACTTTTTAATTAGATCCACAAATCCCTTTTGCAACTTGAGACTTAACGAATTCGGGTGTAATAAAGGTTTTGGAAACAACAAAGCTAAGTGTGCTAATACTTTCAATAAGAAACATAAATATTTACACTATCTTAGAATGAGGAAAAATCCTAGAATGAGAGCATTGATGATGAAGATTGGGTAAGTAATTATTTAGCATTTAGATGTACTATTAAATCTGATGCTGCAACAGGATCTATGACAATTGATTTAGATAGTAACAAAGATCCTATTAAGAGTTTGAAGGAAGCTTACAAAATGATGCTAGGTAATTGGAATATGTTAAGTTAATTAAACAATGCCTTGAAATAGAGAATGCTAGAATCAAATAAAAGAATCTTAAACTTGTGAAGGATGTCAAAGAAAAAGATGTTGTGATTTGTCAAACTTAAGAAGGCTAATATGGAGCTTAATAAGGTTGTCAAAGAGAATGATGAAATATGCAAAGCTGAGTGCTACCAAATAAAAATAAAATGCTACCAAGGTTGTTCCTAAGAATTTTAAAGTTCAAAGTATGAAACTAGATGAAATATTGGCCTTTGGAAGAGTCAAAACTAATCATAATGTCTTAAAATACAGTACTAAAAGTTTTTCTCCTACTATTTTGTAAGTCTAAAGAATATGTTGTTCCTCCCCTGAAAATAAGTGAAAGAATAATAAAAAACATGTTTGTCACCATTTTGGAAAGGTTGAGCATATTAGGTCTCATTGCTACAAATTAATAAATAATCAGAAATGGATAAGAATCAGAGTTGCTCAATGTAACACCCTTAACCCGTATTTATCATTGGAATAGGGTTACAAAGAATTACCATAAAAACATAACTTATAATCATTCTTTTCTAAACATTTCATAAATAATATCATAGTCCATTCGAGCACATACATATCATCTTTTATTTGAGCCCTCGAGGCCTTAGAAACACTTTAAAAACGATTCGGCCATTTGGCCAGGTTGTGCGACTCATACAGTTGAGACATACGTCCATGTCTCAATCCATATAACAATCAAAATACGGACATACGACCGTGTCTCAGCCCGTGTCCGTGCTCGTGTAACTCTTTAACTCAGGTTACACAGCGAAGCCACACGCCCGTGTGTCAAGCCATGTACCTTTCAAAATAGCAACCTTTAAACCCTACAAGGGACACACGGCTGTGTCACTTGGCCATGTGTCATACACAACTGAGACACACGCCCGTGTCTTAGGCCGTACGGACAAGAAAATGGCCAAAATCAAGTCATTTCTCTCACCCTTTAAAACATGAACCTACAAGCCACTTGCACATATACACAAGGCCTTAAAACATACCCAAATCATGCATAAAATAACCAAATCTTTATACCAAATGTCCATACAACCAATATGCCAAAAGACACCTATCATAACGTTGCCTACATAAGAGTACGGAGGCCTAGTAAGCAAAGCTAGACACAGAGAGCCTAAATTAACGTAGAGTCACCACTAACCAATTAAGGCTAGGTTGGTTAGCCACCTATCATTTAAAAGTTTAGATTTAATACTACTGAAAATTCCTAAAAGTTTAGACTCGACCTCATCACCAAATTCCGGGTTCAGGAGTACAGTTACGTGTGGAGAAGGTTATAGCACCCCCACAACGCCTATCCGAGGATAGTCCTACAAGGTCTTAGGAGCTAGGTTTTTTTATTTAAGCATATTAATATCTTAATCTAGGCTAAAATCTTATAGAAATCTTAAATAAAAACTCTAAAGAAAATGCCTCCGATTTACTTGTAACACCTACTTAACTAACTTCATGTCAATATTTATAGGATGGAAAAATGACCTGAAGTTCCCTCTTTTAAAACAAATAGTAATAAAATAGGAAAATTAATTAAATTGACTAAAGTTAATGAAAAGTCAAATCTCTTTCAAAAAGAGCAATAATGAAAAGAAAACTTAACTAAATGAAATAAATAAGACCTTGACATGATGATAATAATAACAATAATACGCCTTATTCATAATACAATAAAAGAATCAAAGTAACATAAATAAAAAATATTAAAATGTATGTAAGGGAATGTG
Source organism: Gossypium arboreum (assembly GCF_025698485.1). Classification (NCBI taxonomy): domain Eukaryota; kingdom Viridiplantae; phylum Streptophyta; class Magnoliopsida; order Malvales; family Malvaceae; genus Gossypium; species Gossypium arboreum. The sequence continues at coordinate 4,789,735 of NC_069081.1, forward strand.
TAAAAAACATATATATAAGTGGACATGAAAATAAATAAAGACGAAATAAGAATAAATAAAAATTATACAAGTGTGAATAAATATAAAACATTAAAATAAAGTGCATAATTAACATTAAATATATAAGGTATAAATGCAAATGAAAGGAAGATATAAGTGTAAATAATTTATTAAAGATAAAAACAAAATGACATAGTTTGATTTTGGGACTAAAAGATAAAAAAATGTGGAAGACAGGGGACTGATGTAGTAGTTAATTTGCTTTTAATTTTTAAATTTCAGATTAAATCGAAGGTTTGAATAAACAAAAAGGTTAATGGTGTAAATATGCCAGAGAGTGAGGGCCGTGATGCAACAAATGGGGTATTTTTTTGTAAATTTAAAAAGTAAGGTGTGAGAATAAATTACCCATTCTTGGCACCTATAAATGAAAAAAAAATTCATTTTTTTATTTTAACCTCATTTTTTTCCAAAAAAAAAAAAACTCTTCCTCTTTCTCTTTCTCCTTCTATGTTGGTCATGGCTCCACCATCGGAGAACCCAACGGCTCTCTAGCCTTCGGTGGTGGAGCCGTGGTACTGATGGTGGAATTTTTTTTGGCAAAATCAAAGTTTTCTTTTAAAAATTACTATATTTCTTAAAAATCAAAACTTTATTTTAAAATAGTTGAAAAAGATCAAAACTTTGTTTTAAAAATTTAAAATTTTTCTTAAAATGACTAAAAAATAGAATTTTATTTTAAAAATCTAAATTTTCTTTTTTAAAAATCACTATTTTTCTTAAAAATCTAAAATTTATTTTGAAATAATTGAAAAAGATCAAAACTTTGTTTTAAGAATTAAATTTCCTTTAATATGACTAAAAATCATATTTTTATTTTAAAAATCTAAACTTTTTCTTTTTTTAAAAAAAAATTCCCAAGATCAAGCCTCTTTTTTTTTTTAAATAAAAAAACTCATTTATTTTAAAAATGGGAAGGGAAAAAATGAGATTTTTGGGGCTCCTAAGGGCGGAGGACCGACATTTCGATAATGCAAAATTGATCCCTCAAGATATCTATATGGCAAAAATAAAAAAGAAAAAAAAAAGAAAATAGAATGCTTGTTGTTTTTTTTTTTACCTTTTTTTTTAAGAACAAAATATGAAACGTCTCCATTTTCTTTCTTTCATTTTATTTCATATATATATTATTTTTAATCTTGTTTATTTATAAAAATGATAATAATTGTAGTAGTAGTAGTAGTAGTAGTAGTAGTAGTAGTGATGATAATAATAATAATTTGGGCCCTTGACAGGCCCAAAAGAAAAGAAAAGAAAGAAAAGAAAAAGAAAAATAAAGGTCTCAAATTGACCAAAATCGGGTGGGCTTCGAACGGCCCAAGAGAGAACATAAATTTAAATGGGCTTCCAATTGGCCTCTGTAACAGCCCATTTTTAGTCAAATCGGAATAACGGTGGACCACAAATTCAAGGTTGAAAAATTATTTTAATATTATTTTAAATATTTACAGCATGATAGTATGTATGTGTGAAAGTTTTGTAAAGAAATTTTTCTGTTTGAATGGTTAATTCGATAAAAAGGACTAAATTGCATAAAGCGTAAAACTTGAGTTCTATTAGTTAAAGGTATTAAATAGCTATAGATCATTAAAGTAGAAGTCCTTATGTTGTAATTAGACCATAATTAAATTGACTGGACATTAATTGGCATAATATCATGATATTTGGTGGTTTTTAATTAAGGTTAATGTTGTAATTTAGTAATAAAGGCTAATAAAACAAAAGAAATAAATATATCATCTTTATTATTAAGATACCACCACCGAATATTTATAATAAGAACAACCATAGAAGCTTGAATATTTGGCCAAGCTATTTTGTTCAATTAAGATCAAGAAAAGCAGAATACGAACTTGGATCGGGGAAAAGATAAAGTTATCGACTAATCGACTCGATTCACTATTTTTGTATCCGATGTAAGTTCGTATGTATTAAGCATTGTAATAATGATGCTTTAGTGCTTTGATATTTTATAAATTGTATATACGGGACTACAGATATGTTCGATGACAAATTGGTTATTTGTGGCACTTAGTGTGCGATACGACATAGCTTCGACTATATATGACACTTAGTGTGCAATTCAACATAGCTTTGGCTATATATGGCACTTAGTGTGTGATTTGAGATAGATTTAGCTATGTACGGCACTTAGTGTGTGAGATATCGAGTATGGCACTTAGTGTGTGAGACATTGAGTATTCAACGAAATTCCGTGTATGTATGAACTTGTTATGGATTAGTACAGGTATGGGCATATATGTTATGAACTTAAACTCAAAGAAGTTACAAAGTTTGTATATAAGCTTATGAATAAGTAGTTGAAAGGTTTGTTAGTAACCACAAAGTACATGGTAATATGTTTAGATTGATGAATGTTGTATTTGTGATTAGTTAAGTTTATATCATACGAGTTTACTAAGCTATGAAGCTTACTTTGTGTTATTTTTCTATGTTTTATAGTGAATCAAGGCTACCTCGGATCCGGGAGTCGTTGGGAACATCATCACACTATCAAACATCTAAATTGATACTTTTGGATTATATATTTTTGGCATATGGCATGTATAGGCTAGATGTAATATTTTGGTTATGATTATAGTCATGAGATTTGGCTTGTAAATTGTATATGTTTTGGTTTGTATAAATAGCCATGAGTGATAGTTTCTTTTGGTATGTTTGGTATGAATGTGGTTATGGTTTTATAGTTTTTCAAATGGTTAATTGATTGTGGAGTATAAATGCTTTAGAAATGCCTTGATGAGGTATGATTTTAGATGTTGTGTGCTTATTTATAAGGAAGTTATGTAACACCCTAAACCCGGCCTAGATGTTATGGCTGAATCTGGCGACATCACATGAGAGTGTTTTAACTAAACCATTTTGATTCATAAACCATGCTATTTGTTGTCTTTTACTTAGTCGTAAGTCATGAAGAAAAAGTCATATTGTTTTGAAAACATTTCTTTATCGCGGAAGTGTTTGAAACTCAATTGCTGATTATCATCTTGAGAACTCATTCTTATTTATGAAAATTCTTGGTTTATTTTAGGAAAATTATAATATTGATATTGTATTTTATAATCCACATCCACAGTTCAAAACCCAATTAAAATCCAAAATCACACCAACCCTCAACAAATAATAAATAAACCAAAGTAAATGTCATAACCAAAATGTATGCGGACGTGGTCACCGTCGAGTCTTCCTCCGCATCGATCCACCTACTGCTGGGGATTACCTGAACAGATAAATAAATAAAGGGGTGAGTTTTCACAACTTAGTATGTACACCCCCACAATATAGCATGCTAGCAAATAGATAACAGGATACAGTCATACTTTGGGCCTGGGCCCTAACAGGATCATTGTCAGATATAGTCTTAGGGCTTCAGCCCATCTCAGATATAGCATGCAAAACAAATCAAAACAACAGAATATGCCCACCAACCCTACACACCAACTCCGTCCAACTCAACACACCATGTGGGGATAAAATCGACCCACCCACTCCTGCACACCATATATGGGGATACAATCGTCCCATCCATCGCTACAAATCATAAGGTACAGCAATGCAGCACATATCATAAATATGCAGCGTAACTGCCAGATATTAGGCTCATGAAGCCCTACTGATACTCCCTTCTCTTTATCAAACCCACCCTGATGCAATGCATCATACAAATATGGCATGTTATAATACAGACAAATGGGTTATAAATTTATTTTCGGAACAGATCAGATAATCATGCCAGGTATAAAATGCTTAAACATACATCACAAATTAAGAGTCTAGATAAGGCTTATCAACCCTACGATAGGTCACAGTCAACTCGGGTGACCCGTGCAACCTTACAGAACATTTCTAACAAATTGGGCTCACACGTTCATGTGCCCTGCCTGTGTGGGCCCATACGCCTCTGTGGTCCACACGGCCCATTTGCCTGAGCCCGTGCCTCGCACACGGCCTACAAGCCATCACACGCCCGTGTCCGTCATGCCCGTGTGGCATGCACACGGCCTAGCTCCAATCACACGGTCGTGTCTCGCCACACGGCCTGTCCATATGCCCATGTGGCGTCGATAGTAGCGTTTTTGGCTTTCGTCAAAATACGATTTCAGATCGATTAGAGTACACACCTGGTTCCGATTGAAGCCTAACGCAATCTCGAACACTCCAGAACCTATTATTGAACAGTATTTCACCCTTTTAATCACTTAATTTGAGTTACTAAGAAACAAGAAAATTCCGAAAGTTATCGACAACGTTACCTTATACGCTAAACGGCGATTCCTCATTGTGTAGAACGTTGATTAATGATCCACAGAACCTTGGTTATCCCCTAAACAGAAAATCAAATCCTTCTTAAACAATCTCCAAAAGAAACCCTATAATTTATCAAAACCATACTTACCAAGCCGACGGAACCTACTAGCAGTACGCCAAACTAATCGAAAGAAAGAAAAATTGAGGAGAAGGAAAAGAAGTAAATCTCGGCAGCAGGGGTTTTGGAAAAAGAAGAAGACGCAGAGAGAAAAAAGAAAAGAAAGACAACAGGTTAGGCAACACCTGATAAACCCTACCCCCACTTTAGTACTTTAATCTAACTCAAACGTCCGCACGGCTTGTCAATAAAATTAATGCCACACCCACGACTCGAACTCGGAATCTCAGGCATAATTCCTTGCCACTTAACCACTAGACTAGTAGGCCCATTCATTAAGTTCCTACTAATAAATTCTTATAAGCCCACTAACAAAAAGTCAGGCTTTATTCAAATAAAACCAAAATTTAGCCCAAGTTAAAACTTGAACTTGGGACTTCCCAAACACACCCCAGAGTACATAAACACTTAAACCAATGTTTATTTTATGCAAAAATAACACAAAAAAATGTCCTGATATTTCCATGCTCAACAACCACAAAAGCTGAATTTACAGAAATTTGAGGCGTTACAAGTTATATGAGTGTGAATTATGGTAAACGAACTATATAGATTGATATTGTTTTGGCATGTATTTGGCTAAATAAATGGTAGTGATTTGAGATTTGAAATAGATGAAATTATAATGGCATGAATTGTGCATTTGGTTGATGATTTTGGTTGCCTAGTTGTATGATGAAATGGTACCATTTTGGTTGTTTAGGTGAGCATGAATAAGGGTGGCAAATTGGCCTTGCAAATGGCCTATTTTTGTTCACACGGGCAGAGACACGGGCATGTGTCTCAGTCATGTGTGATACACGGTCATATTACACGGCCGTGTGTCCCCTGGTGATGAAATTGAATTAAAGTCAGTATGCTCTACACGGTCTCATACAAGGGCGTGTGACTGGCCGTGTGGTACAAGTCAGTATACTTCCTAATTGGCACATAGCCTAGCATAAGGAAGTGTGACTTGGTCGTGTTGCACAAATCAGTATACCCTACAGTTTTGGTAAGGCACGGCCTAGCACACGGGCGTGTGTAGTCACTTCAAAGGGCACACGGGCTAGACACATGTGCGTGTGGTTAGCCGTGTAACCCAAGTTAGTATGTATGCCCTATTTCTACATGGGCGTGTCTGGAGCCGTGTGAGGCACATGGCCTGTTCACATAGGGTGTGTGACCCCTGTATGGTTGAAATTTTTCTAAGTTTTCCAAAATTTTCATATGTTATCAGTTTAGTCCCGAACCACTTCTGAAGCATGTTTAAGGCCTCGTAGGCCTTTATAAGGGACAATGTGATTGTGTTGAATGATTTATGTGAATGACTACTTTATGCTTAATAAATGTATGTTATTTGTTGTGAATTGATCAATAATACCTCGTAACCCTACTCCGGCGACAGATACGGGTTAAGGGTGTTACAGGCTCGGAAAAAATGAGTGTCTACAACACCTCATTCACAATTCATCAAACCTATCAAAACATGTGCATATTTATCCATTCATCAACCAATCACACCTAACCTATTTCCATACCAAACTTACCATATTTGACTACATTTATATCATTACCAGTAGTTCTTAACTACCTTAAAGCATAATCTATCTTGGCCACATTATAAACATACCAAAACATGGTTATTCCAAACATTCATCAATTTAACCATATTAACAACCACCAACAAAACATCAAAATACCATAAGTACCACAAATCCGAAGCAACATTACATGCCATAAATGTTACTAAACATTGCCATTATAACCTTGACTAAAACATCAAAATCTACCAATATAATCGTTGAATAATGTGATAGATCTCTTACGAGCTTCCAACCCAATCGAGCTTTCGATAATATGTAAAGTAAGAGAAAGATGACTACATAAGTAATGAATGCTTAGTAAGCTTGTATAAACTTTAAACATAACATTTCATTTTAATAATGAACTTTATAATTCATAAATAAACCTATACCAATGCTTCAAGATTTATCAAACTATACAACTATCAACTCACAAATGAATAGGTTCATTAACATCCCGAATACTTTCCATTTATAACATAGTAAGGACTTATAATCTGAATTACATAATCATCAACCTTTTCTTAAAACAGTGAAACATTTCATTTACTTTCTTATCATTCCATTTACTTAACATAAGCTTAATTACGTCCAATTAATGAATTAGTGTATTTATTCATAACATAAGTAAACTTACATATATCATAAGTAAACTTCTTCCTTACAAGTAAGTCCTTTAACTCAACAATCCTTTTAATTCCATTATATTTCCTCTCAACTATGAACTTATCATTTCATTATCTATTCTCATTTGTTTTATTTGCATAACACACAATACATAAACATCAACCATAACCACAAGCTAGTGCATTTAAACATATCTCTTTTGGAATAAACTACATGATAAACGATTTCATAACAAATTACATCTTTTGATTTATACTAACTTTTCATGAACATAAGCATATTACCATTTGAACACTTACCATTTCAATGTATTTCATTAATGCTAAGCATGATATAATCCAATCATAAGTTTGACACAAGCCTAAGCATCATCCACAACACATGTTAGAGCATCGACATATAAATCACTTGAAATAACAAAAGGTAAGTCATATACATGAACAACATCATTTGAAATCATCAACTTCATGAACATAAATCATCAATTTCATGAACATAAACATACTTTCATTGAATATTACCTTACCAAGATTTTCAATTCGAAGAAAGACTTATGGATAGGAGCACATCGTCAGTCCAACCATAACACGCTAGGTACTCATATGAGCCAATCCCTCCAAAACACATCAAATGCTCACAAGATCTAGTCTAATCGTAACATGCCAGTGCTCATAAGAGCTAATCCAACCGAAACACGCCAATGCTCATAAGAGTTAGTCCAACCAAAACATGCCAATGCTCATAAGAGTTGGTCCAACCGAAACACGCCAAACAAAGAGTATAACACGAGAGGTTGCAACAAATTTTGAACCTCAGTTTACTCGAGAAATAAATATATACATCCTTCTAAACCATCTCGACTCCAATCCCCCACAACACATCATATCATGATTGTACTCTATCCTGTGTTCAATCAAATTCAATAACATATCTCAAATATTATTTCATCAACAACAATTAAATATATCATTTGTACCATATAAATTATTCAAAAATTCATATAAATGTTAAATTTTAAACCCTACGAACTTACCTGGCTAAATTTGCAGAAATGTCAAAGTATAGGGGCTCTTTGATAATTTTTCATTCTTCTCGATTTTTCACTTGATCTTGATCTAAATTAATAATGTCATTAAATTCATTAATTTAAATAGTAAAACAATTTATTTTATGCAATTTTGTCTTTTTTACATTTTTACAAAATTACCCCTAACATTTACTTTTATTCAATTTAGTCCCTAAGCCTAAAACATGCAAATTAACCATTTTTATTCAAATGCATGCCAACCGAATATTGATAGACTCCATTTCAGCCCATTTTTACAACAATTTCACATCTAGTCTTGAACTATTACTATTTTAATAATTTAGTGCCTAATTAGCAAATTCATCAGAAATCACTTAACAAAATACTTTTAAATACCAAAGAACAATTCAAATTCATCATTTAACATCTAAAATCACAAAAAATCATCAATTAAAACATTCAAAATCTTTAAAAGTTTCAAAAATGAAGGTACAAGTTAGCTGGACTTAGTTGCAACAATCTCAAAAACATAAAAAAAATTTTATTAGAAACGGGTGAAAAAGAGCTTACCATGCAAGGATTTAAGCATAGCCGAATCTTGAATATACTTCCATGGAGATTTGGTGAAGAACAAGGCAAAACTGGAGAAGAAACATTATGTTTTCATATTTTTAATCTTTTCTTTTCTTTATTTTAATAATAAAAATAACATATAAACATATAAATTTAAAAGAATTTAAAGCTTTAACCATCCACCATTTTAAAAATGGGCAATTTATCCATTAAGGTTATCCAATTATGTTTCTTTAATCAACTAACACCTTTAAACTAATAGCGATTGAGTTTTTCAACTATTACGATTTAGTCATTTTTGCTTAATTAACTATCTAAACATTAAAATTCCTTAACGAAACTTTAATACAAACTTAATAACACTCCGAATATATTTATAAAAATATTTACAGCTTGTTTATAGAAACGAGGTCTCGATACCTCATTTTCTAAAACCATTTGACCTTAGGGTCATACTACTTGAACATATTTGTTCTTCTATTTAACCAAAAATCATTAAACCAAATTTTATTATCACACCATATATTATTTGTAAATATTAAATAGTAATATTTACGGACTCACATGTCAGATTTGTGCTCCAAAACCACTATTCTGACACCACAGAAAAATGGGTTGTTACACTAAATCCCATGTTGCAACATCTTAAAGAACAATGCTTCAGAAGCAACATGTATGCAGCAAGAAAGAAGGCAAATTGATATGTCTTTATTATGGAATGGTTGGTCATATCAAGCCATATTGTTGCAAAATGTTAAATGATTATGGCTGGAGAAAGTTAGACTTATCAAACACAATGTTGCAACAACTATTTCAATAGTAAAATTCAACAAAACTATATTTAGGTAAGAAAAGATCAACCTCAGTTTAATTACGAAGATTAAAAAAAGATTTATGCTTGAGTGAGACATGAAGTTAAAACACATATAAACCACCATTGAAGATATATCAACCATCATGAATACTTTATCAAAGTTTCATGAAAAAGAACCTTATTGTTCCACTAAATATAACTATTATTATTGATGATGTAGCATTCCATCCAATCCCTTTGGAACAACTTGATGCAATTTGATAAGGGGTGAATAGAGTAAAGGGGGTAATAATTTTATATGATATTCATTTTGGTTTTAATGGTCACTTGAACTATGGTTTATATTTATGCTATGGTTAAATTATTTTTGTTTTTTAGATTATTAAACTTGTTTAGAAATCTTTTATCAAATTTGATTTATAACAATACCTAATAGTGAATGCAAATACTTGCTAAATGGAATATGAATTTATTATCAACCTTGTGCTGGCAATTTTTGGTGATTGAGTGACTGGACCTGTATATGACAAATATGATGTTGTAACATTTGATTCAACACTTTCTTTGACAAGTGTTGGAACTTGAAAGTTGATTTGAGTTCCATTAATGTTGACATTCATAGGTAAGAGGAAAAGAAGATAAAGGTGGAAGGCCTATTTTATGACTTAGAGAAGTCTATTTGGTGAAAGGAAGTTCTTTGGCATCTTTGCCAAAAAAAAAAAAGAGAGAAAAAATTGGCAGCAAATGGTAGACTACTCATAATTATGTTGGTGTTGTTTTGTTGGATCCTTATTTTCCTTTACTTTGGAACTTATTTTGTTGGATCCCTAATTTTTCTTTTTTTTCCCAATAAATAGTAAATGATATCTTTTCGTCAACGTTGCATGGTTAATGAGAAAATGTGGTCATGGGTCATTTGTCTAAGATGAATGATTTAATTATTATGTCATAATAATTGACATTTTCATGAAGGAAGATGAAATGGTTACCATAAAATAAGATCATATTGGGCCAATGGATTTAACCCAAAGATATAAAGAATATCTTATGAGTGTAACATACATATGACAAGGATACTAGACAAGCATACATTAAGTTCCTTTCGTAATGATATATAATAAGGGAGAATTCAATCATGGTACTTTAGTGGATTGACACCATGACAAAATATGTTGTAATTAATATACAAAGAGTCGAACTTAATTGAAAAATACTTGAGCCCTAATTATATATGTTCAATCAATCTTTCTGTTAACTCAACACAACCTTTTATAAATTGCATTTGAACCGGTACGTTGACTGAATGAAAAAAATAAGGAAATGAATAAATTGCATGTGTTACTATTCGCACTAAATACATTTTTCTCGTTAAGAACAAGTGATAATTTAGTGATTTAATGAATTTTCTTTAAATTATTATTTAATTGATTATAATTAAATAATTGAAGTCTAAAGCAAAATTAAATTATTTAGTCATCACAGCTTTTATGAAATAAGACAATTAAATTTATTTACTCATAGTTTATAGTATGATAAAGTCATCATGATTTTAATGGAATTAAAATTGGGTTGAGAAAATAATTTAATTGAGTGAATTAATTATATTTATTTTAATTAATTAAATAAATAATATTTTGGGAATAAAAATTGGTTATTGGATTGAATAAATTATATGAGTTGGTTTAAAAATCAGATAACACATAAAATTGTATCCAATACATAAATGAGTCTAGTAAGCCCATTTTACACATGATGAGCGGCAACCTTGGTATTCCTAGAAGCGTGTGCCACCCACCCTATGTAGTCCTAGTGTAACTTAGTATTTTTTATTAAAATATTATTTTGACACCTTTTGTTCAAGTAGAACTCTTGTGATTTTTCCTTATAAATAGATACTGTTTAGTCATAAACACTCCACTTTGAGCATAGTTACTTTGTGAAATTATAGTGAGATTTATTTTCCAAATAAATCCTATTTTTCATGAGAATTCGAGTTAAGTTTCTATCCCTTTGAGAGATTTAATTTTCTTACTGGAAAGTTAAAAGTTTTTATTGTGTGATATGTTCATGATATTAGAGCCCACTCTCTAAGTAAATCGACGGTTCGAGAATAGTAGAAAAGATCATGTTGGTTAAAAGTCGAGAAATGGTCAAATTGCTTAGTCGAAAACACATGTAATAAATTTGGTAAAGTTTGTTACTATAAGTAACACAAACTGTTGAGTTTTAGAAAGTTTTTTTTTTTTCAACTATGTTACAAGCTTGTTTTCAATATTAGAACTGTAAAAAAAATCTTGATACAAAACTTAATAGATCAGGATCTACATGTAAAATCATTAAGCATAAATCATGAATAAAACTAGATGCAGAAGCGCACCTGAATCTATTGATTCCTTAATTCTTTTTGGATGTTATGATTTTAATCTTCCAAATAAGCACACAAGAAATTTAGAGAAAAATTTTAACACTCCTAACTCGAATCCATCGCCGAAACAGGATTACAGAGCATTACCAGAGTTTACAGAACAAATAGACATGAATTTCACGTCATATTATATTCATATCAGAAATCAATCAAAATCATACATATTATCTTATATATGAGCCCTCAAGGCCAAAAATACATGTTAGAAACAAATCAGGACTAAATCAAGTACTCAAAGAATTTTTTAGAAAATATCAAAAATTTTCAAAGGTGCAGGAGACACACGCTCGTGTGGCTAGGCCGTGTGGCTCACACGGTCAAGAGACACGCCCGTGTTTCTTGCTGTGTCCATACACATCTAACTCTTTGACTTGGGTCACATGGTCTAGCCACAAACCCATGTGCTAGGTCATGTGAGCATTCAGTTTTGTGCAAATTAAAGATACAGGGGACACATGGCCGTGTCTCCTGGCCATGTGTCACACACGGCTGAGACACACGCCCGTGTCTCTGCCCGTGTGGACAAAAATAGGCCATTTTTCTAGCCATATTTCTCACCCAATTTGTCATCAATCTAAATCAACATTTTGGACATCAACAAGCCTTAACAAGGCATTCAAATCAAGCCAAAATCAATACTTAAACATGTAATACTATCACATACCAACAATATGCCCTCAGGCTCTTTAAATGGTAACATAACTCATATTAATCAAATAACCAATTTTACCTACATGACCAAATACATATATGCATAATTTACCAAATATACCTATTCAACCTAACCATCAATATACCTATAAGATTTCCATCATTCAACCATTTCAAACACACATCAAACATGATAAGGCCACTTACATACACATCAAAATTTATCCATCACAAGCCATTCAAATGGCTAGTTCCAACAAAACATTTATATGCCATCATTGGCCAAATTAACCTATACATACCATTTTAACCAAAATTAAATTACTAATTATACCGAAAAGGCTAATGGATAGTTTGAAGTTGCTCCGACCAGCTTCCAACCAAAATGAGCTTCCAAATTACTATAAAACATGGAAAATAACACAAATAAGCTTTTAAGCTTATTAAGTCCGTATAAAAAGGAAATTAACTTACCATTTAATCACATTTAAGGTAAGAATGCTAATATGACCAAACTAATTTGGCCAAAAGCCAAAACACAAATCCTCAACATGTTAGCCATGTAACACTTTCCATAACCAATAAACATGGATGTACATAATCACTAGGTAAGATTCAAATACACGTATCATCCATCTCATATTTCTGTAATAACCCAAATTCCCGAGCACCGGAAAAACGAGTCGTAGGGCCTCCGTCTTAGGAAATTAAGTCCGTAAATATTTATTAAAAATATTTATGAGGATAATTATGAGTTAAATTAGAGTTTAATTAAGTGAATTTAATTTAATTAAGACTGACTAAGTAAAAGGACCAAAATGAATAAAGTGTAAAAGTTGAATTATAGATTAAAAGAAAATAAAAAGGACCAAAATGGCAATTATGCCATTTGTCCTAAGTGAGGCGGCATAAACATAAAAATCTGAGATTTTTATGTGTTAAAATATATATTAAATTATTATTATTAAAAGTAAAGTAAATAAAAAGGAAATAACAGAAAAAGAAAGATAGAAAAGAACAGAGAAGCTCACGAAACAGAGAAAGAAAGGAAAGGAAGAAAGAAAAAAGAAAAATTGGAGAATTGAAGCTTGAAAGTTAAATTGGTAAGTTAATTAAGTCCTTTCCTTTCTAATTTTGGTAATTTTAAAGCTTTAGAGAAAGATTTTCTTGAATTCATGAGAAAATATTGAAAATTAATGAAGGTTTGATTAGGGTTTATGTTGAAGAAATGATGAAATTAGGGATTAATTTGATAAAATTCTGAATTTGAATTGAATTAGGGACTTAATTGTAAAACAAGCCATAAGTTTTGGGTTTTAGGAATTAAATTGAAAGAAATTCGGAATTATAGAAAAATGATGAAAATTTGATAGTTATATGAATATTTTGATGGAAATTGAATAGAAATAAGGTGTGAATTGGTGTTATAAACTTGGTTATTAGCATTTTACATCAAAACAGTTTTGGGAAGTAGCAATGGTTTGAATTTGAAAATTCACTAAAAATTGTAGGAATTGGATTAGAGGATGAATAAGATATGAAATTAAAGCTTATTGGGTCTAGTTTCTTATAGTGGAAACAGTGTAAGCAATGAATTTATGAATCAAGAGATATTTGAAATTTTGTAAGACTGGTTCAGGGTGATTTCGAGACACTCTGTTTTGACTTTGGAAAACCATTAAAAATTGTAAAAAACTTATTATGGAGTATAATTTATACGTGTGAACTCCTTAATGAATCTAGTTTTAAAAGAAATAAATAAGAACCTTATTCAAGTTCTATACAATGAGATAATTGATTTTTAGTAGAGAGAGGTCGGAACTGTCGAATGGAGTAACAGGGGAGTATTTAATGAATAAACTGTACTAATTGGATAGACCAAAAATTCTGAAAATTTTATGGTGAGAAGATATATGAGTATAGTTTCAAGGAAAATTTATGGATATTAATTTGGAGTTTCTTAGCTCAAGATATAAATAATTTAGTAACAATGACTCAAACAGACAGCTTAATGGTGAAATTATATATCTTAAAAAAAATGGTCAAATTTGCATGTTTATACTCATGAATTAAATTGGATTGTATTATATTAATTAATTATAATTATACTAATTTTCGTAGCAAACAAAGGAACCGAGGCATCCAATACAAAGGGGAAAGAGAAAGTAGTCGAGGAATAGCTCGAGGAAAATCGGTTTGTATTATCATAATTCAAAGTAATTATTATTGCATATTTAATTGTAATATATATATATATATATATATATATATATATATATGAATGTGCGTGAAAATGACTTCAATGTGAATTGTTGATTAGTTGTGATTACATTGAGAAATATAAGAGAATTGATTGAAATGTGAAAATGTTTCGGAAATGGAAATATGATCGAAACCCTATTAACTAGTCGGGCTTAGTGGATATAATTGGCATGCCATAGGATTGGAAGTGTTCAGAGATTCTTCGACCTCGAGTCGATGAGGCACTAGGTGTGCCATAGATTTACTTCGGATAGTTTCGATGAGGCTTTGGTAGCCACATTGCTTCGGCTTGGCCGATGAGGTACTTGGTGTGCCATAGATCTGATTTACTTCGAACTATCCGATGAGGCGTTGGTCGCCACTCTGGTGTGTTTGGTTGGATCCGCGTATCCACTTTGGTCCGAGTCAGGTTAATAGGGCCTATAAGTGAAATGAACAAATTTATCTGAATCTGATTATCTGAATTATCGAATGAAAGGTGAAAGAAAATGATGATACGAAATGTGAAAAGAAATTATGTTGTGAAGTTGAAAGCATGAACTTTATGTTTATGAATTATGTATACATGAAAGTGTTATGAATTAAGTGTTTACATGTTGGTGAAAATTTTATAATCATTTGAATGACATTAATATGACATGAATTGGCATATTCAATTGACTACTTGTGCATTTATGTTTTGAACTTGATTTGATGTTATGAATTGAATTGTGATAATACCACTGAGTATTTTCAATACTCAACGACGGTTGTTTTTCGTGCGCAGGTTAGGTAAAATAGAGTCCGGTTCTGCATTCAAAATCATCTCCGACTCCAGCTCATTTTGTGGTAAAAATCTTATCTTTTGGTAATGTGGCATGTACTAGGTTTTAGGTGGTCATTTGTATATATTTAATGTTTTGAATGTAAAAGATGGTGTATAAACTTTAAGGAGTTTGATGTATTAAGGGACAATTCCTAAGTTTATGAAATGAATGGTATATAGTTACATGTTATGTGGAAGTGAATTGGATTGGTTTGTATAATTGTGTTTAGTGTTTCAGGGAGGCATGTAGAGTTAGGATTCGAATCCTAACCCCACGAAAGATTCATATTAGGTCCGTAGAACCTCGATAAGGGTAATTAACCTTATTTTGAGTATAATTTTGTAGTTATTTCTGATTTGTAATAATAAAGTTTGTCTGTTTTCGGTAATGCCCTGTAACCCTATTTTGGGGACAGTTTGGGGTTAGAGGGTGTTACAATTTCAATATATCATGTAATATCAGTTCCATGTAATTCAAGTATATACGCGTAATTGTTCATTTTGAACTCATATTGTTTCATATCAGAAGTTTACCCGTTGAACCATTTAAAATATCGTTGGATACACAGGTAGTACACACAAAATGTACAAATCTGTAATCCGTCAATTCATGTACTTGTATGCTCATACTAACATGTAAATGGAAAGTTCTTTCAAGACATATAACGGGAAGCTCATGTGAGCAAAGTAACAGGAAGCTCATACAAGCTGTATATCAGAAAGCTCTTGCAAGCCAAATATCGAGAAGCTCATGAGAGCCAAGTATCGGAAAGCTCAAGAGAGCTATGGTGTGTCCGCAACACATACAGGATCACAACCATATTGGGAACCCTAATGACATGTCATTTGTATCCTTCGAATTTCTAAGGTTCAAACGGGACTCGATAATTATCGGATATGTGATCATAATTACACATGGCAATTTGTACAAATCACACAGAACAATATTCAATTTAAAACATTTAAATATAAAAATTAGTTACATGAACCTACCTTGATAAGTATATGTAGATACGAATGCTACTAATCCGATACTCTTTATTTGCCTCGATCTAACTCCATATTAGGTCTATCCATATCTATACGAATGAAATTAACTCAATTTAGTATAATTCCTGTTCAATTTAATCCAACACTCATCTTTTTTAAAATTACTATTTTACCCCTATACTTTAATTAATTACAATTTAGTCCCTGAGTTCGAAAAATAAAATTCATTCAATTCAATCCTTATTCAAGCCTAGTCAATTTTCATACATATCAATAGTAGCCCATGTATTTCACAAAATTTAGAATTTTTTCATAAATTTTTCATCTTTTCAATTTAGTCCCTAATTGATGATTTTATCAAAATTCTCTTTACAAAAGTTGTTTATCTAACAACAACCTTTCATTTTCTATCATAAAACTTCAAAATTCAATTATACTATCCATGGAAAAACCCTAATACTTTAACGATTTTGCAAATTAAACCCCGAGATAGTTAGATTAAGCTATTACGATCTTGGAAACATAAAAACTATTAAAATGTAACTAAAATACATACCTAATTAAGCCAAATAAGTTTGCTAGAACTCAAGCTTACATGGCTAGGGTTTCCATATTTTTATGAAAGATGATGAGAATGAATGATAATAATATTTATTTAATTCATTTATCATCATTATTTTATTAACTTTTCAAAATTAACCTTACTAATTTATTGAATAATCATTCTTATCTACTAACTACTCTAAATGGTCTATTTGCTATTTAAGGACCTCTAATTTTAAATTTCATAGCTATTTGATACTTTTAACTACTAGAATTCAATTTTCACACTTTATGCAATTTAGTCCTTTTTATCAAGTTAGGCATGTAAATGATAAAATTTCTTAATGAGATTTTCATATGATACTTCTATCATATTGTAGACCATAAAATAATATTAAAATAAATTTTCTTCCAACCTCGGATTTGTGGTCCCGAAACCACTGTTTCGATTTCACTAAAAACGAACTGTTAAAAATTGCTCTTTCTTTTCTAAAGATGAGATATTAGAAAAGTTACGTATGTATAATTTGGAGACCATAACCCTAATATATAGCTTTTTCACATTAACCCTAATTTCTAATGAGCTCATCATCAATTAGAAATTAGTTACTATAGTATCTACACATATTTTACCCATACTTTATTTAATAACTAAAGCCCAATAAACCTTAACCAAATTAGATCACTTTTAATTTGGGCTAATCTTTTATGACAGTAAATAATATGTAATTATACTTATTATATATGCGATGTCCATATTTTTCCAAAAATCTCCAGCTTGGACCACATATATATATCGATTACCTTATAATTACATGTTATTATATAACTTTAGAAGCTCAAAAACTTACTATCATATCCAAAAGGTATTCCGAATAATCTCGTCCATTAATTATATTAACTAGAACCAAGACGACTTCCGTTACATATATCATAACTAAATCTATGCCTAATCACGTATATTAACACAACCAAATAGCATAGATCAAGTATGGATGTGTAGTATGTAAATTACATGCAATATAATCCAAACATGTTTATTTCCAAATGAAAATTATATGCAATATGATCCAAACATGTCTATTTCCAACTGGTCCTCTTTAAACCTTTGTAAGATCAAAACTTACCAAAATCAGAGTGTAAATAAACCAAATAAACTTTATATCCATAAACTGAAACATAAAAGCATTTTAAAAAACAAACTCCTAAATATCCTCAAATGACATTACACCCATATGAGCAATATGCTCTTATCAAACCTTGGGTGTAGTCTATTAGTAAACGGGTCCGCAATCATAAAGTTTATCCCGATATGCTTTATTTGCACCTAACCACTCTGAACTTTTACTTTAACAACTAGGTACTTACAGTCTATGTACTTTGACTTTGATGTGCTCATGTTGTTATTAGAATAAAGAACTATCAATTATTGTCACAATTTGCACCTTAATGATAAAATTTTGCATCAATATTCTATCAAAATCGGAGTCTGTATACCTAATGATCTCTAACTTATTAAACCTCCGATATGTGAGTATGTAATCTTTTGTTCTCTAAAGATACCTTATAACTTTCTTGTTTGCTATCCAATGATCCATACCATGGTTGCTTAAATGTCTTCCTAACATCCCAACAATATACTTAATATCCTGTTATGTTTATACTTAAGCATACATTAGACTCCCAATAGCTGATGCTTAGGGAATCTTTTGCATTTCCTGAAGTTCAAGCAAACATTATGATGTCCTGCTATATCTCTATGATTTCTTACAACGAACTAACCTAAAGTATTTCCCGAGAGAAAATATGAATGACATAATCAAACTCCTAACGGACGGGAAGGGTAAGTGGAAACAAAACTTATGAATGGACTATCCCATATCATTCTCTCAAGTAAAGTTAGCTTCGACGACGCGGATGTGGTTGGAATTCATTAGTACTCGAATTTTCCCAGCGACAGACATGTCCAATATCGATACATTCCAAATGACTTTGTTGTATGCAATTTCAACAAAGGAACGAATTTGTGTGGGAACGTGGATATATTGGAGCACGCTTCAATGTGCACGGGAAAACGAGGTGGAATTACTGTTCTGCACTTAGTAGCATCCATATGCCGATAAGCGAAGGTGCCGATGGGATGACTGGGTTGTGTCTTACAACCAAACAAGTTTTCGATTTTGGAATCGAGCTTGGAATATATTATAAGGAATTGAAAAGAAAAGAGAGCAATAAAGACCAAACCATATTAAGGTGAGAATATGTTACCCAATTTAGAATAGATTGTTCGATGGGTGTAAAAATCCGGATAAAGACCATGTAAGGAAAAGAGGATTGAAGGTGCCACAATTCCCAGCAGCTAAGTACAATGTAACGATTGGATTGGGCAAATTAGTGAAGAAAGAGAGGGAATTAGAGGAAGAGGAAGATCCTAAAGAAGATTCAAAGGAGGAATCAAAAGGTGAACCAAACAAAGCGATCGAAACGTCGGATCCTCATTCCGACTAATTTTAGACAATTTCATTTTATTTTTTTATTTTTTAAAGTTGGACTTAATATTTTTATTTTGTTTAGGATGATTTCAGTTTTAGTTTCTAAAATTTTAATATTATATATAATGTTTTTAGTTTTTCTTAGTAGAAACCCCAAATTTTTTAAGGCAATACAAGATTAAGCCAGAACCAATAGGGGGAGTAGTCCCACCAATTGTATGGCCCGTATCATGCCAATCGGGTAACGTCTTTCCTTTATATTTTTAATTACACATTAGGGACAATGTGTCGAATAAAGTATGGGGTGACTTAGGAAAATTTTTAATTTTTTTCTGTTTATTACTTCATTTTCTTTCTTTCATTTTTAGTTTTTTATTTTTAATTGCATTTTAATGCTTGAGCTTGTAGAAATACAAGTGGTTGATTAGGAGCATATACCTAGGTTGTCTGTTTAAATCATAAATTTAGCTTGAAATTTAATAATTTAAGTTGTTTATATTTAGACTAATTAGTTCTATTTATTAAACTGTAAATAGGAAAAGAGATTAAATATATCACGTAATAAAGGTAGATATGAATAGGTAATTATATTTGTAGAAGTGTAGGATACTCGAATTAAAAAGAAAATACTCAGTAAAATCCATGGTTATTGAAACGATGTAGTATGACTAATATAACCCTTACAAAAAGTGCCCGAAAAAATCTCAATCGTATTGGCACAAAAAAACTTTTGTAAAACTTCTGTAAGAATTTTCCAGTGAGTTCATCCCATGTCGTGATAAACCCTAGTGCCTGCAAGTCTAACCAAGAAAAAGCATAATCAATCAAGAAGAAGGGGAACAACCGAAGACGAATAGCATCACCAGTGACCCTGTTATACTTAAAAGTATCACAGAGTTAAAGGAACCATTTTAAAGGTTGATTAGGGTCCTCTGTCATAATGCCCCTAAATTGTAAATTGTTCTGGATCATTTGAATCATAGCTGGTTTTGTAACACCCCTAACCCGTATCCGTCGCAGAAGTAGGGTTACGAGGTATCACCGATCAATATACATCATATAGCTTACATTTATCAAACATAAAGCATTCATTCTCATAAATCATTCAACACAATCACATTGTCCCTCACAAGGGCCTACGATGCCTAAAACATGCTTTAGAAGTGGTTTGGGACTAAACCGAAAACATATGAAAATTTTTGGAAACGTAGAAAAATTTCAACCATACAGGGGTCACACGCCTGTGTGAATAGGCCATGTGCCTCACATGGATCTAGACATGCTCATATCTCAAGCCGTGTGGAAACAGGGCATACATACTGACATGTATCACACAGCCAAGGACATGCCCGTGTGCCAGGCCGTGTGAAAACTGGAGGGTATACTAACCTATACCACATGGCCAGTCACACGCCCATATGTGAGACCGTGCAGAACATACTGAATTCAATTCAATTTCAACACCAGGGGACACAGGGCTGTGTAACATGACCGTGTGTCACACACGGCTAAGACATATGCCCGTGTCTCTGTCTGTGTTAGACAAAAATAGGCCATTTGCAGGGCCAATTTTCCACCACAACTACATAATACCTACACAGGGCAAAATGGTGCCATTTCATCATACAATTGGGTAGCCAAAATCATCAACCAAAAGCACAATTCATACCATTATAATTTCATCTATTCCAATTCTCAAATCACTATCATTTACTTAGCCAAAACAATATCAAAATAATATGGTTCATTTACCATAATTCATACATACATCACTTTCCCTATAAATAACCAGCACAACATCTAAAATCATACCTCATCAAGGTATTTCTCAAGAATTTATACTCCACAAATCAATTAATCATTTGAGCAACTATAAAACCATCACCACATTCATACCAAACATACCAAAATAAGCCATCATTCATGGTTATATATACAACCCAAAACATATACATTTACAAGTCATTTCTAATAGCCAAACACACATCAATATTAACATCATTTACAAGCCAAATCTCATAGATATAATCATAACCAAAATACCACATCTAGCCTATACATGCCATATGCCAAAAAATGTTTATCCAAAAGTACCAAATTAGATGTTTGATAGTGTAATGATGTTCCCGACGACTCCCGGATCCTAGTTAGCCTTGATTCACTATAAAACATAGAAAAATAACACAAAATAAGCTTTTAAGCTTAGTAAGCTCGTATGAGATAAACTTAATGCGATCATATAAACATAAATCAATATGTAACATTCATTAACTATCAAACCTTTCAAGCATTCATTCACAAAACTATTTACTCTCATCATCATTTATTCGATTCAAATCTAAAATGGTTTATTCACATACATGTACCATATCGTACCAATCTCATATACAATCTCGTCTTTCATTTACTCGTTGAACCATTCAGAATAGAAGCCAGATACTCAAAGGCCTCACACGATAAGTACCTATACTATGGCCCGAAGCCAAATCAAGGTATCTTATCTGAAATACTGATATCATGGCCCAAAGCTAAATCAGCCGATATGCATGGCCCGAAGCCAAATCGGTTTATCTCGCACCTGAAGTGCTAAATCATGGCCCGAAGCCAACTTAAGATATCCCCAATGACATATCACTAGCATCCTAAACTATTTCTAAGGTTCAACCAGGATTCCAACTGTCAAATCTTCGTCAAATCATTTTTGAACTTTTCCATAATCACATAATCACAATTCATGCTATATCAAAGTACATAAAATACATTTGCAATAAAATTATAACATACGAACTTACCTTAGATGTTAAAACGACGAATTGAGTCGATTAATCAATAACATTATGTTTTCCCTGATCCAAGTCCGTATTTCTCCTTTCTTGATCTAAATATATTTGGAATTAACTTATTTAATCAACCATTCATTTAATTTAGTCCAAAACATACATTTAGGCCTATTTACACATTAGCCCCTAAACGTTCACACTTTTAACAATTTAGTAATTCTTTCACAAAACACAAAATTCACATAATTTCAATAAACCCAAGCTTGGCCGAATTATTTATAGGTCCCTAGAAGCCCAAAACTTCCATTTATTTCATATTTCAACCACACAATTTTCATATTTCACAATTTAATCCCTATTATGCATTTTCATAAAAAATTACCTTACAAAACATGAAAATCTATCATCAAGCTTTCATATTTCAAAACTAAACATCAAAGAACACATAGATTCAACAATGACAACTCTCAAAATCTTTAATAGTTTCAAAATCTAAGGTACGGGCTAGCTAGAATACGAAACAACAATCTCAAAAACGTAAAAATCATCAAAAACCAGCTTAAAACACTTACCAATTAACCTTGCAATTGCCGAACCCTAAAACTCAATCAAAGGCTTTCTTCATCATCAATATTCAGCCTAAGAGAGAAAAGACGGACAAAATTTCACTTTATTTTTATTAATATAACATTTATTAACGATTTTAACATTTTAACCTTAAAATTAATACAAAATTTCATTTATGCCAAACCATTAACATCCACTAACCAACTAATGGTATATTTAACACTTAATGACCTAAAATTCAAAGTTCTATAGCTATTTGACATCATTAGCTAATAGAATAGCACTTTTGCAATTTACGCAATTTAGTCATTTTTACCAAATTAACCATTCAAACAGTAAAATTAGCTCACAAAATTTTCAAACATATCAAATAACATGCTGTATATACCGAAAATAATATTAAAATAATTTTTTCAACATTATATTTGTGGTTTCAAAACCACTATTCTGATTTAGATAAAATTGGGTTGTTACAACTCTCCCCCCTTAGGGATTTTCGTCCCCGAAAATCTTACCGGTGAATAGGTTCGGGTATTGTTTTCTCATAGCATCCTCAGATTCCCATGTAGCTTCTTCAACCCCGTGTCGATGCCATAATACTTTCACTAATGCGATAACGAGTTAAAATTCGAATCGGTTCTTCCGCATATGACATATCAGACTGAATTTCAACCTCGATGGGGGAAATGACATGTGAAGGGTCAGATCGATATCGTTGAAACATCGACACATAAAACACATTATGTATTTTCTGTAACTCAGATGGTAAAGAAAATCGATATGCTACTGGCCCAACTCGCTTAGTAATCTCATACGGTCTGATGAATCGCTGGCTTAATTTCCCTTTCCGACCAAATTGCAATATCTTTTTGCCACGGAGACACTTTCAAAAACACTTTATCCCTGATCTAGAACTCAATATCTTTCCGTTTCAAGTCTGTGTATGATTTTTGTCGATCCGAAGCTACTTTCAAACTATCGCGAATTACTTTCACTTTTTCTTCAATCTCTCAGATCAAATCAACCCCGTGAATCTTATTTTCACTGAGCTCACTCCAGTACAATGGTGTTCGACGTTTACGACCGTATAGAGCTTCGTACAGTGCTATCTTTATACTTGATTGAAAACTATTATTGTAAGCAAATTCAATCAGCTGTAGATA
The DNA here is from genome assembly GCF_025698485.1 of Gossypium arboreum. Taxonomy (NCBI): domain Eukaryota; kingdom Viridiplantae; phylum Streptophyta; class Magnoliopsida; order Malvales; family Malvaceae; genus Gossypium; species Gossypium arboreum. Next base: position 4,813,526 of record NC_069081.1, read on the forward strand.
TTTCTCCAAGCTACCTTCAAACTCAAGAATGCAACAACGCAACATATCCTCAAGTATCTGAATAACTTGTTCAGATTTACCATCCATTTGCTGGTGAAACGCAGTGCTAAAATGCAACTTTGAACCCAATGTTTCTTGCAATTTCTTCCAAAATCGCGAAGTAAATCTTGGATCTCTATCCAAAATAGTAGATAGGGGAACACCATGTAATCTCACAATTTCAGAAATATACAACTCAACTAATTTATCAAGCGAGAAATCTGTACGTACAGAATGAAATGAGCTGATTTCATCAATCAGTCAACAATAACCTAGGTTGTATCTTTCTTTTTCAGAGATAAGGGCAAACCCAATACGAAATCCATAGTTACTCTATTCTATTTCCACTCGGGAATCATAATAGGCTATAATAAACCTGATGGCACTTGATGCTCACTTTAACTTGCTGACAAATCAAACATTTCGAAACAAATTTTGAGATATCTCGTTTCATGCCGTGCCACCAAAAAAGCTATTTCAAATCGTTATACATTTTCGTGCTTCCAGGATGTACTGATAAACAACTACTGTGTGCTTCATTTAGAATCTTCTGAATGAGCTCAGAATTTCTTGGTACACATATTCTATCACAAAACATCAAATAATTATCAGGCCCTATTCGAAACTTTGAATCAGAAGTCGACTCACACTCAGCTCGTTTTGCTTGCAATTCTTTATCAAATTTTTGAGCCTTACAAATCTGCTGTAGAAATAATGGTCTCACTTTAAACTTGACTACTATTGAACCGTCATCAGACAAAGATAATTATGTGTTCAAAGCACGTAAAGTAAATAAGGACTTTTGACTCAAAGCATCAAACTACGTTCGCTTTCATCAGATGATAGTCAATCACTAATTCATAGTCTTTTAGAATTCTAACCATCTCCGCTGTCACAAATTCAAATCTTTCTAAGTCATCAGATATTTCAAGCTTTTATGGTCGGTATAAATATGGCATTTCTCACCAAACAAATAATGATGCCAAATTTTCAATGCGAACACTACCATGGCTAACTTTAGATCGTGCGTCGGATAATTCTTTTCGTGCAGCTTCAACTGTCTCAAGGCATAAGCTATAACTTTGCCTTCCTGCATCAAAACACAACCCATGCCATTTAATGATGCATCACTGAAAACCATGAATTCTTTACCTGACTCAGGCTGAACTAACACTAGTGCCTCTGTAATAATGCTTTCAACTATTCGAAGCTCTGCTAACACTTTTTTAACCACTCAAATTTAACATCTTTTTGAAGTAATCTTGTCATCGGGGTCACAATCATCGAGAAGCCTTTTACAAATCGTTTATAACAATCGGCTAGTCCCAGAAAACTACAGACTTCGGATACATTTCTCGGAGGCTTCCAATCTATAATCGCAGAAATTTTGCTCGGGTCAACTCAAATACCTGCCGCTGAAACTATATTTCCCAGAAAACCAACCTCTCGTAGCCAAAACTCACATTTGTTGAACTTTGCAAACAACTGTTTATCTCTCAAAGTTTGTAACACTATTCTCAAAGGCTCGGCATGCTCAAATTCATCATGAGACTAAATCAAAATATCATCAATAAACATAACTACAAATCAGTCTAAGTACGGTCTGAAAATCTGGTTTATCAAATCCATAAAAACAACAGGTGCATTTGTTAGTCTGAAAGGCATAACAAGAAATCCGTAGTGTCCGTACCTTGTTCTAAATGAAGCTTTTGGCACATCTAAGTCTTTAACTCGTAACTGGTAATAACCCGATCTGAAATCAATTTTCGAAAACACTATTGCCTCTTTTAACTGATCAAACAAATCATCTATTCATGGTAAAGGGTATCTATTCTTGATGGTCGCTTTGTTGAGCTGTTGATAGTCTATACACATTCTCATCATGCCATCTTTCTTTTTCACAAACAACACCGGTGCACTTTAGGGAGAGAAACTCGGTCTAGCAAAACCTCTATCTGTCAACTCTTGCAACTGAGATTTCAATCCTTTTAACTCTATCGGAGCCATTCTGTACAGAGCTAGCGATATCGATGTTGTTCCCGGTACTAATTCAATACTAAACTCAACCTCTTTGATAGGTGGTAAACCTAGAAACTCTTCGAGAAATACATCTAGATACTCGTACACAACAGATACTATTTCAATCTTTGTTTTTTTCACTTTCGTATCAAGTACATAAGCAAGATAAGCTTCACACCTTTTTCTCACAAATTTCTGAGCTAACATAGACGAGATCACAATTGGCAAACTATTCAGATCATCAGATTCAATTGTAATAGTCTTATTATTCTGAGATTTCAATTCAATTGTCTTTCGTCTATAATTCACTATAGCATCATGCATCATTAGCTAACCTATACTCAAAATCAGATCAAATTCATCGAATGGCAACAACATCAGATTAGCCAGAAAGCAGAAATCTCGATTCATTAACAGACAATTCTTGCAGACTTTGTCAACCAAAACACATTTGCCTAAAGGGTTCGATACTCTCATCATAAATTCAGTAGACTCTACAGGCAAAGTCTTACTAGATACTAAATTCATACATATATAAGAATAAGTTGATCCTAGATCTATCAATGCAATCATATTAGTATCATAGAGAGTAAAAGTACCGGTGATAACATCTGGAGATAACGCTTCTTCGCGAGCGCGAATAGCAAAGGCTCTAGTAAGTGCTCTAGCCTCGGATCTCACAGTGGAGTTATTTGTTGCCCCTCGACTACCACTCACATTTCCAACATTGCTTGTTGGTCTTCCCCTAGTCGACATATTACTTGGTCTCACATCCTGAGGTCTATCTTTCTCAATCATCTCAGGACAGTCTTTAATAAAATGATCCAGCGAGTCACATTTGAAACAAGCTTTAGTACTCTTATTCCTGCATTCACCAAAATGTCTTCTCCCGCACTGTTGACACTCAGGTTTGTTATTTCTCACACTGCTAACACTCGAAACAGAAGTAGCTTGAACTTTAGAATTCACAGCTTGATTTCCATGATCTCTATTCTGATACCCTACTGATGCATTCAATCAACCATATGAATCTCGAAATTTCTTTGATAAAGAATGATAAGATTTATTCATCAGTATTTTTCTCGAATCTCTAGCCTCTAAATCAGCTTTCTTCTTTTCTCGGCTAAAGTATTCAGCTTTACAAGCCCGATCAACTAACACAACAAATTCTTTTGAATCTAATATCATGACCAAAAGTTTAATATCTTCGTTCAACCCGTCGACAAACCGCTTACACATAATTTTTTTGGTAGAAACATACTCCCGAGCATACTTGTTCAACCGTACAAATTCTCTTTCATATTCTGTCACAGTCATTCGGCCCTGTTTTAATTCTAGAAACTCTTTGTGCTTTTGATCGAAAAATCTTTAACTAACGTATTTCTTTTTGAATTCGGATTGAAAGAACTCCTAAGTAACCCATTCTTTTAGAACTACAGATATCAACGTGTTCCATCATTGATACGCGGTGTCTCTCAGCAAAGATACAACATATTTAATACATTCATCAAGGGTACAAGACAATTCATCGAATACCCAAATCGTATTTTCGAGCCAGAACTCAGCTCTCTCAGCATTATCATCATCAGTAGCCCGAAACTTTTTAGCCCCATGTTTACGAATCTTATCTACTAGAGCTTGTTCAACTTTTTCGGATCTATAACTTGAGGAATAACAGGGATTTGTTCAGGAATAGGTGGGGGTAGAGGTTGTTGAGTAGTCAGGATTGTATGAATGTATTAAGTGAACCATTCATTCATCATTTGGAAGAAGGCTTCTTTAGCCACTCCTCTCTAACTTCCCGTCACGGGTATAGAATTAGATGGCACTGCCCCTTGTGCGGGAGTAGGCATATTACTCTCAACCTCATCGGCTATAGCTTCATTGGGATCTATTACTATTCGAAAACACAATTTAAGTTGTCAGGAATCATCACACTATCGCAGAACAACTAGACACACACACACACTATGTTAGTTCTAGAATCGACTAAACCATAGCTTCGATACCAATAAAATATAACACCCCTAACTCGTATCTCTCGCTGGAGTAGGGTTATGAGGTATCACCGATCAATATACATCATATAGCTTACATTTATCAAACATAGAGCATTCATTCTCATAGATCATTCAACACAATCACATTGTCTCTTATAAGGCCTACGAGGCCTAAAACATGCTTTAAAAGTGGTTTGGGACTAAACCGATAACATATGAAATTTTTTAAAAACTTAGAAAAATTTCAACCATACAAGCATCACACGCCCATATGAATAGGCCATATGCCTCACACGACTCTAGACACGCCCGTGTCTCAGACCGTGTAGAAACAGGGCATACATACTGACTTGTATCACAAGGTCGAGGACATGCCCGTGTGTTAGGCCGTGTGAAAACTGAAGGGTATACTGACTTGTACCACACGGCCAGTCACACAACCGTGTGTGAGACCGTGTAGAGCATACTGACTTCAATTCAATTTCAACACTATGGGACACACGGCTAAGACATATGCCCGTATCTCTGTCTGTGTTAGACAAAAATAGGCAATTTGCAGGGCTAATTTGCCACCGCAACTACATAATACCTACACAAGGCAAAATGGTGCCATTTCATCATACAATTGGGTAGCCAAAATCATCAACCAAAAGCACAATTCATACCATTATAATTTCATCTATTCCAATTCTCAAATCACTATCATTTACTTAGCCAAAACAATATCAAAATAATATGGTTCATTTACCATAATTCATACATACATCACTTTCCCTATAAATAACCAACACAACATCTAAAATCATAACTCATCAAGGCATTTCTCAAGAATTTATACTCCACAAATCAATTAATCATTTGAGCAACTATAAAACCATCACCACATTCATACCAAACATACCAAAATAAGCCATCATTCATGGTTATATATACAACCCAAAACATATACATTTACAAGTCATTTCTAATAGCCAAACACACATCAATATTAACATCATTTACAAGCCAAATCTCATGGATATAATCATAACCAAAATACCACATCTAGCCTATACATGCCATATGCCAAAAAATGTATAATCCAAAAGTACCAACTTAGATGTTTGATAGTGTGATGATATTCCAGATGACTCTTGGATCTGAGTTAACCTTGATTTACTATAAAACATAGAAAAATAACACGAAGTAAGCTTTTAAGCTTAGTAAGCTCATATGAGATAAACTTAATGCAATCACATAAACATAAATAAATATGTAACATTCATTAACTATCAAACCTTTCAAGTACTCATTCACAAAACTATTTACTCTCATCATCATTTCTTCGATTCAAATTTATACTATCTCGTACCAATTTCATATACGATCTCGTTTTTTATTTACCCGTTGAACCATTCGAAGTAGAAGTCGGATACTCAAGGTTCTTACACGATAAGTACCTATACCATGGCCCAAAGTCAAATCAATGTATCTTTTCTGAAATACTGATATCATGGCCAGAAGCTTGCAAGTGTTGAACCCTAAAACTCAATCAAAGGCTTTCTTCTTCACCAATATTCGGCCAAAAGAGAGAAAAGATGGACAAAAATTCACTTTGTTTTTATTAATATAACATTTATTAACTATTTTACCATTTTAACTTTAAAATTAATACAAAATTTCATTTATGCCAAACCATTAACATCCACTAACCAAATAATGGTATATTTACCACTTAAGAACCTAAAATTCAAATTTCTATAGCTATTTGACATCATTAGCTAATAGAACAATACTTTTGCAATTTACGCGATTTAGTCCTTTTTACTGAATTAACCATTCAAAAGTAAAATTAGCTCACGAAATTTTCACACATATCAAATAACATGCTGTAAATACCAAAAATAATATTAAAATAATTATTCCAATATCAAATTTATGGTTTCAAAACCACTGTTCTAATTTAGCTAAAACTGGGCTGTTACAGGTTTTATCTCGAAATTATTAGATGTAATTGTCGGCCTTGCTATACTTTTTTGGACCATATCTAGACTTGGTAAAGCATAGTACCTTAAATTTCTTTTGTTCCGATCCATCTAAATGTTTGCAGAAAGCTATGGTGCTGGTAGGTCTCCTAGGGCATTATCGTCAACGTCGTTAAAACAGTAGATTTTCACATGGTATGTTTCCCGCAGCTGGTAGTGGTGGATCTTACATTTATGTTGTTGCTGTTGTCTTTTTCAATGATTTCTTCATATTATTCTCTCTAGATCTGTTGCTGTTACAATAGGTGTGCCCCTATTGGGAGTCATACACTAACCTAGAAAGAAAAGATTAGTAACAGTAAATGAAATAAAGTAAAATAGTATTTATAACTGGGAAATTTCCTAATTATTCTTTTATGTGCAAAAATTAAAATTAACTTAGTGACGTTGCCTCCCTTGCAATGACACCAACAACTTGAAACGTACTAATGTCCATAGTGTGAATACTGCAATAAATATATAATTGCGAAGTGGTTTCAGCAAGTATACGGGTCTAGTTATAATATAGTTTTACAACGGAATAGGTGAGTACTCCGAGGATCGTACCCAATGGAGGTGAGTGCTAGATTAATTTTAACCTAAGCACTCAAAGATCTAATTAGTACTTTTAGATTCAGTTATAGTACGAAGAGTATAAAATAAAGGGTTTTTGGGGTTTTATAATGATAAAAGTAAAACAACATAAAAGAATAAAATTTAAAAGATTAAAAAAGAAGAATAAATCAAATATGATTATGGGTGATTAGTTTGCTTTGGTAATTTCCATCAATTTTCATATAATGATAAAAATAAAACAACATAAAAGATTAAAATTTAAAAGATTAAAAAGGAAGAATAAATCAAATCTAATTATGGGTGATTAGGTTGCTTCGGTAATTTCCATCAATTGTCAATTCGGGTTTCTCGTCAATCAACTAGTCGTTGCCCTAGCAGGATCTTCCTATCTTCCACTGACATAATAAGTCAATAAGAACTACTTATCTTCTGACCTTAGAGTCCAGATTGGTTTGGGGTTAAGGTGTTCATAAATGGAACATACCAATTTTGGGTTAATTCCCACCTTGATGACTTCCTAGGTTTTCAGGACTAGAGTTTGTTTCACATTCTCCCTTTCCAAAACAACTGATTCATTGAGTAACCCTACAAAATAGTTAACAGATCATACCTCCACTCGCTAATCCCCTATAAAAGGATTAGTTCCTCATGGCTTTCATAAACAATATATAATCTATGTAAAAAGTAAGCATGCTAATTAAATCGAGAAGATAGAGTAAATGAAAGAGCCTAATTGTATTGATATTAAGTGTAAATCCATAAAGTTGAATGATTCCACAATTCATATCTCTTGAATGAAACCAAAGAATAAACTAAACTATAGAAACCAAAGAAAGAAAGAAGACAAAACTAAATTTAACGGAAGAAACCAGGTTAATGCCAATGTATTTTTAACATATGCCAAAAAAGCCTATTTATAACCTTTAGGTGTCCATCATCCTTAACCCTAGGTCAGCTAACTTTCCCAAGCTTTAAGTTTCATTGTGCAGACTATAACGCCCCTACTTTGTGTCTATTTTTCATCCCAAAGTTGATGTTGTGACACACTAAGACCTGTGTCGTGACATAGCAACTAGTATGCTCATCTATAGCTATCTTCAAGGGTGACACCCTCAATTTGTGTCACGACATCGAAGGCAGACTTAAGTTTTCATCATTTTGTTCCTTATATTGCGACATCAGTCCTATCGTGTTGTGACATAGCATCCAGTATCATCTTAAAATGCCTTCTAATCGTCTCTTGCACACTTACATAGTACGTTAGCTCTCTCTTAGGCCTCATTTGGCCCTTAAGGTCAATAAAAGGCTCAATTTGCACATTTTATTGAATGTAAGAAAAAACTAAAGAAACTAACTAAATTGTAATGAAAATGTTTGTTTTCAAGATTCTTAAGTGTGAAAACTAGTTTAATTTGCTACATCGAATTTTAGAAGATCAAACTCCCCTACACTTAAGTCATTTCTTGTCCTCAAGCAACATAAACAAATATGACAAAGAAACATGATGACCCTTGAGAAAATATAACAAAGAAATAAGGCGTTTCATGCTTACTAACAACTTCAACATGATGAATAGTTGACTTACCACCTTTGACTTCAAGCATCTAAGTTCAGTATGTTACAAAATATACAAGTATTAAATGTCTCTCCTATAGGAATCCATTAACAAATCATAGAAGTATTTTGACTGTCTGAACATAATACAAATAGCCATTCATGCATATATATAGTATGATGTCCATCCATGTAGAAGGATATTTAAGTCACATAGGACTTTTCGGCTTGCTATATTCTGAAACTTAGGACATGTATGGAATTAAAAAAAAAGGGTAAGTATCAAAAGGGTTATAGACACAAAAATAGTTTGGCACATCGTATTGATCCATTTTCTTCCCCTTTAGTGACCCTTACCTGCTTACCACATTATTTCCCATTCTCTCACCTTCATCATCTCTTCAATAGGAAATCATAGCATGACATAGTAACTACGACTAGCCTACGAGTTTTGGTGCACTACTGAATGAGTTTTTTCTATTGTTGTGACTTTGTCACTATTCTTTTTCAATTTTTCTCACTCAAGAATGCTTTTTGGCTTTTAAGGTCCTCTTTCTACTTGTAAGGGTTTTCTTTTTGGATTTTTCTTTTTGTTTTGCACTTTTAGGCTAACCTATAATTCCCATATCACACTAGTCTTTCCTTTTTCACTCTATTTTTACAATTCCGCTATGATGTATCTACTTAACTCTCAATACGTATGGCCAGACGTCTATAATCATACAGTGTAGGACCAAAGAATAAGGGCAAATACAAATTGACGTTTTCAGGCTCGAGGCTTGTAATGTGGTTCATTAAGAAGTGTCAACATGCTAAAAAATTAGTACTAAAGGTGAAATATAAATATGACAACTTTTTGGCTATGGATGTGTTCGCCTTAGGTCATCCTTAAATATCTTGACATGCACAAATTTAATCAACCAATAAAATACAAATTCAACTATTTATTATTCGTTCTAGCGTGTCCATTTACTTGTGTTTTCTATATCACTTGGTACTATTGATTGCTTAATACCTATTTATAGTGTAACATATAGAACTTAGTAGCCTAATAGTCAAAAGTTTAAAATCAACTATCATCATGCCAAATTTATTCATAAGCACAAGCAACCTATGTACATGCTCCTAACCAATCCACTTGCATTTCTACAAGCTCAAGCACACAAAAGACAAGAAAAATAAAAGAAAATGTAAAAATTTGAAGTAAATTTTCTATGTTACCCCTCACATTGACTCTATTTCGACTAAAAACTTTCAGCTTTAAGGATGTTTCGGTTTAGAGACCAAATAAAAGTCAAAATCTAAACTAAGTGATTAGTTTCATATACAATAATTTACAAAATTTAAACCACAATTCAACCAATTTTTAAGTTTTACTATGAGATTCATGCAGCAGTGTCACCAATTCACTGATGAAGGATTTCTCTGTTCTACTAGTATTGGTCTATCTTCCATCATGCTGTTCCACCTGTGCCCGTTTGTCCCTTTCCTTAAACCTGTTTATTTTGTCTAAAAGGAAACATGTCCCTTGACTCAGAGACGTTAGAAATAAATAATTTTTTACATTTTCCCCCAATTTCCTCTTATTTTCATTGCTTGATTGATGCCACATTTAAAATTTTCAGTCTAACCATTGATTTTCATAGTTAATTCATTCTTTTCTAAATCAATGGTGGATTTTGAAGTGGCTAAAAAAGGTCCTTCTAATAAGACTGGTATCACACGATCTTCTTCAATGTCAAGTACCATAGAATTTGAGGGGATAATAAAACTTTGCACTTTGACTAACACATCGTCCAATACTCCTTTTGGATGTACTGAAGACCTATCAGCCAACTGTAATATTATTTAAGTAGTTTTCAGATCCCCTAACCCGAGTTTTTCAAAAATTAGTAGATGCATTAAATTAATACTAGCTACTAATCGCATAGAGCTCTATTAAAATGAATACTTCCTATCTCTATAGGAATAGTAAAACTCCCTGGGTCTTTCAATTTTCGAGGTACCTATCTTGAAATAATCATGCTATAGGAAGTATTTAAAGTAGCTTGCTCTCCTACCTTAATTTTCTTATGCCTAGCCATCATCTCTTTTAAAAACTTGGCATACTTTAGAGCTTTTTCAATTAATTCTATTAAAGGTAGGTTAACTTTCAATGTTTTAAATAGGTTTAAGAAACTTACAAATTCATCCTCATCCCACATTTACTTTTCTTTTAGTCTCGAAGGGAATGGGAATTTTGTCTTGGCATAATCTTTTGTTACTTCTTTCTCTGTCTCTGCTGTCGGTTTGATTACTTCCTCTAATTCTGGCTCAATTTATGTTTCTAGGGATACCTTTCAAGGATTGTCATTATTTTCCACAACTGCATTTGGAGTAGTGGTTTCTGGGCTCCTCAATACTTTGCCCTATCGGAGTGCAATTGGTTTCACATGCTCCGTACCTTCTCTCCATGGATTATCTTTCATCTTGCTGGGAATAACTGTGCCAATTTGTCTTTTGATGTCACCCATCTTGCTCATAAATTGGTTTATTTGATCCTCGAGTTTAGTCAATGTTCTTGTTGTATTGGTGCATTCGGACTGCACCTGTTTGACATTAGTTCTCATTTACCTCATTTCTCCCTCAATTTTGTCCAGCAGTTGACCACATGCAGTATGATCATTTGGGATGACCCTATCCTAGGGTTTCTACAAATAAGGAGGTTGGTAATTAGTATTTTTAACTTGATTTAAATTATTACCTGCTCTTTAATTTCTTTTCCATCTCAAATTCGGGTAATCTTTCTAGCCAGGATTATATGTATCAGAATAAAGGTTTCCACCCATATTCATGACGTAATTTACATCATTAGTAAGGTTGTTAATATAGTGGAAGAGCAGTTTGTCTCCCCTATGCATAGACGGTGTAGAAGCTGATTCGATACGGTTGAGTCTATCCACTAACTATTGATACTTATCATCCTCTTAGATAGCTTTTACCATAGTAGGTTTCTGACCATATGTGAATCATTCAATTGGCCACTAGCACGAGTTTAGTGCCATATTCTCAATGAACTTATACGCATCCTCGTACATTCTGTTAATAAGGGCTCCTCATGCGAATTCGTTTAATCCAGATCGTGCATTTGAATCCTCCCCATTATAAAACACTTACAGTCGCATCCACTTAGGAAATCTGTGGTGCGGGCATTTTTGAATCAACATTTTGAATCGTTCACATGCCTCATAGAAACTTTCTCCTTCCATCTATCTAAAAACAACAATCTCCCTTATTAGTTGTACTACTTTGCTAATCTGGAAAAACTTCTGTAAGAACTTTCCAGCGAGTTCATCCTTTGTCGTGATAAACCCTTGTGCCTACAAGTCTAACCAAGAAAAAACATTATCAATCGAGGAGAAGGGGAACAACCGAAGATGAATAGCGTCATCAGTGACCCTATTATACTTAAAAGTATCACAGACTTGAAGGAACCGTTTTAAATGTTGATTAGGGTCCTTTGTCATAATGCCCCTAAACTGCAGATTATTCTGGATTATTTGAATCATAGTTGATTTTATCTAGAAATTATTAGCTGTAATTGTCAGCCTTGCTATACTTTCTTGGACCATATCTAGACTTGGTAAAGCATAATCCCTTAAAGTTCTTTTGTTCCGAGCCATCTGAATGTTTGCAAGAAACTGTGGTGCTGGTGGGTCTCCTAGGGTGTTATCGTCAGTATTGTTAAAACAGTGGATCTTCACGTAGTACGTTACCCGCGGCATCTCTCCAATTGGAATTGTAAACAACATAATAATCCTCATAAGCATTTGAATCAAATGCTCACTTTGATTCTTTTACGGGATTACAGACTCATTTAGATTATCTACTGATGTAAGTTATCTTTCTCGTAATGTAAACGTTCTTACAATGCCACTTATCATCAGTTTGAACTTAGAAAATCAATGAGTTAATATTTACTTGTCACAATTTCGCTATGCATGCAAAACATGAAAGACAAAAACACATAAGATATAACAGTGGAATATGAAATTAACTTTATTTATTTATTCATCGTTCAAATACATAAAAACAATTTCATGTTTACTACAAAATAGACATACTTCCCAACACCGAATAGATTAAGTTTTGTGGTAGCTAGATGATGTTTTAATTAAATGTTATACCTTATATTCTAGTAGAAAAATATATATTGGATTCATTATATGTTATTAGGTGCTTTTATAAAACAAATATAGATTTTCTTTAGTATGATTAAGGAATGTTTATTGTTAGATAATTATCATATAAATTGTATAACTAAATTGTGAATTGATTGCAGTTGTTCTGATAATAAATGTGACACACTGTAGTTCGAACCCGACGGTCGAGTCAAGTAAAAGAGTATTACACATTTTTTTCCATAACTCAAATGAGTCATACACGTCTTTGGCCTCAAGTGCACACGATTGATAATGTACATTGTTGTATTGATAGCTTCTGCCCAAAACTTGTGAGGAATGTTTTTACTATTGAGAATAGCACGAGCCATATATTGAATTGTCATAGGTCTTATATAAGTTTAGAGTATATATTATTTTTCTATCTTAATTTCCTCTTTAAACTTAATTTTAACAATTTAATTGAATTTAACAATTTAATTTAATTTTTAATATATCAATTTTTTTCAATAAACTAGTATATATGGATGCATATGATTGTTGGTTCTTATTTGCTAGAACTAGTCTAGATTGCCAATTGAATTAAGAACTGATAGTCTAATCAATTTATCTAATACCATAAAATAATTTAAAACTAGTTGAATTAGAAGCGAGGTAAACTCGATTCGATTCGAAAAAAAATTTAAATTTTCAATTAATCGAATCGAGTTATTCAAGTCAGCTCAAATAAGTAATTCGAGTTCAAAACGAGTTGAATTTTACAATTCGAATAACTCAAATAATTTGCACAACAAATTAGTGTAAATACCCTTTTGGCCCCTGTTAAGTTTGAAAATGAGCAAATTGGTCCCTCTCTCAACAAAATTATAAAAAATTCAAAATAGTTTTTAAAATTCAAAATATTTATAAAAATATAAAATTTATATATTTTTTAAAAATTTATTAAAATTCAAAAAATATATAAAGAAAGTTAAAAAATAGAATAATAATTTTGGGACATAAATAAGTTAATTAATGATTCAAGTTTATTATACTAAAGTTTTTTTTTTCGCTTTGCAAAAGTTTTCAAATTTATGTGCTCTAACATGGAATTAGTTATACAGCAATAAGATTTTAATTTTACATGTTTAATTTTTTAATTTAACTCGAACAGTTTCACTCAATTCGACTTTACTTGAATTCCATTTCACTCGACTTGATTCGAATTTTTTTAAATCGAGTTAGGATGATAAAATAGGACTTGCCAACTCGATTAACTTGAAATTTTTTCACTGAACTTGACTCAATTTGATCGAACGCTCACCCTTAAGTTGAATCACTAAAAATCCATCGAATCGATTGAAAATTAGTTGAACTAGGTTAAAGCTAATTTAAATATTAATTATTGTCGTTATAATTTATAAAATAAATGTTTATATTTCTATTATTACTTATTTGTATCTGTTTTGTCCCTATTTTCTTGAATTTTTCTAATTTTTTATGAATTTTTAAGATTTTTGATTTTTTTAATCATTGAACTAACGATTAGTTGATTGAACCAAAATTAATAGTCTAAGTAATTTAACTACAAATTTAAATTTTACAACATTACATATTACCCACTATATATTCACATAATTGACATGTATGCATATGATAACCAGTTAAATGATAAAAATAACAATACTCTATATATTCCAAATTCCAAACATAAAACAAAACCCTTAGTTACCATAATTTTTGCATGTGATCTTATTTATGATTTGTTAATTAAGTTTATTTGATTCATTGTATATTGTTTCTATTTTAATTATCAATATTGTGTAAAATTATTAACTCGTGAATCAAATAAAATTTAATTTTTAGTTGTCTTAAATATTTGATATGATTTTATTCATAACTTAATTTTAGGTAAATAAGTTTCAGTGTGAATTTCATCCTTTTATTTTACAAAAATTCAAAAGCTAATTTTTTTACTTTAATTTGTTAGAATTTGATCATCATATTTTAGAACAACTACTAGGTTACTCTAGTTATCGATAAATATATAAACTTTAACAACTAATAATTTTACTAATTTATTATATATAAATCGTTGAAATATTAATTTTTATTAATTCATTTGCATATAAATAATTGAACCATGAATTTTTAGAACAACAAATTAACAATAATGTTTAATAAAGTTAGCAATTGGATTAACTTATCACTTTTCGTAACGTATAATAATCAAAATTTGAAAAATTAAAGAATAAAATTAACAATTATATCTATTTTTATAATTAATATATATACCAAAATTATATAAAGATAAATATTATATATATCCATCCTAGACATATTAAAATTATGATAATAAATAAATTAATATTAAATTAAAAATCATTAGTAAAATATATTTTTTATTTGAAATATTTTATTTTTATTTAGAATGAGGGATCAATGACGACCATGAACAATATTCTTCTCCCAACCAACAATGTTTTCAAAGGCTTCTACTAGCCTCACTATGCGAAAACTGAAACTTTCTTTTCGAGGGACAATTTCTATTCGTAGCCTCACCATATGCTGCTTTGTTATTTGTCCACGTCACAATGCCAAAATATTATCTAATGCAGTCACGCCATCTGTAGGTTTAACATCTATATCCTGTATCAAGATACAGGCAAGCATTTCCCAGTTCGTCTTCAAACGTTAATAAACAGCAGAAGCTAAAAAAAATTCTTCAAAAGTAACGAGACTTGGTAACAAGCCTAAGCTGTGCTTCTCTCACGTACTCTTTTGCATTCGAACACACTCAGATGTACTGAGAACTCAGCTAGCGTGTGTTTTTGTTTATTTCTTCAACTCGAACTGCAAAAAAAAAAGGAAAAAAGAAGTGTGTTATTTAGTTTTAATTTCTTCTCTAATTTGTGCTGATTTAGGGTTTGAAACTCTCGTTCCATAGTTTCAATTCCTGTTCATATTTTCAAGGTATTTCCTTTCAATTTTTCTTGTTCCCCCCTAATTAGCTGCAGCATTTGATAGAATGGAGCCTCCGCTGCCGGTTTTGCCTACAAATTACGGAATCTCAAACGGTATTTACATATTTAATTAATTGCCAAAGTTTATTATATGTTTATAAGCTTCTTTTTTCTTTCTTAAATTTTTTTCATTCTATATTTTAAGCTTTTGGTATATGATCTTCATCTTTTACTTAAGTTTTAATTTTTTTTTGTTGTTTTTTCAATCTATTAATCTTTTTACTGGATTTTCAATTTGCTTTTAGAATTTGTTATCTATTTACTTACATTGATATGGTATTTCTTAGCTTTTGTTTTAAGTTTTCCCATTTTATTGTCTTCATATAATGTTGATTTTCTTCTTTATGATCGTCTACAGAATTCTGTTCTAAAGGTTGTAAGAGGACAAGATTATCCAGTGATTCAAAAGATTATGACAGCACCATCTCTGCTGCAAATCCTCAAGATGGCAATGAAAAGAAAAAACCTAAGGTCTCCCCGAATGCAATTGATTTCAGTGACCCACTTGCATATGCTAAAATGCTTGAAACTTTTAATACTGGTGGTAAATATGGAAGTGTTACAAAAGATTTAGAAGCCCTTATTTCTAGGAATACACAATTGGTAAGCAAGGTACTTGCTTTGCATCCTCGTCTTTCAAATATGTCGGCAGATGTGGAAAAGACCCCGAGGAAAGAGGCTTCAAAGGTCCCAAGTCGACAACTTTCCCATTTGTCACGAAACAATTTTATCGACTTGGAGGATGACTCTATTGGAAATGACATCACATCGTCGGTGTCACCAGTAGTGATTCTGGATTCAGATGATGAAGACAATAGAAATCCTAGATCTCTACATCCGGTCCAGGAAATTGTATTGAGGAAGCCATCTGGGAATTTAATCTATAAAGAGATAAAGGTATGTTCTTGTTCACATTTAGATTTTGAGTTGTGTTTGAGGATGAAGAAAGAACATAAAAGTCAAAGGAATGGATAATGAATATGAACATTGAATTTATCATTCGTTAGTTTTATAAAATAATTTAATGTTCTAGGAATTTTTCTTTTTTTGCTTTCACATTTTTCATGGATCATAATCATGCAAACTTTAATCTCATCATCCTGTCATGTATAATTTCCTACGTGTCTAATTTATCTTCACTTGCATTTATCCATCAAACAAGGAAGAAAACAGCATTCAGATATTCGAAGTAGCTAGTCTCTGAAATTTCTCTTCAGGCCCTTTTAACTTTTAAATATGAGTTTTAGCACATCCATAAAATCTTACCCTATTGCTTATGTAGAAAGTATAAGGTGATCTTTTGTATTTGTAATGTGTATGTGAGGGGGAGATTAAGTTGCTAAAGCCTTCCCGACTCAGGACAACAATGATGCTTTCTTCCTATCTCTGATTGCAAACAACATGGTTGAGATGGAGCAAAATGAAATGATGTTTGAGAACATGTTTGTAATGTTTCTTGCATCACTTGTCTGGGATCCTATAAGGGCAAATGGCTGGTTTGCTGGAAATTTTTAAAGTTTATTGACTTTAGAAGTTGTATATGCTATGTGACGATGAGAGATTAAATCTATTCCATTTATATTAAATTTGTAAATAGAAAAGATAAATATAATGAAACAACGAAGCTGTAGAACCTCAATTGATTATGTTTTTATCAACGTTCAACTCTCTTAAAGTTTTTACTAGTTTCAAGTCAATCCTATCTTAGGCATGTTCGATGTAACTGTCACATTAATGGTTGATTATGGGTATTTTGAGTGTTTAAATATTACATACTCTTTATGTGTACTTGAGTGAATTTTGGGTACCATGGTACTCTTCTAACTCTAAATTGTATGTTTACTGTTTTTTATTTTTTTAATCCAATGATTGGCGTTATTGATGTATTTCAGGTTGGAGAGCCTAATTTGTTTCAGTTTGGGGAGTCTATGGGCAACCGAGTTTACAAGGAAGAGAAGATTAGTCTGACCAGTGAATTTGATATCAAGAAGGATAAAGGTATTTATGTTGGTGTTGAAGACGATGTTGATGCTCAAACGGAGAATGAAGATGATGGTCTGGGAGATATTTGGCAGGAGATGTCAATGGCATTAGAATTCTCCAAGGTGTTTTATACTGCTCTTAAAATTTAATTGGTGGTTATTTGTTGTCTTCTTTATTATTATTATTGTTGTTGTTATTGTTGTTGTTATTATTATTATTATTATTATTTGCTTTCTTTTGAAAAAGCAATGCTTGTGCTTTTTTCAGAAATAGATGGTCAAGTCTTAGTACTCTCTGTATCGAGTTAACATGTGCATGTGTCTGTTCTAGCTGCTCTTTTTGAAGCTATAGAGACAACTATGTGGTCTTGTTTTGTTTTTTGTTACTTTGTTTTCATTCATTCCATATAAGGTGCATTTAGGTTGAGAAGGTTTCGGGGAAAAATACAAGGCAAAACATGTAAGACTCTTGAGTTCATAACCAGATAATTTTGCTTGATGAAATTAATTCATTATTTAACTTAACTCACATTTGTTATCGTTTATTAGCATAAATAGACATGAAAAAGTGTTTATGTTTCAGGACTTTCCTTCTAATTGTTTCCTTTTTGAGTTATCTACATGCACTATATTCCGATTCTAAACATCTTGTTCTCATTCTTTGTTGTGTAAGATATGTAATTACTGTTTCCAGTTGTGGCTGTAGTAAACAACTCCTTCATTGCTTCTATTATATTAGGTCAGACTTTTTTGAATCTGCGACATGCTTCTTGCTGTTGTGGAAGAAGAAGAAAAATCTTGTTTTCTACACCATGTTCTGATTAAACATCTTGTTCTCATTTTTTGTGGTGTAAAATATCTCATCACTGTTTGGTTGTGGCAATAAGAAACAACTGTTGCTTTTATTATTTTAGGTCAGATTTTTTGAATCTGCTACATGCTTCCCACCGTTGTGGAAGGATAAGAAAAATCTTGTTTTATATACAATTATCAGTTTTAGGTTGTTATAATTATTGAACTGCAGGCAATATTATTCCCTAGAAAGGATGTCCTATATTCTTTATGACTTATGATGCTTTTGATAGGATGCTATTGAGGATCCTTCAAACGAGCACATGCCAGAAGATGACGAAGATTGTGATCATTCTTTTGTCTTGAAGGATGATCTTGGTTATGTATGTAGAATTTGCGGGGTCATTCAGAGAGGAATTGAGACTATAATTGACATCCAATATAACAAGGTAAGTCAAGCTTATGCTATTGAGCACTATGACTTCCCTACATTACATTACAAATTAGGTTTAAGTATCTGTAATTTGGTTCTAGCCTTAGGCTGTGTTTGTTTCGTTGAAAACATCTTCTAGAAAATGATTTTTGGAAAATGGATTGATTTTCTGGAAAAATTGGTATTTTCTAGTGTTTGGAGGATTCTCGTAAGATTTTGTCTGTTTGTTTGACAAATTTTCATGAAATCATTTTATAAAGGTTGTTCTTAGTAAAACGAACACGACATAAATATATTTGCAAAATATTGTAATACAATTTCTTTTTGTCAATCAAAATTTATTTTATAATAAGATAATATTTTGTAAAAATTAATATCATATATAAACTTAATAATAAACAATCCTTAATTACAACTTAATTTAAATTACATATATGAGAGTGCATATTGACACATTAAAGTTAGAAGGGATAAATGAAGCTAATCATGATTTAAACAAATATTCATATTTATATAGTTAAAATATTCATATTTTATACTAGGTTAAAATATGTGATAAGTACATGTACTCTTTGTAAATTTAGAATTTATTCCCGTACTTCTATTTTTTCTACTTTTTAGATTTCAAAATTCAGATCCAATTGTTAACACTATTAAAATTATTTTGTTAAATTCAAGCTTATTACGCCATTTTTTAGTTACATGGTTACCAAGTGAGTATTTTCTATTTAAAATGTCACATCAATAAAATTAACAAAACAATTTTAACAATTAGACCTGAATCTGAAAAGTATGACTAAATTTTTGAAAATAAAAGTATAAGAATTAAATTCCAAATTTGTGAAGAGGACATGGACTTTCGCATTTTAACCTTTATACTATGGAACATTTATTATTAATATATTTATAATTGTAATTTATATTTATTATTAAAATATTAATATAAATATTTTTCAAAAATATATGAATAATATTATTTAAACTTTAAAATTTTTATTAAAATAAAATTGTAATATTAAATAATTTATTATATTATTAAATAGAAATAATTAAATATGTATGTTTATTAATATTGATGATAAGAATATTTGGTATTAATATTTCAGATATTTTTATATATAAATTAAAAGTAAAATTTATTATTAATATAATAATACTAGGCTTGATTTAAGTTAATTTTTATATAAAAATAGAATTACATATAAAGGAGCTCTTTTCCATAAAATGACTTGCACTTTTCAAGAGGGTAAGTTATTTTATAGGAAAAAGGACTTATTTTCCGTTGAGTTGTAAATCATTTTCCATTGACTAAATTGTTTTTCATGGAACAAACACAAGAAAATACGAAAACATTTTCCATGAAACAAATGCACCCTTATATGCTTTAGTAATTGAAGTGGATTTTAATGTAGCTTCTGCCAGTATTAAACTTTGATGTAGCACCACCTATTAGTCTTCCTGGATGTGCCAATTTAGTTGTGCTGTCTCACCGCGAAGTGATCTTTGAAGCTTTTCCAAAATGGCTTGGTTCTAGAGTTCTATGGCTGGGATAATTTATTCTAGTATGAAAGCCAATTTGTAGCAGGGATCTGTACCCCTGTTACACTTGGTTGACCTACTATATTTGTGTCTATTAGCTGCAGTGGAAAATGAGGTTAAACTCTGGTATTTTGATCCTATTGTCTCCTGTGGAGGTGCCTTGTGTTGCATCGTTTAGTTTTTGTTTTATCAGTAGATGCACAAATTCGCTTTTTGGTTATGGCATTGTTATTATATGCATTGAATAACACAAGCTCAATTTGTTTTGGTGATTTATTCAGGCTTGGTTAAATCCAACTAATAGGACTTGTCAGCTCATTCCTGGCTGAAAGATTCATTATCTAAACTTTTTTCTCCTTTACCTACGCAGGCCAAAAAGAGCACAAATGCTTATGCATTAGAGCCTCGAAATGGCAAAAATAGAGAGTCAATTGAAACTGGAGTTAAGTTCTCTGAAGATGATTTAGCAGTAACCGACATAACTGCGCATCCAAGGCATATGAAGCAAATGAAACCTCATCAAGTTGAAGGCTTTAATTTTCTTCTGAGCAATTTGGTGGCAGATAACCCTGGGGGCTGCATCTTGGCACATGCCCCTGGTTCTGGAAAAACATTTATGATAATCAGCTTCATGCAGAGTTTCCTAGCCAAATACCCACATGCTAAACCACTAGTTGTGCTTCCAAAAGGCATCTTGGCTACATGGAAAAAGGAGTTTGAAACATGGCAAGTAGAGGATATTCCACTGCTTGATTTTTATACTGTGAAAGCAGATAATAGATCTCAGCAATTGGATGTTTTGAAGAAGTGGGTTGAGTGCAAAAGTATCCTTTTTCTGGGATACAAGCAGTTCTCTACCATAATTTGTGATGGTGGAACCAGCCAGACTTCTATATCTTGCCGAGAGATACTGCTCAGAGCACCTTCAATTTTAATTTTGGATGAAGGCCACACACCGAGGAATGAGAACACCGATGTGCTACAATCCCTTGCAAAAGTGCAAACAGCTCGAAAAGTGGTGCTTTCAGGAACTCTTTATCAAAATCATGTTAAAGAGGTATTTAACATATTGAACCTTGTTCGACCAAAGTTTCTTAGGTTGGATACTTCAAAATCAGTAATTAAGCGGATAATGAGCAAGGTGCATATAGCTGGGGTGAAGAAGCAGTTAAAAGCTGGAGCAGATGCGGCTTTTTATGATTTGGTGGAGCACACACTGCAGAAAGATGAAAATTTTGAGAGAAAAGTCTCAGTCATCCATGATCTGCGTGAGATGACCAGCAAAGTTCTTCATTACTATAAAGGTGATTTCTTGGATGAGCTTCCTGGACTTGTTGATTTCACTGTTGTGCTGAGTCTTGGTCCTAGACAGAAGGATGAAGTTCACAAGTTAAGAAGGTTTCAAAGGAAATTCAAGATTTCATCTGTTGGTAGTGCTGTTTATCTCCATCCAAAACTTAATTCTTTCTCTGAGAATTCTGACACAACAGATGATAAGATGGATGAGCTGTTAAACACATTAGATGTTAGAGAGGGCGTCAAAGCAAAATTTTTTCTTAATATGTTAAATTTGTGTGAGTCAGCTGGTGAGAAACTCCTTGTTTTTAGTCAGTATCTTGTCCCCTTGAAATTTTTAGAGAGATTATCCGTGAAAGTGAAGGGTTGGCAACCAGGAATTCAGGTTTTCTCGATCACAGGTGAATCAAGCTCTGATCATAGGGAGTGGTCTATGGATCGCTTCAATAACTCTCCTGATGCCAAAGTTTTCTTTGGATCTATAAAGGCATGTGGAGAGGGAATTTCTTTGGTGGGGGCATCCCGAATTATCATTTTGGATGTCCATCTTAATCCATCTGTGACCCGCCAAGCAATAGGTCGTGCTTTTCGCCCTGGCCAAAAGAAGAAAGTGTACGCGTATAGATTGGTTGCAGGGGATTCTCCTGAGGAGGAGGATCATAGTACTTGTTTCAAGAAGGAATTAATTGCAAAAATGTGGTTTGAGTGGAACAAGTATTGTGGTAACCGAGATTTTGATATGGAGACTGTTAATTTGAACGAGTGCAATGATCTCTTTTTGGAAAGTCAGTTGTTAAGGGAAGACATTAGGGATCTGTACAGAAGGTTAGTCTTTTATTGCAACAACATTCTCATTTATTTTATCAAAGTTCTTGCCTTCCAATTTTTAATCTCCCTATATTTCAGGTAGATGCTGGGACCATGGGCTGAGGCGGCCATGGGCAGTTTCCTTGTGGTGCACATGTAATTTCTTCTTTTGTAGTCTCTGTCTTTGGATGTGTTTCCCGGTTAACTTTTTAAAACATCTAGGCAGTTGCTTGAGAGCAATATGAATAGATTCCTTGCTATAGAAATGACCTTTTTTGACAGTCGTTGGAAACTTTTCCCTCGTGTCCAAGGATCTTTAGTGCAGGCAGGAATCAAGTAGATGCTTACTATTTGTACATGAAATTATGTGTGCTAGTTTTGAAATGGGAGAAGGCGCTTGGTTTAGTAATCGAGGTTCCCATATCTGCTTGGCCATTTCAAGGTGAATTTAATGTTGTCCTTCTCAATTCGATTGATCAATTGTGGATTGAATCTTAATTATATGATAATGTAAAAACCCTCATCAGTGGTCGCTTCAGCCATTAGTTAAAGCGCAGAGCTGTCACTGTACTTAACAGGGGCATCCATTATCCATGTGTTGTTTTCTCAACATGCAGAAATTTCATGCATTTTGTTCAGGCAGCTCAGCTAATTTGAAAGACCCCAAAATAATAAAAAGAATACACAGTAGAACCCAAATCATTGTCTATCTGAATAAAACAAGTCAATTCTTACCTTTTATTTCAAATCAGGTGTCTTTTTCTTTTCTCTTCAATATTGAAGTTGCAACTGATTGTACATATTCTTTTTCCTTCACATATTAAACCAAAATTATGTATCTTTACAAATGATTTATATTACAACTGTGTCTTATACTTCATCATCTTTGACAAGCAAGATGAATTTCAGGTAAGTTCAGAACCTGGTTCTAGCTCTCTAGTTTCGGGAGAACGATATGAAGATTAACCAATGTAATTAAGAAGTCAAGCACATTTCATGTGACAAAATCATGTAACAAATGAGAGGAACTAAACCCATGTTGCCGATTTCCAGGATTTATGCATTCAAAATCTGATGTTTCGGAGGCTCCTACGCTTGATGCAGTAGGATTGCATATGTCAGCCCCTCTCATTGCAACAAAATCTTGATGGCCTCCGCCTGATATAGGTATATTACCACCCTCACAATGCTGCAATCCCAAAGTGAGTGAGACACTGCTTCTATTTCCAAAATTACCAAACCCTGACATCTGGTAAGCAGCAGCTACTGCCATAATCCGGTCACTATCACCATCAGGATGAGAAATTGCATTAGGGAACAGGTTAGAATCATCAATATTGGGCCTCTGCTCCTCTCGTAGCTTAAGTAACATATGCTCGGTTTCAGCTTCTCCTCGTGTGAAGTACTGGAAACCAGCTCCAGTAACTGGTCCTTCCATATCAACTAAAGAAGGAACAGGGTTGGGTTTGGAATCCACCAACTGTCTGGTGTCACATCTCTCTATGGCCGGCGAACTTTCACTTTGTTGCACATCTTCACCTCTATCCTCAGAGGTCCTTGTATCACCTTTTGTTGCTTTGACAACATTTTCGGATGAAGAATTAGAGTCCATTTCTGCATCCGCAAATTCTTCCTTGTACATCTCTTCGACCATAGGCTTCCAGAGACGCACCCGTGCATTTATAAACCAATTGGCAACCTGAGCAGATATAAATACCATTAAGGCATCAACATGAAATGTACAGATCGTCCTCTACGGATATTGTCTAACGAGAGCATAATGATCACTACTAAAATTCAACAAGAACAAAACACATGAATCTATTATAAATTTATTTTACTCGATTCAGGTGGGTGGAACATGTCCAATAATATAATATTTGACTATTCCTCAATTTGGAAGAATTTATATCCCATATTTTGCCAATGAGGTTGCTGTATCCGTACTTGTACCATATATTTCAAGTCAATACTCCTTTCTTTCAAACAATTTGCTATAATCCAAATTTAACAAGCACTGCTAACCACATTTGCTTTGTGTTATGTCAGTAAGATGATCAGTTTTTGATTACCTGACTTCTAGTCAAGCCTGTCTGTCTTGCTAGCATGATCTTATCAGAATCCTTCGGGTAGCTGGACGACAACAAGAGTAGAAATAAGTACACCCAAGGCATTGGTATTTAGGAGATCTGAGATTTGCTATAATACAAAGGAGTGTTAAACTTACGGATGAAGAAAATGCTCAAACAGCCAAGCACGAAGTATTGAAACAGAGCTTTCGGGCAGACCTCTCTGAGGCCTCCATGCATGTTGTTGCATCATCCCAAGTTGCTGAAGAGCTCTCTGTTGTCGCAGCTGCTGATCCACATAACGCAGACGAGTAATTCCTACTCCTTTACCATTTTCTGAAGTATCCTGCTCCCCGAGACTCTTACGTGTTGCCCGAACTTGACCATTAATAGCATCTCGCAAGCACCGAAAGTGGCGGGATATAGTCTGAAGCGCGAGTGCTGTGTATGGCTTAGCAGCTCCACACCCCGCTATCACATCAAATGAAGACACTACAATCTGCATCTGATGATAATACTGTTTATACCTTCTATCAACCTGCAGCAAGAACTTCTCAGTATTAGATGCAAACAGAAAAGAAAATGCAATAAAGTATCGAATGGGCCTAACTTCATCCACCTTCCAAGACCACTTGATCTTTATGCATAAACTTGCTAAGATTATATGGGAGATTCATGTACAGACCTATATGTCATTTTAATCACGTGAAACAATCATTGTATTCAGTCCTATGTCATTTCAGTTACAGCAATCAATCAAACAACAGGAAAAAACCACATTCTAGGAAAAGTTTAATTTTGGATATAACAGTTCCTCGGCATATCAAAGAAAAGCTTACATATAAAGTAGGAAGCTGAAGAGCAGATTAGGTAAACATATCAATGTCTTACAGCAACTATAACCAATTGATCATCCAAAACAATGAAGTGATCTGACTCTTACCTCATCCAACATGGACAACAGCTTCGTTAACTTGCTTTGTAGTTCTTGTTTTTCAGCATGTGAAAGCTGGTTTGGAGAGTTATTTGAGAATTCTTGCTGATTTGAGGGCATTTTTTTTGATCCTCCATCATCCTCTTTGGAACTCTTCATCTGGTTGTCTTCTGAGCTTTGGTTTTTCTCACCATTACATTGCTTTAGAGCCATTCGAACATTAACGACTTCATCAAGCAGTTGTTGCACTGCCTTGAGATATTTGGAATTAGGAATAGTTCTTGAAGTACTTGACATACCATATGCAGATAAATCCCCTTTATTTGAATTTTGGTTACCTCCAGAAAAACCAGGTGGAACATATTCCGCGTTTCTCGACTGTTCATCTCTACAAGAGCTAGTCCTGCTGCCACCCTCTCCAGTAAGTGTTGGATTAGGACTCAAGAACGAAGCAAAAGTGGAATTGGGATTTCGATAGGGGATGGAAGTCATTTGAATTCCTGAAGGAATTTGGGTTCCAAGGCTTAGCGATAATCCTTGACCTTGCAAGTTTTGACCATTGCGAAGGATGCTGGCAGTACCATCCATCGGATGCATAACTAGAATTTCATTTCTACCATCCCTCCAAGTACCAAAGTCACCAACACGTGAGCCACCAAGGTTTGACAATATCTCTTGCTGCTGTGGAGTCGAATCTGAAGCTTCCACAGCCAGAATCTCAACGCAGTTATTTTGTTGCTGAGAATTCCCAGCAAATGCATCTAAATATGACCCGGAATTCATATACATAATCGCATTACCAGGAAGATCTGGTGCCTCTGGAAATGAACCAGGCATCGATTCTCTAAAATAGATCATTGGAGCAGTATCTTTTTGATTATCAGAACCAGTGTCATAAGTAGCCATAATATTTCTCAGGATCTTGAAACTTTGCTACCCCACTTGTTCAAGTCGAATTACACAATCATGCTATGAACTGAAAATAATTTTGAGCATATTTAGAAAAGAATGATACAGATTATAGAATTCAAAATTTAAGTAGGAAATCTTATACGCACATCTTATCTTAGGCTTAATGAAATACATAATTTGGTAGCATATAGAACAGAACACAGCATTTCATGCTATGCTACTAATCTATACAATTACAAGTCAGTTGACAGTTCCTAGAAGTAGAAGCTTTAGTAGTGAACTATGGAGTTCAAAGCTTGAACACTCATCAGCAAACAACAATGGAACCTTCAGATAAAGAGTAGAGACGAACCACACATATATAATTATTCTCTATGCATAAGCTCGCAAATAAAGAACAATTACGAGAAATCTCACGAATATTTCTAACAAAAAACTCAAACCAGGGTAACATGATCAAAGGAAAAAAAAAAAAAAACAAGCAACTGTTATGAGCAATCCAACAAGGTAAAAAGAATCAAAGAAACAAGACAAAACCCAGAATTTGTAAATCCCAATAAACAGCTTTGTTATGATGATCATCTTGTCCAGACATAGAAGATGACAGAAACTAGGAAAAGAAGAGAACAAAAAGAAAGAATTTAAAAGACAAGCTCTATATCTCTTTGGGTTAAGAAAATGATATATATATATGTATATATAGGCATATGTGAATAAAAAAATACCTGAAAACCAGTAACAGCTGTGGGAGTTGTGGGGAACAGGAATTCTCAAAACACCACAAGATCCGCCGATGATAACAAAATCCTTAAGAAACCAAGCACTTTGTTTCCCAATAACCCAGAAGAACAACAACAACAAACCAACACTTCACTTTTCATCTAATTTTTTGCACACACTAAACTAAAACTATAAAACAAATCAACCCCCCCCCTCCCAAATAAAGCTTCTTTTTTAATAATAATTCATACTCAGAGTCAGAGAGAAGGAGAGAGAGAGGAATAAGAAGATAAAGAAAAGAGCAAAGAAAATGAATTATTATATCACTTTTTTTGGCTCTCTTTTTTTACTAATCATATATTCTCTATCCATCAAACTCCACGTGAGAGATTCATATACATAAACTTGAACCCAATACCCCCCCTTTTATCTCTTTCCCTTGAAAAGATGATAACTTTCTCTGTTATTGGAGATAAAAGAGGGAAACTTTTTTGCTTTATGAGGTTCTTGCTTTGAAACCCAGTTGTAATAGTTGGTATTAGTTGATCTCCATCTCTCTCTTCCTTTTTTTGCTTATTCTATCAAATTCTTGATCTTCTTCCTCTTTGGGTGTTGTTGAGGATATGTTTGGTTAAAGAGTTCTATCTCTAACTACCAGTTGGTGGACCTAAACCCCCCCTCTCTCTCTCTCATCCTTCATCTTCACCATGGAAGCTCTGTCTTTTCCTTTTGCTGCAATATCCACCATATAAACCCATATTCTGTTCCATTCTTTGATTTTTTTGTTTTGCCCCCTGATATTATTATTTTTATGTAGTGTTTTTCTTTCATTTAATCTTCTGCTACTAGTTTTTGTGTAATATTTTATTTTATTTTGAATGTGAAGGGCGCAGCAGTAGGTGCCCATATCACTGAACTTTTCTTTTTCTTCTAAGTAATGTTTAGTTTAGACTCAATTGTTCTTTTATTTTATTTTATTTATGGTTTGCTCCCCTTTATTTTTTATTATTTCAACATTATCTTCATAAGTTTTAATCTTTTCAAATACTATTTTTTATTTGTAAAGGGTAAGGTTAAAAATGGTTTAAGGATTGAATACAAACGAGTTAAGGAAAGTCCTTTAGACCTTCCTTGGTTGACACATGTCACTTTTCTTTTCCTTTTCTTTATATGTAAAATGGCGTAATTTCAAATTTGACCCCTATATTATCCTCATCTATATATAATTGGTAACTTTCCTTTTTCCTTTTTGCATTATTTAGAAGAATGGTAAATCTTCAATTTTGGCCCTATGTTACCCTCAAATTTAAGATTTTATAACCATGGTCAAAATTTAAATTTGGTGTATGTTCTATACTCGAATTTAAGATCTAATCTTTATACTTCAGTTTTTTTTATATAATTTGGTACCTTAACCTTTACAATATCATTGATTAGCCTAAATAATTTATTTGATTAAAATGCTGATATAACTTTCAAGAATTGTAAACACCGTTAAAATCATTTGTTAAATTCAGTCCATTGCAATGCTTTTTATTTTGTTACATTACTAAGTAAGTGGATCTTTCTTTTTTAATTTTAAAATATCACACTAGCGAATTTAACAGAAGAATTTAATATTGTTAACGATTGGATTTTAAATTTTTAAATTCGAAAAATAGAAGGGCTAAATTTATAAAAATAAAAGTACGAATGCTAAATTTCAAATATACAAAGACTATAGAGACATGGAGCATATTTTAGCCTTCAATTATTTACTCTATAATTTGACCTAAAAAACAATTAACCCATTGCGAAATGTGGGGCTATAAATGAACAAAACGTTCTATAAATAATTCAAGAATGGTTTAGTTCATGTTCATTTATTTAGATTGTTGTTCGTTTGTTAAGATAAATAAATGAACATGAACAATATTTCGAGGCTAGTTTATTAAACAAACTGAACACAAACAATTTTTTTCAGTTCATTTATATTCATGAACAAGCTCATTTATATTTGTTTAAAGCTCATTTAATAAATCTTTTAAAACTCATTTATTGTTTCATTAGTATATATTAATAAAATTATTATGGTTAATATGTTTTTTTAATTTATAATAGGCTTATATGTCAAAAAAGCCCTTAAGAAAATACAAAAAATCAATTAAGTCCATGTATTAAATCCACACCAAATTAAGCCCTTGCTATTAACTAAAATAATCAATTGAAGTCCCTCCGTTAGCGGTTTCAGTCATTGACCACGTTAACCATTAAAATAAATTGATGGGCTAATCAAATGATGACACGTAACAAGTTTTGATTTAATCTAATATTTTTGACACGCCCGTGTGGGAATAGAGCACACCTCCGTGTGCTAGGGACACGCCCGTGTCCCGAACCCATGTCCAAAAACCTAGATAAATACAAGGCTATTTTTCAAGCCATTTTGTCACCCTCACAACACATGCACACATACTTATACAATAGCATACAACATGGCAAAATTAGGCACTTAAACATTCCTAACCTGACATGACCATGGTAATTTCACATGCAATAGATATCATAGAGTTCTCTCACATCTTTACCACATTCATGCTATAATCATTATAAACTCATCACGTAATACTATAGCACATGCATGTATAATTAAAATGAATTTACAATCCCATAATCAAAATAGGCCAACACATATGGTCAAAGCCATATCACATACTCTAATATTTAAACTCCTATACATGCCATAAACTCAAAGTACTTGAAATCACTACACCAATAGCGTTAGCTTGACAGTGTAATAATATCTCCGACGAACTCCAACCTGAGCTAACCTGGCAACCCTAGGAAACATGGGAAAGAAGGGGGGTAAGCTTTCGCTTAGTAAGTTCATATGAAAACAATAAGCAATTCATTAACTTGTTTTATCAATGTTTACAACATATTCTTAAGTTCACTACAAGCTGTCTTTCTGAGCAATAGTCACTAAATTATTTATATCTGGAGCTACGAAACTCCGAATTAAGTTCTGTTAATTTTCCATGAAACTATACTTATTTTCCTTTCTTCCATAAAATTTCCAGAATTTTTAGTTAAGCCAAATAGTACAGTTTATTCCTAAAAGTTACCCCTGATTCACTGTCTGA
Organism: Gossypium arboreum; assembly: GCF_025698485.1. Taxonomy (NCBI): domain Eukaryota; kingdom Viridiplantae; phylum Streptophyta; class Magnoliopsida; order Malvales; family Malvaceae; genus Gossypium; species Gossypium arboreum. The sequence goes on from NC_069081.1 coordinate 4,843,485, forward strand.
TAGTTCCGACCCTTCTGTACTAAAGTTCAATTATCTCATAGTACAAGACTCGAATAATGTTCTCGTATATTTCTCTTGAAACTAGACTCATATTTCTATTTACTAATTTTTTTCTAGAATTTTTGGTTGGGCCAATTAGTACAGTTTATTAGTTAAAGTCTCCCCTGTTTCAGGGTATGACCACTCTGACCCCTGTGCACTACAAACCGAATTTCTCCCTGTACAGAATTCCAACAACCATGCCGTTTATTTCCATTAAAAATAGACTCAATAAGGAATCCATGCATGTAAGTTATGACTCTTAATAATTTTTGTACAATTTTTGGTGAATTTCTAAAGTCAGAACAGGGGATCTCGAATTCATTCAGACCCTGTTTCACAAGAATTCAAATATCACACAATATGGAATTCTTTTTCTTCCCCTGTTTCTTTCATGAAAATAGACTCATTAAGCTTTAATCCCATATTTTATTCTGCCTCTAACTCATTTTCCACTATTTTTAGTGTATTTTCAAAGTTACACTACTGCAGTAACTCAAATCTGTCAAGGCTAAATTACTCATTCATGATCATTGTTCACAAAATTAATACAACATCATTTGTATAATCATCACCAAGACATTCATATCACATTTTCATTTACCATCTTACCATGTTGTTATGTCGAGTTTTCAACCCAAGGGTTAAGTACATACCTGTTCAAAGTATCCATTTCACAACATTTATCAATACGTCCCTTTCATCTTGAGTATTCCTCCATTTGAGTAGAATTTTACCCATTGAACACATCGGAATATAATTTGGATACATGGAAAGTTTGCACATAAGTGCTACATATGTAGCCAAGCTACCATGTAACCCGCCCATAAGTGAACTCAGACTCAACTCAACGAGCTCGAGCGTTCGCATCCATAAGTGAACTCGGACTCAACTCAACGAGCTCGGATGCCTAGTTACATCTCACGAACTCGGACTCAACTCAATGAGTTTGAACATTCGCATCCATAAGTGAACTCGGACTCAACTCAACGAGCTCGGATGCCCAAATATTCCTGTGACATGTCACTTGTATCCTAATCTATTCCTAAGGTTCAACGGGACCTTTTTCCCAATCATGTGTCTCAACCATCTTCTACGGAATGCCGATACCAATACTCGGTAGTATTTCACATTTTCCAAGTATATCATATAATTTGACATATTATCAAACAATTATCACAAGTATAATATCTCATAATAATTATCATATCATTTAAATAACATCAAAACATTTAAAATAATAACTATGTTACCAACATTTACATATGAACTTACCTCGATACCATAAGGTAAAAAAAGACATAATTATCCATTAATCGATTTCTTTCCGTTCTATGTTTAAATCTCGATTTTCATCATCTAAAATATCACATTCAACTTATTAAAACAATGTACTGATCAAATTAGTCCATTGACACACTTGAGCAATTTTTACAATTTTACCCCTATATTTTGCCAAAATTACCAAATTACCCCTAGGCTCGTAAAATAATTTTTATCACATTTCTTTACTCCTTGAGGCTAGATGAACCATTTTCATAACTATAGCAACTCATAATTTCAACTATTTCACACATTTACAACTCATTTTACAACTTAGCAATCTAGCCCTTTTTAAGGTGTTTTCATGCAATTTCTTTCACAAAAGTTGTTTATTAGACAACTAGGACTCATAATCTTCCATAAAAACACAGCAAACAACACATTTAATCTCATGGCAAAACCCTAGACTCTTCATCATTTTGCAAAATAGACCCCTCATATGAAAGCTCATGCTTTAGGGGTTCCAAAAATGTAAAAATCATCAAGAAAGACATTAAAAATTACTTACTAGCAAGGGATGTAAGTGGCTGATATTTCAGAGCTTCAAAACCCCTTTCTTTTCTGCCATTTTCGGTGGAGGAGAAGAGAAAAATGATAGCTTTTTCTTTTTAATTTGTTAATAATAAAACTAGTCAAAATTGGTGACCAATTTCACCTAATTTTGACTACAATTTTTTTTTGTCTCCCATGGCCGACCATCACAATTTCAATGGCCTAATTTCACTTTAAAGACCCCCAATTTAAGATACAAGGCAATTTAACACCTTTAGGTATTAAAACACAACTTTTACCTTTTACGCGATTTAGTCATTTTTCGAAATTGGACTAGAAATTGCTAAAATTAACTTACCAAAATTTACATGCACTTATAAAATTATATTATAACACATAAAATAATACTAAAATAATTTTCTCTGGCCTCGGAATAGTGTTCCCGAAACCATTGTTCCGACTAGGCCCAAAATCGGGCTGTTACATTTCTTCCCCCCCTTTAGGGATTTTCGTCCCCGAAAATCTTACCAGAAAAAGTTGCTCTCTACTTTCACGAGTCACTTATATTTTTCTCTCAAAACTTACAAAACAACTCAGCTGAAACTCATACTCAGGATTTCCGTAATCTTTCCACAATTACCATAAAATTCTCGGCTCAATTCGAAATACTGAAAACTGATATTCTAAGAACTATAAGCTTAGAAGCACAACTTGTCCAAACCCAACTAACTATACCTCTGTATATACCAGAATAGTCATGCAGACTACTATCATCAATCTATCAAAATCCAATATGGTATCTCTTATTTCCCGGAGAAGAGAGAGACATCCCGATACAAAATTCATACTAATCCTTTCTCAATTTTCTCTTTCAATGTCAGCACTGACAATTATAATCTTTAACATATCTGATAATCGGCTTCACCTAGTAGTCAATTTAATATCCTTTGGAAGAATAAACAAAAAAAAAATTGCTGTGAACTCTGTACACAATTCTCTGCATAGCCTGGACTTTCTCAGTACCCTAATCTTCTCTGAAATAATAGTAACAGAAACCAGAAATCAAATCTTCCTTGCAATTCCAAATTAAAATTTGAATCATGCTGTACTTGTTTAATTTACCACTTATAGCCACATTTCTATACTCTGATCATCAACTGTTTAAAAACTTTACTAACATGAATCAAATGATTCCAACTTCATAGATGTGGTCTCTTTATTAATCAGGATAACTATACTTATAACATCTCTCGAACAAGAGAAATCCAACTAATATGTTTCCATAACATGCTTTCAAGAATAAAACCTCATCATTTCTGACTGTACGACTACTTACCAAGGAACACGTAACGGTATTCTCGAACCAGAGAATAAACTTAAATGCACATAACTCAGATTTACTTTTGTAGAATAACCATTCTTTACCCCAGGAATTTTGAAGAAATCTCGACACTGAAATCCCCACACTTCTATGGTCGAGCCAGAAGCTTAATCATAACAGATTCTAATATCGCAAGTCAAAGATTACTCGTAAAGATAAGCCAAGCTTGATAATTCTCGAAACAAGAACGAGAGAAAAGCCAATATAAGAAATTCCAAGATATAAAGACTATATCAGAAATCCGAGAATATAATCCAGAAGAAAATAATATAGATGATCCGGAAAATCCCTTAGAGAAAACCAGAAAGAAACTACTGTCTGTACGCTCTAGAATTTCTCGTAACAGAGACAATATAATTCTCGCATATATAAACCATAATCAATAGAACATCAGAATAATCTTACATAGATTTTTTTTTCTATCATAATTTTTTTTTCTATCAACTTCATTCCAATATATCAGAATAGAAATCTGAAGAGATGGGGAAAATGTCAATCACAACTAACTGGACCAATAGAGCTTTTCATCTAATATCACAGTCACTAGCATCCTCGTATGATAGAATTCTCACTCGAAAGAGATAACCATACGTATTCCTCAGAATAGAGGAAAACATAGAATACTCAGAAGAGAAAGATAGCCATAACTTTTATTTGATTGAATCCGACATACTTAAACATCAGTGCAAGTCTGACATTATTCCTCTAACTAATTCTGTCTTCACTAATCCCATACTATTCCATTATTATACCTTTTTAGTTTCACTTTTGTAAGCTTATGCAACATATCTCTCGAGAATCTCATCGTATAACTCTATTCTGGTAAGGGGCGAAGATTGTAAAGCCTCTAAACTTTTGACTCTCAAGCAAATACATATTCAACAACAACATAGCTTTACACATATTGATTCAAACATTTCAAATTTCCAACTTGTTATAAACACATTTTCACATATCTTAGTAATACATGCAACTTTATTTCATGCGAATATTAGCTAAACATAAGTGAATTTATCACAATTCAAACTTTCATTTCTTTTTCTCAAATTATCGTTAATGTCTTATCAAATTCCCATATTTAGTCTTAATCACTTGCCAATATTTATCAAATTGGAGAACGTCTCATGGTTTTGAGTACATCGTTTACTTGATGCCATAGTTCAACTATGGTCTTGTACTAGCTCTCGTCTCAATGCCGATGCCATGTTCCATACATGGTCTTACACTGGCTCACAAATCTCATGTATTGCCATGGTCCAACCATGGTATTTTCCGTCAATTCATTAGTGAACGATCGTACTCATTCCCTGCGTTCCACCCAATTTGATATTTCATTACAACTTTCATGCTATTGTGACATTTATGATTCTCTAACTGAGATTATAAAGCATAACATTGCTGTATCTTGAATTCATTAATCTAGACATAAATGTCAACATCATGTATATACTGATTATTAATCATGCAATAAAAGCATTCATACATACATTACGTCATTTCAAACAAATTTCTTTCTTTTCATAAACACTTGGTCAAATCAAGTTGGACATTTAACATCGTATGAATACTAACATGCATAAAAGAGCTTTTCACAACTTAACTTTGTTTCATTCCACTATTTTATATTCTTTAACTCAAGAGTATCACATAGTGAATACTAGTTCATATGAAAATCATGAATTTCTTTTCATACCTTTCCCATTTTCAGCATGTCACAAGTATGATTCAATAATCTCAACTTTACTCTTATCTTTATCAAGATTTACTCGGTTGGAATTCATTCCTGTCTTAACCAACAGTTTTGTTAGGGCCGGGAGATATCACACTATCACGAGTAATACTATGGCATGTATAGCTAGACTCTCTTACGCTAGGTTAGTCCGAGAACCGACTAAACCATGCTCTGATACCACTAAATGTAACACCCTTCGCCCGCATTCGACGCCGGGACGGGGTTCAAGGTGCTACTTGACTTTTACTAACACTTCTATACTAAACAGGGCCATGAAATCTCAAATAATTAAAAACTTTTCTTTTCACATACAATCTGTCCCATATATGGGCTTACGAGGCCCAAAACATACATCCGAAGTGGTTCGGGACCCAACCGAGAACTCATGAAAAACTTAAAAAATCTCTTACATCAAGGCTTCATACGCCCGTGTGGGAATAGAGCACACCTCCGTGTGCTAGGGACACGCCCGTGTCCCGAACCCATGTCCAAAAACCTGGACAAATACAAGGCTATTTTCCAAGCCATTTTGTCACCCTCACAACACATGCACACATACTTATACAATAGCATACAACATGGCAAAATTAGGCACTTAAACATTCCTAACATGACATGGCCATGGTAATTTCACATGCAATAGATATCATAGATTTTTCTCACATCTTTACCACATTCATGCTATAATCATTATAAACTCATCACGTAATACCATAGCACATGCATGTATAATTAAAATGAATTTACAATCCCATAATCAAAATAGGCCAACACATATGGTCAAAGTCATATCACATACTCTAATATTTAAACTCCTATACATGCCATAGACTCAAAGTACTTGAAATCACTACACCAATAGCGTTAGCTTGACAGTGTGATAATATCTCCGACGAACTCCAACCCGAGCTAACTTGGCAACCCTAAGAAACATGGGAAAGAAGGGAGGTAAGCTTTCGCTTAGTAAGTTCATATGAAAACAATAAGCAACTCATTAACTTATTTTATCAATGTTTACAACATATTCTCAAGTTCACTACAAGCTGTCTTTCTGAGCAATAGTCACTAAATTATTTATATCTGGAGCTACGAAACTCCGAATTAAGTTCCGTTAATTTTTCATGAAACTATACTTATTTTCCTTTCTTCCATAAAATTTCCAGAATTTTTGGTTAAGCCAAATAGTACAGTTTATTCCTAAAAGTTACCCCTGATTCACTATCTGATAGTTCCGACCCTTCTGTACTAAAGTTCAATTATCTCATAGTACAAGACTCGAATAATGTTCTCGTCTATTTCTCTTGAAACTAGACTCATATTTCTATTTACTAATTTTTTTCTAGAATTTTTGGTTGGGCCAATTAGTACAGTTTATTAGTTAAAGTCTCCCCTGTTTTAGGGTATGACCACTCTGACCCCTGTGCACTACGAACCGAATTTCTCCCTGTACAGAATTCCAACAACCATGACGTTTATTTCCCCTAAAAATAGACTCAATAAGGAATCCATTCATGTAACTTATGACTCTTAATAATTTTTGTACAATTTTTGGTGAATTTATAAAGTTAGAACAGGGGATCTCAAATTCATTCAGACCCTATTTCACAATAATTCAAATATCACACAATATGGAATTCTTTTTCTTCCCCTGTTTCTTTCATGTGAAAATAGACTCATTAAGCTTTAATCCCATATTTTATTCTGCCTCTAACTCATTTTCCACTATTTTTAGTGTATTTTCAAAGTTACACTACTGCAGTAACTCAAATCTGTCAAGGCTAAATTACTCATTCATGATCATTGTTCACAAAATTAATACAACATCATTTGTATAATCATCACCGAGACATTCATATCACATTTTCATTTACCATCTTACCATGTTGTTGTTATGTCGAGTTTTCAACTCGAGGGTTAAGTACATACCTGTTCAAAGTATCCATTTCACAACATTTATCAATACGTCCCTTTCATCTCGAGTATTCCTCCATTTGAGTAGAATTTTACCCATTGAACACATCGGAATATAATTTGGATACATGGAAAGTTTGCACATAAGTGCCACATATGTAGCCAAGCTACCATATAACCCGCCCATAAGTGAACTCGGACTCAACTCAACGAGCTCGGGCGTTCGCATCCATAAGTGAACTCGGACTCAACTCAACGAGCTCGGATGCCTAGTTACATCTCACGAACTCGGATTCAACTCAACGAGTTCGAACATTCGCATCCATAAGTGAACTCGAACTCAACTCAACGAGCTCGGATGCCCAAATATTCCTGTGACATGTCACTTGTATCCTAATCTATTCCTAAGGTTCAACGGGACCTTTTTCCCAATCATGTGTCTCAACCATCTTCTACGGAATGCCGATACCAATACTAGGTAGTATTTCACATTTTCCAAGTATATCATATAATTTGACATATTATCAAACAATTATCACAAGTATAATATCTCATAATAATTATCATATCATTTAAATAACATCAAAACATTTAAAATAATAACTATGTTACCAACATTTACATATGAACTTACCTCGATACCACAAAGGTAAAAAAAGACGTAATTATCCATTAATCGATTTCTTTTCGTTCTAGGTCCAAATCTCGATTTTCATCATCTAAAATATCACATTCAACTTATTAAAACAATGTACTGATCAAATTAGTCCATTGACACACTTGAGCAATTTTTACAATTTTACCCCTATATTTTGCCAAAATTACCAAATTACCCCTAGGCTCGTAAAATAATTTTTATCACATTTCTTTACTCCTTGAGTCTAGATGAACCATTTTCATAACTATAGCAACTCATAATTTCAACTATTTCACACATTTACAACTCATTTTACAACTTAGCAATCTAGCCCTTTTTAAGGTATTTTCATGCAATTTCTTTCACAAAAGTTGTTTATAAGACAACTAGGACTCATAATCTTCCATAAAAACACAGCAAACAACACATTTAATCTCATGGAAAAACCCTAGACTCTTCATCATTTTGCAAAATAGACCCCTCATATGAAAGCTCATGCTTTAGGGGTTCCAAAAATGTAAAAATCATCAAGAAAGACATTAAAAATCACTTACTAGCAAGGGATGTAAGTGGCTGATATTTCAGAGCTTCAAAACCCCTTTCTTTTCTGCCATTTTCGGTGGAGGAGAAGAGAAAAATGATAGCTTTTTCTTTTTAATTTGTTAATAATAAAACTAGTCAAAATTGGTAACCAACTTCACCTAATTTTGACTACAATTTTTTTTTGTCTCCCATGGCCGACCATCACAATTTCAATGGCCTAATTTCACTTTAAAGACCCCCAATTTAAGATACAAGGCAATTTAACACCTTTAGGTATTAAAACACAACTTTTACCTTTTACGCGATTTAGTCATTTTTCGAAATTGGATTAGAAATTGCTAAAATTAACTTACCAAAATTTACATGCACTTATAAAATTATATTATAACACATAAAATAATACTAAAATAATTTTCTCTGGCCTCGGAATAGTGTTCCCGAAACCATTGTTCCGACTAGGCCCAAAATCGGGCTGTTACACTTCTAAACTTAGAAATACTGTAGCTAGAATTTTCTAAAACTATACAGATTTAGTTAGAAACTGAGTCTTCTGAAATACTTTTGAAACTTCTGATAAAAATTTAAAGAATAAAGCATTTGCTAATAAGCACTGAAACTGATGCATAAAATTTCGTAATGTAGATAATACTTGAAAAATGATGAGTGCTCATGGAACTCGCGGTCGTGGTATTTGTGGGCATGGTGGATGCCGTAGAGGGACTCAAGCTGAGTCCTCCTCTTTGGGCAGTATGCCAACTTTGGATACGAGCGGTTTCACTTGCTACCGAAACTTAGTCTCATAGCCGCTCTGCTGGGGATGATGCATTGTCCCAAGCCATGTTGAGAGTTTTGAAGAGGGTCACTGGACCTCATTCTGGATCTAGGGACCGTGGGTCAGTAACTAAACGAATTTGGTCCAGTGGAGCTGAACTATTTAGGGGTGTCACTAAAGTCGCCCCTACTGTGGCCAAATACTGTTTGGAGGCCACAGAGAGAATAATGAATGACATCGACTTCACTTCAAGTAGAAACTGAAGGGTGAAGTTTCTTTACTTTATGACGAGGCATATCAGTGGTGGTTATCAGTTGAGGAGGGTATTCAGCTGGATAAGGTTAACTGTGAGTATTTCAAGACTGCTTTTCGAAGGAAAAATATATGGGAGCAAGTTATGTGGATGCTCGCAGATGTGAGTTTGTGAATTTCGCGCAAAGGGATAGGGCTGTGGCCGAGTATGAGGCTGAATTTTTTAGATAGAACTACTACGCGAGAAGCAGTGTGGCATCTAAATACAAAAAGTATGTTTGTTTTGAGGACAGTTTAAGGGTTTTGATAGCTCCGTAGAGGAACCAAGTGTAATATCCGAGACCCAGCCTAGATGTCCAGCCTAAGCTCCAAGAGTCACATGTAAAATCAACTACCACACAAGACATCATAATACCAAACCGTGGTTTACATAAGGTTCAATCCAAATATTAATTAAGTAAATAATTTGCTACAGTCATCCTATTATAGTTTAACAAGGCTCCTACTAAAATAGTTTAGAGAAAGCTAATAGTTCGACCGAGCTTCTATGGCACTGACCCGTTCAAGTTTGCAAACCACCTAAAATCCAAGCAACAATAGAGTGAGCTGTGAACTCAGTGCGTAAAAGAAGTTTATTCAATTAATTTTTACTGTAGCGTAGTCTCAAATTCAGAGATTCGGTTCAACACAAGAGTAATTTCAGTTCAGATTCAAAGCAGACCATTTACATGTGTAAATATATGCAATTTCAGTTCATATACAATACTAATCTGATTCAAATACAATATTCCTATTACCGCCTGCTACACATTATTTTCAGCCATCCCAATACACCATTAAGGACATTCAATGCCCAACCAACCCTACACACCTCAAAGTGTTTGTTAACACTTTTACTAAAATGTAGCTCAACTGCTAATTCAATATGTGACAAGCGTCAGAATCAGATGTATAATCATAGTGGCATAGCCACGATTTCAGAATAGATTTCTTCCTCCTTCACAATATCCCAACCCATGCCAATACAAAACACAAGTTCCTGTATCATCTATTTATTTATTCCAATTCATTTCACAATCAATAAGATAGCTCAATATCAGAATAAGCATTATAGTGTACTTATAACTAAGTTGTTCACAGATCAATCTCAGAGCATCAAACAGTTCTAATATCATCAATTTTCATTAGTTATGCATTGAAGAAGCTAGTATTAGTGTTAGGTAACATTTCTGACCTCGAAAATAGGTTTTGAGCCCCAATCACATGCCACATGGCCTAGTCCAATGCCTGTGTGACTTGCCTGTATAGTTCTAAAGCATAAACAATAAGTTACATGGCCCGTGTCCTTGCTCGTGTGACTCACACGGCCTGGGTACACACTCGTGTCCCTGACCGTATGATTTTTATACCACAAACTGTGAGTTACACGGCTTGGGAACATGCCCGTGTTCTTGGCCGTTTGTTCTATTTCCGTAAATAGTGGGTTACGCAACCTAGACACACACAGATGTGCCTGCCCGTGTAGCCTCAGTTCAATAAATAGTGAGTTACATAGCCGATCACATGGCCTGGCATACACCCGTGTAGACCACATGGCCTAGTTACACGCATGTGTGGTGTCTACAACCACTATTTTTGGTGACCCGAAACTTGCAAAATTAAAGTTTTCGGTATGCATCTAATTTTGTTTTGATGGGAAAACAATACGGAGACTAAACAGAACCTAATTAATCATTCAACAATCAATTACACCATCTATTTCTATATTTAGCAAAATTAATTTACCGTTAAGATCATGTCAAAAGATTCAACGTAATTTTATTTCAATTCGCACACTCACCTCGCACGAAACAAGAGAAATCAAACTAACATTGCGGATTAATGTCTCTTGCTATATCCTTGCCTAAACAAAGTAACCAATCGAGTGTTTAACAGAATGTCAAATAAATGAGCAAAATCTCGTTTCGACATAAAAATGTTAACACAACAGAAATTGCAAACGAAAAAAAGTCACAACGGAACTGACACAGAATCAACCTCACAGGCACTAAGATTTACAATTCACATAAAAATCAATTTTCGTAAGAAGAAAAATAAAAGAGGGAAGAACGGAAAATAGAGAACTAAAATTTTAGAAAAAAATAAAAAGAATGATAGAATGTTTAAGTTAACCACCACTCCTTCCGGCATTTGTAAAAAAAAAAAATATTTCTTAATGCGTACGGTGGGATTCGAACTCAGAACTAGACAGAATATAGATAGATGCTTAACCAGTGAACCAGTAAGCTCATTCTTGACACTGATTTACCCAAAATTACACTTAACCACCTAACTCATGGATAAGGGTTGTTCTAAAAACAACCAAAACTTTTAGCAGCGCAACTCCAACTCCAAACTTTAGAACCAAAAGCAGAGCATAGAACCAGAGATATAGAAATTAATTACTCCAGATTCTCACAATTAAACTCTTAAATTTTTGGGGTGTTACACTGAGAGTTCGTTGTTCTGGTGAACAAGGTGAAGATCACGGAAGAGGTTAAGTGTGTGAAGCGCCAAAATAGGGATCGTGAGAGAGATAAGAATAAGAGGGAATCGGAGCCTTCTAGTTCTGTTTAGAGGCCTAAGAAATGGGCCAGATTTGATGGGCTTATTAGAGTAGGAGTTTTAGTTGCTCCTACTGGGGTTTAAGTATGTGGTGATTGTGGTAAACTCCATCTGGGCGAGTGTTGGAGGAGACTGGGGGCATGTTTGCATTATGGGTTAATGGATCATCGGATTAGAGAGTGCCCGCAGCATTCTGATCAGATGTAAGCTCCAGGTTCGGGTTTTGTTCAACTTTAGAGGGCAATACAATAGCCACCTAGGGGTCGTGGTTTGGCTAGGAGTGGTAATGGTTTGGGCAGAAAACAGAGAGTACCTAGTAGAGATGCTAATCAGACTAAAAGGAGGTAGCTTACACTAGTTTATGCTGCTTGACACCGTGAGGACAGAGATAACTCTGATGTGATTATGGGTACATTTTTTATTTATTATATCCGATATATTGCATTGATAGATATAGGGTCAACACACTCGTGCATAGCTAGTTCTGTTTCTGAAAGCCTAGAGATTGTGGTTGAGAGTACTTCGGGTGAGATTTTTGTACTGAGTTTATTGGGTTAATCTATTCGGGTTAATAGACTGTATAGGAATATACCACTAAAAGTTCAAGGGGTAATATTTCTGGCAAATCTAATGGAGCTACCATTTGGAAAGTTCGACTTGATTCTGGGTATAGACTGGTTAATAGAGCATTAAGTCAATTTGGATTACGCGATTAAGAGGGTCATTTTGAGAACCAAGGATGATGTAGAAGTGGCTATGATCGACGAGCATCGAGATTACTTATCCAATGTGATCTCCGTTCTAGTAGCTAAAAAATTGGTTTGAAAAGGGTGTGAAGCATATCTAGCCTTCGCAAGTGTTTCAGTTTTTAAAGATTCTTCTGTCAAAGATATCAGAACAGTGAGCGAATTTCTAGATGTATTTCCTGGTGAGCTACTAAGTTTACCTCTGAATCAGAAAGTTGAGTTTGGCATTGAGCTTCGACCCGGTACAGCTCCAGTGTCCATCGCTCTATATCAAATGGCACCAAAAGAGCTTATAGAGCTTAAGGTTTAGCTTCAAGAGCTTCTAGATCGTGGATTCATCTATCCTAGTATGTCTCCATGGAGGGCACAGGTTTTGTTTGTAAAGAAAAATGATAGTACTATGAAGATGTATATCGACTACCGATAATTGAATAAATTAACTGTGAGGAATAAGTACCAACTTTCGAGGATCGATGACCTATTTGATCAGTTTCATAAGGTTTCAGTATTCTCGAAGATGGATCTCCATTTCGGCTATCATCAACTTAAGGTTAAGGAAGCTGATATTTTTAAAACGACTTTTAGAACTCATTATGGGCACTACGAGTTACTAGTCATGCCCTTTAGTTTGATGAATGGTCCAGTTGCATTCATGGATCTGATGAGCTGAGTTTTCGAACCGTATTTGGATCAGTTCATCGTAGTCTTTATCAATGATATTATTGTATACTCTAAGACCGAGAATGAGCATGATAAGCATCTTAAAGTGGTGCTTCAGATATTTCGAGAGAAACAGCTCTACGCTAAGTTGAGTAAGTGTGAATTCTAGTTAAGAGAAGTAACGTTTCTGGGGCATGTAGTTTCTACTAAGGGGATCTGAGTTGATCCTCAAAGGATTGAAGTTGTACTTGATTGGAAACATCCTAATAACGTTTCTAAGATCCGCAATTTTCTGAGTCTTGTGGGTTATTATCGACAGTTTGTTGAAGGGTTCTTATTAATTGCTACTCCTCTAACTAAGCTTCTACGCAAGAATGTTCCCTTTGTCTGTACTGATGCGCAACAATCGAGCTTTGAGAAGCTTAAGTCTGTTATGACTCAGGCTCATGTTCTGATATTAAGGAGTTCGTGGTCTATAGTAATGCATTGTATGTCAGTTTAGGATCTCTATTGATGTAAGATGGTATGGTGGTGGCTTATACGTCCCGACAACTTAAGTCACATGCAGGGAACTATCTAATGCATGATCTCGAGTTAGCTGTCATAGTGTTTGCTTTAAGGATCTAGATGCACTATCTGTATGGTGAGAGGTGTATCATCTACATCGATCACAAGAGCCTCAAGTACCTCCTCACTCAAAAGAAGTTGAATCTTAGGCAGCATAGATAGATTGAGCTGTTTAAGGATTATGACTGTACGATAGAGTATCATCCGGTAAGGCCAACGTGGTGATCGATGCTCTCATTCATAGAGCAATGTCTGATTTGAGGGTGATGTTCGCTCGTCTCAGTTTGTTTGATGATAAATTCTATTAGCCAAGTTTCAAGTTAAGCTGACTTAGATTGATTAGATTCGGGAAAAATAGTTGGGAGACGATTCTCTGGTTCTGTATTTTCGTCAAGTTGAAAGTGGCAGTACATTTGATTTTGGGTTGAATAGTGATGGGGTTCTATTTTTCCAATAATGGGTTTGTGTACCAAATGGTTCTGATTTAAGACAGTTGATTTTGAGGGAAGTGCATGTAGCCCTTATGCTATATATCCCGGTGGAAATAAGATGTATCGAAATCTCTGTAAACTGTTCTGGTGACTGAGTTTGAAACGAAAGGTAACTAATTTCGTTGCTCGTTGTCTGATGTGCTAACAAGTTAAGGCTGAACACCAGTTGCCTTCGGGTTTGCTCCAACTTGTTAAGATTTTCTTATGGAAATGGGAGCATGTTACGATAGATTTCATTAGTGGGTTACCGTTAACACCTACTAAGAATGATTCTATTTGGGTCATCATAGATCGGTTGACCAAGTCCACCCATTTTATTCTAGTTAGGACAAATTATTCTCTGCAGAAGTTGGTTAAGCTCTACATTTCTGAGATTGTGAGACTTCACAGGGTTCTGGTTTTGATAATTTCTGACAAGGATTCTCACTTTACTTCTTAGTTTTAGAAGAAACTTCATGAAGCTATAGGCTCTAGATTAGACTTCAATATTGCGTTCCATCCTCAGACCAATGGTCAATCTAAGAGGGTGATTTAGATACTGGAAGATATGCTTCGGAGTTGTGTGACTGCTTTTCGAGAGAGTTGGGAAGACTTTCTGCCTTTAACAGAGTTTGCCTACAATAACATTTTTCAGTCTAGCATCTAAATGGCACCTTACGAGGCTCTATATAGTCATAAGTGTCGTACTCCACTGTGTTAGACTGAGTTAGGTGAACGGCGAGTTTTGCGCCCTTAGTTAGTTTTGAGACTGAAGACAAAGTTAGATTGATACGGGATCGTCTTAAGGAGACTTTTAATAGACAAAAGTCCTATATAGATCTGAAAAAAAAGGGATGTCGAGTACTCTATGGGTGACTTTGTTTTCCTTAAGGTATATCCGTGGAAGAAAGTTCTACTGTTCGGATGTAAGGGCAAGTTGAGCCTTAGGTTCATTGGGCTGTATCGGATTTTGAAGCATGTGGGACCTATCGTTTATCAGTTAAAATTACTTCCAGAGTTAGATTGAGTCCATGATGTGTTCCATGTCTCAATGTTGAGGCAGTATCGGTCTAATCCATCTCACGTTGTTTCTATTGAGGAGATCGAGGCTAGACTGGACTTGACTTTTGAGTAGGAGCCGATTCAGACTTTGGATTGAGACTTAAAGATTTTAAGGAGGAAGTCTATTCGGTTAGTTAAGGTTCTGTGGCAGAATCATGGCACTGAGGAAGCCACGTGGCAACCTGAGGACTCGATGCATCAGCAGTATCCTCTTCTGTTTGGATCAGGTAAATTTCGAAGCTGAAATTTCTTTTAGGGGTAGAGTTGTAATGCGCTGATTTATTTACCTTTGTTTCTGTAAAATATGATATAAATGAGTATTTGCTTCAGTGGTTAAGTGATATGGTTGTGTGTTTGAGGTCTTGGGTTTAAGTCTCACTTTTAGTAATTTTGCTATTTTTGATCCTAACCTTATCCCTTTTGTGGTGGGCTTATGTTATATTTTCTGTGAACTTATATTAGAATGAGTCTGTTGGTTCAAGTGGTAATGTATTAGCTTACCTAAGGTCTCATGTTCAATTCTTTGTGTGAGCATAGATGATATTCTTGCTTCGGTTGTGTGAAAGAGGTTCGGTGGAAGTGGAATTCTGAGGTAGTTGAATGTGGTTAGTGGGTAGGATTCTAGGGGATTTAGGTATTAGTGAGAAGTTAGGATAATTCCTTTCAAATTATTTTTATTTTTATTTTATTTTTTTCCCAAAAATTTCTGGTTTTTTATCCCAAAAATTTCTGGTTTCTAATGTTTTCTTCTCCCCTTTTCTCTGCATTTTTTTTATTCTTTTTGCTTTCTCCTTCTATCCTGTTCCCAATCCGTGGTCATATCTTTGCATCTTGGATTATGATTTCCTTTGTTTGTTTTGGTAAGTGGGGTTTTAGTTTTTCTGTAACTTTCGTTTTTTGTAAGGCCGATTGGAATATGCCTTTTGTTTTGACACTGTGGTGTGTAGTTAGGGGATTTAATTTTAGTAAATGTATGTTGCGTAGGAGAATACTACGAAGCAACGAGTTATGCTCCAATGACCTGATTCGTGTTAGAGGTTGTTTTCATCGTTGGTAAATTCATGTGTATTGTTTAGGGCATTGTTGTCGATTTGTAAAATTAAATTGCTAAAATGGTGTTTAGTATACTATTTTAGGGTTTTGAAGGTCTCGAGATTGTTGCCGCATAAAAAATGAACCAGGTGTGTACCGAAAATGCTGAAAAACGAGGTTCGACAAAAGCTGAAAAAGTGGCCTGTCAATGCTACACGGACGTGTGCGATACACAGATGTGTGACAGGTAAGTGTTTGGCCATGTGAGCTACACGGGCTAGGCTAATTTAGTTGTGTGGGCAATACGACAAGGCCGACTTGAGGGTCTAGGCTACACGGGCAAGCCACACACGGTCATGTGGGCCTAAATTTCTGAAATTTTCTCTAAGGTGGCATAATTCGTTCCGATCGATTGTAGGCCTTCTATAGGGATGTAAGGGAAAACAAACCCTAATGTATGATACATTCCTAATCTGATTGACTAATTTGAGATTAATATATTGATACGTATAATTTGTCTTTTTTGTAAAAGCATTTATGATATATGTATGTGAGCATACGAGACACGTTAAATCTAAATATATGCATCTATTATCTGTATCTGTATATGGGTGTGATTTATATATGTAGAGGAAGTGTTCTGTGAGGCAACCTATCAACGATATACTGGCAGCTTGTCTGCATACTATTCTAATAAGTGTCATATAGACAATATGTGGTGTGTAGGGATTGGTGGGTGTTTTATACCACACATGGTGTGTTGGAATAGACGGAGGTGGTGTGTAGAGGATGGGGGTCGGACTTTGTATATCTTTATGTTCTAAAAATATGATTCTAATATGATCTGACTCTGTTAGGGACTTATGTCCGCTTCTGATCTGAAATACTGGAAATCTAAATTTTATGCATGTATATTTTCGTGAGTTACACATTGAGTTTATAAAACTCACATCTGTTTGTCTATTCTATTTAGGTAACCCTCGGACATAGAAGGGTCGGTGCGAAAGAGGCTCAGCGATGACCACTAATGTATATGTCATCTTTTAATTATCGGTTATATATTTTTAATTCTAGTTTTCTTGAGAGTTTTGTAAATATTGAACTCTCTGCACTTTTCGACTGTTTGTTTTAAATGTTTGGGTTTGGATGGTTATGATTTTTAAACTTTGATGATTGATAAAAACCCAATTTAACGCAAACAAATGTTTTCTAAAAACACGAACTGGGTTTTCAAAATAAATAACGACTTTTAAGATTTTTACTGCAAATTATGTTTTGGTGAATGAACAAACTAACGATAGTTTCAGTAATGAACATGTAAGTGAATACATTTTGCAAAAACTCAGACTCTTCTTAACAAGTAACTATACAAGATTTTTATCAAAGTAACACTATTTTCAAAATCCTTCTTCGTAACACTTCTTGATTCGCACATAACGTCTAGGCCATGTTTGGGGTGTTACAAGACACATAACCATAATAGTGTCCTTGGATACTGTACATTGACTGGTGTTGAAATCATTTTGTGAGATGTGTTTAGCTAATCAAATGGAATAATTGGTTTAAAGCTTAGTCTACATTGCAATTTTGATTAACTTTAACATATTTTCACTAAATAAAGGTTCAATTGTAAAACACTTTCATTTATGCAATTGATTTCCAAGATTATCAAAGTCTAGAATATTTTGAAAATGTGGGAGGTTGTTGGAACATTTTCAATATATATATATAGTGCTCCAATAGTTGCAAACAAAAAGTTATAAGTAACCAGAAGTTATATCATTTGGTTATTACCCAAGAGTTATCACATTTCTTACTAATGGATTATGTCTCTTAAATTCAAAAATTATACAACTTTATTATTAATAATGAATCATGATTATTCAAATATACATCTATTGAATAATTATGTTTATTACTAAATATATAACTATCCATTTTGGTAGTTACGTCTATGTGAAGAGATATGAGACCTCTTATAAGTAGGAGTGAAATATCATTTGTATGGCACACCCAAAAAACATGGAAACCAAGTTTCTTTTTTATTCTCTCATCATCTTTTATATTTCTAGATTATTTTATAAAGTATTGCCACATAAATTCTTTATAGAATTTGATATTCTTGTTATGCTCTGCTTAATGCTCAATGGACTGTTTTCGTCAGTGTAAAACGTCAATTATTGGGCTTAATTGCATCTTCAAGGTTTATTTTCCCGTAACTCTTTTGCACACCATAATATAGGTGAAGATGAATAGAACCTTAAAGAAAGTGATATTGATACACACCTTGAAGCCTTTATTAATTTCTTATAAGTTTATTTTATCCATACACACCAATATCACCTTGATTAAAAGAGAAGTTCTAGTTGCTTAACCCTCCCATCCAATTTCAATTTATTTATTTGTGAATAAATATTTGGAATTAATTTACTAGAGAAATTTGTAAAATGAAATACTATAAGCTTCAACCTTTGTGTAGTAATTAATAAAAAATGCAAATTCTCTGAAGACAATATAGTAAAATGTGCTTTTTAAGTAATTTTGCATTTCATCCATTAAATAGAAAAAAATTATATTATAGCTAAATGAACCAAACATAGTAATGTAACATACCCAATAATGTGCTAAGGGTGCAATTGGTTTAAGGAATGTAAAATTACCTCTAGTAATATGATTATCATAATGTAAGATTATTTAGTCCATTATTGGGTATGTTACATACCCTGTTTGGGTCATTTAGTTGGAATATAAGATTTTGGTGTTTGATTAACGAAATGTAATATTATCTAAAATCACATTTTACTAAAATTTCCTTATTATAAAATTTAGTTTCTAAAACATGTTTAATTTCTTTAAATTTTTAAGTCTCAATTTTCATAAAATTTTGATACATTTTAATTTTTATTAAAAATTATATATTAATCACAAAATATATGATTGCATCACCAATTAGTTGACTCTTAAAATTGTTATCAATGCAAAATAATTGATGAAAAGCGATTTAAATTACCTCTATATTCTAAAATCTTGACAATGTTAGACAAATTGAGATTACCATTTCATGAGAATGTTTAAAATTCAAAAGTGATAATCACATAATGTAAGATTGGTAAACAAAAAAATAATATCAAATTCCATGGATCAAAAGTTTCATAAGAAAATCTTACCATTTTTATTGATCAATAAAATTTCTTTAAATTATAAAATAATAATAATTAATGAATAAAACCATCAAATTCATATATATATATGAAAGAAAAATATTACAACATAGAAATTGTGGGATATGAAGTTCCATTGGTATTAGATAGCAACAAATTTAAAACTGTAGAAAGCAGTCTACCTCTCTAACAATTTTTTTATCGAAAATAGGATTTCTTGAAAAATTAACTCTGTAATATTAAAAAATTATGAAAATGACTCAATTTCTAAATTATTTAAGAAAATGACTTAAAATCTGTAGTGAAATTGGGTGTCGCCACTTCCCAAGTCGGCATCACCCCAAAAATAAACTCAATCATTACCCAATAATTAATTCAATGATTAGCTTAAAAAAAATATTTTTTTGGTGCCACCACTTTCCAAGGCGGCACATGTATGAGTTTTTACTTGTATTTTCACTGGTATTCCCGGAGTAAAAAGAAAAAAAAATTAATTATTGTGACAAGTTTTTAAGTGGTGGCACCAACATAGGAACTTTTTTATTTTTTTGGTGACAAGTTTATAAGTGGTGACACCAGTGTAGGATTTTTATTTTTTTTCTTATTTTTTGGTGTTGCCACCTTCAATGGAGGCACCAAATTTCAGTAAAAATGTTTTTTTGGTGCCAACTCTAGATGTGACGGCACCAATATATATATATTTTAACTTTTTGGTGTCGCCACTTCACATGGAATCATCAAAATTAGTAATAAAAAAAAATTCCTGGTCCTACTCCAGATGTGGTGCCACTAGTATTTTTTTTTTACTTTTTCGGTGTCACCATCTTCTGTGGAGACACCCAATTCAATAAAAAAATATTTTTTTTCCTGGTGCTCACTCTAGATGTGGTGGCACCACCAGCTATATATATCCCTAACGCCAACTTAACAAGTGAAGGTTTTAATTTTTCTTTTAATCTTTTTTGGTTGTTGTTGTTATGTTGAAAGAAAAAAAAAGAAGAAAAAATTTGTTATGTTGAATGAAGGGGAATATTTTTTATTATGGTGGTGTTTTACGGAGAAATTGTTTAGTTTTTTTAAGTATGTCTACGTTCACATCGATATGGTGGCGTTCGAAGTGGCATATATTTCACTGTCGTATGGGGAATGGACCATAACCCTCATAGATAAACAAATCGTAAAACAAAATGTCGTTTTTAAGGTAGTGGTTACGCAGTTAAGAGTTCCTGTTAGCAATGGTTACGCGGTCAAGAGTTCCAACCCCGTTTAATGCTAAAGGAGATAGGGCTTCTAGTTGATAGTGGTTACACAGTCAAGAGTTCTTGTTGGCAGTGGTTACGCGGTCAGGATCGCAAATTGGTTACGCTGTCATGGGAGAAAGTGTCGGCGGGGGAAGTGCTCTTAGGCGAGGGAAGTGTCGACAAAATGTTGTTCCCTGAGAGCAACCAAAGTTGAATACCATGAGGTTCCTAATCAACCTGATTCAAGTAGAAGTTGAAGGAACCGGGCAAAATACTGATTTAACTAGATTATCAACTTTATAATGTGATAATTTTAATTGAATTATTATTGTAATAGTTGAAATGTTATTGTGTTAAACAATATTTGATCCGTTAGTTATATATATAGAAATAAGATCGATGGAAGGAAAATATGTTTAGATGATGAGAAAAATAAATGTATTGTTCCATATAATCAAATGCTTAAATAAAAATATGTTTGTTTTGGCGGTTTTTTTGCTTTAAAAAATATAATGTTTCATATAATTGGATGGAAAATAGTAAATGAAAAAATATATATGGTAAATGATGGAGTTTAATAAAATAAATCCATGTGAAATAAAAAAATTAGAAATTGATAAAAGAAATGAGGAAGA
The DNA here is from genome assembly GCF_025698485.1 of Gossypium arboreum. Classification (NCBI taxonomy): domain Eukaryota; kingdom Viridiplantae; phylum Streptophyta; class Magnoliopsida; order Malvales; family Malvaceae; genus Gossypium; species Gossypium arboreum. Next base: position 4,864,745 of record NC_069081.1, read on the forward strand.
AAATAATATTTGAAGATGATAAGAAATATGAAAATTTAAATATAAAAATTTGATGTATTAATAAAATTAAAAAATGAGTAGAGAAAAAAAGATGTTAGTAGAAAAATAAAAGAGAAATGAAAAGAAATAGAAAATAGAAAAGGAAATGTGTAGGAAAAATTGAGCAAAAATGAATAGAAAAAGAAAGTAAAAAAAAAAGGTGATGGACTTGTGATCTACGAGATACATCAATGTAGAGCCGTTCACTTTTTTTTTCTTTCTTTTTATTCTTTTTCCCTATTAAAATGAAAATTGGCCCCCACTAGGCCACATTCGACTATTGAAAGAAATTTGAAAGGGAAAAGAGTTTTTTGCTATACGACAATCAGTATTAGAACCAGGTTTGCATGTTAGCAATGAGGACCAATACAGGAATGGTGGACATGTCCTTCACCATCGGCATGATGCAGTTGCAGATTGTTTTCAAATCTAACTTGTGATGGTCTTGCGTCATACGTGCGAACATGCATGTATAAGGCTCTTCAAGTTTTTGAATGCACCACTATTGAGTCATTTTCCCCAATACAGCTCGAACTACCATTAGCACCCTTCCACAGACCTCCAACATTCTCCAACATATAATGTTGGTGTAGACTTGATGACTTTGTAGTCCATCAACACTTTCATATTGTACTGCTTGATGCTATATATATAGTCTTGCTTATTTGGGAGTCACTGTCCTCCGAACAAATCTTCCTTTTCCAAATATGCCATCAACTGGTGAGTAAGTAGTATATCTTTATACTCGGGGCACTCAAGTGCATGTGTCGCATCAGGGTTAACAATCAACATGTTGCCCCAGGGTCATTTTGTATAGTAATCCCACGACTCGGGTGCTCGACCGAAGTGGGTGTAGATTTTCACCATTCTTTGCACCTTCATCGTCAATATCATCTGGGACTTCATCTTGATCAGGGTCACTATATTCTTCACCATCATGGTGAGAATGAACATCATTATTAGACCCTTCTTCATCGTTTGTATCGGTGCCCCTCATCTCAAGATGTATCTTTAAATGATGAGCTGGAATTGGGTTATTATATGTTGTTGACCCGTGCTGTGTTTTTTTAGCCCCTATCAGTGACCCTCCATAACATGGTTGTTTTGTCCATCTGACATTGAGATCAAAGTCAAACCTGTGTTGTTGACTTAATGGAGCGACATTTTCAAGGGGCTCGTGTTCGATTAACTCGACAAATAATTGAACTGGTTCAGTGTTGCTATCCCCATTCGAGCAATAAATTCTCACCATTGTGCCCAAGTCTTCTTTGTCTACAAGTTTCATTTGCTGAAATTTTGACGGATTGATGGAAATTGGAAATTTGTAGAATAGTCTAGACATTATCCTCCCACAACATCGAGCTATTATGGAACCAATCCTTTCTTTCATTTCTTACACCCCTACATTTTTATTGAACCTTATTTTAACCTTATGGCAAGATACAACCAACTGCTCTTTCTAAAATGGCTCCGTCAAAATGAACGTAAATGAGAATTAATTTTTACGCTGCACACTCCAACTAAAACAACTGTATTTTTTTTCTCCCATCTTCAACAGTTAGCAACAAATGTGACAAAACAAATACAGATAATGAACTATGCCCAGGATAGGAGCTTATATAAACATACTAATTTTGGTGCCGCCATGTCAGGAGTAGGCACTAGGGATTTTTTTTTTTTACTGAATTGGATGTTTCCATTGAAAGAGGCGACACCAAAAAATAAATAAAAAAAATCCTACACTGATGCTGTCACTTATAAACTTGTTACCAGAAAAATATTTTTACTAAAAAATAATTACAAAAATTCATACATTGGTGCTGCCACTTAAAAATCTATCATCATAATTGATTTTTTTTCGTTGAATTAATTATTGGGTAAAGATTGACTATGTTTTTTGGGTGGTACTATTTTGAGAAGTGGTGACACCCAATTTCATTATAAATTTTAGGTCATTCTTCTAAATAACATGATACTTGAGTAATTTTCATAATTTTTTAATATTATAAAGTTTATTTTCTAAAACCCCAAAAGTAAGTAAAGATTCTCCAATTGAGATCCATTGCTAATTCAAATTAAACATTTTAGTAATTGATATGATTTAATTTGAAAATTTCTCACAAACTCTCTCTCTTATAAAATGAAAAATAGTCACGGGAAATACAGGACTTTTGAAGATTCTGATTCTCTGCATCTTACATTTATTTATCTTATTATTCACAATATCTTACATTTATTATTATTACTATTATTTTGTACTTTCTTATGTCACGGGTAACCTTGAATATGCCATGCCCCGCACGTTGGAACTATTTTAATTTTTAGGCCCAAAATATTTTTCAATATTTTCACTAATTAATTTATCATTAATATAAGGCTTTCAAAATCTATTTTCTTTTATTTATCAGACTTTGTTTTCAAACTATGATAAAATTCAATGAAATAAATATAATAAAGTCCCACTTTTAAATATTAAAACATATTTCAAGCAAAACTAATTATTATTTTAGACATTAATGAAATAATACCACATAGTTAATTTTAATAATATATTATACTCATTCATATTCAATGCTTTTATTTAAACTCTATTTAATTTTAATTAAATTATTTTAAATAAATAACTATAATCACAAATTAACCTTAAAAATGATTGCTTTTACTTAACTTACATCTTAGCCATTTCTATTCGATTCCGATTAACATGATTGAATCAAAAGTAAATCTGAATGCATTGAAAAATAAAATATAATAACTTTCAAAGCATTTAAATTAGATCGGTAGTTGTATTAATCAGGCCATTAATTCGATTAGTTTAATCTGTTTATCCTGTTCAATTAAATAGATTATAAAAGTATTTTTTTAAAAATCCAGTTTAACTACCCAATTTAACTTTTGCTTGATTCAACTAAGTGATATTGATTCTCAAATGAACTAATTTAATGACTTTCTCTAAATTAATATCACGACTGATTCTCGTTGGAAATGAATAAATTGATGAGAAGAGATAGAAATTGGGTGGTAAAGCAGACAGGTTGATTGAATGTAGGAATACCTGCAGAAATGATGTAGAAGGAGATGGTTCAATATCAAAATTCGTTGCCATTGCTTTTAACATGATAATAATATCTACATTTTTCCTCATAATTTCCATAAGATTGCTTTCAATGTTTGGTCCGTACCTATTCCATTGCCCATTCAGAACTTGTAAATTAAGAATCCCCCACCAACTTTTTCATCCCAATTTCAAAGACAAAACCTATCATTTATTGCTGGATTTAATTCCTAAAATAACACCCAACCAAACTGTAATCCGATTCAACGGCTGCAGCCTAATACCTGCCATCCTCCACTTGTTTCAACAAAGCAGCCACATCTACTTCCATTAGCAGCACTCAGCAGAGAATAGAAAAGAAAGGGGGTGCCACGCGGGCACACAAATCGAGTACTTCTCAATATAATAATTTGTTTCCTTTGACTAACAAATTTGGAACATAATAATAATACTCCTCAATATGTTATTATATTATTAATATAATAATAAAATTTGAAAGGTATAATGAGGGATATATGATTGAATTTCTAAAAATACCTTATTTTAAAAATTGACTAAATTAAGTTAATTTTTTCCGAAAAATTACTAGACTAGGCTGAAATAATGAAAACACTTTTAACTCAAAACATTTTTCCTAACTATCATCCCATTCAACAACTATTTAAATATATGTTGAAACCCACCCATGATGGCTTTTTTATTTATTTTTTTATTTTTTATATATAAACTGATCCAATTCTTTTACTTTTTCAATTCAATCTCAACTCTCTCTTTCAAATTTCTCTCAATTCCCTTTTAATTTCTCACTTAATTTTTATTTCTCTCTCAACTCTCTTTTTATTAAAAATTTTAAAATTATTTTTCTGTTACAATTTATTTAATGTTTTTCAAAATTAGTGATGGCAAAATCTCTAATCCGTTTGAATGACAAGCACATCTTGATTGATCAATTGCAAATGGTAATAATTTTTTATTCTATTTAATCTAATTGAATTTAAATATTTTCTTGTTATACTGAAATTTAATATTTTGTATTTTTTTATATGTAGTCTGAAGATAGAATTTTGGAGATGTACATTTGTAGATAGAATTTTTGAGATGTACATTTGTAATCTACCCGCTTCTCTATTGTCTTTAATCGAATCATACTTGAGAGATGTGAGAGATGCGAAATTTTTGCACGTGGCCTATATGGGTAGGAGGTGTAAATTGGATCCCGCACTTGTAAGCGCGTTGGTGAAAATGTGAAAACCCGAGATGCACACATTCGATCTTCCATGCAGCAAGTGTGCTATCACTCTCGAGGATGTGCAGTTATAGCTTGGTTACCGGTGGATGGGCCGGTAGTGATTGAGTTAGTTGTCGTAGCTGATTGGAGAGAGGTATGCGAGCAACTTTTGAATAGGGTTCCAAAAGCGATTTATGAAGCCCGAATAGATATAAATTGGTTGAAAAGGAAATTTTGTGGGCTCGATGCGTAATCAAGTAAAGTCCAAAGAGAATAACACATTTGGGCGTATATCCTTATGATCATCGTGGGTCTCCTAATATCCGATAAATAACGAAATCTTGTCTATTTAAGGTGACTGTTAAAACTCATAGACTTTAGAGTTAAAACTCAGTTGGGGGTCAGCTGTGTTGGCGACGTTGTACCGGGATATGTGTTAGGCAACGAAACCATATAAAATTAAAATCGATAGTTGCATGCTACTATTGCAATCATGGCGTGGTACCAACTTCCATGTTTATGTTCTCGAGCAGACTACCCTTACATATTCCTTCTCGTAACAAGGTAAAATTCATTAGATAATATATTTACGATAATAAAATTATTTAAATTTTAAATTATTATGTTAACATATTATTTTAGTAAGTGGAACCATAAGCTGAGTTACGTGGGACTACCAAAGGAGCTTCAAGATATACGACTTCTATTAGATCAACTATCAGAAGTGGATGTATGTGTTTTTTAAATTTGAATTATATAATATTAACGTAGTTGATTTAAAAATTAATAGTATATGTAAGACCCAAATTTTGCCCAGGGCCCAATAAAATCACAGCCCAAATACTAAAACTCAACTAAAACCCAAAATACCCCAAGCCCAAATACAACCCAAAATAATAAATAAAAAAATAAAAAAAATGAAGAAAAAAAAAACCTAACCTCTTCACCCTATGTGCCGCCCTAATCCGCTTTTGTCTACCACTTGTAAAAAGAAAAAATAGTAAATAAAAAAAAATGTTGTAACAAGGCTATAAAAGCCATCATAAAACCAAATGTAAAGGAGAAGGAGGGATAAAAAAAAACATTGTATTTTCACATAGAGATCAAAAATCCAAAGCAAAAAAGGTTGATTTTAATTTCTTGTATTCCCTTTGTTCATTTTTCATTTTTGTTATTTTATTTCATTTTCTTTATTATATATATATATATATATATATATATATATATATACATAATTTAATTGAATTACTTATTTGAATTCCCTTGCAAACATGTTTATATTTTTCCTTTAAATCTATTTATGTATACCATTTATTCCCCAATTTTAAATTATACTTTGTTTATTTCAAACACTTGCCTATATTACTATTTTTTTATATACAATGTTTATATTAAGTTTTATGCTTTATGTATCTTGTTAATTGTTGGTAAGTAAATCTTGTTTCAAATTATTTTGTATAATTATTGATTTATATTATATAGTATGTTATTCTTATATTCTTTTGTATATTCTTACATGGTTGCATTTATATAATTCATCTATATTACAACTTGTTAATATGTACATTATTCGTTTTAAAATTTTATATAGTTACACATTACTATTGCTATGCACATAATATATATTATATACATATATACATTTTTGAATCTTGGTTTTAAATTATTTTGCATAACACTAACTTTAAATTTCCTCTTATAATACTTATTTTGAAGCTCATTTATATGTTAAACTTTTATACTTTATGTATTATTTATTTTTATTTTTATTTATTTTACGATCTATTGTAAATTTTTTGCATATATTATCTGTTTATGTGTATATATATATATATATATATATATATATATATATATATATATATAATTTAGCTACTTTTAAATTGTTCATTCCAAGTTTATTTGTTTTAACATTTTTATTACCTTTTAAAATATTTTTCTTAAAATAGATTTTTATTTAACCATTAGTTAGAAACGTTAAATAGTGTATGTGGTAAGATTATTATCATTGGGCATGTTTCAATTTTCATGTTTGTACTTTTCAAAAATTGTATAATATATTATTGATATATGTTTTCCATATTTGTTACTTTATTTTTCACCCCCATGTATTATATTATGATTGAGATTGCCAACCTATTTGCTTGAAATCAACCTATTTGCCTGAAATTATTCATTTCATTCTTTGCTTCAAATGAATCGAATAAATACGTTGCAAGTTTGTTTCCATAATCACTCCCTTTAAAAAAAATTAAAATTTCAAAGCGAGGTAATATTTCGTGTTTGGTAATTCGAGAAATTGTGCCCTAACTTGTTGGGTTTCGATTTTCTGTTTGACCAAATAAATATTCTCTCGAGATTTCATCCATGTTTTTTTCAAATTAAAAATAAGGCAATATTTCGAATTTAGGAAATTCAAGAAAATAGTACCCTAACTTACTAGGTTTCAATTTTTTTTGTTTAACCTAAATAACTAAATATCCTTTTGAAATTTCAAAAGCATGAGTTTTGGAAATTATAAAATGATCTTGTATCGAGGATTTGAAATGTTGTGTCCTATCGTTCTGGGTTGCGCTTTTTCATTTGTTCAAAACAATCGAAGATCCCTTTGGAATTTCACTCACGTTTTCTAAAAACTCTTTAAAATGAAAGAAATGTTCGATGTTTGGCAATTCGAGGAATAGTGCCCTATCGTGTTGGGTTGCAATCTCCCGTTTGTTCAAAATAATCGAATGTCTCTTCGGAATTTCACTCATATCTTCCAAGGTGAGGCAATGGTCAATATTTAGAAATTCAAGGAATCGTGGCCTACTGAGCTAGGTATCGATTTTTCGTTGGACCAAATAGTTGGGCATCCTTTTGTTATTTTCGAATTATAAATTTTCGAACGTCGAAACAAGAAGATTTTTGGCAAATGACTCGGGTTATTCAAATGTTATTAACAAGAACCACATTTCAAAAACATTTTTAATTTTAGACAAAAGGACAGTATTTAATCGATTTGGTACCAATTTTGGGCGTAATGAGGGTGCTAATCCTTCCTCATACTAACCGACTCCCCAGCCTATTTTCTCATATTTTTGTAGACCAAAATCATTGTTTTAGTAAACCAAAATGTTTTATTAAAACAACCCAAATTTCTAGGTGATCCGATCACACCTAAACAAGAAAAGATTGGTGGCAACTCCATTTTCGCTTTCCAAAAAGTCGATCCGTTATTTTTAAATAAAAAAAACGAAAAAAATGGTTTCAACAGTATATATATAACTACAATTTTTATTATTTTAATATAGTTTAAATGGATGCCATACTCCAATTCGAAAATTCAAGAACGTATCACATCTTAATTCTTGGTGAATCCTAACATCTGATACGTGAAAGTGTCATTGCTAGTGTACACTATGGTGGAGATGTACGAGTCAGATAGAGTAATACGATAGGTCAGGTTTAGGCAAACGATTCCACTGGCACCCCAAGACATTAAAGATTTACACCATATCGACTTGCGGGGAAGAATGGATGAGCATTGGCCTATATTCCACGCGAAATATATCAACCTTTGGAACAATGGGTACGAGTTTTTACCTACACGCGAAGTTATTATCGCTTTAGAGTTAGCCAGTGATCTGGAATACATACTATGGTTTAGATACCATGGCAAGCCATATCTATTTAAGGAATAGGCGGGGGGTAGAAAATGTTATACGAGGAGGTCACGACGGACGCCTAGGCATTTAAGGTTTAGAGTAGTTACCGAAGCGGGTCCATCTTCTACACTTACACAAGAACTGACACCAATGGCCGCACCAGCCCCCGGTCAATTTGGCTTGACTTATTCTAATGCTTGCACTAACCCTGTCATTTTTACACAAGCACCATATCTTGCACCACATTTTTCTAATTCTACATTGATGTTAGATTTTTTTTTTTGGACATCCGTCCTTGACATATTACATGCTGATGACATCTACGTTTCAAACGACGATGATTCCAATGACGATGTATAGGTCATCAATGTTTGGGGCATCGAATAGAAGTCCGATCGTTCTACCATCGGTGTATAGGACATAATATAGTTACGAGCCTATGCTGATGGTGTCGCAAACACCTCCAGGATCATTGTTCTACCAAGTTGGACCATCTTCATAACCACTTATTCCTAGAATAGAGGATACACTATGACAACTAAGGAGCACTCCATAATCAACCACAGATGAAGGTGAAAAAGATAAGAGGTAGAGACCACAACCTGTACTTGAGTGTAGACGTAACGAAGAAGGTGGGGAGGCCGATACACAGCTTAAACTAAGAAGAACTCTGCATATAACCTAAGAATTGGTAATCCACCGGTAATATGCATCTGCACCATCACCTCCAACCCCCTTGCGCCTCTAATATCGAAAGCGTCATATCTGACGGGGTCGACCGAAGCACAAAATTAATACTTAAGTGACGATACTCTTATCTGGTTTGATTCGACAATTTTTTTGCCTAATTCTTCTACGCAGATCTGATAATTGTATGTTTAGGTTAAAAGTCAAATGTGTTGTGTTCCTTGATAAAAAAAAAAAAAGAGAGACCTCATTCTCAATGTCACGCACTTCACGTAATAAGCAATAACATTAATTTGTCCACTCATTTTCAACAAAATAACATGCTTTATGTTGAAACCATTTTTATTTTGAAAAATGGGGATCGACTTTTAAACGAGGTATGGAGTCGCCACCAATCCTTTTTGTTTAGGTGTGATCGGGTCATCTTGTAATCGATCATTTTAATAAAGCATTTTGGTTTATTAAAATAACATTTTTGGTCTATGAAAAACTAGAAAACGGATTCAGGAGTCAGTTACGAGCGAGGAAGGATTAGCACCCTTGCAACTCCCAAAATTGATACTGTATTGATCAATTAACGCTCTAATGTTGAAAAGTTGAAAAGATTTTAAAACACGATCCTTTTAAAAATGTTTAGATATCCTAAATTGAATATTGAGATTTTTTCGTTCAGAAGGAATAAAATATCATATCCAGCACGGTAGGACACAACATTTCCAAACCTCGATACCAAATCATCTCATGATTTCCAAAACTCGTGCATTTGAAATTTTAAAAGGATATTTGGCTCTTTGGCCAAACGGTAAATCGAAACCTAGCACGATTGGGCATGATTTATCGAATTTCCAAATACGAAATATTGCCTTATTTTAATTTAAGAAAACATGGATGAAATTTCAAAAGGATATTCTGTATTTTAGTCGATGAAAAATAGAAACCCAGCACGATTGGGCATGATCTCTCAAACTTCTAGATACGGAATATTGCCTCATTTTAAGAGGTTTTTTTTTTTTTAAATGAGGGTGATTATAAAAGCGGTGAAATACATTTATTCGGTTTATATAAAAAAATGAATTGAACAATTTAAGATGACAAAGTAAGCAAGCTCGATCATAAATCAATACACAGAAATCCAAAAGCAAAGTAACTAATATGGAATATGTACATAGTTAATATATTACACCATTTATCAACGATATTATAAAGGTGCATATATGTAAATTAAAACACACAAAACAAACAATAAACAAACGAACAATACATAAAAAAACTATATGTATGTAGACAAACAATACATGCAAAACTTTAAAATTAATTATAAAATAAATAAAAATAAGTAATGCATAAAATACAAAATATTGATCTATCTAAATTAATAATATACATATAATGAAAAACTTATTATAAATATATGTACGAAATAATAATATAAAACGTTTGAAATAAACAAAAATACATCATAAAATAACTTTAAAAGGCATAAATTATATATAAATTTAAAAGGAAATGTATAATCACAAATAGATTTAAAAGAAAATACATAAAATAATATAAAATTAACAATATATATAAAAAAATAATGTACAACAATTCAAAGTGATGATATAGTAAACATTTACATATATATAAGTGTAAGAAATAATTTTATAACAAAGCAATATAAATGATATACAAAACATTATATATATATATATACAAATAAATAATATACACAAAATACAAATAGCTTAATATAAATAATATATACACAAATAATAATATAATATTTAAAAATGTTCATAGAAGAGAAAATAAATAAAATATAATAAAACAGAATGAAAATATACAAAAGAAAATAACAACAAGAAAAAATTAAAATAAGGTGGAATCAATTAACAAAATGTTAAAATAATATGAAAAGGGGAAGAATGAATGAATTATAAATAATATAAAACATGAATTTTAAAAGAATTCAATGGAAATAAAAACAAAATTAAGGGGATAATTTGTAAACAAATAGAATTCCTAAAGCTTGACAAGGACTAGAATGAAATGTGCCCAAATAAATAGGGATTTAAAATACAAATATTCCAACTCACAAAAGGCAGTATTTAAATGAGGAGCAAATTAAAACGATGAGCAAATCCTTCGAAATAAAAACCGTTATTCAATCGTTGTTTTTTGTGTTCGTATTCAGCATCTCCTCTTATTTTCTCCAAAAAAAAAGCCCTCCTTTACAATAGTTTTGAATAGCTTTTATAGTCAAATTTTACAACTAATTGCCTCCTTCCATGGTGGCAAGTGGGGTAATGGAGTTAGTGGGGTGGTTTACTGGGGTGATGGAGTTAGTGGTAGGTTTAGTAGGGTGCTAATTGGATGGTTGGTGTTCTGGGCTCTGCTTGTTGGGCCTGGGCAAAATTTGGGCTCTACAGTTGCCCCACTTTACTCATTGTCGTGTAACGGGAACGGGGCAAAGACTTTAAAAGGGCCAATTTTGCCTGGTCTTCCTGGGTCTTGATTTCTTGATGCTTTATTTCTTCAGGTAGCTTCACTTTAATCCACTACGTCTTCAGAGGTATAGGAATTTTCGTTTCAATCTACTCCACTACTGCTTAAGGAGATAAGATCTGTAATTTTCAGCCTGTTTCCCTACTACTTAGGGGGTTAAGGCTTACTGTCTTTGATCTGCTCCACTACTGCTTAGGCAGATAAGATCTGTAATCTTCTGCCTGTTACCCTACTGCTTAGGGGTTAAGGCTCACCATCTTCGATCTGCTTCACTAGTGCTTAAGGGAGATCTGTATTTCCCAGCCTGTTACCCTACTGCTTAGGGGGTTAAGGCATGCTATCTTCGATCTGCTCCACTACTGTTTAGGGGAAATCTGTATTTTCCAACCTGTCACCCTACTGCGTAGGGGGCTAAGGCTTGCTGTCTTCGATCTGCTCTACTATTGTTTAGGGGAGATCTGTATTTCCCAACCTGCTACCCTACTACTTAGGAGGTTAAGGCTTGCTATCTTCGATCTGCTCCACTACTTTTTAGGGGAGATCTGTATTTTCCAGCCTATTACCTTACTGCTTAGGGGGTTAAGGCTCATACTTTTAACCTGCTATTTTGCTACCTCAGATAGATAAGGCCCGCGGCTAAAATATGCTCCATAGCCGAGACATAGAGATAAGACTTGCCATTTCTAATCTACTTCATAGCCGATACATGGAGATAAGATCTGTAATTTTTAGCCTGTTACCCTACTGCTTAGGGGGTTAAGGCCCGTATCTTCAACCTGCTCTCTTGCTACCTCAGAGAGATAATGCCAGTGGCTAAAATCTATTTCATAACCGATACATGAAGATAAGACTCGCCATTTTTGATCTACTTCATAGCCGATACATGGAGATAAGATCTGTAATTTTCAGCCTGTTACCCTATTGCTTAGGGGGTTAAGGCTCGTATCTTCAACCTGCTCTCTTGCTACCTCAGAGAGATAAGGTCGTTGGCTAAAATCTGCTCCATAGCAGATACATAGAGATAAGATTCACCATTTCTGATCTGCTCCATAGCCGATATATGGAGATAAGATCTGTAATTTTTCAGTCTGCTTCCTGCAACTTCAGGAAGATAAGACTTGTATCTTCAACCTGCTCTCTTGCTACCTCAAAGAGATAAGGTTGGTGGCTAAAATCTACTCCATAGTCGATACATGGAGATAAGACTCGCCATTTTTTATCTGCTCCATAGCCGATACATGGAGATAAGATCTGTAATTTTCAGTCTGCTTCCTACAACTTCAGGAAAATAAGACTTGTATCTTCAACCTGCTCTCTTGCTACCTCAGAGAGATAAGGTTAGTGGCTAAAATCTGCTCCATAGCCTATACATGGAGATAAGACTCGCCATTTTCGATCTGCTCTATAGCCGATACATGGAGATAAGATCTGTAATTTTCAGTCTGCTTCCTGCAACTTCAGGAGGATAAGACCAGTGGTTAAAATTTGTTTTATACCCGATACATGGAGATAATACTCGCCATTTCTGATCTGCTCCATAGCTGATACATAGAGATAAGATCTATAATTTGAAGCCTGTTACCCTACTGCTTAGGGAGTTAAGGTTCGCAACTCTACCGATACACTGCATTGTCCTCTGAGGAACATAATCTGTAAAATCGATTTCATGTATATAAGCTTATGCCAAACATTTAGGATGCTATGATTGAAATGAATCAAATGCTCCTAGCTAGATGTGATACTTATGCCAAATAATTAGGATGCTATGATCAAAATGAATCAAATGCTCTTAACTAGATGTACTATGAATGACATTGGTATGAATGTAAAATGTCATGAGAAATGCCCCTTTTTTATGCTTAAAGTGTCATAACTCATTATTCATCAGGGTCTTATCACTGACGTATTAATTGTCATCTTGTTTGGCTGGTATTCTTGACAAAAAACCCAAAAAAACAATCCTAGATGTGATACTTATGCCAAATAATTAGGATGCTATGATCAAAATGAATCAAATGCTCTTAACTAGATGTACTATGAATGACATTGGTATGAATGTAAAATGTCATGAGAAATGCCATTTTTTTATGCTTAAAGTGTCATAACTCATTATTCATCAGGGTCTTATCACTGACGTATTAATTGTCATCTTGTTTGGCTGGTATTCTTGACAAAAAACCCAAAGAAACAATCCTATTCTGCTCAGCAAGCTTGCCCCAATGTAGTTTCAAAGTCCCTTTCACTGTACCTTCTGGGACATAAAGTTTGTACTTCCCACTGCAACTTCAAGGGAATAACATTTGGTTTCTTCTATCAATCCTGTTGCAACTCAGAGGTATAGGATTCGTACCATCTTCTTCAATCAAATGATCTATTACACCCCTCTTTGAGTAATTTAACCATATGCGTATGCAGTACATCAATTTTCTTTTTTGAGCTGATCCCATTTAATGCTTGGGTGAACATTGTTCGTCATTCGTCGAGGTTGTATCACCGATGCCACATCTTGTATCTGATACTTTTGATAAAAAATATAAAGAGATAGTGACAATTTAGACTCCTTTTTCCAACCCTTAAGTTTGGTAAGTTCTAAATAATAGTCCTGTTTCAGGTTCTTATATTATTTAGAAGCTTCCAGAGTAATATGCAGAACCTCTTTTGTGAAGGTATTATTAGTCCACTAATCATTATTTCAATGCAAAAATGCTTAAAAAAAGGATCATAACAATAGACCAGAAGGAAATTAGGAGCATAGCTCAAAGTAAGTAAGCAAATGTAACTTTAAGAAGGAAATTTATTGGAGTGTATCTTAAAAAGAATAAGATAATCAAAGATATTAAATCCAAAAACTGGTGAAATGAAAAATTAGGTGCCCCAGATATTGCAGCCTAAGCTTCTCTGTACGAACTTCTTGAGGACCATTTTGAGCTTGACATGTGTTTAGGAGATCTATAGTACTTTGTCGATGCCCCAAGACATAACGTACTTCCTATTCATTGATTCCAACATAGCAAGACTACCATATGTCTCATCTTAGGTCGAAATTTGAATTGTCCATTTCGGGTTTTCAATTCAAAACCCCTTTGGTCTCAAGGTGCCCTTTTGCGGGTTTTTGCCTTGGCCTCTCCTTTTTCTTTTCCTTTTATTTTTTGTGTTTTTTTAAACCATTAACTATGACTGAATCTGAGTTCACCGGATTGGGCAGATCCTTGCCATCCATTTCGGTCAATATCATTGCTCCTCCAGAATAGGCATTCTTTACTACATAAAGTCCCTCTCAATTTGGCATATTTCTTCCTTTGAAATCCTTTTATATAGGAATAGTCATCTACAATATCAAGTTCCCCTCGTGGAATTCTTTAGGATAAACCTCTCTGTCATAAGCCCGCATCATCTGACTGTGGCGGGCATCCTTTAAATTTGACTGAACATATCGGGATTGGATTCATTCTGCCTCATCTCATTTTAATTCTGACAAGACTCGGAGAAAAGGAATCTTATTTTCAAAACCATTTTTATCCCATAAACCAATTAGCAATGTGTTGCCCCAGTGAAGATCCTAGTTAACATTCAATAAGCATAGAGGGTAAATGATAACTTCTTTATGTCAATCTTTACAAGTCTCGGTTACCTTCTACAATCTCTTTTTGTTGTTTTTGTTTTTGTTTTTTCTTTTTGGCCGCATTTGCTGTATTAGGATATGACGTCTGATCTTTGAACAAACTGTAAACTTTTGACATTGTGTAATTGTATTAGACATGATCTTTTCTGACATTGCTTGTCGGCACCCCTTTTTTTGAAATTTGACGACTACCGACCTTGTAATATTGGCATATGAAGCGACCCTCACCCTCTTCATGAAGTCATCGAATACCACCAAGATAAATCGATGTATATTAGATGAGAATGACCTGATAACATCCATGCCCCACATATAGAAAATCTATGAAGAAATGGAGATGGTACATAAGTCCTGTCTTCCTCCATTAGGCATTTACGGCGTAACTAATACAATCCCCTTCTATGGTGGATCAGTAGCATCCGAACCTCATGATTAACCTGGCTAACGTAAAATCATTAGCATGTGTCCTTCTGACACCCGTACGAACCTTTTAGCATCCATAGGTCTTAGTAGCCCAGGCATATCTTGATACGATCATGCGAAAACATCTTTAAATTCTTGAAATAACTCAATGATGTCTCGCTTTAATTTGTGGTGATACTAGTTTCGATCTTTGCTCTTTCTCTTTTCTTAGGCTCGCAATGTCCACTATCCCTTTGTAGAGTAGGATCTATTTTTCATCTTGTTCTACTACCAGGACATAGGATACAATCTCTGTCATCTTCAAAATCTTGAGATCCGCTTAAACACATATCTAACCCCAAAAGGGAGTCAGTTACAGCGTTGCTCCTGTCGTTGATATCGGGACAAAGGCACACTTCCAAAGAATAAATGATTCTATGGATGATTATTTGTATGGTATAATCATGAATGAAGCATATTTAAAAGACAGTCAAAAGAATATATTAAGAATGAAAGAATTTTTATTCAAAGAGATGCATTTGATTGAAATAAAGATTTTGAACACAAGTCTATTTCACAAAAGGATTCTTGTTGCCCCTAGGCTTAAAGCAACAAACGCGTTTTGAACATTACTCTAGATCAGCTCTAAAAATATAGGGATCTCTTCCACAGTCCCATTATTCAAAACATTCCCAAGTACATAAGGGTTTGGAAATTTCCATTTCCTAGTTCCCTCTTCAGATATATCATTAAGATTCCCCAATATGTCATTCGGATAGATAGCTAGTGGTTACAACCCTCGGCTGGCCTACATTGACCAATTTGGAAGGCATGCTCACAATGTTCACTTCATTTTTATTTCTCTTTTGGGTTGACCTTTTGGCGCTTTCTCCCGCATCTATCTTCCTGCTCCTTATTACGTTTTCAATCAATTCACCAGGCATTATCATATCTGAAAAGCTCAGAGTAATGCTTCCCAACATATGGTTAATGAACGAGGCTTTCAGAGTATTGATGAAAAGCATAGTAGTCTCTTTTTCTATGAGAGGTGGCTGAACTTGCATGGCAACTTTCCTCCACCTTTGTGCGTATTGTCGAAAACTCTCATTCGGTTTCTTTTCCATGCTCTGTAAAGTAATCCTATCAAGAGTCATAACCGTCACATGACTATACTGTTTCATAAAAGCTTGTAGTAGATCTTTCCATGAATTGATCTGGGTACGGCTCAATTGGTTGTACCATTTAGATGTTGCCCCAACCAACTTTCTTGGAAACAGTGAATCAATAACTGGTCATTATTGACATACCCAGTCATTCGTCTGCAAAACATGGTGATGTGAGCTTCGGGACAGCTAGTCCCGTTATACTTTTCAAATTCAGGCATCTTGAACTTGTAAGGAAGTATTAAGTCTGGAACCAAGCTCAGGTCATTGGCGTTAATTCTATGATTATCATCAGCTTTTTTTATTGCCTTGAATTTTTCCTCCAACCACCTATATCGATCCTCGAGTTGTTTTGGCAGTTTCATCTTTTTTTTTTTCCATTTCGTTCGAATCAAGAACTACAGGGGTAGTTGGATTACCCTACGGATTGGAGTCTGAGCCTATCAGATAATTCACTGGTGCTGAGGTACTGGCCTGATTTTGCTGAGTTTTGATAATTGGTACACCTTGCAGACATGCCTGTGCATTTGTCGGAGTGAAACCCGGAGGATAGAGAGACTCCTCATTGTCCACCCCAGCATTGATCATGAAGCTTTCCCTCTTTTATATCCCCTTAGTCAGCAATTGGGACAACTGGTTCATCATATTCTTTTGAGACTTTAGCACTTGGTCTCTCATATCTTACCATATCTTCATCAGTTGCTATTGCATTTGTATTTGTAACTGGTCATGCATCTCTCTTTGAAGTTTTTTAAGTCTTTCCAATCTTTGTTCCATATCTTTTGCCTTAGCACGGGTACCGTAACGATGCGTGGTTGGTAAGTTTTTAACGGTTTCCAGATTAACTGAAATGATTTCAATTAATTAGGGTCCTTTTGTGAAAATCTAATGTAAATGATACAATGATGCAATGCAATGCAATGCAAATGCATGAAATGAATGCAAAAAGAAAGAAAGGCGTTGATTCTGAATTCAATTCTATTAGAACAACTTTTTTAGAAAACAAATTCCTTTACATCAAACGGATTATATAAGCGGCTTTGTCCTCATATTCCCAGGCGAGAACACCGATCCTTTCGTAAAAGTCAAATCTCGCATGCTTCCAATAAATACTTCCATTAGCTACTTTTGCTTGATCTAGGCCACAATTTATTATCCTTGCGATGTTGATTAGATCCTTTAAGAAAGTTGAGACGTGACGTCTTTCAAATAATCTTTATTGGCTTGAGTCCTCGAGCAATAAAACAAAATCTTGTTTTCCTTCGTGAACTATCAGTCTTTTTCGTT
Organism: Gossypium arboreum; assembly: GCF_025698485.1. Lineage (NCBI taxonomy): Eukaryota > Viridiplantae > Streptophyta > Magnoliopsida > Malvales > Malvaceae > Gossypium > Gossypium arboreum. Next base: position 4,882,362 of record NC_069081.1, read on the forward strand.
GTGTTTATTTAGACTATATTTGGACAACCGTATTATAATCCACTTTATCAAGAAATCCGTTCTCCTATGACAAGCTGTTCTATTTAACAATCAAATATAAATCAACACCTCCTTTCTATGATGATGTAATGCAATGCAGTTATAAACAAAACAAAACACGTTAGCACAAGAGAACGAACACCTATTCAGATGACCGCCAGTATTTGGCATGGCTCTACCTAGCGTAGGCTCCTAAGTCTTTCTATATATGGTTCGGTTCTAAAGAAAGGGTACCTGAACCAGCAGATTCCTCAATCCTTACCCATTATAGGCTCATATGGACCGAGTTCAGTTCAGAGTAATACATTTCCCTATGGTTGCACGGAGGTGAAAACCTTACGAAGATATAGGTACGGATGTATCCCGAAAGCGATTCACTATCCTGCACGGAGGTAAAAACCTCACGAAGGAAATAGTTTCTCACTCTCACGTAAAAGGTGTGACCACAACAGTCATGCAATGCAATGCAAGAGTACCCTAGAAACTCAAACCACAACACTCATACAAAATGACCCAACAAATGTAATAAAAGGATCGTAATTTTCAAATCTAATTTTCAGAAATTAACCAATTTACGGCTTGACTCTCTTAAGTCCCCAAAGGAGTCGCCAAGCTGTTGAAACCATTTTTATTTTGAAAAACGGGGATCGACTTTTAAACAAGGTATGAAGTCGCCACCAATCCTTTTTGTTTAGGTGGAATCAGGTCACCTTGTGATCGATCATTTTAATAAAGCATTTTGGTTTATTAAAATAACGTTTTTGGTCTACGAAAAACTGGAAAATGGATTCGGGAGTCAGTTACGTACGAGGAAGGATTAGCACCCTTGCAACGCCCAAAATTGGTACCGTATTGATCAATTAACGTCCTAATGTTGAAAAGTTGAAAAGATTTTAAAACACGATCCCTTTAAAAATGTTTAGATATCCTAAATTGAATATTGAGATTCTTTCGTTCAGAAGGAATAAAAGATCATATCCAGCACGGTAGGACACAACATTTCCAAACCTCGATACCAAATTATCTCATGATTTCCAAAACTCATGCATTTGAAATTTTAAAAGGATATTTGGCTATTTGGCCAAACGGTAGATCGAAACCCAGCACGATTGGGCACGATTTATCGAATTTCCAAATACGAAATATTGCGTCATTTTAATTTAAGAAAACATAGATGAAATTTCAAAAGGATATTCTGTATTTTAGTCGAATGAAAAATCGAAACCCAACACGATTGGGCACGATCTCTCAAACTTCTAAATACAAAATATTGCCTCGTTTTAAGAGGTTTTTTTTTTTTAAATTGAGGGTGATTATAAAAGCAGTGAAGTACATTTATTCGGTTTATATAAAAAAATGAATTGAACAATTTAAGATGACAAAGTAAGCAAGCTCGATCATAAATCAATACACAGAAATCCAAAAGCAAAGTAACTAATATGAAATATGTACATAGTTAATATATTACACCATTTATCAACGATATTACAAAGGTGCAGATATGTAAATTAAAACATACAAAACAAACAATAAACAAAAGAACAATACATAAAATAAACTATATGTATACGACAAACAATACATGTAAAACTTTAAAATTAATTATAAAATAAATAAAAATAATTAATGCATAAAATACAAAATATTGATCTATCTAAATTAATAATATACATATAATGAAAAACTTATTATAAATATATGTACAGAAATAATAATATAAAACGTTTGAAATAAACAAAAATACATCATAAAAGAACTTTAAAAGGCATAAATTATATATAGATTTAAAAGGAAATGTATAATCACAAATAGATTTAAAAGAAAATACATAAAATAATATAAAATCAACAATATATATATAAAAATAATGTACAACAATTCAAAGTGATGATATAGTAAACATTTACATATATATAAGTGTAAGAAATAATTTTATAACTAAACAAGATAAATAATATACAAAACAATATATATATATATATATATACGAATAAATAATATACACAAAATACAAATAGCTTAATATAAATAATATATACACAAATAATAATATAATATTTAAAAATGTTCATAAAAGAGAAAATAAATAAAATATAATAAAACAGAATGAAAATATACAAAAGAAAATAACAAAAAGAAAAAATTAAAATAAGGTGGAATCAATTAATAAAATATTAAAATAATATGAAAATGGGGAAGAATGAATGAATTATAAATAATATAAAAACATGAATTTTAAAAGAATTCAATGGAAATAAAACCAAAATTAAGGGGATAATTTGTAAACAAATAGAATTCCTAAAGCGTAGACAATGACTAGAATGAAATGTGCCTAAATAAATAGGGATTTAAAATACAAATATTCCAACTCACAAAAGGCAGTATTTAAATGAGGAGCAAATTAAAACGATGAGCAAATCCTTCGAAATAAAAACTGTTATTCAATTGTTGTTTTTTGTGTTCGTATTCAACATCTCCTCTCATTTTCTCCAAAAAAAACCCCTTTACAATAGTTTTGAATGGCTTTTATAGCCAAATTTTACAACTGATTGCCTCCTTCCATGATGGCAAGTGGGGTAATGGAGTTAGTGGGGTGGTTTAGTGAGGTGATGGAGTTAGTGGCGAGTAGGGTGATGGAGTTAGTGGTCGGTTTAGTGGGGTGCTAATTGGATGGTTGGTGTTCTGGGCTCTGCTTGTTGGGCCTGGGCAAAATTTGGGCTCTACACTTTACATGTTCGAAACTAAAACATTACGCAGAAAAATAGTGTTGTAATTAAATATGAACAACAAAAATTGATCCTTACTTAATGCAAATTGTGTGGTAGCTCCAAATTATGGCTTATGAAATGCCTTGCGAACTTCCTCTTCTTTTGATTCTTCTTACAATTTTGTTTGCTTATAAGCCTTATGCCACTCAATACTGAAAGTTATCCTTTTATAAAGTTGAGGTGAATGGCAATTGATTCAAAAATTTTTTTCGAGTGAATGGGGAGTTGAAAGTGTTAGAGAGAAAACACTCCACGTAGGGCACATTTTCAATGCATTGTCAGAAAAAAAACACTGAAAGTGCGTCCAATTGGACACGTTTTTAGCTGACATGGCATGAAAACGCGTCCAGCTAGACGCACTTTTCGTGTTTTTTTCCTGATAGTGCACTGAAAACACGTCTTACATGGAGCGTTTTCCCTCTAGCACTTTCATCTCCCTACTTATTCCCACTTGCCCATAAGATATCCCAGGATTATCGGGATATATTTTCTAAAGAAATCTGGTCTACCTCAACCTCTAGTAAAAAAACCATTGAAAGTTTAAAAATACTGCACTGAAAAATCTGATCGACCTCAACCTCTCGTAAAAAAACTAAACAAAATTCAATTGCATTCGAGAAAAATTACAAACTAAGAGTTAATCAAATCGAGTAATTCGAGTTTTAATTATAAACCGAATTAAATTTTATGATTTGAATATATGATTTGTGTAAATACAATGATTGTAAATGTTAAATTAAATAATTATTAACTTAAAATCTCAAAAAATTATAAAAAAACTTTTAAAAAACTAAAAACCTGACACAACTCTAAACCCATAAAACCTAAAATTCACAAATCCTTAACCTTACTTTTAAAAAAATCAAAACCCTAACCTTAAAAAAAAAACTTCCGATTAAAAGTGTCTTTATTATTTCAACTTAATTTCGTAATTTTTCAGAAAAACAACCTAATTCAATAAATTTAAAAAAAAGGAGCGATATTTTTAAAAAATTCAGTGGCATATATGGGAGGTAAAGGGAAGATACTTCAGGGATTGTGAAAACCAATGAAAAATAAATGCTGAGCAGTTGTGTACTGCCTATTTCCTCGAACGTTTACGTAATGAATGAAACATTAACACGCCAAAAGGTTCTGCAAAATTCTGTCCCTCCACTTACTTACACTCACTCACCCACTGCTAGGATTACGTACTTTATTTGTAACATTTTTTTTATTAATCCAATAAACTTAAATTGAATTTCAAAACCATTTTAATACAACAAATTGAAATATCAATCGGAAATTAGGTTTACTCTCTTTATGAAATCATATATTAATTTCATTTAAAAAAATGAAATGATAGATGATATAATAATTTGGATAAAGCATAAATAAGGCTTCAGAATCCGTTTCAAAGGTTGGGATTGACAAAGAATACATTAGGCCCATACCGTACACATATTCCAAACCACTAGTTAGATATTTTCAGACCCCTTTCTTCACAAATATCGAACATCAAATTATAAGTTCCTCATCATCATTAGCTAATTCACAATCATATGAGCCAAGTCAAGTTACAATAAACCTAATGGTTAAGCAATCCAAACTAGAGAGCAATTACAAGTAAAATCAAATGAAGATGGCGCATGGCAATGGCATGAATCACCTCCAGTCCAGTACAGAGATGCTGGTTTTTTGTTCTCTAGAAACTATACTTGAATCCAAGGCCATGCTTCCCATAAACACACCCGGGTTTCATATACAAAAAGGGTGACTTTTTGGAAGTATGCATCTTGGCAAAGACCCTCTTCCCTAATTTCCTCATCCTTTGCATTCCCAGTTTCCCACTGAATGCTCGTGGCACCAACTCATCATCCAATTCATCATCACCATCATCCACTTCCTGCTCACCATCCCCATCACAGGCATATCCTTGAATCAGGCGAGGGGTGAGGGTGTCCTTTGGAGAGGAAAGGGAATCATCATCAGAGACAGAGATAACATCACCAGAATCATCATCATCATCATCATCATCATCATAATCAGAGGAGTTCACGAATTCCCAATAAGAAAGATGGTCTTCTTTTCCCAAGAGAATCATTTCTGGGTCATTTTCCATGGTTGAAAAGAAGTCAACCTCACAATTGGTTTGCATCTCTTTTTCACTGGTTTTTGTTATTGATATTTGATGGGAGGGAAGTCTGAAAGTTCTCTTAAAGCAAGCAAATGCAGAGACGTTAGCGGACCACGTTTCTCACTTCGTCTTGGATTGGACCACGTTTTCTCAACTAATAACTATCTACCACGTCCTTTAACCCAATACCTACCTCCCACCTATTCATTTGTTTTTTTGGGCCGGAACTAACATCTACAAAATAATTCGAGTGTGATTTGTAGAGGGACGGTCCTTTCTTCAATATCAAAATAAAAAAGGGTCCAAGTTTTATTTAAATTTCAGGATTGGTCAGAGGCAATTTTACAATAATCTACCTATGCCACCATGACTTGATTCCTCTGTACTGAAGTTGGGTTTCATCTAATCTCATATTGGTTTTTAGAACTTTTTATCTAGAGTTTATTTAATTAATGTATTTGATTTAATAGGTTTGAAGTGCGAATGATTGGAAGTTGAAGTGCTAGAACTCGAATTAAGGAGATTGTGAAATGAAAACATTTGAATGACAGTAACCAAGACAAGTATCACAACTTAAAAGCAACCAATCAAACCATTGCTGATCCATCATATTATTCATAGCCTACACTTTATGTGCAGTGCAGAGAAATACTCAAATCAATGGAAACCCAAAAAGTAATCAGAGGAAATGTAAAGCGAATTACATTGAAATGAAACGTAAGTCTCGCCTATCAACCATTTTCTGTTTTAACAAGGGCCCTCTCTCACCATTCTTGCCCATCAAAGATTAACAAGAATAGCCTAAATCAAAATTCCCTGTTTCTTTATTATTATTATTATTATTATCATTATATCTTAATTTCAAAACCAAAACAAAAAAATAAAAAACAAAAATTGATGGTGCAAAGAATTTTAACCCATATCAAAATTTCTTCATGCTTCTTACCTTTTGCCTGCAGTGAAGAATCAATCGACATGCCTGGTTTTGTTGGCACAGCGAGTGAGGTAGGGGAAGCCTGAAACAAGACTCTTGACAAAAGTAGTGCAATCATCGAATTTGATTGCGAATTTGTGAAGGAGAACAGAGCAGTCCTGATGCATCTGCCCCGACAACAGCGATATCACATACAGCACACAATTGCCCATCCTGGCTAGGGACGAAGCGAGCAGTGCAATATGGGCAGGATACATCCTTCTGTCCCCGGTAAATTGGCACATAAGTTGCCCCACAAGTCACGAATGGGTTTCTGAAGTCATAGTTCAGCTGAGAGGCATCTGTCATCTTCCTCTCTGCGGCTTGGAGCACTTGTCTTGCTGTCTTTGCTTGATTCTCATTTGTGGGGTTTGTTTCTAATAGTCGCCGGGCAAAGTTACCTGCTGTAGCCAGGTTCTTAGCCTTATAGCAGATGGTCATTGCATTCAGCAGAGCAAGTCTGAGGTGAGGCAGTTGAAGGTTGCAGTGGGTGAAGTAGGCAGCAAGCTCCTGCTGGCGTACTGGATTGTCTTTCATCTCTCTTCGCTTCAGCTCCATCTGCAGACCAAGTACATACTCCTTGGCAATAATAATTAACTCCTTGACTTCATCAACTTCCCTCCCTGACTCCACAACAATCAATGGAACCGTATGAAGAATGCTGAGGAAGAGCCGAAGAGCCTCAGTGAATTTTCCAGCTGTTGTGGCCTTGTACCCAGCCTTCAGCTTATCATCCAACTGAGAAAAATTGAATACAAGGGCTGGTGGACACCTAACATTAGGAGCAGCAGACTCACTCCATCCCCTCTCAACTGCTAGGGGCACCACTGGAGCAGATGTTAATGCATGAAGATAGCTATGACTGCCAGTGTAAAGATCAAGAAACATGGATTTCAAAGGAGCAAAGTTCCTTATACCGAGTTGCCTGCTCAGCAAACGCATTGCTGTGTCAAAATTGCCAGCTGCTACATGTTCAGCAGCAAGAGATGACCTCTGAATCCAAATCTGACTTACAGGCATACCAGGAGTTGGTGCCACAAAAATAGAAGAACGACCATTGCCGGAAACCTTAGGGGTTTCTACCTCAGCAGGGAGTTCTAAATCTTCAAGGTCCCATCCACCCTCTTCATTTTCTTCAGCCACTTCCCCATCCTCCAAAATGGCACTAACGTCCCCAATCCGCAAGCCATCAACCACATCAAGATCTTCACCCCAGTCACCTTCTGCACCCTCCTCCTCTTCATCCACAGCACCCCTGCCACCATCAAATCCACCATCAAATATGCCTTTCATGACTCTCAGAAGGGGCCAATCACCACCACACATAACAGGGTTTGGAGGTATCAATAGGGAAGGATTTTTATCCACTGGCAAAGGAGGGACATCATCTCCCAACTCAGCTGCTAACCTTTCAGCAACATCCTGTAGACCATGGACAGATGCTGTAATATAAGCAAGAGGTAAGTGACCAGCATTCTCCAAGATCTTAACTCGTTCCTGTATATCACCAAGGTACAAAGCATTGTGAAACTGACCCATAACATCATTCTTAACTTCTGCAATTTTCAGCATCTTGGATAGCTTTTCCAGGTTACCATTTATGAGATAAAGAAAAGACAATCTCTCAAAGTTCTTAGTCCTCTGGTAGGCATATTCCACTATAGCAGCATTGCCTTGGCGAAGGGCCTCCACACCCAACCTATACCAATGATCTTTGTCATCAATCTCCTTAGCTGATGCAACAGCAATTTGAATGTTCCCACTCTCTAAAGCCAAATTAAAGCGTGTTTTCTCATCTTTGACAAAATGGAGAGCCACTTCAGGGAACCCCTTCTGTTGCAGATAAGCAATCATGGCCTCACCACAGAGCTGGGAGTTTCTTATCATATTCATAACATGATCATATCGCTTCCGAAGCAGAGAGAGCTTGAAAATGTATTCTGTAGCATCAATAACGACACTCTTATTCTTCCCATCACGATCCAGGCAAAATATAGTATGGCCTGAAACCTTAGTTATGTATATAGGAATCTCAAGCGTACGGATTATTCCACTATCTCCATTGGGAAGGCAATATTTTATATGGTTTAAGGTGGTGTAAATAAAAACACCATTCTCATCCCACGCTCCACTTTTAACACGTATTGTCTCATGAAGAGTGCACTTATGCACAAGCTTCTTGTTAGTAATGATAATGGAATGCTTGCTGAGCAAAGCAACACTTTCCATGTCATTAGACCAAACAACATATTTCACAAAAGGGGTTTGAAGGTCACCAAGGACAAGCCATTGCTGGAGATCAAATATGACTACTCTATCCTCTGACCTACACAACAAGCTACCTGTTCCAGCATAAAAGATTGCATCCGTAGGTACCGGGAGGCCACTCTTTTTCACCACTTCATTTTTAAGATTCTTGACAAGAACTTGGTTGTTGCCTTTGTCAAGCACAGCAAACCGGTTCCGTGCCACAAATATAGCAGAACTACCAACACCTTTCCTTGCCTCCAGCGAACCGTCACCCCTACCAAAGCTGTCTTTTGGTATCACATACAACTCATATGATCCTCCATCTACATCTGAGCAGATAAGGACAGCATTTTCTGTAGGACTATAAGACAGAGTTCTTGGACTTTGATTCAGACTTGTGGAACCAGGACGTCGAATTGGAATTACCTGTGCCTCTCTTTGAGTTGGAAAGTCAAAATTCCTTATAAACCTATCCTTGGCATAAAACAGAGAATCCCCACTCACTGCAAAAGCAGGACGCTCTCTCTCTAGCTTAAATACAATCATGCCACTGTCATGTCCAGCTGCCAAAATATTCATCTCAGGATGAACAGCAAGAATCCAGAATCTGTCATGTTCTCGACGGAAAGTTTGAAGTCCAGTTCGCTTTGTTACATCCCATACACGAATGCTTTTATCCTCAGAGTTAGATACAATGATGTCTTGTTTGGCATGGAACATAACACATGACACGTTATTTACGTGCCCTCTCAAGGTATCCACCTCCCAAGCCTTTGTATCTGCAAACAAATAAATAGTTTACTAGCTGCACACCAACTCAGTGGTCTAAACTCCAGCTGCACAAAGTAAAATGGAGAAGTTGCAAAAATATCATGGCCCAATGTAACATACATCAAACTTCAGAAAAGAAAGTAATTAGGTAAGTTCCTTATGAAGATTTTAATTTGGCAAACAAGTGTACTTAACTAAAAAATTTTAATCAAGTTTTGTAGCAAATGCAATATAAGCGGGAGAAGAATGAACCATTTTACTATAATTACCATTCATACGCCACAACTTAACTTGGCGATCATCTGCTCCAGAGACTATTAAAGGTAAGGTGGGATGAAATGCAGCCCAATTCACACCTCGGTCATGACCTTCCAACACATACTTAACAACTGCATCAACACCACCAAAAAGATCTGTGTTCATATGACTCAACCTTAAGATATCATCTGCTGGAGAAGCCGTCTTCTTTTTCAAGGAACCAATATCCCAAACTCGAACAGTCTGATCAAGGGAGGCTGACACAACCAGGTCTTCTTTAGGATGGAATGAGGCACACATAACATAATGATTATGACCAGTCAACACAGAGATACAAGTTCGTGACTGCCAGTTCCATATGCGAATAGTCTGATCATCACTGGCACTCACAATCCATGGATGCTCATGATGAAATTGCACAGTACGAATGTAATCCAGATGTCCAAGAAGGGTGAAGAGACATCTATGTAACTTGTAATTCCAGACCTTTATCTTGTAGTCATCCCCTGAACAAAAAAGCACAGATTTTCATATAATTTGTATTGACAAGTAACCTATGCTTTGTAAAACACAACCATAGCACAAATTGAAAATTCTTGAAACCAATAAAAACTTCAAATTCAGACCTTCCTTGCTCATGTTTTTGTGTTCTAAAAGTTTTCAGATTAATCTCAACGGCACTCCTTTCCTGTAATAAAGTTACTGACACAGAAATTTAACATCTAAGGTGCAAGGTCGACAAGTATGTTATTCGTCTTGGTTTAAACATGTAAAAACAGCTATAAAGTTATATCAAGACTGTGTTCACTGTCATCCAAAAGAAATGAATATTTGTTGTATTCATAACTTGTTCTTTCATAATTTTTATTTGTAAAAAACTGGTGTATTAGTGGTCATAAAACCTTATCAAATAAGACTATTTATGTTTTCTTAATTCTAATGACCAAAAAAGAAAAAGACCAGAAAACTCTAATGATATAATCACTGAGGCAACTGAAATGAAAATCTCATTGAATGAAATTAAATTGTTGTGATATTTTACACATTCCAATGTGTTTGCACTCAGAAGTTCTAATTGTATTAGAAGTTCAAAAATTTAAATCATTTCCCAATTATTGGTACTCAAACTTCATATTTTAAGCATCTATTCTAATTCTTCAAACCTTTTATTTATAATAATTTACCTTAAAAAAGGCATCTAACAGAACAAAAGAAAAATTACTCATTCACCAAATCATAGGTTGAGTTGAGACACTCTTATACAGAAATGACTCGCTGCATTAACTGCTGGGATGTTAAGAGTCACCTATGTTGGCAGACTGCAGAAAATTTAGTGCACCCTGTTCAGCAAGCAGAGCTATTGGTTCCATATCTTGTTCTTTCAGTTAGGATGATAAATGAGATAAACCAGCCTAGCGCGTTCCTGTGGAAGGGCCAAGAAGGAAATGCCGAGGGAGCCAAGGTGGGATTGGACACAGTTGGCCGTCCCAAAAGTGAAGGAAATTTGGGACCTGAAATTTTGAGGTTTTGGAATGTTACCTGTATCTTAAGGCACAGTTAGTCTCTCATTTGCAGATCAGGCTCTGTTTGGGTGGGTTAGGTGTATGCTTACCAGCATAAAAGCAATAAATTTTAGAATATCTCCATCCCAGATTCCAATAATTGGCATCAGAGAAAGCCCTTGAATTTAATATAGGGTAAACTGGCAGGTCTCCAATGTCTACTGGCCCCGACTTAGATGTGCATATTAAGAAGGTGTAAACCAAGTCCAACTATATGAAATCTCTAAAGTGTAAATCTAGATCCAGCATTATTATAAACATCGTGATTCTCAAGTGTTATATAGAATTGAAGCTAATAATTCCGAATTAACTAGCACATTTCACAAATTCACATCGAAATCCATAGATCAGTAAAATAATCAAGGAAATTTATTAAGCGGATATAAAATTGAGATGAAATGAAACGAAATCTGAACCTCCAGAGACAAACAAAGGCTGGGACATGTGGAAATGGACGCCACGAACAGGGCCATCGTGTTCGTCGAATCGATCAATCAGAGTCCCCATTCGATAGTCCCATAATTGGATAACACCACTATGGAGACTGGCTAAGATCCAAGGCCTCTTAGTATGGAAACTCAGTCCCTTCACTCTATTACTCTTCGTCTCAAACTTGGTCAACATCTTTTTTTTTTTTCTTTCTCTCAAACCACCCTATTCCCTGCAAAACGCGAACCAAATCCTACGTCTAATAAGCTAGCGAACAGGGGGCGAATTTGGGAATTCGATCAAAGAGAAGAAATTACCTTAGATCTGCTTCGCCATCTAAAATTAAGAAGCAAAAGAAAAAAAAAATCTTTCAGATAGTTTTGGATTTTCCTTCTTTAGTTTTTCGGATTGTAAATGTTCAACCAGTCACCTCAATTAAATATTTTTTGAAATATTAATACGTTAACAGTTAACACTCATTTGGGTGGTCAATGTAATAGAAGCTTATTTAGTATATTCCTATTAACTTTCTTGTTCCAGGCACATAAATACTAAACAAATTAACATAACATACTTTTGTTTTAATAAAAGAATAACTTAATGAAATACTTTTCAAGTTTATTTTATAACCATACTTATGATTTTCATTTTTTTCAAATTATTTTATAAAATCACATGCTAAAATTGTATAATTTTTTTATAAATATGTCTATTAAATAAATTTAATTCAAAAATATTTTTAAATAAAAGCATTATATAAAATAAAATCCAAACAAATTTTAACATATAATTTTATAGGAATAATATATATATTAAGTTATATTTTAAACAAAATTTGGAGATGAAATAAAACATATTAATTAAAAATAATGTTAGAGGAAGTGAATAGGAAAAGAAAACATAATTGTAATTTCATTTTGGAAACACAAAATTAAAGAAAGTGGAAACTCTTGTATTAGAATTTATCACCTCAACAAGTGTTAAAAAAAATAATAAAAAAAATTCCTCAAGTTGACAAAAACATGGACATATTTTGTTTTTTATGACATCATGATAAGTTTAATTTTCAATTCTATTCTTTATTTTGAGTTAAGTTGAACTAATTACTACACCAGACGTTAATGTGTTTGTCTACATGGCAGTGCATGCTTATTTCTTATGTGGATTTATTCTAATGCATGTGTACATGTGTACTTTTATGATTAAGTAGTAAAATGATATCATCCCGCATAAACCAATTACTTAGTCCATGTTATCTAATTTAGATTTAAGAATTATTAGTTTTAATGTCTCAAGCTTCGTTATGTAAAATTGTAATATTTGTAACAACTTTCAGATGTCGTTGTTAAATTTGATTTTTAGGTTACTAATCCCAATGACAGGATTTTCTATTGTGAATTTTTAATTATAGACGTAACAATAAATGAAATTGTTGTTAAATATTATAATATTAGCAAGTAAGATGTTGTTACGTAATTTATTTTTACTTTTATTTATTAACCGCAACAACATGGTTTATCATTATTAATTTTTAATAAAATACATAAAAACCAAAATAAATTATTATTAAATGTTAAAATATTAACAATAATATTAAAAATGTCATTACATAATTTAGTTTTCATGTTATTAATCGTAACACTAAGGTTTATCGTTACAAGTTCTTGATAAAATACATAACAATAAGTTGTACAATTTGTTGATGTGAGATCTTAATCAAATATGCAATAATAAAATTAGTTGTTGGTAAATGTTACTGTACTAGCAACAATTATAAAATGTTGTTGCCAAAATTTAAATCTATTCATTAAATAATTGATCTATTTATTGATAAATACTTAACAAGATTTACTTTAATAGAACAGTTTTTTTTAGTGGTGCGGAAATAGTAGTTTCAAATTCTATTTTCGATATTTAAGCTCGTAAATATTAAATAATATTTACGAGGTTAGTATTAATGTTAATTTAACTTTGATCCCTTAATTTTGTTAATTGCATAGTTAATTAAGGAATAAAGACTAAATTATAAAAATGGTAAAAGTTAATCACTACAAATTTTTAATTAATTTAAGGACCATTTTAGCAATTGGGCCATTATAATATATCCAAGCGGTGATGGATGTCAACTTTAACCCACCAAATTCGCTAATTGTTATTAGTTTTAATTAAACAAGGATTAATTAAGTAAATTATAAATAATTAAAATTAAAATAAGTATAAAAGCTAAAAATAAAAGAAAAACAAAACATTTACTTGAGGTCTCAAGAGCTTGATTTAACTAGCTTGAGTATCAATTGTAAAAGTGTTAAAATTTCTAAAAGTTTTCATTGATGAGTTCTTAATGAAATTGGTTTTAAATGGTTAGATTTTAAGCTTACATATGAAAAAGAACAAGATTGTAAAGTGAAAATTGTTAGTTTCAAATATAGGGACTAAAGTGTCAATATTTTGAAATTGGTAATAAATTTCTATAATTATGGATAGTAGAGAGCCTTATAAGGATGTAATTGAGAATTATTTCGAAACCGAAACTCAAATTTGAAAGTTATGATAATTTCTGTTTTAGGGACTAAATTGAATAAAATATAAAACTTTAGAGAGCATTTGGAAAGTGAAATTGAACTGTCATATTTATGTAATAAGATGTTATAAGGTATTTGGGATTGATAAATTGAAATGAATTATCATATAATTCAGAAATTGAATCAAATGGGGGAAATTGAGGAAAAGGTAAAATTACGAATTAGTCCTCGATGTTTTGTTTGTTTTTTTTTCCAGGTAAGTTCATAAGGTATGGTTATATTTAATTATATATATACTTGAATTATGAATTTGTGTTGTGTGAATGTAATTTGAATTATTTACGACTTGGTACAAAAAGGTGATATATGGGCTAAATTGTAAAGAAAAGAGTTATATGTGCTAAATGTGCTTGAATGAATGTAATAAATGATGATACGATACGATTGACATGCCAATAGGTATATTTTGGCATTGGTACAGGTTATATGTGATGGTATGGAGTATGTGATTGTACGAGATTTATTACAAATCATATCGAGATCTAGCATTTGTTGTGAATCATCGTATATTGAATGCCTTTTCAGAGACCCTAGTGTGGCGGAGGGACATATTGTTATACGATTATATATATGATAGCCTACGGGATTTGCATTTTGTGTCCTGGTGTGGTACTACTTGGACAAGCAATCTGGTGTGATGTAGTTACCCGTGTATCCGAACCTATTCATTAAAGTTATTCGGGCTAAATGGTTAATGAAAATGAAAATGGAAGATATAAGTTTGGTTTACAAATGGTTAAATATTGATTGAATTATGCAAACGGTATTGAATTTTTGATTTCATGTGAATGGTATTGAATTGAATTGAGATGGTAAATGTTGAATTGCTATACGATTTGGTCATATGATGAACTCACATTATTGTTGTGATTTGCTATGTTAGGCATATTTTGACAAGTTAATTAGTTTAATTTGTTTGATTGTAATTTGACGTAAGGTTTATCATTTAAATACCTATGAACTTTGTAACACCCCATACCTAGTCCAGCCACTAGACTCGAGCTACAGGGTGCTTCCACAATAAACCAAAACATTCATAAGCAATTTAATCGTTATCATTCAATAAATCATTATATACAAGTTAAGTTCATGTTAAACATGCATTACAATCAAAACCGAGTCTCAATCGAGCTTATGAAAGCCCTTAAACAAGTTCAGAATTAAATCTGGACTAATTTGAAACATTGACAGACAAGTAAGTAAAAAGTTAAACTTGGGTCACACGGTCGTGTGACAAGGCAGGGGCCGTGTGGTGCTATCACACAACCATGTCTCCAAACCGTGCAACAACCTGATGCCATGTAATCCAGGGTCATACAACCGTGTCGATGGGCCATGTAACAAACTGTGGTCATGTGAACCAAAATCAACCTAAACATGTTGAACACATGATCGTGTCATCCAACCATGTGTGACATACAACCGTGTGGTAGCCCATGTGCAGCATAAATGACCTATTTAAGCAAGATTTCATACCAATTCTTCAAGTGACCTATGATGCCATTTCAGGCTATTCAAATCAACACAAAAACATACATATTTCAATGCCAAAACAACAATTCACCTAATCATTTTAACATACAACCAATATACCTTCATTGGCACCAACAATTCATAAACTCAATTCAAATACAATTCAAATACAATTCAAACCAAACCTTAAGCTATATCATACCACAACTCAATTCACATACTTAGTACCATTCAAACATTACATTTCTTTAACATTCAAGCATACTAAACTTGGCAAACACCAAACATCAAATATCAAGCCACAACCATAAATTTACATATAAAAAGTTATTATACCAAAACAAACTTTAACTAGCTTAAGTTTATTCAACCTATGTACATGCCATGAGTAACCAACTCCAAAACATCAAAGGCCTACCGAATCAAGAGACAATAGATGTGAGCATCTCAAATATACCTATCAAGATTCAAACAACAACATCAACTTATAAGATTTTGAGCTCAATCACATATATAACCTCAAATGTTCTCATTTTCATTTCAAACCAACTTATACCATATGTCCAAAACATATTCATTACTTAGCCAACCTCAAATGGAATATCTCCAAAACTTCAATCACAATTCTACTCGATGAAACTTTGTAAAATAATAGTGCTTAGCAACCCGTTAGCAACATATGCAGGAGCTCGGAACCTAAACCTGTATTCTCGAGTCCGCAACACTTGCTGGAGCTCAGAACCTATACTTGTATTCTCAAGTCCACAACATATGTAAAAGCTCGAAACCTGGGCAAAACTCATAACCTCGTATACAAGACTTTCACTATTTTCATCGGGATTTAACTTCACATTATACCATTTCACAACAATCTATTTCAATTTGATTCAATTCTTAATTTAGGTACTAATTCGTAGCCAATTAAAATTGCTAATAAAACATTAATGAACATACAGATAAACTTAACAGCAAATTAAACATATTTATACCGTACGAACTTATTTGACAGAATGGTAACGCATATCAAGGACTATTCGGTAGTTTTCTCTTTATTGCCTAAGTCAACAATTTGATCTATACAATAGTTAAGATTTAAAATATCAATACCAATCTCATATTAACACTCAAATTCATGCTTATAATCTTTTAATTTCATTTTACATAATTTCCTTGAACTTTTATATTTTATTCAATTTAATCCTTAAATGTAAAATTAATAAAAATTATTGTATCAAATAATCCTTAAACATTTCATAGCTTCTAAATCTACCATTTTCTATCAAAAACATCAAAAATTCATCAATGGTAAGTTTTAAAATCTTTAACAATTTTGAAAACAGAGATACGGGTTAACTGAACCTAATTATAACAATCTCAAAAATATAAAAATTACAAGAAACAGAATTGATTTGCTTACCATGCAAGAATACAAATTGTTTAAGCATTCAAAAATGGCTTCCTCTTCTATTTCTTATTCCCAACAGTGAAGATGACCAACTGAAAGAGATGATAAGTTTAGTTTATGTTTTATTATATTTTAATATAACTTTAACTTTAATTTTATTTTATTTACTATAATAACAAACAATACCCATCCACTATAAACCATTATGGAATAATTTCCATTCTAATGCTAAAAAAATTACTATTTAAACAGTTTAATCAATAAAATTCAATAGTAATCAACTTTTACGATTTTTATGATTTAGTCATTTTTCCTTAATTAACCATCAAATCATCAAAATTTCCAGACCAAACTTCAATCCACTAAAATAAAAACTCCTTAAATATTTAACAATAATATTTACAGGCTCGGTTCACGAAAATGAGATCCCGATACCTCATTTCCCAAAATCACTTGACTTTCGGTACTTACCACTTGTACCTTGACTAATTGATCAATTAATAAAGTCTATTAAATCTGATTCACTATTATACTATATTTAACTCATAATATTAATTAAATATATCTACGGACTCTCTCATCGAAATTGTGGTCTCGAAACCATTATTTCTGACAACACTGAAAAAAATGGGCTATTACAAACTTACTAAGAATTCGAAATGCTTACCTTGTTGTTTTCCCCTTTTCCTGTATATTTCTACTTGCAAAATCTTTTGACCAAATCTAGGAGAAGCTCACATTATGTAACACCCCATACTCGGCCTAAACGTTAAGACCAAGCTTCTGCCACGCTGACCCGCCTCAGTTTATAGGTTACCTGAAATTCAGACAAACAAACCAAATGAGTTTACAACTCAATGTGCATGAAACTTACATTTAATAGGAATAAGTAATATATAGATGAAATCTCACTTTCCATAGATTAGCCATTTCTTAGAATCAGCTGCGGAAACAGAAATAGAGAATATCAAATACAGATGCAGAACATATCAGATACAGATGCAGATTCCTACCTCTATCTGTTACACACCATCTCCATCCATCCTGACATACCATATAGGGAATCAAGTACCCATCCATTCCTACACACTGCGTAGTGACTGTATGTCACGTTTCAGAATAATTAATAATTACAACCTAGTTGCCAGATTATAATGCGATAAATTGCCAAAATTTGAAATATTTGTGGCTTAACCACCAGAGTTGGCAAATTATTGAGCTGCTCACGCTTCCTTTTTTATACAAACCCAATCCCGATACAGATGCAGATTTAACAGGTACCAGATATAAGTACACAATAATGCAATTTCATATTATGCTCATGTAGTTATCACAATTATGTATCAGATCTCATAACAAGTGTATATACATATATCAGAATAATAAATTATTCAGTAACAGATTGTCAGATAACAATTTCAATGTTTAATTTAGATTATACGAACCCTACAGTAGGCCTACATTTGATTCGGATGACGATTACGACCCTAGGGAAAAATCTTGATTTTTAGCCTACACGCCCTTGTGCATTCACACGACTTAGGTGGCTGGGTTGTGTGGTCCACACGGCTTATCACACGGCAGTGTGGCTCAAAATAGTGAGTCACACGGCCTGGCACATGACCAAGCACACGCTCATGTGACTTGCAACTCGTCATACGGCCTAGACACACGTATATGTCCCTGGCCTATGTGATCCTAAATTCAAAACAGTGAGTTACACGGCCTGGACACACGCCCGTATGACCCTAAATCCAAAACAATGAGTTACACAGCTAGGAAACACACCCGTGTCCCTAACCGTCTAACCTTAAATAAAAAACAGTGAGTTACACGACTTGCCATACGACTGTATAGCATCGGGAGCCATATTTTTTGGCGTCGAAATTCGTAAAAAATCAGGTTTTCGTTACACACTTGATACGGATTCAACACAGAAGCAACAGAAGTGATTCCAAAGCCTAAAAATGACAACCAGAAGTTCAATCAATGACTTAAACAAACAATTCGCATAAGAACAACAATCAACCCAACATGTCAAAGACTTCGATGCAAACCTCCATAGCAAACTAACACTTACTTTTGAATCCATAACAATTACTTGAACTTAGAATACTGGAGGAACATTTCCCGCAAGACCTTTGTCTAACAAAACCCTAATCTCAAAATTAACAAAAATTTAGACAAACAACAATAATTTCTAACTTCGAAAAGCTACAATGAAATTTTGCGAAAACAAAAGAGAAAAATGACAGAACTTACGCAGCAACCTTTCGAATGATGCAATGAACAACGCAGAATTCCCAATTAAACCCAATAATAGTTTACGGAAGAAAGCAAAAAGAAAAAAAAGAAAGGTGAAGAAGGAAAAAAGAAGAAAAGGAAAAAAAAGTTAAAGAAATGGAAAAGGAAAAAAAAGTTAAAGAAATGGTTTTTAAAATAACAAAAACTAATAGGCTTTTACCAAGTAGCATAAAAAATATTTTCTTAATGCATGCACAGATATTTAAACACAGGACCAGAAGGTATACAGAAACTTAACATCAAACTAATAGGCTCATTCTTGACACAGATTAACACCGAAATAAACTAAAGTCAAACATTTAACACTAAAGGTCAAGTCTAACAAAATAACAAAATTTCCAAAAATGAGGTTTAACCCCCTGACCTCTAATATGCAAACAGAGCACTTAACCAAAAATATAGAGAATTGATTATGACAAAATTTAGCAAACAACACTCAAATTTTTGGGGCGTTATAATTCTCTCCCCCTAAAAGAAATTTATGCCTTGATTTTTACCTGACTCAAACAGATAAGGATATTACTGGCGAATTGAATCCTCAAGTTCCCAAGTGGCGTCTTTAATGTCATGATTCCACCACAGAACCTTAACCAAAGGAATATTTTTCCTTCTCAGAACCTTGACATCTTGATCCAAAATCTGAACAGGCTCCTTTTTAAAAGTCAGATACGATTGTACCTCAATCTCTTCAACAGGAACAATATGAGATGGACCAGACCGATATCGTCTCAATATAGAGACATGGAACGCATCATGAATTTGATCCAACTCAGGAGGTAGCTCTAGCTAATATGAAATAGGTTTGATACATTTTAGAATACGATAAGGTCCAATGAACCTCGGGCTCAACTTGCCCTTACGTTTGAACCAGGGATCCTTTTTCCACGGAAAAACTTTCAGAAATACTTGATCACTCACAGAATACTCAATATCTCATCTTTTCAAATTTGCATAGAATTTTTGTTGGTCGGAAGCTGCCTTAAGACGGTCTTGAATCAATCTAACCATATTCTAAGTTTCAGATACTAGCTCAAGACCTAGAACCTGACATTCACCTAACTCAATCTAACACAAAGGAGTACGATACTTACGGCAAAACAAATCCTTATAAGGTTCCATCTAAATGCTAGCCTGAAAGCTGTTATTATGCGTAAACTCAGCTAGTGGCAAATACTCCTCCTAACTACCTCAGAAATTGATTACACAACTTCGTAGCATATCCTCTAGAATATGAATAACTCGCTTAGACTATCCATCAGTCTGAGGATAATATGCAGTACTGAAATCTAATCGGGTACCCAAAGCCTTGTGAAGCTTCTTCCAAAATCGAGATGTAAAACGTAGGTCTTTGTAAAAAATGATTGAAACTGAAACTCTATTCAATCTTACAATTTTGGAGACATACAACTTAGTCAATTTCTCAAGTGAATAATTCATCTTGATCGAAAGAAAGTGAGTAGATTTAGTCAATCAATCAACAATGACCCAAACCAAATCCTTATTAGTGGGTGTCAAAGGCAATCCACTAACGAAGTCTATATTCACACGCTCCCACTTCCAAAAGGGAATCTTAACCGGTTGTAACAGACTTAAAGGTAACTGATTCTCAGCCTTAACCTTCTAACATGTCAAACAATGAGAGACAAAAGTAGTTACCTCTCGTTTAAACCAGGCCACTAGTATAATTCTCGGAGATCCCTATATATTTTATTCTCATTAGGACCCATAACATAAGCACAACGATGCGCTTCCCACAAAATCGACTACCTCAACTCAACATCATTAGACACATAGATTTGACTCTTGATACACAAAACCCCATTGTTGTTTAATCCGAAATTAAAAGTTCCACCATTCTTAATCTGACGAAAACGAGAAACTAAAGACTCATCACTCAATTATTTAGTTCGAATCTAATCAACCTAATTCAATTTAACCTGTAACTCAGTCAGTAGACTACCGTCATCAAACAAACTCAAGCGAGCAAACATCACTCTCAGATCAGTCACCACTCTACGACTAATAGCACCGGCCACAACGTTTGCCTTACCAGGATGATACTCAATAGTGCAGTCATAATTCTTAAGCAACTCAACCCATCTACGTTACCTAAGGTTCAACTCCTTCTAAGTTAAAAGATACTTAAAACTCTTATGATTGGTGTAAATGATACACCTCTCACCATACAAATAGTTGACCGCCTCTAGACATACTAACGTTCAGAGTGTAAATACTGTACTAAAATATAGAATTACGAGGCAGTATCCGCAAGTATATGGGTCTAGTTCTAATATAGTTTTACAATAAAGTGTGTGAGTACTCCGAGGATCGTACCCAAATGAGGTAATTACTAGATCAATTCTAACCTAAACACTAAGATATCTAATTAATACTTTAGATTTAATTGTAGTACAAAGAATATTATAAAAGATTTTTGAGGTTTTTATAATAATAAAATAATATAAAAATATAAAATCCAAAAGATTAAAAAGGAAGAATAAATCAAATCTGATTATCGGTAGTTAGTTCGCTTCGGTAATTTCCATCAACTGTCTTTTTGGGTTCCTCGTCAATCAACTAATTGCTACCCTAGCAAGATCTTCTAATCTTCCACTAACATAATGAGTCAGTAAGAACTACTTATTTTTTGATCTCATAATCCAGACTAGTTTGGGGTTAAGGTATTCACAGATGGGCAATACAAATTTTGGGTTAATTTCCACCTTGATGACTTTCCAGGGTTGTTCGGCCTAGGGTTTATTTCATGTTCTCACTTTCTCAAACAATTAATCTGTTGAGTAACCCTAGAAAATAGTTAACAAATCATACATTCACTCGCTAATCTCTCATAGAGGGATTAGTTCCTCATAATGTTCATAAACAATATATATTCGATGTAAAGAGAAGGTATGCTAATTAAATTAAAAAGATAGAGTAAATGAAAGAGCCCGATTGTATTGAGATTAAGTACAAATTTACAGAGTTTTAATAATTCCACAATCCATATATCTTGAAAGAAAATGACAAACAAATAAACTGAACTCTAGAAAACCTAAGAAAGAAAAAAAACGAAGCTAAATCTAAAGAGAGAAACTAGGTTCATGGAAAGGTGTCTATAACATGTGCCAAATAAACCTATTTATAGCCTTTAGGTTGCTGTCGCCCTTAACCCTAGGTTAGCTGACATTCCTAAGCTTTAAGTTTGATTGTGTAAACCAAAATACCCTTACTTCATGTTTAAATTTTGTCCCAGAGTCGATGTCGCGACACACCAAGACCTGTGTCGTGACATAGCAACCAGTATGCTCCTCTGTAGCCATCATAAAGGGTATGTCACGACACCCATCGAAGGTAGACTTGATTTCTCTTCATTTTGTTCCCTATGTTGTGACACAGACCTCCTGTGTTGTGACATAATGTCCAGTACCAACCTAAAATGTCTTCTAATGATGTCCTACACACCCACAAAGTATGTTACTTTCCTTTACGCCTCATTCGACCCTAAAGATTAATAAAAGACTCAATTTGTATATTTTATTGATTGTAAGGAAAACTATAGAAATTTATCTAAAATGTAATGAGAATGCTTGTATTTAGGCTCCTTAAGTGTGAAAACTAGTTTAATTTGCTACACCGAATTATGATAGATCAATAGTGCCTCTAGATTTTCAGAGCGAAGACCACTACAACCAACTTAAAGTTATACGTGGGATTCTTACCCTTGTTTGATTTAAGCTGTCGAGATTCGTAAGCCACAACCTTACCATTTTACATCAAAATACAACCTAACCCGACATACGAAGCATCGCTGTACATGACAAACTCTCTACCATATTGAGGTTGTATCAGAACAGGTGTTTGAGTCAGAACGGACTTGAGCTTTTAAAAGCTCACTTTCTACTCATTAGACCACACAAATGATGTGTTTTTAAATATATATGAACATCCAGCTAGCATGGCTAATTTGCATGTTTTAGGTTTAAGGATTGAATTGAATAAAAGTAAAACTTCAGGGGGTAATTTTGTAAAAATGCTAAAAATGACCAAATTGAAGGAAATGAATTTTTTAATTATCTAAATTAATAAATTGAATGAAATTTTCAATTTAAGATCGGGTAAAAATTGGGAAAATGGTAAATTACCAAAATGCCCCTTAATCTTGATATTTCTGCAATTTCGCCAAGTAAGTTCGTGTAACTTGAATTATATTCTTAAATGCTTGAAATGCATTTTTTTTATATGAATATGATTTGAATGTTCATTATATGGAAATTTATGAAACATTGATATATTTGAAAAAAAAAAGGGAAAAAAATCACGGTTGAATGGAAGGAAAATTCGATAGATCTCTGAAAAGAAATTGACGGTAAAAAGGATCTAGCCCGGACGGGTGATCCTATCCTGATATAGCCCTCTTGAAGAATATGTGGAAAATGGATTTAGCCCGGACGGGTAATCCGAATTAGGTCTGAATTTAGCCTTGACTGTAATTCAGATCCAAGGTCATTAGAGTAATTGTCGCAGGGATTTAGCTTTGGTGGTAATCCCGACAATACTCTATGAGTTTATATTACGAGGATTTAGCCTGACCGGTAATCCCATGTAAGGATGAGGTTCATGGAGTGTGCTCTCTGATATGGAATGTGTAAGACTATGGTTGAAAGATACCATGGCAACCTGATATAGAATGTGTAAGACCATGGTTGAAAGATACCATGGCAACGTGATATGGAATGTGTAAGACCATGGTTGAAAGATACCATGGCAACCTGATATGAAATGTGTAAGACCATGGTTGAAAGATACCATGGCAACGTGATATGGAATGTGTAAGACCATGGTTGAAAGATACCAAGGCAACCTGATATGAAATGTGTAAGACCATGGTTGAAAGATACCATGGCAACGTGATATGAAATGAATAAGACCATGGTTGAAAGATACCATGGCAACCTGACATGAAATGAGTAAGACCATGGTTGAAAGATACTATGGCAACATGACGGGAAAATGAATAAGACCATGGTTGAAAGATACCATGGCAACATGACGGGAAAATGAATAAGACCATGGTTGAAAGATACCATGGCAACATGACAGAAAATGAGTAAAACCATAGCTGAAAGATACTATGACATCATGTCGAAGATAAATAAGACCGAGGAAGAGAAACGCCAAGATATCTATTGAACAATCGATATTTAGGTAATATGTATAAGATGGAATGGTTATATGAAATGGTTGTGTGAAATGTTTACAGGAATTGGTCCTGTGGAAATATATGTACAAAATAGTTGTATGAAATAATAAAGAAGATAGATAAATGAAATAAGTATGGGTACATGGAATTTAATTTATGTTAAGTTTAATACTGAACTATTACCGAAATAAATATATACAAGATATAAGGAAATGATGGTGCATAAAATATTGACATAACGAAATGAATGATATATGCTTATGAAGAAACAGAAGAGAATAATATATTTTGTGACATGTACATATATAATTATCTTTGATATGTTGATACAAGGAAATTATGTAAGTTGAGACTATTATTAAATTCAAGTGTGATATGTTGAAAAAATAGGTATATCAATGTTGAATTTATATGAAATATGTGCAAGTATACTAATAATGTTGTTGTTTGACGCTTAGACAAGTGCCAAGCTATTGATTGAATGGTAACATGTTTAATTATAAGGAGTATTGAAATGGTAAGTACTTAGATGAAAATATAATTTAAGATTTTGCGAAAATTTTTATGATCTCGATTTTATTCCAGTTGGTTTCTAATGTATGTTTTGGGCTTCGAGAGCCTAATAGAGAGACGTTATGATTATTTCAAAATATGAATAATAAATGACTCAAAATTATCTAAAAATGTTCAGTAAACTCTGGTAATGCCTCGTACCCTATTCCGGCAATGAATACGGGTAGGGGGTGTTACAATAACGATCTCAATATTCTCATTCGATTACAGAGTAACCCTCTTAAAGACATAATCTAAATTGGCTCGATGTTCCACGAGTCAATCCATTCCCAAAATCAGACCAAACTCTCCAAACGAAAATTCTATCAGGTTAGTCAGAAACACAACACATTGAATCTCTAACGGAACCTTTCTACGTACTTTATCAACTTGGATCGATTGACCCAAAGGACTAATTACAGAAATCTTTCTAGTAGTATTCTCAACAAATATACCTAATTTCACAGAAACAGTGCTAGCTAAATACAAGTGAGTAAAACCAATATCTATCAGAGTAAAATATAGAACAAAGTAAATAAAGAACGTACCTACTATAACATCGGTGTCGTCTTTGTCCTCACGATGTCTCACTATATACACAAGGGCAGACTATCGTGTCTCAATCTGACCTACACCTCTGCTCGGTGCTCTTTGACCTCAGCCAGAACCATTACCATCCTTGATCATACCATAGCCCTTAAGTGGCTACTGAACTGCTCTCAACGACTAAACGGAACCTGGAGTTAGAGCCTATGCAGAAGCTTGCACCTGATCAGATCAATGGGGATAGTCCCAAACACAATGCTCCATCGATCCATGCCAAAAACAAGCCCCTAAGTTCCTCCAACACTCACTTAGATGGCGTCTCCCACAATCGTTATAGTTCTAAATCTTAGTCGATGCAGCTTGAGCCTTAGTCCTCAGAGGCCCATCAAATCTAGCCCATTTCCTGGGCGTTGAACAGAACTAGAAGCACTTGAATCTCTCTTAAGGTTACTCCGACCTCTCTCCCGGTTCTCCTCTCTCCCGGTTCTCCTCTCTCGCTCAGTACGCTTCACCTCCTTAGTCATCTTCATATTGACAACTAAGGCTACAAAAACCCGCTCCCTCTAAAGAGCTACCAAAACTCTCAAGTCATACATCAATCCCTTCTTGAATAGAATACTCCTCTCATATTCATTCAGAACTACACAGGAAGCGTACTTGCTCAATCTTAAAAACTCGGTCACAGACATTTCACCCTAAACCAAGCTTATAAACTTGCATCTACAAACCTCTACAAAACTTTCCCCTACATTATTAAAGGCGTTCTTGAAGAAATCCCACATAACCTGTTCGGGCTGGATGCTTTGCTCAACTGTCAACCACCATCAGTAAGCCTTATCTCGACGTAGAGATACGGCACCACTTAATTTAGGTGTAAGAGTACGATCGGTGTCATTCATAATACGTTCGGTGGCCTCTAACCAGAATTCGACCACTATAGGGGCGACTCTAATGACACTTCTAAACAACTCAACATCATTCGATCGGAGTCATTTAGTAACCGACCCTCAGCCCCTAGATCTAGAATGGGTCCCAACGACCCTATCTAAAATACGCAGCATAGCCTGAGACAGTACGTTATCCCCAGCTATCAAAGTCTAAGACCCAATCTCAACAATAAGAGTACCAATACTCTCACTGGTCTCCAGATTAGGCATACTGCCCATAATGGATGATTCTGCTTCAGCTCCTCCTCAATGCCTGTAACGTCTACGAGAACAATGTCCACGACTACCACGTGAACTCATTATCTCAACTTATCTATTATGCCGAAAGATCACAGATCAGTTCAAAATTCTCATCAAATATCTTAGTTCACAGTTCATATCACAATCTCTAACTAAAACCATGAGTTCCTTAGTTATTATATTTCTGGTTAAATAATATAGCTAAAGCAGAAGTACTTACAAGTTCGGCGCCGAAAACTCAGTCTTTTATAAAATCAATTTTTAGAGTTACTCAATTAAAGTTTTCATTCAAAAATCATTTTAACACAATATAGTCTGAGTTTTGTAAACCTAGCTCTAATACCATTAAATGTAACACCCTATACCCAGCCAAGATGCTAAGCCTAAGTTTGGAGGCTACATCAAACCATCAACCATAAACCAAACTTAATTATTTAAAATTTAATAGTTGAAATCATTTATATAATTAAAACAACATAAAAACCCAAATTATAATCTGAAATCCAAAATGCAACTAATAGTATAAATCCAGATAAGACATTAAGTAATAAATAAAAAGATAATCAAGCTCCTGCCACACTAACTCGCCTCAGTCTGTGGGTTACCTAAAATTTAGAAAAATAGATCAAATAAGTTTACAACTCAGTGTATGTGCAACTTACATTCAATAGTAATCAGTAATATACAGATGAAATCTCAGTTTTTATAGATCAACCATTTCTTAGAATTAGCTGCAGAAACAGAAACAAAGAATATCAGATACAGATGCATATTCCTACCCCAAACTATTACGTACCATCTCTGTCCATCCCGACACACCATATAAATCATCAAGTACCTATCCATCCCCACACACTACGTAGTGACTGTATGTCACGTTTCAGAATAATTACAGCCTAGCTGTCAAATCATAATGCAATAAATTTCCAAAATTAGAAATATTTATGGCTTAGCCACCAGAGCTGGCAAATTATTAAATTGCTCTGTAACATCCTTAACTCTTCTCTGTCACCGGATTAAGGTTACAGAGTATTATCATACAATCATAAAAAATTTAACATCATAACATTTAAATAAACCAAACATATTATTAACCATTCATATACATTTTTGTCCCTAAACTGAGCCTTCAAGGCCCTAAAAATAGCTTAGAAGCAATTTGGAACTATATTGAAATAAAATGGGAAGTTTAAGAAAATGTTACAAAAATTGGAAAACAGAAGACACAAATTCGTGTGGGCTGTGTAACGTTCGAACAAAAGGATACACAGCTGTGTCCCAGCACGTGTTCTCACTAATGTAACTTACTGAGTAGAGTCACACGGCCATATCACATGCCCATATGCCAAGCCGTATAACTTTCTGAGTTGCCATGTACACCCGTATGCCAGGTCATGTGCTAGGTCGTGTAACTCACTGATTTGAAACAATAGGGTTTTACAAATGACACACGACCGTGTGATAGCTCATGTCTCAAGTTGTGTGAATCCAAAATTTTACCTAAAATCATGCAATTTCAAGTTTAATTCATACCTAACCATTCAAACTATTTGAACACACATTTAAGGGATTCAAACACCATCCAAACGCACAAAAACATACCATATCAAACATCCTAAATATGCTATTCCAAACATCAACTAACCAATATGCCATTCAAAGGCACTACAATATGTCAAAAACATCACTTACCAAAATAAATCAATATTGCCATTTTCCTATCATGGAAACCTATTTCATTTAATCACTACATGTCATAATAAATGACCATTCACAAACCATTACATACATACCAAAAAGGACATTATATATAAGCACTTGAATTGACCAATATGACATATCTTGATAAGGCACTAAAGTTCACCAAATCAACCATAACTTCAAACGCTTAAACATACTAAAACATCTATTACAAGATCCTATACATGCCATTATTAATCTTGGCCAAAATAATCAAAAATTACCGAATTAATTGCTGGATAGTAACACCCCTAACCCGTCTCTGTCGCCGATTTAGAGTTACGGAGTATTACCATTCAACTAGAAATCATACAACATCATAAAATTTAAATAAACTAAACATATTATAAACCATTCATTCACATGAATTTTGTCCCTAAATTGAGCCTTAGAGGCTCTAAAAATACCTTTGAAGCAAGTCGAGACTAATTTGAAACAAATTAGAAAGTTTGGGAAAAAGTTATAAAATTTAAAAATAGGAGTCACACGGCCGTGTGTCATCACCCCAAGTGGTGTAACTTTCGAACAAGGGGTACACGGTCGTGTCTCAACCTGTTTCCTCACCCATGTACCAGGCCGTGTAACTCTCTGAATTGTCACACTCATCCGTATGTCAGGCCGTGTAACTCATTGACTTAAAACACTAAAAAACTCTCAGGTGACAGATGGTCGTTTTGCCAGGTCATGTGTGTCACACGAAAAAGTGTGAATATTGTTACTAATGTGTGAACATTTTCATTTCTATGGTCATTCTATATATACTTGCTCTATTAAGAAAGGGAATAAAAGACCTTGTTACTTATGTTCAAGGAACCAATGCAAATTGGGTACCAAAATCCAAATGAAGTGTCTCTTGTTGGTGCATTTGAGCAATAAGGAACCAACAAAAAAATTTTGGGTACTCATGGCATACAAATGAATGATAGGTAACTTTTATGCCTTTATCTTATCAAATATGTGTTATCGGTTGGCTATTTATTATTGATTTTTTTAGCATGATTTTTGGTTTAACTGATTTTTGGTTTAACTGGTTTTCTTAATGAAATCATGTTTGAAATTGTACTTAGGAGGCATGCTAGATAGGACATGTCTTATCCATTTACACATCCTAGGAGAAGCATACAAAGTTTAATAACTTTTTGTTGTTTAAAGTTGAAAAATCAATTTTGCAAATAAAATGCTAAAATTATTGAATTTTGTTTGGACAGTTAACTTATGAATGAGAAAATGAATTGAACATTTTAAGAAATTTTGTTTTTTATCTTTCTTAGATAGAAATTGGACAAACTTGTAATAATATGATATGTGATGTTTTGAATGTAAGTTTGTAAGATTTTTAGAGCTTAAATTATCAAATTTTGATTTTAATGAGTTATGGATATTGAAACCATTTAGTCATACATAAAATGTGTCATGAAACTTTAGTAAATTGTTCAAAAGGACTAAAAATGATATTCCTACATATTTTTCCATTATGAGTCCAAATTCAAAGAAATATGAGCTTTCAAATTTTGAAATTTAGATTTCATTGTTATTAAGGTAATGTCGTCACTTGAGCATTTTTGGTTCATTGTTTGAAAGTTGTTTGAGAATTTCAAGTTAATTAAAAATGTGTTTATTATGTTTTAACTATCTCAATGGCCATGTTCAATGCAAAAATGAGTTTTAAAGATCTTAAAGTTCAGCTTTGTTTAATCCTTGTATATAGTGTACATTCTAGTGTAAATTAGTGTTAATAGGTAGTTTTAGGATTATATAAGTTGCATATAGTTACTTTTGTATATAAATATGTTTGAAATATGTGACTTGTGCTTAATGTGCCATTTTCTAAGTATGTGTGCCTTATTTGAACATTTTAGGACATGTAATACTTTGGCTTAACATGTTTTTTTATCACACAAAGTAGTCACCTAGTGATTCTCTAATTCAAGCATGTTTGTATTGTTGTTTTTGTCTGTTTATACTTGGTGTAGGATCATACATATGTTAGAATACTTTGTATAAGCTTTAGGAACCTTTTGTAACATCTAAAATTCTTAATTTTAAATTTGTAAAATTATAACAAGAATGAATATTGACAAGAATACTTGGTGGTGGTTTGTAGTTCGTTTCCTCATCATTTTGCTGCCGTTTTTCACCATTTTTCCAGCCTTTAATTTGTTGTTTTTAATCAATCAAAAAGTGCCCACTTTGCTGTCTTTGAATTAACATTGTCACCCCTTTCTTCTCATTGTGTAAATGTTGATTTCTCTTTTTATTTTCCTCTTCCTTTATACAGCCCTTAAATATTTCCTTAAACCTTCTCAAGACAGCCACATAAGCTGATGTCGTTGGGGGTGTTTGCTACCCCTTAAAACCCTTTTTGTGGTTGTTGATTTATGCTTTTGAAATACTGACTTGTATTGCTATTTCCAACCCTCTTTTCCTTTATTTTCTTTTTCTAACGTTATATTGTCCCTAATCAACCCTTAAAATTCCCCCATTGTGCTGCCCAAAGCAACCCTCTTGTGTGCCGTGCATGGTGGTGTGCCTCCTTTTTAAACACCACTTTGGAGCTATTGTTTGTCTCTTTTTAGCCGCCTCTTTCCAGCAAATAAAAATTGTTATTCCACTTCTCTAATCAGAATTTAAATGTTTCATTTTTAAATGAATTCGATTCCCTTCATCCGACAAATCGAAAGTAGTTAACAAGTAGCGTAAGTGCGACAACTAGTGAGATTTAGTGTCGTATTGATTTTGTTTAAAGATGTTGATTTGGCCGATTATTCTAAGGATTTATTAATTGTTTTAGCTATTGATTTTTTATATAAAATTGATCGTAGGTGTTGATTGTAACATCCTGAATCAGCATTAAAGTCGGAACCTATTCGCACTCCCACTTGGCATTATTTCAGTATCAGTGTTCATTTAAGGTTTAAGGTGCGGAAGTGTGGATTTTTACAGAGTAGTGCTGCGAATTGTGAAATAAGAGGTGGGTCCTAACTTTAAATAATTGATTTTGATACTTTAAATTAACTGTTAATTTGGTAATTTATGCTTGCTGGTCGGGCATGGTCAAGTGGCCAAATAAGCAAATTAAACGATGTAGAACAAGGTACGTAATCTACAATTAACCTAGTGATGAGCCATATAAACTTTAACATGTTTGATTTATTGATTGCATGCCTAATATTGATGTACATTGTATTCACATGTTATGGATTGCTACTATTTATTGAATGTTTTTATGGCATGCAACTCATCAAGTCACTGATTGATTGCATATTAAGTATGCTTGATTATGATGCTCATTGTATATATATTGCATACTATTGATTCCATGGTTACTAATTGACTGAAAGCATAGAATTCATGTACTGAAACTATTACCATAAGCATGTTGAGCATGCCATTGTATTGAATATGTTACTGTAAACATATAAAACATGCAATTGTACCAAAACTAAATTGAAAGCATGATTTTGCTCAATGATTGTATGTCATGTTACATATGCATGAGGTAGGTTATTGGGATTGACGAAGGAGTTACGTGGAGTATCGGTGGTAGTTAAAGTTCGCAATATTGTTGTCAATGCACTACACAAGGATACCGAAGAGATTAGCAATTTTATCACATTATTGGTGACTTATATGCATTACTGGTGGCTTGTTCACGCTATTGGTAGTTTAACTGCAATTACCGTTTTTGGTGGCTTGTCTACGATACTGACAGCTTGTTTGCATATTTATTGGTAATTTATCTACACTACTGCACTAGTGGTTTACCAACATCAAGCTTCAGCTCATATTGTTTGGTGTTCGGCAAACGAGTTCTAGGAAACTCATGGTGTATAGCGGATGGATGGGTAGGAACCTTTCTGCATTGCATCACGCTCATGACATATCCATATATATATTGAAATATGTTATATATTGTACTGTAATAGAATTATTGATTGTTATCTGTATGACTGCTTGAATGATTGAATTGATATTTACTCACACTGAACTATTTTAAGCTCATCCGCTAATCTTAACATCTCAGGGAATGCTCGAGACTAAGATCGAACCCAGTATGCGGAAATTACATGGACTTCAGGATATTTTGGTTTTAATAATTATTAACAAGTATTTATCTAGGTTTTGGGCTGTAAATTATTATTTTGGATTGTGGTTTGTGGTTTTTGGTTTGGGTTATATGCATGCATTATTTAGACATAGTGATTATAAATGTTAACTAGTAAATGCATTTTACGTGACTTCGTTAAAATCTGACATGAACAATGATTTTTCTGCTGCACTGAAAGCCAACTTATTTTTGCAAAGCAAAGCGATGAACGAAAGGTTTTCTATAAAAAATTGCTATTAATAATAAAACGAATCTTAACTATAGATGGTTTGTTAAATTAATATTTTCAAACTGGCTCAAGGATCAAATCGTGGTTTTTCTTAAACGAGTCAAATTAGAGTTTTTCTTTGGTTTGTAGGTTAACTTAGTCATTTCGTTGGCTAATGTAGTCTTCATAATTTGGTCGTAACGTTTAAACTAGGTTGGGGAGGTTACACCTTTGTATAGAAATTTTGGCATGTTGAAATTGTATTTTTCTGCATTTTTAGTGCAAAGTATTGGTGCATGTTTATGAGGTATCAGTACCCCTCCCCATAAAATGACCAATTGTTCATTAAGTATTAATACTTGTGGGGAAGGCATTGATACCTATGGCCCTTGAGCAGTTTTAAGTTCCTAGGTGCATATAAGGGTGTATAACGGGGTCATACTTATGCATATATTTATGGGGGTATCTTAAGCTATTATTCTCTATGAAATTGAAATTACTTTGTATTTTAGTGATCTTTATTGAAATTTATTTGACTTTTTAAGAACATATAAGTCCTAAAAATATGTTGAATTTCTTAAAATTAAGGCCATAAGATCATTTGAACATCCTTATTTTATCTCTTAAACCTTATGCAAAATGTTCAAGATTATTAAAAATGTTTTTATCTTATTTTGAACCTCTGATGATCATTTTCCAAAAAATAAAGCTTCTAAACTCTCTTTTTAAGCTTTGATTACCCCCATCACCTTAAGTTTTATATAAGGTGCTTGTACATACTTTAGCACTAGTATATTTTCGTAAGATTAAACTTATGATAAGAATTAGCCTTTAGGACTAGCTTTAGAAAGGCTTAAGGTTAAACTTAGGACTAGTCTTAAAATTAGGTATAGAATTAAGCTTAAGATTCAACCTAAGACTAGTACTCAATGTTTTGGTATTAGACTTAGGCTTAGGACTTAGGATTTCTTTAAATGGTATCTTGCATTAATTTGATATATCATTAGTTACCATTTTGCCATGACATATTTAATTAATCTTTCATTTGCTATAAATTTGTATGAATATGTCATGATCACCTTTATCACATCACACTCATATTGGTATCCATCGTATACTCTCATTGCTCTATTATTGAGTGCATGCCATTGACATGTCTTATGTTTTATAGAACTTTTATTTGATATTAAGCATGGTGATAATGTGTGATATGCTTAATTGAAAGAATTGCTTGTTGTTTGCTTATATGCTTTGTTCATTCAATAATGTATGATTTGCATATTTGTTTCTCCTTTTTTTTACTCTTCATGTTGATATTATGGTTTTTTGTATTCAAATTTTTTATAAATTTTTCTTTCCATGCCTTATTTTTTAATAACAATGGGTATCTAGAAAATGAGAAAAAGTTTTGAGAATATGCATCTAATAATGGGTACTAGAAATTAAAATTGTATGTGACTTTATTGAATCATTCTTTGTATGCAATATTTTAGAATGATGCATTGACCATATTTCTTTATTACAATTGGTATTTTTTTTTTTAATTATGAATTAGAAACTTCTCTTAGACATGTCTTTAGATAAATGGTTATGCAAGTAGGACTTACTTGCATAAACTTTAAAACATTGCATAAAGTGTTCTTTACAAATGAATTTTAAGTATGTTTCTTTGTTATACCATTTTTTTAAGTTTATTGTTTGATTGTGAGAATGCAATTTAATGTTATCTACATGACTCATTGTACTATTGCATCAATCTTTATTCTCCATAAGCTTTTTATTTTCAAAATGTCATAACATTTAATATCTTTTGGTTCAATTTGACACATTTTTTTATATATACGAAAAAAGGGGAAATAACATGAAATTTGTTCATACATATATTTGAATGTCTATATTTTGATGTGTAAGCAAATCGTTATGTTTATACATGTATGCTTATTGATTTTAATTCATAACATTTATAAAGTCTTGAATTTATTCATTGTCTTTCATGTATGTTTTATTGTAATATTTATTGTTGAAATTCAATATTTGTTAAAGTTTTGTCTAATTGTTTGCTTTTAAATTTTTTCAAGTAATGCTTTATTAAGGGGAAGTTTTGTAATGATCCGATTTTCATTGGTATCAGAAAAGTCGATCCCAAGATCTGAATTTATTAAACCGAGCTGTCTAAATATTTTTTCATCGATCAGTTACAAAGCGAGTACAGAAATTGGAAAATAGAAATATTAGTAATAAAATTATTTAGTAGTTAAATAGAATATTAAAAATAGTGTAGGGACTAAGTTGAAAATTATTCAAACTAGTGAAATAAGATTTGAAAATTCAATTAGGTCCTTAAAGTGCAATTATACCAAGGGTTTAAAAGTAATTAGACCCTATTTAGTTAATTATGCATGTTATAGTGGGGGGAGAATGAATGTTTATTATCATCTTTTTCCTCTTCGTGACCAAACGAAGAAAAATGAAGAAAGAAAAAATAAGTGATCAAAATTCCATAAAGTGAGAAAGCTTCGTTTATAAATTTTTATGAATTATTGATCTAGAAAGTTTGTACTAATCAACCCATTGATTAGTTTTTATAATTTTTAATAATTGTTCAAATTGTCAGAGAAATCTTAATGCAAGTGAGTTTAGAAACACGAAACCATAATAGATTGAACTTGATTATGTGAAAATTATAAAATGGATGAAATGGGTTAGCTTGAAATGTTGTTAAATTAAGCTTAAAGCTTAGTGGTTATGTTTAAACTATTAGGGACCTAATTGTAAGGGGTAAGAAATTTGAGGGTTGATAGTGAATAATGATAGATTAAGGTCTCTATAGTATTCTTACGAAATCATATTTAGATTGGATGAAGTAAATTATAAAATATGAAAATTTTGAATATTGATGAAATAAGGAATCTAATTAAAAAGTGTGTAAAATGAGTTTAATTTTAAATGTGTATATATAAATATATATTAAGTTGAGAATTTAATAATGCTTCAACGTTTGATAACTTGAACGAGATTGAAAACGATGTCACAATGTGGTGGGACAACGACAAGACTAAAACGGACAACGAACAACAAATCTGATTTGTGCTAACTTAATATTTCTTTACGCATAATTCTATTATATAGAATACTTTATGAAATTGACATTGCTTAGGGGCAAGTACTAGTATGATATGTCGTGTTGAATTGATTACGTAAAGGTTCGTCCGAAATTTGTTAGGGTTTAGATAAAAATATTAAGCTCAAAAAATAAATTTAGACAAAAAATTTAGGCTCATTTAAAATATGTTCAAGCCCGAGCCCGACCTATTTTTAATTTTATAATACTTTATATTATATTATTTTATATATTTTGTAATTTATAACACGTAAAAATAAATCTATACTAAATATATAATACTTCTAATGTAAAAAATAAAATAGTGTTAATATGAGTATATATAAAAATTTCAATAAATAAAAATATATTAAATATTAAATTATAATAATATAAATATTTTAAAAATAATAATATGGGTGGGCTTAAATGGTCGTGAGTTAATCTTTTACAAATATAGATAGGTTTGGACAAAATTTTAGGCCCATATTTCTAAATGGGTTGGGCTTGAGTAAACATAAAATATGTTAATATCATGCTTAGGCTCGATTTGAACCTAGTCTGGCCCATGAACACCTCCAGTTACAAGTTAACATAAGCTAACTGTGTAATTGATTGAAAGTTGTTATAACATCCCACACTTGACTTAGAAGTTTTGATCGAATCTTGAGGAATTACATAAACTTGTTTAAACTCATAAATTGATTTCAAAATTGTGTGTTTCGTCAACATTACTTTTAGCAAATCGTTTTTCAGTTTTTAGAAAAATACTCGTTAAAACTATTTATTTATTTCAAAAAAATACTTAAGTGTTTACTTTATTTTGCGGCGGTAATTTCTAAGTTATTGAATTCAAAAATCATGACTTAGTTTGTACATATGATTTTGCAATTTAAAATGGTAATTCCTAAATCCAACCAAAAGTAAACTAGAACGAAAATAGAGTCCAAAATAATTTACAGTCCAAAAGGACTAAAAAGTCCATTAAAAAGGCAAAGTCTTTTAATAACCATTTTATTACTAAGATTTTGGTCTCAGCTCCCTTACGTCTTCTAGGTGAGCTAACAAGCTCAATGTGTAACTCAACCCAAACAAACAGAACAGAACAAATACAGTCACAGTACAAATTTAGGCACAGTTACAAATGTAAATACAGATTCAAATTCAGATACAAAAATAGATCCTACCCCCATCCGCTACACCATCTTCGCCCATCCCTACACACCAATTAGGGTAATTAAATACTCATCAAATCCCACACACCTATAAGTGAGCATATGTTACTTTTCAAAATAATGCAGTCAAGCTGACAGAAATAATGCAGTAAACCGCCAAAATTACATAAGTGTGGTCAAGCCACCAGAACAGGTATGTTGTTAAAACCACCAGATAAGGCAGATCATTAAACTGTTACACTTCATCCGTCACATCATTACCCTATCCCAATGCACATGCAAACACTAATCAGATAACAAATGCATATATATCATACATGCTATACATATTAGAACATACTATCATGCTTTCAGAATTTGTAATAACATAAGCAGAATATCATATTTCACAATTTAATGACCAACAAAACACATTACGGAACCTACGAAGTGGCTAACCTTAAATCAAATTTCGAATACTACACTTACTAAATTTATAGAAAATGGGCTCACACGCCCATATAACCCACACGACCTAACTGGCCCAACCCGTGTGGTCCACACGACCCACTTAACTCAACCCATGTGGCCCACACAGCTGTGTAGCGTCAACAATAAGTTTTTGGCTTCATGTCGTTTGTTGTTTTTCGAGATTTTCATTACACACCTGATCATTTTTTGATGCCCTCACCACAGCGGTAATTGCCACCCACCCAACAGAATAGGAGCCCAACAAATTCTCTAATTCGCTAGAGACAATTCACGCATCTCCCGATCTTCTCCTATCAGTACATTAAAAAGATCATACTAGAACCCTTCAACCACTTGAAAGATTATTCCAATACCTTATGAAACTTAACGACAAGAAATAGAAATACTACAACACTAATAGAAATGACATACTCTTACCCGGTGATTTTACCACACATGAACACATCAGCACCAGGACAAACGCCAACCACCGAAGTTGGGACAGTAAAGAAAATAACGAGCAAGAAAGAAAAGAAAATTTGGAAAAAAAAAAATGAGAGAAAGAAATCAGAGAGAATTTACCAGTAAGCTATCATCAAAACAAAACAAATGAGAAAATGGAAAATGGGGAAGCTAGACGTAACGTGGGGAGTGGGAGAGAAACGTGGGAGAACTTTAGGGAGAATACTTCTCTAAAAAAAAATTTAAAAAATAAATATGAACCAGATAAAATCTTATTAAATCCCATTAGTTGCTATCCTAATAGGCTGATCAAAATTCGAATCTAACCTAACCACATCCACATGAACAGCATAGTGTATGAAAATAAAAATATTTCCACTTTGCAGACATAAGAATTCAAACACTGAGACCTCTAGATAAGTTAAAGCCTTACTATTAAATCAACAGGCTCATCCTTATCTTTAACTGAGCGAAAATAATATATAAACTTACTATCCAAAATTAGGGGTTGAGACAAAAATAACAAAAATTTAAGTAAAAGGATTCAAACCTAAAACTTTACACACACAAGCACGACACTCAACCACTAAACCAAATTAATTCACTTGACAAATTTTAACAATTTAAAAACTAAAATTTTGGGGTGTTATAGTTGTATGTTTGGAAATGCTCATTTTAGGCAATTTGATCTGTTGGTCTCAAGACACTTTGGTCATGTCTCAAGACCTCAAGCACAAAAATACCATTTCAAGTGTATCTGGGTAATGGTCTCGAGACACGCTGAACATGTCTTGAGACAATAGCTAAGGATGTCAATGGTGCGAGTTTCACGGTGTCCCACCCCACTTTGTACCCAATTGAAGAGGACGGGTACAAGTTTCAAGGGTGGTGGTGCAGGGATGGGAACAAAAATTAGACCCACTATGGGAGGTGGGGTAGGCATAGGGATGACATTGTACCTGCCTCATACCCACCCGCTCTGCATAATATAATAAGCATATTTAAAAAATAAATATTTATAAAAATTTAATTTAATAATTATTTTAATAGTATTTAATTTTTGCCATTGTGTTGCATTTGAAGACATTTATATTTTATTTATTAATTAAAGGGTCGACTTGTTTTTTTTTTTAAATGGTGACAATTGGAATAATGTCACATATGTGGTAGAAGTCCAAAGGACAGGTATTTCATACTTTTTTCATAAAAAGTTTAGTTTATATTTATTTAACTGATATTTATAAATATATAATATGAAGTAGATTGTGGGGCAGGTATAGCGGGGATTAGGTGGGTCTAGGGACGCACGTGGGTGGTGGGGTGGGGATGGTTTTAGTCTTACGGGTCGTGGGGCGGGGATTGTTTTGGGTTTTGTACCCATAGCGGGTTGCGGGGCAGGGATGGAGATGAAAATTCTTGGTGGGTATGGGTGCAGCGGGAGCACCCCCTGCACCCACCTCACCCATTTGACATCCCTAACAATAGCTATTAAGTCTCAGGACAAGAATCCCTTAGTCTCGAGATACCTGATCATCAAATTTAAAAGTCCAAAACAGGGGAAAGTCTGTCTCAAGACATGATCCTCAATATCTCTAGACCTCTAGTTAAGTTTTGATGAATTAGTTGGAATCAAGTCCTGACAAATGTATTCGATCTTGAGTAACCCTGAAACATGTTAAACGAAGTCGAACATCTCAAATGTATGTATGTGAATATGAATGACTATTAATTTATATTAATTTGAATTGTATAAAAATTAATATTAAACTTAATATAATTATATTGAAGTAGTTTGAGTTGCCCCAACAACATAACGTGATGTTACGCATTCGAATCCAACAACTGTATTGGATGTAGGGTGTCACAAATTTTGATTTTGAAAATGTTTAAATGACTTAAAAGGAAGCTTTTCCAATTACAAATTTGTCTTAAATTTTTGTTATATAAAACAAGGAGTGGTTGTTAGTTTAGATGTCTAAGCTTTTGATATAACAATATTTAAAATAAATTTTATCCCTAAGACATTTAGAGGTGAAACATTTTCTAGGTTTATAAAAGTACTAAAAACATATTTTAAATGAATACCATACTTAATAAAATATTTTTGAGACGTTTATAAAATATTTTGAAGTGCTTTAAATGTTTACCAAGTAATTTAAGGACTAAATATCAATATTAAGAATTTAGATATTCATACATTGCAAATCAGTGGCCTCGAAATCAAAATGAAAGGCTAGATATCAATACCAAGCTTGTAGGTATCAATACCTGAGAGGTACGTGTCGTGCTAAAAAAGTTTTTTAAAAGAATTAACACACATTGATTTTCAAACTATTTTAATTATTTTAAAATAAAGCCCGGCGAAGGCGGATAATAACTCTAGTGAAAACTAATTTCTCACCCACTGACCAGTGTATACGTATGGGATAGGAGTAAAGATAAGTGGAATAAAATCCATTTCTCTCCCCTAATTTGATGAATTGTTGGAAAATATGTATACTTCCACTGCCCAACAAATGTTAACCAATCAGAACTCATGGGTAAATCAATCAAATCGGTGAAAATATGTATGCAGTCCCTCTACCATTAGCAAAACATACTATTAACCCTTTACTGTATAACTAAATAATTCAATTTTATATGTATGCACATGATCAATAATTATATTTATGCACATAAAATTAATAACCTTTTCTGAATTTTAAAACATTCATAATATCCAATTCAATTCTCTACTTCTCCATATTATTATTTTTAATTTAACTTATTTTGACAAACTACACTTTGTTTTATGACCTTTTGATCAAATTTTAAAGTCTTTTCTGTAAACATATTTTAAACAAATTGTTTTTTTTTTAAGTAAATAAAAAATTAGTAAGTCTTACATAGTATTTCTTTTTTTAATAACTTTTCAATTAAAATTTT
Organism: Gossypium arboreum; assembly: GCF_025698485.1. Classification (NCBI taxonomy): domain Eukaryota; kingdom Viridiplantae; phylum Streptophyta; class Magnoliopsida; order Malvales; family Malvaceae; genus Gossypium; species Gossypium arboreum. Next base: position 4,922,945 of record NC_069081.1, read on the forward strand.
AATTTATTTCTACTATTTTAAATATAAAATATTTATTTCTTACACTAAAAATAAAATTAATAATCAATTAAAGAAAAATAAAATTGAGTTTAGTTGAAATCAAAATCAGCTTTGGAACACTACACAGAAAACCTTTTTATTCAGCTCTACTTGTTAACAATGTAACTCAACAGATCTGATAAAAGAAACATGTAAATAGAACAAAAGCAGCAAAATATTTCATCTATCAATAACGCGTATGGTCTGTCAGATTTTTAACTCATCATATGCTTGATAAAATTTCAAAAGTTCAGAGTCACGCTTATACAATGTTCATTATCACTAATATCAAATGAATAAAGATTGAATTAATCACTTTCAAAGTGAGAGTTGGATATAAAATATATTTATATATCATGTTTAGATTATCGTACCTTGTACTCGCATCCAAGCAAATGTCAAGACATGGATACTCTTTAAGGAAATGAGAAACGAAGAATCAGATACTAGGTGCTACCTATGACTTAACAATCATCATTTAACAAGGCTCCGTGACTTTTCTATTTTTTGTCTATGAAACAACAAAAAAGGCGAATATCCAGAAAATTATAAATCCAAATTCATTCTTACATACGAAAATCATAATGAACTCTATTAAGCCGGAAAAAAACAAAACAGAAGGAAATAGCACAAACAAATTAATTTCAGTTCTCAATAATTTCTAAAGTAAACTCTGACCTTTTAAACTGCAGATATGAGTTGATCGCTGAGGATGGGTTTTGCATCTAAAAGGATCAGCAGGATTAAGTTCAAAAGTGGATCCAACTTTTGTTGCCTCATCGTATCTGTGAAGCAGAACACAGCAACCCTGATGCATCCGCCCCGACCAATGCAAGGTCACACACTGTACACAATTGCCCTTCCTGGCTAGGCACAAAGCGACTAGTACAATATGGGCACGATACATCCTTCTGCCCTCGGTAAATAGGCACATAAGTTGCCCCACATGTCACAAATGGATTTCTGAAATCATAGTTCAGCTGAGAAGCATCTGTCATGTTCCTCTCAGCAGCTTGAAGCACTTGCCTGGCTGTCTTCACTTGATTCTCATTTGTGGGGTTTGTTTCTAGCAGTCGCCGGGCAAAGTTACCTGCTGTAGCCATGTTCTTTGCCTTGTAGCAGACAGTCATTGCTTTCAGCAGGGCAAGTCTTAGGTGTGGTAATTGAAGGTTGCAGTGAGTGAAGTAGGCAGCAAGCTCCTGCTGGCGTACTGGATTGTCTTTCATTTCTCTTCGTTTAAGCTCCATCTGCAGACCAAGAACATACTCCTTGGCAATAATAATTAGCTCCTTGACCTCATCAACTTCTCTCCTTGACTCCACAACAATCAACGGAATAGTATGAAGAATGCTGAGGAAGAGCCGGAGTGCCTCAGTAAATTTTCCAGCTGTTGTGGCCTTGTAACCAGCCTTCAGCTTTTCATCCAACTGAGAGAAATTGAATACCAGGGCTGGCGGACACCTAACATTAGGAATAGCAGACTCACTCCATCCCCTCTCAACTGCCAACGACACAACTGGAGCGGATGAGAATGCACGAAGATAGCTATGGCTGCCAGTGTGAAGATCAAGAAACAAGGATTTCAAAGGAGAAAAGTTTCTTATGCCAAGTTGTCTGCTCAGCAAACGCATTGCTGTATCAAAATTGCCAGCTGCTGCATGTTCAGCAGCAAGAGATGATTTCTGAACCCAAATCTGACTTACAGGCATACCGGGAGTTGGTGCCACAAAAATAGAACGGGCATTGCCAGAAACCTTCGGGGTGTCTGCCTCAGGGGGAAGTTCCAAATCTTCAAGGTCCCAACCACCCTCCTCTTCACTTCCTTCAGCCACTTCCGCATCCTCGAAATTTACACTAACATCGCCATTTTGTATGCCATCAACATCAACCACATCAAGATCTTCACCCCAATCACCTTCTTCACCCTCCTCTTCATCCGCAGCACCCCTGCCAATGCTATCCAATCCACCATCAAATATGCCTTTCATGACTCTCAAAAGGGGCCAATCACCACCACATGTAACAGGGGTTGGAGGTATCAATAACGAAGGTTGTTTACCCTCTGGCAAAGGAGGGATATCATCTCCCAACTCAGCTGCCAACCTTTCAGCAACATCCTGTAGCCCATGGACAGATGCTGTAATATAAGCAAGAGGTAAGTGACCAGCATTCTCCAAGATCTTAACTCGTTCCTGTATATCACCCAGGTACAAAGCATTGTGAAACTGACCCATAACATCATTCTTAACTTCTGCAATTTTCAGCATCTTGGACAGCTTTTCGAGGTTACCATTAACGAGGTAAAGAAATGACAACCTCTCAAAGTTCTTTGTCCTCTGGTAGGCATACTCCACTATACCTGCATTGCCTTGGCGAAGGGCCTCCACACCCAACCTATACCAATGATCTTTGTCATCAATCTCCTTAGCTGATGCAACGGCAATTTGAATGTTCCCGCTCTCTAGAGCCAAATTAAAGCGTGTTTTCTCATCTTTGACAAAATGGAGTGCCACTTCAGGGAACCCCTTCTGTTGAAGATAAGCAATCATGGCCTCACCACAAAGCTGGGAGTTCCTTATCATACTCATAACATGATCATATCTCTTCCGAAGAAGAGATAGCTTAAAAATGTATTCGGTAACATCAATGACGATAGTCTTATTCTTCCCATCACGATCCAGGCAAAATATAGTATTGCCAGAAACCTTAGTTATGTATATAGGAACCTCAAGCGTTCGGATGATTCCACTATCTCCATTGGGAAGGCAGTATTTTACATGGTTTAAGGTGGTGTAAATAAAAACACCATTCTCGTCCCAAGCTCCACTCTTAACACGTATTGTCTCATGAAGAGTGCACTGATGCACAAGCTTCTTGTTAGTAATGACAATGGTATGCTTGCTGAGCAAAGCAACACTCTCCATGTCATTAGACCAAACAACATACTTCACAAAAGGGGTTTGAAGATCACCAAGAATAAGCCTCTGCTGGAGATCAAATATAACTACTCTATCCTCAGACCTACACAACAAGTTACCTGTTCCAGCATAAAATATTGCATCAGTAGGCACAGGCAGACCACTCTTTTTCACCACCTCATTTTTCAGATTCTTGATTAAGACTTGGTTGTTTCCTTTGTCAAGAACAGCAAACCGATTCCTAGCCACAAATATAGCAGAACTGCCTAGACCTTTCTTTGCCTCATGCAAACTGTCACTCCTAGCAGAGCTGTCTTTTGGTACCACATACAATTCATAAGATCCTCCATCCACATCTGAACAGATAAGAACAGCATTTTCCGTAGGGCTGTAAGAAAGAGTTCTTGGGCTTTGATTCAGACTTGAGGAACCAGGACGCCGAATTGGAATTACTTGTGTCTCTCTTTGAGATGAAAAGTCAAAATACCTTAAAAACCGATCCTTGGCATAAAACAGAGAATCCCCACTCACTGCAAAAGCAGGGCGCTCTCTCTCTAGCTTAAATACAATCATGCCACTGTCATGTCCAGCTGCCAAAACATTCATTTCAGGATGAACAGCAAGAATCCAGAATCTGTCATGTTCTCGCCGGAAAGTTTGAAGTCCAGTTCGCTTTGTTACATCCCACACGCGAATGCTCTTATCCTCAGAATTTGATACAATGATATCTTGTTTGGCATGGAACATAACACATGACACATTATTCATGTGCCCCCTCAAGGTATCCACTTCCCAAGCTTTTGTCTCTGCAACCAATTAAACAATTTATTCAATTCCACAATAATTCAGGGGTCTAAATTCCAGCTGAACAAAAGATGAGAACATATCAAGGGCCATGTGTCATACATCAAGCTCAAGAAAAGAAAACCATCAGGCAAGTTCTTACAAAGATTTTAATTGGCCAATAGATGTACTTGACAACAAGCTTTGATCAATACATCTGGCAAACGAAATTTACATTGGAGAAAGATAAAGTTTTACTATAATTACCATTCATGCGCCATAATTTTACTTGGCGATCATCTGCCCCAGAGACTATCAAAGGTAGAGTGGGATGAAATGCAGCCCAATTTACACCTCTGTCATGACCTTCCAACACATACTTAACAACTGCATCAACACCACCAAAAAGATCTGTGTTCATCTGACTCAACCGTAGAATGTCATCCGCGGGGGAGGCAGTCTTCTTTTTCAAGGAACCAATATCCCAGACCCGAACAGTCTGATCAAGGGAGGCTGACACAACAAGGTCTTCTTTAGGATGGAATGAAGCACACATAACATAGTGATTATGACCAGTCAACACCGAAATGCAAGTTCGTGACTGCCAGTTCCAAATGCGAATAGTCTGATCATCACTAGCACTTACAATCCATGGATGCTCATGATGAAATTGCACAGTACGAATATAATCCAGATGTCCAAGAAGGGTGAAAAGACATCTATGCAACTTGTAGTTCCAGACCTTTATCTTGTAGTCATCCCCTGAAAAAAGAAACTATCAATTATTCATATCATTTGTATTGCACAAGTACCCTACGCTTTCTAAAAACAGTCATAGTACATATGGGAATTTTTGATCCACTAAAGTTTTTCAAATTCTGACCTTAGTTGCCCATCTTTTCAGGTTATAGAAAATTTCAAGTAAATAAACACAGACAGTATACCTTTTCTGGAATAATCTACTCACATAAAAGTTTAATATCAAATGCGCATGGTTGTACAGCAAGTTATTTGCCAGGTTTAAACGAGTGAAAAGTGCCATAAAGTTGCTTCTAGAATGTGTAAGTTGTCAGCAAAAAGTGAAATAAATTTGTTGAGTTCATAAGTTGTGATCAGCTCAGGAATCTGTTCTGCCGAGGACATTCAAGCTAATGTAAGGTACAAAACTGACCTGCTGCAGCTGACATAGCGACTAATCACAGGACTATCAGCTAGTAGAAGATATGTCTGCTTACTTTAGGTTGTGAAAGAAGATTTTTCATTTTCTAAAAAAAAAAGGCTCAAAACACAAATAGATTCAAGCTTTGGCAGTACCACGTAGTACACATAAAACCACACTGAAAAAATGTATAATATATGTCATGAATGCATACTTATAAATCCATCTACTGTTGCACTGACATTCATTTGCTCTAGAACGTCAGATCTAAAATTTCTAAACCAAGCTCAAGGATATGAAGTCTCTATGACTAAATCTAGATCCAAATGCTCATACACACCAGATTTCTTAAATGTCATATGGATTTAAGCTAATCCAATCCCAATTAACCATCACAAATCACAATTTCACATTCAAATCCATGGATCAGTAAAATAATCAACGAGACTCATACGCAAATATAAAATGAGAAAAGAAATGAAATCTGAACCTCCAGAGACAAACAAAGGCTGAGACATGTGGAAATGAACGCCGCGAACAGGGCCATCATGTTCGTCGAATCGATCAATCAGGGTTCCCATTCGATAGTCCCATAACTGGATAACGCCACTGTGGAGACTAGCTAAGATCCAAGGCCTCTTAGCGTGGAAACTCAGTCCCTTCACTCTATTACTCTTCGTCTCAAACTTTGTCAACATCTTCTTCTTCTTCTTTTTTTCCTTTCTCTCCGGAAGCTAAGTCTCTGCAGAAATCGAATTAAAACCAACGTCTAAATAATTTTTTCCGCGTAAACAAATAGGGATAATCAGATTTGTATATTGAATACATAGGTAAGAAGAAATTAGAAAATTACCTTAGATCTGATTCAGCATCTAAAACTAATTACAAAAATGAAAGCGCCTTTGTATCTTCGGATATATTCAAAAAGGAAAGAGAGAGTTTTCGATTCTCTGTTTTCTTTAAGATCTGAGCCTTTTTTAGTGCCAGTATTGCAAGTTCTGTGATTTTTCTGTATAGTCTTATGACGGAGGAGACTTCCCTTCCCATTTCACGGCTTTTACGACGACGTTTTTTTTGTGAAGGTTAAAAGGTTAATACTACCTTCAGTTACCCGACAACTTATGAAGTTAAACATGGTAAAAACGAAAATAATCTCTTTTTATTTTGAAAAGGAAATGTTAAGAAAGGGTAAAAAGTATCTTACAACCATTGAATTTTGCCCAGCTAAATTAATCCGTATATATTATATTAAAGAGTAAATTAGTCATTTCTTTTAAAAATTTCATTCATATGTACTGTTAAAAATTGACGTGGTTGGTAGAATAATCAAATAGTGACATATGACGTGCTATGTGTACCTTGTGCCAACGTATAGGGATCAATTTTTAACAAAAAAAATAAATGAATTTTTTTTACAGAATGACCAGTTTACTCTTCGATCTAATGTATAAGAATTAATTTTCTTTTTTTTAATAGAGGGGACAAAATACAGTTCAACTCTTAATATAAGAGCATCCATGATACTTTTAACATTAATAAAGTATCGCCTCATTTGCACTATTCACAAAGATTGAGGTCTTGAATTTTGAGAGAGCATTTGATACAATGGAAAGTTATCATTTTTTATAGATTCTAATATTTGGTATGTGAAAATTATTTTACTTACCAATAGAATATAACATTCCCTTGAAAGTTACTTTGGTACGAAAGCTATTTTCTTTTTGATATAAATGTGCCTAGAACTACTAATAGTCTCTCTCCAACCCTTAATAGGAAGATAAATACGTTTTAGCGTGCTTGAACCCGCGTCCTCCTGCACTAACAATAATATTAATGCCAATCGAACTAAGATTCATCGTGAAGAGTTATTTTCCTATGTAGATGGAAAAATAAAAACAATTTTCTAGGATAAAATTAACATTTCTTTTATCTATATTTAGGATTAAGATTCAAAATTAATGCATTTATTTCATTATAAATATTTTTTAGGTTTATAGGTACAAAAGGCCCTAGGATAAAATGAAAAAATTAATTAAGCCCATTCATTAAATTTGCACCAATTAAACCCCTTTATTAACGGTTTTCGCCTTTGATCACATTAATCGTTAAAATTAATTAACGAGTCAATTAGATGGTGACACATGGCAATCTTTAATTTAATCTTATTATTTCTCATAAAAACTATTAAAAAATTAAAAATCATAAAACTTAAAAATATATTAAAAATAAAAATATTAAAAACTTTCTATAAACTTTTAAAATTATAAAAGATTCATAAAAAGTTATAAGATACATTAAAAAAGTATAAATATGATTAATACTTATAAAACTTATAAAAATTTTCAGTAATTATAAAACTTATAAAAATTCAAAATATGCTGTAATAAATTATAAAATTATAATTTTTAATAAATTTAAAAATTCATATATTAGTTTCTGATATTAGAAATTAAATTCCTGAAATCGAAATAAACACATGTCATTAGACCAATCATTGGATAATGGGAATAGTAGTAAGAATTATTGTTGTTAGAATTGGATTGGATCGACCGGTTAGATTGAGAATTGACAAGAGTACCGATCCAAGGAAGGTCATCAGATTGGTTAACCCAAAAATCGATACGAACCAATTGGATCATTTTTTTAATTTTTAAAACTTTTTTTGAAATTTTTAATGATTTATTTAATTGAACTTGACGGACCGGTCTAACTGGTCGAACCTACAAATTGATTGTCTAATTGACTAGGTTATGAAAACATGGTTAGAATATTGCATGCTGACATATGCTAATATTTGCAACTGTTGGATAATGAATATTTAATTTTATAGCATCTAATTTTATCAATAATACTTTATATCATACAAATACAATACTTAACAAACAATTTTCAACTTTTCAAAGTCCGAATTATTGTACTATACTAATCTTAAAATATTGAAGATAAAAATTCTAAAAATAAAATAATAATTTATCGATAAAAAGGAGAGGATCTCGCTATTATCATTTTCTTTGTAGAAGATTGAGAATATTTTATTCAACATAAAAAGACTCTAACGATTTGACAAATGTTCACATTATCCCACGATTAGTATGATATCATGTGTTCATTATGATTTTAGGAGTTTGAATTACTTTTTGTTTATATTTTTAATTTCTTTTATAAATTTTAGATTTTTATATTGCTAATAAATTTTTATTAACTTGTTATAAGTTTTAATAAAATTTTAAATATAATAAACATGTTTTATTAACTTTATAAGAAATTTTATAATTTTATAAGTTTTACGAATTTTTATCAATTTTAATATTTTTTATGATTTTTAACAATTTTATGATAAAATATAATATTAAACCATAATTTACCATGTCTCATCATCTAATTGACTCGTCAATTTATTTTAACGATCAATATGGTCAACGATAGAAACCGTTAATTGCAGGGCTCAATTGGATGCGAATTCAATTTAGGGTAAATTTATTTATTTATTTTGTTTTTCTTAAGTGTTTTTGTATCAGTTTATTTTTAAAATATATTTTTATCGATATCAAATTTTAGTATGATAACAATTTCAAGCCATATATGTATATATTTGAATTTATCCTTACAATGTAACAAGAAAAATCTTGTATATTTTACATCTTCACAATCTTCAATTAATATACTAGTTATTTTTCAGATGTATTTATGCTATGAATTCAACCAAGTATGAGAAAACCATACATTGTATATTAATTCAAATATTTGTTAATAATAAAGATTGTTGAAAATATTATTAAATATTTAATTCAAATATTTGTTAATAATAAAATTTATTGAAAATATTGAAATACATTAATATTATATTTTATTTAATAATGTAATTTTGTAAAGTATCGTTGTAACTTTTTAGGATTCGATAAATATTTTCCAATGTATATAAAACACTATAAAGTAACTTTTTCAATAATGAGATTCTCATCGATCACATTCTATTAAATTCATAACATAGGAAAACATCAAATGCCCACTCAAAGTTCGAGTTTAAGTTCCACCATTTACAATCTAATCTTTGTCCTATTATTTATCTACAGGGTTTCTGCATATTGATCATATACATGCTTGGGATTGCATTGTCTATATAATAATCAAACTTCAAAAAAAGTAATGATTTTATAAAACAAAATGTGTTCTAAATGAATCTCGGATTTTATCAAAGGTTAAAAACAATCGACTACATTATACCGCAACATTAATTTCAATACATCATTGAAGGAGGGATTAAAAGATAACATGGCAACTCCTGTCATCAAAATGACTGCAGAGAGTTGTACCTACTACTGGCATTTCTATTAAATACAGGTCAAACTCAAAATTTTCAAGACTTGTACGGTATGACCCAAAAAAACCAATGTCAAAAACAGAATCGGTATTTAATCAAGCTGTTATAGTTTCCATATTTCTCTTTATTATTATTTTTTTAAATTTAATATTTAGTCTCTAAAAATATTCCAATAACTCTCTAAAAACTGGTATCAAATTTAGTTTTATTATTTTTAGATATCAAAATTCAAGTACAGGGACCAAATTTGAAATCTGAAAAGTAGGACTAAATTCCAAGAAATAAAAGTACAGGGACTAAATTTAAAATTTGTGAAGAGTACAGGGACCTATAGCATATTTTAACCTTTATTTTTTTTCCCCAAAGCAATTAATCATTACCGAAATAAGCAATAAAATGGAAAATGGCAAAAAGCATTAAGAGTTCAGTTCATAGCAATATAGCATTATAGCATTACCTAATAATTACAGTGATTCAGTCAGCAACATGGTTTTGAGGCTTAATTACGTATACACAAAATTCAAATCAGAAGCAAAATTATGGAGATCAAGGAAGGGGATCAATGGGGGATAACACTGCCTGGAGCTCTCCAATACTCCCATAGCTTCTAGAACAGCATTCATTGTTGCACAATAGAACTGTTCAGAAAATGTACATTTCATGCCTCCAGATCTGCAAATTGCCATTTCTTCTTTAAGGGGTAGAATAATTTTCATATATTTTGCATGCTGAAAATACCTATGCCGTATTGCCCTGAAGAAACTGGACAACCTCCTCTGCTCTCGATTCAATTCCCTTTAAATATTCAGTTAGAATACGTTGCTGGTACGAGCCTCCCTCCTGAGAGAGAGAGAGAGAGAGAGAGAGAGATTAGTGGAGTGAAAAGGGAAAAAGAGTGAATCTACAGCCAATAGGAAGTCAAGGCAAAGGGTGTCTCTTACAGTTCGGATTAAAGTCCGCTCAATCCGTTTCTTGATTACAGCATAAAAATCTTCTGCTGAAATTTCTCCTTTACCAACAGCTAATCCATCAATCAAAAGCTTGTTCCATTCTTGCTCAGGAGCTGAATAACAGTTCAAGAGTTCATTTATAAATATGAATAATATAATGTCATCAGATATATGATGCTAAACAAGATAAGAAAACCTTTTATCACTGTTTCGAGAAACTGTTCAGCCTTCAACACTTCATTCCCTGCACCAAAAATATATATAGCTTAATGTTTCATAATCAAGAAACTAAAAATTGCTGCATACCTTTGTGACTAAAGGGTGATGCATGGAAAACTCAATGAAAAGAGTATTGCCTTTCTTCGCATAACTACGCTTTGAAAGAACTGTAGAAGCATAGAGCTGCAGAACCTTTTGCAACATAGCCTCAAGGCCTGGCTTATCCGCATCTTCTTTCGCCTGCAAATTACTAAAACATATCTTACCATTTTAAGTAAATACATTATGTGGCGAGGTGAACCTCAGCATTGTTGTAATGGAAGTTTTATAATCATATATACCATTGAAACTTCGGAGAAGTACATTGTCAGTTCAGATATAAACAAATTCAACCAATTCAACATAAGTTGATGGACCAAAAGAGATAAGATAGATGAGCATGAAATATCCATAACAATTTCTTTCACCGGGACAGACTCAAGAAGAGTCAATGTATTAACATACAATCTTAAGCTACAAGCAGAACGGTTTTTATTACCATCAAAACAATATGAAATAGGCAGCAGAATGTACTCACTTGCCGTAATTGTGCGCTGACTTCTGCAAGGAAACCTTCGTCTAGTTTCCCTTCCTGCTCCATTTGAAATATTTTCTGACAAGGAAAATATTCTTAGATGAACCAATTCTTTAGTGGAATAAAAGATACAAAGTAACAATTCGTATCTAGTGTCAAAAAACCTAGGTTGCTTCAATTAAATATCTCGGCTGCCTATCTTAAGGGTGAAATAGATGAAACAAAACTAAGTCTGAGAAAATTATTTAAGCATCTGAAACATAGAAGTAAATCATCCATATAGACCCCAAAAACAGATTGATGACATTTTCTAATATACTTTCTCCATTGTTTTGAGAGCCTCGGGATCTTTAGGAGGCCAAGGAGTCTCTTCCTCCTCGTTGACTGCAGGTTCCAAGATCTCCTTGAGAACATCGGTTGCTGAATCAATCTTTTCCTGTCAAAAATGGAAAAAAAAAATCAATTAGAAATAGTGACAAAGGAAAGAACAGAGCTTTCCGGTAACCAAAGTTATTTTCCTTTTTATCTCAAAGAGAGAGGTACATGGGTCTTGTGAACAATGCGATCGACTATGCTCATTACAGCAGTAGCCAATTCCTCATAATCTTTCTGCAGGAGGAAAAAACAAAATCTATATAAGAATTACAAAACGTATGGACTATAATGAGGTCAAAACACACAAGTATTTTGAAACATTAGAATTAACCAACTCAAAAACCGTGCTTTATCATCATCGGATTTGCAGGTGTCACTTCTTGCAGCAAGTCGTATCCAGAAGGTCTCATTGAACGCAAGGATATTTTCAACGACAAGTTTCTGAAGCTGTCCACATGAAAAAGCCAGCAAAAACAATGTTATGAGAAAATAAAAATAGTAAGCAGACACTATCACATACAATCTGCAACTCCAAGTAATAGCATCCAAATTAACTTGGGAAATAGAAAGAACTGAACCACATGTCAAGTATGAATAACTCAATATAAGCACGGTTAGATAGATCAAAATGCTGCCCAAAGTGACAAGCCAGTGCATATGAAGACCAAATCAATGCAAGCATATCATTTTCATTTACTAGTAAAAGATTAATAGCAAGCTGTTCCCAAGCTCGAATTCCATCCAAACTTATTAGGTGGATAGTGGTGTTAGGTCTTTGTTCACGACCCCTTAAAACATTTCATCCAAATCAACAAACTTGCCACTAAAACCATTGTTCCTTAAAGGAGCAAATATGAAAATTCATTCTCCAGACTTAAGCTTAATAGCCATGATGGAATCTCTACCAACATACATGCACATGAAATTGCAGGTGGTTTACAAAGGGAAAAGAATGCTTACTTCACTCGGGTTTGCCTCCCTCAACATATCAATGAGTCTATCCACTTCTACAGTCTTCTTAAAAGCTTTCTCGGCATCTTGGTTGACTGCACAGATCAAAGTTCTCCTGTTTTATTAGGATTCAAAATACTAACCATCAATATAACATTACCAACCAGATCAAATTGTAGTCACCAAAAAAAAAAAGAAGAGTTTTTGAGATGTTATTATGAAACTGGAGTTCCGCTAAATGAAAAATACGGCGTAATTATTTTACCTCCTTCTCCTCAACTCTATGGAAGCTGTTGAAGTAAAGGGTTCGAACCTCTCCTTTCTGGAAAACCCAAGGTTCCAATCTTTAAGGAATGGACTTTGCAATACATTGCAATTAAACACCTATTTAATAAATTCAATCAGAGAACAAAATTTGAGATAATTAACACCACGGGATTATTTTTTAAAAAATTTAACTATTACAAATACAATAACATGTACCATATAACTATATAACTATATAACTATATATATATATATCCAAACAACTAAAACAGTGAATCAAATCAAATCACGACTAACGAAGAAGAACCGAAAAAAATCATTCAAAACAGAAACATGACATACCGTCTGTTAGAACAGGAAACTCACGTGTTATAATTACACATAGTTATACTCAAATTTGGTTACTCAAAGCCACAAACCTTTCCTTATTCCATGGGGACATTTTAGATTTCTTTAAAAAAAGGAACCTTAAAGAGGATAAAATAATTAATTTCATTGAAAGATGTGTACCCTTATCATAAAAAATAAAAAAGTAGACATGAACGGAAGCAATTCGAACGTGTTAAGAGGATTTGGGTAGTAACTTTCAACCTAAAACAAGCAAAATTCAAGCACCCAAAGGTGGAAAGTAGACAAATTTCACAAGAAAATACCTTGCGATATTTTGGAAAGTAAAGAGAAAGGGTTGGACGTGGAAGAGTAAAGATTGAAGCCATTCGGGAAATGGCGGTAGAGTAGAGCAGAGCAGAGGCGCTAGAGACCGTTCAAGCTTGAGCTGCATAAGCTAAAAACATGAACCAAATCTTCTTTTCTCCTTCATTGAAATTATACCGCAGGTGATTGGCTGTGACTTTCACGCGAAGTCGCGTCGCGTACCGCACGGTCTAGCTAAATATGGTTTGGGCTGCTAAGTGGGCCAAATCGGGCATGAAAGGTACACTTGGGCTAAAGTGGAACAATGTTATTGCCACCCGTCTGAAATCAACTAGGTATTTTTCTTAGCTTTATATAAAAATAATGTAATTTTTCTCATTTATTCCTTATCACTGTTAATTCCCCTTAAAAGTTTTTAAATCAATCAAAACATCACACGTGGTATTTTTAATGAATAAAAATATTTAAAATTAATATTAAATTAAATTAAATTAAAAATAAAAAATTTCATCTCTTTCTTCCCCTTCCTTCTTCACATGAAATCAGAAAGCTCATAAAAACCACCTGCCATGGCTCAAAATAAAGAAAATAAAGGTTTTTTTTTTCTTCTTAATTTGAGTTCTTAAAATTGAAAATGTCTGTTTATTTTAATGGCAAAGAATATGAGGATTTGTTTTAATGAAGAAATTTGATGCTGGGTTTATTTCAAAAATTTGTAAAATTTATTTTTAGGGAATGTGAAGATGGAAGGAGAAAGATTGAGAGATGATTTTTTAATTTAAATTTTATTAAACTTAATTTTAAATATTTTATTTAATTAAAAATATTATATTTTATTAAAAATATTAAATTTTATAATTTGATTGGTTCATAAGTCTTTTTAATAAGACTTAACTATTGGGCCCTAAAATAATGACGGAATAAAACTTCAGTACCTAAATAAATAAATAAATAAATAAAAGTTACATAGTTTAGATACATATTTTTCATATAAGCTTTTTTATAAAAAGAAATTTTTTATTTTATTAATTAAAATATAGAGAAAACTGGTTTTTTATCTGAATATTATAAAAATAAATTAATATAACATCCCTTACCAATTCGATAACAAATCCAAATAAGAAATGTCACGTTAAAGATTTTCAATAACTTTTCACAACATTCACACTTAACTTTTTATTAATAGACTTAATTTCAACCTTTTAAAATTTATTTTAATATTTTATATCCATTCGAGCTTATTTCATAGCCTTTAAATTTAATTTTATTTATTCTACCTAATTCATCATAAATTCATTTAAACTCAAATAAATATTCTAAATCATATATAAATAACAACCAATCTAGCTTATATTTTTTTATATTTTCATTTAATAGAATATAACCTCTTATTTAACTTAATTTCAATATTATCATTTAATGCTTAATATATTTATTCAAGTACTTGATTAAATTATAATTTCATTTTATCAATGGTAATCTATTTAATTTCTACTACATAATTTTGTTTGCAATTTAAAATTCTATTATTTAATTTCATACACAATTATTTTTCAAATATTTCATGGAATCAAGTATATAATTATTATTTTTATATTTAAACCTAAGTGTTTTAAAACTTACAAAATAATCTCTATTTCTCAAATTTTTACAAAAGAATTCCTTTTTCCAAAAGTTTTCAAAATTTACAACTTTATAATTTAATCCTACAACTTTTAATCATATCAAATAATGTTCACTTTTCAAATTAATTTAAGCATCCAAATTCCGGACTTTCACCTCTTAACTCTTACAACTTGAACTTTTCATTTTCTTTTTACAATTTATTCCTTATTTATCAAATTCATCACTTAGCAACTCATTTTTCAATCTTACTCATCCAAATAAAATTCAAAATAAACATTTCTCACTTCCAACATAATACACAATTCCATCATTCAAAACAATTAATTCTAATTTTAAATGTTCACAGTAAAAACACCCACACCTTTTTACTGGTAAAATTCTTGTTGATAATTTTATATTTTGGGATCCAAGCCAAGGGTAATCAATTTCATATCAATTTCAATCGTACCTGTTGGTGCACATAATCTCGGTGGTAAACCAAAAAACCCAACTTTTTATGCACCAGTAAAAGTTACAACCTATACCAATCGCACCAACTCGTTTTGCTAAATTTTGGTTTTATCATTTAGGATCATACATATCGATAGGTGCATGAATAAAGTTGAAAAAAAATGGAAAATACATATATAAGATAATCTTATTGTTTAATGTATTGGATAATCTTATTTTTTGATGTAAAAATAGAACGTCGGTAATGACAATATATCGTAAAGAAAAGAGAAATAAAAATAAAGAACACACAGATTTTTACATGGAAACCCTTTCAGGAAAAAACCACGAGCAAAAGAGAAGAAAGTTCACTATGTCAAATTCGAATGGTTACAAGAGGAGTTTCGACTACATCTATTTATATGTAGAAAAAACTTAATTTTAATCAAAGTCAAATATATTATGCTAACAAATGCTAAAATATATTATACTCATAAATACTAAATCTTCTAGAAAGAAGATATATTTTGTTTAACTTGACTTGCAAGCAATCTCTTAGAATTTGGGTCACACAACTCTAACAATCTCTACCTTGACACGAATTCCCAAAAAATAAGTTTTTCACCTCTTCCATAAAACCCCTTAAAGATTTAACTTTAATAATGAACACTAATCAAGTCTAAGCAATGCTCAAACTTGGTTATAGGAAGTGACTTAGTCATCATATCTGAAGGATTTTCATAATTACTAATTTTGCTCACAAAAATATATCACGAACAAAATGATACCGAATATCAATATGTTTTGTTCTCTTATGAAACATTTGATCTTATGTAAGGAAAATGACACTCTGATTGTCACAAAATATTGTACTAATTTGAAGGTCCTCATTGAGTTCACTAAAGAGTCTATTTAACCAAATAGCTTCTTTACAAGCTTCAGTAATCTCCATATACTCAGCTTTAGTGGTTGACAAAGCAACTGTAGTTTGCAAAGTAGCTTTCCAACTGATTACACAACCTCCAATTGTAAAGACATAACCTGTGAGAGATCTTCTTCTATCAAGGTATCCAGCAAAATCAATATCAACATATCCAATGACTCCATCTCTAATTCTTCCAAACTGTAAGCAAACATCAGTAGTATCTCGTAAGTATCTTAAAATCCATTGAACTGCTTTCCAATGTTTTTTACCGGGATTCATCATGTATTTGCTAACTGCACTGACATAAACAAACCCTAGCATACATGAGAGATCCTATTGCACTAGAGTATAGAATATGTGACATGTACTCAATCTCATCATTTGATTGTGGAGATAAAGCTGATGAAAGTCTGAAACGAACTGCTAAAGGAGTACTAACGGGCTTAGCACTTTGCATATTGAATCTGTAAAGAACTTTCTCAATGTACCCCTTCATACTTAGTACAATTTACTTGCTTTTCTATCTCTGAGAATCTTCATACCAAGTATCTTCTTTACTAGCCCCAAATCATTCATATCAAATTCTTCATTTAGTTGGGCTTTGACCTTTCTTATCTTTCATTTATCTTTTGCTGCTATCAACATGTCATAAACATAAAGAAGTAGATACATAAAAGAACCATCGTTGTTTTTCTCAAAGTAAACACAACTGTCAAAGCTACTTTTTTGAAATCATGAGAAGTCATAAAGGAATCAAACCTCTTGTACCACTGTCTTGGTGACTGTTTCAAACCGTAAAGGGATTTTTTCAGTAAGCAAACATAATCCTCTTTTTCTGAGACTGTAAAACCTTCTGATTATTACATGTAAATATCCTCATCAGGTTCTCCATGCAAAAATGCAGTTTTTACATCTAACTACTCAAGTTCCAAATCATGCATGGCTACAATACCAAGCAAAGCTCGAATTGAACTATGCTTCACAACTGAAAGAACACATATGTGAAGTATACTATTGGAATTTGACTGTAACCCTTTACAATAAGCCTTGCTTTATATCTGGGTTCTTCAACTCCTGGAGCTCATTCTTTCTTTTTAAACACCCATTTAATACAAACAACCTTTTTACCTTTAGGAAGTTTCACAATATCCCATATTCTATTTTTGTGGAGTGATTCCATATCCTTTTGCATAGTAAACATTCACTTTTCTGAGTATTCATAGCTAACCGCCTCAGAATAATTAGATGGCTCTTGGTTTGCATCTATATCTTCAGCCACATTGAAAGCATAAGCAACTAGATCAGCCTCGGCATACTTCTTTAGAGGCTTAATTTCTCTTCTAGTTCTATTTTTGACGATAGAGTATTGTGATGAAGAAGTAACTCTATTCTGAATTTTTGTACTAGTTTGAGGAGTCGACTATGTTGTAGATTCTGGATTAATCTGATACTCCACCTGCTTTTGATTTTCTTTATTGGAAGAGTCTTTAAGAGATAAGTTAGGTACAATAGCAGTTTTATCAAAAACAACATATCTGCTAATTACAACTTTTCTATTTTTAGAACACCATAACTTATACCCTTTTACACCAGTTTTATAACTAAGAAAAACACATTTAATAGATCTCGGTTCCAATTTTCCATTATAAACATGAGCACACGCAGGACACTCAAAGATCTTTAAATCAGAATAGTCAGCAAGATTACCAGACCATACCGCTTGTGGAGTCTTTTTCTCAATGGCAACGGATGGATATCAGTTGATAAAAAAACATGCAGTAGAGGCTGCTTCAGCCCAAAATGACTTCGGTAAGTTAACATTCGACAACATACATTAAACTTTCTCCATGATCGTTCTGTTCATTCGTTCTATAATGCTGTTTTGTCATGGAGTATGACGAACTGTCAAATGTCTCATGATCCCTTTTGACTTATATAGTTCATTAAACTCATCAGAATAAAACTCTAAGCCATTGTTTGTATGAAAGTGTTTTATTTGTTTTCCCATCTGTTTTTCAATCATAGTTTTCCAAGACTTAAATACAGAAAACACATCATTTTTTTGCTTCAGGAAGAACGCTCAAACCTTTCTGGAAAAATCATCAATAAAAGTTAGCATAAAATTAACTCCACCTCTCGAAAGCACTTTGGATAACCCCTACAGATTAGAATGAATATACTCCAATGTTTCCTTCGTGTTATGGATTCCTCTGGTGAATCGAACTCTCTTTTGCTTCTCAAAAATACAGTGCTTACAAAACTTTAATTTGCAAATTCCTTACCCATCAAGAAGTTATCTTTTACTCATTTCTGTCATGCCATTCTCACTTATATGCCCTAGACTCATATGCTAAAATTTAGTAATATCATTATCTAACAAGGAAGAGGAAGCGATAGCTGCATCATTAGTAACAGTAGAACCCTGCAAAACATATAACTTAGCAATTTTTCTTTGCCATTTTATCACAACGAAGGAACTTTTGGAAATCTTCAAAACCTCACTTTCAGCTTTGTATCTGTACCCTTTTGAATTAAAAGTAGTCAACGAAATTAAATTTCTCTTCAATTCTGAAACATGTCGCACGTCACTAACTATTTTGACAACTCCATCAAACATCTTAACTTCAATCGTTCCAACACCTGCAATTTTACACGAAGCATTATTTCCCATTAAAACAACATCTTTAGACATTGTTTCGTAAGTTGTAAACCAATCCCGATTGGGACTCATGTGGAAGGTGCAGCCTGAATTAATGATCAACTCATCACACACTTTAGAATTATTGATAGAAGTGGCTAGAAGTTCACCATCGTTATAGTCTTCTACAACATCAACTTCACCAAAATTTTCTGGTTGTTTTTCTTTTGATTCGCAAGCTCCATTTTGATCTTGTTCTATAGCTTATAGTACTCAAATTTAATATGTCATTTTTTTTTGCAGAAGTTATAAATTTTACAGCAAGGATTTCGTTCCTGTGGCCTTCCACGATCATCATCAGCATTCTGATCTGTCTCCCATGAACAATGAGGCCCTCTCCCTTAGAATCTGGTTTAACCGCAAGATGCTTAATCTTACCATATAAGGTCAAAAAATCATAAACCTCATCAATTATGAGAGACTTGCGGTTATATAAAATCATGTCTCCAAAGGTTGAATAAGACGGGGGCAATAAATGAAGTAGAATCAACCCTAGATCTTTCTTATCATATTGAACCTCCATGGCCTCTAAGTTTAAGAGAATTTCTTTAAACACTGTTAAGTGTTCGTGAACAGATGCACCTTTCTCCAAACGATTAGCATAAAGATGCTACTTTATATGTAACTTGTTAGTTAGAGTTTTCGGCATACATATTTGTTCCAGTATCTTCTATAATGCAGCGACGGTCTTCTCCTTCATCACATCCTGTAAAATTTCGTTAGGCAAATGCAGATGTATTTGTGTTAGCGTCTTTCGATCCTTATGCTTCTTCTCTTCATCCATTTATGTCGAAGGTATCTTATCTATCCCTAGCAGGGCATCCTTCAAATCCATTTGTGCAAGAATTGCTTGCATCTTAATCTACCACAACTTAAATCTGGTGTTACGATCTAACAGCGGAATTTCATACTTCAAAGATGCCATTACCGTGATCAAGATGAACAACTCAGAAGCTCTAGTGCCATGTTTAACGCATTTTATGGATGATTTTCCATAAGAATTGGTGAATTCGATGCCCCTAATGCTTTAATTTCATGTTTTATACTTAAAAGAGCATAGGAGAGCGAAAGGAACGAGAAACGGGCCAAAAACGGAGAAAATAAGCCAAAGTACGAGATCAACACAGTCTGGACCTCCTCACACAGGCAGACCACACGGTCGTGCCAATCTAGCAGAATTGGAGCACGACTACACGAGTATAGCATACACACGTGCCATTCTAACAGGCTCGAACACAGCCTGAAGTAATCGCACACGGGCATGTCATACGGGCGTGTCCCTACCGAGCCCAAGTTAAGTCCAATTCGAAAAAGGCTAATTTTGAGGGCCTCTAGGCATTCCAAAGCCTATAAATACACCCTATAGGAGGAAGAAAAGGGAGACGGAGAATAGGGGGTAAGAAATTTGTAACATTCCGAAATAGGGCCTAAACGGAACAGTGGTTGCGAAACCACAAATTCAGGGTAAAAAAAAAATTATTATTATTTTGAGGTTCATGGTATTATTACATGATTGTGTGAAAATTTCGTGATAAAATTCTATGCATAAAGTGCTTAAATTGAGGTTAGGGACTAAATCGAATAATTTGCAAAACTTGCATTCTAGAAGTTTTAGTATGAAATTATTTTGGAATATTAATTAGGAGATCTTAAATGGTAATTTGACCAATTTTAAGTTCATGGACAAAATTAGGACATGGAAGGAATTTTGAAAGTTTAGTAAGGAGGGCATTTTGGTCATTTGGTTATTAACATTAATAAAAGGTAAAAAGATGATAAAATTGTATCATCTTCTTCAAGTTACCAGCAGAACCTTACCTCTCTCCATAGCTGGGGTTTCTTCAACTTTCAAGCTTCATAGTAAGTGATTCCAAGCCCGCTTTTAATGATCTTTACGTTTTGAAGTCCCTAGCTCGATAAAGCTTATGCTAGCAATAATTTAAGTTAGGAATCAAATTTGGAAAAATACCCATAGGTGAAATTTGTGTATTTTGATGTTTTATGATGGAATATGAGGTTTTAAATTATGTTAGACAACTTGTGCTACTTGGTTTTAAGTGAAAACAGTAAAAGGCTTAATCGGTAAAAATACCTAATAGTCATAAGTACATGTTAGTGTGTGAATTTGATGTTGCCATAGAAGGGAAAAATGATCAGCATGTCATAAAACATAAGAAAATAGGATGAAGTTTAATTTACGAGCCTTGGGGAAAAAGTGCAAATATGTGAAAGTTTAGGGGCAAAAATATAATTTTGCCAAAGTTTGAGTAAAGGGTTGTTTTGATAAATGTTGATATTGAATAAGCTAAATTTTCTATTATAGATCAAGAAGAGCGAAATTCGAGAGTAGATCGGGGAAAAGAAAAAGTAAAGGACTAAATTGTAAAGTTTAGTCACATTTTGTATCGAGGTAAGTTTACAGTAAATAAATGCAATATTCTTTTATTTTACATTATTATTGTCAATTTCAGCATTTATATATTTATGTTATGAAAATATTTAAAGTCAAATTTAAGGTGAAGTGACAGAGGAAAAGTGTTAGAAAGCCGGTTGAACCCAGGAATGTTAGGATATTAGGGTTGACAGACGACGAAACGAAATGAGCCATGTAAGTCCATATTAGAAATATGGCTTTGGAGACAGGATTGAGCCATGTAAGTCCATATTATATATGGCATTGGAGACAGGAATAATTCATGTAAGTCCATGTCAAAGACATGGCATTGGCGAGATATTGATGAGCGAGAGCGACCTAGTATCCTTAGTATTCCGAGTGGTTCAACGGGTCAGGATACGAGTTAAATTACAGTGAATTAACAGCAAAGGAAAAGTAGATTATACTTATGAAAAGGAAAGGTCGGTAAGAAAGAAGGTAAGGGAATAAAGAAGAAGATAGAAATTGAGAAGTAAAGAAATTTATGATGTTAGATGATATTATGCATAATTATCCATTATGTTGAATGTTGTGATTTATTTGCTTGTAAGCTTACTAAGCCCAGTGCTTAATCTCTTTATTTTCTTCTTCTTATAGTACTTATCTAGCCACTCGGGGATCGAAGGAAACGTCGGAGGCCGATCACACTATCAAAGAAATAACTTCGGTATAATTAGGCGTTTTGTTTTGTGTATGGCATGTATAGAAACTTAGCCATTTTGGTATAATATGAACAATGAATGATGTGTAAATACTTGCTAGTGATTAGCTAATAAAATGGCCGATGATATGCATGTTTATTAATATGTATGATTGAATGGTGATTATCACATGAAAATTATGAAAAATGTGAAAGTAACCTAAAAACAGATTCAAGTAACAGCAATGACGTAACTTTGAAAAATCACTAAAAATTGTATAAACATAGTTTGAAGATGAATAATATATGAAATTAAAGCTTATTATGTCTATTTTCTTATGGAATAAGAAAAATAGGTAAAGGTATTATATTTCATGATATATCTGAGTTTTAATGAAATAGGGTCAGAGCGATTTCTGGAACCCCTGTTTCAAATTTGGAAATTCACCATAAATTGTAAAAAACTAATTAGAAGGTATAATTTATATGGTTATAATAATTGTTGAGTCTAGTTTTAAGAGAAACAAACGGCTTAGTGATATAAATTTTGTACAGGAAGAAACATGGTTCGTAGTAACAAGAGGTTAGTGCAGTCGAGTTTTGAAACAGGGGAAACTTTAACTAATAAACTGTACTAATTGGCCAAGTCAAAAATCTATGAAAAAAAATTAGTAGATAGATATATGAGTCTAGTTTCAGGAAAAATTTACGGATCTTAATTTCGAGTTTCGAAACTCAAGATATGAATTTTTAGGCGACTACGACGCAGAATGGCAGCACATTCGAAATGCTTAAATAAACAATTTAAACCTATTTAAGGGATAGAATAAGTTTAGTAATGCCTCGTGCTCGATTAAACAATGTCTCGGGTAAGGAGTGTTACATTTATTGGTATCGAGTAGGTTTAGTCGGTTCTCGGAACAGTTAGTGTGAGAAAAAGTCTAGCTATACATGCCATACTTGTATTTTGATAGTGTGACGACTCCTGACGATTTTTTTTTAAATATTTTGTTTTATAGTAATGGATCTCGGGCGAGCCGGTGATGATGATGTAGAAAGTAATGCACCTGCTTCCACAGAAGGGGTAGCGCCATATGAGAATAGGCCAGTAATAGTTGATCAGGGAGGAGTGACTCGAGAAGCTCTCTTAGAGATTTGAATGATTTGTTTGCCAAGTTCGTTCGACGAATCCGGATTAGACCTCCACCCCTCATGATTCTCGGGCTACCCATGTAGCTCAAGCTTCCCGATCCACAATGCAGTGGTAAGAGAAAATCCACCGTTGATAGAATCAGAAACAAGGCGAAAGAGTTCGAGCAACAAAAGATGATGATGCGAAAGAGCGAAATTTTGGTTAGAAAATACTATCGAGTCTTTGACGAATTATCTTGTACACCGAGGAATGTATGAAATGTGTAGTATCACTTCTTAGAGACTCACCTACTACTGGTGGAAGACACTTGTATCGGTTGTACCGAAAGAGAGGGTCACTTGGGATTTCTTTCGGGAAGAATTTCGTAAAAAGTACATCGATCGAGGTTTATTGACCGAAGAGAAAGGAATTCTGGAATTGAAACAAGGCAATATGAGCGGTGACCGATTATGAGCGTGAATTTGTCGAGCTCGATAAATATGCTCAAGAAT
Organism: Gossypium arboreum; assembly: GCF_025698485.1. NCBI lineage: Eukaryota > Viridiplantae > Streptophyta > Magnoliopsida > Malvales > Malvaceae > Gossypium > Gossypium arboreum. The sequence goes on from NC_069081.1 coordinate 4,946,551, forward strand.
GTGTGTCCACAGAGGCTATCTGTGTAAAAGGTTTGAGGATGGGTTAAATGATGATATCCATTGTCGATGGGTGTCCTAGAAATAAAAGAGTTCGTTATTTTAGTTGAGAGAGCATGTAAGCGGAGGAGCTATTAAAAAGAAAAGGCAAAGTTGAGACAGAGACACAAGATACAAAGAAGAGACAGATGAGCGATCATTTCAAGCTACATCCAAGAGGCCCAGAGAGTTTTCTACCGGATCTAGCTTTTCGGCGGGCAATCTAGTCGAATAGAGGTAGCAGATTTAAGGATCCGAAGGCTCGGACCACCTCGACTACGAGTGTAGGTAATGTCGAACGGGGTAGATCGAGGTGTCCACGGTGTGGTAGACTTCATTATGGTCCTTGTCGGGCGGCGAAAATGTTTGCTATAAATGTGGTGCTCCAGATCATTTTGTACGAGAATGTCCGAAGTGGCTAGCCGAGAGGTAACACAGAGTGCTAGATCCGGAAATGCTCCTACTAGAGGCGATCACCGAGGCAACCGGGAGTAGGAGCAAGTAATGAGGTACCTCTAGAGATTCGATTGTGAGACCGGATGTTAGAGCCCTGCAAGGACTTATGCTATTCGTGCGCGAAGAGGCATCCTCCCCGATGTGATTACGGTACATTTTCTCTACATGATATTAATGTCATTGCTCGATTGATCCGGTTCAACTCATTATTATGTTTGTATGAAATTGATGCCTAGTATAAGTATGCCTATAGAATCTCTGAATTTGTGATTAAAGTATCGAATCCATTAGGCAAGCATGTATTAGTAGATAAGGTATGTAGAAATTGTCCTTTAATGATTAGAGGCTACTGTTTTCCTACCGATCTCATGCTATTGCCATTTGATGAGTTTGATGTGATTCTTGGTATGGATTGGTTGACTACACATGATGTGATAGTGAATTGTGGAAAGAAATTCATTGAGTTGAAGTGTGAAAATGGTGAAATTCTTGAGTTAATTCGAAGAGTCGATAGTTCATTTCCTATAATTTCATTATGTCCGCTCGTAAATACTTGAGAAAAGGGTATGAAGCTTATCTTGCTTTTGTGTTGAACACTAAAGATCCGAATTGAAAATTGAATCGATTACTGTGGTATGTGAGTTTCCGATGTGTTTAGGAAGAACTACCGGGTTTGCCTCCTGTTAGAGAAGTTGAGTTTGGTATTGAGTTGATTCCGTACCACGCCCATTTCTATTGCTCCTTATAGAATGGCTCTATTGGAATTGAAAGAATTGAAAGCTCGATTCGGTGAATTAACATAAAGGCTTTGTAAGACCCAGTAGTTCACCATGGGGTGCACCAGTGCTATTTGTGAAAAAAAAAGACGGATCGATGAGATTGTGCATAGATTATCGGCAACTTAACAAGGTAACAGTAAAGAACAAGTATCCATTGCCTAGAATTGATGATTTGTTTGATCAATTGAAGGGAGCTACTGTGTTTTCCAAGATAGATTTGAGATCCGGATACTATCAGTTGCGAGTTAAAGAGTCAGATGTCCTGAAGACTGCTTTCCGGACTAGGTATGGTCATTATGAGTTCCTTGTGATGCCATTTGGCTTGACTAATGCTCCCGCCATTTTATGGACTTAATGAACCGAATTTTTAGACCATACTTAGATAAGTTTGTAGTTGTGTTCATTGATGATATTTTGATTTATTCTCATGATGAGACCGAGCATGCGAGCATTTGAGAACGATTTACAAATTTTGAGAGATAATCGGTTGTATGCCAAGTTCAAAAAAAGTGAGTTACAGTTACGAAAGTTGGTTTTCTTGGACATATTGTCTCGGTGAAGGTATTAAGGTTGATCTGAGTAAGATTTCAACCATTGTTGATTGGAAGCCTCCTAGAAATGTATCGGAAGTTAGAAGTTTTCTTGGTCTTGCGGATATTATAGATGATTTGTGGAGGATTTTCCATGATAGCTACCCGTTGACGAGACTGCTACGGAAGGATGTTAAGTTTGAATGGATGAGAAGTGCCAACAAAGTTTTGACAAGTTAAAGGCATTGTTGACGAAGCTCCTATCTTAGTACAAATTTAACCGGGTAAAGAATTTGTGATTCTGATGATGCATCCTTGAATGGGCTCGGTTGTGTACTCATGCGGGAAGGAAAGGTAATTGCTTATGCCTCTAGACAATTGAAGCCACATGAGAAAAATTATCCGACACATGATTTAGAGCTAGTGCTATTGTATTTGCATTGAAGATTTGGAGACATTATTTGTATGGTGAAAGGTGCTGGATATTTACCGATCATAAAAGCTTGAAATACTTGATGACTCAAAAGATTTGAATTTGAGGCAAAGAAGATGGTTGGAATTGCTTAAAGATTATGAGTTAGTGATTGATTATCACCCGTAAGGCAAATGTAGTTCTTGACGCTTTAAGCGAAACTTTTATTTACATTCATGAGCTTTGAATACCAATTTAGCCATGTCGGATGATGGTTCTATTTTAGCTGAATTTAGAGCTAAACCGGTATTTCTTGAAGAGATTTGTGAAGCTCGGAAAGATGATAATGACTTACAAGCTAAAAGAGTTCAATGTGAGTCGGGCATAGAATCGATTTGGATTGGTTCGATGGTTGTTTGATGTTTAGAGACGAAATTTGTGTACCAAAGAATGATGAGCTTATTCAAAGATTTTGAGGAAGCACATAGCGTTCTTTATCTATTCATCCAGCGACAAAAATGTATAATGATTTGAAGAAATTGTATTGGTGGGTAGGAATGAAAAGAGATATTTGAGTTTGTTTCTAGATGCTTGATTTGTCAACGGTAAAGGCCGAACATCGGTACCCTCGGGATTATTGCAACTTTGTGCTAGTTAGGAATGGAAATGGGACGAGTTACTATGGATTTTGTGACAGATTGCCGTTAACACTGAAAAAGAAAGATGCAATATGGGTTGTGATTGATAAGCTAACTAAGTCGGCTCATTTTATCCCAATCCGTATGGATTATTCACTTGACAAGTTGGCCGAGTTATACATTTCGAGATAGTTAGACTACATGGAGTGCCATTATCGATCATTTCGATGAGATCCAAGATTTACTTCACGGTTTTGGAAGAAGTTACAAGAGGCTTTAGGTGCGAAGTTGAGTTTTAGTACGACTTTTCACCCTCGAATCGATGGTCGGTCGAGAGAGAGTTATTCAGTACTTGAAGATATGCTTAGATGTTGTGTATTAGAATTTCAAGGTAGTTGGGAAAAATACTTACCATTGGTAGAGTTTGCCTACAATAATAGTTATCATCAAGTTTGAAGATGGCACCTTATGAAGCTTTGTATGGACGTAAATGCCGCACACCTTTATATTGAATGAGCTTAAAGAAAGCCGATTTACTGGGGTTGATCTAGTTAAAGAAACGGAAGAAAAGTGAAAGTTATCGAAATTGTTTAAAAGCGACTTCGACGAGCGTAAGTCGTATGCGATTTAAAAGAAAAGAGATCGAATATCAAGTTGGTGACAAAGTTTTTTGAAAGTATCCCGTGGAAGAAAGTTCTCGATTTGGCAAGAAAGGCAAACTAAGTCCACGTTTTATTGGACCGTTTGAAGTGATTGAGAGAGTCGGACCATTAGCATATCGGTTAGCTTTACCGATTGAGTTAGAAAGATTCATAATGTATTTCATGTGTCTATGCTACGTCGTTATCGTTCAGATCCGTCACATGTGATTTCTCAAACAGAGGTTGAGATTCACCGGACATGACTTATGGTGAAGAACCAAGAAAGATTCTAGCTCGAGAGGTAAAGCAATTAAGGAACAAAAGTATTGTACTTGTGAAAGTACTATGGAATAGACATGGGGTAGACGAGGCTACATGGGAACCCAAGAGGCTATCTAAAACAGTACCCATATCTCTTCACGGGTAAGATTTTCGGGACGAAAATCCTAAAGGGGAAATGTAACATTAGAAATAGGGCCTAAACGGAACAGTGGTTGAAACCACAAATTCAGGTAAAAAAAATTATTATTATTTTGAGGTTCATGGTATGATTACATGATTGTGTGAAAATTTCGTGATAAAATTCTATGCATAAAGTGCTTAAATTGAGGTTAGGGACTAAATCGAATAATTTGCAAAACTTGCATTCTAGAAGTTTTAGTATGAAATTATTTTGGAATATTAATTAGGAGATCTTAAATGGTAATTTGACCAATTTTAAGTTCATGGACAAAATTAGGACATGGAAGGAATTTTTGAAAGTTTAGTAAGGAGGGCATTTTGGTCATTTGGTTATTAACATTAATAAAAGGTAAAAAGATGATAAAATTGTATCATCTTCTTCAAGTTACCAGCAGAACCTTACCTCTCTCCATAGCTGGGGTTTCTTCAACTTTCAAGCTTCATAGTAAGTGATTCCAAGCCCGCTTTTAATGATCTTTACGTTTTGAAGTCCCGGTAGCTCGATAAAGCTTATGCTAGCAATAATTTAAGTTAGGAATCAAATTTGGAAAAATACCCATAGGTGAAATTTGTGTATTTTGATATTTTATGATGGAATATGAGGTTTTAAATTATGTTAGACAACTTGTGCTACTTGGTTTTAAGTGAAAACGAGTAAAAAGGCTTAATCGGTAAAAATACCTAATAGTCATAAGTACATGTTAGTGTGTGAATTTGATGTTGCCATAGAAGGGAAAAATGATCAGCATGTCATAAAACATAAGAAAATAGGATGAAGTTTAATTTACGAGCCTTGGGGAAAAAGTGCAAATATGTGAAAGTTTAGGGGCAAAAATATAATTTTGCCAAAGTTTGAGTAAAGGGTTGTTTTGATAAATGTTGATATTGAATAAGCTAAATTTTCTATTATAGATCAAGAAGAGCGAAATTCGAGAGTAGATCGGGAAAAGAAAAGTAAAGGACTAAATTGTAAAGTTTAGTCACATTTTGTATCGAGGTAAGTTTACATAAATAAATGCAATATTCTTTTATTTTACATTATTATTGTCAATTTCAGCATTTATATATTTATGTTATGAAAATATTTAAAGTCGAATTTAAGGTGAAGTGACAGAGGAAAAGTGTTAGAAAGCCGGTTGAACCCTAGGAATGTTAGGATATTAGGGTTGACAGACGAAACGAAATGAGCCATGTAAGTCCATATTAGAAATATGGCTTTGGAGACAGGATTGAGCCATGTAAGTCCATATTATATATGGCATTGGAGACAGGAATAATTCATGTAAGTCCATGTCAAAGACATGGCATTGGCGAGATATTGATAGACAGAAGCGACCTAGTATCCTTAGTATTCCGAGTGGTTCAACGGGTCAGATATCTGAGTTAAATTACAGTGAATTAAGAGCAAAGGAAAAGTATATTATACTTATGAAAAGGAAAGGTCGGTAAGAAAGAAGGTAAGGGAATAAAGAAGAAGATAGAAATTGAGAAGTAAAGAAATTTATGATGTTAGATGATATTATGCATAATTATCCATTATGTTGAATGTTGTGATTTATTTGCTTGTAAGCTTACTAAGCCTAGTGCTTAATCTCTTTATTTTCTTCTTCTTATAGTACTTATCTAGCCACTCGGGATCGAAGGAAACGTCGGAGGCCGATCACACTATCAAAGAAATAACTCGGTATAATTAGGCGTTTTGTTTTGTGTATGGCATGTATAGAAACTTAGCCACTTTTGGTATAATATGAACAATGAATGATGTGTAAATACTTGCTAGTGATTAGCTAATAAAATGGCCGATGATATGCATGTTTATTAATATGTATGATTGAATGGTGATTATCACATGAAAATTATGAAAATGTGAAAGTAACCTAAAAACAGATTCAAGTAACAGCAATGACGTAACTTTGAAAAATCACTAAAATTGTATAAACATAGTTTTAAGATGAATAATATATGAAATTAAAGCTTATTATGTCTATTTTTTATGGAATAAGAAAAATAGGTAAAGGTATTATATTTCATGATATATCTGAGTTTTAATGAAATAGTGTCAGAGCGATTTCTGGAACCCCTGTTTCAAATTTGGAAATTCACCATAAATTGTACAAAACTAATTAGAAGGTATAATTTATGTGGTTATAATACTTGTTGAGTCTAGTTTTAAGAGAAACAAACGGCTTAGTGATATGAATTTTGTACAGGAAGAAACATGGTTCGTAGTAACAAGAGGTTAGTGCAGTCGAGTTTTGAAACAGGGGAAACTTTAACTAATAAACTGTACTAATTGGCCAAGTCAAAAATCTATGAAAAAAAATTAGTAGATAGATATATGAGTCTAGTTTCAGGAAAAATTTACGGATCTTAATTTTGAGTTTTGGAACTCAAGATATGAATTTTTAGGCGACTACGACGCAGAATGGCAGCACATTCCAAAATGCTTAAATAAACAATTTAAACCTATTTAAGGGATAGAATAAGTTTAGTAATGCCTCGTGCTCGATTCTGGCAACAGTCTCGGGTAAGGAGTGTTACAGAATTACTCCAAGGAAGCCAATTGATCCATCTCAGAAGCCAGATTCATCATCAAGACTGAAGATCTCTCCTCAATTTCCCTTCAGGAGTTTTGGGTTTTCTTTATGTTTTGTATTCTTTATTCTTCTGAGATGTTTTCTTATTTAGTTATGAACTAAAACCCCTAAATACCTAAGGGGAATGAAACCTAAGACGAATCTTGTTATTATTTTCTGAATCGTATGATAAATATTTAACTTGTTCTTAATTATGTGTTCTTAATTCTTGTTTTGATATCCCAGGATACTGATTCAAGACATGCTCTTATTCAGAGGAGGAATAGACCCTGTTTAAGAGTACTTTTTTCATAATTAAGCGGAGTTGATTGCGCACCTAGAAATAGGGTGACAAGATTTTACCGGATTAGGGTAAAACCTAATAAGGGGATCCATAGATCGAGTTAATGCAACCCTAGAGTGTTAATTAGAGAAAAGTCTCGGTTATTCAAACTAGGGATTAGACGTTATTAGTCATGAATAGGGATAATAACATAACTTAGGGATCTCTACGGAACAAGTTGAATGAATAAATCGTCCGATTCAGAGCTAGAATAACAAGTAAAGTCTAAGTGGATTTGTCTTCATTCAATCAATTTTCCCAAAAGCAATTCCCTAATTCTTTTTTCTATAAGTTCTTAGTTTAAATAATTAGTTAATTAAAACAAAACCTCTTTATTCTTAGGCTAGATAATAAAAAGACAGTCATTACTAGTACTTTTAGTTCCTTTAGGTTCGATAATCCGGTCTTGCTAAAACTATACTACTGTTCGATAGGTACACTTGCCTATGTCGTGATAATAGTTAGTTCAAGAACGAGTAATTATAAATATTTAAAACCTATCACGAAACCTCACGATCAAGTTTTTGACGCCGTTGCCGGAGAACTAAAATATTAGGAACACTCAATTTTTATTACTTTAGCCATTTATTTTTCTTGAAATTTAATTTAATTTTATTATTTATTAATTTCCTTTTTCCTTCTCTTGGCAGGATTTCATAGTTTATGACTAGAAGAGACTTGTCGGGACCATTATTTTTTGACGAAGAAATCGATTGTACAGTTCGTAGAAACTAAAGAGAAATAAGGTGAAGCTTAAGATACACGAAAAACAAAGAAGAAAACGATACTCAACCCCCAACCGAAGAGATGGCTGAAAACCAAGGAAATCAACTACCTCCTGCAATTGCGGCTAATCAAAATCTTGCTCCACGTACTATGTATGACTATGCTAAACCTTCTTTAACAGGAACTGAATCAAGTATATTTAGACCTGCTATTGCTTCGAATAATTTCGAACTGAAACCTAACACAATTCAGATGATACAGCAGTTTGTTCAGTTTGATGGTTTACAGGATGAGGATCTCAATACTCACTTGGCGAATTTTCTGGAATTTTGTGACACTTTCAAAATTAATGGCGTTTCTGATGATGCCATTCGCCTTTGGTTATTCCTTTTTTCACTGAGAAATAAAGCTAAACATTGGTTGAAATTGTTACCACGAGGGTCTATGACTACTTGGGAACAAACGAATGAAAAATTTTTACTAAAATATTTTCCGCCGACTAAAACGACTAAGTTACATAATGATACTTTTTCTTTTGTGCAGATGAATTTAGAAACACTCTACGATGCAAGGATGAGATACAAGGACCTTTTGAGAAGGTGCTCTCACCGTGGGTTACCACTTTGGCTCCAAGTACAAACATTTCACAATGGTCTGAATCCTTCGACTCGGTAAATGGTTGACGCAGTTGCTGGCGGAACCATCAACAATAAAACACCGGAAGATGCCTATGAGTTTATAGAAGAGATGTCACTGAATAACTATCAGTGGCAAGTCATGAGGACAAAGCCAACGAAAATAGCCGGCGTTTATAACGTTGATTAGGTCACCATGCTCTCTAATCAGGTAGAACTCTTAAATAAAAAGATTGATTGTTTTCTTAATTCTTTACAGGTTCACCCAGTAATGCAGTACGAAGCAAGTAGCGGTGGAACAAACCATTCAGAATACCATCCTTATGGCCACAACATGGATAATGAGCAATTAAATTACATGGGTAATAATCCTCGACCTCAAAATAATCCATACAATAACACTTATAATGCAGGTTGGAGGAACCACCCCAATTTCTCGTGGGGTGGTCAAGGAAATCAAAGGCTACAACATCCTCCAGGCTACCAACAACCACCCTACCAACAGGAAAAAAAGCCAAACCTTGAAGAGATGCTCTCAAAGTTTATACAAGTGTCAGAAACCCGTTTTTAGAACATCGAGACAACACTTAAGAATCAACAAGCATCGATCTAAGGGCTCGAAACTCAGATAAGCCAGCTATCCAAACTGATCTCGAAAAGACCACTAGGAAATTTACTTAGTAACACCAAATCAAGAGAGCATGTCAAAGCAGTTACACTAAGGAGTGGGAAAGTGTTAGCGGAATCTGAAAAGAAGTTAGCACAAGAAGTCGTGGAAAGCGAAAGGAGGGAAGAAAAACCCAAAAATAGTGACAAACCAAAGGTCAAGGAATATAAACCACCGCCCATATCCAGCAAAATTAAAAAAAGATCACATTGATGCACAATTCGGTAAGTTTCTTGAACTTTTTAAGCAATTACATATCAACTTACCTTTTGTTGAAGCTATCTCGCAGATTCCTACCTACGCAAAATTTTTGAAAGAGCTTCTAATAAATAAAAGGAAGTTCGAAGACTTATCTACAGTAGAACTCAACAGAGTGCTCAGCCATACTCCAAAACAAGCTGCCAACCAAACTGAAAGATTCAGGAAGTTTTACTATCCCTTGCTTAATTGGTAGTCTGAATGTTGAAAAAGCACTAGTTGATTTAGGCGCTAACATTAATTTGATGCCATATAAAATGTTCAAACAACTTGGTCTTGAGGAACCCAAACCTACTAGGATGAGTATTCAATTAGCCGATAGATCTGTTAAAGATCCTAGGGGTATTATAGAAAACGTACTTGTAAAAGTAGATAAATTTATATTCCCTGTTGATTTTGTTGTGCTTGACATGGATGAAGATGTGGAAGTACCCTTAATTTTAAGGTGCCCATTCCTAGCCACTGCTAGAGTTGTGATCGACGTGGGAGACGGTAAATTGGTACTTAGAGTAGGTAACAAGGAGATTATCTTTGAAATTTATGATGCTATGAGATTTTCTAGGGAACAGGATGATTCATGTTATTTCATTGACTCTATTGATCATATTACTCAAGACTCTTTTCAGGAAATTATACAAGAGGAGACGACAAAACCGTATCCAGCTCAAGACAAGGAGACAGGTGAGGAACCTAATGACCATTCGTCAAGACAAGTAGAATATGAGGGCATTAAGATAAACGATGAACTTAAACAAAATCCCTATATTGAGGAGCCTCCCAAACTGGAACTTAAATAATTATCAAACCACTTAGAATACGCATTCCTTGGAAATAATTCTACATTACCAGTTATTATTGCTTCTGATTTGCAACCCAAGGAAAAAGAGGAATTAATCCAAGTATTAAAAGAACATAAAAAGGCCATAGCTTGGAAAATTTCTGATATTAAAGGAACCAGCCCTTCTTTTTGCACCCACAAAATTTTGATGGAAGATGAATACAAACCGTGTGTGCAAACTCAAAGACATTTGAACCCCAACATGAAGGAAGTTGTAAAAGCTGAGGTAATTAAACTTCTAGATGCTGGAATTATTTATCATATTTCTAACAGTTCTTGGGTAAGTCCAGTGCAGGTTGTCCCCAAGAAATGAGGCATGATGGTTGTGACCAACGAGAAGAATGAATTAATCCCAACAAGAACAGTCACAGGGTGGAGAGTTTGCATAAACTACAGGACAATGAATGATGCCACAAGAAAAGATCACTTCCCCTTGCCATTCATTGACCAAATATTGGAAAGATTATCCGGACACATGTATTACTGCTTTCTAGACGGACTCTCTGGTTAGTTCCAAATCCCAATAGCTCCTGAAGATCAAGAAAAGACGATATTCACATGCCCATATGGTACGTTCGCTTATCGTAGAATGCCTTTTAGATTATGTAATGCTCCTGCCACTTTTCAGCACTGTATGATGGCCATATTCGACAAATTCGTGGAAGATATCATGGAAGTCTTCATGGATGATTTTTCAGTATTCGGTAACTCTTTCCATCTCTGCCTTAAAAATTTAAAACTACTTTTAATAAGATGTGAAGAAACAAACCTCGTGCTTAACTGGGAGAAATGTCACTTCATGGTTCAAGAAGGTATTGTATTAGGGCATAAAATTTCTAGTAAAGGGATTAAGGTGGATAAATCTAAAATAGAAACAATCAAAAAATTACCACCCCCTAGTTCGGTTAAGGCTATTAGGAGTTTTTTAGGACATGCTGGTTTTTATAGAAGATTTATTAAGGATTTTTCTAAAATAACTATGCCTTTGACTAAATTGCCAGAAAAAGATATACCTTTTAACTTCGATCAGGAATGTTTAGAAGCATTTAATACTTTAAAGGATAAATTAATTAATGATCCAATCATAATTGCACCTAATTGGAACTTACCATTTGAACTAATTTGTGATACGAGTGACTTTGCAGTAGGTGCAGTATTGGGACAGCGAAGAGATAAGCATTTTCAACCTATCTATTACGCCAGCAAAACCTTAACGGTTGCATAAGAAAACTATACTACTAAGGAAAAAGAGTTGCTAGTTGTGGTTTTTACATTTGATAAATTTCAATCATATCTCATATTGTCTAAATTTGTTGTTTACACTGACCATTCCGCACTTCGCTACCTTTTAACTAAAACCGATGCAAAACCTCGACTCATTCAATGGATTCTCCTCTTGTAGGAATTCAACTTAGAGATTCAGGATAAGAAAGGAGCTGAAAATCTCGCGACTGATCATTAGTCTAGGCTCGAGAAATCCAATACCAGAGAACTAGATGGCGTTGAAATAAATGATTCGTTCCCTGAAGAATAATTTTTCGCTATATTTTACTCCGAGGTACCTTGGTTTGCAGACATTGCGAATTTTTTAGCTGCTAACATTATCCCAAAAGGGTTAACACACCAGTAAAATAAGCGATTCTTTAATGATGTGAAAAACTACTTTTGGTACGATCCATTTTTGTTTCGCAGATGTGCAGATAAAGTCATCAGAAGATACGTTACAGGATCAGAAATATAAAAAATATTTGAACATTGCCATTCAGGGCCAACCGGAGGACACTATAGTGGAACTAAGACCGCACACAAAATACTTGAATCAGGTTTTTTTTGGCCTTCGTTATTCAAAGACGCTATCAGGTATATTACTTCATGTGACAAATGCCAACGGATAGGTAACATATCTAAACGTGATGAAATGCCTCAAAACTATATGCTTTCATGTGAAATATTTGACATTTGGGGTATCGATTTCATAGGCCCATTCCCCAGTTCATTTGGGAATAAATACATCTTAGTGGAACTAAGACCACACACAAAGTACTTGAATCAGGTTCTTATTGGCCTTCATTATTCAAAGACGCTATCAGGTGTGTTACTTCATGTGACAAATGCCAACGGACAGGTAACATATCTAAACGTGATGAAATGCCTCAAAATTATATGCTTTCATGTGAAATATTTGACGTCTGGGGTATCGATTTCATGGGCCCATTCCCTAGTTCATTTGGGAATAAATACATCTTAGTAGCAGTTGACTACATGTCCAAATGGGTAGAAGCCCAAGCTCTACCTACTAATGATGCTAGAGTGGTAGTACGTTTCCTTAAAAAACTCTTCTCGAGATTCGGAACACCTAGAGCAATTATCAGTGACAGGGGCACTCATTTTTGTAATACCCAATTTGAAAAAACCCTTAAGAAATATGGAGTTCATCATAGAATAGCTACCCCATACCATCCTTAAACTAATGGACAAGTTGAAGTAGCAAACCGAGAACTCAAATGGATCCTTGAAAAAACAATAGAATCAAACAGAAAAAACTGGGCAATAAAAGTAGACGATGCCTTATGGGCTTATAGAACTGCTTTTAAGACTCCCATAGGGACATCACTTTACAGACTTGTTTATGGAAAAAGTTGTCATCTACCATTAGAACTAAAGAATAAAGCTTTTTGGACTATTAAATTTCTAAACCTTGATCTCGAACTTACAGGAAAAAATAGGTTGATGCAGCTGAACGCGCTTGATGAATGGCGAGCCAATACATACGAAAATTCACGCCTATACAAGGAAGCAGCAAAGCGGCGCCATGACGTTCATTTAAAGCAATGAAAATAATTTGAAGTTGGAGATCTCGTCTTACTATACAACTCAAGACTCAAATTGTTTCCCAGGAAACTAAAATCACGATGGTCATCGTAATTCAATCTGTTCTTCCATATGGCACAATAGAGATAAGTCACCCATCATACGGTACTTTCAAAGTAAATGGACACCGTCTTAAACTTTATAATGGTGAGAATTTTAAAGTCAATAGAGAGGAGCTACGACTCCACAAACCGCCCTGAATAAACCAACAAGGTAACAATCAAGCTTAGACTATAAACAAGTACTTCTCGGGGGGCAACCCGAATACTAACGGTTTTAAATTATTTACATTTCAAGTTTTAAACATTTAGGTCACTAACAGAGTACTTAAAGCACAAGTTCCCAACTCCACACGGCCTAGCACACGGCCGTGTGACCAACACGGATAGAAACACGACCGTTCGATATGGTCGTGCAGAAATAGGGTAGAAGATTTCCCCAAACACGGGCTGTGATAAAACGAAACGGCCGTGCAATATGGCCGTGGTCGAATCTGCCAAATAAATACGGGCGTACGACACGCCCGTGTCTAGCACCCGTGGACAAAACTGCCAGAATAACACGGGCGTGTGCCAACTTACACGAACGTGGGAGAAGCGAACCACACCAGACACGGCCATGCGATAGGATCTTGTAGCCACACGGTCTATATACATGGGTGTGCGAGAAGACCGTGTGGTGACATCTTAATTCGCAACAAACACGGCCGAGCCACGGCACAAACAGGCGTGTGCCCCAGCCGTGCCACTTGAAAAATTAGAATAATTATCTTATTTTATTTTTCTTTTATTAAGTTTTTAAGACTCATTCGTTTTTAAGATTCATTTTTTTCCTTTTTAAAAAAACGGCTTACCTTCAGAGTCAAGCTTGCCATCCAGAGTTATCTCTAATACTCGATCTCACCAATCCAAGGATATCATCCGTTCTTAATACAGGAAGTTTCATTCCTCCCCCTATCTTATTTTTATACTCTAATATCTATCTTTGTACATTGAGGGTAATGTACATCTTAAGTGTGGGAGGTATTTATTAATGATTACCTTGTTTTCTTAAAAAGCTCTCATATCATATTTAGGATAAATTTTGATTGGTTTATGATTTTGATTGATATATCTTGAATTAAAACATAAGGATTTATGCATTGACTATTTAAACTTTAAAACACTAGAGAATCAAGCATGATAAGTTGATTTTTAAGAATTTAAAATTATAGGTTGTTTCCCCAAGTCTAGGTATTACTTTGAATTGGAATTCACGAGTCTAAACATCAAAAAGCCATAATTTTTTTGTAAGATTTTTGAGCCTTTTGAGCATCTATTAATTCTTTCATGCTCACTTTCATTATTGCTTTGAGTGCGTCAGTATTGAACTGTTATTCTAGACCTTGCTTGATTATGCTTGTCGAGACCACACCATTTGATTTGATATGTCAAAATGATTAAGACGCTTAGGATTAACCCACTCATGCCATGAAAAGCCAACCTCCACGATTAACCCCTAGTAAACCCCCTTGAACCTAGCAAACCATTTCTTGTATTACCCTTAATATTAACCTTTAACCCATTATTGTTGAAATCCCTTAAACTAATCCCTATTTTTTGTCAAGATTTGAGTTGAATGGATTGCCTAGCTATGTTTTTTTCTCTGATAGTTAGTCTATATTATTTTAACTTGTTCTTAAAGAAAAAAAAAGAAAAAAAATTATGTATACATATCTGTAATTTCATTTTTTGAGAAGAAACTCTGTTATACGCAAGTAAAGATTAACTCTTTTTCTAGTTAGGTAATTTTTCAATTTAATCTCGATTCTAACCATTTCTTTCAGCTTGTGACCACACCCCCTAACCAAGCCTCGTTACAACCCTCTAAAGACCTTTTGATTGATGTATCATCTTAAATTATAGTGGTGGAGATTTGATTTTTATGCAAGCCTATGGTAATGACTTTTCATTATTGACTATTGGGTGCTTCATTTATTGTCCTTAAACACCTCGAGTGATTTGAGTGAATCTTTAGTGAGGATGTGAAACTCTGTGATATTCTAAATCAAAGGTAATTACTTAGATGCAGAGAGACACCTATGTTTGCATGATTAAATCCTCAACTTGGAATGTTTGAAACTTTTATGTTCTTTTAGTTGAATTCTTAATGTATGATTACTTATGGATTATTTTGTGATATTATCGATAGGAATTATAAGTTGAGGAGAATTTATTTTGATTATGAGTTGAGAATTTTGCTTGAGGGCAAGAAAATGCTTAAGTGTGGGCGTATTTGATAAACCGTAACTTATACATATTTTTACCCCATGTTTAATGCATTTTATGGATGATTTTCCATAAGAATTGGTGAATTCGATGCTCTTAATGCTTTAATTTCATGTTTTATACTTAGGAGAGCATAGGAAAGCGAAAGGAACGAGAAACGGGCCAAAAACGGAGAAAATGGGCTAATGTTCGAGATCAACACGGCTTGGACCTCCTCACACGGGCAGACCACATGGCCATGTCAATCTGGCAGAATTGGAGCACGACTCACACGGGTATAGCACACGCCCGTGCCATTCTAACAAGCTCGAACACGGCCTGAAGTAATCGCACACGGGCGTGTCACACGGGCATGTCCCTGCCGAGCCCAAGTTGAGCCCAATTCAGAAAAGGCTAATTTTGAGGGCCTCTAGGCATTCCAAAGCCTATAAATACACCCTAGAGGAGGAAAAAAGGGGAGACGAAGAATAGGGGGTAATGAATTACTCCAAGAAAGCCGATTGATCCATCTCAGAAGCCGGATTCATCATCAAGACTGAAGATCTCTCCTCAATTTCCCTTCAGGAGTTTTGAGTTTTCTTTATGTTTTGTATTCTTTATTCTTCTGAGATGTTTTCTTATTTAGTTATGAACTAAAACCCCTAAATACCTAAGGGGCATGAAACCTAAGACGAATCTTGTTATTATTTTCTGAATCATATGATAAATATTTAACTTGTTCTTAATTATGTGTTCTTAATTCTTGTTTTGATATCCCAGGATACTGATTCGAGACATGCTCTTATTCAGAGGAGGAATAGACCCTGTCTAAGAGTACTTTTGTCATAATTAAGCGGAGTTGATTGCGCGCCTAGAAATAGGGTGATAAGATTTTACCGAATTAGGGTGAAACCTAATAAGGGGATCCATAGATCGAGTTAATGCAACCCTAGAGTGTTAATTAGAGAAAAGTCTCGGTTATTCAATCTAGGGATTAGACGTTATTAGTCTTGAATAGTGATAATAACCTAACTTAGGGATCTCTACAGAACAAGTTGAATGAATAAATCATCCGATTCAGAGCCAGAATAACAAGTAAAGTCTAGGTGGATTTTTCCTTAGGTATTGTCTTCATTCAATCGATTTTCACAAAAGCAATTCCCCAATTCTTTTCTCTGTGAGTTCTTAGTTTAGATAATTAGTTAATTAAAACAAAACCTCTTTATTCTTAGGCTAGATAATAAAAAGACAATCATTACTTGTACTTTTAGTTCCTTTGGGTTCAACAATCCGGTTTTACTAAAACTATACTACTACTCGATAGGTACACTTGCCTACATTGCTATAATAGTTAGTTCAAGAACGAGTAATTATAAATATTTAAAACCTATCACGAAACCTCGTGATCACCCTTTTGAGAAAAAACCACGGGCAGAGGAAAAGAAAATTCACTATGTCAAATTCAAATAATTACAAGAAGAGTTTCGACTACATCTATTTATAGGTTAAAAAACTTAATTCTAATCAAAGTAAAATATATTATGCTAACAAATGTTAAATATATTATACTCATAAATACTAAATCTTCTAGAAAGAAGATATATTTTGTTTAACTTGACTTGCAAGCAATCTCTTAGAATTTGGGTCACACAACTCTAACATTTGATGTATAGGATAATCATTTTTTTCTTGTTTATTTTGTATTAGAAATTGCGTGACCTAAATTCTTGTTAAAATAAAATACGATTGGCAAGATATGGGATCTACGAGGGCGATAGAATAAAATTCGTATAGAAGTTTCCTTCCTCTGTTTGATGTTTATTAGAATAAGGTGTTTTAATCTTACTGCATTATTTCTATTTGGTTTTGATTAGAATAAGGTTTTTAAACCTATAAATAGACGTAATCGTCTCTCCTCTTGTATCATTCAAATTTGACATAATGAATTTCCTTATCTTCTGTCCGTGTTTTTTCCTGAAAAGGTTTCCATGTAAAATTCTGTGTGTTCTTTTTTTTTTCTCTCTTCTTTTTTGCAATTCATTGTCATTATCGACGTTCAATTTTAACATTGTGGATTTGTTGAATGATGTATTTTTATTTGTGAAGTTTATTGGTGTGTATTTTATATATTTGATTAATATTTTATTTTTGAACTTTGTTTAAGCTCATTCATTTAATATTTGTAAAAAAATTATATACATATATTAAATATTTTTTAAAAATATTAATAGTTTCAAACAATACACAAAATAAATCTATATTGATACACATTACTTTGGTAAAATTCTAAGGGCAATCCCTATACTTGTTGATTTGTGTGGATTTAGTACCTCTGCTTTTAACTTCTCAAACTTTACTTTTCAATTTCCTCATTTCCAATCTAGCCATTAACTTTTTTTCCATTAACCATGTTAAAAAAATTAGGTACAATTACAAATCTTTACAACTTTTGCCCACTTGCTCATGCTTTTTTTTTACTTTAATTACACAAAATTATTTAAAGTTTTAGAATTTTATAGAGATTTTATAAAAATATTATAAGATTTTCCCAAATGTGTCAACAAATTAAAGATAGAAAAACCAAAACTTACTACTAATTATTATCACTAGAGATTATAACATTCTCATTCAATGAAAACAAGTACCATGCATATTTATAAAAAAAAAATTAATGTTAATAAATCTGAATATTAGTAAATGATGTTGTGAACATGTAACAACCTGATTTTTAGTGGTATCAAAAAATACAGTTTTAGAATCTCATTTCTGTGAACTAAGTCCGTAAATATTAATATTTACGCGTATGATATATTGTTCAAATTTTGGTCAAGGAATTTTGCCTAATTAATAGTTAGTTAACGTTTTGGGACTAAATCATAAAGTTTAATTGCTATAGATCTTTAATTGACTAAAGGCTTGAGGACTTAAATAGCAATTAGAGATCTAAAATGGTAATTAAAAAATTTTTGATAAGGAGTTAGTAGTGGATGATGACATTAGCCATTATAAATGTTTAAGACATGATTATATTAATTAAACCATAGTTAAATTAATTAAACTAACAAGGTATAGATACAGAGTTAGTGGCTTGTTGTCATCATTCTCCTCAAACTTTCCCCTCCTATAGTCGAAAGTTGAATAATAAAAACCCCAAGCTATTCTTTTTCATTCGACCATAAAATTGGTATGTGATTTATGTCATTTGTAACTTTTATGAATTGAGGTCATGGGAGCTTGATTTAGCTAGCTCATATACCAATTTGTGGAAATGTTGAAGTTTCAGAAAATTGTCACTGTTGATTTCTTGAAGGATTAAGCTTGAAATTGATAGATTTTAAGCTTAGAATATGAAAAAAAAATAAAACTAGATTGTAAAGTTAATTTAGCTTGGTTGTTAAGTTTGTTACATTAGTGACCGAATTGAATAAATGTAAAACTTGTTATGAATTTATGTTAGAGATATAAATTATAAGGTCCCTAATGAGAATAATTGAAATCGAATTTTAAATTGAGGCTAGAAATTGAAAGTTATAACTATTTTGAGTTCATAGGCTAAATTGAATAAAATGTAAAATTTTAGAGATATTGAAAAATCGAATTATATAGGTTCATATGTATCATAGCATAGAACAAAAATATTTGGTATTGATTGATAAAATAAATGATTGTTTAGATCAAGAATCGGAGTGAAGTGGAATTGATTAGGAAAAAGCTAAAATTGCAAATTAGTCCCTACAATATTCACTTTACATATTTTGAACAAGTAAGTTCATATGGAACTTACAGTCTTTTTTATTTTATGCATGACTTATATTTGAATGTACCTATATATGAGAATTGAGTAGAATTAGTGAATTTAACACAAATGTCTTAAATGGATTGGATTGTAAGTATTGGTTATATTGGAATAGTACAGGGTGTGAATACGAATGTTAATTGATTATACAATCCGTAAATGAAAAATGAAATCAGGTACAGGAATTAGTATTGCAAATTATATGGAAATGATGCCTAAGTGAGCTTAGTAAAAGGTTAGGATACGTATGACATGCCATTAGAGTTATATGCGCATTTGATCAGTGATAATACATATCATTATGAGATCTGGAATGTATTGCAGATTCTCGGGTTTTACATATCGAAGGTTTAGCCCAGATGAGTAACCTCGAATATCCCAGCTTGTGTGAGCAATTACGTATAATGCTAGCTTGTGTGAGCAACTTATTCCCATGTATCCAAGTTCGTTTTACTATAGTTCCATATGGAAATGAAATGGTATTTAACAATGTTTAGTATATGGATTGTTACATGACTTTGATTCTAATACATCTAATGCATTTGATTGTTGATGTTGCATGTATAGATATGTCAATGTGCCAAAGGATAGTTAGGTTGGTTGCTAAATGGATTAGTTAATTATGCCTTAATGATCAATTATGTTTTAGTTTCCATTTGAACTTACTAAGCATTCTTAATGCTTAATTTACTTGTTTTCTTCTTTGTAGATTTGCACAAGTAGAACAATCAAATCAGATTAGCGAGGTTATGTGGCATATACATAAAAATGCCTAGTATGTATTTGTGTATGTTGGGATTTGGTTGTCATTGGAATGGTTTAAATAATTTTATTTTGTGCAATGTTGATTGAACATTTAGAAAGAAATGGTTTGCAACTCTTGAATTAGGTATCAAGTATGTATTTTGTCAACGTCACGACCTCGGACTTTTGGCGTTGCAACGTTCACCATCATAGAGAATGACGTAGTGACGAGCATAAGCATGGCGTCACAATGTGACATATTGTGAACTAATTCGAAAGTGAACTAATATAATAACATTCTTAAACTTGTGTAAGTCCCGATATTAGTTATATATCATATTATATGTCTGCCTTACTTGCATCTAGTGTATAATATCATAAATTGAATGGTTATTTGATATTGATGCTTCAATAATTACAGTAGCATTCTAAAATTAAACATTGTGTAAAGACAAATTTTGAGAATTGATAAAACTAAACCTATTAAATCCAATAAAAAGCAATGAGTTGAGCAATACATCAATGACAATGTAGATTCAAATTGAAAAGAGAACACTGTGATCAATGAAAAGAGAGAACATTGTCGAGTTTTAATGGTGCGGTGTGTTTAACTTATTTTTTTATATCATATTATAATATTATTATAATATTAAATTATTATATCGATATTTTTACACTAATTATAAATAAATGCCTTCCTTATCGATAACATTAACTTTGTTTTCGACCCCATCAAATCCGCCATTTTAATGCCCTCTCTCTCCTCTCCTCCATACTTTTTAATCACCACCTTTTATCTTTCCTTTTTTTCCTTTTTTTTTCCTATTAATTGTAGCGAAATATTTTATTTATTTATAAAATGGAAGGTGAAACAATTTTTTTTAAGTGTCGAGATATATTTTGAAACTGTAATCCAACCAAAAATTGAAACAAACTTTTAAAATAAGATAAAATCTCAAAATTTTGATTTAAATTAAAATTAAAAAATAATCTTCCACTGTGAGATTTGATTTTAATAATTTAATATATATAATATTTTTAAGATAAAATTAAAAGATAAATTTAACTTAATTAAAAATAATGCAATTTAAAATTTCGCCTTATCATTGTTGTTTGAGCAAGTGAGAATGTGTTTGTCGTCAAAACGGATAAAAAAGGTTACCATTTATAAAAATTTAACCGAAACGAATAAAATACGAAATAATTAAAAATGATCATATTTTTAAATGAACGTATCAAAAAATTTAGAGCAGAAATTGAGAGAATTAAGGGAGTCTGTTCATTGAGAAAATTGAAAATTTTACCATTTGTAAAAATTTAGATGAATATCTGTTCATTAAAGAAAAAAATTAAGAGCCTTAACTTAAGTCAATAAAGACTGAGAAAGTTGACTCAAGAACAATTTTTTTATTTTATTAAATA
The DNA here is from genome assembly GCF_025698485.1 of Gossypium arboreum. Classification (NCBI taxonomy): domain Eukaryota; kingdom Viridiplantae; phylum Streptophyta; class Magnoliopsida; order Malvales; family Malvaceae; genus Gossypium; species Gossypium arboreum. Next base: position 4,967,627 of record NC_069081.1, read on the forward strand.
AATAGAAATATTAAATTAAATTAAGGCTCCATTGGAGAATTTAGATTTAAGCATTAATCAAGAGTAATGGGGATGACGGAACCCGTAAATGCCGAGGGTTCTATTGAAAATGAATCTTAATGATTTATCAGAGATGATGGTGGAGCAAAACAAAGACCACTGTATTTCTTTTTATTCTGATTCTGAGAGGTCATGGATTAACCTGACAATTAAACTAGAAAAGAGTAAATATTCGCTGCGAAAATTTGAGTTTAATTTTATTTGATTGTTAAATTTTTATTGATCTGAATCTAATATGAATATGATAAAAAACAAAATAAAGATTCATTATAACAAAATATTTACCTTATATGATTAATTATGAAAACGCATCTCGATTTTCTCTTTCTAAAATGATGTAATTTTTTTAATTTTTAAAAATATCTAAAATAAAAAATTAACATATATAATTAATTTAGCCTCAAATTATTGTACATAATTTGGTAACAACATAAAAATGTCATAAATATAGTCGAATCATATTTTTTTCAACTTAAGAACATGCATTATAAGGATCATTTTACTAATAAAGGCCCATTTCTAACTTTATTTACGTAAATGGGCCAATTTTTTCATTATTTACCGAAAATGGCCGAAATATGCAAAATGCATCCACGTAGGAGCGTTTTTGGGTGAAATTTCAGCAAATCGCGTCCTTAGGAGAGTGATTTTACCATTTAGCACAAAACACGCTGACGTGGCAAAATCGCTCCCCCAGGGACGCGATTTGTTCCGTGTTTTTCTAGGGTTAGATCTTTTTGCATATTTAGTCCCTATGGTTTTTTGGTTTAGGGTTTCAAGGTTTAAGATTAAAGTTTTGTTAAAATAATTTAGGGTTAGGGTTAGGGTTTTGTTAAAATAATTTAGGTTCAGGGTTTAAAGTTTTGTTAAAATAATTTAGGTGTAGGGTAGAATTTTAAAAAATAAATTAGGATTTAGAGTTTTTTAAAAAAATTAATTAAATTAGGTTTTAGGGTTTTAAATAAATAAGTTAAATTAGGGTTTAAAGTTTTAAAGAAAATTAATTAAATTAGGGTTTAGTTTTTTTAAAATAATTTTGTCTTTAGGTTTAGGATTTAGGGTTTAAGGAAATTTATACTGACAATAAGGATTTTGCTTTTTTTTTCTAGAGTAGTTTCAGAAAAAATAATTTTGAGAAGACGGTTCTAACAAGATAATGTCAAAAATGCTTCAAGCATGATGCATTGTCAGCAAAATTACTGAAAAAACTCCCATGTGGACGCTCTTCTTCTACAGTAATTCCTAAAAAAATAATTTTAAGAAGATGGTTTTGAACAAATAGTGTCAAAAACACTTTATGCAGGATGCATTGTCAGCAAAAATATTGAAAAAAGCTCCTAAGTGGACGTTATTTTTCTATAGTAGTTCCTAAAAAAAAATAATTTTGAGAAGACAGTTCTGAATAAATGGTGTCAAAAACGCTTGAAGTAGGGTGCACTGTCAGCAAAATTTATGAAAAAAGCTCCCACGTGGATGCTTTTTTTCTACGGTAGTTCATGTTTGGCCTTAGGCTATAAAGGAGCCAAATTTTATTTTCAGGTTGTAACAATCCGGTTTGGACCCTAGTCGAAACAGTAGTTTCGAGACCATAAATCCGAGTCAAAAAATATTTTAATATTATTTTCAGTGTTTACAGTATGATATTTGATATGTGTGGAAGTTTCGTATGAAAATTTTATTGATTGTGTGTTTAATTTAATAAAAGGACCTAATAGCGTAAAATGTAAAAGTGGCTAGCTATTTGTTAAAAGTGTCGAATTGATGTGTCTTATTAATTGTGAGGTCCTTATGATGATATTAGACCATTTGAATGATGGATGGACAAAAATGTCTTAAGTTAATGGAATATTAATGTTATTTCATTAAGGGCATAATAGTAAACTTTGTAAAAATGATATAATAAATAAAAGAAAACATGAAATTAGCTTATTTATCATCATCTTTGTCGAAAATACAAAGAAAAAGAAAATAAAATAAGCTTGCTAGAGTTCGGCACTTTGATTGCTTGATTAAGTTACGGCTTTGACTCGATTTTTGATAATTTTTACGTTTTTGTGATCGTTGTTTTGTGTTCTTTCAAGACCATGTCTCAATTTCTGAATTTGATGATGATTTTAAGGTGTGCCATTATTGATAATGTGAGTTTTAATAAGCTTGATGATAGAAAATGAAAGATATGTGTTAGATTACTATGTTTTGTACTGGGATTTTTGATGAATTTGAGTATTTTAGGCTAAATTGTGAAAATGAGATTTTGAGAGATTAAAATGTGAAATAAATGAAATATGTGGACTTATATGAGCTAAGGTAAAATTTCGCTAGGCATATGTATAAGGAAATTTTGTGTATTTTGTGATTTTATGAATTAAGGACTAAAATGTTAAAATGTGAAAATATGAGGGCTAATTTGTAAAATTACCTAAATATGTTTTTATGGATTGATTTGAATGAATTTGAGATTTAATAAGTCAAATTTGAATGTGTTTAGATCAAGAACCAAAGAAAACAAAATTAGATCGGGGAAAGTCGAAAGTGGTCGAGTAGTGGGTTAAATCTATTCATTTCTATACGAGGAAAGTCAATATACAAATAAATGTATTTGAGTTGATTAATTTATGCTTATATGTGTTTGAATTGTGATGGATGAATATGAAAGATGAATGTATGAAATCCGAGAAAGTTTGATAATGCGACGATGTACGAAAAGCCCCATACGAACCATAGAAATAGTTAGGATACATATGTCATGACATAGGATTTCGATATATGTTATTGTGTAAGACCACGTCTAGGACGTTGGCATCGATTTGAGATTTATGTGTAAGACCATGTCTGGGACATCGGTATTGTATTTTATTTCGTGTAAGACCCTGTCTGGGACAATGGCATCGATATTTGATTACATGTAAGACCACATCTGGGACATTGGCATTGTACGATCTTTTCGAGTTATCCGAGTATCCTTAATGATTCCGAACGGTTCAACGGGCGTTCCGAAAAATGAATAACTAAGTGAATGTGTATTCGATTCAGGTACGTTTGAAATGTATATTATGATTGAGAATGAAAGTAAGTATATGTGCAAGTGATGAAATGTGATATAAGTATGAGAATTATCCTATATGTACAATGAATTGAGAAGATGTGAAATGCATATGAATTATGTGATTCGTGATAGTATTTGGCTATGGAGTATATGTATTTTATGATGATTAGATGCTTAAAATAATAAGTTTATTTGTATATGGCTTACTAAGCTTTTGAAAGCTTACTTTGTGTGTTTTCCAATTGTTTTATAGTACCAAAACTACTGGAAGCTCGGGGTTTGTCGAGGATCATCACCACACTATCGAACTTTATTTTGGTACCTTTTGAAATTGTATATATCTAAGTATGGCATGTATAGGCTAGAGAACTTTGGATGTGTTTTGAGATGTGTATATCTAGCCATGTGATATGGCTTGGTTATGAATGAGATTATGAATGAATTTTGGTATATCTTTGTGTTCAAAAATTGATATGTTTTGATGTGTCCATGGATGGCCAAAGAGAATTGGTCAATTTGGTAAGATTTTGGTATGTGTCTATTTGAGGAATTGATAAAATTATGGCATGAGATTGAATGTATTAAATTAAAGTTTGGAACATATATTTTGGTATGATTTTGGTTTATGATTTGGTATGGATATAAGCATGAAATTGGTTGTTAATGATATGGCATGAATGGTGTATGTTTTGGTTATGTATTGGCTGGAATTTGGTATGAAATGTGCTTGGTTTTATGCTTGTAGGGATGACACAAAATGGGTGGCAATTTGGCTTTTCAAATGACCTATTTTTGTCCACACGGGCAGAGGCACGGGCATGTGTCTCAACCGTGTGCAACATATAGTCATGTTACACGGCCATGTGTCCCCTGGTGTACCCTACGATTTAAATTCATTATACCCTACAGTTTTGACACGGCCTAGACACATGGGCGTGTCTAGTAGCCGTGTGTGGCACACAATCTTGGCACATGGGAGTGTGTGGCCATTTCGAAGGGTACACAGGCTAGACATACGGGCGTGTGGTCGACAGTGTGACCTAAGTCAGTAACCTCCTTAATTTTCACACGACCTTGCACACGGGCGTGTCTTGTGGCCGTGTAGATAAGTCAGTATGTTATGCGCTGTTTAGCAACGGCCTAGACACACAAGCGTGTCTAATACCGTGTGAGGCACACGGCCTGTTCATACGGGAGTGTGACCTTTGTAACTTTGAAAAATTGTTAAAGTTTTAAAAAATTTTGTATGTGTTCGGTTTAGTCCCGACCTCTTCCTAATGTATGTTTAAGGTTTCGTTGACCTAAGAAAGGGACTTTATGTTGATATTTGACTATGATATGATAATGTATGATTGTTGGCTATGAAATGATTTCGAAATGTTTCGATATGTCTGGTAATTCCTCTTAACCCTATTCCGGTGATGGATACAGGTTAGGGGTGTTACACAGGTTGCATAAGTTATAGCAAAAAAAATTAGAGAGGTTAAGCAGAATAGAAATTGAAGATGAGTGAACGTATTAGTGCTGTTATTTACTATGATTGTGAGGTTAGTGACACAGAGAACGACATTTTTTTTTATCAGAGAACACAACGTAACTGGTTTTTAACCAGAACATAAATTTTATAGAACTTTGTAAAAGAATTAGGTGTAAAATCTTCGGAACGATGCCAATGAGGGTTTCGTCTATTAATTATTGATTTTGTGTTTTGGTTGATCCCATGACGTATCACTCATTTGATATCAAATGTGGTTGTAACTTGGAGGCGATGGTGCAGACTCATCTTGCTAGTGGATCACCCTATCTTGAGTTATATTGTACAATTTTCATCGACAAATGAAGCATTTGCGACTTCAAAATCTACTGTTGTTCGAGAGGAATACACGACCCTTACTTGACGCTCTATTAGTGGGAGGCAGAACACGAAAGCGTCTGTGTTTGGTGGAAGTATGGAATACACAACTCTTGCACGACACTCGGTTAGTGAATGAGATGTGTACATCGGTGGGTCGATGTTCGATGCTGGAAATACATATTAGGGAATGACATCAAATTCTAGTGATTGACAATCCACATCTGATTAGGGACGTTATGAAATGCCAACAAAAAGGCATGATGTACTCCTTACGACGTCCACCGGTAAGGGGACCTCGTACGTTGCAAATAATGGTGAGTTGGATGATGAGTCAGATGTGGATCCACCTCGAGAGCCCAGCCTCGGTGGTGTAGAAGTTGCATTATTTTCTTAACCGGAGCCTATTCCAACTGAACCTGAAGATGTTTAAGGGGGTTCAGATGAAGAAGAAGAAGATCCGCGATTCAGGATGTACTCGCCTCCAGCCCACATGCATAATGTCGACCTATCGACAAATGATGCGTTGGAGTTTCCAGATCTACCACACAAAAGGCTTGATTGTATAAGTTCATCATTGGATTCAGGTGAATTAGAAGTTGGTAAAGAGTTTTCCAGTAAGGATAGTTTTCTTGGTGCATTGAAACAACACAGCATTATGAACGAGGTTAACTACAATGTGGTTAAATCTAAATCTGAGAAGTTTGAAGCCAAGTGTACAATGCAAGACAGTACATGTTCATGGAAAATCATGGTTTCGGTTAGGAAAAAGACAGGCTTGTGGGAGATAAAAAAGTACAAAGGTCCATATACCTGTGTTGCCTGTACAGTATCACTAGGTGTTTAGGGTTTTTGAATAATACTGTTATTACTTACTGTTGCATTTATTTAATGTACTTCGTTGATAGGTGTTTCACAAGATCATCCCAAATGAAGTGGATCCCAGGACTTCTGTGTCGGTCTTAATTGTCAATATTCATAGCCAAATGAAGTACATGCCCTCTTACCGAAAAGTTTGGATAGTTAAGCAGAAGGAGTTGGAAGAAATGCATAATGGGTGAGACGCTTCAAATAATGAGGTGCTGGAGAGGTACGTCCTAAGTTTCATAACTGTAATACTCCTAACCCGTATCTGACGCTGGAATAGGGTTACGAGGCATTACCGATCAATACACATCATTCACATACATAATACATACATTTATGCATTCATATATAAAACCCATCCAACACATTCACATTGTCCCTTATAAGGATCTACGAGGCTTTAAAACATGCTTGGAATAGGTTTGGGACTAAACCAATAACATTTGCAAACTTTAGGAAACTTAGAAAATTTTCATGTATTTAAGGGTCACATGCCCATGTGAACAGACCGTGTGCCTCATATGACCACTAGATATGCCCGTGTCACAGGTCGTGTGAAAATAGGGCATACATACTGACTTGCACCACATGACCGGAGACACGCCCGTGTGCCTTGGCCGTGGAAAATTGAAGGGGTTATTGACTTAGGTCACACGGCAGGCCACACACTCATGTGCCAGCCCGTATGCCACATATGGCCAGTAGACACGCCCGTGTGTCTAGGCCTTATCAAACCTGTAGGGTATACTGCCCTAATTCGAAAGCTACCCCAAGGGACACATAGCCGTGTAGCACGACCATGTGTTGCATACGACTGAGATACACGTTCATGTCTCTGCCCGTGTGGACAAAAATAGGCTATTTGCAAAGCCAATTTGTCACCATTTTTTCATGCACACCTAACAACCAAAATAGTACCATTTCAATACATATATAAGTAACCAAAGCGTGCTATTTCATACACATTTTATACCATCTATCCTCAACCATTTCAACTACTCAATTCCATATTCAAAACATACCAAATTATTATGCCAAAATCATCACAACTTACATAAGTTCTAAATGCATTAACTTATAATCTTATCATTTATTTCATGTCACAAAACACACCATATTATCATCTCAAGAACAAACCACAATATACCAACTTCCAAGCATTAATACATCAACTAATATCTAACCATTTAGCTATATCAACATCTATGACAAACATACCAAAACAAGCCAACATATAAGGCATTATATACATCACAAATATCACTTATCAAACACATAACTTAAGCAAACTTAAATAGCCATATACACCAACATTTACAAGCCAAATCTTATGGCTAAAATCTTAACTCAAAACATATCATTAACTTACCAGCATATACATGCCATATACCATATATACAAAACTCTAAAAGTACCAACGAGACAATCGATAGTGTGATGACGTTTCCCGACGATCCTCGAGTCCGAGCTAGCTTCGATAATCTATAAAATAGTGAAAAATAAACACAGTAGGCTTTAAAAGCTTAGTAAGCCATATACAAATAAAATCATCAAATGAGTTTTTGCATATCAATTCAAATATGCTAAGCATAGCTAAACACATTCAAGTTCACAAACCTTTCTCATGTTACTCATATTCAATATCATTATTGAATTCATCAAGTACTTCCCTTTTCAATACTCGTATGAATCTCGTACATACCTGAATCACTTAACTCATTCACACATCTTTCTCAACTGAATTTACTCGTTGAACCATTCGAAATTGTTAAGGATACTCAAAAATCACATAAGTTTGCACAATGTCATATCCCAGATATGGTCTTATATATTATCACATGTCGATACCACTGTCCCAGACAGGGTCTTACACGAAATCATAATACGATGCCCATGTCCCAGACATGGTCTTACACGTAATCACAATACAATGCCAATGTCCTAGACATGGTCTTACATGTAATCACATATCGATAACCTAATGTCATGACATTCGTATCATATACTATTCCTGAGGTTCGTAAGGGACTTTCGGATGTCGTAACTCTGTCGATTCTTGCTCGTAATTTCTCGTTCAACATTCATAACATTTCAATGACAAATAAACACATTTAATTCAATTTAAAGACATTTATTTGCATATGAACTTACCTCAATCGTAGAAACAACGAAACTAGCCGATTAATCGAGTAATTTGTTCTTGCCTCGATCTAAATTCGATTTCTTTCGTTCTTGATCTATATATATATATTAAAAATTAATTCATTTAATCACCGAATCAATCAATTTCATCCACAAACACATATTTAGGCATTTTTATACTTTAGCGCCTAAAGTTCCACATTTATTCAATTTAGTCCTTATTTCACAAATACATAAAATTTCACAATTTCTTTCAAATACATGCTAGCCAAATTTTCCTAGCGCACATATCAGCTCATGTTTATCATTTATTTCATAAATTAACCCCTCAATTTACACTTTTCATAATTTAATCCTATTCAGGTATTTTCACTCAAAATCACTTAACAAAACTTGATAATCTATCATTTATCTTCCATTTTTCATCATCATCTATCACAAATATCAAGCATTCACCAATGGCATTTCACAAAATCACCAACAAACTAAAAAATTAGGGTATGGGCTAGCTAGTACTCAAAGCAACGATCACAAAAACATAGAAATCATAAAAAACTGAGCTCAAAACATACCTCAATCAAGCTAGGGAAGTGCTGAAATTTCCAAAGCTTCAAACCCTATCTTCTTTTCTCATTTTTAGTTGTAAAAAGATGAGAATGAATTAATAAATTTGTTTTGTTTAATTAAAACATATGTTAATTACTAATTTACTAAATTGACATTGGTTTAAAACATTGATAAACATCAAACTATGTCCATTTATGTCCATTCCCACTATCAACGGTCTATTTACAACATAAGGACCTTTCATTTAATAAGCCATAGCAATTAGGCACTTTTAACTTATAACATTCTACTTTTGCATTTTACGCGATTTAGTCTTTTTTCTCAAATTAAGCTATTAAACGATAAAATTAATTTACAAAATTTTCACACATAGATAATCACATGCTATAAACACCAAAAATAATATTAAAATAATTTTTTGACATTGGATTTATGGTCTCGAAACTACTGTTTTGATTTAACTAAAATCGGGTTGTTACAATAACAGACCTTGAAACGGGCCCTGCGTACTACAACGAACGATTGTTCCATGGATGCCAAGTGTTTAAGCGTCGCTTTAAGCAATGCAGTGATGCATTATGTACTGCAAGTCATTGGTACAAATTGGCGGTACCTTTATGTATGGTAGATATACCCATTGATTATTGCTAGCTATAGCATAGGATGGCGGTGGGAGAATCCTTTCAATTATGTTTGCAATAACACTAGGGGAGTCAGGTGATGGCTAGGATTTCTTTCTTTCTAGGTTAAGGAGGCATGTAACAGCCTGTTTTTAGGATTAACCGAAACAGTGGTTTCGAGGCCACCAAATCCGACGAGTAGGTTTGTAAATATTATATTTAATATTTACAAGTTAATTGTGATTTTAAAAAAATGTTTTTGATATTGTGATATTTGTTTTATAAGTGATTTATTAAGTTCAAGTGGTATGACCTTAAGGTCAAGTGGGTTTAAGAAATGAGGTATCGGAACCTCATTTCTATAAACCGAGTCGTAAATATTTTTATAAATATTTACGGAGTGGCAAAAAGATGGTATTAAAGTTTCGTTGAAAAATTTTATCATTTCGATAGTTAATTAAGCAAAAAAGACTAAATCGCGTAAAATGCAAAAGTTGCATTCTAATTGTTTAAGTGTTTATTTTCCATGTTTTACTAAAGTAGCAGTCCCTATTTATCAATTAAACCATTACTTTATGATAGTGGAGATTGGTGGTTTGGCATATATGAAATTATGTATTATTATAAAGGACAAAAAGGTAAATGGAATATTAAAATGTATTAAATAAAAATAAAACATAAAATGACCATGTAAATTTTATTTCTTGGCTAAATATGGAGGAGAAAAAGAAAGCCATTGAAGCGTACTTATTTTCGGCACTTGCATGAAGTGATTTAGGTATGTTTTGTGTTCGGTTTTTGATAATTTTTATGTTTTTGAGATCGTTGCTTCGTATTCTAGCTAGCCCGTATCTCTGATTTCAAAACTGTTAAAGTATTTGAATGTTGCCATTGTTGAATGCATGAGTATTTTGATAGTTGATGATGGAAAATAAATTATTGTTGTTGGATATACATGTTTTGTAAAGTGAATTTTGGTAAAAATGTCAATTTTAGATTAAATTGTGAATTATTGAAATTATATGGTTGAAAGTGTGAATAAATGAAAAAATGGGCTGTTATGAAGTTGTAGTAAATTTGGCTAGGCATGGGTTTGGCCAAAATTGAATGAATTTAATTTTTCGAGCTTAGGGACTAAATTGTAAAAAAGTTGAAATATCAGGGGCAAAAATGTAATTTTACCATAAAATAATTTATGGGCTGTTTTAATACCATGAATATTCGGTTAAGCTTAATTATGGTTAAAAATGGTTAATTTGCATTTTTTTTAGCTCAGGGACTAAATTGAATAAAAGTGAAACTTTAGGGGTAAAATAGTAATTTTACCAAAATATGAAATTGAGTTAAAATGAATAGAATATGAACTGTAATAGTTGAATTTGATTGATTAGATCAAGTTAAGCCTCATATGAGTCTATATTGAGGGAAAAATGAAGTATCGGATTCGTCGATCTAATTTGTCGTTACCGCGAATGAAGTAAGTTCGTATACAATAAGCATTGTTAAATTTATGTTTCTAATGCTTTAATATCTCATAAATTGTATATACGTGATTATTTTAATGTCTGACGACATATCGACAAAATGTGGCACTTAGTGTGCGGGGCAATCAAATATGGTACTCAGTGTACGAAATATTGAGAATGGCACTTAGTGTGCGAGATATTGAGAATGACACATAGTGTGCAAAATATCAAATGATTCAAAGGGCAATTATAAATTGTGATTGAATGATTAAATAGAGCAAAGTGAACAGGTATACATGCTATATTATATGAATTGTTTATGAGACGACTTTATAATGGTGATATTCGGGCTTTGAGCCTAGCAAGCTTTAAGCTGGTGAATAATATTATCGGGCTTCGGGCCTAGCAGGCTATAATGCCGGTGAAATGATATCGGCTTCAAGCCTAGCAGGCGAAATGCCGATGAATGAGTTCGACTTAAAGTCTAGCGGTGCTTCGTCTTGGTGATGAATTCGGGTTTAAAACCTAACAAAGCTAAATGCCTTGATTTGATAAAAGTCTAAGACTATGAGACCTTGTGTTAAATCGGCAATTGAATTCGTTCAATACATTAAGTTGGCCAGGTATGTGATATATACTTATGCATGTTAGATCGATTGGAATTGAATCATGAATGTGAAATGAGAAGCATAGATGAAAATGCCTATGTCATATATGTGAGTAAGGGTAAAACCATCGAAAATTATCGATAAGGGTGGGCTATGTGCGGAACCATCTTATAATTGCTAATTTGAACGGTTGTGTGCGAATCATTGAGCATGAAGTATTGTATTGAGATTATGCTTAAGTGAAATTATAGAATTGTGATGAAATTGATTGGTGATATACATGTTTAAATAATGTGAATGCAAAGAATGTGTGAAAGAGTAAATTTGTAATAAATCTGTTTGGGACAGCAGCAGTAACATGATTTTGGAAAATCACCATAAATTGTGGGAGTTGATTTAGAAGCTGAATAAATTATGTAATTAAAGATTAATGAGTCTAGTTTCTTATATAAGAAACCGTGTAAGCAAAAGAATTGCTGATAATGAGATATTTGAAGTGGCGTGGATAGAGTCAAATGACTTCGAGGTCACTTGTTCTGTTTTTAGAAAATCATTATAATTTGCACAAAAATGTTTATAAGATAAAATTTATATGCTTAGACTCCTTAATGAGTCTAGTTTCAAATGAAATCAACAAGAACATGTTTTTAATTCTGTATAATGAGAAATTTGATTCGTAGTGCAGAGTGGTCAGATTAGTCAAACAATGAAACAGGGGAAACTTTAAGAAAAATCTGGTATTGATTGGCCAAACAAAAAATTCTGAAAATTTTATGGATGAAAGATATATGAGTCTATTTTCAGGGAAAATTAACAGCAATTGATTTGGAGTTTTGTAGTTATAAATAATTTAGTGACTGTTGCTCAGGAAGACAACTTGTAGTGAATTTGTGATTATGTTGTAAACATCGATAAAACTTGTTAATGAGTTGCTTATTGTTTTCTTATGAACTTACTAAGCATAAAGCTTACTTCCCTTTTCTTTCCCATATTCCCTAGGGTTGCCAAGTTAGCTCGGGTTGGAGGCCGTCAGAGATATTATCACACTGTCGAGTTAATGCTATTGGTGTAAGTAAATCCTAATGTTTCGAGTCTATGGCATGTATAGGGTTTTAATGTTGAGTATGTGATATTATGATTTAGCCAAAGGTGTTGGCTTGTATTGATAAAGTGTTGTAGCCATGTGAATTGGCCTATGTTGGCTAATGATGTTGTGGGCCTAAATGTTTATTCATATATACGTATGATACTATATCTTGTGGTGTGGCTTATAGTATGTATGCCTAGAGATTGAAATGAGATTCATTGATAAGTTAGTAACTGATGCAAGATTTGGTGATTGGTAAATAGTTAATAATGCCTCATGAATGGTTTGTGGAAATGATTATGTATGCTTAGTGATGGACATGAGGTTCATGATGTAATGATAGTTATGACTAGTATGTGGTAATGATGTGGGCAAATTCTATAATATTTATTGCATAAGAAAATGACTTGAGCATAACATGTTTGTAGATGTTTAAGAGCTCATTTATGCCATGTTGTATGTTATTGGATAAGTATGTATCTATGCATGTGGTGTGAGAGTGACAAAAGGCTTGGTAAATAGCCTATTTCTGGCCACACAGCCTGAGCATACGGGCGTGTGAAGCCTTAACGCAAGAGATTTTTCTAAGTTTTTCATGAGTTCTCGGTTGGGTCCTGAACCACCCCGGATGTATGTTTTGGGCGTCGTAAGCCCGTATATGAGACAGATTGCATGTGAAAAGAAAAGTTTTTAAATTGAACAAAATTTTATGGCCCAATTTTTGTGTGATTGATTGAGTTTTTAATTATTTGAGATTTCATGGCCCTGTTTAGTATGGAAGTGTTAGTAAAAGTCAGGTAGCACCTTGAACCCTGTCCCGGTGTCGGATACAGGCGAGGGGTGTTACAAGGCATGTTTGCCCCCAACCTGATATATGCGTTATATTGGATCGAGGCATTAGAATACTAGTTGCAATTGAGCGACAGAGAAGCCTATGGAATCGCACACACCATCGGTATTATCTAAGGCATGTTGCGTCCAACTACTATGGGTAATATCGGTCTACCACTGAATGGTATCAAGTGACCAACATAGGTATTTAATCTCTTTTAATATAATTTTGTTTGTAATATTCAATTTATTCCGAATAAAAGAGTGGCATGTAATTTTCGCTATTAACTTATATTGGCAAGGTACAAAGTCAATAAGGACTGTCTTCATGATATGTTGGCGATTTTGCATTTAGTTAACGAACAAGGTGTAGACTACTTCTGTAACATACCTTTTAAACAGTGGATACAAGCATACGACAGTGGCCTAAGATATAGTTATATGACCTCAAACCTGGCTGAATGTATAAATTTTGTTCTAAAAGAATGTGTCATTTGCCAATAATCTTAGTTGTATGAGAGACAAATTTTTATTGAGCAACACTATTTCCAAAGTAAGCAACGAGTTATATAGGCCAAATGCAGGGAGGCTGTGTATGGTGCTGGAAGGAATTGTAAGAAATTAACAAGGCGTCTAATGCCCCATACCCGAGACCGTCGCCGGAGTCAAACACGAGGTGTTAACGGGCTTAATTCATTACTTAAACAACTCAAACAATTTATTTTTAAAATTTCTAGTCAAGCTGGCAATCTGCGTCATAGTCTCTTAAAAATTCATATCTCGAGTTTCAAAACTTAAAATTAAGATCCGTAAATTTTCCCTGAAACTATACTCATATATATATTTACTAATTTTTTTCTAGAATTTTGGGTCGAGCCAATTAGTACAGTTTATTAGTTAAAGTCTCCCTTGTTTCAGGGTTCGACTACTCTGACCCCTGTGTATTACGAATCAGATATCTCCCTGTACAGAGTTTCAATGACTATGCCGTTTGTTTCTTATAAAACTAGACTCAATAATTATTTCATACATATAAGATAAACTCCTAATTGTTTTTTTACAATTTATAGTAAATTTTTAAAGTCAGAACAGGGGATACAGAGATAACTCTGACCCTATTCCACCAAAACTTAAATATCTCACAAAATATAACTCATATACCTGTTTTGTTCCATCCATATGAAAATAGACTCATCAAGATTCAATTTCATAACTTACTCATCATTTAATTCCATTTCTACTATTTTTAGTGATTTTTCAAATTTACATCACTGCTGCTGTCAGATTCTGTTTTATGGCAAATTTTACTTTATTATATATTTTCATGGACTAAATAGCATTTTAAACATACATAACATCAAAAATGAATTAGATTGGCCATTCCAATGGCTAATCATTTACAATCCCTTTTCTTTCCAAACCATAGCCATATCATAAGATCATTTACACAAAGTGAGTATTTTGCCATACATGCCACATTCAAAACACACAAGCCATTTTACCAATTTCGGCCTTCGGATAGTGTGGACGAATCTTCGACCTATCCCGATTCTCAAGCTGGCTTGTCAACAACTACAATGAATGAAAAGGAGGGGGTAAGCATAAATGCTTAGTAAGTTCACATGCAAATAGCAAGTAACATAATCATGAAATTCCACATAAAACATCATTTGCATAAACAACACCAAGACATTCATGTTTCATTTGCATTTAATATCTTTCTACGATTTCATTATACCAAGTTCTCAACCCGAGGATTTAAGCACATACCTGTCAAATTTTCTCATTGTCACCTTCGTTTTAGGCATTCTTCTCATTCACTTAAGATTCACCCGTTGAACACATCGGAATATAATTCGAATACGCGGATTTCATGAACGTAAGTGCCATACCCGCAGCTAGACAAACTCAATAGCCTGCGGAACTTATGTAGCCAAGCTACCATGTAACCCGCCCATAAGTGAACTCGGACCCAACTCAACGAGCTCGGGCGTTCGCATCCATAAGTGAACTCGAACTCAACTCAACGAGTTCGAAACTCAAGTATCCTAGTGACATGTCACTTGTATTCTAATCTATTCCTAAGGTTCAAACGGGCTTTTTCCTTGATCTCACATCTTTGCCGTCTTCCACAGAATATCGGAACCGATACTCGGTGATAGTTCATACTCATCAAGTAATTCACATAATTACATATTATTCAACAATAACCACAAAACATAACATTTTATGATAATAATAAGCATCATATCATATAAACAACATTAAATTGCTCAAAATAACAATTATGTTACTACATTTACACATGAACTTACCTCAATACAAAATTATTAGTAATCGAGCCTATTCTTCGTAAACTTTGTTTTTCCCTCGATCGCGACTTGAATCTCGTTTCTCTTGATTATGAAGCTTGAAAGTTGAAGAAACCCTAGCTATGGGGAGAGGTAAAATTCGGCAGCAACAATATGGAGAAGATGATCATTTTGTGTTATTTTTCCCATTTTATTTCATTTAATATACAAATGACCAAAATACCCTTACTACTAAACTTTCCAAAAATTTCATCCATGTCTAAATTTTGTCCATAGACTTAGAAATTGGTCAAATTTCTATTTAAGACCTCCTCATTAATATTCCAAAACAATTTCATACTAAAAACTCCTAGAATGCAAATTTTGCAAATTATTCGATTTAGTCCCTAATTTCAATTTAAACACTTTAGGCATAGGATTTCATCACGAAATTTTCACACAATCATGCAATCATATCATAAACATAAAATAATTATAAAATAATTATTTCTATATCAGATTTGTGGTCACGAAACCACTATTCCAATTAGGCCCTAATTTGGGATATTACAAAGCGAATGTGTGGACCGACACCATGCACATAGTTTGTTACTATTGCGGTAACCTATGGTTTTGCTTGACAGAGTTTGACAGACCGAACCAAAGTATTATCGGCAAGCAATATTGTGTACACTTGAGAAATAGGACTTGCGACTGTGGGATGTTTGACATATTTCGTTATCCATGCGCTTATGCAATTACAGCTTGTCAGAATCTTCGTTTGGATCTTATGAGATATGTCGACAAAGTGTACAAAATAGAATACATGCACAATGTGTGGAGACACATATTCCCACAGGTCCCAGATGAATGTAAGTGGTTGTTTGTATCGCTTGCTCCATTTAAGTTATTACCGGATAGAGAATTGTGTCGCAAACTAAAAGGTCGACCTTACTCGAGTAGAATACGTAATAATATGAATATCCGGGAAAGAACGAACTAACAGAAGTTGTGCGGATGGTGTAGGAACTCAGGTCATACAATTCAATAATGTCCAAATCGAAATTGTTGATAATTGCTGTAATGAAACTATGTTGCATTATTTCTATTGCCTTGTTTAAAAGAACTTCTATTTTATTAAAAATGTAAAAATAATTCACTATTAAAATATTAAAAACAACTTGTATTTTATTAAATGAAACAATATAAAAATACTTTATACAAATATTTTAAAAAAAATCAATATATGTGCCGGTCGGAATTAGTGCCACATGGGGGTGGTCGATGGTTACTCGTTGGATTCCTCATTGGCTCAGCTTCAGGCGGGGGTTGTAGTTGTGAGTGTTGGGAGGATGATCCACCTTGATAGAATAAAGAATGCGGAGGTGTTTGCATCACTCACAGCGGAGGTGTTTGAATCCTATAAGGCAATGGGAATTGGTAATGAGATGAGCTCCCCGACAGTGCCTCGTGCGATCCTTTCTGCAATAATGACTAATAAATTATCGGTTGATTCGGAGTCATCGGGAAAGGAGATGCACAGGGCCATGCATTCCAACTTGGCATAGGATTGGAAAAAGAAACATATAAGGGCTAGCATAATCTGAAGAGGCTATGATATGGGTGTTGTTGGTTGAGGAGTTGGGCCCGGTGATTGTGTCGGAGCTGTTGATGAGCCCATGCCGTCATCTCTTTTTCTTGGATTTAAAGGACCCCGTCGTTCTCTTTCGACATGAATTTGCTGACACCTCTGCTCTTCCGACAACAAATATGGCTTATCATAGATCCTAAATCATGGCATAAAATCTGGCTCACATGCTAACTATGGAACGATGATCAATTAGCGAGTAGGTATATGATCATATCGATTTTCTCAAATTTTAATATATTCCGAGAAAAATACTGGCCAATTCGTATTCGATTACTGTAAATCGATTTTGTGCTCATCATCGAGCACCTCAAGTGTCACGGGAATTGATTGTTAGAATTTAAATTATCACAACACTCTATCAGTCTGGTACATCTCGACAATAACATAGTTGACCAATGGGACCTTAACATGCCAAATGTTCAGATTTTGAAAGAATTCATTCAGAATTACTGTCCGAATTGCTGGATCCTCGTATGATGTCCATTGAAATTATATGAACGTGATAAAAATATTAGTTATATATATAATACTAAAAACTAAAAATGAAACGACTATTTTATGTATATATATTTTATTTAATACTTACTTGCACTTCCGACCGTTTGTCTAATAGAAGCCGTATATCTTCAAGGGCGGTAGGTATTCCAACATAACTCGTGGAATGGTTCCACCTAATTAAAAAACTTTTTAGCATACAATTATATTTTAAATCTATGTAATAATTGTAAAATTTATATTTAAATTTTACCTCGTTATAAGTTAGAATGTATATGGGTGGTTCACTCGATGACGTAAAAATAGAAGCGAAACCGAGCCCATGATTGTAGTAGTGATAGACAATCTCTAATTTTAGCTTTATTTGGTGGTATCGCCCCGCACATTTCTCGGTACAATGTTGCCAACACAGCAGACTCCCAACTAAATTTGCCAACTGTTCTAAAATCAACGAGTTTCAGTAGCCACCTCAAATGTATGAGGTTCCGTGACAAGTCCGACATCAGATAACCTCCAATCATCTTAAGGATGTATGCCCGAGTATATCATATTCTTTCTACTTCAGTTGAATCATTCCCCGACTTCGGGAATATGTTTCGTAACCAGGCTATCTCGATCCGATCTCCGTAAATATTATCCGGAATCGCACCCAAAAGATCATAGCATACGGCTCCTCAATTAGCAAATTGAACGGACCCGTGAGTGCAAACCCATCCATCGACAATCCCAATTGTAACTGCACGTCCTCCAAAGTGATGGTACACTCTCCGCATGGAGCACATATCGGGTCTCCACCTCTCTATTAACGTGCTAATGAGTTTCGAGTCCAACTTGCACCCCTGACTTATAGTGGCTACGTGCCAAAAACCCGCTTCCCTCAAGTAATTTTCTATCAACGGTGATGGAAGACCAGACATATTACGAATATAATTGTAACACTCGATCTACAGACTGTTATAAAAAATTATAAAGTAAAAATTAATTAAATTACATAAATGAAAAAAATATTAAATAATATTCAAAATTTAAAATTAACCCTTACCATTTTCATTTGTTCGACGGAGATATGTTTATGATTGAAACAAATTAATTCCCCGGTTATTGCTAACACAATCAAATATTTTTGAAATTATAAAAATACTAAATTAGAAAAATAATTAAAATAATTAATTAATTAAAGAGAGTTTTGAGAAATTTAGAGAGAAATTTGAGAGCTTTTTTGCCAAATTTAAAAGAAATATTGTGTGAAAAAAAATAGGAGGGGTTTTTATAGTTTTTTTTTCCAACGGTAAAAAATTTAAACAGCCGTTGGAAAAAAAGCACTGAACAAATTGCTTCCCTGGGAAAGCGATTTTGCCACATTAGTAAAATGCTTCTACATCAATACATTTTGTGCTGACA
Source organism: Gossypium arboreum (assembly GCF_025698485.1). Lineage (NCBI taxonomy): Eukaryota > Viridiplantae > Streptophyta > Magnoliopsida > Malvales > Malvaceae > Gossypium > Gossypium arboreum. The sequence goes on from NC_069081.1 coordinate 4,986,611, forward strand.
TAGCAAAATCGCTCTCCCAAAGACGCAATTTGCTGAAATTTTACCTAAAAATACTTTTATATACACGCATTTTACATATTTTGACTCTTTCCAGTAAATAATATAAAAATTAATTATTTTTATAAATAAAATTAGAAATAGGCATTTATGGATAAAATGCTCCATTACAAAGGCACCCTAAAACAATTATTTGAAAAATAACTTTTGGATATAGAGGTAATTTTTTTTACATTATTTAAATAAGAAAGCCGAATGAATTTGAATATATAGGGAAAAGGTAGAACTATAGGGTTAGTATATATGTGGAAGGTCAAGGGTCAATGGCCTTAGAACCGTGCTAGCGTGTTACAGTTGAACATGGCGACCGTGAGAGCTGATGTTGCCCAAGATTTTCCCCACAACATAGGGATGAGAAACTGGAGCTTAAACCCAGAAGCCCCTGAGTTTTTCCCTGCAAGGAAACGTCTGCTTTCAGCTTCTTCTCCCGTGTTTTCACCCTCAACTCCAATATTTCTTCATTATTATACCCATCCTTTATTGTCAGCTTCCACGGTCTCTCACCTTTCATACACCTATCCTCATCCACATGCACTTCAGCCCCATTTCTTCATCCCTGAGAAGGCGGCTTCTGCATCTGTGGCCATGACTGAAACAGTCTCTCCCTTGCTGGAACCATTCAAGACTACCATGGTGGTCGACGAAGCGCCGGAGCCTAGAACAGCGGCTCGAAAGGAAAACTTGGGAGGTACCAGGCCAAGCGTTAGAGATAAACCTTACTGGAAGAGCGATAAAAGATATGGGAAAAAAGGGTTTGTAATTGTTGATCGTAATAGTAGCCACGCTCGCAAGAAACAATGTAGGGGGAAGCCTAGCAGTTACAGTTCTCAAGACAAGAAGCATTTTGCTAAAACTTGCCCAAAGAAGGCTCGAGGTCGGGCTGGTAATAAGTATAACATGCGAGAGAAACATCCACCCATTCCTCTAAAGCCTGACGGATTGGAAACGACGGTCATGATAAAGAACATACCCAACAGATACACGTATATATAATCTTTTGGTTTCATCTATATTCAATGTTATGGGTTTATGAATGTTTTAGTTGTCTTTTCGTCTTCCCTGTGATTATTTTTCAGCATTTATTGATTGCTTTTTATTAGTGTTTGCTGTTGATTAAGACTTGTGAAGATCTTCTGGGTTGCCTTACGGATCTTTATAGATTTGTCTGCTTAAAACATTTGAATGAATTATTGGATATTGGGGTTTGTAGACGAGAGATGTTGGAGGGTGTTCTTGACCAGCATTGCATGCTTACGAATAAAGAGGCCGAGTCTCAGATTGGTAGTGCAGATGAAGATGAACAACCTTCATTGACAGCGTTTGATTTTCTATACCTTCCGATAGACTTTGTGTATGTTACAAAAATTCACATTCCTTGATCATTTCATTTCACTTGGTTCATTTTACCTATAATTTTAATACTCAATTGTTTTCCATGATTGTAGTACCAAGTCAAACAAGGGCTATGCATTCGTAAACTTCACGAACCCAAAAGCAGCCAGGAAGTTTTCCCGTGCTTGGCACAATAAACATTGGCCTTGTATCAACTCAAACAAGATTCGTGAGATACATTGCGCCAAACTTCAGGTATACATTTTTGTATATCTATAAACCCAACAATGTTAAGCCTGTTTAAGTACTTAAGTTGGTGAATTCAACATTTAAACAGGGGAGAGAGGAGCTAGTGAAGCACTTTGAGAATATGGAATTTCCTAGTGAAAACTTTCAACCACTGAGTTTCAATCCAGCACGTGATGGTTCTAAGCAAGCGGTGAAACAAACTATAGTTGGAAGATGCATAGGTTCTAAGTAACTAGTGTGACATGTCTGGGATACTAATATGTATGGCCGTATGAGACAAAAACAGTGGTGGCCTCTTTTTATTTTTTTTAACTGTTTAGTTTAGTTCTGTTGGTGTTCAATTTGGTTGTGTTCTTAAGTTTGTTATTAGACTCTTTTTGGTCACAATGTGATGGGGTGGACCTTGGCACCTGGATCAGATGTAAAATCAAAGGGCAGGTGGCGAAATCCACCTTGTAATTGGTTGGGTGTTATGTAAATGTATATAGTCCGCTAAGTGTAATGGCAGTATCCCTCTCTTCGAGTAGCACAAAAGCTGCATGTAGTTATGTGGGTGTACGCCTTGACGGTGTTTTTGGGGCACCATTCAATCAAGTTTGTATGTTAAAACTGCTGTAAAACGACAAGAAGTCCTTGGACTGAAAATCCGTTTCACCAAAGGAGGAAAATGCCGATTTTTACTAGAGCAGTAAATCCCTGGTTGGAATGGATCGTTTTAGGAAGCTGTGCCTGTGCCTTTGGTTTTTCCATTCTCCTTCATATTTGGAAGGAGACGTCTCAGCTTTGTAGTTGAAGGTTTCCATTAACAACTTTTTGTTTTTGAAGTAATAGGTTTGAAATAGAAAACCTTTTCGCCATTGAAAAGAGATATAAGCCTTAAAATACAAATAAACCAACACTTGAGATCCACTAGTCTATGGAATCGTGTACCTTTGCGTAAATAAAGGGGTAGGAGTTGAAATGAGGTATTGGGAAAGTGAAGGGAGCATTGAAAGATGGGGGTGGAGACTGGACATTGAAATGAAAGTTGCGGTGGCAGACTGTGGATTGTACCCATTGCTGATTTCATTCATAATCTTGAGCTGCCCAAAATATTGATCACACTTTTTTCTCAGACAATCATTTAGATGTATAGTAATAATTTGATTTGATGAGGCAAAAGGCGTGATGAGATGGATAAAAACCTCCCTCCTCTAGAATCTATACTACTCGATGACATGGGGAATAGTATTAACAGTCAAAATTTCACAAGCAAGGGGTGTTGCGAGAATCGAACTCGCGACCTCTCGCACCCGAAGCGAGAATCATACCACTAGACCAAACACCCTTTACGTTCACTCCTATCTTCATGAGTAAGATGTTCGTTATCTGTGAATGAATGTTATCGTCATCCACTTGATTAAATATCGTTGTACCAAAATCACACCCTGCAGTGACAGATAGTAATGGCGGCAACACTTGGTCTACTCCTAAGACCCCTTTGCTTCTCAATCACCAGATTCCACAATAAATTCCCAATCCTTCAAAATCCCATTCTTTCTTCTTCTTCTTCTTCCCTCACGCTCCCTCGAATCCAATCTCTTTCTACAACCTATTCCTCAAATTCAAGCCACAATGACAGCTACCCTTTATCCTTGTTAGACAAAGAACTGAACGAAGACCAAGACCTAGAATTTGAATCTGAAGAACATGATAGAAATGATGAGGAAGATGAAGAAGATGATGATGGTGGTTATGGGAGTGAGAACGGGGAAGAGGGAAGTCCTAAAAATTTGGATTCGGAGGTTGTCGCCGAAAATACCGAGGTTAAGAATGTGAAATTACCCAATCTAACGGTTAAGGAAAAGAAAGAGCTGGCTTCTTACGCTCATGGTTTAGGGAAGAAATTGAAGTGTCAACTGGTGGGCAAATCTGGTGTTACTGATAATGTCATTTTCTCTTTTCTTGAGACTCTTGAAGCCAATGAGCTTCTGAAGGTAACTCTTTTCTTTTCAGGTTTTAGGGTTTAAACTCCTTGACATTGTTAATGGATGTTCTTCAAACTATCATAATAAATGAACTAACTTTATGTGAAATTTAATGTCTTAACTTACTTTAGTCATTATATTTTTGCTTGAAGTTATTGTTTCATGCCATTTGATGCATTCTAAGTTATGGGTAGTAAATGTTAGATGTTTTTTCTTTATCACTGCTGTTTGCTTTGGGTTGAACTGTGTCTTCTTTGAGTCCTAGTCCGAGGAACTTTGGACTATAAGTGAAACCTGACAATTTGTATGTTTGTATATCTATCTATTTGTATTATGTTCTAGTTATGTTTCGTGTTGCTTATAAAAAATTTAATCATAAGTAGCTTTAGCACACATTTGTGTTCGTTCATGTTTTTTTTTTCTTTTCCCCAATCATCATGTTTCGTAATTTTGCAATTTAGTTAATTTTTTTCATATTATACTTGAGTCAGTTCAAACTGGCCAAGTGAAGAGAAAGGAAAATCAAGCATCCCAATTTGATTTTTGTGTTAATTGTGAAATAAAGTTCATTTGGATCCCCAATGTTTGTTAGCCATTGAGATTGCTATTGCCTATTGTTGAAGATGCAGTGTGATTCCCTTATTATATAACACAAGCTGTCCTGGAGAAATGGTATATCTGTGTTTAACTTCAAAGTATGTTAACAGATCAAAATTCACCGGACCTGTCCTGGAGAGCTAGAGGATGTGGTGAGCCAACTAGAGCAAGCAACCGGTTCAGTCGTCGTTGGACAAATTGGTCGGACTGTGATCATATACAAGCCTAGTCTCACCAAAATGAAGGCTGAAGAGAAAAAGAAAGAGTTTCAAAGGGCTTTCATCAGAAGGCAATCAAAGCTGAAACCTACATTGATGGTAAAGACTAAAGATACTAAACAAAATAATTTTACTTTCTTGTAATCATTGTAGCCTTTTTGCTTAACCCCTCTAATTCCCCTTGTGAAATATGCAGAACAAAGGACCTTTACCTAGATTCTCTGGACGCGGTAGAAGGGGAGCCAGCAGGGTTTGAATAATGATTTCCACTATTCCCCAGTGATACTTTTTTGGTGACAGATTTCATCAAGTAAATAGAATCCGTGGCAAGGTTTGGTTCCTCGACAAGTATGACGCATGCAATGAATGTTGATATGAATTTGTGATGGATTTAAAGGAGATTGTAGGTTGAGGAAGGCATAGATATGTAATAGCAGTTTCTAGCTTCCAAGTATATGTAGATTCGATATGCTTTTTGAATTCTCAGTTAAAACAGTTTCAACTTTCTTTTTGGTCATAATAATGAGCATAGGGTTTAGGCAATTCTGGTGTGACTGTCTCCTTATGTTTATTATATTATGCAGCATGATTTTAGTTGGAAAGACGGCAAATTATATGAGTTTGAGCTAAATATATGTCCTGTGTCATGTTACTTTCCCTGTCATGGTCTGCTACATGGAAATAGTCATCAACAAGTCTAAAATATATGCATATATCGTTAAGGTTTTTTCATTTGATTTTATATGCAATTTAAGTTGTCCCCTTTATTGTTAATTGGTTTAAGATTGGATGTCCTTTTTGGGTCTTGTTTTTGTATTTTATTCTTGCATGTTGTTTCTTTCATGTTCGTCATGTAGTTGGTGTTTTTTAAAGTGTATGTATAACCATATATAAAAGTTAGTCTCTAAATGTTGAAAGAGCTCAATTTAAGATTATAGGATGCTGATATTGTGACAATTGAGGCAAGGAATTGACTTTTTCTAAGGGATAATTATGGTAACACTGAACTAGTTTCTTTTTCTTTTATTTTGTTGGACCAAAATAGTTTTTCTCCCTTTTTATTTCCAATATTTTGGGTATTTCCAATAATTATGTTAATAATTGTTTTCTTCTTGATTTTGCTACATTCGTGTATTTATGTTATTTTTTATCATAAATTTATGTTATTCTCTAAATTATTTTTTATGTTGTGTTTGTTATTTTCGTGTTATATTGTGTTTTGAATTTATGTCAAGCCATAAATTTTTTATATAATATTAGGGATGGGTGAAACTCACATAATTTGAACTCGTTTTAAGTAAGATTTAATCATATATATTGATATTGTTGTTAGCATTTTTATTAACTTCTTTTAATTTTTATATGTTAAAAATCTGTTATACGTAAATTTTCACACAGTTATATATTTATATTATCTTAATACTAATTTTCATAGTATACTATGTTTAAATTATTTCCCATATTATTTTCGTACGATGCCAGCATTATCCCTAACTTTATACAATTCATTATAGTAAATCAATTTGAATTTTTTGGTAAAAAGAAATAGCATAAAGTGATTACATTAAGCATGCAATGACAATGTAGGATCAACAAGTAATAAATCTTATATCGAAATTAGAAGTTCTTTAAATAACTATAAGATTGAATTACTAACTAATTTGTAACTTTATTATGTTCTTTTTTGGATGTGACACACTTTTATGTCCCACCGTATATGTAGGAGTTGTTGCAAAAGACATAATTCCACCAATTTACTATTAGCGTCATCACTTACTAACAACAACTTTACCAACAAAGCAATATCATATTTCATTTTAATCTTCTTGAACCCCTTTTCCTAAACTATAAAAAAGTCTTCCACCATCGCTCTAACCTCAACTTTGAAGACGGATTATTTACCCAATGACATCAAGTAACCACTCAACCATTTAGTAAGTCTTGAAGTACATCTCCAATGGAAGCATGACGTCCATTATGTGGCACTACCTCATCCATATTAAGTTTTATCCAATCTCTCCCCGAACAAGGCTAATTTCAAATTTGTCTATGTAAAACTTCTTGTCTACGTATAACCTGTATCTACAAGGGCTTGAACACAACTATGATTGATAGAAAAAACAAAAAAAATTTCATTTTTTTCCAAAGGATCCAGCATAAAATTGAGAACAGAGTTTGTTAGTCAATATCAGCGTTACCACAACTCCCTCTATTCTGTAAATTCCATAAGAACAATTCATTGAACGACAAAGAGAAAAAAATTATCATAAACTCGCCTTGGAATCATAGCAAGCCATACAGCTCTAGAAAAAGCACAATCCGGAATTGCATGGACCGCCATTTCGGAAACACTTCTACATCGAGAACCATCACCATCACTAGTCATGTGTCATTGCACTCTTTCACAATTCATCAACAATCTATTCTTCCACAATATCCATAAGAACACTTTCACCCTCTGAGGTGCCTTCGCTTTCCAGATCAAATTCCAAACAACAGGAGAAGCAATGTCTTCAACATGGACCAACTTCCTATATTTCAGCAGAAGAAAACACATCTCTCTTCATCCATTTCCAAGCTAGGCAATCCTGACCCGCATTAGGTGACGGAAGCATTACGGTTGAAAATTGCAAGATAATATGACTCGGTACAACATGACTATCCTAGATTCTACTTTCAAGATACCATGTCACAAACTCGCAAGGTCCTTTGGCTACCCTGGACCTATATAGAAATCACAAAAGCAACCCATTTGGCTAAGCCATACATCATTCCAAAAGTTTATTAGACGACCATCTCCAACGGACCAGTAGACGGTTGCAATGGTTTCTGGCCAGAACTTCATTAAAGACTTCCAAATGAAAGAACAATTACTTCATTAATACAAAAAATAATGTTTAGAATTTCATTACAATTTCTCAAAACGTAGTGAGAGGCATTCTATAGTAACAAAAAGAGTGACTCAGCGAGCCAAAGATTTTTTAACAATCATTCAATACATAACTTCAAATTCAGCATCAAACCTTTTATTACAAGATATCAAACCAAAAATAAATGAAACTGTTTTGAAGGTTTAATGAAATTTTTCAAAATTTTTAAAAAATTAAAAATAATTCAGATTGCCATACCCCTGCCCTGCAATCGAAAATTCCACCATGCACTCAGAAACAAAAATAGTATTTCATTAGGAATTTTTGGTATTAGTATAATGTTAGAGATTATGGTATAACTTAGCTATTATGATTTTTTTTTTTTTTTTTAAGAATTTTCCAATTCTACGCTAGGTAGAGGAGTGCGATTAGTTTAATAGGTTGGTTTTTGAAATTGATTTAATCGATTTTAATATGAGAAAATTGATCTTATCAATTTTAGTTGAAAAAATTGACAAAATTAAATCGATTTTGATTCGATCAATTTTTTTAATTAATCGACTTTGGGTCATTGGACTGAGTTTATATGATTATATCTATTATATATTATAAAATATAAATATATTTGAGATGATTTAAAAATAATATAAAATAAATCAAATTTTCCAATAGATTGAATTTCGAGATTCAAAAAAATGATAACCAAATGAATTATAAGGTTGCAACCTTAACTTGAATGGGCGCAGTTGATGAGCACAAAGGCTATGAGATGGGATGGGATCAACTGCTGTTAAATTCATGGTTCACCTTCGGATTGGAGCTAGCCCTATTGGATTGGTCCAAACGAGAGCTAAGCAAGCCCTTAAAGGTACAGTCATCATCTCACATAAACACTCTCACAAAAGAGTAAATGAATTAAGAAATTACCTTTTTGTGTATAAATAAATAATATACTTTTGCTTTTTTTTTTCTTTTATCTTTTTAATAAAACTAGTGACAAAAATTATTAATAATGCTAATTTTCATACTCATGTGATACACAGGTTAATAATATGTATTAATTAAAATATATTAAACTATTTCTTATTTTTATAGATTACACATATAATATAATATGATGAATAAATTAAAATATTGAAATTAAATACAGGACACGTAATAATTTCTTTCTTCTTTATGGACTTGAGTGACTTTTTCATCGCTTCTGTTGATACAAGACGATGTAAGGAAATGAGTTTCTTCTATCAAATATTTTTTCCCGAAAAAGGCCAAAAACATGATATGTTTGAATAATATTTAGAATTTGCATTGATTTTATTTTTTTTTAGAAATCCAATATTTGTATCAACTTTCCATCACTCTCCTCCTATTTTTCAACTCTCGGGACCGCTTTAATTCAGCCCCATAAATACAATATTTTAAAAAAGATAGGAACGCGGGGAGGCAAATTTTTTTTTTTTAAGGTTGTCAATTATAAATGTTTTATTATTTATCATAAATTAAATTAAAATTTATTATTTTAGAGGAAGTAAAGTAAAAAATTCATTTTAGGGAGAAAGAAATTTTAAAAAATAAAACAAATTACTAACAGTTTTGATAAAAATAACAGAGGAATCAAGCAAAAGTATTTTTTTTTTTGGTTGGACAATTTCTAGGTTTTGATAAAGATGGAAATGTATAGTTGATAGAAAAAAGAATGCGATGCTGTACTATTTTGAATAAAACAAATAATGGGGAGATTTATGCTTAATGTAAACATGATGGGAAAAAAAATCATGTGGATTAGTTGAACCGGTTGGGACCAAGTGGTGAGAAGGACTCGTGTAATCATTTCTCCCTTATTAATGATAAGTTCAAATAGAATAATAGTGGAATTTTTTTTTTGTTTAAAATTGAAATATAAATCAAATTATTCTATAAAAATTTATACACAATATACCCAAAAAATCTCTAACCAACATACAATTATCTTCTCATCGTATAATATATATATTAAAAATTCTTTTTTTTATAATATGAAATTACATTTTTTGAAATAAGTAATTAGTTTTAAAACGTGAATTAATTTTATGTTTAAAAATTATGTTATTTTAAAATTTTAAAAGTATTTAAAAAATAATTGAAACTATATTTTTAAAATTCATTTTTGCTAATAATATATTTTTAAAAAATATGTTTTTTAAAACTGATTATTTTTAATTATTATTTACTTTTTTAAATTACGTTTTTAAATATTTAATGCACAAATAATGTTGTAATTATTTTTACCATGCTTTTAAATTTCTAAAAGTATTTTTTTATTACATTGGTTTTATTGTTTTTAAAAAACATGTTTAAATTTCTTTTAAACTTTTTAAATTTCTTTACTGTTTGCCTCAAATAAAGTGTTATAAATTAGTTTTAAAACATTTTTAATTTCATATTTAATTTTTTATAATTTTTAATATAAAAACTATTTTAAAATTCTTCATTAACTCTTTTTTAAATTTCTTTATTGTTTTATAATAGATTTAAATACATAAAATTTATTAAAATTAAATTAAAAGGATAATTAACTTATTTAAATTTATTTTTATCTAGTTAACTATTTATTTTAAATATAAAATTTCAAAAATATTAGTTTAACAAATCATATATATATATATATATATATTATATTACAATATCTTAAGCTCTCAACTGAGTTGGATAACCTAATTTTTGACACATGACATATTCACTTTGTTAACATGAAACAATTCTTTATATAGCCTTTAATCCCACATCGAATAGAAAACATTCTATAGTTCACACTTACACTACAAATAAGTGTAAATTTTTTCCTATTTTCATAAACTTTTGGAGTTTTTTGCTTTAATTAAATTTATGAGAAAAGTTTAGTTTAAAATTATTTATATATAGTAATACATTTATATGAAAGAGTTACATTGGTTTTGAAATAACCTAGAATTAAAAGATAAAAATACATACTAGAGAACATTCTCATATCTCACATTTATTTTATAAATAATTGATAATTTTTCACTATTTCATTAAAATATAATTTTAATCCCTTAAAAGTTAATTTCGATCCCACATTGGCTAGAAAATACTCATATGCTTACACTTACCCTATAAATAAGTGACCATTTATTCACTATTTTTAATAAAAACTTAATATTAATCCCACATTGACTAGAGAATACTTTCATATCTCTCATTTACCTTATAAATAGGTACATTAACTAAAGAATACTCTTATTGCTCACTTATCACTATTTTCATTTTAAAGTTAATTTTAATCTCACATTAACTAGATAATACTCTCATAACTCACTTCTTCACTATTTTTATTAAAAATTAATTAATTTTGTTGAGGATAAACTAGATTAAGCAACGAACAAGTAAAATAACAAAGAAAATTGAAAAGATCGAATACAAATATTTTACGTGGAAAAACCTCTTCGAAGATGATAAAAAACCACGGGTAAAGATAATTTCACTAAAACGGCAAAAACGAAGAGTACAAAGATGGAGATAAAAACTAAACCCCAAAAATCGAAATAAAAAGCTTTAAAACATAAATACAAAATTCTCTGAAAACTTGTCAAAGCTAATATATAATTGTGTAATGAGTTATCTTTCTAGGGTAGAAAAATGGTCTATTTATAGGCTAAATTTGTAGGTCAAATAATATTAAAATAACCTACACTAATCAAAGTTTAAGTGAGAAACTAAAAACAGAGTTTAACTGGGAGAAGAAAAGCCAAAAAATATGAGGCATAAATCCACAAATCTCCATCTTAACTCGTATTTTCACAATGCCTTCTTTGCTAAAACCCACCACAGGCTTATCTCAAACTATGCAGGATATTAACTGAGTCGAAGTTGTGCTTAGAAGCTGGAAGACTTCTAGTCTTCGACTTGTGCATTGCCAAATCAAAACTCACCTAGGCCTGATTTTCACGAACGCAGTGCCTTATCTTTTCAAAACCTGCATTCAAAAGAGAACCTCTTTTATATAAAAAAGTCATACATTTTCCCTCCTATGACCAAGTTGTCTTCGCTTCAAACGAGTCGACTTTGACTCCTTAACAGGTGAGGGACGTCTTGTTTCACCGGTCACTGCTGATCCTTCCTGAACATAAATATTGTCAATCTTTTTACCTTTCATCAAAATGAGAGTCCCATGAGATACCTTAATCGCTTGACTAGATGTTAATTCTATAACCCTTCGAGTCTAAAATTCCCAAGGAAATGAGATTTTTCATTCAACCAGGCACATACCTGACATCTAACAGTGTCCTAATTGTCCCATCATGCATCCTGATATAAACAATCCCAATACCGATTACCTTACTGGGTGGACCATTCCCCATGTGCACAACTCCACATTTAATTGAATTGTATGTGGAGAACCAGTCCACGTTGGGACACATGTGGAAAGAACACCCTGAATCCAGGCTCTACTCGGATGTAAGCTTGGAGCTTTCACTTGTTGACACTAATAAGAAACCATCACCCTTGTCATTATCCAAATTATCACCATTTAAATCTTATTTGTTGCTCTCAGTAGCCTTTTTATTTCGTAGTTTGTAACAATCTGCCTTGACGTGACCTAACATCTTATAATAGTGACATCTATTGTTTCGCTTCCTTGATGCTACCAAAACCAAGGGTTGCCGATCTGACTTGCTATATGAACCAAACTCATTTTTGAGTTTATCTTTGCTCAATAAGTGACCCTTCACATCCTTGAATGAGAGATTATCACTGCCATAAATCAGGCCTCCTTGAAAAACTTGTATGAAAAAGGTAAAGAGCATAATAATAGCATAGTCTAATTTTCATTATCAATTTGAACCTCAGTGTTCTTTAAATCATTCAAAAGAGTAATAAATTGATCGATGTGATCTCTAAGATGCTTACATTCGTTCATGTAGAACGTGTACAACCGCTGTCTTAACACCAATTAATTAGCTAGAGATTTAGTCCCGTAGAGGGTTTCTAACATTTTCCATAAGGTGAATGTTGTTTTCTCCATCAAAACCTCATACAACACATTATTTTTTAGACATAATTGAGTCGTAGATAGAGCCTTTTTTATCTAACCTATCCCATTTTGATTTACCCATGTCTGTAGGCTTCTTATTTGTAAGGACCTTTTCAAAATCACCTTGAATCAGAATTGCCAACATCCGAACTTGTCAAAGATTGAAATTTTTGATGTCATCAAACTTATCAATATCAAACCTTATTGCTGCCATCTTTGAATAGGTTGATTGCAAAAATCGAACTAGCTCTAATACTAGTTTGTTGGCACCCAATTAAGCAATGAAAAGTAAAATAACAAAGAAAATTGAAAAGATCAAACACAGATATTTTATGTGGAAAAACACTTTCGAAGAGCATAAAAAATCATGAGCAAAGATAATTTCACTAAAATGGCAAAAACAAATAGTACAAAAATAAAGATAAAACTAAACCTCAAAACCCAAAATAAAAACCCTCAAAAAGTAAATGCAAATTCTCTAAAAGCTTATAAAAGTTAATACTTAAATGTGTAATGGGTTATTTTTCTAAGGTGGTAAATTTGTAGGTCAAATAATATTAAAATAACCTACACTAATTAGAGTTTAAGTGGGAAACTAAAAATAGTGTTTAACTGGGAGAAGAAAAGCCGAAAATGCAATGCATAACTCCATAAATTTTAATCCCTTAAAAAGTTAATTATAATCTCATATTGGCTAGAGAACACTCACATGTTCACACTTACTCTATAAATGAGTGTCAGTTTCTTAACTATTTTCATTAACAACTTAGTTTTAATGCTACATTTATCTTATAAATAAATGATAATTTCTTCACTATTTTTATTAAAAATTTAATTTTAATCCCACATTGACTAGAGAATACTCCTATAGCTAACTTCTTTACTATTTTCATTAAAAAAGTTAATTTTAATCCCACATTAACTAAAATATACTCTCATAGCTCACGTATTCACTGTTTTCATTAAAAATTAATTTTAATCCTACATTGGCTAGACAACACTCCAATATCTCACATTTACCTTATAAATAAGTGTCAATTTCTTCACCATTATAATTAAAAAATTATTTTTAATCTCACATAGCCTAGAGAATACTCTCATAGCTCACTTATTCATTATTTTCATTTAAAAGTTACTTTCAATCCCACATTGACCAGATAATACTCTCATAGTTCACTTAGTTATATACCATATTGGCTAAAGAACACTCTTATGCTAATTGTAACCCTATAAATAAGTGTCAATTTCTTCACTATTTTCATTAAAAAATTTATTTTAATCTCACATTTACTAGAGAATACTCCTATAGTTCACTTAGTTCCATCCCACATTAGCTGGAAAATTATAACACCCTTACCCGGTCTGGTCGCCGGACTCGAGCTATGGAGTGCTACAGTCAATGTCGAAATAGAAAACATTCAATTCACATTTATTATTTCAAATAAAAAAGAAATTACTAGGGCTCTATATGAGCTTACATAAGTTCTAGTATCAACCTAGAATTTAACTAGGACTAATTTGCAACATTTCCAAAATTACAGATCAATTATATCATAAATAAATTCTTTAAATAATCAATCATATAATAAACATCCAAATATTATAATATACAATTAAATTCTAATCTTGATCGAGCTTACGAAAGCTCTTAAACTAACTCGTGAACAAATAATGACTTAATTGAAAATTAAAAAAATATAGAAATTTCAGAAAACATGGGTCACATGGTCGTGTATCCAAGCCGTGTGGACCTAAATGCAAAAATTCACCCAAAAATCACATGGTCGTGTAGTTGGGCTGTGTAATAGACTGAAATTGTGTGAAATCTAGATAACCAACTCAATAGTACTCATATGGGTGTGTGGCTAGCTCGTGTGACATCCAGGAACCGTGTGTACATATGCTTCCTAATTTCTAAAGAGCACATGGCAGTGTCACTAGTCTATATGTGACACACGGTTGTGTGTCAAACGGTGTGGTGCAAAAATAAATCACTAACTAAATAACTTAAACATTCAAAAAGGTCCTAAAATATACATTGAGCCAACATCAATACCTAACCAACATGCCATAATTAGCACCACAACACAACAAATAATTCAAGTCATTCACTTTTAAACATGCCACAACATCAATCCCTACACATTCACTAAACCAACATCATTTCAAGGTGCTAAAACTCATCAAAGAGAGCATACAAACTTACCTAAGACATATATGCATCTTTATGATTCAAACCAACCAAAACAACATTATTACTCATACAAATTACGCTTATATTCACATCAAAAGAAACCAATTCATATGTTTTCATCTTTCCCATTCAAATAACCATATGCACCTATTTACATATCATATACAATTCCCAAAATAAATGTTTCATATATAGACTCTTTTCATCATTTTCCAAAATCAACATTTATCCACATCAAGGCCTATATACATAATCTTACCATTTGACACCATTTTAATATCATTTTCCATATACCAAAACTTATACTACCAAATCACATTCAAAGCCAAACAAACCTATAAATCCAAACATAATATATCAACTTATAGAACATTAGAACTTAACGATTCACTTGTCTCAAACACACAATGTCAATTTCCACACACTTTTGCAAAACTTACCAAACCATCCTAAACTCAATATCGTTATGAGACCAAAATTATAATTATTCAAAACAAAAAAAAAAGTACAAAACCAACCCTAATTACATACCACATAATCAAGTCTGGAATAATTAAATGACTACTGAATTAGAGGCTGGATAGTGTGAGCTCTGGGTTAATTCGACAAACGCGTTTCGTAAAATAACCTATATAGAGATAGAAAAAGAAACAAGATAAGCATTATGGATGCTTAGTAAACTCATATGAAATTAATGAAACATACCTTGATCCTTAAGATAACTTAAAATCTCTTGGTATTGCTCCATAGAGTCGATAAACTGTCATTATAGTGTCTCTCTAGCGAACTAGTTGATATCATTTTGCAATGTCGCCCAACTTCCTTGGTGACCGAACTATCCGACTGTTCCTCCAATACGCTAAATTTTCCTATCTTCAACAACCTCGCTAAGGCATCCTCCTCATTATTTCACATTATATAACATTCAACCATTTCATGTAATTAATTGTATTTATTTCTATAGTATACAGTACACCATCCATTAATATGTCAATTCACAACTAATTGACATCTATTATACACGCTTCCAAACATACTCATTTATACATACTTCATTAGGCATATGCAACATATTCACTCACTATGTTTATTCATAACCACGATTTCAAACAGCACAGAATAGACATAAACACATATAATTCACGTAATTCAATATTATCAATCACCCAAAGATGGAGGATAGGAACTCACTTGATCTCCTTCATGCATGCCAGCTTAGCTTTTCCAAATGTTAAAGCCTCTATCGTCCTAACAACTATGTACGACAACCATATATCGATTAAATCAAAGTCATTCAAACCTTAAAACCTAAAAACCACTTTACAGAAACTTAGGAGAAGATTCTTACTCCCACTCTTTGTAACACCTAGACATCACTATTCAGCCCAAAACTAAGGAAAATTAGGACTAAATTAAGGGGATTAGGAATCGCGAGACCCCAACGGGTGAATCAGAAATTTTAGTGGGTGAAATTCAAATACTTGTATCTCAACATTGGTTCAGTTGGGATTTAACCAATTGGCTTTTAAGTAGGAGACATGATAATTATGGTTAAGTGAAGGGAATAGTCTATGGAGACCGTTCCAAGGGAGTTTATATATATACATATAGGTGTGTGTGGGAACATAATTCCTCTTAATTCTACTTCTCAAACTTTTTTCTTTGAACATCGTCTTTTTCAGTCACTCTGAAGAATAAGAGGATATAGTTGAGGGAAGTTCTGTATGTTGTAGTCCTTGTACGAATTTAAGTTTAGACGTAGAAAGATTAGGAACTGGTAAACTTCCTTATCCTTCTGAACTTGTAGATTGAAGAAAAGAAATAGAGTAAGAAAACTCGAAGTTTTCGCTAATTGTGAAATCTGGGTCTTTAGGGTTGAACACCTTTAGATCACTCATATATATTAATTAACCTTATAAGAAAGTGACAATTTCTTCATTATTTTTATTAAAAATTTAATTTTAATCCTACATTGACTAGAGAATACTCTCATAGATAACTTCTTCACTATATTCATTAAAAAGTCAATTTTAATCCCAAATTGACTAGAGAATACTCCCATAACTCACTTTTCATTATTAAAAATTAATTTTAATCTGTTAAAACTTAAATTTGAATCCCACATTAGCTAGAGAATACTTTTATGCTCACACTTATCCCATAACTAAGTGTCAATTTCTTCACTATTTTTATTAAAAAAATTAAATTTAATTAATTCTTGGTATACCCACTGGTATCTCTCGAAAACACTTGGTGGTCGACTTCGGGGCTGAGCTTAATGGTTAGTGGAACATTTCTATTTGGGTATGTCATGGTGCGCCACGCTCATCACATCTTTTGTTGACGATGAGAATCAACAATGAGAGGCAAAGTAGAATAATGGTTGATGTTTACCTTGGTAGGGCAGAGAACTATCGTATTTGGTGGGTAGAAGTGAAGGAAAGAAGGGTTGAAAGGAAGGAAGAAAGTAAGCTAAGAAAGAAAAATATGTTCTTTTGTGTCTAAATTATCCCCCTCTTTAGTGTAAGGAGAATGTTTATATAAATAGGATCCCTCTTTAATGTAATGAGAATGCTTATATAAATGGGATAAAAGGCACACCATGTATTAAAATCCTACTAACGATATGGTCACATCTTGTCTTCTTACAAGGGTGACAACATGACCTTATAGATTGATAACGTGACATATTAAGATAGCTAAACGATTAATAGGCATGAGGTTCTATCTACTATTGACAGAGGCAATTCACAACGGAGGTTCGCTAGAGAAGAGGCTTATCGTGGAGCAACTAAATATCAGAGGTCTACCAACTGTGACATTCACACAAATGGGGCATGTGCAGGCGTTTACAGAGGTGGTATAATAATTTAAAATTATGTCACATAAGATTAGACATGTCATTTAAAGGTATAATGATTTTAGTAATGAAAGGACTTGATTAATATAACCTCAATAGTTTAGGGGTGTATTTAGATTGTTTTTGTAACAACCCATTTTTCAGTGGTGTTGGAAATAATAATTTTAAGACCAGAATTTTGACGAGTGAGTCCATAAATATTATTAATTAATTTTTACGAGTCAAATAGTGATATAGTGAATTGTGATTTGAATTGTTTTATTAATTAATTAGATAGTCAAAGTACAAGTGGTTTGAACCTAGAGTCAGTGGTTTTGGAAAATAAGGTATCGGGACCTTATTTCTATAAATTGAGCCCTTAAATATTATTATTAAATATTTACGGAGTTTTTATATAGGTGGATTGAGGTTTGGCCTGGAAATTTTGATGATTTGATAGTTAATTAAGGAAACAAGACTAAATTGTAAAAGCAGTAAAAGTTAATCAGTATTGATTTTCATTAGCTAAAGTGCTTGATTAATGAATTTTTAAGGCTTAATAAAGCAATTTAACCATCCTGAAGAGCCATGGACATTTAGTGCTTATATTAGGCAGAAATAAAAGTTAAAATTAAATTAAAAATAAAATAAAATGTATTAAACTTAAGAAAACATGTCATCTTCATCGTTTTTTCTTCTCCCACCAATTTCCACTATTGTTAGAGAGCAAGGAATTCAGCCAAGCTTCTTCCCACTTGCAAAGTAGGTTTTTCAAGCCCTTTTTTAGTAATTTTTATGTTTTTAAGATCGTTGTAGCCTAACCTAGCTAACTTGCATCTCCATTTTCAAAACTATTAAAGATTTTTAAGGTTTCATTGATGAAGATTGAAGTTTTTTTTTATGTTTAATACTTTTATTATAAGCTTACATGTGTTTAAAGACTAATTTGTAAAGTAATTTTTGGTTAGTTTTGAGTTTGGGGACGAAAATGTAATAATGTAAAGCTGGTTATTATCATAGGTTCATTGAAGTGTTTTCCCTTTTTGATGCACCCTTAACGAAACTACTTCAGAAAAGCATGATGTTTGAATGGACTAATGAAAGACAGAAAAGTATTGAGCAACTCAAGGCAGTTTTGACTAAAGCGCTTATATTGGCTCAATTGGAGCCTGGGAAAGATTTTGTGGTTTTTAGTGATGCTTCGTACTTGGGACTCGACTGTATGTTTATGCAAAAAGGCAAGGTTGTAGCTTATGCCTCGACACAGCTGAAGACTTATTAACGTAATTATTCGACTCACAACTTGGAATTAGCTGCTGTGGTTTTTACACTTATGATTGGCATCATTATAAAAGTCTCAAAATCATAAAAATTACAAGAAATAATTAAGAATTGAGCTTACATGTAGTAAAATATGAGAAACCAGCTTAAGAAAACCCTTCAATGGTATTTTTGGCTGAAGAGGATGAAGAAAAATGAAGAGAATTCTAGATATTCTAATTTAATCCAATTTTTAACTATTTAATTTCAACTAAATTACTATTTTTCCCTTAGTTCACACTATTTTTCAGCCATTCACTTACCTAACTGTCCAACCCATTTTATTTTGGGAAAAATAGTTCTTTATGTCCCTCTTATTTATTATTTAAGCCATTTAATCACTTTCCACAATTTTTACATCTTATTCAATTTAGTCCTTTTTATTCAATTGACTACCGAAATGTTAAAATTTCTTAACGAAACTTTAATACTATCTTATTAACACTCCATAAATATTAATAAAAATATTTATGGCTCGGTTTATGAATTTGAGGTCTCGATACCTCGTTCTTGACTCATTTGACCTAATAATTTCTTTTAATTCCCCAAAATTCACCAATTCGAAAGTATTTCTAAAATCACAACTAACTTTTACTTATTAATTTCTAAATTACTAATCTCACATGTCATATTTAGTGATTTTGAATCATTGTTCTGACACCACTGAAATTTGGGTTGTTACAATCATCATTTGTACGGTGAACAATGTATTATCTATACAGATCATAAAATCCTTAAGTACCTTATCACTCAGAAGGAGTTGAATTTAAGGCAGAGACGATGGATTGAACTTTTAAAGGATTATGATTGTGTAATGAAATATCATCCTGACAAGGCGAATATGGTTTCGAACGCTTTGAGTAGAAAATCAATGACGAAATTGTGAGATATGCTTACGCGCTTGATTGTAACCGATGATGGTGGGTTGTTGGCTGAACTACAAGTGAAGCCAACTTTGTCTCAACAGATTAATGAGAAACAATTATTAGATGAGGATTTGGTAAAGAAGATTCAACAAGTTGAACAAGGTGTTAAGGGAGATTTTGATGTCAACGTAGATAGTATATTGAATTTTCAAGGAAGACTTTGTATGTCATGTGATGTGGATTTGAGATAGGTGGTTCTTACCAAGACACATAGTAACCCTTACACTATGTGCCCCGATAGTGGAAAAATGCATCATGATCTATGAGAGATGTATTGTTGGCCTAGTTTGAAACGTGATGTTACGAATTTTGTGACTCGATGTTTGGTTTGCCAGAAGGTGAAAGCGAAACATCAGTATCCTTTAAATTTTCTGTAACCGATTATGATTCTAGAATGAAAATGGGAAAGGATCACCATGAACTTCATCTCAGTTTTACTTTTGACCCCGACGAAGAAAGATTCTATGTGGGTAATTGTTGATCAGTTTTCAAAGAGTGTGCATTTCTTGGTTGTGTATACTAATTATTCTTTACAGAAGCTAGCCTTGTTATATATAGCTGAGATTATACGTCTTCATGGAGTCCTAATTTTTATTATTTCGGATAGGGATTCACGTTTTACTTCTAAGTTCTAGAAGAATTTGCAAGAGGCTTTAGGGTCAAAACTTAGTTTCAGTACAACTTATCACCTAGACAGATGGTTAATTAGAAAGAGTAATTCAAGCGTAGTTTTGTGATTGAATTCAATGGTAGTTGGGAGCGATATTTGTCCTTAGTAGAATTTGCCTACAATAATAGTTTTCAGACGAGTATTCAAATGGCATCGTTTGAAGCATTATATGGTAGAAAGTATAGAACTCCATTGTATTGCATGGAATTGGATGATAAGAGGATTGTTAGATCGAATTTGGTTCGAGAGACTGAAGAGAAGGTGAAATTGATTTGTGAAAGATTAAAGGCAGTTTTGAATCAGTATAAATCTTATGTGGGTTTGAAACATTGTGATATCGAGTTTCAAGTTGGCGATAAGGTGTTTTTGAAGGTCTCACCTTGGAATAAGGTTTTGAGATTTGGTTGAAAGGGTAAGTTGAGTCCAAGATATGTTAGACCTTACGAAGTTGTTGAGAGATTTGGTTCGGTAGCTTATCGACTCAAGTTGTCGCGATAGCTTGAGTGAATCCATCACGTCTTCCATGTGTCTATGTTCCAGAAGTATCGCTTAGACCCATTGCACATCGTGCCAGTAAAGGAGATTGGAGTTTAACCTAATCTCACTTATGAGGAAAAGCCGATAGAGATTTTGGTTCGAGAGGAGAAGGCTTTGCGAAACTAGAGTGTTCTATTGTTAAAGTTTTATAGCATAACCACAAAACAGAGGAGGCTATTTGGGAAGTCGATGACAAAATTCTTTGTTTAGCTCAGGTAAACTTCGAGGACGAAATTCTTTTTAGAGAGGAAAAGTTGTCACATCTGAAATTGGGTCTAGAAGTTTTAATGGTAGTTTTAGAATTGTGGCATGAAATAGGGTTCGAAATTCAAATTATGCAATCCGAAAAATATCTTGGTCTATGGCTTTTGAAAATTTAAACTGATTCATTAAAATGATATGGAAAAGATTTTTATTTTAAAAAAGTAGACTACTTTTTAAAAGGGTTTAATTTAAGAGTAGCTTAAAAACAATTATATTCAGTTTTAAAATCAGCATATTTTTCCCTCTTTCACCCTATTGTTGACATGAAAAAGAAAAAAAAAGAGAAACACATCTTCTCCTCTTTTCTTTGTGCCTTCTGTTAGAAAGAGATATCCCCAAATACAATTCTTCAATCTTTATTCTTCACTACTCCAATCCTTTGTTTTCTATCATCTTCCAAACATCCTTTTAAATACAAAGAAGAATGCCAAAATACCATTGATTTGCAATGATATTCTCCAAGTGGGTTTTCTCAAATTTCAATCAATTGTTCGTCATTTCTTCAATCGGGTAAAGTTTTATATTTTTTATAGGTTTTTTATGTAATCTAGCCGTTTAAATCAAGTTTTAATCAATTGAATTAAGGATTTTCCATGTTAGTTAAAATTGGAGTTGTTAACATATTTTATATTTTTAAACAAGACTATTGTTTCTATATATTTTTCAATTTGTTTTAATATGATTAGAAGGTTTTTAATCTCACTTTAGAGTTTCGTTAAAAGATTTGAAGGTTTTGTTAAGTTTTCGTTAAGAATGGCCATGATGTCATAATTTTTGGAACCATAAATCTTAGAAGTTTTGGGTGTTTTTAAGGTTGAGAATTTTCCTTGGGTGAGTAACTAGAGATGTTTAGAATAGTTTTTAAGTGATAGGATTGAATACGGATGAAGATATTTGAGTTTCGGTTATGTTAGTTGAAGATATCAGTTCCAAGAGGAACTAGCTTTAGACCTATGTTTTTGTTTGGTTAAGAAGTGGTATGGCTACTAATGAATTGTGCATGTTGTGTGGTTAATATGTGAGAAGATTTGAAACCGTTAGAGCCCTCTATAAGCAAGGCAAAAGGCAAGGAAAAGCTAGTTTGAACCTTTGGCAAATAGACGTAAGAGTGAACGGTGAGTGTTTTGGAATCGCTGTTTGTAAAGACTATTTATAGTGTTAAATGAGAGCTTAGGAGTAGCCTAAACCCCTATCCTAAGTTTTGAATGTAATTTTTCTTACTCCTTTTGTGTATTTTGCAAAATTGTAGTTATGTAAATATGTTAATACGTTATATGAAACTAGTGTATTATGTATGCAAATGTGACTTATTATGGTTATAACTCATTGAGTCATATGTTAGCACTTGTAAGTGCAGCAACAGAATGCATGGTAAGTATGCTAAGTGATTGTGACATTGTTGTGTGTATGTTGTAAAAGAGCGGTGAAAATATGCAGAAAACGATAAGTAAATATGTGTATAATTGTGGATACTTTGGCTTTATGATCTTTTGAGACTATTGGATATAGTTGGCATGCCATAAGATTTTGTGAGTATTCACTCTTGTGTTGTGATTTGGGGCATTAAGGCTTAGGACAATTTGGAGGGATAAGGGAATGTGAGCTAAGCTCTATTCATTAGGATATGTTGGTGTTGGAGAGCAATAGCTTGATGCTACACTTATGGGATATGTTCGACTCTTCAAGTCATTGGTATGTTAGAGATCTATGTATCTAATATGTGGTGATAGAGCCTATTTTTATGTTTCATAATCTCAAGTTGTCAAATTATCAATTAACAAATTGTTATGAAATATACTATGTATATAAATATGTGAGTACGAAGTTAAATGTATGTGTAAGTGATGCATAATTAAGTTAGTTTAGCGCAATAGTTGAGTACTTTTGTAATTGTGTTTTAAATGCTTTTGTTTAACGTATGATATTGTGTTTAGTTGGCAGTAATTATAATCATTCACTGAGCTTGTTAAGCTCACACGCTCCTTTCTAAACCATTGCAGACGGTACTGCCCAAGGAAGAGATCCAAGTTAGGCTATAGTAAATTTGAGTAGGTGACTTTGACATTTTTTTTCAACTTTTGGGAATAATGGCAACGTGGTTAGAACCTTGGCTGGTTATTATTATATTTTTGTTGGTTTATTAATCTTTGGACTTCTAGAGTTTTGTTTGGATGTTATCATTATTTTATTGGTTTTTATTTTGGTTTGAATAGTTAAAGTATTTATGTTTCTTTGGACAATAATTATGGTCAAATTGATGTAGGATATTATGTTTGATGATGAATGTTGAGGAGGAAAACGCTTGAGTTTGAATGTTGCCTTGATTTGCTGTGTTTTTTTCGAATTGTACAAGGGCATTGATATTTGGGGCATAAGTATCGATACCTCAATGTTGGAACGAAAGTGTAGGAAAATAATAACTCAATTTAGTATCGATACCCTTTCACAAGTACCGATACTCGTGTTAAAAATATTGATACCTGTGCCCAAGTATCGATAAAATGTTTGGTTTCAAATTTTGAAGAAAAATAGTATGCTAAAATGGTATCGATTTCCTTAACGGTATTGATACCTATCTTGATAAATATCGATAACTACGATTGCGTATCAATACCTCCTTTGATTTCCTTGTAATTTTTTCTAAATGATCTTTAAGCTCGTATTAAACTGTTTCTGAGGTCGTATGATGTTTGTCTAGTCGTAATCACCTCTGAAAAGGCTTAAACTAATAACAATTGTTCTTGCTCGAAGCCATGGGTGCATGTGTAATTGTGACAATGTTGATTTAACGTCTTGTAACTTAGGCCCTGCAACCGGGCCAGGTTTACATAAAGTTTGAGATGAAATTTCTGAAATTCATGTTTTTGGAGTGCTTTATAGGGATGGAATTGAATTTGAATTGTAGAATAAAACTTGAATTTGAGAGATATAATAGTTCCGGTTTTAGGGACTAAATTAAATAACACATAAAAGTTCAAGGAAATTATATAAAACAAAATTAAAAGTTCATATGCATGTATTTGACTATTATAAAGTATATGGAATTGAT
The DNA here is from genome assembly GCF_025698485.1 of Gossypium arboreum. Lineage (NCBI taxonomy): Eukaryota > Viridiplantae > Streptophyta > Magnoliopsida > Malvales > Malvaceae > Gossypium > Gossypium arboreum. Next base: position 5,010,732 of record NC_069081.1, read on the forward strand.
ATCTTGAACTTAATTATTATATAGATTAAGAATCGAACCAACCGGTAGATAACTGAGGAAAAAAATTACAGATTAGTCCCTGACCTTTCTTCTACTATTGTTTATGTTTGGTAAGTTCATACGGGATAATAATGTTTAATGCATTTAATTTAATAGCTTATAGCATATTGATTATATTTTGAAATGGTATTTAAATTGTGGAAATGTGAGAAAATAATTGAACTTTAAAGAAATGCCTTGATATGTTGATAAAGCTCGGATAAATGTAGGATAAGATACAATTTGCATGCCAATAGGGTTGATTGAGCGCTAGTACGGGATATGTATAAAAGATGATGCGGATTAAAAGATTTGACGAAGATGTCACAGTTTACGTCAGAATCTTACATTTGTTGCAGATTACCGAGCTTTGCACTATGGTGCCTTAGTGTGGTGTAGTTAACGGTCTTTTGAGTCATTTGGTGTGGTGGAGGGATGAAATATTATATGACATGATAGTGTGCCTATGGGCTTTGCACTATTGTGCCTTGGTGTGATGTAGTTACTTGCGTATTTATATCTTATATTTTAATTTATTGGGCTAATTATTGTTTAAAAGAAAATGTATTGATTGTTTCCACAAGATTTATGGTTTATATGGTTATTGAAATGTTATATGATTGAACAGAACAAATTATGTGTATATGTTTAACTGATATTTAGAATTGAAATTAAAATGAATGGATGGTTAATAGTTTATATGTACAAAAAACTCACCTTGTAAATGTGACATGTTGTGACAGGGATATAGATAAATTAGTTAAATTAAATGTAGATTAATATGAATTGAGGTAAGTTATCATTTTAAATTCTATAAACTTACTAAGCTTATTTGAAGCTTACTTTGGTTCGTTTTTTGTAGTTTTCGTTTAACGGAACTCAACTGTCGGATCATCTTAAAGATCACACTATCCAGCCTCTATTTTCGATATTCTTTTAAATGTTCATTTTGATTATGTGTCATGCAATAGGAGTTGAATTGTATATAAGTGTTTTGTAAAAGTAAAGTATGATTTGTGTTGCACAAAGTATGTATGTGTGCTTGTTGGTATGTTGATGTGTTTAATCATGGCTTGAAATAGTATCCTTAAATATGGTTATTAAGTTTGGTATGTGATGAAATAATATGAGTATTTGGTAAGTTTGGTTATGTTATGCAACGATTGAATATGTGAGATTTTGTTAGAGTATATGGCATAATAGATAGATGTTTGAATTGGATGTTATAACCATGGCATGTAAAATAGTTTTCGGTGTTAAACTTATAGGTGGTTATATTGGTAAGATGGTTACTGATAAATGATAGAATTTTGGCATTTTGTTTGTACATATGGCACATTCATAGCTATGTTTTAACTTGGCATGAAATAGAAAGTACTTTGGTATTGATTTATGTTTGTGATGGTGCCTTGAGGCATATTAGTTAGAAGATTAGGAAATGGATATATGATATGTTTTGAGTTGAGTTGGAAATGGTATAATGAAGTATATGACTTGTTTGTATTAATGTTTAATGTTTAGGTTATCAAACTTGGTGAAGAGGAAATTCTATATGATATGGATAATTAGTATTGTAATTGGTTAATTCGTGTTTTGGCATGATTGTTGGTTGGTTCTTGTACAAGATGTGTGGCCACTTAGGCATTACTTGATTCATAGGCTTATCTCGTACATGATGAACACTTAAAATGGCACATGATTGTTCCACATGGGCTAGCACACAAACATGTACTTTACACGAGCTGGCCACACGCCCATATGGGTACTGTACGTTTGGTAATTTTTGAACCACATGGTCAAAGTTAGTTACACAATTATGTGACCTCTATTTTAATGTTTGCCCTTTGTTTTAAAAGTTTTAATTGGTCCTTATTCAATTTTGAACTTGTTTTAGAGCTTTCGTAAGCTCGGTTAGAACTCAGATTAGTTCATAAGTCATGTTTTGTATGGATTATGAAATGATTAATTGATTTTAAGTCTGAATTGCATATGATATTCTCTGTTTTCTGTGGTAGCATCCTGTAACTCAGATCTAATGACCAGATCAGGTATGGAGTATTATAGTTTTGAAGTTTAGGAACCAATTTAGAATAAGGGTTATAGTTTCTGGATGTCAAGTGTAATTAACTCTAATTAATAATTGAGAGCAAATTAATAAAACGTGCTTTTAGGTAATCTTATATTCCATCAACCAAACATAAAAATTTTAGATTCCAACCAAATGAATCAATGACTTAAACAAGTGAACTATCAAAACAAATTTATCATTTGAAAGAGTTTTCAAATATATAGAGCTTGGAATATAATCATATAGTCCAAAAAAAATAATTTGACACATTAATTTTTTTAATTTAACTCAAACAAATTTATTTAATTAAACTCAACTCAAAATTTTGATTTAAATTTTTTTCAAATTAATTTAAAATGACAAAATATAACTTACCTACTTGATTATATTTGATGAAATGCTGAGCTTTAATTACAACTACCCCATCCACATTGTGTTAATCAACTGCAAAATATTGATGAGGTTGGTATGTGGAGTTGTCTTAGATGAGTTACTATCATATAATTCATATCATATGCCGATGTTAATTTTTCCCCTCAACGAAGCTGGTAAAACTCTGTTGCTTGAACCAATGGCAAATTCACCCGCCCCCACCAAAAAGGTGCTTCGCAAGAACCAAAAAGATAAGCTGGATAAGGCTTCCAAGTGGTATTTAAATATAAAGTTTTCTAAATTAAGATATTAAAATGTTTTAAACTTTAATTTAAAAGAATATAAAACATAGTTACATCCATTATCCGAAAACTCATCATCCCTTAAACATGCTCATCAACTTGTGTTGCAGCTTTTTCATTTCTATTACTTCAAGGAAAATGATTTTCAGCTGTCACAATCATTTTTGTTTAGTAAAACACCAGTCACAATCAGTAATCTCTGCTTATTATTAGTCAAAATAAAGGTTCTAGCGAGTCCATCAATTTTATCAAAGCAGCACCGCCACTTTTGGCGATAGTTGCCTTTGGGTAAGGGATAAGAATATTGTTATTTCTCCTCACTCTCTCTTAAGTCTTAAGGCATGTACACATTCGGAATGCCCCACTTCCATTTCACTAACCCATGTTTGCTTGCTTTTCTAGCTCTTTTCTTTTTTTCTTTCAAGCTTCACTTCTAATGCTTTAATAATTCTACTTTTGCTCTTTAAGTAATAACTCATAAAATCACCTTCAACTTTGTAATTTTTTTTTTCCTTTCAATTTCGTGTTTACATGTTAATCCAATATTAAGATGTAATCCAAGATGAAATCAGAAAATTTTTAGGGTTGAAATTAGATTATAAATTTTATAATAAAAAATATAATTTCATCATTTTTAATAGATTATATCTTTATAAATTTTAATTAATTAAATTAATTTTATATTTTAAAGGGTTAAAATACAATTTTATTTTTATTAATTTAAAATTTAAAAAATCATATAAAATTTTCATTTTATGGTGCCCAGCACTTGCGAACCCCTGTTTTGCCACCGAATATAATCAAAAGTACGAACAGCCTTGAGGTTAACTTATTTTCTTTTATTAATACAAATTTGGCTTAAAAACAAAACAATCGTGAAAGCAAATAAATAAATAAATTAAAAGTTATTTTAATTATTTTAATCATAAGGAGACGTGTACCAACAATTTTATGTAGGAAACAAATTGGAAAAAAATCTGAACTATAAATTTAAAAAATTATGAAATGGATTCAATTTTAAGATTAATTATGAAAATAACTTAATTTTTATAGTAAATTTTTCAGCATCACCATAAAATCCTCCTAATTATTCTTTAATTATTAAAAATAAAATAAAAATATTTTTTTGTGGTGCTTAATAAATTGGCGACACCGGATGAAGCATGTAGGAGTAAAACGTTCAAGGACTTGACGAAGTAATTATGCTTTTTAGATTAGCTTAAAAAGGGTGCCATATGAGAGTATGGCTGCATTAAATTAAACATTTGATTTATTTGTATGTTAGGTTTATCTTCTTTTTAAATTTAATTTAAAGAATCCTTAAAGATATAAGAATAACAAAATAAACCCTTCTTATTTTTTTAATCTTTTTAAAACAATAAACTTAAAAACGATATAAAATTATTATTTAAATTATTCAATAAATCCTCGAAAATTTTGTCAATTTTATATAAATTCAAATATGTCGGGAATTAATCGAAAATGTTTAAATTTAGATAAATTGGAGCAAATTTTTGATGGATATATTTGGGTAATTTAATTAAGAAATATATATATGTTTTTTTTGTTTTGAAAAATAAAAAATGATAAAGGTTTATTTTGTTATTCTTATATCTTTAAGGACTATTTAAATTTAATTTCAAAAGAGATAGACCTAATATGCAAATAGATAAAAAGTTTAATTTGTGCAGCGATACCTCAAGTGGCATTTTTTTGGCCAATCTAAAAAGGGTAATTACTTTATTAGGTCCCTGAATGTCTTTAGTCCGATGCTGCCAATTTGTTAGGCGACACCAAAAAAAGGTTTTATTTTTTATTTTTTGTAATGATTAAAGCCTATTGAGGGAATTTTTAGGGTGGTGCAGCCTGGGAAAGTGGCAACATACAAGTTCACTGTAAAAATCATGTCATTCCCATAATTAATATTGAAATTAGGTCATTTTCATAATTTTTAAAATTTATAAGGTCCAATTCGTAAAAAGCCAAAAAAGAACCTTCCATGGTCGATTTTTGCCCTTTTTGGGTGGAAGGAGAGACAAAGATGGGGGAAAGATGAAAGAAGATAGCTGATGTGGAAAATTTATTGGTCAACAATTACACGTAAAAAGTATATCTATATGACATTAAATTATTAGTTGAGACAAATAGCTGATGTGGTAGGAAGTACCTACTTAATCATTTTTCTTGCATAAATGTATGAATTCTTCTCTAAATTATTAGTTGCTATCTGTAATATTTTTCATCAATTTGGAACTTATATTTTATTTTTTAATCAATTTGGCCCCTACGCTTTAACTCTATAATTCCATTATCTCAACCCAAATTTCTGTTAAAAAATTTAAACCAACCAATGACGCTTTCCACGTGTCAAAAAATAAAAATCAAAACTCACATACAAAATTTTTAAAATAAAAAATAAAATAAAAAACCCAAAACATCTTAAAATAAAAAAATAAAAATAAAAATTTATAATTTATTTTTGAAAATTATAAGTATTTAAAACTTAAAAAATTTAAAAATCATAAAATTTTAAAAAGTTTGTTTTGAATTCTAGGTTTTTTAAGAATATTTTATATTTTTATGAAATATTTTAAGAATTTTGTAGTAATTTTTACTAAAAGCTCAAAATCCTTTTAAAAATATCAAAATTTTCATAAAAATGCAAAAGAAAACCATAAAATTCTTAAAAATTTCATAATTTCTAGAATTTTCTAGAAACCTTAAATTCCAAACAAATAATTTTTTAAAATTTATGAAAATTTTAATTCATTTTTAAGTTTCATATACTTATAATTTATAAAAATATTTTTTTATGATTTTTAAAAATAGTTTGTGACTTTTTAGTTTTCATAATTTTATAATTTTAATAACTTTTGGGATTTTTTATTTAAGTATTTTTACTCTTTTGACATGTGGCAATGTGACATTGATTGGGTTAAATTGTTTTAAAACAAAATTTGAATTGAGGTAATGGGTTATACAAAATGAAAGCACAGGGACTAAACTAATAAAAAATAGTATAAGTATCAAAATGGTAATTTAACTATAATACAGGGGCCAAAAGAAGTATTAAGCATTTATTATTTTAGAATCAAATAAGATCCCACTAAAACAACATATTTGAACACTTAATTAAATTTTAATGAAATATAGAAAATAAAATATATTTAAAATGCATAAGAACATTGTATGTCGGCCTTCAATATATGAAAAATTATATTAATAACGTATTTTTGTATAAAATATTCTAAATTTATATAATTTCTTTTATACATAACTCAACCAACCCTTAATTATTTCTTAAATTATCAAATTGTATTAAAAAAGGCTTATATGTTAAAAAGCCTTTAAGATAATCTGAAAAAATCAATTAAGTCCTTGTATTGAATTCACGCCCAATTAAGTCCTTATTGTTAATAAAAATTCAATCAAGTTCTTTCGTTAACGGTTCCGTTAAAAAACCGACGAACCAATTAGATGATGACATGTTGTAGCTTCGGTTTAATCTAATATTTTCTCATAAAAATAAATAAAATATCGGGACAAAATTATAAAAATTATTAAATATTAAAATATTATTAAAATTAATATAATATTATAAAAATGTTAATAAATTATAAAATTTTATAAAATTAATAAAACGTATTTAAAATATTTAAAATCTTATAAAAACATATAAAAATTCTTAAAAACTTATAAAAATCATAAGAAATTATTGAAAATTATAAAAGTTATTAAAAACTTAAAATTGGTATAAACTTATAAAAATATATAAAAGAATCATAAAAACATAAATAGGATCAAATCAATCGGTAGGACTAGTTTAACAAAAACCGACAAGGGTACTAGTCCAAAGAAAGTCATTAGATTGATTGACCTAGGAGATGAGCGGTTGAACCAATTTTTTATTTTTTGGTATTTTATTTAATTAAATTGGATAGACCAGTCGAATTGACAAATTGATAGCCTGATCGGTTCAACCATTGGTCCGATTCTGAAAACCTTAGTCAGAATATTTTATATTGACATATGCTAATTGTTGGATAATTAAAATTTATAAAATTAATGAAAAAATCAAAATTAAGTATTTTTGGTATATTTAGATCGGTGGTCGAATTGGTCAGACCACCAATTTATCAGGTCGACCAATTAGTTTAATTTAATTAAATTAAATATTAAAACATAAAAAATATTTAAAAAAACGGTTTAATCGTTCGGTTCTCAGGTCAACCAATCTAATGGCTTTCTCAAGACTAGTACCTAGTCAATTTCAGTCTAGCCGATTCAACGAGGGATCCAATATAGTTCAAATTTGATGATTTTTTGATAATTTTATATGTTTATATCAATTTTAATATTTTAAGTATTTTTAATGATTTATTATAATTGTTTTAAGAATTTTAAAAGTTTTATGACATTTTAAATATTTTTATGAATTTTTATAATTTATTAAATTTTATTAGATTTTTAATAATATTTATAAGTATATATTAATTTTAATAGCATTTTAAAAAATATTTTAATTTTTAATAATTTTTATAATTTTCCTTTTTTTATAATTTTTAAAATATTTTTATGAAAAATATTAGATTAAATTATAAGCTATACATGTCACCTTTTAATTAGTTGGTCAATGTTTTTAGTGGTAAACATGGTTAATGATGAAAATAGTTAACAGAGGGCTTTATTAAATTTTTTATTAATGATAGAGAATTAAATTTATTAAATTTAATTTTTCATATTTTCTTATACATAAGCCTTGAAAAAATATGAAGAAGATTTTATAATCAATTTAAAATAAAAATAGTAATAAACATTGTGGAGGCAGCCACCAAAGAAGGCCTTAAATTGTTGCAGTTAGCAGTTAAAGAAATATTAAACCGTCGGGTGTTGCAAACATCCTTCAAATTGAGAGTAGAATAATTAGCCCCGTTTCAGCTTCTTCACTTTCTCTTTTATAATAATTAAAAAAGGGACCTTCATGGTCTGCCCCCTGCCCTTCTTCACTGCTTTGCTTTTGGCCTTTTAAGTTTACAAGCAAATTGTTACACTCCTCACGTTTTGTGATGGGCATGTGAAACGTCACTGACAAAACCCCAAATCAGTGTCGGCGCTGCTTCACTCACCCTCGTGAATCCTCCCTTCCTACTAATGCTAACATTTGGCATTATAAAATAAAGCAAAAAACCAACCTCAAAGGGAAGAACCACCACCACAGTTCCACTTCCAAGCCATGGGACCCTCATCTCTTCTTTTCCTATATCTTATTTTTTTCCATGGGTTTTCCCCTTTGGTTGAATCCAGCTACCTTGACTACGCCGACGCACTGTCGAAATCCATTCTGTTTTTCGAAGGCCAACGCTCGGGTTTTTTGCCACAAGATCAACGTATAGGATGGAGGGGTAACTCGGGATTGAGCGATGGGTGGATGTACAACACGGACTTAACCGGCGGATACTACGACGCCGGTGACAATGTCAAGTTCGGGTTCCCAATGGCGTTCACCACCACAATGTTGGCCTGGAGTGTGATTGAGTTCGGAGATTTAATGCCTCCAAATGAGCTGAGGAATGCGCTTGTGGCGATTCGTTGGGCCACTGATTATTTACTCAAAACTGTGTCTCAGCCTAACCGGATTTTCGTTCAGGTATTAATCACCTAAATTTTATTGTTCTGCCAGTGCCTGCCTCTCTTCACTTTGCCTATGTCCTTTCTGTTTGGGCGAGGGCAATTTGGAAACTTCAGTTCACTGCCATTTACGTAGGTAATGGCTCCAATCATGGTTGTCGTTTTCAAACCAAATTTCCCTCTGCAAATCTCACTTTTTCTTTCTTGGGATGCTCATTTGGTTGTAGATCATGGGAACCAGTATTACTCTTTAGAAAACAAAAACTCAAGTTTGGGAAAGATAGATTAGATTAAACATCGAATTCCATGTTTGTTTTAACTGTTGAAAAGACAAAAAAACTAATGCTTATTTTTTGTAGTAAAATACATAAAAGGTAGATTAGATCACGTGCGTCTCTATAATTACACATAAAGAAATTAGATGTTGTTGTTTAATATTTGATGCTGGGGTGTACTGTTAATGCTAAGTTGGAATCTAAGACCATTGTCTCCTTTTTTAAGCTTTTTTTCTTTTTTAAAGACATTGAATTGGATGGGTCAAGTTTATCGGTCCCCATCGTCCTTGATGTTCCATATAGATAGGATGTGTAGCGTCTCTCACGCGCTCATTTCTCACGCAATCTGTGCTACCACTTAAGGTTGGGGATCCAAATATAGACCATAGCTGTTGGGAAAGACCGGAGGATATGGACACGGCCCGGTCTGTTTACGCTGTGGATGCACCGAACCCAGCTTCCGATGTGGCAGGTGAAACGGCGGCCGCTCTCGCAGCTTCATCCATGGCGTTCAGATCAGTAGACCCAGGATATGCGGATACGTTGTTAGGGAATGCTGTTCAGGTTTTCCAATTTGCCGATAATTTTAGAGGTGCTTATAGTGACAATGCTCACATTAGGGACGGTGCCTGCCCATTTTACTGTGATTTTAGCGGATACCAAGTAAGTAGAAATAATTTAAAAGAAACATTAGTAAAAATAGATTCGAATTGGCTTAATTTGATTATGTGATTTACATAGGATGAATTGCTATGGGGAGCAGCATGGTTAAGAAGGGCTTCACAAGACAATTCCTACCTTAGTTACTTGGAAAACAATGGGAAAACCCTTGGTGCTGATGACAATATTAATGAATTTGGGTGGGACAATAAGCATGCTGGATTAAACATTCTTGTCTCCAAGGTTAACCCTCAGTTTCTTTCTTTCTTTCAAGTTTCAAGCATTGAATCAGTAGTTTGTATGTTGACTTAGGGTGTTCCCCTGTTTTCAGGAAGTGCTAGATGGAAACATGTACACTCTTGAATCATACAAAGCCTCAGCTGATAGCTTCATGTGCACATTAATCCCCGATTCATCTTCATCCCATATCGAGTATACCCCTGGCGGCCTCATCTACAAGCCCGGAGGCAGCAATTTACAACATGCTACCACCATTTCATTCATCCTCCTCGTTTACGCTAAATACCTCGATCGGACTTCACAAACCGTCAACTGCGGGAACGAATTCGTGTCTCCGGTTTTGCTTCGGACGCAAGCAAAGAAACAAGTTGATTACATCTTAGGTGAGAACCCGATGGGATTATCGTACATGGTCGGTTATAGCAACTATTTCCCGCAACGGATTCATCATCGTGGCTCTTCACTACCCTCGGTTAAAGATCATCCTGAGTTCATTGCTTGCAAGGACGGTTCCATTTATTTTAATTCGACCAACCCTAACCCGAATGTTTTGGTCGGTGCAATAGTGGGAGGGCCTGGAGAAGATGATGTTTATGGCGATGATAGAGCTGATTTTAGGAAATCAGAGCCCACTACTTACATCAATGCACCATTTGTTGGTGCTTTAGCTTACTTTGCAGCCCATCCCAATCCTAGTTAGCACCAAATCCAACTACATTCTGTACATATTTCATGATCTTTTTAGAAGCTGGAAAAAGGTCTCTCATCTTGAGTGAAGCAAAAGAGGGAAGAGGCTAAGCCAGATCACCATCTTTTCTTATTATTACTACTATTTTTATAATTTTAAATATTGAATCACAAGAACTCCTTGTGATTTTTCTAGAAAGAATCTTTACCTTTTATTCATAAATTAGACATGAAGCTAAATTTGTGAATATAGGGTTTCTTTTTGTGAATTGAAAATGAGATGTAAGACCATTGGACCACCTAATTGATTGGCATAACAACACTTTGTAGGATACTTGGGAACATCAAAAGCTGATTAATGAAAGAGTTCCTCCTACTAACTAATCCCCCAAACATTCTTACGTGGGATGGATGTTCATATTTCCTTTTTAAAAACAAAATTAACCCATGTATCAATATTTTTGCGTTCCATACTTTAAAAACATTTATATATTCGAATTGGATCAGATCTGAAATAGTTTGTAATGATCCGGCTGGCTCCATCTAAGATTAACCTACCGCATGGACTTCAAGGGTAGATATATAACATATTGTAATGAACCAACCATCTTTTTGTCCCTATCCTACAGCAGTTAGGGACATTGATTTTATGTGTCACCTACCATGATTTATGTACAATCGAAGACTGATTATCATCCCCATCGGCCCATATTCATGTTTCCCTTTCTTTTTTTATTCCAATACTCTTACCTGCCATCTTAAATGGTCTCACAGCCTTGCCGGTAGAAAACAAGCACACCGTGTAGATCCGTAATACATAGCATTGCAGTTTCCTCATTATTATGTAGCTCTCAGTCTTTTAGGTTGTTAATCCTAATCTAAGGGCCCATCTCCATCGGGTAGACATGTGATAGTATGGTCGAAATACCTGTGACAATGTTACCTAATTTCTGTCTTTACAGGTTTTCTCAATAATAATGGTAGGGGGCCTTGTTTTCTTCTTGGTTAATCATTGTCTTTTATTTACCAAATGATTTTGTTTTAGCCAGACAGGTTTCAATTAATTTAAATGTCGGTTCAAGTCCATTTTTTTGGGTTGCAATTTAGAAACAACAAATCTTGTCCTAAGTGTAAAACTGGAACCGATGAGACAACCAAATTAGAACTTTGAATTCCATTAATGAAACATTCTTCATTCTATACATGTCTGAATTTTAGTTGTTAATGAATGATTGCTTGTATTAAAGAGGAACATGTGATGATCTTATTATATAAAACAGATGATTAATGACTAATCACATGCTTGCCTATTTAGAATCACGAGGGAGAGGGACTCACTTGTTGCTCAGATAAGTTTAGATCACATGTTAAGTAGTTATTTATTTATGTAATTACAGCTGTTTTCATTTTCATACATGAAATTGGTGAATGGTGAGGAAGCTTGTTGAAACCAGCAGGCAAACTAAATTTTTATATGCTTGATGGTGGAACCATAAGAATTTATACAAAATTACTAAATAATTTTGGATGTGTATTTTTTTTTTAAAACAAAGTAAAATTAAGCAAACTAGGTTTTGATTTGATTTGATGGTAAGGTTGAAGAGTAGGGAATTTCGAATTTGATGGTTGAATCTCATCCTATGTAGATGTGTGAGTTTTCTTATTTATTCTGGTTTGAGTTGAGTTTTTTTTTAAGGGGTAGGAGATATTATTTTAGGGAGCAAAAATTAATAATAAACTTTTGAGTTAATGTACAATTTTATCATTATATTATTTATAATTTTATAAATTTTGAAGAGATTAAAAGAGTAAATTTACCATTTTGAAAGGAGAGAAGGAAGGGTTTAGAACTGGAATTAAAAGTTAAAAATTCAATACAAAGGGTTAGTAATGATTATATAAGTAAAAAATAAAAATAAAAATTAAAGGATATTAAAGTAATATCAATGGCATTGAAGCAATTAAAAGGATATGGGTTTAATCAATGTATTATCGAAAGTATGATTACTAGTAGGCATTGTATAAAAGAGTTGGTTAGAATTAGGGGTGAATATTCGATCGAGTCGAGTTGAATTGAATCAAAAAATTTTAAGTTAGTCGAGTTGACAAATCCTATTTTAGTAATTGAACTTAATTTGAATTTTTTTCTAATCGAATCGAATCGAGTCAAGTCGAGTTAACGAATCCTATTATTTATACTCAATGTTGCGTTTACATGGACCGATTATTTAACTAGTAGACGAAGTACAAGATTATTTAACTACATAAACAATATAATGATTTTGTCTTTTAACTTAATAGGTAAACATTTATCAAAACGATGTAGTTTTGCAACTTAATGATTTTGACTTTTAACTTTTGAAAAAAGTAAACATTTATCAAAACAACGTAGTTTTGCCTTTTCTTATTCGGATTGTCGGATAGCTCGAATTGTGTAATTCATATTCAAGTTAAACCAAAAAACTTAATTTTTTGTTCGAGTTGATCTGAATAACTTGATTAACTCAAGTAACTCGAACTATTTAATTCAAAATTTGAAATTTTTTTATCGAATTTTTGAATCGAATTGGATTTTGCTCACCCTTGGTTAGAATACATTGTTAGGTAGTTTTTAGGAGTTTGTAAGATTTGATTCGATTAAAAAAATCGATTTTTTTTAAATTTTGAATTATTCAATTTTTTCGAGTCAATTTGAATAAGGAATTTGGATTTTGAGTTCGAGACAAGTGAAATTTTAAAATTTCGAATAACTTGAATAATTAGAATAATTCAAATAACAAATTGGTGCAGATACCCTTTTGATTTCTGTTAATTTTGAAACTATGCAAACTGGTCTCTCTCTCAACAATAATTTCAAAATAATTTTTAAAATTGAAAATATTTATAAAAATTTCAAAAGTTATAATTTTTTAAAAAATCTAAAAATATATAAAGAAAGTTAAAATTTTTAAAATTTTCTAAAACAGTAATTTTGATATCTAAAAAGTTAATTAATGATTTAAGTTTATTATACTAAAGTATCTTTTTTTTCTTTGAAAATTTTTCAAAATATATATGGTTTCAAATTATGTGTTTTAACATGGAATTAATTATATTGTAATAAGGTTTTAATTTGATATGTTTAATTTTTAATTTAACTCAAATAATTTCACTCAATTTGACTCAACTAGAATTTCATTTCATTGGAATCGATTCGAAAAACTTTCAATCCAGTTAGGATGATAAAATAAAACACATTAACTTAATTAAATCAAAATCTTTTTTACTCGGTTTGATTTGATTAAACGCCCACCACTATTAATTCTCAAAATATGGGCTTCATGACGTTTATAAATTTGGAAACAGCAAAGTTAAGGCTAACCCACTAAACTCTAATTCAAGTCTCAAGTTTCATTAGGGGGGGGCTTAGGGCTCAAGCCATTCATTTACTATGATATTTTTTCCACTTCAACAGTATTAGATTAAATTAATTTTTTTAAAGGATTATTTTTTGCTATAGTTTATAATCAGTGTTAGAATTTTGATAGGTGTTTTAGTTCAATTGACATTAATATTATTGTCAGTGCAGGAGGACGTGAGTTCGTGTGCGCTAAAACGCATTTTCTTCCTATTTAAAGATTAGAGAAGGACTATAAATAATTCTAGGCATTGTATAAAATTATATATATGATAAGAACCTGTATTAAAATTAATGTTAAAAAATAAGAAATAAATGAGACACTTATTAATGTCTATGAAAAGTTTACTTTCCAATTGATAATACTCCTTTGTTAAATTAGAATATGGAGGATAATTTTCCCATTTAACTGATTACTAGTTTGGCAATACTTTTAAAATTTACTTTTGAAAAGTTTAGTTTAAAATTTGAGTGTTTAACATTGTCTGTCAAAAAATACTTTTGAGAAATAAAATATCCATTTTAGACATGTTATTATCAAGTAATAAATATGTATTTAAATAATATTTAAATTAGTTAATATTATTATATTTTAGTAAGAATATAAAAAAATAATTATAACATGTTGTTAATATTTTTATATATGATGTTAAAACCATTTTTATTTTGAAAAACGGGGATCGAATTTAAAACGAGGTATGGAGTCGCCACCAATCCTTTTTGTTCAGGTGTGATCGAGTCACCCTGTGATCGATCATTTTAATAAAGCATTTTGGTTTATTAAAACAACGTTTTTTGGTCTGCGAAAAACTAGAAAACGGATTCGGGAGTCGGTTACGCGCGAGGAAGGATCAGCACCCTCGCAACGCCCAAAATTGGTACCGTACTGATTAATTAACGTCCTAATGTTGAAAATTTGAAAAAGATTTTAAAATGCGATTCCTTTAAAAACGTTTAGGTTGAAAGTCGAGATTCTCTCGTTCAGAAGGAATAAAATATCATATCCAGCACGATTGGATACAACATTTCAAACCCTCAATATAAGATCATTTCATAATTTTCGAAACTCATGCATTTGAAATTTAAAAAGGATATTTGGCTATTTGGCCAAACGATAAATCGCAACCTAGCACGATTGGGCACGATTTATCGATTTTACAAATACAGAATATTGCCTCATTTTAATTTAAGAAAACATAGATGAAATTTCAAAAGGATATTATGTACTTTTGTCGAATGAAAAATCGAAACCCAGCATGATTGGGCACGATCTCTCAAACTCCCAAACACAAAATATTGCCTCGTTTTAATTTAAGAAAACGTGGACGAAATTTCACAAGGGTATTCCATATTTTAGTTGAATGTAAAAAATCAAAACCCTACACGATTGGGCACGATCTCTCAAACTTCCAAACACGAAATATTTCTGTAACAGCCTAATTTTCAGTGGTGTCGGAATAGTGGTTTGAGATCTCTAAATCCGACGAATGAGTCAAAAATTTAATAAATTAATACCTACGAGGCAAGTGTGAATATAGAATTATTTTTGAATTAGTGAAGTGAGTGATTTAAAAGAATTAATTAGGTAAATTGGGTCGAGAATGAGGTATCGAGAAGTCGACTTCATAAACCGAGCCATAAATATTTTTAGAAATATTTATGGAGTGTTAGTGAGGTAGTATTAAAATTTTGTCAGAAAATTTTGATGTTTGGGTGGTTAATTAAATAAAAAGGACTAAATTGAAAAATGTGTAAAAGTTGCAAAAAAGATTAAATAGCTCAATTGTCAAATGAGGAAGGACCTAAAGTATAAATAATCCCAAAGGAGATATTTTGGGCGGCAATAGCTGAGAAAAACCAGGAAAAGGGGTGAAATAAGGGCAAAATTGGAAAATTCTCAAAATTAGCTAAATAAAAATGGGACCAAATTGGAATATCTAGAATTCACTTCATTTTTCTTTATTTCATCAGCTGATAAACAACCATGGAAGAGGGTTCAAGCTGGTTTTCATTCTCTAGCTACATGTAAGTTTAATTCTTGATTTCTCCTAGAAATTTCTATGTTTTTGGACTTTTACAATTAGGTCCAACTTACTATTTCGTTAGTTTTTGATTTCATGGTTAATTTTTAAAGTTGATATGGATGAGTGCTGGAATAATATGATGAATAAACAGATAATTGAAGCTTTAATTTAGATATATGATAATTTTATCAAGTAAAATTGATGGAAATTGATTTTAGGACCTACTTGTGAAAATGTTTGGAATTAAAGTCTAGTGCTGAAATTATGATTTCCAAAGGTTGTAAAGTAGTTTAAAGTGATAGAATAAAGTGTATATTGAGAAAAATCAGCTCAATTGAGAGGTTAATTGAGTAGGGACGAAATTGTTATTTATTAAAAGCTTAGGGGAAAAATGATAATAAACAGCTTGCACTAAAATAATTTTGGACAGCAGCAGTAGACTAACTTTTAAAAATCACCATAAATTTTATAAATCGAATTAGAAGTTGAAAAAAATATGAAATTAAAGCTTATTGAGTCTAGTTTATCATAGAAGAAACAGTATAAGCAATGGACTTGTAAATCATGAGATATAATGAATTTTGTGAGACAAGGTCAGAATGAATTCGGGTTCCCCTGCTATGAATTTGAAAATTCATAAAAAATTAATTAAAAATAATTAAGGGCTTAAATTTATATTTATAGAATCCTGAATGAGTCTATTTTCAATAGAAACAAACGTGAATATCATTAGAATCTTGTACGAGGAGATAATTAATTTTTAGTGAAGAAGAGTCGGAACTGTCAGACAGCAGAACAGGGGTGAATTTAAAGAATAAACTGTACTTATTGGTTAAACCAAAAATTATGAAAATTTTATAGTAAGAATATATGTGAGTCTAGTTTCAGGGAAAATTATCAGATCTTAATTTGGAGTTCCGTAGCTCCAGATATAAATAATTTAGTGACTATGACACGGGTGGATAGCTTGAATATTCACATAAATAATTAGTGAAAATTATGGATAAGCTTACTTACAAGTGTGTTATTTATACCAAGGATGTGGATGGAGAGGAGGAGGAATATATATATATATATATGAATGACGTGTGTATAAATTGATTACATTCCCGATTATAATCGATAAATGTTGAATTAGAAATGATATAATGTTTTATTTGGAATATTTATTATGAAATTATAATTATCGTTATAATACAAAAATCAAACTTGTGAGTTTGTATAACTAAATTTTAGTGACCATTTGTTAATTTTATGAATTTCATGATGTGTTATTTCATATGTATTGATGATAAAATCGTGAATAATGTAAAAGCATGAAAATTGAATAAATGATCAAATTGAGCACTTCAGTTCAGTGATAAGATGAATTGACGGAAAAGACAATGGTTGATCCATGGCAAAGTGTGAAACGTAGGTATGGTATCATCCATACCGAGTTGTGAAATGTAGGTATGGTATCATCCATACTGAGTTGTGAAACGTAGGTATGATATTATCCATACTGAGTTAAGAACGTAGGTATGGCATTTCCCATACCGAGTTGTGAAATGTAGGTATGGTATTTCAATAAGGAAAACCATACTGAGTTGTGAATCGTGACATTGACCAAAGACGTATAAATATGGAATATGTTTGACAAATGTGTTCATTTATAATTATGGAATTATATACCTCATGTGTGCTATTTGCATAAAAATGATATTTCAAATATTTTGGTGAGTAAAGCTTAAATATGAAACAGTATGAAACCGAGACAAGTTGTTATGAAAATATATTTAAATTATCTGTAAGTGTTTCGTACTCCTCGATAATGCCTCGTACTCTATTTGGCGACGGATACGGGTAGGGGGTGTTACAATTTCCTTATGTTGAGAGGGGTTTTTTTTAAAACGCGAGCGGTTATAAAATGAATGAAAATAAAAATAAAATATAGAAAATACTAATTGATGAGAGTGCTTAAAAATCTGGTAAAATAGGGTTTTTAAAAGAAATGATGGTATATAAGTAAATTCTTAAGAAAATACAAATATGAAACAACATAAGATTTATAATGTATGCAGATAAAGCTAATATAAATTTTGTGTATGTAATAATACATAAAGGTAACCTAATTAAATATCATACATAATTTTAAGATCACATTATATGAAAGGTTTTTAAAACAATAAGAATAACGAAAAATAATAGTAATATTAAAGAAACACTTTAGCATATAAAAAAATGATAGTAAAATAATAGTAAAAATAATAACAGAAATAGTAATAAAATAATAACAAAAATAGTAATGATAATAATAATATCTAATAGTAACAATAATAGCAAGAATAATATTAATAATGATAATATATTAGCAATCTAATGTTGAAAAGCATGTAAAACGTGAAATAGTAAACAAAAACAAAATAATAATAATGGAAGTAATGCGATAAATAAAATATTTAATAAGCACAACAAAAAAATGAAAATAATTGAAGTTATAAAACGCTTGGGATTTAATCATAACCAAAACGAAACATGGGGCACAAGTCATAAAATTTCAAGAAATAACAAGTCATGAACTGGGACCAAAGTAGGCGCGCGTGCAAAGGGGAATGACCGATAGGGAAAATATCCCAAGCCCACAAAACGCAGCGTTCAGGCGTGGATTAAAATGAGTTTATGCGCAACATCCAAGGATAATTTAAAAAACAAATAGAATTTAAATAGGGCCAAATTAAAAACTAGTGCAAATGGGAAGGACTGAGCGCAAAAATTACCCATTTAAGGTAAAAATGCTCGGACCTGGCCTATTAATCGAGTCACCACGCGGACTTCTTTCTAACCCCCCTCCAAAATATGGCTATTTCAAAATTTAAGAAAAAAACCTTTATTTTATATATATATATATTTTAAAACATTTAAGAAGATCTTAAAAAACCCTAAAAGTTTCTTATTATTTTCTTCATTCCCTCAATCTCCTTATTTCCCAGCCGAAAGGCTAGTGTCCAGGCCTTCAACCCCCCCACCCGCTTGTAACCGGTGAAGCAAGGTCCTCCAACGGTGCGAGCACAATGCACGGTAAGCCTCTTCTCCTCTTCGATCTTTCGTATGTGCTATGGATCTAAATGGAAAAAAAAAAAGAAAAAAAGGAAAAATAGAACAAAATTGCAGTAAATAATCACCTTAAAAATATTCTTGGTCGCTTTTCTACTGATTTTCGTGTGTGTCTTGTATTATATTTCTCTTGTATTATATTTCGTGTGTATCTTGTATTATATTTCTCTTGTATTCTTTTTGTAAAAAAAAAATCGATCTCTTTTACAAATGTTTTCGAAGGCTTTTATAGCCTTTTTTACAACTGTTTCTTGCTTGTTTACAGGTGCGTGATCAAGCACGACTCCGACGTGGCGTGGTGGAGCGGCGCACGTTGTGGGGTGATGGCGTCCGGCACGCGGGGGAGGCGTGTGGCCTGCTGGAACGGCGCAAGAAAGGGTTGGGGTTTGTTTTGGGTTTATATTTTTTTTGTATTTTAGGCTTAAAAATTAGACTGTTTTGATATCTTTTTTGTTTATTGTTTATGGGTTTTGGGCGGGCAATTTTGGCTCATTACATATGAAATATAAATTTTAAATATTTTTAAGCAATAAATAATTAATTATTTATAAAATTTAATTAGAATATGTAAATTATATTTTAAATATTTAAATATAACCATTAAATATTTGTAATTAGTATTTTATAAAATATTTTTTATTTTTAATTAATTATTTTAATATATTTTTAATTATGTATCAAGAAAAAAAGAACATACTATGTATTGGAGGTGAAAATTCAAAATTTCAATCAAAAGAAGCTTGTTTAGTACAACTTTTTATCAAAAGTATTTTGAAATCAAAAATATTTTTTTTAGCACTACTAAATAGGCCCTGAGTATGACTCATATTAAAATTGTTTTTTATTATATTGTTAAGTTTTCAACATAAATGACAAAACTAGTATATTTCATAATTAGCATCTTGATTGAATTTGTTTTAATTTTGGAAATGAAAGTGATAAGTTTTTAAATTATTTTTATATTAAATTTTTAAATTTTTGGGCTAAAATATTTTAAAATATATATAAAGCAAACATTTAATGCAATGAATACAGATATAATAAACTTTAATAGACATTAATATAAAGAAAGAAATTTAAAATGTCTCAACAATAATGGAAAGGCCATTAGAAATTATAGTAAATACCGTACGAACGCTTGGTAGATGGTCAAACCATATAAAAAGAGAGCAAACTACCATCTAACTAAGAGCAAAGCAGGACTCAAACCATATTGCTGACGAAACTAATTTGTTGAGACTAAGGCTACCTTTGGTACCGCTTTTTTCACCAGTGAGTTTCAGTTGGGTTACCCAACCTCACTGAATTCTTGCTTAGTTCACTGGTCAGGTCAGATGAAATTTCATTTCAATCTCACTTCTTTGGTCTTTGAAACAGGATGAAGCTTTCAACAGCAATTAAAGGCAATTGGGAAAATAGGCATACTTTTATTTATTTTTTTACCATTTTATCCTTGAAATTTTGGCCTAATTCCTTCCCGAACCTTATTTGTTTTCAGATTTGTGAAGAAAATAGCCAAATTCTCTGTGAAGCTCTTCAACTCCTCCGACGACCGACAAGCCTGTGAAGCGCAAAGTCTCTCTGTTTCTTCTTGTAAGTAATTTCTTTTCATTCCCATATTCTCTGTTTCTTCTTGCTACCATATTCTCTGTTTCTTCTTGTAAGTTATTGCAACAATGGTTTTGCATAATTACATTCGAAAACATGCTTGGTCAAATGATGAGGATTTTTGACAATTTGAGAATATACTCGACATGCCAATCTTTTTAGGCCATTTTGATAGAGATGAATCTAGTTTTTCTAACAGTAAAAGTGACCTTGAAATTGCAATGTTAAGGGAAACCATTGTAAATAGTTAAATGAATCAATATTTGTAAAAACAATTTTGAATCATAACCTAATTTCTAGTAATAATGAAACTTGTTATGTCTTATGTTACTATATATATATATTTATTAAAATCATTCATTTAAATACTTCAAAATTTGATCTAAGTATAATGTTACTATTTGAGAAAATAATATTTATCATTGTTATAAAAGAATATTTAACTATAAAAATTAAAATTATTATCATTTTATCTAATAAATAATTTAAATTGATTATATAATTCATTAAAATATTTATAATAAAATATTAGAAGATACATTTTAATATTTTATTAAATAAATTTATAATTCACATATTTTAATAATTTTATATAAGTAAAATAATTTAAAACTTCTATTATATATCAATTCTAATCTAATGTCCTTAATAATCATTTTTTATTTTCACATCACCGCTACAGCTACGTTTGAATCCAAACACACACTCTACCGCTCTTTCTAATCTCACCGTATCTAATCTCACCGCTACAGTAACTAATATCACTGTCATCGCTATTTTTAACCTCACCAGAGATAAACACACCGCCTATCCAAACTAAGTCTAAGGCTGCTAGCAAACAAAACACCTTGAATCGTTGAACCCCTTTCTAGGTCCTTGCTCGGTGGTAATAGAAACAACATTGCGGACCTAAAAACAACAGATGCACAGTTGCAAAAAATAAAACAAATTAATCAAAAACGAGTCACTAAGGGTTTGAGAAATCGGAACACATAGGATCCGAGAAATATGACCCACTCAGACTCAAGAAAACCTTTAGACACCATTATTATGTCGAGAACAAGAAAACGAGGTCCTCTAATATCGGAAAAAAGAATGGGAGGGGAAGAAAATAAGGGAGTTTAGAGGAAAGAAAGAAAACGATGGGTGGTGATCAGAGATCACCCCACCAATCGAAAAGCATCGGGCAACAAGTGAAGGAAGAGTCTCACGAGGCAGCGACCCACCGGTGAAGAGAGGAAAAAGAGACCAAA
The DNA here is from genome assembly GCF_025698485.1 of Gossypium arboreum. Lineage (NCBI taxonomy): Eukaryota > Viridiplantae > Streptophyta > Magnoliopsida > Malvales > Malvaceae > Gossypium > Gossypium arboreum. The sequence goes on from NC_069081.1 coordinate 5,032,381, forward strand.
GGGGAAGAAAAAAGAGATGAAAGCAAAGATACAATGGGAAGGAAAGGGGAGTGCCGGCTGACCAAAAGGCCGCAGCTGGCGACAAAAGTTCGGCAAAAAGTTCTCTTCAGGATTACAAAACGAAAGAGAAAAGTAGAGAGACCAAGAAAGGAAAAAAAAATTGACGATGGTGTTAAATTCTTCTTTAAGATTTGTTGTAATCTAGATGGTTAATATACTTGTCTCTCATTAGAGTTATGTGTTGAAATAAAGGTTATTGACAGTCGAAATAATTAAATTATTAATTTTTGACTTAATTAATTAATTTAATTTAATTGAATAAATTATTAAAAATTAAAAATTAGGAATATAAATTTAATTGTATTTCGACTGATTTTTAATTCAAGAATCTAATGGGCCAATTCGGTCCATTCCAAACAACATTGATTATCTATTTTAAAAAATTTTACACATGCCTCCTCCCATCAACATTGTAGCTTTCCCTCAAATTCAAGTCTTCTTCCCTTCACCTCCAAGTTTAAAGTAAGTCTAGAACATAAATTCCCACTCTCTTTTATGCAAATTAGGGTTTAAAATTTTGCTGATATTTTCGATTTGGTATGTATGCTTCTCTCTCTCTCTCTTTTTGCTTCTTACTTTCTTTTTCCATTTCATCAGTGTTTTTGACATGGAAATTTCATGCATGGCTTTAGGGTTTAGGGTTTTATATTAATTTGTTATGGCTCTTTAATGTTTCATTAAATTTTTTTATGAAAGATTCATCCCCATTGTTATGACCCACGAAAGACACTTCCAAGTTCTTGCTGTTATAGTTATTTGTTTGATCGTTAATTCGCAAATCAATTTAAACCTTTCTGTTTTAATTTCAACATTATCTCAGTTTTATTTAAGGTGTTGTGATGGCTGATGCGAGAAGTTACTTGATTCGTGTAATTCCTGCTCTTAGATATAGTTATTTTAATCACGCCTTTTTGTTCTTGGGCATGAAAAAGGGAAGAAGGTTATGCTTGAATTTGTGTTCGTCTGCTGAGGGTATCTGTCATTAAGAATTTGACTCACTTGGGTACTATTTGGCCATGATTGTTTGGAGAAGATTGCTGCAATGTCCTATAATTTGCTTGTTTTAGTTGAAAATTTGAAATCAAACTTAAAACTTCAGATTGCAATATTGAAGAAGTGTGTGCCACCTATTTTAGTTGATGATATCCATTTTTTACTCTTAAATTGTTTTTCCAGAGAATCGTTAGATGAAAACTTATATTGGGGAATCGATTTTGTTATTTTTTGCTTTTCAATGTTTCATAGTAACATGAATTCTACAGGATGAGTACATATATATATATATATACATATTCATCTTGGAGTGTATTAACCAAATAATAATGTAACCTGGTTCATTTATGCGGTTTGTCTGATGCGTAAAATTCAACATTCGCTGAGTGAAAGCATTATAGTTGTTTTACATTGCTCCTGAAGCAAGTATGTTTGGTTTGATGAAAGTTCGACACGTATGGTGCTGTCTTTGGTTACTGTTATTTACATTGTTTACAACTTGATTGTAAATTTTGTAGCAATGGATGTAGAAGATGACACAAGAGAGGGCTTGGCTTCCTCCATTATCCTTCAATCTTTGGAATCCACTCGGCAGGGAGATAAGCTTTCTGATGAGGATTTGGCTTGGGTTAATTCTTGTCTGGTTACAGATACTGAAATTTTGGAAAGAAATTGGTCTTCTTTCAAAGATGTTTTGCTGGAGATCATTGGTGACCAACCTGAGCCACTTGACTCTTCTGCAACTGGAAGCAATGGTTTTCTTAGTGGAACTGAAATCAGTATAGCTCCTTCCATCAAGGAGGCAGAGGCTGCCAATTACTCAGGGAGAACTGATGAAGATCTTCTTGTCATTCCAGTGGATGGAGAAAATGGAATGAACACCAACAACATTCCTATCAAAAAGAGGACTGGTACCCAGCAGCAATTTCTTCAGGAAGATTCCACTGAAATGTTTTGGGGAGATCCTTTCCGACGCACCTACAAGGAGAATGATAGAAAGGATAGTGCTGTTGATTCAGGAGTTAAATCAAGCTTATCTGCAGAAGAGATGAATTCATCAACAGCGGATATCTTCAGGGTATGGGATTTGGACATTCCAGTGGATGGAGACAATGGAATAAACACCAACAACATTCCTATCAAAAAGAGGACTGGTACTCAGCTGCAATTTCTTCAGGAAGATTCCAATAAAATGTTTCGGGGAGATCCTTTCCGACCCACCTACAAGGAGAATGAAAGAAAGGATAGTGCTGTTGATTCAGGAGTTAAATCAAGCTTATCTGCAGAAGAGATGAATTCATCAACAGTGGATATCTTCAGGGTATGGGATTTGGACATTCCGGATGAGGAAGATGATCTTATTAACGAGTTGAACAAGGTTGCTGCAGAGACAACAACTTCCTTTCCATCAATGCCATTGCCTTTTGATGATTCAACAGCATTGAAAGACCTGGAAGATGAACCACTGGATAATTTGATTGCGGGCATTGCAGATCTATCTTTAAACGCTGAAAAGTTTTAGTTCATTTCTATGTCCATAAACATATGTAGATTTGTCAAATATTGCCTAGACTAACTATGTTGCAACCTATGACATTTCCGATGAGGTTTACAAGGGTTTTGTTGCTTTGTCAGTTTAAGATGCCCCATTGTTTTGGTTAGGATTTCAAACAAGACCAGGTGGTCTCCCCAGCACCGTCACGCATACTTCTGAAACTCAGTGGTTATAGCCCGGCCTTGGACTTAAATTCTCAAAGAAGCATTTTTCGTCTTTTAAGGTGAAAACCCTGTTTTTTTGTTAGTGTAGGGGCTGGTTAGTTCATCAGAGCAAAACAATATTCTTATACATGGTAATGTATGTATGAGAATATAATTTAGTGTGGGTGGTACAAGTGTAGACAGCAAACTTGTGTCTCAATTTATGAATAATGGGGTTGGAAAAACTCCTCTCTTATTATTAAAACGAGGTAGTTGTCGGGCTATGCTCTTCTTGGCTATTTTCTGAAAGGGCAACAAAGTAAATATATCCGACTTCCCATAATTTATGGAGGGCCCGGATGATAATCGACAATCAGTTAGAATATGCTTAAGAGTGTATCGTGGCGTCAAAGAAAATATGGCAAAGAATGAGAGAGATTGATTACATCTTTCATCTACAACTAGTTTAATTACAATTAAATTTTTATTACTATTATAATATTTAGGGTAATTTCACTTAATTTCACTAAACTATTATTAACCTTCTGTTTTGGTCACTCAACTTCAAAATGTAACAAAATATTCATTGAACTATTTGAAAATATTTATTTAAATCATTGGACTGTTAAAATTATTGTTGTATGGCTATCTTTGTTTGCATCGCTTACATCAATCAAAAGCTCTACTTCCCTTGCTCTTATACAATTAAGTTTTTTTTTTCATAAAATAATTTTGAATGTTATGAATTTGCGAATCAAAATCCAAATAATTTTTTTCTTCAATCCTCAACGTTGACAGACATATCATCTAAGATATGTTCTCCTACATGTCGATGAGTATCGATCCACTATACCGATTGTCGAATCATCACTTGGGAGCTCTCTAGCCAGACTTTGTTTTTTCTTTTTAAACAGTCCAGTGACTTAAATAAAAACTTTCAACTAGTTCAATGACTTAAATGAAAACTTTCAAATAGTTTAGTGACCTTGGGTGAATTTTCCCTATTATTTATATATTTTAATTATATTTGAAAATAATTAATTACTTTAATTAAATAAAATATATTATTAAACAATAATTAATTATATATGTAACACCCAAACCCGACCTAGAGGTTACGATTAGATCTTGAGGAATTACATTAACTCATTTAAAAACTTCCGATTTAATCAAACTTGGTGTGCGTTTCGAAAACATAAAATTTGGAAAAACTCTCACAAATGTTTAGTAAAACTTAAGTCTGGAATCACTTATCTCAAACTCAGAATTTGAATTCGAAATCGTGTGTTTTAAAAATACCAATATTGGCAGATCATTTCCCAAACCAAGGCAAACATTAAACCATTTAATTTTTACAGAAAAACACTTAAGTGATTACTTAATCTTTGCAGCAAAAATTTCCTGAGTTTTAATTTTGAAAGCCAAATTTTTAGTTTGGTAAATCATGCGATTTTGTAGTTTAACGTTAAAATACCAAAATCCAACAAGCAGCATAAAAACCAACTTATGTTTAACCGATAACAATCCGAGCTCCTGCAAGCCTTCTGATCCTAAATTTATAGTTCACCTGAAACGTATTAACAAATAAGTGAACTAAAAGCCCAGTGTGTGACTCAACCCACAAAACAGAATTTCCTTATAACATACACAAATGTAAATACTAACACATAATTTTACTTATAATGTTCATACATACGAATATCATATAAGAATGACACAATACCAGAAACATATATCATATCAAAATGTTATATCATATCAGAACAAATCCTACCCCATTCGTTACACACTAACTCCGTCCAACCAATCACACCAATAATACAACATAAGTCCATCCATCCAATCACACCGGGTCGTGGTGGTCTGCTACTAATAATGGTGCAACTCAACTGCCAAACATATATTATGGTTTAATAGCCAAAATTGCAGTAATACTGCTTGAAACATTTCCTCCATCATCAAAACCCACCTCAATGCACATACAAAATCATAATAACATATGTACATATCTCATAGTCGAATCAGCTATCATATCAGAACAGATAATAGAATACAAATGTCATACATGCTTTACAAAAAATAGTCATGCTTTCAAAAATTATTGACACATATATTATACATGTAACTCACATACTGAACATAACAACACATATACATCATTTCGAGTTTTTTTAAAGCAAAATGGACCCCATGGAGGGTTTAATTACAAATTATAGATTAAATCAACCCTAAATGAAAATTTTAGAAAAATAGGCCACACGCCCGTGTGGTTTCACACGACCCAGATGACCAGCCCATGTGGCCCACATTGGTTCCCTATCCTGCCTATGTGATTTCACACGCTTGTGTGTCCCACACGACCTACCTGATTTGCCCGTGTAATTGCACACACCCGTGTGCTCCACACGGCCTACCTAATTTACCCGTGTAATCGCACACGCTCATGCTCCCCCACACGTCCAGTCACACGGTTGTGTGACGCATATGGTCTGCCACACGACCTATCACACAACCGTGTGACAAGGAACAATTTTAAATTCCTTGGGTTTTTTTTCAAATTTTCCAGATTTATTCGCGGGGGTTTCGAGTTAAAAACACACACTTGATTGTTTTCCGATGTCGACTTAAAAGCAACACTACCAACTCCTATTACAACACCAAAATATCAAGTAAACTAATATAGTTTCAACGAACTCAAAACATTCATTCAACTAAAAACGCTAGAAAAACCAGCCCTTACCTAGAAAGCAATTACTAAGGTACTCAATTAGTTGAAAGAGATTTATGTAGCTCGAGATCCTCCCTTAACAGAAACCCCCAAAAGAAATCATCAAAGAGCAATCGAACCAACAAGAATTCCTCGAATAAAACCTTACCAAAAGAATTTTTTTTTTTTTACTAATAACAACAATGGCAAAGAAGACCATACTTATACATCACTTACCACAATTTCGGAAGCCCAAATCACTCACCAAAGAACAAAATCTAAAAACTAGGCATGAAAAACAACAGAACAACGACAAAATAGAAGCATAATTGATCAAAAAGAAAAGATTAAAGGTTGCAAAGGAATAATAGAAAAAAAACAGAAGAAAAGAAAAGAAAAGAAAATGGAAGAGTGGAGAGTGAGAAATAGTCGGTTGAGGGAGAAAAATTAGGAAAATCCCTCGTCACCTTTTTTTTTAAACTACCCCACTAACTAATCACATCAAATTTTTTTTCTCGGAGTTTAAAACAAAAAATAATTCACTTTGCATACGCAAGAATTCAAACACAAGACTAAAGAGTAAGTTGAAGCCTTGTCACTAAACCAACAAACTCATTCTTAATATTAGTTGAGCAAAAATAATTTATAAATCAAAGGTTCAAAGATTGAGATTTTGCAAAAATTCAAGGGAAATGATTTAAACTCAGAACCTTACACACACTACTCACATCTCTTAACCACTGAATCAGAACAAATTACTTTACATAATTTTCACAACCTTAATTCAAAATAGGGCGTGACCACTTTTGATTTCACTAACCCAATTTCTTCTAACCCGATTTTCGGGATGTGACAATATATTCACCTGACCACATTAAATTCTTAATATATGATTATAATAAATTACAATTTTAATGTGCAAGAAGAAAAATCGATTTATATGTATTTATCTTTTGAATAAATATAATATTTAGTACTTGAAATTAATTTTTAAAAATTTGATAGCTATATTTTTGGTCCAAATTGTTATCTAAACTTGTCAAACGTTATACAAATTACTCTAATATACTAACAATATAATTTTCTTACAAGGTAACAAAATAATTAATATATAATTGATATCTGAGGATGACATGAAATATTTTTGGCATTCTAAAAGTTCAATTACTTTTATTTTAATACAACGAGTCTCTTTTATTTTAGATTTTTTAGACTCTAATTTTCTTCTTCAACCATTCTTCATGTAAAACTCAAAGTACAATTTTTTAACATAGATTTCCTCTAATACTGATGATATTTTTGTGGAATTGAAAGCTTTTTGAAAACCATACAATGATTTAAGCATGCGATCCCTCTTAAATTATTTAAAATAATCTTAACCCTAATGAAAAGTAAAATTCAAGCATATAATTTAGAAAATCAGTGGAAACTCCAAATAAATGTAATTATTATTGTCATTAAATTTCATTTTATGTGTCACATATCATGCATTAGTTATTTCTATACCCTTAAAAAAAAGTAACATAGTTAATGTTTTTGATAATTTATATAACAATTAATAAGTTTAGATACCAAATTAAGAAAAAGTGTCAAATTTAAATATCTAATTGAATTAAAAAAATTAAGTATCAAATTAGTAAAAAGAAAAATCAAATTCAGGTACTAAATGGAAAAAAACTTAAATAACAAATTAAGAAAAAGTCTCAAAAATTAACACAAATTACCAGCTAAATCCCTTTTACTTTAAACGTTTACGGTGTCGTTTCAAAATTAATGAGTCCGTGCGTACAGTCTTACATCAACACTTCCCCTACCAGGAACAGCGTAGGAAGAGCCAGAGAAAGAAGAGTCCAGAATCTGGGAAAAAGCAAAAGCAGCCGAAATGAGCGGAGCCACGACGGCAGCGTATTTAGCTCGAAGAGCAGCTCAGAAAGAGAGGGTTCGGATTCTCTATCGCCGTGCCCTCAAAGATACCCTCAATTGGGCCGTCCATCGCCACCTCTTCTATCAAGATGTATCTCTCAGATCTTTCCCCTCATTTTTTTTTCTTTCTTAATTGATCGATTCTTTGATTTTAAGTTTCTTTTTTGTAGGCCTCTGATCTTCGCGAAAAATTCGAAGCCAACAAGCATGTGGTTCGTCTTCATTCCTTTCCCATTTTCACATTATATCATCCTCTTTTTTTTTTTTTAATTAATCATATTCAGTGATAAATTGTATGAAGATTTACCTACTGGGTGTTCTTTTTTTCTGTTTCTATTATGACAAAATGATCTCATTGAGTTTCTGCATTGAACTTATTAAGGACTCATGTAAATGGTGATTATATTTTTAATGGTTTAACTTTGCGGTTGTTTTGGCTTTTCACTTCGTATCTTTGATGATGTTGCTTTGTATAATTTGGGTTTTTGCAGGAAGATCTTGACACAATCGACAAAATGATAGCTGCAGGTGAAGCAACCTATAATAAGTGGCGGCATCCTGATCCTTATATTGGTAAGATTACAATAGTATGTTCAATGTTGTTGGTTTTATAAGAGAACTTCTGTTTGAAGTAATGGGATATGAAACTTTTCTTTTTCTGATGCATACACTTGGTCTCTAAGAGACATGCATATTACCAAAGGCAGAGTTAGTGTATTGGAAATCGAATGTCTATGTCATCTCAATAGTTCTCGCGTGGAAGGAATTTTTGTATATATACGTGTGTGTTCTTTTGAAGTTCTTGTGCAACAACTGAGAGGAAAATGGCTCAAAAAATTGACAATGGGATGAATTTTTTATGGTAACTCATTTACTCTTTGTTAGGATTTTGATTCCATCTCAGATAAATAATAGTTTGGTTATTACCAGTGAATTTTCATTGACTGTGAGAAACAAGGTATTTAGGTGAAGAGAATTGCTACCAAACTAGTACTATGGTACTTCACCTCTCCTTGCTTGGTGCCATCTACTTACATTCTTGTATTTGGTAAAAATTACTTGGTTCTTACTGTTAAGTCTTGCTCTTGTTGTGACACTTGACTGATTGACTGCGATTTCCTTATAAGTTGCTAACTTTCCAGTTTTAAACCTGTTATGTGGTTTGAAGCTTAACATCTTAATTCCATTTGCAGTTCCTTGGGCTCCTGGTGGTTCCAAGTTCACTCGAAACCCTGTCCCGCCATCTGGGGTAATTCTTTTAGTTCCATTCTTGCCATTTGCCAACAAATATGTTATTTCTTTGTTTTCGCATGTTTCCTCACTTGTCTGCAATTCTTGTTGTATTCTATGCATTCTTATTTTTATTTTTTTGGAGTATTCATGTGTCTACCTTTATGAATGTAAGCTATCCTTTTCTTGCTTTTAGAGTAGACATCCACTTGTTTTTGTTTCTTCTTTGTTCATGGTATCTAAAAAATCCAGTATTTTAGCTGGAGAAAATTGAGATTGCACCTCTCACATACCGCACTGTTCTGTTCTGTCCATTGGCCTTCTCTACGGCTATCCAATGTTCATAGTGATTATCAACCCATCATGCTGCAGATTAGAAGAAAAGTAATTAGAGAATCCTCTTCACTTGTCTTTGTTTTGTTTCTCTATAGCAGATAGCTTCTTTCTTCCTACTATTTTAGAATCATTTCTTCCTTTGAATATATTATTTATCTCGGTAGGTGTCAAAAAATGATCTAATTGCTGGAGAAAGATAGGGTGAAGGGAACAGGAGTGTTCATCTTGTCCTGTAATGGGGTTTCTACCCTGTTGCTTAGCTACCTGACCTAGATCCTTTTAGGAGCTTTCAAGCAACTATTAGTAAAATTCCTGATTGATTTAATTGCTTTTTAAATTTTTATCCAGTTCTGATATTTCATTCTTGATGCAGATTGAGATTTTATATGATTATGGTAAAGAAGAAAATGATTAAAACATGATCTTTTCTACCCCAACAAATAAAGGTTAGCCATTTACTTTGTTATTTAGGTTTTCTTTGTTCTTTGTATAATTCCCTTGTCAAAGTTTTGGTTTGTGTCTTACAACTTGCCACTGGTTGGTTGCGCTTTTCTTTAGAAGTTTAGTTGCGATAATCTCTTGGATTTATATTGAAAATACATACATGCAAAAATGTATTAGCAGGGTGTTATTGTGAAAATAATTTCAAGGTTTTTCGAGATACACTCTCCTGAAATCATTTAGTTTATTTAGGGAGTGATTAGTGTGTTCTTGTCTCGAAATAAATGATACTCGACATGTTAGTATCTTTTCAAATTTGAATGATATTTGCACTAAGGATCCAATCTTCTACCAAAGCATCCTCTGTTAAGAAAATGCCATGTCAAATCACGTAGGTACTAGATGCTTTGAACATTTTGTTATTTTTTGTGATGCTAAAACTTTCCAATTTTGGTTGATTCAGGTCTAGAGACTCCTTGAGGGATTCCAACGCAAGGATTCAACAATCGTTTAGCCAAAATCACGGAACTATTCATACGCTCTTGGCAGCAACTCCTTTGTATTCATCCCAGTGAAACGTGATGAAGCTTTAATAACATTAATGTTGATGCTCCTTTTGACTCAAGTGTTGTGTCTGGTTTACGATATGAGATCATTGCTCAGATTGAAAGTACCAAATGGTTGTTGACATTTGCAAAGTAATACTATGATCATGAATCCTTTTTTGTCAAAATCTTATGTTTGCATCTTTTGTCTATATGCCTACGTTGGGTACTTGTGCATTGTGCCATTGAAGACGTTGGAATCAAAGGGTTGCAACCTATGAGCTTTCGGGCATACTGGATATAATTAGTATGAAAAAAGTTGTAGGAACCTAGTGAACCTGTTGGTACGTGTTTTTATTTTGTATCAGTAGGCTTTGAAGTGCCATATCCGGCATAACTAATGGGTATTTAAAAAAAGAAAGAGTTGAAGCGGTACTGGCTATAGTTGTTTATTATATTGGATTCAAATATGAATTTATATTCAAAATCACTATTGGACTTATTTGAATTCAGTCATTTATATCCACTGTTTAATTTTAGAAGAGTTAATTTAATAAATCCAGATATTTAAAAAAAAAAATTGAATACGGAGGATATATTTAGTGAATTTGACAAACAAAATCGATTCATTGCCTAATTCGGAAGAGAGGTCAACAATTTGATATCACAAAAAAGAAAAAGAAAATGTCATTTCAAGGAGGTTTATTAGCTTCGATTCCTTAAAAACACACCACATCATGTATACTCTCATCCATACGCCATTGGATTGAATATTCATTCATTCCCTCTAAAGGGAGAAGTGACGTTTATGAAAACGTGATTCCAAATTGGAAATTTCAATTACGTTGGTGATTGATGTTTCATCTCAATTGACATCTCTGTTATTCATGTTCTTCATCTCCATGCAAATTCTATGACCTACCCACCATTTCCGCAAATGCAAATGGAATCCCATCGGTGATTCCTAGACCCAAACCTCCCATTCCAACCTTTTTATGTCATTCTAATATTTCATCTACCTTTCATATATGCCTACTCTTTGTTTCCTCTTGGGAAGACCAGCTGAGATGGATGATGATAAATTTAAGAGAAGGATGAAGAAGATGAAACGCAGGTATTCCAACCCTACGCCTGCAGTGTTGCGTATAACAGGCTCTGTTGTTACCATGGTGTTGCTCTTATTAACCATCTGCTGCGGTTTCCAATTGACCATTGAACCTGGGCGATACCGCGCCATCGGTGCTCGGGCTTTCCATGTTGGCATCTCCACCATAATCTTCGGCTTTCTATTCCTGATCGTTGGCCTTTCCATTCTGGCTGACATGCTTTTGAATATATCAGAACAGTTGCCGGAGCTATCTGGCGTCCATCAAGGTAGGCTCACTTTCTATTTTTATTTTTTGAGAATGAATAATCTGGGAAATTTGTGTGGGAAAATTGCTTTAAACTGCATATGGTTGGTGGATGTGTGTTCCGTGAAACAGGACAACAGGAGACAAGGACGATGTCGAAAGCAATAAGGCAAGGCCTGGTAACTGTAATCACCATGTTCGTGATATTGTGGGCAATGTACACCGGATTTAGGCTTACAACCGAATCAGGAGAGAGCAAACAATACCTCCTTACGGTTTCCATCGGAGTCACCACCATTTTATTTGGCTTAATTTATTTCATTATCGGACTCGCTGTTGTTCAGGAGCTTGTATTAGAATTTTTTTCCTGTTCTCAATAGAAAAATGACAGAAACAATGCAACATTTCATCACGGTTGTGAATTGTAATGCTTTTCCCATGAAAATTCTTTAGCTTTCCAGCAAGCATGGTTTCCCAATTTTCCCTGTTTCACACTTTAGAACATGCAGGTGGAAGACAAGGAAGCATATGGCTGTTTGTCCTGTTAAACAAACAAGAAAATCTTCAGAAATCATGTCATTTCCGAGAATCTGGGTATAGGTAGAATGTTTTATATCATGGACATCACATAGACGAAATCCATATCAGATTTCCAGTAATGATAATAAGCATGTTCATCCTAAAACAATAGATAATGTACCAGTTTGAAACTATCACCACCAGGCAGTTCAGTCAAAGAAATCATCCAGCCATCCTCTTAAATTAGCAGATGTTATATATTGTATGTTACGTGCAATTATTTCGCATGTAAGTCCAGGGTCGTAGAGGATTATTTCGGAGAAGAAATGAAGAATCAGAACTGCCAAATTTTAAAGAAAGCCTGGTTTTTAGCTCAGTCTTCGCATAATAATGGTGAAGAGTCGAGTATTAGTTGCAAATTGCTCTGCTCTTATGAGACAAGTTTCAAACGCCAATCAACAGCTTTCTTCACTCCCAAAACACAGTAATTTTCAAGAAACAACAACCCATAGGCCTAAAACCTGAACAGAAATTTGTACATAAAAAATGACTCATAAAGAAGTTTTTAGCTAAAACCATTTCAGAAACGTTAGCCATGGAAAACGTTTGGGCCTGGCCCATGGATCAATTCAATTCTAAAAATAAATGATTTCACTAGTTTTTGTAAATGAAAAAGCCATGAAAATGGAGACGTTCAGCAGTCCCATAGGTTTTGTTCTAACAAGTGCATTTTAAAGGATGTTGTCAATTTGTGACGTTAGATGAATAATGGTTGCAGACAAATGAAATGGCTGTTCCATAATAAATAGATAAATTCAAGGTAATCGTTGTGGAATCAAATTCCAATATCATCCTACTTCCCTAGAGTATTAACAGAATGGAAAACTCTCGAGCTTTCACAACAGAATGGAATTTCATTTTGACATGAGAACCCTCAGGTGAGTATTTTGATAACAGAACATCCAAGATGCATATATAATCATTCTGTCACTTTCCACGAGCCACAAAAAAAAAAAAAAAAACATAAGAAATTGAGGACTGATTTAATCAACCCTTTAACGAGTACTTTCTCCCGGTGAATGGCTGGAACTTGGGATCTTCCTTCTTTTCAGGCTGCTCCTGTTTAGCCTGTTTTCCGGGTTCCTGCAAATTAAAAGAAACAACCATATCTTATAGCTTCATTCTTTTCATTAAACCAGACAACCAAAACATGCGGTCTACCTGTTTCGTTTCCTTAGAATGGTTGACATTTGATCCAAATACCAGCTTGCCCTGAGCCTGACGTGCGCTACTTTGTGAACTAGCCCCTGAAGAAGGCTGCCTATTATTCCTATTGGAAACAGCAGGTTCCTTGTCTTTGGTCCCAGACCAAGAAACTGGAGGAGGCTGTTGCTTCAGAGGTTTCCCATCCAACCGTCTTCCTGTACCAGTGAAGGCACTGAACTTTGGTTCAGTCTCTGCCGGAGCTTCTTCAACTGAAGGAAAAAAAATGGTTTTCCTCAGAACAGATAAAAAAAACATTTACTAAGTTGCATCATGAACTTGAGTGCAATATCCTACACAGATGTGAATGTCTTTTGTATCTCACCAGTCAACATAGATCCATAAATTCCCATGAACCGGAATTAATTAGGGTATAACAAGACGAGAAAAGTATCCCTACCAAGCATATTTTTGCTATGTGGTTGTAGAATATTTAACTTAGAATACCAGAAGAAATCTTTTAATAAAATGAAAAAGAAGCAAAACTTACGTTGAGATACAGCACTAGAAATCTGAACAATGAGTTAGAAAGCAAAGAACTCAAGATAAACCATTACATGATATCTACAAAGATATTAGCTCATCACCTTGAGATTGTGCCTTGCTTGAAGTCGGAACAGCAGGCCTTTCCGGCTCTTTGTAATCGAGAGGAGGAGCAAAATCCACCTCACAGTCGGTCTCAATGATACTTATTGCATTGGAAGGCTTCGTCTCTATGATATCTATGTAGTACTTTTTATTGTTATATGCCACCATAATACTGTCCCCAGTAGTCAAACAGGAATAATTCCTCAGTGTCGTCTCTAAGCTGCATTATGAAACAAAAGTGAGATTAGAGTTGAGGTGTCTAAATCTACTTGGAAAGCAACAGGTAGATTACATCCATGACAGCATGAGAAAAAAACAGATTCAAGGAGTTACATTCTCATTTTGCTTACACGAATCTAAATTACACAAACTTCTCAAGGTATATGAGTATATGAATTGATAACTTACTACTAAAATTTCAAAATTCCTTTCTACGCTAACCATCAAACATCAAAGGCTCAAGCATACATATATTCACAATCCTATCCACTCACATAGCTTTTGGGTTTGAAATATCCAAAAAGTCCTTTGTGTGGGGCTGCAATTTAACATAGGTACCCTTTGGAAGAGTTACATTTTTCACCCTCACAATATCTCCCTCCTGTAGGAGCAAATTCTCCATCATCTACATCATAACCATTGAAGACAACGGGTCAAGAATCATATAAGTAGAAGATTTCCTCCATTTTAGTGGACCTAAAGCAATGCCATAATTCTAGTGTGAAGCATAATAATCCAACAAATGTACTGACCCAATATGGCATATAGATCATGCCTTCTTCTGCGATAAACTCTAGCACTCCACAATGGGAGGCACGCTCAGCAGCATCATTCCGAAGCTCAAATAACATTGGATAATCAATATGCAGAGATGCTGCATAATTTGTCATAAATTAACTTTTGGATTATACCGCCAGATTAATGTGAAACTAAGACTAATTACAAAAGTAAAAGTGCTGCCAATATCAAACAACGAACCCAAGCGATCAAGTGCAGATGGAGGCATGATAACTGAAAGAACAGTGAAAGAATGTATATATTAGGAAAGTGATACTCCAAAAGGAACATATTACAAGAACTAAAGGTCAGGAAACTTACTTTTATCACCGCTTTCAATTTGTGGCTGCGGGAAAACAAGGAAAAAAAAAAAAAGGACCAAAATCATGAATAAATGGGAAAGAAGCTAAAAGATTTGCAGGATTTAATATCATAAACCTTCAAATGAAACTAATCAAGTATGATGGGGTTTCAAAGCTGATGACAGATTAATGAATATAAATATTGAATCAAATCAACAATATAACAAAAAGTTGTAGTTTTACAGACCTTTTCAATGAAAGATGCAGGGTAACATCGATAACTCTGCTCAAATGATGTCCCATGGTAACCATATCTATCGAAAAACTGCCACATCAATTTCAAAATTGAATTCAAAACAATTTCCAATGCCACAACCCAAACAAAGCAGGCATTAACATTCTAAAAATGTAAACACTTACCATTTTGTAATGCTTGTAAACAGTCAAACTGGATAACTTACTTCCCTACAAGAATAAAAGATCAGATGAGTCTAAAGATTAACAATAATATCCAACAATACATAAATCTATATATTATATACAACAGCAACAACTTTTGAAGGGAAAAAAGGTTATATTTTAAATTAAAATTCAAAACTTTTATCCCGTAATTTAGTTTGAATGGCACAAGTGAACAGATCTAAGACTAAATTAAAACAGAATAAAATTACCTGAGAGAAAATAAAATTCAATTTCAGGTGCGTTGATCGGAAATCGATGGAGTGATGGAGAGGAAAGATTATGTAAGGTGGTGAATGGAATCATCTAAGATTCGCTTTATCTGCGTTTATTGCACGCTACCTTCAGATTCTGCCACGCGTTCATTTAAAAGAACTGATAGTTTATCATCAATTTTGGGCCAAATTCTGAAAATTTTGGAACTGACCCAAAGTACATACCAGACTGCTCTTTGGCCCATAACAGTTAAAAGATGCCCAATCTAAAATAACAATAATAAATCAATAATTACTCTTATTAAACACTAATTTATTTTAAATTTATTAAAGTAAGTTCTATTATTATGATGTTTTTATTTTTTTATTTTTATATATAAAATCAATAAAAACTTAATTATAATAAGATTTGAACTACATTTTAAACATTTAATTTTACCATTTCAACTAAATATTCATTTCATTTTTAAATATTTTTTAATAAATTTATTATGTATTTTTTCACATTACAATTTAGTAATAATAATAATAGTAGCTATGAGATAGGTTTTTTTTCCTTCTAGAAATTCGCCAGTGGTGTATTCCTTTATTTTGTACTAAGTTTCTTTCTCGGCTTCACTTTTAGTAAAACATATAGTTAGTTACTTATTTAATTAAATAAAATTAATTCAAAATAATATTTTAAAAATCCAAATGTATAATAAATTAAATCACAAATGGTTGTGTTAGGTTTCGATTGTTTTAGATTAAATTAAACTTATGGTTCCTCTACCATATTTAAATTTAGATTTTATTTGATATAATTTGATTCATTTGCATAATATTATTAGTTAGTCGAAATAGTTGATACTCTTGATTATTTCTATTAAAATATTGAGGTCGATTTTAAAAAAAAATTACCCATGCCAACTTCATGCAAAATTATATATATTTATATTACAAAGATATTTTTAAAAGAAATTAACATCATCATTTTAATCGAATAGTTAAAGATAATTACTTAGACTAACCAATGTGATTGTGAAAATAAAGGATCAAAAGTATGCCAAAATTAAATCCCAAATGATAGCATAATAGAGAGATCGGGATTTCAATTTTGCCACTATCTACAATTTTGAAGAACAAAGGTTAATTGTTGTTGTTACAATAGTGGTACACAATTTTATCCAAAAACATGAAGGTCTAGATAATGTGGATTTTTTGGAATATGAAACTAATGATACTACATATGAAAATATTACTGAGGTAGAAAATGTGCTTAACAAACAAAGTGATGATGACAATGAATTCATGGAAGTTATAAGAAATATCATTGCTTGTAGTTTAATGAGTTTGTTTTAACTTGGATACGTTATGATGTATTAATTTAGTAACATTTAAGTTGCATAGATTTAATAGTAATTGTGAACATCATGTGATGACCTGATGGTCAAGGGTGTTCATTGCCCCAAGTATGGTCTAAGTTTGAGTCACGTTGGTTGTTCTGCCTTTATCCTATTATTATAATTCACCAAAAAAAAAATAGTATTTGTTATTATTGAACTAACAATAATTATTATTATATTACTAATATCTAGTATTATATTGATTTTTTTACTTTTGTATAAAAGAAACATGTTAACTTCCAACAGTAATTTTTAATAGCAATGCCAAACATATGAAACTAATAAACCACACACTTTTCAAAAGCACGTTTACTAATCACAACTTTTCAAAAGCATTTCTACAAAAAATTTTAAAAGCATTTTTAAACTGCATAACAATGCCAAACTAGCCTTAATCGAAGATATTTAGATTGATTATTTCAATTTAGTCATATAGAATTGACGGGTTCAATTGGTTATTCAATTATTTATATAAAAATTGAAAAATCAAATCAATTTAACTGGTCGAATACATAGCCTTGTTGGATAATTACTATTGCAAAATAAAGACATTAGCACTGTCAAGTACACAAAATAAGGGACAAATTAATAAATAAATAAATAAATAACTATTGTGCCATGGAGAAACCACTGCTTTAAAAGCGATTTTGCCCTGATCGGTGTAATCGAAAATGGACGTCGCCCCCAAGGCTAATATAGTGCTTCCAAATTCGTACACCTGAATGAGGAAGATAGAATACAATTGATATTGCTCTTCTTAAGTTTACGAGAAATAAGATAAAATATAATTTTAAAGGTGGTCGAAAATTTTGGCTGGAAAAAAACCCATACTAGGATCAATTCCCACAAAAAGTTTGGAGGGGTCACGGACAGTTTCCCTTAAAACTCAAACTCCTAAACAAAACTTCATCTAATGTGATTTTTAGTAAAATAACAAATAAGGATGAGGGAGACGAGAAGAGTGATAGCGACTTTAATTTTTATTGTGTGAAATATGAGGAATATAATCTCAAAAGGGCAAAATGGTCCCAAAATTCAAGGGCCATTTTGCAACGACTAGATTCCAATGGCATATTGTAACGGTCAGATTCCAACAGCATATTGTAATGGTCAGATCCCAACGACCATATTGTAACGGTTAGATTTTTGCATTACTAACATATCCCTACTAATGCAAAAGAAATAAAGATTTTTGGAAAGATGGGAAAAAAAGCAATAGTGAAATTAGCCCTTTTATTTATTTTTTGCTTCTAAATTGTTGATCGTTGCAATATGGCCGTTGAATTTTTAGATCATTTTACCCCTTTGGGAATCCTATAAATAGGAGACTATTTTCCTCATATTTCAAACACCAAAAAAGAAAATTAGAGCCTCTATCACTCTTCTCGTCTCCCTCATCCTTCTTTGTTATTTTATTAAAAATTACATTAGATGAAGTTTTGTTGAGGAATTTGGGTTTTAAGCTGGATCGTTTGTGATCCCTCTAAACTTTCTTGAGAATTGATCCTAGTGTGGTTTTTTTTTCCAACCAAAATTTTCGACCAATTTTAAAATTATTTTTGATTTTATTTCTCATTCGGGTGTACGAATTTGGAAGCACTGTGTTAATTGACCGCCACTAGACATGCGAACGTCTAGACTAGAAATACTGCAATAAATAAATATATGATTAAACAGCGGTGTCCGCAATTATACGAGTTAAATTGTAATATAGTAAAGAATGTTACAACGAAACACTCTGTGAAGCATTCCGAGGATCGTACCCAAGGGTGGTTGAATCAAACTGAAATTAATTTTCTACACTAATAGGACTAAATATTATTAATTTAAAATTTATATTACAAAAAAACCAAATGAAAATGGATTAATCAAATTAACCTAAAATTATCTAAAATAAAAACAACCAATTAACAATCGAAATGAATTCCAATAAAACAAGTAGGGGATTAACTCAATTCAGTGTTCCTAATTAACTTCAGAACTTCGGTTTTATCGAGTTAGCTATTAATCAACTAGTTATTACCTCTCGACTCTAACTAATTAACTAATCGGCCAATACACGCTTACCTCTCAACCTTACTTTTTTGACCGGGATAAATTATAATTTTCTCGGTAAACTATCTCTCGATCTCGTTTATCATTAATTACTTCCTAGGGGCGTCACTTCCTAGGGTTTAATGTCACATAATTTATACCAACTTACTCGGATTGAAACCCTAATTCATTTGTTAAGTAGTCAAACATTCATTCGTTAATCTTCATAAGGAAACTAGATACTCATGGATCTAAATGCAATAATCCTTAAACTCATATTTAGCATACAAAGCAGTAAATTAAATAAAAGAAGGGAATAAGAAAATAAATCTGTTTTGATATCAATTTGTGCGCAGAAGTGGGATTTCCTTTAACAGTTGCGAAGATCACTTTGATTGCAATTGGAATCCAAAAGAAATAAAGAAAAATTATTAAATTAAAAGCTTGGATTGAAATCAAATCCAAGTTAAACAAGAACAAAAATTGTTTAAAGGACTAAATTGAAATAAAATAAAAACTAAAATAAAACCCTAAAACAAACTAAGTGACTTACTTGCCCAAGCTTCTTAAAATGAGGCTAAACATGCCTATTTTTGAAAAGAAATAAATATCGAGACCCTTGTTTTGCAAAGAAAACATAATTGAAATTTTGGTATCGATTTTCAATAAGGTATCGATTTGGTATTGACACCAACTAGGAATTTCTGAAATTAACCTTTAAACTTTGAAAACTTTTCATTTCAATTGTTTTTCATGCTTGAAATTCTCAATTAAGTCCTTTTAGAATTCAAAAATTTTAATATATTTGATTATACGTGATTTAATGATAATTAATTGAGATTTTGTTTAGTAAAGTATTTGTTGATTGTTGGATTTTGTCGTAGCATCTTATTACTCGGGTCTAGCGACCAGGCCTGGTGAGGTGTGTTACAGGATAGTAAACACGAGTGCTTCTAAATATTTCTGTGCCAACAGAGAGATATTCATCGAATTTGAGATTGTAGCTGAAGGTGAACAAGTCTACATGGGTAATTCTAGCAATTGAGAAGGTACTTGGTAAATTAAATATTTTACTTAAGCTTACTTCTGGCAAAACGCTTGCTTTAAATAATGTTTTGTATATTCTTACTTTATGTAAAAACTTGATTAGTGGTGGACTTCTTAATAAGGCAGAC
Source organism: Gossypium arboreum (assembly GCF_025698485.1). NCBI lineage: Eukaryota > Viridiplantae > Streptophyta > Magnoliopsida > Malvales > Malvaceae > Gossypium > Gossypium arboreum. The sequence goes on from NC_069081.1 coordinate 5,052,383, forward strand.
ATTAAACTAGCAAACATGCTTCTTCCGCTACTAGTAAACATGCTAGGGATTCTTAATATGATGATGATCCTAGGAGGACTAAAAGACAGAAAACTACAACTAGTTTTGGTCATAACTTCCTTACTTCTTTTATAATTGAAATTGTTGACTTAATTCAATAAGTGATTCCATTTCTCATACTTTCCTAATAGATGAGGATCCAAAAACATATGATGAAGTTGTAAAATCAATTAATGCTAGTTTTTGTAGATATGCTATTAACGATGAGCTAGAATCTATTATATCTAATCATACTTTTATTTTTTGAACAATTTAATTTTTTCGAGTAAGGCGAGCTTGTGGAATAGTTTTAAAAAATGGAAAACATTGAAAAACTATGTTAAAAGAAATGAAGAAGGGAGGAAAATAAATGGAGAAGCAAAAAAGAATGAAAAAAAAGAAAAGTTAAAAGAACATAAAAGAAAAAAAAAATTACTCAAAATGAAAAAAAAATATAAGGACCAATTGTAGAATTTAACCTAAAATTTTCGTTTGAAATGATGATTTAACGTGCCACATCAGCTTACCATTACATCGTTGATGTCAATTAATGGCTCAATGACTAAAATGTTACAACACGATAACATAAGTGACAAAAACGTAACATTTCAAACATAAGTGACTAACATTTCAAACATAAGTGACTAACATGTAACCTGAGGCAAACAAAAGGACTATTTTAGCAGTTTACCCTTTTTATTTACTTTTCTAATCTGCATTATTTATGAATGAAAATCTTGTGGAGCTAAAATTACGTTTTTCCATTCTTGTAACTGGGTGGTGATTTAATTCCACAAGTATATCCACTGACATTGCAAAAATTATTCAAGTAATGTGGAGTTATACCTCGTATTTGACCCAAAACAACCCGAAACAAAGGATCGTCCTGATGACGCGATTGTCTTGATGTCCTGATGAGTAGAGAAGCAGCATCACGACGACACAACATCCAGTCCAAGTTTTCTGGTTTCTTCTCTCAATTAAACTTTGTTTTAGTTTCCCACATAAATTTTGATTAGTGTAAGTTATTTTAATATTATTTGAGTTACAAATTTAGTCTATAAATAAGCTTTTTACAATCTTAGAAAAATAACCCATTACACATTTATGTATTAGCTTTTACATGCTTTAAGAGAACTTTGTATTTACATTTTGAAGATTCTTATTTCGAGTTTCGGGGTTTAGTTTTATTTTCATCTTTTGTATTCTTCGTTTTTGCCATTGTAGTGAAAGTACCTTTGCCCGTAGTTTTTCCCTCTTTGAAGATTTTTCATATAAAATATTTGTGTTCATTCTATTTCACTTTTATTATTTCATTATTTATACGGATCGATCCTCAACAAAGTAATATCACAATGCGTTCTAGAAATTGAGGTCAAATTTTTTAGAGTAATACCACTCTGCAAGAAGCAACAATTTATTCGAATGACCAGAATTAAAATAAAGTTTTAGTCGAGACGAATTTAGACATTTATAAGTTTATTAAAGTCTTATTTAAGGTTTATCAAGAAGGAATATTGTGAAGCATGTGTCAGACGACGTTGTAGCCATTTGTGACATAGAGTGGCAATCTTCTTGATCATGGCTTTAGAAACAATACTTATTACTATTCTCCACGTCTGTTAGGAATATAGGCCTGCTACGGATGGCCACTAATCCATTTTCCAAATTTTAGAACCAAAAATCTAATGTTCATCCATGATGCTGCCTAATTTTAGTACGCATACTGCCATTAATCAATTTCTGAAATGTTAGAAAGGAATAAATCGAATTGGCCTAATGTTCATCCCCAGTGCTGCCTAGTACTCTCACACTAGCTTACATGACAGGGTCTTTAGGTATGCTTTGCTGGCCACTTTTAGTTGGGAGGTAGAACAAAGTCCCAATCTCGTCACCTTCCTTTTCTTTTACCCTTCCACTTCCATTAGCTACCTTCATTTATATTTTCCTAAACCTCATCATTTATTTATAATTCCTTAAGTTAAAAATAAGTTATTGGTCCGAAGTTTTTTACTTTTATTTTTAAGAATTTATTTATTTTAAAATTTTAAAATTTTAATGGTGTTAAAAATTAGATTTATATTTTAAATTTAAAAATGTAGATAGTCAAAATTTCTTAAAATAAAAGTAAGAGACTAAATTCTAAATGGTTGAAGAATATACTATTTAACCTCCAAATTATGAAAGTTGGATGGCTTTACGAGGGAAAGTATAAGATTTTCTTGTGGGGTTTATATAGAAATTGCTCCCCAACCTCAGCTCTTTAGGGTATGGCTGTCCAAAAACTACATATCATTCATGTATTCATTTTTGTTACTATCATTCATGTATTCATATCATATGTATTTTTGAAGAGTATATTCTATCATGTTTAGGATATGTATAACCAGGTTATGCATGCAGCTAAACAATTTGAGTTTGTAATCTTTAAGGCAGACCCAACCTTTACACACACGTGTACGCATGCAGCATTACGTTCTCCATACTTTGGAGTGGCTTATAAATGAACAAATTCAACAAGTCTTCTGCTTGATAGTATTAAGAAATGAAATCCTTTGTTAGCCATTATAACATATGACATGTATCCTGTAGAAGCCCAAATTGCCCGGGCCCGATTATATCAAAACCCAACCAAACCTCTAAACCCACTAAAACCCTTAACCCATGACCCATTTACATCTACCCAAACCCATTACAAAACCCAATTATTAAACCCAATTCAAAAGCCCATTAAGCCTTCTCAAAAAAAAAACCCTAACCCTAAAAAAAAAAGAAAAAAGAAAAACCTAACCCCCAAAAAAAAAAAAAAAAAAAAAACCTAACCAAAAAAAAATAAAAAAACCTAGCCACCTAACCACTTTCCCACTTGCCCCATTTTTCCTCCCATTGTCTACCACCACCACCTACAAAATAGAAAAAAAAAATAGAAAATCATGTAAAAGATGGCTATAAAAAGCCATTCAAAAATCATGTAAGAAAGAAGAGGGAGGATTTTACAAGGATTGAAGAAAAAAAACAAAAAATCCTTCAAATTTTGAACACAAAAATATCAATAAAAGGTTGCATTTTTCTTTTTTCCTCTTCTTTCGAATCTTTTTCTTTTTTTTGTGTTGTTTTTTTCTTTCTTTATATATACATATATTGTTAAGAATTTTTTTCCGTACACTGTGGGGTGTGGCGCACCATGATGATTGGCGACCGACGATCGACCGGTGATCGGCCCCCCTTGGCCGGATTTCCTTTCCCTCCTCTCTTCTCTCTTCTTTCCCCCTTCTTCTTTTTTAAGTATTTTATATATATTATGTATATATTTTTTAATGCCATTAGTTATATATTTCTTATGTATATATTCTTAGATACTATTATATATACATATATATATATTTTAAATACCATATTGTGTATATATTATTATTACAAATTATTACTATTGCTAGTATTATTATAACTATTATTATATTAGTGTATATTTTATGTACATATGTATATATATATTTGTACATATCATTATTTTATATTATTGTTGTAAATTTTATGTATATATTTTTTATGTACGTTTCCTAATATTTTCTTTTATTGTAGATATTATTATTATTATTACATACTTTTATTATATGCATATATATATACATATGTATTTTTATGTACATATTATTATTTTATATTATTATTACCAAATATATCATTTTCCTATTTTATTATTAGTACATGATTTGTTTTTATTTTGTAAATATCATTATTATTGTTATTCTAATATTCTAGTATTCCATGTTAATATTTTTCATTAATGATATCATTTTTTTTCGTCCTTTATCTATTTTAATTTCTCACTTTAGGAATATTTTTTCTCATGTTTTAATTAATTTCAAAAATAAGGCAATGTACCGATTTAATATTAAGCCATCGATTTCATCGCTATGTTGGGTGAAATTAAATGGCTTGTGTTAAAAAACGTGACACCCTTTCTAAAAAATCGAAAACTAAAATTCTCATTTTCAATCGGATCACGATTAAATATTATATTGAACTCGTATTTTGAAAATCAAGTCAACACATGTTTAGGAGATACCAATTTTGGGCGTCGCGAGGGTGCTAATACCTTCCTCACAGCGTAATCGACTCGAACCCCAATTTTTCTCTGGACTTTCACGTAGACCTAAATTTGGCCTTCTTTTTGTTTTAAAATAATTTTATTAGGTGTCCGATCACACCTATAAAAAGGATCGTGGCGACTCCTTTGTTAATGAAATCGAAAGTTGGTTTTCAAATGTTTAATAAATCGCCACAATTAGCGACCAAGCGAAACAAATTTTTTTTTTTACGTCGCTACAGATGGCGACTCCACTGGGGACCCTTTTTGAGAGTCGAGTCGAACTAAACTCGCGTTGTCAAAATTTTCAAAGTTCCTTGTTCAAATTAACATTTAGTCGTGATCTTCAAATTTTTTGTTTTCAAAAAAAAAATCATGCATTTGCATCGTGTTGTATATATTCTAACTTGTTTTATCCGGTTGTTTTTCAGCTTTAAATTTTTGTGATTTTAGTTTTGGTTTAGTTTTTTAAATAAAACGTAAAGGTTTGCAAGTTTCTCCCCACACACCGTGCACGTGCATTTTTGTTGCATGACATGAGCTCTCTACCCGGGCTCCGTCCGTTTAAGTGAAAGTAAACGCTACGCCTTCGTGAGTTAACTCGTCCCTCCGCACAAGCTAGTGAATACTTTCGGGTTACATATGACTTATGCTTTCGTGAGTTAACTTGTCCCTCCGCATAGGCATAAGTAAATGTAATCCCTCGAATTGAACTCGTGAGCCTGTGATAGGCTATGACCGAGGCTCCGTGCTAATCTTATCAGATGATAGTACGGGCAATTCGAGTACCTATCTAGAACCAAAACGGAAATAATGAACCATACGAGCCACCTAACTAGAGCCATGTCGAACCTCTGTCCGTTTAGTAGTCCCCAAAATAAGTGCACGGGAGGAATGCCTCTTGCCTTTTGCATTTTCACTTTCTATATAAGAGGATTGGGTCTGTTTAATAAACTAGGTCGAGTAGTTCGATTTGTTGAAGTTCTCTATGTTTTTCTGCCTGTATTAAATTACTAATCAAGTTTGTTTGTCTTTGCTTTATTGTTTTTCATCATGCATTATAGGCATCATATTAGGAAGGTGTTGATTAAAGATTGGTTGCCAAAACGGGTTTCTAATGGAGGAGTCAATTATCGAGTGACCAAAACATTGTGTAATACTCCTTTGATTAAGGAAATGCCTAAGCAGGGCTATCTTGAAATTAACACCAAATTTTTGCATATTCATTCATGACTGACATTCATTTGACATTCATGCATTCATTCATGCATTCATTCATACATTGCATATCCCATACTCGGTCGCTGAAGATAAAATATATAATTCGCAGTTGTAATACCACAAGACTGGAACCACGTCATCCGTATAAAACTCGCCGACAAGCTAGAGTAATGGAGGCTGAATTCAATGAGAAAATTGAAAGATTGAAAAAGGCCGAGAACCAGAATGGGAGCCTATGGAATTCCCTCCTTTGTCAAGAACATTTACGTCTACGGAATGATATACCCGAGGCGAGGACAATGCATAAGGCACAATGTTAATGATCGAAAAGGGTTTTCAGAACATCAATATAAATGTCATTGACAAAGGAGCTGACACAAGTAAAGATGTCTCAAGGATACGCCTTTGTCCCCCTGGTTTCATGTTGAACAATTGGACTGCCGAGGACCTTCTTGTAGTTTATAAGTCTTTAGAGTAATGCTCAAACATTAACATTCTATTGTGTCCTTAGATATAATAGAATTCTTTTGTAAAGCTTGCATTCGCTCTTTATCATTCAAATGAATATCAATGAAGATGCATTTTGTCATGATCTTCGCATTATCACTAATTTCATAATCATTTTCTCATTTCATAGCTTTGTCCTTACATTTGCCTCATGCCATGCCATAACATTTCGTTTGTTGGTTCCAATACTTGGATGCCCTCTATAGTTCCTTTTCCATTCAACTTTCGGTGCTCGGGCGTCAACAAAGATGAACAAACCCGTTCTGAGTCCTGAAATCGATTTTGAGAAGGCTGTTTGTTTAAGAGAATTCGAAGCCGAAGAAAACGCTGAACACTATGTCTCGTCTCCTGATTTGCTAAGAATGGTGGAACAAGAGGATAAACAGATTTTGCCTCATCAAGAATCTGTTGAAACAATAAATCTGGGAACTGAAGAAAGAAGGCAAGAAGTGAAGATTGGGACTTCTATTTCAGGGGGCACCAGGCATAATTTGATTGCTTTACTCCGCGAATACAAAGATGTATTCGTATGGTCATATCAGGACATGCCAGGATTGGATGAAGATGTAGCGGTCCATAAGCTCCCATTAAAGCCAGAATGCAAGCCTATTCAACAAAAGCTAAGACGGATGAGGCCTGAGATGTTGTTGAAGATAAAAGAGGAAGTCAAGAAGAAATTTGATGTTGGCTTCCTACAAGCCTCCAAATATCTAGAATAGGTGGCTAACATAGTCCCGGTACCAAAGAAAGACGGCAAAGTACGAATGTGCGTGGATTATCGTGACCTGAATCGAGCAAGTCCAAAAGATAATTTTCCCTTACAACACATTGATACGTTGGTGGATAACACGGCAAAACATTCATTGTTTTCCTTCATGGATGGATTCTCGGGGTACAATCAGATCAAAATGGCCCCGGAAGATATGGAGAAAACTACTTTCGTAACAATGTGGGGAACATTCTGCTACAAGGTGATGCCATTCGGGTTAAAGAATGCTGGGGCAACATATCAGAGGGCTATGGTGACGTTATTCCATGACATGATGCATAAAGAAATAGAGGTCTCGTCGACGATATGATTGCTAAATCCGAGGGAAGAAGAGCATGTAGTGAATCTCAAGAAGTTGTTCGACAGTGAGAAAGTTCCGATTAAAGCTCAATCCACCAAATGTACGTTTGGGGCTACCTCGGGAAGTTGCTAGGCTTCATTGTCGATGAAAGAGGTATCGAGGTTGATCCAGATAAAATAAAATCCATTCAAGAGTTACCATCTCCGCGCACGCAAAAGGAAGTTAGAGGATTTTTAGGGAGATTAAATTACATCGCCCGATTTATCGCTCAGCTTACCAACCAATGCGACCCAATCTTTCGACTTTTTCGAAAACATAACCCTGGAGAATGGAATAAGGAATGCCAGGTGGCCTTTGATAAAATAAAGCAATATTTGTCTAGTCCTCCAGTGCTAGTACCACCAACTCCGGGAAGACCATTGATATTGTATTTAATTGTGTTTGAAAATTCAATGGGTTGCGTACTGGGGCAACACGACGAGTCAGAAAAGAAAGAAAAGGCGATCTACTACCTCAGTAAAAAGTTCACTGAATATGAGGCAAAGTATTCATCCATTGAAAAATACTGTTGCGCTCTGGTTTGGGTAGCTCGGAGACTGAGACAATATATGTTGTAACATACGACATGGCTAATTTCAAAGCTAGACCCAATAAAATACATGATGGAATCACCGGTACTCTCAGGAAGAATGGCACGATGGCAGATCCTCCTATCAGAATATGACATTGCCTATGTAAGTCAGAAGTCGATAAAAGGGAGCGCAATAGCTGATTTCTTAGTGACTCGAACGACGGAGGAATATGAGCCCTTGAAATTTGATTTCCCAGACGAAGACTTAATGTGCATCACAGAAATGGAATCCGAGTCATCAAAAGAGAAGTCATGGAAGATGTGCTTTGATGGTGCGTCTAATGCTTTAGGGCATGGAATTGGAAAAATCCTGGTATCACCAGACGGGAATCATTATCCGTTCACTGTAAGACTGAATTTATTCTGTACCAATAACATAGCAGAATATGAGGCCTGTATCATGGGACTTCGTGCAGCTATTGAACGAAACATCGAAATCTTAGAGGTGTACGGAGACTCAGCCCTAGTGGTTTACCAAATCCGTGGAGAGTGGGAAGTGAGGGACCCAAAATTGATTAAGTACAGTGATTTAGTAGCTGAATTGATCAAAGAATTCAAAGAAATAACTTTTCATTACTTCCCACGAGAAGAAAACCAATTGGCTGATGCCCTCGCCACTTTGGCTTCAATGTTCAAAGCAAGTAAAGAAGCAGAAATAATGCCCCTCAAAATGAGCATATACGAGGTCCTTGCACACTGTTGTAGCATTGAGAAAGAGGCAGACGGACGGCCATGGTTCCATGATATCTTAGAATATATTAAGAATCAAAGCTATCCCGAACAAGTGAATGAGAACGACAAAAGAACAATCAGAAGAATGGCAGCGGAATTTGTTCTTGATGGGGATATCCTGTATAAAAGAGGAAAGGATCAAGTACTTTTGAGATGCGTGGATGATGTTGAAGCCGAAAGATACTTGAAGATGTCCATGAAGGAATCATGGGACACATGCCAATGGTTTCATATGGCGGAAAGATTATGAGACTCGGTTACTCTTGGTTGACGATGGAAAGCGATCGCATTAGTTTTACCGAAAATGCCACAAATGTCAAATCTCTGGCGATAAAATTCATGTAGCCCTTCGCCCTTCACGTCATGACTTCTCCGTGGCCTTTTTCTATGTGGGGCATGGATGTCATAGGGCCTATTTTCCCGAAAGCTTCTAATAGACATCGATTCATTTTTGTGGCCATTGATTACTTCACAAAATGGATAGAAGCCGCTTCGTTTGCCAATGTAACCAAGACTGCAGTTTGCAGGTTTTTGAAGAAGGAAATCATTTGTCGATATAGTTTGCCTGAAAGAATCATTTCGATAACGCCATGAATCAATAACAATATGATGAAGGAAGTATGCGAGCAATTCCAAATAAAACATCATAACTCCTCGCCTATCGCCTAAAGATGAGCGGGTCATTGAAGCGACCAATAAAAATATTAAGAGGATCATTGGGAAAATGATCGAGACGTTTAAAGATTGGCACGAGAAGCTTCCATTTGCTTTGTTTGCATATCGCACATCTGTCACGAACATCTACGGAGCAACTCCTTTCTCTCGGTTTATGGAATGGAAGTCATGCTACCTATCGAGGTTGAGATCCTTTCTCTACGAGTCTTAATGGAATCAAAGTTAGAAGAAGCGAATGGGTACAAGCTCGATATGATCAGTGAACCTCATTGAAGAAAAGCATCTCGAGGGCAATTTGTCACGGCGGATGTACCAAAAAAGAATGATAGCGACCCATGATAAGAAGGTACGACCAAGAGAATTCCATGAAGGAGAACTTGTCTTTGAGAAAATTCTCCCAATACAAAAAGATCTGCGAGGAAATGGGCACCAAATCGGGAAGGATCGTGACGTCGTAAAAAGGCATTCTCGGGAGGAGCTTTGATCCTTACCGAGATGGATGGGAAAGAGTTGTCGAATCCAATGAACTCGGATCTTGTGAAGAAATATTATGCTTAAGATGAAAACCGAAAAGGGCATCTTAAAAAAAAGGGATCAAGGTGAAAACCCGAAAAGGCGTCTTGATTAGTACAAAAGATTAGGATGAAAACCGAGAGGCGTCCTAATGAAACACACTGGCGGTCGAACGATAGGTCAAGCAGTGAGGCTACAGATTTGAAGCATTTCGAAAGCTCGAAATCTTCTACGCAAGAAGCCGCTCGAAAAGATTTTTGATTGAGGAACGAGGAAGAGTTCATGTGTTGAATATCTAGAGCATTTGTATCCGTTGAATACGATCCTTTCTTTCTTTTGACATTTTTACTCTCATTGGTTAACTTGCTTTGTTTGCCACATTTGAAATAGATGAATATGAAATATCATTTTGTCCCTATCGACCTTTTCATGCATCTCATTATGTGTTTATTTACATGATAAATGGTGAAATGACATACTCTAAACAAAAGAAATGTTAAGCATTACGGATGAAAATTTGATAAGCACAAGAGTCTCAAAGTAAGAACAAAGTTCAATCGAAAGTGGAAGAGTGATATCGAGAAACGTCGATTACTCGTGAAGCTTGAAGATGTATAAGGCACGAAGAGAAAGTCGAGAATCAAAGCAATGAACACAGATCCTCAACAATCGTGGCTAAATGGACATACGACAAACATGCTTAAGGAGCACTGCATAATCATGTAGGCATAAAAGCATTTAAGACAAACATGTGTATATCATGATAACATCATACATGGCATATACAGGTACTCCAACAGAGCAAGAAATCTTGAATGAGAGTCGAACTAAATCAAAGGAAAAGACACCCGAATTCTACTAAAGGACAGGTTTTGGTATTTTGATGTTTTTAATTCATGCTTTTCAAGGAAAATCAACTCATATTGTGAGAGATGAGTTGAGCCTCAAGACACGTTGAGGTATTTTTAATTGTTGTTTTCAAAATCAACTCATATTGCGAGAAGTGAGTTGAGCCTCGGGACACGCTGAGGTATTTTTAGTTGACTCATATTGCAAGAAGTGAGTTAAGCCTTTTAATTTTTGTTTTTCAAAATCAACTCATATTGCTAGAGGTGAGTTGAGCCTCAGGGCACGCTGAGGTATTTTCAATTTTTGTGTTTTAATCAACTCATATTGCGAGAGATGAGTTGAGCCTCAAGACACGTTGAGGTATTTTTAATTTTTGTTTTCAAAATCAACTCATATTGCGAAAAGTGAGTTGAGCCTCGGGACACGCTAAGGTATTTTTAGTCTATGTTTTAAATTGACTCATATTGCGAGAGGTGAGTTAAGCCTTTTAATTTTGTTTTTCAAAATCAACTCATATTGCTAGAGGTGAGTTGAGCCTCGAGCACGCTTGAGGTATTTTCAATTTTGTGTTTTAATTTCAACTCATATTGCGAGAGGTGAGTTGAGCCTCGAGTCACGTTGAGGTATTTTCAATTCATTTTCAATTTACGTTGTTCAAGAATCAACTCATATTGCGAGAGGTGGGTTGAACCTTTTAATTTCTACTTTTTCAAAATCAGCTCATATTGCGAGAGGTGAGTTGAGCCTCAAGACATGCTGAGGTATTTTCAATTTTTGTCTTTCAAAAATTCAACTCATATTGCGAGAGATGAGTTGAGCCTCAAGACACGTTGAGGTATTTTTAATTGTTGTTTTCAAAATCAACTCATATTGCGAGAAGTGAGTTGAGCCTCGGGACACGTTGAGGTATTTTTAGTTGACTCATATTGCGAGAGGTGAGTTAAGCCTTTTAATTTTTGTTTTTCAAAATCAACTCATATTGCTAGAGGTGAGTTGAGCCTCGGGGCACGCTGAGGTATTTTCAATTTTTGTGTTTTAATCAACTCATATTGCGAGAGATGAGTTGAGCCTCAAGACACGTTGAGGTATTTTTAATTTTTGTTTTCAAAATCAACTCATATTGCGAGAAGTGAGTTGAGCCTCGAGCACGTTGAGGTATTTTTAGTTTATGTTTTAAATTGACTCATATTGCGAGAGGTGAGTTAAGCCTTTTAATTTTGTTTTTCAAAATCAACTCATATTGCTAGAGGTGAGTTGAGCCTCGAGAACCTGAGGTATTTTCAATTTTGTGTTTTAATTTCAACTCATATTGCGAGAGGTGAGTTGAGCCTCGAGTCACGTTGAGGTATTTTCAATTTCTGTTTTCAATTTACGTTGTTCAAGAATCAACTCATATTGCGAGAGGTGGGTTGAACCTTTTAATTTCTACTTTTTCAAAATCAGCTCATATTGCGAGAGGTGAGTTGAGCCTCAAGACATGCTGAGGTATTTTCAATTTTTGTCTTTCAAAAAATCAACTCATATTGCGAGAGGTGAGTTGAGCCTCGGGACACGCTGAGGTAATTTCAATTTCTGTTTTCAAAATTCAACTCATATTGCGAGAAATGAGTTGAGCCTCAAGACACGTTGAGGTATTTTCAATTTCTGTTTTCAAAACAAAAAAAAAAAATCAACTCATATTGTGAGAGGTGAGTTGAGCTTCAGATCACACACTGTGGTATTTTTTTCAATTTATATTGCGAAAGGTGAGTTGAGCTTGTAATTTCTGCGAGAGGTGAGTTGAGCCTCGGGTCACATGTCGAGGTATTTTCAAAATCTGTTTTTCAGATTTTGTTTTCAAAAATCAACTCATATTGCGAGAAGTGAGTTGAGCCTTGGCTCACGTGCTGAGCTATTTTCAATTTCTGTTTTTTTTTTCAAAAAAATTCAACTCATATTGCGAGAGGTGAGTTGAGCTTTTTTTCTGCGAGAGTTGAGTTGAGTCTTTTAATTTCTGTTTTTCAAAAATCAACTCATATTGCAAGAGGTGAGTTGAACCTTCAGTCACATATCGAGGTATTTTCAAAATCTACTTTTCAAGTTAAGTTTCAAAAAATCAACTCATATTGCGAGAGGTGAGTTGAGCCTTGGCTCACGTGCTGAGCTATTTTCAATTTCTGTTTTTTTTTTTCAAAAAAATTCAACTCATATTGCGAGAGGTGAGTTGAGCTTTTTTTCTGCGAGAGTTGAGTTGAGTCTTTTAATTTCTGTTTTTCAAAAATCAACTCATATTGCGAGAGGTGAGTTGAACCTTCAGTCACATATCGAGGTATTTTCAAAATCTACTTTTCAAGTTAAGTTTCAAAAAATCAACTCATATTGCGAGAGGTGAGTTGAGCCTTGGCTCACGTGCTGAGCTATTTTCAATTCTGCTTTTAATGTCTGTTTTTAGAGAGTCAATTCATATTGCGAAAAATGAGTTGAGCTCGGGATCACATGCCGAGTAGAGAATAAAGATTGAAGGCGATTAAAGACGTGATTCTGTCTCCTTAAAGTTGCAGTGGAGTTGATCGAGGTATCGATCTTGCCTTTCCGAGTCGCAGAAGAAAAGACCACAAACCTTATCTCACCGAGCGATAGAAGAGTAGATTGAAGTTGTAGATCTCACCTTTCTGAAGTTACAGCGAAGTAGATCGAAGCCATACATTTCATATCCTTGAAGTTACATCGGAATAAATTGAAGCTACAAGGCGTATATCACAAGATGCAGTGGAGTGAACCAAAGCTACAAGATGCGGTGGACTGAAAAGGGACTAACTAAACAAGAAGAGTTCCAAAGCAAGTCAAGACCTAGCAAGACCGGGCAAATTTGGTCTTCCTTGAAAGTCTTTGCCCTATTATCGTTGCACGACAATGAGCAAAGAGGGGCAGCTGTAGAAGCCCAAATTACCCGGGCCCGATTATATCAAAACCCAACCAAACCTCTAAACCCACTAAAACCCTTAACCCATGACCCATTTACATCTACCCAAACCCATTACAAAACCCAATTATTAAACCCAATTCAAAAGCCATTAAGCCTTCTCAAAAAAAAACCCTAACCCTAAAAAAAAAAGAAAAAAGAAAAACCTAACCCCCCAAAAAAAAAGAAGAAAAAAGAAAAACCTAACCAAAAAAAAATAAAAAAACCTAGCCACCTAACCACTTTCCCACTTGCCCCATTTTTCCTCCCATTGTCTACCACTACCACCTACAAAATAGAAAAAAAAAATAGAAAATCATGTAAAAGATGGCTATAAAAAGCCATTCAAAAATCATGTAAGAAAGAAGAGGGAGGATTTTACAAGGATTGAAGAAAAAAAAAACACAAAAATCCCTTCAAATTTTGAACACAAAAAAATATCAATAAAAAGGTTGCATTTTTTCTTTTTTTCCTCTTCTTTCGAATCTTTTTTCTTTTTTTTTTGTGTTGTTTTTTTTTCTTTCTTTATATATACATATATTGTTAAGAATTTTAGTACGCATACTGCCATTAATCAATTTCTGAAATGTTAGAAAGGAATAAATCGAATTGGCCTAATGTTCATCCCCAGTGCTGCCTAGTACTCTCACACTAGCTTACATGACAGGGTCTTTAGGTATGCTTTGCTGGCCACTTTTAGTTGGGAGGTAGAACAAAGTCCCAATCTCGTCACCTTCCTTTTCTTTTACCCTTCCACTTCCATTAGCTACCTTCATTTATATTTTCCTAAACCTCATCATTTATTTATAATTCCTTAAGTTAAAAATAAGTTATTGGTCCGAAGTTTTTTTACTTTTATTTTTAAGAATTTATTTATTTTTAAAATTTTAAAATTTTTAATGGTGTTAAAAAATTAGATTTATATTTTAAATTTAAAATGTAGATAGTCAAAATTTCTTAAAATAAAAGTAAGAGACTAAATTCTAAATGGTTGAAGAATATACTATTTAACCTCCAAATTATGAAAGTTGGATGGCTTTCTGAGGGGAAAGTATAAGATTTTCTTGTGGGGTTTATATAGAAATTGCTCCCCAACCTCAGCTCTTTAGGGTATGGCTGTCCAAAAACTACATATCATTCATGTATTCATTTTTGTTACTATCATTCATGTATTCATATCATATGTATTTTTGAAGAGTATATTCTATCATGTTTAGGATATGTATAACCAGGTTATGCATGCAGCTAAACAATTTGAGTTTGTAATCTTTAAGGCAGACCCAACCTTTACACACACGTATACGCATGCAGCATTACGTTCTCCATACTTTGGAGTGGCTTATAAATGAACAAATTCAACAAGTCTTCTGCTTGATAGTATTAAGAAATGAAATCCTTTGTTAGCCATTATAACATATGACATGTATCCTGTAGAAGCCCAAATTGCCCGGGCCCGATTATATCAAAACCCAACCAAACCTCTAAACCCACTAAAACCCTTAACCCATGACCCATTTACATCTACCCAAACCCATTACAAAACCCAATTATTAAACCCAATTCAAAAGCCCATTAAGCCTTCTCAAAAAAAAACCCTAACCCTAAAAAAAAAGAAAAAAGAAAAACCTAACCCCCCCTAAAAAAAAAGAAGAAAAAAGAAAAACCTAACCAAAAAAAAATAAAAAAACCTAGCCACCTAACCACTTTCCCACTTGCCCCATTTTTCCTCCCATTGTCTACCACCACCACCTACAAAATAGAAAAAAAAAATAGAAAATCATGTAAAAGATGGCTATAAAAAGCCATTCAAAAATCATGTAAGAAAGAAGAGGGAGGATTTTACAAGGATTGAAGAAAAAAAAAACACAAAAATCCCTTCAAATTTTGAACACAAAAAAATATCAATAAAAAGGTTGCATTTTTTCTTTTTTTCCTCTTCTTTGAATCTTTTTCTTTTTTTTGTGTTGTTTTTTTCTTTCTTTATATATACATATATTGTTAAGAATTTTTTTCGGCCACTGTATGGTGGTCAAGGCCAACGATGAACGGCGACCGACGATCGGCGGTGATCGGCCCCTTGGCCGGATTTCCTTTCCCCTCTCTCTCTTCTTTCCCCTTCTTTTTTAAGTATTTTATATATATTATGTATATATTTTTAATGCCATTAGTTATATATTTCTTATGTATATATTCTTAGATACTATTATATATACATATATATATTTTTAAATACCATATTGTGTATATATTATTATTACAAATTATTACTATTGCTAGTATTATTATAACTATTATTATATTAGTGTATATTTTATGTACATATGTATATATATATATTTGTACATATCATTATTTTATATTATTGTTGTAAATTTTATGTATATATTTTTTATGTACGTTTCCTAATATTTTCTTTTATTGTAGATATTATTATTATTATTACATACTTTTATTATATGCATATATATATACATATGTATTTTTATGTACATATTATTATTTTATATTATTATTACCAAATATATCATTTTTCCTATTTTATTATTAGTACATGATTTGTTTTATTTTGTAAATATCATTATTATTGTTATTCTAATATTCTAGTATTCCATGTTAATATTTTTCATTAATGATATCATTTTTTTTGTCCTTTATCTATTTTAATTTCTCACTTTAGGAATATTTTTCTCATGTTTTAATTAATTTCAAAAATAAGGCAATGTATCGATTTAATATTAAGCCATCGATTTCATCGCTATGTTGGGTGAAATTAAATGGCTTGTGTTAAAAAGCGGATACCCTTTCTAAAAAATCGAAAACTAAAATTCTCATTTTTCAATCGGATCACGATTAAATATTATATTGAACTCGTATTTTTGAAAATCAAGTCAACACATGTTTAGGAGATACCAATTTTGGGCGTCGCGAGGGTGCTAATACCTTCCTCACAGAATCGACTCGAACCCCAATTTTTCTCTGGACTTTCACGTAGACCTAAATTTGGCCTTCTTTTTGTTTTAAAATAATTTTATTAGGTGTCCGATCACACCTATAAAAAAGAATCGGTGGCGACTCCCTTTGTTAATGAAATCGAAAGTTGGTTTTCAAATGTTTAATAAATCGCCACAATTAGCGACCAAGCGAAACAATTTTTTTTTTTACGTCGCTACATATCCAAACTTCATCTGGTTGCCCATTGTAAACAAAACAAACCCATATACTACTGGTTATATAATTTGCTCAAGGCAACAATGGGACAGAATTGTATAAGCTTTAGAATGTAGAACCCTAACTTGAAGTAAAATGAAAAGAAAAAAACTATGATCAGATCAATAAGATATTTGTATCAATAACCAATCACCATACCAATGCTTGAAACATCTAAATCTTGCTCTGTTGATACAGCGGATCGATCTCTTTCTCAAGGTCAAAATTCGGCGGTCCTTTAATCCAATGTCCATCAATGGAAACTAAAGGTGCATTCAATCCATCATCCATGGAATCACCAACCCCTTTCGCTTTAGCCTCCCTTGGCATAACAGGGTACTTCCCTGAGAAGCAAGCATAGCAAAACTTTGGAGAATCAGTAGATAACATCTTCTTCAGGCTATCAAATGGCAGAAATGCAAGTGAATCACATCCAATGAACTTTCTAATCTCCTCCACACTCATTCTATTAGATATCAACTCTTCGGCGCTTGGTGTGTCCACTCCATAATAGCAAGAACCTATAATTGGTGGGCTTGCAATCCTCATATGAATCTCCTTGGCCCCTGCTTCCTTAATTAACCTAACAATTTTCGAAGATGTGGTTCCTCTAACGATCGAGTCGTCCACCACCACCACCCTCTTACCTTCCAGGACGCCACGAACCGGCGAAAGCTTGAGCTTAACGCCAAAGTCCCTAATCTTCTGCGAAGGCTCGATGAAAGTTCTTCCAACATAGTGAGACCTGATGAGTCCTTGCTGAAATGGTACCCCTGCTTTGGCTGCATAACCAAGAGCAGCCACCACCCCTGAATCCGGCACTGCAATCACGACATCGCAGTCTACGGGAGACTCGGTCGCAAGTATATCCCCGAAAACCCGTCTTGATTCATAAACAGACCGTCCAAAAACAAGGGAATTAGGCAGTGCAAAATAGATATGCTCGAAAATGCATTGCTTTGGTTCAGGGTGGGGCATCAAGCACAGTGATTGAACCCCATCTTTTTTATCCACCACCAGTACCTCACCAGGGTACACCTCTCTCTCATACGTCGCCTCAATCAAATCAAGAGCACAAGTCTCAGAGGCAAACACAACAGCACCATTACTCCTCCTTCCCATTACCAAAGGCCTGAATCCATATGGGTCCCGCACTGCAACAAGCTTGTCCCCAGTCACAAACACCATTGAATATGCCCCTTCAAGCTTCTCACAAGCATCAACAATCCTCAAAAGGAAAGGCCTCGCTTTTGATATAGCGATCAAATGAAGCACCACCTCAGTATCAGAACTAGTATTGAAAATTGAACCATTATGTTCAAGCATAGCCCTCAGAGCTCTGTAGTTCACCAAGTTCCCATTGTGTGCAACCCCAACAGACCCAAACCGGTATCCAGCAACAAAAGGCTGCACATTTTTTAACATGGAGGAACCGGCAGTTGAATATCTAACATGTCCAATTGCCATTTCACCGGATAATTGGTCGAGCTTAGACTCATTAAACACCTCAGATACTAAACGAACCCCAGTAACTGTCTGAAGAACATTATTGTTCACAGCTACAATACCAGCGCCTTCTTGTCCGCGATGCTGAAGCGCATGGAGAGCTAAATAGCAGAGACGAGACGCTTCAGGGTCACCAAAGATACCCACAACACCGCACTCTTCACGGGGCTTATCGTCATCATCACTAAAAGAAGAGACAATATCGCCTTCTGGGCCACTTTTGTTTGGTGGAAACAAGTCAGAGATGGGGTTTTTAGAGGAGGTGATAAACTGAGATTTAAGGGAATGGGAAAAGGGTTTGCAAGGGAAAGAAGAGGAGTTTGGAAAGAGAGAAAAGGAGGGTTTTTGAGGCGAGTTGAGAGAAAAAGAAGGGAGTTTAGAGATGGGGTTTGAGGGAGTTGATGAAAGATTGACGGTGGCTGCCATGGATGATTTGCTATTCAGTTTTAGGAAGAGGAAGAGGATGGTTTAAAGAAAGAAGACTCTGTTTCTTGGTTTCTTTGGACATACAGGAGAATCAAAGGGAGGCGGGCGTCGATTAAAGTGGGCTTGTCACCACCAGATTCTCAATTGAGTCATCAGATTCTTTGTTTTCTTTTTGACTAATCTCACCGTGAACACTTATATGACCCTCTTGTTCATATTCTCCACTCACAACAATTAGGATGGGAAAGAATCTTAACCTTTCTCATATTTTTCATGCACCGTGTCCATCAAATTTCTATTACAATTTACAATAACCCTACTTCTATTCATATCCAATCGCAATAAGCATCCACAAATATCTTTATTTTTATGAAATTAAATTTATTTAATTCTCAAAAATATATCCTCAATTAAAATTTCACTTCTTTTATGTATATAAAAAGCTTTTATTCAATAAATTTAAGAAATAATATATTAATTTAATTTAACCCAATTGTGAAAAATCAAATTAATGCCAAATCTCCTTTTTCTTTCTCTTTATACAAAACAAGAAAAAAAGTCAAAAAGGATTACTTTTTCCTTACTTTTAGTAAAACACAATTATTTTCATTCCATTCTTTTTCCTAAAAAACTAATTATGTTCAGCCTAGCGGTCCGAGAATACCTTATCTTATTTTAGGGTTGTCTTTTTGACCTTTTTAGTCAAAATTTGGACTCTTTTGAATGCTGATTTTCGCCACACTTGACACATTAAATTATCAAAGGTAAATTTATACTAATTCTTAACATCTGATCTCATATAATTTTTTTAATAATTAGCTTCTTAGATTTAATCTTTTTATTTAAAAAATAATATGGTTTTTATTTCATTATTTATTATTTAAGTTAATTAAATTTTAACTCGGCTGGCATCGATATTATTGTTGATGTAAGTCTATATTGAACCATAAAATCCACTTGAGTTTGAACCTTCATGAGAATACATGTTAGGTCAACTTTTTTTGGACATAATGTGTGTGATATAAATTATATTTAACAATAAAAAATGCACTTTAATATTTTTATTGTTTTATATAGTTTTGATATAATAGTAAAATGTTTTTTTCTTATGTTTAAGACATATCATATGACTTAAAATAATTCAATATTTATTGGATTTTATCTATTTTAAAAATATTTAATTTAATATAGTAATATAAATATTAATTTAAAACACAATGAAAGTGTAACTCAACGTAAGTATCACCTATAATTCAATATACTCTAAATCTTCAAAATTTTAGTTATGATATAATAATAACAACATTTTTTAGGTAAGACATCATTTAAAATAGTAAGATATTCTTTATTTATAGATTTGAATAAATGTAATTTTGTTTTATGATTTTAATGTATTAAAATTATATATGTTAAAATTTTCTAAAAAATATTCTTAAAAATTTTAATTTTTAATTTTATATTTTTAATAATATTATTAATTTCAACTAATTTCTTTTTAATTATCGTATTTTTAAAAATTTTATTATTATAATTTTTATAATTTTTTTCTAGATTATATATTTTCTGAATTTTTATATATTTTTAATGTGTATATAAAGAAATAAATTTTTTTATATTTTTTACATAAGGACATTCTTTATTTATCTATAGTAGTATAGATTATTTAGTAAAGAAATAGTTGAATTGTTGGAGGCGTGGCTTTCACAGCTTGATTTTGAAGCTGTCTATGATGGAAGGAGAGGAGATGAACGTCGACGGTTTGGTATACAAGTAGAAAATGTTAAATGAAATAAGACTATGGTATTTTTCATTTTGGATTATAACAAAACTCATTTTCATACATTCATTATATATTTCTTCGTAATAAATATATGAGATAGATATTAAATTAAATTAATATTTATAAAACTAAATTTATAAATTTATTTAATAAATATTTATTTTAAAATTTCAATAGTTTATAATTTTAAAATTAAATTAAATTTATATTTTTCAAATTAATTACATTCAATTTTTAAAGTAGAGTAAAGATAAATATAAAATTACAAAAATCCAATATTATCTATTTTAAAATTTTAAAATTTTAATTTAACAATATATAAAATAAGTAACTTGTAAAAATTATTAATAATATTTTTAAGTTACAATATATTAATATTAATATTTAAATCATGATGAATTTTTGTATTATTTTAATATTAAATATTTTAAAACAAAATAACATTAATATAAATGGTTATAAATAGCTAAATATTTTGTAATTACATTAGTTTTTAGTTTATTAATGATTTCTTTCAAGAAACTTATTAAAATATTTAAAAAACTAATGTTATAAAATATATTATTATTTAATATATATAACCGACTCATATATCGCACAAGAATATAAATTAATTTAAAATTATCTATATATATATATTTAAATAAGATTAAATTATGACATATCTACGAGAATAGTGAAAAAATTTCATGTAATAAATCTATAAAAAATTGTATGAAAACTAAATGTTATGCCGAATGAAATAGTAAACTTGAAGAAAATAAAATTATAAGGTTTTAAGCTTAAATTTTATTATATATATTTTAAATTATATATAAAAATATAAAAATATTTTAAAAAAAAGGTAACACCAGTTAAATTAAAACTTTAAAAATAATATTATCACATAAATCTACGTGTCGCAACCATATTTAAAATTGTAAGGCATTTGATAAGGGTATCAAGTTAGAATTTTTTTTATAAACATCAATTAAAGATTATTTAATTATTATTTACAACTTTTCATTTATTAAAAAACCAATCTGTTAGCTATTTCTTTTATAAAATTTAATCTTAACTTCTACCTATAATAAATTAATAATTTAAATTGTATTCATTGTTAAAAAATATATTACTGCAAAACGAAATTGTTAGGACTGACAAGATAAAAATTGAGCGTAAATAAATAAAATAATCACTATATTGTGGATGAATTATTGCCTTAGAAGTAAATCCGTCTGATCGGTGTAATCGTGTAATGGACGTCACCCTCCAAGGTTAACATAGTATTTCAATATTTGTATACTCAAATAAAGAATATGGAATACAAATAATATTGGTCTTCTCAAAAATATTCGAAAAAGTAGACTAGAAACTAAAGCTGAAAACTTGGTCGGAAAAATTTTTTGAACAGAAAACAAGCAAGCTAAGAAATGTTGCTATTTATATTGTTTTTGAATGAGGTAAAATGATAAAATAGCAGTGTCAATTTTTAGAAATAGCAGAAGATTTTCTTCAACTAAAAATATTACAATACGTGTCGAGACACGAACACAAATCGAGCCAAATGATATGAGTGTATTCGGCCTTAACTCCCAATTCTCAAAAAAGATAAGAAGAAGACTATATTAGAGATTATCCAATTTACATTACCAACATTTATGTTTAGGCATGGGAAAAGAAATATAATGGTTTATATAACATGAGATTTTATATGGAAATCTGTCCCATAAAAGGAAATGGAAATGGTTTGGGTGTGAGAACAAATATTAGGCAGATTCTTTCCATTAATTTTTCTGTATAAAAATTTTATCTGCTCATTCCCATACTACTATTCAGTAATTTAATGCTTTTTTCATTACCAATTGTTTTTCAATGGGATTTTTTTTTATTGCATGTAATATTGAAATTTCCTTCCTCCAAAACCACGTCCATAAAAAGATGAAAACAAAATGAGGCTTTTGCCCTCGAAAGTGAGCGTTGGGTTCCCACTGACCAAACACTAATGGCTAAAAACTGCACGGACTCTCATGGATACGTACCCACACATCTCTTTATCTTTTAACTATTTAATTATTTTTGGTAAAAAGAATTATAATTTGTTTGATGTGTTTAACTAACAAACTGTTATTATATATTTATGTGTTTTAAAAATATTAATTATGATAAAATAATTTTTAAAAAGTAATAAAAATTAAAATCAAATCATCATATTTATTATGTTAATCTAAAAAAGTTGATAATACTATCACATATTATAATTATACGGTTACATAATTTATAGTTTTTAAAAGATATATTAATCACTACAAAAATATCAGCACAATTTTTTCTAAAATAGTAACGAAAATTGAAAGTAAATAATCATATGTAATATGTTAGTCCAAGAAAGTAGTCGATAATATGATTACTAATGAAATAACAAGAAAAATAAACATCATATATAGTTTTATCTAATTACTCTAACATTCCTTATTTGTTGGGTTATTTCCTCTTTTAACATTTAATATGTACTCGTTATCACCATCTGGTATCATTAAAATTATCAAGATTTCTTTTTTTCATGTATTCTTCAAAGTATGGATCATCCTAATTATACTATAATGAAGTTATGAAACATGTAACATACTAGTACAATCTAAGGACCCCATAAGTCCTTCTAAGGTAGGATTAAAGTGGGTTTTAGCTGCCAAGTTATTGTCAAAAGACAAATTATATTTCACGTAAAAGGTTTAGAGGCATTAAGAAGTATCTTTGAGCTGAGATTGCTTGTAGCGTCATTAGGCTCATTAGTCTTGTCCGCATCCACAAGGTCGGAAGCCTGTTTAGATGTCTCTCCACTAGCTAATCTGACCAAACTAATATTCACATTGGGCCTATTAGCCTTACCCTTCTTCACTAGTCATGGGATTTGTTTAGACATCTCCCTACTAGTTGACCCAACAACACCATCTTCCTGCTCAGGCATAGTAGTAGCCTGCACAACTATGGCCACAAGTGTAACAACTCAATTTTAGTCGTTATCGAAAAATGTGGTTTTGGAACCCAATTTCATAAACCTAGTTTGTGAGATTATAATAGGAGGATTTACAAAGTGAGAATGAATGTATATTAATGAATGATTGAGTAATTAAATCGAGAAAATCGTTAATTAAAACTTAGGGATTAAATTGTAAAAGTTTAATCAATATTGAATTTTAAATTGGAAAATGCTTAAGGACCCAATTAACAATTAATTAGAGGACCTAAATGGTTATTAAACCATTGTCTCAATATGGTCGTGGAAGACAATGGTAATATCTACTTAGATTCAATAAGAGAGGTTAAATAATATATAAAACATGTTTTAAAGTTAGTTAAGTTTAATTAAGTAGTTAATTATATATATAATCTAAGTGAATGGTGAGAGAACAAATCATCCATCTTTGTCACTTCTTGTGCCATCTATGGTTGAAAGGAAGAAGTTTCTCTCTTTTTCAATTTGATTTAAATTACCAAGAGAAAGAATTGGAAAAAAGTGAAGCAAACAAAGGAAAGGCTGAAGTTGTTGATTAAGCCTCGAAAAATCTTCTTATTTTTTTGTTTTGAAAGGTAAGTTCTCATGGAACTTATTATCCTTACTTGTTTGATACGCATGCTTGTGCCTATTTTTGTATTAACTTTATCAATGGTTATAAAGCATGTTAAATTTACAATAGAATTGACATGATTGGCAATGAAGCATTAATGAATATAAATGAGCTTGTGGCAAGTTGAATAATGATATCTGAACTATGAAATGAAAATAATCTTTATACGCAAGACGATATGTCTATTGAAATATAGCTATGAGAATGGAAAAAGTTCTTTTAATGTGTTATTAATTGCATATGTGATTCATACCCGGTTACAACTTATGAATTATGGAAATTGAAATGTGATTGTCACAACATATGTGTATTTGTACATGAATGATAAATGCCTATGTGAACTTAATAGAAAGACTAAGATACAATTGGCATGCCAATAGGGTCGCATGCACATTTCTTTACGGGTTTTATAATAATGTGGAGACAATGTTATGTCATGATAGGATCCAACATTTTTTGTGGATCATCGAGTATGCATTATCTCTACAAAGACCTTGGTGTGGTGGAAAGATGCATTTGCATATGTATATGCATTTGTTGATTATGGGCTTTGCACTATGTGCTTTGATGTAGTTTGCTTCATGCTCTTCTAAGCTATCTTGGTGTGGTGTAGTCCACCTGTGTGTTTGAGTTTGTTTTTACTAAGGTTGCATTGGCGAAATGTTAAATTGAATATGATTTTAAGTGATGAAAAATGAACCTGATACGACATGTTATGAATCCCTCTAGATATAATTGTCATGGTATGGATGAGTATCTCGTTGGAAGGAATTGAGAGTTACATAATCACATAAGAAATGGAATGGCCACTTAATGCTTTTGGTTGCGGATATGATATTTGACACTTGAATATATATATATACCTTGCTTTGTAATGTTATATGCCTTGTTTATCTAGATTTGTGTTTTAGTTTGCTTGGCATTTAATATGCCACATATAACTAAGGTAAGCATAGTAAATTCTATTTTGAACTTGCTAGGCATTGAATTCTTACTTACCATTGTTTTTTTATGTGTAGGTCCTCAGCTATTGGAAATTTCAAATTCGGCTTGGTGCAGATGCCACACTATCCATAAGATGATAGGAGTATGTTTATTTTTGTGTCAAATGTTGTGGCATGTACATAGGATGTCTTTTGTAAGTAACAGTCAAACTCATGTATAGAAGTGTTATGCTTTACCTTGTTATGATGGAGCTAGGAAATGCCTAGTTCTTTGTTATATATTCTTGATCAAGTCTTTCTGTTATTATAAGTCTTATGATTCATTTGCGTATAGGTTTAGTTGATATGTGGTAACAAGTTGATTGGATGGTAATTTTGCATTTCAAATAATGCCTACAAGGTTGTGTTAAGTTTTTGGGTCTCTTAGACCATTTGAGATTAATACTTGGCAGGTTTGGGGAAAATATGTAAAAATTTAGGGGATTTGTCCTCAAAGTAATGGCATCCTTCTATTGGTGTTGCAACATTAAGCTTCTATCCCTATAGTCGCAACATTCCCCTATTTGAAGTCACGACCCTCAACCCACTACCTTAAATTTGCAACTTGCCCCTGTTAAAATCGCGACACTAAACCCTCTGTCATCAATGTTGCGATGCTTCCCCTACTGAAGTCATGATAGCAAATTACTGTCTTCATGGTCGCGACTCAACCCTTTTGAAGTCATGACATAAAGTTACTCTCCGCAATGTCGTGACACCAACCTCATATCTTGATATTTTTTTACATTTTAATCCATCAATTGTTTCCGAAGTATCATGAGAGCTTTCATAAGCTTACTTATGACCTGGATTTGAATAAATGATGTCTTTAGAAGTATTAAATGTTGACTATCCCGTATGAATTTTCTTATTGAATTTTGAAATGAAAGTGTAGTTGCTTCATATCTCAGACCCAGCGATCGGGTTAGGAATGAAGTGTTACAACAAGGGTCAACCTAAATTTCATGAGTACCTCATTCCATTTATTACTAGCCTTTCCAACTTGCTTAGAGTCATACGTATCACAAGGACCATCTTTAAGAGCTAATAAAAGAAAGAGCCTACAATCTGACTCCATTTGATCGTTCCATCATTAATGCCATTAGATTTCTTAGAATCTTTGCTATTTTGCCTTGACTTCCTTTCAACTAACATCCATTTGATTTTGTACTCATATCTAAAAATTGAATGTTACCGTTGTTATTATGACAATTTTTATATTTGACACGTCATCTTTCTATTACCTAATTAACGAAAATTAATGGAAGGTGACCAAAAATGACAAATGTGATTAATTGAGTGATCATTTCGTATTTTTTCTATAGTTGAGTGATTAAAAAAGAAACTTAAGCATTATTGAGTGACTTATGGTGTAGTTTACACTATAGTTTTATTTATTGTATGATTTTTCTACGACATGTAGTGTACTTTGGTTATTTCATTTTTATTGTTAGTTTTACTTGCAAATAATGAGATAGTATATTAATTTCATCAAATTTTTATTGCATTTGCAATTTACTATTGATATCACATTATATAAGTTGAAATTGCATATTTTATGAAAAATAATGACAATTACAATTTACAAGCTATAACTTTAAACAAATTAATACTTTAAGTTATAAGTATACTTTTTTAACATGTTTAATTAAAATCTAGTTACTTATATGGGTCATTTCGAGCTTAGATTATTCAAGTTAATTTTGAATTTAGGTTAAACGAATTGAGTCAAATCAAATTAGGTCAAGTTCAAATTTAATTAGACCTATCCATGGGTTGGGTTGGGTCCTAACAAAATTTTAGACCCGTTTGATAGGCCTTATCTCGGCCCCACTCAAAAAATAAGTTTAAATTTTTGTCCAAGCTCTGCTCAGTATTAAAAATTTTATATATATAAAAATAAAATATAATACATAAAAACATTAAAAATATTAAAATAAGTATCTCCCAACAAATTGAGAATAAATTAAAAGATGATACAACTTAGCAAGCAGACAAATGACTCTAAAATAGTTGCAAAATAAACAATAAAACAATAATTATATAATATTTAAGCAATAACAATAAAATAATAGTAACATAATAGGAAAATTGTAACAAAATAATAATTTTCTTTTTACAAATTCTGGCCAATCTCAGGTAAACAAAACCTTACTAAAGGCTTAACACATTTTTTAAACAATTTTTTTTTTCCCAAGCTTATTTTTCAAGCTTATAATTTTATTTAAATCCTCTTACTTTTCAAACAATCCAACGCAACTTTAAATTTAATGAACTGAATTTTCGAATTCTGTTCAAAATTGCTAGTTCTACTTAGAATACTTCCTCAGCCTTCAAATATTTAAATTCAAAATTTCAAAATTAATTTCCATATCCGCCACATTATCCATGTTCGGTTTAGCAAATTCATATATAAATAGGCAAACAGTAATAAATAATTCCACAGATTAATTGAATAAATCAAACATCATTATATAAATGTTCAGGATGTAAATATATTTTTTCTAAAACTATCAAAATTTTAAATTATTAATTTAAAATTAAGAGAAATATCAAATCACTAAAAAATAAGTTTGGAATGAATTTGGACAATATCACGTCAAGGTTCATCTAAATCTTGACAATCATTTGTCTAAATTCATTTTGGATGTTAATTTTTTTAATAAATTTATATATTTTAAAATATTTTTATTGCTTGTCACATTGCATAATATAAGGTTACCATGTGTCGTTGTATTATTGTTTATAAGTGTCATATCATCATTTTGTTACACTACAAGTACCAAAATGTGTGACAGATTTCAAATTTAAGCACCAATTATGTCAAAAAAGTTAAAGTACCAAATTCTCGAGGGAAATATATATATATATATATATATATATATATTATCCCTAAAAATTAAGTTACTTTAAATAATATTCAAATACTATGATGTAAAAATATCAATT
Organism: Gossypium arboreum; assembly: GCF_025698485.1. Taxonomy (NCBI): domain Eukaryota; kingdom Viridiplantae; phylum Streptophyta; class Magnoliopsida; order Malvales; family Malvaceae; genus Gossypium; species Gossypium arboreum. The sequence continues at coordinate 5,080,110 of NC_069081.1, forward strand.
TTAATTACTTTTAAAGCAATTAATATAAAAATTTATAAAAACATAATTTAAATATATAAATCATTTTTAAAATTTAAAAAAACACAACTCTTGCAAATAAATAAAAATTTCAAAACTAATAGAATAAATGAGTTAACTGCAAAGTATGATTATTTTCCCACGATTTCAAACTATTATTTTGGTAAGAACAAAATATTGAATTTAAATTATAGAATAATATAATAAAATAATTTATTTTAAATTAAATTGAATATATAACATAATTTATAACTAATTAATGAGAAGCAAATTTATAATTTGTGTTTAAAAATTTGATTTGTTTTAAAAACTATAAAATTAAGGCTTGTTTGACTCGAAAATGCTGAACACATAGGCAGAAGTGAATTAATGGCCTAAAACATAAACTACCCTCCGATAAAATTGGAATTAGGTTTATAAATTATAAGGCCAAAGCTTTGATATTTTCCAGACTCAGAATCAAAACGAAGGAAAGCAATGGCGCCGCCTCCTGGACCTTACTCCGGCACCAGCACTCTCGCTCTCGTAATTACTTTTACTGTATTTTTGGGGAGTTAGATCAAATGTAGGTAATTGAAAATTTATTATTATTGTCATAGGTTTCTCGTGCATCTGCTTTCTCTTTTGGTCTCGTTTATGGGAGCATTAAGCTCAAGTACCTCAAGGTACTTCCCATTTTCTTTTTCTGTATGTTTTGTTGTAATTTCATATTGGTGGAAACTGGTAATTTTGATCTACTTCTTCGTTGAGGGGGAAAAAGGGTGAAGGCCATTTTAGCTGCCAAGAGCCATTCCTTTTTTTCTGCCTTTGTTTTAGAGATGAATCAAAGAGAACTGTTTACTTATTTGCTTTATTTTACTCCTCCAGGCAAAGGCAAAGTCACAAAAGAAAGCTCAAGCAAAGGCTCACCGCTGAAGCAGAGGCGTCTTGTTCACAGTTAGTCGCATGCATGCACGAGTTGAGTTTGGTGTAGGAATAAATGTATATCAATGGAACTCCACCAGTTCTTCATTTTTGGCCTGCACCTAATGTCTGAAAAGTTTTATTATTTTTCATTTTGCAATGACATTATCAATGTTTAGTTTCTTTCCTATAGTTTTGGGTGATGTTAACACCCAGAATCCTCCAACCTAGACTAGCATTTTGTGTTGATCACTACAGCATGAGAACAACAAGAAGGCAAAAATTTTAGATAGATCCATGTAGAATGATTTGGTATGGAGAGAGATGCTCAGTGGCACCAAATAAGACGGCTCTGTAGTTTAGGGAAATCCACATTAGCAAAAGTTTCAAACAAGTTGGCTAACTAGTTACACAGAAAAAGAAAAAGCCCAAGCTATGTGCTGTTGAATGGAAAGTCTTTTACAATGTTATGGGTCTAATCATCTTCTCTAAAACATCAAGAAACTCATACCTTATTGTTAGAGTTTGTGTAACTCAAATTCTTATTAAAGAAATAAATATAATAACAAAATAAAGGAATTTGTGGGGATTAGAATCTATATAGAACTACATTTTTTCTATTTGACATTTATTAGAATAGGGCATTTCAACCCGAAGCTCCTCTGTTATCATTCAATTTTCAACATTAGTGAATTTTTCCTCTTCTATCCGTGATTTTTTCTCGAAAAAATTTTCATATAAAATCTGTGTTTTTTATTTTTCTTATTATTTTGTGATTGCTCTATTGTCATTATCGACTTCTATTATAACAGTTGCAGACCTAAAACTGCCAATCTCTTTATCTCACTATGTAAGAGCACTTTTAAGCTTCTATGCTTCAACATGACAAAGATCAGGTTTTCAAAATTCTGTCATGCATGTGTACCCACCAATTTTAATAAAAACGTAAGGTGAACTGTTCATTCCTCTTCCAGACATAGTACTTTTAAAGTTTTAACAACAATTTAATTCTTAAATTATACTCATTTTCTTAATTTGGTACTTAAAAAAAAATTCTATTCTATTTTGACATTTAAAATTTTCATTGTTACTTATCTCGGTATTTAAAAGTTAATGTCGTTAATATTAAAAGTTGGCCAATTAGAACGTGCCATGTCATCAATGACAAGGCAGGTTAAACGGTGATGTGGCTAGTTGACCAGGTTGATTGGCCAAAATCATTAAAAATATTTAAAATTGTAAAAAATATTTTAAAATGAAAAACTTAATAAACTTCAGAAAATTTTATAAAATTAGTAAAATTACATAGAACATTTTAAAATTTATTTTAAAAATATAAAATAATTTAAAAATATTAAAAAGTTGTAAAAGTTCTTAAAATTGTAAAAAGTATAAAATTGTATTTTTAAAATGTAAAAACTATTAAATAATTTAAATTCTTTTGAAAATAATTATGCAATTTTAAAAATAATTATAAATTGTAAAAATCATAATATTTATATTTTTAAAATGTAAAAATTATTAATATTGTTCAAATAAAGAGACTGAAGATTCATTCCTACGTCCATGGGTTACTATGACTGATTCATGCATTATTTAGTTAATTAGGCCCGCCCCATTCTCTAATTGAAAATTTTTCAATAAAATGAACTAAAACTTGATTTAAAAACAAGTATTGAATTTGAATATTAGAAGATAACTATAAGGAAAACCGCAAATTTTCTTATAATTTTAACAGTTTTTTTAAATATTATGATTTTCACAAATTTTAATCATATTTATAATTTTTACACTTTTTTTTTATTTTTATAATTAATTTTAAAATTTTCTAAATGATTTTTACTAATTTTTATAAAATTTTAAATTTTACCTTTTTTTTTAATTTTAAATAATTTTTAATGATTTTTTGATCTGTCAATGACGATCAATGTAAGTCAACAGTGGGTCAACTAATCAACATGCCACATCGATGGTCAACTTGCCATGTCATCATGATGTGGCTCGTTCTAATTGGCTAGCTTTTTTTTTTAACTCTATTAGCTTTTAGGTACCAAGATGGGACAAAAAGAAATTTAGGTACCAAAGTGAAAAAACATGTATAGTTTAAGGGCTAAATTGTGAATAAATCTTACTTTTAAGTATACTTACTCATTAATTAACTTAAAGCAAGATAGTCGGGGGTCAAACAAGAAATTAGCCTTAAACAATATCAAGCAAAACCTAAATCTATACAGAGAAAAAAAACCCATAAATATGAAATGACAACAACTTCATTTTGCACAGAAAATACAAAGTAACCGAGAAGGAACGACTTCACGTAGATAATGTCCTCATCAGGGTCATCACCATCCCAATATTTGTCTTCTTGAGCTGAATCAAATGATTCAAATTCATCGTCATCTTCATCTACCACAATCTTTTTCTTGGCCATTATTCTATCTAATATTGCAATTACCTATAAAAGCTTATCAAATTTGTTGAGGCAAGTTTTTGAAGTGACTTGGTAAGTGCCAGTCAAAAGTGACCACTTCCATCGAACTTGCGACAATCCAACAACTTGCCATATTTTGGAGTTGGCAATTCATTGAAACAAAATCTTTGAGCTTTGAATGGTGTTGATATTTTAAATGCATGGAAAATCCATCTTTGAAGACCAATCCATTTAAAGCAACTATCCTTGAAGATTGGATTGGCCCAGATCAAACAACAAATCCCCTTGGATTGTGGAGAACTTATCAAGGTTGCATTGAAGAATTCTTTGAAGAATGAATCTCCATTAGTTCACTTTCATATTGGACTTTATTAGTATATTATTTTTGCTATTTTGTAGTTGCTATTGTTAAGGGTTTAGATTGTAATTTATCATTAATATGTTAGCAAGTCTTGAAAACATCAATATATTGAAAAACTTATAAGAGAGCATAGAGAGCACTTTATTGTTCATTGAGGAACTTATTTTGTTAGTGCGTTTGAAGAGTAAACAAATTATGTTTACAGTCTAAATTCTCAGGTGAGAATTTAGAGATGAGTGATGTAGTCTTTAGATACAAAAGTGGGGTCTCTATACTTGGAGAGTGATAGGGTTTGATTCACTTGTTGTATTGTGGTTTAAAGATAGTGAAATTACTCACTAAGTTAGGCTCCAAAAACGTACGAAAACTAAACTATGTAAACAATCTTGTGTGTTCTTTGTTTACTTATTTCTCGTAGTGGCAACTGAAGTGGCCACTATAGTTAGGCACTTCCATTCAACACATACAGTTCAAGGTAATTAACAACTTTAGGCTCCAACAATTGACATCAGAGCTATCCGCTTAACACATTTAATGAGGATTATTGGTGTTGTTAATTACTAGAAATGGAAGGATCTTTGACTACCTATCACCTATGTTGGAGAGTGGAAATTATCCCTAAAGGAAGGTAAGGATGAAGGTCTACATCATGTCTATCAATGAAAGAGCATGATGCTCTGTGATTACAGGTAGGCAATCCCCTATGGTTGAATCTGTAGCGGCAAAAGTCCCTAAATTTGAACTAAAATGGACTATTGAGGAAGAACGTGTTGCTAATGCCAATTTTAAAACTCTATATGCCATATTTTATGGTGTTGATCTACAAGAATTCAAAAGGATCTCCAAGTGCACTATGGTAAAGAATCTTGAGAAATTCTTCAAACAATCCATGAAAGAACCAACACAATCAAGCAATCCAAGATATAAATGTTGACCACCAAATTTTAAGCCTTGAGAACGCATGGCTCATGAACCATTGGTGAGTTTTATGCTAAACTTTACGACTTTTCAAATTAATATTTTTCCTTTTAAGAGGAGTATTTCGATACTAAGCTGGTGAGGAAAGTTCTGAGGTTATTGCTTGAGAGGTTCTCAATTAAAATGATTGTTATAAAAAAGGCTAAAGGCCTAGAAACCTTGAAGATTGATGAATTGATAGAGTCACTAAAGACTTGTGATATGAGTCTAGATGAAACCAAGCGAAGAAAGATCAAAGATGAAAGAAATATTTCACTGCAAGTAGCAAATGAAGTGTCCACTTCCAACACTGTTATGATCAATGAACTTAAAAAATAGATTGCTTTGCTTACGCAAAACTTCAATAAAGCCTCTAAGAAGTAGTACAGAAGATCGAGACCTCTAAAAACAACCCCAAGGCCAAAAAAAAAAAGGAGTTTTTTATCAAAAGAAGAGACTAAAAAAGATAAGAAGAAAGTTCAATTACAAATAGTTAAAGCCAAAGTTAATCAAAAGTCCAATTAAAATTTGTATTCTAATCAAATACAATGACTCAAATATATACTTAATCATATAATATCTCAAACAAAAATATTTCCAGCACAATTTCATATGAAATGGCTAGAATACCCTTATACGAAAAATTTACACTTTAATTCCTTTTTTTACCTCTTATTACACTTTCATCACAAAAAAATGGCACTTATCAAATTCAAACTTCATAAATCATATTTACTCTCTAATATGTGTCCCTAGGTGGTAAAAATTACACTTATTTCCTTTCCACGATGGAAATGAAAAAATTACAAGTTGATCCCTGTACTTTTTAATCATTTCCAAATTTAATCCCAAAGTGATTTTCATTGTACGAACTCATATTCCAAGTCATTATCATGTCAAATAATCATCAATAACTCATATTTTCTCAATTTGGTCAAATTGTATTTTAGTTGTTCAACTTTTTAAAATTTATGATTTGGTCATTTTCCATCTTTTTTCATTCATAATTTTCTAAATTGATTTCCATATCCAATATCACTTCAATTCCTTAAAGATTTTATTTGTCTGAATCATTTCTTTATTTCCTCTAAAATTTCTTGTGTCTAATCTTAAAATAGTACCAAAAATTTAAAAGGCGTTTTAACCAAGAAATTGAGCATTCGAAATTTTAAACTTGAGACACATTGGACATTCCCCTTAAAGATAATTCGACTTGCAACGTATCTTTTAGGAATCAAAAATCTCCTTTGTTTAAAAAAAGAAACCATGAGAAAATACTTAGAGAGGGAAAATGAGAGGAAGAAAGGTTTCTGTGCATTGAAGTAAGCTGAAAGGTGTGATATTTATAGAATTGAGTGCAATGGTAAATAGATAAAATCTAGGTAAATCAAGGAAATCAAGTAGAGTATATCAAGGAAGATCAAAAGATCAAGCCAAATCTGTGTTTATAAATAAGATTAAAGAATTAAAAAAAAAGACCAAGCTTCGTGATATTACGATGTGCAAGTGTCACGGGGCTAGATCTTTCGTCTCGCGATCCGTGCAGCCTTAGGTGATCTGTTCATTCCAAACTCGCCTAAGTCAGCCTTAACACCACAAGTGAGGATTGATTTAGAATTCCTCTAAGGCACCAATTTGTATAGTGAAAGCAATTTAAGCCAAAAGAAACCACAAAAGAACAACAAAAGCCACAGAAAGAATGCACGAGATGTGTTTGAGTAAATACTCTCAATATTCTATTACTCTCAAGAATAATGAAACAATGAATACAATGGTGTTAGCACAAATGAGGGGGAGGCTCTCTATTTATAATTGAGCTTCCCCAAAACCGACGGTCAAAATCAAGTTACATCGACGGACGAGATTAATCATATCCCTTAAATTATGGGATTTACAAGATATATCATATCAAATCTAATCTAATCTTTACAAGATATTATTCCTATCAAACTTCTAAGATTAGTTACCAAGATAGCCTATGTTGCCGTATCTTCATCATTGGGTCACCTAGGCTTCAATCTAACAAGTTTCTCCAACAGTTTACCGAATCGGGCGAGTTCTTGTGGACTAAATGATCCATATCTAAACAATAGACTTCCATTGGATGCATTTGGTGTAATGACCCGAATTTTTACAGTTATCGAAAAAGTGTATTTTCGAGTCTCCGTTTCTGAAAAATAGATTCGTAAATATTTATTAAAAATATTTACGAATTTAAGAGAGTGATTAATTAAATTTTAATGAAGCAAATTAGCTGAAATAAAGGATAATTAGATAAAAGGATTAAATTGAATGAAGTGTGAAAGTTTAATTATAGGATAAAGAAATTGAAAGGACTAAATAAGTAAATAAGCCAAAGGAGTGGCAAGTGCATGGCAAAAATAAAATACATGTGTAATAAGTATTATACATACATTTGTAATACATGTATGTATTTACTTATTATTTAAGTAAATAATTAATGTATTTATTATTATTAAATTGATATTATATGATGAATAGATTAAATAAAGACAAGTGTATGGTAATGATTTGGTACAAATGTATTAATAAAAAAATACATACATTTGTAATATATGTATTTGATATTAAATGGATATTTATTATTTAGTGAAAGATATTTATTAAATAAATAATTATATTATAATATATTTATATGATAAATAAATGTAAAATGACAAATGTATGGTGAGGATGAAATACAAATGTAATAATATATGTGTGCCCAAATGTAAAATAAATATTTGATATTAAGTAGATATTTAATAAAGTCATTATTATTATTATTGTTATTATATATTATATATATAAAGTAAAACAAAAGAAAAAGAAAGAAAAAAGAAACAGAGAATGAGACGAAACAGGGGAAAGAAAGGAAGCAAAGAAAAATAAAAGGAAAATTGGGATTCTTGAAGCCTTAAGCTTTATTAGTCAATGTGGTACCAGAAATCTCGGCTAAGAAAGGACAAGACAAAGTCAACGGGAGTTAGTTCAGAAATTACGGTTTGTATTTCTAGAATTGGAACTTAATACTTAAATTGTTGGATTTATTATTTAATATATATATGTAGTAGGTGTTTTGAGATGATTATTTGAATTGGATTGAATATTGATTATATTGATTATATTGAATTGATTTATGAATATATGTGAATGTTTGAATTGAAATGAATATTGATGTGGAAACCGAATAATAAATATGTTATATTGGAAAATATATGTAGTTGGAAGTGTGATGAAATTGATAGAAAAATGTGATTATTGTGAACTTGAATATTTATTAGTGAAAAGTGAATGGAATTATATTGAATTGAAAATATATAGTTAATTAATTAAAATATAAATTAATTGAAAACTGAAAAGTGAATTAAATACCCTATTAACTAGTCGGGCTAGTCGGATATAGTTGGCATGCCATAGGATATGAAAGAGTACGGGTTTTTTCCTACCTCTCGATCGAGCACTTATGTGCCGACTCATCGTTACTGCTATCAATTCTCATATCGATTCGGTATTTTGTAGCGCCAAATCTTTATCTTATCACAGTTATCGATCAGCACTTTGTGTGTTGAATACTGTTACTGTTCCAGATTTGTTCCGATGAGGTGCTCTGTGTACCGTACTATTACTGTTATTGTTCCAGATTCGGCCGATGAGGCACTATGTGCCGTACTGGTGTGTTGGTTGGATCCGTGTATCCGTCTGAGTCCGAGTCATGTGAATAGGGGTAAATAAAATTATAAAATAATTGATTATTACTGAATAATTAACTGTTACTGAATAACTGAATATTACTGAATAATTGATCATTATTGAATAATGGATTGTCACTGAATGAATGACTGTTACTGAATAACTTAATTTTTACTGAATATCTGATTTTACTGAATAATTGACTGTTACTAGATAACCGATCAATTGATCGATACTAAATAACTAGTTATTATTGAATAATTAATTGTTACCGAATAACTGACTGTTACTGAATAAATAATTGTTCTGAGTGTTAATGAACATTACTGATTGATTAATTGCTATTGAAAAATAATAAATGATTTGAAATTTAAAGTAGACCAAAATATTGGTTGGAAAGTGAATGTTTGAATTCTCATTGAGTTTGAATAGTTCAATATATATTTGAATTCTCATTGAGTTTGAATAGTTCAATATATATAAATTAATATGTTTTATAATTGTTTAAGTGTTCAAATTATAGAAATACCATCGAGTGTATACTCATTGTCACGGTTTGTTTCGTGCATGAGTTAAGTTAAGGCTAGACTGTTGAATCAGCATCTCAGGCCGATCTTGAATTCAATGAGGTAAAGTATGTTGAGTATTAATAATGGCATGTACCTAGGATGTTTAATGAGATCATTTAGGTTGTAAAAGTATTGATGAAATAAGTAAATTATGGTTGGCAACGGTATATAGTATGAACTTTGAAATTTATTAAAAATTCGTAGTGATTCTAAATTAGTTTTGAATTGAATTTACTGTTCATATTGGATCACGAGGGCCCATTAAAGGGACGACATCTTAAAACTAGGATGAGTGTGAATATTTATTTTAATTAATAACCAGAATTGGACTGTACTGACTGGTAATGTCTCGTAACCCTGTTTCGGCGACGGTATAGGGTTAGGGGACGTTACATTTAGTGCGCTGGTCATGGGCTTTGAACTGCAGCCAGTGACATAAAGGGGTAAATCCATCATTTGCATTTGGATTTGGATTTTTAGGCCAAATTTTTGTACATATGAGCCCGTCCACTCATTTAACACTTACAAGTTTTATAAACAAAAGACAAAAAATTTATTCAAGTGATGTGAAATATCACTTTATTACAAAGAGGAGAAGGTTCATGCATCCAATGGCCAGCCAAAAACAAATAAACAACAACGACAACAAATAGTAAAATAGTAGCACTAACAGTTCCAAGATCCCCCTAAAACTTAGCACTCAGTAGCTCATTCTTTCCTTCTTTTTGGACAAAAATCCAAAAAGCATCAAGAATGCATGAGCCTGAATATCAGCCCTATATTGAGCAGTGAGAATCCTCCTCTTTGTGAGATACTTGATCTGCTTATCCAAATACTTAAAATTTTTTTATTGAAATGTTGTAACAATCTAGCATGCTGCATTTGAGTGTACATCTTCCTTGAAACACTAACACTGTGTTTTCTTTTCAACCATTTGCTAAAAACTTAAGTTTAGATTGTGGTGGCTCATGGTTATCATCCTTTCCGAACACACTCTTTTGACTTAACATGATTTGGAAGATCAGTGAAGGAAATGACAACATTTGTCTCTTGTTACTTTATGTTCCACTATCTTATTAAAAATAAGCTGGCCCAAATCGAACGGGATAAAAGAGGCTACCTTGTAAAGCAAAACTATCATTCTCTTGTTCACACACTGTTGAAAGGCCGTTGTTTGTTATTGATTAATTTGTAATTCCAACTAAAAGTCGTTACTTAGTTAAGTAGTTAGGGACTAGAGTGTTGATATATAAATAAGTTGAGGGTGTAACTTAAAGTTTTATCCTTTTATATCTTAATAAAAGTGTTTCTTCAGATTGTTTACATTTCCCTTTTTTTAACGCCCTAACTATTGATGCAACACCCCTGCTCTATTTCTTTGTGTTCATCACCAGTGTACCAACATCTGACGACGGTCGCTAGTGTTTTCCAGCATGGTTTCAGACCCACCGATGGCGCTTCTTCTTCGGTCGTTGTGAGTTCACTCTCCGTCTGTCTTTACTATTTACAGATGCGATTCTCCTTTTTTTCTGCATTTTTTAGTTGCTTGTGTGCTAGCTGCTGGTTGTTGATTGTTTACGATGGTAACTCCTGCAAATTGTGTCAATTTTAATCATCCATTATATTTGCATCCATCGGATACTTCAGGTACACAATTAGTTTCTTATCAACTTCTTGGACCTGAGAATTTTACTGTTTGGAGTCGTGCAATGCGAATCGCACTGTTGGCAAAAAATAAATTAGGTTTTGTTGATGGTTCTTGTTCTAAAAAATCGGTGACAGCCGATTTGCATCTACAATGGGATAGATGCAATGCTTTAGTGTTGTCATGGATTTTAAACACTATTAGCAATGAGCTTTCGGCTGGAATAGTATTTGCTTCTAATATTGCTTCAGTTTGGACTGATCTTAGTGAACATTTCAACAAAGTAGATGGTTCTCGAATTTTCTTTTTGCATCGAGAAATTGCTTCTCATAGTCAGGGGATTACATCATTATCTTTGTATTTTACTAAAATGCGCTTGTTGTGGGATGAGTATGATGCACTTGTGGCTTTTTCCTCTTGTGGTTGTTGTGAACATTCAAGGCAGAATGCTGAACATATTGTTCAGCAACGGTTATTCTAGTTTTTAATGGGTCTAAATGAAACTTATAATGTTGTTCGTAGTCAGATCTTGTTGATGATCCCATTTCCCATTGTTAGTCAGGCTTATTCCATATTGATGTAAGAGGATGCTCAACGATTTCATGCTTCAGGACCAGTTACTTCTGAACCAACATCGGCATTTTCAGCTAATGTCACTCAGAAGAAACGGTTTAATGGTATTTGTGACCATTGCAAAGTTAAGGGACACAAAAGAGAAAACTATTTTCGGTTAATCAGCTATCCTCCCGATTTTAAGTTCACCAAAAGGAAGAATGTTAATTCTAGTAACTCAGTGGTGACTAATGTGATTGCAACTAACACGGTGGACAAAATGGCTAATGTAGACTTGCACACCATAAGCTCCTGTCTTCACACAAGCTCAATATCAACAAATATTAAGCTTGTTAAATAAAGAGTCTGCTGTCGCGCCTGTTGCAAGTTTGGCCGAGACTAGTTTAGCAGGTATGGTGTTACCTTGTGAATGGATAATAGACACTGGTGCTATTAACCATATGTTGTCTGGCTTTCATTGTTTAGAATCTGCTGTTTCATGTGTATCATCTCCATCTTACGTTCGGTTACCTACTGGTTCATCCTCGCCAATCATACATACTGGTTCTTACACCATTTCTCCTGATGTTAAATTAGCCAATGTGTTGCATATATTAGATTTTCGCTATAATTTGCTTTCCATTTCTAAGCTTGCCAAAAACTTGTATTGTTTTGTCTCATTTTATCCCCATTTTTGTATCTTTCAGGATCTCTCAAGTGGAAAGATGAAGGGGATTGGTAAAGAATAAGATGGTCTGTATATTTTTCTTCCTTCTCGAACTATTTTTTCCCAAGATACAACTTCAATTCTGTCACCAAAGTCTGCATCGACCTTAGGTAACAACTCGTTTTGTACAACTACAACTACTGATTCGTCCTTACTCTAGCATTCTCGACTTGGTCATACTTCTATTTCGAGGTTGAATAAAATTCCTTTGCAACCGTGTACTTTTTCTAATAGTACTTTCATACAACAATGTCCTGTATGCCCTTTAGCAAAACAAACTAGGCTGCCATTTCTTATAAGTAAAACTAGAGCTGAGACAACATTTTCACTTATTCATTTAGATTTGTGGGGTCCTTATAGAGTTTCAACCTCTAATGGACATAGATATTTCTTAACTATTGTCGATGATTTTACTCGTTTGACTTGGGTGTATTTTTTGTGTTTAAAAAGTAATGTTTTGGTACAGCTCAAACAATTTTTTCTTATGATAGAAAATCAATTTTCTGCTTCTGTTAAAACTTTACGGAGTGATAATGGAAGTGAAGTTTTCAACACTGCGTGTACTAAAATTTTCCGCACAATGGGAATTGTACACCAAAGTTCTTACACTCACACTCCACAACTAAACGGGGTGGCTGAGCATAAGCATTGACATTTACTTGAGGTAGCTCATTCTTTAAAATTCCAATCTAATATGCCTAGTAAATTTTAGGGCAAATGTGTTTTAACAGCCTGTTTTATTATTAATCGCCTATCGACTCCTCTTTTAGATTGGAAAAGTCCTTTTGAGGTCTTTTACAAAAAAATTACCGGATCTTTCTTGTTTAAAGATTTTTGGTTGTCTCTACTATGCCACTACGCCCCATTATCATGATGAATTTTCTCCAAAAGCAATACCATCTGTGTTCATGGGGTATTCTACTGTCCAAAAAGGCTACGTTTTATTCAACCTCCACACAAAAACTTTTTTTGTTAATCGGGATATCATTTTTCATGAAAATATTTTTCCTTTTAAATTTCCAGTTCAGTCACTTTTTTTCTTCCCCACAACTGATAATACCATGTTTCTTGACCTTGATGATTCTTTTCCTCTTTTCCCTAATACCATAGCTTCATCACTAGATTCCTCATTCATTCCTCCTGTTTCTTCCCCCGATTCCCCTGTTGTTTCTTCTTCCACTACACAACCCTTCTGTTGCACTTCGTTTCTACCTAAACGACCACAGTGGATGCTAGATTATGTTTGTTCTAACCAATCTTCTGCTTCTTCCATTAGGACAGGTCCGTATTCCATTTCTCAGATTTATTCTTCTTCTCATTTACCATATCATTCTCACTTTTTTGTTGCTAATATTTCTGCTGTTACTGAACCTCAAACTTATCAAGAGGCTATTCTGGATTCGAGGTGGATTGATGCAATGAAACAAGAAATTTGGGCTTTGGAAGAGAACGGCACGTGGGAGGTGGTGTCTTTGCCTCAAGGCAAGTTTCCCATTGGTTGCAAAGGGGTTTATAAGGTGAAATATCAATCTGATGGCTCCATTGAGCAATTTAAAGCCCGACTTGTTGTAAGGGTTATCGGCAGCGAGCAGGATTAGATTTTCAAGAGACTTTTACTCCAGTCGCAAAGCAAGTTACTGTTCGTACTGTTATTAGTGTTGCTACTATGAATGGTTGGTCGCTCCTTCAAATGGATGTGTATAATGCGTTTCTTCAGGGGGATTTGTATGAAGAGGTTTATATGGACCTTCCAGAGGGCTTTCGTAAATAGGGGGATCATAAGGTGTGTCGTTTACTCAAGTCTTTTTATGGTTTGAAACAAGCTTCACGACAATGGAATTTGAAGCTGACTGAAGCACTCTTACATGGTGGATATGTTCAGAGAAAGCATGATTGTTCTTGTTCACAAAAAAACAAGGTGATAAAATTGTTGTGCTACTTGTTTATGTAGATGATTTGTCAATTACCGGAAATAATATTGGGATGATTAATGGGTTAAAATGGGTCCTTCATAGCAGTTTCAAAATGAAAGATTTGGGAGAGCTGAAATTCTTTCTTGGTATTGAGATAGCGTGATCAAACAGAGGCATTGTTTTAAGTCAGAAGAAGTATGCATTGGAGTTGATTTCGGATGCTGGGTTCAGAGAAGCCAAGCCGGCCAGCACACCTCTTGAGCAGAATAGGTGGTTTACCACAGCCGAATATGATGATTTTGTGGATTTAAGAGGTTGTAATGACGAGTTGTTGCAAGATGTGTCAATATATCAAAGACTTATGGGTCGATTGTTGTACTTAACAAATACTCAGCCAAATATTTCATATGCGGTTCAGCATTTGAGCCAATTTATGCAAAAATCGAAGAAATCTCACTATGAAGCAGCACTTTGAATTGTTCGGTACATTAAAAACAGTCTAGGGCAAGGGATTTTTTTGGCTGCTGAAAACAAAGCGCAACTCATTGCTTATTGTGATTCTGATTGGGCAGCATATCCTATGACTAGAAGATCAATAACTGGGTTTTGTATCAAACTTGGAAATTCACTTGTGTCTTGGAAGTTAAAGAAGCAAAGCACAGTTTCGTGTTCATCAAATGAAACTAAGTATAGAAGTATGGCGTCAACAGTTGCCGAAATAGTGTGGTTAAATGGTCTATTAAAATATATATGCTTTGATCAAATTGATCCAGCCCTGTTATTTTCTGACAGCCAAGCAGCATTTCAGATCGCGGTGAATCCAGTATTTCATGAGCAAACTAAACACATTGAAATCAATTGTCACTTTGTTAGAGAAAAAATACGAGAAGGGCTAATTCGAACGCAACGTGTACGGACAGATGAGCAGCTCGTAGATGTGATGACAAAGGCACTTGGAGTCCAACAACATGAGTATTTGGTGACCAAGTTGGGGGTTAAAGATCTTTACCACCCTCCAACTTGAGGGGGAGTGTTGAAAGCCTGTTGTTTGTTATTGATTAGTTTGTAATTCCAACTAAAAGTTGTTACTTAGTTAAGTAGTTAGGGACTAGAGTGTTGATATATAAATGAGTTGAGGGTGTAACTTAAAGTTTTATCCTTTTATATCTTAATAAAAGTGTTTCTTCAGATTGTTTACATTTCCCCTTTTTTCAACACCCTAACTATCGACACAACACCCCTGCTCTATTTCTTTGTGTTCATCACCGGTGCACCAACATCCGATGACGGTCGCTGGTGTTTTCCAGCACACACATGTTCTGTTTGGGAAAGGAATGGATGGTGGGGTGCAATAGAATTAGAACCGAAAAGGAAATCGAGGCAAAAAGAAAAAGTAGCAGGGGAGAAGGTTACTACGGTGGATGTTAGCTAGTCAAAGATTTGAGGTTAATTGCTTTTTTTTTCTAATGGAAATTCAAAGATTTTTGAGGAAAATTATGGGAGCTGGTCTCTTAGGTGAGTAATTTTGAGGTCTTTATAATCCTGTTTTGTGTTAATTTATCCTTTGGTAGGTCTGTTCAGTTTGTTTATATTTTTTTGGAATGTTTGAGCTAAGAGAAGTTTATCCATAATAATCGGCGTTGATATTATAAAATTGATCTGAGAGAGTAAGATGAAAGACATTTAGGAGACCATGATACAACTATATGGTACAGGGAAGATTTCGAGTGGGTTCTGGAGCTCGTCTATACTTAAAAATGGAAATTAGATATGGAGTGAATTAGTGCAGCTAAAGGCAAGAGCCCCGTGTATCGTGTTATATTTGTTGATGGTGATCTTTGTGGCTTGCGTTATAGCCATTTATGAATCTATTTGGTAAAATCTGTCCTACAGACTTATTGCACTCTAATTTTGCTCGCTCTATCATGCTTTTAAGGCCTGAATAGTGATCTTGTTTGGTGTTGTATCTTTTGGTATCTTTCCAATAAATTTCTTAATTGCCATTCAAATAATAACTCAACCCTAGTCAAATTTTACTTGGAAGTTTCAATCAAACTTAATCTTCAGCTGCAGATTTTATGCCTTGATGATTGGAGCTTATATTTCTTAGTGTCAGATTATGACTTTGAGCAAATAAACAGTACTAATCTTCTTGTCCATTAATATATGTTATTGCTAGTGGTTCATAATTAAAGATTCAGGTCCTGATTTCAAACTTGTTTAACTTTGAATAAACGATCGGCCTTCAAAAACTGAAGACTATGGCAAGCTTTCTAAGAATTTTAATTAGTTGGTATGATACTTTATGTGGAACCTTTCTCCTTATAAAGTAATGCCAACTAAGTCCTTTAAAAGTGCCATAAATAGAGGTTTATAGATAGAAGAGAAGGTAGAGGTGAATCCTTAACTTAGCTAATTATGAGTAACTAATTAATTTAAAAAACAACCAACTTTAGCAAATAATAAATTAATTGAATGTGTTATAACTAACACCAGAATCGATCCAAGAGACACCTTATATTGTCCGGATGATTATTCGGTGATTGATTATCTATGTGCTTCGTATCCTCCACGAAAAGAATTGTTCATAAAACCTTAACACGCTAAGCTCTTGGCCTCCTCTACCTGAGTCCCTCTACTTTTTCAACTCTCGACCTTAAAATGGATGAACTGACTTTCTTCGACACCACCCCTCTCTTTCTTCTTTGCTCTCATTGGTACCAGACATCAACAAAATGCTAGCTAGATAGATGCTTACTTTAAACAAGATGATTCTTCCAAAAGAAATGGGTGTTTGAATAATTAGTTGTTATTAATTATTTTAGGATTAAGACCTTAAGAAGTATATATACTTCAATTTTAATCCATTATTTGATTATTACAGGCTAGAGTTTAATGTAAGGTTTCAACAATCATTATATATAAATGTCTTCGTTTTAAGATTATAAGTTATATTAAACGAGATTTGAATAGATGTTAGATGTAATAATACATTTAAAACAAATATATATTAATTTTTTAGAAAATATATATTTGAAAATATGAAGAATCTATGAATATATAATATAATAAAAATTAATAAATAATGTCTAATCAAGCATTTTCATGACAACTCATTTATCCATAATTGAAATTTATGGTGATCCGAAGTCTTAAATATTCATAGATGTGGGTTTATGAAATGAATAAGAATGAACAAAGTCGATTTGACCAAGTCTCTTTTCTCTTTATTCCAAGGCATGGGGCAGTGCCTTGGCTTAGTTGCTTTATACTTGCACCAAAGCTTGCCTTTTATTTTAATTATTTTTAATGGAAAGTGGGATTAATTTATTATGCACAAATCATTATCAAAGCTTTGAAAAATTTCCACTTTGTATTCTAAACCCATTTTTGAAAACAATCTTTTTATCCTTTAAATACTTTATCTATTTTACATCTTTAATATAAATATATATTTTAGTATACTTCAATATAAATGGGTTAATGTAATTTAGGTGTAAATTGAAATTTGCCACTATATTTTACTCCATTGATATTTGTCGTCATACATATGAATTAAATGTAAATTTATCACTGTATTTTTACTCTATATTGAATTTTTTCTTTTTGCTTTTGTTTGATTACTTTTTTCTGTTAAAGGTTGTATTTTTATATACAACAGTTAGAATTATTTATAATCATTTTCTATCCGTTAAATAAGAATATAAATGTGTTTCAACATACTCAAGTTTACGTTCTTCTACATTGACAGAAATGTTGATGTCAATCAAAGACTCAATCGACAAAATTAGTTTTTTTGTTGCATTTTGCTATTCAATTTCAAATAAATTGAAGTCAAATTTTCATATATATTATATATATATATATATATATATATATTTATTTTAACGTTAACAAGGTAAATAACAAAATATTAAAATTAATAAAATTTTATTTTAAAAATAAATTTATTTTTTCGAATATATATTTTTATTTTTAAGTATTTATTTCATTAAATAAAAATAAATGTATTAATTTTGAATATTTATAGATTAAATTATTGTTATCTATTAAAATTGAATATTTTAAATATTTTTTGTATTAAGTTATATTTCCAAATCATCAAAATTAATATTAAGTGGTAAATTTTAATTAAAAACTTAAAGTTGACAGTAAAATTTAATAAAGTTCTAAGATTAGTAGTGAAATTCAATCACATAAAGGTTAAGTGGAAGTTTACTCGTATTTTCGAAATGTAATGACAAATATCAATGAAAATAAAGTATAATGACAGATTTTAATATTTATGATGACAAATTTACCCTTTAATCTATATATAAATATATTAAAATCATATAAATACATTATACGTGTATGTGTATATCTATAATCCCGCATATATTCACTAAATCTTGCATCATTTGTAATTTAATTAGGATTATTACTGTGTTTTTAAGAAAGAAAGATACAAGAGATCATCCAAGTAGAAAAATAACAAAAACATGAAATATGCAAAAACATATTATGACTTCCTTTAGATGGACGGTGATTGTGGTGTGATGGAAATTTTTACCTTGCAATTATATTAATTAATTTTATCGTTACTGTTATTTTTAACCTTACTTGAGGTAAACACACCGACCATCCAAAGGCTCCCTATATCTTCATATTGTATATTTTTATGTCCTTTTTGTCTTTAAATAATGAAATAAATAAATAAATCTTTAACCTTTAAATTTGTGATTATTATATACAAATAAAATAAAATTATGTGTTATTTGATAAATTGAAAAATTAAGTATTAAAAAAGTTAAATGTTGACTTTTTAATACCGATGAATTTTATAAGTATTAAATTCATATTATAAAATTATGTGGTATAATAGTAAAAATAAGTATTGAATATATTATGTTGTTTGATAAAAGAAAATATTGATTTTTGAAAATTAATTATTTTTAAATTTAGTCTTACCAATATAATATTTTAAATTATTTTGGATAGTTTTGGATAAATATAACAAATTGAATATTTTATTTTTCAATAAAAATAGATCATTTATTTCAAATATGATTTGGTAAATGATAAGTTCTAAAAATAACATATTTTAACCTAATTCTTAATGCATTTTTGAGTGATTATTCGATGTTAATTGTGAACTTTATGCTCCTAATAATTTAAATTCATGTTTTGATGTTTAATAGAGTACTTGGAAGCAAAAGGAGCGAAAAACAAGTGAAAATCAAATCATCAGAGCAAGCTACAGGAGCCACACAAGCTGAACTATTCCACACAGGCGTGTGATAGACCGTGTCGATTTCACGAAATTGTGCGCCGAATAGCAAAAAAATCACGATTTTTAGGTTTTTCGGGTATTCTAAGACATATATATGAAAAAAATAATAATATAGGAGAGAGTCGTTAGAGAATATTCAAGAAAATAACTCAAAAAATACTATTGAAGATTCCCGTTTGACTTCTTTGGAAGTTATTATGAGTTTCTTTAGTTCTTTCGGTTATATTGTGTCTTGGATGTTTTTATTTTTAAGCATGAACTAATTTTCTAAATACCTAAGGAGATGAGCCCTATGATGGATTCTATCATTTGATTTTTATTTTACGCAATAAATACTTAGTTTCTTGTTCTCAATTATGTGTGTTTAACTTTTGGTTTAATATTTCTAGAGTATCGATCCATGTTTGATGTGCTTAAATTAGTGATTGAATAGACTCTGTTTAAGAGTAGATTTTGCGTAATTGAGCGGAGTTGCATGCAATCCTAGAAATATGACGACATAAATTTATCAAATTAGAATCAAATCTAATAGGAGAATCCATAACACGAGTTAATACGATAATAGAGGTTTTAATTTGAAAGAAATTTCAATTAATCAACCTAGAGTCAATTGCTCTTATACTCAAAAGAGATATTTGTATAATTTAAGGATTTCTACGGATCAAGTTACTAGTAAAGAAATTGCGTAACAAATAAAATCTATGTGAGTTCTTTCACTGGTATTGTTTTGCTCTTGGTTATTAATCGATTATTTTCATGTTTTGTTATTTGTCTTGTTCGTTAGTTAATTAATTTAGTTAATTTTAGTTTTTAATCAATCACTCAAATTATTTGGTTAAATAATAGAAAGACAGTAATTATTAGTGCTTATAGTCCTCTTGGGAACAATATCTTTGCTCACTATAACTAAACTATTAATTGATAGGTGCACTTGTCTTAGTCGAAATTTTAGTTAGTTTTGTGGACATCATTAAAAATAATAAATCAACTTAAAATTTCAACATTAAGGTCTTGTTCGATAAAACTTTGAAAAAAATCAATTTAAATTTAATATTTTAATAATTTAATATTTTTTACATATGTTTGGTAGTCCAACATAAAACAACCTAATATTTTTTTTAGGGTGGAAAATAACAAGTTATAAAAGTTACTTATCAGTACTTAATGGAGAATATTTTTAAGTCATTCAATTTCATTTTATTTATACGAATTGTTGGGTGCAACAGTAGGACACATTGTATTTCCAAGGGTAAACATATATGTTCGCACTTTGGAGACAATTATGAACCTTGAAAATGGACCATAAAAGGACATGGAGAATACAAAAATATATTTTACTTTTTTTTAACATTGTATTAACTCGCTTTACAATTAAAATATGATTTTATTTAGAATAAGGTGAAATGTTTAAAAATTAAAAATTAAAAATAAATTGTAGTATAATTTTTTCATAATTTAAAATCTATATTTATCAAACAATTTAATTATATCTAATACTTAATTTTAAGTAATATATTAAATAATTTTTTTATAATTTTTAGTTTATTAAACAACACCTAAGTGACAAGTAACTATCCACTTATTTATCTTATTTTATATTTTTAAATAAATTTTTATTAATTAAAAATTTAATATTATTATCAAATAAAATTTTCAATAATTTCTCAAACAAATACATATTTAATTAAAAAATGTAATTAAAAAAAGAGGTAATTTAGTATTTCACTTTTTTGTTAGTTGAGCACTGATAAGGAGCGATCATAAAGCTTGAAACCAATGAGAAATGTTGCTGCCCATAATTCATAATCCATAAATACCTCCTTGAAGTCCATGTTTCCCCAATAAGGCTAATGCTTTGATAAAGAATAAAACTGAAATAAAATAAAAATTATTTACTTTTACATAAATAAATTAAGAATTAATGCTAACTAATATTTAGCACTAACCACATTTAATAAAACAATAATGAAATATTTTAATAGAATCAAGATTTATTTTTATTCACAACAAAATTTGTTATAATTTCCTTTCATCACTCATGCTTATTTTAAAAGATTTATATTTGATAAATCGGTAGTGTATAGATACATTATCAATAGTTAGATTATTCGTTTAAGCTTAAAGGTCTATTAAAAATATGATAAGGTTTGGACAAAAGTACGTGGTTTAAAATATTGAGCTTGAGCAAAAAGAAAAATTAGACTTCAACATTCAAGGCTTGAGCCTAATCCATCCTAACCCGTTTTATACTTTTGAATTTGTTATTTCTATATATTACACAATTTATATCACATAAAACTAATGCAATATAATGTAAACATTAAAAATATGTTAAGTTGTCTAATTTTAAAATTTTAATTAAAAATCATCTAAAAATACTAAATATTAAATTAATAATAATACATGTGAGTTTAAAATAAACTTGAGAATCGTTTAAAAATATGAGTGGACTTGAGTAATATTTTAAATTCATATTTAGGGTTGGATCAAGTTTAAACAAACATAAAATACGTAATATCATATATAGACTCAACCGATGTATGAACACCAAAATAATAACTCGTCATTGAAAATGAAATTACTTGGATTTGTATATAAAATTATACATTAGTGCTTGAACAAATATAAACTCTTATTTAATTTTAGTTTATTTTATTATGCTAGTAATATTGTTATTTTTATTTAAAATTATACTCTAATTTAATTATTATTCAATAATTATTTCTCATTTTATTGTGAAAAACAGATACCAAACTTTTTTTCAAAAATAAATTTTCATTTTATTTAACAAATGTTTTTCAATTTTCTAAAATTAAAAATATTTTCTTCGAAGTAGCAGAACCTTAATTTAGGTTTATCCTTCTTTATTTTAAAAGATTAGAAACTCCTATTTTTAAAAGAAAAATCTTTCAATGTACAAATTAATATCAATGGTGTGTTTCTTCCACTCTCTTACCTATTTTGCAAGTAAAAGGAAGCCACAAACTTCAAAGAGAAGACCTAATATTATACATCCTTTAAATTTCACACATGCTTATATATAATTTTTAAGATATATTTAGAAAAATAAAAAGTAAATAAATAAATCTGATCATGGATTGGGTAATCCGTTAGGCTCAAAAGCCCATTCGAAAAGTGAGAGGTTTTGGACAAAATAATAGACTTGAAAAATAGATTTGGACAAAAAATAAGGACCATTTTCTAAACGAGTTAGGCTTCGGGTAAGATTTTTTAAATATATTTTCAATTTATTGAAAAAAAATATTTTAATATTTTTAGTGTATTTGATGCTTTATATTTTTAATTTTGCTTATATATATAAAAATAATATTAAAAAAATTAATACTGGCAAAAGGTGTAGTGAGGCTCGAGTTTAGCATTTTTTATTTGAGTTGGGCTTGGGAAAAATTTTAGGCCTATTCTCGAGCTGAGCCCAAGCCTAAAAAACGAGTCTAAAATCTTGCATTGGTTGGGCCTGAACCCTACCCATGATCAGTTGTAGAAATAAATGGACATCTGATAATTTTTTTTATCCCAACATATGATGTAACTAGACTTGATCATAAGTCGGGCCACTTGTTCAAGCCCGAAAGCCAACTTGAAAAGTGGGAGAGTTTAAGAGAAAAATATAAGCCTGAAAAATAGACTTGGACAAAAAATAAGACCTGTTTTTTAAATGGGTAGAGCCTCAGCTAAACTTTTTTGTTCAGGTCTAGTCTGAATTTACCTAATTTTTTCTCTCTATTGTTGTTTTGCTTTCATTTTGCTATTATATTGTTATTATCTTCTTGTTATTATTTGGATATTGTAGAACTCTTGTTTTATTGTTAATTTTATTACTATTTTAGAAATATTTGATTGCTATGTTGCAACTATATTAGTGTTATTTAAATATAAAGATTTTTAATGTATTTTTAATTTATTTGGAAACATTTATTTTAATATTTTTACTGTATTTGATATATTATATTTTTAAATTTATTTTTATTCAATTTTTTGGAAACATTTATTTTAATATTTTTAGTGTATTTGATATATTATATTTTTAAATTTATTTTATATATAAAATAATATTAAAAATTTAAATACGAGTAAATTGAGCCAGGCTCGAGTTTAGAATTTTTATCCAGATAGGGCTTGAACAAAATTTTAGGTCCATTTTTTGGGCTGGAGCGAACCTAGAAAACGGACCTAAAATTTAGTATCGATCTGACCTAAACCCGACCTGACCAGATGTAGATGTAACAAATTAATTGTTTATTTTATAAAAGTTTGATTATTTTTGTAGAGTAAGTTTCATTATCTAAAATTAAAAATTATCAATAAAATAAAAAGCTAAGTTGAAAATTGAAACAAAACAAATAGGAAATAAAATAAAATTTTAATGAATTAAAATGAAGGATTGATTAAAACCTAACTAAACTCTCATTAATTTATGATAATAGGTGATCACATGGCTATGACACCAACTGCTCGTAATTATCTCCACTACCAGGGGCAGTTTCTTTAACCCTTAACCTTAAAATACTTCATTCCAGCCTAAATTCAACGCAAAAATTGGAAAAAGTTCCCACGCTCTGTTTTCACTTTTTCTTCTGTCACTTTTCTTGGGAAAAAAATGTCTCATTCGATGGGAAAGTGCCAGAAAATTCGTCGAATTGTCCGCATCCGACAAATGCTGAAGCAGTGGCGAAGAAAAGCCAGCATAACGGCCAGCAACAACACCATCAACAACAACGGAGATGCGCCGTCTGATGTTCCTGCTGGACACGTGGCGGTCTGTGTGGGCACAAGTCTCAGGAGATTTATCGTACGCGCGACGTACCTAAACCACCCAATCTTCAAAAAACTCCTCGTACAAACCGAAGAAGAGTATGGTTTCAAAAACATGGGACCATTAATCATCCCATGCGACGAGTCGTTCTTCGAAGAGATTCTCCGAGTCGTATCCCGATCTGATTCTTCATCAAACTCGGGTCCTTTCTCTACTTTCAAAGATCTTCAGAGATGCTGCGACGTGGGCATGAAGGATAAACTCGGTTTTTTCAGCGAGTCTCGACCGTTGCTTCATGGGGTATCCGACAAATCCGTTTACTGATAGTATGAAGAACTCAATGGAGTTGGAAGACCTGACAGCTATATTATGATTTCCTTGAGTGATTAATGGGTAATTTCTAAGTAAGCTTTTCTAACTAATGGGCAAAAGAAGAAAAAGAGTAAGCTTTTCTAACGCCATAATTATAGAGTTTAATTATGGAGATGGCGAAGAGGTTTGTTTTTGTCTTTTACTTTTTTACCGCGTCATCCCCAACCCTAGTGCAGTAGTATAAATATAATGGTTTTATTATCATCATCTCTTAAAAGTAAATTATTTCAGTTTTATATGGGTGTGATTATATATCTCCATAACTTATTGAAACCCTATAAATACAAGTATACTTGTATAAGATTTGCATATGAAATAATAATATATATATATGTGAAGTTGTCTATTTCATCTTTTCATATTTACTTTTATAACAGGAGGATGCTCCAATCATGGATTTCCCAAAACTAATTTTCTATTATGTTGCTAAAAAATATGCATTAAATTGAAACTCTCAAATTTAAATATACATATAGTATTGGTAGTGGTTCATAAATAAAGATTCAGCTGGGTCCTAATTTTAAATGGTTTTAACTGATCGGCCCTCAGAAACTGAAGACTATGGCAAGCTTTCTAAGAATTTCAAGTAGTTGGATGTGGAACCGTTGTCTTTATACAGTAATGCCAACTAAGTACTTTAAAAGTGGCATAAATAAAGGTTTGTAGATAGAAGAAAAGGCAGAGGTGAATCCATAACTTAAAAAACAACAAACTTTAGCACATAATAAATTAATTAATAATGCTGATTCTTCCAAAAGAAATGGGTGTTGGATCATTAGTTGTTATCAATTATTTTAAGAAATATATATATGCTTTAATTCTAATCCATGCTTTAATCATTACAAACTAAAGCTGAATGCAAGGTTTCATCATTATATGTTAAAAGTGAAACTTGGGTAAATGTTGTATGTGATAATACATTCAAAATAGGTATATTTCAAATTTTTAAAAATATATATATTTATTTAAATTTTAAATATTTGTCGAAATTTATGGTGATCTGAAGCCCTAAATATTCATATATATATATATATATATATGTAACCATGGCATGGGTTTATAAAATGATTAAAAATGAACAAAGTCGATTTGACCAAGTCTCTTTTCTCTTTATTGCAAGGCATGGGGCATTGCCTTCGCTTGCTTGCTTTATACTTGCAACAAAGCTTGCCTTTTATTTTAATTATTTTTAATGGAAAGTGGGATTAATTTATTATGCACAAATCATTATCAAAGTTTGAAAAGTTTCCTTTCTCAAAAATCTCGTTTAGCAAACCCATTTTTAAAATTATTTTTTTTATCCTTTAAATACTTTTACGTATTTTTATATCTTTAATATAAATAAGGTTAATGTGCTAATTTATCAGTATACTTTGGGTGTTAATTGACATTTGTCACTACCTTTTTACTTCATTGATATTTGTCATTACACATATGAATTATTCCCCACTGCTCCAAAGAGAAGACGAACGTGTCTGAGTTCAATTTCTTTAGATTCAGACTCTATCCAGAATGTGCCTCTCAATCTTGGAGGTATGAGAAGTCCAAGAGGCCAAATATCCCTTAGTCCGCTCTCTCAAAAAGTCACTATTGATCCCTCTTCCAAATAAGAATATGCTCTACTGCAAAAGACGAAGCAAACCTTTTTGTCACCTGCTTGCACCAATAGGTATTTGCTCTTTGCAAAGAAACACTTCATCTGAATATCAGAATATAGATGAAAGAAGTTTTGAGAAACAAGGTATTGATGTTATCCTTGAAAACAATGACCTACAACCTTTTGCTTTTGTAAAACCATATGTCAAGGAGGTCGTTTATGAGTTCAATGTTAATCTTCTCAAGTCTGTCAATAAGCCTTCGAGCAAGCTTTTCCACAAGGCCTATGATCAAGTAAGATGGTATAATTTTGGCCCTGCACAAATTAGGGAGTTGCTGCTTCATCCATACTCCATGTTGAGTTGGATGAATTTTATTAAGGGTGAGCATTTAATCGAATTGAGTTAAATCGAGTGAAAAATTTCAAGTTGGCAAGTCTCATTTTATCATTCTAATTCGATTTGTTTTTTTCGAATTGAGTCAAGTAAAATGAAATTCGAGTTGAATCGAGTGAAATTGTTCGAGTTAAATTAAAAAAATTAAACATGTCAAAATAAAATCTAGTTACACTATAACTAATTCCATGTTAGAACATTTAGATTTGAAGCCATATATATTTAAAAACTCTTTCAAAGCAAAATAAGAGAAAAATAGGATTCTTTAGTACGATAAACTTGAATAATTAATTAATTTATTTAGGTCCCAAAATTATTATTTTAGATAAAAAATTTAACTTTTTTTATACGTTCTTTATAATCTATTTAGAATTTAGAGTTTTATATTTTTTAAAATATAAATTTTAGAATTTTATAAATGTTTTGAATTTTTATTGAGAGAGATCATTTTGCTCATTTTCAAAATTGATAGGACAAAAGAAGTATTTACACTAATATGTTATTTGAGTTAATTTGAATTATTCAAATTGTAAAATTCAATTCAACTCAAACTTAAAACTTGAATTACTTATTTGAGTTTATTTGAAAAAACCAAATAGCTCAAATAACTCGATTAGATTAACTCAAAATTTAATTTTTTTTTAGTCAAATCAAGTTTTGTTCACCCCTAAATCTTAAGATACAATGGCCAAAACCATCACCAATGGAGTTTACCTTACTTGGCCTCAAGCAATCGAGATTCAAGCCTTCAGTCTAGAGCTCGCATATGTTAGCCTATTTTCCATTGCAAACAAAAATTGGATTCCTAACAGCCAAAGTAATACAATTAGAAAGAATATGGCCACTCTACTTAGGAAGATATACGATGTGATTCAATTTGACCTAAAAGAGCTCATTTTTCAGGAGATCATCAAATGTGTTGGTCGTGTCTACTCTAGGCTATGTCTTCCTTTCTATTCTCTTATTTATAATCAAAATCCTTAAATTTTCTTAGCAACTAAAAAACATGAAACGAAGCTTGTAGAGTTGAAATTTTCATACAAGTGGCTTGCAGGGAAACACCAAGCTCCACTCCATAAAGTTGTTCTAAATGCTATAGCTTACCTTGCTGAAGTAGTACCAGCTTCAGTTGGCACTAGAGAAGGCATTTCATCCCAAATTTTAACCTTTGAACAAAGGATCCAACAATATCTTGGCACTGAGATTGCCTCCCAAGAAAATTCCATTCAACAACTTCAGGTCAATGTTCGTCACACCAAAGCATTGAGGAATGAACTCTTAGCCAAGTTGCTTCAGTAGGAGCCAAGTTGCTTCAGTAGGGATTTGACAAATCTCATGATAAAAAAGGGGAGTGTAACAGCCCGATTTTCAGTTATGACGAAACTGTGGTTTCGAGACCACAAATTTTTATTGTGTTGACTTGTAAATATTATTTTTAGAATATTTATGGAGTTATTAGAGTTGTATTAAAATTTGGTTAAGAAATTTTAACGTTTAGATAGTTAATTAAAGAAAAAAGACAAAATTGTAAAAGGTGCAAAATATAGTAATTAAAGCATTTAAGTGATCAAATGGCTTAATTAGTAATTTAGGGAGGATCTATGGGGTAATTAAGCCTTAATTAATGTAGTGGGACAGAAAATTGAGTTAAAAATAATAGAATATTGGATGTTAATGGCATAATGGTAAATAAATTAAATTTGAACAAAACAAATTGAAAAATTAGTTGTTTCCTATTCATTTTTTCTCTTCTTCTTGCCGAAACCACCATCGGAGGGAGCTTCAAGCTTCGGTTTCCTTATCTTTATGCATGTGATCTCAATTCTCACCTATTTCTTGTAATTTTTTGTGTTTTTGAGATCGTTACAACTAGGTCCAGCTAGCCCGTACCTTCGTTTTTGAATCTGATAAAAAATTTAGAAGTTTCCATTTTTGAATCTTGAATTTTTTTTATGATAATTATGTATTTTAAGCTTTTATTGTGTTGTTTGGTGATTTTGTGAAGTGATTTTTGTTAAATTTTGATTTAAAGATTAGATTGTGAAAATGTCAAAATTTCAAGGTTTGATAGTGAATTTGATATTTAATAGGGATTTTTAAGGGCCTAGTATATTAAGCTATAATTTTAACTTGAGAAAAATGGTTAATTTGATGATTTTCGGGTTAATGGACTAAATTGAAAAAGTTGTAAAAGTTAGGAGTAATTGTATAAATTTGAAAAATAAAAAGGGTATAAAATGTAAAGTGAATTGGAAGATGAAATGTAAGCTAATAATTAAAGAATTTTACATTTTAGATCAAGACCTAGCTGATACTCGTGGAAAAAGAAATTACAGAATAGTCCTTTAACTTTTGCAACTACTACAATTCAGTCCTGGTAAGTTCGTACAGTTTATAATTTAACATTTATATGAAATTTTTGATGGTATAATGTGAGATAATAGATATATTTGATTATGACTAATGTAAAGTTATTTGAGAAAAATTGTTGAAATTCAATACTTGGTTCAGATTGAACACGGGACAGAGTACAATTAAGATATGGTGTGTTATGGGGGATTGGAGTGGAGATTGTTGTGGAGTTATATATATATGTTTCCCGAGTAGACTGAGGTTCAGCATTTGCTGCGAACTCTCATGTTATACTCTTTGTTTTGGTGTGTTTCAGTTGGACTAGCTCTTCGGAGCCATTGGTGTGTTATAGGGTAGACTAACTCGTATAAGCATTTGGTGTGTTTCGGATGGATTAGATATTATGAGCATTTGGTGTGTTTCGGTTGGACTATCGATGTACTTATATCCGTAAGTCCTTCATCAGATTGTAAATCTCGGTAAGGTAACTTGTTTAGTGATTTTGATGGTTTTGTCATGTATTTGAGTTCTGAATTGAATTTTTACAATTCACCAGTTGAGATTGTGGATGACAGGAAACACATATGGTTGTATTAATATTACTTGATTTGTTGTACTTACTTCAGTAAGATTTATCTTTTTAGTACGTCCAACTTGCTAAGCTTCAATGTGCTTACTTGTGTTATTTTCTGTTCTTATAGATACTTTGAAGGTTGGACGATCAGATCGGCACTCAAGTCACACTATCCACCTATTTTCGGTAGTTTATGGAATGTTCATTTTGGATTATATGGCATGTAATAGGCTTGTATGTCATTACTATTGATTTGATATGTAAAATGTTAAAATATGATCTTAAGTGCAAATAGACTATTTATATGATATATGTGAATATGGTATGATGTTTAACTACTAGTTCATGGTAAGTGAGATTGAAATGTTATGATTGAGGTGCTTATGTTTGGCATATTGGTTGAATGTTAGATGGTGTGATTTAAAATACTTTGAATGATAGTTCTTTTTGTTGTAAATTGTATATACTTGTGGTATCAATGAGGATACATTGGTTAGGCACTTAGGATGGTTGGTTTAACATGTTTTTAACTTGTTTAATGTTAATTTGAATAGGTCTTTTGGCTGGTAAATAGATTACATAGAGTCCAAGTAAGCTTGAATTGGTAAACTTGTTGTTTAAGGTTCATTTTGAGTTCAGACGGCCTGAGACACGACGTGTGACTCAGCCGTTGGAGACACACGACCTGACGACACGACCGTGTGTCATCTGATGAGTTCTTTAGGGTGCAAGCTAGTTGTAGTGGGCCAAATTTGCCTGGCCTGAACAAAAAAACAATAAATAATATAAAAATCTAGATATCAATAGTCCATTATCTGTCCAATTACAACCCAAAATCAAACTAAATTAACCCCAATGTTTCAAGACCCAAATTACAAGTCCATTTACAAAATGACATAGCCCAATAGCTCAAACGGCCCAGAAACTGAGCCCAATTTTGGAAAACCCTAGGGCAAGGGTCTCCTTGCGCCGCAGCCCTCACTAGCGGCCAAACCATATTGCGCCAGACAACACCTCCAACAGCACCAGCGCACAGCCCTTGTACGCCACGCCCGCACCTCCGTACGATGCCAGCAGACTCCGTACCTATGAAAAAGACACACAGAGCAGCAGCGAATAGGGAAGAAGAAAAATAGCATTTTCATTTTTTGATTTTTCTTTCTTTTCGGCTATAAAGGCCATGTAATAGCCTAGGTGAGTTTTTTACGCAACACAAATGCACAACAGGCAATACACAAATACATATACAATATTGGCAGATTGAATACAAAAGAAAAAGAAAAGAAAGGTGATTTTCGAGAGCTTCATTCATCTTCTCTTTTTGAATCTGTTCTTTTCTTCCTAGTTTTTGCGCACATATTCTCGTGTATAAGAATATAAAATGAAAGAGGAGCTTACCTTGAGAGGCTAGCCGTCATTCCCCCTTTACTTGGTCGAAATCGAAGTCTGAATGGGGGTTTCAAAGGCGAAAACCCCTCTTTTAGGGCTCGGATGCGCAGACCGTCGCTCGTGGTGGCTAATTAGTGCTGAGAGGAGCACTTGGGGGTCGATTGAGCAACAAAAGATTGGAAGAGGCTAGGGTTCGGCAGAATGGACTAAGTAGGAGCCTTTATAAACAACATAAAACGGCACCGTTTTAAGCCTGATTCAATGGCTCCCAAAACGGAGCCGTATGGGCCCACCCGCTGTGATCCGATCCGATTACCCAGGAGGATCCGCGCATTTTATTTAAATGAAATATTTGCGCGATTGATCCCTCCTTTTTCGCAAGGTCATTCAATTTTGTTTTTTTCCTCTTTTAAATTAGTTCTGTGATTTATGCATGAACTCAATTTGGTCCGCGCTTCAACGCTGCATTTTGGGGTCTGGATTATTTCCAGATTTGGCCCCCGCGCATTCATACATGTTGCAAGCTAGTCCCTTTTTTGTTTTGACAGTTTATTTCATTTATAATTTGTCCCTTTTATTTTAATTCTATTTTTTTAATTGAGTCTCCTTTTTATTTATTCAATTTATGCTTCATTATCATTTTTTGGACACATTCAACATTTCTGATCATGGTTTACTTATTTTTTCTTTATATTATAAGTTGTTTTAATGATTTTATTTTTTTCTTAAAATCACTATTGTAATGTTTTTTACATGCGCTATTACATATATACATATACTTTATAATAAAATTAATTTTATTTCATGCATATTATTAATCTTATATTATTTTATACATGTAATTCCTTTAAATTTATTCTTATATTATATTACATAATCCTACATAATACATCTTTTAAATTATTATTATATATATATATATATACGTACTTTATAGTAATATTATTTTATTCTATGCATATTATTAATTCTATATTATTTTACGATATAGTTTCTTTTAAATTTATTCTCGTCTTTTAAATATATAATCTTATATAACATATCTTTTAGTTTATTATTATATGTATTTTATCGTTATCTATATTTGATCTATATATTATTAGACCCATGTATTTTAATGTGTATTTTTTGCTATGATAATGTGTTAGAATTAAGTGACCCAAATTTTATTTAAATAAAATACGATGGAAAATAAAATAAAAGTAAAATCCATATAGAACTAGACTTCTTTTATTTTATTTTAGAATAAGGTTTTTAAAACCTTATTAAACTCCATCTATTTTATATTGATTAGGATAAGGTGTTTCAATCCTACTAGAATATGGCTTTGCAAGCCTATAAATAGACATAGTCTATTTCTCTTGTATTTGATTCAAATTTTTCGACATAGTGAATTTTCTTCTCCTCTGCCTGTGGTTTTTTTCCCGAAAGGGTTTCCACGTAAAATTTGTGTGTTCTTTATTTTATTTATTTATTTTTTCACATATTGGTATCTGAGCTTCCGGGTTATTCATCTCGATCACGGTAATGGCGTCTTTGAAGTATGAAATTCCGCTGTTGGATCGCAACACCAAATTTGCGTTGTGACAAATTAAGATGCAAGCAGTTCTTGCACAGATGGATCTGGAGGATGCCCTGCTAGGGATAGATAAGATGCCTTCGACATTAACAGATGAAGAGAAGAAGCGTAAGGATCGAAAGGCATTAACACAATTACATCTGCATTTGTCCAACGAAATTTTACAGGATGTGATGAAAGAGAAAACTACCGCTGCATTATGGAAGAGGCTAGAACAAATATGTATGTCGAAAACTCTAACAAGCAAGTTGCATATGAAGAAGCGTCTTTATGCTCATCGTTTGGAGGAATGTGCGTCTGTACACGAACACTTAACAGTGTTTAAAGAAATTCTCTCAAACTTGGAGGCCATGGAGGTTCAGTATGATAATGAAGATCTAGGGTTGATTCTACTTTGTTTGTTGCCCCCGTCTTATTCAACCTTTAGAGACACGATTTTATATAGCCGCGAGTCTCTCACAGTTGATGAGGTTTATGATTTTTTAACCTCGTATGATAAGATGAAGCATCTTGTGGTTAAACTCGACTCTCAGGGAGAGGGTCTCATTGTTCGTGGGAGACAAGATCAGAATGCTGATGATGATCGTGGTAGGACACAAGAACGAAATCCTCGTGGTAAATCTAAGGGTAGATCGAAGTCTTCAAACAGAGGTAAAACTTGTAACTTCTGCAAGAAGAAAGGGCACATTAAATCTGAGTGCTATAAGCTACAAAATAAGATTAAAAGGAGGTCGAATCAAAGGAAAACAACCAGAAAATTCCGGTGAAGATGATGTTGTAGAAGTCTACAGCGATGGTGAACTTTTAGTCGCTTCTGTCAATAATTCTAAAGTAAGCGAGGAGTGGATACTTGATTCAGGCTGCACCTTCCACATGAGTCCCAATCGGGATTGGTTTATAACTTACGAAACAGTATCTGAAGGTGTTGTTTTGATGGGAAATAATGCTTCATGTAAAATCGCAGGTGTTGGAACAATTAAAGTTAAGATGTTTGATGGAGTTGTCAGAACACTTAGTGACGTGCGGCATGTTCCAGAATTGAAAAGAAATTTAATTTCATTAAGTACTCTTGATTCAAAAGGGTACAGATACACAGCTGAGAGTGGGGTTTTAAAGATTTCCAAAGGGTCCCTTGTTGTGATGAGAGGGCAGAGAAAGATTGCCAAGTTATATGTTTTAGGTGGTTCTCTTATCATATCGGTGATGCAAATTGCTTCCTCTTCCTTGTCGATGATGATATTACTAAACTTTGGCATATGCGCCTAGGGCATATGAGTGAGAATGGTATGGCAGAATTAAGCAAAAGATGACTTCTTAATGGGCAAGGAATTTGCAAACTGAATTTCTGTGAGCACTGTATTTTTGGGAAGCAAAAGAGAGTTCGATTCACTAGAGGAATCCATAACACGAAGGGAACGTTGGAGTATATTCATTCTGATCTGTGGGGGCCATCCAAAGTGCCTTTGAGAGGTGGAGCTAATTATATGCTAACATTTATTGATGATTTTTCCAGAAAAGTTTGGGCGTTTTTCCTGAAGCAGAAAAGAGATGTGTTTTCCGCATTTAAGTCTTGGAAAATTATGATTACAAAACAGAAGGGAAAACAAATAAAATACCTCCGCACAAACAATGGCTTAGAGTTTTGTTCTGATGAGTTTAATAGATTGTGCAAGTCAGAAGGGATCATGAGACACTTGACAGTTCGTCATACTTCACAGCAAAACGGCGTTGCAGAACGAATGAACAGAACGATCATGGAGAAGGTTCGATGTATGTTGTCAAATGCCAACTTACCAAAGGCATTTTGGGCAGAAGCGGCCTCTACTGCATGTTTTTTGATCAACCGATCTCCATCCGTTGCCATTGAGAAAAAGACTCCACAAGAGGTATGGTCTGGTAATCCTGCTAATTATTCTGATTTAAAGATTTTTGGGTGTCTTGCGTATGCTCATGTTGATAATGGAAAATTGGAACCGAGATCTATTAAATGCATTTTTCTTGGTTATAAAGTTGGTGTAAAATGGTATAAGTTATGGTATCCTCGAAAATAGAAGTTGTGATTAGCAGAGATGTTGTTTTTGATGAAACCGCTATGTCATTTAACTTATCTCTTAAAGACTCTTCTAATAAAGAAAATCAAAAGCGGTGGAGCATCGATTAATCTGAGTCAACTCCTCAAGCGAACAAAAATTGAAAATAGAGTTGCTTCTTCACCACAATACTCTATCGCCAAAAACAGAACTAGAAGAGAAATTAAACCTCCAAAGAAGTATGCCGAGGTTGATCTAGTTACTTATGCTTTAAATGTGGCTGAAGATATAGATACGAATCAAGAGCCATCTAATTATTCTGAGGCGGTTAGCTGTGAAGACTCAGAAAAATGGATGTTTGCTATGCAAGAAGAGATGGAATCACTCCACAAAAACAGAATATGGGACCTTGTGAAACTTCCTAAAGGTAAAAAGGTTGTTCGTTGTAAATGGGTGTTTAAAAAGAAAGAAGGGACTCTAGGAGTTGAAGAACTCAGATATAAAGTAAGGCTTGTTGCAAAGGGTTACAGTCAAATTCCAGGAGTGGACTTTACAGATGTGTTCTCTCCAGTTGTTAAGCATAGTTCGATTCGAGCTTTGCTTGGTATGTGGCCATGCATGATTTGGAGCTTGAGCAGTTAGATGTAAAAACTACATTTCTGTATGGAGAACTTGAGGAAGATATTTACATGTAACAACCAGAGGGTTTTATAGTCTTAGAAAAAGAGGACTATGTTTGCTTGCTGAGAAAGTCCCTTTACGGTTTGAAACAGTCACCAAGACAGTGGTACAAGAGGTTTGATTCCTTTATGACTTCTCATGATTTCAAAAGAAGTAGTTTAGACAGTTGTGTTTACTTTAAGAAAAACAATGATGGTTCTTTTGTGTTTTTTTATGTTGATGACATGTTGATAGCAGCAAAAGATAAAAGAGAGATAAGAAAGGTTAAAACCCAACTAAGTGAAGAATTTGAGATGAAAGATTTAGGACCAGCAAAGAAGATACTTGGTATGGAGATTCTCAGAGATAGAAAAGCAAGTAAATTGTACCTAAGTCAGAAGGGGTACATTGAGAAAGTTCTTTTGCAGGTCCAATATGCAGAGTGCTAAGCCTGTTAGTACTCCTTTAGCAGCCCATTTCAAACTTTCATCAGCCTTGTCTCCTCAATCAGATGATGAGATTGAGTACATGTCACATGTTTCATACTCTAGTGCAGTGGGATCTCTCATGTATGCTATGGTTTGTTCACGCCCAGATTTATCATATGCAGTCAGTGCAGTTAGCAGATATATGGAAAATCTCGGTAAAGAGCATTGGAAAGTAGTTCAGTGGATTTTAAGATACTTACGAGGCACTACTGATGTTTGCTTACAGTTTGGAAGAACTAAAGATGGAGTTATAGGGTATGTTGATGCTGATTTTGCTGGAGACCTTGATAGAAGAAGATCTCTCACAGGTTACGTCTTTACAATCGGAGGTTGTGCAATTAGTTGGAAAGCCACTTTGCAAACTACGATCGCTTTGTCTACCAACTGAAGCTGAGTACATGGCGATTATCGAGGCTTGTAAAGAAGCTATTTGGTTGAAGGGACTATTTAGTGAACTCAATGAAGACCTTCAAATCAGACAAGATTTTGTGACAATGAGTGCCATCTTTCTTACAAAAGATCAAATGTTTCATGAGAGAACAAAACACATTGATATTTGGTATCATTTTGTTCATGATATTATTGCTCGTGGTGATATTGTTGTGAGCAAAATTAGTACTCATGAAAATCCTGCAGATATGATGACTAAGTCACTTCCTATAACCAAGTTTGAGCATTGCTTAGACTTGGTTGGTGTTCATTGTTGAAGTTAAACCCTTAAGGGGTTTTATGGAAGAGGTGGAGAACTTGTTTATTGAAAGTTTGCGATGAAGAACTTGTTCATTGAGAATTTGTGTCAAGGTGGAGATTATTAGAATTAAGTGACCCAAATTCTTATTTAAATAAAATACGATGGAAAATAAAATAAAAGTAAAATCCATATAGAACTAGACTTCTTTTATATTATTTTAGAATAAGGTTTTTAAAACCTTAGTAAACTCCATCTATTTTATATTGATTAGGATAAGGTGTTTCAATCCTACTAGAATATGGCTTTGCAAGCCTATAAATAGACATAGTCTATTTCTCTTGTATTTGATTCAAATTTTTCGACATAGTGAATTTTCTTCTCCTCTGCCCGTGGTTTTTTCCCAAAAGGGTTTCCACGTAAAATTTGTGTGTTC
Source organism: Gossypium arboreum (assembly GCF_025698485.1). NCBI lineage: Eukaryota > Viridiplantae > Streptophyta > Magnoliopsida > Malvales > Malvaceae > Gossypium > Gossypium arboreum. The sequence continues at coordinate 5,116,484 of NC_069081.1, forward strand.
TTTATTTTATTTATTTTATTTTATTTTATTTTTCACATAATGTGTTTTGTATATATGATCCATATAAATTATTTTTATACTTACCTATAATAGTATATATTTAATTTACTTACATTGTTAGACCTATACATATTAGCATTTTTTATATGAATTTACATGCACCCACTTTTAAATTTATATATATATATATATATATATATATTAATACATTACTACTTTAATAGATGTTTCTATTCCAAAACACTTTTTGCTTTATGATTTACCAAGTATTTTCTTTATGCATATATATAAAATTATTTTGGAAACTTCCTCTTTGTGATTATAAAATTAATATTTTTGAATGATTCTTGATATTATATTGCTTTTGTGTTTTATATAGCCTCTTACTTAAACATTTCGATATAAGGGCATGTGTATAATTTTTAGACTATGTTAAAATTTATATGTATCTTATTATTAATCTCATGTTTCTTTTTATAATAAACTTATGTATATATGTTTTATAAATCTATTTAGTGTATTATAACTTGTCACACATCTTTATTATTCTTTCATATTATATACATTATTATCATGTACACTGTCGATTTTAAATGCATTTGTGTCTAAAACATTTTACATGCAATTTGATTCAAATTTCCACTCTATAATGTCTATTTCAATAATTATATATCCTTACTTTTTATGCAAATTGGTCAACCTATATATTATGTGTTCATTTATTCCTCACTATTTTAAAATCATTTTATACCACATTGGCTTCTAATTGCTATGTTGTTCCCCTTTTTACATCTTGCGTTAATTATTTTATATCATGCTATGTACGTCATTTTGGCACATTTTTATGTATTGTTTTGCAGTGCTGTATTGTTGTAGTATTATATTCTTTATTGTATTGTATATAAACTATTTCCCATGCATATTATCATTGCATTATTTATTTGTCCATTATTTTATATTGCCATGTTAATTATTTCTCCATGCATGATTGAGATTGAGCTATATTTCTAAGCTAATTGTGCTTAGTTGTAAGTGTTTGTTAGTTGGTCAAATAAATTGTATTGCTTCCGCTATTCTATTGCAGTATTTTATGCATACACCTATTACCTCATATCATCGTTTTCCACTTGGTTTTTGAGATGCGGTTCTATAAAATCCAAATTTTTACGATTAATTTCGTCTTATTTTGAGTCGAATTAATACATCTTAAGCTAGCTTTATAATCATTCATTCAAAAATTCTTTAAAACGAAGACGAGATTTGATATTTGACAATTCGCGGAATCGTGCCCTAACGTGTTGGGTTGCAATTTCGCGTTTGCTCAAAATAATCGAATATCATTTCAAAATTTCACTCATGTCTTTTAAAATCCCTTGAACGAAGGTGATACACGATATTTGGCAATTTGTGGAATCGTGCCCTAACGTGTTGGGTTGCAATTTCGATTGTTTAAAATAATCAAATATCCCTTCAAGATTTCATTCATATCTTCTAAAAATTATTTAAAACGAAGGCAATATTCGGTATTTGACAATTCGAGAATCATACCCTATCGTGCTGGTTTGTGATTTCTCGTTTGCTCAAAATGATCAAACATTCCTTTACATTCTCACTCATATTTATAAAAAATACTTAAAAATGAAGACGATGTTCAATGTTTGGCGATTTGAGAATCGTGCCCTACCGTGCTGGGTTGCGCTTTTTCATTGGTCCGAAACAATTGGAGATCCCTTCAGAATTTCACTCACATTTTCTAAAATCTTTCAAAATGAAGGCGATGTTCGATGTTTGGCGATTTGAGAATCGAGCCCTATCGTGCTGGGCTGCGCTTTTTCATTTGTCCAAAACAATCGAATATCTCCTCGGAATTTCACACGTATTTTATAAGGTAAGGCAATGGTCAATGTTTGGAAATTCGAGGAATCGTACCCTCCTGTGCTGGGTTTCAATTTTTCGTTGGACTAAATAGTTGAGCATCCTTTTGTGATTTTCAAATTATAAATTTTCGGTCATCGAAACAAGAAGATTTTTGACAATCAACTCGGGTTATTCAAATGTTAATAAAAAAGGAACCACATTTCAAAAACATTTTTAATTTTAGACATAAGGACAGTATTCAATCGCTTTGGTACCAATTTTGGGCGTAGTGAGGGTGCTAATCCTTCCTCATGCGTAATCGACTCCCAAACCCGTTTTCTCAAAAATTCGTAGACCAAAATCATTGTTTTAGTAAACCGAAAATGTTTTATTAAAATAACCACATTCTTAGGTGACCCGATCACACCAAAACAAAAAGATCAGTGGCGACTCCATGCATTTGTTTTTCAAAAGTCGATTCCCCTTTTTTATTAAATTTAAAATTTTTAAATAGAGGGATGGTTTCGACACTAGTGAGTTACACGGCTTGACACATGTGTGTGTGGGGCAACTTAGAGAGTTACACGGCTTGGCATACAAGCGTGTGACACGGCCGTGTGACCCTACTCAGAGAGTTACACTAGTGAGGACACGAGCTGGGACACGACTGTGTGTCCCTAATTCGATTGTTACATGGCTTGAGGCATGGGCGTGTTTCTCAGTCGTGTATGTCACACAGCCTGGCCACACGGCCGTGTGACCCTTGTTTTACAAATTTTTCATATTTTTACTAAATTTTCCAAACCGCTCCAATTTTTTCCCAAATTGATTTTAAGTTATTTTTAGAGCCTCTAGGGCTTGATTTAGGGACGTTGTGCATGAGTCTGAATGGTTTGTAATGTGATTATTATATTGATCGATAAAATGTTTCTGATTGTTTAGTAATACTTTGTAACCCTAATCAAACGACGGAGATGGGTTAGGGGTGTTACAGTGAGTGGTATCAGAAGTTGGCACTGCTGTAATGACTTAGTATGATGGTTTTTGTGCCACAATCACTATAAACTTGGGGTTTTAGTTATCATCAAGTGATGAAATAATTTAATATGATGATTTTTTTGTGTCATAATCACCACAAACTTGGGGTTGCAACTCTTATCAAGGATCTTACAAGCCATCCATTTTAGAAGTTATTTGCTAAATGAACTTGGTTTTATTTTAATGGTTTTTAGGTTGTAATTTTGAAGACTCTGAAATTTGCTTCTGTTTACTTTGGTTCACATTTTGTGAACCTTTATCCTATTTGTTTAACAATGATATAAACTTTGATACTTTGATTATTAATGATGTCCTTATTACTTATGCATTAATGATTAATTTGTTTTATTATATTATTAGTTGAGTGTGATGGATTAAAGAGGAGTTACTTAGGTAGAGTATTTGTTTATGTTGTTAAATATGATCTCCTATTATGGTTTTGTTCAAAATTTTGCCAAAGAGAGAGATTTTTTTAGACATTTTTTGTGTAATGCCTTAACCAATGTCTGAACTAGTGCCAATTGTTGGTAGCACTATCTACTCAGAAAACTTGTCATGTTTAAGGTAGAAAATTTGGCAACAAACCTTGGGCGACTGCAAGCCAATCTTTGATATCCAAACTACATATAGCAACATATCTTGAAGATTGGTTTGAATTTGGTTCGAAGCAATCAACTTCCCAAGTTTGATAGATCAAATCGGGCTAAACTAGGAAGTATATCATAAATATTCAAGATTTATTTCATGCATATTATCCTACTTATTTTAAGTGAGGATAGATTGTAAAAGAGATAGTATGTTAGCAAGTCTCAATTACTTATATATTAAGGAGACTTGTATAAGTTATGTATTAAATAGAGAGAACCCTTTATCTTGTTCATTGAGGAATGTTTATTTGAGTGCATTGAGTGAAATAATAAAGTTTCCAACTTGGTTAGTGTCCTAAGTTTTCTAGAGGGAAACATAAAAGGGAGATACTGGTGTCCTAGGTACAAAGGTGAGAAGTTTAAACTGTTTAGAGCTTGGAAACACTTGTTGTACAAAGTGCTAAGATAGTGAATATTCTTTTTGGGTAAGGCCTCGCATATGTAAGGAAAATGAATTATGTAAACATACATATGTTCTTTGTTTTTTTGTATTTTTCATTGTTTGTGCCTTAAGCAATTGAAATTGCTCTAAACACTACTTTTGGCATTGTTTTTTTTTTTTTGCGCATACACATATCGAATTTGGGTTCAATATAAACCAACCCATATCAGATTTGATGTCAACAAATCTTACCTCCTCTAATGTGTCATTGAACCCATCTAAAGCTACTCTTAGCTTTCGATATCCTCCTTGATTCTCACAATTAGCCAGGATTTCATTAAATTTTGTAACACTCCTCGCTTGGATCGATCACCGAGCCCGAGCTATAGGATGTCACAATCATTGTTGAACCAATTGCAATCAATTTACAATTAAATTATACAATTGATATGATAAAGTTAAACACATATACATTCCTTAATCATACCAAAGTAATTCTATATTTCATTTATGCATGCACATAATAACATACATCAAATCCACCATCTATTAGGGTCATATAAACTGTCGAAACCTTTTTTATTTTGAAAACAATGGGGATCGACTTTTTAAAACCGAATGTGGAGTCACCACCAATCTCCTGATTTAGGTGTGATTGGACCACCTACTAAAACGCTTTATTCAATGAAAAATAAATTTGGTTCATGTAAAATAAAAAAACGGGTTCGGGAGCCGGTTGCGCATGAGGAAGGGTTAGCACCCTCATTACGCCCAAAAATTGGTACCAAATTGATTTGATGTTGTCCTTATATCAAAAGTTTTTTTTTAAAAGAAAAGATTTTCTGAAATATAATTTTTTTTAAAATGTTTGAATAGCTCAAATTAGCGGTCAAAAATCTCTCGTTTTAAAGATATGCAGTATCATACCTAGTACGATTGGATACGATCCTTTATGCCTTTAAAGATATGATTGATTGTTGACTTTTGAAAACTCGTACACTAAAATTATAAAAAGGTTATCCAAATATTTGGTTCACCGAAAAAATCATACCCAGCACGATTGAGCACGATTTTTCGAATTCCCAAATACTGGATATTGCCTTGTTTCAGAATTTTTAAATAATAAAGAAAATTGGAAATTCACTCAGAACACGTTTATTTGTTTTAAAATAGATGAAATACTTAATGCATTGTATCAAAACGTTTGCATGGGAAAGGATTTATGAACATGAAATAATAAGATACAACCAGACACAAGTAATAAATCCAACTATTCTAAGTACAATGTGAACAAATTTTTAATCATGGATGGAGAACAATTTATATAACAAATAAAATCATGAATGAATAATATATAACAACAATATACATAATCTAATATATCACAATCAATACAAGATATACAGAATAAATGAAGATTTAAAAATGAGTCAAGTATACGATAATAATGATCACACAATATATAATATATGACTTGTGGAATTAATGAGTTTGAAACTACTTATAAAGCAAATTAGAGCTATGTATGAAGTTATTAAAATATATACTATAGGATGAAGATTTGTAAATCAAGAAATATTCAAAGGGCTAAAAATATTTATTAAAGTATATAAAAGAAAATTTAAATAATGTATGGGATAAAAAACAAAAATATATAATAACATAAAATTGTAAGAAATACATACAATAAATTTTCAAAACATATATACATAAATAAATTTAGAAAGAATTACTTGTAAAAATAAAAAAAATAAAAAATAAAAAATGCACTTAATAAGGCCTTTAAAATTAAATTAACTTCATTATAAATTATACATAATTGAATTGAAAATATATTTATATGTACAAAATAGACTATATGCATAAAAGAAATACATGCAATAGATTTAGAAAAACATATATATACATAAATGGATTTAGAGATAATTACTTGTAAAAACATGCACTTAATAATGCCTTTTAGATTAAATTAATTTTTCTATAAATTATATAGACTTGAAAATATACTTATATGCACAAAGTAGACTATGTGCTCAAAATGTATGGATTTATATATATATATATATATATATATATATATAGATTAAATTTATGTACCAATATTTTCTTATGTATAATGGTTAAGTAATATATAAAACATGTAATCTCCTTTTCGTCAACAAATATATATGTATAAATATGTTAGCAAATTCAAAACATTTAAATGTATGTAGTAATTTAATGTTGATACTATTCATGAAATAAAGCTAATTTTATTATCGCATATATATATATATATATATATATATGTATAATAATGTATAAATCATTACATAAAACAGTATACAACATGTGAAAATATAATTACTCAAATTACAACAAATAAGTAAACCAATAATACAAATGATACAATTAATATAAACATTACAAATAATATAAATGATATAATAAAATAAAATTTTAAAAAAATCTACTAAAGTAACACAAAATATACAAGTGAATAAGTCCGAATTTAAAACTATAAAATGAATCTAAACAAATTACTTAATTGAAATCAAAGTAAAATATAAAAAAATTTACAAATGAAATAAACTACTAATAATAAAATAAGGACCCATATATAACACGCGTGAATTCACAGGGACTAAGATTGAAATTATCCCTGATCCTAAAACATTGCTTTGAGACGTGGGCTAAAATGCAAGGGCATACAAATTTTAGGGAAAATTTCTAAGATAAACGAAGTATAAACAGAGGCCAATTGAAAATAGGCATGAAAGAGGAGGACCAAATGCGCTATTAACCCATTTGAAGCAAAAGCAAGCGGATTCAATTCTCAGATTGGGTCACCACGCACAGGCCCACTTTTTTACATGATGATGTTTCCACATTTAATGCTACCTTTTAATTTTCCTTCATTTTTTCTTTTCAAAATTCAAATTAACCTTCCATTTTCCTAAAACAAAAATTTTATCCCCTATCACTAGGGTTTGGCTCAACCGCCCAAACCATCATTTACTTGATGGCCAACGGATCACCAATGGTGACCAGATTTTGTCAATGGAAGTCACGCCCATGGAGATATGGTAAGTGCACTCCTTCTCCCTTTTCTTTTTTTTTTTTTTTAAAAAACCTTAAAATCCCATACTATTTTACCAAATCAAAATGAAGTTTAAAAAGAACATCCACTTTAGCCCGAATCAGCCTCGAGATCTCCCTTCAACTTCGACGTCAACGAAGCAAAGAAAAGAACTCCATGGCGTTTTTTGCACGGTAACACTTCCTTTCCCTTGTTTTCTTTATTTCTATTTTTTTTTTAAATGCAGTGATGAAGCACTTCCAGAAAATAAATCAAGAAAGAAGAAAAAACTAGAAAAGCTAAAATCACCTTAAAATGTTGATTAATTTCTCTCTATTTGATTTGCCTGTGTATGCGTATAGTTCGCGTAAAATGTATAGTACAAGTGAGGGCTTTTTATAGCAGGAAAAATAACAATTTAAAAATTACAGAAATCTATTTTGTATTCTATTATTGCTGCTTCTCGTGCATTCGATTGCAGGTATGGCCGTACGGAGGAAATGACCCGAATGGCGTGAAGGCCGTGTGCGGGGATCTCACGTGGGAAGCCAACCTTCTGCTGCCCTTCCAGTGTATTCCAGGAGCTTCTGGAGTTCTTGGCTGCTGAAATTCTTTTTCTTTTGAGTTCTTTTGGGTTTGGGCTAGGTTTAGGATATGGGTTTATGAATTTGGGTTAAAATTGTATTTGGGCTGGTATAAGCTCTTTATTTGAGCCTAAAAAATTTGTAAAAGGACATTGGTAATGGACTTTTATTGGTTTTCATCTTAATTTATTTTTTTGTTTTTGTTTATTTTTATTTTTGGTTTTTTAAATTTCTATTTTTTATTCTAATGGGCCCGGGCGAAATGGGCCTATTACAGCTGCCCCTCTTTGCTCATTGTCGTGTAATGAGAATAGAGCAAAGACTTCAAATAGGGCCAATTTTTGCCCGGTTCTGTTGAATCTTGACTGTGCTCTTAAGGACATAGGAAATCTTGACTGTGCTCTTAAAGACATAGGATAGGTTAACTCTGCTCCATTGTAAATAAGATTCACCATACGATCTCCACTATTACTTGAGGAAATAAGATCTTCAGTCTTCAGTCTGCTTCCTTGCTACCTCAGGAAGATAAGACTCCATCTTTAACCCGCTCTCTTGCCACCTCAGAGAAATAAGGCTAGTGGTAAAATCTACTCCATTGCCGATACATGGAGATAGGATTCACCATTCTTGATCTGCTCCACTGCAATCTCAGTGAAATAAGATATTCAAAACTCAATCTGCTTCCTTGCTACCTCAGGAAGATAAGATTTATTATTCAACCTGCTCTCTTACTATATCAGAGGGATGAGGCTGGTGATAAAATCTGCTCCATTGCCAATACATGAAGATAATATCCACCATTCTCGATCTGCTCCACTGCAATCTCAGTGAAATAAGATCTTTAAATCTCAGTCTACTTTCTTGCTACCTCAGGAAGATAAGACTCATTCTTCAACCTGCTCTCTTCCTACCTCAGAGAGATGAGGCTGGTGATAAAATCTGCTCCATTATCGATACATGAAGATAAGATTCACCATCTGCGAAGATCTGCTTTGCTGCAACACAGAGAAATAAGATCTTCAAATCTCAGTCTACTTCCTTACTACCTTAGGAAGATAAGACTCATTCTTCAACCTGCTTTCTTGCTACCTCAGAGAGATGAGGCTGGTGATAAAATCTGCTCCATTGTCGATACATGGAGATAAGATTCACCATCTGCGAAGATCTGCTCCGCTGCAACTTCAGGGAGATAAGATCTTTAATTCTCAGTCCAATGTCACTGAACTGTCTTCAGGGGAACCTATCCTGTAGACTCCATTTTATATGCTCATGCTTATGCCAAATAATTAGGATGCTATGGTTGAAATGAACTCAATGCTTCTAACTAAATGTGTTATGAATGATATATGCAGAAATGAGGATGATTCCATTTTAACAATTTAGGGTATCGTCACTCATTGCTCATTAATATGCTGTTACTGATTTGCTCAACAATCCTCTTGACGGAATATCCCAAAGACAAACCTATCTTATTTGGCGAGCTTGCCCCATTGTAATTCCAACGTCCCTTTTACTACTCTTTTTGAGACAAAATATTACAACTCATAGTTGAATTTTTCTCTAGTCAATTTGCTACCTCACTCCTCAGATGTTATAGCTCAAATGTACCTTTTTATATTTGCACGAATACATAATATCATCTCCCTTTTCTTGAGGATAATACTGTATCTTACCTTTTTGCTCAATTATCATTTGGACAGAGATCTCAAAAAAGTGATTTATCCAAATATATCTTTGAACTTGGGCGTATTCTAAACAACTATTCCACTTCAGACTCCTGCATTATCTAGAAACTCCTAGAGTAATATGCAAAACTTCTATTGTGAAAACATCACTAGTTCATCCATCATTATGTCAATGCAACATGCTTGCAATCAAATCGTAATAATGGACAAGAATGGAATTAAACTTGAGCTCAAAGTATACTATCAAAAGAACAACAATGATCATTAATTTGGGAATGTATATCTTGAAAAGAAGGGATAATTCAAAGATAACCAATTGGCTGAAAAATGAAGACTAGGTACCCTTGTTATCGCAACCTGAGCTTCTTTGTATGAACTTCTTGAAAAATAATTCAAGCTCAACATGTGTTTAAGAGATCAGAAGCACTTTGTCAATGCCCCAAGATGCACCATACCCTCTTCGTGGTTAATTCAAGTATAGCAAGACCACAGCCCTCTCACTTTGGATCCATATTTGAGCCGCCCTTTTCGAGTTTTCAACTCAAATCCCCTTTGGTCACAAGGCGCCCTTTGCGGGTTTTCACCTTAGCCTCTCCTTTTTATTTTCTTTATTATTATTATTATTGAGTCTCAAAACGCCCTTTGCGGGTTTTCACCTTGGCCCTTTCTATTTTTATTTGGTCTTAAAGCACCCTTTGCGGGTTTTCATTTTAGCCCTTTTTTTCCCCTCGAAAGCCTCAAAGCGCCCTTTACGGGTTTTCACTTTGGCTTCCATCTCTTGTTAAGCGTAGTACTTTTTGACTGCATCCAAGTTCACTGGATTAGACAAATTTCTCCCATCCATTTTGGCTAAGATTAATGTACCACCAGAGAAAGCTTTCTTCACCACGTAAGGCCCCTCCCAATTCGGCATCCATTTTCCTCTGAAATCCTTTTATATGGGAAGAATTTTCTTTAAAACCAAATCTCCCTCATGAAACTCTCTTGGGCGAACTTTTTTGTCATAAGCCCGTATCATTCTTTTTTGATACATCTGCCCATGTTGAATAGCCTTTAGCTTTTTTTCCTCAATCAAGTTCAACTGATCATAACGAGACTGTATCCATTCTACTTCATCTAACTTCAATTCTGACAAAACTCGAAGAGAAGGTATCTTCACTTCAATGGATAGAACTGTTTCCATCCCATAGACCAATGAGAACGGTGTTGGCCCGGTAGAAGTTCTGACAGATGTTCGATAAGCATAGAGCGCAAATGACAACTTTTCATGCCAATCCCTGTAAGTTTCAGTAATTTTCCCCACAATCTTCTTGATATTTTTGTTAGCTGCTTCTACTGCCCCATTCATCTTTGGGCGATAAGGTGACAAATTATGATGTCTGATCTTAAACTGACTGCAAACCTCTGCTATTGTATTTTTGTTCAAATTCAACACGTTATCAGATATGATCTTCTCAGGCATTCCATATCGACATATAATTTCTTTCTTTAAGAATCTACTGACTGCCAATTTAGTTACATTGGTGTATGATGCAGTTTCCACCCACTTGGTAAAATAATCAATGACTATACAAATAAAAAGATGCCCATTTGAAGCCTTTGGTGAAATTGACCCTATGACATCCATGCCCCACATGGAAAACGGCCATAGAGAAGTCATAACATGCAAAGGCGAGGGAGACACGTGAATCTTATTACCATAAATTTGACATTTATGACATTTCTTGGCATAATTGATACAGTCTCCTTCTATGGTCGACCAATAATATCCAAATCTCATAATTTGTCTGGCCATTGTGAACTCATTGGCGTGCGTTCCACAAACACCTTCATGCACTTCTTCCAAGATTTTCTTGGACTCTACGGCATCCACACATCTCAACAGTACCTGATCCTTCCTTCTTTTGTACAGGATCTCTCCATCTAAAACATAATCGCAGGCAAGCCTTCTCAATGTTCTTTTGTCATTCTCTGTGGCTTGATCTGGATATTCACGGTTTCTCACATATCGCAATATATCCTGATACCAAGGATGATCATCTCTTTCTTCTTCCTTTATATTATAACAATAAGACGGGGCCTCATAAATACTCATCCGAATGGGCTTCACATCCTCTTGTCTGCTTACTTTGATCATGGAAGCCCAAGTAACCAAAGCATCTGCTATTTGGTTTTCGTCACGCGGGAGATAATTGAAAATAATATCATCAAAATTTTCAACTAACCCCAACACCAGCCTTCTATAATTGATTAACTTAGTTTCTCTTGTCTCCCATTCACCTCGAAGTTGGTAAATTACCAATGCAGAATCTCCATATACTTCCAATGATTTGATCTTGCGCTTTATAGCTGCTCTGAGCCCCATGATACATGCTTCATATTCTGCTATATTATTCATACAATCAAAATCCAATTTACATGTGAATGGATAATGATCTCCAACTAGGGATACTAGAATTGCCCCAACTCTATTACCCACAGCATTTGAGGCTCCGTCAAAATTCAATTTCCAACAGTGACCTTTTGTGTTGTCCTCTTCAGCAGCTGCTACATACACTATCTCTTCATTGGGGAAGTCAAAATTCAAGGGCTCATAATCTTCTAGAGCTCGACTAGCCAAAAAATCTGCTATTGCTCTTCCTTTTACAACTTTTTGACTCATGTAGATTATGTCAAATTCAGAAAGCAAAATTTGCCCCCTAGCCATCCTTCCATTCAAGGCATTTGACTCCATCATATACTTTAAAGAATCCAACTTTGAAATTAACCAGGTGGTATGATACAACATATATTACCTCAATCTTCGTGCTGTCCAAACCAAAGCGCAACACATTTTTTCAATCGGCGAATATCTCAACTCACACTCAGTGAATTTCTTATTGAGGTAATATATTGCATTTTCTTTTCTTCCTGATCCGTCATGTTGACCAAGCACACATCCCATTGAATTACCAAACACGGTCAAATACAGTATCAACGGCCTGTCTGAACTTGGGGGTGATAACACTGGAGGACTTGACAAATATTCTTTAACTTTATCAAAAGCCTTTTGACATTCATCATCCCATTCCCCTGGGTTATGCTTTTTAAGAAGACGGAATATAGGGTCACACTTCTCTATTAATTGAGAAATAAATCGCGTAATGTAATTTATTCTTTCGAGGAAACCTCAAACTTCTTTTTGGGCACGTGGTGGAGACAACTCCTGTATAGCCCAGACTTTGTCTGAATCAATCTCAATTCTTTTCTCACTGATCACAAAGCCCAATAGCTTTCCAGATCTAGCCCCAAAAGTACACTTTGTTGGATTAAACTTTAACTGAAACTTCTTCAATCTTATGAACAACTTTCTCAACACCTGGATGTGCTCCTTTTCAGTTCGAGATTTGGCTATCATATCGTCAACATATACTTTAATATTCTTGTGTATCATATCATGGAATAAAGTCACCATAGCTCTGTAATACGTTGCTCCAGCATTCTTCAATCCAAATGGCATCACCTTGTAACAGAACATGCCCTACAAGGTTATGAAAGTAGTCTTTCCCATGTCCTCAGGATGCATCTTGATCTGATTATACCCCGAGAAACCATCCATGAAGGAAAACAATGAGTAACCAGCCGTATTATCCACTAGCGTATCAATGTGAGGTAAAAGGAAGTTGTCCTTTGGGCTTGCCTTAGTTAGATCTCTATAATCCACACACATTCGCACCTTACCATCTTTCTTGGGAACAGGCACAACATTGGCTACCCACCTGAATACTTGATCACCTGAAGGAATCCTGCATCAAACTGCTTTTTGACTTCCTCCTTGATCTTTAAGATAATATTTGGCCTCATTCGTCAAAGCTTCTGCTGTACTGGCTTGCAGTCTTCTCTTATGGGAAGGCAATGTACCGCAATATCAGGACTTAAACCGGACATATCCTGGTATAACCATGCAAAAACATCTTTGAATTCCTGAAGTAACCCAACAATGTCTCGCTTTGTCTCTTCAGATATGCATGTTCCAATTTTTACAACTTTCCCCTCCTCTAAAGTTACCATGTCTATGGCTTCTTTATAAAGCAAAATTTGCTTTTCCTCTTGTTCTACCATCCTTAACAAGTCCGGAGATAAATCACAATCTTTGTCATCTTCAAAGTCCTGAGATCCTTCTAAACACATGTCTTGCTCAAATAGTGATTCTGAGTCAGTAACAGCGTCGCTCATGACATTGATATCCAGGGACCTATTATAGGTACAAGAATATACAAAGAATGAATAAATTTGGTAATTATTGTTTTGTATGATATGTTTATGAATAAAAGAATGATTAAAGAAAGAATTAAGATAATTATTTAAATAGAAAGAATAACACAATTTCTTGTGAAAAGAATAATATTTATTCAAAATGATAGTAAAAATGTACTTCATTAAAATAATGATGTTTGAACATGAGCCTATTTCACAGAGAAATTTTTATTGTTTCTAGACTTAAAACAACAAGTTTGTTTCGAACATTACTCTGAGTGAGCTCTAAAAACTATAGGAAGATCTTCTGCAGTCCAATTGTCTAGAATACTCCCAGGCTCATATGAACGAATATTGGACGAAATCTCCTCTTTAATTGCCTCTTCAAATATGGCATTGATGTACACATCTCCTAATGCTTCTTCTATGTTTTATTTCTCTAGTATCCCTCGTTCAGGATAAATAATGCCTCCTGATACAAAAGACTTGAAGATATGAGAAATTATCATGGGCTCCCACTTGATTTCCCCACCACTCGACCGTGATCTTCTTCTTTCTTGTCTTCTTTCTAGTTCCTTTTTTCTTTGTCTTGCATCTGGCCTGAACCCTAAACCAAAATGATCTTATTTGTCTTTCAATATTGGAACTGCAATTCTTCCTTGAAGCCATCTTCCAAGTCCTTTTCCTGGCACAGCTCCCCGGCCTACCATCAGCTGTAAAACCATCATTGTGGTTTTGGACATTTTTGGCTCCAGAATTCTACGTTCCTCAGTAATAAATGTTGCATTCACAAACTCCAAAGACCAAAAAGAACACTCAATGGCTTCCTCATCTGTTTCTACATACGGCGCATCACAGCTCACGGCCGCGATAATATCTTCTTCAGCATTTATCGTTACCAACCGCCCTTCTGACACTAACTTCAGCTTTTGATGTAATGATGAAGGTACTGCCCCTGCCGAGTGTATCTATGGTCTTCCTAACAAGCAGTTGTAAGAGGGCTTAATATCCATTACTAGAAAATCTACCTCATATGTGGTTGGGCCAATTAACAAGGGCATCTCTATTCTCCCCATGACCCTCCTCTCCGTGCCATCAAAGGCTCGTACTATGTTCTGACATCTTTTCATATGAGAACTATCCACAGGTAACTTGTTTAGTGTGGACAAAGGTAACACATTCAACGCTGAACCATTATCTACCAATACCCCTGGCAACGTGTATCCTTTACATCTGGTAGTTATATACAAAGCTTTGGTAGAACCCATCCCTCCTGACGGAATCTCATCATCATTGAAAAAGATAAAGTTGTCTGCACTTATGTTGTTAACTAACCGATCCAACTTATTGGCGGAAATAACACTGGTTACATAGGTCTTATTTAGCACCTTCATCAATGCACTCCGATGCACCTCAAAACTCAGGAGTAAAGCCAATATAGATATGCGGGCTGGCTGTTTACGCAACTGTTCCACCACACTGTACTCGCTATGTTTCAGAAATTTCAAGAATTCCTTAGCCTCCTCTTCTTTCACTGGTTCATTAACAGGCATATCAAGTTCAACTGGTTTTCCTTTCTTTTGCTCAACCAGCACATCTCTTTCTTTCACTGGTTTTATTCGGGTATCATATCGTCTTCCACTACGTGTGTGAGAGCCTATATTTTGATCTTCCTTTAACGGACTAGCTGAACTTTCCTTTCCTGGGATTGTCACATTACAATTAAGAAAGAAGAAAAAACTAGAAAAGCTAAAATCACCTTAAAATGTTGATTAATTTCTCTCTATTTGATTTGCCTGTGTATGCGTATAGTTCGCGTAAAATGTACAGTACAAGTAAGGGCTTTTTATAGCCGAAAAAATAACAATTTAAAAATTACAGAAATCTATTTTGTATTCTGTTATTGCTGCTTCTCGTGCATTCGATTGCAGGTATGGCCGTACGGAGGAGATGAACCGAATGGCGTGGAGGCCGTATGCGAGGATCTCACGTGGGAAGCCAACCCTCTCTCGCCCTTCCAAAGGTATTCCGTGAGCTTCGGAGTTCTTGGTCTGAAATTCTTTTTTCTTTTGGGTTCTTTTGGGTTTGGGCTAGGTTTAGAATATGGGTTTATGAATTTGGGTTAAAATTGTATTTGGGCTGGTATAAGCTCTTTATTTGGGCCTAAAAAATTTGTAAAAGGACATTGGTAATGGACTTTTATTGGTTTTCATCTTAATTTATTTTCTTGTTTTTGTTTATTTTTATTTTTGGTTTTTTAAATTTCTATTTTTTATTCTAATGGGCCCGGGCAAAATGGGCCTATTACATAAACATTTCAATTAAGACACCATCACATCTTATATATTTATCAAACTCTGAGAATTAAAATTTGCATATAGTTTTATACATATGCATATCAACCATATATATATTACTACTAGGATATAAGATATAACATCATTCGACTCCTACAAAACCTAACCTATTAGGTACATGCCAAATATAAGTAATGATGAAAGCCAACAAACATGGTTGAGACCAGGATTGTGGATTGGATGCTGAGGTCGATGCTCTGAAATCTTGAATTAAATCTAACCTACGTACGGAGAAAAAAAATCGTACGCTGAGTAAAGCACTCAGTGGTATTTCTATAATTTAAGTAAGTAATACTAGTATTAACAATTCTACCCTACATAAACATGTATATCTATATGCACATATCTATCTTATACTTATAACTTGAAATTACCAAGCGTTACATTCTCAATATAAACATGTTATACATACCAAAATTAACACCAATTCATCCTACTTCAATATAATCTAAAGTGACAATTCATTATACTTATAATAATAACATTTTAAACATATCAATATCAGAACATGCCCTTATCAGTCATATTTCTGATTTACCACTTCTAGTATCACCTAATTCATTCATTTCAATTAATAGACAATCATTTTACATCAATTAAGCTTTTTCGAGACTTAATCGAGATTATGAAAGCTCGATTGCTAAACTGAACATGAAATAGGACTAAATTGTAAAGTTTTTAGAGTTTTATACTAGGTATCGATACCCTTTCTGGGTACCGATACCATTTTAAGTGTCGATGTTTCATAAAATCAAATTGAATCAAGAGGTATCGATACTAGGCTAGAAGTATCAATACCTTACTATATTATCGATACTGTTTTAACATTCTGTTTTGCAAAAGTTTAAAACAAGATTTCAATAGTATCAATACCCTTGTAAAGTATTGGTACTCTAATATTAAGTATCAATACCATCTTGGCATTCTGTGTTTGAGAAATTGATTTAAAAACACATTGTATCGATACCTTATCTAAGGTATCAATACCTTGTTGCCAAATATGTCAAAATTCTGCATTTTTTTTGTCTCTTTTACATGTTCAAACTTAAAGGAAATCAAAGCTGTCGTTAGGCACATAACAAAACATGCATAAACTATCCAAATGCAACCCAATTCATCACATTGAATAAGTTCTAATCACTAATACATGTCCACAATTTGATATAAAAACTACTTATTCAATTCCAACATATATAACCATTCATATAACCATTTCAAAACTTATATCACCATACCAACATGACCAAAATAGACCATTGACTTCCATGCCAATATATCAACATTATACCTAAACAAACACTTACATTGTAACATTTTCAACCATTCTCGTTTGTATAATCATTTCAAAACAACCAATTCAATAAGGCACCAATTAGCATTAACCATACCATTTCAAGATCCATTTACTCAATTATTTATTCAGCCTATCATTAATTCATACCACAATTGCTCACCTTACCTATACATACTTATTTAAGCTACTTAACTAATTCATTTAAACATATCACATGAAACATTTCTAAAACATATTTCAATAACCATATGAATTCTACCTATCAACTTTAACATTTAATCCTACAATTCTTTACCAAGAATGCGTGTAATACTTTAACCAACTATTAAATGGTCTCATACCAATTCACTTATCATATTACCAATTTACCTGTGCCAACAAAACACTAATCATTTATGTCACATTTCCATTCCAAACTTATATAATTCTAGCTTATCATCTACCAACATTAAAACATATAATCAAATTTACTAACTTCTATTGCCAACTTTGCAAAACATAATTATAAGCATTATTAGCTTCTAACTCAAATATTCCAAACATAGCAAAATACAAGGGACTCTACCAAGTACATGCTCTTTTATATACTATCACCACTCATATCCAATTTCATGAATTAATTAAATCATGCATCTCTCTATTCTATTCAATTTAGTCTATGTTTCGATATTCACTTCCACTCTTACCATTTTCATTCAATATCTATTAATAGCTTACCTTAATGCTATAAAATGCAATATACCATAAATATGTATTAACTAAAATTAGTTTCGAGTCATAGAAATACAAATCGAAAGCTCGCATTACTGATCATTGACTTTCGCCTTTCATTTCCCTTTCGACGATCCTGTATCATTTTTAGCTGCGAATAATAATTCAGTAATGGTATAATATCCAATTCTATCCAAGTCACATTCAATTACAAGGTCCTACATATTTTGTGAATGATTCAATTTAATCCTCTCTATCAACATTTCGAAAAGATAGAACTTAATTATAAATTATTTAGTGGAATGACTTCGTGACTAAATAAGTTTATAATTAATAGGCTAAAAGCTAGAACTTAATTATAAATTATTTGAACTCTAATTACATATGTTCAATTGGCCCCTTTGCTAGCTCATTGAAACCAAAAACGAATTGCATGTAGAACCAAATGAACAGAAATGGATGGAAATAATGAAGTTAGAAAAATCGGTCACATTCACAAATGTATATGTTTTCTCATTTAGTATAGAAATTACTTGATATTAATTTATGGTTTTGATTTATTATTTAATTAATTAGTCATTGTGAATCTGTTGAATATGAAAATTAAATATATTTCCTTATAAATTTTTTACGATAAAGTTGTTATGACTTTAACGGAATTAGAATTAGGTTGAGAAAGTTATTAATTGGAAAATTAATTTATCTAATTAAATTAATTAATTAAATAATATTTATTTTGAGAAATAGAAAATATGTATTGAGTTAAATTAAATTATAAAGTGTTGGGTTAAAAATTTAAGAAACACATGTAATTGGATCCAATACAAGAGAGGCTCAAATCCTCTCAATTATAAAAGAGGGGTGACATCCCTAGTATTATTTACTAGGGTAGGGTGTGCAACTCACCCTGTTCTACTTAGAATAAAACATTATTTTCTATTAAATAATATTATTTATATTTTATTAATTTAACCAAGATTCTCCTATCTCTCCCTATAAATAGATGACATTAGTAGAACTATTAATATAAGAGTTTAACAGAAGTTCCAAATATTGTTATTTTGCCAGAAAGTAGTGAGAATTTATTCTTTAAGAATAAATTTTATTTTTTGGGAATTACAATTCTACCGATTTCTATTAAGAGAGAATTGCTTTCTTACTTAAAGCAATAAAACATTTATGATTCTATGTTTGGTTCATGATTGTTTAAACTAAGGTTTGAAGTAATTCGTGATACGAGAATAGCGGGAAAAGTTGTTCAGGTGAAAGTCGGGAATGTATAGGATCCATCTCGCTCAAAGAACATATATTTTTTAAGAAAAATTTATTACTATAAATATCATAAATCAACTTAATTTTTAAAATTTTAATTTTTCACTATATTTTTTTTTTCTAAACTCAATTTTTCGAGCACATAACTCTTCCTTAAGCCGCTTATCACGCCCGTATGCCTTGACATAACTTGTCCATTTTGCAGAACCAGCATGTTAATATGATTATCAGAAAATGATTGTAATCCAGAGACACCCCCCCTTCTACATCATAATCAAGCCGTCATTCCTTCCAACACAATCCACCAGAAAACAACCTATCATGTTGGATTGTGTACTAGGAAGGCCCATCAAACGAGTCTCACAGAAAAATACAACATCGGGAGTTTTGGAGGTCACAAGCCTCTTTTGTCCAAGAATGCTGGATCCTAAGTATCTGAGGGAAAAACAAATTTCTTGTAAAGATCATTATTTTGGTTTGTAGGTGAGGAGAAAAAGTCCATTGTAGGCATGAATAAAGAGCCTAAGCCCAAAATTTCATGCCCAATTTAAATTATTATATTTTAATTGAAAATTTTAAGATTTTTTTGGCACTTTATACTGAAGAAATGGGAACTTACAGTCTATAAATCATTCAATAAATATTCGGGTGACCATATGATGATAACTAAGTACTTTTGAGTGTATGAATTTGTTAAGAAAGTTGATGGATTTTGACCAAGGTGGCATACTGAAGGTAAATGGAGTAAAATGTGATATGAATATAAAACATGTTAGTTGCAGAGACGAAAGCAATGGCTGACAGTTGAATAGTAATTGTATTGCTAGTCGTTTCCAAAAATTAATAAATTTCTCTCTACACAAAATGTACAACTTCTAAACATGAGACTACGAATTGATTTCCATTTTTGACATAGGTTTCTTTCTAAGGTCTACGCATGTTTCTCCTTCACTTTGCAACAAATATGCCTAAATGAGGATGAAACAAAAACAGAGGGGTTGGGATGCAGAAAAGAAAGCATCATTGACCTAACCTTTAGGTCCTTCCGCCTATGTAATCCGTCTCTATCAATCAAGTCAAAATTTTGGCTTCATTTCTATACTCAAATTTATGTTTGGTATTTCAAGATAATTATTCATTTAATTTAATATATGAAATTTGAGCAAGATGTGTCAAACCAGCTGGTTTAGGTAGATTTCTATAAGACTTTTTTTTAAAAAAAATTATTTTTTTTTAGATTCAAATTTTTTGGGTTCAAAAATCTTAGTATTTAGATCAGTTCAAATCAAGTAGGCTCTGATAAATTCAAATAATTTTAATATTTTTAAATTATAAATATTTTTAATTTTAAATGTAATAATTCATTTTATTTTTATAATTAATAACACAATTCAAATTTATCTTATAAAATGCGTAGATTATATATATATATATATATAATAGAGATCATGATAGTTGGTTCCATGGCACCACTTGTTGAGCTTTTACAAGTGGGTCGGTGGTACATGACTAAGTGGTATGTCACTATATGCTTAAGTAGGGTAACGATTGGACATACTTTTAATTATCTAGGATGGGACGTAATAGTTAGAGTCAGAGATTACGATTAATAAGTGGGGCCTTCATGAGTGTTAAGTCGAAGAGTGTTTCCGATGATGCATTCGAGGCGTTCACTTCACTAAGGGCTAGTTTAGCATTACTTTTAAGAAGTACTTTTAAAAAGTGTTGTGGAAAAATGATTTTAAAAAATTTGATTTAAAATTTAAGTATTTAATATTACTGTCAAAAAATACTTTTGAGAAATAAAATGTCCATTAAAGATATTATGTTATAAAGTAACAAATATGCATTTAAATAATGTTCAATTAGTTAATATTATTATATTTTAGTAAGAATATAAAAATAATTTATTATAATTTGTTGTTAATATTTTAATATATGAAATATAAATTTTAAATATTTTAAGTAATTAATATTAATTATTTATAAAATTTAATTCAATATATAAACTAAATTTTAAATATTAAATTATAACCAATAAAAATTAAATATATAATATTATATATTTAAAATAAATTTCAATAGGAAAATAATTACATACACAATATAAATATTATATAAAATATTTTATAAAAGTTAAATTGTCATTTGTTCTTAAAAGCGTTTTTGCTAAAAGCAAAAGTTAGAAAAAATTGCTTTTGCTTTTAGGTTGAAAAGTGCTTTTCAAAAGTACTTCTGACTTCAAAAGTTCTCTATTTTGTATTTATAACACTCAAAAATATAAAAGGTTAATTACAAAAAATGATTAAGTAAATGAATAGGCTTGATGATCGAGTGTTTAATTTATTCCCTAAAGGTCTTAGAGGTTTAAATCACATTTCTTCCAATTCTTTTCTTTATTTTTTTTTCCAGCAACCTATGATCAAAATCATACTTGAATAGATATTAAATAGTAGAAAATAACCAAGTGTAGGTAGTAACCTAATTGGTTAAGTATTTTCTCTTCTCCCTTTAAACCCAAGTTCAAGACCCGCTTTCCCTTCATATTCTTTTAATTTCGGCTAAAAAGGAGAAATTACAATGCAACCCCTTAGAATTTCCAAAATTCTAAATATCTACTCTCCTAATTAGACATGGATTTCAATTTCTTTCCAACCCTAAATAGGATTTTCCCTCTTCTCTTTATATTTTTCTTTTTCTCTTTTCTTTTATCAAAATTTACATCTTTTTTGTTGAGAATTATTTTTCTAGCCCGACTTAAAATGGATTTTCGTTAACTAGTTTTCTTCACTGGTTTCAAAATTTTTGACAATCGTATCCCGTATTTTCATCAAAATTTAGGTATGTACTCTCGTTTAGATTTTTAAGAACTCGTAAATTCTAAAATAGCGTCGGATCTCGCTAATCTTTCGATTTGATTACGATCCATTGTGAATTTTGCCAAAACTCTTGATAATCTTGTTTAATATTGAAATTCATTATTGATTCATGTGTAAAACTCGTTTGAATGATCTATTTTAGGTACCCCAGACCAGATTCCCTTAAAACTTTAGGTTATTTGATTCTCACATGGCCTCAGTTTGTTACACGGCCCAACCACACGGTCATGTACCCCCTCCACACAGTCCAGGACTTTTCACACGGTCCGGTCAAACGGTCTTGTGTCCCTTATTTTTCAAATTTTATAATTTTTCCCATATTTTCCATATTTTACACTTTTGCCCCTATTTTCTAGATTTTACACTTTTGCCCTATTTTTTAGATTTTACAATTTTTCCTCTATTTTAAAGATTTTATAGTTTTGCACATATTTTTCAAATTTTATAATTTTCCCTTATTTTTTAGATTTTATAATTTAGCCCTTATTTTTTAGATTTTATAGTTTTGCCCCTATTTTTTCATATTTTATAGTTTAGCCCCATTTGTCAAATTTTATAATTTTGTCTCCTATTTTTCAAATTTTATAGTTTTTCCACTATTTTTTAGATTTTATAGTTTTGCCCCTATGTTTTCAGATTTTACAGCTTAGCCTTATTTTTTATGTTTTATAACTTTGCCCATATTTTTCAATTTTACAATTTTTCCCTATTTTTTTAGATTTTATAGTTTTGTCCCATTTTTTTAGATTTTACTATTTTGTCCCCTGCTTTACCAATTTTACAATTTTACCCAAAATTTTATGATATGTTTAGTTTAGTCCCTGGTTGATTCCCTAACTATTTTTAGTGCTTTATTTTGTTCAATTGAGCCTTTGATAATATGAATAATACTATAATCAATGATCTAATTGACTGAGTTGATGCTATATACAAATTTGCATGAATTGTGAATAGTACACATGTATATTGTATCTGTATTTGTAATTGTACGTATAACATGTCTTATGTTACCGTTAAATCGAATACTTAATAAACATGACTTTTACTACTGAGTTGATCTGTTATAAGCATTTTATTTGCTATAGTATTGAACTATTATAGCATATTGATTGTTACTGTATTTTTCTGTTAAAAGTGTAATTAAATGCTACCGTATTAATCCATTTTGAGCTTGCCATATTGTATTGCATGGGGTGGGATGATATGTATGGAGGAAAAAGTGGAAGTTTATCTGCAAATTTGCTGTGCACCCACAGCCACAGCCTAGTGACAATGTTAATCCTTTAATTGCAAATATATTGTACATCCACAACTCATGAGCAACTTTTATTTGCAAATATGTTGTGCATCTATAGCTCAGTGACAGATTTTATTTGCAATAGTTTGTAGTGTACCTATAGTCTAGTGGCAAATTTTATCTGTGATATTTTGTTGTGTACCCACAATCCAGTGGCAGGTTTCATCTGCGAATTTTTGTTGTGTATCCACAGTCTAGTGTCAGACTTTATATGCAAAACCAGTGGTGGTTAAACCACAACCCAGTGTGTAGGTGATTGGAGTTTAGGGGAACTTCCATTGTGGTGTGTAGCGGTGGAGTAAGATATTTTCTATTAAAACAAAACCGTATAGAATACATAAAGTATATTTGGAACCCTGTATGTGTGAACCCTATAGGTGGACCCTATGTGTGAACACTATATGCAAACCTGTTATGTATGTGTTAACCGAACTAAACATGTTTATTCACATGAAGAAACTGTATATATGAAATTGTTTTCAGATTGCATAAAATAATTGCATTTGTGATATTGATATGAATTAAGAGCATAAATACATGCCAATGACTGCTAGTATGAAAATCCATACACAATATTAAAATGTAAAATGTGCTTGATAAGCATATTAATCGATTATTGATTGATAAAATAGCATGACATACTAAGTTTATGTGCATAATTACATGAAATTGGGTATGAAGGACGGAGGAGTTCCGTAGGAGAAAGTGGCAAATTAAGTCCACACCGAAAGTCAGTACTGCACGAAGTAGGCGACAATGCCATCAAAATTGAATAAACTAGGATGATAGTTTAAAAAGCCATCAAAACCAAGAAATCGAGATGGTAAGTTGTTATAGTAAAAATCATCGTCACAGATGACAAGTGAACTACCATCTTCATCGGGAAATTTGGAATGGTTAGTTTTTTTATATGTGTTTTAGTGTGTCAAGTGATGCTCGAAGGCGGATAGGATGGATAGGTGGGAATTTAAAATTGAAAATGCATTGCATCATGAACATAATTTATATATAGATTGATTTATTGAATGTTCCTTAAATCATGCTTAAAGTGCTTTGATGCTATAAATTCAATGCTTTACTGTTTGTACGATTATATATAATGGTTTAAAAATTAGGCTCACACTGAGCTGTCATAAGCTCACTTCCCATTTTTCATTTCCTCTCAGGTAACGCAGAGAACTAGGTCTCGAAATGGCATCGGAGGAACCTCAAATTAGTAGCTTGTTTTCTTTATGTTTTAACATTTCAATGAAGTTTTCTATACTCATTTTATTCTTTTTAGGGTTGTAATTATTAATTATTTCTTGCATTTATATATTATGTTTAGGATTGTTTAGCTTATTAATTCTAAGCATGATACTTAGTTAATACTTTAATAATCACATGCTATTTGGTTTAGAAAACAATTATTCTTAATAATGTTTTCCGTTGCATTACAAATACTGTAATAGCGTGTTTTCAGTAAAATTAGAATAATGGTTTTGGGACCATAAATACGAGGTCAAAATATTTATTTTATTAATATTTTAATGTCTACAGCATATTATTAGTGTCGTATAAAAATATCACTAAGCAATTTTACCGTTTGCATGCTCAATTTGATAAAAAGGACTAAATTGCGTAAAGTGTAAAAGTTGAGTTCTAATAGCTAAAAGTGTCTAACGGCTATAGAACTTCAAAATGGAGGTCCTTATGTGATAATTTTACCATTTATAAAGTAAGTGGACTTTCATGGACATGATTTATATGTTTTCAAAGGTTAATATTAAAGGTTAAAAATGTAATTTAATAAATAAACATAATAAAATAATAAAAACAAAACTGTTGTCTTCCTAAATGCATCCATCCACTAAAATTTTAAGCGTAGAAACCTCCATAGAAGCTTGTTAGATTCGGCTAAGCTAAACTTGGTGCATGGTGAGTATTTTTCAATCTATTTTTAATGATTTCTATGTTTTTGGAGTCGTTGTAGCTTAATCTAGCTAGCCCAGGGACGAAATTGTGAAACTGTTAAGTATTAGAGTTTTACCATTGATGAATGTGTATATGTTTTGATGTTTGATAATAGAAAATAATTGGTTGTTGTTAGATAAACAAGTTTTGTTAAGTGATTTTGAATGAAATTACAAATTAGGGGGTTAAATTGAGAAAAATTAAAATTATGTGGTAAATGTGTTAAATAATGAAAAATATGGCCTGCTATGGGTCTAAAAATATTTCGCTGTAATGAGTGTGGATTAAATTGCATGAATTTGCATTTTTATGAGTTAGGGACTAAATTGTAAATAAGGCAAAAGTTTAAGGGCAAAATAGTAATTTTTCCATAATATGTATTTTGGGCTGAATTGAATGGAATGAATACTAAATGGATTAAATTTGACTATTTAGATCAAGTTAAGCCTTGTACGGATCTAGATCGAGGGAGAGATAAAGTATTGGACTAGTCGATCCTATTTCGTGATTTTTGTGATCGAGGTAAGTTCATATGTTAATAAGCATTAAAGTAATTATGTTTTAAATACTTTGTTATTGCTACTTCACGAAAATATTCAACGAAGATTAGGTGACATATGAAATCCCGGTTGAACCTTAAGAATAGATAGGATACAAATGACATGTCATTAGGGATTACAGTGTTTTGGGTGCTGGTCTGTACGTTCTACTGGTGGCTGAGTTTTCTGTCATGTGTTGCAATTATCGTGAGCTTATGTGAGCAGCATCGTGTAGCTAAGTCTGGTGGCTGAGTTTTCTGTCATGTGTTGCAATTATCGTGAGCTTATGTGAGCAGCATCGTGTAGCTAAGTCTTGACCGTCAGCTTATGTGAGCAGACCTAATGATAGCTCAAGAGTGAGCATTTATACGATATATGAGATAGAGATGGTTTCGACCATGTATTGGCACTTAGTGTGCGAGATTCCAGAGTATCCGATAGTATTCCAAATTTTTCAACGGGTAAAGATGATGGTACGATGATATAAAGGATGATACGAACCAGTTCAAGTATTTGTGTGAATTATGACAAGAAATTCATAATTGATGTATTCATACATGATTTATATGGTTATGATTATGTGCTAACTTTTGGACTGATTGAAACTTACTTATGTTTACTTATACTTCTTTAAATTGTGAATAAATGGTAAGTTATACTTATTAGTCATACGAGCTTACTAAGTTTAATAGCTTACTCTGTTTACTTTTCTGTGTTTTATAGTGATTTCGAAGCTTGCTCAGATTGGAAATTGTTGGAGATCTCATCACACTATCTAGCTATTATTTTGGTACTTTTGAACTTTGTGTATTTTGGTTATATGGCATTTATAGGTCATTTGGCTATTGGAAGCCTATATGTTTTGGTTATGTTGTTAGTATTTTAACATGACTTGTTTTGGTTGGTGTTGGTTTATATAAATGTGTGTTTAGCCATGTAATTTATCTTATTTTGATATACTTGGTTTATAAATATGCATAAATGATCTTTTGGTTTGAGATGTATAGTTGATTGATGAATGCCTTAATTGTGTGTTTGGTGTTTTGAGTACCAAATGTTTGAATTTGAGATGTGGTATGCATGTTGAATTAGGCACAAAGTCTATTAAATGAGTTTGATCATTTAGGTATACTTTGGATGCATATTTGGTATGAGTTTGAATGCCCAATTGTGATGTTTATGAACATTGTTTATTGTGGGTTTTGGTATAGCATGATTTGGACTTGGTTGTGATTAGTTTGAATGCTTATTGATGTTAGGGTCATATGCTATTGGATGTACTTAGGTTGATGTAAATTTGAGTGAGAAATGTGGCTTGAAACATAGCCTATTTTTGTCTACACGGGCATAGACACGGACATGTGTCTCAGCTGTGTGAGACACGGCTAGGTGATACGGCTGTGTGTCCCCTGATACCTATTTAGAAACCAAGTTAATAGCTTCACATGGCTTAGCACACGGCCTGGCACATGGGTGTGTGAGGCCATTTCGAAAGGTACACAAGCTAGTCACACAGGCGCGTGGTTGGCCGTGTGACCCAAGTCAGTGAGTTACACGGGGTTGGACACGGGCCGGGACATGGCCATGTGATCCCATCTCGAATGTCCACATGGCCTGTGACATGGGGTGTCTCTCTTACGCAACTTGGCCACACGGGCATGTGTCCCCTGTACTTTGAAAATTTTTAATGTTTTCCCAAAATTTCCTTGAGTTCTCATTTTAGTCCCGAATTACTTCTAATGCTTATTTTGAGCCTCGAGGGCTCGTATTAGGGACTATATGATTGAATTTGAATGACTTTTGTTTGGATATAAGAAATGTATGATTGTTTAAGAGATAAGTCTAGTAATACACCGTAGCCCTATTCCGGTGACGGATATGAGTTAGGGGTGTTACAAATACTTAATGATATTATTCTTAATCATATCTTAGTTTTGAAAAGTCTTATTAACTCTAACCATTTTTCAAAGCTTCACATTAATAATATTATAATTGAATTGCTAAGTAAAGCTGGTATAATTAATGGATGTTTTCCTTTAAAACAGAAGAGCGATTTTCATACAATTCCACTCAAAGCAAAATAATGGCTTTACAGGATCACTTAGGTGATCAATTATTGCCTTCGACTTAGCCGAAACTCTAGGTAGAGTCAGGAGTGTTACATTAAGTGGTATCAGATCAAAAATTTGAATCATTATTAGTTTTATATATTAATTATACATATATAATTATTGTATTAAAAATACTTTATATTCATAATTAATGTTTTAAAAATTCATTTCACATTATTATTTAACACAAAATTTTATTGCTATTAATGATTTTTTAATATAAATATGTAAATATTTATGATTGCATTTCATAAAATAAATAATTATCATTTATTTATATTTTAACTAATATCATATAATTATATTAATTATTAATGCATGTTCTAGCCGTTCAATTATAAAAAGTTGAGCTTTTAAAGCTTTAGATCGAATTTATCTCAAGCTTAGGCCGAATCGATCTTGAACACAAATCTATGGACTTCAGGTTTGGGTTTTGTTGAGCTCAGATTTTCTCTGTCTTGGGCTTTCTTGTGCTCGGGCTTTTTCGGGTTTAGATTTTCTCGAGCTAGAATCATTATAGCCTCAAACTTTCTTGAACTCAAATCGACACGAGCGAACTTCTGAGCTCAGGCTTGTTTTATCAGCTCTAATTTGGACTCTTAATTTCTATAATCCATTTTCTCTTTTAATTTTTAAGTTTGTTTTTTTAATTCTGAATTGTTTGGATAGTTGAATAAGTTTTTCAAGTTTGAACTCAAGACTTGACATCAACATTGAGTTAAACAATTTCAATAATTTGTCTTTACACCAACGACTACCGGATTACGTGAAAATATGTGTTAATGTCTATAATTCATAATCTATTATAATATTTAAAGTTTTATTAAGTTGGTGTCATTCTCAAACGGCTCCCAACTCAGCTATGAATTTACTAAAACCTTTTTTTTAACAAAAGATTAAAAATTAAGGGTATTTTTTTATTTTTTATGTTTTTATGTAAAATCTAGAAAATATATACACATAATGAGATTCAAACCCAAAATATCATAAACAATGTTCTTTCAATTTTATTTGATATAATACTTTTTTTCAATTCTTTTTATATAATATTGGGGTGGAGGATGGAGGTGACAAGGTTTGACCCTTGAATGTCTAACAAGAGTTTTAACCATCACTCCAAACAAGTCAAGATATATCATTTCAATTAAATATATATTTAATATTTAGGGTAAACTAAAAGAATAGTCACTTTTGTTTGCCTCAGATTACATTTTAGTCATTTATGTTTGAAATGTTATATTTTAATCACTTACGTTAGGGTTTTGTTACGAAACGGTCACTTTGTCGTTAAGCTCCGTTACTTCCCTAACGACAATCCTACGTGGGAGTCAAAATGGGTTTTAAATGTCAACTTGGATGTTCAACAGGGATGAAAATAGATTTTTAATTAGTTTAAGGTGTAATTAATTTAAAAATTTCAATTAATTAAATTTATTTAATTAAAAACCTATTATTATCCTAACTGGACATTCAAGTTGGCATTTAAAACCCATTTGGACTGCCACGTAAGACTGTCATTAGGGAGGTAATGGAGCTTAATGGCAGAGTTGTCACTTTGTAACAAAACCCTAACGTAAGAGAATAAAACGTAACATTTTAAACATAAGTGACTAAAATGTAATCTAAGGCAAACAAAAGTGACTATTTTTGTAGTTTACCCTAATATTTATATCAATTTTTTTTAAAAAAATTATTAAATAATCGATATCACCCACGAGTGTACCAAACAAGGTTTAAGGTGTGGGGAGAGTTTTTCTATTTTATTTAACAAAATTTAAATTTATTATTATATATTTTGAAAATATTTATAATTTTATATGTTTCTTTGAATTTTTAAAATTAGATTAAATTGAGAATATTTGTAAAATTTAAAATTATTTTTTTAAATTATGACTAAATCGATATAATATATAAAAATTAAAAGAGATAAATTTGTTATTATACCAAAATTTTAACGCCACCTCACCTTGTCATTTGTGAGTTTAACAGAGTGATCAAAATGATCAAGCTATATAACGTAAGTGTTTAAATTATAAATTTTTTATTTTGAGTGTCGAAAATAATTTTTATAATTTTTTTATAGTTAAGTGAATATTTATATTGTTTCCCTTATTTTTTACTATAATTTTGATTATTTAAATTTTAGCGTAATATATATATATATATATATTCTAATTCTAATATAGGGCATCTGTAAGAATTTGGATATAATAATTGAAACTTTTCCAATCAATTCAAGCTTTTACCATAATTGGTTGCACATGTATCTTGATTTAATTTCGTAAGAATAACAATAATAATTCAAGCCATAAACAAAGATGTGACAAGCTTCTTGAGGAGAAAATTATCTCTCATTATTCTTTGTAACAATACCATGAGTCGCTCCTACCATAATGTGCGGGAACGGGAATTAACGATCCACGGCATGCATATCTATCGAAGTACAATTAAAATGGCATGAACCTCATCACTCCGGTCATGCGCTGCACACATCTGCCTCCCACTTGGCCATCACTGTCTCGTACTATAAATTCCAATTACCCCTGTCCTGTCCGCATCATCGTAGGCACCATCTATGTTAGTCTTCGAATATCGAAATCTTTCCTCGCACCCCCCAATTGCACGACCCCAGGCCTCACGGATGCCGCCTTAAATTATAAATTCGAAAAGCTGCCTCAAAAAGTCAAGGAGCAGTGATGTACTGAGATAAACCTCTATAATTAAGACTGATAACTGTTCAATTTAGTTTTGAAAGAATTTACTATGATTTTTTAAAATGAATATGTAGAGACCTTTGAAACACTGTTTGGGCCAATGGAGTAGTGATAGGAATGGGGTCCAATGTTGTTTTATGATGGAACTGAAAATCTGTCTAATCACTGAGTTTCCCTACTTATTGGTTGTTAGTAATGTTGGTATGGTGTCAAAGTTGATCTATTATTAGATCTAGAAGTGGGGATTGGGCCAATAACCAGCTAAGTTTTGATGGGATAATGTGTACAATCAACTCAACATTTTCATTTCTTTTTTCTCTCATTTCTCTCCTATGCTTAGAGGATCCAACATCTCCAACTTTTTTCATAGGTTTCATTCAAGTCATTTCCATATCCACTCCATATAATTTCATCAATGATGCCTCTTTTTCTCTCTCAATGATGTATTTTATTTCTTTTTAAGGTAGAGTTATAATTTTATATATATATATATATAATAAAATTTTATGCATGATGAAAATCAAATATAGGTGTTTAGGTCATGTTTGGATGAGTAGAAAAGTGAAAAGAAATCAATTTTAAGTGTGCTTAGTAAAAATTAAAAGTAAGAAGAAAAAATTAAGAGAGATGATCATATTTCATATTAATGCATAAAAACAAATCATTACAAGTTGAAATAATAAGACAAGAGAGAATGGAACGTAATTTTGTTCAAAATTATGTATTTTTAAAAGTTTTGTTTTGTTTCCTTTAATTTTTCAACTCTACCAAGAAATTAATAATTTTTCTTTCTTACCAAGCACATCAATAGAAATAAAATATATTTTAGGTTTTTGCTTGGTGTAAATTTTTTTACGGAAAATGATTTCAAAAAATGTATTTATTTCTTGAAAAATTTGATATTTTTCAATGTTTGAATGGATGTGTAAAATATTTTATGTTTTTAGCAAATTTTCCTAAAATCATTTTTTAAATGTTGTTTTAATGAAACAAATACAATATTAACAAGAATTTTTTTCATAATTGATCTAAAGGACAAAGTTTGATTATTAATTAAATTAATGAATAAGGAAAATATTATACAATTAAAAAGAATTAACTTTGCCTTAAAGTTGGATTTACAATAAATCTCAAATCAATTTATAAATTAAAATTTTGATTTATTTTACAAGTTTTTTTTCAAATTCGATTAGCAAATATAATTGAAAGGTTATGTTGTTTGGTTTGTTATTATAAATTTTATTTAAGGTCAACTTGTCAAAATTCAATACGAGACAATCTTTAATATTTTTATTTTTTCCAATAAAAAAGTATAATGAATTGAATTTAAAAAAAAAAGAGAAGACTTAGCAGAAAAAAGATCCAAACTGTTTAAAAACACCGGAGAGGGGCTTTCGTAAAAAATTTTACACTTTTGTAAAGGGTAAAACATTTTACCAAGGAACAAGGCAAATTTGGGTTGATCTGTAAAAATTTTCACACAAATTGTAATACTCCATTCCCAACTCGATTGTCAAGTCTGAGATATGAAATGTCACATTTTTTGCTAAAGCAACTACATTTTCATTTCAAAATTCAATAAGACTGTTCACAAAAGATAGTTGACATTTAATACTTCTAAAGACATCATTTATTTATCTCTAGGTCATAAGTAGGCTTATGAAAGCTCTCATGATACTTCGATAACAATTGAGGGACTGAAGGGTAAAAACTATTAAGAAAGAAGGGTGTTGTCGCGAATCAACGAGTAGTGTCACGACATTGTAGGCAATAACTTTATGTCGTGACTATGAAGACAGTAATCTGATGCCACGACTTCAATAAGGAAAATATCGTGACACTAAAGACAGTGGATTTATTGTCGCGACTTCAACAGAAGCAAGTCGTGACATTGAAGGCAGTGGGTGAAGGGTCGTGACTTCAAATAGGGGAATGTCGAGACTTTAAGGACAAAGGCTTAATGTTGCAACACCAATGGATGCATGTCGCGACTTTGAGAACAAACCCTCTAAATTTTAAATATCTTTACCCAAACATGCCAATTACCAATCTTAAACAGTCTTGACCCAAAAATTTAACACATTACTTTGTAAGTATTAGTTCAAATGCCAAATTATCATCCAATCAACTTGTTACCGCATATCAACTAAACTTATACACAAACATATCGTAAAGCTTATAATAACAAAAGGACTTGATCAACAGTATATAACAAAGTACTAGGCATTTCCTAGCTCCATCATAACAAGGTTAAGCATAACACTTCTATACATGAGTTTTACCATCTTATGTACATACCACAACATTAGATACAAACATAAGCATACTCTGCCCGTCTTGTAGATAGTGTGGTATCCGCACGAAGCTGACTTTGAGAATTTCGATAGCCGAGGATCTACACATAAAGAAAAAATGATAGGTAGGCATTCAATGCTTAGTAAGTTCAAATGGAATTTACTATACTTACCTTGGTCATAGGAGAGGATGTTAACTGTAATAGTCCGATTTTGACCCTAGTCGAAACAGCGGTTTCGGGACCACATATCCGAGCCAAAAAAATAGTTAAATATTATTTTCCATGCTTATGATGTGTGAATTAGCATATGTGAAAGTTTCGTCTGAAAATTTGATTATTTGTGTGCTCAATTTGATAAAAGGACCTAATCGCGTAAAATGTAAAAGTTGTTGCTACTTGTTAAAAGTGCTTATTTTAATGAGAGGTCCTTATGTGGATATTAAGCCATTCACATGGATGATGAACATTTATGGCATTAATATATATGAATTTATAATGGTTTATAAAAGGGTAATTTGGTAAATGGTTTATTAAACATATATTAATAAAACAAACATAATTTTGGTCACATTATCCTCCATTTTACCGAATTCACCAAGAAAAAAGAAGTCATATTCTTGTTTTAGGGTTTTGGCACTTTGAAATTGAAATTAGGTATGTGTTTTGATCCGTTTTTGATAATTTCTACATTTTTGTAATTGTTGCTTCGTATACTATCAAGCCCATGTCTCAATTTCTGATTTTGATGATGATTTTGAAATGTGCCATGAATGAATTCATAAGCTTTATGTTTTTAATTGGTGAAATATGAAAGTTTGATGTTGGATTTATATGTTTTGTCTTTGGATTTTTGATGATTTTGAGTAAAATGGGCTAAATTGTAAAAATGTTATTTTGAGGGACTAAAATGTGAAATAAATGAAATTTATGGACTTGTATGAGATCTATGAAAATTCAGCTAAGCTTGTGTACAAGCAAATTATGTGTATTTTGTGATTTTGTGAATTAGGGACTAAAGTGTCAAAATGTAAATATGTGAGGGCTAATTTGTAAAATGCCCTAATTGTTTGTATATGGATTGTTTTGAATGAATGTGTGATTGAATAAGTTAAATTTGAATTGATTTAGATCGGGAATTAAAGAATACGAAATTAGATCGGGGAAAGTCGAAAGTCGTCGAGTAATCGATTCGATCTATCCGAATCCCTACAAGGTAAGTCAATATACAATAAACGTATTTGAATTGAATTCTTATTATTCACATGATATTGAATTGTGATGAATGAATGTCCGAGCTAAATATATGCTATCCGAGAAAGTATCGACAAAGTTCTGACGTCTGAAAAGCCCCGTACGAACCTTAGGAATAGTTAGGATACATATGTCATGACATAGGATTTTCGATATCTGTTTTGCGTGTAAGACCATGTCTGAGACATTGGCATCGTATCTGACTTCGTGTAAGACCCTGTCTGGGACAGTGGCATCGATGTTTGATTACATGTAAGACCACGTCTGGGACGTTGATATTGTATATGTTCTCTGAGCTATCCGCGTATCCTTATGTTTCCGAACGGTTCAAACGGGAATTCTGAGAAAATGAATAATTTTGTGAAATCATATCAGATTCAGGCATGCTTACTTTGTATAGCCTATTTGAGAATGAAATGTAAGTATTTGAATATGAGATTTGTGTTAGCATTGGTATACAAAGTATAAATGATTTGATGATACTTATTTGCTTTGAATGATATGTTTTTTTGTATATGGCTTACTAAGATTTTGAAAGATCACTTTGTGTGTGTTTGCATTATTTTATAGATATCGAAGCTATTGTGAGCTCGGGGATCGTTGAGGATCGTCACCACACTATCGAACCTTATTTTGGTACTTTGAAAATGTATATATTAAAGTATGGCATGTATAGGCTAGAAGTTGTGGAATTATGTTCTGTGATGTACATATTTAGCCATGTGATATGGCTAGTTTGTGTTTAAACTTATAGTTTGATAATGGTATATGATATGTAATGCTAATGTGAAAATTTTGGTATGTTTTGGTTGACCAAAAGAAATGGTTAATGTTGAGAAGTTTTGGTAAGTTTTGAGTATTTGATTGAATGATGTATTGGTCGTATGTTTAGGTATGATTTTAGTTTAAGTTTTGGTATGAATTTATTTATGAATTGAGATTTGAAATGATTGGTAATGTTGTAGCATGAATTATGTATGGTTTGGTATAGATATTGGCTGAAATGGTTGTGCATATATGCTTGATTTCGTGCTTGTAGGTTGACACGAATTGGGGTGGCAAATTGGCTATCCACACGGGAAGAGACATGGGCGTGTGTCTCAGCCGTGTGCAACACACGGTTATGTTCTATGGCTATGTGTCCCCTGGGGTACCCTACAAATTAAAGTCAGTATACCCTCCAATTTTGACACGGCCTAGACACACGGGCGTGTCTACTGGTGGTGTGTAGCATACGGGTTGGCACATGGGTGTGTGGTCAGCCGTGTGGCCAAGTCAGTAGCCTCCCTAATTTTCACACGGTCTGGCATACGGGCGTGTCTTGTGGCCGTGTGGATAAGCCAGTATGTATGCCCTGTTTTGCCATGGCTTAGACAAACGGACGTGTCTAAGGCTGTGTGAAGTACACGGCTTGTTCACACGGATATGTGACCTTTTAAAAGTTAAAATTTTTTCTAAGTTTCTAAAACTTATATATGTTATCAGTTTGGTCCCAAATGCATGAGTTAGGCTTTGTATGCTCGATTTAAGTTCTTATTGAATATGAATAAATAACATTTACCGAAATGATACGATTATTTGTTAATGATTGTTCTGAATGTTATTATAAGTCTGGTAATGGCTTTTAACCTATTCCAGCAACGGTTACGGGTTAAGGGTGATACATTAACTACCAAGTGAACTAAGCACAATTCTAGCTAAACAAGACACATAACATTACAAGGCAAGGTGAGCATGGGGAAGCATAAATACTCATGTGTCAAATATTATAACCGCAACCAAAAGCATCATGGAATCATACCGTTTCTTATATGATCATATCTCTCAATTCCTTTTAATAAACTACTCATTTATACCATAATGATAATAATTACAAAGGTTTATAGCATAGCATATCAAGTTCATTTTCCATTACTCAATTTCATGTTCAATTTAATGTTTCGCCCAATGCAACCTTAGTAAAAAATGGGTTTAGACAGGCGGGTGAACTACACCACACCAAGATAGCTTAAAAGAACATTAACTACACCACACCAAAGCACATGAGTGCAAAGCCTGTAGGTAGAAAATACATATACACATGCAAACACATCTATCCACGACACCAAAGCACATGAGTACAAAGCTCGTAGGTAGAAAATACTTATACACATGAAAACACATCCATCTACCACACCTAGGTCTTCGTAGAGACAATGCATACTTGATGATCCACAATAAATTCTGGATCCTGTAATATCATAACATAGTCTCCACATTAATATCAACTCGTAAATAAGTACGTATACAACCCTATTGGCATATCAACTGTATCCTAATATTTCTACTAAGTTTAAATGGGCATCTACTACTCATCTACATATATATACATAAGTTGTGACAATTACATTTCAATTTTTGTAGTTCACAAATTGTAATTGAGTATGAATAACATATACAATTACTAACATATTTAAAGATATTTTATCATTCTCATGGCTACATTTCAAAAGACATTTCAACATTATTTCCATTTCATAGTTAACATATCATTATTCAACTTACCACAAGCTAATTCCTATTCATTTAATGCTTCCTTGCCAATTATGTCAATCTGATTGTAAATTTAGCATGAATTATAACCATTGATAAAATTAAAATGAATGTCACATCCCTAAAATCAGGTTAAAAGAATTTGGATTCGTGGACCAAGATTTGTCGTTATAACTCTTAGTTAAAAGTTTGTAAAATTATAAAAAAGATTGAGTTATTGGTTAGATGGTTAAGAGTTAGTGTAATTATTATTAAAGACTTGAGTTTGATTCCCTTGCAAAGTACTAAATGTTAGTATTTTTCTCACCTTGTGAACATATTTTAGTCTGACTCAAATACTAATTTATCTTTGGATTAATTTGAAAATTTAGTAATTATCTTTAGTTTATCGATTAATCTGTGTATTTTTTTGTTTTTTTGTATTTTCACCTTTTCCTTCTTTTTTTTTTTGCCATCTTTCTTTCTTCTCCTCCATTCTTTATTTTGTTACTACCATTTAAGGTTTAAGAGATCAAGCATATTAGATCTAAAAATTGGAGTGCAAACCCATTTAAACGCTCCGGATCAACATTGACTTCCAAGTTGCTTTCATTTCTATTCGCCAAGTCGAAGTGAAAGTAAGTGAGTTTAAAAATTGGATTTGATGCTTTAGTTTAATTCTTCTATTTGGCCAAACCTATAGGGGGAATTAGGTATTGATTTTAATTCATTTTTTTTTGTCATCTCATGTATAGAATAAATCGACTCAGTCTAGACTTAACAACTAGGAGTTGCTGATTAAGTGGTGGTGCACTGATTTATCATTAATCAGGTGTGGGTTCTAAACCTTGTGTGTGGTTTTATAATGATTTATAATTGTATTTGGTTGTTGAAATTTTGCGCATGGTCGAATGGTCAGTGAAATTGGTAGATTGGCCGATTGAGGTAAGTACATTAATTGAGTGGTGTGCTTATTAAATATGTTTCATGAATTGAATTTTTGCATGACTTGAAATATGAAGATTGTGATTTTGGGTATTATTGTTTGGTAAGCATGCCATTTATTGAAATTGGATTGATCGAAGCATGAAAGTATGCCATTGTTATTGATATATGGAAAGTATGATAAGCATGAATTGTTTCATTGAAAAGAATGCAATATTGCATTGCATGGGGTTGGTTTTTATGGATGATAGAGGAGTTTCGAGGAGTATTGGCAGTATACTCGCAATCATTGGTTAGTCAGTATACAGCATCGCAGTATTAGGGAGATTGGAAGCTTGTCTGCAGTTGATATTGTCGATTTATTTGCAACTTTAATTGGTAGTTTTAACTGCAAGATTGATATTGGTGGTTCAATGACACTGAGCTTAGGCTCTAATTGTTTGGTGTTCGGATGTCAAGTTTTGGGGAACTCGTGGTGTGTAGTAGATAGTATGGGTAGGACTTGCATTGTTTAATAAAGTGCGTCATTGACATGATATTTGAGAAATTTGTTGAATTGATGCCATAGATTTTTGGTAAAATTGCTACCTGATGATTAATTGTCTTACTGTTTGAAATTGTGAATATTATCTAGTTGTCTTATTTAGACTCACACTGAGCTCTTGAAGCTCACCCCCTTAGTTTAAACTTTTCAGGTAACCCATGAGCTTAGGACTGGATTTGGGCCTTCAGAATTCTCGTTTCAGAAACTAAACTTATTTAAAGTTTTAAATTTGAGTTTAATTTTAAATTAGTTTTGATTGAAATTTTAATTGTTTTTATTTCTTTTGGGTTTGTGGATTTTGGGATGCGTTATTTGGGTGTAATTGCATGCATGATTTTTATTGTAATCAATTGACCTAATAATCAGTAATTGCATGATATTGGGTTTAAGTAAAAATTATGATTTTCCGTTGCGTAGTAAAGAAATCGATTTTGAAAATATAAACTGTTTTGCGACTTGATTGCATTTTTTTTTCTTTTCCAAAATGTCATTACTAAGTAAATGAACTATAATTATAAAGACAACCCTAAAACTTGATGTTTTAACAAAAATGGTGAGTTATGTAAACCTTGACAAAAATGATGATTTTCAAAGAATGATTTTATTTGGTCATTTCGATGGTTCATGTAATCAATGTAACCTTCAAGATCAGATTATAACGTTTAGGTCGGGTTTTGGGGTATTACAATAAAAATGGACACAATTACTCATATCAAGAAAGGAAGGATAGTAAATTCCATGAGAACTTGCCTTTCAAAACACCAAATGAATAAATCTTTTCCAAGGCTTATTCAATAACACTATCCTTTCATTTACTTGCCCCAACACTTTCCAATTCTTTCTCTATACAAGTATGTGGACACACACAACTGGCATGAACTAGACATATAATAGCCATTCAATGGCTCATCAACAATATTGTCATGAGATGTATTTAACCCTTTTGAATCATAATATCTGAAATACTTGTATTTTTTATATTTAACTTCAGACCAAAATATAATTTCATACTCTTTCATTAAGGGCCTTCTACTTTTAATCTATAACATACTTTCTTAATAGTTTTTAGTTTATTTGATTTAGTCCTTAATGTCAAAATTAATTAAACTTTCAATATTCTTTAATAAACTAATTATAGTTGTCAACGTCGTGTATAGCAACCAATCTCTCCTTACCGTCTCGGTAATCAAGGGGTAGCCCATTTGACATTACTTCTCTTACCAATATGCAACCCTATAACTTCGCGCTTAGGATTTAACTTGCTAGCAACATTAAGATTGAGAGAGACCTAGTTCTAATCAACAAACTCACCTTAGCGGAATTTATTTAAGTTAGCCCGCACAACATAGAATGCGAATCTCTATTATACCCACCTATGTTGTTTGTCACTAGTATTAGAATAAATTAAAGGAGTATGGG
The DNA here is from genome assembly GCF_025698485.1 of Gossypium arboreum. Classification (NCBI taxonomy): domain Eukaryota; kingdom Viridiplantae; phylum Streptophyta; class Magnoliopsida; order Malvales; family Malvaceae; genus Gossypium; species Gossypium arboreum. Next base: position 5,156,064 of record NC_069081.1, read on the forward strand.
TTTAACAATTTTAATTGATAAGGCAAATATTCTAAGCAATCGAATACTATATCAATATTCACAAACCTAAATATTTGTAATTAAATAAGAAGACATGTAAATATCAAATAAAAATAAAAGATGAAGAATAATTAGATCTCACAAACTTTGTGAATTGAACTTTGAAACTTTCTTTGACTAGAAAGAAAGGGTTTAAATACTCATAAAATAAGAAAAAAATGCAAAAACAATATAAAATTAAGAGAGATTATGTCTAGATCTAAGTATGTCCTAGTTTTAACCTAACAATGTCTATTTATAAGGCAAAAATAATATATTGGAAAAATACAAAAGTGTCATTAATTAAACAAAGCATAGCTTTTCTAGGCTTTTCGGCAAATTTTGTATCAAACTTCCAAACCGTTTTTAGGCTTGAGTTGTGAAACAACTTTAGTTAGATCCTTCATTTCTTCTTGAATTGGTATATTATGAGTCAGAAATGGAGTCTTGTAGCTCAAGTTATATCTCAAATACTAAAGTTGTGCTGTGAGAAAGTCCAATCTGTAAAAATTTACCAAAAATAAATTTTAAACAAATATTTTAAAATTATTACAATTTTCTAGAGCTTATATATATTTTGAGAAAAAAAGATATTTGTTTAAAAACCAATAAAATATAGTAAAAATTAAAATTTTAAAAATAAATAAATTACGAAAATTAAAAAGAATATGAAAATTTATATATTAGAAAGTTTTTAAAAAATTAAGTAGTTTTCTCAAAATAAATATATAATTTTAAATTTTAAAAATAATTTCTATTATAAAACTTGAAAATAATATTAGGTATGAATGCGGGGTTTTAAAAATATTTTATTATATTTTTATTATATAAATTATTTTTGAATTTTTATATTTTTATAGTTAATTTTAGAATTTATAAATTTGTCATACCTAGTAAAGCAAAGGTTAACTCAATTACTTGTCGCGGGCATTTGTAGATTTCAGTTTTATAAGTACGAAATCATGTGGAGAAACATTAATAAAATATACAATTTGGTCTGACGATGCTGGATCATAGTATCTCTTCAAATATTTTGTTGAGCCCAACATGTCTCCCCCACACACCAGTGGTGTTCTTTCAAAGAAAGCGATATGGGACAAGCCAATGAAACAAAACAAAAATCAAAATGCATTCAACTACATTTTGCCTGGATATGAATCTTACATCCAGTATGTAATAACAGTTTTAATGGCTAAATTTATAGCCTTGGTTTATGTTTCATGCATCACATGCCTACAAAGATTTAAATTATTATTATTATAAAATTTATACACAGCTCCTTCCATGAATTTTCATACAACGTGGGGGACGTTGGAGACAATCTACAAAAGATATTGTATGTATCAATCTCTACGCATTTTAAATTCTCCAACTTGTTCTTTTCCCTGTAAATGAAGTGAAAGACATAACCTCCTTTTCATTAATCAGTTCCTATTGGTTCATGTGAATTCTGTACTCTTCTTAATCATATCAAAGCCTGTTTTCTTTTTTATTTATTCTTTTCTCTAATCCATTCCTTAATCCCTTACCAAGTTGGGGTTTAAATATTTATACTAATTATATATAGCAAATTTAAGAGAATATTTGTAGAACTGATGTAATTATTACCGAACATCCTTAATATATTAGTATAAAACTATAAATAAAGCAATCGTAATAATAATAGTTATTGATTGGAAAAATGAAGAGGTTTAAATAAAAGAAAAGTTGATGTTTTATTGACAGCATAACATGGGGATGGGAGGGTTAAAACATGAAGAGAGAAGACAATAGATTTCTTTGTTTATGTGTTGGGGTTAACCTTAGGCAACTTCTCCAGCATGTAGATCTACTTGTAAACTTTAACATGTCTGGTTTTTGTATCAATCAATGGTGCATGAAAGTATGCTTAACTTTTTCATTTAGCAATGGGCAATTTTTGTTCTCTAATATACTATATAAAACATATGTGAAAGACACAAGAATTATCATATTCTTTTTATCAATCAGGACAAGTAAGACCCATGAGAGAAAGAGAGAGGGAAGAGCATGGGCAACGCATGAAACAACCCAAAAAGCAATAATGGAGGGTTGGAAAAGATATGTATATTTATTCTGAGGAAGTTATTCTCAAAATAGGTTCAATTTGTTTTAGCTGAATATGTATGTATGAGGTCTGAGGGGAAGTTGCAGAAGCAGTTAATACTGACAGGAAGAGGTGAGAATGTGAGTGGGGATATATGTGTGGCTAGAAGGAAAGTAGGGAAAAGATTATTGCAATGAAAAAGAGAGAGAGGACCATCTAAGCTAGAGGCAGCTTTTGCGTCTGGTCCATCTTACGAAAAGCAGTTACCATCAGCAGGGTTGACATAAATAAATGCCTCACTATATGGTTTCACACACATATAATATTTGTCATGGTCCCCAAGTTTATACTTAATAAAGCCAAATAAAAATAATAATACTCTGTTTGTTGTGTGAATGAATATTTGTGCATGTGAGAGGTGGTCTATGCAGATTACATTGCATGCATTGCACTGTTTCTTCCTTACATCCCAAACACTGCCCAGGTGGGTGTTGGGGGGAAAGTTATGCAAGTCATGGATGAGTTAGTTTTTTTTAACCCCAAAAGTATGTTAGCTTTTAATTTTTTGATAAAGTAAAAACGAAAACCGAAAAGAAACAGATGATGGCTGGTGATTGAATTAGGCTTCTTCTTTATATTTTTTACGCAATGCATCCCTCTCCAATATTTGTGATTAAATAGTAATCTATGTTTTGGGATTTTATGTATCTGTTTGCATGTGAGGATAAGAGTTATGTGTCAACAGAACAATCAATGGAGGAGGAGGGTGGCTGCTCATTAATATAGGAAGATAGAGGAGACAGACCAAATAGATAAGCCCCACCCTTTCTAATTAATTCTGTCTAAACAGTTTTATACCTTTTCATATATTTTATACTATTAATATTTTAACAATTCAATCTTTGTATTTATTGATATAATTGTACTTGTCATGTAAAATTTTGAACTAATTTAATATCTCAATTATACTGATCTAAAAAGTGTTTATATTAATATTTATTGAACAGTTCAAAGTTTTTATATAAAATAAGTAGTTAAAATTTTTAATTTACGTGAAAGTTGACATGTATAATCTACATGAATGGAATATGAAATATAATGTTTGATCATTAAAATTTTAATCATACAAAAATATAGGGAAGGGTGTAAAACTATTTTAATTTTTCATAGGTGTAAGTGGATCCTTCCTCCATTAAAATATATTAATTTATCAATTCAAATATTATAATAGAATTTTTAAATCATAATTAAAGCATTTTAACATATTCAACCTAATATATTTACTTTATATAATTAATGTAAAGTAACATAATTAATATTAATTAAGTGATAATTAATATGCTTAGAATTTTATTCAAATAATAACTCTATTTAATACAACTTTAAAAAAAATAAAAGGCTTAAAGGTAAAAAATAAAAAAAATAAAAAAAAAAGTCAATTGAACTCTAAAGAAAAAAGTGCAGCAAATTGAGCCCTTAGTGGCCACAAAAAAAAAAACTAAAAATCAATTGGCCCCTTCAATTAACAAAAACCGTTAGTTGACTAGTTTAATCGCTAATCTCAATGACATGGTTGGCAAAAGTTACTAAAAACAGTCACATGATAGTAATATGACAATATGATGACGTGGCATTCCACATCAAAAAAATATTTTTTAAAAAAATTAACACAACTTTTTAATTAATAATTGTAATTTTAATTTTAATTTTTATATGTGTAATTATCACAACTTCTATTAAATTATAATTATTTTTAAATCTATAATTATTACAACTTCTATTTTGTTTCAACTTCTTTAAAATAATAATTCTAAATTAAATATTATGATTATTTTTAAATATGAATTTAGTAAGATGATAAAAATTAAAAGAATTTTCGTCAATTAATTTTTTTAAACTCGTGCTTTATATATATATATATATATATATTTGATGATTTTTTTCTGATTTATTTTGAATTAGTTGAATGATAGATTACACTAAAAAAATTACTTATAAATATTTTATATTTACATTTTATTACCTAAATTATCATTTTCATTCTAATTTCTCCAAATTTGAAAATAGTCTATTAAGAATGTGACATGCAAAAGATTGATTGGTAACCTAGGTATTAATATTTTTAACCTCTTCCAAGCAATTAAACAATTAACTTAATTTAATTATTGAATTATATTCTTATAACCCAAATCGATTAAAAACAAACCCAACAGTACTATTCTTATCCCAAGATATATGATCTTGTGTGCAAACAATATTAGCGGTAAATGTAAATGAAAATGTCAAATATATTTACTTAGTTTATATGTAATGTTATGTAGGTTTTTAGCATATAAGTTGAATAGCAGATTTTTCAAATTAGTTATCACAATGGATAAACTCGTGACACTCAACTCATGATTGTTGGAAATATATTATTAAAAACGAAATCGTTAATATTAACAAGAAATATAAATTGAGCATAAATAAATAAAATAATTACTATGCCGTGGAAGATCACTATCTTAGAAGTAAATCCGTCCTAATCGGTGTAATCGTGTAGTGAACGTCACTCCCTGAGGTCAACACAGTACTTCAATATTCGTACACTCGAATAAAGAAGGTAGAATACAATTGGTATTGCTCTTCTCGAAAGGAATTGAAAATACTGGACGGAAAATAAAACTGAAGATTTAGTTGGAAAATTTGATTGAAAAAAAAAAACTAGCGAGTTGAGAAAAGAAAAATGAGTTTGCTGTTTTTCTTATTGTCTAAAATGAGGAGAATGATCCGTCATTTAAACTATTTTTTAAAGGGGTAAAATGGTAAAAAATGCAATGTCAGTTTCCACAAAAAGTGCAACATCCAGAAACTGACTAGATTTTCTGCAACAGTCAGGGGATTTTTCGCAACTTAAAATATTCTGAAAATAAAAAAAATAAAATTATTTTTTTCCAAAAAGAAACACGTGCGATACGTGTTTACACGGGCTGGGCAACAACGACGGCACACATGTGTTTGGCCTTTATCCCTAATTACTTAATGAGGGTAAGAGGCAAGGCTATATTTAAACCCTCTTAGTAGTCTTTTCTCAATCAATACGAGATTACTCACTTTGCATTACCAACAAATGATCATATTTGAATCCGCTCTTTATGTAACCATAGCATTTAGGAAAAGCGTCAAATTGGATAAATTTATATAAAAAAAATCATTAGAAAACTCCTAGCCAGAAGCTAAAAGAGTAGGGGCGATACTAGAAGGGTAGGTAGGGGTTTTGACTTCCCTACAATGGATAATTTAGTTCCTTAAAATTTTAAAAAGTTATAAGTTAATACATTATAAAATTACATCCTGTCCCTCTTTAAAATCATAAAATTCTGATTTAGTCTTTTGAAAATTATAAAGTTTTAAGCTTACAATGAGGAAAAATTATATTTTGACTCTCATAAAAAATTTTAATTTAATTTCGGCCCCTCCAAAAAATTTAGCTTCACCAAATTATCTAGTTTGAAATATAAATTTCCGACATTATTTGATTAAGAAAATATACTATTATTGAGTTGAATGATGAAAACGATGATGATGATGTCAAAGTGAAAATTGGTGCTTATTACTCAACTAGGAATAGCACACTAGAGATATACGTAAAGTTTGAGGATGTTGAGGTAACTGGCCTGAGCTTATCCAAATTTCTTGTTAGTATGTCTTCCAATGTTGGTAAGAAATATGACTAAGAAGGCTCAAAAACATGTTTGTGTCATGATTTTGCATCGTTTTCGAAAAACACATAGTCGAGGATATTGTCATCATTTTTAGTAAGGCATTCTTTTGTAAGTGTCTTAAATTTCAACTTTGGCAAACCAATGAGGATTGCTAATAATCTGTATGCAGAGATCCCATCAAGTTCTATGGGGAGGCATTCTGTAAGAGGCTTTTATTTCAACTTTACCATGTTGATGTTATATGCTTCAAACTCTTATACATAGATTACATTATGTGGAATCACGATACATTCTATAAGCACATCCGATTTGAACATAGAATTCTTGATGGTGAATGATGTTGAGTTGTGCCTATACACTAGTGGAGGGACATTCAAGTAGTTACATTATTTGAAAACTAAGATTGATTTTGGTAATCAAGGTAATGTTGGAAAAATTCGATTTAGAAAATGGTTTTTAATCACAAAAAAAGTTTAAAATTTTTGAAAATTGAGCCGATTTTTTATATTCACAACAATAAAATTTTTACTGACAAGTGCCTATGCTTTGTGCATTATGGATTTGAATTGTTTTGGGCTTTCGACCGAGCGACCTTCTCCACTATCCTTGTACCCCAAATTGTGTCGAGTGTGGGTTTGAGCAATATGAATCAAACATAGAACAAGAAATGATTTTATTACTTTTAGTAGGAAAGTAATTCTCTCAATAGAAACCGGTAAAAATTGTCACTCCCAAAAAACATAATTTATTCTAAGAAAATAAATTCCTACTACTTTCTGGTAGAACAACAATATATGCAAACTTATTGTAAATAGCTCCACTAGTGCCATCTATTTATGAGGAGAGACAGGAGAATCCTAGTTTAATAAAAATAACATAAATAATATTTATTTAATAAAAAACACACTCCTAATCCAATTGTAGTAGGGTTGGGCGGCACATCCTAGATAATAATTCCAGGGTTGTCATCCCTCTCATGTAATATGAGGGGAGTTGGGTCTCTTTTATATTGGGTTTAATTATATGTGCTTCCTGGACTTTTGGTCCAATACTTTATAATTTAATCCAACCCAATATTAATTCTAATTTTGTTAAAGTTATAACAACTTTACCGTAAAAGAGTCAATGAAAAAATATATTTAATTTCCTTATTCAAATGGATTCATAATAACTAATTAATTTAATTCTATTTCAAATTTCATTTAATTAATTAAATAATAATTTAAAAAACTTAAATTAATTCTGAAGTCATTTATATACTTAGCGAGAAAATGCATTCATTTGTGAATGTGACCGTTTTCTCTAATTCCATCATTTTTATTCATTTTTGTTCATTTGGTTCTACATGCAATTCATTTCTAGTTTCAACGAGCTAGGGAGGGACCGATTGGATATATATAATTAGGGCTTAAATAGTTTATAAATTAAGTACCAGTTTTTCGCCTACTAATTATAAACTTATTTAGTCATAAAGTCATTCCACTATAGTATCGTGATTGAGCTCTCACTACTTACATACCATTATGAAATCTACTTAATAAGTGTTCATCTAATGACCTTATCATATATGTTCTCCCAATATGATCCTATTTTATCTTATAGTAATTATTACATTTTCCTTTATAAAAAGTCAATTATAATCAAATGGTAATCAAATCTTTTATCATAAAGACAAACGACTAGTGGCCATATGTACTTTTCATCTATCATTTAATGCCAATGAGAGGATATTTTTTACCCATTAGTTGGGCTATGAATTCTACTATTGTGAATAATGTTACATATTGCAGAAGTCTTATACCCAACGCACTAGCTTTTGGTTCCTTATGTATTTGAACTCAGGCTTTACTTACATCAAAGTATACGAGTCATGCGTACATAGTCCATTATCCATTCAATATTAAGGTATGTCACACTATGAACGTCACAAGCAAATAAATCCATAAATGGATTTAGGATCAATTCTAATTAGGTCCTGCCTGATTTACTGTTAGTTCAATCAATCACATCTATGTATCTATCATCTGGAAGTCATTTGCTTCGATGCTCAAGAAAAATCATCTCCCCAATTGGGCTTGATAAATGACATTTAATCTTTAAATTGTTTTCTAAGTTTCGATTAGACTAAGGACATGTTTAGGTTTTTCTACTAATGCAAGTTGTCTTTTCATATTACAATTTGACCACATGATACCACTTAGAATTAGTTAAACGTTAGATAACCAATGAGCCAATATTTGTTTCCATTTTTCTTTGCGTGCAAAAACATCAAAGACAATATACAAAGGGTATTAATGTAATTAATGTATATTTATTAAGTCGATTTGTTTGAAAAATGCTACATTAAGGGCACTAGATCCCAACAGGTAAATGATGTGAACATGATGAAGATCTAGCCCAAGAACTTAGCCTTGATGGTGCTAAAACAAGTTTACTTTCTGAGCTTGAGATCATTCCAATTGGTGTAAAGGTCAATGATTCTAATGGTGAAGTACTTAACAATGTTGTTGTTAACAAAAAGTGTACTGGAGGAACAAATGGAAATCTACCATTGTATGAACCCCCCATCCCATATATATAACATTGACATTAATGCAATGTATGTATTAGAATTTTTTAAATTACCTCTTTCGATACCAAGGCATGTGAACTCTTTTTCAAATTCCAACAATTTGTATATTGGGATAGAGTTTTCTTATAAAGTGGCCTTGCTTTTAAAAATAAAGCATTACAATATTAAACATTTAGTAGATTTCAAAGTTAAAAAATCTACTACGATCGAATATGTTGCAAAGTGCTTAAAGCATGGTGATGGGTGTAATTAAAGTATTGTGGCATCACTTAGATAGAGAAAGCAAGTCTAGCAGATAAAGAAATATAATGATTCGCATGTATGTGTTGTTGGAGGTATATCACAGAATCATTGAAAGTGGGATTTTAAAATTATCCGTGACTATATAGTGCCTATGGTGCAAGCCAATTTGAGAATACATGTTTTAATCTTGATCGTTGATGTCTAATCGCAGTATCAATTTCTTGTCTTATACACTAAAGCATGGCATACAAAACAAGATGATATGACTCAATTGTATAAAAATTGAGATAAATCCTTTAATGAGCTACCTTGATGGTTGAATGTAATGGAGAAACACATTTTAGGAACCGTGGTGGAAATGCAAATAAAATCAGCATACTATGGACATTGGATGGCCACATTAAAAAAAAATACAATTAATGTTTTAGACATTCAAGCCTTGTATTAATGTATTTCAAGTTTGTAAACCAATGGTTCAAAAATAATACTTGGATGTATGAGAATATATACAGACATTGTTGTTGGCTATTGTATAGGATGGTAACCAAAACATCTTGCTAATATCGATTGCAATTGTCAAAAAGGAGATGAAAGAAGCTTGGGATTTTTTTTCTTGAAATACTTGCATAGGAATGTCATCATGCAATATGGGATATACATTATATCTAATAGAGCAACAACGAAAAAAGCTGTGTTTAATTGTCTTAGAAGCCTATAGAATTATGCTTATCGTAAGTACCGGATACAACATATTAGATTTAATTATATAGGAATATTTCACAATGTGAAAAATAAAATAAAATAAATAAAATAAAGAACACACAAATTTTACGTGGAAAACCCTTTCAGGAAAAAACCACAGGCAGAGGAGAAGAAAATTCACTATGTCGAAAAATTTGAATCAAATACAAGAGGAATAGACTATGTCTATTTATAGGCTTGCAAAGCCATATTCTAGTAGGATTGAAGCACCTTATCCTAATCAATATAAAATAGATGGAGTTTAATAAGGTTTAAAAACCTTATTCTAAAATAAAATAAAAGAAGTCTAGTTCTATATGGATTTTACTTTTATTTTATTTTCCATCGTATTTTATTTAAATAAGAATTTGGGTCACTTAATTCTAACAATCTCCACCTTGACACAAATTCTCAATGAACAAGTTCTTCATCGTGAACTTTCAATAAACAAGTTCTCCACCTCTTCCATAAAACCCCTTAAGGGTTTAACTTCAACAATGAACACCAACCAAGTCTAAGCAATGCTCAAACTTGGTTATAGGAAGTGACTTAGTCATCATATCTGCAGGATTTTCATGAGTACTAATTTTGCTCACAACAATATCACCACGAGCAATAATATCACGAACAAAATGATATTGAATATCAATGTGTTTTGTTCTCTCATGAAACATTTGATCTTTTGTAAGAAAGATGGCACTCTGACTGTCACAAAATACTGTGCTGATTTGAAAGTCTTCATTGAGTTCACTAAATAGTCCCTTCAACCAAATAGCTTCTTTACAAGCCTCAAGAATCGCCATGTACTCAACTTCAGTGGTAGACAAAGCGATCAGTAGTTTGCAAAGTGGCTTTCCAACTAATTGCACAACCTCCAATTGTAAAGACGTAACCTGTGAGAGATCTTCTTCTATCAAGGTCTCCAGCAAAATTAGCATCAACATACCCTATAACTCCATCTTTAGTTCTTCCAAACTGTAAGCAAACATCAGTAGTGCCTCGTAAGTATCTTAAAATCCACTGAACTGCTTTCCAATGTTCTTTATCGGGATTTTCCATATATCTGCTAACTGCACTGACTGCATATGATAAATCTGAACGTGAACAAACCATAGCATACATGAGAGATCCCACTGCACTAGAGTATGGAACATGTAACATGTACTCAATCTCATCATCTGATTGAGGAGACAAGGCCGATGAAAGTCTGAAATGGGCTGCTAAAGGAGTACTAACAGGCTTAGCACTCTGCATATTGAACCTGCAAAGAACTTTCTCAATGTACCCCTTTTGACTTAGGTACAATTTACTTGCTTTTCTATCTCTGAGAATCTCCATACCAAGTATCTTCTTTGCTGGTCCTAAATCTTTCATCTCAAATTCTTCACTTAGTTGAGCTTTAACCTTTCTTATCTCTCCTTTATCTTTTCTTTGCTATCAACATGTCATCAACATAAAGAAGTAGATACACAAAAGAACTATCACTTTTTTCTTAAAGTAAACACAACTGTCTAAACTACTTCTTTTGAAATCATGAGAAGTCATAAAGGAATCAAACCTCTTGTACCACTTGTCTTGGTGATCGTTTCAAATCGTAAAGGGACGTTCTCAACAAGCAAACATAGTCCTCTTTTTCGAGACTATAAAACCCTCCGTTGTTGCATGTAAATATCTTCCTCAAGTTCTCCATGCGAAATGCGCTTTTACATCTAACCGCTCAAGCTCCAAATTATGCATGGCCACAATACCAAGCAAAGCTCGAATCGAACTATGCTTAACAACCGGAGAGAACACATCTGTGAAGTCCACTCGAATTTGATCAGAACCTTTTGCAACAAGCCTTGCTTTATATCTGGGTTCTTCAACTCTTAGAGTCCATTCTTTCTTTTTAAACACCCATTTACAACGAACAACCTTTTTACCTTTAGGAAGTTTCATAAAGTCCCATGTTCTGTTTTTGTGGAGTGATTCCATCTCTTCTTGCATAGCAAACATCCACTTTTCTGGGTCTTAACAGCTAACCGCCTCAGAATAATTAGATGGCTCTTGATTCGCATCTATATCTTCAGCCACATTTAAAGCATAAGCAACTAGATCAACCTCAGCATACTTCTTTGGAGGTTTAATTTCTCTTCTAGTTCTGTTTTTGGCGATAGAATATTGTGGTGAAGAAGCAACTCTATTCTCAATTTTGTTACGGCTTGAGGAGTTGACTCGTACTAATCGATGCTCCACCTGCTTTTGATTTTCTTTATTGGAAGAGTGTTTAAGAGATAAGTTAGGTAGCATAGCAGTTTCATCAAAACAACATCTCTGTTAATCACAACTTTTCTATTTTCAGGACACCATAACTTATACCCTTTTACACCACTTTATAACCAAGAAAATGCATTTAATAGATCTCGGTTCCAATTTTCCATTATCAACATGAGCATCGCAGGACACCCAAAAATCTTTAAATCAGAATAATTAGCAGGATTACCAGACCATACCTCTTGTGGAGTCTTTTTCTCAATGGCAACGGATGGAGATCGGTTGATCAAAAAACATGCAGTAGAGGCCGCTTCTGCCCAAAATGCCTTCGGTAAGTTGGCATTTGACAACATACATCGAACCTTCTCCATGATCGTTTTGTTCATTTGTTTTGCAACACCGTTTTGCTGTAGAGTATGACGAACTGTCAAGTGTCTCATGATCCCTTCTGACTTGCACAATCTATTAAACTCATCAGAACAAAACTCTAAGCCATTATCTGTGCGGAGGTATTTTATCTGTTTTCCCTTCTGTTTTTCAATCATAATTTTTCAAGACTTAAATGCGAAAAACACATCGCTTTTCTGCTTCAGGAAAAACGCCCAAACTTTTCTGGAAAAATCATCAATAAAGGTTAGCATATAATTAGCTCCACCTCTCGAAGGCACTTTGGATGGCCCCACGGATCGAATGAATATACTCCAACGTTCCTTCGTGTTATGGATTCCTCTAGTGAATCGAACTCTCTTTTGCTTCCCAAAAACACAGTGCTCACAGAAATTCAGTTTGCAAATTCCTTACCCATTAAGAAGTCCTCTTTTGCTTAATTCTCCCATACCATTCTCACTCATTTGCCCTAGGCGCATATGCCAAAGTTTAGTAATATCATCATTTGACAAGGAAGAGGAAGCGATAGCTGCATCACCAGTAACAGTAGAACTTTGTAAAACATATAACTTGGTAATCTTTCTCTGCCCCTTTCATCACAACAAGGGACTCTTTGGAAATCTTTAAAACCCCACTTTCAGCTATGTATCTGTACCCTTTTGAATCAATAGTGCTCAACGAAATTAAATTTCTATTCAATTCTGGAACATGCCACACGTCACTAAGTGTTCTGACAACTCCATCAAACATCTTAACTTTAATTGTTCCAACACCTGGGATTTTACACGAAGCATTATTTCCCATCAAAACAACACCTTCAGATACTGTTTCATAAGTTGTAAACCAATCCCGATTGGGACTCATGTGGAAGGTGCAGCCTGAATCAAGTATCCACTCCTCGCTTACTTTAGAATCATTGATGAAGCAACTAGAAGTTCACCATCGCTGTAGTCTTCTACAACATCAGCTTTACCGGAATTTTCTGGTTGTTTTCCCTTTTGATTCGCAGCCTCCCTTTTAATCTTATTTTGTATAGCACTCAGATTTAATATGCCCTTTCTTCTTGCAAAAGTTACAAGTTTTACCTCTGTTTGAAGACTTCGATCTACCCTTAGATTTACCACGAGGATTCCGTTCTTGTGTCCTACCACGATCATCATCAGTATTCTGATCTTGTCTCCCACGAACAATGAGACCCTCTCCCTGAGAGTCGGGTTTAACCACAAGATACTTCATCTTATCATACGAGGTTAAAGAATCATAAACCTCATCAATTGTGAGAGACTTGTGGCTATATAAAATCGTGTCTCTAAAGGTTGAATAAGACGGGGGCAACGAACAAAATAGAATCAACCCTAGATCTTCCTTATCATACTAAACCTCCATGGCCTCCAAGTTTGAGAGAATTTCTTTAAACACTTTTAAGTGTTCGTGTATAGACGCACCTTCCTCCAAACGATGAGTATAAAGACGCTGCTTCATATGCAACTTGCTTGTTAGAGTTTTCGACATACATATTTGTTCTAGCCTCTTCCATAATGCAGCGGCAGTTTTCTTTCATCACATCCTGCAAAATTTCGTTAGACAAATGCAGATGTAATTGTGTTAATGCCTTTCGATCCTTACGTTTCTTCTCTTCATCTGTTAATGTCGAAGGCATCTTATCTATCCCTAGCACGGCATCCTCCAGATCCATCTGTGCAAGAACTGCTTGCATCTTAATTTGCCACAACGTAAATCTGGTGTTGCGATCCAACAGCGAATTTTCATACTTCAAAGACGCCATTACCTTGATCGAGATGAATAACCCAGAAGCTCTGATACCAGTCTGTAAAAAATAAAATAAAATAAAATAAAATAAAGAACACACAAATTTTACGTGGAAAACCCTTTCGGGAAAAAACCACGGGCAGAGGAGAAGAAAATTCACTATGTCGAAAAATTTGAATCAAATACAAGAGGAATAGACTATGTCTATTTATAGGCTTGCAAAGCCATATTCTAGTAGGATTGAAACACCTTATCCTAATCAATATAAAATAGATGGAGTTTAATAAGGTTTAAAAACCTTATTCTAAAATAAAATAAAAGAAGTCTAGTTCTATATGGATTTTACTTTTATTTTATTTTCCATCGTATTTTATTTAAATAAGAATTTGGGTCACTTAATTCTAACACACAATAATGATAAATATAAACTTTAATAGGATACAAGCTTGTACGGAACCTATTACAGATGAGGAATTTTTTTGTCCACAATGACCAAAGTTCACAAACAATGTGTAATGGTGGAAATAGATAAGATATTGAAGGCATGACAACATGTTTCATAAAGATGATGGAATGGAAAGAGGATTTCTATTCTGATTTGGTGATGAATTTGGCCTTACAATATGGAGATGTGATTCCTTATAAAATATGATATCAGATGAGCAATTACTCGTATATGGTGCCTATGGGTAGCTTTCCTTCATGGAAAACCTTTAGATGGATGATCTCTAATGAATGATACCAAAGAATGCCCTTTTTTCCCCATGGAAAGGATCTTGGAAGGATGAAGATGTCAAGAGATGGTCTATTCCATAAAGAGAGTCTTGAATGGTGTTTCAAGGATAAAAAGAATAGTCCCTTATTGTGGATACTTTCTTAAGATGTGATTTTGATCCTTTACGAATGAAGTAAGGGTGTCGAAAGTTGTCCTTCAAGGTGCATTCCAACGATCAAGATGGTAATTGGGCGAAGTAAGTAAAGTAACCAAAAAAATTAACTAGGTATAAAAAGTAGTATGCTTAAAGTGCAAACAAAGTGAAGAAAAATGTCCTTGGACAAACGTATTATTATGATAAGTAATGATTTTGGTCGAGGGAGGGGTATAAAATTATATAGTAAAAAAGAACCAAAGAAAATTGCTCTTAAATGAATAAGATCTTATTTGATTGTATTATGTTTTGAGATATGATTGTTCAAATAGGCAAACCCTTTTATTTATAGTACTTTCCTTGCCAAGAAAACATATCAAGTTGGGTGCTGGCCACATATCTTCTTGTGAGATGATAGGAATTAGGTGTTTGCTTAAGGTACGTGCACATTATTAATTTTGTAAGGGTGCAAGTGGTGTTCACTTACAATTGATTATGACATTTGGATAGCCTTTCCATGCCAAAATGGGCTCTTTATTCCCCAGAGTAAGCCTCTAGCGCCCCGTAATAGGCCTGTATGCCTAAGAATGGTCATATACAATCAAGAATGAGCTCCTATGTCCATTGTCAATGGTTAGCATGGGAAGCATTCTTTTGATCTAGCCTAGTGACCATGTCTAACATTTAGTGCATCAACATGGTCTAGGAATTTCAATGCCATTTGTATTGGATCTAAAACCCCCTCCTACATTCATTTCTAGTTCTAACCTTCTTTTTACTTAGTTTAGTTTGTTTCTTAAATGAAATCCCCTCTTGCGTTCCCTCTTAATTTAGCATAATTTGCATAACATGCCTACATATGGCTTTGGTGAAGGTTAGAACAAGTTTGAATGAAGATTTGTGGAAGTGAGAAGGTGGGATGATCATGTAAAGAAAAGGAGATCTAAAGCTTGAGCAGTTTAATGTGGGCATTGTAACACCTAGCTTGATGGTTGCAGTGCTCTAAAGGTTTCCATCTGATGTTTCTTATTCATTTTTTTACTTGGAACAAGGCTATTTCGATCTTTTCGTAGATTGTGTTGTAACCCTATAATGCTATGTAAACACGTATAAATAACACATTTTAGCCTGGTTTAAGGGTGCTATTGAGTCTTTGGATAGTGTGTGCTATTCAAGAATTTTTTTTTCAATTTTATTCTCTCTAGCTTTCAAGAGTGGTTGCTTGGATAATTGCTTGTGGATTTCAATCAACTCTTGGATCAAATTATTAAAGAGAACTTTGCTTCAATCAAATAAAAATTTTCTACTCTTTTCTATAATATTTTCCTTTGCACTTATGTTTTCTTTTATATGTTGTGTTGATTTTAATTTCACCATGCACTAGTTTTTCCAAGTGGTTGAGAAATTGTATTAATGGTTTAGTAATTGAAGTAGGTTAAATATAGGTTTAGACTGTGGGTAGATTAATTATTCAATTTGTTACTATTAGTTAACCTAGGTGATAGATAGGTTAATGAAAATATCATAGAAGAATGCAACAGAATGTTGACTTAACCTTAGCAAACCCCATTGGATAGTTACCCACCTCACTAAGATATACACCAATTGTAGACTGTTATAAGTTATACACCAAATTAGGTAGTGAAGGATTGATGATAATGACACGATTAATCTCTTATGAATATTTATCAAATTCATGAATTAATATATGGTTAAGTAATTATTAATTAACTTAAAAATTTCACAAATTGGAGAATAAAAGTAGGGATTTTATTGATCTAATTTGAAAAAGAAAATTATTTGTGATATATAATATTTTGATTTTCTAAAATGAAATCAAATCCAGAATATTATTATTTGATCAAGGTTCAAATTGGTTTTTTTTTTTTATAATTATTTTTTTCAGTCCTAAAGCGAACCTTGTGATCCGTACTTGCTTAGGTACCCACATTCTCTGACAACACATGTTGCTGTCGAGTGTGGAAGCACATTCACATTCTCATGTTTTCTTTCCCTTGTATGTCCTTCACTTGATTAGACTAGGATTCAGATCGAACAAATGACATTATTACTGATAATAATCCCATAATTTGCATGGGAACTAAACTGTGGGATGAAATAAAGAAAGGAGAGATGAAGGTTGTGAAGTTAAATAGGTTGATTTATATATCTTCTTGCTTTCCATAACATTCAACATCTCTCACACATGGGTTAGGATTAATCCACCATCTGTGAGGAAACAAACTTAATTTGTACAAATTCATCTAAACCCAGAAAAACTTTATAATTCTTGGGCAAAGTTAGATTCACTACTAACTACTTAGACACGCACAAAAAAAAAAAAACCCAAGTTAATGGGTTCAAAACAGTAAATCCTAAAAAGAAGGGTGAAGAGAAGGACGTTAAAAAAAGAGAAGCTAGAAAGCTTCTTTTTGGCCATCATTCTCCAAGCCAAGCCCTATCGTTTGACGACATTAATCAATGTTTATCGAAGCATAGAAGTGAGAGAGCGAAAAACGACTTCTTCACAAGGGATGGTAAGGCCCATATCGTGGTTAAAACCAAACTCTTCTTCAGCTCGTTGAAGCAAGCATTGGAATTCAGGGTGAGTCAAGAAGGAGATAGGGACAATGTATCTGCTTCGGTTTTCGCCAACATAAACGGCGAAATGACCTTTGGGAACGTCAAGAGGGAGTCCATCTTCGTCGTACCCATGTTTCTTGCCTAAGCTTGAACATCTCTTCAGAATTTGCTTCAGAACAGCAGTTTGTGGCAGTTTGGACGACTTTCTCATTGCCATTGTTGCTGCGGCACTGGAAGCGAGAGATGGAGGATTACTTATGGGGGGAGGAGATAAAGGGTATTTATTTAATCCGAGAGATCAAGTTGGATGGAAGAGAAAGGGGGAGGGGGGCCGCCGAGGATCATGTGCGACTGTGGGGGCAAAGCTAAGCTACAGAAGGAAGTACCACGGGTGTTATCTATATATTTTGATTATAAAATACAAATAAGACATAAATAAATTATAAAAAAAAAATTGTCTGCAAGCCTCTTTTTTTTCGCCCTGATTTGTGATCTTTCTAATTCCGTTTAATTATAGGGTAATTACAATCAAAGTCTCTAAATTATTAGTAAGTTTACATTTTAGTTATTCAATTTTAAAAAATTACAAAATGATCACTGAACAATTCAAAAGTTTTTTTTATTTAAGTAATTGGGCTATTAATTCTTTTTGTAAAAGTTCGGGTAGTAAGTTTTAAGCAATGATTCGACAATCAATATAATAGATCAGTACACATTAACAAGTGGAAGAACATACATTAAATCCAAGTTAATTACGATCAAATTCAAAGATTAAATAAGAAAGTTGTTTGAATTTTGGTTTGTAAATTTGTTATGTTCAAAACTGTTTCATGAAAATAAATTGAACTATAAAAGAAAAAGAGAATGAAAGCTTTAGATTGGTGAAAGCGATGTGAACAGAAAAGTTAATATAATAGTGGTTTTAATAGTCTAATAACTTAGATAAAAAAATTTAAATAATTTAATAACCACCTTAAAAAATTTTAAGATTGAGTGACTAAAATATAAATTTAATTTTACCTTACATTATATTGAATCATCTTATGTATGTCACTCTCTACCTGAACTCACGGACCGATAATACGTGTACTATA
Organism: Gossypium arboreum; assembly: GCF_025698485.1. NCBI lineage: Eukaryota > Viridiplantae > Streptophyta > Magnoliopsida > Malvales > Malvaceae > Gossypium > Gossypium arboreum. The sequence continues at coordinate 5,174,384 of NC_069081.1, forward strand.
GAGTACAACAGTTTTGTTGGTTTGGAATTTTGCGATTGTTTGGACTTGTGATTGCTGATTCTTAGTTTTAGAGACATTAAAAAACAAAATTAAATAACAACACTTGTTGAGAGTCACAGTAATACCCGGTTTTCAAATTGCAGAGACCCATGTGTTATTTACTGCTAGATTTGCAGGTTTTGACCGATGTTGCATTGTTTATTACGTGGTCGGTGATGACTTAGTTGGTCATATCTTCATCAAGCATTAAGCCATAAAAACCCTTAGGTTTTGCTTAAAACCAAAAAGGAGCATGTTTCTAATGGCAATGAATTATCCAAGAGAAGCAAAGGATGAGAAACTGGGGTTTGGTTGGTGGATGCAACTACTGCAGCTACATTTAATAAAAATGACAAGCAGCAAGTTGGGATGTGCAATGCAAATTAGGGCTGGGTTTGCATGGGGTCCTACTCCAATGTGTGGAAATACTTAATAGTTTTAGTTTTAGACGCAAAATGTTTATACTTGAAATGCGCATCACCATCTTCCCAAGGCTCAGATTTAATGTCTCATTCTACACTCTCTTCTCTTCTTGTTATTCTCAAGCCATAATCCCTAAAACAGGCCACCAACCACATATGTACTGCAAACCTATGGCCTTAACATTACCCAAATCTATGGTGTAATTTAAAAACCTGATAGGAAGGTCAAATCAAAATTCTTTGACATCCAGTGAAAATCAAGGTTGCCAGCTGCCCAGATATTCTTTCGGATTCACCGTTATGTTTTAGATATAGTTAATTTTGATTTTAATTATAAAAAAATTAGTTAAATACAAAAAGAATATACCTGGCACCAAGAGTCGCACACCGAAATGCACCAACAATTTGAAAAAGGTGATACTCAAATTACTTAATATAGATTTAAGACCACAACATTATATATCCACCAGTAGGACCTATATTGGTACGCCATTGAAGCATTGTGAAATTTGCTTTACTTTGATCTTGACAGGCTGAAAAAAGGGAGAAATAACGCCATCTATGAAAAGAACTTTTGCATGTTCTGTGAATGAGATTGGATGCAAGAGAAATATATGAAAAAATATAAAAAGGCCCATCATTGTTTACAACAATACGGTACCCCGTTGAGCCAGGAGAAATTGACAGACAAATCATTTTCCTTCTTTGTTTATAGTTGAAAATGACTTCGGCACGTGAAGGCCATGTTACTTTTGCCCCTACCAAGTTCTCCTGTAAAGACAATATCATTTACCCAATTGCTTCAAACCGCTAACCCCTGATTTTTTTTTTTTTTTTTTACTAAAACTGTATACTACAATTCTCTTGGAATCTTGGAATTTTTTTATCAGTCCCTCAAAACTTTTTTAAAAGTCATCAATTTCCCTTTGTCCCCAAATCTGATATCATGATAATACCCTCTTTTTTTTTTAAACAAATATCATAATAATACTTAAAAATAACATTCTTATTTTATAGCATGTACAATGTATGTCGAATAATTGTGTCGTATCTAAAATTATCAAATCTTTGTATGATCTGTAGCTGTATGCAAAATACATGCATGGACAATACCAAACACCACAGTTCATCTTAAGTTATGAGACTCATGATTGTGAAAAATTACTCAGGGCTAAGCTATAAGATCGTGACATACATACCAGCAATTTTTTGTGGCTTTCGTGAAAGATGGATCCTTGATCAGATTGACAGAAGGTGAGGTGAGGACATCAAAGTTTAATATAATTTTGCTCATCTATACATATTTTAGTGTAAATCATCTAAAGGAATGCCTAAACCTGAAGAGATAGAGAACAAGTAGATAGGGGTTATATATATTAAGGGTTTTATCATGTTTAACAGATGAAAGAACCAATGGAACAAACATCACTAAACATTCTTACAAAATCTGAGTATTGATCTAACTAGTCAATTCAGCGACTTCTGGAAAATAAATAACATTCATATACAATGGATCTAAAATTTGAGTGTGAGAAGACTAGATAAGGAAGTTCCTTAAGCAAAGTAGAAGGTTTGGACCCGCTATAACAAAATTAGGAAGGTTTTTGAGACAGAAGGATATATATCTAGGGCTGTACAGTATATTTGCAAAGCCAAGATGATAATGACAATGGAATCATATTGAAATGATATTGACAGCAAGAAAAAAGACCTATCGAAATGCCAGAATTGACGACTCAATTTCCATTTATAACCACACTTAAAGAGCATTCACAAGGACTGTTTTTAGTACCTGGGGAAAGGCCCTTTGATCAGGCAGCTTTATTGAAAGTTTCAGATCTAATGATGCATTTCCAGTACAAGAAATGGCAGTCTGGTAGATAATGATACAAGTTTGAAAGCCAAATTCTACCACTTCCAAAGTAACATTGAAACAAAAGTAATCAATCAAGTAGTCGGTTTGAGGTGCTTCAGAAATAACACACACACAAAAAAAATTGAACCATCTATAACCAGAAACTGATATACTGATAGCAGAATGGTAAAGATTCATCAGCCACGCATCCTCTGGCAAATGGCCATAACCTAACCAAATAAACAAAGACCATTAAAAGCAAAAAGAAGATGATATGAAATTTTCTTAGCTGGTCATATTTACAAAAGACGTGATTTTAATCTTTATCAACATGCTTATTTTACATTTAATAGTTAAAATATTGTGCCCATAGTTCTTGGTTTGTTCCTCTGTCCCTCAAAAATAACTTATTGCCACTTTAAACTCTTAGTCTTTTGGGATTAGACTAAATCATTGTCATGAGTTTTCCTAGCATGACAGTGAACTGTAGCACTGCATCTTATCAGAAAACTGCAAAAAACTAAAATTTAAGGACTAGTTCTTATTTTCCACTATATTTTACTTTCAGGCAGTATATACTTGTATATCTTCAAGGAGAACTAGCAGAAACTGGTGTTTTTTTAATTAGTGAATTTACCTTCTATTAAAGAAAGAAATAGTAGATACTGTTCCTTTTGCCATGCTTTTATTAGTTCAGAGCTCAAAAGCCATGAAAAGGAAGAAAACAAGACAAAACTCAGCAAAGTCTTAGAAAATACATATCTCAGTTACATTACTATGCCATCACGTGCCTTTGCCGCAAAATCAATTTAAACTGGAAGTGGAAGTCTCAAAATTTCCAAGACTACTGTAAATTCACTATTCAGAGTGGTTTGAACTGTTGATTCTGCCCGTCGGTCAAGCTAATTTGTCGCCTGAGCTTAGCAATATGAGCTTGTACCTACACATTCCAGTTAAAATATCCAAACATTTGAATTTCTTGACATCTTTACATGATAATGGGCCAATTATTTTGAAAAGATGTCGGTGAACAAGTTTGTGAACAAACCAAATGTAACTGGAAATAGAAAAAGTAAAGATGCTTTGCATTTCACATTTCACAAATAGGAAACTCATCCTAGGAAGTAAAAATCATGCTTGCTTACCTGCTGACGAGCAGCTGCAAGTTGTAATAGCTCATCTGCTTCAGAGAAATTCAAGAACCACTGGCTTAGGGGATGGTCCTTAGTGTCACCTCTCTTCTTTTTACTTTCATCTTCAGTTGATACTGCAAGCAATTTAGAGGTATCCTCATGAAACATAAGATTAACACCAAACAAAAAATTTCAAAGACAAGGCATAGGAATAAACCCGAGGGTGGTAAAGTAACACCAGCTGGTAACCTGGGGAAGGTTACTGCTGGATGATTCTGCACACGAGCTAAAAAACTCTCTGACGGTTCTGTGAATACAACCTCATCATAGGATTCCACAACAACAGGTTTTTTGGTCGACATGGGGCCAGATTCATCTTCTGGGTATAACTTCAGATGATGATATCTGGAGAATAAAATTTTAATATCAACATTTTGCCTTGAGGCTTTATTTAGATTTTTGGTTTTCCACCAATGGAGTGGGTGATATGTGATTTTGATAGCAAGAATTGTTAGTTAAAAACTGAATCATTGCGAGAAAATTCCAGCACTCACTAAATATCTTCAGTACGGCGAAGCTGGGGGGGTGGGAATGTCAGAAAATCCAACATTAATTCAACATAATCAGAACATTATATCTGCTGATTATTAAAATGTTTACTTTGATTCCAGCCAACTCCTTAAGAAATTGAATAATATAAAATGGAAAACAACAAATAAAGTAATTCATGTATCTCACAGTTATATCTAAATATAACCAAATCATTAATTTTCTACACTTGATTACCAACTGAGACACATCAACAGTAAAGTAGTCTTTCATGGTAAGAGTTATCCACTGTAGGCCAAATGACTATTAACAACATCAAAATTAAAACGAGTAGAAGTTCTTTCTAGTGCTACATAATTGTATGTTCTTCTCCTACATATCTTTAACAATGTCCTAATTAAACAATGACTGTATTAGGACTAAACCTCTGCTATTTCTGGAATAAACCAACTTAACTAAAACCAGATTAACAGGCAAAGCAACTCACAAGTTCAAGGGCTTCTCACAAACATCGTTATGGAAGAATAGTGTAATGGCAATCTCAAATTCGCCCCACCCTGATTCTGATAACTCAAATGGAGCAGACTCCACAACCCTTGTTGGGTTATTGAAACTGGAATGCAACTGAAAAACAGCCCGCTTTACAACCACACTAAGATCCTCATTCGTTGCCCCACGAACATACACAGTCCATCTGTGCGATTGATACCTGAATCAAGCATTGAAAATACAAACCAAACGTAACTGAAACGTGCAAATAACAAACCAAAGAAGAAAGCAGAAGTTCCAATAGTTCCAAGTGTTAAGCAAATACTCACTCGCTTGCCTTTTTACCAAGCCAAAATGCAGCATTACCATATACGATAGGAACACTTATTTCAACATCTTTGATCTTCTTCTGCACCGGAATCATAAAAAATACAACAATAAGATATTCCTGACAAAAGAACTACTTGTTCTGCAATAAAAACATTTCAAATCATAGTTTTTTAGTGCAACCAGGTTGAAAACTAATTTCTCTTTTCATAGGTTACATCATTTTGATTGCCGACATATTGGGTAAAACTCCAAATTTAAATTATGACAAATTGTAGCTCCAAAATTCAATTAAACATCAGTCAAATAGCTGAACACGGAAATTTGAAAGAAAAGAAAAAAGACAGCTTTTTGGCTTCTTGGGGTGATGTTATTTAGGTGAATTGAGTCCGAAATTGAATTGAGATTTCAAGACTACCTTCTTTTCACTGTCTTCGGATTTGCCCATTTTGGTGCGCTGTGATTTGAGCGTGGGCAAGCTAATCTCCGGCTGATCTGGATCTTTCTTTTTCGACAATGAAGTATCTATCATATCATGTAAGAAAATCGGCTCAACCTCGTGAGAAATCAAGGTTCAACTAGAAAGAAAATTAGGGTTTTTCTTTCACCTTAGTTACAGTGCCTGGTTTGCAGGGCATGGGGTTTGAGGAATTGATTGCGTAAGTGAGGTTTCTATAACACTCATGATTTTAGCCAATAATAGAGCAACATGTAATGTGACAGACGAACAAGTGCACCATAGAATGACTAAAAGGCCCTTATTTTTAATGTTATGTTCAGTAGGATTGGCCAGCTTGAGTCTGGCCCTTTTGTAGTTGGCCCAGCAGCCCCGACAGAGAAATAAGGAACAAACTAAATTGCCCCAAACTGGAATTTAATTCCAAACTTTTATGCCTATGAAATCTTGGCCGTGTTCATAAGGTTAAAGCTTTGGAATTCTAACGTGAAAATGATGTGCACTAAACATAATTTATACAACACAATCCTTGCAAGCTCCATAAAAGCAGCCAAAATGAAGATGCTGCAGTTTCCTCCAAAGCATGTTGTAACATGAAGTTATCAACGTATTCACCCTTCTAAACTGCATGCTTCAGAATCCCACATGTTCATTCAAATGAAACCATTTACATCCTACATGTCTCCTTCATGACTGATACCTGCTCTATTCAACCACTGACTTCTACCCAACTAAATGCGGTATCTTTCTTTAATCCTCTCTGCTTCATTGTCTCCCTTAACTGACCAATCTCATCCCACATTCTTAACCTAGCGTATAAATTTGATAGCTTAACATAAACTCCAACATTCTGAGGATCCAACTCGAGTGCCTTTTGAGCAGCAAATTTACCCAACTCAACATTTTCATGATCACTGCAAGCACTAAGTAAAGCCACCCATAAGGAAACACTGCCATTGTTGTGGCCTTTCTGAAGCATCATCTCATTGACCACCTTCATTGCCTTCTCTAACTCACCAGCCCTACATAGTAGATCAACCACACAACTGTAGTGCTCTGGACCAGGAATCAACTTGTAAACATGAGTCATGCAATCAAAATACTCAAGGCCTAGTCTTATTTGTCCAGTGTGACCACAGGCTGAGATGACTGTTACAAATGCCACCTCATCAGGCTTAATACCCTCCCTCAACATCTCTTTAAATAACAAAATCAAGTCTTCATAGTGTCCATTTCTTCCATACACACCAAGCATTGAAGTCCAAAGAACAACATCCCTTCTTTTCTCCCTCCCCAATCTCAGCCCTGCCAAACTGAAAACTTGGAAAGCTTGCATCACCAACCCACATTTTCCATACATTTCAATCAATGAACTTTGCAGAAATACATCCTCCACCAAATTATAAAATTTACGGAATAAATATCCATGCACTTGCCTCCCCAATTCAATAGCCGAAAGCCCTGCACATGCACGTAACATAGCCGATAAAGTAAAATGGTCATAATCCAAATTCAATCCAGGCATCTTCCTAACAAGTACAAGTCCCTGAATCCACAACTTAGCCTCACAAAATCCTGATAAAAGTGCATTTGCACAAACGGAGTTCTTAAAAGGAATTTCGTCGAACATCACAGCTGCATCGGCGATAAGTGACGATTTTGCATATAAATCAACTAGAGCACTGCCTACAAAGACACTCGACGTCCAACCTGATTTCGCCACGTGAGAATGAATTTGTTTACCAAATTCAGCTTTCTTCAATGAAGATGACGCTGATATGGAACTACACAAAGCATAAGTATCCAAAGAAATGCCATTAAAGTGCATAAAAGAAAAAGTTTTTAGTGCAAAAAACGCAAACCCATTTTTTGAAAAATCAGATATTATTACATTAAAGGGCAATGGGTTTGGGGGGTTTATGGATTTGAAGTAATTGGTTAAGATTTTAATGCTGGTTTTGCTTTCCAGGCATGCGGCATATGTGAAAATGAGTTCGCTGTGGATATTGAGTGAAACAGAAAACAAGCCTTTCCTAAGTAAGACAGCATGAAGGATTTTGGTGGCTCTTAGACTCTTTATTTGGGAACATTTTTGCAAGAATTTGGTGATGGAGTTGAAGCTAATTAAACTGGAAGAAGAAAATATTATGGAGTCTTCCAAACGCATTTTCTTCTTCAGAACGGTAGTTCGAACTTTCAATTCAATCAATTATAACAAGAGGAGATTGTTCCTTGATAAAGCCATGACACGGTGGCGATCTTGACTAACTCAGAAAAGTTCAAGAGGAAATGAAATGAAGAAGCCCTTGTAACAATTGATGGCATAACCACCTCATTTCCATTATGCTGTTTTAATGGAATGAAGAAGCCCTTGTCACAATTGAAATTCGGCTTCCTGTTATCTCCACAGCTGTTCTACCCAAAACGCCCCGTTTCACTTAAGAGACTAAACTAAAACGTGCTCGTAGTACTAACCTGCGTATATTATCATACAACGCACCGCATCTCTTCCCCTAAACTCACCGTATCACTAACAATACTAACATTAAAATGCAGCGCATTAGATTATTAACGGTAATAAAAGAAACTCAAATTTAGTTCGTGACAAATACACCCGTGCCAAAAAGATCCTTGACCTCAAGGATCGAATGTTGGATAGCAGCTCTACAAAGCTCTCCCAAGTGGCATCATCAAGGAACGTGTTGGGCCACATGAACAGCACCTTCATGGCCGCTTGATTGCCTCATTTGGCTAGGCGCCAATCCAAAATACAGACTAGTTCCTTGATTATAGTTCCATCTAAGTCCACTGCTAGAAGTATAGGTTAAACCAATTGTTGTCCCACGTGTCTTTTGAGTTGAGACACGTGGAACGTGGAGTGAATGCGGGCCCCCGGGGGTAATTGAAGGCTGTAAGCTATCTAACCGACCTTTGCCTCCACAATAAAGGGTCCAAAGTATTTAGGGGCCAATTTCCAAATGAGGATCCTTCTGGAAAAAAATGTTGTTTGTAGGGCTGAAGCTTCCAATAGACCAGGTCTCCCACTTGAAAGGCTTGGTCACTCTTTTTCTTGTTAGCAAAATGTTTCGTCCTTTTTGAGCACTTTTGAGATCGAACTGTAAAAGTTTTCTTGTAGCCTCTTAGTGTTGAAGGCTTCGATCTACATATTCCACACTAGATGAGCCAACCAAGTATGAAAGATGCTAAGGGAGAGGTTGGTCGTACAAAGCCTCATAAGTAGTCATTTGAATGGCCAAGTGGAGGGTAGTATTGTACCACCACTTAGCCAATGGAAGCCAACAAGTCCAGTTCCCTTGGCTGATCCCCAGTTATGCATCTAAGGTAGCTTTCAAGGCACTTACTCAAAACTTCAGTCTGCCCATCAGTTTGGGGATAGTAGGTTGTTAACAGGTGTAGCTTGGTCCCCAGCTTGGTGAAGAGTTCCTACCAAAACAAACTTTTAAATACCTTGATTCTATCAGAAACAATAAAGTCAGGCAAGCCATAGAGTTTGAAGATGTTATCCAGGTAAGCCCATTGTCAAAGCAGAATAAGGATGAGCAAGGGCCACAAAGTGACCACACTTTGTTAGCCTATCTATCACCCCACAAATGGTATCCTTTCCCCTTGAAGTTGGAAGCTTCCATACTCATCCAAAATATAAATTGTTTATAAACTCAATTTAAACTATCAATTAAACAAATTAAGCTAAACTTTCTTACTATTGTTTTCGACGAACAAATTAAGCAAAACTTTCTTGCTATTGTTTTAGATTATGTAAATGATTAAAATAATGATCGATTGATTCGTTAATCGTTAACTAAGCTAATAATAAACCTATATCGATTATATTGTTTGTCACTCTTAGCTAGGAATTTCCACTCGGTCTCATCCTAGACTAAAATATACCACCTAAGTTCTTTTCTCGGTCTTACTATTCAGCACAATTATATTGAACTATCTAATGATAAACTCTCCTTTCAATCTCGTTTATCTAAATTTTCCACTAAAGACAACAATTCTAGCGTATTACTTATTTCGACATAAAAGAATAACCAAACAATCAATCATAGACGTTAACTTAGTTTAACAATCAATTCATTAATTAACCAACAAGCAATATCAGCACATAATAAAGCTTAACACCCAAATAGACATTTCATCGAATAGTTGATATGCACAATATAAAGGTAAAAGTAAGAAATGCTCATTTAGATGTAGAACCAATGGCATCTAAAAGCTTGATCCATCTTCATTTACAAAAAAATCTCTAGCAAGAAAAAGAAATAAAACAACAAAAGTAAAATCTTTTCTAAAAAAAAAAAGGAAAACCTAATCTAAAAAAGGAAAAGAAAAGAAAAGAAAACCTTACCTAACCTAACACTATGAAAACTTAAAGAGAAAATGTTTAGCCAACAAAATCTGAATTCAAAGGCTTATAAAGTGGTATTTATAGTCTACTAACATTTAACCTAACATTAACCATTATGCCCTTAAATGAAAACAAAGACTTAAGCTTGTTTGGACACAAAATTGCCTCTACAATGTTATCACCCGTTAGGCAACGGTATTGCAATACCATGATAGTCTTGAATTGAAGGGTCATGGGGTGTCTTGGTATTGCAATACCACTAGAAATGGCCTCACTTCTCTTCATTTCAACCCCAAACTTTGATATCGAGATACCCCCTTGTAGGTGATGTTTTCTTCAAGTTCGACCCATTATTGACCCCTTATACCACTCAATTATATTGTTAGGTTCCCCATGGCACAATTGGCCAATTTGGGTCTCAAAAGAGCATAAAACTCACAAAAAAAAATATTAACAATAAAAACTAAAAGTCGACAAAAGTAAATAAAAGACACCTAAATTGCTTGAGAATAAGCTCTTTAAGTGTAATAGAAAGTCTAATTTAATATATTAAATTACGACAGATCAAGAGGTGAGGTCACCCTCACAATCTTCATTCGATTTTTTAAAGATCTGACCAATTAAAAAAGTTGGCTTTTTAAGGTTTTATTTTATTAATTTTAATTATAAAATTATTTTCTATGAATTCAAAATGGAATAGTTTTTGGATTCAAATGAATTTATGACCGTATTTTAATTAACTAGATTTTTCATAGGTTTTGATTTTGTAAGATTTATTTAATTTTCAAAAATTAAAAAAAATTGAAGTTAAATGTGTTATTTACAAAATTAATATTCGAGTTTTAGTCCGAACTCAAGTTAGAGTTGGATCTAAGCAAGTTTTAATGTTTTCAAATTTGAATCATTTCGAATTTATATCATTTCAGGCTTACATATAAAAATATTAAAACTCAACATTATTTAAACTTGACATCAAATTAAACTCAAAATAATTTAAATTCAAACTGAAATGCATTTTGATCGATCCTTACTCTTAAGATTATTTATATATAAGTCGTTCAATTGAATCAATGATTGTAGTATCAATATAATAATTCATTTGGTTGAGGAATGTATAATTGATCAATACTCTTAAAATTACTTACACACCATGATGTCATTACATTCATGCATTCACTAATTTAATTGAACTAATGATTGTACAATTAATTGTATAATTCATTCAATTAGGTTCATACTTAGGAAATGTGTATGCACATAATGTCAGTAGAATGCTACATAAACGATTCAATTGGATCATTAAATATACGATTAATTATATAATTCATTAAATTATATTTATACATAGTTAAACTCAATTAGATAAAAGATTATATAATTAATATTTAATTCATTCATTTACGGCAAATGCACATAATGTCATTACACTAGCATAGAAACAATTCAATTGGATCATTAAATGTATGACTAAATATAATTCATCTGATTATGTTTGTATAATTAATGATTGTATGATTAATAGTAGAGGTGGCAATCGATGGGTTTGGGTGGGTTCAAATCAGGTTATTTCAGGTTTGGATCTTTTCAAGTTTAGGTTATTTTGACTTCGATCTTGAGTTTGAGTTTATTTTACATTCCGTATAATTATATATTTACGTAATTTAAATGTTTGCATCCAATTAATGTTTCAAAGCTAGACTGGACCGACTAGTCATATTAATTGGACCGACAATCGTCAGTACATCGATCCAGAACAAGGCAAAAAAAATATTTAATTGACTGCAAATCGATACGAATTGACTAAACCGGATTTTATAATTTTTAATGATTGTTTTATTTTTATGAATTTCAATAATGCATAATAATTGTTGAATCGGAATCAGTTACCTAACCAATTCGAGTATTAGTTTAGTTCCAAAAACATTGATGTCCATATAAATTATTAGTTTATTATTAAGTAAATTTTCATCATAATGATATATTTTAATTATATTGTCATTAAAATTAAAAATTTTAATTGTTACTTATTATCATAAAATTTATATAAAATTATTTTATCATATAAAATCAAGTGTTAAATAATTTTATTGTAAAAATATAACATATTATAAATTAATTATGTTAATTGAACTTGATGTTTGGAAAAAAAACTAATAATTGTGTTATGAAAAACAAACAATTTAAAAGAAAGGAAGAAAAGAAAAGATAAGTCATTATATATATTTGATGGTTAGTTCTACTTGATATTCTTAATATGGTTGTTGTACTCGATAAAGTTTTAATGTGACCGGTGAAAAGTTAAAATTTTTTAAGGGATATAATTAAATTATATATTTTTATGATAGTAAAATATAATTTTATTGTTTTAATAATTTTAAAATTTTAATAATAATAAAATATAATTTTATCATTATTAATTTAAAATTTTATAAATTATAAAAATTTAAAAGAGAATTTCTTACCGAATGAATGACTTCAAACACAGATAAAAACAAAGATTTATTCAAAATAGCTTCCATCAACATTTGATTACCACGTATCATCGAGGGTAAAGAAAATCTCAACAGTAATCCACGCGTCACCACGAAGTGGGGGGAAGGTGACAAAAGTAAAAAAGGAGGGATGGACTTTTTGTGCTCCCTATATCTAACTTTCCTAATCGGAGGCTCACTGCCATCCCACGTGTCCTACCCCCAAACCGAGACTCCCTTCAACACCTACTTAAATCCTTGTATAAAAAACAGCCTAAAGAAGCACCCGTCAAAAGGCCATTCGTATTTGACTCACGAGACCACTGCAAAAATAAAGAGGCCTAGCTGTTTAACTCACAAGACAACCACCAACTTTTGTTCTAAAGGAGAATTAATGCAGACAAGTAGTAGAGGACAGGAGGAACCTCCCTAAAGAAGTTTAAGTTCAAGGGAGCTTGGTAAGGACAGTAATGGTCAGCTTTCTGGGAAGGATTTACAGTACAACCTGGCGTTGTTGATGTCAGTGCCTCTCTTGGCTTGGCTGCTTAGTGTTCTTCAGACCATATTATTTACTTTGAGGTTTGTCTTGTCCCAAAACCCCACATACTTCATTTTCTATCTCTTTCTTCCCATTTCTTTCTTGGTTATTTTCGTGCTTTAAGTAAAGCTCATGCATGTTTGGATTCTTTTCCTGGCTAAGACAGGTAACAAGAGAATTTCTATTAAACGAGTTTTTATGCTATCATCTTAGAAAAAAAAAACAAGAAGCCAAGTCTAGATGCACCAAGTAAAAAAAAAATGTAATCTTATTTGCTAATCTTACAGTTTCCAATAATCCAACCTTTTAGCTGTCGCTGTATCATTTGTAAGTTGTAAATTAATGGATAACATACAGGCAGTCAGCCACCAAGGTCACAAGTATAAAAAACCCATTGTCCTTTGAGGCTTTGACCAATTGACTTGTAAGGGGTATTTAATTGTCAAAATTTCCATTTCTAACTTGCTCGAGAACAATCGACCTATGGATTGATTCAGTCGGTGTTATGGGCGACTTTCTGGAATTCTCCCACTCACGCTTTATCTTTTCCTTTTATCTTCATATATGGGAAGGAATCTAGTGACGAATCTTGTGGAAACTAGGGTTGTCTTTTAGGAACTTTATTCTGCATACAAGCCATGAATGATTAATTTAAGACTTTGCTTGCCTCGTTATCCAATCAAACTGTGACACCATTGCGGCCAAAAGTGCACAATCAAGCCACACTTCGGACTAAGATTAAATTAATGAAAGCCTTGTTTGTATGTTTTGAATGTCATGATTAGTGGGGAAAACGCAAGTACTTGCTTCAATATTGGACCATCTTCCACTTTTATACCTAATTCGTGAATCGTTTACTCAAATTTCCCTTTAAATAATGATCAATATGGTCATATACACTATAAAGGTAGTTATCGGGGGGCCCCCTCTTTCCTTTAGGAGAATGAGTTGATAAAAATTGGAGACGAGACAATTGAGCACTATTCTCATGATAGAGAAATATAAAAGCAGGTAAGACTCTGGACCACGTCCAGGGCCCAGTGCCAGTATGATTTCCGATCATTAGCGTATAAAATAAGCGCATAAGCTTCTGGTTCTGCATATGTGTTTATAGGTTGTGAATAGAGATCGGGAATTAGGAGCTGAACTCATCACATGATGGATCATCAGAGTGGTGATGGGATATGGAAGCTGACATTATTTAGAAATGTTTTTCAGGTTTTGAAAGAATTCACCCATGGAAAACAACAAAAGGTGAGCAAAACTGGGCTTAAGGAGGCTCTTTCAGATATTCTACTTGGTATGGCTGCAGGTTTGAAGCGAGATCCTATTGTGATCCTCCGTATGGATGGAGAAGATCTGTTGGAATTCATCAATGGTCCAAGTTATGAAACGGAGATGGTGTCTATATTTTCACAGATAGGGTGTGAAGATGCATCGTTGCGTGATTGTATTACTAAGGCTTTGGAGAAACTTACAGTTGATCAAGGAATGCCCCCTTCGTCAGATTCTTGGGTATTTGGCTTTTTACACCTTTCGTTTCAGTCAGTAATATTAGGAGAATGTGACTATGGTCTTCCTTTTGCTTGTGTAGGTTATGAGGAACATAGTGGAACCAGCTTTGGAATCATGGGATGACAAACCTGTCTCTCAAGAAACCTTCTTGGAAGAATCAAAGAAAGTAGCTAAGCGTGTCGCTCAAAATCTCAATGAGGAGCCTGTGATTGTTGCTCATAGTGAAAACACCTTTGATGGAAGTGGCATTAAAAGACTACTATCCAACAAGTTTGAATTAGACAAGGTATATACATACATATACATGCTTTGGTATTATCTTGTCTTACCCTAGTTTTCCCTGTGTGCATATATTTATGTCGGATTTTACATTTCTCTTGTGCCACCATTACTGAACCAAGTCTTTGATTTTCGCAATACAGTTGCTGAATGTAGGTTTAGAAAATGTGCCAAAGGATCGGAATGGAAAAATATCAAAGGAGTATTTACGTGTGGTGCTAGATGTAGTGGCTCCATCAGTTGGATTACCTCAAATCGGTGCTGTTGAACAGGTATTGGTATTGCAACCACACATCTCGATCGCCTGCATCTTCACATTCATCAATACATAACAAAAAGCTTGCAAACTGCAACACTCAGCACTGGTTTCCCGAGGGTTGCTAGATTGGCATGCCCTAAAACACCTTTATTTATTTTTTCACTCCACTAACTAAAACTCTTTTGAAATTCACCAGATGGACAAGGTCGTTACTGATGTTCTCAACAGGATAGACGCGGATGATGGGAAGATGATTAAAGAAGATGAGTTCAAGAAACTATTGACAGAGATCATGGAGAGCATCATGCTGCAGTTGGAGGGCAACCCCATCTCGGTTTCTTCGAATTCTGTTGTTCATGAGCCCCTTCCATCATCCTTATCGCTTTTACAGGCATCAACCTAGTTGCCTATTATCACATATCAGGCGTCATGAAATAAAAGAAAGGTTCAATAAATTCTGGTTTAATTATATATACATTTACCTACTAGCTTAAAGTCATTTGTTGTGCAGTTTACTGGGTTGTGCTAATGAAATATGTTACTCTTAACATAACTGAACCTAATGCATGTTTTTATCAGCTAACAGACATTATTTGGAGCATTGACATTCTTTTCATACAGGTACAGCCCTAGAAATTTTCCATGATGATCACACCAATTACCAATATATAGAGAACATCCAATTTTATTCAATTTGCTACTCTGATTTAATCCTTTGGAGATAAATATATTCAGTCTCCCATGAGAATAATAATACACTCCACCTAGTAGGCGGTAGCCTCCATCAGTGATTCAGCGTCTCACAATTTCCAAAACTTTCCCATTAAGTTGACTTGTACTACTTCTAGGTCCCCAACAACAAAGTGCAGGAGCGGCTAACTTCATAATGTCATGCTTTTCATCTTCCCAAACAAGGCCTTCTTTCGGTAAGCCCTTGGTGAAGCCATAATAAATTATGCAAGCTAAACAAGGTCCTATCCAAAAGACCCAATGGCCATCCCATAACGAACCACCTCGCAGTAAGGCTGGCCCTAAACACCTCGCAGGATTAAGGCCCACGCCGGCATAACCAGCCCTCCCAGTTACACTAATGGACACAAAAACTGCTAGTGCCATCGCCCCTGCCACCACTGCACAAACCATAGCTAACCCTAGTTCTTTGCTTCTTCTCTTGTCAAATGCTATTGTTACACCAACAAAAAGCACCACAAATGTACAACAAAATTCCAACATCAATGCTGTCCCAGAGCTAACCCCAGAGGTTGGCCCCTTTCCATCAATGGTACAACCTCCCAAGGAATACTTTTTTGCTGCGTCATGGCTCATCACACTGCTGAGTATGAGAAAACCTGTTATCGAGCCTACACATTGGGCCAAGATATAGATGGAAGCTCGTGCTAGAGATATGATGCCCTTGAGGGCAGCAATGAAAGTAAAAACTGGGCTCATGTGTCCACCTGAAAGAGGAACTGTCACCATGAGAAACAGATAGGCAATAATAAATACTGCAAATGGGACAAGAAGCTTGGGGTTAGACTCGTTCGAGTCCAAGCAGGCGACAATGGATGTTGTTAATGTGAACATTAGTGAAGCAGTCGCCACCAACTCTGTGAGTGCTGCCTTCCACATCTAAAACAAACGAATGGGGAGGGAAGCATTAGAGCCCTTTTCTTCTGAAAATTGAATCAAGCAGAAGAAATCATTTGTGGATGAAGATCATTACCTCTGGTGAGGAAAACTCACGGGCACCAATGCAACCAAACAACGTTGCTTTTACCGATTTAGATTCCTTTGGGAGCCTTGTCTCGTGATTTTCAGCTGAACTTGTTGTTGGAAGATTATGATCAGATCCGCGAGAGAGAATGGAATCCATGTCATGAAAAATATCCAAGACTATTTACAAGAAATAATGCTTACCGGATGAAGAAACCATTAATGGTTAATCCATTATATATAATATGGAGAAAGAATACGACCAAAGATTGTCACACTGTGACTGCCATGGCTTTTATGTTAAACGGCCAAGTCCCATAATATTACAAGCGATAGTTGCAATTCAGAAACGAAACATTAGCAATCCATTCCATAGTTGCCAGTTACAAGAAGACGAAATCTGATCTGGTTTCTGGCAAAGACCAAATGCAAAACACCAAAGAAACTAACAATGGAAGTATATCTTGTGTAATATGCTTTAGGCAAATTTTGTTGGAGGTGCAGAAGTAAACCCACCACGATCCAAAAAACCTTTTTATCCGATAAGAATATCCATTTTAGATCAACTAAGATGCTTACTCTAGGTTTATTAAAAAATGAAGCATCCTTAACTTATATAGCAGTCGATGCTTAATCTTGGCGTTTTACACTTTACGCCTCTCATCTATACTTTGAAATTGTCAATTTTATTATTTCACTAAACAGTAATCAACTCCAGATAATAATCCAATCCCCCTTAAAATAGTTACCTAGGAATTTTATATTACAGAAAACATAGAAAAATCCTACCAAACAAAATATTTCAAAGAGAAGGCATAGGAATAAACCCGAGGGTGGTAAAGTATTTCATTCAGTTTGCAGCTTGCACTTTTCATAGATTGCATATTTGTCAACTCGCACTTTTTCCGAGTTCCCACCACTCTTTCTTGACCATCTTCCAACAAATTCTAATGTTGTTTTTTCATGCAACTTTTTCAAAAATTGCATGCTCCAATACTGCTAAGTTATATCTGTGATAAGTTTCAACAATAGGACTGATTTTAATAGGAAGATCATCAAAACGTTCATCTTCATCTTTATCTTCAACTTTAGTCATCTTCTCAACCGATTTTGACTTGCACACTTGATTAAGGGAATTATAGTTCACATGTCTCTGTCTTTTGTGCCAACTATATGATTTATCCATTGAACTTGTATAAGCTCTTGAAACCTCAAAGTTTCAATCCAGCGTAAAACTTTTATTATTCATTGAGACTGTGACCACTTCCTATGCTAGTGAATCAAATATAGTGCAACATTTATATTTGAAAACAACTATGTATTTCTTCTCCATCAATTAACCAATGCTAAGAAGATTATGATCTATTTCATGAACTAAAAGCACATCTGTAATTACTTTCGTACATGTTGGAGTGTTGATCAACACATCCCGTTTTTCACTTAGCTTTTAAGAGTTCGCCATTACCAATCCTCACCTTAAGATCGTATCTTTTGTCAATCTTCTTGAAGATGCTTTCATATGAGGTCATGTGGTTGGTGCATCCACTGTGGATCAACCAGCCTTTCGCGGCTTTGTTTTTTATGCAAAACTTGTGGCTGTGAACACTTGCTCCTCTTAAATGTGATATCCCTCAATTGCCTAAGCCTGCACATTCTGTTGAGGAGTTCATCCTTTGTTCTTGCATACCTTCTCCATATGGCCAAATTATTTACAGCTTCTACATTGAAAATCTGGTCTGAACCAATATTACCTTTTCGAGAGATTTGTCTTTTTGCAGTAAGAGCTTGGTGGGCTTACTTCCTTGCCACCATCTCTCCATCTATCCTCTTTCTTCTCTATCCAACCTTTCTTACCCTTATGTTTCTGTGGGTTCGCATCATCAATACTCAGGGCTCGCAGTGTTTCTTCTTCTACTCGCTCCCAATGCCTTGATGCTCTTCTTTGCTCTTGAGCATACAAATCATTTATTAACTCTGAAAAAAAGATCGTCGAAAGATCCTTTGAGTATTTGAGTGAGGAAATCATCGATTCATACCTCTCAGGAAATGTTGTTATGGCCTTCTCAACGACCCTGCTATCTGCGAACTTTTCCCCAAGTAACCTGATGTTATTTACTACCACCATAATCCTGTCTATGTATTGCTTCACTGTTTCAGCCTCATATTCAAATTCTTAAAATCTCTTTTGAGATTAATAAGTTGTTATTGTTTGGTCTCATCAGAACCTTAAAACTCTTTCTTTAGCTTATTCCAAACTTCTTTGGGAATCTCACAAGCCATAATGCGTATGAATATGACATCCAAGACGTCATTCTGTATATAGGACATTGCCTTGTATCTTTTAGCTTGCTCTTCACTATGATGTTTAATTTGAGCGACTGAAGCATTGTCCCCCAATGTGCTAGCTTAACATCAGTATTCACAACCTCCCGCACAAGTAATAAACTTGTAGGTAGGTCTTTATCATAACAACCCATATATAATAGTTTTCTCCATTAAAACAAATGGTGAAGGTGGTGAGAAACGGACGAAAGCCATGTATAACTCAAAAAGAACAGTAATGGCCTGTAAGAAGATAGGTCTAATACCACTTGTTGGAATTTTGATACTAAAAAAAAAAGAATTGCAGAGAAGAAACGATAAATTTAGCAACAAAATTATTTGCTAAGGTTTTTATTATTTTTCACTTATATATTTTGAACAATATAACAAGGGTATTTATAACAAGAAAAACTCCTAAATATGGAAAGAAATAACAAAGATTTTATACTAATAAATGTTAAATATATTATGCTAATAAATGCTAAATATATTATACTAATAAATACTAAATATTCTAGAAAGAAAATATATTTTGTAAACATAACTTGCAAGCAAGCTCTTCAAATCTAGTTTGTATTCTTAGTTCGCCAAAGTTATGAGCTCGCCACTTTCTGTGAGTTCGCCAATATTAGAGGATTTGCCAACTTTGCATGGTGCATGAACGGTCATCTCGCAACAATATATCACCTAGTTGAAATCCAAATTTGCAGTACTTTAAGCAAATTGAACCTTCCTTTTTGCACTTATCTAAGAGAAAATAATTTGATATTGAAGTTTTCATTTTCCCATGAAAAACAAGATTGTTAGAGGTAGAATTGTAACTTGATTATTAACGAACACTTTTTTGGATCCTTCTCGCTTTAGATTCAAAAACATTAAAACTTTTTTTAACCACAAAGCTTGATTGACAGCAGTACTAGTTGTAATAAATTCAGTTTCTGCTATAGATTGTGCCACCGTATTTTACTTTTTGCAGTAGCAGGAGAACACATTTGAACCAAACTTGAAACAATAACCTGAAGTGCTTTTCAAATCATCAAGACCTTCACAATCATTATCTGAATAGCCTTGCAAAACATAATCTTGATTTGCACAAAACCTGATTCCATAATCTAGTGTCCTTTTCACATATCTAAGGAATCTTTTAGCAGTTGTAAGATGTGTTTCAATTGTACAATTTATAAATCTAAATAATAGACTTACAGAATGTAAGATACTAGGTCTTGTATACATCAAACAACCAACTAAACTTCTGTAGAAGGTTTCATCGATTTTTTCAACTTGAACATCTTCTTTGCTTGGCTTCTCCTTTTGACACATTGGAGACTAGGAGAAAAAATATAAAAATATTTGTGGATAAAGTCACATTTTTATTAAACTGAAGTGTTGCTTAAATACATGAAAAAAAATAACAACTACATCCTAGAATCCAGCAACTACCAAATTTCATAATTAACAAACTCCTAAAATCAGCAACAATAATGAAATGATTTAAAAAATGAGAAAATTTTGTTTTAATAAAATCTCTAAAGCACAACTTCAACAATAACTTATTGTCACTTTAAACTTTTAGTCTTTTGGGATTAGGTTAAAAAAAATTTAAATACCAAACGAACATAAATTACTAAGTTTAGATATCTCGATGTAATTAGAAATAAAATAAAATGAAATCAAACCAAAAGGCTAACTCTAGTTTATAAGGCAATTTTCAACATAAAACAAATGCAATAAAACTGCCAGTGCCATCACCCCTGCCATCACTGCACAAACCATAATTCTTTGCTTCTTCTCTTGTCAAATGCTATTGTTACGCTAACAAAAAAAACCACAAATATACAACAAAATTCCAACATCAATGTCATCCTAAAGCTAACCCCCAAAGGTTGGCTTTGTTTCCATTAATGGTACAACATCCCAAGGAATACTTTTTTGCTGCATGTTGGCTCATCACACTGCTGAGTATGAGAAAACAGAAGAGCTCTTCAAGAAAGCACCATCAATTTCCCTTAAAACCAAAAAGCTCTTCAAGAAAGGACCATAAGTTTCCCTTAAAACCACAAAACTCTTCAAGAAAAAATCTCAAAACTTTTTATCAAATTCCCTTAAAACCAAAAATCTCTTCAAGAAAGGACCATCAATTTCCCTTAAAACCACAAAGCTCTTCAAGGAAGGACCTCAAAACTTTTTATCAATTTCCCTTAAAACCAAAAAGCTCTTGAGGACCATCAATTTCCCTTAAAACTAAAACACTCTTCAAGAAAGGACCTCAAAACTTTTTATCAATTTCCCTTAAAACCAAAAACCTTTCTTGACCTTTTCTTCTGAAAATTGAATCAACCAGACTAAACCATTTGAGGTTGAAGATCATTACCTTTGGTGAGGTAAACTCTCGGGCACAAATGCAACCAAACAATGTTGCTTTTAGAGATTTAGATTTCTTTGGGATCCTTGTCTCGTGATTTTCAACTGAACTTGTTGCTGAAAGATTCGTGAGAAAGAATAGAATCCATGCCTTGAAAAATATTTATGAGACTATTTACAAGAAATAATGCTTCGTGCATGAAGAAACCATTAATGGTTAATCTATTATATATATAAATATAGAGAAAGAATATGGCCAACGATTGTCACACTATGAGTGCCATGGCTTTTATAATAAACAGCCAAGTCCCATAATATTACGAGTGACAGTTCTAATTCAGAAATGAGCCATCAACAATCCATTCCATAGTTATTCGAAGTTGATAATGCAAAGTAGGTAGTCCCATGTTCGTTGAGAAAATGTTTATAAGAGTATTTAAATATAGTCTTGCCTCTTATTTTATTGAGTAAATTAAGACTAAAGGCTTAACATGTGCGCTACCGCTATCGCTTAGCCTGTGTTAACATGTAATGTATATGCTTCTTTTTGAATAAAATTTATGTTGCTTTTATCAAAGATTTTTCTTTTGTTTTTCAATATATTCTTTCATAAATTCTCTGCTATTTTTGGAAATTAATTGTTATTTTATCATTTTGTCCCTTCAAAAAATAGTATAAATAGCAGATTATTTTTTTCATTTTTCCACTACAAGAAGCAAACAACAATCTCTTCTCTACCTTTCTTAGCTCGCTTGTTTTCTGTTAAAAAACTTTTCCAATCAAATTTTCGACCAAGTTTTCAGCTTTAATTTCCAATGTACTTTTCCGAATACTTTTGAGAAGAGCAATACTAATTGTGTTTCACATTTGGGGGCGGCGTTCACTACACGATTACACCGATCAGGACAGATTTGCTTCTAAAACAATAATTTTCTGCAACACAATAATTATTTTATTTATTTAAGCTCAATTTATTTATTTGTCAGTACTAAGAATTTCATTTTGCAGTATTACATTTCCAATATTTCGTAGTTGCCAGTCCACCAAGAGAAAATGTTTGCTCAATTTTGGCATTCACCACAGACTGTAATTCTAGTGTCCTTAGTACACCCGCAACACATTGAGCCAATATATAAATGGCGGTACATTAAAGGGAAATAACTCCGGTAACTGAGGCCGCAAGGCTGATAACAAGATTGATATGGCCACCGGAAATGGGAAACGTGGCTAGGAGGAGAACTGTGATAGTGACAGTAATAAGAAATGACATTATAAGGTGGGGCGTTTTTGTTTGTGTCTCGTGGGAGGAGACAACTGCAAAGACCAGCACTGTTGTCTCACGGAGCTCTGCTAGAGATGCTCTCCAAACCTGACAATTCGGTAGCATTATAGGATTGGACTAGTAATACCCTTTAAGAAAATTAAAGAGAAAAAAAAAGTCCAGAAACCTCAAAAGAGAAAAGCTCCTCAAGACAAAATCTTGTTCAAGGTAATGGGACTTCGCTTCTCCTCGTCATCCTCAACCCTGCAAATTTATTTGAAGAAAAGACAATTTCAAGTTCAATATAGTCCAAAGATTATTAAAGAGTATATAAGGCTTGCCTTGGTGTAACACCCTGAAAATTTTTATAGTAAGATATTATCCTTAATATAGTAAAATAAGGAAATAAAGTGACAAGAAGAGAAAAAATTGAGTTATGTCACTGGAAAGTATATTATGAGATATTGATTCAAGAAAGGACTAAATTATAAAAGTGGAAAAAGTTTTGTGGCCCAAGAGTAAATACTCAAAATTTGAGGAATTAAAGTGTAAATATGAAAAGTTGAAGGACTAATAGTGCAAATAGTTTAAGGGTGGAATGATCTAGAAACCAAAATTAGGACCAAATTGAATAGGTGAAGAATTATGAGGGACTAAATTGCAATTTTACCAAATTAAGTGATGACTCAAGAATGGAATTTTAAAAGATCAATAAGGGCAAAATGGTCAATTAGAAGAGAGAGAAATCTAGAGACAATGATGATGTTGGAGATATTTTAGATAAATTAAATAAATAAATATTAGTTTATTAATACTTTAAATTAATTTTTAAATGATATTTTATTATTTTATTATTATTTTATTTAGTATATATAAGGAAAGAAAGATGAAGAATCATCATCTTTTCTTTCCCATGCAAATCAAAGTGAGAGAGGAAGAAAAAAAAAAAGTTTTCTTTCTTTACAATTTAGTCCTTCCACCAAAAATTCATTAATTTCACCTAAAAATTGAAAAAATTTCCATAGTCATCAAGAGAGAAAGATAGCAAGGAGATGATGGGGAGCAAGAATATCAAGTTGGATTCAAGAAATAGAAGCTGGAGGAGAGAGAAAAATCAAGTTAAAGATTGAAGTCAATAAGAAAAGGTAAGAACATCAAGATTTCAATATATTTTTAAGTTTAATATTGTTGAAAAAACATGGAATTGATGTTGATTTAGAGTTTTCTTATATATGGTCTTATGTTCTTGTCATGTTAGTGAAGAGAAAATAAGAGAAAGTAATGAAAAATAGTGTAGAGAAAGAAAATAAGGGTGTTATAAACATGGTAAATAATACCTTGCACTAAAACAGTTTTGGACAGCAACAATAGTCTAAATTTGAAAAATCACCAAAAATTATGAGAATAGAATTAGAGGTTAAATAAAATATGAAATTAAAGCCTATTGAGTCTTTCTTATAAAAAAAACGGTGTAAGAAATAAAATTATAAATTATGAGATATAGTAAATTTTGTGAGATAAGGTCAGAATGATTTCGGGTTCCTCTGTTCTAACTTTGGAAAATCATAAAAAAAATGGATAAAAATAATTAGGGGCTTAAATTTATATGATTAGAATTATGAATGAGTCTATTTTCAAGAGAAATAAATGGGAACATCATTTGAGTTCTGTACAATGAGATAATTAATTTTTAGTGAATAAGGGTCGGAATTGTCAGACATCAGAATAAGGGTGACTTTAAAGAATAAACTATACTTATTGGCTAAACCAAAAATTCTGAAAATTTTATGGTAAGAATATACATAAGTCTAGTTTCATGAAAAATTAGAGGATCTTAATTTCGAGTTCTGGAGCTCAAGATATAAATAATTTAGTGACTATGACGCAAATGAACAGTTTTAAATATACATATAAGTAAATAGTGAAATTATTGATATTGTTATTTGTAGCATGTTATATAAATTAAGGATGTGGAATGGAGAGAAGGAGGAGGAAAATATGTATGAATACTCATCTAGCATGGTTAATTTGCAGGTTTTAGGCTCAGGGACTAAATTGAATAAAAGTAAAACTTTATGGGTAATTTTGTAAAAATATTAGAAACGACTAATTTGCATGAAATATCGATATAATGAATTACCTGATTTATGTTTATGAAGAAATGGCAAGAGAATGATATTTATCATGACATGTAAATAGGTGATTATCTTTGATACGTTGATACAAGGAAATTAATTAAATTGAGACGAGTAATAAATTCAAGTACAACATATCGAGAAAAATAAATACGTTAAGGGACAATATGTTTGATTTTAATTGGTTTCAAATATGAACGTTAGATAAAATGAAATATCTGATAAATAAATCGGTAACTCCAGTAATGTTCTGTAACTCTATTCCAGTGACGGATTCGGGTTAGGGGCGTTACACTTGCCGTGACAACAAAGGACCAGACTCTGGTTCCAGTATAGGCATTTTCCTTGTCTTCAATAACACCAACAGTTCCAGTAACCTTTGGTTTAAAGCAATCTTGCTCTAGTTTTTGCTATGTATCTATCCTGATTAAAAGCTATCTTGCTCCAGTTTGCCTTGTGTCTATCCTGATTAAAAGCAATCTTGCTCCAGTTTTTGCTATGTATCTATCCTGATTAATAGCTATCTTGCTCCAGTTTTTGCCTTGTGTCTATCCTGATTAAAAGTTATCTTGCTTCAGTTTTTTCTATGTATCTATCCTCTCTATTTATAATTAGTGTAACTACAACCGGCGCTATTTGCTCTACGATATCTGAACTTGCTTTATTCCAGTTTCCAAAAAAGTGAAGTTTCCTTTTTCATGTTTATTTTAATTTTGAAAACAAAAATTAATTATTATTTGTACCTGAATTTTTAAGTTTATTTGTGATTTTCCATATGTGCCATGTGTAACGTAATGTGATGATATTATATTTTTAATAATTTTTTATTATATCAAAACAATTAACTATGAATTAGATCAATCGTTCAAAGCATCATCCAATCATTAATTTAAAAAAATCAAATTATATATTTAAAATATTCTAATTAATATGTAGATTTTTTTATTTAAATTTCAATAAAATATTTATTTAATAAATAATCATTCATATGGAACAAGTTTTTAAGACTACTTTAATTATTTACTTATGTTAAATGAATTATTTCTTTACATAAAAAAAAAACTATTTCTCCTCAAAGTTAGCAGCAGCATGTTTGGGTCTTAAAATGAAGTTGTTCTTACAAACAATCTTAAAAGTAGACTCAATCTGCAACAAGCAAACATATAAATGCGAACTTTGACTCAGCATGAATAAAATGTGAGACTGTTTTAATAAATTAATTTTTCATACAAGACAGAAAAGCCAACACTACATCGGACCGTTCATGCATTTTAATTCTATCATAATAAATTTTAAAATAGATTTCGTTGATTTTATTTTCTAGAAAAATTCTTGACGTAGTGATATTATAAAATTTAAATTACAAAATTAACCCCAACCCACTTGTTATAACATTATCAATATTTTGAAAAATAAATTAGATAATTATTGTAAATAGGAATATCATATATTTATAAAAAAAATGTGGGTTAAAATGAAAAAAAAATGTAAGAGACTTTCGGTGTTTAAGTTGGTAGCAGATATTAAGTTGTAACAAATGAATCCCTTCCATCATCTTAATACAATTATAGCATGAACTTCAGGATATCATTACATGTCATACTTTGACATGCAATCCATCAGATCCCTTCTGTTTTGGATACAGAATAGATGATCCACTCGAAAAATGAAAGAGTTTAAGTAAAATATAATTCTAGAAAATGGATTTAGACAAAAAAAATTTAAGACTTATTTAGAAAACGGGCCAGATCTTAGGTAAGGTTTTTTTGTCCGGCCCGAATACGCCAAAAAAAAGCTGTTGTTTTTCCTTATTGTTTTGTACTTTTTTTTTACTATTTTCTTGTTATTATTTGAATATTGTATAACTCCTTATTTTTGTTACTATTTTAAAGACATTTGCTTGTTATATTGCACTTATTTTAGTGTTATTTAAGTATACATATATATTTATTTTCAATTTTTGGGAAATATTTATTTTAATATTTTTAGTATTTTTGATATATTATACATTTTTAAAAATTATATAATAAATAATATAAAAATAATACAGTGGGGCTGGACCGAGCCAATTTTAATATTTTTATTTGGGTTAGGCCCGGGCAAAATATTAAACCCATTTTTTGGGCCAAACCCGAACCTAACAAAAGGGCCTAAAATTTTAGTTGGACCCGGCCTGGCCCGTCCCATCAACACCATCATGTTTGTGTCAAATAACAAGTTCAAAAAGTCTGAGGTTGTAAACCATTCACACTTCCGGAGAAAACGAGATGTTCATTTATAGTTGGATCAGCTTAGTTTGATACGTAAGCATCCGAAACTGATTAAGTATCCATGTTCTTACATCATTTAAAGATTACTTATTTATGCCAACCTTTTTTCAGGCATTCAATTATGCAACAGCTGACTTGGAATGAGCTTTGTATAGAGGGCAAATGCTACACAAGCAACGACAGGTCCAGCCCAAAAAACCCAGTGTCCGTTCCAAAGGTGGCCGCCTCTAATTAAAGCCGGACCCAAACATCTTGCAGGGTTCATCCCAACCCCTGCATATCCCTTGGTGGAAGTTACAGTAGTTGAGATAAATACGATAAGGCCCACCACAACACCAATGATAGAGCAAACCACCACTCGACCCAAGTGCTTGGCTTGACGTTTGTCAAAAGCAATCCATATGGAAGCAAAAAGAAATACAAAGGTGCAAATAATCTCCAGCCATAGGGCCTGGCTCGTCTCGAGTCCGATCACAAGTGGCCCATTTGCACTTGGCACAACAATAGTGAGGGTGCACCCACCAAGAGAAAATGTTTGCTCAATTTTGGTGTTCACCACAGACTGTAATGCCAGTGCCCCTAGTACGCCCCCAACACATTGAGCCAATATATAAATGGCGGCACGTGAAAGGGAGATAACTCCGGTAAGTGACGCGGCAAGGCTGATAACAGGATTGATGTGGCCACCGGAAATGGGAAACGTGGCTAGGAGGAGAACTGTGATAGTGACAGCAATAAGAAATGACATTATAAGGTGGGGCGTTTTTGTTTGTGTCTCGTAGGAGGAGATGACTATGGTATCCATTGCGAAGACCAACACTGCTGTCCCAAGGAGCTCTGCCAGAGATGCTCTCCAAACCTGACAATTCAGTAGCATTATAGGATTGGACTAGTAATGCCTTTAAGAAAATTAACGAGAAAAAGGAAAAGTCCAGAAACCTCCAAAGAGAAAAGCTCTTCAAGACATAAAATCTTGTTCAAGGTAGTGGGACTTTGCTTCTTCTCATCCTCAACCCTGCAAATTTATTTTAAGAAAAGACAATTTCAAGTTCAATATAGTCCAAAGATTATTAAAGAATATGTGAGGCTTGCCTTGGCGTGGCAACAAAGGGCCGGACTCTAGTTCCAGTATAGGCATTTTCCTCGTCTTCAATAACACCAACAGTTCCAGTTCCAGCCATCTTTGGTTTAAAGCTATCTTGCTCCAGTTTTGCCTTGTATCTATCCTCTCTATATATAATCAATGTAACAAAAAAAAGTGCATGAAATCTTTAACTTAATTATGTAACATAGCTTTATCTTGAACTATTTAATCGGCGCTATTATCCTGCTGCTTATTTAGTATGCGATATCTGAGCTTGATTTATGCCTTTTCAACCATAAAGATGTAGGCGTTTAAGATGCTCAACCTATAAACTGCTATTTATTGACCCTGGAGGCCATTGAGAGCAATTACCGCAAGTATCTTGAGATGCAACTTGCAAGAATTAATGGCATCACGATCAAGAATAGACACTCCATATCGAGAGCTGGACCAGTTTTCAATTGGCCTCATAAATTGGGAGAGTCCAATTAATGTGAACTTGCCACACATTTGGTTGATACATATTAGCTGGTCAATCTTTATCTAGCAATATAATTAGGCAGTAGGCAGTGTTATTAAATTCCCAACTATATATGATAATGAAAAAGCAAAAGTATATTTGCAGCAGTGGACTGTGTATAAGATTGGGTTGTGGTTGCATTCAAAGTGATCAGTGGTTGGGATACAAGCATTCTCAACTGTGCGTACTTGCAACGTCTTCAATGCTCAGTTTTAGGGTTTTGGTAATAAGTGTTGTCCGAATGGTGGTTAAAGCTAGTCGTTATATATTTTCATCATTTTCAACATATAAATGAG
Organism: Gossypium arboreum; assembly: GCF_025698485.1. Lineage (NCBI taxonomy): Eukaryota > Viridiplantae > Streptophyta > Magnoliopsida > Malvales > Malvaceae > Gossypium > Gossypium arboreum. Next base: position 5,203,051 of record NC_069081.1, read on the forward strand.
TACCAGAAAATCCTTGAATTCAGAGTACAACAAGATGGAGTTTAGACTGAAAACCTCTAATGTCTAGGAATTTCATTTTATTAAATGTAAGGAATAATAGCTGTTGAGTAAAAGATGCTGAGAATGACAAGTTACAGCCATGGATGGATTGTATTTCTTCTTATTTAAATAAACAGCAAGAAAGCCCATTGAATTTCAGAATCAACATTTCATTGCAAATTTCATCCATCCACCTGATAAACTCAAACAACACCTTTGCTTTTCACTAAACCATATTTAAATTTCACTCACCAATCAAAACTTACCATATAATGTGTGGCAAGTTCTCTCTTTTTTTTTTTTTTGGAAAATTTATACTTTATTTTAGAAAATTATAAAAATACTTTTTAAATTTATAATTATACAAAAATTTAAAATTTCATAAAATTCTAATCAGGTTTTCATCGGATTTTTCAGATTAAAAATTTCATATCAAAGCCAACAACCTTGTGAAAGACTAGATCGTTTGTTCACATTTTCATGTTCTGTCAGCAATAAAGACCGCCATTTTCTAATTGGTTAAACCAATTAGAGTTCTCACGTCCAGCTTGTAAGTTAGTATAGAATAAATGTACTAAGGCCCCTAATGATACTCTAAAAACTTTTTTTTTTAATTTACAAAACAATTTTTTTTAGTCAACATTGAAGAACAAAACAATATAGTGGAAATGATTCTAAAATCGGGCCAGTGAACAAATTATAGTTCTTGATTTGATTCGATTTTTTCGTTTAGTTTAATTTAATAAATTATAAAAAAATAAAAATATATTTAAAAAAATAGAGAGAATCAGTTCAATTAGTGATTTAATAAGTCTAAAGGAAAAAAAAAATTCACTTGATCGTTACAATGATTTTTGACACAATACCTAGAATTAGGCATAACCCTTCCTCAACTTATAAATAGGAGGATAATGGATTTTAATGCACTCGAACCCAGATATTTCTGTATTAGCAACAATACAGATATTAATCGAATTAAAACTCAATCAACAAAAAGATTGTTATATATATTTCATAAAAGATACATCCTACAATAATTAAATATAAGAGAATGAACTACAAATTTTTACTTATAATTAGTTTACGAGTATGCATGCAATCAATAAATATATGTATGGAATCCCCCCCAAAAAAAATCAAGGTCTGCATAGAAAAATTACAAGTTAAATGTTGTCTGTTTTGACGAATACATAAAGGTATATAGAGATATATAATTTCAGTTGGTAAATTAAATATTCTCATAAATATTTTTTTCTTAAAACAATATTTTAATCCAAATTTCATTTTTCTCGAAAAAAGAGGGCGAATATCTAAATTTTATTGTAAACATCATATGAAGATGAAGTTTGATTGTCCTGACATAAAATGGAAGAGAGGACAGTAATTAGTATCAACGGGTTATGATTAGAATGTTTTAGACTTTTATGAATTTTAAAAGGGTTAAACTAATATTTTAACTATAATTTAGTGTTTGTATTGTTAAGAGATTAATGAAAATTAATTGATGACAAAACATTACAATCTGATAATATGAGTGACCATATTATAATTTTTGATAGTTGAATTTTAAAGTGATGAAATGTATAACTCACTTTTTCAGTCAATTTCTGACAATTATAAACGTAGGAAAGGATGGTATAAATTTGAGATTGATATTTCTTTCTAATAATTTAATATTATTTCAGTATTTTCATTCTAAATTTCAGCATATAATGTTGGATTAATTTTTCCTAAAATTAAAATATTGAATAATTTTTAAAAGAAAATATATACATGATTCATATATTCCTTTCTCCGATAAGTATGGATTTGGCATTTCAATTTTAATTAAACCTATAAGAAATCTTGGCAAAATCTTGTTCGTAATTTAAGTAGGGTCTCACTTGGCGAAAGGAACCTTCTATATATTGATTATAATGGTGTCTGATTTCAACTCGAAATGTTAGGGTATATGTGGAGCAAATTTTGTGGTTGGACTTGCAGTACCACAACATGGTTAAAGTTTACTAAAGTCCCACAATGATATCAAAAAGTTTATTTTAGTCCTTTACTATTAAAAGGAGTATTTCAGCTTTATTATATTTGAAAATTTAATATTTTAGTCTTTACACATTAACTTTATCGTTAATGGAATTATATGGTTTAATGGTGACTGGCGTGGCATTAAATCAAATTAAAAAATTAATTAGTCTTGAAAATAAATAGAAAGATGTGACTTAATGGTGGTAACATGGACCAAACTACAAATAATTTAAACACAACAACTATATAACTATATGCAAAAAATGAACTTAAAAAAAAAAAACATTCGGAGTAAACATCAAAATTAGTTTCTAACCTCAACTCATTCTACAAAATTATTGTTTAGCTTTTTAATTTAATTTAATATTTGATTTAATGTCACGTAAGCCACTTTTAAGTCATGTGATTCCATTAATAGCAAAGTTAACGTGGAAGACTAAAATATTAAAATTTTAAACGTGTAGGGAGTAAAATGTTTCTTTTAATTGTAGAGGGAATAAAAAAAATGATATGGTACATGAGCTTCTTTCAAACCTTAATCGCCACAAAATTGGTTTTTTTAACATTAGTCTCATTATAGGTTCTTATCATATTTGCTCTTTTTTTATACAATGCCTAGAACTACCCATAACCCCTCCCCAACCCTTAAATAAAAGGATAAAGCACTTCAGCGCACTCAAACCCACATCCTCGTACACTGGTAATAATGCCAATGCCAATCGAGTTAAGACTTAATCGGCAAATTAATTTTTAGTTTGTAGTTTTTGACATATTACTTGTATTTATTCCACCTTGAAATGTAACAAAATTATATACCTAGACTAGGCTACATGTACGTGTATGGAGCCTCTTCACAAGATAAGAGGATAACAACACGAGAATCTTGTCTTGATCAAAGACTATAAAGATTAAGAAGAAAAGAATCTTATTACTTTTAAAGACTTGACCACTAACTTAAAATGAATATCGAATAAGATAAAGCGACATTTTGAATTAAGGGTTAAGTGGTGCATGTTGGTGCATGGTGATAAAAAAAATATGAGAAATAAACAAAGGCTTAAAGGCGTATAACCATGCCACTATCTTTAAGGTTCTATTCGCCCACACCCATACTTTCGTGTGCAATAGAGTTACTAGCAAATGAACTTGAAGACACAATGTGTAATAGCCCTAGCCCGTATCCATCGCCGGAATAAGGTTTTTGAGCATTACCAAGTAACCGTAATCTAAATCATTCATTTCAAACATTTCAAACATTTCAAAAATCATAAAACAATTCATCATTAACATGCATAGAGTCTCTTATTCAAGCCTTTGAATGCCTAAAATTACTTTAGAAACGATTTGGGACTAAATCAGAAATATTTGAAAATTTTAGGAAAAAGTTAGAAAAATTTTAACTACAGGGGTCACACGCCCGTGTGGTCAGGTCGTGTGACTCATACGGCCAAGTCACGCATCCGTATGTTTGGCTGTGTAGGCATTCGAAGTAGGGACACACGGTCGTGTCCTAGCCCTTGTAACTCACTGACTTGGGTCACACGTCCAAGCCACACGCCCGTGTGCAAGGCCATGTACCCTTCGAAAATGGCCTCGTACGCCCGTGTGCTAACCTTGTGCATCTCACACGGCCAAGTCACATGCCCGTGTGTCTGGCCGTGTGGACCTAAAATGTGCCTTAAACAACAAGTTTACCATTTCCTACTTGCTTGAGCATTAAGTAACTTAAAAACCATTCGTTTAACCTATTCAAAACACGATCAAACACACTCAAAACATGCCAAAACAATCATTCTAGGTGCCTAACCAATGTACCCTCATTGGTACTACATTTATATCATCAAAACCTATCATCAATGCATCATTCAAATCAAAATGATAAACATGCCAAAATCCATCAAATTTGGCCTAGCTCATAACTACCTAAAACATTAACTTAAATTCACATACACATATCAAGCATTGGTTCAATTCACCATACCATATTATGGCTTCAAACACAAACACATGATTACATATAAACCAAACCAACATTACACTTATAACCTCATTTACAATCCATCCACAAAATAATTATCAACTAGACATCCTAGGTACATGCCGACGCAAAAGATAAACATCACCACATTTGAGTTCGGGATCGTTGCTGGATGCTGAGCCGGCGATCAAAAGTGAAGTACTTAACCTGCGCACGGAAAACAAAACCGTACGCTGAGTAAAACTCAGTGATATTTCTATAATCTGAACATTTAAAAACATAAAGATACATAAATGCTCAATTTAAATTGCATAATCACATTTCTATCTAACAAGCAATTGTAAATTTATCACCATATCAATTTCATGTATAATAGCATATCATTTCATACTATACTCAAATTGCACATGCTATCATCTTTTATTTGTTTAACAAATATCCCAATTCACATCTTTTGCTATATAAATAGCTTTTTACATATCAATCAACATTGTATTTATACAATCGCACAATTCATTCCATGTTCAATTCATGAATACATAACTCATATATTTCATTTGATCACGACATTTTTCACTTTTCATGATTCAGTTCTCTATCTCATTTCCATTTAACATATCATGCCATTCCAATATCAATATAGAAATTTAATACTTTGACTTGGACTCGGACTCGAACGGATCCAACCAACACACCAGTTTAGCACCTAGTGCCTCATCGAATAAATCCGAAGTAATAACTGCACCCAGCGCTATATAAATTGACACCCAATGTCTCATTGGTTAAATCGAAGCAAATTGGCACCTAGTGCCTCATCGACTCAAAGTCGAAGAAATCTCTGAACTCTTCCTATCCTATGGCATGCCATCTATATCCGACTTAACCTGATACAGTTAATATGGTTCCATTTCACTTTCAATATATATATATCCAATCAATATAAATTCAATAAATTCATCACATACCAAATCAATCCATTTTAATTGTAAAACATAATAGCTCTCAACTCCAATGCTTATCATATGCAAGAAATCAAAAAATAATAATTTATAACTTAGTTCGGATTATAGAAACACAAACCGTAGATTCCGAGCTATTCGACGGTGATTTTATCCTTCCCCTTTTTAGTCGAGGATTCCAGTACGACGTTGGCTACGATGTAACACCCCTTAACTTTAAACCGTCGCCGAAACAGAGTTATAAGACATTACCGAACATATCAGACAATTTACAAATAATTTTTAAATAAATAACAAACATATTATAATATAATCATAAAATCATATAAAATTTTTGCTAATTGGCTTTATTTTTCTTTCTTTCTTTTTTTAAAGAAAACTCAATATAACCTCTTTATAAATATTTAACCTTCTTTGCAATTTCAAGTCGCAACCAATTCAAAACCAATATCACAATCCATACAATTTCATATTCAAATACATCGAAACATAACTTAAACATCAACTTAGTAATTTACTAAATAAACATTCGCATATATTATTTAATTTAATAAACTTCATTCATTCTATTTCAACTTGTTACCAACTATACCAAATATGTTATGATAATTCTATTTCCATTTCATTAAACCAAGTATCAAAATATCATTTAAGTATCAATTTCAACCAAAAGCATAAGACATTTTCAAGTGACCAATATAACACCTTAGTACATGCCACTTTACCAAAAGAAAGATTACATCACCAAATTTTGTGCTGGAGTCGGGATCACTCTGGATGCTAAACCGGGACTTTAATTTCTACTAACCTACAAACGAAAACAACCGTACTGTAACGCCCCCTTTACCCGAGACCGTCGCCGGAGTCGAGCACGAGGCATTACTAAACTTATTTGAGCACTTAAACAAATTCAAACAATTTATATAACACTTTCCAGACAAGCTGTCCAACTGCGTTACAGATGAAAAAAAATCATATCTCAAGTTACAAAACTCGAAATCCAAATCCGTAAATTTTCCCCAAATCTAGGCTCATACATCTACTTATTAATTTTTTTCTAGAATTTTTGGTTGAGCCAATTAGTACAGTTTATTAGTTGAATTCTCCCCTGTTTCAGGGTTCGCTGCTCTGACCCCTGTTCACTACGAACCAAATTTCTCCATATACAGAATTCAAATAACCAAGACGTTTATTTCTATTACAAATAGACTCAATAAGGAATCCATACATATATAGTATGACTCCTAATTAATTGTTTACAATTTTTAATGATTTTTACAAATCAGAACAGGGGAGTTCAAAATCACTCTGACCTTGTCTCACAAAAATTCAAATATCTCCTGATATGAAAGCCTTTTGCTTACACCGTTTCTTCTATATGAAACTAGATTCAATAAGATTTAATTTCATATTTTATTCAACCTCTAATTATATTTTCATGATTTATGGTAAATTTTCAAACTCAAACTACTACTACTAACCAAAAACTGTTTTAATACAAAATGTTGTTAACTAGTTTATAACATCTTTACTTCATTTCATTTAAACTCTATACATGCCATATAAATCTTCAAACATAAAACAAAAGCTACCGGAATTGATCTGGATAGTGTGCTTTGTTGTGTTGATCCGATCTACCCACTTCACTTCAAGTCAATCTACATAAAAATATTAAACACACACAAGTAAGCTTATTGAAGCTTAGTAAGTTCATAGGTTAAAAGTAATGCTTACCAAACATAATATTTCCAAACAATACCAAAACATTTATTAAAGTTTCCAGCGATTCACAGCCATTGTTATAATAATTCGCATAGTTGAGCTCAAAAGTAACAACTACTCAATCTGTTTCATTTGGATCACTTCTCTTTTATTTCTTATAATCAAATTAGGAAACGGCTTACGAAATTGAGTACGTCGTTGCTCAATGCCACGATTCACAACTCAGTATGGTTTTCCTCATTGAAATACCATACCTACATTTTTCAACTCGGTATGGGAAATGCCATACCTACATTTCTTAACTCAAGATAGATTTGATAATACCATACCTACATTTCACATTTCAAGATGGATAATACCATACCTACATTTCACAACTCAGTATGGATGATACCATACCTACATTTCACACTTTGCCATGGAACAACCATGGTCTTATCCGTCAATTCATCACACATCACGATACGAACGTACTCAATCCTGTGTTTTTCCTAATTTGCATTTCCACATTTATTCTTTCATTAACAAAATCTACACAATCCCACAACAAATTCGTATATAATAAAACATTATATACTTCAATCATTCACAAATAAACATCTAAATTCAACCATATGAACTTACCCGGCTAATTTGTAGAAGATATTGAAATTTAGGGACTATTCCGCAACTTTTTCTTTTCCTCGTTCTTCTTTGGATTCTTGATCTATAATATACAATATTTCTACTCATTAGAATTTATTTGATTTCTATTTCACTTCACAATTTATGCTGTTCAAATTTCGAAATTACACTTTTACCCTAAAATTTACAGTTTTCACAATTTAGTCCCTGCTCAATTCACCCATCAATTGAACTAATTTTTCTCATTTAATACTTTATTTTATCATTATAAACTATTTCAAAACCTCTTATATTCTTAATTTCAACAGCAACCTTCAATTCACAACTTTTTCACAATTAGGTCCTAAATATCATTTCCTATCAAAATCACTTAATAAAACCACCTTAATATGAAATTAGAATTTAAATTTCATAATAATTCATCATAAAATTCCCTTATCCATCCAGGGTAACTTCCAATTTCACCCATAAAATCAAAAACTAATGAATTCTACAAGTGGACCTAATTGTAAAAGTCATAAAAACATAAAATTATCAAGAAAAGCAAGAATTAAACTCACATGATGTAAAAATATGAAAAACCAGCTTTCTCCAGACCTTCTATGGCGTTTTGGCTGAGAAAATATGAAGAAATGTCTAGATTTTTCAATTACATCATTATTTAACTATTAACTTTTATCTATTTCCAATTTTACCCTTGTTCACATTGTTTTCTTGCTTATTTCATACCCAAACCGTCCAGCCATTAACCTTTGGGTCTAATTGCTCTTTAAATCCATCTTTTAAATACTTAAGCTATTTACTCACAATTTAACAAATTTTGTGCTATTTTCAATTTAGTCCTTTTAATTAGTTAGCCATCCAAACGTTAAAATTTTCTAACGAAACTTTAATACTAACTCAATGACACTCCATAAATATTTATAAAAATATTTATAGCTCGATTTTCGACTTTGGGGTCTCGATACTTCATTTTTGACCCGCTTTGACCTAATAAATTCTTTTAATTCACTAATTTCACCATTTCACAAATTCTTCTAAATTCTTACTTGACTCATAAATATTAAATTACTATTTTGTTCAATCTTATTTGTCGAATTTAGTGATCTCAAATCACCATTTCCGACACCACTTGAAAATTAGGTCGTTACAACTCTCCCCTTTAAAAATTTCGTCCTCGAAATTTGTTACCAAAATAGATTTGGATCTTGTGATCTCATTGACTCCTCTGTTTCCCAGGTTGCCTCCCCATACCATGTCGATGCCATAATACTTTAACCAATGGTACTCTTTTGTTCCGCAATTCCTTAACTTCACGAGCCAAAATCTTCACTGGTTCTTCTAAATAAGTCATATCTGGTTGAAGCTCAATTTCGTATGGGGAATTACGTGTGAAGGATCGACCTATACCGCTTTAGCATAGACACATGAAACACATTATGAATCTTCTCAAGTTCGGAGGTAAAGCCAAACGATAAGCCATAGGACCAACCCTTTCCACAATTTCATATGGCCCTATGAATCTCGGACTTAATTTTCCCTTTTTACCAAATCGTAACACCCTTTTCCATGGTGAAACTTTTAAAAATACTCGATCACCCACTGCATATTCTATGTCTCTTCGTTTTAAATCCGCATATGACTTCTGACGATCTGAAGCAGCTTTTAGACTATCTCGAATAATCCGGACTTTCTCTTCGGTTTCTCGAAGCTTGTTTTAAAGCTTTTAAAACATCAAATTTAAAAGAAAAAGACTTAGTTTAGCTTACCAATTAAACTTGAAGGTTCCAAATCCCAATTCTCCCTTTTTCTTTTCTTCCCCCTTTCCTTTCTTTCTTTTTCGTCTGTTCTTTGTTTCTTCTTTCTCTCTTTTGTTTCCTTTTTATTTTATTATAGTTTATTTACTTCATTTTATTTGTTAGCTTAACATATATTATATTTTTATTCTAAATATCTATTAAATATTCAATCATATATTCACATTATTACAATTGTCACTAGTTATTTTGTTTATTATACAAAAAATCTCACACTTTAATTATTTATCTCATAAATATTTTTTTAATAATAATAAATATCTATTTACTAATTAAATAAAAATATTACAAATGTATATACTTAAATTAATACACTTGTATTTTATCTTTACCATACACTTGGCAAAATCATAATTTATTATCAACCAAAAATCTTATACTAATTATTTAATTATTAAATATCTTTTAATTTAATAATAATAGATAATAAATATTTTATGCTTAATTAATAAGCAAATTAAATCTATAAACTACAATTGTATACATATTTTAATTACACATGTATTAGTTTATCACCATCCATTTGTCAAAATCATAACTTATTTATCATATAAAATCTTATAATATAAATATATCAAATTAATTTAATATAATTTATAACTAAAACAATATATTTAAAATTTATAACTTAACAAAAATCTTAGATTTTTGTTTTAATGTTTGCCCTCGTATACCAAATGTGGCTTAATTACCCATTTCATCATTTATGATTTCTTTTAATCTATAATTCAACTTTTACACATTATTCTATTTAGTCTTTTTCCTATTTATTCTTAATTAGACTAAATTCACCTAATTAGATCCTAATTAAGCATTCAACTAAACTCATAATTACTTCTAATAATTATTTATGACTCGGTTTACTAAGACGGAGGCCCTATAACTTACTTTTCCGGTGCCCATGAATGTTGGGTCATTACATATGAAATTAAAACTATTAAAATTCATCAATACAACACAATTCAATTTCATATTGAATATTTCAGTTTTTACTCAATATTTGCCTAAATTCCAATTTAGTCCCTAAACGGAGACTAATTTTTATTCTTCACATTTAATTATATATTTTCATACAAATTTCGCTTCAAACTAAATTTAACTCCCTATTTTCAATTAAACCCCTAAATTTCAAAATTTTCACAATTTAGTCCCTATTACTCAAAATTTACAGTTTGTTTTACAATTAAATCCTTTTTCATTTCTAGCTTAAAAATCTATCAATTTAATCCCTAATACTAAAACTATTCAACATTAACAACATTTAAAATCTTAACAATTGCTAAAATTTCAATATGGGTCGGGTAGAACTAAACACCGAGATTCCAAAAATATAAAAATTACAAGAAAATAGACTAAATTGACTAACCAATTGAACTTGAAACAATTTGGAACCCTAAGCCGTATTTTCTCTCCTTTCTCCCTTTCTTTCTTTTTCTTTCTTAATTTGCATGTTTCCACTTACTTTTATTATTTCCTTTTCTTTTATACTAACTATTATTATTATATAACTATTATCATTATTATATAATACATATATGTATATATATTTAGTTTCTTTTAAAATTACCTAATATTATAATATATATATATATATATATATAACATATGCCATCCACTATATTAAGAAATTGTTAAATTACTATTTTAATCCTTCAATTGATTTTTAATCTATAATTCGAATTTATCCTATACACAATTTAGTCCTTATACTATAATAACTCTTAATTCATGCATATTCACTTAACTAAAATCTAATTAACTACACAACTAATAAATATTTACGAGTCTGATTTACAAGAATGGAGTCTCGAAAATGCACTTTTCGACACACCTGACTATTAGGTCGTTACAAATAAAACCAAATGACTACATTTTGCACCGATGAAAACAATCCACTAAGCATTGAGTGAAGCATAGCAAGAGTATCAAATTCTATAAGGAATTTCTATAGTAATGCTTTGACATAGGAGCATCACTATTTATTATGTGTGAACATTTAAGCTCGTGACTAGAAGCAATGTGACAGTTTAAGCTTGTGCCTAGGAGCTTTTTTTGTTGGCTTCTTTGACCTATGATTAGAGTCCATTTCGATATTTTGGAAATAGACGGTTTCCCTCAATCCCTTGAAAATCCACCATTTTGGTTTTTCATGAAGTTAGTGTAATAGGATTGAAAAGAGTCAAATTTTTGTTGTTCTATTCATCATGTTGAATTGAGAAACCATAGTGGATGATGTAAGTTTGATGATGGTACCTCTTTTTCAAACTCGATTTTTTATTTTTCATGAAGTTGCAGGATTTTTTCTTCCAACACAAAGCATTCCTCGAGAGAATGACTAATCAACTAGTGGTATTTGTTATAGTTGGGATCATCTACTCGATCGACTTGTTCAAGTCACTTCATATTTGACAACTGAACCAATTTAGGTTTTAAACGTTCTTTAAGCATGTTTGGAAAATCAGAATAGAGAAAAGATTTTTTTTTTGTCTCTCCTTTAGTGTGACTCTTGTTGTACCTTTAACTTGAGCAAAAACGGGCCTCACATTTACAACCATGGATTGATCGAAATCTTCATTGTCAACTAACATTTTCCCCCAATGTGAATTGCTTGCTCAAGACGTTCTTGATTTTCAACCGTTGTAATACTTAACTCCATGTCATGAGCTCAAGTAGCTAATTCTTCAAAGGACTTCAAATTGATGCCTTGGAGAATGTAGTGCAAGTCTGAATTCATGCCTTGTATGCATGTTGATGGTAGATGATTTTGACAATTTTTCTTTGTAGTTTAAACTTAGATTCATCCAGTGGTAGATGTAATCGATAACTAGCTTGTCTTTCCATTGTTAGGAGCTTGTGAGCTTAATTATGCTGACAATATGACGAGTGCTACAGAATCAATTGAAAAATTAGGGCTCAAGTTCTTCCCAGCTGTCAATCATTTCAGACTAAAAATCAGTGCACCAATCAAAGGCATTTTCTTTCAGTGATTGAATGAACTACTTCACCATGAGATCTTCATCAGTACAGGTGCTATTATAGGTTTCCACTAATCAAGCAACATGTTGACATGGATTTCCTTAGCCATCGAGCTGTTGGAATTTTAAAGGTTGATAATTTTCAAGCATCTTCAAATGATCAATCCTCTTAGTGTATGGATTTGAATATGTATTTGAAGGTGTAGCAACACTTTCAACTTGATCTTTGATGAGCTCCTTGAGTTGATCTAAATAAACACTTCGAAGTTCTTCAGCAACTTTAATTTCACCTTCTTGTAGAGTTTGATGTTGAGTTCTAGGAAAAGTTTGGTTACTTCTACTTAGATGTTCAAATTGAGTCATCATGAAAACGATTTGGTTATCCATTCACTTGATTAACTATCTTTCTCTTTGAATGATAATTGATGAGCTACACTTGAGCCACAAGTAGAAACTTCTTTTAAGTCATAAGTTGGTTCATCTTCTGCCTACTGCCATAGAGATTAGTAAAGACATTAGTGATTGACAGTAAAGTCAAAAGGGCTGCAAGATTAGTTTAAGTAGGCTTACAATTGGTTTGCTAATGATAATGATCTTCTGTGAGGCCATTGCAACTTTGAACATTGACTTTCTGAGAGAAAAGATGAAAGGTAGAGATCGTCCCACCAGATGTACTAGAAATTTGTATAGACAAATTTTGAGTCAAATATTAACTTTAAAATTTGGATTCGAATTTTATTTATCAATTTTGAAAATATAATTTCAATCTATGGATTTCTTTGCAAAGGAAAACTCATTTGATTCTTTTCTTTGATGGAGCTTCAATCTGAGGGTTGTCTAGACTTGATCTTAGAAGGATGTGATTTGCTTCAAATGCCACGATGACTTACTCTTGAAATTTGGTTTTGTGAGATGCTTGTTTAAGAATTTTCTTTGATTGTATTTAAGAGTCTTTGAGACTTGATCTTGAATTAATGATGTCCACTTCAAGGGTAGTTGAGACTTGATCTTAAAAATGAGTTTGGAGAGAGTTTGGATCCAAAGATTTTTGGGACTTAATCTTCGATGGTTGAATCAGCTTCAAGTATCGTGGTGACTTGCTCTTGAAACGAGTTTTGATCTCCTTTCTTCAGTTGAACTGGATTGAAAGGTGACTTTCTGTAAAAACATCTTTTACCTTCCTCTCCTCTGTTAAACTAGATTGAAAGATAGCTTTTCTACAAAATTAATACGTCGTTCTTCAAAATTTCTTCAAGTTTTTCAATTTCTTCATAGAATTTATGGACTTTTTGAACTTGTTAATGTGTTTTTAATGGCGTGAAGGTAACCCATTTATAGTGCTAGTCACTTGAATAAAATAGAGTACTTGTAAAATTTAACTTCTTCATTTGAGTATTCTATAATGATTAGACTCTTTTATTTATTATTTATCTAATATTAATTTAATTAATTAAAGATAAAATAATCATTAAATAATATTTTTTTGTAAAACTTCTTAAAAATTTAATTTCTTGATTTAAAACTTCTTAAAAATTTAATTTCTTGATTTATCTCTTTGTTTATTTAATTTAATTTGAGATAAACAATAATGACAGGTGATTAATTTTGATCGATCCAAAATTGCTCCGCTCTACAAATGCCAGAAATTTGTACATAAAAATTTTGAGTCAAAAATTAACTTGAAAAGTTTGGAGTCAAATTTATTGATAGATTTGAAGAGGTTACAATCTCTAGACTTTATTAAATACAAAGAAATTTCTTTTGTTCTTCTCTCTGATTAGGTTTCGATATATAGACGTGATTTTGGAAAGATACGGTTTGTTTCAAGGATCGTGAGACTTGATCTTGAACCAATGATGCCCACTTCATGGGTGGTTAAGACTTGATCTTGAAAATGACTTTAGAAATAGTTTGGATCCAAGGATCATCTAAACTTGGTCTTGGATGGGTGAGTTTGCTCCAAGTGTTATGACTTGCTCTTATAATAGGTTTTGACCTCCTTTCTTCAGTTGAATCGAATCAAAATGCATCTTTCTTCATAAATGTCTTTTAACTTCCTTTATTCAATTGAATTCGATTGAAATGTGATTTTTCTTCAAAATTGATGCAGCATTCTTCAAAAAAAATTTCAAGTTATTTAATTTTTTTCGAAAAATTTCTAGACTTCTTGAACTTGTGAATGTGTTTAATGGTTTGGAAATGACACCTTTTTATAGTACTAGTCACTTAAATGAAAAGAGTTCTTGTAAAATTTAACTCCCCATTAAATGTTCTACAAGAAATAAACTTTTTTAATTAGTTATCTCTTAATAATTTAATTAATTATTACTTAATTATTTTATTTTAATTAAAAATAATATTATTTTTACTATTTATCTTTTAATTAATTTAAATTAATTAGAGAAAATAATTATGATATAGGTATCATATTCATCATTTTCATCTATGGTAATTTCAGTTTGACCCATAATAATTTTCACTTGACTAGTGACATTTTATAATTGGTCAGAAAATTTCTTACTAAACATATGCGAGCAATTATGCAATAAATTACATCGAGGAAGGAATTATTTTTATGTCAAAGTAGTCTCTCGAATGCAAGTGTTGCCCTTGCCCCCTAAGATCTAAAACGTATTTGGGAAGCCAATTGTTTAGAATTTTTATATCAAAAGATGATTGCTGTGGATGTTTTATGCTCTTGTTTTGTTTATAATTGTATGAGTTGACAACATATCCCTCGATCTGCTTTTTTTTCCTGCACCTCCCATGGGTCTCCATCAGGACATTGATGCGCGTTGAAAACACAAAATAAAAATTTCTACAACTCTAAACTGTAGTAAAAAGTAGTAGGGTCTAATTCGTAAGGATTGGCTATTATTATCTAATTTCATTCTTTTTATTGTGAACAGGATTTCTGTCATGGCAATGGTCATGCCCACGACTCAAAACAAACTTGCTAAAAAATAAATAAATAAAATAAATTAGGGAAGTTGAAAATATTTAGAAATTAAATAAGTGAGATAGCATAAATAAATAATTATATTAAAATAAAATAAAATAAGAAAGTGGATTTGAATTTTGTAAACAGAAATATAAAGCCTTATCCTTAGACTCCGTAAATTCTGGTTTCCGAATCAATCCTCGAAAATAGATTTTCTCTTCCAAACCATAAGTTGGTTATAGCGATCAAGAACGTCCTAATCGCCAATTCTTCCTTTCGTAGCTGATTCCGATAAAACCTGCAAATCAACCATTACCGTTTTTCTAACCGCGATACACGCGTTCGCAATTCAAGACCCCGGCAGCCTTGCGTTTTGGAGAACCCAACTAGGATCAACACCCTCAACCGCGTGGGACGTTTAAATCCGACCACTATCTCCATTGAAAAAAATCTCACTAGTATAACCCCGCCAGGATACGCCAATTTGTCTGCGGAAATTCGAATTCAGCACGACCGACTTGACTTCCCAACTGCATGCCAAAACTACTCCAACCCATCGCGCATCTTTTGAATCGAAATTGAATTGATTTTAAGAGACGAATTTGTGCTATCCCATATTTTAGAGAGATGGTGAATACTGTTTTGAAAAACTTTTAGTGCGGATTCATTTCTCACGATTCTTGACCAGAAAGAATACCGACCTAAAGCTAAGTTAGAAGTTTAGCTGAGCATGAAATTGGTTATGCTTTACGGAAGTGGATTTAATGGAGATGGGTGAAGATAGAAAGGGAAGGGACTTGGAAAGAAATTAAACAAATTTGTAAAATGAAAGAAATTTGAAACGAAAAGGCAGTGTGTTTATTCAAAGGAAAAAAGGTTACAGACGCATGAAATTGAAAAGAATAAAAATAATTTCATTCAATTTCCAACCTATTTAAGCATGTTTTTTAAAGGCCACCACACACCCTATTTATATAAAAACTGTATATTAAAATTAGCCTAATCCACCTAACAATTAATTACATGAAATAAAATATAAGATTTTCTTTTCTAAATATAACTTTTACAAAGTAAAAAATTTGATCAGTCCTTAAATGTCTCCAAATTTCTTATTCGGCTCTTTTTTTATTGCTCACACTCCAATTTAATCCTTTTCTCCTTATTTTTGAATTAAAGCATCCGAATTTCGTTTCTGACAAAATTTAAACATAAAATTACCAATTTAGGAAGAATTATTTCAAGAATTAATTGATTTGAACACGTAAAATATGCAAAATAAACATGCTATTAGACATTTTGCTCGTCTCCTCCTTTTGCCATCTCAATCGGCGCCTTCAAACACTCAGATACTATCTCGGATACCAATTGTCACGGGGCTAGAACTTTAGTCTAGGAAACTGCTTGGCCTTAGGTGATTTCTTGGGTTAAAATCTTGCCTAAGTCAGCCTACTCTCGAAAAATGAATTTTTTTTTTGCAGAAATTCTCTAAGGCACTGAAGTAAAGCAGAAACAAACTCGAAAGACAAAAGAAGCTATGAATGAACAAAAGGCCACAAATAAATAGTGTACACTAACATCACGTTTGGTTTACTGTAATGGAATAGGGCTGTAATTGAATAGAGTTGTAATGGAATAGAACTGTAATAAGTAATTCAACTGTTTGGTTGAATGGAATGGAATAGAACTGTAATAGTATTCTTGTGTTTGGTTGAATGGAATGATGTTGTAATAGTATAAGGAAAAAAACTAAAATGACCAGAATACCCTTAGTAGAATTTTTGTTAAGGGAGATGAATATTGTTATTGTTATTAAAATTTAATAAGATTATTATTGAAAATAATTTAATAAAAATAATAAATAGTTTAACCATATTTTAACATAATTATTATTAAATATAATTTAATAAAAATATAATTTAATAACATTCATTATATAACTATTATTATATGAATTAAAAATCAAAATATATAACACTATAAAAAATATATAATCGATTTATTATTTTAAACTTCAATACATATTTAGGCTCGTTTGTTTGCCAAGAAAATATTTTCCGGAAAATAATTTATGGAAAATGATTTACTTTTCTCGGTGTTTGGATGAATTTATGTAAAATATTTTCCGTTATTTGGTAGATTTCTGAATATATTTTATAAAAGTCTTTTAAATTAAACAAATATATATATCTAAGAATTTATTATCTTTTCATTGTTTATTTGAGTTTATTATATATATACATTAATAAATTTTACATATATTGCAATGTTTTATTTATGGGTAAACTACAAAATAGTCACTTTTGTTTGCCTCGGGTTACATTTTAGTCACTTATATTTGAAATGTTACGTTTTAGTCATTTATGTTATTATTATCTCCTAATGATAATCCTACGTGGTAGTCCAACTAGATTTTAAGTGCCAACTAGATCTTAAGTATATCTGTTAATACATACTTCATCCGGTAAATTATACAATTTTACATTAATACATACTTTACCCGGGTAAATTATACGATTTTTATTAATACATACTTCATCCGGATAAATTATACAGTTTTACATTAATACATACTTTACCCGGGTAAATTATACAGTTTTCTATTAATACATACTTTACCCGGGTAAATTATACAGTTTTCTATTAATATATACTTTATCCGGATAAATTATACAATTTTCTATTAATGTGCTTGTGAAGAAAAATACAGAACAACATTTCATAGATATGTTTCCATCTATTTCAGATTACTATAGCAAGAGAGTAAGTCAAGTCTCGAGTTATTGTGCTTAGTAGAAATAATAGAATGCAATGAGGCTACAAAAGCAAGAACCAGAAATTACAAGCAAATATAGTAATCGGGAGGAACAACAAGCGATAAGTAATTAAGCCAAGTGGCCTATCAACCCGCAACCACCGGTATAGGGTTTAGACAAAGCAAATCAAGCAACATAGAGATAGATTGGTTCAAGGCAGGATAGCATCAACAAAGACCACCAAATGTGAAGATATCCCAAATTTAATCCATATCCTAAACTAGGTCAACAAAACATAGAACCATAAAAAAGGCACAGATGAACTAAATATGAACTATAAAGCATTAGGGAGGAACCGAAATCAATAAATTAATGAACATCCACTAGCAGTAACAATAAGACAAACAGTTATTTCTCTGCTATAAACAAGAATAATAGATAAGAAAAGTAAAAAAAAAGAACAGAACAGAGCAAACCCCTAAACTGAAATCATAAACAAGATAGAGGCTATCGAGAAGAACGGAGGAACTGGTGACTTCAGTTGGTGACATGAAAGAGTGGAGGAATGAAAGTGGCGGAGGCAAAGCAAGCAAGAGAGGTGGGTGAGAGAAGCATCGGGTTGAAGTAAAAAAAAAAAAAAAAACGTACCTTTGAGGAGATGAAGATGAAGGGTAGATGGATGGATGCTTGATTTGGAGAAAAAGGTTGGAAGAAATCTGGAGCAGAATTTTGGGGAGAAGAAATCAGGCTATTTTGGTCCCAAAATCTGAAAATGTATTCGGCGTGGTGTTGAATAGCAATTCGATTCCTCACTCATGAATACCTATTACAGGAGGTGAGGGGATATGGCTGTAATAGCTAAACTGCAGAATCACCTAAACGGTGAACCAAACGTATGAATCACTGTAACGCGCGGAATAAGGCAGGAATGGCATAGCAATTCCATCCAACCAAACATACTGTAAGTGTTTTAGTAAATGCTTTCAAAAGTATTTTATTACTTTGAAGGATTAAAACTGGTTGATTACAAATGAGGGGAAACACCTCTATTTATACTTGAGTTCCCCTAAATTCAACAATACAGATTAAGACGTTCAAGATTTGTGTCTATCTACTAGATAAGAGTTCTAAGGGATTTAAACTTTATACATCTTTATCCCTTAAGATTTATATCGCTTAGCTTATGTTATTAATACTCTGTTGATAGTGTTATGTACTTTGGTTGTTTATGCATTCAAATAAAATCATGAACATGCTTACTCATGCATAATTAATGTAGGGAAGAATATGAACTAGTGATTTAATCCAAATAAGATGGTAATTAGTAGACACAATATTTGTTTGATCTCTTAATGATTGAATTAGTAATGATATTTAACAATATTATTACCTTGCATAACCCCTAAATATGATGTCTGCTTATGAAACTTTGAAGTTAATTGAACATAATATGCTAAAGGGACTTATAAATTTTAGGTTAGTAAATAACCAAATTGCCACAAATTTTCCTTAACATCATTAATATTGTTTTTAATAATTTTAAGTTAAGCGAAAGCAATTAATTTAGCTCCTTTGTGTCATAGTAATTAATCTTGTGATTTGCTGCTTATTATTCTTTGTTAACACTTTCTTTTGTTTTTGCATACTTGTAATTTTACTCATGTTAATTAGTTAACTAAATTTACTTTTGATAAATTTGATAAATTTCATAATAATCACTTACATTCAGTCGCTGTATAGATGATAATCTTACTCATTATTCGATAATCTCGCGACATGTAAAAAAGACATTAGGGCTTCATAGTGGTCGGGTTGTCAACCGTATATATTCAGTAACCTTTGTTCGTAGTTACAACAATTACATGTTTTCCTAGTCAATGATAGTTTCAACTTTCAAATATGATGATTTTGTTGCTAAGTGATGATTTCTTATCTTTAACTGGTTTTCAACAGTTGATGTCACAAAGGACGAACAATGTCATTCCAAAACCGAAAGGACTTTCCATTTTGCTTTAATATGCTTCCGGCCTTCAAGGAATCTTCTAATTGGCTATCTGGGATTTGTCTTTTAATATCCATTTCTGATTTCTCCAATGATTCTAGTTTGTCCAAACCCCAGCATTGTGAAAGTGATGAGGATTTGGGTTTTAACCAGATGGAATCACACCATTTCTACCTTGTTAGTAACTAACATCACAATACATACTTCGTCAGAAATTTTCAACTTAATATCTAAACCCCATATCTCAACTTTGCTATTTGTTTCCCAAAAAAAAATGGGGCTGTTTCTTTCTCTTGAAAGGTCACTTGCTTTGATGCTGATATCGTTAATCACTGTTTGCACTTTATCAGGCATCAAGCAGTTCTCATTCTTTGTTTCTTAGACTTATTAATAAATGAAACTATCAATTAATGTTAATGATATATTGTTTGCATTTCTTACTGGCTTG
This sequence comes from Gossypium arboreum, assembly GCF_025698485.1. Lineage (NCBI taxonomy): Eukaryota > Viridiplantae > Streptophyta > Magnoliopsida > Malvales > Malvaceae > Gossypium > Gossypium arboreum. Next base: position 5,223,331 of record NC_069081.1, read on the forward strand.
CAGATTGCTATGATCCTTTGGATCCCAATGGCAACATTACAGTTACTTTTGACATTAATCAATGGATACCAGAAGGCTATGTGGTTTGTATATCATTCATAATCACTGCAGGGTTTCATTTCACTCATTCACTATGTGATTATTCAGGATGTTCTGGTTTGCAGGCAAGGGTAACAATTCAAAATTATTATCAATATCGCCATGTTGATAAACCTGGTTGGAAATTGGGTTGGACATGGGCCAAGAATGAGACCATCTTGTCTATGGCAGGTGCTTTTGCTACTAAACAAGGGAACTGTTCATCGTTCAAGTTCCAAACACCGCCGCACTCTTGCGAGAAAAGCCCTGTCATTGCTGATCTTATGCCGGATGAGTTATCAGAAAACATGCCAGATGGTTGTTGTCATGGTGGTCTTCTTGCTGCTTGGGCTATCAATCCTTCTAAGTCATTCTCATCCTTCGAAGTGACGATCGGAAACTTAGGGGCGAATCCGAATGTGCAGGCACCAATCAATCTTACTTTAATGGCTCCAGGCCCTGGTTATACTTGTGACTTAATTGAGGATACTGATCCCACAGTTTATTCTGATATTGGGGGTAAAAGACAACTCCAAGCTTACAGTAAGTATTCAATTTAAACTTCATTATTCACCATTGTATCCACTAAATACTGAAAAGCTCTCCTTGAGATTTAGAGGTAAATAAATATTGTGAAATGAAAGCCATGTGTTCACCAGGAACTTGGAAATCAACATGCACTTATTCCAGCTTTATTGCCAATCAAGCACCTGTATGCTGTGTTTCACTCTCCACATTTTACAATCCAAAGATCACATCATGCCCTACTTGCAGCTGTGGATGCAGAGAAGCAGATAAAAACACAGTTTCATGCATAAGGTGGGTTACAATTGTCTTCATTTTGTAATTCAAAACCAAAATACCTCTATTTCCTAGCTATAGTTTCCAAGCTTTAACGACACTCATCTTTTGTTTCTTCATGCAATGCCAGAGAAGGTTATAGTGCACCAGAATCCGATTCATTTGATAATAATGATATAGTTCAGTGCACTGACCATATGTGCCCCATTCGAATTCATTGGCATATAATGACAAATTACGTTACACATTGGAAAGTGAAGCTGACCATCTCAAACTACAATTATGAAAGAAACTATTCAAACTGGAATGTGCTAATTCAGCATCCTGGTTTCAGCCAGAGTACAACTGCATATAGCTTTAACAGTACAATGCTTCCCTCTTTTGGATTTTCAGGTACTTTCAGTTTACAATACTGTTCCAATGGCCAGGATTCAGACATATCTCCCGCTTCACCTCACGTGCCAGGGTTTTGGCCATCATCCCTTTTAGGCTACATTGAAAGTCCTCTTTGGGCACTCACAAGCCCCTCAAGCCTTCTTCCCCAGTTAGAACCAAAGGCTCTCCATTAAGAGAGTCCATTTGCCCTGAGGAGGTGTCCGAATCCTGGTCATTACGATGGATTTTTCCTACTTTTTTTATAATTCTTTCTAAGAAGAACTCTTGCAGATGAGGTTGCTCTATTTTGGGGGATTGAGTATTATAATGACGAGCTACTCTATGCTGAAGAAGATAAAGTGGGTGCAGTATCCACACAGATTTTACTAAGGAAAGATTTAGATTCCTTTACACTTAGAAACGGATGGGCGCTACCTCGAAGAATATATTTCAATGGTGAAGACTGTCAAATGCCACTTCCAGACACTTTCCCCATGCTACCAAATGTCAGCTCCAGCTTGAAACCTACTAACCCAGTTTTTCTTCTTTGCATCTATCTGACTTTCAAGAGATTATTTACTTGATATGGATAAATAAAATCTCTGTAAATGTTTGCTCACCAAATCATAACTTGGTGGGAATTTTTGTTGTTTTTTCCCATAAATTCATTGTAAGGCATTTTTTTGGGGGGTAGTATAGTTACAAAGATCGAATCCTTTATAAAAATAATAGGAAACCTTTACAACAATCCTTATAATTCATTGAAAGGTGAAGATTTCAGCTTAACGTTCTTCATTTGTATGCTTAGCTTTTGTGTTTTTAGTTTTGAATCCAACACGAATCCTTAATTAAAAAGAAAAAAGATGAAACTTGAACTCAAGTCAAGGCTGACGGAGAATATGTTTGATATAAAGTAACGGTACCCGGGGGGTGACGATCAAATCTACATGCAGTGATGTGGGGAAGACGAACTAAATCCTGTCATCACTGCATTTTGTTATTTTATTGTTCGTTTCCTCATAGGCATTCTTTGACAGATCAACTAACACTGTAAATGCATTGGAGTAGATAGTAGAATATCTTGGCAAATGATTCAAGCCCGGTAGGTTTGTTTTTCTTTATCAGCAAAACTCCACCAAATAAATTAAGGACTTTGGGTACATATTTACATAGCAATTGACGTATCCGACCATGCTATCAATACAGTAAAATGCAAATTTAAACCTCGAACCAAACCCCAACCAACGCTTGTTAAAATGAACTGCATGAAGTTCTTACTTCTCAACGGCTCTTTCTCAATATAATAATAATGACACCTTTCTCATTTTTCTTAATAGGAATGAGTAATCCACAACTCCCTTTAAGCTCGCTCTAAAAAATTGTGCTTGCAGAAGCACCGAAAATATATATATATAAATATATAGAGAGAGTAGCATACCATCAATACTCCTTTGCAGGTAAAACAGTTCCTATACAACCTCCCGAGGGAGTAAATTCAGTAACGTTTCAGGGAAGAAAATATGGGGAGTGAAGAGGAACCAAAAGAAGGTTTCCCAAAGATGGTGAACCCCGGGAAAGCCACAATTCTGGCTCTGGGCAAGGCTTTCCCTCACCAGCTTGTCATGCAAGAGTTTCTGGTTGATGGGTATTTTAAGAACACCAACTGCGATGACCCAGATCTCAGGAAGAAGCTAAGCCGACTCTGTAACACTACCAACTTCCACCTCTGATTTATTTTGCTTGCTATATTGCTAGTCTCCCCTCTCCCTTCTTCCTTTTTTCAGTCTCAATTTCAACAGTTATTTAACATATTTCCCTTCATTTTGGCTCTTGGCAGGCAAGACAACTACTGTTAAAACAAGGTATGTGGTCATGTCAGAAGAAATCCTGAAGCAGTATCCAGAGCTTGCCATTGAGGGACTCCCCACTGTGAAGCAACGATTGGATATCTGTAACGATGCTGTCACGGAGATGGCTGTTGAAGCCTCACGAGTTTGTATCAAAAAATGGGGCAGGCCTATATCAGACTTAACCCACTTAGTCTATGTTTCCTCGAGTGAAGCTCGGCTGCCTGGTGGTGACCTTTACTTGGCCAAAGGACTTGGACTCAGCCCTGAGACGCAACGTGTGATGCTCTATTTCATGGGTTGCTCTGGGGGTGCAGCTGGCCTTCGTGTAGCAAAAGACATTGCCGAAAACAATCCCGGAAGTCGGATCTTGCTAGCTACTTCTGAAACTACCATTATTGGTTTCAAACCTCCAAGTGCAGATAGACCATATGACCTGGTTGGTGCAGCTCTTTTTGGCGATGGTGCTGGAGCTATGATCATTGGCTCTGATCCAGTTTTGAGCATTGAGAGACCTCTCTTTGAGCTTCACACTGCAATCCAGAATTTCTTGCCTGATACTGAGAAGACGATTGATGGGAAACTTACAGAAGAGGGGATTAGTTTCAAGCTTGCAAGGGAGCTTCCTCAGATAATTGAAGATAACGTTGAAAGTTTCTGTGAGAAGTTGATGGCAACCGTTGGATTGACTGACAAGGACTACAACAAGATGTTCTGGGCTGTTCATCCTGGTGGACCTGCAATCTTGAACAGAATAGAAAAACGACTAGATTTGTTTCCAGAGAAACTAAGTGCCAGTAGAAGAGCGTTGATGGATTATGGAAATGCTAGCAGTAACACAATTGTGTATGTGTTGGAATACATGATAGAAGAGATCTTGAAGAAGCAGCAGCAGAAGAAGAAAGAGTGCCCAGAAGAAGAGAGTGAATGGGGCTTGATTTTAGCGTTTGGACCAGGGGTTACCTTTGAGGGTATTCTTGCAAGAAACCTGACAGTATAAGAATAATGTCTTACAACTTCAAAGAAGTTGGATCTTCTATTATATAATCATAGTGAAAATCAATTATCATGCATGCAAAAGGAGACCTTATGCATTTCATGTTTCATAAAGAATCTACGAAACTGAATACTCTAAATCTATATGATTATTATTTCTTGTATTCTGTCATTTGATTCTCTAAAAGCTTCAGCCAAACTGATCTTTTTACATGCAATCTTGTAAACAGGTGGGAAAGTGAATTCTCAATGTCTCCAAAATATGAAAGGTTGATAATCATCTAAAGCCAGTTTCAGTCAAAGTATATTTTGGAACTGTAAGCTAGAACTTCTATTCATTTCCATCCAGACCTGTTAGATTATTACTTCAAATTAAAAATTGTACGCTAGCTGAGAGCCAATGCATATCATCACATCTAGGAACAGTCTACAATAATTAACTTCATATAAGCAAAAGATTAGCATTTGACATAAAAAATTAATCCATCTACGAAATGTTTTCAATATATATCCACCCAAAGTTTCTGCACCCCGAAATTTACAAACAATCCGCTAATTTCCAGTCATAAGAAACATGTCAAGAGCAAAAACCAGAATTTGAACTGGGATGCCTAGTCACATTTTTAACCGAGTAATGCTTTTTCCGGCAAACAAGCTCATCAACCAAAGCAAAACAGAATCTTCACTTATACTACTCCGGAGGGAAGACGGAGAACAAGCTGCCCTCCAAAGACACTGCAAAATATAAATGATTATATAAGTAAACATTAACAATGTTTCGGTAGACTATAGTATTAGTTATTGTACTTGTATACCACACATTATAATGTATTTGTAACCAACCTCTTAATATAATAGTAACAGAAGTCTGCTAAAATGAAAGTTTGGACAATTTCCGAAATAAGAACCATGGAGGGCCACAATCCGTAACCCAGGGCTACCAGCAAGTGTCCTCGACTGTCTAAAACCTGTTGAAAGCAGTAGGAATGAATTAATATCTGAATGCAATTGCCCTCACAATAATTTACAATGACACTTCTCCAATCAGCATCATACAGAGATTTCCCCTCCATGCAGAATTACTTATGTTGACATAAAATGCAGCTAACTGAAATGACATATATGAACATCTAGAACCAGACTCATCTAGGCAATATGCAATCAATTCGACCTTCAGGATCATTCATCAAGCAGACTCAAGTTGTCTATTATTTCTAAAGCAGACAAAATTTAACCACAGACTAGCATCCAATTAATGCTCCAAGTAGGCCTCAATTTCAAAATTGCTAAACATTAATAAAAAGATAACCAAAATCAATCACAATCAAGTCACAAGATCAAACCTGGAGAACCCAGTGAGCACAGCTGAGGAACCTTGCAACACCCAGTGCAAATACATAATGAGCTGTGAAAGGCTCAACAATCTGTAAGCACGAAGATGAGTTAGAGATGGTAATCTTATAAATAAACCTTCTGAATGTTTATCTATCATTAAGTAATTTATACCTTGGTATTTTGCATCACTCGCAGCTGGGGTAGAACTGAAACAGCTTCTAGATATACACAGAATGCCCAGAAAATCCGGTTCACTAGATTATGAGAAGTAGAGGGGTGAATAAATAGGGCCAGTGCAGCACATGGGACAAGCTGCATTCAAACTCAAAAGTCAGGTTATGACTTCAAGAATGTGCTCAGAATATCCACTTGAGCAACAAAGAAGACAGTTGTGCAATTAATATGTATGTCCATGCGTTGCAACAAGAACAAGCTAATAATTTTCTTCAATTGGTTACATAACAGTATTTATTAAATCAAAACAAGAGGGATGAGGTGCAAGGTGACTTTCACATTGGAATTCGAAACAAACAGCACTAAGAACAACTGAAGACAAATGAGAACTCAATAGATAGAAGACCAGCACTGATCTAAAGAGCAACACGTGAAAAAGGAAAGAGAACAAAGCATCTCAAATAATACGCAGATGTCTTATTTAAGAAACAGAGATTGAAAAGAAATAAAATTTAATATTTTTTAAGAATATGCAGATCTCCAAACCAACAGGAAATCCCTGACAACTACCATCATAGATAGGAGAAAAATATTTAGCAATCTGCTTCTGTAAGCATACCAAGCACTTTCAAGATTATATACACCTCAGATGATAGAGAGCGTTGGCTCTACTGCAAAACATGGCCATCTATTGACTAGGAAAACAAGAAAAACAGGATATATGGTCCATTCCTAAATTCAACAATATGTAGGACAGGGCTGCATACACATAATTGCAAGTAAATAAAAGTTCATATGACTGATGAAAACTCACAACATAATATAAAGCAAAGTTGTCCTTGTCTTCCATGTAGCTGGACTTTAGTTTGAAACGGATCATATAAATTACCCATAAAGTTGTTGCCAATGTGGCTAAATCAAGTAGCGTATGTATATCATATTCCATGACAAAGCTACAATACAGCCTAACAGCTAAAAAAATAGCTGTTAGTTCTTGGGATTTGAGCGATAGCCCTGCAACCATTCAAAATTTTTTATTGAATGAGTAAAATCAATATTTTTGCCAACAAAGACTTTCTTCGCATGCTTAACCAATAATCTAGGGTTACCTAATTCAATCATTTATGTCGTGTAAACAGTTGACCAAGACTAATAGGCATACAGCATTTTAACAACCAAAAAGTATTAAGCATGCCAGGATTGTCATAGATGTGAGAAAGGGAACAAGTATTGGTGCTCCAAAAACAACATTTATTTATCAATCAAACATTCTTGTCATACGTACAGTTAGGGGAAACCCTAAAAATTGCATTAGATACTCATGCAAAAAGAATTAGCATATTGATTGAACGGGAATATAGTTTCCCATTCCTAATCTGTACGATATTAGTTTCGATCAAATCATACATTGCAGCATACAAGGCCCCTGTAATTCTCTAGTACCTTGCTTGGTTATTTAGCAAGAGAAAGGTTTATTATTACACGAGTAGAAAAACATTTTGTCATAACATAAAGAATAATTAGTACAAACTTAAACTTGAAATTAAAAGGAGAAGTAAAACTTAGTAAAAAAAAAAGATATATTCAAAATAAGTTAAAAACTTTCCTCCCCTTTTCTTAAAACAAAAGAAGTCATGTGAGTGACTAAAAATTACCAAGTGAAATTAGTTTATTGCTACCAATGAAGCATAAGAGGCACTTTGCATCAAGAAGAAACCCTTCAATGTAAATTGATATGATACCCTATAATGATTATTAACACCCCAAATATATATATATATATATATATATAATTCTAGGCATCGGAAATAAAATAATTTCTCATCAAAGCCTGCCACAAGACCAAACCCAAACCTTCAAAATTTTGCAAATTAATCATTACCCTTCATGAGTTCCTTAAATTACTAAATTAGGGTAAAAGCATCCATGTATTAAGTTTAAGCTACAAATTAATCAAAAACAATTCTAATAACAAATCTAGAATTCCTTTATCAAAAAGATTCAAGCTTTATTCGCAATTACCAGCACAAGTCTTCTCCTTAATAAGCTTATAGATAAGGACAGAGATTCCGATGGAGTGGACAGCCTCGGCGGCGACGAAGAGATTGTCATGGTCGTTTACGATGAAACGAAGAAGAACAAGCGCTGCCATCCCCGATACTACCCCCAAAAAAGCCTTCACCTTCGGCGGCTGTCGTCTCACCCACATCGACATCGCGCGGATCGGCCTCTGCTGTACCCTCATGTTTTTTTTTTCTTTGTTCTCAAGAAAGAGAGAAAGCGTGGGAAAATTTTGGGATTTGTGGATTGCTAATGCGAGTCTATTGGGGGTTGACGTAAGAATTAATTTTTCTTCTACTAATCTATATCTTAAATTTACTTTAAAAAATTTGAGGGTTTTTTATTGGGTTTGGAATAATGGATCTGAATTAAATTATGTTTGGTGACCAATAATTAAAACTACTTGCCTACAACGTTAAATTAGTGTTAAAACATTACAACTTGGATACGGTAATCAACCAATGTTAACTAAAATCTTGACTTTGGGATATCTCCCTCTGACATCGATGGAGTTTGACCAACAAACAGTTCAAAAGAGAGTTAGCTTACCATCTTTGATCTCCCCCAACACGACCATTCTTTTGTTTTTGTCTTCTTCCTTTTTCATTACCACCACCACTCTTTTGTTACGTTGTTGTTGTTATTTTGCAATTTCTCCATTCCAAAACAAATTTGGAATATCAAATCTACTAAGGTATGTTGAATTTTTTAATTTTTTTTAATGTATTTTGAGGATTTTAGGAGATTCATAAATGTTTAAATATTAAAACAATTTTGAATATTTTAGCAGCGAATCATAGTAATAAAACACGCATTTTAATTATGCCTAGAACTAGGGGAGGTTTAAATGATTCTAACTTCGCCTAAGCATCTCGCCCAATAAACATATTCACCGAAAGACCAATGAAAGGTAGCTCCATTGAACGTTTTATAGAATATAATTTTACTGATTAAAGTATCATAGAGGTCTTTATATAAAAAGTTAGATTGTATTTTATTTTTTATTTAAATGTAAAAATTAGTCTTTGTACTCTTATTTAAAATTTATCTATTTTTATTGTTAAAAATTAGTCTATGTATATCAATATAAGGTATATGTAAAACATCATATGTTATTATCGGTTATTTTATCAATCACACTAATTTTAACCGTGTAAATGAATGAAATTTTAACATAAAGGATCAATTTACTTTTAATCTAATGTAAAATAACTAATTTATTTATTTTATTAGTAGAGAAAATAAAATATAATTCATCTTTTAATATAAAAATAATTTCTATAGTAATTTTCTCACTTCAATTTTTTTAGATAATATAAATATTCCAATAATACTTTTACCTACTTTTACTTTTTTTAAAAGTAAAAACCAATGTGTTACTGTAACTAATACACGTAACATCTCCTACTTTTACCCATTTCTATCTTTATAGTACTTTTTATTTTTATTTTTAAGTAAAAAAAAAACACGGTGTAACATCTCCTAGTAAGATTTTTCCTAGCCCTTAAGATGGTTGTTGCATAGATGCGTAATCACGGACCTTTGTTAATGACTGGTTCGCCGAAATGTCAGCTGCATTGTTAGCTTCACGAAAAACATGTTGAATTTGCGTCTGTCATTGTCTACTCAGTTCCTTTATGTTCCTCATTATAGCCAAATTATTGCCCACGGTATTTTCCCCATTCACCATTCTAGCTACTGCCAAACTATCACTCTCCACCAGTACCTTGCAAAACCCACTACCCCAGCCTATAATTTAAAGGGTAAGTATATTAAAATTAATAATATATACAAAGTATATTAATTTCACGATTTTTATTTACTTCATATTTAATTAGTGCTTAAACTTACAAATAGTAACTTAAATTGATATTCCTTTTAGATATTTGTTTGATTAACGTTCATAATAATATGTAGCAGTTTCACATTTTGACACATAATAAAAATAAAAATATATATGTTTAATAAATTTTAATTATTTTATTTTTAACCTTTCATAATATTTTAATTATTAATTTTATAAAATTTAAAAATTATTTATAATTCTGAAATAATTTTGTATAATTATTTAATAATATTTAAAAATCACTCTAGAATGAATCGGATAAAAGTTTATCCCTTTTATTTGAACATAGACAATCATTTGCTTAAATTCATTATGGATGTTTTAATAATTTTAGTAAGTTCAATATTTCTATAAATTTTAATAAATTTTAAATAATTTCCTATGATTTTATTAGATTCATCTTGGTTGTGATTTTTAAATAATTATTAAAAGATTATTTATTTTTGGGTTCTTATAATTTAAAATATTTGTTAACATAGCATTTTGTCATTACTCATCCATTAATTTCACGTCAGTTAAAAAAATTTGAAAAAAGAAAAATAGATGGCCAATTTGCACTATTTTTTTACGTACGGGGGCTAATTTGCCCATTTTTTAGTATAAGTGATAAAATGTAATTTTACTCCTAATACAAATATCTCGATGGTACTTTTACTGACCTTAGACTTGACATTAAACTTGTCCATGGACAAAGTAGCCTACTCCACTCAGCCCCACTTGGGCAAAATTCTTTGTCTTTAGGTAAACTCGAATTTAAATTAAGCATTTTAAAATATTATTTAAATTTAATTATAAAATTTATAAATATAAAATAATATTTAATTTTTAAACAATAATATGAATTTTTTGCTTTGGATTTGAGACTAGGCTTCAACTTAACTCATAGATACCTCGACTTGATACATATCAATTGTAAGAACATGCTTCAAATTTTGCTTGTCCAACTTCTCTAAAACTCTATAAATCACTTTTTCGATTTTTATCATATCCTTTCACACATTCAAACCCTAAATCGATGAAAACACTTAAAACTTTTGAAATAGAACTCAATTTATTGTATGAGTTTTTTTCCAAGATTATGTTGTTAGTGTTATTAAAAATTGTTCTTAAATATGTTGTATGTAATTATTATTGTCATATAGTAAATTAGTGTTATCGTTGTTGGATTATATATTATTAAGAATTATTAATTTTATTAGTATTATTCCTAATATTAATAATCCTCAAATGATAAGATGGGGAATCGATTTATCGACCTAGTCCATTATAATGGAACAATTAATTCGACCAAGATAGTTATCATATTTGTTCAAAAATACAAGTAGAGGAGTGTTTGAAAAATACAGAAGGATATATATAGGGCTGTACAATGTATTTGCAAAACTTAGATGATAATGACAATAGAATCATATTGACAACAATGAATAGACCTATCCAAATGCTAGAGTTGACGACCCCATTTCCATTTACAATAATTTAAAAGAGCATTCACAAGGACTGATTTAAGTATCCAGGGAGAGCCCTTTGATCAGGCAGCTTTATTGAAAATTTCAGATCTAATGACACCTTTCAAGTGCAAGAAATAAATGGCAGTCTAGTAGACAATGATACAAGTTTGAAAGCCAAATTCTACCACTTTCAAAGTAACATTGAAACAAAAGTAACTAATCAAGTAGAGGGTTTGAGGTACTTCAGAAGTAACACACGAAGACAATTAAAAGCAAAAAGAAGATGATATGAATCTTTCTTAGCTGGTCATATTTATAGAAGACATGATTGTAATCTTTATCAACGTGCTTATTTTACATTTAATAGTTAAAATATTGTGCCCATAGTTCTTGGTTTGTTCCTCTGTCCCTCAGAAACAACTTATTGCCATTTTAAACTCTTAGTCTTTTGGGATTAGACTAAATCATTGTCATGAGTTTCCCTAGCATGAAAGTGAACTGTAGCACCGCATCTTATCAGACTAGTTCTTATTTTCCACTACATTTTACTTTCAGGCAGTATATACTTGTATATCTTCAAGGAGCACTAGGCAGAAACAGGTGTTTTTCAATTAGTGAATTTACCTTCTATTAAAGAAAGAAATTGTGGATACTGTTCCTTTTCCCATGCTTTTATTAGTACAGAGCTCAAAAGCCATGAAAAGGAAGAAAACAAGACAAAACTCAGCAAAGTCTTAGAAAATACATATCTCAGTTACATTACTATGCTATCACGTGCCTTTGCCGCGAAATCAGTTTAAACTGGAAGTGGAAGTCTCAAAATTTCCAGGACTACTGTAAGTTCACTATTCAGAGTGGTTTGAACTGTTGATTCTGCCCGTCAGTCAAGCTAATTTGTCGTCTGAGCTTAGCAATATGAGCTTGTACCTACACATTCCAGTTAAAATATCCAAACATTTGAATTTCTTGACATCTCTATGTGATAATGGTCCAATTATTTTGAAAAGACGTGGGTGAACAAGTTTGTGAACAAACCAAATGTAACTGGAAGCAGAAAAAATAAAGATGCTTCGCATTTCACATTTCACATTTCAAGAATATGAAACTCATCCTAGGAAGTAAATCATGCTTGCTTACTTGCTGACGAGCAGCTACAAGTTGTAACAGCTCATCTGCTTCAGAGAAATTCAAGAACCACTGGCCTAGGGGATGGTCCTTGGTGTCACCTCTCTTCTTTTTACTTTCATCTTCAGTTGATATTGCAAGCAATTTAGAAGTATCCCCATGAAACATAAGCATAACACCAAACAAAAAACTTCAAAGGGAAGGCATAGGAATAAACCTGGGGGTGGTAAAGTACGTAACACCAGCTGGTAACCTGGGGAAGGTTACTGCTAGTTGATTCTGCCCAAAAAAAAGTGAAGTTCACCCATGTCTTTTAGAGAAAACTTGTTGTGAAGCTGCTTGATGACCTGGCTGATTTCTTTAAATGAGCTACCTGTCACAACTATATCATTTACATACACCATTAGAAAAATTGTTGAGGCATCAGTCAATCGAAAAAATAGTGATGGATCAGCTTTAGAAGCTTGAAAACCAAGGTGTTTCACCAAAATTTGCCTCAAGGCATGAAACTAGACTCGAGGGGTCTGTTTTAAACCATACAATGCCTTGTTTAATTTACACACAAACTATTTTCTACTGGCTTCGTGCATCTCAAAACCTGGTGGTTGATCCATATAAATTTTCTCAGTTAATGTGCCATTAAGGAAAGCATTATTCACATCAACTTGCCTTAACACCCATCCATTAATAACACCAATTACCAAAATAGTATATATTGTTATAACTCGAACCACAGGGCTAAAAGTATCAAAAAATCAGAATCAGCATGTTGAAAGAACCCCTTAGCCACTAGTCTTGCTTTATACCTATCCACAGACCCATCAATCTTATTCTTCACTCTGAAGAACCACTTACAACCAATTGGTCTTCTAAAAGGTGAGAGAGGGTAAAGGCTCCAAGTATTATTCATGAGAAGAGCTTGTAACTCACTGTTCACTGCACCTTATCAGTGAGACAAGCTCATTGCTTTATGAATATCAATAGTTACAATAGCAGATGAACCAGCAATGTAACATCTTGAAATAAGGCCTAGTCGGAACAGTGGTTTCTGGACCACAAATTTGATGAGAAAAATTTCATTTTTATTATATTTTTATGGTCTACGATTTCACAGAATAATTTCGTGAAAATTTTGTTCGAAATTTTTGACGTTTGATCTGTCAACAAGTAAAAGCTGAGCATCAAGTGCCTTCAGGATTATTCCAACCGGTAATGGTACCTGAGTGGAAATGGGATAAGATTACCATGGATTTTGTAACCGGTTTGCCTCTGACTCCTAAAAAGAAGGATGCTGTCTGGGTAGTGGTTGATAGGTTAACAAAGTCGGCTCACTTTATACCGGTACGTGCCGATTACTCACTTGATAAATTAGTTGAATTATATATTGCTGAAATTGTGAGGTTGCAGGGGGTACCTATGTCTATAATATCAGATAGAGATCCGAGGTTTACCTCGAGATTCTGGAAAAAGTTACAAGAAGCTTTGGGTACAAAATTGAATTTTAGTACCGCGTTTCATCCACAAACAGATGGTCAGTCAAAAAGAGTAATCCAGGTACTCGAAGATATGCTTAGATGCTGTGTTTTAGAATTTGAAGGCAGTTGGGAGAAGTATCTATCTTTGGTTGAATTTGCCTACAATAACAGTTTTCAGTCAAGTATACAGATGGCACCGTACGAAGCCTTGTATGGTCGCAAGTGTCGGACTCCTTTATATTGGACCGAACTTAGTGAGAAACAGATTCACGGAGTTGATTTAGTTAAAGAAATCAAAGAGAAAGTAAAAATAATTCGTGATTGCTTGAAAGCTGCTTTAGATCGACAAAAGTCATATGCGGATTTAAAAAGAAAAGAGATTGAATTTCAGGTGGGTGATAAAGTGTTATTGAAGGTGTCACCATGGAAGAAGATTCTGAGATTTAGCCGAAAAGGCAAGTTGAGTCCGCGTTTTATTGGGCCGTACGAGATTATTGAGAGGATTGGATCAGTGGCATATCTGTTGGCATTACCGGCAGAATTAGAAAGAATGCATAACGTGTTTCATGTATCAATGTTGCGACGTTATCGTTCTGATCCTTCACATGTGATTTCTCCAACAGAAATTGAGATTTGATCGGACATGACCTATGATGAGGAACCGATTAAGATTTTGGCTCGAGAAGTAAAACAGTTGAGAAAGAAAAGTATAGCTTTAGTGAAAGTGTTATGTAAAGACATGGAGTAGAAGAAGCTACGTGGGAACTGGATGAAGCCATGAGAAAACAATAACCAAATCTCTTTACCGGTAAGATTTTCAGAAACGAAAATCCCTAAAGGGGGGAGAGTTGTAACAGCCCGATTTAGGGCCAAAACGAAATAGTGGTTTCGAAACCACGAATCCGAGGTTGAAAAAAAATATTATTTTGATTTAGTTTTAGTGTTTATATTATGATTACATAATTGTGTGAAAATTTCGTTGCGAAATTTTATCGATTGGGTGTTTAATTTGACGTTTAGGACTAAATTGAAATAGGTGAAAAATGTGTGTGTTCTAGTTCATAAAGTACTTGATTGAAATGGGGGTTTTAAGTAGAGGTCCTTAAATGGCAATTAGACCATTATACTTTATATGGACAAAAATTTAGACATGGATGGAATTTTTAGAAAGTTTAGTAGTAAGGGCATTTTGGTCATTTGTATATTAAATGAAATAAAATGGGAAAAATAACACAAAAATGTGTTCATCTTCATTTAAGCTTGGCCGAAACTTACATGTTCTCCATAGTTAGGGTTTTTCCAAGCTTTCAAGCTCAATAGTAAGTGCATTCAAGCCTCGTTTTTAATGTTCTTTACATTTTTAAAATCCTCGTAGCTCGGTCTACCTATTTCTACCATTATTTCAAGTTAAGGTTTATGTTTAAAAATTTACCCATGAATGATATGCATGTATTTTGATGTTTGATGGTAGAATATGAATGTTTAAAGTTAGGAGAATTTGATGTTGTCATAGAAGAGAAAAATGTTCAGCATGTCATAAAACATAAGAATAAGGACTGAAATTAAATTTCTGAGCCTAGGGGCAAAATCGTAATTTTGTAAAAGTTAGGAGGTAAAAATGTAATTTTTCCATAATGTGGTTTTTGGATTGAAATAAATAGTATGAGTGTTAAATGAGCTAAATGTGTTGTTATAGATCAAGAAAGGCGTGGAATCAACCTCGAACGGGGAAAAGAAAAGATTTTGGACTAAATTGCAAAATTCTCATATTTTGCACCAAGGTAAGTTTGTATGTAAATAATATATTAACTTCATTTGCATTCTTATATTTCAGCCTATTATATATATTTTAGCTGATTTTGAAGCATAAATCGACTATTGAAAGAATGGAAATAAGTAATAGAGAGAGAAATCTCGGTTGAACATTCGGAAAGATTGAATAATATAGATGGAATATAGCTAGGTCACATGTATGGTGCTGAGTGCACATCGTAAAAAGTGCAAAAGTTGAGTTCTACATGTTAGAGGTGTCTAATTGTTATGAGTTTTTAAATTAAAGGTACTTAAATGGTAATTAGACCATTTTGAAGTTTGTGGACAAAAATGGACATGGTATGATAGGTTTTTAAAAATTTTCATTTAGGGCATTTTAGTAAATTGGTAATTAAATGAATTAAAAAGCCAAAATAAGCCAAATTTGCTCATCTTCTTCCTCATGGCCGAATGTCTCATGAAAAAAACCATGGATAGGGTTTTCAAGCTTTCCAAGCTCATTTATAAGTGATCTCGAACATCGTTTTTAATGTTCTTTACATTTTTGAAGTCCCGGTAACATGATCTACTCATTTCTACCATTATTTTGAGATAGGGTTTATGTTTAAAAATTTACCCATGAGTAATATGCATGCATTTTAATGTCTAATGGTAGAAAAAGAGTGTTGGGTGTTAAATAAATGACTTTTACTAAGCGGTTTTCGATGAAAACATCCAAAAGGACCGTTTTGTAAAAGTTGTAAAATTGGTCATAAAAGGGTGATTTAGTGGAAATTTTGGACTGTCATAGTTATGAAAATGATTTAGATAGGCTTAAAATGTAAGGAAACTGAATAAAAATCATTTTACGAGTATTGGGGCAAAAGTGAAAATATGTGAAAGTTTAGGGGCCAAAATGAAAATTTGTAAAAATATGATTTTTGGACCCATATGAATAATGTTACTAATTAGTAGGCTAAATGTGATATTATAGATCAAGGAAATCGAGATTCGGGCTTAACTCGGGAAAATACAAGGTTATGGACTAAAATAGTAAATTGCCATTTCTAGATCCGAGGTAAGTTCGTGTGTTAATAATAATGCAATACCATACAAGAATTGTAATTCTCTATTGATATGGCATAAATTGTATGATTTAATATGTTTAGAGAAGTTGATGAATGGTGTGTATGATATGGAAAATGTAATGCTTGTTGTGTCATGTGAAATTGAATGACAAATTATTGTTACATGAATTGAATGTTAAATTACTATTACATGGGTTGTATGAATTGCTACACGGTTGTACTTGACGAGATTTCGACGAGTAAGTTCGAATAACTTAAAGTAAACCTCTAATATGCATAAATGCATGTTTTATGAATGCGTGATGGTTGTATATAATCATGGCATGAAAATCCATGAAATGTGTTAGTAATAAATATGACAAAATGATAAATGTATCGGTTGAATGAATAAGAGATATCTGATGGATATGCCATTCTTAATTGATACGAGATCTTGCATGTGTTGCAGAAAAGGATTTAGCCTGGACGGGTAATCTGTTGATCTCGGAATAAAAAGGATCTAGCTCAGACGGATGTTCTTAAAGTGATCTAGCCTCCCGAAGAATATGTGTAAAAGGATTTAGCCCGGACGGGTAATCCGAATTAGGGTCTGAATTTAGCCTAGACTGGTAATTCAGATCCGAGGTCATTGAAGGTGTTTGTCGTCACAAGGGATTTAGCCTGGACTGGTAATCTCGACATCACTCTATGAGTTTATATTTCGGGGGATTTAGCCTGGACTGGTAATCCTGCCGTAAGATGTGAGGTTCGCAGAAGTGTGTGCTTAAAAATGATCACTTGTATGATTTGATGGTAAATGGTTATCCATCGAGATTCTAGAAATTCAACGGGATCAAAATGACAACTGAGAATGGAAATTCTTGAATCATTGAGCTCAACTAAGATTAATACTATGATGTTTTGTCATGAAACTAATTTGATGGTTGAGTGCATGTGATAGGGAATTATCCTATACTTGGGATGTATGACTAAGTATGCCCATGAGAAATAATGACGTTTATATTGAGCTCTATTGTGAAAAATGAGTAAGGGATCCATGAAATGGTAAGTTCATGATTAGTTGGAAATGATCTTATGGTAGTAAACATTATATTGTACCAAAATAGAATTGGATAGCAGCACTAGTCCTACTTTGAAAATTCACCAAAAATAGTGGAAATTGAGTTAGAGATTGAATTAAATATGAAATGAAATCTTATTGAGACTAGTTTCACATAGAAGAAACGTTACAAGAAAAAGAATTTAATATTATGAGATATTCAAATTCTCATGAGACAGAGTCAAAATGAGTTTGGAATCCACTGTTCTAACTTTGGAAAATCACTAACAATTGAAAAAAAATAATTATGAGTTAAGAATCATATGAATGAAATCCTCAATGAGTCTACTTTCAAGAGAAAGAGACAGGAACATTATTCGAGTCTCGTACTATGAGATAAATAAACTTTTGTGAAGAAAGGCCGAAGCTGTTAAACTGCAAAATAGGGGAGACTTTGAATAATAAACTGCACTTATTGGCTAAACCAAAAATTCTAAAAATTTTATAGTAAGAATATATATTAGTATATTTTCTGGGAAAATTAACGAATCTTAATTTTGAGTTCTATAGCTCCGGATATAAATAATTTAATGACTATGACTCGAGAAAATAGCTTAGCTGGAATTTGAATAATAGAAAGAATATGAAAATAGCATGTTATCGCATTGCTTATTATTTTCATGCGAGCTTACTAAGCCTAAAGCTTACTCCCTCCTTTTCATTTCTTTTAGTTTTTTCAGGTCAAATCGGTGTTAGAAATCGTTGGAGGCAGCATCACACTATCGAGCCATTATCTGTGGAGTATTGATATGTGTATGTTAAATGTTTTCAAGTGAGTGGCATGTATATGGACTTAATTTTTCTATGATGACTATTGTTGTGATTAGCCAAAGGTATTGGCTTATATTGATTTGTTGTTTATAGCCATGAGATGTGGCTTATAATGATTTTGGCTTGTAAGCCTATTTATCCATGATATGTGTTAATGTCTTGTGATGTGGTTATGTGATTGTGCTTGTTCACTACATATGAGAAGTATATGGCATGTGTACACGATGAATGCCTTAGGACCGTTCGAGGCTGTCATGGTCATGGAATGATTGGGTGATATGGTAATAAGTTGTTTGTGACCTCCACATGGATGTTGATGTATAAGTTAATAACCATAACATAATGGTATAAGTGATTAATAAGATGACAAGGTCAAATGTATGTGTGTACATGTGAAAGTGACAAAAAGGCTTGGAAATTAGCCTAAGTTTTGACCACACGGGTAAAGACATGGCCGTATGTCTCAGACGTATAGAGGACACGGCCTCTGGCCACGGGCGTGTGCCTTGGCCATGTGCCCTTAAACGGTTGCTGACGTCATAAACAGAGAGTTACACGGGCTGAGGACACAGGCGTGTCCCAAGCCACACGGGCTTGTGTGACTGCATGGCCCAACCCACACGGGCGTGTGACTCTCCGATGCAAGAAAAATTGGTTAAGTTGCCCAAATATTTTCAAAGTTCTCGGTTTAATCTCGAACCACCCCAATGTATGTTATAGGCTTCGAAGGCATGTATAAGGGACGATATGCATGTGTTTGAAAAGTTTTAATTTTAGGTGAAATTTGGTGACCCGGTTTTGTATGTTAGTGAATGTTTAAGTCTGGTAACGCCTCAAACCCTATCCCGAAGTTGGATATGGGTGAGGGGTGTTACAATCAATGGGCACAATATTAGATGAACTAGTTACCTTGATGACATATATTTTTGGTTTAAAGGTTCCTACTTTGCTACGAGTAACCATAGGATGAGTATCAGTGGCCTGAGATGGTTGACTTTGAGTTGGACACTGAGTTAGTGGATGGGAAATAGGTAACACATTATTTGAAGGTGAAGATGTTGACACACTATGAGAGGCTGATACAGAAGCTTAATTCATTGGTGTATTATATTGCAAAGATAGATTTGTGGACTCATGAGGTGACACTTGATTTGCAACTAAAGAGGATTGGAATATAACTAATTTAGAACTAGATGATATAGTTGAGGGACTACTAGACAACTTGGATGTATGTAAAATATTTTTAAATGGAAAAATATTTTCATGAAACGTGACATGATGAGACACAAACACCCACCTGAAGGATCTCGACACCTATAACCTTTGTGTTGAGGAGAATAACCTAAGAATGTACATAGAGCTAATTAAAATTGAAGTTTGCTAGTGTTATAAGGCCTAAGTTAGGAAAACATAAACAACCAAACACTTTAAGTGGCAAATAATCAGGTTTAACACAAAAAAGTTTTTCATAAGGAGAGATACTACCTAGGAATAAAGAAGGTAACTTGTTTATCAGATAAACTGCACTACTAAAAGCTTCATACCTGTAAGTCAAGTGCATGCATGTATGAGCCAGCATGGAGAGACCAAATTCCATAACTTGTCTATGTTTTCACTCAACAATACCATTTTGCTCAGAGGTGTAAAGACACGTGAGCCTGTGAAAGATACCTCTTTGTGACAGATACCATTTCAATGCTTGAAACTACCTCCCTCCAAAGTACTTTTAATTTGACCCCAAGTATTCTTTTAGCTTATTGGTGAAACTGGGGAAAAAATGTAGCAACATTTGAATTTTTCTTCAAAAAAATAAAGCCATGTATATCTAGTATAAACATCTGTAAAAACAACATAATAAGAGAAACCATTAGAACATACTGGAGCTAGCCCCCAAACATCTACAGACACCATCTGAAGAGGAGCAGTGTATTCAGATTTAGAAGCAGAAAAAGACAATTTATGTTCTTTGCCCAGATGACAAGCAACACAACCAACCAAATTTTTATTATCACACACATGTACATTACAATGAGTCAAAGCTTTCTTAAGTGTAGCTAACATGAATGCCCTAGTCTAGCATGCTATACAGCTAAAGGAGCGAATTTGACAACAGTAAGACATTGTGTTGAAGTAGTAGGTATAGTAGATTTGACAACAACATTTAAATGCAATTTGTAGAGACCATCATGAACTAATCCTTGAAGAAGCACATCTTCATTCTGCACATCACGCACTTGAAATTTAGTATGAAAAAACTTAAACACCATATGGTTGTCATTTACAAATTTAGACTTAGACATCAAATTTTTAGTAATACTAGGCATAAACAAGAGGGACCTCATATACAATGTACGAGAATAAGTAAGTAAAGATATTTGACCAATATGGAAAACAAGTAAGAAAGATACATTACCTACATACACTTTACTTGGGTCATTGTATGAAGTGCTTTGTTCCATTATTGAAGTAGAGTGAATGAGATGATGTGTGGCACCAGAGTCTGGATACCAAGCATTATCTACAACAGTGTTAGACGTAGCAACAAAAGCTTGAGGATTAGGACTAAAGACGGGAGTAGCTGTTGAAGCACTTCCAGGCTACGATGTTGCACAAAATGGGTTGAACCATACATTTTTTAAGAGTTGGAGAAAGTGAGAAAACCCAATTTCCATATGGAACCACTGCCAGAGAAGATATTGGTAAGCTAAATCAAAGCACCCATGATGGCATTGATGATCCATTACCAAACATACACACATTTGCTTGTAGATATCGATAACCAGTACTATTATCAATAGCATCAAACCTATGATAGCAATGATCAATAAGATGCCATGTTTTTCCATAAAACTGGTACTAAATACGAGAGCCAAACATACGAATACATCCCCACCACGTGAAGAACTCGAAGTAGGAGTTGAATCACTATCTACCATTGAAATAGTCTGTTGATGAGTAACCGTATTTGCTAAACTAGGAATCTCAACTACATTAGATTACATTCGTGCTTCAGCATCAATAAGCATAGTAGTAATATTCTGAACTCTAGAAGGTAATTGATTTGTTGTTATGACAGTTATAACTTATTCATACTCAGGAGAGAAACCATTGAGAATGGCAATAACATGCTCATGCTCACTATTGATCTCACCATAACTAGCAAGACTATCACAGTAGCTTTTAACCTTTATCAAGAAATCTTTCATTGATAAAACTCCCTTATGCTGGGAATGGAGAGCACGTCTCTAGAACATTAACCTATACCTGGTCTTACTACCATATATAGTAGTAAGTGTATTCCATATTTATGCATTGGAATCCATGCTAATAAGTTTACGTAACACACTTTGGCTAACAAAAGAAAGAAGCCAAGATGCAAGCGCACTGTCCTGTTGCTCGTACAACACTAAATTAGGATTTTCTTGAAGCACACCGTTTTCATTAGAAATCATAGATAGAGGAACAACAGTTTGAGGATCAAGAAAACGTTGCAACTTGTTAGTTTTTATTACAAAAAGTACCTGTTGGTGCCATAGTAGATAATTAGAGTCATCAAAAAGAATATTAATTTTCTTGGAGAAAAAGAAACGACTATCAAAAACTAAATCAAAAACCATTGTTGGTGCAATGGGAACAGCCATGAATGCTCCACAGGTCCTCAAAAATCTGTAAAAAGAGAGAGAGCTCCAATACCGTGTTAAACAATGCAATAAAGATAGAAATAGACTGTTTAAAGTTTCAATTTCATTGAATCTTTTTCCTCATGAAAATACTTGAGCTAAAGTATTTATACTACAAGGAATATTGTTGCTAACAACAATAATAACATCACTAACCATATTAACTGCTAGTAACTAACTTAACAAACAACATTTATCTTAACAGGTGATATGTGATTATGATAACAAGAATTGTGAGTCAAACAAGTGAGAAATTGTCAGTTAGTAAAAAAAGTGGAGAAAAAAAAGAAGACCAGGCAAGAAAAGCAAGAGCCAATGAGCAAGCTAATTAAAGAACAAAGGCCATGGAGGAAAAGCCAGAAAATGGCAGCTGAGCATTTAATGGCACTATCGGAAGACGAATCCAATAGCCCAGATGATTTGAAGTTGTTGGTCCGACAGTTGATGTAACTCTACTGCAACGCAGAAAGCTTTATTCTCTTTCAAACCTGTCATCCCTAAAGCTCCTGCAACATAGAGAAGACAACGACGAAGAAAAAAATGGCTATATAAAATGAATTTTTTTTCAAATATTTGGGTAGATCGATTTGGTAGGGAAGGTGGGCTTAAGAATTTATTTACGAAAGGATTACTTTTGA
Source organism: Gossypium arboreum (assembly GCF_025698485.1). Lineage (NCBI taxonomy): Eukaryota > Viridiplantae > Streptophyta > Magnoliopsida > Malvales > Malvaceae > Gossypium > Gossypium arboreum. Next base: position 5,245,920 of record NC_069081.1, read on the forward strand.
ATTGCGATTGAATTAATTATGGGTTATTGTTAAATTGCTGCTCTGCTTTGTGGCATGCATCTTATTCTAATTCTTTTTCTTTCTTTTTGTTTGGGTTTATTTTTATTTGAGGGATAAAGACATAAGCGCGTGATTTAGAGGGATGCTTGAATTTAGGCACATTTATAAAACTGGGATCTCGTAAAAAAAAAATAAACCAAATGGAGGATTATATATATGGGAAGAGAGAATTTTAAAAGTAATTTTCTTTTCCTAAATTTATTGAATCAATAATTAGATAATTACCTTAGGAAAATGATTACTACATATTAGACATATTTTGTACGATGCAATAGAAATCAAAATTGTATCGAGCACTACTTCAATAGCAAATTCAACTTCCCTTTCAAAGGATAAACCAAGCAATTCTTCGAGAAACACATCGGTGAATTCTTGAACTATCAAAATTTGTTCTATTTTAAATCCCAATGCCATGGTTTCCAAAGTATAAGCTAAATACGCTTCACATTTTTTTTATGTCATCATTGATAAAATATTCGTCAAAGTATCAGCTCTACCTCAACATTTATTAGTTTACCATCCCCACACTGCAATTATATTTTTTCTGTTTACAGTTGACCATAACATCAAGCAAAGATAATCAATCCATACTGAGAATTATATCAAATTCATCAAAAGATAACAACATCAGATTAGTTGGAAACTCGCAATCCCGGATTTTCAATGGACAAGCTTTACAAATTTTATTGATAATTACACGCTAACCTAATAGGTTTGTTACCCTAATCTTAAATTATGCCAATTCTACTGGCATATTTCTTTCAGCTACTAATGTAGTGTAAATGTATGAATGAGTTGATCCAAGATCAATCAAAGCATGCATAGAAACATCAAATAGAGAAAATTTATTAGCAATGACATCGAAAAAAAGATCAATCAAGTATTTGCATCTATTTTACAATATCAATAGCATATACTATATTGTCATCATGATCACATTTCAATAATATAAAAGTTCAACATATATTTTTTACATTTTAATATCTATTAATAAAATCAGACTCAAGGATAGATAGTCAGATCAATCCACCAACACTCCAATATACGCACCAAAGTGTTGATCGAGCATAGTCAGATCAATCCACCAACACTCCAATATACGCACCAAAGTGTTGATCGAGCATAAATACACTGATCATGCAACACCCCTAACCCATATCCAACACCAGATTAGGGTTATGAGGCATTACTGGACACATCGGAACATTTCGTAATCACTTTACAATCAAAAGTCAAATATCGTCATATTATGATCAAACATAAACATTGAGTCCCTTTATTAGGTTAATGAGACCATAAACATACATTAGTAAGAGGTCGGGACTAAACTGAACACATTCACAAATTTCATCACATAGAAAATTTTTCCATTTTGTTGAGGTCACACACCCGTGTAACCAGGCCGTGTGTTTCACACGAGCACCAGACACACCCTTGAAACCCAACCGTGCCAAAACAGAGCTTATATACTGTCTTTTCCCCACGGCCAACAGACACGCCCGTGTGCTATGGTCGTGTAGTTCTTAGCTAACTACTGACTTAAGCCCACAGCCAACAGACATGCTCGTGTTCTATGGCCGTGTGGAACAATGCAGGCTTGGTTTAAGCCAAATTACCACCCCTTTTTAGGTCAACCCACAAGCATGGAAACAAGCATATATGTACAATCCAATCAACCAAGTTTTCATGCTAAAACACATATCATTCATACCATAATATTATCAACCATTTACATACTTATAAACCTTACCTATTTATAATGAACATAATGTAAGATTATATCAAATCATCATATAGTATCATTCCATGAATTCACCACACTTACAATTTTCTTTATCCAACTAAGCATACTACAATTTCAAATTAACATCACATATCATAAACCATTATCAACTAAGAGTTTAAACACAAATTAGCCAATTCACATGGCTAAATATATATACATCACAAAACATACTTCCACAACTACTAGCCTATACATGCCATACTTCAAATATATATACATTTTCAAAAGTACCAAAATGAAGTTCGATAGTGTGCTGATGATCCTAGATGATCCCCAAGCTTGCAGTAGCTTTGATATCTACAAAACAATTCAAACACACATCCACAGTAAGCTTTCAAAAGCTTAGTAAGCTCGTACTCAAATCATCAACATTATAAGAAACATATGAGTATTTGCACAATGTCAATCCATAAGATCATATCAACTCAATCAAATTCACATACATAATATTATCTACCACTTAGGTATCATACATACCTGGATCTTCCCGTACTTATTCACTTTCCTACTTACCTCTTGTTGAAGGTTATAAGACTTTCCATAGCTTATTTGTATTTTAAACATCCGCACACATAGTGCTATAAGGTTAGCCGAAGCTAGAATATTTCCGCACGCTTAGTGCCATCTCAAATAACCGAGACTTAGTCGGTATCGCACACTTAGTGCCTTAAGTAGCCGAAGCTAGTTTAAATCGCACACTTAGTGCCAAAATTAATTTAAATCACACACTTAATGCCAAAGCTTCCGATTCATCATCATATACATTTAGGTCAATTATTTAAACATCTATGTATAATCAAAACAGAAATATGTACTTATAATGCCATATTCTACGTACGAACTTACCTCGTACTCGAAGTTGTCGACTTGAACGTTTATTCTACCATCTTTGACTTCCCTCGGTCTAAATCCGAATTCCTCTTTTCTTGATCTAAATGTATTCAAAATTAACCCTTTTATTCACCAAATCATTCAAAACAATCCATATATACACAATTAGGGCATTTTGTAAACTAGCCCTCACATTTTCACATTTTGACACTTTAGTCCTTATTTCACAAAATCATAAAATACACAAAATTTCTTTGCAAACATGCCTAGCTGAATATTCATAGTGTTCATATAAGCCCTAAAATTTCATTTATTTCACATTTTAGTCCCTAAAAATAATATTTTTTACAAATTAGCCCAAGTTACTCAATTTCATCAAAAATTCAAAGACAACATATGTCAACCCAAAACATACCTTTCATAATTCATCAACTAACATCACAAATCTCATAGTTTCATCAATGGCATAACTCAAAATCATTAACAAAATCAAAAATTGAGACATGAGCTTTATAGTACACTAAGCAACGATCACAAAAACGTAGAAATTATCAAAAACCGATAAAAAATTATACCTCAATAGAGCTTTAACCTAGCCGAACCCTTAAGGCTTCTTTTTCTTTTATTTTCTTTGTATTTTTGGCAAGAACAAGGATGATAATGGCTTTGTTTCATGTTTTATTTTATTTTAATTACTTCAATATACATTTTTCCAAATTACCCTGGCATCAAAACATTAATATACCATCCACTAGTGTCCACTATTGTCATTTAATCATAACTTTGGTCAAATAACTACCTAAAGACCTCAAAATTCTAAAGCCAAGTCAATTAAGCACTTTTAACATCTAGCACATAGCTTTTACCTTTTTCGCGATTAGGTCCTTTTTGCAAATTAAGCACACAAAAATTAGGTCCTTTTTTGCAAATTAAGCACACAAACACTTAAATTTTTACACAAGATTTTTACACATGTCAATTTACTTATAATAGACACAGAAAATAATGTTAAAATATTTCTCTAACTCGGATTTGTGGTCTCGAAACCACTATTCTGACTAGGGTCAAAATCGGACTGTTACAGATCCCACCAACCACATCAGAATATGCTCGTATCCTCAGGGAATTTGTGCTAGTGATACGTTTTTAATCCCCAAGGCATTATAGAACTATCATAATATATACATGCATAGCGTTGAATCTCTTACCGACTAAAACAAACCTTATAACATGTCAACTATATCCTTGACTCTATTCGACAAAGTTAATAGGACAATTTCCATTATTAATAATGACCATATGTTATCAAGCTTGATTCATTATCACCTACCACATTTCTAACATGTTACCTAATTTAACTAACAAACTTAAATTATCTACAACAAATATTTTAAAGCTTTCCAACACTAATAATCTAAATCTAAACCTATTAATTCATCTATATATTGCTTGGGCTTTCATGATAAAGTACCATTCATCAATATTCCAACTATAATTAAAAAGAAAACTTACCAATTTTGTTGTAATGAGCCACGGTAATTGGGAAATGAAAGGAGGGTTTTGTTTTCTTGCTCTAGGTGGACGGTGAAGAAGAAGGAATGAAGCTTTTTTTTTCTTTTCCTTTACTTTCTCTCTCCCACTATCTCTGTATATATACGTAGGTAATTAGCAAATTAATTAGTCTAAGTAATTTTTAATCAAGTAGGTTAGTAAGCTTAATACAAGTTAGAGGGAACTGATTATACAATTTATACTTAATGGGATATGAACTATAAAAGGTTTAATTATTTCAAGGTCCTTGACAAAATTACACTTTAAGGCCCCTTTAATGTCTTTTAATCAAATTCTCCTATTATACTCACTTCATAACTAATGGATCCAATTAAATCCCGCATAATAACTCGACCCTTAAATTTTTGTACTTGATAAGTAATTATTCGATTCCCATTTTCGACACTACAGGAAAATAGACTTTTAGCGGCGCTTTTAGTGGCGTTTTAACAAAAACCGCCTCAAATAATAAACATTAGCGGCGTTTGTCCGAAACGCCACTAAAAACTAAACTATAGCGGCGTTTTTGGCAAAAACGCCACTAAAAACTGGTCAATGGCGGCGTTTTTGGCCAAAACGCCACTAAAAACTGGTCAATAGCTGCATTTTTGGCCAAAACGCCACTAAAAACTGGTCAGTAGCGGCGTTTTTCACCAAACGCCACTAAAAGCTGATCAATAGCGGCGTTTTAATCCCAAACGCCACTAAAAACTGATCAATTGTGGCGTTTTTATCCAAAACGCCACTAAAAACTGATTAATAGTGGCGTTTTTGGTCCAAACGCGGCAAAAAGTTTAGCAGGCATTTTTTAGTAGGGTAACCGACACTCGTTTTGATTTGATCTGATTTAATTTTCATATTATTTTCTTATTTTTATTTTGAATTCGATTTAATTATTTTCGTATTTAAAGCTAACTTTATAAAAAAATATAAACTACACTATTCATCACTTAGCTATGAAAAAGTTTCATTTTTGTTACTTAATTATGAAAAGTTACAAATTGATAACTAAACTATTTACAAATTTTTATTTAAGTTACCAAGTTGTTAAAATCGACGTTGTATGCCTTTCTGTAAACCCTTAAATCTTAAACATTAAACCCTAAACCCTAAATTTTAAAACAAAAACCATAAACACTAATCCATAAACTCCAAAACCCTAAACCCCCCCCCCAAAAAATCATATGGATGTTGATGTGTATATATATAGATATTAATGTAAAAGCTTATGTTTATAATAAATTGTGGAGCAGTACTTAATATTGATTAAATTTATTTTTAGATTTAGGGTTTAATATTTAAGGTTTAAAGCCTATGGTTTAGGGTTCAATGGTAGAATATATTTTAAGTTTATGGTTTAGGCCAGTTCAATGGTATAGTATATATATTAAGTTAATGGTATGGGCCGGGTTTGTTATCTTGGATTTGGGGTATAGTGTTTTAAATTAGTTTGTTGTTTGGGGTTTAGTACTATTTTAAAGTATTTAGGATTTAGGGTCTTAATGTTTAAGGTTATAAGGGTTAGTGTTAGGGTTTAAAGGTTAATTGATTAAATGATGTTCTGGTTGAATCTAAGTTTTGGAGTGCTCGTAGTGTGGTTTAATTAAATACTTGATCTCATATTTATACATGTATTTATGATGTCTATGTTTATATTCCCAGATAATTACGCATGGATTTAGTATTATATGAAATTTGATGAGGTGGTTCATAAAATTATTGAGTACTGAAATGTTAACATGAAATTCTTAAACTTGAATCAATTTTAAAAATAAAATAAAATAAAATTAGTATTTTTATTTTTAAATTAAATTCTAATTATAAAATTCGTGAGCACTTTAAAATTTATAGCCTCATGATTAAATATTGAAATTGAATTTATAATTTCAAAATCTAAAAATAATATGTGTTTAATAATGTATCAATTTCCGAGTATTACAAGATGCTATAACTTTCTTTGCATGTAATGGACTCTCGAAATTAAACTCGTCTTACTTTAATTTTAAGATGCAGATAATAATGATCTCATAAAAGAATTTTTTAAAATTTTATTTTATGAAATGTAATTTTATAAGTATTGGTCACACCTAGTTAAAAATATTCTTAATAAAACCCAATGTTTTAAAAATTTTCATTTTTCTCAAGGTTGTCAAGTTCATTTTTATCATAAATGGTTTTGAATATATATATATATATTATTTGAATTCATTTCATGTTTTAAATAATTATTAGAAATTATTTACCTAAAATTTAAATATTAAATATTTAATAATAATTATTCAATATAATTTAATTTTTTCAAATTAGATATATTGTTTGAAAGTAAACAAAATTAGTTTAAAAGGAATTTAAGAAATAATTAAACTATTAAAATTTAAATGCATTAGTGGCGTTTTTGTAAAAAACGCCGCAAAAAAAAATTCAAATCAGGCAAAACGAAGTCGTTTTATGATTTGTGTGCAGAGGCATTAGCGGCGATTTTACAAAAACGCCACTAAAAATAGAGAATTAGTGGCGCTTTCGTAAAAAACGCCGCAAAAACTGAGAATTAGTGAAGCTTTTGTAAAACGCCACTAAATGTTTAATTGAAACGACGTCGTTCCAAGTGTGATTTAGTGAAGTGATTATCTTTAGTAAAACGCGCCGTTTTTGTTTCATCCTTTTCATCCTTTTCATACCCGAAACCCCTAAATTTCCCCAAATCAAAATTTCCTTCTCCCCTAAATCGAAATTGCCCCTAAACCCTAAATTTCCCACACTCTGCATTTCCCACTCCTCCCATCTGTATCTAATTCTAAGCTTCTCTCACTCTCACAAAATTGCTCTCTGCAAGTATCAAAGGTTTAGATCGAGGAGAAAAAAACACCGTAAATCTTTCTTTGAAAGGAAGATCCGGGTATGCCTTAATTTTTCTTCTTTCGCTTCTTTCTTTGTCTTTCTTTGCATTTTCAACTGATCTTGATGTTAAACAATGTATGCTTTATTTTATGTGCTCTGTATGTTTACACCCATTTTGCTTGATATACTAAAGACCGATTTCTTCGATGCAGATCCCCATCCCGAAAATAAACTTATCTGTAAAGGTTCAGAGGTGAGTTGTCTGTCTTTTTTCATTTCAAATTTTAAATTCTATTATAAGCTTCTTTCTGTAGAATTGCAAAGATGAAATAGAATTGAGAGATGAAGAATTTCAAAGAGAAAAACTCTGTAATTTTTCTTGATCCATAAACATGAAACTGCTAGAATTCAAGGGAGAAAAATGAAAACAAGTTTGCCACTGTTTCCTCCTTAATTATAATAATCAAATCCCTCTAAATGCGCAACCTTCATACCTTGGAAATATTTTAATGATCCTAGGTCTTTGATCTCAAACTCCTTAGCAATTACTTCTGTTAGGTAGTTGATTTCTTTAGTATAATCCCCAGCAACAAATGAAGAGGCCAGTCTAGATTGGTTGCTAGAGATAGCAAAATCGAAATAATATTAAATCTTTGTTTAGCATTGCATTTCAAACTTGCTTTTCAAGCCAAATAAGCTTTTCAACAACATAAACCAACTTGTATATTTGTCAAGAATTTGTCAAGAATTTGACAAAATAATTTGACAAGAATTTTTAAAATATTTTCACCATTTTAAATATAAAATATTCGTTTTCATATCATAAAAATTTAAAATTAATTATATATAAGTAAAAAAATAGAACACTATTTGGTTTTGAATAATTGCGATTCTTAAACTTGTATTTCATATCGGTTCGAGTCAGTTTTCAATTTTTTGGTTTTTCTTGCTTAGCCATAACCTGAATCAATTAACATGCATGAGAATGCAAAGTTGTTTACTCGGTGAAACAACGGAACAAACATTTCATGCCACTAATGCCAAAAATGCTTACAAGAAAGAATAGAGTACGAGCAAAGAGTGAACCATCGTCAATGTCGGCATCGAGCAGGGGCGTACTTGATGAGGATTCAGTTTCTTCATACTATAACCAACATAGTGTTGGCGGTCGATTCAGTTCAATACCGAAAAGATGGAATAATCTTCTTACTGAATTCATGAAAATACTAGATGCAGTGTAACTAATTTCATAATCCAAAGTTTCAGTGGTTAAATTTATAATGTTGTAGATTAGGTCTGATTTGTATTTAAATGTCCTAACATTCCTTTAAGGGTAACTTTAACATAAACCAACTTTCATAATTTTCATAATTTAATATAAATTTATTTTGTAACTTATACATGTTATTATTACAAACAAGCATTTAATACTATTTAGATTTTAGTGTTTCCAAAAATTTACATAAACATTAAAGAATATTTTTTTACCATACTTTCCTAAATTTTATGGTTAATAAAACTATGATCATAATTTGTTTCAATTAAGTCATTTTGTTTAATATTTATTTATATTTTTAATAGTTGCACCATACGTTGTATACTCCTTTGAGGTTCTTTTATACCATTTCAATATGTCAATGCCTTAGCAGTTGATGTCTTTATACGTTGTAGATTTAAATCTTTTATTGTCTTGATATTCTTTAGTTACTACTGTAATTATAGATAGGATCAGTAATGGCTTTCGCATCTGTTTCCTTGGTGTTGTAGGTGGTTCAAGTGCAGGCATATAAAACTCATTGGAGTGCCTCTTTTCTAGCAGTTTGGCATCAAATAATCAAGCAAACATTTTTTTTTAATTTTGCCTTTCACTAAAGGTGTTAGTTAAACCGCTTAAAGTTGATCCAAATCCTAGCATATCAAATAATAAAATAACAAATAAATAAGTAAAAAGTTTGAGCAACTCATCATTAAGAATTGCGGTGGTGCAAAATTCTCATATTGGATGGCAGATTCTTGTTTCAAGAATTTGTCAATTTTTAAAGCTTCGCAAATGTGATGAATTTGGTATACTTCAATATGAGCTTAAAGTTATATTTAAACCATATGATATAAGCATGCAAAACTCAACTTATTTCCATCATTTTTCATGATTCCTGTCTCATCTTTCTTCCTCATTTTGCATTAATAAAGTGTTTGATTGGATCTGCAGAGTACCCTTTGTTAGACATCGTTAAATACATGAGAGTGCTTTTGTAGTCGTTGCTTCGTTGAAGACCACACAGGCTAACACTCAGACCACAGGTGTGAAAACATTTAAACCTGGACCAATTTGATGGCTGTTTAGTTCGGTAATATGTAATTGTCCTGAGGAACAAGATGATAATAGCAATCAATATTATCTTTGCAGGTGAAGAAAGCTAAACTGGTGAGGTAGTGTTCATTTCAAGAAAATTAATGAAGGCATTCAACTGAGCTAGTTTAGCTTATTTGATTTTTATAAAGAGGTTAGTTGATTCTATTATACAACATTTATTCAGCAACTTAAATGTTGTGTTTTCATCTGCATGTGCTAATTATTCCACTAAGCTTCCTTTCTTTATACCGACCTTGTATTCAGGATTGTAGATACCATCCTGGTGACATTGCTATGCCAATACTAAATTCATTCAATCTACAATGTATAAATGTTGATGAGAAGTTATTGGCATATTGTGATTGAGTGTACCTTTGCAAAATTTCCACACTTCAATGGGTGGAATTTGTGATTGAGTATTTTGTAAAAGGCTAGTAAAAGGGTGGGTGGTGTTTTAGTATTTTGTAAAAGGCTAGTAAAAGTACCTTGGCTTCTAAGAGTGGTTATATTTCTTTAGTTTTGACATTTGAGTTTCAAATGAATTATTAGTATTTTAAGAGTGATTATTAGGTGGGATGAATAACCAAAGCTAAATCCGGGATCCTTACCATCTAATTACAACAAAATTAATTAAAGTTTCTTTAATTTCTGCAGATTATGTAATGTTAGGAAGTGTATGGTGAAAGGTGAAATGAAACAGAATTGGTCATCCACTCAAACCTTACACCATTTTCATTGACCATCAATATTCCATCAGCTTTGGTCATTGCTTTTATGTCAAGAAATGCCACATTTGCTTCCAAATTCTTCTTCTCTCATATCTCTATCTTTATCTATAACTCCCTTCTTTTATGCCCTTTTCTCTCTCTCTCTATATATATATATTCAGCAGCTTTATAACTAATTACAAAGTGCCATGTGGCATCTTTATATATAAAAAAAAACATATTCTTTTATTAAATGTATATACAAGTTCTAGGTACTATCGAGCATATGTGAATTGCATACTTTCTTGGCTTATTTATATGCATTTTCATGTTCAAATAATTAACAAATAATATTTTCCTGACTCCAGCTTCTGTTTCTTGGTGAGAGTTGAGTAGACCAGCTTGTTGAAATTATTAAGGTACGTTTTAGTTTAAAATTTTCATCATTAATAGTTTCATCATGATGATGTTGGAAAAATTAATCTTCTGGGGCTCCGATTTTGTACAGATTTAATTGCTGATTTTCCTTTCAAATATTGGATTTACTTACTTCACATTTGCCATCTAGTTTTCTGCCTTATGTTTTCTGTTATCTGCCATTCAATTTGCCATGATCCTTTTTTGGGCCTAATTTTATTTCCATGTTCTTTTGTAGAAATTAGTTATCCACAAGGTAATATATATAGATATAGCTTATTTCCATGTTCTTTTATATTTGGTTCAACTTAATTATTATTTGATTCAACTTAAGTATGAATTAATTTTATTACCATGTAGCTTGCTTGTCCATTAAAATTACAACAATATAGCTGACCTTCTCTCCAACCTTTTTTTAAATATTTTAAAGATTCAAAGTATATAGGCTAGAAACCTGACGGGTTGCCTTATATCGAGCTGTAAGATATAATGGATCCTCCCTAGGTGTAACAACGCCACGTATGATGAATCTTAAAAAATTCAAAAAGACTTGAAAAAAGTTCTATCGAGCTCATTTACTATTGAATATTTATTACCATGTAGCTTGCTTGTCCATTAAAATTACAACAATAGCTGACCTTCTCTCCAACATTTTTTTTAAATATTTTAAAGATTCAAAGTATATAGGCTGGAAACCTGACGGGTTGCCTTATATCGAGCTATAAGATATAATGGATCATCTCTAGGTGTAACAATGCCACGTATGATGAATCTTAAAAAATTACTATATTCAAATTACTATTTTTTATATTAATAATGTTTGATTTTAATATTTAATAATTTTAAATGTCTTTAAAAGTTATAACTAATTTTATCAAAATAGTATTAATATTGATCATTACTTAAATAAATTACATAACTTACATAACTCATATAACTTACATAATTTACATAACAACTTACATAACTCACATAACTTACATAATTTACATAACTCACATAACGTACATAACAACTTACATAACTTAACTAATACATGTAGTGTAATCTAATAATTTCCTTAAAAGCATATAGTTTAAAGTTCAAATTTCATAACTTACATAATCTACATAACTTACATAAAACATAAAAATATATCATATCAAGACTTACATAATAAACAACTTACTTGTGTAATTTATTGTCAACTTTAGAATTCAAGAACTACGAAATGGATAGGAGTTGGATAAAATTGTCAAGGGTAAGCAACGCCTATCGAAATGGAGTACAAACTTTTATGAATTTTGCATTTCAAAATGCAAGCCAAGAGAATATGATTCTTTGCCCGTGTAAGAAGTGTGGCAACATCAATTGGCATACTCGTGAAGTTGTCTACGAACATCTAATTGTTGATGGCTTTATTCGGGGGTATAAAAAATGGATTTTCCATGGAGAGTGTAAATTTAGTGGAACTTCTTCAACGATTAATCCGACTTATCCTAATACTGATTACCATCAGTATGTTAGACAAGATGACATGGAAGGTATGTTGCGAGATGCATTTAATATGCACAGTCATGGTGAACAATCGTTTCCACCTGCCTTTATTGCATCCGATGATTGTAATATTGGTGGAAATGTTTTTGGTAAAACGGGAACAAGTGCACCTTATGAGGAGCCAAATGAAGAAGCGGCGAAGTTCTACAATTTACTTAATGAAATGAACGAAGAACTTTACGAGGGATCAAAATATTCGAAATTGTCCTTCTGCATTCGTTTATTTCACTTAAAATGTTTGGGAGGGTGGACTGGAAATTCTTTTACAATGCTGCTACAATTTTTGAGAGAGATGTTTCCTTTTGCAAAAATCCCCCAATCTTGTCAAGATATGAAGAAACTAATAAAAGATTTGGCCTTGGGTACGATAAAATTCATAGTTGCCCAAATGACTGCATGTTGTACTAGGGTGATCAGAAGAACCAACAATGTTGTAATGTTTGCGGCAAGTCTCGTTGGATGAATGGGAATACAGAAGATGTGAATGCGGATGAAGGTGGGGCACAGTTAAGAAAGAAGCCAGTCAAGGTTTTGCGATACTTTCCCCTAATACCAAGACTTCAAAGGCTTTTCATGTCGTCAAAGACGGTCGAATCTATGAGGTGGCATAATGATCAACCGACCGATGATGGATTATTAAGACATCCTGTAGATTCTTTAGCTTGGAAATCATTTGACTTGAAATTTTCAAGCTTTGCAAGCGATCCTCGAAATGTGAGGCTTGGGCTAGCAGCTGACGGCTTTAATCCATTTAAAGTCATGAGTACTTCGACAAAGATGCCAGGCACGTGGTGCTTGTTCCTTACAATTTGCCTCCATGGATTTGCATGAAGCAATCTTCATTTATTTTATCAATGATTATTCACGGAGAAAGGTCCGAAATGATATTGACATCTATTTGCACCACTTATTGAAGAGTTAAAACAATTATGGTCGGGTGTTGAGACATATGATGTATTAAGAAAAGAGAACTTTTATTTACGTGCAGCTTTATTGTGGACAATTAATGATTTCCCGGCTTATGCTAATTTATCGGCTTGGAGTACTAAAGGACTTTATGCTTGTCCTTGTTGTGATGCGCAAACTTGTTCGAAGTGGTTGTACAATGGGAAGAAGTTCTCTTACATGGGCCATCATTGGTGGTTAGATGGAAATCATAAATTTAGATTTCAGAGGACTCTATTTGACGGTACTAAAGAGTACAGAAGAGCTCTTCAGCAGACCGTTGGATCTGAAATCTTGTTTATGTTAAAAGATATCAACTTTAGTTATGGGAAGATGAATCAACCACCTAACACGAAATCAAAGAGAATATCGAGGGATGAATCTGATGATGAATCTGACGAAGAGGATGATCCTAATGAGGCAGACTTGTGGAAAAAAAGAAGTATTTTTTTTGAGTTGTCTTATTGGGAGCATAATATTTTACGCCACAATCTTGATGTCATGCATATTGAGAAGAATGTCTGTGAGAACATAATTGGGACAATTTTGAATGTCAATGGAAAATCAAAAGACAATCTTCAGAATCGACTTGATTTAGTTGACATGAGAATTCAGCGTGATCTTCATCCTCAAGTACTTCCAAATGGGAAATATCGATTGCCGCCTTCTATTTTTTCAATGTCAAAGGAAGAAAAAGAGGTGTTTTGTATGGTGTTGAAGGATATAAAGGTCCCAGATGCGTATGCGTCAAATATATCTCGATGTGTGAGTCTTAAAGATCGAAGATTATATTCATTAAAATCACATGATTACCACATCTTGATGCAAGATTTACTCCCAGTTGCTTTACGGTGCTGCATGTCAAAAAATGTGACGTCTTGTATAATTGAACTATTCAATATAATGAAAGTTATTTGTGGCAAAGTTTTGGATGTTGAAGAACTTAAGAAAGTACAAGATCGAGCTACTTTGACTTTATGCAATTTGGAGAAGATCTTTCCACCTTCCTTCTTCACTATTATGGTGCACTTGGTAATCCATCTCCCTCACGAAGCAATACTTGGTAGACCGGTTTTTTATCGATGAATGTATCCAATAGAAAGGTGCTAATTTATTTGTCAAGTATTTATTTATTTCTCGTCTATACATTTAGTTACAACTTTTGATAAATATTGTATATCGTGTTTAGGTTCCTAAGCAAATTGAAATCTTATTGTCGCAATAAGCGTTATCCAGAAGGATCAATTGCTGAAGGCTACTTGGCAGAGGAGTGCATGACATTCTATTCTAGATATTTAGAAGATGTTGAAACACGATTGAATAGACCAAATAGAAATGCTGGGCTCAATGATCATAACTTGGCCGAAACTTATTTATTCCAAAGTTATGGAGAACCAATCAGCAAAGTTGAAATTGCAGAATTAGATGATATATCGTGGATACAAGCACATCAATATGTACTTTTTCACTACGATTTAGTTGAACCGTTACATAAGTAAGTTCTAAAATTTCCTCACATATTTGTCATTTTGATTTGTTTATCTTCTAACCAATTACACTTGTTTTTAAAATAGTGAGTACAAACAAATTTTGAGATCTCGTGCACGCTCTCAAAGATTGCAACATCGAGAGATTAATAAGTTATTCACAGAATCTTTTCATGAATGGTTAAGTCAAACGGTATGTAACTAAAGTTAATAAGTTACATATAATCCCGAAATTTAGTTAATTATTCAATTTACTTTCGATTCAATAGGTTTGGAGTGGAAAGGACGTCAATGACGAAGTTAAATGGCTTTCCTAAGGTCCGAACAGAATAATAAAAAGATATAGTGCCTTCCTCATCAATGGATACATATTTCATACAAAGTATCGTGAGAGAATGATGAGAAATCAAAATTGTGGAGTTGTTGTTAATTCTTCAATTACAAGTTATGCTAGTGCTAGGGACAGTAATCCGGTTGTGGGTAATGTGGAGTATTACGGACTTCTTACCGACATTATCGAGTTGGATTACTATGGCAGATAGAAAGTTGTCTTATTTCGGTATGATTGGGCTGATGTTAATACTGCTCGAGGAATTAAAGAAGATCAATTTGGTTTTACAATGTTGAATTTCTCTCGCTTGATTCACACTGGACAACAATTGATGGACGAGCCATATGTATTTTCCTCTCAAGTGAAACAAGTTTTTTATTCGAAAGATCCAACTGATGAGTGTTGGTATGTTGTACTTCGGAACACCCCTAGAGACTTGTTTGAAATGGGTAATGGAAGTAGAGATGACATCGTCGAAAGATCAGAAACATTACCTTTTCCAGAACAAAACTTAGATGAAAATATCCCTAGTACTAATACACAACATCAATGGGTTCGACATGATGTGGATGAAGATATTTACGAATAATGATGTAGTAAGATTTTACAACTTTTAATTATATGTAATATTATAATTTTAATCTTTGTCATGTTATATAATTTAACTATTTTATATGTACTACTATTGTTGTAATTTGTTACTAAAACTTTAATTATTTTATATGTATTGCGGGAAAAATGCGTAGAAGAAGAGTACGAGATTTAAGTATTGTCCGAATACTCCAAATTCGAAAGAAAGAAATAGTGAACAACAATGAGACAGTTGTTGGATCTTGAATATGCTTAGGAGACACTTGATGAGCTGAAGAATTTCAAAGTAATGTTATGTTCATTTTACATGTGTTGACTTTTATTATTGAATTATTTGTCAATTTTAATATAATAATAGTATATCATTTTTCAGTTGAAAGTAGTGGGACCTTGAGAGTTCGAGGACGTCGCTACTTAGAGATTTATACAACTTAGATCCCGTCGAGTGTGTTAAAGTAAGTAGAAATACTCATGGTCACTGTTGGATCTGAAGCTCGACTTTTAGCAGGCTATTTGGGCATTTTAGCACGAAATGCAAATATGTTGCCCATCAACTACTTAATCATGGCATCACATGCCCGATAGTAACAAAACCAGGCTCTCGCTAATATTAAGGTAACAAAATGTGAATGCAATTTATAATACTTTGGTTTAAGTTTCATTTATATTTACATTCTAAACTTATGTTTTTTAGGAGAGATTTGCTTTAGAAGTCTCCAATGATTATATCAAGAAGGCATTAGGTAAAAATGGAGAGACAATAAAAGCACTTTAAAGAAACAATATTTTAAGAAAGACATAAGCCTCGAGGAAAAAGTGAGAAATGTTCCGCCAGGAATGCTGAGGTATCAATGGGAAGATGCGGTTAGATTTTGGAATTCAAAGAAAGGAGAGGTATTGCGTATTTCCAAACTCTTATATATAGTGTTTACTATATACGTAATAATAATTTTATTATGTAGGACCATGAGCGAGTTGGAACAAGCAGCAGCAAAACAAAAATTCACGCATTACCAGGCGGTCGAGAAGTTTTGCTTCAGAATGAGGCCGAGGTATTATGAATTTATTAATTTTTTAAATATTAATAACTTTCTATTATTAAATAATATTCTTACTACTATATTGTAGGAAGTCAAATCCGGACAAAAGTTGGGCGCCTTGACTTTTTGAGATTACGATAGGAAGAAAGATGGATCTCCTATGACATCCAAGTTGGAGAAATTATGGTATATTCACTTAATAATATTTGATTTATTCTAAATATTTATAATCTTTAATTATAATTGTTTAATTCAATTCATCATTAGTAGTTTTAAATAATGTTAAGTTATGTTGCATTTCTTTTTATTATATATTTCGTTTCTAACTCTTTAATTGATTTTTAGGAGAAACTAAAGGAGAAGAAGGCGGAATATGAAGCGATTGCTTGAGTGATAGTTCTGTTAATCTTGAGAACATTGATAATGAAATTATCACTGAAGTTTTGGGTCTTGAAAGGTGCGGTCAGGTTCGATTTCAAGGATCCGGTGTTACCCAAGCCAATATTTTGGATCCGGCTCCAAGAATACATGCCTTCCTAAGTCAAGCTCAAGTCAAGTTCGAGGTTAAGAGACCGGATAGCTCGGATGCAAGCGAACACGGTTGAGCAAATTGCCGAGGTTCAACGAAAATATGAAGAACTCCAGCAACAACTTAGAGCGGAGACAGAGAGAGGGAGGCAATGGCTGCAGCGAGAGAGGCGAGGCACGGCGATGGTAGCGTAACGAGCAAAAATACGATGACCTCCACTTCTGACTTCAAGAGATAATGCATATGTTTCAAAGAATCACAAAAGCCGCCGTCTTAGACATTAGTTTTCTTATTGTAAGAATGTTTTTAAGTTTTGTCACGTTTAACATTATTGTAAAAATATTTTAAATTATACTTTATTTATTAATTATATCATATATCTTTAGTTAAATTTGAAGTATCATTTAGAATTAATGTTTTTAGTTGTATTTTTATGTTAAATTTGCTATTTTTGGCTGCATTTTATATTATATTTGTTATATTTGGTTGGATTTTAATGCAGGAAGGGCTGGATACTGGTGAAAAAAAATATTACAATCTGCCAAAATTAGCGGCGTTTGTAGAAAAAGCGCTGCTAAAAGCCTTGACCTCTAGCGGCGCTTTTTCCACAAACGCCGCTAAAACCTTTGACCTCTAACGGCGTTTTTTTTCAATAAACGCCACAAATTTTTGTGGTGTTACCTATAGCGGCGTTTTTTGCGGCGTTTTAGAAAGCGCCGCTAAAAGTTTTAGTGGCGCCTAAAAGCACCGCTAAAGGCTAAAAAAAGCGCCGCTAAAAGTCTATTTTCCTGTAGTGCGACTAATTCGATTTAATAAATTCGACCCTAAAAACTAATTTTTTCAACACTGTTAAAATTTGAATTCTTACTTCACAGCTAGAGATAGTTCCTTTTTATAAAAGGATTGAAATAAATATTATTTTAATATTTAAAAGTGGGAAATTTTAAATAAAATGGACTATATAAAGTTTTCATGTGCTTGTAAAATTTTTATAATGGGATTTCAAAATTTATAAGCGATTGAGTTTTAAATTTATAATTTATTTATTTTATTAAATTTGCCGATTCAATGGATAAATTAAAATTGATAGTTTAATTAGTTTAATTATCAATTCGATAATAAAACTATTAATTCAATTGTTAATATAATATAATAATAAATAATAAATGATATTTTCGTCAATTCATATATATACCATATAATAATAAAATTTACCTACAATAAACACTTTAATCATTTTATATAAAAGAATTTTATTAAAATATATAATTTATGTTTTCTTTTTATACGGTAAATCTTAATTGTGTTGCTATCGTGTAAAAGTACATAAATTATTATATTTTAAATTATAATAATTATAACTTAAAAATTTTAAAATTATTTAAATTCATTAAAATCTATCCGACTAGATTGACAATCGAAAAGCTGAAAAAAGCAGAGCGGACCCAATTGTGACGAATTTGATCCAGTATACGGTTGCCAGGTGCTGCAAATCGTTGATATTCCATTCTACCACACTTGGCTGATCACCAAACGGATTGTGTTAACGCGAAATAGCCTACCTGCTTCCAGGATGTTAAATTATTTTAATAAAAAAAATTTAACGGGACGTTTGAACCAATTGTCGAGTATGGAACTTGGCCGAGTCTGCTTGGCTTATGCAGTTATTGTTGTTAGTTGAATTGTACCTTTGTCTCTTGCCTGTTGGCCCCAGACATTGATTCTTTTACACGCCTCATCTATGCTGCTTATTGGAAGAAATTAGCAGCCATGAATGATGGTCTAAACCATCAACTTCTCAAAACCACCATCTTAGTTTCTCCATTAGTCTTTTTATATGCTTATTCTGATATTGACTCCCAATTTATACCGCAGATCGAGATAACAATCAGCCTAATATTGTTAGGTTTTACTAGTGTGCTTGCCTTGCCTAACAGGGAAGAAAAAAAAATGCTTGTGGGGCGCTGGTTTTGGGGCTTTACATAAATAGGACCAGCAAGAATTAGTCAAATCAAGAATCTTTTTTTGTCCATAATGAATTAGGTTACACTCTTGCAATAATCCATGGTTTCAGTGTCTTCATCTGTTGGCTAAAGGATAACAATTGATTGCCCAACCACCAAGTGCTTAGCTTTTCACTTTTTCAATGGTGGATCAAGATAATTACAATAACCACATCATTTCCATCCATTCATTTCAAACAGAAAATACCCTAGTTCTGTGTCAGTATATTATGGAATATTGAGTCTATCTGAACGGAAATAGATGTGAAAATCAACGAATTGGAAATATCTGGGTACCCAATCTCTTAACCTTTTGATTTCAGGCCTAGTCTTGGAAAGATCTTCTCGATCATGACTTACTGCCATTATGGACACTGCTATTGTGGGAGATGCCATCGTCCCTCGTCTCATCTACCCTTCTCAGTCCTGCTGTTCTTAGCGCTTGCATTGATGTTGCTTGCCTTATCATCTTTAATCAAAATTGAGATAGATATGGAAAGTACTGGGGACAGTATGACATGGCTAGTTTTGCTCGCAGCATTGGCAATACTAGTGGTTGTTCGTTTCTTGTCTGCAAATTCTTGTCGGCAACCTCACTATTGTGGATGTGGAAGATGTACGACATGGAAGTATTGCTACTGAATCTACCTTTTCTGATCCCTCCCTGGTTTGTCTAGTAATCCTACATGTTATTTCCTCTATGTATGAGTTCCAATGTCTTTGATCAACTGAATTGTGTGCATATATATATATATATATATATATATATACTTCTTCTTCTGTTCAATTTGTGAACAAATTTTTGGAAAATCTTCCAGGGTAAACCTGTTTGCCTTTCATTCATAGAACAATATATATTGCTTTCTGAAAGACTGATATGAATTTTGGATGTTGTTATGAATGAAACCAGAGTGCCTATGGATGTGTAAAAAATTGAAGTTTTTTTGTTTTTGTTTTCTGGATTTTGCTACATCTTAATTATTGTCCAGTTCTTAAAGTTTGAATGTGTTGATCATGTAGTTGTAAAGGTAAAAGTCAGAGGGAGGGCAGGTTGTTTAGTTTTAGAGGTAATATTTGCAGAATGCCCAGAAGAGGAGGCAAATGCATCTCAAACCAAACCTTTATGACTGAAATCATCATTTTAAATTACTTGGAGAATATACTATTCCAACTCATTTTCGATTCCTTCAAAACAAATTCAACAAAGCCGGAAAAGGGACAGATCAGATAAGCGTGTTGAATCTATAATGGAAAAGGATGAATGTCAGAGGCCGAAAGGGCCTCAGCTTTCCTATCATGTAAATTGTCCCATTCATGACAACCCAATTTAACTCAAGCTCACATTCTGCTATTACTCCTTATTCTTATAGAAAGTTGTAGATTTAACATCTATACTTTAATTTAGCCATTTTTACTCTTTATACTTTTTAAGTTCTAAACTTTCAATCCTCCCTAAACAAGAGTTGTTAATTCGTTAACTTATGCCATGCGTTGTCAACTTGTTATTCCACATACTACTCACTAAAGATCTAAGTAATGGATTATCTATCATCATTTACATCATATTGAAATTTCAAAGTTCAAAAAGTATAGAGACTTAGAATGAACCCATTGAAGAATATGGACGAACTCTATAATTGTACGCATAGTGCAAGACTAATAATTGAGTTTAACTAAACAAATTTAATTACTACTGTTTGAGTTGGGATTAATATTTTAAATTAAAAAAATACAAAAACTAAAATTAATTAAATTAAAGTATATGAAATTCTCGACTTTCATCACTATTCAAGTAAATCTATGTTTTTGTTTTGCCAACCATTGGAAATCTAGTGCATCTCACTTTTTTAAGTTTAGAACAACAATAGCATTTAAAATCATCAAAACTTAAAAAACCCTAGCCAAGAGTGCTTTGCTTAGAATCCTATCGAAAACAGTTTCTGCTACGGCTTAGGATGAAGGAAAGTGGTGGCGACAACGGTTTTGAAGGAAACGAGATCTCCCTTTTGGCAGAAGAACTCATTCAACTATCGATCAAAAGCTCTGGTGGAACCAAACGAAAAGCCAACTCTGATTTGTACGATATGGACAGAGAAATCCTATAATCCGGATAGCTTTAGGGCACAAATGAAGAGTATATGGAAAACAAGGAAAAATTCGAGCTTCAATTAGCAAGGCAAAATCTCTTTTTGATCGTGTTTGAAATTGAAGAAGATTTAGAGACAGTTCTGGAAGGTCAGCCATGGTTATTTCGTAAAAACTTAGTTATTTTTTATTGTTTGACTAAACCGATGGAAAGAAGTCAAATCAGGCTTAATTCATCCCCGTTCTGCATCAAGATAGGGCCATGCTTGCCAGAATTTGATAAAAAAGATCTACTGCATGCTATTGGGGTTACTTTTGGAGGCGTACTTAGATCTGAAATTAATGGTAAGTTTTGTCATCTTAGAATTATATTAGATGTGCAGAAACCCCTTCGTAGGGGTATTTTTGTCTCAAAAGACAACCAAAGAAAATCTTGGATCTCTTTTAAGTATGAAAAACTACCGACATTCTGTTTTGAAAGTGGAAGGATGGGGCATGGTCTCCAAGAATGTATTGGGATAAAACCTGAAGAAAAAAAAACAAAATCAGAGATGATCCACCTTATTCTTTAGCGTTAAAAGCATAATCAAATTTACTCGGAAAGGAAAGTTAAAAGTTTAATGCCCTCTCAAAGAAGATGCAACCTCAATGTTCGTATATAGGAATTATGGAGAAGATTCAGGAGATAAATCCACAAAAAGAGGATGAAAACGCTATTGTCCAGAGAGTACAAGATAATTTACAATCAATAGAAGTAGAGAAAGTGAAGAAGATGCAGGAGGAAGGGGCAACCGTGGAAAATAAAGTGAATGGGAAGAACGCTTCATGTGAAGAAACTTTGAAACCAATCAGGAAAATTAGTTGGAAAAGAATTGATTCAGTGAAAGTGATGAGCCATTATAGTGAATAAAGTATATTGAGAAAGAGAAAATCGAAAGAAATAGAAGTTGAAGATTGTTGTACAGAAGAGACCCGTGAAGATGAAGCAAAGAGAATGAAACATGATGGACAAGAGTTAAAAAGCAAATATGGCTCAATTTTGTCGATAGAAAATCAGAAACAAATTTATTTTCCCAACCAAAATAGATAGACGACTGCCAAAAGGCAAGCCGACCGAATGCAATGAAAACTATATGTTAGAATATCTGTGGATTGAGGAATCCACAGGCAGTGCGGAGGCTTCGGTTTTTGCTGAAGCAACATAATCCCCAAATGTCTTCTTTATGGAGACCAAAATAGATAGAAAATGTATAGAAAATATCAGAAGGAGATGTGGTCTTGCAAATGGGATTGACGTAGGCGCGGAAGGTTCGCAAGGTGGAATCTGTCTAGCATGGAAAGAAGAAATTACGGTTAGTCTAAAAATTTTCTCAAAAATTCACATTGATGTGTTGATCAAAGAGGAAAGTGTTAATGAAGAATGGAGATTTACAATGTTTTATGGTTCACCTTATGTAAGTAACAAAACTGTCTCATAAAATTTACGAAGGACCTTGGGTCAAGAAAAAAATCATCTTTGGCTGGTAAATGGTGACTTTAATGAAATAATGTATTCTTTTGAAAAAGATAGAGGTCAATCGAGGGAGGAAAAAAGGACGGAAGTCTTCCATGAGGTTTTAGAGGAATGTCAATTAATGGACGTGAGTTATACGGGGGTATGGTTTACATGGCAGAGAGGGAATCTACTGAAAACAAATATTAAAGAGAGATTGGATAGAGGCGTCGCAAATGAAAAATGGATGCATCTCTTTCCAAATGGCAATATTCATCACTTAATACACTCGACATCTGATCATTGCCCTCTTCTTATTAGTACAAATAATGAAAAAAGTTATAAGGGGATTCCTAGATTTAAATTTGAGGCATGATGGACCTTGGAGGAGTCCATTGAAGGAGAAATTAAGAAATCATGGGAGGTATCAAATGGATCGATCTTTGAAAAACTTGAAAGACTGCAAATCAGTTTGATAAGATGGGCAAGCTCAATAAAGAAGGGTTGAGACAGTTTAAAAAGTAAGCTTACAAAGGAACTAAAAAATCTAATGGATAGGGAGAGGGATGATGAAACAATGGCAAAGCTAATTGATACTAGAATTTGACTCAACATGGAAATTGATAAAGATGAAATGTATTAGGAACAAAAGGCACGGGCCAATTAGCTTCAATTAAGGGATAAGAATTCAGCTTTTTTTTCATAAATATGCCTTAGTTCGTAGATGAATTAACACAATTACTAGGCTGGAATCAGATGAAGGAAAGGAAATTTCTGATGAATTAGTAATTAATGAGGCCACTTTAAATTACTTCCAGAATTTATTTTCGTCTCATGGAGTGGGGAATTTATCACACCTCTTAACGGGTATTAACATTAATATTTCTTCTGATATCAATACAGCTTTGTTAGCAACATACACGGCAGAAGAAGTCTATTCAGCGTTGAAAGGAATGGGGCCCACTAAAGCTTTAGGTTGTGATGGTTTTTCAGCATTATTTTTTCAAAAGTTCTAGCACATTATGGGTAAAGATGTTGAAACTTTTTGTCTAGGAATTTTAAATGATGGTAAGGATTTTGACTCTTTAAACCTTACGGATATAGTGCTTATTCCAAAAACCCCAAACCCCACAAGCCTTGTCAATTTCAGTCATATTAGTTTATGCATAGTTATCTACAAAATTGTGGCCAAAACAATAGCAAATCAACTTTAATAATTTATTGGAAGATGTATTGATAGTGCTCGAAGTGCGTTCGTTCCAAGAAGGTTAATCTCCGACAATGTGTTACTAGCCTATGAAATTTTACATACATTAAGCCAAAAATATACAGGGAAAAAAGGATTCATGGCAGTGAAATTAGACATGAACAAAGCTTATGATAGAGTTGAATGGGCTTTTTTAAAGGAAGTAATGCTTCGAAAGAGATTCGCAGAGGAATGGGTTGCATTAGTTATAAGATGTATTTCCACAGTCTCTTATGTAGTGAACATTAACGGGAATAGAGGCAATGTTTTAAACCTACTAGAGGGCTCCGTCAAGGTGACCCACTTAGCCCTTTTATTTTTTTAATATGCAATGAAAGACTTTCATCTCTGATAAGGCTGCTAATAAGAGAGGGTTTGTTAAAATGAGTAAAGGCTAGTAGAAGGGGACCGACGATATCACACCTACTGTTTGCAGATGATTGTATTTTGTTTGGTGAAGCTAAAAATAGAGGAGCAATGATTTTGAAAGATATTTTGAAGGAATGTGAAATATGCTTCGGCCAATACGTAAACTTTAATAAATCGGCGATTTTCTATAGTTCTAACACAGCAGAGGGGAACAAAGAAGAAATCTCGGCTGTAATGAGTGTAAAGTGCTCAACAAATCTAAAAAAATATCTAGGACTTCGTAATATGGTAGGAAGATGGAGGAAGGAATCTTTTCAGAATCTTAAGGATATGGTTAAGCAGATAACTGAAAAATGGAGTACAAGGTTTCTATCACAAGGGAAAAAATGAGGTTTTTATAAAATTTGTACTTCAAGCAATACCAACTTGTGCTATAACATTCTTTCTTCTACCAAAGTCTCTATGTGGAGAATTAGAAAATATATTCGCTAAATTCTAGTGGCAAAAAGGAAAGAGAAAGAAAGGGATACATTGGTGCAAATGGAAATTTATGTGTCGCCCAAAAGAAGACAGGGGAATGGGTTTTAAAAACATGGCTTAGTTCAACATTTCCCTACTAGTTAAACAAGGATGGAGGATTATTAATAATCAGAATTCTCCTGTTACGCGAGTGTTTGCCAAATATTTTTCGAATGATCAATTTTTAAGTTCTCAGTCAAGAAATTCAAGTTCTTATATATGGAAAAGTATTTAGGCAGCTAAAGGAATTTTGGCAAAAGGACTATGCTGGCGAGTGGGTACAGGTATTAATATCTCTATTAATGATTATGCTCGGATTTCAGATGCAGTAAATTTTAGATTATCTTCAGTGGTTAATTCTATGCGATATTTTAATGTTAATAAGTTGATCGATAGCAATGAAAGAATATGTAAAAAGGAGTTAATTAATAATACCTTTTCAGAATAAGATGCTAGAGAAATCCTCCGGATCCCCTTGGCACGAGTAACTCACGATGATTTTCTGGTCTGGGGAGGTGAATCTTCGGGTGCATTTTCGGTTGGTAGCACTTATAAATTATTACAAACTTCTGATGAAAATCCTAGAACTTACGTTTTACAAACCATCTATTGGAAATTTTACAAAAAACTTTGGCTCCTAAATCTATCAATAAAAATCAAGATTATAATCTGGAGATTTTCATGGAATTATCTGCCTACAAAGGTCAATATGCAGTATAGAAAATTAGCCAACAATACAAGTTACCCTCGATGTGGAGAAAAAGCTAAAACAATTGATCATTTATTTCGTGAATGTCCTGTTACAGTGGAAGTTTGGACAACATTGTCAATCCAGAATATTCTCATGGTTACTAACATGGAATTTGTATAGTGGCTTACCTGGGTGTTTGATCAGTTTACCCTTGTCAATACCGCAATTTCTGCTGTGCACTCTGGGCCATATGGGAGATAGAAACACAAGAATACATGAAAAGAGAATTAGTACATGCAAGGAAATAGTAAACTTCATTAGCAACTACATTGTTGAACTCAATGGTCTTGAAAAAAGAAAATCAGTAATTACGAAGGAGACTAGAAGTTGGAGCCACCCACCTCGTGAGTTCATTAAAATCAATTTCGATAGTGCGTATGATAGGAATTATAATCATTCGGCTTTAGGTATTGTGGTCAGAAATGAATAAGGGATAGTGCTCTTATCTTGCTCAGAGATCCATCAAGGGGTCGTCTCCGCCTTTGCTGCTGAAGCAATTGCATGTCGAAAAGCAGTCCAAATAAGAGTTGAAAAGAAATGGTCAGCAATCATAATCAAATGAGAGTCCCTCGCAGTAATCAAGAAATGTAAAAACAAGAGTCAAGACCGACCACTGATAGGAGCATACATATATGATATTCAACAGAGAACAAATAGAACTAGAAATTTCATGTTCAAACATATACCGAGATTCGCAATCGCCCTTGCTCATATACTCGCAACAGAAACTTTAAAAAGAAAGGAGAAGGTGTACCTAGAAATGAATGTCCCTAAGTATGCCGAAAATCAAAAGAAGGTTGACTGGATGCGTGAACCAGATTGAGAAATGTTTTCAGAGAAGAAGGTATACGAGAAGAAAGCTTCAAAGAAAAGATAAGTTTTTTGAAAGAAAAGGCTTTCCTGAGTATTGAAATCATCAAACAAGAACAGAGAAATGATAGATAGCTGACAAGACAGATTTTAGATATTCTAATTGGGCATTCATTCGGCGTATTTATTGTCGTTCTAGACTATTCTGCATAATATCTAGATTTTTTTTGTTCTATTATTTAGGCCATTTTTAATTTTTGGGCCATTTTTAGGTATTTGTCTTTCTGATTCTTTTGGTTTTATTGCTATGAAAACTGCTTCTTTTCTTATTAATAAAAGCCTAATCTGAAATTTAGTAATAAAAAAAAAGTTTAGAACAACAGCATCGACCAACTACATTAAATCTTGATTTACTTAATGGTATCACCACTGATCTGTCACATTGACAAGGGCTCCAAGGCTATGGAATAAATTTTGAAATCTCTTTCATAAATATTTTTAAAATTAAATTTTATTTAAACAAAAATAGTTCTTATATGATATTATTTTGAATAATTTTTATATAGATTTTTTTACTTTTTTATTATACGTAAAATAATTAAAATTAATTATACATTAAATAAAAATGAAGTCTATTTAAATCGGATATTACGATTTTTTACTTATATTTCAAAATCAGTTCAAACACTTTAATTTAGATCTTATTGATTTTAAGTTTTTTTTTCAACACTACAATAACTGATATTCAATTTGACATGTATATGTCACGAGCCGCAATTCGAAGCCAGTGACCAAAGCACAAAGAGCGTCCCATAAAGATCTACATATTAAATAGGACTCATTTGATCCACTTAAGCTAACCCAATTCAGAGAATAAGTGACGAAGCTCATTTGCTTGAAGCCTTAGTGGCCCATTAAGACAACTATGGGAAATTAAGGCTACGTTAGTAAATAGGAAAAGTAATCTTAGTAGATATTTAATCTTATAAGATTTGATTTTGTAATCTAGTTTGTAAATCCCTTAATTGTAGATATGCTTCGATCTCGCCCGTTAATGTAACTCAATCTATATTGTCAGTTTTGGGAGAGTTCAACTATACATAGAGAGCCTCCCCATCAGTTGTAATAATCTTTTTTTTTTAATTCTTTCAATGAAAAAATATATTAAGAACATTTACTCAAACACCTTGTGTGTATTGCTTTTCTATGGCTATTTTGCTCTTTCGAGCTTCTTTTGTCTTTGAGATTGCTTCCGCTATATTTTGGTGCCTTAGAGGAATTCCGTAAGAATCCTTACTTTACGAGAGTTAGGCTGACTTAGACGGATTTAAAGCAAAAGAATCACCTAAGGTCGCATGGATTGCGAGACGAAAGATCTAGCCCCATTGCAGTTGGTATCAAAGCTAAGGTTTCAAAGGCATCATGAAAGATGTTGAAAGAAATTGTCGATCAAGTTGAGCCAATGGAGACATGTGAGAGGGTCAGGAAAGCAAGTCATACGAGAGACATGCAGTCGACTTTGGAAAATCAGGTGGTCAATCTCGAGGAGTCCGTGGGGGATATGAGGGAGACGCTCGAGGAGGTTGAGAGATGCACCAATAATTTGGACTCAATAAAGAAGCAGCTCAGGGATTTTGTACTGAAGTCTCTCGATTCCAATGTAGAAAAGATGTAAGGGTTACTTAATTCCACTGTAGGTAAGCTAACGGAGAGGGATAATGCTCTTGAGGCCATGGTGATGACTTCGAAGAAGGAAACAATTGCCATGACGAAGGTTTTGAGCACAATGATTAAGGAGCTTGAGGGAGAGCTTGTTGTGTTTCAAGCTGTCGTGGGTAGAAGAGTGTTGGGGGCAAATACTCAATCGTAAGATAGATGTCCCAAAACCGAAAGAGTTCACAAGGACAAGGTCCTCAAGCGATGTGGACAACTTCTTATAGAGAATGGAGTAATATTTCCGTAATAAAGGCATCATGGGCTATGCTACTAAGGAAAACACTATTGCTATGTATTTCACTGACGTTGCTTTGTTATGGTGGCGTCATAAGTTCACAAATGTGAGACATGATAGATCCGTAATTGGGACTTGGGGGGATTTCCCAAAGAAATTCAAGACACAGTTTTACCCAGAGTATGCCGAGGATGAGGCTCGAGTAAAATTGCAATGGCTTACGCAACATGGCGCAATTAGGGAGTATGTGCGAGATTTTAGTGAACTCTTTCAATTTTTTTTGAAGCGAGAAAGAGTCATTTTTCTCTTTTATGGACGAGTTGAAGCCATGGGCAAAATAGGAGTTACAATGCTGAGAAGTCCAGAAACTTACAAAAACCGTGATAGCGGAGTCATTAACTGAATTGTTTCGAGGAAGGACAGATTTGAGTCTTTCAAGCCCAATGAGAAGGGCAATGTGAAGGAGATTATAAGGAAGATGAATAGGGATATAGCGACAATGGAAATAGTAATAGTGGTAACGATGGCAATGGAAAACCACAAAATGATAAATGAAAATCCAAAGACAACTCGAAGGAGAAGGGAAACGAAATAAAATGCTTCATTTGCGACGATCCTTATATGGTAAATAACTGTCTGAAGAAATTCATATTTTCTATCATTAGAGAGGATGATAAGCCAAAAAAATCGCTTAAGAAGATTAGTTCAATCGTGCATAGTGTTGAAGCCAAGAAAGGCAAAGAGAGTAAGAAAAAGCTAATGGAGTGCTTCTTTTGTAGTGGTCCACATATGTTCTTTTGTAATGGTCCCCATAGGTTGTGGGACTGTCCATAGTGATCTAAGCTAGCCGTAACTAATGGAAAATATAAAGCAAAGCCTAAGGTGGATAGGTTATCAAAGTTTGGATTAATGATGCTCGTTCTTACAAAAAAAGATTACGAGCATGTAAGGTTGATATTTATGGACATCAACATCACAGGCTAGAGAAATAGTGCTATTGTTGACACGGGAGCATCTATTTGTTCATATCGGAGAAAGTCGTGGGTAAACTTGGTCTTTCAATTAGCAAATCAACCAAGACAATCAAGATGGTGAATTCCAAAAAGGTCCTAACTATGGGAGTAGCACAAAAAGTTGAGCTACAAATCGGTCAGGGGAAGGGCATTAAAGATTTCAAGGCAATTCATTTAGATGATTATGATTTCGTGCTTGGCTTGAACTTCCTTGATCGAATTAATATTGGTTTGGCTCCTTATGTTGATTGCATGCATATCTTGGATCCTCGACAACCATAATGCAATATGTCAGTAAGTCGAGACATGAAGGTTGGGACCAAGGTGTTGTCGAAAATCCAGCTAACTGAAAATGTTTTGTAGGAGAGGAATATTGGTTTGGTAGATCGAACAACTAATGCAGGTTTAGGGTTTAAGGTTTAGGGTTTAGGGTAAAATGGTGATACAAACTGGGCAGTTAAGACTAGTACATCTTGCGAGTGAGGTATATCTCAAACACTTAAGTAGTGTTTTACATTTTAACTTACCTTTAGCTTGGCAAAGACACTGGAGCCTTTTAAAAGTTCTGAAGTGGGTGGGCCAATGGGCTTACAAACCAAAATTTGTAGTGAGGCTCAAAGTAAACCTAGTGTTCAATTTGGGCATGTCAAAGCCAATGTATACAAATCAAGGGGATCTCAATTAAGGCAACTCATTATGTGGGCGAGTAAGAGCGGCGGGCTCTTATGAACGAGATGTACCAACAAGCGGCTTGGTTCAAGTTAGGAGACAAAAAAATTCGAGGCAAATGTTCTGAGAGGCGAAACTATCCGATAATAAGAGTAGTCAGGAAAGAACTAAGGTGTCGAGCAAGTTTCAAGGCGAACCAAACCAGTGTCATTGCAAGGACGCAATGAGGGCATTGCTATAATGAGTGGGAGAGAATGTCTTGGGCCACAGTTTGAAGCCCGTGACCAAAGCATAAATAGCGTTCCATGAAGCCTGTCATTTGACCCACTCGAATTGGCCCGATTCAAAGAAAAAGGGATGAAGTCCATCTACTTGAAGCCTTGGTGGCCTAGTGAGGCAATTATGGAAAATTAGGGCTACCTTGGTAAATAAGGAAAGTAATCTTAGTATATATTTAATCTGATAAGATTTGATTTTGTAATCTAAGAGATCATGTAAATCCCTTAATTGTAGATATGCTTCGGTCTCGTCCGTTAATGTAACTCGATCTATTTAGTCGATTTTAGGGAAGCTCAACTATAAATAGAGAGCCTCCCCTCAGTTGTAACCATACATTGTTTTTGTATTATTTGAGTGAAAGAATATATTGAGAGCATTTACTCAAATATCTTGTGTGCGTTGCTTTTTTGTGGCTATTTTTGTAACACCCTTAACCCCATCCCGTTACCGGAACAGGATTACAGAGTATTACCAGTTATTACAGTACATTTGCACATAAACAAGTATAAATGCAATATTATCCATCTAAATATAATAAATGGGTCCACAATACTTTACAAGTGTAATTAAACAAACCGGGACTCGATCGAAAGCTTAGGAAATTTTTCGTGAAATTTTAAATTTTCTTCTTTTGAACAATCCCACACACCCGTGTTGCTTGGGACACGCCCGTGTTCTCAACTCGTGTGCAACACTGACTTTTAAACATGGCCATGAAACACGTCCGTTTGGCCTGCCCGTGTACTAAACTGACTTTAAGACACGGCCGTGGCATTCAAGGCACATGCCCGTGTACTAACTTGGTTGTACCAATTTAAGTACAGGGGACACACAGCCTAACAACATGCCCATATGCAAACCGTGTGTCTCACACGGCCTGGTCACACGCTCGTGTGACAAATTATGTGGACTCAAAATGAACCTTGTATTTTAAAATTTACCAATCCTGCAAATTTCAATCCACAACATTTACCAATACAAATACTAAACCATTCCAATCACATTTTATATACTATCCAATACTTAACTTTAAACACTTATCACGTATTATTATCAATTATCAATTTACTTATTTCACTATTACAATCACAATCCAATATGACACACTTAAGACATCCTAGGTACATGCCATTATCAACAATTAACATACTTTACCTTATTGAGTTCGGGATCAGCCTGGGATGCTGATTCAGCTATCTAACTTTAACTTAACCTGCGCACAGAAACAAACCGTACGCTGAGTATGAACTCAGTGGTATTTCTATAAACTGATACTTAAGTCAATAATAAATCATATATCAATGGACCTTGAGAATTCAATCTATTACTCCTAATAGTTCAATCATTTGTTTTTGAAATATAATGCTAAGATCTTGTTAATCACTTTCGAGGAAATGTATACAATTTCAATGTTTGTTCAATATCCATCGATTTTGCATATTTATTCAGTAATAACCTGTGTTCAGTATCATTCAGACATTCAGTAGCTGTCCATTATTCAGTAACAATTAGTTTTTCAGTACTTTTAGTTACAATTCATTTGAGTAATAATATTATTCACCTTTCATTCAATAGTCAGTACTATCTCATTTCAATAACAGTTAATATTCTTGGGTAACAACCAATTAATTTTTATCATTTAGTACTAGTCAGTCAACAGTAATAATCGGTTAATCAGTAATATTCATTTATTCAGTATCAGTCTTTTATTCTGTAACAGTCAATTATTCAGTAGCAGATAGTCTTTAATACTTTTCATTACCCCTATTAACATGACTCGGACCTGGACGGATACACGGATCTAACCCACACACCAAGGATAATATACAGTGTTTCATCGGCAGGAATACACCGTAAGGGTAACAGTAACAGTAGCGGTACACAAAGTACCTCATCGGAACAAATCCGAAACAGTAACAATACCTCTTCTAAACGAATCCGGAACAGTCACAGTAGTCGACACATATAGTGTCTCATCGACATACAGTCGGAATATCCCTGAACACTTCCAATCCTATGGCATGCCAACTATATCTGACTAGCCCGATACAGTTAATAGAGTATTCAATAAACTTTCAACTTTTCAATTTCATTTGTAATTTAGTTTCAATCCAATTTAATACATTTTCCATATCAATCCACATGCAAATCAATTTCAATGCAATAAACATTTTCAATTTTCCACTCAATATTCACATATTCTATTCAATATCAATAATCACTAATAATTCATGAATTTTATTCAATTCAATACCATAATAATAATAATAATAATAATAATAATAATAATAATACAAATAATAATATAAATAATAAATTCAACAAATAATTATTAGATTCGGTTTATAGAAATACAAACCGTAATTCTCGAGTTTACTCGATATCCTCGTCCACTTTCACTTTCCCCTTCTTCGATGACATTTCCGGCGCTACGTTAGCTACAAAAAATTTACATTCATTCAAAGTCATTAATATCACATTCTTAAGATTTCCATGTAATTTTTTCATAAATTCCAATTTAGTCCTTCCACCATAACCATTCTTTTTCTTCAAAATTAACTTAAGTTTTCATCTTTATACTTGCTTAAAATAAATTCTAGCTTTTCATATTCAACATGAAACTTAAATTCTGAATTTCTTTCAACTTAGTCCTTACTATGTCAAAACTTAACTTTCTCTTTATAATTTAATCATTTTTCCCACTTCTAACTTAAATTCCTATCAATAAAACTCATAATTCATCATTTTATTCAACATGAATAATATCTAGAAACCTAATAACCTTCAAAATATCAACTTAATTTCATCAAAACTTTGTTCTAAAACCTCTAAAACATTAGACTTAAGTAAAAAGAGTTTGATTGACTTACCAATTTACACTTCAAACTCCAAATCCCTAGTTTTCCCTTTTCCTTTTTCTTTTCTCTTTCCTTCTTTCTTTCCCTGCTAACCGTGGCCTTCTTTCTTTCCTTTTTCTTTATTTCATTTCTTTATTTCTTTTATTTTAATTACTTTTTATATTATATTAATATAATATACTTTAATTATTATTATTTTACTTATATGTTAAGTAATTACACATGTATAATACATGTGTACCATTTATATTTGTACACATATAAATTTTTTAACCATACATTTGTCACCCCTTTTAGCTTATTTTCCTATTTAGTCCCTTCACTTTTCTTTATTCTATAATTAAACTTTTATTCTTTATTCAATTTAATCCTTATACTTAATTTTTCTTAATTAAGCTAAATTCTCTTAATTAAGCTTTAATTGACTATTCACTTAACTTCGTAAATATTTTTAAATAAATATTTATGAATTCACTTTTCGAAATAAAGACCCAAAAATACACTTTTTCAACATCAATAAAATTTGGGTCAATATAATTTTACTCTTTCGAGCTTTTTTTGTCTCATAGATTGCTTTCACTATATTTTGGTGCCTTAAAAAAATTTTGTAAAAATCATCTTTTATGAAAGTTAAACTAATTTAAAAAAATTTGAAACGAAAAAATCGCCTAAAATCACATGAGTTGTGAGAAAAAAGTCAAGCCTTGTCACATATATAGCTTGTTAAGGTATAGACAGCTTATGTATTGTATAGGGGGCTTTGGCAATATATTTAGGGTAAGAGGAAGAGTGATACTGATAGTTACCTACCCTGTAATATTTTGAAGACTAAGAAGAAAAGTTTTAACAATTTAAATTTAACCGGTAGGTCCCACGTTTGCGAAGTTCAAACCTGAATCCAAGAAATTCAAATTAAAAACAAATAGAGCACTGCGTTCAGATATACCCTGTGACAACTTATTTTAAGCTGTGAACCACACAAATTCAGGCACCCACTTTTGCTATAAACTTTAAATCTCGCACCAGAGAGCACACAGATTTATTCAATGGCCTATTATAGAAGAGGGGACTCCATCCTTGATTCATTCTCTTTAAGCCCTTTGCCTTATCCTGTTCTGTTAATCCTAGCAGTGACATCAATATTTCTTGGGATATCATGGTATGTGAACTATGAATCAGTTCTGGAAACCGCTGAAGAGCAACTGAGTTGGGTTCTTTTCGCCACACCAGTTGTGTTGATACTCTTGGCTCGTTGGGTGTCATCTATGGATACTTCCGATATGTTATTTGGTTCATCGCCATGGGAACGTCGCCGCCAGACTCACCAGCGTCCTTCCGAGGGTAGCTCACCTTGGATTGTGGCTGCTTTCATTGTGCTGCTGCTGATTTTGGTACAGTATCAGTCAGTTTTTCGCGAGAGCTGGCTGGTATGATACTGTATATGTGTTTAGATACATGATAAAAACTATTTGTGAATTTCTTATTTTGGTTGGTTTTTAGGTGTTTGATATGTGATAGACTGAACTGGGTTTGCCTTTATCAGATGAAGTATAAGCATGTATGATAGTTTTGTATTGTAAATAACATTGCAAAACACAAAAGAAGTTGCTTGTTTAACACAGAGTATCTCATGGTTTTAAAATAATTTCTACCAGAAAAAATCAGACCCTACTTTGGATTCTTTGAAAATTGAATGATATAATTTCAGTTGACGACAAGAATTTTTTTGCCTGAATAAAACTCTATTTAATCAGCAGAGGGTAGAAGTTAAGTTTCATGAATTGTCTGAAATGATTTATTAAAGTCCAAGATTCCAAGTTTTTTTTCTTTCTTGTCCTGCTTCAAGCAAACCCTGATACTAAGTTTGAAAGGAAAGCTCAAGCAACAAGGAAACCTTCTTTTACTAATAAAGTGGTCGCTTGATTTTCCTGTTCTTACAAGTTATCTGTAATTTATGTCTGTTTTTATTGAGATTATATATTATATGTTGCTAGAATTAAGGGATTCATTGACATGTGTTGCCATAATCCTATATACATCCTTCCTACTGCTGCTTGTTTTCATTAGTTAAATAATAAGAAAGAGAAAAACAGCAGCGGGACGAGACCAAAGCATTCCATTGTTAACTATTTCTGTCGTCAAAGTTCAAGGAAAAAGGAAACATATGAAATACTTTAGTATATAAAAATAGCACTATAGTTTTGCTGAAGACTGATCTATCTTTTTTGTTTTGTTTTTTCCAGAGATCTATTTTAATATTTATGATCATAAAGAGATAGAATTTTGTGCTTGCTGGTAAAACTATCATTATTGTTACAAAAAATCATTACCTTCCCAATCGTCTGATGTAACAGTAACAAATTAAAAGGCACCCAATAAGTAGGTGGGACCATGACCCGTTTTGAATGAATGATGTTCAGGGATGGGAAAACCAAATTGAAAAAAGTGGCACCGTCCCTAATGGCCAACATACACGTTTCTTTGGCAACTCTATGATTATATGGTGCTGTTATTTCGCCATTTGTCTACCAAAAATGAAGGGTCGTTTTCACACTTGATTTCTAGCCTATGTCTGAGTCATGCCACTACCATCTGTTTCTATTTTGAAACCTTGATGGTGGGAACAATTAGTCAATCATTCCAACCTATTTTTAAGAAACATGCCCCTCAAGTTTAATGATGGGTGGCACTGTGTTCATGGGTCAAACGTATATGTTTATTTTGGTACTAAAATAAATTAAGCCCTGAGAAAATTCAGAACCAAAACTCATCATAAATAAATATTATGAACTTGCTGCTGCTTTTTTTTATTTTTTTAATATTGAAATAAGGGGGGAAAAGCTAGTATTTGAGTTACAGAGGTCCAAACCATTTGGAGTGAAACGAAGACTGATAAAAAAGCAACACAAAAAGAAGACCAACCAAGACAGCGATGCCCCAAGGTGAACCCCTGGATGGGTGAACAGTGTGACGCTCAAGACGACGCTGGCAAAACGCAAACCTTCCACTAGATGAAAATGAGACCATGAAGAAGACTAGCAGAACCGGCAAAAGAATAAGGAATAGCTGGAAGTTTATTGCGGAGTTATGTAAGTGGGCCCTGTAATCAGCATACTGAGAGAACCAAAGCAAGACAAGGACGATCCCAAAAATGGTGACCAATGGGAGAGGCGGTGCAGACATGGAGGGTAGTGTCTGGCCTGACCACCCTTGTTTCCACTGAGGACCCCTTCGCCTAGGATACAACCACTCCATTCCTCTGTGTTTTCTTAGTGCTAGGATTCCAACGCTTTCATATAGGTTATTATAAGCTTGCTTGCTGGCTTTCATAATTGATATATATATATAGTCCATAAGATATGGTTTTGGAATAAATTCTTTGAGTGCAAACGCCCTTTGAACAACTTTGATTTTTCATTAGATTGGGGGACACTCAAGTGTCTGGTATCAAATTTTATTCTTGTTTCAAAGGAACTGTCATCTTTTTAGCTCATAAAGCCAAAGGGAAATAACACCCAACTTTTTCAAAGCATTATGTTTTTATTGCAAACGAAGTTTTTGTTTTATAAACTGTGAGAGAATGTCTCTTAATTTAACTAAAATTTATTTTGGTTTTTTTTTTTCTTAATTAAACTCTATTTTTAGTTTCTCACCTAAACTCTAAGTATCCTAGAGATGTTGCAATCATATATGCTACGAATTTCAGCTTACAAATAGGTCTTACATAATAAAAATATTTCGATTAAGAGAATTTTGTTCTTTGTTTTGAAAAGTTTTTCTTTTGGGGCTTTGGGTTTTTCTTTTAATTCTCTTAATCTTTTATACTCTCCTTTATTACAATGAAATCTCATTTTATTTGTGGTTTTTTATCCTCTTTTGATGAGCTTTTCCATATAAAATTTGCGTGTTTGATATTTTTTATTCTTATTTTGTTCACTTTGTTGATTGTTTAATCGAGTTTATCCCCTACAAATTGGTATCAAAGCTAGTTTGATTTTTGCAATTAACCAGTTCAAAGATGGAAACATCAAGATTCGATATTGAGAAGTTCGAAGGAATTGCAAATTTTAGTTTGTGGCAAGTTCGAATGATAACAATACTAGTTCAGAATGATCTGAAAAAGGTCGTTACAGGGAATAAGCCCGCATATATGGATTAGTCAGAATAGGAATAGCTCGATGAAAAGGCCCTATCCACTATTCAATTAAGCCTCACGAATAATGTGTTATAGGAGGTTCTGAAGGAGAAAACAACGTCTGTGTTATGAAAAAAACTAAAAACCTTATATATGATGAAATGTTTAGCCAACAGGTTAGTATTAAAATAACATCTCTACACGTTCAAAATGGTTAAAGGTGAGTCCATTAAAACTCGTATTAGTGAGTTTGTTACCCTTCTTAATGACTTAAAAAATCTCAAAGCAGAGATTAGTGACGAAGATCAAGCTATGTTGTTGTTATGCTCTTTGCCCTCTTTTTATAAAACTTTCAAGAAAACTTTGATTTATGGGAGTGATCATCTCTTGTTCGAGGATGTGAAGAGGAATCTTCTGAGCAAGAATAAACTCGACAAGGAGTTAGACCAAAAAAAAAAATCAGATGGGTAAGCTTCAGTTCTAATTGCAAGAGGTAAACAACAAACTAGAAAGATAGATCGAAACAAGTTTAAAGTAAGGTCCAAATCCAAAAATTGTGACAAATATTATGGCTATTGTAAAAAGGTAGATCATGTTAAGGCAGAATGTTGGAAACTTCAAAATGAAATAAAAAAGGATGCCGAAAACGATGAGAAAGATAAGCAGGAAGCCAATGTTGTTGATGTTAGTGTAGCCGATGACAGAAGTGATAATTTCTTGTTGGTGCCAATGAGCGAAAGATCTCATCTTACTTTTGAATGGATTTTAGATTCAGGGTGCTCCTATCACATGTGTCCCAACAGGGACTAGTTCTCTACGTACAATTTAGTTAAAGGTGGAGTTGTTCTGATAGGAATAATTCTCCATGTAAAATATCTGGAATCGGAATAGTACAAATTAAGATGCACGATGGAATTATTCAAACACTATCAGATGTCAAGTATGTTCTTGATTTAAAGAAAAATCTTATCTCATTGGAAATTTTGGATCCTAACGGTTGCAGGATAGTCATTGAGTCAAATGACTTAAAGTTTCTCATGGGGCTCTTGTTATGATGAGAGGAAAGAAAAAGAGCAGCCTATACATTTTTCAAGGGTCAATGATTACTGGTAAGGCTGGGATTGCTAAATAAAATCTGAAATCATCGCGACGGCATAACGTGTGTAACACCCCTTACCCGTATTCCGAGCCTAGAATAGGGTACGAGGCATTACCAAACTTAATATGATCAATCATGTAAAAACAATCAGCCATAAAATTTTTTCTAAATTAAAAACTTTCATACCTATATTTAACGTCCCTTATATGGGCCTACGGGGCCCAAAACATACATTCAGGGTAGTTTGGGACCAAGCCGTAAACATATGAAACTTTTTCAACACTTAGAAAATTTTCACACTTTGGAGAGTCACACGCTCATGTTTTCAACCCGTGTAACTCTTGTTTATAACTTCATCACCCTTGTCAGTCGTACACTTAATATAAATAACAAGAAACGTGTAACGCCCTCACGCCCGAGACCGTCGCCAAAGTCAAGTTTGAGGTGTTACTAAACTTAATTCATCAATTTAACAGCTCAAACAATTTATTTTTAAAACTTCCAGACAAGCTGGCAATCTGCGTTATAGTCGCTTAAAAATTCATATCTTGAGTTCTGAAACTCAAAATCTAATTCCGTAAATTTTTCCTGAAACTAGACTCATATATCTATCTACTAATTTTTTTCTAGAATTTTTGGTCTGGCCAATTAGTACA
The DNA here is from genome assembly GCF_025698485.1 of Gossypium arboreum. Lineage (NCBI taxonomy): Eukaryota > Viridiplantae > Streptophyta > Magnoliopsida > Malvales > Malvaceae > Gossypium > Gossypium arboreum. The sequence goes on from NC_069081.1 coordinate 5,284,857, forward strand.
GTTTATTAGTTAAAGGCTCCCCTGTTTCAGGTTTCAACTACTCTGACCCTTGTGTATTACGAATCAGATAGCTCCCTGTACAGAGTTTCAATGACTATGCCGTTTGTTTTTTATAAAACTAGACTCAATAATGATTTCATACATGTAAAATAAAACTCCTAATTGTTTTTGTTCAATTTATAGTGAATTTTAAAATTCAGAACAGGGGATACAGAGATCACTCTGACCCTGTTCCACCAAAACTTAAATATCTCACAAAATATTACTTATATACCTATTTGTTTCTTTCATATGAAAATAGACTCATCAAGCTTCGATTACATAACTTATTCATCATTTAATTCCATTTCTAATATTTTTAGTGATTTTTTAAATTCACGTCACTACTGCTGTCTGAATCTATTTTATGGTAAATTTTATCTATTTCATGGTTTCCATGGATTAGCTAGCAATTTGACATACATAACTCCAAATATGATCATGATTAGCCATTCCAATGGCTAATCATTATCAAGCATTTCCATACCACTCAATAACCATATCATAAGACCATATATACAAAATGATTATAATGCTATACATGCCATACCCAAAATATACAAGCTATTACGGATAGTGTGAGCGAGCTTCCGACCGTTCCCGATTTCCGAGCTAACTTGTCAAAACTACAAGGAATGAAAAGGAGGGAGTAATCATAAATGCTTAGTAAGTTCACATGTAAATAGCAAGTAACATAACCATATAAGCAAACATAAAACATCATTTGCATAATCATCACCAAGACATTCATATCATATTTTCATTTATCATCTTACCATATTGTTGTTATATTGAGTTTTCAACCCGAGGGTTAAGTACATACCTGTTCAAAGTATCCATTTCACAACACTTACCAAAATGTCCCTTTCATCTCGAGTATTCCTCCATTTGAGTAGAACTTTACCCGTTGAACACATCGGAATATAATTTGGATACATGGAAAGTTTGCACATAAGTGCCACATATGTAGCCAAGCTACCATGTAACCCGCCCATAAGCGAACTCGGACTCAACTCAACGAGCTCGGGCGTTCGCATCCATAAGTGAACTCAGACTCAACTCAACGAGCTCGGATGCCTAGTTACATCTCACGAACTCAGGCTCAACTCAACGAGTTCAGACATTCGCATCCATAAGTGAACTCGGACTCAACTCAACGAGTTCAGATGCCCAAATATCCCAGTGACATGTCACTTGTATCCTAATCCGTTCCTAAGGTTCAACGGGACCTTTTTCCCAATCATGTTTCTCAACCATCTTCTACGGAATGCCGATACCGATACTCGGTAGTATTTCACATTTTCCAAGTATATCACATAATTTGACATATTATCAAACAATTATCACAAGTATAATATTTCATAATAATTATCATATCATTTAAATAACATTAAAACATTTAAAATAATAACTATGTTACCAACATTTACATATGAACTTACCTCGTATGCGAAAATGGCTACTTTTACCATTTCGTCCACAACTTGGTATTTTCCCCATTTTAGCCCAAATTTCAGTTTTCCTTACTCTATCATTTAAAATATAGTCTAATTAGGATGCACATTATTCAAATTGACCCAAAATCATATTTTTGAAAAATTACAGATTTTCCCCTAAACTTTTGCATATTTACACTTTTTCCCCAAAGCTCGTAAATTAAACTTCAGCCTATTTTCTTATGTTTTATGACATGCTGATCGTTTTTCCCTTCTATAGCAACATCAAATTCTCACTCTAACATGTACTTATGACTATTATGTATTTTTACCGATTAAGCCCTTTTACTCGTTTTCACTTAAAACTGAGTAGCACAAGTTGTCTAACATAATTTAAAACCTCATATTCTATCATAAAACACCAAAATACACAAATTTCACCTATGGTTATTTTTCCAATTATGAACCCTAGGTTGAATTATTGCTAGCATAAGCTAAATCAAGTTACTGGGACTCCAAAAACGTAAAAAACATTAAAAACGAGGCTAGAACGGACTTACAATCGAGCTTGGAAGCTTGAAAAAACCTAGCCATGGTTTCACCTTGCTATATTCGGCCATGGGGTTGAAGATGGACACATTTGGGTTTTAAAATTTGTCTTTTAATTCATTTTACCCCTAAATGACCAAAATGCCTTTTTTACTATTCTTTAAATTTTTACCCTTCCAAGCCCATTTTGTCCAGATTTTTTTAGAAATTGGTCAAATTCTATTTAAGGACCTCTAATTTATGCAAAATGCTTCTAGAACACAAGTTTTGCAATTTATTCAATTTAGTCCCTAACTTCAAATTAAGCACTTTATGCATAGAATTTCTTCACGAAATTTTCACACAATCATGCAATCATATCATAGACCTCAAAATAATTATAAAATAATTATTTCTATCTCGGATTTTTGGTCTCGAAACCACCATTCTGACTAGGCCCAAAATCAGGATATGACAAAACGTGTATGGGCTTAATTCTCATTCAATTTCTCATATATATACACAATTTCACGTTATGTAATCATACAACATATATCAGCCATATCTCTGTAATCTAAATATTTTTTCATAACAACTTATCTTGATTTGAGACTATTTCATATTTAAGCTTAAATAACCAAAGTATTTGAAATATCATCTTTATGCAAATAGTACACATGAAGTATATAATTCTATAATTATGAATAAACACATTTATCAAACATTTTCCATATTCATATATCAATGCCTCATGTCTCCATATATCAATAACCTTCATTTTCATGAATTCTGAATTCGATTTCATAATTATTTGTCTCGTGTTCAATTTATTCCATATCGGAATTTTATTCATTAAAACATTTGAATTATCAATACATATGGACAGTACATTCAAGATGAACAATTATAAAATCACAAATGAATTCATTTATCAACCATGTTCTATACTCATATCTTATCAACTCGTACTTCCTTGTATCACATAATTCCATGTAACACTTACCAAACTTTGTCAAATTAGTGAACGTCTTATGAAATTGAGTACTTCGTTTTCTCGATGCCATAGTTCAACTATGGTCTTACACATCTTCACATAATGATGCCATAGCCCAGCTATGGTCTTACACATATTCATATATCGATGCCATAGCCCAGCTATGGTCTTACACAAATCACATATCTCATCGATGCCATATCCCGATATGGTCTTATCTGATAGCATATATCACACCGATGCCATATCCCGATATGGTCTTATACTGAAATCACTTGTCACTTGTCACTTGTCACTTGTAGCCGAAGCTACCATTTTCATCGATCGGTGGCAGAGCTACCACTTTTCACCGATCGTGGCCTAACTACCACTTTTCATCGATCGGTGGTGAAGCTACCACTTTTCACTTGTCATTTGTCATTGATCAGATAAGTGTAGCCGAAGCTATCACTTATCACTTTCACTTTTCTTGATCAGATAAGTGTAGCCGAAGCTATCACTTATCACTTGTTGCCATGGTCCAACCATGGTCTTTTCCTTCAATTCATCTTGTCACTGAACTGAAATGCTCAATTTGATCATTTATTCAATTTTCATACTTTTACATTATTCATGATTTTATCATCAATACATATGAAATAACACATCATGAAATTCATAAAAGTAACAAATAATCACTAAAATTTAGCCATATAAACTCACAAGTTCAATTTTTGTATTATAACGATAATCATAATTTCATAATAAATATACCAAATAAAACATATATCATTTCTAATCCATCACTTATCGATTATAATCGGGCATGTGATCAATTTATACACGAGTCATTCATATATTTTTGTATATTTTCCTCCTCCTCCTCTCCATCCACATCCTTAGTATAAACAACACACTTGTAGGTAACATTATCCATAATTTTCACTATCTACTTATGTGAATATTCAAGCTGTCCATCTGTGTCATAGTCACTAAATTATTTTTATCTTGAGCTAAAGAACTCCAAATTAACATCCATAAATTTTCCCAGAAACTAGACTCATATGTCTTATTACCATAAAAATTTCATAATTTTTGGTTGGTCCAATTAATACATTTTATTCATTGAAGTCTCCCCTGTTCTGCTGTCTGACAGTTCCGACCCTTCTTCACTAAAAATTTATTATCTTCTTGTACAAGATTTGAATGATGTCCTCATTTGTTTCTCTTGAAAATAGACTCATTCAGGATTCTAAAAATATAAATTTAAGCCTCTAATTATTTTTATCCAATTTTTGATGATTTTCCAAATTCAGAACAGGGGAACCAAAAATCATTCTAACCTTGTCTCACAAAAGTTATTGTATCTCATGATTTACAATTCCATTGCTTACATAATTTCTTTTATAAGAAACTAGACTCAATAAGCTTTAATTTCATATTTTATTCATCCTCTAATTCAATTTCTACAATTTTTGGTGATTTTTCAAAATTAAACTACTGCTGCTGCCCTAAACAGTTTTAGTGCAAAATTTTGATTTCCATTTTACCCCAAATTTCACAATTCATACAATTCAGTCCTTCCTCAATTAACCCCTCAATTAAGATAATTTTCTTAATTAATACTTTTTATAGACATTATAAGTTATTTCATGACTATTGAAATTCATAATTTCCACATAAAACTCTAACTTCAAACTCTTTTACAATTAGGTCCCAAACATTCACTTTTTATTCAATTCTTTCAATAAAATCAGAATATAAACAATTTAAAGCTCTAACTCCATGAAAAATCATCATATACTTCCAGCACTCATCCATAACAACTTCAAAAATTAGACATGGAATCAAAAACTAATGAAATAGTAAGTTGGACCCAATTGTAAAAGTCCAAAAACATAAAAATGTCAAGGAGAAAGCAAGAATTAAACTTACATGAAGCTAGAGTATGAAAACCAGCTTGAAACCTCCTCCATGGCTGTTTTTCAGCTGATGAATATGAAGAGAAATGAAGAGAATTCTAGATATTTCAATTTAGTCCCATTTTTATGTAGCCAATTTTGTCAATTTTCCAATTTTGCCCTTATTTCACCCATTTCCTGATTTTTCTCAGCTATTGCCCCCCAAAATATCTCCTTCGGGCTTATTTGCACTTTAGGTCCTTCCTCATTTGACAATTGAGCTATTTAATCATTTTAGTAACTTTTACATCCTTTTCAATTTAGTCCTTTTTATTTAATTAACCACCCAAACGTCAAAATTTTCTGACTAAATTTTATTACTACCTCACCAACACTCCATAAATATTTCTAAAAATATTTATGGCTTGATTTATGAAGTCAGGTCTCGATACCTCATTCTTGACCCAATTTACCTAATTAATTCTTTTAAATAACCAAATTCACTAATTCAAAAATGTTTTTATATTCACATTTGACTAATAGGTATTAATTTATTAAATTTTCAACTCACCCATCGGATTTAGTGATCTCAAATCTCTATTCCTGATACCACTGAAAATTAGGTTGTTACAACGTGGCTTTTTCTCCTTTGATTTCGATTTAACCAAACTTTGGCACATGCGACTGGGTCATATGAGTGAGAAAGGTATGACAATTTTGTACAATAGAGATCTTCTCAAAAACATAAAAGTTGGTAAGTTAGGTTTTTGCGAGCATTGCGTTTTCTAGAAACAATCCCGAGTTAATTTCAATTCAGCAGTTCACAGAACAAAAGGGACTCTAGATTACATTCATTCCGATTTATGAGGTCCTTCTTATGACATCTCAAAAGGAGGTAATAAATATTTCCTAAATTTTATTTATAATAACTCTAGAAAAGTTTGAGTTTATTTCTTAAACAGTAAAGTGAAGTCTTCGAAATCTTCAAACAGTGGAAGATACTGTTGGAAAAATAAATTGAAAAATTCTTGAAGCTGTTGAGAACGAATAATGGTCTTGAGTTCTATTCGTCAAAGTTTAATGATTTCTGCAAACGAGAAGGAACTGAAAGAAATTGAAATGTTGTTGGAACTCCACGGCAAAATAGAGTTGCATAAAGAATGAATAGAACATTGCTAGAAAAGGCTCGATGCATGCTTTCTAATGCAGGCTTAGGGAAGGAATCTTGGGCTAAATCCGTAAACTTGGCAAGTTATTTGGTAAATCAATCTCCTCATCGAGCATTGAACGATAAAGTTTTAGAGGAGATATGGTCAGGTAATCCCCCAAATTATTGTAATCCTAGATTTTTTTGTTGTTCTGCTTATGCTAAAGTTAGCTAGGGAAAGCTCAAACCAAGGGTCGTTAAATGCATCTTTTTGAGATACTCTACCAATACAAAAGGTTTTAACTTGTGGTGTTCGAAATCCAACAAAATAATTGTTAGCAGAGATGTCTTGTTTGATGAATCTGCCATGTTTTGATTAGAAAAGGGGGATCTTACTTTTAAAGACACAACAAATCAGAGTGTCTTGAGCAAGGTGAAGTCAAAAGTCAAAATAGAGGGTGACATCTCAACAAGCAAATGCCCAATGATGCGACGAACAGAGGTCTCGTCCCGACGAAGAGTTACACAACATCGCTACAACACGAAAAAATTCTAGTTCTTACAAGTTTGAAGCTGTTTCAAATCTGTTAGGGCTCTATTTGACCCTTAGGTACCCTCACCATTTCAGTTAACTAATTATAAGTTGGGTCGTGATAGGAAAATGCGAGAAATCTGGCCACCACAGAAATTTGTGAAGGAAACCTAGTAACTTATACTCTAAGTGTTGCTGAGAGCATTGATTCAACCAATCCTTTATGTTATTATGAGGCAATTCAAGCTTCTGATTCTAGAAAATGACTCATTACAATGGAAGAAGAGATGGAATCACTTCAAAAGAACGAGACTTAGAGGCTAGTTAAACCACACATTGGTATAAGAATTTTTGGTTGTAAATAGTTTTTTAAAAAGAAGGAAGGTTCGGGTCCTAACGACATTAGGTACAAGGCAAGACTAGTTGCAAAGGGCTACAATCAAGTGGAGGGAGTTGATTTTCATAATGTTTTCTCTTCCGTTGTGAAACATACATCCATTCGGGTGCTCTTGGCCCTTGTTGCATCAAATAATCTTGAGTTAGAATAGTTAGATGTACAAACTACTTTCCTTCATGGTAACCTTGAGGAGGACATCTACATGCAACAATCGAAAGGCTTCAAATTTGAAGGTAAAGAAGATCATGTTTTTCTCTTACAAAGGTTTTTGTACGGTTTGAAGCAGTCTCATTGGAAATGGTATACAAAGTTTGACTCATTCATGTTGAGTATTGGTTTTTCTCAAAGTAAGTATGATAGTTGTGTTTAACTACAATGTCTTAATAGTGGTTCTTTTATATTTTACTGCTTTATGTTGATGATATGTTAATTGCGATTAATAATCCATTTGAAATTGATAGTCTTAAAACCATACTTAACTCTAAGTTCAAGATGAATGATTTAGATGTAGCAAAGAAAATTTTGGGGATGGAAAATTTGAGAGATTGACATTCCGGGAAATTGTTTTTATTGCAACAAAAGTACATCAAAAAGATCCTTGAGTGATTTGAGATGTAAGATGCAAAACTGGTAAGTAATCCTTTAGTTGCACACTTTAAACGCTTAATTTCAGATTCTCTATAGAATGAAGAAGATGAAAGGTATATGTCAAAAGTACCTTATTCAAGCGCAGTTGGAAGTTTGATGTATGCAATGTTATGCACTCGTCCCGATATTTCACATACTATTAATGTTGTTAATTGATACATGACCAATCCTGGTAAGTTACATTGGCATACAGTTAAGTGGATTTTCGAATATTTACAGGGTACTTCTAACATGTGCTCAGAGTTTGGAAGAACTCAAAAAGGTCTAGTCGAATATGTTGATTCTGATTATGCAGGAGACTTAGATCGAAGAAGGTCTCTTACAGGTTACTTATTTGCTTTTGGGAATTGTGTCATTAGTTGGAAAGCGATACTTTAAGCTACAGTGGCTTTGTCGACTTCTGAAACAAAATACGTGGCAATTACAGAAGTAGTAAAAAAAACAATTTGGTTAAGGGGTCTGTTAAGTGAAAAAATAGAAACTATCATATATTGTGATAATCAAAGTGTCATATATCTCACCAAAGATCAAATACATCACGAAAATGAAGCACATAGAGATTCGTTATCATTTTGTTCGAAAGATGATCATTCAAGAGATATTCAGATTCTTAAAATTAGCACAGAACACAATTCGACTGACATGTTGACAAAGAGCTTTCCAGTTTCAAAATTCGAGCATTGTTTGGGCTTGGTAAGTATCTGACAAAGAATCTATCAAGGCCATAACAGGGTTTGGCAAGGGAGTTTGTGCAAATAGGAGCCAATGTGGAGATTTGTGAGAGAATGCCTCTTATTTTGACCAAAATTTATTTTGGTTTTTCTTCTCCTAGTTAAATTTTATTTTTAGTTTCTCACTTAAACTCTAATTAATCTAGAGTTGTTGTAGCCATATATGCTATGAATTTCAACCTATAAATAGGCCTTAATTACTCTACGTTTTACACAAAAAAAAATATTTAGATTGAAAGAATTTTGTTTTTTTTGTTTTGAAAAGTTTTTCTTGTAGAACTTCAGGTTTTTCTTTTAATTATCTCCATCTTTTATACTTTTCTTTATTATAATGAAATCTTCTTTTACCCGTGATTTTTTATCCTCTTTTAATGAGCTTTTTCACATAAAAATTGTGTGTTCGATCTTTTCGATTCTTAATTTCTTCACTTTATTGGTTGTTTAATCGGGTTTATCCCCTACATAAAATTTGTAAGAAAAAAGCTTATTCCTCAATATCTATTAGACATAAAATAAAAATAATTAGTACAAATTTAAATTTGAAATTAGAAAGATGGTTAATAACTCTTATGAAAAATAAGTTTTTTTCAAAATAAGCAAAAAAAAAAACTCTCCTCTTTACTAAAAATAAGTCATGAAAATGGTTAAATATTACCAATTAAATTAATTTATTGCTAACCCATATATTAAAATATGTGTAAAAAATGATACTACTACCAAATTATGTAATACAATGATATTGTTTGAAAAATAAATCTTGATTTCTTAAAATTATTTATTTATTAATTATAATCATATCATATCTTATAAAAGAATGTACGGAGTATATATGAAAACATTGAATTCTAGGTTAATTCTTTGAGTTCCAAAATGTTTCCTTTTTAATTATAATTGTATTAAACAATTTTATTTATGTTTACATTTGAATTTATGGTAACTAATATTATGGTAATTATTGTTGTCTTTAAATTTTAAAATCAATATTGTATTAATTGTTGTTTATATTCACATTTGATTTCTAATATATATATATATTCTTAATTCTTAATTATGGAAATCATAATTTTATTAACATTAATAATTACACAAAATTCTATTCAATTCTTATACTACATTTACGTCATAAATAAAAAAATTCCATTACCATATATATTACAACTATTTTTCTTTTAAAATTATCTTCTTAACATTTATAAGGAGTTACCATTATTATACAGATTACAACTATTTTCCTTTAATAAATTATTAAAATAGCTACTTTTGTTTACCTCAAGTTACATTTTAGTCATTTATATTTGAAATGTTATGTTTTAGAAACTTACGTTAACGTGTTGTAACATTTTAGTTACTGAACCGTTAATTATTGTTGACGATGTAACGATAAACTGACTTGACACATTAAATTATCATTTAAAAAAATATGTTAAATTATACAATTAGTCCACATATTTTTTCCATTTTGAGCAATTTAATTTTTTTCTTTTATGTTCTTTTAATTTTTCTTTTTTTTTCATTCTTCTACTTCTTCCTCTGTTTTCCTCTCTTCTCCATCTCCTTTAATGTAGTTTTTTATGTTTTCCATTTATTAAAACTAAATGGGAAGAAAAAAGGAAAATAAAAAATAAAAAGGAAAAATTAAATTGTTCAAAAAAATAAAAGTATAAGGACTAATTTTGACAAATGAAAAACGTAGAAAAACTACTTTAAAAGACATGGATAAATGAGGAAAAAAGAGAGAAAGATGAGAAAATGGAAAATAAAAAAATATATATTAAAAGAACATAACAGAAAAAAAATTAAATTGCTCATAACAAATAAAATACGGGGATTAATTGTATAATTTAACCTAAAATTTGTTTGAAATGATGATTTAATGTGCCACATCAGCTTATCGTTACACCGTTAACTACAATTAACAACTTAGTGACTAAAATCTTACAACATGTTAACATAAGTGACTAAAACGTAACATTTTAAATATAAGTAACTAAAATGTAATATGAGATAAACAAAAATGACTATTTTAATAATTTACCTTTTTCTTTTTTTATAATAACCATCCGTATGACCACATGTTTTACAACTATTTTAATATTGACAACTTTATATGACACACAATGTATAAAAGATTATTATTATTTTTATACAAAAGTGTAATACCAGAAATATTACACATTTTATTATACAATTATTGTTATGGTAATATTGCAATAAAAGATTCTCTGTCAAGTAAACACGTATTTTTAAGATATTTTATAAGTTAATTAATTATTAATTTTATTTTCTAAAATTAGACTATATCAATATTTTGAAACAACTATTTAAGTAGATATTGAGTATATGAAACAAAGACGGTAATAAGTTCATTTTTAAAATTCTAATTTTTTTATCATTTTAATGAATATCAAGAATTAATTTTATTTTATTTTAAACATTCAAAATTTATATTTATCATAATACAAATTATCTTAATTCTAAAAATTAAATATTTATAGTATTTATTTCACTTTCTCAATCATATGTTACAAATTTTTAACTAATAAATATAAAATTTTAAAATTAAAATATACAACTTAACTCATGCATTACACGAGATAGAAAACTGATATTATAATATGACAAGATACACACTAAATTTACAAATATGGCACTCCTATTTTTTCTATTTATTTTTTTAGTTTTAATTATCCATTATTTTTGTAATAAAATCATGTTATAGATATATAACTAATATTTTAAATAAAAATAATTCAAAATAATTTATCCTTTAAAGTACTCTCTAAATTATGTCGACAATAAATATAATCTATTTCAATTAAGAAATAATTATATTCATAGATTATAATAGAAATCTAACAATTCATTGTGACTTCCAATTATTGGAAGAGTGTCAAAATATTTTTTCAACAAAACCTTTCGGTGTTTGAAATCTATGTGTAATTTGATCTTCCATCATATATCTCGATAAGCTTAAATAATGGTATGATGTCTACATTTTCTTATTCATGTTAGTCTTGAAAACTCCTTGTGTTAACCCAAATTAATTGTCTTGGCCAATGACTTACGGTTAATATGAGTTAATAGCATATAATAGCATATAAGATATGTCCCCTCTTATCACTTGGGGCAATGGGTCTTCTCTAGACCATTCCATCACCTTTGTATGGATTATGCCATACCCAAAACATCCTACTTTAAGCATTTGTTGATAAGGACCCATTTTGTGGTGAATCAAAGTATAACACTCAAGATTCAAAGTGAGCTAGTCAAATAAGTCTAAGGATTATTCACACTACTAACACATGATAGTATTTCCATAGACACTTGAGTGAAATACCAAATAAAAAACTCTCATAATGGGTCATGTTCAATGCATTTGTTCTTATAACAAGCACTTATATGTTTTCCCCAAGTATCATATACTTCAATTTACGAGATTAGTTATAGGCATCCTATGCATGGAGGTTTAATATGTGTTGAACTTAAAGCACCATGATACCTTATCTCGATAATATGATAATTGTGAAATCTTTAATGCATAAAAATCTCATAAGTATAACTCTCGATAATTCCCTTGCATAGTCTAAAGTGATCCATGGGCATGGTTTTATCTACACAAGTGTTAATATCATATACTTCACTCATTTCAATTTATCATTACAAAACTATAATAATATCAATACAATTAAATATTGTTTAGTGACTAAACTAACACATAATAAGCCTAAGAACAAAGTTCTACTCTGAAGCAGTAAAAGGGAAAATGCTACTTCTACTCGAAGTTAGGACATAATAACATTCAAGCCTTTAAAGTTATGAGCATAAACAACGAACCACATACATAGAAACCAAAAACCAAATGGCCTTTATGGCCTCATTTATACACAACCAAGTCATATGACGTAAATGGTTCGAAATGTAAATACTACCAAACATGCCACTACTATGATCTAAAGTTAAAATATACACATAAAAATACAAGGGCTCTTTGAGCACCGATGCACCTTCACGAACTGCCCTTCTGTGTCACCTATCCACGGAAAACAAGTTACCTCAGACAATTGAGTAAAAATCTATATAATCTTTCAAATAGTCAAGTGTTATGTTTTATCATACTCTTAAACTACGAAAACGACGTAGCTAAAAGTTGTTCAATTGCAAATGAAGTTGGGTTATTTAAAGATCCAATCTACAGTTTTGTTTAATCTACGTGTTGTTGGGTATATAAATTACTTCTTTTTTTCATTTTTTTTAATTTTTCTTTGATGAAAATAACAAACTCCCAGAAATGGCAATGAAAATTTTAAGGGTTTTCTTCTTTGGGTTACTTCTCCTCCAATTTCCTTTGTTTCAGGGTTTGAAATCATATTTCCCACATCTAGTGTTTACCAATTTATTTATTTTATCTAGAGTTTCCATGATTGTTTGATCTGTCGACATGAGATACAATTACTTTCGGTTTCTTTTAGTACTTATATTCTCATTACATTCATGTGAATTTGATTTATTTCTCTAATGTATGATTGATTTGTAATCCTGGTTGCATTGCATTAGTTTCGTTTCTTTTAATTTTTAGGGGGAAGAAAGAAAACAAAAACGTTGGCTACTGATATTTCAGTATCTTTTCACAGTTCCTTTCAGCTTTTCCTATTCACTCTTGTTTGATAAGTGTCACTATTGTTTTTAAATTATGGGGTAACATGATTTTCCTCTGGTTTGATAGTCGTTAGGTGTCAGTCAGAAATAGAGGCTGATGTTGAAGGAAGTAAGCTTGGGATTGTTCGTGAGGATGTTCAGGATTTTGTTGGTAGCAATTTTAAGCCAGCTCCTGGAGTTGAAACTATCTGTTTTTTCCCCAGAAATAGTGGCAAAGGTAAGGACTTTGTGATGTTGTATGATTAGAGAGCGATGTGCTTGTTTTATTTAATTTCTAACTGGTAACCCCTTTTTTTGTTTTTACGTGGGCAGTGGTTCCAGCTGGAGAAAAGACAGAACTCCTTGTTGGGATGGAAAATGTTGGTAATTATTTCGTCTACACAACATTATTGGCTCATCTTCTAGTAAAATTTGATGTGTTAAAACTGGTTAATTTATCTGTCTATTGTTGGCTATGCTTACATGTTTACCTCTTTTTTATCAGTCACGACTTACTTCGTTAAATTGCAGGGGAGTCACCTTTGAATATCATTGCAATCGAAGCCAGTGTTCATCTCCCTTTTGATCATCGCATGCTTGTTCAAAATCTTACAGCACAGGTAATCATAAACTAATTTTCAAATATTCCTAATTTATCAGTGAGTCAAGATTTCATTTTGATTAATTATATTATTTAGTAACTCAAAACCTTTTCTTAATTGAATACCATGTCCTTTAAGGTTGGAGATTGAGCTTGCAAAGATAGTTGAGACATTCATGCTCTAATTGGTCATTGTGTAATTATAATGCTTTGTTGTTGGGTTTTAATTATTATATGGTTTAAGTTTTGAATTTTTTCTACACTTTATCATCAATGGCTTGTTTAATTATTTGAAAAATATCTTAAGCTTCTGTATTTCTACCAAGTTGATCATACACCTCATTATCTTGTAGTTTTACCATCTATGTTGTGGATTTAAATTGAAAGTGTCTGTTTAAATGTAGGTTTTTGACAATGCATCTGTACCCCCTTCAACGCAAGCTACATTCCCTTACATATTTGCTGTTAGCAAGTTCTTACAGGTAAATAATTACATGGGAATTTTATGCTTTAGAGTTGTATGTAATTTCTTTTTGTTAGAAGGGCTGTGTTACACAAAAGCTTACACGTCTAGAGCTTTGATGCAGCCCAGAACTTTTGATCTTGTGGGTACGGTTGTCTATGAGATAAACCAGAGCCCATACCAAAGTACATTCTATAATGGTACCATTGAAGTTGTTGAGGCTGGTGGTTTCGTCAGTGTCGAGTCAGTTTTTCTTGTGACCCTGGGGATTTCACTTGTTGTTCTCCTTGGTTTATGGATTCATGGTCAGTTTAAGCGAATCTCCCAGGTAACTCGTTGTGCCACCTTGTAGTTGTCCTATTAATTTATTTTAATATCTATGTATGTTTAAGGCTAGTTATTTATAAGATGAAATCTAGAAAAGGCTTTTATTATTATTATTATGAAAAATAGTGTCGAATATCTTTAAGAAAAGAGCACATCCATGGATACATGGAAGAAAATGTACGTTTGTCCTAGCATGGGCCTATTTTAAGCCATTTGTGAGTTATTGCACTGACAATGTGGGAATGTTAAAATTTGTGATTTTTGTCTTACATTGGAGAAAGCTTCGACTTATAAGGAGTGAGAGTGGTAGGGACAAGTGCTTATAGTATGTTTGCCTTCATTATTTTGCTAGAAAACTAAGGCGGCTTCAAAAGTGGAAGTTGGAACTGGGACTACTGATGCCTCAATGGATGAATGGCTTCAGGTAATGGGCTTCACCTATGCATCAATTCGATTGTTTTCTATTGCAATTGGCTTTGGCTTTGAATCTGTTTAATTAGATATCAAATATCATGAGTTCATTGCATGTAGACTAAATAATTATTAATTGTCTCGATTGCAATGCTATTGCTGGCTTGTCTTAAATTTCAGGGAACAGCTTACAATCAGTCATCTTCCAAATCGAAGAAGAAGAAGTAGATGGAATAGTGCTCGTGAAAGTTAGGCAATTTCAACTCTTGCTAAGTCGTTTGGAAATTCTAGAAGTGAGGGCGATAGTAGTCTGAGAATTAGGCCAGGAAAAGACAAACCTTGCTGTTGTAGCATGCAGATGCAAATTTTCCCCATTTTACTTATTAATGCATCACATATATGATGTTTAATGATACTTAAATAATATTAAAATTTAAGTAAAAATATTTGACAAATAATATATTTTAAAATATATATCTGATGTTAATGATTTTAAATAATTATTTTATTTATTTCTTATTTTAATATTATCTTAAAAATATTATTACATAAATTTATCATCATATTTATTAAATTACTCATTAATTTCATATTTGTTTCGTATATTGTTGATTCCATTAATATAAAGCTTTTAGTTATATTTTAAATAAAAATACAGCTTTAAATAAATATTGGTTTTAAAAGCAATATTTTTCTTTATTTTAAATTTATATATATATAACAAATTTAATTTAATAACGAAAGAAAAATGTTATTTTCTAAAAAATTTATAGATTTATTATTTAGCACACTTAGTAGAACAATTTATTTTATTATTATTTGAAATTGAGAACTTTTTATCATTATTGAAAACAATTACCGAAACAATTTTTTGTTATTATGATTGAAAACAATTGTAGTTTAATGTTTTTATAATTTTTAAAAATTTTTTAACATTTTTAATTATGTTTTTAACAATATATAATTTGTTGGTAGTAACCCTCTTGACATCTTTCCTTAATTACACAAGCCCTAAGTGATTGAGACTAGAATTTTATGCATATTTTGTTTGTGTAACCCTAATAGGTAGAGGGATGATTAATTTAAAATGATCAACTTTTAATTTGACATGTCCTTCAAGTAATTGAATAAATGTATAAGATTTAACTTCTATTAAAGTAAAACACTCAATCCCTTTAAATTGGGCAACATTATTTTATACTTAATTGGGTACACAAAATTGGGCTAAAGAATCTTACATTCTCTCACTTGGCCCAATGTGATAAAACATACTTTTTAATAGAATAAACATTGAGCGTGCATAAAAAATAACACCTATTGTTATTACCATACTACAATGATCGGCAAATATGATTTATGGTAGTTGTATATAGTTTAAGTCACATGCTTCCTTCCATATATTACAACATTACAACTCAATATAATAGGACCTTAAATATCGCATCATGATAGCAATGATATCTTATAAAGATTTTCCTATTCCAGATCATTTCAAAATTTATGTGCACACACTCATGATAAATAATAAATATGTCAATTTTATATCAGAAACACAATAATTAAATTGAGAGTGTCACATTATCATAAAATATCATCCATTAATACAACCAAGACTTATTTATTATAAAATATCATAAAAGGCTGCTAATATTGAATAAAGAAAAACAAGCAATTATTTTATATAAATGTTATTCTTGGAGTCAAGGACGAATCTACCTCTCTAATTAACCATAGGTCAGAGTACGGATTCTTTTATGTCTAGACTTGTGACTAGATCCTACGCCAAGACTTATAACATCTTGGTATCAAAGTCTTCTGTCATGGGTGACTGAGGAGACTTTGGTTTCCAAGCTGGGTGCTTTCATGGAACAAATGGCTACAAGGCGACAAACATTAAAAGAACTGATGGTTGAGTTATCTTTTTCGGTCCAAAGGACAACGAAAAGTTATACAAAGAAAAATAATAAAGAACAGGGCAGCAACGGATGGGGAAAAAAAAAAGAAAATTTAGATTCACAACAAGGTAGGTCCATGGTGCCACGATACTCTAAGATGGAAGTTCCCACTTATAATGGTGTTGGAGATCCTTTAGGGTGGCTAAAAAGATGCAAACAATCAACGGGCTAGTGAAGAAGGCAAAGTAGGCTTAGTTGCATTCCAT
The DNA here is from genome assembly GCF_025698485.1 of Gossypium arboreum. NCBI lineage: Eukaryota > Viridiplantae > Streptophyta > Magnoliopsida > Malvales > Malvaceae > Gossypium > Gossypium arboreum. The sequence continues at coordinate 5,301,787 of NC_069081.1, forward strand.
CTCTTAGGAGAGGCACAGCTATAGTTTGATCAAATGGAAGAAGATGAGGCAGGTCTTGATTGGGGGCGTTTCAAAGAGTATTTTCATATGAGGTTTGGACCACCTATAAGTAATAACCCATTGGGGGGAACTTGCCAACCTAAAATAGATTGGGACTGTAAAAGAATATTAACGCCAATTTCAATCACTATTGGCTAGGACTGTTAATCTTAAACCTCGACAATAAGTAAACCTCTTTACTGTCGTGTTGGTAGAGGAACTTAGAATTGATATTGAAATGCAGCAACTGAAAAACCTTAGAGCTACAATGAATATGGCTCGAGCATTAGAACGTAAACAAAAGGTCTCTTCCAAAATGTCGTCTTGAACCAACCTGAATTTGCCAACTTCCCAATACATTGGCAGTAATTTAATCATTTCAATGAAAAATAGCTTTACAAAGGGCGGGGGACAAACAACAAAACCTGTGAGGAACAGTAGCAAAATGGGTTATTCTGCACCATTTATTAAGAGATTTACACGAACAAAAATGGCGAAAATAAGGGTTAAGGGTTGCATTATAATTATGACGAGTCTTATTCCATGGACCACAAATGTAAATGGTTATTTTGGATAGAAGTACCAGATGATGAAGGTGAGCAAGATGGTGATGAGGTAGATGATCTTGAAATTTCTCTACATGCCATCAGCAGAACTTGCAATTCATCTACTATGCAACTGATAGCAAAGGTGTCAAGAATAATAATGTTAGTACTCATTTATTCGAGCAATATGCATAACTTCCAACATGAAGGTTTGATGCCAAAGTTGTTATATGATGAATGGAAAAAATTGGGTTGCAAATCTATGTGGCAAATGGAGAACGAGTGCCTAGCATAGGTATTTGCAAATCAGTACAGTTCGTAATTGCAAATGACAGCTTTCAAGTTGAATTTTATACCATACCATTAGAGGGGTTTGATGTGATTTTGAGGGTAAAATGGTTATGTACTATTGGTTCACTTTTTTGGGACTTCAGCTCATTGACTATGCAATTTGAAGTAAATAGAAAGAAGATACTATGGCAAGAGTAGCTCCTAGAAGAAGTTTCACGACTTAGTCTAATGCAAGAATAGAATTTAACTACTATAGTCTTGGATAAACTATTGGTCGAATTTGCACATTTGTTTCAAGAGTCGTACGAGTTGCCTTCTAATTGCAAATGTGACCATCGCATAACTCTTAAACCAGGATCAAGACCAATTGTAGTCAGGCTTTATTGATACCTACATTTTCAAAAGAATGATATCGAGAAATAGTGTGATCAAACGTTACAACAATGACTCATTCGAACCAGCAAATCCCCATTCTCTTCTCTAGTACTTTTGGTAAAAAAACATTTTTGTGTTGATTACCGTGAGCTTAATGCTTGCACTGTTAAAGATAAATATTTGATTCCTGTAGTGGATGAGTTGTTGGATAAACTTCATAGAGCAAAATATTTTACAAAGTTGGATTTACGATCGAGTTATTTCCAAATTAGAATGGCAACTACAGATATGGAAAAAAACAACCTTTTGAACCTACCATAGGCACTATTGTCATGCCATTCAGGCTTACCGATGCCCCTTCCACATTTCAGAGTTTGATGAATAACATTTTCCACCCTTATTTGCTTAAGTTTATTTTAGTCTTCTTTGATGACATATTAATTTATAACAAAACATGGACTAAACATATACATCATGTAAGACTAGTTTTTGAACTATTGCGAGATAACATGTTGTTCTTAAAGAAATCCAAGTGTTTCTTTGATGAGTCCTAGGTAACCTATCTTGGTCATGTCATCCATGGTGGTGGAGTAAAGGTTGATCACACTAAAATTAAATTTTTCATTGATTGGCCAAATCTTCAATCTATCAAGGCTCTACAGGGTTTCTTGGGTTGGCAAGATACTACAAAAAATTCTTCTAAAGAAAAATGTATTTAACTGGATTATGGAAGTTGATGTTGCTTTCACTCAATTAAAAAATTCTCTTTCAACAGCTCTGGTCCTGCAATTGCCCAATTTTAAAGAGGAATTTTTGGTTGAATATGATACTTCTGGAATGGGTTTGGGGCTATTACAGCAAAAGGGACACCCCATTACCTTTTTCAGTTGTAAGATTGTAGATTGACACCTTAAGTTGGCTGCATACAAGTGAGAATTAATTGGTTTGGCAAAGGTAATGACCCGTTGGTGACCCTATCTTTGGGGTAGGAACTTCCTCATCCGTACTGCTCACTTCAGCCTTAAGTACCTGTTAGACTAGCGACTTACAATATCCCCACAACAACATTAGATCAGTAAACTAATATGGTTTGAGTTTTGAATGGAGTATACAGCGAGTAAGTTGAATAGTGTTGCAAATGCTTTATATAGAAGAGATGAGGAATTGATGCACCTTATGACAATTTCTTTCCCTCAATTTAAAATTTTTAATATAGTCTGACAAGAAAAAGATGCTTGTCTAGAATTATTACAACTCTGACAATAAATTATACAAGGAGAATTGAGGTCAAATTGGGTTGTACAAGATGAGTTGATTTTCTTCAAAGGTAGGTTGTGCCTTATACCTACCTTTCTATTTATTTCCACTATTATATCTGTCATACATGTTATGACACATGAAGGGGTATTAAAAATATTACATCGTCTCCGTTAAGATTTTTATTAGAAATGAATGAAGCTTGTGACATCAAAATTTGTGCAGAATTGTTTAATGTGTCAACGCCATAAATGGCAGAATTTATAGCCCATAGGATTGCTTCAGCCTCTTCTAATTCCACAACAAGTTTGGGCTGATATCTCTATTGAGTTTGTGGAAGGTCTACCCAATGTTAAAGGGAAATATGTACTTATGGTGGTTGTGGATAGACTATCGAAATAAACTCATTTTTTTACCCTTGACTCATCTGTTTGCTGATATATATGTGATAATACTCTAGAACGATATATTTTATGTGCTAATTGCATGTTTATTTTGAGTATGATCCTACTAATTTGGGTTATTTTATGATATTTTATCTTTTGGGGACTAAATTGGAGGCAAAAGGAAATTTAAAGGTAAAAAAGTGCGAATTTGAAGATATAATGGGCCAACATGCAAAGAAAGAGAGAAGTGGTGCCAAAAATGCAATCATGGAAGTCCCAAGGACTAAAATACAAAAAAAGAGATTTTATAGCACAAGACTCTATTTTAATTTCAATTATATTAGGATAATTATTAAGGATTTTTATTTAGATTTAATTTTAGGATTTATTTTCATTTATCTTTAATTATCTTTATTTATTTGTATTTATCTTTTAGAATTTAATTAGGAATAGACTAGGTTTACTAGTACTATAAATAGAGGATGGAGTGGCACATATTGAATATCTCTTTTTCCTGAAAACACACTCTCTCCCAAAAACTCTGTCTTTTGTTCTCTCCATATTTTCTTCAATAAAAATCCCACATCTATTTTATTTATTTCTTTCCCAAAAATCATGAGCCACTAAACCAATCTAGCCGAAGGTTGTCAAAAATTCCCCAAAAAGGTTCATGAGGCTTAGAACCCGCACTTAGCCTTTTCAACAGGGTATTCGTCGCTTCTCCGCATTACGGGGCTGACACTTCTGTCCATGTCCTTTAATAGGTGATCTTTTCAACTTGTGCAAGGAACGGCCGCTTTGTACATTTTGGGAAGGTTGCATAGTCGGTTCGTTGGCTTTCTGCGTTAGAGGTTGGCGAATCTAAGAGACAAAACGGCGTGGTATTCATCGTTGGGAAGTGATGATCTAGCAGAAGATTTTCCCACAAAAGCGATTATTGGCTAGAGTCAGGCTCCGCCAAATTTTAAGTCTAAATCCTTGGAGGTGGTGGTCGTAAGCGTCCTCTTCCATTATAACTGGCTTATCCTGCTCGGGAAGGGTTACTCAAAAGCCAAGGATTGAACCCAAGGCAGAACGAGACAACCGGAGGCTGGAATCTCGCCACATAAGAAACTTTCTCTTTTTCCAAACTCTGTTTATTTTTATTCTTCATTTTAATTTTCGTAATTTATTTAATTTTGCAATTTCGATTCAACTTAAAATTCTGTTTTTATTTTTCCAGATCGAAATTCTTAAATTCTTTTTATTTTTTTTCAGGAACGCGAGTTTTATTGGCTAAGAAATTGTCCGGGATTTTAAGAAACGAGCATTCGTACAATCCGGTCCCTGAGGATTCGACCCTACTTCTCATTTACTGTTATTTTTACTATTTTACAAAGATTAAGATATTTTTGGTGCTTTCAACGACACATCAATATGTTGCTATTATCTTCTTTGTAGAGGTATTCTGACTTCATGGCTTACATGAATCCATAGTTTCGGACCGTGATAAGGTTTTCATTAGTTTGTTTTAGAAGGAATTATTTCATTAGAGTGGTTCTAAGCTAGCTTTTTCTTCAGTGCACCTTCCCTAATCTAATGGTCAGGCAGAGGTTGTTAATTGAACAATAGAGATGTACCTGCAACGCCTCTATAGTGATTGCCCATAGCAATGGGTTAATTGGGTTCTATGGGTTGAGTATTGTTACAACACCTCTTATCACGCTGCCCTAAGTGCCACCCCTTTCCAATTAGTATACGATAGGGATCCACATTGAGTTCTCTCCCATTTTGCTAGTTCTACCAGGATTGAAGTTGTGGATAAGACTCTAGAAGATAAGGATACACTTCTACAAAATGCTAGGGCTCTTGCAAGCTCAGCAACGAATGAAGAACACTTATGATTTGGGGCATAGAGAGTTGAATTTTAAATTCGGGGATTGGGCTTGGTTACAACTTCAATAATATTGACAATTGATGATAACTAAGCAGAAGCATTACAAGCTCCTCTCGAAGTATTTTAGTCTTTTTAAGGTCTTGGGCAAGATAGAAATAGTGGCTTATCCACTTGAGTTACTTGCAGGTAGTAGGATATATGATGAGTTCCATGTTTTTTTGCTCAAAGAATACGAGGGACCTCAACCACATACGGTAGAAGACTTGCCCTTAGTATGTAATGGCAAAGCCTTACCCACTCCACAAGCTATTTTTTGTAGTAGGCTCAATTGAGGTTGACGGGAGTGAAGCGTGAAGGTTGTCCTGAATTTGAGCTTGATGACAAGCTCAACTCCGAGAGGGGGAGTATTGATGTGGATGCCTTTATTGGAAAACAATATCATAGAATGAAAGAATATAAATAGAGACGACAACAAATTAAAGTTTTATTTATTTCCTCTATTATATTAGATTTTTATTTTTGTTTCCTTTATAAAGTTTAATATTGGTAGTCAAGATCTTATGTAACAGCCTGTTTTTAGGTCAAATCGAAATAGTGGTTTGGGACCACAAAATCAAAGTCAAAATATCTATTTTATTATTTTAATAAGGTTTACAACATGATAGATTAATTACTTGAAAGTTTTGTAAAGAAATTTTACTGTTTAAATGCTCAATTCGGTAAAATGACAAAATTGCGTAATGCATAAAATATGAGATCTATTAGTTAAATGACTCAAATAGCTATGAAATTTATATTAGAAGTCCTTAAGTTGATGATATACCCTTGTTAATGTTAGTGGACATTCATGTCCATGAATTGTATGATATATGGATGATTTTTTTGTAAGGTTATATTGGTAATTTGGTTAATAAAGTTTAATTTAATAAAACAAAAACTTAATTTGGTGTCATCTTCTTCTTTCAACCAATTGAAAAAGAGAAAATAGGGTTTGGGAGAGCTTGAAAACATTTGGCCATTGTAGGATCAAATTGTAAGTTCATTTTGACTCGGTTTTTAATGATTTCTACATTTTTTAGCTCGTTGCAGCTTAATTTAGCTAGCCCATACCTTCGTTTTTGAAATTGTTATAGATTTTAAGATATGTCATTGTTGAATACTTAGGTATTTTGAAGTTTCTTGTTAGATTATTGATGGTTGTTAATAGTTATACAAGTTTTATAAAGTGATTTTTGACAAAAATAAGAATTAATGATTAAATTGTGAAAGATAGAAATGTTGTGGTTGAAAATGTGAATAAAATGAAAATATGGGCTAATATGAATCCCATTGAAATTCGGCTACCTTGGGTTAAGGTTTAATTATGCAATTTTACATTTTTATGTGTTAAGGACTAAATTGTAAAGTAGTTAAAAGTCTAGGGGTAAATTTGTAATTTAGCCAAAATAAATGTTTTAAGCTAAATTGAGTTGAATGAAAGTTTGAATGAGTTAATTTGATATCATATAGATCAAGATAAGCAAATATCGGAATTAAATTAGGTAAAAAGAAAGGTTGGCGAATAGACAATAGTTTTCATTCGAGCAACTCAAGGTAAGTTCGTATAATTAGAATTGAATTTTTCTATACTTGCGATTATTGAAAAGAATGTGTATAATTGAGATATTTGAAATATGAATGTCTTATTGTTATATTGTATACGTTACCGAGCCCCGTTTGAACTATTTGAATTCATTGGATACGAGTGACATGTTATTGGAATTACTGTAATGGTTGAGCTCCTGCATTTGTTGCGGACGCACCATAACTCGTAAGAGCTTACTGTTTCAGCTCATTAGATCTTACCGATTCAGCTCGAAAGAGCTTACTGTTCAGCTCAATAGAGCTTACTGTTTATCAGCTCAGTAACAACTTACCGACCATGACCCGAATGAGCATGTATGATGATGAATTGACGGATATTTTGAAATTGTTCACTCGATTATCCTTTGAAGTCCTAATAGGTTCAAAGGGTTTTAAATAATGTTATACGGACAAGTTACGGTTTATAAATGTTATTAAAGTTATATATATGATGTATGAGTTTGAAAAGATACGAAGTATTATTTTAGTAGATGATTTATGTATTAGTTAAATGATTAACATGTGATGATTATGTGTGATTAGGCGATGGTTAAATTGAATTGTTGGCATTTTATTATTGCTTTGATTATATTTTAAATGGTAAGTTTAATTTTGAATTATACGGGCTTACTAAGCTGTAAGCTTACTTTGTTTCATTTTCTATGTCTTATAGGGTTAGCTCGCTCGTTTCGAATAAGTCGGAGTTGCACATCACACTATCCAATTTCCAATTGGTATTTTAAACTTATAAACTTATGTAAATATGACATGTATATGCTAGTTTGATAGTAATAGTTATGTTTTGGTATCATGGTTTGAGAATGAATTTGTATATAAGTTAAACCATGTGATTTGACTTATTTTGGTATCATATTTGGATTGCATATATGTGCTTAATGATAGTATGTTTTGGTATGATAATATTTGAATGAAATTATGCAAAAGAAGTCTTGATATATAGATGTTAGATGAATGAATTGTATATGCGGTTATACAGGTATTTGGATATGTAAATGGTAAGTTTGGTTATGGCTTATAATGTGTATTGAACTGGTTAATTTGGTTGCCAATTGAGTTGCATAAATGTGGTAATATATGAATGTAAATGCTTATGTTTTAGGGTGGCAAATTTGACTTTTCAAATGACCTATTTTTGTCCACACGGGCAGAGACACGGGCGTGTGTCTCAGCCGTGTGTGATACACGGTCATGTTACACGGCCGTGTGTCCCTTGGGGTACCCCACGAATTAAAGTCAGTATACCCTATAATTTTGACACGGCCTAGACATACTGGCATGTCTATCGGTCGTGTGTGGCACACGGGCTGGCACACGGGCGTGTGGTCAGCTGTGTGACCTAAGTCAGTAGCCTCCCTAATTTTTACACGGCCTAGCACACAGGTGTGTCTGGTGGTCATGTGAACAAGTCAGTATGTATGCCCTGTCTTACCACGGCTTAGACACACGGGCGTGTCTAATGCCGTGTGAGGCACACGGCCTGTTCACAAGGGCGTGTGACACTTGAAAAGTTGAAAATTTTCTAGGTTTTGAAATTTTTAATATGTTATAATTTAGTCCTCAATGTATGATTAAAGCTTTGTATGCTTGATTTAAGTACATTTTGGATGTGAATGAATGATGGTTACTGAAATAAGATGAAATTTGTTAAATGATTGTTTTGAATTAAGTTATAGGTCTAGTAATGCCTCTTAACTTATTCCGGCGACGGTTACAGGTTAGGGTGTTACATATTATAACTTAGGATCTTTATTTTATGTCAATAAGGACTCTTTCCATTGTCATTAACAGCCTATAAAAGGTTGTCAATATTGAATAAAGAAAAACAAACAATTATTTTATCATAAAAGTTATTCTTGGAGGGGCTTCAGTTAAAGACGAATCTACCTCTCTGATTAACCATAAATCAGAGCAAGGATTCTCTCACGTCTAGACCTATGGCTAGATCCTACGTTAAGGCTCATAACACATTCATTATTAATTTATTATTTATGATACTATATAAAGTGAGCGTATTTGTAATACTCAATTGCAATACTATTACATTTACTTTCTTATTATTGCCAAAAAAAAATGAAACTAGGTAATTAAGCATGTTACATACATTGTAGAAATTTGCTTTATCTTGTGCCTACATGTTGTTTTACTTGGACAAAACTGCAAAAGTAATGATCCATGTCTTTTTTTATCTTCAAATCAAATATCACCGCCATAGCTAAATTTAGCACTGAACATACCTTTTTTCTCATGTAATTCCCGTTTGATCAGACCAGAACAGATCATATAGAGTATACATCTATACTCAAATAGAACTTTTATAATTAATGCCTCCAAGAATTAATGGTAGTATAATTCTTCAGCGTAAATATCTATATCTTTTATTGAAATTCTACAGTCTGATTTTTCGAAGTATTTCCTACTCACTGTCAAGTCATAAACCTGATTAATCATGCTAATCATGCTGATCTCCAAATTCTTACACTTGTTGATATTCTTAAATGTTTTATTTTCAAGATTGGAATACATAATTCTTTCAAACTGCATAAACTTATCTCTTAAAAGAATTGAGTCCGGGCATGTACAATTGGGTAAAGATAATGAGATCACCAATGAACAACACAGAAAAGAAAACCAATGAACAACTTTTCTATTATTGAAAAAGTACTAATAATTTTATCTAAACCGATTTAGATTTAAAAAAAAACCAATTTAATGATTTTAATTTAGTATTTTGAAGAGCAAGCAAAACCAATTTAGTATTTTAATTCGGACATGTGGGTTTGGGTTATTTAGTTAGCCCATTTTTTCCATTTTTTATTTAAATTTGCAGTAGAATTGAGTTTTGATATTTTAAATTTTGGAAAATTTTGCTATTACTCCTTGTCTTATGCATAAATTGTATATTTAATCTTTATATTTTATTTTGATAATTTTTAATTTTTATACTTTTTATATTTTAAAATCTTAAGCATGACTTAAAAAGTAATTAAGTTAAATTTTATTATTTTCAAAATTTTACATATTAAATCTGAAATGCCATGCATGTTTGTTATTTTCAAATAATATTCACAAAATGTCATTATTTCATTAATGTATTTAGCAGAAAATAAATTAATATTTTAAAATTTAAAAATATAAAATATAAATGATTAAATAAGAAAATAAGACTAAATTATATTTACAACTTATATGTAATATAAACCTAATAAAAGAATTTGATATAATATATTTATTTGAAAAATTTTAAAAGTATAAAAATTAAAAATATCAAATTAAATTATATATGGAGGACTAATAGCAAAAGTTACCTTTAAAATTACATGGCACAAGATGAATTATAAATGAAGCGCTGGCGCATCACGTCAATCTTTCCTAAACTCCCAAACGGTCAAATCCAAACCCTCCATTCAAAACCCTAAAAACCTCTTCTCCTTCTAAGAAGCGCGAAAAAGAATTCAATCAAAATTCACAGGAGGAAGACAAAAACGCTCAATTCCTTTTGTTTCTCTACTTCCGCTAGGGTTCTAGTGGATCACCATCAATGGCGGCCACCACTAAGTCCGTCGATCACTCTCTTTGGTGGGAGCCGTTCTCTTCTCTTCTCACCGACCTCGAGAATGCCTCTCCTTCCGACGACCTCCCGGAACCCCTAGTATATCTACTACTAACTCTCTTTCTCCTTTGCTTTTCTTTTAGAGCATAGTTCTTCTGCGTATGTGCTGTTGTTTTTACACGTTTCGAATTATGCAGGCGAAGAAGTTGAAAGAAAACCACGATTGGTTCGTGGAGACAGTTGCTAGGTTTAAATCGCCGAATGAGAAGTCGAAGGAGGCTTTAATGAGCTCTGAGAAAATCAAGATTGGTCCACATGAGTTGACCGTTAAGCCTGATTTCAGAGATAAGGCTTTGCAAGTCAGCTCGTATTTGGTTAGTTATATCCTCACTATTCGTTTTGTCAATTTGAACATTCTCCCCCCCCCCTTCTCTCTCTTAATTATTGTACTTCTTAAAGCTATATTTTACTACTTAGCACAAATCCATTGTTTGATTGATTAAGAGAAGTGAACAATTTTAAGAAAATGAGTGATCCATTACTGAGAATTTCTCCTCAAGAAGAAAGAGTTCAAGAGATGAATTACTTGTTGTCAATAATATCTCCTCAACTAGAAAGAATTCATGCGCTCCGCCTTTTCTAATTCTCATTTTCCTTGTTAACAGTGTTTGGATGAGGTGCAGTCGTACATTCTCGTTGATAGGTATCTCGAGCGCGGAAATGTTGCTGAGAATTATATAGTTCATGATCCCATTCATGTGGTTAGTAACTTCCTTATCTTCTGTAATGTTGGATTTTTTTGGATGCTTATTGTAATCATAAACATGTATGCCCCTTTTACACATGCATGCTTGTTTTTTTTTTTGTCAATATGTGTCTCCCAGTGTTCAGTTTTTGACTTTGATGTGTGTTTAGGATGTCCTAAATGGGAAATATTTGGGGTATCCGCTATTTAGCCATAGCTTATATTCTCTGATATGAAGATGTCTGATTCTTTTCTATATATCCTTCTGTTTTCTCTTTTGTTCTGAAGGTATTGCTGCAGTATTTTATTGAGCGCCAGTGCTTGTTGAAGTGCACAAGGCAGATCCTAATGCATGCTTGTAAGGCAATTATGATTTATGAGGCTGTTCTATTCTCTGATCGCTCTGCCACTTTTTTTATTAGGTATTGATTTTTGTTTTCTTCTTATGACTATAATGCTATATGTGGTGCAGTATATTTGGGAAATAGCTTGAAAGAAGAGAGTTTGATTAGGGAGGAAGCACTAAAGCTGATTTCTGATGGATTGGAAGGAAAACTAATATCTGTCTTGGAAGTTCTCATGTCTTGCAGTCATCCCGAGCAGATGGTACGTGTAATATAAGTTGTTTTTTAATACCCCTACAAAAACCTAGGAGCAACAAGTTCATAGAAATATAGGCAGTTCATAGGAATGTGTACGTTGTGAGATTGACCATGTGGGATGCACCTTTTGTTGTATTCAGGCACTCTTACTATGTGTATGCATTACATTTGGTGATAGTATACAAGAATGGATATTAGTTTAGTTTTATTTTATTTGCTGCTATGTTTAAGGCTTCTAACATTTAATGCTCGTTTTGAGAATGGTTTATAGGATGTTGATCTTTTCACCTTATGGGCTGAGGAGACACTACTTGAAGACAACTTGGTTTTGGACATTATTTTTCTCATTTATTATGAGTCACTTTGTACTTGTACTGCTGAAAGATGGAAAAATTTATGCTTGCTTTATAAGGTATGCCATCATTCGTAATTGTTTGATATTAATTTCCACATCTTTACTGGTTTTATACATGCTGAGCAATATGGTGTCACAGGGGACCTTATCAGGGTCTTATAACTTTGGAAAGCTAGCAATATCACCTGAAGCACTATCTTCTTTTTATCAAGCCAAAATTCAGCTGTTACTTATCCTCATAGAAGCTCTGAACCTGGAAAATCTTCTTCAAATGGTTCATGATGAAATTCCTTTCAGGTTTTTGGATAGCCTTTACTTCCTTTTTATCTTTGTTTTCTTTGCAAACCATAAATGTTTAAAACATTCTAGACACCGCAAGTACTTAGCTCCAAATAATCCAAACCCAAAAAGAAATGAAAAAAGAAAAACACGGAAAGAGAGAGAAGAAAAGTAATTATTCTAAAATCCTCTGTTTTGTATGTAAGCTGATTTTGGAATTTATTTTATTTACCTGATATTCAATTATTCATTTATTTTTCCTTTTCTTTTTTCTTTTATAAAATAATCTGGTTGTTGGAGCATTTATTTTCCTGTTCCATAGGCAGGGAGCTTGTGGTTTTACCTTGACTGATGTCCGAGAGATTGATGCTCTGATGTCCGGCTTCGATGTCTTTGAGATTAGAGAAGGTGGCCCATTGATTCTTGTTTGGGCGGTGTTTCTTTGTCTGATGTCATCACTCCCTCAAAAAGAGGAAAGTAATGAATTCATGGTGTGTGGTTATTTCCTCCTTTATATGCTACATGAATGAATATCTCCAATAATGACATTGCCTTTGTTTTTGGTTCAACTTCCCAGGAGATTGATCATGTTGGGTATGTTCGCCAAGCTTTTGAAGCTTCATCTTTGAGTTATTTCCTTGAAATCCTTCAAAGTGGCATCTTGAAGGAATCAGATGTAAGAAACAATTTATCTTCTTATAGTATAGATCTACTGGAAGTCTCATATTCCACTTTAGCCCATCCTTTTTTGTTTTTTCCCAGTGGATTTCATAGCAACTGTTGGAATTTCTTGGTCCCATCTTGTGATGCTCTCTAATTTGATTATGGATTCCCCCATTGTTTTTTCAGGGACCTGTTGCAGGTTATCGAAGTGTCTTGAGAACTTTTATTTCTGCATTTATTGCATCTTATGAAATTAGTCTTCAGGTGACTACTTTAATGCATATATGAAAGTAGCTTGTAAGGTTACACCGAATTTCTTATTTATTGCAGTGTGTCCATTTTGCAGGAGGAGGATGGTACCCTTAATTTGATACTGGGTATTCTTTGCTATGTTTATCGGGGAGAGGTTTGGATGTATATTGAATTTACTTCTGAGTAATTTGTTTTTATTATCTGTTGCCCATAGGTTATTAATTTGAATTTCTTGTTAACCTACTTTGCAGGAGTCACTTTGTATTCAATTTTGGGACAGAGCAAGTTTCATCGACGGTCCTATTCGGTGCCTTCTCTGTAACTTAGAGGGTGAATTCCCTTTTAGGACTGTGGAACTTCTACGACTTCTATCATCTCTATGTGAGGGAAGTTGGCCTGCAGAATGTGTGTAAGTGAGGGTTTGCTTTCATCTTTTTGAGATTCATTTGTTTTCAATGTTACATGTATGTAACTGAGATAATGCACCACAACATACATATATGTACAGACACACATTCACACACACATGGGGGTATGTATGTATCTGTATATTTATAATGCCTAATATGTTTTTTAGGTAGTTTCTCTTCTTTATGGCAGAGCTTTATTGACTCTGGTTTGTGTTATAGTGTTCGCTTGAGAGGATATCTGAACTCTGAAAAGAGAATGTGACAAGATACTACTTAAGTTTGTTTTATGCTATTTAATTTCATATGGGAATTAGTTGATTCAATATGAAACTAGCTTTCCTTTCTGTGATCCAACTTATATCACTTTTATATATATAAAATGGATAATTCTCCTCAAAAGACATATATATTGAAACACATACATGTATTTATGCCTCTTTATATTTTTAATGTCTAATGTTTGTTAAGTAGTTCCTTTTCTTATAGCTGAGTTTGATTGATTTTGGTTTGTTGTACTATGTTCACTTGAGCTATCCATCCTTTGAGAAGATAATGTGATGAGATGCTTATGCTATTTAATTTGGATAGGAGTTAGTTCGTACAACACTCAACATGCCAACTTATGTGACATGTTTTAAAACTTCTATTTGCATTTTTAGGTTTTTTTGTGCAATTCAAATTTCAACTTGAGAAAAATATATTTAGATATATTTTCCTGCTGCCACCTTTATGTAGGATGTCATAGATGACCTCTGCAGTTGTTTCCTGATATTTCCTTTTTGATGAATTGTATGTTCAAGTACTAGCCATTTCGCTTACATGTATTGCACTTATGCTGTTTACAGGTATAACTTTTTAGATAAGTCCACTGGTATATCGTCTTTGTTTGACATTACTAGTGAATCCTCATTGGATAATGTGTCTCAAATTGTTGAAACTCAGCATCCAGTGCCTATTCCTGGGATTGATGGTTTGCACATTCCTAGTAGAACTCATGGGCACGTTCTGAAAGTAGTTGATGGGAGAACTGCTCTTGTGCGCTGGGAGGTAAATAATTGAGAGGTTTATGCTATTTTTCTTGATGTCTGTCAATAATTCCATGCTGATTCTGTTATACTTTATTGGAACAAGTTTTGATTGAGGGTTTTAACTTTTGTTGACTGCACACTAGCGGACAATTGCCCCAAAATGCTAAGCATTATTTTTCTGAAGTTGGGAGCAAAGGATCTCTGAAAACATAAATCCTAGAGAAATGAATTATCTCCATGTATATTTTATGATTATTTTGTAAATAAAACTATGTTACATGCAATATCTGTTATCTATAGCGTTAGAAATTTATTTTTTTATATATAGAATTCTGTAAAGCTATATCGCATTTATCTGTTCTTATCTATATATGTTTTTTATAAGTATTAAATTTTAGGGTGACATCTAATATTTTTAGTTGATTCTTTGGCCCGCAACATGCAATTATAATGTTTGGGTGAAAATTCTACCTTGTAGATGGACTCATAATATATTCATTTGATTTGATTTCCTTGAATACATATATCATATCTCTACAGCAAGCAGCTGGAATTAAGTTTTTCTTTTATCACATTAATTCACAAGTTCCACTTGATTGTATTTGTTAACTGGTATGTGTACATGTGCATGCAAATCTGTATGTGTATATATAATGTATGTATGAATTCTTATCCATTATTTCCTGATAGCTTTTCTCATTTCTAATAAAATTAATGAGGTTTTCTATAGCCTATATGATTAATAGTGTGCTGACCTGTAATGATGGTACTCTTATATAATTCCTTAGGAATTTCTTTATTGATAAAACTCCAAAACTTGACTAGAGGTCTGAGCAACATTAATCAGGTATATCAATTCCAGTCTAATTCCTTGATCTTCTTCTGCAGCATACAAAATCGGCCGTGTTTGTTCTGCTCCTTCGTTTGGCCCAGATTCCATACTTAGAAAACAATGAAGAAGCATTTCTTACCCTTGACCTACTCAGCCGAATGGTGTCCTGCAACACGGTAGTTCTCTCCTGCCTTTGGTAGTTATTAATAGATAGCCAATGAGCTCTGGATAGCCATGGATAACAAAAGTTCTGAAAATATTTTGTGCCAATGAGCTCTAGATAGCCACGGATAACATAAGTTCTGAAAATATTTTGTTGTAGCTGTTATCAGTGAAAGTTACTGTGTTCAATATTTCTCATTTTTGAAATTGTGAAATTATTGAGACCTGTGTTTTTGGTTGGTGTTTGTCCTGTTAGCCTTAATTTTTCCTTAAAATTAATGTTGTACCTAGCTTGGATTCTTAACTTCTTTGTTTTCTAACAACTTGAATAGGCTGTATGTTTTGCTTTGATGGATAGTTGCAACATCTGTCATCTCCAAGCAACTGGCATGAACGGGCAGATAGAAAGTAATGTGTGGTAATTAAGCAACTTGGGCTTATTTACCTTCGTATGCTATTTTATGTTTTGCATCTCTTGTGGGCTATATATCAACAGTTTGCCTTTGCTCTTTTTGCAGGGTGGTTGAGATCATTAGCAATATCGTTAGAAATTTGTCTCCTAATCCCAGTGGAGCTGCATTGATGTCCATGGCTTTTGTAATATTGGCAAAGATGCTGAAATGGTAATTGAACTTATCTTTTTCCGAATGCTGAAATGGCAGATTAAGTTTCAAGTTTCAATAGGTAGAAGACTACCTTTTCAGACTGTTTAGCTGCTGATAGCCAAACTGGAGTTGTTGCTGGCATTCTTCTATTTGTTGTTCTATAATTTAAAAATGCCTCGATTTTGGGAAAGCCACACCCATCAGTTCCAGGTGGAAGAAAAATGAATGGAAGTTGTATACATGATCTCCACTCATTAATTAATCCTAGTTAAAATTTGAAGATCGTAGCCATGGTAGCAACCCTTTAGTGGTAACAATTTAATAGTTTTATTTGAGTAGAAAACAATGCATGCATGGCCTTTGTCTTACTAGTTAGAGTTTAGTTCTGGCAAAGAAGGATTCTAGGTGATGGTATCCCTGATCAAGAATGTGTTACAATCTGACATATAGTTGTGTTTTGTGTCCATGCAAAACCTGCATCTGTTTGTTGCCATTGTTCATTGAAGCATGTCTAGCATTTCTATGATATTGTTACCTATCAATCGTTCACATATTCATTGTTTATTCTTTTTCTGTTTTGAGCCAGTTGCCCTTCTAATGTTGCTGCAGTAGCCTTGAAAGCAAATATATTTGATGTGGCTTCAAATTCAAGCACCTTCAACATAGGTTGGAATGGTCTATCAAGGTAAGCCTTATTAAGTGGAGCATGAGAATTGTAGTGCTAATGCTTTGAGATTTTATAGGAATCTGCTCATAAAATAAACCAGCATTAAGTTCAGGTTGGACTGATTACTGTTCACTTGGTGGCTTTTTTTTCTCTCTTAAATTTCATTTTTAGAAAATATCCAAATTGATTTCCTTATATTTTTCACTTTTTCTTACATTCTTTTTGTAGCTATCCATCAAGCTCTACCTTGCATGAATTATATGTGTTCCGTTTTATCTTTTTATGTGTTTAGTTTTGTTATTTTCCAGTTTATGAAGAAGTATTGAGTGCAATTGCAAGAGAAAAATTTGGGTTAATTTTAACTGATAGTTGAATGTTTGCTGAGAGTATATTGAGTGCAATTGCAAGAGAAAAATTTGGGTTAATTTTAACTGATAGTTGAATGTTTGCTGAGAGTATGAAGCTAACTCAAAGTAGTGCCAATTATAATCACTCAATTTAGGTTACATGAATTGTGTGGTTTTGCATAGAACAGTTTTGAGGAGAATTAAGTAGCCAGACCCATTCAGGACTTAAATGAGTCCTCTTCCTAGGTCACACTCTCCAACTAGTTCAAATAGAAAAAGAGAGGTTGTCTCTCTTCTCCTTTATTTTTTTTTGTTTTGTTTTCTCTTTCGCATTTTGAACTTAATTTTTATTGGTATAATTGATGTCCTTTTGATTTTTGAAGATTGTTAATTTTTCTTCTTTTTGTTTACATCTTCTCTCGGTTTGCGTTTTCCTGTTGTCTTCTTACATATATGATCTGTGTACTTAGATATACTATAGTATGCGAGTTAAAAATACATTTGCTGATTTCTAATTCTTTCTTGTCTCGCCTTTTCTTTACAGTGGATCATGGTTGCTATCTGGAAAGTTGGCAAAGATGCTTTTAATCGATAGTGAGCAGAATGATTATGACTGCGCATTAACAATATCGGGTCTGTATTCACTCAGTTTAAGCTCTGTTGTTAGTATGCTTTGCAATTTTCAATTTGTGTAGCTTTCGGTTATATGATTTGCTTATTATTATTATTATTATTTTGCCCCTTCATCTACTTCTTTTTCATTTTCCCATTTTCCCACATGATCTGCATGTGTGTGACTATTCAATGTGCTTTTGTACTTGTATGATAATTGATTTCTAAATTGAAACTTTCCTGCTTCATTTAGCTGTTTTACTTGTCTAACACGAAGTTTTAACATAGATGAACTTTCCGGAGCTTATATTGTATTGACTTTTCAACTTTTGTTTTTCTTAGTTTTTACCTGGTGGTAGTTCCCAAATTGCTCATGTATTTTTGTTTTGTTCTTATGTTCCAATTTCTAATGATATCTGCAGTGCTGGATTTTACCATGGAGCTTGTAAGGACTGGTGTAGAAGATGATATTGTCGTGTCTTTAATTGTGTTTTCCCTCCAGTATATTCTAGTTAATCATGAGTACTGGAAATATAAAGTGAAGAATACTCGTTGGAAAGTAACATTGAAGGTATGCATTGGTTTTTCTGTAAGCTCTGAAGACTTGTTTAGTTGGCTTTATTTTTATAATACAGTGACTGTTGTCTTTAATTCCTATAAAATGCATTTATGATGTTGGAGATGGTAATGAACAAATTTCTCTTTTATGGCCAAATTAGATGATGTAGAGTAAATAACCGAGAATAGCAATTAATTGTTTGAAATCTCAGATGTATATACTCAAAATTCTCATTATTGAAGATGATTCGCATTAGCACACATGTAGCATCCATTTTTAGTAAGTAACAAATGATTAAGTAATGTTGCACTCTCTCAAGCTTTGAGAGCAGCTCCAGTAGACTTAAATATGCCATTATGATCTGTGTATCTATGGATCTTGTACAATTTCTTGTTGCCTTGTGCTGAATTCAATTTTCAAAATTCTTCTTGTGTTGGCTACATTCTTTCCACCCTCTTTCCTTAAGGCGTCTTTGAGTTCTTCCTATTGGTCATGAAATGATCAGGTTTAGCCTGTCTTTACATCTTATACTGTGCATTAGCTGCATTTCCTACCAATCTTGATATTTATCTGATTGAGTTGGTAAAATCTCAACTGAAGTGATTTGTTCTTCTTAATGTTAATCTGACTTATTGGTCTGTATACCCAACTAAATCAGCTTGTAATGATGTAATTAAGCAAGTGGAGCCTGTACAATGGACAGGGACCTTTTAAAATGCTGGAGTACTAGTTTCTAATTTTCTGCCTTCCGTTAGGTGCTGGAAGTGATGAAAACGTGCATTTTAGCAACAGCTTCCTCTGAAAAGCTGACTGATGTAATACGGGATTTGCTACTCTATGATTCTTCGATCCACAACACTCTCTTTCGTATAATGTGTACAACTTCTGAAGCTTTGGAGGTCTGCTATTCTCCATATTATCCCTTAATTTAATTTTCAAATTAGGATTTTACTTACTTTTTACTTACTAATCTCCATTTAACAGAGACTTTATCTCAACCGCCTCATAAAATTGGTCGAGATTCAGGGTTTACAACTTGCTATAAGTTCTGCTTTGGATATTTCATATGTGATGCTTACCAAAATCTCAAAGGTATTGTTTTGAAATTTATAGAGCTGTTTGCACTACTGGCAGGACATAACATGTGATTTTTATCTAATGGGAAATACATATGGTTTTAGTCTTTTAGCATTGTTGTTTTTACACATCTTCTCAAGCTCTCATGAATCATGATCATTATGCTGCATGTTTTAGTAGCTATATAAATTTTGTTTTAGTTATTTTAACTGTGGTGAAGAGGGAGTTTTAGAACTCTATGGTCATGGTGATATACAGCTCTGGAAAGTTGTGTTTTTCTTGGGATAGGAGGCTTTTATATTCTTTCACGGTATCATACATCACATATAATGATGTGATCATTATGATTTTCTTCTTTCTAGTCACTGTTGCTCTGTCTTGACAATTTACATGATCACTGCTGAAGTCTTTATTTTATTTTGTCAATCAGCTTAGACCTTCATAAATAAAAGGTAAAGTTTTTGCTATCTCTGCAGGATATGACATCAAGCATTCCAGCTTTTCACCAAGCTGTCCTCTCTTCAACAACCAAGCCAATATCTGTTATTGCTGCTGTCATATCATTGATATCCTTTTTTCGTGATCCGGTAAATATTCTTTATGTGCTTCACAATTCAAATTCTTCCTGTTTGTTGTTGCTTATCCTCATTGAAAATGTAAATCAGCATGTACCAAAAAATTGATTAACTTAATATTTCAATTCAATTATAGAAATGGATTGATAAAGATATTAGGTTAAAAAATGGATAATTGCATAAATTTCTTAAGATGTGGATGCTACCATTGATTTCTATAATTGTCTTCTTTAAATATATATGTTTTCAGGGCTTTTTTTTTTTGTGGGTGTGGGGACAACATGGTAATTTTCTTTAGTAGATAATTTATAATTTGTTTATCCATGTGCTAAAATTGTGTTGATGCAAGGTTACTTGATTGTGCAGGCGATACAGGTTGCTGCTGCTAAACTACTGGCGATGTTGTTGCAGATGGCGGAACCACATCCTTTTATAAATTCATGCTTCTGTCCCGATGACAAGCGGGTTGGCATTTTATTTCGTGTTTTAAAGTTATTAATATGCTAACTTGTTATGCGGCTTCTAAATAACTATCTTTTTCTTCTAATCTATTTTGATTAACCACCTTTTTTAGATGGCAGATTTAAGGCTTTCTATTAATAGCATTCTACTTGAACACTGGATACTGAATGATGATCTCTTTATTGCCATACTGAATTTGCTTGCTTCTGCAGCTCGTTTCCAGGTTAGTCATGGATCATTCATTTACTACTTCTGAAGGCTACCATTTTCCTTCTGCTGGTTATTTGAAGTGTTTTTTTTTTTTGAGGTTGACTATATCTGTTTTTGGAACTCTTCCTAGCTTGTAACTTTTCATGGATACTAAAAATTCAGTTAGATGGCTTGTGAATGTGGTCTTGCAAAGATTTAATTACTTTTTTCACAATCTGGATATATACCTATGTCCTTGATCAATTCTTGATACACCAGAAACATGATCCAGGTTCTAGGGGTTGGCAAGTGATCTACCACAATGTTCTAATATTACTGATCTAGTTTACCAAGACCTTCTTATGTTGGTCGTTTCTTTGTGCAGCCTGCTTTCCTTCTTGCTATTTTTGACACAAAGGAGGATACAGCTGTTCAACTGGCTAATATTGGTGGTGTGAAGCAGACAACAAATGAACCTTTGTCTGGTTCCCTGGGCTCTGAAACATGTAGTCTTGTAAATGCCATTCTCCAATTTGTTGAAAGCTCTAATGATGTTATTAATAGGTATTGTGTTGCCTAAGCCCTTTGGTTTCATTTTTACTTATAATTAGTATTACCCTGAATATGCTGATTTTGAGGTGTTTGGTTTGGTGACATGGTTACAACTGAATCAACTAACATATAATCTGCAGCAATCCCTGTGTACTACTGAATGCACTTAACTTCTTAAAGGCACTGTGGCATGGGGCTGGTCAGTATACAACTATTTTGGAGAGGCTGAAGAGCTCTGACAAGTTCTGGAAACAATTATCGAACTCTATCTTTCAAAGTGCTGCCTTGGAAGTTCCTGTGCTCAAAAGCATAAAAGAATCAGAGGCTTCACTCCTGGGACACAGATATCGATGTCAATCTGCTATTTTGGAAACAATGGCATATGATGTGTTCTTGATGAAAAAGTTGTTATATGCTGAATCACTTGTCAAGGATCCCTCTGAATCAAATAAGAAGATTGAAGCTGATAATAATGTTATGAAGAGTATCTTGTCAAATTGGTGTAAGAGCTCTGTTCTTGGAAGCTTGATCAAATCATATACATCTTGTAAATATGACAATGAAATATATTTTCATGCAAAGGTAAACATTCTATTTTTTTTCATTTTTCATATTTCATGTATAGCTATAGTCCGTACATTCCTTTTCTTGAGGGTATAGGATAATGGGCATTCACATTGAAAGCACTTATTTAGTCGGCAGTCTGAAATGATTATCATTGTAACAATAATGTTTGAGGTGGTATTAGAAAAATGGTTTAGTTGACACCAATGTTAACCCTATGCAAGATTTTAAATTTAGATAATTATTGCAGAAAAATGCACTTCCAGATGAATAAGCTATTGCTTAATTTGCCTTAGATATATTGTCTGGGCCTCCTCTTATCAAATTTGGTAATGTTGAAAATGAAGCTACTTTGCAGGTCGCATTGAGTTTACTCACTGTGCACATAATGGGAAAACTAGTAGCTGGTGATGCTGGAAGTTTGTCTGTATCCTTAGTGGAGAAGATTCGCCATGTGTATAAAAAGGTGATAGCATTTTTGTATATATTGTGGCTTTTCTTTCCATTAAAATGATAAACAGTCTGATTAATTGTATCACTTCATCTCTAAAATGTTACTTCTGAGGATTTCCTAAGAGACTGAAACCACACATAATTTTAATAGGAAATTTTCTATTCCCTACTTATCTTTTATGTCACATCATGTCTGACTCTGGTGTATGGTTGTGTTTTCCTGCTGACAGTTGACTGTTCAGCCTGCTTTTTCCGAATTACTGGCCCAGTACTCACTGCGTGGTTATAGGTAAAGCACAAACATCTATTATATTTATTAGAACTTAAATGTTAGCATTATTTCTGCCTCTAGATGGAGCACCATCCATCTGAGCAAGGATGCAAATGAATGGAATCGAAATGTAATGATTCTATAAGGTCTATGCATGGGGTAGCCATTTTTTTATAAGGGAGGGGGTGGGTTGTCCAGATTTGAACCCTAAATCTAATGTCAATCAAGACTTAAAATCAACGGATGTCTTTTTGCCACTGAACCAATGGCATGGTTGACGTATGTGTTAGCACAACTGGGTAACTCTTTGTGCTTCTTTTTCACTTCATTAATGCCTTTTCTGATTTCTTCGTTGTTGGTTTTCTTTCAGCGAAGGGAAGGAGCTGAAAGCTTTAATACTGAGTGATCTCTATTACCATCTGCAAGGAGAACTTGAAGGCCGTAAAATGAGTGCTGGACCCTTTAAAGAACTTTCCCAGTTTCTGATAGAGTCAAAGATGGTGAAGATTTATGAGAACAAGTGCAGTCTTGATCTTTTTTCAAATGCTGATGATGTCCATGTGTTTGATCTTGGACGCATACAAGCAGATTTGGGATTAGATATGTGGGATTATTCTGAATGGAGAACATCTAAAGGAATTGCAGAAACAATGCTGAGCTGCATGCAGAAAGCAAACTCAATGG
This sequence comes from Gossypium arboreum, assembly GCF_025698485.1. Lineage (NCBI taxonomy): Eukaryota > Viridiplantae > Streptophyta > Magnoliopsida > Malvales > Malvaceae > Gossypium > Gossypium arboreum. The sequence goes on from NC_069081.1 coordinate 5,324,695, forward strand.
TGTTGATTGGAAATTCGAAGCTTTCTTCACTGAAAGCGTTAATTACCGTCTTAACCGTGTATGAGGACAGTGTAAGTCCTCTGAGTTCTGGTTAACTATTTCTGCTGCTTGAACATTTTCTATGCTGAGAGTGACACTATTTCTGTTTCTAGGGGATCTCGGAAATCATGATAATTTACTAATAAATAGGTTAAAATAGTTTTTATCTGTTATGCTATTTGCAATGAATATAATATGTGAAAGGCTGATAATAATTGAGTTCATTGTGGGAAACCATGTCCAAACTATTTTAGATTTTTATTTATTCTGAGACTCTGTACCTACTTTTGTTAATTAGAATTTTACTAATGGAGTTTAGACTTCATTACCTTTGTCATAAAATATTGGGGAAGTTTGGTTGGGCCTACCAATGACTGGGTTGTAGCAATGAAGTGCAAAGTAATAAATAGGAAGTATCAACAACTCCGAAAACATAATGAACACGGCGTTGATAAAATAATGCAAGTTCTAGAAGTGATGGAGTTGTGAGCTAGTTCAGTAAAACTATTAAGAAAGAAGTGTTAAGATGATTTAACTTCTGGGTTTTTAGGTACTGGCATCTAAAATTTCCTCAAAATGTTTTCTTAATCTTCTCTTAATGATTTGTATGTTGTATCATTCAGAATTTCTGTCCACTGGGTTTGGAAAGCCTTCAATTCTCATTCCCGTTTGTCTTGCTACCATTATAAATTTATTTCAAATATACATTTTGTTGCAGTCGCTGGAAAAAATGACTGAGGTTGGAGGGAAGATTCCTGATCAGCTGATTTTTTCATGCATGGAGCATATATGCCGAACTTTCCTTGACACTTTAGAACCTTTGTCTCGAGTCCCTGATGTTTCTGAAGATGTCCTTGATTTCCTCACTTCACAGGCAGACTTGCTTCTTCATCTCACAAGATCTGTTCGGAAAAGCCTGTCCATGTCTGTTTGTCTTCTCCTCTTGAAGACTTCAGGCACTGGTCTTAAAATGCTAAATGACCTTAGAACGATGGTTAGTGGGGTGAATAACACAATGAAGCTTTTGATAATGTTGATTCTATTGTCAATGGAGTTCTGCTGGCTTGATTCCCATATATCTGGTGTGAACGACAAAGAATCTATTGAAGGGTTTGCTGAGATTTCTAATGTGAGCCTCGGTCTGTTACCCATCTTGTGCAACTGTGTTACTGTTGCTGAATGTCATTCCCTCTGCCTGACTGCTTTGGACTTGACACTAAAATGTTTTTTGACACCTGATACTTGGTTTCCCATCATCCATAAACATCTCCAGTTGCAACATGTTGTTCTGAAACTTCAAGATAAGAATTCTTTTGGATCAGTTCCCGTTCTTTTGAAGTTCTTCTTGACCATTGCGCGTGTAAGAGGAGGTGCTGAAATGCTTCTTAATGCTGGTTTTTTCTCGTCTCTCAAACTTTTATTTGCTGACATGTCAGATGGTCGGGTTTCCTCTGTTATTAATTCTGGCAAAAAACTCTCCACTTTATCTGACAAAATAGAGAAGCCTCAACTCATTTGGGGACTTGGCTTAGCTGTCATCACAGCGATGGTTCATTCTTTAGGAGACAGTTCTTTGAGTATTGATATTGTGGCCAATGTGATACCATACTTATTTTCTGAGAAAGCCCATCTTATTTCTTATTTTCTCAGTGCACCAGATTTTCCATCTGATGATCATGACAAGAAAAGACCACGTGCACAAAGGACTTGGACTTCTCTTTCTAAACTAATGGAGACCGAGCAAACTCTCATGCTAATGTGCATCTTGGCACAACATTGGAATACTTGGGTTAAGGCTATGAAGGATACAGATTCACAGTTAAGAGAGATGAGTATTCATCTCCTGGCCTTTATTAGCCGTGGAAACCAGCGCCTCGGAGAGGCTTCTAGCCGGACTCCGCCTCTCTTATGCCCTCCTATTCTGAAGGACGAGCTTGATTGCTGCAATAAACCTTCATTTGTAAACAGCAAAAATGGATGGTTTGCTCTTTCACCCCTTGGTTGCATCTCAAAACCGAAATTTTCTGGGATATCAACAACTGCTCTTGTTATCAAAGATCAAGCAACTGAAAGTAATAACCATGTTTCACAAACATACTTCTCAGACTCAGTTGCCATTCAGATATACCGGATTGCATTTCTTTTATTGAAATTTCTCTGTTTACAAGCTGAGGGTGCTGCTAAACGGGCTGAAGAGTTGGGATATGTTGATCTTGCTCATTTTCCAGAACTTCCAATGCCTGAAATTTTACACGGGATACAGGTATGATTGTGATATGGGTTTTTGTTAGCCATTCTTTTCAATTATGAGACAGAAAGTGATGATTGTTGTTTACTCCCAAGGCTTAAGAAAATAGTATGCCAGTCATCATTCTAGATCTGTATTGAAATTGTCAAGGGGATAAAAAAGAAAAGAAAAAGTCAAATGAGTAAAGTGTTCTGTTCTGGTCTGGGTAGAGGTCTAAACTTCATTTATTAATATTACCTGTTGGTGGATTTTCTTTTCTTTGTCCTTTGGGAGCACAGGACCAAGCAATTGCTATCGTCACGGAATTATGTGAGACTAACAGATCTAAGCAGATTCATTCAGAGGTCCATCAAGTCTGTCTCCTACTGCTTCAAACAATTGAGATGGCCTTGTACTTGGAACTTTGTGTCTTACAGATTTGTGGAATAAAACCTATGCTAGGTCGTGTGGAGGACGTTTCAAAGGAAGTCAAACTATTGATGAAAGGTAATGTTATGTTCCTAACATTTTCATAAGAACAATGAAACTTATTTCTTTCAGGGATCATTAAGAAACTCTCCTTTTGGTTTTTGTTTCTGGTTTCCAGCTACGGAGGGGCATGCTTTTCTCAAAGGATCAATGAAGTCCCTGAGTCAGATAATATCACTTGTGTATCCTGGTTTGCCATAAACCAAGTATATGGGTGGTGTTTTTTAAAGGACGCAACGGACCTTTGTAGGCTTTTAGAATGTGATGTGAGAACTCTGTAGATATTCCGAATGTTGCCATGTTGATGATGGTACGTATATCTTTGTATGTTTAATGTTCTTTGTTTCACTGATAATTGATGCCATTTTTCCTGGCCATTCTTATTTCCTTTAGTGATTATTTTGTGACGAGGAGGAAGATACTCCCCCAGTCATCCTCAAGTGTTGTGATTCTTTTTTTTTTTTTTTTCCTAGTTGAGCTGTTGAGGGTGGATTAATTTGGCTGGGTCCCCCTTCAAGCGTGTAAAAACAGAGGTGGTTTAAAACGTGGGATGATGAAATGGTTTCCAGAGCAGCACAAAACTTCATCGTGAGTCAGTGGATACTTGTGAATAGGATTGGTTTTATCTGATTCGTCATTCAACAAAAATTCTGTCTATGGAGTTTTTTTTTTTAATGCAAATTAAATGTGATTTTACGCTTTATTTATTAATCTGTAATGGCGAAGATGCGATGAGCGGTAGAATCTCTAGTAAAAGAAAGCGGACCGTACAAGGCAAAGTGGATTATCCCAACAATTTTACTTTTAGGCTCTGTTTCGTTTCTAAAATCATTTACTTTTTTCATTTTCATTATCAGAAAACAGTTTTATTTTTTATTTTTAAAATTAAAAGTATAAAATAATAACTTATTAGGTACCTATTTTTGATAACAAAATATGAGAAATAAAAAATTTACTTTTATATGGTTTCGAACATGTATCAGGTTTAATATTCTAAAAATTATTGAAAAATAGTGTTTTGAGTTTGAATGAGGGCTAATTGATTTAAAGTTAAAAACTTTGGTTTTCTTCATTTGTATTTTGCAACATTTTTAGTGAACAATAAAAATACTTCTAAAATTTTCAACTAAATATATTTTCTTGAGTGTTTTTCTATTTTTCAAAAAATAAATACAGAAATCATCATTGTTTATGTGACTGGATGGAATTTTTTTTTCTTTTTATCTTGCAGTTTTGAGAATGCTAAATATTAATCTAATATTATTACGATCAAGGAATGCTAAATATTAGTCTAATGTTATTAGGATAGCATTTTTCATATATCATTAAATAAAATGATTAAAATTTAGTTGAATATTTATAGTTTTAATTATAAAACATTTAATAAACCTAATTTTCAACATTTATAAAATTTATCAATTTAATTCTAATTTTAAATACTTTTAAAAATTAACATCGAAAGAGATAAAAGTGGAAAGATTTCGTGGATTGTATGGAGCTTTCGAATTAACGGCTTTGACGAACTCCTCGGCAGGTGCACTTTGGTGCGTGTATCATTTGGAGGTAAAAGCTTAAGTTTGAAAAAGGGCTAATTTAGTAATGTTTTTGAAAAGTGTTATATAAAAGTGTTTTTGAAAAGTTTAGTTTAAAATTTGAGTGTTTAGCATTACTGTCAAAAAGTATTTTAAAAAAAAATTATTTTAGACGTGTTGTTATCAAGTAACAAATATGTATTTAAATAATATTTAAATTAGTTATTATTATTATATTTTAGTAAGAATATAAAAATTTATTATAACTTGTTAATATTTTAATATATAAAATATAAATTTTAAATATTTTAAACAATAAATATTAATTATTTATAAAATTTAATTAAAATATATAAATTATATTTTAAATATTTAAATATAACCATTAAATATTTGTGATTAATATTTTAATTTTTTATTTTTAATTAATGATTTTAATACATTTGTAATTAAGCATAAAGAAAAAAAGTATTATATTATTTGAGGGTGAAAAATAATTAAATACTAAAAGTACTTTTGGAGAGAAAAAGCTAAAATTTTAAGTTCTCTTTTTAGAAATAATTAAGCACAAAAATGTTTTTGAAAACACTTTTAAAAATAAAAAAATAGTAATAAGTAAAGTATTTTTTTAAGCATTACTATACATGCCCTAAGTGTTATATTGACTTTGGTGGGAGGTGTATGGTGCTTGTTCCTCTCTTATCACCACCCCCATTCACACTGTAAAGACATGGCCGCCGTTAACGTTTTGTCTGCTTATATTGAATTGCTACATCCTTCAAAAGAAATCTATCTTGGGTATATCATGCAACTGCCTCCTTTTTATTGAAATATTATGATGATTTTGGATATCGATTATTCCTCCGTTGCCCCTTTTTTCCTATTCAACCTCTCCTATTGACACGCCTACTGCCAACATTTTTGTCTATTTTTATTGAATTGCTTCATCCTTTAGAGGGACAAAATGAGAGATATGAACTGTCTGTCATGCACCTCGTTTCTTTTTCTTTTTTTTTTAAATATAAATGGATGTTTTAAATATTTTTCCTTTTTATTAACTTTTGGATTTAGAACTAAATTGACAAAATTTTATAAATGTTGAGGGCTAAATTTATTAAAATTTTCAGAATTAAAATTAAAATAACAAATTTTATAAATATTGAAGGTTAAATTTATTAAATTTTTTAGATTTAAGATTAAATTGATAAAATATGTAAAAATTAGAAGACTAAATTTCCTATTAGATCAATAAAAACACAATGACAACCATTCAGAGAATGACTAGAATATTTGATTTAGAAAATTTGAGTGACCAAAATAGAACTACAGACAAAATTGGATGACTATATTTGGAATTTACCCAAAAGAAAAATAGAGAAAGGTTTCTACCAAACCAAAGAAAAAAAAAATAGAGAAAGGTCAACTATGTTGGTCTGATTTGGAAGATGTGGACTGTTTGGATAAAATTCAAAAAAGGCCCGACAAGAAACTAAAATTGTACTGGAACTACTACTAAACAAGGAGAAACGGTATCGTTTCAATCACGCTCTTAAGGATAACAAAAGAGAATATGCCACCAATGACCAAACCCTAAAGACTAACTCGAGTCCAGCTTAAACTTAACCCTGATTAATCTTTCTCCCCTCCACGTGTCTATCTATCAACGGTCCAGATTCCTTCCCCTCCTATATAAACTTTCTCGATCTCATTTCGAACCCTAACTACGCATCAAAGCAACCCTTGTTTTACTCAAAAAGTTCCCTTTCCAACAATGGCTTTTAATCCCAAGGTCTTCTTTGACATGACCATCGGTGGCCAACCAGCTGGTCGGATTGTGATGGAGCTCTTTGCCGATTGCACTCCCCGGACTGCTGAGACTTCTGTGCTCTCTGCACTGGCGAGAAAGGGGTAGGCCGTAGCGGCAAACCTCTCCACTACAAAGGCTCATCCTTCCACCGGGTGATCCCCAATTTCATGTGTCAAGGAGGCGACTTTACCGCCGGAAACGGTACCGGAGGTGAATCCATCTATGGAGCCAAGTTCGCTGACGAGAACTTCATCAAGAAGCACACGGGACCTGGCATCCTTTCCATGGCGAACGCTGGACCCGGAACAGACGGATCTCAATTCTTCATCTGTACTACCAAGACGGAGTGGCTGGATGGAAAGCACGTGGTGTTCGGACAGGTGGTTGAAGGCATGGATGTGGTTAAAGCGATTGAGAAGGTGGGGTCTAGCGGTGGGAGGACTTCGAAGCCTGTTGTTATTGCTGACTGTGGACAGCTTTGAAAAAGGGCTTATTGAATTGTGTTTCCTTCATAATATCTGGTCTTTTTAGGCTACTTTTTTATGCTATGCCGTTTCTATGGCTACTGGGTTTTGGTGTTTTTTAAGAAGTTGCTTGATGTAGCTTTTTCATTAACTGCCATAAATAAGATAGACTTTATTTTCAAATAAATTTTATCCTATTTTCCCTTTCTACTTTACAAAACTCAATCTGGGATGGGATGAAATTGGTGTATACTATACTAAATCCATGGTAAACACCAACACACCCACAGGACAGTAAGAGTGGGTATGGACAAGAGGGACGATGACTAAAAAAGGACATCATAACCACTCTAACCCAATCCCACCACGCTTTTAAAGATAACTACGATCGATTATTTACTTCTTAAAAGAGTATATTTTATTGATGTCATGTTCACATACAGGATAATTTTTTTTTTAACAATTGGGGTTGTTAATACATTAACTCATCTATTCATTTTTAACTAATAGAATGATGTGTTTATTTTTTTTTTTGGCTTAATTTATAAAAATTAATTTTTTTTATTTTTTAAGTAAAGGAGTAAAATGTAATTTTCTCAAGAATGAACAGCACTATCGATATTGAGACTAATTCAGTCTCCCGTCCCAATGAAAATTAGTTGGTCCATTTCTTGATCTGCCTAAGAGATTACGATTTTTTCATATACGTGAAACTAGTAAACCAAAGAGACAAGCCTAACTAACTCTTTCCTCGTGCATCTTACTAGTGTCCTGCAAATTAGAAGACCCAGGATGATCTGTAGCCAGACTACCTTAGTGCAGTCTCTAAGAGTATGTAAATTATCTTCTGAGCCATATCTACAGATCGGACTCTGATAATTATCTTTAGGAAATATATGTTATATGGTATTAGTTCAGTTAAAGATAACAATGTTAAATATATTGTTATTTTTTAAAGAAAGTACCATTTGAACAAATAATTCTAAAGTTTAAAAAAAACTCTTCAAATAATTTAAAAGAAAAACTTAAAAGATAAGAGCCGTGAAAAAAAATATTAAAAAGCAAAAAATAATAGAAATCTTTTATGGTGACAATGAGAAATAGATCTGATCATGAGTGGGTAAAGAAAAGAAAAATAAAGTTAAACCTTAAACACAATAACCAACAATTTAAAGGATTGATTGATGGATAAATTGTTGAAAAAATTTTATCGTGAACAAATTTTTATTATAATATTGAAATTAATTAGTTTAATCTCCTAAATTTAAAAATTTATTATATATTTTCAAATTTATCTTAAATGAAATCAACTTGCCTCTGAAATTTTATTATATAATATTCCATGCTAAGCTAAAAGCGAAAGATAAAATCATTAAAATTAATTACTAATTCTTAGTTTGGGTAAAATTGTGAGTTTCTCTTTAGTATGGAAGATTAATTTTCATGCTAAAATAAAAGCAAAGCATAAAATCATTGCAATTAATTAAAGTATTTTGTTTAGGTAAAGAAGTGATGAAAACAATTATGAGTTTTGTTTGGCATTGAAGATAAACTTAATTAATTTAATTAATTGTAAAAATTTTTCTCTACTTTTAATTTAGCATGAAAGATTAAAGATTATTTAATAAAATTATGTGTTTTGTAGATAATTATTAAAGATTAGTTATTTTAGTTAATTTTAATTCAGAAACATAAAATAAAATTTAAAATTTTAGAAAGAGATTAAATTAATTAATTTGAATATTGTAGTAACAAATTAGTTGACACTGTGAAGGGATAAATTTTTTGATAATTTATTTGATTGATTTTGATGTTTTGAATGAATTGACTGAATTATAATAATAAAACTCTTGCTGCTGAGTTGGGTTTTAGTCCAACACCGCAGACCTAAAAAACAAATAAAAGAAACAGGCCAACATCAGAATTGGCTCAAAAGTTTGAAAAAAAAACAAAATCAGAAAAGAAAACCTAATTTATTTAAAAACTCTAGTCGACAATAAGAGCTGGCCTCCATAATTTCTGTCGCTTCACATCACCGACCTAGCTGTTATATTATAGCAGATCTTATCAAGTCTTTTACTTTTCTGCTACATTTTCAAAAAAAAAAAAAGACGTTCCATTTCTTTTACTCTGAAAATTTTAGGCATTTCTTCTCCATGTCTTTCGGTCTGAAAATCTATGACGTTTCTTCTCCTTGTCTTTCAGGCTTAAAATCTAAGGCGCTGCTTCTCCATTGCACACCAAACAGAACTTGGGATGTCTCCTTCCAGGTAATGGCCTTCACCCTATTTTAATGCCTCTTTTGCAATAAAATGGGCTAATATGTTTTCTGACTTTGGAATAAAATGAAAATTGAGTTCTTGAAAGTGAGTCTTTGTGCTTTGAATATCTCTGATGAGTGCTTCAATAATCGATCTGTCACATTCTGCATTTTGGCACTTTGTTATTACCGTTCTTGAGTCACCTATTATTTCTAGAACATTAAACCCATAGAAATCCCTAATCTTGTGGCTTGTAATCTTGCATGTGCCTTCGCTGCAGACGGAGATGCAACATCGGAGTGAAGAACCGACTTGGATGCCAAGATTTTACCCCCTACATCTCGTACTACCAGCCTCGACGTAGAAATGTAAAGGATTTTTAATCAAAAGCCGCATCAAAGTAAATAGCCACATTCGCCCTCTGTTCATCTTGTTTAGGTCCTCTGCCTACTTCCAAGGTTAAAATTTATCCTCTATTCCTTTTAACTCGGAGATATAACTGAAAATTTGTTTAGAGATATCCCAACTAGTTGCATTTTTGCTTTCATAGATTGACTTGTTTCTATTTGTCCAGATTATCTAAAGCCCACAACAAAAGAGGCGACACTGCTCGTTTGTCCCTTGACTAAAAACCCAGGTGAGCCATTCCCATGTGTTTTGAGCGCTACTATTAAGTACTCATGAAAAATTTAAAAACCTCCATACTTCTATTATTGTAGGGCATTGTCGGAGAACGTGATTACTATCTTCCTCATTCTGATTACACTTAGGACACTGGTCTTCAACAACCACTCTTTTCAACTTGAGATTCGAAAATTTAGGAATATAGTTCCAAGATATTTTCCATACTGTAATTTTCACTTTCAAAGGAATGTTTAGATTCCACAGTTTCTTGTAAAAAGCTCTAGTATCGGCCTGTATAAAATTACTAGGATTTAGAGTAGTTTCCTGTAATAGTTTATAGGCACTCCTCACTGAGAAATTTCTAGATGGTTCTCCTCTCCATACTTGAAAACCATTATGGACTGACTTCGTCAAAGGGATCTACATGATTTTTCTAGCAATATCCAGATGGAAGGTATTGACAATTAATTCAGCCTTCCACGTTTTATTTTCTTCATCAATTAAGCCTGACCACTAACTTTATATTTTCATTGCTACTTTGATTCAGTATCTTGTCTTCTTCATTGCTCGACACTCAAAGATCTGTCCAAACTAAGATACGATCCCCCTTGCCAACCCTCCAACATAAGCCTTTCTCCATAAGTCCTTTTGCTGACCAGACACTCTTCCAGGTAAGTGAAGGTAAGTTTTCTAAAGGAGCATTTAAGAAATTCGAATTTAGATAATACTTAGCTTTCAAAACTCGGGCTAGCAAAGAATTGAAATAATTAATAAGACGCCAACCTTGTTTAGCTAATAATGTGATATTAAATTTATCAAGTTTTCGAAAACCAAGATCTCTAGCTTTTTCTAACGAACAAATGTTCTTCCAGGCACACCATCGTATACCCTTTTTGCCTCTATTTTTTTGCCACCAAAATTTCACAATTATACCTTCCAAATCGATAGATAAAGACTTGGGAAGTAAAAAACAAGCCATTGAATAAGTTGGAATAGATTGTAGAAGGGTTTTTTACTGAAATAGGATAAAAAAAAATAAAATAATATTAAAATAATACAAAGAAAAAATTATGTACTAAAATGATAATTTGGGGTGATGTCGCCTAGGGTAGAGGCATGATCACCTCATGTCAGATCAGAAGTTACTGTAGCTGTAGGTCAAATTGCGGCGCAGTCAAATTGCGGCGCAGGATTAAAATGTAATAATATAAAATATTTAGGGACCTGTTATGAAATTATACTATTTAGAAATTATACCATTTAGAATGGCTGCTGGAAAAAAAGTGAAAGGGTGTCTCTTGAGCGGCGGCACCAAATTAAAATATGGGTTAATTTTCTTGTAAGCTTTTCTTTTTGTTATTTTTTTATTCCTCTTTCAACTTACTATATTATTTTAAATAAGTCATTAACTTATTTTTTAGTTAAATAAGCCATTAATTTATAGTTTTTACTCATAAGCACTCTCAAGAAATTTTAAAATTTTAATTTTTATTTAATAAACTATTAACATCAACTTAAAATGTGAATTAGTTTATATTTTTTTAAATAGTTTTATTTTGGGTAAAATATATTTATTTTAATATTAAAATAAAGGGCTTTTTGAGTAAAATTATAAGTTAAGGGCTTATTTTACTAAAAAATAGGTTAAGGGTTTGTTTAAAATAATATAGTGAGTTGAAGGGAAATAAAAAGAAAATAACAAAAAAGGAGGGCTTACAAGGAAATTAGCCCTATTTTAATTTGGTGCCGCCACTCAGGCGGCACCTTTTTACTTTTTTCTCAGCAGTCATTCTAAATGGTATAATTTTATAACAGGTCCTTAAATATTTTATATTATTACATTTTAGTCTTGCGCTGCAATTTGGCCGGCAGTTACAGTAATTTCTGATCTGACATGGGGTGGTCATGCCTCTGCAATAGGCGGCACCACCCCAAATGTACCATTTTGGTACATAGTTTTTTCTTTGTATTATTTTGGTATTTTTTTAATTTTTTTTGTCCTATTTCAGTAAAAAAACCCTTATGGAACAGCTTTGATAAATACCTTCATACCCCATGGAGAAAGGTATTTGATACTCCAAAGGTCAATTCTTTGCTGTAGTCTATCCTTCAAATTCTTACCCACCAAAATAGGTAAACCTAGATACTGTTCCGAATCATTTGAGCTATGTACTCCTAGCACTTTAATTATTATTCTTTTGATCCCTTCCTGCGTATTAGTGCTGAAAAAATAATAGATTTTGAATAGTTAACACTTTGACCAGAATAGGTTTCATATTCTTGTAGAATCTGCTTCAGTAAATTTGCGCTCTTTCAGTAGCTTCCCGAAATAAAATGCAGTCATCTGCGAAAAGTAGATGTGAAATTTGCGGACCGCTTCTACTTACTTTAGCTCCTCTAATTGTTTTTCCTTGCATTGCTAGCCTCATAAGACTAGATAGATCTTCTCCACAAAATAAAAATAAAAATAAAAATGGGCTTAAAGGATCTCCTTGTCTTAATCCTCTAGATGGGAAAATGGTTTTTCCAATATAACCATTTAAGACCACCGAATATGATACTGTTTTAACACATTTTATTAACGAAGCAACCCATTCTCAATCAAATCCCAATTACTTCTTCCACAAAATTCTATTCAATCCTATCGTACGCTTTGCTCATATCTAATTTCATTGCTATAAATCATTTTTTCCTTGCCCTCTTGTGTTTTAAGGTGTGTAAGAGTTCATAGGCTAGCCAAACATTATCAGAAATTAGTCTTTTGGGTACAAAAGCACTTTGTGTGCATTTATCCATCACAATTCAAAAACGATTAGCAATAACTTTAGCCATAAATTTAAAAAGTACATTGCACAAGTTTATCAACCTAAATTGATTTATATTCGAAGGATTTGAAATTTTTTGGACTTAACACAGTATTAGTCTTATTGATTGAGCTAATATCCATACCTCCATTTAGTCGATTAAGACAAAGGATGTAACATCTTCCCCAATAATTGACCAACACTTTTGATAAAATATCACCGGGAACCCATCATCTCTTGGTGCTTTTGTAGGACCCAATTTTGCTATTGCCTTCCGGATCTCCTCCTTCGTGTATCTCGCCTTGAGTTTTGAATTATCCTTATAAAAAATGCACCGATTAATTCATGATAAAATATGGTCATAATTTCCTCTTCTTCCAGCAGAAAACAAATGTTGAAAATATGATCTGGCTATCTCTTCTATTTTTCCTATTTAATCTGTTTCCCTCTCCTCATCAAATTGCATTTTACGAATAAAGTTCCTCTATTGTTTCTATGTTGTTTGTTTGTGAAAAATACAGTATTTTTGTCTCCGAATTTGAGCCAATTAACTCTTGCCCACTGTTCCCAGTAATGCTCATCCTTTTCAATCTCGAAATTGAGTTGAATATTTGTGTCAATGAGATCCGCCAATGTTTCATCATTTCTCTTAGCTTCCAGCAATTTAACTAGTTTTGAAGTTAACACCTCTTTCTTCTCTTTTTTACTATATCGGATCTGATCAGCCCTTCTCTTCAAACCTCTCTCAACACTTTTTAGCTTTTTCAATAAATCTCCTTCAGAGTTTTCCTAAATATTTCTAACCTTAATAATAAAAGACTCATCCAAAACCCACCATGCTTCAAATTTGAAACTTCTATGAATTCGCCCCTGATTCTCGCTTTTCGTAATAATAAATATTAGACAATGATCCAAAAATGAGTGAGGAAGATGCTGGAGTTGAAACTCATGAAATAGAGAGAACCAATTAGCAATTGCGACTCCCCTATCTAACCATTCTTGAACATTTGTTTCTGGCAAATTCCCCCTTTTCCAAGTAAACTAATTTCCAATAAATCCCATATCCATCAGATTGCACTCTTCCAACACCTTACGAAAAGCTTCCATTTTTCCCTCCTCTCTTGGTAAGCCTCCAATTTTTTCAAAGCCATACAAGATTTCTTTAAAGTCCCTACATACCATCCATGGGAGCTCTCCAACATTACTTAATTGTCTTAAAAGATTCCACGCTTCATCTGTATCTTGTGAATAAGGAGACCCATAAAAACAAGTAAACCTCCATTTGTTTCTGTCATCCACATATTCTATTCACATCTATATGTCTTTTCGAAAAACTTTGAAGAATAACATTATTATCTCCACACCAAGCCAAACATAACTTACCTCTAGATCCATTTGAATCAATATCGATGCCATTGAAAAAACCACAGCTTCTTCGCACTCGTTCCATCTGACTCCTACTAATTTTTGTCTCCATAAAGAAGACTATTTGGGGGTTATATGACTTCGCTAGTGTCGAAGTCTATGAATTATCCGTGGACTCCCCAAACCACGGACATTCGAACTTAAGATTTTTATTGCGCCCGGTCGGCTTGCCTCTTGGCAGTCATCGATGATAAATGATTAATTTCCCCCATTCTCCCATTCCTTACCGCCAAAGTATTAATCTTTTCCTTGGCTGTTAAATCTTCAGTCTCTCTCATATATCTCTTTTAACCCTCCTCTCCAATTAAAACACCATCTTCTAAAGCGTGTTCCATTGAGGTATGAAACTAACCCACACATGACTTTCCGCCCTCTTGCCCTGAAATAGATAACCACCCTTCTAAATTAATCCCCAGTTTTGGATCTATATTATTTGATTGATTTTGATGTTTTAAAATTTAAGTTTTCAATACAAAATAATAATAAAACTTTCAACAATGGGATAAACAAATATAATCTGACAAAATTTTAATACATTATTTTAGTTTTTATTGTTTTTATTATTTTAATTTACTTCCAATGAAAAAATAGGAGTCAAATTTGTTAAGGTTAATGCTAAGTTTGCTATTATACATTATACATAAATATCAAGAAAATATTTAATAATATAATTTTAAGTTTTGCTGAATCAACAATTATGATAATTGGACACTTTTTGTTTGGATTTAATACACAATAATTGTAAGACTAAGTAGAAGTGTGAAGTTAATTAGGAAAACCATCCAACCTCATTCTAAATATCAACTTCATCTTTATTTTCACAATAGATTTGGTTAAATCAAGGTTGCTCTTCTCCAAATTTTAAATGGTTCGACGTACATTAAGCTGGATTTAAATAGTAATTTTTTTTAAATTTAAATTCATTTATGGAAATATTATATGTACAATTTAACATGACTGGGTCCATATAAAGAAAATAAAAAAGATTTTCAAATTTACACTATTGGTTTGAGGGGAGATCAATTTTCCGTTTTAACAAAAAAAAAATCAACTCATTTGAATTTTTTTTTTTGGTTTAGTCAGTTAGGCAAATTGGTTGTTTTGGTCTTGGTTTGATTGGTTAATTTGACCGGTTATCAGTAATTGAATCCCGAAATTGAATAGACCAAAAAAATTAACTTATTTTATATTATTTCTAGATTATTTAAAATATATTCATATTTTATAATTTATAATAGATATATAATCATATAAACACAACCCAATAATCCAAGGTTGGTTAACTAAAAAAATTGATTGAAACAACCGAATCAAAATTAGGTCCATTTGGCTGATTTTCTCAACTAAAGTCGATCTGATTGATTTTCTCGTGTTAAAGTTTGTTAAGTCTATTCGAAAAAAATAATCGGATTGATCGATTAAACTGATTGCTCTCCCCTAATTGGACTTTAATATCTACTTTTCCATCCAGGATGTGAGGTGTAAGAACTCGCAAGATCATCACGTTGCTAAATTGGAAACAATGCACATAAAAAGCAATGTCTCATTTCTTGGAACACTATTTGAAGCCTAATAACCTAGTAAACAATCTAGTAAACTGTAGTTACTGGGTTAATTAGCACTACCAAGGAAAAGAAAATAGAGGGTTTAAATTCCTTAGAGCTCTATCTTGTAGATATGCTTGAATTTGAGTTGTTGATGTAATACAAATTGTATCGTTAGATGTAAGGGATCTTAACTATAAATATAGGTCTTCCCCACCTCATTTTTTATCTTGTATCATTCTACATTCAGAAATACAATTGAAAGCATTTATTGAAAGCTTTTATTTTTTGAGTTTTCTTGTCGTTTGGCTTCTTTCACTTAATAGCTTTATAACTTAGGTACCTTAGGGAATTTTTTGAGATTTTCAAGTTTCAAAGGTTAATGATAACATAGACAATTTGAAGTGAATTCACCGGCCAAGGCCACACGATCTGCTAGGCTAAAGACCAAGCCCGTGATAATTGTTATCTGAACTAGGTACATTAAGGTGTTGAGTTGTGATGGTGAATTGGACAGATGATCAGATATCCCACCAGTAACTCGTGAGAAGGCCAAGAAAGGTAATATTGTTAAAATCATAAAATAAATATAAAATAAAGTTTAATAAACCAAGATCTTTCATGTTAAATCAACAAGAATAAATTAAGAACAAAGCTAGATGTAGAAGAGTACCTAAATTCATCAATTTCTTGAAATCTACGGATCTTTCTGTTTTTATATTCAAAATTAGCGTACAAGTAATCTAGAAAATATGGTCACTCTTTTTATAAAGATGAGATATTAGAAAAGTTACATATGTGTAATTTGGGGACCATAACCTTAATATATAACTTTTGCACATTAACCTAATTTCTAATCAGCCCATCATTAATAAAAAATTAGTTACAAGAGTATCTACACATATTTGGTCTATACTTTATTTAATAACTAAATCCCAATAAACCTCAATCAAATTAGATCACTTTTAATTTGGGTTAACCTTTAATGATAGTAAATAATAACATGTAATTACTTTTATTATATATGAGATGCCCATATTTTCCAACAATCTCCCACTTGGATCACATATATATCAGGTTATCTTATAATTACATGTCATTATATAACTTTATGAGCTCAAAACCTTACTGTCATACCCAAAAGGTTTTCTAAACAATCTTGTCGATTAATTATGTTAACATAGAACCAATGTGACTTTCATTACATATATCGTAGCTAAATCCATCTTTGATCACGTATATTAACACAAATGACATAGATCAAATATGGATATGTAGCATGGAAATTACATGCAATATGATTCAAACATGCCTATTTCCAACTAGTCCTCCTTAACCTTAGTGAAATCAAACTTTACCAAAATTAGAGTGTGCAAAAACCAAATAAACTTAATTTTTATAGAAAATAAACTTAATATTTGTAAACTGAAATAATTGAAAATGTGTCTATAACATAAAAGCATTTAAAAGTACAAACTCCCACTAAAACCAAATATCCTTAAATGACATTACACCCATATGGGTAGTGTGCTCATGAAAAACCTTGGGTGTAGTTCTTTAGTAAGTGGGTCCGCAATCATAGAGTTTGTCCCAATATATTTTATAGGCACCTAACCACTCTAAACTTTTACTTTAACAACCAGGAACTTAAAATATATATACCTTGACTTTGATGTGCTCCTATTGTTATTGGAATAAAGGACTACCAATTATTGTCACAATTTGCACCCTAATGACAAAATTTTGCATCAATATTCCATCAAAATCAAAGTCTGTATACTTGATGATCTTTAACTTATCAGACCTCCGATGTGTGAGCTTGTAATCTTTTGTTCTTTGAAGATACCTCATAGCCCACTTGGCTGCTATCCAATGGTCTATATCAGGATTACTTAAATATTTGCCTAACATCCTAAAAATGTGCGTAATGTCCGAACGTGTACATATTTAAGCATACATTAGACTCCTCACTCTTGAGACGTAAGGAACCTTATGCATTTCCTTAATCTCAAAAACATTCTTGGGGTATTAGTTGATACTTAACTTATTATTGACATGCAGTATGTCATTAACATATAAAACCAAATATAGACTTTACTCCCACTGAACTTGTGGAATATACAATTATCGACCAAATTTATCTCTAAACCGAATGAGATAATTATTTGGTAAAATTTGTAATACTATTGACAAGAAGTCTGCTTAAGCCCATAGATGTAGTTTTTTAATTTGCAAATCATTAAATTTGCATCATCAGACACAAAATTTTCTAGTTGCACTATATAAATATTATTGGGAAATGTGTCTATATTATAGTAAACGTGTAATTATTTTTTTATGTATTTTAACGATTAATAAATAAATTTCACATTTCACTGTTATGTCTTTTGTATTTTTGTCTTTCATATTTTGTACGCATAGCGAAATTGTGATAAGCAAATATTAACTCATTGATTGTCTAAGTTCAAACTGATGATAAGTGGCGTTGTAAGAACATTTACATTGCAAAAAAAGACAACTTACTTCAGTAGATAATCTAAACGAGTTTGTAATCCCGTAAAAGAATCAAAGTGAGCATTTGGTTCAAATACTGATAAGGATTATTATGTCGTCTACAATTATAATTGAGGAGATGGCTAGTCTTGTCTATCGGAGCAGTTAACTCCACTGGTAGAGACGTAGATGTATTCATTAGCAAAATGATACATTGGGATAGACCTAAGATGAATTAATTCTGAATTAGTTTGTAAATTAATTCACTTGTGACATTCATGGTGTGATTTACTTAAATCCTGAGTTAGTCACTGACCATGCGTATGTAACTCATGTGCTTTGATATAAGTGGAGGCTTATGCTCTAAAGATGATCGAGCCAATAGCCAATATGTTGGGTATGATTTGTGTGACATGATTTTACTAGCAACAGTGGAATTCATAGCTCAATTAAAGAGTTAACGATATCTTCTCATTGGTATTATATTGATTGATAAATATGGAATGTGACATTCTATTATATTGTGCAGTTCTTTTGGATGTCGTATTCTGCACAGAATGTTGTGACCCTTATTCCACAGTGGGTTCACGCCAAAGCCTATGTGTGGTGTATTAACATACCGGCGCTCAACTTCTCAACCATTGAGTGGTATAACGCTGATTGGATTATGCAACAGTTTGGGTGCAGACATTTCGAACCGGTCAAGTCAATCTACGGTAAGACCATGAGGGGAAAAAATGAAACAGATTAGAGCATGAAACATCAGTATTATAAAGCACTATGGAACACCTTGTACGGCAAGTAGCCTGAGATACACTCCTATATATTTAACTTCAGTCCCTCGACTGAATACATGCAATTGTACATGGCCTGATAATGTATTTATTTATATGGTGGGCAACTTATGATAGTACCGGATCACAGCTAAAGACGTGGAAGTCAACCTATGGTGGAGTTTGACCTAGAGGACCAACATATAGAGGAGTTCGACCTGGAGGACCAACCTCTGAAAACACACACTTCACCGGACCAATGGGTAGGCACTTTTTGTGAGGGGTCCTAGAGCAATTGATATCACCCAGAGATGGGTGGTTCCAATTCAACTTATATTCAACCGCAACCACCGATAATATTTGATATGTTTGGTGATACCATGTACTCCACCTCGTCTTAGGCCACGTTCGATCCGACGCTCGATCCACCTGATACGTACAGTACACCTTAACGTCCACCCCGTCAATGGAGGCCCATAAATCGTTATACCCTAAACGACGATACAACTTCTAGTTTATTCCAATTTTGATACATATAAATTTCAAGTGTTATGCCATATTTGTTGTATTGGTTTATAATTCCACAATTTATGTATTATTCTTTTTTGTATAAGTTAATTTTAAATACAAACTTAACACTAAACAATATAAACTTCATTTCCATAAGACCATAAAATGCAAACATCGGGTACAACATTTGATTTCCTCTAGACCATAAAGATTGGCCAATATAGATGTTTCTATGAGGACACTTACTTCGATTGTGGCTGGCTGTTCTACATATGGTACAACGCTTTGGATCAAGCTCTTCTCTGATATCCATGTCAGTCCGAATCCTCGTTGTTTTTAGTCAACCTTTGACCTTTCTACGTAGTGACCTATTTGGAAACATCTCAAATGTAGGCAGTTGCACTTCCCATGTTAATACATCCCTCAATACGAGAAACTTGTTACTCCAAATATGCAACATATGTTTAAGCGTGTACACATCATTGATATATTGTTTGACATTCAAATTGAAGGTTGCAAACGCTGTAACCACATGCGCACACGAGTACCATAGTGCTTGGAACCTCTCGCACTCACACCGCTTGTTTTAGAGATCAACTCCGTAGGATCGGGGAGAGATTTTCGACCGACAGCTGATGTACTCGGTCACTCAAAAAGCTTTCATGTTTCGAGAATATAGTTCTGCATTCATCAATCTCACTCTCTGAGTGTTCTCTTTTATGACATTCTTAACACTTTCAATGTGCACGTGTCCTGCCTTCAACTGTATTGCTTGTCTCAAGGGTTTTTTACTGAAATAATTTAAAAAAAAATTATTTACCAAAATAAGTTGTCAGCCCGATTATTTACCAAAATGGGTTGTTTTTCTCATTCGCGCCTATCTGACAGGCGCGATTCAATTTTTTATATTAATTTTTTTTAAATGAAATATTATTTTTTTATTTTCAGATCAGTATGACCTGCATATAGATACGAATACAGGTTGCGCCTATGTCAAAGGCACGACTAGTTGAGCCTTCCTTTGAGGCGCAAATGGTTGTGCCTATCTCAGAGGCGCAAATGGTGGGGCCCACACGCATGTTGCTTACTTTTTCTCTTATATATACCCTCGAAAATCAAATGAGCACATACACAAAATTTAGTAGGGCAACAGACACAAAATTTAGTTGAACGGAAATAAGAAGATAGGGAGAAGAAAAAAAAAAGGGAAAACAAAGAGGAGGATAAGGTATTTTAGTTTATTTCTTTTTAAATAGAATGTAAAGTTTGTTAGTAATTTTATTATTTGAAAGCTATTTTGTTAGGTTATTAATTTTGTTAGTTTCTGAATGAAAATTTTTGTATTAAAAATTTGATGTAATTTTTTTTGCTATTCGAAATTGTTTTGAAAATTTTGAAAATTTTTTAACAGATCTAGTATTAAAGATGGAGAATCAGTTTTTCGTATGTGTTTTTTTCGATGGAGAAATTTTGACAACAACCGTGGGATGTATATTTGAATCTTGCAAACAAGTAGCAATGAGATTTAATAGAAATACCTCGTTTGATGATATGAAGGAAAAAATTAGTGAACAAATTTATAGACGTTGTGAGAGAAGGATCTCGAAACTTTTCTTCAAGTTTTCAGTTTCGACGGATCCCATAAAATTCACCGAAATGGAACTCGTAGACGATGAAGACGTGGAGACAATGGTCGCTCTTTATTGTGGGACTCAAAGCAACTAAAATACACCGATTCAGTTATTTGTTGAGTTAGCTGGTATGGAGACAACTGAAGATCTCACTCCATTAGGTGAAGAAGATGAAGCAGAATGGATGAACATAAAAATATACGAATTAAAAAAATAAAAATAGAAATAGAAACATACCTGATTAGTTTCTTTCAAACAAACAACCTATAAAAATAACAACAAATTTAATCAACATTTTAATAAATCAATACAAATTGTCAAATAAATGAAAAATCAAATAAAATTACATTATATAAAAATTACATGAAAAAATACAAAACATTAGAAATATTGATATTTGTGGGTGTTAAATAATTTATATAATTTAATCTTGATATCCAAGTTGATATAAAAAAATTAAATGAGTTAACAGAACCATTAACATACCAATACTTAACAAGAACTTAAAAATTTAAATGAGCTTAAGCATCATTTGTTCAAATTCATTTCAAAATGAAATGATTTTTAATTTTTATAAACTTATATGTTAAACTCTCCAAATATTAAACTAAACACAACAATTTATAACTTAATCTTCAATTACTAATAAATTAATTTTAAAATAATTACAAACACAAAAATTTTAACATAATCCTAAAGTACTAACAAATTAATTTTAAAATAATTATAAAAAAATACATTCATACAAAATATTAATCCAAAACTATAAACACTAAACATAAATATTTTATAATTAATAATTAATAACAAAAATCCATAATATCTTAATTAAACTCTTTAAATTATAAACAAAATTATTTACTAAAAATACATTACCTTTTTTTTTTTTTCTTCTTCTTCTTCTTTTTTCTTCTCCTTTCTCTCTTTCTTTCTCTCTTCCGGTGTGTGGATGGGGTGTGTGCAAGGCGAGAAGGGCGGTGGGGTAGGCGGTCTGCTGCTGCAGAGTGGGATCAGAGCAATTTCATTCGCGCCTACTGTCAGCTCAATTAATCACGCCTATCCGAAAAAAGTGCGACTCATTTTTACCCGTATTTTTACCTGTATATATGTTTAAATATTTTTAATAAAAATAAAAAAAATAATATTTTATTTAAAAAACAAAAAAAATTAATATAAAAAATTGAATTGCCCCTGTCAAATGGGCGCGAATGAGAAAGACAATCCATTTTGGTAAATAATCGGCCTGACAACTTATTTTGGTAAATAATTTTTTTTTAAATTATTTCAATAAAAAACCCTTGTCTCAACCCTATTTTTGGCATCAAGGTTGTCAGCTTGTAAAATGTGGTTGAGAAAACCAATGAAATTGACAAATGACGCGTACACCTCAAGAAAAAATTAACAGCCTTAACGAGGTTGGTCGTCATATGACTATATCGGTACCCTTCATAAAAAAATTGAGTCCATTGTCACGACTCTATGCTAGCCAATCACTGACTGAAAGAAGGATCGGACCACGCCATATCAATCTCTATCGTCGCCAACTTATGTCTGAATCAGTGTGGTTCCAACTTGTACCCTACGTATGTATTCCGATAAAATATGTTACCATATCTTTTAGTAAATGGACTCGAAATATTTACAGATACAAATTTAAATACGATTTTTGTACCCATGATCACGATTTGTTTGTGTCGATTTTTTTTCTTGTACTCATTGTGGAAGTTGACAGCGATGTGGCGAATACAGTAGACGGACCTCCACGGAACCTTGGATTACTAAATTGCAACAATAAGGCCCTTCGATCTATCAAAGACAATGCAAATGTTGTCTTGCCTGACAACATTCCTCCGCAAGTTCCTAATGAAGAATTCCTAAGATTCGGAGTTCTCTGAGTCCACGATGGCGAAAACGATCGATAGTACATTTCTGTTACCTTCTTGTACAACCGCAATTAGAAGTATTTGTGTGTATTTTCCACAAAGTCACATTTCATCAACCTGCACAAACGGATTGTAATGGGAGAAGACCCTAACACATGGATTGAAAGTCTAGAATAATTGACGAAAAACTCTTTTCCTTGGTTCCAATTGTCCATTTGGGCTTTTGTAAGGTAACATTTCTAAGTCCACAACAGTTCCTAGGATGTACTCCACCATCGCTGAAATCCACCACTGAAGTTCATTGTATGACTCATCCCAATCGTCGTACAATAGTTACATGGCCATTTGTTTCGCCCACCATACTTTCCTGTATGGTACCCTATACTGGAATCAGGCTTGCATGTCCACAATCAATGTCGACACAGTAATGGTTAGGCTATCTTTCACTAGTGGCATGATGTAGTTACAGATACTTTTGACATCCAATTTTTAGTGGTCTTGAGTCATACGAGCGACAGTGCATGTATGCCACCCTTCTAATTTTTGTATTTTCCACTGTTGAGTCCTCTACATAAATTCAGTCCGAACCTACTAGCCACACCCATTGTCAGCTCTCCAACATTTACTAACATATAATGTCTGTGTAGACTTGGTGACCCTGTAATCAATCAACACATTCATGCTGTACTATTTGATGGTAAACATACAGTCCACCTTGTTCTCGAATTATTGCCCAACGAACAACTCTTCCAACTGTGAATTTGACGTCAATATATGAGCAGAAACTATATCGGCGTATTCAAGGAACTCAAATGCATGTGCTGCATCTGGATCTATGCTCAACATGTCACCCCAGGGTCATTCCGTAAAATAATGCCAAGATTCGGGTTATTGAAAGAAGGGGTATGAACATCTTCAACCTCTTCCGGAATTTATCGTGGATATCGTCTAGAACTTCATCAATATTAAGGTCACTAAAATCTTCAACGTTTTAATAAGAATCTTTACCATTATTGGTCCCTTCTCCGACATTTGTCTCGATGCCTATCACCTCCTGATGTATTTGTAGATAGGGACTCGAGGTAAGGTTGTTATACGAACTCCCACTGTAATTTAGATTTTCGAGCATCTAAGATGTCCCTCCGTAGTCTAATGATCTGTCCATTCAACATTAAGATCAAAATCAAATTCGCGATGTTGACTTATTGGACTAACATTCTCAACAGGTTTTAAGTCTGCTAACTCAGTAAATAACTCAACTGGTTGGGGGTTTTCACTCCCAGTCGACCATTATGTTTCCATCATAGTGCCCAAGTCATCATCATTTAACAGTTGCATCTCACAAAATTTCAATGAATCTATAGTGATTGGAAACTTGTAAAATAATCTGGACATTGTCCTTCCACAACAGATAGCTAATTTCGCATTGATCTTTCTTTTCATTTCTTCCAACTTCATAGTTTTATTGAATAGCAACCCTACTCTCTGCCGACCTTGAAATACACAAACAACATCTCCTTCTACAATTTCACCATAAAAAAGAACGCACACTAAAAATACTGAGTTATTCATCTTCACTAGAATTTTTGAGCTCTCCTACTAAACACAACAATTTCTCTCTTTTCTTCTCTTCCAGTTCAATTGTTACAAAAAAATCTTAACAATATCTATATATATGTAGGACAACCAAAGTGGTAGAGTCATTCTTTATGGCTCCACCAAAATAAAATATCATTTTTAAAATTTTTAGATTAAAAAAACAACACATTAAAAAAAAAAACCATACAGTACACTGGCGGCGCCATTCTATATGGTCCCACTAAATAAAATATTATTTTTAAAAAATTAAATTAAAAATAACATATTTTTAAAAATATACATACACAATATATTGGTGGTGCCGTTCTATATGGCTCTACCAAATAAAATATTATTTTTTAAAAAATTTAAATTAATAAAAACACATTTAAAAAAAAACTTTGGTAATAAAGTGATGAAAACATTTAGAATAAATCCACCAATAAGAAAACATTTTATTATACTTTTAAATAATAAAAAAATCATTGACCCACATCAAAAGTGGTGGCGTGTGGCAGGTTAGTGTCGCCAAACTTTTGACTCCACCAATTTTTATTGTAGATTTCAGATCATTTACATGTATAATAAAAATGTGATTATTTTTTATAATTAATTAAAATTTTAAAGTTATTTTTATAAAAAAAAGTCATGTATAATTTATTTATAATTTGGTTTTTGTTTTTTGTTTTTTTTTTGTTTTTCAAATGTGGCTTGTTTGTTTGGTGATGTAAAGAGTGGAGATATTTACTGTTATTTATTTTGGGCTTTAGTCCCTGATTGAATTGTACCTTTAAACTTTGTATAACTCCATCACTTGTCTCTTTCTTCATCATTCTTCAACAGATTTGAAAAATTGAATTGTACAATATACATGGAATTGCAATTTGTTTACAAGATTTTGCCTCATTTCAATATATATAAAATAAAAAGAGCGTCACCAAATAATATTCCATGACATGAAAATGGATTCCTCGAAAAATAGAATTTCGGTATAAAAATAATTTTAGTTTTTAATATTTATTTTTTTGTTATTTTGATTTTATTTTATTTTTATCACTTTAGTCTTTGACTTTTAAAATGTAATAGAAAAAATTGATTGGACCATTCACATCTTGATATGTAATTTTTCTTTAAAAATTATGATTTTTTTATTTTTAATAATTTTTATAAAATATACACAAATTATCATGCATGTTGTCATGTCATTGTTATTAAAATTTTAATAATTCAATCAATTTATCATGCAAGTTATCATGTTATTACTATTAAAATTGTAACAATTTCAGCATTTTTATTTAAAAAAACCAAATTGACTAAAGTTTTAAGTCTAAAGCAAAAGTATTAAAATTAATAATTATGAACATAGTAGTAAATGTTAATAGCTAGACTTCTTTTTTAACAAAACTATACTCTATAGTAAGAGCATGAGATAAGTATAAATATGATACTAAAAATAAATATAAATGTATTAAAAATTTTAAAATATATATTTTAGAATCCACAGAATTAAATTAAATATGATGAAAATACAAAAAGAAAAAAAAACTGTTTTTGAAAATTACAACTAAGGTTAAACTATCTCATTAGTCACTCAAAAACGAATTGCGGACTGGACTTGCTACCTTTGTGTTTTTTTTTTTTTTTACATATTTTACACGTGTCCTAGGGCGGCTGTGATTGCATTGGACGCGCTTGAACCGCGGCCGACGTCACTATTCCTCCACTACCCTCCTTCTCCCATCGCCACTACCACCCACCCTATAATTCCGGGATTTTCGCTTAACCAACGAACCTCGTCATCTTCCATGATGGTGGTCGCCAATGTATCCCTTTACTTTCCTTTCAACGACATCTGTATGGGCATACTAGCCAACCGCTGGATCGGAAAGACTGATGGGAGGAGGCAGCAAAGGTAAGACAGAACTAGCCAACTGCTATTATAAATTTTCGGGTCGGGTCTTCCCCTTCCATGTGCGGGTCTCCTATAGAAATAATGATCCGACCCGGGTTTTGTAGCCTCCCCAATAGCCTGATCCGGAACTTGACCTGCAATGGGATCGGCGGGTACTTGGATTTGTTTGAAAAATGGTGTGAAGAAGAACTAGCCATGGAAAGACTTGAGTCGAGAAGGGATTTACGGGCAAAGTTATTTGAGAAACTGAGCAAAGAGAATTGTTTGGAAAGGACTAATCCGGGTCAAGGTTCTGGAGATCCAATTTGGACTGGGTTTCGGACATGGTGAACAGAAATATATTTTTCATTAATTTTTTCGGTTTTTCTTTGATATCCAAAGAAAAAAAAAAAAGGAAGAAGATATTTTAAAATATTAATAAAAATGGATTTGAGCTAACAATTTAAAAAGATTTGATCTTCTCTAAAACGGAACCCACCGTTTTTTGATCTTCTCTTCATTATCTAATAATAATAAATGTAAACAAAAATTAAAGCTACAAACAAAATCCAGCTAAAGAAAAGCTTTGAAAAATGTCTGAGAAAAATAAAAAAACCTACCGATGAAGCACCTAATAGAGCGGATTCGGAGGCACCCATTGATGCAAGCTTCAATTTTTTTTCACACGAGCCGGGTTAATGGGTCAAAAGATTAACTTTTAACTTGTATAATTTTTATAATTTTTTCAACAAAATATCATGCTTATTATGTGAAAAAAATTGCTAATTTGATACATTCAGTTAACAATTCATTAATAAGATAAGGGTTAAATGATTATTTTCAACAATTTCTCTAACAATAAACAAATAAAAACAATAGTGCCATAGTTTTCGTTAAAACTACATAAAAAGAGGGAAAGAGATTTTTATTTGAAACTTACTATCAAATCGTAATCCTAATCAGCGACAAAAGGAAAGTCAAGTGTACGCTAGTAGAAAACGTGTGAAGCAGAGGATCATTTAACCTACTTACTTTGCTTATTTGGCGGCCGTAAAAAAGTTTCCGACTAAAGACACGGCTGGACCAAAAAGAAAAATATAATAATACATGAATTGAAGAATGTAAGAGTCGTCGTCTCGTCTCGTTTGTTTTCAGATAAAGAAAGGGGGGGGGGGATTTTAGATCTCTCTCCTTTGCTTTTATTATATTTTTCGCTTTCTCTTTTTCTTTCTGGAAAATCTCAGCTAAACTAAAAATCTCAACTAAGACGTTTGCTTTACAGAGTCAAAACCCGATTGGCGGGAATTGGATCCCCCACCTTCCAATTTTGATCTTTGGAAAACAACAACAACTGAGCCACTGATTGATGTGATCAAATAGTGGAAGATATGGGATTTTCCGATAATTCCAAGGGATTGATATTAGCAATGGCGTCTAGCGCGTTTATTGGGTCCAGTTTTATTTTGAAGAAGAAAGGGCTCAAGCGTGCTGGGGCTTCGGGTACTCGCGCAGGTCTGTTTTTTCTATTTACTCCCTGATTTTCTGCGTAGCTGTCGCTCCCAATTTTTACTCAATTTAGTTTTTTTTCCTTTGCTTAATTTTGATTTGACTCCTCCGTTTTTTCTTACTGAAACGCTAGGATTTTGTTAATTTGATATGAATCTTGAATGCATTTAGTTAGGAACTTATTATTGAATTTGGGATATTGAGATACAAATCCTTCAGTTTGGAAGTTAGTTTATGCTCTTAAAAAAAAAATGGAGAGTTAGTTTATGTAACAATTCACTATTGTTCGTATCAATTCATATTTTCATGACAATTGATTTCTTAACAATTTTTATTGGATCATTAATCAGTAAAGAGTTTCTCCAAATTTCAAAAAAAAAAAAAAATTGTAGCAACAACATTAACATATTTATCATCTGATGGTGTAAAGTAGTAAGTTTTGATTTGTTTTTGATTCTTAAGTACTGCATTGTGTCGATCAATACATAGCTTTTGAATTGTGCAATATAAGAATAGATAGTATTATCAATGTACATGACTTTATTTTTAAATTTGTGTGGCTTAACGTAGGCGTTGGCGGTTATACCTACTTACTCGAGCCACTGTGGTGGGCTGGCATGATAACTAGTAAGTATATTACTTGAAATAAGAATATTTATTTTATTTTAGATTTTGTCCTCCAATATAAGCAAAAATCCCTTTCCACCTTAAATTGGTTATTGAGTTTCATTTTGGTGAACTTGTTGTACAAATAGTGATTGTCGGGGAGGTTGCAAATTTCGTGGCTTATGTGTACGCTCCTGCAGTTCTAGTTACCCCTCTTGGGGCACTAAGTATAATTGTGAGGTATGCTTCTTTTGCTTGTGGTCACTTCTTTGGATTTGATTGGAAATCATTTATCCATTTTCATTAACAAGCACGCTTGATAAATTTGAACAGTGCTTGTCTGGCACACTTTATGTTGAAGGAAAGAATTCAGAAAATGGGGATTGTAGGATGTATTACCTGCATTGCAGGTTCAGTGGTGATTGTAATTCATGCACCACAAGAGCATACCCCAAGTTCTGTACAAGAAATTTGGACTCTAGCGACACAACCAGGTTTGGTCCTTCCCTTTTTATTTATTGCTCAATGCTCATCAGTTGTAACAATTAATTAATTATTGCACCTTTTTACATGTTTCTGTTGGCAGCCTTTCTAATTTATGTTGCAGCTACACTTTCGATAGTTTTAGCTTTGATTTTGCATTTTGAACCTCGTTATGGGCAGACAAACATATTGGTTTATTTGGGAATATGTTCCTTAATGGGTTCTCTTACGGTATGTAGATGTCCCTATCAATTTCTATTGATAATTCTGAATAGGACCATTTTAGTTGTTATCATGTTCTATGCACTATGTAAAAGTATCCCTTTGCTTCTATCACAGGTTGTAAGCATCAAAGCCATCGGAATTGCTATAAAGCTTACATTGGATGGGATAAATCAGATGGCTTATCCTCAAACTTGGTTTTTTCTTACAGTTGCCGCAATCTGTGTCATTACACAATTAAATTACCTCAACAAGGTTTGTATTATTGATTTTTATGCCTTGGTGGTTGTCTGTTCCTTTAAAATATAATCTTTCCTTTTAAAAAACTACATTTGGGTCTATGCATCATGTACTGAAAAACACAC
Organism: Gossypium arboreum; assembly: GCF_025698485.1. Taxonomy (NCBI): domain Eukaryota; kingdom Viridiplantae; phylum Streptophyta; class Magnoliopsida; order Malvales; family Malvaceae; genus Gossypium; species Gossypium arboreum. The sequence continues at coordinate 5,353,852 of NC_069081.1, forward strand.
CTCTACATGGGTAGCTGGCATACTTTTTTCAGATGATGCATTAATTATTGCATGTCAGGTCCAGCAACTTGATCAATTGAATTCATAATTGAAGATTTAGATGACAATATCCTATTCTTTATCTGAGAACTACATACAGTTTTTAAATATTTCTACTAAGAAATATACATGCAAAGTGTAGCTTCTTCCAGAGTCTCCTCTGTTGAATGAATTTTGCATTTCATCTTTCTAATAGATGGCTGGTTCGCTTTTGTGTGTGACTGATGTGTATGTCTCTTTGTTGTAGGCCTTGGATACATTCAATGCCGCGATTGTTTCTCCGGTATATTATGTCATGTTCACAACTTTGACCATTATTGCTAGCGTAATCATGTTCAAGGTAAATTATTTAATTCATCCCTCTTGAACTTTGTTCTGGCACCTAATTGAGGTTGTGATTTACCAACAACTAGTGGAACTGAGCACAAATTGAGTGTTATCTTGTCCTTTTTACAGGATTGGTCAGGTCAAAACGTGAGTAGTATTGCCTCTGAGATTTGTGGATTCATCACTGTGCTCTCTGGAACTATCATACTTCATGCCACGAGAGAACAGGAACCACCTCCTCCAGTAGGTAAGTGTAGAAATTTATATTCCACTCTCTTCTTTTTTGCTTCTCTTTGGGCGGTTATATACAAGTGAGAAAATTTGAAGCTATACATTCATTATTTGCACTCTTTCCTTTCCTTTTTTAAGCTTTTAATTAGATAACGAAGTGGATACCTGGTGAACAACCATCTGCTGTTAGTAATTTTCCTTTGGTTTTGTTATCATTGTTGATTTGGTATTGCTCCAAGTCCGTTTACAGTTAGCCTTAAAATTTCAAAAAAGAATGAACTATTGATCTTATCTGGTATATCATTTCTACCGCCAGACAAAGTGGTATATAAGAAATCCATCTTTCTTACAATTTAGTAGGCATATTCCATGGGAGGTAAGAGCACCATTTACCCATCCACGTATTGTTCCCTTGGTTGAGCAAAATTGTATCCTACTCCGCTTATGTGCCTGATAATTGATAGCCATACATGTTGCACTTTTACGGTAAAGTGAGACTGCAAAGCTGGAGTTAATTCAACTCTCTACGCAACCTATTTGAAAATCCTCTCCAATTATTCTAAGTACATTGTTTGCATGTTTCTCTTTTCGGTTGAGCTTATGGCAGAGCTTTTACATTGCAGGAACAGTTACATGGTATGTTAGTGGGGATTCGATGAAGAGTCCTGAGGATGAACATTTAATCACTCTACGCAGTTCGGAGTATTACGAGCCATGAGTATTCTTTTTAAGACGAGTGCATTGATCTCCCTCCGTTGACCTGGATAGAAATATGTGAACCTGTGAGAATTTGCAGGTGTTGGCCAAAGCCAGAACGGTAGTTTTCGTGCTATACCTTTTCCTGACGACTTGCAAACTATTCAGTTAATGGATTAATGCATATGGAATTCTTTGTATCACTGTGAACTTGGAAGGAGGAGTTGAGCAGTTGGGTATCGGTTCCCATATGACAGTGGTGATCTCATTTTCACTTACATTTGTAGATAGACAAAGCGGTTCTTTTTGCATTTTGTTGAGGTTGAGGTGTTGTAATGATTGGGGTTTTGTTAATTCTTTTTCATTGTTATAACTCAAAACGCTGTCTTGGAGTTGGTGTTTTTCTAGGTTTCAAGCATACAAAACATCTTTGCCATGTTTCATACTAATATAGTTTGTTGAACTGAAATCAAGCTTTTGATTATCTGTCCAAACCTTTGGGTTCCAGGAATCAGCTTTACAAGTCAGCAGCAACGTCGGCTTTTCTAGAAAAAGAGAGCCTGAGCAAATAGATGTCCTTTTTAAGAAACACTAATGGTTAAAATGGAGCCTCCAAACTTGTATTTGGTTGGTACATAATTTTTTTTTATTTTTGCTTAGTTTGTACTTGAATTTACCATCAACCAAGTTAATATCTCTACATTAACACTGTTAGTTTGTGTTGGCATGACATTGATAGTCAATCCGATGTTATCATGTGGAACAAAAATCAAAAAATTAAAAGATCTTTTAAAATATGTAAATTAGTAATAAAAAAATTGGGTTAAAAATTATGTTAAGAATGAAAGTGGACAAATAATTATCCAGATACATCTGAATTTGGACACTCATTTGCTCATATTCATTCTAGAGATATTTTCTAGTAAGTTAACATTGGAATGTCAATGGGTTAGGCATCTGCAAATTTTGAAGTATTGAATCCACAAATTTGTCTTAAATTTTGAATTTGCAAAATATTTAACTTTTACTATCCAAATCCGAATTGAATAGCAATATTTTCCGAATATTCGAAACTGCAAAAATTAAAATTTTAAAAATAATATAAAATCAAATAAAAAATTAATTTATTTTATATTTATTCATTTTAAAGGAACAAAATAAAACAAAATAACAATCCAAACAAAACTTTCAAAATTCTTTTAAAAAAATCATGAATAGGTTTACATTTTACAAGTAATGAAACTAAAAGAACCAAAAAAATAGAAACAAGGTTACAAGAATGCACATAAACTGTCAAATGAGCAAAAAAACTAACTAGTCAAACGAGAAATTGAAGGCCGGTGGTCGGTGGTCAATGGTTGACGGTTGATAGTCGACGGTGCCTGTCAGGTGCTGTACAGTGGTTGGGATAGCCTGAGAGTCAAGGGCTGGGGAGGTCTTGGGGAAATTTTAGGTTTTGGCCTTTTTGGAAATCATAAATGGGACTTGAGAGTCGAAGGCCGAGGCCAGAGAATCTTCGATTGGGGAAATTTTATTTTAGTTTTTCTTTTAATGAATTTTAAGCTTTGTAGAGTTTTTTTCCTAACTTGATATGGGTTTATGTCGTGTAACACCCCTCGCCTAACTCAAAACACCAGGTCTGAGTTACGGAATGTTACAGTCATTGTCGGAGCAACTCTCATCAAATACACTGTAAATAAATCATTCAAATATTCCATCTTGTCATAGACACATTCACATTATGTACACAATTAAATCCGAGCCTAAATCGAGCTTACAAAAGCTCTTTTATAGACACTAGCATGAAATGGGACCAAATTATAAAGTTTTCAAAATTTCTGATCAGGTATCAATACCCTCATCTAGTACCGATACCAATTTGAGCTTGGATGTTCAAAAAATTTGATTTAAAACCTAATATATCGATACCAGTCATCAAGGTACTGATACTTTACCTCTGTATCAATACCATTTTAAAGTTCGATGTTTTGAAATTTTAAGAAAATTACTAAAGTACCAATATCCTTCTCAAGGTATCGATACCTTAAAGGAAAAATTTCGAAGTTTACATTTGGTACCTACTTCATTCCAAACCAAAACAAACCTTGCACATTTAGTGCAACTACACCAAATTTTCTTATGCAAAAATCATACTAAAACATACCAAAGCATTTAACCATTTTCCAATAAACCAAACCAATAAGCCTCAATTTGTCACCAAATCATTTCAATTCAACTTATTCCAAACTCAATTTATACTACTATGCTTTTAAGTTATTCAATATCATCCATTTCCATACCATGTCAAGCTCAAATATGCAATTTTAAGTACCATTTAGACAACTTAGCATATTACGAACTCACATATACAAATTGACATCGACTTTCATAAGATCAAACATTATTCAACATTCAACCAAAACAAACATTCTAGATAACAGACAAAACCTATGTACATACCACATAACTAAGGGTGTTCAAATTGTCGAAACCACCCTTTTACTTTAAAATTTTAATTTTAATAAAAAACAGGGGAATCGACTTTTGAAAAACAGAAATATGGAGTCGCCACCGATCCTTTTGTTTTGGTGTGATCGGGTCACCTAAGAATTTGGTTATTTTAATAAAACATTTTTGGTTTACTAAAACAATGATTCGGTCTCTGAAAATATGAGAAAAGCGGCTCGAGTTCGGTTATATGAAGAAGGATTAGCACCCTCATTACGCCCAAAATTGGTACCAAATCGATTAAATACTGTCCTTATGTCTAAAATTAAAAACGTTTTTGAAATGTGGTTCTTGTTAATAACATTTGAATAACCCGAGTTGGTTGCCAAAAATCTTCTTGTTTCGACGTCCGAAAGTTTATAATTTGAAATTGACAAAAGGATGCCCAACTATTTGGTCCAACAAAAAACCAAAACCCAACACGTTAGGGCACGATTCCACGAATTACCGAGTATCGAATATCACCTTTGTTTTAAAGGATTTTTAATAATTGTGAAACTAACTTAAAACGCATTAATGAGACGAAATTAATCATGAAATTTGGATTCTATAAAACCACATTTCAAAAAATCAAGCGGAAAACGATGACATGGGGTAATATGTGTATGGGATACAATCCATTAACGAACCCTAAAAAAGGATTAAATATAACTAGCCTAAGGAATATAATCCGACTACAATCATGCATGGAGAATAATTAACGCGACAATAAAAGACAATGAATAAATAATATGCAACAATAATGCACATAACATGATATAAAACAACCTATATAATGCATGGAAAAAAAGGATAACATTTGGAAGCCAACGCGAATATAAAACGATTTTAAAATAATGACGAATAAATGAATGCATAAATTACACGATATATGACTTGATGAATTTAAAACGATTTGTAAGAACAAACTAAGGATGCACACATACGATCTCTAAAATATATATTATAGGAGGAATATTTTCAAATCGAATAATATGTAAGGCATTAAAGAATTTCGGTCTAAAATTAACAATTTACATGTAGAAAATTTTAGCTTATGTATAAGATATAAAAAACGATAATAAAAATGTACAATGAAATATAATTCTTGTAACATAATGGATTTACAAATCAAGCATATGTATACATAAATAATTTTAAAAAAATAAAAATAATTATTATTATTTGTAAAACATAGAAATACATGCAAGCTGAAATTAATTTTATTATAAATTATATAATGAATTGAAGAATATGCTTACATATATGTAAAAAACAAAAACTACATGCATAAAATACATAGATTTAATAATATATATATTAAGTACAGATATCTATAAACATATATGTATATAATAATAATTTAGAAAATATATTATATAGGACTATATAATAAACTACAATAATAAATTTAAGAAAACATATGTACAAAATAACATAAGGTTAACAATGTGTATATATGAACTTTAATAAAAAGTAAAAATATATATGTGCAATAGCATATATAAAGAAAACAATTACATGAGGTAGTATACAAAATATGAAAGCATAGTTACCCAAATTACAATAAGTAAATGATGCAAGTTAGATGATGAATACAAATGAATGAACACAAGTAAAATAAAACAAAACATGAAGTGAATCTAAAAAAAGGATAATTGAAATCACATAAAAGAGAGGGTCTAATTGAAATCACGTTAAAATGGGAGGATAATTCGTAAATACAAATAAAGGCCAGCGCATAATGTATACAAATATACAAGGATCAAAACTGGAATTATTCCAGACTCCAAAACGCTGTGTGCAGGTGCAGACTAAAATGCAAATGCACGCGAATCGCAGGGGCAATTTAAGAAAAAAATAAAATAAATATGTGGGCTGATTAAAGCACGACACAAAAGGGGAAGGGTTCATTGCGGAATTAACCCATTTGATGCGCTAAGGCACGGGTCGGGTCTGGAAATGGGCAGACGCGCGGATCCTCTTGCCCTTAAACGCCACCGTTTCTTAAATCAGCCTCTATAAACCCTTTTTTTTTTTATTAGCCCTTAACACACCTCCCCCCCCCCCCCCTTTTATTTGAAATGAGCCTGCATGCTGCTAGGGCTTCATTCAGCAGCCGCCAAACCCACCATTTGATTTGGTGGTCGACAGTGCGCAAGCGGAGGCCGGATCCTGCTGAAGAAAAGCTCGCCCGCGGTGGTTCGGTGACTTTACTTCCCCTTTCCTTTTTCTTTTAACAAAAAAAAAAAAACTTAAGATCCTACGCTATTCTATCAAACAAGCGAAATACAACAACGAAAAAAACAAAGAAAAACAACCCTCGCCCGAATCACCATATTTTCGAAACAGATGGGCTTTCATCGGTGTTTTTTCGAGTGTTCATTTCGTTTGTGTTAATATCATAAGGAAAATGAGAAGAAAGATGAAAAAGGGTAAGCAGATTCGAAAAATCACCTTCTTTGCTTTTGTATTGTTTCGTATTGCTAGTGAATATGTTCGTAAAATGTCTACCTTATTACAAGATTAAAATCTAGCTTTTTATAGCCGAAAAGAAAGAGGAAGAATTAACGAAATAAATAAAAATACAATGTTTTCCTTTTGTTTGCATTTGCTGTTGTTTTCGTTTGTCTTCTTGCAGGTACGGGTGCACGCTGGCGTGTGTACGGGAGCGTGTGCTGGCGTACGGGGTGTGGGCGTGGTGCCAGGAGGAGTGTACGGGGTTGCTGCGGCGCAGGCCAAGGCTGCTAGGGTTTCTTCCTTGGCTCTTGTTTTAGACATTGGGCCTATTGGGCCTGTATTTGGGTCCTGGGTTTTAAAAATAGGCCTAGGTTATGTAATTGGGTTTGGGCTATGTAATTGGACTTTAAACATTTAATGGACTGTTATAATTTTATTTATTTTATGTTTATGGTTTTTTTTTGGTTTATTTTTTTGGTTTGTTTTGTGTTTGCATGGGTCGGGCAAATTTGGCCCACTACACAAATGATAAACTGAATCGAACTAGTATTAACCGAATTAACTGAACGTTTTAATCCTTTAACCATTAACCAAACTGAAATATTTCGATTAATTCGGTCGGTTAACCAAATTAATCGAAAGTTATATGTTTTTTTTGTTAAAAAAATATAAAACATATAAAAAATTGATAATGTTCATTTGACCGAATTAACCGAATTAGTAATAGCCTAATACATATAATATATAATATTTTTGTTAAGTTTGGTTAATTACCCGATTTTGAACCGAATTAACTGTTAATCGAAATTTTACAAAACCTTTAACTGACCTCTAAACGAACTCGATCAATTAATTGACTGATTAACTGAATTAGATTGGTTCGGTCGATTAATTCTGTTTTAACCGAAATTTGAACACTCTTACACATAACCGAGCTAAAAATGGTTAAAAGACTACCGAGTTGATAGCAGGATAGTGTGAGCTTTGATACGATTCGATTGACATGTTCCGCAAGCTAACAACTACAAGAAAAAGAAACAACGATATAAACATATCGAATGCTTAGTAAGTTCATAGGCATAAAACAATAACTTACCTCATTTTACAATTTAATACAATATGCTAATCAACTTGAAAATTTTGCCTAAACATGGCAACCATAGATCAACAATGTGAGTTCATTATATAACCAATTCTTATAGTAATTCAAACTTTTAACATTACAGTTCGATTCAATACCAGTCACATGAAATCAACAATTCAATACCATTTGCATAATTCAATCAACGTTTAACCATGTGTAAACCAAACTTATATCATTCCATTGTCATTTTTCATTTTCCATTAACCATTTAGCCTAAAGAACTTTAATGAACAAATTCAGATACATGGGTAACTACATCATACCAGATTGTTGGTCCAAGCAATAACTACACCACACTAGGACACCAAAGTGCAAGACCCGTAGACTATCATATAAAATCATATACAAATATGTCCATCCACCATACTAGTGTAACATTCCGAAATAGGGCCTAAACGGAACAGTGGTTGCGAAACCACAAATTCAGGGTAAAAAAAATAAAATAAAAAATATTTTATTATTATTTTGAGGTTCATGGTATGATTACATGATTGTGTGAAAATTTCGTGATAAAATTCTATGCATAAAGTGCTTAAATTGAGGTTAGGGACTAAATCGAATAATTTGCAAAACTTGCATTCTAGAAGTTTTAGTATGAAATTATTTTGGAATATTAATTAGGAGATCTTAAATGGTAATTTGACCAATTTTAAGTTCATGGACAAAATTAGGACATGGAAGGAATTTTTGAAAGTTTAGTAAGGAGGGCATTTTGGTCATTTGGTTATTAACATTAATAAAAGGTAAAAAGATGATAAAATTGTATCATCTTCTTCAAGTTACCAGCAGAACCTTACCTCTCTCCATAGCTGGGGTTTCTTCAACTTTCAAGCTTCATAGTAAGTGATTCCAAGCCCGCTTTTAATGATCTTTACGTTTTGAAGTCCCTTAGCTCGATAAAGCTTATGCTAGCAATAATTTAAGTTAGGAATCAAATTTGGAAAAATACCCATAGGTGAAATTTGTGTATTTTGATGTTTTATGATGGAATATGAGGTTTTAAATTATGTTAGACAACTTGTGCTACTTGGTTTTAAGTGAAAACAGTAAAAAGGCTTAATCGGTAAAAATATCTAATAGTCATAAGTACATGTTAGTGTGTGAATTTGATGTTTCCATAGAAGGAAAAATGATCAGCATGTCATAAAACATAAGAAAATAGGATGAAGTTTAATTTACGAGCCTTGGGGCAAAAGTGCAAATATGTGAAAGTTTAGGGCAAAATGTAATTTTTCCAAAGTTTGAGTAAAGGGTTGTTTTGATAAATGTTGATATTAAATAAGCTAAATTTGCTATTATAGATCAAGAAGAGCGAAATTGAGAGTAGATCGGGAAAAGAAAAGTAAAGGACTAAATTGTAAAGTTTAGTCACATTTTGTATCGAGGTAAGTTTACAGTAAATAAATGCAATATTCTTTTATTTTACATTATTATTGTCAATTTCAGCATTTATATATTTATGTTATGAAAATATTTAAAGTCAATTTAAGGTGAAGTGACAGAGGAAAAGTGTTAGAAAGCCGGTTGAACCCTAGGAATGTTAGGATATTAGGGTTGACAGGACAAAACGAAATGAGCCATGTAAGTCCATATTAGAAATATGGCTTTGGAGACAGGATTGAGCCATGTAAGTCCATATTATATATGGCATTGGAGACAGGAATAATTCATGTAAGTCCATGTCAAAGACATGGCATTGGCGAGATATTGATAGACAGAGGACGACCCTAGTATCCTTAGTATTCCGAGTGGTTCAACGGGTCAGGATACGAGTTAAATTACAGTGAATTAACAGCAAAGGAAAAGTAGATTATACTTATGAAAAAGGAAAGGTCAGGTAAGAAAGAAGGTAAGGGAATAAAGAAGAAGATAGAAATTGAGAAGTAAAGAAATTTATGATGTTAGATGATATTATGCATAATTATCCATTATGTTGAATGTTGTGATTTATTTGCTTGTAAGCTTACTAAGCCTAGTGCTTAATCTCTTTATTTTCTTCTTCTTATAGTACTTATCTAGTCACTCGGGATCGAAGGAAATGTCGGAGGCCGATCACACTATCAAAGAAATAACTCAGTATAATTAGGCGTTTTGTTTTGTGTATGGCATGTATAGAAACTTAGCCACTTTTGGTATAATATGAACAATGAATGATGTGTAAATACTTGCTAGTGATTAGCTAATAAAAATGGCCGATGATATGCATGTTTATTAATATGTATGATTGAATGGTGATTATCACATGAAAATTATGAAAAATGTGAAAGTAACCTAAAAACAGATTCAAGTAACAGCAATGACGTAACTTTGAAAAATCACTAAAAATTGTATAAACATAGTTTGAAGATGAATAATATATGAAATTAAAGCTTATTATGTCTATTTTCTTATGGAATAAGAAAAATAGGTAAAGGTATTATATTTCATGATATATCTGAGTTTTAGTGAAACAAGGTCAGAGCGATTTCTAGAACCCCTATTTCAACTTTGGAAATTCACCATAAATTGTACAAAACTAATTAGAAGGTATACTTTATATGGTTATAATCCTTGTTGAGTCTAGTTTTAAAAGAAACAAACGGCTTAGTGATATGAATTTTTTACAGGAAGAAACATGGTTCGTAGTAACAAGAGGTTAGTGCAGTCGAGTTTTGAAACAGGGGAAACTTTAACTAATAAACTGTACTAATTGGCTAAGTCAAAATTCTAGAAAAAATTAGTAGATATATATATGAGTCTAGTTTCATGAAAAATTACGGATCTTAATTTCGAGTTTTGAAACTCGAGAAATTAATTTTAAGTAACCATGACGCAGAAAAATAGTTTATTCTGAAAATTAAAATAAGTGATTTAGAGTTGTTTAAAAGGTAAGATAAGTTTAGTAACACCTCAAGCTTGACTCGGTGATGGTTTCAAGGCGTGGGGCGTTACATTTATTGGTATCGAGCAGGTTTAGTCGGTTCTCGGAATGTTAGTGTGAAAAAATCTAGCTATACATGCCATACTTGTATTTTGATAGTGTGACGACTCCTGACGATTTTTAAATATTTTGTTTTATTGTAATGGATCCCGAGTGAGCTGGTGATGATGATGTAGAAAGTAATGCGCCTGCTCCCGTAGAAGGGGTAGCGCCATCTGAGAATAGGCCAATGTGAGTTAATCGGGAGGAGTGACTCGAAGCTCTCTTCCAAGCTTTGAATGATTTGTTTGCCGAGTTCGTTAAATGCGAATCCGGCAGTTAGACCTCCACCCCCTCATGATTCTCAGGCTACCCATGTAGCTCAAGCTCCCCCAATCACAGGTACAGTGATAAGAGAAAAGCCACCAGTTGATAGAATTAGGAAACAAGGGGCAGAAGAGTTCCGAGCAACAAAAGATGATGATGCAGAAAGAGCAGAATTTTGGTTAGAAAATACTATCAGAGTCTTTGATGAGTTATCTTGTACACCGAGGAATGTATGGAATGTGTAGTATCACTTCTTAGAGACTCACCTACTACTGGTGGAAGACACTTGTATCGGTTGTACCAAAGGAGAGGGTCACTTGGGATTTCTTTCAGAGGAATTTCGTAAAAAGTACATCAGTCAGAGGTTTATTGACCAGAAGAGAAAGGAATTCCTGGAATTGAAACAAGGTAATATGACGGATCGATGAGATTGTGCTTAAATTATCGGCAACTTAACAAGGTAACAGTAAAGAACAAGTATCCATTGCCTAGAATTGATGATCTGTTTGATCAATTGAAGGAGCTCTTGTGTTTTCAAGATAGATTTGAGATCCGGATATTATCGGTTGTGAGTTAAAGAGTCGATGTCTTGAAGACGCTTTCCGGACTAGGTATGGTCATTATGAGTTCCTTGTGATGCCATTTGACTTGACTAATGCTCCTGCCATTTTCATGGACTTAATGAACCGAATTTTCGACCGTACTTGGATAAGTTTGTAGTTTTGTTTATTGATGATATCTTGATTTATTCTCATGATGAGACCGAGCATGCGAGCATTTGAGAACGATTTTGCAGATTCGAAAGATAATCGGTTGTATGTCAAGTTCAGCAAAAGTGAGTACTAGTTACGAAGTTGGTTTTCTTGGACATATTGTTTCGTGAAGGTATTAAGGTTGATCCGAGCAAGATTTCAGCCATTGTTGATTGGAAGCCTCCTAGAAATGTATCAAAAGTTAGAAGTTTTCTTGGTCTTGCTTGGATATTATAGGCGATTTGTAGAGGGATTTTCCATGATAGCTACCCCACTGACAAGATTGCTGCGAAAGGATGTCAAGTTTGAATGGACTGAGAAGTGTCAACAGAGTTTTGACAAGTTAAAAGCATTGTTGACTAAAGCTCCTATTTTAGTGCAACTAGAACCAGGTAAGGAGTTTGTGATTTACAGTGATGCGTCCATGAATGGACTTGGTTGTGTACTTATGCAGGAAGGGAAGGTAATTGCTTATGCCTCTAGACAACTAAAGCCACATGAGAAGAACTATCCGACACATGATTTAGAGCTAGCTGCCATTGTTTTTTCGTTGAAGATTTGGAGACATCATTTGTGCGGTGAGAAGTGCCACATATTCACTGATCACAAAAGTTTGAAATATTTGATGACTCAAAAAGATTTGAATTTGAGGCAAAGAAGATGGTTAGAGTTGATTAAAGATTATGAGCTAGTGATCGATTATCACCCAGGTAAGGCAAACGTTGTTGCTGATGCTTTGAGTAGGAAATCTTTATTTGCATTAAGAGCTTTGAACACTAGTCTAGCCTTATCAGATGATGGTTTTATCTTAGCTGAGTTGAGAGCTAAACCGATGTTTCTTGAAGAAATTTGTGAAGCTCAAAAAAAATGACAGTGAGTTGTTAACCAAAAGAGATCAGTGCGAGTCGGATGTAGAGTCAGATTTTCAGATCAGTTCTGACGGTTGTTTGATGTTCCGAGACAGGGTATGCATACCGAAGAATGATGAGCTTATTCGAAAGATTTTACAGGAAGCACATAGTAGTTCTTTGTCTATTCATCCAGGTAGTATAAAGATGTATAATGATTTAAAAAAAAAATGTACTGGTGGGTAGGAATGAAAAGGGACATTTCAGAGTTTGTTTTTAGATGTTTGATCTGTCAGTAGGTAAAGGTCGAACATCAGGTACCTTCAGGTTTATTGCAGCCTGTGCTAGTCCCTGAGTGGAAATGGGATCGAGTTACTATGGATTTTGTGACAGGATTGCCGTTTACACCGAGAAAGAAAGATGCAGTATAGGTTGTGATTGATAAGTTAACGAAGTCGGCTCATTTTATCCCAGTTCGTATGGATTATTCACTTGACAAGTTGGCCGAGTTGTATATGTCAGAGATAGTCAAACTACACAGGGTACCATTATCGATCATTTTAGACAGAGATCCAAGATTTACTTCACGGTTTTGGAAGAAATTACAGAAGGCTTTGGGCACAAAGTTGAGTTTTAGTACAGCTTTCCACCCTCAAACCGACGGTCGATCGAGAGAGTTATTCAGTACTTGAAGATATGCTTAGATGTTGTGTCTTTGGAATTTCAAGGCGGTTGGGAAAAATATTTACCATTAGTAGAGTTTGCCTACAATAATAGTTATCGATCGAGTTTGAAGATGGCACCTTATGAAGCTTTGTATGGACGTAAATGCCGCACACCTTTATATTGGATGAGCTTAAAGAAAGCCGATTTACTGGGTTGATCTAGTTAAAGCGGAAGAAAAAGTGAAAGTTATCAGAAATTGTTTAAAAGCAGCTTCAGACAGACAGAAGTTGTATGCAGATTTAAAAAGAAAAGAGATCGAATATCAAGTTGGTGACAAAGTTTTTTTGAAAGTATCCCCGTGGAAGAAAGTTCTCAGATTTGGCAAGAAAGGCAAACTAATTCCACGTTTTATTGGACCGTTTGAAGTGATTGAGAGAGTCGGACCATTAGCATATCGGTTAGCTTTACCGATTGAGTTAGAGAAGATTCATAATGTATTTCATGTGTCTATGCTACGTCGTTATCGTTCAGATCCGTCACATGTGATTTCTCAAACAGAGGTTGAGATTCAGCCAGACATGACTTACGGTGAAGAACCGGTAAAGATTCTAGCTCGAGAGGTAAAGCAATTAAGGAACAAAAGTATTGTACTTGTGAAAGTACTATGGAATAGACATGGGGTAGACGAGGCTACATGGGAACCCGAAGAGGCTATCTAAAACAGTACCCATATCTCTTCACAGGTAAGATTTTCGGGACGAAAATCCCTAAAGGGGGGGAGAAATGTAACATTCCGAAATAGGGCCTAAACGGAACAGTGGTTGCGAAACCACAAATTCAGGGTAAAAAAAAATAAAATAAAAAATATTTTATTATTATTTTGAGGTTCATGGTATGATTACATGATTGTGTGAAAATTTCGTGATAAAATTCTATGCATAAAGTGCTTAAATTGAGGTTAGGGACTAAATCGAATAATTTGCAAAACTTGCATTCTAGAAGTTTTTAGTATGAAATTATTTTGGAATATTAATTAGGAGATCTTAAATGGTAATTTGACCAATTTTAAGTTCATGGACAAAATTAGGACATGGAAGGAATTTTTGAAAGTTTAGTAAGGAGGGGCATTTTGGTCATTTGGTTATTAACATTAATAAAAGGTAAAAAGATGATAAAATTGTATCATCTTCTTCAAGTTACCAGCAGAACCTTACCTCTCTCCATAGCTGGGGTTTCTTCAACTTTCAAGCTTCATAGTAAGTGATTCCAAGCCCCGTTTTTAATGATCTTTACGTTTTTGAAGTCCCTAGCTCGATAAAGCTTATGCTAGCAATAATTTAAGTTAGAATCAAATTTGGAAAAATACCCATAGGTGAAATTTGTGTATTTTGATGTTTTATGATGGAATATGAGGTTTTAAATTATGTTAGACAACTTGTGCTACTTGGTTTTAAGTGAAAACGAGTAAAAAGGCTTAATCGGTAAAAATATCTAATAGTCATAAGTACATGTTAGTGTGTGAATTTGATGTTTCCATAGAAGGGAAAAATGATCAGCATGTCATAAAACATAAGAAAATAGGATGAAGTTTAATTTACGAGCCTTGGGGCAAAAGTGCAAATATGTGAAAGTTTAGGGGCAAAAATGTAATTTTTCCAAAGTTTGAGTAAAGGGTTGTTTTGATAAATGTTGATATTAAATAAGCTAAATTTGCTATTATAGATCAAGAAGAGCGAAATTCGAGAGTAGATCGGGGAAAAGAAAAAGTAAAGGACTAAATTGTAAAGTTTAGTCACATTTTGTATCGAGGTAAGTTTACAGTAAATAAATGCAATATTCTTTTATTTTACATTATTATTGTCAATTTCAGCATTTATATATTTATGTTATGAAAATATTTAAAGTCGAATTTAAGGTGAAGTGACAGAGGAAAAGTGTTAGAAAGCCGGTTGAACCCTAGGAATGTTAGGATATTAGGGTTGACAGGACAGAACTAAATGAGCCATGTAAGTCCATATTAGAAATATGGCTTTGGAGACAGGATTGAGCCATGTAAGTCCATATTATATATGGCATTGGAGACAGGAATAATTCATGTAAGTCCATGTCAAAGACATGGCATTGGCGAGATATTGATAGCAGAACGACCCTAGTATCCTTAGTATTCCGAGTGGTTCAACGGGTCAGGATACGAGTTAAATTACAGTGAATTAACAGCAAAGGAAAAGTAGATTATACTTATGAAAAAGGAAAGGTCAGGTAAGAAAGAAGGTAAGGGAATAAAGAAGAAGATAGAAATTGAGAAGTAAAGAAATTTATGATGTTAGATGATATTATGCATAATTATCCATTATGTTGAATGTTGTGATTTATTTGCTTGTAAGCTTACTAAGCCTAGTGCTTAATCTCTTTATTTTCTTCTTCTTATAGTACTTATCTAGTCACTCGGGATCGAAGGAAATGTCGGAGGCCGATCACACTATCAAAGAAATAACTCGGTATAATTAGACGTTTTGTTTTGTGTATGGCATGTATAGAAACTTAGCCACTTTTGGTATAATATGAACAATGAATGATGTGTAAATACTTGCTAGTGATTAGCTAATAAAATGGCCGATGATATGCATGTTTATTAATATGTATGATTGAATGGTGATTATCACATGAAAATTATGAAAAATGTGAAAGTAACCTAAAACAGATTCAAGTAACAGCAATGACGTAACTTTGAAAAATCACTAAAAATTGTATAAACATAGTTTGAAGATGAATAATATATGAAATTAAAGCTTATTATGTCTATTTTCTTATGGAATAAGAAAAATAGGTAAAGGTATTATATTTCATGATATATCTGAGTTTTAGTGAAACAAGGTCAGAGCGATTTCTAGAACCCCTATTTCAACTTTGGAAATTCACCATAAATTGTACAAAACTAATTAGAAGGTATACTTTATATGGTTATAATCCTTGTTGAGTCTAGTTTTAAAAGAAACAAACGGCTTAGTGATATGAATTTTTTACAGGAAGAAACATGGTTCGTAGTAACAAGAGGTTAGTGCAGTCGAGTTTTGAAACAGGGGAAACTTTAACTAATAAACTGTACTAATTGGCTAAGTCAAAAATTCTAGAAAAAAATTAGTAGATATATATATGAGTCTAGTTTCATGAAAAAATTACGGATCTTAATTTCGAGTTTTGAAACTCGAGAAATTAATTTTTAAGTAACCATGACGCAGAAAAATAGTTTATTCTGAAAATTAAAATAAGTGATTTAGAGTTGTTTAAAAGGTAAGATAAGTTTAGTAACACCTCAAGCTTGACTCCGGTGATGGTTTCGGGCGTGGGGGCGTTACAACTAGAGTGTCCAAAGAGACATATAAAACTTGATAATCCGTAATGTTAGAATTTTAAATAATATCTAATATAAAATTAGAACTGTAAACCAGGATCTATAATCATCAAGAATAAATAAAAAATAAAACTAGATGCGGAAGCGTACCTGAATCTATGAATTTCTTGAAGTTTTACTCGATTTTGGGAATTTGATCTTCCAAATTAGCACACAAGAAATTCAAAGAATAACTGCTCTCTTTTTCTTAATGATGGGATATTAGAAAAGATATTTTGTGTTTAATTTGGAGACTATAACCCTAATATTTATAACCTTGACATATTAGTTCTAATCAAATTCTAATTAGCCCATCATTAATCAGAATTTGATTGGAATTCAATTACTAGAGCATCTACACATATTTGATCCATACTTTATTTAATAATTAAAGCCCAATAAAATTTTAACCAAATTAGATCACTTTTAATTTGGGCTAACCTATCATTATAGTAAATAATAACATGTAATTACCCTTATTATATATGTGATGTCCATATTTTCCAACAATCTCCCACTTGGACCATATATATATACTAATTATTCTATAATTACCTATCATTATATAACTTTATGAGCTCAAAATTTTACTATCATATCCGAAAGGTATTCCGAACAATATAGTCCATTAATTATGTTAACATAGAACCAATGCGACTTTCGTTACATATATCGTAACTAAATCCATCCATGATCATGTATATTAACACAACCAAATGACATAGATCAAGTATGTATGTGTAGCATGAAAATTACATGCAATATGATCTAAACATGTTTATTTCCAACTGGTCCTCCTTAGTGAGATCAAACCTTACCAAAATCAAAATGTGAATAAAATAAATAAACTTTATTTTTGCAGAAAATAAACTTAATATCTTTAAACTGAAATAACTAAAAATGCGTCTATAACATAAAAACATTTAAAAGTACAAACTCCCACTAAAACCAAATATCCTTAAATGATATTACATCCATATGAGCAATGTGCTTATGAAAAACCTTGGGTGTAGTCCCTTAGTGAGCGGATCCGCAATAATGGAGTTTGTCCTAATATGCTTTATGGGCACCTAACTACTCTGAGCTTTTGCTTTAACAATCAGGAACTTAAAGTCTATGTGTTTTGACTTTGATGTGCTCCTGTTGCTATTGGAATAAAAGACTGCAATTTGTTTTCACAATTTGCACCTTAGTGACAAAATCTTGTATCCATATTCCATCAAAATCAGAGTCTGTATACCTGATGATCTCTAACTGATTAGACCTTCGATATGTGAGCATGTAATCTTTTGTTCTCTGAAAATAACTTATAACCTTCTTGGATGCTATCCAATGGTCCAAACCAAGGTTGCTTAAAATATCTGCCTAACATCTCAATAGTGTACACAATATTCCAATGTATACAAACTTGAACGTACATTAGACTTTCTACTGCTAAAATGTAAAAAATCTAATGCATTTTTGTAATCTCAAAAACATTCTTAGGGTCTTGATTGAGGCTATACTTATTATTGACACTCAGTAAGTCATTAACATATAAAACCAAATATAGAACCTTACTCCCAGTAAACTTATGGTATATATGATTATCAATAAAATTCATCTCTAAACCGAATGAGATAATCATTTGGTAAAATTCGTACTATTATTGATGAGAAGTTTGTTTAAGCCCATAGATGAAGTTCTTTACAAATAATTAACTTTGCATCATTAGACACAAAGCTTTTTAATTGCACCATATAAATGTATGATCAGTGTTACCATTGAGAAACCATTAACTTAATATTCATCTGATGTAGCATAATGCCAAAATATTCCACTAAAGCCATTATAACCATTTCTCTAATGGACCTTTTTAATGACATTCATTCTGGAGGTTGTTGAGTTTATTCTTCTGGAACACTTACCTCATCTTGAATAAAGAGTTGTTCAATATTGTCTTATTGAGATTCTAGATTCACTTCTTAATCAATAATAGGCATGAAAACCTAAACATCATCAAAAGTGATAGTAGGAACTGAGTTAAAATTCAATTCCTCCTTAAAAACAACGTATCTAACCTTATTTCTCCCTCCAAACTCAACATCCTAAAAAAATGTTGCAATTTCCTTCACAAAAAAGTATTCCTAATTGTGGGATCGTAAAATTCATAGCCCTTAGATCGCTTAGTATTTCCTTGACCCTTATACTTTATAGATATCAAAGAAGTTAGAAATGACGTCATTTCAACCTTATTGTTTTTAGCAAAACTTTTCTCAATTTCGTCAAGGAAACCTTAGCCTGAGTAATCTTTTCAGATTCTATACCTTTAAAGGCTTCTGAAATGTTGTGCTTCATGATCATTAGACTCATGCAATTTGAACGATCCCGCCTCTCAAAAATTCCTTTTAACATAGGGGGTGCTTTCCGTAGTGAGAGGTGCGAGTAGTTCTTCTTTTAGTGCAAGGTCTATGTTCATACAGTCAAGCACTATAAGTAAGTGCCTTTTCCATTCATTGAAATTAGTCCCATTAAGCATGAGTATAGAATTTATATTAGCTAATATTGTAGCAGTAGAATATGAATTAGCTGAATATAGAACAAAAAATAAATAAAAATAAGCTCACATCAATATTCATAAGTAAACAATAAATTCAAGATAATGGCTAATCCCATCTCAAGATACCAAACACAACATTAATATCAAGTCTTTGGACAGTAATATTAACAGTAAGCGGTACTCTTGTTGTAGCAATCAAACATTGACAATAAATTATGTCAAACAATTAATTAACCTTTGGACTAACTTATTACTCACATAAAATACCTTATAATTGGCACACATTTATCACCATAGATGTCGTTGAAATTCTGCCAAATATTAACTTACCTTTGGGTCAATTAATAAACGCATGAATCACAAAAATATATAATCATCTTGATATTTTAAGTAAACTAATCTACACAAAAGAGGTCACTTTGCGGCATTTTGTTTCAACTAATCTATTTAAAATATTAGACATCCTTAATTAAAACCCAAAGCCAAAATTTGAATTTAGTTGTTTCGAAATATTTCTTTTAATTTCATCTGTCAGTCAAATTAAAAGATACTAGTATATATATGTATATATAGTTATCCCAAAACAACATATAGTGATGTTGACAAATATAATAATAGTTGAATAAATCATAAACCATAAACAACTTCACATAAGACTTCAAATTTAAACCAAAATAATTTAAATAAAGGTAAACCTCATCTGAAGATATCGGACACTCCATTAATATTTCATCTTTGGACAAAATATTAACTTGTAAGTGATATCTTGGTGTAGTAATCAAACATTGACAATAAGAACATGTCCAATAATAAATCTTCTTTTGGGCCAATTTATTACTATTTATTACTCACATGTAAAGCCGAATAATCATCACATGTTTATCACCATAGTTGCATATGTAATATTATTAACCTTCATTTGGGTTGATCAATATCAACATAACTTAAGTTATATGCACACAAATTTTCATATTTTAAAACAAAATAATTTATACAAAGAAATCACTTTGGTGACTTTTTGCTTCAATTAAGTCATTTTAAAATATATAAACATACCAATATTCAAATTTAAATTTCCCCAATAGTCAAACTATTTTTTATTACTTTATAGACTCAAATAACCCAAAACAATGTTATCTTAATAATGCAACAAAAAAACCTTAATTTTGAATTTTTCTTTTTTCTTTTTTTGTTCCAAAACCATATATATCAAAACCAAACAAAAATAATGTAGTGGTTCAAAGCCAAATAATTAACAAGCACATGTATTCATAATTTTGGCATGGATAAAAACACCAAAGCAATTCACGCATATAGATGTATTCATTATCAAATTGAAAAACTTTAAATTTACCATGTAAATCCAAAGTTGTATTTATGATTAAATAGATATTCACATGAATACTTAAAATTATTTTCAAGCCAATAAATCTCAAAAAAAAATCACAATAGTTTGCATATCTCACAATTCATACAATAAAACATATCATCATAATTTAACTAAATATTTGGAACCATAAGATGCCAAAACCTAAGATTATAGAACCAAACTTAAAACCAAAATATTTAAATATGTATATAGTTGACATGAATTTGCACGAAACACCCATAAAATTGAATATATAACCATAACAAAAAAAAAATTAACAACTTCAACGATATCCATCAAAACTTAATTTCACCAATTAAACTCTAAAAGATATCTTATTGAATAATGGTTATAAACACCTATTCACACAAACTATAATCATACATTAATCCTCAAAATCATTGAATGCATATAATATATATACACACATAATATATACACAATTATAATAATATAAAATTAATACTGGCTTGCCTTATATATTTTATGTAAACTCAAATTTATATTCATGACTAAAGACATTATCATAAAACTTCTTTATACGCACAAATACTTAAAAAAATCCATAACCATAAAATATAAGAAGAATCCCAAATTATATAAAAGTCTTTATATACGCAACTACCTATAAAAATTCATACATAACTACCTATGAAAATTCATAGCCACCATATTTAAAAAAAATCTAAAATATTTTAATTTTAATCAGGTTCCATAAGGACTAAAACTTATATAAAATAATTATAACAGAAAACAAAAGTAATCATTCAGTATATATGAATTAAATTCAATGGTGAATATAATTCATCATGAATAAAGATAAAAGATGATAATTCCATATATATTTAACCACAAACAGAAAATTTAAAACAAATAGTGCGAAAAAAATATCTTACCAACATTCATTTATTCGATTATCAAGTGAATTAATTTTTAAAACCAATTTTAAGTTGTAACTTTAATTTAATAATGACTTTAACCAAAATTTATAAAATAATTGTGTGAAAAGAAGAAAAGAAATTTCACAAATTAATTTTATCAATTGATTATAAATAAATAAACAAACCTTCATCTTTCAAATAGCATATGTAAATATTAAACTAGATTATATTTATAAAACCCTAAAGCTTTATTTAAAGAATCAAAACCCAAAAATTTATCAGTAATCTCAAAGATTCAACATAATATATAATTAAAATATCAAATCCATAAAATTAAGAAAGAAAAAACGAATCAATCCAAAAATAATAAAGAATCAATTCATTCTCAATGATTCAACATGACAAAGCTCAGATGCCACTTGTTAGAATTTTAAGTATGGGTCAAATATGTGTAGATGCTCTAGTAATTGAATTCTAATCAAATTCTGATTAATGATGGGCTAATTAGAATTTGATTAAAACTAATATGCCAAGGTTATAAATATTAGGGTTATGGTCCCCAAATTAAACACAAGATATCTTTTCTAATATCCCACCATTAGGAAAGAGAAAGCAGATATTCTCTGAATTTCTTGTGTGCTAAGTTGGAAGATCAAATCCCCAAGATCAGGTAAAACTTTAAGAAATTCATGGATTCAGGTACGCTTTCGCATCTAGTTTTGTTCTTAATTTATTCTTAATGATTAGACATGATAAATCTTGGTTTACAGTTTTAATTTTAACTTTATTTAATAATTAAAGCCCAATAAAATTTTAACCAAATTAGATCACTTTTAATTTGGGCTAACCTATCATTATAGTAAATAATAACATGTAATTACCCTTATTATATATGTGATGTCTATATTTTTCAACACATAACAAATGCTGAATTCCGATATAATCAATAATAACTCTGTTAATCACATACTCCGTACCATCACATATATCTAGTACCAGCGCGTGATTAACCTTATTGGCATTCAAATCATATCCTATCCTTTATTACATTCATTTGGGCACACTTAGTACATATAATCATTCATTTACAATTTAGTTCATATTTCACCTTTTTGTACCAAATCGTGAACAATTCAAATTACATTCACACAACACAAATTCATAATTCAAATATATATTACAATTACATATAACTATATCATATAAACTTACCTAACAAAAACAACAGCAAACAATATGTCGAGGACTAATCCATAATTTTGCCTTTTCCCCGATTTTCCTCCATTTGATTCAATTCCCGATCTATATGATAATTCATTTCAATTTATCAATTCCAAATATATTATAACATCCTATTATACGCATATAATAGTTCAAATTAATTTTTCAAAAATTTCTTAAAGTGTTGCATTTGATTCGATTTAGTCCCTAAAATCAAAATTACCATAACTTTCAATTTTGAGCCTTGATTTCGAAATCGATTTCAATTACATCCTTCTGTAACCCTCTATTAAAAATAATTATAGAAATACTACACCAATTTCAAAATTCATGCACTTTAGCCCCTATGTTCAAAAACTAACAATTAAACTTTACAAACTAGTCATTTTTCACTTCTAATATTAAAATCTAAGAGTTTAATACCAAAAGCTTCAAGAAATAAACAATAAAAATTTTAAAATTTTACAAATTGATACACAAGCTAGCTAAATCAAGCTCCCAAGACCTCAAAAATATAAAAATTACAAAAAAAAAAAGGACTTGAAATCACTTACCAATTTAAGGATTAAAGCTTGAAAGCTCAAACAAGGGTTTCTTCTTTCTTTTCATGGTGGGGAAGATGAGTAGTGAGAAAAATATTTAATTTCTTTAAAATTTTCCTTTTATACTAAGCTTAATAATTAATTAATCTTAATTAACTTAAGTTAACCCTTAATTAGTTTAATTTAATCATCATTAAGCAAGAATAAGGAGAGGATGGCATCATCATCCACCATCCAATAACAAAAATGCGTCCAATAGTCTAGTTGGTCCCTAAACTAAATAAAAATCTATAGTGCTTGAATTTTTACCACTTTTACAATTTAATCCTTGTACCTTAATTGATTATCAATTCAATAAAATTACTAGACCGTAATTCAAAATATTACTAAATTAGACTTGTAAATGGTAAATAATAATATTTACGAACTCGAACATTAGAAATGAGGTTTTAAATTATCGTTTTCGACACCATTAAAAAATGAGGAATTACTTATTGAGCTTATCCTTATGTGCCCAACTTTAAAGAAAATTAATAATTTTTTACTTTCATTAAAAATGTATAAATTATAATAATACTTAATAGTATTTAGATTTTCATATTAAAAACTATTTATTAATTAGATTTTAAATTTCAAATTCTAAAATAAGTTTTGTTTATAATATTATTGTCAACGGGTCTATTATTTAATATCTATACTTGTAATCTTATATTAAACTCTAGATTGAATTGGTGATGAGTCAATTGAACAACAACTCAATTGAAAATTTACTAAAATACCATTACTTTACATATTAACAAATATTAAAGTAAGGATTTTTTTTTTGTGTGTGTGTTTTTAGTAAAATGATACTATAACAAAATTTGAACTTATAACACGTTTGGTTAGCTGGAAAGGAATAGAATTGTAATGGAATGCTATACTGTAGGAATGGAATAGAGCTGAAATAGAGTAAACCGGTAATAGTATTACATTGTTTGGTTGGTAAAATAATATTATCGAATAGGAATGGAATAAGTTGAAAATGACAATTTTACCCTTGTACTAAACCCAAGATTCTAAATCATGAGTTATTAATATTTATTCAAAATTAATTATTATTTAATTATATTTAAATAAAATTATTAGTATTTATTTTAAGTATTCTACTATTTTTTTGTTTTATTTAATGACGTGTCATGTTATTATTCAACGATGGTGCATAAAATTTATGCACTGATGGTGGATCAAATATTATTCATTTTTATATTATTAAAAATATTTTAATAAAGTTTTAAATACATTATATTTATTAATAACATAAAAGATATTTTGATAAACTTTTGTAAATTATTCAATATACTTTATTAAAATATTTTTATAAGTCTAATATAAATTATATAAAATATAATAATTTTAATATGAAATTTATTTATTCAATAATTCTAAAATATTATTAAATATATTTTAAAAAATTAATATATTAAACTATATAATTATTTGACAATAAAACTATATAATAAGAAAAAAATTCCAAACTCAATATTGAAAAATAAAAAAATTCAACATATAACATATATAAAAAATATTATTTTATAATATTTCAATACATTTATATATATATATATATATATATATATATATATATATATATAAAACCTTCTAAAGAGTATGTTGGGAAGAAAAAAATTTGAGCTATTTTTTATCTCTAACGAATAGTTATTATATGGGAGAGGCGCTGAATTCCAATTTAGTGTTTTTGACGAATAGGATAGGAATGAAGATTAACTAGTCAAAAGCTAAAATTAAACTAAATAATGGAATGAGTGTCCTCAGAATTGATCCGGAATCGCATTCTAATTCCATCGAAGTAAACATACCATTAGGGATTAAGATACTTAATATAACAATGTGCGTTATAATAACTTAGTTGTATAAAGTTACAAATCATTACTAATCTACCTTAATTATATAATGCTAATTATATATATTATAATTGTTGATACACAATATCAATGGAAGTGGAGGAGGAGAGGGAGTGGTGTTGAAGAAGGCTAGTTTACCCGTTTTAGAGCCGAGAGCCGGAAAGGAGTCCCCCTACTATATTGATACTTAGGGTATTTATAGGTAAGTGAGGGTTCTTACCAGGTCCAAAATAAGTTAGAGATATAAGTATAACAATAATTATACATAAGATTAGCTGCACGTTTATGGTTTGAGGTTACGTATTATTAATATAAAAATGTACATTATAATAACATAGATGCATATACTATTATAGAGTTACACATCATTACCAATCTGCCTTAATTATATAATGTTAATGGTATGTTCTATTATCTACCATAAAGTTAGTTACATTTAGGGGTGGTATCGGTTTGTTTGGATTGGGGTTTTAGGGTTTTCTGAAGCATCCATCATAATTTGGTTTAGCTCAGTTTGGTTGTCGAATTTTCCATGTTAAATTTTGGTTTTGAATATTTTAACTTTTTTTCAAGAACTTTTAATTTATTTTCACTATTTTAAATATAAAATATTTAATTTCATATAATAAAACAAAATTATTTATTTATGAAATAAAAAATAGAATTCGATTTGGTTTTGGATAACTGTAGTTTTAAACTTGCATTCCCTAAATTGTCCAAATACATTGATTCAAATAATTGAGTTATCAAATAATAAAAGAATAATCACAAATCTAGGCTAGTTGAATAAAATATTAAAGAATATATATTTTTCTCATGAAAAATAAACATAATTAAAATCATTATATTAATTATTTATTTTATTTTTAAAAAATTTATATTAATTTTTATATATCATTTAGTAGTTTGTGTGTATTATAATTAAAATTAAGTACTAGCTTTGGTTGGTGGTTGAGCCAGCTTCCCTTGTAAAAGGTCAGAGTTTGAGCCATGCTAAAAGTAAAATGATAGGTATTTTGTAACCCTTACTCAAATTTGGAGTTGGATATTTGCATTCG
Source organism: Gossypium arboreum (assembly GCF_025698485.1). NCBI lineage: Eukaryota > Viridiplantae > Streptophyta > Magnoliopsida > Malvales > Malvaceae > Gossypium > Gossypium arboreum. The sequence goes on from NC_069081.1 coordinate 5,379,633, forward strand.
TTATTCAAATATCGAATGTGGATTCAGATAATTTATTAAAAATATATTTGGAATGAATCTGGACACTTCAAGTGTATTTGGACAATTAGTTGTCCAGGTTCATTCTTGATGTGAAAAAGCATTATTTTTTATTAATTTATATAATTTTTATGATTTTTAATTTATATTTGTCACGTGTCATACTAAAATGTTACCACGTGCTGTAACGTCCCCCTACCCGAGACCGTTGCCGGAGTCAAGCAGGAGAAATTACAAAACTTATCTTAGCACTTAAACAGTTTTCGTAGTAAACTATCCATCTGCGTCATGGTCGCTAAAAAAAATCATATCTCGAGTTACGAAACTCAAAATCCAATTCCGTAAATTTTACCTGAAACTAGACTCATATATCTACTTACTAATTTTTTTCTAGAATTTTTGGTCAGGCCAATTAGTACAGTTTATTAGAAGAAGTCTCCCCTGTTTCAGGGTTCGGCTACTCTGACCCTTGTGCACTACGAATCAAATTTCTTCCTGTACAGAAATCCAATGACTATTCCATTTGTTTCAATTAAAAATAGACTCAATAAGAAATCCATACAAATAAAGTTTGAGTCCTAATTCGTAATACACAATTTATGGTGAATTTCTAAAGTCAGAACAGAGAATCCAGAAATTGTTCTAACCCTGTTTCACCAAAACGTAAATATCTCATAAAATACAACTCTTTTACCTATTTTGTTTCTTCCATATAAAAATAGATTCATTAAACTTCAATTAAAAATTTTATTCATTATCTATTTCACTTTATACTATTTTTGGTATATTTTCAAAGTTGGACTACTGTTACTGTCCAAATCTGTTTTAGTATAAAATGTTGATAACTAAGTTTATAACATCTTCATTTCTTCTCTCTACAATATTTACCAACACTTCCTCTTATTACTCTTCACTAACATATCAAAACATACCATACTTAAGGTTTTGGTAACATTTACAAAACAGACCAAAATATCACTTAACAACTTAGATACTTTCAAAATGACCAAAAGACATCCTAGGTACATTGCCATTTTCTAAAAGATAGAAACTTCACCAATTTGAGTTTGGGGATCGGCTTGTATCTTTGAGTCCTTATACTTTCAGACCTAGCTGCATGCGAAACAAACCGACGCTGAGAATACTCTCAGTGGTATTTCTATAAACAATAGCTTAATCAACTTTAAAACATGGTAATTCAAACACATTATTGCTATTATTCAATGTCAATCAAGACTTTAATAATCTTTACTTTATTTACCCTTATTAACATAACTCGGATACTAACGGATACACGGATCCAACCCACACTCGGGATAAGCACATAGTGCTTCATCGAACAAATCCGAACTTTAACATTATAGTACACAAAGTACTTCATCGGAACAAATCCGAACTTTAACAAGAGTCGACACATAGTGTCTCATCGACTCAATGTCGGAATATCCCAATACTTCCAATTCCTATGACATGTCAACTATATCCGACTAGCCCGACAATCTTTTAATAGGGTATTCAAAATCACATTCATTTCAATATGGTAAAAATACTTACCTCATTCACATTTTGATACAATATAAATATCAAATATAGCAATAACGATTAAGCTCGGTTTATAGAAATACAAACCACTATTTATCGAATTTAATCGATATCTTCGTTCACTTTCTCTTTTCCTTCTTTGATGACGTATCCGATGCTACGTTTGCTACTAACAATCATACAATTAAAATCATCAATATACTAATTCATAAAACACATTTTCACTTTCTATCAAACTTTTACAAAAATTCCAATTTCGTCCTTTTTCCATTACTAATCTTTTTTTCTTTAACTTAAGCTTCATATTCTCTTTTAATCAACTCATTAACAATTTCTAACTCATAAAATTCATTATAAAACATAAATTTTGAGCTCTATTCAACTTAATCCCTATTTAAACCTAACTTAGAATTCTTTTAATAAATCACTCAATTTTCACTTCTAACTTCAATTCCTATCAATTTAACCCATAAAACCTCAATTTATTCAACTAAATCAATATCTAAAAATTTTCTATTTTTCTTCATTTTAACCTCATACATGTAGAACTTTGAATTAGGCATCCATAAACATAAAAATCATAAGAAAATGAGCTAAAACAACTTACCGATCAAGCTTTAGGGCCTTAATCCTCAAATTTCCCTTTTCTATTTCTTTCTTTCTTTCTTTCTTTCTTTCTTTCTTTCTTTCTTTCTTTCTCACGTTTGCTCTCTGTAACTCTTTCTATGTTTCTTTACTCATTATTCTTTATTCATTATACTATATTATATTATTATTAACCTATAATAAATATAAAATTAACATGTGTAATAGCTATAACATAAAATATCTTATAGCTATTACACATATATACCAACTATTACACATGTTATATCATACATTCACACACATGGCACTTAGGGTCTAATTGCTAGATTAGTCCCTTTTACTTCTTTAATCTATAATTAAACTTTTATACCGTATGCAATTTAGTCATTATTCTAAATTCAAGCTACTTAACTTAATCAAACATTAAATAACCATTCAACTATAATTCATAAATATTTCTAATAAATATTCATGAATAAATTTCACGGAAACAGTACTCAAGACTCAATTTCCGATACCGTAACTTTCAGTTCATTACACGTGCCACCATCAGATTGGCCATTCGTGCCACGTCAGTACAAACTAACGGTGTTAGTGCGAAGGTACAAATCCGGGTAATGAAATACATGTTCAAATATCAATTAGCTCCAAAAAAAGGTTCAAGTACCAATTAGGTACTTTTGGACAAGTTCAGGGGTAATTGGCATATTAACCCTTATTGTAACACCTCCGACCCGGCCTAGGAGTTTCGGCTAAGTCGAAGGCATTAGATTCGATCATCGAGGTGATCCTTTAAAGCCTCTCTTACTTACGTTGATTTGTATGAAAAATCACTCTTTTGTTTTTAGGAAAATATTCATTTAATTTAAACTAGTTTTACTTAACAATTCAATTACAATATTATTAATGTAAAGATTTTGGAAAACAAGGTAAGGTTTTTAAGAAATGACTTATCAAAGCTTTTAAGAATTTTATAACGCAATGGAAAACATTTAAAGTAACGGATTTCTAAATGGAAAAGCAAAACATGCAAATATCAAAGTATTATCTAAGTGTCATGCCTTAGAATAAATAAGCTAAACAACTTCACCCTAGATATAAAAGCGAGAAATAATTAATAACTACAATCCTGAAAACAATTAAAGAACACTTTAATAAAAACTTCAAAACAATAATAACAAAAAACGAGCTCCTAATTCAAGGTTCCTCTAATGCCTTTCTAAGTCCTAGTTTTTTGTGCTACCTGAGAGGGAAAGAAAGGGAAATGAACTTATAACGGCTTAGTATGAGACTAAATTCTAAATCATTACGTATATTTGACAAAAATAACGCATATAAAATTCAGTAGAAATGAAAGCATTCTTCATGAAACATATAATAAATCTATGAATAAAAATTATATATGTAACACCCATAACCCATATCCATCGCCAGAATAGGATTACAGAGCATTACCGAAATTTACAGATTAAATTTAGACATTTCATATCATTTATCATTCATATCAGAAATCAAACATATACAATCATATTGTCCTTTATATGAGCCATCGAGGCCCTAATTATGCATTACAAACAAGTTGGGACTAAACCAGGTACTCAAAGAATTTTTCACAAAATATCAAATTTTTTCCAAGGTGAAGGGAACACACGCCCGTGTGGCTCACATGGTCAACACGCTCGTGTTTCAAGCCATGTGGGCATTCGAAGTAGGACACACAGTCGTGTCCCAACCCATGTCCAAATTAGGGTGCTCATTGACTTGGGTCACATGGCCAAGCCACACGCCTGTGTGCTAGGTCGTGTGAGCATACCAACTTACATTTAATAGGTGTAGGGGTCACATAGCCAAGCCACACGCCTGTGTGCTAGGCCGTGTGAATAAATTTTGGTATTCTGTTTTGTAATTTACAAGATGCAGGGAACACACGGCCGAATCACTTGCCTATGTGCTAGGTCGTGTGTCACACACAGCTGAGACAGACACCTGTGTCTCTGCCCGTGTGAACAAAAATAGGCCATTTCCAAACCATGTTTCTCACCCAAATTTGGTATCAACCTAAACACAACAATTTGCACAATTACAAGTCAAAATAAGACTTTCAATTCAAGCCAATTTCAAGTTTAATACATGTTATACACCCCACATATTTAAGTATTCTATTTTACCTAATTGACCATATATACATATATGCATAATTCTTCAATCATGTTATCTCAAACCATCACCAATATGCGTATATGACTTCCATCATTCATCCATTTCAAACACACATCAAACATGTTAAGGACATATATATATATATATATATATATATATATATATACATATCAAAATACACCAATCACAAGCTATACCAATGGCTAGTTTCAACCAAACATTTTTATAACATCATTGGCCAAAATTTTCCTATTGATAAATCGTCATTTATACATATTTTTATCCTATGCTTAGCACATTTATGGATGATTTCTCCTTAGATTTGGTGAATTCGATGCTCCTAATACTTTAATTTCATGTTTTATACTTACGTGAGCATAGGAAAGTAAAAAGAGTGAGAAACGGGCCAAAAATGGAGAAAATGGGCCAACATGGGAAATCAACACGACTTGGACTTCCCTACACGGGTATACCACACGCCTGTGTAGTGTTAGTAGACTCTAACACAGCTTGGACTTCCTTACATGGGTAGACAACACAGTCGTGTCTATTCAACAGACTCTAACATGGTTTGAAGCACTCGCACACGGGCGTGTCACACGGGCGTGTCCCTGTCGAGCCCAAGTCTAGTCCTATTTGGAAAAAGGCCACTCTTGAGGGTTTTGAAGCATTCTAAAGCCTATATAAACACCCCAGGAGGTACTTGAAAGAGACACACGGAGTAGAAGGTAAGGAATTACTCAAAAAAACTGATTGATCCATCTCAGAAGCTGGATTATCCTTCAAGACTGAGGATCTCCTTTCAATTTCCTTTAGGAGTTTTTGGGTTTTCTTTATGTTTTGTTATCATTATTCTTTTGAGATGTTTTCTTTTACACTTATAAACTAAATCCCCTAAATACCTAAGGGGAATGAAACCTATGACGGATCTTGTTATTATTTTCTGAATTATATGATGAATATTTGACTTGTTCTTAATTATGAGTTCTTAATTCTAGCTTTAATATTCCAGGATATTGATTCAAGTATTGATGTACTTATTTAGAGGAGCAAAAGTCCCTGTCTAAGAGTAGATCTAGCATAATTAAGTAGAGCTGATTGCACCCCTAAACATAAGGCGACACAATTTTTTCGGATTAGGGTGAAACCTAATAAGGGAATCCATAGATCAAGTTAATATAACACTAGGGGTTTTTCTTAGAAAGAAATTTAAATTAATCAACCTAAGGTTAGACGTTGTTAGTCTCGAGAGAGATAATAATATAACTTAGGGATTTCTACGGATCAAGTCAAGTGAATAAATCGTCTGATTCAGAGTCAAATAACAAGTGAAGTCTAGGTGGATTTTCCCTTGGGTATTGTCCAAATCAATAAGTTTTTCCTAAAAGTATTTCCCCAATTTACTTTCTGTGCATTCTTAGTTTAGTTAATTAGTTTAGTTAAAACAAATCCCCTTAATTTTAGGCTAGATATTAAAAAGAAATTTAATACTGGTACTTTTAGTTCCTGTGGGTTCGACATCCCAGTCTTGCTATAAACTATACTCCTGTTTGATAGGTGCGCTTGCCTTATCGTGATAATAGTTAGTTTTCAAGTACGGTCAATTATAAATTTAAAACTTATCACGATTTGACGATCATCACCTATACATGCCATTATAACCAAAATTGATTTACTATATATACCGAAATGGGCCGATGGATAGTGTGAGATATCTCTGCCAAGCTTCCAATCCAACGAGCTTCCGAATTATTATAAAACAGAGGAAATAAAACAGAGTAAGCTTTTAAAGCTTAGTAAGTTCGTATAATGAGAAATTAACTTACCATTCATTTACATTTAAGGTAAGCATACAAAATACATCCAAAGTAATTTGGCCAATAGCCTATACATATATCCTTATCAAACATGTCATTCATGTATTTCACATGAGTATCAAGAAACATATATGAGCTCATCAAATAACAATTTTTCATGTTCATAACTTTTCACTTCTTATGTCCATTTATCATGTACATATCATTTTTATGTATTTCAGATATATTCAGGTAACAGTTCATTTTGGACCCATGATATCTCATATTAGAACGTTGCCCGTTGAACCGTTTATAATATCGATGGATACACGGGTAGTACACACAAAATGTACAAATCTATAATCTGTTAATTCATATTCCAGAATACTCATATGAACACATAAACGGAAAGCTCTTTCGAGCCATATAACGAGAAGCTCATGTGAACCATGTAACAGAAAGCTCCGGAGAGCCATTAACGGGAAGTTCAAGCGAGCCAATATCGGGAAGCTCCAGAGAGCCAATTAATCAAGAAACTCACGAAAGAGCCTTTAATCGGGAAGCTCGTAAGAACCATATAACGAGAAGCTCATGAAAGCTTCGAGCTATGGTGTGTCCACAACACATGCAGGACCACAACCAATTCGGGAACCCTGTATCTATCGAATTTTCATTTGTATAATCAAGACTTTATACTTGTCGAACATTGTTGGATATGTGATTAATTTTCATACATGGAAATTTACACAATTCACATACGCAACATTCAATTCAAATATATAAATATACAATTTAGTTACACGAACTTACCTCGACAATGTTCGTGTACACAAAACCTACTAATCCGCTACTTTCTCTTTTCTTCAATTTAACTTCGTATTTGAGCAATCCGGATCTATACGAAGGAATTTAACATCAATTTAATACAATTCATGTTCAATTCAATCCCATTCACATCTTAGGCAAAATTACCATTTTACCTCTATACTTTTGATTAATTACAATTTCGTCCCTAGGCTCGGAATATGAAATTCATGCAATTTAATACTTATTCCAAGCCTAGCCTATTTTTACATATAACACTAGCAGCCCATGTATTTCATAAAATTCAAAATTTTTTCATGAATTTTACATCTTTTCAATTTAGTCCCTAAACCATAATTTCATCAAAATTCTCTTTACAAAAGTTGTTTATCTATCTACAACCTTTCATTTTCTACCATAAAACTTCATAATTCATCTATATTCATCTATGTCAAAACTTTTATACTTTGATAACTTTGCAAATTAATCCCCGAGATAACTAGATTCAGGTATTACGATCTTGGAAATATAAAAATTACTAAAAACGGGAAAGAATTCATACCTAATTAAGACAAAATAGCTTGCTTGAGCTCAACATTCATAAATAGGGTTTTTATATCTTTAATTTGAGAAATATGATATAAAATGATGATATTTCTTATTTAATTAATTTATCATCTTTTGTTATTTCTCTTTTAATTTAGTCCTTTTCTTTATTTAATTTTCCATTAATGACTAATCATACTTATCTACTAAATCCTATAAATGGTCTATTTTTCATATAAGGACATCCAATTTTGAATTCCATAGCTATTTGATCCCTTTAGCTATTAGAATCCAACTTTTGCACTTTATGCAATTTGATCCTTTTCATCAAATTAAACATGTAATCGGTAAAATTTTCTTAATGAAATTTTCATACGACATTTATATCTTAATGCAGACCATGAAATAATATTAAAATAATTTTTCTTCCAAACTCAAATTTGTGGTCCTAAAACCACTGTTCCGATTTAACTGAAAATAGGTTGTTATAATATATGATGCAACATATGTTTTAAGTTTCCACTCGTCCATCCAAAAACTCACTACAATAACTAGCCATCTGGTTTGATTTCTGATGACAATGATTGTTCACGTGTCGCCTGTGGCAGTGACTTTTACTACAATAACTTACTATCCTGGTTGCCTGGTTTTGATGGTTTTTTAAACTATCATCCTGGTTTGGTTCAATTTTGATGGAATTTTAAATCTCCGTCCCGTTTTGTCCGGTTTAGATGACATTGTCACCTACTTCGTGTAGTACTGACTTTCAATGTGGACTTAATTTGCCATTATCTCCTACAGAACTCCTTCATCCTCCATACCCGATTTTGTGTAATTATGCACATAAATTTAGCACGTTCTATGCTTTTTATCATCATTTTATGCCACCTTTAATATTTCACACTGGCATTATAAGGCATGTATTTAAGCATACATTTATCTCATTATCACATAACATATAATTGGTGCAAGTAAACAAATAAAACACAGTGTCACATGCATAGGATTTTATGTGAATTAACAGTCTAATTATTTAACACATTTACAGGTTCACATGATCGTATAGGCTTGTATGCACCTAGGGGTTGCATCTAGACTCGCAAGTTCCTAGGGTTCACATATAGGCCCACATGTAGGCTCGCATGTACCTAGGGTTCGCATGTAGGCTCTCATGTTCCTAGGGTTCACATATAGGCTTGCATAATTCTACGGTTCGCATATAGGCTCGCATATAATCAATATATGGTTCGCATAACATGGCTCATATATAATAAACACATGGTTCAGATATCACGGCTCGCATATAAAATCAAATAAGTTCACATATATTATTAGTAAAGTGCTTGCAAGTAATAGCATGTAAGCGGTTCGCATGTCACAACTATACAAGTGGCTCGCATAAGCAGAGGTTCGCATGTCATAAACAACTAGGGTTTGCATCTATGTTCTAAGAGTTTGCGTTTTCAATCCTATATGGTTTTACATATGGGTTCACTTAACAGGGGTTCGCACGTACAGATTCACATGCAAAAAGAGGGTTCACATACAATGGGCTCGCATATTCTAGGGTTCACACTCATAAGTTCGCATATGGGCTTGGACCTATAGGGGTTCACATGGAAATGGGGTATCGCTTGTAAGGGGTTCGCACATGCAAAATGGGGGTTCGCTTAAAAGGCTTGCACAAGGGCTCATACTCAGGGGTTCACGCACTAGGGGTTTCTTCTTTGGGTTTGCATATACTAGTTCTCTACTTCCTATAAAATTCAATTATATATAAGATTTAGGTTTAGATCTCACACCTATTTTGAAGACTTTAAAACCTTTTGTTTGGAAAGGAGATTGGAGATATTCTTGAAGGATGTTTTTGAAAATTTCTGACTCTTTTGGCTTTGAAAATTGGTTTGGGAGAGAGAATTTTAAGGATGTTTTCTTGAAAATTTGCTTGGTAAATTCTAGGGTTTGTTTTGAAGTTAGCTATTTATAAAACTTGTTTTTCCTAATTGAAATAAGTTTTACAAATTCATGCAAGTTTAGGACTTATTTTTAAAATAGGGACTAAATTGAAATTTTTATTTTTGGGTTGGATTGTTTTAAAAATTCGTCACTCTTGAGGCAAAAAAAAGGAAATAAAAATATTTTGGTTGGATGTTCATTAAGAAGTTCAAACCTACTAATTCATTCTTATTAGTTTTTATCATAAAATAATTTTAAGGCATACTAATTCCCTTACCTCATTTTTAAAGAAAATCAATAACAATCTAAATTTTATTCCATTTCTGCTAGGCCAACTTTTGGGATGGACACTTATTATTTTAATATTTTTATTATATTTGATTAACACTTAATTTTTTCTCATATTTTCTTTTGAAAGGTAAAGATTTTTAAATGCAAACGTTTGAAAAGTTATCTAATAATTTAATTTTGGTATAATTATTTGTAATTATACATGTGATATTTTTCTTAAGATATGAGGTAATTGCACGAGTAGTTATAAGTAATTAAATTCATCCATTTATCTTATTGCTTTTCAAACATGACTGTATGCTTTTATGGAATTATTTTAATACAAAAATAACATAATAGGTTATTATAGGGCATACATTTTTTTTCTAAAATATATGTTATTTTTTCTTATCATGTTTAAATACTCTAAAATTTTTATTCACCAAATACTTAACAAAATTACATAATATTTATTATTAATTATTTGTACTTGGTTAAAGGCTGATGAATGATGATAAAGAGTATAAATTTAGTGTTAGAGAAGTAATAACCTAACAAATATGAAATGTTAGAGTAATTAGATTAAATATATCAAATGTTTTTTTTTGTTAATTTTATATGTAACCATCGCTACTTGAATACTGCAAGTTAACCTATGTGGTAGAGCAATGAAATGTGTAATGAGTGGGTGAGTGTGTGTTTGAGATGGTTGTTTTGTATGAAAAAAATGTAAATTTTAAGGGTACATTTGGTTTACTATAATGGAATAGGGCTGTAATTGAATAGAGCTATAATTAAATAGAGTTGTAATCAGTAATTCTATTTTTTGGTTGAATGGAAATGGAATAGAACTGTAATAGTATTCTTTTGTTTAGTTGAATGGAATAGATGTTGTAATAGTATAAGGAAAAAAGGCTTAAATGACCAAAATACCCTTAGTGAAATTTTTTAGATAGATAATTATTGTTATTGTTATTAAATTTTAATAAAATTATTACTAAATATATTTTTATTAAAATAATAATAAATAATTTAATCATATTTTAACATAATTATTATTAAATATAATTTAATAAAATAATATACAATTTAATAACATTCTTAATATAATTGTTATATGAATTAAAAATCATAATATATAATATTATTAAAATAATATATAATCTACTCTATTATTTTTAAACTGCATTACATATTTAATGTGGGAGAAATTAAAAATTATTTTAAGGGTTAAAATAATTAATTAATTTATAAGAGATCAAATTATAATTTTATCATTATATTAATTTATGATTTGATAAAATTTAAAAGGTTTTATAACAAATTTACCATTTTAGGAGAGTCAAGTCTTCATGACTTTATTATTACGATATAAACTGAATTTATTGGAAGGAATACCTTTGCATACTATCTATATGAGGAATATGTTAAATCCAATTAATTATAAAACTTACAAAATTATATTTCAACAAAATTATCTGAAATTCATTAAAAATAGAAAAAGTAAAAATATTATAAAAAAATCTTAGTATAGAATAATATTAAAAACTTTGGATCGACACGTACATGTGAATACAAAAATAAAACAATAACTATACCAATATTTTCTTTCTCAAAATTATTACATGCCAAAGAGATAGACTAGTGGTTCTACTACGGAACTACTATTTTTTTTTCATTTTGTCAAGTTCATTTTTTTGAGCAAATAGCATGTAGTATTATTAACATTTAAACATAGATCTTTTAAGAATTTTATATATAAAAATCTCAAAAATATTGAATAGACCTACACTAGATACATCATACATACTCTACTCAACACCTACAATTGAATGAATCTAAATAACATAAATCGCAGATGGTGTAGATTATGTTGAACCCAGATAACAACATTTTCACTCGCCCATTACCTTGTTATTCATGACTCCGGCTTACATTTCAACAACTTACTTGCTAGGTCAAATGTCCAATCACCAAACCTGCAAAACAAGCCCAATGCATTGAATTAAAACCTTGATTTGCTTCTTCTTTTTTCCAGTTCAAAACTGATACGTTCTGGGCTTTTCATTGCAAATTATATTGCTCTAAATCTTCTAATTTTCTTAAACCAACCATGTCTGATACCCATATCGAATGCATATTCAGACATGATTATCACGCTATAATCATTCCAAAGTCTCCAAATGAATCAAAATCATGGAAAAAAAATTAACATACCCATGTTGGATGCATACATAGTTCTGAGACTCATATCAAGTCCAAGTAACATAGATTGCAAATGTAGGTCAACTATTAAAAGGGATATATACACAAATTGTCAAAATGCATAGGTTATATTGCACCTAATACTCATCTTGGCCATTTAATGCACCCCAGACTTGTCCCTGAGTCCAAATAACATAGAACAGCATAACAAGAAACATTATTAATAGAAAGACTTGGTCAACCATTTCAGGATGATAATCAAGGCATATATAAAGGAAAAGATAGAATTAAAGTAAAGAGACTGCCATGGGATCTTCGTCATACCATGCTTTATCACAAGCCATGATTTAATATAGGGAACACGTGCTATGTAAGGCCAACCCTCTCCTCCTCCTTCGTTGCACCACTTTTCCAAATGTGGGCATCCCCTAATGTATAGAATGTTGTGAGACTCTTTATACCTTGAGGCAATGACATCAAATGAATACAATAATTGAAATTTAACTCACAAAGGGAGGTGAGATATTCTATCTGGTATGGAATAGAAGCAAATCTGTCACACCAACTAATTGTCAATCATTGTTCCTATACTTGAAGTAGGTAAACATCTATTTATCTTGTTTTAGTTCATAATTGATACTGCTTATTATAAAATAGAATTTTTTGGGGTTGATTCTTTTGTTTACCTTTTGTTTGTGGAAATGATTTATATTCCACTTTAGGGGTTGATTTGTTTCATTGGAATCACCATTTGCTATTAAATTGTTTAGTTTTTAAATAGGTCAATCATTTAGATATGGAAAGTAGTGAGGATGGGAAATTTGTTGATCCAAATGTTATCAATACAAATCAGCAATGATTAAAAAAACAGCCCACATTAGCTACAATCTCAGAGTCAGATCATACAAATAATTGACTATCAAATGATTAAGATGGACTAAGATTCATGCTTGTGCTAAGAAAAAATTGCAAAAACACAAAGCCTGAGGTAAGTTTTCAAATATAGAGATACTAGTTAAAAGAAATCCAAATAATAAAGCAAAAAGCTATAAATGTAATGAGTAATTTACTCTTCTTCACCAGAAGAATCAATAGATTCCAGTGATGGTGTCTTTCTGGCCTGTATGACAAAGCAAATGAAGATTCAAATGAGTATGGTTTTTGTAGGAATATTCTGTAAATATTTTAGGAATATTTTGTAGATATTTTTTTATTAAAATCCCTTATTTTAAGGGATCATATCTCCTATTTAGTATCTTTCCTAACTTAGAGTTTCCTAAAGTAGTGTCATAGGTTGTATATAAAAATTCTGATTTATGTTCTATTTAGTATAAAAATACTCTGATTTCTACATGGTACCAGCTTAGGTTACGATTTCTTTTTCAACCTAGACCATGTCCGAAACTCATTCTCCTACTTGAGATTACTTCAAATCCAGAAAATTTTTCTAGTTCCGATGCTCCATCGATTCGTCTGGTCTAACTATCACCGCCATCGATTGAATGGCAACAATTTTCTTGAATGGTCCCAATCGGTTAAGATTTTCTCTTGGGCGAGAAAGATTGGACTACGTTCTTGGTGAAATCAAGAAGCTTCTTGTGGATCGATCTTTGGTTTTGCTAAGTGGATGCATGATAATGGTCGGTTATGACTTGGCTCCTTAATTCCATGACCCCGAGTATAAGCGAAACTTTCTTCTTTACACCACACCGCTGAAATTTAGAGTGCAATCCATGAAACCTACTCTAGCACGGATAATATTGTGAATTATATCATGTTGAAGATCAAGCACCACCCTTAAACAAGGAACTATGCTGTTACTCTCTACTACAATACCCTTATTGCTCTTTGGCAACAATTAGATTTGTATGCACATTATGATTGGATAGATCCAAGAGATGCCGCTCTTTATCGACAAATTGTTACTCAACCAAGACTTTTCAATTTCTCCAAGGCTTAAATAAGGACACGGGCGAGGTTCGCGGCGAGGTCTGGCTATTTCTCCTCTTCCTCTCTTGAGAGAGGCTTTCTATGATCAAGAAGGAAGAAAGCCAAGGTGTGTGATCTTGTCGATGAACCATATTCCACTTCGAAAGATCGCCTTCTGACCCATCAATCATCTCCCTCTTCCAAACGGGGGAGACCTTGGTGTGATCATTGCAAAAAGCCCAGCCACTCTAAGGAGAAGTGTTGGAAGCTTCATGGTAAGCCTCAGGACTAGAAGTCCAAGCACTCTCGAGATAATAAATCAAGCCTTGTCGTTGCCACCTTTGTCACTAGTTTCACTAAAGAACAGATTGCTGAACTTCAAAAACTATTTGGAAAGTTTCAAGGGTCTTGTGAGGTAATCGGTCATAAAAGATCCGAAGGTAACCTTTCTTCTCGCATTTTCTCCTCCCAGTTGACTCTAATTGGATCCTCGATTCGGTGCTACGGATCATATGATTGGTAACAAGGTATTGTTTCACAATTTTTCCATACCTTTGGTAAAGTCAAAAGCGGTGATGGTACCTTGTGCAAAATAGAGGACATGGCAATGTTATTCTCAATGAACAGATTGCACTTAAAAATGTTCTCTTTGTACCAAATCATGTGCAATCTCATCTCTGTTAGTAAATTGTCCATAGACTTGCACTGCTCTGTAATTTTTAATAATCGTGATTGTACTTTGCAGGCACTGAACTCGAAGAAGATGATTGGTAAGGCCAGCTTACATAATGGTCTCTACATCCTCCCTACCTCTCCTAAAATTGAGACCTCCAAGTCATTTACCGCTTTAGGAAAAGTTGATACTGTTATGTTATGGCACTTTCGTTTAGGCCATCCTAGTTTCCAATACCTTGCAAAATTGTTTCCTGCTCTATTCATTAATAAAAGGCCTAATTCTTTTTCTTGCAAAGTTTGCTCTCTTGCCAAACATACTAAATCATCTTATTTTCCTTCTACATACAAGCCTTCTTACCCTTTTGCTTTGATCCATAGTGATATTTGGGGCCCTTCTCGGGTGAAGAATGCTGATAATTGTAAGTGGTTTATCACTTTTATTGATGATCACAGAGGATAACTTGGACTTATTTGTTGAAAGATAAATCAAACGCTAGTGTTTTTGTACAATTTTATAACATGGTTCTCACTCAATTTGGGTCTAAAATCCAGCTCTTTAAATCGATAATGGCGGTGAATTTTTGCTAGGTCTTTAGGTGATTTTTTAAGGAAAAGGGCATAGTTCAGATTAGTTCTTGTGTTGGAACCCCACAGAAAACGGCATTGCCGAAAGAAAAAATAGGCACCTTCTTGAAGTTACTCGTTCTCTTCTATTTACCACTAATGTTCCTAAATATTTATGGGGAAGCCTTATTAAGCGCCACATATTTAATCAACCGGATGCCTAGTAAGGTTTTAAAATTTCAAACGCCTCAATCTATATTTTTGCAGACTTTCCTCATTTTAAGCCTATCTCCTCCATTCGCCACTTAAAATTTTTGGTCTGCACTGTTTTTATCCAAAATATTGCTACTAATAAGTCCAAGTTAGATCCTAAGTCTTTAAAATGTGTCTTGGTTGGGTATTCTTCACTTAAGAAGGGTTATAAATGCTATCATCCTCCTTCTAAATGATTTTTCACCACTATGGATATAACATTTTATGAGCAGGATTCCTATTTCACTCAAATGAAATTGGGGAAACATGGAGTGATTTTCACCACAACAGTATCTCCTCCTAATCTTCATTCTCAACCTTCGAATTGCCATCTTGTTCGCCATTACCCGCAGATCGCCACCGTGAATGCTCCCATTGATTCTCCTGTAGTACCTATGACTAATTCACCTACACCCACTTTAAACACTCTTCCCGAAAATACACCTACTCAAATTGACAGGTTTTCAAAAACACCACCACCCAAACAACTTCGTGTCTACACAAGAAAAAGAAGACATATCCACGAGACTGTTTTGCAATCGATTCTTGCCGAGAATTGGATTTGGGTCCATTGCCGAAATGGAAGAAGAAATCGAGAAGTCCACTACTCTAGATGACTTTCCTATTGCTATTAGAAAAGGGGTTAGACGAAGGCACCAAGCATCCTATTGAAAAATTCTTGGTTATAATTCATTGATGCCATATTTTCAAGCATTTACAAGAACTTTGGATAAAGAACGAGTTCCCACAAGCATAGTGAAGCTCTAAAGGATCCAAAATGGAGAAGGGTCATTGAAGAGGAAATTTGTGCACTAGAGAAAATGCTACTTGGACCATTACGCACCTTCCTCAAGGAAAAAAGGTCATCATTTGTAAATGGATCTTTGCTGTAAAGTATAACTCCAATGGCGATATCTAATGATACAAAGCTAGACTAGTGGCGGAGGTTTCACGCAAACATATGGGATAGACTTCACGAAACTTTTGCACCGTGGCAAAGCTTAACACTATTCGAGTACTCCTAAGTTTGGCTGTAAATTGCGATTGGAAATTATACCAACTTGATGTAAAAACGATTTCTTAATGGCAAGCTTGAGGAAGAAGTCTATATGCAATTGCCACCTGGCTCAAAGTCTATTGAAGGTAGCAACAAGGTTTGCAAGCTCAACAAATCTCTATACGGGTTAAAACAATCACCCAGAGCTTGGTTCGAGAGGTTCACTAAAGTCATTCTTCAAAATGGCTACAAGCAGTCCCTTGCGGATCATACGCTTTTCATCAAGGTAACTTCTACAAATAAGAAAGCTATCCTAATTGTGTATGTGGATGACATCATTCTTCTGGAGATGATGAGGAAGAGATTAGCAATTTGAAGAAGTTGTTAAGCAGGAATTGAAACCAAGGACTTGGGAAAGCTAAGGTATTTCCTAGGAATGGAGGTGGCAAGATCAAAAGAAGGACTTGTGATCAACCGAGAAAGTATGTACTTGATTTACTCAAAGAAACGGTTTTCTTGGTCATTAGCCTACTGATACACCAATGGAGGCAAACTTGAAATTCAATAAAGAAGATGAGTCCTTAGTAGACAGAGAGAAATTTCAAAGGTTAGTTGGGAAACTAATCTACTTATCCTTGACAAGGCCAGATATAGCTTTTCCGTAAATGTGATAAGTCAACACATGACTAATCCTCTTGAAGAGCATATGGCGCAAAGACAAATAGAATTCTCAAGTACTTGAAGAAAACTCCAGGACACGGCTTAATGTTTAAAAAGACACAAGACAGAATCATTAAGATTTTTACAGACTCTAGTTGGACCGGAGATCTCACCGAAAGAAGATCCACTAGTAGGTACTTGCACTTTTGTTTGGGGTAACCTTACAACTTGGAGAAGTAAGAAACAATCTGTTGTTTCAAGAAGTAGTCTTGAAGTGAATTTAGAGTACTAGCTTTGGGGATATGCGAAGGAATTTGGCTACTTAAATTACTAAAAGAACTTAGCACAAATCAGGAGGATCACTTTGAAGTTTTGTGTGATAATCAATCGCCATTCAGATTGCCAAGAACCCGATTCAAAATGACCGAACAAAGCATGTTGAAATTGATAGGCATTTTATTGCGATCAAGTCAACAAAAAGACAACCACTCTTTCTTACATTCCTTCGAAGGATGATTGCGACATTCTTACCAAGGCTTTGCCAAAACACGTGTTCAATAAATTCCTATTCAAGCCGGGATTATACAATGTATATTCTCCACTTGAGGGGAGTGTAGGAATATTCGTAAATATTTTAAGAATATTTTGTAGATATTTTTTATTAAAATCCCTTATTTTAAGGGATCATATCTCCTATTTAGTATCTTTCCTAGCTTAGAGTTTCCTAAAGTAGTGTCATAGGTTGTATATAAAAACTCTGATTTATGTTCTATTTAGTATAAAAATACTCTGATTTCTACAGTTTTCCTCTGTCAATAGAAACTGTAAAAATAAGTAAAGCATCTCATT
This sequence comes from Gossypium arboreum, assembly GCF_025698485.1. Classification (NCBI taxonomy): domain Eukaryota; kingdom Viridiplantae; phylum Streptophyta; class Magnoliopsida; order Malvales; family Malvaceae; genus Gossypium; species Gossypium arboreum. Next base: position 5,397,444 of record NC_069081.1, read on the forward strand.
GCATTTCTGCATGAAACCAAAGCACATATACATCCACCAACAAAATAAGGTACAAAATTCAAGATGCACATATGCTTTATCGAGGAGCACAGTAATAGTTTGTAGAAATAGGCTTGTTCTGTTATATAGTCCAAATATAATAATTTAATTAGTTGACTAACTTTGAAAGAATTTTTTTGCTTACTTGACAATTTCATAATAATTAAATTTACATTACATTAATTAATTAAATTTGGAAAGAAATGATTTGTAAGGTTTCAAATGTAGTTTGACTTTCTTTTCAATTTTCTTAACAGGCAATCAATGACAATAAAGCTCAAAGTCTACACGTTTTATGAGATCCATAATACTTTTATATAGGTAAATTTCATGAAATCCATTCTAAACCTACGATAGAAATTAAAAGAGTAAAAAAGTAACATTAAATCACCAACGGTCATGCCAGATAATATTTCCTTCGAAAAATTTGAGTCTACCTTTAAAAAAAGTCTACACGTTTCAATACCAAATAGGAGTTACAGTTATGAAAGAAAATACAAATCTTTTCTCTTTTGATAATAGGTTGGACAACTTCAATGTTACTTACCAACACAGTTTCGAGTTTCCGATATGATTTCAAATTTGGGACTATGTTTATTAAAAAAATATCAAAGATGATGGTGAAGGAAGCAGTAACAAAAAGGGGTAGAAAAAATTGGTGGGTAAGAAAAAAATGGGAAATAGGAAAATGAAAAGAACAGTAGAAGGAAAAAATTTTACCTGACCTTGGATGAAGGGGAGGAATGCCAAAGTCGAAGGAAGCAAGAAATGGCTACCATTTGAGTGTTTTCGAGGTGAGAATTTGGTGAGGGTAAGATAGGGTTCTTCAAACAACGAATGGGTAAACGGAAAAGAGGGAAGAGAATAGAAATCAAAAAATATCTCTGCTTAAGCTTGGAATGGAATACACCTGTAATAGGGTATTCCATTAAATCAAACATCTATTTATGTGGGCCTGCAGAATAGGCTTGTAATGGCATAGCCATTACCTTCAACCAACATCCCATAATACTATTTACTTGGTAAGATTGTTAAATTCAAATGATAGTATTGGGTATTAGAGTTATGATTATCCAAAAAGCAAATATTGAATCATATTCAAATGAAAATGGCTTTGAGAAGGTATGGAAGATCAATTGAACCGATGATGAGGTACTTTTATGGTATTTATATTTTACGATTTTATTAACTATAACTCTGCAAATTTTAAGGGACTAAATGGGCAATTTAACCAAACAAATTGGGTAAGGCTCTTACCTGATGTGTCCTTCTAAAGTAGCGTTTGGTATGATGAAAAGAGATAACTGTAACGCCCCAAAATTCTTATTTCTGCTTTGGTTAAAATGTGTCACAAATTTGCATTTGCTTCAGTGGTTAAGTGTTTTGGATGTGTTTGAGATGTCCTAAGTTCAAGCCTTGCCTTTGGTAAAATTTTAAAATTTTTCTAAGTGAAGCCTCACTCTTGTTCAATAGGCTTTTATTTAATTGTTTGTAAGCATATATTAGAATGGACTTGCTGGTCTGGTGGTTAAGTGTAGTGTTGGTGTGTTGGTGGTTCTGTGTTCGATTCTCTGTGACAGCGAGGGGTAGGATTTTTGCCCCTATTTTTGGCTAGAGTTGTGCTGATGGTGGATTACGAGTTGTGAGTGGTTAGTAGGATTTGAGGGAGGAAAATAAGTGTTTTGATGAAGTGGGGATTTGGTAGAACTCTTCGGTGCCTCAAAATTCTCTTTGCAAAAAAAATATTGTTGTTCTTCACCTCTCTTTACCGAATTTTTCCTCTTCCTTTTTCCGTCTCCTTTTTGTCGTTTCTTTTTCTCCTCCTTGCTGCCATATTTTATTTTATTTTTTTGATCTTCTCTTCAGTCCGTCTCTCTCTTGTGCAACATTGGTTCACGTTTTGATTCGGTAAGATGAGTAATGTAGTTTTACTTTTGTTGTTAGTTTTTATTAATGCGCGTCGTTAAATACTGGTTAGGGAAAGATTCAGGGACTCGTAATTGCTGTTTGGATACTTAGGTTCATGGAATTCTGGTTACTCGATCGAAGGTAAGGTTTTCGAAGGTTTTAGGTTGAACATCTCATTATAGTTTCATTTAAGTTTCGTTAGTAACACTGATATTGGGCGATGGAATATCGATTTTTAAGTTCTGGAGTGTTCATGGTTGCATTAGCATTGAATCGATACTAGGTATGTACGCAAAAACGCAAAAAATAGGGTTTCAACGAAAGCTGAAAACCCCACTGTCGACGTTACACGGGCGTGTGGTAGGCTGTGTGCCATAACACGGGTGTGTGATCGACGAAGCCAGGCTATGCGTGCAAGACACGGCCATGTGATGGCCAGGTAGGCCGTGTGCGATACACGAGCTAGACTGATTTGGGCCGTGTAGGCTACACGAGTGTGTGGGCCTGCACGAGTAGTCCATAGGGGCATGTATAGTTCTGGGCCAGGCCGTGTGATCCACACGAGTAGGCCACATGGGCATGTGAGCCTATTTTAACTGAAATGTGTTTTAAGGTTGCACGGGTCGCCCAAGTCGACTGTGAACCTATTGTAGGGTTGGTAAGCACTACTTAGACCCTTAAATACATGAATTGTATGTATGATAAATGAATACTGAACTGTATGTATAACTGATATTCATGTATTAACATGTCATATGCTATATGTTGCATTGCATTGGGTTGGGATGTTGATATTTGGAGGAAGTGTACTAAAAGGCTCTTAAGTCTATTATCTGGCAGCTCAGCTGCAATTTACTGTTTATGTGATGCATCTAGTACTACTTGGAGTGTAGGGATGGATGGATGTTTTAAACCCCACATGGAGTTTAGGGATGGACGGGGATGGTGTATAGAGGCTGGTTGGGTAGAACTCTGTTATTGATTAATGTATACCTAATACTGTTACTGTGATAGACTTAGGCCCTAATGCATATCTGATATTGAAACTGAAATGGGCTCAGGCCCGAACTGCTACTGAAACTGAAATGGGCTTAGGCCCAGACTGTATTTGACTGTTTGTTGTTTGACTATGTGCATGTTTTATATGGAGATTACACACGGAGTTTACGTAAACTCGCCCCTTTCTGTTTTATGTGTCCTGGTAATCCCCAGACTTAGACGGATCAGTGTAGCGGAGGACTCAATAGTGACCACATGTTTATTGCACTGTTTAAACTTCTATTATGGTTCTAATTCATATTTATTTACTAGGTTATTTTTTATGTAGATTGGACTTTTGGGACTGTTGCTTTTACTTTGGGTTTTCACTGTTTTCGTGGATTTTTAAATTGAAAACTCAACAAAAATTCAGTTTAACTAGAGATAACGTTTTTCCTAAATGCGAGCGATTTTTCTTCAAATTTCACGGTTTTAAAAGCTTCTGCCATAAAATATGTTTTTAAACAAAGCAGTTAACGAGAAAATAGTTTTGAAAGTAATGAAAGATAAATAAAAGCTAACAGACATAAACAGTTTTAACTTGATACGTTCGATTTCGAACTCCAATTCATGTGACATCGCCAGAATCGGCCATAACATTTAGGCCGGGTTTAGGGTGTTACAATAACTTTCTTAGGAATTTAATTAGTTAGAAAGAGAATTCAATGTTTGGTAGGTCAAAAAATTTTACTTTCTTTGGAACCTAATGTTAGAACCATAAAAACAAGATTAAATATAAACTTAAAACTATAAATCAGGATCTATCATGTCAAATCATCAAGAATGAAACAAGAATAAAACTAGATACGAAAGTGTACCTAAATCCATGAATTCCTTGAAGTTTTTTAGGATCTTGGAGATTTGATCTTCCAAATTAGCACACAAGAAATTCAGAGAATATTTGCTCTCTCTTTCTTAAGGATGGGATATTAGAAAAGTTATCTTGTGTGTAATTTGAGGACCATAACTTTAATATATATAACTTTGGCACATTAGCCCTAATTCCTAATCAGCACATCATTAATTAGAAATTAGTTACTAGAGTATCTACACATATTTAACTCATACTTCATTTAATAATTAAAGCCCAATAAACCTTAACCAAATTAGATCACTTTTAATTTGGGCTAACCTATTATGATAGTAAATAATAACATGTAATTACCCTTATTATATATGTGATGTCAATATTTTCCAACGATCTCCCACTTGGACCATATATAAATACTAATTACATTATAATTACATGTCATTATATAACCTTATGAGCTGAAAATTTTATTATCATATCCAAAAGGTATTTCGAACAATCTCCTCCATTAATTATGTTAGCATTGAACGAAGACGACCTTCGTTACATATATCGTAACTAAATCCATCCCTGATCATGTATATTAATATAATCAAATGACATAAATCAAGTATGGATGTGTAGCATGGAAATTACATGCAATATGATCTAAACATATCTATTTCCAACTGGTCCTCTTTAAACTTAAGTGAGGTCAATATCAAAATAACAAAATAAAATGAATAAACCGAATACTTCATTTTTTATAAGAAAATAACCAAATATATAAATGTTTGAAAACAAACATAAAGTAATTAAAATACAAACTCCCAGTAAATCATGATATCCTCAAATAATGTAACATCTATATGAGCATTGTGCTCATAAAAGACCTTGGGTGGTAAACCTTTTATGAGTGGATTCGCTATCATGGAGTTTGTCCTAATATGCTCTATGGATATTTGTCCATTTTGCACTCTTTCTTTCACAACTATGAACTTTATGTCAATATGTTTTGACTCAGATGAACTCCTATTATTTTTGTAATACAACACCGCTGACTTATTGTCACAAAATAATTTGAGTGGTCTTTCTACATTCTCCAAAATGCGCAGCTCAGTGACAAAGTTCCGTAACTATATTCTATGGTCTGATGCCTCATTGCATGTTAAAAATTATGCTGCCATAGTGGAAGAAGCTACAAGTGTCTGTTTAACACTTTTTCAAGATATAACTCCTCCAACTAACAGGTAAATATAGCCTGATGTAGATTTTCTGCTATCTTGACAGTCAGTGAAATTAGATCAAAATACCCTACAACTCCAAATGATCTGATATTTTATAAGTGAGCATGTAATCTTTTGTTCTCTAAAGATACCTTATAACCCTCTTGGTTGCTATCCAATGGTCCATACCAAGGTGGCTTAAATATCTAACTAACATCCTAACAATGTACGCAATATCCAGATGCATACATACTTTAGCATACATTAGACTCCCAATAGCTGATGCATAGGGAATCTTTTGCATTTCCTGAATTTCAATGTTACTTTTAGGGCATTGAATAAGACAAAAATTTTCTCTTTTAGCAACAGGGGTGCCACCTAGTTTACAACTTTGCATGCCAAACTTTTTGAGTACTTTATCGATATAGCTCTTTTGTGACAATCCAAGAATACCTCGAGATTGGTATCGATGTATCTGAATTCCTAAAAAAAAATAGGTGTCCCCAAAATCTTTCATCTCAAAATGTTTAAATAAAAACCTCTTGGTTTCGTGCAATAAGTTTATATCATTAGCGGTAAGCAAAATGTCATCAACATATCGAACTATAAATATGTACTTACTCCCACTGAATTTGTCATACACACAATCATCAAAAAAATTCATCTCAAAATTGAATGAAGCAATTACTTGATGAAACTTGTAGTACCATTGACGAGAAGCTTATTTGAGTCCATAGATGGATTTTGTCAATTTGCAAATCATATTCTTTAGGTCTTTCGATTTAAAGTTTTCTGGTTTCATTATATAAATTGTTTCTTCAATGTCGCTATTAAGAAATGCAGTCTTAACTTCCATCTAATGTAACTTAAAATCAAAATGAGCAACAAGCACCATGATTATCCTGAAAGAGTCTTTCAACGAAACTGGAGAGAAAGTCCCTGTAAAATTAATGCCTTCTTTCTAAGTATATCCTTTAGCTACAATACACGTTTTATACCTCTCAATATTACCATTTGCATCCATATTGGTTTTAAATATCCATTTACAACCAATTGGTTTTGCATCTTCAGTTAATGGGAAAAGTTCTCAAACTTTATTGTCTTGCATAGACTTATACTCATCTTTCATTGCATCAATCCACTTTTGAGAACTAGAAATTTTCATGGCCTGATGAAAGTTGATTAAATCATCTTCCATCATTCCATTATCATCCTCATATTCTTAGAAAAATACAACATAATCGTTTGGAATAGCATTCTCCTTTCTTTTGTGGACCTCCTTAATGACACTTGTTCTTGAGGTTGTTGAGTTTGTTCTTTTGAAACGATAACCTCATCTTGAATAGGGATTTGGTTAACATTGTCTTGTTGAGGTTCTGGATTTACTTCTTGAATAATGATAGGTATGATAAATTGAACATCATCAAAAGTGATAGTAGAAACTGAGTTAGAATCTAATTCCTCCTCAAAAGCGATATCTCTAAATTTATTTGTCCCTCCAAACTCAACATCATCAAAAAATGTTACATTTCTTGTCTCAAAGATATTCCTAATTATGGGATCATAAAACTTATAACCTTTAGATCGCTCAGAATAACCAATAATGTAGTTGCTCGCTATTTTGGATTCTAATTTCTTTTCATGTGGACTATAAGGCCTTAACTCAACTGGACACCCCCAAATGTGAAAGTGTTTTAAACTAGGCTTTTGACTTGTCCAAAACTCATAAGGTGTTTTTGCAACTGCTTTAGTGGGTATTCTATTCAGAATGTAAGCCGTTGCCTTTAATGCTTCTCCCTAGAGGAACTCAGGTAAGGTAGAATGAACAATCATGCTCTTTACTATATCCTTAAGACTCATATTTCATCTTTTAGCTACACTATTCATACTGGGTGATCCTGACATGGTATATTGTGGGACAATTCGCATTCTTCTAGGAATTTCGAAAATGGTCCTGGACATTGTTCACCTGAGCCATCATATCTACTGTAGTACTCAACACCATGATAAGATTTAACATTTTTAATCCTTTTGTTGAGTTGACTCTCAACTTCAACTTTATAAGCTTTGAACACATCCAGAGGCTAAGATTTCTTATGCATGAGATATAGGTACCTATAATGTGAGTAATCGTCTATGAATGTTATGAAATATTGTTGATCGTTCCTGGATGTCGTAGGGAATGGTCCACAAATATCTGTATGAATTAATTATAAGACGTCTGAAGATCTGTTTACACCCAATCTCTTGGTTTTGGTCTATTTTCCCTTAATGCAATCGACACAAACATCAAATTCTGTGAAGTCAAGAGAATCGAAAATACCATCAGACATAAGGCGTTCAACTCTAACTTTTGAGATATGACCTAAGCGCTTATGCCATAATGATGCTGAATTTTCCTTATTTAATTTGCGTTTAATACCACGTGATTCCACATGCAATGTTTCATTATAGGATGCAACTATTTCTAGCAAATAAATGTTGTCATAACTATTTAAATAACAGTTTCAACAACATTCGAATTTAAAGACAAACTAAATTGATTCTTTCTGAATGAAAAATAATATCCAAATTTATCAAACGAAGAAACAAAAACTAAATTCCGTCTAAATGACGGTAGAAGAAAAATGGCTTTTAAATCCAAATAAAAACCAGTTCCTAATAACAACCTAAAATGCCCAATTGTTCCCATTTCTATCGATTTTCCACCACCCACAAAGATGTGTCTTTCACCATCACTTGGATTTTAGTACCTTAGGTAACCCTGTATAAAGCCACTTACGTGAGTAGTAGCACCAGAATTTATCTACCAAGTGTTTTTAGGTACTGAAGCTAAATTAACTTCAGAACAAACCAAATTAAGAATTATACCTTTCTTTTCACGTTAGGCATGATACTTGGTACATTCTTTCTCCACGTGTCTAGACTTGTTACAAAAGAAACAACTCTTTGTAGCTTGCAATTGCTTCTTTTGAGCTGGACCTTTACCAGCTTCATTTTGATATTTTCTTTTCTTGCCCTTTTCTTTAGGGGCATTGGCCAAATGAGCACTTTTAGACTTATCACGCTTCAACCTTTCTTCCTCTTTCACACAATGAGAAATGAGCTCATTTAGAGTCCATTTCTCCTTTTGATAGTTATAACTAATTTTAAATTGATTGAACTGTGCAGGAAATAATGCCAAAACCATAAGAACAACCAATTCCTCAGAAAGCTTGATATTAAATGTCTTAAGTCTTAAAGCAACATGGAACATCTTCATAATGTACTCCCTTATGTTTCCTTCACCTTTATACTTCATAGACATTAAATAAGTCAGAAGTGATGTCATCTTAACATTATTTTTTTAGCAAAATGTTTCTCAATTTCGTCAAGGAAACCCTTGGCCTGAGTAATCTCTTTAGATTCTGTGCACTTAAAGGCTTCTAGAATGTTGTGTTTCATGATCATTAGACTCATGCGATTTGAACGATCTCACCTTTCAAAATCTCTATTAAAATCAGAGGTACTTTCCACAGTGAGTTGCAGGTTGTTCTTCCCTTACTGCAAGCTCTATGTCCATAGAGCCAAACACTATAAGTAAGTGCATTTTCTATTAATTAAAATTAGTCCCATTAAGCATGGGTATAGAATTTATATTAGCAGATATTGTGGCAGCAGAAGATAAACTTATTGAATATAGAACAAATAAAAACAAGCTCACATCAATATTCATAAGTAAATAATAAATTCAAGATAATAACTAATCCCATCTCAAGATTCCAAACACAACATTAATATCAAGTCTTTGGGTAGTAATATTAACAGTAAGTGATACTCTTGTTATAGCAATAAAATATTAACAATAAATTATGGGAAACAATTAATTAATCTTTAGACTAATTTATTGCTTACATAAAATACCTTATAATTGTCACATATTTATCACCATAGATATTGTTGAAATTCTACCAAATATTAACATACCTTTGGGTCAATTAATAAACACATGAATCATAAAAACATATAATCATCTTGATATTTTAAATAAACTATTCTACACTAAAGAGGTCACTTTGGCAATATTTTGTTTCAACTAATTTATTTAAAATATTAGACATCACACAAAGCCAAAATCTGAATTTATTTGTTTCATAATAAACTTATCTTAGTTTATTTTGCAATCAATTAAAAGATAATTGTATGTATATATATATTTTCCCCAAAACAACATACATCAAAATTAAATATTAAAAAACAATATCATAATTGACACATACCATAATTCAAACCATAGATTATAATATCATAATGTAATCGAATATTTTGAATTTTATGTCAAAATCTAATATTCTAACAGTACTACATATATATATATATATATATATACAATAAAATTCAAAATCAAATTTCACTTATCTTTAAATTTAATGTAATTAATCCGATAAACCCACGCATCCTTCAATCTGAATTAAATGAAAACTAATGATGAAACCTTTTTCAAGCACTGAATGAATATCGAGAAAGGAGAAAAATTCAAATCAATGAAAAATTGCGAACATCTCCCTCTGTACTTTCTCTATGAAACATTAAAGCATCTAATAAATTAAAAATAATAATAATAACCAATCACCATTAATAATTAATGACCAACCACATCTTAAGAGCCAAGAATTAAATTACATGGGTTTGGTCATTATGAATTGAAAGACAATAATTCGAAAAAAATCAAGAATTGAAAGTAAAATTACATGGGTTTGGTATAAACCCTAAAATTTCAATCATAATCCCTAAAAACATTAATTAATTAAGTAAAACCTAAAAAAAATTATCAAGAATTTCAAAGATTAACATATATATATATATACAAAATATTAAACCCATAAAATTTCATGAATTAATTATTCTAAAAGTAAAGAAGCTTAATCAATTCTCAATTATTCGACATAACGAGACTCGATAACACTTGTTAGAATCATAAAAATAATATTTAATATAAACTTAAAACTGTAAATCAAGATCTATCATGTCAAATCATCAATAACAAAACAAGAATAAAACTAGATGCGAAAGCATATCTAAATCTATGAATTCCTTGAAGTTTTTCCGGACATTAAGGATTTGATCTTCCAAATTAAATTAGCACACAATAAATTTTCTGTAGTTTGGGACCATAACCCTAATATATATAACTTTGGCACATTAGCCCTAATTCCTAATCAGCTCATCATTAATTAGAAATTAGTTACTAGAGTATCTACACACATATTTGACCTATACTTTATTTAATAATTAAAATCCAACAAACCTTAACCAAATTAGATCACTTTTAATTTGAGCTAACCTATTTGAGTATCTATATATATGTAATGTCCATATTTTCCTACACCTAACATTCCCTTATGAATTACTTTCTCATAAACATGGCTATGTGATTCCTATGATAAAAGGTTGAAAAGTTACTTTCCCATATAGGCTGGAAAGTTAAAAAAGATATTAAAACAAAATTAACCCTATTTTACTTTGGTTTAGAGTATTGATCTATTAAACATAAAAGAAAAAAAGGAAAAAGAAAAAAGCTATTACCTCCTTTCCACTACCATCTCTCTTGTTATTTTGATTGATTCTTTGAAAGTAAATTTTTAAAATTTTATTTTCGATATTTATATTTATTCATTTACATAGTATATTGTTTACTTATTATATTTATTTTCTATTGTTTTCGGCTCTTTCCTTTCGATATATTGATTGAAATTTCAATTTTATTATAGTATTCATTTCAAAACAAATTTTATATATGCATTGTTATATTTAAAAATATATGCAAGATAAAATTGAAATAAATCTGATTTCAATTAAAATTATAAATTAAAATAATAATTTTAAAATTTATCAATTAAGGTATTATTAAATATTTACTCCAAATATTTATTACTAATAAAATTTATGGTAAAATATTCAATACATCAATATTATTCTAATTTAATAAGGGTAAACTTGTAAGTTATCATTATATTCTTAAGAAAGTATTTAGTGAACTAAACGTGATAATGCAACTTTGTAGGATTTTAATCAATACTTTCTAATGCATATCAAACATTTACACCTACCAAGGTATTGACGATGATTCTCAAATATTGCATAACAGAATGTGATACGATGCAATAGAAACAAAGACATGGGGAACGAGTTACCTGCTCTTAACGGTCAAAGCTAACCCTTTCATTTTGACATTCTAAATTCTTTAATTCAAAATGAATCAAATCTCCTCAAATAGGATTCGAACCTACGACTAGTCAGTTAACAGTAGACGGCTCTACCGCTAAGCTATTAAGGAACAATGGGAGATTAGATCTCATAGAGTTCAATTACCGTTCTCCACCCATGACCAATATGAACTTGAAATTTCCTTCGTAACTCTCGAAACTTGTTCGTAGTAGCTCTGTTCCATGCCTCATTTCATAAGGAACCTCAAAGTGACTCTATTTCATTATATTCCATCCAGATCTCAATTTCGTTTTTATATTGTCATGGTTATGACATAAGAGATGTCGGTTCTAGTCTATCTTTTTCTATTTCTATATATGTATATGGAAAATTCAAAAATCACCATATATATGTATATTATCATGGTTATGACATAAGAGATGTTGGTTCTATTCTATCTTTTCTATTTCTATATATGTATATGGAAAATTCAAAAATCACCATATAATAATCCAACAAAAAAAGGGAGATTAAGGATGATTTTAAAATATTTTATACTAGGAATTTAATAGTCTTATGCATGACCATAATCAATTTGGTCGTTATGGTCGGATAAAATATTATTATTCTAATTAAATTAATATTATAATTATATAATAATTTTTAAATATAAATTTTAAATATTCTAAAAATAAATAATGAAAATATAGTAAATATAATATAAATATATATAAATTGCATAAATTTAAAATAAAATAAAGTAGTAAATTACTAAAAAATTAATACATAAAATAAATAGAATAATAGATAAAACGATATGCACTTTCCCTAGATATTTTATACTTTCTCTCACAAAAAACCTATAACGACTACTCCATTTGTAATTTCATCGATTATTCGCCTATAAAAATATGAGTATATCAAAATATAATAATACAACTTTACAAGATTTTAATCGATATTTTTAATGTCTATCGAATATTGCAAACTAATTTTTTAACAGCAATATTCCTAATAAGTACATTACAAAAAATCATATTATATTGAAATCATAAAATAAGAAAGTATGAAACGCTAACGTTGGTAGGGTGTTGAGATTAGGCATTGTGGCTATTTTGATTTGTGGGTATTGGAAGTGCATGGCATTGACTCAAATTCCTTGGTTTCTTATTTTACCAAACCATGAATATCCAACTTGTAGTGGAATAAAAATATCCACACATAAGTTGCTACATAGCTTTTATTTTTAATAGGTTAAAATATATTTATTTTAGAAATTTAACTTTTAAGAGTTTAATTTAATTATTAATATTGTTAAAATTATTTTTAAAATTTAAATTTATTACATTTTTATTTCAAACACTAATAAATTTAATAAAATAATATTACGAATTAAATCTAAATTTTAAAATTTTAAAATTTAACTTAAAAGCGTAATGTGGTGCAATTGATTAGATTTCCGCGTGAGAATATAGATACTTCATATTGATAATAAAAATAAAAAAGAAGAAGAAAACCTCTCACTATTCCTTTCAAGAAGTAAAAGGGCAAAAAAATAGAGTTTAATTGTAACTAAATTTTCAATAAATTATTAAATAAATATTTTATGGTTAAGTGTAGAAGTTTTAGAAGTTGGTGAAATTAAAACTTGTATTATTGGCGGCCACAGACAAAGACTAACGAAGCTGTGTGTTATGAGGTGGAGGCTAGCAGTATGTTGTTTTTGGGCTTTCATCGGTTAAATTGATAATCGATTGTTATTAAGGTTAAAAATTGGTATGAATTAATAGAATCGGATTTAAAGATTAATATATCCTTAAAATTTAAAAAAATTATTTAATTTAAATTGAATAGTGTATGTTGTCCGCATTTTATTTTTTCGAAAAACTAGTAGAAGAGTTTGTATCCACAAATTATTATTTTTATAAATAAAAAAAAAAGTAGGTCCCAGTATTTATTTGGTTTCAAACATTGGCAGTAGAATTGGATTCCCATTGATTAAAATATAGTGGAATAAGGAAACAATTTCCGGTAATATAAAATCCCAATCGTTCCTTGTTTTTATTCATTCTAAAATTCATCTACCGTCGGATCTGAATCTGCTCATCTCATTTCTCATCGGATAAAATCCCTTCTCAGTTTCCCCATCCAACTACACTACGCAAACCAATACCAAACGACCATCAATCATGGCGGCAACTGTATCGTCTCCTTGGGGCAAAGCCGGCGCGTGGGCTCTCGATGCAGAAGAACATGAAGCTGAACTCCAGCAACAGAGCCGCGCCGATTCTGCCGCTGAAAAGCTCGCGGATTTCCCTTCTTTATCCGCCGCCGCCTCCACCAAAACCAAGAAAAAGAAGAGCCAACCTATCTCTCTCGCCGAATTTGCTGCCTACGGCTCTGCTAAGCCGAGTGAGCCAACTGGCCTAACTCACGAGGACCTCCTCCTACTCCCTACCGGTCCTCGCCAACGCTCTCCCGAGGAACTCGATCGCAACCGTCTTGGCGGCGGATTTAAATCCTATGGTTCGAACCGATACAATTCCAACGGCGATGATTCCTCAAGTAATAGTAGATGGGGATCTTCTAGGGTTTCAAATAGAGATTCCAATAAAGAAATGGCTCCCTCACGCGCCGATGAGATGGATAATTGGGCGTCGGCTAAGAAATCGACTCCTGCTGGGAACGGATTTGGGGGTGGATTTGAGAGGAGAGAGAGAGGAGGGGGAGGGTTTTTTGATTCGCAATCGAAAGCCGATGAAGTAGATAACTGGGCATCTAATAAGAGTAGTAAAAGCGTGAATGCTGCTGCACCGCCACGGAGATTTGGTGGGGGGTTTGAGAGAAGAAGCAGTTTCGATTCACTTCAAAGGGATTCCCAAAGGGATTTGGATAATTGGGGAAAGAAAAAGGAGGAGACTGGCAGTAGTGCTGGTAGTGGTGGAGTGAGACCAAGGCTTGTGCTTCAGCCACGCACGGTTCCTGTGACCAAGGAGGCTAAAAAGGAATTGACTGCGCCCAAGCCCAAAGGGGCAAATCCTTTTGGCGAGGCAAGGCCGAGAGAGGAAGTGTTGAAGGAAAAGGGGAAAGATTGGAAGGAGATTGATGAGAAGCTGGAAGCTGTTAAGATTAAAGAGACAGTTGCGGTTGCAGAGAAAGAGAGAGGACGAAAGGCAAGCTTTGGTGGAAATGGGCGTGCCCCAGTTGAAAGGAGCTGGAGGAAGAACGAGTCTGATGAGGCTGCTGCTGCTGCTGATCGACCCCAAAGGTTTGTTCACTTATCTCATATTCATTGCTTGTTGATTTGAGAATATATACATATATTAACTGCGTTTGGGTGTGTTTGTGTGTGTAATTAAGTAGCACGACTATATTTTTATGCTTGCCACAATTGCTATAGAACGGTGTTTTCCTGTCTATGTAGCAGTACTCCATCGTTATATCTTTTAAGCTAGGGATTCTGGGAAAGGAAATTTAATTTATCTACCTAAATCGACAAATAGCTATGCATCTTTTTCATCTCTCTTGTTTTTGTTCCTATTTGAGTAATGTGTCAACAGTTATGGTAACCGGTAAGTGTAAAGCATGGGTAATACTGCGAGTACTTTCAAGTGAAAGCCTCCTGTATAAGAAAATGTCAAGAACATATTGTTAGTTGCTATGGGTCTATATGATCATAATCATGGTAAGTGATGATTGGTTTCAAACCCTTGAAATCACACACACGTTTTGAGATTCCACTTTTGAATTATTGTTTTCTTTCGGGGAGAGCATTGTCTGCTAATTATTATTGTGTCAGAACGACATGACAAGTGTTTGCTCTGACCTAGTTTTCTTCTGAATCCAGCTCTGAGACTGAGAATGGCCATGTTGCGGACAATTGAAGATAGAGAAAACAAATATGAAGCTTAGGTCTGAAGGAAGGGAGGAGAAGAACTTCTTTTGAAATTTTTGGATGTCTAATTTGTTGAGACTTGTTTGTCTTTTGTTGTGACTGTTATTATTGTCAATGCAGTATTTAAACAATTTTGGTAGGCTTCGAATTAGTTGCATTGGCTTTGGTCAAACATGTCTTGTTTGCAGCAGGAACGTTGCTCCGTGTAGAGTTTATTAATTTTATTTTCAAGTTTTTGTTGATCTTGTGAGCATGAGTTCATTTCATCATTGTTTGAATTGGTGACCAAATAAATCCTATTTTTAAGCTGTGTATTAGTTGTTTCTTTTTAGCTACTCTGGTCTTTGCTATCTGATATCTTTAATCCTAATGTACGGTACGTGTATTTGTGCAAAATCAGATCATACTTTTGGGTTTTTTTTTTTTTTTTTTAAAGTTCTTGACCCGAGATTCCCCCTTTTCTTGGAAAAACGTCATGGTTTAAGATTTTAGTTTCGATAAAACAATGAGATGGCGTGCTCAAGTTTGCATTAGAAGATGTCATATGGCTTCCACCATTTGGAAGTCTTTTTCAGTCCTATTGGGAAGGAATCTTATATTTTGAAAGTTGAGGAACCACACTTGCTAAGCCAAGTTATATATTCTGTCATTTCTACTTTCTTCTCACTTGAGTAACATAGCACAACTTGATACATGTATTGGCAACTTGCACTGCACATGCTTTGTTTTCAAGTGCATTTAGATTTTGCATGCCGGAAGAAAGGGGGTAGCGTGTAAGTGGGAAGCACGATTGAAGGCAAATTGGCCAGCCACTGCAGGGCCTACAGGAAGCCAATGGGATTTTTAATTTTAGTGAAAAGAAAAAAATTGATATGAACTGGATGTTGCTCGCCATGGCTGCTTTCCCCAGATGTGTTTGAAGTATATTTTTATGATGCATTGTTCTAATCAAATCATAACAGACTCTTTCTGGTCTAAAATTTATACACACCAATCAGCTCCCGCTCATGCAGGCACGCTAGCAATTATTAAAAATGAGAAGTACCGCATCAGGACATGTGTTAGCAGTTGAAAATAAAAGGGAATTGAAGTCAAGTTAGCAAGAAAACTTGGTGTCTGGCTTTTCACATGTTTGCATGTTGCTCACACCTCCTTTCATCAATGCTCCTCTCAGCTTTTACGGCCAACTAATTCCCTGGACCTGCCAAATGCCAATACTTCAAAATCTTACGTCTATACAGACCAACCAAGTCTTTTAAAATTTGGGATTAATGGACTCTTGTACTGAAATGAAAATCCCACATTTATTATTATAGTTCAGACACCAGATTCCTTTACTGAGGCCATCGTCTTCAACTTTGAAATTCTAACATTTTAGTTCTTAAGTGCACTAGAAGATCCCTACAACAGTTAAATCTATCCGCTCTGTAATCAGAGGGTCTTAAATATGTCGCCCTTACTGCTATAATCTAGAATAAACAAATTTCCTAACCTTATTAGTCTTGGCAGCTGAGGGTTGAAAAGGAAGACATGCTACTGGAGAGTACTGACCCCGAGTCAAAGGTTGCTCTTATCTATGCAATGGCCGCCAAGAGAAATGAGACTGCTATGACCCTTTGGGAAGGCCCTCAAGGGAAAAGAAGACCCCTTACAATTCAATTGCAGCTGTTATCCCCCAAAAGAACAGGGACCTCACAGATTGCAGCACTAAAGGCGTCCTCATCACTGCCTTACGCTTCATACTGGCTCAGGCGGTGTCACCTGCAAGTTAACCCCCTTGCAAGTGATCTTTTATAATGTGCAACTACATTTCTAATTCCGGCCATGATGAATATTGAAATGCCACCTCATCATTAATTATATACATGTAAATACACCTATTTGTAGAATATTCTGGCGATTTATCCTATAGTATATTAATAATGTAGGAAAGTGAGAAAAGAAGCAACTCTTGATTGAGGAGAGGATGATTTCATGGGAACAAAAATAACCTTATTATGCAAAATATCTAAACAACAAAACTACAATCACCATATCCAGCAAAGATAAAAGAAATGGTAGAAAAATATTATAGAAATTTCAGCACCTTACTTTCAGAGTTTCACTCACCTCTTGAAAGACCACAGAGAGTTGGCCATTTTTAAAAATTTGTCTTATCCGTAGCAACCTAATTCTCATCATTGTCCATACTGCACTTGATGTGAATATTCAAATAGTTTTTTCAGTAAAGGAAGGACAGCAATCAAAGCAACCTGAAGCTGTTCAGAGCTATTTATTCGTAAACTGACTTGTCCTGCACCTTTGTTATTCAGATTGGCACGAGCTATTAGATTCGTAGACCGTCCAACAGGCACCTGTGACTGTATATTGCATCCAATGGCAAGATCTCCATGCCAATCCATGATAGATAGGCCAAGTGTAGATAAGGAGCAACCCAAAGGGTAATCTTTATCCCTCAATTGTGCTTCCAAGCTGCCCCCATAAGCAAGATCGCCACGTCCAGTCATAGCACCCCCAGCCATGACTACTTGGAACTGCTTATTAGCAATCAGTTTGTCTTCAAATTTCACTCCAGCTGATAGTGCATCACCTAAGAGTGTAACTGAGATGCCAGCCATTGCCTTATTCTTCTTCAGATTACTAAACCTGGTCTCGCTGCGCAGTGTATAGGCTAAGTCCTTTCCAACAGTCTGCATATCAAAACCCAATGAAGTTGCTTTACCTTCCCCGTGCTTTAAAGAACTGGCCAGTTCCATTTGGACATTGGCATCCCTTTTGTCCTTTGTAACCTGGCCAGAAAATGAAATAGGAAATTTCTTTTTTGCAACGAACAGTCTTTCGACATTAATACCTTCGTAACCAACATCATGATCCCAACCATGAGTATCTAGAACTGGCCTAACAAGCCATGGGTTGGAGGAATCAAGGGAACGATAGCGATGAGTTGGATTATCAGAATCAAAAGAAGCAGGCAACGCCAAATCTGGCATGGGAACTGGAACAGAAGAAGCACCACTACTTTCTTCTTCTGCATTTTCACCATACTCACTTGGCAGATCCTTGGCTGCAGCAGCCATTTTCTTCATCATCTTTCGCTGCTTTTTCTCTTCCTTCAGTTGCTTCTTCATAAAAAGCTTTTCTCTATATTCCAACTCATCAAAATATGCTTTTTTCTGAGCTTTACTAAGCTTTGCTATTTGTGCTTTACTCAACCGCTTGAAAGGTGGCAGCTCATCATATTCTGGTTCATCCTCGGAGTCGGAGGATTCATCCAAATCATCATCTAATCCATCCTCATCACCATACTGCTCTTCAGGAAGCCTAACTTGCGGTCTTGATTGAAGAAGAGATGAAAGAAGGTAAGGTAAAGGAGGTGTTCTTGCTCGAGTAGCAAAAGGCTTTCCTGGGGGAGTATCTTGCAACTTCAAAAGCGTGTTTGCCTCGGCTAGAATTTTAGATGCTAAGGAAAGCAACAACAAATGAGGCTTCCAGACCTGACCATTTGGCAATACTCTCTGGCCTGCCCTATTTGTTCTACATGCAGAGTGATTCTCCACTAATGAAACAGGATTCATGAGTCGCATATCCCCAGCTGCCTGACGAATAGCCTGCTGTACAACATGAGAACGTTGAGTGACAAACATGTCATAGCTAGAAGCAGTACCATTAGGACCATCTGGTGGAGCAGAAGCTGCATGGGTCAAAACCACAATTGCATTAAACCATATAGAGGGACCAAAGACCTCAGTTATGGTACGCAAGAGGGGCATATCACCAAAATCCCTCGTTTGCATGTCCAACCTATCAAGGTACAACACAATATCTGGAGGTGTTTTCTTAATGAAACGCTTAATGGAGTGAAGGATCTTCTCGTTCTGGCATTGGTCAGACCAGGAAGGAAGAAGGCCTGGTGTGTCAATTACACGAACTTTGATACCATGCACAGTACCCACAACATCCTGAACCTTTTTGGTACCAGTCTGGAAAGCATCAGTGCCAAACTTGACTTCATCAAATATTGAATTAATAGTAGCACTTTTACCAACTCCGGTCTTCCCAAGGACCATAATTGTACAGGAGAAATCAAGGGGTTCATTTCCAGCTGCCTCAAGCTGTTCAGCCATAGCACTTGCACGGTCAAAGCTGAAGGCACCAACCCGGCCCCCATTTCTCCCCCGGAGCTGCTCAGCTAATCCTAGTCTGTACAAAACCTGTGCCACAACAACATTATGGGGAGTCTGCCCGAGCCTATTTGCAAGCCTCAAAAACTTAACTCTAATCAACTGAAGCTTTTCGCGAGTCTCATCATTCTCCTCAGCCTCCACATTGCCAGTATCTTCAATTTGTTGTGCCTGTGCCTGTGCCTGTGCCTGAGAGACACTTCCATTTGCACGAGGCTGCTGCACCACCCTGGCGGCAGGTTCCAATAATGGAGCAGCGCGCCCCAGGCCAGCAGGATGAGAAGAGATAGCAGGGTTAGTAGATTTAACAGATGATGACAATGCTGGAGCAGGTAGAATTTCACATTCTCTAGTGACAGAGTTGTTTGGCTTAGGCTCCTGAGCCATGTCCACTTTTTTCCCAAATTCTTTGGCTTTAGCAGACACTGAAGATCCTGGAGCATGTTGCACTTCCTGCTCTATGGTCACTTGGGTGCTTTGCTTATCTTGTTGATTTTTCTCTGCTTTATCATCAGAATGTTCAATCACAAAATTAATATCTTGACATTTATTACCCACCATTTCATCAGGGAGCCGAGATTGAAAACCATCATGAACCTCTGTCCTCAAATCAGCTTTACCCGACTCAATCTTCTCATTCCTTTCATCTGTAAACTTTTCTGAAGAGGACAAGTTTCCAACTGCAGAAGCAACTGTTCCTTCAACAGATATACTCAGCTCAGATTGCGTATGTTTCAGTTCATCAATCTCACCATTATGCTTCATGTCCCTAGCATATGATAAATGTTCTACTTTTCCATTCATGTTATCCTCCACCTCCATAGCAGCAAAAGCCTTATTTGCTTTTTCATCTTCATCTCCACTATCCACTGGATCAAGACCAGCTGTAGCCCCTTTTACTTCTGTACACTCTTTTCCCTGATCAGTATCTCCTTTTACAGGCATCTCAATTGCTGTATCAGACTTGAGACTTATTTTTTCCTCATCCCTTGGGACTTCTGTTTCTCCGGTACCATTGATTTCATCTTCATCTCCACCATCCACTGAATCAAGACCAGCTGTAGCCCCTTTTACTTCTGTACACTCTTGTCCCTGATCAGTATCTCCTTTTACAGGCATCTCAATTACTGTATCAGACTTGAGACTTCTTTTTTCCTCGTCCCCTGGAACTTCTGTTTTTCCGGTACCATTGATTTCAAGTGCTTCCTTCCCACCATTCAATTCATCAGTCTTTTCGCCCATTTCAGTACCTGCTTCGTCAATCTTATCAGCTTTACCAGCCTCAATCTTCTCATTCCTCTCATCTGCAAACTTTTCTGAAGAGGATAAGTTTCTATCTGCAGAAGCAACTGTCTCTTCAACAGATTTCCTTGGCTCAGACAGCCTATCTTTCAGTTCATCAATCTCACTATTAAGCTTCATGTCCCTAGCATTCAATAAATCTTTTAGTTCATCTGCAGAAGCAACTGTCTCTTCAACAGATTTCCTTGGCTCAGACAGCCTATCTTTCAGTTCATCAATCTCACTATTAAGCTTCATGTCCCTAGCATTCAATAAATCTTTTAGTTCATCTGCAGAAGCAACTGTCTCTTCAACAGATTTCCTTGGCTCAGATAGCCCATCTTTCAGTTCATCAATCTCACTATTAAGCTTCATGTCTCTAGCATTCAATAAATCTTTTAGTTCTCCGTTCATGTTATCCTCCAACTCCACGGCAGCGAAAACCTTTTCATCTTCATCTCCGTCTACTGAACCAAGATCAGCTGTGGCACATTTCACTTCCGTACTCTCTTTTCCCTGATCAGTAACTCCTTTTACAGGCATCTCCATTCCTGAATCAGACTTAAGATTTCTTTTTTCCTCATCCATCGGAACTTCTGCTTCTCCAGTACCACTGATTTCAGGTACTTCCTTCCCACCTTTCAATTCATCATTCTTTTTGCCCATTTCAGTCCCTCCCTCGTCAATCTTATCCAACACCACACCACCACCAACACTCTCACCTTTCTGCTGGTCCACCAACTCTGCCACAGCCTCCTGAGTTCCAACCTCACTTGGAACGGCGTTCTCCTGAGTTTCAATAGCCTCTTGAAAGGTCTCTGCTTCAGGTTCTAAATTCAAGTTCTCCTTAACTACCACTGAACCAGTATCGCCAAATGTCTCAACATTTCCAATTGCATCCTCAACTAAACCGCCTTCATCCACTCCAGATTTTTCTCCCTGTTCTTGCAAATTCTCCAGTGTTGCACTTGCCTCCTCAAAAACCTCACCTACTGGTTCTTCTGTTTCACCGGAATCACCAGCAAACCTCACCTTCACTTCCTCATTGGCAAGTCTTTCTTCCGCAATCTTATTATCTACCATTACTACCCCATTTTCCATTTTCACAAATGTTGCTTCAAAAACCTAAACTCAGGAAGAAGATTAGAAAAAAGAAAGACAGCCCATTATAACCACTAACCATCTGAATAATCAATAAAGAATCAATTATAAGAAGCACCTACAAAACGAAAACCCATCCTTTCCTAAAACCCCAACATTAAAAAGCAATACGAATCCAAATGTTAAAGAAAGAAAATGGATCGGTCTAGTTCTTCAGAACCGAAACATCATCTTTCCAAAACAAATCAGATCCCAAGTTCATAAATGTAAATAATAATAAAAGAGAGATAGTAATTATAATAAAAAAAATAAAAAGGTTACCTGGTCTTTATGGTGCAGTGATTTTCAGATAGAGAAATAGAAAAGGGTTTTCTGTACTATAATGAGAGACAGATTAGAGAGTCAAAGTATCTGTGGTTGGTTTATATATATGCCTTTTTATATTTTCCTCTATTTCCACATCTACTGCAACTGCACAAGAAATGATGTATTACGGATAAGAAGGTGATCAAGGGATGAGAATGGAGGTTGGAATGTGATCAAACGGTGAGAGATGGTTAATTAGTATGATCATGAAAAACGCCGAATGACGGTGATAAGAAAATTAAAGTTAGAAAAAAAAGGAAAGTTAGCCTATCAAATGGATAGAGTCACGTGATCATACCTTATTCGAGAGGGACAGACAGGGAGAGATTGTGGGCCGTCCAATCTTTCCTGATTGATTGCGCCTTTGAGTAACCCAAATTGCAAACCTTTTTAATATTTAATTTTAATTACAAAAACGGAAATGATAAAAGATTCAGTTCAAGATAAAAACAATTGTTTTTAGAGAAAAAAAACTAAAATAAAAATGATTTGTTGTAATAATTCTTTCCAATTATGACATTTTACTAAAGTAATTTATGGATAAAAATATCTTGAAACTCTTTACTTTTCCTCTTAATTCGAATATTCAAATATCCGTTTCCTCTGTTTTAAAATTTAAAATTTAAAATTTAAAATAAAACCCTCATTTAAACAAAAATAATGAAATATTTACGGAGAAATGTCCAAAAAATTCCTTATTTTACTTTACTTTTCCACTTTTCCAAATGCCACAAACTTTCATAAACAAAATAAAAAAAAGTTTATTTAATTAAAAAATAAATTCCTAATAAGTTGGGTTTGGGTTTGATTCAACAAGTTTCAGATTCAGCCCAGTAATGAGAAATGGCCAACTCCAGTCCAAAATTGCCTCGTGAATCCAACACCAACAGCCGCACTAATTACCGCAACAGCCAATACCTTTATTGGACCTAACAAGTATAGTGACATGAGGAACCAGGAAAGCTCCATTTTTCCTTTCACATGTTGTCTCTCTCCAATGCCAAAAGCCGCTTCTTCGGAAAACCCCATTATTGTCTTTTAAAAATATTTTTTTCACGGCAGTCGCTTACCCTATCCAACTCTAGTTTCTTACAACAATGCGCAAGAGCCAAGCCTTTCGAACTCCACAAGTTTCTAGACCTTCAGCCCGACACTTTTTAGCCAATCATTTGGCGCTCGTAAAGTATTCGGTATGCTAGAAATTTATTTTATGTTAATAATATGTTATCTGTGTATGCAAAAGCCTGCTAGAATGTTGTTCGATCAGATGCCCCCAAAGAGATTGTTTTGTGGAATACGATGGTTATTGCTTATGCCCAAAGCGGGTATTTTGAGGAAGCGTTTAGATTTTATAAGGAGTAAAGGAATTTGTCTATTGGATGCAATGAATTCAGTTTTGCTGGTGTTTTGACTGTTTGTGTTAAGCCGTGAAAATTGCAAGTTGCTAGGCAGGTTATTGTTGGGATTTTCACCCAAATAATATTATTTTAATAATGGGTAAACTATAAAAATAGTTACTTTTGTTTGTTTCAGGTTACATTTTAGTCACTTATGTTATTATTTTGTTACGAAGTGATCACTCTTCCATTAAGTTCCGTTATCTCCCTAACGGTAATCCTATGTGGCAGTCCAACTAAATTTTAAGTGCCAACTTGGATTTCCTAATGAGATGATAATAGATTTTTAATTAAATAAATTTAATTAATTAAAATTTTTAAACCCTAAATCTTAATTAAAAAACCGTTCATCTCCCTTTTTTTTTAGTTTTCCTTTTCAATTGACTAAAAAAATTATTATCATCAAAAATTTTTATTCATGTATGAAAACAAAAGAGAATTCAATGGAGGGTCCAGGTATGTCTTTTTCACTTACAAATTTATGTTCTAAAACTTAAAATGAAGTAGTTGTCGACAAATAAGAAGATGGTAATCATTTTTGTTCCTAATCATTGTATTTTCCAATTCTTCACGTTCTTGAATAATTAGTTTCTCAATCCGATTTTTTCTGATCTGAATCGGCTTGTTTGTTCACAATCCCTTTGTGGGTATCCCTTTTTTCTCATCTAAAATTCTTTTAGTTGTTAATATTCATATCAAGAATTTTAATTTAGGGTTTTTATTAAACAATAAAAAATTCAATCTTTTGTTTTTCAGTATAGAATAAAAGAGATAGAGGAATGCAAAGAAGACATACTTGAACGCTCCATTAAATCCATCTTTATGAAGCAGTCAATTTGATTTTAACTATTTTGATCTTAATAATAGTTTTTCCAATCAAATGAAAAACCATTGGAAAAAAGAAGAGACTGAAGAAAAATTAAAAAGAGAGGATGAACAGATTTTTTAGTTAAGATTTAGGTTTAAAAATTTTAATTAATTAAATTTTTTAATTAAAAATCTATTTTCATCCCATTTAGAAATCCAAGTATCTAGTTGGACTGCCACGTAGGATTACCATTAGAGAGATAGCGAAACTTAACGGTAGAGTGATCACTTCGTAACAAAATAGTAACATAAGTGACTAAAACGTAACATTTCAAACATAAGTGACTAAAATGTAACCTGAGGCAAATAAAAGTGACTATTTTTGTAGATTACCCTTTAATAATTTATTTTTAAATGATATTGGTTGAGTCTTATTTACCTAAATTATACACTAAAAACTCTGAAGTCAAATACACGAGGATTATGATAACTTTCGAGCAATTCTTAGCAAACTTTCAACACATTCAGACTTGTTTGTCTAGTTAAAGCTATTCCATCAACGGGAACACCAAGTAATACGGTAACATCTTCCGCACTTATCACATAGTAAGTGAAAAGTATGGGTCTCAGGATTTTACTGCTCAACCAACACAACTATCAAATTTGGATACATTTAGGAGCCCTAAATCAAAACCAGTTACATCCAAGTACGCCCGAATCCTCGGATTAATAACATCGAAATGGTTATGATGCGACCTATTATGCAATGATCAACCCATTGGTTATACAAAGTTTATACAACATGCATTATTGAACATGAAAAACTTTTTATAGGAAAATTCATAATATTTATCTATTATACATCAGTAATCACCAACTCGAGCCCCATTAGGGATCTGGGTCTCTGGCCCTTGGCCCAGATAGGTCCCACCAGAAGATTGAGTGCGAAGCGAGCAACGAGAGGACAACAAGGCGAGTTCACAAACCCTGCTCCCAGAGTGAGCTCACGGGCTCAGTTCGCAAGGCAAAGCTAATGACCTAGCTCATAACGCAAGGCCACAGATCTAGCTCGCAATGACCTAGGGAAGACCACTGTCTCAGCTCGCATACATCCAAGAAGCTCGCAGAAAAGGCCGCATACTCTGCAGGCCACCCAGACACGTGTCTAATAAGTACGAAGCCCTCCCAGAATATCGGTCTTAGGAACAGAAAAGACTGCGTGCTCTGTAGACACATGCCTAGCAAACCTAGAGTTCGTAGAGAATATTTGTATTAAAGACAGCGAAATCAAGACAAAATAGTGGGGCTCTATCATGAGCTGTAATAGCATCTGTAACAACGTGTATAAATACTCGAACACTCCTATCAATAACATACAAGAAAATATTACTCAACAATTGGTGCGACGAACATAGACAAACTTTCGATCATCAGATTTTTTCGAGTTTAATTAAGTTTTCTTCAGTTTTCAAAGCAAATGGCTTACCCGAGTGAAAATTTCCCCTTCAACTCTTAATCGAAATAGGTTGGAATGTCAAGTTCCAGTGACCAGCATAATGAGACAAATTTATTCATCAGATGGTTTTTTGATAGACCAAAAAACCTTGGCAACATAGTTTATTGGGGAGCTTCTGGTCTTTTGGACTTGAACAACTTTACCAATCAAGGGTGGTCACTCCCTCTCAACTAAGAGGCACTCTCGCAGCAGTTCTTGGCCCTTCAAGAGCAAATAAGACTTATAAGGGAGCAGATGGCTACTCAGGAGGCGCGATTCGAATAGTAACAAGTTGTTCAGCAGGAGCTGCTAAAATAGAATGAGGAGCTGCGAAGGAAGGCACATTTTGATAACTCTAATTTTTAGGACAATATAAACACGCAGGGAGAGGCCCTAGGCACCCAGGCTAAGGAATGACAGAATGAGATAGACGAGTTGCGAAGAGACGTACGTGCGTTACACCTTGAATCGTAAGACATGAATTCGTTGTTCTACTCCAATAACCTACTGACTCTTGAGCTCACAACAATAAACCTACCACGTGACTTCAAGGTCCTAAAAGACGTGTTTGAAGGAAGAAGGGACCCGCGAGCTCATTTGATGCAATACAATGACTACATGAATGTACTAGGAGCATCAGATGTAGCAAAGTGCAAAGCCTTTTCCACAACGCTTAAGGGGAGCACCAATGATTAATATTTGCGTCTTCTGCAAAATTCGATTCAAAACTTCTCGCAGTTGGAACAAATGTTCTTGGGTAGATTCAGGGTCTATAGAACTATTATGAAACCTCCCATAGGACTCATGTTTGTGAAACAAAGGGAAGGCTCCAATGCGAAGTAGAGGAAGTAAAAAGTTAGAGGTACCATCCATGTGATTGTAGGCATGAACAAATATTGTGCAAGCTCCAATGTCAAGAGGAGGAAGCACATGAGAAGTGTGATGTCAGTCAGTGCTCCTAAGAAGTCACGACAGCAAGGAAAATGGAATGTTGAGTTTGCCAATGATGACAAGGAATTGGTCCGAGATGAGAAAGGAAACAATTTGATGGTGGTTTCAACAATAATTGTAGGTTTTGAGGTTAAAAGAATACTCGTAAATAGTGGAAGAAGAGTAAAATGTTATCTTGAGATGCATGTCGGAATATGGGACTAAAGGAACAGACGTTGTCCAATGCTAGTCTGTTGTATGGTTTTGCAAATCATCCTGTTGAGGCGAAATGATTAATCACTTTGTTAGTCACTTTAAGAGATTGCAAGCATACAACCATGAAGTATGTTTAGTTCAATGTGGTAGATCACTCAATGACATATAACGCCATCTTTAAAAGACCGATAATAAGGATGGAAAAGATGGTGATGGCAATATTCTGTATGAAAATTAAGTTTCTAACAAATATTGGAGTTAATTCCTACAATCTAATCATCTAACTACGAGGCAGTGTTATATGTTAACTGTCAAGCAAGCGAGAGAGCCTGTAGTTGAAAGGAAAAGTTCATAGTGAGCTGAATTGGCAAGCCAAGTACTTAATTTAGATAGTTTGGATGTGAGATATGAGCATCAAAGCAAAAAACCTAAGGTTGCAGAACATACTGAGACTCTACAGTAATTTTGTGATAGCAAAGGAAAAACTGTCAATATTGGAAGAAGAAGAGAAGAGTATGTTGATCCAGCATTTGAAGAAGAACTCTGATGTTTTTTCCTGGTCCACAATAGACATGCAAGGTGTGGACCCTTGAGTAATTGTACACAAGTTGAACGTACTCTTGGAGGCAAAGTTCGTAAAGGAGAAGAGAAGAAAGTTCGCGTCACAAGTGGTAGAAGTAGTGAGGTAGAAAGTAGCTAAGTTACTATCAGCAGGATTTATTAAAGAGGTGGAATACCCAGATTAGGTTTTGAATGTAGTAATGGTGAAGAAGGCAAACGGCAAACGGAAAATGTGTATTTACTTCACCAATCTCAACAAAGTATGTCTTAATGATAGTTTTCCCTTACCATCAATTCACCAATTGCTGGACGCCTTTGCAGGCCACAAGTTCATGAGCTTTATAGATGCTTTCTCGAGATACAACCAGATTTCGTTGGATCAGTGAAACTAAAAAAAGACAATATTCAGCACCGAAGAAGGACATTTTTACTATTGGGTCATGCCATTTGGCCTCAAGAATGCGAGAGCAACCTATCAGAGATTGGTAAATAGGATATTCAAGAACCAGATAGGTCGTAGGCTCGAGGTCTACGTAAATGTCATGTTAGTAAAAAGTGGGTTGATGAGGGAACATGTGTGAAGCCTATCAGAGACATTTGCAGTTCTAAAAGCTCACAACATGAAACTAAATCTCGAGAAGTGTGCCTTTGGTGTACGAGGTGGTAGGTTTTTAGGGTTCATGATTTCAGAAAGGGGGATAGAGGTGAACTCGGAAAAGATCTAAGCTATAATGGAAATACCTCCTCCGTGAACCATAAAAGATAGCGCCTCACGGGCAGAGTGGTGGTGCTCAACAAATTCATTTCCAAGATGGCAGACAAGTGCTTCCCATTCCTTAAAACTTTAAGGACCTCTTTCTCTTAGACCGAAGAATATCAGGTGGCCTTCAAGAAATTAAAACTATACATTATCTCATTTCCACTTTTGAAATCTCTTTGAGTAAAAGAAACCCTTTGCTTGTATTTGGCTACCTCAGAAGAGGCAGTCACAGCAGTGTGGGTTAAGTCAGAGGATGTCCACCAATTCCTGATATACTACATCAGCAGGGCACTCAAAAATGGTGAATTAAGGTACTCAAAAATAGAAAACGCATCTATGCTTTGATAATTGCAAGTCACAAATTACGCCCGTACTTCCAAGCCCATCCAATAGTTGTGGTTACCAATCAGGCCATGAAGAAAGTGTTGTCCAAGGCAGACACTTTAGGAAGGGTAACGAAATGGAGTATTGAACTTGCTAAATTTGGAATAGACTTTACCCCACTAATGACAATAAAAGGACATGTGCTGACCGACTTCATAGTAGGGTGTTCCTTTGAAAGAACTGAGGATGCAACAGGTAATGTGGGTTACAAATGGTGGACAATAATTATCCTGTAAAAGTTGTATGTTGTATAAACATTTATGGAAATTAACAATTTGATTAGTTATATTTTATAAGGAGGCATAACATGTTAACTGTTGGAATTCCTAAAATTAAGGACAGAAAACTTACCTTATTACTAGGAGTTCTCTTGTAAATAGAAACTAATCTCAGTCACTGATTCTTAGGAAGTTACTGATTTTTAGGGATGTTTTTTTCCTTGTTTGTGTGAATTCCTCTCTTTATAGGTGTAAACTAATTAGCAAAAAAATAAGGATCTATTTTCTAAGTTTCTTCATGGTATCAAGAGCTTTAGGATTCATTCGATCCTGCTCATTCGTCCCTAATCTCACTTCCTAAAAAAAATCCCTCCGGTTTAGTCCTCCTCCCATGGGTGACGTCAATGAAACTCAGTCTGAAACTGAGACTTCACAAATAACTCAGAATGTCAATCAGGGAATCACTCAAGGTGAACTTAATTCCTCCCTTATAATCACCAATCATCGGCTAAATGGGAAGAACTTCTTACAATGGTCTCAGTCGGTCCTTATGGTGATTTGTGGTCGTGGCAAATTAGGATACATCAATAGAGAAATTTCTCGACCAACCACAGCTGATCCGACTTATGCCACTTGGGAACTCAACAACTCGATTGTAATGGCTTGGCTAATTAATTCGATGGAATGCCATATAAGCCGCACTTATCTTTTCTTCAAAACTACAAAAGACATGTGGGATGCAGTCAAAGAAAACTACTCGGATCTTGGAAACGCCTCCCAAATATTTGAGATCAAGCTTAAGTTAAAGGATATCCGACAAGGGACACTCGAAGTAACTCACTACTACAACAATCTGAAGATTTTGTGGCAGGAACTAGATATGTACTATGAGGCAGATTGTAGTGAAGGATTGGAACACACCAAGTTCATGACTCACCTCAACAATGAACGTCTTTATGAGTTTCTAGCAGGACTGAATCGTGAGTTAGATGAGGTCCGTGGCTGAATTCTGGGCAGATCACCTCTACCAACCATCGGTGAAGCATTTGCAGAAGTTAGAAGAGAAGAAAAGCATCGTCTTGTCATAATGGGAGACTCAAAGGAACCTAAAAATGTGACAACTATTGGCAACCGGTCTACTGAGACCTCTGCCCTCATTTCCAGAGGTCCACAGCCACAAAAACCACGTGCTGGAAATGATTCTGGATCAACCAGGCCATGGTGTAACCACTGCAATCGTGTTGGTCATACAAAGGAAAAGTGCTTCAAACTTCATGTCTATCCTGAAAAAAAACAGAAGGATAATAAGACTGCCCTGTTATCCTCCACTGCTGCAGATGATGTTCTCGATGTTCGCCTAACCAAAACCCAACTTGAGACTCTCCATAAGATACTTGGTACTTCCACTGCTCATGGATCTTTAGCCACCCAAGGTACTGCCCTCAATATTGCCTTTGAATCAAATAATCAATCCTCTTGGATACTCGATTCAGGTGCATCCGATCACATGACAGGTAACTCCACTTTGTTTCACACCTACACCCCTTGTCATGACAAGTCCCGAATCCGCATAGCTGATGGTTCTTACTCACCTGTGACTGGAGTAGGAGAAGTACAAATAACAGAGAATTTGTTTCTCGATAAAGTCCTACATGTCCCAAACTTGTCCTGCAATTTACTTTCAATCAGTAAACTTACTAAGGATGAAAAACTTCTTGCTAAATTTTCTGCAATTGGTTGTGTGATCTTTGGAGCAAATCGGGAGGATGATTGGCACTGCTAAAGTTGATGATGGACTATATGTTTGGAATAAAGACAGCGCACAAGTAGGATTGGCTCTATCCACTTCAAAAGAGGACACAATTATGTTATGGCACCGTAGGTTAGGGCATCCAAATTTTTTGTATTTGAAGAAACATCTTCCGCTGTTATTTCGAAATAAAAGTATTAATTCCTTGAAGTGTGAAATTTTCCAATTATCCAAACATACCCGTGTGCCATACCCATTAAAACCATATATCCAGTCCCAACCATTTTCATTAATCCACAGTGACCTATGGAGAGCCAGCCGAGTGAAAAATATTACAGGGGCTAGGTGGTTTATAACATTCATTGATGATCACACTAAGGTATGTTGGGTCTATCTCCTCAAAGAAAAATCTGAAACACCCAAAGTATTCCAACATTTTCACTCAATGGTTCGAACCCAGTTCAACTCCACCATACATACTCTTCATACTGATAATGGGAGAGAATACTTTAACTCTGTCCTAAGCCCATACCTTTATGACTAAGGCATCATACACCAAAGCTCTTGTTCTGACACTCCTCAACAAAAAGGGATCTCCGAGAGAAAAAATCGTCATATCTTTGCTGTAGCTTGAGCCATAATGTTCACCATGAATGTTCCAAAATACTTGTGGGGAGAGGCTGTCCTCACTGCCTGCTATCTCATAAACCAAATGCCATCAAAGGTCCTCAATTTCCAAACACCTCTAAATACCCTTCTAAAGTCCTTTCCTCTATTTCGTATTCCTAATCTTCCATCCAAAATATTCGGTTGCAAAGTTTTTGTCCATAACCATCAACCAAATCAATCCAAACTTGATCCTCGAGCCCACACCTGCATCTTCATTGGATATTCCCCCACACAAAAAGGCTATAAGTGTTACTCACCAACCTTGCGCCAAATGTTTGTCTTTCGAGATGTTACTTTTTTTTAACATGAACCATACTTTGCAGCATCTCATCTTCAGGGGGAGATTTTTAATGAAGATGAGACCCTTAATACTCTCCTCATTATACCTCACGATCCTACAACTACTATCACAAACAAGCCTAACAACCAAGGTGCTGTGGTAATCGCAGATTTAGAGACTGTTTCCCCTGTGCAGCAGCAAGAAATTAGCCCGATCCTTCCAAATAACAATACCACCACCAAAGTACAGCCCCCTGATCAAGGAAAACAGAAAAAATAGGTTCCCAAAATACAGGTTTACTCTCGACGGAATTGTTCTCCTGAAACTGATACAACAGTGCCAATTGCATACCCAACCGAGGACTGTTCTAAAACAGAAGTCTCACCTCCGTCACCATCTATCTATCTTCCAATTGTAGTTCGAAAGGGCACAAGGAGCTGCACTCAACACCCTATTTCTCGGTTTGTATCCTATGAAAATTTATCTAAGTCTTACAAAGCTTTTGTGACTAATGTTGATTCTGTAAAAACTCCAAAAAATATAGAAGAGGCTCTTGAATCAGCTGAGTGGAGACAAGCTGTGATGGAAGAAATGAAGGCCTTCAAAAATAATGAAACATGAGAAGTCTCGGATCTACCTAAGGGAAAAAAAACAGTAGGATGCAAATGGATCTTTACTACGAAATTTAAACCCGATGGCCGTATTGACCGATACAAGGCTTGACTTGTGGCTAAGGGCTTCACTCAAACTTATGGTCTTGACTACGACGAGACGTTTGCACCAGTTGCCAAGCTAAACACCATTCGCGTCCTCCTATCTCTTGCTGCCAACCTTGATTGGCACTTGACTCAATTGGATGTAAAAAATGCTTTCCTTAATGGAGAATTAAGTGAGGAAGTGTACATGAATTTCCCACCCGGATTTGAAGAAAGCAAGGGCCAAGTGTGTAAATTGAAGAAGTCCTTGTATGGGTTGAAACAATCTCCACAGGCGTGGTTCAACCGATTTACAAAAGCTATGACCAACAAAAATTACATTCAAGGGCAGACAGACCACACCATGTTCTACAAGCACTCGGAAAAGGGAAAATGCTGTATCCTCATCGTTTATGTGGACAATATAATATTAACAAGAGATGACTTAAGCGAAATTGTGAGGTTAAAAGAATTCCTTGGTACAGAGTTCGAGCTTAAAGACTTGGGGAATCTTAAATACTTTCTTGGTATGGAGGTAGCAAGGTCCCAAACAGGTATTTCCATCTCCCAAAGGAAATATGTTCTTGATCTACTGTCAGAAGTTGGTTTGATGGGCTGCAAACCAGCTAAAACTCCTATGGAATTTAACCTTAAATTGGGCACTAATGAGGATGGAGAAGAAATTGATAGGGGGAGATATCAACGACTAGTAGGAAGACTCATCTACCTATCTCACACCCGTCCAGACATAGCCTTTAGTGTAAGTGTTATCAGTCAGTACATGCATGCACCGAGGGAGAAGCACCCGGAAGCTGCATATAGAATATTAAGGTATCTGAAAAGAACTCCGGTAAAGGCACGCATTTCAAGAAAAGCGCAAACCGAATGTGGAATTCTACACCGATGCAGATCAAGGTGTTCATTAACGATAGACGCCTACAAGTGGCTATTATAGTTATGTTTGGGGTAACCTCGTGGCGTGGAGAAGCAAAAAACAGTCTGTTGTATCATGCAAAGCAAGGCAGAGGCGAGTATCGAGCACTATCTCATGGTATATGCGAAGGAATTTGGATACAAAGACTTATGGAGGAACTAAAAGTGCCTTACACGTGCCTATGAAGATGTCTTGTGACAACCGGTAGTGTCAAGATATAGCACATAATCACATGCATCATGATCGCACCAAACATGTGGAAATAGATTGCCACTTTATAAAAGAAAAGATACACTCGGGAGAAGTGTGCATCACCTACCTACCTACTAGACAACAAGTTGCGGGCGTATTAACTAAAAGTTTGAGCGAAACATGTTTGAAGAAGTTATTGGCAAGTGGGTTTGATAAACATCTACACTCCAGCTTGAGGGGGAGTGTTGGAATTCCTAAAATTAAGGACAGAAAACTTACCTTATTACTAGGAGTTCTCTTGTAAATAGAAATTAATCTCAATCACTGATTCTTAGGAAGTTACTGATTTTTAGGGATGTTTTTTCCTTGTTTGTGTGAATTCCTCTCTTTATAGGTGTAAACTAATTAGCAGAAAAATAAGGATCTATTTTCTAAGTTTCTTCATTAACAATACCATATGTTATATTTTACGATGAAGCACCATGTATTCCGTATTTTATACTAAAATTACTTTTTTCACTTGTTGTACATCGTTTAATAGTTAACCCACCTTTAGAAAGTATACATGCAATTGGTAATTCAAAAAGTTGGCTAGTTTATGTCAATGATTTCACAGCCAAAATAGGATCGGGAGCAGATGCACTCATAATCGACCGCAGTGGCAGTGAATAGCAGTAAGGATTATCATTTGGGTTCCAAACATCCAATAATATCGCTGAATATGAAACCTTGGTATTTGGACTGGAATTAGCACGCCAATTAGAAGCAAATGATATGATTGTCTACACAGATTCACAATTGGTGGCAAAAAAAAATGAATAGCAAATACAATGTGAAGGAAGAGATACTAAAAAAATATCATACAATAACAACACAACTGCTTGCAGAGTTCGACAAAGCTTAAATTAAACGGCTCCCGAGAGGGAAAATCCTACTCGAGCA
This sequence comes from Gossypium arboreum, assembly GCF_025698485.1. Lineage (NCBI taxonomy): Eukaryota > Viridiplantae > Streptophyta > Magnoliopsida > Malvales > Malvaceae > Gossypium > Gossypium arboreum. The sequence goes on from NC_069081.1 coordinate 5,431,685, forward strand.
TAGGAAGACCCTGAGCTATGACACACCACAAGTGCTATACATGGATTAATAGAAGACCTAGATGACACCAATAATTCATATCTTTCAAGGTGAATAAGACAACCGAGATAAGAAGAAGCTCACAAAACTACAATGTAAAGCAACGAGATATGCCGTCATTACAAATTATAAATATTTGCCAAATTTCTAATATATGATTCACATATTTGAATGTCACGAACTCATCTGACTACACAATGAATTAAGACAACATATTTTATTCTGCATTTGATAGGTACACCTTTTGGAGGGTGTATTATATAGAAAGAGATTTTCACACCCACTACTGTGATGCCTATCACCACTTATGGCTAAATATATTATGCGAGAAATCCACGAGGAGATTTGTGGTGATCACCTAAGGGGTAGATTGCTCACACAAAAAATCTTTATACAAAGGTATACTGGCCTACAAGCCAGAAAGACGCACACTAGTTAGTTCACATGTGCAACTCTTGCCAAATAAATGCCAAAGTTCAGCGACAACCAGTAGAACCTCTTCAAGTCATGTCATGTTCTTGGTCATTCACAACTTGAGGGTTTGATATCCTTAACCCATATCCTATAACCACGACACAAAAGGAGTTTATATTAGTGACTGTGGACTACTTCATCAAATGGATTAAAGTTGAAACTTTGGCGACTATAACAGAGAAATAAGTGGAATTTTTCCTGTAAAAATTGATTTTCTGCAAGTTTGGGATACCTTGTGTGATTATTACGGACAAAGGTACACAGCTCCAAAGAAAGTTCAAAAAATTTTGCACTAACCTCCAAATAGCTTTAGTTCAAAGCTTAGTAAAAATGCTACAAACTAATGGCTAAGTGGAAACAATGAACAAGAAAATTCTAACAGCGCTCAAGAAAAAAGTTAGCGAGGCTAAGGGCGCTTGGTTGAAAAAACTGCCTAGAATTTTATGAATCATGCGAACCATATCCCATACCGCAATAGGAGAAACAACTTTTTTGCTTGCCTACGATGCAGAAGCCATAATCTCTGTAGAGATCGGTTTGAGGTTACATAGAATATAACACTTTGACGAAGAAGCTAATCAAGAGGCCATTAGGCTTAATCTTGACCCGATTGACGAACTCAAAAAGTCAGCTGAAACTAGAAACGCAGCATGCGGTTGACAAGTAGCTCGCTACTACAATTCCAATATTAGAAACAAACAGTTCCAAGTCAGTGATCTCGTTTAAGAAATACTAAAGCTAGTCTACCCGCTTCACAACAGGAAAAAATGGCTCCAAATTGGGAGAGGTCATATAAAGTTATAGAAAAAATAGGTTATGGAGCATATAAGCTAGCAAGAATAGAGGTCACGACTATACTGCGAACTTGAAATGCCCAACATCTCAAAAAGTATTATATTTAAATCCTTACCCTGTGAATGAAGAATCTTTTCCTAATAATATTTATGTCATATTAAGGCTCACAGGATAAAAACCGCAGCCTCCAACACAGTTAGTAAGAGCAAAGCTCCTAGCTTTCATATTAAGGCTCGTAGGATAAATACTGCAGCCTCCAACATAGTTAGCAAGAGCAAAACTCAAAGCTTTAAGATAAAAATTGCAATCTCTAACACAATTAGCGACAGTAAAGCTCTCAGCTGTCATATTAAGACTTGCAAGATAAAAACCGTAGCCACCAACGTAATTAGCGAGAGCAAAACTCCCAGCTGATACTAAGGATTATAGGATAAAAACCACAGCCTTCAACAAAATTAGTAAAAACAAAGCTCTCAGTTGTCATACTAAAGCTCGTAAGATAAAAATCATAGCTTCTAATGCAATTAATGAGAGCAAATCTCCCAACTGTCATACTAAAGCTTACAGGATAAAAATCGTAGCCTCCAACATAGTTAGCAAAAGTTGAAAACTCCTAACTGTGTTATCTTTCAAAATTTTCTTAAGTATAAAACGACTCACAGATTCACATCCATAGTTGGTTATCTTTCAAAATTTTCTCAAGTATAAAACAGTTCACAGATTAATATTCCCAGTTAACAATCTCATTAAGTCTCGAGCAGCTCACAACTTGTAATTTTCGAAGGTTTGTACTTAAAGCCTTTATAATAACATATAGCTATACGACAAATGTGATAAGCTTGCAAGAGACACAACGACAATAGACTATTAAAAATAGACTTCTTCAATCACAAACTTTCATTTCATAAAAAATAACAAAACAATAACAAATACAAGGAAACTATGATGCATTATCTTCTTCATCAGCACCTTGGTCTATATTGTCAAGAAGAGCAATGTCACCAGCGGAAGGACCACATCCTCATTCTCAGTTGGACTCTCCTCTAAGTAGAAGTCTAAAGAGTTCTTCCAGGTAAGCATAAATAAGTCCCACGCGACACCCAAGGGACATAGCACATCAAAACCTAGCTCGTTCATTCCACCCCATTGAGAGCATCAAGGTCCACTTTACAAACATCAAAGGGGCTACCAATAACCTGAGCATGCAGTAGTATGTTTATTTTTAGCTTCGAAATAGAATTCAAAACATTCTCAGATGTTTTCTTGTGAAACTTTTTTACGGCCTCAAATTGCTTCTGTATAGCACCCTCTATTTAGTTTTGGCACTCCCTAATGATTTTCTCAAGAGTGGTCGCGTGTTCAACAGTGACCCTTTTTACCTTAGCTTGCGTAGCCTCATTACTCTACCTTTCAGTAGCCAGTTCGCAGGTTAGCCCCTCTATCTTAATCTCAACAACAGCTAGGCATTCTGTAAGATCCACATTTTGTTTATTAATAACCTCATTTTCCTCCCTTATTTTAAGATACAACTCGTGAACTCTAGCCAAATCTACCTTAGTCTCTACAAACTCACTTTGATGAGCCTTATCAAGTTCCAACTTGACCATATTGGCTTCAGAGAGCAGGAATTGAGAGATGAAAAAAAGCTCAATGTTGAAAGTCTTTGTGCATTGCCTACCCTCATAGCATTTGGGATAGAAGCCCTCCATCATTGAGCCACATCAGTAGAATTATAAGGATACTCCTGCGTCCTCAAGTCTTCTCGCTACGGAAATGAACCCCTATTATCCCCTATCGGCACTTATTCGATAGCAGGCATAGAAGGGGAAACATGAGAAACAATTGGAGGTGTATCCTCAATGGCAATCGGTGAGCCAACAGGAGGGACTGATAGCGAGCTTGCCACTAAAAGACTGGAAGATTTAGCTACTGTAGCAATATGACCAACAAGGTTTGCCGTTATTTTACTGCGTGCTCCAACTGTACGCTGCTCCTTTCATCTTTACTAGTTGAACTGATGCGTATAGCTTTCGCGATAGTCTTACACTTCTTGTGAGCACCACTTATTAAAAAGTCAATATCTATGGTCTTCTTGATCTCGCAGAAGATACTATTAGTCTCACTCAAACTGCCCCTAGAGTTGCGATTAATTTTTGCATCAATAACCCTATGATCAGTGGGAGCAGTTAACAAATTAACATTATGCCTACCACACTCCCCTTACGAATACTCGGTGAAAGCAAATGGGCGAAGCTTCATCTCACAGAAGCGACAGGAAAAATTTATTGGTTCCTTCATGGGGCCTCGCAATATGAAACCTAACTCGTCAAATGAGTCATGAGGCTATGTACAACTCTCAGATAGTGCGCCAAGGGACTAGGCAACCTCCATGTTATCACCAAGCCTCTATTCGTTAGGGCTGTAACCCTCTAAGCAGTACTAAAAATTTTATAGTGATAAGATCCCTAAAAACCAGCAGACGCCCAGTGCGAAGCCTTTGAAATTAGGCCATAACTTCGTCTGTGGGGAGATTTTATTGGAACGAACACATGTCTTGACTCGAAAAAGACCATTTTATTAGGAAGTCAAAGTCCTTGCTAAGTCTATTGCGAACTTGGACATACTGTCTTTGGTTCAGACGAAGGTTGGTTCATTAGTTTACAATAATCGTCTTTACCTTTTTGTGATGAGAGAAGTAATAGAACCCTAACGAGTTCTTCAAATTGTGGCCTTTCAACTAATATAGATGTTGAAAAACAGTGAGCAAGAGAACCTCATCACGCCACGAACAACTGATGAAGTACGCTATGACAATTCACTAAGAAAAGCCCGAGAGTTGGCCAGGTGTAATCTTGTAGTTCTTAAGCAAACTGTAGAAGAAAGTGTGCAGTGGCAAGTGGAGCCTAGCCTTAAGTACATGAGTTGAAAGAAGGAAGCTATCTTCGGTGGTTTCGCACAGCCAGTATGACCCTTTTGGGATAGAAAACTCGTACGCAAAATTGGAAAGTTTTATTCTCTGAACGGCCAGAACTCTTTGTAGTTCTTCCTGTTTAGTGGTGCAGGGATAAAGTTCTGTCATTAGAACCGGAGATAGTCGTTACGGTGGACGTGTTAGGACTGTCCAGTTACTGATTCTTCTCATCCTCACCATAACTCGAGTAAAAGAAGAAAGTGAAAAATTAAAAAACAAAAATGTTTAAAATTATTTTTATTTCAGGTTGCTAGAAATGCTAAGTGTGAAAGATTTAAGGTTTCAAAAGCTCTCATTTTTAAAGAAAAATCTCTCTTCTCACTCTTTGATGATTCGTATAAATGAGGAAAATCAACAATCCAGATACGAGCAGATAGAAATGATTCAACTTTCAACGATCAGATATGCACACTCAAAACCCACTTGCGCACTCTGCAGAATGATCATTATGAATCACAGCTTACAAGCGTACCCAACAAGCTGCATCAAAACTTGACATGATGGACCTAAGACGCGCCACTTTACAGCACTCCTTAAGCCTACTAAGGGGAGAGTAGATTGTTATATATCAGTAATCATCAACTTGAGCCCTACTAGGGATCCAGTCTCCTACCCGTGACCCAGATAGGTCCCGCTAGAAGATTGAGTATGAAGCAAGCCACGAGAGGATAGCAAGGCGAGTTCACAGACCCTGCTTGTAGAGTGAGCTCGTGGACTCAACTTGCAAGGCAAAGCCAATGACCTAGCTCATAACGTAAGGCCACAGATCCAGCTTACAGGGACTCAAGGAAGGCCACTATGTTAACTCGCATACACTTATAAAGCTCACAAAAAGGGCCGCGTGCTCCGCAAGCCACCCAGACACATGTCCATCAAGTATTGAGCCCACCCAAAATGTTAGTTTTAGGAACAGAAATGACTGCATGCTCCGTAGACACATGCCAAGCAAACCTGGAGTTCGTAGAGAATGTCAATACTAGGGACAGAGAATGTCAGTACTAGAGACAGCATAATCAAGACAAAATAATAAGGCCTACCATGAGCTGTAATAGCATCTATAACATGTATAAATACCCGAACACTTTTATCAATTACAGCTCATAATAGGGCCCTACTATTTTTATTGATTCCGTTGCCTCTAGTATTAACATTCTCTGTCCCTAGCACTGAAATTCTCTATGAACTCCAAGTTTGCTGGGCACGTGTCTACAGAGCATGTGATCCTTGTTGTTCCTAGGATCAGTATTTTGGGCGAGTTTTGTACCTACTAGTGTCACGGGGCTAGACCTTTCATCTCGTAATCTATGCGGCCTTAGGCTATTTGCTCGTCTAAACTCGCTCAAGTCAGCCTTTACTCGAATGAGGATTCCTTAAGAACTCCTCCAAGGCACCAACTCGTACAGCGGGAGCAAACTTGTGCCAAAAGAAGCTTATAAGAACAATAGAAAGCCACAGAAAAGATCGTACACAAGGTGTTTGAGTAAATGCTTTCAGAACTCTATTACTTTTAAGAATTCTCAAATACAATGGATGGAGTAAGTACAAATGAGGGAGAGGCTCTGTATTTATACTTGAGCTCCCCCAAAACTGACGGTCAAGATACAATTACATCGACGGACGAGATTAACAATCCCATGATTTAAGGGATTTTACAAGATATTGCCATATCAAATCCTATCTAATCTTTACAAGATATGATTCCCTCTATCTTTAAAGATTAGTTACCGTAGTTACCTAAGTTGCCATATCTTCGCTATCGAGCCAACCAGGCTTCAATCTGACAGGCTTCTCCAACAGTTCCTTGAATCGGGCCAGCTCACGTGGGCCAAATGATCCCCATCTAAGTAATAGACCTCCATCGGATGCATTTGATTCGATGGTCATGGGCTTTGAACTTTGGCCCGTGACATTCTCCCCCACCCATTCTCACAACGTCCTCGTTGCGACTCCCGAATGGCACTGACTTGATTCGCCTCAGATCCTACTCACTGCCTTAACTTTTCCCTTCCTTCAGGACTTTTGCCTCGGCTTCCGTCGCTTCTTAACTCGAGCCATCCTACTCGTTTGTACATCTCGATGACAAAGAGTTATGTCACTCTCTTGACAACATTTTAACTTCCTTCGAACAGAATCCTCGTGATTCACAACACTTGGCTTCATTTTACCCACAGTCTCTCGGCCTCTTTGCTCAAGAACTTCGAAAGGGTCCCTACGTTCTTTCCAAGTACACAAGTTAGAGTGCAAAACACTATCAGAGTGTTCTGGATATACTTTTGCATTTACTCGGGTCAACTGTCCCATATGCATCACTTCTTTTTCCTTGAAGTCTGATGCACCACCCACCTCTCTCATAGGTGGAAGCCTTATCGATGACTCGGCCAACTCTGATACTTCACTCGATTCGAGCCTCATTGGTCCCAGCTTAACTGTTTTCATCGCAACTTCTTTCTCTAAGTTCGATGACAAACTCACCTCTTCCTTGGGTGGAAGCCCCTCCGACGACTCACCATGCCCGGACATTGCCTTCCCTTTGACTTCAGCTTGCTTTGGACAGTTTCGCAACTCATGCGGACCACGGCACAAGAAGTACTTTACTCGCTTCTTTTTACTCCTCTTAGTCCTCTTGGCTTCGACTTTACCCTTGCTCGAACTAAGCTTTTTGAGCTCCTTGTCTGCTTCATCGTTCCTTTCGATGACAGACTTGCTCCTCTTTGCCCTCTTGGCTTCGGCTTTTCCCTTGCTCGAACCAAGCTTCTTGGGCTCCGTATCTGCTCGATCATTCCCATCGATAACAGACTTCCTCGGACACTTTTGCAACCTATGCGGACCATGACATAAAAAGCACTCGACTGGCTTCTACTCGCTATCGACCTCTTTGGCTTCGACACTTCTTGCGCTCGAACCAAGTCCCAAGGCCTTACCTATCGGCTTATTCCTAAGCGCGAATTTCATCGGACATTTCTTTAACATGTGTGGACCGTCGCAGAGAAAGCATTTCAGCTTGTCCCTTTTCCTCTTGGGTTTCTTCTTCCCAATTCGTGGTTTCTCATTACTACAATTGTCGCTGTTGCCATTGCCATACTCATTCGTGTCTTCCTTGTGATTCCCTTCACATATGCCTCTTTTCTCGGACTTGGAAGATTCAAGCTTGTCTTTCCCTAGACCAAGCTTAACCACGAATATCGCTACCGTCATGACTTCTGACAGCTTTTGGACACCTCTTTGTTCTACCTTATGTCTGACCCACGACTTTAATCCCTCTTGAAAAGCAAGCATTGTTTCTCTCTCGGTCACATCCGAAACTTGGAGCATGAGTTCCTTGAACTCACGAACATACTCCCCCACTGTGCCCCGTTGCGTTATCCCTTGCAACTTTTCCCGAGCTTCTTCCTCGGCAAACTCTGAGTAAAACTATCCCTTCAACTCGCGTTGGAACTTTTCCCATGTTCCAATCTCACCTTGCCTTTTATCTGTGGTCCTACCTCACCACTATAAAAGCGCAATATCAGTAAGAAATAATGAAGCAGTTTGTACCTTACCCGCATCATCCATGATGTCTTTGGCACAGAGGTAGTTTTCCATCATCCACAAGAAATTCTCCACATCACATGCAGACCTTGTCCCCACAAACTCTTTCGGCTTCGGGACATACTCGTTACTGAATGATGCACTTGACACTCCTTTCCCCACCGCTACTCGACACAAGGCCAGCTCTCCCTCGAGCTCCTCTATTCTTGTGCTTAAAGCCAGCGTCGTGGCCATTGTTTCCTCCTTCAAAGCCATCAACATGGCCTCAAGAGCATCGTTCCTGTCCGAAAGTTTATCTTTATGTGAATCAAATAACTTGTTTACCTTATCCATGGTCGAATTAAGAGACATCTTTACATAGTCTCTAGACTGTTCCTTCCAGTTATCCATGTGACCCTCGAACCCATCGAGTGCCTCATTTACGTCCTCTATGAAACCCTCGAGTTTATCCACACGTTCATCTACTGCCGATAACATCTCCCTCAAACATTTTCTTACCCTCTTTTTTTTCAAACTCTTCTTTCGACATCCCAACGGTGCCTTCGAACCAACAGCTTGGATATCACTTGTCACGGGGCTAGACCTTTCGTCTCGCAATCCGTGCGGCCTTAAGCAATTTGCTCGTCCAAACTCGCCTAAGTCAGCCTTTACTCAAATGAGGATTCCTTAAGAACTCCTCCAAGGCACCAACTCTACAGCGGAAGCAAACTTGTGCCAAAAGAAGCTTATAAGAACAACAGAAAGCTACAGAAAAGATCGTACACAAGGTGTTTGAGTAAATGCTCTCAGAACTCTATTACTTTTAAGAATTCTCAAATACAATGGATGTAGTGAGTACAAATGAGGGGGAGGCTCTCTATTTATACTTGAGCTCTCCTAAAACCGACGGTCAAGATACAATTACATCGACAGATGAGATTAACCAATCCCATGATTTAAGGGATTTTACAAGATATTGCCATATCAAATCCTATCTAATCTTTACAAGATATGATTCCCTCTATCTTTAAAGATTAGTTACCATAGTTGCCTAAGTTGTCATATCTTCGCTATCGGGCCAACCAGGCTTCAATCTGACAGGCTTCTCCAACAGTTCCTTGAATCGGGCCAGCTCACATGGGCCAAATGATCCCCATCTAAGTAATAGACCTCCATCGGATGCATTTGCTTTGATGGTCACGGGCTTTGAACTCTGGCCCGTGACATTAGACACGTGTTTGGGTGGCCTACGAAGCATATGACCCTTTCTATGAGCTCCTTGGGTGTATGCAAGTTGAGGTAGTGGCCTTCCTTGGGTCATTGTGAGCTGAATCTATGGCGTTGCATTACAAGCTAAGTCCTTGGCTTTACCTTGCGAGTTGAGTCTGCGAGCAAGGTCTGTGGACCCTCCTTGTTGTCCTTTCGTGGCCTTTTTCGCATTTAATCTTTTGGTGGGGCCTATTCAAGTCACAGGTTAAAGATTCGAATCCCTAATAGGGCTTGAATCGGTGATTACTGATGTATAACAATCTATTCCCCTTAGTGGGCCTAAAGGGTGCTATAAAATGACACGCCTTATATAAATAACATTATCATTTCTAATATTTTATCTAATATACGAAAATTGTAATAATATCATTTTCCTCAAACTTAAAAAGCAACAAACAAATATAAAATATTTTCACAATCTCAAACATTTGCAATGGCTTTTAAACATCTAATTTAACTAAAGCTAAAATTCATTAAAATCATTACAAATATATAATAGAATATCTTCACACCATGCATTCATATTCAACAAATTTCTCAAAATATTCACAATTTTCACAACAAATAGATTTATAATCAAATTTAACATATTTCACACTATATTCATCATATTTCACTAAAAATCCATTTTCAAGTTTCCTACTCCATAACATAATACTAAACTATTTTATTAACATACATTCATATTTGCCAAGAAAATTTTATCAACTACATATTCAATATACCAAAATAATTATTAACTAAAGGATACATATTATACCCAATAACTTTATATTTCATGTATAACTTACAATTCTATTTGAAAATTTCAAAACCTTGAAAACAAACAAATTATAAGTAAACAAACAATTAAATATTGCTAACAAAAATAATATTAACATCTGATTCATTATAATCATTACAAATATATATTAAAATATTCTCGATCCTAACATGAATATTCAACATATTTCATAAAATATCTAACATTTTCACAATAAATTTATTTATACTTAAATTTTAAATATTTTACAATATATTCAACATATTTCACAAAATTATTTACTTTCTAAAAAAATCCATAAACGATAATGCTAATAATAAACAAATTATATTTTTAATATGCATGCATTTTTTATACAATAATTCCATCAATTACATAATTAATATATAAAAATAATTATTAACTACATTTTACATATTTTATAACAAATTTAGGATTCATATATACTTATAATTATTTTTATAATTACAAAACCCTGCAAATAAAAAATAAATTCAATAATCATATATATATTTCTTATAAGAATAAGATAATAACCTAATTAATTTAAATTAAATTGAGGGAGTTTACATAAATTTGAAACTTTTCTCTGAAAAATGAATTTTAGAAATTTCAATATTTTTATTTTTTGAGATATTTCGGATTTTTTTTGGAATATATATATATATTTTTGAAATTGTGGGGATATTATTTTAAGGGTGCGGGATAGTTTATGTTGTGGTTTGTGGGATGGTAGTATCAATTAGGGTTAGTGGGTTTAATGTTGGGTTGTAGGGGGGTTTTGGGTAGTGGTCGGGTCTTGTCCCTTCCAATTTAATAAATGGAGCTCAACTTCTTCAAATCATCATTAACACATTTGATTTGGCCTTTAGAAAAATTAGCCTTCATCATTTTGGTAAAAAAATATTAAAATAATATTATTAGGGTAAAAATCTCTGTTATTGTTTCATTTTTAATGGTAATGTGAAATGTGGGAAGATGGGAGAGGGTAGGGAGTTGCTTGATGAGATGCAAGTAAAAGATGTTCTTGTTTGGACGACTTTGGTTTCGGGGTATGATCAATGGGGAGATTTGGAATCAGCTAATGAGATGCTTGAAAAAAATCAGCTTTGGTTATGTCAGAAATGGCATGGGGAATAAGGCGCTTGTGTTTTTTATGAGGATCACGGCATGTAGAGTTTAGACCTGATCAGTTTACGTTTAGTAGTTGTCTTTGTGCTTGTGCTTGTGCTTGTGCTAGTATAGCTTCACTTCCACATACATGCTTGTTTGATACAAACTAATTTTAGGCCAAACATGATAGTTGTCAGTTCTCTCGTTGATATGTATTCGAAATGCGACTGTCTTAAAATTGGCAAATGGAATTTTGGTCTTACTCATAATAAGCAGGTTCCTGTATTGTGGAACACAAAGTTTTCTGCATTAGCACAATATGGCCATAGTGTAGAGGCAATGAAATGTTTGATAACATGGTAAAAATGGGAGTGAAGCCAGATAGGACAGGACCACTTTTGCTGTTATGGTCAATGCATGTAGCCAGTCACTCCGGCCTTGTTCAAGTAGGTATTTTCAATGCATTTCTTTTGATTATGGCATACTTTCCGACCAACAACATTATACGTGTTTGATTGATCTCCTAGGTGGAGCCGGCCGTTTCGACCAGTTGATGAGCCATCTAAAGCTTGATAGCTAGTTGATTATGACATTTTTTTAGAACGTAGGAGAGATGTTAATTAATTCATAAGATTGTGTTTGTGAATTATTGGATAATGAAAGTAATGGAAGAGAAGTTATGAAAATAATGGATATAATGGTTGTTTAGTAGAAGTTGCACTCATATAACTCATTTTAGCAAAAAGAATGCTATTTGCAAACTTAAGTGCAAGTCCACGGTTTAATCAACAAGGAGAGGGAGAGAAAAAACACTTTTACTCTAGAAAAAGACTAAGAAGTAGAATTCTTAATAATATCCATATCTAATTATTCAAGCCATGCTCTCCAAAACACCCCATAGTGGAACAAACTCAAGAATCCTGCTAACCTTTTTAAACTTAGCTCCACAACCTTCTCAACATGGAGCATCTACAATGAACCATCTGGAGCATGGTAGCCAGGTATGGAATGCCCTTCTCGCTGTTTCTAGAATCCATGGAAATATAGAACCGGGGAGAAAAGCAGCCTGTATGTATTGCTTTCAAGTATATATGGTGCAATTGGGAAATGGGAATTGGTTGAGAAAGTCGGGCACCTTATGGATAAGAGACAAGTGAAGAAAGAGGTAGATTTTAGCAAGAAATGGGGAGGAACTGAAAATGTTACAGACCAACAAACCACGTCGTTCGACAGAATGTCGGACAGCCATACAGGTGGAAGAATCCCAGAGAAAATAAATTTTAATTCTCAACCAATAAAGCAATGAAATTCAAAGCCGCTCACATGACTAAAATAGTTTTTTCACCTACTGTTTGAATTAAAAAAAAACATAGATAGCAGATAATAATTGAGAGGAAAATAGAATTTTGAGAAAGCTGTCTCTCTTAGAAGGCCGACCCTACAATATAACACAATCTATCCGACGTCATGATGTTATATATTCAATCCCATAAACAAAACCTTTTAATTTGCAACTTGAAAGACAAGGAAAAGCAGGGAAATACCAACAAGAAGAAGAAGAGGAGGAGAAGGAGGAGGAAGGATTTGAAAGGAATCTGCAATCTTCTTTTTCTTCTTCTCAATGGGTTCTGAGGTCTCTAAACAGATCCAAAGGCGCAAGGCAGTCTCCGTGGAAAAGCAAATGCTTTTTGACCTTAATGAAAATTGCGGGGAAACATTCCCTGGTTGTGACTATCGTCCTACTGACAGGAAGAATTGGATGGCCAGCCTTGGTCCTAAGGACCTTCACATAAATAACATTGTATGGCCTGGAACTCATAATTCTGCTACCGACAGGATAGGAATTCCCTGCATCTCTCGGCCTTTTGCGCAATGCCAGACTTTGTCTGTTTACCAGCAGCTTGTTCTAGGCACCAGAGTTTTGGATATTAGAGTTAATGAAAACAATCATGTCTGCCATGGTATCTTGTTGACGTACAACATCGATGTTGTCATAAATGATGTCAAGAAGTTCTTGTTCGAGACAACGTCCGAGGTCATAATTCTGGAGATCCGCACTGAATACGGGCACCGGGATCCTCCTGAATTTGAGGATTACTTGGAGGAAAAACTCGGCATGTACCTCATCCACCAGGATGATTACGTCTTTGGCAAAACAATTGCAGAATTGTTGCCAAAGAGGATTATCTGTGTCTGGAAACCAAGAAACTCAGCTCAGCCTAAACCAGGGTCTCCATTCTGGAGTGCTGAATATCTCAAGGACAATTGGATTGACACAGATTTGCCATCCACAAAGTTTGATAGTAATTTGAAGTATTTGAGTGACCAAGCACCAGTTTCATCAAGGAATTTCTTCTACAGAGTGGAGAACACAGTGACAGCACAGCCAGATAATCCTGTGGTATGCGTTAGACCAGTAACAGGCCGAATTCATGGATATGCTAGGCTGTTCATCAATCGGTGCTTTGCCGAAGGTTGCGCCAATAGGTTGCAAGTATTCTCTACAGATTTTATTGGTGGGGATTTTGTTGATGCTTGTGTTGGCCTTACACACGCCCGGGTCCATGGCGAGTGTTGATGAGTCTGTCAACTTTTTCTCATCTTCAGTGGACATTTCTTTTGCAGTACCTAGTTTCTACAAGCATGCAAATTTGTTTGTAATGCAGTATATAATGTGTATAACATTTTGCATATTTATGTTCTTGTTGGATTGGCTAGTTTTGATACTTTCAGCTTTTGGTTTTTCTGCAATTCTTAAAGCCCTTATAAGCTGGGCCAACAGGCCTTAACTTTTCAGGAAAAGAAAGAGAAAGAAAAAAGCACATTTTCGGCTCAAGATGCTTATAAGTTTATAATTTAAAGTTTCCAAGCATGTACCGTGTTTATGGCTCAGTAGTAAGTACATACATTGCCTTCCAGAGGGCAGTAGCAAGCCCCCAGTAGGAGCAGTTATGTGTCCTAAACATGAGCTTCCAATTTATGGAATCTAAATGTTGCATCGCTGAATAATGTGATTAGGACCCTAGATATAATTGGTGCCAGTCTTCTCTTTGCAAAACTTTTGTCTCAGTGAAGCCTCCAACTGTTGGACTATTGAGGAGAACAATCCTGCGAACAAGAGAAGAATTATAGTCCAAGTATTTGAGTAGTCTAAAATTAAGAGTACATCATAGGTCCATCAGAAAACGAAACATACAGTTAACACCGAGTCAAAATAACAGAATGGCTGGGAATCAAATAGCATTAATGAAGATTGACGAAGACTGTATGAAATATATATGTATATAACCAACCCCCCCCCCCAACACACACACATAACTGGAACTTTTCGTATCATGGAACAACTCACAGAGACTAAAAAAAAATATTATATTCATGACCAATATCTGGGTACTAAGGTGGGTTTCTAGACTTCCCATATAATTGAGAAAAGAAAAACGAGATAGAATTTCACATTCTATTTCTTGCTACTTGATCTGAACCAGGAATAAGTATTTGGACTTGGCCTTGGCCAGACAGGTCTACTATTCTGGTAAAAATGATAGGTTTTAATGACTTCCTTTTCACAGTGTTTGAGCAATCAATTACAGGAAGCATTCTGCAAGTTAATGGCTGCATGTCCAATTCAGATTTGATAGATCAAGGATTATTGTGGTGGTCAGGTAAGCTTCAAAAACACCATCAAAGGTAAGAACATTGAGTTCTGTAAAGATTAGGAAAACAGTAAGTGAAAACCTGAGAGTGCGCTATCTCTATGCTGTAATGATCCTTTAACAAGTAGTGTGCCTGGGATTTGCTGAAAGACCTGAAAACAAATATTGCAATCATGTATAGAGTCTTGACCACAGGTCAAATTGTATTCAAGAGAATTGAGGTAACCATACCAAAATACGAAAACACAAGTTTGAGGGTGCCTCTTGCACATTGCTGCAACTAGCAACTTCATCAATATGTTTTACGTCATTGTTCAGCAGAGCATTGCAGTGATCAGCTGATGCAGTAATCTATTAAAATGAGATTGTCTTGCGAGTAAGCATAGAGCAAATTTTCATTCAACGTCAAAAGACACTATGATAAGTGGACGGAGATATTGCTTACATCAACCACAAAAGAAGAGGCATTCAATTTACAAGATGCTCCACCAGCTAGGAAAAAGGATTCAACTGACCGGAGTACATGTATTGCACCAAACTGGCGTTGAATACCCTAGGAAGAAGAGAAGTTCAAAAGAGCAATGTCATAAAACTAAGAAAAAGAAAATGCAACATCTCGTAAAAACATATAGATAAAAGAAAAAAAGAAGCCTATAGATTTAAATTATATCTCCATACAAGCAGCTAGAGATGCATAGTAATAAGAATTGAAGATACTTTGTGCATGTGTCAACTAATGTGAAAAATTGACCCTTTAATATGAATGTTCGTGCAGCTATTTCTTTTATGTCTTTTAAAATTCTGAATAATGAATCTCGCAATGGTTCAGATATGCCTTTGAGTTGTATTATTAAATTTTAAGCTGCATCAAGGTCTAACTTAGAAAGAGGGCAAAAAGCAATGTAGATATCCATCTGATGTCAATGTCGGATAATACCTCCAAATAAGCTTGTGGAGAAAAGAAACTTGAACACTATTAAGACAAACTAAAGAAAATAGCCAAACCTCAAGCATGAAGGAGAGAATGTTCTTTTCAGTCACATGAGGTGTAACTATCTTCGTTGCAGGAGGCACAAAGGACCAAGCAAGTCCCCATCGACATGTTTTCCCTTGGACAAACTCAGTTGTTTTTACTACAGTAACTCCAACCTGTCGAAGCTTTGACACTAGGAATTTGAGATTCACTTTCCTTCCAACCATTGACGTATACCACCTAAGTGCAAACTTAAAGGTTAGCATTAAGTGAATGTAACAACTTAAACTAAACGAGGTGGAGATATCCCTGAGAATAATACCGGAAAGATTGCTTCAGCACAACACTATCTTCAATAATACGTGTAATAAAGGCCTTTTCACCACCAGGGCAGACCATCTCCTCATAAGTTCCACCGCAAGAAGTCCTCGGATTCAATCCTGCTTCCTCAAAGCTTTCAAAAAATGGGGGATTACACATGCAGAAGTCAAAGGTCTCACCATCCCTTACCACATCAACAAGTATAGAAGGTCCATTATAGCTCTTATCTTCACCTGCTGGCATATCAAGGGAAGAAGACGGCAAACCTTCTCTTTCCTCAGAATAGCTAGACTCAACACTTAACCCCTCAGAAGAAAGGGTGTTTTGAGAACATTTAACTTTTCTAATCTCAATTAATTCTGAAATATTTGGATTGTTTTTAACATTCCTCTCTGCCCATTCTATAGCTACATCAGTCATTTCTGCAATCAAGTAGAGAAATGTTTAAAACCCAGAATTTCACATGAGACATTGGTGGATTATGAACAGAATAATTAAGCAAACTAAGGCGAAAAACATTTAAAAAAAACCTGATGCAACAAAGCTCCAGCCCAATAGCGATGCGCCAAGAAGAGGGTAGATACAGTTGGCTCCAGTTCCTATATCAAATCCCCTCACATTATCTTCATTGCTGTTATCTCTGGGAATGATGTGAGAAGAGAGAAGATCTTCAATCCAATGGATGTAGTTGGAGCGGTTGGGCACCGTAGGGCAGAGCTGCCCATCAGGAATCCACCTGTTAAAATCCATTTCAAGTTAATAAACAATAACAGCAATATGTAAAGAAGAAGCAAGCCTAGAGTGTTCACCAATGGAGGTTGTGGTCGTGAAGGAGAAGGACGCGGGTAAGTTCGCGGGTGGCATTGAAGTCAGTCCAGTCGATTCTGGGTCGGCCTTCGCGAGTGTAGAAGACAAAGGGTTTAAAGGTAGGGTATAAAGAGGCTAAAAGAGCGAAATCGGGCGGGTTATCGGAGTACTTGTTTTTGGGGTGGATCTTGGGTCTCTCTTCCTTTCTTCTCCTCTTCTTGGACGGCATTTTCCTTCGCTCCAAATTATCATAAAACAAATCTCTGCTATTATAATCAATAAACTGCCATCAGAAACATAATCAAGTCCAGCAAGCAAAGCTCACAACAAATTAATTGAAATCCATATCTTAAAAATAAAAATTTGGGTTTCAAATTCGATGTAAAAGGAAAACAGATTAGAACGAGAAAGTGGTTGTTTGTAGGCAATGGGTTAGCTTAGGTAGATGCTAAAGAAGGAGACAAAACGGAGTCGGCAGATGTTAAACTCAGTTTCGGCGGGACAGAACCGTGGGACATGGAATAGAACCGACAAGCCATTGAGTCCAAAGGCTCCGCAAACCACAGGGGATATATAGCTCTAAAAAAATTCACTTATTTTAATTATATAGCTCTAACAAAATTTGAACCAAAAACACCAATAAACATTCCAATTCAATAATTGCTAATAATAATAAATATCATGCAGCACATAATGTAATTTGGTTCGTTTCTGTGAAACAACAAAGCATTTAAGAGGAGGTAATTTGGTGTAGATATAAGAGACAAATGGCAATGCAATAAAACTTGTGCCAAAAACAGATATTTAAACAAGCAGGTAGCCAATGAAATAGAGACCATTGCAACCTAACCTCAAATTCTCAATTATAACCTCGACTTGGAGGGGCTTCTTTTCTTTTATCATGCAAATATTTTCTATACAAAATCATTTCACTAAATAAAAGAAAAAAAAGATTAATGATAGGAGGTAGAGATCGATGGAAAAAATTAATAAGTTTTAGAACAAGTATAATGCAAAAATAGAAAATATAATGCAAATTGCTTTTGATATAAAAATCATATTTTAATACGAAATAAAAATAAACCATAACTGATAGGAAAAACAATAATAATAATAAAGTTTAAATTACAGAGACAAAAAGGTTGAATTATAGGGACAAACAAATCAAATTATAGAGATAAAAAAAAAAGTTGAATTGGGGAAAAATCGACTTATAGGATAAAAAAGAATTACATGAATTAAAAAATAGGAAGAAAAATTTGACTTTGGAGGAAAAAATGAACTACAAGGACAAAAATATTAGAATTATAGGGACCAAAATTTCAAATTACAAAGACAAAAAAAAGAGGAAATACATGGAAAAAATTCGACTAATAGGGAGGAAAAAATCGACTTATAGGGGTAAAAAATTTCGGCAAAAAAAGTACAGCAATTTAAAAGTATAGAAAGAACTAACCTTAATAGATGAAATCATTTTGTAAATGAAATCATGTTTAAGAGCACTGGTAAATGGAGTAATTTTTTAGTAAGTATGATCAAATATACCATTCCACATATCTAATTTGTGAAAAATGTTACTCATCCTTGTGTATTTTATTTTGAAGGTTTTAGCTCAATAAACTCTTGCAAACCTCCCTTCACCAAACAGTACAATTAGAGAGTGTGACTACCAATCTTCAATTTGTGCCCAAATCAGCTAAAAAATGTCCAAAACTCTGTTTACCAAACACCCCCTAAGCAAATTAAAGATAAACAAATTAAAAAATTTATTTCATAAATTAAACAATAAGATCATTCCATATTATACATATAATAATTCATAATTCAACAAAATCAAAATAAATAATAAAAGATTAAATTTAATTTTAAAGTATATTTTAAATTATTTTTTGGTACCAACCAGTATACCATATTTCAGGTGGCATGGACGAAATTAATAGGTACGCACTGATGTGATTGATATTGATCGAAACTTGCAATGGAATGGAACCTAAAGTTTATTGTTTCTGTTTACTGCCAGAAAGAGCTATCCGACTTGTATAAGCAGTACTGGGACGCTATCTACTATCATGATCAAAATACCTTTATTTATATCAACTATTTAAAAGGTATATAAAAATTAGATTAATTTATATTTTTATATCATTATATTAAATTATTTGAATATCTTTATATTAATTTTAAATCTTATTTATTATATTTGATTATTTAAAATATTTTATATATTATTAATTTTAAAAAAATTATACTAATTACTTAAAATGTATTTAAAATTTATATTTCATATATCACTATATTAAATTATTTAAATATCAAATAACTTAAATAGTTACTATTATCATATCTATAATGAATGTTTTAACCGTCAACTGCATTTTTTGGCAACAATAAAAAAACGTTAAGTTTTTTTTATCATTGAGGTTGAAAAACACTTTTCAACTCGAACCTTGATTTCAAAAAAAAATAAAAATGAAAAATCAACAAGCCGATTTTAAAACCAAACATTTGATTTAAATTGGGATTTTAACCTAAGCCAAAAAAATAAATTTTTTTAACTTTTAATTTTAGAAAAGTGATTTTTAATGAAGTTACCTTTTTATCTCTCATTAAATATTTTACTTTACAACATCATGTTTAGAATTGACATTTTATCTTCTCAAAACACTTTTTACCAACAATAATAAATTCTATCAAACTTTTCAAAATACTTTCAACCTCAATGATAAACTAATTCTAATTTTAACAAACTATATCTTTTTACAGCACTTTTTTACTATACTTTTCAAAAAACATTCTTTTAAAATCACTTTCAACCGCAATACAAAAGTAGAGTAGTTTTTAATTATATTAAAAAAAAGTTAAAATACTAGTAGTAAAAATAAAATATCTATGGCCAACCATTGCCCTTAAGAAGCATTAATATTTAAGGGTCGTCATCTGTCATGGTTCATTTCGATGCCATCGTGTATATGGTATACTTCAAAGAAAACCCCCTCGTATCGTATGAAACTAGCTTCTACTATTATACGTGAACTATAGCGGAGCTTGATCTCAACCAATAAAGGAATCATTGGGTAAACAACATTTAGATATAACTAGGGCCTAATACATACAATGATGAACATGGAGCTGAAGCGTAGTGAATCTAACGCTCACATTTCGGAAGGCTTGAACCCAGAACAGATCAGACGTGTAGTTCTTGTTGTTTTTTATAACGCTAGAGTTTCACAATTCGGAGGAATCAGCTTTCTTGAGCTACATAACGGTAATCTACGTATCCGTGTTATTTTTTCATGCTATGTTTGTATATCGTGTTTTGTATTGTGTTGGATGTACAACAGAAGTTATTATATTCAAAAGTTATCAACGACACTGTTGTGACTATATTTTCCGAATACTGGGCAATGCCAGAGTACAAATAATACTGGAGAGTACTGAACCCTGAGTCAAAGGTTGCTCTTATTCATGGGCCACTGGCCACCAATTGAAATGGGACTGATATGACCCTTTGGGGAGACCTTCAGGGGAGAGGAAACCCCTATAAAACTCTCCTGAGGAAAGCCACGACTGCCCTTCTCAACTCCCTTACAATTCAATTGCAGCTGTTACACATGAATAGGGGCCCTCATGGGTTCCACTAGGGGCGTCCTCATCACTGCTTTACGCTCCATAAAAGCTAATCCACAGGCAATGTCACCTGCAAATTAACCCCGTGCAAGTGATCTTTTATCATGTGCCACTACATTTCTAATTCCGGCCCTGATGAATATTGAAATGTCACCTCATCATCACCAATTTGTAGAATATTTTGGCTACATATATTCTATAGTATTTTAATAATGTAGGCAAGTGAGAAAAGAAGCAATTCTTGATTGAGGATGGTTCCATGGGAGCAAAAATAACCTTATTATGCAAAATATCTAACCAAAGAAACTACAATCACCATATCCAGCAAAGTTAAAAGAAATGGTAGAAAAATACTATAGAAATTTCAGCACCTTACTTTCAATGTTTCACTCACCTCTTGAAAGACCACAGAGATATGGCCATTTTTAAAAATGTCATTTCCGTAGCAAACCTATTTTCATCATTGTCCATACTGCACTTGATGGAAATAGTCAAATAGTTTTTTCAGTAATGGAAAGAGAGAAGTCAAAGCAAGCTGAAGCTGCTCAGAGCTATTTATTCGTAAACTGACTTGTCCTGCGCCTTTGTTATTCAGATTGGCACGAGCTATTAGGTTTGTAGACCGTCCAACAGGTACCTGTGATTGTATATTGCATCCAATGGCGAGATCTCCATGCCAATCCATGATAGATAGACCAAGTGTAGATAAGGAGCGACCCAGAGGGTAATCTTTATCCCTCAATTGTGCTTCCAAGCTGCCCCCATAAGCAAGATCGCCGCGTCCTGTCATAGCACCCCCAGTCATGACTACCTGGAACTGCTTATTAGCAATCAGTTTGTCTTCAAATTTCACTCCAGCTGATAGTGCATCACCTAAGAGTGTAACTGAGATGCCAGCTGTTGCCTTATTCTTCTTCAGATTACTAAACCTGGTCTCGCTGCGCAGTGTATAGGCTAAATCCTTTCCAACAGTCTGCATATCAAAACCCACTGAAGTTGCTTTACCTTCCCCATGCTTTAAAGAACTGGCTAGTTCCATTTGGACATTGGCATCCCTTTTGTCCTTTGTAATCTGGCCAGAAAAAGAAATAGGAAATTTCTCTTTTGCAACGAACAGTCTTTCAACATTAATACCTTCGTAACCAACATCATGATCCCAACCATGTGTATCTAGAACAGGCCTAACAAGCCATGGGTTGGAGGAATCAAGGGAACGATAGCGATGAGTTGGATTATCAGAATCAAAAGAAGCAGGCAACGCCAAATCTGGCATGGGAACTGGAACAGAAGAAGCACCACTACTTTCTTCTTCTGCATTTTCACCGTACTCACTTGGCAGATCCTTGGCTGCAGCAGCCATTTTCTTCATCATCTTTCGCCGCTTTTTCTCTTCCTTCAGTTGTTTCTTCATAAAAAGCTTTTCCCTATATTCCAACTCGTCAAAATATGCTTTCTTCTGAGCTTTACTAAGCTTTGCTATTTGTGCTTTACTCAACCGCTTGAAAGGTGGCAGCTCATCATATTCTGGTTCATCCTCAGAGTCTGAGGATTCATCCAAATCATCATCTAATCCATCCTCATCGCCATACTGCTCTTCAGGAAGCTTAACTTGCGGTCTTGATTGAAGAAGAGATGAAAGAAGGAAAGGTAGAGGAGGTGCTCTTGTTCGAGTTGCAAAAGGCTTCCCTGGAGGAGTATCTTGCAACTTCAACAGTGTGTTTGCCTCTGCCAGAATTTTAGATGCAAAGGAAAGCAACAACAAATGAGGCTTCCAGACCTGACCATTTGGCAATACTCTCTGGCCTGCCCTATTTGTTCTACATGCAGAGTGATTCTCCACTAACGAAACAGGATTCATGAGTCGCATATCCCCAGCTGCCTGACGAATAGCCTGCTGTACAACATGAGAACGCTGAGTGACAAACATGTCATAACTAGAAGCAGTACCATTTGGACCATCTGGTGGAGCAGAAGCTGCATGAGTCAAAACCACAATTGCATTAAACCATATAGATGGACCAAAGATATCAGTTATGGTATGCAAAAGGGGCATATCACCAAAATCCCTTGTTTGCATGTCCAACCTATCGAGGTACAACACAATATCTGGAGGTGTTTTCTTGATGAAACGCTTAACAGAGTGAAGGATCTTCTCATTCTGGCATTGGTCAGACCAGGAAGGAAGAAGGCCTGGTGTGTCAATTACACGAACCTTAATACCATGCACAGTACCCACAACATCCTGAACCTTATTGGTACCAGTCTGGAAAGCATTAGTGCCAAACTTGATTTCATCAAATATTGAATTAATAGTAGCACTTTTACCAACTCCTGTTTTCCCAAGGACCATAATTGTACAGGCGAAATCAAGGGGTTCATTTCCAGCTGCCTCAAGCTGTTCAGCCATAGCACTTGCACGGTCAAAGCTGAAGGCACCAACCCGGCCCCCATTTCTCCCCCGGAGCTGCTCAGCTAATCCTAGTCTGTACAAAACCTGTGCCACAACAACATTATGGGGAGTCTGCCCGAGCCTATTTGCAAGCCGCAAAAACTTAACTCTAATCAACTGAAGCTTTTCACGAGTCTCATCATTCTCCTCAGCCTCCACATTACCAGGATCTTCAATTTGCTGTGCCTGTGCCTGTGCTTGAGAGACACTTCCATTCACACGAGGCTGCTGCACCACCCTGGGGGCAGGTTCCAATAGCGGAGCAGCACGCCCAAGGCCAGCAGGATGAGAAGGGGTAGCAAGGTTTGTAGATTTAACAGATGATGCCGGAGCAGGAACAATTAAACATTCTTTAGTCACAGAGGTGTTTGTCTTAGGCTCCTGAGTTATGTCTGCTTTCTTCCCAATCTCTTTGGCTTTTGCAGACACTGAAGATCCTGGAGCATGTTGCACTTCCTGCTCTAGGGTCACTGGGGTGCTTTGCTTATTTTGTTGACTTTTCTCTGCTTTATCATCAGATTGTTCAGTCACAAAATCAATATCTTGACATTTATTACCCACCATTTCATCAGGGAGCCGAGATTGAAAACTATCATGAACCTCTGTTCTCAAATCAGCTTTACCAACCTCAATCTTCTCATTCCTCTCATCTGTAAACTTTTCTGAAGAGGATAAGTTCCCGACTGCAGAAGCAACTGTCTCTTCAACAGATTTACTTGGCTCAGACAGCATATCTCTCAGTTCATCAATCTCACCATTATTCTTCATATCCCTAGCACCAGATAAATCTTTTACTTCTCCATTCATGGTATCCTCCGCAGCAGCAAAAGCCTTTTTTGCTTTTTCATCTTTGTCACCACCATCTACTGAATCAAGATCAGCTGTGGCACCTTTTACCTCCGTACTCTCTTTTCCCTGATAAGTATCTCCTTTTACAGGCATCTCCATGACTGTACCAAACTTGAGATTCCTTTTTTCCTTGTCCCTTGGAACTTCTGTTTCTCTGGTACCACTGACTTCAGGTACTTCCTTCGCACTATTCAATTCATCAGTCCTTTCGCCCATTTCAGTCCCTCCCTCGTCAATCTTATCCAACACCACACCACCACTAACACACTCCCCTTTCTGCTGGTCCACCGACTCTGCCACAACCTCCAGAGTTCCAACCTCACTTGGAATTGCATTCTCCAGAGCTCCAACCTCAGTTAGAACCTCAACAGCCTCTTGAAAGGTCTCTTCTTTAGGTTCTAAATTCAAATTCTCCTTAACTACCTCTGAACCAGTATCACCAAATGTCTCAACATTTCCAATTGCATCGGCAACTAAACTGCTGCCATCCACTCCAGGTTTTTCTGCCTGTTCTTGCAAAATCTCCTGTGTTGCAATTGCCTCCCCAAAAACCTCATCTACCGGTTCTTTTGTTTCACCGGAATCCCCAGCAACCCTCACCTCCACTTCCTCATTGGCAACTCTTTCTTCCGCAATCTTGTTGTCTACCATTACTACCCCATTTTCCATTTTCACAAATGTTGCTTCAAAAGCCTAAATTCACGAAGAACATTAAAAGAAAAAGAGAACAGCCCATCATAACCATTAAACATCTGAATAATCAATAAAGAATCAATTATAAGAAACACCCACAAAACGAAAAGCCATCCTTTCCTAAAACCCGAACATAAAAATGCAATATTGATCCACATGTTAAAGGAAGAAAATAGATCGTTGCCTTTCTTTAGAATATAACATCACCTTTCCAAATCAAATAAGATCCCAAGTTCATACTTTAAAAAGGGATTAACGCAATAAATGTAAATAATAAAAGAAAGAAAAAAAAGAGATGGGCAATTATAATAAAACACAAGGTTACCTGGTCTTTTTGATTCTGCGGTGATTTTCAGATAGAGAAAAGGGGGAAAAAGGGGGTTTGTGTACTATAATAAGAGACAGATTAGAGAGGCAAAGGAAGAATGGAAGTATTAAGGATAAGAAGGTGATCAAGGGATGAAAATGGAGGTTGGGTTGTGATCAGACGGTGAGAGATGGTTGATTAGTATGATCATGAAAAACGCCGAATCATGAGTGTGTGAGTCACGTGATCATACCTTATTCGAGAGGGACAGAGATTGTGGACCGTCCAATCTTTCCTGATTCAACCATATTTGATTGTGCCTACTCATCTCTCCTCTAATCAAC
The DNA here is from genome assembly GCF_025698485.1 of Gossypium arboreum. Lineage (NCBI taxonomy): Eukaryota > Viridiplantae > Streptophyta > Magnoliopsida > Malvales > Malvaceae > Gossypium > Gossypium arboreum. The sequence goes on from NC_069081.1 coordinate 5,456,639, forward strand.
CCTACAAACAAACCAAGCTGTTGAGATGAGATTGTTAGTAAATATGACTGTTGTTTGTGGAAGTATTTTCACTTGAAGAAATTTAATGGGTAGGGAGGCTTTCATTATTGATGTAACATCAATTTTTGTAAGGTTTCAATCAAATTACAGTGATGGATGTTATGAATGTATCCAATTCATTTGGAGCTGTGGGGCTGCTTTGTTGGTGGATTTTTTTCGTTTGACCACATGTGTTTAGAAGGTATTAGGTGAGGGAATTATAGGGATCAACCCAATCAGATCCCCCACCCCCGGTCCCCATTTTTGGTTGATATATTAAAAACAATTTACCTACTAATACATTTTGCTCAAGTAAGTTTATATATTTCTTTTCATTAAATTATTTTGATAAGTAATAAACTAAGGGGCAATTTGGAAAGTTAGACACTTCTATCAGTACTGTGTGCTAGTAATTCTAAATCTATCATACCCCAATGACAATTTCCTCATTCTTGTATTTTTTAAGAGTGAATCTTTCACCACTAAGGATCAGTTTAACATTGTTTTTAAAAAACACTTTTGATATAAAAATATTACTAAACAAGATGCTTTTAAGCTTTTCAAAAGTGCTTTTGGAACAAAAATATGCTTTGTAAAATTATTTTTTTAGCTAAAAGCAGAAATAGAAAATATTAGCTTTTGCTCAAGCAAGTATTTTTTTTGGCCTAAAAGCACTTTTAAGAAGCAATGTTAAACTAAGCCTAAATTCTCTCTATGAGAGCTTGGTTTATAAAATCATAATACAATCAAATGCATTCTTGCAAATAATTTTCCTTACTTAAACAAATAAAGTGCTCTCCATCTATCTATATTAATCTATACAAGTCTCTCAATTATATGAAGCTTTCGAGACTTACTAACTTAACGAAATCTATAATAATTCCTATTAAACATTAGCTAAATAAGATGAATATAATTTAATAATAACAATCAAGGTAAACATAGATTGTTGGTAGTTAAGTTTTGAACATTTCAATTTGATCTAACTTCCTCAATTGAAGCTATTTGATATACTCAATATGGTTTTCTAAATAAGTTTTTCCAGCTGATACAATCCTCATTGATGGGCTTGATATAATCCACAATATTAGTTTAACCCAGAGATACGGTTCAATAAATTGTCAATCTCCTAAATATGACAAGTTGCTACATGTTGCAGTGACAAAAGAAGTAGGCACTTCCTTAGTCACATCTCAAAAACCCCAAATTAATATTTTTTTTATCATTTAAATAAGTCATATGTCTTTGTACTCTTTTGAAATTTAAAATTTAGTCTCTATATTTTAATTTCGAAACATTGAGTCATGTACTTTTTTATTTAAACATATTGGTCTCTCCTAATTTTGTTGTTAAAGTTAACAGTATCAAAGGTAATATAACCTTCTTAACTCTCAACATTTACATTTTTTACCAATTGGTCCTTATCCTTTAAAATGCATAAAAAATATTTTTCATATTTTAAATAAAAATCATAAAATTTTAAAAAATAAAAACTCTTTAAAATTCAAAAAATAAACCAATAAAATGATTTTAAAAATATAAAAAAAAACCAAAATTTAATGTTATCTAAATTGGATTGGACTACCTGGTCAAATTGGAAACTAATTGGGGTATTAATCTGGCGAGAGGTAAAAAATAGGTTGACCTGTGAACTAGTGTCATGGTTTGCACATGGGAGCCCGCAACTATGACGATCATGATAAACTTGTACGATCCATTATATTCAAAGGAGGTCATTTGGCCCAATCGGACTGGTCCGTTACTTGGAGAGATTGAAAGGCCATCTCCGAAGCTTGGCAAATATGGAAGGTGATCTTCAAATATATGCGGTCCTAGACGTTAAATGTAATCTTTAGAAGATACGATTTTGTAATATTAGAGATTTGATATCTAGATAGCTTTTAATCTTAACAATTGATGTACTTTGATCTATACCGTTGATTTTGGGGAGGCTCAACTATAAATAAAGGCCTCTCCCCCTCATTATAATTCATTCAGTTATTAATAGAATTTTGAAGGTATTCACTCAAACTTTTCTCTGGCTTTTGTTCATCTTTCGAGTTTGTTCTTCTTTCGTTACTCCGTTGTTCTTCGTGGGCGCCTTAAAGGAATTATGTTGAATCCTTAATTGTTGCGAGTTAGGCTGACTTAGGCGTTTTTTAGCAAAAGAACTACCTAAGGCCGCATGGATTACGTGAGAAAAATCTAAGTCCGTGACAGTTGGTATCCGAGCCAGGTTCAAGGGCACCGTTGAAAGATGTCAAAAGAAGTTGCTGAGAATGTTAAGGGAATGAAGACTCGTGGGAGGGCTAAGAAAGCTAGTCGTTCGAGGGACATACTGTCAACTTTGGAAGATCAAGTCGTCATTCTCGAGGAATCCGTGAGGGATGTCAAGGAGAAGATTGATGATATCGATGATAGGGTCATTGATGGGTTGCAGTCCCTAAAGGAGCAGCTTAAAGAGTATGTATCAAACAATGTTAAAAAGCTTATTGGTAGAGATCCTGCAATTGAAGCTATGATATCGGCCTTAAAAGAGGAGATTTCGGAGCTCAAGGGTGAACTCACAATCTACAAGGCTGCTTTGGGCAATAGAAAGTTTGTTACTGTCGCACCCAAGCTAATGTGGATGTTCCTAAGCCCAAAGAGTTCAAGGGAACAATGTTCGCAACAGATGTAGACAATTTTCTATGGGGAATCAAGTAATAATTTTGTGACAAAGGCATCATGGACGATGCCACTAAGGTAATTACTACTACTATATATCTTACTGACGTTGCTTTGTTGTGGTGGCGTTATAAGTCCACCAATGTGAGATGTGGTTGGATCAAAATTGGGACTTGGGAGGAGTTCCAATGTGAGTTCAAAGTACAGTTTTATCCAGAATATACCGAGGATGATGCTCGGGCAAAGTTGTGTTGGCTTGAGCAACAAGATATTGTGATAGAGTATGTGTAGAAGTTTAGCGAACTCATGCTTCAAATCTTAGATATTGGTGAGGAAAATGTGTTCTTTTTCTTCATGGATGGGTTGAAACCATAGGCGAAGCAAGAGTTTAACATTGAGGAGTCCAAGAGCTTACCAATGCCATGTATGTAGTAGAGTCATTTGCCGAATTTGGTGGGAAGAAAGACAAGCATGAGTCTTCTAAGCCCAAATTCAATCCAAAGGTCAATAGTAGGGGTGACATAGAAAAGCCCACTAGGAATGGCAATTGTAAGAAGCTTTGGGACAAAAAGAAGATTGAGCCTATAAGTTGCTTCTATTGTGATGACCTACATATGATTATGGACTGTCCAAAGAAGGCTGCACTCTCTACTATGAAAGCCAAAGTGGAGTCAGATGTGGAGGATAATAATCTTAGTTCGATACTAGGGGGTGTCAAATGTAAGATAAATCATGGACTGGTGTTTATAGATATCACTGTAGCGGTCAGAAAATTAGATGCGATTGTCAACACAAGTGCGTCTAATTTGTTCATGTCTGAAAAGGCTACTCGTAAACTTGGACTCAAGATAGAGAATGAGTCGGATCGAATCAAAATCGCAAACTTAGAAATTGTTCCAATTAAGGGGGTTGCGAAGGGAGTGGATCTCTAACTTGGCAATTGGACAGGTAAGGCATCCATTAAGGTAATACCACTTAATGGCTATGATTTTGTGGTTGGATAAAGTTTACATAATGATTTCAGATTCGAACCATCAATGCTTGGTGAGAATAACAAGGAAAAGAAAATTTGAGGGAAAAACGCTGTCAATAATTCAATTTACTAAAGGAGTACGTAGAGATGAAGTCTTCTATTTAACCATCTTGAAGATCAAAGAAACCATTAAGTCCTTTGGTAAGATCCCGAAAGAAGTGGGTCAATTGTTGCAATCTTTTCGAGATGTGATGCCCGCCCAATTGCTTAAAAGTTTTCCACCCAAAAGAGAGGTGGACTACAAGATCAAGCTAGTGTCCAACATGGTGCCGTCAGCAAGGGCCCCATATCGTATGTCTCCGCCAGAATTAGAAGAGTTGCAAAAACAATTGAAGGAGCTTTTAGATACGAGATTCATTAAGCCATCTAAATCTCCATATGGTGCTCCAATGTTATTTCAAAAGAAACATGATAGGTCATTGAGAATGTGTATCGATTGTCGGGCTCTAAACAAAATCACTGTGAAGAACAGGCACCCTATTCCTCTTATTGCAGATTTGTTTGATCACCTTGGCAATACGAAATGGTTTACCAAGTTAAATTTGAGATCGGGGTACCATCAAGTTCGGATAGCCTAGGAGACGAGCCAAAGACAGCTTGTGTAACGTGATATGGTTTGTATGAGTTCCTTGTAATACCCTTCAGACTTACGAATGCCCCAGCAACATTCTACACCCTCATGAATAAGGTACTTCAACCTTTCTTTAATCGTTTCGTGGTTGTTTACTTTGATGATATTGTGGTGTATAGTAAGTCTCTTGAGGAACATGTGAGACACTTGAGGGATGTGTTCCAAACTTTGAGGGAAAATGAGTTGTTTGTCAAAGAGGAGAAGTGCTCATTTGCCCAACAAGAAGTGTCGTTCCTTGGCCACATTGTGGGAGGTGTCTAGATCAGAATGGATGAGAGTAAGATTCGGGCCATTTTTTAGTGAGAATCTCCAACCAATGTGACAGAGATGAGATCTTTCCTTGGATTGACAAATTACAATCGACGCTTTATCGAATGCTACTCTACAATCACCACACCATTGATGGACATGTTGAAAAAGAAAAGGTATGGGATTGGAATCTACAATGTGAGAGGGCCTTTAATCAATTAAAGTAAGTAATGACAAGGGAGACTGTACTTGTATTGCCGAATTTTTTGAAGCCTTATAAGGTACGCACAGATACCCCAGATTATGCTATTGGGGGAGTACTGATGCAAGATGGGCATCCAATTACTTTTGAGAGTCGAAAGTTAAATAAGACAGAACAGAGATACACGATTTAAGAAAAGGAGATGACCATTGTGGTACATTGCTTGCGCACATGGATACATTATTTACTGGGTTCCAAGTTCGTGGTCTTTACCAATAATGTTGCCAACAATTATTTTCTAACCTAGAAAAAGTTGTCTCCCAAACAGGCTCATTGGCAGGTTTTCCTAACTGAGTTTGATTTCACAATGGAGTATAAGCCAGGGAGTACCAACATTGTGGCTAATGCACTTAGCTGAAAGATGAAATTTGCGACAATCAGCCAACCCGATAGTTCCTTATTGGAGCGAATTCGAGAGGGATTATCCCATGATCCCATGACCAAAAGCTTGATTGAGCTTGCCAGGGAGAGGAAGAGGAGATTTTGGCTTGATGGGGATTTGTTATACACCCATGGGCATCGCTTCTATGTGCCTCATTATGGGAAATTGTGTAAGGAAGTCCTAAAAGAATGTCATGACTCGAGATGGGCAGGCCATCTAGAAATGCAATGTACCTTGGCCCTTTTAGAAGATCGTTACTATTGGCCTCACATGAGTGATAATGTGGAGACTAATGTGAAAACTTGTCTAGTATGCCAACAAGACAAAGTGGAGTTAAAGATTCCAGTCGGTTTGCTACAACCCTTGCCTATTTTGAAAAGACCATACCATAAGAAAGTATATTCAGAGATTTTATTATTGGTTTGCCTAAGTCTAATGGATTTGCAAGTATTCTTGTTGTAGTGGACATATTTTCGAAATATCTGACATTTATTCTAGCTACCAAGGAGTGCCCTACTAAGGAAGCAGCCCGTTTATTCCTTAGACATGTGGTATAATATTGGGGAGTGCCACTGTCTATTATCAGTGATCGAGATGGGCGATTCACGGGCTGGTTCTGGACAGAGTTGTTCAAGTCAATGGGTTCAAACTTAAAATTTTCCACAAGCATGCTTCTGTAAACTGATGGGTAAACCAAACGAGTGAATGCATTGTTGGAAACATATCTTCAGCACTATGTGAGTGCCACACAAAAGGATTGGCCAAATTTGTTGGATGTGACCCAATTTTCATACAACTTGTAGTGAAATGGGGCAACGAATCAAAGTCCATTCGAGATAGTGATGGGCTAGCAGCTACTCACACCCAACGCTGTTGCGACCCGTTATATAGGACCAAATCCGACAGCTTATCGATTTGTGAAAGATTGGCAAGAGAAAAATGACTTGGCTAGAGCTTGTTTACATAAGGCAAGTAAGCGCAACAAAAAGTGGGCCGATCAGAATCAAAGAGATGTGCAATTTTAGGTGGGTGACTCAGTCCTTACCAAACTACACTTGATTTTGCGATATATGGGTTTGCACAAGGGACTTGTGCAAAGCTATGAGGGGCCGTTTAGAGTTGTGAAGAAAGTAGCTAAGGTCCCCTACAAGCTTGAGTTGCCAGCAAAGTTCAAAGTCCACCCAATGTTTCATGTAAACATGCTTAAGCCATTCTATGAGGATCAAGAGGATTTGAATCGAGGCAAGTCCGAATGAGCACTAATGAGGGTAAAGGTCTCTTACGACCGTGAAATTGAAAACACTAAGGCAGATCTTGTGATTAAACGAAAGTGCCATCGGCCGCAGCATGAATACTTAGTTCGATAGAAGGGACTTTCCAACAACGAAGCAAGTTGAGAACTTGCTGACGCATTGTGGCAGTTCTAAGAAAAGATAGACAAGTTTCATGAAAAGGATGTGACGAGGGTGTCGCTAAAACAATGGAGGAGAAAGTCATGGGTTGCGCATGGGAGCCCACAACAATGATGACCATGATGAACTTGTACAATCCATTATATTCGAGGAAGGTCATTTGGCCCAATCGAACTGGTTCGTTGCTTGGAGAGATTGAAAGCCCATCTCCAAAACTTGGCAAATATGGAAGGTGATTTTCAAAGATATGCGATTCTAGACATGAAATGTAATCTTTAGAAGATACGATTTTATAATCTTAGAGATTTGATATCTAGATAGATTTTAATCTTAGCTATTGATATACTTTGGTCTATACTGTTGATTTTGGGGAGGCTCAGCTATAAATAGAGGCCTCTCCCCCTCATTGTAATTCACTCAGTTATTAATAGAATTTTGAGAGTATTCACTCAAACTTTTCTCTCAAGTGTTCTTGCTTTTCTATGGCTTTTGTTCATCTTTCGAGTTCGTTCTTCTTTCGTTCTTCCGTTGTTCTTCGTGGGTGCCTTAAAGGAATTCTATTGAATCTTTAATTGTTGTGAGTTAGGCTGACTTAGGTGTTTTTGAGTGAAAGAACTGCCTAAGGCTGCACGGATCGCGTGGGAAAAATCTAAGTCCGTGACACTAGTACGAACTGGTTGAATCAAGCTAAAAAATTTTTTGAACCAACAATTAAATTCGAACTAGTCTAACCAATTGATTCCCAAAACGACCAATCCGACTACTTCAAAGCAAATAAATTATTAAAAAACTAAAAATAAAAATAGTAAAAGTGATAAAAATCAGTTCAATTGGCAATTCAATTATTTTTTGTAGTTTGGTTCAATCAGTCTTTACTGGTTCGCGATCAACTAGTTTTTCACCTCACATCAAATTGATACTCAAGTTGGTTCTTTGTCTAATCAGTTCGGTCTAAAATTTTTATATTTTTTAAATATTTTTATTTTTAAAGATTTTTTAATTTTTTTCATATATTTTAATTTTTATAAAATATAATTTTTTATTGTTTAAAATAAAAAAAATATTTTTTTTAAAATTACGTACTTTTAAAAGGTGTGGACAAATGATAAAAAAAGGGTAAATTACATCAACAGTCACTCAACTTTGGTATAGCTGACAAAACAATCACCTGGGTTTCATTTCAGTCACTCAACTTTGAAAAAATAACAAAACAGTCACTAACATTATTGAAAAGTGACAAATCAGTCACTCATTAACGTTTTCTGTCACAAGCTTAACGGAATAGCTAACGTGGCAGTTAATTAGCTGATGTGGCCAGTTAACTTGCCACGTAGGACAAGTAGTCAAAGGGTTAAAAAAAGATAATTGGGCATTCTCTGTGCATTTCTTCTTTTTCTTCTCATCTTTCTCTGCATCTTCTTCTCCCTCAACCTCTTTCTCTTTATGCTTTTTTTTTTCTTGTTCTTTTCTCCATTCTCTTCGTCTTCTTTCTCCCTTGGTGTATGCTTGTTGGGGATAGGTAGGGGGAGGAACCCTCTACCAATTTGATAATAGCTTTTTCTTTAAGCATCTTATTTTATCTAAAACATCAGTTTTTGTTTCTGATATGCTTCTTTAGAGGACATTGAATCTTCACTTGGTGACTACCAGAAAGCTCTATTCATTTTGCTACGGCTGGTTGAATCAGATCACTATTAAATAGCTAAACTGTATCCTTGATAGGGTTGAAATATCTATATTATTGGGATTATTACTCTTTATGTAGCACTTGATACTAGGTTGAAATAAATAGTGTGGTATCTTGGTTAATGAATGCATACTGGTCAAAAAATAAATATGAATCTTCCTAATTCCATCCTTCAATTTCGTTCAGATTCTATATATGCTACTTAACCCTTTAATTTAGAAATTTTCGAATATGTATGTGTTTGGAAATTGGCTCAAAGCCCCAATAAGCACTTCCATACTGTCAGAAAGCCATATCAGTTTGCAAGTCTCGGTTGGAGAGGCTCAGAAATGAAGTAAACAATTCTTCAAAATCAGCATCATCTGTAGCTACTTCTGAATTGGATGATGGTGTACAACAATCCTCAAATGGCTATCAAACTGTTTCATCTGTCAAAGATAAAGAAGCAGAAATCAAAACACTTGTTGGTCTTGCCGAAGACCTGGAAAAGAAGGCAAGTGCAATTTTGATCACTTCTATGAATTAAAACCTTAGCGTATAACTTTAAGATTCCTTCTATTTCTGTGTTTGCAGCTTGAAGATCTACCGCAGCTGGTCTTCACTCTAAAGTCAATTGTTGCAGAGATCCTGAGAGAAAGAAGCATAAAGAGAAAGAGGTTGAGGGAGAAGCAGATGAAGAGAAAGATGAGAAGAAAAATAAGAAATGCACAGAGAATGCCCAATCAATTTTTTTTTACCCTTTGACTACTTGTCCTACGTGGCAAGTTAACTGGCCATGTCAGCTAATTAACTGCCACATCAGCTATTCCGTTAAACTTGTGACGAAAAACATTAACGAGTGACTGATTTGTCACTTTTCAATAAAGTTAGTGACTGTTTTGTTATTTTTTCAAAGTTGAGTGACTGAAATGAAACACAGGTGACTCTTTTGTCAGCTACCCCAAAGTTGAGTGACTGTTGGTGTAATTTACCCAAAAAAAAAACTGTAAATGTTGAGGGCTAAAAAAGTTTAAAAATTTTAAAACTAGTTGACTCGTGAACTGATATAGACTGGTTGAATCAGGTTAAAAAAATTAATTGGACTGACAGTTGAATCAATTATAATTTTTAATATTTTTATTTTTGATTTTTTAATAATTCATTTACTTTGAATTGGTGGGACTGATCGTTTGAGGAACCAATTGGTCAAACTAGTTCGAAATCGGTTCAACTGATTTTTTTTGCTCAGTTCAACCAATTCGTACTGGTTTGCGAGTCAATTGCTTTTTTACCTCTCATCGGACCAATATCCCAATTGGTTCCCAGTTTGACTGGTCGATCTAGTCCTATTTAGATAACATCGAATTTTGGAATTTTTGTTTATATTTTTAAATCTTTTATATTTTTATTTCTTAAATTTAAAGAGTTTTTATTTAAAATATAAAATGTTTTAAATTTTTAAATTTTATGTACTTTTAAAGGGTAGCGACTAAATTGACCAAAAACTATAAATATTGAGGGCTAAAAAATTATTTTATTTTTGACATTGTTAATTTTAACGATAAAATTAAATGGAGGACCAAGATTTCTAAATAAAAATTATAAAGATTTAATATCTCAAAAATTAATCTATAGAGATTAAATTTTAAATTTTGAAAGAGTCTAACCACAATTGATAGATTTAAATTTTTTTTAAATTTCATAAGTATTTTACTTGAAAAGTAGAAAACTTTTGGGAAAACCTAAATACTCAAATTACAAACAATGTTTTTAAGATATAAAATTGCCAATATTTAATTTTAGTTTTTATTTATTTATTTTTAATTTTGATAGTTGGTTAAAATAATCTTAATCGATTAAGAGTAGAAATACAAAATTAGTACATCCGTTAAACAAAAACAAAAACGATAAAAGTTTTTTTTATATGCTTGTTGAAATGAGAAAGGTTAAGTAAAATAGAGTATACATATGTATCTTGTTTAAATTTTTTTTTGGGTAAACAAAACAATCGATTACATAAAATGATTCATGAGAGAGTTATCAACAAAATTATCATCCTACAAAATATCTTTTATCCTGGAAGGGGGAGACTCGAAGGTACGCAGGGAGGAACCACTTGACAGGGATATTTTAGCCAAAGCATCAGCAACCCGATTGGTTTCTCTAGGAATATAAGTTAAGAACCAATTCTCTTCCGATGCCAAAATTTATTGTATCCTCTTAATAAGTGCATTATTAGAACCACCAGCCTTGCTTTCACTAATCATGATCATATTATCAAGATTATCTGAACGAATGATGACCTCATTATAGCCTTGTTTCTGAGTGATAAGCAAACCATCCAACAAGCTCCATAGTTCAGCAGTCGCGACAGAGCATTTCCCCAAGAAGTGAGTAAAACTAAGGATCCACTCCCCTTTATTGTTACACGCAACACACCACCTGCTGCGATGAGCAAAGCCTCCACAAAATCCCATCTAACCTTATCGTATGCCTTTTCCAGATCTATCTTAATAGCCATCCACTAGAGGCTCTTCTTAACTCTCATAGTATGCAAGACTTCCTCAGCGACAATTACATTATCAATAATGCTTCACCCAACAATGAAACCGGCTTGCTCTTGGCCAATGATCTTCGGAAAGATGACCTTAAATCTATTAGCAATAATCTTCATGACTAACTTGTATAGGATAGAAGAAAGATTGATCGGCCTGAATTGAGAGAAATTTTCTGGATTTTGAACCTTGGAAATTAACACAATAAGAGTATTATTAAATTCGGGATCAATGATTTCACCATCAAAGACATTTTTAACCCAATCACAAATGTCCTCTACAATAATCTCCCATTGCTTTTGAAAAAAACCAGCTTGAAACCCATCACTACCAGGGTCTTTAAAAGGTGCCATGTCAAAGAGAGTAACCTTAATTTCTTCACTCATAACGTTACGCCCAAGAAAATCCACATCTTCAGAGTTTAAGCCAGGAAAAGCATTATGAGGTGAATTACCTACCGAGCTAGGGTCTTCCCCATAGAGTTTCTGAAAGAAATTGACCCTTCCGATTTGAGTGTGTCTTGATCCAAAATCCAATTCCCATCAACACCACGTAAGGCCGTGATTTTATTAGACTTCCTTCTCTGTAGAGTACATCTATGAAAGTAGCTAGTGTTACGGTCCCCTAGTTTTAGCCACTCACATCTCGACTTTTGCTTCCAAAAAATCTCTTCATGATAAAAAATGCTTTCAAGCTCCTCCCGGATCATAAATTCTTTATGCCGAAGAGAATTAGACCCTGAAAGATCCACGACACGTTGAACATTGGAGTGCTTGTGCATCAAACGACATTTCCTCTGACTAATATGGCCATAAACACAATTATTCCAGTTCTTGAGTCTGTCCGTGAAACCAACAATAGCATTGGTCATGTTCCCATCAAAACTCTAATTTTCCTTGACGAAATCAGAGAAATTATGATGCTGTAACCAGCCAGCCAAAAATCTGAAAGAACGATTAAAAACATTCATAACTTGAGAATAAAGATTCAGGAGGAGCGAGTGATGATCAGACTTAATCCTAGGCAAAGGAGTCACCACACAATCAAGAAAAAATCCAAACAGTTCCCATTGCTCACTGCCCTATCAAGTCTTTCCGAAAGAATACAATGATGCCACGTAAAAGGAGGACCCTGAAATCCCAAATCATGCAGATTAGCTTTATCCATAAAAGCTCCAAAAGACTGACATCAGTGGCCTTAGTGTTAAAATCCCCAATGGCCATCCAAGGTTCATCTCTAACAAGAATAGAGCAGCTTAGATCATTCCACAATATATTCTTCTTCACCTTATCCGGGCTCCCATACACAAAAGCAACAAGAATCAGCCTTGAGAACGAATCTAAACAAATACAAGTAAGAATAAATTGAGGATGATTCCTCACAACCTTCAGATTAATCGAACTCTTCCAATCGATCCAAATACATCCTGAGAAACCAACTGCTTCAACATGATGTGACTTATCCTAGCCCATCTTCGCAATAATTAAATTAACTTTGGATCCACTAATACGTGGTTCTAGAAGACTAACAATGTCAGGCTTGTATTGAGAATTATATTCGCGAAAAGCACGCAAGAACTTATCCGACGCACATCCCTATGCATTCCAAGGCAAAATAGAAAAATTCATAGAATAAATAAAAAAAAATAAAAAGGAGGAAAACTTATCTTATTGACAAGCAGAAGAAGAAATATCCACTTCCTGTTCAAGACGCCTTGACAAATCCTTAGCAGACTGCTCCTCAATTTCAGAAGTAATAAGAGTAGCAGCCCTCTTCATAGAATCAGCAAAAGAGACCCGAGAATTTTCAGAAATTTTAAATCTATTACCTGGACCCTTTAAGGTTTTGTTAAGCTTCCAACGAACTTTAGAAATAGACTTTTTAGCAATCTGACTTTTACAACCCACTTTAACAAGATTACTACCAGCCGAATCTCCAGTCTCCAAAGATATTTTATTATTAAACACTACTGTCGAATGATTTCTAGCATCCAACACTCCTTCTTTCACTTTCACATTCATAAAAGAATTTTCTTCAAATACAGGATTATAAACCACCACATGATCTGCCTGCTTAATAGAAGGAAATTCGTGCTCCATTCGGCCTTGACCTGTTATAATACTAAGATGATGATTTAAATTAGAGGGAAAAATAGAACCCGAATTACCTACAATTAATGGCCTGGACATAGCTTCAGCTGATGTCACGGGTACTTGCATGATGCTAAGCTCCTTAGGATCAGTTTCTAAATGGTTCTTCGAAGATTGAAGCTCCAGCTGTAGCAAACTAAACCCACTACCATGGGTTTTTTCATTATTGGACGAATTAGGTGGTTGCACTTAAAACTAACGGATTCTCCAGGCCCTTCTTATTCACACCCGTGGAGTGGGTAATCATTTTAGTGTTGGACTTGGATGATCGGGCCTGTCCCTTTTGAGGCTTACCAATAGGCCAATTCAGATTGGTTTTATTAAGACCGTTCCCCACAGCTTTCCTACCTGTATTCACATTAACGTCAGAGTCAATTAATATTCCTTTACCTTTACTTTCCAACATTGATTTAGGGTTCTTGGTAGATTCTTACTCTAAAGAACTCGCCTCTAAATCTACCAGAGAATGGAAATTCGATCCCAAATTTTCTCTTTTTTTTTTTTCAAATTGTTACCTTTCTTCGCACCTTCCAAATTACCACGTCTAGATTTCTGCTCCACCAACATTCAAGGCCCCGTATTCTCCTTCTCTGATTGCCGTAGTCGCTACAGTAGCCTGCTCCGATAAGACCTCATTCTCGACCACCCCTATAGACGAAATAGTCAACGAGCATGCTTCATCAGTATGACCATAACGACCACACTTAAAACACACAACAGGTAAATTTTCATATTCTATTCTTTGCGGGTTACCATTGATGAGAATCTTAGAGATCAGAGGCCTCCCCAAATTAACAAACACTACTATACGAGCGTATCGTCCCCTTGCCCTACTATCCGTGTTGATATCCAGCTTTGTAATCTTGCCAATCAGACTCCCAATTTCCATGAGAATCTGTCTTTTATACATGTGACTAGGAGGTCTGGGGAAACGAATCCAAGTTTGGATCAAGTTAGGATAATGAAGATTGGAGTTAAAGTCAATCGACCATGGCTGGACAGTAAGATAATAGTCGAATATAACCCACGGCCCCTGAGAGAGTACCTTGTCATAATCAATGGAATTCTGAAATTTTGCAAGGAAATAACCGTTTTCAATGTTCATTAATTGAAATGGTTTCAACGGTCTCCAAATCCCATAGAGTTTATTTTGTAATGTTGAAATTCCAATATTCCTGCCCAGTATCTTGAGAATAATCAAAGTAGACATTTCCTTCTCCAAGATTTGGTACACTTTATCAGAGAAGTCTATAGAGGGCACACCATCTGCAATAGACTTCTTCACATCCTGATCAAAAAGAAAAAAACTATCAGCAGTAGGCTGGGCTTTGTTCTTGTGATCTTAGTTGAGATTATCCTTCCCCAATAACTTGTCCTTCCACGACAACGGAGACATTGGTAAAGGATCCACCACTATCATGTCCTCCAAAGCCGTATCCGTGTCCTTAAAACGAACTTTCTTTGTATTTGAATCTTCAACAATAGAGATATCTTCTCCATTCCCATTCGCAAAACTAGCAGAAGAAGTCGAAAGCATTTTTAATTACTTTTTTTTTTCAATGTATCTTGTTTAATTAAAAATAAAAATAGTGAAAATAATTTATTATAATATTTTTTTCAATTATAACATTTTAATATGTATTATATCATAATCTTAAAAAATTTACTTTTCTTTTTCCATCTTGTCCAATAAATTTGGAAATGTCCAAATTTATCCTTATTTAGACTTTTTTTTATCTTAACAATGGAATTATCCAAGTTCTTCCTTATTTCTCTTTACTTTTCTATTTATCCAATCCAACAATACGATGGGTTTTTAATTTTTTTTTCATAAGTAATCCCTAATGTTTTCTTCTGTTATGTGTTTTGGCCCTTGAATTATAACTATGCTAAAAAAACACATGGCTGACACTTTGAATAAATCCAATGATGCATGTGGCAAAAATTAATTTAATTATTTTTTTCTTTTTCTTCCTCTTCTCCCACTCTCCCCACAATTTTTTTCTTCTAGAGCTTAGAAATAACACTGTGTGTAATGTCTTCTTAAGCGAGTAGATCATTCTCTTTGTAACGCCCCCTTTACCCGAGACCATCGCCGGAGTCGAGCACGAGGCATTACTAAACTTATTTGAGCACTTAAACAAATTCAAACAATTTATATCACACTTTCCAGACAAGCTGTCCAACTGTGTCATAGTTGCTAAATAATTCATATCTCGAGTTATAAAACTCGAAATCCAAATCCGTAAATTTTCTCTGAATTTATACTCATATATATACTTACCAATTTTTTCTAGAATTTTGGTCAAGCCAATTAGTACAGTTTATTATTTAAAATCTCCCTGTTTCAGGGTTTGACTACTCTGACCTTTGTGTATTACGAATCAGATATCTCTCTGTACAGAGCTTCAATGACTATGCCGTTTGTCTCTAATAAAACTAGACTCAATAAGGAATCTGTACATATAAAGTATGACTTCTAATTATCTTTGTAAAATTTATGGTGAATTTCCAAAGTCAGAACAGGGGATCCAGAAATTGCTCTGGCCCTGTTTCACAAAAATTTAAACATCTCATAAAATATAGCTCATATACCTGTTTTGCTTCTTCCATATGAAAATAGACTCATCGAGATTCGATTCCATAATTTATTCATTATTTAATTCCATTTCTACTATTTTTAGTGATTTTTCAAAGTCAAACTACTGCTACTTACGAAAACTATTTTAGTACAAATATTGTTAACTAGTTTATAACATCTTTACTTCAATTCATTCAAACTCTATACATGCCATATAAATCTTCAAACATAAAAAAAAGCTACCGAATTGATCTGGATAGTGTGCTTTGTTGTGTTGATCCGATCTACCCACTTCACTTCAAGTCAATCTACATAAAAATATTAAACACACACAAGTAAGCTTATTGAAGCTTAGTAAGTTCATAGGTTAAAAGTAATGCTTACCAAACATAATATTTCCAAACAATACCAAAACATTTACTAAAGTTTCCTGCGATTCACAACCATTGTTATAATAATTCACATAGTTGAGCTCAACAAGAATAACTACTCAATCTCTTTCATTTGGATCACTTCTCTTTTATTTCTTATAATCAAATTAGGAAACGGCTTACGAAATTGAGTACGCTGTTGCTCAATGCCACGATTCACAACTCAGTATGGTTTTCCTCATTGAAATACCATACCTACATTTTTTAACTCGGTATGGGAAATGCCATACCTACATTTCTTAACTCAAGATGGATTTGATAATACCATACCTACATTTCACATTCAAGATGGATAATACCATACCTACATTTCACAACTCAGTATGGATGATACCATACCTACATTTCACACTTTGCCATGGAACAACCATGGTCTTATCCAATCAATTCATCACACGTCACGATACGAACGTACTCAATCCTGCGTTTTCCTAATTTGCATTTCCACATTTATTCTTTCATTAACAAAATCTACACAATCCCACAATAAATTCGTATATAATAACACATTATATACTTCAATCATTCACAAATAAACATCTAATTTCAACCATATGAACTTACCCGCTAATTTGTAGAAGATATTGAAATTTTGAGACTATTCCAACTTTTTCTTTTCCTCGTTCTTCTTTGGATTCTTGATCTATAATATAAAATATTTCTACTCATTAGCATTTATTTGATTTCTATTTCACTTCACAATTTATGCTGTTCAAATTTCGAAATTGCACTTTTACCCCAAAATTTACAGCTTTCACAATTTAGTCCCTACTCAATTCACCCATCAATTGAACTAATTTTTCTCAATTAACACTTTATTTTATCATTATAAACTATTTCAAAACCTTTTATATTCTGAATTTCAACAGCAACCTTCAATTCACAACTTTTTCACAATTAGGTCCTAAATATCATTTCCTATCAAAATCACTTAATAAAACCACCTTAATATGAAATTAGAACTTAAATTTCATAATAATTCATCATAAAATTCCCTTATCCATCCAGGGTAACTTCCAATTTCACCCATAAAATCAAAAACTAATGAATTCTACAAGTGGACCTAATTGTAAAAGTCATAAAAACATAAAATTATCAAGAAAAAGCAAGAATTAGACTCACATGATGTAAAAATATGAAAAACCAGCTTTCTCCAGACCTTCTATGGCGTTTTGGCTGAGAAATTATGAAGAAAATGTCTAGATTTTTCAATTACATCATTATTTAACTATTAACTTTTATCTATTTCCAATTTTGCCCTTATTCACATTGTTTTCTTGCTTATTTCATACCCAAACCGTCCAGCCATTAACCTTTGGGTCTAATTGCTCTTTAAATCCATCTTTTAAATACTTAAGCTATTTACTCACAATTTAACAAATTTTGTGCTATTTTCAATTTAATCCTTTTCAATTAATTAGCCATCCAAACGTTAAAATTTTCTAACTAAACTTTAATACTAACTCAATGACACTCCATAAATATTTATAAAAATATTTATAGCTCGATTTTCAATTTTGAGGTCTCGATACCTCATTTTTGACCCGTTTGACCTAATAAATTCTTTTAATTCACTAATTTCACCATTTCACAAATTCTTCTAAATTCTTACTTGACTCATAAATATTAAATTACTATCTTGTTCAATCTTATTTGTCGAATTTAGTGATCTCAAATCACCATTTCCGACACCACTGAAAATTAGGCCGTTACACTCTTCATGTTTAATGGTTTTCATTTCATAAACATAATCATCGTGTACAAAGAAGTTCGATCACTTAAAAGCTTTTGCACTACATAAGGACTTCATGTGTTGTTGGTTGTTTGCATGTCTTTACTTAGAATGGGATCCATGACCAAAACCTAAAAAAATTCTTTATTACTTGAAATTTTTTGAGTATCTATTCATTTTGAGGTTTAAAGTCATGTAATTTAATAGTCTGTTTTTCAATGGTCCTGGAAACGGTGGTTTAAAACCCTATTTTCTGATATCGATTCTGTAAATATTATTAATTAATATTTACAAATATATTATAGAGTAATTGAATTTCATCGATAATTTTATTAAACAATTAAAATTAAGATATAATGACTAAATCATAAAAACTGTAAAAGTTAATCACTATAGATTTTCTTTTATTAAAGGGTTTAGTTAGATAATAAGCTTATGTTTAAATGGTAAATAGTCGCCTATAGCTATTAGTGGACGGGTAGAATGCTTAATATACATGAATTATGTTATTATTCATTAAATAACATTATAAATTAAGTTAATAAAAATAAATAAGAAAACAAACATGAGAATAAAGAGAAGACACCTTCATCATCTTCTACATGCACCGATTTTTCCATTTCTAGAATAGGAGAAAAGCTTTGAAGGGTTTCAAGCTTTGACTCTTTGATTGGTAAGTCATTTTTAGTCCGTTTCTTGTAAATTTTATGTTTTTAGAATCTCAGGAGCTTAATTTAGATAACCCAGGAATTAGATCCTAAAAATGTTAAAGTTTTGAAATGTCACATTGATGGATCTTGAAGTTTTTGATGTTATTTGGTTAGATTTTGAGCTTAGTTATGAAAATGAACTAATTTGTATAGTGAAAATTGTTAATTTTGAACTTAGGGAATAAAGTGTAATAATTTGAATTTTACATGAAATTTATATAATTATAAGTATTAGAGGGCTATGGAAGGATGAAATGGATATCAGTTTCAAAATTGAAGCTCAAAATTGAAAGTTATGTCATTTTCGGTTTTAGGGACTAAAATGAATAAAATGCAAAGTTTTAAAGAATTTCTATAAAGTGAACATTTATAGTCGTAAATAAAATGATGTTATATGATATTTGGAATTGATAGTTTATATAACGACCCAAATTTCAGTGGTGTCGGAATAGTGATGTGAGTTCACTAAATCCGACATGTGAGTTTAGTAATTTAGAAATTTATAAGTAAAGGTTAGGTGTGATTTTAGAAATATTTTTTTTAATTAGTGAATTTTGTGTTTTAAAAGAAGATTGTTAGATAATTGGCTCAAGAACAAGGTATTGAGACCTCGAATTCATAAACCGAGCCACAAATATTTTTAGAAGTATTTATGGAGAGTTAATAAGTTAATATTAAAGTTTCATTAAGAAATTTTAACATTTTGGTTATTAATTGAAGAAAAATGATTAAATTGAATGAAGTACAAAACTATAAAATATGATTAAATAGCTTAAAATATTATCAATGTAACACTCCAAACCCGGCCCAAATGTTATGACCGGATCCGACATGCCACATCGAAGCGTTCAAAACATTTTATATTGTTGATCCAGAAAAACTTACTTAGTGTTTTAAAAGATAATTTCATTATAGGTTAAAGTGAATGGAAGCTGTGCACCAGATAGGAAACCGGAAAAGAGGTGGTGAGTCCATCGGATTGCTTAAGTACCAAGCTCCCTTCGGATCCAATCCTAGACATGCATACCGCCATTGCCACACCTTAACGTCATGGATATTTCTAGGAAACTGATTTGATTAAGTCATTTTTAGGAAAAGTGATTAATTTTGGAAATTATCTTCATTGCGGAAGCTTTGCTTGTTTTCATGTTATTTTGAAATCAATTACTATTTTTGAAAACGCGCCCTAAAGCTATCCAATTTTAACAGTTAAATATAAATATTACCTATCTTAATAAAAACATATAAAAACCATCAAAAATAAATAAGCGGCCGTATTACATTTAAAAGCCCAAAACCTCAAACGTAATTAAAAGGATGTCCACTTCACCGAAAAAATCAAACTTTCGAGCGGGTGGCCACTCAAATTCCCTCACATTCCAAGCCCACTATGGTTGGGGATTACCGCATGGATGAAAATAAAAGGGTGAGTTTGGGGAAACTCGATGTGTAAAATAACCCAACCATAGTCTAAATCAGCTCAACCCACGTAAACTTAGCCTGAACAAAAATTCGTAAAGCCCATAGGCCCATAATGTAACGTAACGATATTACATGTTTATGCGAAACCCAACCCAGATTCATCCATAACACCCTGCATCAGCTTTACACCATGTGGGAGACTACTCGACCCACCCAACCACTACACACCACGTAAATCGCAGTGAGGTTGCGGATATTGTGACGAAGTCACCAGATATGAATATTGTGGCGAGCCACCGTATCAGATATATGTGGCGAGCCACCAGATCAAATAATTGTGACATAGCCACGGGATGAGATATATGTGGCGAGCCACCGGATCGATAATTGTGGTATAGCCACGGGACGCTTCCTCCATAGTATAACCCAAGTCATCATGCAATGATATATAATCATGGCATACATCATACGTAATCGATCGTCATGCTTTTCAACAAAAGTAACCTAGGGGTATAATGGTAATTTTGCATCCATAGGGGTATTCAAGTAATTTAACTATTCTTAAGGTTTTCATACATAATATAGCCATTTACGTGCGATCGAAACACTTACAGCGTTTTCTTACCAATTTGAGCCGTTGGCCCATTATCCGTTTTGGCCCATTAAGCCCAAAAATATCGAAATGCATAGAATCACCCACTCTGCAGTCTTATCACTGTAATTTACCATATACATCAAACTATTAATCTCATGAGCATTCACACACTCACAAGATCTCAAAATACCGGCTTTTACGCATTTGACTTTTCGACATGCCGATCTAGTCTATAAGAGGTGTTAGTTACACACATTTGCGACGATATCTTGACGAGATCCACAGAACCGCCTACAATTAGATTACTAACACGTTAATCTAACTATTCAAATACGAACTATGTATTAACCCCTTACAATATTTGGCCAACCACACCTACAGATCAGAGTAAGCTTATAAGAAATCAATAAGCAACTCATTAACAAATTTTTGTCAGTGTTTACCACATAATCATAATTTCACTGCAAGCTGTCTTCCTGAGCAATAGTCACTAAATAATTTATAACTGGAGCTACGAAACTCCAAATCAAGTTCCGTTAATTTTCCCTGAAAATAGACTCATATATCTTCTATCCATAAAATTTTCAGAATTTTTGGTTTAGCCAGTCAATACCAGATTTTTCTCAAAGTTTCCCATGTTTCACTGTTTGACTAATCTGACCACTCTTCATTACGAATCAAATTTCTCATTGTACAGAATTCAAAATATGTTCTCGTTTATTTCATTTGAAACTAGACTCAATAATCTTTAATTACATAATTTATTCAGCTTCTAATTCATCTCCCACAATTTATGGTGATTTTCCAAAGTCACGTTACTGCTGCTGTCCCAAGCAGATTTATTACCAAATCACTCTTTCACACATACCTTGCATGCATGTTATTTAAACATGTTTATCACCAATCAATCATCACATATCTATGATTTTACTTAAGTATAATCTCCATTTCATCATTTTAAAGGACAACATGTTAGCTAATTTTTCCCTTTAGCATCTAAGGCACATGCATGCTTATTTGTTTGGCTCAACTTCACCTATCTTCCATTTTTCATCAAAAGAACATGAAACAACAACCATTTCCTTCATTTTAATTCATGACTAAATGCTCACAACACAACTAAAAACCAAAATATGCTTCAAGAGTTAAGGTAGAATCAAGAAGAACTCATGAACCTCAAAATAGAAGCAAGGTACCAAGAACTTACCTTCAATTTTCCTCCTCCTAGTGACCGAATACTCAAGAGCTTTCTTCTCTCCTTTCTCTTCTCTAACTTTCGGCTATGATGAACAAAGATGGACAAAACTTTGTTCTTTTCATCCTTTTGTTATTTTATTACCCAACATTTTATGACACAAAATAACCTATATTATTTGTGCCATACCTATGCCATAATGTCAATAAAAAAAATGCCCATAATGCTTATCATGCCCATCATGGAACATTTACCTAACCCATTATCAATTTTTTATCAATTTGTACCATAATTTATGGATATCAAGTGCACATATTGTCTTCAACAACATGATGGCCGGCCACTTCTTGTAAAATGGGAGGTTTGACATGCAAATCCTCCTATTTTGCACTACTATTTATTTGGCCACTACAAATTAGCCTATAGCATTTTCAAACATTTTCACATAGGTCCTATTTCATAATTTCACTCACAAATGACAAAATCAAAGCATGAAATTTTGCCAACATTCACAGAATTCCCGAAATTGGGGCGTTACAATCAAAGAAGGAGTTAGAAGGTAATTAGTCCCAAATTAGATAGGTTGACAGCATGATTGTGCAGGAAAAATAAAAATCAAGTGTGAACAAGGGGTAAAATTGGAAATAAGGTAAAAATTTGATTGTAAAATATGATATATTTGGTAAATCTACAGTTTTCTTCATTTTTCTTCATCCTCTCTAGCAAAAACACCATTGAAGGGTTCTTTTAAGCTAGCCTCTCATATTTTTACTACATGTAAGCTCAACTCTTGATTATTTCTTATTAAGCTCAACTCTTGATTATTTCTTATAATTTTTGTATTTTTGAGACTTTTACAACTAGGTCCACTTGTTTAATTCATTAGCTTTTGATTTCATGGATAATTTTGAAAGTTTCCATGAATAAGTGCTGAAAGATTATGATTATTTATCATGGAATTCATGTTTTAATTTTATTATATGATGATTTTATGAAGAGATTTTTATAGAAATTAATTTTTAGGATCTAATTGTGAAAGTTGTTGGAACTAGCATTTTGTGATGAAATTTTGAGTGTTAAAGGCTTTGAAGTAGTTTATAATGTATTGATAAAGTGTTATTTGAGATGAATTAGCTCAATCGATGAATAAATTGAGCAGGGACTAAATTGTAAAAAACTAAAAAATTTGGGATAATAGTGTAATTTCAAAAAAATAAGGGCATAAATTGTGAAGTAGAATAGAACTGAAATAGATGGTAATGAAGGAACGATTTTATAATTATAGATCAAGAAAACGAAGTGAATTGTGGAAAGGAGAAATTACAAGAATAGTCTCTGAATTTCTACGACTTTTGCAAATTAGCCCAGATAAGTTGTAACGCCCCAATTTTCGGGAATTCTATGAATGTTGGCAAAATTACATGCTTTAATTTTGTCATTTGTGAGTGAAATTATGAAATAGGACCTATGTGAAAATGTTTGAAAATGCTATAGGCTAAATTGAAGTGGCCAAATAAATAGGAGTGCAAAATAGGAGGATTTGCATGACAAACCTCCCACTTTACATGAAGTGGCCAGCCATCATGTTGTTGTAGACAAAATGTGCACTTGATATCCATAATTTATGGTACAAATTGGTACAAATTGATAATGGGTTAGGTAAATGTTCCATGATAATGGGTTAGGTAAATGTTTCATGATAATGGGTTAGGTAAATGTTCCATGATAATGGGTTAGGTAAATATTCCATGATGAGAATTTTATGTCTTTTGTATTAAAGAATTAAATGGATGAAATATGAAATTTTATTAAAAAAAAAGGGGTGAAAAGAACAAAGTTTTGTCCATCTTTGTTCATCATAGCCTAAAGTTAGAGAAGAGAAATGAGAGGAGAAAGCTCTTGAATGTTCGGTTACTTGGGGAAGAAAATTGAAGGTAAGTTCATGGTAGTTTGCTTCTATCTTGATGTTCATGAGTTCTTCTTGATTCTACCTTAACTCTTGAAGCATATTTTGGTTTTTAGTTGTGTTGTGAGCATTTAGTCATGAATTAAAATGAAGGAAATGGTTGTTGTTTCATGTTCTTTTGATGAAAAATGGACTATAGGTGAAGTTGAGCCAAACAAATGAGCATGCATGTGCCTTAGATGCAAAAGGGAAAAATCGGCTAACATGTTGTGCTTTAAAATGATGAAATGGAGATTATACTTAAGTAAAATCATAGATATGTGATGATTGATTGGTGATATACATGTTTAAATAACATGCATGCAAGGTATGTGTGAAAGAGTGATTTGGTAATAAATCTGCTTGGGATAGCAGCAGTAACGTGACTTTGGAAAATCACCATAAATTGTGGAAGATGAATTAGAAGCTGAATAAATTATGTAATTAAAGCTTAATGAGTCTATTTTCAAATGAAATAAACGATAACAAATTTTGAATTCTGTACAATGAGAAATTTGATTCGTAATGAAGAGTGGTCAGATTAGTCAAACAGTGAAACATGAGAAACTTTAAGAAAAATCTAGTATTGATTGGCCATACCAAAAATTCTGAAAATTTTATGGATAGAAGATATATGAGTCTATTTTCAAGGAAAATTAACGGCACTTGATTTGGAGTTTCGTAGCTCCAGTTATAAATGATTTAGTGACTGTTGCTCAGGAAGACAGCTTGCAGTGAAATTATGATTATGTGGTAAACATTGACAAAACTTTGGTAATTAGTTGCTTATTGATTTCTTATAAGCTTACTATAATCTATAGGTGTGGTTGGCCGAATATTGTAAGGGGTTAATACGTAGTTTGTATTTGAATAGTTAGATTAACGTGTTAGTAATCCAATTGTAGGCGGTTCATGTGTAGATCTCGTCAGCATATCGTCGCAAACAGGTGTGTAACTAACACACTCTTTCTTAGTCTAGATCGGCAAAAGTCGAAAATCAGAAATGCCGAAAACCAGTATTTTGTAGATTTGCGAGTGTGCGAATGCTCGTGAGGTAAATCGATTAATGTTTTTGGTAAGCTGCAATGTTTGGACTGCAAAGTGCATGATTTTTGTGCTCTCCATATTTTTGGGCTTAATGGGCTAAAATTGGAATGATGGGCCAATAGGCCCAATTCGGTAAGAACCCTTGGTACGTGATTCTGTAGTACGTGAAAAGTAGGAATATGCATGAAAAACCCTAAAATAGATAAATTACTGAAATACCTTTAAAAGTGGAAAATTTATAGTTTTACCCCTAGGAGATAAATTACCGAAATACCCTTAAGGTTAAATTGACTTAAATGCAAGTTTGACTGTTGTTATTTTCTGCATGCCATGTTGTTATTATCTGATGCATGGGATTGGGATATTGACGGAGGAAGTACTAAAAGTGGCTTGTCCACGTACTGGAGGCTTTGCCTCAATTTATCGTTAATCGAGCAATCTTTGTCAAGAACTGTGAAGTGTTGGGCTAGGTGGGTTGAGCTATCCCCACATGGAGTGTATGGCTGGTACGGGTGGAGTGTAGTGGTTGGTGGGTTGAGTAGTCTCCCCAAATGGGCTTGCATCTGTTATTGATGTTGCATGTATTTTGAAATGGGCCTATGGGCCATCTTGTTATCTGAATAAGGGCTAAGGCCCGCTTTATTGTAATCTGAAAAGGGCTCGTCCAAGACCACTTGTTACTGAATGAGCTTAGGCCCAATAGGCTTGAGCTAACTTGGGCTTTGAATGGGTTTTCCTTACACACCGAGTTTCCCAAACTCACCCCTTTTATTTTCATCCACGCAGAAATCCCCAACCATAGTGGGCTTGGAGTCGTGAGGGAATTCAGAGTGGCCACATTGCTCGAAAGTTTGATTTTCTTCTAGTGAACTGGACATCCTTTTATTTACGTTTGAAGTTTTGGGTTTTTAAATGTAATAAGGCCGCTTAATTATTTTTGATGGTTTTAATATGTATTACTAAAATAGGTATTACTTATTTTAACTGTTGAAATTGGATAGCTTTAGGGCACGTTTTCAAAAACAACAATTGATTTCAAAATAACACGACAACAAGCAAAGCTTCCGCAATGAAAGTATTTTCCAAAATTAATCACTTTTCCTAAAAATGACTTAATCAAATCGGTTTCCTAGAAATATCCATGACGTTAAGGTGTGGCAATGGCGGTATGCATGTCTAGGATTGGATCCGAAGGGAGCTTGGTACTTAAGCAGTTCGATGGACTCACCACCTCTTTTCCGGTTTCCTACTTGGTGCACAGCTTCCATTCACTTTAACCTATAATGAAATTATCTTTTAAAACACTAAGTAAGTTTTTCTGGATCAACAATAGAAAATATTTTGAACGCTTCGATGTGGCATGTCGGATCTGGTCATAACGTCTGGGCCGGGTTTGGGGTGTGACATAAGTTCATATGGCAAAGCTCAATGTTTTATTATGGAAATCTTAGGATTGCTAAGGTATCTTATTGTAGATGAATACTATCAAATTGTATTAATTACTAAATAATGTTTAACTAAAAGTACAAATTAGTTGGAACAATCATCTTGAGTGCTTTCATTTTATGACCATTGTAGAAACCATTTTTTGATTTAAAAAAACGTGAATCGACTTTTTGAAAACGAAAATAGGGTCGCCACCAATCTTTTTTGTTTAGGTGTGACTGGACCACCTAATAAAACATTTTATTCCATTTAAATCGATTTTGGCCTACGTAAATATGAGAAAACGGGTTCGGGAGTCGGTTACGTATGAAGAAGGATTAGCACCCTCATTACACCCAAAATTGGTACCAAATTGATTAAATATTATCTTTATGTTTGAGATTTAAAAATGTTTTTGAAACGTTGTTCTTTTTTTGAATAGCCCAAGTCGGTCGTCAAAATTCTCTTGTTTTAGAGGAATACAACATCATATCCAGCATGATAGGACACGATCATTTACACCCTCGAAAACACGATAAATTTCGACTTCCAAAATTTTATATGTCGAAAATCACAAAAGGATGCCCAATTATTTAGTCCAACGAAAAAACTGAAACCCAGCACAGTAGGGCACGATTCCCTAAATTTCTAGACATCGAACATTGCCTTATTTTAGAATTCAGAGAACATGAGTGAAATTTTAAAGGAATATTCGATTATTTTGAACAAACGGGAAATTGCAACCCAGAACGATAGGGCACGTTTCCCCGAATGGCCAAACATCGAACATTACCTTCGTTTTGAAGAATTTTTAAAAACATGAGTGAAATTTCAAAGGAATATTCAATTATTTTGAACAAACGGGAAATTGCAACCCAGCACGATAGGGCACGATTCCCCGAATGGCCAAACATCGAACATTGCCTTCGTTTTAAAGAATTTTTAAATGAATAATTATAAAGCCGACTTAAAACGTATTAATTTTACTTGAAATAAAACGGAATTAATCTTTAAGACTTGGACCTTATAAAACAACATTTCATAAACCAAGTGGAAAACAATGATATGAGATAATATACACATACGATACAATACTTGATGAATGAGGATAATGTATCTTATTTAATCAACTAACAAAAAAGGGCAATTAAATATAATTAATCTAAAATTATAACCTAATTTTCAAGCATGTACGGAGAATAATTAATATAACAATACAAAACAATGAATAAATAATATGCAACGGCAATGTATGGCACCATATAAACCAATCAACAAAACATGTACAAAACAAAATGGGATTTAGAAGTCAATGTGGTATAAGACATTTTCCAAAATAATGATGGATTAATGAACACATAATTTATACGACATACGAATTAATGAATTGATGAATTTAAAACTATTTATTAAAAAAAACGAACTAGAGATATATGCGTGATTATTAAAATATGTGTTATAAAATAAATATTTTAAAATCAAATAGTATATAAAGTGTTAAAGAATATTAGTTTAAAATTGACAATTTTCATACAATAAAGGAGAATTTAATTTATTTATAAAATATGAAAAGATAATAAAATATATAATGAAATATAATCTTGGGAAATAAACCATACACATCATAGATTTACAAAACATACATATATATACATAGATAGATTTAGAAGCAATTACATGTAAAAATAACACGAATTAAGATATATGTAAGATCAAATTAATTTTATGCCTCCAAATAAAATATATAATATCAAAATTGGATTTACAAGAAATGAATAATATATAAATAAAGTTAAAAGAAACGATATGAACATGTTCGAAAGGAGATTTAAATAAGTAATCGATATAAAATATGTATATGTATATATATAAATATCAATGTATGAGAATGAATATCAATGTATGAGAAAATTTTAAAATTATAAATTATGTAATAAAACAAGTCAACTAAAGCAAAATGAAATTAATAAAACAGTTTAAAATAGTATATTAAAATAATAGGTCGAACAAAATAAATAAATCTTAAAAAAATATATATATATATATAAAACCTAAATTAAACTTAATTGAAATAAGAACAAAATCGATAGGATAGTCTACAAATAAAACAAATCATTAAAACAAAACTGAGGATCCAAATAAAACGGGCACAAATGAGCAAGGACTTGGAACGAAAATATACTGAATCTCAAAACGCAGCGTTCAAATAATGACTAAATCGTAACAATGTCCAAATCTCAGGGAAAATGTAAAAACAAATCAAACATGATTGAGGCTTAATTAAAGATCCATGCAGGAGAGGGAGGACTACATGCGCAAATTGCCCTTTTTGAGCAAAAACGTGTGGATCCGACTATGGGTCGGGTCAACTCGCGAGCTCCCTCATTCCTTAAACGGCGCTGTTTTATTCCTTTTATAAAAGCAAACAGTTCCTCCCCCCCAAAAAAAATGAAACAGTCAGCCCTTTTTTGAAATTAAAACCCTAGCCCCCTGTTATTTCCCTCAGCCAACCCTTAGTCTCACCTCTTAAACGCCGATTCGCCACCATGAATGGCGACCAGCGTGCACGAACCTCGGGGTTACTTTTTCGGCCTTAAGATTCCCTTTATGCCTTGATTTCAACGGAGCAGAAGGAATCCCATGGCATTTGTAAGGTAAGTTTTTCACTTCCCTTTTTTTTTCATATTTTCAAATGCAATAACGAAAAATCTCAAACAATAAATCGAAAAAAACTCAGAGAAATTTCAAGAAACTTAAATTAGAAATCATCTTTAAAAAACTTTGATGGTTTTCTTTGTATTCTCTTTTTTTTTGTATTTCAATATGCGAAGTGTGCCCCCCTTTTATATTTGATTATCCTCGGCTTTATAGCCTAGAAAAGAAAAGAAAAAATAAAATAAAAAATACAAATTTCCTTACTGTCTTTTTGTTGTTATTTGCTACTTTCTCTTTTTGTTTGTTAGTCTATTATAGGTGTGCGTGGCGCGTGGAGGTGTACGAAGGTAGCTGGCGCATCGTACGGTGCGAGGGCTGGGGCTTGGCCGTGGCGCGAGGGAGAGAGCCCTAGGGTTTCTGGTGACCAAAGTTTTGGGTTTTTTAGGCTCGTTTTGGGTATTGGGCCATTGTATTTGGGCCGTTTGGGTTAATTTGGTTTTAGGGTCTTGAATATTGGGCTTGTATAGGGTTTTGAATTTGGGCTATGTAATTGGACATTCAATGGACTTTTTATTATTTGTTTTCATTTTGTATTTTGGTTTTTCTTCGGGCCCCGAAAAAAATGGCCCATTATAGCTGCCCTTCTTTGCTCATTGTCGTGTAACGAGAATAGAGGAAAGACTTAAAAAAGGGCTAATTTTCCCAGTCTCGCAGAATCATGACTTCTTTGATGTTTTTCTTCTTCGAGGTAGCCTTGTTCCGATCCTCTGCAACTTCAGGGATATAGGAATTGTTGCTTCAATTTGCTCTGTTGTAACTCTAGAGAGACTAGCCTTGTAGCTTTTAATCTACTCTACTGCAACTGCTCCACTGCAACTTCAGGGAGATAAGGTCTGCTATCTTCAGTCTACTCCGCTGCAATTTGCTCTTTTTGTTTGTTAGTCTATTGCAGGTGTGCGTGGCGCGTAGAGGTGTACGGAGGCGCTGGCGTACGGAGGTAGCTGGTGTGTCATACAGTGCGAGGGCTGGGGCTTGGCTGCGGCGTGAAGGAGAGAGCCCTAGGGTTTCTGGTGACCAAATTTTTGGGTTGTTTGGGCTCATTTTGGGTATTGGGCCATTGTATTTGGGTCGTTTGGGTTAATTTGGTTTTAGGGTCTTGAATATTGGGCTTGTATAGGGTTTTGAATTTGGGCTATGTAATTGGACATTCAATGGACTTTTTATTATTTGTTTTCATTTTGTATTTTGGTTTTTCTTCGGGCCCGAGCAAAAATGGCCCATTACAACCATGATGAATTGACGGAAAAGATGTAATATGTGCTTCCGTATAAGACCATAGCTGAGCTATGGCATCGGTGCAATGTGATACATATTTCCGTATAAGACCATAGCTGGGTTATGGCATTGGTGTGATGTGATAATGTGATTCCGTATAATACCATATCTGGGATATAGCATCTGTATGATATGTGATCCGTGTAAGACCATGGCAAGGCTATGGCTTCGATTTGTGATATGTGACTATGTGCAAGTCCATGGTTTACCATGGCAATGTGATAATGAAGTACTCAATTCCATTAGTGTTCCCTAATTTGACTATGAAAGTAAATTAGAAATGGGCCAAAGGGAGTTAAAATTTGTGAATAGCAACATAGAAATTATTCATATGAACTTATTAATGATTTTGTGATTTACAGGAAGATTTAGTTAAATTATAAGATATATGATTGTGTAAAATGTTTGGTAAGATTTATTTTTCTATGCCTATGAGCTTACTAAGCTTTTATAAGCTTACTTGTGTATGTTATTTATTTTGTAGATTGACTTATATGCATACGGAGGATCGGATCTACATCAAGAATCACACTATCCAGATTTACTCCGGTAGATTTTGTTAAACAACTTTTTGATTTATATGGCATGTATAGGGGTTGATTTGATAATGTAATAGTATGAATGATTAAGTATGCAAAGTAAGTTGAATATAATGTTTTGTGTTTGAAAATGAACTATACATGTTTTGGCTTGAAATAATTGTTTGGTTGGACTATATTAGTGTATAATTGTGTTTAAGTACAGGTAATGGATGAAAGGGTGAGAAAAGTGGCCTAAAACAGCCTATTTTCGTCCACATGGTTAGACACACGAGCGTGTGTCTAAGCCGTGTGTGATACACGGTAAGCCCACGGGCGTGTGTCTTGGTCGTGTGAAGGTCACAGGTTTTAAGCATGGTCGTGTGTTATAATCGTGTGAAAATGGCTTAAAATGATGAAAAATCAGTTTACCACACGGCCTAGCCACATGGGTGTGTGCCCAGGCCGTGTGCCCCTTTGATACTTAAGAAATTAGAAGTTAGAATTCCACATGGCTTGGCCACACGACCATAGGATCTCCACGGGTTGGCCACACAGGCGTGTGCCCCTATCTTCAAGGTAAAATTTCTAAAGTTGCCGGTTTAGTCCCGAACCACTTCCAAAGCATATATTGGCCCCCGTAGGCCCATATTAGGGATTTTATAATAAAATTTGAAAAGTTTTAATTTAGAATGCAAATTTTTGACTTGGTTTTCTACGAATGCTAGTGTATAAGTCTAGTAATGCCTCGTAACCCTGTTCCGGTAACGGATACGGGTTAGGGGTGTTACAGTTTAAAATTAATTACTATATAGATCGAGATTTGACTTAAGTTGAGGATAACTAGAAAAAATAGAAAATCACTAATTAGTCTCTGTGGAGCAACGAGTCTACCAATTTTGTCAAGTAAGATCATATGATATATTTATGTTTTGAACCTTATTTATGTTATAATGTGAATATCTATAATTTAATGAACCTTGATTTAATTGCAATTTAGTACAAAATGAGTGAGACTTGGATTTAATTTGTAAATAGATAACTATGAACTTGTACGAAGGAAACTACCTTGATGAAACTTCGTAAACATATCTTACACATGGTTACATGTTGATTTTTTATTATACCAAGCTCCAGCATTTGTTATGGACTCAAAGATACATGTGACACATATTTAGCTTAGACTGGTAATTTGTTAAAATTAGGAAATTTAATCGGAGAAGAAAAAGACATTTCTAATGAAATGATAGAAAAATAAATAAAAATCATATTTCTAAAGAAGAAATATATAAAATATCTAAGTTTAAAATATGGAGTCAAAGACATATAAAGAAAATTAGTGGCAATACAATGCTAAAGATACTAGAGGTGGATTAATAGAAATTCCATTATTTACTAAAGATAAAATTAAGAGGATTAAAAGAAATACCCTCAAGTCAAATATATACATTTAGGTATAATTATGATAACAATTAGAGCTTTATTTAGAAAAGGTCATGATATACCTATAATAGCAGTTTACTAGATAAAAGATTTGAAAATCCAATAAAAGCACTTATTGGAGGAATTCAGTCTAATTTACATACTAATGTAATAGGTTTTAAAGTTAAACCAAACTATTTTATTTCTATTATAGATCCTCTAATAGAAGAATGTTTATGTTTAAGAATTCAGACAAAAAATTCTGAAATTAATGATTTAGTAGAAGATCTAGCAATAAGTTGGACTTCTATAAATGAATATACCAATACGGCAGAAGTAGAAATTAAGGAGATTAATAAAAAAATAATTGAGTTATTTGAACCTAATAAATTTACTACAGAAATTTAGCCAAAATTATTACATTTAAAAGATTTATCAATACCAAGAGATTGGATGATAGATAGAATAAGTGGTGCTAGTATTTCAAAACCTGTAAGTACTATAGAATATATGTCATAAGGAGATAGATTATATTTTAAAAATAATGATATAACCAATCCAAATGATAATTTAGTATTACCTTCAAATACTCAAACAGAGGAAGGTGAAGATAATATAAGTACAAGTTCAACACCAATAGGAAAGAAAACAATTCAAATACCTATTTTTCCTACTGAACCTAGTAGAAATTCTAGAAATACTAGAATAGAAGATATACAATCTTCTACAATTATTCAACAAATGAAAATGGGAAAAAAATGATATTATTACATTCTCAAATTTTCAACCTAGAAAATATAATACATATATAGAAATAAGGGATGTAATTGGAATCAGTTTTGAAACCAAAGGTTAAAATTGAAAGTTATGGCTATTTCAGTTTTAGGGACTAAATTGAATAAAATGTAAAAATTTAAGAGAATTCAAAAAATGAAATTGAATAGGTATGTAACACTCGTTACCCAGTTTGGTAGCCAAACTCGAGCTACAAAGTACTATAGTCAAATCCAAAATAAAACGCATGTAATTCACATCAATTATTTCAATTAAACATGAAATCACTTTATAACTACACAATTAACATTCAAATTAAACATGAATCATACAATCATAATCAATTCAATGCATAACTATAACACCCATAGCTCGTTTCAGTCACCGGAATAGGGTTACAGAGTATTACCGTACAAAACAGAACAATTTATAGCCAATAAAAATTAATTTTCAAATTAATTTAATAAATACATAAAAAATTTCAAATTGGAATGAATCACGCATTTACGAGCCTTAAATCGAGCCTATTTAGCCTTAAAAATAGCTTTCGGACAACCAGAGACCAAATCGGAACAAATCAAAATATTTCCAGAAAATTGA
Organism: Gossypium arboreum; assembly: GCF_025698485.1. NCBI lineage: Eukaryota > Viridiplantae > Streptophyta > Magnoliopsida > Malvales > Malvaceae > Gossypium > Gossypium arboreum. The sequence goes on from NC_069081.1 coordinate 5,490,072, forward strand.
AAATTTTCAACTACAGGTGTCACACGGCCGTTACATGCCACATATAACCAAAAACAAACGATTGAAAATCTATCAAATCTAGGGTTGGATAGTGTGAGCTTCTCAAAGATCCGAGTGGCACGTTTCAAAAATCAAAATCTACAGAAAAGGAAAACATTAGGTAAGCATTATGAAATGCTTAGTAAGCTCATATGTAAATAAAACTTAACTTACCTCAAATAACAATCATGAATGTAAAAATAATATGAATAATCAAGTTTACCTAATTCATCAAAACATAATACAACAAGGTGAGTTATACTCATTTTCAAACTAACTCCAAATCATTCATAAGTATACATATAATCAAATTTTAAAATTTATCTTTCACAAGGAATTCACCAAGACTGTCACTAGAATCATTACATTTAGATGAAATAGAGACTTGGAATCTCAATAACATCCAAGAAGGATAAAGACAAAATAACTAGCCACATGGAAGAAATTAAAGGGAGGAGGTAACTTACAAAGCAAGGCATCTATGTACAAACAAAAAGATGATAAATGCAAAGATGATAAATGCAAGGATACGTGGAAGCCACAATAAATTTTACCAGGATATGTGGAAGCTACAATAAATTGATCCTTATCAGAAACACTATTCGGGATTGAAGAAAAAATTAAATAGAGTTTAGGAATTTTGCTATAAATAGCCATGTATGAAGCCTAAACAAAGAATCGAAAAAAGAGTTTAGTTCTTTTCTAAATTTACTCTAAGTATTCTCTTTGTAAACATTCTCTCTTTGTAAGAATCATCCTTTTCTTTTAATAAAAATTATCTTCCGCATGTATTGACTTACCATACATGGTGTAGAAAATAATTGAGATCCAACTGGTAGTCTTACCATTGGATAGGGAATATAATATCCTTGGTTAGAATAGAATGATGGCTGTCGAGAAGGCTTAATAAATCCTTGATTATGAGTTATTGATTTCCCTTTGTTGGGATTTTTATGAATTATGGTCCATTCTTCAACTTGTTCTAGAGGTTTTTTACCTCTATCCATAAGGCCTGCTAAGATAGTCAGCAATGATATTATCAGTGCCTTTTACATATAAAACTTCAAAATTAAAAGTACATAATTCATTATACTATCTAATTCTTCTAGATATTGTTTCCAAACTTTTGTCAGTAAGGAATTGTTTAACCGCCTGATTATCGGTTTTTATGATAAATTTTTCAGGTGCCAAATATATAAGAAAAGTTTTTATTCCTTTCCTTATTGCTAATAATTCTTTTCATATATAACATAATTAATTTCATTTGGTTTAAATTTTCCTGAACTATATCCACATACTAATTCTTCATTGTTTAATGTTTTAGCTTTTAAAATACATCCCCAATAATTTTGTGATGCATCTGTTTCTAAAATTAATTTATCACCTTGTTTAGGTAAATAAACCTTTGGAGTATAATTTATTTCGATTTTAGATTTTTATAATTTTGAATCTTTTTAGATCAGTTAAAAGGTTTATCCTTTTTAACTTTTCATATAGTTTGCCAATTTTTTGAGATAAGTTAGGAAAGAAATTTCTTCCATAATTGACTATTCCTAAAATTGTTGAAGTTGTTTTTATCCTCAATATTTTCAGGAAATTCTTTTATTTTTATTATAATATGATCTTGTAGTTTAAGACCATCTGCGATAAATTTAATCCTAAAAATTCTATTTCTATTTTTTCTAATTCTATTTTCTTAGGACTCAAAATGATTCCATATTTTATGAATTCTTGAGAAATAATATTTAAATGTTTTCTATGTTTTTCTAGTGCATCTGAAAATATTAAGATATCATCTATATAAACTACACAAAATTTTTATATTTATTAAATATAGAATCCATCCCTCTTTTCTTGGGATAAAATATTTACTAAAATTTGTATCAAAAAAAATATTTACTAAAATATTTTACTTGTTTAGCCTGATTAATTAAAACATCTTTTCTTGGGATAAAATATCCATCAAAAATAATATTTTGGTTTAGTCTTTTGTAATTAATTACTATCTTAGCTTTTCCTTTTTATTTCAAAGCATGGTTTCTTACTATAAAGGCTGGACTAGAATGTAGGAAGTTTTTCTATTAATCATTTTCTAATAATTCTTTGATTTGTGTGTCACATTCATCTATATCTTGTTTAGAATAGATCATAGGTTTAACTTTAATAATTTTATTAGGATTTTCTAATTTTATTTCACAATATCTCGGACTATTTTTCCATAATTTTAATGGTTCTTTACTAAAATTATCTTCTAAAACTTTAAACAACCAATGACTTGTTTCTAGTTGTGTAATTTGTTCTTTTCTTATTGGTGTAAATCCTTTATCACACACAAATTTATGATTTTCTATTAAAGGTATTTCTCTGAAGTTTTTTCTGCTGAAAATATTACTAAGTTTGTATCAATAGAAAATGGTAAATGATGATATATTAAATTATTTCCTAATAATATGTCTCCATGCATTTCAGGAAAACACAATATTTTAGGAATTACTATGTAAATTGGTATATTTCTAGCCTTAAATTGAATTATGGTTTCTTTACCATCTATTCCTATGGCTCTAATTGGATTTTTTATTAATTCCCATTTTTCTACAGGAATGGCATTTTTTCTACAGCTACTGGTGGTAGCTCTAGTATCTAATAAAGCATGTAAAGAATATGTTTTATATTCTCTAAATTGAAATGTTATTTCTATATATGTATAATATTTCCTAGGTTAAAATTTGAGAATATAATAATATCATTTTTTTCCATTTTCATTTGTTGTATAATTGTAGAAGATTGTATATCTTCTATTCTAGTATTTCTAGAGTTTCTACTAGGTTCAGTAGGAAAAATAGGTATTTGAACTGTTTTCATTCCTATTGATGTTGAACTTGTACTTATATTATCTTTATCTTCCTCTGTTTGAGTATTTGAAGGTAATACTAAATTATCATTTGGATTGGTTATAGCATTATTTTTAAAATATAATCTATCTCCTGATGACATATATTCTATAGTACTTACAGGTTTTGAAGTACTAACACCACTTATTCTATCTATCATCCAATCTCTTGGTATTGATAAATCTTTTAAATGTAATAATTTTGACTGAATTTACGCAATAAATTTATTAGGTTCAAATAACTCAATTATTTATTTATTATATAAACATATTCTTAATTAATTAAATATTATCTAATTTTAACATCAATTTTACAATTTATTCACTTTGGTCCTTTTGAATAGAACTAACCAATTAAACTTTACAATCTAGTCCTTTTTCACATTTAATATTAAAATATATTAATTTAATATCAATTTCTTCAAGAAATCATTAATGAAAACTTTCAAGAACTTTAACAGCTTTACAAATTGGTACATAAGCTAGCTAAATCAAACTCCCATAACCTTAATAATGTAAAAATTACAAAAAAAAAAAAACTTAATTAAACTCACCAATTGATCAACTAAATGTTGAAACCGCTAGGCTGATTCTCTAAACTCTTTGGCTATGACTTTCGGTGGTGAATGGAGAAGATGAAACTTTCTTCTCTTTCTCCCCACTTTTATTTGTTTTGTTTATTTTATAAATTTTATTCTTTTAATTAATTTAAATATAATTTTAATAACATAATCACCAAACATTCAGCTACCGTACACTCCAACATATTCAAGATGGATCATTTTCCAAATTAGACTTTGGATTAATTGCAATTTAAGTCCCCTAAGTCTTTGGCTAATTAAAAATTTATAGTGATAAAATTTTATAATTTAATTATTATACTTTAATTAACTATTAATTTGGCAAAATTACTAGACCAGAGTTTAATATATTTACAGACTCAATTTATAGAAATAGAGTTTCAAAATCATTATTTCTGACATCACTGAAAATTCGGGTTATTAAAAAAAAACATTCAAGATGCAAACATCATTTGAAACATAGTTTGGTTATAAACCATTGTTAATGAATTTAAAAACTTTTGGTTGTTTGTGTTTCTCTTATATTTCTCTGGTGAAAAGAGACAAATTGGATAAAAAGTCAGAACTAAGGATTTTTATTGGATAAAGTAGAGATATGAAGTTTTTGGAAATAAAGAAGTGGAATTGGGATGAGTCATGTGAGTAGTATTTTGATGAAGACATTAAATGATCTTTCAGTTAGAAGCATGATCAGGACACTTTCCAATATTTATTAGAGGTGTAATGTAGTTGTTTTTTAACCAACCGATTTTCTTGAAGCTATTAAACATGAAAAATGGAGGGTTGCAATGTAAGAGGAGTTGAATATTATTGAGAAAAATGACACTTTGGGAACTAGTGGACAGACCTTCACACAAGAAACCTATCGGGGTTAAATGGGTGTACAAAACCAAATTCAACCCTGACGATTCTTTAAACAAGTATAAGGCAAGGCTGGTCATGATATGCACAAATGTTTGGCGTAGTTTTTTCAGATACATTTGCACCAATAACTCGTTTGGATACTATACGAATGTCACTGACTGTTTTAGCTAAAAAAGGATGAAGGTTAGAAAGAAGGAGAACTACAACTTATCTACTGCAATACTGAAAGTAAAAAATGCAAATATTTTTAACTAAAGCTCTTCCTAAAATAAGATTTGAATTTCTACGCGAAAGGCTTGGTGTTGCATCTTCTAAGTCAAGGAGGAGTGTTGAAAGTGATGTCTAAGAATCTGCTAAGAATCAGTCGTTGCAACAAAATTTCTTTGCGATATTTAAATTTGATTTTTTATTTTTTAAATTTTGTTGCTATCTTTTTGTTACATTTTACTGTATAAAAACAACTTTGATCATTCAGTAAAATGTGTGTTCAGTGAATGTTTCTTTTTACCAACAGAGAAGGAAACTCAATGTTAAGACCAAGCTTATCATGCCAAAAAGATAAAAGACTCCAGGTGCTTGACGGCAACCCCAACAAACAAGCATATACGGAAACAAGCATAATTGGTGTCTTTGTTTAACATTTTCTTAAGTTTGTTTATGTTTATATCTGCATTTACTTTTACTGTCACAAGTGTTTCCTTAAACTCTTGTTGAATTACCAAAAAAAATATCCACTGTAGTGTAGCATAATCCAAAAGTGAAAATCAGGTGGGAAAGTTCTAGGACGTGACAACATCCTGTTGTCATCTGTGCATGCTGCTATCACATGGAAATAAACAGGTAGGAGTAGCGGAATGGCAGATAATAGGTACGTATCAATTATCATGCCGGCAGCAGCTCACTTATATAGATATATCCAAAACCCGTGGGATCCCCCACTACATTCGTTCAAAGAAAAATATTGGGAAGGAATTTGAACAAGCGATATCAGTTTCGGAGGTAGGATTCAGGATGCCCCACAAGTGGTTCCACCAAAGTTTACAGACTGGTTTAGGGTACCTCTTCCCCAACAAAGTCTCAAAAGTTGATTTGTCGTTGCTCCTTGGAATCTTCATTGCGATTTCCATAGTTATTGGGGAATTTTGATTATCTTTCTTGATGATAGCATGACCTGTGACTTATCCATATTTCCTTCCCTACATCTGGCCTACAATGTCAGTAACTTAGGAACTCTAGATTCACGGGCATGTATCGATTGGCGTCTACTTACATTGAATGGATTTCAATACTCAGTGAAGTGGATTCCCACTTCACCTAAAAATATGAAAACGACTTTTTCAACCTAAGCACGAGGATTAGGACACTAATTTTTTTGATATTAGAGACAACAATATAAACATCTTTGATTCTGAAAGCTTCTGTATGTAGTCAGAAATTGAATAATGAAGCTACTGTTTCACTTGGATAACTCCAATCCTTTCAAACATTAAAAATGATGAAAACATGCATTCATTTTTTTTTCTTTGCATCTATTTATAGTAAACAAGAAGATATACTTACGTCTTTGTTGGTCGAAAATGGAGAATAATGTAGTTGAAGTTGAAACACCTTTTTCTCGCCTGACAAACTCACAGGAACGGGTACATTCATAGCTTGGGAAAATACGTCTGCAACAGTGTCCTCATCATCGATTCATATTGATTATTTTGATGAAAAATAGGTTATTTCAATTAGATACATTTAATTGGTTGTAGAGGGAGATTCAATTACTTATCACTTTACTACATTATTTTAATTAAATTATGGATTGAAAAAATTATGTAATTAATTTATAAATATGATTTTGATTGAAATTAATGTAAAGTTGAGTTAACTCTTCAGTTTAAATTATATTTATTGTTGCGCTTTTGATAATTTTATAACTGAATTAGAATCCAATTGAGTGTAACATCAACTTGAGTTGATCCAATATATAATTTGATAAAAAACTTTGATTTGGTGTAATTATATTAATGAAACGTGACTTGTGATTCATATGTATATATAAAATTTTGATTTTGATTCAATTGTACATATTTGAAGAAATGAATACATACATAAATTTATTTTCATATTGGATTACTATAATTATTTGTATATTCAATAACGTAAAATAGTGCTATAATGTTGATAGTGATTTGTGAAAATTAAATCAAATCAAATCAAAATTTATTTATAACATTTGAAAAAATAAAATTTATGACAAATTTTAATTTTTACATAATATTTTGATTTAAAAAATATATATTTATAATATTTAAAAATTTCAATATTTATATATAATATTTTTACTTTTAATTTTTTGAATTATTTATATATTATATATGATTTTTTATATTTTTAAACAAAATATTATATATAATATTAAAAAAGAGAGTGATGTGATGCGTTCTAATAGCGATATGTGGACAATCAACGGTGGTCAATGTCGGTCAACATATAATTAGACCCAATACATGAAAAGTCCAACCAAGCTTTGTAGAACACAAGGGGCGGCAAACCCTAGTAATCCATAGAGCATGTAGTTCCCCCTTACCTCTTCTACTTAGAATAGAAATTGTATTTTCTATTAAAATATTTTATTATTTAATTAGATTTTATTTGAATAGGACTCTTATATTTATTCTCTATAAATAGGTATTATGTGTTGAACTATTACACACATTATTTACTTCGTCATTTTGTGTCAAAAAATCATGGAAATTTATTTTACAAAATAAATGCTACTTTTTAGGAAAAACACATAGTTACTGGTCAAATAGAGAATTAGCTTTACTACTGAAAGTCAATAAAAATTTTCATTTTGTGCAATTGATTCGTCTTTCTTTGAGGCCACACTCAAAGCAATAGGTGGTTCGAGAATAGCAGAGAAGGTCGTTCAATAGAAAATTGAGATCCACTTAACCTTATTGTATAAAACACAAATATAAATTTAAATAAAGTTTATTGCTATAAATATCAAAATGGCTCGGTTTTAAAGAAAATTTTCAAACTTCCGTCGTGCCTAAAAATATTATTTCCTAAACTTATTTTCCCAACAATACTTGGTTTTTATCCTAAGTTTTTAGAGGGGAAACTTAGAAAGTGAGAATTCTAATATAATAAATATTAAAGCTTGTAATCACTTGTATGTGGTGTTAAAATAGCGTATTATATTTTTAGGCAAGACCCGACAAACGTAGAAAATAAACTACGTAAACATGTATGTTCTTCATTGTTACTCATCAATTCGTGAAACAATTGACACTAATTGAATTTGTTTGCAAGTAGAGTTTTTATTCTACTTTTAGGCCATCTAAATAAAAGAAAACACAAGATCTATATGGTCCAAGATGCCCATCGAATTAACAAGTTACGACTAGCAGCAAATGAGGATGCAAACCGTAGCTCTCTAAACATAGTGGTACAACAAGCAAGACCTATTGTAGTCCTGCCAAGCCTGCACCTGCGCTTGCCAAGGATTGTTGGGTAAGGACAATGGGAATGATCTAATCCCCATGTACTCTTAGGCTTGAAGCTACCCTTCAAATGAGAAAGTATTTTCTCTATTTAGAATCTTCATCATTATTTTCTAGTTGCTACTGTCCATCGCTGTTTTTTTAGCTTTCCTCTAATTATTTCAGGGAATCCTCACTAACTTAAGTGCTCTAAATGCTAATTTTGATGCCCTTAAATTAGCCTTTCTCTTACAAATCCTTTGAAAACCTAGCCCAAGTCTCAAATGTTAAACATATCGTGAACAACCTTATTTCATCTCCAAAATGGCCAAACATTTTACTACTTTTAAACTCAAATAAATTTTTTTTTTTATATCTTAGTTAGTTTGTTTAAATTTAGTTATGATTATAATTATTCTGATATATTAATTGAAATTGTAATACCTTTTAAAAAAATTTAAGATAATTTTAAAATATATTTTTTATTGGGATGAATTTGAGTCAAATTTATGAGACTTAATTAGAAAATTTGAGGTGAAGAGAATTTTGAAATGACGTAGAAAATGAGTTATAAGTCTCACTTATGCCTTCATTCATGACTTTCTCCAACAAGAGGTGCATATTCCTTCATTACAGTACACACGAGATGCGGAGGGAAACAACTTTGAATTGATTTCCACATTCCTTGGTAATGGTAATTTTAATTTCCACAGCTTTGCGTCGAGCGTGAGTGTCACGGAGAAGAAAACGCGCTTGGACTTGTTTATTTTAATTCATGAACCAACCAATTGATTTACTATATATAACGCAAGAAAAACGGTGGTTTTACGTTTGGACATCAAGGTTGGAGAAAATCTCGTTTCACCATTACAAAATCTTTCTGTCTCCCCCCTCTCCCACTTTGCATACACCGGCGGCGCCACCTCTCCATCGCGGCCACCGCCCCTGCCACTATGCAATTCAATTATTATGAAAAGATCCTTTTCCTTTACCGAAACTAGTTTTTTCTGGTCCGATATTTCTTTTTCCAGCTCCAATAATACACAAAAAAACATCAATACAAAAACCCCGTTTATAGAATTTTCCATCTTTCTTTGCATTCCTTCGAACCTTGCCCTTTTTACAAGGAAAGTTGGGAACAAAACATTCACCGTTTCGTCGTTACCCTTGTCCTTGTGTTTTATCTTCCTGGGAAAAGGATCCTGGTCATAATTTGATATATTGTGATTTGAAAGGCCCTTGCTTGTTTCCAAGTCCGCTTAGGGCATGGAGGACATTGTGAAACAGATCTTGGCAAGGCCAATACAAGTGGCAGACCTTATAGTCAAGGCCGCAGATGAAGCACAATCTTTCAAACAAGATTGCCTAGAGCTTAAAACCAAGGCCGAGAAGATATCAGCGCTCCTCCGTCAAGCTGCTCGTGCCAGCAACGAACTTTACGAACGCCCGACACGCAGGATTGTGGACGACACCGAACAGGTCCTGGAGAAGGCCCTAGCTCTTGTCCTCAAGTGCGGGGCAACCGGTTTCATAAAGCGAGTTTTCACCATTATCCCTGCGGGAGCCTTTAGGAAATTAGCGATACAACTCGAGAATTCTATAGGAGACGTTTCGTGGCTGTTGCGCGTGTCATCCTCGGATGGTGAACATGATGATGAATATCTCGGGCTTCCTCCTATCGCAGCCAACGAACCAATATTGTGCCTTATATGGGAACAGATTGCCATTCTTTATAAAGGTACAGTAGAAGAACGATCTGATGCTTCTGCTTCCTTGGTTTCCTTGGCTCGGGACAATGATCGATACGGTAAGCTGATCGTAGAGGAAGGAGGGATCCCTCCTTTATTGAAGTTGTTGAAGGAAGCGAAGCCAGAAGGTCAGGAGAACGCAGCAAGGGCGATTGGGTTGCTGGGACTTGATCCGGAATGCGTGGAACAGATTGTGAATGCTGGTGCTGGCTCGGTGTTTGCGAAAATCCTCAAAGAAGGTGACATGAAGGTTCAATCCTTGGTGGCTTGGGCTGTATCAGAATTAGCAGCGCATTACCCCAAATGCCAAGACCATTTTGCACAGAACAATATAATCCGGTTTCTCGTGAGCCATCTCGCCTTTGAGACCGTTCAAGAACACAGTAAGTATTCCATTACTAGTAAGCAAGCCATGTCTGGTAATCCGGGTGGTGCGGAACCTAACCAGATGCACAATGTGGTTGTTAACTCTATGGCTATGAGAAGCCAGGTTCCTGAAGGTCCTAAGCTAAATAAACCACACAGTTCGTCAGGAAGTCACCACCTCCCTCCCAAAGGCAACCTACAACCCGCCAAGTCAAACCAGCATCACCATCACCATCACCATCCACAAGGACACCATGTTTCATTATCTGGAACTAGCATCAAGGGAAGGGAATTTGAGGACCCAGCCACCAAAGCACAAATGAAGGCGATGGCGGCTAGAGCTCTGTGGCAGCTTTGCGTGGGAAATCTTGGTATATGCCGAACCATTACGGAATCAAGAGCTCTATTGTGCTTTGCAATTCTATTAGAGAAGGGCTCCGAAGATGTACGGTCGTATTCATCCATGGCATTGATGGAAATTACGGCTGTAGCAGAGCAAAATGCTGACCTGAGACGCTCTTCATTCAAGCCTACAGCCCCTGCTGCCAAAGCTGTTGTGGACCAGATGCTCAAAGTCATACAGAAGGCAGAAGACACAGATCTCCTAGTGCCTTGCATCAAATCGATTGGAAACCTGGCCAGGACTTTCCGAGCAACCGAAACCAGGATGATTGAGCCATTGGTGAAACTGCTTGATGAAAGGGAAGCGGATATTACCGTGGAGGCTGCCATTGCACTTAACAAGTTCGCCACACCTGACAATTACCTCCATGCTATTCATTCAAAAGCCATCATCAGTGCGGGAGGCGCCAAGCATCTAATTCAACTAGTTTACTTCGGAGAACAAATGGTTCAGTTTCCTTCTTTGACCCTGCTGTGTTACCTTACCTATAATGTTCCTGACAGTGACAGCCTTGCAAAAGAAGAGGTTCTTATAGTTCTGGAGTGGGCATCAAAGCAAGCTCATCTAATGGGAGATCCTAATATTGCTGAACTATTGCCAGAAGCCAAAAGTAGATTGGAACTCTATCAAACTAGGGGTTCAAGAGGAGTCCATTAACTTGAATTTTTAATCATTTCGTGCATCATTTTCTGAAATAGTTCAGTTTTTGTAAAGTTTTATTCCACCGCCATGAACTGTACATACATTAGCATTGATGTCAACACTGTTATGGGCTTATGGTAGTTCTATAGGAGAGACTTACTATCGCTCTTAGGCAATAAAGATTATGCTTCTTACGTTAACCTTATTCTTTCACTTTTCTCCCTTCTTACTCTTGTTATCTTGCATACATACATCATCAATCTCTGCCCTACACATTTCCGTATGTAATCTCAGTCTAAATTTCGTTATTTCATGTTACTATTGTGTGTGTGTACCGGCTACATTCAAATTGCATGAACCAACTCACCTAATTCTAGAGGAAATTTGGATTTCGTTTGTTTCTTCACTTTAAACCGGTTGGGTTATGCTAGGTTCCATTTTAAAGAACAGAGGATGTTAGCCAAATACTGTCCATTATCGCTTTAATTTCTGAATAAAAACAATAGTCGCTTTAACTCAGTTGCTCATGCAATATGTAATGGATCCAAAGTCCCCTGCTTTCAGCTTTTTGAATTCTGGTTTTTGATTTGACATATGAAGCTGGCTTCACTCTGGGTCTCTTTTTTTTTTTTTTTTTCCCTCTTGTAAGTTGATCAATAGGATAGCTGTGAGGAACAAAAATCTCCTGCCCCTTTTGCATGCGTGCCCCTTCAGTGTAAGATTGAGAAAATCCCATTCTCTCGACAAACACGCAACCAAAATTGAACTGTTTACTTCTATAAAATCAACTGTCAAGAAAAGTATAGCCTAGTAAGAATTCTTTTCCATTCTTTTGAACGTAAAATTGAAGTCTTTTATTGCTGAGACTTTCTACAATAATTATTTTCTATATAGTACAATTAAGCATGAATATGACTTCGGAGGAAGATAAATACTTTTACATAACAAAAACATATTGCAACTCGATGCTGGATTTTTTTCAATGAAAACCATATCCGAGAGAAGCTTAATATAATCAGAAAAATCTTTCTTAATTCCAAGAGAAATACCTAGACGTGATCAAGTGGCCACACAAAGAAAGCTTCCAACAAGTATTGCTTGCCGATTGAAATCCCAAATGCAGCAAAACATATATTTGAAGTGTTAAATCCTATGGCTAAGGTAGCAGACTTGAGTCATTGTGAAATTATATATAGCCAATTGGAGGTGAAGACCTCGGAGCTTGTAGATCATAGTTCATATATATACACACAGACATAACATAGTTAGTATTTCCCAATAAAGATGAAACTGTGAAGTCTTCAAAGTTGAGGCTGCAATATTAATGATCCTAATTGATTATTGAAATAAAGAGAACTAGAGAAGTCAATATAATGTATAAAAGTAATAAAACAACCGTGTATATTGTGTTATTATTTGTTGGTATTGAAAATGAATTGCAATAGGCATCGCTATCTATTTGCCAGCAATATATATAAATGTCGACTATTTTTATGAGAGAGAGACAAATAAGAAAATAAATGTTGGAGGAAAATCTACCAAATGGTGGTAGCAAAGGCAATGTATAAAAGAATCAACTAGTCAAGGGAAAGGCCATAACCATCATGGTCTCATCTCCTTATGTGGTTTGTATTTGAAGATATCCACTGCTGCAGAGTAACACTTTAAGAACTAGCTTAAATCAGCTGAACTATCATGCACCCTACAATCAGAGAAAAGGGGAAGGGAGGAAGAGTTTCAGATTGCCCATAATCTATTAAATTTGTAAATTGAATGAGTTGATGCTTTAATGCACTTGGTATAGTTCTAAAAATATATCCACAAATCAAATATAGAAAGAGTCAAAACTAAGCTTATATTGACGGTAGATAATGATCTTTCTTCATAGCTATAGCAGAGAATTCCATCCAAATCCAAATTCGCCATTGTTTCTCCTCCGACAGTAAACAGCAAAAGCCATTTTATTGCCCAATAAAGAACAGCGGCTGCAATTATTATCTTGATATTCTAGCAAATAGAAGAAGTGGGAGCAAAGATGGAGAAATTGCAGCCATGGGCTTGTTTAGCGACATGCAGCTTCAGTTTGAGACAAAAGTAGAGCTGATGAGTGAAGTGGGAGAGGAGAGCTATTGGCAAACACTCTTAGAACCTGAAAGGTGAAAAGAGTGAAGGACCAAAGGCAGAACAGGTAGAATTTTTTATCTAGCAATTTGCAAAATTTGACTCTTCACATTCGTTTGATTTTATTCACCGTCTTGCTTTCAGATCTTCAGATTCTCTTCTTCTTCTTCTTCCTCTCCTTTTTTTTTTTTTTAATTGAGCGTTTTTGACTTTTTGTTTGGTTTAGCGTGGCTAGAGGCAATAATGGTACGTGCCGGGCCTCAACGAATGATAGGTTTGGGTCCGACTCAGCTTGGCCCAAAAAATGGGTTTGAATTTTTATAAATAACCCGGTTTACATATATCTAGTCTGGACTCGGCCCGCATTAAATTTCAACATTTACCAGTAATACAAATCTACCTAATGTTCAAATTTCAACATTTGCTGAATCTGAGCGAACAAATCCCAAAATGATTCTGAAAATGAGAAAAAATAGATACAAAAAAATAATAATATGAAATTGATGATCCGAAATGATTCAGAAATATGAAAATTGAAAACCAAAGTCCAAAGAGTTGGAAAACTCAACAAGTTGAACAAGAGATTTTGCATGAACAAGAAAGAAGAAAGATGCATGTAAAAACAAGCAAGCAATGGCATCTCATTTAAGGATGAATGAGGCATGCGTAAACATAGTACGTATTCAAAGGTTTGAAGGATCATAATCTCGTGTCTGTGTCACATAATATGCATGGGATAAAGATACTATAAAGAAAATAAATAATCCATATAACATCACAAAGCCATAAACCCAAAAACACCACTGTTTCAAAATTTTAACATTCCTACATTTGAAAACAGAAGGATACTAGGCATTTAAAAATGGTATATGAGGAAAATCAAATTCAATCCAAATTTTGTAATTTATTATTGTAATAAAATAACAAAACCACCATTACTTTGTTTAACTGGTGTTTACATTTTAAACCACCATGTCTTTTTCTTGTTTTTAGCTGCTGTAAAGAGTTAAAAATACAAATAAAAGTAGGATTTATACAAGTTTCGTGAGAAGTAAGAGCTTTCTTACCCAAACAAATTATTGTTCTTTACATTTTAAATCGGTGTAGGAAAAGGGAGATTTCTTACCCTACTTGGGTTCAGATTCTCACTTCTCAGTCTTGCTGCAACATTGGAAGTAGGCGACAGGGATTAAGGCTGAGGAAATTTGGGGGAAGGTCAATTCAGGAAATCAAGTGAGCGCCGACGATAGAGGAAGAGGCAGATGGAGTGGCCACCGGAGTGGAGACAACTATCGATGGACGATGACATTGGACAGGTGGAGGTGGTGAGCGGCAAATACTAAGGATAGGTTTAGTTCACTGTAATGGAATAAGGCTATAATTGAATAGAATTGTAAAGGAATAGAGCTGTAATCAGTAATTCAATTGTTAGCTTAAATGGAACAGAATAGAACTGTAATAGTATTCTTGTGTTTGGTTAAATGGGATGACCTTGTAATAGCATAAGGAAAAAAACTAAAATAACCAGAATAACCTTAGCAGAATATTTTTTAGATAGATGATTATTGTTATTGTTATTAAATTTTAATAAGATTATTATTAAAATAATTTAATAAAATAATAAATTTAACTATATTTTAACATAATTATTATTAAATATAATTTAACAAAATAATATATAATTTAATAAAATTCTTAATATAATTGTTATTATATGAATTAAAAAATCATTATATATAATACTATAAAAATAATATATAATCAACTTTATTATTTTAAAAGCGCAATACATATTTAATATGCTAAAATATCATTAGTGAAACAAATAATTTAATTATTCTACAATAAAAACAAAATATTAGAAGTAATAAATAACTTGAGAATTATATTTCACATCCAAACATAATATTCATATATGTAGCGGCGTAAAAAAAAAAATAGTTTTGGGGTCGCTAATTGTGGCGATTAAAAAAACTTGGAATTTGAAATTTGATTTTAAAATAAACCGGGAGTCGCCACCGATCTTTTTTCTAGGTGTGATCGGACACCTATTAGATTTCTTTTAAAAACGAGAAAAAGGCTGAGGTTAGGTCCACATTAAAAGCCAGAGAAAAATTAGGGTTCGGGAGTCGGTTACGCGTGAGGAAGGTATTAGCACCCTCGCGACGCCCAAAAATTGGTATCTCATAAACACGTGTTTCTTGATTTTCAAAAATACAAGTTCAAGGTAATATTCAATCGTGATCCAATTCAAAAGACGAAAACTTTCAATTTTTTTATTTTGAGAAGGATATACCGTCTTAACACGAGCCTAAAAATTCCATCCAACATAGCGATGAAACTTACGGCCTAATGTTACATCGATACATTGCCTCGCTTATTTAAAAACAAGAATAAGATTTTCGAAATAATGCTAAGTAAATTGATGTGAAATAAAAATAACTAAAGGAACTAGAAATATATTGAGGCGAATAACGAGTATGACAGTAATATAAGAAAACAACAATAATACATGCAAGATTAAATGTAATAATGGTATAAGATACGAGGAAACAATAAATATACGTATATATAAAAAATGATATTAAGAGTATGCACGTAACGTACTTGAGAAATATATATATATACATAATATATTTAATATGAACATATACAATATACATATATAATAATATACATGAAATAGTAAAAAAAATACATAACTAATAATATAAAAGATATATACACATACATAAAAATGTATGAATAGTAAAGAAGTATACAATAAATAACATTAAAAATATATATGTATAATATATAAATATAGAAATATATACATACATTAGAAATAATAATATGAAAAAGAAAACCATTAGTATATTACACAAATACATACATGCATATATATATATAAATAACAAGTATTAGAAATATATAATATAATATTAGAAGTATACATATAGTAGCATAAAAATATAACTAGTAATATTAAAATATATATATATATAAAATATATATTAAAACTTATATATAACATATATGAAAAATATATAATATTAAAACATTTACATAAAAATACCTATAAAATATTAGAAGCATATATAAATAGTACGTATAAAAATACGTATATAATATAATATTAAAATATTTACATCATGCATACATAATAAAATGACTACTAATAATGTTTCACAAGTATATAAATATATTAAATACATACACATATATATACTTAATAAAATATACGCTAATACATATAAAATATGATAGATATAATAAATATGTAAAGATTATAATTAATAATAATAAATAACCGAAAATGAAAACAAATCCAATCGAAAATAGGCAATAGACTAACAAAAAGGACTAAATCGAATTAAAAATAAAGTTTTTAGGAGAAATCTGAAATGACAAATAAAGGAAAATGACCAATTTCAATGCGCATAAATAGTGGGGGGACCAAAAGTGCAAAATTCCCAGTCATTAAAACGCTGTGCAGCGAAAAGGGATTCATTTATAAAATGGAAGAAATTTTAGGGCCAAATTAAAAATAACGAAAAAAACTCGACTGTAAATGCTCGGAAAGCGGAAGGACTGTACGCATAAATATCCCATTCGAACAAAACACGCGGATCCTCCCGCGGGTCGGGTCGGATGGATCGGCCAGGCAAAACGACGTCGTTTTGTGCCTGGCCTTTGAGCTAAAACGGCACCGTTTTTTACTTAGTATAAATACCCTAAAACATTAAAAAAAATTCATTTGCAACCAGATTAGAAAAAAAAAAGAGAGGGAAAGGAGAAGAGGGAGAGAAGGAGAGAAAGGGGAAATCCGGTAGGGTGCCGATCACCGGCCGGTCAACGGCCCGCCGTTCGCCGCCGGCGTCGCTCAAAAGGTAAATTTTTTAGTTTTTTTTTTTAAATATATATATATCTATTTTATGTTTGTATTAACAGAAAAAAATGAAGAAATATATGTATATATATGAGAAAATCGAAAAAAGAAAAATAAAAAGAGTAACCTTTTCGTTTTCTTTTGTTTTTCTTCAAATACCCACTATTGCTTCTATATTTTTAGATTGTTTAGGTCCCAATCTATGCTGCTTGTGAATATTGATGGTCACTGTTTTGTTTATTTTTGATTTTCGAAAAAAAAACCCTTTTACAGTGTTTCATTCGGCTTTTTATAGCCTATTTTGTTACAACATTTTTTAAGCTTCTTTCCATTGCTCCCTGTCGTCTGCTTTGTCTTGGTATTTGTTTTATTTTGCAGGGTATGGAAGACCAGACGCGTGCGTGGAGGCATGTGACGTGCGTGGGGAGTGGTGGTGGTAGTGCGCAAGGTGGCCCATGGTTGGCCACTGGTGAGAAGCGGCGGCAGACAAGATGGGAGCTAGGGTTTACTGCTGAAATCTTTTAAGCAAATGGGCTATTAGGGTTTGCTAATGGGTTAGGCTTAGTGGGCTTGGTTGTTTAGATTAGTGGGTATGGGTTAGCGGGCTTCTGACTTGGGTTTAAGATTGGGCCTCTGGGTTTTGGGGTTTGGGTCTGGTTGTAAAGGGGTATTGGGTCTAGTTTGTAATGGGTCAGTTTGTTTTAAGTGGGCTCCGGGTTAAGTAATATTGGGCTGGGGTTAAGGGTTTAATATTTGTAAGGGTATTGGATTTTGGCCCTAAAATTGGCCTGTACAATATATTAACAAACAATTACATGATTTCATTTGTTTATATATCATAATCCATATGTTATAAAATTTTACAACACCAAAAAATTACAACATTGTAATGACATTCTATCATGTCATTATACCATCCAAATATTACAAACACAAAAAGTTAGCAAAATATCATCAACACGACCATGATTTTTAATGGTTAGTAAGAAATCTTTTGACCCATTCCAATCACACAGAAAAAGGTAAACTAAAGAAAGTGAGCATTTGTGTTGGATGATCTAAAATTTTGCTCAATACGCGATAGCGCTCATCCTCAATTAAACCTTCTACTTCACATAATGTTGGATATAATTTTAGAGCACTTTCTTGAATGGTCATTTCTGACTTTTGTTGAATTAGCACTTCGGAGGCAATACTCCTACTAATTTCAACGCCAATGGTTCGTATATTTTCCGCCAATAAAGTGGCAACATCATTAAATGAAAATATGATCACTTGTATCAGAAATCATTTTTTTCTTCTTTGAAAATGTGGAATCACCTTGATTTCTAGCTGGTTGCGATTGTGTAGCTGAAAGATCCATGTCATCCAAAGAAACATCAGCTTCGCATCCATGGAAATCGTTTCTTTCTTTATGAGTATTTGTAGTAGCTACATCTTCAACATCTATTTCTTCAATAATATCAGTGGCTGTTTGAACATCTTTCCTAGTGGCTCGATCTTTTGCGTAGATGGCAGCAAGTTGGTCATAATAAGAGAAACTACGATGTTTGAATTGACCGGCTTCTTTATGACTCTATAAAAATGAGGAATTCATATTAGATATAAGTTTGGTCAAGATAAGATAATAAAGACTTGAAATAATTCTTACATTTATATATGAGTTCCACACTGCATCTTCAGCAACAACAAGCTGCCTATGCTCATCCCAGCCAAAACCGCTATTGTTTTTTTCCATCGAGCATGTCATAAATGATTGACCATGTAACACCCCTCGCCCGCATCCGAAGCCGGGACAGGGTTCGAGGTGCTACCTGACTTTTACTAACGCTTCTATACTAAACAAAGTCAAGAAATCTCAAACAATTAAAAATTTTTCTATACATCCGGGGTGGTTCGGGACTAAACCGAGAACTTAAGAAAAACTTGAAAAATTCATGCTTTAATCATTATAAACTCATCACGTAATACCATAGCACATACATGCATAATTAAAATGGATTTACAACCCCATAATCAAAATAGGCCAACCATACGGTTAAAGCCATATCACATACTCTAATATTTACACACCTATACATGCCATAGACCCAAAGTACTTGAAATCACTACACCAATAGCGTTAGCTCGACAGTGTGATAATATCTCCGGCGAACTCCAACCCGAGCAAACCTGGAAATCCTAGAGAACATGAGAAAGAAGGGGGGTAAGCTTTACGCTTAGTAAGTTCTTAAGAAAACAATTAGCAGCTCATTTACATGTTTTATCAATGTTTACAACATATACTCAATTTCATGACAAGCTATCTTCCTGAGCAATAGTCACTAAATTATTTATAACTGGAGCTACAAAACTCCAAATAAATTTCTGTTAATTTTTCCTGAAAATAGATTCATATATATTCTATCCATAAAATTTTTAGAATTTTTGGTTTCGCCAATCAATACCAGATTTTTCTTAAAGTTTCCCCTGTTTCACTGCTTGACTAATCTGACCACTCTTCACTACGAATCATATTTCTCATTGTACAGAATTCAAAATATGTTCTCGTTGACTTCATTTGAAACTAGACTCATTAAGGAGTCTAAGCATATAAAATTCATCTTATAACCATTCTTGTACAAATTATAATGATTTTCTAAAAAATAGAACGTGGGACCCTGAAGTAATTTGACTCCATCCCACGCCACTTCAAATATCTCATTATCAAAAATTCATATGCTTTCACGGTTTCTTTTATAAGAAACTAGACTCATTAAGCTTTAATTACATAATTTATTTAGCTTCTAAATCAACTCCCACAATTTATGGTGATTTTCCAAAGTCACGTTACTGCTGCTGTCCCAAGCAGATTTATTACAAATTTACTCTTTCACTCATTCTGTGCATTCACATTATTTAAACATGTATATCACCAATCAATTTCATCACATATCTATAAATTCACTTAAGCATCATCTCAATACAATACATCATGCTCAATGATTCGCACACAACCATTCAAATTAGCAATTATAAGATGGTTCCGCACATAGCCCACCCTTATCGATAATTTACGATGGTTTTATCCATACTCACATATATGGCATAGGTATTTAAATACTTCAGTGTCAACTTTAATTCAACCGAATTCAACCATTGTACCATTTCATAACCACAATTACTTTCGTCATTCATATCTAAATGGTATTTCACATAATTCACATAACCTTTCACCATGACTGAATATATCATGGTCATAGATATAGTTATAACATTTATTCACATATGTATCACATCACACTTATGATTTAATTCAAATCAAACTCACATATGAGTACATAATGCGTACCTGGCCCTCTTAACGTATTGAATGTATTCATTTGTCAATCTAACACGAGGTACCTTAGTCTTAGACTTTCATCAAATCACCGGCAATTAGCCTGCTAGGTTTTAAAAACCTGAATTCATTCACCGGCATTTCGCCTGCTAGGCTCGAGGCCCGATATCTTTTCACCGGCATTATAGCCTACTAGGCTCGAAAGCCCGAATAGTATCTCACCGGCATTATAGCCTGCTAGGCTCGAAAGCCCGAATAGTATCTCACCGGCATTGTAGCCTGCTAGGCTCAAAGGCCCAAATAGTATCTCACCGGCATTATAGCCTGCTAGGCTCAAAGGCCCGAATAATATCTCACCGGCATTATAGCCTGCTAGGCTCAAAGGCCCGAATAATCAAATCAACAAGTTCCATATAACATATTCATATCAATTAAGTACTAACATCATTCAAACATATATAATTATACATCTCAAACACTTTTCTTTCATCTCATTTTCACACTTAGCATTTGATAGCTTATGCATAACATTTCACTCACATTCATTTCAAACTTATCATTCGATTATAAAAGCACATTGTATATTTACCAACATGTTATACTTGCCATTAGGCCATATAAGCATGATACAATACACTATCATTTCATCTTTAACATTTGGCTAAATCCCTATCTTACAAGGAACACCGAATTCACATAATATATCATTTCACCGGCATTATAGCCTGCTAGGCCTGAAGCCCGAATATAATATTTCGATAAACAATTTGCCTGTTCTTTCCCACTTTCATAACTTATACTTCAATTACGTATAACTGAAACACATATCTTAGTACATCATTTAATAGTATCAAAGTCGACTAGATATGCTAGTCACATACGGCTCATAACTTTAGTTTAATATTCATTCAACACAAAGAACATATGTATATATATATACAATCAAACATCTTCTTAATTATGATTATTCAACTCTTAAGCATATAACATGATCAAACACAAACACTTAAGAACTTACCTTGGATTTTATCGGATAACTACGGATTGACTAATCGACTAGTTTCGCTTCCCTTTTATCCAAAATTGGCTCCTTATGGTCTTGAGCTTGAATTACACAAATTTAACTTATTGTTAATCAACTAATCAAGCATTGCATCATGAGCATATTCGGCTTTCACACATTTTAAACATAGTAATAATCATGCACATTAAATTCAAAGTGCAATTAATCCCATACACAAAAATATACGACACTTCACTTCCATCTACTTATATACACGTATCACATAAGACCATTTCATACTTTCTATCACCTAAACAAACAACAAATTTTCCAATTAATTTCTTGAGTCCACATTCGGCATCTATTTCTACAAAAACACATTAGCCGATTACCATAAATCATCTAAACATTTTTCACTTAAATCACACATACATATCATGCTAGCACATAACACCATGATTTTGTTCTAATTTGGACAGCCAATAATTTAAGTATTACAGCAGCATATTAATTAGCTAAGCACCATAAATTTGTCCTAATTTGGACAGCCAATAATTTACAGCATTACAGCAGCAAATTAATTAGTAATAAACTATCTTAAGTTCAATTTTAACTCCCTCATGCAGTAATCGAACAGCATGCAAGTTAACTTCCAACATTCGGTCAAAGCATTTAAATAAAAGAATATGCATGCTAAATTTCCAGCATTTGGACAACATTTCAACTTGGAAATTTTCCAGCCTTTCACCTTCAATATTTCGAATATTCACAAGCAAAAAGAAGAGTACAACTAATCAATTAAAATTTTTGAACATAATTCAAGGTATATGTTCAACTAAACATTCATGTTAACTCATAATCAATAAGGTATTAAGTAGAAAATAAAAACATTATTAGCATGCATGCTATTTACATACAACAACCATTCAACTTCCATCTATTATCAACCCTCAATACACAAAACATCAAAAACAACATCAAAGAAATATAAACATCCATGACCGAATGTCATCTTCATCAATTTACAAAAAAATTTCCATGAGTTGACTTCTATACTTGATGACCACTCCAAATATACAAGGATTTTCAATGAAAGAGCATTAAACATACCTTAATCTATACATTCACCATAGCCGAATGCCTTAGCTTCATTTCCATTTTCTTTTCTTTATGGTTTTCGGCAAAAAATGCAAGAAAGGATAGGTGTAACTTTGTTTTTATCACCATTTTCTATTATAAAAATTCATATTTTATCCATTTAATTTTTTAATATAAAAGACATGAAATGGCCATCACCCATCAACTATTAAAATGCTAAAATAAAAGGCATATTATCTATCACCCATCATCTTGGCCGGCCACTATATTAAAAGTGGTCCATTTGACATGCAAGTCCCCCATGTCAATAATTCATGCATTAATTGGCCACTTTAAAATTCACCTATCACATTTTCAAGTCTTATCACATGAGTCCTTTCTTATAAATTAACACCTAATTGATAAAAATCAAGGCGTGAAATATTCACACATACAAATTCCACATACAATAAGCACAGAATATAACATCTAATTATTTTTGTGACTCGATTTTGTGGTCCCGAAATCACTTCCCGACTAGGGTCAAATTAAGGCTGTCACAGACCAATCCCTTTTCAATGTCCTAATCCTTGATTCAAGATTAGGTTTAGCCTTCAACATGGCATTGGGTAAAACTTTTTCTAACATTTTTTCCAACTCATTTAAATAACCGGCTTTGAATCTCGTATCATCATTAAAGGTTCCAACATTGTGCAAGTCAACCATACAGGTAACCAACGTAACATCTTTTTTAGAAACACATTTCCTTTTGGTTCCTCGAGAATTTTGGGAAGAAACACTTGATTGTGAAAAACCTGACATAACTATCTTAAGAAAAAAATTTAAAATTAAGTTCAATATTATGAATCAAAAAGTCAACATTTTATAAAATTATAACACATGATTAATCAAAAGAAAATAAATTACAATTCAACAAGTCTAGTACAATACAAAAAACAATTCAAACACCACCAAAGTTTCATAAACTAGATAAATGAAATAACATAAACAAATTAACGTTTACTACTTTTCCCCTAAACCTAAGCCATTCATCGAACATTTGGTTGGCTAGTTCCATCCTCCAAGTAGCCCATGTATCTGATGGATGAATATTTACGATATTCAGTTCATCGTCATCTATCACATTACTAGGTAATCCTTCTCCCAACTCTGCTTCAATAGAATCAAGACTCATATAGGTTTCAATAAAATTATGGAGCAAACAACATGCAATAATGATTCTATTGTGCACCATCACAGGATAGAATGATGGACTCCTAAGTATTCTTCATCTAAGTTTTAATAACCCAAAGCATCTTTCAATAACATTACGTGCTAAAGCACGTTTCATATTGAAAAATTCTTCCAGAGTACTTAGCTGGTAATAGAGGTGTGCATGGGCCGGGCTACTTGGCCCGACCTGAAGGACTGCTCAAAAAATGGGAGGGTTCGGGTAAAAATATAGGCCCGAAATATGGGTTTGGGTAAAAAACGAGGCCCGTTTAAAAAATGGGCCGGGCCTCGGGTAAAACTTTTTTGTCTCGGGCTCGGCCCAACCCGAATTATATACTAAATATATATATTTTTATTTTTAATCATATTTACATTTTATTTTCAATTTTAATATAACAACTTTTTTTATATTTTCAATTTGTGTATTGTTTTAAGAATTGTTTTAGTCTCATTTTTATTTATTTCTTGTTTTAATATTTGTTTTATGTTTTTTAATGTATTTGATTTATTATATTTTAAAATTTTTATTTAATGAAATAAGTTAAAAAAATTTAATATGGGTTGGGTCGGGCCGGGCTCAGGCTTAACAATTTTATTTCCGGTCGGGCTTGGAAAAATTTTTAGGCCCATATTTCGAGCCCTGCCGGGCTGGGCCTGGGCCTAAAAAATGGGCCTAAAATTTTGTCTGTGCTCGGCCTGAACCCGGCCCGGTCAGGCCCATGCACACCTCTAGCTGGTAACCCTGATGCCACTTATTCAAATGATACTTTGTCCTTTAAGAGGTGAAAGAAATCCTCCCTCACAATTTGTGTATCCAGCATCAACTGGATAATAACAACCTATAAAAAAAAACTATTTGTCATGGTTAATTTCCTAAATAAGTATCATCTTAAAGATTAATTCAAAGTCCTCTAATTTTGTATTTTACTATGAGGAACTTTTAGTCCATGTCTCCTACTAATGGCATCTCGAAGAACCCGTCCATCAGTAACAGAACCTTCCCAACCAGGAAGAACATAAACAAAATGCATATCAGGTGTACAAACACCTAACATATTAGTTGCTATGTCCCCTTTTCACGTTCAATATGTAGGCTTATCAACTATTGGAACCTTAATCTTGATGTGGGTTCCATCTAAAACACCTAAGCAATTCTACATCACATGTATAAAACCTCGAGTTAGAATACTATATTTAAATCTAATTCAACTAAATTATGTACGAGCTATATATAGAACTCACTCCAATACCTTGAACCATTTCCACCTTGGGTTTGTAGAATTAGTTGTAATTGGCTCTGCCTTTTTAAATAAAATATCTTGTAAGTGTATGAAAACATTTAAAACATTATGAAATGATCTGCTAACAATTTTCCCAACCCTATAAAGTGATGCTTGATAACTCGATTTTTAAGGTGATGAGAAATGATATGTAAAAACATTGCCACTTGCTTATCAACAAGCATGTTCCTTGACGACTCCAATCCCCCTAAAGTTTGTAATATCTCACATAGTTTAAAAAATGTAATTTTTTTCATCCTAGCTTGTTCAATACAGGTCTCGTCACTAGCATATACAAGTCTTTTCACATAATCTTGTTTTGCATAAAAATCTAAAATATAAGATCTAATCCTTGGTTTATAAGTATGTAGGCTATGGATGGTACCCAATGTAACTAACAACCAACTTACAACTGTACATATTTGCAACCATATTGTCAATGCAAGACCAATTCTTTTACACCTCACACTTTGTACTATTAAAGGCAGATGTGCCATTACTGCAAGATATTAAAGTGTTACATATCTTCAAATCATAGTAAAAGGGTCACATTTAATACATCCACATCCAAATAACATAGTTTCCAGTTCTACAGAAATATACATATATTATATGAAAATTTTAAAATATTAGATCCTTAATTTACCTTTTAAAATGTTTGTATTTATCCTTACATTGTAATTAATAAATGTTTTATTTGAATTAATAATTGTGATGTAACACCCCAAACCCAGCCTAGACGTTATGGTCGAATCTGGCAATGTCACATGGAATGGGGTTTGAAATCGAAGTTATCAAGTTAAAACCGTCTCCGTTTAATATCTTCTATTTATCTTTCATAAATTTCAAAACCATTTCCTCATTAATTTAATTCAATTAAAACCATATTTTGTAGCGAAAGCTTTTAAAACCGTGATATTTAAAGGAATTCGTTCCCGTTTAGGAAAATGTCATTTTGAATTAAACCGAGCTTTTGTTGAGTTTGCAGTTTAAAAATCCATGAACAGTGAAAATCCAAATTAAAAGCCACAGTCCAAAAGTCCAATTTATATAAAAAATAACCCAGAAAATAAATAGGAAATAAATATCATAACTGAAATTAAAATAGTTCAATAACCATGTGGTCACCGTCGAGTCCTCCGCCGCACCGATCCTTCTAAGTCTGGGGGTTACTTGGACAGATAAAACAAAAAGGAGTGAGTTTACAAAAACTCAATGTGTAATCCCCACAAAAGGCATGCATACAATCAAACACAACAAACAGTCAAATGCAGGCTGGCCTAAGCCCATTTCAGTTTTAGTAGCAGTCCGGACCTTAGCCCTTTTTAGTTTTAGTATCAGATATGCATTAGGGCCTAAGCCCATCACAGTAACAATATCAGATATACATTAATCAGTAAACAAAATCCTACCCAACCAGCCTCTACACACCATCTCCGTCCATCCTTACACTTCATGTGAGGTTTACAACACCCGCTCATCTTTACACTCAAGGTAGTATCAAATGGGGCACATAATCAGTAAATTACAGCTGAGCTACCAGATAATAGACTTAAGAGCATTTCAGTACACTTCCTCCAAATATCAAGATCCCAACCCAATGCAATGCAACATACAGTATATGACATACTAATACATGAATATCAGTTATATATATAGTTCAGTATTCATTCATATAATCATCATGCTCAGTACATACATCATACATATGGTTCACGCATTTAAAGGTCTAAGTAGTACTTACCGACTCTACAGTAGGTTCACAGTTGACTTGGGCGACCCGTGCAACCTTAGAACACATTTCAATTAAATGGGCTCACACGCCTAAATTAGTCCAACCCGTGTGTCGCACACAGCCTACCTGGCCATCACACGGCCGTGTCTTGCGCGTACGGCCTGGCCTCGTTGACCACACCCCTGTGTTATGGCACACGGCTTACCACATAGGCAACCACACGCCAGTGTGGCGTCGACAGTGGGGTTTTTGGCTTTCGCTGAAACCCTATTTTTTGCGTTTTCGGGTACACACCTGGTATCGATACGATGTGAAACCACTCCCAAGCCTTCTAGAACCTATAAACCAGATTAACCAACATTGATTTAGCAATTAAATCTCGAATTTATCAAACCCAAATCGAGCCAAACACACTCATTTACTGCAATCACACCCGTTTAATCGTACAAAGCAAATCGTTGAAGTGAAACTACTGTTCACTACTGTCCCCTACATAACCAATTACTGAACTTCAATCTCCAGAAATAAAAAACTAAACGAACACAATGATCCCACTTACCAGAATAGTGCGAAAGACCAAAATAACGAGACGAAAGGACTACGATACGAAAGATTGAAACCGATGGAGGAAAAGGAAGAAAAGAAAACACAGGGAGAGGAAGATGAAACGTCAGATTTTTTTTTCCAAAAAGAGGGAGAGTCGAAATTTTGGGGGAAAAAAACAAAAAGAAGATCCCTAAAAACTCTCCCACTAACCCATTACTCAGAGTTCAAGTTCTAACAAAACTCTCACCGTTAGCCGAGCAAAAATAATCTCCCACGCTTGCGCAAGGATTCAAACTCTAAACCTCCAACACACCAATACATCTTAACCACTAGACTAGCAAACCCATTCTAATATGATTTTACAAATAATTCAATATAAGCCCACTGAACAAGATAAAGACTTAAGTCAAAAAAATACCAAAATTTGCCAATTGCAAGGCTTGAACTTAAAACCTCCCACACACACTCTCAAAACACTTAACCACTAAAACAGATACAAATTTATGTCACATTTTAATAGGAAAAAAGTAAGAATTTTGAGGCGTTACATGTGAATAAAAAATATATATTATTTTGTTTGAATAGCTAAAATTAGTAAAAGGAAAAAAATAATATGAATTTAATAATTTTTATGAGAAAAGAAAATAAGGTCTTAATTTCTTTTATTTTGTATTAACTCAATTTGATTATAGGTATAGAGTGTGTTAAATATCTTAAAAATTATGTATTTTAAAATATTCGATTATTATTTTATTTAAATAAAATCTAAAACTCCATATACATTACATTCTTATCATAACATGAATTGTTTGTAGCATTTTACTTTCTTTTTATTTTTTGTTTTGTTTGTTGAGATAATTTTTATAATTGAATAAAAGAAGTTCAACTCTTCTATTAAAAATAATGAGTTCACATGCGTTTTGGTATTATTAATTTTAAAATTTTAGTCTAAAATATACTAAATTAAATACACTAAATTAACAATTGTAGATAAAGGTTTTTTGAAATAAAATATGTTTGTAGTGTTAATTATAATCTTTAATCAAACAATATAAGTAATATAAAACATTGTTTAAAGACCAAAATTAAATATAACATAAATTAAAGATATCGAAAATAAAAATAGTTTAAAAATATTAAAAGATTAAAATAGTTTTAAATAAAACATATCGAAAATAAAAACATATTAAAATTAAATATAACCAAAATGTTCTTGTTTAAAGTAAAAAGCTCAAATCCGAATTATAAATGTAGTTTAACATGTATAGATTGTCTTTCCCGTATTACTAGAAAAGAGTAATGGTATATTCATTCCAATGAAGATATTTGTTGTTGTTGACTCTTGACATTTGACAGCCTACGAAAGCCTCTTTTTCCATTAACAAATTTCATCTTTCCAAAGTTGAACACATAACCAACTTACAACAAAGACATTGGGATGGTATTCTTACCTTAGCACGTCCTTGAGTGATATTTTTCTCCTACTTGTTGCTACCTTCAATCACTCCTTTAGCTAAAACACACAAACCATTCCATTATTTCAAGAGGATACACATATAACACATAATGGTTCCAACTAAAAAATCAAAATAAAAATAAACTTAACAAAAAACCAAAGGCAAAATGAATGAAAAACATGAAACCAATAAACTAAAAATAACACATAATTTTACATAAGGTTGAACAATTAAAGCATACTCATCTAGTATATGACTAAACTAAAATAACTCAAGCAAGTAGTGCAAACATGCAACACCGATAAAACATGGAAAAAAAAACAATTTAAAGAATGGTTTAAGGTATATCACACTAGAAATGCAAGTTTCGTAAGATTACACGGTAAAAAAATGAACAACAATAGTATTTAAAAATTTGGCACCAATATGCTAAAATTTCCTTTAATTCTGTATCAACTTTAGTCGATTCATTTTTTTGAAAATAATGTCAAATTTACACTATACTCTATTGAGCTAAAAAAACACATTGTTATAAATCTCAATTATTTAATTAAAAATAAAATAATTTCTCCTACAAATATAGACTTACTTCTATTCTAAGCTGTTACCATGTTCTGTATCATTTGATGCGGTTATAAAAATTTGAAAGAGCCAATGAGAAAATCAATAATATGTAAAAATAATATTAGAAGTATAGTTCATAATAGAAATTTGATCGATGCATTATCAAATTTGTAAAAAGGTATACTGTATCCATATCAAAACACTCAAATTGACATCATTTGGTTATAATGTGTTGTCTAATTTCTGATTTTCACTAAATTATGTATTTGGACTTTTTATGACCATAAATTCATTTTACCAAGAAAAAAGAATAAGCAAATAACCCTAAACTTCATCAATTAATTAATTATCAGCTTTTAACTGGTAAACAAGTCCCACCTTTAATTGGTAGCATAAAGCATATATTTGTTTATGCATATCTTATAATTGGTTTGTTTAAATAGAAGGTACAATAGTTTAAAGATTTTTATAAGTACATTAGCTAAAATGAATCTAGATTTCGATTTTTCATATTTTTCTACATGCTAATGAGAAAAAGGCTTGCATAGATGACTAGACTAGAATGAGAAACACAATGTTACAAGTTCTATCAAGCAGAAAAAATAGTCCTAATTAGCAACAGAAAACCAAAAATTCAGTCACAGTAGCAGCAATTAAATCTAAATACTAATACATTTTAAACCTTCATGATGCACTAAGGGAATGATAGCTAGGCTTATTGATGTGTGGTGCTAAAATAAACCCACCTGTATGTTAAAGTACATGCCACGTGATAATTTATTGCCTCTAGATGTGTGGGGGGACTATGAGTAGTGATGAGAGAACAAATACCATATCAATTAAAAGTGGGTTATCACAAGTCTTTAAATAAAGGGGCCTTTCCACCTATACCAAACGGTTTTAGGATGGGAACCTCATAATAATTTTTGACAATTGCTCCATATGGGCTTTTATAGTGCAAGTCATTGCATAACCTCAGAATAAATCAAGTAAACTCATTGAAACAATGCCATAAAAGCAACTCGAGTTATTAGTAGCTACAAATACTGGATTTGCAATCAGTCATTGAGTAGTTGAGGCTCGGCATGTAAACCTTTCCTTAATAATTCACATTTTTCTATTCAAATCCATGTCCATATCTTTTATTACAAAAAAAAAATAAAAAAATCAAGCCATGTCAAATCCTTGACCAAAATTTACTTTGCTCATGTCCTCTTCATATAGATAAAGTAGCCACCCTCAAAGAACCTTTGACTCAAATTATGCATGTCTCAACAGTCCAAACTATTTTGTAGTTTCCAGCCAAAACATAGAATTGAATCTTGAAAGAAAATAAACTTGAAATTCATATAAGTAAAATGAAGCTACTTATTGAGGAAATGAGCCATCATAAATCAGTGTGAGAACTAGAATTTTGAACTTCAATAACATTAAGCAAAACATATTAGAAAACTACTTCCAGTCAAACCATTTCTACTATAAAAGGGTTTTTTCAGGGATCAACCAGATAATTCCAAGAAAATCTATAAACACAAATGAAAGCAGTTGCATAATTCACAGAGACTCAGAATGATCATAGCCCCAAAAATACAATATAGTGCTACTGATCAGAATTCAATTCACATGCTCTCACTCAAGACTCAAACGACAAGCATACCAACAGTAAAAAGTAAAGTTGAATAAAACCAATTCAGGAACTCATTAAGATGTACAGAATGAGATACGGAATAAAATGAGAAAAAATTCAAAAAAATTATGGGTTTTGGTAAATATTTAATATTCCAGTTAGTACTGCAAGCAAGAAGACAAAAAATCAGAAAAAAATCACTATCAAAATTCAAGAATCACTATCAAAACACCATGAAAGGGACATTAAAGTTCAGTAATATAAAACCAGTATCAATCTTTAAAATTGAAAAGAAATCTATTATTTCTACTAATTTAGCAAAAAAAATTAGAAAAAAGGAAATCAAAATGGGAGAAGAGTTACCTAAGGGAGGATTGCTCATATTGGATCACCATCCAATTGTTTCTCTTCTAAAGTTTCCACCTCAATCGAAAGCAAGAGAAGGCCTTGTTGAGGGTTAGAGTTAGAAAAACTGTAATACCCCTACCCGTATTCATTGCCGGAATAGGGTACGAGGCATTACCGGAGTTTACGAATTAAATTTTTTTTTTTATATTCAATATAGTCCTTTTATAAATATCTAACCTTCCCTGTAATATTAAATCGAGACCAATCCACATCAACCAAATCAATTCAACATATTTTCATGATAGATTCATGCATTTATATAAAATAACGTCATCACATATCTATAACCAGGTTTGTTAACCATACTAATGGCTAACTTTACATTCATTTCACGTTAACATTTACTTTGTTAGCTTATACATGCCATTGATTTCCAAAATAAAGTTTCTTTATATACCGAAATCCGAGGTTGATAAAGTGTGATGTGTCTCCACCAAACCCGACCTCCGAGCTCTTAACACTACAAAATAGGGAAAAGGAAGCGGGTAAGCACTTTGTGCTTAGTAAGCTCATGTAACAAGAATTATACTTACCTAATATTTTCAATACAATATAATAAACATTCATATATCCTTTCAATGCATTATTACCCTAATATGCACAAACTCAACATTCAAGTTAGGACAATAATTTCCATGTACCAATAATATATACTATGATTTCCATTTCCTTGTTATTTTTCCATATTTATCCCGTTGAATTTATCGAATTTTGATGGATTTTCAGAGGTACACTTTTAGTGTACAATTCGGTCTGTCAATTCATATTCATGTGCGCACATTTCCATTTCGAGAGCACACTCATGAACCTCAACCTTGCAATGGGATTACCATCCAAAGCTAAATCCTCATAATATAAACTCATAGAGTATTGTCGGGATTACCACCAGGCTAAATCCCGCAACGACAATTACTCTAATGAGCTTGGATCTGAATTACCAGTCAAGCTAAATTCAGACCCTAATTCGATTACCCGTCCGGCTAAATCCATTTTACACATATTCTTCGGAGGGCTATATCAGATAGGATCACCCGTCCGGCTAGATCCTTTTCTCATCAATTCCTTTCGTAAATCCATCAAATTTTCCTTTCATTCAAACGGATTTCTTCCCATTTTATCAAATATATCAATGTTTCATAAATTTTCATACAATGAACATTCAAATCATATTCATATCAAAACATGCATTTCAAGCATTTAAGAATATAATTCAAGTTGCATGAACTTACCTTGATACTTGTTTGTAAACAGTAAAAATCTATTAATCCGGAACTTTTTCCTTTCCTCGATCTAAATTCGTATTTGAATCTTCTGGATCTAAATAAATAAATTTAATTATCAATTTAATACATTTCATGTTCATATGCAACATTCTCTATAATTCAACTATTATTTATAGTTCATTCAAAGCTTTCTACTTGAGTCATAGTCACTAAATTATTTATAACTTGAGCTACTGAACTCCAAATTAAGATCCGTTAATTTTCCCTGAAAATAGACTCATATATATTTTTACCATAAAATTTTCAGAATTTTTGGTTTATCCAATCAGTACATTTTATTCTTCAAAGCCACCCCTGTTCTGTTGTCTAACAGTTCTGACCCTTCTTCACTAAGAATAAATTATCTCTTTATACAGAATTCAAATGATGTTCTTGTTTGTTTCTATTAAAAATAGACTCATTCAGAATTCTATACATATAAATTTAAGTCCCTAATTATTTTTATTAAATTTTTATAATTTTTCAAAGTCAGAACAGGGGAACCCGAATTCATTCTGACCTTGTCTCACAAAATTCATTATATCTCAAAATTTACAAATCCATTGCTTACAATATTTCATCTATTAGAAACTAGACTCAATAAGCTTTAATTCCATATTTTGTTCATCTTCTAATTCGATTCCTACAATTTTTGGTGATTTTTCAAAGTTAGTCTACTGCTGCTGTCCAAACTGTTTTAGTGCAAGCTGTTTATTACCATTTTCCCCCTAAGCTTTTAATAAATGATAATTTCGTCCCTACTCAATTAGCCTCTCAATTGAGCTGATTTTTCTCAATTAACATTTTATTCTATCACCTTAAACTAGTTTACAACCTTTAGGAATCATAATTTCAGCAATAGACTTTAATTCCAAACATTTTCACAATTAGGTCCCAAAAATCAATTTCCATTGAAATTGCCTAATAAAATCATCTCATAAACAAATTAAAGCTTTAATTTCATTCTATTTCATCATAAACTTACAGCACTCAACCATGGTGACTTTAAATTTCATCCATGAAATCAAAAATTAATGAATTTAATAGTAGGATCTAGTTGTAAAAGTCTTAGAAACACAAAAATTACAAGAAAAAGGCAAGGATTAACTCACTTGGTGCAAAAATTATGAAATACCAGCTTAGAGAACCCTCCTATGGCGTTTTTAGCTGCTGGAATTGAAGAGAAATGAAGAGAAATCTAGATATTTCCTATTTAGTCCTAGTTTTATTTAGTTAATTTTGCAATATTCCAATTTTACCCTTAATTTATCAATTTTTCTGCTGATTGCATACCCTTGCCGTCCAGCCCAAATAACTTTTGGGTCTAATTGCCTTTTAAATCCTTTCTCATTAGACTAATAAGTTATTTAATCACTCTAGCAACTTTTACACCTATTACAATTCAGTCCTTTTCATTTAATTGACTACCCAAACATTAAAATTTCCTAACGAAATTTTAATACCATATTAATAACATTTCATAAATATTT
Source organism: Gossypium arboreum (assembly GCF_025698485.1). Taxonomy (NCBI): domain Eukaryota; kingdom Viridiplantae; phylum Streptophyta; class Magnoliopsida; order Malvales; family Malvaceae; genus Gossypium; species Gossypium arboreum. Next base: position 5,524,074 of record NC_069081.1, read on the forward strand.
ATAAAATTATTTTTAACTCGGTTTTACGAGATAGAGGTCCCGATACCTTATTTTACCCAATTTCTTCAATAATTTCTTTTTCTAACTAATCACTAAATTGATAAAATTTTCCTATCAATATTTTCATACGATTTTCCTATCATATAAATTTTCAAGCAAAAATATTGAAATAAATTTCTCTTTAAATCGGATTTGTGGTTACGAAACCACTATTCCGATAACATTGAATTTACGCTATTACAAAAACGATTCTTAGATTAAAAGCCTTGTTAGGGTTTGTCAAAGGGAGATAGGGTTGGTGAGATAAAAACATGAAAAAGAGGGAGATAATGTTGGGAGGAAATAGGAAGAAGAATGAAAAAAGAGGAAAATGCTTCAAATGTGAGAAAGAAATGAAGGGTAAAGTTGAAAGTTTGACCTAATTTTTCATCCACCCATTCCCTGAATCATTATTCCGTGGGGAGACCACCGAATTGTAAACGGCACTTTTTCCTTGAATAATCCCGTATGGAATAGGGCTGTAATAGCTCATTACAGCCAACCAAACAATGGCTTAGTGATGGGCCCACTGAATTCAACTATAATGTATTAGTATTACAGTTAACCAAACATCCTCTTAAGGCTACGAATTTTTGTTTTGGAATTGATTTGGGAATTGAAATTTGGGAATAAGTGGGAAGGGACGGGAGATAGAGTGTACACCTAAAAAATTAAAAATAATTAATATATAAATTTGGGTCGGGTGATCGCCTATAAATTTGGAAGTATTCTAAAGATCGTACCCAATGGAGGATGGAATAAATAATGAAAACACGCAATAACAAGTCTAAGTAGTACTAATTATTTCCTATATTACGATGAACCATAAAATAGATTAAATGAGTAAAAATAAATAAATAAGTAACAAAAAGAAATAAATAAAGAAAACTAAACAAACGAAATAAATCAATAAACCAATTAGGAAGATTAACTCGCTTCAGAGTTTGCGATCAACTTCGAATTAGGGTTTTAGGGTGGATTAGCTATCAATTAACCAATTATTACCTCCTAAAATCTAATTAACTAATCGATTAGTTGATACTCTCTTATCTCTCGACCTCACTTTTTCAACTAGAATAAATTACGATTTACTCAGTTCGACTTATCTCCCGACCTCGTATTGCCTATGATAACTTCCTAAGGTTGTCAACCCAAGTGGTTTAAGCACATGTAATTCTTATAAACTAATCCTTTTCAAGAAACCCTAAATCCTCCGTTAACTACATCCTTATCCACTTGTTAATTTCCTTTCAGGGATTTAACTACTCATGTTATTCATAATCTCTCTCTTAATTGTATAAATCATGTGAAGAATACGATCAATTCAAAAAAGGATATTTGAATAATTGTGGATGTAATATCAAATGACGAACAGAGTAGTAAATCTCTTGATTGGAATAAAGAAATAAATCGATGCAAGAACAAGTAAGTTGAAATACTTTGATAATATAAATAATCTCTTGAACCAAAATTGATTTCAAGAGGAAAATAAGAAAGTTATAAAAATCTGAAAAGAAAACAATCTAAATCTACTCCTAAACTACTAGGGTTTTTGAAAGTGTCTAGGATGACTTGGTTACATCGAACCCCTAATATCTTATTTACAGAGGTGTTGGTAGCCCAAATTAGGTCTTAGCACGTACTAGGTCTTCGTATAGGTTTGATTACGCGGACGAAAATAACCTTTATAAACTTCGGCAGCACATCGATGTGTCACACCACACCAGAAATCTACCTTGTGTTGTTTGTTTTGTGATTTGACATCCCAGGAAGCTTATGCATCACTCGACCCTTGTTTCCACATTATTGGACCTTTATATCTTCATCCTACACACTCAATTGAACATATTAGCACAACCTAAGGCCCGTGTTAATCTATTAGGTCACAACACCTATAAAAATGTGTTAAAAATATTTATTTTTATTAGCTTCTAATCTTAAGGCCTAAGTATTGAAAACATAATACAAAATACTAAATTACTTAGAAAACAAACTCCTTAAGCGTGGAATTGACCCGAATTAACTACTACATTTGATAGCAGGTCAAATACCCCCACACTTAAGTCTTTACTTGTTCTCAAGCAAACTACCCAAAAACAAAATAAAAATCGAAAACAAATTAAAACTGAAAATAGTAAATAAACATGAAAAAAAATAATATGTACTTGAGCTAGCTTGGATATATGGGATTGGATTGGGGCACCAACACTTTGAAGATTTGTCTAAAAATATAACTCTAGCTAGAAATTTAAACAATTCAAAGTTATTTATACTTAAACAGATTAGTTCAATAAATTGCAAAGTAAAGAAGTCAAAGAAAGTTAAATATAGATTTCCATCAAAATGTATATGCAAATATAATACTTATTTTTGTAGAGTATAGTAAGTATGGATATATTTTTTTTCTACTAAGTTTATTTTTTCCATTCTTTAAACTCTAATGCAGTAATATTTTCCCGGTAACTCCTATGATTTAATTTTTTTTATTTGTGCCAATACGATCAATATTTTTCTTGGGCACTTTTTATAAGGGTTATACTAGTCATATTGCACTATTTCAATAACCATGGATTTTATCGAGTATTTTCTTTCTAATTTGAACATGTAACGACCCGATAGTCACAGATAATGGGAAAGTGTATATTCGGGTCTCCGTTTTAGTAAAATAGACTAGTAAATATTTATTAAAAATATTTACGAAGTCAACTGAGTAGTTAATTAGGTTCTGGTTAGGTGAATTAGCTTGAATTAAGGGTAATTAGATATAAGGACTAAATTGCATAATGGGTGAAAGTTTAATTATTGATTAAAGAAAAAGTAAAGTGACTAAATAAGCAATTAAGCCTTATGTAATAATTCATACTTAATATTTAAGCATATAATAATATATTATAATATAATATATTATTATAATAAATAAAAGAATAAGCAAATAAATAAAAGAAATGAAATATAAAAATGAATAAAACAGAGAAATAAAACGAAAGAAAAGAAAGAAGGAAAAGGAGAAAAATTAGGGTTTTCAAGGGTTCAAAGCTTAATTGGTAAGTTAATTTAGTCCCTTTTCTTGTCATTTTTATATTTTAGAATCCTAGAATTAAATATTACCCAATCTATGTCAAAATTTTAGAAATTATTGAGTTTTTAGATGTTTCCTATGTTGAATAATTAGAGTATTAGGGACTAAATTGATAGTTTTTTAGCTAGAAATGAAAAAAGATTGAATTGTAGAATAAATTATAAGTTTTGAGCATTAGGGACTAAATTATAAAAATTTCAAAATTTATGGATTTAAGTGAAATTAGAGAGTTAAAACTAGTTTAAAGTGTGAATTGAATGAAAATATAGAATCAATTATGAAGAAATAAAGTTAGTCTTGGTATAGGGACTAAATTAGAATTTAGGCAAATGTTGAATAAAAATTGAATTGTGTTGTATTGATGAATTTTAATTGTTTAATTTCCGTAGCTAACGTTGTGCCTGAAAATTCGGCTAAGAAAGGAAAAGATAAAGTTGACGAGGAGTAGCTCAGAAGTTCTGGTTTGTATTTCTATAATCCGAATTTAATTATTAATTGTTGTATTTTGATTTAAATGTTTATGGTAAGTAATTAAAGTTAGTGTTAGCATCTTGATATTGAATTGAATTTGTATGTATATGTGATTAATGTGGAAATTGAATATTGGATTTTGATGCACTTAGAAAATGAATTGAAACTCTATTAACTGTATCAGGCTGAGTCGGATATAGATGGCATGCCATAGGATTGGAAGAGTTCAGCGATTCTTTGACCTCGAGTCGATGAGCATTAGGTGTCAATCTATTACTTCGGATTAATTCGATGAGGCATTGGTGCCAATTTACTTCGGTTTAGTCGATGAGACACTGGGTGTCAACTTATTACTTCGAATTATCCAATGAGGTACTAGGTACCAAACTGATGCGTTTTGGTTGGATCCGTGTATCCGTCAGAGTCTGAGTCGTGTTAATAGGGGTAACTAAATGAAATGATACTATGATTGATATTGAAAGCATTGAATGCAAAATGGAAATGAGAAATATGACTGGTGAAAATTTATTGGAGATAACAAGTGATGAGTAATGACTAAGTTATGAATGATTTTTTATAAAATGATTAATTGAATGGCTATTATTATTGAATGATTAAACGTGCATGTTATATTAATTTTATTTTTAAATATTCAGATTATAGAAATACCATTGAGTTTATATTCAGCGTACGGTTTGTTTTCCGTGCGCAGGTTATGTGACAGCCCTAATTTGACCCTAGTCGGAATGTGGTTTCGGGACCACAAAACCGAGTCAAAAATTTATTTAAAATTTATTTGCATAACTTCTATGTGTGATAGTGCATGTGTGAAAAATTTGATGTTTTAATTTAGTCTTATGAATGGGAATTTTACTTGAAAGGACTTAGTTGAGAAACCTTGAAAATGGGATAGGCAAATGTGTAGTAGCCAAACATTTTATGTTTTAGTATTATGGGGGACTTGCATGTCAAATGGACCAATTTTGAATGTAAATGGCCGGCCAACATGCATGTAATCATGGGTCCTATTGTTTTTATTTTAATTGGTGGGAATTATATATATAATTAATATAGAAATAATCATTTTTATTATAAAATGATTTTTATATTGTGAAATAATGAATTTATAATAGTAAATGGTGATAAAAACAAAGCTACATGATCCTTTCTTTCATTTTGCCGAAACCATAAAGAAAAGAAAAGAAAAAGGGAGTTAAGACATTCGGCTGGAGAATGTATAGATTAAGCTCAAGAGCATAAAGGGACAAATTCGGATAAGGGAAAAGAGAAAGTAATCGAATAGCCGTTGTAATCGTTCGGCAACATTCAAGGTAAGTTCTTAAGTGTTTAAGCTTGATTCCTTTTTATATGCCTAAGAGTTAAATTAATATGGCAAAGAGAATGTAAATTTTATTTAGTTAATGTGCCGAATATGTAATGATTTAAGGCTATAACCCGATTATGGCTATTATGCTTAAGTTGAATTGGATTTGGAAATTTGATGCACTAAATGAGTGTTACAATGAGTAAACTATGCCGTATATGTGTTGGTAGAGATATCACGATTTGTGATTATTAAATATCTAAAGGAAACCATGATGTGTATAAAATTATTATTATTAGTCCTTTGTGGTAGCCAATTAAATGTGAACTTCGATGAGGTAAACTATTAAAAGTGTGGTGCTTTAAGACTATGGGCTAATACGATATGTGGATTCGTTCCGTAAAGTAAATTATTTAGGTACGAATAACCTAATTAAGTATATGTGAATTAAATGAATTTGATGATTGATGTGAATCGAACATATAAGAAATGGTTTCATGTTTATGTTCAACTATGAGACCTTGTGTTAAATCGACAATCAATTTCGTTCAATACATTAAGTTGGTCAGGTATGCGATATGTACTTATGCATGTTAAATCGATTGGAATTGAATCATGAATGTGAATTGAGAAGCATAGGTAAAAATGCCTATGTCATATATGTGAGTAAGGGTAAAACCATCGTAAATTATCGATAAGGATGGGCTATGTGCGGAACCAACTTAAAATTGTTAATTTGAAAGGTTGTGTACGAATCGGTGAGCAATATGTATATATTAGGTGAATTGTTTGGTTCTACTTGAATTAAGTTGTGCGATAAATAATTTATGTATATGACTTATAGTCGAATGGTCACTATGGGTTAAGTTTGAATGGCGAAATGGATATGTGATATTTATGTATGACTTTTGAACCGAAATGTAAATAATGGTGTTCATATGGAGCTTATATCCGAATGTAGCAAATGACTACTAATGTGATATGTTGAATGAGATGTATTAATATATGATTAAATATGCATGATATTGATGTGTATTCGGGCTTAAAGACCCATGAGCTATATCTTTGGAATTATATCCGGTTAAATCCCGAGCTTCGTCTTTGGTAATATATCCGGTTAAATCCCGAAGGCCTAGTGCTGGTATTATACCTGAGTTTAAAGTCCCGTAGGCTTCGTGCTGGTGTTATGTTTGGGTTTTATACCTCGCAGGCCAAGTGTTAGTGAATTTGATAAAGTATATGACTATGAGATCCTATGCTAAGATGATAAATTGAACTCATATTACACATTAAGTGATTCAGGTATGTGATATATATATATATATATATATATATATATATATTATATGTGAGATTGATCTGACGGGAATTAAGAATGTGTAATAAGAAGCATATGAAAAGATGTTGTAAATTCATATGTATATTTGTATATGTGTGCATTCAGTTATTATGCAAAGTTACAAAGATAGTTTTCGATATGCTATTTATCTATGAATGTTGAAAGTAAGTGTGGGTAAGAAATGATACACTAGTGAAATTTGAAAGAATTAAAGTTAATCCGGAAGCTTGTAAATACTATGTTTATATGAGTTTGAGTATAAACGGAGTAAAATGATATGTGTTTGTGCATAATCAGCCAAATAGTATTGTACTCAGAAAGTGTTATGTCCTTTCGAACATTTGGTTTGTTTTTAAGTTCAACTGTTTAAATTGCTTAAGACTTACTAAGCTTATGAAAGCTTACTTTGAATGTTATGTTTCTCTGTTTATTTTTGTAGATCGTTGACTCTTACTATTAGCTCGTGGATCGTCAAGACTTCGTCACACTATCTACTATTGTAGTAATCATGTGATTTGGACTTAGCTTATGGCATGTATAGGATAGACTATAAATAGAATGATATTTTGACTATTGCATATAAGCCATGCGAATATGGCATCTTATGGAAGTTTACTTTTATAAGTTTTAAATTCGATCCTTGTTTGTGTCTATTAGTTATATAAATAAATAATCTTTTATTTAAGAAAAGGTTCAAAATTTTACTGTTCTGATCTGATTCCTAATTTCTGGTAATGTCTCATCCTATTCCGGCGACGGTTACGGGATAGGGGTGTTACAGGTTAAGTACTTAAGGGTTGATCGTCAATTTAGCATCCACAACGATCCCGATCTCAAACGTGGTGATGTATATTTCTTTTTGTGTCGGCGTGTACCTAGGGCGTCTAAATGTTAACTACTTTGTGTATGGATTGTAAATAAGAATATAAGTTAATATTGGTTGATTATATATAAATATATGTTTTTATGTCAAAATTATGGAATGACATGTTTTCATTTAGTGTATTAATGTTCATAAGTTAGGTAAATATTGATTGAATTGGGTAGGTTTAAAATATGAATTATATGTATGTTTTAATGACTAGTTTTGATAATACAATTGTAGTACCTTTGAGGGTACATTGGTTAGATACCTAGGTTGATTGTTTTGACATGTTTGAAATGTATTTGATTGTGTTTTGAATTGGTTGAACAATTGGTTTTTGAGTTGTTTGGTGCCCTATACATGCCACTCACTTGATATTTCTATTATTTGAATTAATTCTCCCAAAAATGATAGCTTGATAGTGTGATTTTGCCTCCAACGATCTCCAACCCCGAGCCGACCTGCCAAAACTGAAGAAGTAGAGAGGAGGGGTAAGCTTTACGCTTAGTAAGTCCATATGAAGTTAATAAGCAATTACCCACATTTTTTTTAGGTAAAACATCATAATCGTACAATTTACCCTTGTTCAGGTTAAGCTATTTTACCAAGTTACTATTACTAATTCATTTATATCTGGAGCTACAAGACTCCAAATTAAGTTTCATTAATTTTCCTTGAAACTAGACTCTATACCTTTCTCCCATAAAATTTCTAGAATTTTTTGTTTAGCCAATTAGCATAGTTTATTCATTAAACTTTCCCCTGTTTTACTGTCCAATAGTTCTGACCTCTCTTCACTAAAAATTATTTTTCTTATAGTACAGAATTCAGATAATGCTCTCATTTATCTTTCTAGAGAATAGACTCATTAAGGATTTTAATAATATAAATTACAACCCATAATTATTTTTATACAATTTTTAATGATTTTCTCAAATTGGAATAGGGGATCACGAAGTCATTCAGACTCTGTCTCACAACAATTTAAATATCTCATAATATAAATTTCGATTGCATATATCATTTCTTCTATGTGAAACTAGACTCATTTAGCTTTAACCTCATATTTTATTCAGACCCTAATTTAATGTCCACAGTTTATGGTGAATTTCCAAATTTGCACCACTGCAGTAACCCAAAACTGCCAAGGCTAAATTTACTCATTCATTACTATTATTCACCAAATCCATACAATATCATTTCATTCATAATGGTAAGAACACATAATTATGCTTCGTAAGCATAAATCCATAATCTCAATGTCATCAAGTATCAAGGACTTATTCCAAATCATGTCATTTTCATAATATTCACCAAATACTATATACATCATAGATCATCACATGTCAAGGCATCACACATAAGTTTAGTGTACATACTTGTACAACTTGTAACATAACTCAAAGACATACTCACCAATGACTTATCTCATTGGGATCATCAACGAATACTTCGCTAAATTATCCGTTGAACACTCGGAATATAATCAGATACACGGAATGCATGCACATAAGTGCCATACCCGCAACTAGACAAACTCAATAGCCTGCGGAAATTATGTAGCCAAGCTACCATGTAACCCGCCCATAAGTGAACTCAGACTCAACTCAACGAGCTTAGGCGTTCACATCCATAAGTGAACTCAGACTCAACTCAACGAGTTCGGATGCCTAGTTACATCTCACGAACTCGGACTCAACTTAACGAGTTCAGAACTCAAATATCCTAGTGACATGTCACTTGTATCCTAATCTATTCCTAAGGTTCAAATAGGATTTTCCTCGATCACACATCTTTGTCGTCTTCCATGGAATGTTGGAACCGATACTTGGTAGCATTTCATATTTATCAAGTAATTCACATAATTTTGCATATTACTCAATAATAACCACAAAGCATAATATTTCATAATAATAATCTTCATATCATATAAATAACATTAAATTACTTAAAATGACAATTATGTCATCAACATTTACACATGAAATTACATCTCATTTAATATCAAGGCAATAACATAAATTACACATTGCATTATTAAAAATCATATGAACTTACCTCGTATGCGAAAATGGCCATTTTTACCATTTTATCCACAACTTGATATTTTTCAATTTTAGCCCGAATGTCAATTTTTCCTTACTCTATCATTTCAAATATAGCCTAATTAGGACTCACATTATTCAAATTAACCCAAAATCATATTTTTGAAAAATACAATTTTCCCCCTAAACTTTGTCAAAATTACATTTTTCCCCTAGATCGTAAATTAAACTTCATCCTATTTTCTTATATTTTATGATATGCTGATCATTTTTTTCCTTCTATAGCAACATCAAATTCACACTCTAACATGTACTTATGAACATTAGGTATTTTTATTGATTATGTCGTTTTACTCGTTTTCACGTAAAATCGCTTAGTAAAAGTTGTTTAACATAATTTCAAGCTTCATATTCTACCATAAAACATCAAAATAAACACATTTCACCTATGGGTATTTTTCCAAATATAAACCCTAGGTTAAATTATTGCTAGAATAAGCTCAACCAAGTTACCGAGATTTCAAAACTGTAAAGAACTTTAAAAACGGGGCTAGGGAGCACTTACAATCGATGTTTATTCTAGCAATAATTTAAAAACGGGGCTAGGGAGCACCAACCTTAACCATGGCTGCTGCTGGTAGAAACGATTGTAGGGAATGGTAAACTTGATGTTTAAGGTTCATTTAGAATCTACATAGCTAACACATGGGTGTGTGGTTTGGCCATGTGTCCTCTGCAACTTAAAATTTTCAAAACAGAATGCTTAAGTATTTTTACACGGGCACAGATACGGGCGTGTGACTTAAGTCAAAATACACCTTAATTTGGACATAGGCTGGGACACGACCGTGTGCCCCTATTTCGAAATGCCCACATGGCCTAAGACATAGGAGTGTCTCTTGACCAAGTGAGTCACACGACCTGGCCACACGGGCGTGTGTCCCTTATTTTTATGAAAATTTTTGATGTTTCGAACAAATTTTCTTTGACTACCCAGTTTAGTCCCGATTTGTTTCTAATACATATTTTGGGCCTCGAAGCTCATTAAAGGGAAAATATGATTTATTTACAATTTTTTTGTTAAATGGTATGAAATATTCGTAGATGATCTGAAAAGTTTGGTAATACTTTGTAACCCTGTTCTAGCGACGGATAAGAGTTAGGGGGTGTTACAGGACATTCTATATTTCTACAAATATAATTACCTATTCATATCTACCTTTATCACTGGGAATATTTTTAATCTATTGTATCTATTTACATTCTAATATACTGAGCTAATTAGTCTCTATAAACAATCTAAATTATTTAATTTCAGGTTAAGTTTACAATTTAAACAAACAACCTAGGTATATGCTCCTAACCAATGCTCAAGCAAAAACATGCAATTAAAAATTTAAAACAAATAAAATAACTAAAAAAAAATTAAAAATTTCCAAAGTCACCCCATACTTTATTTGGCATATTGTCCCTAATGTGCAACTAAAAATATAAAGGAAAGAGGTTACCCAATTGGCATGATAAGTGCATCGCAATTGGTGGGGCTACTCCTCCTTTCGGTTTTGGCTCGCAATGGTAGTGTCGTAAAAAATTGCGGGGTTCCTACAAAGAAAACTTAAAAGACACAAATATATATATAAAATACTAGTCCTAACTAATTAAAAACTAAAACTAAATTAGATAACCATACCAAAAATAAAGTACAAAATCCAAATATATAAAAATGTTCAGAATTAATCGGACTCAGATTCTGGCTCCTCTACTAACTTCCAAAGTCTCCTCTTCTTTTGCTTGTCATGATCGCTTTTATTGGTTTTGTTTGGAGTCGATACGCAATTGTTTTGCTTCCTTATTTTTGCTTCCTTCCGGTTATTATCTCTAGTAACATTGCCTTGCCTTGTAGTATACTTACCGCTCGATGTTGATCTTTTAATTACACTCTTCATTTGGGTTGTTGTGTTCCCATTGGCAGTTGTGTTGTTGACTGGTTGTGGGTATGGTGTCATCCATGAAGTAGTTTGTATGTCGTACCTCCTAGCATAGTGTTTCGCAATTGGCTTGATGTAGGCAATATCCTGCACCGTATATTCAAGATGTGCTCGAATGTTGTCCTCTCTTAATATAGCTTGCTTTTCGTTTTTGTTGATAGCTTGCAATTGGTTTGTAAACTTAACGGTCTTAGAGAGGTTGCCCCTAAGGGGTGGCTGTGGCCATTGGAAGTCTTTAATTCCATATTTCTCAACTGCCCAGGTTGCCAACTTCCCATGTTCTTGGTTGCATGCAGCTTGGTATTCCAAGTATTATTGTAGTCCATGCAGTAGAAAATGTTTATATTTTGAATATGATCATTTACGTTGGTGGCATGTATATGTATTAACCTAGTGAATTAATTGTTTGTTTTCCATTTGTTCATATTATGCTTGTGATTGAGATATTTCTTACATGCCATGTAACAGCCCGTTTTTCAGTGGTGTCAGAAATAGTGGTTCCAGGGCCACCAAATCCAATGAGAAAGTTCGTAAATATTATTATTTAATATTTACAAGACAAGTGTGATTTTTTAAAAAGTTTTTTATTTGATAATTTATGTTATATAAGTGATTTATTAAGTTCAAGTGGTTTTAGAAAATAAGGTATTGGGACCTTATTTTTATAAACCAAGCCGTAAATATTTTTATAAATATTTACGGAGTGTCATTAAGGTGATATAAAGTTTCGTTAAGAAATTTTAATGTTTCGATGGTTAATTAATTAAAAAGGACCAAATTAAAATAATATTCATTCCTGGGACTCCATTCCCGTAAATCAGACTCGTAAATATTTTTAATAAATATTTACGAAGCTAGTTGTATAGTTAATTAGGTTTTGATTAAGTGAATTTGCTTGAATTAAAAGTAATTAGGTATAAGGACTAAATTACATATAAGGTGAAGGTTGAATTATAGATTAAAGAAAAATTTAAGGGACTCAATAAGCAATTAGCCATTGGCATTAAATGAGGCGGCATAAGGATGAAGATGTTTATAGAATTTAAAGTTAAAAAAAAATATAATATTATAACAATAAACCTTAATGTTTAAGTATATTATATTATATTATATTATATTATATTATATTATATTATATTATAATAATAAAAGAAAAATAAATAGAAATAGAAAATGAGAAAGATAGAACGAAACAGAGAAGGAAAGAAAGAAAAAGAAAAGAAAAGGAGAAAGAAGGAGAATTAGAGTTTTAAGGGTTCAAAGCTTAATTGATTAGTCAATTTAGTCTATTTTCTTGTGATTTTTATGTTTTTAAAATCTCAGTATTAAAAACTACCCAACCCATGTCAAAATTTTAGAAATCATTGAGTTTTTAGGTGTTGTTAATGTTGAATAATTTTAGTATTAGGGACTAAATTGATAGATTTTCAAGTTAGAAATGAAAAATGAATTGAATTGTAGAATAAATTGTAAATTTTGAGTAATAGAGACTAAATTGTGTTGAAATTTAGGGATTTAATTAAAATTAGAGAGTTAAATCTAGTTTAAAGTGGAAATTGAATAAAAATATAGAATTGATTGTGAAGAAATAAAATTAGTCTCAGTTTAGGAACTAAATTGAAATTTAGACAAATGTTGAGTAAAAAGTTGAAATATTCAATATGAAATTTAAATTATATCGTATTAATAAATTTTAATTGTTTTAATTTCGTAGTTAAGTTGTACCGGGAATCCTCGACTAAAAAGGGGAAAGATAAAGTCGACGTGGAATAGCTCGGAATTCTTAGTTTGTATTTCTATAATCCGAACTTAGTTTTTAATTGTTGTATTTTGATTTAATGTCTATGGTAAACGTTGAGGTGAGTAATTGATATTTTAATAATTGATTGAATGATTTGAATTGGTAGATAAATATATGTATTGAATGGATTGATGTTTGAATTGAAATGATTATATGTGTAATTATGTGATAATATGAAAAATTGACATTGGATATTAATTGTTATTGAATTGTGAAATTTAAACCCTATTAACTGTATCGGACTGAGTCGGATATAGATGGCATGCCATAGGATTGGAAGAGTTCAGGGATTTCTTCGACTTCGAGTTAATGAGACACTGGGTGTCAATTTATTACTTCGGATTAATTAGATGAGGCACTGGGTGCCAATTTACTTCGGTTTAGCCGATGAGACACTGGGTGTCAAATTATTACTTCGAATTATCTGATGAGGTATTGGGTACCAAACTGGTGTGTTTTGGTTGGATCCATGTATCCGTCCGAGTCCGAGTCGTGTTAATAGGGGTAAATGAATAATAAAGTTTTATAATTGATATTGAAATGGTATGGTATGCGAAATGGAAGTGAAATAGTGAATTGAAAATAAAATGTGAAATATGTTACAAATATATGGAATATTTGAGTTATATACTCATGAAATGAATATGGAAAGGATAATGCAATTGTATAATGAAATGTGAAATAAATTGTGAAAAACTATTTATATAGCAAGTATGAGAATTGAGATATTTGTAAAACAAATGGAATATGATATGGTTGTTGAAATAATTAAATATTAATATGTGTTTATATTTCAATAGCATATTTGAAATTTCTTATCTTTAAATATTCAGATTATAGAAATACCACTGAGTTTTTACTCAATGTATGATTTGTTTTCCATGCGCAGGTTAGGTACTTAAGTTTGATCGTCGATTCAGCATCCAACAACGATCCCGAACTCAAATGTGGTGATGTTTATCCTTTGTGTCGTCATGTACCTAGAGTGTCTAAATAATAGTTATTTTGTTGTTTGATTGTAAAAGAGGTTGTAAGTTTAATTTTGGTTGGTTTTATACATATAAATATGTGTTTCTTTTTGAAGCCATATTATGGCATGATAAATTGAACTAAATCTAGATAGGTGCATGTAAATTTAATTTTATGTTTAAGTGCTCATGAGTTAGGCAAATTGATTTGGATTTGGTATGTTTATAATTTGGATTAAAATGATGCTTTGATAACTTGTTTTGATGATATGAAATGCTTGAAATTTCTGTTTGTTTGATTTGTAAACTCCTGTAATGCTCCGTAACCCGGTTCCGACGAAAGATAAGGGTTGGGGTGTTACATGCCAAGTAATTGAACGCGTATGTATACTTGTAATCATGTATTGATAGATGTTTGATATGCTAAGAATGTTAATTTGACATTTGTGGTATTGCATATAATGTGTTAAGATGAGCTTTTGGGTCATTTAGACCATTTGGATATTGATCATAGCAAGTTTAAGGAAAATGATGCAAAAATTAAGGGAATTATCTTCATAGTCACGACAACCCCCTATTAGTGTCACGACATTAAACCCTCTGCCTTTTTGTAACGCCCCAATTTTCAGGAATTCTGTGAATGTTGACAAAATTTCATGCTTTGATTTTGTCATTTGTGAGTGAAATTATGAAATAGGACCTATGTGAAAATGTTTGAAAATGCTATAGGCTAAATTGAAGTGGCCAAATAAATAGGAGTGCAAAATAGGAGGATTTGCATGATAAACCTCCCATTTTACATGAAGTGGCCAACCATCATGTTGTTGTAGACAAAATGTACACTTGATATCCATAATTTATGGTACAAATTGATACAAATTGATAATAGGCTAGGTAAATGTTCCATGATAATGGGTTAGGTAAATGTTTCATGATAATAGGTTAGGTAAATGTTCCATGATAATGGGTTAGGTAAATGTTTCATGATAATGGGTTAGGTAAATGTTTCATGATAAGAATATCATGTCTTTTGTATTAAAGAATTAAATGGATGAAATATGAAGTTTTATTAAAAGAAAAGGGTGAAAAGAACAAAGTTTTGTCCATCTTTGTTCATCATAGCTGAAAGATAGAGAAGAGAAAGGAGAGGAGAAAGCTCTTGAGTATTCGGTCATTAGGAGGAGGAAAATTGAAGGTAAGTTCTTGGTACCTTGCTTCTATTTTGAGGTTCATGAGTTCTTCTTGATTCTACCTTAACTCTTGAAGTATATTTTGATTTTAGTTGTGTTGTGAGCATTTAGTCATGAATTAAAATGAAGGAAATGGTTGTTGTTTCATGTCCTTTTGATGAAAAATGGAAGATAGGTGAAGTTGAGCCAAACAAATGAGCATGCATGTGCCTTAGATGTTAAAGGAAAAATCAGCTAACATGTTGTGCTTTAAAATGATGAAATGGAGATTATACTTAAGTAAAATCATAGATATGTGATGATTGATTGGTGATATACATGTTTAAATAAAAAGCATGCAAGTTAGGTGTGAAAGAGTGATTTGGTAATAAATCTGCTTGGGACAGCAGCAGTAACGTGACTTTGGAAAATCACCATAAATTGTGGGAGATGAATTAGAAGCTGAATAAATTATGTAATTAAAGCTTAATGAGTCTAGTTTTAAATGGAATAAACGAGAAAATATTTTGAATTTTGTACAATGAGAAATTTGATTCGTAATGAAGAGTTGTCAGATTAGTCAAACAATGAAACATGGGAAACTTTAAGAAAAATCTGGTATTGATTGGCCATACCAAAAATTATGAAAATTTTATGGATAGAAGATATATGAGTCTATTTTCAAGGAAAATTAACGGCACTTGATTTGGAGTTTCGTAGCTCCAGTTATAAATAATTTAGTGACTGTTGCTCAGGAAGACAGCTTGCAGTGAAATTATGATTATGTGGTAAACATTGACAAAAAATTGTTAATGAGTTACTTATTATTTTCTTATAAGCTTACTATGATCTGTAGGTGTGGTTGGCCGAATATTGTAAGGGGTTAATCGTAGTTCGTATTTGAATAGTTAGATTAATGTGTTAGTAATCCAATTGTAGGCAGTTCGTGTGTGGATCTCACAAGATATCGTCGCAAATGTGTGTGTAACTAACACCCTCTTTCTTAGTCGGATCGGCAAAAGTCGAAAAGCGAAATGCCGAAAATCGGTATTTTGTAGATTTGCGAGTGTGCGAATGCTCGTGAGGTAAATCGATTAATGTTTTTGGTAAACTGCAAAATTTGGACTGCAAAGTGCATGATTTCTGTGCCCTCGATATTTTTGGGCTTAATGGGCCAAAATTGGAATGATGGGCCAACGGGCCCAATTTGGTAAGAACCCTCGGTACGTAATTCTGTTAGTACGTGAAAAGTAGGAATATCCATGAAAAACCCTAAAATAGATAAATTATTGAAATACCTTTAAAAGTGGAAAATTTACGCTTTACCCCTAGTAGATAATTCCAAATACCCTAGGGTTAAATTGACTTAAATGCATGTTTGATTGTTGTTATTTATTGCATGCCATGTTGTTATTATCGATGCATGGGACCGGATATTGACGGAGGAAGTCTTGAAAGTGGCTTGTCTACGTCTTGGAGGCTTTGCCTCAATTTATCGATAATCGACGTGAAAGGTCAAGCTGTGTGGAGTGTTAAATGGGTGGGTTGAGCTATTCCCACATGGAGTGTATGGCTGGTACGGGGAGTGTAGTGGTTGGTGGGTTGAGTAGTCTCCCAAATGGGCTTGCATATGTTTCTTGATGTTGCATGTATTTTGAAATGGGCCTATGGGCCATCATTATCTGAATAAGGGGCTAAGGCCCGGTTTATTGTAATTTGAAAAGGGCTCGCCCAAGATCATTTATTACTGAATGGGCTTAGGCCCAATGGGCTTGAGCTGACTTGGGCTTTGAATGGGTTTTCCTTACACACTGAGTTTCCCCAAACTCACCCCTTTTATTTTCATCCACGCAGGAAATCCCTTACCCATAGTGGGCTTGGAGTGTGAGGGAATTGAGTGGCCACCCGCTCGAAAGTTTGATTTTCTTCGTGAACTGGACATCCTTTTAATTACGTTTGAGGTTTTGGGCTTTTAAATGTAATAAGGCCGCTTATTTATTTTTGATGGTTTTAATATGTATTACTAAGATAGGTATTACTTATTTTAACTGTTGAAACTGGATAGCTTTAGGCGCGTTTTCAAAAACAACAGTTGATTTCAAAATAACACGACAACAAGCAAAGCTTCCGAATGAAAGTATTTTCCAAAATTAATCACTTTTCCTAAAATGACTTAATCAAATCGGTTTCTAGAAATATCCATGACGTTAAGGTGTGGCAATGGCGTATGCATGTCTAGGATTGGATCCGAAGGGAGCTTGGTATTAGCGATCCGATGGACTCACCACCTCTTTTCCGGTTTCCTACCGGTGCACTTCCATTCACTTTAACCCTTAATGAATTAATCTTTTGAACATCAAGTACGATTTTCTGGACTTAGAATGGAAATTTTTTTTTACGTTTTGATGTGGCATGCCGGATCCGGCCATAACTTCTGGGCCGGGTTTGGGGTGCTACACTTTTAGGTCGCAACATTTCCCTGTTGAAGTCATGACGTCAAGTTCCTATCTTCATGGCTTCTACTCACCCCAAATGAAGTTGTGACACCATGCTACTGCCTTCAATGTAGCGCACTCATTCTTTGATGTCATGACGGTTAGATCTAGTGCCCTGAGTGTAGTATATTCATTTGTAAACTTTTAATTTTTTTGAATAGATTGGTTAATAAAACAAATTCATTTATTAAAATTAATATACTTTGTATTGTTGTCCTCAAATGGATTTTGCACGCAAAGCAAAATAGAAGAAAATGTTGTTCATTGGTTGTCTATTGTTTAAACTAATACTAAGTGGTATTATGTGGTTGAATCGTAGTACAGAAAGATAACTTGTATTAGTAGAAGAATCTAAACATGTCCTTAGTCTAATTGAAAATGAGCAAACCAATTGAAAGACTAATATGTCATCTATTGAGTCCAATTCGTGAGATGCCTTGTCTTGGGCATTAGAGCAGATGACTCCCAGAAGATAAAGACATAGATGTGACTAACTGGACTGACAGTACATTGGACAAGACCTAAGAAGAATAAATTTTGAATTCGTTTATGGATTTATT
This sequence comes from Gossypium arboreum, assembly GCF_025698485.1. Lineage (NCBI taxonomy): Eukaryota > Viridiplantae > Streptophyta > Magnoliopsida > Malvales > Malvaceae > Gossypium > Gossypium arboreum. The sequence goes on from NC_069081.1 coordinate 5,542,217, forward strand.
CACTTGTGACGTTTATAATGTGGCATACTTAAATCCTAAGTGGATGGCAGACTATGTATGTTTGACTCGTACACTTTGATGTAAGTAAAAGCTTGAGTTCAAATAGATAAGGAGCCGAAAGTTGGTGCATTAGGTGTACTATTTTTTTAGTTTTTAGCATCAATCACAATAGTGGAATTTATAGCCTGAGATATGCGTAAATGATATCCTCCCATAGACATTACATGGTTGATGAAAAGTAAACGTGGCCACATGTCATTCGTCTTTGTGATGGATGACTTGATAACTATTTGATAGTGATTGACTTTTCATGAAAGGGGATATAATGGTTACCATGAGATAAAATAAAATCATATTGGGAGAATGGATATTATGCCAAAGAGATCAATGATATCCTATGATGGTAACATACTTATGACAAGGTCATTGGAAGAGCACTGAGTAGATGCTTTCGTAATGGTATGTTGTTAGGGAGAGCTTAGTCATGATACTATAGTGGACTAACTTCGTGACTAAATTAGTTTATAACTAATAGGCGAAAATTCTAAACTTAATTATAAATTATTTAAGCCCTAATTACATATGTCCAATCAGTCCCTTCGTTAACTCGTTAAAACCAAAAATGAATTAGGTGTTTGAATAGAAATGAACGAAATGAATAGGAAAAGAGAAATGATAAATATTCAGGAATGATTATGGTTTTTTTTTTTACGAAATGGAGAAATGGAATCATTTGGAAATGAATGTAGGTTTCCAAAATGGAAATGAAAATAATTCATTTGCAATTCTATATAGATTACCTTAAAATGATCAGAAGAACGAGTTTATGTTTTTAAGCTGTTTTGAAGCCCGAAAATGAAAATAAATCATTCGGTCACAATGAACATGTTGAGTTGTGAAGTATTAAACATATTTTCTCAAAATTTAACCAAGGGTAAAATCATCAAAATTTTATTGGGAGTAAAATAGGGATGAGAAAATTGTTTAATATAAAATATTAAAGTTTATTTTTGGGAAATAGAAAAATTGAATCGGGTTAGATCACATTATAGATTACTAGGTCAAAAGGTTCAGGAAGTACTCATAATTGGACCCAATGTAAGAGAGACCCAAAACCCATCATATAATATGAAGGGGGTGGCAACCCTAGTAGGAATACTAGGGTGCGTCGTCCACCCTACTCCTACTATAAGTAGGAAGTTGATTTTCTATTTGAAATAAATCACTACAAGTTAACAATGGTTCTACCTTCTCTTCTTATAAATAGATGACACCAATAAGGCATTAAACACAACTTTGAGAGAGAATTTTCCAGAATATATTTTTCCAGAATAACAATTCTACCGGGTTTCTATTAAAGAAGAGAGAATTTTCATTTTCACCCTAAATAAAAGAGGGAAAATTTTTTCTAGTTCTGTGTTTTAATTCAATTGGTTCAAGCCCACACTCGAAGCAGTTCGAGGTATGAGAATAGCGAAAATAATCATTTAATTGAAAGTTGGGAACAACGAACTTTCACTAAGCTGAAAACACATGTATGAATTCGATTAGGGTTTATTGCTATAAATATCACAAACTGGGCCAGTTTTCAAAATTTTAATTTTTCGTTATGCAAGAAAACTGTTTTCAAACTGAATTTTTTCCATTAATGACAACAGTCCTGTATTAGTAGTTTTTACGTTTTAGTCCCTCATTTGTTAGTGGAGTTTCATAAGAGTTTTGGTAAGCTTAATTGAAATCCAAGATTGAATTAATAATGCCTTTAAAATTTGTACAATTTGTTTGTTCCAGTAAAAGTATCATTAAACTCAATTATTTGCATGATTTATCTATTGAATATTAAAATGAAATCATCGTTGATTCAGCAACAAATGTCGGTCCCATATTTTGGATCTGGTGATTAGGTCAAGTTTGAGGTGTTACATGATCTGCATATTTGATCATGTAGTGTTTGTTTTTGAAAATCATTTTGAAGCCTTTTTTTGATTAGTTGACCCATACTTAACATATTTTGATCAATTTTTGGAACATAAAGAACATCTAAAATAGTTTTGCACATGAGTAACTTTTAATTACAATTGTTCTTTTTACTTTAATTGTTAATTTTTACTTTTGTATTGCAATGCCTTCTAATTTTTTTTTGAAAAGTTGTACGTCATATGTAATATAAATGAACCAACTTTCACTTGAGTGATTGTTCTAAAAACATGTTGCCACAAAAATTTGATCCTTTTCTCATGGTTTGCAATATGAGCTTCAACTTCTTTTTGTGGAATTTTACTTTTGCAAATTTACAACCTCATGTCCTAAATGATTACATTTGTTGCATTTTGCATCAAGCCTTTTCCAACACTTGAAACGAGGATGACCTTTTTCCACCACAATAATGACATGGAGGATTTTTTTTCTTTTCTTGCTTCCACATTTGCTATTACTGTTGTTTGCAGTAGCTTCACCATTTGCAGTTCAAATTTTCTTACCATTCTTCTTTTCTTTGCCACCATTTTAATGCTTGGTTGGCAATGCTCCTTCAACGGTACCATCTTGTCTCATGACTCTTCTTTGTTCTTGAGCCTACATGGCATTTAATAGTTTTGCCAAAGTAATCTTTGATAGATCCTTAGAATTCTCCAAAGCAGTATTAGTTGCTTCAAATTTTTTAGTTACAGTAACAAGAATTTTTGGAACAATTCTTGAATAAAAAAGTTTAGAACCTAACAACCTTACCCTATTGGCGATGCTCAAAAGCCTGTCAAAACGTTTTTCTATGGTTCTCGACTCCTTCACTTTTTGCATATTGGATTCCCTTATTAAATTCAGAATTTGCGTTCCTTTTATCCTTCCATCTCCTTATTCTTCTTTGAAATAGTCTCAAATTGCCTTTGTTGAACTGGGGGTCACTATTCGAGTGAAAATTGTTGGCGAGACTACAACAAATAGGTAGACCTTTGCCTTTGACTTTTTGGTCCTTTTCTCCTTGTGGCTTTTAATTTGAGTAATTGTATGACTGCTTGGTAGAGGAGGAACTTCATAATCCTCTTCTATTGCTTCACAAAGACCCAATGCACCCAAGTAGGCCTTCATTCTCACTACCCAAATCTGATAGTTTTTCTCCATTGAAAACAGAAAGAGCAACCATAGGAAAACTAATTTAAGTTTCCATGGCTTAAAGGTTTTTTACTAAGAAATGTTTGGGTTAAGTGTAAATTCACTTAAATACTTTCACAAGGTCACAGATCTTTTAAGAAAATAGCTTAGACACCAATGTTGTTTGATGGTGTTGTTTATAAACAAGAGCAATATGATAATTTAGGTAGAAAATAAGAAGGCAGAGTAAAAGAAAAATAGGACCACAAATAATATTGAATTGAATTGAAAATGAAAAGTGATACATGAAATTGGAATAAATACTCCTATTTATATACATGAAAAATAACTAAAAACAGAATCATGGTGCATTAACTTAGCCATAATCAACAACTTGAAACAAAATTAACTACTACTAAATCAATATGACTAACAACTAACCTACTAAATTAATCATGAAGAACCCCATGTGATCACATGATGGTTAAGGGTGTTCAATGTTCAAGGTGTGGCCTGGGTTTAAGTAGCGCTAGTCGCATTGATTGTTCAGACTTTACTCTATTATTATAATTCACCAAAAGAAATAACCATAAAAAAATACATGTGAATTATGGCATTTAACTTATTTCCAAAAATGAAGCCATTAAAACATTGTTGGTTTTTCCCTTGTGGCCTCCAATTTGTAAGCAAATTCTTGGATCAGCTATTACGGAGGCCCAAGCTTGATTGTGCAGCAAAGACCATAGAGTCCAAAATATTAGTCTAGCATTTTTATAGGAAAAAGGTGAAGGGAGACCTTTTGGACAAAAAAAAGTTCTCCAAGTATTAACAAATTTCAAGGTAAAATTGCTTTCTAAGAAATGGGTATACTATATTTGATCATACTTCTTTCTCATAAATAAATATTGTTTGTTTGGTCATAATCTCATGATAGAGATGGTGCATTTTGGTTAAAAGGCGTGAAACTTGTTAACACTTTTTGGTGTATTTAAATTTTGCAAATGTATATATGTTCTTTTCCTTGTATCTGGCGTTGGAGAACTTGGTTGTAGGGTGAGGTAGAATAAATGTTGATGATAATAGAATTATTTACTTTGTACCTTTTATATATCTAGTATTGATGATCTGTATCTGAATTGAGTGTTTGTATTGTCCTTTGACAGTTTCTTAAATTTCACAGTCTTGTCAAATTTTATAATATTAGGGCATCTCTTTAGTTTCTTCATATGTTTCATTCAGTTTATAATTAATATATGCGCTCGTGATTTTCATATTTTTAACTTATAAATCTCCATTTTAACTTTTACATACGGATATCTCTACTACTATAACAACGATACTTAAACTTTAAGTAATTAAACAAAGTTTATAAGAATCTCTACACATATTTAGATGCAGTTATATTCATGTCATCCTTTTCCATCCCCTTAATTGTTTTTGAAAGAAAATGGATAACTAGTGGACTAAAAATCACCATATCTACAATTTATTAAATTATTTAAATTTGAATAATTTGTATAAATTATTTACATATTATTAATCAAATTCAAATTAAATCTAATAAACATTAATTTCAAAAATATATAAATATTTTTATAATTAGTAAATTTAAATATATTATAAATAAATATTTTATTTATAATTTCAAAATCTAAATTCGAATATCCATATCCGCTTCATCAACCCAAATAAAGAATTATGCACTTAACAAAATAATAACCAAAATCCGAAAGTCAAGAACCCCACCAGCGCAAGTCCCACTCCCGCTACACCACTACTCTCCTCTCGCAAGAAAAAGTAAAGTTCTTTGGCTCATCTTTTGGCCAATTCTTTAACCTCAAACTCTTGTATTTTTATTTTCCCTTCAATAATGGGTTGTCTTCATCTCTCTTCCACCTTCCTTTCTTTCTTGTTCTTGATTTCTCTCCTTTCAGGTAAACTATAAACGTATGAACCCCCATCAAAGACTCCATGTTTCCTTGCCAACAGCTTTTCTTTTTCCTTGTTAGTTTGTAATTTCTGCTGCTGACCCTTTCCTTGTTTTCAATTGCAGAAGTGAATCCAGCTTCTTTCAAGATCGTCAACAGGTGCCGCCACACGATATGGCCTGGCTTTCTATCCGGCGCCAACACACCTCAGCTTCCTACTACTGGCTTCGTTCTTAACCCTGGCAAATCAAGAACCGTAACGATACCCAGGTCTTGGTCCGGTCGACTCTGGGGTCGAGCCCTTTGCGGCCAGGATTCCTCCGGTAAATTCGTTTGTCTTAGCGGCGACTGTGGCTCCGGTCAAATCGAATGTTCCGGGAGTGGCGCCAAGCCGCCAGCCACTCTCGCGGAATTCACTTTAAACGGTGCCGGAGGATTGGATTTTTACGACGTGAGCTTAGTCGACGGATACAATTTGCCGATGTTGGTCGTGGCCAAGGGAGGAAAAGGCAACTGTAGCGCCACGGGTTGCTTATTGGACCTCAACGGCGCGTGTCCTCCGCAGTTACGTGGTGACGGGGGCGTGGGGTGTAGGAGCGCGTGTGAAGCTTTCGGAGATCCCCAATACTGTTGCAGCGGTGCGTTCGGAACGCCTGACGTGTGTCACCCGTCGGTATTCTCTTTGTTCTTCAAGCATGCTTGTCCACGCGCGTATAGTTACGCGTATGATGATGTTACGAGTACGTACACGTGTGCAGGAGCTGATTACGTCATCATATTTTGCCCGCCTCCTTATTCCAGGTGAAGTTTACTAACGACCTCTCTTCCAATGTTATTATTAATGTTTGGGAAAGGAAATTTCCTGTCTTTGGTTCTTTTAGGGTGCTTTTTGCCATTTCATCAGCATGATTTGGCAGCAAGCCGCGCTGGCATGTTCCTGAAAATTAGAGCAGGGGAATTATGTAAATTTTGGTTGAACTGTATGTGTGGGTTCATTGTGATTGAACATGCTTTAACTTGGGACAGTTGCAGTCCTTCTAGTTATCAAATTGGATGTCTTAGAAATGCTGGAATAGAAATTGTTTGTCCTGCAATTTCAAGAGAAGCATAAACATTCTCTAGTTTCTTAGTAATTAATAGAAATATCCATGAAACACTAGGTATTCATTAGGATTTTGTGAATAATTTTCAGCCAAAAAGTATTGGGCGCTCGGAAAGACGGAGCACTGGTACCGCTTGTGAATAAGAGTACGATATACCTATCACGCATACATGCGAATAGAGCTGCATTATCAGGTCTGCCCCAATCGCAATTTACTGCCAGTGCAGCCCCTTCTGCTTTGACTCTTTTACTCTTTTGGCAACTTATTTTACCCTTGTGACTAACATCGGCCTGGACACCTTCCAGGCAAGTAGTAGCAAGATATAGCTGAAGAGAGTCGTAGCTGCACCACTTCTCTGCCTCATCTGTTGTTATTGCTGGATCTTTTTTTTTTAAAAAAAAGCTGGCAACTTGTAAATGCAGATTGCTTACAGCTATTGGGGTTTCACGTTTGCCACAAGAAGTATTCTGTATCTCCCCTGCACTCAAAGGTTTTAATTTTTTACTGTCAATCTAATACTTGTAAGTTTAGCAAGGCTTTAAATTTCAAGTATGTACAGCTTGAATGCTCAAATAAGCTCAAGGCTTTTGTGTTTCACAGTATACATACGAACCACAGTCACTTCGGGAAAATGTTCTAACAATGAGCTTGAAAACACTTAAATGTTCTAAAAATGCTCAAATAAGGATTGTTCTAAAAGTGCAAGAGATCCTTCAAGCTATCAACAGAGTGAGGAAAAAAGAAAACAGTTGTTAGATTAAGCTGAAAACTTTCTTTGCAATGAAATCTAATTTGCTTTCGTTGGACTTCTGTTTTTATACTTTAGGCTTAAGTGGATGTTTGGCACTTTCTTATACATCATTGCCTAATGATTTTTTAACATATTATACTTTATCACATGGGACTTAAAATTTTCAAAATTGTTAATTTTTTTAAATTATTAAAAATTGTACATAAAAAATTATATAACTAACAATTCTATTACATTAAACATAGAGGTGCGTTTAATAATAACATATAATAAATAATGAAACGTTTAATTTGAAACTAATTAATAATAACACATTAAATATGAACAATATTAAAATTTTAAACTATATATTAACTTGCTATGCTAACTCAATTAATAATATTATTAGTACTAGAAATCCTATCACACATTTATGTATGCAGAAACTACAAATATAGAATACATATACAAGTTTAAAAAACACACAATAAATAATGAAATGTATGGCTTGAAAGTAATTAATTATAACACATGAAATAAGTGCGATATTAAATTTTTTAAAAAAATAGATTAAATTATTTATTATTGTGTTGTCTTCAATCTTGACTCGGTGTTGAGTTTATGATGGGAGTAATAAAGTGTGCATAATAAAATTTAAATGTATAAAAAAATATTAAAATAAAACTTTAGTTGGGTGGTAAATTAAATATTTTACTAATGTAATTGGTTCAAGTTCAAATTCCACAATATGCATATTTTTATTGAATTTTAAATAAAAGATTAAAATATACTGGAATAATATAACTTATTTGAATTATAAAAGGGTATATCCATAATTTATCTAATCGAGTTGGTGACAGGTTGAGAATGACACCAACTCATTCAGAGCTTAAATAATAGTATATATACAATTGATAGATGTGATAAAATGTGCACAATAAATTAAATATATAAAATATATTAAAATGAACTTTTAGTTCAGTGCTTAATTTAAGGTTTTATGACATGAGTTTAAATCTTATTGTATATATAATTTTATTATTTTTAATAAAATATTAAAATACCCTCAAATAATAATTTATTTTAAATAGAAAAACATCAAAATAATTTTCTTAACAGAATTGGTGTGACACGAGTAACATGAATTATACTAAAGTTTTCTTATGCCAGTTATAAATTAACTTTAGTATCAACCTTGTAAGTTGAAAGAAAAATAAATATATGATTAAGGTATGTAATATGATACTAAGGTTGATCTATAACAGACATAAATGAAATGTAGAGTAAACCACACTAGTTAAAATGGCAAATGATCATAAGAGAATTCATTAGTGAATAACTTATAGAGTTGATAAAATGGATAAGCTTTAGATTAAAGATTAATCTTACCTCAACAAAACTTCCAATATCAACTTATCACTATATAAGTTGAGCCTTTAAGATTTGGATAGAAATAATTATGAAATTTAATATTAATAAAAGAATACGATAAGTCGAACCTTAAGTATTTATTGAGCTTTTTTATAAGTTCATGTGATAGTGATTTAAAACATGCAAGTTTTAAGTTAGTAAAGAAACTATGATTAACTGGGGAGCACTGCATCTCCACAAAGTGTCAAAATTGTATTTAAAATGTTGTAGAATGAATTGTAATTAGTTATTAATATGTATATATATTTTAAATTCACTCTTTAATGAAATTATAAGTGTTTTTAATATGTATTTCAATTAGATTGAAGTTTATTGTAAGCCTTTCTAGCTTAATTTCACTAAAATTTTGACATTTTGGGGAAGGTATTTGGATGTTGTTTTTTGAAAACATAAATCAATTTTTGTTAAAAAGAATTTGGGAAATTGAAATAATAGAAATCATTTTGGGTTTAAAAGGCGATTTGGAAAAGTGTTAAAAGCCCAACTTGATTTTCTTTAAAACTTTTCTCCTAAATTAGTGAAGCCCAATTTAGAAATCTGTTCTGCCTGAGAATATTCCTTTAAATAACCCGATTTAAGGCCCAAGTAAATTTTGCAGCCCAACTTTATATTATTTTTTTTTATTTCAAGTTTTGGCATGTATTGTATACTAATAATAAAAGAGAAATGATTGTATGAAACAGTGACGCCATGTCATCTATATCCCTTTCTAATAGTTTTATGCTACATCAGTATTTTTATTCTGAATTTCAGAATTTTATCCTGAATTTTAGTATTTTAATTTGGATTTGATTTTGTTTCAGGATAAAATCCTGAAATTCAGGATAAGATATTGATGTGGTATAAAATTATTAGAAAGGGATACAGATAACGTGACGTCACTGTTTCATACAATCCTTTCCTAATAATAAAATTGATGTTTGACATCACTTGGATTTATTCTTAAATACATCTAATATAAACATTTTAATTTTATAAATATGGGGCAAATCAAATAAAATCTGAAAATTTATTTCAAAAATTGAAGTTAAAACTAAATACTAAAGTAATAAATAAAGTTTAAAGAGGAACAAAGATAAACAAAGCTCGGATGAAGATGGAAGTCGTAGGAAAAAAAAGAAAAGACCATCCCCACGAGGTTGCCATTGCTGGTGGTACCTAAAAAGTCTGCCTACCTGCTAGTTTGTCAAGTAATGACTGGTTTCATGTAGTCTAGTCCACAAAGCGGGGCCACCAGTCCTTTTTAATAGTGGCTATAAATCACGCTCATCTAGACAACTACAAGCATATCCCTCTTTGGTTTTAGGCAGATTATTATTATGTTGCACTACTTCCATTAAGAAGAAGCCGCTCACAAACGTCCAATCCTCCCCTCCCAAATAGACAACCCCATATACACGTTTAATTAGACTTTGATTCACCTTGGAAAAAGGTGGTCCATCGATCCAACGCCTCTCATGGGCCTAATAAAAATAGTTTATGTTTCCCATCGTGGAGACCCACCCACATGAGGGTTATCTCTCCTTCATCCACGTCCCTAGGTAGCAGAAATTTCTTTTTGGTACTAGCATTTTGTCTGTTGATAAGGTAAATGTATTGTTTTTTTTAGGGTGTTGTAAATAACAAACCTTTAAAATTTGTTCTTTGATATCCAAACAAACGAAATTATGATCATTGAATAGCTTTGTGCATGATGAAACTTGAGTCATGATCTTTATTCCTAAAAGTGAATGATATCACTTCAACTAGTTCTTCAGCACCATGTTTTTCTTGTTCAAGAATCAAGAGATTTCTAACACATCCAAACTCATATCAATAATCATCTTTTATCTCTCATAAAAACTAAAAGAAATATTGTCCAGGGGTTGTTACCCTAATCACCTAAACATTCTTTAGACAAGTTTGTGGAATAACTCGAGCTTAGGGATATGAAATCTTGGAATGGCAGACGTATAAATCTGTTAAAGAATAAAGAAACAAAGTAATGATATATCAAGTTGCTTCAATTAGCTGTGGGTTTAGAGGTACATGTATGGATGTTCAGTTACATCAAGAAAAACGCCTCTCTTTTTATTATTCTTTCACATTCATTCCTTTTGATCTATTTTTAACTTTGTCTTAATTCTTTATTTCACCGCAGGTTTTTCTTCTTCTTTGCTGTCACGCAAACAACCCTTTTGAGGAACAGGAAATAGAAAGATCGGAGGGATTTATGGGTGCGAGATCCCAGATGGGACCACCGTATTTTACTACTGAGGTTATGTTTCCAGCCTATACTCATCAAAATTTATTAAGATTTAGTGAAACTCATAATCATACTTGAGATTAAAAAACAAAAATAGAGAGAAAAGTTGTCCAATGGTTGTATCAATAACTCGAGTTCCAAAAACAATCACATTTAATTTAAATAAATTTAATTTTGTGGACGGACTAAACTATAAATGGATAGTAAAAGACTTAATTCACATTAGTTTTCCTTTTGTTTTTAAACAATCTCTACCTGCCTTGATTGATGTTCCTCATAATTAATCGAATGTACTGATTTTAATTGTCATTTCATTTGCATATTGTATAGATTAATTTTTTTATAGAATATTTAGAATTATCTATAATTTTTTCATCACTTTAATAAAAGAATAAATATACTTCAATGCACTCAAACTTATATCTTCTTTCATTAGTAATAATACCGATATCAATCAAGTTAAAATTTAATTAAAGAATATTTTATTTAAAATTATCATCATAACTGATTACATAAACAAGTTTTTGCAGCCCACTGAATTGCTTTATACATTATGCTTAATTGGCAAATTACACACTTTGTTAGAGTTATTTGGGGTGTTAATTTTTAGCAACTCAATTATTTACATATAAGGCAATAGAGTGCTTGTTTTTTTGCTATGTGACATTACTAAATCAATTTAGGAATAGTGATATATGGTAAATTAAACGCGAAACACTTTTCTTTCTGGTTTAGTAATAATAATAACAATTAAATTTTGTCATATTCAGAATGCTGATGAAAAACTTTATAATGTTAAAATTATCAATAATTAAGTTATAAGTAAAATGGTCAAGTAGATATATTTAAACTCTTTTCTATTAAATTAAATTTATCGAAATCTCTTAGTTAGCTGAAGAATAATCTTTATAAATGCTTAAATGGAAACTTGGAAGTTATATAATGAAGAGAGTTTATTTTGTGATTCACACTTGGTAATGTTAAAAACTACTTGTTAGTAGCTTTGATCTTTCTCTGTTTGAGGTGCTTTGAAAGAGTTTTTATAGAGGAGATTATTTGATGTACATCCTAGTTAATGAGTTTTTTATTGTGTAAGATTAGTGATAGGGTCATGAGTAAATTTGATAGGAGGTAATTGGGTGTAATATGAAGGTACATGGGGATTCAAAATAATTTTTTTGGGGTCAAAATTAATTTGTATATTTTTACGATAGTAAAAATGTAAATGTATCATTTTAATAGACTATATTTTATAATTTTTAAATGATTAAATTTAATTTTTATTCTTTGAGGGCAAAATGTAATTTTACATTATTAATTTAAAATTTTATAAATTATAAAAGATTTAAATAAAAAATTTCTTTTTAGAGGTTAGGCCCTGCTTGCCCCTTGACTTTGTCACTGACCTTAAGCAACTCTAATCAATCTAGGTAAGTTAATTACTAATACTTTGGAAAGTATTTAGAGTTAATATGAATATGTATTAGATAAATTTGTTTGGGATTTTATCATCATAACGTAGTTTTTAAATTGAACGATCTTTCTTTTTAGATATAACGATATTATAATCATATTCTTTTAGCCAAAATTGATAATTATATTAAAAAATTCGATTATGTTATCCAATTATTTAAAAATATAATCTTATCCAATAGTCTTTATTAGGAAGGTAAATATTTAAAAGAAAATATAACCTCCCCGCCTCCCAATCCACAGAAAAATAAAAGAAAACAAGGAAAAATAAGTATTCCAGACAAGGAATGTTTACTATACAGAGCACGCTGATTTGTAAATATTAATGAACTTTAATGGCATTTCCAAACTTATTTCTTTATATAAACCCCATTACCACTCTCTTTTCTTGCCACCTTCAGTTTCAAAGTTTCAGCTACCAAAGCAAATTCAGCTCACTCAAACAACAACCAACAACAATGGCAATGGCTTTCAAGATGGTACATCCCATTTATTATTTATTTTTATATTATTTTAAATAAATTTCTTTATGTTAGTTACATGTATATTTTGGGTGTATGATACTATAGACTACAACTGGGATGTGGGTCACTGATGACTGCAAGAACTCATTCATGGAGATGAAATGGAAGAAAGTGCATAGATATATAGTTTTCAAGATCGATGAGAAATCAAGGCGGGTTACCGTCGATAAGGTCGGCGGACCTGGCGAAAGCTATGATGATCTTACTGCTTCATTGCCCATCGATGATTGCCGATATGCTGTCTTTGATTTTGATTTCGTCACCGTTGATAACTGTCGGAAAAGCAAGCTCTTCTTCATTGCATGGTTCGTCGTCTTCCCTACTTGTTTTTGTTTAGTATATATATAATACTGTTCAATTTGATTTACATTTAATTAATGATGGAGATTAGGTCCCCAGCAGCATCAAGAATAAGGGCAAAAATGCTGTACGCAACATCCAAAGACGGGCTGAGGAGAGTGCTAGATGGAATTAGCTACGAAGTTCAAGCAACTGACCCAACTGAAATGGGGATTGATGTGATTAAACACAAGGCCAATTAGGACTAATCATGATTAAGTTTTAGATTTATAAACCATCTTGCTCTTTTATTTAATAACTCCAACAACATGTGCTGTCATTTTTTTTTCTTTTTCTTTTCCCTGTTGTTGTGATTTTTTTTGGCTAGATTTCTAGCACTAATGTAAGTTAATCTTAATGTAATAATATTTTGATGTTCCATGTGTGCTTGGTTGTGAGCAAAGCACTTATCAGTTCCACCCTTCTTCTTCTTAAATCATGAAAAGGTTAAAGTCACATTGACTGCAAGATTTGCCGAAATACTTGAAAATGAAATTCCATGACATCACCTTTTATGATGAGAGGTAAAGGAGGCAGTGCTTTGATTATGATAATGCTATTCTATCCAAAAGAGGGGAGAAAAATAAAGGAGAAATAAAGCTAAAAGTGAGATGAGAAAAATGAATGATTTTGGGTACCAATACCAAATATGGTAGACCGCTAATAGCCCATGCCCAGCTCATGACATGACACCCAAACCATTACTGGATTGGATTGGTAATTGGTCCCTTACAGATCACGGTTTCAAGTCTCCCTTACCACTCTCACTACCAAACCATGGAATTAACCAAGCCATCCTAAATCCTCCAAAAAGCAAATCATTTCTGGGACATCAACCACGGTTAGTATACTATGCGAAATCATGGCTTAACTCATATGTATGATGCTTACCTTTTTGTTTTGCAATCTAGCAGTTAAACCATTGATTTCTGAGATTGAGAGGTAGGTGCACTGCCTACACATTTCATACGGTGAGTTTTGCGGCTAAACTACCCTTCGTTCATTTCTCTCCTCGCAACAAGCGGGTGAAGAAAAAGTATCTATAGCATTATATTGATAGATTTTCTTTCTTTTCTTTTGTAACTTCTACTTCCTCAACTTGTTTATTATTCCGCATTTGTTTTACGTTGTTAACAAAGTTATTGGAATATAAGATTATTTAATATGTTATATTATCTTATTTGATTCTTTTATGGGAGTTTAAAATTTTATTATTTAATTAATGAAATGTAAAATTTCATAAAATCATTTTTACTAAATTATCTTTGTTTTAGAATATGCTTCTTTTCTTTTTCTTTTTTTAACATGTATAAGTAAATATGTTTGAAACAATTTTGGAATGTAAGATTTTGTTGGTTAATTAATGGAATGTTGTTAGAATTAAGTGACCCAAATTATTATTTAAATAAAATACGATGGAAAATAAAATAAAAGTAAAATCCATATAGAACTAGACTTCTTTTATTTTATTTTAGAATAAGGTTTTAAAACCTTATTAAACTCCATCTATTTTATATTGATTAGGATAAGGTGTTTCAATCCTACTAGAATATGGCTTTGCAAGCCTATAAATAGATATAGTCTATTTCTCTTGTATTTGATTCAAATTTTTCGACATAGTGAATTTTCTTCTCCTCTGCTGTGGTTTTTTCCGAAAGGGTTTCACGTAAAATTTGTGTGTTCTTTATTTTATTTATTTTATTTTATTTTATTTTTCACAAATTGGTATCGAGCTTCGGGTTATTCATCTCGATCACGGTAATGGCGTCTTTGAAGTATGAAATTCATTGTTGGATCGCAACACCAAATTTGCGTTGTGGCAAATTAAGATGCAAGCGTTCTTGCAGATGGATCTGGAGGATGCCTGCTAGGATAGATAAGATGCCTTCGACATTAACAGATGAAGAGAAGAAGCATAAGGATCGAAAGGCATTAACACAATTACATCGCATTTGTCCAACGAAATTTTGCGGGATGTGATGAAAGATAAAGCGCCATTGCATTATGGAAGAGGCTAGAACAAATATGTATGTCGAAAACTCTAACAAGCAAGTTGCATATGAAGCAGCGTCTTTATGCTCATCGTTTGGAGGAATGTGCGTCTATACACGAACACTTAACAGTGTTTAAAGAAATTCTCTCAAACTTGGAGGCCATGGAGGTTTAGTATGATAAAGAAGATCTAGGGTTGATTCTACTTTGTTCGTTGCCCCCGTCTTATTCAACCTTTAGAGATACAATTTTATATAGCCGCGATTCTCTCACAGTTGATGAGGTTTATGATTCTTTAACATCGTATGATAAGATGAAGCATCTTGTGGTTAAACCCGACTCTCAGAGAGAGGGTCTCATTGTTCGTGGGAGACAAGATCAGAATGCTGATGATGATCGTGGTAGGACACAAGAACGGAATCCTCGTGGTAAATCTAAGGGTAGATCGAAGTCTTCAAACAGAGGTAAAACTTGCAACTTCTGCAAGAAGAAAGGGCACATTAAATCTAAGTGCTATAAGCTACAAAATAAAATTAAAAGGGAGGCTGCGAATCAAAAGGGAAAACAACTAGAAAATTCCGGTGAAGCTGAGGTTGTAGAAGACTACAGCGATGGTGAACTTCTAGTCGCTTCTGTCAATAATTCTAAAGTAAGCGAGGAGTGGATACTTGATTCAGGCTGCACCTTCCACATGAGTCCCAATCGGACCGGTTTACAACTTACTGAAACAAAGATCTCAAGGTGTTGTTTTGATGGGAAATAATGTTTCATGTAAAATTGCAGGTGTTGAAACAATTAAAGTTAAGATGTTTGATGGAGTTGTCAGAACACTTAGTGACGTGCGACATGTTCCAGAATTGAAAAGAAATTTAATTTTGTTGAGTACTCTTGATTCAAAAGGGTACAGATACACAGCTGAAAGTGGGGTTTTAAAGATTTCCAAAGGGTCCCTTGTTGTGATGAAAGGGCGAGAAAGATTGCCAAGTTATATGTTTCTGAGGTTCTATCATATCGGTGATGCAGCTGTCGCTTCCTCTTCCTTGTCAGATGATGATATTACTAAACTTTGGCATATGCGCCTAGGGCATATGAGTGAGAATGGCATGGCAGAATTAAGCAAAAGAGGACTTCTTAATGGGTAAGGAATTTGCAAACTGAATTTCTGTGAGCACTGTGTTTTTGGGAAGCAAAAGAGAGTTCGATTCACTAGAGGAATCCATAACACGAAGAGAACGTTGGAGTATATTCATTCTGATCTGTGGGGGCCATCCAGAGTGCCTTCGAGAGGTGGAGCTAATTATATGCTAACCTTTATTGATGATTTTTCCAGAAAAGTTTGGGCATTTTTCCTAAAGCAGAAAAGCGATGTGTTTTCTACATTTAAGTCTTGAAAAATTATGATTGAAAAACAGAAGGGAAAACAGATAAAATACCTCCGCACAGACAATGGCTTAGAGTTTTGTTCTGATGAGTTTAATAGATTGTGCAAGTCAGAAGGGATCATGAGACACTTGACAGTTCCTCATACTCCACAGCAAAACGGCGTTACAGAACGAATGAACAGAACGATCATGGAGAAGGTTTGATGTATATTGTCAAATGCCAACTTACCGAAGGCATTTTGGGCAGAAGCGGCCTCTACTGCATATTTTTTGATCAACTGATCTCCATCCGTTGCCATTGAGAAAAAGACTCCACAAGAGGTATGGTCTGGTAATCCTGCTAATTATTCTGATTTAAAGATTTTTGGGTGTCCTGCGTATGCTCATGTTGATAATGGAAAATTGGAACCGAGATCTATTAAATGCATTATTCTTGGTTATAAAGCTGGTGTAAAAGGGTATAAGTTATGGTGTCCTAAAAATAGAAAAGTTGTGGTTAGCAGAGATGTTGTTTTTGATGAAACTGCTATGCTACCTAACTTATCTCTTAAAGACTCTTCCAATAAAGAAGTCAAAAGCAGGTGGAGCATCAGATTAATACAGAGTCAACTCCTCAAGCTAAAATAAAAATTGAGAATAGAGTTGCTTCTTCACCACAATACTCTATCGCCAAAAACAGAACTAGAAGAGAAATTAAACCTCCAAAGAAGTATGCCGAGGTTGATCTAGTTGCTTATGCTTTAAATGTGGCTGAAGATATAGATGCGAATCAAGAGTCATCTAATTATTCTGAGGCGGTTAGCTGTGAAGACTCAGAAAAGTGGATGTTTGTTATGCAAGAAGAGATGGAATCACTCCACAAAAATAGAACATGGTACCTTGTGAAACTTCCTAAAGGTAAAAAGGTTGTTCGTTGTAAATGGGTGTTTAAAAAGAAAGAAGGGACTCTAGGAGTTGAAAAACCCAGATATAAAGAAAGGCTTGTTGCAAAGGGTTACAGTCAAATTCTAGGAGTGGACTTCACAGATGTGTTCTCTCCAGTTGTTAAGCATAGTTCGATTCGAGCTTTTCTTGGTATTGTGGCCATGCATGATTTGGAGCTTGAGCAGTTAGATGTAAAAACTGCATTTCTACATGGAGAACTTGAGGAAGATATTTACATGCAACAACCAGAGGGTTTTATAGTCTTAGAAAAAGAGGACTATGTTTGCTTACTGAGAAAGTCCCTTTACGGTTTGAAACAGTCACCAAGACAGTGGTACAAGAGGTTTGATTCCTTTTTGACTTCTCATGATTTCAAAAGAAGTAGTTTAGACAGTTGTGTTTACTTTAAGAAAAACAGTGATGGTTCTTTTGTGTATCTACTTCTTTATGTTGATGACATGTTGATAGCAGCAAAAGATAAAAGAGAGATAAGAAAGGTTAAAGCTCAACTAAGTGAAGAATTTGAGATGAAAAGATTTAGGACCAGCAAAGAAGATACTTGATTCTCAGAGATAGAAAAGCAAGTAAATTGTACCTAAGTCAGAAGGGGTACATTGAGAAAGTTCTTTGCAGGTTCAATATGCAGAGTGCTAAGCCTGTTAGTACTCCTTTAGCAGCCCATTTCAGACTTTCATCGGTCTTGTCTCCTCAATCAGATGATGAGATTGAGTACATGTCACATGTTCCATACTTTAGTGCAGTGGGATCTCTCATGTATGCTATGGTTTGTTCACATCCAGATTTATCATATGCAGTCAGTGCAGTTAGCAGATATATGGCAAATCCAGGTAAAGAACATTGGAAAGCAATCCAGTGGATTTTAATATACTTACGAGGCACTACTGATGTTTGCTTACAGTTTGGAAGAACTAAAGATGGAGTTATAGGGTATGTTGATGCTGATTTTGCTGGAGACCTTGATAAAAGAAGATCTCTCACAGGTTACGTCTTTACAATCGGAGGTTGTGCAATTAGTTGGAAAGCCACTTTGCAAACTACAGTCGCTTTGTCTACCACTGAAGCTGAGTACATGGCGATTACTGAGGCTTGTAAAGAAGCTATTTGGTTGAAGAGACTATTTAACGAACTCAATGAAGACCTTCAAATCAGCACAGTATTTTGTGACAGTCAGAGTGTTATCTTTCTTACAAAAGATCAAATGTTTCATGAGAGAACAAAACACATTGATATTCAGTATCATTTTGTTCGTGATATTATTGCTCGTGGTGATATTGTTGTGAGCAAGATTAGTACTCATGAAAATCCTGCAGATATGATGACTAAGTCACTTCCTATAACTAAGTTTGAGCATTGCTTAGACTTGGTTGGTGTTCATTGTTGAAGTTAAACCCTTAAGGGGTTTTATGGAAGAGGTGGAAACTTGTTTATTGAAAGTTCGCGATGAAGAATTTGTTCATTGAGAATGTGTCAAGGTGGAGATTGTTAGAATTAAGTGACCCAAATTCTTATTTAAATAAAAATACGATGGAAAATAAAATAAAAGTAAAATTCATATAGAACTAGACTTCTTTTATTTTATTTTAGAATAAGGTTTTTAAAACCTTATTAAACTCCATCTATTTTATATTGATTAGGATAAGGTGTTTCAATCCTACTAGAATATGACTTTGCAAGCCTATAAATAGACATAGTCTATTTCTCTTGTATTTGATTCAAATTTTTCGACATAGTGAATTTTCTTCTTCTCTGCCCGTGATTTTTTTCCCGAAAGGGTTTCCACGTAAAATTTATGTGTTCTTTATTTTATTTTATTTATTTTATTTTATTTTTTACAAATGTAATATAAATTGCACTTCCAATGGGAGATATAAGTTGGAATTTTGGAGATAGTAGGGACAACCCCAAACCCTAAACATGTTTTATAAAATATCATAAATGATAAAAACAATGTTGAAATAATTTTGAAAATCATTAGCATCCAAATTACTTCTTTCACCAACTATAAATTTTCAAAGTCGACAATAAAATTAACAAAATAATATATATCTCTTGAGATATATTTAAGATTTAAGTTTTTTTTTAATTCTACTTACGAAATTAGAAAATTATAATAAGTATACATAAACTTAGTTTTTTTAAAATGAAACTAAACCTTCTAAAAAATGAAATTTTAAGTTAAGTTTAAGTAAACTTAATGTAGTTGAAGTGGATGTAATATAAATACCATTTAAATACTAAATCATAATGGCTAGGATTTTGGGTTTTTTTTTTGGTGAAATAGAAAGAATAATTAAAAAAATCAAACTTGATTTTCTTTGTGAAATTGATCAAAATTATAAAAGGAGGAATTTTTACCCAATATTTTTAAAAATAAAAATGATAAAATTTGCCTAAATTAATTATTCCAATCAAAATCTAAGATTATCGAAGGAAAATTTTGGTATTAAGATTGTCCATATATTTCAAAATTTGATACTGTTAAAAATATAAGATTATCATCTCAAGGTAATCTTTGGAACCCAACGTGGGAATGTTATTCTGAAATCTTACATTACCCCTTGCTATGTGAGATTACTTAAACCAAACACCCCTTTAGGTGAAGTTTGGTTTATGAAATGTAATATTACTTCTAATGATAAGATTATTAGAATGTAGTATTACTTGGGGTGTGTTTGGTTCACTGAATGTAGTATTACACCTCGTAATCTTACATTCTGAAATTAAGATTACATTGTTTATATTCTCAACATTCAAACCAACCCATAATCTCACATTCCCAACTAGTGCCAGGATGTTGAAATATAGGGTACAATCTCAATACCACCCATTCTTTAAGTTATCTTAGATTACATGTTTAATATTAAATTTTAGATAAAGTTACCCATTATTTTTTTTATTTTAATAAGTTTCATCCCTTTTTTTTTCTTAAGAATTAAATAGTAGATGACACGCTTTACAGGGGTGTTTGATTCAAGGAATGTAATATTACATTTCGTAATAGGATTACATGAATGTAAGATTACATTTCATAATAGGACTATAGGAATGCAATATTATGGGAGGAATGTTTACATGTTACATTTCCTTGTTTAGTTAATTTGGCTAAAATGTAATATTCAAGTGTTTGGTTGACAAAATGTAAGATTACCTAAAAGCATGTCTTACTAAATTGTTCTTTGTTATAGAATTTGTTTGTTTTAACATGATTAGTTCATTTAATATTTCTTAGTCTTGATCACCATAAAACTATGATAAAGTATGATAATTGTTGTTTTTACTACAAGTTATAGCTTAATAAGTAAATATATGATGTTAAAATAAATTGATAAATAATAGTTATAAATCATAATATATAATCATAATTAATATTGAAAGAATGTTGGCTTTTGCCAGTAGAAACAAGCCCAAATATAAAGTAAGTTGTAACTAGACCAAATGAAAAAAAAAAAAAGAGATAAAAACAAAGGTGGACACAAAAAACTTGATTACACAGTTCAACTTCATCCTAGGTTTGCTGGGTCTTATCCAAAGAGCTAATACACTAAAATTCCACAATAAAAACTATGATTTAAGTCATGTACACTCACCATATGGCAACCTCGTAGTTATACTCTAATCTAGATCACTCTCCACTTAGACTTTAGCCTTAAAAGCTTAGTCTACTTGAGTTTACTTACAAGAATACACTTGAAATACTAGTTTCTATATGGACAATGATAAGTGTAAAAAAATAAAAAATAAAATAAAGAACACACAAATTTTACGTGAAAACCCTTTCGGGAAAAAAACCACAGGCAGAGGAGAAGAAAATTCACTATGTCGAAAAATTTGAATCCAATACAAGAGGAATAGATTATGTCTATTTATAGGCTTGTAAAGCCATATTCTAGTAGGATTGAAACACCTTATCCTAATCAATATAAAACAGATGAAGTTTAATAAGGTTTAAAAACCTTATTCTAAAATAAAATAAAAGAAGTCTAGTTCTATATGGACTTTACTTTTATTTTATTTTCCATCGTATTTTATTTAAATAAGAATTTGGGTCACTTAATTCTAACAATCTCCACCTTGATACAAATTCTCAATGAACAAGTTCTTCATCGCGAACTTTCAATAAACAAGTTCTCCACCTCTTCCATAAAACCCCTTAAGGGTTTAACTTCAACAATGAACACCAACCAAGTCTAAGCAATGCTCAAACTTGGTTATAGGAAGTGACTTAGTCATCATATCTGCAGGATTTTCATGAGTACTAATTTTGCTCACAACAATATCACCACGAGCAATAATATCACGAACAAAATGATACCGAACATCAATGTGTTTTGTTCTCTCATGAAAAATTTGATCTTTTGTAAGAAAGATGGCACTCTGACTATCACAAAATACTGTGCTGATTTGAAGGTCTTCATTGAGTTCACTAAAGAGTCCTTCAACCAAATAGCTTCTTTACAAGCCTCATAATCGCCATGTACTCACTTCGTGGTAGACAAAGCAATCAGAGATCGCAAAGTGGCTTTCCAATTGATTGCACAACCTCCGATTGTAAAGACATAACACATGAGAGATCTTCTTTATCAAGGTCTCCAAAGAAAATCAGCATCAACATACCCTATGACTCCATCTCTAGTTCTTCCAAACTGTAAGCAAACATCAATAGTACCTCGTAAGTATCTTAGAATCCACTGAACTGTTTTCCAGTGTTCTTTATCGGGATTCGCCATGTATCTGCTAACTGCACTGACTGCATATGATAAATCTGGATGTGAACAAACCATAGCATATATGAGAGATCCCACTGCACTAGAGTATGGAACATGTGACATGTACTCAATCTCATCATCTGATTGTGGAGACAAAACTGATGAAAGTCCGAAATGGTCGCTAAAGGAGTACTAACAGCTTAGCACTCTGCATATTGAACCTGCAAAGAACTTTCTCAATATACCCCTTCTGACTTAGGTACAATTTACTTGTTTTTCTATTTCTGAGAATCTCCATTCCAAGTATCTTCTTTGCTGGTCCTAAATCTTTCATCTCAAATTCTTTACTTAGTTGGGTTTTGACATTTCTTATCTCTCCTTTATCTTTTGCTGCTATCAACATGTCATCAACATAAAGAAGTAGATACACAAAAGAACCATCACTGTTTTTCTTAAAGTAAACAGCCTTTTTACCTTTAGGAAGTTTCACAAGGTCCCATGTTCTGTTTTTGTAGAGTGATTCCATCTCTTCTTGCATAGCAAACATCCACTTTTCTGAGTCTTCACAACTAACCGCCTCAGAATAATTAGATGGCTCTTGATTCGCATCTATATCTTCAGCCACATTTAAAGCATAAGCAACTAGATCAGCCTTGGCATACTTCTTTGGAGGTTTAATTTCTCTTCTAGTTCTGTTTTTGGCGATAGAGTATTGTGGTGAAGAAGCAACTCTATTCTCAATTTTTGTTCTGGCTTGAGGAGTTGACTCTGTATTAGTCTGATGCTCCACTTGCTTTTGATTTTCTTTATTGGAAGAATCTTTAAGAGATAAGTTAGGTAGCATAGCAGTTTCATCAAAAACAACATCTCTGCTAATAACAACTTTTCTATTTTCAGGACACCATAACTTATACCCTTTTACACCAACTTTATAACCAAGAAAAATGCATTTAATGGATCTCAGTTCCAATTTTCCATTATCAACATGAGCATACGCAAGACACCCAAAAATCTTTAAATCAGAATAATTAGCAGGATTACTAGACCATACCTCTTGTGGAGTTTTTTTCTCAATGGCAACGGATGGAGATCGGTTGATTAAAAAATATGCAGTAGAGGCTGGTTCTGCCCAAAATGACTTCAATAAGTTGGCATTTGACAACATACATCGAACGTTCTCCATGATCGTCCTGTTCATTCATTCTGCAACGTCGTTTTGCTGTAGAGTATGACGAACTGTCAAGTGTCTCATGATCCCTTCTAACTTGCACAATCTATTAAACTCATCAGAATAGAACTCTAAGCCATTGTCTATGCGGAGGTATTTTATCTGTTTTCTCGTCTTTTTTTCAATCATAATTTTTCAAGACTTAAATGCGGAAATAACATCGCTTTTCTGCTTCAGGAAAAATACCCAAACTTTTCTGGAAAAATTATCAATAAAGGTTAGCATATAATTAGCTCCACCTCTTGAAGGCACTCTGGATGGCCTCCACAGATCAGAATGAATATACTTCAATATTCCCTTCATGTTATGGATTCCTCTAGTGAATCGAACTCTCTTTTGCTTCCCAAAAACACAGTGCTCATAGAAATTTAGTTTGCAAATTCATTGCCCATCAAGAAGTCCTCTTTTACTCAATTCTACCATGCCATTCTCACTCATATGCCCTAGGCGCATATGCCAAAGTTTAGTAATATCATCATCTGACAAGGAAGAGGAAGCGACAGCTGCATCACCAGTAACAGTAGAACCCTGCAAAACATATAACTTGGAAGTTTTTCTTTGCCTTTTCATCACAACAAGGGAACCTTTGGAAATCTTTAAAATCCAACTTTCAGCTGTATATCTGTACCCTTTTGAATCAAGAGTACTCAACGAAATTAAATTTCTCTTCAATTCTGGAACATGCCGTACCTCACTAAATGTTCTGATAACTCCATCAAACATCTTAACTTTAACTGTTCCAACACCTGCGATTTTACACGAAGTATTATTTCCCATCAAAACAACATCTTCAGATACTGTTTTGTAAGTTGTAAACCAATCCCGATTGGGACTCATGTGGAAGGTGCAGCCTGAATCAAGTATTCATTCCTCGCTTACTTTAGAATCATTGATAGAAGTAACTAGAAGTTCACCATCGCTGTAATCTTCTACAACATTAGCTTCACTGAAATTTTCTGGTTGTTTTCCCTTTTGATTCGCAGCCTCCCTTTTAATCTTATTTTGTAGCTTATAGCACACAGATTTAATGTGCCTTTTCCTCTTGCAGAAGTTACAAGTTTTACCATTGTTTGAAAACTTCGATCTACCTTTAGATTTACCACGAGGATTCTGTTCCTGTGTCCTACCACGATCATCATTAGCATTCTGATCTTGCCTCTCATGAACAATGAGACCCTCTCCCTCAGAGTCGGGTTTAACCACAAGATGCTTCATCTTATCATACAAGGTTAAAGAATCATAAACCTCATCAACTGTGAGAGACTCGCGGCTATATAAAATCGTGTCTTTAAAGGTTGAATAAGACGGCGGCAACAAACAAAGTAGAATCAACCCTAGATATTTTTTATCATACTAAACCTCCATGGCCTCCAAGTTTGAGAGAATTTCTTTAAACACTGTTAAGTGTTCGTGTACAGACGTACATTCTTCCAAACGATGAGCATAAAGACGCTGCTTCATATGCAACTTGCTTGTTAGAGTTTTCGACATACATATTTGTTCTAGCCTCTTCCATAATGCAGTGGCAGTCTTCTCTTTCATCACATCCTGCAAAATTTTGTTGGACAAATGCAGATGTAATTGTGTTAACACCTTTCGATCCTTACGCTTCTTCTCTTCATCTGTTAATGTCGAAGGCATCTTATCTATCCCTAGCAGGGCATCCTCCAGATCTATTTGTACAAGAACTGCTTGCATCTTAATTTGCCACAACGCAAATCTGGTGTTGCGATCCAACAGCAGAATTTCATACTTCAAAGACGCCATTACCGTGATCGAGATGAATAACCTGGAAGCTCTGATACCAATTTGTAAAAAAATAAAAAATAAAATAAAATAAAGAACACACAAATTTTACGTGAAAACTCTTTCGGGAAAAAACCACAAGCAGAGGAGAAGAAAATTCACTATGTCAAAAAATTTGAATCTAATACAAGAGGAATAGACTATGTCTACTTATAGGCTTGTAAAGCCATATTCTAGTAAGATTGAAACACCTTATCCTAATCAATATAAAATAGATGGAGTTTAATAAGGTTTTAAAAACCTTATTCTAAAATAAAATAAAAGAAGTCTAGTTCTATATGGATTTTACTTTTATTTTATTTTCCATCCTATTTTATTTAAATAAGAATTTAGGTCACTTAATTCTAACAATAAGTGTTATCTTAGTTTTTTTTTTACATAGTACAAACCGACAATATGTATGAGATGTTCCCATTTTTAAAGAATTATAGTTTCTAGATGAAGTCTTCATATGTATGAGATGTCCATGATTAGGAAAGAAGAGGCAACATGAGTTTTATCACAACATAAGGAAGGGCAAAAGGGCGGAGGATGGATGTGTGTCAGCTTCATCAATAACTTACTTGAAGGTATGCATTGGAGGTGGTTAAAGCAATCATTTGAGTATCATGGGAAAGTGATTGAAACCTTTATCCCTAAAAAAAGAAGTATCAACGGTAAAAGGTTTGGTTTTGTAAGGTACACTAATATGTATGATGGGAATAGAGCTATAAATAGGATAAACGAATTTTGGCTAATGAGGTCGCATATCGATGTCAATATGTTAAGATTTGATGGGAGATCAACCTTTTGGCGAAAAAGAACAGTGGCGAGAAAGAACAAGGTTTCAATAGCTTGCAGAATAAGGTTGTTAATGTTGTGAAGATAGAGGTAAGGAGGCAACTTTGGAGGATAACTTTGGTGAAGATTCAATTATGGGTTTTGTTGATAATGAGAAGCTTCATACATTACAAAAATGCATGGTGGGATAGTGCAAGTTGTTTATCAAAATAGAAGACTTGACCAATCAAATAAATGAAGTTGGTTTTGGGGGCTTTATCATTGTTAAGATATTTGGGTCGTGATGCTCCTTGTGTTCGAAAGTGAGAAAAAGATGAAAGCAGTTCAACTGAATCAATGGTACCTACTTAAGAAGTGGTCAGCAAAAATGTAGATTTGGTCCAAATCTATTAAGTTTGAGAATTGTGGAACTTGGATCTCATGTATTGGATACCAATTCGTGATTGGAACTATAAAAACCCATTTTTTAATGGTGTCAGAAACGATGATTTTGGGGCTACAAATCTAACAAGTGAGTTCATAAATATTATTATTTAATATTTACGAGTCGAATATAACATTACATTGAAATTTGATTTAATGATTTATGTTAAATGAAAGAATTATTAGGTTCAAGTGGTATATCCCTAAAGTCAAGTGGTTTTAGAAAATAAGGTATCGAGACCTCATTTTTATAAATTGAGCCTATAAATATTTGTGGTATTAGAGTCATATTAAAATTTTATTAAGAAATTTTAACGTTTAGATAGCTAATTAATTAAAAGGACTATATTGTAAAAGTTGTAAAAAGTGAGTTTCTATTAGTTAAATATATTAAATGGCTATAGTATTGCGAATTGTTGGACTTAGTTGGTAATTATAACTTATGGTTGGATGATGGACGGTTTTGGACATTATTAGTTGATTTTAAAGGTTAATTTTTAAAGGATAAAATGGTAATTAAATAATAACTAAAACAAATAAAAAAACATTAGTATCATCTTCTTCTTGGTTTTGTTGTAACCGAAAATCATCATGGTTTTAAGCTTGAGAATCGGCCAAGCTCCTATTTCATGTACGTAAGTAAATTTTAATTCCGTTTTAATTTTGTTTTATGTTTTTGTTATCGTATTAACTTTAATCTATCTACCCCAGAGGTCAATTGTAGAATTTTTAAAAGTTTAGGGACTTGTCATGAATAAGTTTAAGGTGTTTTTTTATTTTAATTGATAGATTATTAAAGTTGGTAGTTAAATATATGTATTTTGTTAAGTAATTTTTATGCTTTTAAGGTTTAGGGACTTATTTATGAAAATGATAAAATTCAAGGAAAATATTGTGAATTGATGATAAATATGGGTTGTTATGAGACTAGGTAAAAATTGGCTAACATGAATTTTAGCTAAAAATGATAAATTTGCAAGTTACGAGTTTAGGAACTAAATTGTATAAAAGTTAAAATGTTGGGAGAAAATTTGTAAATTGATAATAAAAGGGTTTAATTGCATAAAACTACTTGCTAGAATGCTAGGAATGTATTAATTGGGTTGTGTCAAGCTTCGGCATGCTCTAATACCTTTTGTTAATGGTTGTGCATGGTATTTTGGAATTAGAAAAGAAATGGTTGATTGATATGCTTTTAGATGGTTGAATTGGTATGTTTTGAATGTAATAGGAGTGTGTTGCTAACTTAACCATGTGATAGCTTTTGAGCTTATGCTTAACCTATTAGCATATGTATATGCCTTGAAATTAGTTGGTATATGCTTGTGTTAATAGGTAAATTTGATCACTTATGTATATCTGGTGAAGAAGAATGGCTAAAAGGTAAGCTTTGAGAATGAAGTAACTAAATGGTGTGTGTGTGTGTGTGTGATGTATGTTTTGGTCATGAACTTATAGTGTTGAAAGTGATGTGTTCTAGGTGAATGAGTTTGTAACGCCTCAAAATTTTAATTTTTGATTTCGTGTATATGTGACACACAAGTATGTATCTGCTTCAGTGGTTAAGTGTTTTAGGTGTGTGTGAGAGGTTCCATGTAACGCTCCCACGTCCGAAATCGTCGCCGGAGTCGAGCATGAGGGGTTACCAAACATAATTTATCAAATTAAGAACTTCAAATCATTTGTTTCTACATTCACAGCTTTCTAACTACCCGCGTCACAGTAACAAGAAAAATCATATCTCGAGTTACGAAACTCGAAATCAAGATCCGTAAATTTTTCCTAAATCTAGACTCATATATATATTTACTAATTGTTTTCTAGAATTTTTGGTTGGGCCAATTAGTACAGTTTATTAGTTAAAGTTACCCCTGTTTTAGGACTTGACTGGTCTGACCTCTGTTTACTACGAACCATATTTCTCTCTGTAAAAAATTCATATGACTATAAGGTTTATTTCTACTGAAACTAGACTCAATAAGAATTCTTAGAATATAAAATACACCACCTAATTATATCTTTACAATTTATAGTGAATTTATAAAGTTGGAATAGGGGATTCAGAAACTGCTATGACTCTATTTCACTAAAATTCAAATATGTTCTAACATATAATTCCTTTACTTGTTTCATTTGTTTCATGTGAAACTAGACATAATAAGCTTCAATTTGATATGTAGTCCATCACCAAATTCAATTTCTATGATTTTTAGTAAATTTTCAAACTCGCGTCAGTGTTGCTGCAGTATCCTGTTTATGGCAAATTTCATCCCTTTTATGAGTTTTTATGCGCTAAGTATCTTATTAATTTTCCTTACATCAAACATAATCTAAACTAACCATTTTCATAATTTATCATTATCAAGCATTTCCTCAACCATTCCATCACCATACCATAAGATCATTT
The DNA here is from genome assembly GCF_025698485.1 of Gossypium arboreum. Classification (NCBI taxonomy): domain Eukaryota; kingdom Viridiplantae; phylum Streptophyta; class Magnoliopsida; order Malvales; family Malvaceae; genus Gossypium; species Gossypium arboreum. The sequence continues at coordinate 5,570,746 of NC_069081.1, forward strand.
ACACAAAAAAGGTATACTGCTATACATGCCATACTTAAATTTACAAGCCATTACCAAAAGTCTTCCTGATAGTGTGGTGAGCCTTCGACCTATCCCGACTCCTGAGCTGGCTTGTCCAAAACTACAATGAGTAAGAAGGAGGGAGTAAGCATAAATGCTTAGTAAGTTCATATGCAAATAATAAGTAACATAACAAACAGTCATACCAATCAACATTAGCATGCATCACTAAAACACATATCACATTTTAATCATTTTCATCATCTTATTACCTTATCGTGGTTGTATCAATACTCAACCCGAGGGTTAAATACATACCTGTCCAAAATATCCATTTCATATCACTTACCAATACGTCTCTTTACATCTCGAATATTCCTCCATTTGAGTAGAACTTTACCCGTTGAACACATCGGAATATAATTCGGATACATGGATAACTTGCACATAAGTGCCATATATGCAATCAAGCAATCATGTAACCCGCCCATAAGCGAACTCGGACTCAACTCAACGAGCTCGGGCGTCCGCATCCATAAGTGAACTCGGACTCAACTCAACGAGTTCGGATGCCTAGTTACATCTCACGAACTCGGACTCAACTCAACGAGTTCGGATGCTCAACCATCCTAGTGACATGTCACTTGTATCCTAATCTATTCCTAAGGTTCAAACGAGATTTTTCTCGAACACTTATCCTTGCCGTCTTCCGTAGAATGCCGAAATCAATACTCGGTAACAATTATATTTAACAAGTAGCTCACATAATTTACATATTATTTGAAATTAACCACAAAACATACATTTCATAATGAAATTCAGCATAACACATAATTAATATCAATAACTTAAAAATAACAATTATGCTACATTATTTACACATGAACTTACCTTGGTACCAAAATATAAAGATTTTGCAATTTAGTCCACAATCTTTTCTTTACCTCGATCGTAACTTGAATCTCGTTTCTCTTGATCTATAATGCCAAATTAATCTTATTTAATACATGCATTTATCAAAACAGCATTTAATACGAACTTTGGAAAAATTACACTTTTGCCCCTAAACTTTTGCATAATTACATTTTTGCCCCTAGGCTCGGGATTAAACTTTATTCCTTATTCTTATGTTTTACAACATGCTGATCACTTTTCTCTTCTATGGCAACATCAAATTCTCACTCTAACATGTACTTGTGACTATTAGATATTTTTACCGATTAAGCCCTTTTACTCGTTTTTGCTTAAAATCGAGTAGTACAAGTTGTCTAACATAATTTAAAACCCCATATTCTATCATAAAACATCAAAATACACAAATTTCACCTATGGGTATTTTTCCAAATATAAACCCTAGGTTGAATTATTGCTAACATAAGCTTAATCGAAGCTAAGGGATTCCAAAACGTAAGGAACATTAAAAGCGGGCTTGGAATCACTTACTATGGAGCTTGGAAGCTTGAAACAAACCCTAGCTATGGAGAACCCATGAAATTTCGGCCTAATGAAGAAGATGGACAAAATTGGCTTTTAATTTTGTTTTAATTCATTTTAATAACTAAATGACCAAAATACCCTTACTACTAAACTTTCCAAAAATTCCTTCCATGTCCTAATTTTTCCATGAACTTAAAATTGGTCAAATTGCTATTTAAGACCTCCTCATTAATATTCCAAAACAATTTCATACTAAAAACTTCTAGAATGCAAGTTTTGCAACTTATTCGATTTAGTCCCTACTTTCAATTTAAGCACTTTAGGCATAGAATTTCATCACGAAATTTTCACACAATCATGTAATCATATCATAATCATCAAAATAATTATAAAATAATTATTTCTATCTCGGATTTGTGGTCACGAAACCACTATTCCGATTAGGCCCTAATTAGGGATATTACATTCCAAGTTCAAGCCTTACTTGGGAAAATTTTGGTATTTTTGTAAATAAAGCCTTAACCTTGTGCAAAAGGCTTAAGTTTAATTGTTGGTAAGTTTATATCAGAATGGGCCTGCTGGTTTGGTGGTTAAGTGGAGTGTTGGACCTTCTGTGTTCAATTCTCTGTGATGGCGTGGAGACAATATTTTTGCTCCAATTTCAGCTAGGAGTTGTATTAGGGAAAAATTTTGAGTTGTTATGTTTTAGTGGGTTAATAGGGAGTGATTTTAGAAGATAACTGGGGAGAGGTTATCAGAAAATAATCTGATTATCTTTTTGGTGCAAAAAAAAATAGAGTTTCAGTTTTCTCTCCAATTCCCCAAACTTTTCCTAATGTTTTCTTCTTCTTCTTCTTCTTTTTCTCTCCTCTGTCGATTCTTTCCCCTAGTTGCTGCCGAAATTTCCATTATTTTTCCCCTTCCATTTCTTATTTTTTTTCCAATTGATTCAGTTGTTCATCGTTTGTTGCGTGTGTTTGGTAAGTAACAGTTTTGTCTATTGTTTATCTTTCTTGGTTAATCTCTAAAAGGGGGATTCCTTTTTGGTGTTTAGGAGTTAATCAAGGGGCTGGTGGTTTTGAATTGACGCTGTGATTGTGCGAAGTCATGGTTACTCAAGTGAGGTAAGGGTTTTGTTAGGTTTTAGTTGAGTTCCTTCAAAAAAGTGGTTGATTAAAAACGAATTAAGTGATTAATCTGGAGATATATTGGTCGATATTTAGGTTCTGGAGGCTTAGGAGTGCTTACGCATCAGAAACGATACCAGATGTGTACCTGAAATGCAGAAAACAAGATTCGACGAAAAGCCAAAATTGCTTGCTGTTGAGAAATAAGAGAAAATAATAGGAAGAAAATTGTAGAGAAAGGAAATAAGGGTGTTATAAACTTAGAAATCAACATTTGTACTAACATAGTTTTGGGCAGCAGCAGTAGTTTAACTTCGAAAAATCATCAAAAATAGTGGAAATTGAGTTAGAGGTTGAATAAAATATTAAATTAAAGTTTATTGAGTGTATTTTTTCATGAAGGAAAGCAATGGAATTGTAAATTACGAGATATAATAAGTTTTGTGAGACAAGGTCAGAATGATTTCATGTTCCCCTGTTCTGAATTTGGAAAATCATTAAAAATTGTAAAAAAAAATAATTAGGGGCTTAAATTCATATGTGTAAATCATTAATGAGTCTATTTTCAAGAGAAACAAATGGAAACATTATCCAAATTCCGTACTAAGAGATAAATAATTTTTAGTAAGGAAAGGTTGAAGCTGTCAAACAGTAGAATAGGGATAAATTTGAAGATTTTACTGTACTTATTTGATAAAATATAAATTCTGAAAATTTTGTGATAGAAAGGTATTTGAGTCTAGTTTAAAAAACATCAAGTGGATCTTAATTTGAAATTTTGTAGCTCAAGATATAAATAATGTAGTTACAATGACTCAAGTAGACAACTTTGAATGAACATATAAGTAAATAGTGAAAACATATATAAATATTTAGTTAGCATGGGTTACATTAAAAATGGATCACACGGTCGAGGCCAATTTGGGCCGAGTGGGCCACACGTATGAGTCCAAGTCAACTATGAACCTACTGTAAGGTCGGTAAGCGCTACTTAGACCCCTAAATGTGTGAAATTGACTAAATGATATTTGTACTGAGCATGTTAATATTTGAACTGAATATATGTACTGAAATTGCATAATAGCATATTATCCATTGTATGTTGCATTGCATTGGGTTGGGGATTGTTATTCGGAGGAAGTGTACTGAAAAGCTTTAAGCCTAATTTACTAGCAGCTCAGTTGCAAACTACTATTTTGTGCTGCATTCAGTACTACTTGGAGTGTAGGGATGGATAAGTTGATTATATCCCCACATGGAGTGTAGGGTTGGACGAAGAGGGTGTGTAGAGGCTGGTTGGGTAGGATTTTGCTACTGCATAATTGTTACTGCTACTGATACTATGATGGGCTAAGGCCCTACTGTATTTTTGACACTGTACTGAGATGGGCTAAGGCCCAAACTATCACTAATACTGAAAAAGGCTTAGGTCCAAGGCTGTTCAATTGTGCACTGTGAATACTGATTGTTTGTTTGTTTCTGCGGGATTACACACTGAGTTTACGTAAACTCACCCTTTTTGTTTAATGTGCACAGGTAATCCCCAAATTTAGACGGATCGGTACGACGGAGGATTCAACAGTGACCACAGTAATTTTTGGACTTCATGGTTTTCAATTTACGATTTATAATTTGATTATTATTGATTATTTGGGTTGTAATTTAAGAACCCTCTAGTGTCACGGACTTAAGATTCTTGCCTCAGAATCCGTGCGGCCTTGGCAGTTTCTTACTCCAAGAACGCCTAAGTCAGCCTAACTTCCACAAAAGAAGGATTCAACAGAATTCCTCCCAAGACACAACTCAAGCGAAAGCAACTCAAAGCCAACAAGATGAAAGAAGAATGAGACAAGAACAAGCCAGGGAAAATAAGAACACAAGAGAGAAAAGTTTGAGTGAATGCTCTCAAGGATTCTTCTTACTCAAAACTCAAGTGATTTACAATGAGGGAAGAGGCCTCTTATTTATAGTTGAGCCTCTCCAAATCCAACGGTACAAAATCAAGTACATCAATGGCTATGATTAAAGGGTACCTACCACCAAATCTTTAAGAATATAAAATTATATCTTTTAAGATTACATATCTTAGATAAGATATGTAATCTTATAAAATAATATCTTATAATATCATGTTTCCATATTTGTCTAACTTGTAGATGGGCCTTCAATCTCTTCAAGCAATGGGCCGGTCCGATTGGGCCAAATAACCTCCTTCCTTCTTGATGGATCACACAGATGTGTCATGGTTGCGGGCTCCCATACGCAACCCATGACATTCTCCCCCACCAAATCTAGCGACGCCCTCGTCGCGTCCTCCGCATGGTATCGATATATCTTGTCTTGGAATTGCCACAAGGCTTCAGCAGGTTCCCAACTCATCTCACTATCCGGGAATCCCTTCCATCGGACTAAGTATTCACGTCGCGGTCGGTAGTACTTACGTCTGACCACACGATTCGCTTCAATGTTCTCGACCTCTCGATCATAGGCGACTTTTACCCCCATTGGTGCTCGTTCAGACTTGCTTCGATTTGGGTCTTCTCCATCTTCATGGAATGGCTTAAGCATACTTACATGGAATACTGGATGAACTTTAAGCTTTTCAGGCAACTCAAGCTTGTAGGCCACCTTGCCTACCTTCTTCACAATTTGAAATGGCCCCTCATACCGCCAAACGAGTCCTTTGTGTAACCCATCATGTCGTAAAATCAGGTGTAGTTTGGCAAGAACTGGGTCACCAACCTGAAATTGCACGTCCCTTTGATTTCGATCCGCCCATTTCTTGTTGCGCTTACTTTTCTTATGTAGACAAGCTCTAGCTAGATCGTTTTGCTCTTGCCAATCCCTCGCAAATCGATAAGCTGCTGGATTCGGTCCCGCATAACATGTTGCAACTGTATTGGGTGTAAGCGGCTGTTGCCCCGTCACTATCTCAAACGGACTCTGGTTCGTTGCTCCACTTCATTGTAAGTTGTACGAAAACTAGGCCACATCCAACAACTTTGGCCAATCCTTTTGTGTTGCACTTACATAGTGTCGAAGATACGTCTCCAACAATGCATTCACTCGTTCGGTTTGCCCATCAGTTTGAGGATGCATGCTGGTGGAAAAGTTTAAGTCTGAGCCCATTAACTTGAACAACTCTGTCCAAAACCGACCCGTGAATCGCCCATCTCGATCACTGATGATAGACTGTGGTACTCCCCAATACTTCACCACATGTTTAAGGAATAAGCGAGCTGCCTCCTTAGCAGGACACTCCTTGGTTGCGGGGATGAAAGTTGCATGCTTCGAAAACCTGTCCACCACAACAAAAATACTCGCAAATCCATCAGATTTAGGCAAGCCTGTGATAAAGTCCATGGACAAGCTCTTCCATGGGCGCTCCAGAATGGGCAATGGTTGTAACAAACCAGCAGGGGCTTTCAACTCAACCTTATCTTGTTGGCATATTAAACAAGTTTTCACATAGGTCTCCACATCATCACCCATGTGGGGCCAATAAAATCGATCCTCCAATAGAGCCAAGGTGCGGTGTATTCCAGGATGGCCAGCCCATTTTGAATCATGACTTCCCTTCGTAAATTCCCATGTTGAGGCACATATAGACGTTGCCCATGAGTGTATAGCAATTCTCCCTCGAGCCAAAATCGCCTCGTTTTTCCATCTCTAGCAAGCTCCATTAGATTTTTGGCCGTGGGATCATGGGACAGTCCTTCTTGAATGCGCTCTAATAAGGGACTCTCAGGTTGGCTTATCGTTGCAAATTCCATTTTTTGACTAAGTGCATCGGCCACAATGTTGGCACTCCCCGGCTTGTACTCCATGCTAAAATCAAACTCTGCTAGGAAAACCTGCCAACCAGCCTGCTTGGGGGACAACTTTTTCTGGGTTAAGAAATAGCTATTTGCAACATTATCAGTGAATACCACAAACCTGGAACCCAGCAAATAGTGTCTCCATGTGTGCAAACAATGCACCACTGCCGTCATCTCTTTTTCTTAGACCGTGTATCTCCGTTCCATCTCGTTAAGCTTTCGACTCTCGAAAGCAATCGGATGCCCATCTTGCATCAACACCCCTCCAATCGCATACTCTGAAGCATCTGTGCGTACCTCATACGCCTTTGAAAAATTTGGCAATACGACTACAGGCTCACTCGTCATTGCTTGCTTCACTTGGTTGAAGGCTTTCTCACATCGAAGGTCCTAATCCCACACTTTTCCCTTTTTCAACAGGTCCGTCAAGGGTGCAGTGATCTTGGAATAGCCTTCAATGAAGCGACGGTAGTAATTTGCTAATCCAAGGAAAGACCGCAACTCCGTCACCTTGGTTGGTGACTCCCAATTGGCAGTTGCTCGAATTTTACTTTCATCCATTCGAATCGTGCCCCCTCCCACAATATAGCCTAGAAATGGCACTTCTCGTTGGGCAAAGGAGCATTTCTCCTTTTTGACATATAGCTCATTTTCTCGTAGAGTTTGGAACACCTCCCCCAAGTGTCCCACATACTCTTCGAGAGTCTTACTATATACCACAATATCGTCAAGACAAACAACCATAAAACAATCCAAGAAAGGTTGTAATACCTTATTCATTAGGGTACAAAATGTGGCCGGAGCATTTGTCAACCCGAATGGCATCACCAAGAACTCAAAGGACCCATACCTAGTTACACAGGCTGTCTTGGGTTCATCCTCTTCGGTTATTCTCACTTGGTGGTACCCCGATTGCAAATCCAACTTAGTAAACCATCTCGCGTTGCCAAGTTAATCGAACAAATCTGCAATAAGAGGAATAGGATACCTGTTTTTTATAGTGATTTTGTTTAAGGCCCTGTAGTCGATGCACATTCTCAAAGATCCATCATGCTTCTTCTGAAATAACACCGGTGCGCCGAACGGGGCTTTAGATGGTCTATATGAACCCGGCATCTAAAAGCTCTATCAACTGCTTTCGCAATTCCTCTAGTTCCGGTGGAGCCATCCGATATGGTGCCCTTGCTAGTGGTTCAGCATTGGGCAACAGCTCGATCTTGTGGTCCACCTCCCTCTTAGGTGGCAATCTTTTGGGCAACTCTATGGGCATTATATCTTGAAATGACTTTAGCAACCGTTCCACTTCCTTTGGAATTTCCACCTCGAATTTATTATCCATATTGTCTCTCAAGGTAGCTAGGTAGGAGACTTCATTTCGACGGACTCCTTTGGCAAATTGAATTGCCGACAAGGTTTTTCCCTCCATGCTTCCTTTCCTTTTCATTCTCACTATATATTGTTGATTTGCATCGTAGATTGTCATGTAGTTCTCGGAAGGGTGAATATCCGCATTAAGCCTGTCAAGTAAACTTAATCCAACTACAAAATCGTAATCATCAAGTGGGATTACCTTAATGGTCGCTTTGCCCGTCCACTCGCCAAGTTTGAGTTCCACCCTTTTTGCCACACCCGTTATGGGAATGCTTTCTGAGTTCACCGTTTTGATTCGTCCCGAATCTTCCTCGATTCTAAGGCCAAGTTCCTTTGCCATTTCTTTAGACATGAATAAATCAGATGCGCCAGTATCAACAAGTGCATTCAATCTTCTGCCAGCTACGATGATGTCCACAAACATCAACCCATTGCTTGACTTCTCTTCGACACCTCCTAATATCGAATTGAGGCTTTTGGTGTCATCTTCGGCTTCCTCGCGTGCCTCCATGGCATGAAAAGCGGCTTTCTTTGGACAGACACTCATTCTATGTGGGCTTTGGCAAAGAAAGCACTTCATTGGTCCTTTTCTATCCCAAGGCTTACCTTGACTAGACTTTGGGCCTTCGTCGTTCTTTTCCCTTTGATCCTTGTTTCCCCCACCATTGTCTTTGGGTCTCGACTTGAGTTTGAAAGAATCATTATTATCAAACTTTCTTCCCCCAACATCATAGAAATTTTCTGCCTTGGCCATAGCTTCGGTCAGTTCAGTGATATCTAGGCGACGCAATTCTTGCTTGGCCCACATTTTTAAACCATCCTCGAACCAATAGAATGCTTCTTTCTCATTCAAGTCTGAGATCTGAAGCATCAACTCACTGAATTCCTGAACATAATCTCGAACAGTGCCTTGTTGCGTAAGCCGACGCAACTTAGCACGAGCCTCCTTTTCGGCATGTTGTGGATAAAACTGCTTCTTCAACTCTCTTTGGAACTCCTTCCAAGTTCCAATGGTCGTTCCTCCACGTTTCTCATCCGTGGACCTACGTCTCCACCACAAGAGAGCAACATCAGAAAAGTAAATTGAAGCGGTGTTTACCTTGGTGGCATCATCTTCAATGCCAATTGCTCAAAAATATTGCTCCAATTCCCACAGGAAGTTGTCCACTTCTCTTGCGGACCTAATCCCCTTTAACTTCTCGGGTTTTGGAACATCCACATGACGTTGCTTCGGTCCCGAAGCCAACATCCCACTTCCCAGGGCAGTCTTACAGATTCTGAGCTCCCCCTTAAGCTCAGCAATCTCTTCTTTCATGGCAGTCAGTAGGGCCTTAAGAGCTTCGTCCCTCCCTGTCAGTTTGTCCGAAGTGGATCTGAGGGAGTCCAACACAAACTCCTTGCTATCTTCCCTCAGTTCCTCCATACGGGTTAGGACCACTTCGAGTGTCTCCTTCATGTCACCAACGGTCTCCTCGAGATTAACCACTCGAATTTCCAAGCTCGACAGCATATCCCTCGATCGACTAGCCTTTCTAGCCCTCCCACGGGTCTCCATTGGCTCATTCTGATCAATAACTTCTTTCGACATATCTCAAAAGTGCTTTCGAACTGGCTCTGATGCCAACTGTCACAGACTTAAGATTCTTGCCTCAGAATCCGTGCGGCCTTAGGCAGTTTCTTACTCCAAGAACGCCTAAGTCAGCCTAACTTCCACAAAAGAATGATTCAACAGAATTCCTCCCAAGATACAACTCAAGCGAAAGCAACTCAAAGCCAACAAGATGAAAGAAGAATGAGACAAGAACAAGCCAGGGAAAATAAGAACACAAGAGAGAAAAGTTTGAGTGAATGCTCTCAAGGATTCTTCTTACTCAAAACTCAAGTGATTTACAATGAGGGAATAGGCCTCTTATTTATAGTTGAACCTCTCCAAATCCAACGGTACAAAATCAAGTATATCAACGGCTATGATTAAAGGGTACCTACCACCAAATCTTTAAGAATATAAAATTATATCTTCTAAGATTACATATCTTAGATAAGATATGTAATCTTATAAAATAATATCTTATAAGATCATGTTTCCATATTTGTCTAACTTGTAGATGGGCCTTCAATCTCTTCAAGCAACGGACCGGTTCGATTGGGCCAAATGACCTCCTTCTTTCTTGATGGATCACACAGATGTGTCATGGTTGCGGGCTCCCATACGCAACCCATGACACTAGGACTTTGGTTTTAAATTTGGGTTTTTATTTATTTATTTTACTTTATGGATTTTATACCTGCTGGTAGTAGGAAATTCGATTTTCAAAAATTTAAAGTCTTTTCTAAATGCATGATCACTTAGACTATTTTATTAAAGCTTCCGCAACGAGGGATGCTTCAAAACAAATGTTTTAAATGAATAAAGACGACTTCCTAAGTTCTAACAAAGGTTTACTAAAGATAATAACATGGAATGTTTTCGTTGTAACAACGAGGTTTCAAAAATACTATCTTGTGGCATTTCCAGATATGACTATAATGTCTAGGCCGGGTTTGGGGTGTTATAGAGTTATGGTGTCTAATGAAGACACATTGGTTAGGTTGATATTGATTGATTTTTGACATGTTTTAGGTGACTTTGAATGTGATTTATGTAAGTAAAAGTAGCTATAGATGGTATGGCTTGGAGGATAAGAAATGGTATTTATAAGGGATTGTTTTAGGAGTTGTTAAGGGAGCACACAGCTTGAGATACGGGCTGTCACACGGACATGTGTCATTTTAATTTTAGGAGCAGATTCCACACGGTCTGGTACACGACCTGTGACATAACCATGTGACCTAAGTCAGTGAGTTATATAAGAGAACACACGGCCTGGGACACGACCACGTGTCCCTATTTCGAATTCCCACACACACTGGGCTATGTCACACAGCTTGGCCACACAGCCGTGTAACCCCTATTTATCAATTTTTCATGTTTTTCCAAAAAAAAATTATTTGTTTCAAATTGATCCCTGGTTGTTTTCAAATTATTTTTAGGGCCCCGAAGGCTTGGTTTAAGGCCCAAATGTGTATTTTTTCCATGATTATATTGAGTTATTAGTAATAAATTGAAAGTTGAATTATTGTTTTTTTTTTAAGTTAAATGTTTTATTTTGTACAGTAATTGCCCTGTAACTCTAATCCAATGATGAAGACGGGTTAGGGGTTTTACAGGAACATTTAAACATTTCAAAATATAGCAAAAAAAATAAGGTGAGTTTGTGTGTATTGATGAGGAAACAAGGGATTCTTTTACTAAAGGCAATATGCAAATTATTACAAATTCTGTTAATAGAATTGATGATATTATTGAGTTAAAAGTTGGTAGTGATAGTTATCTTATTAGATTCATTGCGATAGTTCCAAGTTTGTATAAGTAGAGGTGTCGACACGATCCCATAGCATCAAGTCTTTGTTCCGATGGAAAAAGAAAGTTGAAAAGGAGATTAAAAAAAGACATGGTAGACCGAGAAAATGACCTTTGAATTATAATGCATCAGACATGAGTTTTACTAATGAATCACTTTTAGATTCTGATTTCAGTAATCGAAAGAAAGTTATCTTGAAAGAGGCTATTGGAATTTCGTAAGCTTCTTGGTTTAAGGGTTGATGGACATGATGCAATTGTTGAAAAAATCCGGTTTAGAAAAACAAATTTTTAATCATAGCGGAAAACTAAAATTTTGAAAACCTCAAGCTAATTTGTGATATTTATAGTAGTAAAATTTTTCCCGAAAAAGTACCAATGCTTTGTGCGAGACAAATCCTAAACGTTCTTGACTTTTAACCGAACAACCTTATCTATTATTCTCGTACCACAAATTGTTTTGATTGTGGCCTCGAACAATCACATACTAAACACAGAACCATAAACAATTTATTACTTTCAATAGAAATGTAATTCTCTCTCAGTAGAAACTAGTAGAACTGTAATTCACAGAAAATAAAATTTATTCTTACACTACTTTCTGGCTGAATAACAATATATCAAACTTATATGAAACTGGTATAAATAGCTCTACTAGTGCTATCTATTTATAACAAGAGGTAGGAGAATCCTGGTTGAATTAGTAAAAAAAAAATAATATTTATTTAATATAAAATAATATTCTACTCTAAGTAGAACGGATGAAGAGGGGTTTTGTGCCTCTTCTATATTTGGTCCAATTATATGTGTTTCCTAGACTTTTAACCTAACACTTTATAATTAATCGAACCCAATAAATATTTTCCATTTCTCAAAATAAATATTAATTAATTTAGATAAATCAAATTTTTAATTAAATAATTTTCTCAACCCAAATCTAATTTCGTTGAAGTCATGACAACTTTATCATAAAAGAATTTATGAGGGAATATATTTAATTTTCATATTCAACAAATTCATAATGACTAATTAAATTAATTCTATTTTTAAATTTCAATTATTTAACTAACTAAATAATAATTTGAAAACCTTAAATTAATTCTCAAATCATTTCTATACTTAGAGAGAAAACACATTCATTTGTGAATGTGACCCATTTCTCTAACTTCATTTCCATCCATTTCTATTCATTTAGTTCTACATGTAATTCAATTCTGGTTTCACTGAACTAGCAGAGGGATGATTGGACATATGTAATTAGAGCTCAAATAATTTATAATTAAGTTCTAATTTTTCACCTATTAATTATAAACTAATTTAATTACGAAGTTATTTCACTATAACATCATGACTAAGCTCTCACTAGTTACATATCATTATGAAAGCTACTCAATCAATGCTCGTTCAATGACCTTGTCATAAGTATGTTACCCTTATAGGATATCCTTAATCTCTTTGGGATAAATTTTTTCTTCCAATATGATCCTATTTTATCGCATAGTAACCATTACATCTTTCTTCATGAAAAGTCAAATACTATCAAATAGTAATCAAGTCGTTTATCACTAAGATAAATGACTCGTGGCAACGTTTACTTTTTATCTATCACATAATGCCGATAAGAGAATATCATTTACCCATAATTGAGTTATGAATTTCACCATTGTGAATGATGCTACATACTACAGAAGTCATATACTTAACGCACCAACTTTTGATTCCTTATCTATTCGGACTCAGACTTTTACTTACATCAATGCATACAAGTCACGCATGCATAGTTCATTATTCATTCAAGATTAAGGTATGTCACACTATGAACATCACAACTAAATAAATCCATAAACACATCTAGAATCTATTCTACTCGGGTTCTGTCCAATGTATTGTCAAGCTAGTCAGTCACATCTATGTGTCTCTCTTTTGGGAGTCATTCCTTTTGATGCTTAAGACAAAGCATCTTCCCAATTGGACTTCATAAATAACATATTTGTCTTTAATAGGTTTGCTCACTTGTCATCTTTTGTCTATTTAACGACATGTTTAGGTCCATCTACTAATACAAGCTGTATTTCCATATTATGATTCGACCATGTAATATCGCTTAGTATTAGTTAAACATTAGATAACTAGTAAATCAATGTTTGCTTCTATTTTTCTTTGCATGAAAAAACATCGAGGATAATATACAAAGAGTATTAAAGTAATTAATGAAGATTTTTATTAAACTAATTTGTTTGAAAAATACAAATACACATAGACGAAAGTACTACACTTAGGAAACTAGATCCGACAGAGATAATTGAAGAACTTGTTCAAATCAAGGTAAGAAGATTGAGTAATAAGTTTTGAACTTGCAAGATATAGGAGTTTCTGATCGAGAAAAGGTCGATGTGTATGTTAGTCACGATTGTGAAGTTTTCAAATGTTCTTGTTTGATAAGGTGATTTTGGTATGAATAAATTCTTTATATCATTTCTATTACTTATATGCTTTTGGTAGGGTGATTTTATGAGGATTTGTGCCTGCTTTTATTTTGTGTGATTCTTTCCATATTGTGTTGTGTGTTGCTTGACTTTGTAGGCTTCTTAAAGCTTTTTTGTTGTTGTTTATCTCCTATTACTATTTTATTCGATTTTTACTGGTGAGTAGACTGCTTTGAGCATGATAGTGAATCATTTTAGTACAAATAAAGTTGTTTGGGGTGTGATTGTATTCCAAACTGTATGTGCGATACATTTTGGGGTAGAAGTTTTGAAATATTAATTTTGGTTTTGATTAATCATTGTATGGATATGTGTATTTTGGTTTTCTTTTTCATTGTTGTGGTGGAGTGTTCTTTGGTGCTACAATATTGGTATTTGAATTTGTAAGAAGACTATGAAAGACACTGATACATACAACGTGATTGATAGAGTCATGTTATTCAACAATCCATTTGAAGCTTATACCATGGAGGATGGTTTTTGAAAAGTACAGGAGAATGGCATGGAAGATGCTCTTGGTTAAGCTGATACTTTGAGATTTAGGCATTTCCTAAGTTAGTGATGTAGCAAAGCAATGGTAGTTGTTGTCATGTGCAACGGGCCTATGGTCAATTTGACTTGCTCATAATGAGATTATATTCAGGCACAAAATGATTTTATTTGACGAGATTATGTTTCTTACCAATTTGTATTCCATATAATGGGCAGAAGTAACTAACGAATAATTAAGGGTCGATGATTAGAAGATATTTTGAGTTCCTCTTATTTTTGGATTATGTCAACAATCGTAGTAATTTTAAGTGGGTTCCTACCACATCAGGTTGCCTCAAATATAATGTCAATTGAGAATCTAAAGGGAATGTGAGAAAGGCAACAGATGGTGGAGTACTTAAAGATGATGAGGGTAAGTTGGCAAATTTTTTACGTTTAATAGATTAAACGGTGGCAATCTCTCGATGCAATAAACCGAGTTTGAGGCCTTGTAGGCATGGCAAAATCTTCAAAAGAGGCTAATTGTTGGGCTGATGCTTTAACCAAATTTGGTATTAATCAACGTTCATTGCTAGTGGCATATATTTTGTGTTTTACTGTTTTGTTATATGTTTTGTGAGCTTTTATTTGGTGATTCTGTCAGGGCAAAAAATGCTGGTAGCCTAGTCTTGTTGTGATATCAGCTATGATGTGTGCTTTTATTTTGTGTATAGACCAAGTTTAATATCAATAAAATTTGATTGAGCATAAAAAAAACAGACCATATATAAGAGTTTTGGCTTGTTAAGATACAAAGTAGTTATAATCATATTCCTCCATAAGTAATCATACAAAAAAAATCTTCAATTATCTTAATAAATGTTAAGATAAGGGTTGATATATTCAAGATATTCCAAAGTCAATATGATCTAATCCCCTCAAATAAGGGAATTTGGATTGCATTGAAAGGCTATGATCCAATCATTTATGATTTGATTATGCACTATTGCACATCATAGATAAGCCACAAATAATTTCCAAATGTCACAAATACAAAGCCTAACATGTTTTAAATCAAAAGATTGTCAACACAAATAAGACAAGTTTTGACTTATTCTAGCTATGCCTTAAGTTGCAATGGTTGTTGCTAGAAGCGAAAATTATTTCTAACAAATATACTAATAAATAATTCTTTTGAGTAAATATAATAATATGTTTAAGAAAACAATTTCTATAAGAATGACAATTTAGTAAAATGTTCTTTTAGGTATCTTACATTCTATTAACCAAACACCAAAAACTTATATTCCAATCATATGACCAAACAGTGTAACGTACTTAAGAGTCCCACTCCATAATCTTACATTCCAATAATCTTATTACCAAAGGTGGTCTTACATCCCTTGAACCAAATACCCCTTTAGCACATTATTGTATATGTTACATTACTATTTTTTGTTAATCTGGTTCGAATATAAGATTTTATTGTTTGATTGATGAAATCTAAGATTATCTAAAATATATTTTACTAAATTGTCCTTATAGAGTTACTTCTTTTTAACAAGTTTAGCTCATTTAGCATTAATATGAAAGTTAAATATTAGGGGAGTAAAAGGATAAATTTAATAAAATTTGTAAAAAAAAAAGTCAAATTGTCATAAAATAAAATATTACATTACTTTACTTAAGATTAACCATATATTTCAAAATCTTGACCTGAAACCAAACATTCCATTATAATATTATAGTACGAGTATAGATAAGATATATATAGAAAAAAACACCAAATGTTGATAAACCCACATGCTGAGCCATGAATAGAGTAATGAAAGATTTTATATCGAGTCTTTGATTAACATCACGTCAACCTTATGCCTTCCCTAAACTCATCTTGTGTTCTCGACTCAGGCCAGGGTCCTACAACAACAAAAAAAAACTAAACTAAACACAATTGAACTTTTTTTCCAATTTATTAGACCTTAAGGACTGGGCCATCAATTGTTGGGATAGATGATGTTCCGGAAAAATAGAAATGCCTTGGTTAACAGAGATTTCTCTATTTTGTTTTCGTTGGTGGTGAGGTGTGTAATGCTCTGTAAGGGTTTTAACAGGTGAGGGTTGTTGGCTTTTATTTGCCTTTTAGCTTTATTTTCTGGCTTATAAAAAAAATGAAAAAAATTTGGGTTTCCCAAATTAAGCTGAATTCGTTTGAATTAAACAAATTTACGTCTACTCAGGTTAATTAAAAGTTAATAATTCAATTATCAATTTTATTACTATAAACTGTAAAAAGGGATGGTATATATGCTTTTATTCTTATGAAACTAATTTTACATATTAATTTATTACTATTAACTTTTCTCGTTCAACGTTTTGCTGTGTATGATTTACAGAAAAGTAAAGCAGCAAAACAAATTGGTTTTGGTAACATCATTGTTGAAAGTTACCTAAATGCACACACAAATAGAAACTAAAAACTAAAAAACTGTAGCCATCTAAACCAATGAATTGAGACACTTACGGATATCAAAAGAAAAGAAAAAACTAATTTCCCATGTGAAAGAAAGCAGAAATTTGTCTTATAAAATATGTGTGGAATCCATAAACATAATTGCATATCCATTGTCCAAACTCCAAATACCAAAGTGTGCATGTATTGTGAAATATTTGGGTTCAAAGGGACAAAGTTTGGATCAAAGCTCAACAGGTGAACCCAGTGAGGCACTATTTCATATAAGAGAAAAGGCATGTAGCTGGTCAAGGAGCTTGACGGAGGAACAATGTGGGAGTATGCAAGGTAACGAGGTGGAGAGCGGGAGGCCTATTGCGTTGCAAGAAAGATTTAGATACACAGTGTACATAGCATGGAAGAAAGGGTTGAGGGGATATGGAGTTGCATTCCTGATAACGGACGAGGGTGGGAAATACATGGCTCAGTATAGCAACATGGTGGAAATAGATGACAAAACGTTGGTGAAGTTGTTTGTAGTGAGGGAGGCACTAAGGCAAGCAGCAAAAGCCAATATCAAGGTTGGGATTTGCATGGAGGAGGACAAGAGGATTGAGAGTGTCATACAAAATGGCAAGGCAATGAGGGTGCTGTGGAAGTACCATGATTTGGTGGAGGATATTAATAAACTCAGGCAAATGGCTGAGATCATTGCTCGGGAAGACTGAGCAGGAAAGCGTACTTAGGGAAACAAAGCGGTGGGCCGTAACTTCAACCAACATTAAATTCTATTATGTGTTTCCTTAATTATTAACACCCCCATATTATGTATCTAATTCAAGCTTCTCTTGGTACCAAAAATAAAAGAGAAAGATTGAGACGGTACCATGTAGAAGATAACAAAACTACAGAGTATCAAATGCGGTGTCCAAAGTATAAGTGAAACAGTAGTACGTCCGATAGTTTTATAACTGAAGCTTAAAGCCTTAAGCAACAAGCTCTCATAGCTCGGTTAGAGCACCCGTTTAGTAAGCGGGAGGTCTTGAGTTCAACTCTCAACGAGAGCAGAGGTAGCGGTCTTGAGTTCAACTCTCAACGGGAGCCGGAGGTAGCAATATCTTACTAGTTCTATCAACACCTTTCATTTTTTACTTTTCCTTTTTTTTTTTCCTTTTTAGAAAAATATAATTTTGTAAGCTTAAGACTTTAGTTTTTCACCTTTGGGATAAAATAACATTTGATCTTGAATTTGTTGTTTCTTTTTTAACTTCAAAATTTTTTTAGTATTCTTCATGTTTATTTTACGGTCTATGTTTAGGGTATATGATTATCCCTCCCAATAATATCGTCTTGATTTGATTTGTGAATTTAGATTCCATTAAAATATAGTGATGTAACACTTTGATATTGTATCACATAATCACTTGAATTTAAAAAAATATATTTTTATTTCTTTAGATTTTTATATATTTTTAAAAAATTATGTAATGACATAGCACAATCCGAAAGTGCCATATCATTATATTTTAGTAGAATTCAAATTCATTGGCCAAATTGAAAAATGTTATCAAGTTCATAGATTAAATGTTCCTTTATCCCTTGATATTTTTGGTACAAACTAGATAATTCAAACAAAAAGAAAAAGAAAAAAACACCAAACGGTTAAGGCCAACAACTAAAAGATGTGTTAGCCCAACTTGACCTTCGAAGGTTTCCTACTCTCCATTTTTTTTTTTTTACATACTTTGAGCCTTCTTTTGGTGATGTCCTTCATTGAATTCCTTTGTTTTTTTCCCTAGTTCCTGTCAATCTTTCTAAGAGTCTTACGATTAAAAGTATAAATCCCAAAATTCATCCCCTTATCAATAGCCCTATCCTCAACAACCACATCTTTATGGTACTGACTATCCAACCGAGTATTTTATTGGACAATTGATCTTCAAGGTCTACTAATATCATGACCACTAGGCTCCCCTCCTCCCATCTTCTTATCTTCCATAATATCTATATGTGCTTTTGGTGTTTGACTCCGGCCTCTCTGTTTAGCACAGCTTATGACCCTATCCTGTGAAATATTTGCGCAGGCAGTCTTTGATTTTCTCATACATTGCATATAACCCACTACCTTATCCTTATTAACATTTATTTGAACATTCCCTAAATTACCCACTTCTTGCTCAATAACCATTCCCTCATCCCGTAACACCAAATCTACTACGTCCTCCATATTGTCCTCTAAAATATTCTTATCCATATAATTAAGGATATCAAACCGTGATTTTGTAGGAGTTTCCTTCTCTTTCACAATCTCCTTTCCTTTATTAGACTTATTCTTCTACTTCAATGGTCCTCTCCATCGACTTATCGCTACATGCAATGCTCGTATGTTGAGCTTCGAACTAGCAGCCATTACAGTACTCGTAGTAGCTTTCGCACCATTGGTTTTTGGGATAGTAGTTTTCACCCTACTGTATGATTCATTACCGTTTCCATAACAATCGCATTCGTCGAAAATGAGGGGCAACCCCTCATACTTGACAGGTTAATTAGCCATAACAAAGACCACATAAGGGAAAACGACTTCTTTAAATCAAGAACCATATCGATCCGAGCAAACCTCCCCCTCTTTTTCGACAGTGGTATTATAGTAAACTTTGACCACCCACCATAATACTTTTGCAATCACTCGTATCAGGAACTTAACATAATACTGGTATGGAGACCCCAATAATTTTATCCATACCACTACCTTTTACCTATAACCCTCCTTAGTAGAGACAAGGTATCTCTAAATTCCTTAAATTTCCCTTAGAACTGAATATCGTTATTTGTGATGATCAGTTGTGGGATCCCATATTAGTAGATAACAGTCTTCCATATGAAGTTCTCCATTTATTTATATATGATGGTGGCCAAAGCTTTCGCTTTCATCTATTTGGTGAAGTACTCAATTGTCGCAATGATGATTTTTTTTTTTTCACCATGGTTGGTAGGAAGAGCCCAATAATATCCAATCCCCAAGTTGAGAAAGGTCAAGAACTAGAAATGCTTTGCAAGGGTTTGACTACCTGTTGGGGAATAAGCGAGAGAACTTCTAACAAGGCTCACATTTCAGCATGAAGGATGACACATCTTTTTAATGGGTGTGCCAATAGTATACCTGTTGGAAGATCTTTCGAGCAATGGCTTTGGTACCCGGATGGTTCTCACCAATTCCTTCTCACAATTCTCACATCGCATACTCAGCTTTAGAAGGACCCAAACATCTCAAAACTAGTTGTAGATATCCTTTCTTATACAAGACCCCATCAATGAGTAAATAACGAGAGGCCAAGCAATGAAGCCTATTACGCTCTTTAGGATCGGAAGAAGTGTTATCACAAGATTAAGAAGATAACTAGGGGAGTCATCTAGGTATCTTCAGATTCAATACTAAAAACCTGGCCCATCGTCTCAACTAGGGCGTTCATTGTGCTTAAGTAACATTTTGTCCACTGCACAATCTCAACAATGGAAACTAATCTAGATAGGAAGTCAACTCGAGTATTCTCAGCATGTGATATCCTATCAACTTGAATCTCCAGATTCTTCTTCAGTAAGCTCATTACTAAGGAGTAATATTTGGATAAGGTGGGCTCTTTAACCTCGTACTCTCCATGGATCTGTTTGGTTACTCACTAGGAATTAATGTAAACATAAAGCTTCTTGACCCTTAATTTTTGAGCCAATTCTAACCTGACAATAAGTGCTCAATATTTCGTAGCGCCATTAAAAATGGAAAAGGCAAACAAGAAACCATACTACCATTCATTACCTTCAGGATTAGTCAGCAATATACCTACTCTGAAATCATTCTTCAATGAACTATCGACGTGCAAGATATAAGTTTTATTATTAGTGGGAGGGTGACCGCCTCCGAATGTACCAACGTACAGAGTAAAAATCCTACACAAAATATATGAAAGGTAATATCCACAAGTATAGGGGTCATGTTCTAGGGTTAGGTCACTTCACAATTCCCCCCAAAAATCTCTTTGTTTTCCCTCCTCCATGCTACAAAACTTACTCTGCACATTTAATTTTCCTGAACCATCAACACTATCTCATAACAACAATTGTGAGGTTGGGTCATATGATACCCATTGGCCCATTGCGATTTTGTTTCCCAAATATGTGGGCCCATAACTTTTTCACTTTCCCTCCAAATTTCCATCACATTAAAGATAGGCCATAATTATCGGCCTCCCATCACTCACGTCATACCCTATTTACTCCTTACTTTGCCGTCATTTTATTTTACCCAACCTCTTCAATTCTTTTACAGTTACCTTAAATTTTATTTCTCTCCATGTTTATTTGTGCTTTCTTCAAACACTGTAGATTTTTTTTCTTCCTTTTCTACACAAACTTTTACCTTAACTTTCCATAATGGCTAGACGATCTATCCTTCAATCATCTACTATGCCACCTCGCACTTTCTTTAACACTGCGGTAGAAAAGCGATACCAGAACAACATCTTCAAGCGACTTTTTTGTTTGGAAGAAGGCTTTCTTTTTAAATAGAGCCTTTCATGGGATACAATGCTTCCATTTCTTTTATCATTAAGCAACATGGATGGAAAATTTTTTGTTTGCATTCGAAGGATATGCTGACCAAGATTGTTTGTGAGTTCTATGCTCACCTTACTTCCTCAAATGTTGTTTTTATATATGTGCAAGGAGTTTTGGTCTTATTTGATGTGGACACGATAAATGCTCGGTATGGTCTTTCTGATATCCAATGCGAGCATACCGAGTTTGTTGTAACCATCATTGTTGATAGGTTAACTTAGGTTCTTTAAGACTTATGTGTGACAGGAACTAAATGGACGGTGTTAAGGTAAGATTATTACACCGTGGAAAGGGCATCTTTGAAGCCCAAGTGCAGGGTGTGGTATCACTTCTTTAAGGCGCACCTACTCATTTCGACCCATAACTCAACAGTTTCTAAGGAGCGGATGTTGCTGCTCCATTCTATCATACAGAGTAGGAAAATTAATATGGGTAAAGATTATATTCAACAAAGTACACTAATGTGCACAAAAGAATATCAGGAATGTGAACTTTCCTTATTTAATCACCGCGCTTTGCCAGCGTGTTAATGTCTCAGTCCAAGCTAATGATGATGTCGTCCCAAATAAAGGGGCCATTATAAGGTTGATTATTGCAAAGATTTTTGGGGAGGATTTGCCACGAAAATAACCTCTTAGTTCAGCCTCAACATCCTTTACGCCAATATTTGCCGCTGCAACCACATCCACTTCTAACAGTTTCTTTGAGCAATAAGTGCTCAGTTCATTGGCGAAGTTACAAAAGCAAACTAATCTTTTCAAGACTCAGCAACTTCAGCTTACTGCGGATTTGGCAAAAGTATGGGACAAGTTGGCTCTGTACTAGGCCTATGTGGAGAGGAGGGAAACTACTCTGAAAAGGTCCCTTCAAAAGAATTTCACTAAGTCAATGCCTGCTTTTCCTGACTTCCTTAAGGAATTGCAGAAAATTGTAGTAGAAGGGGTTGGTAAAGTCCAGCCAATTGAAACAAACCCTGTTCCCAAGACGTTGCTACTGCAGAGAAAGAAAACAAAGAACCAGAGGCAGAAACAGAGAAAATGAAATTAGTCCGTATTGTGACTAATTGTAAGGAAGAAGAAGATTATTGATGAAATCATCAAATCTGATGATGAACAAGAAGATGTGTCACTCCAATCCTTGAAAAGGAAAATGTGTTACAAGCACAGTGCACGCAAATCCACCTGCAGAAAAGAATGAAATAACCATACAAGCTCCAAGCCAGGGAAGTTTTCTTCATTTTCTTGCATCATGCGTTCCAATTTTTTTTATTTTTTTTGCCATAACATTTGTTTTACTTATATATCTTCTTGTGTTCATGTTTCATGCCTATACATGCATTGAAGACAATGCACCATTTAGGTTTGGGGGTGTATTAAGCATTTAAGGTGCATTTTCTATTTAGTAAACATTTTGTTTATATTTAGTAAGCATGTTCATTTTAGTGAATTTTCTTTTTCCACGTAACTGATAATGACTGTTTCGACTATGACGAGTAAAACTTTTACTTGTGATGTTCAATGATGAGCTTAAATTCTTCAATAAATCTAAAACATGTGACAGTGGATTAGATAAATTTAGCTTAGGTGAGGTTACTTGGAAATTAATTCCTAAACATGAGATGTCCTAACTTCAGTTAGTTTTGGACTATAGCAAGTGTCTTTTAATGAACTTAGGGACTTTTGAAGCCAAACTAAATCAAATTGTCAACGCAATACTTAAATAAAGGACAGTAGGCACTCTAATACTTAGAATTACCAAGTAAGGTAGCAACACTTTGTTTGCTCTATCGTGCTGTTGGCTAGAAAAACAAGTTCAAGCAAAAGAGTGTAATAAAGTAAAGAAAATTGGAGGCACTCTACTGTAGTAATAGGCTGAATAACTAAGGAGGTAATTGTTTGTTACATCCATCTTCTAAGTTAAAAGCTTTAGCCTCATTAGTGATTTTTATGCAAATTATAACATGGTTGAGTACTCGGTAATTTAGTGTATGCTACATTTTGATTCTCGAGTCAAAGAATTGTGTGACATGCTGAAACCCCTGTTTCAAAAAAAAAAGGGAAAAAATTGAATGCCATTACAAAGCACCTTAAGTTTAGTTAAAAGATGAACTAAATAAATTTGGAGATACTTGCTATAGTGAAAGTTACATGAGTACTTAGGGGAATATTTTTTGCACTGTCTTTGTTGAATAAGATTATGAAACTTGATCAAATTTTTAGACATAAAAAGCTATTGAGAACTGAAGTATAGGATGCTCTTTTGATGGTCTAACAGTACAAAGGTGATTACGTTGCTGTGGCAATTCGTACAACAATTCATATCTTGCTTAAAGACAAGCAATATATCAGGTTTGGGGGTGTGATAACTCCTGAGAAAAGTTATATTTTATGCCTTTAGACTTGATTAATTGTCTGTACTTAGGTGAGTTTAGTTGCACTTTAGGACTTTCCATTAGTGTTTAGGAAATTACATTGAGGAGCTTAAACTGTGCTTAAATGTTACTATATGTTCCTTTGTTGTTTGCGAGAAGGATTTGTTTATTGATTGAGTGGCAGGAAGATGCCCAGTTAACAATTAACTGTTATCATCTTTGCTGTACGTGTACAAGAAAAATCAGCCTAAAAAAGAGGAAAAAATCATGGGATCATGGGTTGATGGGCCTACTCTAAGGGAGAGATATAAAACCCGAAAAGAAAAATTGAAAAAGAGGTAGACAGTTAGAGAGACAATTTGAAAGAGAAATCCCTTAGATGAAAATAAAGGGTAGTAGTGGTGACAAGGGCAAAGATGCAAAGAAGAGAATGAGTACAGTTCCTCTTGGTCACTGGAAGACATTCCGTAGTCAGAATTATGGGCTGGACAGGCGAAAGCTATCTTCTTGGGTTCTACCTTTAATTCTTTATTTTTTGTTCCGCAATCTAATTTGAGGAAACGATGTTAAATGCTATTTTGAATCTGGATTTTAGTCACCAACCCATAAGCTAAATCTTATAAAGTTAGGATTATTTGATGAAACTTTTATTTTCTTTATTGGGCACGGATTAAATCTCACAAAATGGAAAATTTATGCAATTTACCCTTAATCCATGTATAGTCGAATTTCACATAACCTCATAACAGCCCATATTTTTATTTTATTCACATTTTCAACCACAACATTTCTACCTTTCACAATTTAATCCCTAATTTTTATTTTTGTCAAAAATCACTTTATAAAACTTGTATATCTATTAACAACCATCAATAATCTAACAAGAAACTTAAAAATCCCAAGTATTCAACAATAGCATGTCTCAAAATCTATAATAGTTTCAAAAACGAAGGTATGGACTAGCTAGATTAAGCTGCAACGAGCTCAAAAATGTCAAAATAGACTTACAATTTGATCCTACAATGGCCGAATGTTTTCAAGCTCTCCCAAACCCTATTTTCTCTTTTTCAATCGGTTGTATGAAGAAGATGACACCAAATTAAGTCTTTGTTTTATTGATTTTAACATTAATTACCTATTTACCATTTTAACCTTCAAAACATTTTATAATTTCAAAAATACTAAGCCAACCACTTCCACTATGTTATTAAAGGACTAGTTACCATGCAAATATTCCTATATTTCAAATTCATAGCCATATAGTGCTTTTATCAACTAGAATCCTAATTTTTTACTTTATGCGATTTAGTCCTTTTTACCAAATTAAACATTTAAACGGTAAAATTTCTTTACAAAACTTTCACATAATTAATCTATCATATTGTGAATCTTATTAAAATAATTAAGTAACTTTTTTTACTTTAAATTTGTGATCCCGAAACCACTGTTCTAATTTGACCTAAAAACGGGCTATTACAATCTCACCTATCATTTTATTACTTGATCCGGCGTGTACACTTGCACAATTCACTTAGCATATTCACACGCAACAACTACCGGCTGGTTTGTTGCTCAAGTGTCTTTCTGGCTTGCCACGTGTCCTCATATGGATAGGGGTATAACAAAACTATTTTAAAATTTACAATGGCTTATTATGTAAAATTGTAAATTAAATTATTGAATATAAATAAATTGGAAGATTTATTATGAAAATATAACTTGCAAAACACTATTAAAAATTATATAAAAAAAGTAGAGAGATTTATGTTGAAAATTTTCTTTTCAAAAATGCTTTCTTTCTTTTCTTCTCGCATGTCAAATTTTTATAGTTTGAACACATTTAAAACTTAAAAACCGTGTAATATATAATATGTAATATATGTGTGTGTGTGTGTGTGTGCGCGCGCGCGCTCTCTCGCCCTGTAAGGAAAGCATGCAATTTTTATTAACTTTATTAGCTCAAATAGCTATGAAGAATTATATATCACTGGTTGCAACAACAAAATTGAAAAAGCGGAGGCTGACAGGCGCCTCCACTAAAACCAATTCTACGGCAATACCCATCACAATCAGCAATATCTTCACATTTTCCTTGGCAAATTGGTGCCGCTTCCCCTTGAAATTTTAACCATAAAAACACATCAGTACTCAAGTTAAATTACAAGTAAAAAAATTGAAAGAAAACCTGAAGATTAGTTTGAAACTGATCAAGAGAATTCTTTTATTTATTTTATTTTTATTCTTAAATTCAATTTGTACATACCAATAAGTGAAAAGAAGAGAAGGATTGTTGTTAGCATGATCAAAATTCTCACAAGCCAAGAGAGGTAGCAAGCAACCATTTTCTTTTCTCTTATTTTAAGAATTTGACCTTTTTTTCTTTTTGATAGAAACGGCTTTGGCAGAAAATTATTAGTATGTAGCAATAGCAATTTGGTGTAAATATATACAGCGATGTGCCCATGTGTAAAGTGGGGGAAAAGTTATTAATGCATATCAGCGAATATCCAGATATTGTCAATCTTTTTATATAAATTAAAATTTATAGGATTCTATTGCCATTTTAGTTTAACCACCTTCCATACAAGTCAATACCATAATTCTTTATTTCCTAATATGCAATTCTCCAATTCTGATTTAAGATGTAGTATATTAAATTTTAGAGGATTCTATTGTTATTTTAGTTTAAAAAAGATTTTCTTATATAAAATTTATATTTTTTAATCCAATTGTATTATTTATGATCTATTTTCATGTAAATTATCCCCAAAAATAAAGTAGTTTAAAATTTTCTAATTTTTATTTAATGAATATGATAAAAATATCAAATTAATTCAAACTTTTGTGAATGTTTTCGCCCGATACTCAATTTGTTATACTATCAATTAGTTTTTTAACTCGTGTGATTGATGTACAAGATTGTTGTATTTAATAGTTAAAATATTTTCAAAACACATTGAACTAAAAACTTAAATATATACAGTACCAAATGAGTTTGCCGAATTGGCACGTTTTTATTTGTCCTTTATGTGGCACGATTCTAATCTTTGAATCTGATTGTGACTCTTCCATCGGTGTTTACTTTTGGGTTCCTTCGTCAGCGTGCTGAGTAGAGTGGATCGGTGAGGAGATTCTAGGGTTTTTTTTTTTTTTTTTTGTTCTAATAAAGAATGATATGGCAGGGCTTAGTATTAATAACAAAGGAGAGGAAGAGTTTGGCAATTTCACGATGGGTCTGATATGCAACCAAAATTGTTTGATTTATGTTTGGTGGGGTGTTTTCTAACAATTAGTATGGTACATTTTTCGACAATGCGAAACACCATGACTAATATTTGGCATCCCTTGGGTGGTGTATAGATCTCAGATCTGGGAAAAAAAGGGGTTTATCGGTTTAGGTTCTACAATAGGGTGGACATTGATAGGGTGGTAAATAGTGCGCCATGGACGTTTAGTAATCATTTATTGGTATTTCATCAGCTTGAAAGTAATGAAGATCCTATGCAAATTTCATTGATCTTTTCGTGGTTTTGAGTCCAAATTCATGATCTCCCTTCAGGGTTTTTTTTTGAAATGGTGGCAAAATAGATTTGTAATTTTATCAGGGTATTTGAAGAGTACGATCCAAAATAGATTTCTTCTAGTTTTAAACAATGCTTACGAATCAATGTTATAATTGATGTGTTGTTTCCACTGAAACGCATAAAGAAAATTCAAATCTTGCCATCTAGTTTTATCTATGCAAGATTTCAATACGAAAAGCTCACGTTATTTTGCTTCATTTGTGGATGTCTTGGCCATAGAGACAGTTTCTGTCAAGCAGTTTAGTTTGGGGTCATAGTGATATGCATACAGTGGGGTGACCTAAAGGTAGAGTCTCAAGGTTCAAGTCGAGTTGTAAATAAAATTTAAAATAGAATTTTTTAAATTTCTAGTTGAGAAATGAATTGATTGTAATCGAATGGCTGTTGAAATGTTATTTCATGGGTTTTAACCTTGTAGTAAATTCCTTAAGCTGAATAATTTATTCATCTATGTTATAAACGTTTATCAGATTGTTATTATTTGGTATGTGAAATGTTCTTAAGTTAAGTTTCCATTATAAGAGTTGATATGATATGACTTCTAATGGACAACATATTTTTATAAGTTATTGGTTAATTAGTTAGTTATTGGAGTATAGCACCTGTAGCCTAAATTTGACGATCAGGTCGGGTATGAAATATTACATATGCATTATATTGTAAATTTTTTATTTTGTTAATAGGTAGTTCTAGGTTCATATAGGTTGCACATGGTTGTTTTATATGTAAACATGTTTGAAATATGTGACTTATGCTTACTATGTAATGTTAAGTATTTGTGCCTTATTTGAACATTTTAGAAAACTTAGCACTTTGGTTCAAGATGTTTTTTCTCACTTAATTTATATAAATTTTAATATTCAAGGGTTTAATTGAGTGCAAAAAAGTATTGGAGTTTAATTGATTTTTTTTGGAGAAGTTTAGGGGCTTTGAAGTTCCTTTTAGCCTAAAATCTTATTATGACAGAGAAAAATAAATAAATAATAGTATTTTAGTCACTTTTCAATTAAGTTGGTGCATGATTGTCTTGTGACACAAATTCAATTGAATGATTAAGTAATAATATAGATAAGATAATTTAGTATTAATAGTTAACACATATTAGATGTATGGAGAATTTTCAAAAAAATTTCCAAAATTCTAAAAATCTTATGATTTATTTTTAACATAAAAGTTACAATATTTTTCAGAACCAGATTGATAATTAAATCCATCAAATTACTAATTCTTGGTTCAACTAATTCAACTGATTCACCCGCTTCAATTGAATAAATTATTTTTTTTAAATATTTAAAAATAGAGAAACTCAATTCAACTGTTGGTTTAATAATCGAACTGGTTTAGAAGTTAACTAGTCCAACCCCTTATTTTAAACTGGTATCTCGATCTTACTGATTCGATTATTCAGTCTAATCTAATTCCAAAAACAGTTATATTATTAAAGTTAAAACTAGGAAGAAAAAGATATCCATACTTTTTCTATATACTATCATTAACATCATTTATTAAGATAGTGCAAATCAACATCCAAATGTTTTACCAGTTAAAAAGGTATAGGGTTTTATGGATTTAAAAAAATAACAGTGTTGCTAATTGAGTCTTAGCCTAGTTGATATTGATATTGTTGTTAGTATAAGAGGATGTAGATTATAGTGCTTAAGCGCATTTTATCCTTCTATTCAAGAGTTGATAAGAGATTATGGATAATTTTAAGTTTTGTATATAAAAAAGAAAATATAGTGTTTTATTATTATGAAAAAAAGTTAATAACAACTTAATAATGTTCGCAAAAGTTGAGGTTTTAAATTAAAAGTGTTTAGGTTCAAATTTTATTATGTGTACTTATGTTATGCATGTGAGTTTTTAATTTAAATTTTATTTTAGATTCCAATCCCATTAAGTATAAGACCTATCCAAATTTATTTAGGTTAGGATTGGTCTGTTCATTTGTGCTTTGTAATAGTTTAATTTTGGTTGAGGTTATATAGACGCATTGATTTTGGTTGCATTGTTGCTTATAAAGTTTAAAAAAATAAAACATTTTACTATTCATTTTTATTTTTTTAAAAGTGTAAATTTTTTTTTTATACAATGTCTAAAACTATTTTATATCCCCTTCTCAACTTTTAAATAAGAAGATAAAGTGCACGTGTGTGCTCTCGAACTTAAATCTTCTTATATTAGCAACAATATTGATGTCATCAAACTCATACTTAATCAACAAAAAAATTAAATATTAATATCATAAAATAAACCAGTATTGACTTAATAAAAAATTCTAAAATTAAATTTAAAAAGAAAATATCACTATAATGGTTGCTTTATCTTTTGATTTTTATATACAATCTATTGAAGAGAAAAAGAAAAAAACAGATAAAACATGAATTTCGAACACCGAAATTACTACTATTACAGCTAAAACTCATTTGTTGTTTCACATAAATTTCTTTTCAAAATAATGTATTATACGAATCTGTCATAATTTAACATTATCTATCTATCTATATATTATTATTTAAGGGAATGATTGAAATTAGTGCTATCCATCAAACAAATTTAGACATAGTTGTAAAATTATCAAAAATTAATTTTATATTTATACTTAATGAAATTACAAATATTCATTATCTCAAATTTTTATATATAGTTTAAAAATATTCTTATAAAAACCTTAAAATAAATCATTGATGACGCTTTTCTTGAAAGTAACACTTCAATTGCTTTACCCTTTAGTTACTCAACACTTACCAATGCTTTGAATTGCATTGGATAAATTTCCATCAATGAACAGATTTTGGGCAGCTCGTGTATCGTTTCTTTTAGGGTTGAGTAAAATTTAATTTGATTTGAAAATTTTGATAAAAATTTTTAAATTTTGAATTAAATAATTTGAGTTATTTGAGTTAATTAAGTTATTCGGATCAACTCGAATAAAAAATTAAGTTTTTTGGTTTAACTCGAATATAAATTACACAATTCGCGTTATTCGAAAATTCGAATAAGAAAATAAAAAACTACATCGTTTGATAAATGTTTACTTTTTTAAAAGTTAAAATTTAAAATAATTAAGTTAAAAGACAAAACTATGTCGTTTTGATAAATATTTACCCATTAAGTTAAAAGGTAAAATCATTATATTATTTATGCAATTAAATAATCTTGTACTTCGTCTACTATTTAAATAATCAGTCTATCTAAATACAACATTAAGGCTCCATTTGCTTCACTGAAAATGACTTCTAGAAAATGATTTCTGGAAAGTGATTTACTTTTCTGGAAAAGCTAATATTTTCTGATGTTTGGATGAATCTGTGTAAAATATTTTTTATTGTTTGGTAGATTTCTTAAAAATATTTCGTTGTTTTCAATCAAACAAACATACATTTGAGATTTTCTTTTTTTTCATTGTTTAATTGAATTTATTTTTATCTATAATTCTATATTTTACATTGTTTTTGCATATATTAAAAATATTATGTTAAATTTAGATTCATTACAACGTCATTTTTTAATTACATGACTACTAAGTGAGTATTTGAATTTAAAGATGTGACATCAACAAAATTGATAAAAAAATTTAACGATGTCAACAATTGGACTCGATTTTCAAATTTAAAAAGTAAATAGACTAAATTCTTGAAAATAAAAGTACATAGACTAAATTACAAATCGAAAAGTGTACATAGGCTTATGACATATTTTAACCTTTATAATATAAAACATTTATTATTAATATATTTATAATTATAATAAATATTTATTATTAAAATATTAATATTAAATATTTTCAATAATATGTGAATAATATTATCTAAAATTATTATTTTAAAATTTATTATCAAAATAAGATTGAAATATTAAATAATTTTAAAATAATAAATTATATTTATTATATTAATAATTTATTACATGACTAAATATAAATAATTAAATATGTATGTTTAATAATATTAAAAATATAATATTTTAAATATTTTTAAAATAAAAATAAAATTTATTATCAATTAATAATATTAAATTTGATTTAAATTAAATTTTATATAAAAATAAAATTATTTATAGATTAATTTTTATATAAAAATAAAATTATTTATAGATAAGTTTTTTCTAAAAAATAACTTACGCTTTTTAAAAGTGTAAGTCATTTTTCAAAAAACATTTTTTATAAAACCTTTTACATATAAACAAAAGGATCCTAAGTATAAACAATATAATTCGTTAACTCGACTCGATTTAACTTAAAATTTTTTTACTCGATTCGATTCGAAAAAATTAAATTAAACTCAGTTGCTAAAATAGAATTTATCAACTCGACTAACTTAAAAAAATTTTACTTGACTCAATCAAATATTCACGACTAATTTCTTCTAACTATCGGGGTCTCCATGGTGAGACTTAGGGTGGGTTTGAATAGGCAATTAGGTGCGGTGCGGTGCGTTTAGCTTACTTTTTATCTCACGCTACAGTATCGCTACAGTATCTAATTTTACCGCCACCGCTATTTTTACACTAACCACAAATAAACGCATCGCCCATCTAAACTCACCCTTACAATTTTGTAAAAATATTAAAAAAAAGAAAGAAGATATTTAATAAAATAATGTTTTAATTTTACATACTCCAAAGTAAGAGAGAGCAGCAGCTTGTCGGATGCTAATAAATAGCCATAAGATATCCATCATCCATAAAGAAAGACGGCTATCTGCCACTGTTATGACGCGGTTTCTCCTATGAATGCCATGTGCAACTCGCCTTTCCCAAGACCCAACCGACACGTCTTTGTATAGTTTTATTTCTTCTATCCTAAGCTTGTCCCACCTTAAATGCACTCATCCCCCTAACCCAAAACCAATTGCAAGCTAACTAATCAACCACCGAACCTAGAAGGCCAGACCTGAGCAAAGCTAAGATCATGTATTCTTCTCCTCCAGAACATCCGTCCTCTCTTTACCCACAGGTCGATCTTTCAAACCCAGACGCCACTTCTTCTTCTCCTTCTTCCTCGTCTTCTTTGTACCCTTCTTTGGACATGAAAGATTTAGCCGAAAACCTCTTCCCTGACGACGCCACCGCCTTGCACACCCACCAAGATTCTGCTGAACAACTCCTCCTCAAGGTTCCTGGTGCCATTGTTCACCTTATTGAGCGAGAAACAAGCGTTGAGCTTGCTTGTGGTGACCTCTGTATTGTTAGTCTTCTTCAAGGCGACAACGTTGTTGCTGTTTTTGCTCGCCTTGGTGACGATATTCAATGGCCTTTGGCTAAAGATGAGCCTGTTGTGAAACTTGATGCTTCCCACTATTTCTTTACTCTTAGAGTGCCATCGAATGGGTCGTTTGAAGACGGAAAAGATTCTAATCAAACCGAGGATGTTTTGAACTATGGTCTGACAATAGCTGCAAAAGGGCAAGAGGGTTTGTTGAAGGAACTTGATAGAATCTTGGAAACTTACAGTTGCTTTTCGGTGCAACAAGTGAAAGGGATAGAGAACTGGAATCTTGTGGATGCGAGAAATGTGGCGCCCGAAGAGTTGAATAGAAAGGAAAAAAGGGACTTAATCGTGGGAAGTGCAATGGCGTATTGGACGACTCTGGCGCCCAATGTTGAAGACTATAACGGGTCTATAGCAAAGGCAATAGCATCGGGGTCAGGGTACGTTGTGAAGGGGATTTTGTGGTGCGGCGATGTCACTGTTGATAGGTTGAAATGGGGCAATGATTTCTTGAGTAAGAGGATAAAGTCAGGTTCAACCTCTGAGATCTCTCCAGAGGCCTTGAGAAGGATGAAAAGGTTTGTTTCTTGATCATAACATACGTCCCTTTTTATGATGAATTTGGAGCTGCTTAACATTTGAGACTGTACTTGGAAAACTTAAGTGCTTGTGGAACAGAGGCTATTATTATTAAGCATTATGGTAGCTTTATGTTAAACTTCTGTTGCCTTCAGTACAATTCCATAGGACAAATTTCAGCATATTCCTTTGTTAAAAATGATTTTGGAATCATGAGGTGATTTGATTCTGGTTTCAGGGTTAAGAAGTTAACAAAGATGTCAGAGAAAGTGGCCACTGGAATTCTTTCAGGTGTGGTTAAAGTGTCTGGATTCTTCACAGGTTCAATTGTTAACTCCAAAGTTGGTAAGAAATTTTTCAACCTGCTGCCTGGAGAAATCGTTCTTGCTTCCTTGGATGGATTTAGTAAGTTGTTTCCTCTCGTCAACTTTACCTTATTTGTTATGGATTTACTATATCTCGTCTTCTCTGCTAGGATGCAACTTTCATGCCTGCTATCTATTTTATTATATATATGTGATACCATTTGTCATGCGGGCATCATCTGCATGTTGTGTGCGTGTCCAAAGACGTCATTAGTTTTTGATGCGAGGTTATTGCTTCTTTTGAAGTGTTTGGCACAACACTGCATTTAAATAGAAAATGCAACATGGTTGGTATTCTTACGGTGTTTCTGCTTGTATGTCCATTTAGATAAGGTTTGCGATGCAGTTGAAGTAGCAGGAAGGAATGTCATGTCTACCACATCTGTTGTGACAACAGGACTTGTTTCACAAAGGTATGCTTACTGAGAAGAAAAAGTTGATTATGTGGGAGTTGGTATATATGATCATCATGTTTATCATACGTACTACTGGTTTTGGTGGTGTAGGTATGGAGAAAAGGCAGGAAAGGTTACAAATGAAGGGCTTGATGCGGCAGGACATGCAATTGGGACAGCTTGGGCTGTGTTTAAGATTAGAAAGGCTCTTAATCCCAAGAGTGTCTTCAAACCCACAACTCTTGCAAAAGCTGCTGCACAGGCTAATGCTGCTGAATTGAAGTCCAAAAATAACAAGTAAACAGAGTTGCTTTTTAGTTTGAACAGGAAGACAAAAACAGAGATGCTTGTAGGACTGCAGTTTTTCAAAGGTTGAGAATTCTCAAGTGGATTGTATTTGTACTTTACAATTATTGTGAATTACTATGCATCTTAAGAAACTCAATTCCCACCGTACAAAATCAGATTACTTGTACCCGAGTATATTATTAAGCTAAAAACTGTTAGCTAGTATAGAATGGGTTTTGGGAAAGAATGGTTTTAGGTTTGAAGAAAATCTCCACTCCTTTGATATTGGCAAAATTTAAATGAAAGGATAATTGTACTTATCTTTTAGGACAATCCTTTTCAGGTTAAAAATTCTCATCGGTACTATTTTCGATTGGAATTTCTTTTGATTTATTGAACTAGATAAAAATTCTAGTCCAACAGAGAATAAATTTCTCTTCGAAACGAACCCAACTCCTATGTGTTAAACTTCATGCTTGTTATTTTTATACAATAGTTTAATAAATAATTAAATTATTATTTAATATAAAATGGTTTTAAACAATTTAATTTTAGTATATTGGTAACTATAGTTAGAACTTGACTAGATCATAATTAATGGTTCTAAGTCTTAGATTTTGTAGTTATCTTTACTATGTAAAGAAAATAAAACGAAAATGATTGGATGCTGTTGGTTTTATTTTAATAAGGTAAGATAATTACAAAATCTATAGTTTAGAATCGTTTATTTTGATCTAATGCTCTAAGATCATTTTGACCCTCATGGTTCTTATTTTAAAAATTCTCATTGTCACCATATATGAATTTTCTATTTATAAATTATTTTTAACAATAAAATTTAGATTTTTTTCTATTTATATAATTAAGTAATGTAAAGAAAAAGAAAAAACAGATAAGGTGTTGTTAGTTTTATTTTAATAAAGTAAGATAACTATAGAATCTATAACTCAGAACCATTTATTTTGATCTAAAGGCTAAGATCATTTGTCACATCCTGAATTTTTATTGTTAACTTTGCATGACTGTAGCAAGATTGAGTTACTGGCTAGATGGTTAAGAGTTAGTGAAATTATCCCTGAAACTTGTGTTTGATTCCCCTCTCCTACATAATTTTTTTTTGTATCTTTGCCCAAAATTTTAGTAGTTGCCACCCCATGCTTTCAAACCTTAGTATATAACATATTTTTATTTGTTTTTAGCCTCTTTCACTCACAGTTTGCTTTCCTATTGCCGTCCCACCCTTCTTTCTTACTCTCTTTCCTTTAGTTCTTTTCCCCCTTTTCACTATGCAGCCATAAAACCCTAATTTTTGCATCATTGTGTCGCCCCTCCTATTGTCCTTCACATTGTTGTCTTCGTTTTCTTACTTCTTGATAATACTCTAGAACGTCATATTTTTATGTGCTAATTATGCTACTAATTTGGGCTATTTATGGTCTTTTATCTTTTAGGGACTAAATTGGAGGCAAGAGAAAATTTAAGGGCAATAAGTACAAATTTGAAGATATAATGGGCCAACATGCAAAGAAAGAGAGAAGTTGTGCCAAAAATACAAACATGGAAGACCCAAGGACTACAATGCAAAAGAAGAGATTTTATAGCACAAGACTCTATTTTAATTTCAATTATATTAGGATAATTATTAAAGATTTTTATTTAGATTTAAATTTTAGGATTTATTTTCATTTATCTTTATTTATCTTTAATTATCTTTATTTATTTGTATTTATCTTTTAGAATTTCATTAGGAATAGACTAGGTTTTCTAGTACTATAAATAGGGGATGGAGTGGCACATATTTGACATCTATTTTTTTTTCCTGTAAACACTCTCTCTCCCAAAAACTCTGTTTTTTTTTTGTTCTCTCCATATTTCCTTAAATAAAAATCCCATTTATATTATATTTATTTCTTTCCCAAAAATCATGAGCCACTAAACCAATCTAGTCGAAAGTTGTCAAAATTTTCAAAAAAGGTTCATGAGGCTTAGAACCCGCGCTTAACCTTCTCAACAAGGTATTCATCGCTTCTCCGCATTACGGGGCTGACGCTTCCGTCCATGTCCCTTAATAGGTGATCTTTTCAACTTATGCAAGGAACGGCCGCTTTGTACGTTTTGGGAAGATTGCATAGTCGGTTCGTTGGTTTTCTGCATCAGAGGTTGGCGAATCCAAGAGACAAAACGGCGTGGTATTCGTCGCTGGGAAGTGATGATCTAGAAGGAGATAGTCCCACAAAAGCGATTATTGGCTAGAGTCAGGCTCCGCCAAATTTTAAGTCTAAATCCTTGGAGCTGGTGGTCGTAGGCGTCCTCTTCCACTATAACTGGCTTATCCAGCTCGAGAAGGGTTACTTAAAAGTCAAGGATTGAATCCAAGGCGAAACGAAACAACCTGGTTGGAATCTCGCCACATAAGAAACTTTCTTTATTTTCAAACTTTGTTTATTATTTTTCCATTTTTAATTTCTTCAATCTATTTAATTTCACAATTTCAATTCACTTTAAATTCTGTTTTTTATTTTTTTTCCAGATTCTTAATTCTATTTTTTATTTTTCAGGAACGCAGATTTTCTTGGCCAAGAAATTGTCCAGGATTTCAAGAAACGAGAATTCGTACAATCCGGTCTCTGAGGATTCGACCCTACTTCCCCTTTACTATTATTTTTACTATTAATTTTACTATTTTACAAGGAATAGAATATTTTTGGTGCTCTCAACAACTCATC
This sequence comes from Gossypium arboreum, assembly GCF_025698485.1. Classification (NCBI taxonomy): domain Eukaryota; kingdom Viridiplantae; phylum Streptophyta; class Magnoliopsida; order Malvales; family Malvaceae; genus Gossypium; species Gossypium arboreum. The sequence continues at coordinate 5,607,436 of NC_069081.1, forward strand.
ACTTCTCCTCTCTTTGGTTGTTTAGTGCTACATTTTTTCTTTTCCATTACCACACTTCAAGGTTCTCATTATTTCTTCCTTGTTTCCTTTTTTCCGTTATCAGAAATTTGAGATCCAGGAAGTGTAAGTCGTATAGTGGTCATATATAATTACGGTTTTCCTTCCTTTTTCCTCTAATGGTCGATTCTCACATGTTCTCTTTTGATTGAAGGACCAGATCCAAACGCCTCGAATCAGCAATGACATCGGAAGTGTTCATAATCTCGTTTTAAGTCGAAATAGTGTAATTAGTGATTTTCGAAGTCAAATCCGAAAAGCCAATCTTTTCTTTGATTTGGCTTAACCCTTTTAGGGTGATTAAGGGTTGATTTCTAACAAACTTTCTTGTGCTAGGTACAGATCTAAACTAAATCTAATCAGATCTGAGCCTTAGGAGCTGCGGAATTAAGTCTAGTGCTGTGGATTTGAATAAATTAGTTGTGGGTCCTAACTTTTTGTGTTAATGACCGTTGTAAGAATGTGTAAGTGTTTATTTGGTGATTGGCCAAATATGCATGTCATTTAAATGCTATGGCTGACTGTTGAAACATGTCTACCCGAATGTGTAAGTGCTATAAAGGTTAAGTCAATTGGATGATTGCTAAAATTAAATGATTTGTACTGTTACTATTTTTCTTGTAGCATGTTGATTGTTACTGTTTAATTGATCACATGTACAACATTCTATCGACTTTTACATTGTATATTGATTGCATGCAAGCATGCCATTATTTGTTACCGATTATACTAATTTCATGCAAAGCATGCCACCGAACTCTTCTACCAAATGTATGCAAAGCATACCACTGATACTATTTTATTGAATACATGTTAAGCATGCCACAGTACTGAAATCAGTACTGTTAAAGCATGACATTCTTCATTGTTTACATGACATACTGCATTGCATAGGTTCGGGATTGGTGGGTGATGAAGGAGTTCTATAGAGTATTGGTGGTTTATCCGTATTATTATATTGGCAGTACATCTGCATTTTGAAGTTCTATGAAGTATCAACGGTTTATTTGCAATTTACTAGCAGCTTGTCTACAAGTTACTGCCAATTCAACTGCATAATATTATTTGTGGTTTATCCACATTGAGTTTCGGCTCTTACTGTATTTGCTGTTCAGATGACGGGTTCAGGGAAACTCGTGGTGTGTAGCGGATGAATGGGTAGGAATTTTGCACTGTTTACTGGACTGCCATGATCTATTACAAATATTGATATTGTTGGCTATGTGCTCTACTATGGTTGCTTGAATGTATACAAAACTATTGTTTGTCCTGTTATGACTCACATTGAGCATCTCAAGCTCATCCCTTTAGTGTACTTCTTACTAATAACCCTCAAAGGTTAGGATCAGACACGGTTCGGAGGTCTCGTCTCGATTTTTTTTTTAACAAAGTAAATTTAAATTTTACTTTATATTATTATGGTTTTTTTGGGGACTGTTATTTTATTACCTATGAATTGTAGAATAGGTTTGTTTGTTTTTATTGGGGATTTTATTACATGCACGCAACTTTGTTAAAAGTTGAACAACACTAAAAACTAGCTTAAATTTTCTTAAAGTAAAATGGTTTTCATATAAAACAAAAGGCATCAGCTTTCTGTTGTATAATAATGTAAATTAAAGTTCTAAAAAATGCAAATTGACAAAAACAATTAAGATATTTTTCAAACAATGTAACTTTTTAATAAACTGGACTTTAAACAAAGACAACCTAATAATTTGACTTTTTAATAAGCACAAGGCCACTACGCTAAGTTTTCCTAATTTTTTTTGTCAAAATAGGAATTATAAGCTGAATGATTTTAGTAGGCCATTTTGGAGACAAATGTAGCTTACAAAATTTGACCATAACATCTAGGCCAGGTTAGGGAGGTTACATTTGGTGGTATCAAAGTCAAGTTCATAAACTCGGCTTGAAGTTTTAAATGAGTCTGCATGCATAAATTTTAAAAGATATATTTTGGAAAAAACCTACTACAATGTTTTTATTAGAAAAAAATATATAAATTAAAAACTCTGAGATTTTGATGCCGGTCTTCATTAGTACCGCTACTGTTAAATTGTAGACAAACACTAGAACTATATTGCATAAAACTGTAAGATTAGAACTAAAAACTTACTAAAAATAACTAGTGTTTGTGCTTTGTTAAAACTGTAAAACATAAAGCCGAGATTGCATAATGAATACCTGTGGTACACGAGTTCATGGTATGCGAACCCGTGGAGGGAACGTTGTGTGGCTCAAGTTGAGCCATCTGCTTCTTTGGGACGTATGCATGACTTAGAAACAAACGACACAGTTAATACACTTATCGCTGAAGGCGAAAATCAAAAGGCTGGGGATGATGCTATGACCCAAGCCATGTTAAGGGTTCTACAGAGGCTTCCTGGAGTCCAGACTAGAACCGAAAATTGTGGGCCCATTATTGAGAGGCTCCAATCTGATGAGGCTGAATTATTTATGGTGTTGTTGGAATAACCCCTAAAATGGAAAAATATTGGATGGAGACCATTGAGAGGATTCTAGAGGATATGGACTGCACTCCAAAACAAAAGCTTAAAGGTATTGTGTCTTTGCTGAGGGACAAAGGCTATCGTTGGTGCCAGTATCTAGTCAGAGGTACACAGGCTGAACGTATAACTTGGACCTACTTTCAAGAGGCCTTCCAGAAGAAATATATGGGTACTAGATATGTCAAGACCCGTAGGGTAGAATTCATAAAGCTTAAATAAGGAGACGTGTCTGTAACTGGTTATGAAGTTGAGTTTTTAATATTGAGCCGCTGTGTTCTGAGTATGGTGGCAACTGAGCAGGATAAGAGTTTACTGTTTGAAGATAGGTTGAGATATGACTTGAAAATCTAAGTAACCCCACATTAGGAAAAAGTATTTGAAACTTTCTCATCAGGAAAAAGTATTTGAAACTTTGGTTGAGAAGACCAAGATTGTTAAGGAGATTAAGCGTTGGTGCGCAAAAAGAGAGGTAAAAATAAGGTTCAGAATAAGAGAAAATCTGGACCCACTGGCCTAAATTTGTAACCTGTGAAACGGGTTAGAGAGATTAGACTACATTAGAATACTGCAGAAGTGGCTACTGGCGTTGGCAAGATTTCAGTATGTGGGTTCTGTGATAAACACCATTCGAGCTAGTGCTAGAGGAGGTTGAGTGCATGTTTGGGTTGTAGATCGACTGAGCACTGTGTTAAGGATTGTCCTTGCCAGGTTAATTAAATGTAAGCCCCAGTACAAAATCAGGGTCAAAATTGGGTACAGAATCCAAGGGTTAGGCAGATACTTCAAAAGGGCTGATGTTAGAACATAAACGATGATAATGGTCAAGGTCAGTAAGCACTGGGTCAAGGTATAAACAGAGCAGAAGCTAAGCAACTTGATCTGTTATATGCAACTAGGGGCAGAGAGGACAAGGATGCATCCGACGTTATATGAAGTACCTTTACTATCCATTCCCTACCTTATTTTGCTTTAATTGACTTTGGCTCTACGCATTCTTATGTTGCCTACAATATGTCTGATAAATTGGGAATTGGGTAGAAAATATTGCTAGCACTATTATCATAGCCAACCGTTTAGAACAATCAATGGTTATGGATAAGATTTATAGACATTGTCCGTTGGAAGTCTAAGGCATAGTTTTTCAAGCTGACTTGATAGAGTTTCCTTTTGGAGAGTTCGATTTAATTTTGGGAATAGACTGATTGGTCGAGCACCAAGTCAGTTTGGACTTTACTTCTAAAAGAGTGACACTGAAGATAGTAGATGGTAATGAGGTCGTTATGGTTGGTAAACAATGAGATTATCTCTCTAACGTGATCTCTGCTATAGTAGTAGAGAAATTAGTTTGTAAAAGGTGTGAAACATATCTAGCCTATGTCCGAGATGCAAGTGTAACTAGTTTAACTGTGGAAAGTATCCGAACGGTTAAGAATTTTTAAAACGTTTTTCTCGAGGAACTTCCAAGGTTACCTTCAGATTGTGAGATTGAGCTTAGAATTGATTTGTTTTCTAGAATGACACTGGTGCTCATTGCTCCCTACCGGATGGCACTGAAAGAACTTAAAGAGTTGAAGGTTCAACTTTTAAAGCTTCTAGATCATGGCTTTAAAAGACCTAATGTTTCTCTTTAGGGAGCTCTGGTTTTGTTCATAAAAAAAAATGACGGTTCTTTGAGATTGTGCATCAATTATCGACAATTGAATAAATTGACAATGAAGAATAAGTACCCTCTACCTAAAATTGATGATTTGTTTAACTAGTTTAGAGGAGGAACATCTTGGTTTACTCTAAGTCTGAAACCGAGCACAATAAGCATTTGAGAGTTGTTCTGCAAATTCTCTATAAGAAACTATTTGCTAAGCTGAGTAAGTGTGAGTTTTGGCTAAAAAATGTAATGTTTCTAGATCATGTGGTATCTACTGAGGGTATCCATATGGATCCCAAAAAGATAGAAGTCATTCTAGAATAGAAGCAACCTAAGAGTGTTTCAGAGATTCGAAGCATTCTTGGATTGGCTGGGTAAATTTGGAGGTTTGTTGAGGGTTTCTCCTTACCCTCAGTTTCTTGAACCAACTTCAAACCCAAAATCTTTCTCTCACCCAACTTAGTCCAACACAATAGGGTACGATACTTAAGACCATACAAAGCCGCGTACGACAATAGATTAAGAGGCTTTGTATGGTCGTAAGTGTCGTACTCCGTTGTGCTGAACTGAGTTGGGCGAGAGAAATGTTTTTGGTTTGGAGTTGGTTTAGGAAATTGAGGGTAAGGTGAAATTAAAAGCGACTTTGGATAAAAAAAGTCTTATGCAGATTTGAAGAGGAAAGATATTGGGTTTAGTGTCGGCAATCAAATTTTCTTGAAAGTGTCTCTGTGGAAAAGAGTTCTACTATTTGGGCGGAAGGGCAAGTTGAGTTACCTTACGAGATGGATTGCATTCACGATGTGTTCCATGTATCGATGTTGAGATGGTATCAATTCGACTCTTCTCATATTATCTTGATTGAAGAGATTGAAGTTAGACTAGACTTGTCATTTAAAGAGGAATCTGTTTTAGATTTTGGGTTGAGAGGCAAAGATTATAAGGAAAAAGCATATTCCACTTGTTAAAGTTCTTTGGCGGAACCATGATACTAAAGAAGCCATGTGGTAGCCAAAGGACTTGATTAATCAACAATATCCTCATCTGTTCAAATCAGGTAAATTTCGAGGTTGAAATTTCTTTTTAAAGGGAATAGTTGTCACATATCAAATTTTTATTGTTAACTTTGCATGGATGTAGCAAGATTGAGTTACTGGTTAGATGGTTAAGAGTTAGTGAAATTATCCTTGGGACTCAAGTTTGATTCCCCTCTTCAGCCTAATATTTATTTTTTGTATTTTTGCCTAAAACCCTAGTTGTTGTCACCCCATGCTTCCAAAACCTAGTATATAACATATTTTTATTTGTTTTCAACCTCTTTCACTCATATTTTGCTTTCTTGTTGTCATTCCACCATTCTTTCTTACTCTATTTTCTTTAGTTTTTTCCTTTCTCCTTTACTGTGTCACCCTAAACCTTTAATTTTTGCATCATTGTGTCGCCCCTCTTCTTTTCCTCTACCATTTTTGCCACTGTTTTCTTACTTCTCATCTCTTTGGTTGTTTGTTGCTGCCTTTTTCCTCTTCTATTATCGCCCTTGAAGCTTCTCATTCTCTCTTCCTTTTTTTTTTCCGTTATCATAGATCTGAGATTCAGGAAGTGTAAGTCATACAGTGGGCAGATCTGATTACGTTTTCCTTTCCTATTTCCTCTAATGGTCAATTCTCACATGTTTTCTTTTGTGTTTTCTTTTGATTAAAGGACCAAATCCGAGTGCCTCGGATCAAGAATGACATTAGAAGTGTTCGTAATCTCATTTTTAAGCCAAAATAGTGTAAGTAGTGATTTCCAAAGTCAGATATAAAAAGCCAATGTAACACCCCTACCCGTATCCATTGCCGGAATAGGTACGAGGCATTACCAGAGTTTACTGAACATTTTCAGATAATTCTAAGTCATTTATTATTCATATTTTGAAAATAATCATAACGTCTCTTTATTGGGCCCTCGAAGCCCCAAACATACATTAAAAACCAACCGGAATTAAATCGGGATCATAAAAAAAAATTTCGCAAAATCTTAAATTTTATTTTCATCTAAGTACTTACCATTTCAATGCTTCTTATAATTAAACATGTTACCATTCAATCAATAGCTTGACCTTTGTCTAAGCGTCAAACCACATCATTGTTAGTATACTTGCACATATTTCATATAAATTCAACATTGATATACTTATTTTCTCGACATGTCACACTTGAGTTTAATAATTGTCTTTACTTACATAATTTCCTTGTATCAACATATCAAAGATAATCATATCTGTACATGTCATGAAACATATCATTCTCTTACCATTTCTTCATAAGCATATATCATTCATTTCATTATATCAATATTTCATGCTCCATCATTTCCATATATTTTATGTATATTTATTCCGGTAATAGCTTATATCAAACTTAACATACATTATATTCCATGTACTTATACTTATTTCGTTTATCTATCTTCATAATTATTTCATATAACCATTCGTCATCTGATACATATTACCTGAATATCAATTGTTCAACAGATGTCATAGCGTCTTCCATCCACGGTCTTATTTATCTTTGACATGATGCCATAGTGTCTTTCAACTATGGTCTTACTCATTTTCTGTCATGTTGCCATGGTATCTTTCAACCATTGTCTTACACATTTCATATCAGGTTGCCATGGTATCTTTCAACCATGGTCTTACACATTTCATATCAGGCAGTCATGGTATCTTTCAACCATGGTCTTACACATTTCATATCAGTGCCATGGTATCTTTCAACCATGGTCTTACACATTTCATATCAGAGAGCACACTCCCACGAACCTCATCCTTACAGTGGGATTACCAGTCCAGGCTAAATCCCCTGTAATATAAACTCATAGAGTATTGTCGGGATTACCAGTCCGGGCTAAATCCCTTGTAATGACAATTACTCTAATGAGCTTGGATCCGAATTACCGATCAAAGCTAAATTCAGACCTAATTTAGATTACCCGTCCGGCTAAATCCATTTTACACGTATTCTTCGGAGGGCTATATCGAATAGGATCACCCGTCCTGCTAGATCCTTTTACCGTCAATTCCTTTTCAGAGATCCATCGAATTTTCCTTTCATTCAACCGGGATTTATTTTCAATTTATATCGAGTATTATCAATATTTCATTAACTATCATGAATTGAACATTCAAATCATATTTTCATCACATAACCACATATTTCAAGTATTTAAAATACAATTCAAGTTACACCAACTTACCTCATTGCTTGTTTGTGTTTATAATTTCATTAATCCGATATCTTTTCTTTTTCACGATCAAGTCTCATATTTGAGTCATGCGAATCTTTATAAATAAATTTGATCATCATTTTCATTCATTTCATATTCTAATGCATTTAATTAATGCTCTAGGCAAAATTATCATTTTGCCTCTAAACTTTTAATTAATTATGATTTCATCCTTAAGGTCAGGAAAATAAAATTCTTGCAATTTAATCCTTATTTTCAGCTATTATTCTCATACATATTGATAACAGTCCATGAATTCTATAAAATATTAGAATTTTCCATAATTTCAACACTTTTCAATTTAATCCCTAAAACATGTTTTCCCCCTATCTTGAACTAAATTAATAATTTTATTCAATTTTATAATTTAAATAATAAAATAATCCATTTCATGCAATTTGGTCATTTCTGACATTTTTACAAAATTGCCTATAAAGTTTTACTTTTATTCAATTTAGTCCCTGAGCCTAAAATATGCAAATTAGCCATGCTAAATGAATATTCATATATGTTTTCCTCCTCCTCCTCTCCATTCCACTTCCTTAATGTATATAACACACTTGTAAGTAACATTATCTATATTTTTTTTATTTACTTTTATGAATATTCAAGCTATCCATCTGTGTCATAGTAACTAAATTATTTATATATGGAGATATAGAGCTCCAAATTAAGATCAAAAAATTTTCCCTAAAACTAGACGCATATATCTTCTTGCCATAAAATTTTTAGAATTTTTGGTTTAGCCAATAAGTACAGTTTATTCTTTAAAGTTACCCCTGTTCTGTAGTCTGACAGTTCTGACCCTTCTTTACTAAAGATTAATTATATCCTATTATATAATTTGAATAGTATTATAGTTTATTTATATTGAAAATAGATCATTCAAGATTCTAAACATATAAATTTAAGCCCCTAATTATTTCTATCCAATTTTTTATGATTTTCCAAAATCAGAATAGGGGAACCCAAATTCATTCTGACCTTGTCTCACAAAATTCATTATATTTCATGATTTAAAAATCCATTACTACAGAGTTTCTTCTATAAGAAACTAGACTCAATAAGATTTAATCTCATATTTTATTCATCCTATAATTCGATTTCTAAAATTTTTGGTGATTTTTCAAAGTTAGACTACTGTTGCTGTCCATAACTATTTTAGTGCAAGATATTAATTACCATGTTATAACACCTTTATTTTCTTTTTCTACGCCATTTCTCTTCACTTTATCTTATTTTCTCTTCACTAACATATCAAGAACATAGGAACTTATGTAAGAAAACTCTACTATAACATTATTTTCATGCTTTGTTAATAATAACAAACTTAAAAACATATTGAAATCTTGATGTACTTACCTTTTCTTATTGACTTCAATCTTTAACTTGATTTTTCTCTCTCCTCCAGCTTCTATTTCTTGAATCCAACTTGATATTCTTGCTCCCCATCATCTCCTTGCTATCTTTCTCTCTTGATGGCTATGGAAATTCTTTCAATTTTTAGGTGAAAATAATGAATTTTTGGAGGAAAGACTAAATTGTAAGAAAAGGAAAACTTTCTTTCTTCTTCTTCTTCTCACGTTAGTTGCATGAGAATGGTGATCATCCTCCCCTTTCTTTCCTTACATATATATATATATATATATATATATATAATAAAATAATAATAAAATAATAAAATATCATTTAAAAATCAATTTAAAGTATTAATAAACTAATATTTATTTATTTAATTTATCTAAAATATCTCCAACATCATCATTGTCTCTAGATTTCTCTCTCTTCCAATTGACCATTTTGCCCTTCGTGATCTTTTAAAATTCCAATCTTGAGTCATCACTTAATTTGGTAAAATTACAATTTAGTCCCTCATAATTCTTCACCTATTCAATTTGGTCCTAATTCATCAATTTTCCTTGGTTTCTAGATCATTCCACCCTTAAAATATTTGCACTATTAGTCCTTCAACTTTTCATATTTACACTTTAATCCTTCAAATTTTGAGTATTTACTCTTGGGCCACAAAACTTTTCTCACTTTTACAATTTAATCCTTTCTTGAATCAATATGTCATAATATACTTTCCAATATTGACATAACTCAAAATTTCCCTTTTTGTCACTTTATTTCCTTATTTTACTATATCACGGATAATATTTTACTATAAAAATTTTTGGGGTATTACAGCCAATATTTTATCTGATTTAATCGAACCCTTTAGGGTGGTTAAGGGCTAATTTCTAACAACTTTTCTTGTGTTAGGTACAGATATGAACTAGATCTAATTAGATCTAAGCATTAGAAGCTACAGAATTAAGTCTAGTGATGTGGATTTGTGTAAATCAGTTGTGGATCCTAACTTTTTATGTTAATGGCTGTTGTAAGCATGTGTAAGTGTTTATTTGATGATTGGCCGAATATGCATATGATCTAAATGCTATGTTTGAATGTTTTAGAGCTTTGAAATGTGTCTACCTGAATGTGTAAGTGCTACAAAGGTTAAGCCAGTTGTATGATTGTTGACATTGGATTATTTGTACTGTTACTATTTGTCTTATAGCATGTTGATTGTTACTGTTAATTGACCACATGTACAACATGCTATCGAATGTTACACTGTATATTGATTGCATGTAAGCATGCCACTGTTTGTTACCGATTATACTAATTTCATGCAAAGCATACCATCGAACTGTTTTACTGAATGTATGCAAAGCATACCACTAATATTGTTTTACTGAATACATGTTAAGCATGGCACAAAACTGGAACTGATACTAGTAAAGCATGACATGCTTCATTGTTTACATAACATATTGCATTGCATGGGTCCGAGATTGGTAGGTAGCGGAGAAGTTCTGTGGAGACCGATAGTTTATCCACATTATTATATTGGTAGTATATCTACATTCTGAAGTTCTGTGGAGTACCGGTGGTTTGTCTGCAATTTACTGGCAATTCAACTACATACTATTATCGGTGGTTTATCCACATTGAGCTTTGACTTTTACTTTATTCAGTATTCATATGACAAGTTTAGGGGAACTTGTGGTGTGTAGCGAATGGATTGGTAGGACTTTTGCACTGTTTTACATTCGAACATGCCCACACATATGCACTATTTATTTAACTGTCATGATTTATTACAAACATTGATATTGTATACAAAACAACTGTTTGTTCTGTTAAGACTCACCCTGAGCTTCTCAAGCTCACCCATTTAGTTAACTTCTTACTGATAACCTTCAAGTTTAGGATTGGACATGGTTCGAATGTTTCATCTCGATTTTATTTAATAAATTAAAGTTAAGTTTTACTAGATCTTATAATGGTTTTTGGGGACTGTAATTTTATTAACTATGGACTGTGGCATGGGTTTTTTTTGTTTTTATTTGGGATTTTATTGCATGAATGCAACTTTGTTAAAAATTGAACGATGCTAAAAGCTGGTTTAAAATTTCTTAAAGTAAAACAATTTTCATATAAGATAAAAGACATCAAATTTTCCGCTGCATAATAATGCAAATTAAAGTTTTAAAAAGAAAAATTGACAAAAATAATTAAGATCTTTTTCAAACAATGCAACTTTTTAATAATTGGACTTTAAATAAAGACAACCTAATAATTTGACATTTTTAATAAACACAAGGCAACCACGCTAAGTTTTCTAAAAAAAAAAAATTGTCAAAATAGGAAATTTGGTTTTTCTAGGCCATTTCGGTGGCCAATGTAGCTTATAGAATTCGATCATAACGACTAGGTCGGGTTAGGGAGGTTACATCATTTTAATTATCATGGTTCTCATTTTAAAAGTTCTCACTATAGTTGTCACCAGACATATATAAATATATATGAATTTTTTTCTATTTATAAATCATTATTTAACAAAAAATATAATCTAATTTGTAATAAAAATGGTTTCAAATCGTATATTATACATTGATTTTAAACTAATGTCCTTAATAGTTATTTTTACTCTCATCTCACCACTACCAAACACATATTCCACCATTGCTTTTCGTAGCACCCTATACCCAGCCCGACCGCCAAGCCCGAATATCAGGATGTCACACCATGTCTCATGTCATACATAACAAATGAAAGCTCATTCTAAATGAAATGTCTTCCATTTTAGTATTTGTATAGGTTTTAAATCAATCATACTATTTAATTATCATCCTTACATGATAAACATATATCGAATAGTCTTATAATAATAATAATTCAACATGCATAAGGTCCATTTAGCAAAATCTCAAAACTGACTACGTAGGTATCAATATTAGAACATGGGTATCAATATTTTTGACACACGATATTGATACCGTATGGAAAATCGGTACCAAAGCAACATTATGTTTCTCATCTAAAATCAAAACACAAGAAAATATTGGTATAATTGAAAAAGTATAGATAAAATTACCTTGAGTATCAATACTCGTGATAGTTATGTTACTGACTTCCTGCACATTTCAAAATCACAGAGCTATCGTTTTGACAACATGAATATTGATACCTCTGCTCCAGACCAGAAAAATACAACATTTAAGAGTATATAAGTTATTCCAACTTGTAACAATTCATCATGCTATTATATCATCATCAAATAAACATCAAAATGATCGTAATAGTAGTTTCAAACATCGAAAATAAGTCCAAATGATAATCGGCATAATACGATTCAATTCTCAAAATCCTACGAGTAATTAAGTTATGGAACTTCCAAAACATCATGACAAATATCATTAAAAGTCTGCCACATTGCCTTAATCCCAAAATAAAAACAAATAACAATAACACCTACAAAATCAGGGAAATAGACTTTCTTGGATCACCCCTTGGAACCACACCGTTCACACTGGCACTTAACTACTCTACAAGAGTATAAAAGAAGTGTGTAAGCTTAACAAGCTCAATGAATGCCTGGAACAACTACCATGCAAACAATTCATCAAACTTTAACGAAACAACCATATAGCACAACCTTAAACAGTTCTAACTCTAGTATCATATTATACTTACTCGTGCATTAGTTACTAGTTCATTTACATGGTAATCACATTCACTTTTAAGCATTTATTACGTTACACATATAATCACATAACATTTAAGCATATAATCACAGTACACATATAATCGCATCACATTTAAGCATATAACACAATAAACATATAATCACATAACATTTAAGCATATATCACGATACACATCTAATTGCATAGCATTCAAACATATATCACAGTACTCATTTAATTACATAACATTAAAGCATATATCATACAATACAATCCATTAATCATGTATCACATTTCACACAATCATGTATAATGATAAATTGGCACTTGAAGTATGAAACATAAAGTAGGCACTATCACCACACATTAGATACCCGGACTTCCAATCACACCAAATAACTTATAAAGTCGAACATCTCCCATAAGTGAAGCATATAGCTAACACTCTCCTTATTTCCCTTCACATGTCCCGTTGAATAGAGCTTAACTCACATTCCTTTATCCCTCCAACATGTCTTGGGGTCTCAACGCCTAAAATCACTATACATATAAGTGAGTACTCACAATCCTATATCATGCAAATTATATCCAACGATTTCAAGATCACAAGGCCAAAATATCTGAAACAGACACATATCACTTACCGATATCGATTATTCCTGCTTATCATTGCATATTTTCATTTTAGCAAAACACTGTCACTAACATTTAACATATACATAACATGTACACATTTGCACTTTCACAACAATTATCATAACCACATATCACATGTTATAGCATCTCATCTCAATTCACATATTCACAAACACATAAACACATAGTTTACAAGATAAGATAGGTATGAGAAAACTTACACTCGAAATTTAGAGTAGAGGTTTAGGCTAACACTAAATTCCCAAATAACACATGACAAGTGTCTACGAGCAATGAATCACAACACTTACCAATACGCTTTTGTCGAGAAGTTGAAAGTTCAATCTATACTTTCTTAGCTCGTAGATGGTCCTAGAGAATCCGGAACTTCAACACAATAAATTCACACAAAAATACATTAAAAAATCATCCAAGGGCTCACCAAAAGCAATAAAAAAACATAAGTCTAAACTAAGTTATCATGTAACCGAAACCTTTAACATAACAAACTTTAAATCCAAACACCTCGGTCTATACTAAGCCTTTTCACCTAAAACCAATTCCATTCATCTTATAATTCACATACAACTAATTCCAAACCTTTAAACTACACAAAACTACTCAATTCATGGTATCGACTTTTTCAACATGTTTTTGGCTATTTTTCAAAAATTTATTAAAATCCAAGAAATACTTAATGAAACTTTAAAGTAATTTTAGAAACCTTTTAATCTCATCAAAACTAATTGAAAAACACTTTGAAACCACGTTTTTCCCAAATTCCCGAAATCCACCAATAACGGCCCAATTTTTGGCTTTTAATTAAAGCGTTCAATTTAATTGCTAAAAATTCCATTTAAAAGACTAAATAACATTTTAAACTAATTAGGAATTGAATCATTACCTTATTTGAAGAAAAATCAAGCGTTTGATTGAAAACCCGAAAAACCCAAAAGCTTGACAATGGAGGAATCTATAGTGTTTTTTGGTGTTCTTCTTGGAATTTTATGGAGGTTTAAGGCTTGGATTTCGATAAGAATCAAAAGATTAGAGTTTGAAAAAAAAATTGAATGGGAGGGCAAGGGAGAACAATGGACGGCGCAAGAATGAGGGTGAATTTTAAATCTGGGCTAATTCCTCTTAAAAACTCTAAGTTTTAGCTCTTTTACAAATTTGTCCAATTTTCAAAATTAAAGGTATTTAAAACTCATTTTTAGAAATTGATTTAATTTTCTAAAAACCATATTCGAAAACATTACCGATATATCATGTCACAAAATTCCGAACACTCTAAGACTAAAATTCCTAAAATACCCCTAAAACTCTTAGGCCCTATTTTGAGGTATTACATTTTTAAAATCATTGCTTTAGTACTCAATCTTACCGCTATTGTAATTAATCTCATCGTCACTGTTGTTTTTAATCTTACTGCCTATCTAAAGGGAGCCTAAGTCTAATAGTCAAAAGAGAAATTAAAGTAAAATGGAATAATTTATATTAAGATATCCTAAAATATATGATTTTTAGGTACCAATAAAATAATGTCATAATATCAATTTTAAAGATATATCAATATTGTTATACACCATTATTATATGATATTTTTAAAATTTAATTTAACTTTAATTAAATTTTCTATAAAAAGGACAGACATGTTAAAATTAATATGCAAGAAAAACCATAAGCAAAATAATTGAATTTTGCAAACTTTGAAATTAATAATTAAAAATAAAAATTATAACTAGAAAATTGAAAAAAATCAACAACTAAAAATTAAGTAAAACTAAAAAATCAGCAAAAAATTGCAAATTGAAAAATTTAACTATTGGCAGTGTTATCAAACTATAGTATTTGATTAAAATTTAAGAACTTGAAATGAAAAAGGAAAAAAGACTGCCTAAAAATTAAAAGAATTTAAAAATTGGTTGCACGGAATAAAAGATAATTAAATAATAAAATAAAAATAATTAAAACATTATAAAAGTAGTCATGTTAATGCATTTATAATAGGCTAACTTTGGCCTGGGCCTATTTTGGCCTAGGCCTGAAAAAAATAATAACCGAAGCCAAATGACACAATCGGTCGAAAACAAGCTAAAAAGGGTCAAATTGAAAGACAATCATTAAATTGTGGCCAAATCAAAAAGATAGAGAAAGCCAAGGGGTTATCAAATTTCGTTGACTTGGTAAAAGGCTAAAAATAAGAAGATATTGTTTTTATTTTATTATTAAATTAGTTAGGCTATTTTTAGTAAACCTTATGTATATAAATAGAGGTATTTTGTTCTTTGAAGGGGAGGATTTGGATGAATTACTTTGGGATTCCTACTTCAATTCGGAATTGGATTATTCTCTCTTTTTCTATTTCCATTGGAATTGAATTATTTTCTTCTCTCTTTTAATTACGTGAGAATTTTGTCAATTTCATTTCAATTTCTTTGTTTTTTCTAAATTCGTCCAATTGCTTTTATCCCTTCCGTTTTTTTTATTGTTTTGCAATTAAGTTTTCATTTTCTTTTTTGTTTTGACTGCATTTTGGGTCCTCCTTGAAGCTGTGCGTTTTGGAGGGTGGGATTATTTCCCTTTTGGTCCCTTCTTGTTATTCGCACGTTCAAATTGGTCCATTTCCTTTTATTTTTGGTCCGCCCTAAAATTTTATTTTAAGGTTCGATTTAATATTTTTTTATTTTCACTATTTTATTATCAGATTAACTATTTAATATATTATTGCTATTATTATTATATTTCTATTTATATTTATTTTGTCATTCTAATACTATTACTATTTATCTAATTTTATTTATCTACTTATATTTCTACTATTATTATATTTCTATTTATTGTATTTCTATTCCTATTTATATACTAATATTATTTTCATTATTATTTTTCTTATATATGTTTTTTACTCTTGTTATTAACATTTTATTTATTTATTTATATCGTGTTGTTATTTATTTATTTATGTCCTCTTATATGATTTTAAAACTTTTATTATTATTATTATTATTATTATTATTATTATTATTATTATTATTATTATTTCTATGTATTATTTTGTACTTTATAATATTTATTTTAAAATTCATTTGTATATTACTATTTAATATATTATTTATTTTTATCTTTTTACCTATTTTAAACTTTTATATCTATTACTTGATTTAAAATTTTTATATTGTTTGTATAGTGATGTTTTCAAATTTTCTTTCTTTCATATTATTCATTTTATTTTATTTTAAAACTTGTTATATTTCATTTGTGTAATTTGCTTGGAATTTCTTTTGAAATTGGCTTTTAATTCATTAACCTTCGATTATTAATATTAGTATTTGTATAGTATATGATGTGTTGCCATTGCATGTACCCTAACTCATTCCTTTGTGTTTCTCATTGTTTATTCGTGTAATATTATTGTCCCGATTTTTTTTCCATGCTCAATACTAAGCTTGCATGCTCGTTATTTGTATCATGATTTTTAAATTTCAACTTGTATGCCCAACATCAATTGCTTTTTACCCAAACCCATAAAAAAGATTTTTTTTTAAAACGAAGGTAATATTTCGTATTTGGAAATTCGATAAATTGTGCCCAATCGTGCTGGCTTTCGATTTGCTGTTTGACCAAATAGTCAAATATCCTTTTAAAAAAAATTTCAAATGCATGAGTTTTGGAAATCATGAGATGATCTTGTATCGAGGGTTTGAAATGTTGTATCCCATCGTGCTGGATATGACATTTTATCCCTTCTGGACGAGAGAATCTCAACATTCAAGTCTAGTTATCTAAACGTTTTTAAAGGAATTGTATTCTAAATTTTTTTTGCAAATTCTCAACATTAGGACGATAATTGATTAATACGGTACCAATTTTGGGCGTTACGAGGCTGCTAATCCCTTTTCGCGCATAACCGACTCCCGAATCTTTTTTCTAATTTTTCGTAGACCAAAAACGTTGTTTTAATAAACCAAAATGCTTTATTAAAATGATTGATCACGAGGTGACCCGATCACACCTAAATAAAAAGGATTGGTGGCGACTCCATAATTCGTTTTTAAAGTCGATCCCCGTTTTTCCAAACTTAAAAAAATAGTTTCGACAGTATTTTATATAAAAAAAACTAATTATTTCTAAGTAATTTAATGGGTAAAAATTTTTAGGTTTGAAGAAAAAAAATTACTTTTATTATATATTTATGTACTTTCTATTTAATTGATTATTTTTATTTTAATAATAAAATAATGGAACTTCAATTATATGTTAGTGTTATAAAATTAAATTATATTTTTATAAATTTATTTTTTCAAGTAAAATTAATATTTAATTAAATTATATATTTAACTCTAAAAATAATTTAAATCATTTTATGTAAAATTAACTAGTTATTATTTAGTAGGTTGAATAACAAGTTAATTAAAATAAAATGTAAAAAACATTTCAAGATTAATATTATAAATAAATATTTAATATACATCTACATAAAAATTCGTAAACAATAAAAAAGTAAAAGAGATGATAAAAGAAAATATAATTATCATTGTTAGTTGACAATAAGGTTTTGAGTTATGAGTGCTCAGGTCTGAGATCCATCATGTGCAATTAAAATATGTGGGTCTTTGAGTTTTACCATGAACTGCTATTATGTATGAGTTTAAGTTCATTAATTAGTCTCTAGTTTGGATTGATTTAGTTCTTAGTTTGTGTTGTAATAATTTAATTTTTTGGTCGATTATTAGGACATGTATTGTACTTGTATTTTGATTGTTCTGAACTTGTAAGCTTTCATATATATATATATATATATTTGAAGTGTTAATGTAGAGATTTTCTAGACAAAACTTTGTGGCTGTTGGTATACCAGATAATCTTAGGATGTGATCATGCACTTTGTAACTTTGGTTTCAATGCAAATTTTATGGACGATTGAGAACTTTCAACTTATGCAAAGAATTCGATAAGGGGATCTTTTGTCTCCATATTTATGTGTTGTGCAAGAAACAATTAGCTTAATCTATACTTATGGAGGTTGAAGGGGGCATTTGGAAACCAATAAAGTTAGTTAGGAATGGGTCGAGAATTTCTCATTTTTTCTTCACTAATGATTTGGTGCTTTTTGCTTGGAATTGGGAGGTGAGAGTTCAACATGTATACAGAGAAGGAAATAAGGTGGTAGTGTATGGCAACATTGGCCAGAGGAAAGGGGAGGGGAATGCAACTGCATCGAGCACCACTAGTAAAGGCAATGGGACTGTTACAAGCTGATGAAAGACAATGCCGGGTTGAAGCAACTAGATTGTAAACTGGTTGTTCTTCTCCTTTTAAAAAAAAAAATTATATTTGATAAAAAAATTTATTATGCTACTTATAAATATTCTTAAATTTTGTTAAACATAATTTAAACCATTAACCTTCATAATTAAATTAACCTTAGCAAAGGGTTATATAGCAATTAGTTGACCTTTATTTAATTCACATATCGCATTTTGATAGTTATAAATGTAAGAAGTCAATAAAAAAAATTACAATTTTGAAGTGAAGTGTACTTAGGATGTGAGTCAAATTCAGAAAAGGAATTTCGCATGTTGGTCTAATGGTAGTGTTCATCACTTCAAGTGTGGTCTAAGTTCGAATTGCGCTAATCTCATTGTTATTAAAATTTTACTCTCCTCTTATAATTCATCAAAAAGAAATTGAAAAAAAAAAATAGCGGTTGAAGCCAAGGAGGTGGGCAGCAGAATGTGTGTGATGTTGTTGTCCAACTTCTTTCACTCAAAAACATTCCTCTCTCTGACTCAAAGGAATGATTACATACTATTATAAAAAGAAAAAAGAAAAATGGAATGGTTACATATCATCCACCAATCACAGTTTTCTCCTCTGCTCCACAACGCTTTCCAAGCCTTTGTTGCAATATTACTTGTTCAAATCAACACGCTCGTTAGTTTGTCCAACATGCACCTCTTTTCTTGATGTTCTTGAATATTGTAAATAAATAGGTCCAGTTTCCCAGTGCTATATTTAGGGTCCAACCAACGATTTAAAAAGAGCAGCTACACCAAGGCCCAACCCTAAGCCCTCTTGTTTACTAGACTAACCCAAGATGGCAAGCACTTTTTAGTGTCATTGGTGGCTTTGGCACAATAATGATGGTGAAATGAAACTTCATCATTAATTATGACCCCCAAACAAATTAATGTAAGCGGCATCCACTGCTTCAAAGTTCAGAAACAGCACTAGTTCTGGTTTCAACTTATAAGACCGCAACCCAACCATCATTTACCAATATTTTGAGATCCTCTTTTTCTTGTCAAATTCAAGACCTTAGTGAATGAAAATCTGGTGACAGATCTTGTCAGGTTCCCATCAAAGTTTCCAACACCAATCCTGAAATTTAGCAATCATGTTGATGTTATTACTTTATATCCCATTTACCAACATTAGCTAATAATTTCATATGCAAAGTCTATTGCACCATAATGACATAAAAATCCCTCCGGAAAGGAATAGCAAAACTAATGATTTGGGACTTTTTTTCATTTGGCTGGTTCGGAGTTGTTAAAGTAAGATGAGTTGGACTTGTTAATCACAGAAAAATTGAAGAGTATCAGAGTTAAAGCATTTTCCGATGCATGTTACCCATTTTTTTTACATGAATTTCAGAAGATCACTTGATCCACAAATGTAAAACTAGTGTTCTTTCAAGTATTTGTAGAAATACAATCATAATTACAAATTTAATATATATGTATATAATTAGGATCAACATTATAAATTATAATTATATTAATAATTTTATTATTACTTGGTTTCTTTGAAAGAGTCAAAATAAATTTATCTTAGCTGGAATGAGTTACAACAGTCATGCTCTCTTAGCTTCAGCTGGAGCTTGGACAAGGTCTATATATATATATATATATTAAAAGAGTGTTTAGAAATTAGGTTTATAACTAAGGGTTGGTGGCAATTTCTTATTCATGGATGGGTTAAAATGGACGTCGATAGCTTGGTATCAAATTCTAGACCAAGAGCAACCATAGGTGGAGTGGTGAGAAGGCCGAATGGAAGTTGGATGGGGGTTTTGAAATTGTGATAGGATTGTCAAACATTTTTCAAATTCAAGCTCGAGCATTAATTGAAGGGTTAAAGTATGCTTGGGCATAGGGGTACCGTCAAGTGGAGATTGAGAGTGATAATTCTCTGTTGATTGTCGTTATACAAAATGAGTTAGCAGCAAACAACAGTTACAACAAAGTTAGGCTTATCCAAGGCAAGTGTTTGAAGGATTGGAAAGTGAAATTTTGATGAATCTTGAGAGAAAGCAACAAGGTGGTAGATTGTATCACTAAAGAGGCTCGAGGCGAAATAGAACAATTGATTATTCATAAGGAACCACCGGGTATTGTGAAAGACTTATTGGAGGATGATTTCATCGTGCTATGTGTCAATTTCTTGAGGGAGATTAGTACTGATGTAATTTTAGCTCAAGGCTATAGCATTTTATTTACGAAAAAAATATAAAATTGAGATTGAAAATTTACACATAATTTACAAAGGAAGAAACTCGAATATAGAATTTCAAAACTTTTAGAGTTGTAACATTGTGGTCAAGACAAAACAATTATTTTTTTACTAAATAATAATAATTGGATTTTACACAAGTGGTAAAGATGTTAGAGATAATTGGGAATCAAATTTGTATTAATTTGAGTGAAACAATTTGAAAGAAATAAAAAGAAAAAAACCATGTAGTTGGTATTTTGAACTAATTAAATAGCGTTAAGGAGCAAACTTATGAATAAACTAAGGGGTGGATTTATTGCAATTTCAATAGAATGGGGGCATGGTGTAAATACAAGGAATTAGCCTTTTGTTCATCTCGTGAATTAGCAGTTAGGAATCTAGGCAGCAGTTGTACTGCCCCAGGCCCTTTTAGCTTTGTGCCCAAAATGACCAATATTTGGCATGAATTTGAAAGGTGGGAAACTTCAACCTACCAAATGATGGGCTTCCTTCTAGAACCCTGGTTCGTTAGTTGTATGGGCAGCCCTACCATATTTATTCCTTTCAGTAGCAAAAGGTTGTTTAGAGAAAGGGAATGAATTAGGTAAATGTACTTATTAGATTCACCAACCGCAATTTAAATCAACAGTCAATGAGATTCATTTGCCAAGAATTTTAAGGTTTTACTGCTTATAAAACCATGAAAAGGAAGAATTGTTTGGTGGATTTACCATGTAAGTACCAAAACAAGGGAAGGTGAATTACATTTACAGGTCCCACCTCTTCTCTGTTTGCATAGATTTAGGAAGATAATGTTGGGCAGGTAGGGAGATTTATGTGGAAATTTAACATGGGGGCACAGTTCTGTGAGAGGAGGGCCCAATAAATTTAATTAAAAAAAAAGAAAAAAAGAAATCAACTTTTTTGGGGTAAATTTATAAATAGTCACCCAATTATTATTGTATTTTTGTTTTCACCATCAGGGTTTTTCTTTCTTTTAGTTATTGGTGGTATTAAAATTTAATATTTTGATCACTCTTTCATTAAATTACTAAGAGAATGTCTATGTGACTTTTTATTGGCATAATAATAAATTTAGCCTTCTAATATTTATAGATTCTATTAATTTGATTCTAATTCTAAAAATTTCAACAAATTTGATCCTTAATTTTATACATTCTAGTAATTTAATATTGATTCTTAAAAGATAAAAATAAAATTTTAAACTTTAAAAATATAAAAATATTTAACAATTCATTTTTCGATAAAAATACATAAGATTTATAAAAAAACACATAGAATTATAAATAAATGAATATCTATTATTTTCTAACATGAAATTTATTTATTAAAACAATAATTTTATAAATAAATTAATTTTTAAAATCCACAATCTTTTTCATTTTTTAGTTTTATTTATTATACATCCAGCCTTGTTCTTTAGTCCTCACAAAATTTATTGAGTAATAGGGTCCACTTTCACCCACAATCACCAACACTAATAACTCTTACTCCGAACTCCTTGATTTCCACATCCATTGTTGTCGTGCCATAGAACTATTTGTTGTAGAGCTACTAATATAACACAACCTCATCCTCATTCATATATTCCCAATCATACTTGCCCTCAAGTAGAATCTCAAAGGCAACAAACTATTTTGGGAAACAATCTAAAGACATTGATTTTTATCCTTTTCAATCTTAGTTTGTAGTTTTTGACCAATATAATGGTGGTTAATGTTGAAAGAAAAGGGAAAAATTGACTATGCCTAAGTCTTCTTCATAATTTTTCTCCCTTAAATTATTTTATTTATATAAATATTATTTTAATAAATAAATGTGATGTTAGAAAGTGAGAAAAGTAGATAATTATTTATAATTATTTTATAATTTTATATGTATTTTCATGGAAAAATAAACTTTTAGATAATTTTTAATTTTTAAAATTTAAGAATCATGATTAAATTGACAGAATATAAACCCTATATGATGGTTTGATGGTCAAAAGTGTTTACTGCCTCAAGTGTGGTTTCGGCTAGAGTCGTGTTAATCGTGTTTGTTATGCAGCTTTACTCTATTATTATAATTTACTAAAAAAATTAACCGAATGTGTAAATGTAAGATCTAAATTTATTATTTTATCAATAGAAAAAAGGCACGCCAACATTCCGATGAAAATATTAAAATTTGATAATGAAGAATTTCAAATATGTTAATAGTTGGATGAGAATTTATAAAAATTAAAAGCTGATGGGAAATGAGATGGTTATAATGCAGACATAAGTCGTTGTTGAGAAGAAAGAGTTTGATTGGGCATTGAGATCCATCCATGGCATTGGCCCATACCCATCTGACCTAACCATTTCAAGTTTTGAACTGTACACCTCTCAGCCACAAACTTTTTATTTATATCTTATCCTCTTTCTCTCTCTCTCTCTCTCGCATCATTATTTCGGAACTCTTTTCCCCACCACCTACGCTTTTGCTACCTATCTCTACCATAACATGCCCCCACCCTTTCTTTCTTTATTTTTGCCCTAATTGTCAAACAGTACAATTTCACCCTTGGCTACTAACAATCTTCAAATGATTTGCAAATTTGTTGGTTTTAACTAAAACTATGAGAAAAAATTAAAAATTTCAACCAAGTCTTTGTTTGTATTAGCAAAAGCAGAAGCCCATATTTGAATTAAAAGTTTTTTTATGGCAAAATTGATGTGAGTCATCACGTTTTCAAATGAAACGTGTAAAGAAATTAATTTTAGGAGGGGAACAAAATGCATGCACCTCTGCCCTCTGCATTATTAATATCACAACTTTTTATTTTGACTAACTCTTAAATACACCAAGCTATTACTTTCTATCATATTTTGACCAAAGATAATCCTAGGACATTGAAAATTTTGGTTCAATTCCAATTTGTGATTAACTTTACAAGTTGTATCAATTTTCTAAAAAAAAAAAAAAAATCCAAGGTGGACAAGGTTAGAACTATCAACTATCCATTGAGTTGCGCTGTAATCTGATTTTATAAAAAGAGAAAGAAATCTTCTGAAAAAAGCTTGAATTTACTATTTATTAATATTAAAAATTTCAAATTAATTTCATTAATATTTATACGAACTCCATCGGAAGCTTACAGGGCGGAGAAAGAGGGATTAGGAGTAGGACCCACAAGTGGTGTGCGAAGAGTGGGTCCCTATCGCCGCAACGGTGCACATGAGCCTACGTCCGACACCTTTTCCCAACTCCAACTACCATCCCAAAAGGGAGGAGTTGGTACCCTGTGGGACACACACACAATACCTTTTTCCTTTTCTTTCCATTTCACTCCCATCTTTTCCCCTAATTACAAACCTACCATTCCATTCTCACTTTTTTAAATTATTAATTACTAGTAATTCTATTTCATGCACAAAATAAATTGAAAATAACATTAAACAAACAATGAAATATATAATCTGAAATTAATAATAATAACATAGCATGTTATGGTTTTGTACTTCAATTATTTTTAACTCGAATTATCATTTTCTTAGCATGTAAAAATATTATCATATTAGGAAGTATTGTTTAATATGTTATTAAATATTAAAATATTATTATATTGGTGATAGAAAAATTTGACATTAAAATAGAGTCATAAAAATTTATGTAATAATTAAATTATAGGTTGATAAATATTTCTTTAAAATAGACATATAACCATTTATTTGTAAAGTAAATAAAAATTTTATCATCCATACATCAAAAGTTAATTAAACGATAATTGGAAATTGAAGCATAAAATGTTCTAAGATGATTTGATCTTGTGATTGACACTCTTTGGATGATTTTTTCTTTAAAAAATAATCATATTATATATATATAAAAGGGTCAAAACCCAACCCTTTATTACTCATTTAGATGATAACATCCTCTATTTATACTAATTTCAAAAGTTTTGAGCATACTATATTCAATACAAGTGATATTAAGAAAGAATAATCAACCACCAAAAATAATTTGTGATAAAATTTGATACAAGTGATATTAAGAAAGAATAATTTCAACAAAAAAAAGAGAAAGATCGAAACTAAAATTTAAAACTAAAACCTCTACAACTTTTAGAGAAAATTGAGTGTCTTATAATTTATTTATAAACTTTCACTTAGTGTTTCTTAACAAATCTAAGCTGCCATGAGAACCACCATGAAAGTAATTATAATCGAGATTAAAATTTCTTGCTAAGATGTGTGAGAGAAAAAAAAAGTAATCATTTTGTGGAGTTATGTCTCGTATTTTTGTATTTTTCTTCTCCCAATTAAACTCTTTTTTTAGTTTCCTGCTTAAACTCTGATTAGTGTTGGTTATTTTAATATTATTTAACTTACGAATTTAGCCTATAAATATGTTATTTTCCACCTTAGAAAAATAACCCATTACACATTTAGGTATTAGCTTTTACAAGCTTTCAGAGAATTTTCTGTTTACGTTTTAAGGGTTCTTATTTCGAGTTTCGGGGTTTAGTTTCATCTCAATCTTTATACTCTTTGTTTTTGTCGTTATAGTGAAATTATCTTTGCCTGTGGTTTTTTATCATCTTCGAAGGAGGTTTTCCACGTACAATATTTATTTTCGATATTTTCAATTTCTTTGTTATTTTACTTGTTTGTTACTTAATCGAGTTTATCCCCAACAAACTGATATCAGAGCTAGTTCGATTTTCGCAATCAACCTGCTCAAAGATGGCAACAACAAGGTTTGATATTGATAAGTTCGATGGCCTTACAAATTTTAATCTATGGCAAGTTCGGATGACAACAATTATGATTTAGAGCAATCTTGAGAAGGTCCTTACAGAAAAGAAGTTTGCAGACATGGATAAATCAGAATGAGATAGGTTAGATAAAAAAACTCTATTTATGATTCAATTTTGTCTAACAAATAATGTGTTGTAGGAGGTTTTGATGGAGAAAACGACATTCACCTTATGGAAAATGTTAGAAACCCTTTGCGCGGCAAAGTCTCTGGCTAACCGATTGGTGTTGAAATAATGTTTATACATGTTCTGCATATATGAAAGTGAGCACCTCAGAGGTCGCATCAGTTAATTTATTACTCTTTTGAATGATTTAAAAAATGTTGAGGTTCAGATTGATAATGAAGATCAAGCTATGCTATTGTTGTGCTCTTTACCCCCTTCATACAAGTCTCTTAGGGAAACATTGATTTATGGCAGAGATAACCTCTCGTTCGAGGATGTGAAGGGTCATCTGTTGAGCAAATATAAATTCGACAATGAGTTTGACTCAAAAAAACATGTCAGATAGGCAAGCCTCGATATTGGTAGCATCAAGGAATCGAGACAAGAGGTGTCACTATTGTAAAAAGTTAGGTCACATTAAGGCAATTGTTGCAAACTGCGAAACAAAAGGGCTACTAAGAGCTACGAGGAAGATTTAGTTGGTGCTAATTTGAACGATGACAATGGTGATGATTTCTTATTGGTGTCAAAAAGAGAAAACTTTGTGCTTACACCCGAGTAGATCCTGGATTCAGGGTGTTCTTTCCACATGTGTCCCAACAAGGACTGGTTCTCTACATACAATTCAATTGAAGGTAGATTTGTGTGCATGAGAAATGGTTTACCCAGTTAGGTAACCAATATTGGTACTATTTAGATTAGGATGCATGACGAGACAATTAGGAAACTGTTAGATGTCAGGCATGTGCCTGACTTAAAGAAAAGTCTCATCTTCTTGAGAATTTTAGACTCAAAGGGTTGTAGAATTAACATTGAGCCAAGCGACATTAAGGTATCCCATGGGGCTCTTGTTTTGATAAAAGGTAAAAATATTGACAATCTTTATGTTCTGGAAGGATCAATGGTGACCGGTGAAATAAGACATCCCTCGTCTATTAATGAGTCGAAGTCAACTTGTTTGAAGCGAAGACAACTTGGTTATAGGAGGGACAAAGGTATGACAGTTTTGTATAACAGATGTTCTCTTTTGGATGTAGGTTTTGAAAAAATAGAGCACTACGTTTGTGGAAATCAGGCCCAGGTCAATTTTGATTTGGCAGTGCACAAATTAAAGATTAAAAGACTTTCAACTTCCAAGTACGACTTTGACTTAGTTAATATCTTGCATAGTTCGAGATAAGCCTATGGTAAGCTTTGGCAAAGAAGACATTGTGGAAATACGAGCTAAGGTGGAGATTTGTGGAGTTATGCCTCATATTTTTAGATTTTTCTTCTCCTAGTTAAACTTTATTTTTAGTTTCCCATTAAAATCAAATTAGTGTAGGTTATTTTTATATTATTTGACCTACAAATTTAGCCTATAAATAGGCCATTTTCCACCCTAGAAAAATAACTCATTATACATTTAAGTTTTAACTTTTACAAGCTTTCAGAGAATTTTGTGTTAGTTTTGCAAGTTCTTATTTCGGGTTTCAAAGTTTAGTTTTATCTCCATCTTTTGAATGATTTAAAAAATGTTGAGGCTCAGATTGATAATGAAGATCAAACTATGCTATAATTGTGCTCTTTACCCCATTTATACAAGTTTTTCAAGGAAACCTTGATTCATGACAGAGATAATATCTTGTTTGAGGATCTAAAAGGTCATCTATTGAGAAAAGAAAAACTCGACAATGAGTTTGGTTCAAATAGCAAGTTAGATAGGCAAGCCCCGATTTTGTTAGCATTAAGGAAGCGAGACAAGAGATGCCGCTATTCTAAGAAGTTAGGTCACATCAAGGCAGATTGTTACAAACTGCGAAACAAAAGGGCTGCTGAGAGTAATGAGGAGGGTTTAGCTTATGCTAATTTGACCAATGAAAAGGGTGATAATTTCTTGTTGGTGTCAACAAGTGAAATCTCTGAACTTACGTCAGAGTGGATCTTAGATTCAGGGTGTTCTTTCCACATGTGTCCCAACAAGGACTAGTTCTTCACATACAGTTTAGTTGAAAGTGGAGTTGTGCACATGAGGACTTTTTCACCTATTAAAGTAACCGGTATTGATACTATTTATATTAGGATGTATGATGGGACAATTAAGACACTGTCAGATGTCAGACATGTACCTGACTTAAAGAAAAATCTCATCTTCTTGGGAATTTTGGACTTAAAGGGTTGTGGAATTAACATTGAGTCAAGCGGCATTTACGTATCCCATAGGGCTCTCATTTTGATGAAAGGTAAAATGACTGACAATATTTATGTTCAGGAAAGATCAACGGTAACCAGTGAAATAGGACATCCCTAATCTATTAAGGAGTCGAAGTCGACTCGTTTAAAGTGGAGACAACTTAGTCATAGGAGGGAAAAAAGGTATGACCATTTCGTATAAAAAAGGTTCTCTTTTGGATGTAAGTTTTGAAAAGATAGCACACTGCGTTCATGGAAATCAGAACTGAGTCAATTTTGATTCAGTAATGCCTTAGTCGATGACTAGAAGACTTCTAAATTCTAAGCACAACTTCGACTCAGTTAATATCCTGCATAGTTCGAGATAAGCCTATGGTGGGCTTTGACAAAAAAGGCATTGTGGAAATATGATTCAAGGTAAAGATTTGTGGAGTTATGCCTTGTATTTTTCGACTTTTCTTCTCCCAATTAACTCTATTTTTAGTTTCCCACTTAAAATCTGATTAGTGTAGGTTATTTTTA
This sequence comes from Gossypium arboreum, assembly GCF_025698485.1. Classification (NCBI taxonomy): domain Eukaryota; kingdom Viridiplantae; phylum Streptophyta; class Magnoliopsida; order Malvales; family Malvaceae; genus Gossypium; species Gossypium arboreum. The sequence continues at coordinate 5,635,735 of NC_069081.1, forward strand.
TATTATTTGACCTACGAAATTTAGCCTATAAATAGGCCCTTTTCTGCCCTAGAAAAATAACTCAGTACACATTTAAGTATTAACTTTTACAAGATTTCAGAGAATCTTGTGTTTACTTTTTGAGGATTCTTATTTCAAGTTTTGGAGTTTAGTTTTATCTATATATTTGTACTCATCATTTTTTTTGTTATAGTGAAATTATCTTTGCCTATGGTTTTTTTTTTCTCTTCAGAAGGGTTTTTCCACATAAAGCATTAGTGTTCGATCTTTTCAATTTCTTTGTTATTTTACTTGTTCGTTGCTTAATCGAGTTTATCCCCAACAAATTCTTAAATCATGACATTGAATTAGATTTATATACAAATTTAAATATTAGTAACGGTTTCTTTACATTAAAAATACAAACCATGTTAAGGTTAGATCTTCCTTTTCAAACTATGCTATATGTAATAGATTTATGTTTTTTCCTTCAAATAAAACAAATGCACCATTTTTTTTAAAAAAAAAAAGTAAAGAAAACCATTAAGTTCAATTGAATAAGATGTTACTTTTAAAGTGTAAGGTAATTTTGATTAATGAGAACTTGAGGTTTTAGAATTTTGAATCAAATTAGTTAGTTTGAACCAAATTAGTTATTATATGAACTCAATGTCTCAAAGAAGTCAAGGAGGGGAACATCAAAACATCAAAATACTAAATTTTAAAATCATTGGAAATAAAACTTGCTAGTTAAAGATTAAGTTGAATGCATTTGTCTAGGAGTTCATTTCTATCCACTTTGAAGAAACTCATGACCAACAAACTCAATGGATAAATTTTGGAGAATTAACTGAAAGTCCAACTTGTTATAAGAATTTAGTGAGTGGCATTCATTAGAAATAAATGAAAAGCCGTAATTCCTTTCAAGGGGTGTGTATGGGGGGGGGGGGGAGGGGGAGAGATTAAGTTATTGATTGCATTCGCACGTGCGTGTAAAACAAATGATTTTATAAAACAATTTTAAAGTGTAGCTTTATTGCAAGCGTACAAGTCAGTTATAATATTTGTAGTGTTACAATGGAACATCGGAGTATTTCAAGGATCAAACCCAAAGGAGATGACAATTGAGTGATAAGTAACATACATTCTAGAGTCTAAACGGCTACTGATACAATATTATAGTACGACAAATCATAACAAGAAAACTTCGTAAGAAAATTAAATATGCTAATCTAGAGACTAAATTGCAAAGAGTACAAAACTAAGAAATTAACCAAATAAATGACTAACGGTGGTTAGTTGATTTTGATGTGGTTCGCCAGTCCTCGAACAAGGGACTTAAATCTCTTAAATTACTAAGTGGCTTCATTTTATCTTTCGATCTCAATTTTACTGATTTAGATGAATTAATCCAATTTATCTCTCAATTTCGCCGGTTAATTTGAGACTAATGAATGGGTGCGAATCATTAACAACTAAATTTTCTAAGCTTTTCAACTATGAAATTTCAATCAAAACATCAATAATTCATTAATCTAAGGACTAGGCTTGGAAGATCTAATCTTAATACTAAAAATTCCTGAAAATTCACCCTTACCTCAACTATGGTGTCCAAAAAGAAGAAAAGAAACTAAGAAATTTTCCTATCTCCTTTTCAAAGGTTCGATCAACTTATAAGAAGACGATGAAGACTTGGCTCTTAGGTTTTATTCTCTCTCCTATTATAGAATCTTATTATATTAACTTATTTAACTTAATTTAATTACTAAAATAAATGGTTGATAAGATTATAAGGTCATTATAATGGAGACCAACGGTCTAGATCACTCCAAGCCACTAACTCATAATTAACTATGGAAAAGTTATAAATCAAGGACCTTTTTTAGTGCTTCACTAAAAAATTCTTCATTTATTCACTTTGTAATTAATCATTGTACTATTTATAAAACAACTTAATATAATCATATATTCGACTTGCTAACTTTTTTATTTAAAATTTTAAATGGCTCGATTTCAAAAATTTCAAGATTGAACCCTTTTTTTGACACCGAAGAAAATTAGGTCATTACAAAAGGTGTGGTGTATTACCCATATCAGAAGGTAACACTTGCAAAAGAAGGCGTCGATGATCCGAACAAAATCGAGGCAAACGAGAAATCTCTACTTGGGGAAGAAAGCTAATCAGTTGTCAGAATATAAAAATCTATCCAATCGTTGATATAAACTCCCTTCAAACCAAGTGTAATTAATGTAATAACCCATTTTTAGTGGTGTCAGAAACAGTGTTTTTGAGACCACAATTTGGACAAGTGAGTCCGTAAATATTATTTTTTAATATTTATGAGTCAAATAAAGTGTTATAGTGAATTTTGATTTGACAAATTTTGCTAATTGGACGATTAATTAAAGTATAAGTGGTTTGAACCTAAAGTTAGTAGTTTTGAAAAAATAAGGTATTGGGACCTTGTTTCCATAAATTGAGCCTGTAAATATTTTTATTAAATATCTAAAAATTTCTTATATAGGTGTATTTAATTGTGGTCCGAAAATTTTAGTGATTAGAGGGTTAATTAAGATATAAGGACTAAATCGTAAAAATCATAAAAGTTAATCGATATTGATTTTTAATTGTTAAAAGGCTTGATTAATAATTGTTTAAGGTTCTATATATAAAATAAGCCATTTTTAAAGTTAGTGGCTAAAACCACCATTTTGAACCTAGGAGCATTTGGTCAAGCTTCTATTCTTGTGTGTAAGTGAAATTGAAGCCCATTTTTCGTAAATTTTATGTTTTTGAGATCGTTGTAGCTTAATCTAGCTAGCCCATGTTTTTAAAAGTTACCGTTTTTAAAAGTGAAATTGAAACCCTTTTTGCAAATCGTAAATCTTTCAAAGATTTTAAAAGTTACCATTGTTTTTCTTGAAGGTTTTAGATGATTAATGGTTGGGTTTGAAGATTTGATATGAAATAGGATTATTTTTATAAATTGATTTTTGTTAGTTTTGAGTTTAGGGACCAAAATAGAAATATGTTGAAATTAACATGAAATTATTATAAATATAGATGCATTAAGGCTATATTCGGATGAGATTAAAGTTGGATTTAAATTTAGGGTTTAAATGTGAAGAATATGCTTGTTTCGATTTTAGAGATTAAATTGAATAAAAGTAAAACTTTTAGGAAATTGTGAAAAATGAATAAAACATGTTGTATACATGAAATGAGATGATTTAAAGTGTATGGAACTGATAATTGGAAATAAATTATTGTAGAGATCAAGAACCGGTAGATAATTGGGGGAAAAGGATAATTATAGATTAGTCCCTAACACTTCTGCTTTTGTTGTTTGCCTTGGTAAGTTTATTTGGTATAGCTATGTGTATTTTTGTAATGTTCATATTTGAATTGTGTAATTTGTGATATTGAATGTGTTCGAAATATTTACAAACTGATAAAAAGGTGAGAAAAAGGACTAGATTGAAAAGTATTATTCTGATATGTGTACTGAGCCCGGGTCAACACAAGAAAGGATACAATTGGCATGCCAATAAGGTTATTTCATGCGCTATACAGGTTTGACAAGAGATGAGATGATGATGTACTGTATATTCATATATTGTACCGAAATCCAACATTTGTTATGGATTACCAAGTTATATCCACAGTGGTTCAAGCGTGTTTCTGCGGGAGGATGTGTAGCTTACAGGCTTGGCACTTAGTGCCTAAGCGTGTTTTTGGAGGTATGTTTAGCCTACAGGCTTGGCACTCAGTGCCCAGGCGTGTTCTTGGATGGTAAAGCTCATTTAAGCAATCAAGCGTGTTTTGGGTCGATACTTGTGTATTCGTATCTATTTTTTAGAGTTCATCAAGCTAAATTGTTGTTACAAATAGATCATGATGATTGATAAATGGTTAAATTTAAAAGAAACCGATTGTTCGATATTGTATAAATTGAAAATGTCATATGATCAAAATGATTATATGTATTATGGATTAAAATGTTATTTGATGATTGAATAATGTAACTCGTAGTAGACAAGAATTGGTAATACTAATTAAATGAAATTGAATGGAACCAAATGGTTTTATAATAGAAATGAAGACTAGATGGTGATATATATAATGTAATTAGGAATGAATATTATAATGAATTGGTATTGAGTTGTATAGTAGGAAATGAAATGAAATGTTATATATTATATGATTGAACGTGATATAATCACCTTGTATTTGTGAAATGTGATGACAGGAAGATTGTTTAATTAGCTAGTTCGATATGTTAATTGTGCTATAAGGTGAGTTAACTATTTTAGTTCATATGAACTTATTAAGCATATAAAATTCTTACTCAGTTATGTTTCTATTTTGTAATTTTCTTTTGCGGAACGTGGAGATCAGATCACCTCAGAGCTTACACTATCAAGCCTTCAATTTGGTAGTTTTAAATGTTCTAGACCCGATTATGTGGCATGTATCTTTTTTTAAATATGATTAAATGTTTATTTTGGATGTTTAGGATATGATTTATGTCTATAATGCTTGTATTTGTTGGCAAGTTGATATGTTAACTTATGGCTTGAAATGGTAGTTTTGAATGTAGTTAAATACGAGAAATGTGATGGTATATATGAAATATCGATATGCTTGAATATGATATGAAATGTTTGAATAGGTGATTTTTTGTTGGATGACATGATACAATAGTTTAATGCCTATTTGAAATGTTGTAAGGATGATATGTAACACGATTTTGGTATTAATCATATAGGTTGTTGGTTTGGTATTATAGTCAATACTAGGTGATAGAAAATTTGGTATTCGGTGGCATATAAGACATATACATGGTTAGTTTCTAATTTGGTATGAAACTTTGGTTTTAATTCATGTTTGTGATGGTGCCTTAAGGCATATTGGTTAGAATTAGGAAAATGATATGTTTTGATATGCTTTGGGTGCATTTTGAGTGTATACTTATGGCATATGTGAAAATTTGGTTTGTATCTTGCATGTTAAGATATTTATTTGCACACATGGGCATGTGACACGGTCATGTGCACTTGTTGAGTTGGGAGGTTTTGGTTAAACATGATCTTAGCCTCTCACACGACCTAGCCACATGGCCGTGTGATTGTTTGTAAAAGTTTGCATTCACTCAGGTTCAATGAGTTACACGGCTTGGATATACGATTGTGTGATTCCAACTTACATGGTTTTAAATTGTAACATGGCCTAGGCACACAGCCGTGTGACCTTATTTTGTGATTTTTCCTATTTGTTTTAAAAGTTTACAATTTAGTCCTTATTTGTACTCGAGTCAACATAAGAGCTTTCGTAAGCTCAATTAAGTTTCAAAATTGTTTGTAAATCATGCTTATGAATTTTTTTGTTAATTTATTGAATTTTAAAGATAGAAATGCATGTGATTTGTTCCGTTAACTGTTATAGCATCTTGTAGCTTAGGTCCGGCAAACAGACCGAGTAAGGGGTGTTAAAATTAGGGCATTAAATATGAAGGCATTAAAGGTACTACTCACCCCATACCAATGCTTTGAATCCCTTATCCTTTCAGCCAAAGAAAAAATGCAATTGAAATCCCCACTCAAAATCCAAGGGTTATTACTAAGAGGTATCATATTTCGAAGCTTCTCCCACAAATATCTCCTTTTGGAAATGTTAAGACTTGCATAAACTGTTGTGCATAAGGCACTCTTATTATCTGATCATTGCTTTTTTAACATAATATGTTGTATTTTTGGTATAATCATAGGTTCTCTCATTTGTTTTACGATTTGAGCCTAGTCCTGTTTGAGTCAGGGGGTGGTATTCAGGTAAAGCGTTCCTAACAATGTTGACTCCAGGATTCGAACTTAATCTAATATCTGGGGAATAAGTCCACTTCTGCTTCTTCTAGCCGCTTGATGGTAATATTTTGCAATATTTTTCTTTAGTTGAAATTCATCTTCATGAATATTTTAAATAAATGGAAAATGTAACATTTAAATGGTAGAAGAAAATAACATAATCTAAAGTTCTATGGGTTCAATTTAATAAATGCATTTATTCTCATGAAGTAAATAACATAAGGTTTTAAAATAACTAACATAAAAAATTTAAGATTATGACTTTGCGTGTTTCCTCTCTTGATGGTGCAACGATAAGCAATGTTGGTGAATGACATGCAACCAAAAAAGTGAGATTTAGAGAAGTTGATTCGCTCGACAATAGTGGAATGGATGTTGATATGCATGTAGGATCTGTAACTTCTTTCAAGGATATGTTACTAAAAAAGATGATGATATTCATTTGAAGGAGGGAGATGTTACTAAAAGTTTTGTTAATAGGGTGCCATCAATTAGCTTTTCTAAGAAATTACACTTTTTGATGGAAAAAAGCATTGAGAAATCAAATATTTTAAAGGTGTTGGGAAAGAAAATTAGTTATAACATGTTATGCAATAAAATCCAGTCTTTTTGGGAATTGTTAAGTAGTTTCCAAATGATAGATATCGATAATGATTATTTTATAGTTAGGTTCAAATTTAAGGATGATTATTCAAGAATTATTTTTGAAGGGTCGAGAGGTGTTATTTAGAATTACTTAAACGTCGAATTGTGGTCACCTTCCTTTTCCCCTTCGAAACATTTCCTAACTATAGTCAAGTCATGGATTCGACTCTCTGGTCTTCTCAGTGTATTCTCCAAAAAAAAAGCATCTTAAGGGCAGCAGGAGATTGTTAGAGTTGTGAAAGTTGATTTCAATATAGAGAATGGTATACGAGATTGTTTTGCAAGACTGATAGTTTGTATTGACCTATCAAAATTACTCGTACAGAAGCTTTGGATTGAGAAACTTTACAATAAGTAGAATATGAGGCTTTGCGTAATACTTGCTTTTATTGTGGTCGATATGGACACATGAAAGAGTCTTGTCCTGAAATCACCAAGTTAAAATCGAAGACCATAGAAACAAAGAAGCAAGATGATTCATCGGTGGCAAAAAAGATGGCAAACGAAGATTTTGGATCTTGATGGCCGTCAAGCAAAAATCACACAAGTATAATAGGAAGGAAAAATCGAAGGGTAAAAAGGGTATTAACTTTGATGATTATAATGTAGGATTTATGTTCAGATTATTCGTTAATGATGGGGAATCTTATAAAGAAGGCCATTCCCATATTGGCGTTACTAAAGTCAACTTGTCCTTTTCTTCGTTTAGTTCAATCTTCAAGGCCAAAGGATCAGAGGCTAAGCCCACTAAAAAGGGTAAAGTGTTGTTGGAGGTTGTGGGTTTTCTTTACATGGCCAAGGGGTGGCTTTTTAAGTTGGAAGAAACGGGTCAGCCGTTGGGTCAAGTGGACATAATGGCTTAGTTGCAAAGTCGAGCTCATTGTTGATGTAGAATAAAAATTTTCAAAATCATGAAACTTCTTTGGATACATTCCGACACACGGTAGTCTACAAGGATGAAAATCTAAATTCTAATGTAATGGAGTCGAGGTCGACCATATGATCCATAAATTAACCCTAAATTTTTCCATTTCAAGACCTAACCATATCTAACCAGCCATTCCATTTGAGCACACATTCAAGGGATTTAATCATCATTCAAACACACCTAAACATGCCATTTAAAACATCCTAATTCATCTAACCAATATGCCATTCATAGGCACCACAATTGTATCAAAACATCATGGATCAAACCAAAGCAACATAACTACTTTTCAAGCATATAACCTAGTTCAATTATCTACCAAATCATATCACAAATGATCATTTCCAAGCCATCACAAACATACCAAAAGGCCTTGCATTTCAATTACCTAAAAGTGGTCAAAATGACCTAACTTAACAAAGCATTACAAGTCCATTAAATCAAACATAAACTTTAAAGGCATAAACATACTAAATCAACCATTTAGACATTCATGAGCTACCATTACATCAAGGTCCTATACATGCCATATATAACCTTGGCCAAAATACTCAAAAACTACCAAAATGGTTGTTGGATAGTGTGATAGGTTTCCGACGAGCTTCCGTGTAACACCCCTAACCCATATCCGTCACCAGAACAGCGTTACAGAGCATTACCAGAGTTTTCAAATTAAACGGACATAAATTTCAAACTTTCCAAATCATACCAATAAACACATTAAAATCAATTCAAAACATACGCATTGTCCCTTAAACAAGCCCTTGAGGTCCTAATTACACATTAGAAACAAGTTGGGACTAAATCAGAAACTCATAGAATTTTTCAGAAAATCATGAAAATTTTCAACACTGCAGAGGTCACACGGCCAAGAGACACACCTGTGTCTCAGGTTGTGTGGGCATTCAAAGTAGGGACACACGGCCGTGTCCTAGCTCGTGTTTGTACCCGTGTAACTCACTGACTTGGTTCACGTAGCTAAGCCACACGCCCGTCTGCCAAGCCGTGTACCCTTCGAAAGAACCCCATACACCCGTGTTCCAGGCTGTGTGCTAGGCCGTGTAACAACCTGACTTACAACCCTTCAAAAGCTACTAGGGACACACAGCTGCATCACCTGATCATGTGTCATACATGACTGAGACACACGTCCGTGTGGACAAAAATAGGCCATTTTACAAGCCATTTTTCTCGCCCAAACTAGCATGTACCTAAAACTCAAAATGTACATATGCGCATGCCTTAATAAGGTACCAAAATCAAACATAAACAAGTCATAAACATATTTTTTTTGGGTTTATTATTTTTGTTTTTGGACTTATTTCTGGGCCTGGGCAAAATTGAGTGTCTACAGCTGTCCCTCTTTGCTCATTGCTGTGTAACAGGAATAGAGCAAAGACTATAAAAGGACCAATTTTGCCCGGCCTCGCTGAGTCTTGAGTTCTTGATCCTTGATCTTCTTTAAATGGCCTCTTGACAACTTCAATCTGCTTCACTGTAACTCAGGAAGGCGATATCTACTATCTTTGATCTGATCCCCGTCTAATACAGAGACGCCAAATTTGCTTCTTCAATCTGCTCCCCGTCTAATACAGAGATGTCAAATCTGTTATCTCCGATTTGCTCCCCGTCTAATACAAAGATGCCAAATCTGTCATCTTAGATCTGCTTCGATGTAAACACATGAAGGTCAAATCTACTATGTCTTTAATCTGCTCTCCGTCGAATATGGAGATGCCAAATCTACTATCTTTAACTTGTTCCTTATAAACACAGGGATGCCATGCTGAAATCTTCAATCTGCTTTGCTGTAAGTACAGGAATGTCAGATCTACTATGTCTTCGATCTGTTCCCTGTAAACACAGGGATGCAAAATCTGCTATCTTCAACTTGTTCCTTATAAACACAGGGATGCCATGTTAAAATCTTTGATCTGCTTCGCTGTAAGCACAGGAATGTCAGATCTGCTATGTCTTTGATCTGTTCCCTGTAAACACAAGAATGCCAAATCATTTTGGATCTGCTCCCCGTCGAATACGGGGATGCCAAATCTGTTGTTCTTCTCTTCGATATGCTCTCTGACAATACAGAGATGCCAAATCTTCTATCTTCGATCTGCTCTTTGCCAATACAGAAACGCCAAATCTATTATCTTCGATCTGCTCTCTGCCAATACAGAGATGTCAAATCTGTTATCTTCGATCTGCTCTCTGTCAATACAAAGATGCCAAATCATTTTAGACTTGTTTTAACGTAAACACGTGGAAGCCAAATCAGCTATGTCTTCGATCTGCTCTTCGCCGACTACAGAGATGCCAAATCTGTCTTCTTTGATCTGCTCTCTGCCAATACAGAGATACCCAATCTGCTATCTTCGATCTACTCTCTGCCAATACAGAGATGCCAAATCATCTTAGACTTGCTTCAACGTAAACACGTGGAAGCCAAATCAACTATTTCTTCGATCTACTCTCCGCCGAATATAGAGATGCCAAATCTGTCATCTTTGATCTGTTCTCTGCCAATACAGAGATGCCAAATCTGTTATCTTCAATCTACTCTCTGCCAATACAGAGATGCCAAATCATCTTAGATTTGCTTCAACGTAAACACATGAAAGCCAAATCAGCTATGTCTTCGATCTGCTCTCTACCGAATACAGAGATGCCAAATCAGTCATCTTCGATCTGCTCTCTGCCAATACAGAGACGTTAAATCATCTTAGATTTGCTTTAACGTAAACACGTAAAAGCCAAATTAGCTATGTCTTCGATCTGCTCCCTGCCAATACAGAGATGCCAAATCTGGTATCTTCGATCTGCTCCCTGACAATACAGAGATGCCAAATCATCTTGGATCTGCTTCAGTGTAAATACTTGAAGGTTAGATCTATTATGCTTTAGCCTATTACCCTACTGCTTAGGGGGTTAAGGCGAACCAATCTTCATTGTCCCTTTGAAGGATATAACCTGTATAATGTGTATGAGTTCATGCCTAATGATTAGGATGCTATGATCGAAATGAGTCAAATGCTCCTAATTAAACCTGTTATAATGAAAAATCTTTATGAATATGACACTTATTCTAGACGTCACTACTCATTCCTTCGTCGTAGCTCATCTTTGTTTCTCTCAAAATATCACTCCCACTCAGCCTCCAAATATTATGACCCACCGAAAATGTCTGTAAGATGATCCTCTGATCGAATCGTTTGATTTATCCAATCATCATTTAGACTGAAGAAGAAATTTCAATTTCCCCGAGTACATCCGACCCTCACGTATAGGAATTTCTTAAACAACTGTCCTATTTCAGTTTCTTGTATTATCTAGAAATTTCTAGAGTAATATGCAAAACTTCGCTTGTAAAGATATTTAGTTCATCAATCATTATTTCTATGCAACACACTTTATGAATAATAGAGGACGAATAAATAGATCCAGAGGATAATTAAATTTGAATGAATTTGTCCAAAAATACAAAGGAAATTAATCTGATAGCTTATCTTTGAGAAGAAAGAGAATCTAAAGATAGCAAGCAGGACAAAAGTTAGATGCCCTAGATATCGCCGCTTGAGCGTCTATACACCAGCTCCATAAAGACTTTTTTTTTAGTTCAACATGTGTTTAAAAGATCCAAAGTAATTCGTTGTTGCCTCGATATGTAACATACTTCACTTCTCGTCGAATCCGGTATAACAAGGTCACTACATGACTTTCCAAATTTGAGCTGCCCTTTCGGGTTTTCAACTCAAAACCTCTTTGGTCTCAAGGCGCCCTTTGCAGGTTTTCACCTTGGCCTCTCCATTTTTTTTCTTTTTATTTTTTTTGAAATAGAAGTCCCAAAGTGCCCTTTGCGGGTTTTCACCTTGGCTTCCCTTCTCCTTCAGACAAAGTACTCCTTGACCGAGTCCGAATTCATTGGATCAGATAAATTCTTCCTATCCATTTCTTGTCAAAATCAGTGCACCTCTAGAGAAAGCCCTCTTCGCAACATATGGCCCTTCCCAATTCGGTAACCTTTTGCATGGGAAGGATCTCTTTCAGCACAAGGTTTCCTTTATGAAATCCTTTTGGACGAACCTTCTTTGTCATAAGTCTTTGTCATCCATTCTTGGTATGTTTGCTTAAGATGAATACTTTCAAGTTAAGTTTACTAGAGGTATTAAATTCTTGACTCCATCAAAGCTTGGAGGAAAAATCTTGATTCATAAACCCATGAAAGAGATTGCCCCAGCAGTATTCCTGGCTGTTGTTTTCAAACCTTACAAAAAGATGGTTCAATGATTCTCAGCAGACAAGAATGAAGTTGCTGACTTTATCCTTCAGCCTGGAAAGCTGAGGTACAGAGATTACTCCTGGAGCATACATCCCACCATGACTCGATGATGTTTCTGAAGCATCCCTAATCTTCATAAATTTCCCCTAACGGTGAAGCTGCCAAATGAGCGTAGCAAATAGGAGCCACAACAAATATGGCTGTGGTGATACATATAGGATAGAGAATGAACAAACTCTTGCAAATCATCAGCTGAAAACCCAGCTTGGTCTAAGAGAACATGATAGTGGGTCTGCCTCATGATTCCAATCATTCCAGCATGGGTACCAAGGTAAAAATCATTGTTCTTTGGATGTCATACTTTGTTGTCAATGACAGTACCATGTAGCACATTGTTAGGAGATCCCTGCTGAAAAAAATTGGTATAACGATTTTTCGTACAACAATAACCACAATATTTAGGGATCCACTTCTCGTCAAGGAACTTGCAAACCTCAATAACTTGATCAAAACTTGATTGAATTGAGACTCGCTAACCCCATCCCTGAAAATAATGATTTGATCAGGTTTCCTCTTCCCTAAACTTGTATAGAAGTCTAAGAGAGCTTCCTTCATGATACCGTCATCCACTTTGTCAGAAACTGGTTTTGATGAAAGAATCTATAATTTAAGCTTCAGAGACTGTGTACGGCCTGATGCCTCATAGTTGGAAATCAATGGCCACCGCCTGGAGCTAACCATTGACGGCACATCAGACTACTCGGGAAAGCCAAACAATGTACCCATTCCAAGGATGATGGTTGGAATCTTTGAAACAACTGGAATTGAAGATGTTTGCCCCAGCGTAAGTATAGAGAGTAGGTAGTAGTTTTTTTTGCCAATTTTTACCAGTCTCGGTCATCTTCTGTAATTTGTTTTTTTTCTTCTTTTTCTTTTCTTTTGGCAACCTTTGTTGTACTGTGGTATGGCGCATCATCTTTGAAAAGACTGTAAAATTTTGGCATTGTGCAGTTATACATAATCTTTTTTTCTTTTTTTTTTTAAAAAAAAAAATAGATGACTTTTGACTTTGTAATATTGGCATATGAAGCTATCTCCCCTCTTAATGGAGCAGTTGACGTCCACAAAGATGAGTCATTGTCAGCTTGAAACTTTTGACGAGCTCGGGCCCATAACATACATGCCCCATAAGTCTTGACTCCCTTAAATTTGACATTCATTGTACAACTGATGCGATCCCTTTTCATGGTGGACCAACAGTGCCCCAAAACCTCATGTTTATTTTGGCAATTGTAAATCCTCCTGCATGTGTTTTTGGACCACATTTTTGAATTCCCATAATAGTCTCAACAAGGTCTTGTCTTGTCTCCTTAGCTAATTCCAATTTCGCAATCTTTCCTTCCTCTAAGGCTATATTTCCTACCACCACTTCATGGGGTATAAACCATTTTCAACAAATTTAGAAACAAGTCACAATTTTTGTCACCTTTAAAGTATTAAGATTCCTCTAAGCACATATCGCACTCAAAAAGAACTCTGAATCTGTAGTATCGTTGCCCGTGTCATTGATATCTAGGGATCTATGATAGGCACACAAAAGAATATACAAGGAATAAATGAATTCAAGAATGACTATTTACATGAAATGAAAATTTATAAAGAATGCCAAAGGTCAAAAGAATTAGAATGAAAGAGTATTTACTCGGATAAATAATAAAAGTATGTTTTATTAAAAATAAAAATGTCTGAACATGAGCCCACTTCTCAAAAGAAATCTCATTACTCCTAGGCTTTAGAGTAATAAGAGTGTTCTGAATATTACTCCGTAAAATTCCTAAAGATTACAGGAAGTTCTTCTGCAGTCCAATTGTTTAAAGAACTTCCCGGTTCGTAAGGGCGAATGCCCTTAAGGTTTCTTTGTTCAGTCCCTTCCTCATTGATGATTTTCATTTCCAAATACCCCCTTCTCCGGGTAAGCTATCCCTCGTAACATAAAAGTCGGGGATATGTAAGGGAACATCGTTAATTCCCATTCAACTTCTTTTTTACTCAGCCATAACCCTCTTCTCTCTTTCTCTTTTTCTCAGCCATAACCCTCTTCTCTCTTTCTCTTTTTCTCAGCCATAACCCTCTTCTCTCTTTCTCTTTTTCTTTCTCTTTTTGATAACTTTAACTAATTAGAGTCTTTTTATAATTTTGAATGCAAATGATACGATGAGATGCTATTAGATGCAAATGCATGAATGCAAAAGGATATCGATTCTGATTCAGTTTCATTTTAGAAAACGTTATTTAAAGAACAAAAATCTTTTCATAAAACGAATTACAAATACGCTTTCGCCCGTAGGCCCAAAGTCTTAACCCTATCTAATAACAAAGCTAACTTTCGACCACGATCTGACTGTAGCTCATATTGGTGCTCAACGTGCTTACCCTTTCTACCAGTATCTTAAATGATCAACTATCTCTTGAATTTGAATTACGGCTTCACCTATGAAGTAAGCTCTACAGCCAAAGACACCTCCTCCAATGTCTGTGAAGTTACTCTAATTACCTTGAAAGAAAGATTGGCGAACAAGTAGGCATTCCAGCTTCGCAGCATACTGCCTTAAAATGATATCAAACATCCTCAGTGCTTCTTGAGAGTCTTTAAATTTCTGCCTCCACAGAACATTTCGAATTGCTTCCATGGTTATCTTCGTAGCATAGCTAATCTCCACTTTAAAGGTCTTGAAACGATACGATCTTCTTTAATCTCTTTCTTTCATGCTCATTTAGGCTATCCCAGCCATCAGGACTTGCATTTCCATTATTTCTGATAAGTACAACATCCTAAATTACCACAGTAAATTCCAATTTGTTGTTTGGTAGCAGTCCTATAGTAAGTGAGCCTTTCTATCATCATAAGCAAAATTCTTTCCATCCAATTCAATTTTGTAGGTCTTAAACCCTTACCATCCATGAGGCGACTATCTTCATCTGTAATGGTAGAAGTGTCCATCAGTACTCCCCACGCTCACCTTGAATTGTTCATCTATCTTCATGTCAAGTAAATACTGCAATTCCCCATAACTGTTGTAGAACAACTGCTTGGCTTCGTTACTCCATTAATCCCATATTTCCTTTAACTCTTGGAGGTTATTTTGCATCACACTAATGAGAGTGTAGTCCCATAATTCTGATGTGTATCATTCGATGACACTATTTCCTTTTTCTATCTGGGTTTTCTCTGACCAAGCACAAACGAAAGAGTTGTCCTCCACTTTATTAAGATATTCGTTCCCCATTACAAAACTTTCTAACTCAAAAATCGAACCTTGAATTGACACCTTTTAATGATAAATGACATACAATGATAGCAAAATAAGAAAAACAAGTCAGTGTCACATATATAAAAAAAATATAATAAATAAGAACTTATAAAGGTAGGCACTAAAGGTCATCATCATACTACCTGGGGCAAGCACTTAAAGTTCACTATATGTAGTTCGGTTCTAAAGTAAGGGTACCTAAACCAGCATATTCCTCGATCTTCACCAATTATAGGCTCACATGGACCAAGTTCGGTTCAGGGGGGCACATTTCCCTATGGCCATGCGGAGATGAAAATCTCACGAAGACATAGGTACGGATGTATCCCGGAAGCAATCCACTAGCCCATGCGGAGGTGAAAACCTCACGAAACATAGCTTCTCACTCCCACTTAAGGGTGTGACCACAACGGTCATGCAAATGCAATGTGTGCGTAAAAAATAACAAACATATGCAACTAATACATGTAAAAAAGACATATTTTAAAAATTTTCCAAATTTTCGACATTAAGACAGAAAATAAGCAATTTTCGGCTTGACTTTCTTATAGGTCCCCAGCGGAGTCGCTAAGCTGTCGAAACCATTTTTAAAGGGGTTTGAAAAACGGGGTTCGACTTTTTGAAAAATGAAAATGGGAGTCACCACCAACCTTTTTAGGTGTGATTGGATCACCTTTATAAAACATTTTGGTCTACAAAATTCAAGAAAATAGGTTCGGGAGTCGGTTATGCACAAGGAAGGATTAGCACCCTCGTAATGCCCAAAATTGGTACCGAATTGATTATTTATTGTCTTAATGTCAAAAATTTGAAAGGATTTAAAAATAAGATCCTTCTTTTAAAACCAGAATTATTTAAGTTGAAAAATCGAGATTCTTTAGCTCCGAAAGAATACAAACATCACATCAGCATGATAGGACACGATATTCTTAAACTCTCGTAATTGAAATCATCTCGTGATTTACAAAATCTATTTAGAAGGATACTTTAGGCATTTAGACAAACGGGAAATCGCAACCCAGCATGTTAGGGCACTATTTCCCGAATTCCTAAATACGAAAAACATTGCCTCATTTTAGAAAAACTTTTGGATAAAATATGACAATGAAATATATATATATATTTTTTAAAATAATGATTTGAATAAAATTTTTAAAAAAATAATTTACTAAGAGTAATACTAAAAAAAATTATTAAAAAATGAAAGAGTTTGATATGATACTAAAATTATTTAAAAAAAATTAAAATATATATATAAAAAAATCAGGGAAACATGGATTAAATCAAAATAAAAAGGGTTGAAAAACAAAGATGAACAAAGAATAAAATAAGAACAAACCATAGAAAATAAGAACGTAAGAGGGAGAGAAATTTGAGTGAAAGCTCTTAAAAATTTTTATTGTTTCCCAAAACTCAAGTGATTTACAATGAAGGGAGAGGCCTCTATTTATAGTTGAGCCTCCCCAAATCCAACGGTACAAATCAATTACATCAATGGTTAAGATTAAAGGATATCTACAAATTAAATCTCCAAGATTACAAGATCATATCTTCAAGATTGCATATCATATCTAAGATTGCATATCATATCTAAGATTGTATCATATCTAAGATTGCATATCATATTAATATTGCATAGCCTTAAAGATTATATTTCCATATGAGTCAAGCTTATAGATGGACCTTAAATTTTTTCAAGTAAAGGGCCATTCCGATTGGGCCAAATTATATGTTTGTAATTTTGGACTGAACTTGAACTTCATTTTTTTTGGGTTTATTATTTTTGTTTTTGGACTTATTTCTCGGCCCGGGCAAAATTGAGTGTCTACAAATATGATTAATCATATATACATAGAATTCCATTTGTATCATTCATAATTTATATCACATTTCAAATAACTATCTTACCTTATTTTCATATAAGCATTTAACAAGCACATACCTGAACCTTTTAGCTCGATTACACATTCGAACATAACTTATCATTGCCTGTTCAACCGTTCGAAATTCAATAGGATACTTGGATAATCACACATATCGTACAATGCCAACATCCCAGACGAGGTCTTACTGTAATCACATATTGATGCCAATGTCCGAGACATGGTCTTACATGTAATCACATATCGATGCCAATGTCCCAAACATGGTCTTACACGTACACATATATCGGAATCACATATCTCATTTTAACCATGCTCTAAGTAAATGCCAAAATGCTTGTTTCATATATCAAACATTAATCATATCATTTCAATATTTATGCGTGTAGGCATATTAAAAAAAAATCATAACATATCACTTAAAGACCAAACTCACCCATTCTTTTACTTCATGATATGCACATAAGTATATCAATTGAACCTTAAAAACCGATTCTCTAAAGGCCAACTTATACATTACTTAATCATCAAACATAAATCATTTTTTACTAAAATATTAGCCAACTCAAGAATGTACTGTAGTAGCCCAAATTTGACCGGGCTCAAATAAAACAAAAGAAAATAAATAAATAAATAAATATCTATTTATTAAACAGTCCATTAAAAGTCTAGGTTACAAAACCCAAACAATGGGGCCCAATGTCTAAACATAACAGACCGACCCAAACCCCACATCGGGCTAACCCAAAAACACTTGATCCATCTATCAGGCTAACCCAAATCTAAAAGCAACCCAAAAGGCCCAAATGACTTAAGAGAAACAGGAAACCCTAGGGTTTCCTGAAGACTGCAGCGCCGCAGCATCTTCTGGAAGCCTCGGGGAGCATCTGTTCAACTCCCCAAATCGAGGCCATCAATGCACTGTTGACACGCCATTAATGCGTTGTCCAGAAGCTTGTCTCTCTTACGACTGTCCAGCTCCTGAATCAAGGTCCGATCGACTTTGTTCTAGTGACCTTTTTACTGCCGAGATCATTGCCCCTTATTGTGCCACTATCGGCACTTCAGCATTCATCATGCCAGCGGCCCTTGAATCCCCGAGATCCTCGTTGTCACCTGCAGAAAAAGGAAAGAAATCAAAGCAAAATTGCAGCAAATAGATTAGAACAGGGTTTGGAAAGAAATCTTTCGATTTCTTTCCAAAATAGACAGTAGATTAAGGCTATAAAGCCTTTTCTCAAATCTGTAAAAAAGGGGGGACGAAAAAAACGTACACACGCATAGAGAAAAAAAAACACCAGAGAGATATACCAAAAATACTGTATACAAAATATTTTTGCAATCATACACCAAATATTTTTACAGGAAACAGAGGTGATATAGCTTTGCTTTTATTTTTTTTTCTCTTCTAAATAACATGCAAACATTATTAAAATAGATCAGGATAGAGTTTACCATTGAAATATCTTCATGAAGTCGAAACGTGTCGAATTTTGGCCGCCGTACATGACGGCATTGACGGTGGCGCGTGAGCGTGCGCGAACCCCTGGACGGAGGTCCGGTGACACTCCGAGAGCCCCTCCTCAACTCTCTTTCAAAGAGTTTCTTTCCTTTTTTAAAAAAAACAGACTTTAGAAATGATTTTTAAACTTAAAATTTGGCTTATATAGCCTAAACGGAATGGTGCCGTTTTGGTTTAATTCAATAAGCACAAAACGACATCTTTTTCAGACCAGGATCCGCTTGTTTTTGAAGATTGGGTTAATTACTCAATTGATCCTCCCACATTTTTTATATTTATAATTTCATTTTATTTATTTTTTAATTTAGCTCTAATGTTTTAATTTTGTTTCAATTTAGTCCTCACAGTGATTTTAAAACAGTATTTGGGAACGGTGTCGTTTTGAGATTAGGGCTAAATTGCCTAGTGAGTCTTCTGAATTTAACGCGCATTTCAATCAGGCCCAGAATTTTTATTATTTTGCAAATTAACCCCCAAATTCCTTAATTAAATTTAATTTTAATCCTTATATACCTTTAATTTAATTTATTTAAAATACTTTAAATATATTTTAATAAACATTAGTTATGTATATAATAATTATATTATTCTATTTCTATTATTTGTAACATTATATATAAATTTTATTATATGTTATATATTCTTATTATATTACTTATTTTATTATATTTTTATATGTAAAATATTTGTTACATTATTATTATTATTATTATACATATTTCATATTATATTTCATTATATTTATTTAAGTTTTTCATCACATATATATTATCTATATTATTATCATGCATTATTAAATATTGTATTTTAATTATATATGTATATTTTTAAATAATTACTCACTTTATTTTATATTTTAAATCGTATTAAATCTTTTATATATATTGTTATATTCTATTAAGTGCTAGTTTCATAATGTTATTAAGTGTTGTTCGTTTGATATATTTATGTTACTATATTTATGTTACTATATTATTATTATTATTTTTATATTATTACCATATTTGATTTGTATATGTATTTATACGTCTAATTGTATATCATGCATCGTTTTTTATTAATTATTACTTTGTATGTTCGTATGTTTTGCTTATCCATCTTTAATATATGCTATGTATATCTTAATATGTATGTTGTTATGTAACTAAGATTTGCTATATCTATGTATGTGTCTAGTATAGGACCTTTATATTATTGCTATCATATTATTTAAATGCATGTTTTAGCTACCTATTATTGTAATATGCTATCTTACATGTTATAATGTATATATATGGTTCTTCATGCATTAATTAAAAAACGAGATTCAAAAGTTTTCAAAAAATAAAAAGGCAATGCTTGGTATTTGGAAACTTCAAGAAAGGTAGTGCCCTAACTTACTGGGTTGCGACTTTTCTCGTTGAGTTCGAATAGTCAAGCACTCTTATAAGTTTTTAAGGTTTTCAAAATACGAGCAATTGTCTTGGAATTTCAAAGCGTTGTGTCCTAACTTACTGGATATGGTGTTTTGTCGTTTTGAGATAGGGATTTTCAAAAAGGGCTAGCTTAGCTTCGAATGTCTTAAAAATATTGCTTCCTAACTTATTGGATGTAATATTTGATTCTTTTGATACAAGTGAACCCTAATTTTCAAAATTAAAATATTCTAAAGAGGATTGCATCTTAAAACTTTCAAAGTTCCGACATTAAAGACATTTGATAATCAATTAGGTATCAATTTTTGGGTGTTACGAGGGTGCTAACCCTTCCTCGTATGTAACCGACTCCCGAATCCGTTTTCTCGACTTTCTTAAACCAAAATTAATGTTTTAAAACAAAACATTTTATAAGGTGATTCAATCACACCTAAAAGGATTGGTGGTGACTCCCGTTTTCGTTTTTCTTAAAGTCGATTCCCATTTTCTAAAACTCGATTTAAAAATGGTTTCGACAGCTTGGCGACTCCGCTAGGGAATAATAAGAGAGTCAAGCCGTATAATTGATTACCTTTTGTTTTAATGTCGGAAAATTGGAAAATTTTAAAATTTAATCCTCTTTGCATTACATGTGTTTTTATTATTGCATATGTTATATATTCTGATACGTATTACATTTGCATGACCGTTGTGGTCACACCCTTAAGTGGGAATGAGAAACTATGCCTTCGTGAGGTTTTCGCCTCCGTGCAGGATAGTGGATCACTTTCGGGATACATCCGTACCTATGGTTTCGTGAGATTTTCATCTCCGTGTAGCTATTGGGAAATTTATTCCCCTAAGCTGAACTCGATTCAAATGAGCCTATAATGGGTGAGAATCGAGGAATCTGCTGGTTCAGGTACCTCAAATTTAGAACTATGCCTTCGTGAGGTTTTCGCCTCCGTGCAGGATAGTGGATCACTTTCGGGATACATCCGTACCTATGGTTTCGTGAGATTTTCATCTCCGTGTAGCTATTGGGAAATGTATTCCCCTAAGCTGAACTCGATTCAAATGAGCCTATAATGGGTGAGAATCGAGGAATCTGCTGGTTCAGGTACCTCAAATTTAGAACTAAAACCTCATATAGAAAAACCGTAAGAGCTCAACTTAGTTAGAATTATACTTTAGATATTACCCTCACGTATCATTCTTGAGTTTATTAATATTATGTGATACTGACTGTTTCCTTTTTTCATTGCGTGTCATTTCACATTTAAAAGGTATCGATTCACGGTCAGTTTCTAAGTTAGAAAGTTTTATTTTGGAGAATAGACTTCTTGATAGAGTGGAGGGCAACGCTAACGTCCATAGATGGTCTGAGCAAACTCAGCTAGGAAAAGGAGATAGCATAACTGTGGGATATATGTCGGAGCTGTCAGACTACACTCGCATCAGTGTCACACAGAATAATCTGCAGGAGCTTAAGGCGATTTGGGATCAGTGGGGCAATGAGACCAAGCAATCATTCTACGGTAAGTACGGATATTTGCCCTATTTGGTTGATATTCAGGTTGATGAGAACTTGTTTCGAGCTCTCGCTCAGTTTTGGAACCCAGCATACAGTTGTTTTACCTTTGGGGAGGTAGATTTAGTGCCTACTGTGGAGGAGTACACAGCCTTACTTCGGTGTCCTAGATTTCAGTGTGATAGGATTTATTTTCGAGCTGCTTGTGTCCCAACCTTTGGTAAGAAGTTGATGACCATTACGGGGATGAGCGAGCAGTGGGTCATGGCTAGAATTAAGGAAAAGGGTGAGAATAAGTGCATTCCATAGGGAGCTTTGAAAGATTTGATCCAGACACATCCAGACGAGGCGAAGAGGGTAGACATTTTTGCCTTAAGCTTATACGGATTGATGGTTTTCCCCAAGGCCTTGGGATATGTGGACGAGGCAACCACGGATCTCTTCCATCGACTTAACAAACGGGTCACTTCTGTTCCTACGATTTTGGCGGATACATTCAGGTCCTTGAATGCATGTAGGAGGGCCAGTGCGGGCAGGTTTGTTGGTTGTGCTCAGTTACTTTTAGCTTCGCTCTACAGTCACTTCTGATTGATAGATAGGGTGGTTTGTCGAGTCTTCTTTGAGGATTACTCCCCGTTGAAGGACATAACAGCTTCGACTAGGAAATTTGATGTTCCTGAAAAAAATTGGATAGCGCTACTTCAGAATCTGCAGTCAAAGGACGTAGAGTGGAGGGCTCCATGGATGATTCCTGGTAAGATTCTTTACCGATGCGGCAGTTTTGATTGGGTCTCTCTGTTGGGAATTTGGGGTACCATTGGTTATGCCCCTTTACTTGTGCTAAGGCAACATGGATTGAGACAGTTCATACCAGCAACTTACGGTTTGGTTCAGAGTGAGTTCATGTATAGAGGAGCTGACTACAAGAGGAAGGTCAGTGAGATCTCTAGTACTTGGAATAAGACTTTTCGATTAAAGGGAGTAGTTATTAGCCCTGCTACTACTCCGGAGTATATCGAGTGGAGAGGTAGAAGGATTAATGATAACATCCCTAAGCCAAGCTTGGAAGGAGCTCGACCGATAGAGGAATATTTGCAAGTGACGCCCTCAGAGTTAGAAATTATGAAGCAAGAGTTCGAGAGAAACAACTTGGAGCTCGAAAAGAAGATAGCAAAGCTCGAAGAAGAAAAGATGTACTTGAGCCTAGACGTCGAAGTTCAAAAGATGGAGGTCGAGAAAGAGAGGAAAGAAAAAAGAAAGATCGAGGAGGACCGAGACGATTTAAAGGAGCACTACAAAAAGGCACAAGTAGCTGTGAAGAGAGCGGGATTAGGAAGGTTTTCAGATCAGGGGCAGAAAGAGGTTCAAGAGGAAAAAACTAAAGCCGAATATTGGGAGAAGAAGTTCCAAGAGATGCAATCGCGAAATTTAACCTTAGAAAAGGAAAATCAAGGTTTAAAGACTAAAGTAACTGAGCTCGGGCGATCCTTCATCTGCATCGAAGTCGTGATTCTAAGGTTAAGGTAAAAAAATTAAAAGGCAAAGTTGAGGAGTTGGAATCAGCATTGCAGGATAGTAAGCTCTTAATCGAGCAGCTTGGGGTACGAGAAGATCATTTGAAGGGAGAGCTTCATCAGTCTAGAGGACAGGTCAGAGAAAGGAATCACGTCATTGGAGAAGCCGTAGCCCAGATTTGAGAGGTCGCTGAACACGTGCAAGACTTGGCAATACTAGCTGATGTATTAAGTTTGATGTATGAGTCATCATCGGATATAGGATGAGAGTTAGCCCTTTTATTAGATAGAGTTAAAACTTTGGGCATTAGGGCGAAAGCATATTTGTAATCCTCTTATATGTAAAGATATTCTTTTTTTAAATAAAGTTTTCTAAATGAGATTGAATCAGAATCGATGTCCTTTTGGCATTCATGCATTTACATCTCATAGGATTTCATTGCATCATTTGCATTCAAAGTTATAGAAAGACCCTAATTAGTTAAAATTACCAGAGAAGTAGAAAAGAAAATCTGGAAACCACGCATCAGTACAGAACTCGTGCAAAATCTAGGAATATAGATCAAAGGTTTGAACAACTACAAAAGGACATACAAGACTAATTGCAAGAGCAATTGGCCAAGATGCAAAACGACATGAGGGAGCAAATGCTAGAGGCTCAGAGGAATATGATGACTGAGATGGCTCAGTTGCTGATGGCCACTAATAAGGGAAAAGCTCCTATGGCAATCACTGGTGAGGAGGAAGAGGGTCATCCTCCAGGCTTTACTCCACCCCACGGGCCTACACAAATCGAGGCACTTCCTAGGAGGTTGTCTGTCAGTATAAGGCCTCAACATGGACCGGTTGATGCTGGGATCCACATGAAAAACCCAACTGGTTCGGGATTCAATTTGGGTAACAACTCTGCCAATCCTCTCATTCCTGACTTGGACGTGGCTGAAAAGGAGGATTTGAGAGCCGAAGCTGCAAAACAGTTGGAGGAATGTTGTAGATGGTTGGAGGAGAAATTTAAGGCTTTAGAGAGTGCTGATGGGCATCATGGAGTTGATGCCAAAGACTTGAGTTTGGTCCCAGACCTGGTGCTTCCCCATAAATTCAAAATGCCAGAGTTTGAAAAGTACAATGGGACTACTTGCCCAGAGGCCCACATTACGATGTTCTGTAGGAGGATGACCGGATATGTGAACAATGATCAACTGTTGATTCATTGTTTCCAAGATAGCTTAGTAGGAGCAACAGCCAGGTGTTATAATCAGTTGAGCCGGGCCGGAATAAATTCATGGAGAGATCTTGCAGAAGCCTTCATGCAGCAGTACAATTATGTGACTGACATGACGCCGGATAGGATCACGCTGCAAAACATGGAGAAAAAGCCTAATGAGAATTTTAAGCAATATGCTCAAAGATGGTGAGAGGTTTCCATGCAAGTTCAACCACCATTATTGGAGAAGGAGATCACCATGTTGTTCATCAACACTTTAAAGGCTCCATTCATTACTCACATGATTGGAAGCACTACCAAAAGTTTTGCAGACATAGTCACGGAGGGAGAGATGATTGAGAACGTCATAAGAGGTGGCAAAATTTAGGGGGAAGCAGCCAAAAGATCGGCCCCAAGGAGAAAAGACAATGAGGTGAACAACACAAGTAGATTCAATTCGAAGGCAGTCACAGTTGGTCAACCCAAAGTAGCTGCGGTTGGGCAACAGGGTTCTTAAAGGTAGGAATCGGGCACAAGGCACGAGAGGATACAATTTACACCTATCCCTGTGACGTATCGTGAGCTTTATCAAAGCTTATACGATGCACATGCTATTGCTTCTTTCCACTTGAAACCATTACAGCCTCCATATCCTAAATGGTATGATGCAAACGCCAGATGCGAGTACCACGCTGGAATATCAGGGCACTCAATTGAAAATTGTACCGGATTCAAGAAGGCCGTGGAGAGGTTGATCAAGATAGGGGTTGTGAAATTTGATAGTACCCCAAATACTAAAAACCCTTTGCCAAATCATGACGATCAAGGAGTGAATGCCATTGGCGAAGCTAGTGAGAGAAGGATGAAGGAAAATGTTACTGAGGTGAGGATGCCTATTAAGGTGATTTGGGAGGAGATGATGTAGAGAAGGATGATAACCTCTAGGAGAGAAAGAGAAAAAATGAGGAACTACTGTGAGTTCCATGGAGAAGAGGGTCATGAGACCCAAAATTGTGAAGAATTCAGAGCCTTGGTACAAGGCTTTATAGATAATAAAGAGCTACAAATTTTTGAGGGTAGCTCTTATAAAAGAGAAATAAGTGTGCTGGAGGATGAACAAAAAGGAATCGGCGGCCAAGGATTATTATCTCCTTGCCAGGGAATAACGAAGTGGGGACACTAGCAGTGCCCAAGGTCATTATCCATAAGCCTACTCCTTTCCCTTACAAGGATAGCAAGGGAGTACCATGGAGTTATGACTGTAGTGTGACAGTGCCGGAGGAAGAAAATATAGCCAGCGCATCTAAAGACGTTCAAGTTGAAGGTTCTCACATGCGGAGTGGGAAGCGTTATGATACGGGGGGCGTCAGAAAAGGGCCTACAAAAGCAAAAGGTGTTAGTACGAAGAAGGAGAAAGGGCTGAAATGCTTGTCAAGGAGCCAGTAAAGGAAGAGGAGGCTAAGGAATTTCTAGAGTTTCTTAAGCATAGCGAGTATAGCGTGGTCAAGTAGTTGCGTAAGTAGCCGGCTCGCATATCAGTACTGGCTCTACTTTTGAGTTCTGAGGCGCATAGGGAGGCATTGATGAAGGTGCTTAATGAAAAATATGTCACCCATGACATATCCGTTACTAAGCTGGACCGATTGGTGAACAATATTAGCGCAGATAATTTTATCTACTTTAATGATGATGAAATCCCACCGGGGGGCAGAGGGTCAACTAAGGCTTTGCACATTACCACTCGGTGCAAGGGGTACACACCCCCAAGCGTGCTTGTTGATAATGGATCGGCTTTGAATGTTCTACCATTGTCTACATTAAACAGATTACCCATTGACAATTCTCACATGAAGACATGTCAGAATGTGGTAAGAGCCTTCGACGGTACAGAAAGGAAGGTGATGGGAAGAATTGACATTCCCTTGGAAATTGGGCCGAACATGTATGAAGTAGATTTCTTAGTAGTGCATATCAAGCCTTCTTACAATTGCTTATTAGGTAGGCCATGGATACACTCAGCAGGAGCGGTACCCTCGTCGTTGCACTAGAAATTGAAATTAGTGACCGATGGACTGTTAATAACCATCAATGCGGAGGAGGACATTATAGCCACAGTCACTAGTAAGGCCCCTTATGTCGAGACAAATGAAGAATCTATTGAGTGTTCCTTTCGCTTTTTAGAATTCGTAAATACGACTTTCATTTCGGAAGGGAGTGAGCTACCGGTGCCAGGGATAGCAAGAGCTACGAGGATGGCTCTACAAATGATGGCAGGAAAGGGGGCCTTACCAGGAAGAGGTTTAGGAAAGTATCTACAAGGAGGGACTCAGATCCCAAAGTTGATTGAGAAGAAAGACCGCTTTGGTTCGGGCTTCAAGCCAGACTATAAGCAAAGGAGGAAAGACATCGAGAAGCACCAAGAAAAGAGAGGGGTACATTTAGATGGAAGAGAAGTGGGGTGGGAATCGATGACATTCCCTCTTATATCCAAAACCTTCATATCAAGAGGATTACTTGTAGAGGAGAGTCACCAGATTAATGCTGCACACGACAAAGGATTAGAGCAAAGAAACCTTGAGGGCATTCGCCCTTATGAATCGGGAAGCTCTCTGAACAATTGGACTGCGGAGGAACTTCCTGTAGTCTTTAGGAATTTTTCAGAGTAATTCTCGAAACATTCTTGTTACTCTAGAGCCTAGGAGTAATAGAATTACATTTGTGAAATAGGCTTATGATCATCTATTATCTTTTTAATAAAACATAACTTTTATCAATTCAACGAGTATTGTTTCATTTTTATCAACCAATATTTCGTTAAAATTTTGACAATTCTTATTCTTTCATTCATAGTACATAAATAATCATTTTTAAATTCATTCATTCTTTGTATATTCTTTATACTTCTCAGATCCTTAGATATCAATGACATGAGCATTGATATTACAAATCCTGATTTCTCTCGCAAGTAAGACATGTGTTTAGAGGAATCCCAGGATTTTGATGATGTCCAAGATTGTGATGTGTCTCTAGATCTTTTGAGGATGGTGAAACAGGAGGAGAAACAAATCATGCCACATGAGAAAGAGGCAATAGAGAATGTAGCCCTAAAGGAAGGGAAAGAGGTGAAAATTGGGACACTTATTGCCAAGGGCACAAGGCAAGGACTGATTGAGTTGCTACGTGAATTCAAGGATATCTTCGCATGGTCCTATCAGGATATGCCAGGGTTAAATACCGCTATTGTGGTGCATCGTCTTCCAATAAGACAGGATTGTAAGCCAGTCCAACAAAAGTTGCGGAGAATGAGGCCAGATATTGTTCTGAAAATAAAAGATGAAGTTAAGAAGTAGTTCGATGCGGGATTCCTACAAGAAGTAAAGTACTCAGAATGGGTAGCTAACATTGTGCCTGTTCCAAAGAAGGATGGGAAGGTACGAATGTGTGTTGATTACAGAAATCTGAACAAAGCTAGCCCAAAGGACAATTTTACTTTGCCACACATCGACACTTTAGTAGACAACACGGCAGGATGTTCGTTGTTCTCTTTCATGGATGGTTTCTGGGGGTACAATCAGATAAAGATGCATCCAGAGGACATGGATAAAACTACCTTCATAACCTTGTGGGGTACCTTTTGCTATAAAGTGATGCCGTTTGGGTTGAATAATGCGGGGACAACATACCAACGGGCCATGGTGAACTTGTTCCACGACATGATGCATAAGGATATTGAGGTGTATGTTGATGATATGATTGCCAAGTCGCGTACAGAAAAAGAGCACATTGAGGTCTTGAGAAGATTGTTCTTGAGATTGAGAAAGTTTTAGTTGAAGCTCAATTCAGCAAAGTGTACCTTTGGAGCTAGATCGGGAAAGTTATTAGGCTTCATAGTCAGTGAAAAGGGAATTGAAGTTGACTCAGACAAGGTCAGAGCCATACGAGAATTACCTCCACCACAAACTCAGAAGGAAGTTCGAGGATTTCTAGGAAGACTGAATTACATTGCTCCGTTTATTTCACAACTAACTGAGAAGTGTGATCCCATCTTTCACCTCCTTAGAAAGCACAATCAAGGTACTTGGGATGAGGAATGCCAGGATGCTTTTGAAAAGGTCAAACAGTACTTGTTGAATGCTCCGGTGTTATCTCCGCCCAGTCCAGATAGACCACTAATGCTGTACTTGATAATACTCTAAAATGACGTGTTTTTATATATTAATCATGTGTTTATTTTGAGCTTGAGCCTACTAATTTGAGCTATTTATGTCTTTTTATCTTTTAGGGACTAACTTGGAGGCGAAAAGTAAATTCAAGGGAAAAAGCGTCAATTTAGAGATTAAATGGGCCAATATGCAACGTGGGACAAATATGGTCCCAAAAGTGCGAACATGGAAGGCACAAGGACTTAAAAGCAAATAGAAGAGATTTTATTTTGGAAGACTCTATTTTATTTTATTCTATTAGGATAATTAATATTAAGATAATTATTAGGATTATTCAAATTTAGGATTTTATTTTAATTATCTTTGTTTATCTTTAATTAAATGTATTTATCTTTTTAGAATTTAAGTTCAATTAGACTATCTCCTAGCATTATAAATAGGGGTAAGTGACTCTATTTGGGGCATCTTTTTACGTAAACACTCTCCCCCAAAAGTCTTTTGTTCTTTCATATTTGTTTTCAATAAAATTTCTTTTTCCATATTTTTATTGATTTGCTTTCCCTCCATTATCATGAGCCACTAAAAAACCCTTCTAGCCAAAAGTTGTTAATATTTCCGAAAAAGGGTTCTTGAGGCCTAGAATCCGTACTTAGCCTTCTCGCCAAGTATTCATCGTTTCTCACTTTCTGGTGACGCTTGGTCCATGGCCCTTAAGAATCACGCTTTTCAGATATGCAAAGGCGGCCGCTTTGTATGTTTTGGAAGGATTGCATAGTCGGTTCGTTAACTTCTTGCGTCGAGGTTGGCGGCGAAAGAGACAAAATGGCGTGGGATTCGCCATTGAGAAGCATTGATCTAGCATAGATTCTTGGCTAGAGCCGGGTTCCTAAAATCGTAAATCTAATCTTTGGAGCTGGTGGTCGTGGCGTCCTCTTCCACTATAATCGGCTTACTTGAGTCGAGAAGGATCATCCAAAAGCCAAGGATTGAGCCCAAGGCGGAATGAGACAACCTGAGGTGGAACTTTCCCATAAGAATTTTTTTCTCTTAAAACCCTCTTTATTATTTTTATTATTTTCATAATCATAATTTCATAAATTTTAAATTCTGCTTTTATTTTATTTTCGCTTCCAAAATCAATTCTTAAATTCTGCTTTTTATTTTTTTCCAGAACGCAGTTTTCTTGGGCACGATCACCTTGATTTCGAGAGACAAGTATTCGTATAATCCGGTCCTTAAGGATTCGACCCTACTTCCCCTTTACTATTTCTTTTTCGTTATTTTACAGGGAATAGGATATTTCTGGTGCTCTCAACGACCGCATCAAATTTTGGTGCCGTTGTCGGGGATCGGCAACATACTAATCTTGTTTTTCTTTGTTTTCTATGACCAGATCTGCTCCAGGTACTCTTGCATTCGACTTAGAAATTGAAAAGACTGCGAAAGCTAATCGAAAGGAAGCAAAACTAAGGAAAAAGCAATCAGTGGTGGTTGGAACTCAAAGCAATCCACCGCTAGAAATTAGAATCGACGACGAAGTAGAGTCTAGGGTTAACGAAAACCCTACTCAAATGTTAGAAACTAAAGAAGATGAATTCGATTCCCCTGAAGAAGTGCTGAACACTAGGGTTGACAAAAACCCTAATTTAACACCTCAACTTATGGCTCAGACAATTGACAATCGGTCAAGCAATCGACGAACAACCGCCACTATGCATCACGTATCCTACTATGGATACTGATTTTGAATTAAAGTCAGGCTTGATTCAGCTACTGCCAACTTTTCGTGGGTTACAAAATGAAAACCCCCACAAGCATTTAAAAGAATTTCATATGATTTGTTTGAGTATGAAACCTCAAGGGGTAACTGAGGATCAAATCAAATTGCGCGCTTTCCCTTTTTCCCTAGCAGATTCAGCTAGGGAATGGTTATTTTATTTACCTCCTGGATCCATTACAACTTGGGTTGATCTATCTCGTTTATTTCTTAACAGGTTTTTCCCTGTATCACGAGCGGCTGAGTTAAGAAGAGAAATCGTGGGCATAAGGCAAAAAGATGTAGAGACTCTATACGACTATTGGGAGCGATTTAAGAAGTTGTGTGCAAGTTGCCCACAACATGGTATAACGGAACAGTCTTTGCTCCAGTACTTTTATGAAGGTTTGAAACCCATGGAGATGAATATGGTAGATGCCGCGAGTAGAGGAGCGTTAGTCAACATGACTCCACAACAAGCAAGAGACTTAATCTCCACAATGGCTGCGAATTCCCAGCAATTTCGAGCCAATCCTGAACCCCCTAGAAGGGTTCACCAGCTAAGTAATTCTACCATTAAAGATAGACTTGATAGACTTACTAATATTATGAATTCCCTTGTTACAGAAAAATCGAAACCAGCCCTAGTATGTGGAATATGTGCTACACCTGAACATACGACTGATGCGTGCCCTAGTCTGTGTGATGATTCTATGGCCCATTTAGATGTTATGGGAAATTTTCCTGGGCCAGCACAAAGATGATACGACCCTTATGCCAATACCTACAACCCAGGATGGAGGGACCACCCTAATTTTAGTTATGGGGCTAATCCATGATATAACTAGCCATACCAAAATCGAGCCCCACAACAGTCGCAAGATTCAGGTAATTCTTTAGAAACTTTGGTCAATAAATTAGCAACTAATGTCCTTGATTTTCAACAAGAAACTCTCAATTTCCAAAGAGAAATGAAGGGTTTTCAGCAGAAACCAAGCATCCATAAGGAGTTGACCACATCAATTGAGAAATTAAACTCTCAAGGAAGCGCCATCACAAATGTAACCAAACCCGAGGCGTAATGCAAATGCGATGCGTTACGAAGTGGAAAGATCTCGGAACCGCCTCGGCAAGAATCTTGGTCAAGAAATCACCCAGGAAACTCCAGGAAACGATGAACAGATCCGAGCGAAACCCCCACTGCCAAAAATCCAACCTCCATTCCCAGGACGATTAAATCAGTGTCGAAAAAGTAAGGAAGACAAGAAGATCCTCGAAACATTCAGGAATGTTAAGATTAACTTACCACTGTTAGATGCCATTAGACAGATTCCGCGGTATGCCAAGTTCCTAAAAGAACTTTGCACCAACAAACGAAAACTAACAGGTAATGAAAAGGTAAGTGTTGGTGAGAATGTTTCTGCAGTTCTACAGCGAAAAATGCTGGTTAAATGCAAAGATAGGGGTATGTTCGCTATTCCATGCAAAATTGGCCATTTGGGAATTAAGAAGGCTATGTGTGATTTAGGGGCCTCCATAAATGTAATGCCTTATTCTATTTATGAATCACTTAACGTGGGTTTTTTGACAAAGACAGGTGTTACCATTCAGTTGGCAGACAGGTCCACTGTGCATCCCGAAGGGGTCCTCGAGGACGTATTAGTTAAAGTCAATAGGCTTATCTTCCCTGTAGATTTTTATGTGATAAAAATGGAGGAGGATAATGCTCCTGGGTCTTCAGACATCTTGTTGGGGTGACCTTTCCTTAGTACTGCGAATACTAAGATTGATGTACGAAGCGAAACCCTCACGATGGAGTTTGACAGGGAGATTGTGAAGTTTAACGTTTATGGCACTATTAGTCACCCAAGTGAAGTCTTGGACGTAAACCGTGTCGACATAATTGACTCATCAGTAGAAAAAACTTTTGAGTCATCTTATGGAGATAAAGCTAAAATGATGTTTGATGATTTTGAATCTGTTAATAAATTATTGGCTCCCATAAATACTAAACTTCTACCTCCTGTTGTGCAGGCACCAAATCTAAAATTAAATCCACTTCCTGAACATCTCAAATGCACATTTTTGGAGAATGATGAGACCATTGCCGACTTAAAAGAGATCAGCCCCTTGGAGGAAAATACGGAACCAAAGAAAGAGGCGCAAGGACGATTAAACCCAAATATGGTGGACCTGTTAAAAAATGAGAATTTCCAAGCTCATAAGAACAAAAGAATTCAGCTGGAACAGCCCCAATACTAGTTGAGGCGTCAAGCTAGCAACGTTAAACAAGCGCTTGTTGGGAGGCAACCCAATCTTTCTTTTTATTTTTATTTATTTTTTCTTTTTATTATTTATTATTTTATTTTATTTTATTTAAATATTAATAAATCTCTCTTCTTCCATCTAGGTGAAATGGAGCGAAAATACAAAGAAAAAAAAGACAGAAAGTGTGCACCAAAACAACCCTATCCATGCTGCCAAACAGTTCTATTCCTACCCAAAATGCCATATCTCTACAACCAAACAGTCTATTCCAAATTTTAGAATCCTCAAAACCTGCACCAAACACCCTTTTCAAAAAATAAAACCCCAAACTTTACATTTTTTCCCCAAATTTCTCCATAATCGCCGACTCCTTTCTCCTCCACCACCCACCGCCAATTTCTTAGCCACCATGGTGAGAACCTGAAGCCGAACCAACATTGCACACGTCACCCACCCCGTCTCCACCTCTTGCAGCTCCGTTATCTTCTTCTCCACTGTGTGCACCTACCGACGGTAACTACATGGGAAGTTTTTTTAAACTTTTTTTTCTTTTTTCTCCATCTATTTGTTTTTCCTTTTACTTTCACATCGAGGACTATGTGTTTTAAGTGGGGGGAGACATTCTTTGTTGTTACTGTTATTATCTGTTATTTTTGCTGTCATATTGTTGTTGCTGTTGTTTTGTGCTCGTTTTTGCCCATTTATTTTAAGAATATCCTGCCACTTTTCATGCCCAAGATTTTACCAGGAATTGCCTACTGTTTAACTTTCATGCATGATTCTTACCTTCTAAGGAAGTTATGATTTTTCCCATAATTGATGCCATCTCCACTGTTTTATTTTTATTAGGCTAAAAATAATTGTGATTAATAGGGTTAATTCTATCTTGCTTTTCGTAAAATTGATCAAGTTTAATATAAAGTGAACACTTAAAATGATTGCATGCTTAATTAATGTTCATGGCTATTAGGTGATTATTGAAACTTATGAGTTCTCAAGAATTTTAAATATCGTTTAATTTTTAATAAAAGTTTTCCATGGTTATGAGTACAGCTTAGATCGTGACTGACTGAGTAACCGGGGTAGGGTGCTTGGGTTGTCATTCTACTTCGCGTCAAAAGGTTGTGTGACGTGACAAGTAAAACTCCGCTAGCCGAGGTTATGAGTATGGCTCAAATCGTGGATCGATCGAGTAACCGGGTAGGGTGCTTGGGTTGTCATTCTACTTGGCGTCAAAAGGTTGTGTGACGTGTTGGGTAAAACTCCGCTAACCTAAATAAATAATTTTAGGAGTGTGTTGGGCTGAGTAACTGGGGTGGGGTACTTGGGTTGTCATCTTTCCTCGCGTCAAAAGGTTTAATATATTCCTAAGTAAATAAATAATAATAAAATTTAAAAAAAGAAAAAAAGAAAAAAATAAGTACTAATATTGTTGCACTTCGGGGACTAAAGAAGGAAATAATTAAGGTGTCTTAGTAGGTTTAATAATTTACTTAAATAGCATAACTAAAGTCGATCTTAATTTTTGTGTGAATTAATTGGAATACTTTTTCTGTTTTACTTAAAGCAAGCTTAGAGGTCTCTTTATTTTTCATATGCATTTTTAACTAATTTTTATGAAACTTTGGAGTGGTATTTCTTTTATGGCAGAATCTAACTTTCACAGTGGATAGGAACCATACTTGAGGGCAAGCATGGGCTAAGTAGGGGGAATTTGATAATACTCCAAAATGACGTGTTTTTATATATTAATCATGTGTTTATTTTGAGCTTGAGCCTACTAATTTGAGCTATTTATGTCTTTTTATCTTTTAGGGACTAAATTGGAGGCGAAAAGTAAATTCAAGGGAAAAAGCGTCAATTTGGAGATTAAATGGGCCAATATGCAATGTGGGACAAATATGGTGCCAAAAGTGCGAACATGGAAGGCACAAGGACTTAAAAGGAAATAGAAGAGATTTTATTTTAGAAGACTCTATTTTATTTTATTCTATTAGGATAATTAATATTAAGATAATTATTAGGATTATTCAAATTTAGGATTTTATTTTAATTATCTTTGTTTATCTTTAATTAAATGTATTTATCTTTTTAGAATTTAAGTTCAATTAGACTATCTCCCTAGCACTATAAATAGGGGGTGAAGTGACTCTATTTGGGGGCATCTTTTTCTGTAAACACTCTCCCCCAAAAGTCTTTTGATCTTTCATATTTCTTTTCAATAAATTTTTTTTTTCCATATTTTTATTTATTTGCTTTCCCTCCATTATCATGAGCCACTAAAAAACCCTTCTAGCCAAAAGTTGTCAATATTTCCCCAAAAAGGGTTCTTGAGGCCTAGAATCCGATTTAGCCTTCTCACCAAGTAATCATCGTTTCTCCGACTTTCGGGTGACGCTCCGTCCATGGCCCTTAAGTAAGCTTTTCAGCATATGCAAAGGCGGCCGCTTTGTATGTTTTGGAAGGACTGCATAGTCGGTTCGTTAACTTATCACACGAGGTTGGCGAGCCAAAGAGACAAAATGGCGTGGGATTCGCCATTGAGAAGTGTTGATCTAGCATAGATTCTTGGCTAGAGTCAGTTCCCTAAAATCGAAATCTAATCTTTGGAGGTGGTGGTCGAGGCATCCTCTTCCACTATAACCGCTTACTTGAGTCGAGAAGAATCATCCAAAAGCCAAGGATTGAGCCCAAGGTGGAATGAGACAACCGGAGGCTGGAACTTTCCCATAAGAATTTCTTTTCTTTTAAAACTCTCTTTATTATTTTTATTATTTTCGTAATCATAATTTCAGTAAACTTTAAATTCTATTTTTATTTTATTTTCACTTTCAAAGTCAATTCTTAAATTCTGTTTTTATTTTTTTTCCAAGAACGCAGGTTTTCTTGGGCACGATCCTGCCCAGGATTTCGAGAGACAAGCATTTGTATAATCCGGTCCCTGAGGATTTGACCCTACTTCTCCTTTACTATTTCTTTTTCGTTATTTTACAGGGAATAGGATATTTTTGGTGCTCTCAATGACCGCATCAGTACTTATTAGTATTCAGCAATTCCATGGGATGTGTGCTTGGCTAACATGATGAGTCAGGAAAAAAGGAGAAGGCGATATATTACCTTAGCAAGAAATTCACCGAATGTGAAATGAGATACTCGCCTATCGAAAAATTATGTTGCGCTCTGATTTGGACAACTCAGAGGTTAAGACAGTACATGCTATATCATACTACTTGGCTTATTTCAAAACTTGATCCTTTGAAATATATGATGGAGTCAACAGCGTTGAATGGGAGAATGGCAAGATGGCAAATACTGCTTACAGAATTTGATATAATCTATGTAAGTCAAAAGGCTATAAAATGAAGCGCGATAGTAGAATTCCTCGCTAGTAGAGCTCTAGAAGACTATGAGCTATTGAATTTGATTTCCCAAATGAGGAGTTGATGTGTGTAGCAACTATAGAGGATTGTCCTTGGAAGTTGAGCTTTGATGGGGCATCCAATGCAGTGGGAAATGGAATTGGGGCAGTCCTGGAATCCCCGAATGGTGATTATTATCCATTCTCATACATGTTAGATTTTGATTGCACAAACAATATGGCCGAGTTTGAAGCATGCATCATGAGACTCCAAGTGGCAATAGCACGAGGAATAAGAACCTTGGAAGTATATGGAGACTCTGCATTGGTAATTTACCAGCTTAGAGGTGAATGGGAGACAAGGGATCCTAAATTGATCAATTACCGAAAGATAGTTTTGGGGTTACTTGAGGAGTTCGATGACATCACTTTCAATTATATTCCGCGAGACGAAAATCAGATGGCAGACGCTCTAGCGACCTTGGCTTGAATGATTAGAGCTAATAAAGAGGAGGAGATGAGACCCATTCAGATGAGTATTTTTGAGGCACCAGCTTGTTGTTGTAACATTGAGGAAGAAAAAAAGGATGATAACCCTTGGTATCAGGATATATTGCTATATGTGAGAGATCGTAAATACCCAGAACAGGCAACTGAAAATGATAAGTGAACTTTAAGGAGATTAGCCTGTGATTACGTTTTGGATGGGGACATCTTGTACAAAAGGAGAAAGGACCAAGTACTTTTGAGATGTGTTGACGCCGTTGAGGCTAAGCTAATTTTAGAAGAAGTTCACAAGAGGGCTTGTGGGATACACGCTAATGGTTTCACGATGGCTAGATAAATCATGAGGTTTGGATATTATTGGTCTACCATGGAAGGGGATTCTATCAACTACGCCAAGAAATGCCATAAATGTCAGATTTATGGAGACAAGATACATGTACCACCTTCACCTTTACATGTTATGACTTCTCCATGGCCCTTTTCCATGTGGGGCATGGATGTTATTAGGCCAATATCACCGAAAGCTTCGAATGGACATCGGTTTATCTTCGTGGTCATTAACTACTTCACAAAATGGGTAGAGGCCATTTCTTATGCAAATGTTACTAAGTCGGCTGTGAGTCGATTCTTGAGGAAAGAGATTATTTGTCGATATGGGATGCCTGAGAGAATCATATCAGACAATGCATTGAACTTGAACAACAGAACGATAGCAGAAGTTTGTAGTCAGTTCAAAATTAAGCATCATAACTCTTCTCCGTATCGCCTAAAAATGAATGGGGCAGTAGAAGCAGCCAACAAAAACATCAAGAGGATAGTGGGGAAGATTACTGAGACCTATGGAGATTGGCATGAGAAACTACCATTTGCACTCCTAGCTTATCGAACGTCCATCAGAACTTCTACAGGGGCAACTCCTTTCTCATTGGTTTATGGGATGGAAGCAGTGTTACCCATTGAAGTAGAGATACCGTCTCTCCGAATCTTGTCAGAAATAAAGTTGGATGAGGCTGAATGGATACAATCGCGATATGATCAGTTGAACTTGATTGAGGAAAAGAGGCTAAGGGCCATTCGTCATGGTCAGATGTATCAGAAGCGAATGATGCGGGCTTACGACAAGAAAGTCTGACCAAGAGAATTCCATGAGGGGGATCTTGTGTTGAAAAAGATCCTTCCCATTCAGAAGGACTTTAGAGGAAAATGGATGCCGAATTGGGAAGGGCCGTATGTCATGAAAAAGGCTTTTTCAGGGGGTGCATTGATCTTAGGGAAGAGTTTGCCCAATCCAGTGAATTCAGACGCAGTCAAAAAGTACTTTGTCTAAAGGAGAGAAGAATTCAGGGTGAAAACCCGCAAATGGCGCCTTGAGTTTTCAAAAAAAAAATAGAGAGGTCAGGGTAAAAACCCGCAAAGGGCGCCTTGTGATCAAAGGGGTTTTGAGTTGAAAACCCAAAAGGGCAGCTCAAACTTTAAAGAGCACACGGTAATCTTGCTATATCTGATTCAACAAAGAGTGAAGCCCGTTGCATATCGGGGCATCAACAAAGTAATTTGGATCTTTTAAACACATGTTGAATTCAAGAAAGACTTCATGGAGCTGGTGTGTAGACGTTGAAGCGGCGATATCCAGGGCATCTAATTTTTGTCCTGTTTGCTATCTTTAGATTCTATTTCTTCTCAAAGATAGGCTTTCAGATTAATTTCCCTTGTATTTTTTTTTTGACAAATAAATTCAAATCTAAATATTCTCAAGATTAATTCATCTTCCATTATTCTTAAAGTATGTTGCATTGAAATAGTGATAGATGAACTAAATAATTTTCACAAATGAAGTTTTGCACATTACTCTGGAAATTTCTAGAGGATACAGGAAACTAAAGCAGGACAATTGTTTGAGAAATTTATGTAAGTGAGGATTGAAAGAACTTGAAGAATTTCTTTCTTCCAGTCCAAAATGATGATTAGACAAATCAAACGATTCGATTCTAAAAAAAGATTATCTTACAGATATTCTGAGTAGGTCGTAGCATTTGAAGAATGATACAAGCCTACAGGCTGAGCAGGAATAATACTTTGAGATAAACAAAGTAATGAGTGGTGACGTCTAGAATAGAAGTCATATTCATAACATTTTGCATTACAACATATCTAATTAGGAGCATTTGATTCACTTCGATTATAGCATCCTAGTCATTAGGCATGAGCACATATGCATTCTACAGGTTATGTAGATCAAAGATGATGCGCCTTAACCCTCTAAGCAGTAGGGTAACAGACCAAAGCATAGCAGATCTGGCCTTCACGTGTTTACACTGAAGCAGATCCAAGATAACAAGATTTGGCATTCTTGTCTTTACAAGGAACAAATCGAAGACATAGCAGATTTGACTTTCAGATGTTTTTCACATCAAAGCAGATCCAAGATAACAGATCTAGCGTCTCCATATTTGATGGAGGGCAGACACATAGCAGATCTAACCTTCAGATGTTTATACTGAAGCATATCTAAGATATTTTTGCATTCTTGTGTTTACAAGGAACAACTAGAAGACATAGCAGATTTGACTTTCGGATGTTCTCATACCAAAGTAGATCCAAGATAACAGATCTAGCATCTCCATTTCGACGGAGGGCAGATACATAACAGATCTAACCTTTAGATGATTTTACTAAAGCAGATCCAAGATAACAGATTTGGCGTCTCCATATTCGACAGAGAGTAGACACATAGCAGATCTAACCTTCAGATGTTTATACTGAAGCAGATCCAAGATGATTTGGCATCCTCGTGTTTACAAGGAGCAAATCGAAGACATAGCAGATCTGACCTTCAGATGTTTATGCTGAAGCAGATCCAAGATGATTTGGCATCTCTGTATTGTTAGAGGACAAATCGAAGATAACAGATTTGGCATCTCCATATTCGACGGAGAACAGATCGAAGACATAGCAGATTTGACATTCCTGTACTTACAGCGAAGCAGATCAAAGATTTTAACATGACATCCCTGTGTTTATAGGGAACAAGTTGAAGATAGCAGATTTAGCATCGTTGTGTTTACAGGAAACAGATCGAAGACATAGTAGATCTGACATTCTTGTGCTTACAGCGAAGCAGATCGAAGATTTCAGTATGGCATCCGTATGTTTATAGGGAACAAGTTGAAGATAGTAGATTCAGCATCTCCATATTCAACGGGGAGCAGATTAAAGACATAGCAGAACTGACCTTCATCAAAGTAGATCCAAGATGATTTGGCATTTCTGTATTGTCAGGGAACAAATCGAAGAAGCAGATTTGGCGTCTCTGGTTCGATGAAGAGCAGATCAAAGATATCAAACATGATAGTCTTAAGTTTGCAAGGAACAGATTGAGGACTATGATTTGATAAGACCAGACAAATTTGGTCTTTCTATAAGTCTTTGCTCGATTCCCGTTACACAGCAATGAGCAAAGAGGGGTAGCTGTAGTAGCCCAAATTTGACCAGGATCAAATAAAACAAAAGAAAATAAATAAATAAATAAATATCTATTTATTAAACAGTCTATTAAAAGTCCAGGTTACAAAACCCAAACATTGGGGCCCAATGTCTAAACATAACAGACTAACCCAAACCCCACATCGGGCCCAAATTTTAAAACACGTTCACAGCAGACCCCTAAAAACACTTGATCCATCTATCAGGCTAACCCAAATCTAAAAGCAGCCCAAAAGGCCCAAATGAATTAAGATAAATAGGAAACCCTTGGGTTTCTTGAAGACTGCAGCGCCGCAGCATCTTCTGGCAGCCTCAGGGAGCATCTGTTCAACTCCCCAAATCGAGCCCATCAATGCACTGTTGACTCGCCATTAATGCGCTGTCCAGAAGCTTGTCTCTCTTATGACTGTCCAGCTCCTGAATCAAGGTCCGATCGACTCTGTTCCAGTGACCTTTTTGCTGCCGAGATCATTGCCCCCGATTGTGCCACTATCGGTGCTTCAGCATTCATCACACCAGCGGCCCTTGAATCCCCGAGATCCTCGCGGTCACCTGCATAAAAATGAAAGAAATTAAAGCAAAATTGCAGCAAATAGATTAAAATAGGGTTTGGAAAGAAATCTTTCGATTTCTTTCCAAAATAGACAGTAGATTAAGGCTATAAAGCCTTTTCTCAAATCTGTAAAAAATGGGGCGACGAAAAAAAACGTACACACGCATAGAGAAAAAAAACACCAGAGAGATATACCAAAAATACTGTATACAGAATATTTTTGCAATCATACACCAAAGATTTTTACAGGAAACAGAGGTGATATATCTTTGCTTTTATTTTTTTTTTCTCTTCTAAATAACATGCAAACATTATTAAAATAGATCAGGATAGAGTTTACCGTTGAAATCTCTTCATAAAGTCGAAACGTTTCGAATTCTGGCCGCTGTACATGACGGCGTTGACGGTGGCGCGTGGGCGAGTAAGCGCTCGCGAACCCCTAGACGGAGGTCCAGTGACACTCCGAGAGCCCCTCCCCAACTCTCTTTCAGAGAGTTTCTTTCGTTTTTTAAAAAAAACAGACTTCAGAAATGATTTTTAAACTTAAAATTTGGCTTATATAGCCTAAACGGAACAGTGCCGTTTTGGTTTAATTCAATAAGCACAAAACGACATCGTTTTGAGACTAGGATCCGCGTGTTGACCCGATTACCGGGAGGATCCGCGTGTTTTGAAGATTGGGTTAATTACTCA
Organism: Gossypium arboreum; assembly: GCF_025698485.1. Classification (NCBI taxonomy): domain Eukaryota; kingdom Viridiplantae; phylum Streptophyta; class Magnoliopsida; order Malvales; family Malvaceae; genus Gossypium; species Gossypium arboreum. The sequence continues at coordinate 5,676,568 of NC_069081.1, forward strand.
ATTGATCCTCCCACATTTTTATATTTATAATTTCATTTTATTTATTTTTAATTTAGCTCTAATGTTTTAATTTTGTTTCAATTTAGTCCTCACAAAGTGATTTTAAAAGCGAGATTTGGGAAAACGGTGTCGTTTTGGGATTAGGGCTAAATTGTCCAGTGAGTCCTCTAAATTTAACGCGCATTTCAATCAGGCCCAGAATTTTTATTATTTTGCAAATTAACCCCCAAATTCCTTAATTAAATTTAATTTTAATCCTTATATACCTTTAATTTAATTTATTTAAAATACATTATATATTAATAAACATTAGTTATGTATATAATAATTATATTATTCTATTTCTATTATTTGTAACATTATATATAAGTTTTATTATATGTTATATATTCTTATTATATTACTTATTTTATTATATTTTTATATGTAAAATATTTGTTACATTATTATTATTATTATACATATTTCATATTATATTTCATTATATTTATTTAAGTTTTTCATCACATATATATTATCTATATTATTATCATGCATTATTAAATATTGTATTTTAATTATATATGTATTTTTTAAATAATTACTCACTTTATTTATATTTTAAATACGTATTAAATCTTTTATATATATTGTTATATTTTATTAAGTGCTAGTTTCATAATGTTATTAAGTGTTGTTCGTTTGATATATTTATGTTACTATATTATTATTATTATTTATATTATTACCATATTTGATTTGTATATGTATTTATCGTCTAATTGTATATCATGCATCGTTTTTTATTAATTATTACTTTGTATGTTCGTATATTTTGCTTATCCATCTTCAATATATGCTATGTATATCTTAATATGTATGTTGTTATGTAACTAAGATTTGCTATATTTATGTATGTGTCTAGTATAGGACCTTTATATTATTGCTATCATATTATTTAAATGCATGTTTTAGCTACCTATTATTGTAATATGCTATCTTACATGTTATAATGTATATATATGGTTCTTCATGCATTAATTAAAAAACGAGATTCAAAAGTTTTCAAAAATAAAAAGGCAATGCTTGGTATTTGGAAACTTGAGAAAGGTAGTGTCCTAACTTCTTTGGGTTGCGACTTTTCTCGTTGAGTTCGAATAGTCAAGCACCCTTATAAGTTTTAAGGTTTTCAAAATACGAGCAACCTGTCTTGGAATTTCAAAGCGTTGTGTCCTAACTTACTGGATATGGTGTTTTGTCGTTTTGAGAAAGGGATTTTCAAAAAAGGCTAGCTTAGCTTCGAATGTCTTTGTGAAAAATAAAATAGAATAAAATAAATAAAAATAAAGAACACATAAATTTTACGTGGAAACCCTTTCGGGAAAAAAACCACGGGCAGAGGAGAAGAAAATTCACTATGTCGAAAAATTTTTACTCAAATACAAGAGGAATAGACTATGTCTATTTATAGGCTTGCAAAGCCATATTCTAGTAGGATTGAAACACCTTATCCTAATCAATATAAAATAGATGGAGTTTAATAAGGTTTAAAACCTTATTCTAAAATAAAATAAAAGAAGTCTAGTTCTATATGGATTTTACTTTTATTTTATTTTCCATCGTATTTTATTTAAATAAAATTTGGGTCACTTAATTCTAACAATCTCCACCTTGACACAAATTCTCAATGAACAAGTTCTTCATCGCGAACTTTCAATAAACAAGTTCTTCACCTCTTCCAAAAACCCCTTAAGGGTTTAACTTCAACAATGAACACCAACCAAGTCTAAGCAATGCTCAAACTTGGTTATAGGAAGTGATTTAGTCATCATATCTGCAGGATTTTCATGAGTGCTAATTTTGCTCACAACAATATCACCACGAGCAATAATATCACGAACAAAATGATACCGAATATCAATGTGTTTTGTTCTCTCATGAAACATTTGATCTTTTGTAAGAAAGATGGCACTCATTGTCACAAAATCTCGTGCTGATTTGAAGGTCTTCATTGAGTTCACTAAATAGTCCCTTCAACCAAATAGCTTCTTTACAAGCCTCAAGAATCGCCATGTACTCAACTTCATTGGTAGACAAAGCGATGTAGTTTGCAAAGTGGCTTTCCAACTAATTGCACAACCTCCGATTGTAAAGACGTAACTCGTGAGAGATCTTCTTCTATCAAGGTCTCCAGCAAAATCAGCATCAACATACCCTATAACTCCATCTTTAGTTCTTCCAAACTGTAAGCAAACATTAGTAGTGCCTCGTAAGTATCTTAAAATCCATCGAATCGCTTTCCGGTGTTCTTTACGAGGATTCGCCATGTATCGCTAAGCTGACCGATGCATATGATAAATCGGGCGTGAACAAACCATAGCATACATGAGAGATCCTCTGCACTAGAGTATGGAACATGTGACATGTACTCAATCTCATTATCGATTGAGGAGATAAGGCCGATGAAAGTCCGAAATGGGCGCTAAAGGAGTACTAACGAGGCTTAGCACTCTGCATATTGAACACGCAAAGAACTTTCTCAATGTACCCCTTCCGACTTAGGTACAATTTACTTGCTTTTCTATCTCGAGAATCTCCATACCAAGTATCTTCTTTGCTTGGTCCTAAATCTTTCATCTCAAATTCTTCACTTAGTTGGGCTTTAACCTTTCTTATCTCTCTTTTATCTTTTCTTTGCTATCAATATGTCATCAACATAAAGAAGTAGATACACAAAAGAACCATCACTTTTTTTCTTAAAGTAGACACAACTGTCAAAACTACTTCTTTTGAAATCATGAGAAGTCATAAAGGAATCAAACCTCTTGTACTACTGTCTTGGTGATTGTTTCAAATCGTAAAGGGACTTTTTCAGTAAGCAAACATAGTCCTCTTTTTCGAGACTATAAAACCCTCTGGTTGTTGCATGTAAATATCTTCCTCAAGTTCTCCATGCAAAATGCGTTTTACATCTAACTGCTCAAGCTCCAAATCATGCATGGCCACAATACCAAGCAAAGCTCGAATCGAACTATGCTTAACAACCGGAGAGAACACATCATGAAGTCCACTCTGGAATTTGATGTAACCCTTTGCAACAAGCCTTGCTTTATATCCGGTTCTTCAACTCCTGAGTCCTTCTTTCTTTTAAACACCCATTTACAACGAACAGCCTTTTTACCTTTAGGAAGTTTTACAAGATCCCATGTTACTGCTTTTGTGGAGTGATTCCATCTCCTCTTGCATAGCAAACATCCACTTTTACGAGTCTTCACACTAATCGCCTCGAATAATTAAATGGCTCTTGATTCGCATCTATATCTTCACCACATTTAAAGCATAAGCAACTAGATCAACCTCGGCATACTTCTTTGGAGGTTTAATTTCTCTTCTTGTCCTGTTTTTGGCGATAGAGTATTGCGGTGAAGAAGCAACTCTATTCTCAATTTTGTCTTGGCTTGAGGAGTTGATTACGTATTAATCGATGCTCCACCGCTTTTGGTTTTCTTTATTGGAAGAGTCTTTAAGAGATAAGTTAGGTAGCATAGCGGTTTCATCAAAAACAACATCTCGCTAATCACAACTTTTCTATTTTCAGGACACCATAACTTATAGCCTTTTACACCACTTTATAACCAAGAAAAACGCATTTAATGGATCTCGGTTCCAATTTTCCATTATCAACATGAGCATCGCAGACACCCAAAAATCTTTAAATCGAAATAATTAGCGGGATTACGGACCATACCTCTTGTGGAGTCTTTTCTCAATGGCAGCGGATGGAGATCGGTTGATCAAAAACATGCGATGAAAGTCGCTACGCCCAAAATGACTTGGTAAGTTGGCATTTGACAACATACATCGAACCTTCTCCATGATCGTTCGTTCATTCGCTCGCAACGCCGCTTTCTTGTGGAGTATGACGAATCGTCAAGTGTCTCATGATCCTTCCGACTTGCACAATCTATTAAACTCATCGAGCAGAACTCTAAGCCATTGTGCATGCGGAGGTATTTTATCTGCTTTTCCGTCTGTTTTTCAATCATAATTTTCCAAGACTTAAATGTGGAAAACACATCGCTTTACGCTTGGGAAGAACGCCCAAACTTTTCGGAAAAATCATCAATAAAGGTTAGCATATAATTAGCTCCACCTCTCGAAGGCACTCGGGCGGCCCCACGGATCGAAATGGATATACTCCAACGTTTCCTTCGTGTTATGGATTCCTCTAGTGAATCGAACTCTCTTTTGCTTCCCAAAACACACGGTGCTCACAGAAATTCAGTTTGCAAATTCCTTGCCCATTAAGAAGTCCTCTTTGCTTAATTACGCCATGCCATTCTCACTCATATGCCCTAGGCGCATATGCCAAAGTTTAGTAATATCATCATCGACAAGGAAGAGGAAGCGACAATTGCATCACCGATATGATAGAACCACAGAAACATATAACTTGGCAATCTTTCTTTGCCCTTTCATCACAACAAAGGACCCTTTGAAATCTTTAAAACCCCACTTTCAGGTGTGTATCATGCCCTTTTGAATCAAGAGTACTCAACGAAATTAAATTTCTTTTCAATTACGGAACATGCCGCACGTCACTAAGTGTTCGACAACTCCATCAAACATCTTAACTTTAATTGTTCCAACACTGCGATTTTACATGAAGCATTATTTCCCATCAAAACAACACCTTGAGATCTTTGTTTCATAAGTTGTAAACCAATCCCGATTGGGACTCATGTGGAAGGTGCAGCTGAATCAAGTATCCACTCCTTGCTTACTTTAGAATCATTGATGAAGCAACTAGAAGTTCACCATCGCTGTAGTCTTCTACAACATCAACTTCACCGAATTTTCCGGTGTTTTCCTTTTGATTCGACCTCCTTTTAATCTTATTTTGTAGCTTATAGCTTTCAGATTTAATGTGCCCTTTCTTCTTGCGAAGTTGCAAGTTTTACCTCTGTTTGAAGATTTCGATCTACCCTTAGATTTACCACGAGGATTCCGTTCTGTGTTCTACCACGATCATCATCAACATTCGGTCTTGTCTCCCACGAACAATGAGACCCTCTCCACGAGAGTTGGGTTTAACCACAAGATGCTTCATCTTATCATACGAGGTTAAAGAATCATAAACCTCATCAACTGTGAGAGACTCACGGCTATATAAAATCGTGTCTCTAAAGGTTGAATAAGGCGGGGCAACGAACAAAGTAGAATCAACCCTAGATCTTCCTTATCATCTTGAACCTCCATGGCCTCCAAGTTTGAGAGAATTTCTTTAAACACTGTTAAGTGTTCGTGTACAGACGCACCTTCTTCCAAACGATGAGCATAAAGACGCCGCTTCATATGCAACTTGCTTGTTAGAGTTTTCGACATACATATTTGTTCTAGCCTCTTCCATAATGCAATGGCGGTTTTCTCTTTCATCACATCCTGCAAAATTTCGTTGGACAAATGCGGATGTAATTGTGTTAATGCCTTCGATCCTTACGCTTCTTCTCTTCATCTGTTAATGTCGAAGGCATCTTATCTATCCTAGCGGGGCATCCTCTAGATCCATCTGCAAGAAGCGCTTGCATATTAATTTGCCACAACGCAAATCGGTGTTGCGATCCAACAATGAAATTTCATACTTCAAAGACGCCATTACCGTGATCGAGATGAATAACCGGAAGCTCGATACCAATTTGTGAAAAATAAAATAGAATAAAATAAATAAAATAAAGAACACATAAATTTTACGTGAAACCCTTTCGGAAAAAAACCACGCAGGCGGAGAGAAGAAAATTCACTATGTCGAAAAATTTTTACTCAAATACAAGAGGAATAGACTATGTCTATTTATAGGCTTGCAAAGCCATATTCTAGTAGGATTGAAACACCTTATCCTAATCAATATAAAATAGATGGAGTTTAATAAGGTTTAAAACCTTATTCTAAAATAAAATAAAAGAAGTCTAGTTCTATATGGATTTTACTTTTATTTTATTTTCCATCGTATTTTATTTAAATAAGAATTTGGGTCACTTAATTCTAACAGTCTTAAAAATATTGCTTCCTAACTTATTGGATGTAATATTTTGATTCATTTGATACAAGTGAACCCTAATTTTCAAAATTAAAATATTATAAAGAGGATTGCATATTAAAACTTTCAAATTTTCGACATTAAAGACACTTGATAATCAATTAGGTACCAATTTTTGAGCGTTACGAGGGTGCTAACCCTTCCTCGTACGTAACTGACTCCCGAATCCGTTTTCTCGACTTTCGTAGACCAAAATTAATGTTTTAAAACAAAACATTTTATAAGGTGATCCAATCACACCTAAAAGGATTGGTGGCGACTCCCGTTTTCGTTTTTGTTAAAGTCGATTCCCATTTTCTAAAACTCGATTTAAAAATAGTTTCGACATGTACCATTTCATTTACCATAATTCAAGCCAAAAAATATCTCATATTTAATACAAATAACTTATAAATAAACATTAGGCTAATTGATAAATCTTTAATACAACATTTGTAATATACATCATCAAATCCTTATAAACCAACCTAACTAATTTATTACATAACCGAATATACCATTATAAAACCGAATTATAAGATCATATAACTCACAAATCATACCACAATCACATTTTTTCATTACTCAATGCCGATTCATAACTTACTAATAATCATTACAATTATTTATCGATCACATATATTGAAATTTAATTACATCTATTTGCTTATAAACTTATCTTCGATATCGACAGACGAATAGAACGATTATTCAATTATTTTTGTTTTCCCTCGATTCAAGTCCGATTTCTTTGGTTCTTGATCTAAACATATTAAAATTAAATTCATTCAAACATAATTTTATTCAATTTAGTCCAAAAACATATAAATGGGCAAATTACTATTTTTCCCTTAACATTTTACATTTTTTACAAATTAGTCTCTATTGCACAAAACACAAAATATGCAAAATTTGAATACATCATGCGTACGCCGAATGTTCCTTATGTTCATAAAAGTCCATATATTTTATTTATTTCACATTTTAGTCCCTCAAATTATTATTTTTACAATTTAGCCCTAGTTACTCAAATTCATAAAAAATTCCAATATAAAACATATTAATCCAAAACATATCTTTCATAATTCATCAACTAATATCACAAAACTCAATTATTCATCAATGTCATAACTCAAAATATTCATCAAAAATAAAAAAATTAAAGCATGGGCTTTGTACATTACACTGCAACGATCTCAAAAACGTAAAAATTATAAAAAACCGAACTAATTACATACCTTAATTAAGCATGCATATGACCGAAACTTTAAAGCTTTATTTCTTTTCTTTTCTCACAACATTCGGCCCTTGTAAAAAGATGAATGCATGGCTTTTAATTTTTTTTTGTTTTATATTATTATAACTTATTAATCATTTTACATATATAACCTTTATATTAAAATTTTAAACCATTATAATTCATGGTTATAACCGTCCACCTTATGTTATTATGGTAATATTTCATTATAAATACCTCAATTTTTAAAGACAACAGCAATTCGACCCTTACAAATTAAACCATAAAATTTTTATTTTACGCGATTAGGCCCTTTTATTAAATAGGGCACTCAAACGATAACATTTTCGACTGAAATTTTCACACACATAAATTTACACATAATAAACATAAAAAATAATTTTTAAATATTTTTTTGATTCGGATTCGTGGTCCCGAAACCATTAATCCGAATAGGGTCTAAATCGGGCTGTTACATTCACTAAGCCCTTTGGCTTTATGTGCTCGATCCACTAACATCCCAAATTCTTTCAATTCTAGAATCTCAACTAACAATTTGATATCTTCATTTAAATCATCTTCAAACGGGATATACATATCAGCCTCTAATGGTATACATTTCCGAGCATATTTGCTGAGTCGCACGAATTCTCTTTCATACTCGGCTGCTGGAAACACGAAAATATACACTCATTTTAATGCCCTTTTTTAACTCAAATTCATGGAGTTTCGATAAAATTATTGTTGAAAAATATATAATTATTATAAAATGATTATTTTGTACTTAAATTATTAACATGTTAAATTTTAATTAATTTTGATTAATTTCGACAGATTTGTAGAAAGGGCGAAAAACGTCTCTGCAGGCACTGTCAAAAGCACAAAATCGAGAAGTAATTTTGAAGCATCAAGGCGAACTAATTTTTCAGTTTAATACGGTCCAAATTATGTGTTAATTCATAATATAATTAATTTTAATTTTAATTCAATTTAATTTAGGTTAAATAAATTATTGTTAATTAATTATGAAAAGGGGCCCAGTTGAGCTGAACCGAGAAATCCGATCCAACAGAGCATTGGGCAACCCAAAATCGTCCCACATGCTGACCCAATTAGTTTGTTTGACTGATTATTTAGCTTTCAAAATAGCCCTTGAAGACTCCTTCAAATTTCATTCAAACCCCTCCATTATTTTTGCCTTTCTAGATTTGTCCCTACCTTAAAATAGCAAGTTTGAAACCTTCAAACTTGCCACATGTATGGCCGGCCATGGGGGACTCTATGGCTGCTGATTTTTTCTAATTTTAGCAGTCATCTCTACCTATAAATACCCCCTTTGCTGCTCTCTTCAAACACATTTCAAACCTATTCATTTCTTCACTTCTCTCTCACTTTTCTCTCTATTCCCTTCCATTGTTCTTCATTTTCTTCCCCTATTCCTTTACCGATTTCACTTCTTGAAAAAGAGTCATTCAACCAATGTTTGGAGCAACATTCATGTGTTCGTGGAAGCCTAGGTTCAACAAGAACAAGCGGAGAAGGAAGAGCGGAGCATAGTAGTCAAGCCTCAGAGAAACATTAGATTTGATTCTTGTTCTCTATCCTTTTAATTTTGTTGTTGTTATGATGAACATATCTATGAATATTTGTGATGTTGATATGTTTAATTTAGGTTGATTGCATTTCTTCTACTTGAGTTATTAAAATTGTGTTTGTGTCATTATAGGCCTTAGTAAGATGTTTGATTAAGTAAAACCATGACTAAGTTATTTTTGCATTACAATTGCAAGGTTACTAATGAATTAATTATTTAAACGGATTGAAATTATAATTAATTGACACAATACTTAATCAATGCATTTTAATCATCTAAGGTAGCTAAGGGTTAAATTAGCAACGGTATCTAACGATACATTAGCCTTACATAACTTGCAAGATATTGTGATTAAACTGTTTCAAGGTAGAAATACATTGTTACCTCACGTAATCTTTTATATGCTTATGAGATTGAATTAATTGTTTGAATTGACATAGAGATATGTACAAGAGATTATTTTAATTTCATAAGTAAATATGTGCATTAACACATTTGCTTATTAAAACTTGTTTAATCTGTTGAATTGATGTAGAGATATAGTCAAGAGATAAATGGATTTTGGTAGGTAAGTATATTCATAAGTTAGCAAATTACTGAGTTGCCTGGAATTTATTAGTAAGCAAATTACTGAGTTGCCGTGAATTTATTAGTAACAACATCAACATGAGTTTAATAATTCTAAGTTAAGAAATGTAATTAATCTAACACAATTATGTCATCTTGATTAAAATCATCTTTTAAAATCATGCATTGGAACTTTTATTTTATTTTTATTTATTTTACTCAGTTAAAATATTAGTTTTTAATCACTTGCTCAAATCAAAATATTTTTCTTCACCAAAGTGTTTTTAAATGCATTCATAAACAATTCTTTTCACAATCCTTGTGGGTACGATAACTCAACATTTACTTGTCACTTTATTACTTGTTGTGATTGTATACACTCGCACATTTCTATCGTTCCAAGTTTTTGGCACCGTTGCCGGGGACTATTTTAAAATTCATTATTTATGAATTTGTTAATTTTGCTTTTTGATTTATTTTTCTATTCAATTTTAACTTAATTAATTTTTCTGTGTTTGTTTCAGGTGTTTATGAGTATTGATCAAATTATCGATTTACTCCCCGTAGTCCCTGAGATTGAAAGAACTTTTCAACAACGAAGAAAACAAGCAAGTCAGAGAAGGACTGAAGAGATGAACTTCGAAAGTTCTAATCAAGGAAATGGAGAAAACCCTACTAAAAATCCTATCCTTATTGCTGATGATAGGGATAAAGCTCTAAGACAGTATGTCGTGCCAGTGTTTCATGATCTTAATCCAGGAATTAAGAGACCTAAAATTGAGGCACAACAGTTCTTGCTGAACCAAGTCATGTTCCAGATGCTTCAAATAGTGGGCCAATTCAATTGAATGCCTACTGAAGATCCTCATCTTCACTTAAGACTATTTATGGAGGTGAGCGATTCTTTCAAGTTAGCTGAAGTACCTGAAGATGCACTACGATTGAAGCTGTTCCCATATTCGCTAAGGGACAGAGCTTGAGCTTGGTTGAACTTACTGCCACCAAATTCAATTTCCACATGGCAAGAGTTAGCAGAAAGATTTCTCATAAAATATTTTTCGCCTAGCAAGAATGCTATGTTGAGGAACGAGATCACTGCTTTCCAACAAATGGATGATGAGTTCTTGTATGAGGCATGGGAAAGGTACAAAGAATTATTTCAAAATGCCCTCATCACAGAATCCCTCATTGTGTCCAACTTGAGACATTTTATAATGGTCTAAATGCTCACATGAGGATGGTAATGGACGCTTTTGCTAATTGTACTGTCATTTCTAGATCTTACAATGAAGCTTATGAAATCATCGAGAGGATTGCCAGCAACAATTATCAATGGCCAACCAATCGAGCAGCATCAGGAAGATGACTCGCTGGAATACATGAAGTAGACGCTCTCACTTCACTCGCATATCAGGTATCCCTAATTTCCTCAATGCTTAAAAATTTTACCATTGATAGGTTTCATAGTTTTGCAGCACAGCCACTGAATCAATTTGAAAATGTATCCTGTGCCTATTATGGGGAAGGACATTTGTTTAAAGAATGTCCATCGAACCTAGAATTTGTGTATTACGTGAAGAACTTGAACCAAAACTGAGGAAGGCAATGAATACAATCCAATTCATATAACCCATCATGGCGAATCCACCCTAATTTCTCCTGGAGTGACCAAGGGGCTGGACCCAATAACACATACCCCCAACCTCGACCGACCTAGCCTCTTATTTTTACCCAACAAGTTTAGAAACAGCCTCAAGTTGAACCATCCAATGGCATTCAAAACTTGTTGAAGGCATACAAAGCCAAGAATGATGCCTTAATCCAAAGCCAAGAAACTACATTAAAAAACCTAGAAAACCAAATGGGCCAGCTTGCAACTAAACTCAGAAACCGACCACAAGGTAGTTTACCTAGTGATACAAAGAATTCGAGGAATCCAGGGAAGGAGCAGTGTAAAGTGTTGACATTGAGGAGCGGAAAGACATTAGAGCCCAACACCGTCGAAGCTGAAGAGGAGCCAACTGATGCTCAAGACTCAGAGGAAGTTCAATCGAGTGTTGAAATTCTAGTTTCAGTGGAACTAGAATCTACAAAATCTGATAAGGTAACTTCTTAGCCAATCAATTATGATAAACTAACAGCTTTGTTAGATGCAGAGTTGCCACAGAAGATGAATCAACCAGTTCCAGTAAAGAACCCTCCACCGCCCTCCCTTAAAGACTTTAGAAGTAGAAGCAGGAAGTTCAATTCAAGACATTGCCTGTGATTGTTTCAGCGGAATTAACTGTTGAGCAAGAAGAGAAACTCATCCTAGTATTCAAACAATTCAAGAAGGCTATCAGATGGACCATAACCCATATTCACGGCATTAGTCCGTCTGTATACATGCACAAGATCATCATGGCAGATGGCGAAAAAGGGACGATTGATGGACAATAAAGACTAAACCCCATCATAAAGGAAGTGGGAAAGAAAGAAGTCATCAAGTGGTTAGATACGAGTATAATTTACCCTATCTCAAACAATTTGTGGGTAAGTCCGGTCCAGTACATGCCAAAGAAAGGAGGTATTATGGCTATTGAAAACTAGAATAACGAGTTAATACTGACTAGAATGGTTACGGGATGGAAAATTTGCATCGATTACCGAAAGCTAAACAATGCGAATAGGAAAGATCACTTTCCTTTACCGTTTTTGGACCAAATGCTGGATAGACTCGCAGGGTGAGACTATTACTGTTTTCTCGACAGATACTCAGCGTATAATCAGATTACAGTAGCACCAAAAGATCAACAAAAAACAACATTCACCTATCCATATGGTTTGCATTTAGATGTATGCCATTTGGTTTATGTAATGTACTCGCTACATTTCAAAGATGTATGATGTCTTTTTTTACTGACATGGTTGAGAAATACTTGAAAGTCTTTATGGATGATTTTTCAATACTTAGAGATACATATAATGATTTCCTAGCCAATCTAGCCAAGGTACTAAGACGATGCGAAGAATCAAACCTCATATTCAATTGAAAAAAGTGTCATTCCATGGTACGAGAAGGTATTGTTCTAGGGCATCGGATAACGAGACATGGAATCAAGGTAGATAAAGAAAAGGTAGACGTTATTGAGAAACTCTCACCTCCAACATCTGTAAAGAGTGTTAGGAGCTTTTTGGGCCACGCTGGTTTCTATCGAAGATTTATTAATGACTTCTCCAAAATTGCTAAACCCTTATGGAAATTATTGGAGAAGGACATGAAGTTCAAATTTGATGAGGAGTGATTAAGAGCTTTCAAATATTTGAAGAGTCGGTTAGTTTCGGCACCCATAATCATCACACCAAACTAGGATTTGCCATTTGAATTGATGTGTGATGCAAGTGACTTCAAGATAAGAGTTGTCATGGGCCAACGAAGGAACAAAGTTTTTCATCCCATCTACTATGCAAGTTGGACTCTGATAGTAGCCCAACTGAATTATACGGTAACAGAGAAAGAGTTACTTGCTATTGTGTTTGCTTTTGACAAGTTTCGATCCTATCTTGTAGGTACCAAAGGGACTGTCTATACGGACCATTCGACAATTAAGTATTTACTTGCCAAGAAAGACGCTAAGCCAAGATTGATTTGATGGGTACTTCTACTTCAAGAGTTCGGTCTAGAAATTTAAGATTGAAAGGGAGTAGAAAACCAAGTAGCAGACCACTTGTCTAGATTGGAGCTGCAAGAAGGGAATTTTCCACCTATACCTATTTAGGAGACATTTCTAGATGAACACATACTAAAGGTAAATCATGTCCATAATACCCCTTGGTTTGCTGATATTGCTAACTATTTAGCTTGTGGTTTGATGCTGATTGATATGATGTATCATCAAAAGAAAAAGTTTCTTCAGAATGCGAAGTATTATTTCTGGGAAAAACCATACTTTTTTAAAAAGTGTGCAGATCAAATAATTAGGAGATGTGTAGCAGAAGATGAAATACATAAGATTCTATGTCATTGCCACTTAGCTTCGAGTGGTGGACACTTTAGAGGTACACGTACTACAGCCAAAGTATTGCAAACCGGATTTTTTTGGCCAACCCTATTCAAAGACACATATGCTTACGTAAAGAGTTGTGATCAATGTCAAAGGGTTGGAAATGTCACCAATAAAAATGAGATACCTCGAACAAAAATCATTGAGGTAGAATTATTAGATGTTTGGGGTATTAACTTTATCGATCCTTTCCCTCTATCTTTTGGTCACAAGTACATATTGGTAGCAGTAGACTACATATCTAAATGGGTTTAGGCCGAGGCATAACCAACAAACGATGCTAAGTTTTTGCAGAAGCATGTGTTCATAAGGTTTGGAACCCTGAAAGCTTTCATCAGTGATGAAGGGACCGATTTTGTGAATAGATAGTTAAAATGGTTACTCGAAAAACATGGAGTGAAGCATAAGGTTGCCATAGTTTACCATCCGCAGACTAATGGGCAAGCTGAATTGGCAAACAAAGAGATCAAAGGCATACTTGAGAAGGTAGTTTTCCCGAACCAACGAGATTGGTCTAAAATATTAGACAATGCTTTATGGGCCTACAGGACAACATACAAGACACCTTTAGGGATGTCACCTTATAGGTTGGTCTTTAGGAAATCCTGTCGTCTGCCCTTGGAGTTAGAACACAAAGCTTACTGGGCTCTCCAACAACTCAACTTGGATCTTAAGCTTGCTAAAGAGAAACGAATGCTCCAACTTAATGAGTTAGAATAATTCCTAATGTTCTTATTCAAGAATGTCAAATTACTCAAGGTGTAACACCCTGAATTTGGGCCTAGAAGTTTTGGGCCTTGAGCATGGGAGCGGTTGAAGGCAGCTTATAATATTTTGTTGTGCGTGTAAATTTTGTTAATGAAGGCTTGTTTTAGTGGTTAAGTGTGCTGAGAAGTGTTGGAGAAGTCCTGGGTTCAAATCTGGACTTTAGCAAAAATTTTGGTTTAAGGTGAATCAAACCCTAGGTGTAGTAGGTAGGCCTTAAGAATATTGTTGGGGAAATTGTGCCACAAAAAGCCTTGTGGTCTAATGGCAAAGTAGCGCCACATAAGAGGCAGGAAGGTTGCGTCATAGAGGTGGCAAGGAGGTCCAGGGTTCGAAACTCATGGCAATCAAAGAGTATTTATTTTGCTAACAGGGGGCGGCAAGAGTTGGTGTTGAATTTAAACTCTGATGGTGGAGGGATCCCACATCGAGAAGCTAACATAAGAGTGGATGCGAAGCTGGCTTTAAATAGAGGGAACCATGAGGAGAGTAAATGTACCTTTCTTGGTTGATCCCTTTCGTTTTATGGCGTGCTCGTTTGGGTTGGGCGTCGGCTAAGAGTACTCGGAGCGCGGATTAACTCCAGTCTCCTATTAGGTGTGTATTTCTCACTACTCTAGGCAGAGGATGGCTACTTGGACGCGATGGTAGAAAGGGCCATGTGGGCCCAATGGGCCTCTGAGCCTAATTGGATAAGTTTTTGATTGTGTAGTAAATATTGGACTAGGCTAGGTGAATCTCATATCGTGGCTAGATTTTGGCTAAAAGGGCCACATGAGCGTGTGGGCCCATTTAAATGAGAAAGGGCTTTAGGCCCATTCATATTATTATCCTGTTTAGAATACTTTAGTTCTTGAATTACCAAAATACCCTGGTTTGTAAAATTACTAAAATACCCTTGGTTTATAAAATCACCAAAATACCCCTAGTTTGTAAAATTACCAAAATACCCTTGGTTTACAAAATTACCAAAATACCTCTAGTTTGTAAAATTACTAAAATACCCTTGGTTTATAAAATCACCAAAATACCCTTGGTTTGTAAAATTACCAAAATACCCTTGGTTTACCAAATTACCAAAATACCCCTAGTTTGTAAAATTACTAAAATACCCTTGGTTTATAAAATTACCAAAACACCCCTAGTTTGTAAAATTACCAAAATACCTCTGGTTTGTAAAATTATCAAAATACCACTAGTTTCGAAAATTACCAAAATACCCCTGATTTGTGAAATTACTGAAATACCCTCAACATGTAAAATTATTGAAATACCCTCGACTTGTAAAATTACCAAAGTACCCTTGATTTACAGAATTACCGTTTTACCCTCGATTTACAAAATTCTTGAAATACCCACAGGGTAGAAATCTTAAAATACCCACAGTAGGGTAAAATTACTTAAATACCCACATGTAGGTATAATTAGAAATACCCTTGTAGGGTAGAAATCTAGAAATACCCCAGTAGGGTAGAATTCTTGAAATACTCTGTAAGGTAGAATTCTTGAGATACCTTGTGGGGTAAAATTACCATTTTACCCTTAGGGTGTTAAATGATTTTTGCCCTTGTGGGCAAGTGGTGACTTAATTTGTGTGGTTGTGGTTTGATTGTGAATATATGTTGGTGATATCAATGACTTGACTGTGATTATTTGATTCAAATATGGACATGATATTCTGATTCTATATGTTGTATGCCATGACATGTATATCTGTTGCATGGGATATGGGTTATATTGATGGAGGAAGCGATCTGGTAGCCTCGCTGCAATCTGGTGGCCTCGCCACATATATCTGTTCTGGTGACTTCGTCACAATATCTAGCAGCCTCGCTACAATTTGATGGCTTCGCCACATATATATATATCTGTTCTGGTGGCCTAGCCACAATATCTGTATCTGGTGACTTCGTCACAATATCTGGCAGCCTCGCTGCAAATTCTGTGGTGTGTAGCGGATGGGTGGGTAGAGTTGTCTCCACACATGGTATAAGGTTGGTATGGGGGTGTAGACGGATGGATTGGGTTGGGTTTGCATTGACATTCGATTCGATTACATTACGATCATCGATTACGATTACATTACCTAATTTTGATTACGGTTACGATTACGATTACATTACGATCTTCGATTACGATTCGATTCTAATTTTGATTCGTCACTGATTACGATTCGATTACGATTACGATTCGATTCTCATTTTGATTCTAGTTACGATAATGTTTCTTATTCGTAATGGGCTAAGGCCCATCTGAGTGCTTGTCTGTTATAATGGGCTAAGGCCTAATTGATCTTGAAAGCGTAAGTAAGTGGGGCCAACTTTTAATTCTTTTATATGACCGATTCCTTTTATATAGTAGGATTTCTGCTGAGTTTTCGTAAACTCACCCGTTTATTAACCTTCGGTAATTTCTAGCCTTAGATGGATCGGAGTGCGAGGGCTCGGAGGAAGCCACATACATTGTTTATGTTACGCTTTGATTATTACTTTTAAATGTTTTTATGTGGCTTGTAGTAAAGCCGTTGTAATTTTCTGGATTTCTAATTTGGAATTTTATTTATTGTTCTTATAATTGCTAGTATTAGAACACGGTTTTCCAAAGCAACTCATCGTTGTTCAAAACATCACGTATCCGCGATTGTTTTTAAATTAAGCTTTATAACTACCAAAATTTTTACAAAGTTGTTAAGAATGTTATTCAAATTGAGGTTTTCTAACAAGGTTTAAAAAGTGTATAAGTTTTTAATTATTAAGAAGGGTTTTTAATGGAAACATGGTTTTCGAAAAACACTTCAATGTGACACTCCAGATTCTAGCCAAACTTCCAGGCCGGGTTTGGGGTGTTACACAAGGAAAGACTTAAGAGATGGTATGACAATCACATTCGGGTTCAAGAATTTGAAGCAGGTCAACAAGTCTTGTTATTGAATTCTAGATTAAGGTTCTTTCCAGGTAAGTTAAAATCACGTTGGTCCGGTCCATTTACAATTCACCAAGTTTATCCATATGGAGTTGTCGAACTTCAAAGTAAAAGAGGTAATTTTCGAGTCAATGCTCAGCGCTTAAAACATTACTGGGGGTATAAAAATGAACGGGATCAAATCTCATTCATTTTATCAGATATTTAATTTTTCTTTTTTTTCTTTTTAAATGATTTAGGGTATATTTTTTGGATTAGTATGTTTAAATAAATTCTGTCTAGGAGATTGGGACTTAAGCGGGACCACTTGTGACCCCTCCAACCTTTCCTAGGAATTGATTTTAACATAATCTTCCAAGAAATTATTTCTTAAATGGAAAAAATAAATTTTTAGTTTTTCAAATATAAGTGTCAATTTTGATCCAAGTCTTAATTGCAACTCAATTTCAAAATTTTCCTTAAGTCTAGGTACTTAATTGAATTATTTTCAAATTTTGGTTGCTCTTTTGTAAACACTAAAAATTAGATTTCTCTTTTGTAAATATTTTCAAAAGGCATCTAGAATAAATGTTCTTAATTTAATTTAATAAATAAGATGATAATCATTAATATATAATTATATCTATTATAATATATATTCATTATTATCAACTTTGCATAAAGTAGGATTAATTTAGATTTGATCATATTTTATTTAATAAGTATTTATTTTAATAAATTAATAGCAAATAATAATTTAATATGCATTATATTAATTATTAATTGTTGTTAACTCTATGTAGAATTAGAACTTGGAATATCTTAATTATTAATTTGTTCTAAGAATTCTAATTAAACTCCTACTCCCTTTACTATAAATTTCACCCACCTTTTCCATTTTTTTCACTCATCCCTCCATCAATCCTAGCCTCCAAAACCCACCAAGTACTAAATCACCTAGTGCCGAACTCTCTAGCCACAAAGTTGCCCAGCTCCACACGGCACCCTCACGCTTAGCAACAGCGCCATTCGATTAGTAGCCATGCATGCACCAGCAGCTTACGTTCCTACTGCTGCTCGCGCCAGACCTACTCTCATGCACCTGCTCGCGTGCGTTAACGCACCAGCCCTGTTGTTCGCCAGACAGTGCCATTTGCTGCCCATGCATCTACTCAAACCACACCTTGCTACTCGCACCAACACTCTTGCCTATCGCACCACACCATCAAGATACCCTATAACCATCCCTAAATCGACCTCTTTTGCTTTATTTTTATTTTCTTTGAGTTCTTAATTTTTATAAAAATGTGGTAAGACAAATTTTTATCCTAAATTTCAATTTTATTTAATTATTTAATTTATTAATATTTTATACTAATTAAATTTTTGAGAAAATATTCTTTCCATCTTATATTCAGGTTAATCATGCCTAGCAAGAGAACTCGTGCGTTTACTCAAATTGGCGAATCACAAAACAAATTTCACTGTGAAGAAGCCAAAGCGAGATACGAAAGCGTTTTCAAGGATCAACAGATGCACCCAGAAAAAGACTTTATGCTGAAAGAAAGCAACTATATTGATTTCATGGAGCGCATTCGAAAAATTGCTAAAGCTCTCAATTGGGAGTTATTTTGTGAGAAAATACCTAGTGTAGATGAGGAATTAGTTCGTGAATTTTACGCGAATTTGACCTCAAGCGAATTGACGGAAGTTTCTGTTCCCGGAATCAAGGTACCAATAACCTGAAATGCTATTAATGAATTCTTTGAATTACCTAATTTCGAATATGACAAATATTCTTTCTTGATGAGTAATATTGAGTCTAAAAATCTACAAGAAATTCTCGAGGAACTTATACTTCCAGGTTTTAAGTGGACTGAGTCAAAGCAAGGAATTCACACTTGTCGCAGAGAATATTTAACACCAGTAGTGAAGATATGGTTCTATTTTATTCGATCCAGCCTTATGCCTATTTCACATGGGACTACAATTTCATTAAAGTGAATGGTCTTATTATACTCGATTTTAACGGCAAAGACCATTGATGTGGGAAAAATCATCCTGAGAGAAATGCGAAATTATGCCGCTAGATGTTTTGGCCCAGCTTACATTCCCTTTACGATAACAATTTTATGCTTGAAAGCTAAAATTCTTGCAAACGTAAAGAAGACAAGTTATAGCCATGGCACAATAACAGATTGGGACCTTTACTAAATAGTCGGAGACTCTGTTTTATAGCAACGACTTGAAGAAAGAGAGGATCCTGAATAAGATCCCATAGAGATCGAACCAATGCAGTCAGCTGAAATCCCTGATAAGGCGAAACCCATGGAACCAGTAACCGAACTTGACATTGCAACTTCAATATTTAGGACTCAATCGCCTTGCCCAGATCTTCGAGATGAGCTGTCAAAGTTGATGGAAATAATGCAACGTATGCAGTGGCAGCAACAAGTTTACTGTATATATTCAAAAATACAAGATGACTGAATGAGAAGGGCTCTTATGAAAATATATGATGACCCATTTATTTTTGTGCCTGAGTTTCCAGATTTCATATTTGAACCATGGAGTCCACTATCGAAGAGGGAGCAAAGTAATTTATGTAGAAACAAAGACGATGGAGCAAAAGATAAGTCGAATTTGGAGGGATCTGCAAATAAATAAAAAAAGGAGGAATCTTGACCTTATTTTATTTCCATTCTTAGGTTATTTAATAGGATTAGGTTTTATTAGGAATTTTTATTTTCGCATAATAAAACAAAAGGTGAAAATCATAAATAAAAATGAACAAGTTTCAAAGTACAAAGTGTGGCAATAGATATATACATGTTTAGGATTGGATCTAAAGAGAGCTTGGTAGTTAAGAGTCAAATTTACTCACCTCCTCTTTCTACAATCCTACTTGGCGTATAGTATCTATTCACTTTTAACAATAAGAACATTGTTCATCTTAAGTAGGGGGACTGAAAAATTGAAATTATTTCCTCTTTGAATAATTTTTTCTTTTAATTATGATTAGGATATATTTTGTTCAAAAATTTGAAATTTTGTTCAGTATGCTAAACTTCAGTATAAATAAAGTTTGAATATTTCAATAATTGTTATGTTAGCTTAATTATGACATAAATGTATTTTTAATAAAACATGCAAATCATACCATCAAATTTTTAGTTCCTTAGGAAAGTTAAGCATGCATGAAAGTTTAAGTCTCTAGAATTAACTTAGTAGTTTCTTGAGGCGAAATCCAAGGAAGCATGGAATGTTCAAAATGATTTAGGCAACTTTTGTTTGGACCATTTAAGCCTTTCAAGCCAACCTTGATGAAATTTTATCCCTTGAAACCCAACTTTAAGACTATATGGCCTAATTTTATTTGAACCTTTGCAATATTTAGCCATCACTTTTAGCTTAATTATCTTTAAATTGTCCCAAACACTAGACTCAGTACTATTCAAAATATTCTTTGAAAATAAGTTTGGGGGAGTTGAAAAGAAGTAACAAATGCTCAAAAAATTGTAGTACATAAAGTAAAATGCTCGTGAAAAAAAAACAAAAAAAAAGAGAGCATATGTACTTGAAAGAAAATATATGTACAAAAGAGCATGTCAAAGCAAAGTAAGTTGTTGTATTGAAGGTAATTATTTCGAAGGTCCAATTGAAGCTGAGTCTAGGGTTTTTAGCCTAAATTTATCTATCTTTTACCTACCCCTATCCCAGCCACGTTACAACCTTTTAAAAGACCTATGGTTTCAAGTTTCTATGCTACCTACATTAGTGGAGAGAAATTGTTATGTTCAACATATTAAGGCATAAATTAAACTTGATGATTGTAGCTTAATCTTGAATAAGAAAATAAAACCAAATTGGTAGGGATTTAACATGTTTTTATTAAGAAGCATTTAGTCTATTTTTGCTATCATAATAATGATTGAGATTAATTTGAATGATATGTATATATAAGTAGCATAAATATCAAATTTCTTATTTTTGAGCAGAGGTATAGTAAACTCATGATTTTGGGAAGAAAGTTGCTCTGAAGAAATTTTTCAATTGGGTTTTCAAAAAATTCTTATCAAATTTGTGCATTACTCTGGACGAGCAATGAATTAAATTTGGGGCTGTGGAAACACGAAAATATACATAATTTTTCATGCCTTTTTTAACTCAAATTCATGCAGTTTCGGTAAAATTATTGTCAAAAAATATATAATTATTATAAAAATAATTATTTTGTACTTAAATTATTAACATGTTGAATTTTAATTAATTTTGATTATTTTCGACAGATTTGCATGAAGGGCAAAAAACGTCTCGGCAGACACTGTCAAAAGCACAAAATTGAGAAGCAATTTTGAAACATCAAGGCGAACTAATTCTTCATCCTAAGACGTTCCAAATTATGTGTATTAATTCATAATATAATTAATTTTAATTTTAATCTAATTTAATTTGGGTTAAATAAGTTATTGTTAATTAATTATGAAAAGGGGCCCAGTTGAGCTGAATCGAGAAAATCGATCCAACTGAGCATTGGGCAGCCTAAAACCATCCCACATGCTGACCCAATCATATTGTTTGGCTGATTATTTGGCTTGCAAAATAGCCCTTGAAGACTCCTTCAAATTCATTCAAACCCCTCCACTATTTATGCATTTCTAGATTTGTCCTTACCTTAAAATAGCAAATTTGAAACCTTCAAACTTGCCACATGTGTGGCCGGCCATGGGGGGACTCTATGGCTACCAATTTTTGCTAATTTTAGAAGCCATATATACCTATAAATACCCCCCTTTGCTGCTCACTTCAAACACATCTCAAACCCATTTATTTCTTCACTTCTCTCTCACTTTTCTCTCTTCATTCCCTTCCATTGTTCTTCATTTTCTTCCCCTATTCCTTTGCTGATTTCACCTCCTGAAAAAGATTCATTCAACCACCATTTGGAGTAGCATTAAAGTGTTCTAGAAGCCTAGGTTCAACAAGACAAGCAGAGAAGGAGGAGTGGAGCACACTAGTCAAGCTTCGGAGAAACACCGAATTTGATTCTTGTTCCCTATCCTTTTAATTTTGTTGTTGTTATGATGAACATGTCTATGAATATTTATGATGTTGATATGTTTAATTTAATTAATATGGCTTAAATTTAATTTGTGTTAGGTTGATTGCATTTCAGCTACTTAAGTTATTAAAATTATGTTGTGTCGTTATAGGCCTCAATAAAATGCTTGATTAAGTAAAACCATGACTAAGTTATTTTTGCATTACAATTGTAAGGTGACTAATGAATTAATTATTTAAATGGATTGAAATTGTAATTAATTGACACAACACTTAATCAGTGCATATTTAATCATCTAAGGTAGCTAAGGGTTAAATTAGCAACGATATCTAACGATACATTAGCCTTGCATAACTTGCAAGATCATTGTGATTAAACTGTTTCAAGGTAGAAATACAATGTTACCTCACGTAATCTTTTATGTGCTTATGAGATTGAATTAATTGTTTGAATTGACATAGAGATAAGTACAAGAGATTATTTTAATTTCATAAGTATATATGTGCATTAACACATTTACTTATTAAAACTTGTTTAATCAGTTGAATTGACATAGAGATATAGTCAAGAGGTAAATGGATTTTGGTAGATAAGTATGTTTATAAGTTAGAAAATTACCGAGTTGCCGTGAATTTATTCGTAACAACATGAACATGAGTTTAATAATTCTAAGTTAAGAAATGTAATTAATCTAACACAATTATATCATCTTGATTAAAATCATCTTTTAAAATCATGCATTGGAACTTTTATTTATTTGAATTTATTTTACTTAGTTAAAATCTTAGTTTTTAATCAATTCCTCAAATCAAAATATTTTTCTTCACCAAAGTGTTTTTAATTGCATTCATAAATAATTCTTTTCACAATCCCTATAGGTACGATAACTCGACATTTACTTGTCACTTTATTACTTGTTGCTTTTGTGTACACTTTCACATTTCCATGTATAGAGGCTTGTGTATTACTTTCAACCTCATCGGAGTCGGCTTTGTTGGATGACATCTTTATGTATATGAAAATATAGTTTAATTTGAGTTAGGAATATCACATGTTATATAATAGCATGTATTTCTAAACTCCATTCATACTACATTTAGTCTAAGATCTAACTAAATCGTAGCTTTAATACCACTAAATGTAACACCTCTAACCCGTCTCCGTCACCGAATTAAGGTTACATAGCATTACCGATCAATAGAAAAACATTTACCATTATATCATTTAATAAATTAGTCTCAATCAGAATCATATCAAACATATGCATTTGGTCCCTAAATTGAGCTTTCGAGACCCTAAAAATAGCTTAGAAACAATTCAAGATTAATTTGAAACAAAACAAAAGTTTTAAGAAAAAAATGCAAAAATGTGAAACCTGAAATCACACAGCTGTGTGGTCAGGCCGTGTGACAACTCTCAGGCCATGTAACAAATGAACAAAGGGACGTACGGCTATGTCCCAGCTCGTGTCTTCACCTATGTAACTCACTGAGTAAGGTCACACGGCCATGTCACAAGCTGTGTAACTCTCTGACTTGCCACATATGGCCGTGTGCAAGGCCATGTAACACACTGACTTAAAACACTAGGAAATTGCAAATGAAACATGATAGTGTAGCCAGGCCATGTGTGTCACACGGTCGTGTGATAGCTGTGTCCCAGGTCGTGTGATCTATAAATTAACCCTAAATTCATGCCATTTCAAGAACTAACCATATCTAACCAAACATTACATTTGGGCACACATTCAAGGGATTTAAACATCATTCAAACACACCTAAACATGCCATTTAAAACATCCTAATTCATCTAACCAATATGCCATTCATAGGCACCACAATTGTATGAAAACATCATAGATCAAACCAAAGCAACATAGCAACTTTTCAAGCATATAACCTAGTTCAATTATCTACCAAATCATATCACAAATGATCATTTCCAAGCCGTCACAAACATACCAAAATACCTTGCATTTCAATTACCTAAAAGTGGTCAAAATGACCTAACTTAACAAAGCATTACAAGTCCATTAAATCAAACATAAACTTCAAAGCCATAAACATACTAAATCAACCATTTAGACATTCATGAATTACCATTACAAAAGGTCCAATACATGCCATATATAACCTTGGCCAAAATACTCAAAAACTACTGAAATGGTTGTTGGATAGTGTGATAGGTCTCTGACAAGCTTTCAACCGATTCAGCTTCTGATTATCTATAAAACAAAGGAATGTAACTACGTAAGAAACTAGTGCTTATCAAGCTCGTATAAACTTAAACATAATTTACCATTTCATTAGCACAATTTATAGAATAAGCATGATATCATTACCAAGACCAATAGCTTAGTAAAAGCACCATCAAACTCACAAGTTAGTAGGTTCATCCATAATACATATACGTTCATTTATAACATAAGTAGATGTTATAAGATATATCATTTATTCATCAACCTTTTCATAAGATCATGAACCATTTCATTCCATTTCCATTACTTACCCGTTGAACCATCTAGAATTACATCGAATATTCGGGAATGCTCACACATAGTGTACCTTGCCATATAACTGTAATCTTTCCTTTTTAATAGTGCTCACACGAGTTGTGAGTCGAAATGTTAGCTACACAATGCTGTTCACACAAGCTGTGGAGAATCTGTAACAAATGCAGGACCTCAGCCGTCGGTAGGACATTCAAGACCAACACTTAAAACAAGAAATCCCTAATGACATGTCATAAGTATCCTAAGAATTTTTAATGTTCAAATGGGACTTGTTATCCGTCAATTAATTATAGCATCAATACATATGTGTTCAAACCCATTTATAACGAACACAATATAATAGATGACTGATTTAACTAACATTAATACAATTATAATTTATACAAACTTACCTCGATAACTAGGGTCATAGAAGTAGAGTTGTAAACTAATCCGAAGCTTTTGTCTTTCCTTGATTTAAGTCCGATTGTGGTTTATCTTGATGTAACTAAATAATTTCATTCAATTAAGTACTTCTATTATTCAATTTAATCTATAATTCATGTTTATATAAATTACAAAATTACCCCTAACATTTTAACTTTTCATAATATAGTCTTTAAGTTCATAATTTGAATATAACTCATTTTAACCTAAATCCAACTTAACCAACGCTACAAAGGACTTTGAAACAACCCATAATTACCAACAATTCACAACAAAACCCCTGAATTTATACTTTTAACAATTTAAACCCTATTTCAAAGTTCTTCAAAAATCACTAAACAAAACATGTTTATTTTACAACCAAGTTTAATAATCTATCAAATAACTTCAAAAAATTTCAAAAATAACCATAGAAAGTCCCTCAACCTTTAAATGTTTTGCAAATTAACCCCCGGGCTAGCTAGACTAAGTAAAATGAACTCAAAAATATAAAAATCACTAAAAACAGGGCTTGAAAACCTACCATGCATGAAGAAATTAAAACTAAAGCTCTTCCCCCCTTCAATGGCTAATTTTGGTTTCAAATTTGCAAAAGGATGAAGATGATAACTATGT
This sequence comes from Gossypium arboreum, assembly GCF_025698485.1. Lineage (NCBI taxonomy): Eukaryota > Viridiplantae > Streptophyta > Magnoliopsida > Malvales > Malvaceae > Gossypium > Gossypium arboreum. Next base: position 5,702,345 of record NC_069081.1, read on the forward strand.
TTCATCTTTTCTTTACTTAATTTTCTTTTTAATTATTAAATTTCTACTTTACCCTTATCATTAATCAAAAACTTCAATAAAACCTATCCATAAGCATCCACTAACTTTAAATATGGTATACTACTAAAGTCCATTAACTTTCCTTTCCATAGCCATTTAGCCCTTTTTAACTAATAGAATTCAACTTTTACACTTTTTACTATTTAGTCCTTTTTACCTAATTAACCATTTAAACTTAAAAATTTCTTAACAAAACTTTAGTACGACCTTAATATAATCCCATAGACATTAAATAAATATTAAAATAATAACTTACTCTTCAGAATTATGGTCTCGAAACCATTGTTTACGACACCTCAGAAAATAGGCTATTACAGATATGTTAGAAAGGAAATAAAAGGGAAAGGTGTTAGGGTCAATCGAACAAGAGTTATCATGACCCTATTTCAAGAAGTAGTTCATTCATTGCTCAAGGATTTAAACGATACTTCAACAAATGTAGAGGTTGTTACAAAAGGCGAATCTAATGGGGGAATTGAAGAAGCAGAGGTTGAGGCTAGCTGCTTAAGTGCCTAACACTCAGTACAAATTCCTAGGCAGGTTTTTCAAATATATAGACATTTATTTTGAGATTTGCTTACAATAAAAGATCTAATGCAATCTCAATAAAACTATAATACCATAAGAGTAATACAACATAATAATAACATATAAAGTAAATATGGACTCTATGGTAGCTCATCAGAAGAATCACGATCCAACCCAAAGTCCATAATACAAGGGATTCCTTTGGGGAATTTCAGTCCAAATCAGTTATCTCACAAGCGGTATGATCATCCTTAATGGGCTAAATATTCACCATATAATCAGTATAACCTAAATATAAGGTTCGATAAATTGTTAACACCTAAATATGGAAATTGTCTCCACATAAATATGGTGGGAAGAGAATTGGGCATTCCCTCAGGCACCAAATTACCAGTTTCATATTTTTTAACAAAATATATCAACTAGATTGATGTAAAATTTTACATTATAATGACTACATATCCTTTTCTAATTTATGTTGTAGTAATTTATTTGCAATTATTGGCTAGTACATCTGGGCGGGCATAAATGGATTCATTTTTTAGGGCAGCAACATTTCCACAACACTTTTGCTAAAAAAGAGTCTTAATTGAGCAGAGCATTTTAATGCTAGGATTCATTGGATGTGCCCACTGTGAGATGAGGATAGAGGCAAGTTGGATAGGAGGCGCCATCACAAGGTTGGATAAAAGTCAACTTTGATGGAGTTGCAACTTAGGGTACTTGAAATTCTATTGTAGTAGGAGTCCTTCGAGTTGCTAATGAGTGGTTACGAGGATATTGCAAACAAATTGGTGGCTGCTAATCAATCCATTATAGACTATTGTTAACATGGAGAGAAGGGTATATAAAAGTTCAACTAGAAAGCAATAGTTCATTGGTTATTGACATGATTATAAACAAAGTTGTAAAAGGCGTTAACGCTCCTTTGCTCCGCAACATTTTTCAACTTTGCAATAGAGAATGGGATATCCGACTCTACCAAGTCTGTCATGGGGCCAATTATGCAATGGATTTCATGACAGGATGTGTACTAGTGAAGACTTTATATTGCAAGAATTTGAGCAACCACCGGTTAAGCTTAGCAATATCTTGTTAGGAGATAAGTTAGGCATGACTAGAAGCCATCTCTGCCCCTCATAGTTTCTATAGTTTTAAGGCTTAACATTCTCTTTTTATATATATAAAAAAATCTTAATAATATCCATATGTTAGGTAAAACAATGCAAAGAAATACAATATGGGATTTTCAGTGTAACATTTCAACCAATGTATAATTAAAAATATTATATTTTTTAAAGGACAAAGTCGGTCGCGGTTGGGTTATTTAAAGATTGAACTCAATATTCATATAAACTGATTTGAATATAAATCCTTTGTCATTTTACTTGTGGTTTTGTCAACACAATTTTATTAAATTTAACATTATTGTGATCTTTAAAATATAAATTTACAAGTATCTAATCAATAATTTGATAATAAAATAATCTTTATTACAAGTATTGAAAAATAATTATATGAATTATTTAATTAAATAATTGATTAAAGAAATATTGGTTTTAATAATATCAGGGTGTATATTTTTCTACATAGAATAGTGACTAATTTACCTAAAAAGGGCCATTTCCAAGTATACTTATGGAAATGGGCCGATTTCAGCAATATTTACTAGAAAGGGTCGGTTTTGGCAAAATGCGTCCGCGTAGGAGCATTCTAAAGGGAAATTTGTAGCAAATCGCGCCCCTAAGGGAGCGTTTTACCATGTCAGCACAAAACGCGCTGATATGGATGCGATTTGCTGATGTGGCAAAAATGCTCCCCTAGGGGTGCGTTTTGCTCCGTGTTTTGTCCCACAATGGCTATTTTTTTTTACCGTTGAGGCGGTCCAACGGTAAAGAAAAATATAAAAATCCCTTCCTATTATTTCGCACAATATTTCTTAAAATTTTAGCAAAAAAACTCTCAAATTTTTCCCTAAAGCTCTCAAATTTCTCATTAAATTTCTTAAAGCTCTCTTTAATTAATTATTTACTTTAATTTTTTCTAAATTAGCATTATTTATTTATAATTTCAAAATTATTTGATCGTGTTAGTAATGGCCAGGGAATTAATTCGTCTCGATCCTAAACATATCTCTGTCGAATAAATAAAAATAATAAGGGTTAATTTTAATTTTTGAATATTATTTTAAAAAAATTTTCATTTATGTAATTTTAATTAATTTATATTTTATCATTTTTATAACATTCTGTAAATCGGTTGTTACAATGTTATATTCGTAATATGTCTGGTCCTCCATCACTGTTGATAGAAAATTAATTGAGGGAATCGGGTTTTTGGCATGCGGCCACTATAGGTCGGGGGTGCAACTTGGACCCGAAACTCATCAGTGTGTTAATAAAGAGGTGGAGACCCGAGACACACACATTCCATCTTTCATGCTAAGAGTGTACTATCACTTTGGAGGACATCTAGTTACAATTAGGATTGCCAATGGATGGGTCCGCACTCACCGGGTCCTTTCAATCTATTGATTGGGGAGCCATATGCTACGATCTTTTGGGTGCAATTCCAGATAATATTTAAAAAGGTCGAATCGAGATGGGCTGGTTATGAGACACATTCCTGGAGCTAAGGAATCATTCAACTGAAGTAGAAAGAATACGATATGCTCAGGCATACATCCTTGAGATGATTGGAGGTTATTTGATGCCAGACTTGTTGCGAAACCTCACACATCTGAGGTGGCTACTGAAACTCGTTGATTTTAAAATAGTTGACGAATTAAGTTGGAGGTCTGCCATGCTGGCAACATTGTATCGGGAGATGTGTGGGGCGACCCCACAAAATAAAGCCAAAATCGGAGGTTGCCTATCACTACTACAATTATGGGCTCAGTTTCGCTTTTCATTTTTACATCATCAAGTGAGCCACCCATATACATTCCCACTCATAACGAGGTAAAATTTTTATTTGATTTTACAATTATTACATAGATTTAAAATAAAATTGTATGCTAAAAATTGATTTAACTAGGTGGAACCATCTGGCGAGTTATGTTGGAATACCTACAGCTCTTGAAGATATACAGCTTCTATTAGACCAACGATCAGAAGTGCAAGTAAGTATTTAATAAAATATATATAAATAAAATAGTCGTTTCATATTTAGTATTTAGTATTATGTATATAACTAATATTTTTATCATGTTCATATAGTTTCAATGGACACCATACGAGGACTTGGCAATACAGGCAATAATTCCGGAAGAATTCTTTCAAAATTTGAACATTTGGCATGTTAAGGTCCCATTGATAAACTATGCTACTCTTGAGATGAACTAAACGAATAGAGTGTTGCGACAATTTGGATTTTGACAATCGATTCTCGAGTTACCTAAGGTGCTCGATAATGAGAAAAAAATTGACTTAAGGCAAACGAATTTGAATTGACCAGTATTCTTTTCGAAATTTATCAAAATTTGGAAAAATCAGTATGATCGTATACCTACTTGTGAACCGATCATCGTCCTAGAGTTAGCATGCCCGTCGCATTACATGCCATGGTTTAGAATCGATGGTAAGCCATATCTGCTGTCGAAAGAGCAGATGTGTCGGCAAATCAGTGTCGAAAGGGAATGACAGGGCCCTTTAAATCTAAGGAGAAGGGATGACAGCACGGGCTCATCAACGGTGCCCACACAATCACCGACCCAATGCCTCAAGCACAACCCCTTCAGATTATGCCAGGTACGTATCCTAGCCCTTATATGTATCATAACCCTTAGATGTTTCCTTTTCCCAATCCTATGCCAGGTTGGAATGCATGGCCTGGTGCATCTCATTTCTTGATGACTCTGACTCAACCAATGATATATAGGTCATCATCGCCAGAGAGATCGCACGAGGCACCATCGGGGAGCTCTTCTCATTGCCAATCCCCATCGCTTTATGGTATTTAAACACTTCCACCGTGAGAGATGCAGACACCTCCACATTCTTTATTCTATCAATGTGGGTCATCCTTCTGACACCCATAACCAGAGCAACCACAACCCCCGCAGGAACTGAACCAATGAGGAATCCAATGTGTAATCGTCGACCACCCCCATGTGGCATTGATTTCGATCGGCATATACATTGATTTTTTTAATTTATTTGTACAAACTATTTTTATATTGTTTCATTTAATAAAATAAAAGTTGTTTTTAATATTTTAATAGTAAATTATTTTTATATTTTTAATAAAATAGAAGTTCTTTTGAATAAGGCACAATAGAAATAATGCAACACAGTTTCATTACAGCAATTATCAACTATTTCAGTTTGGATATGATCGAATTGTATGACCTGGGTTCCTACACCATCCACACAACTTTTGTTGGTTCGTTTTTTCTCGGATATCCATATTATTACATATTCTACTCGAGCAAGGTCGACCTTTTGGTTTTCGACACAATTCTCTATCCAGTAACAACTTAAAAGGAGCAAGCGATACAGACGACCACTTACGTTTATCTGAGACCAGTGGGAATACGTGTCTCCATACATAGTACATGTATTCTATTTTGTAAACTTCGGCGACATATCTCATGGGATCCAAACAGAGATTCTGACAAGCTGCAATTGTATGAGCACATGAATAACAAAATGCGTCAAACGTCCTACAGTCGTAAGTCCTATTTATCATGTGTACATGATATTACTTGTCGGTAATACATTGGCTCGGTCTGTCAAACTCCGTCACATAAAACCATAGGTTATCGCGATTGTGACACACTATGTGTATGGTGTTGGCCCGTGCCTTCATCTTGTTAATTTCTTGTAATACTTTTTGGAACCATACATGGCCTCCCTATATTTGGCCTTTATAATTCGCTGCTCTCTTTGGAAATAGTGCCGCCAAACAAAATTGTCTCTCACACAACTGAGGTTATCGGCAAATGACGCGTTCCTTTTAGAACAGATTTTATGCATTCAGCTAGGTTTGTGGTCATGTAACACATTCAAAAGGTATGTTACAGAGGTAGTCCGTGCCTTGATCGTTAATTAAACTTAAAATCCCCAACATTTCATGAAAACTGTCCTTATTGATCTCGTACCTTACCAATATAAGTTCATTGCGAAAATTACATACCACTATTCCATTCAGAATAAATTGAACATTACAAACGAAATTATATTAATAGAGATTAAATACCCATGTTGGTCATTTGCCGTCATTCAGTCGTAGATCAATATTGCCCGTAGTAGTTAGACACAACGTGTCTTAGACAATACCGATAGTGTGTGTGATCCCATAGGCTTCCCTATCGCTCAATTACAGCTAGTATTCTAGTGCCCCGATCCGCTATAACATAGATATCAGGTTGGAGGCATACATGCCTTCTTAACATAGAAAGAAATAAATCCCAGTCATTACTTGACTCCCCCGGTGTTATTGCAAATGCAATTGGAAGGATTCTCCCACTGCCATCTTGTGCCACAACCAATAATAGCCGATGAGTATATCTACCATACATAAAGGTATCGTCAATTTGTACCAATGGCTTGTAGTACACAAATGTGTCCCGAAATTGCTTAAAGCTTCAGAACAAACGTTTGAACACTAGGCATCCACGGAGCAATAGGTCGTTGTAGTGTGCAAAGATCGTTTCAAGGTCTGTTATGCAACCTAAAACGTGCCTCTCCAGCACCTGACACCACTGCCACACCTCATTATATAAAGCATCCTACCCACTATGCATCTTTTCTAACGCCTTCTGCTTAGCTATCCAAGCCTTGCAGTAAGAGGGCGTGTACCTCAATTGGCTACGAATACTGGCAATTATGCATGTTACAGAAGTCCTGGGATCCGCCTGCAGCATCGATGGTATTAAGCTAGCTATTATACCTGAATCCGTCTTAGGATGATCTTGTGAAACAGCTCTCAACGAAATACGTTTAATAATGTAACATTAAGTAATAATATTATTATTCAAAAACCTTAAACACCCATTGATACTGTACCGGCACAACAGGTATGTGGACCTTTGTACTTTTTTATCTCCCACAAGCTTGTCTTTTTCTTAAAAGAAGCCATGATTTTCTATGAACATGTGTCGTCTTACATTACACAGTTGACCTCGAAATTCTCAGATTTGGATTTAACCACGTTGTTGTTAACCCCGTGATTGATGCTATGTTGTTTTAAAGCACCAAGAAAACTATCATTACTGGAAAACTCCTTACCAACTTCCAATTCACCCGAATCCAATGATGAACCTGTATGGTCACGTGTTTTGTGTGGTAGATCTGGAAACTCCAATGCATCATCTGCCGATATATCGATATTATGCATGTGGGCTAGAGGAGAGTACGCTCTAAATCACGGATCTTTTTCTTCTTCATCTGAACCCCTTTAACGTCTTCAGGTTCAGATGAATAGGCTCCGGGTTCAGAAAATAATGCAACTTCTGCACCATTGAGGCCGGGCTCTCGAGGTGGATCCACATTAAACTCATTATCTAACCCACCATTATCTGCAACGTATGAGGTCCCTTCGCCGGTGGACGTCGTAGGAAGTACATCATCCCTTCTTGTGGATGTTTCGTAACATCCCCAATCAGATGTGGATTGCCAACTACTAGAAGTTGATATTATTCCCCAATACGTATTTCCAACATCGAACATCGACCCACCAATGTGCATGTCCCATCCATTAACCGAGTGTCGTGCAGGAGTTGTGTTTTCCATACTGCCACCAAGAACGGGCGCTTCTGTGTTCTGTCTCCCACTAACGAAGTGTTGGGTAGGGGTCGTGTATTCCTCTCGGACAGCAGTAGATGTTGAACTCACAAATATTTCATTTGGCAATGAAAATTGTACATATAACTCAAGATAGGGTGATCCATTAGCGAGATGAGTCTACACCATCGCCTCCAAGCTACGACCACATTTGATATCAAATTAGTCATATATCATGGGATCAACCGAAGCACAAAATCTATACTTAATAGAAGAAACCCTCATTGGCGTCATTCCAAAAATTTTGCTCCTAATTCTTTTTACAAAATTCTGTAAAATCTATACTCTGGTTAAAAACCATTCGATGTCACGAACCTCACCATCATAGTAAATAACAGCACTAATATGTTCACTCATCTTCAATTTCTATTCTGCTTAGCCTCTCTAATTTTCTTGTTGTAACTGATGCAACCTGAGAATGAAATTTGCCTTATTTATAGTCTAAGGCCAAACATGAACTACTGTAGAAAAAAAGCGTCCACGTGGGAGCCTTTTTCAATAATTTTGCTGACAGTGCATCTTGCTTGAAGCATTTTTTACATTATTTATTCATAAACGTCTTCTCAAAAATATTTTTTTCAAGAACTACTGTCAAAAAAGAGCGTCCACGTAGGAGCTTTTTTCAGTAATTTTGCTTACAGTGCATCCTGCTTAAAGCATTTTTGACACTATTTGTTCAAAAACGTCTTCTCAAAATTATTTTTTCAAGGTAAAAATAGTCAATTTTGTTAAAAAAACTAAACACTATTTTTTAAAAAAATAAATCCTAATTTAATTAATTTTAACCTAAACCCTAATCCCTAATTTAATTAATTTATTTAAAATCTTTAAACCCTAATTTACTTAATTTATTTAAAACCATAAACTTTAATTTAATTAATTTTTAAAAAGAACACTAAATCCTAATTTACTTTTAAAACTTCCTAAAACACTAAACCCTAAATCATTAAACCATAAACTATAAACCTAAATTATTTTAGCAAAACCTTAACCCTAAAAACCTTAAAAAAATCCTAAACCAAAAAAAAACTCTAGGGACTAAACATGCAAAAAACCATAACCTAGAAAAAGCACGGAGCAAAATGCGCCCCTAGGGGAACGTTTTTGCCACATCAGCAAAGCACGTCCACGTCAGCTCATTTTGTGCTGACATAGCAAAACGTTCCCCAGAGGCGCGATTTGTTGGAAATTTCCCCTAAAAACGCTCCTACGTGGACGCGTTTTGCCAAAATCGGCTCTTTCCAGTAAATAATGCTAAAATCGACCAATTTCTGTAAATATACTTGAAAATGGACCTTTTTAGGTAAATTAATCCAGAATAGTATAACTTAAATAAATGATAGGATAAAAATTGGTTATAAATTTTAATTGAATTAATGTTATAAATTAAATAAATAGACAACAACTTAATTGAAAAATTATTAAAATATTTTTATTTTTATGAAGTAAATTTCATATCATTTAAATAAAATGGTAACGTGAATGAAAGGAATTTTTAAAATTTGAACTTAATTAATATTGTGAGTGATAAATAAAGATGTAAGAGAGGAGATTTTGGGAAGAGAAGAAAAACAAAAAGGTCCCACCTCAAGAGTCATGCATGTGATGTTGGTGGGGACTTGAGGTATTAAAATTTAGTGAGACGGAACAATAATTAGGCTATTGAGAGAGAGCATCAGCTATAAATAATTATTAATTACTTGGAGTGTTTTCTTTCAAAGCAAGTGAGGGGCTTAGGGAAAATAAAATAAATATCGCAATGGAAGCTTCTAATGTCTGTACCTAACACCTTTGAAAATAAAAAAAAGAAAGTGATGAATTGAAGAAAAAAATAATCAATGGTTCAATAATACTAAATTATTGATTAACATAATATATAATTAATTCAATAAATTCAATATTTTAAATATACGAAATGTCTTTTAATTAATACGGATTAAGTAAATCAAATAAATAGACATAATAAAAATTTAGTCTTTAATATTTATATCTTTTGCATTTTGGCCCTTATTTTATTTTTGAGTTAAATTTGACACTTAATGTTTTAAAAAGAGTTGAATTATTTCTTTTAATAGAAATATCGTCTAAAACATTAAAATTTTAAACATGACAACATGCATAGTAATTCATGTGTACTTTATGCTAATTTTTCTTAATTTTAATGAACTATATAATTTTTTTTAATTTTACAATTTTATAATTATTTGTTGATGCAACAAATAAGATAAATAGTGGCATGTCGACGGGAAGTATGCATAGATTGTCACGTGGGTTGTCATGCTAACATTGTTAAAAATTTAATGTTTTAGTAAAATTTCCATTAAAAAATAATTAAGCTTTTATTTAGTTTTCAAATTAAATTTCACCTCAATTATTTTTGTAATGAAAATAACTTTTGCTTTGCTTTTTCAAGTTATGGATTTTAATTTCCGTAGGTTTCATTTTTTTAATTTATATTATCTTTAAAAATTACTTGGGGTAGATTTATTCTAATAGAAATTCAATAAAGAAGCATTTTCTTATTAGTTTATATTTGATTTAGAATTTGTTTACAACATCCACAATAGTTAGTATTATTATTGCTCTTAATTTGTTTGTAATTGGCATATGTTATGTGGTTGTTCATGAAAGCCACTCAGCCACCCCCTGATGAAAGCTTAACCTTAACGATTTTGCTTTGTGTTTGGTAATATAAAAAAGAAATCCTATTGTTTGGTAAGAAAAACACACACTAAAATGAATATAAGAAAACATATATATATTTTTAAAATTCAATATTTTTTCTAAATTGTTTCTTTTCGTTTTGTTTCATCTTTCATATCAAACATAATTACAATTTTAATTTTTTAATAAAAAATATCCTCACCCATTTTCTTTCTTTCTTCATATGAATTATTGTGTTAATGGCATGGCCATGGATTAATTTTGGCTGCTTTTGCAATTTCAAATTTGGGTTCTGATTTTCACTTTGACCGTCGAAGTGCACTATATAGTTTTTTAATCAATCGAAATATATTTAGCTTTAAATTAAAATAAATTTAGACGAAGAATTAAACTTTTAACTCCTTGCCATTATTATTGAAAATTTTAAATACTAAATAGAGTTGATGATACAACTAAAAGCTACATTTAAGCATAATTTTTAAGAAAAAATATTTAGTATACTATTAGTATTGTTTTTAGACCCTAGAAATAAAATCAATGATTGATAAATATTTTATAAGGCATAGTAAAATATATAAAAAATATTAAATAAAAGAGACAGATGACAAATTTTAAGACTGATTGTAGAAATTTAAAAATAAATGAAAATATTGAAAAAATCATAATTTAATGATAGAATAATGATTTAGTCGTGTTGGATTGAAATTAGAATAGAAAAGATTGGAAGGGTAATTAGAGGATGGGTGATATCATAATAATAAAATTGAATCAAAACCATGATTTTATGAGTCTCAATCTCACCTAATATAGTTTCTAGACAACTAGTTCTAGTAGTAGTAGTTAAACTGATTTTATATTATAATAATAAAAGTTCTGTTTTAATTTAATTTAATTTATGAGATTAAGATTAGTTTCACATCCAAGTCAACATTCGAACCTCCACATCGGCCCATGTTCTCTCTACCAACTTCTCCACTTGTTCTTCATCTATTATTTTCTTCACTATTATATTTCCCTATCAAGTCTACATTTTTATACCATTTTTATTTTTTTCATTTTGGATGATAAAGATATCGTCACAATTATATATATGTGTGTTTTATTGAAAAATATGTGATTTTTAAAAATCAAATTTAATTTAAATTATTGGAAGAATAAATTTCTTAGATTATCAAAATTAACATATATGCATTTTCATGTTCATTTAATGATTTATTTTCGGGTTTATGACTATCTCTTTCAATAATATTGTCTTCAATGTTCAAATCTTGTTCTCCCTTGAAAGTTCAAAATGTCTTTGCAAGTATTAAATTTAGAGAAGTGTTTGTTACATACTTATAACAACATTTGAGACACTTATAATAACATTTGAACTTTAGATAAATTTTAAATTGTTGAAATTATTAAATTAAAAATTATAGTATATTAATAATATTAATTGATGTGTCATGAAACCAACTAAAAATTTTATTAAAGCAAATGCACCTATCAATTAATAGTATAGCTACGGTGAGCAAATATATCGTTCCCACGAGGGCTACAAGTACTAGTAATTACCGTCATCTATTATTTAACTGAATAATTCGATTGATTGATTAAAAACTAAAAATAACTAATTTAATTAACTACGAACGCGACAAAGAACAAAACACGAAAATAATCGATTACCAACCAATAAGCAAAACAATACCCAAGAAAGAATTCACATAGATTTTCTCTGTCATTATCAATCTAAATTACACAATTTCTTTATTTAGCACATTAATCTGCAGAAATTCCTAAATTATACTAATATCTCTTTCGAGCATAAGAGCAATTAACTCTAAGTTGATTAATTGAAATTTCTTTCTAATTAAAACCCATATTATTGCATTCACTCATGCTATGGATTCTCCTATTAGATTTGACTCTAATCTGGTAGATTTATGTTGTCTTATTTCTAGAATTGCATGCAACTCCACTCAATTAAGTAAGACCTACTCTTAAACAGGAGCTATTCAACCACCAATTTAAGCACAACAGACATAAATCAATAATCTAGATATATTAAACCTAGAATTAAGCACATATAATTGAGAAAAAGAAACTAAGCATTTATTACGTAAAATAAAAATCAAACGACAGAATCCATCATAGGATTCATCTCATTAGGTATTTAGAAAATTAATTCATGCTTGAAAATAAAAACATCCAAGAGACATTATAACCAAAAAAAATAAAGAAACTCATGATAACTTCCTAAGAAATCAACTAGAAATTTTCAATCTTGACGGAAATATGCTTCCAAGTTGGCTTCAATGGTATTTTTCGAGTTGTTTTCTTGAATATTCTCTAATGACTCACTCCTATCTTCTTATTTTTGTCATATATACATATTAGAATGCTCGAAAAACCGACATGGCCTCCCACACGCTTGTGTGAGTCACACGGTCGTGTGGTTTGGCCGTGTGGAATGATTCATCCTAAGTGGCTCCTGCAACTTGCTCCTATGCTCTGGTTTTCGCTCCTTTTACTCTCAAGTGTTCTATTAAGCATTAAAACATAAATTTAAAGGATTAGGAGTATAAAATTCACAATTAACATCGAATAATCACCCAAAAACGTGTTAAGAATGAGGTTAAAACATGTTACTTTTAACACTTATCATTAATCAGTGAGATTTAGATCATATCTTTAATAAAATTTATAAATATAATTTTATTTATTAGAGATTATTTTTATAATATAAATTTTAAATATTTTTTAAAATAATATCTTAATTAAAATTTATTATTATTTTTATTTCACTTAAAAATATAACTAATTTCGGTAACATTTTAGATAAGAAATCGATAAAATAGTTAGTTACTTTTATAGATAAATATTTTTATAAAAAGTAAAAGTAAAAGTAAAAATAAAACATAAAATATCGATTCCACAACATATTCCGCTATTATAATTAAATGTTGATATAAAAGTTGATTATTATAGAGAGAGGTGAGTCTTAACTCAATTAGCATCGATATTATTGTCAGAGCAGGAGGATGTGAGTCTAGTGCACTCAAGCACTCCCACATAAGAGTTAAGGAAGAATTATGAGTAGTTATAAGCATTGTATTAAAAAAAAATGAGTTTACCTAAATTGAGTAAAATAAGATTAATGGTTCCATCAAAAGAGCTGCTTGATACCTAAATTTTGTCAAACGTTGGAACATTTAATAAATATTGAAATGCAAACATTGAACCTGCAAACTAATAAAAGTTTGTTTGCAGTAGTACTCTCTACTTTAAGTGTTGATGATTATGTGGAATCATTTTCAAGGGAATTTAGTCGTTAATTTGTGAGCCAATTCCATTAGGTAAGTTAGGCAACCTCCAAAAATGCCAATAAATTCGATTGATCCTATAATGGTGAAATGAAATTTGAAAGGTGGAACTTGGGAAGGGGTATAGCTATCGAAAAGTTTGGGATTAATTTGATTCTAAGAATAACATATGTATAAACACAAACAGATTTTATGTATAACATAATATATATATTTTATCGTAATTAGGTTAATTAAATTTTTGTATCGTGAATATTTTTTTTGAAAAGATAAACGATTGATATATGGAAAGGATAAATCAAGTAATTAATAGCATGGATGGTTGGGGGCTGATGGCGAAGATGATTAATGAATGGTTAGTTGAAAGATGGTACTACGGACAGTTAGTTTCTTAAGAGCTTTTATTAGAGGGGAAGGGATAGCCTACCCACCACTTCATCTTTTCTTCTTTAACTTCTCCTCCTCTCGTGGCTTATCCACTGCTAAATCAATATCAACCCCTTTCTCAGAACCACTCTAAACCATTTGTCCCCCATTAAAACTTCTTGAAAAAATGTGTTTTAAACTCTTAATAATGATGTTCAATTATTTTTAAAAAATTTTCAAAGTGTTGTTTCTTTTATATATATATTTTTTAAATGAGGGTTATCATTTCTGAAATAACAACAAAAACACAAAGTTAAGGCAGAGGAATAACCCTTTTGAAGATCTGATCAATTATCATGAGTCTGACAAACCTCAACTTTTTTTCTTGGAAAAGAGAGGTAAAAACAAAATTGTAAAAGGTTTAAAATGATAAAGAAAAGAAAGAATAATCCAAATAAATGAAAAAACATTTGTTGAATAATGATCACCTGTATCATTACTCTCTATATATGTATATAATCATACAAATTAGAGGTGATCAAACAGAAAATTAAAGGGGTTTTTTTAAAACTAAATAACAATCTCTTGGTCAATTAATTCTCTCCATTTCTGCTTAAGCTACATGGTTAAAAAAAGAAGGAAAAAAAATTCCACATTTCCCTCTGAAACAATCATTTCATTTCCAAACTTCTGTAATCCAAGAAACCAGTTTTCAAGCCTAAGAAATCATAGGCAGTATTGGTGTTGTTGCCACTGCTGCTGGCAGCAGTATCGATGCTGCAAATGCATTGTTTGCTGTTTTTAACTCCCAAACTGCAAAATAAACAGAGGGTTTTCCCTCCAGTTTTGAATGGATCTGCGTGCTGCTGGGTTTGATGGTAAGGAGGTGGGCTGATTCTTAGGTCCAAATTCAAGTCTGGACACCTTTCTTCAACTGCTGGGATTTTCTTCTCATCTGTCTCCACAAAACCATTGGGGCTATTCATCTTGTCATTTTCTTGTTTAACACCATTGAAGGATATTGTGGATGACACATCCTGATGAACACCTGCCTCACTCAGTGGCCTGTGAGTCGCTGGATCGATTCCTCTGTTCAATAGCTTCCTCCTTATGTGTGTGTTCCAGTAATTCTTTATCTCATTATCCGTTCTTCCTGGTAATCTCCCGGCTATAAGAGACCACCTGTAAATCAATTTAAAAACCAATCAAGGATTTGAAATTTTGCAAAAAAAAAAGAAAAAGAAAAGTAACCCAAAGTTGAACATAATACTTACTTGTTGCCGAGAAGGCTATGGAGCTTGATAATGAGTTCATCTTCTTCCTCAGTGAAGTTGCCACGTTTGAGGTCAGGTCTTAAGTAGTTGATCCAACGAAGCCTGCAACTTTTGCCACAACGGAGAAGGCCAGCAGCCTTAGGGAGAGAACGCCAGCAACCTTCACCGTGGGCTCGGATGTAAGCGATGAGGCGATCATCTTCTTCTTTGGTCCATGCACCTTTGTTTGTATGAGCTTTCTCACAGCAAGGAGACCTTCCCATTTTGGGATTTAGAAAATAGAAGCAGCAGTAGGGAAACGGAAACGAAGAAGGGTGGAGTTTGGTGTGGGTGGGAAGAACATTGAAGCCGGCCCTTTATGAGAGCTTTAGATGCAGTTTTATAGCCTTTTGACTCTTACTCTCACTTACCCACACAACAGGGGAGAGAGAGAGAGAGAGAGAGATGTGACCCTAATTTTCTTCTAGATGTGAGTTGGTGAGACAGGTTTGGGGGAGTGGCCGGTGGTGGGCTCTCTCTCTCCCTTTTTTCTAATATATTAATACACAATGAAAAATTTTAATGTTATAATTTATAAGTGAAATTGACACATTTTCTATTTATTTTTAAATATAAAATAAATAAAATCGCGAGCGCCCCAATAATCATTCTATGTTAATATAAGAAAATCACAAGTTATAAACATCGCTTAGTTATATTTAAAAAAAAAAAACTAAAAATTTAAGCAGCATTTGTTGATATAGTTTTCACAAGAATGATTAAAATTGTAGGTGCATAAAATAATTATCATTAATATAATCTGTTTTGATGATATGAGCATGAATGAATAGATAATAAATAAAAAAAGAGTAGGTAATCTTCAGGTAGGTATTAAAGTATGGGCAAGACAAAGTGTGATCTCTGGTTCCCGCACCCATTTATTTTATATAGTATTTTCATTTTAACCTTTTGTATTACTTAGAGTTGAGATTAATAATTTAGTTAGCTTTAATTATCTTTGCCCCACCTCACTAGACAACATGTACCGGAATACATGTTCTAACTTCTCTATATATCATACAATATTATTATGTTGTTGGAACTAACATCCTCAGCCACAGGTCTTTGGAATATTAGTAATCCCCGTCTCTTTTGCTATTATTTTTTAGAAAAATGATTGATTGTGTGATTCAAGCATAAAATATTTAATCCATTGGTATTTTTGTTACTGTTAGATCCAATCCTTGGAGAAAGTAAAAAATAATTTCACGAGGATTAAGAAAATTCTATTCATTCTGTCTTTCTTTGGACTTTCTGTTAATACAATTTTTTGGTGAGAAAAATTTCGTACACACCAAAGAAATTCAAATAGAAAATGAAGAAATAGGATAATGTTCTAAGGCGTGTATCAAGTCACTATCTTTAAAGTTATATTCGCCCCACCTATATTCGGTGTGCAAAATATTTTCAAGCAAATTAACCTCGAGGATACAATGAAGCCAATGACTATTTGTGTTTCGCACTGACGAGAATAATTCACTAAGCATTGAGCAATGACTAACAAAAAACTCAATTTCTATAAAGAATTTCTACAGCAACTCTTGATAGAACAATCTAATAATATTAGAAAATGAGGAAGGATAGAAAGAACTTTTAGAACTTGTTGGTGTGATTTCCAAATGAAATCACATTCCTATTTATAGGAATTTTCATATCTCTTTATAGAGACATCTTTCAATAGGTGTCTTTCTGAATAATAATGTTTTTAAAAAAACATATAATTATTCATTTAATATTATAACTATTCAAATAATATTGTGTAAATAGTTATAATTCTTTTTCAAAAATCAAATAATATAACTTTTGACCATTGTGTAACACCCCCTACCCGTATCCATTGCCGGAATAGATACGAGGCATTACCGGAGTTTATTGAACATTTTCAGATAATTCTGAGTCATTTATTATTCATATTTTGAAATTAATCATAACGTCTCTCTATTGGGCCCTTGAAGCCCCAAACATACATTTCCATATGACCAGTTCTTGTAAACATTTCACACAACCATTTCATATAACCATTCGTCATCTGATACATATTACCTGAATATCAATTGTTCAATAGATGTCATCGCATCTCCCATCCACGGTCTTATTTATCTTTGACATGATGCCATAATGTCTTTCGACTATGGTCTTACTCATTTTCTGTCAGGTTGCCATGGTATCTTTCAACCATGGTCTTGTTCATTTCATGTTACATTGCCATGGTATCTTTCAACCATGGTCTTATTCATTCCCATCATGTTGCCATGGTATCTTTCAACCATGGTCTTACACATTTTATATCCTGTTGCCATGGTATCTTTCAACCATGGTCTTACACATTTTATATCATGTTGCCATGGTGTCTTTCAACCATGGTCTTACACATTTCATTTCAGAAAGCACACTCCATAAACCTCATCCTTACAATGGGATTACCACCCGAGCTAAATCCCTATAATATAAACTCATAGAGTATTGTCGGGATTACCGTCCGAGCTAAATCCTGCAACTACAATTACTCTAATGAGCTTGGATCCGAATTACAGTCCAAAGCTAAATTCAGACCCTAAATCGGATTACCCATTCGGCTAAATCCATTTTACACGTATTCTTCGGAGGGTCAGTATCGAATAGGATCACCCGTCCGGCTAGATCCTTTTACCGTCAATTCCTTTTCCAATGATCCATCGAATTCCATTCCATTCAACCGGGATTTATTTTCAATTTATATCGAGTATTATCAATATTTCATCAATTATCATGAATTGAACATTCAAATCATATTTTCATCACATAACCACATATTTCAAGTATTTAAAAATACAATTCAAGTTACACAAACTTACCTCATTGCTTGTTTGTGTTTATAATTTCATTAATCCGATATCTTTTCTTTTCCACGATCAAGTCTCGCATTTGAGTCGTCCGGATCTTTATAAATAAATTTGATCATCATTTTCATTCATTTCATATTCTAATGCATTTAATTAATGCCCTAGGCAAAATTACCATTTTGCCCCTAAACTTTTAATTAATGACGATTTCATCCTTAGGGTCAGGAAAATAAAATTCTTGCAATTTAATCCTTATTTCCAGCTATTATTCTCATACATATTGATAACAGTCCATGAATTCTATAAAATATCAGAATTTTCCATAATTTCAACTCTTTTCAATTTAATCCCTAAAACATGTTTTCCCCCGATCTTGAACTAAATTAATAATTTCATTCAATTTTATAATTTAAATAATAAAATAATCCATTTCATGCAATTTGGTCATTTTTGACACTTTTACAAAATTGCCCATAAAGTTTTACTTTTATTCAATTTAGTCCCTGAGCCTAAAATATGCAAATTAGCCATGCTAGATGAATATTCATACATATTTTTCCTCCTCCTCCTCTCCATTCCACATCCTTAGTGTATATAACACACTTGTAAGTAACATTATCTATAATTTTTATTATTTACTTTTATGAATATTCAAGCTGTCCATCTGTGTCATAGTCACTAAATTATTTATAACTCGAGCTATGAAACTCAAAATTAAGATCCGTTAATTTTTCCTGAAACTAGACTCATATATCTTCTTACCATAAAATTTTCAGAATTTTTAGTTTAGCCATTAGGTACAGTTTATTCTTTAAATTCACCCCTATTCTGCTGTCTGACAGTTCCGACCCTTCTTCACTAAAAATTAATTATCTCACAGTACAGAACTTGGATAATATTCTCGTTGATTTATCCTGAAAATAGACTCATTATTAATTCTAAAAATATAACTTTAAGCCTATAATTATTTTTCTTCAATTTTTGGTGATTTTTTCAAAGTCAGAACAGGGGAACTCGAATTCATTCTGACCTTGTCTCACAAAATTCATTATATCTCATAATTTACAATTCAATTGCTTACACCATTTCTTCTATAAGAAACTAGACTCAATAAGATTTAATTCCATATTTTATTAATCCTCTAATTCAATTTCTAAATTTTTTTGTGATTTTTCAAACTTAGACTACTGCTGCTGTCCAAAACTATTTTAGTGCAAGATATTAATTACCATGTTATGACACCCTTATCTTCTTTTTCTACACCATTTCTCATCACTTTCTCTTATTTTCTCTTCACTAACATATCAAGAATATAGGACCTTATGTAAGAAAACTCTACTATTACATTATTTCCATACTTTATCAATAATAACAAACTTAAAAACATATTGAAATCTTGATGTACTTACCTTGTTCTATTGATACTAATCTTTAACTTGATTTTCTCTCTCCTCCAGCTTCTATTTCTTGAATCCAACTTGATATTCTAACTCCTCATGGTCTCCTTAACATTTTTCTCTCTTAGTAGATATGGAAATTCTTTTGATTTCTAGGTGAAAATGGTAAATTTTTTGTGGAAGGACCAAATTGTAAAAAAAAGAAAACTTCTTTCTTCTTCCTCTCTCTCACGTTGGTTTGCATGGGAAAGAAAAGATGATGATTCTTCATCTTTCTTTCCTTATATATACTAAATAAAATAATAATAAAATAATAAAATATCATTTAAAAATCAATTTAAAGTATTAATAAACTAATATTTATTTATTTAATTTATCTAAAATATCTCCAACATCATCATTGTCTCTAGATTTTTCTCTCTTCCAATTGACCATTTTGCCCTTAGTGATCTTTTAAAATTCCATTCTTGAGTCATCACTTAATTTGGTAAAATTACAATTTAGTCCCTCATAATTCTTCACCTATTCAATTTGGTCCTAATTCATCAATTTTCCTTGGTTTCTAGATCATTCCACCCTTAAAATATTTCCACTATTAGTCCTTCAACTTTTCATATTTACATTTTAATCCCTTAAATTTTGAATATTTACTTTTGGGCCACAAAACTTTTCTCACTTTTACAATTTAGTCCTTTCTTAAATCAGTATATCATAATATACTTCCCAGTGACATAACTCAATTTTTCCTCTTCTTTTCACTTTATTTCCTTATTTTACTATATTAAGGATATTATCTTACTGTAGAAATTTTCAGGGTGTTACACATTGACCAAAAGATTTATCTTTTGATTAATTACACCCATTCATTTATAGTTATTGGAACACTATAAATATTTGAAAATGTTCCAACACCTTCGGGAAAAGCATGAAAGAAAAACAAACTTCATATGTCACTCTATTACTTATCCTTATTTTGATTTCAGTTTTATCCTTACTTAATAATCATGTAGCCAAATGGTTTGGATATAAAGGAAAAACCCTAATAATTGCATTTGTCTTCTCAAACCCAAAAATTGCAAACATGAGATAATTGTTTTTTTTTTTTCAAATTATTATATGCTAGCTTATATATATTGCTTTGTTTTTGTAGAGGGTTCTTCTAATGAAAAGAGGAAGTGTTGCAAACAAGTGAACAAGATGTACAAGAAGAAGGCGAAAAGGATTTCAATGGTGTCGAAAAGGCAGTTTTGGGATCCTATTTTCGTTAAACGAGCCCATACATATTGATATTTATAGAGTTACTATATAAGTGAATGGAATTTTGGATAGGTAACTTTTTCGAATTAGGGATTAAGCTTTTGGAACTAAATTGTAAAGTTCAATCACTATAGATTTTTAACTTGAAAATAGCTAAATAACTTAAATTGCAATTAACCCAAGGTTCAAAATAGAAAATATATCATGTTTAAACATTAGGAAGTGGACGAAATAAGCATGTTATCATTGGATTAGTTAAACTAGGTATTATATATTAAATTAAAGTTAATTAACTAATTAACTGAACTAATTACATCATATATATAAGCATTCGGTGGGAAGTGAGAGGACACTTCACCTTCACCACTGGATTGAAAGAAAAATTGAAAAACTCCATGGCTGAATCTTCAAGGTTTTATGCAACAAATTGATTAGTGCAATTAAGTCATTTTCTTGTAATTTTTATGTTTTTGAGGTCATGAGAGCTTGATTTAACTAGCTCATGAACCAACTTGTAAAATTTTTAAAGTTTTGAAAGATGTCATTGTTGGGAATTTACAGTTTTAGGTGTTAAATTGATAGGTTTTAAGCTTAGATATGAAAAGACTAAATTGTAAAGCTTAATTGATAGTTTCGTACATTAGAGACCAAACTGAATAAAATGTAAAATTGACTATAGAAATAAGAAATAGGATGCCCCTAATAATAATAATAGTGAAATCATATTTTAATTTGGAGTTTTAAATTGAAAGTTACGCTAGCCTTAATTTTAGGGACTAAATTGAATAACTTGTAAAATTTATATAAATTGATAATTGATTGTAAATTGATTGATTTTTTATAATGTGATATTTTTTGTGTTAATCCGTAGCTAATGTCGACCTGGATTCATCGAGAGGAAAAGGAAAATCCAAAGTCGTCGACGAATAGCTCGAAATTTTCAGTTTGTACTTTTATGATCTGGGACCAATTTAATTGCTAAATTTTCATGTCATTTTACATCATATATTGTTCAGGTTAGTTATTGAGGATTACTTGAACTAATTGGATGTGTTTGAGATTGATTTTCGAGATAGGGACTAAATTAAATAAAATGCAAAACTTAGAATTTACTTGATATTTGATAATTGACATGGAATTGTGTTGATATATGTTATTTAAGTTATGAAATTGTGACATGTTGATTGATTTGTGATTTTTGAATTGTAAATTGAACTATATGTAATGAATCAAAAATAGAATACCTTATTAGCTATTTAGACTGAGTCGGATATAGTTGGCATGCCATAGGGTTAGAGTATTAAGTAAAACCACTGTTGCTAAGCAACCCTGTAATAGCCCGATTTTGGGTCTAGTCGGAACAGTGGTTTCGGGACCACAAACCCGACGAAAAAAAAAAAATATTTTTATTATATTTTTATAGTCTATAAATTTATGAAAATATTTCGTAAAAATTTTATTCGAAAATTTTGACGTTTGAGCACTCAATTTAGTCAAAAGGACTAAATTGTAAAAAGTGCAAAAGTTGAGTTCTTTATATATGAGGTGCCTAATTGTTATGAGTTTTAAATTGAAAGTCCTTATGTGACAATTATTCCTTTAATAAGTTAGTGAATGGATATTTGTTTGGTATTTTTGAAATTTGGTTGAAATAAAAGGGTAATTTTGTAAATTAATTAAAATAACCTAATAAGACAAATGATAAAAGCTATCATTTTTTTCATTCTTTCTTCTTCAACCGTGGAAAGAACAGAAAATAGCAGCCATGGATGAGCTCCATTCGCCAAGCTTTTATGGCTTATATAGGTATGGTTTTTGTCCGTTTTTAATGATTTTCGTTTTTTGAGATCCTCAAGCTTAAATTTTCTATTTCTACCAATTGATTGAAGAGAAATTAGAGTTTAAAATTTACCCATTCATGATATGGTTGTGCTTTGATGATTTATAGTGGATAATGAATGTTTGATGTGTTAAATATGAGTTTTATTCAATGAATTTCGGTAAAAATGTCAAAAAGGGTTAAATTGTGAAAGTTACAAATTGGTCATAAGTGTGTGAATTAGTGAAAATTTGGAGTTGCCATAGAAGAGAAAATGTTCAGCATGTCTTAAACCTTATAGAAATTGAATAAAATTAATTTACGAGCATTGGGGCAAAAGTGCAAATATGCAAAAGTTTAGGGTCAAAATGAAAATTTGTAAAAATATGATTTTTAGACCCATATGAATATTGTGACTGATTGGTAGGCTAAATGTGATGTTATAGATGATGAAAATTGAGACTTGGACTTAGAACGGAAAGAAATCGATTTATGGACGAGTATGTCCTTTTCACATTTGTGGTACGAGGTAAGTTCGTATGTAAACAATACCATGCTATACATGTATTTAAATGTTATCATTACATGAATTGTACAGATATTAATGTGTATGTAATTAATAGAAATATGATAAGACAAAGCCTTAATAGACGAGGAAAAATCCGTTTGAACCTTAGGAATAGAATAGGATCTGAGTGACATGTCACTAGGAATTATGAGTCTAGATGACTAGCTCGAGAGTGAGCATTGAAATGTCATGAGATATGAGGTAGCTTTAGCTACAATTGAAGCACTTATGTGCAAAGGCTTTTCCGAGTATCTAATTAGTATTCCAAGTGTTCAACGGGCAATCCAAGGAAAGAGTTAATGATGGTCTTAATGAGGTAAGTCATTGGTGAGTATGCACTCGAGTTATGTTACGAGTTGTGCAAGTATGTATACTAATCCTATGAGAATGCCTTGATATGTGATGATCTATGATGCATAATATGTATTCTTACCATGATGGATAAAATGGTATTGTATTAATATTATGAACAATGATCATGAATGAGTAATTTAGCCTTGACAGATTTGAGTTACTGCAGTAGTGTAACTTTGAAAATACACTAAAAATAGTGGAAAATGAGTTAGAGGCAGAATAAAATATAGGATTAAAGCTTAATGAGTCTATTTTCACATGAAAGAAACATAGGAGGAAAAAGAATTCCATATTGTTTGATATTTGAATTCTTGTGAAACAGGGTCTGAATGAATTCGAGATCCCCTATTCTAACTTTAGAAATTCACCAAAAATTGTACAAAAATTATTAAGAGTTATACCTTACATGAATGGATTCCTTATTGAGTCTATTTTTATGGGGAATAAACGACATGGTCGTTGGAATTTTGTACAGGGAGAAATTCGGTTTGTAGTGTACAGGGGTCAGAGTGGTCATACCCTGAAACAGGGGAGACTTTAACTAATAAACTGTACTATTTGGCTTAACTAAAAATTCTGTAAATTTTATGGAAAAAAATAAAATAAGTCTAGTTTCAGGGAAAATTAACGGAACTTAATTCGGAGTTTCGTAGCTCCAAATATAAATAATTTAGTGACCATTGCTCAGAAAGACAGCTTGTAGTAAACTTGAAAATATGTTGTAAACATTGATAAAACACGTTAATGAGTTGCTTATTGTTTTCATATGAACTTACTAAGTGAAAGCTTACCCCCCCTTCTTTCCCATGTTTTCTAGAGTTTCCAGGTTAGCTCGGGTTGGAGGCCGTCAGAGATATTATCACCCTATCGAGTTAACGTTATCGGAGTAAGTAAACTCAAGTGATTCGAGTCTATGGCATGTATAGGGTTTTAATGTGAGTATGTAATATTATGATTTAGCCAAAGGCAGTGGCTTGTTATTAAGGTAGTATTAGTCATGTAAATTGGCCTATGTCGGCTAATGACATTATGGGCCCATATGATTATTCTTATGCATGTATGTTATTATCTCTTGTGATGTGGCTTACAACATGTATGCCTAGAGATTGAATTGAGATTCATTGATGAGCTAGTAACTAATGCAGGATTAAGTGATTGGTAAATAGTTAATAATGCTTCATGAATGGTTTGTGAGGTAATGATAGTTATGTCTAGTATGTGGTAATGATATGGGCAAATTCTATAATATTTATTGCATAAGAAAATAACTTGAGCATAACATGTTTGTAGATGTTTAAGAGCTCATTTATGCCACGTTGTATGTTATTGGATAAGTATGTATCTATGCATGTGGTGTGAGAGTGACAAAAGGCTTGATAATTAGCCTATTTCGCCACACGGCTGAGCACATGGGCGTGAAGCCTTAACGCAAGAGATTTTTCTAAGTTTTCATGAGTTCTCGATTGGGTCCCGAACCGCCCCGAATGCATGTATTGGGCCTCGTAAGCTCGCATAAGGGACAGATTGCATGTGGAAAGAAAAGTTTTTAATTATTTGAGATTTCATGGCCCTGTTTAGTATGGAAGTGTTAGTAAAAGTCAGGTAGCACCTCGAACCCCGTCCCGGCGTCGGATGCGGGCGAGGGGTGTTACAAACCCAAGGTGAGAGATTGATTGAGTTGAGAAAACCATTTTTGCCAGACAATTCGGGGTGGTATTATGTATCGTTATTACGTTATCGTTATCGGGCAACCCAGGGTGATAGATCTATGTATCCATTCTAAGCTCGTGTTGGTTAATAGGGGTATAAACAAATGAATTATTTAAACGACATGTGATGTGATATATGGTATAGAAATACAAAGTGAATTGAATCAAAAACGAACCTGGGTGTCGGTTGTGTATTAATAAGCCATTAGGCTAAAAAATAGCATAAAATGTGGTATGATAAGAGAAGTATGTGCATATATTTATGTACGCTAAAGATGATAAATTATAATTATAATTGTAATTAGATATAGCAAGTTGAAACGAACTAAATTGCCTATGAAATGAATGTTACATAACAAGATAGTATGTTGTATATTGAATTAGTATGCTAACATGAATAAAGTGTGTTATATTAAAATGAAAGGTGATTGGAATGAAATTTGTATATGAATAAGATGTATACATTTACTTGTGTTTATTTAAATCATCTTGAATCATAGATTTACTACTGAGCATTTTGCTTAGCGTACAGTTTGTTTTTCAAGTCAGGTTAGATTCAACTTATGATCCCAAGTGTGGACTTCAGCATCTAATCAAAGATCCCAGACTCAATGATTTTTGTGTACCTCTTTCATTTGTTGTTTGGTATGTACCCAGGTTGTGTCTATTTTGTTACCAAACAATGTCTAAATGCACTTTTTATTTAAGAATGTTAATGTATGTATTGATTAGTTATGTTATAAGTCTTATACATATATGGTCTAAATGGTATGAATGGTATTGATTATGAATATATATATGTATAAGTATTTGGAAGGCAATGCATTAGTTGTTTAGGTTATAAATGATAAGGTATTAGCCTAGTATAGTTAAGGTGTTGATATGTTGAAATTGGTGTTGAAATGCTTGTTTTGATAACTGATCATAATGGTGAGTGTGTGTGTTTATGCTTATAAAATTTGCAGGTTTGTGTACTGAAATTACAAAAATATAATGTAACGTCGTGACATCAAACATACCACGTCTCAACGATAAATGACCTATAATGTCACGGCGAGATAAGAAACCTTGTCATCCCGACGAGACCAAAATAGGATGTCACGTTGCCACAAGGAACTCCCTCACGTCACGATGTCAACCCTATAATTTGAAACTTTTGTAATTTAGTCCTAATTCGATCTTAGGTTAACATTAGAGCTTTTGTAAGCTTCTACAAGACCGAGAATGATTATCTATTGTATTGTTTGCTTATAATTCTTATGTTCGTATGCTTAATGATCTGAATCATTTTATATATGATCGTCGTTGCTTTAGAAACGAATGTACCACCTTATAGACCAGACCCAACGATCAGGTCAGCTATGGGGTGTTATAGTAACACTGAGTGTAGCGACAGGTGATAGTCTTTAAGATCGAGAAAGAGAGATATGGCTGATGATCATGCTTAAAAAAGAAGTAAGTTGAGAGAATTTCAGAGAGAATCCTTTAAGAGTTCAACATGCTGAAAATGCCAAAAGTGCCAAAAGTCCTTTCACCAGCTGTGAAAGGCTCATATTTATCGTGTTTCAGGAATAGGAGTTACAAAGCTGTTAATTAACAAGAGTAATGATAAATACATTTCAATTACAATTGCATAAATGATTCAGAAAGAATGGTGAAAGATTTTGTTGGTGATGGTGAATAGTGAAGAAGAATTCACTATGTTTCTGAAATGAGGGAAAAACACTCGCGACATGTTTAGTTCACTGGAATGGAATAGGGCTATAATGGAATAGCCATTCTTTGGAAATGGAATAGAACTATAATGAAATTTAATAAACATAACAGTGGTTTGGTTGGATGGAATGGAACAAGTATTGTAATAGTATTCATACGTTTGGTTGAGAGGAATAGATATGGAATAGATCACAAGTGACAATTTCATCCTTAGAAATTAAAAATAAAAATAAATATATAATAATATATTGTAAAAATATTTAAATTATATTATATTTTGAATTAAATGAAATAATTACTAATAATGAAAAAATAATTAAATAATATTTTTTATTTTATTTTATTTATTTTTAATATTAATTTTATAAATTTTTGATAAAATATTATATAAATGCATATTATTACTCCATTCACCCCTATAATAGCCTAATCCCAAGCTCAACCACTCTCATTGATCTTTACCATACCATTATTACTCAACCATTACCCTAAAACCACCACTACCATCTACTTTGTTTCATTATTCTCACCATACCAACTTAACGATTCAAAAGCCCCCATTGTCCAAAATCAAACCCCAAATATCAAATCCATCAAACTAACAACACCAGTAACCAGAACGATTCAAAAAATGAAGAGAACAGAGAAGCAAATAAGAAGAAAAAAAGGGGAAAGAGACGGCTTTTAAAACTGACAACACCAACAGCCAAAACGAAACAAATTTCAAGCTTTTCTAAATTAACCCAAAATAAATATTCTATAATTTCAAGATTTACTATATCCCCATCGCTAAAATTGGTTAAAGCTAGTAACCCATTAACCAAAACGTGAAATTGAGAGTTACTCAAATCCAATCTTGATGAATTGAATCGAAGGAAATGGAGATGTACCATGTGTGTCTTTGGATATTTGACATTGAATACGCATTTTGATGGCGAACTGAAAACCTTAGCGGTGTGGTAGATTTGAGGCAAACAAGGAAGAAGAGTTCCGAAACTGAGCAAATGTCTGACCAAAAGAGGGATGGGAATTGGGTAAACAAGTTGGAAATGAATTGGTGATTCTCAATTACGGAATCGAAGGAGGCACCATTGTTACGATGGAATCGATGGGTGAAAAAATTCAGGATAAAATTTTCTAGGGCAAAATTTTGTTATTATGTCCGTTGTTGAAGAGGCTATTCTTAGCCCCCTTCACCAAATGATGATTCGATAAATCAAAAAAATAGGAAAAGGATAGCCATTCGGCCAACTGAAAAGAACATTAAACCAAACCACAACCTCACTATTCATCCAAGAATGAGGAGGGAATGACTATTCCATTCCCCCAACCAAACATGGCGTCGACATCCCGGAAGTAAAGATAACCCAAGAACGTTGCCATATTCTGGGGTTACTTCTACTTCTTCTACTTTGGCAAAGCAATACCATGTGAAAATCTTCCGCGAAACATATTTTGAAACACAAGACGATGGTTGTTCTTGGATGAGAGTTGTTCTTGAATAATGATTATTTTAACTTGTTCCAAACGTGAGTTGTTCTTGATATAGTTATTCTCAATGAAGATGTTGTTCCAACTAAAAGTTGTTCTGTGGTGCTGCTTTTCTTAGCAAAGCTTGTTTTGAATAATGGCTCTTTCGAAGAAAAATAATTTTTTTCTAAATACAAGTTTTTTCCAAATAACGATTGTTCTAGACATAACTATTCCTAAGATGTCATTATTCTAAACAAGAGTTGTTTCAAACTTTAATTGTTCTCAAATAGCAACTACACTGGATAACAGTTGTTCTAACTAAAGCCCTGTTATGAAAATAGCTTGTAACAATCCAAACTTAGCCTAGACGTTATGGCTATATCTAGAGGTGTTACCGTAAAATGGCAGAGAATCTAAATTTTGTATATTTTGAAAATGTTGTAAACTCTTATTAAACAAAAGCCCGATTAATAAAAAAAAATATCTTACTTAGCCATTTTGTTGAAAACATTGTTTATTTACACTTTTTGAAATCGTATATTCTTGTAGCGGAAATTCTTAAAAAGTTAAATTTTGGAAAACATTTATTATTATTTGGAATCCATTATTTTTGCGGGAAAGTGAATTTTGTCGATAAAACGTTTAAACCGTATTGTGCAAAATATATGAAAATAAAGTCCAAAATCCAAAAATAGTCCAAAATATCATGACTGTCCAAAATTTATAAAACTCTCAAATCCAAATTTAAATAAATCAAATATACGAAAATGAAGTTATAACTGAGCTCCTGTCACACCGATCCGCCCAAGTCCGAAGGTTAAATAAAAGTGACAGACAAATAGAAAGTAAGTTTTCATAACTCAGTGTGTAACTTTAAACCAAATAGAATCACTGATTTAATTTCAGGTTTATAACATAGTAGAGCAGATACATAACACATATCATATACAAAATTAGAATCAGATGCAAATTTACAATCCTACCCCCATCCGCTACACACCATCTTCGACCATCCCTACACATCATATAGGGTCTTTAATACCCATCAAGCCCTACACACCTCTTAGTGTCGGCATGACGGTTTTAAGAACATTTGTAGTAGAGTTGCCAGTGTATTAGGCAATTTATCACCGTTTATAGAATCAAATATATGTGACTGAGCCACCAAAGACAATAAATTATTACACTGCCCACACTTCCTTCCCATCCCAGATGCAAATGCAGTACTAATAGATATTAGATATATTACGATGTACATGCTCAGAATAATAGATATAGAGCACATATAACATTTTTTTTCTAGATTATAATAGCATGTTACAAATTTTACTTATCTTATAAAATTTCAAGCAGGCATATTTATATCAAATTTCACACTAACGGCTGGCTAGAAATCATGTTTTATAGCTTAATTATAACATATCCACCCCAAGGTAAGCCTACATTTGAACCAAAAAATGTATACGAGCCTAGAAAAAATTCATAATTTGGGCCCCCATGGCCTAAATGGCTAGCCCGTGTGGCCCACACGATCTAGCACACATCTGTGTGGTCCACACGCCCATGTGGCTCACATTGACCAAATAGCCCAAACCGTGTGTGACACAGGGTCTATCACATGACCTCCCACACGGCGTGGCACACGGTCATGTGACATTAACTGTACAAATTTTTGGCTTTCGCCATTTGTTGTTTTTCATATTTCTCATTACACACTAAATTATGAAAACTCACTTTCTGTTTGTCTGTCACTTTCAGGTAACCTTTGGACTTAGGTGGCTCGGTGTGACGGGAGCTCGGTTATAACTTCATTTTTTTATATTTGATTTATTTAAATTTTGGTCTGTTAGGATATTTTGGATTGTTTTTGGGTTTTTGACTTTATTTTCGTATTTTGCATAATACAGTTTAAAATTTTTATCGACAAAATTCACTTCCCTGGAAAAAGAACGAATTTCAAATAACAAACAGTGTTTTCCAAAATTTAACTTTCTAAGAATTTTCGCTGCAAGAATATACGGTTCAAAAAACGTAAATAAATTGTCGAAACCATTTTTAAATCGGGTTTTGGAAAATGGGAATCGACTTTAAGAAAAACGAAAACGGGAGTCGCCACCAATCTTTTTAGGTGTGATTGGATCACCAATAAATCATTAGTTTTGGTCTACGAAATAAAAAGAACGGGTTCGGGAGTCGGTTATGTACGAGGAAGGATTAGTATCCTCGTAACGCCCAAAAATTGGTACCCAATTAATTATCAAATGTCTTTAAGGTCGGAAATTTAAAAGATTTAAGATGCAATCCTCTTTAGAATATTTTGATTAGGGTTCACTTGTATCAAACGAATCAAAATATCTCATCCAGTAAGTTAGGACACAATATTTTTAAGACATTCGAAACTAAACTAGCTTTTTTGAAAATCTCTATCTCGAAATGACAGAACGCCACATCTAGTAAGTTAGGACGCAATGCTTTGAAATTCCAAAACAGTTGCTCATATTTTGAAAACCTTAAAAAACTTGGAAGGGTGCTTGACTATTCGAACTCAACGAGAAAAATTGCAACCCAGTAAGTTAGGGCACTACTTTTCTCGAAATTTCCGAACACCAAGCATTGCCTTTATTTTTTTTTGAAAACTTTAGAGTCTCGTTTTTTAAAATCGATGCATGAAGGAGCATATTAACATAACATACGAGATAACATGTTATAATAATAGGTAAACAAAAGCACAATAGCATAAATATCATACATTAACTAACATATATATATAAGAAACATGGCAAATTTAAAATAAGTAAAATATACATAAAACACGATATATATTTAAGAAGAATATGTGAAAACACATAAACATGTAATTCATCATATATTTAAACATATTGATAATAAAAATGATGCATGATATACAATTTGACACATATATATATAAAAAAATACAATAAAAATAATAATATGTCATGCACTCAACATTTAATAAAATTATGAGACCAACATCTAATATATTGACATAATATAAAGAAAGGTTCAATATATATATTAAAATATAAAATAAAGTGAGTAATTATTGATAAAAAATACCTAAAATATAAATTAAAAATGTTTAAAATAAGTTATATATAATAATATAATATGAATAAAATATAAGGAAATATAATATAATAAAAACATAATAAGTAGTTTGCATAAAATATAGTAAAATAAATAGTATAAAAACAAAATAAATAATATATAAAAATATAAGAAAGATAGATATTATAAGGAATATTAAATAATAAAATATAGTATGTAATAAAAAATTCATAAATAATTATAATGAAATATAATATGGTATACGTATATTATAAAATAAATAGGATATGAGTAATTTTCATAAGAATATTATAAAATAAATAATATACATATATAAAATATATAAATAAAGAAAATGTGTAATATATATAAATGGAATATGAATACTATTATAAATATCGATAATATATACTAGTATTTATTAATAATTTTTTAAAATTTATTTGCCATTTACAAATTTAGTAAATAGTAATACAATTTTATAAAAATATACAAAGAAATATATAAAATAAAATATATAATATAATATAATTTATAGATAAAATATATGATAAAATAATGTATTGGATAATAACAATAATATATAACTAATATTTATAAAAATATATAAAGTATTTAAAGTAAATTAAAATATAAAAAGGATTAAAATTGAATTTAATTAGAAAATCTAAGGTTAATCTGCAAAATAGTAAAAATTCTGGGCCTGATTTCAAATGCGTGTTAAATTCAGAGGACTCACTGGGCAATTAGCCCTAATCCTAAAAAACGACGTCGTTTCCCAGAATAAATTCTACTGGCCATTGGGACTAAATTGAATTAAATGTAAGAAGTTAGGGCCAATTTGAATAAACATAAAATGAAATTGTAAATATTAAAAAGGAGGAAGGATCAATTGGGGAATTTACCCAATTCACAAAAACACGCGGATCCTCCCCGGGTAATCGGGTCAACACGCGGATCCTCTCTTTTGAAACGATGCTGTTTTAGTGCTTATCAAGCTAAGCCAAAACGACACCGTTTTTGTAGGACTATAAATGTTAAAACCTTAACCTAAAATTCATTTTAGTACCCCACTTTAAAAAAAATTGAAAATTCTCTGAAAAGGAGAGAAGGGTAGTCCGCCTTGGTCTTGAATACAATCAAGATTGCTTGCACCGCGCCTCCACGCTACCGTCGTGACGTGGTGGTCGAGGTTTAAAACCTTCGTCCTTCCGCAGGTAACTCCTTTTCTTTTGAATGGTACTAGTTTTTAAAAAAAAAAACAATTTGTATATTCATCTAAGAAAAGAGAAAAGAAACGAAATATGAGATAAAAAATCACCTTCTAAAATAAACTCTGTTTCTTATTTCTTCTGTGGGTAATATCTGTATGTATTTTATTTCTGTAAAAAAAATCTCCCTTTTTACACCGTATTTTACATCCATTTATACTGTTTACAAATAAATCTTAGAAATAAAAATAAACCCCGATTCTGATTCTTGATTTGCTTGCTTCTTTCCTTTTCTTGCACGTTAATGACACAATCTTCGGCGGTGGGTCATGATCCATGCGCCGATTGCGGTGTGACATGGGGACTGGAACCACGGCGCTGATGGTGGCTACTGGAACGGCGCAATTTGAAAAGGCGTGTCTTTTAGGATGGTTGCGGCACCTAGGGTTTCTGATACCCGTATTCTGTTAACATCTTGGGCCGTTTGGGCTTTGTGTGCTTTGGGTCGAGGGTGTAAATGGGTCTGCTGGGTAATTTTAGGCTTGCTAGGTTGTAACCGGGCATAAGGTTTAGGCCAATTGATTTTGGGCCTACGGGTTAGTGGGCCATGTATTGTAAATGGACTGTAATAAACATTTATTTGTTTATCTTTTATTCCTGGTTTTATTTGTTTAATTATAGGCCCGGGCAAATTTAGGTTATTACATAAATAACGTTTTCAACAAAACGACTAAGTAAGATATGTTTTTTTTTTTATAAATCGGGTATTTGTTATTAAAGGTTTACGACATTTTCAGAATATATGAAATCTAGATTCTTCGCCATTTTACGGTAACACCTATAGATCTGGCCATAATGTTTAGGTCGGGTTTAGAGTGTTACATTGCTATTTTGTACATAGCTATTCTTGAATAATTGTTGTTCTGAACAACAACTATTCTAAGCAAGAGTTGTTGTTCCAGAAGATATGTTTGGTAGCCCAATTTCCTAAAATATAATATTCTTTATTTCAGGGAAGTGATACTTTTTGCCTCTGCATAATAATTGTTAGTAGAAAAAGTTCTCATGCAAGAACAGTGTAGTAAAAATAAATAACTCATGCTATGTAGAAAAAGAAAGAAAAAAAATTTCCTCTTTGTTGCCCCTGCATGAGTTTTTATTTTTATGAAAGAATAGAAGAAAATAATTCATGCATAAAATAAATTGTATTATGTAAAAGCATAATGATGTTTTCTCTTTAAAAAAAGTAAGAATCGAGCGCTAGAACATTTTTCTAAAACTTTTAGAAAAACAAGATACATAAAAAAATAAAATTAGGAAAAACATGCATGAGGTGTGCCGAAAAATTTGGGAAGATCAAGTTATAATTTTCTAAAAGAGCTTGTCTTGCTTTTCCCTAAAAATTAAGCTAGTGTTTTTCTTTAAAAATTTGAGAATAACTAGATATAGTGTTTCACTAAAAAACTGGGAATATCTTGTTGTAATGTTTTCATAACAACTTGGTATAATGTTTCCAAAAAAATAATGGAAACAACAAGTTATAGTGTTTTTGGAATAACCTTTGGTAACTTTTACTAAAACAATGGGAACAACCAGTAAAGTGTTTCTGGAACAACATGTAATAGTGTTTCCTTAAAAAAAAAAATTAGGAACACCTAAGTATAGTGTTTTGGGAACAACCTTCCATAGTGTTTCCCTAGAAAAGTAGCAGCAACTTACCATTTTATTCTTGGAACAAACTATTTTATCTTTTCTAAAATTACAATAATAATTTATTATTAATAATAAAGTAAATAAATAATTTGCATGCAATTTTAAACTTCCCATTATTTTAAGAAATAAAATTAATGAATAAATAAATGCCATATAGATGATGACATAATAGAAAAGCCATTGAAATATATAGGAATCTCTATTGAATTTTCAGTGTTATTCTAATAATATGAATACATTTCTTTATTCTTAAAAAAGTAACCATTTTCATTAGTATAAGAAAAAAGTTAAGAATATTTATAACCAAGGAGAACCATTCTCAACTTCACATTGAGGAGAGAATATCTCTTGACCTAATGTTTAGGAGATCTATTATGTTTAGGAGATCTATTCAATCTTTTTATAAAGCATTATGACAACGATCATTGTATAAATCTGAGCTAGAATAAACGATAAAGTTCCAACTAGAGTAATAGAAGCAACATATAGCCAAAGTATAAGCAATAAAGCTGTGACTATAAGTTATAAAGTGTAGCTAAAATATGAACGATAAAGTTGTAGTTGAATTTTCATGTTTTGATAAAATATCATACTCATACAAAAGGGAGTAGAAGTATGAATTCCTTCTATATTAGATTGTGCTAGAAAAGGAAAAGTAAAAGAGTCTCATACATGGTATTTTTTGATATATTGAAAGTTGATAGGCATTGTGAGAACAGTGTTCTTAGGATTCAACAACTTGCAAAATTCATTCTTATTGACTTTATGAAAAATATATGGTCCTTCTCATTTTGGAGTAAAATTAGAAGCATGTGTTCCTTTTTTGATGTCATATGTAACATGTAGCACCACCTCTCCCTCTTCAAAATTTCTCATTTTCACCAGTTTGTCATATGCTTTACTCAATCTTCTTTGGTACACTGATAAGTTCTTCTTTGCTTTATGTTTCTTTTCTTCTAATGCTTCAAGCTATAGTGTTCTCAAAGTATCATTATCGAACTCGACACTCAAAGCAAGTTTTGTAGAAGTAGAACAACTTCAGTTTCATAAACTAGTGAAAAAGGAGTTGCCTTTGTAGGACCATGCTTAGAAGTTCCATATGCCCACAACGCCACTGGAATTGATTCACATCATAACTTCAGCTCTTCATGGACCATTTAGCTAAAGATCTTTAGTAGGGTTTTGTTAGTAGCTTTAGCTTCGCCGCTTCCTTTTGGATAATAAGGCGATGACTTTGCATGATCAAGATCATACAAAGCAAGTAGTTCCCTTACATTGGAATTTATCAAAAGGCGTTCCATTATCTGAAAGGAGATTCTTAGGTATTTTGAATTGAAAAATAATGTTATCTTTGATGAAATTGGCCACAGTCGGACCTGTTGCATTTTTCAAAAGAATTGTTGAGACCCATTTTGTGAAAAATTTTGTTGCTACTAGTATCCATGTGTAACCTTTAGATCGAGGATTGATCGGACCAATCAAATCAAATAACCAAGTATAGAGAGGCCATGGAGTAAAGATGTTGTGAAGCTCTACCACTGGAGCATGTATAACATTTCCATGAACTTGGCATTGGTGACACTTTCTTGCATGACTCAATGCATCTGCTTCTATAGTACGCCAATAATATCCAATATCCAAGAGTTTTTTAATAAAGCTTTTTGCCCCTTCATGTTCTCTGCTGCTTCCTGATCTGCAATAATTTGCTATGTCAAATTAGGCTCCCTGATATACTTAATGAGCTTATTCTCGAGTAATTTTCATGTCTTTTTAGTAAATTTTGTTTAATCTTCTTTCTTTAGCTTTAATAAGCTATTTATACATTTTATGCTTATTTTGTGCTATTTTGAGACCAAAATTTACTAAGGGTTCCATTTGGATTCTAATGAGTGATTGAGTGTTTTGTAAACCATGCCACAAGCAGAGGTATCACAACATTGAAACTTGGATATCGCAACACCTCTCTCTAATCTGAAATGAAAAAGAAAAAGAGCCATCTATAGTGGTACCGTGATACCTTCCCCTAGGTATCATGATACCCCTGTCACATGGGGACACAAAATGACATCATGGGTAGTTTCTGTCCACCTAAAGCACTAATCAATAATTAGGCATCCAATGGCATGTTGGTCATAAAAATAGGGTTTTAATCAGTCTTTAAAAGCCACTTTTGGATGAATGAAAAGAGTTTTTCTATCATATTTTCCTTAGTTTTAGGTTTGAGTTAGGGTTTTTCTTTTCTTTTCTTTTTCTTTTCATTTTTAGTTTAGGTTTTCTCTTTTTTTTTTAGATTAGATTTTATTCTTGTAGTTTTATTTCTTCTTTCTTGTAAAAGACTTTGTAAATAAAGATGGATGAAT
Organism: Gossypium arboreum; assembly: GCF_025698485.1. NCBI lineage: Eukaryota > Viridiplantae > Streptophyta > Magnoliopsida > Malvales > Malvaceae > Gossypium > Gossypium arboreum. The sequence continues at coordinate 5,738,834 of NC_069081.1, forward strand.
CTTTTGGGTGCCATTGGTTCCACATCTAAATGAACATTTCTTATCATTATCTCTATATTGTGCTTATTAACTATTCGATGATATGTCTGTTTGGATGTTGAGCTTTATTATGTGCTAAATTGTTGAATTGTTGGTTGATTGGTTGTTTGTTAGTTTAAGTTAATGTCTATTCTTAATTGATTGGTTGTTCTATTATATCTAAATAATTAATACATTAGAATTGATGCCTCTAGCGGAAAACCTAGATAAACGAGATCGACAGGATAGTTTATCCTTAGATAGTTTGATATAATTGTGCCGAATAGTGAGATTGAGAGGTAATCTCTATGCCTAGGTGAGATCGAGAGGTAATATTATGTGGTATCTTTTAGTTTAAGATGAGACCAAGAGGAGATTCATAACTACGAGTGGCAATCAATATAATTGGTATAGGTTCATTAGTTTAATTAGCACTCAACTAATCAATTGACCATCATTTAATCATTTACATTATCTAAAACATTAGGAAGAAAGTTTTTCTTAGTTAGTTTATTTTAGTTTATAAACAATTTTATTTGGTATTGCACTAATAATTTCCGACATGATTAGATTAGTAATTGTTTAACTTGTAATTAACTTGATAAACACATTTACCACTTGGCAATCCTTTAGGTTCGATCATTGGGATACTCCAGTGTACCATTGATACTACAAAATTTACAACGAACACTGTACACTTGCAGTTAAAACCGCACCTTTAAAATTGCTTTACAAAATTGTCTGTTTTATGCATACGCGCCATAGCGGTCACTTCCATTGTGTATTTTCTCCAATAATGGATGTATGCCAGCTGGAGAAACATACTTTAAAGGTCTTCCTAAAAATAAGATCCGAAACAAATCTTTCTTATTCATGAAAAATCTTTGGGCCTTTCTCATTCATGAAAAATCTTTGGAAGAAAACCATTCTTAAGATAATCAATATACAACCTTTGTCAATCATCTGCACTCTTTATAAAGTTGTATTCACAAATATTTAGAGGTTTAACATATAGAACAAGACTATTGGAGTTGTAGCGTGCCATTGGACATTGATGGATAAAAATACCCTGCTCATTGTAGTAAGCGGTGTAATTGTATCACCCCATACCCGACCCGATTGTTAGGTCTGAGCTACAGGATGCCACATTTGTTCATGGAGCAACTACGATCAAATCTAACCAATTTAAACCAATTGACTTTTAAATACGAGCAATAAAGGAATATGATATAATATACAAACCTTTTTGAGTCTTATACGAGCTTACAAAAGCTCTAATGATAATCTTAGGTGTAATTAGGACTAAACTATAATGTGTTCAATATTTTGGGTTGACGTTGTGACTTCAAGGGTTCCTTCTTATGATGTTGGAAAAAATCGGTTCAAAAATGATTTTCACAGTTTCCTTACACAATGGAAAATTAAAAATTTGAAAACTAAGACAGTTTATGATATTTATAACAATAAATTTTTTCCAAAATTGAACTTATATTTTCAATTAGATGGATCATTTTCGTTCCCAACTTTTAACCAAATAGACTTCTCTGTTATTCCCATACCACCAACTACTTTAAATTTGGGCTCGAACGAATTCAACTCAAACATAGAACCATAAATTAATTATTTTACTTTCAGTTAATTATTTTACTTTCAGTGGAAAAACAACAAGTCCCTCTTTAATACATAGTGATAAAATTGTTATTCTCGATGTCGAAACCATTTTTAAATCGAGTTTTAGGAAAATGGGAATCGACTTTAAGAAAAACGAAAACGGGAGTCGCCACCAATCTTTTTAGGTGTGATTGGATCACCTTATAAAATGTTTTGTTTTAAAACATTAATTTTGGTCTCTGAAAGTCGAGAAAATAGATTCGGAGTCGATTCACGTGCGAGGAAGGGTTAGCACCTCGTAACGCCCAAAAATTGGTACCTAATTGATTATCAAGTGTCTTTAATGTCGGAAATTTGAAAGTTTTAAGATGCAAACCTCTTTTAATTAGAATCTCTCAATTTTGAAAATTAAGGCTCACTTATTTCAAACGAGTCAAAACATCACATCCAGCAAGTTAGGACGCAACATTTTAAAACCTTTGAAACTAAGCTCGTCTTTCAAAAATTTCTATCTCGAAATAACAAAACGCCATATCCAGTAAGTTAGGACACTATGTTTTGAAATCTCGAAATAATTGTTTAAGTTTTGAAAACTCAAAATCACTTAGAAGGGTGCTTGACTATTCGAATTTAACGAGAAAAGTCGCAACCCAGTAAGTTAGGGCATTACCTTTCTCGAAGTTTCCAAACATCAAGCATTGCCTTTTAATTTTTTTTTAAAAAAAATCTTGGAATATTATTTTTAAATGACGTTTTAGGATGACATATTAATGCATCATGAAGCATATATGTACAAAATATTCTAACATTTCCATACAAACATTGTAACGCCCCAATTTTCGAGAATTCTGTGAATGTTGGCAAAATTTCATGCTTTGATTTTGTCATTTGTGAGTGAAATTATGAAATAGGACCTATGTGAAAATGTTTGAAAATGCTATAGGCTAATTTGTAGTGGCCAAATAAATAGTAGTGCAAAATAGGAGGATTTGCATGTCAAACCTCCCATTTTACAAGAAGTGGCCGGCCATCATGTTGTTGTAGACAATATGTGCACTTGATATCCATAATTTATGGTACAAATTGATAAAATTGATAATGGGTTAGGTAAATATTCTATGATAATGGGTTAGGTAAATGTTCCATGATAATGGGTTAGGTAAATGTTCCATGATGGGTATTTCATGTCTTTTGTATTAAAGAATTAAATGGATGAAATATGAAATTTTATTAAAAAAAAAAGGGGTGAAAAGAACAAAGTTTTGTCTATCTTTGTTCATCATAGCCGAAAGTTAGAGAAGAGAAAGGAGAGGAGAAAGCTCTTGAATGTTCGGTCACCTAGAGAAGAAAATTGAAAGCGGTTCGTGTGTGGATCTCGTCAGCATATTGTCGCAAACAGGTGTGTAACTAACACCTTCTTATAGACTAGATCGGCACAAGCCGAAAAGCTGAAATGCTGAAAAGCCGGTATTTTGAGATCTTGCGAGTGTGTGAATGCTCATGAGATTAATAGTTTGATGTATATGGTAAATTAAAGTGATAAGACTGCAGAGTGCGCGATTCTGTGCATTTCGATATTTTTGGGCTTAATGGGACAAAAACGAGATAATGTGCCAACGGACCCAAATTGGTAAGAAAACGCGGTAAGTGTTTCTGATCGTACGTAAATGGCTATGTTATGTATGAACACCTTAGGAATAGTTAAATTACTTGAATACCCTTATGTATGCAAAATTACCATTATACCCCTAGGGTTACTTTTGACTGTAAAGCATGACGATCTGATTCTGTATGAAGTATGCCATGATTATATATCTGTTGTATGGGGACTTGGGTTATACTATGGAGGAAGTATCCTGGTGGCTATGCCACAATTATCTGATCTGGTGGCTCTGCCACATATATCTGTCCTGGTGGCTATGCCACAATTATCTGATATGGTGGCTCTGCCACATATATCTGATACAGTGGCTCGCCACAATATTCATATCTGGTGACTTCGTCACAATATCCGCGACCTTATACGATTTACGTGGTGTGTAGCGGTTGGGTGGGCCGAGTAGTCTCCCACATGGTGTAAGGCTAGTACGGGGTGTTATGGATGAATCTGGTTGGGTTTCGCATAAACATGTAATATCATTACGCTACATTATGGGCCTATGGGCTTTATTACAATTACATTGCGGGCTAAGGCCAACTTATTCTACTACGTGGTTTGAGCTAATATAGGCTATGATTGGGTTAATTTACACACTGAGTTTCCCCAAACTCACCTCTTTTATTTTCATCCACGCAGGTAATCCCCAACCATAGTGGGCTTGACGCTGTGAGGGAATTCGGAGTGGCCACCCGTTCTGAAAGTTTGATTTTCTTCTGGTGAACTGGACATCTTTTTATTTACGTTTGAAGTTTTGGGTTTTTAAATGTAATAAGGCCGCTTAATTATCTTTGATGGTTTTAATATGTATTACTAAGATAGGTATTACTTATTTTAACTGTTGAAATTGGATAGCTTTAGGGTGTGTTTTCAAAAACAACAATTGATTTCAAAATAACACGACAACAAGCAAAGGTTCCACAATGAAAGTATTTTCCAAAATTAATCACTTTTCCTAAAAATGACTTAATAAAATCGGTTTCATAGAAATATCCATGATGTTAAAGTGTGGCAATGGAGGTATGCATGTCTAGGATTGGATCCGAAGGGAGCTTGGTACTCAAGCTGTCCAATGAACTCACCACCTCTTTTCCGATTTCCTACCTGGTGCACAGCTTCCATTCACTTTAACCTATAATGAAATTATCTTTTAAACACTAAGTAAATTTTTCTGGATCAACAATATAAAATGTTTTGAACGCTTTGATGTGGCATGTCGGATCCGATCATAACGTCTGGACCGGGTTTGGGGTGTTACATTTAGTGGTATTAGAGCCTAGGTTGTAACAACTCGGCTATGGAATGGGTTTACAAAAACAAAGATTTTCGAAAGAGAAAATTTTATAAAGAATGCAAAAAACTCGATTTTCAAATTTTAGATCTTTATAAGGTGGCATTCCAAATTCCGGCTTAAGTCTGTAAGTATTCTGAATTTTTCTGAATATTTTCCTAAATTATCTGTCTGTACGGAAACCCTATTAGGATAATCTAGATAAGATGATACTGAAACCATAGGAAAATCTGATAAGAGACTGAAACTGTAACTAGACTTCGATTCTGCGAAAATAAACTCTGAACTACTGTCTGATTCATAAAACATTTGTAATAAACACTGGAATATTAATTGATGCATAAAAATTCGTAATCAAGATAATACGGTATGAGTACAAGAGGCCGTGGACGGAGCCAAGGAAGTGCTCGAGCGAGATCTTCGTCTTGAGACATATGCTTGGTGGTGGATGCACCGGTACCACCGCAATGAGGCAGGGCTCATGATCATGGTGCTGAGGATGATGCCCTATCACAGGCAATGCTTCGTGTTCTGGAAAGGGTTGCCGGGGCAAGTACGGGCAATGGAGTTCGGGGATCTATTTCTGAACGACTTCGGGCTAACGGAGCGGAGATCTTTAGGGGCGTGTCTGGTATAGCCCCGAATGTGGCGGAATATTGGTTGGAGGCCACAGAACGGATTATGGACAACTTGGACTGCTCTGAGGAGATTGTGAGTGGGGTATCTGTACTAAGTCCTTTGGGTCACTCGGTTAGGGTAGACAAACTGTATAGGGATGTACCCTTAGAAACTTAAGGTAGGATTTTCCGGGGAGATCGATGGAGTTACGGTTCGAGAGTTTGATCTTATTTTGGGAATGGACTGGCTTGTTAAGCATAAGGCGACCCTGGATTGTGCTGCTAAACGAATGGTGTTAAGGACCACAAAGGATGAGGAGGTTATGGTGATGGTGAGCGAAGGGATTATTTGTCCAATGTGGTGTCGACATTAAGAGCTGAGAAGTGGATTCGGAAAGGTTGTGAGACCTATTTGGCATTTGCAAGTCAGTCGAAAGAGGAGGGACTGACAGTGGATAAGGTTAGGACCGTAAAGGAGTTCCAAGATGTTTTTCTGAAGGAGCTTCCAGGATTGCCTCCGAACCGAGAAGTTGAGTTTGGAATAGATTTGTTGCTTGGAACGGCGCCTGTGTCCATCGCACCGTATAGGATGGCACCGAAGGAGTTAGTGGAGTTAAAGGCTCAAATTCAAGAGTTATTGGATAGGGGCTTCATTAGGCCAAGCGTGTCTCCATGGGGAGCACCGGTGCTATTCGTGAAAAAGAAGGATGGTACGATGCGGATGTGCATTGATTATCTCCAGTTGAACAAACTGACGATTAAGAATAAGTATCCACTGCCAAGGATTGACGATCTGTTCGACCAGCTTAGAGGAGCTTCTGTATTTTCCAAGATCAACCTTCGATCTGGATATCATCAGTTAAAGGTCAAGGAGGCAGATTGTAACACCCCTAACCCGAGACCGTCGCCGGAGTCGAACACGAGGTGTTAACAAACTTCAAACCACTTATTGATAATTTCCCAGACAAGCTGCCAATCTGTGTACTAGTCGCTTCAAAAATCATAACTTGAGTTATACAACTCGAAAATCAGTTTCGAAATTTTTCCCTGAAACTAGACTCATATGTACATCTACAGATTTTTTTCTAGAATTTTTGGTCAAGCCAATTAGTACAGTTTATTAGTTAAAGTCTCCCATGTTACAGGGGTCGACTACACTGACCTTCGTGCGTTGCAACTCGAATAACTCCCTGTGAAGGGCTTCAATACTGATACCGTTTGTTTCTATAGAAACTAGACTCAAAAAGGAATCTATAAATATATGGCATGATTTCTAAATGTATCGGGTTAATTTATAATGAATTTTCAAAGTCGGAACAGGGAATCCAGAAACTGTTCTGGCCCTGTTTCACGAAAACCCAAATATCTCTTAACATACAACTCATATGACCGTTTCGTTTCTTCCATATGAATATAGATTCATCAAGGTTCATTTAAATAATTTATTCACTATTTAATTTCATTCCTACTATTTTTAGTGATTTTTCACATCCACATCACTGTTGCTGCCAGCATCTATTTCTAGGGTAGACTTTCTCTAACACATAGTTTCTATGATTCAACCACCCATTTTTCATATATAGTCCAAAATATAATCATGATGACCCATTCTAATGGCTGGTCATTGCCAAACATTTTCGTGCCTCTTAATGAGCATATACATACCAAATGATTATAACATTATGCTCAAAACATTTATAAGCCATTTTCGCATGGTTATTCGAAATTTTACATACCAAGTTCAAACAAAACATAATAGCCTATACATGCCGAAATGTTCTCTTAGACCATCTAAGAAGAAGATACCAAAAAGTCGCTAGTCGGTGTGATGACTTCGATGACGGTCCCGAATACGCAAAAAGTCGAGTCCAAGAAACCTAAAATAGGTGACAAGCAAACACCAAATGAGTATATAACTCAGTAAGTCATAAGTAATGCACTACCAACCATTAATAACATTATCGCAAAAGGAAACAAAATGGAACGAGGCTAATTACTCCATTCAAACCGAACTATACCATAGTTCCTTAGACCATTCGATTCAACCACATACCAAGTTACACATTCACATTCCATATACTAATCAATAGGATATTTGAAGCATTTCTATACACCATTTTGTTTTCGTCACAATCATACATCTACATGACCTTTCACTCATTCCACGATAATTCTTATGTACGTGACTTCAATTTACATTGTCACATAGGTTCAAACTTACCAAGCTCAACCCCAAATATAAACATAGCGCCTATTAGCCATGAACTCAAGGTACTTACCCGATCCGCTGTCCGTGATCAACTCAATAGTGAGTCCGCACACTTAGTGCTATATAATCAACTTGCACACTTAGTGCTATATGATCAAACTCGCACACTTAGTGCTGTACAAGTTTTAAACCCGCACACTTAGTGCCATTCTCATGATCACAAATGTTTATACCCGCACACTTAGTGCCGAAATCAACAACTCAATACATCTCACCTCTTTTCCTTTCATTCAATACTTCCATCACCACATACATACATGTATATAAATTCATCATTCCTTTCGGCATAATTATATAGACATTATGTCTATTCAAATCAATACAAAATATATGCTTAGTGACTTACCTTGTGTTGGGTAAAATAGTCCAAGTCGGCTACTCGATGACCTTCGTCTTTCCCTTGCTTAATTCTCCTTCTTTAACTCCTTGAGCTTAATCAATAAATCAACTAGTTTAACCATCTTGCTAAACATTCATAATTCAATTACACATGCATATGTATGTTTGTATATTCGGCAACCATCCTCACTTATTACCCATTTAGTCAATAATCTAAGCCAAGATAAGGCTTCAATATGGTTGCCTCTAACCGAATACATGCACACCAATCTACTTCATTTGGCCGAATATGCATGTCTATGTTGAGGCCGATTTTACACTTAATACTACACAAAAAAACAGCATACATTTTACTAACTAACGCATTACATATTGTAGCTCAATACACATCTCTCGTTTACTTCATAACAAAGCAACATCACAAGCAAATATACACCTTAAAATAGTATATATGTCATACCAATACATCATGTGCAAACATATATTCATGTAGGTGCAAGGGCGAATCTCAAGTTGTTTATATCCAAATATAAACACATATCCAAAGCTCAAATCTTACCTACCATGCAACATGCATGAATCATACTTATGGATATACCATGACCGAATACATCACAACACCATAATTTTGGTCATGATTAAGCAAAGAACTTAATGTCTTACTCAAAAATACTAAAAAGAAAGTCCAAGAGCCATCAATCCACCATCACATATACTATTAGCAAGCTTCATATTTAACATGCAATGGCATTAACACAAAATCCACCTTGGCCAAATACCATCCCCATGATATAACAAAGATTTGAACCATGGGCTAATAAGAACATCAAGCTAGCAACTAAAAACATGCATGAATCTCATGGCACAACCTCAAACATACCTTAATCTTGATGCAAGTATAGCCAAATCTCTTCCTAATCCCCTTCCAAACCAAACATGAAGCAAAAATTCCTTCCTTCCTCTTTGGTATTTTCGGTCAAGAAAGAATGAAATGGATGAGCAAAATTTTTTTTCTTTTCTTTTCTTCAATGCACGACAAAGGGGGGGTTCACTCACACACATTTTTTTTTTCTTTCTTTATTACCCATACTTATTTGTTTATTGTTTCTCCCTAATGCACCAACAAAACATGTTTCATGACATGTTTAGCCCATACTCCTTGTCATGGCCGCCACCTCCTATAAAAGAGGGATATTTGACATGCAAGGCCATTGTTTTGCATGCATGCTTTAATTAGTCATCACACATTTCCCCATCATACTTTCAAAGTTTTCTACTAGGTCCTTTCTAGTGAAATTCACATTTATAACTCTAAATCAAACATCAAAAAATGTCACACACGAATTAACACATATCATAAGCATCAAAATGAGCATTAAATTATTTTTATTCCTCGGTTTTGCGGTCCCGAAACCACATTCCGACTAGGGTCAATTTTGGGCTGTCACACAGATATCCAAAAGACAGCATTCAAGACTCGGTATGGTCATTACGAGTTTCTGGTTATGCCATTTGGACTGACGAACGCTCCTGCAGCATTTATGGATCTGATGAATCGTGTGTTCCAACCATTTTGAGATCAGTTCGTAGTCGTCTTTATTGACGATATCCTGGTATATTCTGAAATTGAAGCGAAACATGATGAGCATCTCCGTATAGTGTTACAAGTGTTAAGGGAGAATGAACTCTTTGCGAAGTTCAGCAAGTGTGAATTTTGGTTGAGGGAGGTAACCTTCTTAGGACTTGTGGTCTCTGCTGAGGGGATTAAGGTGGACCCTCGGAAAATTGAAGCGATTTTGGAGTGGAAGCCACCTAGGTCGATGTCGAAATACGGAGTTTCCTAGGGTGGCGGGATACTCTGAAAGGTTTGTGGAAGGTTTTTACGTGATGGCAGATCTTTGACAAAACTCATAAGGAAAGGAGTACCTTTTGAATGGACTAAGAAGCGGGAAGCTTTTGAGAAGTTAAAGAAAGTTCTGATGAAGCACTGTGTTAATTCAAAGAGTCCAGGAAGGATTTTACTGTGTATAGTGACGCATCACACGTGGGTTTGGGCTACGTGTTAATGCAAGAGGGTAAGGTGGTTGCATATGCATCACGATAGCTTAAGCCTCATGAGGGGAACTATCCTACTCATGATTTGGAGTTGGCAGCAGTGATATTCACACTTAAGATTTGGAGACATTACTTGTACAGAGAAAGGTGTATTATATACATTGACCATAAGAGTCTTAAGGATTTGTTGACTCAGAAGGAGCTGAACTTTAGGCAAAGGAGATGGATTGAGTTGCTTAAGGATTATGACTGTTCGATCGAGTATCACTCAGGCAAGGCTAATGTGGTAGCCGATACTCTAAGTTGTAGAACTGTATCTGATCTGAGAGCAATGTTTGCTCGTCTGAGTCTGTATGATGATGGAGGTTTGTTGGCTGAGTTGTAAGTGAGGCCAACCTGGGTGGACCAGATTAAGGAAAAGTAGTTGAATGATGAGTCTCTGGTCGTTCATTTCCAACAAGTTAAGGAAGGGGAAACTTCTGAGTTTGGGTTAAATAGCGAAGGAGTTCTGTGTTTCCGAGGAAGAATTTGTGTTCTGAAGGACTCTGATTTGAGGCAGACAATATTGAATGAAGCTCATGGAGGACTTTGTGCCATGCATCCTGAAGGGAATAAGTTGTACCACGACTTACGAGAATTGTACTGGTGGCCTGGACTTAAGCGAGGAGTAACGGAGTTTGTAGGAAAATGTCTGACATGCCAACAAGTGAAAGCTGAACATCAATTTCCTTCTGGATTACTGCAACCGGTGAAAATTCCATTGTGGAAATGGGAGAGAGTCACTATGGACTTTGTGAGTGGGCTACCTTTGACACCCACCAAGAAAGATTCTGTGTGGGTAGTGGTGGATAGGTTAACAAAATCTGCCCATTTCATACCAGTTCGTACTGATTACTCCCTGCAAAAGTTGGCTAAGTTGTATGTGGCAAAGATAGTGCGACTATATGGAGTGCCAGTGTCGATTATTTCCGACTGAGACCCTAGGTTTACATCTCGGTTCTGGAAGAAGTTACAAGAGGTATTGGGTACACGTTTGGATTTCAGTACTGCCTTTCACCCATAGACAGATGGACAGTTGGAGAGGGTTAGTCAGATTTTGGAGGATATGTTAAGGGGTTGTATCATCGATTTTCGTGGGAGTTGGGAGGACTACTTGCCATTGGTGGAGTTTGCATACAGTAACAGTTACCATGCGAGTATTCGAATGGCACCGTATGAAGCACTGTATGGACGAAGGTGTCGTACACCTAGTTGTTGGACTGAACTAGGAGAGCGACAAATTCTTGGACCAGAGTTGGTAGCTGATACTGAGGATAAGGTCAGAATAATTAGGGACCGGTTAAAAGAAGCATCTGATAGGCAAAAGTCATATACAGATTTGAAGCGTAAAGAGATTGAGTACTCAGTAGGTGATATGGTCTTCTTAAAGGTTTCTCCTTGGAAGAAGATATTAAGGTTCGATAAGAAGGGCAAGTTGAGTCCGCGGTTCATTGGGCCTTATCGGGTTTTGAAGCGAGTAGGCCCAGTGGCTTATCAGTTGGAATTGCCTCCAGAGTTAGACAGGATTCACGATGTTTTTCACGTCTCCATGTTAAGGCGTTATCATTCTGACCCTGCTCATGTCCTGCCAGTTGCAGAAATTGAAGTTCAGACTGATTTGACCTTTGAAGAGGAGCCTGTGCAAATATTGGCTCGAGATGTTAAGGTTCTCAGAAGGAAATCTATCCTGTTAGTGAAAGTGCTTTGGCATAATCATGGAAGGGAAGAAGCTACTTGGGAATCAGAAGAGACTATGCGTCAACAATACCCTCAACTATTTGGATCAGGTAAATTTCGAGGCCGAAATTTCTTTAAGGGGGGTAGAGTTGTAACGCCCTAATTTTCGGGAATTCTATGAATGTTGGCAAAATTTCATGCTTTGATTTTGTCATTTGTGAGTGAAATTATGAAATAGGACCTATGTGAAAATGTTTGAAAATGCTATAGGCTAATTTGTAGTGGCCAAATAAATAATAGTACAAAATAGGAGGATTTCCATGTCAAACCTCCCATTTTACAAGAAGTGGCCGGCCATCATGTTGTTGTAGACAATATGTGCACTTGATATCCATAATTTATGGTACAAATTGATAAAAATTGATAATTGGTTAGGTAAATATTCCATGATAATGGGTTAGGTAAATGTTCCATGATAACGGGTTAGGTAAATGTTCCATGATGGGCATTTCATGTCTTTTGTATTAAAGAATTAAATGGATGAAATATGAAATTTTATTAAAAGAAAAAGGGGTGAAAAGAACAAAGTTTTGTCCATCTTTGTTCATCATAGCCGAAAGTTAGAGAAGAGAAAGGAGAGGAGAAAGCTCTTGAATGTTCGGTCACTTGGGGAAGAAAATTGAAGGCGGTTCGTGTGTGGATCTTGTCAGCATATCGTCGTAAACAAGTGTGTAACTAACACCCTCTTATAGACTAGATCGGACAAGCCGAAAAGTCGAAATCCGAAAAGCCGGTATTTTGAGATCTTGCGAGTGTGTGAATGCTCATGAGATTAATAGTTTGATGTATATGGTAAATTAAAATGATAAGACTGCAGAGTGCGCGATTCTATGCATTTCGATATTTTTGGGCTTAATGGGCCAAAAATAGGATAATGGGCCAACGGGCCTAAATTGGTAAAAAGACGCGGTAAGTGTTTCTGATCGTACGTAAATGGCTATGTTATGTATGAAAACCTTAGGAATAGTTAAATTACTTGAATACCCCTATGTATGCAAAATTACCATTATACCCCTAGGGTTATTTTTGACTGAAAAGCATGACAATCTGATTCTGTATGACGTATGCCATGATTATATATCTGTTGCATGGGGACTTGGGTTATACTATAGAGGAAGCGTCCTGGTGGCTATGCCACAATTATCTGATCTGGTGGCTCTGCCACATATATCTGTCCTGGTGGCTATGCCACAATCTGATCTGGTGGCTCTGCCACGTATATCTGTTCTGGTGGCTCTGCCACAATATCTGTATCTGGTGACTTCGTCACAATATCTGGCAACCTCGCTGTGATTTCCGTGGTTTGTAGCGGTTGGGTGGGCCGAGTAGTCTCCCACATGGTGTAAGACTGATGCACGGGTGTTATGGATGAATCTGGTTGGGTTTTTGCATAAACATGTAATATCTGCTACGCTCATTATGGGCCTATGGGCTTTATTCTTAATTCATTGCAGGCTAAGGCCAACTTATTCTATTTCGTGGTTTGAGTGATATAGGCTATGGTTGGGTTAATTTACACACCGAGTTTCCCCAAACTCACCCCTTTTATTTTTATCCACGCAGTAATCCCCAACCATAGTGGGCTTGGAGTCGTGAGGGAATTGAGTGGCCACCGTTCGAAAGTTTGATTTTCTTCGGTGAACTGGACATCCTTTTATTTACGTTTGAAGTTTTGGGTTTTAAATGTAATAAGGCCGCTTAATTATCTTTGATGGTTTTAATATGTATTACTAAGATAGGTATTACTTATTTTAACTGTTGAAATTGGATAGCTTTAGGGCGTGTTTTCAAAAACAACAATTGATTTCAAAATAACACGACAACAAGCAAAGCTTCCGCAATGAAAGTATTTTCCAAAATTAATCACTTTTCCTAAAAATGACTTAATCAAATCAGTTTCCTAGAAATATCCATGACGTTAAGGTATGGCAATGGCGGTATGCATGTCTAGGATTGGATCCGAAGGGAGCTTGGTACTCAAGCTGTCCGATGGACTCACCACCTCTTTTCCGGTTTCCTACCTGGTGCACAGCTTCCATTCACTTTAACCTATAATGAAATTATCTTTTAAACACTAAGTAAGTTTTTCTGGATCAACAATATAAAATGTTTTGAACGCTTCGATGTGGCATGTCGGATTCGGTCATAACGTCTGGGCCGGGTTTGGGGTGTTACAAACATAAATAATATCATTATGACAAAACTAAATAACATGAACATACGTTTAATGAAAAAAATCATACTAGGGTAAATATAAGATAATAAACAAATAAAAACATGAGTAAACTAAAACAAAAACATAATACATGCAAAATTATACAACAATATATATCATAAAATAGCACATAGAAGAAATAATTAAACATAGCATATAAAAAAAATGAAACTATGCACAAATAAGATAAATGACATACACAAAAAAATGAATAAATAGAACATTTACAAATTATAAAAATATAATGCAATAGTTCAAAATACATGAAATGATAATATAATATATATATACATAGAAAATATATATTTGAAAATAAACTATATAAAAGGTTAAATATTATAATATATAAAATACATAATCAAATGTATAAAAGATAGGAATAAATATACATATTTGAAAAATGAAGAAATTAAAATAAAAAAAGGTTGAAAAACTAAGATAGAGCGAAGAATAAAATAAGAACAAACCACGAGAGTAAGAACGCAAGAGGAGAGAAATTTGAGTGAATACTTTCAAGAATTCTTATTGCTTCCTAAAACTCAAGTGATTTACAATGAAGGAGAGGTCTCTATTTATAGTTGAGCCTCCCCAAATCCAACATAAGAGATCAATTACATCAACAGTTAAGATTAAAGGATATCTACAAATTAAATCTCCAAGATTACAAGATCATATCTTCAAGATTGCATATCATATCTAAGATTGTATCATATCTAAGATTGCATATCATATCTAAGATTGCATATCCTTAAAGATTATATTTCCATATGAGTCAAGCTCATAGATGGACCTTCAATCTTTTCAAGTAATGGGCCATTTCAATTGGGCCAAATTATATGTTTGTAATTTTGTACTGGACTTGGACTTTGTTTTTTTTGAAATTATTTCGGGCGGGCAAAATTGAGTGTCTCTATTGCCCTCTTTGCTCATTCTTTGTATAACAGAATAGAGCAAAGACTATAAAAGGACCAATTTTGCCCGGGCTCACCGAGTCTTGAGTTCTTGATCCTTGATCTTCTTTAAATGGCCTCTTGACGGCTTCAATCTGCTTCACTGCAACTTAGGAAGGCGATATCTGTTATCTTTGATCTGCTCCCCGTCTAATACAGAGATGTCAAATCTGTTATCTTCGATCTGTTTTCTAACAATACAGAGATGCCAAATCATCTTAGATTTGCTTCATCGTAAGCACGCGAAAACCAAATCAACTATCGTAAGCACGCGAAAACCAAATCAACTATGTCTTCGATTTGCTCCTTGTAAGCACAAGGATACCAAACCATCTTGGATCTGCTTCAGTCTAATCATCTGAAGGTTAGATCTACTATGTGTCTGCCTTCCGTCGAATATGGAGATGCCAAACTTCGATTTGTTCTCTGACAATACAGAGATGCCAAATCATCTTAGATTTGCTTCATCGTAAGCACGTGAAAGCCAAATCAGCTATGTCTTCGATTTGTTCCTTGTAAGCACAAGAATGCCAAATCATCTTGGATTTGCTTCAATATAAACATCTGAAGGTTAGATCTGCTATGTGTCTGCTCTCCATCGAATATGGAGACGCCAAACTTCGATTTGTTTTCTGACAATACAGAGATGCCAAATCATCTTAGATTTGCTTCATCGTAAGCACGTGAAAGCCAAATCAGCTATGTCTTCGATTTGTTCCTTGTAAGCATGTAACACCCTGAATTTGGGCCTAGAAGTTTTGGGCCTTGAGCATGGGAGCGGTTGAAGGCAGCTTATAATATTTTGTTGTGCGTGAAAATTTCGTAGTTGAAGGCTTGTTTTAGTGGTTAAGTGTCTTTGAGAAGTGTTGGAGAAGTCCCGGTTCAAACACGGACTCTAGCAAAAATTTTGGTTTCAATGAATTAAACCACAGGTGTAGTAGGTAGGCCTTAAGAATATTGTTGGAGAAATTGTGATACAAAAGCCTTGTGGCTTAGTGGCAAGTAGCGTGTGGAACATTTAAGGGAGGCATGGGTTCAAATCCATGGCAAGCAAAGAGCATTTATTTTGCTAACAAGGCAAAAAGTTGGTGTTGAATTTAAACTCGATGATGGAGGATCCCACATCGGAAGCTAACATAAGAGTGGATCTGGTCGGCTTTAAATATAGAGAACCATGAGGAGAGTAAAGGTACCTTTCTTGGTGATCCTTTTCGCTTTATGGCGTGCTCGTTTGGGTTGGGCGTCAGCTAAGAGTGCTCGAAGTGTGGATTAACTCCAGTCTCCAATCAGGTGTGTATTTCTCACTACTCTAGCTTTAGGATGGCTACTTCGGGCCGCGATGGGCCGAAAAGGGCCATGTGGGCCCAATGGGCTTACGGGCTCAATTGGATAAGTTGTTTGATTGTGTAGTAAATATTGGACTAGGCTAGGTGAATCTCATATCTGTGGCTAGATTTGGGTTAAAAGAGCCACACGAACGTGTGGGCCCATTTAGGCCGAGAAAGGGCTTTAGGCCCATTTGTATTGTTATCCCTGTTTAGAATACTTTAGTTTACCAAATTACCAAAATACCCCTGGTTTGTAAAATTACTAAAATACCCTTAGTTTATAAAATCACAAAAATACCCCTGGTTTGTAAAATTACCAAAATACCTTTGGTTTACAAAATTACCAAAATACCCATGGTTTGTAAAATTCCTAAAATACCCTTTGTTTATAAAATTACCAAAATACTCCTAGTTTGTAAAATTACCAAAATACCCCTGGTTTGTAAAATTATCAAAATACCCCTAGTTTGTAAAATTACCAAAATACCCCTGATTTGTGAAATTACCAAAATACCCCTGATTTGTGAAATTACTGAAATACCCTCGACCTGTAAAATTATTGAAAACCCTCGACTTGTAAAATTACCAAAGTACCCTTGATTTACAGAATTACCGTTTTACCCTTGATTTACAAAATTACTGAAATACCCTTGTAGGGTAGAAATACCGATATACCCTTGTAGGGTAGAATTACCGAAATACCTCTGTAGGATAGAATTAGCGAAATACCCCTGTAGGGCAGAATTACTAAAATACCCCTGTAGGGTAGAATTATCGGAATACCCCTGTAGGGTAGAATTACCGAAATACCCCTGTAGGGTAGAATTACTGAAATACCCCTGTAGGGTAGAATTATCGCAATACCCCTGTAGGGTAGAATTACCGAAATACCCCTGTAGGGTGGAATTACCGAGATACCTTGTAGGGTAAAATTACCATTTTGCCCCTAAGGTGTTAAATGACTGTTTTGCTATTGTAGCCAAGTGACTAACTTGGACTGTGTGGTTGACGAATTTGATTGTGAATATATGTTGGTATATGAATGACTTGACTGTGATTGTTTGATTCAAATATGGGCATGACATTCTGTATACATGACATGTTGCATGGGTTAGGATTTTGTACGGAGGAAGATCTGATCTGTTAGGATTGCATGGTTGCTTGACGACTGTGGATCCACCGAAGGCTTAAGAGCCGTATATTCGTACTGATTTGATAAGGTCACACGGGTCGCCCAAGATGACTGTGGACCGATCAATGGCTGAGTGCCGATCATATTTACCCGAGGCTATGTACCGACTATATTATCATCGCTGATGGCTATGTGCCTAAGATGATACAGTTACCGATGGCTTAAAGCCTTCTGATTATGGCTTTGTGTCAACCTACATATGGCTCTGTGCCAACCTGATTATGGCTTTGTGCCAAACGTATTTGCCTAAGGCTATGTGCCAATATATGGTTATTGACGACTCTGTGTCGATCACATTTACCTAGGGCTATGTGCTGGTTATGTTACTCCAGTTGATGGCTATGTGCCTAACATAATGCAGTTATCGATGGCTTTGTGCCACGTATTCTGTTAAGTGGCTTTGCCACATTATTTGTTCTGGTGGCTCTGCCACAATATCTGTATCTGGTGACTCTGCCACAATATCTGTATCTGGTGACTCTGTTACAATATTTGATAACTGAGCAGCAATGCTGCAACTGTGGAGTGTAGGGCTGGGTGGGTTGAGCTATTCCCCACATGGAGTGTAGGGCTGATGCGTACGGTGGAGTGTAGCGGTTGGTTATAGGTTGGATTGGGTTGGGATTGCATTCACATTCGATTTTTGATTCTCATTTTGATAACGATTCGATTTTGATTACATTCGACATCGATTCGATTTTGATTACATTACACGATCTCGATTCGATTCGATTCTAGTTCGATAATGTTTCTTATTTTGTAATGGGTTAAAGCCCATCTAGTCTTGTCTGTTAAAATGGGCTAAGGCCCAATTGGTATTGAAACGTAAGTAAGGTCAGGCAGGACTTTTAATTCTTTTATATGACTGACTGTTCCTTTTATAGTAGGGAATTTCACACTGAGTTTTCGTAAACTCACCCCGCTTATTAACCTTTCAAGTAATTTCCACCTTAGATGATCGAGGTCATGCGGGGCTCGGAGGAAGCCACACACTCGCTTATGTTACAATTTTGATTATTACTTTTAAATGTTTTATGTGGGTTGTAGTAAAGCCATTGCAATTTTCTGGATTTCAAATTTGGAATTTTATTTATTGTTCTTATAATTGCTAGTATTAGAACACGGTTTTCCAAAGCAACTACTGTTGTTCAAAACATCACGTAACCGCAATTGTTTTTAAATTAAGCTTTCAATCGCCGTGATTTTTACAAAGTTGTTAAGAATGTTATTCATTGAGGTTTTCTAACAAGGTTTAAAAGGGTATAAGTTTTAATTATTAAGAAGGGTTTTAACGGAAACATGGTTTTCGAAAAACACTTCAATGTGACACGCCAGATTCGAGCCAAACTTCCAAGCCGGGTTTGGGGTGTTACATTTAGTGGTATTAGAGCCAAGTTGCAACAACTCGGCTGTGGATTGGGTTTTCAAAGGTTGAATTTTAGAAAATTATTTTCAACTACGTAGTCTGTTTGAAGTATTTCTTTTAAAAAGTGTGGCACACCGAGTCTCCGGCGCCGAATCCGTAAGTCTTCTGAATACTTTTGTCTGTTTAGAAATTGAAATACTGTGAATTTTTTAGATATTGGTCTGAATTTAAATTTGGTATTTATTTTATGTGGATGTGATGTTTGGATATAGAAATTGTATATATTTGTGATAAATATGTGGCTGCTTCTGTGAATAAGTGTTGTATGTATGAGACGTTTCAAGTTCTAGTTGAAGTGTGATAGTGATAGTAGGATCAGAGTGCGCAGCGGTAGCATAGTGGAGTAGATGTTACACGACTACCCTGTTAGATGGAAATTTCGGGGACGAAATTTCTTTAAAGGGGGTAGAGTTGTAACACCCTAAATTTGAGCCTAGAAGTTTTGGGCCTTGAGCATGGGAGCGGTTGAAGGCAGCTTATAATATTCTGTTGTGCGTGAAAATTTCGTAGTTGAAGGCTTGTTTTAGTGGTTAAGTGTGCTGAGAAGTGTTGAAGAAGTCCTGGGTTCAAACCTAGACTCTAGCAAAAATTTTGGTTTCAGGTGAATTAAACCCTGGGTGTAGTAGGTAGGCCTTAAGAATATTGTTGGAGAAATTGTGACACAAAAAGCCTTGTGGCTTAGTGGCAAGTAGCATGTGGAACATTTAAGGGGAGGCATGGGTTCGAATCCCATGGCAAGCAAAGAGCATTTATTTTGCTAACAGGGGGCGGAAAAAAGTTGGTGTTGAATTTAAACTCTAATGATGGAGGGATCCCACATCGGGAAGCTAACATAAGAGTGGATGCGAAGCTGGCTTTAAATATAGAGAACCATGAGGAGAGTAAAGGTACCTTTCTTGGCTGATCCCTTTCTTGGCTTTAAATATAGAGAACCATTGTAGTAAAGCCGTTACAATTTTTTGGATTTCAAATTTGAAATTTTATTTATTGTTCTTATAATTGCTAGTATTAGAACATGGTTTTCCAAAGCAACTACTGTTGTTCAAAACATCACGTAACCGCAATTGTTTTTAAATTAAGCTTCAGAATCGAGATTTTTACAAAGTTGTTAAGAATGTTATTCAAATGATGTTTTCTAACAAGGTTTAAAAGGGTATAAGTTTTTAATTATTAAGAAGGGTTTTTAATGGAAACATGGTTTTCGAAAAACACTTCAATGTGACACGCCAGATTCGAGCCAAACTTTCAGGCCGGGTTTGGGGTGTTACAAAGCACAAAGATGCCGAATCACCTTAGATCTGCTTCAGTATAAACATATGAAGGCCAGATCTACTATGTGTCTGCTCTCCGTTGAATATGAAGACGCCAAACTTCAATTTGTTCTCTGACAATACAGAGATGCCAAATCATCTTAGATTTGCTTCAACGTAAACACTTGAAAGCCAAATCAGCTATGTCTTCGATCTGCTCTCCGCCAATACTGAGAGATGCCAACTGGTATCTTCGATCCGCTTCTCGACAATACAGAGATACCAAATCTGCTATCTTCAACTTGTTCCCTATAAACACAGGATGCCATGCTGAAATCTTTGATCTCGCTTCATTGTAAGCACAGAGTGTCGATCATTATCTTCGATCCGTTCCTATAAACACAGGGATGCCAAATCGCTATCTTCAACTTGTTCCCTATAAACACAGGGATGCCATGTTGAAATCCTCGATCTGCTTCGCTGTAAGCACAGGAGTGTCAGATCTGTTATCTTCGATTTATTCCCTATAAACACAGGGATGCCAAATCTACTATCTTCAACTTGTTCCCTATAAACACAGGGATGCCATGCTGAAATCTTCGATCTGCTTCACTGTAAGCACAGGAATGTCAGATCTGCTATCTTTGATCTGTTCCCTATAAACACAGAGATGTCAAATCTTGTTTCTTTGATCTACATTGTCCCATAAAAAACATAAACTGTAGAATGCGTATGAGTTCATGCCTAATAATTAGGATGCTATGATCGAAGTGAGTCAAATTCTTCTAATTAGACATGTTATAATGCAAAATGTTATGAAAATGATTCCTATTTCGGATGTCATCACTCATTCCTTCATCGAAGTTTATCTTTACTTCTCTCGAAGTCTCATTCCAACTCAACTTGTGGGTTTGTACCATTCTTCAAATGCTATGACCCGCTGAAAATATCTGTAAGATGATCCTCTCCTAGGATCGAAACGTTTGATTTGTTCAATTATCATTTAGACTGAAGAAGAAATTTCAATTTCCCCGAGTACATCCGACCCTCACATATGGGCATTCCTTAAACAATTGTCTTGTTTCAGTTTCTTGTATTATCTAGGAATTTCCAGAGTAATATGTAAAACTTCATTTGTGAAGATATTTTAGTTCATCTATCATTATTTCAATGCAACATGCTTTATGAATAATGGAAGACAAATAAATTGATCCTGAGGATAATTAGATTTGGACAAATTATTGGAAGGAATACAAAAAGATTAACTTGAGAACATATCATTGCGAAGAAAAAGAATCCAAAGATAATAAATAGGACAGAAATCAGATGCCCCAGATATCGCCGCTTGAGCGTCTATACACCAGCTTGATGAAGACTTTCTTGAGTTCAACATGTGTTTAAAAGATCCAAAGTAATTCGTTGATGCCTCGATATGTAACATACTTCACTTCTCGTCGAATCCGGTATAGCAAGGTCACTGCATGACTTTCCAAATTTGAGTCGCCTTTCGTGTTTTCAACTCAAAACCCCTTTGGTCTCAAGGCGCCCTTTGCGGATTTTCACCTTGGCCTCTCCATTTTTCTTTTTCTTTTTTTTTCTCTTTTTTTTTGAAATAGAAGTCCCAAAGTGCCCTTTGCAGGTTTTCACCTTGGCTTCTCTTCTCCTTTAGACAAAGTACTCCTTGACCGAGTCCAAATTCACTGGATCAAATAAATTCTTCCTATCCATTTCTTGTCAAAATCAGTGCACCTCTAGAAAAAGCCCTCTTCGCAACATATGGCCCTTCCCAATTCGGCATCCTTTTGTATGAGAAGGATCTCTTTCAGCACAAGGTTTCCTTTATGAAATTATTTTGGACGAACCTTCTTTGTCATAAGTCTGTGTCATACATTCTTGGTACATTTGCTTAGGATGAATACTTTCAAGTTAAGTTTACTAGAGGTATTCAATTCTTGACTCCATCAAAGTTTGGAGGAAAAATCTTGATTCATAAACCCATGAGAAAGGGATTGCCCCAGCAGCAATGCTGGCTGTTGTTTGTCAAACTCTACAAAAAGATGGTTCAATGATTCTCAGCAAACAAGAATGAAGTTGCTGACTTTATCCTTTAACCTGAAAAGTTAAGGTACAGAGATTACTCCCGGAGCATACATCCCACCATGACTCGATGGTGTTTCTGAAGCATCCCTAATCTTCATAAATTGCCCCCAACTGTGAAGCTGCCAAATGAGCGTAGCAAATAGGAGCCACAACAAATATGGCTGTGGTGCTCTTTTGATACATATAGGATAGAGAATGAACAAACTCTTGCAGATCATCAGCCGAAAACCCAGCCTGGTCTAAGAGAACATGATAATGGGTCTGCCTCGTGATTCCAATCATTTCAGCATGGGTACCAAGGTAAAAACCATTGTTCTTTGGATGGCATACTTTGTTGTCAATGATAGTACCATGTAGCATATTGTCAGGAGATCCCTGCTGAAAAAACTTGGTATGATGGTTTTTCATACAACAATAACCACAATCTTTAGGGTTTCACTTCTCGTCAATGAACTTACAAGCCTCAATAACTTAATCAAAACTTGATTGAATTGATACTCGCTAACCCCATCCTGGAAAATAATGATTCGATCAGGTTTCTTCTTCCCTGAACTTGTATAGAAGTCTAAGAGAGCTTCCTTCATGATACCGTCATCCACTTTGTCAGAAACTGGTTTTGAAGAAAGAATCTATCATTTTAAGCTTCAGAGATCGTATACGGCCGATGCCCCATAGTGAAATCAATGGCCACCGCTTGAGCTAACCATTGCGCTATTGACGGTACATCGATCGCTCAGAAAGCCAAACAATGCACCCATTCCAAGGATGATGGTTGGAACCTTTGAAACAAGCTGGAATTGAAGGTGTTTGCCCAGTAAAGCATAGAGAGTAGCGGTAGTTTCTTATGCCAATTTTACCGCCTCGGTCATCTTCGTAATTTGTTTTTCTTCTTTTCTTTTCTTTTGGCAACCTTTGCATCTGTGGTATGGCGCATTATCTTTGAAAAGACTGCAAAATTTTGGCATTCTGCAGTTATATATAATCTTCTTTTTCTTTTTTTTTTTGGAAATGGATGACTTTTGACTTTGTAATATTGGCATATGAAGCTATCTCCCCCTCTTAATGGAGTAGTTGACATCCACAAAGATGAGTCATTGTCAGCTTGAAACTTTTGACGAGCTCGGGCCCATAACATACATGCCCCATAAGTCTTGACTCCTTTAAATTTGGCATTCAGTGTACAACTGATGCGATCCCTTTCTATAGTGGACCAACAGTGCCCTAAAACCTCATGTTTATCCTGGCAATTGCAAATCCTCCTGCATGCATCTTTGGACCACATTTTTAAATTCCTATAATAGTCTCAACAAGGTCTTGTTTTGTCTCCTCAGCTAATTCCAATTTCGCAATCTTTCCTTCCTCTAAAGTTATATTTCCTACCACCACTTAATGGGGTAAAAGCCATTTTCAACAAATTCAAAAACAAGTCACAATTTCTGTCACCTTCAAAGTACTGAGATTCCTCTAAACACATATTGTACTCAAAAAGAACTCTAAATTTGTAGTATCATTGCCCGTGTCATTGATATCTAGGGATCTATGATAGGCACACAAAAGAATATACAAGGAATTCAAGAATGACTATTTACATGAAATGAAAATTTATAAAGAATGTCAAAGGTTAAAAGAATCAGAATGAAAGAATATTTACTCGGATAAATAATAAAAGTATGTTTTATTGAAAATAAAAATGTCTGAACATGAGCCCATTTCTCAAAAGAAATCTCATTACTCCTAGGCTTTAGAGCAACAAGAGTGTTCTGAATATTACTCAGTAAAATTCCTAAAGATTACAGGAAGTTCTTCTGCAGTCCAATTGTTTAAAGAACTTCTCGGTTCATAAGGGCGAATGCCCTCAAGGTTTCTTTGTTCAGTCCCTTCCTCATGTATGACATTGATGGGATGATTTTCATTTCCAAACACCCTCTTCTCCGGGTAAGCTATCCCTCCTGATACAAAAGTCGGGGATATGTAAGGGAACGTCATTAATTCCCATTCAACTTCTTTTTCACTCAGCCGTGACCCTCTTCTCTCTCTCTCTTTTTCTTTCTCTTTTTAATAACTTTAACTAATTAGGGTCTTTTTATAATTTTGAATGCAAATGATGCAATGAAATCTATAAGATGCAAATGAATGCAAAAGGTATCGATCTCGATTCAATCTCATTTAGAAAACTTTATTTAAAAAAATAATATCTTTACATATAAATGGATTACAAATACGCTTTCATCCTAATGCCCAAAGTTTTAACTCTATCTAATAAAAGGGCTAACTCTCGTCCTATATCCGACCATGATCCGTACATTAGACTCAATACATCAGCTCGTATTGCCAAATCTTGCACATATTTGGCAACCTCTCGAATCTGTGCTACGGCTTCACCAATGACGTGATCTCTTTCTTTGACCTGTCCTCTAGACTGATGAAGCTCTCCTTTTAGATAATCTTCTAGCGCCTCGAGCTGCTCAAACCGAAGTTCACCATCATGCAATGCCACTTCCAAATCTTCCACCTTACTTTTTAGCTCCTTTAACTCGACCGTAGGATCATGATTTCGATGCCAACGAAGGGATCTTCCAAGCTCAGTTACCTTGGTCTTCAACCCTTTATTTTCTTCCTCTAATACCAAATTTTGCGTCTGCATCTCTTGGAACTTCCTCTCCCAATACTCGGCTTTAGCTTTTTCCTCTTGGACCTCTTTCTACAACTGATCCGAAGACCCCCCATTCTCGCTCTCCTCAAGGATACTTGTGCCTTTTTGTAATGCTCTTTCAAATCATCTTGATCTTCCTCGATCTTCCACTTTTCTTTCCTCTCTTTCTCGACCTCTATATTTTGAACTTTGACGTTTAAGCTCAAGTACATCTTTTCTTCTTCAAGCTTTGCTATCCTTTTATCAAGCTCTAAGTTCTTTCTCTCAAACTCTTGCTTCATAATTTCTAACTCTGAGGGCATCACTTGCAAATATTCCTCTATCGGTCGAGCTCCTTCCACACTTGGCTTAAGGATGTTATCATTAATCCTTCTACCTCTCCACTCGACGTACTCCGGAGGCGTAGCAGTACTCCCTTTAATCAACAAGTCTTGTTCCAAGCACTAGAGATCTTACTGACCTTCCTCTTATAGTCAGCTCCTCTATACATGAACTCACTCTGAACCAAACCGTAAGTTGCCGGTATGAACTGTCTCAATCCATGTTGCCTCAACACAAGTAAAGGGGCATAACTAATGGCACCCCAAATTCCCAATAAAGGAACCCAATCAAAACTGCTGCATCGGTAAAGAATCTCACCAGGAATCATCCATGGAGCCCTCTACTCCACATCCTTTGACTGCAGGTTTTGAAGTAGCGCTATCTAATTTTTTCAGGAACATCAACTCTCCTAGCTTCATGCTATGTCCTTCAACGGGGAGTAATCCTCGAAGAAGACCCGACAAACCACCCTATCTATCAATCAGAAGTAACTGTAGAACCAAGCTAAAAGTAATTGAGCACAACCAACAAACCTGCCTGCACCAGCCCTCCTACATGCACTTAAGGACCTGAATGCCTCCGCCAAAATTGTAGGGACGGAAGTGACCTTTTTACCGAGTCGATGAAAAAGATCCGTGGTTGCCTCGTCCACATATCCCAAAGCCTTAGGGAAAACCATCAGTCCATACAAACTTAAGGGAAAATCATCTACCTTCTTCGTCTCATCGGGGTGTGTCAAAATCAGATCTTTTAAAGCATCCCACGAAATGCACTTGCACTCACCCTTCTCTTTAATTCTGGTCGTGATCCACTGCTCGCTCATCCCCGTAATAGTCATTAATTTCTTCCAAAATGTAGGGACACAAGCAGCTCAAGAATAGATCCTATCACTCTGAAACCTAGGACAACGAAGTAAGGCAGTGTACTCCTCCACGGTAGGTACCAAGTCTACTTCCCCAAAAGTGAAACAACTGTAGGCTGGGTTCCAAAACTAAGCAAGGGCTCGGAACAAGTGCTCATCTACCTGAACATCGAGCAAGTAAGGTAAGTCTCCGTAACTATCGTAGAATAACTGTTTGGTCTCATTGCCCCACTGATCCCAAATTTCCTTAAGCTCTTGGAGATTATTCTGTGTGACACTAATACGAGTATAATCTGATAGCTCTGACACATGTCCCACAGTTATACTGTCCCCCTTTTCTAGTTGAGTTTGCTCAGACCATCTATGGACGTTAGCGTTGTCCTCCACTCTATCAAGAAGTCCGTTCTCCATAATAAAACTTCCTAACTTAGAAACTGACCATGAATCGATACCTTTGTAAATGCAAAATGACATGCGAAAAAAAGAAAAGAAATAGTTAGTATCACATGATATCAATAAATGTCAATGATAATTTATAAGGGTAATATCTAAAGTTTAACTCTAACCAAGTTGGGCTCTTACGGTTTTTCTATATGAGGTTGGTTCTACAGTTTGAGGTACCTGAACCAACAGATTCCTCGATTCTCACCCATTATAGGCTCATTTGAATCGAGTTCAGTTCAGGGGAATTCATTTCCCTATGGCTACACGAAGATGAAAATCTCACGAAACCATAGGTACGGATGTATCCCGAAAGTGATCCACTATCCTGCACGGAGGCGAAACCTCACAAAGGCGTAGTTTCTCACTCCCACTTAAGGGTGTGACCACAACGGTCATGCAAATGCAATGCGCATCAAAATATAGCAACACATGCAATAATACAAACACATGTAATGCAAAGAGGATTAGATTTTAAAATTTTTAATTTCCGACATTAAGACAAGAGATAATCAATTACACGGGTTGACTCTCTTATGGAGTCCCCAGCGGAGTCGCCAAGCTGTCGAAACCATTTTAAAATCGAGTTTTAGGAAAATGGGAATCGACTTTAAGAAAAACGAAAACGGGAGTCGCCACCAATCTTTTTAGGTGTGATTGGATCACCTTATAAAATGTTTTGTTTTAAAACATTAATTTTGGTCTACGAAAGTCGAGAAAATGGATTCGAGAGTCGGTTACGTACGAGGAAGGGTTAGCACCCTCGTAACGCCCAAAAATTAGTACCTAATTGATTATCAAGTGTCTTTAATGTCGAAAATTTGAAAGTTTTAAGATGCAAACCTCTTTTAATTAGAATGTCTCAATTTTGAAAATTAAGGCTCACTTATTTCAAACGAGTTAAAACATCACATCCAGTAAGTTAGGACGCAACATTTTAAAACCTTCGAAACTAAGCTCGTCTTTTGAAAATTTCTATCTCGAAACAACAAAACGCCATATCCAGTAAGTTAAGACACTATGTTTTGAAATCTCAAATAATTGTTTAAGTTTTGAAAACTCAAAATCACTTAGAAGGGTGCTTGACTATTCAATTTAACGAGAAAAGTCGCAACCCAAAGAAGTTAGAGCACTACCTTTCTCGAAGTTTCCAAACATCAAGCATTGCCTTTTAATTTTTTTTAAAAAAAATCTTGGAATATTATTTTTAAATGACGTTTTAGGATGACATATTAATGCATCATGAAGCATAGATGTACAAAATATTCTAACATTTCCATACAAACATAAATAATATCATTATGACAAAACTAAATAACATGAACATACGTTTAATGAAAAAATCATACTAGGGTAAATATAAGATTATAAACAAATAAAAACATGAGTAAACTAAAAGAAAAACATAATACATGCAAAAATTATACAACAATATATATCATAAAATAACACATAAAAGAAATAATTAAACATAGCATATAAAAAAATGAAACTATGCAAATAAGATAAATGACATACACAAAAAAATGAATAAATAGAACATTTACAAATTATAAAAATATAATGCAATAGTTCAAAATACATGAAATGATAATATATATATATATATGCATAGAAAATATATATTTGAAAATAAACTATATAAAAGGTTAAATATTATAATATATAAAATACATAGTCAAATGTATAAAAGATAGGAATAAATATACATATTTGAAAAATGAAGAAATTAAAATAAAAAAAGGTTGAAAAACTAAGATAGACGAAGAATAAAATAAGAACAAACCACAGAGAGTAAGAACGCAAGAGGGGGAGAAATTTGAGTGAATGCTTTCAAGAATTCTTATTGCTTCCCAAAACTCAAGTGATTTACAATGAAGGGAGAGGCCTCTATTTATAGTTGAGCCTCCCAAATCCAACGATACAGATCAATTATATCAACGGTTAAGATTAAAGGATATCTACAAATTAAATTTCCGAGATTACAAGATCATATCTTCAAGATTGCATATCATATCTAAGATTGCATATCATATCTAAGATTGTATCATATCTAAGATTGCATATCATATCTAAGATTGCATATCCTTAAAGATTATATTTCCATATGAGTCAAGCTCATAGATGGACCTTCAATCTTTTCAAGTAATGGGCCATTTTGATTGGGCCAAATTATATGTTTGTAATTTTGTACTGGACTTGGACTTTGTTTTTTTTTTTTGAAATTATTTCTAGGCCCGGGCAAAATTGAGTGTCTACACTCGAAAAATAGAATTTATACTTAGAAATAAATTCTCACTATTTTTTGGGCAGAATAATAATTTTTCAAAATTGTGTATAACTTATTTGTATTTTTAGACCTATCTATGCCATCTATTTATAGGGAGAAGAAGAAAAACCCTTGTTGAATTAGTAGAAATCTATTTTATAGAAAAACAACTTCCTAGTTGCACTAGGAGAGAGAGAGGTGACAACCCTAGTTAAATATACTAAGGTTTGTTGTCCCTTGTTTTTAACATGAGGGGCATTTGGGCCTCTGCCGTATTGGGCCCAAATACAAGTATTTACTGGACTTTTAACCAACACTTTATAATTTAATCTAACCCAATGCATGTTTTTCTATTTTCCAAAATTTAAATAAATTAAATTTCTAATTAAATAATTTTCTCAAATCGATTCTGATTTCTCTAAAATCATGACAACTTTACCATAAAAGAATCAATGAGAAAATATATTTAATTTTTTTACATTCAACAGATTCATAATAACCAATTAATTTGATTCCATTTTCAAACTGTATTTAATTAATAATTTGAAAAACCATAAATTAATTCTCAGGTCATTCTATAGTTAGAAAACCACCTTCATTTATGAATGTTTCCCATTTTTTAACTTTACCATTTCTATCCATTTTTGTTCATTCAATTCAACATGCAATTCGTTTTTTGTTTCAATGAACTGGCAGAGGGACCGATTGGACATATGCAATTGGGGCTCAAAATATTTATAATTAAGTTACTTTTCACCTATTAATTACAAACTCATTTCGTCACGAAGTAATTCCACTATTGTATCGTGACTGAGCTCTCCCTAATGACATACCATTAGGAAAGCAACTCGATCAATGCTCGTCAAATGACCTTGTTACAAGTGTGTTATCCTTATCGGATATTCTTAATATCTTTAAGATAAACCCATTCTCCCAATATGATAATATTTTATCTCATGATAACCTTTACATCTTCCTTTATAAAAAGTCAATTGCTATCAAATAGTAATTAAGTCATTCATCACAAAAACGAACGACCCATAACGGTATTTACTTTTCATCTATCATGTAATGCTAATGAGAGGATATCATTTACCCATGTCTTGAGCTATGAATTCCACTATTGCAAACGATGCTCCATACTGCAGAAGTCGTATACCCAATGCACTAGTTTTTGATTCCTTATCTATTTGAACTCAGTGTTTTACTTACATCAAAGTATACGAGTCATGTATACATAGTCCATTATCTACTCAAGATTAAGGTATTTCACATTTTGAATGTCACAAGTGAATAAATCCATAAACAGATTCAAGATTTCTTCTGCTTGGGTCCAGTCTAATGTACTGTCGATCTAGTCATCCACATCTATGTCTCTATCTTCTAAGAGTCATTCGCTTCGAGACAAAGCATCTCCCCAGTTGGACTTGATAGACAACATATTAGTCTTTCAATCGGTTTGCTCATTTCTAATTAAACTAAGGACATGCTTAGGTTCATCTACTAATATAAGCTATCTTTTTGTATTACGATTCAACCACGTAGTACCACTTAGTATTAGTTTAAACATTAGACAACCAATGAGCTAATATTTGCTTCTATTTTTCTTTGCATGCAAAAACCACATGAAGACATTATGCAAAGAATATTAATGTAATTTATGAATTATTTTATTAACCAATCTGTTCAAAACAATTACAAGTTTAAAAATGAATACACTACACTTAGGGCATCAAATCGAACAAATGCAACATACTGACTTGGTCTCATCGTAACGACAAATGCCTGAAGTCACGACGTGATTTTCTATTTCTAAATGGTACAAATGGCTACCAACCTGGAAATGCCAAATCAACCAATTTATGTTTTCATACCATATTCTCGACCAAATACTCATTCTTAACAAGTTCAATTCTAAGCAAAACTACCATATTTATATTTTACAATTACCAAACACTATTTGCATTATTTCCATACAACATATAGGTTCAATTCATGGCATACATATTCACAACATCTAGCATATGACCGATTTTCAAATTAGCCTTAACATAACAGCATTTCAGAAGCATTTCTACCATTTTGAGACACTCAAATACATAATTTAATCATTTGACCTTTTTGAGAATACCAATTCTAGCTTCAATTATAAACATGATCATACATTATATCAAAACTAACTCAGCCTAGGTACATGCCATACTTTAAACAAAATGGAATTATACAAACTTTTCTGAGTTAGAGATCGGTTCTTGGATGCTTGATCTACCTCATGCACTCTCGGGAATCAACTATACCTGCGCACAGAGAAAAAAAATCGTAGCTGAGCGAAAATACTCAGTGGTATTTCCATTATTAAACAAATCGTAGCTGAGCAAAAATACTTGGTGGTATTTCCATTGTTCAAGTAAAAAAATAAAACAAGTTTATATCAATTACAGATACTCAATACCAAATTCTAATATCAGCTAATACATATACAATTCATACTAATTCTCAATTCACATATCAATATGTGTATGCTACATGGTGTACAATTTATGCCAAATAAATCAATTATACATTACCACAAATAATAAGCTAACTGAACATATCATACCATCATACCAATATTAATGATGTTTGCATTTCTGTTCAATTTACAACATTTTATTATATCACTTTTCATTTTCGAATCGAATCAATTCATTTGTTATCTTTCCATATCGACCCTCAGGCTTATTTAACAGGTTCACGTGGTCTTTCACATGTTATTGTATATCACAGTTCAATTAAATTTCCTCTCATATACCATTTGGGAAATTCATATATTTATAACCTTATAAACTAAACACGGACTCTAAATAGATATGTGGATCCATCACCTTGGGTTGCCTAACAACGATGATGTTGAACATGAAGATATTACCACCCCGGATTCCCCTACAATGGTTTTTTTCACAATCTGAATATCTTGTCACTTTGAATTGCCTGACAATGATGACTTTATTTGTACAATTTCCCACCTCAGGTTGCTAGACGATGATGGCTTCCAATCAATATCCTGACCCTATGGCATGTCAATTATATCCAACTCGACCTAAACAGCTAATAGGGTAACCAAATTTTCAATTCATTATATATAGTTCAATTCAAATTCTTTCATTCTCAATTTATCATCAATTCATCATATCATATAACATATTCAAACACAATTTCATACCAAATAACATATATCAATTAAATAATATTATTTTCCATTCTATTCAATTTAGTTCATATCTCGATATTCAATCTCAATCATAACAATTTAGTTCAAATAACCATTGACAACTCACTTCAACACCATATAATGCAAAATGTCATGAATATGCAACAATTAATTTGGTCCCAAATCATTGAAATACAAACCAAATTTTGAGTCACTTGTCGACAATTATGTTTTTCTTTTTTCTTTCAAAGGTTCCACATCAATGTTAATTAAATATAATCACAAAATATATAACACCATCAATTTCCATTCAAATCAAGATCAAATAAAATAGCAAGCATATTTTACAATTTATTTAGTTTAGTCCCTAAAACTGAGATAAGCATAACTTTGAATCTAGAGCTTTGAATTAAAATTCAATTTCACATATATATTCATTAAGGACCTAACAATTGAGCTTTGCAATTTAATCTTTTTCATAAAATAAGCTCAAATTCTATCAATTTCACATCTAACTCTTAAAGAAATAAAAAATGACAATTTTCTAAAACTTTAGCTGTAACACCCCTCACCCGTATCCGTGGTCAGGATAGGGTTCAAGGTATTACCGAAACTTTACATTTAAAACATACCGAATCGACTTACCGGATTTAACTCAGACTTTAAAACTTTCAGGCATTCACATCTTGTACCTTAAATGGGCTTTCAAGGCCCTAAATATACATAGAGATGGTTCGGGATAGGACCAGAAACATTTAATAACTTTAGAAAATTTTCTTATTTGGAAGTGTCACACGCCTGTGTATGATGGGCCGTGTGGTCACCCACGCCCGTGTGGCCTAGGGCACGGCCATGTCTCTAACTCGTGGGTAACACTGACTCTTAGGCACGGCCAAGACACACGCCCTTGGGCTCATCCCGTGTACAAAACTTGAGCATTCTGTTAAATTAACATGGCCAAGACACACGCCAGTGTGTCCTACCCGTATGCTAATTTAGCTTAAAGTTCTAGGTGCAGGGGACACACGGTCATACCACACGCCCATGAGAATGGACCGTGAGTCTCACACGGCCTAGACACATGCCCCTGTGTCTAACCATGTGGACCTTATTAGGCTATTTTCCAAGCCTTTAGTCACCCCTTTCTACTACTTGTGCCTAGTGGTTACCAAGTTTGAGAGAAAACATAATTTTACGCTTGTAAATAATCCTAATGAAGTTGGTTGTATGGAAACCTCATATCATTGGTTTCATACAAAAAAGTTATTTCTCATCTAATATTTATGGGTTCTTATGTTATTGTATCACATTCAAAATTTTGCTCGTTTTTGAACTCATTGCCATTGTAACAACCCATCATATAAGAACACAA
This sequence comes from Gossypium arboreum, assembly GCF_025698485.1. Lineage (NCBI taxonomy): Eukaryota > Viridiplantae > Streptophyta > Magnoliopsida > Malvales > Malvaceae > Gossypium > Gossypium arboreum. The sequence goes on from NC_069081.1 coordinate 5,772,036, forward strand.
ACGTGCATATAAAGGTAGGTCATAGCCTACTTTCAAATATGCCAATTTCCATGGCCTTGTACAAAAAGATGAATACATCTTTACATGCCTTTGTTTGGCACTTCATATGACACATATGAAAAAATACTCAAAACTCTATACATGCCATTAACAAAGTAGAAGTGTCCTTATACCAAAGCTTGGCTAGTTGATAATGTGTTGCTTCTCCAACTGTCTTCCAATCCTTATAAGTCCTCGAGCTCTGTAAAATAAGGAAAAAGAGAGGGGTAAGCATTTACATGCTTAGTAAGCTTGATTAACCGGAAAGTAAACTTACCGAGTAACTAGCATACATCTATGCTTAATTCATGAAATCATCCATTATGAAATGATTTCCTATCACATGCACTTAATCAATGAGTTAGTCACATATTCATATATCATGTAATTTAACTAGATGAGCTCATCATTCAACATTTTTATTCATATATGTATATCCAATGCTAATCTCGTTGAGTTTCTAGGAAATCTCGATGGAATATCCATTATCCGTTAATTCATATGAATGATCATTCCATATATGCACTCTCGCGAACTTCACATCTCATGGCAGGATTACCAGTCAAGGCTAAATCCTCCACATCATACACTCATAAGGTGATGTCGGGATTACCAGTCCAGGCTAAATCCCTTATAGAGACAAACACCCTTAATGAGCTCAGATCTGAATTACCAGTCCATGCTAAATTCAGACCCTAATAGGATTACCCGTCTGGGCTAAATCCTCAATGCATATATATTCTTCGGGAGGCTCAATCATTCAAGGAACACCCTTCCGGGACAGATTCCTTTCCATATTCGAGATCACGGATTACCCTTCAGGGCTAAATCCTTACTGCAACACATGCAAGATCTCAATTCACATGTAAAACATGGTTTATCCATCGAATCCCCATTTTAACCTCAACCAAGATAGTTGTCATCAAGTCATTACCGAAGGTGCATTTCATGCATTTTCATACCATCGATAAATGCAAATATCATGCATTCATGATTCATACAATTATGCATATTAGGGGTTTATTTTAAGTTATCTGAACTTACCTGGTATTCTTTTCGGGATTATGTTTCGGTTACTCCGAAACCTTGCGTTTACCTCGATCGACCTCCAGAATTTGTTCCTCGGGGTATATAACAACAAAATTAACTCATTAATAAACTACATTATGCATTTTGAGTTTAATATCTACCCCGGTCCAAATGACCATTTTGCCCCTAACCTTTCACATTTTACTATTTAGTCCCTAGGCTCGGATAATGAAACACATGCACTTTCTATATTACCCAAGCCTAGCCAAACACTTTTCCTTTCTTATTGTAGCCCACATTATCCATTAATTTCTCATTTCTACCACACATTTACATCTTTTGCAAAATGGTCCCTATAAGGGTTTCTTATGAATCAACTAGAAAAAGATGTTTAACACACATTAACCTTTCATATTCCTCCATAATCTATCAAAATACAAGCAACTCATGCATGGGTAAATTTTTAAACATGAACCCTAGCACGAAATTTGGGTAGAAATAGAGAGATCAAGCTACCAGGATTTTAAAAATACAAAAAACGTTAAAAACGGGGCTTGGGAGCACTTACTATTAAGCTTGAAAATGTTGAAAACCCTAGGTATGGTGTCTCTTCAATTTTCGGCAGCCATGGAGAAGAAAATGGCTGATTTTGGCTTGATTTTTTCCATTTTAATTCATTAAAATGACAATTGACCAAAATGCCCTTATGCATTTTCTTTAAAATTTCATCCATGCAAGCCCATTTTTGTCCAAAAATTTAGAATTTGGGAAAATTGCTCTCCAAGACCTTCTAATTCATAATCTAAAGCAATTTCATACAAATTTCTTCTAGAAATCAAGTTTTGCAATTTATTCAATTTAGCCCCTAATTTCCAATTGGACATCTTATACTCAGGATTTCTTCATGAAACTTTAACACATGCATATACTCATATTCTAGACCTCATAATAATCATAAAATAAATATTTTGATGTCATATTTATGGTCTCAAAACAACTATTCCAATTAGGCCCTATTTCGGGATGTTACATTAGCAGTTTCACAAATTGGTACATAAGCTAGTTAAATCAAGCTCCCATGATAAAGAAATTTATAAAATTATAAGAAAATGACTTAATTTCATTACCTAATTGATTGCCGCTTGTTTGGAAGAGTTTTCAAGGGTTTTCCAAGCTTTTAACAATGGTGGATGTGAAGAATGATAAAGATGATGAAAGTGCCACTAACTTATCTATTTATAGTTTAATTAGTCTTTAAGTAATCTTAGTTAATTAAGTTAATTAGGTTTAATTATAATAATTTAGTTATTAATTAAGCTTAATAGAAATCATCATTACTTTTCACTGGACTTAAGAAAGCAATGGTTTAATAACCATTGTAGTCCTTTGAATAATTGTTATCTAAGTCCCCAAGCAATTTCCTAATTAAAAATCTACAATGATTAAATTTTTACAATTTAGTCCATAGGCCTCAATTAACCATAATTTCAACCAAATTACTTAATCAAATTTTAATTCATCAATATAATAACTCTATAAATATCCCTATTTAGTATTTACAAACTTGGTTTACAAAAATGAGATTCCAAAATTGCATTTTTCGACACCACTAAAAATTGGGTTGTTACAGTATTGGTGGGCCTTCTTCTCCTCACCATTATTCATGAGCTTCTTTGAGTCTTTCTCTTACTTCATACTTGGAAACACACCTTGATAATGCTCCCTTAGTATCTTTGTGATAAAGAACACCATAGATAAAAACAACGTACTTTAACTCTTAAATATCAACCGAAGTAGGGTGAACCAACTTTTCAATGATAGGAACCCTTCAATCTTTACCATCTTCATATTCTATAGGACATAACAACCCACTTGCTGGACAAGGAAAACTTATTTTGATCGTTGACATATTGATGTTCTGGCTCTATTTGACATTATGAATTTTTGAAGCTAGAGTAGTAAAAGCATCAACAGACTTGTTTGTAAACCTTAGACTATGTTCACATCTTACATTTTGAAATTTCTTCCATAAGGCCTAAACAAGAGTTCTATAAGAAGTTAACATGGGCTATTTTAGAGAAAATTCCTCAATTGTTTGCTTCATAATAAGATTGAAATCTCTATAGATATAAAGATTGTTGATCCCAATAACTTTATTGTATGTAAACCCAATACCAATGCTTTATATTCTGCTTGATTATTAGTATAATGAAAGCTTAATTTGAAGGCTAAAAGAATAGGTTCTCTACTTTATTTTGAGGAGTTTAACTTTAAACCCAGAATCAAGGAGCACTCTATTTCTCTTACCTCTTCTTCTAAAGAGATGTCTCTTCTACTCACATGAAAGGAGGTTAACTCAATACTCTCACTATAATAATGAAATTCTCTATTTGGCGAGATTAAGACTATTCCCACACCTTCTTTCAAACCAGTTGCAAAACCATCAAATGCAACTTGCATTCCCCTTCATCTACACTTATTAAACATACATCTTCATGGAATTCATTCAGTATAGAATAGTTTAGTGCTTCTTCGTTTTGATATAGGAAATAAGCTAAAAGACCTAAGAGTGCTTGAGATTTGATAGCTTTCGATTGAACAATAGAAATATCGAACTCACCCAACAAAAAAAGTCACTTTGCTATTCTTCTTGACACTTCTTTTTCCACCCCGACGTATCTTTTTCTTCCCATTTTTCTCATCCTTCTTTTAAGAAATTTCTTTACATTTTAAGAGTAGAACACCTATTGGACTTACAATAGTCATTTCTCCATCCTCTGTTGGATCTTGAAAGAAAGATGTTTTTGTATAATTCACCTTATTCTGTTCACATGATGTCTTTGTAGCCGGAATGAATGCCTCTTTTCCCTTTCAATAGCCCTGGATAATATTTTGAGTATGGAGAAGTTTTCTTCCAATGAGAAGATGATAAAATACATCAGCATCAATCATATGGAAGCAAGTTTGATATTGAATGAATCGGCCCTATTTTAAAGTTTATTATCACCTTCCCTAAATTTATAATATCTTTATTATCAATGGAAGAGATTGTCATAGGACAAAATAGACTCTTCGCATCAATATTTATAGCCTTCAAAGTATACAAACACATAAGATTCGCAGACGACCCATCATCGATAAATGTTCTTCAAGTAGGACAACCATTAATAGTATTTTCCACATAGAGTGACTTGTTGTGCTAAGGATGAGAAGTGCACATATCTGCCTCAGTAAAAATAATGGCATTCTCATACCCAATTGTCATCTTTCCCGTAGGTTTTCCAACCATGTTTCATCCTCCATATTGTTCACTTGCTATATAAAAAAGTGCAATAGCAACATCTTTTCTCGATTCTTCTATAAACCCAAGATAATCAAAGAAGTGTTTAAATTTGGAGTCTTCATGAGGGAATTTTCTATGGAATAAGTAACTATGGAATCACTTGTGTATCTTCAGATTGAATGAGAGAAGGAGAAGGATTATCTTAATGAGAATGAGTGATTACATTCACATACCCCTGAGGATTTTGTTGAGTTGGAAGAAGATTGTTCTGCACCCTATTAGTCCTAATAACAGCTTCTCTTGCTTGCACTCTTCAATGGAATATCCTTCAAAGATTTCTACATTCAGAAAGTGGATGACCAACCGTTTGGTGATAAAAACTTCTCTTTAGTAGTTGGCGAACATAAAACATAAGTCAAATTAATATTTCTATCTTTGGTCTATTTTGGAGAATCAACATCATTATTTTACCCTCTTCTTACATTTTATCTTCTAGTACGCAAATTAGGTCGTGGTGGGTATTTTCTTTCTCTTTCTCTATCTCTTCCTCCTCCTTGAATCACATTCATTATAAGAGTATTTCTCTTTCCAAAGCAATTAACTCATCTTTTCCTTTGAACTATATTGTTGGTTCTTCTAGCAGCTTCAACTAGTTTAGCAAAAGTCGGAAGAGGAAATGAACCCTATACTCACCAAACACTCCTTGTATGCATACTTTCTCCAACTTATTCTCATTATGAGAGTCTTGAATGTCTAACACTCTTTCTCTAAAGCGTTAGATATACTCCATAGCTCCTCTCTTGATTTCTAAAGCTTGTTTATCTAGTGCCCTAACTATTGTATATTCGTTTGTATACTTGTATTTATTCAAACATATTGACTTAATAAAATTATTCATGAATTAAATTCATACCCTTTGTATATTGTCCTTAATGGTTTTTGCATACAAAGTAAAATGGATGAAAATATCGACTCACTAGTTATCTAATATTTAACTAATATTGAGCAGTATTACATGATCATATTGTAATACAAAAAGACAACTTATATTAGTAGATGAACCTAAATATGTTATTAGTCTAATCGAAAATAAGCAAACCAATTGAAATACTAATACGTCGTCTATCAAGTCCAAATGAAGAGATGCTTTGTCTTGAGCATTAGAGCAAATGACTCTCAGAAGATAGAGACATAGATGTGACTAACTGGACTGACAGTACATCGAACAAGACCCAAATAGAATACATTTTGAATTTGTTTATGGATTTATTCACTTGTGACGTTCATAGTGTGGTATACCTCAATCTTGAGTGGATGATGGACTATGTACATGTGACTCGTATACTTTGATGTAAGTAAAATTCTGAGTTTAAATAGTTAAGAAACTAACAATCGGTGCATTATGTATACAACTTCTCTAATATGTAACATCATTCAGAATATTGGAATTCATAGTCCTAGAAATAGGTAAATGATATATTCTCATTGGCATTACATGATAGATGAAAAATAAACATGGTAATAAGTCATTTGTCTTTGTGATAAATGACTTAATTATTATTTGATAGTAATTGACTTTTTATAAAGGAAGGTATTATTGTTACCATGAGGTAAAATAGGATCATATTGGGAGAATGAATTTATCCCAAAGATATTAAAGATATATTATGAGAGTAACACACTTATGATAAGGTCATTAGACGAACACTAATCGAGTAGCTTTTGTAATGATATATAATTGGGGAGAGCTTAGTCACAATACTATAATGGAATAAATTTGTGGATAAATGAAATTATAATTAATAGGTGAAAAGTTGAAACTTAATTATAAATCATTGGAGCCCTAATCAAATACGTCCAATCGGTCCCTCTGCTAACTCATTGAAACCATAAATGAATTGTATTTAAAATTAAATGAACATAAATGAATAGGAATGATAAAGTTAGATAAATGAGTTACATTCAGAAATGAATGTGGTTTCTTACTAAGTATAAAAATGATTTGAGAATTAATTTAAGTTTTTGAATTATTATTTAAATAAATAATTGAAGTTTGAAAATGAAATTAAATTAAATAATCATTATGAATCATTGAATGTAGAAATTAAATATATTGTCTCATAAAACTTTTACGGTAAAGTTATCATGACTTTAACGAAATTAGAATTGAGTTGAAAAAAATTATTTAATTGGGAAGTTAATTAATTTAATAATATTTATTTTGAGAAATAGAAAAACATGTATTGGGTTGGATTAAATTATAAAGTGTTGGGTTAAAAGTTCAGAAAGTATTTATAATTAAACCTGATATGTGTTGGGTTAAATACACTAGGGTTGTTGCCCCCTCTCCTAATTCAATTGGGGGATTGGTTTTTTTATTAAATAAATATTATTTGTATTTTTCAAATTCAACTAGGATTCCTCTATCTCTCCTTATAAACTGATGGCATTGGTAGGGCTAAAAATGACACAAATTTGAGATATTTTCTAAAAATAGTGAGAATTTATTTCTAAGTATAAATTATATTTTCTAAAATAACAATTCTACCGGTTTCTATAAGAGAGAGATTTACTGTCCTACTGAAAGTAAGAAAATTATTTTTTGCTTTGTGTTTGATTCGTAATTGTTCAAGCCCACACTTGAAACAGTTCGTAGTAAGGGAATAGTGGAAAAGGTTGTTCGATTGAAACTCGGGAACATTAAAGATCTGTCTCACATGAACACATGTACTTTTTAGGAAAAGTTTATTGTTATAAATATCACAAATTGACTTAGTTTTCAAATTTTTATTTTTCCAATATAAAAGTAAATCATTTTTGAACCGAATTTTTCCAACAGTGCTCTCTTCCAGGATCCATCCAAGTAACCTTCTCTTGAGTGGAAAAGAACTTCTCACCAAACATCCTACACATTTGGCTCCATGGCTCAATAGAACAAGGAGTAAGGTTGACATACTAACTATATGTCTTCTCCGTAAAAAACTTAGAAAATTCTTTCAACTTCAGGTCACCATCCAAATCAACTACTCCAAGTGTTTCCACAAACTTCATCACATGTTTACAAGCATCGCCAGTCTTCCCATTGAATTGCTAGAACTTTGGACTATTATAGTTTTAGGGATATGGCTTTGTAACTACCATAGCTGGGTATGGTAGCTTGAGATCAAACTCAGAAAAGCTCAAGGTCTCGTTCTTCTTCTCAAGTAACCCCTGAAGCTCCTTTTTAATAACATAGCCTTGAGAATTAATTTTAGAAGCAATCATAGTAGAAGTACTAACAACACCAGTAGAAGCACCAGGAGTAGTGAGAGTAACTACAGTAATAGTGACAAGAGGATTAGCAACGTTGGTGTTTCCAGATGAAAAAGGATTAGTGGGTATGTTATTTCCATTTTTGGTGTTCACATTTAGAAGAGTTGTTCTATCAAAAGTATTCCCATATTCATTCACAAGTTGAATTTGTTGAGCAAAAGAGGAATATCCAAGCTTGGATATAGTTTCCATCATTTGTCTGTTATTCTCTTCTAAGCTTTGCATCCTCTTCTAAGAGACTTGAATCATGTTTATCAATTCTTGGATATAGGTAGGAATAGTTGCACCTTGGCTTTCAACAGGAGGTCTATATTTTCCAGTGAAAGATGAGTGGAAACGTTTCACCTAATACAGTCACTACTCCTTAGTGGAGTTGCCAAAATGTAAATGGTTCTTTTGAAGGAAATATGAAGTGTTGTAAAAAAGTGAACATGATATACCGAAAGAAAGAAAAAAGGAAGACTAAAGTAGATCTGATAACACTGAGCACAACGATAGGTAGTCGTTTGTAAGGTGGAGAAAGAGAAATATGGCTGATGATCAGGCTTAACAAAGAAGTAAGTTAATAGAATTTCAGAAAGAATCCTTTGTGAATCCAAAATACTGAAAATGAAAAAAATGTCAAAATTCCTTTCATCGCTCCTATCTATAGTATTTTAAGAATAAGAGTTACAAAGCTGGTAATTAATGAGAATAATGATAAATATTTTTCAGTTACTATTGCATTAATGATTAAGATGGGAGACTGAAAGGTTTTGCTGGTGATGGTGAATAATGAAGAAGAATTCACTATGTTTCTGAAAAGAGAAAAAAAAAAACACTCAGTGCTACAAGAAAATTTTAAGAGGAGAACTCTCAACTACCTCCATATTTGATCCATTAAGCCAAACTCTTCAAAACATCCCAAAAGTGAAGATAACCCAAGAACCTTGTCATATTTCGAGGTTACTTCTAGTTCTTCTACTTTGGCGAAGTGGTACAGTGTGAAACATCTTTCGCACAACATCTCTTGAAACGCAAGACAATGGTTGTTATTGGATGAGAGTTGTTCCTAAATAATGATTAATTTGAATTCTTCCAAACATGAGTTATTTTCAACACAGAGGTTGTTCCGAATAAGAGTTGTTCCTTGATGATACTTTTCTTTGTACAACTAGTTCTGAATAATAGCTCTTTTGGAAAAACATAATTGTTCTAAATACATGTTGTTCCAAACAATGGTTTTTCTAAACATAGTTATTCCTGAAACGTCATTATTTTAAACAAGAGTTGTTTCGAACTTTAGTTGTTCTGAACAGGAGTTGTTCTCAAATAACAACTATATTGGATAACAGTTGTTCTAACTAAAGTCTTGTTCTGAACATAGTTATTCTGGACATAGCTATTCTTGAACAATAGTTCTTCTAAACAAGAATTGTTCCTCCAAAAGAGATATGCTTGGTAGCCCAATTTCCTAAAATATAATTTTTTTATTTCAAAAAAGAAATAAAATGTTAGTAACCAAAATTGAGCATCTATGGTCTTCCTGTTTCTCTTGTTTGTATTGCTTCGATTTTTTTTTTTGAAAACTAGAAATGGATAAATAAAAATGAAATCTATATATATTATTTTCGATTTTTATCAAACCTAATAAAAAATAAAATATATGCTAAAAGTAATAATACTCATGTTTTAACCTATAGCACCAGAGGCAGACAATTATGGTACCCAAATTTTTTGAAAATTTTTTGAAAAATTTCATTTCTCCTTTAAGCTTTAAAAGAAAATTTAATTAAACCCTCAAATTTTTGAAAATTCTCATTATACCTTTTTAAAAAAAATAATTAAACACTCTTAACATTTTTAAAAATCTCATTAATCTCAAAAAAATTTAAAAGTTTAACTAGATCCCAACTTAAAAAAAAAATCTCATCAAACTTCTAAAATTTTTTAAAATTTTGCTAGGCCTCAAAACTTAGTCTTAGATCTACCACTTCATAGCACGCACATGTTAAAAAGAATAATATAAATTACAAATTTCAACAACCAAACACTTTGATATGGTAACATCAGTCTTTCATCCATTATTTTGAAATTTAAGTGTTATTTTACACAACAGTCATCGTGTGTATTAAATAACTATTTATTCTTATATATATATATATATATAAAAGTTGAAACTATAAAAAGTATGCGTGGATGAATGAAATATATTATAAAATCCAACTATCAATTTATTTATTTTTATAACATCATGTAAAAATGTGGAAAAATAATTATTTTTACATGTGTACGTATATATGTAGTAAAGAATGTTATGTAGTTTAGATTTAAAGAAAAAAAAAAAAGAAATGTGGAAGCAAAGAAAAAAATGGAAAGAAGATATGTATGATGTGAATGTGATGGGAAAACAAGAAAGGAAAAAAAACGCTTAGAGTAGTTAGTTGGAGTGGGGAAAAGTATTAGGAAGCTGTTGTATTTAGAAGTGACTTGCATTTTGATTTTTTATTGAAAATTGAAAAATTAATTATTATATATTTTTAAATGTGTAAATTAGTTCACTTCTTAAATTTTTTCTATTAAATGATGATGTAGGAAGATAATTTGAATGGTTAATTATTACTTTGATCCTTGAATTATAGTTAAAAGATTATTTTGATTTTTTTAAAAAATTTAACAATAATTCTAAAAAAATTTAAAATTTTCAAAATCTTGAAATAAATAAATATTATTAAAAATATTAAAAATTATGTTCAAAAATTCAACAAATTTAGGCCTTAACGTTTACCATTCTTTTCATTTTAGCTCTAATTCTAAAATATTTTCAATAAATTTGACCCTCGATATTTACATAAACTACTAATTTTGTCCTAACTCTAAAAATAAAAAATAAAATTATTTTTAGTCCTTTATAACCCATCGGCTAACCCAAGTAAGATATTAAAATAAAAAAAAGAGTACACTCTTTGAAGCCACTTGCAAAAAAACTCTAAAAAGTTGAGATAAAACACAAAAAATTAGGGTGAACTGCACCAATTATCCCTAAATTTTGTTTAAAATTGCATTTCGATCACCTGACTTTCAAAAATTACATAATAGTCACTAACGTTATTGACTTGTTACATTTTGCTTACTTGTCCATTAACTACCTTCAAGAGAATGACGTGGCAAATTAATTTAAATATTTAATTAGTAATTTAACCTTTAAACTGTAGCTAAAATTGTATTTTCATACTTTTTAAAAATTAACCATAATTCTAAAAATTTAAAAAAATCTTAAAAGTTATAGGAAAATATTTTTAAAAGGTATTAAAATATATATTTTTAAAAATCTACTACCAGCGTTTCTATTTTTTTTCCTTAAGAAATCAATGTCAGATTTCCATTAAAATATTAAATCAAGTTTTATTAACTTAGTTATATTTTTTCCTTAAGATATATCCATTAAAAGAAAATCAAATCAAGTTTTATTAAAGCAAAAACTTATATTCAAAGAAGCTCTTTTTTAGTGAATCATAGTGTTTTTTTTTTTTTTTAAATTGAGCTCTCTTTTAATAATGGGGAAACATTTCTATTTTCAATAAAATTCTCCATTTGATGAGAATTATCTAATACAATGAGATACTAACTTTATCTATTGAAGATGCTCTTCGGTATAATTCTAAAGCCACCCATTTCAATAAAATCATGGATTTATTACTTTATAAATACAATCAAACCAAAGAAACACCACATTTACAGTAAATACAATCTTTTGATTATGCATCTTTTTTGGCGACGAAGAAGAAGATGAAGACAAAGAGCTCCTTTTGTGCTTCTCCACCTCTGGGTGATGCGATGGCTTAGGCGGTTTTATTTTAAATTAAAATTCCACTTGTTATATTTTATTTCTTCTCATAAATTTAAAACATTATTTTTTAAAATTTCAAAACCCATAGAGTCATTGTTTAGAACTCAGAAATTTATATTAAAAATTCAAAACCTAAAAATTGTTAAATCGATTAATTTCAAATTAAAGCTTCTTTAAGTATTAGACAATAAGATCTTCAAACTGGAAAGTTTGTAATAGCTAAGGGGATGCAGAAATGAGTAATCGAAATTTTATATACCATGAGGAGATACAAAAGCATAGGAGACGGAAAAAGTAAACATTAAATAAATTTTTATGTATCTTTTAGTTGGAAGTATGGGCGATTAAGATGAAGCCGAGCATGACAAAAGTATGAGAAATTTGAAAGTGAGTAATTAAAACTTTTAATTGATTTGTTTTTTTTTTTTTTTTTGCTTCAATCAAGTTTTTATTTATTTAGTTTTGGCTTCAATCAAGCATGAGAAATTTTTTGGTTTTTCTCGGTTTTGTAAAATAGGAAGAAAGTCTTGTATAAAGATGATGGTTTTGGGTTTCAACTCGAGAGTTTAATAATATTTTTAAGATTTTTTAAGTATATATTTTTAAATTTAGAAATTTTGTATTTATAGTTTTTAAAATATTTTAACATTATATTTACTATTTTTAATAATTTATATTTAATTTAAGATTTTTTAAATTTTTTAGAATTATTGTTAAAAAATTTTTAAAAATCAAAATGATATTTTATTTATAGTTCAAGTACTAATTAATTATTAATCATTTAATTTAACATTTCACGCCATTATTTAACAAAAAATTTAATAGATAAACTAATTTGCACGTTTCAAAATATATAAGATTAATTTATCTATTTTTCAATAAAAGATCGAAATATAATTTATCCCTAAATAGAGATTTGTTTGGTATTTTTACCATTGCAGTGGTGATATGGGAAAAAAAACTTTCCAAGTGGATTGGCTATTCTTGTGCATAAATCATAATATAGATATGGTAGTTGTGCTTCTTTAACCTATTGGTATACTACCATACATGAGAGTGAGAGAGAGGGGGGGTTTCTAGAAGACTTGGAGGTTGGGTTTGTAAGGTTGGGATAATGAAACAAAAAGGCAATAAATATGATATTTATATATGAGTGTGGTTGTAGCTATATCAAAGTGGGCTTTGGTTCACCTTCCATTTTTATTTTCCCCAGCCTTGTGGTGTAAGTTTGGGCAGCAAATAACAAAGGGGCAGCAAATATGATTCATTTCACTTTTTTCTTGTATATCTTTTGCTGAAAATTTTGGATATTAGTAAATGTTATTTGTTACTCATCACCCAACAATTAAAGTTGTGAAGATGAAAAAGGGCAACATTAATTCCTAATCATTAAAATTAAGAATCTAACACTCCAGCTTCCAAAAAGTAAAGAAAAGAAACACTCTACATACAAAATGCATGATAATTGACTTCTCATTTATGAAACTTTAAGTGGACCAGAGAAGAAACCTAATGAGCAAATCGATTTGATTTTTTGAGAAAATCTTTATCATCTAACATATTAATTTTAAGAGATATTAACCTCAACTTAACAATTAGGTTTAGATCAATTTTAGCTTCTGAATTTAACAAATAGATTTGATAGCGTGACATTCTAAAGTTGTGTCATATCATCACTTAAAAATTAAAAATTTTATATGAATTTTTAGGTGATAAAATGGTATAATCTTAGAATATCACATATAATGTTTTAATAATCAGATTAATAGTTGAACCGATTAGACCACCAATTCCTGATTCAATTGGTTTGATCATTCAACTTCTAGACCAATAATAATTAAATAAATAATTAAAATTCATAAAAAATTAAAAAAATAATCGATTCAACCTATTTAACTACTAATTTTTGTCTTAGTTTTCGATTTTATCAGTTTTGAGCAGTTTCTGATCCAATCGGTTCAACACCTTTGTTTAGACTAGTATACTAATTGTTTTTAGTCTAATCGACCCAACCAACCAATCGAGTCATATTCCAATAACATTAGTCACATTATCAAATCTTGATAGAATTTAAGTTCAAGACCAAAATGGATCTAATTGCCAATTTCAAGTACTAAAGTGAACAAAAAAGAATATAAGCACCAAAGTAGACTTAATTGCTAAGTTTAGAGGCCAAAAAAATTGTATTATCCTACTTTTTTTAGTGATCATGGTATGGTAACTTGTGCGATAATCTACAAGTAATTCATGCTGACATGACACTATCTGTCATACATGTTAGGTCCATAGATAATTGAAGATCATAAAGATATTCAAAAAATAAAAAATTTTAGAAAACAACTAGCATGAAATACACGTGGATTGTCATACGAGATATTAAGTTTAAAATTAATATTTCTATTAAAAATATTTTGGAATCTTTTAATAAATTGATAAATAAATTTCACTTAAAAGTATAAATTAAAACGACAAAAGAATAAATATTAAAAAGTAAATTTATTATTTATGTCTAATGTAATATACAAGAAAAAAAAACGCACCTAAGTACTATCCATTTGTTTTATCTTCAAATTTTTGAACAAACATCCAAATAAGCTTTACGTCTGATAAAAGAGTGGTAGGTAGGTACATTTTACGTCATTCAATTTAAGTTTGGCATCAACTTTCACTAGCAAGGAGTAAAAGTGAGCAATAGATTTTTTTTTAAATCAAGGTGTACACCAATTAATTTTTTATTGATGATATTTTAAATAGTTGATCATAAAATGTATTTTATTTTTATGAGTAGAAATTTAGTCTCCAATCTTATAATTAAAAGATAAGATGAATAAATATCATACATCGTTTAAAATGAATAAACATCATACCTCATCATATAACACCCCTGGAAAGAATAAATCATTTCACCATTTTCTTATTATTATAACATTCTCCGGGATTCAGATATTAGTAATTGTTATTCATCACCGTGCATATTTGAAGTTGTAAAGATTTAATGCTCATCAACTTTCTAAATGGTTGTTTGCCTCTCCCCTCCTCGCCTCTTTCTCATCATCAATGCAACTCAAGTAGAGGGTAAGACCTAAACATCACATCGGAACAGAACAAGTACCATCTACAAATAAAAATGAACTCACTCCATTGAAATAACAATAAAAGGGGGGGTTTATGGATAATTAATTTGAAAGTGAGACTTGGATAGAAAAATGATGTTTGTTTTCAAAATTGGAACAAACACGAAAAATGAATTTTACATAAAGTCAGCTCGCAAAAAAGAAAAAAAGAGAGAGAAGAGATGGGGAGAGGTAAGGGTAATAGGAATGCAATTAATGGAGAGAAAAATGATGGATAAACGGTTAATTTAGTGTTTTTTTTTTTTTAGTTCCCCACTTAGTTTTTTTTTTTTGAACTTAAAGAAATAGATATTTTTTGAGAAAGCGTGTGAAAAGGTCATTTTTTCAATGACTTTTTAAATGTTGACAATAATAAAATATTTTAAAGCCTATTGGTAATTTCTCATGTTTTGTTTACTCAAATCCAACTCTTTCTATTATCTCTAAACTCTCAATTCTCTTAAACTCTTTTAGTTCTCTCAATTTTCTCATGTTTTGTTCGAAATTTTCCTATACATTTGTTTAAAAGTACTATAGTTTTATTTAACTATTTCATATATTCATTTTGATTAAATTTTCACAAATGTCAAGCTCTCTAATTTATTTCGACGACAAGCATGTTTCCACCGCTCAAGTGATAATGGTAATGAGAAATTTTAAATTTTGTTATTTTCAATCAAGTTAATTTTAAAGTTTTTAATTTTTAAAATATTTTAAAATATTTTATTTTGCCGATATAAATAGGCGAATGATCGTGTTTAGAGGGGTTCATACATAATTTGTCAAAGAGTTCAGACATCAAACTTCGTGGGTATTTGCAAGACACAAGATTTTTACATGCATCTCATATGCTCGGGGGCTGCAAATTAGATCCTACACTTATAATCACGCATTCCATCTTTCATGCGATGAGTGTACAATCACACTCGAATACAGCTTTATAACTCGATTTATCAATGAATGGGTCAGTCACAGGGTCAAAGACCATTCCCAATAAAGAGGACCTTTGCAAGACATTTTTGGGGAAGGTACCGAACAAGTTTCAAGACGGCTGGATATATATGAAGTGGTTGGAAAATAATTTCAAAGAACTTCCTCCAAACGCAACCGACATCGTCAAAGAACAATATGCCCAAGGATTTATCCTGAGGTTAATCGAGGGCATTCTAATGCTCGATAAATCTCAAAATTTGGTACACATAAGGTGGCTACTACACCTAGTCAACTTCAAAGAATGCAGACGACTAAGTTGGGGATTAGCCGTGATGGTCAAGTTGTATTAGGAGTTGTGTCAGCAACGAAACCAAATAAAATGTCAATTGGTGGTTGCTTATTATTACTGCAGTCATGGGCGTGGTGTCGGCTACCATTTCTATATCCTCGAGTGAACGATCCTTATACGTTCTCATTGATGACAAGGTAAAATTCATTTGATCATAATATATAGTTAATATAGTAAAAGTTGTTTATTTATTATATGTTTGAATTAACATATTGTTTGAATAAGTGGAACTATGAGCCGAGTTATGTAGGGCTACCAAAACAACTCAAAGATATCTGGTTACTATTAGATCAACACTTAGAAGTCGAGGTTAGTTATTGATTTTTTTCAAACTTATAATAATTTCGGAATGATTTGAAATTTAAAATTTTGTACATAACAAAATTTATAATTGTGCACTACAGTTTGAATGGATATCATACGCCGATCCGAATATCATAGAATGTGTCCCCTAGGAAAATTTTGGCCATTTAGAATATGTGAGACATGAATGTGCTATTGATTGTTTATGTGACGATGGATATGCATGCGACGATGGATATGCACAAATCAAATTGAGTGATGCGGCAGTTTAGGTAGAGCTAAAAAATTCCACTGCCACTACAAGATATGGGAGAACTTCACAAGCTTGATTTGTAGGGGAAGATCGACAAAAATTGGTGAGATTACCATAATGAGTACATCGAAATTTGGGATCGTAGGATGAAATTCTTGCCCATTCATGAACCTTTTTTTCTTATCATACATGGTAACCTATTTGGAATAATGCTTTGGTTTAGAGTCACCGGCGAGCCATATCTATTGTCAGTGGAGGCGAAGAGTAGACAACTTTGTCTAAATAGGCCACGACGATCACCCTAGCCTCATAGGTTTGGAGAAGGTGTCGTGACGTGTTCATCCCCGACTACAATCCAACATAATGCCACCGATGTTTGCACCACTTCCCCGTTAATTCCCTTAATATATTCTTGTTCATTTCACTAACCCCGTGTTTTATTCACAAGTAACAAATTATGTACTACTACAACACCCTTCATCTACACCTCCTGTAGGTACGTATTTTGGGACCTCCATCCCCACACGCCAATGTCAATGTTGATGTTGACGCAAATGCTAACACATGAACTGACACCAATGGTGACACCAATGTCGTCATCAATTCCAATATCAATTCACACATCAATGCTAACGTATATGAGTTTTACGACAACATACGGTTATTCATTGATAGTGTCACGAACACCTATTGCGTCATTATTTTATCGAGGTGGGTCATTGTCACAACTACCTTCTCATGGAATAAAAGACATACGATGGGAGGCTAGGACCACACCGCACTTAAGTACAGAGGAAGGCGATGGAGACGAAAGCGAAGACAGGAGTGGAGATGAAGATAAAGATGAAGATGAAGGTGGAGATGAAGATGAGTATGAGGGTTGAGGTGAAGACGAAGAAGATGAGGATAATGATCACGATCAAGAGGAGGACCCTACACCACAATTTGTACGTAGAAATTCTACCTGCAATCGTCAGTCATCGCCTTGTGGCACACATTCGGCTCAACGACGTCGATGATGTATTTTTCATTTACTTTTGATGATGTAAATATAAATCATATTAACAAAAAAAGATTAATTTTTTTATATTTCTATTGCAACTCATATTTTTCTTTGTTAAAATCTAATGTAAATTGTACATAATTTTCTATATACGAGCATTTGATATAAAATATGTAACTTTGGATAGGTACCTTTTTCAAACTAGTTATTTATTAAAGTAAAATGACTAAATAGTAAAAATTCATTTACTAGAAAAATTGTAATTGGTACTTGACGTAGTGCTTAAAGTAGCAATTTTTCCACTATATGAATGTTATTAGACGGTGGAAAATACAACCGAAATACAAAAAAAAATGAGTGAACAAATTTTGTACAAAAGAAAAATAAGCATTGTAATCAATTTTTGTACAAAAAATTGAATGTTGGCAATGTTGAGGCCTCAATGTATCCCTTAATACAAAACATGTTGCCTTTGTATGCCCTGGGTTTCTACAGTACCCACATAACCTCTATTGGTTGTCTCTTTCCTGAACATCCATATTGGTGCGTATCCGAGTAAAAGCCGGACGACCTTTTCAAGATACGGCGTAAGTTTATGTTTGGGTCTAACTCGAACGTGGCGCTGGACACTGGTGGCCACATACTCTCATCTGGGACAGATGGAAATTCAGATCTTCATACATCGTACATGCGCTCCAGTCTATATACATCATTAATATAATGTGTGTGCTCAATTCGTACATTCTTACTTTCGAAAATTACATGTGCTCATGAGAATCGAAGTGTCTGGAATCTCTTACAGTTGTAGGTCCCTTTTGGTAAGTTAACACTATATGATGCTCCTGACATGTCTTCGTCGAGCTTAGCGTACTCCGTGACCCTAAATCATACTACGTACATAGTGTTCTCTTTTTCTGCATTTTGTCTAATTTCTTTCATGACATCCTCGCACCAAACCGTGACTACCCACAATATGTCCAGTATATGTCATTGCCTACTTTGGAAATAAGGTAGCCAGGCGAAAGTATGTTTCTTAAACAACCAAGATTATCGAAAAATTATGCGTCTCTTTCAGTACGAAATTGTTGCATTCGCTAGGTTTGTCGTCATGTGCTTGTACTGTAGATGCTCATCATATGATAATGTCTACTGTTCAAAAGGTATGTTGGCAAGGCAGTGCACACCAGTGTTGTTGATGGCGCGCAAGTTATCCAAAATTTTATAGAAATGATGTTGGACGAGCTCGTACCTTATTGAGAAAAGCATACTAATGAATGCAAACAATGAACAAAATATGGTTTAGCATGATGCTGGACATGATGGGAAGCTTCCTACCCATGTTGATGTATTGATCTTGCTCACTTTAAAAAGGCCATTTTGTATAGTAGTTAAAGCCGACATGTCATCTATAGTACCTATGATGTGTGCGATCCCAAAGGCTAGCATGTCATTCAATAGCGAAAAAGATTTCAAATTCTTTGTCGAATATGACACATGTTGGGTTGCAAACAAACGTGACGTCGCAATCAGCAAAAGAATAAATCCCAATCATCTACCTTTTCGGGGGGAGTTATTGAAAATGCTATCAGCAAAATCCTTCAATTACCATCCTAGGCAATGACTATCAACAATTGATGCTCATACCTCTCGTACAACTAGGTGTCATCAATCTGTATGAAAGGCTTGCAATGCCGAAAAGCTTCCCTACTTTGATCGAAGGTTTAAAAGAATCTATGGAATATTCTTTTCCTAGGGACCAGATGATCGTCGAAGTACATATTGAATCTGGTGCCCTAAGTGTAGTATTTTCATCTAAGTACATTTTTAATTTTTTGAATCGGTTGGTTAATAAAACAAACTCATTGATTTCATTAATATACTTTGTATAATTTTCCTCACATAGTTTTTGCACCCAAAGCAAAATGTAAACAAATCTTGCTTATTGGTTGTCTAAATATTTAACTAATACCAAACAGTATTACATGGTCGGATCGTAGTACGAAAAGACAACTTGTATTATTAGACGAACCTAAACATGTCTTTAGTCTAATCGAAAATGAGTAAACTGATTGAAAAACTAATATGTTGTCTATCAAATCCAATTTGGGAGATGTCTTGTCTTAGGCATCAGAATGGATGACTCCCAAAAGATAGAGACATAAATATGACAGACTGACTAAAAGTATATTGGACAAAACCCAAGCAGAATAGATCCTAATTCCGTTTAAGAATTTATTCACTTGTGATGTTCATAGTGTGACATACCTAAATCTCGAGTGGATGACGGACTATGTATGCATGACTCGTACACTTTGATATAAGTAAAAGTCTGAGTTCAAATAGATAATGAACTGAAAGCTGGTGTGTTGGGTGTACGACTTCTATAGTATGTAGCATTATTCATAATAGTGGAATTCATAGCCCAAAACATGGGTAAATAATATCCTTTCATTGGCATTACATTGTTGATGAAAAATAAACGGGCTATGGATCGTCCCTCTTTGTGATGGGTGACTTGATCACTATTTGATAGTGGTTGACTTTTCATGAAAGAAGATCCATGAGATAAAATAAGATCAAATTAGGAGAATAGATATTACCCCAAGGAAATCAAGGATATCTTATGAGGGTAACATATTTATGACAAGGTCATTAGACGAGTATTGAATAATTACTTTTGTAATGGTATGTCGTCGGAGAGAGCTCAGTCACGATACTATAGTGGAATGACTTCATGACTATATGAGTTTATAATTAACAGGAAAAAATTCACAACTTAATTGTAAATCATTTTTTCCTCAACTATATATGTCCTATCGGTCCCTCTTCTAGCTCGTTGAAACCATAAATGAATTTTGTGTTTGAATATAAATGAACATAATGAATTGGAAAAGAGAAATGGGAAACATCCGTGAATGATTATGGTTTTCTCCAAAATTGAGAAATGGAATCACTTGAAAATGAATGTAGGTTTCCAAAAATGGAAATGAAAATGAAAATGATCCATTTGCAATCCTATATGGATTACTTAAAAATGACCAGAAGAATGAGTTTATATATTTGGATAGTTTTGAAGCTTGAAAATAAAAGCAAATCATTGGTCATAGTGAACATGTTAAGTTGTGAAATATTGAATGCATTTTCTTGAAATTTTACCAAAGGCCAATTTGTTAAAATTTTACCAGGGTAAAATCGTCAAAATTTTGCTCGGGTAAAATAGGGATAGAAAAATTGTTTTATAAATAAATATTAAAGTTTGTTTTGAAAAATAGAAAAGCTGAATTGGGTTGGATCATATTATAGAGTATTAGGTTAAAAAGGCCCAGCAAGTACTCATAATTAGACCTGATGTGAGAGAGGTTTAAAAACCCTCCATGGACATAGAAGGGGCAATAGCCCTAGTAGGAATACTAGGGTGTGTTTTCCACCCTAGTCCTGTTTTAAGTAGGATATTATTTTTCTATTTGAAGTTGCCACATCTTGGAAATAAGATTAGAAGAATCAAGGTTTCCTAGTAATGTTAGTGGTTCGATTGGACTTTTAAGTTTATCTTTGCATTTTAGGGATAGAATGAGCCTATTGGTTTATTGGTAAGGTGTTAGCTTACCCTTAGGTCTTATGTTCAAATCCCTATGTGTGTTTAATGGAAGTTATTTTTGGTTTCAACTCTGAAAAAAATTGATATGTTAGGATTTTCTTTATTTTATTTTATTTTTAATTTTTGAAAAATGGGAAAACCCAAAATTCCTCTCACATTTCCACACTCATTCTCACGTCACTCCCTCTTTCACATTTTGTTTTCTAAATTTCAGATTTTGACCCATTTTACTACTATATTTTCTTTTTCCACCATCTTCTTTTTCAATTCTTATTTGTTCTTTAGTTCTTTTCCTTTGTTTCGTCATTAGTATATTTTAAACTCCAGCAATTTTATGCCGCCCTTCGTTGTTTTAATATCATCGCCGATTGCTGTCTCTTTGGAGGTTCATCTACTCTTTTGCATATTCGTTCAATTTAGATTTGAAGTAGGAGAAGCATCTAAATTGTGAGTGTGTTTCGGACGGTGGTAAGTACTTAGAATCGCGTTTTCATTTTTCAAGTGTTTGTTATTAACACTTGTAATGGGTAGTGGTTTCTGTGCTTTAATTTCATGTTTTGCAACCATTTGGGTATGATTTTGGACCACACGGTCTCCCCACAAAGGCATGTGCTGCACATGGGTGGTTCACACAACTGTGTGCCACAATATGCACTAGGTTAATTTTCTGAACACACAGTCCAAGGTAGGTCACACTGGTTGCCACATGACTGTGTGACCTTTGTTGGGAATTTTTTTGATCGCACACGACCTGGGGAGTTTTCGCATGGCCTAAGGCATGACTATGTCTCTCCTACTTCTTAAATGTGAAATTTGACACACGAGTATAGAGAGTTGCACGGCCAGCCCACAGGACCATGTACCTTAGTCATAAGGCTATGCACTCTTGTCACATGGTCTGAACCCTCCCATATAGCCTGGCCACACAGTCGCGTGGTCTTATTTTTTTATCAATTTTTCCACTTTTTTACGAATTGATTCGTTTTAGTCCCTGAGTGACCCCTTGCATGTTTAAGACACTGTAGGAGTGATTGGGACACGATTACTAATTGTTGAATGACTATGAAAAGTGTATTCTTGTAGGACATTTATATACATGAATACATGTGTTCTAATTTTGTTATTTGCATAGGTTGCTAATATGACTTTGTTATAATAATTTTGTTATATGAGATTGTCTAGATATGTTAATCGAGATATGTGTATGTTGTTGATGTAACACTCCTTACCCGAGACTGTTGTCAGAATCGAGCACGAGGCATTACTAAACTTAATCTATCACTTAAATAGTTTTAAATTGTTTATTTAAGCATTTCGGAATGTGCTGCCATTTTGCGTCGTAGTCGCCTAAAAATTCATATCTTGAGTTCTGAAACTCGAAATTAAGATCCGTAAATTTTTCCTGAAACTAGACTCATATATCTATCTACTAATTTTTTTCATAGATTTTTTACTTGGCCAATTAGTACAGTTTATTAGTTAAAGTTTCCCCTGTTTCAAAACTCCATTGCACTAACCTCTTGTTACTACGAACCATGTTTCTTCCTGTACAAAATTCATATCACTAAGCCGTTTGTTTCTCTTAAAACTAGACTCAACAAGGATTATAACCATATAAAGTATACCTTCTAATTAGTTTTGTACAATTTATGGTGAATTTCCAAAGTTGAAATAGGGGTTCCAGAAATCGCTCTAACCCTGTTTCACTAAAACTCAGATATATCATGAAATATAATACCTTTACCTATTTTTCTTATTCCGTAAGAAAATAGACATAATAAGCTTTAATTTCATATGTTATTCATCTTCAAACTATGTTTATACAATTTTTAGTGATTTTTCAAAGTTACGTCATTGCTGTTACTTGAATCTGTTTTTAGGTTACTTTCACATTTTTCATAATTTTCATGTGATAATCACCATTCAATCATACATATTAATAAACATGCATATCATCGGCCATTTTTATTAGCTAATCACTAGCAAGTATTTACACATCATTCCTTGTTCATATTATACCAAAAGTGGCTAAGTTTCTATACATGCCATACACAAAACAAAACGTCTAATTATACCGAGTTATTTCTTTGATAGTGTGATCGGCCTCCGACGTTTCCTTCGATCCCCGAGTGGCTAGATAAGTACTATAAGAAGAAGAAAATAAAGAGATTAAGCACTAGTCTTAGTAAGCTTACAAGCAAATAAATCACAACATTCAACATAATGGATAATTATGCATAATATCATCTAACATCATAAATTTCTTTACTTCTCAATTTCTATCTTCTTCTTTATTCCCTTACCTTCTTTCTTACCTGACTTTTCCTTTTTCATAAGTATAATCTACTTTTCCTTTGCTGTTAATTCACTGTAATTTAACTCTTATCCTGACCCGTTGAACCACTCGAAATACTAAGGATACTAGGGTCGTTCCTGTCTATCAATATCCTGCCAATGCCATGTCTTTGACATGGACTTACATGAATTATTCCTGTCTCCAATGCCATATATAATATGGACTTACATGGCTCAATCCTGTCTCCAAAGCCATATTTCTAATATGGACTTACATGGCTCATTTCATTACATCCTGTCAACCCTAATATCCTAACATTCCTAGGGTTCAACCGGGCTTTCTAACACTTTTCCTCCATCACTTCACCTTAAATTCGACTTTAAATATTTTCATAACATAAATATATAAATGCTGGAAATTGACAATAATAATGTAAAATAAAATAATATTGCATTTATTTATCAGTAAACTTACCTCGATACAAAATGTGACTAAACTTTACAATTTAGTCCTTTACTTTTCTTTTCCCGATCTACTCTCAATTTCGCTCTTCTTGATCTATAATAGCAAATTTAGCTTATTTAATATCAACATTTATCAAAACAACCCTTTACTCAAACTTTTGCAAAATTACATTTTGCCCTAAACTTTCACATATTTGCACTTTTCCCCAAGGCTCGTAAATTAAACTTCATCCTATTTTCTTATGTTTTATGACATGCTGATCATTTTTCCTTCTATGAAAACATCAAATTCACACACTAACATGTACTTATGACTATTAGGTATTTTTACCGATTAAGCCTTTTACTCGTTTTCACTTAAAACCAAGTAGCACAAGTTGTCTAACATAATTTAAAACCTCATATTCCATCATAAAACATCAAAATACACAAATTTTACCTATGGGTATTTTTCCAAATTTGATTCCTAACTTAAATTATTGCTAGCATAAGCTTTATCGAGCTACCGGGACTTCAAAACGTAAAGATCATTAAAACGGGCTTGGAATCACTTACTATGAAGCTTGAAAGTTGGAAAAAACCCCAGCTATGGAGAGAGGTAAGGTTCTGCTGGTAACTTGAAGAAGATGATACAATTTTATCATCTTTTTACCTTTTTATTAATGCTAATAACCAAATGACCAAAATGCCCCTCCTTAATAAACTTTCAAAAATTCCTTCCATGTCCTAATTTTGTCCATGAACTTAAAATTGGTCAAATTACCATTTAAGATCTCCTAATTAATATTCCAAAATAATTTCATACTAAAAACTTCTAGAATGCAAGTTTTGCAATTTATTCGATTTAGTCCCTAACCTCAACTTAAGCACTTTATGCATAGAATTTTATTATGAAATTTTCGCACAATCATGTAATCATACCATGAACCTCAAAATAATAATAAAATAAAATTTTTTTCTACCCCGAATTTGTGGTTTCGCAACCACTATTCCTTTTAGGCCCTATTTCGGAATGTTACAGTTGACTCTGCTAATTTTTGTTAATTAGGAGTATGTTATGGGTTATTGTAAATTGTATATGAGCATGTCTGATTTGGTATATGCATATGTATTAAGTGATTTGCATATGCATTGTGTTTGGGATTTTGTTATGAAGAGAAACAAGTTCGATTTGGCAATAAAACTACATTGACTTAGTTTGGCTGTAAATCCACAACAATGTTAGCAGCTTAACTGCATAACATTTGAGTGGAAAATGACTACTTTATGGTGTGTATCAGTTGGATTCGTCCACCATAACCCAAATTTGGTGTGTAGTGGATGGAAGGGTCTGGTGTACCCTAATTGGTGTATGTGGGATGGATGGAGATGGTGTTAGCGGTTAGTTAAGTGAGATTTTGTGCTAAATTACATTTAAGCATGAATTGCATAATTGATTAGTGATAACGTATTGTGGTTTTCTATTTTGATGTGATTTCTAATTATGATTAGAATTTTGCTATTGTATGTTTGACCGATTGTTGTTACTACATTGTTTACTTTTGTTTTTAACTCAAATTGAGCTTTAAAGCTCACACCCTTAGTTTAACCTTTTCAGGTAATTAGCGTGTTAGGTATTGAAGTCAACAAATCGAAAGTCTTAGAGTTTCTCGTCTCGGTTTGGTTTTAATAAAGGTTTTTTAAGTTATAATAATTGAATTTCAATCAGATTTGTAAATAAGTTTATGAACTGTGGTATGGGTTTTTGGCTTTGAGTTAATTAGTGATTTCATGCATGGGCATTAGCCAACTGAACTGTTTCTTTTCTTTAATAATCTTTCAACTCTGAATTAATAATTTATGGATTTTGATTTAAAGTAAAATGTTAGATTTTTCGTTGCAATACTGGTTTTGAAACTTCAGTTAACAAAATTTCTGAATCTGATTTGATTACAAAATTAATACATAAGTTGTCAATTAAATTAAGATGTTTGAAAGGTACTTTGTTCTTCGCTATTTTGGTGGCCAATGTGACCTTTAGAATCCGATCAAAGCTTCTAGGCCAAGTTTTAGGGTGTTACAAAAATAAACCACTACAACTCAATAAGGGTTCTATCTTCTCTTCCTATAAATAGATGGCACTAGTAGAGCTATGAACACAACTTTGAGAGATTGTTATTCTGCCAAAAAATAGAGAGGAATTTTTATCAACTATTACATATATTGTTTTTAAAATAACAATTCTATCGGTTTCTATTAAAAAGTGAGAATTGTTGTTTTCACCCCAAAAGGAGAGAAAACTTTTTCAAGTTTTGTGTTTCGATTCAATTGGTTTGAGTTCACACTCGAAGCAGTTCGTGGTACAAGAATAGCAGATAACATCATTTGGTTGAAAGTCGGGAACAGTTTAACGCCAACTAGGCTAAAACACATGTACAAATTCGATTAAGGTTTATTGTTATAAATAACACAAACTGGGTTGGTTTTCAAAATTTTAATTTTTCGTTGTGGAAGAAAACTGTTTTTAAACCAGGATTTTTCCATCAATAGAGTGTCAGGTTGTGCTATATTTATGGTGTAAACCAAGATCAAATCTCTCTCTTCATCTTGTTTGATTAATATTTGATAAAATAGGACATTCTTATAATTATTCGCATGTTTAAAGGAATGTATGTGAATGAATGCAATATTATATATATATTTTATATAATTATTATTTTTTGCTAAGGTTGTAATTCTTAGGAAATAGACCGTAGACTATCATCTCCACGTATGATTAATTTTTATTTATAAAATTCTTGTGAGCTAGAAACGAACATAGGATATAAATGTAATTTTCCAAAAAAATAGTCCATGACAAGGAGAAGATAGAGCGATGGTGGTCGAAGACATAAGGAATGCCTTATGGCAAAAAACTTTTTTTTTTCATTTATTTTCTAGAAATAGGACCATAGAAACCTTAGTTGACATTTTTATTTTATTACCCATCTCTTTATATATCTGTTTAATAATTATTTATGATATGATTGTGATATATATGTATGAGATGATCTACAGTTTATCTATTAAAGGTAAGAAGTGTGGTAATGAGAAAATACATGTGTTGTATTGTTCCATTCACTTCTTTAGGCTATTCAATTACTGTGAGAAGTTTGGGAATGATAAGGTGTTTGTCTAGGATTGGATCTGGCAATGAAAAGCTTGGTTTTTAAGTGATCAAATATGTCTCACCTCCCTTTCCTGGAAACCTATCTAGTGCACGGTTCATATTCACTTTTTCGATATTTCCCTTAAAAGAAAATTTGTGGAGAAACAAAATTGTTTGATTGACTCTTGTGAATAATTGAATGTGAATATTATAAAATTGTCATAGAATGCCATGCATATATGAGATAAGCATGCCATATAGTTTAGGAAAGAATGTCACATGTACTTTTCATGCATATATTGATCATACATGATTGAAACCGAAAATTATAAAAACCATGCATGTTTTTTTAAAATATTGAGTGGGAGAAAGTCCTTAAATAAGATCTACGGCCTCCATCAATGGTCTTTTTGATGGCATGACAAGTGCACTGCCCACGGTAGGATTGCCATGTGGATTTCACTAAAGAAATTTCCTGAAAGCAATAAGAATTCTCTTATGATCAAATGATAATTGGACTGACCCTTATGGTAGGCATTATCATACAATAGGTTAAGAAATTATATCTTCAAAAGAGGATAAGTCAAAGCATGCTACTCGATGAGATTATCCTACGATGACTCATTTGTGGTACATGATGTGATAGGTGTTGAGCTGATACTTATACATTCAAGATCTTCTAGTTAAGTAACTTACCACGAAGCTCTACTTAAGTTAGAATGATAACAAAATGTTACACGATTATTAGTACGTATGAATGCTTAAGGAATTAGGTTTATGTACTAATTAGATGTAAATCCATGTTCTTACTAGTTGATCATGGTCACCCCACGGTGGCTTGATTCAATGGGTGTTGGAATTATCGTTGCAACGGTTTACAAATATTTTCAAAGTTTAATGTAAGATACATGCATCATCTTAAAGCATATGATAATGTTGCAAAACGTCTTCAAACATTTTCTTAATACAAAGATATCAATATATGGATGTTTTTATTTTTAGTTTGAAAATGACACCAACTCCCTTACTGAACATACTCACTGAAAACAAACTGAACATAAACAACTATAAGGAATTGAAAAGGAACCTAATAATGTCCTGAGATGTGAGAAACTTAAAATAGTTCTTGATACTAAGTGCCATCTGGCCACTCAAGCCAAGGCTAGAAAACGTTGGGAAGAGTCTGATGAGATAGCTCATTGTTATATGCTGGCAAGCATAACCAACAATCTATATAAGCAACTGGAGAGTTGTAAAAAAAGTTGAATGGTATCGTCAAAAGCTAATTCCACAGACTGGGCTCCTACAAATACGACCTCAACTTCCGTATTGCAAATTTGATCATCGTAGTAAATAACGAATTTCAGTTGTCAACTCATTTCAATTTAAAACGAAATAGATATTTAGAACCAAAAAAATATTTAGATGGTTATCCAAAGAAATACAGACGACACTTGCAGTGCAACTCTTCAATATTTCATACGAATTTGCTATGTGTCTAAGTTCTGATACTTCGGTACTTTAATAGCAAACTAGAACAAGGAAAGAGTTAATCCACGCTTCAAAATGCATTTCAGAAATACATACTTTTATCGAATAATAATGAAACACTCTTTTGTGCTCGAAAACGTGTTTCAGAAATCAACTAATTTCATCAGACACATGCTTCAAAGGGTATTCACTTCTTTAGAACATGCTTCAAATCTTACCCGAGATTCCCAGGGTTAAAGCACTTTTGGTAGACTTCTAGTGAAAATGGTAAGAAAGCTCATCTAGCTGGGCAAGCTTTCCTACTGATGTGGCAAAAAAGCACGCCAAGCTGGATGTGGTTTCCATTAAATACATGAAAAGCACATTAAGCTAGGCGCTCTTTCCTGCCATGTTAATAAGAAAGCTCGCCCAGCTAGACGAGCTTTTTACCATTTCCATTAAAATTCTACCAAAAGTGCTCTAACCTCAAGAATCCCGAGTAAGATTTGAAGCACGCTTTTTAGATATTCGATGAAAAAGCCTCTCCTATGATGCATTTTCAACCACCAGGTTTTTTTCCTTTGTAATCTCACCCCTGTACCTATAAAAGCATGGCTCTCCCTCTAAACTTTATTATCCCTAAACCATCATCTCTTCTGGCCTTCATCCCTCCACTTTAAAATATTTCTGTCTCGATTTTCTTTCCTATTTCAGTGTTAAAAATTTTTTTCGTTAATAAAATTTTTGGTTTGAGGTATTCTTGAGTCATCAGTGATGTAATATCGCTCTGAGAACACATATTTCATATATCCTGTCAAGATGTGACCATTACCTCAAAAACCCATCCTGTGGACGTTGGGTTATGGGGTGATTTTGCTTTATACGGTCACAGGTGGAAGTCTACATAGAGGTATCGATCAACATCCATTATGAGGTCATGGATAGGAGTATAACAAGGGAGCTAGTTACAATTGTTATACGGACATAAGCTCGAACTTTTCGGATACTCGAAGATGTTGACTTATAAATATCATACAGAAGTTTGAACGAATAATCATAGGGAAAAATTGTGGGGCTTTCCGCTATAATCGACATAATTTTTTTCTCTATTTCCCATAACTGGTATCTTTAACCTTCTTTCTTATCTCAAGGTTGACAATGCTGTTGACGAGGAGGACTCTCAAGCGAGCAATGGCTGTTGCGATGCAGTAAAAGTGATGCTCTTTTTGGGGTGACAACGATTTTCGTTATTAAACAACTCATTAATAAATAGAACTGTCGCCGCACCAACCCTAGTTTAACCTCTATTGTGCCGGAACATCCGCTTACTGCCTGAGAATCCTCTTGTATTCACCTCAGTGTCAGCCTTCAGATAAGAAAGAAAAGTTAAAGATACCGACTACTTATGATTACACTGGAAAGCCCTTCGTTTTTCCCTATGATTATGACCTCAACTTATGTATGATATATATAAGGTATCATTTGCGGGTATCCAAAAAGCTTGAACTCATGACCACATAACGACCATCAATTGGACCTTGGTTATACTCGAACCTGTGACTCCATTACGGCTGCTGATTGGGACCTTCACTTAGACTTCGACCTCTAACCGTATCAAGCACTATCACCTCGAAACCTAACTTTCATAATATGAGTTTCTGAGGTGATAATCCTATCCCGACATGATATATGAAACATATGTATTCTGAGACGTGTTATCGCATACCAACCCCTCAAATCTACCTATAAACTTTCACGATTTCACTTTTAAAACCCTAAACCCTAATTACTAATAAAACCCTAATCCTAACTCTAACCCTAACCCTAAGCCTAAACCTAAAAAAATTAAAAAAGAGTCTAAAGAGAGATAATGAAAGCGCGTCTGATTAGGCGCAATTTCACTCAATCTCTTCAAAATTGACTTATTTCTTTAAATTAAAAAAAACCTATTTAATAAATTAAAAAACAAAATTAGCATATATGCACAATTTAGCATTGATAAACCTGCGTATACCCTACCCTACATGCATTAATTGTTTGGTGCCTCACTTGTGTCAATCAGACGGCGCTTATCATCATCACAATCAGTTAGGTTGTTGGCTCTTTTAGCAATTCTTTTTAAATACATAGATTAAAGGCCTAAGAACGGATCTACCAAAATCAACAACTGAAGTGAAACACTGTCATCCTTAATTCATTCACGCACTCATCATTAAAAGCTCAAATTTAACAAATGTCAAGTATGAAACTTCAGCATCTATATTTATTCTTATTTATCAGATTAAAGTTTCATTTTTGTAGTTATAAAGATTGGGATTTTATAATTACGTGATTGGTTACTTGCGATCCTAAATGTGGGTTAAGGTTGCAATAATTGGAGTGGGCTGACAAGCAAGCCAGCGCAGCAGCACCTGGATGTCATGTGCTTGGGTGGAGGAACAAAAAGAGAGCTGTCCTAAATAGATAGATGGAAAAGCTGAAGATGACATTACCTACCTACCAACCTACCTCTTAAATCTTTTGGCTGCATGTGGGACTGCTTTAACCTTAGCGGAAGGTCAGTTTCAGACATCCAAATCCCCATCCTCTCTCCTCGACACAAACTCACCTTACCTGACCTCAATTTTTCTTATCATTTATTTCTGGTATGCATTATCCATGGGGCACTTGATTCGGACCTTGTTTTAAAAGTTTTTGTT
This sequence comes from Gossypium arboreum, assembly GCF_025698485.1. Classification (NCBI taxonomy): domain Eukaryota; kingdom Viridiplantae; phylum Streptophyta; class Magnoliopsida; order Malvales; family Malvaceae; genus Gossypium; species Gossypium arboreum. Next base: position 5,803,136 of record NC_069081.1, read on the forward strand.
CCTACGGGCGTCAAAATAAAGTGTCTGTAACATATACGTCATGGGACTGTAGATCCATGTGCTTATTATTTTCTTCCAACTCTTGAATTTTCATCGTCTACGGATATTACCAATATGTTTCGATCTGTAAGAGGGGATATCATGTTAGAGAAAGCTAGTGAGACGATCAGACCAAGCTCGACTATTTGATTAGAGAATAATGCATGTTTTGTTCTAGAGAGACCAAGTAACCTTAGCTTAGGTACCTCATAAAAGTAGCTGCGAATAACTGGATCACCACGGCAGCAGCCCCAGAGACCTGTGCCACTATTACAATTAGAATAGGTAGGGCCAACAAGTTCAAAACGTTCCTTACGTTATTCTGCATAATCACTAAAGAAACCATTGCATCCTCATCCTGTCTACCATGCATCAGACAAAAGATTGGCCAAACTTCTAAGAAAAATCACACGAAAAAAGATGAAGTTCAAAGGAAATAGAATGATAATAAATCAATGATAGCTTAATTGAAGATAACATCATGAGAGAAAAATAGATGACGCCAACCAACAACTTCAATCAATTTAACCATGTACCAATCTAGGAGTTAGGTATTTACTAGTCTAGGAATCATAGCAGAATAGATTTATTTGCACAATGCTTCGGTCCAAGATTGATTAAATCAGCTAAAGATTGGTTGGCATTAGACAATGTTTTCATCCAAATAGATTATGATCATACATAAGCACCATATAGACTCAACAAAGTACTGATTTAGAAGCAGCATAGGCTGGTGTCACGGTCACCCAAAGGTGTGGAGCAAGCCACCCCAAGTACAGGTGGAGGCCCTAAGGTGCGAATGGTGGCCAACAAGGGCCTAGGGAGGCCCCCTTAGCTGCAACAGGCCCAAAAAAGTGCACATGTGAGAAGAATGGGTCTGGGGTACCAAAAATCCGGAAGCTCAAGGAAGAGATCCAAACCTTGTGGAATAAAGTAGAACCTTTTGAAAGAGTTGTATAAAATATTCTAAAAATAAGTTCTTGATTATCTATTGTATTTGATCGTGACAGTTGGATCAAAGGGGTTTGGCCTATATAAAGGAAGGCACCCCTCCATTTATAACATAAGTTAACTTATTGAATAATAACAATTCCAGATTATCCCAACTCCCTTTTGTTCTCATTTGATGTGGGTGTGCTTCTCTAGGCCTAGAGCTTTGTTAAGGGACTCTCCGAAGCAAGGATCGAAGGTTGACTTAGGCATTGTTGGTGAAAGACTAGTGCCTAAGGTTGCATATTGGCAGAGTTAGAGTCTCGACCTATGACAAATGATATCAGAGTTAGCAGTTAGCTCTTGTGGTGAGTGAGAGATGACTACAAATCAGATAAGAGGAGCAAGCAAGGGGAAAGGGTGGTGGAGACTCGAGTGACAATGAAGAGCAAGAAAGGAGGCTCATGAGGGAGCTCAAAGGACTTTGTGGCGATCATGGAGACCTGAATGATCGATGTTGAGTCTGTAGTGAGTGATGTCCCAACTTGACTGGAGGACATTAAGGATTCCCTTGATGAGTTAAAGTCCGACATAGCGAAGTCCTAGGAGGAGATGAAGGTGTAGTTAAGAGAGGAGATGCAAGGGGCTATGAAGGAGGCCTTAGGAGACCTTACCGGAAGGAATGAGGCCCTTGTAGTGTAACCTGTTAAGAGAGGAGCTGGAGGTGCAACTAAGAGAGGAGCTGCAAGGGGATATGTGGCGCATCATTTTGCCAGACCAAGGACCAATCCGCACTACCATCAAGACATTTAAACACTTTAATCTATTTAAAAGTTGCAGAAGCGGATCGGAGGACCACATCCACATTAACCTATCTTTCGAAGCACTATAAGAGGGTAGAAAAACACCAACTATCCGAGCGGCGATATGATGAGTGAGCACTTGTTCAAGCGTTTCCCACGACCACTCACCTTCACAGGTAACCGGGTGCCGAACCAGAGTGCTGTCTTCTAAAGGAGCACCACAGTATAGAACTGCTTCAGCGGGCCAACATCGTCAAGCCATGAATCATTCCACAAGTTGACAAAACGTCCATTACCTATCGACCACTTAATGCCCGTAATACCCCCCCCCCCCCCAAAACAAAAAAAAAGCGTGTGAAATTGATCACCTAACATACTAACAACTGCTCCTCGCGATCGACAATGGGCAAATTCCTTGGACATTATTCTTAGCCCGTAAAACCTGAACCAACAGAACATTAATATTAGTAACAATGCCAAAGCCTAGCTTAAGCGAAGATACCTTGGTCTAGTCACCCATATGCTGTATCCCCAAACCTCCAGTCTCAAGAGGCGCATAACATCTATACCAGCTCACCAACGCAGGCTTACACGAAAGAATTCCTGAGCCCAAATAAAATGCCGCACTAGTCTCTCAATTTCATTACAAACTGACGTAGGAATTTAAGCTGTATTCATGAAATAATTGGGTATAGCATGTAAAACCTATTCGGTCAAGGTGATTCTTCCTACCATGGATTACCGCTTATCATTCCAGCCAGTCAGCTTTCTACGAATCTTATCAACTATAAAATGAAAGGTTTCAGTTGAAACTCGTCGATTAAAAACTGGCATTCCCAAAAATCGAACCAAGTCAACCACCCGAGAGAAACCCAAACTCCAACTTGGGGTCAATATTCTACAATATATAAATAATTAAAAAACTTAAGACGGCTTAGTAAAATCATAAAAAATTAGAATATATTCATAAAAATAAAATGGATACTTTTAGACAATTTAAAAATTCAGTATAAGATAAAAGTTCAAAAATATATATTTAAAAATTTTGAAATTAAAATTTGACTAGCATTGATTGAAGTTGACTGGAGTTGGCTAAAAATTTTTGTAGCTGACTATAATTTAAGTATATTTTGGCAAAAACAAAAATTGATATAAATGTAAAATATAAGTATGGCTAAGAGCCAGCTTTATACTTAAAACATAATTTTAAAAATAAGACTCTAATCTCCGGAATATGAAATGCCTTATGGATGAAATTTTTATTTTTATTATGTTAAGTTGTTTTATGTAATATTATTGGAAGATTCATGTTAAGCCTCTTATTTTTTTGCTTTTCTATCTTTGAGAATCTCCATATCAAGTATTTTATTTGTTGGTCTCAGATCTTTCATCTCAAATTCTTCACTTAGTTGGGCTTTGATCTTTTTTATCTCTCATTTATCTTTTGCTGCTATTAACATGCCATCAACATAAAGGAGTAGATACACAAAAGAACCATCACTGTTTTTCTTAAAGTAAACACAACTGTCAAAGCTACTTCTAACTACTCAAACTCCAAATTATAAATGGCTACAATATCGAGCAAAGCTCGAATCAAACTATGCTTCACAACTAGGGAGAACACATCTGTGAAATCCACACCTAGAATTTGACTATAACCCTTTTACAACAAGCCTTACTTTATATCTAGGTTCTTCAACTCCCGGAGTCCCTTCTTTCTTTTGAAACACCAATTTACAACGAACAACATTTTTTCCTTTAGAAAGCTTCACAAGATCCAATGCTCTATTTTTGTGGAGTGATTTCATCTCCTCTTACATAGCAAACATCCACTTTTCTGAGTCTTCACAGTTAACCGCCTTAGAATAATTAGATGGCTCTTGATTTGCATCTATATCTTCAGCCATATTTAAAGCACAAGCAACTAGATCAGCCTCAACATACTTCTTTGGACGTTTAATCTCTCTTTTAGTTCTGTTTTTGGCAATAGAGTATTGTGGTGAAGAAACAACTCTATTCTGAATTTCTGTACTGACTTAAGGAGTCGATTCTATTGTAGATTTTGGATTAAGCTAATGCTTCAACTGTTTTTTTTTTGTTCTTTATTGGAAGAGTCTTTAAGAGATAATTTAGGTAGCATAGCAGTTTTATCAAAAACAACATCTCTACTAATCACAACTTTTCTATTTTCAGGACACCATAACTTATTCCATTTTACACCAACTTTATAACCAAGAAAAACACATTTAATGGATCTCGATTCTAATTTTCCATTATCAACAAGAGCATACGCAGGACACCAAAAAATTTTTAAATCAAAATAATTAGCAGGATTACCAGACCATACCTCTTGTGGAGTCTTTTTCTCAATGGTATGGATAGAGATTGGTTGATCAAAAAACATGCAGTAGAGGCTGTTTCAACCCAAAACGACTTTGGTAAGTTAGCATTCGACAACATACATCGAACCTTCTCCATGATCGTTCTGTTTATTCGTTTCTGCAATGCCATTTTGTTGTGGAGTATGACGACTATCAAGTGTCTCACGATCCCTTCTGACTTGCATAGTTTATTAAACTCATCAGAATAGAACTCTAAGCCATTTTCTATCCGGAAGTGTTTTGTTTGTTTTCCTGTCTGTTTTTCAATCATAGTTTTCCAAGACTTGAATGCAGAAAATACATTATTTTTCTGCTTCAAAAAGAATGCCCAAACTTTTCTGGAAAAATCATCAATAAAAGTTAGCATATAATTAACTCCACCTCTCGAAGGCACTCTAGATGGCCCCCACAGATCATTGATGGTAGCTAAACTAACTAAAAATTCGACTTAAGGCAAGCGCACCTATCGAACAGTAGTATAGTTATGGTGAGACCGGAAATATCGTATCCACGAGGACTAAAAGTACTAGTAATTACTATCTTTTTATTATCTAGCCTAAAAATTAAGAGAATGTTTACCTAAAACTAATTATCTAATTAGCTAAGATTACGACAGAGATCAAGGTTGGAAAATAATTTTGAAAAACCGATTGAGAAGACAATACCCAAGAAAGAATCCACCTAGACTTCACTTATTACCTTTGAATTAGACGATTTATTCACTTGACTTATTCTGTAAAAATCCCTAATTTATGTTAATATCCCTTTCGAGACTAAAAACAACTAACTCTAGGTTGATTAATTGAAATCTCTTTCTAATTAAAACCCCTATAGTCGCATTAACTCGATCTATGGATTCCCTTATTAGATTTGACTCTAATCCGACAGATTTATGTCGTCTTATCTCTAGGATTGCATGTAATTCAACAGGGACTTTTCCTCCACTGAATAAGCACATCAAAAACCTGAATTAATATCTTAGAATATTAAAGCAAGGATTAAAACTCACAATTAAGAATAAGACAAATATTTATTATATAAATCAAAAAGTAATAAGATTCGTCTTAGGTTTCATCTTCCTTAAGTATTTAGGGAGTTTAGTTCATGATAATAATGGAAAACATCTCAAAGTATGGAAAACAACAAAACATAAAGAAACCCAAGGAACCTCTAGGAAATTGGATGGAAATCTTCAGTCTTGATGTAAATCTTACCTCCGAGGTGAGTTCGATGGCTGTTCTTGAGTACTTCCCTGCCTTCTACTCTGCGTCTCCCCTTTAATCTTCTTCTAGGGTGTTTATATAGGAGTTAGAATGCTTCAAAACCCTCCAAAGTGTCCTTTTCTGAGTAGAACTAGACTTAGGCTCGACAGGGACACGGTCGTGTACCACGCCCGTGTGAAGGTACTCAGGCCGTGTACAATTCTGACTTGGATTAATGTCGACACAGTTATGAAATACAGGCGTGTGGTCTACCCGTGTGTCACACACAAGCGTGTGGATCACCCGTATGGAAGGGCCTAGTCTGTGTGAAACACTGATTTAGGCTCAATTTGTCTGTTTTTGGCCCGTTTCTTATTCTTTTTGCCATCTTAAGTTTTCCTAAGTATAAAACATGAATTTAAAGGATTAGGAGCATCGAATTCAATAAAACCAAGGAAAAATCTTCCATAAATATGCCAAACATGAGGTAAAAATATGTATATATTACGGCTTATCAATCATAATGAATATACTCCAATGTTCCCTTCGTGTTATGAATTCCTCTGGTGAATCGAACTCTCTTTTGCTTCCTAAAAACACAATGCTTACAGAACTTTAGTTTGCAAATTCCTTGCCAATCAAGAAGTCTCTTTTGCTCAATTCTGCCTTGCCATTCTTACTCATATCCCCTAGATGCATATTCCAAAGCCTAGTAATATCTCATCTGATAAGGAAGAGTAAGCGACAGCTGCATCACCAATAACAATAGAATCCTACAAAGCATATAACTTGACAATCTTTCTCTACCCTTTCATTACAACGAATGAACCTTTGGAAATCTTCAAAACCCCACTTTCAGCTGTCTATTTATACCATTTTGATTCAAGAGTACTCAACGAAATCAAATTTCTCTTTAATTCTAGAACATGTCGCACGTTACTAAGTGTTCTGACAACTCCATCAAACATCTTAACTTTAATTGTTCCAACACCTACGATTTTACACGAAGCATTATTTCCCATCAAAACAACACCTTCAGACACTATTTCGTAAGTTGTAAATCAATCCTAATTGGGAATCATGTGGAAGATGTACCCCGAATCAAAGATCCACTCCTCGTTCACTTTTGAATTGTTGACAGAAGCAACTAGAAGTTCATCGTCGTTGTAATCTTCTACAACATCAGCTTCACCAATTTTTTTTTGGTTGTTTGCTCTTTTGATCTGTAACCTCCCTTTTGATCTTATTTTACAGTTTAAAACATTCAGATTTAATGTGCCCCTTCTTCTTACAGAAGTTACAAGTTCTACTTATGTTTGAAAACTTCGATCTTCCCTTAGATTTAGCACGAGGATTATGTTCCTGTGTCATTCCACGATTATCATCAGCATTCTGATCTTGTCTTCTATGAACAATGAGACATTCTCCCTGAGAGTCGGGTTTAACCACAAGATGCTTTATCTTATCATACGAAGTCAAAGAATCATAAACCTTATTAACTGTGAGAGACTCGCGACTATATGAAATCATGTCTCTAAAGGTTGAATAAGACGGAGGCAACGAACAAAGTAGAATCAACCATAGATCTTCTTTATCATACTGAACCTCCACGGCCTCCAAGTTTGAGAGAATTTATTTAAACACTGTTAAGTGTTCGTGCACAGACACATCTTCCTCCAAACGGTAAGCAAAGATGCTACTTCATATGTAGCTTGCTGGTTAGAGTTTTCGACATACATATTTGTTTCAGCCTCTTCCATAATGTAGCGATGATCTTCTCCTTCATCACATCCTGTAAAATTTCACTAGACAAATGCAGATGCAATTGTGTTAACACCTTTTGATCCTTACATTTCTTCTCTTCATCCGTCAATGTCGAAGGAATCTTATCTATCCCTAGAAGGGCATCCTCCAGATCCATCCACGCAAAAACTGTATGTATCTTAATCTACTACAACGCGAATCCAGTGTTGCAATCCAACAGCGAAATTTCATACTTCAACGATGTCATTGCCGTGATCGAGATAAGTAATTCGAAAAGCTCTAATACCAATTTTTTAAAAATAGAACGTCGATAATGACAATATATCACAAAGAAAAGAGAAAGAAAAAATAAAAAGCACTCAGATTTTATGTAGAAACCCTTTCAAGAAAAAATCACAGACAAATGAGAAGATAATTCACTAAGTCAAATTCGAATATTTACAATAGGAGTAGAATATGTCTATTTATAGACTTGTAAAACCATATTCTAATAGAAGGAGTGTAGTAAGATTGAAACACCTTATTCTAATCAATATCAAATAGATGAAGTGTAACAAGGTTTAAAAATCTTATTCTAAAATAAAGTAAAAGAAGTGTAGTTCTATATGGATTTTTATTTTATTTTATTTTACCACTGTATTTTATTTTAATAAGGATTTGGGTTACTCAATTCTAATATAGAGCTTTAAAAGGATGAAATTGAGATCAGTTTAAAAATCGGAGCTCAAATTTTAAAGATATATCTATTTCAATTTTAAAGACTAAATTGAATAAGATGCAAAACTGTAGGGGACATTTGAAAATGAAATTGAATTAATATATGACTACAATTGGCTGTTTTAAGATGTTTGAAATTGATAAACTGAAACAAATTATTATATAGATTAATATTCGAGTTAATCGGAGGATAAACGAGGAAAAGTCAATTTCTTGGATTAGTCCTTGACGTTTTGTGTCATTGTTTTGTCGTAAGTTCATATGGAACTTACTATGTTAATTTTTTGATATGTTTGATTATATTTAATGTTGATTAATTAGATTAATTATAATTTTGACGATATTGACTTAAAATTGATTATATGTCTAACATTAGTAGATAATATGCTAGAATTATATAAGTTTGAAATGGAAATGTGGCATAAATAATTTGTACCTTATTAAGTTTGTTTATTTGGAATGGATACACACATGAGAATGTTGTAGGTTAGGAATGGAATGTATATAGGCTTTGATAAGTATAAGACGTTATTTTGGAATGATGGCAATGATGTTTCATAGGTAATACTTGAATTTGAATGTTATATAACATGTTATATATATATAAGTCTTGTTATGTTTAAGTGTTCACTTGAATGTTGATTATTTAGATCTAACTTGGAGCTAGTAAACTAAATGGTTCATGTCTTGAAATTTTGAATGGTATGTGTGTAAACGAGAATGCCAATGTTTTGAATGCCTTGGTGAATGGTTAATGTTCATTTGGTAAGTATAGGAATGAATATGTAACAAGATGGTGCATAGTTACCTTGGTATATAATGAATTGAAATGGATGCTTGTTTGAATATCATTTACATGTGGCATGTAATTAAGAGATATTATATTTTCTTGTTATGTTTAGTTTGATTGGGAACTTAGTTGATATTAAGCCTATAATATAATTGGAAAATGTTTAATATGCACAAGTTTATTATCATGATAGGGAACTGTTAGAGTAGACATGTATTTTTTGTATGGGAAATTAGTGATCTTGGCCTATGAATTAAATGTTGTGTTAACTTGGTATAACTTTTATCTACATATTTTTATATACTATGATGATGGTGTACGCATTTGGTTAAGTATAAGTAAATTATAAATAGGCTTGAATATGGTATGAAGTGTTATACTAGTGATTGAAATTAGTAGTTTGGGTAAATATGTCAATTAGTATAAATGAGTGATGCCTTTGGTACATGAATTATTATAAGCCTTGTAAGTCTTGTGCATAGTTTGAAGCATATAGGAATGATAATTGATCTTGAATGGTTTGTAATGCTTATATAACCTTACTGTAAAATGGTGTCAATGAGGCATATTAGTTAGATGATTAGGAAGTTAACACATGACATGTTTTAGCTGAGTTTGAAGTGTTAAAATGATTAATATATCTTATTGAATGGTTGATGATTACATAAGTTGTAAAGCTTAGCAAAATGTCCTTTACATGTGGAATAGCTTATATGGTATTATGGTTGGTTAAATGGATGTAGTAGCATGTGTTTAAATTGGTTTTATGAAAGTTTGAATGACCAAATGTGCACCAATTGAGCTATTAGTTTGATTTGGCATGAAATTTGATACTTAATGGCACATTCTTGCACTACACAAGCTGGCACATGGGTTGGACACGGCCTGTTGAGCCGTGTGGCCACTAGAATGTAGGAGTCTTTTAGCCACACGGTTCTCAATTGTCACATGAGATGGCCACACACCCGTGTGAGTACTATAGATATGGTAAAAATTTGATCCACATGGCTTCAGTTTGTTGCACGGTCTAGCCACATGACCGTGTGACTTTTAGAAAATTTGGAATTTTAGCCTACATGGCTGTAATGAGTTACACGGGATGGACACACGGGCGCGTGACTCCTATTTTTCACTTTTACCCTTCATTTTGTAAAAGTTTCAAATTAGTCCTTATTAAATCCCGAATCAACCTTAGAGCTTTTCGTAAGCTCGTTTTAGACTTGGTTTTGGTTGTATTTCATATTATACATGGAATTATGAAATGATTTCTTGATTAAATGAAATTACTTGCTATAAATTTTAAGTTTTATATTCCAATATTTATGGTAATATTCCGTAGTTTGGGTTCGGTGATCAAACTCGTCAATTGGGATTGGATTATGAAGTGTTATAGATTAGTTTAAAATTTTAATTATTATGAGTATAATGAATTGTCTTTATGAATTGTATGGAAGTAGGAAGAAGAAATGTAGTTTTGTTCATATAACAAGTTTACTATCGAGAATGTTAAGTTCGGTAACTTTAGGTTATAAGTACCTGGTAGATATGTATATATAGATATACACATTTATTTTTGTAGAATTTTTAATGTTATTATAATCTACTTAAATTATAAAAATAGCACTGAATACTTTACTCAGCATATGGTTTGTTTTCTCTGTGCGTAGGTTAGATCAAAATCAGAATCTCCATACATCAACTTCTGCATCCAATCTACAAGTCCTGGCCTTAGCCATATTTGTTAGTTTTCAATAGTTAATTATATTTAGCATGTACCTAATAGGTTAAATTTCGTAGTAGTTGAATGATATTACAATCAAATGTTATATTTCATATTCCAATAGTAATAAATATATACGATTGATATGTATACATATAAAGGTATCTGCAAACACTACAGGAAAACAGACTTTTAGCGGCGCTTTTTTTAGCCTTTAGCGGCGCTTTTAGGCGCCACTAAAACTTTTAGCGGCGCTTTCTAAAACGCCGCAAAAAACGCAGCTATATGTAACGCCATACAAAATTTGTGGCGTTTGTTGAAAAAACGCTAAAGGTCAAGGCTTTTAGCGGCGTTTGTGGAAAAGCCCGCAAGGTCCAAATTTTTAGCGGTGTTTGTGGGACAAGCGCCGCTAAAGGTAAAGGCTTTTTAGCGGCGTTTGGGAAAAACGCCGCTAAAGGTCAAGGCTTTTAGCGGCGTTTGTGAAAGCTACCGCTAAAGGTCAAGGCTTTTAGCGGCATTTGTGTGAAAGCTACCGCTAAAGGTCAAGGCTTTTAGCGGCGCTTTTTTACAAACCGCTAAATTTGGCGATTTGTAATATTTTTTCACCAATATCCAGCCTTTCCGCATTAAAATCCAACCAAATACAACAAATATAATATAAAATGCACCAAAAACAAAAATTTAACATAAAAATACAACCAAAAATATTAATTCTAAATGATACTTCAAATTTAACTAAAGATATATGATATAATTAATAATAAAGTATAATTTAAAATATTTTTACAATAATGTTAAACGTGACAAAACTTAAAACATTCTTACAATAAGAAAACTAATGTCTAAGATGGCGGCTTTTGCGATTGTTGAAACATATGCATCATCTCTGAAGTCAGAGTGGAGGTCATCGTACTTTTTACTGCTCGCTACCATCGCCGTGCCTCTGCCTCTCTCGCTGCAGCAGCCTCCCTCTCTGCCTCTACTCTAAGTTGTTGCTGGAGTTCTTCATATTTCCGTTGAACCTCGGCAATTTGTTCAACCGTGTTCGCTTGCATCCGAGCTATCCGGTCTCTTAACCTCTGAACTTCACTTGAGCTTGACTTAGGAAGGCATGTATTCTTTGGAGCCGGATCCAAAATATTGGGTGGGTAACACGGATCCTTGAAATCGAACCCGACCGTACCTTTCAGACCCAAAACTTCAGTGATAATTCATTATCAATGTTCTCAAGATTTACAGACTATCACTCGAAGCAATCGCTTCATATTCCGCCTTCTTCTCCTTTAGTTTCTCCTAAAAATCAATTAAAGAGTTAGAAACGAAATATATAATAAAAAGAAATGCAACATAACTTAACATTTTTAAAACTACTAATGATGAATTGAATTAAACAATTATAATTAAAGATTATAAATATTTAGAATAAATCAAATATTATTAAGTGAATATACCATAATTTCTCCACTTGGATGTCATAGGAGATCCATCTTTCTTCCTATCGTAATCTCAAAAGTCAAGGCGTCCAACTTTTGTCCGGATTTGACTTCCTACAATATAGTAGTAAGAATATTATTTAATAATATAAAGTTATTAATATTTGAAAGAATTAATAAATTCATAATACCTCGGCCTCACCATGAAGCAAAACTTCTAATTCACGCCATGTGCGTGAATTTTTGTTTTTGCTCACGCTTGTTCCAACTCGCTCACGGTCCTACATAATAAAATTATTATTACGTATATAGTAAACAATATATATAAGAGTTTGGAAATCGCAATACCTCTCCTTTTTTGAATTCCAAAATCTAACCGCATCTTCCCATTGATACCTCGGCATTCTGGCGGAACATTTCTCGATTTTTCCTCGAGGCTTATGTCTTTCTTAAAATATTGTTTCTTTAAAGTGCTTTTATTGTCTCTCCATCTTTTACCTAATGCCTTCTTGATATAATCATCGGAGACTTCTAAAGCAAATCTCTCCTAAAAAACATAAGTTTAGAATGTAAATATAAATGAAACTTAAACCAAAGTATTATAAACTGCATTCACATTTTGTTACCTTAATATTGGCGAGAGCTGATTTTTGTTGCTATCGGGCATGTGATGCCATGATTCGTAGTTGATGGGCAACATATTTGCATTTCGTGCTAAAATGCCCAAATAGCCTGCTAAAAGTCGAGCTTCAGATCCAATAGGCTGACCATGAGTATTTCTACTTACTTTAACACGCTCAACAGGATCTAAGTAGTATAAATCTCTAAGTAGCGTACGTCCTCGAACTCTGCGCGTCCCACCACTTTCAGTGAAAAATGATTTACTATTATTATAGTAAAATTGACAAATAATTCAATAATAAAAGTGAACACATGTAAAATGAACATAATATTACTTTGAAATTCTTGAGGTCATCAAATGTCTCCGCACATTCAAGATCCAACAACCTGTCTCATTGTTCACTATTTCTTTCTTCCGAATTTGGAGTATTCTAGACAATACTTAAATCTCGTACTCTTCTTCTAAGCATTTTTCCGCAATACATATAAAATAATTAAAGTTTTAGTAACAAATTACAACAATAGTAGTACATATAAAATAGTTAAATTATATAACATGACAAAGATTAAAATTATAATATTACATATAATTAAAAATTGTAAAATCTTACTACATCATTATTCGTAAATATCTTCATCCACATCATGTCGAACCCATTGATGTTGTGTATTAGTACTAGGATATTTTCATCTAAGTTTTGTTCGGAAAAGGTAATGTTTCGATCTTTCGACGATGTCATCTCTACTTCCATTACCCATGTCAAACAAGTCTCTAGGGTGTTCCGAAGACAACATACCAACCCTCATCGCTTGGATCTTTCAATAAAAACTTGTTTCACTTGAGAGGAAAATACATATGGCTCATCCATCAATTGTTGTCCAATGTGAATCAAGCGAGAGAAATTCACCATTGTAAACCCAAATTGATCTTTTTAATTCCTCGAGCAAGATTAACATCGCCCAATCACATCGAAATAAGATAACTTTCCATCCGCCATAGTAATCCAACTCAATAATGTCGGTAAGAAGTCCGTAATACTCCACATTACCCTCAACCGGATTACTATCCCTAGCACTAGCATAACTTGTAATTGAAGAATTAACAACAACTCCACAATTTTGAGTTCTCCTCATTCTCTCGCGATACTTTGTATGAAATCAGATCCATTGATGAGGAAGGCACTATATCTTTTATTACTCTGTTGGGACCTTGGGAAAGCCATTTAACTTCGTCATTGACGTCCTTCCCACTCCAAACCTATTGAATCGAAAGTAAATTAAATAATTAAAATGTATTATGTAAAAACATTCTTATTTGATTAACTAAATTTCGCGATTATATGTAACTTATTAACTTTAGTTACATACCGTTTGACTTAACCATTCATGAAAAGAATCATGAATAACTTATTAATCTCTCGATGTTGTAATCTTGAGAGCGTGCACGAGATCTCAAAATTTGTTTGTACTCACTATATTAAAAACAAGTTTAATTGGTTAGAAGATAAACAAATCAAAGCAGCGAATATGTAAGACAATTTTACAACTTACTTGCAAGCGGTTCAATTGAATCGTGGTTAAAAAGTACATATCGATGTGCTGTATCCACAATATATCATCTAATTCTACAATTTCAACTTTGCCGATTGGTTCTCCATAACTTTGAAATAAATAAGTTTCGGCCAAGTCATTATCATTGAGCCCAACATTTCTACTTAGTCTATTCAATCGTGTTTCAAGATCTTCTAAATATCTAGAATGAAGGTCATGCACTCTTACGCCAAGTAGCCTTCAAAGAATTGATCCTTCGGATAACGCTTATTGCGACAATATGACTTCAATTTGCTTAGGAACCTAAACACGATATACAATATTTATCAAAAGTCGTAACTAAATGTATAGAGGTGAATGAATGAATACTTGAGAAATAAATTAGCACCTTTCTATAGGATACATCCATCGATAAAAACCGGTCCACCAAGGATTGCTTCGTGAGGAGATGGATTACCAAGTGCACCATAATAGTGAAGAAGGAAGGTGGAAAGATCTTCTCTAAATTGCATAAAGTCAAAGCCGCCGATCCTGTACTTTCTCAAGTTCTTCGACATTCAAAACTTTGCCACAGATAGCTTTCATTATATTGGATAGTTCAATTATATAGGACGTTACATTTTTGACATACAAAGACCGTAAAGCAATTGGGAGTAAATCTTGCATCAAGATGTGGTAATCATGTGATTTTAATGAATATAATCTTCTATCTTTGAAACTCACACATTGAGATATATTTGACGACACGCATCTCGGGACCTTTATATCCTTCAACACCATGCGAAAACTTCTTTCTCTTTCTTTGACATCGAAAAAATAGAAGGCAGCAACCGATATTTCCCATTCGAAGTATTTGAGGATGAAGATCACGCGGATTCTCATGTCAACTAAATCAAGTCGGCTCAAGATTGTCTTTTGATTTTCCATCGACATTTAAAATTGTTCCAATTATGTTCTCGCAGACATTCTTCTCAATATGCATGACATCAAGATTGTGGCGTAAAATGTTGTGCTCCCAATAAGGCAACTCAAAAAAAATACTCCTTTTCTTCCACAACTCCGCCTCATTAGGATCATCCTCTTCGTCAGATTCATCATCAGATTCATCCCTCGATCTTCTCCTTGTTTGCGTGATAGGTGGTTGATTCATCTTCCCGTAACTAAAGTTGATATCTTTTAACATAAACAAGATTTCAGATCCAACGGTCTACTCAGGAGATCCTCTGTACTCTTCAGTACCGTCAAATAAAGTCCTTTGAAATCTAAATTTATGATTTTCATCTAACCACCGACGATGGCCCATGTAAGAGAACTTCTTCCCATTATACAACCACTTGAACAAGTTTATGAGACAACAAGGACAGCATAACGTCCTTTAGTACTCCAACCCGATAAATTAGCATAAGTCGGAAATCATTAATTGTCCACAATAAAGTCGCACGTAAATTAAAGTTCTCCTTTCTCAATACATCATATGTCTCAACACCACCATAATTGTTTTAACTCTTCAATAAGTGGCTGCAAATAGATGTCAATATCATTTCGGACCTTTCTCTCGTGGATAATCATTGATAAAATAAATGAAGATTGCTTCATGCAAATCCATGGAGGCAAATTGTAAGGAACAAGCACTACTGAGCCAAGGCTTGTCGCATTTAAGTACTCATGATTTTAAATGGATTAAAGCCATCACTTGCTAGCCCAAGCCTCACATTCCGAGGATCGCTTGCAAAACTTGGAAATTTATCAAAATGATTTCCAAGCTAAAGAATCCGCAGGATGTCTTAATAATCCATCATCGGTCCGTTGATCATTATGCCACGTCATAGATTCTACTGTCTTTGAGGACATGAAAAGCCTTTGAAGTCTTGGTATCAGGGGAAAATATCGTAAGACCTTGACTGGCTTCTTTCTTAACTGTGCCCCACCTTCATCCGTATTCACATCTTCTGTTTTACTATTCATCCAACGAGACTTACCGCAAACATGACAAGATTGTTGGTTTTTTTGATCACCCCAGTACAACATGCAGTCATTTGGGCAACTATGAATTTTATCGTACCCAAGGCCCAAATCTTTTATTAGTCTCTTCATGTCTTGACAAGATCGGGAATTTTTGCAAACGAAACATCTCTCTTAGAAACTCTAGCAAGATTGTAAAAGAGTTTCGGTCCACCCTCCCAAACATTTTAAATGAAATAGACGAATGCGAAGGACAATTTGAATATTTTGATCCTCGTAAAGTTCTTCATTCATTTCATTAAGTAAATTGTAGAACTTAGCCGCTTCTTCATTTGGCTCCTCATTAGGTGCACTTGTTCCGCTTTCGCAAATAACATTTCCACCAATATTACAATCCTCGGATATAATAAAGTCGGTGGAAATGATTGCTCACCATGACTACGCATATTAAATGCATCCCGTAACATATCTTCCATGTCATCTTGTCTAACATATCGATGGTAATCGAGATCGGGATAAGTCGGATTAATCGTTGAAGAAGTTCCACTAGATGTACACTCTCCATGGAAAATCCATTTTTATACCCCGAATAAAGCCATCAACAATTAGATGTTCGTAGACAACTTCACGAAAATGCCGTAGATGTTGCCACACTTCTTACAGGCAAAGAATCATATTCTCTTGGCTTGCATTTTGAAATGCAAAATTTAGAAAAGTTTGTACTCCATTTTGATAGGCATTGCTTACCCTTGACAATTTCATCCAACTCCTATCCATTTTGTAGTTCTTAAAATCTAAAGTTGACAACATATTACGTTACTTAAATGTTCTCAATTGATTTAAATCATATCATTATACTAAATATCAAGTCTCTAATGGGTATAAACTAATTTAGGCAAGTTGCGGATTTTCGACTATAGATTTATGTATTATGTAAGTTAAGTAAATTTTGTAAACTAGTTATGTATGATATGATATATATTTATGTATTATGTAAGTTATGTAATTTATGATATGATATATATTTATGTAAATTATATATTTATCTAAGTTATGTAAGTTATGTAAATTATGATATAAAATATATTTAAGTATTATGTAAGTTATGTAAGTTATATATTTATCTAAGTTATATAAGTTATATAAGTTATGTATGTTATATAAGTTATGTATGTTATATAAGTTATGTAAGTTATATATGTTATATAAGTTATGTAAATTATGATATCAAATATATTTATGTATTATGTAAGTTTTTATTTCATGATGTGGAAAATCACATGGATAATACATATCAAATATCAAGTATCTACATGTAAGTAGCGGGATTAAATAATATTTATAAAATTATTTTAATTAAATAATATACATGTCATTCGTTTTTATTTGACAAATCACATGTGCAGTTAAAATAGTCCACACTTAATTTAATTTTTGTTTTACAAGTCATCTTTTCTTAAGTACATATTAAAGCACTGTGTGGACATCCGTATTTAGCTTAAAAGCTATCATTTAGTTTGAATAAAAAGTTTAACTTAAACGGTAAAACGGACGATAATATTTGTGATAAAACGGAGAATAATATTTGTGATAAAACGGACGAGAATATTTCAATAATAATTTAAATTTAAGTTAAAAACTATATAAAATATTTTATTAAATATTTGTATATTAGATGGGACATATTAAATTGAAACATACAAATTTTTTAAGATTCATCATACGTGGCGTTGTTATACCTAGGGAGGATCCATTATATCTTGCAACTCGATATAAGGCAACCCGTCAAGTTTCAAATTATATACTTTGAATCTTTAAAATATTTAAAATAAGGTTGGAGAGAAGGTCACTATTGTTGTAAGTTTTGATAAAAAGTAGTTATAACTTTTAAAGAAATTTAAAATATTAAATATTAAAATAAAACATTATTAATATAAAAAATAGTAATTTGAATATAATAATATCAAAATGAATCGTAGTTTAATTTTTATAAGTAAATTGGAAATAAATTAAGGTTATATAAATATTCAATAGTAAATGAGCTCGATAGAATTTTTTCAAGTCTTTTGAATTTTTAAGATTCATCATACGTGGCGTTGTTACACCTAGGAGGATCCATTATATCTTGCACTCGATATAAGGCAACCCGTCAAGTTTCCAACCTATATACTTTGAATCTTTAAAATATTTAAATATTAAAATCAAACATTATTAATATAAAAAAATAGTAATTTAAATATAATAATATAAAAAAGAATCGTAGTTTAATTTTTATAAGTAAATTGGAAATAAATTAAGAATAGTAATGAGCTCGATAGAACTTTTTCAAGTCTTTTGAATTTTTAAGATTCATCATACGTGGCGTTGTTACACCTAGGAGGATCCATTATATCTTGCAACTCGATATGAGGCAACCCGTCAGATTCCAACCTATATACTTTGAATCTTTAAATTATTTAAATATTAAAATTAAACATTATTAATATAAAAAATAGTAATTTAAATATAATAATATAAAAAAGAATCGTAGTTTAATTTTTATAAGTAAATTGGAAATAAATTAAGAATAGTAAATGAGCTCAATAGAACTTTTTCAAGTCTTTTGAATTTTTAAGATTCATCATACGTGGCGTTGTTACACCTAGGAGGATCCATTATATCTTGCAACTCGATATAAGGCAACCCGTCAAAGTTTCAACCTATATACTTTGAATCTTTAAATTATTTAAATATTAAAATCAAACATTATTAATATAAAAAATAGTAATTTAAATATAATAATATAAAAAAGAATCGTAGTTTAATTTTTATAAGTAAATTGGAAATAAATTAAGGTTATATAAATATTCAATAGTAAATGAGCTCGATAGAACTTTTTCAAGTCTTTTGAATTTTTAAGATTCATCATACGTGGCGTTGTTACACCTAGGAGGATCCATTATATCTTGCAACTCGATATGAGGCAACCCGTCAGATTCCAAACCTATATACTTTGAATCTTTAAATTATTTAAATATTAAAATCAAACATTATTAATATAAAAAATAGTAATTTAAATATAATAATATAAAAAAGAATCGTAGTTTAATTTTTATAAGTAAATTGGAAATAAATTAAGAATAGTAAATGAGCTCAATAGAACTTTTTCAAGTCTTTTGAATTTTTAAGATTCATCATACGTGGCGTTGTTACACCTAGGAGGATCCATTATATCTTGCAACTCGATATAAGGCAACCCATCGTGTTTCCACCTATATACTTTGAATCTTTAAATTATTTAAATATTAAAATCAAACATTATTAATATAAAAAATAGTAATTTAAATATAATAATATAAAAAAGAATCGTAGTTTAATTTTTATAAGTAAATTGGAAATAAATTAAGGTTATATAAATATTCAATAGTAAATGAGCTCGATAGAACTTTTTTCAAGTCTTTTGAATTTTTAAGATTCATCATACGTGACGTTGTTACACCTAGGAGGATCCATTATATCTTGCACTCGATATAAGGCAACCCGTCAAGTTTCCAAATTATATACTTTGAATCTTTAAATTATTTAAATATTAAAATCAAACATTATTAATATAAAAAAATAGTAATTTAAATATAATAATATAAAAAAGAATCGTAGTTTAATTTTTATAAGTAAATTGGAAATAAATTAAGAATAGTAAATGAGCTCAATAGAACTTTTTCAAGTCTTTTTGAATTTTTTAAGATTCATCATACGTGGCGTTGTTACACCTAGGGAGGATCCATTATATCTTGCAACTCGATATAAGGCAACCCGTCAGGTTTCCAGCCTATATACTTTGAATCTTTAAATTATTTAAATATTAAAATCAAACATTATTAATATAAAAAAATAGTAATTTAAATATAATAATATAAAAAAGAATCGTAGTTTAATTTTTATAAGTAAATTGGAAATAAATTAAGGTTATATAAATATTCAATAGTAAATGAGCTCGATAGAACTTTTTCAAGTCTTTTGAATT
This sequence comes from Gossypium arboreum, assembly GCF_025698485.1. Lineage (NCBI taxonomy): Eukaryota > Viridiplantae > Streptophyta > Magnoliopsida > Malvales > Malvaceae > Gossypium > Gossypium arboreum. The sequence continues at coordinate 5,823,052 of NC_069081.1, forward strand.
TTTAAGATTCATCATACGTGACGTTGTTACACCTAGGAGGATCCATTATATCTTGCACTCGATATAAGGCAACCCGTCAAGTTTCCAACCTATATACTTTGAATCTTTAAATTATTTAAAATAAGGTTAGAGAGAAAGTCACTATTGTTGTAATTTTAATGGACAAGCAAGCTACACGGTAATAAAATTAATTCATACCTATTCATACTTAAGTTGAATCAAATAATAATTAAGTTGAACCAAATATTTAAAATTAATTTGAAACAAAATAGTTCTACTCCAAACAGAACTAGCAATTAAATCTTTACAAAATCGCAACCCCAAAATATTAATTTTTCCAAAATCATCATGATAAAACTATTATTGATTAGAATTTTGAAATAAAACGTACCTTAATAATTTCAACAACTTTGGTCTACTCCACTCTCACCAAAGAAAGCAGAGGTGGAGTCAACAAAGTAATATTTGTTAAGTAATTTAAAGTGAAAATGCATAGAAATAAGGAAAACATTTAGCAACGAAACCTGTACCTAAAATGATGTCAATGGTCAGGTGTATTTAGTTGCCCCAAATATTAATTCAGTGCTCGATAGTACCTAGAACAGATGTAAGATTATAAGAGTAGCACCAAATATATTTCAGTTTAAGCAAATATAAAAACTTTATCTATATCAGTACCAAGGAATTAAAGTATATGTACCATATTTAGTATACAATATAATTTTACTTCATAAAATAGATGGTCATAAAATGTGCTTCATTCTTATTAGTAGAGATTAAAAACTTAACCATATGATTAATGAATAAAATGAGCAACCACCACACTATACTTCATATTATTCTTTTGATATCCGTATAGACTCGATTAAGCTACCACTCCCGTGAAAATGCCTTTGCAATTGTACAAACATTAATTGAAATTTTGCAAAATAAAACATTCCAGTTGTTTGTGCACAAATTCGAAACATGAGATTCTTTTTGATAATTTACTCGAGCAAATTACTATTAGGCACATATATAAAATACGACATGATAATCTCTCGACTAAAACCCAGATATAGCTATTCAAATGAAGAAGAAGAAGAAGAAGTCGACTGAAGATAATCTTTTAGTACAATGACCAAATTGATTCAGACTTCCTCTATTGAAGTCTCATCATCAACATCTATATCATTCTCCACACCTTTCTCACCCAGTTTGAAGCAGTTGGCAAATCAGTAAAATAGATTAAAAAGCAAAAAGCAATCATACTTATAAGCGCAAAAAGCAAAAAGCAATTCTATAATTGTACAGACATTAGATTTACTTTTGCATTCATTTTAATAAATTTTCCGTCTCTTGTCATACTATTCAATATACAATATAATTAATGGCTAAAAATATATACAATATCATTTTACTTTCATATTATCAATACCAAGCAATATTATTTAAAATAATAAATGAGTACCAATAAAAGTTCCTAATCATTACTAAAAATCTATACAAGTTATAAAAACTTAATATATTATAAATTAAACTCTTCGCTATTCAATTTTTATTTTTCTTAATAAGGAATAAATTATTCATAGATAAGGTATAACTATAGTATATTTGTAAAATTATATATATAAAATTAATAATAATGATGAAGATGATGCTGCATTTAATTGAGAACCACTAAAATTTCTAAGTTGCCCATGAACAAACACCATAACTTGCAGTACAAATGGACAAAAAAGGAGATAATACGTCCCAACTATGACATCCAAGTCAACAAACATGCTCCACATGAAACACCCAACTATATCTCACCCTATCACAAACCAATCTCAAATTTAAAACACCTACAAAACACACAAATGCACTTCACACATCTGAAAAGGAATTTGGGTTTTAGATTACCATAAATTATAGTGGTGAATGAATTTGAAAATCAAATATTTACGAGTCTTAATTAATTATTGTATAGTGGGTGCATTTCATTCTCAAAATTAAAATAACTGATGGTAACATCTTCTTGTCAATACTCAAGCATTAAATTTAGAAGCCTTTGCAAAAAATATCAATCAATTATCGATATATATACACACATTTATTTAATCATATTGGATATGCATACCTAGAGATACTGAAACTTTCCACTATGGGATATAACTTCAATTTCCATGTACTCTATAGAAGGATGAGAATAAGGGATGGGGAATAAGACAGATATGTCTTTCCATAAGTGCGCTTGCAACCTATCAATTTACATGCTAACTGTAGGCGACTTTTAAGATTATCTTGTTTTTCTGCAGACAAGGAATACAATGACCTATACCAAGATTTCCATAGATAAATCAAAATTTTCAAATATTTTTAGAAATAATTGCACCAAAAGCAGGGCTTAAGGGTTCCTTTAGGAATAAACCATGAATGTTGTCTCCGATCAATAGCGAGAGATGACATATTCAACCCATCATGGCTTTAGAAGCAAAGTATTGATGCCTCCAACATTGGCCATGAGATATTCTGAGAAAGCATCAAGATATTTCTCAACATTAATTCCATATGCTGCTGAAATAAGCAAGTATATGATGTAGAACAGCTTCACATACATAAACGGGGAATGTATGAAACATAAAACCTGAACCCTCAACTCCCAAAATTTAACAGTTGAAATAGAAACACAAAATCCTAAAACTTAAACTCTATGAACATCGAAATTAAAACTCCAAAATTTAAAACTTAATTTTAAATCTACTTTCACAAAAAGAAGAATAAAATATCCAAATTATTCCAATCATGATTGAGATTATTAATAACAAGAACTTAATATACATCAATATAACAACAATCAGTAATCACAAGATTGAAAAAACAAGAACATCACATTGTAGTCACAAAGATGACATTCATTATCCATTTTCAAAGAGACTAAATTAAACTAAATAAAGTGTCCATATAAGTAGTAAAAATACCTATAGGACTCGAAATTCCAATGGCAGCGGCGAAGAGAAGAGGCGCATACGCATTTAAGACGCAGTTAGGGTTCAAAAATCAAAAATTTTGATTTGGGGTTATGGGAAAACTACGATAGCAGAGCAAATCAAAGGGACTTGGGAAAACGATTTGAGGATATCTCTTTGGGGAAATTATAGGGATTTCAAATTAGGGCTTGAAAGTAATGGGAAATTTTAAGGAAATTTGAAATGCATTTAAGTAAAAAGAAAAGTAGTCGGGTAAACCGAATCGGGAAAAGTAAAGGAAATTGGGGTTCCAAAAAGCAGCTGCTTTTCAATCTATTAATAAATATTTGTATGCTTTTATAGAAAGCGCCACTATTAACAATGTAATAATGATGCCGCTTTGCAATCTGTTGATGATTTTTGTATGCTTTTGGATAAAACGCCAGAATTCTCACCTTTTGCGGCGTTTATAGAAGCGCCATTAATAACAAGGTGTGAGCGACGTCGTTTTACATTCTTTTAATAGATGTTTTGTATGCTTTTTAGAAAGCGCCACTAATAACTAAGCTTCAAAACGACATAGTTTAAACTATTAATACATATTGGCGGCGTTTTTGCTAAAACGCCACTAATTATGACAATAATTTTCTTCCCTTTTTTCTCTTTTTATTATTATTATTATTATTATTATTATTATTTCCTATTAATACATGGTTAAATTTTAATTTGGTCTCTAATATATTTAAATTTTAGATTTATTTGCATATACTTTAATTTTTAATATCATTTAGTCTATATATTTTATAATATTATTAATTAATCTAAATAGTTAATGTTATTGACTTTTTAATAAAACATTACATGGTAATATATAATTAATTTGAATATTTAGAGAATAGAGATTGAAATGTGGTTTCTATTTTTATATGTTTGTGTCGTTCTTTTACATTAATATCTATATATATCAATATATATATATCCATATATATATATTATTTATTCTTACTGAGTTAATTTAGGATTTATATAGTATTTAAGTGTTTAAGGGTTTGTTGTCTATAGTTTAAGGTTTTATGGTTTTAGATTTAGGGTTTATAGTTTTAAGTTTTATAATTTAGGGTCTAGTGATATTAGGTTTATAGTTTTATGATTTAGGAATCTATATTTAAGGGCTTAAGGGTTTAGTGTCTATAGTTTAGGGTTTTATGGTTTTGGATTGAAGATTTAATGTTTAGGGTTTAAGGTTTACAATTTAGGGTTTATGACTAGAGATTTAGGGTTTGAGATGTAAAAGGGTTATTGGTTTTAGGGGTTAGGGGTTAATTAAGGTTTAGAGAAAGCCATAACATTGATTTTAACATCTTCATAATTTAATTAAATGAAAACTTCTAAGTTATTTATCAAAGTGTAACTTTTCATAATTAAGTAACTAAAATGAAATTAACTTTCCCATAGTTAATTCATATTGTGTATTTAATCTTTTAGTGGCGTTTTTTATAAAACGCCGCTAAAGATCGAGCATTAGCGGCGCTTTTCCAAAAAGCGCCACTAAAGGTTACATATAGCGCCGTTTTCTAAAAAGCGCCGCTAATACTCGATCTTTAGCGGCGCTTTCTAAAAACGCCGCTAAAGCCACCAAAAGCTCAACACAAAACGACGACGTTGTGTTAATTTTTTTGCAGCGTTTTCTAAAAAGCGCCGCTAAAGGTGTACATATAGCGGCGTTTTTATAAAAGCGCCGCTAAAACTCAATCCTTAGCGGCGTTTTTGGGAAGCGCCGCTAATGCTTGTTCCTTAGTGGCGTTTTTAATTAAAACGCCGCTAAAAACCAATTTTGCTGTAGTGAAATTAAGATTTTGATAGTTTGATTTTATCATACTTAGTGAATATATATACTTTTGAATTGAGTGTAGTTGCTCTAGCAACAAATGTGACACACCGTAACTTAGATCTAACAATCGGGTCGGGTTTAGAGTGTTACAATAAGCTCTTTCTTTTTTCTTTTCTTTTTTACATATTCTACGTTTGTAAATGGCAAACCAAAGTTCGCTTAGATTCATCCACATTATTTCATCTAACATGTATTAATATGCTTATTTTAATATTTAAACTTAGTCATTAAAAATTATTTATGATTCTAAATTTAAAGATATGAATATATTTTATTAAAAAGTATTATTTTTATGTTATTTTATAAAATTATTGTATTATGAACATGTAGATTTATATACCAACAATGATGTAGTGTAGCTTATGTCTATTATATCTATTTGCTCCATATATATATATATATATATATATGGAAGTAAATCTCATAATTAAAACTAACATTTAAAATGTATTGGTTAAACCGAATTGTTAAATATATAGAAAAACAAATTCTAAGTATTTGTATAGTATAAGCACCACTTATATTTGGTTAAGTTTGGTCTAATTCGGAATATAGCCTTAAATTTTGCTCCTATATGTCCATGTTCTTAAATTAGTTTTTCAACCATTGCTTGATGTTGAATTATTTGATGATTTTGATAACGAATTAGTTAAATAAAAACTTAGTTACGATGTGGACTTGATGAGGAGACTACATGATGAATCATTTAGCATGCTCAATAATCAACATATTAAAAATTTATTCTAAAGTTACATGAGAAAAAATGAGGCTTTTTTTGTTTATGGCCATGGTGGTACATGGGAAATTTTTCTTTACAAAATACGAGTGTATTATAATATAATATATACGATATGTTATATATAATATATATATATATATATATATATATGCAAAGTACGTGCCATTCTATTAATTAAATAAGATCATTTTTTTGTACATTGATATGTCTAACATTTAAGAATCTAAGAGAAATAAAACATTAATCGAGGAAAAAATTGAGAATGAAACACCAAGTTGGAAGGGAAGGCAAAGAGGTTTTAGGTACAAGTTAATGCAAACCTTTAAAAGGTATTTTACGTTTAATATTGAAATATTTATCATATAACACATACGGGTAAAAAATATTATATTTACTATGCTTATTTAATATTTTTCAAATTGTTTACCTCGATCACAATTTATAAACACATCTAAAAAAGAAAAAAATATACGTTATACACTTTTTCTGGATGCAAAATTAAGTTTCTACAATTTTATTTATTTTAAAGTTGAAAATAGAATTGAAACTTCAAAAGTAATAAATCATTTACATATGGATAAAGAGACAACAAAGAATTGAAATCCCTAAATCTTCATTGTATTATACGTTTAAAACAACATTAAACACATTGACAGAAAAATAACATTAAATATTAAATAAAAATAGATAAATATCAAATTAGGCTCTCTAGAATACTTAATGAATTTGTTCTCAAGCAATTTATGAGTCTTTTCTATACTTTCTATTAGTTTTTAGTTTTCGGTATTAGTAATTTTTTTTATTTGGTTTTATTCATTTTGAGACCCAAATTGGCAAAATAATGTCGTTAGGAATCTAATGATGTACTTGAGTTGTGTAGGGAGATGATGACGACCAAATATTGAGTAGAACTACATTTGACGTAAGTGTCACAACACTAATGCTAAAGTGTCAAGTAAGCCTCCATTATCTCAAGGATGCAAGACTTAAACAAGAAATCAATCTGGAGCAAACTATCGAGAGTGTGTAGCACCCCAAACCCGGTCCAGACATTATGACTGGATCCGACATGCCACATCGAAGCGTTCAAAACATTTTATATTGTTGCTCAAAAAAAAAACTTACTTAGTGTTTTAAAAGATAATTTCATTATAGGTTAAAGTGAATGGAAGCTGTGCACCAGGTAGGAAACCGGAAAAGAGGAGGTGAGTCCATCGGACTGCTTAAGTACCAAACTCCCTTCGAATCCAATCCTAGACATGCAAACCGCCATTGCCATATCTTAACGTCATGTATATTTCTAGGAAACCGATTTGATTAAGTCCTTTTTAAGAAAAGTGATTAATTTTGGAAAATATCTTTATTGCGGAAGCTTTGCTTGTTTTCGTGTTATTTTGAAATCAATTACTGTTTTTGAAAATGCACCCTAAAGATATCCAATTTCAACAGTTAAATATAAATATTACCTATCTTAATAAAACATATAAAAACCATCAAAAATAAATAAGCAGCCTTATTACATTTAAAAGCCCAAAACCTCAAACGTAATTAAAAGGATGTCCAGTTCACGGAAGAAAATCAAACTTTCGAATGGGTGGCCACTCCAATTCCCTCACGACTCCAAGCCCACTATGGTTGGGGATTTCTGCGTGGATGAAAATAAAATGGGTGAGTTTGGGAAACTCAGTGTAAGGAAAACCCATTCAAAGCCCAAGTCACTCAAGCCTATTGGGCCTAAGCCCATTCAGTAATGGTGATATTGGGCGAGCCCTTTCAGATTACAATAAATTGGGCCTTAGCCCTTATTCAGATAATGATATGGCCCATAGGCCCATTTCAAAATACATGTAACATCAATAAACATATGCAAGCCCATTTGGGAGACTACTCAACCCACCAACCACTACACTCCACCCATTACCAGCCATACACTCCATGTGGGAATAGCTCAACCCACCCACCCAACACTCCACAGCTTGCGTACTTTGCTCAGCCGTCAGCTATCAATAATTGAGGCAAAGCCTCCAAGACGTGGACAAGCCACTTTCAAGACTTCCTCCGTCAATATCCCAATCCCATGCATCGATAATAACAACATGGCATGCAAAATAACAACAATCAAACATGCATTTAGGTCAATTTAACCTAGGGGTATTTTAATTTATCTACTAGGGTAAACGTAAATTTTCCATTTTAAAGGTATTTCAGCAATTTATCTATTTTAGGGTTTTTCATGCATATTCCTACCTTTCACGTACTATAGAATCACATACCGAGGGTTCTTACGAATTGGGCTGCTGGCCCATCATTCCAATTTTGGCCCATTAAGCCCAAAAATATCGAGGCACGTAAATCATGCACTTTACAATCCAAATTTTGCAGCTTACCAAAACATTAATCGATTTACCTCACGAGAATTCGCACACGTAAATCTACAAAATACCGATTTTCGCATTTCGCTTTTCGACTTTTGCCGATCCGGACTAAGAAAGAGGGTGTTAGTTACACACATTTGCGATGATATATTGTCGACGAGATCCACACACGAACCGCCTACAATTGGATTACTAACACGTTAATCTAACTATTCAAATACAAACTACGATTAACCCCTTACAATATTCGCCAACCACACCTACAGATCATAGTAAGCTTATAAGAAAACAATAAGCAACTCATTAACAAATTTTTGTCAATGTTTACCACATAATCATAATTTCACTGCAAGCTGTCTTCCTGAGCAACAGTCACTAAATCATTTATAACTGGAGCTACGAAACTCCAAATCAAGTTCCGTTAATTTTTCCTGAAAATAGACTCATATATCTTCTATCCATAAAATTTTCAGAATTTTTGGTTTGGCCAATCAATACCGATTTTTCTCAAAGTTTCCCATGTTTTACTGTTTGACTAATCTGACCACCCTTCATTACGAATCAAATTTCTCATTGTACAGAATCCAAAATATGTTCTTGTTTATTTCATTAAAAACTAGACTCAATAAGCTTTAATTACATAATTTATTCAGCTTCTAATTCTTCTCCCACAATTTATGGTGATTTTCCGAAGTCACGTTACTGTTGCTGTCCCAAGCAGATTTATTACCAAATCACTCTTTCATACACCTATCTTGCATGCATGTTATTTAAACATGTATATCACCAATCAATCATCACATATCTATGATTTTTACTTAAGCATAATCTCTATTTCATCATTTTAAAGCACAACATGTTAGCCGATTTTTCCCTTTAGCATCTAAGGCACATGCATGCTCATTTGTTTGGCTCAACTTCACATATCTTCCATTTTTCATCAAAAGAACATGAAACAACAACCATTTCCTTCATTTTAATTCATGACCAAATGCTCACAACACAACTAAAATCAAAATATACTTCAAGAGTTAAGGTAGAATTAAGAAAACTCATGAACCTCAAAATAGAAGCAAGGTACCAAGAACTTACCTTCAATTTTCCTCCTCCTAATGACCGAATACTCAAGAGCTTTCTCCTCTCCTTTCTCTTCTCTAACTTTCAGCTATGATGAACAAAGATGGACAAAACTTTGTTCTTTTCACCCCTTTTTCTTTTAATAAAACTTTATATTTCATCCATTTAATTCTTTAATACAAAAGACATGAAATTCTTATCATGAAACATTTACCTAACCCATTATCATGGAACATTTACCTAACCTATTATCATGGAACATTTACCTAACCTATTATCAATTTGTATCAATTTGTACCATAAATTATGGATATCAAGTGCACATTTTGTCTACAACAACATAATGGCTGGTCACTTCATGTAAAATGGGAGGTTTGTCATGCAAATCCTCCTATTTTGCACTCCTATTTATTTGGTCACTTCAATTTAGCCTATAGAATTTTCAAACATTTTCACATAGGTCCTATTTCATAATTTCACTCACAAATGACAAAATTAAAGCATGAGATTTTGCCAACATTCACAGAATTCCCGAAAATTGGGGCGTTACAGAGTGTCACAAAATTGAGCCCAAAGTTGTGACCCCAAGCCTCCACGGTTGCAATATCACTGATGGTTGTCGAAGTGAAGAAGTCATGGTCACTGCCGACTAGGGGTGAGCGTTCAATCGAATCGAGTGAAAAAATTTCATTTTAACTGAGTTGACAAGTCCTATTTTATCATTCTAACTTGATTTGAAATTTTTTCAAATCGAATCGAGTGAAATGAAATTCAAGTCGAATCGAATCGAATCGAATCAAGTGAAATTGTTCGAATTAAATTAAAAAATTAAACATGTCAAATTAAAATCTTGTTAGTATAACTAATTCCATGTTAGAGCACATAAATTTGAAGTCATATATATTCGAGAACTTTTTCAAAGCAAAATAATAAATATATGCTTTAGTATGATAAACTTGAATCATTAATTTACTTATTAGGTCCTCAAAATTATTATTCTAGAACTTTTTAACTTTTTTATATATTTTTAGAATTTTTTGAAATTTTTATAATTTTTTAAAAATATAAATTTTGGGATTTTATAAATATTTTAAATTTTAAAAATTATTTTGAATTTTTAAAATTATTTTTAATTTTTGTTAAGAGAGAGACCAATTTGCTCATTTTTAAACTTGACAGGGACCAAAAGGGTATTTACACCAATTTATTATTCGAATTTCAAAATTCAACTCGATTCGAATTTAAAACTCGAATTACCTATTTGAGTTGATTCTAAAAATTCAAATAACTTGATTCGATTAACTCAAAATTCGAATTTATTTTCAATTTTTTCGAGTCAAATCAAGTTCTGCTCACCTTACTATTGAGGATATCGCATCACCAGCCAGTCAATGTCGCGACATCGAGAACCCCAGAGCCAAGAGTGTGCCACTGTTGACGGTGTCGTGACATTGAAGTCTGGATGTCATGACATTGATGCCTAATGGGGTAAAAAATACTACAGAGCTAGTCTTTTGTCCAACACAAACCCAAGTCAACCTATACACTCCAAGGTTGTTTTTATTAATCTTAGGGTTGAAATTTTGTCTATATTAAAAATGTTTTGGCTATCAAACTTGAGCCACATTTTTATCATCTTTTTAGTTTAGTAGTTATTCTCTCTACCATTTTTAGGTTTTAATTATTTACTTTTCTAACCTTAGTGGTTGTAGTTGTTAGTTTTATCAGTTTTTATTCTAGCTTTTCTTGTCTTTTCTTTGCACTTAGATACACAAACTCTACTTTGTATTTTGATTTCTGTTTGAACCCTTTAATATATTTTAGCTTTGTTAACTCTCAAAAATGTAAAAATCCTAACATTATTTGTACTTTCTTCTTCATTGTTATTACTGTCATCTCCTCCAAAGAACCCATCAAGAGTCTCTAAGATTTTCTAATCTTGCTTTTATGCTTTCTTTAATGAATCATTTGAGCATGTATTTGTTTGATGTTGTTATGTTGATGATGGATAGTAATTAAATTTTATGGTGGTTGATTGATAGAACTATTGCATGTTTAGTTTTTGGATCATGGACTAAATCGTAAAAATTAGACTAAATCGAATAAATTTCAAAACCTAGAATTGATGACTCTAGGTGAACAATTAGATAGGTGAGATCGAGAGGAGAACCTATTAAAGACCAATTTAATTGTCCCGATTTAGCTTGGTGAGTTCGAGAGATTATGTAACAATTTATTTTTTAATGGTATCGAAAATAATGGTTTCGAGACCACAATTCTGACGAGTGAGCTTGTAAATATTATTATTTAATATTTAAAAGCTAAATATCATGTTATTGTGAATTTCTATTTTATAGATTTTATTATTTGGTCAGTTAGTCAAGGTACAAGTGGTTCGTACCGAAAGTCAATGGTTTTAGAAAAGGAGGTATATGGACCTCATTTTCATAAAACAAGCCCGTAAATTATATTATTGAATATTTATATAGTTATTATATTGGTGAATTGAAGTTTATTCCGGTATTTTTTATGTTTGGTTGGTTAATTAAGGTAATAATACTAAATCGTAAAAACCACAAAAGTTAATCATTATTGATTTCTTTTAATTAAATGGCTTAGATGATAAAAGTAGGAGGACTTATATGGTAATTATACCATATTAATATGTCCGACGGTTTTCTTATTTTATATGTTAATATTATATTAAATAAAAATGGTATGTTTAATAAATAAGCAAGCATTAAGTCATTATTTTCATCTTTCTTCTTCTTTTCCAACCCGAATTCACCATTAAAGAAGACCAAGGGTTCAACCATTTATTTTCTTTTGCATGTAAGTCCTCCGATCATCCTTTTTCGTAAATTTTATATTTTTGAAATCGTTGCAGCTTAATTTAGCTAACTCGTACCTCCGTTTTTAAAACTGTTAAAGATTTTAAATGTTACCATTAGAGATATTTTTTGATGCTTTTGGTTGTTAAAATGGTGGTTTAAAAAACCTAGGAATGGAAAAAGGATTAAATTGTGAAACTAATTGTTAGTTTTGAGTTTAGGAACTAAATTATGAATATCTTGAAATTAGTATAAATTTTTTGTAAATTTGTGATAATAGGAGGTTAAATATGGACATATTGGAAGTGGGTTTAAAATTTGGAGTTCAAATTTGGAAGATATATATGTTCGGTTTTAGGGACTAAATTGAATAAAATGAAAAACTTTAAGGGCATATGAATAATGAAATTGAGCTGATATATGTTTATAATTGGGTGATATAAGAGGGTTGAAATTGATAAATTGAATTGAATAATTGTATAGATCAGGAATTGGACCAAATCAAAAGTAATCATGGAAAAAAGGTAAATTATTGATTAGACCTTAAAGAATTGATGGTTATTTGTTTGTCCAGGTAAATTTATACGATATGTTTTTGTCAAGTTGTTATGCATTTATATTATAATTTTAAATATGTTTAACTGAAATTTTGATTGTTTACGATTCAATACACAAAGGTGAGATAGAGGTTTAAATTGAATACGATGAATTGACAATTGAAATAATTATAGAATTGACTTTAAATTGAACTGAAATAGGATATGTTATGTGATAAAGTGATGATTTGATGAAATGAGCTGAATTGATTCGATTTAGACCGGTTGATAGTGATAAGGACCGAATTGAATATATGTGAAAATATAATATAATGTTACAAATGTGAAATTGAATCAATATTGTTATGTGATATGGTATCATATTTGAGAATTGATTATTGGTTGATGAAATTATGTAATGAAATTGAGATATTGTTACCCTATTATATGTTTGGGCAAAGTCAAATATAGTTGGCATATCATAGCATAAGAAGAGTTCAGGGTTATATGACTACATGTCGGGGAGTGTTGGGCACATCTAGTTATCGATTTTACAGACTAGCGTTGGGTGCAACATACTATTTCAAATTTATCTGATAGACGCTAGATGTCAAATTGGCGTGATTGGTTGGATTTGTGTATCCGTCCGAATCCGAGTCAAGTTAAAAGGGACATGTATGTAAATGGAATAAATTATATTCACATTGATTTTATATGATGATTGGATGATACATAAACATATTGTGAATCGTATACCAGCCCAAAGGGCCAATATGGAAACATGACAAATTGTTGAATGTGTTTCGGAATTCATATTATGAAATGAAGTAGTAATTGATATTAAATTGACATTTGATGTATATTTGGTATAAAGATGAATTGATATGATATGAGAATGAAGTCTATATGGTTTAATATGAAATGGATTGAGAATTCAAATTATGAAATGAAAATAATGTTTGCCATTAATTTGAAATGGGATGTATTGCGGATAAATGGATTGTATGATATGATTAAGATAGTGAATTGATTAAATGATTATTTGTTTTGCAAAAGGTAATTAAAATGTTAAATAAGTGAATTGAAATGTTATATGATTGAGTTACTATATGGTATGATAAATGTTGAACTCACCTTTTTTATATTTTATTTGACATGATAGGCAAACTTTACTAAGCTAAGTGGCATGTAGTGTATAATTATAAACTTAGGTAAGTTACTTGGTTTAATACCTGTGAACTTGCTAAGCATTGTATATGCTTACCTCATTTATTTTCCATTTTCCTGTAGATTGTCAACTTGTAGAACACGTCAAGTGAATCGTTCGAAGGTCACACTATCCCAGTATTGGTTCGGTAGTATTTTGATAATACTGTGACATGTGCTTAGGAATTATTTTGGTTTACTTGTATAGTGATATGGCTTGAAATCCTCTGTTGGTATGGCTGGCTTGAACAAGGATCAAAGTTGCCTATTTTCAAAGTGCCACATGGTTGTGTGATTGACACAGGTTGGTGGCACGGCCATATGCTTTTTGGTAAAAAGAAACATTTAGGGCTACACAGCTTCCGATTGTTACACAGACTAGGAACACAGTTGTGTGTTCCCTATTTTTCATAAATGTTCTTAACTTTTGAAAATGTTGCGGTTTGATCCTTGTTTGTCCTCAAGTCAACTTTAGAGCTCACGTAAACTCGATTAAGACTCGGATTTGGTTGTGTATCATAATATCTAGGTGTTTATAATATGACTGAATATTTTAAATATTTATTTATAAAATATTTGATTTGAAATTTTAAGAATGTTGCAAAAATTCCTTATTTGATCTCAAAATGACTTTTAAGCATTCGTATGCTCATATAAGACCCGAGAAAGAATGTTCATATGATTCTATGTTGTAGTATTGATTGATTGTATGATTGATGAAGTGAAATGACGTTTTTACATTGAAATTATTAGTAGTTGCTTCGGAAAAAAATGTGACACTCTGTTGCTCGGACCCGATGATTGGGTCGGGTAAGGGGTTTTACAGATAAACCAGACTAAATCGCCTTATAATAGCCCGTTTTCAGTGATGTCAAAAATAGTGTTTCGAGACCACATTTCTGATGAGTAAACTATTATTTTATTATTTATTTAATTTCTATGGGATTATATTAAATTCGTATTAAAGTTTCGTTAAGAAATTTTGATATTTATTTCGTTAATTAAGTAAATAGGACTAAATCGTAAGAAGTGTAAAAATTGGGTTCTATTAGTTAAAAAGGTTCAATAGTCATGAAATCTTAAAATAAAGGACTTGAATGGTAAATATACCATTTATAAGTTAGTGGATAGTTATAGACAAGGTTTTAATGAAATTTTAATAGTTTTAAAAGGTTAATTTGGTAAATTGATAATTAAGTTAAAATGTTAAGTAATTAAAAGGTAAAAAGATATCATATTCTTGTTCTTTTCATGCCAAAATTGTTTCCCACCAGTAGAGAAGAAAGTTAGGCTCTTCCAAGTTCCTTTGATGCTTGTAAGTGAATACAAGCCCCGTTTTTTATATTTTTATGTTTTTGAGTTTGTTTTAGCTTAATAGCTAGCTCGGGGGTTAATTTGAAAAAATTTTAAAGGTTAAGGCACTTTCCATGGATTTTTTTGAATGATTTTTTATGTTTGTTGATAGATTACGAATTCTTATTGTAAAATAAACATGTTTTGTTAAGTGATTTTTTTGTGAAATTACATTTAGGGTTAAATTGTTCAAAGTATAAATTCATGGGTTTTATTGTGAAATATTGGTAATAATGGATTTTTTCAACGTGCCTTGTAACTTTGGTTAAGTTGGATTTAGGTTAAAATAATTAGATTTCAAGTTATGAGCTTAATGACTAAATTGTGAAAAGTCAAAGTATTAGGGGCAATTTTATAATTTTGCTTAAATATGAATTATAAATTAAATTGAATTCTAGAAATACTTAATTGAATGAAATTATTTATTTAGATCAAGATAAACCACAATCAAACTTAAATCAACGAAAAGCTAAAGCTTCGGATTAGTTCGAATTATATTTCTACACCCTAGTTATCAAAGGTAAGTTCATATGAACTATGATCGTTTTAATGTTAGCTAAATTTAATGTTTAGTATGTTGTTTTAAAATAAATGAATCTATATATATAATGTATCCATGTTATGATGAATTGAAGGATAACGAGTCCCAGTTTAACCTTAAGAATTCTTAGAATACAAATGACATGTCATTAGGGATTTCATGTTTCGGGTGCTAGTCTTGAATGTCCTACTGATGGCTAAGGTCTTGCATTTTTTTTTGGATTCTCCATAACTCGTGTGAGTAGCATCGTGTAGCTTACATTCTGACCCACAACTCGTGTGAGCATTGATGTAAAGAAAAGGTTACAGTTATATGTAAATGCACACAATGTGTGAGCTATCTCAAGTATCCGGTATATTTCTAGATGGTTCAACGGGTAAGAAAAGGAATGGAACGGTAAGTAAGTTAATGGAAATTTTCATGACTTTATGAAAAGGTTGATGCATATGTAATGTATCTTATGAAATCTACTTATGATATAAATGAGCTTATATGTGTTGTTGATGAATCTATTAACATGTGAGCTTAATGGTGCTTGAATAGGCTTATACTAAGTCATGGCATTGGTAATGGTTTATGCTCAATCATTGAATTGTGTTATTTAAGTGGTAAGTTATGTTTAAGTTTATATGAGCTTAGTAAGCACAAGTTGCTTACGTAGTTGTTTTCCTTTGTTTTATAGATTATCAGAAGCCCGATCGGTTGGAAGCTTGTCGAAGACCTATCATGCTATCCAACAACCATTTCGGTAGTTTTTGAATATTTTGGCCAAGGTTAATAATGGCATGTATAGGATGCTTTGTGATGGTATTTTGTGAATGTGTTAATGGTGATTTGGTATGTATATGCTTTGAAGTTTATGTTTGGTTTGGTGAAACTTAATATCTCACCAAATCATGTCATTTTGGTAACTTTCAAATGCTTGTAAATAAGGTTTTTGGTTGGTATATTTGTGGTGACATGCAAATGAACATATGTGATGTTACTTGGCAAATTAGGATCTAGGTTGGTATGTTTGGAAGATGACAATGTTAGCATGTTTTGGTAATTGATGTTTTGATACAATTGTGGTGCCTTTGAATAGCATATTGGTTAGGTGATTCAGGATGTTTGAAATGGTATGTTTATGTGTGTTTGGATGGTGTTTGAATCCCTTGAACGTGTGCCTAAATGTTTTGAATGTTTAGGTATAAATTGGACTTGAAATAGCTTGATTTTAGGTAAATTTTTGGGTTCACATGACCTGGGACACGGGCTATCACATAGCCGTGTGACACACTCGGCCTAGTAACATGACCGTGTGTCATTTGAAAGTTTTTTAGTGTTTCAAGTCGGTGAATTACACGGCCTATCACATGGCCTGGCACATGTGCGTGTGTGGCAATTGAGAGAGTTGCACGGCCTGCCATACGGGCGTGTAGGGCAACTCAGAGAGTTACACGGGTGAGGACACGGTTGGGACACAGTCGTGTGTCCCTTGTTCGAATGTTGCACGACCTCAGCTATGTCACACAATCGTGTGACCCTTGTTTTCACATTTTTGCATCCTTTTTTTAAAACTTTTGTTTTGTTCCGAATTAGTCCCGAATTGCTTTTAAGCTATTTTTAGGGCCTCGAAAGCTCGATTTAAGGACAAAATGTATGTGAATGGTTAGTTCACAATAAACTTAATTTATTTTATGTTATGATGTTAAACGATTTCTGGTTGAATAGTAATGCTCTGTAACCATAATCTAGCGACGGAGACAGGTTAGGGGCGTGGTAAAATGGTGACCAAAAAGTAAAATTTAACCAATTAGGATTTTGAACCCTTTAGATCCCTATTCCAAGAATTAATTAAAAAAATGGACGTCAATTGGCCACTTTAGCTTTATGAATTGATTTTTGTGCATTTTTGGTTATTTTACAATTTAGTCCTTCTAGGTACTAGATAGTGTAATTAACCATTGATAATGATTTGTTGTACTACCATACTTTGTGAGTAGCTAGCTAGACTTTTTGTTTGCATGCATTTTCATTGTTGATCACTTTACCACTCAAACTCTCTTGGGTTCGATCCTTGGAATACTTTGTGTTCTGTTATAACACAAAAATATTACAATTGGCTTGTTACACTTGCAGATAACCGCTATATTTTTTATTGTATTTGTGTTGATTTCATTCCTCGACACATGCACACTGGGACTTGGTCACATCTCTAAAAAATTATCTTATTCACATTGTAGAAACAATCAATCGTAACTAATAAATCAAACTAAATTTCTATTAATTTAATTCATTATAAATCTAAAATTATTTATCAATATACTAGATTTATGCGAATAATATAAAATAAGTAAAATAAAATTCAAAACACCATAGATCTAGAAATAAAAATATTGTTAAAAGATTATATTAAAATAGAAAATGAATTCCAAAAGTATAAATTATAATTTTAAAATTGGCAAAATGAAGCATATATAATAAAATCTCTATAAAATAATATCCTTAGTAGCCAAAGGAATTATTATTTTATCGAGGTTATTAGTTTATTGATAAATGAATATTTTATTAATTTAGAGAATATTTCATACTTTATGCATGTTTTTTTTATCAAAATCCAATATGCATGTAGTTGTAATGAATCAAAGTTAATTAGTTCATGTAACAAAAAAAAGGAGTTAATTAATTGGTTCATGTAACCAAAAGGAAAAAAGTTTGGTTCATGTAACCAAAAAGAAAAAAGAGTTAAATGGTTTCAAAATCCAATACATATATATTCATTGGATAGATTAAAAATTTTATTATAAACAAACACATGTACGTATCAAAATATTATAATTCATATAATCTTTTCCTCCATGGCTTCCCATTTGAAAGGTGTAAAAAAGTCTACATTGGCAGATGAGATGAGAAAAACATTATGTGAGTACAAAAATGAGGATCCCTCTTCAAGTTAAAAAATTTGCAACAGTGGGTTCAACAAACATTTGATCTCTCTGTTAGCCAACCAACAATATCAAATACTCTTAAAAGTTCATCTGAATATTTGTCAAAAGAAATAAAGAATAGCAATGTTAAAAGGCACAAATCAGCCAAATATCCCGAATTAGAGAAGGTATTGTATGAGTGGTTTCTCCAATACCAAGAGAAAGTATATGACTAGAGAAATGATTCAAACTATAGCAAAAGAGTTTCTACAGAAAATGTATGGTGATGCAAATTCCGAATTTAACTTCTCAATTGGTTGGTTAAAACGGTTCAAGGAAAGACATGAGATTAAGTCTTATAGAAGATTTGGTGAAAGTGGTTCAATTGTTATGGAGAATATTAAAGATGCTTTACCTCAAATAAGAGCTAAATTGGAAAATTTTGATTGGAAGGATATCTATAATATGGATAAAACAGGCTTATCTTATTGTTTGCAAGCAGATCATTCACTGGCTACAAAGCATTAGAAGGACAAACAAAGGTCAAGGAATGACTTACTGTTGTAGTTTGTTGCAATGGGGATGGTTCAGATAAAGTGCCTCTTTGGATTATTGGTAAGTTTGCTAATCCTATATGCTTTATTGACAATCTTAATTGTCATTATCGAGCCAACAAAAAAGCATGGATGACTGGATTACTTTTTCAAGATTTTGTTCGCTGGTTTGATGCTAGAATGACTGGTAGAAAGGTGTTGCTTATAGTAGACAATTGCCCAGCTCATCCCAAGGTTATTGAAGACTTGAGAAACATTGAATTATTCTTTTTGCCTTCAAATTCAACATAAAAAATTCAACCATGTGATGCTGGAATTATTAGAGCAGTTAAGATTTATTATCGGTGTTGCTTTTATTTTAGAATCTTGGAAGAGAAATAAATCTTGAAAAGATTAATGTATTGAATGCAATCCATTTTATTAATGTTGCTTGGAATATTGATGTGAAGCCTAAAACTATTGCAAATTGTTTTCGACATTGCAAAATTCGATCCAAGGAGGATATGCCTCTTGAACAAGAAATTAGTGATGTTGAAGGCATTCATAAATTAAAAGAAGTAATTTCTGATTTACACTATAGAAATGTCATGGATGTTGAGCAGATTTTGAATTATCAAAGTGAAAATGAATCTTTGATGGAGTCACCTACGATGAAGAAATTATTCAAGGAGTAATAGATGTGCCAGCTAATGACGAGCAAGATCCAAATGGCAATAGTGTTTTACCATATGTTTCTCCAAAAGAGACTTTTCTAGCTGTGGATAGCTTGAAGAGTTATTTAATCCAACACGAGAAGAATATACCAGATTTGGTTTATGCCATTTTAAAAGTTAAAGATGAAATTGTATTTGATTCACATGCAAAGAAGAAGCAGTTAACTATAGATGCATATTTTAGCAAAGAATAAAATTGAAAAAAATAAAAGTTGTCTAGAAAGCACTTTAGTTTTATGTATTGTATATAAAATTTTCAGTATATTTAATGAATTATTATTTTATATTTCCATTAGGCCCTTAAGGATTTTTCCAAAATTATTATCTTATGCATTTAGCAAGATTATTATTTTATTATCCCTTGGCCCAAGTTGGGACCGAAAAAATTATTATTTAACCAAAATTATTAATTTATTGAATATTTCATTTATCAAGATTTTATTGTATTCTTAATTTTCTTTCCAAATTGATTTTGAGAAAAAAAGATATATAGAGAGAGAATGTCATTCCTAATAGCATGTAAAAAAAAATTTTGGGAGAAAAATACATGAGAAAAAAAAAAAGGCATTTAGATTTATGTAAAATTCATGCCAAAGCATGAAACCAAATCAAGTTATGCGAAATCATCTATATAGTAAGATTTCTCTTAAGATGCCCAAGACAAACATAAATTATAATATTATTGCTTTTGAACTTTGTTGACTATAGAAAAATTGATCTAAAGATGTTGTATGTACATGTAGGCTATTCCAAGACCAAAACAATTCCAGAATAAGTAGATAATATGACTGCAATGACGATTGTGAGCCACCAATCTTGGAATTATGGACATTTGACACAAATTCCTTCCGACATTCTCGTGAAAACAATTGGATCTTTTTATTGCTTTGGTCAATTTAGAATAGGAAAAGTTGATGGTTCAACCATGATATTTCAGACTCTACTACCAATCTTTCGTAGATGAAAACAGTCACTTCCAAATTGATGTTACTGAGAGAATTTTTTTGAGAAATAAATATTATGATTAAATGGTAATTACGAATTTTATCTACACATCTTTCAGAAAAGTTAAATTAAAATAACGACAATATCCCTATTAATTTTAATGACTCCAAAAGAATTAGATTTATATATTATATGTTATATACATAAAATTAATATTAAAATTCACTTTTGACTAAGAAACTAAATACAATAATTAATCAATAAAAATCAAATTGAAATTCGAGAATAACAATAATTTTGAGATTCAACCATGAAATCATTAACGTTGATGTTTGTGTTAGAAAATTACATTTTCTTCGTCTTTATAGTCTTAAAAATTCTTCTAAAATTTCTATTTAGAAAGTAAAATATTCACGATCTTCTTCGTTTTTTATATAATGTGAGATAAAAATACTCCATTAACAAAATTCCTATGAATAAAGATTTGAGAAGTTGAATTTACATCTCTACTACAATTCAAAAATTGAAAATGAATAAGTAAAAGAAATACATAAAAAACGAAAGTCATGCACATGAATAAAAACAAAAGCATAAATAAAACTTGGATGAATGAACCGACAAAAGTGAATCTAATAAAAGGAAAAGAAATTCTATGGATTTAAGGGTTTTTAAGATGTAATAACAAATGCAGAGAATAAATCATTTATAAAAGAGGTAATCAACAAATTGAAAATGTAACCTAAAATTTAAAAATTAAGGATAAGATACATTATAAAAATTAAATGTCAACATTTATATTTAATAATTAGGAAGTTGAAAAGTTTGAGAGTATTTTTATTATTTTTAGGGAGAGCATTTTATTTTTAAATATCACATATCTACCTCAAAAAAGAAAATTGTTGATAAATTTAAGAATTAAACTAAAATTGTTTTACTTTATTAAATCTAAAGGATTAAGAGGGAATATTAAATGCTTTATATAAAAATTATAAATATAAATATTTATTAATTTTAGTTATTTGTATCTATTTTTATAATCTGTCAAAACCATTTTTAAAGGGATGTTTGAAAATGGGGATCGACTTTGAAAAACGAAAACGGAGTCGCCACCAACCTTTTAGGTGTGATTGGATCACCTTATAAAACGCTTTTGGTCTACGAAAATTAAAAAATAGGTTCGAGTCGGTTACGTACGAGGAAGGATTAGCACCCTCGCAACGCCCAAAATTGGTACCAAATTAATAGCTTTCTGTCTTAATGTCAAAAATTTGAAAGGATTTAAAAATAAGATCCCTTTTTTAAAACCGAAATTATTTAAGTTGAAAAATCGAGATTCCTTAGCTCTGAAAGAATATAAACATCACATCCAACATGATAGGACACGATATTCTTAAACTCTCGTAACTAAAATCATCTCGTGATTTACAAAATCTATTTAGAAGGATACTTTAGGCATTTAGACAAACGGGAAATCGCAACCCAGCATGTTAGGGCACTATTTCCTGAATTCCTAAATACGAAAAACATTGCCTCATTTTAGAAAAACTTTTGGATAAAATATGACAATTAAATGAAATATATTTTTTTAAAATAATGATTTGAATAGAATTTTAAAAAAAAATTTACTAAGAGTAATACTAAAAAAAATTAAAAAATGAAAGAGTTTGATATGATACTAAAATTATTTAAAAAAAATTAAAATATATAAAAAATCAGGAAACATGGATTAAATCAAAATAAAAGGGTTGAAAACGAAGATGAACAAAGAATAAAATAAGAACAAACCGTAGAAAATAAGAACGTAAGAGGGAGAGAAATTTGAGTGAAAGCTCTCAAAAATTTTTATTGTTTCCCAAAACTCCAGTTTTACAATGAAGGAGAGGCCTCTATTTATAGTTGAACCTCCTCAAATCCAACAAAGATGATCAATTACATCAACGGTTAAGATTAAAAGGTATCTACAAATTAAATCTCTAAGATTACAAAATCATATCTTCTAAGATTGCATATCATATCTAAGATTGCAATCATATCTAAGATTGTATCATATCTAAGATTGTATATCATATCTAAGATTGCATATCATTGTATATCATATCAAGTAATGGGCCATTCTGATCGGGCCAAATTATATTTGTAATTCTGGATTGAACTTGGACTTCGTTTTTTTTGGGGTTTATTATTTTTGTTTTTGGACTTATTTCTGGGCCCGGGCAAAATTGAGTGTTCATACTGCCCTCTTTGCTCATTGTCAGATAACAGAATAGAGCAAAGACTATAAAAGGACCAATTTTGCCCGGACTCGCCGAGTCTTGAGTTTTTGATCCTTGATCTTCTTTAAATGGCCTCTTGACGGCTTCAATCTGCTTCACTACAACTCAGGAAGGTGATATCTACTATCTTTGATCTGCTCCCCATCTAATACAGAGACGCCAAATCTGTTATCTTCGATCTGTTCCCCGTGTAATACAGAGATGCCAAATCTGTTATCTCCGATTTGCTCCCCGTCTAATACAGAGATGCCAAATCTGTCATCTTGGATCTGCTTCGATGTAAACACATGAAGGTCCAATCTGTTATGTCTTCGATCTGCTCCCAGTCTAATACAGAGATGCCAAATCATCTTGGATCTGCTTCAATGAAGGTCAGATCTGTTGTGTCTTCGATCTGTTCCCCGTCTAATACAGAGATGCCAAATCATCTTGGATCTGCTTCAATGAAGGTCAGATCTACCACGTCTTCGATCTGCTCCCCGTCTAATACAGAGATGCCAAATCATCTTAGATCTGCTTCAATGAAGGTCCAACATGTTATGTCTTCGATCTGCTCCCCATCTAATACAGAGATGCCAAATCATCTTGGATCTGCTTCACTGAAGGTCAGATCTGCTATGTCTTCGATCTGCTCTCCGTCGAATATGGAGATGCCAAATCTGTTTCTTCGATTTGTTCTCTGATAGTACAGAGATGCCAAACCATCTTGGATCTGCTTCAGCGTAAACACGTGAAAGCCAAATCTGCTATATCTTCGATCTGCTCCTTGTCAATGCAAGGATGCCAAATCATCTTGGATCTACTTCGATGTGAAGACATCCGAAGGTTAGATCTGTTATGTCTTCGATCTGCTCTCCGTCGAATATGGAGATGCCAAATCTGTTTCTTCGATTTGTTCTCTAACAATACAGATATGTTAAATCATCTTAAATCTGCTTCAGCGTAAACACGTGAAAGCCAAATCTGCTATGCTTTAGCCTGTTACCCTACCGCTAGGGGTTAAGGTGCATCAATCTTCATTGTCCTTGAAGGACATAACCTCAGATAATGTGTATGAGTTCATGCCTAATGATTAGGATGCTATAATCAAGTGAGTCAAATGCTCCTAATTAAACCTGTTATAATACAAAATGTTTATGAATATGACCCTATTCCGACGTCACCACTCATTCTTTCACAAAGTTTATCCTTATTTCTCTCAAGTATCATTCCTACTCACTGTGGGTTTGTACCATTCTTCAAATGCTATGACCCACCAAAATGTCAGAAGATGATCCTCTCTTAGGATCGAATCGTTTGATTTGTCCAATAATCATTTTGGACTAAAGAAAGAATTTCCTCGAGTTCTTTCAAACCTGACTTACGTGAATTCTTCAAACAATTGTTCTGTTTTAGTTTCTTATATTATCTAGAAATTTCCAGAGTAATGAGCAAAACTTCATTTGTGAAAATTATTTAGTTCATCTATCATTATTTTAATGCAACATACTTTAAGAATAATGGAAGATGAATTTAATCTTGAGAATAATTAGATTTGAATAAATTTGTCAAAAATACAAAGGAAATTAATCTGAAAGCCTATTTTTGAGAAGAAAAAGAATCTAAAGATAGCAAACAGGACAAAGGTTAGATGCCCTAGATATCGTCACTTGAGCGTTTATATGCTAGCTCCATGAAGACTTTCTTGAATTCAACATGTGTTTAAAATATCCAAAGTACTTTGTTGATGCCCCGATATGCAATGCGCTTCACTCTTCGTTGAATCAGATATGGCAAGATTACCGTGTGCTCTTCAAAATTTGAGCTGCCCTTTCGGGTTTTCAACTTAAAACCCCTTTGGTCACAATGCACCCTTTGCGGGTTTTCACCTTGGCTTCTCCATTTTTTTTTCTTTTCGAAAACTCAAGGCGCCCTTTGCGGGTTTTCACCCTGAATTCTTCTCTCCTTTAGACAAAGAACTTTTTGACTGAGTCTGAATTCATTGGATTGGGAAAACTCTTCCCATCCATTTCAGTTAAGATCAATGCACCCCCAGAGAAGGCCTTCTTCACAACATACGGCCCTTCCCAATTTGGCATCCATTTTCCTTTAAAGTCCTTCTGAATAGGAAGGATCTTTTTCAGCACAAGATCCCCCTCGTGGAATTCTCTTGGTCGCACTTTCTTGTCGTAAGCTCGCATTATTCGCTTCTGATACATCTGACTATGACGAATGGCCTTTAGCCTCTTTTCCTCAATCAAGTTCAACTGATTATATTGCGATTGTATCCATTCAGCTTCATTCAACTTTATCTCTGACAAGACTCGAAGAGACGGTATTTCTACTTCAATGGGTAACACTGCTTCCATCCCATAAACCAAAGAGAAAGGAGTTGTCCTAGTAGAGGTTCTGACAGACGTTCAGTAAGCTAAGAGTGCAAATGGTAACTTCTCATGCCAGTCTCTGTTGGTTTTAGTCATTTTCCCCACTATCTTCTTGATGTTTTTGTTAGCAGCTTCCACTGCCCCATTCATCTTTGGGCGATACGGCGAAGAGTTATGATGCTTAATCCTGAACTGACTGCAAATTTCTGCTATCGTTTTGTTGTTCAAGTTCAGTACATTGTCTGATATGATCCTTTCAGGCATCCCATACCAATAAATAATCTCTTTCTTCAAGAAACAACTTACAGCCGACTTAGTAATATTCGCATAAGAAGCAGCCTCTACCCACTTCGTGAAGTAATCAATGACCACAAAAATAAAGCGATGCCCATTTGAAGCTTTTGGTGATATTGGCCTAATGACATCCACGCCCCACATAGAAAAAGGCCATGGGGAAGTCATAACGTGTAGAGGTGAAGGTGGTACATGAATCTTGTCTCCATAAATCTGACGTTTATAGTATTTTCTGGCGTAGTTGATACAATCCCCTTCCAAAGTAGACCAATAATATTCAAACCTCATGATTTGTCTAGCCATCGCGAAACCATTAGCGTGCGTCCCACAAACACCCTCATGAGCTTCTTCCAAGATTAACTTAGCTTCCACGGCGTCAACACATTTCAACAGTACTTGGTCCTTTCTTCTTTTGTACAAGATGTCCCCATCCAAAATGTAGTCGCAGGCTAATTTCCTTAAAGTTCGCTTATCATTTTCAGTTGTCTGTTCTGGGTATTTACGATCTCTCACATATCGCAATATATCCTGATACCAAGGGTTATCATCCTTTTCTTCTTCCTCAATGTTACAATGTGAGCTGGAGCCTCGAAAGTACTCATCTGAATGGGTCTCATCTCCTCCTCTTTATTCACTTTAATCATTGAAGCCAAGGTTGCTAGAGCATCTGCCATCTGGTTTTCATCTCGTGGGATATAATTGAAAGCGATGTCATTGAACTCCTCAAGTAACCCCAAAACTACCTTTCGATAATTGATCAATTTAGGATCCCTTGTCTCCCATTCACCTTTAAGCTGGTAAATTACCAACACGGAGTCTCCATAAACTTCCAAGGTTCTTATTCTTCACTCTATAGCCGCTCGAAGTCCCATGATGCACGCTTCATACTCGGCCATATTGTTTGTGCAATCAAAATCCAACTTGCACGTGAATGGATAATAATCACCATTTGGGGATACCAAGACTGACTCAATTCCATTTCCCACTGCATTGGATGCCCCATCAAAGTTCAACTTCCAAGGATAATCCTCTGTAGCTGCTACACACATCAACTCCTCATTTAGGAAATCAAAATTCAACGGATTATAGTATTCTAGAACTCTACTAGCCAGAAATTCCACTATCGCACTTCCTTTTATAGCCTTCTAGTTCACATAAACTATGTCAAACTCTGAAAGCAGAATTTTCCACCTCGCCATTCTTCCATTCAAAGCTGTTGACTCCATCATATACTTCAGAGGATCAAGTTTTGAAATAAGCCAAGTAGTATGATACAATATATATTGCCTCAACCTTCGAGTCGTCTAGATTAAAGCACAGCACAATTTCTCAATTGGCGAATATCTCATCTCACACTCTATAAATTTCTTGCTGAGGTAGTATATCGCCTTCTCCTTTCTTCCCGACTCGTCATGTTGGCCAAGCACACATCCCATAGAATTGCTAAACACTGATAAGTACAGAATTAATGGTCTACCTGGATTAAGTGGAGATAGCACAAGAGCATTTCATAAGCATTCCTCATCCCAAGTACCTTGGTTGTGTTTTCTAAGGAGGCGAAATATAGGGTCACATTTCTCAGTTAATTGTGAAATAAACCGAACAATATAATTCAACCTTCCAAGAAAACCCCAAACTTCTTTCTGAGTACGTGGTGAAGGAAAATCTTGTATGGCTCTAACTTTGTCTGAATCAACTTCTATTCCTTTTTCACTGACCACAAAACCTAGTAACTTCCCCGACCTGGCTCTGAAAGTGCATTTTGCCAGATTAAGTTTTAACTGAAACTTTCTTAATCTCAAGAATAGTTTCTTTAAAACCTCAATATGTTCCTCATCTGTTCGAGATTTGGCAATCATATCATCAACATACACCTTAATTTCCTTGTGCATCATATCGTGAAATAAGGTCACCATAGCCCTTTGGTATGTTGCCCCTGTATTCTTTAGCCCAAAGGGCATTACCTTGTAACAGAAAGTCCTCCACAAGGTTATGAAGGTGGTTTTGTCCATGTCTTCAAGATTCATCTTTATCTGATTGTACCCTGAAAACCATCCATGAAGGAGAACAACGAATATCCTGCTGTGTTGTCTACCAAAGTGTCTATGTGAGGCAGAGGGAAATTATCTTTTGGACTAGCTTTGTTCAGATCCCTGTAATCAACACACATTCATACCTTCCCATCCTTCTTAGGAACTGGTACAATGTTAGCTACCCATTCCTGCATCGAACTGTTTCTTGACTTCATCCTTTATTTTTAATACGATATTTGGTCTCGTTCTTCGCAACTTCTGTTGAACTGGTTTACAATCCTGTCTTATTGGAAGACGATGCACCACAATATCAGTATTTAACCCTGGCATATCTTAATAGGACCATGCAAAGATATCCTTGAACTCACGTAACAACTCAATCAGTCATTGCCTTATATCATCAGCAATATTCGTGCCAATTTTCACCTCTTTCCCTTCCTCTAGGGCTACATTCTCTACTGCCTCTTTCTCATGTGGCATGATTTGTTTCTCCTCCTATTTCACCATCCTCAAAAGATCTAAAGACATATCACAATCCTGGACATCTTCAAAATCCTATGATTCCTCTAAACACATGTCTTGATCACGAGAGAAATCAGGATCTGTAATATCAATGCTCATGTCATTGATATCTAGGGATCTGTGAAGTATAAAGAATATACAAAGAATGAGTGAATTTAAGAACGATTATTTATGTGCTATGAATGAAACAATAAGAATTGCCAAAATTTAACGGAATATTGGTTGATAAAAATGAAAAATACTCGTTCAAATTGATAAAAGTTATACTTTATTAAAAAAATAATAGATGATTGTAAGCCTATTTCACAAATGAAATCCTATTACTCCTAGGCTCTAGAGTAACAAGAATGTTTCGAGAATTACTCTGAAAAATTCCTAAAGACTACAGGAAGTTCCTCCACAGTCCAATTGTTTAGAGAGCTTCCCGGTTCGTAAGGGAGAATGCCCTCAAGGTTTCCTTAATCAGTCCCTTCTTCATGTATAGCATTGATAGAATGATTTTCATTTCCAAACACCCCCATCTCCAGGTAAGCTATCCCTCCTGATACAAAAGTCTAGGATATGTAAGGGAGCGTCTTCTTTTCGCTCAGCAATGACCCTCTTCTCTCTTTCTTTCTCTTTTTAACCTTAATTATGGTCTTTCTATAAACTTAAATGCATATGATACAATGAGATGCTATGAAATGCAAATGCATGATTGCAAAAAGATGTCGATTCTGATTCAATTTCATTTTAGAAAATGTTATTTAAGGAACAAAAATCTTTTCATAAAACGGATTACAAATACACTTTTGCCCGTAAGCCTAGAGTCTTAACCCTTTCTAATAACAATGTTAACTCTCGTCCTCTGTCTGACGATGACTCATACATTATACTCAGCGTTCTAGCTTGTACTGCCAAATCCTGCAAGTGTTCAACAACCTCTCGAATCTAAACTAAGGTTTCTCCCATGAGATAATCCCTATTTCCAACTTGATCCAGAAGATGGTAAAGTTCTCTCTTCCACTATTCTTTTCTTGCCTTGAGCTGTTCAATCCGTAGCTCACAGCCCTGTAGTGCCGCTTCCAATCTTCTAATATTGTGCTTCATTTCCTCTATCTTATTCAAGCTTGCCTTTAACTCGATTGCAAGGCTACGACTTTGGTGATGATGAAGAGATCGTCCAAGTTCAGCCACCTTAGTTTTTAATCCTTGATTTTCCTTCTCTAGGGCCTGATTACGCAACTATATCTCTTGGGACTTCTTCTTCCAATACTTGGCTTTGGCTCTTTCTTCCTGGATCTCTTGCTGCCACTACTCTGGAGATCTCCCTAATCCGACCCTTTTCAACGTTACCTGGGCCTTTTTGTAGTGCGTCTTTAAATCATCTTGATTTTCTTCGATCTTTCTCTTTTCCTTTTTCACCTTCTCAACTTCCATCTTTTGAACATCAACGTCGAGACTTAAGCACATTTTTTCCTCTTCGAGCTTCTCAATCCTCTTTTCAATCTCTGAATTCTTTCTCTCGAACTCTTGCTTCATAACCTTCAACTCTGATGGAATCACTCGTAAGCTCTCCTCTAATGATCGAGCCCCTCCCAAAATTGGCCTAGGGACATTATCGTTGACTCTCCTACTAAACCACCCTTTATACTCAATGATTGACGTCGAGCCTTCGGTCAAGATCTTCATACAGAAAGGCTTCTTCCAAGCCTCAAAAATCTCTCGCATCTTCTTTTTATAGTGATCTCCTTTATAAGAGAAATCACTTTGAGCTAGACCTCGTAACCCAGATGAATCGCTTCGCTCTATATTGCCTTAGAACAAGCAATGGTATATATCCAACAACTCCCCAAATTCCTAGCAAGGGGACCCAATCAAAACTGCCACAGCGGTAAAGGACTTCACTAGGAACCAACCAAGGAGCCTTCCACATAACATCTTCCTCTCGAAGATTCTGAAGAATGTCTATCCACCTCTCCTCCGAAATGTCATCTCTCCTCGATGTTCATCGCTTCTTTTAAGGAGAATAACCTCAAAGAATACTCGGCAAAGAACCTTATCAAGCTTCCAAAAATGACTGTGGAACCAAACCAACAGCAACTATGCACATCCAATGAATCTACCTTCGCCGGCTCTCCAACATATACTCAAAGATCTAAATGTCTCAGCTAGGATTACTGGTATCGGTGTATTCTGCTTACCAACGTGATCGAACAAAGTCGTAACTGCCTCATCTATGTACCCCAATGCCTTTGGGAAAATCACCATGCCGTAAATACTCAAAGCCAGGACGTCGACCCTTTTCTTTACGTCTGGATGTGTCGATATCAAATCCTTCAAAACGGCCCATGGAACACACTTACTATCACCCTTTTGTCAGATACGAGCTACAAATTCACCGCTCACTCATCCCAGTAATCATCACCAACTTCTTTACAAAAGTTGGAAGACTAGCAGGCCTAACATAAGCCTTGTGACCCTGTATCCTTGGGTAACGCAGTAAAGTCATATACTCCTCCAAAGTAGGTGCAAGATCAACATCATCAAATGTAAAGCAATTATAAGCAGGGTTCCAGAACTGTACCATAGCTCAAAACAAGTGCCTGTCTACTTTGACGTCTAGCAAATAGGGAAGGTCTCCATAATTCTGATAGAAAAACTGCTTAGCCTCGTCATCCCATTGGGCCTAAATGTTTCTCAGCTCCTAAAACTCATTCTGGGTCGAATTAATACGGGTGAATTCCCATAACTCTGACGTATATCCCTCGGTGACACTATCTCCTTTCTCTAACTATGTTTTCTCTGACCAGGTACAGACAGAAGCATTGTCCTCCACTCTATCAAGGTATTCATTCCTCATTACAAAACTTTCTAATCTAGAAATCGAGTCATGAATCGACACCTTTAAATGCCAAATGACATGCAATGATAGCAAAATAAAAATAGGTCAGTATCATAAAAAAATGATAAACAAGTACTTACAAGGGTAGCTTACTAAAGGCTATCACTATCTTTTCTAAACTCTTTAAAGTTCACTATATGAGTTTTAGTTCTAAAACCAGGGTACCTGAACCAGCAGATTCCTTAGTCTTCACCCATTATAGGCTCATATAGACCAAGTTCAGTTCAGGGGGACACATTTCCCTATGGCCATACGGAGATGAAAATCTTACGAAGACATAGGTACAGTATCCCGGAAGTAATCCACTAGCTCATACGAAGGTGAAAACCTTACGAAAGCGTGGCTTCTCATCCCACTTAAGGGTGTGACCACAACGGTCATGCAAATGCAATGTACAACAATAAGGTAACAAACATATGCAGCAAACAAATGTAAAAAAGATCCAATTTTAAATTTTCCAAACTTCCGACATTAAGACAGAAAATACTCAATTTCTTGGCTTGACTCTCTTAAGTCCCCAAGGAGTCGCTAAGTCGTCAAACCATTTTTAAAGGAAGTTTGAAAATGGGGATCGACTTTGGAAAACAAAACGAGAGTCGCCACCAACCTTTTAGGTGTGATTGGATCACCTTATAAAACGTTTTGGTCTACAAAATTAAGAAAACAGTTCGGAGTCGAGTTACGATTTAGAGGAAGGATTAGCACCTCGCAACGCCCAAAATTGGTACCAAATTGAATAGTTTTCGTCTTAATGTCAAAATTTGAAAGGATTTAAAAATAGGATCCTTTTTAAAACCGAAATTATTTAAGTTGAAAAATCGAGATTCCTTAGCTCGAAAGAATACAAACATCACATCCAAAGATGATAGGACACGATATTCTTAAACTCTCGTGAATCGAAATCATCTCGTGATTTACAAAATCTATTTAGAAGGATACTTTAGGCATTTAGACAAACGGAAATCGCAACCCAAAGACATGTTAGGGCACTATTTCCTAATTCCTAAATACAAAAAACATTGCCTCATTTTAGAAAAACTTTTGGATAAAATATGACAATTAAATGAAATATATATTTTTTAAAATAATGATTTGAATAAAATTTTAAAAAAATTTACTAAGAGCAATACTAAAAAAATTAAAAATGAAAGAGTTTGATATGATACTAAAATTATTTAAAAAATTAAAATATATAAAAAATCAGGAAACATGGATTAAATCAAAATAAAAAGGGTTGAAAAACGAATATGAATAAAGAATAAAATAAGAACAAACCGTAGAAAATAAGAACGTAAGAGGGAGATAAATTTGAGTGAAAGCTCTCAAAAAATTTTATTGTTTCCCAAAACTCCAGTCTTTACAATGAAGAGAGAGGCCTCTATTTATAGGTGAACCTCCTCAAATCTAACGGTACAGATCAATTACATCAATGGTTAAGATTAAAAGGTATCTACAAATTAAATCTCTAAGATTACAAAATCATATCTTCTAAGATTGCATATCATATCTAAGATTGCAATCATATCTAAGATTGTATCATATCTAAGATTGCATATCATATCTAAAATTGCATATCATTGAAGATTATATTTCCATATGAGTCAAGCTTGTAGATGGACTTTAAATCTTTTCAAGTAATGGGCCATTCCGATCGGGCCAAATTATATTTGTAATTCTGGATTGAACTTGGACTTTCGTTTTTTTTTGGGGTTTATTATTTTTGTTTTTGGACTTATTTCTGGGCCCGGGCAAAATTGAGTGTCTACAATAACATTTATTAAATCACTGTATTATTCTAATAAAAAATGTTTAACTAATACAATTATTTGCCTTCACAAGTTGTGATGGACAAATGAAATTGCCTTTTGTTCGCTAAAACTCCACCGGCCACTAGTAGTTTTTCTTGGAAAGTGGGTGGCTCTTCGTCAACTTTTAAATTTATTTCTGGTTTGAGAGTATTTCAGAATAATAAATGATTTTATGTGTCGATTTCAACCTATGTTGTCTTAAGTTTTATATGTTTTTTGCTTGTTTTTCCATTGTTTAATAAGTCTTTAGTTTTAGAAGTTTTTGTCTACTCTTGTAGCAAATTTTTTAGTCTTGTTTATGCTTGTAATTTTAGTTTTTACAAGTGATTTTAGGGATGATTTTGTTGTCATCCTCTTTAGTTTGGTGAATGCTCGATTCTTTTGTTGATTTTTGCTCACCGCTTTGGACC
The DNA here is from genome assembly GCF_025698485.1 of Gossypium arboreum. NCBI lineage: Eukaryota > Viridiplantae > Streptophyta > Magnoliopsida > Malvales > Malvaceae > Gossypium > Gossypium arboreum. Next base: position 5,856,239 of record NC_069081.1, read on the forward strand.
ATCCAGGGCTGATTTAATTATTGTATTAAGTGCTTGTAATTACTCCAGATATTTCGTGCTTGAGTTGTGACAAAGCCAATTGTCAACATGTCATAATGTTCTATTGATGTTGAGGCTAAACCCTTTGTTGTGTTGATGGAGCTTGTCCTTCACCATCTACGATGAGTGTTTGCTATTTTTTTTCTCTTTGAATTATATGGTTCCATTCATTGAATGAATTAATGAATTTACCTTTCAACAAAAACTAATACAACTATTTTATTTTTTATATTTTATATTATATATACTTATTTAATAAAAAAAGTAAAATATATAAAAGAGAAAGATCTATTATAGCTTTATTTATGGGCTAAGTTAGCTAAAAAGACTATTTAAAAAAACTAATGGAATAGGTCGATCGTGGAGAGAGAATGTGAAAGTGTGTCTGTTGGACGTGCTTTCTATTGACTGTGTAGGAAAACATGTCCAACTGGATGCATTTTTCCCCAACGGTAACATCCCCTAACAGTCAAATTCCCCAATGGCCATAAAACGACTAGTTTTATTTGTATATAAACCCAACCATTTCCCTTATCTTTTTATTCAAATTCATTTCTATCAATTCTCTCAAGATTTAGTTTTGAAATTTTAATTAAAATTCTCTCAAGTTCATTTTGATTTAGTTGTGTATTTCTATTTTTATTCATTTTAATTGAATTTTGTAATGAAAAATACTCTTATTCGTTTGGATGACAACCACATTTCCACATTTCGATTGCAAATGGTAAGAAAATATTTCTAATTTTTATAATTTTATTTAAGTTCATTATTAATTTGTTAAAAAGATCAATTTTTTTTTGTTTTTTATAATCAGGTCGAAGATTGGATTTTGGAGTCATATATACACATTTTATATTCAAAGCCATTGCTTATGATTGAACCCTATTTAGAAGATATAAGATTCTTACACGTGTCTCGTATGCCTAGAGGTGTAAATTAGACCCCACACTTATCAACGCGTTGGTCGAAAGATGGAGATCTGAGACACACATACATTTCATCTTCCATGCAGTGAGTGTACAATCACACTCGAGGGCAATCATTTACAGCTCAGTTTACTAGTAGATGGGTCAGTCGTTACGGGACCAGTGGTCATTGGTGATTAGAGCAGCGTTTGCAAGCAATTGTTAGTTAAGGTGCCGGACAAGTTTTTCGATAGTTAAATAAAGATGAAATAGTTGTAAGAAAATTTTGATTATCTTTACGAGAGTTTGAGTCACCTTGAAATAGAACAACACACTCGAGCATACATCCTGAGGTTAATTGGAGGTGTTTTAATGCTTGATAAAATATCAAACTCTTGTACATTTAAGGTAGTTGCTACAACTCGTTGACTTGAAAAAAGTGGACCGACTCAGTTGGGGATCAGTCGTGTTAGTGAGGTTTGTACCTAGAGATGTGTCGGGTGACACAACCACAAAAAATTAAAATTGGTGGTTGCGTACTTCTTTTGCAATCATGAGCATGGTTTTGGCTACCATTCTTATGTCCTCAAGCGAAACACCCTTATACTTTCTCACTTGTAACAAGGTAAAATCAATTTGATAATATAGTTATCGTAATATTATCTCATCATTATATATTTGAAAAAAAAACATATTCTTTGAATAAGTGGAACCATAGCTCGAATTATGTGGGATTACCCGAGGAGCTTGAAGAGCTCTGACTACTATTAGATCAACGATCGAAAGCCGAGGTTAGTTTTTTAAAATTTTTAATTATATAATATTTATGTAAGGATTTCAAAAGTACTAAGTAGATAATAAACTTTATTATTTCGTACTACAGTTTGAATAGACGCTATACTCTGATTCAAGAATTAAACAATACATCTTGTCCAAATTCTTGGTCAATCCTAATATCTGACACATGAAAGTGTCATTGATAGTTTAAGCTACGATAAAGATGTACGAATCTGATCGAGCGGTGCAGTAGTTCGGGTTCAAGAAAACTATTCCTCCGCCACCTCAAGACATTGGGGCACTGCACATGGTCAACTTGCAGGGGAGAATCGATGAAAATTGGCCTAAATTCCATGAGCAATATATCAACAATTCGGAGCATAGGTATAATTTCTTACCTATTCGTGAACTAATTATCACTCGGGAATTGCCCATCGCTCCAGAATACATGACATGGTTTAGACATCATGACAAGCCATATTTATTGTTGAAGGAGGCAAGGGGTAGGCAACGTCATACGAGGAGGCCACGGCAACTGCATCGAATCCAAGGTCTGGAGCAGGTGCCGAGACGAGTTCATCATCGACTCCAACCCCACAAGAAGCACCGATGGCTGCACCACCTCTTGGTCAAGATGATTCAACTTATTCTAGTACTTTCACTAACCTCGTATTTTTTACATAAGCACCACACTGTGCACCACCGTGCCCTGTTTCAATACCTTTTGTAGGTATTTTTTTGCACCATCTCTGTCCTCAGCATATTACACGCCAATGCCGATGACAACACCAACATATCTACCACCTCCGATAGTTCCACCATATTATCCGCAATCGGTGTATCAGACACCATACACTTATACGTCGATAGTGTCCTAAACACTTCCGACATCATTATTCTACCAAGGTGGCTCATCTTCGCAACCACATGTTCATAGAATGAAGGACACATGATGATAACCTAGGACGACACTGCACTCGACCATAGAAGAAGGAGATAAAGATAAACATGACACTCGATGTGACGATAAAGACTAAGAAGAGGAGGAGCTGGAACCCCAACTTGTACTAATAAGAAATCCATCTCGTAATCGACACCCAATAGGTTGTGGCACACATTTAACCCGATGATTTCGATGAATTTTTTTTCTTCTTATGTAAATTATGTAAATCAAAATTTTTAAGTGACAATTTGTTTGAAATAGTTGTAAGTGACAAACTTCTAAATCAATCTTTCAAGGAATTAGAAAATTGTCTATAAAAATAAATTAATTAAAATTTTGTTTATAAAAAATTGAATAAATTGACTATAAAAATTAACAATTTTTCAACAAAAAATAAATAAATTTGTTAACGACGTATTGTCCTTAATTTATCCTCCATCTATGGACATGTTGACCTAGTATACCCTAGGTTCCTACAATAATTGCATTACCTCAATTGGTCTGTCTTCTCCCGGATAGCCATATTGTGACGTATTTGAGTAGAATTTATCCAACCTTTTGGATTGCGATGAAACAAAATATTATGTACCAACTAGAATGGAGCACTCAATATAGGTGGCCACATATGTTCATCCAAGACTAGTGTGAATTCAGATTTCCATACGTTATACATGTGTTCTAGTTTGTACACTTCATCCACGAAGCTCATGCAATCCAAACATGCTAAGGCACATGCAACAATTATATATGTGCATGGATAATAAAGTGTGTCAAATCTCCTATAATTGTAGGTCCGTCGTCTCAAGTTGACACGGTATGCTCTCCCGGAAATACCTTGGTTGGGTCTGTCGAACTCTGTAACTCGAAATGATAGATTTGGACATGAATAACACACTGCAAACATACAGTTTGCTCATTTTGCACTCTCTCTAATTTCGTTCATCGCATCCTCGCACCAAATTTGATCGCCATTTATTTGTCCATCATATTTTTCCGCTCGCTTTGGAAAGAACGCTGCCAAGTAGAAATGTAACAAGCCCGTTTTTAGTCAAATTGGAACAGTGGTTTTGCAACCACAAATTTGAGGTTAAAATATTTATTTTATTATTTTAATAAGGTTTACAGCATGAAATATTAATTACGTGAAAGTTTCGTAAAGAAATTTTACTGTTTGAATGCTTAATTCGAGAAAAAATATCAAATCGCGTAAAGCATAAAACTTGAGTTCTATTAGTTAAAAGTATTAAATAGCTATGGATCATTAAAATAGAGGTCCTTATGTTGTAATTAGACCATGGTTAATGTGAGTGGACATATTTGGACATATTATTAAATGATTTTAATGTTTTAATTAAAGGTTAAAATAGTAAATTAATAAATTAACTTAAGTAAAATGTAGAAAACAAAATAGTCATCTTGTTTCATGCATTCTTCCACCAAAATTGAAGGAATAAGAAAACAATTTTAGGGCTTGAGATATTTGGCCAACTTTTAGGTTGACTAAGGTACGGTTTTAGCTCGGTTTTTATGATTTCTATGTTTTTGTAATCGTTGCAGCTTAATCTAGCTAGCCCGTACCTTTAATTTCAAAATTTTTAAAGATTTTGAGAGTTTCCATTGTTGAATCTATGAATTCTTTGATGTTTAATGTTGAAATATGAAAGCTTGATGATAGTTTTACATGTTCTGTTAAGTGATTTTTGATGAAATTGCATAATAGGGATTAAATTGTGAAATGTGCAAATTGAGTGGTTGAAATGTGAAATAAATGAAAGTTTTGGGCTGCTAGGGACCCATATATAATTCGGCCAAGCATGAGTTTTGTTGAATTATGTGAATTTTATGTTTTGTGAAATAAGGACTAAATTGTTAAAAGTGTAAAATATTAGGGGCTAATGTGCAAATAGTCCTAAATGTATGTTTTGGACTAAAATGAATGAATAGATGATTAAATAAGTTAACTTTGAATATATTTAGATCAAGAAAAATAGAATTCAGATCAAGATCGGAGAAAAACGAAAGTTATTGACTAATCAGCTCGATTCATTGTTTTCATATCCGTGGTAAGTTCGTATGTAATAAGCATTATTATAATTATATTTTTAATGCTTTGATATTTCATAAACTCTATATACGAGATAACAGTTACGTTCGACAACAAATCGATTATTTGTGGCACTTAGTGTGCGATTCGACATAGCTTCGGCTATATATGGCACTTAGTGTGCGAGAATGAGATAGCTTCGGCTATATATGGCACTTAGTGTGCAATTTGAGATAGCTTCAGCTATGTACGGCACTTAGTGTGCAAGATATCAAGTATGGCACTTGGTGTGCGAGATATCAAGTATGGCACTTAGTGTGCGAAATATTGAGTATTAAATGGCATTTCGTGTATGTATGAACTCGTTATGGATTGGTACAAGTATGTACATGTATATTATGAGTTTAAAATCGAATTAGTTACAAAGTATATATATAAGCTTATGAATAAGCAGGTGAAAGGTTTGTTAGTAAACATTAAGAACATGATAAAATGTTTAGATTGATGAATGTTGTATTTGTTATTAGTTAAGTTTATATCATACGAGCTTACTAAGCTATAAAGCTTCCTTTGTTAATTTTTCCATGTCTTATAGTGATTTTAAAGCTAGTTCGGATTCAGCGATCTTCAGAGATTACGTCACACTATCCAACCATCACTTTCGTACTTTTGAACTCTTGGTTTGGTTATATGGCATGCATAGGATTATGGTCATTTTGGTTATGTTTTGAAAAATGAATTTTTCCATTTGAGATGACTTGTGAATGGTTATGTTTTGTTTGTATCTATAGCCATGAGATTTCACTTAATTTGGCTAGTTTGGTTGTAAATATAAGTGTGCTTATTGTTTATGTTATGAGATTTGTAGAATTGGTGTTATGCTTGTGAATTGGGAACAAAATGATGTAAGTTTGGTATATGTTGATTAGATATGTTAATGCCATTTTATAATGTGTTTAATGATACTTGCAAATGGTTGATGAATATATGGTGTTTATGATTGAGATTTAGGCTAAGAAATGTTTAGATGAAATTATAGGAATTATGGTTGATTTGGTTATTTTGGATTGCCTATTTCGCTTTGTTTTTGTGCCATATGTGTAGGTGAAGGTGTGTACTAAATGGGGTGGCAAAATAGCTTGGTAACTAGCCAATTTTGTCCACATAGGCGTTTGTCTCAACTGTGTGTGACACACGATCATGTTACACGGTCGAGTGTCCCTTGGTGTTGAAATTGAATTGAAGTCAGTATGCTCCACACGGTCTCACACACGGGCGTGTGTAGCCACTTCGAAGGGCATATGGGCTAGATACACGGGCGTGTGGTTAGCCGTGTGACCCAAGTCAGTATACTCTCTAGTTTTCACACGGCCTGGCACACGGGCGTGTCTTCAGCTGTGTGATGCAAGTCAGTATGTATGCCCTGTTTCCACACGGCCTATGACACGAGCGTGTCTAGTGGCCATGTGAGACACACGGCGTGATCACACGGATCCTGTTTTGAGAAAATTTTTACTAAGTCTTGAAAATTTCTTGAGTATTCAGTTTAGTCCTGAACCATTCTCAATACATGTTTAAGGCCTTATAGGCTTGTTTAAAGGACATTATGTTTGTGTTGAATGATTTATGTGAATAAATGCTTATTGCTTGATAAATGTATGCTATATTTTTTGAATTGATCGGTAATACCTCATAACCCTACTCCGGAGGCGGATACGGGTTAGGGGTGTTACAAGAAATATGTTTCATTCACCACTAAGGTTCTAGCAAATGACGCATCCCTTTCAATAGGAAATTGACGTATTATGCTAGGTTTGTTGTCATGTGCCTGTACCATAAACCCAAATTGTGGGATTGATTCCATTGGTCGAAGGGTATGTTATCGAGATACACCAAACCGCTGTCATTAATATCCCGCAAGTTCTCCAACATTTCATGAAAATGATGTTGCACGAGCTCATACCCTGTCGAAGAAAAAAATAGTTTATCCATGAATAAACTAACAAAGCCAAGCAGTTAAAGCATGATAGTTGAAATAGTGATGCATACATACCCATGTTAATGACTTGTGTCCACTGACTATCCAAATGGTGTTGTCTGTAATAGTTAGCAGCTACATGTCTTATATAATTCCTATGGTGTGTACGGTTCCAAAGGCTTCCATTTCATTCAATTGCAGACAGTATTTCGGGTTCACTGCCAAAGATGACCTATATATTGAGTTGCGGTACAACATGCTTTCTCAAGTTAGATAGGAAGAAATTTTAATCATCTGCATTTTCTCCCAACGTTATTACAAAGGCTAAAACCTACAACCCAAAAATAAACCCTAAACCCTTAAAACCCTAAAATCTATTTACTACCCTAAAAATCCTACACTCGACGAAGGAGAGAGTTTTGTTTTTACCTTTCCTCCCCAAAATTAGATTATTCCAGTAATATAACAAAAATCTACCTATTTCGTTAATTTTTAAAAAGAAAATTAGCCTTTTTTGCTAATTTAACCTCATTTATGCTCCATTTACTCTTAATGCAATATTATATGATATGTATAACTAAATCTAATAAGTCTATTTTTTCCTTTATTTAATTTGATATACTTACGAATATAGATATATATAATAAGAAATAATTTAAATTTTATAAATAAATAGATGAATTTTTTACAAAATAGTTAAATTACTCGTATTGTTATGAATATTTTATTAAGTGGATGTCCATCAAGATCAAGATAAGTTTCGATGTACTTTAAATTCAAATAGTGATTAGAAGTAGATCTTTACTTCATCTATACTTCTTATGCCTATAAATGGATACTTTGGAGAAGCATTGTAAACATTCTGATTGATCAATAAAATACGTTCTCTCTTTTTTTGCTCTCCCATTTTCTTTGTTCTTTACTCTCTGTCTTTTATTTTATAATACGTTATCAGGACGATTCTTTTTTATATCCCAAAATTTACTATTTTTGATTGCCTCTTAGAGCTGCTGCTATTTCAATTGAGGTATGCGCACTATGGGTAATCATTAGAGCCATTAACCATTCAACCAGGGTGGTAACGATAGTGTTAAAAAATCTCAGGTACCTTTTACTACAATTTATTTATTATATTATATTAATTATAATTTGAGACTAATCATGACAACATTAATAGATAAATTTTGATTTGAAATCCACGCATGTTTGCGATGGTGATTATGAAATAAAGAATCTGTTGGGACATGTATAAGTTCATCCTAGTAAATCTATTGCATCCCACGAAGTGAACACAAGTATAAAAGAAAATAAAAATCAATATTATCCCAATATTTGGTAATACAAAATTAGTCAAAAGCTCCAGAAGAGCTATTATATTAATATCTTGTGATGGTTAATTCATTGATTTTAAAATATATTCATAATGGAACTCATATTGAGATTGTGAATGAAGAAAAGATTATACTTCATATGAATCACTATTGCTATAAATATCTATTTTGAAAGGATGAAAAAAGAGAGGATTGAGTCATTGATTACTCTTATTATTAAATTGAATTGATTGTGACTATCTTTGTGCTCTTTTGTCATCATCCCCATTAAGGAGTTGAAAGCAAAATATTTGATTGTGAAAGATCTACTTATGAGCAATAGAATATGATAATTCTATCTAAAGCACGTTATGGTTGGATGCACCTGTATTTACAAGTTTTTTTTTTAAATTGTGAGTATAACTCTACAGTATTCAGAATAAGTCTCAATTAAAATTACATGGAAAAATATACTGATGAGAACTTGCAAGAGAGAAAACTTATGCTAAAAAGTCATTGGTTATGTATTTGTTACACCTGGAAAATAATATCCACCCTCAAAGCTTGCTATTAAATTTTTTTTGATATTTGAAGATTTTCGCATATTTCTGAAGTGAATATTGAATATAATTGTTTGGAAATTATATTTATTTTGTTGACTTAGTAACTAATCTGCCCTGATTAGGTGTAGTAGATTAAACTAGTTTTTACATCTAAAGAACTTGAGTACAAGCATTTCCATTGTGTTTTAATTAAATTTTTTTATTTTTATTTGCATTCAATAAAATGTGCACATTGAGTCTTTTATTAACCTTAAGGGTCGAATGAGGCCTAAAGGAGAGCTAACGTATTTTGTGAGTGTGTAAGAGACCATTAGAAGATATTTCAGGTAAATACTAAACACTAGGTCGCAACATAGGAGATCCTATGTCGCAACATAGAGAGCAGAAAGAGAAAGTGAGAATTTGCCTTCAGTGTCGCGACACAGGCTGAGGGTGTAGCGACATACCCCTGAAGACAACTATAGAAGAGTAGGCTACCAGCTATGTCACGACATAGTGTGTTGCAACATTGACTCTATGACGAGATTAAAACATAAAGCTTGGGAATGTTTACTAACCTATGGTTAAAGACGACGGCTACCTAAAGGCTATAAATAGGCTCATTTGGCACACATTCTTGTCACACCTCATTAGCTTAGATTCTCTTTCTAGGTTTTAGGTTTTGTTTTCTTACTTCCTTTAGGTTTTTATAGTTTTATTTATTTGTTTTCTTCAAGAGATATGATTGTAAAGGAGATCAACTCTCATGGATTCATATTATTCATCAATATTAATTAGGATTTCTTAAACTCTCTATTTCAATCCATTCCCTATTATTAATTCTTCCATTCTTTCTATGTTGTTTATGAAAGCCAAGAGGAACTAATCCTTTTATGGGGGTTAGCGAGTGGATTCATGATCTCTTAAATATTTTGTTAAAAAAGGAAGAACGTGAAACAAACCTTAGGCCTGAGAACCCTGGGAAGTCATTAAGGTGGGAATTAACCCAAAATTGGTATTGCCCATTCGTGAATAGCTTTACTTCAAGCCAGTCTGGATTGTGAGGTTGGAAGATAAGTAGTTCTTGTTGACTCGTTTTGTTAGTGGAAGATCTGAAGATCCTGCTAGGGTAGCTACTAGTTGGTTGACGAGGAACCCAAGACAAAAGTTAATTGGAATTGCTGAAATGAGCTAATCACCCATCTTCAAATTTGATTTAATTTATTTATCTCTATCTCTTGCAGTTTTAATTTCTTTTTCTAATATTTTATTTCTTTATTTTACAAACCACATAAAAATACTTCTTATTTCTCTCGTACTATAATTAACTTAAAGTATTAATTAGATATTTAATTGTTTAAGTTAAGATTGATTTAGTACTCGCCTCCTTTGGTACGATCCTTGGAGTATTTACCTACTTCAATGTAAAATCTATGTTACAACTCGACCCATATACTTGCGGATACTGCTTCATAACTCTCAATTTTAAGTATTCACACTTTGGACATTAGTACATCCGGAGGCGGTCAAGTTGTTGGCGCCGTTATTAGGAAGGCAACATCATTAGGTTAATTTTAACTTTAACACTTTAAAGGAATAATTAAGAAATTTGTAGGTTATAGATACGATATTATTCCATTTGTTGCTACAAACCTCCTTTTTCTTGGTTTAGTGTATAACTCGTAGTAGAGGCACACCTATTGTAGCAGCCACAGATCTAGAGAAAATAATCTGAAGGAATTGCCGACAGCAACAACAATAGATGCAAGAGCAACCACTACCTGCTACAAGTAATGTACCATGTAACAATCCTTTGTTTGGCGACGTTGATGATAACACCCTAAGAGATCCACCAAAACCACAGTTACCCACAAACGTGCATATGGCTAGGAATGAGATAACTTTACAGGACTATGCCTTACCAAGTTTAGATATGGTTCAGGAAAGTATAGCAAGGCTGACGATTACAACTAATTATTTTGGATCAAACCGGTGATGATACAAATGATCCTAAATAATCTGTAATTTAAGGGCACTATGAGAGAAGACCCTAATTAACATTTGAAATAGTTTCTTCAACTCTGTGATACTTTTAAGTATAACAAGGTCAGTAATGATGATATTCGTCTTCGGTTGTTCTCCTTTTCTCTGATTAATAACACATTTTCTTGGTTAGACTCGTAGGCTTCAGGATCCATCAGGACTAGGGATGAACTTGCTAGAAAATTCTTATAAAATTTTTTCAGGATTAATAAAGTAGTCCAATTAAGAAGATAGATTGTTGTCTTTAGACAGATGGAAGGAGAAAGCTTTTATGGGGCGTGGGAATGCTTCAAAATGTTGATTATACTCATACCACAGAATTCCTAAGTGAATGAGATTGCAGATATTTTATAATGGGTTGGATGCAAATGCAAGATCTAGATTAGAAGGAGCATGATGAGGAGCCCTTATGAATAGGATGTACGAGGATGGGTACGAAATTACTGAAAATATGACATTAAACACCTATCAGTGGCCAACTGAACGATTCACATATGGCCAGAAACCCGCTACGGTTAAAGCTACTCAAGAGGATGATAAGTATCAGCAAATAGTGGATAGACTCAACCATATTGAATCTACTTCGACACTGTCTATGCATGGAGGAGACAAGCAATTCTTCTATTATATCAATAATCCTATTGAGGATATAAATTACATTGGGAATAAGGGTGGAAACCATTATTCAAACATATACAATCCTGGCTGGAGAGATCACTTGAACTTAAGATGGGGAGGAAACCAATGAGAAGGTAACAATTCATATCAAGTTAAAAATACTAATTACCAACCTCATTATTTGCAGAAACCCCAGTACAGAACCAACCCAAGTGACCATATTGCATGTGGTCAATGTCTAGGTAGAATTGAGAAAAAGATGCAGTCAATAAGAATAGATTTCAAACAGAAACAAACTGAGTGCACTAACTCAACAAGAACATTGACTAAGCTTGAAGATCAAATGAGCCAATTGATGAGCATGATGGGCGATATTAAAAGAAAAATTAGCACACATATTCCTAGCAATACAGAGGATAATCCACGAGTGGGAAGGTAAAGAGCATGTGAAAGCTATAGCACTTCGATCGGTTAAGTGGATAATATTGACGAACCTCAAGACAATTCCCTAGATGTGGAAGACAAACCTAAAACAGAGGGGGAGAATGAGACAGCGGCTAAGATGGGAAAAGAGACACCTAAAGATGCCGAAATCACTAAAGTCTTAATTCCATCAAGATTAGAAGAAAGACAAAAGTGAGACGAGAATGAATATGTTAGTTTTTTGAATTTTTTCAAAACTTTAAATGTTAACCTACCTTTGATCGAGTTAATTGAGAAGGTTCCCAAGTACACCAAGTTTTAAAGGAGATGATGACAAGGCGTAAGAAAATCAAGGTAGGAGACCATGTTATTTTAAGTGTTTCCTGTAGTGTAATTATTTCTAGACAAGTACTGCAAAATTGAAAGACCTAGGCAGTTTTACTATTCCCATAGAAATAGGGAATATTCACTTTAATAGAGCCTTATGCGAATTAGGAGCTAGTATTAATTTAATGTCCTTATTAATTTTTGAGAAACTTGAGTTAGGGAATCTTAAAGCAACTTAAATAACATTGCAATTGGTTGAAAAGTCTTCAGTACACCCGAGTGGGGTACTAAAAGATGTGTTAGTCAAGGTGCGAAGCTTTATCATTCCTATGGATTTTATAGTACTTGATTTTAAGGAAGATCGTGAGATACCAATCTTACTAGGAAGACCTTTCTTGGCCACTTATAGATCCACCATTAAATTAGAGAAAAATGAGTTGACAATGAAAATTAATGGTGAGACTAAAACCTTCAAATGTGGCTATTAATTGAACGAGGAAAATAGGAGGAAATTAGGGGAGCATTACAAAAATTTATCTATTTCTAGCATTCCCAAATCAAGGGAAATGCTTCTTGTTATGGATACAGAAAGACTAAATAGGTTCAAAGAACGGGACAAAGTGGCAAGAGCAGAATGGCACAACGGATGGTGGACCAATGCTAATAGAATAAAAAGATTGTCCACAGATGAATTGGTAATACTGCTTGATAAATCTAGTTGTATAACTTAAAATTTTTGAATTGCTGCATGATATTTGTAAATTATTGTATATCTAAATAACCATGTAGTTTAGATTTTAACCTTTATTTGATGTAGGTTTATCCCTAGATCGAAACATCTTTAACATGGAGTTTTGGGTTGAAATAGAGTCGTTGTCGCGACATCACAATAGCAGGTTGCAATGTAGCAGATAGTCCTTAGGAATCTCCAAATTGGCAGATGTGTCACTACATGGAACCCCTATGCCATGACATCATTGCAATTTTCCCTTTAAAACCCTAATTTTATAACCTAAAACTATATTTACTACTAATTAAAACATCTTTTAACCCTTACTCCCTTAAACTCTTTCAAATCTCTCAACACCTCCTAAACCCTAAACCCTCAATTTCCAAAATTTCCTTTCACAAACTATTTAATCATCCTTGGTGCAACAAGGAATAGGGACACCACAGGCAAGCAAGGAATTAAAATGAACAACGACTATACAATCAAGGTTAAGAGTTCTTAAACTCAAACTTTTACTGTTCCATTGAATCATTTATGTAGTAAATTATTAGAATTGAAACATCATGCCTCCTAAGAAAGTTAGGCGAACAATGGAAACGAAGCCATTGATGGTTCAAACTCCCTCTAATTTTCCAAATCTGAATGTTGAAAAGTATTTCAATAAACTTCAAGGGAAAATATTCATTCAGGAGTGGGGATTTGATCCATCGATGATTTTGTGTAAAGAAATTTGGCCTTTGGTCAGATATCATCGATAGGAACGTTTTTGGACGATCTCGAAGGAGAATATTGTAGCCCCAGTTGTCCAAGAGTTCTATGCATCTCTACGGGACCACGTGTCTACAAATACTTAAGGTCATATATGAGATACAACACTTGTGCGAGGGAAAAAGGTACAAGTAACCCATAGAATAATTTACGATTTTTATAATGTCCAATACTATGAGAATGATTTCATTGAGAAAACTGACTTGGTATATTTTAGAGACATAGATATGGATAATATTATAAACTTTCTAACTGAAGGAAGAGGTAAATGGAAGTATCGTGCAAGTACCAATATCCCAGTATTTTACCATCAAGCTATTATATTTCCCGAAGCAAAGATGTGGATTCAATTCGTGTGCACACGAATTATACCTACTTTAAATGTTTCTAAAATTAATGCCTTTAGAGCAATTTTACTCTATGCTATTTTGCAGAAAAAAAAAAGGTATATGTTGGCAAATGGATCCACCAAAACATGGGAAGATGCATTAGTAGCTAGAAGGTGAGAGTATTATTTCCCCATCTAGTGACGACTTTATGCAAAAAGGCGATTGTACCTATGACATCCACTGAGTAGTTGTTGAAACCATTCCGAAGCATTATCGAGGACACCTTGTTCCAACAATACATCAAGCTGCAAGCCAAATAGATAAAAGACTAGAACAAGTGATAGTAAGAAACGACAGCTACACCAACTTTGTTAAAAAGGTTGGCACAAGCTCAACAAGACGTTGAAGAGAGTAGTCATCCAAAGTTAGATTGGATGATTCATTGGATGTAAGAATCGAGGCCAAAATTTTCAAGAGTTTGCTGGAAAAATAACATCTGAGCTGTAATACCCGAAAATTACTACAGTAAGAAAGTAAGATATTATCCTTGATAAAGTTAAGTAAGAAAATAAAGTGACAAAAAGGGAAATTTTATTATGCCAACATTGGGAAGTATATTATGATTACATTATTAATTCAAGAAAGGACTAAATTGTAAAAGTAAAAAAAGTTTTGTTGCCCAAGAGTAAATATTCAAAATTTGAGGGGTTAAAGTGTAAATACGTAAAATTTGAAGGACTAATAGTGAAAATATTTTAGGGATGGAATAATCTAGAAACTAAGGAAAATGGATGAATTAGGACCAAATCAAATAGGTGAAGAATTATGAGGGACTAAATCGTAATTTTTTCAAATTAAGTGATGACTCAATGATGGAATTTTAAAAGATTATGAAGGGAAAAATGGTCAATTAGTAAGAGAGAGAATTCTAGAATGTAATGATTATGTTGATGATATTTTGAACTAATTAATTAGATAAATATTATTTTATTAATATTTTAATAAGATATTTATGATTATTTTATTATTTTATTTAGTATATATATGTGTGTGTGTGGAAACACACACACACACACACACACACACACACACCATCCATTATCTTTCCATGCATTTCTTGTTAGAAGAGAAGAGAAGAAAGAAAATTTTGCTCTCTTTACAATTTAGTCCTTCCACCAAAAATTCACCATTTTCACCTAGAAATCAAAAGAATTTTCATAGCTACCAAGGGAGAAAATGTTAATGAGACTAAGGGGAGTTAGAATATCAAGTTGGATTCAAGAAATAGAAGCTGGAAGAGAGAAAAATCAAGTTAAAGATTGAAATCAATAGGACAAGGTAAGAACTTTAAGACTTCAATATATTTTAAGTAGAGTTTCTCATGTAAGGTAATATCAAAAGCACGAAAATGATGTTAAGGTAGAGTTTTCTTATATAAGGTTCTATGTTCTTGATATATTAGTGAAGGGAAATAAGAGAAAATGATGGGAAATATTGTAGAGAATGGAAATAAGGGTGATATAAACTTGGTAATCAATATGTTGCACTAAAACAATTCTGGACAGCAGCAGTAGTTAAACTTTGAAAAATCACCAAATATTGTGGAAATTGAATTAGAGGTAGAATAAAATATGAAATTAAATTTTATTGAGTTTATTTTTTCATAGAAGAAATGGTGTAAGCAATGGAATTGTAAATTGTGAGATATAATAAATTTTATGAGACAAAGTCTGAATAATTTCGGGTTCCTCTTTTTTGAATTTGGAAAATCATAAAAAAATTGGAGAAAAATAATTATGGGCTTAAATTTATGTTTTTCAATCCTTAATGAGTCTATTTTCAAGAGAAACAAACGGAAACATCATCCAAATTCTATACTAAAAGATAATTAATTTTTAGTAAGGAAAGGTCGAAGTTGTTAAACAGCAGAATAGGGGTAAGTTTGAAGATTTTACTGTACTTACTGGCTAAATTATAAATTCTGAAATTTTTATGATAGAAAGATATTTGAGTATAGTTTCGGAAACATCAAGCGGTTCTTAATTTAGAATTCTGTAGCTCAAGATATAAATAATTTAGTGACTATGACTCAAGTGGACAGCTTGATATGAACATATGAGAAAATAGTGGAATTATATATACATTAAGGATATGGAATGGAGAGGAAGAGGAGGAAAATATATATGAATATTTAGTTAGCATGGGTTACATTAAAGTGGTTAATTTGCATGTTTTAGGCTCGGGGACTAAATTGAATAGAAGTAAAACTTTAAGGGCAATTTTGTAAAAATATCTAAAATGACCAAATAGAGTGAAATGAATTATTTTATTGTATAAATTAATAAATTGAATGAAATTATTAATTTAGATCAAGATTGGTTGAAAAATCAAGGAAAATAGAAAATTATCGAAATGCCCTTGAATCTTGGTATTTTTGCAATTTAGCCAGATAAGTTCGTCAAACCTAATTATGTGATATAAGGAAATATGATTTGATGGTACATGAAATATTGATATAATGAATTAACTGATTTATGTTTATGAAGAAACGGTAAGAGAATGATATTTATCATGACATGTAAATATGTGATTATTTTTGATACGTTGATACAAGGAAAATAAGTATTTTTAGGGGGCAATATGTTTGATTTTGATTGGTCTCAAATATGAATGCTAGATGAAATAAAATGTCTGATAAATAAATTTGTAACTCCGATAATGCCTTGTACTCTATTCTGGTGACGAATACGGGTAGGGGTGTTACATTTATTAGTATCAGAGCTACGGTTTAGTCAGTTCTCGGACTGAACGTAGCATATGTGAAGTCTAGAAATACATGCAATTATATAACCTGTGATAATGTGATATCTTCCGACTCTGGTGAGATTTTTTTCTTAAAGATGGAGATGTTTTCCTAACTGAGCTAATTCCGATAATGTTGAAAGTGGTACTCAAGTATATAAGTAAAAGTTGATTATGATGAGTCAGAACTCATAAAGGTATGAATAAATGTTATATTTAAATTTATGTGTATAGTAAGTAAAATTTTAAGTATCAATATTGAATTGAATTTGTATGGATATATGTGATTGATGTGGAAATAGAATATTGGATATATGTTATATTTGAAAATTTTATTGATTGGGAATGTGATGAAATTGATATGAATATTTGATTATTACGAAAATATTTGTTATTGAAAAGTGAATTGAATTGTATTGAATTGAGAATATATGTGATTAATTGAAATGTGTATTGATTGGAAACTGGAAAGTGAATTGAATACCTTATTAATTGTACCGAGCTGAGTTGGATATAGTTGGCATGCCATAAGATTGGAAGTGTTCAGGGATACTTCGACATTGAGTTGATGAGGCACTATAAGTGACATACTGTTACTTCGACTTGATGAGGCACCATGTGTGTCGTACTACTACTGTTACTTCGGTTTAATCCGATGAGGTACTGAGTACCGTACTGTTACTGTTTTACTTCGGCAAAGCTGATGAGGCACTGAGTGTCGTACTGGTGTGTTGGTTAGATCCGTATATCTGCCAAAGTCCGAGTCTTGTTAATAGGGGTAAATATGAATTTTAAGTGAAATTGAAATGAGAATTGAATTCCCTATTAACTTGTCAGGCTACTCGGATATAATTGGCACGCCATAGATTTGGAAGAGTATGGGATATATCAGCTTTGCCGATCAGGCACTTTTTGTGTCGTATATCAGGCCCTTTATGTGTCGTATTTCAGGCACCTCGTGTGTCATATTAGGCACCTCATGTGTCGTTTCAGGCACTTATGTGTCTATACTGATCAGGTACTATGTACCGTTTTAGGTACAATATGTCGTACTGGTGTGTTTGGGTTGGAATCTGTGTATCCGTCAAAGTTCGGATTTGTTAATAGGGTGAATAACTGAAATGAGAAAATTAAATAAATTTGATTGATACTATTAAAAATATGAGAAAGAAATTATGAGTTGAATTGTGAATTGAGTTGAGATGTGAGATTTGAAGCATGAACTTAAGGTTCATGAATTTGCTAAAATATCGAATTGTTGATATTGAAATCAGTTGAATAAATAAAATGAGAAAATCGAATGGATTTGACCGATTGAACAATTGAAAGCATGAAAAAGTGGAATTGTGAATTGAAATTGAGATATGTGATAGAAAGCTTGAACCAAAGGTTCATGATTTGATTAAAGATAAAATAGATTATATATGATGCCTTTTGATGAAAGACTATTGTTGAGATATTAAATTAAAGTATAAATTAACACATATGACTTATATTGTTACATGTTTGATGTCTATTATTTATTATAGTTTTATAATTTGAATTATGGTAATACCATTGAGTATAGAGATACTCAAAGATACAATTGTATTACTAAAATTCAAATTATTTATTATTAAATGTTAAATTTAAATTATGTGTATGGTAAGTGAAGTATGAGGTAAGTGTTATTGTTGAATTGAATGGAAATTGAATTGAGTGATGGATAAATATTAGTATTGAATTGTATATTGATAAGAAAGTGGAATTAAATTGAGTTGTGAATAAATTGAAAGTGAAATTGGAATTAAAAAGTGATATATGAAGTACATGATAAGAATTATTAGTAAATTACGAACAACTAGTGAATTTTGAAATATATTACATGTATTAAAGATAGAGAATATATAAATATACGGATTATTGGTACAAGGATTAAATTGTAAAGTATATAAATGTATGAAATTTAGTTTTAATGCTCAAGTAAACGGAATTTAGAACTACTAGGATATTCGTGGCATGCCATTAAAGAACACTAGCACGCTATCTGATTATTAGTACGTTAGTGCTCTTTGTTTATTAGCACGTTAGTGCTTTCCGTTTAGCACATCTGTGCTCTCTATATAGCACTTTAATGCTCTTAGTTTAATAGTGCATAATAATGTACCTCTGTATCAGTTCCATATAACCAAAGTGCTCTGTTCAATTTACTGAGCCTCTGTTAGAAAGTTAAATGATTTTTGTTACAAGGTAAAGAATTATCTCTGATTTAAGTTTGAAAATTTGAATTAAAAATAAATTGTGAAATGAAAGGATAGAGAATGGATATAGATGACAAACTAGATATATATATATATATATATATATATATATACGAAAGGAACTATAGAATTATAGAGATAATGAAGTTTATGATCAAAAGAAAAGAAGGAAATTTTGAGGACGAAATTTATTTTAAAGGGGAGAGAAATGTAATACCCCGAAAATTACTACAGTAAGAAAGTAAGATATTATCCTTGATATAGTCAAGTAAGGAAATAAAATGACAAAAAAGGAAATTTTATTATGCCAACATTGGGAAGTATATTATGATATATTACATTATTAATTCAAGAAAGGACTAAATTGTAAAAGTGAGAAACGTTTTGTTGCCCAAGAGTAAATACTCAAAATTTAAGGGGTTAAAGTGTAAATATGAAAATTTTAAAGGACCAAAGTTCAAATATTTTAGGGATGGAATAATCTGGAAACTAAGGAAAATGGATGAATTAGGACCAAATCGAATAGGTGAAGAATTATGAGGAACTAAATCGTAATTTTCCAAATTAAGTGATGACTCAATGATGGAATTTTAAAAGATTATGAAGGGCAAAATGGTCAATTAGTAAGAGAGAGAATTCTAGAATGTAATGATTATGTTGATGATATTTTAAACTAATTAATTAGATAAATATTAGTTTATTCATATTTTAATAAGATATTTATGATTATTTTATTATTTTATTTAGTATATATATATGTGTGTGTGGAAAAAAAAACACATACCCATATACACACCATACATCATCTTTTCATGCATTTCACGTTAAAAGAGAAGAGAAGAAAGAAAGTTTTGTTTTTTTTACAATTTAGTCCTTCCACTAAAAACTCACCATTTTCACCTAGAAATCAAAAGAATTTCCATAACTACCAAGAGAGAAAAATGTTAAGGAGACTAAGGGGAGTTAGAATATCAATTTGGATTCAAGAAAAAGAAGCTGGAGGAGAGAGAAAAATCAAGTTAAAGATTGAAATCAATAGGACAAGATAAGAACTTTAAGACTTCAATATATTTTAAGTAGAGTTTCTCATGTAAGGTAATATCAAAAGCATGAAAATGATGTTAAGGTAGAATTTTCTTATATAAGGTTCTATGTTCTTGATATATTAGTGAAGGGAAATAAGAGAAAATGATGGAAAATATTGTAGAGAATGGAAATAAGGGTGTTATAAACTTGGTACTCAATATGTTGCACTAAAACAGTTTTGGACAGCAGGAGTAGTTAAAATTTGAAAAATCACCAAATATTGTGGAAATTGAATTAGAGGTTGAATAAAATATAAAATTAAATTTTATTGAGTCTAGTTTTTCATAGAAGAAATGGTGTAAGCAATGGAATTGTAAATTGTGAGATATAATAAATTTTATGAGACAAAGTTAGAATAATTTTGGGTTCTTCTGTTTTAACTTTGGAAAATCATAAAAAAAATTGGAAAAAAATAATTAGGGAATCTTTAATAAGTCTATTTTCAATAGAAACAAACTGAAACATCATTCAAATTCTGTACTAAAAGATAATTAATTTTTAGTAAGGAAAGGTCGAAGCTGTTAAATAGCAGAATAGAGGTAAGTTTGAAGATTTTACTGTACTTACTGGCTAAATTATAAATTCTAAAATTTTTATGATAGAAATATATTTGAGTATAGTTTTGGAAACATCAAGCGGTTCTTAATTTAGAATTCTGTAGCTCAAGATATAAATAATTTAGTGACTATGACTCAAGTGGACAGCTTGATATGAACATATGAGAAAATAGTGGAATTATATATACATTAAGGATATGGAATGGAGAGGAGGAGGAGGAAAATATATCTGAATATTTATTTAGCATGGGTTACATTAAATTGGTTAATTTGCATGTTTTAGGCTCGAGGACTAAATTGAATAGAAGCAAAACTTAAGGGCAATTTTGTAAAAATATCAAAAATGACCAAATAGAGTGAAATGAATTATTTTATTGTATAAATTAATAAATTGAATGAAATTATTAATTTAGATCAAGATTGGTTGAAAAATCGAGGAAAATAGAAAATTATCGAAATGCCCTTGAATCTTGGTATTTTTGCAATTTAGCCAGATAAGTTCGTCAAACCTAATTATGTGATATAAGGAAATATGATTTGATGGTACATGAAATATTGATATAATGAATTAACTGATTTATGTTTATGAAGAAACGATAAGAGAATGATATTTATCATGACACGTAAATATGTGATTATTTTTGATACGTTGATACAAGGAAAATAAGTATTTTTAGGGGGCAATATGTTTGATTTTGATTGGTCCCAAATATGAATGCTAGATGAAATAAAATGTCTGATAAATAAATTTGTAACTCCGGTAATGCCCTGTACCCTATTCCAGTGATGGATACAGGTAAGGGGTATTACACGAGTCCTCAATTATACGCCAAATATGTTCGATCCGATAAGTATGGAACTGTAACACTCCTTACCCGTATTAGACGTCGGAATAGGGTACGAGGTATTACTGGACTCACATCAAAAGCAATCATAGAATTTCGAGTCATAAATTTTTGTCCAAATTAAAACGATTCACGTTCAATCATAAAGTCCCTAGTACGAGCCTACAAGGCCCAAAACATGCATTGGAAATGGTCTGGGACTAAACCGAGAACTTTAGAAATTTTTACAAACTTAAAAAATTTTTCCACTAAACAGAGGTCACACGCTCGTGTGGATATGGGACACGCCCGTGTGGTCACAGACGTCCATGTCTCGACCCTGTGTAACACTCTGACTTGTATCCCATGAACAAATTGAGATCACACGACCAAGTCACACGCTCGTGTGCTAGGCCGTATGGAAAATTAATTTTCATAAAATTAGTGCAGACTTCACACGGCCAGGACACATGCCCGTGCCTGAGACCATGTCATCTACACAGCTGAGACATACGCCCGTGTCTCTACCTGTGTGCCCAATTCTGAGCATTCTGTTTCTCAAAATTAAGGTGCAGGGGACACACGGCCTATACACATGCCTATGGGGTAGACCGTGCGTCACACACGGCCTAGACACACGTCCGTGTGTCTACCCATGTGGACAAAATAAAGGTTATTTACCAAGTCATTTGCCACCCTTATTCACACATACACTTACACCAAATCAAAGGCACAAAACATAATATACTTAAGCAACCAAAACATCCATATTTATGACCAACACATGCCAATATAATATCAACATTTACCAAACCACAATCGACTACATTCACGATTCCTAATTGTACACAAATTTTATCATTTCATCCATAGATCAGATCACTAAGTATTCATAGACCACATCACACAAAGATGATTTCACATGCATGTATACATAAATATATATATATATATATATATATATATGCTTACAACCATTCCAATCAAAATGAGCCAATTTGCATGGCTAAATACCATATCAACCTTTAACAATTACAAGCCAATATTTTTGGCCAAAACACAATGACACATATAACAAAATGACCAAGTCCCTATACATGCCATACTTTCAAAATATTAAGATCATCAATACCCAAGTGTTGTGCAGAAGCGTGTAAAAGTGTAAAATTATTGTACTAAAAAATCACACTAAGTTCAATTCCCAAGAAAGAGAGGTGGATCACAAGGATCGCTTAAGTACCAGGTCTTTCCTAGCCAAAATATCCCTCTATCGTAATTTAATAGCACAATAAATCACTACAATCATACTCACAAAATATGAAAATTAAAAAATAAAGAACACCAGAATTTTAACGAGGTACAGTAAATTTTGCCTACATCCTCAGGCACTACCAAATATATTTCACTCCAAAATACAAGTGAAAATTTACAAATAAGGAGAGAGAACAATGCCTTAGGTAGAAAATAACAAATATGGGATGATTCAAATGAGAAATGGTTAGGATTATTTATAGTTGA
The DNA here is from genome assembly GCF_025698485.1 of Gossypium arboreum. Classification (NCBI taxonomy): domain Eukaryota; kingdom Viridiplantae; phylum Streptophyta; class Magnoliopsida; order Malvales; family Malvaceae; genus Gossypium; species Gossypium arboreum. The sequence goes on from NC_069081.1 coordinate 5,879,042, forward strand.
GGTTCAGGGATTAACTTGCAAAGTCACTATAAATTAGGGACCAAAAATTTTGCAAATATCTCATGCCAAATCTCAATCCCACTTTTGGTGCCTTAAATCTCAGATTTTTAGTGCTAACATTTTGATACCCATATCTTTGTAATCTTTGACTTTCCAAAGTATGGATGATTGCCAATAATCTATGGATGATTGCCAATAATCTCCACCTTGAAGATTTGATTAGGATAATCTTATCTTCACTCAATTCTTTCTGCCTTTGTCAACAATACTTGATAGTGCCTTCTTCAACTGTTAAACTTGCAGGATATTGATCAAGTTCAAACAATTTTCAAACTTGGTTGTTGTTACCACCTTGGTCATCATATCTGCAGGATTATCTGCAGCCTTAATCTTCTGAAGATGAATTTTCCCCTCATCAATAATTTCCCGCACAAAATGGAATCGTATGTCGATATGCTTTCTATATGAATGATAGACTTGATTCTTTGCTAAATGAATAGCACTTTGACTATCACAATACACGTTAATATGCTCCTGAACCAATCCCAATGTTTCAACCATACCTTGTAAGTAAATAGGTTCCTTTACAGCCTCTATTATAGCCATGTATTCGGCTTCTGTGGTTGACAATGAAACTGTAGACTGCAGTGTAGACTTCTAACTTATTGGTCTTCCAGCAAGCGTAAACACATAACCGGTGGTTGATCTTCGTTTATCTGAATCACTGGCATTGTCAGAATCAACGTACCTAATAACACCTTTACCAAGTGTAGTATCCTGTTTGAACAGTAATCCAACATCCATGGTCTTCTGAATATACCGTAGAATCCATTTCATAGCTTGCCAATGTCCTTTTCCAGGATTATGCATATACCTGCTCATTTTACTAACTGCCTGTGAAATGTCGGGTCTTGTACACACCATTGCATACATCAAGCTACCTACTGCATTAGAATACAGAACTTGTAACATGTATTCTTGTTCTATATTCGTCAAAGGAGATAGTTGTGCAGAAAGCTTGAAATGAGAAGCCAATGGGGTACTTACAGGTTTTGTCTGCTCGTTCATGCCAAACCGCCGTAGTACCTTCTTCAAATATTGCTTCTGAGACAAGCTAACTCTACCATGAGCTCTATCTCTACATATTTCCATGCCAAGAATCTTCTTAGCTTCACCTAGATCTTTCATTTCAAACTCAAGGTTTAGTTGAGTCTTCAATCTCTCAATTTCAACTTTTTCTTTTAGATGCTATCAACATATCATCAACATATAAGAGCAAGTATATGAAAATTCCTTCTTGTGGCTTCTGAAAATACACACAATGATCAAATTTACTTCTTGTGTACCTTTACTTTTTCATGAACTGATCAAATCACTTGTACCACTGCCTCGAAGATTGTTTCAATCCATAAAGTGACTTTGTCAGTTTGCAAACCCAATTTTCTTTATCAACAACCTTGAATCCCTCCGGCTGAGTCATTTAGATTTCCTCTTCCAAATCACCGTGCGCAACCAAAGCTAATAAAATCCGAATAGACGAATGCTTCACAACTGGAGAAAACACTTCATTATAGCTTATTCCTTCTTTTTTAGTGTAACCCTTTGCTACCAATCTAGCCTTGTATCGAATTTCATTTTTACCAAGAAATCCTTCCTTCTTTGCATATACCCATTTGCATCCAATTGCCTTCTTTCCTTTGGACAGTGTCACCAACTCCCAAGTCCTTTTTTTATGAAGAGAGTCCATTTCTTCATTCATAGCTTGCTTTCACTTTACACCATAAGGGTTACTTCTTGCTTCTGTGTAAGTAGAAGGAACATCATCATCTGCAATTAGAAGTGCATAGGCCACCATATCATCAAAGCGAGCAGGCTTACGAATCTCCCTTCTTGGCCTCTTATATGTAATTGAATCTTGTTGCTGTAGAAGTTCTTGGGTTGGAACTTCTTCATCATTTGTTCCTCCAATATTAGCTGGATCATCATTAACCTTTTCAAGCTCCACCTGTGGCAGAGTACTACTGGTTTTGTCATCCTTTTGTAAATCCTTGTTCTTCATCATGGTTGATTCATCAAAAGTCACATCTCTACTGAAAATAATCTTCCTTGTATTAGGACACTAGATACGGTATCTTTTTACTCCACTAGTTATACCCAAAAATAATAATTTCTTTGCTCTTGGGTCTAACTTAGATTCTTTTACATGATAATATGCAGTGGAACCAAAAACATGTAAAAAATCATAATCAGTAGCAGGTTTACTAGTCCAAATCTCTATAGGAGTTTTTCCATTTATTGCAGCTGATGGAAAACGGTTAATTAGATGGCATGCATATGTAACTGCCTCAGCCCAAAATTCCTTACCCAATCCAACATTGGACAACATACATCGAACTTTCTCTAGTATAGTCCGATTCATACGTTCTACCAACCCATTCTGCTGTGGTGTATCCCGAATAGTGAAGTGTCACACAATGCTCTCATCTTAACATACTTGTAGAAATGGATCATTCTTGAACTCCGTACCATTATCTGATCGAAGTCGTTTGACCTTTTAACGAGTCTGAGTCTCCACCATCTTCTTCCATTTCAGAAATGCATCCAATACTTCACTTTTTCTTTTTATTAGATACACCCATAATTTTCTTGTATAATCATCAACAAAAGTAACAAAATAGTGCATACCTCCTAAAAAAGCCACTTTAGTAGGCCCCCACACATCACTATGAACGTAGTCCAGAATTCTTTTCGTATTGTGAATTGCTAAACCATATTTTACCCTCGTCTGCTTTCCCAGAACACAATGTTCATAGAATTCCAATTTGCAAGAATTTTCACCTTTCAACAAGCCTTGCTTCGCCAAATTCTGCAAAGCTTTTTCACCAACATATCCCAATCGCATATGCCATAACCTGGTAGTCTCTGAACCTGCATCTTTCGCAGAAATTGTTGATGTTGATCCAATAACTGTACTTCATTTAATAGTACAGGTTATTCCTTCTTGTACCTTTCATCACCGTCAATACCCTAACTACTACCATTAGTAATCCATCTTTCAAAGTGATTGTAAGCCCTTTAGATTCTAGGACCCCTAATGAGATGAGATTTTTCTTCAAGCTAGGTATGTAGCAAACATTTGTCAAGACTTGGATTGATTCATCGTGATTCTTCAATTAGACTGTACCTACTCCCATTGTCTTACAAGCGCTGTCATTACCCATAAAAACAACTCCACGTTCTAGTTCTTTAAGACTAGAAAACCAGTCATTATTAGGACATATATGGTAAGTACATCTTAAATCCAAAATCCACTCATCTGTATGACATGCAGTTTCCATGCCAACCAAGCTAAAGTCTGACTCCTCATCATGCTCCGCTACACATGCATTAGAAATAGCCTTGCCCTTTTGTAACTTAGGAAAATTCTTTTTCCAATGCCCTTTCTCACGACAAAAAGCACATTTATCTTTGGTAGGTCTCCCTTTGAACTTTCCCCTTCTACCAGGTTTGCTGTTCTGTGAACAACATCTTACTGTTAAGACTTCTGCTGTTGTATCTTTGTGATTCTTTTTATCTTTCTTTTGAGTCTCAGATCTATACAAAGTACTACAAACTGCATCAAATGTGATCATATCCTTCCCATGAAGCAATGTGGTGGTAAGATGATCATATTCATCAGGAAGGGAATTCAACAACAATAATGCCTTATCTTCATCTTCAAATTTCTCATCCAAATTTAGCAAGCCTGCTAAAATTTTATTGAATGAGTTCACATGGTCATTCATCGACATACCGGGTGCATACGTGAATCGATAAAACTTCTTTTTCATATAAAGCCTATTTTTAAGACTTTCCATTAGAAACTTTTCCTCTAGTGTATCCCACAACTTCTTCGCTGATGTCTCCCTCATGACAAAATACTTCTGCTCTTTAGACAAACATACGCGGATTGTACCACACGTCTGTCTATTGATCTTAGCCCACTCCTTGTCATCTATCTTGTCAGGTTTTTCTTCAAGGGCTATATCCAGCTCTTGCTGACATAAGACATCCAGGATCTCACATTGCCACATACCAAAATTATTGGTACCATCAAAGTTCTCTACTTTAAATTTTGTATTGGTCACAATAGTCTTTGCCGATAACGATGCCACTATCATTTTTCTCCTTAATCTCAACTATTGTATACGTGAACAGCACCGTAAATAGTCGTATTCCTTAAGTATGAATCTAGCTCTGATACCAATTGTTGTGCGAAAGCATGTAAAAGAGTAAAATTATTGTACTAAAAAATCACACTAAGTTTAATTCCTAGGAAAGAGAGGTGGATCATAAGGATCATTTAAGTACCAGGTCTTTCCTAGCCAGAATATCCTTCTATCATAATTTAATAGCATAATAAATCACTACAATCACACTCACAGAATATGCAAATTAAACAATAGAGAACACCAGAATTTTAACGAGGTTCAGCAAATTTTACCTACGTCCTCGGGCACTACCAAATATAATTCACTCCAAAATATAAGTGAAAATTTACAAATAGGGAGATAGAACAATGCCTTAGGTAGAGAATAACAAATGTGGGATGATTCAAATGAGAAATGGTTAGGCCTATATATAGTTGAGGTTCAGGGATCAACTTGCAAAGTCACTATACAATTAGGGACCAAAAATCTTGCAAATATCTCATGCCAAATCTCAATCCCACTTTTGGTGCCTTAAATCTCAGATTTCTAGTGCCAACATTTTGATACTCATTTCTTTGTAATCTTTGACTTTCCAAAGTATGGAGATTGCCAATAGAAAGTTTGATAGTATGATTCTAGTCTCCGATGATCTCCGATCTAAGTTAGCTTGGCGACACAATAAAAGCATGGAAAATAAACGGAGTAAGCTATATAGCTTAGTAAGCTCGTATGCAAGAAATAAACAACCTTACCATGTATATAACATCCAAATAATATAACATAATTAAATGTACATCTACCATGGTATCATAATCATAACTCATTCCATCACAAAACTTACCTCATATTCATCATTTCAAGCATTTAATAGATATGAGCTTCAAGTACATACTTGTACCCTCTTGAAAGGAATTTACACATAATCTCATCTTTGACATACCCGTGAACCACTCGGAATTACAATGTCGGATACTCAAGAAATTTACACACTAAGTGCTACATATGTAGCCAATGCTACCTTAAATCTCATATCACATAGTTGCTCGCTCTCGAGTTATCAACGGGCCTGCTTACACAAGCTGTTAGTCAAGACGTAGCTACGCAGTGCTACTTACATAAGCTGTCAAGTATCTGTAACATATGCCGGTATACTCAGCCACCGGTAGGACATACAAGACCAGCACCCGGATCACATAATCACACAACACATACTAACCTTAGTGACATGTCACTTGTATACTACCCTATTCCTAAGGTTTAACGGGATTTCTCGCTTGTCGATTCATCTTCAGACTCGTTCATAAGATTAAACTCATCCATATTTATCAAACATATAATTCATGCAATATTAAAGCAATAAATTACAATCATATTAAAGCTTATTTTTAACATACGAACTTACCTCGGTATAAAATGACTAATAGTTCGATTTAGTCCACAACTTTGTTCTTTCCCTGGTCTAGGTCAGAACCTCTTCTTTCTTAATCTATAATATCAAATTTAACTCATTCAATTATCACATTTTTCAATTGAATCCTAAAACACCTTATGGCAAAAATTACATTTTTGCCCCTAAATTTTCAACTTTTTACATTTTAGTCCATAGGCAAATTGATTTACATCTAATTTTTTCATTACCCAAGCCTAGCCAAATCTTTTTCATGCTCATAACAGCCCACATTTTTCATTTATTCACATATTAACACGCATTTTACAACTTTTACAAATAAGTCCCTATTTGACATTTTCATCAAAATTTACTTGGTAAATGTTGTTTACCTAACATTAAACATACATTTTCTACCATTAAACATCAAAATAAACAAATATTCAACATTGATAAAATTTTAAACTTTAATTTTCTTTCAAATTAGTCCTTGAAATAGCTAAATCAAGTTACAACATTCACAAAAACGTAAAAATCATTAAAAACGAGACAAAGATGGACTTACAATCGAGCTTGAAAGTTTGCCAAACCCTAGCTATGTCTTCCTTTTGTAAATTTTGGGCATGGGGGACTAAATTGGGGAAGATGACATCTTTTTATTAGTTAATTTTGTCTTTATTTACCAAATGACCAAAATGCCCTTCACTTAAAACTTTGAAATTTATCTAACCATGTCCATTTTTGTCCAACTTAAAGTATAATGGTCTAATTACCATTTAAAGACCTCCAATTTAAAATTTCATTTCAATTAGACGCCTATAGCTTTTAGAACACATATTTTGCACCTATCGCAATTTAGTCCTATTAGTCAAATTGGACACTCAATCAAAAAAATTTCTTAACAAAATTTTCACACAATCATTCAATCATACTGTAGACCTTAAATAAATAATAAAATTAATATTTCTACTTCAGATTTGTGGTCCCAAAACCACTGTTCCGACTTGACCCTAAAACGAGCTATTACAGGAACAAGAAGAAGAAGTGCTGGAAAGCGAAGTGGAAGGAGAAGAAGAGGAGGATGAAGGAAATGAGGAGATGAATGATGAGAAGGAAGATTGAACTATTTTTAATATTATAAAGATTTGTATTAATTTTGGGATAATTTTAATTTAGACTTTGTAGTAGTAGGATTAATAAGTAAATTTTAGTATGTTATTGTCTATTTAAATTTTCTATGTAGGAACCCAACATGAAGGAGACACAAATAATTCTTCAAACGAGGAAGCACCCACCATTAGCAATTGGAGCGATTACGATCAATCGGGTAACTTCCTTCCTTATCTATTATTGGGCTACATATTGAGGACAATGTGTCAACTAAATTGTGGGGGATAACATAGGAAATTTGCTTCAAATTTTTACATTTTCTTTGGTTTTTCTTGTCTTTTGTATGCTCGAACTTGTAGAAGTACAAGTGATTGGTTAGGAGCATGTACATAGGTTGCTTGTATTTTTGAATAAATTTGGCATGATGATAAGTGATTTTAAATTTTTGATTATTAGACTACTAAAGTTCTATATGTTACACTGTAAATAGATATTAAGCTATCATTTGTACCAAGTGATATAGAAAATACAAGGAAACGAGCATGCCAATATGAATGATAAATGGTTGAATTTGTGTTTGTTTGGTTGATTAAATTTGTGTATGATGAGATATTTAGGGATGACCTAAGACATTGTTTGGAGCACATCCAGAGCCAAAAAGCTATCCTATTTATAATTCACCTTTAGTACCAAATTTAAGCTTTTTGACACTTCTTGATGAACCACATTACAAACCCCAAGCCTTTTGACGCTTCAGAATGTTACAAGCTGAAAAACCCTATGTGATCTAAGTATCCTTATACATGAATAGACATCATATTAAACATTCACATAAATGACTATTTGTATTCTACCTGGATAATCAAAGTACTTCTATGATTTTTTGATGGATCCTTATAGGTGAGAACCTTAATACTTGTATATTTTGTAGCATATTAAACTTAGATGTTTGTGATCAACAGTGGTAGGTTGTGTAACAGCCCGTTTTTGGATAAATCAGAGTAGTGGTTTTGGGACCACAAATCTGAGGTCAAAATATTTATTTTATTATTATTTTAATTTTTACAGCATGATTGAATGATTGTGTGAAAGTTTCGTTTAGTAATTTTATCGTTTGGTTGGTTAATTCGGTAAAAAGGACTAAATCGCGTAAAGCGTAAAACTTAAGTTCTAATAGCTAAAGGTGTCTAATAGCTATAGAACCTTAAACCTTAAATTTTAGGGCCTTAAGTGGTAAATATACCATTAGTATGTTAGTGGATGTTAATGGTTTGGCATAAATGAAAATTTGAATTTATTTTAAGGTTAAATGGTAAAATGGTTAATAAATGATAGATAATTAAAAAAAAATCAATTATAATTCTTATTCTTTCATATTTTAACTAAAATTTTAGAAGAAGAAAAATAATACTAGGGTTCTTCATTCGGCTAAGCCAAATTGATGCAATTAGGTATGTGTTTTGTCCCGTTTTTAATGATTTCTATGTTTTTGTGATTGTTGCAACTAGTACTAGCTAGCCCGGGAACTAATTTGAAAATTTTTAAAGATTTTGAATAATGAAATTGATGAATATATATGATTTTTGATGTTTGATGATATGTTATGAATATTTATTATGAGCTATACAAGTTTTGTTAAGTGATTTTTGACAAAAATGTCAAAAAGGGATTAAATTGAGAAAATGTAAAATATGGTGGTTAAAAGTATGAATAAATTGAAAATATGGGCTGCTAGTAACATGTATTAAATTCGGCTAAGCATGAGTTTGTACTAAATTGCATGAATTTGTAATTTTAGGTGATAAGGACTAAATTGTAAAAAATGTGAAAGTTAGGGGTAAATGTATAAAATAGCCATAATTTATATTTTGGGTTGATTTGAATAAATATTTGATTAAATGAGTTAATTTTGAATATATTTAGATCAAGAAAAATGAAATTCGAATCAAGATTGGGGGAAAACGAAAGTTATCAACTAATCGACTTGATTCGCCGTTTTAATATCTGAGGTAAGTTCATATGTGATAAGCATTGTTACAATTATGCTTTAAATGTTTTGATATCACATAAATTGTGTTTATGAACTTATAGTTATGTTTGACAACGATTTAGATATTTATATATATATGGCATTTAGTGTGAGATTCAAGATAGCTTCGGCTATATATGGCACTTAGTGTGTGAGACCGAGATAGCTTCGGCTATGTAAGGCACTTAGTGTGCGAAATTATAATAGCTTCAACTATGTATTGGCACTTAGTGTGGGAGATATTGAGTATTCGACAGTGTACCGAAAAGGTATGAGTTTGTTACAAAATTGTACAGGTATGTATATGTAAAGTATGAGATTCAAGTAGAGGAAGTTATGAATTTGCATATAAGCATATGATTAAGCAAACGGAAGGTTTTCTGTTTTCATGAATTATATGTTATATAGTTCAAATTGATGATTTGTGATTTGTTGAGTATATTTCATATGAACTTACTAAGCTTTATAGCTTATTTTGTTTATTTTTTTTATGTTTTATAGTCTTTCGAAGCTAGCTCAGATTCGGGGATTATCAAAGACTTCATCACACTATTGAACATCTATTTTGGTAGTTTTCAAGTTATGTATATATGGTATATGGCATGTATAGGCTTAAGTCATTTTGGGGTATGTTTGATGAACTTGCATATATAGGCCATTTGTGTTGGCTTGCGATAATGAAATTGTTAAAGTAATAAGTTGTGTAAATGGCTTTGTTTTGAGTTAGGTAATTGACCTTTATTGAGTGAATGAGGTTGAATTGTTAATGCATATTTGGAATGGTTTAACCATATGAATTATATATGTGAATTATGTCTAGTAAAACAAGTTGAGTAGATAGGTATTTGAATTGGTAAATGACATTGAATTGAGAATTGAAATGGTTGAAATGGATATAGTATGATTGTGTATTGGTTGATGATTTTTGGCTGCATATTTGTGTCTTAAAATGGTACCAATTGAGCTTGTATAGGTATGTGCAAAGTGGGTGGCAAAATGGCTTGGTAAATGGCCTATTTTTGTCACACAGGCGTGTGTCTCAATCGTGTGTGACACATAGTCGTGTTACACGGTCGTGTGTCCCCTGGTGTTGATTTTGAAAACAAGTCAGTATGCTGCACATGGCCTCACACATGGGCGTGTGACTTGGCCGTGTGGCATAAGTCAATATACCCTGCAAGTTTGGCATGGCCTAGCACACGGCCTGGCATACAGGCGTGTATGGCCATTTTTAAGGCACACGGGCTTGTGTGGCCATTTTTAGGGCACATGGGCTGGGACACGGCCATGTGCTCCCATTTCGAATATTCACACGGCCTATAACACAGGCGTGTTTGTTGGCCGTGTGAGACACACGGGCTAGCCACACGGGCGTATGTCCCTTGTTTTATGCAAAAATTTTCTAAGTGTTGAAAAATTTCCTGAATTATCAGTTTAGTCCCGAACCACTTTCAAAGTATGTTTAGGGACTCGTAGACTCGTATAAGGGACAAATTGATTAAGATTGAATGATGATTGTAAGTAATGATTGAATGTATAAGAAAAGTATGTTTAATTGTGTTGTATGTCCGGCAATGCTCTGTAACCCTATTTCGGAGTTGAATACCGGTGAGGGGTGTTACAGGTTGACTACTCATTATGTTGAAATTGTTAATAAACATGAAATGCCTAAGTCATATTCTCTAAAATTAATACTTGTACCATACTTGTTCAAAGGTTGTCATTTTCATTTTATCATCTTTGTTTATGTAGCTTGAGGACAATTAATGACTTAAGTGTAGGGGAGTTTGACCTACCGTGATTCGGTGTAGTAGATTTAACTAGTTTTCACATTTAAGGAGATTGAATAAAACATTTTCATTGTGTTTTAATTAAGTTTCTTTAGTTTTATTTGCATTCAATAAAATGTGCACATTGAGTCTTTTATTAACCTTAAGGGTCGAATAAAGCCTAAGGGGGAGCTAAAGCACTTTGTGAGTGTGTAAAAGACCATTAGAAGACATTTCGAGTCAATATTAGACGTTATGTCGCAACATGGGAGATCTTATGCCGCAACATAGAGAGCAGAATAGAGAAAGTGAGAAATTGTCTTCAATGTCGTGACACAAGCTGAGGATGTCGCGACATATCCTTGAAGACAGCTGCAGAGGAGTAGACTGGCTGCTATGTTGCAACACAGGTCCTAATGTGTAGTGACATTGATCTGTGATGAGAATAAAACACAAAGCAGGGGCATTTTGATTTGCATAATCAAACTTAAAGCTCGAAAACGTCAGCTAACCTAAGGTTAAGGACGACGGCTACTTAAAGGCTACAAATAGGCTCATTTGGCACACATTATGGACACACCTCATTAGCTTAAATTCTCTTTTTAGGTTTTAGGTTTTGTTTTATTGCTTCTTTTAGGTTTTCGTAGTTTTAGTTATTTGTTTTCTTCAAGAGATCTGATTATAAAGGAGATCAACTCCCGAAAATCGTGCACCGCAAATAGGAACTAATAAAGAGGCATGCGATCCCATAGAAAGATATCACGATTCCTTGTGGAAAAAAAACTACATATTGATATGGAAATAAAGATATCAAATTCCAACCAAGATAACTAGAAGTTCCAACTAATAAAAACCCTAATAAACAAAAAAAAAAAGATAAAAGCTCAGCAGAAATTACTTATTTTTTGAGAATTCACATTATTCATCAATATCAATCAAGCTTTCTTAAACTCTTTATTTCAATCCATTCCCTATGATTAATTCTTTCATTCTTTCCATGTTGTTTATGAAAGCCATGAAGAACTAATCCCTCTATGGGGGATTTGCGAGTGGAGGTATGATCTCTTAACTATTTTGTAGGGTTATTTAACGGATCAACTGTTTCAAAAAGGAAGAACGTGAAACAAATCCTTGGCCTGACAACTTGAGAAGTCATCAAGGTGGGAGTTAACCCAAAATTGGTATTACCCATTTGTGAACACTTTTACCCTAAGCCAGTCTGGACTATGAGGTTGGAAGATAAGTAGTTCTTGCTGACTCGTTTTATTAGTGAAGGATCGAAATATCCTACTAGGGTGGCGACTAGTTGGTTGATAGGGAACCCAAGACGACAGTTAATTGAAATTGTCGAAGCGAGCTGATCACCCATCCTCAGATTTGTTTTACTTTATTTATCTTTATCTCTTGTAGTTTTAACTTTTTATGATATTTTATTTCATTATTTTACGAACCATAAAAATAGTTCTTATTTTACTCTCGTACTATAATTGATTTAAAGTATTAATTAGATCTTTAATTATTTAGGTTAAGATTGATTTAGTACTCGCCTCCTTTGGGTACGATCCTCGAAGTACTGATCACCTACTTCGTTGTAAAATCTATATTACAACTTGACCCATATACTTGCGGATACCCCCTCATAACTCTCTATTTTATAGCAGTATTCACATTCTGGACGTTAGTACGTATGGAGGGGGTTAGTGACATTATAGACTTCACATTGATTTAGACATTTCCAGTAGTAAATGTTATAATAGTACTAATATGTTGATACAAAGTAAAATGAATGACAGTGAAATTATCAATTTGTCACGATTTATATTGACATTATTAGTATAATCGAAATGCATGTTAAAGTAAATCAGAAGTTTATTGATACAAATGCATTTCCTACTTGGCGTGACCAGTTAGACCATCCTGGATCATATATGATGCAAAAATTAATTGAGAATTCATATGGAGATTCATTAAAGAACTAGAAGATTATTTAGTTTAAAGAATTCTCATTTATTGCTTGTTCTCAATGAAAATTAATTGTTAGAAACTCACTAGCTAAAGTTGAGACTTAATGTCTTACATTTCTAAAATGAATATGAGCTCATTCATCCACCATGTAGATGGTTTTCATATTATATGATTTTCATAGATGCATCTACAAAAATAATCATATGTGTTACCAACTTGCAACCTGTCGTTTGCAAGATTGCTTGTCTAAATAATTAATTTCAAATCATGCAATTAAGACAATTCATCTTACTAATACTAATAAGTTTATATCTCAATCTTTTATTGATTGAATTTGAAAAACTTTTGTAAAAATTTGTTATTTATGTGTATAATGGTTTAGAGAAATTATTGATTGAACGCCTCTGATTAATATCTAAACCATTACTTATGAGAACTAAACTTCTTATTTCAACATGAGATTATGTTGATTTACGTGTTGTACACATTAAGCCAATAAGTTATAAATACTCTCCATAAATATTTCTCATCTTTGAATTTTGATATGTGCGTATATGTCTCAATTGCTCTACTACAATGCACAAGGATGAGTGAATTCTCATTGGAAGTTTGGAATATATATTAATTACAAGTCTCCTTTTATTTTTAGATATTTTGAATGTTTTGGAGATTAAATTATAACAGTCTGGTTTTGACCCTAGTTGAAATAGTGGTTTCGGGACCACAAATCCGAGTCCAAAAAATATTTTAATATTATTTTCTGTGTCTGTGATATGTGAATTTATGTCTGTGAAATTTCTATGATTTAATTTGTCTGTTTCTGTGCTTAATTATGAAAAAAGATTAAATCGCGTAAAGTGTAAAAGTTAAGTGCTAGATGTTAAAACACCTATTTGGCTTGGCTTTTATAATAAGGGTCCTTGCATGTCAAATATATCATTGATATAGTAAGTGGACAATGTTGGACATGTGTTAGGTGAATGGATAATTTTATAACAAAGGGCAAAATGGGAAAAATGATTATTAAAGTTACAATAATAAAATGAAAACATGAAAGTGGTCATACTTTCACCTTGTTCAGCCGAAATTAAGAGAAAGAAGAAGCCATTGAAGCTTCAAAGTATTCGGCCATTGCATGAGAGAATAGGTTAGTCCATTTTGCTCGATTTTTGATAATTTCTACGTTTCTGTGGTCGTTGTTTTATGTTCTTCAAAACCCATGTCTGAATTTCTATTTTTGTTGAAGATTATGAAATGTGTCATTGATGATTATATGAGCTTTGTGATGTTTTTATATGGATTATGAAAGATATGTGTGAGATTATTAAGCTTTGTTTTTGAATTTTGATGAAATAGAGCTAATTGAGCTCAATTGTGAAAATGAGGTTTTCAAGGACTAAATTGTGAATTAAATATGTTATTTGGGCTTGTATGGAAGCCATGTATATTCGGCCAAGCTATAGTCTTGGTGAATTTTGCATATTTGTGATTTTGTGAAAAATGGACTAAATTGTCAAAGTGTGAAAATGTAAGGGCTAAAATGTGAAGTGCCCTAAATATATGTATATGGATTAAATTGAATGAACTAAATGATTGAATGGTTGAATTTGTATTGTATTAGATCAAGAACAGAGAAAATCGGACATAGATCCGGGGAAGTCTAAAATAGTTGAATAGTCGACTCGTTTTATCTGAAATCCGTACGAGGTAAGTCAAATTACAATTACGTGTTAAATTAACTAAATTCTACGCATATAAACTATAATCTGTATTGGACGGCCTTGAGAGCCTGATGAATGAACTCTGAGTAGATTATGATAATATGTTAGTATCTGAAAAGTATCGGTATGCTTCCAAAGGAACGTTGACTTCGATCTGAAATATCGTGTAAGACCGTGTCTGGGACACAGGTTTCGATTTGAGATTTACGTGTAAGACCATGTCTAGGACATCAGCATTGTATTTGATTTCGTGTAAGACCCTGTCTGGGACAGAGGCATCGATATTGAATTACATGTAAGACCACGTCTGGGGCGTTGGCATTGTACTTGTTTATGAGTATCTGTATTGCTTCGGAATCGTCTGATGATAGCGTATAAAATATGAGAATGAGTATATGAAATGTATAACCTATGCAGGTACGTTTGTATCGTACTAAATTTCTGAATATGAAAGACTCTGTCTCTGTGAAATATGTATAGAAGTTGGAAATAAAACATGATATATATGCAATAAAGGAGCATGGTTGAGCTTATGATTTATTCTATGAAATGGTTATGAATCTTTATGGTTAAATTGTACTTGTATGCTTTAGTAATTAGACCAATTGTAATTGGCTTACTAAGCTCTTTGTAGCTTACTCTGTGTGATTATTGTTTGTTTTACAGTTATCGTAACTACTGAAGGCTCGGGGATAGTTGAGGATCGTCACCACACTATCGATCTCATTTTCGTACTTTTAAAAGTGTAAATACCTTCAAGTATGGCATGTATAGGCTAGAATATCCATGTATTAAGTTTTGAATTGTATATATGTTAAGCCATAAGAGTTGCCTAGAAAATGGTATGTATGTGTTAAGATTTGGTATGACTTTGAATGGGTTGTTGAATGATGATGATATAGTTGTAATGAAGTATGTTTTGAGCATGAAATTGGCTGAAATTTTGTTGTATGAATATTGTTTAGCATTGCTAGTAGGAATGACCCAAAAAGGGGTGACAAATTGGCTTAAACCAAGCCTGTATTATGCCACACGGTCAGAGGCCACGGGCGTGCCTGGTGGCCGTGTTAGTTTGGCAGTAACCTATTAAAATTTACACGGTTAGGGAACACGGGCGTGTCATAAGGCCATGGGCTAAAGTCAGTAGCTAGCTAAGTATCACACGACCTATTGGCCGTGTGAAAAAGTCAGTATAGGACCTATTTTTGGCACGGCTGGTTCACATGGGCTTGTCTAATGCCCGTGTGTGACACACGGCCTAGTCACAAGGGCGTGTGGATTTGACAGTTTTGAAATATTTGCTTAAGTTTTGAAATATTTGGTTAAATTCTGAAAATTCTGAATAGGTTCGGTTTAGTTCCGACCTTTCCTTAAATGTATGTTTTAGGTCTTGTATACTATATTTGGAGATGATTGCTTATGAAATAATGTTAAATAATATCTGTGATTCTGAATTGGTTCGAAATGTTCTGTCAGTCTGGTAATGCCTCGTAACCCTAATCCGATGTAGGTTACGGGATTAGCGGTGTTACATAAATTATGACATTTTGTGTGATTACTATTTTAATTTGATAGTTTTCCTGATATTAGGGGGAAAGAAATAATAGTTGAATGAAATCACAGCTTGTAATGAGTTACCATTATCTAAATCCTTATAAAGAGTAATTTGAACCATAAGTTCAAAAAGGATAACTCACTTTATTACAAGTTAACTGTCAAATGTATTCACAAATTTAATGAGAATAACCGAGTGTTATATACCATTTAATATTTTGAATTAAAGTCCCAGTAGGACAATTAGTTAGAATAAATAATAAATTGATCGGTTCCAAAAATAAAAATTCTTCTAAATGCTCATATAGTGGTGGCGGGTACTACAGAAGAGACCCAAGACATAACTAATAACTAAAACTCTAGAAGAGATTCAAGTACCTAAAACTGAAGATTAAAATAGTGAAAATAAGATATCTTGATAAGTTATGTCAATTTGAGAAAATGTCGAACTGAAATTAAAAGTGGTCGACAATGGTTTTGCATGCAATATTATTGTTGAAATAATGAAATAAAAGGAGGATCTTGAATAAATCTATTGAGAAATATAGATATGGATTAAATTGGTCAAAATAGAAAGACGCAACTCAAGTACAATTAAATTTGAGGAGTTTTTTTGGACTAGTAGTCCAAATACCTAAATGTATAAAGCCAGTGAGAGTGCAAATGAAGTAGTTTTGCAAAACAAAATAAAAAATGAAGTTTTTGCTAAGTTCTGTCATTGATTATGAAAAGATATAATATTCTTTTGTGGTGATACAATAACCTTTAGATATATTATTAAACTAACAGTTCATACAAGATTTAATTTGCATTTAAGGGTTGTTGTTACAACTTTTTATGAATCACCATATAGTAAAGTTTATATTAAAATCCTTGAAGGATTTAGAATGCCAAAAGCATTTTGAAATTATTAGGAAATTGTTCATTTATATGAATTGAAATAATTGAACATATGTGGTAAATTTGACCTAGCCAATAGTAGTTAAAAGACTATTATAAAATGATCCAAATATACTATTTTTATAGAAAGATCGGGATTAAAGTTTGTCATGATTATTGTTAAAACTCCTAAAGAGATCAAAATATATTTCCCTAAAATTTCCCTCTCATGAGTTTCAAAATAATGTTGGTATAAATGTTTAGTAAGTATGTTCAAATGGTCATTTGGAAAATTAGTATTTAAGATTGAATACATAAAATAAGAGATATTAAGTAATGTTTTAATGAGACATATTATCAATGTCAATATCAAGATAAGCTTTGTACTTAAAATTCTAATAGTAACTACTAAGTAAATATCTACTTTATCTATAGTTATTTTTATGCTTATAAATAAAGACTTAGCATTATAAACATTCGATTGATGAACAATATCTGTCGTTGTTGTAAATTAAATGGATGTCATAACCCCTTTAAGCATATTAAAGTAATGAGATAAAACTCTTTACTTAATTTATAATCAAGAGATTATTAAATAGAGTAATTAAGAAACTTTAATTCATTAAATGTAATACCTTTATTAATTGAATGTAAATGAACTTATAAATAGCACATTGTAAGTGAAAATAAAATAGTAAAATTCTCTCGTATTTTTATCCTCTTTATTTATTGTTTTATTAATTTTCTATAACACGTTATCAAGACGAGTTTCTACGAGTTCATAGTGAAGTTCATGTCATTTCAACTTTATATAATTTGCCCGTATAACTCCCATTAAACTATATACGGTATACATATTTTCATAATTCTTTTATTTTATTTTCTAGATGAAATATTTGCTTTGGGTAACATTTGCACATTTATTTTTACAACTAAAATCTAATAATGATAATTATATATACATATTTTTTATTTAAAGAAATTTTAATTAATTTAATTTGTGTTAAGTTATTATTATGACTATTCCTCTTTATGTCAATATTTGACATACTGATTATTATTTAGCAAATTTGGTATATATAATTGAATTATTTTACTAATCGAGAATACTTATTAATTTACTAATATATTTTTTATTTTGATTCAAGTGATTATAATGTCAAATCTTGCCAAACTTGAATTTATGCCTTAGACATCTCGGCAAGAACTATTTGTCATGGATGTTAGATGTGAAATTCACCTAGATGCTAAAGGTCTAGAAAATACTATATTAGCAGATAAAGAAGCATCTAATCAAGACAAGGCAAAAGCAATGATTTTCATCCGTCATCATCTGCATGAAGGATTAAAAGTGGAATATCTCACTGTGAAAGACCCTCTTGAGTTGTGGAAAAATTTGAAAGAATGATTTGACCGTCAAAAAACTGTGATACTCCCTAAAGCTCGTTATGATTGGATGCACTTATGGTTGCAAGATTTTAAGACTGTAAGTGAATACAATTCAGAACTTTTCAAAATTAGTTCTCAACTAAAATTATGTGGAGAAAACATAACTAATGAGGACTTGTTAGAGAAAACATTTTCAACCTTTCACGCTACTAATATGCTCCTGCAGCAGCAATACTGTGAAAAAGGTTTTAAAAGGTATTCTGAATTGATTTCATGCCTTTTGGTGGCTGAACGAAATAATGAGCTATTGATGAAAAATCATGGAATTCGTCCCACTGGTTCTGCACCATTCCCTGAAGTGAATGTAGCAATACACAATAATTATGAAAATAGAAAATATAGAAGTCGCTACCGTGCTCGTGGGACGTAGTGGGGACGTGGTCGAGGACGATTAGTAATCGTTATCATGGTGGTCATAACAATGATACTTCTAACCACCGTAAAAGAATAATAATGAAAGACAATAAAGAAGTGGTCAAAATAATCCTTCAAAGATTGTTGAGAATATATGCTACCGATGTGGTATGAAGGGCATTGGTCACGCACTGTCAGACGCGTCGAGTATTTAGTGAAACTTTATCAAGCATCCATTAAAAGGAAGGAAAGCATATGGAGACAAATTTTATATCCCAAAATGATGAAATAGAGGCAAAAGATGAAGATATTCACTATAATAATAAACCGACCATGCCTACGAGGATGATAAATTTAATGACCTTAATAATATAACTCACCTAGATGTGGCGATTTCTTTAAGAATCATTAGAAAAATTGATGTTATTTTGACATTTTTTTTAAGTATATTTTGTTTTCTTGCATAAAAAATAATTTATATATTTAATAAATATTTGTAATGTTTCTCATATTATATTTTGCTTGTTTTTATGAAGAATATGAATATTCAACAAAATTTCGATAGACCCAAAATCAATGAAGACATGTGTCTTGCAGATAGTGCTACAACACATACGATACTCAAAGATAAAAATATTTTTCTCATTTGACAATGAATAATGCCCATGTTAATACAATATCGGGTAGTTCAAAACTTATTGAAGGCTCGAAGAGCTATTATATTATTACCTAAAGGTACAAAATTTATCATTGATGATGCTTTATATTCCACCAAGTCTCAAAGAAATTTATTGAGTTTTAAAGATATTCGTCTTAATGGATATCATATTGAGACTATGAATGAGAAAAATGTTGAATATCTATATATTACAAATTTTGAATGTGGAAAGAAATATATTTTGGAAAGGCTACCGCTTTTCATCAGTTTATATTATGCACATATTAGTGCAATTGAATCATATGTTACTACAAACCAGAAGTTTGGAGAACCACATACGTTTACTATTTGGCATGACCGATTAGGCCATCCTAGATCTATTATGATGCGAAAAATCATCGAGAATTCAATTGGACACCCATTAAAGAACCAAAAGATTCTTGAATTCAAGGATTTATCTTGTGTCGCTTGTTCTCAAGGAAAATTGATTATTAGACCATCACCAGATAAGGTTGGGATTGAATCTCCAACATTTCTGGAACGTATTCAAGGTGATATATGTGGGCCCATTCATCCACCATGTGGACCATTCAGATATTTTATGGTATTAATAGATGCATCTAGTAGGTGGTCACATGTATGCTTATTATCGACTCGCAACCTGACGTTTGCGAGACTACTTGCTCAAATAATTCGATTAAGAGCACAATTTCCAGATTATGCAATCAAAACTATTTGTTTTGATAATGCTAGCGAGTTTACATCCCAAGCTTTTAATGATTATTGTATGTCAATTGGGATAAAAGTTGAACATCCTGTAGCTCATGTTCATACACAAAATGGTTTAGCTGAATCATTTATCAAACGCCTCTAACTAATAGCTCGGCCATTACTTATGAGAACAAAACTCCCTGTTACAGCTTGGGGATATGCTATTTTGCATGCAGCAGCACTTGTGTGCTTAAGGCTAACAAGTTATAATAAGTACTCCCCATTACAATTGGCTTTTGGTCAGGAGCCAAATATTTCCCATCTTAGAATTTTTGGATGTGCAGTATATGTTCCAATTGCTCCACCACAACGCACAAAGATGGGTCCTCAAAGGAGGTTGGGAATATATGTTGGTTATGAATCTCCTTCTATAATTAAATATGTTGAACCATTAACTGGAGATTTATTTACTGCAAGATTTATTGATTGTCATTTTGATGAGACAACATTCCCAATATTAGGGGGAGAAAAAATACAACTGGTCAAAGAAATTACATGGAATGGATCATCATTATCTTATTTAGATCCTCGTACAAGTCAATGTGAACAAGAAGTTCAAAGGATTATACATTTGCTAAACATTGCCAATCAACTGCCAGATTCATTTACTGACCTAAAGAGAATTACAAAATCTCACATACCAGCTGAAAATGCTCCAATACGAATTGATATCCCAATAAGGAAAATTGTTAGTGCAAAAGAAAGTAATCCACACTTGAAGCGTGGAAGGCCAATTGGTTCCAAAAATAAAAATCCTTGTAAAAGGAAAGGATCAATTATTCAAGATGGTAATATTGTGGAGGCAAGTGCCTCAGAAGAGTCCAAAGATATAACTAATCAAAAAACCCTAGAAGAGGTTCAGGTACCTGAAAATGGTGATAACGAAGAAATCTCAATAAGTTATGTTACTTCAGGAAAAAGATGGAACCGAAAAAATATAGTTGCCGACAACAATTTTGCTTATAATGTTGCTATTGAAATAGCAAAAGAAAATGAGGATCCTGAGCCTAAATCTATTGAGGAATGTAGAAATAGAAAAGATTGGCCAAAATGGAAAGATGCAATTTAAGTAGAATTAAATTCACTTTCTAAACATGAGGTTTTTGGACCTATAGTCCAAACACCTAAATATGTAAAGCCAGTAGGATATAAATGGATATTTGTGCGAAAACGAAATGAGAAAAATGAAGTCGTAACATATAAATCACGACTTGTAGCACAAGGATTTTCGCAAAGGCCCGGCATTGATTATGAAGAGACATATTCTCCTGTGGTGGATGCAATCACGTTTAGATACCTTATTAGTTTAGCAGTACGTGAAAAACTTGACATACGTCTAATGGATGTTGTTACAGCCTATTTGTATAGTACACTTGATAGTGAAATTTATATGAAAATCCCAGAAGGATTTAAAATCCCTGAAGGATATAGAGTTTCCCGGGAAAATTGCTCAATCAGATTAAAGAAAAGTTTATATGGATTAAAACAATCTCGGCGTATGTGGTACAATTGTCTTAGTGAATATTTGTTAAAAGAAGGTTATAAAAACGATCCAATCTGCCCATGTGTTTTTTATAAAAAGGTCTGAATCAAACTTTATGATAATTGCTATTTATGTTGATGATCTAAATATTATTGGAACTCCTGAAGAGCTTCAAAATGCAGTAAATTATTTAAAGAAAGAATTTGAGATGAAAGATCTCGGAAAAACAAAATTTTGTCTTGGCCTGCAGATCGAGCATTTAAAAGATGGAATTCATGTCCATAAGTCAACTTATACGAAAAAGATCTTAAATAAATTTTATATGGATAAAGCACATCCATTGAGTAACCCGATGGTTGTACGATCGTTAGATATTAATAAAGATCAATTTCGTCCTTGTGAGAATGATGAAAAGTTTCTTAGTCCTAAAGTACCATATCTAAGTGCCATAGGAGCATTGATGTATCTTGCAAATAACACAAGACCTGATATAGCTTTTGCTATAAACTTGTTAGCAAGATTTAGTTCTTCTCCAACACGCAGACATTGGAATGGAATTAAACATGTATTTAGATATCTTAGAGGGACCATTGATATTGGGTTATTTTATTCAAATGATTCAAAATCCCTATTAGTTGGTTATGCTGATGCTGGATATTTATCGGATCCACATAAAAGTCGATCTCAAACGGGATATTTATTTACATGTGGAGGTACTGCCATATCATGGCGTTCGACAAAGCAAACATTAGCTGCTGCCTCTTCAAATCATGATGAAATAATTGCAATGCATGAGGCAAGCCGAGAGTGTGTTTGGCTAAGGTTATTAATCCAACATATCCAGAAGATATGTAATTTGCCTTTACAGGAAAATATGCCAACTATCTTATACGAAGATAATGCAGCATGTATAGCTCAATTAAAAGGTGGTTATATCAAAGGTGACAGAACGAAACATATTTCACCAAAATTATTCTTCACTTATGATCTTGAGAAGAAATGTGACATAGAAGTTCAACAAATTCGTTCTAGTGATAATTTAGCAGATCTTTTTACCAAGGCATTGCCAACTTTAACATTTGAAAGACTACGAAACAAGATTGGAATGCGTCGACTCAAAGATATAATGTGATGTCGCCATTAGGGGGAGTCTAAAACATGTTGTACTTTTTTCCTTTAATCAATGTTTTGTCCCACTGAGTTGTCCTATTAAAAGTTTTTAACGAGGCAACTTGTAATAGGAGATTATGTACGAGGCAACTTGTAATAGGAGATTGTGTACTCTTTCTCCTTCATTAGGTTTTTATCCCACAGAGTTTTTCCTAATAAAGATTTTAATGAGGCGCATTCTTATTTAAAAGACATCCAAGGGGGAGTGTTGTAAATTAAATGGGTGTCATAACCCCCTTTAAGCATATTAAAGTAATGAGATAAAACTCTTTACTTAATTTATAATCAAGAGATTATTAAATAGAGTAATTAAAAAACTTTAATTCATTAAATGTAATACCTTTATTAATTGAATGTAAATAAACTTATAAATAACACATTATAAATAAAAATAAAATAATAAAATTCTCTCGTATTTTCATCCTTTTATTAATTTTTCTATAACAGCCGTCTTATTTATTCTCCCATTCTATAACACGTATTTATGATAAAAATTTAAAATATCTCGAATATTTATTAACTCTTAAAAGGCTTATTTAAGAACTGGTTGTATATAATTTATAGATAAATTTAAAGTTATATTCTAAAAACTTCACCCTTTTTATTTATTTATTCATTTTCACTTTAGGGTTTCAAGTTTCGCTCTTAACCTTCATCTCTTTAGGGCTCAAATTCTCCCCTAATTAATCATTGAATTCTATTTCATTCAAAACCAAGACAAAGGCGTGGTTTTCCCTGATTGTAAATTCTAGGGTTTTACATTTATCCGAAGCGTGGATTCCTTTGTTTTCGTTTTCTAGGGTTTCGATAAGCTGTTGTTAAGATGCAACGAATAATCGGATCAGGAATCGTCTGATCTTGTGGTGGTGACCGTCCGATAATCAGGGGCGTTGGTCCCCTTTGTATGGAAACTCGGAGCCGGAAGCGGGCGGAGGCCTCCTCAGCTGCCCCTTCATCTTCTCCCTCCGGTCCCACCACTCGCTCTCATAAACGCGTTCGTCTCTCTTCCTCCTCTGCCGCTACCGCCGCCACTGTCGCTGTTACTCGCTCCCGTACTTCCCGCACATCACGTACTTCCGCTGCCTTAATGGACCCCAGTACAATCGAATCTTCTTCCGGTTCCCGCCGTGATCGCCGTTCCAGCAAAGCTAACCAAACCACGACAAGTGACAATCCGAATCTTGCCTCTGATAGAGGAAAGGAAAAGGAACATGATCCTAGGATTCGCGATAGAGATAGAGACAGGGACAATAGAGACAACAACAATTCTAATCATCCTGAGAGAAATTTAGGATTAAATATGGATACCTCTGGAGGCGATGAGGATGATAATGATAGCGAAGGCGGTGTAGGGATTTTGCACCAGAATCTGACGTCAGCGAGCAGCGCGTTACAAGGCTTGTTGAGGAAGCTTGGTGCTGGACTTGATGATTTGCTTCCCTCATCGGCAATGGGTTCCGGGTCTTCATCTCATCAAAGTGGGAGGTTAAAAAAGGTTCTGTCTGGATTGCGTGCTGATGGAGAGGAAGGGAGGCAAGTGGAGGCGCTGACCCAGCTGTGTGAAATGCTTTCAATTGGTACTGAGGAATCGTTGAGCACGTTTTCTGTTGATTCCTTTGTTCCCGTGCTCGTTGGATTGCTTAATCACGAGAGTAATCCTGATATCATGATTCTTGCTGCAAGGGCGCTTACTCATTTGTGTGATGTGTTGCCTTCTTCATGTGCTGCTGTTGTGCATTATGGTGCTGTTTCATGTTTTTGTGCTAGGTTGCTCACTATAGAGTATATGGACTTGGCTGAACAGGTTGGCATTTTGGTTACTTCCTAAATAATTGATTGTTAGAAAATGAAATTGATCAAATATGTGGTTAAACTTAAACACCCTTGAGCTGATTGAGCGACATCTTTTATTTCATTATGAACTAGGGTGAACTGCAACTAGCTAATTCTACTAGAAGTTGGCCCCCCAACTGATAAACATGGGATGGTTGAGCATTTTCCTGAAAGCCTATTTGACTTAAAATTTGCTTGTTTCTAACTAACTGTTAAAAATTAATGTTGTGGGTATTCTTTATTGTTCTTAGTTATGGAGTTGAATTAGAAAGTTGAAAAACTGTAGATTTGGTCCCCTCCACATTCTTATCTTTCTGGTTGAATTGCTGCAACAGTCTCTACAAGCTCTGAAGAAGATATCTCAAGAACACCCAACTGCCTGTCTGCGAGCTGGTGCTCTCATGGCAGTGCTTTCATACTTGGATTTCTTCTCCACTGGGGTTCAGGTAATTAATTTGTGAACATTTTGAGTGTTAATCAACATCTATGGAGTGGAGAATTTTCTTGCTATTTAGATTCTTATTTTGTTTGTTTCCTATATTTGATCCCATATTCCAGCGAGTGGCACTATCTACTGCTGCAAATATGTGCAAGAAACTCCCTTCAGATGCAGCTGATTATGTCATGGAAGCTGTACCACTATTAACAAATCTTTTGCAGTATCATGATTCGAAGGTAACCTGAACATCATATTAGTGATGAGTCATTTGTTGTCAATTATGATTCATCCTGAACAGTTAGCTATCTTTCTAGGTGCTGGAGCATGCATCTGTTTGTTTAACGCGCATTGCTGAAGCCTTTGCATCTTCCCCGGATAAATTAGATGAGCTTTGCAATTATGGACTGGTTACTCAGGCTGCATCTCTCATTTCCATAAGTAATTCTGGAGGTGGACAGGCATCATTGAGCACACCAACATATACGGTGAATTGATGGTGCTCCTTTGTTTATCTATTTGAATGCATTTTATGTACCATTTCATGACATTTTGGTTTTTGAATTCAGGGCTTAATTCGGCTGCTCTCAACTTGTGCAAGTGGGTCTCCCTTGGGAGCAAAAACTTTACTTCTGCTTGGGATCAGTGGCATACTTAAAGATATACTATCAGGTTCTGGTGTTTCGGCTAACTCATCTGTTTCACCCGCATTAAGCAAGCCGGCAGAGCAGGTAACAATTTTAATTCAAGCTGAAGAGCTGGTAGTTATTATTGCTAGCTGTTTATTTAACTGTTTACACGTGTGCGATGCTATATTAATACAAGTGGAGCTGAGGAAATGGTATAACCTTTAAAGACACACAGTATCAACTCCAAGCTTTACTATCAATTTTTGTGAACATTGCATGTCAGTTGTTTTTTTTGTTTTGTGGTATCTGTTTTTAGTTAAGGCTGAAGAGATTGTAGTCTTCATTGCATGTTGTTTATATATACCTTTGTACATATGATACGTGTAAGGTTTGAATGTTATATTATTACTAGCAGTGAGGAAAATGGTATAAATGCTAAGACAGAAAGTTTAACCCTTTTTATTTGGTTAAAAGTTACTTGTTTTCAATACTTATATTTATTTCTTGCACTTTGTACAATCTATATTGACATACTAAATTAGTAATAGCTATGCATGTAAGCCATATTTGTCTGATGGGTCTTGTAATTCTTATATGATTATACGATTGTGTAGATTTTTGAGATTGTCAATCTGGCAAATGAGCTTCTTCCTCCATTGCCACAAGGAACCATCTCCCTCCCTGCTAGCTCTAATATATTTGTGAAAGGATCTATTTTGAAGAAGTCTCCTACTAGCAGCTCTGGGAAGCAAGAAGACACCAATCGAAATGCTCTTGAGGTTTCACCCCGTGAGAAACTATTGAATGATCAACCTGAACTTCTTCAGCAGTTTGGAGTGGATCTCCTTCCTGTTCTCATTCAGGTAGCCTTTTCTTTGCAGATGGTAGTTTGGTTATCTCTTGATTGTTGTTACTGTCTCTTATCTTTTATGGTATTTTCTTTTTGTCTGTTAGTATTATATAGTTCCTTATCTTTTGTCTATCAGATCTATGGTTCCAGTGTCAATAGCCCTGTTCGCCACAAATGTCTCTCAGTTATTGGAAAACTAATGTACTTCAGCAGTGCAGAGATGATTCAGAATCTATTAAGTGTGACAAATATATCTAGGTATCCACCTTAAGTAAAATAGAGTCGTTAACATATTCATTGAATGATTGGTTATAGCGACTTATTATTGTGTTTGATCTTATAGCTTCTTGGCTGGTGTTTTAGCATGGAAAGATCCATATGTCTTGGTTCCTTCCCTGCAAATTGCTGAGATCCTCATGGAAAAGCTTCCTGGAACTTTCTCCAAAATGTTTGTTCGAGAGGGCGTGGTTCATGCTGTGGACCAGCTTGTTTTAATTGGTAATCAAAATACCACTACTGTTCAAGCATCTTCACTTGAGAAGGATAATGAGTCTGTATCTGGAGCTTCATCACGTTCTAGGCGATACAGACGACGTAGTGGTAACTCTAATCTTGAAGGAAGTTCTATGGAGGAGTCCAAGAATCCAGCATCTTTAAATATTGGCTCACCTACTAATTCAGTTGAAATTCCTACAGCCAATTCCAGTCTTCGTACTGCAGTAAGTGCATGTGCTAAAGCATTTAAAGATAAGTATTTCCCCTCTGATCCTGGGGCTGTTGAAGTTGGAGTAACAGATGATCTGTTACACTTAAAAAATCTTTGCATGAAATTGAATGCTGCTGTTAACGATCAAAAGGCCAAGGCAAAAGGAAAATCTAAAGCTTCAGGGTCTCCATGGGTTGATTTTTCTACTAGCAATGAAGAGTATTTGACTGGGGTGATTTCTGAGATGCTAGCAGAACTAAGCAAGGGGGATGGTGTATCCACTTTTGAGTTTATTGGTAGTGGTGTTGTTGCGGCCTTGTTAAACTATTTTTCTTGCGGGTACTTCTCCCAGGAGAGAATTTCAGATGTGCACCTTCCCAAGCTTCGTCAACAAGCCCTTAAGAGATACAAATTGTTTATCAGTGTTGCTCTTCCTTCTAGTGTTGATGAAGGAAGTATGGCTCCTATGACTGTCCTGGTTCAGAAGCTTCAAAATGCTTTATCATCTTTAGAGCGTTTTCCTGTAGTTCTTAGCCATTCATCTAGGTCATCTAGTGGGAGTGCACGCCTCTCTTCTGGTTTAGGTGCATTAGCTCAGCCTTTTAAGTTGCGGCTCTGTCGAGCGCCAAGAGAGAAGTCTCTTCGTGATTATTCTTCGAATATTGTGTTGATTGACCCATTAGCAAGTCTAGCAGCTGTTGAAGAATTTCTTTGGCCTCGAGTTCAACGAAGTGACACTTCTCAGAAACTCTCTTTGACTGTTGGAAATTCTGAGTCTGGGAACACACCTAACCGGACTGATGTATCTTCTCCGTCTACCTCAACTCCTGCTTCTACCACCCGGCGCCATTCTTCAAGGTCCAGATCATCTGTTAATATTGGAGATGTGGCCAGAAAGAAGCAATCACAGGAGAAAAGCACTAGTTCATCAAAGGGAAAAGGTAAGGCTGTTTTGAAGCCTTCTAAAGAGGAGCCAAGAGGACCTCAAACAAGAAATGCTGCTCGTAGAAGAGCTGCTCTGGATAAAGATGCTCCAATGAAACCTGTAAATGACGACTCTACTTCTGAGGTATGCTTTTTGATTATTAGATATGATTTTTCATTTGTTAATAAGGCAGTCATGTTCAATATGACTATGTCGGGACTTCCCTGTTTTTAGCTTGTGTTTCTTCTCTGTTGCTTGCCTGGAATTTCCTTTCTTTCTATTTCCTGTTGAATGATCATCATTTGATCCTTATTTGGTTGGTTAGGATGAAGAATTGGATATGTCCCCTGTGGAGATTGATGATGCTTTGGTGATTGAAGATGATGATATTTCTGATGATGAAGATGATGAACATGAAGATGTAAGTTATATTGTGCCTGTAGAAATGTGCAGCCCCTTGTTGATTGTAAACTCCTTTTAAATCTTACTATTGATTGATGGGAACGTTGTTCTTTTCCAGGTGCTTAGGGATGATTCTCTTCCAGTTTGTACACCTGATAAAGTACATGATGTTAAGTTGAGTGATTCAGCTGAAGATGGTTCACCTGCTCCAGCTGCAAGTGATAGCCAAACTAATGCAGCTTCAGGATCTAGCAGCAGAGCTGCTGCTATTAGGGGTTCAGACTCTGCTGATTTTAGGAGTGGCTATGGCTCAAGGGGTGCAATGTCGTTTGCAGCTGCTGCCATGGCTGGGCTTGGATCTGCCAATGGTAAAGGTATTAGGGGAGGTAGAGATCGACAAGGAAGACCTCCTGGCAGTTCTAATGAGCCTCCAAAGTTGATATTCACTGCTGGTAATAAGCAGCTTAACAGGCATTTGACCATCTATCAGGCCATTCAAAGACAGCTTGTGTTGGATGAGGATGATGATGAGAGAGATGCTGGTAGTGATTTTACATCTAGTGATGGAAGAGGAGTGTGGAGTGATATCTACACAATAACATATCAGAGGGCTGAGAGCCAAGCTGATCGATCATCACCAGGGGGATCAGGTTCTGCTACAGCATCTAAATCTGGTAAATCTGGTTCATCCAATTCCAGCTCTGATCCCCAACCTCGTAGAATGTCTCTATTAGATAGCATATTGCAAGGGGAACTTCCTTGTGATCTAGACAGATCCAATCCTACTTATACTATATTGGCACTGTTGCGTGTGTTAGAGGGTCTGAATCAGCTTGCACCTCGTTTGAGAGCTCAGATTGTTTCTGATAATTTTGCTGAGGGAAATGTTTTAACTCTGGATGAGTTGAGCACCTCCGGTTCTAGAGTTCCTCATGAGGAATTTATTAATGGTAAGCTGACTCCAAAACTGGCGCGGCAAATTCAGGATGTTCTTGCTCTATGTAGTGGAAGCCTTCCTTCCTGGTGTTACCAGTTGACAAAGGCATGCCCCTTTTTATTTCCTTTTGAGACACGAAGGCAGTACTTCTATTCAACTGCCTTTGGGTTGTCTCGTGCATTATATCGTCTGCAGCAGCATCAAGGTGCTGATGGCCAAGGGTCAACTAATGAAAGAGAGGTAAGGGTTGGGAGATTACAGAGGCAGAAAGTTCGTGTCTCCCGGAACCGCATTTTGGACTCTGCTGCAAAGGTGATGGAGATGTATTCCAGCCAAAAAACTGTGCTTGAAGTTGAATATTTTGGAGAAGTTGGCACCGGATTGGGTCCAACCTTGGAGTTTTATACGCTTTTAAGTCATGACTTGCAAAAGGTTGGACTTGCAATGTGGAGGTCGAATTCTACATGGAACAAGACAGTGATGGAAATTGATGGAGATGGAGATAAAAATGGAAAATCTGCTGGTTCTGCTACTATTGATAGAGATATAGTCCAAGCTCCTCTGGGGTTATTCCCCCAACCTTGGCCACCAAATGCTGATGCTTCTGAAGGTAGCCAATTTTTTAAAGTAATTGAACATTTCCGGCTGGTTGGGCGTGTCATGGCAAAAGCTCTTCAAGATGGACGGCTTTTAGACCTGCCTCTCTCAACGGCATTTTATAAACTTGTGCTTGGTCAAGTAAGCTGACTGCAATTTTTAACTTATGGAACATGTTAAATCTACTTTGACCTTGTATTTCATGTTTTCATACCGATAAAGTAATCCCTAAGCATTGCCACAATGGTCTTTTACCTGTTCTTGCTAAAGTTGACTTTATAAACCATTGCAGGAGCTTGATTTGCATGATATTCTGTCTTTTGATGCCGAATTTGGCAAAATTTTGCAAGAATTGCATTTACTTGTTCGTCGAAAGCAATATCTAGATTCATTGGGTGGTGACAATAGTGATGCAATTGCTGACTTACGGTTCCGTGGAGCCTCAATAGAAGATCTCTGTTTGGATTTCACGCTTCCAGGATATCCGGACTACATATTGAAGCTAGGGGATGAAACTGTATGTCTTCAACTTCTCATTCTATTACCCCCACCTCATTTTTTTGTCAAGATTTTTTTAATGTAATGTTAAATATATCAGGTGGATATCAACAACTTAGAGGAATACATATCTTTGGTGGTTGATGCAACTGTGAAGACTGGAATTATGCATCAAATAGAGGCATTTAGAGCTGGTTTCAATCAGGTGAAGATGCTTTCTTTGTTCTGAGTTTCTTGACTAATTACAAATTGATGTCCATCATGGATTTCCCTAATATATGCATGTAAGGAGCTGTTTTTGGCATCGATCTCAATGTTAATATATCCGTTATATAACATGCAGGTTTTTGATATCTCGTCACTGCAAATATTTACACCCCAAGAGTTGGACTATTTGCTGTGTGGTCGCAGAGAGTTGTGGGAGGTAATTTGACACTTGAATTCTGTGATCGTGTTGCCATCTTTGATCAGAACTTGTTTTGCACTTTGATTTTAACAATGCTACTTTTAATTTTGCAGGCTGAGACTCTTGCTGATCATATAAAATTCGATCATGGATATACTGCGAAGAGCCCTCCAATTGTTAATGTATGTTTGTTTCATACTACTCACATTTAAGTTTTTTGAGAGGCATTTGATCCATAATGATGTTTTGTTTTGTGATTTCTTAGTTGCTTGAAATTATGGGAGAACTAACACCAGAGCAGCAGCGGGCCTTCTGTCAATTTGTTACTGGTGCACCCAGGCTTCCACCCGGTGGTCTGGCAGTGCTGAATCCAAGGCTGACAATTGTTAGAAAGGTAATTTGAGTTAGAATTAAAAACCTTTTCTCAATATTTCTTCTTGATTACAATGATGTAGACATTTGTCGTCTTGCATTGAAAATCTTATTAAGATGATTTTGGAAGTCAGGTGGAAATGGACATATTGATTGCAAAGTTTATGGCTTCTTTATGTGCACTGGCTTCAATACTTTTAAAATTGCTACTAAAGATGGAATAAATTAATGAGTGCTATGGCTAATGTTCTGATTCAGGCTAAATTATCGCTTTATTTATCTTTTGCTGTAAAATTAGTGCTGTTAAGATAATATTCCATTCACCTAGTCTAGTATTTAGAGCTATTCTTGTTTGGTATGTTGGTGGCTTGAATGCTAATCTGTCTGAAATCTAAATGCAGCATTCTTCGTCTGCAACTGCTGCTGCTGCTGCCAATGGAACTGGACCCTCAGAATCAGCAGATGAGGACTTGCCTAGTGTCATGACTTGTGCTAATTACTTGAAGCTTCCTCCATATTCTACCAAGGTATGTGATTATTTTTTATTGTGAGGAATGGGGTTAAATTATTCTTGTACTAATTTCATGGATATTATTTTACATCTGACGGCCGCTGCTTTATAACAGGAAATTATGTATAAGAAATTGCTATATGCAATCAATGAAGGGCAAGGATCTTTTGATTTGTCATGAGTCTACCGCCACAAGGCTAACGAACAGGAGAGTTGTGTGGTGTTGTGTTGGGGCAGTGTGTATATTTCCGAACAGCACAATCCGAGGGTCAATTTTTCTCACCTGCTGCGAGTATTTTTGATGTTCCAAAGTAGCATATTGATTTTGCTCAAATAATGGCATTTCTCTTCACTGCTGCTTCTCCGTTACTAGTTTTAATGGGGGGACTATCTTTTCCAACTTCAAACTTTTATCAAATTCTGGGTAGACTCAAATCTGATTTTTTTCCCCTTTAGTTTTTCTAATATTTTCCCCAGTTGCATGCGACTTACATGCTAAAGCACAGAAGAATAGGATGTTTTTTGTTAAAGCACTTTTGCATTCAGCTGCTAGAGCTTTGTATATAAAATTAGGGAGGAAAATGAATAAAATAATGATGAAATTGTTATTCCTTTTTCTTTTTCATCCTTTGTTTATATTTGGTTTTCTAAATTGCTACGAGTTTTCCTATGAAAAATTTGCACTTTTTGGGCTTGGTAAAATTTAGTTAAACAAATAGAAATACCTTTCAATTTTGCTCAAAATTGGTTTTGCTACTTTTAGTTCTTTCATACTCTTTCTATTAATTATTTTCTTTTGTGAATTTAATCTTTTTCTTTTTCTTCAAATATGAGCAGTCTAACAAAATTAAAATTTCCTAAATGCTTCAACTAATTAAACATAAATATTCAAAACTTATAATTAATCATTTGGTAGTGGTTGATATTATTAAGTCTTTGGTGTTCTCTATCCTTGAAAAATTTTATAAATAGAAATTTTTGTTCTATATTTTGAAAAAGATTTCAATATTATTATAATTTTTAAATTTTTTATAAAACAAAAATAGAGTATGAGCTAATTTAATAAAAGTTGTAAAGGTTGAGGGGTTAAGTTTGTAATTATGTTTAATTTTAAAGAGATAACTAAAGGATAAAAAAGTGATCGACTCGATAACTTAAGACTAATTTTGAGGAAATCTAAGGTAGAGAAACTATATTTAAATAAATTTACGTAGACTATCCTTAAAATTTAACTGAAATTTTTGTTAAACGAAGGTATCTTCTCATGCTGTATTTCGTTGGAACAATAATTAATAGACATTAACAAAATTTTTATAAATAATAAAGAAAAATTCCAACTATGATTGGAGAAAATAAGTTTGCAAAAGAAAATCTAATTAGAAAAATATTCTGTTTTTTTTAATTCTGCCGTAGATGCCGAAATGGATAAAAACCACTTTTTTCTTCCTTGCATTCGAATTTATCTAATATATATTGCAATTTATATATAATATAAATTTATTTCGAATATGTTGTAATTTATTTATGAAATACACAAAACGCAAATTTAAAAGATCAAACAGATACATTATTGTTGATTATATTATTAAATTGAAATTAAATTAATATTTTATTTTATTATTAAATTTTGAATATTAGAAATAGACTTAAATGTCAAAAAGGTTCTTGTAAAAATTTAAAAATAAATTAAGCCCTAATTAAAAAGTGCAATTAATTGAAGCATTAATTAGATGTTAGCGATCACTTGAGCTACTGAAATATAGTTTTTTATCGAAACCTTTGATAAGTGGAAAAATGATGATGTGGTGGCTGATATGGTGTTTGATGTAGAAAATTATTGACGTGAAGGGTTTAATTTTAGAAATTGTAAAAATTATAAAAATAAAAAATTATATAAAATGATTAAAGTGATAAAAATAATAAAAGATATAGAATTTATTAAATTTATATAATTTTCTAATTTTTTGTCTAATTTTTATACAACATTTTAATAATTTATAATAAATTTTAATTTTTTAAAAATTATACTCTTTGTTTTCGCTCGCACATTATCTTACATCATACATTGCTCCAATTCTTGCATCACATCTCCTCAACTAAAATCATTACTCATCACTCACTTTAGGTTACCAAATACTAAGAGTACGTTTGGTTCACTGTAATGTAATAGAGTACAGAATTGAATAGAGTCAGAATCATGAATTCAACTGTTTGGTTGAATGGAATGGAATAAAACTGTAATAGCATTCTTGTGTTTAGTTGAATGGAATGATTTGTAATAGCATAAGGAAAAAAATTAAAATAACTGGAATACCCTTAGCGTAATTTTTGTTTATTAGATAATTATGGTTATTGTTATTAAGTTTTAATAAGATTATTATTAAAAATAATTAAATAATAAATAATAAATAATTTAACCATATTTTAACATAATTATTATAAAATATAATTTAATAAAATTCTTAATAAAATTATTATTATATAAATTAAAAATCATAATATATAATACTATAAAAATAATATATAATTTACTTTAATATTTTTGAACTGCAATATATATTTAATTTGCTAAAATATCATTTTTATATATATATAATGATAAATTTTAAACCGCAATTCACATTTAATGTTTAACTATTTTGTTAATTTAACCTTTATTCTTTTTTAACTAAATTTGACCTTGAACCTTTTCAAAACAATTGAATTTGACCATCAATCTCCCAAAAGAGTTGAATTATTTATATTGACTAAAACATTAAAATTTTAAGCATGACAACTTTTATGACAAATAACAATTCACAAGTACTTCATGCATTTTTTTTTAAATTATGAGCTTTTCATAATTTTGATTTTATTTGAATATTTTTATGAATTTTAAATTATTTTTTGATGTGTATAAGACAAATAAGTTATGTCAAAATAAAGTACATATAAATTATCATACGGGATATCAAATTAATATTTTAACCAACATTTCGGTTAAAAAAATCCCTTCTTTTTAATACATTAATTATCAAAGTTAACTTAGGAAAAAAAATAACAATGAATTGACAAAAGATTTTCAGGTTGAGGGAAAAATTCAAAACCAACTAAACCGATGAAATCCAAAATTTCAGTTTGGTTATTTTAAAATTTGACTTATATAGTCAATTAATTGTGTCAGGTCTTTTAGGTGATTACCGGTATATTCGATTTTTAATATAAAAATCACTATTACAAATTCATACAAAAGGAAAGATGGTAAAAAAGTTTTCTTTGGGAATTTTATGTGCAACAAAATGAAAATGATGGTGATGCTCAAATCCTCAATGGACTACTACTAAATCTGTGATTTTATGATTTTATAATTGCAGAGAATTCAATATTAGGGAGTTTAAGAAAAGCCGAAACCTCTCTAATTTAGGGAGATGGCCGAATATGGGCATAGACTTTATGGGGTCTTCTTTTAATATTTTTGGTTTATTTATTGAAGGAGCAGCAAGGTGTAGTGTCGTTTTGGAGTAGCTTGGATCGCCGGAGTAGCTAGGCCTAGTCATCAATCGCGACAAAGGTAAGGTGCCTAAGGCCATTATGGATGGTGGCCGAATGTGTAAGTGTTAATATTGGAAAGTTCTTATTTTGGTTCAATTATTGCGAGCTGATCTAGTTAAACAATTGATTATAGGAGAAATCGCATAGGAGATCTCGTCAAGGAAAATCGCAAATCAGGTGTGTAACGAACCCTTTTTCATAGCTTAAAGCGATAAATGCCGAAAAGCTGAAATGCCGAAATTCTGGCATTTCGAGGACTTGTGAGCAAGCGAACGCTCACTAGTTAGTTAGAATCGATGAGACGATGATCGAGAATGATGGAAACGGTAAGAGTGTGATTTTTGGCGTTCTTGGTAAGTTGGGCCTCGAGGGGTCGAAGTGGGGCCCATTGGGCTTTCGGGCCCATTTGGGAAAAATTGGTAGTAAACGAAAATCTGTTATATGGCACGATAAGACTGTTAAAACCGTTATGGAATATAGGCTAAATGGGCCAAGATGACGAAATTGGCTAAGTAGGGCCCATTAAGGGTTTTAGGCCCAATAACTCGTTTTCGCTAAAAATGGGCCAGAATCACTGTTTGTACCCATGAATTGTTAAGTAATCATTAATAAACATGGAAACCCTAATTTTTGGTAAAATTACAAGATTACCCTTATAATATGAAAATGACCGTTTTGCCCCTAGGTAAAAATGACCATTATACCCCTAGGGTTTATGTATGATTTTAATACATGGGATTTTGATAAATATGGTATGTATGATATGCACATGAAATGTATGATACGCACATGATATGTATGATATGCACATGAGGTAATCATAAATGCATTGGGTTGGGTTTTATATGGATGGAGGAAGTGAGAAAGGGCTTATGCCCTGCTTATAAAAGGGCTTATGCCCGATTATTGAAAGGGCTTTGGCCCGATTATTGAAAGAGGCTAGGCCTCGGTGATATGATAAAGCAGCTATGCTGCCAAAGGAGAGTTTGGCGGGGTGGGTCGAGTTAATCCCACATGGTGTGTTGGTTGGTGCGGTGGAGAGTAGCGGATGGTGGGTTGAGTAGTCTCCCAAATGGGTTGCATTCTTTCATTGAAATTATATGTGACATTGAAATGGGCCTAAGGGCCATACCGCTTCTGATAAAGGCTTCGCCCAAGATTATGAAATATGAAATATGAAAAGGCTTGACCCGAGAATATGAAATATGAAAAGGCTTGACCCATATTATGAAATATGAAACATGAAAAGGCTTGCCCAAGATTATGAAATATGAAATATGAAAAGGGCTACTGACCCGAAGCATGATTGAGATTGGATTTGGGCTTAGACCCAATAGGTCGTTATTGTTTTGGGCTCTGAAAGGGCTTGTTGCACATCGAGTTTCCAAACTCACCCCTTCCTTAACCTTGCGGTGAGCCTTGATGTGAGGACTTGGGCGGAGAGGATTGGAGTGGCCACGGTGATCATCTTTGGGCTTTTAAACAAGTATTGGTTTTCATTTTAATTACTTTAATTATTATTTATTTTTGGGTTGTAATAAGGCCAATTTTAACTTTCCTTTTATTTCTTTTGAATTATTTTAATTTTAATAACTTTAAAATTGGTTAATAATTATTCAAATGGGCTAGACTTAGGGCGTGTTTTCAAAATGATACTTGTTTTCAAAATATCTCAACACCACGATTAATCGATTTATCAAAGACGTCCACTTAAACAAATTTAAACTCGATATAACCAAGTGTGGCTATGGTTGTGGGCATGTCTAGGATTGGATCCAATCAAAGAGCTTGGTACTTAAGCAGCCTTCATGGCTCACCTCCTCTGTCTCGGATACCTACCTGGTGCCCAGCTTCCATACACTTTGTTAACTCAAATTAATGTATGGTTTTAAAACACTAAAACGGAACGTGGGTTTTCAACTCCAATGTGGCACGTCAGATTCAGCCATAACGTCTGGGCCGGGTTTGGGGTGTTACACACGCGTTCTGGCGGAGAGGGGGTAATTTCTGTATAGGTCCTCCCTTTTTGTATGGGCGTTCGAATATGGCCTTATTTATTTCGTTTTTCTTTTTTAATTTGCCTTTAAAATTTGCATGTGTTTGCAATTTAGTCCGTGTTTTAATGCTGCATTGTGAGGACTGGTATATTTCCAGTTTAGATCCTTCTGCATTATCGTGCCTCGCGCATAGGTCCCTTTTTTTTATTATTTGCTCCATTGTCTTAATTTTCCCCTCTTGTTTTAGTTTAATTTCGATTAAGTCCCTTAGTTCGTAGCCCTTTTGTGTGTTCTTAATTATTTATTTTTAATTTTAAGTCATGGCTATTCCATTGTTATAAACTGTTCTCTTTTAGCAATCCTAGCATCATGTTTTGTACATTTCAAATATTTGTTTCATGTACATTATTATATACGTACGTATATATATTATATAATAATGTTAATCTATTTTTATACATAATGGCTTTTGACTCTATCAATATATCATTGCATTTCAATATTTTTATTATTCAAATATGCTTTATATATGTTTCACATTGGATTTAAATTATTTTGTATCCATTTATATTAGTACATGGATTTGATTCATACATTATCTAAATTTGCATGTACTTACCTTTAGACACATACATTCTTCCTTTTGAATCCATGCGTGTATATATATATAAACCTTATGTACATTTTCAAAAAATAAATAAATATACCTTGCACACATTAGTATGTTTTAGTCCATTTTGTTCATGTACATGCATATTTTGTACTAAAGTTGGTTTCATTTCACATGTATATACTACTATCAATTCTTTTCCTCGTATTTTATATAATCCTCTGAACGCATCTTTTAAATTATTATTATATATATATATGTATATTAATGCTTATATTTGATCTAGGTAGATATTATTTAATTTATGTATTTTACATAGTTTTCCTTATTACATATATGTAAGCACATTCTTGAAGCTATTATATAATTTTTTTATAACATTCATTTAAGCATGCATGTATTTCCATGTTTTTACATATAATTATTTTAAAATTATTTATGTATACACATAATTTGTAGAACCGTTATGTCTTTTGAAGACTATATCATATTATACATTTTGTTATTATTATTTGTAATATATTTTACACATATTTTAAATTTTTCATACTATAAATCCTCATTTTTTAAAAAAACCAATATTATGTTTTGGCATGATATCCGATTAATACATTCATTTTACAATATGTACCAAGTGTATATATCCCTAGTTTTTTTTTAAATAGATTTAAAGTGTCTCAATTCATTAATTCGCATGTCGTATAAATTATTGGTTCATTAGATTGCCTTTGTTCCAACATCGTTTTATACTACTTTGACTCTTAAATTCTATTCCATTTTGCACATATTTTGTCGGTTGTTCTATATTGTAGCATATACATTATCATCGTGTGGTATTCATTCTGTTGATATGTCAATTATTATTAGTACGCGATTGAAATTAGGTCAGCTTAGATTAATTATATTTAATTGCTTGTTCTGCTAATTGATTAATATTTTCATTCGTTAAGCATTGTATCTCGCATGTACATATTACCCCATTCATTGTTTTCCTTTTGATTTTTGAAATGTGGTTCTAAAACCCAAGTTTTATGATTAACTCCGCCTTATTTCAAATCGAATTAATATGTCCTAAGCTAGCTTTATAATCATTCATTCAAAAATTCTTCAAAACGAAGACGAGATTCGATGTTTGGCAATTCGCGGAATCGTGCCCTAATGTGTTGGGTTGCAATTTCGCGTTTGCTCAAAATAATCGAGTATCCCTTCAAAAGTTCATTCATATCTTCTAAAAATTATTTAAAACGAAGACAATATTTGGCGTTTGACAATTCGAGAATCATGCCTTATCGTGTTGGGTTGTGATTTCTCGTTTGCTTAAAACGATCAAACATTCCTTTATATTCTCACTCATGTTTATAGAAAATACTTAAAAACGAAGACGATGTTCAATGTTTGGCGATTTGAGAATCGTGCCCTATCGTGCTGGGTTGCGCTTTTTCATTGGTTCGAAACAATTGAACATCCCTTCGGAATTTCACTCACATTTTCTAAAATCTTTCAAAATGAAGGTGATGTTCGATGTTTGGCGATTTGAGAATCGAGCCCTATCGTGTTGGGTTGCGTTTTTTCATTTCTCCAAAATGATCGAATATCTCCTCAGAATTTCACACGTATTTTATAAGGCAAGGCAACGGTCGATGTTTGGAAATTCGAGGAATCGTACCCTACTGTGCTGGGTTTCGATTTTTCGTGGGACTAAATAGTTGAGCATCCTTTTGTAATTCTCGAATTATAAGCTTTCGGACATCAAAATAAGAAGATTTTGGCGACCAACTCGGGTTACTCAAACACTATTAAAAAAGAACCACATTTCAAAAATATTTTTAATTTTAGACATAAGGACAATATTTAATCAATTTGGTACCAATTTTGGGCGTAGTGAGGGTGCTAATCCTTCCTTATAGTAACCGACTCCCGAACCTGCTTTCTCAAAGTTCGTAGACCAAAATCGTTGTTTTAGTAAATAAAAAAAATGTTTTATTAAAATAACCCAATTCTTAGGTGACCCGATCACACCTAAACAAAAAGGGTTGGTGGCGACTCCATATTTTATTTTCAAAAGTCGATTCTCCCGTATTTTCATTAAATTTAAAAATTTTAAAATATTTGAAAAAGGGGTGGTTTCGACAAAAGGTATATCCCTTTCCTTTTTATTTTCTACTATATTTGCACGTATTTAAAGAGAAAAATAATAATCACCTGAGTATTCTTTCTTGACTGTCGATTTTTAGTATAAAAAATGAGCTCTGTTTTTTATTGAATCTCTGTGCATCTATCTCTCAAAAAACCCTCTGTCTTACAGGTTACAAAGGAGGCTTTTATAGCCACTGTTTCTATTACATTTTGGGAAGAAATCCTTTTATTTCTTTCCATACTTGTTTTGTTTGTTTGCTGCTGTTTCTTTCCTTCTTTTGTAGGTAACACCGAAAAATCCAGCGGTGATGGAGGCTTGGCGATGGTGACGACGGACCAGGCACTGACTGCGCGCTGGCTTGCGGCGCTGATGGAGGGTAGCTGGATCGACGTGAGATGAAACGAAGTAACTCGGAGCCAGAGTTACGGGGAAAGTGGAGAGGCGTGTCTGCTTGCGGCGCCTAGGGTTTCGAAACCCTAGGCCTTCCTGCTTTCCATTAACAATTTGGGCCTCTTGGGCTTTGTATGCTTTGGGTCTGGGTGTAACGGGTCTGCTGGGTAGTTTTAGGTATCTGATTTTGGGCCTACGGGTTAGTGGGCCGTGTATTGTAAATGGACTGTAATAAACATTCCTTTGTTTATTTATTTTTTTTGTTTCTGGTTTTATTTAATTATGGGCCCGGGCAAATGAAACAACAGTTATTACAAAGTATATACACTGTGTGATTTTAATGGTGTAAAATGCATGAACTTATAATATATATACATGGGTTTTATTTTGTATAAGTATATATATTATTAGGGGTTATATATAATATATATAAGGGGTTGTAATATACATATAAATGTGTTTCCTTTGGTGGTATATAAATAATATATATATTTAAGTAGGGTTGTAAAATAAATATATATGTGTGAGTTGTTTTATATATATTATATTATATGCATGAACTTTATTTTAGATAATATATATACATGGACTTTTGATGATTCACTTAACTAAAATCAGGACAAAGGCAAGTGCACCTATCGAATAGTAGTATATTTATGGTGAGTCAGGAATATCGTATCCACGAGGACTAAAAGTACTAGTAATTACTATCTTTTTATTATTTAGCCTATAAATTGAAGGATTGTTTTTAATCTAAAATTAAACTAATTACTAAGGACACAACAGAGAATTAAGTAAGAAAATATTCAAATGAACCAAAGAGAGAGACAATACCCAGGAAAAAATCCACCTAGACTTCACTTATTATTCTGAATCTGAAGTAAACGATTTATTCACTTGCCTTGATCTATAGAAATCTCTAAATTATATTAATATCTCTTTCGAGAGTAAAAATAACTAATTCTAGGTTGATTAATTGAAATCTCTTTCTAATTAAAACCCTTATTGTCGCATTAACTCGACCTATGGATTCCCCTATTAGATTTGACTCTAATTCGGTAGATTTATGTTGTCCTATTTCTAGGATTGCATGCAACTCCACTCAATTATGCCAGATCTACTCTTAAACAAGGACTTTTGCTCCACTGAAATAAACACATCAATTATGAAATAATATCTTAAAAACATTAAAACATGGAATAAGTACACATAATTGAGATCAAGAAATCAAGTATTTATTATGTAATTCAGAAATTAAATAACAAGATCCATCATAGGTTTCATCTTTCTTAGGTATCTAGGGAATTTTGTTCATACTTTGGGAGGAAAACATCTCAAAATTAGGAAAACAACAAAACATAAAGAAACTCATAAACTTCTAAAGAAATTGACTGGAGATCTTCAATCTTGAAGGAGATCCAGCTTCTGAGTTGATTCCGACGGTGTTCTTCGAGTATTTTCTTCGTTCTTCTCTGCGTGCTCCCTTAGGCCTTCTTCTAGTGTGTTTTTATAGACTTTAGAAAGCTCAGAAACCCTAAAAATTGGTTTTTTCTGCGTGTTTGGGAAATAGGGAGTGATATCGACACAGGCTGGCACATGGGCGTGTGGCTAGCCCTCACACGGGCGTGTGCTCAGCCCGTGGGAATGGCCAAGCCATGTGGATCCTGAAAGTAGCTCTTTTGTCTGATTTTGACTTATTTTCTGCTCCTTTTGCTCCCCTATACTCTCCTAAGTATAGAAACATGAAATTAAAGGAATGGGAGCATCAAATTCACTAAATTAAATAATAAATCATCCAAAAACGCGTCAAGAATAGGATTAAAACATGTTACTTTTATGGTTTATCAAATATCCCCACACTTAAGCGTTTTCTTGTCCTAAAGAAAAAATCCTCAACTCACAATTAAAATTAATCTTTCCCAACTCATAATTCTCATTGATAATGTTTTATCATAATTCAAAAATAATCTTTCATTGATAATTCAACTAGAAGAGCACTAAAGATACAAGCAATCCAAGTTGAACATTTTTAAAGCATGAAAAACATAGGTATTTCTCCTTATCTAAGTAATTACCTTTAATTCAAAACTGACAAGAATTGACATCCTCTCTAAAGATTCACTCAAATCACTCAAAGTTTTTAAGGTTCACAAATAAGCACTTAATAGTCAAACATGAAAAGTCATTACAATAAGCTTGCATAAAAATCACATCTCCACCACTATAAAATGAGATGATACACAAATCAAAATGTCTTTAAAGAGTTGTAATGGGGCTTGGGTTAAAGGTGTGGATAAAGGCTGAAAAAAAAGGGTTAGAATCGAGATCGAATTGATAAATTGCCAACTAGAAACATAAACTAATCCTGAATAATTATATTAATTGAAAACTTATCAAGAAAAAACGAAAGCTTCTTCTCAAAATATGAAATTAATTGTTTAAGCTCAAATAACATAGAACTAGTAATAATCAACGTATATGTAACTTTTCCTCTCTTTTTTTTTTTGGAACAAGAAACAATAAGAAATAATTTACCAACTGAACAAAAGGACATAGTTAGGCAACTAACCAAATCAAATCTCAACAAAAAGGGAGTCAATAAAATAGGAAAAATTCTCAATGAGTCAAAAAGAATGAGCTATGAGTTAATATTAAGGGTAGATCAAAGAACTACGTTTTAAGCTCAACAGGGTTCACTAAGGGTTAATTATGTAGGTAGGTTTTATGGGATAAGTGGGTTAAAACCTAGGTGCCTTTATCATCTTAATATATCAAATCAAAGGTGTGGTCTCATAATCGAAGCAAGTTCTAGAATAACCAATCAACATTGACACACTCATAACCAATAATAAAGTCGCAAGAAAAGTGTATGCTCTAAAGGCTCAAAATCTCACAAAAATTATGGTTTTTTATGTCAAACTTGAAAATCTCAAACTTCAAGGTAATACTTAAATTTAGGGAAACAACCTAAAAAATTTTAATTTTGAAAATAGACTTACCATGCTTGATTCTCTCATATCCTAAAGTTTAAACAATCAATGCATAATTACTTATGAATTTAATCTAAAACACATCAATGATAATCACAAATCGATAAGAATCCATTCTAATAGTAATATGAGAAAATTACTTAAACACAAGACATAATTTAGGGATTAAATAACCTCCCCACACTTAAGATGTACATTGTCCTCAATGTACAAAAATAGATAATCACAGTAGACACAAAATATCATAACAGAGGGACAGAATTGAAACTGCCCTGAATATTGGATGAAATTCCCAGAATAGTGAAAAGCGGAAGTGTAGATAAATGTAGATGTAGTGCATGATTCTGAGCAACTGATAAGAAAATAAACACAATGCTGAAGAATATTAAAGGGTTACTCGATTAGAAACAACCATAATAAAATATAGTTCAAAATATAAAATAGAAAAAGTCTAGGAAAAAACAAAATAAACATAAAAATAAAAATAATTAGTAAAAATAAAAATAAAAATAAATGGACTCAATGGTCCTCATCATCTGACGCATCAGCATCGTGAGTCGTCGGCGCTAGAGGAGCAATATGGAAATGCTGACAAATCTACTGCAATGTCGCATCAATACCGTCAAACCTCTGAACGCAGTGCTGACGAAAGCTAGTGAACTCCTCGATGGATACTCCTCGGAAGCTAGCAGAAGAAGGAACAGGTTGATGACTCAAAGGTGGAGGCCGTGGTGGGTCCTAATGATAGCGAGGAACATCATCAGATAAGTCTTCTGGTTCATTCTGATTGTCAAAATGAAACAATCGATACTAAGGGGGTCCACTCCATGACGCTGCTCGATCATCCTCATGTGTATCATGCTCGAGATGCCTTATGGGGACATCTTGTAACATCCCAATTTAGACCCTAATTGGAATGGTGGATTCAGGACCACGAATCCGAGTCAAAAAAATATTTTAAAATTATTTTCTGTGTTTATTATGTGTGAATTTATATCTGTGAAATTTTCATGATTTAATTTTGTCATTTAAGTGCCTGATTAAATAAAAGGATTTAATCGCATAAATTGAAAATTTGATGGTTAAATAAGAAAGGGCTGAATTGTTGTTGTCTTTATAAATGGAGGTATTTATGTTGTAAATTTCCCATGATAACATGTAATGGACGGTAATGACCATGATTTAAAATGGTTTTATATTTCATTAAACAGGTTAATTATGTAAATTGTATAATATGTTAATATATCATAAAACATAAAATAATTATAATTCATTCATGTTTTGTTCTTGGTGATCGAAACTAAAGAAAAGAGAAAAAAAATTTAGCTTAGGGTATTCGGCCATTCT
This sequence comes from Gossypium arboreum, assembly GCF_025698485.1. Taxonomy (NCBI): domain Eukaryota; kingdom Viridiplantae; phylum Streptophyta; class Magnoliopsida; order Malvales; family Malvaceae; genus Gossypium; species Gossypium arboreum. The sequence continues at coordinate 5,923,635 of NC_069081.1, forward strand.
CAAGCTTGATTCAAGGTGAGTTCTAGCTCGGTTTTTGATAATTTTTACGTTTTTGAGATCGTTGCTAAGTTATTTACAAAGCCCATGCTCGAATTTCTGATTTTGGTGAATATTTTGAGTTATTCCATTGATGAATATTTTAGCTTTGTGAAGTTAGTTGGTGAAATATGAAAGATATGTGATAGATTAACGTGTTTTGTATTGGAATTTTTGATGATTTTGAGTAATTAGGACTAAATTGAAAAAATAATAAATTGAGAGACTAAAATGTGAAATACGTGAAATTTATGGACTTGTATAAACACTAGAAATATTCGGCCTAAGCATGGTGTGTGCAAATTTTGCATGTTTTGTGTTTTGTGCAATTTGGACTAAATTGTAAAAAGTGTAAAATGTTAGGATAAAATGGTAATTTACCCATTTATGTGTTTTTGGACTAAAAGGAGTGAAAATATGTTTGAATGAGTTTAATTTGAATATGTTTAGATCAAGAACCAAGGAAATTGATTTGGATCGGGGGAAAACTAAAGTTGTCAACTAGTTGTCCTGTTCCGTTTTTCATCGTCTGAGGTAAGTTTATAAGCTAATAGATATTGTTAGTATTGATTATTTACGAGTTTATATGCTGAAATTGAATTATGTGAATTTATATAAATGAAAGTCGAATATATATTGATGATTGTTTTATGAAACACTAAACTAGACTACGATCACGACTAAGGCAAGCGCACCTATCGAATGGTAGTATAGTTATGGCAAGTCCAGAATATCGTATCCACAAGGACTAAAAGTACTAGTATTAACTATCTTTTTATTATTTAGCCTAAAATATATATAAGATATTTGTTTTAATCTAAAATTAACTTAACTAATTAACTACTAAATGCGAAAGAGAGCAAATTGGGAAGAATACTTGAAGAAAACTTATAGAGAAGACAATACCCAGGAAAGAATCCACCTAGACTTCACTTATTACTGTGACTCCGAATCAAACGATTTATTCACTTGTTTTGATCCGTAGAAATCCCTAAATTATGTTAATATCTCTTTCAAGACTAAGAACAACTGACTCTAGGTTGATTAATTGAAATCTCTTTCTAATTAAAACCCCTATCGTCGCATTAACTCGATCTATGGATGCCCTTTTAGATTTGACTCTAATCCGGTAGATTTATGTCGTCCTATCTCTAGGATTTCATGCAACTCCACTTAATTATGTCATATCTACTCTTAAACAAGGACTTTTGCTCCACTGAATAAGCACATCAAACTTGAATTAATATCTTGAAAATATTAAGGCAAGAATTAATAACACATATTTAAGAACAAGAACAAGTATTTATCATATAATTCAGAAAATTAAATAATAAGATCCATCATAGGTTTCATCCTCTTTAGGTATTTAGGGAGTTTAGTTCATAATTTAAAAGGAAAACATATCAGATTTAGAACAACAACAAGACATAAAAAAACCCAAATAAACTTCGAGAGAAATTTGAGTGGAAATCTTCAATCTTGAAGTGGATCTGCTTCCGAGATGATTCAAACGTCTCCCTTTGAGTAATTTCTACTTTCTGCTCTGCGTCTCCCCTTAGGTCTTCTTCTAGTGTGTTTATCTAGGCTTTAGAATGCTTAGAAAACCTAAAAATTGGCTTTTTCAGTGTGTTTGGGAAACAGGAAGCGATATCGACAAGGGCTAGCACATGGGCGTGTGGCCTGCCCGTGTGGATCACATGGGCATGTGCCCAGGCTATGTGGATCCTAAAAAGTCCGATTTTGGGCCCTTTTTCGCTCCTTTTGCTCCCAAATGCTCTCCTAAGTATAGAAACATATATTTAAGGGATTAGGAGCATCAAATTCACTAATTCTCATCACAAATCATCCAAAAATATGCCAAGCATGGAATTAAAATATGTTACATTTATGGTTTATCAAATATCCCCACACTTAAACATTTGCTTGTCCTCAAGCAAAATCCTCAACTCACAATTAAAATTAAACTTTCTCAATTCATAATTCTCATCAATAATGTTTTATCATAATTCACAAATAATTACACATTGATAATTCAACTAAAAGACCACTAAAGATTCAAATAATCCAAGTCAAACATTTTTTTAAAGCATGAAAACATAGGTATTTCCCCTTATTTAAATAATTACCTTTAATTCAAAACCGACAAGAATTGACATCCTCCCTAGATATTCACTCAAATCACTCAAAGTGTTTAAGGTTTAAAAATTAACCACTCAAAAGTCAAACATGAAAAGTTATTACCATAGGCTTGCATGAAAATCAAATCTCCACCACTATAAAATGAGATGATACACAAATCAAAAGGTCTTTACAGGGTTGTAATGGGGCTTGGTTTAAGGTGTAGATAAAGACTGAAAAAGAAGGTTAGAGTCGAGATCGAATTGATTAATTACCTAACTAGAAAGATAAGCTAATGCTGAATAATTACATCAACCGAAATTATTAAAGAATAACACGAGCTTCTTCACAAAATATAAAATTAACTACTTAAGCTCAGAACAAAGAAATTATAATAATCAATGTTGAAACCCTTTTTTTTTTTAAAAAAGAGAGAATTTTGAAAACGGGAGTCGCCATGAACCTTTTTAGGTGTGATTGGATCACCTTATAAAACATTTTGGTCTACGAAAAATGTGAGGAAACAGGTTCGGGAGTCGATTACGCACGAGGAAGGATTAGCACTCTCGCAACGCCCAAAATTGGTACCAAATTGAATAGTTTTCTATCTTAATGTTAAAAGTTTGAAAGAATTTAAAAATAGGATTCTTTTTTAAAAATCGAAACGATTTGAGCTGAAAATCGAGATTCTTTCGCTCCAAAAGTGTACAAACATCATATCCAATATGATTGGACACGATATTCTTAAACTTTCGTGACTAAAATCATCTCGTGATTTACAAAATCTATTTAAAAGGATACTTTAGACATTTAGACAAACGGGAAATCGCAACCCAGCATGTTAGGGCACTACTTCCCGAATTCCTAAATATAAAAATATTACCTCATTTTTTAAAATTTTTTGGATTAAATGAAATATAAATTTTTAAAGCAATGATGCATTTAACATATTTCAAAAGATCAATATTAAATAAATTAAACTACCTAATACATATTTTAACATTTCATGCAAATATACTATAGAAAATGATAAATAACGACATAAAGTACACAATATACATTAACATTTTATGTATATATAATCATAAATAACATAAATATACATACATTATCATTTCATGCAAAACACAAAAAGAAAATAATGAATATAAAAATATAAATTACATATATGTAATAATATTTCATGTGAATATAACTTAAAATAACAACATAAATAATCAATTTTCATGCAAATATATAAAACAATAAATAACATAAAAATAACAAATAATTTATGAGATAAAATTAACATATTAAAACAATACTAAATAAATACAAAAGGATACAAAAATAAACAAACAAATTATGAACACAAAAAATAAAATCTAAATACAATTAGAAAAAATAAATGAGGTAAAATTTTTTAAAACAATATATAAATAATAAAGGAGAAATTTTTAAAATATATATTATATGATATAATATCTTAATATATATTTATATAAATAATATTATATTAAATAGGAGCAAAACTTTATAGTAAATTTTAGAATTTTACATAATATACTAAATATTTAATAATGATATATATATTATTTAATAATAGTTTACAAATTTTAAAATTATACATAATAATAAATAATAAATAATAATAATATAATATAATATAATATAATATAATATAAAAATAATATAATGAATAATATATTTAGTAAAATGATATAATATAATAAAATATATAAATAAAATATATAATGATTAATAATAATATGATAAACAATGCATAAGTAAAAATAATATATATATATAATAAATTATTTATATATACATAATGTTTATAGTAAAATAAATAATATATAAAATATTTAAAATAAATAAATTATATATAAAAAATATTAGAAGGATTAAAATTAAATGGAAATAAAACTCTAGGGTTAAATTTAAAATAAAAAAGGACCTAATTGAAACACGCGATAAAAGCTGAGGGACTCACTGGGCAATTTGACCCTAATCCCAAAACGACGTAGTTCCAAAATAAGCCTTATAATAGTAACTAGGACTTAATTGAAACAAAAATAAAGGTCAGGGCCAAATTTAAATAAAAATAAAATTTGAATTGAACGAAATTATAAAGGCTGAAAATTTGGAAGGACCAATTGGGCAATTAGCCTATTAAACAAAAACACGCGGATCCCTCCCTGGTCACGGGTCAACGCGCGGATCCTCAGTCTTGAAACGACACCGTTTTGGTCACTAAACGGTCATCCCAAAACGACGTCGTACGGGTCGTTTATAAATATAAAAAAAACTTTTAAAAAAATCATTTTAGCCCCTGGTTTTAAAAAAACAGAAATCCTCTGAAAGTGGAGAAGAGAGGAAGCCCTCCGAGCTCCGGCCTCCGTTGGGCCAAGGCCCGGTCATCAGACTCACGCGACCACGCGTCGTCATCGACTCCGCCGGATACGGCGGCCGAAAGCTGAAGAGATTCGATTTTAGCGCAAATCTGTCAGTAAATCCCTTTTTTATATTTTTAGTTATATTTGTATGTATTCACAACAACAAAAAAAAGTAAATCACCTCTGTTTCTAGATTTTTATTGTATATATGCCTGTAAAAACGTAGTCCCCTTTACATTGTTTCGATTCGGGCTTTTATAGCCACTGAAAATCAACATAAAATAACATTTACAATATTTAATTTTATTTCTTGCTATATTGGTACTATCTCTGCTATTTCTTTCCTTTTGCAGGCGAACGAAGACCCGGTGACAAGGGGTTGGCACGCCGATTGTGGTGTGAGATGAGGGATCGCTGACTACGGCGTGATGATTAGGATCATGTTTGCGGTAAAAAGGTTTCTAGAAACCTTAGGGTTTCTTGATTCAGTTTAGGCATTGGGCCTTCTTGGGCCTAGCTGATTTGGGTCTAGTTTGAGTATTTGGGCTAAAGGGTTTTAGGTGTAATGAGGTTCAAATGTGGGCTACCGGTGTGGTTTGTAAATGTGCCCTAAGTAGTGTTTCAATTGGGCTACGTAAATAGGCTAGCAATTTGGGTTTTGTAAATGGACTGTAAAAGAACTTTTATTATTATTTTTGTTTATTTTACGGGCCGGGCAAATTTGGGTTATTAATCTGCCCCTCTTTGCTCATTACTGTGTAACAGGAATAGAGCAAAGACTATAAAAGGACCAAATTTGCCCGGTCTTATCAGATCCTGACTTCCTGGTCTTCAATTTGCTCATTGCAAACTCAAAAACGCCATGTTAATAACCTTGATCTGCTCCCCGTCAAATACAGAGACGCCAAATCTGTTATCTTCGATTTGCTTTGATGTAAACATACGAATGTCAGATCTGCTATCTTTGATCTACTCCCCGTCTAATACAGAGACACCAAATCTGTCATTTTCGATCTGCTTTGATGTCAACACAGATCTGCTATCTATGATCTGTTCCCCGTCTAATACAGAGATGCCAAATCTATCATCTTCAATCTGCTTCGATGTAAACACACGAATGTCAGATCTGCTATCTTCGATCTACTCCCCGTCTAATATGGAGACGCCAAATCTGTCATCTTCGATCTGCTTCGATGTAAACACACGAATGTCAGATCTACTATCTTTGATCTGCTCCCCATCTAATATGGAGACGCCAAATCTGTCATCTTCGATCTGCTTCGATGTAAACACATGAATATCAGATCTTCTATCTTCAATCTACTCCCCGCCTAATACAGAGATGCCAAATCTACTTCTTCGATTTGTTCCCTGTCAATATAGAGATGCCAAATCTGCTATCTACATTGTCCCCTAAAGGACATAACCTGTAGAATGTGTATGTGCTCATGCCTAATGAATAGGATGCCATGATCAAAAATGAGTCAAATGCTCCTAATTAGACATATTATGATGCAAAATGTTATGGAAATGACTCCTATTTCGGACGTCTTTACTCATTCATCCATCAAAGTTTCATCATTATTTTTCTCAAAGTATCAATCATACTTTACTCGTATGCTTTGAATCAAATTGGTCCTATTGTACCTTTCTTCGAATGTTACGACCTGCCAGAGATGATCCTCTCCTAGGATTGAATCATTTGAATTGTCCAATCAACCTTTAGACTGAAGAAGAAATTTTCCAGTACCTCCGACCTTCATTCATGGGAATTCTTTAAACAATTGTCTTGTTTCAGTTTCTTGTATTATCTAGAGATTTCCAGAGTAATTTGCAAAACTTCATTTGTAAAAATATTTAGTTCATCAATCATTATTTCAATGCAATACACTTTATGGATAATGGAAGACAAATAATTTGATCTTAAGAATCATTAAAATACAAAAAGAAATTAATCTAAAAACATATCTTTGAGAAGAAAAAGAATCCAAATATAGTAAACAGGACAAAAATCAGATGCCCAACATATCACAACTTGGGCTTCTGTATACAAACTCCATGAAGACTGTTTTAAGTTTAACATGTGTTTAGAAGATCCAAAGTACTTTGTTGATGCCCCGGTATGTAACACACTCCACTTCTTGTCAAATCCAGTATAGCAAGGTCACTGCATGCTTTTCAAAATTTAAGCTGCCCTTTCAGGTTTTCAACTCAAAACCCCTTTTGTCTCAAGGCACCCTTTAGGGGTTTTCACCTTGGCCTCTCCTTTTTTTTCTTTTAGAAGTCTCAAAGCGCCCTTTGTGGGTTTTCACCTTGGCTTCCCTTCTCTTTAGAAAAAGTACCTCTTGACTGAGTCTGAATTCACTGGATTGGGTAAACTCTTCCCATCCATTTCTGTCAAAATCAGTGCACCACCAGAGAAAGCCTTCTTCACAACATACGGCCCTTCCCAATTCGGCATCCATTTTCCTCTAAAGTCCTTCTGTATAGGAAGAATCTTTTTCAGTACAAGGTCCCCTTCGTAAAATTCTCTTAGACGAACTTTCTTGTCATAAGCTCACATCATTCGCTTCTGATACATCAAGTTCAATTGGTCATACCGCGATTGAATCCATTCTGCTTCATCCAGCTTTATCTTTGACAAAATTTGAAGAGAAGGTATTTCCACTTCAATGGGTAACACTGCCTCCATCCCATAAACCAACGAGAAAGGAGGTTCTAACGGACGTTCGATAGGCAAAAAGTGCAAATAGTAATTTCTCATGCCAATCTCTGTATGTCTCAGTCATTTTCCCCACTATCTTGTTGATATTTTTGTTGGCAGCTTCCACTGCCCCATTCATTTTTGGACGATATGGAGATGAATTATGATGTTTGATCTTGAATTGGCTGCAGACTTCTGCAATCATGCTGTTATTCAAGTTCAATGCATTGTCCGATATGATCCTCTCAGGCATTCTATACCGACAAATAATCTCCTTTTTCAAGAAACGACTTATTGCCGACTTGGTAACACTAGCATATGAAGCTGCCTCTACCCATTTCGTGAAGTAGTCAATGACCACAAGAATAAAACGATGCACATTCGAAGCTTTTGGTTATATTGGCCCAATGGCATCCATGCCCTACATGGAAAAGGGCCATGGAGAAGTCATAACATGCAAAGGTGAAGGTGGTATATGAATTTTGTCCCCATATATCTGGCATTTATGACACTTCTTGGCATAGCTGATACAATCTCCTTCCATAGTAGACCAATAGTATCCAAACCTCATGATTTGCCTTGCCATTGTAAAGCCATTAGCATGTGTCCCACAAACACCTTCATGTACTTATTCCAAGATTTTTCGGGCTTCCACAGCGTTGACACATCTCAAAAACACCTGACCTTTCCTTCTTTTATAAAGGATGTCCCCATCTAGTACATATTCGCAAGCTAACCTCCTCAAGGTTCTTTTGTCATTCTCGGCTGCCTACTCAGGATATTCACGATTTCTCACATACCGCAATATATCTTGATACCAAAGATGGTCCTCCTTTTCCTCTTTTTTGATGTTATAACAATGAGCTGGGACCTCAAAAATACTCATCTAAATTGGTCTCACATCCCATTTTTTATTTGCTTTAATCATGGAAGCCAGTGTTGCTAAAGTATCTGCCATCTGATTTTCTTCCCGTGGGAGATAATTGAAGGTAATGTTATCAAACTCCTCAAGTAACTCCAAAACTACCTTTTAATAATTAATCAATTTGGGGTCACTTATCTCCCATTCACCCCTAAGCTGGTAAATTACCAACGCAGAGTCTCCATATACTTCCAGGGTTCTAATTTTTCGCTCTTTGGCCGCTCGAATCCCTATGATGTATGCTTCATACTCGGCCATATTGTTCGTACAGTCAAAATCCAATTTACATGTAAATGGATAATGATCACCGTTTGGGGATACCAAGACTGCCCCAATTCCATTTCCTACCGCGTTGGATGCACCGTCAAAGTCAGCTTCCATGGATATTCTTCAGTAGTTGCCACGTACATCAACTCCTCATTAGGGAAATCAAAGCTCAATAGCTCACAATCTTCTAGAGCTCTGCTAGCCAGAAATTCTGCTATCGCACTTCCTTTTATAGCCTTTTGACTCACATAGACTATATCAAACTCTGAAAGCAGTACTTGCCACCTTGCCATTCTTCCATTTAGGGTTGTTGACTCTATCATGTACTTTAATAGATCAAGTTTCAAAATTAGCCAAGTCGTATAATATAGCATATATTGCCTCAACCTTTGAGTCGTCCAGATTAAAGCACAACACAACTTCTCAATTAGTGAATATCTCATCTCACACTCTGTGAATTTCTTGCTGAGGTAATATATCGCCTTCTCTTTTATTTCTGAATCATCATGTTGACAAAGCGCACATCCCATAGAATTACTAAACACTGATAAGTACAGAATTAATGGTCTATCTAGACTGGGCGGAGATAACACTAGAGTGTTTAACAAGTATTGCTTGACTTTATCAAAAGCATTCTGGCATTCCTCATCCCAAGTACCTTGGTTGTGTTTTCTAAGGAGGCGAAATATAGGATCACATTTCTCGGTTAATTGTGAAATAAACTGAGCAATATAATTCAACTTTCCAAGAAAACCCCAAACTTCCTTCTGAGTACGTGGTGGAGGCAATTCTCGTATGGCTCCAACCTTGTGTGATTCAACTTCTATTCCCCTTTCGCTGACCGCAAAGCTCAATAACTTCCCCGACCTAGCTCCGAAGATGCACTTTGCCAGATTAAGCTTCAACTGAAACTTCCTCAATCTTAGGAACAACTTCCTCAAGACTTCAATATGCTTCATCTCTGTTCAAGATTTGGCAATCATGTCATCAACATACACCTCAATCTCCTTGTGCATCATATCATGGAATAAGGTCACCATAGCCCTTTGGTATGTTGTCCCTGCATTCTTCAACCCGAAGGGCATTACCTTGTAACAAAAGGTGCCCCACAATGTTATAAATGTGGTTTTATCTATGTCTTCAGAATGCATCTTTATCTGATTGTACCCTGAGAAGCCATCCATAAAGGAAAACAACGAATATCCCACTGTATTATCCACCAAAGTGTCGATGTGCGGTAAAGGAAAGCTGTCCTTTGGGCTAGCTTTGTTCAAATCTCTATAATCAATACACATTCGTACCTTCCCATCCTTCTTAGGGACAGGCACAATGTTGGCCACCCATTCTGAGTACTTAACCTCTTGTAGGAATCCAGCATCAAACTGCTTCTTGACTTCATCTTTTATTTTCAGCACAATATCAGGCCTCATCCTTTGTAATTTTTGTTGGACTGGCTTGCAATCTTGTCTTATAGGGAGACGATGTACCACGATATCAGTATTCAACCTTGGCATATCCTCATATGACCATGCAAAGATATCTTTGAATTCACGTAGTAGCTCAGCAAGACCTTGTCTCGTGTCCTTTGAAATATGTGTCCCAATTTTCACCTCTTTTCCTTCCTCCAAGGCTACATTCTCTATTGCCTCTTTTTCTCAGGGTAGGATTTGTTTCTCATCTTGTTTCACAATTCTCAACAAATCTGGAGACACATCACAATCCTTGTTATCTTCAAAATCCTGAGGTTCTTCTAAACACATGTCTTGCTCAAAAGAGAATTCAAGATTTGTAGTATCAGTGCTCATGTCATTGATATCTAGGGACTTGCGGGGTACGAAAGAATGTACAAAGAATGAATGAATTGTAAGAATGTTTATTTATGTGTTATGTATGAAATGAAAAATTTGAAAGGATTTAAAAAAAAGGTCAAAAGAATATTGATCGCTATAAAAGAATATTCGCTCGGATTGATAACAAAAGTCATGTTTTATTGATATGCAAATATCTGAACAAGAGCCTATTTTACAAATGAAATCTTATTATTCCTAGGCTCTAGAGCAACAAGAGTGTTCTGAAAATTACTCTGAAAAATCTTTAAAAACTACAGGAAGTTCTTCTGCATTCTAATTGTTTAAAGAGCTTCCCAGTTCGTAAGGGCGAATGCCCTCAAGGTTTCTTTGTTTAGACTCTTCATTATATACAGTATTGATATGATGACTTCCTTTTTCAAGCAATCCTCTCTTAGGGTGAATCATCCCTCCTGATATAAAGGTCTGGGATATATGAGGGAACGTCATTGATTCCCACTCTACTTCTCTTCGACTTAAACGCGCCTTTCTTCTTTCTTGACATTTCTCTATTTCCTTCCTCCTCTACCTGTGATCTGGCCTGAAACCCAAGCCAAAATAGTCTCTCTTCTCCTTTAGTTCTGGAACTTGAATCCCTCCTTGGAGATATCTTCCCAATCCTTTTCCTGGTAAGGCTCCTTTCCCTATTGTCATCTGTAAACCCATGCTTGTGGTTCTGGATATCTTAGGCACCGGCACCTCATTCCCTTCTGAAATAAATGTTGCATTAACAAATTCTAAAGAATGAAAAGAACACTCAACAGCTTCCTAGTTTGCCTCTACATAGGGTGCGTCATTGGTGACTACTGCTATAATGTCTTCCTCTGCATTTATGGTGACCAGCCTTCCATCTGTTACTAGCTTCAATTTCTGGTGCAAAGATAAGGGACCGCTCCTGCCGAATGTATCCAAGGCCTCCCCAACAAACAATTATAAGAGGGTTTGATGTCCATCACTAAAACGTCTACCTCATACACGTTTGGCCCGATCAGCAAAGGGATATCAATTCTTCCCATGACATTTCTTTCCGTGCCATCGAATGCTCTCACTACATTATGGCATGTTTTCATGTGAGAACTGTCTATGGGCAATTTGTTCAATGTGGACAATGGTAGGACATTTAAAGCTGACCCATTATCAATAAGCACACTCGGCAATGTATATCCTTTGCAGCGGCTGGTGATGTGCAAAGCTTTAGCTGATCCCATACCACCAGGTAGGATTTCATCATCATTAAAATAAATGAAGTTGTCAGCGCTTATGTTACTAACCAATCTATCCAACTTGTTGACGGATATATCATTAGTAACGTAAGTCTTGTTGAGCACCTTCATTAACGCCTCACGATGTACCTCTGAACTCAGAAGCAAACCAATACTGATATACGAGCTGGTTGTTTGCGCAATTGTTCAACCACGCTGTACTCACTGTGTTTCAGGAATTTTAGAAACTCTCTAGCTTCTTCTTCCTTCACTGGCTCATTAACAAGTACCTCAGCCCTATTCTCCTTCTCAACATCAAAGGCTTTCACTTTTGTAGGCTTAACTCTAATGCCTTTTGCATCATAACGCTTCCAACTGCGTGTATAGGATCCTTCAACTTGAGCTTCCTTAGAAGTACTAGCTATATCTTCTCTCTCCGGTATTGTCACATTGCAGTCATAATTCCAGGGTACCCTCTTGTTATCCTTGTAAGAAAAGGAAACGGGTTTGTGAATAATGACTTTCGGCACTATTTGTGTCTCAACTTCATTATTCCTTGGTATAAAAATAATGATCCTTGGCCGATTGATTCTTTGATTCTTTGGTTCACCTTCCAATGCGCATACATGTCCCTCATCTGAGCCAGCTTCATAAAATTCCAGCTCCTTATTATCCATAAGGCTTTGTACCAAAGCCTTAAACTCGTCACATTCTTGGATCTCGTGTCCCTCTTCTGCATGGAACTCGCAGTAGTCCTTCACTCATTTTTTTCCCTCTTCAGAGATTATCATTTCTCATTTCATCATTTTGTCCCAGATTACTTTCATCGGTATTTTTACCATGGCCATGTACTCTTTAATCCTTCTCATTCTAGTTTCCCCAATTGCATTTACCTCTTGATCACCATGGTTTGGCAATGGGTTCTTTGTACTAGGGGTGTCATCAAATTTTACGACCCCTATCTTGATAAGTCTTTCCACTACTTTTTTAAAGCCAGTGCAATTTTCGATTGAATGCCCCGATATCCCTACATGGTATTCACATTTGGCGTTTGCATCGTACCATTTGGGATATGGGGGTTGCAGTGGTTTCAAATGAAAAGGAGCTATTGCATGCGCATTTAAATAAACTTTGATAAAGCTCCCGATACGTCACTGGGATAGGTGTAAAAGAGACCTTTTCAGAATTTTGTCTCGAACCAGATCCCTGCTTTTGGGAATCCTGTTGCCCAACTGTAGTTGCTCTGGGCTAACTAACCGTAATCACTTTTGAATTATAACTACTCGTATTGTTCACCTCATTATCTTTCCTTCTTGGGGCCGATCTTTTAGCAATTTCCCCCTCTATCTTACCACCCCTTATGGCATTCCCAATCATTTCTCCTGCCATAACTATATCAGCAAAGCTCTTGGTGGTACTTCCAATTATATTAGTAATGAATGGAGCCTTCAAGGTGTTAATGAACGGCATGGTAGTTTCTTTCTCCAAAAGCGGTGGTTGAACTTGTATGGAAACCTCCCTCCACCTCTGTGCATATTGCCTAAAGCTCTCATTAGGCTTCTTTTCCATGTTCTACAAAGTGATTCTATCAGGAGTCATGTCAGTCACATGATTATATTGCTACATAAAGGCTTGCGCTAAGTCTCTCCAAGAACCAATCCTTGCGCGACTCAATTGATTGTACCACCTAGCCGCTGCCCCAACCAAACTATCCTGAAAATAATAGATCAATAATTGATCATTGTTTACATAGCCAGTCATCCGCCTACAGAACATGGTGATATGGGCCTCAAGGCAAGTAGTCCCATTGTATTTCTCAAACTCCGGCATCTTGAACTTATGAGGAAGCACCAAATTTGGGACCAAACTCAAGTCCTTGGCATCAATTCCCTGACGATTATCAGCATTTTCCAATGCCTTAAATTTCTCCTCTAACCATCTACAACGTTCCTCTAATTGCCTTGATGATTCGAGCCTCATCTCTTCCCTCTCAGCTACATCCAAATCAGGGATGACTGGATTGGTAGGGTTATCTCCCGGGTTGAATCCCGAGCCAGTTTGAAAGTTCATGGGTATTCCAGCATCGGCTTGCCCATGTTGAGGCCTTATTGTGATGGACGGCCTTCGAGGATATGCGTCAGGTTGAGTTTGCACATGGGGTGGACTAAAACCCAAAGGATGATCCTCATTATCTTCTTCAGTCATAAGGGCCTTTCCTTTATCCGTTGCCCCCTTTAGCAGCTGGGCCATTTCAGCCATCATATTCCTTTGAGCCTCCAACATTTGATCCTTCATCTCTTGTTGGATTTTTGCCAATTGTTCCTGCAATTGCTCTTGCATTTCTTTTTGGATCTGGTCAATTCTTTGATCCATATTCTTTTTCTTAGTGCGTGTACCGTAAGGATGTGTTGCTTCCAGGTTTTCTTTTTCTCTCACTCTCTTTCTCTCTGTAATTTTAACTAATTAGGGTCTTTCTATAAATTCAAATGCATATGATGCAATGAGATACAAATGCATGAATGTAAAAAAGATATCGATTCTGATTCAGTTTAATTTAGAAAATGTTATTTAAGAAACAAAAATCTTTACACAAAACGAATTACAAATATGCTTTCGCCCTCAGGCCTAGAGTTTTAACCCTATCCAATAACAAAGCTAACTCTCGACCTCTATCTGACACTGACTCATACTTTGCACTCAATACATTAGCTTACGTTGCCAGGTCTTGTAAATGATCAGCAGCCTCTCGAATCTGGACTATGGCTTCTCCCATGAGATAGTCCCTATCTCTGACTTGATCCTAAAAATGGTGAAGCTCTCCCTTCTAATGTCCTTCTCTTTCCTCGAGCTGCTCAATCTGAAGTTCACAGTTCTGCAATGCTACTTCCAACCCTCCAATATTGTGCTTCATTTCCTCGATCTTGTTCAGACTTGCCTTTAATTCGACCGCAGAGTTACGAATTCGATGATGATGAAGAGATCGTCCAAGCTCCGTCACCTTAGCTTTTAATCCTTGATTCTCTTTCTCTAGGGCCTGATTCTATGCCTGCATCTCTTGAAACTTCTTCTCCCAATACTCGGCTTTGGTTCTTTCTTCTTGAACCTCTTGTTGCCACTGCTCTGAAGACTTCCCCAATCCAGCTCTCTTCATTGATAGTTGTATCCTCTTATATTGTGTCTTCAAGTCATCTCGGTCTTCCTTAATCTTCCTCTTTTCTTTCTTCACTTTTTCGACGTCAATTTTTTGAACGTCAACGTCTAAGCTTAGGTACATCTTCTCCTCTTCAAGCCTTTCTATCTTTCTCCCGAGCTCTAAATTATTCCTTTTGAACTCTTACTTTATGACCTCTAACTCTGATGGAATCACTGTAAACTCTCTTCCATCGATCGAGCAACCCCTAAACTCAGCCTAGGGATGTTATCATTGATCCTCTTGCTAAACCACCCTTTGTACTCAAGAGTTGTCGTCGGGCCTTCAGTCAAAATCTTCACACAGCAAATCTTCTTCCAAGCCTCGGAAATCTCTCACATCTTTTTCTTATAATGATCCCCCTTATATGAGAAATCACTTTGAGCTAACCCTTGTGTTGCCGGTATAAAATGCCTCGCTTTGTATTGTCCCAGGACGATTAATGGTGCATAAACAACAAATCCCCAAATTCCAGGAAAAGGTACCCAATCAAAACTTTCGCAACGATAAAGGACTTCATTAGGAGCCATCCAAGGGGCTTTCCACATAACATCTTCCTCTCGGAGATTCTGAAGTATTTCCATCCACCTTTCCTCTGTAATGTCATCCCTCCTTGGCGTAGCTGCTGCTTCCTTTAAGGGAGAATAATCCTCAAAGAACACTCGGCAAGGAACCTTATCAACCTTCCAAAAGTAACTGTGGAACCATACTAACAACAATTGTGCACATCCAATGAAACCACCTTCACCGACTCTCCGACATGCACTCAAAGATCTAAACGTCTCGGCTAGGATTGCAGGCACAGGTGTGTTCTATTTACCAACTCTATCAAATAAATCCACAACTGCTTCATCTATGTGCCCCATAGCTTTGGGGAAAATCACCAAACCATAAATACTTAAGGCCAAAACATCAGCCCTCTTATTCACATCTGGGTGTGCCAATATCAGATCCCTCAAACTTGCCCACGGAATGCATTTACCATCACCTTTTTGTTGGATTTGAGCTGCGGCCCACTGTTCACTTATCCTTGTGATCATCATTAATTTCTTCACGAAAGTTGGGAGATTAGTAACCCTAACATAAGCTTTGTTACCTTGAATTTTTGGACAGCGAAGCAAGGTCGTATACTCTTCCAAAGTAGGTACTAAATCTACCTCTCCAAATGTAAAACAACTATAAACAGGGTTCCAAAACTGTACCATAGCTTGAAACAGATGCTTATCCACCTTGATGTCTAGCAAATAGGGAAGATCTCCATAATTCTAGTAGAACAGCTGCTTAGCCTCGTCATCCCATTGGGCCCAAATGTTCTTCAACTCCTGAAACTCATTCTGTGTCGAACTAATACGAGTGAAGTCCCACAAATCTGACGTATACCCTTCGGTGACACTATCTCCTTTCTCTAATTGGCTTTCCTCTGACCACGCACAGACAGAAGCGTTGTCCTCCACTTTATCAAGATATTTGTTTCTCATTACAAAACTTTCTAATCTAGAAATCGAACCGTGAATCGATACCTTTAAATGTTGAGTGACATGCAATAATAGCAAAATAACATAAGTCAGTATCATATATAAAAGGCATAATAAACAAGCACTTATAAGGGTAGCTTACTAAAGGCTATCACTATACTCCCTAGGGTAAGCACTTAAAGTTCACTATATGTGTTTTAGTTCTAAAGTGAGGGTACCTGAACCAGCAGATTCTTCGATCCTCACCCGTTATAGGCTCATATGGACCAAGTTCAGTTCAGGGGGACACATTTCCCTATGGCCATGCGGAGATGAAAATCTCACGAAAACATAGGTACGGGTGTATCCCGGAAGCAATCCACTAGCCCATACGGAGGTGAAAACCTCACGAAAGCGTAGCTTCTCACTCCTACTTAAGGGTGCGACCACAGCGGTCATACAAATGCAATGTGTACGAAAACAAAATAACAAACATATGCAGTAAACACATGTAAAAAGATCGATATTTTTTAAAATATTTTCAAACTGTTAACATTAAAACAAAAAAATAATCAATTTCTTGGCTTGACTCTCTTATGAATTCCCCAGTGGAGTCGCCAAGCTGTCGAAACCCTTTTTTTTAAAAAAAAAGAGAGAGAATTTTGAAAACGGGAGTCGCCACCAACCTTTTTAGGTGTGATTGAATCACCTTATAAAACATTTTGGTCTACGAAAAATGTGAGGAAACAGGTTCGGGAGTCGGTTACACACGAGGAAGGATTAGCACCCTCGCAACGCCCAAAATTGGTACCAAATTGAATAGTTTTCTATCTTAATGTCAAAAGTTTGAAAGAATTTAAAAATCGGATTCTTTTTTAAAAAACGGAACAATTTGAGCTGAAAATCGAGATTCTTTCGCTCCAAAAGAGTACAACCATCATATCCAGCATGATTGGACACGATATTCTTAAACTTTCGTGACTAAAATCATCTCGTGATTTACAAAATCTATTTAAAAGGATACTTTAGACATTTAGACAAATGAGAAATGGCAACCCAGCACGTTAGGGCACTACTTCCCGAATTCCTAAATATAAAAATATTGCCTCATTTTTTAAAATTTTTTAGGTTAAATGAAATATAAATTTTTTAAAGCAATGATGTTTTTAACATATTACAAAAGATCAATATTAAATAAATTAAACTACCTAATACATATTTTAACATTTCATGCAAATATACTATAGAAAATGATAAATAACGACATAAAGTACACAATATACATTAACATTTTATGTATATATAATCATAAATAACATAAATATACATACATTACCATTTCATGCAAAACACAAAATAGAAAATAATGAATATAACAATATAAATTGCATATATGTAATAATATTTCATGCGAATATAACTTAAAATAACAACATAAATAATCAATTTTCATGCAAATATATAAAACAATAAATAACATAAAAATAACAAATAATTTATGAGATAAAATTAACATATTAAAATAATACTAAATAAATACAAAAAGATACAAAAATAAACAAACAAATTATGAACACAAAAAATAAAATCTAAATACAATTAGAAAAAATAAATGAGGTAAATTTTTTAAAACAATATATAAATAATAAAGGAGAAATTTTTAAAATATATATTATATGATATAATAGCTTAATATATATTTATATAAATAATATTATATTAAATAGGAGCAAAACTTTATAGTAAATTTTAGAATTTTACATAATATACTAAATATTTAATAATGATATATATATTATTTAATAATAGTTTACAAATTTTTAAAATTATACATAATAAATAATATAATATAATATAAAAATAACATAATGAATAATATATATAGTAAAATGATATAATATAATAAAATATATAAATAAAATATATAATGAATTAATAATAATATGATAAACAATGCATAAGTAAAAATAATATATATAATAAATTATTCATATATACATAATGTTTATAGTAAAAATAAATAATATATAAAATATTTAAAATAAATAAATTATATATATAAAATTAGAAGGGATTAAAATTAAATGGAAATAAAACTCTAGGGTTAAATTTAAAATAAAAAAGGACCTAATTGAAACACGCGATAAAAGCTGAGGCAATTTGACCCTAATCCCAAAACGACGTCGTTCCAAAATAGGCCTTGTAATAGTAACTAGGACTTAATTGAAACAAAAATAAAGGTCAGGGCCAAATTTAAATAAAAATAAAATTTGAATTGAACGAAATTATAAAGGTTGAAAATGCGGAAGGACCAATTGGGCAATTAGCCCATTAAACAAAAACACACGAATCCCTCTCGGGTCACGGGTCAACGCGCGGATCTTCAGTCTTGAAACGACACCGTTTTGATCACTAAACGGTCATCCCAAAACGACGTCGTACGGGTCGTTTATAAATATAAAAAAAACTTTTAAAAAAATCATTTTAGCCCCTGGTTTTAAAAAAAAACAGAAATCCTCTGAAAGAGGAGAAGAGAGGAAGCCCTCCGAGCTCCGGCCTCCGTCGGGCCAAGCCCTGGTCATCAAACTCACACGCCCACGAGCCGTCGTCAACTCCGCCAGATACGGCGGCCGGAAGCTGAAGAGCTTCAATTTTTAGCGTAAATCCGTTGGTAAATCCTTTTTTTATATTTTTAGTAATATTTGTATGTATTCACAACAAAAAAAAAAGTAAATCACCTCTGTTTCTTGATTTTTATTGTATATATGCCTGTAAAAACATAGTCCCCTTTACATTGTTTCGATTCGGGCTTTTATAGCCACTGAAAATCAACATAAAATAACATTTACAATATTTAATTTTATTTCTTGCTATATTGGTACTATCTCTGCTGTTTCTTTCCTTTTGCAGGCGAACGAAGACCCGGTGACAAAGGGTTGGCACACTGATTGTGGTGTGAGATAAGGGACCGCTGACTACGGCGTGATGATTGGGATCGTGTTTACGGCGCGAAGGTTTCTGGAAACCCTAGGGTTTCCTGATTCAGTTTAGGTATTGGGCCTTCTTGAGCCTCGCTATTTGGGTCTAGTTTGAGTATTTGGGCTAAAGGGTTTTAGGTGTAATGAGGTTCAAATGTGGGCTACCGGTGTGGTTTGTAAATGTGCCCTAAGTAGTGTTTCAATTGGGCTATGTAAATAGGATAGCAATTTGGGTTTTGTAAATCGACTGTAAAAGAACTTTTATTATTATTTTTGTTTGTTTTACGGGCCGGGCAAATTTGGGTTATTACAATCAACATATATGTATTTTTTTTCATTTTTTTTGAGAACAATAGATAATAAGAGAAAATTTAACAACTGAAACAAAAGAACATAGTTAAGGAACTAACCAAATCAAATCTCAACAAAAAGGGAGTCAACAAAACGGGAAACAATTCTTAATGAATCAAAAAAAAAGTTATGGGTTAATATGAATGGTAAATTAAGAAACGGTTTGTTAGGCTCAAAGTAGTTCACTAAGGGTTAATTATGAAGGTAGGCTTTTTATGGGATAAGTGGGTTAAAACCTAGGTGCATTTATCATCTCAGTATATCAAATCAAAGGTGTGGTCTCGACATGTATAATCGAAGCAAGTTCTAGAATAACAAATCAATATTGACACACTCATAACCAATAATAAAGTGAGCAAGAAAAATGTATGCTCTAAAGGCTCAAAATCTCAAAAAATTTATGACTTTTGATGTCAATCTTGCAAATTCCAAACTTCAAGGTAATGCATTAATTTAGGGAAACAACCTAAAATTTTTAATTCTAAAAATAGACTTATCATGCTTGATTCTCTAGTGTCTTAAAGTTTAAACAATCAATGCACAATTACCTATGAATTTAATCTAAAACACATCAATGATAATCATAAATCAATAAAATTCATTCTAATAGTAATGTGAGAAAATTACTTAAACACAAGACATAATTTAGGATTTTCTAATAATTCTATAGATAACCTCCCACACTTAAGATGTACATTGTCCTTAATGTACAAACATATATAATCACAGTATAAATGAATATCATAAGAGAGGAGAAAAGCAAAGCGCCTCGAATATTGGATGAAATCTTGAGATAGTGAAAACCGAATCTATGATCAAATTTAAATGTAACTCATGATTCCGAGAAAATTAACAAGAAAATAAACACAAATAATAAAGAAAATTAAGGGTTATAACTCGATTAGAAACAACCATAAATCTTTCAAAAGATAATAATGAAAATAAGTTGAAGAGAAAAAATAAAACAACTAAAACAAAATTAAAAAGAAAGATAATAATACTAATAATAATAATACTAAAATAATAATAAAAACTCAATGATATCAATAAACTTAAAAGGTAATTGTAATGATAACAAGAAAAAAATATGAAAGAGAAAAGAAAAAATAGAAATAGCAAATAAAAAAATAAAAAATAAAAATAAAAATAGAAATAATAAAAATATATATATAAAAAATAAAAATATAAGTATAAGAATAATTAATTAATTAATTAATTAATTAGTAAAATAAAATAAATAATATAACAATTAAAAATAAATAAAATAAAATAAAATTGGGGTGATTAACCCAGTTTTCACATGGCCATGGACATGCTCGTGTGTCCAGGCCGTGTGGGTCACAAGGCCATGTCGCCAGGCCGTGTGGGTTACAAGGCCATGTCGCCAAGCCGTGTGGGTCACAAGGCAATATCACCAGGCCGTGTGTGTTTTCATTCGCTTCTCCCACACCCATGTGAGACCTCACACACTCGTGTGGGCAGGCCGTGTAGCTCTCAGACTTTGAAAAAAATAGCTCCAGGTTTCACCACGGCCTAGGACACGCCGGTGTGTCCAGGCCGTGTGGGTCACATGGCCATGTCGCCAGGCCGTGTGTGTTTTCCTTCACTTTTCCTAGGCCCATGTGAGATCCCACATGCCCGTGTGGCCAGGCCGTGTGCTCCATACACCTGTGTGGCCAGGCCCTGTGGGTCAAAAACACACTTTTTTTTTTATATTTTGAAAATTGATTAATTTTAAAAAAAAATCATGAAATAATGTTAAGAAAATTAGCAGTGTTAACACTCAGGTTGCCTCCCGAGAAGTGCTTATTTAAAGTCTAAGCTCGACCTACCTCGTATTCTCACGGTTACGGTGGTTCACAGAGTCGAAACTCCTCTTTCTTACTGTCAATTATATTATCAACATAAGGTTTTAGCCGAGTAATATTTATCTTAAAAGTGCCAAATTTAGAATAATTTACCTCGACTGTACCGTATGGGAAAATATTCAATACCGTAAAAGGAGTTGCTCCGTTTGCATTATGCTCTAAAGTAGTGATTCGAGGGTCCGTTTTATCCAACAATACCTAATCGCCAATCTTTAATTGGTTCGTCCTATCCTTAAGCTCATGATGGAATTGCTTTGGTTCATCATGTATTCTAGGTTTCTCCTCGATGTGTGTCTGCCATTTATCTAATTCATCGATTTGTAATCTTCTTTCTTCATGATTTGTTTTGTTTTTGTTATGTAAACTGGGCTGTAGTTCTGTCACATTTTTTCGAGGTGTTTCCTACAAAGAATGTTGAGCTACAAGGTTATTAACATTAACAGAGCTCGTAAAATCATCTCAATCACTAGATATCCTAACAGAATCATAAGCTTTGAGTTTAATTGTGTCATCACCTACACAAAGTATTAACTCACCTGTACCAACATCTATGATAGTTCTAGCAATTGTTAAAAAGGGCCGCCCTAAAATCAATGGTACATCACTATCCTCATCCATGTCTAGAACAACAAAATCAACTGGGAAAATGAATTTATCAATTTTGACGAGTACGTCTTCAACAATACCCTTAGGAAATCTAATTGTTCTATCTGCTAATTGAATGCTCATCCTAGTTTGTTGCGGTTTCCCAAGACCTAGTTGCTTAAATGTTTTGTAGGGCATGACATTAATACTAGCCCTTAAATCAGCCAAAGCATTATTAACACTTAAACTACCAATTAAACAAGGAATAGTAAAACTCCTTGGATCTTTCAATTTGTTGGGCAGTTTATTCTACAAAATGGCTAAGCACACTGCATTAGCTCCACGTGCGACGAATCATCTAACTTTTGCTTATTTGCTAAAAGCTCCTTTAAAAATTTAACGGAATTTGGCATCTGCGAAAGAGCTTCAATAAATGGTAAGTTAATATGTAATTTTTTCAACAGTTTAAGGAATTTACCGAATTGTTCATTTGTGTGGTCTTTCCTTGTCACATTTGGATATGGCACATGAGATTTATATTCCTTAATGATCGGTTTTTGCTTGTTGCGGCTCACCTCAACCTTACCTTTACCTACCATATCTTCTTGTCTCGGTTTTGGTTCATCTTCAACTAACCCTTCTTCATCTCGAACAGAAATCATATGAAATTGCTCCCTTGGGTTAGTTTCGATATTACTCAGTAAGCTACCTTATGGTCATTCTGAAATCATCTTGGCAAGTTGACCAATTTGATTTTTGAGCCCTTGAATCGACGCTTGTTGATTTTTTAGTGCGGTTTCGGTGTTTTGGAAGCGAGTTTCTGACACCGAGATGAATTTCGTTAGCATCTCCTCAAGGTTCGGCTTCTTTTCCTGCTAGTAAGGTAGTTGTTGGAAACCTGGAGGTGGTTGCGGTTTTAGATGTCCTTGACCACCCCACGAGAAATTGGGATGGTTCCTCCGACCTACATTATAAGTGTTACTATATGGATTATTTCGATGTCTAAAATTATTACCCATATAGTGGATCTGTTCGTTCTCTATGCTAGGGTTGTAGGACTGATATTCTATGTTGTTCATTCCTCCTCTATTTGTATTGCACTGTATTACTGAATGTACCTGCGTAGAAGCACATAAACCATCAATCTTTTTATTTAAGAGTTCTGCCTGGTTTGATAACATGGTGACCGCGTCGAGGTTGAAAACACCGGTTGCTTTATTAGGCTTTGTCCTCATGACTTGCCACTGATAGTTATTCAGTGACATCTCCTCTATGAACTCATTAAGCTCCTCAGGTGTTTTATTATTTATGGTACCACAGCGGCTGCATCGATCATCTGCCTAGTTGAGGGGTTTAACCCATTATGAAAAGTCTGAACCTGTAACCATAGAGGTAGCCCATGGTAAGGGCACCTTCTCAATAAATCCTTATACCTCTCCCATGCATCATATAAAGTCTTTAAATCCATTTGTACAAAGGAAGAGATATCATTCCTCAATTTGGCTGTCTTAGCAGATGGAAAGTACTTCAGCAAAAACTTCTTGATTATTTGATCCCAAGTAGTGATAGGACCTTGTGGTAGGGATTTCAACCACTACTTAGCCTTATTTCTCAATGAGAAAGGGAATAACCACAGGCGAATGGCATCATCAAAAATGCCATTTATCTTGAAAGTGTCATAGAATTCTAGGAAATTAGCCAAATGAGTATTTGGGTCTTCGTCCTGCAAACCATCAAACTGAACAAATTGTTGAATCATTTGAATAGTATTAAGTTTCAGTTCAAAATTATTTGCAGCAACAGCAAGTTTAACAATACTCGATTTAGCCCCAATTAAATTGGGCTTGGCATAATCATACATAGTACGAGGAGCAGGACTCGAATTTACAGGATTTACAGCAACCACAGGAGGTAACTGATTATTACGATTTCCTGTCATCTCCTTAGTATTAATATAATATCCTCTTGCTCTTCTATTGTACTTTGTTGACTTTTCCTCGCTTCTCTCTGATTTCTGCGAGCTGTACTTTCGATCTCAGTGTTGAATACTAGAGGTCCTGATGGGTTTCTTCTAGTCATAAACTAAAGGAACCTGCTAGAAGCAAATAAAAGAAAAGTTAGTAAATTAAAAGTAAAACAAAAAATAAAAATAAAATAAAATAAAAAAATGGCTAAAGTAATAAAAATCTAGTGTTCCTAATATTTTAGTCCCCAACAACGGTGCCAAAAACTTGATGATCGTTTTATGAAACACTAAACTAGACTATGATCACGACTAAGGCAAGCACACCTATCGAATGGTAGTATAGTTATGGCAAGTCCAGAATATCGTATCCACAAGGACTAAAAGTACTAGTATTAACTATCTTTTTTATTATTTAGCCTAAAATATAAGGGATTTGTTTTAATCTAAAATTAACTTAACTAATTAACTACTGAACGTAAAAGAGAGCAAATTGGGAAGAATACTTGAAGAAAACTTATAGAGAAGACAATACCCAGGAAAGAATCCACCTAGACTTCACTTATTACTGTAACTGAATCAAACGATTTATTCACTTGTCTTGATCTGTAGAAATCCCTAAATTATGTTAATATCTCTTTTGAGACTAAGAACAACTGACTTTAGGTTGATTAATTGAAATCTCTTTCTAATTAAAACCCCTATCGTTGCATTAACTCGATCTATGAATTCCCTTATTAGATTTGACACTAATTTGGCAGATTTATGTCATCTTATCTCTAGGATTGCATGCAACTCTGCTTAATTATGTCATATCTACTCTTAAACAGGGACTTTTGCTCCACTGAATAAGCACATCAAACTTGAGTTAATATCCTGAAAATATTAAGACAAGAATTAATAACACATAATTAAGAACAAGAACAAGTATTTATCATGTAATTCAGAAAATTAAATAATAAGATCCATCATAGGTTTCATCCTCCCTAGGTATTTAGGGAGTTTAGTTCATAATGTAAAAGGAAAACATCTCAAATTTAGAAAAACAACAAGACATAAAAAAACCCAAACAAACTTCGAGAGAAATTTGAATGGAGATCTTCAATCTTGAAGTGGATCTGCTTCCGAGATGATTCCAACGTCTCCCTTCAAGTAATTTCTGCTTTCTGCTCTGCGTCTCCCCTTAGATCTTCTTCTAGTGTGTTTATCTAGACTTTAGAATGCTTAGAAACCCTAAAAATTGGCTTTTTTTACGTGTTTGGGAAACAGAAAGGGATATAGACACGGGCTGGCACATGGGCGTATGGCCTGCTCATGTGGATAACATGGGCGTGTGCCCAGTTCGTGTGGATCCTGAAAACTCCAATTTTGGCCCCTTTTTAGCTCCTTTTGCTCCCAAATTCTTTCCTAAGTATAGAAATATGAATTTAAGGGATTAGGAGCATCAAATTCATTAATTTTCATCATAAATCATCCAAAAATATGCCAAGCATGGAATTAAAAGATGTTACATTTATGGTTTATCATATATATGTATGAGAACTAAATTTACGAGTTCAATTCGATCGAGTTACAACGTCCAGAATCCCCGTACGAACCATAGGACTATGCTATGTGTTTTCGTGTAAGACCATGTCTGGGACATTGGCATCGATATATGTGTTTTCATGTAAGACCACGTCTGGGACATTGGCATCAATATATGTGTTTTCGTGTAAGACCACATCTGGTATGTTAGCATCGATATATATGGTTACGAGTAAGACCATGTCTAAGACATCGGCATCGTATTTGATTCGTGTAAGACCCTATCTGGGACAGTGGCATCGATATGAGATAGCATGTAAGACCACGTCTGGGACGTTGGCATTGTTCGATATATGTGATTATCCGAGTATCTTATTCAATCCCTAATGGTTCAATGGGCAATATCAAGACAAGATCGAATGTGAAATCAAGCTAAAATGTCAGGTATGTGTTAAGTTAAATGATTTAAAAGACAAGGTAAGTATATATTTGATATGAACAAGTGAAAATTTCATTACGAATCTGAGAATTATATATGTTTATGAACTTATATGTTTTTGGTCAAGTTAATATAATTACATATTGTTCATGTAATGGTATAAGAGTTTTAAGCATGAAAAATGTGTATTTGATTATATATTACTTAATTCGGTCTAATTGATTCAATATTAATGTTCATGTAATGACTAATTTTCTTATGACTTACTAAGCTACAATAACTTACTGTGTGTGTTCTTGTTTACCTCTGTTTTATAGATTTTGGATTCAAATTACGAGCTCGGGGATCGTCAGCAAAGTCTATTACACTATTAATTGTCTTCAATATTTTTATAAGTGAACTTTCAGATCTATGGCATGTATAGGCTGGATTAATCTTGAGATGATTGATTATGGTTAATGTAACCTTGATCCATGCAAAAATGGCTTAATACTTTGTTATGCTCGAATTTAATGCTTCGTTTTGATGATGGTTATGCTTGGTTGTGATTTTAGTGTTTTGGCCCTTATATATATTCATGTGAATTATGGTTGATTATAAAGCTAATAGATGTATAAACATTCGGTCTTAGTTTGAACTTATATTGAAAATGTATCCAAGGTATATGATGTTTGTGGAGTTGGTTTATGTGTTTCGACCATAAGATATATAATGGTTGATAAATGAGCCAAGGTATATCATGTATTAGTTAGGTAATAATTAAGATATATGCATAGGGTATATTCGATGTTCACTTATGGTTTCTATTAATGATATGTATAAATCGTGATTTGTTTGGCATGGTATGTCTAACATATTAGGATTTGGACTTCATAATAGGAAATTGGATTATGGTAAAAGTTATGTGCTAATGTATTCACTTATGATTTGTTAGTTGAACTCATATATAAATATATATATATATATGTATGCACTTATATTATGGATGATATATGATGAATAGTGATTTGTGCATTAGTAAATCAAGAAGATTATATGAGTTTTATGTGAAGTAAAAATGTCCAAATTGGTCAAAAATAGATTGGTTGATATATGCATTTTAGGTATGATA
Source organism: Gossypium arboreum (assembly GCF_025698485.1). NCBI lineage: Eukaryota > Viridiplantae > Streptophyta > Magnoliopsida > Malvales > Malvaceae > Gossypium > Gossypium arboreum. Next base: position 5,950,572 of record NC_069081.1, read on the forward strand.
ATTGGCATGTAAATTGAGTGTACTCTAAGTCGTTACTGGTGTTATAAAATGGTTAACTATATATAGATGATTTGGGCATAATTTTTAGTATGTCAACTAGGCTTGATATGTTGTATCATTAATGTTCGAAAATGGTCCAAATTTGATATGATTAAATGTGATTCAGGAATTATTTGTTTAATGAAACATGTTTGATCATTTGGTGAAATTATTAATGTCGTATATGCTAATGGACTAAATGCCATGTGATATGTTTTATTTGATTTAACATGTACATGTATAGAATTATGAATTAAAATGTTTGATGTTTATTAGGTATTCGAATATCATTAAAGTGTTGAATATATGATTTATATATATCTATTATCAATTAATAAAATCATGAGTAATATTTAATTGAACATATGTTTATATATATGAATATGACTTGTGTGAATGTGTGAATGTTTAGAATTGTGCTTTTGTTCAATGATGCCTCATAACCCTAATCTGGCGACGGATACGGGTTAGGGGTGTTACACATCTAGGTGACTAGTGTGAGTGTAGAGGACTGCTCTGGTGTGTCGAGGAGACCGAAGTGTTGAGCGAGGAGAGTCATGTAAGGGCCTAAACAGATAGGGCCCTTCCTGTAGCGGTTAGTTTGATGGCAGAAGGCTAGAGCTATGAAGTATGCCAAATCAAATATATACCCGTGCGCTATGCTATATAAGAAGTAAGTATCGTGAGTGCTAACGACTTCAGTGCTCTCTCTCCGACCTGTCAAAATAGGAGCTAAAAGGGCACCAATGTACCGTAAGGCCGGAGATAGAGAAGTCGCCTTTGAGTGACTCGCATCATATGGTGTCTAACTCCCTGTAAGTTTAGTCCAACAATGAGATGGAGAATAATGGATGTGCTGATGAAATCGAAAGAAGTTCTCGGCGCTCATGAATTCCTCTGTGTAAAGTCCTATAGCAGCGCTGAAATCGAGAACACTCATCTGACGTACCAAACTACTAAGTCGGAATGTGATGGTGCCTGGCTCATCATGAATCGTCATGACCTACTGTACCAGAAATGTCAAGCAAAACTCCAACGTAAGCTCCATGTAGGTGGGCTCGATGATGGCAAAGAATCGATCCCACGGAGCTGTGATGATAATGGCGCGAATGTCATCAGCGAGGCGGACCTACTCCAATGTGGCCCAATCGATACAGTGGCCTAGACTGAGTGATCGTGCTCGAAGGAGCTGATATAAATCCTCCTAAGGGCCCACCACAAATCAAAGGTAGGGGTGGCGGGCCACGGTGGAAGCACTCGAGGAGGAAGTTCCACCAAGGCCCTTCCGCCTTTTCAAAGCAAGGACAGCGACCTTACTCTTTCCGCATGTGTTCGTCATAGTGGATCTGTAATAAATTGGACGAACCAACAAGATAGAAATAAGGTAATAGGAAATCATAACCAAAATGAAGCTCAACAATTAGACGAATAAATAAATGGACTTTTAACATGAAAAAATTATATGCTAATACCTAAATAAAAACGAAGTAAAAATAAATAAAACTGATAATAATCAATAATGAAAAGAAAAACTAGTAAGAATCAAATCAAAAATGAAATCAACCCAAACAAAATAAATGTATAATCCTGTTGAACGAAACTAAACTGGTATCATGCATCAATTAAATCAATTCAATAACTAAATCAAAAACCATCCCAAAATCCATCAGTAGAAGCAAATAAATAAACAAGAGTGAATAAATCAATAAAGCAACAATAATTAGTCATAATAATAAGCACGAAATCAATGAAAATAAAAACAAAGTAAAATAAAGAAATAATGATAATAAGAGTAAAAAATAAATAAAAAAAAAGAAAATGGGGAGGAAAAGAAACCGACGGTGGGCGGTATGGAGGCGCGACAGTCGATGGGTAAAACAGCGGAGGTCGTGGCTATTGTGGTTTGGTCAGTGCACGAGTTCAGGATGAGAGGTGGAGGTGGGGGTCGGTTTTGAGATGGGGGAAATAGGGGAAAGAGGAAGGGAGAAGAAAAAAAAGAAAGGGGCTGCTATTTAGGTAAAGGTGAGGGGAGGGAAGGGAATGGGAAAATGAGGGACATGTGGGCATGGGTCAGTGGTGGTTCAGGCCGACATGAAAAGGGGGAAAAGGTGGGTTCGACGGTGGTTGTGGGGGCTGTTAATGGTAAGAGAGAAAAGGGAAAGGGAGAGGATAAGGGTATAGGGGAAGGGAAGGTGCGGCGATGGGGGCTTGGGAAATGGAGAAAGAGGAAGAAAATAGAGAGAAAGGTCGAGCTAGTGGGACGACGGTTGGACGAGTTTGGTGGCCTGACGGTGGAAAATGAGGAAGGAGTTGCGGCAGATAGGGTTGGGTGCTTGGGAGGAATGAGACAAAACAAAGCAAAATAAAATTGATTTAGGGTTTTTCAAGAGGACACGATCGTGTGAGGTCCGTATTGGGCTACATGGTGGTGTCACACACCCGTATGATCTCCTGTTCATCCAGTGTGTGATTAATGAAATAAGCCCAATCTTTACATGGTCGTGCCGTACGGCCATGTGAAATCTCCTTCGCTTCTCCCATGCCAGTGTGACCTCTCACACACCCATGTGACTTCCTACACGTATGTGTGTCACGACCATGTCTCGCACACAGCCGTGTGCCTTGCCCGTGTAACTATGATACGCTTATGTGTCTGGGCCGTATGGTTCACACGGCCATGTCACAAGCCTGTGTGGAATAGGTTAGGTCGTGTCTCTGTCGATTTTTGGAAAAATTAAGTCCCAAGCTCCATACAGCCAAGGACACACCCATGTGTCCAAGCCGTGTGGGTCACAGGGCTATGCCGCCCTGCCGTGTAACTCACTGTCGATTTTTTTCCAAAGTTTAAAACTAAGTCAAAGGATCCACATGGCTAAGGACACGCCTGTGTGTCCAGGCCGTGTGGGTTTTAAAAATCATTTTTTTAATTTTAAAAATTAATTAATTTTAAAAATACCATGAGATAAAATTAGTAAATTAGGAATGTTAACGCTTGGGTTGCCTCTCGAGAAGTGCTTCTTTAAAGTCTAAGCTTGACTTACCTCATATTCGCACGATTACGGTGGTTCGCAGAGTTGAAACTCCTCTTTCTCGCTATCAATTTTATTATTAAAATAAGGTTTGAGTCGAGTGATATTTACCTTAAAAGTGCTGAATTCAGAATGATTTACCTCGACTATACTGTATAGAAAGACATTAAGTACCGTAAAAGAAGTTTCATCGTTCGCATTAAGCTTTGAAGTGGCAATTCGAGGGTCCATTTTTTCCAACAATACCTGGTCTCCAACATTAAATTGGTTCGTTCCATCCTTAAGCTCGTCCTGGAGTCTCTTCGATTTTGCATCGTGTATTCTCAGTTTCTCCTTGGCATGTGTCCGCCATTCATCTAGTTCATTGATCTGAGGCATTCTTTCTTTATGAGTTGTTTTGTTTTTTATCGTATAAGTTGGACCGTGGCTCTATCATGTTTTTCCGAGGTGTTTCCTGCAAAGAATGTTGAGCCATAAGGTTACTCATATTAACAGAATTCGTATAATCATTTCGATCCCTAGATATCCTAACAGAATCATGAAGTTGGAGTTTAATCGTATCGTCACCTACATGAAGTATTAATTCACCTGTACCTAAATCAATGATGGTTCTAGCAGTTGCTAAAAAGGGCCGTCCTAAAATTAAGGGTACATTACTATCCTCATCCATGTTTAAAACAACAAAATCAATTGGGAATATAAATTTATCGATTTTAACAAGTATGTATTCAATAATACCCCTAGGAAATCTAATGGTTCTATCTGTCAATTAATTGCTCATCCTAGTTTGTTTGGGTGTCCTAAGACCTAGTTGTTTAAACATTTTATAGGACATGAAATTAATACTCGCCCTTAAATCAGCTAAAGCGTTATTAACACTTAAATTACCAATTAAACAAGGAATAGTAAAACTCCCCAGATCTTTCAATTTGTTGGGTAGTTTATTCTGTAAGATAGCTGAGCAAACTGCATTTAGCTCCACGTGCGACGAATCATCTAACTTCCGCTTGTTTTCTAAAAGCTCCTTTAAAAATTTTACGAAATTTGGCATCTATGAAGAACTTCAATATACAGTAAGTTAATATGCAACTTTTTCAAAAGTTTAAGAAATTTACCAAATTGATCATTTGTGTGGTCTTTCTTTGTTGCATTTGGGTATGGCACACTAGGTTTATACTCCTTACTTACCAATTTTTGTTCGTTTTGGCTTACCCCAACCTTACCTTGACTTACCATACTTCCTTACCTTAGTTCTGGTTCAGGATCAACTAACCATTTTTCATCTCGAACCGTAATTGCATGAAGCTGCTCTCTTGGGTTAGTTTTGGTGTTGCTAGGCAAGCTGCCTTGTGGTCTTTCTGAAATCAGCTTAACAAGCTGACCTATTTGATTCTCGAGCCCTTGAATCGATGTTTGTTGATTTTTTAGTGTGGTTTTGGTGTTTTGAAAATAGGTTTCTGGCATCGAAATAAATTTCGTCAGCATCTCCTCAAGGTTCGGCTTTTTCTCTTGCTAGTACGGTTGTTGTTGAAAGCCTGGAGGGGGTTGTTGTCTTTGATTTCCTTGACCACCCCACGAGAAGTTGGGATGGTTCCTCCACCCTACATTATAAGCGTTACTATAGGGATTATTCTAAGGTCTAAAAGTATTACCCATATAGTTGACTTGTTTGCTTTCTATGCTAAGGTTGTAAGATAGACATTTTGGATTGTTCATCCCTCCTCCATTTGTATCGCACTACATCATTAGATGTACCTGCGTAGAACCATATAAACCATTAATCTTTTTATTTAGAAGTTCTACCTGATTCAACAACATGGTGATCGAATCTACGTTGAAAACACCGGATGCTTTCATCGGCTTCGTTCTCATGACTTGTCACTGATAATTATTCAGTGACATCTCTTCTATAAACTCATAAGTCACTTTAGGTGTTTTGTTATTCAGAGTCCCACCGGCGGCTGCGTTGATCAATTGCCTAGTAGAGGGGTTCAAACCATTGTAGAAGGTTTGAACCTGTAGTCATAAAGGTAACCCATGGTGAGGACACCTTCTCAATAAATCCTTATACCTCTCCCATGCATCATATAAGGTTTCTAAATCCATTTGCACAAAGGAAGAGATATTATTCCTCAGTTTAGCTGTCTTAGCCGGTGGAAAGTAGTTTAATAAAAATTTCTCAGTCATTTGCTCCTCGTGGTAAGGAGTTCAACCACTGTTTAGCCATATTTCTTAATGAAATGGGGAACAACCGAAGGTGAATGGCATCGTCAGAAATGCCATTATCTTAAAAGTGTCGTAGAATTCCAAAAAGTTAGCCAAATGAGTATTTGGATCTTCATCTTGCAAACCATCGAACTGAACAAATTGTTGGATCATTTAAATGGTGTTCGGCTTCAGTTCAAAGTTATTTGCAGCAATAGCATGTCTCACAATACTCAATTCAGCCCCAGTTAAATTGGGCTTAGCATAATCCTACATAGTACGAGGAGCAAGATTTGCGGATACTACAGGAGGTAGCTGATTATTCTGATTTTCAGCCATCTCCTTAATAATATTAATGATTTCCTTTTGCTCTTCCACAGTACTTTGTTGACTCTGCTCGCTTTTCTACGGTTTCTGTGAGCTGTACTGTCGATTTCACTGTTAAATACGAGAGGCCCCAACGGGTTTCTTCTAGTCATATACTAAAGGAACCTGCCAGAAGCAAACAAAAGAAAAATTAGAAAACAAAATTAAACTAAAAATAAAAATAAAAATAAAATGCAATAAAAGTAAAAAATGGCTAAATTAATAAAATTTAGTGTTCCTAATATCTTAGTCCCCGACAATGGCGCTAAAAACTTTATGATGATTCACTTAACTAACTAAAATCACGACAAAAGCAAACGCACATATCGAATAGCAGTATAGTTATGGTGAGTTGTGAATATCGTATCCACGAGGACTAAAAGTACTAGTAATTACCATCTTTTTATTATTTAGCCCATAAATTGAAGGATTGTTTTTAATCTAAAATTAAACTAATTACTAGGCACGCAACAGAGAATTAAGTAAGAAAATATTCGAATGAACCAATGAAAGAGACAATACCCAGGCAAGAATCCACCTAGACTTCACTTATTATTCTGAATCTAAATTAAACGATTTATTCACTTGCCTTGATCTGTAGAAATCCCTAAATTATATTAATATCTCTTTCGAGAGTAAAACTAACTAACTCTAGGTTGATTAATTGAAATCTCTTTCTAATTAAAACCCCTATTGTCGTATTAACTCGACCTATGGATTCCCCTATTAGATTTGACTCTAATATGATAGATTTATTTCGTCCTATTTCTAGGATTACATGCAACTCCACTCAATTATGTCAGATCTACTCTTAAACAGGGACTTTTGCTCCACTGAAATAAGTACATCAATCATGAATTAATATCCTGAAAACATTAAAACATGGAATAAGTACACATAATTGAGATCAAGAAATCAAGTATTTATCATGTAATTTAGAAATTAAATAACAAAATCCATCATAGGTTTCATCTTCCCTAGGTATCTAGGAAATTTAGTTCATACTTTGGGAGGAAAGCATCTCAAAATTAGGAAAACAACAAAACATAAAGAAACCTAAAAACTTCTAGATAAGTTGACTGGAGACTTTCAATCTTAAAGGAGATCCAGCTTCTGAGATGATTCCGACAGCGTTCTTCGAGTAATTTCTTTGTTCTTCTCTGCGTGCTCATTTAGGTCTTCTTCTAGTGTGTTTTTATAAACTTTAGAATGCTCAAAAACCCTAAAAATTGGATTTTTCTGCGTGTTGGGGAAATAGGGAGCGATATCGACACGGGCTGGCACATGGTCATGTGGCCAGCCCGTGTGGCTCACACAGGCATGTGCTCAGCCCTTGTGGATCCTAAAAGTAGCTCGTTTTGTCCAATTTTGGCCCTTTTGGATCTTTTTGTTCCCTTATTCTCTCCTAAGTATAAAAACATGAAATTAAAGGATTAAGAGTATCAAATTCACTAAATTAAATAATAAACCATCCAAAAACGCATCAAGAATGGGATTAAAACATTACTTTATATATACTAGTTGGGGCTTTGGTGTTATATATAATGAATGGGGTCGTACATATATATTATACATGGTTTTTGTTTTATATAAATATATAAATTGATGGGATTTTTAAGGTATGCTAAAATTTGACGTCACAAAGGTCACTAAATAGGTATGTATTTATATGTAATATATATTCATATATGGATATGTAAAGCTTGCGAGTGGATATAAAAAAAATATTATAATATAGATTTTTATAACATGTGAATTTTATTGATAGTGTACATCTATACATGCAGGAACCCGTCAGTGAATTATGGGATTTATGATATTGTGAGTTTTGATTAGTTTAAAATTATATTATTGTGAAATGTTAAATGCGAGCTCGACAGTAACGCTAGCTAGTTATATTGCGTAATAAAATGTGATTAATTAGATATATTGGCAATGTAAACACTTAAAACCATTGGCTATCATTGGCATGCCATAGGATTGTGAGTACTTACCCTTTTTATTATGTGTTGGGCATTGTGGCTCGAAGATAGCGTTGGAGAGATAAGGAAATGTTGAGCATAACTCCATTCACTGTAGATAGTGTGGTGTGTTTGGAGAGTGTGAGCATACATGCTACACTTACATGGAGAAGCGTACAACTTTATGAGTCACGTGGTCTGATTTGGAGATATATTTCTCCAATGAGTATATAATTTGATTATGTTTCATATTCACAAATTGCCAATATATCACTGTATTATGTAAGAAAATTGTGTTACATGTGAATTGTTCAAGTATGTTCAAATCCTTACATGTTTGGTGAGTTTACTTGTGTTGTATGACTGTGTACTCACTGAGCTTCTCCAAGCTTACACCCCCTTACTTTACCTTTGTAATATCCCGAATTAGGGCCTAAACGGAATAGTGGTTTTGTGACCACAAATTTGAGATAGAAATAACTATTTTATAATTATTTTGATGTTTATGATATGATTGCATGATTGTGTGAAAATTTTGTGATGAAATCCTATGCCTAAAGTGCTAAAATTGAAATTAAGGACTAAATCGAATAATTTACAAAACTTGCATTCTAGGAGTTTTTAGTATGAAATTGCTTTGGAATATTAATGAGGAGGTCCTAAATAGAAATTTGACCAATTTCTAAGTCTATGGACAAAAATTGGACATGGATGGAATTTTTTTGAAAGTTTAGTAGGAAGGGCATTTTGGTCATTTAGTTATTAAAATGAATTAAAAACAAAATTAAAAGCCAATTTTTGTCCATCTTCTTCATTAGGCCAAAATTTCAAGGGTTATCCATAGCTAGGGTTTGTTTCAAGCTTCCAAGCTCCATAGTAAGTGATTCCAAGCCCCGTTTTTAATGTTTTTTACGTTTTTGGAATCCCGGTAGCTCGATTAAGCTTATGCTAGCAATAATTCAACCTAGGTTCATATTTGGAAAAATACCCATAGCTGAAATTTGTGTATTTTGGTGTTTTATGATAGAATATGAGGTTTTAAATTATGTTAGACAACTTGTACTACTCGGTTTTAAGTGAAAACGAGTAAAAGGGCTTAATCGGTAAAAATACCTAATAGTCATAAGTGCATGTTAGAGTGTGAATTTGATGTTGCTATAGAAGGGAAAAATTATCAGCATGTCATAAAACATAGTAATAAGGGATGAAGTTTAATTCCCGAGCCTAGGGGCAAAAGTGTAATTATGCAAAAGTTTAGGGGCAAAAATGTAATTTTGCCAAAGTTCATATTAAAGACTGTTTTGATGAATGTATGTATTAAATAAGATTAATTTGGCATTATAGATCAAGAGAAACGAGATTCAAGTTGCGATCGAGGGAAAAACAAAGTTTACGAAGAATAGGCTCGATTGCTAATATTTTGTATCGAGTAAGTTCATGTGTAAATGTAGTAACATAATTGTCATTTTAAGCAATTTAATGTTGTTTATATGATATGGTGCTTATTATTATCATGAAATGTTATGTTTTGTGGTTATTGTTGAATAATATGTAATTATGTGAATTACTTGATAAGTATGAACTATCACCAAAGTATCGATTTCGATATTCCGTGGAAGACGGCAAAGATGTGTAATCGAGGAAAAAGCCTGTTTGAACCTTGGGAATAGATTAGAATACAAGTGACATGTCACTAGGATATTTGAGTTCCGAACTTGTTGAGTTGAGTCCGAGTTCACTTATGGATGCGAACGCCCGAGCTCGTTGAGTTGAGTCCGAGTTCACTTATGGGCGGGTTACATGGTAGCTTGGCTGCATAAGTTCCGCTGACTATTAAGTTTGTCTAGCTGCGGGTATGGCACTTACGTTCATGAAATCCGCGTATTCGAATTATATTCCGATGTGTTCAACGGGTGAATCTTAAGTGAATGAGAAGAATGCCTAAAACGAAGTTGATATATTGGTAAGTGTGGTGAATGAGAAAATTTGACAGGTATGTGCTTAAATCCTCGGGTTGAGAACTTGGTATGATGAAACCGTAGAAAGATATTAAATGCAAACGAAACACGAATGTCTTGATATTGTTTATGCAAATGATGTTTTATGTGGAATTGCATGATTTTGTTACTTGCTATTTGCATGTGAACTTACTAAGCATTTATGCTTACCCCCTCCTTTTCATTCATTGTAGTTGTTGACAAGCCGACTTGAGAATCGGGGATAGGTCAAAGACTCGTTCACACTATCCGAAGGCCTAAATTGGTAAAATGGCTTGTGTATTTTGAATGTGGTATGTATGGAAAAATATTCACCTTGTGTAAATGATTTTATGACATGGTTATGGTTTGGTAAGAAAAGGGTTTGTGAATGATTAGCCATTGGAATGGCCAATCTAAATCATATTTGATGCCATGTATGTTCAAAATGCTATTTAGTCCATGGAAATCTATAGTAAAGTGAAATTTGTTATAAAACAGAATATTGCTATAGCAATGATGTGAATTTGAAAAATCACTAAAAATAGTATAAATTGACTTAAATGATGAATAAGTTAAGGAATCGAAGCTTAATGAGTCTATTTTCATATGGATTGAACAAAACAGGTATATGAATTATATTTTATGAGATATTGGAATTTTTGTGAAACAGGGCCAGAGTGATTTCTGGATCCCCTGTTCTGATTTTAAGAATTCACCATAAATTGTAAAAAAAAAATAATTAGAAGTCATTCTTTATATGTACAGATTCTTTATTGAGTCTAGTTTTAAGAGAAACAAAGGGCATAGTCATTGAAATTCTGTACAGAGAGAAATCTTATTCGTAATACACAGAGGTCAGAGAAGTCGAACCCTGAAACAGGGGAGACTTTAACTAGTAAACTGTACTAATTTGCCCAACCAAAAACTTTAGAAAAAAAAATTATAGATAGATATATGAGTCTAGTTTTAGGAACAATTTACGGAATTGGATTTCGAGTTTCGGAACTCGAGATATGAATTTTTAAGCGACTATAACGTAGATTGCCAGCTTGTCTGGAAGTTTTAAAAATAAATTGTTTGAGCTATATAAGTAATGAATTAAGTCCGTTAACACCTCGTATTTGACTCCAGCGATGGTCTTGGCTACGGGGCATTACAACCTTACAGATAAATAGTTCCCGGGTTAGCGAGGAGGGTGGCAAATTGATGATCCATAGCTAGGCATTTTTTAGAGTATGTGTGTTGAGATTTTAAACTCCGAAATGAAGGTAATGTGGATCGTTCCAAGGTTTTAGTTCTAAGATTAGACTTAGACTTTTTAAATAAAATTTTCAACTAGTAAACAGACATTACGGGCTGCTGTTTTTTTTTGGGGGGGGGGATTTTTGAATGTTATAATTGCTTACTTGATTTCTTGTTTAAATGGTTTTATTACTTGATCAATCTGATGATAATTCAATGAACTACCATTTTTGCAACTAAGGGAGACTGCCAAGTATTAAGGTACGCCCTATACCTTCTGATTGTGTAAATGAAATGATTAATTTAGAAAAGCATGCACTTAGGTCTAATTTCGTATATGAAATATTTTGCAAATGAGTGGTGTGTACGGTTGGTTGGTGTGGTTCATAAAATTTTAAATTAAGAGTCACCTTTGTGGCTAATATGATGTTTGAAATTCAGGTCAGACCGTCCCGACCGGATTTGGGCATGACCGTCCTAACCAAGTTTGGGAAAAGCATCTCCCAATTGGACTTGATAGGCGGCATATTATTCTTTTAATCAGTTTGCTCATTTTCGATTAGATTAAGGACATGTTTAGGTTGTCTACTAATATAAGTTGTCTTTCCGTATTACAATCCAACCACGTAATGTTGCTTAGTAGTGAGCAACATTTGCTTCTATTTTTCTTTACATGCAAAAACTACGCGAGGACAATATACAAAATATTAATGTAATTCATGAATAATTTTATTAACCAATCTGTTCAAAAAACTTACACGTGTACTTAGAAGAAAATACTACACTTAAGGCATCAAATCCAACATATATACAATCAATTTATATTATTAGATGTCTAAAATCAACCAAAACATGCATTCAACATGATATAGAATCATTTTCAGGTCTTACACAATCTTACGAAAACCCTAAATTTAATCAGAGATAGAAGTAGGAACAAATTTTAAAGATTTAAAAATACAAGGTTGACGTTGCGACGTGAGGAAGTTCCTCGTCGCAACGCAACATACTGTCAACCCTTGTCACAATGACCAATGTCCAGTGTCGCACCATGCGTTTGCATTCAGATCTCGTCGAGACGACATCTGAACAACGTCACGACGTCACATAATGTTTCTGCAAATTCATTTCAATTCAACATGCAATTTTCCAAGCAAAGCATAATACACACACACACCCCTAATATCAGCAATGTAAGCAGTCCTCAAACACCAATTGATGCACTTCAACACCCTAAATCAACAATATATTAATGTCGTATCACTTACAAGTTAACTACCTAGTATATTACATTTCAAGTCTTAAACATACCTATCCATTCATCTATGCCATAGATAGTTGTAGCTTTTAATACATTTCAAACCACATTTAGAGCTCATATTCATACCACATCCTATTGACCAAATTCTATTCCAAAAGTGCGTATAGATATAATTTTACACCAAAATCAACCAAACCTAGGTACATGCCATTTAACTTACGAAAGAAAGTACACTAACATTATTGAGTCCAAGATCTTTGTCTGAATGCTGAAGCTGATGCTCGTAACCTCAAAATTGGATCTAACTTGCGCACACAAAAAAATCGTACGCTGAGCAAAACACTCAATAGTAAATCTATGATTCAAGATAATATAAAAAATCTTATGTAAATACACACATGTCAAATTCAAGTTCAATTCACCATTCAATACACATACAATTTCATACAAAATTGTTCCATTATCTCACTTCTTATACTTATCATACCATTCCACATTATGATTCACAAGTTACATAATCACTTCACACCACAATCATTCACATACAGTTATTCAATTTCATGTCACAATTGTAAACATATACTTAACCATGGGGGTGAGCAAAATCCAATTCAATTCAAAAAAATCGATAAAAAAATTAATCTTGAATTAAATAGTTCGAGTTATTTGAGTTAATTGAGTTATTCAAATCAAATCAAATAAAAAATAAAGTTTTTCGATTTAACTCAAATATGAATTACACAATTCGAGTTATCCAAAAATTCGAATAAGAAAAGACAAAACTACGTCATTTTGATAAATGTTTTCCCAATTTAAAAGGCAAAACTATTATATTATTTATGTAGTTAAATAATCGATTCATGTAAATGCAACATTGAGTATAAACAATATGATTTGTTAACTGGGCTCCACTTGACTCGAATTTTTTTTACTTGATTCAATTCAATTCGAAAAAAATCCAAGTTGAGTTCGGTTGCTAAAATAGGATATGTCCACTTGACTAACTCAATTTTTTTAACTCAATTTGATTCGACTCAATCGAATATACGCCCCTACTCGTACACACAAACATGCAATCGAGTATACAGTTTTACATGTTTTAGCATGTTTTCAAAGAACTAACATACAACAACATACATAATAAATTTTGGTATATTACTAAACTCCCTTATTCCACCCAAACACAGCTCTAATAACTTTTCAAAATGGGCCCACATGCTCAAGCTCACGTCTGTGTAACCCACATGGCCAGGCACAGGCCGTGTGTCGTGACTATCACTTTCGATTTTACACGAATTTACGGGTTTTTTGTTAGAGACACACACTTGTTTGCTTTGGAAGGTTGAAACCACATCAATAATAACATTCTGCATAAGACATTAACCTCAACCAATTTGCAAGAATACACAAAACTAAACTTAGGACATTCGGTTCTTGCTCATTTAGAGCATTCGACCAAAAAATGACAATTACAAACTAGCCCCTAAACTAGGGCTTTCGGTCATTACCCTTAGAGAAGAGTGTAACACGCCAAACCTGACCTAATATTTGGATCTGAGTATGATATGTCACTACTTCAAGTCAAACTAACTTCAAAACTTTTTTGCAGACGCCTTATATAATTCTTACAAAGTTATAGATATAAAACATACTATAACTATTACTTTGCTATAGTTTAAATGAAATCATTAACATTTTATAATAACGTTCAAGCTAAATAGTGTATAAGTTCGGAAGAACAATTTCACTAAGAAGAATGTAAAACTTTAAGTTTAAACTTTGATCTTTAATAAAGATCTCATAAAAAAGAGTTTTAACCAAATATAATTTCTTTATACAAATTATTTCCAAAATACATTTATATGTCAACCCTATGAGTCATGCAATATACAAAACAAAACATTCAGCTCACAAGAAGCAGCACTCTAGTGTAGTCCTTCAAAAAAAAGTCTTCTTTCGGTCAGCAAGACTGAGAAGGAAAAGGTAACAGAGTAAGTTCATACGAACTTAGTGAGTTCCAAAAAGGAAACATACATAATATTAATGATAATACAATTGAACCTTTTTTAGGGACTTACATGCATTAAACATAGTACGCCTAATGGTTCATACAGAACACAGATAGACTCAGTATGTCAACTTACTTATCACTTGGGCTTATACTATATGCCAACTTAATATAATGCAGACATCCATTTTCATGTCAACCACGTACCTAAAATTCATAATTGGAAGCAAATCATTCAGTCTCATTCACATAAATTATCCCCTTCATCTCCTTATATCATTTTCATTCAGAATAACATGTTTTATCATGATCTGGCAATCTGGTTTGCAATATAGCTACCCTACCAGAGGCTACACAAGCATATCTCATCATCTTTATCACCACATATCAAATTATATCATAAATATCAGAAGTAAGTGGTAGTGACTTAAGCATGGAAGATGTCACTTACTTCATGTCACAAACAGACTGAAGTTAGACTGATGACTCTGGGTAACCATTATCCACATATACTCTTTTCATCCATTACAGAGGAAGAATACTTACCTTATATGAATTATAAAATAATGAAAATACAACACATGGAAATAAGAAGGAACTCACTAGAAACTCTAGCAAAACCTACAAAGCAAGTCATTTGCCTTTATCATTTGGACCTTTGTTAGCTTCTTGAGCTAAAAGAAAGATAATTATACATATCAGATCATCAATTTATCAAATTTGATCATGCATGCAAGAATTGATAATACTTAATCGAGAATTAGAAAGTTTACTTCCTAAAAAAAAACATTCTAACATTTATGCATGCAGAACAAAAAATACGTAAATGACTTTGAGGATAACTTAGGGTTCATCAGTAATTACCAACGAGTTGGTACTAACGTATAAGTTGGCTGAATATTGTGAACCTTCACTTTGAAGAAGTTTTCTAAACTTAGGTTTTTAGAGAGTTTCAAAGGAAATCAAGAAAGAAGAGGAAAATGTAAAAGTGCTTAGAAAGACCACCACTATCTTTATATACTTAAGCACGAAGACAAGGATTAGTGGAAAAATTAGATAATCCATTAACACTATTGATTCTTGTGATTAAGTGCACTTAACATAATTTAAGTCTTATCATCTACAGTAGTCTAGTTCCATTCTAACTAAATTCCAACTTAACTAAATGAATCACAATATTAATATAATAAACAAATCTAAACAATTGCGAACGTAATGAGTTCACCCAAAGCATCTAGGTTGGGCAGGTACTTAACAGAAGAGCCTATCAAACCTTAGAGCTTGTCAAACTAGGATTTTACCAAATGGTGCAATATACAAAATTTATACTTAGCTAAGACAACACTTACTCATATCTATCCTTATTTTACCAACAATACACCAAACAATAATCAAATACGAAGACTTCACCAGGCGCACTATTACAAAGAGGTTTTTGAAATCCTCAATTCGCCGGAGTAATCGTTACATGTTTTTCAGCTAAACAAAATAGCATAAGAAGAAACGATTAGCCAACAACTATTCAACCAACCATCAACTAAAAACCTCTCAAGTAAAACCGAAAACAACACACTTAAGCATAAAACGAATGACACTTATGAAAAATTACGATTATTATACCGAAACTCCCTAACCACACACGGCCAACAATGAAACCAAAAGATTAGCGACAACTCTGGGAAAAATCAAGGTTTGGACGAAAACAAAGTAAAGAAAGGAATCGAAAAAAAGAAATAAAAGAAAGAAAATAAGAGATTGTCAACGTGAAATTATGGAAAAATCGAAAGGCGAAAGGAATAGCAAAGGGAGAGGACGGGAGAGAAATTTCAACAACAAAAGTGAAAACAGAAAAGTAAAAAAAGTGGTGGAGAAGGGGGCGACACAAGGGAGAACTTTTAAGAGATAATCTCTCAATTTAAAAAAAAAAACAAACTAATTAAATTCGACTAAATCCAATTTTGTTACTATCCCTATTAGGTTGCTTAGAATTTGAAATTGACTCTCTTTTTGAGCACATGGACGGCACAACAAGAAGGAAGCAAAAATAATTTCCACTCTAAGCACAACAGGATTCAAACATGGGACCGAAAGGAAAGAGAATGCTTAACCATTGAACCAACATGTTCATTCTTATTAATAAATGTACAAAAATTAACAAAAAGCTAGACGTGCCGAGCTAGATATTGAGAAAAATAATAAAAATTTCTAAGGAAAGTGAATCAAACACAAACTCTTAAGCACACAACCAAAACACCTAACCACTGAACTAGATAAACTTACGTGACACATTTTAGCACTCAATAATTAAAAACTTGGGGCATTACATAATTAAGTTAATTAACCTTAATTTAATTAAAAAATTTATTTTAATCAAGTTAATGATCATATAACCTCACCGTCCACTAATAAATATTTTAGCATGGTATAATTGTTGTTTTAAACCTTTAGTTAATTGCAATTTAAGTCTCCAAGCCATTTACTAATTAAAAATCTATAGCGGTTGTACTTTACAATTTAGTCTATAAGCCCTAACTAATCACAATTTTGGTCAAATTGAATACCCAAACTTCAATACACCTACATAATAACTCCGTATATATATATATATATATATATTTAATATTTACAGAATCAGTTTATGGAAATGAAATCCCAAAACCATAACTTCCGACGCCACTGGAAATTGGGTCATTACAAAATGCAACTAGATTGTAGGGTAAGTTTAGAAATGGTTCTAGAAGTCTAAACAACCTCAAATAAGCTTAAAAGATTTGTGGAACCTAAGCAATGCATTTAGCCTTTGAATGTAGCCTTCCTTGCTCAAGTCTGAGTTCCAACTCGGGTAAGGGATATTACAGTATGGTAGACTATGCTTTGAATCAACAAATCATTTTAATTAACTGAACACATCTCTCACACTGGTTTCAACACCATTCAATGCACAATATTCGAGGATATTGTTATGGTTGTGTATTTGTAATCTCTTTTCAAGAATATTGTTAAAGTTCCTAAAGCGATCACATTTCACGCTCACATAAGTAGATCCCATCGAAGGTGTTCTCGAAATTATAACACTCTAACATATTTATATTATAGGTCTATTAAGACTATTATTCATCCCTCCCCTTACCAATATGAATACCTAGCACTTTTTATCCTGTGATGATATATTATATATTATTTTATAATACTAACAATCATATACTAACGATGTACCGTATTTCATTGAATTCAAGACTTGACGTTGTATCAAACGATAATAATTACGTTTAATGGAGCACAGTTGATTATTTTCATTTACTAACAACCTAATTTGTTTTCACTTTTTATTGATTCCGTCACTTCATCTTGTTTAATTGCATTACATTTTTACTATAGTAATTTTTCTAAGAATTATATTTTAATTTAATTATGCATATAATTTTTTTCTTTTTCATTTTAAAAAAAATAGAGACCAAATGTGCGATATTTCATTTTTGAAAAATAAATTTTATTTTTATAGGAAGGTGTTTATCATTTAAAAAATAGAATAGAGAATAAAATTATTTTTTAAAATAAAAATAGAAAATAATATTTAAAAACACAAATGTAGTTTGAGCCTTGGCTCTCTCATCATCAAAAACTGGGTGCTTAGATCTAATGTTGGTGCCCATGTAGTGGTTAGTTGAGTTGTTGAGGTTGTTAATATAGTTGTCGGGTATGGTTGTTGAGAAGTGATCAATTATGCTGCTAAAATGATTTTTGTTGAGTGCATGCAGCTTGTATGCATGCTCCATTAATAAGTTTTTTTTTTTAGTTGTAATGTAATTTTGCTTAGTTGAAAATGAATAAGTTTGATGGCAGCTTGATGTGCTTAGATAATGAATGATTTGTTTAGTTGACTTGTTTTAGTATACAAGTAATGTTTCACAAGTTACTAGACTGATTAGTGATAATAATTGTGTTTGATAGGTTGATTGACTATAAAAAAAAACATATAATGCTTTGTTGATTGGTAATAAAATTCCGTTTTTTATTCCTTACTGCACGTTTGTGAGCAAGTAAATTTTTTCATGCTCCTCGCATTGTTCTCTGTTTTTGTTCTCTGTTCTTGGCTTAAAAACTCCAACAATAGGTGATTGGGTAATAATAGTTTCTTGGGATTTTGGTGAAACTCTTTGTATAAGTTGGCTAAGGTAAAAGCATGGTGGAGAGACTTGGCACTAACATTTTCACGAGGTCCTGCGAGAAAAAGTTCACGGCATCTCCTCCTGTTAATTCACTCTACGCAGAAACTAGTCAAAATTAATCATGCTATTTGGCTGCCCTACCTTTTTGTTTCAAATTCAACAAGGTCATAGCCATAGGGTCTCCGTATAGTTCATCACCAAAGCAATCTTCCAGGGCCTTCTGACCACCCTCGTAAGGCACCCAATTCTGGTGCCATATTGATGACACCTACTTTCACCTTTGCTTCTTCTAGGTGTGATGAGCATCGAAAATTTGTTTTGAAATTTGTAATCACATCATCACCATTAAAACGAGGAAAACTATCTTTGCTTCCCTGGTGGCAAACTTCAGATCAACACCATTAAATGTAAATTGTAGTCGTCGTCTCTCCTTGATGTGATTGTGCCAGTATTTGGTATCTGCTGCAGATTGAGAGTTGCGATGTCCTTTAAAGCGAGTGTAACTTGTTCATGCGATTCTTCTTGGTTCTGTAATCCAGAACGTAACGTGCTTTAATACCAAATAGTAAGATCAATTCACGGCGAGATAGGGTCTAGAGTTGTAGGGAAGTTGGAAGTTGAAAGTTGAAAGTTGAATAGGACAGAGGCTCTAATGGTGGAATTGAGACACAGAGAGAGGGAGGAAGAAGATGATGTTTCAAGAATGAGATTGTATATCATGAGAATTCCTTCATGTAATTACAATTACTATATTTAATTCTCTAGTAATTCACTTACAGTTTACAATAGAAAATCTTACTAACAGCAGTTGACCCCACGCCTTCAACGCTCACTATTTTACCCGTAACAGTTTGGTTGGCAGCTTCAAAAGGAAGCTAACCCAAGAGGATGCAAGTTCTAACTCAGGACAAAATAATGAAGTGAAGCCTGTATAATAATAATTAAGCTCAGAAGTGTTTTATTCTAAGCAAAATAGTTACAGCTTGTTATTTCAGAATTCAAAGCCTGATGATCACAAACATTCTTTATTAATCAGCAACAACTTTTTGTTTGATAATATACTTAAATAAGCAAAGGTGGAAGAAGAGGATGTGCAGGTATATGGCACCTAAGTTCAGCCCATAGCATACTTCTGGGTCCAGTTTCGAGCTGTTGATTCGTACTTGAATTTGTCAGTTTTGCACAAATGAGCAATCTCCGGAACTAGAGGATCATCAGGATTTGGGTCTGTTAGCAGTGAACATATTGACAGCAAAACCTATAGAGAATAGAATATGTAAAGTTATTTTGATATATAAGCCATTATGCAGTACCCCAAATCAACCGACAAACATACTACCTTAGATATGGTGAGTGCAGGACTCCATTGCTCTTTGAGAATGTCTAAGCAGATATTGCCATTGCTGTTTATGTTGGGATGGTAAACCTTGGTCCTGAAGGCAACCTGAAAACAGGTTTTTGTTGGAAAACAGAATAAGGTTAATTTGTTAGATAGTTGGAAACTATAACAAGGACTCGAGCATGGTTTCTTATAAAAGAAAATATTCTTTTCTATGTTTTGGGAAAATTCCGACTAGGAAATTGTGTGACTACAGTTTAAGTTGTATACCTTGGGAGGTTTAAATGGATAATCAGGTGGGAAATGAATGGTTACAAGAAAAACACCACCAGCATAGGGACTATCGTTTGGACCAATGATGGTTGCTTGCCAATGGAACATATCCTCAGCTACGGGACCTGAAAGTGCAGCCATAAATGGTTAAATGAATCGATAACCAACAATGAATTCGCAGTTGTGGCTAGGCTCAAGAAGGGATGACTTTTCTTCTTTGATTTTTATATTACTCTATACCTGCACTGCATGACGTTGGTGGATCTCTCTGCAAATCCTTCAGCTCCTTCAGTATTCTTTTCGACGCCATTAAAGAAAACTTTGAGACTCAGAAATGGGAATTTAAGGAATGTGGTTATTAAGTGAAATTACTTCACAGAAGACCTTCATGGGGAGGATAGTAATGTATTTAATGGAGGAAATGCGAGTTGCTAGAAAATAGAGGTCCACCAATTCTTTTTCATACTGATGGAAGTGGGCACAGTATATATTCCAGATAAAAAGTTAGCAGTACAGAATCAAGGAATTTAGAAAAGAAAAACCATGGAAGATGTTGAGCCATATAAATAGCACAAAGATATTTTTCATCCACTGAAACTGAGTGGTCATCACTTGATTCATGAATAGCACAAAGATGCCATTTCTAATCATCTTTCTCAATAATCTAGAGGGTCAAAGAGGCCAAATAGAATCATTTGTTTCTAAATGTCGTTTAAAACTTTCCGAGTCAACCATTTCATTCCACGGAATTTGTTCTTTCCGTAGACAAATTTGATGCTTAAATAGAAAATCAATATGGTGATGGTGATCATATTCGTATGAAGCACCACATGACAGCCACCTTCCCCAAGGGATGGCTTAAATATCAAAAGCCAGGGGAAGCTAAATCCATGTTGTATCTTGGAAACTGCTTCTAAGTTGCCACTACACTCTCCACCCACGTCGATACAGGAAAAAATATTCCTTCTTAGCTTAACTGGCTTCTCTGGCTGAGAATCTGAGAAAGCAAAGAAGTTGACATGTCTAAAGAGGCACCACAGAATTTGATCAACAAAATCTACCAAGAGAAAACGGATGCAAATATTCATTGTGAAACGATCTTCTGTCTTCACAAATCTCAATCCCCCCCCCCCCCCCGGCTCTTTTCCTCTTATTCGAGATCATAAAATTCGATGTTCCTGACAATCTTAAATACAATGGAGGACCAAAGTGGCAATGCAAAACCACACATATATTAGCAAGTTCCTTTAAATGTACTAAGATCATATTACATCACAAGATACAAGAGAAAACAATAGGTTGTTCTCTGCAAATGTAGCCAATGGATCAAAGCATATCTAAACCCAAAGAAACTGAAGGGGATAATGTGCTTGTTGACAAATACATGAAAGACCCTTGATATACAAATTCAGAATACAATCCAAGAGAAAGAAAAAAAAAAGACACATTTTGATGCTTGTAGAAAGTTCCCTAGTTCTGTCAGTTCAGATAACATACCGAAAGGAGCTATTTTCTCAGAGAGAAGAGATAATAGATATGGTGAGAGACTAACAGATTAAATGGCTAATTGTTCATGGTATCTGGCACCAATATCACTTCTTTGCATGATCACAATATTGAGCAAGCTTTTTGTGCCTTTCTCTTCTTTTTCTTCTTCTTCTTTGGAGGCTGGAGAACTACTTTGATGGCCGCATCAAAGACCGCTTTCACATTCTGTATTTTGAGAAGTAGTTTATCAACAATCTTTTCCAAGAGTCGAAAAGATAAGGCTGAAGATAAAATTACCCAAATATTGTACCTGTTGTGTTTTTGAACTACACTCAATGTAAAAAGGCGCTCCAATTAGCTTTCTCAATTCCTCACCCTTTGGGGGAAAAAAATCAAAATTAGGATCTCTTGCTTTCAACAAAAATGACAGCATGATGCAACAATGCACATAACTCAGCAGAAGTAGTTGTTACTATAAAAAGCATCTCTGATCAGTACCTGTGCTGTGGTAATGGGCACCGCACCAGGGTGATCTATGAAGAACTGCTTATCTTCTCGAAGATCTACAGTAAGAAAATTTAGTAGCTGTTAGAAAATCATAAAGATGGATGGATGGCTTTAAAGATAAATTTAGCAGTTTCTGATGTCAAATCTACATCGGAAAATGTTCCAGGAATATTTTCTAAGGAAAGTTTGGAACAAGAATAAAAAATTACAGTTTGAGAAACGGAGTGCTTTCATTAGCTTTAGGAAAGGTAAACTTCCATTAGATAGTTGCTTCATAGCTTTCTTTGTTATTCATCTGCCACGTGGACATTTTTTCCTCTTGTGAAACTAATATGCACTTCATTCCCCCACTATCCATAGTGAAATTGACAATTTAACTAACTCCAGACAAGAGTGATGAACTCATATGGAAGTAAACCCAGAATATGGTTTCCAAGAGAAAACATATTATAGGGCCCAGCTTAGAAATTTTTCAGTTATATTCTTTGTTTCCCATTTTCTTCAAATGTCGTCATCTCAGATAATGAACATTTTATTGGGTTCATATTCCACTTCAGCATCTCATAGGCTTAGTTCACAATCAGTAACTTCACTATAGTTCCCAAAGATTTCCTTAAAACCAGTAAATAGTGCTCCCAGAATGAATGGCTTTTTCCGAAAGTAGATGGAACTTGTTTCGGTATTCCTTGGTCCCATGGCTAGGAGGAAGTAGGGCTGGGGAGGACATAAGAGCATCAAGATTATTAGACTAACTTCTAATATATCCTAAAGGATTACATTTCATGACTCATTAGGAGAAAATAAATTACTGGAAAACAACAAAAGGTAGTCAATTGTAACTGGACTGATAAATTCAACTGGATTAAGCTAGTAAGTTTCCCCAAACTTGTCCCTCAAAGCATTCTTTTAAACACATTAAAAAACATACTAATTTGATATATAGGCTTCATTTAGCATTACTTTTCAAAAGCACTTTTGGGAGCCATAAGCAATACTAAAACAAGACAACTTTTGAAGTCAAAAGTGCTTTTGAAAAGTGTTTGTGTTTGGAAAAAACACTTCTGGAGTCAAATAACGTTTTTATCCCTCATTTATAATCAAATGTATTTATGTAATATTTATATAGGGTATACAATTATTTCCTTATTAAAATTTGTTTCAAATATATAACATTATATATTTGATTTTGTAATGGCTATATTTTAATATTTAAAATAAGACTATATATTCAAATTAAAATTTACAAACAATTAATATTAATTGCTTAAATAATATTTGAAATTTATACCAAAATATTAATAATTAGTTACAATAAATCATTTTTATATTTTTATTGAAATATCATAATATTAATGAATTTTAACATCATTTAAAGGCATATTTTATACTTTATAACATCATGTCTAAAAATGCACTTTTTTTACAGCAATACTAAACACTTGGATCTTAAAGCAAACCATTTTTCAAAGTCACTTTTTCTTAGCACTTTTCAAAAGCGACGCTGAACTAGCCCATAGTCGGAACAGATTGGTTTTAGGTGCCTTCACCAAGAAGGATAGTCAACTCGAGGCACTACACTACTTCACACACCAAGAGGAACTTCTACCCATTTCTCAAGGGCAATGAACTCCCCTCCCCTCCCCTCCAACCTCTTCCTTTCCCAGGGCAAGGAAAACGTGAAGAAAAGGTGTCGGAAATGTCGTAAATTATGGGATTCATTAGGCTTAAACACAACTTATACTATATATATATATAGAAAAAGAGATTGATTGCAATAAGAGATGATGGAAAGGAAAAAATAATTGATAAATGCAAAATAAAAATTGGAGTAGAATCTGACCAAGCTTAGTCCCAACAAGAATAATTGGAACACCGGGTGCATAATGTCTCAATTCTGGAATCCACTGCGGATTTGAAATAGGTAAATATTAGCAGATCAAGTAATTCAAATGTATATCATCAAAAAAGGCCATGAAAAGCTTAATATCTCACTTTCTTAGCAACATTTTCATAGCTAGCTTTGCTAATGAGAGAAAATGCCAGCAAGAAGACATCTGCTCCACGATAGCTCAATGGTCTTAATCTATTGTAATCTTCCTGTCCTGTTCCATGATAGAAAAACTAAATCAAAACTACTAGAATATACATTGGAATTTTGAAGACACAGATAAGGAAAATTTATGGAATCAAAAGTTACCAGCAGTATCCCACAATCCCAGATTAACAGTGTTCCCATCCACAACCACATTAGCACTAAAGTTGTCAAAGACAGTTGGCACATAATCCTGTTTCCGAAGACATTGCACAAAATGGGGAAAATGTTTTAATCACCCTGTCCACCAGTCATCTTAAAGTAATCGCAAGAATGAAGCAAGAACTAGACAGTCATGATTACAAAACTAGCATCAGCCATCGCTATATGTTGTAAAGTTTTACAGAAAGAAGAAAACTCTAGCACAAGCATGTTCCTTACACCAATGGAAAGGACCCAAATAAAACCCCAATATCATAGCCATCACCCAAGATTCAGCCATGAAAACAACAATAATGAAAATCCCTAAATGGAACTTCCACTCTTCTTTTCTTAACCTTCTTCCTTTATATCTTCTTTTCTGTGTGAATTGGTATTTGTGATATTGGCTTGCATCAGGACTTTTTATCAGGACTAATTACAGATACAGCAATTTCTTTTCTTTCCTCTTTCTAGCAGAAAACTGGCGAAATTTCCAGTTTTAAGGCTTAACATTAATTAGCAGATTAAAAAACTAAGCATCCTTTATCCTAAGATGGCGCATCGAAACTAAAACAGACCAAATCATCACAAACTTGCAAACTATAAAATATCTGCAAGTTTTGCAGCGAAAATCCCCAAGAAATTGACTAGTTAAACACAATTCATGAAGAATGATTCAATTAGTCAGAATAATATTCTAAACCAAATTCAAGATCCCAATGATAAGTATAATCAAAGAGGGAAAAAAACAAATAAAGAAAATAAGAAAGCATCTTTGAGAAAAAAAAAAAAGGAACATTGACGACTACAACCCAGCATAATTTCCGCTTGGTTGCGGAGAAAATAGGGGGGGAAATCCAAGTCAAAAAAAAAAATCCTAAGGGTCAACTTTCTTTCTCTTTCCCGCATTTTCTCAAGATACCAAACAGAAAAAAGAAACCCTAAGAGTGAAAACTTACGGTAGGGAAAGTATTGCTAGTGTAGGAAATGAGCAGACAAGTCTTGCCGACGGCACCGTCACCGACCGTGACGCATTTTATGAACCTGGAAGCACTCATACTTACGCCACGCGTGATCCGTAGAAGTTGAGTCCGCTATTTCTCTTCCGCTCTTTGTTGTCAAAACCCAGACAGAGTGTTGAAAAGCAACGCAAAGTCGAGTGTTGTTGCTAAGGTACAAGGAAGAGGGAAGGAAAAAAAAAATAATAATAGGATTATATAGATAATAGGGTAATCTATAAAAATAGTCAATTTTGTTTGTCTCAGGTTACATTTTAGTCACTTATGTTTGAAATGTTAGATTTTAATCACTTATATTACTATTTTGTTACGAAGCGATGACTCTACCCTTAAGTTCCGTTATCTCTCTAATAGTAATCCTATGTGGCAATCTAACTAGATTTTAGATATAACTTAGATTTCTAAATGGGATGAAAATAAATTTTTAATTAAAATTTTAATTAATTAAAATTTTTAAACCTAAACCTTAACTAAAAAAACTGTTCATCTCCTCTTTTTAATTTTTCTTTAGTCTCTTCTTTTTTTTAATATTTTTTTTCATTTGACTGGAAAAAATTATTATTAAGATCAAAATAGTTGAAATCAAATTGACTGCTTCATAAAGATGGAGGTATGTCTTCTTTGCATTCCTCTATCTCTTTTATTCAATACTGAAAAATAAAAGATTGGATTTTTTATTATTTAATAAAAACCCTAAATTAAAATTCTTGATATGAATATTAACAACTAAAAGAATTTCAGATCAGAAAAAAAGGATACCTACAAAGGGATGTGAACAAACGAGCCGATTCAGATAAAAAAAACCGGATTGAGAAACTAATTATTCAAAAACGTGAAGAATTGGAAAATATCATGATTAGGAACAAAAACGATTACCATCTTCTTAAATGTCGACAACCACTTCATTTTAAGTTTTAGAACATAAATTTGTCGGTGAAGAAGGCATACCTAGACTCTCTATTGAGTCCTCTTTTGTTTTTGTACGTGAATACAAAATTTTTATGATAATAGCTTTTTTAGCCAATTGAAAAAGAAAACTAAAAAAAGGGAGATAAATGGTTTTTTAACTAAGATTTAGGGTTTAAAATTTTTAATTAATGAAATTTATTTAATAAAAAATCTATTCTCATCCCATTAGGAAATTCAAGTTGGCATTTAAAATCTAGTTAGACTGTCACGTAGGATTACCGTTAGGGAGATAACAGAACTTAATGGAAGAGTGATCACTTCGTAACAAAATAATAACATAAGTGACTGAAACGTAACATTTCAAACATAAGTGACTAAAATGTAATCTAAAACAAACAAAAATAATTATTTTATAATTTACCTAAATAATATTTAAATTTCGAATTAATAGACTTGATTTTTCTAATATTTTATCGGGAAAGAAGAGAAACATCATAGGTTGAAAAGGCAATTTATTTACTCTAAAAATTAAGATAATCAAAATCTATATTTAAAAATTATGAAATTCAATAATATCTAAAAAATATTTAAAATGATAAATTTAAGGTATTAAATAAATAAATTATTGATTTGATTTATATGAATCGGTAATTAAAGTTTTTATAAAATACTTATTTAATACATGTTGGAGCTTTATTATATTTATCTCTACCCTTACTATTTTTTTATAAAAAAGAAAGAAATTAGCAATCAATTTTATATTTCATAAGAAAAGCACTATTATTTACGAAAACAAAAAGAGAGAACAAAAAAATCAAAGATGGAGGAGAATCTTAACTAAGATCAACAAGCCTTCTCAATACATCCAGTCCTAACCACATTAAAAATCATTGTCGGAAGACATTAAATCAAGATGATGGAGAATTTTAAGTAACACAATGAACATGTAATAAGAACATCTTAATAAGATAATGAGCCATCTTATTTGAATCTTGAAACGACCAATTTCATTGTCGGAAGACATTAAATTAAAACGATGGAGAATTTCAAGTAACACAATGAGCACGTAATAAGGACATCTTAATAAAATAATGAGTCATCTTATTTGAATCACGAAACGATCAATAAAAGGATAAGGTTTGGAAATACTTTCAAAGCCAAATAGTCACAAGATAATAGACCAAACTCCAACAACTAAGTACGAGAAGAGCGCAACGTATCGATGGCCACTTTGCGATCGGACACCACCATGACATT
This sequence comes from Gossypium arboreum, assembly GCF_025698485.1. Classification (NCBI taxonomy): domain Eukaryota; kingdom Viridiplantae; phylum Streptophyta; class Magnoliopsida; order Malvales; family Malvaceae; genus Gossypium; species Gossypium arboreum. The sequence continues at coordinate 5,977,856 of NC_069081.1, forward strand.
GTCGACAGGAGGGGACTTAAGCCACTAGAGAGCCTAACGAATGGCCATAGTTTTAGCCAACACCAGATCCATCCCAGCCGACAGTAGAACAACGTGCCCCTTGATGAAGTGGTCGTGATCGTCTCGAATGATTGCTACTAGAGCAATTACCTGCCAATCCACGAGATAACAGCATCCATGTTGCACTTCAAGCACCCTGCCGGTGGTCTCGACCAGTTCTGCAACTGTGACGACTACAGCAGTCGCCTTGGGCCAATCCTGAAGGAGTATATCAGCAAAACAGACAATACGGTCAGGTTGTGTTACCACGTTCTTCCAACTCAAGAAGTTCTGATGGAACCAAATGCTCCACAAAACGGTGAGATAATGTTCGCTACGAGAGGAGTCCGAAAGCTGCAGCATGTACCAAAGAAAATCAGTGAACGAGCTAGGCGTAGGCACCATACCAAGACTGCTTCAAACAGCAGCAGCAATAGAGAAGTACATAAAGACATGCTATTGGCTCTCATCATCTCCACAGCTAACAACCTAAAATCAACATTACAGCCCTTCTCGCGTAACCGCGCAACCCCCGCCAAACAAGAGACTTAACTTTCAGAGGAAGAGCCAAGTTCACCAACCGCCGCCTACGACAAAGAATTAGAACTCGATTGAAGAGTGATACGATAGCTCATCTTCATAGCATACCGGCTATCCTTTGAGAAGTACTAAATAAACTGGTCTGGAGGCTCTGAAAACAAGACAGGAATACTAAGAATTTGCGTAGCATCTTAAGGCACCAAAAGTCCCTCAACGAGGGAATCATTCCAACCCCGACCCCATCGGTATTTAACAAGTCTTTCACCAACAAATTTTCAAAACCCGGTAACGCCTCCAATTGAACATAAAAATTGTCAGCATTAGGTGACCACAGGTCCATTAAAAACCTGAATGGAACTCCCATCTCCCACTCTCTAGCGCATCACTTTAAAAAGCAAATCCAAGGCCGCAAAGACACTCCTCCATGCATAAGAAAGATTACTACCTACTAAAGCATTGAATAAATCCCCATCCGGATAATATTTAACTGTCTAAGTTCTACTAGGAAGAGAGTTTGGAATGGCAAATAGACGCTGACATTGCTTTCCCAACATCGCTTGGACCACGAGGCCTAGTGGAAACCCTTACTCGAACTTGAACCTAAACCCCACTAAAAGGAATTCATCATTTTTTGGAGTTCTACGCAAGTACCAATTAGGATCATGAACATACTTATATAATAAACCGACAAATTTTGGGAAACTATCTTAATAACAATCTCTTTACCAGGTTTCGAAAGAAGCCTGTTCTTCCAACTGAAAATTCGTTTAGTAAGATAGTCCCAGATAAAAGCAAAGACTTGTTTCTTACTTCGCCTAATCACGAGGCAAGCCTCAAATAACAACTATGGGAATTCGGTTTTGAAACACCCAAAATGGAGCAAGCAGCCTGTAACAACTCAATTTTAGAGAGTGTGGGAAAATGTAATTTCAGAATTTAATTCCATAAATCGAGTTAGTGAATATATAAATAAGAGAATTTATATGCTTGGATCGTAAATATATTATTAGACATTAAAATAATAAAATCGAAAAAATCATTAATTATAGTATAAAGATTAAAGGGTAAATTACACCAACAGTCACTCAACTTTGGGTAGCTGACAAAACAGTCATCTGGGTTTCATTTCAGTCACCCGGGTTTCATTTCAGTCACCCAACTTTGAAAAAATAACAAAACAGTCACTAACGTTATTGAAAAGTGACAAATCAGTCACTCATTAACATTTTCCGTCACAAGCTTAACGGAATAGCTGACGTGGCAGTTAATTAGCTGACGTGGCCAATTAACTTGCCACGTAGGACAAGTAGTCAAAGGGTCAAAAAAAAAAAGATGATTGGGCATTCTCTGTGCATTTCTTCTTTGTCTTCTCATCTTTCTCTGCATCTTCTTCTCCCTCAACGTCTTTCTCTTTATGCTTAATGAACTTCCATTAACGATTTTGTAGATGGTTCCATTAACGATTTTGTTTCATTAAGAAAGTGAAAAAAAAATTTCAATGCTAATTCATACGTGAAAATAGACATCATCTTAAACCTACCACAAACAATAACCAGTCATCAGCCCTAAGATGCCAGTGGAACCACATCCTGTAAAACTCGAAGGAAAGAGTAAATAATGTCAAAATGAAGTTTGGGTTGCGAGACTGTAACCCATAGACGATAAGAATAATGTTGATATGATGCAGATTATAGCAGATGCTTACGAGTGGTCCAAGCTAAGGGAAGCTGACTTAAAACCCTTTCTGCGGTGTGGATTCAAACTGACACCACTAAATATCAGATCTGAAGCAAAGGCCATTACACATCTGTAAAAATAAAACCACATAAACTGAATAAAAGATAAGAAATTCTGAGCTACACCCCCAATCTATATACATACACGATTGTTGCCATATGCTTATAATTCTCGCCAAGATGGGAAACTAGAAAGGGTGTGTGTGCACATGGGAATGGACGAAACAGACTCGAGTAAGCTACACTATATGCGAGAAAAGGTTTCAAGTATTTTGCTAAGTCATGAGCAGCCACAACTAGTAAGGAATACGTACAGACAAAAAGAAAAGGATTTGGCACTTAAAGGGATCACTGACCTATGCAGAGCTTGATCATCTGAAAGTTTTCCTTTGGCTCTAAACCAATACCTCAAATTGTAAAGAAAATATAATTTTCAAATAAGATATAGCACTTAAAAATGAAAACATGATAAGGTGGCAGCTAAATGGGTTGATGCATATTAACATAAAATATTTATATTTCCAAAAGAACTGGAAAAGATGAGATTTTGAAACACCAAAAAAATTGCCTAACCTTGGATCAGATTTTGACTGGTTTGTGTTAGTATTAAGTGCACAAAACCTTATCTCTATGGGCCAATGAACAAATTTCGTTGTGGCCACCTTTTTCCGGTAACTCCTGAAATAGCAGATATAAATCATGGCACAAAATACAGTGAAACTCAAAAAAAGCACGCTATACAAAGATATAAATATTAGCCTACCAGATAAGTTTTTTCCATTCTTTTTCTTAAGGAGGGGTTAAATAATTAAACAAAAAATTGTTGAACTTGAATGAGTTCCTAATGATACAAATATACTATATAAAATATATCAGCAGAGAATGAGAAAATATAACTCTCTTTACCACAAAAATAAACAAGTAACCAGGTAAACATAGAATAAAATGAGATAAGACAAATGTTTTGAAATCATATTGATGCTTTGAACCATGAAAAGTTACATATATATAAATAAAATTGGGTACCAAAACTCTTACATAGGAAGACGGGGATCAGTGAGACGTAATTCTCGTAAATCATCCAATAACAGAAGCTGCAATATGTCAAAGAGCAATAATGTTATATTGTCCACCACAGCAAATGAATGGAAATGTTAACTTAAGCATAAATTAGTTACCCCGTCTGGAGCTGGCACAGATGGCATCATTGCTTCTTGGTGTTCAAACCCTTCTTCTTTCTGGAAAATCAACACAGGCAAAAAGTGCAAGTAATCTGAGATGCTACAAGTATCCATTCAGCAGTAATCACTTATTACACCAAATTAGGAAGTTCATTAAACTAATGGGAGCCTGACATACTATTGCACCAACAAAGAGAAAGAGGTTGAGGGAGAAGAAGATGCAGAGAAAGATGAGAAGAAAAAGAAGAAATGCACAGAGAATACCCAATCATCTTTTTTTTTTACCCTTTGACCACTTGTCCTACGTGGCAAGTTAATTGGCCACGTCAGCTATTCCGTTAAGCTTGTGACGGAAAACGTTAATGAGTAACTGATTTGTCATTTTTCAATAACGTTAGTGACTGTTTTGTTATTTTTTCAAAGTTGAGTGACTGAAATAAAACCCAAGTGACTGAAATGAAACACAGGTGATTATTTTGTCAGCTACCCCAAAGTTGAGTGACTATTAGTGTAATTTACCCAAGATTAAATTGTAAATGTAGTATTAAATTTTAATTAAAAAATACTTGAGGACCCAATTGAAAAATAACTAAAGGGCTTAATGGTTATTTCCATTGATTCTTATGAGATAATGGAAAATGATAATGATATCCACTTAGTTTTCATAATTCTAGTTAATAAACAAATATATGTTTTACTTTAGTAAATTAATCATTATTTAGTAAGTTAATTAACACATTAATCTTAGTATAAATATCAAGATCTACATCTTCTCCAAGCTTGTGCCGTCCAAGTAGGAAGAAAAAGAAATAATTTTTCTTTTTGCTTTATTTACAAATTGGTCCAAAATCCTAAGGTACTTAAGTCTTTTCTTTGAAATTTGTATATTTTCATTATCATCTAAGCTTTAATTAAACTTACCCATGCCTTAGATTTTTCATTTGCTAATTATTTATGATTTTTTATGGAAATTTGAAGTATGAATTTTGAGAATGTTAGGACTAGTTAGAAGGTAGTAAAAAGTGATAGAATTTATTAGAAATTTAATTAAGCTTGATAGTTAATTTTGTGACATTAGAGGCTAAATTAATTTGCAAGTTGTTAAGAAATTATGCTATTGGTTATATAACACCCCTCACTCGGCCTGACAGCCTAACCCGAGCTACGAGATGCTACTACACATATCGAAACATTCACAAACAAATTCTAATCTCAAATCATTGCATTTATATGCAAATTAATCATTACTGATGAATACGAGACTAAGTTAAACTTTTAACTACAATAGATCAGATACGGCACGAACGTGAACCAATTTGTAAAATTTCAAAACTTTGAAATAGGTATCGATACTGAGGAAACAAGTATCGATATTTTTGTAACAAGTATTGATACGAAAAAATATTGTCGATACCATTTTAATAGTCTGCCAATTTCAAGTATCGATACTACTTAACAAGGTATTGATATTTTAGAAAGAATTATCAATACTTATTATGAGTATCGATACCAAATTAGCATTCTACCAAATTTGGAAGTTTTAGTTCAAAATCATTTTATCAGTACCTTTTTGTAGGTATCGAGTTTGGAAGAAAATTATTGATACCTTGATCCCTAGTATTGATACTTTTTCCCAGATGGTCAAAAATCATAAGTTGAAATCACAATTCATGGTCAAATTATAGTACCATTTCTAAAGTAACCCAAAATACATTAGTTTTCATCAATATCACTTTAAACACTACAAGAGCCATAGTTCAAACATGCTCAAGTTACTTCTGTTTATATACTAACTGTTATTTGTTCACTTAAGCAAATGTTTCATATATATAAGTCATGTATCAATTCAAAACATGACATACAAATATATCCTAAATAAGTAACCAATATGCCTCAATGGCAGCATCACAAATAAAGAATTTCAAATAATTCAACTTAACCACACTACAACATTATTTGTCTATACACTCATCATGCCAATCCATTTCAAGATGTATTACAACATATCAATAAAAGTATGTTCAACAACTAAGGCATATATGCATAAGCAATATTCAACTAACCAAACCAACATCACCATTCTTTCACATTACACTTAAACATATCAAAATGAGCAAGTTCATTAGTTTAAATCTCAAACACATATAAACACATTTAAATCTATTACATGTCACTTATAATCGGGCCAAAATGAAACAAAAGTCCATAAAAACAATGTTGGATAGTGTGAGCCTTGAAAGTGATTCAATAGTCAAGTTTCAAGAAGATGCAACTACAGGAAACAGAAAATGAAATGGGGTAAGCATTAACATGCTTAGTAAGTTCATATGTACTTAAAAAACACTCTTACCTCAATTCATATTTAAGTAAACAGATATAACTAATTTAATACAATTTCCTGTCAAGATATTTACATCAACAAGGTGAGCATTTCATGTATCAATCGTACAATCTCTCAATTATTCAATACGATACATTTTCGTATCATTCAAGAGGAAATATCTAACATATGAATCATATTAACCAATTGATCATATCAATGCATATTCACAATCAAATGCCATTTCTTTTAAATAGTTATCTGTTAGGATCGACCTGATTAAACAACGAACAAGAAAAATAGCGGAAAAAATTGAGAAATTAAACACAAATTTAACGTGGAAAAACTCCTCCAAAGAGGATAAAAAACCACGGGAAAAGATAATTTTACTATAATAGCAAAAGAACGAAGAGTACAAAAGATGGAGATAAAAACTAAATCCCGAAAACCCAAAAACAAAGAACCCTCAAAACGTAAATACAAAATTCTCTAAATGTGTTATGAGTTCTAATCTCTAATGGGTGTATTTTCTAATGTTGTAAAAGAGCCTATTTATAGGCTAAATTCATAAGTCAAATATTAATAAATTAATCTAAACTAATCAATGTTTGATTCAAACAAGTAAACAGAGTTTAACTGAAAGATTATTTTTCAAATTTGACTGAAAATATGAGTCATATTTAACAAATCTCCACCTTAACTCATATTTCCACAACGCCATCTTTGCCAATGCCCGCCACGAGCCTATCTTGAACTATGCAGGGAATTAACTGAGTCGAATTTGTGCTTAGAAACTGGAAAACTTCTAGCCTTCGACTTGTACACTGTCAAATCAAAACTAACCCGAGTCTGATTTTCGCGAACACAGTGCCCTAACTTTTCAAAACCTGCATCCAAAAGAGAACCTCTCTTCAACGAAACGGTCATACATTTTTTCCTCCTATGACCAAGTTAACGAGTTGACTTCAACTCCGTAACGGATGAGGGACGTACGATTTCACCGGTCATTGTGGAACCTTCCAGAATATAAAGATTGTCGGTTCTTTTACCTTTCAACAAAACGAGAGCTCCACGAGATACTTTAATGTCGCTCGATTTGATATTAATTCTGCATCCTTTCAAGTCTAAAATACTCAATGAGATGAGATTCTTTCGTAAATCAGGTACATACCTGACATCTGAGAGTGTCATAATCGTCCCATCGTGTATCCTAATTTTAACAGTACCAATTCCAATTACCTTACTAGATGAATCATTTTCCATGCGCACAACTCCACCTTCAACCGAACTGTATGTGGAGAACCATTCTTTATTGGGACACATGTGGAAAGAACATCCTGAATCTAGGATCCACTCTGACGTGAGCTTTGAGTTATCACTCGTTGACACTAACAAGAAATCATTACCGTTTTCATCGGCCAAATTAGCACCAGCTACATCTTCCTCGTTACTCTTAATAGCTATTTTATTTCACTATTTATAACAATTTGCTTTGACGTGACTTAACTTTTTACAATAGTGACACCTTTTGTCTCGTTTCTTTGATGCTACCAAAACGAAAGCTTGCCTATCTGTCTTGCTATCCAAATGAAGCTCATTGTCAAGTTTGTCTCTACTTAAGAAATGACCCTTCACATCTTCGAACGAGAGTTTATCTCTGCCATAAATCAGAGTCTCCCTAAAAGACTTGTATGAAGGAGGTAAAGAGCACAATAATAGCATAGCTTGATCTTCATCATCAATATGAACCTTAAGGTTCTTTAAATCATTTAAAAGAGTAATGAATTGACTGATGTGATCTATAAGAAGCTCACATTCGTTCATGCGAAACGTAAATAGACGTTGTTTCAACACTAAACGGTTAGCCAGAGACTTAGTCGCATAAAAAGTTTCTAACCTTTTCCATAAGGCGGATGAGGTTTTCTCCATCAATACCTCCTTCAATACCGTATTCGTGAGGTACAACTGGATTGCAGACAAAGCATTTTCATCAAGCTCTTCCCATTCTGTTTTATTTAGATTCTCAGGCTTTTTCCCTGTAACAACCTTTTTCAAGCCTGATTGAACTAGAATTGCCATCATCCGAACTTGCCACAGATTGAAATTTGTCTCACCATCGAACTTATCAATTTCAAACCTTGTTGTTGCCATCTCTGAATGGGCTGATCTATGAAAATTGAACTAGCTCTGATACCACTTGTTAGGATCGACCCGATTAAACAACAAACAAGAAAAATAGAGGAAAAAATTGAGAAATTAAACACACAAATTTAACGTGAAAAAACTCCTCCAAAAAGGATAAAAACCCACGGGCAAAGATAATTTTACTATAATAGCAAAAGAACGAAGAGTACAAAAAATGGAGATAAAAACTAAATCCCGAAAACCAAAAAACAAAGAACCCTCAAAACGTAAACACAAAATTCTCTAAATGTGTTATGAGTTCTAATCTCTAATGGGTGTATTTTTTAAGGTTATAAAAGAGCCTATTTATAGGCTAAATTCATTAAGTCAAATAATAATAAATTAATCTTAAATAATCAAACAGAGTTTAACTAAAAGATTATTTTTCAAATTTGACTGAAAATAGGAGTCATATTTAACATTAGCCCAATGAATTAAAATAATAAGATACAGATACGCGGGTAACTACACCACACCAGATACCTCGACAAAGCTTTAACTACACCACACCAAGGCACAGTAGTACAAAGCCCAGAGGCATAATATTGTATAATGTAACATATCATCCCTCCATGATAAGTGTTAAAAGTAACATGTTTCAATCATGTTTTTAATGCATTTTTTGATGATTATTTTATGTAAAATGGTGAATTTTATGCTCCTAATCATTTAAATTCATGTACTTAGGAGAGCATTTGGGAGCAAAAAGAGCCAAAAACGAGCAAAAATCAAAAAATCAAAGCAAGTTTTAGGAGCCACACGAGCTGGGCCATTCCACATGATTTGGACACATAATCGTGTGAGCCACATAGTCTTCCACATGGCCATGTGTCAAACCGTGTGGATTTCGCGACTCACACTCTAAATATGCGTGAAAATGCAATTTTTAGGTTTTTGGGGCATTTTAAAACCTATATATGATAAAGATAAGAAGAGAGGAGTGATATGGCATAGAATACTCAAGAAAACAACTCGAAAAACATTATTGAAGCCAACTCTGAAGCAGATTTCCATCAAAATTGAATAACTCATTTTGATATATTTTTGATGTTTATTATGAGTTTATTTATTTCCTGTAGTTGAGATGTTTTTATTTGCGATTATGAACTAATTTTCTGAATACCTAGGGAGATGGACCCTAGGATGGATTCTGCCTTTTAATTTATGTTTAACGTAATAAATACTCGAATTTTGTTCTCAATTATGTGTACTTAATTCTTAGTTTAATATTTTCAGACTATTAATCCATGTTTGGTGTGCTTAAATCAGAGGAGGAAAGGTCCCTCTTTAATAGTATATCTAGCATAATTAAATGGAGTTGCATGCAATCCTAGAAATAAGACGGCACAAATCTACCAGATTAGAGTCAAATCTAATAGATGGATCCATAGATCGAGTTAATGAAATAATAGGAGTTTTAATTAGAAAGAAATTTCAATTAATCAACCTAGAGTCAGTTGCTCTTACTCTCGAAAGAGAAATTAGCATAATTTAGGGATTTCTACGAATCAAGATACTAAGTGAAGAAATTGTTTAATTCAGATTGATAATGACAAGTGAAATCTAGGTGGATTCATTCTTGGATATTGTTTCATTTCTTAGTTGTTAATCATTTTTTTCCTGATTCATTCTTTGTCGCGTTCTTTAGTTAATTAATTTAGTTAATTTTAGTTTTAATCAATCTCTTTGATTTGTCAGTTAAATAATAGAAAAATGATAATTACTAGTATTTTTAGTCCTCGTGGGAACGATATCTTTGCTCACCGTAGCTATACTATTAATTGATAAGCGCATTTACCTTAGTCATATTTTTAGTTAGTTTATAGTTGCATCACTCCACCACACCAAATAGCTCAAAAGAGCAATAACTACACCACACCAAGGTCTCCGTAGAGACAAAGCTCAACAATCTGCAACAAATGTAGGATTCCGACATAAATTGTGATTTCTTCGCCAAATTTTTTACTCCACATCATCTTTTACACATATCTTGTACTAGTGCGCAATCAATCCTTTTGAAATGCCAATTGTATCCTATCTTACATTCATCCGGGCTTTATTAACGTATAAGGACAATACTTTACAATTCAATCCATTTCTCACTTTTTATACTATTATGTAAACATTTCAAATATACATTCAAGTGTAATCAATTCACAATTCAATCACAAACAATACATAAAATCACATAATTATATTGTATGAACTTACCAGGTGAAAACAACAGTAGAAGAAAGGTTAGGGACTAATCTATAATTTTTTCTTTCCTCGATTATCTACTAGTTGGTTCAATTCTGATCTATATAATAATTCATTTCACATTATCAATTCCAAAACTTTAGTTGATCTCCTTTCATGTATATAGCATTTTTAATTATTTTAAATAATTTCTCTAAAGTTTTACATTTTATACAATTTAGTCCCTAAAACCAAAACTATTACAACTTTCACATTTAAACTCCATTTTTTAATCCATTATCAATTTCATCCTTTTATAACCCTCTATAACATAAAATTTTAGAATTTCACTTGTCAAGTTTAACATATTTAGAAATTACTCCTTAGACTTAAAACTAACAAAATTCCTTTTTTCAAATTTGTCTTTAAACATATCAAAGCTTACAAACAAGCCATTATACATCAAAATCTTCAAATTTCATCAATGACAACATTTCAATACTTTAAAAATTTTGAAAATGGAGGTACGGGTTAGGTAGATTAAGCTAAAATGATATCAAAAACTTAAAAAAATACTAAAAACGGGCTTAGAATGGACTTTAATGCAAGGAAACAAATGCAGTTGAATTTAGAGCTTCAAACATGGTGGTTTTATGCTTTTCTATTTGGTGGAAGACTAATTGAGGAAGATGAAATCCATATTTTAATTTTTAATAAACATATATATTATTTTAATATAAATTTAACATATAAAATTAGTAAAAGACAAGTTTTAACCGTCCATACTATAATATTATAGTTTAAATACCATATAAGTCCTCCCACTTTTACTATTTAAGTCATTTAACTAATAAAACTCAATAATAGTTAACTTTTACGATTTTAACTATTTAGTGCTTGTACCATAATTGACCAATCAAATATCAAAATTACTGGACCAAAATTTAATACGATAGTTTAATAAACTCGTAAATATTATATAAATAATATTTATAAACTCACTGATCAAAATTGTGGTCCTGAAACTACTGTTTCCAACACCACTGAAAATGGGCTATTACAAGTTAAAAGTACAAGGAACCTAATGAAAGAATATGAAATTAAATTTTGATCTGATATTAATATAAAAAAAATGAGCAATTCAGATATAAGGACTAAAATGAAAACTATGTTTGATTATGTGTTTTTCATATGATTGGATGAAAACTAATATTGTTTCTATACTTGAATTATCATAGTAACTAAAGACGACGCCTAATCATCTTGAGATAAAGGAAATACGAGAGTTATAAACGAGTAACTATTGTGGTTGTGCTTTCATTTTTTAAATTATATATATGTGTGTGTGCCTTGTTACAAACTAGTTTGATTAAGGTAAGAATCTACTTGTCTCATGATTTGGTATGTATATAATTATATGAAATAGTATGTATCAAATTGAACTTGATATAATTGGTTATGTATGAATTTATTATTTGTGGATCATATATATATGTGCTTGAAACCATTGGTTACCCTATTAATAGTCTCAGGTAGAGTCGAGTACAGTTACCATGCCATAGGATTAGTGTATGGGATTATACATCAGTTTATACCGATAAGGTGTGAAGCGCATATTATACTTCAGACATTTTGATGAGGTGCTAGGAACACTTATATACTTCAGTTTATATCGACAAGGAGGAGAGAGCAAATTATGCTTCGAATGTACCGATAAGCCATTGGATGCTTAATATATTAGTGTGATAGTTGGATAATCCATGTATCCATTTTGAGTTTGTATTCGATTAATAGGGATCATGCAACATATACTATGCTATATGACATTTGATATGAAATGCTAATATTGAATAGTGTATCTTGAATATTAATGTTAAAGTAATAAAAGATGATATGTGAAAGATCAGGCAAATTGATTAAAACGAGCCCTAAAGGCCGATATGGATATAAAGCAAATCTATGGGTTCAACAAAGAAATGAGAAAATGAATGGACTTTGTAATATGCTATGTCATATATGTAATTGAGATATGATGATAAAAGAGATTATGTATTCATGTAGGAAATGTCAAATAAAATATGGTATTAGGCTATGCACTTGATACATGAAATGAAAACTTGATTTAATTGATAGTTGAATCACCTATTGATTGTATTTGATTTCTTATTTCTATTTGATTATTGATCCAAATCATGGTAGCACCATTAAGCCCTATTGCTTAGCTTACAATTTTTTTATTTCTGTGCGCAAGTATCATAGATCTCGAAGCTTCAAAGTGATTAACAACATCTAGATTCAACTTTTGACTCAACAAGTTTGTATAGTTTTGTTATGTTAGTTGCAAGTGGCATGTACCTAACCTTAAATTTGTCTTTAGATTCAAGTTGTAACTTTGTTACTTAAGGTTGAAAATGTTAGCTTTAATGATGATCATATGAATTAATAATAGATATGTGATGTTATAAAGTGAATTTTGAATGTAACTTATATGCTAAGTAAAAGATAGAGGTTTTTAAGTTTAGTATGAATGTAAAATATATATATGATCACATGTTTGAAGATGTTTACATGTGCCAAGAATGTATTTTGGCATTTGAATTAATGCTTAAAAATGAGATGATCTGAGTTTTGGGACATTTAGACCATTTGAGTTTTGCACGTGGTAGATTTGAGATGAATGAAATAAAATTTAGGGAAATTGCCTTCATAATCATGACACTCCCCTATCAATGTCACAACATTGAGCTTCTATTCCCATAATTGTGACTCTCCCTTACTGAGATCGCAACATTGAAATTCCCTTGTCTTCACAGTCGCAATGTTCCCTTGCTGAAGTTGTGACATCAACCCCCTGTCTTCAAGGTCGCGACTCACCTCAATTGAAGTCATGACATCATACTTCTACCCTCAATTTTGTAGGATTCATCCTTCAATGTCACACCTCTAGTATGTCGAACCCAAGTTTAAAGTGTGTAGTAACGACATTGTAACACCCCTAACTTGTATCCAACGCCGGAATAGGGTTACAGAGTATTACCAGATTTATATCTCAACCAGTCATACAATTCAAATACAATTCTCATACCAATTAAAAACCATTCAAATACATTCATATAGTCCCTAATACAAGCCATCAAGGCCCCAAATAAATATTAAAAGTGGTTCGAGACTAAACTGAATATTTAAAGAATTTTTTGGAAAACATGGAAAATTTTCAAAGTGCAGGGGATACACGCCCGTGTGACCAGGCCGTGTGTCTCACACCGCTAAGAGACACGCCCATGTCTCAGGCCGTGTGGGCATTCAAAATGGGATCACATGGCTGTGTCCTAGCCCGTGTCTGACCCCGTGTAACTCATTGACTTGGGTCACACGGCCAGGCTACACGCCCGTGTGCCACACCATGTACCCTTCGAAATGGCCTCACACACCCATGTGCCTGGCCGTGTGTTAGGCCGTGTAACAACTTTTAGCTATACTGACTTATGCCACACGGCCAAGCCACACGCCCCTGTGCTAGGCCGTGTGAAGCTACTAACTTGTAACCATTAGAAAATTCAGGGGCACACGACCGTGTCACCTAGTCGTGTGTCACACATGGCTGAGACACACGCCCGTGTCTTTGCCCGTGTAGACAAAAATAGACCATTTTCCAAGCCATATTTCTCACCCAAAATGATGCCAACCTAAGCTCAACAATGCACATACAACCATGGCATAAATAGACACTTAAAACCAACCAATATCAAGCCTATATCATGTACTATCCACACATACAACATGATATACATAAGCACATACCAATGATCACTTTACAACACACCAAATATAACTCCAAAATATACCTAAACGGTCAAACTCACTTATTAGACTGTGTGCCTAATTCAACATGCATACTGCATCTCAAATTCAATCATTTGGTACTCAAACTACCAATACACAACCAAGGCATTCACCAAGCAACTATACACCACATACCAAAATATCATTTATACATATTTACATAACCAAGTATACCAAAATAAACCAAATCACATGGCTAAATACATAACCAAAACAACATGAGATGTAACACCCCTAACCCATATATGTCGCTGGAATAGAGTTACGAGGCATTACCGAACAATACATCACATTATCATACATATATGCATTCAATATTATATACTATTCACAAACATTCACAATGTCCCTTAAAAGGTTCTACGAGATCTTAAATCATGCTTAAAAGTGATTCGAGACTAAACCGATCACATATAAAAATTTTTGAATATTTAGAAAATTTTCATGAAATCACAGGTCACACGCCCGTGTGAACAGGCCGTGTGCCTCACACAGCTACTAGACACGCCCATGTTACAAGCTGTGTGAAAACAGGGCATACATACTGGCTTGTACCACATGGCCGATGACACACCCGTGTGCCAGGCCCTGTGAAATCTAAGGGGGTTGCTAACTTAAGTCACACAGCCGACCACATGCCCATGTGCCAGTCTGTGTGCCACACACGACCAATAGACACGCCCGTGTGTCTAGACCGTGTCAAAATTGTAAGGTATACTGACTTTAATTCGTAGGGTACCCCAGGGGACACACGGCCATGTAACATGGCCGTGTGTCCGTGTGTCGTACACGGCTGAGACATACGCCCGTGTCTTTGCGCGTGTGGACAAATATAGGCTATTTGCAAAGCCAATTTGCCAACCTAATCAGAAGCATACATATCAACCAAAATAAAACCATTTCAATACATCTTTAGGCAACCAAAAGCCTATCGATTCTTGCACATATCATACCATCTATTCATAACCATTTCTACTACTCAATTCCAAAACCAAACATACCATTTCACTATGCCAAAAACATCAAACATACATAACTACTAAATACATTTATCCATCAATTTAATACCTATTTCATATTGCAACATACACCATATGGCCATCTCAAATCAAACCACAATATGCTAGCTTCCAAGCATAAACACAACAATTACCAACTAACCAAATAAACAACCATTTGACAAATACCAAAACCAGCCATATACCATATATATACAAAGCTTCCAAAAATACCAACAAGATAATCAATAGTGTGATGATGTTTCCCGATTATCCCAGATTCTGAGCTAGCTTCGATGATCTATAAAAAAAAAAAACAAAGAATGAACACACAAAGTAAGCTTTAAAAGTTTGGTAAGCCATATACAAATAAAGCTATCATATAAATCACCACATTTACATCACTAAGCCAAGTACAAGTAAACATACATATATAAACACAAACCTTTCTCTTTGAATACATATCTATTCTATCATGTAGCTCATCACTTACTTCACTTTTCAATACTCTTATAAACTTCATACGTACCTGAGTCGTTTAGCTCGTTAACACATTCTTTCTCGACTTATCTTTGCCTGTTGAACCATTTGGAATCGTTAATGATACTCAGAAATCACATAAGCTCGTACAATGCCATATCCCAGATATGATCTTACATGTTATCTCATAACGATACCACTGTCCCAAACAGGATCTTACACAAAATCAATTAACGATGCCAATGTTATAGACATGGTATTACACGTAATCTCAACATAATGATAATGTCCTAGACATAGTCTTACATGTAATCACATCTTGATAACCTAATGTCATGACATTCGTATCCTATACTATTCCTAAGGTTCGTACAGGACTTTTGGATGTTGAAACTCTGTCGATTCTTGCTCGTAAGTGCTCGTTCAACATTTATAACAATTCAATGGCAAGTAAACACATATAATCCAATTTAAATACATTTATTTGCATATGAACTTACCTCGTAATCGAAATAAACGGATGGGTCAACTATTTGATAACTTTCGTTTTCCCCCGATCTAAATCCGATTTCTTTCATTCTTGATCTATATACATTCAAAAGTAACCCTTTTGATTCATCAATTCATTCAATTTCATCCAAAGCACATAAGTTAGGCATTTTTGCACTTTAGCCCCCAAAGTTACCATTTATTTAATTTAGTCTCTATTTCATAAATACACAAAATTCACAAAATTTGACAAAACCCATGCTTGACCGAATTCTCTACAGGTCCCTAACAGCCCATATTTCACATTTATTTCAAATTTCAACCCCTTAATTTACACTTTTCACAAAATTAGTCTTTTTTAAGCAATTTCACTAAAAATCACTTTACAAAACATAGATATCTATCATCAAGCTTTAATAATTCATCATCAAACATTCAAAAACACATGAACTCATCAATGGAAACTTTCAAAATCATCAACAAATTCAAAAATTAAGGTACGAGCTAGCTAGTACTCAAAGCAACTATTACAAAAACTTAGAAATCATTAAAAACATATCAAAAACCATACCTCAATCAAGCTTGAACATGGCCGAACCCTAGAAACTCATTTTCTTCTTCTTTTTCTGTTAATATTCGGCTATATGGATGAATAACACCAAATTTTTATTTTGGTTTTATTAATATTAACATAATAGCCATTCTACAATTTTAACCCCTAATAAAAACATTATAATTCACATAACATAAGGCCATTCATGTCCATTCCCACTATCCATGGTCTAATTACAACATAAGGACCTTTCATTTAATAAGCCATAACAAATAGACACCTTTATCAAATAGAATGTAACTTTGTATTTTACGCGATTTAGTCATTTTCTCAAATTAACCACTTAAACGATAAAATTAGCACACGAAACTTTCACACATACATATTCACATGCTATAAATACATAATATAATATTAAAATAATTTTTTGGCCTCAAATTTGTGGTCCCGAAACCACTATTCTGATTTAGTGAGAAACGGGCTGTTATATGAGACATATAGGCCACATTAGCCAAAACACCTATACATGCCATTTAACCCAAAATGTAAAGTCCAACTACCAAAATATAGTTTGATAGTGTGACGCAAATCTCCAATGACTTTCGAACTGAACAAACTTCTAAATCACTATAAACACGAAAATTAAAACGGAGTAAGCAATTAAGCTTAGTAAGTTCGTATAGCTAATAAATACAACTTACCAAATCATCCTCAATTTAAATAAGCATAATTTAAACAAAAGTAAATTCCCATTTGACCCAAATCCTAACACATAATCACAATTATGTTAGCTATGTATAAATACATCAACTATGAATTACTTCTCGTATTTCACATGAATACCTGTACTGATTCGTATCAATTCGTATAACCTTCGTATCATCATCTGTGCCCATTGAACCATTTGGAATACTATTGGATACTCGGGTATCTCACACACTAAGTGCCAATACGTGGTCAAAACCACCTCTATCTCATATCTCATATGGATGCTCATTCTCGAGACATCACTAGGTCTGCTCATACAAGCTATCGCTCAAAACGTAGCTACATGGTGCTGCCCACACAAGCTGTAAAGTAACTGCAACACATGATGGAAACTCAGCCACTGGTATGACATATGAGACCAGCACCCAAACACGGTAACCCCTAATGACATGTTATTTGTATCCTATCTATCCTTAAGGTTCAACCGGGATTCGTACTTTGCCGAATCTTCGTCGAATAATTATATGGATTCATATCGTCACAACATAAAAATAAATCATTTAAACACATATAATTTAAGGCTTATTAACATACGAACTTACTTCGTATTTATACGAAAAAATCAACTGATCAATCTACTACCTTGCCTTTTCCCCGATTTAAATTTGAAGGTTTCTTTTCTTGATTTATATAATAAAATTTAACTATTTTAATTCATATTTTACTCAATTCAATCCAAAAATTATACTATGGAAAAATTACCATTTTTCCCTTACACTTTTAACCTTTTTACAATTTAGTCCCTAGGCTCGTAAAATGGATTTCATGCAATTTCGCCACTAACCAAGCCTAGAAAAATTTCATATACACTCATATCAGCCCATACGATTCATAGTTTCATACATTTAACACACAATTTTCACATTTATCAATTTAGCCCCTATTTTGATAATTTCATTGAAAATCCTTTAACAAAAGTTGTTTAATTAACAACAAAGACTCATATTATTCCATTAAAATTCAATAAAAATTAAAAATATCTCATGGAAAAACCCTATACTTTCTATCATATTGTAAATTAATCCTCTATTTAGCTAGCTTAAGCTATAACGGTCCTGAAAACATAAAAATTAACAAAAACGGGACAAAAAATCACTTACATGCAAAGGAAGAGATTGAACACAAATTTTATTCTTCTTCCTAGAGATTTTCGGCTATGGTAAAGATAAATGTGGAAGATGATAGCTATTTCATTGTTTATTTTTCATTTAATTGCCTTTTTACCATTTTACCCTTACCTAACTTTAAAATTTTCAAAAATACCATTCCATGCACATCCACTAACTCAATTAGTGGTCTAATTACCACATAAGGACCTCCACTTTAAATCTCTATAGCTATTTAACACCTTTAGCTAATAGAACACAACTTTCACACTTTATGCGATTTAATCTTTTTTCACAAATTAAGCATACAAACGGTAAAATTTCTTAACAAAATTTTTATACCATAATTATAATATGCTATAGACCACAAAATAATATTAAAATAAACTTTAAGACATCAGAATTGTGGTCCCAAAACCACTATTCTGATTTCACTAAAAACGGGCCGTTACAGACATAATCTATTTGGCAAAGTGTAATCTACCCAGTCGCTTCTTTTGGCGAATATGTGTGGGCGTATAGTAACCATCAAGTAAGTAAGTGAAGATTCCATTTCAGATTATTCTACTATTTAAAAAGAAATATTTTGTTAAGCGAAATGGTAATTATGTTATGAATTATAGCCAAATGCATAGTATGCCCTGTTTGTCTTAGTATTGTGTTGGTTGGATTATAAAATGACTTAGTTGGATTATAAAATGGTCTAATATCTAATATGCAGGATTCTCATTTATGTTTCTCTCGAAATCTGTAGGCTATTAAGAAAGACAAATTTTGAATTAATTGACACTTGTTGAGTTCCTTTAGGTGAGGTTAGGTTATATGTATATGAGTGAAAAGGGTTCTGAAAAAGGTTCTTCTTTTTCTCCAAAATTCTACTCTTTTATTATTTTTCTTGAACCCAATTGTATCTCTTCCTCATTAAGCTGGAAATAAAGGTTCTTGGTTTAATCAGTAGTCATTCCATCTTCGGGTAAGTATTACACCTCTGTATGTTAAGTTTTGAAAGATTAGGTCTGTAAGATGTATATGAATAGTAAGGTGTAAGTATAAGGCTTTGAATGGAGGTTGTAAGTGGTTAAGATGATAGCAATTTGTATGTGAATGAGTTATGGAGATCCTATGTTCTTTAAGCAGTTGTTACTATTGGTTTCGAGAAAGATGTCTGAGTATAGAGCTTCTATCTATAGCGGGTGAGTATCAGGTGAGTCTCCATCCTGACTCTTGCATAAAAATTGTTTAGGTAAAAGTATATATATAAATTATAATGACATCTTTGATAATTGATAAGTCTAAGAAGAATAGTAAATATGATATGCGTGCTATGATGATATGTATAAAGTTCTATTAAAAATAATGTTGATTGGAAAGTATGCAAGTAAAGTTTGATACAAGGAAAATTTATGAACCGATCAAGTGTGTGAACAATTTCGTAAGTGAATTCTGAGTAATGTCCCTTTGTGAAGCCTTTAGTAGGGCAGATATAATACTAACTAAACTGAAAAATCATAATACAAAAATAAGTGTAAGACCATATAGTTTAGACCCATGGCAATATATGATATGAAAACACTCATGGTATAGCCTCCAGTAAAATGAAGACTGGATTGGCAGATCAAGATACACAAAAGTGTGTAAATTCACGTGGCTGGGACCCATAACAAGATATGATTGTACAAATGTTCATGGTGTAGCCTTTGTACGAATGTTCATAGTGTAGCCTTCGATAATGTGTAGGTTGAATTGCCAGATCACGATACATGAAATTTATGTATAAGTCCATAACAGAGAAACCCATCGCACATTTTGTGAAAAGCGGTCGGGATAGTAAACATGTGAATTTTATATGTTGCCCTTGTTACATATTCTATTTGACTTTTGTGGCATATTTTGCTAAGTCTGTATGGTAGAATGTGATTATCCGTCTATGTGGTAAGTTTTGGATAAATTTTGTTGGTTCTGTGATAGATACTGCTATGATAAGATTATGATATATCCGCCATGGTAATCTGTTAGTTGTGACTATGGGAGTATTCGTAATCATAAAAAACATAAGAAATTGTCTATTTAAGTTCATCTATGTTATATATAGTGCCAAAATCTGAGTATCTGATATCCTCCATATGAAAGCAGTAATATGTCTTACCTTGAAATCTTATGGAATCTGAGATGTGTTTCACCTTGGTTAGATTTGTGTTTTGGAACCATGATATGGGTAATTATTCTAAACGATCTAGATAATTTATTATCAGTGTAGGCATGTATTGAGTTTGAAGTAGAAAATGATTTAATTTGGTAAACTAATGGTATCCAACTTATTGTAGGGATCAGTCAAGGTGTAAGAATCCGCCAATAAACAGTATTCGTGAACTGTTTTTCTGGAATAAGTGTATGAGTAAAGTGATGGTCCGTATGAAGTGGGCTCTGAAGGTATGTTCTTTTGCAAAGTACTTTTGTGATCTTAAGAGAAAGAAGAGATTAATGAAATGTCTAGAAGGACCTTAAGTCAGTCAAGTAGTTAAGAGAGCACTGTGGTACACTAAGAGTATGATAGTTAGCATGTAAGTGTAAGACTGTAATTGTGAAAGCATTAGCCAAACCAGAAGTAAGATGTTGAGAATTGTAGCTGATGCACAGATAATCTTTAGATACTATAAAAGTGTACGCCAATGTATTTTGTATTAACTCTCACTAAGCTCTCTTAAACTTATAAATATTATATTTATGTTTCATGTGGTATAGTAAGAGAACGTACCAGGATTACGCCAAGGAAGCGACGAACCGGGTTATTATGCATACTGTAGAAAAGTGGCGTATTGTAGGATTTCACCCTAAGAGTCAGTCTTTAATAATCTTTTGTGTTATAATGAGTTGTGCCAAGTCTGATGTAATACTTTTTTTTGTTTATATGAAATTGTGTCTTTAATTAAAAAATAAGAAAAATGTTTTAAATAAGAAGGATTTGTCAATTATTTCAAAACTTTGTTAAGTATTGTAGGTAGTAACACCCGAGATCTGAACCCGGTATTTCGGGTCAGGTACAGGGCGTTACATTCAATGTCACGACATTACCCTTGTATTTTGCAATTCTTACATTTTAGTCCCTCATTTATTACCAATGTTTCATAAGAACATTCATAAGCTCTCTTATAACTCATATTTGAATAAATAATATGCTTTAATTAAGTTTTGAAACCTAATTACTTGTATGACTTGTTTATAAGATGTGTAAATGAAATCGTAGTTACTTCAACAAAAAATGTGGCATCTTACATATCAAATTTGGCGGTCAAGTGTAGGTTGTTACATAGCTTGTCTCCTATCTAAGCTTGTATTAGAGCTAAACATGATGCCAGACTTTTGGAAGTTAATAGATTGACCTGAAGCCTCGGGATATGTAGAGAGAATATTCTCAATAGTATGACACTCAGAGTCAATGACTCGAAAGAAGAAAAAACTATCATCAACAAAAATGTGGGAAATACAATGTATGCCATTTAAGGTATGCTTAAATTCCTCATCTAAATACACTCAATGTTTTACAGGCATCGACACTTATAAGTGCCAAGGTATGTTTAAATTTTTTGAATTCTATATCTCTCTCTAAAAAAAAAGTCATTTAAGGATAAGGCCGTTAGGATTTTTAAATAGATAACTGCCTTAGGTGTTAAAGACCATTTAAATTTTCTAATTTTTTTCTTATATTAAAAAATTAGTTATAGTTAAGGTGCTTAAAATTTTAAATAGATCTCAACATTCATTGATATTGCGAGATTAATTTAAATTTATAAAGAAATTTATCATTTTAGCCCATCAAAATTAAGAAGAGGGTTATGGAAAAAAAATATGGGCATTAAAATCAACCTCGACACCTAATTCTGATGGGCTAAAAAAATTGACTATTATAAAAAACGCATTTTTGAAAATAATCTCAAACTTCACTTATTTTGAAAAATATTAACAATATCACAATAAAACCTTAATGATAAAGTTGAGATCTAGATATTTTTAAAATCTAATTATGGAGTTATACTTGTAACCTTTTGAAAAAATTAAAGCATAATAATCTACTTGACCCTCCAACTTTATAAAAAAAAAGAAAAAGAAGTTGTTTTAGTTCTTTGTTTAATTTTCTCTTTTTAACCATTAAACTTATATTATTTATGAAATCACTCAAAATAGATAAAAAATATTAAATCTTTTAACTTTAAGCATACACATGTATTGCCACAAGGATGTCACATTAATAATTATTAAATTTTTAAATATTTAAAAATAAAAATAAAAATTTTATTAAATAAACTATTAACATTATTAAAAATATAAAAATAATTTTTAAAATTTTAAAATATTAATTAATTGTTTACTTGGATGCCACATCATAAAAATTAACAAATTTAACTTTTTTATCCATTTTGGAGTAATTTGATAAACAATACAAGTTTAAAGATTAAAAATAAAAAAATAAAAAGAATAATTTTTTTTAAGTTGAAGGGCAAAAAATTATAAAATTTATACTATTGTTGGTGTTATATCAAATGATAATTTTTTTTGGTTATTGTGAACAGTGCAAAATATGTAAACTTTAATTTTTATATTAATATTATTAAGGGTGAGTAAAATTTGATTCGATTTGAAAAATTGAAAAAATTTTAAATTTTGAGTTAATCAAATTAAGTTATTCGAGTTAACTCAAATAAGTAATTTGAGTTCTTTAGTTCGAATGAATTTTACAATTCAATAACTCGAATAATTTAAATAACAAATTAGTGTAAATACACTTTTGGTCCTCATCAAGTTTGAAAACTAGCAAATTGGTCTCTCTATCAACAAAATTACAAAAATTCAAAATAATTTTTAAATTTCAAAATATTTATAAAAATTAAAAATTATATTTTTAAAATATAAAATTTCAAAAAATCTAAAAAATTTAAAAATTTAAAATTTCCCGAATAATAATTTTGGACCTAAATAAGTCAATTAATGATTCAAGTTTATCATACTAAAATTTTCTTTTATTTTGCTTTGAAAAAGTTTTCAAATATATATGGTTTCAAATTTATGTGCTTTAAGTTATCTTGTAATAAGATTTTAATTTAGCATGTATATTTTTTTAATTTAACTCGAACAATTTTACTCAATTCGACTCGACTTAATTTCATTTCACTTGATTTAATTCAAAAAATTTCAAATCAAATTAGGATAATAAAATAGAACTTGTCAACTTGATTAACTCAAAAGTAATTTTATTTAATTTTTAAAATAAAAGTATGCGTATAAATTCTTATTATCAAATTATAATTTGTGGGGAAAAGATAAGTTCATTTAATTTAATTTTAAAGATTATTAATAGAAAAATAGAAGGTCAGATAAAACAATTGAAGAATATTTACGCATTTATTTGTTTATGAGAAAATAAAATGATTTAAAATGTATGAATATTTGGTGAATTTATGAATTGGTTACGTGTGTGTGTGTGTGCGCGCGCGCGCTAATTGACATTGATGCTCACTCTGTTCAAATGATTTTTAGAATGGCCAATAATAGAAAACTCGGAAGGAGTAAACATTCAAAGCTTAAAAATATGTCACCAAAGCAACACGAATCCGCAACTTCAGCCGATACCTCACATTCATCCATGTCTTTCTCCTGGTTTGTTTTTAAAGTAGAGAAGCTCCCAAAGTAGCTTTATTCCATTCCTTTCTAGTTCTTCAGTTCAAATAAATCCATTTGATATAAAACCCAAAAGGAAAAGCAAGTTGTAGAGAAATATACTAACAATATGGTACAAGTAGAACCAGTTCGTATACTTTTGATAGCCTTTTTGTCCACCTTGCTGATTACTTCCAGCATTGCTCAAAAGGAGGAAGAGGAGGAGGTGGACCCCAATAGCCCTGAAAGTACCACACCAAAAGAGGTGACTTATGATTCAAGGTCTTTGCTCGTTAATGGCAAAAGAATGCTTTTCTTTTCAGGCTCCATACATTACCCTCGCAGCCCCCCAGATGTATGCATTGTTTTTAATTTTTTGTGTCGTTTAATATCCCGGTGGAGCTTTGATACATTTAGAACTAATTTTTGTTGTTCAAATTTGGTTCAGACCTGGCCTGATCTCCTCAGAAAAGCTAAAATGGGAGGCCTGAACATGGTTGAGACCTATGTTTTCTGGAACGTCCATGAGCCAGTTCAAGGCAAGTACAACTTTGAAGGAGATTACGACTTGGTGAAGTTCATTAAGTTGATTCAGCATCACAAAATGTTTGCAATGCTTCGAGTTGGCCCCTTTATCCAGGGTGAATGGAACCATGGGTAAACATTGAAATTCCTCGTCATCTTCCTATTTCTTATTAAATGATTTAATCTTCTATATATCAGCTTTAAAAATCGAGTTTTCATTGTAACGAAACATTCAGAGGATTACCATATTGGCTAAGAGAGGTCCCCAACATCATATTCCGTTGTGATAATGAACCATTCAAGGTAATCTGTCATCTTCTCTGAGCACTCTAATACTGTAAATCCACAGGAGTTTAATCGATTAAATATTCAAACTTTTGCAGATGCACATGAAAAAATTTGTTACATTGGTGATTGAAAAAATGAAGCAAGCGAAGTTGTTTGCTCCACAAGGAGGCCCTATTATAGTATCACAGGTTTAGTTGATATACTCTTTATCTGAAACTTGTAACTAATGCTATATCCTTTAATCTAATATTGATGACTTATGTTTGGCAGATTGAGAATGAATACAATACTATTCAACTAGCATTCAAAGAACGTGGAGACAGTTATGTTCAGTGGGCAGCAAAGATGGCCCTTTCCTTGGATACCAAAGTCCCATGGATCATGTGCAAGCAGAAGGACGCCCCAGATCCAATTGTAAGTTTCTGTCGAGGCAACACTATCCCTGCTCGGGATTTTGTCTTTTGACTTTACAGAGAGCTTTAGGAGCATTAGACATATGAAACCATGGAAAACTGAAAGAGTTTACAGATGGCAGGACTCGAGCACATCACCTATGGCATAGTGGTAGCATCCTCCCGATAAATGACTTATATACTGTAAGTCATGGAGTTGAGTTCAATCGTGTGCAAACTCTTCAATTTGTCTCCTCCCCATAAATGATCTATATACCGTAGATCATCGAATCAAGTTCTATCGAGCGTAAACTCTTAAGTTCGCAGCAGTTTTACCTGTTTAAACACTCCAATGAATTTCACCCTTATGAACCCATCAAAGCTTTCAGCAGAGTCGAGATATAAAACCTCAATGGAGACAATACTGGGTTAATTTGATTGCTTTGAAGAGATCAAGTATCAGTTAGTATAGAAAATATTGCAAAAGTTTTCAAATAATTCAATAAAGAAAAAGACGGAAAGCCTGCTTTTTTTCCTTTGTTTATACATTCATTGTTTTCAGATTAATACATGCAATGGAAGGCACTGTGGAGATACTTTCACGGGTCCAAATGGTCCCAACAAGCCTTTCCTTTGGACTGAGAACTGGACTGCACAGTAAGTATTCGATTATGAATGATGTTCACTCGAAAATTCAAATGCGTTGTGCTATAGGCTGATGTTGTGGCTGTTTTCAATGCGGTTTTTTGAAAATTCAGGTTTAGAGTATTCGGAGACCCGCCATCTCAAAGATCAGCAGAGGATTTGGCATTCTCGATTATTCGATTCTGCTCCAAAAATGGAACTTTGGTCAACTATTATATGGTAGGAAAGATGCTTAACTGTCTTGTCTAAGTTCGATTCTTATCTAAACGGCACCCTTTTCAGACATAGCTCATTGGTCTTTTTATTATTATTATTGTGTGTGTGTGTGTGTGTGTTTCAAGTACCATGGTGGTACAAATTTTGGCAGAACAAGCTCTTCTTATACAACAACTCGCTACTATGATGAAGCGCCTCTTGATGAATTTGGTAGGATTTAAGAATATTCTTACTGATGATCCATGGATGAAGTCATCTCTGTACAGCTAATTTTTACATGTGAATATTGTAGGCTTAATAAGGCAACCAAAATGGGGTCACCTCAAGGACGCTCACAGGGCTGTAAATTTGTGCAAGAGGGCTCTATTTTCCGGGTCTCCTTTTGTTCAAAAGTTGGGTCCAGATCAAGAGGTAAGGGATGGAGGTGGTTGGATCAGATAATTGGATATGGTTAAAATGAGTTAAGCTATTGTGCAATGCAGGCTCGTGTGTGGGAGCAACCTGGAACTTCACTCTGTTCAGCTTTCTTGACAAACAACGACACCAAGAAACCACAAGCTCTCCGTTTCAGGGGTCAGGATTATCAGCTTCCACCTCGGTCCATTAGTATCCTCCCTGACTGCAAGACTGAGGTTTTCAACTCTCAAATGGTGAACTGAACTAAATTCCTGACCCTTCATATCTCCACTTCTGGTAACACTACAAGTTGGCCAGGTCCCTAAATAATTTAATCTTGATTGTTGAACTCAGATCACAACACACCATAATTCAAGAAATTTTGTAAGATCCGTAGCTGCAAACAAGAACTTTAACTGGGAGATGTACAGAGAAGTTGTTCCTGATGATCCTGGAAATAAGCTCAATGAGCCAAGGGAGCTTTATGAATTGACAAAAGATACATCTGACTATGCTTGGTACATAACTAAGTAAGTCAATAAAAAATAAAAACCTGTCAAAAATGGATATTGAATTGTGGGGATTATTTGATCTTGTTCTACTAAATTCTTGCTGCAGACTCGATTTAGGTCGACGTGACTTACCAATGAAAAATGAAATCCTCCCAGTTTTAAGGGTTGCAAGTCTTGGCCACGGACTCCATTGCTACGTAAATGGAAAATACATAGGTAACAGCAGCAGTTGGAGTTATATTCTATGTTATTCAAACTCAGGTGTCTGATCTCGGTGCTGGTCTTAGGTACCGCACATGGTAGCAAAGTTGAGAAGAGCTTTGTTTTCCAGAAACCCGTAGAATTTCAGGCAGGGAGTAACCAGATTGCTCTATTGGGGTTTTTAGTTGGACTTCCAGTAAGGCTTTTCTGCAACTTAAAAAACAACTGTTGGGGATTAATTGAAATTTATAGCAGCTATTGATTATTGCTTTTTTTTATTAATCAAGGATAGCGGAGCCTACATGGAGAAAAGATACGCAGGGCCTCGTTCCATCACTATCCTAGGTTTGAACACTGGAACACTTGACATAACATTAAATACTTGGAGTCATCAGGTATGACTATCAACTTTTTCACTTTCTCAATACTAAATTTCAGTCTATATTGGTTGCCCAAATAATATACTTGGTAACTGTTTTCAGGTTGGACTTGATGGAGAAAAAAACCAAATATATACCCAAAATGGCTTCCCGAAGGTACAATGGGTAAAGGGTGGACCATCCGAAGGTGTAACATGGTACAAGGTAATTCCATTGCAACACTATAATTTTTTTTAATGATTTGAAAAACGCAGTATGTTGTGCAAAAGAAGAAAAATGAAAGTTGCTTGTTGAATAGGGATATTTTGATGCACCTGAAGGAGACAATCCAGTTGCTGTCAAGATGACTGGTATGGGGAAAGGTATGGTTTACATCAATGGTAGAAACATTGGGCGATATTGGATGTCTTACCTCTCTCCTCTTAAGCGGCCAACTCAATCCGAGTACGTAAAAGCCATAAGGAACTGAAATATGAACCAGATCTAAGAAAAATTCTAATTCGTTTATGCAATGCAATCTAATTCAGGTACCATATCCCAAGATCATACCTTCAACCAACAATGAATCTTATTGTTATAGTAGAGGACGAGAAAGGTGACCCTAAAGATATTGAGATAGTTCTGGTTGACAGAGATACCATTTGCGGTTTTATAACTGAAAAACACCTACCGTCAGTGAGGTTATTCGAAGGCAAAGGTGGCAAACTTGTAGCCTTGGAGAAAGATTTGAAACCAAGGGTTGAACTTACATGTCCAAGCCAGAAACAAATTGTTTCCGTGGAGTTTGCCAGCTTTGGTGATCCTTTTGGTGCCTGTGGGCACTACGTCGAAGGAAACTGCACATCTCCCGTAGCAAAGCAAGTTGTTGAAAAGGTAATTAATCTCTATTTCCTATCCTACAGCTTCTATTTGTAACATGAATTTCAAAGTATTTCTTACAACACACTTGGGGTTTTTTTTTTTAAACAGTTTTGCTTGGGAAAACCAAGCTGCAATATCCCTCTGGACACCCCGGATTTGCACAATAAAAATGAAGCATGCCCCGAAATGAAGAAGACATTGGCCATCCAAGCCAAATGTGCTTTTAAAGCGTAGTTCTAAACCTGCTTTGAGAATTTCATGAGCTAAGCCTAATTTTGTTTAGAGAAACGACGAGTATTATTTGATTGTACAAAGTCATTTGCTATTTTATTTCTGAAATGAATTGATTCTTTTACTTATTTTCCTTTCAAGAAATAAAATATCATTTCTTTGTTATTCGGTTTTATTGTATTTCATTTGCATCATCGTTAAAACAATAAAAATTATATTTTTAGTTTAGCCAATAGATCCCACGATTCCTCTTTAAATTTCATATAACTTAAAGATTTACTCATGTTCGAAAGAGGATAATTAAAGTCTAATAGATGATAAAAGAAAAAAGAGAGACATTTAGTTTTGTATCAACATTTTAGTAGTATTGACTTTTTTCATTATTAGTGTAAAAATATTTTTTAATAAAAAAATAAGGGTGCATTTAAGAATTAAAACATATGATATTATCTTGAGTATAATTCTAACAAAAGTACAACTATTATCAACAACTTGATAACAGATAAAAAGAATTTGATAACCTAATCCAACTAACAAATTTAAGAACCCTAAATCCAAGCTGACCAACCACTCTCACTTTGGTCAATCAATCTTCCCAGGGTTTAGTCACCGGTCATTCTAAATGTAAACATCCCTACCTTGTTATAACACATTCAAATAAATGTGAAATAAAAGAGAAGGAAAAGAGTTGCTCAAGAATCTAAAATTTCGAGAATTGTGCTTGAATGAACGATCACTTGAACTCACAAGCGATGATTGTTCATTTGGCAGAAATCGTAACAAATCCCAAAATAAAACTAAAAATAAATTTCAATTGAAAATAGCAAAGTGTTTGAACAGCTGAAAGAAATCCATCAATCTATTCTAAAACCCTCAATAATCTTTTAAAGAAATAAGAATAAACTAAAAAATGCCTCCTAATATGTTCTCTTGAACTAATATTTATAGTCTTAATGTCACCAATTTGAGCCTACTGATTCCAATATTACAAGTTAATGTTAGTTGTACGGACAAAAACACCCTTTTCAAAAATTCTAGATCGTCAGGCCCAATGTCGCACCACTCCATAACAATGCCGTGACTTTATGGACAATTTGTTTATTTTTTGTGTGGATTGACATTACTTCTTGATGTCGCAACTTTGCTGACCAATGTCGCGACTTTGTGATTATGGTGCTGTGACTTTGTGTTCGGAAGCATGCCTAATGGATTTTGGTTAAAAATTTGGCTAAATGTTGATCTTTGCTTCAATATCGTGACTTCCTCCTTGAATGTTACGACATCCATGGCAGTCGACTAACTCCTCGGCTTAGGTTGTTATCATGCACACTCAATCAACTCGTTAGTTCTTCCTTAGGCCCGAATCGGCCTAAAAGGTCACAAAACAACACAAAAGTTCAATTTATTCAATCTAAACTTAAAACTAAATCATTCTAAAAATAAACATAAAAGATATTGTTGGGAATCGACCCAATTAAGCAACGAACAGGTAAAATTGAACACACAAATTTAATGAGGAAAAACCCCTCCAAAGAAGATAAAAAATCACGGGAAAAGATAATTTTACTATAATAGAAAAAGAATGAAGAGTACAATGATGAAGATAAAACCTAAACCTCGAAAACAAAGAACCCTCAAAATGTAAACACAAAATTCTCCAAAAGTGTTATGAGTTCTAATCTCTAATAGGTGTATTTTCTAAGGTTGTAAAAAAGCCTATTTATAGGCTAAATTCACAGGTGAAATAATAATAAAATAATCTGCATTAATCAGATTTTGATTGAAACAAATAAATAGAGTTTAACTGAAAGATTATTTCTCAAATTTGACTAAAATAGGAGTCATACTCAACAAATCTCCACTTTGACTCATATTTCCACAGCGTCATCTTTGCCAAAGCCCGCCACGGGCCTGTCTTGACTATGCAGGGAATTAACCGAGTCAAATATGTGCTTAAAAACTAGAAGACTTCTAGCCTTCAACTTGTACACTGCCAAATCAAAACTAACCCAGGTCTAATTTTACGAACACATTGCCCTAACTTTTCAAAACTTGCATCCAAAAGAGAACCTCTCTTCAACGAAAGGATTATACATTTTTCCCTCATATGACCAAGTTGCCTCCACTCCAAACGAGTTGACTTTGACTCTGTAATGGACGAGAGACGTCTAATTTCACCGGTCACTGTAGAACCTTCCAGAATATAAAGACTGCTTGTCCTTTTACCTTTTAGCAAAACGAGAGCTCCACAAGATACCTTAATGTCGCTTGACTCGATGTTGATTCTGCATCCTTTCGAGTCTAAAATACTCAATGAGATGAGATTCTTTCGTAAATCAAGTACATACCTGACATCTGAGAGTGTCCTAATCGTCCCATCACGCATCCTAATTTTGACAGTACCTATACCAATTACGTTACTAGATGAATCATTTCTCATGCGCACAATTCCACCTTCAACCGAGCTGTATGTGGAGAACCATTCTTTATTGGGACACATGTGAAAAGAACATCTCGAATCTAGGATCCATTTGGACATAAGCTTGGAATTATCTCAAGTTGGCTCTAACAAGAAATCATCACCGCTTTCATCGGCCAATTTAGCATCAGCTACATCTTCCTCGCTACTCTCAGTAGCTCTTTTATTTCACAGTTTATAACAATCTGCTTTGATGTGACTTAACTTTTTTCAATAGCGACACATTTTGTCTCGCTTCTTTGATGCTACCAAAACGGAAGCTTGCCTATCTACCTTGCTATCCGAACTAAAATCATTGTCGAGTTTATATCTACTTAACAAATAACCCTTCATATCTTCGAACAAGAGTTTGTCTCTACCATAGTCTCCCTAAAAGACTTGTATGAAAGGGGTAAAGAGCACAATAATAGCATTTCTTGATCTTCATCATCAATCTGAACCTCAACATTCTTTAAATCATTTAAAAAAGTAATGAATTGACTAATGTGATCTCTAAGAAGCTCATATTCATTCATGCAAAACATAAATAGACGTTGTTTCAACACTAAATGGTTAGCAACAGATTTAGTCACATAAAGAGTTTCTAACCTTTTCCACAAGGCGGATGAGGTCTTCTCCAATAATACCTCTTGCAATACCGTCTTCGTGAGACACAACTGGATTGCAGACAAGGCCTTTTCATTAAGCTCTTCCCATTCTGTTTCATTTAGATTCTCAGGCTTTTTCCCGATAACAACCTTTTTCAGGCCGGTTTGAACTAGAATTGTCATTATCCGAACTTGCCACAATTGAAATTTGTGACACCATCGAACTTTTCAATTTCAAACATTGTTGTTGCCATCTCTGAACGGGTTGATCTACGAAAATTGAACTAACTCTAATACCATTTGTTGGGGATCAACCCAATTAAGTAATGAGCAAGTAAAAATAGCAGAAGAAATTGAAAAATTAAACACACAAATTTAATGGGGAAAAACCCCTCCAAAGAGGATAAAAAATCAAGGGTAAAGATAATTTTACTATAATGACAAAAGAATGAAGAGTACAAAGATGAAGATAAAAAGTAAACCTCGAAAACCTGAAAATAAAGAACCCTCAAAACGTAAACACAAAATTCTCTAAAAGTGTTATAAGTTCTAATATCTAATAGGTGTATTTTCTAATGTTGTAAAAAGAGTCTATTTATAGATTAAATTCATAGGTCAAATAATAATAAAATAATCTAGACTAATCAGAGTTTGATTGAAACAAATAAACAGAGTTTAACTGAAAGATTATTTCTCAATTTTGACTGAAACAAGAGTCATACTCAACAAATATAAAATGACTTGAATACAAGTTTCTTAAGTACCGAAAAGAGTTTAATTTTTCATAAATAGACTATGATAAACTTGCAAGCACACACCTACTAAAGGTTGATTATTTGTTTGCTCGTTTTTATTCTTTTTTTATTAAAGAGTGTAAGTAAGGTTTTTGTATAGAAAACTTTAAGAGGATTAAAGGTTGCTAGTTGAGCCTTATAAAAGCTAGAAGGTTCCAATTTAGCCACAAAAACTAGGGGAAATGGTTCTAACTTAGC
Source organism: Gossypium arboreum (assembly GCF_025698485.1). Taxonomy (NCBI): domain Eukaryota; kingdom Viridiplantae; phylum Streptophyta; class Magnoliopsida; order Malvales; family Malvaceae; genus Gossypium; species Gossypium arboreum. The sequence goes on from NC_069081.1 coordinate 6,010,628, forward strand.
TTTTTAAAAGTTAAGGATTATAAATGTTATACATTATGTAACACCCTTAACTCGTATCCATCGCCGGAACAGAGTTACAGAGCATTACCAGAATAAACTGATCAAGTACAGACATTTCATAACATTTCTCACTTATATCAGAAATTAGTCATAAACAATTTTATTGTTTCTTATATGAGCCTTCGAGGCCCAAAATATGCAATAGAATAATTCGAGACTAATCCAGGTACTTAGAGAAATTTTAACAAAATTTCAATATTTTTAATAGGTGCAGAGTACACACGCCCGTGTGGTCAGGCTGTGTGGCTCATATGGTCGAAAGACACTTCCATGTCTCATGCCCGTGGGAAAATACTTGAGCATTCTGTTTTGAAATTTTAAATATACAGGGGACACACGACTGAACCACACGCTTGTGCATATGGTCGTGTGTCACACATAGCTGAGACACACACATATGCTCTACCCGTGTGGACAAAATAAGGTCATTTCCAAGCTTTATTTCTCACCCAATTGGTCTTCTACCTACATTAACACTTTAATACTTTCACAATCAAATTTTTAATATACTTATAAGATTTCTACCATTTGACTATTTCAAGAACATATCAAACACATTAAGGTCATATATATACACATCAAAACATACTAAATTACATGCCATATCAAATGGCTAATTTCAACCAAACACATACATACCATCCATGACCACTTTAGCCTATACATGCCATTATAACCAAAATGTATTTATTATTTATACCAAAATAAGTTGATGGATAGTATGATGATATCTCTGCCAAGCCTCCAACCCAACGAGCTTCTGAATTACAATAAAATAGAGAAAATAGAACAGAGTAAGCATTTAATACTTAGTAAGTTCGTATAACCGAAATTAACTTACCATTTAATTGCATTTAAGGTAAATATACATAATATATTCAAAGCAAGTTGGCCAATAGCCTATATACATATCCTCATAAAAATGTTAGTCATTTATTTCACTTGTATATCAATAAACAAGTATGAACTTAACACTAATTAAAAGTTTCATTATTCATGTACCTTCCATATCATGTATTCAAACTTCACATACAAGTCATGTTCATTTAGTCAAATATATGTCTATAATCTTTTATCACAAATTCATATTGTCATTTATCATAACTTTACCTGTTGAACCACTTATAATATCGATGGATACATAGTTAGTACACACAAAGTGTACATGCTATATTCTGTCAATTCATATTCAGGAATGCTCATTGAGCATTTAAACGGGAAGCTCTTCCAAGCCAAATAACAGAAAACTCATGTGAGCTTGTAATAGAAAGCTTATCCGAGCTTGATAATAGGAAGCTCATAAGAGCTTAAATCAGTAAGCTCATGCGAACTTAATGGATAACTTCGAAGAGCTATTATTATGAAGCTCATGAAAGAGCTTTTAATCGGGAAGCTCCAGATATCCATATATCAGGATGCTCATAAGAGCTACGGTGTTTTCGCAACATATGCAGGATCACTACCGATCAGAATGCTCATAGTAGAATATAAATGGAAAGCTTGGAAGAATCATGTATTAGAAAGCTCAAGAGAGCTTATATCGGGATGCTCAGCGATCTATATCGGGATGCTCATGCGAGCTACGGTGTGTTCGCAACATATGCAGAACCACAACCACTCTGGGAACCCTGTATCCATCTAATTTCATTTGTTCAAACGGGATTTATTTCTTGTCGGATATTGTCTAATATGTGATTTATTTTCATAATTAAAAATTTTACAAATCACATATATATAAATCAAGCATATCACATAAATATACAATTTAGTTACACGAACTTACCTCGACACTTGCTTGTGTACAAAAACCTACTAATCCGAAACTTTTTCTTTTCCTCCATCTAACTCTTATTTGATCTTTCCAGATCTATATAAATGAATTTAGCATCAATTTAATACATTTCATATTCAATTCAATCCAATTCACATCTTAGGCAAGAGTACCATTTTGCCCTTATACTTTTAATTAATAACGATTTCGCCCTTAAGTTCAGAAAATGAAATTCATGCAATTTAATCCTTATTCCAAGCCTAACTGATTTTTATGTTTAACATTTTCAGCCCATGTAATTCATAAAATTCAGAATTTTTCTGTGAATTTTACATCTTTACACTTTAGTCCCTAGATCACAATTTAATGAAAATTCACTTTACAAAAGTTGTTTATTTATCAACAACCTTTCATTTTCTACCATAAATTTCATAACTCATGCATAGTCATCCATGGAAAAACCCTAATACTTTAATAACTTTGCAAATTAATCCCCGAGATAGCTAAATTAAGCTATTATGATCTTAGAAATATAAAAATTACTAAAAACGGGACTTGAATACTCACCCAATATGGCCAAATAAGTTTTCTCTTTCTTCAATTTTCCATGGCTAGGGTTTTCATATTTTTTTGGGAAAGATGATGATAAAATGATGATATTTTCTTTATTTTATTATTTTTCATCTTTATTTTTTATCTTTCCAATTTTATCCTTTTCTTTTTCTAATTTTCCATAGTTGAATCATCAAAATTATCTACTAACTCCTCTTAATGGTCTATTTCTCATATAAGGACCTCAAATTTTGAATTCCATAGCTATTTGATCGTTTTAGCTACTAGAATTCAACTTTTGCATTTTATGCAATTTGGTCCTTTTCTCAACTAATCATGAAATCGGTAAAATTTTCTTAATGAAATTCTCATATGTTATTCCCATCATAATGCAGATCATGCATTAATATTAGAATAATTTTCTTTCTAACTCGGATTTGTGATCCCAAAACCACTGTTTTGATTTCACTAAAAACGGGTTGTTACGCATTATCCTTAAAAGGTATTAATTCAATAAACTGAATTAGGAAATCATTTATTGAGGTATACTAAGGTAGTGGAGGTAGACAATTGGGGTCGAACAACTATAAATTCAAGTGTCGAAGTTTTTCTCCCTTCCATTTTTAATTTAGAAAAGTTTGTAGAATTTTTCAAAATCTCAATTCACCCATTCTTTGTATTTTCTAGCCTAACATGTTTAAATGAAAAAAAAAAAGCCTTCATAAAAATAAATAAATAAATCAATTAAGCTTCTAATAAAAAATCACAATCAACTGAGCTACTGAAATGTAGTTTTCAATTAAAGCCTTTGACGAGCCACTAAATGATGATATGGCAACTAGCGTGGCAACTAAGGTTGAAAAAATGATGATATGGTAGTTGATGTAGACACTCCTTTTGTCTGAGCCCATTTAATTTTTTGTTCTCTCTTAGGCCGTTCGAAGCCCATCCGGTTTTGGTCTATGAGGCATTTATTTTTTTTTCCTTTTTTTTCTTCTTTCCTTTTTGGGCCAATCAAAGGCCTAAATTATTATTAGCATCACTACTACTATTATTAATAAATATCATTATTATCATTTTTTTACAAATAAACAAGATTAAAAAACAATATATATACATGAAATGAAATGAAAAAAAAAAAAGAAGCTTTTCATATTTTTGTTCTTAAAAAAAAGTAAAAGAAAAAACAAACAAACAACAAGCATTCTATTTTTTTTCTTCTATCTTTTTTTTTTATAGACATATCGTGAGAGATCGTGTTTTGGGTTCTGTTGAAGGGGATGTCACCGGACCATCCGTCCTCCATCCTTAGGAGCCCCTAAAAATCCCATTGTTTCCCTCCCTTTCTAGGATGAAGGGTTTTTTTTTTTAAAGGGCTTGATCTTGGGATAAGTTTTGATTTTTTTTAAAAAAAGAGAAAGTTTAGATTTTAAAATTAAAAATTTGTTTTTTTAGTTATTTTAAAGGAAAGTTTAAATTTTTAAAACAAAGTTTTGATTTTTTTCAACTATTTCAAAATAAAAGCTTTGATCTTTAAGAAAAATAGTGTTTTTTTTTTAAATGAGACAGTTTAGATTTTAAAAATAAAAATATGTTTGTTTTTTAGTCATTTTTAAGGAAAGTTTAAATTTTTTAAAAAATAATTTTTTTTCAACTATTTCAAAATAAAAGTTTTGATCTTTAAGAAAAATAGTGTTTTTTTTAAAAGAGAAAGTTTAGATTTTAAAATAAAATTTGTTTTTAGTCATTTTAAAGGAAAATTTTGAATTTTTTAAAACAAATTTTGATCTTTTTCAACTATTTCTAAATAAAATTTTTATTTTTAAAAAAAGTAATAATTTTTTAAAGAAAATTTGATTTTGCAAAAAAAATCCGACCATCATATCTGGCTCCACCACCAGAGGCCGGAGAGCTATTGGGCTCCGGCTTTCGAGGTGGTGGAGCTGTACTAACATAGAAGAAGGTCAAAATATATTTTTTTTAAATGAGGTTAAAATGAAAGAATGAATTTTTTTTTTTCATTTATAGGTGCCAAAAATGTGTAACTTATTCCTACCCCTTACTTTTTAAATTTATGAAAAATACCTCGTTTTTTGCAACACCGCCCCTCACTCTCTAGCCTATTTACACCCGTAACCCTTTTGTTTATTCAAACATTCGATTTAATCTGAAATTTCAAAATTAAAAGTAAATTAATTGCTACATCAGTCATCTGTCTTCTACATTTTTTTTTTATCTTTTAGTCCCAAAATCAAGCTATATCATTTTGTTTCCATCTTTAATAAATTATTTACACTTATATCTTCCCTTTCATTTGCATTTATACATTATATATTTAATGTCAATTATGCATTTTATTTTAATTTTTTATATTTATTCACACTTGTATAATTTTTATTTATTCTTATTTATTCTTTATTTATTTTCATGTCCATTTATATTTATGTTTTTTTACACATTCCCTTACATACATTTTAATATTATTTATTTATGTTACTTTGATTCTTTTATTGTATTATGAATAGTGTGTATTATTTTTATTATTATTTATTTATTTCATTTATTTAAGTTTTCTTTTTATTATTGTCATTTTCGAAAGAGTTTTAACTTTTCATCAACTTTAGTCAATTTAATTAATTTTTCTATTTTATTACTATTCGTTTTAAAAGAGGAAATTTTAGGTCATTTTTCCATCCTATAATTGTTAACATGAAGTTAGTTAAGTAGATGTTACATTTTAATGAAATAAGGTTTTCACATTTGAAGTTAGGTTAGTCTTTAAGATCCTATCTACCATTTATCCTAGAAAAATTATAAATAACATGTAAGATATTTTTTAGGGTTTTTGAACTAATTTTAAATATCGTATACGATTAGAATCTTAAATTAATATATAAATATTCTTTAGGACTTTATTCAAGACTAAAACTAAAGATTTTTGTAAGTGAATTGTAAATCATGAGTAGGTCTTTGTAAGTATTTTGTTTTAGAAACTTTTTAAGAAAGCTAATAAATGTTATTTAAGATATATTATTTTAGGATTTTGGTGAACTTAAATCTTAGATCAAGAATTTTAAAGTAAGATAAATCACAAACTCGGCATAGGATACTTTCATAATATCTTCATAGGTTCAACGTTATTAATTAATTCTTTAAATAATAATAATAATATATCGAATAAGTTTTAGATGGATTTTAATATTTCTCTTAACTCATTAGTAATTTCTAGGTGGTTTTTTAAAATTCTAAAATAGACTTAATTCTAGGAATTGAAGGTAAATTATTTAGGTATCGTTTAGGGTTCTCGTTAAAAATAAAAATCTCTAATTTAAGTTTCAAATTAGATAAATTGGTGAATACATCTTAATCAAGTTACGAGTAAACCGAAAGAATTTTCTTTAGAGTTTTTATTTAAGATTTTCATAAGATTTTAGCCTAAATTAAAACATTAATATGCTTAAATAAATAAAACCTAGCTCTTAAGACCCCGTAGGACTATCCCCGAATAAGCATTGTGGGGGTGTTATAATCTTCCCCACACATAACCATACTCCCAAACCCAAAATTTGGTGATGAGATCAAGTCTAAACTTTTAGGATTTTTCGTAGTATTAATTCTAAACTTTTAGACAATAGGTGGCTAACCAACCTAGCCTTAATTGGTTAGTGACGACTCTACATTAATTTAAGCCCTCCGTGTCTAGCTTTACTTACTCAGTCCCCGTATCCTTATGTAGGCAACATTATGACAGTTGACATAGAAAAGTACTAATGTGGATGGCTTAATTGATTTTTAAATTATTTTGTGAGGTTTAATTTATTTTTAATTATTTAATTCTAAAATTATTAAAATTGTATAAAAATTTTAGAAATATTATAAAATAATATAAATATATAAATATATTATATATTATAAAATATTATTAATTTATTAAGAAAAATATAAAAATAATAAATTATAGAAAAATTAAATATAAAAAGGTCATAGAAAATTATATTATTTTCTTTAATTACAAAACTTATTAAAATATTTAAAATAAAAAAATTTAGGTTATTTTGAGGGTTTGGAGTCTTCGGTTTTGGTAAGAAAGGAATAGAGAGCTTGAAGTGTGATGGTAATCAGACTTGTAGGGACTGTTGAGCGAGAGGTTTGAGTGACAATGAGTTTACAGCATGTTTGGTTCGACGGAATGGCCATTCCATTCCGCCCTTATTCCACACCCTACAATGATCCGTTTGTTTGGTTGAAATTTGACCGTCGAATAGCTATTCCGTGCGGGCTCTATTACAGGTAAATGCTGCATAACCATTCCGAGGGTCGAGCGCTGAATGCCTATTCAATGGCTCTCGTAACAGCTTCTTTTTTTTTAGACGAAAATCTCCTCCCACTTCCACTATCATTCAAAAGAAAATCTTCTTGGGTTTTCCATAAAACGCATAGAATACTCTCTGTTTTTGGATTTTGAGTGTGGCAAATTTGCATGTGTATGAAAATATGGAGAAATTGATGTCGAAAGCAGAGCTTTGCAAAGAAATGAGCACATCTCCCACCGTGCAGCCCAGCGATTGTGGAAACGGTGAGGCTCCGATCAATTATTAGCTATTGTTTTAGTCTTTTTCCCTTCGCTGTCTATTTTCTTATTCTTTCCCCTCTTAGAAATTCTCTGTAACACCCCGTACCCGAGTCCGCTGCCGGAATCGGACACGAGGGGTTAACGGCTTAAACCATTCACTTTCACAGTCCATTTTAAAAATTTTCCAGGCAGTTAGCTAACTGCGTCACTATCACTTTAAAAATCATATCTTGAGTTCCAAAACTCGAAAACCAGTTTCGTAATTTTTCCCTGAAACTAGACTCATATATGCATCTACAAATTTTTTTCTAGAATTATTGGTCAGGCCAATTAGTACAGTTTATTAGTTAAAGTCTCCCCTGTTGCAGGGATCAACTACACTGACCTTCGAGCGTTACGAATTGGATATCTCCCGGTACAGGGCTTCAATACTGATGTCGTTTGTTTCTATAGAAACTAGACTCAAAGAGGAATCTATACATATATTGCATGACTCCTAATTATCTCTGGTTAATTTACAATGAATTTCCAAAGTCGGAACAGGGAATCCAGAAACCGTTCTGGCCCTGTCTCACGAAAACTTAAATATCTCTTAACATACTGTTCATATGATCGTTTCGTTACTTTCCTACGAAAATAGATTCATCAAGGTTCGACTACATAATTTATTCACTATTTAATTCCCTTTATACTATTTTTAGTGATTTTTCACATTCACGTCACTGCTGCTACCAGCATCTATTTTTAAGGTAAACTTTACCTATTTCATGATCCTCCATGGATCAACTAGAGTTTGTCATACATATACCAAAAGTGATCATGAATGACCATTCCCATGGCTAACCGTTACCAACATTTCCATACCTCTTGACAACCAACATACAACGATTATAATGCTGTGATCAAAGTATATCTAAGCCATTTTCGCATGGCTATCCGAATTTACACAAAACCGAAGGGTACATGACCTACACCAAAAGGGTAGTCCTATACATTAACCAAGATATCCTCTCACCACTAGTCTATTCTATACATGCCATAAGATATTCCAAAACATAGCAGTACCAAACAGTGGATAGTGATAGTGTGACTAGTTGCTGACGATCCCCGAGCCTCAGTAGCTTCCAAATGAGATCTATAAAACAGAGGAAACAAAGTACACGGAGTAAGCATTACAATGCTTAGTAAGTTTCAAGCAAGGTCAACAGATAACAATCAAGTTATAACATAGTTGTTCGTATTTTTATTTCACTCTTCCTTCGGGCATACCACCCTTTATCCAAATATGCACATCTCATCATAATCATAGGAATAGTCTCATAGATTGCTCTCAGATACATCACATAACTACCTTATGGTTTAGTTTAAATCAAGCTCACATATAAGCTTGGAGTACATACTGTTTAACCTTTCGCATTGCATAATTTTATAAGCAATTCTTATAAAAGAAGTCTTACCGGACATAATCTCCACACGTAGTCATCGGGTCTTACCGGTCATAATCTCCACACGTAGTCATCGGGTCTCACCCGGAACATATTCCAAGTTTCATGTACATTTAATTACATGTTACAACATTCACATTAGCCATTCGGCTTTACCACATATGCATGTCACACATATATTTTACATTAGCCATTAGGCCTTATCACATATACATACACTTTCACATTCACCACATCGGCCATTAGGCCTCATCACATATACATACACTTTCACATTCACCACATCGGCCATTAGGCCTCATCACATATACATACACTTTCACATTCATCACATCGGCCATTAGGCCTCATCACATATACATCCACTTTCACATTCATCGCATTGGCCATTCGCCTTATCACACATATATGTATATCATACATATTTCATATTTTCTTGTACATCAATTTCAGCAATAGCTTATAAGCAACTCAAATAGTTTCATCAAAGTTTACAACAAAATTACATATTCGCTACAAGCAGTTTTTCTGACCAACAGTCACTAAGTTGTTTATAACTGGAGCTACAAAACTCAAAATCAATTGCCGTTAATTTTCCCGAATTTAGACTCATGTATCTTCCACCCATAAAATTTTCAGAATTTTAGGTTTGGCCAATCAATACCAGATTTTTCTTAAAGTTTCCCTGTTTCACTGTTTGACTAATCTGACCACTCTTCACTACGAATCAAATTTTTCATTGTACAGAATTCATAATGTGTTCTATTTGACTCCATTTGAAACTAGACTCATTAAGGAGTCTAAGCATATAAATCTTATCTCATAACCATTTTTGTACGAATTATAATGATTTTCCAAAAACAGAACAGGGATTTCGAGTCATTCCGACACTGTCCCGCACAACATTAAATATCTCTTTATAGGAAATTTCTTTGCTTCCACGGTCTCTTTTATAAGAAACTAGACCAACTAAGCTTTGATTACATATTTTATTCAGCCTATAATTCCACACCAACAATTTATAGTGATTTTCTAAAATCACCTTACTGCTGCTGTCCAAGCAATTTATTACAATTTGCTCTTAAATTTCCAAGTCCAAACACTTATGAACTTACCATTTGGGTTTAAGACATATCATGGCCACATCATATCTTATCAAATCAACTCATTATGCCCTATTATGATTGAATTTACTCAACGATTTATCGCTTAAAACTTACCTCGAAAGTGGTCGACGACTAGATATCCACGGTATTCGCTTACTTCCTCTTTTCCCTTATCCGACTTTGATCCTCTAGGCTCTTGAGCTAAATCAAACAATTTACTTCCCAATCAAACACCATCACACGGCATCCATATACATTTTAGAACCATTCTTAACATATTTACTACTCAAGCATGTAACTTAACAACTTAACCATTAGTTGTCGAACCACAAACAAAACATATTCATACGTCGATATCTCAAACCTTACCATAACAACCAATATGCAAGATATCACATATACATAACTTAGCCTATGAGAACATATGTATTACATCATAAACACATCTTTTACCAATTACCTCACTTAAGCCAAATTTTTTATAATCAATCACAAAGAAAATATACCACAATCACACTTCCAAAATGAGCTACCTCCATGGCCGATTATACTTCATCATTGACATATCTCATTTTCGAATCATATAATCAACATTTGTTCAAGACATCAAACCTCTTTAATTTCGCTATTACTAATATAAACATTCACAAATATTTTCTTAGGAAGACCGATTTCTTTCCATAACACATTCATCATCAATACACCATCACATGCACCATTACAAAGCTTCACTTTTAGCATGCAAATGATATCAACACAATCTTACCTTAGCCGAATATCATCTCCATGACATAGTAAGGATTGGAACCATGGCTAGTTAGAACTCAAGCTAACTACTAAAATATACATGAATCTCATGGCAAAACATCAAACTTACCTTAATAGTGACCTAGGATAGCCGAATGCTTCACTCCTTCTTCCCTTTTTCCTTCAAATTTTCGGCCAAAAGATGAATCAAAGGATGAACATTTTTTTTCTTCTTTGTTTTCTTTCTTCCATTCACGGCAAGGGAGGGGGAGCATGGATGAGACCATTTTTTTTCTTTCTTTGCCCATGCTCTTTAATTTATTTTTCCACCCATGATGCACCAACAAAACATGTCTATGACATGTTTTGCCCATCATCCTTTGTCATGGCCAGCCACTAGCAATTAAAAAGGGAATTTGACATGCAAGTCCTCCTTTTTGTTTACATGCACTATTAGATCCTTGTAGATTAGCCTATCACATTTCAAAAGTGTCACACAAGTCCTTTTGACTAAATTCACATGCAATTTACTAAATCGAAGCTTAAGATTTTCGCACATTCATATTCACATATTTTAGACCATAAATATCACATCCAAATAATTTGGTGACTCGGTTTAGAGGTCCCGAAACCGCTTTCCGACTAAGGTCACTTTAGGGCTGTCACATTCTCTATCAAAATTGTCATTTGTATTTTACCCGTTCCAATGAACATGCAAATATCATATGGAGAAAGGATTAGGTTATGCTTTTTCTGATGTATATGGGTTTGGAGTTTGATTTCTATCTTTTTCTATTTTCTTCTTCTTAGACAATCTTGGAGAAGATTGCCCTGTGTTTGAAAACTTGTTTGAATTTTGTCAAATTTATACTGGTGGGACAATAGGTAAATTTTGATATGGTGGGTTGTTTCTCTTAATTTGATTTGTGCATTTTCAGTTGTAATTGATTGTCATGGTTGGCAGATGCTGCAAGAAGATTAAACAATCAGTTATGTGATATTGCTATAAATTGGGCTGGTGGTTTACATCATGCCAAAAAGTGTGAGGCATCTGGCTTTTGTTACATCAATGACTTGGTTTTGGGAATCTTAGAGCTTCTGAAGTATCATGCCCGTGTATTATATATTGATAGCTTCTGAAGTACCATGCCCGTGTATTATATATTGATATAGATGTACATCATGCCCGTGTATTCTAGTTATAGACAAACTTAGATTCATGCTTACATTGATAATCAAAACTGATTTTAGAATTTTAGTAACCCACATCTACTTTTTCAACAGTCTAGTGAACTGGCTGAAAGTGTATCCAAAATCGTCGATTCTCAATTTGCAGACTGAGTGGATATGTCTGAAGTGCAGGTATTGCTTACTTCATAACAAATTCATTTTGCAACATTGCTTCTGTTGGTTCTACAAGGTCTTGCTATTTTACAAGATGAATTTTCAGCGGTTATAACCAAATCTTTAGTAACCTTTGTGCATGGCCAGGAAACGAAATTTGATGCCGAAATGGCTGCAATGACCCGTGTTCCATGGGGTACCCTTGAAAGCGTTGGGGACCAATCAAGGTAAGATGCATTCCTTTTTAAGATTTTAATTTCACCCAGGTTAGGGTCAACTTTTAAAAGCAATCTCATTGTCTTTGTGGTAGATATGTCAATGGCATAAATATGATCCTTAGCAGTAGCATTCCCGTACTTGGGAGCATTCTTTCACCTATTTACTTCCAGTTCTTCTTGGCAAGGTAAATACCAGATAAGAGGGGTGTTGCACTATGTCTCTTAACATGGTTTACTTTTACTATTTTCTTTTTCTTCTCTCTTTCCTTTTGTAAATAGATTCTTTGTGCAACTTGGTTATTTCTAATTCTTGCAACTTGCATCATCGATTGGCCCCCGGTTCTACATGAATATTTTCAAATGCAAGTAGATATTAGAAACTGGAGCCCAACAAGTACTTTTCACATATTGTTTCCCTTAGTTTCCTTTTTGCTTTATTAATAATTCTAACCACTAATTAGTTTGATTAATGTTGTAGTCTCTGACTCTATGTATATTGTGAGTTTTGCCTTTCGGTCAACTTTTTGAATTTTGCCCCATTTAAAGGCTTTATTAATATTTTTAACCACTAATTAGTTGGTTGTTTGATTGATGCAATATTTCCTAGCTAAATTGTTATCGCTAATTAAATGTAGCTTATAATATTTTTTTTAGTACATACAAACTATTTAAACATATCAGGTGAGGTCAAAACTTTCAACATTTGGATTTGGTGGGCCAACTAAAGTTACCTACGGTCGTAATGCCTTGAAGTTTTATGCTTCAGTGCATCTAAATATAAGGAGAACAGGGCTTGTCAAGAAAGGAGAAGAGGTATCAAACTCGCACCCTTTTCTTTCCTATTCAGTTTGTTGGTTGGATTTATGTGTAGTGGGTAAACGCATATAAATGGTTTGTTTATTTACTCTTAGCTTGGTTGAAACTCTCTTGAGCAACCTGTTAAAATTTCCTTTGAACTGTCTCTTACATTCCCAAGCAAGTTAAACATGTAGCTTTATCTGCAATCCAACAAATCTCACTGTTGTATATGTTCTATGTCTCATTGTGTTTTTGAAATGTTTAATCTGTAGACTATTGGAAGTCAAGTTCTTGTGAAGGTTGTGAAGAACAAGCTTGCCCCTCCATTTAAGAATGCTAAATTTGAGCTTGAGTTTGGCAGGGGAATATCCCGGAAGGGAGATCATAGATTTGGCAACGAAACACAAACTTATTACAAAGTCATGATTTTACAGTTTCAACGACAGAAACTCCATGGCAAGGAAGCCTTGAAGGTTTTTGGTGAAAATGGAAGTGCTCTTGAAGAACTTGTGATGAAACTTAAAGAAAAGCTACTTGATGTTTGAGAGCAAGAAGGAATGACAAATGATATCTCGGATGATTGTGGGGTAATTGTATGTTGAAAAGTTTTTTGTGTTCAATGGATGAGATAATACAGGATCATGTTTCAAATTTCTAGGGGCATCCGACTGTCTTTATCTCACATTGTCCTATTTCCAGCCATATTTACAATGTTAACGAGGGAGCAATTTATATTTGAAAAATTGCATTGTATAACTTAGATTCTTATTTAAATTCTGAGAAAATTTCTGCTATCTAGCAAATAAGCTACGAGCACTTACCAAGGTTCACTTACCCAAACGGTTTCAATCCCGTGTTAACTCCGATTCAACGCAGTCGCAGCTCTAAAACACTAGCAGAACCCGTACCACAAGGATCCTACGAATCGGCCACCAAGTCACCCAAGGGTGCTGTGCTTTTGGCTTTTGGGTCACTTTATAGAGCAATCGACTTCCTTTGACTCCTTCGGGATTTGGCTTATTGATATTCGGTTAGAAACGAGAAGAATGATAGGTTCGGCTTTTACTATAAACGAAAAAGAGGAAGAATAAGAAGTAGAGAGTTTGTGGAAGAAATAACGAAAGAGAAAAGAGAGGGATTAGCTTAAGAACAATCGGCAAGAGGAGAAAGAAAAGAGAAGAAGGCTACATACCAAAGAAGAAATCGGCACACTCAGACCCTAATGCCGAAATTAACTAGCCTAATACCCTTCTGCCGAAAATCCCCTCTCAAATCTCCCTTCCAAACGGCTAAGCTCTATCCTTCTCTCAAATCCCTAAAATCTCTCCCCTTATCCCTCCTTAATTTATGCATTTGACTTGATCCAACTCTCCTCTTACAGAATCCACTTAGGTTCCAACACTTACCCTTCCTGCACATAAAAATAAATCCTCTTATTTGCCAACACAGGGAATCGAACCCAGGACTTCCCTTATGCTCCACACGCCACCTTTTTAGGAGCTTAGTGGCGTCACCCTTGCCACTTTACCAAAGCTCTTTTTTGTGATACATTTTACCCACAACTTAATATAAGGGCACCTAGCCAGAACCCCTAACTCCTAAGTCCAAAATTTTAAAAATTCTACCGGGTTTTGGCCAACTCGTGGGCCTTCCATAAGCCCATTAACATACCCACATTATGAATTCCATAATCACATACCAAATTTTAGAAATTTACTTAAAATATCAAGAATCGCGAAAACCCGAAAATCAGGATGTTACAACTCTACCCTCCTTAAAGAAATTTCGGCCTCGAAATTTACCTGGTCCAAACAGTTGAGGGTATCACGACGATTGCCTCTTCGGTCTCCCAAGTAGCTTCTTCCTTGCCATGGTTCCTCCAAAGTACCTTCACCAACTGGATGACCTCCTTCTCAACACCTTGACATCACGATCAAGTATTTGCACAGTTCCTCTTCAAAGGTCAAATCCGATTGTACCTCAATTTCGCAATCGCACGATATGAGTTGGGTCGAACGATATCGCCTTAGCATGGACACATGGAAGACATCGTGAATGCGATCCAGCTTCGAGGTAACTCTAGTTGATAAGCCACCGCCCTATCCGCTTAATGATTCGATAAGGTCCAATAAACCGTGGGCTCAACTTACCCTTCTTTCCAAATCTCAAGATCTTCTTCCAAGGCGAAACTTTCAAAAAGACCATGTCTCCTATCGCATATTCAATATCCTTACGCTTCAGATCGGCATAAGACTTTTGTCGATCCGCCGCCTCCTTTAACCGCTTCCTGATCACCTTAATCTTGTCTTGATGTCGCCACCAACTCGCCCAAGTATTTGCCTTTCCCCAATTCCGCCCAACAAGTAGGCGAAGCGACACCTTCGCCCATATAGTGCCTCATATGGAGCCATCTGAATACTTGCTTGGTAATCTTGTTATACGCGAACTCCGCTAAGGGCAAATGGTCCTCCCAATGCCTTTAAACTCAATAGCACAACCCTCAACATATCCTCTAAAATCTGAATAACCCTCTCGATTGCCCATCCGATCGAGGGTGAAAAGCCGTCTTGAAATCCAATCGCTTCCCAATGCCTCATGCAACTTCGCCAAAATCGAGATGTAAACCTTGGGTCTCGATGCGAAATTATCGACATCGCACACCATGCAATCGCACTATTTCCGCCACATACAATCCGCCAACTTCAAGTGAGTAATCGGTTCGGACGGTATGAAATGAGCGATTTCGTGAGTCTATCCACAATCACCCAAACCGAATCCTTCCTAGAAGGTGTCAACGGCAACCCACTTACAAAGTCCATAGTTACCCTTTCCCACTTCCAAAGTGGTATCTTTACCTACAGTAACAATCCCGAAGGTAGTTGATGCTCGGCCTTCACTTGTTGACATGTCAAACATCTCCCAACAAATTCGGTCACTTCGCTTAAGCCAGGCCACCAATATTGCTCTCGCAAGTCTCGATACAACTTACTCCCTCCCGGATGCATAGCACAAGGTCCATTATGTGCCTCTTTCAAAATCATCAATCTCAAGTCGAGTCTTTCGGCATATAAATTCTTCCTCGAAAACAAAGAACTCCCTCACTATTTAACCCAAAGTCGATTCTCCCCTTCTCAACTTGTCGAACCCGAGCAACCAACGACTCGTCCTCCAACTGTTGCTTTTAATCTGTTTCTACCCAAGTCGGTCTTACCAGAACTCCGCCAATAAACTTCCGTCGTCATACAAACTTAGACGAGCAAACATCGCTTTTAATTACGCCACCGTCCTTCGACTTAGTGCATCACCATGACATTCGCCTTACGGATGATACTCGATCGAACAAATCATAGTCCTTTAACAACTCTATCCACCTTCACGCCTAAGATTCAGCTCCTTTTGAGTCGCAAGTACTTAAGACTCTTGTGATCCGTATAGATGATGCATTTCTCCCCATACGTAATGCATCCATATCTTAAGTGCAAAGATTATCACGCCAATTCCAAGTCATGAGTAGGGTAGTTCACCTCATGTGGCTTAAGTCGTCGTGAAGCATAGCGACCACTTTACCCTCTTGCATCAACACGCACCCAAACCTACATGTGACGATCATTGTACACAGTGAAATCCTTACCGACTCTGGTGAATCAAACCGGCGCTCAGTCAAAACCTTCTTCGCCTCTCAAAAGCCTCTTCTTTGCTTATTTGTCCAAACAAAAGGTGCTCCCTTCCTTATAAGTTTCAGATTAGCGGTCGCCAACACGTAAAATCCTTCCACGAATCTCCGATAATAACCCGCCAACCCCGAAAACTTGAATCTCCGTTCTCGACTTCGTGGCTTCCATTCCGAATTGCTTCAATCTTTCGAGGGTCCACCTTGATCCCCGGCAGACACAACATGCCCCAAGAAGGTAACTTCCTTCACCAAAACTCGCACTTACTAAACTTTGCATAAAGTTGCTTCTCCCTTAACACTTGCAAGACTACACGAAGATGCTCATCATGCTTCTCTTCCGTTTCGAATACACCAAGATATCATCAATAAAACGACTACGAACCGATCCAAGTATGGTTGGAATACCCGATTCATCGATCCATGAATGTCACTTGGTGCATTAGTCAACCCAAATGGTATTACCGAAACTCGTAATGTCCGTGACGAGTCCCGAACGCCGCCTTATAAATATCCCCTCTTTAACTCTTAATTGATGATATCCCAACCGAAGGTCGATTTTAGAAAACACCGAGGCTCCTTTTAGTTGGTCGAACAGATCATCAATTCTTGGTAACGGATACTTGTTCTTAATAGTCAGCTTATTCAACTGCCGATAGTCAATGCACATGCGCATAGTCCCATCTTTCTTCTTTACGAACAGTACCGGTGCACCCCACGGGGAAACACTTGGTCTTATAAACCCTCTATCCAATAGCTCTTGAATTTGAGCTTTCAATTCTACCAACTCCTTTGGTGCCATCCGATAAGGTGCAATGGACACAGGAGCTGTTCCCGGTAGTAAGTCGATTCCAAACTCGACTTCTCTATTCGGGGGTGATCCAGGAAGTTCATTTGGGAATACATCCTGAAATTCCCTAATAGTCCTAACCGATTCCACCGTTATCTCCTCAAGTCCCGTTTGACTCACAAAGGCCAAGTACGCCTCACAACCTTTCCGGATCAACTTCTCGGCTCTTAACGCCGAAACAACATTGGATAAATAATCCCTTCGTTCCCCTATGACCATTATCTCCTCATCTTTGGTAGTTCTTAGTACCATCCTCTTTGCCGCACAATCCAACGTCGCCTTGTGCTTAATTAACCAATCCATTCCCAGAATAAGATCAAAATCCCGAAATGGCAGCTCCATCAAATCTCCTTCAAAGATTTTATCTTGTGTCCCTAACGGTACTGCCCTAAAAATTTTATCTACCTTAACCGAATGTCCTAATGGACTTATTACTGATACCCCACTCACAGTCTTCTCAGGAAGCACATCCAAAGCCCCCGATACATCACAAGCAACATACGAGTGGGTGGAGCCCACATCAATCAAAGCAGTGTAAGGCATACTATGAATGAAGAACGTACCAGTTATAACATCAGGAGCGTCACCCTCCTCACGACGTCGTGCAGCATAAACTAACGCCGGTTGTCGAGCTTCAGCATGACCAGCACCTCTGCCAGGGGCCCCACGTCCTCGTCCATTACCATTGCCACCTCTACCTTGCCCACGACCCCTCTGTGGTGGTGGTCCTCCTCGCCGTGGTTGGACATCCCTTTGCTCTGCCGCCAGCTCCTGAGCTGTCCTCCGAGGACACTCTCTGAACTTATGTTCTTTTGACCCACATCAAAAACATGCTCCAGATTCGCTTCAAAGACTCCCCATATGCACCCTACCACAGTCCCCGCAAGCTCATGCGGTCTATAAGTATTTATCGAACCGCCGAACCGGTTCCTCCATCCTTGCTCTTTTAACACTTCGATTCGTGGCACTCGAGGGTCTCAAATCCTCTTGAATCTGGTCGATCCTTCTCACGATTCTGCCGCTCACTCGGCTTCACCTCCTCGGCTATCTTAGCCTTTTCTACCAACGCAAGAAAACCACGCCCTCTCGTGGAGCTATCAATATCCTAAGCTCATCGCGGAGACCGTTCTCAAAGTAGACATCATACTCATATTCGGTTGCCACTATACCACTAGCATATCGACTCACCTAAAAATTACGCCTCATACTATGCTACAGTCTTATCACCTTGAGTCGATTCAAGAATTCCTTTCGACGAGCATCCACATAGCTTGCTCCAACATACCTCCCTTTAAAGCGCGCTTTGAACAATTCCTGTGTTACTTGCTCAATTGGGGTACTCTCCTTACGGTGATCCACCATCGGTATGCCTCGTCACGTAGCAACGACACGCTCCTCTCGCTTTTGCTCCACCGAGCGCCTAGGTCGTCCATGATCCGCTCTGTTGCCTCCACCAATATTACGCCACATTCGGGCCACTCGGATACACCCTAAATACCTCTGCTCCGTTGGCTTGAGTCGCTCGATATAGACCCCTTATTCACCGTCCCAAGATTAGCTCCACCACTCTTTCTAAAACCCTTAACATGGCTTGGGATAAAGCGTCATCCCCGTGTCTCGATCATAAGACCCGGTCTCCGTTGCTTGCACACGGTGGCTCCTCACCGGCCTATGCCCCGAGGATGAAGATTCAGCTTGCACCCTTCCGCGACCACGTCCGCGGCCTCGCCCACGAGCTCCTCTAGTACTCATATCGAATTATCGATTTGCGAATTTTATGCAATTAGTATAACGCTCCACCGCTTATTAAGAAAATGTCTCATGTAGATATAGCGGTTCAAGGATTTTTCAGATCATCGTAGCCTAGCTACGCCTCATTCCTACTGCTTACTGCTCTACCCTAGCTAAAGTCTCATAGTAGGGTCTCAAAGACTATTCATAATATCAATATCATATATTGTAAGGAAAATATACTTACAGACTTGGTGCCGGGATTCAGCATGCCACTTCTTTCTCCAATCCATTTAGAAAAACATGTTTTGATTATCGAAAATAGAAATTGAAAACTTTGATTTGAAAACTCCCTTTATTTTGAACTCTTGATTTAAAATGAAAAAAATTGGTACCCTTTTTACCTATATTTCTCATAACCATATTTAAAATGAACTTTTCAAAACTATTTTCCAAAAGTACCCTTCTTAGGCCTAAGTTTTCGAAAACATTTTTGGACCCGATCCACAGCCGAGTTGTTGCAACCTAGGCTCTGATACCACTAAATGTAACACCCCAAACCCGGCCCAGACGTTATGGCCGAATCTGACGTGCCACATTGGAGTTGAAAACCCACGTTCCGTTTTAGTGTTTTAAAACCATACATTAATTTGAGTTAACAAAGTGTATGGAAGTCGGGCACCGTAGGTATCCGAGACAGAGGAGGTGAGCCATGAAGGTCGCTAAGTACCAAGCTCTTTGATTGGATCCAATCCTAGACATGCCCACAACCATAGCCACACTTGGTTATATCGAGTTTAAATTTGTTTAAGTGGACGTCTTTGATAAATCGATTAATCGTGGTGTTGAGATATTTTGAAAACAAGTATCATTTTGAAAACACGTCCTAAGTCTAGCCCATTTGAATAATTATTAACCAATTTTTAAAGTTACTAAAATTAAAATAATTCCGAAAAGAAATAAAAGGAAAGTTAAAATTGGCCTTATTACAACCCAAAAATAAATAATAATTAAAGTAATTAAAATGAAAACCAATACTTGTTTAAAAGCCCAAAGATGATCACCGTGGCCACTCTGAATCCTCTCCGGCCCAAGTCCTTACATCAAGGCTCACCTGCAAGGTTAAGGAAGGGGGGTGAGTTTGGAAACTTAGTGTGCAACAAGCCCCTTTCAGAGCCCAAAACAATAACGGCCTATTGGGTCTAAGCCCAAATCCAATCTCAATCATGCACTGGGCCGTAGCCCTTTTCATATTTCATATTTCATAATACTGGGCCGACGCCTTTTCATGTTTCATATTTCATAATACTGGGCCGAAGCCTTTTCATATTTCATATTTCATAATACTGGGCCGAAGCCTTTACTGTAAACGGTATGGCCCTTAGGCCCATTTCAATGTCACATATAATTTCAATGAAAGAATGCAACCCATTTGGGAGACTACTCAACCCACCATCCGCTACTCTCCACCGCACCAACCAACACACCATGTGGGATTAACTCGACCCACCCCGCCAAACTCTCCAATTGGCAAAGATAGTGCTTTATCATATCACCGAGGCCTAGCCTCTTTCAATAACTGGGCCAAAGCCCTTTCAATAACGGGGCATAAGCCCTTTTATAAGCGGGGCATAAGCCCTTTTCACTTCCTCCATCCATATAAAAACCCAACCCAATGCATTTATGATTACCTCATGTGCATATCATACATATCATGTGCGTATCATACATTTCATGTGCATATCATACATACCATATTTATCAAAATCCCATGTATTAAAATCATACATAAACCCTAGGGGTATAATGGTCATTTTACCTAGGGGCAAAGCGGTCATTTTCATATTATAAGGGTAATCTTGTAATTTTACCAAAATTAGGGTTTCCATGTTTATTAATGATTACTTAACAATTCATGGGTGCAAACAGTGATTCTGGCCCATTTTTAGCGAAAACGAGTTATTGGGCCTAAAACCCTTAATGGGCCCTACTTAGCCAATTTCGTCATCTCGGCCCATTTAGCCTATATTCCATAACGGTTTTAACAGTCTTATCGTGCCATATAACAGATTTTCGTTTACTACCAATTTTTCCCAAATGGGCCCGAAAGCCCAATGGGCCCCACTTCGACCCCTCGAGGCCCAACTTACCAAGAACGCCAAAAATCACACTCTTACCATTTCCATCATTCTCGATCATCGTCTCATCGATTCTAACTAACTAGTGAGCGTTAAACGCTTACAAGTCCTCGAAATGCCGAATTTCGCATTTCGCTTTTCGGCATTTATCGCTTTAAGCTATGAAAAGGGTTCATTACACACGATTTGCGATTTTCCTTGACGAGATCTCCTATGCGATTTCTCCTATAATCAATTGTTTAACTAGATCAGCTCGCAATAATTGAACCAAAATAAGAACTTTCCAATATTAACACTTACACATTCTACCACCATCCATAATGGCCTTAGGCACCTTACCTTTGTCGCGATTGATGACTAGGCCTAGCTACTCCGTGATCCAAGCTACTCCAAAACGACACTACACCTTGCTTCTCCTTCAATAAATAAACCAAAAATATTAAAAGAAGACCCCATAAAGTCTATGCCCATATTCGGCCATCTCCCTAAATTAGAGAGGTTTCGGCTTTTCTTAAACTCCCTAATATTGAATTGATTAAAGCTACGAGCACTTACCAAGGTTCACTTACCCAAACGGTTTCAATCCCGTGTTAACTCCGATTCAACGCAGTCGCAGCTCTAAAACACTAGCAGAACCCGTACCACAAGGATCCTACGAATCGGCCACCAAGTCACCCAAGGGTGCTATGCTTTTGGCTTTTGGGTCACTTTATAGAGCAATCGACTTCTTTTGACTCCTTCGGGATTTGGCTTATTGATATTCGATTAGAAACGAGAAGAATGATAGGTTCGGCTTTTACTATAAACAAAAGAGAGGAAGAATAAGAAGTAGAGAGTTTGTGGAAGAAATAACGAAAGAGAAAAGAGAGGGATTAGCTTAAGAACAATCGGCAAGAGAAGAAAGAAAGAGAAGAAGGCTACATACCAAAGAAGAAATCGGCACACTCGCACCCTAATGCCGAAATTAACTAGCCTAATACCCTTCTCAGAAAATCCCTCTCAAATCTCCCTTCCAAACGGCTAAGCTCTATCCTTCTCTCAAATCCCTAAAATCTCTCCCTTATCCCTCCTTAATTTATGCATTTGACTTGATCCAACTCTCCTCTTACGTAATCCACTTAGGTTCCAACACTTACCCTTCCCGCACATAAAATAAATCCTCTTATTTGCCAACACAGGAATCGAACCCAGACTTCCCTTATGCTCCACACGCCACCTTTTAGGAGCTTAGTGGCGTCACCCTTGCCACTTTACCAAAGCTCTTTTTTGTGATACATTTTACCCACAACTTAATATAAGGGCACCTAGCCAGAACCCCTAACTCCTAAGTCTAAAATTTTAAAAATTCTACCGGGTTTTGGCCAACTCATGGGCCTTCCATAAGCCCATTAACATACCCACATTATGAATTCCATAATCACATACCAAATTTTAGAAATTTACTTAAAATATCAAGAATCGCGAAAACCCGAAAATCAGGATGTTACAGCGTGGGTCATAGGGGCTAGGAATCGGGTCGGTCGGGTCTTATATACACGGCATCATTTTGGAGCCATTGGAGCAGGCTCAAACGGTGTCATTTTTAGTCGCTTAAAAGGGCCCCAAAGATGAGCTATTCGACTGAATCAATGGAGAGGGGAAACCCTAATCCTCTGTGCTGTTTAGCCTCTGTTTCGTCCTTTCAAACGATAAATATCGCTCCGATAGTGCCCTTTTTCCTTCCTTATTCCGAATCCAACCCTATAGTCTGCCGATTTCAGCCTTGGAATCTTCCCAAGCTTCGACGCCGACGAAGAAGATAGATTCCAGTGGCTCATACACAAAGGTAAGTCTTCATTTTTTTTAATGTAAAATGATAGAAAACGAAAAAAATGAAGGAAATAACAAATAGAATCGAGGGATAAAGATCACCTTCTCAAGAAGTGACTCTCTGATTTTCAAGCAAACTGTATTGCGTATGTATTGTGTGTTTGTATTCTCTGTGAACGTAACCCATTACAGTGAAAATTTTCTGGCTTTATAGCCGAAACGAAAAAAATGAATAAAGAAAATACAATATTTTACCTTTTGTCTCTGTTTGTTGCTGTGTTTGTCTTGTTCGAAGGTACAGAGCAGAGGACATGCGCTGGCCCTTGGCGCGAAGTGTACGGGGTGGTGCTGGCATATGTACGGGAGCGTGCGTGGCGCCAGGAGGATGCTGGGGTTGCTGGTTACTGCGGCGCACACAACCTGCTAGGGTTCTGCCCAAATCTTGGGCCACTTGGGCCCATCGCATTTGGGCTCAAATTTATTTGTAAATGGGTTGATTCATTTTGGTTTTAAAGTTGGGTTATGTAACTTGGACTGATGGGCTTTTATTGGACTGTTGATATATTTTGTTTGTTATTTTTTGGTTTTGTGTTTATACGAGCCCGGGCTAAATTGGCCCATTACAACTGCCCCTCTTTGCTCATTGTCATGTAACGAGAATAGAGCAAAGACTTCAAAGAGGGTCAATTTGCCCGGTTTTTATAGAATCATGATTTCTTTGGTCCTTCTTTTCTTCGAGTGACTTTGACCTGCTCCATTGGAGACGAGATATGTAATCTTCGGCCTACTCCACTACATCATTAGGGAGCTAGGATGGTGGCTTAAATCTGCTTCATTGTAACTTCAGGAAGCCGAAATTCGTCGTCTTCGATTTGTTCTTTGTCAACACAAAGATGCCAAATCTGCTATCTTCGATCTACTCTCCGCCAATACAGAGACGCCAAATCTAGAATCTTCGATCTGCTCTCCGCCAATACAGAGATTCCAAATCTGCTATCTTTGACCTGCTCTCTGCCAATACAGAGATGCCAAATCTGCTATCTTCGATCTGCTCTTCGCCAATACAGAGACACCAAATTTGCTATCTTCGATCTGCCCTCTGCCAATACAGAGATGCCAAATCTGCTATCTTCGATCTGCTCTCCGCCAATACAGAGATGCCAAATCTACAGGATTCGCCAATGTAGCTACACTGTCTTCTAAAGACATGATGTGTAGAATGGGTTTCCTGTATCTGTGTATGTCAAATAACTAGGATGTTATGATCGAAGTGAATCAAGTGCTCCTAACTAAATGAATGATTATGAATGTAGAAATGTTATGATAGTGATTCCTTTTAAAATGCTTAAGGCGTCATTGCTCATAATTCACTCGGGTCCCATCATTGATGTGCTATCGCGTCTTCTTGCTTAGCCGTTATTTCTGACAGAAAATTTGAAGGAATAATCCTAATTTGGATTACTCTTTTTCCAATGTTTTTCAACTTTGAACCTGGTTAGTTCTGACTAGTGGCCCTGTTTGAGGTCCTTGCACTATTTAGAGACTTTTCCAGAGTAATATGCATAACATCTTTTGTGTAAATATTACATGTCCAAAAATCACGATTTCAACAAAAATGCTCGAAAGAGATTATCATAATGGACAATATGGAATTTTATTAAGCAAAATTTGATGTGAATACATAGGATAACGAATCTGATAAGGTGCAAAAAATGAGAAAAGAGGTGCCCCAGATATCGCAGCACGAGTTTCACTATTCCAATTTCTCAAAGGCTCCTTCGAACCAAATGTGTATTCAAGAGATTCTGCGTATTTTGTTGATGCTCCGAGGTGTACTGTTCTTCTGTCTCGTTGATTTTGTGGGACAAGACTACTATATGCCCTATATTCAAAATTTGAGCTGCCCGTTTTTCGGGTTTTCAACTCAAAAGCCCCTTTGGTTCCAAAGTGCCCTTTGCGAGTTTTCACCTTGGCCTCTTCGTTTTTTTTTTTATTTCAGAGCGCCCTTTGCGGGTTTTCACTCTGGCCTCTCTTTCTTCAGGTAAAATACTTCTTGACCGAATCCAAATTTAAAGGATTGGGCAAGTTTCTGCCGTCCATCTCGGCTAGAATCAATGCTCCTCCGGAGAAAGCTTTCTTCACCACATAAGGCCCTTCCCGATTAGGCATCCATTTCCCTCGAAAATCCTTCTGTATGGGAAGGATCTTTTTCAAAACCAGGTCTCCCTCGTGGAATTCCCTAGGGTGAACCTTTTTGTTATAAGCTCGCATCATTCGCTTTTGGTACATCTGACCATGACGGATAGCTCTTAACCTTTTTTCCTCAATTAGGTTCAATTGATCATATCGAGACTGGATCCACTCGGCTTCTTCCAACTTTAACTCCGAGAACACTCGAAGTGATGGGATCTCAACTTTGATCGGCAACACCACTTCCATTCCGTAGACCAAAGAGAAAGGGGTTGCCCCAGTTGAGGTTCTGACTGACGTTCGATAAGCAAAGAGGGCAAACGGTAACTTTTCATGCCAGTCTCTGTAAGTCTCGGTCATCTTCCCCACGATTTTCTTAATATTTTTATTGGCTGCTTCCACTGCCCCATTCATTTTCGGGCGATATGGTGACGAGTTGTGATGTCTGATCTTGAATTGACTACAGACTTCCGCTATCGTATTATTGTTTAGGTTTAATGCATTGTCAGATATGATCCTCTCCGGCATTCCGTATCGACATATGATCTCTTTTTTCAGGAACCTACTTACTGCTGACGTTGTAACACTAGCATAGGAAGCGGCTTCTACCCATTTGGTGAAATAGTCGATAACCACGAAGATGAACCGATCTCCATTGGAAGCTTTCGGTGATATTGGTCCAATTACATCTATGTCCCACATAAAGAATGGCCATGGAGAAACCATGACATGCAGCGGTGAAGGAGGCACATGAATTTTGTCTCCGTAGATTTGGCACTTATGGTATCTCTTAGCGTGATTGACACAGTCTCCTTCCATGGTGGACCAATAGTACCCGAACCTTATAATTTGCCTGGCCATTGTAAAGCCATTAGCATGTGTCCCACAGACGCCTTCATGGACTTCTTCCAAGATTTTCTTAGCCTCTACAGTGCCTACACATCTTAGTAGCACTTGATCCTTTCTTCTTTTGTACAGGATATCCCCATCTCAGACATAGTCAATTGCCAATCTTCTTAGCGTTCTTTTGTCATTCTCGCTTGCCTGGTCCGGGCACTCACGATTCTTCACGTATTGCATTATATCGTGATACCAAGGGTGATCATCTTTCTCTTCGTCTTCTTCTATATTGTAACAGTGGGCCAGAACTTCATAAATGCTCATCCGGATGGGTTTGACATCTTCTTGTTTGTTCACCTTGATCATGGAGGCTAGGGTAGCCAAAGCATCAGCCATCTGATTTTCATCTCGTGGAAGGTAGTGAAAGGTGATGTCATCAAACTCTTTAATCAATTCAAGGACCAGCTTCTGATAATCGATTAACTTGGGGTTTCTGGTCTCCCATTCTCCCTTGAGTTGATAAATCATTAGCGCAGAATCCCCGAACACCTCTAGCACTTTAATCTTGCGATCTATGGCTGCGCGGATACCCATGATACACGCTTCGTATTCTGCCATGTTA
This sequence comes from Gossypium arboreum, assembly GCF_025698485.1. Lineage (NCBI taxonomy): Eukaryota > Viridiplantae > Streptophyta > Magnoliopsida > Malvales > Malvaceae > Gossypium > Gossypium arboreum. The sequence continues at coordinate 6,037,092 of NC_069081.1, forward strand.
TTCGTACAATCAAAATCCAATTTACTAGTGAATGGATAATGATCTCCATTTGGGGATACCAAGACGGCCCCAATTCTATTGCCCACATCAGTTTCCAAGGAAGTTCTTCCAGAGCCCCCTCTTCAGTGGTAGCAACACACATTAGGTCTTCATTCAGAAAGTCGAATTTCAAAGGCTTGTAGTCTTCCAAAGCTCTACTGGCCAAAAAATCTGCTATTGCACTTCCTTTTACTGCTTTCTGGTTCACATAGACTATGTCGAATTCAGAAAGTAGAATCTGCCATCGGGCCATCCTTCCATTCAAGGCAGTTGACTCCATCATGTACTTTAAAGGGTCTAATTTTGATATGAGCCAACTGGTGTGATACAACATATACTACCTCAGCCTTCGGGTTGTCTAAATTAGGGCACAACACAACTTCTCTATCGGCGGGTACCTTGTCTCACATTCTGTGAACTTTTTACTAAGATAGTAAATGGCCTTCTCTTTCCTTCCTGACTCATCATGCTGACCCAATACGTATCCCATGGAATTCTCGAATACTGCCAAGTACAGTATCAACGGCTTATTGGGGCTAGGTGGCATCAGCACCGGGGCGTTGGATAAGTACTGTTTGACCTTGTCGAAAGCCCTTTGGCATTCTTCATTCCATTCACCTGGGTTATGTTTCTTGAGGAGGCGAAAGATAGGGTCACATTTCTCAGTCAGTTATGAAATGAATTGAGTAATGTAATTTAATCTTCCTAGAAAGCCTCGAACTTCTTTCTGAGTGCGCGGCGGGGATAGCTCTTGTATGGCTTTAACTTTGTCCGGATTGATCTCAATCCCTTTCTCACTAACCACGAATCTGAGTAACTTTTCAGACTTGGCTCCAAAGGTACATTTGGCGGGGTTGAGTTTTAGCTGAAACTTCCTCAACCTCAAGAACAATTTCCTTAGGACTTGTATGTGTTCCTTCTCTATTCGAGACTTAGCGATCATATCATCGACATAAACCTCGATTTCTTTATGCATCATGTCGTGAAAAAGGGTTACCATGGCTCTTTGATAAGTTTCCCCCGTATTCTTCAGTCCAAACGGCATCATCTTGTAGCAGAACGTGCCCCACACAGTTACAAATGTGGTCTTTTCCATATCTCCAGAATGCATCTTGATCTGGTTATATTCGGAAAAACCGTCCATGAATGAAAATAGTGAGTGTCCTGCCGTGTTGTCCAGTAGGGTGTCGATATGAGGTAGTGGGAAATTGTCTTTCAGGCTGGCTTTATTCAAATCTCTGTAGTCCACACACATTTGCACTTTTCCATCTTTCTTAGGGATGGGGACGATGTTGGCTACCCAATCTGAGTATTTTACTACCTTTAGGAATCTGGCATCGAACTGCTTTCGAACCTCTTCTTTTATTTTTAGCAAGACGTCGGGGCCTCATTCTTCGGAGTTTTTGCTGAACTGGCTAACACTATTCTTTTATGGGAAGTCGGTACACCACGATATCATTGTCCAACCCGGGCATATCTTGGTATGACCATGCGAAGACATCTTTGAATTCTTAAAGTAGTTCAATGAGGTTTCGCGTTATTTCCGTAGTGATACATGTTCTGATCTTCACCTCTTGTCCTTCTCCTAAGCTCACAATTTCAACTGATTCTTTGTGAGGTAGGATTTGTTTCTCGTCTTGTTCTAGTATCCTCAACAAATCAAGAGATAGGTTACAGCCTTGGTCATCTTCAAAATCCTGAGAATCATCCATACACACATCTTGCTCGAAAGAAAATTCTAAGTCGCTAACAGTGTTACTCGTATCATTAATATCTGGGGACCTGTTATGAGGATGAAGGCAGATACAAAGAATCAAAAGAATTCAAAACATTTATTTGCGTGGTATGATTATGAATGACGAATGAAAGAATATTTAGAAGTATGTTTCAAGGATAAAAGAATCCAAAAGTAATCATTTGTATGGTTATGAATGAAATTGAGAGGACGAGAGAACGTTTGCTCAAAAATGATAATAACCGTGTATTTTATTGAAACAACGTTTTTAAACATCAGCCTATTCCACAAAAGATCCTTATCACTCCTAGGCCTAGAGCAATTAGTGTGTTTTGGGCATTACTCTGAATTCGTTCTAAAAACTACAGGGATCTCTTCCACAGTCCAGTTGTCCAGAACACTTCCAGGTGTGTAGGGGCCAATGTCCGATAAAATTTCTCTTCCAACCTCCTCTTCGTACATGACGTTGATGTCCAAGCTTTTTAGCCTTTCTCTATAGCTCCCGTCATTGGCGTGTCTTTCTCGGGATGAATGATTCCCCCAGACACAAATGTTTTCGATATATGGGGGAATATCATTGGTTCCCACTTGATTTCCTCCCCCGTTAATCGAGCTCTCCTTCTTTCTTGCTTCTTTTCCAGCTCCCTTCTCCTTTGTTTCACATTCGGCTTAAATCCGGAGCTGAAGCGGTCTCTCTTGTCTTTCAGCATTGGCGTTTCAGTCATACCTTGTAGATGTCTCCCAAGTCCCTTTCTGGGTAGGGCTCCTTTTCCAATCGTCAACTGGAGGCTCATTTTCATGGTTTTGGACAATTTCGGCACCAGAATTTTGCTTCCCTCGGCGATGAACGTCATATTAACAAATTCCAAAGATCGAAATGAGCATTTGATTGCTTTGTCATCATTCTCCAAATAGGGTACATTGTTGCTCACAGTTGCAATAATATCCTCTTCGGCCTTGATCGTTATCAACCTCCCCTCCGATACCAGCTTCAATTTTTGATGCAACGAGGAAGGCACTACCCCAGCTGAATGTATCCAGGGCCTCCCCAATAAGCAATTATATGAGGGTTTGATATCCATCACGAGAAAATCCACCTCATATGTGTTTGGCCCAATCTAAAGAGGTACCTCGATTCTGCCCATCACCTTTCTCTCCGTGCCATCGAATGCCTTCACGATGTTCTGGCACTCCTTCATGTGAGAGCTGTCTATATGTAATTTGTTCAGCGTGGTCAATGGCAGGACGTTCAAGGCTGATCCATTGTCGATCAATATGCCTGGCAGCGTATACCCTTTACAGCGTGTGGTGATATGCAGAGCTTTAGTCGACCCCATGCCCCCGGGTGGTATCTCGTCGTCATTAAAGAAGATATAATTGTTGGCACTTATGTTGCTCACCAAACGCTCTAGCTTGTTAACGGAGATATCGTTGGCAACATATGTCTCGTTTAAGACCTTCATTAACGCGCTACGATGAACTTTCGAGCTTAGAAGCAAGGCCAGCACTGAAATGCGGGCTGGTTGTTTACGTAGCTGTTCCAATCGCTATGCTTTAGGAATTTTAAAAACTCCTTGGCCTCCTCTTCGTTAACTGGCTCGTTAACAGGTTTGGTTGCTTTTTCTTTCATTTCTTCAGCTATTGGGGCTTTTCATTTTACGGGTTGTACCTCATCATTTGCTGCATTGTAACGTCTCCCGCTACGTGTATAGGAGCCCTTGTCTTGACCCTCTTTTGAAGCATCCACGAGGCTTTCTTTCCCCGGCATCATCACACTGCAATCATAATTCCATGGAACCTTTTTGCTATCCTTGTAAGGGAAGACTGCAGGTCTTTGGATTATGACCCTCGGTGGCATTTGTACTCCAGCTTCATTATTTTTGGGTCTCGATATGATAACCACAGGGTAGTTGGTCGTTTGATTCTGTACCTTCGATTCTCCCTCCGATGCGCATATATCTCCCTCTACGGGGTCTTCAGTCTCTTCATAGAATTCTATTTCCTTATTGTTCATCATGTTTTGTACTAGGGCCCTAAACTCCACGCAATCTTAGATTTCATGCCCCACATCGTCGTGAAACTCTCAGTAGTTTCTCTCTTCTTCGGATTCTTCCCTCGAATCCAACGTGATCAATCCTCTCTTGGCCATTTCCTTCCATATCCGCCTCAACAGGGTTCTGACTTCTGCCACTTCATACTTGGTCTTCTTGTTCAAGCCTTCACTTATCCCATTCACTCCTTGGTCGATATGATTGGGGAGTGGGTTTCCTGCTACATTGGGTGTGGCTGGGTCGTCAAATCTCACGATCCCCATCTTAATGAGTCTTTCGACTAATTTTTTAAACGCAGCGCAGTTTTCGATAGAGTGCCCGGTGATTCCCGCGTGGTATTCACATTGGGCGTTTGTGTCATACCATTTGGGATACGAGGGCTGCAGTGGCTTAAGGTAGAAAGGGGACACCACATGAGCGTTAAACAGGTTCTGGTACAACTCCCTATATGTCATGGGTATAAGGGTGAATTGTGGCCTTTTTGGGTTCTCCCTCGCGTTGGATTCTTGTCTTACAAAGCTTTGCTGCGTGGTGGTCACCGCCTTGGGTTGATTTATGGTGAATGACTTGGACTGACCTTTGTTAGATGTGCTCATGTTGTTCACTTCATTGTCTCTTTTCCTCAGGGCTGACTTCCTAGCACTCTCTCCTGATTCTATCTTGCCGCTCCTTACAGCATTTTCAATTATTTCCCCCATCATCACTATGTCAAAGAAGCTCTTGGTGGCACTTCCTAACATATGCGTGATAAAAGGGGCTTTCAGGGTGTTAATAAAGAGCATTGTCGTCTCTTTTTCTAGAAGCGGCTGTTAAACTTGTATGGCCACTTCTCTCCACCTTTGTGCGTACTGTCTGAAGCTTTCATTTGACTTTTTCTCCATATTCTGGAGAGTGATTCTGTCGGGGGTCATGTCCGTCACATGACAGTATTGTTTCATAAAGGCCTGAGCCAGGTCCTTCCATGAGTTAATTTTAGCTCGGCTTAATTGGTTGTACCACTTAGACACCGCCCCGACCAGACTATCTTGAAAGCAGTGGATTAATAGCTGGTCATTGTTAACATATCCCGCCATTCACCTGCAGAACATAGTGATGTGGGCTTCAGGGCAGCTCGTTCCATTGTATTTCTCGAATTCGGGCACTTTGAATTTAGGGGGAAGGACTGAGTCTGGGACTAGACTCAGGTCTTTGGCATCAATCCCTTGATGATAATCTGCGCTTTCCATGGCTTTGAATTTCTCCTCGAGCCATCTACACCGTTCTTCCAATTGTTTTTGCGAATCCATCCTCGCCGTTTCTTCTTAGCAATTTCATCTAAGTCGGGAACGGGCGGATAGTTCGGGTTGTTGACAAAGTTAGAGCCTGAGCCAGTTTGGAGCTTCATCGGTATTGAAGCTCCGACCTGAACCTGCTGGGGCATGATCGTGACAGATGGTTTCATTAGATTAATCTCGGGCTTCATCGGTACATGTGTCGGAGTAAAGCCAGGGGGGTATTGAGGATCCTCATTAGTTTCTTCAACTTTGTCCATATGGCCCTTTCCCTTATCCGTTCCTCCCAATAGCAGTTTGGATAACTGGGACATCATTTCTCTCTGGGACTCCATCATTTGCTCCTTCATTTCTCGTTGAATCTTGGCTACCTGCTCTTGCATCTGAGACTGCATTTGCTCTAATTTCTCGAGTCTCTTATCCATTGATTTTTTTCTTGTACCGTAGGGGTGCGTGGTTGGTTGGTTTTCGTTGGTTTCCAGGTTACTGAAATAATTTTTAATTAATTAATTAGAAAACTCTTATGGCCGTTAATGCATAATGATATGGTGTAGTGCAAATGCATGAATGCAAAGGAGGCATCCATTTTGATTCAATTGCCCTTAGAAAATTTTACTTGAAAATAAAATCTTTTACATAAAGTCGAGTTACAAATAAGATTTTGCTCTAACACTTAGAGTCCTAATTTTTCTAAGCAACGAGGCCAGCTCTTGTCCGCGCTCCGACTCCAACTCATATTTCAAGCTTAGTGTATCCGCCTGAACCGCTAAAGTTTGCAAGTAGTCCGCTACCTCCCGAATCTGGGTTATGGCTTTCCCCATAAGGTAATCTCTGTTTCTGACTTGGTCTTGCGCATGGTGAAGCTGCTCCTTCCAACGATCCTCATTTGCCTCGAAAAACTAGATCCACATCTCACAATTTTGCAATGACGCCTCTAACTCTTCTATTCTTCCTTTCATTTCTTGTATTTTGCTCAAGCTTGCCCTCAATTCTATTGCGGTGTTGCGGTTTCGGTATTGATGTAGAGACTTCTCAAGTTCTGCCACTCTAGCCCTTAATTCCCCTCGCTCATTTCTGCTTTCCAACAGACTTTTCTCCAAATCTTCGTTTCGTGCCTGAGCTTCTCGGAATTTCCTTTCCCACCGGTTGGTATTGGCCTTTTCTTCTCGAATTTCATGGCGCCATTGTTTGAAAGTTTTACCTAAACCCGTAGTCCTCATATATTGGCGCAGCTTTTTGTAGTCCGTCTTCAAGCTGTCTAGATCCTCTTCGGCCTTAGTTTTCCCTTTTCTCCACTTTTCAGCCTCTAACCTCTGGATATCAACTTCTAACCTTAGGTGCATCTTTTCTTCCTCCAATTGTTCGATCTTCTTCCCAAGCTCCGAACTCTTCTTATCGAAATCTTGCCTTATAATCTCCAATTCTGACGGGGCGACTTGTAATTGTTCCCCGATAGGTCGAGCATTCTCCAAGCTTGGCCTAGGAACATTATCATTAACCCTCTTTTTAAACCACTCGTTATGCTCGGGCGTTACCATGGGACCGACGGCTAACCTCTTCATCCAACAAGTTTGTTTCCAAGCATCTGATAATTCCCGAACTCTCTTCTTATAATGAGCACCCTTAAACAAGAATTCACTCTGAGCAAGCCCACAAGTCGTGGGTACAAATTGCCTTGATTTATATTGTCTCAAGGCTAGTAATGGAGTATACCAGGTAGCTCCCCAAATTCCTAACAACGGCACCCAATCAAAGTTACCACATCGATACATGATCTCGTCAGGAACCATCCAAAAAGCTCTCCACTCGATATCCCCCTCCTTGAGGTTTTGAAGAATATCCATCCACTTCTCCTCCGAGATATCCTCTCTCCTCTGTATAGCTGCCTCTTCTTTCAAAGGGGAATAACTTTCGGAAAAGACTCAATAGGAAACCTTGTCTACCTTCCAAAAGTGCCCATAAAACCATACCATCAATAGTTGAGCACATACAATAAATCACCCCTCGCCCATCTTCCGACATAAGCTTAAAGATCTGAACGTTTCTGCAAATATTGTCGGTACCGGTGTGATTCCCTTTTCAAGGCGATCGAACAAGTTGATGACCGCCTTGTCTACGTACCTCAAAGCCTTAGGAAAGATCACTAAACCGTAGATGCTTAAGGAAAATATATCGACCCTCTTTCTTTCATCCAGATGCGTCAAGATCAAATCTCGCAAATTCTCCCAAGGGATACTTTTGCTATCTCCTTTTTGCTGAATCCGAGCAGTGACCCAAGGCTCGCTCATCCCAGAAATGCCCATTAGCTTCTTCACGAAAGCCTGATTACTAAAAACCCGGGCATAAGTCTTTCGGACCTGAATTTTGGGACACCTGAGCAAAGTAGTGTATTCCTCCATGGTAGGTACCAAATCCACTTCTCCAAAAGTAAAACACTTGTACGCAGAATTCCAAAACCGCATAAGGCTCGGAACAAATGCTTATCCACTCTAATGTCTAGCAGGTAGGATATGTCACCATAACCTTGGTAAAACAACTGCTTGATCCTTTCATCCAACTAGCCCAAATGTCTCTCAACTCTTGCAGCTCATTCTGTACTACATTGACACGAGTGAAATCCTATAGCTCCGACACATACCCTTCTGCCAAGCTATCCCCTCTCTCTGATTGTAGCCTCTCTGACCATGCACGAACGGCCACATTATCCTCGACTTTACTAAGAAATTTATTCTCCATGTCAAACTTTCTAATTTAGTAATTGAATATGGATTAACGCCTCTTTTAGTATGCAATGTCATGCAAAAAAGACAATCAAAACAAAACACCGGTTAGTATCAAATAATAGCAATAGAATGCAAGCACATAAACGATAATTATAACACATATACGGGTAAGTACTAAGGCTCGATGCAGCTTCACCCAAGGATAGCTCCTAAGGTTCACTATATGTGGTTTAGTTCTAGGAAAAGGGGTACCCGAACCAGCAGATTCCTTAATTCTCACCCATTATAGGCTCATATAGATCGAGTTCGGTTCGGGGGGATACATTTCCCTATGACCATGCGGAGATGAAAATCTCACAAAATCATAGGTACGGATGTACCCCGGAAGCAATCCACTAGCCCATGCGGAGGTGAAAACCTCACAAAAGCGTAGTTTCTTACTCCCACTTAGAAGGTGTGACCACAGTGGTCATGCAATGGAATGCAGTGCTATTCTACAAGACCTGCACAAACATACAATCAAATGCAATCGAAAGATACATGATTTTTACAATAAATTTTCGGTCTTTTAACAAAAGAACAGTAAATAATCTATTTTTATGGCTTGACTCTCAAGTTCCTTCCCCAGTGGAGTTGCCAAGTTGTCGAAACCACCCCTTTTTCAAATATTTTTAAATTTTTAAATTTAATGAAAATATGGGGGAATCGACTTTTGAAAACAAAACATGGAGTCGCCACTAGCCCTTTTTGTTTAGGTGTGATCGGGTCATCTAAGAATTGGGTTATTTTAATAAAACATTTTTTTATTTACTAAAACAATGATTTTGGTCTACGAACTTTGAGAAAGCAGGTTCGAGAGTCGGTTACGTATGAGGAAGGATTAGCACCCTCACTACGCCCAAAATTGGTACCAAATCGATTAAATACTGTCCTTATGTCTAAAATTAAAAATATTTTTGAAATGTGGTTCTTTTTTAAAAGTGTTTGAGTAACCCGAGTTGGTTGCCAAAATCTTCTTGTTTTGATGTCCGAAAGCTTATAATTCGGGAATTACAAAAGGATGCTCAACTATTTAGTCCCACGAAAAATCGAAACCGAGCACAGCAAGGTACGATTCCTCGAATTTCCAAACATCGACCATTGCCTTGCCTTATAAAATACGTGTGAAATTCTGAGGAGATATTCGATCATTTTGGAGAAATGAAAAGCGCAACCCAACACGATAGGGCTCGATTCTCAAATCGTCAAACATCGAACATCACCTTCATTTTGAAAGTTTTTAGAAAATGTGAGTGAAATTCCGAAGGGATGTTCAATTGTTTCGAACCAATGAAAAAGCGCAACCCATCACGATAGGGCACGATTCTCAAATCGCCAAACATTGAACATCATCTTCGTTTTTAAGTATTTTCTATAAACATGAGTGAGAATATAAAGAAATGTTTGATCGTTTTGAGCAAACAAGAAATCACAACCTAACACGATAGGGCATGATTCTCGAATTGTCAAACGCCAAATATTGCCTTCGTTTTAAATGATTTTTAGAAGATATGAATGAAATTTTGAAGGGATACTCGATTATTTTGAGCAAACGCGAAATTGCAACCCAACACGTTAGGGAACGATTCCGCAAATTGTCAAACATCGAATCTCGTCTTCGTTTTGAAGAATTTTTGAATGAATGATTATAAAGCTAGCTTAGGACGTATTAATTAGATTTTAAATAAGGAGGAGTTAATCATAAAACTTGGGTTTTAGAACCACATTTCAAAAATCAAAAGGAAAACAATGAATGGGGTAATATGTACATGCGAGATACAATGCTTAACGAATGAAAATATTAATCAATTAGCAGAACAAGCAATTAAATATAATTAATCTAAGTTGACCTAATTTCAATCGCGTACAAATAATAATTGACATATCAATAGAATGAATACCACACAATGATAATGTATATGCTACAATATAGAACAACAAACAAAATATGTGCAAAATGGAATAGAATTTAAGAGTCAAAGTAGTATAAAACGATGTCAGAACAAAGGCAATCTAATGAACCAATAATTTATACAACATGCGAATTAATGATTTGAGACACTTTAAATCTATTTAAAAACAAAACTAGGGATATATACACTTGGTACATATTGTAAAATGAATGTATTAATCAGATATCATGCCAAAACATAATATTGGTTTTTTTAAAAATGAGGATTTATAGTATGAAAAATTTAAAATATGTGTAAAATATATTACAAATAATAATAACAAAATGTATAATATGATATAGTCTTCAAAAGACATAACGGTTCTACAAATTATGTGTATATATAAATAATTTTTAAAATAATTATTTGTAAAAACATGGAAATACATGCATGCTTAAATGAATGTTATAAAAAAATTATATAATAGCTTCAAAATGTGCTTACATATATGTAATAAGGAAAACTATGTAAAATACATAAATTAAATAATATCTACCTAGATCAAATATAAGCATTAATATACATATATACATATAATAATAATTTAAGAGATGTGTTTCATAGGATTATATAAAATACGAGGAAAAAGAATTGATAGTAGTATATACATGTGAAATGAAACCAACTTTAATACAAAATATGCATGTACATAAACAAAATGGACTAAAACATACTAATGTGTGCAAGGTATTTTTTTTTTGAAAATGTACATAAGGTTTATATATATATACACGCATGGATTCAAAAGGAAGAATGCATGTGTCTAAAGGTAAGTACATGCAAATTTAGATAATGTATATACATGCTTAATAACGTGTATGAATCAAATCCATGTACTAATATAAATGGATACAAAATAATTTAAATCCAATGTGAAACATATATAAAACATATTTGAATAATAAAAATATTGAAATGCAATGATATATTGATAGAGTCAAAAACCATTATGTATAAAAATAGATTAACATTATTATATAATATATATACGTGACGTATATAATAATGTACATGAAACAAATATTTGAAATGTACAAAACATGATGCTAGGATTGCTAAAAGAGAACAGTTTATAACAATGGAATAGCCATGACTTAAAATTAAAAATAATTAATTAAGAACACACAAAAGGGCTACGAACTAAGGGACTTAATCGAAATTAAACTAAAACAAGAGGGGAAAATTAAGACAATGGAGCAAATAATAAAAAAAAGGGACCTATGCGCGAGGCACAATAATGCAGAAGGATCTAAACTGGAAATATACCAGTCCTCACAATGCAGCATTAAAACGCGGACTAAATTGCGAACACATGCAAATTGTAAAGACAAATTAAAAAATAAAAACGAAATAAATAAAGCCACATTAGAACGCCCATACAAAAAGGGAGGACCTATAGAGAAATTACCCCCTCTCCGCCAGAACGTGCGGGTCATAGGGGTTGGGAATCAGGTCGGTCGGGTCTTATATACACGGCATCGTTTTGGAGCCATTGGAGTGGGATCAAACGGTGTCGTTTTTAGTCGCTTAAAAGGGCCCCAAAGATGAGCTATTCGACTGAATCAATGGAGAGGGGAAACCCTAATCCTCTGCGCCGTTCAGCCTTTGTTTCGTCCTTTCAAACGATGAATATCGCTCTGATAGTGCCCTTTTTCCTTCCTTATTCCGAATCCAACCCTATAGTCTGCCGATTTCAGCCTTAGAATCTTTCCAAGCTTCGACGCCGACGAAGAAGATAGATTCTAGTGGCTCATACACAAAGGTAAGTCTTCGTTTTTTTTTTAATGTAAAATGATAGAAAACAAAAAAAACAAAGGAAATAACAAATAGAATCGAGGGATAAAGATCACCTTCTCAAGAAGTGACTCTCTGATTTTCAAGCAAACTATATTGCGTATGTATTGTGTGTTTGTATTCTCTGTGAACGTAACCCATTACAATGAAAATTTTCTGGCTTTATAGCCGAAACGAAAAAAATGAATAAAAAAAATACAATATTTTCCCTTTTGTCTCTGTTTGTTGCTGTGTTTGTCTTGTTCGCAGGTACAGAGAAGAAGACATGCGCTGGCCCTTGGCGCGAAGTGTACGAGGTGGTTCTGGCGTGTGTACGGGAGCGTGCGTGGCTCCAGGAGGATGCTGGGGTTGCTGGTTGCTGCGGCGCACACAAGCTGCTAGGGTCCTACCCTAATCTTGGGCCACTTGGGCCCATCGCATTTGAGCTCAGATTTAATTGTAAATGGGTTGATTCATTTTGGTTTTAAAGTTGGGTTATGTAACTTGGACTGATGGACTTTTATTGGACTGTTGATATATTTTGTTTGTTATTTTTTTGTTTTGTGTTTATACGGGCCCGGGCTAAATTGGCCCATTACACCTTTAATCGGCGTTGGAAGGCGAGGTTTTTAAACCTCCGGCTACCGTATGCGGTAGAGACGAAGGGGGCGCGTGAGCGCGTGCGAACCCCTGGACGGAAGTCCGGTGACACTCCGAGAGCCCCTCCCCAACTCTCTTTCAGAGAGTTTCTTTCTTTTTTTAAAAAAAAAATTGATTTCAGAAATGATTTTTAAACTTATAATTTGACTTATATAGCCTAAACGAAACGGTGCCGTTTTGGTTTAATTCAATAAGCCTAAAAACGGCATCGTTTCGAAGCATTAGGGTCTGTGTGTTGACCTGTACCCGGGGAGGATCCGCGTGTTTTTGTAAAATGGGTTAATTTCCCAATTAGTCCTCTCGCAATTTTAATATTTATAATTTCATTTTATTTATTTTTTTAATTTAGCTCTAACATTTTAATTTTGTTTCAATTTAGTCCTCACAGTGATTTTAAAACGGTATTTGGGAAACGGTGTCGTTTTGGGATTAGGGCTAAATTGCCCAGTGTGTAACACCCCAAACCCGGCCTGGATGTTATGACCGGATCGATGCGCCACATTGATGCGCTCAAAACACTTAGTTTGGAAAAGCTGAGTTGGTGTTGTAAAAGACACTTTTAAAAGTAAGTTAAAGTGAATGGAAGTCATGCACTGTAGGAAACCAGAAGAAGAGGAGGTGAGTCCGCTTGACCGCTAAGTACCAAGCTCTCTTGGATCCAATCCTAGACATGCACACCGCCATTGCCACACTCTATCATCTCGTATAATTTTGAGAAAACCGTTTGATTATGACCAGCTTAAGAAAATGATTAAGGTTGCAAATCGTTTGCTTAAAATATTTATTTTTCTTGGGAAAACATTTACTTTATGAAACTTTGTGCGGCCATCGTGATCTTTTAAAAACAAGTAGATTTTATAAAACGAACCCTAGTGCTAGCCAGTTTAATAATCCCCAAAATATAAGTAATTAAAAAGAGCGACCTTATTACAACTTTAAGCATAATAAAATAATCCAAAATAAATATTAAACTTATTTAAAATCAGCAATCAATCTTCATGGCCACTCTGAATCCCTTGACTCCAAGTCCACCAATTCTAGGGCTCACCGCAAGGATGGAAGAGGAAGGGGGTGAGTTTGGGAAAACTCAGTGTATACGTAAACCCATCCAAAGCCCAATTCAGCTCGAGCCCATTGGGCCCGAGCCCTATTCAGATAACAAGATACAGAGGTCAAGCCCTTTTCGAATCACAAGCAAGGCCTTAGCCCTTTTTACATAACAATGTGGCCCATAGGCCCGTTCAATAACATGAGTATCAACAGAATAATGAATGCAAGCCCATCCGGGAGACTACTCAACCCACCAACCGCTACACCGCCTGCACCAACCCTACACACCATGTGGGAATATCTCAACCCACCCACCCTTCACATTACCACAGCTTGCAAAGAAAGTCGCTCAAATTTCAATCGATTGAGGCAAAGCCTCCAAGACGTGGATGAACCACTTTCAAGATTTCCTCCATTAATACCCCAATCCCATGCAACAGATATTAATAAATGCATATCATGCAAAATACAGAGTAATCAATCAAGTAGTTCACCAATTTAAAACCCTAGGGGTATATCGGTAATTATGCTCTTTAGGGTAATTTCGTAATTTTGCTCTTTTAGGGTAATTTCGTGATCTACGCTCTCGCACAAGCTAATTCAGTAATTTTATCAGTTTTATGCAATTTGATTCCACCATCTACCTAACAGAGCTAATTTGCCCATCTCTTACCCATATTGGTCCGTAAGCCCATTGGGCCCGCTTTTGGCCCATCAAGCCCCTTTTTCAAATACGCTAAAGCATCACGCTGAACGTGCTTACCACCTTGCGGTGCCAGATCTAACAATTCCTCTATGACTTGAGAGCATTCACATACTTACATGACCATGAAATGCCGGATTTCGATTTCGCTTTTGCCGAATTGAACTAAGAAAGGGTGTTCTAGACACACCGATTCATGACGATCGCTTCGAGATCCCTTCGATGTCCTACAATTTATTAGCACAGTTCTTATTTACAAACCATAATTACTAAACCCCAAAACTTACTTATCCATGATCGAACCATATCCCTAAAAACCTTTGAAACCTTACCTTTTGCCAAAATCGATAGTTAGCTCAATCCGATTGCTCCAATGAACCACGCCTTAGATTCAACACTTAAGAAGACTCTAGTCACCGAAAGAAAACATCGTTAAAGACTCTTAGAGCCATATGCCCAAATCGACACCTCCCTAATTTTAGGACTTGACTTTTCTTAACTTTGCAAAATAAGAACAGATCTGAGATGATACGTACTTACCCTTACTCCCACTTGATTTCCACGCAATCTAGTGTAGATTTATCTATCAAACGATGGTAGAACTCGATTCCCCAAAGTCTTGAAGTTTCGCTATAAGCCCCCAAATCTATGGTTTTTCGCTTTTGTGTGATGAAGAAGATGATAATGTGGGCCTACAACCTTGAAGTAGAATTGCGGTCGAGATCTAGGATTAAGAAAAGATAATTGCAAATTAATAAAACAAAAGAACATAGGAGAACCTGGCTTTGAAGAAATCGCACAAGCAATGATCACAGGATTTCGCTTTTATGGATTCGCAAAAGTATTGATGAATAGCAGTATAATGAATAGTTTTGAAGAAGAAGAAAGAAAAATAGAAGAAGAGGAATAGGGAGGTGGTAGTTTCGCTAGAGAGGAAAAAGAGAGGAAAAACAACCCTAAGGTGTTAAAGCGAAGAAAACGGCACCACTCAATACCCTAAGTGCCAAATACTAACAACATAGCCCCCCCGATTTTTCCCTCTTCAATTCCCATAATTCGCCAACTCCTAGCCTCATCCAAATCCCTTAAATCTCTCCCTTATCACTCCTTAATCCAAGCAGTTAAACCGATCCAACTCTCCTCTAGCGTAATCCACCGAACTCCAACACTTACCCCTCCCGCACTAAAAAATAAATGCACCTATTTGCCAACAAAGGAATCGAACCTGTGTCTTCCCCAAAGACTTACACGCCACCTTCATAGCTCCCTAGTGGCGCCACTTAGCCACTTTACCAAAGGCTCATTTGTGTCATAACTTACGCAGTTCTTCTTAAAAGCCCACTTAACCAAATCTCCTATTCACTTAAAATCCCACCTTGATATTTTACCGTGTTTAGCTTAGTCTTGGGCCTTCTAAAGGTCTACTAACACATTTAAACAAAATTCCAATATTTAGAACATGAAAATTTCAAGATTTACTAAAATCACAAAAACCCAAAAAAAATCCCAAAATCGTATGCTATAACTAATATTTTTTTCCTTTCCAATAATAATAATAATTTTATAATTATATCTAATAATAAAATTTCAAATATCAATAATACAAGAAAATAATAATCATTTTCATAAAATTTTCAAACATACATACAAGAATATTTTTCTAATAATAATAATTTTATCTCATAATACTAACTAAAATTTCATAAAAATTTAAAATATCCGTAATAATAAATACAAGAAAAATTTTCTAGTGGTAATTTAATAAAATAATTTTTTTTCCTAAACGATAATATTTAAAACTTCCTAATTATTCAGTTTTCTTCTATTCAATCCTGCACTCAAAACCCAACTCTTCTAGGCCCCAAATTTAGGATGTTACACAGTGAGTCCTCTGAATTTAACGCATTTCAATCAGGCCTGAATTTTCATTATTTTGCAAATTAACCCCAAATTTCTTAATTAAATTCAATTTGAATCCTTTTTATTTTATATTATTTTTAAAAGAAAATACTAGTTATATAAAATAGTATATATTATTCATTAGATTATTATTATACATTTTTTAAAAATTTCTTTTATTATATATTTCATTATATATATATATATATATTTATTCTGCTTTTTTATATGTTTTATATTATATACTATTTATGTTACTACATTTTTATATGTAAAATACTTATTATGTTATTACTATTATTTTATATATCCCTTATCATATTATATTTCATTATATTCTATTTGTATATATTTATTACATATTATATTTTACTATACATCATGATATTTTTTATATTATATTATATACATTATATTATATTTTTATATTATAATTTACATTATCATATATTTTTATTTGTAAATTATGTTATACACTATATATTATACTATATTTCCTTACATTCCTTTTATTTTATTATAAAGTATATATTATTTTGTTATTTATTAATTATATACATTTTAAAAAATTTATAAATAAATGTAATATTAATACTTAGTACATTTTTTTATATATAGTTATTATACCCTATAATATAACTTATATGTATGTATCATTTTTAAAAAGTAGGGGTTCTCTTTTATCGCTCTTATATTATTCAATATATTTCTAAATATCTTGTTTTTATTGGATTTATATTTTATACATTTTAATTTATTTATTTATTTTAGTTTTCTCTTATATTGATATAGTGGGTTAAATTTTTACATATCATTTGTTTTCGTATATTTGCATGAAATTAATTATTTATGGTGATTTGCATAAGATATTATCATATATGTATATTGCAATTTATATTTGTTATATTTATTATGCATTATATGGTGTTTAGCATGGAATAATAATGCATGAACATTTATGTTGTCTATGATAATATATGCATAAAGTAATAATGTATATTCTGTAATTTATGTCATTATTATTATTTTCTATACTATATTTGCATGAAATTATAAAACATGTATATTGTAATTAGATTTATGTAATTCCTTGTGATATACAAAATGAGATCATTATTTTTTAAAAACCAAAAGATATATTTCACTTAATTCAAAAGAATTTTAAAAGTGAGGCAATGTTTTGATGTTTGGAAGCTTCGAGAAAAGCGAAGCCTTTTAACTTCATCGGGTTGCAACTTTTCTCATTGAGTTCGAATAGTCAAGCACCCTTCTAAGTTTTAAGGTTTTCAAAATACGAGCAACTATCTTGGGATTTCAAAGCATAGTGTCCTAACTTACTGGATATGGCGTTTTGTTGTTTCGAGATAGAAATTTTCGAAAGACAAGCTTAGTTTCGAAGGTTTTAAAATGTTGCGTCCTAACTTACTAGATGTGATGTTTCGACTCGTTTGAAATAAGTGTGCCTTAATTTTCAAAATTGAGACATTTTAATTAAAAGAGGTTTTCATCTTAAAAGTTTCAAAATTCTGACATTAAAGACACTTGATAATCAATTAGGTACCAATTTTTGGGCGTTACGAGGGTGCTAACCCTTCCTCGTATGTAACCAACTCCCGAATCCGTTTTCTCGACTTTCGTAGACCAAAATTAATGTTTTAAAACAAAACATTTTATAAGGTGATCCAATCACACCTAAAAAGATTGGTGGCGACTCCTATTTTCGTTTTTTATAAAGTCGAACCCCATTTTTTCAAACGATTTAAAAATAGTTTCGACAGCTTGGCGACTCCGCTGGGGACTAATAAGAGAGTCAAGCCGTATAATTGATTACCTTTTGTCTTAATGTCGAAAATTTGCAAAATTTTAAAATTCAATCCTCTTTGCATTACATGTGTTTGTATTATTGCATATGTTATATATTCTGATACGCATTGCATTTGCATGACCGTTGTGGTCACACCCTTAAGTGGGAGTAAGAAACTACACCTTCGTGAGGTTTTCGCCTCCGTGCAGGATAGTGGATCACTTTCGGGATACATCCGTACTTATGGTTTCGTGAGATTTTCATCTCCGTGTAGCCATAGGGAAATGTATTCCCCTGAACTAAACTCGATTCAAATGAGCCTATAATGGGTAAGAATCGAGGAATCTGCTAGTTCGGGTACCTTTAACTTTAGAACTAAAACCTCATATAGAAAAACCGTAAGAGCTCAATTTGAATAGTGGTACTCTAGATTATTACCCTTATAAGTTATTTGTAGACACTCAATTTTGCCCGGGCCCAAAAATAAGTCCAAAAACAAAAATATAATAAACCCAAAAAAAAATGAAGTCCAAGTTCAGTCCAGAAAGATTTAAGGTCCATCTACAAGCTTGACTTATATGGAAATATAATCTTCAATGATATGCAATCTTAGATATGATACAATCTTAGATATGATTGCAATCTTAGATATGATATGCAATCTTAGATATGATACAATCTTAGATATGATACAATCTTAGATATGATATGCAATCTTAGAAGATATGATTTTGTGGCTTAGTGGCTTAGTGGCAAGTAGCGTGTAGAGCATTTAAGGGGAGGCATGGGTTCGAATCCCATGGCAAGCAAAAAGCATTTATTTTGCTAACAGGGGGCGGCAAGAGTTGGTGGTGAATTTAAACTCGAATGATGGAGGGATCCCACATCGGGAAGCTAACATAAGAGTGGATGCGAAGCTGGCTTTAAATAGAGAGAACCATGAGGAGAGTAAAGGTACCCTTCTGGGCTGATCCCTTTCGCTTTGTCGCGTGCTCGGTTGGGTTGGGCGCCGGCTAAGAGTGCTTGGAGCGTGGATTAACTCCAGTCTCCAATCAAGTGTGTATTTCTCACTACTCTAGCTGTAGGATGGCTACTTCGGGCCGTGATGGGCCGAAAGGGGACATGTGGGCCCAATTGGATAAGTTGTTTGATTGTGTAGTAAATATTGGACTAGGCTAGGTGAATCTCATATCTGTGGCTAGATTTGGGCTAAAAGGGCCACACGAGCGTGTGGGCTTATTTGGGCCAAGAAAGGGCTTTAGACCCATTCGTATTGTTATTCCTGTTTAGAATACTTTAGTTTACCAAATTACCAAAATACCCCTGGTTTGTAAAATTACTAAAATACCTTTGGTTTATAAAATCACCAAAATACCCCTAGTTTGTAAAATTACCAAAATACTCTTGGTTTACAAAATTACCAAAATACCCCTGGTTTGTAAAATTACTAAAATACCCTTTGTTTATAAAATTACCAAAATACCCCTGGCTTGTAAAATTACCAAAATACCCCTGGCTTGTAAAATTACCAAAATACCCCTAGTTTGTAAAATTATCAAAATACCCCTGATTTGTGAAATTACTGAAATACCCTCGACCTGTAAAATTATTGAAATACCTTCGACTTGTAAAATTACCAAAGTACCCCTGATTTACAAAATTACCGTTTTACCCTCGATTTACAAAATTACCGAAATACCCTTGTAGGGTAGAAATACAGAAATACCCTTGTATGGTAGAAATACAGAAATACCCTTATAGGGTAGAAATACAGAAATACCCTTGTAGGGTAGAAATACCGAAATACCCCTGTAGGGTAAAATTACTAAAATACCCCTGTAAGGTAGAATTAACGAAATACCCTTGTAGGGTAGAAATACCGAAATACCCTTGTAGGGTTGAATTACTGAAATACCCCTGTAGGGTAGAATTACCGAGATACCTTTGTGGGGTAAAATTACCATTTTACCCATAGGGTGTTAAATGACTGTTTTGCCCTTTTGGGCAAGTGACTGACTTGGACTGTGTGGTTGACGGATTTGATTGTGAATATATGTTGGTGATATGAATGACTTGACTGTGATTGTTTGATTCAAATATGGACATGATATTCTGATTCTGTATGTTGTATGCGATGACATGTATATCTGTTGCATGGGATATGGGTTATATTGATGGAGGAAGCGTTACGCGACCTCGCCGCAACTGCTAGCCTCGCCACATATATTCGTTCGGTGACTTCGTCACAATATCCGCACCTCGCTGCAATCCGGTGGCTTCGCCACATATATATATCTGCTCGTGGCCTAGCCACAATATTCAGATCCGGTGACTTCGTCACAATATCCGCGACCTCATTGCAATTGCTGTGGTGTGTAGTGGTTAGGTGGGTCGAGTAGTCTCCCCACATGGTGTAAGGTTGGTACGGGGGTGTATACGACTGGATTGGGTTGGGATTGCATTCACATTCTGATTTTGATTCTATTACGACATCGATTCGATTCGATTCACACCGATTTTGATTCTGATTCTAATTCTAGTTCTAATAATGTTTCTTATTCTGTAATGGGTTAAAGCCCATCTGGTACTATCTGTTATAGTGGGCTAAGGCCCAATTGATACTGAAACTGTAAGTAAGGCTGGGGCCAGACTTTTAATTCTTTTATATAACTGACTGTTCCTTTTTATAGTAGGGGATTTTACACTGAGTTTTCGTAAACTCACCCCATTTATTAACCTTTTAGGTAATTTCCATCCTTAGATGGATCGGAGCTGCGAGGGGCTCGGAGGAAGCCACACATACTGTTTATGTTACAGTTTCGATTATTACTTTTAAATGTTTTTATGTGGGTTGTAGTAAAGCCGTTGTAATTTTCTGGATTTCAAAATTGGAATTTTATTTATTGTTCCTATAATTGCTAGTATTAGAACACGGTTTTCCAAAGCAACTCATCGTTGTTCAAAACATCACGATCCGCAATTGTTTTTAAATTAAGCTTCCAACTACCAAGATTTTTACAAAGTTGTTAAGAATGTTATTCAATTGAGGTTTTCTAACAAGGTTTAAAAGGGTATAAGTTTTTAATTATTAAGAAGGGTTTTTAATGGAAACATGGTTTTCGAAAAACACTTCAATGTGACATGCCAGATTCGAGCCAAACTTCCAGGCCGGGTTTGGGGTGTTACAAATTCTTTTGACCTTTGACATTCTTTATAAATTTTCATTTCATGTAAATAGTCATTCTTAAATTCATTGTATATTCTTTTGTGTGCCTATCATAGATCCCTAGATATCAATGACATGGGCAACGATACTACAGATTCAGAGTTCCTTTTGAGTGCGATATGTGTTTAGAGGAATTTCAGTACTTTGAAGGTGACAGAAATTGTGACTTGTTTCTGAATTTGTTGAAAATGGCTTTTACCCCATGAAGTGGTGGTAGGAAATATAGCTTTAGAGGAAGAAAAGATTGTGAAATTGGAATTAGCTGAGGAGACAAAACAAAACCTTGTTGAGACTATTATGGGAATTCAAAAATGTGGCCGAAAGACGCATGCAGGAGGATTTGCAATTGCTAGGATAAACATGAGGTTTTGGGGCACTGTTGGTCCACTATAGAAAGGGATCGCATCAGTTGTACAATGAATGCCAAATTTAAAGGAGTCAAGACTTATGGGGCATGTATGTTATGGGCTCGAGCTCGTCAAAAGTTTCAAGCTGACAATGAGTCATCTTTGTGGACGTCAACTACTCCATTAAGAAGGGGAGATAGCTTCATATGCCAATATTACAAAGTCAAAAGTCATCCATTTCCCTAAAAAAAAGATTATATATAACTGCACAATGCCAAAAGTTTACAGTCTTTTCAAAGATAATGCGCCATACCACAGTACAACAAAGGTTGCCAAAAGAAAAGAAAAAGAAGAAAAAAAACAAATTACAAGAGATGACCGAAACTGGTAAAAATTGGCATAAGAAACTACCGCCTACTCTCTATGCTTACGCTGGGGCAAACACCTTCAATTCCAGTTGTTTTAAAGGTTCCAACCATCATCTTTGGAATGGGTTTATTGTTTGGCTTTCCTAAGCAGTTTGATATGCCATCAATAGCTACAATGGTTAGCTCCAGGCGGTGGCCATTGATTTCCAGCTATGGGGCATCAGGCCGTACACAGTCTCCGAAGCTTAAAATGATAGATTCTTTCTTCAAAACCAGTTTCTGACAAAGTGGATGACGGTATCATGAAGGAAGCTCTCTTAAACTTCTATACAAGTTCAGGGAAGAGGAAACCTGATCAAATCATTATTTTCAGGGATGGGGTTAGCGAGTTTCAATTCAATCAAGTTTTGACCAAGTTATTGAGGCTTGCAAGTTCCTTAATGAGAAGTGGAACCCTAAAGATTATGGTTATTGTTGTACGAAAAACCATCATACCAAGTTTTTTCAGCAGGGATCTCCTAACAATGTGCTACATGGTACTGTCATTGACAACAAAGTATGCCATCCAAAGAACAATGATTTTTACCTTGGTACCCATGCTGGAATGATTGGAATCACGAGGCAGACCCACTATCATGTTCTCTTAGACCAGGCTGGGTTTTCGGTTGATGATCTGCAAGAGTTTGTTCATTCTCTATCCTATATGTATCAAAGGAGTACCACAGCCATATTTGTTGTGGCTCCTATTTGCTACGTTCATTTGGCAGCTTCACAGTTGGGGGCATTTTATGAAGATTAGGGATGCTTCAGAAACATCATCGAGTCATGGTGGGATGTATGCTCCGGGAGTAATCTCTGTACCTCAGCTTTCCAGGTTGAAGGATAAAGTCAGCAACTTCATTCTTGTCTACTGAGAATCATTGAACCATCTTTTTGTAGGGTTTGAAAAACAACAGCCAGGATTGCTACTGGGGCAATCCCTTTCTCATGGGTTTATGAACCAAGATTTTTCCTCCAAACTTTGATGGAGTCAAGAATTGAATACCTTTAGTAAACTTAACTTGAAAGTATTCATCCTAAGCAAATGTACCAAGAATGGATGACACAGACTTATGACAAAGAAGGTTCGTCCAAAATAATTTCATAAAGGAAACCTTGTGCTGAAAGAGATCCTTCCCATGCAAAAGGATGCCAAATTGGGAAGGGCCATATGTTGCAAAGAGGGCTTTCTCTAGAGGTGCACTGATTTTGACAAGAAAT
The DNA here is from genome assembly GCF_025698485.1 of Gossypium arboreum. Classification (NCBI taxonomy): domain Eukaryota; kingdom Viridiplantae; phylum Streptophyta; class Magnoliopsida; order Malvales; family Malvaceae; genus Gossypium; species Gossypium arboreum. The sequence continues at coordinate 6,059,992 of NC_069081.1, forward strand.
GGATAGGAAGAATTTATCTGATCCAGTGAATTCGGACTCGGTCAAGGAGTACTTTGTCTAAAGGAGAAGGGACGCCAAGGTAAAAACCCGCAAATGGCACTTTGGGACTTCTATTTCAAAAAAAAAAGAAAAAAGAAAAATGGAGAGGCCAAGGTGAAAACCCGCAAAGGGCGCCTTGAGACCAAAGGAGTTTTAAGTTGAAAACCCAAAAGGGCAGCTCAAATTTGGAAAGTCATGCAGTGACCTTGCTATACCGGATTCGACGAGAAGTGAAGTATGTTACATATCGAGGCATCAATGAATTACTTTGGATCTTTTAAACACATGTTGAACTCAAGAAAGTCTTCATGGAGCTAGTGTATAGACGCTCAAGCGGCGATATCTGGGGCATCTGATTTCTGTCCTATTTACTATCTTTGGATTCTTTTTCTTCGCAAAAATATGTTCTCAAGTTAATTTTTTTCATTCCTTCCAATAATGTGTCCAAATCTAATTATCCTCAAGATCAATTTATTTGTCTCCCATTATTCATAAAGCATGTTGCATTGAAATAATGATAGATGAACTAAAATATCTTCACAAACGAAGTTTTGCATATTACTCTGGAAATTTCTAGATAATACAAGAAACTGAAACAAGACAATTGTTTAAGGAACTCTCATATGTATGGGTTGGAGATACTCGAGAGATTTTCTTCTTCAGTTCAAAAGGTGTTTGGACGTTTTAAGCAATATTGATCTTAAGAAAGGATCATTTCATAAACATCTTCATGGGTCATAACATTCGGGGAATGGTACGGTAGACCAAATTGATGGAGAAGATTCGAGGCATACGAGCAGAGTATGATTGATATGTCGAGAAGAACGAGTTGGAAAGCTCGATAGATGAATGAGTGGTGACATCTAGGATAGGGGTCATGTTCACAACATTTTGCATCACAACATGTTTAATTAGGAACATTCGACTCACTTCGATCATAGCATCCCAATTAGCAGGCATAATCATTCTACAGGTTATCAAAGATGACGTGCCTTAATCCCCTAAGCGGTAGGGTAATAGGCCACCGCATAGTAGATCTGGCTGAAGCAAGATCCAAGATGGTTTGGCATCCTTGTGCTTACAAGGAGCAAATCGAAGACATAGCTAATTTGGTTTTCGTGTGCTTACGCTGAAGCAAATCTAAGATGATTTGGCATCTCTGTATTGTCAGAGAACAAATCGAAGTTTGGCATCTCTATTTCGACGGAGAGCAGATACATAGCAGATCTAACCTTCAGATGTTTATACTGAAGCAGATCCAAGATGGTTTGACATCCTTGTACTTACAAGGAACAAATCGAAGACATAGCTGATTTGGCTTTCACGTGTTTACGCTGAAGCAAATCTAAGATGATTTGGCATCTCTGTATTGTCAGAGAACAAATCGAAGTCTGGCATCTCCATTTCGACGGAGAGCAGATACATAGCAGATCTAAACTTCAGATGTTTACACTGAAGCAGATCCAAGATAGTTTGGCATCCTTGTGCTTACAAGGAACAAATCGAAGACATAGCTGATTTGGCTTTCACGTGCTTACGATGAAGAAAATCTAAGATGATTTGGCATCTCTGTATTGTCAGAGAACAAATCGAAGTCTGACATCTCCATTTCGATGGAGAGCAGATACATAGCAGATCTAACCTTCAGATGACTGAAGCAGATCCAAGATGGTTTGGCATCCTTGTGCTTACAAGGAACAAATCGAAGACATAGCTGATTTGGTTTTCGCGCTTACTGCCAAGCAAATCTAAGATGATTTGGCATCTCTGTATTGTTAGAGAACAAATCAAGAAACAAATTTAGCGCTTCAGATTCTACGGAGAGCGATCAAAGATATCAACAAGATACCATAAGTTTACAAGAAGCAGATTAAAGACATAGCAGATCTGACCTTCAGATGATTTTACTGAAGCAGATCCAAGATGATTTGGCATCCTTGTGTTCATAAGGAGCAAATCGAAGACACAGCAGATTTGGCTTTCACGTGTTTACGCTGAAGCAGATCTAAGATGATTTGGCATCTCTTTATTATCAGAAAACAAATCGAAGAAGCAGATTTGGCGTCTCTGTGTTCGACGGAGAGCAGATCGAAGATATCAACATGATAGTCTTGAGTTTGCAATGAGCAGATTGAGGACCATGATCCGATAAGGCCGGGCAAATTTGGTCTTTCTATGAGTCTTTACTCGATTCCTGTTACACAGCAATGAGCAAAGAGGGGCAGCTGTAGACACTCAATTTTGCCCGGGCCCAAAAATAAGTCCAAAAACAAAAATATAATAAACCCAAAAAAAAAATGAAGTCCAAGTTCAGTCCAGAATTACAAATATAATTTGGCCCAATCAGAATGGCCCATTACTTGAAAAGATTTAAGGTCCATCTACAAGCTTGACTTATATGGAAATATAATCTTCAATGATATGCAATCTTAGATATGATACAATTTTAGATATGATTGCAATCTTAGATATGATATGCAATCTTAGAAGATATGATTTTGTAATCTTAGAGATTTAATTTGTAGATACCTTTTAATCTTAACCGTTGATGTAATTGATCTGTACCGTTGAATTTGAGGAGGTTCAACTATAAATAGAGGCCTCTCCCTTCATTGTAAATCACTTGAGTTTTGGGAAGCAATAAGAATTCTTGAGAGCATTCACTCAAATTTCTCTCCTTTTATGCTTCTTACTCTCTGTGGTTTGTTCTTATTTTATTCTTCGCTCTATCTTAGTTTTTCAACCCTTTTTATTTGAATTTCTTTATTTTTCAAATATGTATATTTTTTCCTATCTTTTATACATTTGATTATGTATTTTATATATCATAATATTTAACCTTTTTATATAGTTTATTTTCAAATATATATTTTCTATGCATGTATATATATATTATTTAATCATTTCATTATAAATATAAATTATTTTACATATTTGATATTTTATACATTATTTTCTAAACCATTATATTTTATATTTTTATATAATTATTATTCTTATAAATATATTTTTATTATATATTATATTTTAAATTTATTATTAAATATCACATTTTTTATATGCTCATTCTATTTATCAATTGTTTATATTATACATATACTTTTAAAACTAATGTTTTATTATTATTATACAATATTTGTTTTTACTTTAGAATTAATGTATTATTGTTATGTTTTGTATTTCATATGTTATGTAATATCTTAGACTTTTATAATTTACTTTCAAATGCATATTTTTATATATGTACATTGATATATTGTATTATATGCATCATTTCATTTATTAATCCATTCATGTGTACATTAAATTATTGGATTGTATATTTTATATTTTATGTAGATTCTATTTATCCATTTGCTATGCATGTCATCTATTTTACTCATACATATTTTACACATTAACATTTACCATGTTTTTATATTATTTAATGTTTTATTTATGATATATATTGTATATAATTAGTGCATTTATTATGCTTTCTTTTGGGTATATTCCTATTTGCTTAGCATGATTATTTTATTATTCTATTTTACCCTCTATATAGTGATTGCATTTATATAAAGTGTTATAATACTTTGTAATATACGCTATTTGAATATCTATGTTTCGTAATATAGAATTGTCACTCTAAAAGCTCATTTAAAACAATATTTAAAAGTTTTATAAAAATAAAAAAGGCAATGCTTAGTATTTGAAAGCTTCGAGAAAAGTAGTGCCTTCGAATAGTCAAGTACCCTTCTAAGTTTTTAAGATTTTCAAAATACGAGCAGCTGTCTTGGAATTTCAAAGTGTTGTGTCCTAACTTATTGGATGTGGCGATTTGTCATTTCGAGATAGAGATTTCCAAAAGGTTAACTTAGTGTCAATGTTTTGATACGAGTGAACCCAAATTTTCAAAATCAAAGTATTTTAAAGAGGATTACATCTTAAAATTTTTTAAATTTCCGACATTAAAGACATTTGATAATCAATTAGGTACCAATTTTTGGGCGTTACGAGGGTGTTAATCCTTCCTCGTACGTAATTGACTCCCGAACCCATTCTTTTATTTCGTGGACCAAAACTAATGATTTTAAAACAAAATATTTTAAAGGTGATCCAATCACACCTAAAAATATTGGTGGCGACTCCCGTTTTCATTTTTTAAAATCGATTTCGATTTTCCAAAACTCGATTTGAAAATGGTCTCGACATTATTTATCATATTATACTGACAATTTTTTTTCTTTGTTTTGTTGCATGTCATATTACATCTAAAAGGTATCGATTCACGGTCGGTTTCTAAGTTAGGAAATTTTATTATGGAAAACGGACTTCTTGATAGAGTGGAGGGCAACGCTAATGTCCATAGATGGTTGAAGCAAACTCAGCTAGAAAAAGGGGATAGCATAACTGTGGGATATATGTCGAGTCACGACTACACTCAGACGTTGTCACACGTAATAATCACGGAGCTTAAAGCAATTTGGGATCAGTGGGGCAATGAGACCAAGCAATCATTCTACGGTAATTATAGAGATTTGCCCTATTTGTTTGATATCCAGGTTGATGAGCACTTGTTTCGAGCTCTCGCTCAGTTTTGGAACCCAGCATACAGTTGTTTTACCTTTGGAGAGGTAGATTTAGTGCCTACTGTGGAGGAGTACACAGCCTTACTTCGGTGCCCTAGATTTTAGTGTGATAGGATTTATTCTCGAGCTGCTTGTGTCCCAACCTTTGGTAAGAAGCTGATGACCATTACGGGGATGAGCGACTAGTGGATCATGGCTAGAATTAAGGGAAAGGGTGAGAGTAAGTGTATTCTGTGGGGAGCTTTGAAAGATCTGATCCAGACACATCCAGACGAGGCGAAGAGGGTAGACCTTTTTGCCTTAAGCTTATACGGATTGATGGTTTTCCCCAGGGCCTTGGGATATGTGGACGAGGCAACCACGGATCTCTACCATCGACTAAGCAAATGGGTCACTCCTGATCCTACGATTTTGGCAGAGACATTCAGGTCCTTGAATGCATGTAGGAGGGCCAGTGCGGGCAAGTTTGTCGGTTGTGCTCAGTTACTTTTAGCTTGGTTCTACAGTCACTTCCGATTGATAGATAGGGTGGTTTATCGGGTCTTCTTCGAGGATTACTCCCCGTTGAAGGACATAGCAGCTTCAACTAGGAAAGTTGATATTCCTGAAAAAAATTGGATAGCGCTACTTCTGAATCTGCAGTCAAAGGACGTAGAGTGGAGGGCTCCATGGATGATTCCTGGTAAGATTCTTTACCGATGCGGCAGTTTTGATTAGGTCCCTCTGTTGGGAATTTGGGGTGCCATTGGTTATGCCCCTTTGTTTGTGCTAAGGCAACATGGATTGAGACAGTTCATACTGGCAACTTACAGTTTGGTTCAGAGTGAGTTCATGTATAAAGGAGCCGGCTACAAGAGGAAGGTCAGTGAGATCTCTAGTGCTTGGAACAAGACTTGCCAATTAAAGGGAGTAGTTATTAGCCCTGCTACGACTTCGAAGTACGTCAATGGAGAGGTAAAAGGATTAATGATAACATCCCTAAGCCAAGTGTGGCAGGAGCTCGACCAATAGAGGAATATTTGCAAGTGACGCCCTCAGAGTTAGAAATTATGAAGCAAGAGTTCGAGAGAAAGAACTTGGAGTTCGAGAAGAGGATAGCAAAGCTCGAAGAAGAAAAGATGTATTTGAGCCTAGACGTTAACATTCAAAAGATGGAGGTCAAGAAAGAGAGGAAAGAAAAAAGGAAGATCGAGGAGGACCGAGAGATTTATAGGAGCACTATAAAAGGGCACAAATAACTTTGAAGAGAGCAGGACTAGGAAGGTTCTCAGATCAGGGGTAGAAAGAGGTCCAAGAGGAAAAATCTAAAGCCGAATATTGGGAGAAGAAGTTCCAAGAGATGCAATCACGGAATTTGACCTTAGAAAAAGAAAATCAAGGTTTAAAGACTAAAGTAACTGAGCTCGGGCGATCCCATCATCTGCATCGAAGTCGTGATTCTACGGTTGAGGTAAAGAAATTAAAAGGCAAAGTTTAAGAGTTGGAATCAGCATTGCAGGATAGTAAGCTCCTAATTGAGCAGCTTGAGGTACGAGAAGATTATTTGAAGGGAGAGCTTCATAAGTCTAGAGGACAGGTCAGAGAAAGGGATCACGTTATTAGAGAAGTCGTAGCCCAGATTCGAGAGGTCGCTGAACACGTGCAAGACTTGGCAATACGAGCTGATGTATTAAGTTTGATGTATGAGTCATCGTCGGATATAGGATGAGAGTTATCCCTTTTATTAGATAGAGTTAAAACTTTGGGCATTAGGGCGAAAACATATTTGTAATCCTCTTATATGTAAAGATATTTTTTTTCTAAATAAAGTTTTCTAAATGAGATTGAATCAGAATCGATGTCCTTTTGGCATTCATACATTTACATCTCATAGCATTTCATCGCATCATTTGCATTCAAAGTTATAGAAAGACCCTAATTAGTTAAAATTACCACAGAAGTAGAAAAAAAAATCTGGAAACCACGCACCAGTACGGAACTTGTGCAAAATCTAGGAATATGGATCAAAGGTTTGAACAACTACAAAAGGACATGCAGGACCAATTACAAGAGCAATTGGCCAAGATGCAAAATGACATGAGGGAGCAAATGCTAGAGGCTCAGAGGAATATGATGATTGAGTTGGCTCAGTTGCTGAGGGCCACTGATAAGGGAAAAGCCCCTATGGCAATCACTGGTGAGAAGGAAGAGGATCATCCTCCAGGCTTTACTCTACCCCACGGGCCTACACAAACCGAGGCACTTCCTAGGAGGCCGTCTGTCACTATAAGGCCTCAACATGGACCGGTTGATGCTGGGATCCACATGAATAACCCAACTGGTTTGGGATTCAATTTGGGTGACAACCCTACCAATCCTCTCATTCCTGACTTGGACGTGGCTGAAAAGGAAGATTTGAGAGCCGAAGCTGCAAAACAGTTGGAGGAACGTTGTAGATGGTTGGAGGAGAAATTTAAGGCTTTAGATAGTGCTGATGGGCATCATGGAGTTGATGCCAAAGACTTGAGTTTGGTCCCAGACTTGGTGCTTCCCCATAAATTCAAAATGCCGGAGTTTGAAAAGTACAACGGGACTACTTGCCCAAAGGCCCACATTACGATGTTCTGTAGGACGATGACCGGATATGTGAACAATGATCAACTGTTGATTCATTGTTTCCAAGATAGCTTAGTGGGAGCAACAGCCAGGTGGTACAATCAGTTGAGCCGGGCCAGAATAAATTCATGGAGGGATCTTGCACAAGCCTTCATGCAACAGTACAGTCATGTGACTGACATGACGCCGGATAGGATCACGCTGCAAAACATGGAGAAAAAGCCTTAAAGATGGAGAGAGGTTGCCATGCAAGTTCAACCACCATTGTTGGAGAAGGAGATCACCATGTTGTTCATTAACACTCTGAAGGCTCCATTCATTACTCACATGATTGGAAGCACTACTAAAAGTTTTGCGGACATAGTCATGGCGGGAGAGATAATTGAGAACGCCATAAGAGGTGGCAAAATTGAGGGGGAAGCGGCCAAAAGATCGGCCCCAAAGAGAAAAGACAATGAGGTAAACAACACAAGTAGCTTCAACTCGAAGGCAGTCACAGTTGGTCAACCCAAAGTAGCTGCGGTTGGGCAATAGGGTTCTTAAAGGTAGGAATCGTGCACAAGGCACGAGAGGATGCAATTCACACCTATCCCTGTGACGTATCGTGAGCTTTATCAAAGCTTATACGATGCACATGCTATTGCTCTTTTCCACTTGAAACCATTACAGCCTCCATATCCTAAATGGTATGATGCAAACGCTAGATGCGAGTACCACGCTGGAATATCAGGGCACTCAATTGAAAATTGTACCGGATTCAAGAAGGCCGTGGAGAGGTTGATCAAGATGGGGGTTGTGAAATTTGATAGTACCCCAAATACTAAAAACACTTTGCCAAATCACGACGATCAAAAAGTGAATGCCATTGGCGAAGCTAGTGAGAGAAGGATGAAGGAAAATGTTGCTGAGGTGAGGAGATGAAGAGAGGGATGATAACCTCTAGGAGAGAAAGAGAAAAAATGGGGAACTACTGTGAGTTCCATGGAGAAGAGGGTCATGAGACCCAAAGTTTTGAAGAATTCAGAGCCTTGGTGCAAGGCTTTATAGACAATAAAGAGCTACAAATTTTGGAAGGTAGCTCTCATAAAAGAGAAATAAGTGTGCTGGAAGATGAACAAAAAGGAACCAGCCGGCCAAGGATTATTATCTCCCTGCTAGGGAATAACGAAGAGGAGACACCAGCAATGCCCAAGGTCATTATTCATAAGCCTACACTTTTCCCTTACAAGGATAGCAAGAGAGTACCATGGAGTTATGACTGTAGTGTGACAGTGCCAGAAGAAGAAAATATAGCTAGCACATCTAAAGACGTGTAGGTTGAAGGTTCCCACATGCAGAGTGGGAAGCATTATAATACAGGAGGCATCAGAGTAGAGCCCACAAAAACAAAAGGTGTCGAGGTTGAGAAGGAGAAAGAGACCGAAGTACCCATCAATGATCCAGTAAAGGAGGAGGAGGCTAAGGAATTTCTAAAGTTCCTTAAGCATAGTGAGTATAGCGTGGTCAAGCAGTTGCGTAAGCAGCCGGCTCGCATATCAGTACTGGCTCTACTTTTGAGTTCTGAGGCGCATAGGGAGGCATTGATGAAGGTGCTTAATTAAACATATGTCACCCATGACATATCCGTTAATAAGCTGGACCGATTGGTGAACAACATTAGTGCAGATAATTTCATCTACTTTAATGATGATGAAATCCCACTAGGAGGCAGAGGGTCAACTAAGGCCTTGCACATTACCACTCGATGCAAGGGGTACACACTCCCAAGCGTGCTCGTTGATAATGGATCGGCTTTGAATATTCTACCATTGTCTACATTAAATAGATTACCCATTGACGATTCTCACATGAAGACACGTCAAAATGTGGTAAGAGCCTTCGAAGGTACAGAAAGGAAGGTGATGGGAAGAATTGACATTCCCTTGAAAATTGGGCCGAACATGTATGAAGTAGACTTCTTGGTAATGGATATCAAGCCTTCCTATAATTGCTTACTAGGCAGGCCATGGATACACTCAGCGGGGGTGGTGCCCTCGTCGTTGCACCAGAAATTGAAATTAGTGACCGATGGACGGTTAATAACCATCAATGCAGAGCAGGACATTATAGCCGCAGTCACTAGCAAAGCCCCTTATGTCGAGATGAACGAAGAGTCTATTGAGTGCTCCTTTCGCTCTTTAGAATTTGTGAATGCGACTTTCATTTCAGAAGGGAGCGAGCTACCGGTGCCAAGAATAGCAAGAGCTATGAGGATGGCTCTACAAATGATGGCGGGAAAGGGAGCCTTACCAGGAAAAGGATTAGGGAAATACCTACAAGGAGGGACTCAAATCCCAGAACTTAAAGAGAAGAGAGATCGCTTTGGTCTAGGTTTTAAACCAGATTATAAGCAAAGGAGGAAGGAAATTGAGAAGCGCCAAGAGGGAAGAAGGGCACACCTTAATAGAAGAGAAGTGGAGTGGGAGCCGATGACATTCCCTCCAACATCCCAAACCTTCATATCGAGAGGGTTACTCGTAGAAGGAAGTCATCAGGTTAATCCTATACAAGACGATTGATCGAAGCAAAGAAACCTTGAAAGCATTCGCCCTTACGAATCGGGAAGATCTCTGAACAATTGGACTGCGGAGGAACTTCCTATAGTCTTTAGGAATTCTTCAGAGTAATTCTCAAAACATTCTTGTTACTCTAGAGCCTAGGAGTAATAGAATTACATTTGTGAAATAGACTTATGATCATCTATTATCTTTTTAATAAAACATAACTTTTATCAATTCAATGAGTATTGCTTCATTTTTATCAACCAATATTCCGTTAAAATTTTGACAATTCTTATTCTTTCATTCATAGCACATAAATAATCATTCTTAAATTCATTCATTCTTTGTATATTCTTTATACTTCACAGATCTCTAGATATCAATGACATGAGCACTGATATTACAAATCCTGATTTCTCTCGTGAGCAAGACATGTGTTTAGAGGAATCTCAGGATTTTAAAAATGTCCAGGACTGTGATGTGTCTTTAAATCTTTTGACAATGGTAAAACAGGAAGAGAAACAAATCATGCGCCATGAGAAAGAGGCAGTAGAGAATGTAGCCCTAGAGGAAGGGAAGGAGGTGAAAATTGGCACACATATTGCCAAAGACACAAGGCAAGGGCTGATTGAGTTGCTACATGAGTTCAAAGATATCTTTGCATGGTCCTATCAAGATATGTCAAGTTTAAATACCAATATTGTGGTGCATCGTCTTCCAATAAGACAGGATTGTAAGCTAGTCCAACAGAAGTTACGAAGAATGAGGCCAGATATAGTATTGAAAATAAAGGACGAAGTCAAGAAACAGTTCGATGCAGGTTTCTTACAAGAGGTAAAGTACTCTGAATGGTTGGCTAATATTGTACCAGTTCCTAAGAAGGATGGGAAGGTACGAATGTGTGTTGATTACAGAGATTTGAACAAAGCTAGCCCAAAAGATAATTTCCCTCTACCACACATAAACACTTTGGTAGACAATACAGTGGGATATTTATTGTTCTCCTTCATGGATGGTTTCTCAGGGTACAATCAGATAAAGATGCGTCCCGGGGACATAGACAAAACCACCTTCATAACATTGTGGGGTACCTTTTGTTATAAGGTAATGCCTTTTGGGTTGAAGAATGCAGGGGCAACATATCAGAGGGCTATGGTGACCTTATTTCACGATATGATGCACAAGGAAATGGAAGTATATGTTGATGACATGATTGCCAAGTCTCGAACGGAGGAGGGACATATTGAAGTTTTAAGGAAACTGTTCTTGAGATTAAGCAAGTTTCTGTTAAAACTTAATCCAGCAAAATGCACCTTTGGAGCTAGGTTGGGGAAATTACTAGGCTTTGTGGTCAATGAAAAAGGAATAGAAGTTGACTCAGACAAAGTTAGAGCCATACGAGATTTGCCTCTGCCACGTACTCAGAAAGAAGTTCGAGGTTTTCTTGGAAGGTTGAATTATATTGCTCAGTTTATTTCACAATTAACTGAGAAATGTGACCCTATATTTCGCCTCCTTAGAAAACACAACCAAGGCACTTGGGATGAGGAATGCCAGAACGCCTTTGATAAAGTCAAGCAATATTTGTTAAACGCTCCAGTACTATCTCCACCTAGTCCAGATAAACCGTTAATTCTGTACTTGTCAGTGTTTAATAATTCTATGGGATGTGTACTTGGTCAACATGACGAGTCGGGAAGAAAGGAGAAGGCGATATACTACCTCAGTAAGAAATTTACAGAGTATGAGATGAGATATTCGCCAATTGGGAAATTGAGTTGTGCTTTAATCTGGACGACTCGAAGGTTAAGACAGTACATGCTATATCATACTACTTGGCTTATTTCAAAACTAGACCATTTGAAGTATATGATGGAGTCAACAGCTTTGAATGGGAGAATGGCAAGGTGGAAAATTTTGCTTTCAGAGTTTGACATAGTCTATGTGAGCCAGAAGGCTATAAAAGGAAGCGCGATAGCGGAATTTCTGGCTAGTAGAGCTCTAGAGGACTATGAGCCGCTGAATTTTGATTTCCTAAATGAGGAGTTGATGTGTGTAGCAACTACAGAAGATTGTCCTTGGAAGTTGAGCTTTGATGGGGCGTCCAATGCAGTAGGAAATGGAATTGGGGTAGTCCTAGTATCCCCAAATGGCAATTATTATCCATTCACATGCAAGTTGGATTTTGATTGCACAAACAATATGGCTAAGTATGAAGCATGCATCATGGGACTCCGAGCGGCTATAGAGTGAGGAATAAGAACCATGGAAGTATATGGAGACTCGGTATTGGTAATTTACCAACTTAGAGGTGAATGGGAGTCAAGGGATCCTAAATTGATCAATTATCAAAAGGTAGTCTTGGGGTTACTTGAGGAGTTTGATGACATCACTTTCAATTATATCCCGCGAGATGAAAACCAAATGGCAGATGCTCTAGCAACCTTGGCTTCAATGACTAGAGTGAATAAAGAGGAAGAGATGAGACCCATTCAGATGAGTATCTTTGAGGCTCCAGTTAGCTGTTGTAACATTGAGGAAGAAGAAAATGATGATAACCCTTGGTATCAGGATATATTGTGATATGTGAGAGATCGTAAATACCCAGAACAGTCAACTGAGAATAATAAACGAACTTTAAGGAGATTAGCATGTGATTACGTTTTGGATGGAGACATCTTGTACAAAAGAAGAAAGGACCAAGTACTGTTGAGATGTGTTGACGCCATGGAGGCTAAGTTAATCTTGGAAAAAGTTCACGAGGGTGTTTGTGGGACACACGCTAATGGTTTCATGATGGCTAGACAAATCATGAGGTTTGGATATTATTGGTCAACCATAGAAGGGGATTGTATCAACTACGCCAAGAAATGCCATAAATGCCAAATCTATGGAGATAGAATTCATGTACCACCTTTACCTCTACATGTTATGACTTCTCAATGACCTTTTTCTATGTGGGGCAGGGATGTCATTGGGCCAATATCACCAAAAGCTTCAAATGGACATCGCTTTATTTTTGTGATCATTGATTACTTCACAAAGTGGGTACAGGCTGCTTCTTATGCAAATGTTACTAAGTCGGCTGTAAGTCGATTCTTGAAAAAAGAGATCATTTGTCGATATGGGATAAATGAGAGAATCATATCAGAAAATGCATTGAACTTGAACAACAGAACGATAGCAGAAGTTTATAGTCAGTTCAAGATTAAGCATCATAATTCATCTCCATATCGCCCAAAGATGAATGAGGCAGTGGAAGCTGCTAACAAAAATAGCAAGAAGATAGTGGGGAAAATGACTGAAACATACAGGGATTGGTATGAGAAGTTACCATTTGCGCTCTTAGCTTATCGAACGTCTATCAGAACTTCTACTGGGGCAACACCTTTTTCGTTGGTTTACGGGATGGAGGCAGTGTTACCTATTGAAGTTGAAATACCTTCTCTTTGAAATTTTATAGGAGATAAAGCTAGATGAAGCAGAGTGGATTCAATCGCGGTATGACCAGTTGAACTTGATTGAGGAAAAGAGGCTGTGGGCCATTCGCCATGGTCAGATGTATTAGAAGCGAATGATGCGAGCTTATGGGAAGAAAGTTTGTCCAAGAGAATTTCATGAGGGGGACCTTGTGCTAAAAAAGATCCTTCCCATTCAGAAAGACTTTAGAGGAAAATGGATGCTGAATTGGGAAGGGCCGTATGTCGTGAAGAAAGCTTTCTCTGGAGGTGCATTAATTTTGACAGAAATGGATGGGAAGAGTTTACCCAACCCAGTGAATTCAGACTCAGTCAAAAAGTACTTTGTCTAAAGGAGAGGAAGATCCAAGGTGAAAACCCGCAAAGGGCACCTTGAGTTTTCAGGAAAAAAAATTTTGGAGAGGCCAAGGTGAAAACCCGCAAAGGGCGCCTTGTGACCAAAGGGGTTTTAAGTTGAAAACCCGAAAGGGCAGCTCAAATTTTGAAGGGCATACAGTAATCTTGCTATATCTGATTCAACGAAAAGTGAAGCGCGTTGCATACTGGGGCATCAACGAAATACTTTGGATCTTTTAAACATATGTTGAACTCAAGAAAGTCTTCATGGAGCTGGCATATAAACGCTCAAGCGGCGATATCTAGGGCATCTAACTTTTGTCCTGTTTTCTATATTTAGATTCTTATTCTTCTCAAAGATAGGCTTTCAGAATAATTTCCTTTGTATTTTTGACAAATTTATTCAAATCTAATTATCCTCAAGATTAAATTTATCTTCCATTATTCTTAAAGTGTGTTACATTAAATAATGATAGATGAACTAAATAATTTTCACAAATGAAGTTTTGTTCATTACTCTGGAAATTTCTAGATAATACAAGAAACTAAAACAGGACAATTGTTCGAGAAATTCATGTAAGTGAGGGTTGAAAGAACTTGAGGAATTTCTTTCTTTCAGTCCGAAATGATGATTGGACAAATCAAATGATTTGATTCTAAGAAAAGATCATCTTACAGATATTCTCAGTGGGTCGTAGCATGTGAAGAATGATACAGGCTGAGCAGGAATAATACTTTGAGAGAAGTAAAGATAAACGAAGGAATGAGTGGTGACGTCTGGAATAGAAGTCATATTCATAACATTTTGCATCACAACATGTCTAATTAGGAGCATTTAACTCACTTCGATTATAGCATCCTAATCATCAGGCATGAGCACATATACATTCTACAGGTTATGTAGATCAAAGATGATGTGCCTTAACCCCCTAAGCAGTAGGGTAACAGACCAAAGCATAGCAGATCTGGCCTTCATGTGTTTACACTGAAGCAGATCCAAGATAACAAGATTTGGCTTCTCTATCTTCGACGAAGAGCAAATCGAAGACATAGCAGATCTGACTTTCAGATGTTTTCACATCAAAGAAGATCCAAGATAACAGATCTGGCGTCTCCATATTCGACGGAGAGCAGACACATAGCAGATCTAACCTTCAGATGTTTTTACTAAAGTAGATTCAAGATGATTTGGCATTCTTATGTCTACAAGGAGTAAATTGAAAACATAGAAGATCTGACTTTCGGATGTTCTCACATCAAAGCAGATCCAAGATAACAGATCTGGCATCTCCATATTCAAATGGAGAGCAAATACATAGCAGATCTAACCTTCAAATGTTTTTACTAAAGCAGATCCAAGATGATTTGGCGTTCTTGTGTTTACAAGGAGCAAATCGAAGACATAGCAGATCTGACTTTCAAATGTTTTCACATCAAAGCAGATCCAAGATAACAAATCTGGCGTCTCCATATTCGACGGAAAGCAGACACATAGCAGATCTAACCTTCAGCTGTTTATACTGAAGCAGATCCAAGATGATTTGGCATCCTTGTGTTTACAAGGAACAAATCGAAGACATAGCAGATTTGGCTTTCACGTGTTTACATTGAAGCAAATCTAAGATGATTTGGCATCTCTGTATTGTTAGGGAACAAATCGAAGAAGCAAATTTGGCATCTTTGTATTATCAGAGAGCAGATCGAAGATAGTAGATTTGACATCCTTGTATTGTCAGGGAGCAAATCAAAGATATCAACATGGCATTCCTGAGGTTGCAGGGAGCAGGTTGAAGATAGTAAATATTGCCTTCCTGAAGTTACAAGTGAAGCAAATTGAAGCTATCGTATTTATGGTCCAATACTTCTGAAGTTGCAGATAGGTTGAAGACCATTTGAAGAAAAGATCTCAAAGACCGGGCCAGACCGGGCAAAACGGGTCCTTTTATAGTCTTTGCTCTATTATTATTACATGACAATGAGCAAAGAGGGGTAGCTGTAATAACCCGTTTCTGCCCGGGCCCATAATTAAATAAAACCAGAAACAAAAAAAAATAAATAAACAAAGGAATGTTTATTACAGTCCATTTACAATACACGGCCTACTAACCCGTAGGCCCAAAATCAGATACCTAAAACTACCCAGCAGACCCATTACACCCAGACCCAAAGCATACAAAGCCCAAGAGGCCCAAATTGTTAATGGAAAGCAGGAAGGCCTAGGGTTTCAAAAACCCTAGGCGCCGCAAGCAGACACCCCTCTCCACTTTCCCATTAACCCTGGCTCTGAGTCACGTCGTTTCATATCGCATCGATCCAGCTACCCTCTATCAGCGCCACAAACCAGTACGCAATTAGTGCCTGGTCCGTCGTCACCATCATCAAGCCTCTATCACCGCCGGATTTTTCGGCATTACTTGCAAAAGAAGGAAAGAAACAGCAGCAAACAAACAAAACAAATATGGAAAGAAATAAAAGGATTTCTTCCCAAAATGTAATAGAAACAGTGGCTATAAAAGCCTCCTTTGTAACCTGTAAGACAAAAGGTTTTTTGAGAGATAGATACACAGAGATTCAACAAAAAACAGAGCTCATTTTTATACTAAAAATCGACAGTCAAGAAAGAATACTCAGGTGATTATTATTTTTCTCTTTAAATACATGCAAATATAGTAGAAAATAAAAAGGAAAGGGATATACCTTTAATCGGCGTTGGAAGGCGAGGTTTTTAAACCTCCGGCCACCGTATGCGGTAGAGACGACGAGGGGGGGGAGGGGGCGTGAGCGCGTGCGAACCCCTAGACGGAGGTCCGATGACACTCCGAGAGCCCTTCCCCAACTCTCTTTCAGAGAGTTTCTTTCTTTTTCTTTTTTTTTAAAAAACAGATTTTAGAAATGATTTTTAACTTATAATTTGACTTATATAGCCTAAACGAAACGGTGCCATTTCGGTTTAATTCAATAAGCCTAAAAACGACGTTGTTTCGAAGCATTAGGGTCAGCGTGTTGACCCGATTACCCGGGGAGGATCATCGTGTTATTGTAAAATGGGTTAATTTCCCAATTGGTCCCTCTCGCAATTTTAATATTTATAATTTCATTTTATTTATTTTTTTAATTTAGCTCTAACGTTTTAATTTTGTTTCAATTTAGTCCTCACAGTGATTTTAAAACGGTATTTGAGAAACGGTGTCATTTTGGGATTAGGGCTAAATTGCCCAATGAGTCCTCTGAATTTAACGCGCATTTCAATTAGGCCCAGAATTTTCATTATTTTGGAAATTAACCCCAAATTTCTTAATTAAATTCAATTTTAATCCTTTTATTTTATATTATTTTTAAAAAATACTAGTTATATAAAATAGTATATATTATTCATTAGATTATTATTATACATTTTTTTTAAATTCTTTTATTATATATTTCATTATATATATATATATATATATATTTATTTATTCTATTTTTGTTATATGTTTTATATTATATACTATTTATGTTACTACATTTTTATATGTAAAATACTTATTATGTTATTACTATTATTTTATATATCCCTTATCATATTATATTTCATTATATTCTATTTGTATATATTTATTACATATTATATTTTACTATATATCATGATATTTTTATATTATATTATATACATTATATTATATTTTTATATTATAATTTACATTATCATATATTTTTATTTGTAAATTATGTTATACACTATATATTATACTATATTTCCTTACATTCCCTTTATTTTATTATAAAGTATATATTATTTTGTTATTTATTAATTATATACATTTTAAAAAAATTATGAATAAATGTAATATTAATACTTAGTACATTTTTTATATTAGTTATTATACCCTATAATATAACTTATATGTATGTATCATTTTTAAAAAGTAGGGTTCTCTTTTATCGCTCTTATATTATTCAATATATTTCTAAATATCTTGTTTTTATTGGATTTATATTTTATACATTTTAATTTATTTATTTATTTTAGTTTTCTCTTATTTTGATATAGTGGGTTAAATTTTTACATATAATTTGTTTTCGTATATTTGCATGAAATTAATTATTTATGGTGATTTGCATAAGACATTATCATATATGTATATTGGAATTTATATTTGTTATATTTATTATGCATTATATGGTGTTTAGCATGGAATAATAATGCATGAACATTTATGTTGTTTATGATGATATATGCATAAAGTAATAATGTATATTGTGTAATTATGCCATTATTATTATTTTCTATACTATATTTGCATGAAATTATAAAACATGCATATTGTAATTAGATTTATGTAATTCCTTGTGATATACAAAACACATCATTATTTTTTAAAAAAACCAAAAGATATATTTCACTTAATTCAAAAAGAATTTTAAAAGTGAGGCAATGTTTTGATGTTTGGAAGCTTCGAGAAAAGTAGTGCCCTAACTTATTGGGTTGCAACTTTTCTCATTGAGTTCGAATAGTCAAGCACCCTTCTAAGTTTTAAGGTTTTCAAAATACGAGCAACTATCTTGGGATTTCAAAACATAGTGTTCTAACTTACTGGATATGGCGTTTTGTTGTTTCGACATAGAAATTTTTGAAAGACGAGCTTAGTTTTGAAGGTTTTAAAATGTTGCGTCCTAACTTACTGGATGTGATGTTTTGACTCGTTTGAAATAAGTGAGCCTTAATTTTCAAAATTGAGACATTTTAATTAAAAGAGGTTTGCATCTTAAAAGTTTCAAAATTCCGACATTAAAGACACTTGATAATCAATTAGGTACCAATTTTTGGGCGTTACGAGGGTGCTAACCCTTCCTCGTACGTAACCGACTCCCGAATCCGTTTTCTCGACTTTCGTAGACCAAAATTAATGTTTTAAAACAAAACATTTTATAAGGTGATCCAATCACACCTAAAAAGATTGGTGGCGACTCTTGTTTTCGTTTTTTTATAAAGTCGAACCCCATTTTTTCAAACGATTTAAAAATGGTTTTGACATACTTAACGATTCAACAAAAATTGCAAGGATTTGCACAAGGAAGAAGTCAAGGTTCGCATACCATAAGTGGAGGTTCGTAAGCCTCACTTTGACTCTCTAGATCTCGCAATTCATACTGAAACACGACATACAAATGCACTCACCTGTAGCTCATCACGGCTCATCGAACTAGACAAATTTTTGCTTGCCTTTATCCCGGTTTGTTTAGGCTCCACCAACATTTTCAGCTTTGCACAAAAATATACATATTACTAAGCATTCAAAAACAATTTAGCTTACTCTCTTTTTGTTCATACAGCGGCTCTCCACTCACATATACTTATTCGACTTATTTCGGACAATCTATTTCGCTTAATTTCTTCTTTTTAACTTAATTAAATCCTTAATTTCTACCTCCTAACCCCCTAACTTGTGCCTAATTATAGATCTATGCCGATAATTCAACTCAATTTTACTAGACACTACTTTTCTCGAAAAACCACCGTTCATCCTCATTCTCAAAAGACAACCATTTAATTCATGCAATTACTTAAAAGATTTTGATAAATTGAATTTTTAAACCTCTTAATCTCGTCAAAATATACTGAAAACTATTTTAAAAACATCTCTTAGTCTTTATTTCATCATTCACCATTTTTTATGAAAAAGATAACTTCAAAACCATGAATTTTTAATTTTCTTGCTTAGATCTATGAAAATTCAAATTAAAAACACCTAATACAAATTTAATACATAAGATAATAATAAACTTAATTTAACTCGAAAACCTCCACGAATTTGTACGAATTGAGCAAAAAAGAGCTAAGTTTAGGTGAGAAATTAGAGAAGAAATAGTGATTTTGTTACAAAATTGAAATAATAGAGGGTGTTTGGATGCCAATAAAATATGGAAGATGCAGAAAATTTGAGAGAAAACTTTCAACCTTAGATCTAACAAAATTTTAAAAAGAAAAAAAGAATGGAGAAAAATGGGATGACATTGGCTTTTAATAGCCAACTAACCATTTTTTTAAAAAAAAGAGCTATTTGCCCTATAAGTCCTCCCTTATTCTTCCTTGTTTTAATAGCTCCCCTTTTAACCACTAATTTTTAATTTGCACATTTAAGCTCTACTTTAACCACTATTCCCAAATTAGCCTCTATTATTATTATCTTTTTACTAATGCCCCGATTATTAATACCATAATTATTTAATTATTATTATTACTATTATTAACTAATTTCATTATTTTTTCCTATTTTAATTCCTATGACACAAAACCTGATTTTTCTCTCAAACCCATAATCTAATGTCCAATTCTACTAACCTGGTTTTTGGGATGTCACAGCATCGGAGTGGATGACTCCTAAAAGATAGAGACATTGATATGACTGATTGGACTGACAGTACATCGATTGGACCCAAGATGAATAGATCATGAATCCGTTGATGGATTTATTCACCTGTGACGTTCATAGTGTGACATTCCTAAATCCTGAGTGGATGACGGACTATGTATGTGTGACTCATATACTTTAATGTAAGTAAAAGCCTGAGTTCAAATAGATAAGGAACCAAAAGCTAGTGCGTTGGGTGTACGACTTCTACAGTATGTAGTGTTATTCATAACAGTGGAATTCATAGCCCGAAAAATTGGTAAATGATATCCTCTATTGGCATTACATGGTTGATGAAAAGTAAACATGACCACGGGTCATTCGTCTTTATGTGAAATGAAATGATTACTATTTGATAGTGATTGACTTTTCATGAAGCAATATGTAATAATTACTATGAGATAAAATAAGATCATATTGGGAGAATAGATATTATCCCAAAGAGATTAAAGATATCCTATGAGGGTAACACACTTATGACAAGGTTATTGGACGAGCATTGATCGAGTTACTTTGGTAACTGTATGTCGTTGGGGAGAGCTCAGTCACGATCTTATAGAGGAATGAATTTGTGACTAAATGAGTTTGTAATTAATAGGAGAAAAGTTAGAACTTAATTATAAATCATTTGAGCCTCAATTGCATATGTCCAATTGGTCCCTCTGCTAGCTTGTTAAAACCATAAATGAATTACATGTTGAATCAAATAAACAGAAATGATGAAAATGGAGAAGTGAGAAACATTTGGAAATGGTTATGGTTTTCTCTAAAATGAAAATGAAAATGGAGAAGTGAGAAACATTTGGAAATGGTTATGGTTTTCTCTAAAATGAAAATAAAAATGGAGAAATGGAATCATTTTGAAACAACTGTGGTTTTCTCCAAAATAAAAATAAAAAATGACAATGACCTAAAAACTGAATTTACGTTTTTCGAATTAAATGAAGTTCAAAATGACAATAAATCATCTGGTCATAGTGAACCATTGAATAAAGAAATATTAGATATATTTTCTCATAGATTCTTTTACGGTAAAGTCATCCTAATTTTAACGGAATTAGAATTGAGTTGAGAAGATTATTTAATTGGAAATATATTAAAGTTTATTTTGGGAAATATAAAAACAAATATTAGGTTGGACCAAGTTATAAAGTATTGGGTTAAAAGCACGAGAAGTACTTGTAATTGGACTTGATATGGAGAGGCCCCAAAAACCCCTCATGTTAAATGGGTGGACGGAAAACCCTAGTAATATTAACTAGAGTTGCCGCCACCTAAACTACTAGTTAGACTAGGAGTTCGTTTTTCTAGTTGAAATAAAATTCTACAATTCAACAAGGGTTCTACCTCCCCTCCCTATAAATAGATAACATTGATAGGGCTATTAAGACAACTTCAAGATATAATTATTCTGCCTAAAAATAGACAGACTTTTATTCTTTAAGAAATAAATATATATTCTGAAATAATGATTCTGCTAGTTTTTATTTGAGAAGATATTTTTGCTTTCACATTAAATAAAAGAAAACTATTTCTAGTTTTGTATTTGATTGATTAGTTCGAGCCCACAATCGGAGCAGTTCGTGGTATGAGAATAGCAGAGAAAATCATTTGGTTGAAAGTTAGGAACGGCAACGATCTGTCTATCTGAAAAACACAAATGCAAATTCAGTCTAGGATTTATTGCTATAAATTTCACAAACCGGGTTGATTTTCAAATTTTTATTTTCTGCCGTGCAAGAAAATTGTTACTATTTATTTTTGCATGTTGTTTGAGTTGTACCGATACAAGTTCTTTATACATCAAAATGTAGGTGTAGGGGAGTCAAAATCAAGTTTAAAAATATCTAAAAACATACTCCAATCAAAACCCAATCATTCTCAACATTATTTAGACCTCAAAATACCATTCAAAGCTACACATAACTTATCTATGTACAACCTCCAACAATTAACCACAAGGTTTACAAAACATTTCCACTTTAACACAACTTATCTGTATATCATTACACTATCTATTTAATACTTATACTTTCATAACAAAAGAACATAATGAAAATTCATATAAAGAATTGATGTCTCTTGTTTCTACTTCAACAAAATATAGAACCCACAAAACTTGAATTTTTACCTTGTCACCTTGCTTTCTCACACTTTCTTAACTTTCTCCCACTTCCACCCATGAACTCATGAATTCCATCATGAAAACTATGCTTTTGATGATTCTAAAAACTTGATTTCACTTGGAAACTCATAGGTGGAGATTTGTATTTTGGATGGTGAAAGACCATATTGAAAGAAAACCAAAGTTTCCAACAACCTGTTCTACTATCACTCATATATCACATTTCATTTACTTGGGAAATCTGTTATGCATATTATAACACCCTTTGCCCGATCTATTCGCCAGACTTGAGCTATAGGAGGTTACCATGTGAAACTCACAACACATTTTCATGCTTTAAAACATATGTGGCAGATTATGTCACGGACTAATAAGTGACAAATTGCTTCAATCGATCATTCAACTATGCATAAATTTTCAAATGACGAATGTAATACCCTTACCCGTATTCATTGCCAGAATAGGGTACGAAGTATTACCGGAGTTTACGAATTAAATTTTTTTTTAACTCAATATAACCCCTTTATAGATATCTAACCTTCCCTGAAATTTTAAACCAAAAACAATCCACATCAACCAATCCAATTCAACATATTTTCAAGATAAATTCATGCATATTTATAAAATAACGTCATCACATACCCAAAACCAGGTTTGTTAACCATACTAATGGCTAACTTTACATTCATTTCACATTAACATTTACTTTATTAGCTTATACATGCCATTGATTTCCAAAATAAAGTTTCTTTATATACCGAAATCCTGAGGTTGATAGTGTGATGTGTCTCCGACCAAATCCGACCTCCGAGCTCTTAACACTACAAAACAAGGGAAAATGAAACAGAGTAAGCACTTTGTGCTTAGTAAGCTCATGTAACAAGAATTATACTTACCTAATATTTTCAATACAATACAATAAACATTCCTATACTATGATTGATGAGCTCATCAATATCATAATTTCCATTTCCTTGTTATTTTTCCATATTTATCCCGTTGAATTTATCAAAATTTCGATGGATTTTCAGATGTACACTTTTAGTGTACAATTCCGGGTCCATTAATTCATATTCATATGCGCACATTTCCATTTCAGAGAGCACACTCCCGCGAACCTCATCCTTACAGCGAGATTATCAGTCCAGGCTAAATCTCCTGTAATATAAACTCATAGAGTATTGTCGGGATTACCAGTCCAGGCTAAATCCCATGCAACGACAATTACTCTAATGAGCTTGGATCTGAATTACCATCCGAGCTCAATTCAGACCCTAATTCGGATTACCCGTCCGGCTAAATCCATTTTACACATATTCTTCTGGAGGGTATATCAGATAGGATCACCCGTCCGGCTTGATCCTTTTACCGTTAATTCCTTTTCGAGATCCATCGAATTTTCCTTTCATTCAACCGGGATTTCTTCCCATTTTATCAAATATATCAATGTTTCATTAATTTTCATACAATGAACATAAAAATCATATTCACATCAATAACATACAATCTCAAGCAATTTAAGAATATAATTCAAGTTACACGAACTTACCTTGATACTTGTTTGTAAACAAAAAAAAATATACTAATCCCAAACTTTTTCCTTTCCTCGATCTAACTTCGTATTTGAATCTTCTGGGTCTAAATAAATAAATTTAATTATCAATTTAATACATTTCATGTTCATATGCAACATTCTCTATAATTCAACTATTATTATTTATAGTTTATTCAAAGCTGTCTATTTGAGTCATAGTCACTAAATTATTTATAACTCGAGCTACAGAACTCCAACTTAAGATCCGTTAATTTTCCCTGAAACTAAACTTATATATATATTTACAATAAAATTTTCAGAATTTTTGGTTTAGCAGTTAAATACAATTTATTCTTTAAAGTCACCCCTGTTCTGCTGTCTAACAGTTCTGACCCTTATTCACTAAAAATTAATTATCTCTTCATACAGGATTAAAATGATGTTCTTGTTTATTTCTCTTAAAAATATATTCATTCAGGATTCTATACATATAAATTTAAGCCCCTAATTATTTTTATTCAATTTTTTATGATTTTTCAAAGTCAGAACAGGGGAACCCAAATTCATTCTGATCTTGTCTCACAAAATTCATTATATCTAAAAATTTACAAATCCGTTGCTTACACTATTTCTTCTATGAGAAACTAGACTCAATAATATTTAATTCCATATTTGTTCATCTTCTAATTCGATTTCTACAATTTATGGTGATTTTTCAAAGTTAGTCTACTGCTGCTGTCCAAACTGTTTTTGTGCAAGCTGTTTATTACCATTTTTCCCTTAAGCTTTTAATAAATGATAATTTCGTCCCTACTCAATTAGCCTCTCAATTGAGCTGATTTTTCTCAATTAACATTTTATTCTATCACCTTAAACTAGTTTACAACCTTTAGGAATCAGAATTTCAGCAATAGACTTTAATTCCAAGCATTTTCATAATTAGGTCTTAAAAAATCAATTTCTATTGAAATTACCTAATAAAATCATCTCATAAACAAATTAAAGCTTTAATTTCATTCTATTTCATCATAAACTTATAGCACTCAACCATGGTGACTTTCAATTTCATGTTAACTCACTTGGTGCAAAAATTATGGAATACCAGCTTAGAGAACCCTCCTATGGCGTTTTTAGCTTCTGGAATTGAAGAGAAATGAAGAGAAATCTAGATATTTCCTATTTAGTCCTAGCTTTATTTAGTTAATTTTGTAATATTCTAATTTTGCCCTTAATTTATCAATTTTCCTGCTGATTTCATGCCCTTGCCGTCCAGCCCAAATAAATTTTGGGTCTAATTGCCTTTTAAATTCTTTCTCATTAGACTCTTAAGCTATTTAATCATTCTAGCAACTTTTACACCTATTACAATTTAGTCCTTTTCATTTATTTGACTACCCAAACATTAAAATTTTTTAACGAAATTTTAATACCACATTACTAACATTTCATAAACATTTATAAAATTATTTTCGACTCAGTTTTACGATATAGAGGTCCCGATACCTTGTTTTTACCCAATTTCTTCAATAATTTCTTTTTCTAACTAACCACTAAATCGATAAAATTTTTCTATCAATATTTTCATACAATTTTCCTATCATATCAATTTTCATACAAAAATATTGAAATAAATTTCTCTTTAAATCGGATTTGTGGTTACGAAACCACTTTCCAATAACCTTGAATTTAGGCCATTACAACGAAACTGCGGATTATTTTGTGGACACCACTATTTCAAAAAGTAAGGAGACCATCTAATTTGGAACATCTCCTGTGGATACTTAAAACTGGTGGACTGTTCCACGAACACCCCACACTATGATAGGTCCCATAGAACTTAAAACTTGGAACATAACAGAATTGAAATTCAATTTATTATCATACATAACGAAACTTAAAATAATCACCTTCAAGGTTTAACAAGATTATTTACAAATAACAAAACGACTCCCACTTAGACTGACTCAAATAAATCAGGAGTCTACCACAATGTCTGGAGGATAGAGTGAACTTCTTGCTGATCCAATCAACGAGATCTAAATGTTCTAAAATCTACAAGATAAAAACAATCTAGGCATAAGTATTTAGAATAATTAGTAAGCTTATACAAATTCGACAATTTACTTACCTCACATAATAATATTATGATAATTTAATACGAAAATATAGTTTACCTATTAAGGTAATTTAATTTGCCAACAAGGTAAGTGCATAAATTTCATTACATATAGTACACAGAGTAAGCAACATGATACAATGCCATTCTTCATGTCAAATTCAATCTCATATCTATTGTTGATGCGGACTTCAATTATAGTAATTAATTCTTTCATATTCCCTCATTTCTTAACTTGTCAATTTCACATTTCACATGCATTATATTACCCATTGTAAGAGAACTCAAAACAAATGTATGCTTCACATCAGAGGCTCATGAGCTAATCATATACAAAGGTGTCAGGTTACCCATCTAGGCTAAACCTTTATCAACACAATGAAAAACTGGTTAGGGCTATATATACATGCAAGGTTATCAGTCCATGCTAAACCTTTAAAACAACATTAGATTACTAGTCCAGGCTAAATCTGTGCCACATGTATCTTCGAGTCCATGACAAATACTTTATATCAAAATCATTAGGAAATAATATGTAACCATGTGCATGAGTCTTTTACTAAGTTCATCAAGACGTTATCATTTTGTAATTTCATTCACATTCCTTCATACATAATTTAGTAGTTCTTTTTTATATATTTAACAACCAAATCTACTTACCAAATTTTTAATTATAAAATTTAAGAACAAAAAGCAAAGAAACTTAAATAATGTTCATATTTTATGAACTTACCTGGAGGAATGATCACTTGCCACAATAGAGTCTACACAACAACTTTTCCTTTCCCGCGATCTTTTCTTGGCGAATTCAAGTATTGGTCTATAACATAATGTCAATTCAATTTTTATTAACCAACATCATTCATCAGCTTATGAACCACATAAGTCAGTTCATTTCCATCACTCTAGCTTCCCCTAAACCTACCACTTAAACAGTCAAGCCCTTTATAGCAACATTTATAGAAATCTTAAGTTGATTTCGAAATGTCTCCATTTTAGTTGTTACTCGAAACTAACAAATTCTAATTTTACTAAGTAATCTTTTGTCATAGCTTTTCATATAGTCTAAATATTTAACACAACAATTTTAAGCATTCAACATATGTCTTTTACCTAAGTAGTGGATTACCTAAGTAGGATAGCTTTAAATAAGAATTGTAATATGTCTTTTAGGTGGAAGTATTCGAACGATATCCACAATATTGTAATATTTGATTCTTGTTAATCGAAGTTGTGGCTTTCAAGCCCTTTTTCTATATATATATATATATAAACAATGGTAATCTCAAGAAAATTTTAACAATTTTGGGAATAAACACCATTATTAGCTAGATTGAAGTGCAACAAATTCAAAAATATCAAATTCAAGTAAAACAGACTTGAATTAGCTTACTGTGCAAGAACACAATGCTTGGCCAAGTTTTTCTAACTTAACAAGGTAGAAAAACGATGACGGAGAGGATGAAGAAGAGAAAACTGATCTGCCTCTTTTCATCCACTATGATACGGAATATATATATGTGTCTAATCTAATTATTAATTAAGAGTAGCATCATTACAGGTAAGGTAAAACCAACACATGTTTGACCATTAACTACGAAAATGGTTGAATTATCAATTTAGTCTTTAATAGATTATCATATTACCACTAGTGAAAGAAATCCATAGTGGTTAACTTTTACCACCTTTATGATTTCATCCCTATACTAAAATAAATTATCCAATTAATCAAATTAAAAACCAGGATTTCATATAACACTACAATAGACTAATAGATATTAAATATTAAAACTTACTGACTCCATCATCTATAAATGGGGTTTCAAAACCACCATTTTCGATACCACTTAAAATGGGTTGTTACACATAGTCCAAGTATCCACTTACATCATAGTGGTTTTAAAGGGGGTTACATCCCCCCTTCTTAAAATCTCATCGTAGATACTATTATCTCACCACTTCTCTTTTCTAAATAACTTCTTTTACACAATAATGTCTCTAGAATTCCTTTACAAAAAGATTCAATTGTTTATGAATTCTTCAATCTCTTGAACATGTATCACACTAGATTCTTCTTCATTCATGAAGTTTCCTTTTTTTGCTTCCTAACGATATTCAATATTAAATTTGATTAATACCTTTCTCTCATCCAAAACATGAAAATTACCACAAATTTTTCAAACCTTGAAACAATAGTGTATCATCTATTTTTTTTTTACTTAAATATTTCTTAAAAGTCAATGAACTTCAATCCAACTCACCTTTTCTTATCAAACTAAATAGCTTTATTTCATAAGGGAACATGTGATGAAATTTTATCTCTTACATTGTATTAGATATCATTTCTTCAAGAATTTACATATAACTTCAATTTATCAAATATCTAAAACTTCATATAACTTCTCTTAATTTTGATATGGATCTTAGATTTTTCATCATCTAGCAAAGATAACCACTTTAGTTAATCACATCTTGCCACTGATACACTATTTTATGTATTTCATCAACGACTTTCTCCACCAATTATAAAATATATTAACTTATTTATTATCATTTGAATAGTATCTCTTTCTTCAATGTAACAACACTTTGATTGCAAAACTTATCATTGTTATTCTCATTTTTACGCAATCGTCATAGTAGACCTTAACAATTCCAAAGAACCTTAATACTTAACTTGCATTAACAAACTAATACTCAACTGTATTCATTTCATTCATTATTTCCAATAACAAAATTTCAAGCCATAATTTACTTTTTTACCTATGAAAAGCTATCTTGTCTCAACTTATCACAATCAAATGTACATGGTTCACATTCAAATATGCATCGCATTTACTATTCACATCACATCCAATTATTACTTTCTTATTCTTTTTGTTTTTTTACTTCATATCTTCTCATATATTCAATGTACACTTATCTTTTCAAATCAAAGTTAACCTCACTTTTCACTTAATCCACTTAACTATGTCATCCTAAAATACTAAATTTTCATATTTATCTCTTTTAAATTAATAAAGGTTTTCATCTTAATTCGTTTATCACTCATTCACTTTCATTGACATTAATTCATGATGCAATTATAACTTTTCAATAATTTAATTTATATCCTTTGTCTCATATTTAAAAGATTTTCTTCTTTTAATTTCTATACTCTTATTCTTGGGTTACCTTGCATCAATGATATTCATCAAATATACAATCATAATATCTTTCTTAAAACTTTTAACTACACACTAATTCAGCATCAATCCTTAAGGTACTTTGAATGGCTTTTAAACTTGGTTTCACTTTTCTTATATCACTACTACTAAATAAACACATTTCAATCCTTGTAAACCTTTGTTACCATCTTCGAATACTTTTTACTCTTCATAATTTTTCCATTGTAATACACTTTCTTGATATAACTCATCAACATTTTCCTCTATCTCTTATTAACTTATAGTTTTCCTCAGGCCTTGTATATCATATTTCTTTCACAAAACTTACTTCAAGAAATTTCACTTCAATTCTTTCATTTGTAAATAATTCACTATTAAACATCTTTGTCATTTTGCTTACCTTATTCATTGACAATATGCACCCATCATATCCTTTGAGAATTTCATTGTATTCATCGTGTCTCTAAATTATTTTCTTATAGTGAAACATCTCTTGAAATCTTTGCATTCATAACATCATCACTTTTCCTTACATCTACTTTTCTAGTTTCTTATTTTTCTTATTACTACAACTTTTCATTTCCATAATCATACTAGATCACCTTTTCAGTCCTTATTTGATTCAACTTCCTTGAAACTATATCATAATTTTATTCACACTATACTTTTTGTCGCATAAAATCACCTAACTTTACACCTCCATAACACTTGTATTCCTTTATTGCATCTATTTCAATATTTAATTTATTCACTATCACAATTCAATATCATCAAGTTTTTTCATCATCAGTTCACAATTCCTAAATTTTAAAGTCATTCCTCGAAACTCTTTATTCTTCTTATCCTTATTCAACTAAATTATTCTAATCTCTTCAAATAGTATTTCTCTTTTTATTTTATATCTATATTCCTTTTAAACTTTATCATGAATGTCTCAAGTTCCTATACAATTTTGCACTACATCAACCATAACATTCTTTTTTTCGACACATTTTTTCTCTTAGCCAAAATTCACATATTCAAATTTCTTTCTTAATAACAATTCTTCACATTTACACTTTTCTTTAACCCTATATTATCACAATTGATAATATGCCCAATTGACAAATTTATTGTGCTTAATTTTGATATATTTTTTAATGAGATGCCACTAATTTTGGGTTTGTTATTTTATCTTTTATTAGGTGCAAAACAAACTTGAAAAGGTTGAAAAGAGTCAAAAACGTGGAATGCCAAAAGAATTTTGGGCTGGAGAAAAATTAATAGACAAAGACTTTGGGAACTTTTATTCTGATATTTTAATTGTAGAACAAGTAAGATTGTTTACATTGTTCGGTTTCTCTGTGTTTGTGGAGCCTAACTCATTGAGTAAATCCACTACCTTTAATCCCAATACAAGTGATTCAAGTATTATCATGCCCTGATATAGCTACTTCACTTTTATATTTGAAGACCTAGATCACTCAGAGAACTCAAACAGTAAAGAAAACTTGTTTACTCTCTCAAATGTACTCACAAATACGTTCCACTATAAACAAATTAGTGCTCTCAATACTCATTTACAAAACCTATGCAAGTCTTTCAATATGTAAAAAGGTTGAGACTTGATAACAAACTAAAGATCAATTACAATCTAATCTCTTATTTATAATAGCTAAATTAGCAAGATACAATATAATAATGACCAATGTAAGATGGACGGTTGGAGACATATGTCTTTAATGTTATCCTGATCCAATTTCCGCAATCCAAGGGATCCAACTCAATCCAATCTTTAAGATAAGTTGCTTCAAATGGATTTCTCTTGATAGATAGGTTTGCAAACTTCCACAATATTAACATCATTTAAAGTCCAATTTTTTTTTTTAATTATTAACTTCAAATATGATAAGTTGTTTGTCACAGCCACTTCAAAAACTTGCTCTTATTTGTTCTTTTAATTACTGGATTTCAATTTTTGAAGTGAATCCCTGAAACATTGAAGGTGAAGGCAAAATTCAAAGTCGTCCAAGATTCAACTAATTCGTCTAATACTATTTTTTAATGATTGCATGATGCTTTATTTCAATTTTTATTTTTATATAATGAGAAAATGTCTTATAAAACTAGTTGGAATTTGAATATTATTCAAGTATAAAATATTGCATTATTAAATAACTAATAATATTAATAATTATTATATGTTAACATAAATATCATTACAATTAAAATAATTTTGTGCAAATGAAAACCTTTGAACTATATAAAATATTTTGTCTTTTTCTTTGATCACCATTTAGTTTTCAAAATTTTAGGATTTTAAAAGTTTTCTTAAACGAGTTGCATTATTTAGCTTATAATTTTTCATATTTAAAATTAACTTGCTAAAAAAACCTTTTATTCATTAAACTATTAAAAATCATACTTTGTAACACGATGTTATATTCCTAGTGAATAGTGAAAGTTTAACTTATTTATTTATTTTATTATAAGTATTTTATTAACAATTTATACATGTATGATTTAATTGACACCTATGAAAACTCTTTAGTATGATTGTAAATGAATTGAGCTTGAATGAACAGACCCTTGCTCATATTCGTTTGTTTATTCTTAAAGTACTTGTTCGTATTCGATTCATGTTTGTTAAGAATTTAATTTATTTTTTGTGTTCATTTATTTAAAAATGTGTGCATTCGTGTTCATTTTTCAAGTTAAACAAACATATAATTAAACATGTTCACGAACAATGTTCATGAATAATAAATAAACAAACTAACAAAATATATATTTAGATATAAAATAGTCAAATATAAATATAAATAATTATATTATAAATAAAAAAGAACACAAATCATAATAATTTTATTAATATATACTAATGGAACAATAAATGAGCTTTAAGTGATTTATCAAATGAGATTTAAACAAACATAAATGAACTTATTCATAAACATAAATGAATTGAACAAACTTTGTTTGTGTTAGGTTCATTTAATAAACGAGCCTCAAAATCCTATTCATATTCATTTATTTTACTTAATAAATCAACAAAAACTAAACTATTCATAAATATTTTATTAATTACTCTGTTAATTTACACCTTACCCTCTAGTTTAATCACCGGAATAACTTCATAATATCATAAATATCAAACCAAATAAATACTTAGAAAACTAGTAATATAATCTATTTTGATTCGCTTTTATATATAAATAAATATATATGTATGTATATATATATACATCATATATCACTTAGTATAGTTTTGAAACAAAATTAAGTAAATAATCTTAATAATTCCGACAATATATTATGGTTCGAGAGAAAAACATTAAGTTGGAAATCAAATTACATGGGTCACAGATCAAAGCTCATGATTAATGCACAAAGAGGGTCTCATGGAAGTCAATTAATTAAATAAGATTCATTCCACCCACTTGAACTGACACGATTCGTGGAACATACGGAGAAACCCATCTACTTGAAATCTTGGTGGCTAAGTGAAACACTTAAGAAAAACTAGGGTTGCCATGGTAGTTATGGAAATTAATCTTAGATATTAATAACTAGGGTTGTCATTGTAGTTATGGAAATTAAAAAGAATACAACACTCGGGTTGCCTCCCAAGAAATGCTCTTTCATGCATACGGTTAACTCGTATTTTAGAGCTGGAGCTCCTCTTTCGTTATTAATATCTTCACCAAGATCAAATTTGAGTCAATGACTATTTACCCTTGAATGTGTCGTATTTAGTATGTGTTATCTTTATCATGCCGTAAGACGGTTTTTACCACAAATGGGTCCGACCATCTTGATTTTAGCTTTTCAGGAAACAATGTAGGTCTCGAATTATATAAAGTACTTGATCTCCAATTGTGAATTGTTTAGGTTGCTGTAAACGAGCGTCGTGGTGTCACTTTGTCAATTCTTTGTACACTCTCAAGCTTTCATAAGCATTTGCTCGTCATTTATCTAGCTCATTTATTTGCAACATTCTCTTTTCACCTAGACGTTTAGGATTGTAATTCATAAATTTTAATGCCTAAAAGGCTTTGTGTTCGAGTTCTAGTGGTAAGTGGCAACCCTTCCCATAATCAAGTCTGTATGGAAATGTTCCTATGGGTGTTTTATATGCAGTACTATAAGCTCATAAAACATCGTCTAATTTTAATGCCCAGTCCTTTCTATTTGTCTCTATGGTCTTTTTTAAGATGTGTTTCAATTCTTGGTTTGACACTTCAACTTACCCACTAGTTTGGTATAATTTCAATTTTTAATCCCTAAAATATGTTCAAAATTATATCCAAACATTCCTTCTCTCAACACATGTCGAAAAATAAACAAATTTTTTTAAAAGAATTTTTAAAACAATGGTATTGTTACAGGCCAATTTTGACCCACATTAACTACAACCAAACAACCCAAATCAAATCCTTAAACCCAACAATATCCTAAACATCTAACATACAACCCATCAGCCCACATCTATTAAAATTAAAATCCTTACAAATAAACCTTAAAACCCAAGCCCATTTCCATACCCAACTAACAGCCCAAATTTTAGCCCAACAAACAGACCTAAATTCCACCTTCTATCAAACCCTAGCCCATCCCAATCAAATCAGCAACCAAACCCTAGGTGGGCCGCACCTAGGGTCTTCAGCCTTTTGACCTCTGCCACCACCCACCGCCACTCCTCTGTCAGCCACCTGCTCCACCACCACTTACACCTGCAAAATCAGAGAAGAAGTAACAGCAAGCAAGTAGCAAAATCGGGCTATAAAAGCCCCAAAAATGTAAAACTAAAGGAAATTTTTTTACTGGACATTTTTTGAATACAAAAAAAAATAGAACAAACAGAGACCCAAGCACCAATAGAAGCATTCGATCATAGCAAGAAATACTAAAATAGAGGAGTTAGATTCGGGATAAAGTGTTATTTTCGATCTATTTTCATTTTTTTTATTTACTTTTCGTAACTATATATTCATATAAAGATCCATTTATTTTCTTTTACCATTTATATATACGAGTATTAAAAAACATAAAAAAATACAAAGAAAAATAAAAAAATACCTTTATTTTGATTTTCCAGCCACCGTGGCCGGCGGCGATGGTTCGGCGACCGGACGGTGACCGGCCCTGTGGCCAGAAATCGCCCCTCTCCCTCTCCCCTCTCTTTTTTTTTTCTTCACTCTGCTGCAAATGAATTTTTTGAAAAAAAATTGGCCTTTTATAGCCTCCCAAAACGACGTCGTTTTGGGGGCTGCCTTTTAACCCCAAAACGACGTCGTTTTGCCCTTTACCCATACACCGACCAGATCCGACCTGCTCCAGGCCAGGATCCGCGTGTTTTTGAGCGAAAGGGCAATTTGCGCATTTGGCCCTTCCGCTTTTTCAAGCTTTTGCAATTAAGTCTTTTTTTATTTTTAATTTGGCCCCAAAATTTGTTGCGATTTTCAATTTAGTCCCCGCTAATGCGCTGCGTTTTGATGGGAAGGAATAATTGTTGTCTTGGTCCCCCTATGTTTTGTGCGCATTCAAATAAGCCCCTTTCTTTTGTTCTATTTCGAAATTCACCCTAAAACTCCATTTTTTAACTCAATTTTGTCTTTTTTTTTTACTTTTCTCATTATTTTATTTTAATTTTAATATTATGTATACTATTATATTTTATTACTATTATTATTATATTTATTATTTATTAGCATTATTATTATTTTTACTTAACACTTATATGTATATGTATTATATAGTATTATTAATAGTTTTTTGTTATTATTATTTTTCTTAATATTATATTATGTATATATTCTTTTAATATATTAGTTATATTTTAAATTCTATATTACGTATATATATACATTTTTATACTATATTATGTATACATTCTTAAATATTATTAGTTATATATTTTTATATTATCATATATATATATGTCTAATGTTATATTACATGTATACTTTAAAACGCTATATCAAGTAATGTATGTATTATGTACAGTTTTTCTTAAATATTATATTATATGTATTTAAATACTAATACCATGTATATATGTTTTCAATATATAAATATATATGTTTACGTATATATAGCGTCACAAATTCTCTTTTATTATTTTTATTTTCCCTGTACATATTGTCGTTTATATATTCTTATTATTACTATATCTATTATTTATTAGTATTTTACTATTACTATTATTAGTATTATTTTTAATCAATACTTATATGTATATATTATATTTTTTAATACTATATTTTAATACCATATATATTGTGTATATTTCTAATACTATATTACATTTTTTACATATTATTTTATGTATATATTTTTAATAACTATATTATGTATGTATTTTTAACGCCATATTATGTACATATTTTTAATACTATGTATACACTTTTTACTTTTATTATTATGTATATATTTTAATACATATATGTAAATTTATATATCGTTATTATTAGTTATTATATTATTATTGTTTTCAATATATATTGTATATATTTTAATCTAGTAATATATGTTTTATATATATATGTTCACTACTATTTCATGTTTACATTATTACTATTATTATCATGTTTAATACCATATGCACTACTATTGTTTTATTATTATCACATATACATTGTTAATGTTTTACATATTTGCTTCGTATATTCTTAACTTTTTTATTATTATTTGCCTGTTCCGAATTTAGCCTATTAAATCACATCTTATTTCAACATCGATATTAGTTTTCTTTTTATTTTTTTATTTAAAAGTATTTTCATTCATTTTTTTTATTTCAATAAATAAGGTAACGTACCGACTTAACATTAAGTCGTCGATTTCATCGCTATGTTGGGTGAACATCATCGGCTCGTGTTAAAAACGGAACGCCCTTCTCAAAAGAAACCGAAATTTTAAAAATTCTCGTATTTTGATCGGATCACGATTAAAATTTAAATTGAACTCGCATTTTTGAAAATTAAGACAACACATGTTTAACGAGATACCAATTTTGGACGTTGCGAGAGTACTAATACCTTCCTCGTGCGTAACCGACTCCCGAACCCTATTTTTTCTCTGGCTTTTGACGTAGACCTAAATTTGGCCTTCTTTTTGTTTAAAAAATAAATTTCCTTTTAAAAAAAGAGGATTTATTAGGTGTCCGATCACACCTAGGAAAAAGGATCGGTGGCGACTCTCTTTTTTAAAAATCAAAAATCGATTTTTCAAATTTTCAATAAATCTCCTCAATTAGCGACCAAAGCAAAAAACTTTTACGTCGCTACAGGTATAATTTCAGTTTTAATCCCTACAATATACTCAAAATCTATACATTATATATAAACGTAGTGCCCAAACATCACTTCTCTAGACACCTGTCAAAAAACAAACAGAACTCTCTCTCTTTTTAGACTTTAAAAACAATGGTATAATTCTAGTTTTAGTCCATAGAATATGCTCAAAATTTATATACCTATATCATTGTGGCAAGTGGTATACGCCCATCATGCTTTTTTAATGGTTAATTTTTAGTTTTGGTCCTTCTAATATGCTTAAATTTGAGATTTAATCCTTATACTTTAATTTCTAACATAATTTGATCTCTATATTTTTATAATGTTATTAATTAGTTCAAATAATTAATATCGTGAACTTTTAATTGAAATGTTACGTGGATATATATAATTTGAAAGTGGATTTTTAAGTAAAAAAGTAGAGGATTAATTCTTGAAAATAAAAATAAGAGAACTAAATTCCAAATATACAAAGTGTAGAGACTCAGAGTACTAGTTATTTGAATCAGAGTGATCGGGTAGAGTGAGAACCAATTGGGGTATTGATCCTGAGAGAGGCATTAGACTGGTTGATTTGTGAGCCGATACAAAACTAGTTGATCCGTGAGGCGATACAAATCGGTTGAATAGGATTAAAAAATCAATTGAATTGTTTTTTTATTTTTAAATATATATATATTTTATAATTTTTAATAATTTCCTAAATCTAACTGTAATAATCAATGACCTGACCAATTTAACCACTAGTCTAATTTTGAAAACTTTAACTAAAATATATTTTCAATTTTCACTTTTTACTTTATAATTTAACAGAAAGAAATAATTATCCACCCAACATATAGCATGGGTGGACCATACTAGCAAAAATAATAGTTTACATAAAATTAGCAAAAAAAAACTCTAGACCCTAATCTAGTTTGAACAAAAATCCTCTTCCCCTACCTGGTGCCCCATTTCCTATTCCACTAATTAGGATGGAAAATTTTTTATTTAGGCTCTTTAAAGTTTATAAAATTTAAATTAATAAAAGTAAATTTATATTTTGACCTATTAAAAATAATAAAAAATTGATTTAATTTTTAAAAATAAAAATATATATAGATATCTGTAGCCACCAATAACTATTTGTTATGTGGCACAATGAAGTAAAAAATAAATAACCTTTTTTTTCACCTTTCTCCTCACAGTTCATTCGGGGTTTTTTCGTTCCCCTTGCAGTTGATCTGTCGTACTTTGGCTTTTCTTCTTTTACTTATTGCTTTTATTTTTCAGATCATTATTTGGTTTTTAAAGATGGGTATATGAGAGTTGTAATTGATAAAATATTTACCTCAAAAAACAATTTCTGGAACACAATTATATAACCCCTAAAACTAGAAACAAACTGAAAAGTATGACTTCCAAGGCAGTGCCTAACTTCACAGCTCGAAGGAAGGAAGCAAGAATTTCCAATCCTATTTCAGAAGCCAAACAACTGGAGAAGTACTTCACAAGCAGAAAATGTAAGTTGTACAACTTTCAAATACTCATATTGGAAAAGCAAATTAAGATACGAAGAACAAATAGGAAGCGAATGAAGTGTGAGGAGAAGGAAGAACAAAAATTGTTTATTATTTATTTCCAAACAAAGCTCTCCTCTAATACTAAAATGTTTTAATATTCTCCTAAAATATCAATCAACGTCTGGCCAACTGCCCTAACCACCTTGAGACGAGTCAATTTTTTACAGGTTTCCAAATCCCCATTCTTTCTGTTTCATTTTAATATTTAATAATCTTATCATCTGCAATATTAACATACATCCTTAGTTCACTATTTCTTTAGAAAAATCCTGTTCATCATTTAATATTTTGGACGAATACATATAATTATTAGGTGTACCAAAAAGTAATTGAAATAATAATATTTGATGCTTTAGTGTTAAGGACATGTTACCTTAGTCACCTATATACGCACTATCATTGTTGTTGATTCAAAGGAGGAGATGGCGGTGGAGAAAAGAGGTTGGTTTACTCTAGAGCGGCGGAAAATCATTTGGTAATGGTGATGGTGGTAGATGAGTTTTGAGTATTCAAAAGGAAGGAGAGGTAGGAGTGGGAAAGAGAAGAGGGAATTACTGTCCAACGATTGTTTATCCCCTTCTTAGGGGTGAAAAGGGATTTATATTTGGGTAGCCCTAAGGTGACACGTAGTGATCCTGGGTTAGCCCACCCGGTCACTGGTCTTAATTTAGGGAATGTGATATTACCCAAGTTTTAAGGTTTGAAGGTGACAAATAATGGTTGTCCCATCGATATAATTTATGTGTTAAAGGTGTGTAGTTCATGTGTTTCCTAAACTCTGATTAAATAGTACGCTCAGAAAAGATGT
Organism: Gossypium arboreum; assembly: GCF_025698485.1. Lineage (NCBI taxonomy): Eukaryota > Viridiplantae > Streptophyta > Magnoliopsida > Malvales > Malvaceae > Gossypium > Gossypium arboreum. Next base: position 6,098,530 of record NC_069081.1, read on the forward strand.
GTTTGATGGAGCCAATAACACTATATTTTAACAAAGTTAGCTTGGTGATGGAGGTAATATGTAACCGTTAATATTACTAGAAATCTTATCATAACGTATACGATTGAAAATCATATTTGTGTGACAAATATACTTACTAAAATTTCATAAAAATCTAAAAAATGTTTTAGTTCAAGTAGTAAAAGAAAAGATTTTATATGCATGGTATCTTCGGTTTAAAATTATTATATACAAATTTTATTTTTTATAAAAATATAAAAAGTCAAAAGACCCACAAAATCATATTATATTACTTTACAAATAAAAAGGTTTTTTGGTAATTTCCTAAATTAAGTTGGAACTTAGTTGATGAGCGACACCAACTCCATAAGGGTTTTATAAATAGCATAAATTATATTATTTTATATTTCTAATGTGTTTTACAATAATTCAAGATTTAGTTAAAGTTATCTAATTTAGTGGTGTTTTGATAATTATAAGTTAGTTCTTATTTGATAGAACATTGAAAATAATTATATTAATTAAAAAGTAATATTTTTATGATTTATTTTTATACATTTTTAAAATCCAAAATAAAAATAATTTGATAGAATTTTTCTATAAAAGTGTGAAAAATAATAAATAGATAAAAGTTAGAAAATATTTTCAATTAATTTTATTTTATTTTATTTTATTTATTTTAATATTATATTATAATATACAAATTTTACATTTAAAATTTGATTTTTGCTTAGAATAATGTGAGATATTTAAAAATAAGGATAAAATGTAAAAAAATAATTATAATTTAAAATCTATATTTATCAAACAATCTAATTATACTTCATAATTAATTTTAAATAATATAACAAATAAATTTATAATTTAAATTCAGAATTTAAAATTTCAATTTATCAAACACTATTTTAAAATTTTTTATTTACTTTATTTATTATCACGTTGATTAATAGCTAGCTGAGCTACGCCATTGGTTGACAATAGAATATGAAGCTAAATTAGCTGATTTAATGAAAAAATGTAGACAATAATTTAATAATAAAAATATAAATGATTTTATTTTATTTTCTAATTTGAAACTAGTGTTAGGATTCAAATCAATTCTATTTGATTTGTTCATTCAAAAAGAAAATACACAGCAGAGGGTGATATAATTAATCATAAATATATTATTTTCTTAAAAAGAAGGAAAAAAAAAGAAAAAGGAAAGTGAATTATAACTTAACTTCATTTTCTTTATCCTGGAATAATAGAAATAATTATAAAGTAGTAAATAAGGGCCAAATTATGATATTCTAGTGAAAAAGCAGAAAAACAGTAGTCAAGAGGCAAAGCTGAGTTCAAAGGGAAGAGGAGGTCAACCCGCAATAGCCGGTAAAAGGTTTCGCTTGTGTACTTCATTCGTTTCCTAAACAACCTGAGACCACGGGCTTCGCGCGAAATTTGCCAGTTCTATTAACGAACTTGCAATCTATGATTATATAAACAGAAACTATTCCTTCACTTATTATTACTTTTAAAAAATAATAATAACAAATCTTTTTTTTTCTTTTAAACAAAAAACAGAATATCTTTATAATCACCCCCAAATTTTTCTTAAAAAGTTGCGGAACCTGGTGATTGTGTTGTTCAGGTAAGTGCATTTCATTGCTTTCCACGGAATTTTGATGTTCCTTGAAAGTTTTGTGTTGTAATATGAAATTTCAATGTAGATTATGCTTTAGAAGAGAAATTGTGGTTAGAATCTTATCAAGGACTATGTTCATTATACTTGTCGCGAGTTTGATCCCCGATCCGATTCTCGAGTTTCAGGTTGATCTAGATTTGCAATGGAAGATCGACGTGGAATGTATTGATTTGAGAAGCAAAGAACTATGAAGCTGTAACTCTAGTGTTGGGTATAGGCAAGCATGGTGCTTTTAGGTAAAGGAGCAGTTGAATGACTCAAAAATCCTTTTTTGGTTGTTCAACATCGGTTTGATTCTTTTTCTGAATAAAAATAGATATCGTTTTCAGGGGTTGGACTTCTATAGGTAGATAATGTTCAAAGCAGTTGCCAACGACTACAAATGTTTTGGCCATCAACAATGGAAAAATTGATTTCAGAAGATTCAACCATAATCAACTACCAGGTTTGGTTTTTAACTGGATCGTAGGAATAAGAATTCTACTTTGGTCTTCCAAAGTACTAATAGATGCACTTAATTATGTCAGCTTTTGAAAGTGATCCAAGACCAAGTTTTTGTCCGAGTGAAAACCTTCGTGCCAGAAAGTGACAATCACAATATGGTGTACTGAACTAGTGTTTGAGATATCCAGTTTCGAAGCGATTCAAAGCTCCAATGATGCATCAAGAACCAGTAGTGAAGATTATAAGAGTGAAACATTGACTTTTGTTCATGAAGGCAAGAAAAACTCTTCAAGCTCCAGTTCTTTTTTCGCAGGAGATAGTATGGACTATAAGCCTGGTTGGCCCCTTCTGCTGAGGGGTTGCTCAGAAACACCACCTGCAAAGCTCGCCAGGAATATGTCCGTTGTCCAATGGGTTATGAACTTACCTAGTCGTTCCCCGCATCATACTCCTCGATGTTCAACCAACAAAGAAATCGAGCTGAGTGGCAATGGAGGTAACGATTATAGCAGCAATTCCTCTATGCAATATGAGTTGCAGAAATGCTTAGATATACCCCTGAGAAGAAATTCATCTTTTTTCCAATGGTTCGGTTATGAAGTTTTAAAAGCTGCAACTGCTGAGTTCTCATCAGGTTTTTATCCCTTTGATGTATTCTGTTTTACATTTTGTGATCATTGTTTTTGAGTAACGTTCTATTTCATTGCAGAGAATCTGATCGCAGAAGGAGGGAGCAACCGTGTATATAAAGGGATCCTTCCGGATGGTAAGGCAGTTGCTGTTAAGATCCAGAAGTCATCGAAAGATGCATACAAGGATTTTGCCAACGAAATCGAAATAGTCTCCTCACTGAAGCATAAACACATAAGGCCTCTAGTTGGTGTCTGCGTTAAAGATTATGATCTAATATCTGTCTATGATTTCTCATCTAAAGGGAGCTTGGAAGAAATTCTGCATGGTACAGCTCCCATGTGTCCATTTCCTCGGTAAAAGTTGCTTTGAACCATACCGATGCAAGCTAATATATAAATATATTGTAGGGAAGAACAAAGATAAACATCCCTTGCCATGGAAAGTGAGATATAACGTGGCTGTTGCCATTGCTGAAGGCCTAAATTACCTACATAGTGAGCATTCTCGACCTGTTATCCATAGAGATGTCAAGTCTTCAAATATTCTTCTTTCAGATGAGTTTGAAGCGAAGGTAATTTAAATTGTGTTTACTGGAATAATGTTTAGTTGAAATGAAATATGTGACAAATTGATTCAACATGACAGTTATCTGACTTCGGACTAGCAATATGGGGACCAACTGCTTCATCATTTCTGATTCAAGCTGATGTTGTTGGGACATTTGGGTATTTAGCTCCTGAATACTTTATGTATGGCAAGCTTAGCGACAAGATTGATGTCTACGCTTTCGGTGTTATTCTACTTGAATTGCTATCAGGGAAAAGACCAATAAGCTTTGAGAATCACAAGGGCCAGCAGAGCTTGGTCATGTGGGTAGGAGTTTTTCTCTGAAACAATCATCTTTCAAGTTCTTTAGATGTGCATAAAATTTACTGAAAGTCCTTGGATTTCAGGCAAAGCCGATGATAGAAAGTGGAGATATGAAAGGCATACTGGACCCTGATTTGAATGGAAATATCAATGCGACTCAGATGCATAGAATGATGATAGCAGCAACTCTCTGCATCACACGGTCAGCTCGACTCCGGCCGAATATGAGTGAGGTAATAAAGCTATTTTAATATCTTTATAAAACGTCTTTGAACTGACTGAGATTTCAATTAAAATTTGCACTATTTTGTGTTTAGGTATTGGAGCTCTTAAGAGGGGAAGAAGCCATTGAAAAATGGGCTGCGACACAAAATGAGAACAAAGAAAGCCAAGAACATAATATCGACGATGGTGACGATGATGAAGTTTATCCAAATTCAAGGGCAGATTTACATTTAAGTCTTGCAATGCTTGATGTCGATGATGATTCGACATCATTTAGTAGCATGGAGCAAAGCAGTAACATTTCTATGGAGGAATATTTAAAAGAAAGATGGAGCCCATCATCAAGCTTCAATTAGATTCTGTTTTTACATGTTTTGACATCTCGTTTGATAACAAAGTTTGGGATATGTTCATACATGTACAGTATATAAAGTGACGAGAAGAAGAGTGTTTTTCTTATTGAACCAACATTCCTAAATAAATGAGAACAAAATTAAATTCAAATGATAAGATAATTAAAAAAAAAAACTAACAGTAATTTGTTTATGAGGCCCCTTAGTTGTAATAAAATTTTACAGTTAAACACTTGTAACATTAAGTAAGAGATAAAATCGAAAAGATTTAAGTTGAGTTTAAAGAAATAGACACTTATTAATAATTCTTGAAGTACCAATGAAGTAAACTAATGATTATTAAAGAAAACGAAATCTAAACTTACCTAATTACTCTAACATGATCTTCGATAGAATGATATAGTAGTAGCCAATGGAATGTTCCGAATGATTGGTGATTCTAGTCTTATTTGGTTGCTAACAAATGTGTTAACCTAACCCAGACCGATGAGGATTCCAAACAAGTAATATTACATTTGTTACCCCCATGACATCTTTAATTCCTTTGAAAATTACTACATCATTACTTATCCACATTTAAACGTGTCATATACTTATAAACCAATATACCATATATGTTCCATCATTCATATTTTCATTTGTATAATATAGTAGTATGTCTAGCTCAAAAAACACATCAACTTAGACATAACACCTTTAGGTCATACACAACTAGATAGACCGTTAAAATTTACTAATCGAAGTAGAGTAAATTATCAAAATAGTCACTTTTATTTACGTTTTAGTCACTTACGTTAACATGTTGTAACATTTTAGTCACTAAGCCATTAATTAATAGTGTAACGGTAAACTGATGTGGCATGTTAAATCATCATTTCAAACAAAAAATTTAGGTTAAATGATATAATTGATCTCCATATTTTTTTATTCATTTTGAGCAATTTAATTTTTTTCTTTTATGTTTTTTTAAACTTTTTTTTTTCTTCATTCTATTCTGCTCTTGCTGACCTAAAAACCAAATCAATACTTTTACATTGTCTAAAATACGAGAGACAAAATCAAAATCTCAATTCAAATGTTATATGATTTTTACTAGTAATATAAATAAGCTTTGAACTGCATATTGCCCTCAGATCCAAATATGATTTAAGAAACGAGAAGCAACTAGGGTTTTGAAGACTACCGACTCAACTAATTCGAATAGTACTCCAACACAAAGCAATTAAAAATTGGCCCCTTTTTTTTTTTTTCTCATTTTCTTATCCATATTTCTGAAACAAAATAGTACAAAGGAACACTAATCACATGAAAACCCAACTTCAAGTCAGCGTTTTCAGAAGTCAAAAGGGAACCCCAATTTCATATTTTCAGGATGATTGGCTCTTGATATCAATTGTTGGAAATATGAACTAAAAAAGAAAGGAAAGTAGAGAAGAAACGAGTATGATAACAATATAAACAATCTGGTAATATTTTTCATGATAAATTCAACAAGAAAAACATTACTATTTACAACAAAATTTCTTTCCTCGTACTCTACTAAAAAAAGTCTAATCTCCTAAAAAACAGGAAAACATAACTTGTACACAAGGTTAACATGACAAAATTAGCATCTAAACATCTATTCAAAGGAGAAGTCAATCATTTGCGCAATGTACCACTCGCATGAGTCAGTTTGCCGCCAATCACTTCGCAGCTTCATTATCTGCAAGCATATTCTGCAGATCAGCTTGCATGCATGAGTCAGTTCGTATGTTGTCTTCAATCTGCAACTCATGTGTCTGCAAGTTTGTTCTCGCTTGGACAGTCCTCCAATCTTGTTGCATATTTACTATCCGCAACATGGCTGTCTACATGATAGTTCGCATATTGACAGTCCGCAAGGCAATTCGCCAAAGGACTGTCCGCCAAGATATTCACATTTGGAAAGTTCGTCAGATGTGCTCGCCATTGGACTGTCCACCATATTTGTTCGCTATTTGGATTATCCGTCATGTACTGTCTGCCACATGTCTCCGTCGTTGCATGGTTGGTCATCTCGCAATGGGTACAACGTTTTGCTTCAAACAACTGTCTTAGATTAGATCTTGTCTTCCTCTGTATAACAACTTCTTGGAGCATGCACCCTTTGTTGCTACTGTTCCAGATTTAGTTGAGCGGTGGAGGAAATTTATTATTAAATCCTTTGATATGTTTTTGTGGTTTTAGAATAAAACAAGAATCTCAACTACATAAAATCTTTTATTTTATTATTTTTCAGATTGTCTTTTTTTCTTATCTCAAATCTCTCAAGAAATCTGTTAAGAAATGGCTTACATGTAGCTAAGACTGTTTTTTGGTTGCAGCACGACATTATGCTAACTTTGGTTGTTTTTGTTGTTACTTACTTACAGTTGAACTAAGCTTGTAAGATGTTGTTGTTATTAGGTGCTGATTGACTTGATTAAATCAGCTTATCTATGTGTAGAAGTTTAGTTTTATGAGTTTCAAGATGTATTAGTGGTCTTAGGTAAGTATTAGGTGATAGTTTTTTTTCCCTGATTCAAAAAAGCCAACAATTTGTATCAAAAGCCTGCTTCTTAGGGGTCCATTTCTTTTTCTTTTTTTTTTCTTCTGTTCTCAAGTCAATATGCCTTCATCTAATTTCTCTCCAACTCCACCACCAGTGTTCAATGGTGAAAGCTACTACATTAGGGTAGTAAAAATGAAGACTTACCTGCAAGCATTTGATTTATGGGAGATTGTGAATGCTAATCTTGAACCGCCACCTTTGAGAGCTAACCCCACGGTAGCTCAGATCAGGCAACATTCTGATGATAGAACCAAGAGATACAAGGCAATGTAATGCCTTCAAAGCAGTGTGTCAGACTTGATTTTTACAAGGATTATGACCTATGATACTCCAAAGCAGGCTTGGGACAAGCTTAAAGAGGAGTTTCAAAGCATAGAAAAACAAGATAGCAACAACTTATCAACTTGAGGAAAGACTTTGAAAACGAGAAGATGAAGGAGACCAAGATAGTAAAGCAATACTGAGACAAGATCATTGCTGTTATGAACAATATAAGACTGCTTGGGGACCAATTCAATGAAAGCAGAATAGTGAAAATGTTATTGTAACCTTACCTGAGAGATATGAAGCTAAGGTTTCTTCCTTGGAAGACTCAAGAGATTTGTCAACAATTTCTTTGACTGAGCTGATTAATGTATTCTATGCCTCAAGAACAACTAAGAGCAAAAAACAGGAGCAACATCATGAATGTGCATTTCAAGCCAAAAGCAAAGGAAGCTTGAGCTTCTTTAGTTACAAAGGGAAAAAAAGCTGGGCAAAAAATAAAGAGAAGTCTTAAAGAGATGGTGGAAAGAAAAAATATCCGCGTACCATGCTCTCATTGTAAAAAGACCACTTATTAGAAGCATACTATTGGTTCAAGTTTGATGTGCAATGCAAAGCTTGTAAGTAGTTAGGCCATATTAAAAAAGTGTGAAAGAGTAGAGGCCAACAAAAGAAACAACAACCACAACAGTTAAACACTCAAGTTCAAGTAGCTTAAGAAAGCCATGCTTAGGGGGAGCAAGTGTTTGTAGTTTATTGTTCTGCATTTAGAAGAAAGAACATAAAAAGGTAGTTGATTGATAGTGGTTGTACCAACCACATGACTCTTAATGCGAGTATCTTCAAGTTGATTGACAACAACTTCAACTCAAAGGAGAAAGTTGGCAATGGACAGTACATCAAAGTAGAGGGAAAATGAGATGTCTTGATTGACACTCCTTCAGGTACTAAACTTGTCGACTCAAATGTTATTTTAGTACCTAAAATAGATAGAAATCTACTAAGTATTGGTCAATTACTTGAGAAAGGGTATTCGATTGTGTTCAAGAACAAAAAATTCTTGATTTGTGATCCAAATGGATGTAGGTTTATGTCAGTGGCCATGACTAATAGGAGCTTTGTTGCTGATTGGAATAAAGTAACTGTTGGTGCTTATACAACTACATTGGATGAGTTTGATTTGTAGAATAGGAGGATGAGCCATGTCAATTATAGATCCTTACTTCAGTTATCCAAGAAGGATTTGGTTGACAATTTATAAAAGTGGTTGAGCAACAAAGTGTTTGTGAAGTGTGCCACTTGGGAAAGCAAGTTAAGCTTCCATTTCCAACAAACAAATTTTTTGATGCATCTGTTATGCACATGTTCTTGCTGTTAAGAGGGACAAATTAGAAAAGAGGGCTTAACCAGGCATCTTTGTGGGCTATAGCAGTGTCAAGAAGGGCTACAGAATACTTAATCCATTAACCTACAAGGTTTTTGTAAGTAGAGATGTAGTGTTTGATGAGAAGTCAACATGGAATTGGGATAAAGCTAAGTCAGAAAATGTTGCTTAAGATTTAATAACTAGGTCAAATGAAGCTGATCAGTTTGAGCAAGAAATGGATTTTGATGATGTACCTATCAGATGAACCAGATTAATCAGTGAGGTGTATGAAAGGGCTGACATAACTACTATTGAGCCAGTTAGTTATGAAGAAGAAGAAGCATTACAAGGTTGGAAGGAAGCTATGTTGGATGAAATGAATATGATTTACAACAATCAAACCTGAGAGCTGGTTGAAAGGCAGTTCACAAGAAAGTCATAAGGGTGAAATGGGTGTTTAGAGTGAAGCACAATGCTGATGGAACCTTAAACAAGCTGAAGGCAAAGCTAGTTGTGAAGGGTATCAGCCAAAAGTATGATGTTGACTACTTTTAAACCTTTGCACTTTTAGCAATATTAGATGCTACAAGACTTTTGCTTGCTTTGGCTGCTCAAAGATGGTGGAAATTACATCAACTTGATGTGAAGTCTGCCTTCCTTAATGGATTCCTCATGGAGGAGATATATGTTGAACAACCAGATGGCTTCAAGGTGGCTGGTGAAGAAACAAAAGTGTACAAGCTTAACAAGGCTTTGTATGGCTTAAAACGAGCACCAAAGGTCTGGTATGATAGAATTGATAACTATCTGTCAAGTTTGGGATTTGAGAGAAGCATCAGTGAGCCAACTTTATATGTGAAGAAAGCTGGAGAATAAACTCTTCTGATAGTCTCCTTGTATGTGGATGACTTGCTAGTGACTGGTGGGAGTGATGATTTGCTAGTTGAATACAAAAGGAAAATGGAGAATGTATTCAAAATGTTTGATCGAGGTGAAATGACCTACTTTCTTGGTATGGAGGTATCTCAAACTCAACAGGGCATTTTCATAAGTCAGAAGGCTTTTGCCTTGATGATCTTGAACAAATTTTGCATACAAAATTGCAGAGCATCTAGTACTCCAATTGCTATTAGTGAAAAACTCATGAGCCAATGTGATTTTGAAAAGGTAAATGAATTTGGTTATAGAAGCCTTGTGAGGTGTTTACTCTATTTAATAGCCTCAAGATTTGATATTGTATTTGTTGTTAGTCTTTTGTCCAAATTCATGCATTGCTGTAATATGACTCACTTTCAAGAAGAAAAAAAGGGTTCTAAGATACATCAAAACGACTCTAAGCTATGGAGTCGAGTTCACCAAGGCTGATGACATGAAACTCGTTGGTTTTGTGGATAGTGATTGGGCTGGATCCATTGATGATATGAAGAGTACTTTAGGGTACTTGTTTACTTTAGAATCAACTGCTTTCTGTTGAAGTTCGAAAAAGTAAACCATAGTATCTCAATTAATCAACAGTTGAGGCTGAATATGTTGTAGCTGCTACAACTGTTAATCAAGCCATTTGGCCGAGGAAACTCTTGGTTGATTTAAACTTGCACCAAAGAGAAGCAACAGAGATTAAATGTGACAATCAATCTACTGTGCACTTGCAAAAAATCTAGTGTTTCATGGTAAAACTAAGCATTTCAAGGTTAAGTTTCATTTTGTCAGAGAAGTGGAGCAATCACATGAGATCAAGCTGGTTCATTGCAGTTCTGAAGATCAATTGGTTGACATCTTGACAAAACCTCTTGGAACACCAAGGTTCAAGAAGTTAAAAGCCAAATTGGGAGTATGCAACATGAACGTCAAGGAGGAATGTTAAGAAATGGCTTACATGCAGCTAAGTATGTTTTTTTGTTGCAGCACGACAGCATGCTGACTTCGGTTGTTTTTGTTGTTACTTAGTTACATTTGAACTAAGTTAGTAAGATGTTTTTGTGATTAGGTGTTGACTGACTTGATTAAATCAGCTTATCTATGTGTACAAGTTTAGTTTTATGAGTTTCAAGATATATTAGTGGTGTTAGGTAAGTGTTAGGTGATCGATTTTCTTTTCACTCCAGTTATTTGCTTGTATATATGTAAGCTTCAATTGCCATCTATGGGATGATGAATTTTTTCAGCCATTTTTTTTCTTCTCTGTTTTGGTCCTAAACAAGCACTTATCCGTTGTGGGCTTTGCTTGGAAGCTTTGAAAACGTGTAAATACAATGAATGTAAACCAAAGCGACAAAGCCGAAATTGCCAGACATCCAAAGCCAAAGTGTTTTGATACTATTATGATTGTAGCACAATTTTCCATTAGAAAAGTAGAAACGAATCATGGGGTCCAATCTCACTGAATATAATAGCAGTTGAAAAATAAGCCCCAAAAGAACTAAATGCTTTATTGAAAATAGCCACTTCCAGCCTCTCGTTGCACTGGTAAGTGGAGTGTGGACCACCCTAAACATTAAGCTCCACACCATTTTCGCTGCTCAAATTCATTACAACTTCGACTATCCGATTAAATGTGAAAACAACTGGTGAACTATCACAAAGTTTTCTTTTGCATGCCAAGGAATATCTGCTTGGAGTAATAAAAAATTTAATATTTTTAGCTAACATCTTGAATTTTAAATTTTATAATTGATATTAAGCACAATTTAATTTTAAATTTAATCAAAACTTAATATAATTATAAAAAAAAAACCTACTATCATTGAAAAAAAACATAACCTTTACATATAATGATATTTCGTTTTTTAAGGTATAAGTATAATTTGCAAGTAATTTGTATAACTACAATTCAATTCAATCGGGATAATGCACCAATAGAATTTCAATTACAATCAATACACAGTAGAACCACAATCAAAATCAAACTATTACATACACAAACAGACATACTAATATTTAGATAGGACCACATGTAACTTAAGTTATACTGTATTTGCTTATAAGTCTTATATAAGGCTAAAGTTGGTGGTTCAAGTTACTTAACACATCAATTTGTCACACACTGATAATTTTGATAATTCTCTGGTGCTTAAACTTAGTAGGTTCAATTCCTATTTCTAAGTGGTTATTATCGATCATGTGGGTTCCATCGCTGAATCCTCTTGAACGAGTATTTCATTGCAAATTAACTACTCGAAAGACAACTGTACACTTATGATAAAATATGCTTCAAAGTTATTTTGATTTTATGAGTGTGTATTGCAGCCGTTTCACTTGGCCCCAAAATTTCGTTAAGATTAACTGTGATGCTTCGATAGATAAAGATTGTACCATGGTTGGGATTTCAATAATTTGCAGAGATTCCAATGGTTCGGTTATTGATTGGAGTAACGCTATTGTCTCAGCTAGCTTTATTGAAGTTGCGAAAGACTTGGCAGTGCGTGAGGTTTGTTCTCTCTTCCTTCTTTAAGGATGGACAAAAGTTAACATCAAGTATGACCGTAAAGATTTGATCAACTAGCTTAACTCTCTGGCTTCCATTGTGGCTCAGCGATTCACTACTGTTGTGGATGATAGTCGACATATTATCCGTAATCGTCCTATGTTCGGTTCTCCTTTATGGTTAAAGAGGCAAACAAACTCACTGATAAACTTGTGAAATGTACTCGAATGGGGCAATGCCTTTCAGATTGGGTTATGGTTGCTACCACTCAACGGTAGCTACTCTTGTATCTGGTTGTTTCTGCTAAGCTGGTTTCGAGTTTCGAGTTTCTAGTAAGCCAAAAACATCTTTTTTTAATTGATTAAATTAAATTATTTTCATTTTCAATTTATATTTTATTTTGTTTCTATTTTTGGTAATCTAGTTGAGGAGAAATGATTGTATGAAACAGTGACGCCATATCATCTGTATCCCTTTCCAATAGTTTTATGACACATCAGTACTCTTATCCTAGTTGAGTGCTCTCTTCAACTTAAGATTCAAATTTTGATTGTTTGGAAAGTTGCTGCCATTCATTCCATTCCATATCTTATTATAACGAAACTGTTTCTTTATTTTGTCTTGTATGAGTTCTATTTATGTTGAATTCAGTCGACTTTGACATATTTGACAAAACTAGAACATGGATCGACTAGAATGCTAAGACTCACAACTGAATTTCTTAATGTGATTGAATAAACATAAAAACCTTATTATTAAAATGCTATATTTTAAACATAAATATTAGTTATATTCAATAGATTTTAAGAGCAATTAAAAGATTGATTTATGAAGACTTTTATGTACTCTTGTATTAGCCTATAAAGAGGCTGCTTATAGCTTCACTTATGTAGAAATTTTGGAGTGTTTTTGTGACCAATTTTGCTATGCTCTTGTGGTTATTTTGTGACTCTTTTAGGTATTATTTGGAGAGTTTATTGATTGTATTGTGAGGTATTTAGGTGGGTGATTTGTGACAATTAGGGTCGGTATTAAGGTTGCAATTACTTCTTTGTGTAAGAGTAGATTAGACTTAAGTCAATAGGTGATCCAGGCAATTGTTAAATAAAATTATTCTTGGACAAGGCTCTACAAACGTAGAACTGTTGTATTTGAGTTGCATTAACAAATATCTTATGTTAATTATCTTCTTATTTTGCTCCTTGCATTACTTTGCATTTAACGTTTCTGTTCGTTTCTATTCTAATGATAGTTGGAACAAAACTATTTTTCAAGTGCAAACCAAAGAATTTTTCATTGATTTAAACTTAATTAATATTTATTTTTATAATTTAAGTTTGATTTAATATAAAAATTTAAAATAGTCGTGTAATACCCCCTACCCGTATTTATTGTCGGAATAGGGTACGAGGTATTACCGGAGTTTACGATTTTTTTTTATATTCAATATAGCCCCTTTATAAATATCTAACTTTCCCTGCAATATTAAATCGAGACCAATCCACATCAACCAAACCAATTCAACATATTTTCAAGATAAATTCATGCATATTTATAAGATAACGTCATCACATACCCAAAACCAGGTTTGTTAACCATACCAATGGCTAATTCTACATTCATTTCACAGAATCATTTACTTTATTCGCTTATATATGCCATTGATTTCCAAAATAAAGTTTCTTTATATACCGAAATCCTGAGGTTGATAGTGTGATGTGTCTCCGACCAAATCCGACCTCCGAGCTCTTAACACTACAAAACAGGGAAAAAGGAAACGGGGTAAGCACTTTGTACTTAGTAAGCTCATGTAACAAGAATTATACTTACCTAATATTTTCAATACAATACAATAAACATTCATATATCCATTCAATGCATTATTACCCTAATATGCACAAACTCAACATTCAAGTTAGTACAATAATTTCCATGTACCAATAATATATACCATGATTGATGAGCTCATCAATACCATGATTTCCATTTCCTTGTTATTTTTCCATATTTATCCCATTGAATTTATCGGAATTTCGATGGATTTTCAGAGATACACTTTTAGTGTACATTTCCGGGTCCGTCAATTATTATTCATGTGCTCACATTTCCATTTCAGAGAGCACATTTCCATTTCAGAGAGCACACTCCCGCGAACCTCAACCTTGCAATGGATTACCATCGAGCTAAATCCTCGCAGCGACAATTACTCTAATGAGGTTGGATCCGAATTACCAGTCCAGGCTAAATTCAGACCCTAATTCGGATTATCCGTCCGGGCTAAATCCATTTTCCACATATTCTTCGGGAGGGCTATATTAGGACACCCGTCCGGGCTAGATCCTTTTTACCGTTAATTCCTTTTCAGAGATCCATCGAATTTTCCTTTCATTCAACCAGGATTTCTTCCCCTTTTATCAAATATATCAATGTTTCATAAATTTCCATATAATGAACATTCAAATCATATTCATATCAAAAACATGCATTTCAAGAATTTAAGAATATAATTCAAGTTACACGAACTTACCTTGATACTTGTTTGTAAACAAAAAAAATCTACTAATCCCGAACTTTTTCCTTTCCTCGATCTAGCTTCGTATTTGAATCTTCTGGATCTAAATAAATAAATGTAATTATCAATTTAATACATTTCATGTTCATATGCAACATTCTCTATAATTCAACTATTATTATTTATAGTTTATTCAAAGCTGTCTATTTGAGTCATAGTCACTAAATTATTAATAACTCGAGCTACGGAACTCTAAATTAAGATACGTTTTCCCTGAAACTAGACTCATATATATTCTTACCATAAAATTTTCAGAATTTTTTGTTTAGCCAATAAGTACATTTTATTCTTTAAAGTCACCCCTGTTCTGCTGTCTGACAGTTCTGACCCTTCTTAACTAAAAATTAATTATCTCTTCATACAGTATTCAAATGAAGTTCTCGTTTGTTTCTCTTAAAATAGACTCATTTAGAATTCTATAAATATAAATTTAAGCCCATAATAATTTTTCTTCAATTTTTTATGATTTTTCAAAGTCAGAACAGGGGAACCCGAAGTCATTCTGACCTTGTCTCACAAAATTCATTATATCTCAAAATTTACAAATCCATTGCTTACATTATTTCTTCTATAAGAAACTAGACTCAATAATATTTAATTCCATATTTTTTTCATCTTCTAATTCCATTTATAAAATTTATGGTGATTTTTCAAAGTTAGTCTACTGCTGCTGTCCAAACTATTTTTGTGCAAGTTGTTTATTACCATTTTTCCCCTAAGCTTTTAATAAATGATAATTTCGTCCCTACTCAATTAGCCTCTCAATTGAGCTGATTTTTCTCAATTAAAACTTTATTCTATCACCTTAAACTAGTTTACAACCTTTAGGAATCAAAATTTCAGCAATAGACTTTAATTCCAAACATTTTCACAATTAGGTCCTAAAAATCAATTTCTATTGAAATTACCTAATAAAATCATCTCATAAACAAATTAAAGCTTTAATTTCATTCTATTTCATCATAAACTTACAGCACTCAACCATGATGACTTTCAATTTCATCCATGAAATCAAAAACTAATGAATTTAATAGTAGGACCTAGTTGTAAAAGTCTTAGAAACACAAAAATTACTAGAAAAAGGCAAGGATTAACTCACTTGGTGCAAAAATTATGGAATACCAGCTTAGGGAACCCCCCCATGGGGTTTTTAGCTGTTGGAATTGAAGAGAAATGAAGAGAAATCTAGATATTTCCTATTTAGTCCTAGTTTTATTTAGTTAATTTTACAATATTCCAATTTTGCCCTTAATTTATCAATTTTCCTGCTGATTTCATGCCCTTGCCGTCCAGCACAAATAAATTTTGGGTCTAATTTTCTTTTAAATCCTTTCTCATTAGACTCTTAAGCTACTTAATCATTCTAGCAAATTTTACACATATTACAATTTAGTCCTTTTCATTTAATTGACTACCCAAACATTAAAATTTCCTAACGAAATTTTAATACTACATTACTAACATTTCATAAATATTTATAAAATTATTTTCGACTTGGTTTTACGAGGTCCCGATACCTTGTTTTTACCCAATTTCTTCAATAATTTCTTTTTTTAACTAACCACTAAATCGGTAAAATTTTTCTATTAATATTTTCATACGATTTTCCTATCATATCAATTTTCATGCAAAAATATTGAAATAAATTTCTCTTTAAATCGGATTTGTGGTTACGAAACCACTGTTCCGATAACTTTGAATTTAGGCCATTACAAGTCGAGTTTATTTAATTAAGAATATTTATTTAATAAGAAATTATATTATTTTGGCTTAATATAACTTTTGTACTAAAATTTGGCAATTATTTTTTCTAATTTGGTACCTAAGTTGATTTATGATATAGCAAAAATAATTAATGTATGATCAATATGTGATAGATGACATGAAATTTCTTTTTATAATTTAATGTTCAATTACTTTTAGTTTTATCTATATATTTAATTTAACATAATAAATTTATTTTATTTTGAGTTATTAAGACTTGTTTTCTTTTTCAATATCTATGGGATAAGCAATAACTCAATGAAACAATATATGAATGTCGAAACCATTTTTAAATCGAGTTTGAAATAAAACGGGGTTCGACTTTGAAAAACGAAAACAGGAGTCGCCACCAATCTTTTTAGGTGTTATTGGATCACCTTTTAAAACATTTTGTTTAAAAATAATTAGTTTCGGTCTATGAAATCAGAAAACGGGTTCGGGAGCCGGTTACATACGAGGAAGGGTTAGCACCGTCGTAACGCCCAAAAACTGGTACCTAATTGATTATCAAAATGTCTTTAATGTCGGAAATTTAAAAAATTTAAGATGCAATCCTTTTTTAAATATTTTTGACTTTGAAAATTAAGCTTCACTTGTATCAAATGAATCAAAATATTACATCCAATAAGTTAGGACACAATATTTTTAAGACATTTGACACTAAGTTAGTCCTTTTGGAAATCCCTATCTCGAAACAACGAAACGTCATATCCAGTAAGTTAGGACACAACGCTTTGAAATTCCAAGACAGTTGCTTGCATTTTGAAAACCTTAAAAACTTAGAAGGGTGCTTGATTATTTGAACTCAACGAGGAAAGTTGCAACCCAGTAAGTTAGGGCACTACTTTTCTCGAAACTTCCAAACACCAAGCATTTCCTTTATTTTTTTTTTTTGAAACCTTTAGGGTCTTGTTTTTAAAATCGATGTATGAAGGAGCATATACGAGATAACATGTTATAATAATAGGTAAATAAAAGCACAATAGCATAAATCTCATACATTAACTAACATATATATAAGAAATAAAACATGGCAAATTTTAAATAAGTAAAATATACATAAAAAAACAATATATATATTTGAGAAGAATAGATAAAAACACATAAACATGTAATGTAGCACCCCAAACCCGGCCCAAAAGTTATGGTCGGATCCGGCATGCCACATTAAAAGCGTTAAAAAAATTTCCATTCTAAATCCGAAAATCGTACTTGATGTTCAAAAGATTAATTCATTAAGGGTTAAAGTGAATGGAAGTCATGCACGGTAGGAAACCGGAAAAGAGGTGGTGAGTCCATCGGATTGCTATACCAAGCTTCCTTCGGATCCAATCCTAGACATGCATACCGCCATTGCCACACCTTAACGTCATGGATATTTCTAGGAAACCGATTTGATTAAGTCATTTTAGGAAAAGTGATTAATTTTGGAAAATACTTTCATTGGAAGCTTTATTTGTTGTCGTGTTATTTTGAAATCAATTGTTGTTTTTGAAAACGCGCCCTAAAGCTATCCAATTTCAACAGTTAAAAAGCTATCCAATTTCAACAGTTAAAATAAGTAATACCTATCTTAGTAATACATATTAAAAACCATCAAAAATAAATAAGCGGCCTTATTACATTTAAAAGCCCAAAACCTCAAACATAATTAAAAGGATGTCCAGTTCACGGAAGAAAATCAAACTTTGAGCGGTGGCCACTCAATTCCCTCACGACTCCAAGCCCACTATGGTTGGGGATTTCCTGCGTGGATGAAAATAAAAGGGGTGAGTTTGGGGAAACTCAGTGTGTAAGGAAAACCCATTCAAAGCCCAAGTCAGCTCAAGCCTATTAGGCCTAAGCCCATTCAGTAACAAGTGGTACTGGGCGAGCCCTTTCAGATTACAATAAACCGGGCCTTAGCCCTTATTCAGATAATGACATGGCCCATAGGCCCATTTCAAAATACATGCAACATCAAGAAACATATGCAAGCCCATTTAGGGAGACTACTCAACCCACCAACCACTACACTCCACCGTACCAGCCCTACACTCCATGTGGGGAATAGCTCAACCCACCCAACACTCCACACTTGCAAACTTGCTTTGCTCGATTATCAATAAATTGAGGCAAAGCCTCCAAGACGTGGACAAGCCACTTTCAGTACTTCCTCCGTCAATATCCCGCACCCATGCATCGATAATAACAACATGGCATGTAGTAAATAAAACAGTCAAACATGCATTTAGGTCAATTTAACCCTGGGGTATTTCAATAATTTATCTCTTAGGGGTAAAGCGTAAATTTTCCACTTTTAAAGGTATTTCAGTAATTTATCTATTTTAGGGTTTTTCATGCATATTCCTACCTTTCACGTACTACGAATCACGTCATCGAGGGTTCTTACGAATTGGGCCGTTGGCCCATCATTCCAATTTTGGCCCATTAAGCCCAAAAATATCGAGGCACGAAATCATGCACTTTGCGGTCCAAATTTTACAGCTTACCAAAACATTAATCGATTTACCTCACGAGCATTCGCTTTTCGCAAATCTACAAAATACCGATTTTCGGCATTTCGACTTTTTGACTTTTGCCGATCCAGACTAAGAAAGAGGGTGTTAGTTACACACCTGTTTGCGATGATATGCTGACGAGATCCACACACGAACTGCCTACAATTTGATTACTAACACGTTAATCTAACTATTCAAATACAAACTACGTATTAACTCCTTACAATATTCAGCCAACCACACCTACAGATCATAGTAAGCTTATAAGAAATCAATAAGCAACTCATTAACAAATTTTTGTCAATGTTTACCACATAATCATAATTTCACTGCAAGCTGTCTTCCTGAGCAACAGTCACTAAATCATTTATAACTGGAGCTACGAAACTCCAAATCAAGTTCCGTTAATTTTACCTGAAAATAGACTCATATATCTTCTATCCATAAAATTTTTAGAATTTTTGGTTTATCCAATCAATACCAGATTTTTCTCAAAGTTTCCCATGTTTCACTGTTTGACTAATCTGACCACTCTTCATTACGAATCAAATTTCTCATTGTACAGAATTCAAAATATGTTCTTGTTTATTTCATTAGAAACTAGACTCAATAAGCTTTAATTACATAACTTATTCAGCTTCTAATTCTTCTCCCAAAATTTATGGTGATTTTCCAAAGTCACGTTACTGCTACTGTCCCAAGCAGATTTATTACCAAATCACTCTTTCACACATACCTTGCATGCATGTTATTTAAACATGTATATCACCAATCAATCATCACATATCTATGATTTTACTTAAGAATAATCTCCATTTCATCATTTAAAAGCACAACATGTTAGCTGATTTTTCCCTTTAACATCTAAGGCACATGCATGCTCATTTGTTTGGCTCAACTTCACCTATCTTCCATTTTTCATCAAAAGAACATGAAACAACAAACATTTCCTTCATTTTAATTCATGACTAAATGCTCACAACACAACTAAAAATCAAAATATACTTCAATAGTTAAGGTAGAATCAAGAAGAACTCATGAACCTCAAAATAAGAAGCAAGGTACCAAGAACTTACCTTCAATTTTCCTCCTCCTAATGACCGAGTACTCAAGAGCTTTCTCCTCTCCTTTCTCTTCTCTAACTTTCAGCTATGATGAACAAAGATGGACAAAACTTTGTTCTTTTCACCCCTTTTTCTTTTAATAAAACTTCATATTTCATCTATTTAATTCTTTAATACAAAAGGCATGAAATTCTTATCATGAAACATTTACCTAACCCATTATCATGAAACATTTACCTAACCCATTATCATGGAACATTTACCTAACCTATTATCAATTTGTATCAATTTGTACCATAAATTATGGATATCAAGTGTACATTTTGTCTACAACAACATGATGGCTGGCCACTTCATGTAAAATGGGAAGTTTGTCATGCAAATCCTCCTATTTTGCACTCCTACTTATTTGGCCACTTCAATTTAGCCTATAGCATTTTCAAACATTTTCACATAGGTCCTATTTCATAATTTCACCCCCTTTTTCTTATAGAACAAAAATTAACTAAAATTGCCGGGTTCTATCTTAAGCTTGGGCTTTCTAGAGGCCTACTAACATAATTAAACCTATGCCAACATTCACAGGATTCCCGAAATTTGGGGCGTTACAACTCTACCCTCCTTAAAGAAATTGCGTCCTCGAAATTCACCTAATCCAAACAGATGAGGGTATTGCTGTTGCATCGTCTCTTCTGGCTCCCAAACTCAGAAGTTTCCCCTTCCTTAACTTGTTGAAAACGAGCGACCAAAGACTCATCGTTCAACTGTTTTTCCTTAATCTGATCCACCAGTTGGCCTCACTTGTAACTCACCATAGCAGACTTCCATTATCATACTGAGACTCAAACGAGCAAACATTGCTCTCGGATCGAATCTGACTCTACGACTTAGAGCATCGGCTACCACATTAGCCTTGCTTGGGTGATACTCGATCGAACAGTCATAATCCTTAAGCAACTCAATTCATCTCCTTTGCCTAAGGTTCAGCTCCTTCTGAGTCAACAGATACTTAAGACTCTTATGGTCAGTGTATATAATACACCTTTCTCCGTACAAGTAATGTCTCCAAATCTTAAGTGCAAATATCACTGCTGCCAACTCTAAATCATGAGTCAAATAGTTTCCCTCATGAGGCTTAAGCTATCGTGATGCATATGCAACCACCTTACCCTCTTGCATTAACACGCAGCCCAAACCCACGTGTGATGCGTTCTTCGTACACAATAAAATCATTCCTGGACTCATTTGAATTAACACAAGTGCTTCAGTCAGAACTTTCTTCAACTTCTCAAAAGCTTCCTGTTGTTTCTTAGTCCATACAAACGGTACTCCTTTCCTTATGTGTTTTGTCAGAGGTGCTGCCATCACAGAAAAACCTTCCACAAACCTTCTGTAGTATCCTGTTAGTTCTAGGAAACTTTGTATTTCCGACACCGTCCTAGGTGGCTTCCATTCTAAAATTGCTTCAATCTTTCGAGGGTCCACCTTAATCCCTTCGGTAGAGACCATATGTCCTAAGAAGGTTACCCCCTTCAACCAAAATTCACACTTGCTGAACTTCGCAAATAGTTCATTCTCCCTTAATACTTACAGCATTATACGGAGATGCTCATCATGTTTCGTTTCAGTTTCAGAATATACCAGGATATCGTCAATAAAGACGACTACGAACTGATCCAAAAATGGTTGGAACACACGATTCATCAGATCCATAAACGCTGTAGGAGCATTCGTTAGTCCAAATGGCATAACCAGAAACTCATAATGACCATACTGAGTCCTGAATGTCATCTTTTGGATATTTGCCTCCTTGACCCTTAACTGATGATATCCAGATCGAAGGTCGATCTTGGAAAATACAGAAGCTCCTCTAAGCTGGTCGAATAGATCGTCAATCCTTGGCAATGAATACTTATTCTTAATCGTTTGTTTGTTCAACTGGTGATAATCAATGCACATCCGCATCGTACCATCCTTCTTTTTCACGAATAGCACTGGTGCTCCCCATGGAGACACGCTTGGCCTAATAAAGCCCCTATCCAACAACTCTTGAATTTGAGCCTTTAACTCCACTAACTCCTTCGGTGCCATCTTATAAGGTGAGATGGACACGGGCGCCGTTCCAGGCAACAAATCTATTCCAAACTCAACTTCTCGGTTCGAAGGCAATCCTGGAAGCTCCTCCAAAAAATATCTTGGAACTCCTTTACGGTCCTAACCTTATCCACTTTCAGTCCCTCCTCTTCCGACTGACTTACAAATGCCAAATAGGCCTCACAACCTTTCCGAATCCACTTCTCGGCTCTTAATGCCGACACCACATTGGACAAATAATCCCTTCGCTCACCTATCACCATAACCTCCTCATCCTTTGTGGTCCTTAACACCATTCGTTTAACAGCACAATCCAGAGTCGCTTTATGCTTAACAAGCCAGTTCATTCCCAAAATGAGATCAAACTCTCCGAACGGTAACTCTATCAGATCTCTAGGGAAAATCTTACCTTGAGTTTCTAAGGGTACATCCCTATACAGTTTGTCTACCCTAACCGAGTGATTCAAATGACTTAGTACAGATACCCCACTCACAATCTCCTCAGAGCAGTCCAAGTTGTCCATAATCCGTTCTGTGGCCTCCAACCAATTTTCTGCCACATTCGGGGCTATACCAGACACGCCCCTAAAGATCTCTGTTCCGTTAGTCCCGAAGTCATTCAGAAATAGATCCCTGAATTTTGTTGCCCGAACTTGTCCCAGCAACCCTTTCTAGAACACGAAGCATTGCTTGTGACAGGGCATCATCCTCGGCACCGCGGTCATGAGACTCTACCTCTGTTGCCAGTGGTACCGGTGCATCCACCGCTGGCATATGTCTCGAAGACGAAGATACCACTCGAGCCCTTCCTCGGCCACGTCCACGGCCTCTTCTACGAGTAGCTCTTGTACTCATATCGTATTATCTTGATTACGAATTTTTATGCATCAATTAATATTCTAGTGTTTATTATAGATGTTTTATGAATCAGACAGTAATTCAGAGTTTGTTTTCGCATAATCGAAGTCTAGCTACAGTTTCAGTCTCTTATCATATTTTCCTATGATTTCAGTATCATCCTATCCAGGGTTTCAGTACAGACAGATAAGACAGAAAAATATTCAGAAGAGTTCAGAGTAATACTTACGAGCTTGGTAGGAGATTCGGAATGCCACCTTCTAAAGATCTAAATTTTGAAACTGCGTTTTTCACAATCTTTATAAAATTTTTGTTTTCAAGATCTAAATTTTGTAAACCCATTCCACAGCCGAAATTTGTTGTAATCGGCTCGATACCACTAAATGTAGCACCCCAAACCCGGCCCAGAAGTTATGGTCGGATCCGGCATGCCACATCAAAAACGTTAAAAAAAAATTTCCATTCTAAATCCAGAAAATCGTACTTGATGTTCAAAAGATTAATTCATTAAGGGTTAAAGTGAATGGAAGCTGTGCACCAGGTAGGAAACCGGAAAAGAGGTGGTGAGTCCATCAGACTGCTTAAGTACCAAGCTTCCTTCGGATCCAATCTTAGACATGCATACCGCCATTGCCACACCTTAACGTCATGGATATTTCTAGGAAACCGATTTGATTAAGTCATTTTTAGGAAAAGTGATTAATTTTGGAAAATACTTTCATTGCGGAAGCTTTATTTGTTGTCGTGTTATTTTGAAATCAATTGTTGTTTTTGAAAACGCGCCCTAAAGCTATCCAATTTCAACAGTTAAAATAAGTAATACCTATTTTAGTAATACATATTAAAAACCATCAAAAATAAATAAGCGACCTTATTACATTTAAAAGCCCAAAACCTCAAACATAATTAAAAGGATGTCCAGTTCACGAGAAGAAAATCAAACTTTCGAGCGGGTGGCCACTCCGAATTCCCTCACGACTCAAGCCCACTATGGTTGGGGATTTCTGCGTGGATGAAAATAAAAGGGGTGAGTTTGGGGAAACTCGATGTGTAAGGAAAACCCATTCAAAGCCCAAGTCACTCAAGCCTATTAGGCCTAAGCCCATTCAGAACACATGGTCTTGGGCCGAGCCCTTTTCAGACACAATAAACGGGCCTTAGCCCTTATTCAGATAATGACATGGCCCATAGGCCCATTTCAAAATACATGCAACATCAAGAAACATATGCAAGCCCATTTAGGGAGACTACTCAACCCACCAACCACTACACTCCACCGTACCAGCCCTACACTCCATGTGGGGAATAGCTCAACCCACCCAAATTTAACACTCCACGATTCTTGCCTTGCTGCTCGATTAACGATAAATTGAGGCAAAGCCTCCGATCGTGGACAAGCCACTTTCGAGACTTCCTCCGTCAATATCCTGACCCATGCATCGAGATAATAACAACATGGCATGCAGTAAATAAAAACAGTCAAACATGCATTTAGGTCAATTTAACCCTAGGGGTATTTCAGTAATTTATCTCTTAGGGGGTAAAACTGTAAATTTTCCACTTTTAAAGGTATTTCAGTAATTTATCTATTTTAGGGTTTTTCATGCATATTCCTACCTTTCACGTACTACTGAATTACGTCATCGAGAGTTCTTACGAATTGGGCAGTTGGCCCATCATTCCAATTTTGGCCCATTAAGCCCAAAAATATCGAGGGCACAGAAATCATGCACTTTGCAGTCCAAATTTTACAGCTTACCAAAAACATTAATCGATTTACCTCACGAGCATTCGCACACTCGCAAATCTACAAAATACCGATTTTCGGCATTTCGACTTTTCGACTTTTGCCGATCCGGACTAAGAAAGAAGGTGTTAGTTACACACATTTGCGATGATATCTTGTGAGATCCACACACGAACTGCCTACAATTTGATTACTAACACGTTAATCTAACTATTCAAATACAAACTACGTATTAACTCCTTACAATATTCGGCCAACCACACCTACAGATCATAGTAAGCTTATAAGAAATCAATAAGCAACTCATTAACAAATTTTTGTCAATGTTTACCACATAATCATAATTTCACTGCAAGCTGTCTTCCTGAGCAACAGTCACTAAATCATTTATAACTGGAGCTACGAAACTCCAAATCAAGTTCTGTTAATTTTCCCTGAAAATAGACTCATATATCTTCTATCCATAAAATTTTCAGAATTTTTGGTTTATCCAATCAATACCAGATTTTTCTCAAAGTTTCCCATGTTTCACTGTTTGACTAATCTGACCACTCTTCATTACGAATCAAATTTCTCATTGTACAGAATTCAAAATATGTTCTTGTTTATTTCATTAGAAACTAGACTCAATAAGCTTTAATTACATAACTTATTCAGCTTCTAATTCTTCTCCCACAATTTATGGTGATTTTCCAAAGTCACGTTACTGCTGCTGTCCCAAGCAGATTTATTACCAAATCACTCTTTCACACATACCTTGCATGCATGTTATTTAAACATGTATATCACCAATCACTCATCACATATCTATGATTTTACTTAAGAATAATCTCCATTTCATCATTTAAAAGCACAACATGTTAGCTGATTTTTCCCTTTAACATCTAAGGCACATGCATGCTCATTTGTTTGGCTCAACTTCACCTATCTTCCATTTTTCATCAAAAGAACATGAAACAACAACCATTTCCTTCATTTTAATTCATGACTAAATGCTCACAACACAACTAAAAATCAAAATATACTTCAATAGTTAAGGTAGAATCAAGAAGAACTCATGAACCTCAAAATAAGAAGCAAGGTACCAAGAACTTACCTTCAATTTTCCTCCTCCTAATGACCGAGTACTCAAGAGCTTTCTCCTCTCCTTTCTCTTCTCTAACTTTCAGCTATGATGAACAAAGATGGACAAAACTTTGTTCTTTTCACCCCTTTTTCTTTTAATAAAACTTCATATTTCATCCATTTAATTCTTTAATACAAAAGACATGAAATTCTTATCATGAAACATTTACCTAACCCATTATCATAAAACATTTACCTAACCCATTATCATAGAACATTTACCTAACCTATTATCAATTTGTATCAATTTGTACCATAAATTATGGATATCAAGTGTACATTTTGTCTACAACAACATGATGGCTGGCCACTTCATGTAAAATGGGAGGTTTGTCATGCAAATCCTCCTATTTTGCACTCATATTTATTTGGCCACTTCAATTTAGCCTATAGCATTTTCAAACATTTTCACATAGGTCCTATTTCATAATTTCACCCCCTTTTTCTTATGGAACAAAAATTAACTAAAATTGCCGGGTTCTATCTTAAGCTTGGGCTTTCTAGAGGCCCACTAACATAATTAAACCTATGCCAACATTCACAGGATTCCCGAAAATTGGGGCGTTACATGTAATTTAACCCATATTTAAGCATATTAAAAAAATGATGCATGATATACAATTTGACACATATATATAAAATAATAATAATATGCCCAACACTCAACATTTAATTATGAGACCAACATTTAATATATTGACATAATATATAAAAAAAAGGGTTGTGTATATATATTAAAATATAAATAAAGTGAGTAATTTTAAAATGTGTAAATTAAAATCAAATTTTTGGCAATGTAATGCTAATATAGTACACATAATAACTTTAGTTTTAGGATTATAATAAAATAATAAAATATAAATACTATGATATTGTACTATGTATAAGATAATAAACATATTTAATAATACATGAAAACATAGTAATTAATAATGAATTTTGAAATAGTATAATAATATATAAAATAGTAATTTTATAGTTTTGGATAAAAATATACATAGGTTTTAAAAATATAAAGGAAATAATTAATAAAATATTTAATATCAATTTAATATGAAAATAATAATGTGAATAATAATATACATGAAAAAATATATATTAGATAATAATAATATGAAATAATATATTGTTAAAATATAAAATAATATAAATATATATAAATATTATGTGATAAAAATATAATATAATAAATAATGAGTAATGATATATGTTAAAATATATATTAATATGATGAAAATATGAAGTAATATAATATAATAAAATATAAGTAAATAATAATATAAAATATAATACATAAAATCATATATATACAATTTAAAATAAATAAGTTATAAATAATTTTAAAAGGGATAAAGGGACTAAAATTAAATGAAAATAAAAATCAGTGGCTAATTTAATAAAAAAACGAGATCGGACCTAATTGAAAGGGCCACTAAAACCCTAGGGATTCATCGGGAAATTTTCCCTTGTCCCTAAACGGCATCGTGTCGTTATAGGCCTTAGAGCGGTTTCCGTTGGGACTAAATTGAAACAAAATTAAAACATTAGAGCTAAATCAAAAATAAATAAAATGAAATTATAAATATTAAAATTGCGAGAGGACTATTTGAGCAATTAACCCATTTACAAAAACACGCGAATCCTCCCCGGGTAATCGGGTCAACATGCGGATCCTAATGCTTCGAAACGACATCGTTTTTAAGCTTATCGAATTAAGCTAAAACGGTGTCGTTTTACCGATGTTATAAAAGTAAAACAAAAGCTTAAAATTTTCATTTTTCAAACACTCATAAAAAAAAAATAGAAAGAGAAATCTAAAACTCTCTTAGAGCTCCGGCCTAGGGCCATCCTGGCTCGTCCCAGAGCACCACCGCCTTCAACCTCACGCGCCTCACGCACCACCGTCTGACCCACCGTGTTCGGCGGTTAGGGTTTTTAAAGCCCTACTCTTTTTGTAGCGAATCAAAAGGTAACCCTTTTTACTGTTTTTAAAATGTATTTTTGCTATATGCTGTATCAAAAGATAATAAATATCGAAAAACAAAAAAAAATAAAATATCACCTCTGTTCTTCAGTTTACTCCTTGATTGCTTTTTTTATATATTTTTTATTTATTAAAAAAAACCGTAGTCTTTACAGATTAGAAAAAGGGTTTTTATAGCCTTTTCTGCAAATATTTACATTTTGGGGAAAGAAATCGAAGATTTCTTTCTATGTTCGTTTCGCTTTTGCTCTGTTTCTTTCCATATTTGTTCCTTGTCTGTCGCGATTTCTTTCCCTTGTTTGCAGGTGAGCGCGAGGATCTCGGTGGTGAGACAAGGCTGAGGTGTAGCGTGCTGATGAAGGCGATGATCTCGGCGTTATTCGCTCGCCGATGGTGGCGCGATACCTAGTAACTGAGGTCAAGGAGAAAGTCGTGGCGTTGATGGAGCCTTGACGTGAGGCTAATAGACGCTCCCCGAAAGTTCTAGAGTTTCGTGAAACGAAAGGGCGCTAATTGGGCATGACGTTTGAGGCGCCTGAAGCTTCCAGAATCCTTTGTGGCGCGAGGAGAAAGAGAGCTAGGGTTTCTAACTCTATCTGAAAGTCACTTGGGCCCCTGCTATTTGGGCCTTCGGGTTTATTGGTATTAGGTGGGTCTGTTGTGATGGGTTTGGTTTAAGTTTGGGCTACGGGTGTATTTGGGTGTAACCGGGTACACGGGTAGTGCTTCTGTATTGAACCAAAAACACTTGGGCTTTGTAATTAGACTTTTAAATGGACATTTTAAA
Source organism: Gossypium arboreum (assembly GCF_025698485.1). NCBI lineage: Eukaryota > Viridiplantae > Streptophyta > Magnoliopsida > Malvales > Malvaceae > Gossypium > Gossypium arboreum. The sequence continues at coordinate 6,126,861 of NC_069081.1, forward strand.
TAAATAAATACTTATTTATTTAATTTTTTATTCTATTTTCAGCCCGGTCAAATTTGGGCTACTACAATGAATATGAATTTCCTCGCATACTAGCAATATTTTTGTGGAATTAAGGATTTTGTGAAGAATATGACATGCTTTAAGTGTGTGGTCCCTGTTAAATCATTCCTACCATTAGCAATTAAAGTAATTTCAACTCAATAAAAAGTAAAACTTGAGCATATTGTTTAGCATAATTTCATGTCAAATAAATATAATAATTCTTGCCGTTAAATTTCATGTCATTTGCCACATGTTGGCCAGACATTGATTATTTATGTCTCCTCATAAAGAACTAACACTGGTAGTGTTTTGGGGTAATTTGTATAATATTTTATAAGTTCTGATACCAAATTGGACAAAAAAAGCTTAGGTATCGAATTGAAAAAAAAAAGTTTAGATACCAAATTAGGAGGGCATAATGTCAAATTTAGCCCTCAATATTTACACCTTTTGTTGATTTGGCTCTTATTCTTTTTTGAACTATATTTGGCTCTCCACCTATTTAAAAAAAGTCTAATTTGACCATCAATTTATTAAAAAGAGTCTAATTATTATTTTAATAAAAATACTGACTAAAACGTTAAAATTTTAAACATTGCAACCCACATGGTAATTCACGTGTACTTTGCAATTTTTTGGAACTTTATGAACTTTTTATATTCTTTTTATTTTTTATTTTTGTATATTTTTATAAATTTTAAATTATTTATTAACAAGGCGTATAAGCCAAATAGTGTGATATCAATATGACATATACATGGACTGCTATACAAATAACCGTGACAACATCATTAAAAAAATATTGTTTTGATCAACATTTTTGTTAAAAAAAAGAATAAATGCCAAATTAACAAACGATAGAAATGTTGATAGCTAAATTTGATATTATGCCAATAAGAAAAAGTGTCAAGTTTAGGTACTAAATGTTATATTAAGCCTATTAATATTTTATTCTCGATTTCATGCTATCAAACAAAAGTTTGAGTTCCAATTGGGCATAAATCTCATGATAAAAAAGAGCTTCACTATTCTTCAGAGGGGTGAGCATTCAATCGAATTGAGTGAAAAAATTTCGAGATAATCTAGTTGACGAGTCTTATTTTATCATCCTAACTCGATTTGAAACTTTTTCAAATCGAGTTGAGTTAAATAAAATTCGAGTTAAGTTGAATCGAATCGAGTGAAATTGTTCGAGTTGAATTAAAAAATTAAATATGTCAAATTAAAATCTTGTTACAGTATATCTAATACTATGTTAAAGCACATAAATTTGAAACCATATATATTTGAAAACTTTTTCAAAGCAAAATAAAAAATACTTTAGTATGATAAGCTTGAATCATTAATTAACTTATTTAGGTTCTCAAAATTATTATTCTAGAAATTTTAAAATTTTTAAACTTTCTTTATATATTTTTAATTTTTTTGAAATTTTTATAATTTTTAAAATTTAAAATATGAAATTTTTATAAATATTTTGAATTTTGAAATTTATTATGATTTTTTTGTATCTTTTGTTGAGAGAGACCAATTTGTTCATTTTCAAACTTGACATGGGCCAAAAGGGTATTTACACCAATACGTTATTCGAATTATTCGAGTTATTCAAATTATAAAATTCAACTTGATTAGAACTCGAATTATTTATTTGAGTTGACTTGAATAGTTCAAATAACTCGATTTGATTAACTCAAAATTTATTTTTTTTTCGATTTTTTCGAATCGAATCGAATTTTACTCACCCCTAATTCTCCAACCCCAATAGAAATTTAAAGAAGGCCCTCAAAAATATTAAACAACACCATTGCTTTCTACATTTATTGTTAAAAAATCATATGAAAGGCTTAAGGGTGTAAAAAGCTCTCAAACTTTTTCAAAAAAAGTAATTAAGTCCCTGCTTCTTTTCCCACTCAATTAGGTACTTGAATTGTCAAAATGCATAAAAAATGCCTTTTGATCGTTAAAGTTAATTGACCCTAATTTTTTCAATTAAAGTCATCCCGTGTCACAACTAGAATGTGACATGTGACAAAAAAAATTATAAAAAAATAAAACTTATAAAAATTATTAAATTTTAATATTAAAATATTAAAATATTATTAAAAATTAAAAATATATATATAATGCATAAAAAAGTCCCTTTAACCGTTGACTGTTAAAAGTTAACAATCACATTTTTTTCAGTTAAAGCCATCACATGTTGCAACATAACGTGACATATGGTGAAAAATGATAAAAATAAAAATAAATAAAAGTTATATAAAAATTATAAAATGTTTCTTTTAGTACGATAATTTTTGTGAATTTTATTTCTTTATATTTTTATAATTTTCTTACGACTTTGTAATTTTTCTCTTTATTTTTATATATATATTTTAAAATTTTTAAGATTTTTATAAAAGTTACAATTTTTTATTATTTTTATGATTTTTCTATTTTTCTATTTTAATAGAATAATAATTATTTTTTTATCGTTTTTTGCCATGTGTCGCCCCGTGGTTGTGACACATGGTGGTTTTAATTGAAAAAATTAGGGACAATTAACTTTATGGTCAACTGTTAAAATTAATGGTTAAAGGGTCTTGTTAATGAACTTTGACAGTTCAAATACCCAATTGATTGCAAAAAAAAAAAAAAAAAGAAAAATAAGGGCTTAATTGTTTTCTTAAAAGTTTGAGGGCTTTTTGATACATTTTAAAAGTTCAAGTATCCAATTGTAAGAGTAAGCAAAACTCTATTCGACTTGAAAAAATTGAAAAAAATCAAGTTTTAAGTTAAACAAATCGAGTTAATCAAGTCAACTCGAATTTTTTTTGAATTTCGAATTCAAATAAATTGAATATCAAACTATAATATTTTATATTTTTAACCCAAACCCTCACACCTTTTTACTTTCTCCCAATACTTTTACTCCCTCCCACTTTCCTCCCAAAACTTTTACTCCTCCTCCCTTCCCACTCTCATCTACCCCAAACCCATTCCCCCCCTCCCCCCAAAATTTTTTTTTTAAAAAATATTTTCCCCACATTTACTTTCCTCCAAAATTTTACTCCCCAACTCTCAAAACTTTTATTTTCCCCTAAACTTTTATTTTTCATCCGTTACCCTAAATAAAAAATCATTCAAAAAATTCTCTAAACTTAAATAGTAATAATTTTATTTATATCTACTATTTATATTATTAAATTAAATCTCACATTTTGTACTATTTATATTATTGAATTGTTTAATCGTATTAAATCTTTATAATTTTTGTTAAAATTGAATTATTGATGATGCCATAAAACATTGGTGTTAAAATTTTTATGTTGGTATCAATTTCATATTTTATCTTTAAGATAACTTTTATTAAAAAATCACATTTTTTATATTTAACATATTTTTAATTTCAAAATACATAGTAACAAAAATCGAAGATAATTAAAGCAATTAAGTAAGCAAAGAAGCTAACACGTATATAAAATATTAATAAATAAATTATAAGCAATTAAGTAAGCAAATTAAATTACGGTGGGTGATAGTAGTTACAAGGACCTAAAGTCATTTTTTTTAAATTTAACTCGAACAAATATATTCAATTCAATTCGATTTGAATTCTATCTCACTCGACTCAATTGAAGAAAATTTCAAATTGAGTTAGGATGAAAAAATAGAATTTGTCAACTCGGTTAATTTAAAAATTTTTCATTCAATTCGATTCGAATGAACGCTCACCTCTACCCAATTGAGTGAAAAAAATGACTTAAATTTTTTTAAAGTTTAAAGGCTTTTTATATCCTTAAACCTATATGAAAATTATTTTATTTATTTACATAACCATAAAAAACTTTCAAAATTAAACTATAATGACATTTTTAAACAGTAATGTTAACTCTCTTAGAAAGTTAACATTTGTTTAAATTTTTTATAGTATATGAATTTAATTTAATGATAAAAGGATTAATTTGATCTTATTATAGATATATGTACTTGTGAGGAAAATTCACCCTTTTCTGTTACGTAACTACTCTTATGCACAGTACAACATGCTATATATCCTTCCAAAGTTTAGAAGAAGGTTATTCTGCTCTTGTTACTCTAATTCTTGAAGATACGGTTTGTGGTGGGAGAATCGTAGAAGAAAACAATGGAATCAACTTCGAAGAAGGTAACTTTGAGCAGCTCCGACGGGCGGACTTTCGAGGTGGAGGAAGCGGTTGCATTCCAGTCTCAGACGATCAAACACTTGTACGAAACAGGTTGCACCGGCGACTTCATCCCTATCCCTAACGTCACCGGCGACATTTTATCCATGGTTATCCGGTACTGCGAGAAGCACGTAGATTCGGATACCGCCGCTGGCAAGGAAAGCTTCTACAGTAACAAACTCAAGCGCTGGGATGCTCTTTTTGTCAAGGTTGACCAAAGCACCCTCTTCGACCTCATCTTGGTTAGTTCCTTTTTCCAATTTAAGATTCTGCGTCTGCCATCTTCTTGTTCTCGAATCTTGGTTGTATTCTAATATCATGAGAATGGGGTTTGGTTGCAGGCGGCCGACTTTATGAATATAAATAGCTTGATGGACTTGACATGCAAAACTGTTGCCAACATGATGAAGGGGAAGACAACTGAGGAGATTCGTGGTACCTTCAACATCAAGAACGATTACACCCTCGAGGCAGAAGAGATGGTTAGGAGGGAGAACCAATGGGCATTCGAATGATTCATATCCACATCCATTCAAATCAAAATTCACTGTTTGATATGTATAGCTTAGGAAGGAATATCGACATTATCAGAGGGTTGATTGGGCTACGACGGAAGTTTGGAAAACTTGGAACACTGCCCCTTTTTCTTGATATTTTTGCTTTACAACCTGTTTCTTGAGGATTTGATATGAATGCCCCTTTTCCATGCCTTTCTTTGTTCTTCTTCCATATTCTTTACTTAAAATTTTTAATTGAAGTGTTGTAAAGAGTTGCCCAATGACACGATGAACAAATGCGTTGTCAATTGTTGAGATTCATGAAAACTACTCATGTTGACTAAAAAATAATCTTTTATTGATATTAAACCAGATATCAAACTTGGTATATATACACAAGCTGCCAAGACTAGTTACAACAACCTTAACTACCAAAACTATTACTACTAACTACTAACTGTTTTAAACTGATAACTGCCACAACTGTTTTATTCCTTAACATGCCTCCATCTCCTTAATCTCTATTGTTTGCTCACATTTTGCAACTATCTTAAGACACAATTGAAACTTTGTAAAAAGAGGAGCTGGCAAAGGCTTAGTAAAGATGTTTGCTACCTGCTCTTGCGCTGGAACATGTCCAACAGTTAATGTTCCTGCAGCAACTTTCTCCCTAACGAAAAATAGATCCAACTCGACATGCTTAAACTTTGAATGTAATATTGGAGTAGCTGAGACAGCAACAGCTCCAGAATTATCGCACCAGACAGTAGCCTTCCTGTTCAGAGAAACATGTAATTCAGATAAAAGTGATTCAAGCCAAACTATCTTAGTGATTGTATGAGCAAGCCCTCTATATTCTGCTTCTGCAATTGATCTGGAAACAATTTGCTACTTCTTAGACCCTCAGGCAATAGGATTGCCTCCAAGAAATACACAGAATCCTGTTGTAAATTGTCTGTCATCCACATCAGACCCCCAATTTGCATCCGAATAGCCAACAAGATCCAAGGTGACAGTTGTAGTGAAATGAAGACCATAATCAACAGTGTTCTGGAGATAGTGCAGGATGCGTTTCACAGCTTTGAAATGTTGATCAAAAGGTTTGTCCATAAACTGACAAACTCTATTTACAGCAAAAGTAATGTCCGGTCTTGTAATGACTACATACTGCAGAGCCCCCATAATACTCCTATACTCAGACTCATTCTCAATTGCACTGCCAACATATTGAAATAAATTAGTTGAAGAAGCCATGGGTGTAGGAGAACCTTTTGCTTGATCCATGCGAGCCCTGCGTAGAAGCTCAAGGATATATTTGCGTTGGCTCAAAAACAAGCTATTAGTGGTAGGAAGAACTTCAATACCAAGGAAGTAGTTGAGAGAGCCCAAATCCTTCAGAGAGAACTTAGTATCCAAGGTGGCGACAAAGGCATCAATACTACCTTGATGATTTCCAATGACAATGAATGTCATCTACGTAGACAAGTACATACAGGAGCACACCCTCGGTCTTTCGAACAAAAAGAGAGCCATCAGATTTAGTTAAAACAAACCAAGAAGCAAGTAAAAAATCCCTTAGCTTTGAGAACCAAGCTCGAGGAGCCTGCTTAAGGCCATACAAAGCTTTCTTTAGGCGACATACCAAGGTTTGATCACCAATCTTCTGCTCAAAACCTGGAGGCTGCACATATAAATCTCTTCTGATAAATCCTCGTTGAAGAAGGCATTGTTAATGTCAACTTGCCTTAGTGACCAACCAAACTTCACAGCCAAGGATAAGACTACAAGAATTGTAGTAGGTTTTACAACAGGGCTGAAAGTTTCTTGATAATCAATACCAGCTTCCTGCAGGTACCCCTTGACAACCAGTCTACCTTTGTAGCGAGCAATGATGCCATCCGAGTGTCTTTTAACTTTGAATATCCATTTGCAGCCTACAACCCTCTTGTTGACAGGTAAGGGAACTAAATCCCAAGTTTTATTTTTCAGCAACGCATCATACTCCTACTGAGCTTCCAGTTTCCAGTCTTTGTGGGTAAAAGCCTGCTCAATCGTGACAGGTTCAGGAACTCCTAGCTTAGCTAAAAACAATTTAGGTTTGAAGATCCCATTCTTGGATCTTGTTTGCATAGGATGAGTGTTAACAATAGAAGCTGCAAGTGTTCAACGAGCAAGGGATTGCTAGAAGCCAACCGAGAGGTGAATAAGGCAGTTGACGAAACACCAGTAGGAGATCATCTATATTGACACCAGGCGATCTAGAATGCAGAGAAGTAGGTTGTATAGGAACAAAATATGGAAGAGCAGGAGAAAAAGAAACTACTCTACTGGCATCTCACATTGCTGCCAATTCTGGTTGAGGGGAAGAAACATTCATAGGTGAGACACCAACACCAGACCGCGGTAAGGAAGAAAAGACAACAGGAACTCGAGCCTGTTGATGTTGAAACTAAGAGTGAGCCCGAGAACCACTACTTGAGCTAGAAGAAGTAGCAAAAGGAAAGGAGTCTTCATCGAACACCACATGTATTGAGACAAAAACCTTTCCAGTATTATCAAGGCATTTGTATCCTTTGTGAGCTGAGCTATAGCCAAGAAATACACAGGGCTTGGAACGATACTCAAGCTTATGATTATTAAAGGGTCAAAGATAGGGATAACACCTACAACCAAAAACCCTTAAAAACATGTAATTGGGCTGAGTGCGATGCAACACTTCAAAAGGTGATCATCCTTTAAGAACAGGTGTAGGAAGCCTATTAATGAGAAAAATAGCACTAGTAAAAGCACGAGCCAAAAAATGCAGTGGCATGCAAGATTGAGCCATCAAGGTCAGACCAGTATCGATGATGTGTGTACAACCCCTTAACCCCAAACCGTCGTCAGAATAGAGTTACGGGAAATTACCAGACATATCAGACAACTTACAAAATAATTCACAAATAAAATAACATTCATAGTATAATTTAATAGTTAAGTCCCAATAATAGACGCTCGAAGCCAAAACATAAATTAAAAGTGAAACGGAACTTGTTCGAATTCTCCGAAAATTTTTCGTAATTTTTTTTTATAAAAATTTCGACAGCATTTCTGCTTATTTTTTACATAAAACCCCCTGTAAACTGCAAACCCAAAACAACCCAATATCAATACTCCAACCAATGATTAGATATACTCAAATACATCCAATTTTTATCAAAATAATAATTTAATACCTTAGTCTAAACAATATAACATGTTAGTATATATGTATAATATTTAATAACTTTTATTTCATTTCAATTATTTAATACCAAATTAACCATTTCATAACTTTATATCATATTCATAATCCAAAACATTATAATCATTTATATACAACCAAAATCATTTAACTTAAATGTATACACATAATTCATATTCAACTACCTAGTACATGCCACTTAACAAAAGGAAGAAATACATCACAAAATCTTCTTGTTGGAGTCGGGTTTGTTTTGGATGTTGGACTGGATTCGAAACTCTAATGACCTGTGCACGGAAACAACAGCTATAAATCAAAACTATTTAACATTAATAAATTACAAACATCAACCATAAACTTTATAATCATTTAAACTAATTATATATAATTATATTACTTCATAACTCTTAAATTCATATTTCATTTTTTTTTCACATACTAACTCAATTCATAATTTAACTCATACATTCTTTCTCATAATTTTCAATAGTGCCAAAACAATTAATCTCATTTTTAAAATTTCATTTCAATTATTTACCCTATTAACAAGGCTCGGACTCTGAAAGATACCCGGATTCCACCCAAACACACCCGAAATATTATAAATCCTCCATAACACACTAGTATAATATAGCCTCCCAAACACACCAGTATATCATATCCTCCCAAACACACCAATAAGGCATTAAATGCCTCTTTGGATAAACCGAAGTATATAATAACAGAAATATCTTCTCGGCCAAACTACAAATCTCCTCATCACATCATAAATCCAATGGCATGCCATTTGTATCAAATCTAGTCCGACAAGTTAATAGGGTATTATTTTACTTTTCCAATTTCAGTTTCATTTCCACAAAAATTTTCAATACTCAATCAATTCAAACATCTATTATCTTAATTCATATACAAATTAATTTTCACATATACTCATATTTAATTTCAAATATAATACTTACATTATCTTAATTATTCCATAACTATAAATTCAATATACATTTAATAAATAGTTTGAGTTATAGTAATACAAACCCGGAATACGAGTTTACTTCTCAACGATCTTTTCTTTTCCTTTGGATGTCGATGCCTCATTTTCCTTGTTAGCTACGAAAATAAAAATAATAATAACATTTTACATTATTAATTACATCATTAATTTAAATAATTAATTAAATTTCTACTCAATTTATGCCTAACTTTAAATTTAATCCTAATTGACTCTTTTATTTGTTTCATTTATTTCATACTTCAATTCTATTCATTTTTCTTCCATATTCATCCTAACTATTAAGTATTCATAACATAACTCTAATTTAAAATTTATTTTAATTTAATCCTCTAATACAAAACTTATAGCTTACTTTACAATTTAATCCTTTTACTAATTCTAACTGAAAATTTATTCAATTCAATCCCTAATTCATCTTTTTCTTCAACATGAACTTTGTTTAAAAGCTTATAAACTTTCAAACTATCAAATTAATTTCATCAAAACCTTGTTTTAAGACTTCTAAAACATCAAATTTAAGAGAAAAGGACTAAATTTAGCTTACCAAACAAACTTGAAGCTTTAAAATCAAATTTTACCCTTTTCTTTTCTTGCCCTTTTCTTCCCCTGTTTTTCGAATGCTCTCTGTTTCTTATTCTGTTTGTTGGCTTTTGTTTCTTTTTCCTTTACTTCGTTTTATTCTATGTACTTTAATTTATTTAATTTAATTTATTTGTTTTATATTAATAATTTAATTCTAATTATCTATTACTTTAATATTAAGTAAACAAATTATTTTATAACAAATGTACTAATATTCTTATTACAATTGTCATTATTCAATTTGTTTATTATACAAAAATCATATAATTTAATTATTTAATTTAATAAATATCTTTAACTTAAATAATAAGTAATTTAATTATTTATATTACAATTGTACTAATATAATTTTAACACATGTATAAATTGTATTAATTGTATACCATACATTTGTCTTAATCTAATTAATTTATTAAACAAAAATCTTATAATATAATAATTTAATTAATAAGTTATTTAGGAATTTTTGTCAACAAAAATTTAGTTTAAAACTACTTCGTGTTTAGGTTAATTAGAGTTCTAGTATACCTAAGAGTTTTATTTAGATTTATTTTGCTAGCCTATATAAAGACATTTACATTGTACACAAAAAAATCAATTTATTATTATTCAACAACTTTTCTTTGAGTTAATAAATTATTTTTGAGTTTTCTTTTACAAGAGTTTTTAACAATTTTTTCAGATTGTGGAGATCATTTTCAAACTTTTTCTTGCCAATTTTTCTTTCTTGGAGGGGAAATTAAAGCCACTTGAAGGGGATTGTGGATTCCTCTTGTTTCTAAGGCTCTTTAGGACTTATACACCTTACATTCTATCCTTTTCATTTATCTTTCTTATTTCCTTCTTATTGTTTATATCTTTGATTTATTATTCTATTTTATTTATCTTATTTATCTATTTTAATTGTTTTATCTTACTTGGATTCGATTGTATGTTAGGTTGTGTCAACATCCAAGATTCTTTCTGGACGTCTAAAGCTCTAAGTCAAATCCGCAACTTGGACAAGCTTACGATCCTTCTCCATCTAATTCGTTACCATTTGGTATTAGTTTATTGGCATTTTTAGTGTTCTTTGTTCTTATAAACTTATTTCCAACCAACAATCTCAAAACAATTTTTTTTACCTAGAAAATTTTCAAAAAAAATATTTTTGTGGGTAAAAATTTTTCAAATGATCTGAAAATTTACATATTGATTCTTAACACTCTTTTATAATATATAAAAATATTTCTCACAAAAAAAGTGATAAAAAGTACAAAAATAAAAAAATACGAAAAAAATTAAAAAAAATCTTTGGGTTGAATTCTGTGATGAAACTTTCTAGATCAGATCTACATTATTTTAGGAGGCTCTAATTTAAATTTCGTAATTTTTGGAAATTGGGAACACCTCGAATAGATTTTTTCAAGTTACTTCGCTATTTTTTAGGTTTTTGGGTTTCAGGGATTTTCATTGACGGTTTTATTGTTCATTTATGCATTCTAACACTTTATTTTTTTCTTGTGTTAGTAGGTTAAAGTACTTTGCACATTCTTTCCTCCGTGCAATACAACTCTTTGGTGTCTAGCTGATTTTGGACTCCTAGTGCTACTAGGTTTGCTTTGTTAGTTTGATTCTAATTCATCCTGATTAATCGATATAAAAAATTTTAAAAAACTTACAAGATTACTTCTTACCTAATTGGAAATTTAATTTTCTTTCTGAGTGCATAAGGTGAGGTTTGCTTAATTTTTTTTAGTGTTTTTAGTTCATCCTCTAATAATGGTACGCAAACATAGTATGGAAGAGTTTTGGAACCTCCTACTGATGGGGACAATTTGCTTGAGTCCAATTGTCTTGTAGTGTGACAATATCTTAGCATTCAAGTAAGGGATGATTCTGATGAAGTGCAAAGGACTAACATCTTCCACTCGAGGTGCTTGATTCAAGGAAAGTTGTGTTCTCTTATTATTGATAGTTGTAGTTGTGCCAACGTGGTGAGTAGTTTTTTAGTGGTTATTTTATCTTTACCTTTTCAAAACCATCCTAAGCCATATCACTTACAATAGTTTAACGAAGTTTCGAAAGTTATGGTAGCTAAATAGTCCTTAATTGCATTCAAAATGGGAAATTATTCTGACGAGGTTTGGTGTGATGTAGTTCCCATGCATGCCACTCATTTTCTTCTTGGAAGACCATAAAAATATGATCATGATGTGGTACACTATGGCAAATTTAATTGTTACTCCCTTGCGTTTAAAAAAAATACACTTTAGCCCTTTTGGAGCCCAAAAATGTGTATCAAGACCAATTGAAAATGATAAAATTTTGTGAGAGGGTTAAGAGGAAAGAAAAAATTGAAAAGACAAATGGAAAAGAGACCTTGAATGATAAATGTCTACTTGATGGTCCATTTTTGATGAGTGAAAATATAGATGAGGTAAAATTGGAGAGTTCTCAAATGGGAAAAGAAAATGAAAAACAAGAAAATATTCATGCAAAAGTAAGGAATAGTTATGTTTTAACTAACTACAACTCGAATTTGTTTTGTAGTGTTTCCTTGTTATAGGATTTCAAGGATCCATTGATGGACTTCCAATTATATTATTATACCATCAATAGACAATTTTACTTGTATGAAAGAGGTAAGTTGAACATTGATAATTCTCCACAAGTGCTTCAAGGTAAGAAATGTAAGGAAACATTAGAAATTGAATTAAGAAGGCATACATTGCATATGTTTGATAAGTATGCTACTGATTTTAGATTTCCTTGTGACATGTTTTCTCGTTGGTTAAGTTTCAATAAACCTTTGTCAGTTTCAATTAATTTTATGGGTTTATCTAGATTTGTAAAGGTTAAAAATTGTAATTTTGTTGCATTAAATAGGTTTATTAAAGCATTTTATACATTTACTCTTACAACAAAATTTTCTATCTTGACCTTTAACAATGAATTTTTACATAATCTTAACATTCTTGATTTTTATAATTATGTGAAATTCTTGACTCATTATTGGGAATTCTTATGGATGACCATGCATATTCAAAGAAAGTTACAGATTATATTTTTCTTGAACACTCATGTGCCTAACATCTTTTTGTTTAGTGTTGATAACTTGTTTTTAAAGGAGACATCCATGATCAAAGCAAATTTGAAGGATTGAAATAATATCTTTGATCCTGGAGATAGTTTTGGCGTCCAAGAAAGCTTAGCTAAGTATTTTTTTTTTCATTTTATTGTTATTAGTTCTAATCCCTTTTCTTTTATGCAGCTAAAGATTTGAGGACGAATCTTTTCGATGAAGGAGGAATGATGCAAGTCTCAAGGCCCAATTTTAGACCCATGAATGTGATGGGCTTACACTGCCCCAAAGCCAAAAAATATGATCAAAGGCCAACCAAATCAAACCAAGATTCAGTCAAAGGCAATATGTGAGGAAGAATCGTTTTGAGGAATGATACATGTATGAAATGGGTGAAATTTATTAAATTTCATTCACCGTAGCTGCCAGTTTTTAAGTTTGGGGAATTAACAGACTTGCGACAACTTTATTAACTGGATCCAAACATTTCTTGGTTAATATGTCTTCAATGAGTTTGAATATATATCTCTTAGCTTCGAAACGCACTTTGAATCACTCAAATTTGAGTTTGGGAGCTCAAGTTATGATCGTTTTAGTGAAGACTATGCAAGCAGAATTTTTGGACGGGGATGGAAATTACAAGTTTCGGGCTTTTAATTCGAGTTTAAATCATAGTGGGTTTGAGTTTTAAGCTTAATTTTTATCATATATGGGCTCAATATTGCATTTGTCAACTTTTTTTTTATTCCAATTTTTTTTATATTTATTAAGTATTTTAAGTTATTTAGGAGTTTTTGTCAACAAGAAAGTTTAGTTTAAAATTACTTCTTGCTTAGGTTAATTAGAGTCTAGTATACTTAAGAGTTTTGTTTGGATTTATATAGCTAGCCTATATAAAGGCCTTTACATTGTACATAAATTAATTAATTCATTATTATTCAACAACTTCTCTTTTCAATTAATAAATTCTCTTTGAGTTGTTCTTTTTAAGAATTTTTCTTAAGTTTTCTTTTAGAAGAATTTTAATAATCTTTTCAGATTATGAGGATTATCTTCAAACTTTTTCTTGCCAAGTATTCTTTCTTGGAGGGGAAATAAGAGTCGTTTGAAGGAGGTTGTGGATTTTTCTTGTTTCCAGGGCTCCTTAAGACTTCTACACGTCACGTTCCATCTTTTCCATTTACCTTCTTTATTTTCTTCTTTATTGTTCTATTTTATTCATCTTAGTTAATTATTTTAATTGCTTTCTTTAATTTTTTTTATTTGACTTGGATTCGTTTGCATTTCAGGTGGTGTCGAAATCCAAATTTCTTTTCGAACATCTAGAGCCCTAAGTTAAATCTACAACTTGGAGAAACTTATGATCATGTTTTCGCACTCATTCTTTATCAGAGTCATTATGTAAGTATTTTGGAGTTCTTATGATATTTTGTTTGTATATTTATATGCTCATGTTTTGGTATACTTGGTAAGGTGAACTATAAGACTTCCAAGGTTTATTTTGAAGCTTTGATTAGTAGCTAATTATGTATGGTTGTACAAGTTTAAATATGTTAGTTGATAAGTTTTGTCTAGATGTATTGGATTGTATGCTTGGATGATATTTGGTTGTAATTACATGTGTTGAATAGATGGTTATTGTGTAGGTGTTATGTTTAGGTATGTTTTAAGTATAACTTGTTAAGGTTGGAAAGCTTGAAAATAGACATTTTTGGTCATTTTGTCATTCAGTCTCGAGACAAGAAAAACATGTCTCGAGATCATTATAATAAAATTTACTTAATTGTTCATGCAAAGTCTTAATGTCTTCAGACAACTTCAACCCAGTCTCTTGTCTCGAGACAAAGCAGATTTTTTCTTGAGACCAGGATACATCAAAGCTAAACTATTTTTACGTTCTTCTAGGTCTTGAGGCAAGAATCCCTTGTCTTGAGACATCTAAATATCAAAGTTAAAATAGTGAAACAGGGGAAGCCTATCTTGAGACTCAGTTTCAAGACTTGAGAAGCAATGTCTTGAGACATGGATTTCAATATCTTAAAACATGTCATCATCGAAGCAAAATTTGTAATAAAAAGAATTATATCCTATCTTGAGACATAAAGACCCTTGTCTTAAGACATCTTGTTGAAATTTGATGAATAGAGTTTGGATTCAAATATTAACTTTGTTTTTGATCGAACGTAAATCTGTAACCTTATTTATAGAATCATATAATATTGAATCATCATGTTTACACTGATAACTATAATTGAATTTGATTGTTATAAATTAATATTAAATTTTTTGATTAAATTATTTAAAATAGTCTAAGTTGCTTTGGCAACGTGATGTGACTTCACTCATTTAGATCCGACGATCAGATCGAGTGTGAGGTGCCACACAACATGAATGTACTTTGGCTTTAAAAAAAAAAAGCAATGGTCTGCATGTTGAAAAATCTGGTTGTGAAAACAATTTACTGTTACAGCGAAAGTTTAAAATTTTTCAAAACTGAGTCGGTTTTGTGATATTTATAGTAATGAACATTATACTGAAAAGTACATATGTTTTGTGCAAGATGGATCCAAAATACTCCTGGCTTTCAATTGAACGTCCATCAACACTATCCTCGTACCCTGAATTGTGTTGAGTGTGGGCTTGGGAATAAAAAAAAACTATTATAAGAAAATAAATTTCCACTAATTTCTGGCAGAATAACATTTACTTATAAGAAGAGATAGGAAAATCTTAGTTGAATAATAATAGTACAAATAATATTTATTTAATAGAAAAACACTCCCCTAGTATAATTAGAAGAGGGGGGAGGCACACCCTAGATAAAAATACTAGGGTTGCCACCTTTCACATGTAGAATGAGAGGAATTGGGTCTCTCATGTATTGTATCTAATTCTATGTGATTCATGAACTTTTAACCCAATACTTTGTATGTAACACCCCAAACCCGGCCCAGACGTTATGACCGGATCCGACATGCCACATCAAGCGTTCAAAATATTTTATATTGTTAATCCGAAAAACTTACTTAGTGTTTTAAAAGATAATTTCATTATAGGTTAAAGTGAATGGAAGTCATGCACCGTAGGAAGCTGGAAAAGGGTGGTGAGTCCATCGGATCCGCTAAGTACCAAGCTCCTTCGGATCCAATCCTAGACATGCATACCGCCATTGCCACACCTTAACGTCATGGATATTTCTAGGAAACCGATTTGATTAAGTCATTTTAGGAAAAGTGATTAATTTTGGAAAATACTTTCATTATGGAAGCTTTGCTTGTTGTCTTGTTATTTTGAAATCAATTGTTGTTTTTGAAAACGCGCCCTAAAGCTATCCAATTTCAACAGTTAAAATAAGTAATACCTATCTTAGTAATACATATTAAAACCATCAAAAATAATTAAGCGGCCTTATTACATTTAAAAACCCAAAAACTTCAAACGTAAATAAAATGATGTCCAGTTCACTAAAAGAAAATCAAACTTTCAGAACGGGTGGCCACTCCGAATTCCCTCACAGCTTCAAGCCCACTATGGTTGGGGATTACCTGCGTGGATGAAAATAAAAGGGGTGAGTTTGGGGAAACTCAGTGTGTAAATTAACCCAACCATAGCTTATATCAGCTCAAACCACAGAAATAGAATAAGTTGGCCTTAGCCTAGAACAGAATTCAGAATAAAGCCCATAGGCCCATAACAGAACAGAACAGAACAGATATTACATGTTTATGCAGAAACCCAAACCAGATTCATCCATAACACCCCCGTACCAGCCTTACACCATGTGGGGAGACTACTCGACCCACCCAACCACTACACACCACAGAAATCGCAGCGAGGCTACCAGATATTGTGACGAAGTCACCAGATACAGATATTGTGGCAAAGCCACCAGAACAGATATATGTGGCAGAGCCACCAGATCAGATAATTGTGGCATAGCCACCAGGACGCTTCCTCCATAGTATAACCCAAGTCCCCATGCAACAGATATATAATCATGGCATACATCATACAGAATCAGATCGTCATGCTTTTCAGTCAAAAGTAACCCTAGGGGTATAATGGTAATTTTGCATACATAGGGGTATTCAAGTAATTTAACTATTCTTAAGGTTTTCATACATAACATAGTCATTTACGTGCGATCAGAAACACTTACCGCATTTTCTTACCAATTTGGGCCCGTTGGCCCATTATCCCGTTTTTGGCCCATTAAGCCTAAAAATATCGAAATGCACGTAATCGCACTCTGCGATCTTATCACTTTAATTTACCATATACATCAAACTATTAATCTCATGAGCATTCACACACTCGCAAGATCTCAAAATACCGGCTTTTCGGCATTTCGGCTTTTCGGCTTGTGCCGATCTAGTCTATAAGAGGGTGTTAGTTACACACCTGTTTGCGACGATATGCTAACGAGATCCACACACGAACCGCCTACAATTGGATTACTAACACGTTAATCTAACTATTCAAATACGAACTACGTATTAACCCCTTACAATATTCGGCCAACCACACCTATAGATCAGAGTAAGCTTATAAGAAATCAATAAGCAACTCATTAACAAATATTTGTCAGTGTTTACCACATAATCATAATTTCACTGCAAGCTGTCTTCCTGAGCAACAGTCACTAAATCATTTATAACTAGAGCTACGAAACTCTAAATCAAGTTCCGTTAATTTTCCCTGAAAATAGACTCATATATATTCTATCCATAAAATTTTCAGAATTTTTGGTTTATCCAATCAATACCATATTTTTCTCAAAGTTTCCCATGTTTCACTGTTTGACTAATCTAACCACTCTTCATTACGAATCAAATTTCTCATTGTACAGAATTCAAAATATGTTCTTATTTATTTCATTTGAAACTAGACTCAATAAGATTTAATTACATAATTTATTCAGCTTCTAATTCATCTCCCACAATTTATGGTGATTTCCCAAAGTCACGTTACTGCTGCTGTCCCAAGCAGATTTATTACCAAATCACTCTTTCACACATACCTTACATACATGTTATTTAAACATGTATATCACCAATCAATCATCACATATCTATGATTTTACTTAAGTATAATCTCCATTTAATCATTTTAAAGCGCAACATGTTAGCCGATTTTTCCCTTTAGCATCTAAGGCACATGCATGCTCATTTGTTTGGCTCAACTTCACCTATCTTCCATTTTTCATCAAAAGAACATGAAACAACAACCATTTCCTTCATTTTAATTCATGACTAAATGCTCACAACACAACTAAAAATCAAAATATGCTTCAAGAGTTAAGGTAGAATTAATAAGAACTCATTAACATCAAGATAGAAGCAAACTACCATGAACTTACCTTCAATTTTCTTCTTCCTAGTGACCGAATACTCAAGAGCTTTCTCCTCTCCTTTCTCTTCTCTAACTTTCGGCTATGATGAACAAAGATGGAAAAAACTTTGCTCTTTTCATCCTTTTGTTATTTTATTAAAATTTCATATTTCATCCATTTAATTCTTTAATACAAAAGACATGAAATGCCCATCATGGAACATTTACCTAACCCATTATCATGGAACATTTACCTAACCCATTATCAATTTTTATCAATTTGTGCCATAAATTATGGACATCAAGTGCAAATATTGTCTTCAACAACATGATGGCCGGCCACTTCATGTAAAATGGGAGGTTTGTCATGCAAATCCTCCTATTTTGCACTCCTATTTGTTTGGCCACTTCAATTTAGCATATAGCATTTTCAAACATTTTCACATAGGTCCTATTTCATAATTTCACCCCCTTTTTCTTATGGAACAAAAATTAACTAAAATTGTCGGGTTCTATCTTAAACTTGGGCCTTCTAGAGGCCCACTAACATAATTAAACCTATGCCAACATTCACAGAATTCCCGAAAATTGGGGTGTTACATTGTAATTTAATCTAACCCAACATTTGCTTTCCACTCCCAAAATAAATATCATTTATTTATTTAATTAAATTAATTAAATTAATTTCTCAATTAAAAATTTTTAACCCAATTTTAATCTCGTTAAAGTCATGACGGTTTTACTGTAAAAAGAATCTATGCGAAATATATTTAATTTTCATACGAATAGATTCATAATGACTAATTAATTTAATTTCATTATCGAAATTCAATTATTTAATTACAATTAATTAAATAATAATTTAAAAAATTAAATTAATTCTCAAGTCATCTCTATACTCAGTGAGATAATGCATTCATTTGTGAATATGACCCATTTCTCAAACTTCATCATTTTTATTCATTGTTGTTTATTTGGTTCTACATGCAATTCATTTTCGATTTCAACAGGCTAGCAGAGGGACCAATTTGACATATGTAATTAGGACTTAAATAATTTAGAATTGAGTTCCATCTTTTATCTATTAATTATAAACTTATTTAGTTACAAAGTAATTCCACTATAGTATCATGACTGAGTTCTCCATAATTACATACCATTACGAAAGCTATTTAATTAGTGCTCGTCCAATGACGTAGTCATCAGTGAGTTACCCTATTAAGGTATCCTTAATCTATTTGGGATAAATTCGTTCTCCCAGTATGATCCTATTTTATATCATGATAACCATTACATCTTCCTTCTTGAAAAGTCAATTACTATCAAATGGTAATTAAGTCATTAATCACAACGACAAATGACCCGTGGTCATGTTTATTTTTCATCTATCATATACTACCAATGAGAGGATATTATTTACCCATTAGTTAAGGTATGAATTCCACTATTGTGAATAATGCTACATACTGCAGAATTCATATACTCAACGCACCAACTTTCAATTCCTTATCTATTTGAACTCAAACTTTTACTTACATCAAAGTATATAAGTCACACATACATAGTCCATCATCTATTAGGATTAAGGTATGTCACAAGTGAATAAATCGATAAACGGGTCTAGGATTTATTCTACTTGGGTCTTGTTCGATGTACTGTCAGTCTAGATAGTCATATCTATGTTTCTATCTTTTGGGAGTCATCTGTTCCGATACTCAAGAAAAAGCATCTTCCCATTGAATTGATAGATGACATATTAATCTTTCAATCAGTTTGCTCATTTCTCATTAGATTAAAGATAAATTTAGGCTCACCTACTAATAAAAGTTATTTTTTCGTATTACGATCTAACAACGTAATATCGCTTAGTATCAATTAAATATTAAATAATCAATGAATCAATATTTGTTTCCATTTTGCTTTGCATGCAAAAACATTAGACAATATACAAATGGTACAATGAAATTAATGGATGTCATTGCTAAACTAATTTATTCGAAAAATACAAATATACAAAATGAATATATTACACTTAAAACACCAGATCCAACAGTACCGACAACAAATGATTTATAAGTCTTGCTCCTCTTGCATCTTTGATCCCTATTATAAATCCATCAACTTCTAGTTTGGAGAGCATTAGAGAAAGTACATACTAGCATTGGACAAACAAATAAGGAGAAATCAAATCTCCTTATCTCAGGTCATGACACGATTTAAAAAATCTTTATAAGATTACCATTAACCAAAATCTGGTAAGACACTGAAAAGATAATGGAAATCCACTTGTCACTAATGCCAACTAATTCCAAATTGCTTGAATGAAATTCCAACTTATTCTCTCGTAAGCCTTAATTATGTCAATCTTGAACGTTGCTAATGAATGTTTGCCTTTATGGTGTTCAGAAGTTCCCTTACCGGTAATATATTATTCATAAAAGGCCTTCTAAAATTCGAATATGATGTCATTCAATCCATTAACCAGTTGCGGATTCAGATTCGGATATTCGATCTCAATTTACCAGTGAGAAAAATATTGATTCCAATAAGACTTGGAACCCTAAACATCTTACATATAAAATCATACTTTAATCACTAATACTTGCCTTAAATTATAACTTACAAATATTAATAAATATGTATAAAAACATAATAAAATATTTTCTAAAATTAAATGTAATAATTAATAATAATATGAAAAGTAATATTATTTTTTAGAAAATATATCTTCTATAACATCTTATTCTCTTAAATCTCATTCTGCTGACTTTGAAATATATTCTTTTGTATCCATAAACCTAGTTGAATAATAAAATGAGATCATCAAATCCCTCAATTGTGTTTATCGCCTTTATTATTTGATCAACTCAATTATCTAAATTACTTTAAAAATTAATTAATATTTATATAATTAAAAAAATATTATAATATGAACTTATTTTATAATGTGGGATGTAATTATATTTAATACATATTACATTAAAAAATGATATACATACAAATTTAACTATGTATAATACATGTCAATTATTATATACTAGAAATTATATCACACACTTATGCACGTGGAAACCACATATTTAGAATATAGGTGTGTTTAAAAATAATATACAATAAATGATAAAATGTAATGTTTGAAACTAATAATAATAACACATATGCAATATGTATGAAATTAAAATAAAAACTAGTTTAACTTTTGAGTAAAAGAAAATTAAAATAGATAAATACATCATATTAAGAATATTAAATACACTCTAATTATTTATCACTGTATTTTCATTTTGTATAACACGTCAAAAGTTATCAAGTTGGTGAAAAGAAAATTCAATATTAAAAATTCTATTTCTAAGAAATTAATTATCGAGTTGACTTGTAATACTAACACAATCAATAACATTATCTATATACACAAATTTGGTGAGAGAAAATATTTTATGTTAAATGTTAATTTTTTAAAATTTACTCAAAAATTATTATTGATGTAGTGGTAAATAATTTATTTATAAATTCATTAAATATAGGTTCAAGCTCTAACCATATCAAATATTAATTCTTTTATTTAAAAATTATATAAAAATATAAAAACACAATTATGAATGTATAATAATTAGGTGAAATTATACGTCTTTATAATTAGTTTAAAATACTTTTTGATTTATTTGCAACATCAAATATTTATGTTGAATCCTTTAAAACTAGATGATGACGAATGCTCTATTGTGCACCCACCCTTCAAGATTGGCCTCTCGTCGTCGGACTACCTCCTCAGCCGACTGAACTATTGTCAGATATTAGTCGAGACCTTGAGAAATACTAGTTGGTTCGGTTCGTCTCAATACTTGTCCAGATCTGTCATGCCCCCCAAGACGAAACCACCTTTTCCTCCAAAGGAGGATGGTTCTTTTACGACTCAGACTCGAAGGAGCCAGACTCTAAAAGGACACCATCGGAATCCGAAAATGAAGACACTCTGCTCCTTGAAGACAGTGAGAACAACAACAAATCCGCCAATATGAAAAAGGTTGAGAGGAGCTGTGGTTGATAAAAATGATGAGAAGGACGCTAAGTTGATTGCAGGGGAAGTTACAAAATTTTTGTAAGGAGTTAAAGAATGAAATTTTAATTTTTAATAGTATATATTTTTATAATTTTTAAAAGTTTAAATTAATTTTTTATAATTTTAAGGAAGTAAAGTGTAATTTTATTTATATTAATTTAAAATTTTAAAAAATTTTAAAGAGTTAAAATAATAATTTTTTATTTTAAAGGCCAGGCCAGACTATACCAATTGCGTCTAGTTCATTGGCAAGCCATAGCTGATTAGGAAAGGTATAAAAATTGTGAATAGAAAATTATTAATATTTAACTTTTAAATCTTTTTGCCAAGACTATTAATGCAATTTTTCTCGTTTAATTTTTAATTTTTTGATTTTCTTTTCGCAAAGCCAAAAATAGAAGTATATGCCACTATTGAAATTATTATGTAGCAAATAAATAAATAATTAGCTTGAATTAATTATAAAGAGGTTTTAAACTTTAATCAAAAGTAAAAAAATATCATGTCAAGAATCCGTTAATGGATTAAGAATTTTGAACAGTAGTGACTAATCCGAACAATTATATAAATTAGAGTGACTAAATTGATAAAAATAATTTTAGAGTGACTAAAATAGGAACAATACCATTTTAGGGTGACTCGCAGTGTAGTTTACACTAATAATTATTATACAATTATGATATTATAATGTGCATTATCTTATTAATGATATGCAGCATAAACCTTAAATGTGAAACTAGTTTTTTGGTAGATTATAATATATACAATTAACATTATATAATTAAAGTCGATTATTAATGATATGTTTTCGGCTACTTTACTAAATTAACTCAAAAAAATTTAATATTTATAAAAATGACCCAGGTTCTAAAATAATCATCAAAATGACCTAAAATGAATAGTAAAATGAGGTTATGGGACATCATTGGTCGGCACCACCTCGTATTTTGCCCCTATGATTGCCTGATGATTGAGTCTGCCTTTAAAAAATTAATTTTTTTGACTTTGGGTAATCAAGGGCCGGCACTAGGGTATTTTTTTTAAAATCGTATCATACTAGTATACAAAAATACGAGTATTTGAAAAAAAAATTGGTGCCGGCCTTCTAATGGCTAGCACCACTCTAGTAAAAAAAAAAGTTCAAAATTTTTTGGGTGCTTGTCTTCTAATGGCAAACACCAGTACAAAAATATCAAGAAATTTTTTTTTTTTTGTGCTGGCCTTCTAATGGCCGGCACCACTATAGTAAAAAAAAATTTAAAATTTTTTGGGTGCTGGTCTTCTAATGCCCGGCACCAGTACGAAAATATCAAAAAAAAAAAATTTGGTGCTGGTCTTCTAATGGCCAACACCACTGTAGTAAAAAAATTTTTCAAAATTTTTTTGGTGTTGGCCTTCTAATGGCCGGCACCAATACAAAAATACCAAAAAAAAAAAATTGGTGCTGGTCTTCTAATAGCCAGGACCACACTTGTAAAAAAAAATTTAAATTTTTTGAGTGCTAGTCTTTAACAGGCACCGATACAAAAATATCAAGAAAAATCTTTTCTTTTTTTTTTGTGCTAGTCTTCAACATTGATGGCGGGCACCAGATATGTAAAAAAAAAAAATTGGGTGCTAATTAAGTAATGATTGGCACCAAATTTATCATATATATATATAGGTATTTTATCTTCCATCTAAGTTTTTGTTTGCTTTAAAAATTTTAGTTTCATCTTTGTTGAGAAAGAAGCAAAAGTTTTTTAAGATGAATTCTGAAATTTTGTTTCTTTATGTTTATTTCAATGGAGAAATCATACATACAACTGAAGAAGGATGTGTATTTCAAAGTCGGCAAAAAATAGCAATGAGATTCAACAAGTGGATTGCGCTGGCAGATTTAAAACAAAAAATCAATACAAAGATAGCAACCCGTTGCGGAAAGCAAATGCTGAGACTGTTTTACAAATTTTTGATTTCAAATGATCCGCTCAAGTTCTTAGAAATGGAGCTTGAAGATGATGATGATCTAGGGACAATGATAGCAATTTATTGCCCCACTGAGATAGAAAATCCCAGTCCGGTTGAGTTGTTTGCGGAGATAGCCGAACCAGATCCCATTCAAGTTGTAATTCCAGCAAGCCAGCGCTCTGGAATTGATTTTGATCTTAATGTCTCCGAGGAAGATCAGTCGGGTTTTGGACGGTCAATGTCAACTGCTGAAAATCTAAACACCGGTGGATATTTGTATAATATCCCGAACTGGTGTCCTCGTCTAGATATCCATCCAGAGGTGCTAGCTACTATAGAAGATGGTGATGAAGAGTCCGATAATGATGACAGTCCCACCATGATCCGAAAGATGATTTCAGTGACCCCGATTTGGATGACATCCCTGAAGACATAGATGAGGAAGGGTCAGTAGAGGGTGAAAATACAAACCCCCATTTGGCAGAAACACGGGCCCTAGTATAATTTTAAGAAATAATCTAGGGTTTTTCATGACAGACGTAGATCTTGATGCGGCTCTTGCACGCGAGTTCTCATAATATACAAATATTGTGTCAGCTCACCTACTTGATGATGAATTCGTCGATGAAGAGTTGTTTGTAGGACAACAATTCGATAACAAAAAAATATTATTTACATGCTATAAAATAACTTAGCTTGAAGTTAGGTGTGGATTATAAAGTGACGAAGTCAACGCAGTCTTTATACGTAGGAGAATGTTGGAAAGCGTCAAATGGAAATGGCGTGTTCGAGCCGTGTTAATGCAGCGGACACAGATGTGGATGATAAGGAAACTAGAAGGTCCACAGACATACACATCCACTCGTATGTCGCAAGACCATAGAAAGTTAGATGTAAAAACTATATGCAACTACATCATCCTTTTGGTGAAAGAGTCGCCCACCATTCAGGTGTCAGTCTGTAACGACCCAAATTCCAGTGGTGTCAGAACAGTGATTCGAGATCACTAAATCTGACAAATGAGTAGAAAATATTATTAATTTAATGAAAATAAGTTAGATGTGAAGTTAGGAAAATGATTGAAATAATGAATAGTATTTTGTAATAAATACTAAATAATTTGAAAGTGGAAACGAGGTATTGAGACCTCAGAATATTAAACCGAGCCATAAATATTTTTATAATTTTTTATGGAGTGTTAGTAAGTTAGTATTAAAGTTTCGTCAAGAAATTTTAAGGTTTCGATAGTCAATTGGGTAAAAAGGACTAAATCAAATTAAGTGAAAAATTGTGAAATGTGATTAAATAGCTCTAGTAATAATTAAAGGAGGACTAAATAGGCAATTAAACACCTATTATTGGGTTGGATGGCATGTGTGTGCAGGAAATATTGAAATTAGGTGTGAACAAGGGGTAAAATTGGAAAATAAGTAAAAATTGAATAGTTAAAAATGGGATGAAATTGGAAATCTAGAGATTTCTTCAATTTTCTTCATCCTCTTCAGATAAAAACAGCCATTGAAGAAACTTAGAGCTAGTTTTTCATATTTTTACTACAAGTAAGTTCAAATCTTGATTATTTCTTGAAATTTTTGTGTTTTTGGGACTTTTACAACTAGGTTCTATCATCTAATCCATTAGTTTTTGATTTCATGGTTGATTTTGAAAGTTTCCATGAATAAGTGCTGGAAGTTTATGATGATTTAGCATGGAATTAAAGCTTTAATTTGTTTATATGTCGATTTTATTGAAAGAATTATAAAGAAAGTGAATATTTGGGGACCTAATTGTAAAAGAGCATGACATTAGGGTTTTATGTGGAAATTCTAAATTTCAATGGTTGTGAAGTAACTTAAAATGTCTAAGGAAAGTGTTAATTGAGAAGAAAAGGTTCTATTGATGAGTTAATTGGCCAGGGACCAAATTGTGAAAATTATAAAATTTGGGGTAAAAGTGTAATTTTAAGAATTAAACGGTATAAATTGTGAGATAAAATAAAATTGAAATGAATGCTAATTAATGAATGATTTTGCAATTATAGATCAAGAAATTTAAGTGAACCGTGGAAAGGAGAAAATAGGCGAATAATTTTCTCAAACTTCTACAACTATTGCGAATTAGTCCAGGTAAGTTCATGTGGCTAAATTTTAGTGATCATTGTTATTCTTATGAATTTTATAATGATTTATACTATATGATTATGGTAAAACCATGAACAATGTAAAAATATGAAATTGAAGAAATGATCATATTGAATGAAACATCGGATTGAATACTTTTGTCCAGTGTCAAACGATGAATTGACGGAAAAAGACCATGGTTAGACCATGGCAACAAGTGATAAGTGATATCCGTATAAGACCATAGCTGGGCTATGGCATTGGAAAACAAGTGATAAGTGATCCGTATAAAACCATAGCTGGGCTTTGGCATCGGAGAAAAGTGATAAGTGCTCCCGTGTACGACCATATCTGGGATATGGCATCGGTATGATATATGACTCATGTAAGACCATGTTTGGGCCATGGCTTCAGAAAGTGAAACGTGATCATGTGCAAGTCCATAGTTTTACTATGGCAAAGTGAAGACGAAGTACTCAATTCCGTATAGTTTCTTAATTTGAAAAGAGATGGTAAACGATAAATGGGCCCAAAAGAATGAAGTTTAAGTGTGAATAATATTAAGTGAAATTCATTTGGTTTATGAATGACAAGAGAAATTAATAAATTGTATAATATACGGATGCTTTACCATATTTGGTAAGTTTATGTTTTAAGCCTACGAATTTACTAAGCTTTCACAAGCTTACTTGAATGTGATTGATATGTCTTATAGATTAAAGTGGAGTCAGAGGATCGAATCATCACCAAGAATCACACTATCTAGACGTTCTCCGGTAGTTTTTGGGTTATTATCTTTTGATTTATATGGCATGTATAAGTATTTGGTTGGATAAAGTTATAATTGGTTAAAGTATGTAAAAGGGATGGCACATGTGTATGAAACTTAGTTTAATCATTTAGTAGTAGTGTGTTAATATAAAATACATATTATGGGCATAAATTGGTTGATTGGTTGGTTGTAAATTGTATATAATTGTGTTTAAGTGCAGGTAATAGATGAAAGGGTGAGAAAAGTGGCCCAAAACGGCCTATTTTTGTCCACATGGCTAGACACATGGGCGTGTGTCTAGGCCATGTGTGACACACGGTAAGCCCACAGGCGTGTGAAATGATCGTATGTCCCCTGCATCCTTAAATATGAAGTTAAGATAACACACGGGCAAAAGACACGACCGTGTGTCTTGGTCGTGTGAAGGACACGGGTTTCAAGCATGGTCATGTGTCAAAATCATGTGAAAATGGCTTAAAATAGTGAAAAATCAGTTTACCACACGGCCTAGCCACATGGGCATGTGCCTCTTTGATACTTAAGAAATTGTAAGTCAGAATTCCAAACGGGCTGGCCACACGGCCATGGGATCCCCACGAGCTAGCCACACGGCCATGTCCCAAGCCACACGGGCGTGTGCCCCAATCTTCAAGGTAAAATTTCCAAAGTTTCCGATTTAGTCCCGAACCACTTCCAAAGTATGTATTGGGCCTCGTAGGCCCATATTAGGGACTTTATCATAAAATTTGAAAAGTTTTAATTTAGAATGCAAATTTTTTACTTGGTTTTATAATGCTAGGGTATAAGTCCAGTAATGCCTCGTAATCCTATTTCGATAATGGATATGGGTTAAGGGTGTTACGCGGTCCTTATTGCGGACATGCAAGCTCGATTCAAGTATAAAGTGTCGTACCGAAAGGCATGGTGGGCAAAGCAAATGGCAATGTAAGAGTTGTATGGTGACTGGGATGCGTCATACAATGAGCTTCAATGGTGGATAGTCGGGATGTAGAAGTATGTGCTTGGGACAGTGACTGATTTGCAAACATTTCCATACAAAGGCCCGAACGGGGAGATACAATCAGGGAAACGAGTTTTTCATCGATTATTTTGGACGTTCGAGCCATGTGTTAGGGCCTTCCCTCACTACAAGCCGATGATGCAGGTAGACGGGACATGGTTGTACGACAAATACACACAAATACTCCTGATTGCTGTTGCACATGACGATAATCGAAATGTACTTCCGATCGCTTTCGCAATCGTGGAGCGTGAGTGCTTAAAGTCTCGGGAATTTTTCCTAAGAAATTTGCGAAGGCACTTTGTCAAAGAAGAACATTTGCCTTATATCAAATAGATCAAAAGGATTACTTGCTGCGATAAGGCAATCGAGGGCTCCATAGAGGTCTGTTTATTGTATCCGACATATCGTAGCAAAATTTCACAGATATTATAAGAATAAAGATTAGAAAAAAGAACTCGTGAACATGGGTAAAAAAATTTGTTTGTGTTTATTTAAAAATTTAATTATCAAATTTGTTGCTGTTTTTAAAATGATGATTTCAAATTAAATATGAAGCTTATGAGTTAGAACCTCGAAGATTCAGGCAGAGGTTTGCAAGACTTGAATCTCAGATGTCATCTTTACCAACAGATCTCCGGACATGTTTGGGTAGCATAGAGAACTGGCAATGGACTCAAAGTTCCGATGATAGGTTTTAGTATGGGCAAATGATGACCAACCTGGTAGAGGCAACTAACTCTGTATTGAGGCGCACGCGTCATCTGCCGATTTCTGCTGTTTTTTCAGCAACATTTTATAGGTTGACCACATTAATGCCTAAGATGGGATTGAAGCAAGCTAAGCAGATCGAGGCCGGGCACGTGTATGTTAAAGACGTCCGAAAGGCCATGGAGTAAATAGTCGAAGGGCACCAACAATGAACGCAGAACTGTATTCACGCAACTTAGAGACTTTCCGAGTTCAAGAGTACATAGGCCGTCATTCGGGTCTTCCACCTAGGTCATACGCAGTTGACCTGCATAATAGGCAATGCGAGTGTGGGATATTTCAGACTCTTTGATATCCATGTGCGCATATTCATGCAGCGTGTTCGAGAGCAAACTTAAATGTTAAACAATTCATAGACGAGATATACATATTGCAATGCACATTGCGTATATGGGGGAACGAATTTCCTGTAATACCCAATGTCTCAAACTGGGAAGTTCCACTGCCTGCTTTTGAGATGGTGTCTGCCGTAGTCTCCGTAGACATCCTAAAGGTCGAACACAATCGATGAGAATTCGAAATGACATGGATGTCAAGGAGATAGGCAAACCCAAACTGTGCACTGTGTGTCGAACATCCAGACACAACCAATCAACATGCCCGCATCGTGTCTATGTTTATGGTCAATTGTCTCGTAATGCTGGACTCGAAGATGATGAAGATATATTATTGAGCGGTCAATTGTCTTCTAATGATATAAACAGTGCGATGTAAAAAATATAAAATTAGATAAATAATATAATTTATTCAAATTACGCACTTGATTAGATATAATACAATATACATAAATATGTAAAAATAAAAATAAAAAAATTCAAACAAAAACAAATCTTGAGATAAAAAATTTAGAAAATTTAAATAAAAAGATATAAGGAAATAACTGAAAATATAATGGAAATTTAAAAAAAATAGAAATGTAAATGAAATGAATTGAAAATATAAGGGTATTGAAATTGAAATGTAATATAAATAATAAAAATGAAATGAAAATTTTAATGAAAATAAAAATAAAATGAAAAAATTTATTGGAAATATTAAATGAAAAATTAAAATGAAATAAATATATAAACACTAAAATAATAGATAAAATTAAATGAACCAAAAATAAAGAATGAAATAGTAAATTTAAAAAAACTTAAATTATAGATAATTTTAATGGAAATAAATTTTAAATTGCAAAAAATAAATGTTAAATTTCAAAAATTTAATTTAAATGAAATGCAAATAGAAATAGAAATTAAATTAAATTAAATTAAATTAAATTAAATTAAAAATGAAATTGAAATTAAATTAAATTGGAGGAAAGAAATGAAAAAAAATGTGAAGTGATGTCTCAAATAGGCTGCGTGTCAGGCATAAGCCTGCCTGCCAAATTAATTTTAATGGGCAAATCAATAGCCAGCCACACTATGCTTTTTTTTTCTATTCAATTGAAATTTAAATAAAAGAACTTAAATTCTATATAATTTTAATGAAAATAAAATATAAAATGAAAAAATTTAATGGAAATATTAAATGAAATAAATTAAAATGAAATAAATATATATAAACTAAAATAATAGATAAAATTAAATGAACCAAAAAAAGAATGAAATAGTAAATAAAAAAACTTAAATTATAGATAATTTTAATGGAAAATAAATTTTAATTTCAAAATTTTGATTTAAATGAAATGCAAATAAAATAGAAATTAAATTAAATTAAATTAAATTGGAAATAAAATTGAAATTAAATTAAATTGGAGGAAAGAAATGAAAAAAAAATAAGGTGAAAAAGTGTGAAGTGATGTCTCAAACAGACCTGCGTGTCAAGCCTAGGCTTGCCTTGCCAAATTAATTTTAGTGGCCAAATCAATGGCCGACCACACTATACTTTTCTTTTTCTATTAAATTAAAATTTAAATTAAAAAACTTAAATTTTAGATAATTTAATGAAAAAATTATAAAATGAAAAAAATTAATGGAAATAAATGTTAAATTTCAAAAATTTAAATTAAATGAAGTGCAAATAAAAATAGAAATTAAATTAAATTAAATTAAATTAAATTGGAAAAAATTGAAACGAAATTAAATTGGAAAGAAATAAAAAAAAAAGGGTGAAAAGACCCTCATGCGTCAGCCTGTGTTATTGAAACAAGGCCAAAATGGCCTTTTAATGGCCAGCCTTACAATTCAGCCTTCTCTTTTTTTTTTCTTTTTTTTTTTTAAATTTTATAATTTTTTTTCCAATTTTGACCTTCAGTCAAATGGTCCCCTACTATAAATAGGGTACTTTGACGACCACCGACCACCACCGAGCACCTCTAAACACCTCCAACAACTGCTATTCACCATCAACCACCATTGACCTCCACCGACCACTCCATGGATAAGGTAAACGACGACAATCACATTGCAGCCAACGTGCATAAGGTAAACGACTCTCAAATTGTTTCATTTAATTTTAAATATACTTTAAAATTCTTTTTTAAATGATATTTACTATAAACGCAAGAAGCAGACTGAATTGTTAGACCCTAGTTGCATGACCCCAGTTATTTTCACAATAGAAGAATTTTGTCGTATTTGAATGTCGAAGGTTTTGGGGCAGTCGCGTACATTCAAATATCTGAGCTACGGGCCGATTCAATATCGGCCTTAGTAGAAAGATGGCACCTGGAGACACATACATTCCACCTCCCATGTGGGGAGGTAACTATTACACTGAAAGACGTAGCATTCCAACTAGGGTTGTCTATAAACGGCCAAGCAGTGACTGGGCTTGGAAGACTGCCCGACCTATAGGGGACTTGGGAGCGGTTAATTGGAAAGGTGCCCCCCAATAACGAGGAAGGTCGATTAACCAATATTAAATTTAAATGGTTAAAAGAAAACTTCCAGCATCTTCCGAGTAGTCCAACGCAAATAGACATTATCTACGCTGCAAGAGCATTCATTCTTCAACTTATAGGTGGGATATTATTGCTGGACGTCAATCAAAATAAAGTCACAATAATGTATCTCCCCTTATTGGAGAATCTCGAGCTTGCTGGAAGAATTAGTTGGGGCTCTGCAATGTTGGCATGCTTATACCACGAGCTTTGTCGAGCTACAAATCCGTCTACGAAAACAATGGGCGGTTGCTGCCTTCTACTGCAGTCTTGGGCATTATACCGAATGCCATTTTTGGCATCAGTGAGCCACCAACCATACGTGTGGACACTCGCTAATAGGTAAATATATAGTTTAATTTTTCCATCTATTTTTTAATTGTATAGCATAGTATACTCTTTTTTTTTTACATGAAAATAATAATCTGATATATTTATTCATTTTTTTATATGGGCAACTGTACCGAAAATCGGGCGATTGTTCACGGTACCTATGTACCATAGAGACTCACTCCGAGGATGGAGTAAAATACGATTCCGAATCTTTCTTTTTTTAAATACAATTATTGCACAAGAAAATTTTAAATAATAATATGTTGTCTATATTATTGATAAACCATAATATATACATATTTTTATCCCATGCTTGGCATATTTATGGATGATTTAATATTAGTTTTATTGAATTCGATACTCCTAATCCTTTAATTTCATGTTTTATACTCAGGAGAGCATAAGAAAGTGAAAAAAGCAAGAAACGAGCCAAAACGGACAAAATAGGCTGACTTCAGTGTTTCACATGGCTTAGGCACTTCCACATGGGTAATCCACATGCCCGTGCTAGACACACGGGCAGGCCACACTCCCATGTGTTATGACCGTGTCGACATTAAACTATGTCAGAATTTCACACGGCTTGGGCACCTTCACACGGGCGTGGCACACGGCTGTGTCCCTGTCAAGCTCAAGTCTAATTCTATTCGAAAAAGGTTAATTTTGGGCTATTTTGGGCATTCCAAAGTCTATTTAAGCATGCGAGAAGAGGATCAAGGAGGGACACAGAGAGTAGAAGGCAGAAAATACTCGAAGACAACCATTAGAATCAGCTCGGAAGTAGGAATTACTTCAAGACTGAAGATTTCCATTCAATTTCTACCGAAGTTTTTGGGTTTCTTATGTTTTGTTATTTTCCCAATTTTGAGATGTTTTCCCTTATCGTTATGAACTTTGTAACATCCCGAATTAGGGCCTAGTCGGAACAGTGGTTTCAGGACCACAAATCTGACATAAGAAAATTTATTTTTATTATATTTTTATGATATGAAATTTCACGGAATGATTTCGTGAAAATTTCGTTCGAAAATTTCGACGTTTGGGCACTCAATTTGGTCAAAAGGACTAAATTATAAAAAAATACAAAAGTTAAGTTCTACATGTTAGAGGTGTCTGATTGTTATGAAATTTTAAATGGGAGGTCCGTAAATGGTAATTATACCATTGTATAAATTTTTGACAAAAATAGCCTTGGTTGGGTAAATTTTGAAAGAATAGTAAAAAGGGCATTTTGGTCATTTAGGGATAAAATGAATTAAAAGACAAATTTTAAAACCCAAATGTGTCCCTTTCTTCTTGCTTCAGCCGAATGTACCAAGAGAAGCCATGGTTAGGGTTTGGACAAGCTTCCAAGCTCAATAGTAAGTGATTCCGAGCTCCGTTTTTAACGTTCTATGCATTTTTGAAGTCTCGATAACATGTTCTAGCTATTTCTACCATTTACTTAAGCTAGGGTTTGTGTTTAAAAATATACCCATAAATGATATGCATGTATTTTGATGTTTAATGGTAGAATATGAAGGCTCGGTGTGTAATAAATGACTTTTACTAAGCGATTTTTGATGAAAACGTCCGAAAGGACCGTTTTGTAAAAATTGTAAAATTGGTCATAAAAGGGTGATTTAGTGGAAATTAGGGGCTTCCATAGTTATTAAAATGATTTTTCTAGGCTTGAAATGCAAGGAAATTGAATAAAAATCATTTTACGAGCATTGGGGCAAAGGTGCAAATATGTGAAAGTTTAGAGGTTAAAATGAAAATTTGTAAAAATATGGTTTTTGGACCCATATGAATAATTGACTAATTATTATGTCAAATGTGATATTATAGATCAAGGAAAACAAGATTCGGGCTTAGAAAGAGATTGAACAAGGTTAAGTATAAACTCGAAATAAATAGTCATACTCGAAACCGAGGTAAGTTCATATGTCAACGATAATGCAACGATATTATTGTTCATACTTGAACTTAAATTTATGTGTTAGCATAGTGTGATGGATATTTATTTAGTTGATATAAAGATTATATATTGTAACAAATGCCTAAATATAATTATATGCAATACCATGTTTATGTCATGGACTAATGTCTAAATAAACATAGAAATGTGTTGAATTGGATGTACATTGCATGATCAGCTACACATAATGAGATACTTGATGAAAAGAGAAAATCCCGGTTGAATAAAAAGGGAAATCCGATGGATAAACCATGGCTTACATGACTTGAGATCCTGCATGTGTTGCAGAAACGAGTAATTTGTTGATCTCAAATATAGAAAAGGATCTAGCCAGGACGGGTGTTCCTTGAGTGATCGAGCCTCCCGAAGAATATGTGTACATTTAGGATTTAGCCAGACGGTGTCGATTAGGATCTGAATTTAGCTTTGGGTGGTAATTGAATCCGATCTCATTTGAGTATATGTCGTCGTAGGGGATTTAGCCTAGACTGGTAATCCCGACAATACTCTATGAGTTTATATTACAGGGGATTTAGCCTGGACTGGTAATCTCGCCGTAAGATGTGAGGTTCGCGAGAGTGCGTACTTGAGATGATCACTTGTATGACTTAACGGTAAATGGATTATCCATCGAGATTTCTGAGAAATTAAATGGGTATTATAATGAATAATGCAATGAAAGTCCCGAGAGCGGTGTGGTGATAAAGGCAAAGTTAATCGATATGCTATGGATATGTACAGGTACTTACATTATACTCATAAGTGATGCCTTATTGAGATGTGATAAATGATGAGTAAGCGAATTCATGCATATGTATGTGTATACATGATGAACAAGTGAAAAGATTTGAAAGACGAACCATCCTTATGCTTATGATTATGAATTGTGTTGCAATATCATGTTAACTTACATTGTGTATTTGAATATGTGATTTATGAAATAATGAGTCCATGATCAATGTGACAATGAAATTATGATAGCTATTGTGATTTTGCACTGAAACAGTGTTGAACAGCAGCAGTAGCTCGATTTTGAAAAATCACCATAAATGGTAGAAGTAGAATTAAAGGCTAAAAAGTATATGAAATTAAATCTTAATGAGTCTAGTTTCACATAAAGGAAATGGTGTAAGCAAAAGAATTTTTTATTATGAGATATTTGAATTCTTGTTAGACAGAGTCAGAGTGACTCGAGATTCCCCTGTCTTAAATTTGGAAAATCACTAGAAATTGTAAAAAAATAATCATGAGTTAAAATTAATATGAATGAAATCCTTAATGAACTTTATTTTCAAGAGAAAGAGACGGGAACATTATCTGAGTCTCGTACTATGAGATATTTGATTTTTAGTAGATAGAGGTCGAAGCTATCGAGATAGTAAAGCAGGGGAGAGTTTAAAGAATAAACTGTACTTATTGGCTAGACCAAAAATTCTGGAAATTTTATGAGTCTAGTTTCAGTGAAAATTAATGGATCTTAATTTAGAGTCCTGTGGCTCGAGATATAAATAATTTATCGACTATGACTCGAGTAGACAGCTTGACCAGAATATGAATAAAAGTGTAATTATAGTTGTTTTACCTAAGGAAACATGTTGTTATAATGCTTATTATTTTCATATGAACTTACTAAACGTAAAGCTTACTCCCCCTTCCATTTCTTCCAGTGTCCTCAGGTCGGCTCGGGGTTGGAGATCATCGGAGGCAACCTCACACTATCAAGCTACCATCTTTGGAGTATTGTTGAAACTTAATTTCTTCAAGTGAGTGGCATGTATAGGGACTTAATTATTGATATGTGTTTTTATGTTTTGGCCAAGATGTTGGCTTATTTTAATTCATTGGATATAGCCATGAGATGTGGCTTATATTGATTTTGGCTTGTAAGCCTATTTGTCCATGGTATGTGTTAATGTCTTGTGATGTGGTTATATGATTATGCTTATTCGCTATGTATGAGAAGTATATGGCACATGTACATGATGAATGCCTCAGGACCATTCGGGATGGTCGTGGCCATAGAGTGAATGTGTGGCATGGTAGTAAGATGATAATGATTGAACATGAACAATTGTTGAATGTGTAGAGATTAAGTGTTGGGTAATAAACACATGTATGACAACATGCAAATTATTTAATTGAATTTCACCAAAGGTTGATTAAACATTAAATTGATGTTATAATTTGTGCCTATAATGTGTAAAAGTATGGAGGAAAAAAATAAGGTCAACATAAGGCTTGGAAAATAGCCTAAGTGTTAGCTACACGGGCAGAGACACGACCATGTGTCTCAACTGTGTGGAGGACAAGGCCTAGTACATGGGTGTGTGGCCTGGCCGTGTGGTATAAATTATTTTACTGACGTCATGAATAGAGAGTTACACAGGCTGAGGACACAATCGTGTCCCAAGCCACACGAGCGTGTCCCAAGCCACACGAGCATGTGTGACCACACGGCCCCACCCACACGGGCGTGTAACTCTCCAAAGAAAAAAAATTTATTAAGTTGCCCAAAGTTTATCGAATGTTTTCGGTTTTATCCCGAACCGCCCCGATGTATGTTTTAGGCCTCGAAGGCCTGTGTAAGGGTCGATATGCATGTGTTTGAAAAGTTTTAATTTTGAGCAAATTAGGTGACCCGGTTTTGTATGTTTGTGAATGTTTAAGTCCGATAACGCCTTGAACCCTGTCCTGGAGTTGGACACGAGTGAGGGTGTTACAAACTAAACTCCCTAAATACCTAAGAGAGATGAAACCTAAGATAGATCTTATTATCATTTGAATTATATGATAAATACTTCTCTTATTCTTAATTATGAGTTTTAATCCTTGCTTTAATATTCCAGGATATTAATTCAGGTTTTGATGTGCTTATTCAGTGGAGCAAAAGTCCCTGTTTAAGAGTAGATCTTCCATAATTAAGCAGAGTTGCATGCAATCCTAGAGATAGGACGACATAAATATACCGGATTAGAGTCAAATCTAATAAAGGAGTCTATAGATCGAGTCAATGTGACAATAGGGGTTTTAATTAGAAATTAATCAACCTAGAGTAAGTTGTTTTTAGCCTCGAGAGAGATATTAACATAAGCTAGGATTCTTACGGATTAAGTCAAGTGAATAAATCGTCTAATTCAGAAGTAATAAGTGAAGTCTAGGTAGATTCTTCCTTGGGTATTGTCTTCTCTATCGGTTTTCCAAAGTATTTTCCAACTTTAATCTCTGTCGTGTTCTTAGTTAATTAGATAGTTAATCTTAGTTTAAAAACATCCATTTAATTCCTAGGCTAGATAATAAAAAGATAGTAAATTACTAGTACTTTTAGTCCTTGTGGATACGATATTTCTGGTCTCACCATAACTATACTACTGTTTGATAGGTGCACTTGCCTTAGTTGAATTTTTAGTTAGTTTAGCGATCATCAATTATGCAGTTTATATGGATGCCATATGTTGAGGATGATATCGCGGCGCTCATACCAGCATGGGTTTTCGAGCAGCAACAGTTATTTGTGTCAAATGTGTCATTAATTAATTTCCATATGATGGAGTGGCACAATGGAGGTCGGGTTTTGAGGCAGTTCAGTTGCGCACAACCTATCCCAAACCCTCCCGTCACATCAGTAAATTTCACGGAATGGACAAATGGGGTTTGGGTCGGGACTCTTTAAATTGGGCACAAAAACATGAACCATATATCTTTCTATGGAATGATCGACAATCGAGGTGCCCTCCATTGTATGTCTTAGAGGGAGGGTTCTCTTCTACGCTTGAATACACAGCATGGTATATGGCACACGGGAAACCTTTTATATACCAAGGTCGTTACATGTTGATCCAAAGAGACGCATAACTAAAATCTTCCAGATGGCAACAAAGGAACGCACAACCTCGCCGTAACTGAGTTCCACCATTCGGGAACATCGAATCTGATACTGCCTCGAACCCCGATCTCAAGCCCCAATATGAAGCATCCGACTCATCATCACACCAACCGGAACCCGAGCCCGAGCAAGAAATTCCTCCATCATTCGAGGATATTTTTGCTGACGACCTCAACCCTCAACATTTGACACAATCCAGATCATCCTTGTACCACTCGGCGTTCGATCCCGAAGCACATACACCTACCACTAAGGATATTTTTCCATCGACACCTCCGGCCACGTAATACCCATTAACTCTTGATTATGGTGTATATAATTATTCTACTTTTCTAAGTACACCAGAGGGGACACCGAAGGCCAGACCGAGCAATTATCAAACGCCTCAGCAAGGTAAACGACATCACCAGCGGAGGCATCCGGATCGTTACATGCTAGCGTTAGGAACGTCGTCGAGATCAAGACAATTTTAGTTTTTATCTATAAACATTTACTTTATTTTGTAATTATTTTACTTTTAATATTAGTTTAATTTCCTAAAATAATTATATGTTTTAATAAATGAGTTCGAATATTTAAATTATAAATTCTAATTGAATAAGTAATAGAAATTGAGAAATGAAATTTAGACACAATAAAATACAAACATTCTAAAATATTAATAAAAAAGATATAAATTTCAAACAAGGCCATCATACATTAAATTAAATTTAAACACCCAAGAAACTACAAACATATGGGTAAAATTAATACACGAAAATTGTAAATTCAAACTACATATAATACGGACTAAATTAAATTTACAAATACCAAAAAGTAAAAACATTCAAAGAAATTAATATACAAAAATATAAAAAATGAAACCTTAGTTCCTAAACAACTACATTAAATTTACATATATAAACAAATACAAACTTTCTAATCAGGTCTACATTGAATCGTCTTCTGCTTGAATCAGGTTTACGTTAAATCCTAATAAATTCCCACATTTTCTTTACAATTAATTGTCTTCTGCTTGAATCAGGTCTACGTTGCATCTGTACAGGATAATTCGATAACTGACACGATCAGCAAAATTAAAAAAAAAACAGAAAACCAAGGGAAAATATAACTTCCTAAAAGCTCCAGATCATTTCTTCTTCCATTGTCCCCTGAGATACCTTTCCACGGGAATGCTATTGCACCTTAGATAATGTCCATCTATGTTGAACATCTCGATTACCTATCTAAGGCACATAAATTTATCCAACCCTTAATAGCATAACCTTTAGGGTGAACATAACAGTATATAATTCAACTCCGTTAAAACATGACAGTATATAATTCAACCCCGAAATTCGGTTGTACACCACAAATAACTCCTATATACAATCCACTACAAAAAAAAACTTCCTCATACAATCCACTACAAAAAAACTTACTTATACAACCCACTAAAAAAAAAACTCATTTGATGATAAACTAAAAAGCACTCTCATTTTTATTCTTCTCTCAAAAAAAATTTTCTTATCGATTCACACTATCAGAACCCAAACCACCCACCATATATATAAGGTTTGGTACCGGCCATTAGAAGGACAGCACAAAAAAAAAATTCCTGATATTTTTGTACTGGTGCCGACCATTAGAAGACCAACACCCAGAAAATTTTGAATTTTTTTTTACTACAGTGGTGCCAGCCATTAGAAGGCTAGCACCAAAAAAAAATATTTCCTGATATTTTTGTTCTGGTGCCGGCCATTAAAAGGCCAGCACCAAAAAAAAGTTTTCCCTGATATTTTTTTTACTGGTGCTGGCCATTAGAAGACCAATACCCAAAAAATTTTGAATTTTTTTTCCTACAGTGGTGCCGGCCATTAGAAAGCCAGCACCAAAAAAAAAAATTCTAATATTTTTTGTACTGGTGTCGGCTATTAGAAGACCAGCACCCAAAAATTTTTGATTTTTTTTTATTAGAGTGGTACCTGCATTAGAAAGCCAACACCAAATTTTTTTTTTTCAAATACTCATATTTTTGTATACTAGTATGATACGATTTTAAAAAAAAAATATCGTGGTGCCAGCCATTAATTACCCAAAGTCAAAAAAATTAATTTTCTAAAGTTTGACTCGATCATTAGGCAATCATGGGGGCAAAATACGAGGTAGTGCCGGCCAATGATGTCCCATAATCCCATTTATTATTCATTTTAGGTCATTTTGGTGATTGTTTTAGAACCTGTGTCATTTTTGTAAATATCAAATTTTTTTGGGTTAATTTAGTAAAATATCCTATGTTTCCTTATATACAATTATATTATTATAATATACATTTTATATAATTATATTTAAGCTTAAATCCTAAACATGTAACTAACTTTATGATAGATTTAATATATAAAATTAGGATTATATAATTAAAGTAGATTATTAATGATATGTAGCCCTATATACGATTATGATATTATAATGTACATTTTTATATTAATGATACATAATCTTAAACCTTGAAGGTGTAACTAACTTTATAGTAGATTATATATAACAATCTAATTTTCAGTGGTGTCAAAAAGGCGGTTTCAGAATCCCATTTTCATAAACTGAGTCTGTAAATATTAAATATGAATATTTACAAAGTTGGTATAATAGAATATTAAAGTTTGGTCCTTCAATTTTGTCTATTAATCGCTTAATTATGGTACATAGACTAAAATATAAAAGTCTAATCGCTATAGATTTTTAATTAACTAAAGTTTCAAAATGGTAAATAAATCATTTTGTTACATCAAATAGTGGAAAATGATGTAAACTTCGACTAACTTTGATTAATGGTGTAAGATTAATTAATTAAGGTTTAATTAAGTAATTAAAGATTTAATTAAAGTATATATAGTAAAATTAACTGTAGAAGTTCATCTTTTTCTTTCTCTTCACCATCCAAATTAGGGAAAAGCCATTTTTGAACTCAAAGCATTCGGCCCTTTATTGGTATGTGATTTCAAATCTTTTTTTTTTTTTGTATTTTTTATATTTTGAAGTTACGGGAGCTTGATTTAGCTAGCTCATGTACCAATTTGTAAAACTATTAAACTTTTTGAAAGTTTCTATTATTGATTTATTGAAGAAATTGATGTTAAATTGATAGATTTTAAACTAAGATCATGAAAAAGGACGAGATTGTAAAGTTTAATTTTTAGTTTTGCAAATAAGCTAAAGTGAATAAAATGTAAAATTTTTGTGAAATTTTAGTATAAATAGGAAGTAGAGAGCCCATAAAGGATGTAATTGAAGTCGGTTTCTAAACTAAGACTCAAATTTTAAAGATATTATTATTTCAGTTTCAGGAACTAAATTGAATAAAATACAAAACTTTAAGGGTATCGAAAAATGAAATTATATAAGTTAATACATATCATGGAATAAAATAGAAATGTTTGGTATTGATGATTGTCTAAAATAATTGTTTAGATCAAGAATTGGGTCAAACTAAAGATAAATGGAGAAAGGCCAAAATTGTAGAATGGTCATTGAAGATTCAATTTACTTGTTGTTTGAACAGGTAAGTTAATATGGTAATCATAACTTAGATTGTATGTATTTGAATTATATTCATGTATGTTTTATTATAAATTAAATTGTTTGTGAAATGGTACAAATGGTGAGAATTGAACTAAATTGAAAAGTGATAATTATATGTGCAATAAATGCCCGTGTGAACTTAGTAAATGTTAGGATACGATTGACATGCCAATAAGTTTTTGTGTGTGCTAGTACAGGATTGATTACAAATGGTTACCGAGGTCCAACATTTTTTGCGGATACTCAATACATGTGACACAGGTTTAACTCAAACGAGTAACCTGATATCGTTTTAAAGGTTTAGCCCGGGCAGGTAACCTGACATGTATGTATTTTCAACTTGGACAAGAAATCGGATGTGTCATTAGAAAGGTTTATCCTAGATAGGTAACTTGACATAAATATTTTCAGCTCAGATAAGCAATTGGTTTGGTGTAGTTATTTGTGTATCCAAGTCCGTTTTCTAGGGTTCATAAGGCGAAATGGCTAATGTATAAACAAGAAATTGAAAATAGGTAAATGAAGTTGATGTTCAAATGGAAGAATACAAAATAAATTGAGTATAATGCCTTTGATAATGTATATGAACATATTATTCTTGAATTGAATGAGTTCTTGTGATTCTTTATCCAAAATGACATGAATTTGCTTGTTACATGATTGAGGCATCATATGGTTTGGATTATAAGTTAATACTCACCTTGTTATTGTTTTGAATTGTCAAGTCTGGCCAAATTATATCAAGTGATGGCAGCTTATTGTATTAGATAAAAGATAAGATAAGTTTTATTTA
Source organism: Gossypium arboreum (assembly GCF_025698485.1). Classification (NCBI taxonomy): domain Eukaryota; kingdom Viridiplantae; phylum Streptophyta; class Magnoliopsida; order Malvales; family Malvaceae; genus Gossypium; species Gossypium arboreum. The sequence continues at coordinate 6,168,886 of NC_069081.1, forward strand.
ATGGCAATGAACTTACTAAGCATTCTATATCCTTACTTTTTGTTTTCTCTTTTCCTTATAGATTGTCACCTTGTGAAACACGTCAATTCAGATTGTCTCAAAGCTTACACTATCCTCATTTCGGTAGTTATTTGGTCATCTTGAGTCAAGGAATTGTAGCATTTATACAAGTGTTTTGGTATATACTTGGTATTTTTTATTCATATATGGAGATGAACATATATGCATTTCATGCTTAATGATGTGATGATTTACAGCTAAATGTGTGGCATATGGAATAGTATAAAATGAGGTAGAAATGGTAGTTTGTTTGATTGATGAATAAATTGGTAATGCATTTGAACAATTGTAACCTATAGTATGCTTGAAAAACGTGACCTAATTTGATAGTTGTTGGTTGTATATAAATACTTATAAGTTATATATATGTATATGTGTTCACAAGTGTTTGAGATGGAAGTGAATTGATATGTTTTAAGGATCTTTAGCATAGGTAAATATTGGTAAATGGAATAATATAGTTGATGTTTGATTCATGGCATGAAATGTTAAATTTAGTTGATGTATAGATAGAAATTGTTTTGAGAAGATGATGAACATAGATGTTGAGCTTGCTTAGCATGTTTATGGTAGGTTTAGATTCAATTGAAATTGGTACATGATGTATATATTGTATGGTTTGTTTCGAAACTATTACCAAATACTCATTTTTACCAAATGTAGGGTCCTCGTCCCAATGATCATCTTTCATTGTCACAACGTTGGCCGACAATATGTGACATCGTGATGTGACATATTGTTTTGGTGATGTCACGACGCTGGCCCTAAACTTTGAAGACTTTGCAATTTGGTCCTATTTCATGTTCAAGTTGACAAAAGAACTTTCGTAAGCTCAATTAAGACTTGGAAATTAATTGTTTAACTTGAAATGAATGTGTTTGATATTGAAATGCATATGTGAATGATTATTTTACTGTGTACTTGACTGTAGTTGCTCCAGCAACAAATGAAGTGTCCTGCAATTTGAACTTGGCAATCGGGTTGGGTGAGGGGTGTTACATTATAATATATACAATTAGCATGTGTTAAGTATTTAAGTTATTTTGGACTGCTATGGAACTTTCAATTTGTTTAGAATCCTTATGTTTAAGTTGTTAAGTATATTTAAACTGTTGTGAAATTATTATGTTTAATTTTTTTAGATTGTTATTTAACCATGCTTTATACATTTGCAATTATTTTTGTTAATTATGAATAAATTTTATTTAAAATAAATTTATTTTGTTTGATTTTAATTTATTTCACGAAATGTCCAACATATTATTGAAAAAGTTAAAATTGGAATTTTTTTTGTAAATTGTTATGAATTTTTAATTTTTTGGAATTCGTATGTTTAAGTTACTAGGCATGATTAAATTGTTGTGAAATTATTGTTTTAATTTGTTTTTATGGTTATGTAATTACTTTTGTTCATTTTCATTTATTTGTTTATTATAAATAATTTTTATTTGAAATTAATTATTTTATTTTATATTTTAAATTTAAATTCAAATTTTGCAATTTGAGTATTCAACATATGATTGGAAATGTTAAATTTAAAATATTTTTTATTTCAGATATTTGAAAAATAATGATATTTAATTCAAATTTAGATTATAATTGGAAATGTTAAATTTAAAATATTTTTTATTTCAGATATTTGACAAATAATGATATTTAATTCAAATTTAGATTATAATACTCGAATAATTTACTGATTCATTTTTATATATAAATTTACATATTTAGATTCAAATCATTCAAAAATTTCAAATATTCAATCCACTTTCATTTGTATACATTACATGGAATAATTGGTCGGAAATCAAGCATCTGTAGTTCCTTTTGACATGAAGGCCATAATTGTCTTGTTAAACTATTTTAGCAAGTGTCCTGGCTACAAGAACGTTAATGTGGCTTCAATAGTCATCTTACAGAATCTAAAGAAGGCCCTCAAACGACATCGTTGCGTTCTTTATATAACACATATTAGTATTCATAGGTGTAACTAACCATATATCCATCCCTCCAAAGTTTAGAAGGACGTTGTTCTGTCATTGCTACTCTAGTTCTTGAAGATAAGGGTTTGTGGTGAGAGAATTGTAAAAGAAAACAATGGGATCGACATCGACCAAGATAAAGTTGAGGACCTCCGACCAAAAGGTTTTCGAGGTGGAGGAAGGGGTTGCAGTCCAGTCTCAGACGATCAAATACTTTTACGAAAATGGTTGCCCCGGCAGCGTCATCCATGTCCATAGCGTCTCCGGCGACATCTTATCTAAGATTCTCGACTACTGCAAGAAGCACGTAAATTCCACCGCTGGCAAGGAAGACATCTCCCCTGAGGAACTCTACGAATGGGATGCTAATTTTGTCAAGGTTGACCAAAACACCCTCTTCGACCTCATCCTGGTTAGTTTCTTTTCTTTTCCCAATTTGCCATTCTGCCATCTTCTTGTTCTTGAATCTTGGTTGTATTCTACTATCATGAGAATGGGGTTTGCTTGCAGGCAGCCAACTGTTTGAAAATAGAGAGCTTGTTGGACTTGACATGCCAAACTGTTGCCAACATGATAAAGGGGAAGAGACCTGAGGAGATTCGCACTACCTTCAACATCAAGAACGATTACACCCCTGAGGCAGAAGAGGCTGTTAGGAGGGAGAACAAATGGGCATTCGACATGCTTGGGGTATGAAGCTTCACCGGTGATAGGTTCTCAAGTTTGAAAAAGTTACAACATTGCCCCTTTTTCTTGACATTTGCTTACAATCTGTTTCTTGAGGATTTCATATGAGGATGCCTCTTTTCCATGCTTAAGTCTTTAGTCTTCAAATTTGATTGAATGTGTTGATCGATTTCTTGCTTTACGTTTTGTGGTATATACTTAAAATCATTGTAGAAACAAACATCTCTTACACCATCCTAGATAACAATCGAAGTTTAGTTGATTCATGTCTTCTTTTCAAGGGTGTTGGAACCATGGTTATAAAAGAGTTGGCCGATGACACGATGAGCAAGTGCGTTACAAATGCAAAGTCACTAGTATGTGTAATTGCGGAAAATCAGATTGTTATGATGAGGTCAATTTCATAGCTTGCAAACAAGAAAAGCATTGATGTATATAAGCAACCACAAAATCCCACAACACCAAGGATTAAGGAAAGCGTCAAGCAGATAAATGTTGGAACTGGTTTTATTGAACTCTTCTTTCATTTCAAATGCAAAATGTGACCCATATTATGAACCAAGTCCTGAGGCTAAGATCAAGGACTCTTAATTTTTCTTGGCAGTTCATTTATTCCAGAAAGCCAGGAATCAGGTTATATATAGCGCTCGAAAACAAGTTTGAAACCCTATCATCAGTTTCTCTACACACAACACTTTCATGACGCTATCAAGGTATCTAAATATTAATGTAATGTCTTACTTCGCAAACAATATTACAGGAGCTCATCCACCAGAGATTTGCCCTGGAACTTCTCGTTGATTGATGCTATAGAAGAAATAGTTTTGTCCAACTGAGAACATTCATGTTCCATGTCATCCAAACGGGCCTTGATTTCTGCGACTTGTTCCCGGGCATCAACGGCCTCCTTTTCTTTCTGAGATAGATTTTCCATTCGAGATTCCAGTTCTTTCTTTACAGACTCTAACGAACTTTCATACTTAACCTTTTTGGCTTCAAAAGTTTGTCGTTGACTAGCAAGATTGATGGCTTCTGAGATTTCATTGAGCAGAGCACGCAGCCAACTAACATCAATGTTTGCAGATTCTACATCCTTAAGAACAGCAAAAATTTCTTTTACTTTTGATTTGGTCAGTTCATTGAATGGAGTGGATTGCAACTCTTGAACCACAGCACACAAGCATTCTAAATAATATGCACGCATGGAAGCCGATTCCAACTGACAGTTAGCTGCTATGTCTCCATATTTATCGAAAATTGACTGTAGAGTTGAGGAGATGCTTTCTTTCACACGGTATTTTCCAACTGAAACACAGGACTCAGAGATTATGGATTTGTTATCTTCCTTACCACTCTCTTCTAAAGCTTGGGTGATCCCTGTGAAACTGAAGGCTGAGCTAGTCACATCTTCTCTCCCATCCTCGGTACTTGCATCTGAACTTACCTTTGGGGAAATTTGAATATTCTCCCCTTTAAATTTGGTTGCTGTATCACCGGGAGACTGTCAAAGAGGAGGATATAAGCAAAGATTTACATTTATAAAAAATCAAGTATCACTAAGCTTTCATATGTAAGTATAAGCCTTTGCGAGTTTGTAAGAGGGAACAACCACGATTTTGCCAGACATAGGCAACGGTTGAGAGTATTGAATTTGAGCCTTATCAAAAGATTGCTCTTGGGAACGAATCTCTTCAGGGTGTTGCTCAAAAGAAGAAAAGGACTCGGCATTCTCTGCTTCCAACTTCTCCCTATATAAATGAGACTGAAGTGAGTTGGGGTCACCATGGTAAATTGCACCTAGGGCAGGGGTAATCTCAAGTGCTCGAGGGGACTTAGGCTGAGACTCAGATCCCTTCTTTTTCCTCTCAAAGCTTCTGGAATCATCAATAAATTTGGCACCTACAATGAGAAGACTGTAGTCATGAAAATGCAACAGTGAATTTGTGTACCTTGAAAGAAAACATCAATCTCAAGGAAGAATCAAGTCGTTAGATGTTATCAAACCGGTGGAAATGCATCTCAAAAGTGTATCAGACTAAAAATTACCCTCAGCATGCAACAATATGCCAAAACAAGATCATCAAACATGCCACGATCTAAGAACAACATGGCTTATGAAACTCTTTAAGAACATCTACAAATTCTCCAAGGTTCTATGAATAGCCAACAATAAGATTGATGTGGCATTTGAGTACCTCCACTATTCCATCCCGTCTCCATTCAAGGGAGGGAAAATAATCTTGATCCGATCAAGAGGAGTCCTTCTACCCAAAGGTTGTATTTAGTTATCAATTTATAAGAATTTACTGTATTCCTTATTGTTTCACCAAATTATAACTGCAACTCCAACAAACAAAAAACATAAAAACAAAACAAGTTTGCAGTGGAATTGTTTCTAGCAACTTAGTGATAACGAGTAACAGAATTACGACAAAGGTTTGGCTTTTGGGGTGAAGAGGGGGTAAAATCTGTTTCATTTCTGATCCCCTGTGTAGCATCATTATTCCTTTCAAGAAATTTTCGTTGCATTCATGATAAGCATTATTAGATGCTTACTGTTCTCTCGACATCCTTCTTTTCCTAAGCTGACCTCGTTTTATAACATTGCGAATATCTAACAAATAAAACTGAAAACATGTATGCCTATGTTCAGACAAAGGTCTGTAAAACCCACAGAATACACATGAACAAATACAACAGTTCTCTTAATCATATCATCAGAAACCTGATTCTTTTTTGGCCTCTGTACTTCTGTTGAAACAATTTTCATCACATTCATGGTATGGATTCGATGCCTTTCCGCAATTTTGGTGCACTCTTCCCTCGCCACCTTTCTTTTTTCTAAGCTCACTTTGTTTTATACCGTTGTGATTATCTAACAAATAAAAAGACATGAACACGTAGCTTTAGAACATCAACAAAAACCTAAACAATAATATAGTAAAGAACTTTTAATCATGAGCAGAGACCGGATTCCTTTCTAACTCCCTGAATATTGGCCTTGGAACTTCTCTGGGTGCAATTATCATTGCATTCGTGGTAAGGATTCAGTGCTTTAGGGCAATTTGGTTGCGATCTCCCTCCATCATCAGTCCTTTTGTTACGCACAACTTCTTTTATACCGTAGCGGTTATCTAACAAATGGAAAAGCAAATAAAACCTGCCTTTAGAAAGTGATCAACAAAGCTTTGACTTAAGCTAATAAATCAAAAGTTTCTAGGTTAGGCTTAACAACATGCCTATATCAGCCAAGAACCAAAGGAACCTAACTGTTCAGGTACTAACAAGAAATTTAAATTCTTTGTACTCTGAATTTAACCAAGCTGCAACTGATGATATGGAAACAAAAATATTTTCCGAAGATACACTTTTCTCTGGGAATTCTGTTATTTGTCAAGCCAAGAAAGACTTAAAATGACATGTTCCTTATTCACACTTTCTACCAAACATTTAAAGATAGACCAAACTTCACCTTTTAGATTAATTAGTTCCACAAATAAACTTTTATTAGGTTACTTAAACCATAAACTAGATTTCAATCATCCACCTTGCATGAATTACATTGAATCGATCACAAACCAATGGTACATGAAAGCATAAGGGATTCCAGTGTTTATGAACTCCTAAAATGAATTGATCATCTTTCCAAATGCAAAAGGAAGTAATAGAATTGAACAACTTCATCTGTGGAACAACATGTTTCGCAAAGATCAGTTCGGAAAATCGAGCACAAGGGGGTAAGATTGATTACCTAATATCTTTTTATCCTTTTCCTTATATCCCTTGCCATCAGCAATCTTTTCTAGGCAATATGCACCACATACATGGTAGGGATTAGCAGCATTAGCACAATTTGAGCGTACTTTTCCATTCTCATCCATCTCTCCTCGTTGTTTGATTTCAATTTTACCTGTACAGGCTCACAATAAATTAAAACAATCTAATTACTAAAAGCTGTCACATGCCATTGAAATAGTAAACACAAAGATCCTAGCTTGCTAGGATCTTCCTTTTTCTTATAACTTTTATCATACACAAAGTCTTCGATCTCACAGCCAAAAGCCACTTCTAAATTTATACACATGATTGAAGTTCAATCCACAAGTAACCCAAAAAAAAAAAACTAGAAATTATATATAAAAGAAACAAGTAATCAGTTTTCAATAGATGGGAAACAAAAACTGTTTCTCTCCTCCAATAAATAAGCAGCCAAAAACATGATCGAAGACACTTTTTGGCCTTCCGTTAATTTCAAAACCAGAAGTCGATGAGTCAAGACGAACAGAGGGGGGAAGCCAGCAGAAAGTTTCTTTACACTTCCCTACTCTTTCTCCCCTTCCAAACAGAGCATAAAGTAAAAAAGAAAATACACAAACTCCAAAATCCCATCTTTATTATGAGCATACAGAAAAACATGGATAAAAATATTAGATGTTGATAAAGAAGAGAAAGAGAATACCAGAGAGAGAGAGAAAGGAGAACAGAAAAAAGAAGAGATGGTATCTGAGACACAGATTTTATAGTTGAAAGTCTTTGTATTATAAATTACGATTGACTAATGAACCTGTCCGAAAACTGAATTAACAAATCAAATTGGAATTTCTCCCGTCTTTAGGATTGTCGCAGTTTGACCTGAATTTTCTTTCTTTTTTATTTGGTAATTGACCTGAATCATATCTATGTTCATACTACATATTTTACTTTCCTTTTCATACATTAATTCTCCATTTTATTATTTTGTAAAAGAATCTTTATATATTAATATAATGTTTTTATAGGCGTTGATGTTACAGTTTTCTTCTTTCTGTCAATTAAAATTTTAAAATAAAATAATATTTGTTTATCTATCTATTTTTGTGGGGAAAGTGATCTCAGTTATTATAAAATTATAAAAATATTTTTATCTTTTCCTATTTTTATATCATATTTAAATAAAAATTATAAATTACAACTTTAAAATTAAACACATATTTAATAATATTAAAACATTTACACTCTACTTATTTTCATTATTAAATTTTTTTAAATATATATTTTAATTTTCACCCATATAAAATTATTCTACTTAGAAATATAATGTTAATAAAGAAACCTTGAAAAGGCTCCAAAGAATGACTTTTTTTCACCCATAGTCTTAATATATTATTATGCAAATTTTAAAATTTTAATTTAGTAAACTAAAAGAAAGAAAATCCGCTTTCACTTTTTTTTTTAACCTCCCAATGAATATAATCTATATATCTACAACATGTCCCACCTCTTTTTTTTTTCTTTTTTTTTGCCCTTTTTCTAATTGTCCTTGGTGTAACTGCCAAATTTGTGGTTCAACTTCACAATGTTTTGGGTAAACTGTACAATTAGTCATTTAAATTTTATAAATTTTTATTTTAGGCACTAAAAATGAAAATTTTGTAATTTAATAACTGCCGTTACATATTGTTATCATTTCAGTTATTTGCAGTTAATTTTTCATTAAAAATACTAATTTTAGTCACCCAATTTTAGTAAATTTTAATTTTGTCACTCATTTTATATTTTTAATTTTTAATTTTTAAATATTAATTTTAGTTTATTTCTGTGAAGGAAAAACTTGAAATTTTGCCTAAGAAATTTGGGTTAGAAAAATCATTTTTCTTTTTAGTTTCGATTTTACATTGAATTACTCGGGATTTATAGGAACAAAACTTTAGTTTTTATTGGAAAGTTAATTTTTTTTCCTTTCTACAATTAATTTTAATTTTTTTCAATCAGAGGGAAAACTTGGTGTTTTGTAGGAAATTGCTTGGGTTTTTCTAGAAAACTTGAATTTTTACATCAAAAATTATTTTATCTTTTTAATTTTTTAAGTTTTTAGAATTAATTTTAGTTGTTTTTAGTAAAAGGAAAATATATGCGGTTTTGTAGGGAATTATTTGAGTTTTTTTTCCGGAAAAACTATGGTTATCTAAATCGGACAGGACCAATCAGTTGGACCGAAAACTGTCTGGGGTATTGGTCTAGAAAAAGCTTTTAAACCGATTGAATCGAGAATTGATACATACCAATTCAACCTAGTTAAACAAACTCGAATAATTCTAATAAAAGTCAAGTAATTCCTTTTCTTGTAAATTTTTAAAAATTATCAATGGTGGAAGAAATAATATAAACTGATATTGACAGGTTCAACTGGGCTAAAAATACCTGGTAATTCCTATAAAAGTCTAGGTAATTCCCTTCCCTGTAAAAGTCATGACATATGACAAACTTTTACAATGGAGGTTTTTTTCTATAAAAGTCCAAGATATTCCTTATAAAACCCTAGGTTTTCCATTCCCTTTTATTAAGAAAAAATTAAAATTAATTCTAAAAAAATTAAAAAGATAAAATGATTTTTCTAATCTGAATTTTCAGTAAAATTTCAGGCTTTTATCTTCATCGAAAAATAAAATTAATTCTTTAAAAAATCAAAATTATAAAATGAGTGATGAAAATAAAAATTTAATAAAGTTAAATGACTAAAATGAGTGTATCTAATGAAAAATTAACGACGAGTAACTAAAATGATAAAAGTAGATAATAGTGGCAACTAAAATGATGAAAGTATGTAATAATCGTGTCAAATTATAATTTATTTTTTATTTTTAGTACCAAATGAAAACTTATGAAACTTAAGTGACCAATTATGCAATTTACCTAAAAACACATTAAAACGTGATGAATAAAGTTGGGAATTGCAAATTCTTATTGCAATCTTTGAGGACATCCAGAAAAAAAGACAACAATATAAATCAAACGTATAAAATGTTAGGACAAGTACCCACAAATATATTAAACTATTGCTGACAAGTACGACGGTTGAATTTGGTCACGTTGGAACCAATTTTTATTTTATTTTATTTCCCTTTTCTGGAGTTTTCAGAAAAAGATGGCGTTGATTCACATTGAACATAAATTATAGGTTAAGAGCATTTAATAAACAATGAAGTTCTAGTACTTATTTTTGGTTCAATTCTATTATTAGTACCTATACTTTATAAAAGTTATGAATTTAGTTATTATACTTTAATTTTATTATTTTTAGTCTTGTATTTTTCAAATTTTAAAATTTTAGTATTGACCTAAATAGTAATAGTTAAATTCGTTTAGTTAAATTTAATTGTTAGTCTCAGTATTATGCATATAGTTATAAATTTAATCTATGTTCTTAAATTGGATCATTTTAAATTTCTATATTTTTAAATTTTAAAATTTGAGTAATGACACAAATGATCGTCGTTAATCTATTAAATGAATTAACAATGTGACATGACATTTCATATGTAATCATATGTTTAATGGACATTATAGTTATCTTTTTATAAAATTAAAATTTTAAAATTTTAAAATATAAAAATATTAAAAAAACTAAAATAATCAAATTAAAGTATAGAAATTAAATTTACAACTTTCTTAAATATAGAAAATAATAACAGAAATTAACCTTTATTTTAACCGTAACATCAACATCCACGCCGCCCAAATCGTGAAGGATGGTGCCTTCTGATGTGCTTGTACAAGCACCAAATGCGGGCACGCCAATGCAGGTACCGGGGAGATTTGCATGCTAATGAGCCGCATGATTTCGTGCAGGAACGCGACGTTTTAGAAGGTGGCAATGAAGACCTAACTAATCTGCAACTGGGCCCACCGAATGAAGACCTCACCCAAGACTTTCGAATGGCCCATCACCTAGAAGCGTTGATGAATCGAATTTAAATATAATATTAATATATTTTATATTTATTTAAGTTTTACTCCAATAAAAATATGAACTAAAATCTTGCCACAAATCCTTTTTGAACATTCCAGTCCAAGGTGATGGTAATATAGAAAGCAGAAACCCAAATTAGTGATGGTGAGGCGCAAGCAGCATTCACCCATGAGGAGGAGCGGTCGAAACTCACAGGGAAAATGAGCGTTGTTGGAAAGAGGAGCGGAGCCATGGAAACTCAAAGGGAAATATGAAAATACTACTATCACAACATCCCTGTACAACTATTAAAAATAAAAAAATGGAGTGAGTGAAGTGGCACAACAGCTAATGGAAGTTTTGAAGGAATACCCCAAACTTTGGTTTACTCAAGCCATATAGCCTATGAAGTGTAGGGCTGCATTCTGAGTTCGAATCCTGCAATGGTTTTTCTTTTACCTTTTTCTTAATGTCGTTTCACGGTAAAAACTATTGATTTTTAATTTTAATTTAGATTTTATTTAGTTTAAAAAACTCACTTTAATTTAAAGGATGAAATTATTTGGTTCTCATTATTCTTTTAATAAAATTTTGGTTAAAATATCACATAAGTTTATGTATTCTTTATAAATTTAAAATTTAGTTTTATTTTCATGAATTTAATCTTTTATTTTTAAAATGTTAAAAATTCATGTCTAACTATTAACACAGTTAAATTTATTGGTATAACATTTTATAATAAATATATATATTCACTTTGTAGTCATATAATTATAAAATGATACTGTAATGAACCTAAATGTAACAAAAATTATTAATGTGACATTTTGTAATATAAATAAATAATAAAAATTCACTTGGTAGCCATATAAAAGACAATATCATAATAAACCTAAATTTAATACAATAATTTTAAAACAATTAACAATTGGACCAAAATTATAAATTCTAAAAAGTAAAGAGTAAAGAGACTAATTTTCAAATTTTTAAATGGCATAAGGACTTGTGGCATATTTTATCCTAAAAATTTTCATCCAATTTGTGACGCAAATATGTTGAAAATTTTTTAGGCAAAAAAGTGAGCGTAGATTAGCCGCGCCTAATGAAAAATCAGAAAAAGTAAAAGAGAAGCTTTGAAATTTCTTCCCAAATAAAACAAAGGGAATCTAGAATGCGTTCACTTTTACATCTTCTATATACGGGGAAAATCCAGTTACAACTTACAATAATGAATAATTAAAATAGATTTACCTACTTTTATAATTTTGTTGATTAATTTACTAAAATAATTGTATCTATAGTACATGTAATTTTTTTAATTGATTCAATATTTCTATCATATTGATCTAAAATATAACATTTATTTTTTTAAGGCCGGTTGATACAAGTGTTCATCAAGTGCGGTATTGTTTTAGCATTCCGTTTACTGAGGTAGTATAAGATTGTTACATCTCAGTGGTCTCTTAGTAGTCCCCTTTTATAGATAAGTTTGGTCTCGCTAAAAAGCAAGTGGTCTAATGTCTAATGGTTCAATGGGTGACCAATCGAACAATGCTAGATGGAAGACTAACCAAGAGATGCTAGGTGGAGAGCCATCCACAGGTGTCTCTCAAGTAGCTTCTCATGGTGTTACGTGTTTGGGAGGTGCAAGGGTATACCCAATCGAAAGGTAGGTTACAAAGTGGCTTACCTTAAGACCTTCTGTAGGTAATCTCAACGGGTGGTAATTGTCATAAGAGAAATAACATCATCTTCAAAAGCGTCCTTAAGACATGGGAGGTAGGTTATTACTGTATTGAGGACAATTTTGAAGATAAAGGGTTATTTTAAAGATTCTGGAACATCTACTTTAAATGAAAAGTTGAGCCATTGTTTGTAGAGAGTGGGCCAATGATAAATTGTGTTATTGCAAGGGACATGTGTCCAAATGCATTGGTCGTATAGTGTTGAGATAGTTGTGTAATGAAACACATTGTTTTGGGGATTTATATATATAGGTTTCTCCTTCTTCTTCCAATTATTTGACAACTTGAGATCTCTTGTTGTTGTTCCTGCTCCTTTTGTAATTGTTCTTTGAATTCTCTTCATAATGTGTGGGTGGCTGGTAACTAACAATGCAAGGTGGAAGACCAACTGGACGATGCAAGGTGAAGGGTCATCCGTAATAATCTCGTGGGTAGCTTCTCATTGTGCCACGTATTTAGGAAGTGCAAGGGTATAACAAGGCTTAAAGGTCTAGGGAACCCTTTCAAAAAAAAAATGCACTTAATTGAGCTCTTGAACACTAAAATTTGTAATGAGCTGATTTTAGGCAGTGTCAGAAAATATGGTTTCGAAATCTCATTTTCGTAAATTAGTCTGTAAAAATAAAATGGGAATATTTACGAAGTTACTATGAAAATATATTGAAGATCAGTTTAAGTAATTTAACAGAGAAAATAGTTAATTAAAGCTTAGGGGCTAAATTGAAAAAGTTTAATTGCTATTGAGTTTTAATTTAAAAAATGCTTAAGGACCTAGTTAACAATTATCCAAAGGGTTTGAATGGTTATTAAACTATTGTTTTTATATTATTAGTGGGAAATGATGATTACTACCATTAACTTTAATAACAACAACAACAACAACAACAACAACAACAACAACAACAACAACAATAATAATAATAATAATAATAATAATAATAATAATAATAGAACATAAATATTAGATTAATTAATAAACCATGACTAATTAACTTATTTAAGATTAATTAAAAACTAAATTAAGTATAAATAATAAATTAGTGGAATGAAAGATAAGTTTTCATCTTCTTCCCCGTCCATTGAAAAAAAAAAGAAAAAAAAAACTCTCAAGCTTCAAACATCATTCGACCATTCAAATTCTTAAGGTAACCAAGACTTTTTCTTTGAATTTTTATAGGTTCATAATCATGGGAGCTTGATTTAGCTAGCTCATGTGTTAATTTGTTCATTTAGTTTATATTTAGCAAGTTTCCATTGTAGTGAAATTGATGATTTTGAGCTTAATTTGAAGAAATTGATAGTTAATAAGCCTAGTATGAAAAGGGCTAAATTAGAAAGTAAGTTAAACTTGTTAGATAACTTTGTAACATTAAAGACTAAATTGGATAAACTGAAAAAATATCATGAAATTACGTTATAGATAGGAAGTATAAGGTCCCTAATGAAAGAATGTGAAATTGGATTTTGATCCGATGTTTGATATTGAAAAAAACAAGTATCCCGAATGTAGGGACTAAATTGAATAAAATACAAAACATGTTTGGATATGTATTTCAATGTGATGTGGATGTAAAATGATATTGTTTCTAGTATTAAATTATCAAACTTAGCTAAAGATGACGTCGGGCCCTCACAAGAGAAAGGAAAGATGAGAGTTATAGATGAGTGACAAATTCAATTTGTACTTTTATGATTCAAGTTCAATACATAAATACATGTGCATATATATTTGTGTGTGTACACACATTTATTGTATTATTTCCTTGTAACGACCCGAATTTTAGTGGTACCGAAAAATGCAATTTTAAAGTCCCATTTCCATAAATCGAATCCATAAATATTAAATAGGAATATTTACAGAGTTAATACAAAAATATATTGAGATTTGGGTAAGTAATTTAACTGAAAAAGTAGTTAATTAAGGCTCAGGGACCAAATTGTAGAATTTCAATCGCTATAAAATTTTAATAAGGAAAAGACTTGGGGACCTAGATAGCAATTATCTAAAGGATTAAAATGGTAAACAAATTGTAACACCCATTGCCTGACCCGGCCACCGAGCCTTAGATATAGGATGCCACAAGTGAAACTAGAACAAAAACCGACAAATTATTCATCGAGGCATTTATTCATACCATAAACGTTTTCACATGATGATATGCAATTAAAATTAACTCTAAATCGAGTTTATGAAAGTTCTTTTGGTGACTCTGGTATGAATTCGAACAAAATTGCAAAGTTTGAAAGTCTGGACCCAACGTCGTGATGTCACTTCCTCCACATCGTGAGTCGCCCAACAGTTTGTCACGTCCCGACATCGAACAACTTGATTTTGCGATGTCACTTACTGTCGATCGACATTGCGACGAGGACCCTATTTTTGGTGAAATTTAGCCATTTGGTACCTATTCTATGCCAAGCCAAACCTTTAACTCATTTGGTGCATAAATGTACACTTAAACCTACACAAAACCAATCCAAAAGCATGTCTAAACATTCATTTAACCATTTCTAAACATCCATTCTAACATTTCCACAATTTGGCATCAACATATCAATCTAACCTATAGCAATTCAACCTACCAATCATGGGTTTATAACCATTCAAAATCATCATTTTACCATGCCTTATCATACTCAAAATGCTATTCAAATATTATTCATAAGATAACAAAACATTACCAATTCATTTCCATCACTTCTAACCATTCAAATAGCATTCAAAGACATTATATGTCAAAACCAAAATCATCATGTACTACTTAGCAAGTGATACATAACATCAAACATTAACTAATTCAAACCAACATCTCAAACTAGTAATATAAGCAACCACATATACGCAAATAAGTCCAAATTATCATTTACAAACACCTATTTACATGCCACATAACCGGACGTAAATGAACAAAAGACTACCAAATCAACAATTGGATAGTGTGAGCTTTGAGGTGATCCGATTGATAGGTTCCGCAAACGGACAAACTACAGAAAAAGAAAACAACAATCAAGTAAGCATTTTGAATGTTTACTAAGTTCATAAACATAAAACAGTAAATTTAACTCACTTTATACTTATATACGATAACATATCCAACCTAACAAATTAAACTTAACATGGCAATTCAATTTGTAACACCCCTTACCCGTACCCGAGGCCGGGATAAGGTACGAGCCATAAAATACGGGCCATAAAATTTCATTCATATTTCAAAACGTTCATTCACTTACACATAGTCCCTTATTTGAGTCTACGAAGCCCAAAACATACTTTAGAAAGGGTTCGAGACTAAACCGAGAACTTACAAAAATCTTGGAAATTTCATGCTTTAAGGCTCCACATGCCCGTGTCCCAAAGTCGTGTTCCATACACGGCTGAGACACATGGTCGTGTCTCTGCCTGTGTGGAATATACCTAGGCTATTTTCCAAGCTTTGGTCAACCTTAATCTCTTACACACTTATACAAAATCAAAAGCATATAACATGGTATTCATTTAATGAATAAATATTCTCAATTAAACCACAAACATAGCATTTGTATGTCATCATACATGTGTCTCTCATACTCATTTTACCTTGTTTATTATAGTACCACTTATACATTTATACCAAGATTATCATCTTACCAAATATCTTCAGCTTAATCATCAAGCATTCATATTTAAAACTAGATCATATCTTTATAAAATATCACAATTCAGATACGCAAAATAACATGTTTGCCTGAAACATTTCAATTCAACTCCATATCCAACAAGCATTACATTGAGACTAGTCATATATATATATATATATATATATATATATATATATACATGTCATGATACATATCATTCTCTTTCTGTTTTCTTATAAACACATATCATTTATTTCATTATATCAATATTTCAT
Organism: Gossypium arboreum; assembly: GCF_025698485.1. Classification (NCBI taxonomy): domain Eukaryota; kingdom Viridiplantae; phylum Streptophyta; class Magnoliopsida; order Malvales; family Malvaceae; genus Gossypium; species Gossypium arboreum. The sequence goes on from NC_069081.1 coordinate 6,184,958, forward strand.
ATACCATAGTTTCCATGTATTCCACATATATTTATTTTCCTCCTCCTCCTCTCCATTCCACATTCTTAATGTATATAGCATTCTTGTAAGTACGATTTCACAATTTACTAATAAATGCTCACATCAAACTATCCACAAGAGTCATAGTCACTTACTTATTTATAATTCGAGCTAAAAAGCTCCAAATTAAGATTCGTAAATTTTCCCTGAAACTAGACTCGCATATGTTTCCACCATTAAATTTTCATAATTTTTGGTTTAGCCAATTAGCACAGTTTATTCATTAAAATTTCTCCTATTTCACTTTCTGACAGTTTTGACCTCTCTTCACTAAAAATTAATTATCTTACAGTACAAAACTCGATTAATGTTCTTGTTGATCTATCTTGAAAATAGACTCATTAGGGATTTTAAAAATATAAGTTTAAACCTCTAATTATTTTTATCCAAATTTTTGTGATTTTCCAAAGTCAGAACATGGTATCACGTAATCATTCTGAACTAGTCTTACAAAAACATAAATATCTCAAAATATAGAACTCCTTTTCCTGCTCTGTTTCTTTTATATGAATATAGACTCATTAAGCTTTAATTTTATATCTCATTCAGTCTCTGATTCAATTTCTACTATTTTTGGTGATTTTTCAAAATCACATCACTGCTACTGTCTAAAACAGTTTTATTGCTAATTCTCTCTTTCACACTTTCTTTGTATTAACCTCATTTTAACATACATATCACAAATCATTTTCACCACATTTCATACATCACAAGTATAGGCCCATGATCACAAGGTCACCATAAAATCATCCTCATGTATAACTTACTTGTTTATAACCTTACCACATCCTGGTCACTTAATGAACACATCATTCACATAACCAAGTTCCTGCACTTATTCATCACAAAACTCACAAAGCAATACATAAAGAGTCTCCCGTTGAACACTTCAGATCAATCCTCGATACTTGGTGGTTTCAGCACATAGCTCCACCCATCATATAGTTCGGCTCTCTTGTACACATGGTGAACAATCAGTTCCACCCATGTGACCTAGCCAATTTATCTCGTAGCTCTCTTGTCTACATGGTGTCCTTCACCTGGAACCACGCATGCGACCTAGCTACATATATCCCGTAACTCTGTTGTCTACATGGTGTACACAATAACACCCATGTGACCTAGCTACATCATAATGTCTTGTAGCTCTCTTGTACACATGATGTGCACTCAAAGACCATACATGTGACCTAGCTACATACTATCTCAGATCATCCAATCTTTCCAAAGGTTCAACCGGATTTCTCTCTTTTCCAACAATTTCACCAATCAAGTAATTATCCACAAACATATTTCCAATATCATTATAAAATATCATAATACAAGTAATATTGATGTATTACTACATATAAACTTACATCTCATTTAATATCAAGGCAATAACATTAAATTACACATTGCCTTATTAAAAATCATATGAACTTACAATTTCCCATAATAACCATAATCATAGAAATCACATTTATGTATGATAATTCAATGCACTTCATGTACCATAGACATATTTTTAAATCAATTCATAAACTTGGCACCATAATCATTTAATTTAACATAATTCAATTAATTCACTAAATTTAACTTTCAAATATAAATTACAAGATTATTGCTGTATTATTATCATACCAACTTACATACTTTCAACACCTCAGAAATCATAATAAATATATCAATTTTACATTGAAACATGCATAAATTAATGCTTATTATACATAAGAACTTACCTCGATACTAAAACGGCCATTTTACCAACTTTCCCAATTTTTTATTTTTCTCTCATTCTAGGTTCAAATCTCATTTTCCGGGATCTAAAACATCATATTTTACTTATTTAATTAATGAACTATTCAAAACAGTCCTTAACTCAAAATTTGAAAAATTACAATTTTACCCCTAAACTTTTGTATATTTACACTTTTGCCCCTATACTCGGGAATTAAACTTCATCCCTTATTCTTATGTTTTATGATATGCTGATCACTTTTCCCTTCTATGGCAACATCAAATTCTCACTCTAACATATACTTATGACTATTAGGTAGTTTTACCGATTAAGCCCTTTTCCTCGTTTTCACTCAAAACCGAGTAGCACAAGTTGTCTAACATAATTTAAAACCTCATATTATATCATAAAACAGCAAAATAAACACATTTCACCTATGGGTATTTTTCCAAATATGAACCCTAGCTTAAATTATTGCTAGAATAAGCTTAATCAAATTACCGGGATTCTAAAAACGTAAAGAACTTGAAAAACGGGGTTAGAACGGACTTACTATTGAGCTTGGAAAGCTTGAAAACCCTATCCATGGCTTTCCCCATGCTAATTTCGGCCTCCATGAAAAAGATGAGTCAATTTTGGCTTTATTTTCCCTTTTTATTTCTTTTAATTACCAAATGACCAAAATGCCCTTCCTTACTAAACTTTCAAAAATTCCATCCATGTCCCATTTTTGTCCATCACTTAGAAATTGGTCAAATTCTATTTAAGACCTCCTAATTAATATTTCAAATCAATTTCATACTAGAAACTTCTAGAATGCAAGTTTTGCAACTTATTCAATTTAGTCCCTAACTTCAAACTCAGCACTTTATGTATAGAATTTCTTCACGAAATTTTCAAACAATCGTGAAATCATATCATAGACCTCAAAATAATCATAAAATAATTATTTCTATCTCGGATTTTGTGGTCCCGAAACCTCTGTTCCAACTAGACCCAATTTTGGGCTATTACACAATTTCACAATGTGAGTTCTCATATGATCATGCCATATTAAAATTCAACATGTAACTTGTATTTTCATCATTAATCAACAGTCAATCATATACTTGTCAAGCTCATTCTATATCATTCTTGTATTATTAGTCCGTATTAATCATTTAACCCAATGAACCCTAGTAAAGAAATCCTGGTACACGAGTACTACACCACAGCAGAAAGCACCGTAGTGTTGTACAGAGGCATTGAAGTGCAAGCTTGTACAAGTGTGCAACTAACCCTATTTTCATGCCAACCATATCATATTATTTACTATGTTCACACAGGCACTATTTTTTTTTACAGATAATAACATTTATTTACAATTTAGTCTCAATCTCACCATTTTGTAGTATTTTGTAAACAACTTAAACTATAGTTAAACATTCATGATTCAATTATACAACAATTTCATTGCAACTATTTCATCTAAACTTACCAAACAGGATTAGTAATAATGAAACATCGAGGACTAATCTATAATTTTTTTTTCGCGATTATCTACTAGTTGGTTCAATTCTAGATCTATATCATAATTTAATTCAATTTATCAATTCCAAACATCATTTAAGAGCCTACTATGATTATTCCTCAATTCAATTTCATTTTTTAGATATTCCCTCAAGTTTTACATTTTATTCAGTTTAGTCCCTAAAATCGAAACAATCGTAACTTACACATTTGAGCTTCGTTTTATAATCCTATTTCAATTATAACCTTAAACAAACCTTTACTATCTATTTATATCAAAATGTCATGACAGTTTTACCATTTATTCGTTTTAGTCCTTAAGTTTAAAATTAACATTCAAACTTTACAAACTAATCCTTTTGCATTTCTAAGCTTAAAAGACAACATTGTAACACCAAAACTTCAAGCATTCATCCATGGTAACTTTTTGTAAATTTAACAGTTTTGAAAAATAAAACATGGGTTAACTAATTCAAGCTACCACTAATAAAAAAACGTAAAATTTACGAAAAACGGGCTTCAAACGCAAGGGCTGAAGTTTTGTTTGAAGCTCAACAATGGATTCCTTGATTTATTTTGTTTAGAATAGTGAGGAAGACAAATAAAAGATAGGTTTTGTTTATTATGTTTTAACATATTATTTTAATTATTTAATCAAACTTTTAACATTCATTATTGATAAAAGACACCACTAACTGTCCATTCACCCTTAAAATGGATGATTTGCTATTTAAATCCTTGATTTAATTACCATTTAAGCCTTTAAACAAATTAAAATCTATAGCGATTAACTTTTATCACTTTTATGATTTAGTCCTTGTACCACAATTAACTACCAATTCAAAAAATTTACTACACTGAAATTCAATATAATTATATGATAGACTCAAAAATATTAATTAATAATATTTATGAACTATCAGAAAATGGGGTTCAGAAACAACCGCTTTCGATACCAATGAAAATGAGTTGTTACATAAACTAATGTTCTTTATATACATAATGAAATGTGTTGATGATATCTATTATGCATAATTTATAATTAAATTAACCAATTAATTAACTAAAATACTTAATTAACTTAACTAGCTTACTAATTGTACTATATATATGTTAAGTGGGATGCAAGATGAAAGCTTTATCATCTTTCTCCAAAATCATATACACCATTGAAGAAAAGAAAGAAGAAAGCTCTGAAACTTTTGAACATTCGAAAACCATTACAAGTAAGTTCCTAAGTCATTAATTTGTCCAATTATTCAAATTTTAGTAAGTTGTTATTGTTGAGAAATTGAAGAATTGGGCTTAAAATTGATAGAAAATAAGCTTAGATTATGAAAATGACTAAACTGTAAAGCTTAGTAAGCTTGCTTGTTAACTTTGTTACATTAGGAACCAAATTGAATAAAGTGAATGACATGAGATTATACTAGAAATATAAAGTATATGGTCCCTAATGAAAGAATATGAAATTGGATTTTAATCTGAAGCAATATACCGAAAGTTATTCAAATCTTAAGTTTAGGGACTAAATTGAATAAAATGAAAAATATGCTTGGCTTTATTTGTGAACATGAATTGGATGAAATCTGTTATCGCTTATTTTTTGAATTATCATCCGTAGCTAAAGATGACGAAGAGCGGTCAAGAGGGAAAGGAAAAGCGAGAGTCGTCAATGAGTGACACGCAATCTCGATTTTTGCTTTTATGATTTGAGATCAAGTCACTTGTTTTCGAATTCATGTTAATTGCATTATTGAGTATTGAGGTGAGTATATAATTTTCGTGTGAATTGATTGGATGTGATTAGTATTGAATATTGATATTTTGGACTGAATTGAATAAAATAGAAAGTAGGATGATTTAATTGATACATGATATGTGATATGGGAATGGAGCGAAACATGTTATGTGATATGAGAAAGTTTTGAATTGTTGATGAATTGAAATGTGATTATGAAATTGAATGAGAAATGATATATGAGTTGGATTATATAATGCAATCGGAACATTAGTACCTATTAATTATTCGGGAAGCGTCAAATATAGTTGCATGTCATAAGATTAGATTGTATACAGGTTTGCACTTCATTTTATCTGATGATGCTCTTATGTGCCAATATATTTTCTATGGCTTGTCCAATGATGCACTTCGTGTGCCATTATATCTGCTTCAAGATATCTGATGATGCACTGCGATGCTAGATTGATGTGTTGGTTGGTTAATCTGTGTATCCGTCTTGAATCTGATTCTGGTTAATTGGGAATATAAAGAATGAATTGGATAAACAATGTTGGATTTGAAATGATACAAATTTATATTATAAATGTATACATGTGAGATGTGATTAATGACAGCATGTGAAAGACCATACGAATGTTGGATCTAGTGCTCAAAGTGTAGTATTTTCATTAATGTGCACTTTTAATTTTTGCCAAACTGATTGGTTAATAAAATTATTCATGAATTACATTAATACTTTGTATAATTTCCTCACATGGGATTTTCTTGCAAAGCACAATGGAAACAAATGTTGCTCATTGGTTGTTTAATGTTTAAACTAATACAAAGTGGTATTATGTAGTCGGATCGTAATACAGAAAGACAACTTGTATTTGTATACGAAGCTAAACATACCTTTAATTTAATTGAAAACGATCAAACTGATTGAAATACTAATATGTCGTCTATCAAGTCCAATTGTGGAGATGCTTTATCTTGGGCATCAGAGTGGATGACTCCCAAAAGATAGAGACATAGATGTGATTGACTGGATTGACAGTACATTAGATAGAACCCAAGAAGAATAGATCATGAATCTATTTATGGGTTTATTCACTTGTGATGTTCATAATGTGACATACATAAATCCTAAGTGGATGATGAACTAGGTATGTGTGACTCGTACACTTTAATGCAAGTAAAAACCTAAGTTCGAATAAATAAGGAATCAAAAGTTGGTGCGTTGGGTGTACGACTTCTACAGTATGTAGTATCATTCACAATAGTGGAATTCATAGCTCGAAACATGGGCAAATGATATCCTCTCATTGGCATTACATGGTTAATGAAAAGGAAACGTGGCCAAGGGTCATTCATTTTTGTGATAGATGACTTGATCACTATTTGATAGTGATTGACTTTTCATGAAGAAAGATGTAATGGTTACCATTAGATAAAATAGAATCATATTGGGAGAACTGATATTATCCCAAAGAGATTAAGGATATCTTATGAGGGTAACACACTTATGACAAGGTCATTGGACAAGCGCTAATTGAGTTGCTTTTGTAATGGTATGCTATTAGGGAGAGCTCAGTCATGATATTATAATGGAATGACTTCGTAACTAAATGAATTTATAATTAGCAGGCAAAAAATTGGAACTTAATTATAAATCATTTGAGCCTTAATTGCATATGTTCAATCGATCCCTCCGCTAGCTCATTGGAACCATAAATGAATTGCATGATGAATAAAATGAATAGAAATTAGTAGAAATGGTGAAATAAGAGAAATGGAAAACATTCAAAATGATTATGGTTTTCTCCGAAATGGAGAAATGGAATCATTTGGAAATGAATATGGTTTTCTCAAAATGGAAATGAAAATTGCAAATGAACATGGATTACTAAAAAATGATCAGAAGAATGAATTTATGTTTTTAAGCTATTTTAAAGCCTAAAAATGAACATAAACCATTCAATCATAGTGAACAAATTGAATGGTGAAATATTAAATATATTTTCTCAAAAATTTTATCAAGGATAAAATCATCATAATTTTATCGAGGGTAAAATTGAGACACAAAATTTATTTAATTGAATATAAATATTGAATTTTATTTGGGAAATAGAAAAACATAATCGGGTTGGATTATATAGCGAAGTATTAGGTCGAAAAGTTCAAGAAGTACTCGTAATTGGACCCGATGTGAGAGAGGTCTAAAATCCTCTCATAAAACATGAACAGACGACAATCCTAGTAGGAATACAAGGGGATGTCGTTGACCCTACCTATACTCTAAGTAGGAGGTTATTTTTCTAATTGAAATAAACTTCTACAATTTAACAAGAGTTTTGTTTTCTTTTCCTATAAATAGATGGCACCGGTAGGGCTAGAAAGAGAACTTTAAGATATTGTTACTCGGCCGAAAAATAGAGATAATTTGATCTCAATTATTAAATATATTTTTTGAAATAAAAATTCTGTTAGTTTCCATTTTGAGAAGAGAATTTTCATTTTCACCCCAAAAGAAAAGAAAACTATTTTTAGTTCTATGTTTTGATTCAATTTGATTAAGCTCACGCTCGAGGTAATTTATGGTACTAGAATAGTGGAGAAGATCATTTGGTTTAAAGACGGGAATGACAAAGATTCATCTATCTAAAAACACAAGTATGATTTTGATCTAGGGTTTATTGTACCTGAGTAGAACAGTACAAACCGTCAATCTTTTTATTTAAAAGTTCTACCTGATTAGATAGTGTAGTAACTGCATCGAGGTTGAAAACACCGGCTGCTTTTATCGGCTTTGTTCTCATGACTTGCCACTAATATTTATTCAATGACATCTCTTCAATAAATTCGTAAGCCTCTTCAGGTGTTTTGTTGTTCAAAGTTCCACCAGCGGCTGCGTCGATAAGTTGCCTTGTTGAGGGGTTCACACCGTTGTGAAAAGTCTAAACCTGTAACCATAAAGGTAACTCATGGTGAGAGCAACTTCTCAATAAGTCCTTTTTTCTCTCCCATGCATCATAAAGAGTTTCTAGATCCATCTGCACAAAAGAAGAGATATCATTCCTCAATTTAACTGTTTTAGCTGGCGAAAAATATTTAAGTAAAAATTTTTCGGTCATTTGTTCCCAAGTAGTGATTGACCCTCGTGGTAACGAGTTCAACCACTGTTTAGCCTTATTCCTCAATGAAAAGGGAAACAACTGAAGGTGAATGGTATCATCAGAAATGCCATTAATTTTAAAAGTGTCACAGAGTTTCAAAAAATTCGCTAAATGAGTGTTTGGGTCCTCATCCTGCAAACCATAAAACTGAACAAATTGTTGTATCATTTGAATCGTGTTAGGTTTTAGTTCAAAATTATTTATAGCAATAGCAGGCTTAATATACTCGATTCAGTTCCTGTTAAATTAGGTTTAGTATAATCATACATAGTACGAGGAGCAGGATTCTGATTTACTGGATCAGCAGCAATCGCAGGAGGTAGCGGATTTTCTTAATTTTCACCCATCTCCTCGATTGTGGTGTAAATATTGTCCTCTCGCTCTTCCTCTATGTATCTTAGGCTTCGCCTTATTTCTTTTCGGTTTCTGATCTCACTATCAAAAAGTAATGGTCCCGACGGGTTTCTTCTAGTCATAAACTATAAAAACCTGCCAGAAGTAAATAGAAGAAAATTTAGTAATATAAACAAAATTAAAATAAAATTTAACTTGCAATAAAATAAATGGCTAAAGTAATAAAACTTAAGCATTCCTAATATCTTAATTCTCTGGCAACGGCGCCAAAAACTTGATGTACGTGATAAGTTTTATATTTATGATTGATCATACTTGAAAACTAACTATTATCACGATAAATGCAAGCACACCTATCGAACAGTAGTATAGCTTATAGCAGGACTGAAATGTCGAACCCACAGGAACTAAAAGTACTAGAATTAACCTTCTTTTTATTATCTAGCCTAAAAATAATGGGATTTGCTTTATCTAAACTAATTAACTAAACTAAGAATTCACAGGAAGTAAACTGGGGAAATACTTTTGAGGAAAATGATTGATTTAGACAATACCCAAGGAAGAATCCACCTAGACTTCACTTATTATTTGATCTGAACTAGACAATTTATTCACTTAACTTGATCCGTAGAAATCCCTAGTTTATATTATTATCTCTCTCGAGACTAACAACGTCTAACCCTAGGTTGATTAATTGAAATCTCTTTCTAATTAAAACCCCTAGTGTTGCATTAACTCGATCTATGAATTCCCCTATTAGGTTTGACCCTAATCCGGCAGAATTATGTCACCCAATGTCTAGGGGTGCAATCAACTCCGCTTAATTATGCTAGATCTACTCTTAGACAGGGAATTTTGCTCCTCTGAATAAGCACATCAATACTTGAATCAATATCCTGGAATATTAAAGCAAGAATTAAGAATACATAATTAAGAAATATATAATTCAGAATATAGTAACAAGATCCATCTTAGGTTTCTCCCCCTTAGGTATTTAGGGAATTTAGCTCATATGTGTAAAAGAAAACATCTCAGAAGAATAATAATAACAAAACATAAAGAAACCCAAAAACCCCTGAAGGAAATTAAAGGGAGATCTTCAGTCTTGAAGGAGAATCTGGCTTCTGAGATAGATCAATCGGCTTTCTTTGAGTAATTCCCTAGCTCCCACTCCATGTGTCTTTCCTCCAGGTGCCTCCTCCGATGTTTATATAGGCTTTAGAATGCTTCAAAACCCTCAAAAGTGGCCTTTTCCGAGTAGAACTAGACTTAGGCTCGACAAGGACACGACAGTGTGCCACGCCCGTGTGGGTGGCTTAAGCCATGTTAAAGTCTGTTAAATAGACACAACCGTGTGGTCTATCCGTGTGAGGAAGTCCAGGCCGTGTTGATTTCCCACGTTGACCCATTTTCTCAGTTTTTGGCCCGTTTCTCGCTCTTTTTGCTATCTTAGGCTCTCCTGAGTATAAAACATGAAATTAAAGGATTAGGAGTATCAAATCCACTAAAACCAAGGAGAAATTATCCATAAATATGCCAAGCGTGGGGCCAAATATATGTATATATTACGGTTTATCAAATATCCCCATAGTTAAGCATTTTCTTGTCCTTAAGCAAAATCCTCAACTCGCAATCAAAATAAATTCTTCTCAACTTATAATTCTCATCAATAATGTTTCAAAATTATCCATAAGCAGTCATACATTTAAAATTTAACCAAAAAAACATTAAAGTTTCAAATAGTCAAAGCTGAGCATTCTAATCATAAAATTATAGGCCTCCCCCTTTATCTAAGTAATTATCTTTGATTCCAAATTGACAATGGACGACTTCCTCACTAAAGGTTCACTCAAATCACTCAATGTGTTCAAGGTTCAAATTAAGCACTCATTAGTCAAACATGAAAAGTTATTACCATAGGCTTGCATGAAAATCAAATCTCCACCACTACAAATGAGATGATACATAAATTAAAAGGTCTTTGAAAGGTTGTAAAGGGGCTTTGGGTTAAAGGTGTGGATAAAGGCTGAAAATGAAACTGTTAGAATCGAGATTAACTTGATAAATTACCTAACTAGAAAAATAACTAATCATCAATTGAATAAACGTGAGCTTCTTCTCAGAATATGGAATTAAATACTGAAACTCAAAAACAAAGAATTACTACTAAAATGTATGTATGTATGTATATATTTTTTTAAGAATAAGAACAAATACAAGAATAAGAGAATTGTACGATTCGAATAAAAGTACATAGTTAGGCAATTAGCCAAATCAAATCTCGACAAAAAGGAAATCAATAAAATAGAAAAAATTCTCAATGAATCAAAAAGGGTTAAGTTATGGTTTATTATTAAGGGGAATATTAAGAAAAAATAGTTAAGGCCCAAAGGGGTTCACTAGGTGTCAATTATGTGGGTAAGCTTTTTATGGGGTAAATAGGTTAAAACCTAAGTGCCTTTATCATTTTAGTATATCAAATCAAAGGTGTGGTCTTGACATGTAAAATCGATGCAAGTTCTAGAATAACAATTCAATGTTGACACACTCATAACCAATAAAATCAGTGAGCAAGAAGGATATATGTCTAAAAGGCTCAAAGTCTCACAGAAATTATGGGTATTTGATGTCAATCCTGTAAATTCAAAACTTCAAGATAATACCTCAATTCAGGGAAACAACCTAGCAATTTTAATTTTTAAAAGTTTCAAATTATCATACTTGATTCTCTAATGTCTTAAAGTTTAAACAATCGATGCATAGTTACCTATGATTTAATTCAAAACATATCAATAAAAATCATAAATCAATCAAAATTTACTCCAATAATGAGAAATTATTTGAGAACAAGATATAAATAACCTCCTCACACTTAAGATATACATTGTCCTCAATGTACAAAGATATATAATAGCAATGTAAGCATAATATCAAAAGAAAGGAAGAGAAGTGAAACTGCCCTGAATGTTTGGATGAAATCCTTGGAATAGCGAAGGCTGGATTTGTAGATATGACCAATGAAAGGTATGATTCTGAGCTATTAATAAGAAAATAAACACAACTGTGGAAGAGAATTAAGGGCTTACTCGATAATAACCATTAAGATAAACATATCTCAAAATATAAAAACATAAGTCTTTAAAAATAAAAGAAAGATAAAATTAAAAATAAAAATAAAAAATAAAAATAAAATAAGTGGACTCAAAGGTCCTCATCATCGGTGTCGTGAGCCGGTGGTGCTGGAGGAGTGATATGGAGGTGCTTGTGAATCTACCACAAAGTCTCATCGATACTGTCAAACCTCGCATCAGGACTGTCGAACCTCTAAACACAGTACTGACGTAAATCAGTAAACTCCTTGAATGACACTCATCGAAAGCTGACAGCAGAAGTAGCATGGCAGTGACTCGATGGTGGGGGTTTGTAGTGTGGGGAAAGAGAGAGGAAGGAAGGAATGTGTAGGAAAGGGAGGACAAGAGAGAAGATTTTGATGCGTATGAAGGAAAAGGGAGGAGAAATGGTGGATTTTGAGGTGATGGTCGGAGCTTAGGTGGCAACGGTGGCGAAGAGAGTGACGGCTAGGGTTAGGGTGTTGGGGAAGGGGATGATGAATAATGGGGTTTTATATCGATATTAGGGCACACGGCCATGGGGCACGCCCGTGTGCCCTTATTTCAGCCCGTGTGTTTCGTGGTTTTCAAATTTTGGCGCGTCTAGAATTCGGCCCACACTGTGTTCTTTGGGCATGTTGGTGCACACGGCCGTGTCCTGTTTCGTTTGCTTCTCCCACGTCAGTGTACATATGCGCACGCCCGTGTTATTTTGACAGTTTCGACCATAGGTAGTGGGCACGGGCGTGTTGTACGCCCGTGTTAATTTCTCAATTTCTACCACGGCTTATAGACACGGGCGTGTTGCACGCCCATGTTAATTTGGCAAGATTGCCCACGGCAATGTCGCACAACCATGGCAACGTATCGAATTTCGTGTTTTTTGCTCTGTTTTCACACGACCGTATCGCACGACCGTGTCACCGCCTATGGTATAAGCACGGCCTAAGGCACGCCCGTGTGCCTGGCCATGTGAATTTGGAAAGCCTGTGTTCAAGGACTCAGTTATTGATTTAGATGTTAAAAACTAAAATTTAAAGAAATCAACACTGTTAATGCTCGGGTTGCCTCCCGAGAAGCGCTTATTTAGAGTCTAAGCTCGACTCACCTCTCTGTTGCGTGGTCATGGTGGTGCGAGGAGTTTACACTCCTTATTCCTGCTATCAATTTTATCAAAATAAGGTTTTAGACGAGTACTATTGACCTTAAAAGTGCCGAATTTGGAATGAGTTACCTCGACTGTACCGTATGGGAAAATGTTAAGTACCATAAAAGGGATTGCTCCATTAGGTTCAGAAGTGGTAATATGAGGGTCTGCCGCATCAATAGTACTTTGTCTCCAACCTTAAGTTAAATTGATAAAACATTGAGTCTTTCATGGCATGGTTTTGGTTTATCGTGTGTTCTCGATTTCTGTGTCCGCCATTCGTCTAGTTCATCGATTTGAAGTCTTCTTTCTTCATATATGGGTCATTTGTTGTTACTTGAACATGGCTCATGTATGCTCTTCGAACGTGTTTCCTGTAAAAAAGATTGCACCACATGATTAGTATTAGTAGCATGATTTATACAACCACCCTCAATATTCGATATGTTACTCAAATTACGAGCTTGAAGAGTGATTGTTTCATCACCCACACGAAGTGTGAGTTCACCTATACCAACATCAATAATGGTTCTAGCAGTTGCTAAAAAGGGTCGTAATAAAATTAAAGGTACGTCACTATCCTCTTCCATGTCTAGAACAAAAAAATCAATTGGGAATATAAATTTATCAATTTTGACAAGTACGTCTTCAATGATACCCCTAGGAAATCTAAGGGTTTTATCTGGTAACTTAATGCTCATCCTAGTTTGTTTGGGTTTCCCAAGACCTAGTTGTTTAAACATTTTATAGGGCATACGTTAATGCTTGCCCCTAAATCAGTCAATGCATTATTAACATCTAAACTACCAATTAAACAAGGAATCGTAAAACTCATTGGATCTTTGAATTTGTTGGCCAATTTATTCTGAAGAATGGCTGAGCAAACTGCATTCAACTCCACATGCGATGCCTCATCCAACTTCTATTTATTTGCTAAAAGCTCCTTTAAAAATTTAACTACGTTTACCATCTGCGAAAGAGCTTCAATTAGCGATAAGTTAATATGTACTTTCTTTAATAATTTAAGGAATTTACCAAATTGTTCATCCGTGTAGTCTTTCATTGTCGCACTAGGGTATGGCACTCGAGGTTTATATTCTCTACTTACCAGTTTTTTTCTCATTGTGGTCCACCTCATCCTTACCTTTACTTACCACAATTCCTTAAGTAAAAATTTTTCGGTCATTTGTTCCTAAGTAGTGATTGACCCTATTGGTAACGAGTTCAACCACTGTTTAGCCTTATTCCTCAACGAAAAGGGAAACAACTGAAGGCGAATGGTATCATCAGAAACACCATTAATTTTAAAAGTGTCGCAGAGTTTCAGAAAATTCTCTAAATGAGTGTTTGGGTCCTCATCCTGCAAACCATAAAACTGAACAAATTGTTGTATCATTTGAATCGTGTTAGGTTTTAGTTCAAAATTATTTGTAGCAATAGCAGGCCTAACTATACTCAATTCAGTTCCTGTTAAATTAGGTTTAGAAATCATTCATAAACATGCCAAGTATGGGGTAAAAATATGTATATATTACGGTTTATCATTGTCACATGAATTAAATTAATTGTTGAATTAATTTAATTTGATAGTTAAATATTAAATACATTATATGTACAAACTTGTTGTACACAAATAGAGAACATAGATAAAACTAATATATGAATTTGATTCATACAAAATATTAATTATATATATTTTACCAAATTTATTAATATAAACAATTATATTAATTAATTTCAGTTAAAATATAAAATATATGGAAATTGATATTCTTTTGGAAAGAATATAATTAATATATGAAGTTGATTCATGTAAAAAATTAATTGTATATATCTTACTGAATTTATTAATATAAATAGTTCTATTAATTAATTTTGGTTAAAATATAAAAGACATGGAAATTAATATTCTTTTGAAAAGAATATAATTCCTTTTTTTCTAAATTTTCATTTGTCTTCTCTATTAATATGAGAATAATATTATATTCTTTTGGAAAGAATATAATTCTTTTTTCTAACTTTTCATTTGCCTTCTCTATTAACAAGGGAATAATCTTGGTTTTCCTTTTTAATATGTGATATTAAGGAGGAGAAAAGGATGATAATCCCTTAGTGTGTTAATGTTACCAACTTAATAAAATAAAGGTCTAGCAACCATTTTTAATTCTCTCTAAAAAGTTCAAGAGAAAGTGTTTGTTCGTTTTTTACGAGGTGGATTATGTAGAGACCATGATATTTTCGTTGTGGCTTGGAATTGACATCGAATCAGCAGCATCCTTTCAACATTTTCAATAAAAAAAGGTACATTTTTCAACCTTTTTCAACCCGATTCATTTCTCGTACATGGATCAGTGGTTGATGATCGCTGAAATAATTTTTTCACTACGCCACAGGGCGTATCGACGATCCAACACTATGTGCCAGTGTGATTACTTCTATTTATCAAATGATGCACTGTGTGCTAGTATCTTTACTTCAGTTTATTCGATAATGCACTGATGTGGAAAATTGGTGTGTTGGTTAGATGATCTGTGTATCTATCTTGAGTTTGAGTCTGGTTAATAAGGATTATAAAATATGAACTTGATAAATGATGTTGAATTGAAATAATGATATGAAATGGTACTATATGTACATATATGTGAAATGTGACTAAAGATAGCATGTGAAAGATCATGCAAACCAAATTATTACAATCCCTGGGAGCCAATATGGAATAGATATGAATCAATAGATTCAAGAAAGAACAAGATAATGAAATGAATAGATAGTATGAAATGAAATGGAAATGAATATGTTATGTGATTACAATATGTGACTTATAGAACTTGGTTAAACGGATTAGTGCATAATCTTGATTCATGAAATTTGCATAAATGAAATTAGATTATGTGTTGAATTGTATCTTTAATATGTTAATGCTTTTGTATTAATGACTTGAATCATGAATATACCACTGAGTTTTATCGCTCAATGTACGGTTTGTTTATTCCTTGCGCAGGTATTATTAGATCTCTAATCGTCGTCTAACATGTGAATGTTTGACTGAAAAATACAACAACAAATATATATAAAATTGAAGTAGTGGTGTTAGTAAGTATATGGGTCAAATTGTAATGTAGTATTGTGGTACAACGGAACACATGGAAATATTTCGAGGATCATACCCAAGGGAGGATGAATTAGATCTACTGAAATTTTTTTTACAACAATAAGTCTAAATAGTAATAATTAAATTTTATATTACGATAAATCATAAAAAAGATGTATATTAGAAATTAAATAACTAAAGTAAATAAACAATAAAATAAACAAACGATTAAATCAATTAAACCAATCAAGAAGATTAACTTGTTTCAGGGGTTGTAATTAACTTTATATTCGGGCTTTAGGGTGGATTAACTATTAACTAACCAATTATTACCTCACGGACTCTAATTGATTAATTAATTGGTTGATACTCGCTTATCTCCCGACCTCACTTTCTCAACTAGGATGAATTATGATTTACTTGGAAAACTTATCTCCCAACCTCGTTTAATCATTGATTACTTCCTAGGGTTGTCAAGTCTAGGGTTTAAGAACACGTAATTTATATAAACTAATTCGATTGACAAACCCTTAATCTTTCGTTCATCACTTCCCCATCCACTCATTAATGTCACTTAAGGAAATTAGCTACTCTTGGTATTCATAATCTCAAACTCAATTGATGTAAACATGTAAATAACACAATTAAACCAAAAGAAAAAAAAAGATGTAGAATAATCCTAATTTGTATCGATTAAGAGCAGAATAGCGAATCTCTCGATTGTAATAATAAATGTTGTTACTTACAAAGGATAATAAACTAAAATACTTCAATTGAATGAAAGAAATCTTGGATCAAAACTAATTCCTAGAGAAGAGAACAAAGCGTTTTAAGAAAATAAGAGAAAGCCTAATCTAAATCTTACTAATCTAAATCTTACTCCTAAGCTACAAGGGTTTTTGGATGTGTCTAAAATGACCTAGTTACATCAAACCCCTAAGGTTTTACTTATAGGAGTGTGAGTAGCCAGAGTTAGGTCTTCGGCACATCCTAAGTCTTTGTGCAAAGTTGATTGTGCGAACAAAAATAGCCTTGAAATACTTGGGCTCCACGTCGATCCTATGTTGCGCCATACACAAGCTATGGCATGACACGATGCTAAAATTATGGGCTTGGAAGTCCTTGTCGTACTTTCACTGCTTAAGAAGCTTGTACTTTACTCGTCCCACATTCCTACGTCCATTGGGCCCTAAATTGAACATCCTACACACTTAATTCAACATATTAGAACTACCTAAGGCCCGTGTTGGCCTAATAAGTCACTAACACTCACAAAATGTGTAAAAACTCTTATTTTTTTTAACTTTTAATACTAGACTACTAAATACTAAAAATGCAATAATAAATACTAAAATGGCTAGAAAACAAGCTCCTCAAGTGCAAAAATATCCCAAAATAACTACTACATTTGATAGCAGGTCAATCTCGAAGACTTGAGGAGTGATCCAGCATTCGATCTAAAACTCTCGACTCAACAATGTTTGTATATGTTATAATTAAAGTCGATAATGGTAGTAGAATGATCGCAAAGTAATAAGAAAAGAAAACTAAGAATATACAGATTTTACATGGAAAATCTTTTTGAGAAAAACCACAGATAGAGGAGGAGAAAATTTACTACTGTTGAATATCGAATAATATAAAAGGAGTTTCGACTACATTTATTTATAGGTTGAAAAACCCTATTCTAATCAATGTTAAATAGAATGAGTGTAGTTCTATAAGGAGTTTCGGCCTCTCACCTCCACAGATCCCCTTATTTTGTCACTGTATTTATTTCTTCAACAAGTGACGGGATTTGAGTCACACAATCTCTAACAATCTCCACCTTAACACGAATTCTCAACAAAAAAGTTCTTCACCTCTTCCACAGAACCCCTAAAGAGGTATTCTTTAACAATAAGCACTAACCAAATCTAAGCAATACTCAAACTTGGTTATAGGAAGTGACTTAGTCATCATATTCACAAGATTATCATAAGTATTAACTTTTCTCACAACGATATCACCACGAGCAATAATATCACACACAAAATGATACCAAACATCAATGTGCTTCGTTCTCTCATGAAACATTTGATCCTTCGTAAGGAATATGGAACTCTGGCTATCACAAAACATTGTATTGATAAAAAGGTCTTTACTGAGTTCATCAAAGAGTCACTTTAACCAAATAGCTTCTTTACAAGTCTCAATAATCGTCATGTACTCAGCTTCAGTAGTAGACAAAGTAACTAAAGTCTCCAAAGTGGCTTTCTAGTTGATGGCGCAACCCCCAATAGTAAAGATATACCTTATGAGTGACCTTCTTTTGTAAAAGTATTTAGCAAAATTAGAATCAACATACCCAATGACTCTATCTCTAGTTTTTCCAAATTGTAAGCAAACATCAGTAGTACCTTGTAAGTATCTAAAAATCCACTAAACTGCTTTCCAATGTTCTTTGCCAGGATTCACCATGTTTCTACTAACTGTATATGATAAACTTGGACGTGAGCAAACCATAGCATGAATGAGAGATCCCACCATACTAGAATATGGAACAAGTTACATGTAGTCAATCTCATTATCTAATTGCGAAGAAAAAGCCAATGAAAGCCTGAAGTGGGCTGTTAATGGAGTACTAACAGGCTTAACACTCTGCAAATTGAACCTACAAAGAAGTTTCTCAATATACCATTTCTAACTTATATGCAATTTACATGCTTTTTTATCTCTGGGAATCTCCATATCGAGTATCTCCTTTGTTGCTCCCAAATATTTCATCTCAAATTCTTTACTAAGCTAGGCTTTGACCTTTCTTATCTCTCATTTATCTTTGGTTGTTATCAACATGTCATCAACATAAAGGAGTAGATATACAGATGATCCATCACAATATTTCTTAAAATAAATACAACTGTCAAAACTGCTTCTTTTGAAATCATGAGTAGTCATAAATGAATCAAACCTCTTGTATCACTACCTAGGTGACTGTTTCAGGCCATAAAGGAACTTTTTTAGCAAGCAAACATAGTCCTCTTTTTTTGAAACTATAAAGCCCTCTGGTTGTTGCATGTAAATATCTTCCTCAAGTTCTCCCTGTAAGAATGTTGTTTTCACATATAACTACTCAAGCTCTAAATTATACATGGCCACAATACCAAGCAAGGCTTGAATAGAACTATGCTTAAGTATTGGAGAAAACATATCTATGAAGTCTAGACCTGGAACCTGATTGTAACCTTTTGCAACCAGCCTTATTTTATACTTGGGTTCTTCAAGCTTGGAGTCTCTTCTTTCTTCTTGAACACCTATTTACAATGAACAACCTTTTTACCCTTAGGAAGTTTCATTAGGTCTCACGTTCTGTTCTTTTGTAGTGATTTCATCTCTTCTTGCATGACAATCATCCACTTTCTTGAATCTTCACATCTAACTACCTCGGAATAAGTAGATAGCTCTTGCTTTGCATCTATATCTTTAGCCACATTTAAAGCATAAGCAACTAAATCAGCCTCGGTGAACCTTGTTGGAGGTTTAATTTCTCTTCTAGGCCTATTTTTGGCAATAGAATATTATGATGATCACTATGGTGAAAAAGCAACTCTACTCTGATTTTTTGTACTAACTTGAGTAGTAGACTCTATTGTAGATCATTGATCAATCTGAAGCTCTACCTACTTCACATGTGTGTTTAATTTCTATTGGTGTTTATCGAAAGATTCTTTAAGAGATAAGTTAAGTAGCATAGCAGTTTCATAAAAAATAACAATCTCTGCTAATCACAACTTTTCTATTTTTAGGACACCATAACTTATACCCTTTAACACCAACCTTATGTCCCAGAAAACACACTAAATAGATCTAGGTTCCAATTTACCATTATCAATATGAGCATACGTAGGACACCCAAAAAATCTTCAAATCAAAATAATCAGTAGGAGTACCAAATCATACCTCTTGTGGAGTCTTTTTCTCAATGGCTACGGATGGAGACTAATTGTAACACCCCTAACCTGAATCTGTTCCTGGAACAGGGTTATGAAGAATTACCGGAGTTTACAAATTGAACAGATAGAAAATGCAAACATTTCATATCATGTAGCATTCTTGTCAAAAACCAATCAAAATCGTACATATTGTCCCTTATACGAGCCCTCAAGGCCCAAAATATGCGTTAGAAACAAGTCGGGACTAAATCGTATACGTAAAGAATTTTTCAGAAAACATTAAAAATTTTCAAAGCTGCAGGGGTCACATGGTCGTGTGGCTAGGCCGTGTGACTCACATAGCCAAGAGACACGCCCGTATCTTAGGCCGTGTGGACATTCAAAATAGGGAAACACGGTCATGTCTGTGTAACTCACTAACTTGGGTCACACGACCAAGCCACACGCCCGAGTGCTAGGCCGTGTGAGTACACTAACTTGCATTCTAAAGAAGATAAAGGGGGCACACGGTCGTGTCACCTGGCTGTGTGTCACACACGGCTGAGACACACTCCCGTGTCTCTGCCAGTGTGGACGAAAATAATTTGAAGCCACATTTCTCACCCAATTTGACACCAACCTAACTTAACATTTTTGGACATCAACAAGCCATAACAAGGCATTCAAAACAATCCAAAATCAAGTCTTAAACATGAAATATCACCACATACAACCAATATTCCCTTAGGCACCTCAAATGACAACTTAAAAACATGTCAACCAAGTATCCAAACTCACCTAAATGACTAAATACATATATGCATATTCAAACCACATTTTACTTTCTTTCATTCTACCATATCAAACACACATCAAATATGATAAGGCCACATATATACACATCAAAATATACCAAACACATACATATAATTCAATTTAAAACATATAAATATACAATTTAATTACACGAACTTACCTCGACGAGTGTACGTAGATACGGAGGGGACTAATCTGATATTTTCTTTTTACCTCAATCTAACTCTGTACAAGGTCTGACAGGATCTGCACGAATAAATTTAACTCATTTCAATATAATTCTCATTCTATTTAATCCAACATGGAATTTTGACAAAATTACCATTTTGCCCTATACTTTTAATTCCTTTGTAATTTAGTCCCTAAGCTCAAAAAATGAAATCCATGCAATTTAATCCTTACTCAAGCCTAGCCAATTTTTATACATATTAACAACAACCCATATATTTCACAAAATTCACAAATTTTACCATAAATTTATCACATTTTTTAATTTAGTCACTAATTGATAATTTCACCAAAAATATCTTTACAAAAATTGTTTATCTAACAAAAACCATTCATTTTCTATCATCAATCTTCAAAACTCAAGCATGTTCATCAATCGCAAAACCCTAATACTTTAACAATTTTGAAAATTAATTCCTTGGCTAGCTAGATTAAGCTACAACGATCTTAGAAACATAGAAATAGTAAAAAACGGGACAAAAATGTATACCTAATTGACCAAAATAAGCTTGCCTAAATTTCAAGTTTCCATGGCTAGATTTTTTTTTTTTTTGGTGGAAGGTGATGATAATAGTTTTTTTTTATTTAATTTATTATAACTTTAATTACTAATTCCTAAAATTAACCTTAACAATTCATTAAAATTCCAATGATGACAAATCCATGCTTATCCACTAACAACCTTAATGGCTAATTACTATATAAGGACATTGAATTTAAAATTCTATAGCTATTTAATACCTTTAGCTATTAGAATACAACATTTGCACTTTAAGCAATTTAGTCTTTTTATCAAATTAAGTATGTAAAAGATAAAATTTCTTAACAAAATTTTTATACGGTATTTTATCATACTGTAGACCATAAAATAAAAATAAAATAAATTTTTCAACTTTATTTTTGTGGTCCCGAAACCACTGTTTTGATTTCACTAAAAACGGGTTGTTACACTGATTAATCAGAAAACATGCAGTAGAGGTCGCTTCAGTCCAAAATGACTTCGGTAAACAAGCATTCGACAATACATTGAACCTTTTCCATGATTTTTCTATTTATTCATTCTGCAATGTTGTTTTTTTTATGAAATATGACAAACTGTCAAGTATCTCACTATCCCTTCTGATTTGCACAATTTATTAAACTCATCATAATAGAATTCCAAGCCATTATTTATACGGAGGTCTTATATCTATTTTCCTGTCTGCTTCTCAATCATAGTCTTCCAAGCCTTAAATGTGGAAAACACATCACTTTTCTGCTTCAGGAAGAATACCTAAACTTTTCTAGAAAAATTGTCAATGATCGTTGGCATATAATTAGCGCCAACCCTCGAAGGCACTCTAAATGGTCCCCAAAGATCAGAATGAACATAATCTAGCGTTCTCTTCATGTTATGGATTCTTCTAGTGGATCGAACTCTATTTTTCTTCTCAATAATGCAGTGCTCACAGAACTTCAGTTTTCTAATTCCTTATCCATTAAAAAGTCCTCTTTTGGTTAATTTTGTCATGCCACTCTTACTCATATGCCCTAGATGCATATGCCAAATTTTAGTAACACCATCATCTAACAAAGAAGAAGAAGTGATGACTACATCACCAATAACAGTTGAACCCTAAAAAACATATAACTTTGCAGTCTTTCTCTGCCCTTTCATCACGAGGGAATTCTTGCTAATCTTTAGAACCCCACTTTCAGTTGTGTGTTTGTACCCTTTTGAATCAAAAGCACTTAATGAAATCAAATTTCTCTTTAACTTTGGTACATTTCAAATGTCACTAAGTGTTCTGACGATTTCATCAAATATCTTATTTTTTATCATGTCAATACCTATGATTCCACATAAAGCATTGTTTCCCATCAGAACAACATATTTAGAAATTGTTTCATATATTGTAAACAAATCCTGATTAGGACTCATATGGAAGATGCAACCAAAATCGAGGATCCACTCATCGCTCACTTTAGAGTTGTCAATAGAAGCAACTAGGAGTTCACCATCGTTTTAGTCTTCTACTACATTAGCTTCACCGGATTGTTTTGGTTATTTTTCTTTTTGATTCACTACCTTCATTTTGATCTTATTCTGTAACTTATAACATTCAGACTTAATGTTGCCTTTCTTTTGCAAAAATTACAAGATTTTCCTTTGTTTGAAGATCTCAATCGACCTTTACATTTACTACGAGGATTTCGTTCTTGAGTCTTCCCACGATTATAACCAGTATTTCATTCTTATCTCCCACGAACAATGAGACCTTCTCCCTGAGACTTGGATCCAGCCACAAGATGTTTTATCTTGTCATACAAGGCTAAGGAATCATAGACTTCATTAATTGTGAGAGATTCACAACTATACAAAATTGTATCTCTAAAGGTTGAATGTGAATGAGGCAATAAACAATCAGAATTAACCTTAAATCCTTTTCATCATACTGAATCTCCATAGCTTCTAAGCCTGAGATGATTTCTTTAAACACGGTTAAGTGTTCGACTAAAAATGTACCTTCTTCCAAACAATGAGAATAAAGACTCTACTTTAGATGCAACTTGCTAGTTAGGGATTTTAACATGCATAGCTACTCCAGCTTTGCCCATAATGTAGCGGCGGTTTTCTCCTTCAGCACGTCTTGTAGAATATCATTCAGTAGATGCAAATGTTATTTTATTAAAGCCTTTTGATCTTTATGCTTCTTCTCTAAAGCATCTTAGCTAACCCTAGTAGGGCATCCTTCAAATCCATCTGTTTAATAACTGCCTGCATCTTTACCTATCACAACGCGAATCTGGTGTTGCGATCTAACAGCGGAATGTCATACTTCATTATCGTCATTATCGTGATTGAAACAAGCAACCCAAAAAGCTTTGATACCAATTTGTTATAATTAAAGTCGATAATGGCAGTAGAATGATCGTAAAGAAATAAGAAAAAAAATTTAAGAACACACAAATTTTACGTGAAAAACCCTTTCGAGAAAAACCATGGGCAGAGGAGGAGAAAATTCACTATGTTGAAAACTGAATAATACAATAGGAGTTTCGACTACATCTATTTAAATGTTGAAAAACCCTATTCTAATTAATGTCAAATAGAAGAAGTGTAGTTTTATATAGAGTTTTGGCCTCTTACCCCCATAGATCCCATTATTTTGCCATTGTATTTATTCTTCAACAAGTGACGAGATTTGGGTCACACAATCTCTAACAGTATAATTCTTTATGTTTTAAATATATGACATGTACCTAAGGTTTGAGTCGATTTATAATGAAAATGGTCATTTTGGAACTGGGAATTTGTAAATGTCAAATTTTAGTTCAAGCATATGAATAGTCTTACACATTACATATAAATAGTAAAATGCTAAATTGTTTAAGCTATGTAATTAAATACATGTGTAAGTTGAATTGCATTTTGAGGTTTAAAGACCAAATGAGATTTTTGGTTGGTTGAGTTAAATGGTACAAATATTGAAGGAGTCTGCCTTTCATGTCTCAACACTAATCTATTGATGTCGCGACATCAGCTTTCCACATTGCAACATCCCCTGCTGAAGTCGTGATGTCAGCCTCCTATTTCCAGAATAGCAACATTGCACTATTGAAATCGCGATGCTGAGCTTTTACCCTTGATGTCGTAACATGATCCTTTCATGGTCGCTACTCCAATTCAATAAACTTTGAAAAATTTACACTTTAGTCTTCAAATGGCCTCAGATTATCGAAAGAGCTTTCATAAGCTCATTTTAATCTCAGAAATGATTAAATTGCATCTTGTGATTATGTATTGAACATGATCGCATGCATAATTTGTTTAATTGATTTGCAAATGTGATCACAATTGCTTCAATAACGAATGTGACATTTCGTAGCTCGGACCCGGCGGTCAAGTCGGGTATGGGTTGTTGCAGAATTCCCATGAATTAAGCTCTTTGACCGTAACTTTAACATTTGCCGTCTTATATCATGTGTCATGCCAAGACTGTGCCACATGGTGCAAAAATAGCATTTTCTCTTGAAATTTATTTAAATATTATAGAAAATTAAAAAAAAATAAAATTATATAGAATTATGAAAAATATAACAAATTACAAAAACTATTTAAAAACTATAAATATATTAAAAATTACAAAATATTATTAAAAAAAATTAAAAGTATATGAAAAATTATAATAATAAAAAACCCAAAATTTTACCATTTTCATACAAGCAATATAACACCTATAAAAATTATAAAAAGAATAGCTTCCATCACCTATGAAACTCTAATTGATTTGTCCTTCCACCATGATTTGGTTGGTTTTTATTGTAGTTTTTAGGGAAAAGAAAGAGTGCAATGAAATTCTTAATTAAATTGTTTTCTATTAGCATCTTTGATGAAGCCGTAGTCTCAACTATGCCTGTTCTGCCAGATGATTGCATGTAATCACTATGATCCAGCTTTGGGCTGGCCTTTACTCACCAAAAATATAAAATATTTTGTAATTATGAATAAGGACAGTTAATAAATTCCTCCAAATGGGGAACAACCAGGCTCTTGGGATATATTGGGCAAATCAGAACGCAACTGCCTGAATGTATATAGCTTTAACTTTCGTCTTTCTTTACTTTGAAAGCCAAAGCAGCAGAGTAGTTGAGACACGAGACAATCAGTAACACATAAGCCATATTTCAACAACTTATATAAAGCAGTTAGTTAAAGTTTTATACGTAATCTTAGCTCATGCAATATTTGCTCCTTCAATATATCTCAATTTCTTTACTTTATTTTATATACCCATATATAAGTTTGAACTTCTTTCTCATGCAAGCACTGCATTTCACCTACCAAATAACAAAAACTAAACAGGCTTTCTTTCTACATATAAAAATAATGAAAACACTGGCAAGGGGTTCATTAAAACTTTGAAAGTTTCTCCATTATTGGGTTTTAAGATTTTCTTCTTTCTTTTTAGAAAATGGAGTTGGGGTTTTAAGGATGAGGTAAGTGTATCTTTGAATCGCATGATGATGCAGTTAACCATTGCTATCAACTCAACCTTGTATGCATCTTTGGTTTTGTTTTGTGTTTTGTCTGCCATTGTTCGTTTGTTGGTTTTCCTATTTCATTCAGTCAAGAGAAGCAAGCATTTCGATTTTGGAATATACCAGGTTTCTCTTTGGACTCTCTCTTTCTCTCCCTCTTTGGTAATTAATTGATTTGTCAGTTATGTATTAAGGCAAAAAAGTGTCTGGTTTTTGTTATTTTTAAGGAAATTACATGCATTTTCTGAATTTCATTGAAGGTCATTAGGATGAACATCTTTCAAAACCTCATGGAAAGACTAAGGCAGGTGGTGGGTCCTAAAGGATGGGATTATTGTGTTCTCTGGAAACTCAGTGATGATCAAAGGTTTGAGTTCAAATCATAAACAGCTGCGTGCATGTGGTGATAATATATATATATATATTCATATACCAATGTTAATGGATATTTGGTCAGGTTTCTGGAGTGGGTGGATTGTTGTTGTGGTGGAGCTGAAAGTATAGAAAGTAGTGGAGAGCTTCAATTCCCAGTGACAACAGTCCTCCCATGCAGGGATGTGATGTTTCAGCATCCAAAAACCAGATCCTGTGAACTGCTTGCCCAACTTCCTTCTTGCATGCCCCTTGATTCTGGGTATATTATTTAGTACCTTATAGTGCCTCTCCCTCTTTCCTCCTCCTTCTTGGTTCATTTGTGTTTTTGATGAGTTTATACTGCTGCTTTGAGAGATTGTAAACAGAAGTCATGCACAAGCCTTGATATCAAACCAACCCAAATGGTTCAACTTCTCCAATAACTCTGATCCCAATGTTTTAGAGGTTAGTATATTGATACACCTTCAAGCCCCTCATTGTTAAGCTGTTTGATATATCTTCTTACTACCCTTTTTTTGCAGGAAATAGTTGGAACTAGGATTTTGATTCCAGTTGCAGAAGGATTAATTGAACTTTTTGTTGCCAAACAAGTATGTGTGTGTGTATATATATAGTAATTTTATTGGTTGCTATGATTGGAGTCAATTCTTTTAATGTTTCAAAACAGGTTTGTGAAGATCAAAATGTGATGGATTATATTGTGACACTGTGCAACATCTCATTAGAGCAAAGCTCAATGATGAATTCAAGTTGCATGGATACACATTTCACTGCTCTAAACGCGCAAGCATTGAATGAATTTCAAGCAAAGACTCATTTAAGCAATGAGAATGACCGAAAGGATCCCATCATCAATCATTTCCAGCCACCATTGACGACAACACTCGAAACTCTAAACCTACCTTACGACATCTCCATTGATCAAATTCGATCAACCAACACCCTGCAGCAGTACCATTATCTTTCAGACGATAAAAACAGGAAGAATATGGATGTATGTGTTGAAGGGTCTCATGAGGTGTTCCTTTCGGACAAAGTTGTTAACCCACTTAAGTCTTCCGTGGATAATGGACTTCAAGAGATTGATCCATTGAATTCCATGGTGACCAATGAATCAATGGTTATCCAAGGGAATGAGAAGGACTCTATAAAACAAGAGAATGGACGGTCTGATTCGATTTCGGATTGTAGTGATCAGAATGATGATGAAGATGATGCAAGGTACCAACGGAGGGCAGGGTCCAAAGGGCAGTCTAAAAACCTTGTTGCAGAGAGGAAAAGAAGGAAGAAGCTTAATGAAAGACTTTATTCCCTTCGATCTCTGGTTCCCAAAATCTCTAAGGTACTTGACTATCAATCACTGTCTTAAGTAGCCTTAGACCGATATATATATATATATATATATATTGTGACATTGTATATTTTTCAGTTGGATAGAGCTTCAATCCTTGGAGATGCGATTGAGTTTGTGAAGGAACTGGAAAACCAAAAGAAAGAACTCCAAGATGAGCTTGAAGAACATTCAGATAACGATAATGGTGCTAAGAAAACAGGAATGAACGGAGTCCACAAAAAGTTCCAATCTGAGATTTTCTTACAAAATGATCAAATCCCTGTGTATTTTAACCCTGAACATGACAAGGGACCAAATGGCTTTCCTGTTGGAGGTAATGGCAGCGTCTCAAGGGCACAAAATCAAGAAGTGGACACTTGTGCAGACAAGACACAGCAGATGGAGGTAATAACAAATACATATATGTTCTTGTCTTTTATTCATGTGACAATTTCATGGGGTTTTATATAATTTCTAATTAAGAAAGATGGAAAGTGTATAGGTACAAGTTGAAGTTGCTCAAATCGATGGAAACCAGTTTTTTGTTAAAGTGTTTAGTGAGCACAAACCAGGCGGGTTTGTTAGATTAATGGAGGCTTTGGATTCATTGGGGTTGGAAGTAACAAACGCAAATGTTAACAGCTTCAGAGGCCTTGTTTCAAATGTGTTTAAAGTAGAGGTAATTTATCTTAAAACAAGACATGCACCTTGCTTTATATATATATGGCTATTTTGACCCAACTAAAGTTGTAATTGGTGTAGAAGAAAGACAGTGAGATGGTTCAAGCGGATCATGTGAGGGAGTCGTTGCTGGAGCTAACCCGAACCCCTTCCAAGGGGTTGTCTGAGATGGTAAAAGCTTCAGAGACCAACAATGGTAATGGGGTTGAATGTAATTATCACAACCAACAGCAACATCTCCACAATCAGCGTATCACTTCCCATCACCACCAACTCCATCACTTCCCACCAAAGCAAGCGGCATGACCTTTTATCTTTTTTCTTTCTTCAAGTTGTGCATGAGACAGGGACTTTAGACCCTTTAGCTTATATTCGTAGAATAATATGCTTGCTGTAAGCATTTTGGTAGACAGATAAGACCATTAAGGGTCGATCTGTGGGATTAGTTTATATGTAAAAGGTTTGCTGAAAACTGAAAAGCATTGGAGCCAATCAAAAGACTGGCACCTAATCATTGATCTAAGACTTTTTTCTTTTTACCGTTTCTGCAGTAGCCATGGCAGATCTTAATTTCCACACCCATCTTAAATTAAGGTGAACTTTACAAATTACGCCTCACTAATCTATTGAGTACTTTGATTTTTTTTTTTTTACGACCCACCATCGATTATTCTCTTTAAATGTTGCTTTGTCCCAGAGAAAACACATTTCAATATTGAAAACAATTATATACCAATGCTTCATTTGACAAAGCAAAGATGGAATCCATCAAGTATCTACTTCTAGTTTCCAAATCATTAGTTCGAATCTGCTCCAAATTGGCTGTGAATTGTAAACCTAATATCCAAATTTGAAAATTATCTAAATTCATGATACCAAGGGAAAGATAGAGAGATCCGATTTTTCACTAGGGCACTTGAAAGGAAAATAAATGCACAACTTGATGAAACCATCGTATGGTGTATAAATTTACTTTAGTATGTCACTGAGTTAAAACTCATCGTCATCTTCCTCTGCAATATGCTTTGCAAGCTCTTGCTCCTGTTGTTGTCTTTCTCTCCGCTTCTCAGCACTTTCTTTCTCCTTGTGGGAGTTTGGCGGGAACCGAAGTGCACGCACTGCCTCGTTATGCATATTGAGGCAGAAAGCAATCCTAGAATTGAATACCGTTTGAGGCTCAGTCATAGAGTAGATGTCTCCAGTCTCCTTTGACAGCATACATCTACTTGCATGATCCAATATCGCATCAATAGCTCCATCTCTGATTGCCTTAGCTACTATGCTTTCAGCATCAGCAACAGAATCCAATCTAAGCTTCTTGGCAACATCAACCAGTGAGATGCGAGAATATGAGATACTTATGTTGCGTAGCCCAGTCCGAATGACATTATGCCGCAGCCTTACAATCAAATTATGGGTCCGGTCTGAACTGAAAGTACTGGAGAACTTCTCAGCAACAGATCTGAAGAGCTCCAGATCACCAATGCGTACAGCCTGAATACATGCAAACATTTATCGTGTTCTCAAAACCAGTAGTAAAATCTTGGAATTGCTGAGACTGAAGAGGCAATTAAAAAATGATTATAACTCTTGGTTTTGTGCTAAATTTTGTGATGTAGATAACTACAATGCAAAGTTCGATGATAATATGCGCGAGGCACATGACGTTCTCTCTTTTTCCTTATTGGGAAATATATGCGTGGAATATATCAGATGTTAGTCCTCTATAAAGCAAGATGAATATAAAATCAACTCTGATAAACTCAAACTCACATTTGTCAGTTCAAAATATGGCCTCAATGCTTTCTCCATCCCTTTCTGCATAAAAACAGTCCTCTCAGGGATTTCTCCTAGCAATAATCGGACGATGATTGCCCATTTGTTGCATTGAACCCGAAAATCAAGAGCTGCAATAGGGGCTTTCCGAGCAGCTTGGAGAAGACACTCTTTGGCATCAGTGTACTCCAATTGGATTGTCCTAATCTTCCCCAAGTAAAAGAGGTACCGGCAAAACTGCACAGGAGAAACTTTTGTCTTAGGATATGAAAGCTGATTATAATGTTTTTATATAACCATAATTATAAGCTATATCAATCCTCCAGGCAAACATTTCATAACCATAACTATATAACTGCAATTTACTGGTCAAAGACAAAAAAGATGTAAAAGTTTGCGACTTGCCTGCTGATTTGAGTGAGCTTCAAATCTAGGTGCCTTTGATCTCAGCTTCTCAGCTTGATCATACAAATTGTAATGGAGGTAATTGCGAAGTAGCAGGTTGAGAAGTGTCTCCTTCATGAGAGCAATATCCAAATATAAGACTCTTAACATCAGAGATATACTTCCTCAAATATCTGACAATTTACCTGACCCAGCTCGTCATGGCGCAATGTTGCAATCCGATGCAGGGATAGAAGGTTACTGTCAATGAGATATCATCATAATTAGACCTTAAATGCCATACTGTACGTTCAGATTATGTATGGTAGAAGCACAAAATGCAGAAAATTTCTTTGAAAGACAACACACATCAGAACATATATGAATGACAACAAATAATAAAAGCCAGATTTTTATATAATATAGCTCACCCCCTAATTTCAGCAAGATCACCTGTGAGCTCATAGCAAAGAGAGTAATAGAAGTACAGCCTAGCAGCTAGAACATCGACAGTCCTCCTATTGATATTCTTCAGCCGGGCAATGCTTGCAGAGGAACATGCTTTGGCCTGAAATGAGATAATATTATGTACGAGAAACATGAAATGTCCCAAGGAAACTATATGCTAATGTACCTCATTGTATTTCTTTTGATCAATCAGAAACATCAGGACAAGCAAGTAGCAGTAGATTTCTATCTCTGGCAGGGAATGTTTAGCAGGTGCTTGAGGCGCAGAAATTGCAGTGTCAACTTCCATTGCATGCTCATCTTCCTGACACAACATTCAACAATTGAGTTCTTAAAAGAACAAGAAAGACAAGAGTTATTAAATTATGAACATTTTACATACTTGCACCCAAAAGAAAAAATTAGGTGGAAAAGAGTGCTAAAATGGAGAAACCAGACTAGTGACTGACAAATTTCAATGACCTTAGAACTAGAAAATCTACTAAACTCGTGAAGGTGAACACATGGAAAAATAAATATCTCAACAGAGATGGTCAGTTAAGGGCCAATCATCAATGATTAACTTCAGTAAACAATCATTTATTTTATATCTTTAGCATGTTTTCAATGCTTTTTAATTAACACGACATCAAGACTAACGTAATAGGGTAGCATGCCAATGAATTAGAGTACAAAACCATAGTACAAATAAGTCACCAACTCACTTTTACCACAGGCATCAAAATCACCTTAACACTGGAGGAAAAAAAAAAGCACAATAACACGAATAACTGATTAAAGCAACGCCCCATCAAAAGATTACCTTAGGAAGAAAAGAAGAAAGCCGAGTAAGGGCCTCGGATCCAGGGATAAGAGTGAAATTGAGGAATGAGGAAAGCGCAGATGCCTTCAACTTCCGCCTTAAAGCCATAGTAAGTCTTATAGCCCGCAAAATACGGCGAACTTCGCGGTCATATGCACCGGTCTCTATCAGAGACGCAATTTCCTTCAAATCTAATACAAATCCATAAAAAAAATTTCAAAATCGAGAAAAAAATCATAAGTACCCAATTCAGTAATCATTGGGAAAAAAAAAGAGTTAAATTTCTACCACTAAACATAAAAAATATGTAATAAAAGGCACGTGGATATTATAGATTGATTGAGCTTACGATGCAAAGTGGAAGGAGAAAAGGAAGGAAGGGAATTGGAAGGAGCTGCTTGCTCTTTCATCTCCACATCTTGAGTCATTTTAGGAAATCTGAAACAAGTGCAAAATGAAATGAAAATAATGAAAAAAGAACTCCGATTAAAAAAGAAATGAATTTTGAAAGAGGAAAAGCTTCAATGCTAAAAATAAAAGGTAAAGAAAGAAAAAATTGACCTTGGATTCGCGAGAGGAAATCCTAGATTTGGAGCAATCTATAGCCGAGACCGCAGAGGTGCAAGTTTTTTGGGTTTTCTACTGAAGTTTCTTCGGCAACAAGTCAGGAGAGGTGAGCCGGAGAAAGAGAAAAAAGGCGGACTAAACGACGCCGCTTAGGTGGAAATCAACGGTCTTTCTCAAACGAAGGTGAAACGCATCGTTTGGTTTGAGAGGAAAACCCAAATAATAGGCAGAGGATGCCTATTATTTATTTTCCTGGAATCTATAACATAAATAAATAAAAAAAAAGATGAAAACATCCAAGCGTGTAGAAGGAAGGGATAGAATGTCCGATGAATTATTCGTGAATCTGTTTATATAATATTTGTTTATGTTTATTTGTTAAATTAAATAAATAAGTATGAATAATATTAATATTTTTATATTTGTTTAATAAACGAAGGAACATGAGCAGAAGTGTGTTCGGTTCATTTATGTTCATAAACAAGCTCGTTTAAAAGTTTGTTTATTGGGTCGTTTATAAGCTCGTTTATTAACTCATTTATTTATTAATAATATTTTCTTATAAAAATTTTATTAGTATATATTAATAAAATTACCTTAAAACTTATTCATTGTTCTATTAGTATATATTAATAAAATTATCTTAGTTTGTATTTTTTTTCATTTATAATATAATTATTAATATTTATATTTGGTTATTTTATATCTAAACAATATATGTGTATTTATTGTTTGTTTGTTTGTTTGTTTATTATTTATTAACATTGTTCATGAACATGTTTAATTATATGTTCATGAACATGTTTGTTTAATGTTCGATTAAGTTAAATGAACATGTTAGTGAACATTAAACAAACGAACATGAATACACATAATTTTAAATAAACGAACATTAACGAAAATATGATATTCTTAACGAATACAAATTGAACACGAACAAGCTTAAAAATAAACAAACGAACATGAACAGAGGTTTGTTCATTCAAGCTTTGTTCATTTACAACCCCATGTAAAAGTCTAGCCTTTAATGAATTATGAAAGACACCTGTATTTTTTAAGGCTTAATATATATTGACCTCTGAACTTGATAATTTTTTTCACATTGACCCCTAAACTCCTTTTGGATCATATTGGTCCTTAAGGTTAGCATATGTTACACATATTGGTGCTCACAGTATCACCATTTGCCCTTTTAAGAATTTGTTGATATGGACAAGCATGAGATT
The DNA here is from genome assembly GCF_025698485.1 of Gossypium arboreum. Taxonomy (NCBI): domain Eukaryota; kingdom Viridiplantae; phylum Streptophyta; class Magnoliopsida; order Malvales; family Malvaceae; genus Gossypium; species Gossypium arboreum. The sequence continues at coordinate 6,218,440 of NC_069081.1, forward strand.
GACACGTGGAAAAATAAAAGGACAACACATAGATTTATTTTTAACCATTCTTAAAAAAATGTTAATTTTTTTAGAAAAATATAAGAAATATATAAATTATAAAACTTAAATACATATATATATGAATTGAAAATAAAATTAAAAAATAATGTATATAAATTGAAAATAAAAATAAAAATTAGTTAAAATTCAAAAATTCAAAAAATTAAATATCTTTAAGAAATAAAAAATTGGTTAATTTTTAGAAAATTACAAGAAATTATAAAATATAAAATTCAAAATTATATTTTAAACATTAAAGAATAAAAATTGACCAGGTTTACGTGAGGTGAACTCTCAATCAACGATCGTCAATGCTTGGTCAAGCCCAGTTAACTTCGATCAACACCCAATAAATTTTTCATTATTTTTGTTTTATTTTTCATTTTTGTAAATTTCTATTTTTATTTTTTGTATATTTTAAATTTTATTTATTATATATTTTTAGATTAGTAAATTCTTCAAAAACAAACTGTGTTAGTATAGGAACAAATTTATGTAACAGATGTCAACCTTATGGACCAATGTGATCAAAAAAGTTTAAGGGCCAAAATTTGAGAAAAGTTACCAAATTTAGGAGATAATCTATATGTTAAGCCTTTTTAACTTCTTTATTTGAGATGTGTGAGAGAGGAGAAGAAAAAAAAAAGGGGGGAAGGGATGAAATGGTAATAAAAAATTTGTGTTTATTATATATTTAAGATATTACTATATATTTATATGAATTTTTATGAGTTCATAATTAGTTTGATTAAATAATAAAATACTTGAATATTATACTAAATAATTAATTGAAACTAAATTTATGTTTTATTATATTAAATAATAATTATTTAAATTTTACTATCTTATATAAATAAGTTTTATAACTATTTGGTTTTCAAGTGGTGTCGAAAAATGCGATTTCGAGATCTTGTTTTTATAAATCGAGTCCGTAAATATTTAATAGGAATATTTACGAAGTTAATGTATTAATGAATTGAATTTTGGACAAGTAATTTAGCCGAATTAAAGCTTAATTGAGGTTCAAGTTCAAGGACTAAATCGTAAAGTTCAATCGCTATAGATTTTTAATTAGAAAATGACTTGATTACTTAAATTGCAATCAATGGTTTAAAATAGCAATTAGACCAAGTATAAACTTTAGAAAGTGGACGGTTAGTTAGTTAAAGAGGTCATTAACTTAATTAAATTAGTTTTTATTTAACTAAATTAAGTTTAATTACCTTAATTAAGGTATATATACTTGAGATGGTGGAAGAAAAGATAAACATGCTCATCTTCTTTACTTAGCCACGAAATAAAAAGAAGAAAAACCTAGGAAAAAGCTTGGATCTTTTGGCTACAATTTAGTTATTTTTTTCTTGTAATTTTTATGTTTTTGAGGTCATGGGAGCCTGATTTAGCTAGCCCATGTAACAATTTGTAAAATATTTAAAGTTTTAAAAAGTTTCTATTGTTGATTTCTTGAAGTTTTAGGTGTTAAATTGATCGATTTTAAGCTTAGACGTGAAAAAAAAACTAAATTGTAAAGCTTAATTGATAGTTTTGTACATTAAGGACCAAATTGAATACATTTTAAAATTGATAGTAGGAATAGGAAATTGGAGGTCTCTAATGGGTAATAGTAAAATCGGATTGCAATTCGGAGTTTTTATTTGAGAGGTATGTTAGTCCCGATTTTAGGGGCTATATTGAATAAACTGAAAAAAATTGTATAAATTGATAATTGATTGCGAATTGGTTAATTATTGATAGTGCTATATGTTTCATGTTAATCTGTAGCTAACATGACTCAGATTCGTCAAAAAGGAAAGGAAAATCCAAAGTTATTAACTAGTAGCTTAGAATTCTGATTTGTTTTTCTATAATTTAAATTACTTTAATTGTTGTATATTTCTATTGGTTTATATGGTAAGGTATGGAGGTAAGCTGAGACTGGTTAGCTAATTGAATTGGTATGATTATGTTTAATTATCGAGATAAAAGACTGAATTGATTAGAATTGAAAATAGTGTAATTCGATGAAAGTATGAAATTGACCTTGAATTGGGCTGAAATAAGTTATCTTATGTAATAAATTGATGAATTGAACTATGAGTTGAAATGATGAAATGTGAATTAAATAAAATGATGAATTGGATAAATTGTTATCCTACTAACTGTTTGAGCAAAGCTAGATATAGTTGGCATGTCATAGGATAGGTTAAGTACAGGTTACTTCCACTACATGTCAATGAGTGTTGGGCACAACTAATGCTTCAGCTATACTGATAAGCACTGGGCGTAATCTATTTTCTTTGGACTTTTCGATGAGGCATTGAGTGTCAAATTTGGTGTGTTGGTTGGATCTGTATATCCATTTGAGTCTAAGTCTAACTCAAGTTAATAAGGAATGTAAATTGTCAATTGATTGAATGTTATGAAGCTAACTCATCGATACGTATATACAATATTTGACTTTTGATATCATAAAACCATATGTATATATATACAAGTCTAGAGGACTAATATGACATTGTGACAAATTAATAGATTCGATTCGAAATATGGTATATTAATAGGATATATTCTTAAATTAGTTAATTAAGCATGTATGGATTGAATCATATGACGTAAATGATATGAATGGTATATTATTTGAATGTTTATAATTGACTTAACTTGTATTTGTTATTTGACTTATAAAAATACCATTAAGCTTTATCGCTCAGTGTATGGTTTTGTTTTTCATGTGTAGGTTAGGTTTAATTTGAGATCCTGAGTATTGACTTCAGCATCCAGTTAAAATCCCAGACTTGACAATGTTGGTGAACCTCTTTTGTTAGTTATATGACATGTACCTAGTAGAGTAATTAATGGTATTTTGCTATGTTTGAGAATGTTTAAATTGAAAAGTTGGCAAATGGACATAATCATGTGTATGCAAAATTTGTATATGAGTTGTGATATAGTTTGTAAATAAATTAAGTGGTACTTTTGCTAATGGTAAATGTGGATTAGCATGTACGTTGTATGTGAATGAATGAAATGTGATTAGGTAGATAATTTATAAGTAATATGGCATAAATTTATTAATGATTAGGGTACTAATGAACTTGAAATGTTGCTTGAATGGTATTGGTATTGGCTATTGATGACTTGAACATGTATGGTAAATGTTTGGAAATAAATTGCAGGTTGATGCCTATTAGAAACTATAGAAATTATAAAAACTATAGAAACAGTATATGGCGTTACGACGTCATATGAGTGTTGTCGTGGTAAGATATAGACTCTAGGCCACGATGAGACGAGGAACCCCGTCACCTCGATAAGGCCATTACAGTATGTTATTGCACAACGAGGAACCTCCTCATATTGCAATGTTCCCTAATGTTTTGAAGTTCTTACAATTTGGTACTATTTCTATTTCGAGTTAGTTTCAGAGCTTTCGTAAGTTCTTGAAAGACTCAAAATTGATTGTATATTGTATTGAATGTATGTTTTAGCTGGATTTTAATTATTAAATAGTATAAATTGGCTTTGATTGATTGTAGATGCTCCGACATCGAATGTGGCATTTTGTAGCTCAGATATAACGATCTGGTCAAGTATAAGGTGTTACAAGTTTAGAACTAAACCTGATAAATTACGTAAAATAAAAAATGCAATAAGATGCATAGAAGTACTATATGAAAAAATAATTAAAACACGACATAATAAAAATAAACAGACCATGAGTACATGAATATGACAAAATATACATAAAATGAATTATTTACACATTAAAGTTTTCATATGAATTACCAACAAGTGTTGGGTGCAATAGTAAGGCACATTGCATTCCAAAAGAGAGATATAGGTTCAAACATTGGAGATAATTTTATTATGAGGGACAGCCATGAACCTCGAATATGATCTATAAAGCGGAATAATGAATACCAAAAATAAATTCATATGATTATAAATTTAAACAACACTTCAAACATAAAAAAAATAATTAACACAATTAAAAATACAAAAATGAGCCCTTTTTCTTCTTCTTTTGTGGGTTAGTCTATTGCCTAGCTTTATTTTGTATGCATTTTTATCATATTCATATTATTTTTCGTTTTATGCCATATGTTAATTTATATTATTTTACTTTTTAAACATTAAATTATAAATTATATTTAAATATGTTGAGAGGAGGTTGAACTCACTCTAAGAGAAATTTTTTAAGTGTCATCTGTCGGGAGTCGATGGACGATAAGTGGTACTATTCTTACCCACTAATGTCATATAAGAGAAAATGTTTGAACCCCACCAAGGCCAAATGCTCACATTCCCTTGGGGGCAAGGTGCCTTTACTATGTGGACTCATTAAGAGCTCTTCGTGAAGTCAAAAAATAAACCTCAAGAATAAAACCTTTTAGTACAAATCTCCGATAAGAAAAATCTCGAACACACGAACGGAACTCGAACAGAAGAATAAATAGGACAAGGCTCCAAAGCGTGTATCAAACCACTATCTTTAAGGTTATATTCGCCCCTACCTATCTTCGGTGTGCAAATGAGTTTCAAGCAAATTAACCTCGAGAATACAATGAAGCCAATAACTATTTGCGTTTTGCACTGATGAGAATAGCCCACTACACACTGAGCAATGTATGACAAGAAACTCAATTTCTATAAAGGATTTCTGCAATAATATTTTATAGAATAATCTAATAATATTAGAAAATGAAGGAAGGAAAGAAAGAATATTAGAATTTGTTGGTATGATTTCCAAATGAAATCTCATTCCTATTTATAGGAATTTTCATGTCTCTTCATAGAGACATTTTTCATCAATAGGTGTCTTTTTGAATAATAATAATGTCTTTAAAATAAACACATAATTATTCATTTAATTATAACTATTGAAATAATATTATTTAAATAGTTAAAATTCTTTTCAAAAAATCAAATAATATAACTTTTTGATTAATTACACCAATTCATTTATAGTTATTGGAACACTGTAAATATTTGAAAATGTTCCAACAAAATCAAACACAATATCTCTTTTGAGTTTATTTAAAATTTCTTAATTTTTAGAATTTGTTAAATTTCTTATAAAACTACTCAATATTTTATTTTAAATAAAGCTTACTAAATTTCTTTCAAAATAGTGAATCTCTTATGAAGTTATTAATTTTCTTATAAATTTGTAATGAAAATTCACTAAATAACTAAATCTCTCACATATTTGTAATGTTTTGAATGATATTTTAATGAATTCAGTAAATTAATTAATTATTTGCATCTTTGTAATTTTTTAAATTAAGTTTAAAAATATTTGAATTAGAAGTCTTTCTATCTTGTTCTTATGATGAGGGGGAGCGTTCGATCGAATCAAGTGAAAAAAGTTTCGAGTTAATCGAGTTGACAAGTTATATTTTATCATCCTAACTCGATTTGAAATTTTTTCGAATCAAGTGAAATTATTTGAGTTAAATTAAAAAATTACACATGTCAAATTTAAATATTGTTATAGTACAACTAATTCTATATTAGAGCACATAAATTTGAACCCATATATATTTGAAAACTTTTTCAAAGCAAAACAATAAACTTGAATCATTAATTAACTTATTTAGTTCCCAAAATTATTATTCTAGAAAAATTTTAATTTAATAACTTTCTTTATATATTTTTATAATTTTTAAAAATATGAATTTTGGAATTTTATAAATATTTTTAATTTTAAAACTATTTTGTAGTTCTTGTTGAGATAGATACAAATTTGCTCATTTTCAAACTTGATAGGGCCCAAAAGGGTATTCGCACAAATCTGTTATTCAAATTATTCGAGTTAATCAAATTATAAAATTCAACTCGATTTGAACTCGAAACTCGAATTACTTATCCAAGTTGACTCGAATAACTCGATTCATTTAACTCCAAATTCAATTTTTTTTTTAATTTTTTCGAATCGGATCAAATTTTGCACACTTTTACCTACTACACAAAAGAGATCAATCTCTCTTTTATTTTTAAATCAAGTGAAACATTCTTGCTCCTTGGTGTGCAAATGTTTCATCAAGTTGGCCAAAGATTGGCCTTTTTAAGTGCAAACACAAAAAGGAGTATATAAGACCCACCCATTGAGTGGGATGAGAATAGAAGAGTACTCCAAGTTTAATGGATATGAAAGCACATTTAGATATCTTCCCAAAGAGCTCACATCAATAGAAAATGTTGGCACATTAATACCATGAAGTTATAGTCATTCTAATTTAAAATAATTTATTTTTATAAATCAAAATAGTCCTTTCACTTTCTTTTCCCATGAAATGCACTTGTTTCACAAATTTAGCCACTGTTAAGTATAAATAATGCTTGGCGCAAGAGGATAAAAGTGTTGCTTTAGCCAAAAAAAAAAAAAAAAACCTGGGAAGAGGATACCAAAATGAAATTTGGCGATGGAGAATGGATGAAATGCAATGAATCTACTGCATTCATGCATGTGTCTTTATTTTCTCCCTCCGTTAACTTCACTGTACTGTGTATATTCTTCTGCTTCGGATCCTATCCTCTCTCTCATTCTTATGTATTTTGTTTCTCCTCATACTCAATCATGTTGATTATTTTAATTTAACTACTAATCATTTGGTAGCATTAAATTATTTTTATTTTTTACTTTTAATCACTCATAAAGGGTTCATGATCAGATCGGGCTTCAGTATAATATTAACTTATTTTATTATTGTCCAAGTTTAGTCCTGTCTAAAAATTGAGTCTAAAATTTTGTTCAAATTCGTCCATATTTAGAAAAAAAAACTAATCTAAGCTCATTTTAGACCGCCCATATTATCTTTTAATTTTTAAAACAAATATTCATATTATATTATTTTAATATTTAATAATTTTATACATTTTTATTTATTAAAATTTTTAATATAGGCATCTTAATATTATTTTAATGTTTATATTAGAGTAATATTATATATTTAATATAGATTTATTTTTAATGTGGTCTAAATTACGTAATATATAAAAAATAATAATATAAAGTATTATAAACTTAAAACGAGCTGAGTCAAGTCAGGTTTGGCCATTGAATGTTTAAACTTGAATCCAACTCATATTTTAAACGGGCCTAATTTTTTTGCATAAGTCTATTTTTTAAGCCTAATATTTTTACTCAAACTCCTCCTGAATTTCAGACAAACCAAATTTTGTTTATCTTTTAATTTCAAATTTAAATTATTACTAATTATATTTTATTTATGTTCAAGGATTTTAACACGTGACTCATGTTTTACACTAGTAATCAAATGTGTAAATGCAATTATACCACCAATCATACTTGTAAGTATTAACTTGGAAACGTATTTTATTACAAATTTTTAAGGAAGTATTTGTCAACGAAAGTAGGGGTATTTCAAAAAAATAAAAATTCCACATTATCCCTCATCACTAAGGAAGGAAGGAATAAGGGTTAAAAATGCACCATGAGAAGTTTTTTTTTTTTTAGTACTTTCTTCTTATAACAGAAAAGCTTATTGAATTTTGGGTATCCATATTGGATAAAATATTATTAAAGATAATGTTCAATATGCCTAAAACTTAATTTTAACTCTTTAAAAATGAGTGACTTGGTACTTAAGAGTACCCATTTCGACTCAACTCTCTTTTTTGAGAAATTACCTCGGGAAGTTACGCCAACAAGACTTTCACTATGTTAACAAGAATATTGAGTGTCTAGGTTTGAGCTTCATCTAGCATAAATCACTTGTGATTTTTATCTAAATTTAATGTGTAAGTCTTACCTAAAATTATTTTAATTTAATTATGTTTGATTATACTTTATAGTGATTAATTATACTGTAATTATCAGTAATATAATTGTAGTTTTACCCTTAAAAGGTAATTATAATAGTTGAAATTTTGGAATGCACCTAAATACACAAATCAATAAATAATCAACAAGTTAATTTTGAAAGAGCTTCGGGTCAACAAGTTAATTTTGAGAAATCTATTATTTTTTTCAGTATGAATGTAGAGGAAAACATGTGTGAACGGATTGTTAATCAGTTGGGGGTATGCAGATCTCATAACATGGAACATTACTTGGGTCTCCCGACTATGGTTGGTAAGAGTAAAAAAGAAGCTTTCTCTCATTTTAGTGATAGGATGCGAGCGAAAGTAAGTATTTGGTCCAACCATTATCTCTCCCAAGGAGGGAAAAAGGTCTATATAAAACCAGTTCTACAAGCATTGCCTATTTACTCAATGTCATGCTTTCTTTTTTCCCAAAACCTTGTGTTCTGAACTGGAGAGTACTATGCAAAGGTTTTGGTGGCAGAAAAGTGCTACTCATAAAGGTATGCATTGGTGTAAGTGGTCTGACTTATGTAAACCCAAGGATCTTGGGGGATTGGGTTTCCGTGACTTTTGTAAATTTAATGTTGCCCTATTGGCTAAGCAGGGATGGAGATTTCTAATTAAGCCGGAATCGCTCGTTGCTCATATTTTTAAAGCAAAAGACTTTCCTCATACAGATTTTTGGAATGCCCAGATTGGAAATTATCCTTCGTATATGTGGAAGAGTATTTTTGCTGCCAGAAAGCTTTTGGAAGAGGATATAGGTTGGAAAGTGGGTTCGTGTACCAAGATTAATGTATGGAGAGATAACTGGCTTCCCAGATGGGCAGGAGGAAGGATTCATAAAACAACAACCAATAATTCAATATCTATGGTCTCAGAATTAATTGATCAAGCACGACAAAGGTGGAAGGAAGATGTTATTACTAGTATTTTCGATGCCGAAGAAGCTGTTGCTATTCTGTATATCCCTTTGCCTCGACCTGTTGAAGAAGACATAGTAGTTTGGATGGGTGATTGTACTAATGGATACTCAGTTCGAGGTGGTTGCAGATTTTTAATAAATAGTGGCAATACAGATGAAAACTCCTTGCATAATACTGAAGTATACAGGAAAACTATGGTTATTGGATATCCTAGCCAAAAGTAAAACCACTATATGGCGTATGATGTAAAATTTTATACCTACTTCCCATATTTTGTACAATCAAAGAATAACCTTTATTCCAACTTGACTGAGATATGGTTGTTGTCTAGAATCAATTTTTGGGATTGAATTGGGTTACTGAGACTACTTTGAATAATTTTTGGGACTGGGTTTGTTACATTTTCAAAACAAGTGGAGCAGGAAATTTTAGTAGAATCCTGATTACTGTATGGTCGATGTGGTGTGCTTGCAATAAACAGGTAATGGAAAGGAAAAATCAAATAGTTAATGAGATAAGGACCAAGATCAAGAGCTTTCTGTTGGAAATAACTGTAATAAAGAAAAAACTACCTGTCAATCATAGGCTGATGTCGTCCAAATGGTAGCCCCCAGATAGAAGGTCAGTGAAGGTGAATTTTGATGCGGCGTTTCAACAACACTTAAAGCAGTCCAGTTCTGGTGTTGTCATTAGAAACAATATGGGTTTGGTTATGGAGAGTGAGTGGTTTTTCATAAGCATGTCGCAGATGCTTTCGCAGCTGAGGCTTTGGCATATTTGAATGCCATTACTTTTGCTAGAGATATGGGAGTCGTGAAACTGTGTTGTGGGCGAGAAAATTAAATAGAAATTGGTTGAGTTTTAAACTAAAAAGTGAGGTTTAGTCTTAAGATTAAACTGATAAAACGGGGCGTAGCATATTAGTTAAATAGGGAGTTTTGTATAATAGAAAATGACCATGTTAGCTTCTTGTTATTTTCCTTTTTAAAAGCATAATCGATGGAGGAAAACGGTTATGCATTTTACTGAATGAAAAATCAGAATTCTTCTTCTTCTCTATGTCTCTCTTTTCTCAACATCTCAGTCATTTTTCCTTCTCTCTCACATTTCTTCTACTTAAAATTCCAGAGCGTAACAAAGGTATTAGAGCTATTACGATCCCTATCATGGCGGCGGTGGTATTTCGACACGACTGTAGAAGGAAGTGAGTGGCATGTAGCAAGACATATCCAAAATGCAGGAGGAGTTGGCTCGGTTAGAGGCCAAGATGGACACGAAATTTCAAGAGTTCAAAGAGGAGTTTCATGGAGATTTACAGACTCTGTTAGGTTAGTATTTTGGACCTCCAATAATGGTCCAACAACAAACGTAACTGTGGACAAGGGGAAAGAAGTTTTAAGCGCACCACCTGGGTTTCTTTCCAAGGATATGGAAGTTGGTTTGAATTTGGTGTATGTGAGTAGCATTCATCCGGGAAATCAGTCATGTGAGGTTGGAACTTCTGAAAAGGGTAGTCGACTTGAGTGTCCCAAATTTGATGATACTGATTTTCGAGGGTGGTGGACCAAACTTGAGCAATTTTTTGAAGTTGAAGAAACGCTTTCGCATAGTAATACTAAATTTGGAGGGTTGAGCTCTCGAATGGCACCATTTTTACTTCCAATGGAATGGTGGTCTTCAAATGAAATCATAGCCAGCTTATTTGAAGAGCTTGTAGGAACTTTTTGGTTTTAAACAGTTCGGGAATCCGATGAAAGTATTGGTAAATCTTAAGCAACTAGGTACGTTGAAACAATATCAAGATTATTTTATTGGCTTGTTGAATCAATTGCATCTTCCGGAACCGTATGCTGTTAGTATTTTCATTAGTATCCTGAAGACTAGAATTGGCCATTATTTGGATCTATTTGAACCCTCTACCTTGATGGAGGCTTTCCATCTAGCTAGAAAAATTGAGGTGCCCCTAGTGGGCTCGACTAAGAAACCTTCAACACCCTTGCATAATCCACCTAGATCATCGTTCAACCCTTTGGTTGTATCAGGTAATTTTTCAACACCCGCAAGAGCTGTTTCCGTTTCACAATCTGGGAGTAATACTCCAGGAAGCAAGTCGACTTCTCGTTCAATTTCACTAGCACTAATAGCCGAACGTAAACATAAGGGATTATGTTTTTGGTGTGGAGCCAAATACCAGATGGGGCACAAATGTGTAAAATCATAGTTACATCAGTTGCTGCTAGAACTTTTTTCTGATGGTGAAGCTGGAGAATTTCAAGAATGTTCGGATCAATTAGAAGAATGTTTGGATCGATTAGAAGAAAGTAGTTCAGAGAAGGAGCCACTTAAGTCACCTATAATTTCACTAGACGCTCTCACTGGCATGCAGGGCCATAACACTATGCGAGTGGCTATTCGAGTCGATTCTAGTTAGGCTATTATTATAGTAGATTCAGCTAGCACACACAACTTCATTGATGCACGCTTGGTTAGTAGATTGTCATTGCCAGTAATACAGCAAGAGCAATTGAAGGTTTTGGTGGCAAACGGAAGCTGTTTATTCACTAGAGGATTATGTCTGAAAGTGCCATGGGAAGTCCAGAATTACAGATTTGAAATTGATTTCTTGGTTTTACCTTTAAAAGGGTGTGATATGGTGTTAGGGGTCCAGTAGTTACTTACTTTGGGAGATATCATTTGGAATTTCAGCTCTTTAACTATACAATTTCAAATCAAAGGTGAAACGTGTACCATGCATGGTATTGTTCCTGGTTCAATGGCAGCAGAGAATTCTACTTTAAATTCAAAATGTTTTTTAACTGTGGAGCAGGCTTTGGGACCTTATACCATGGTGTTGAGCTCACTTAGACAAATAACACTATCGGCTATGGTGGTAAATGACTCAGAGGATAAACTTCAGGGTTTCTTGGAGGACTTTGCTGATGTTTTTCAAGTACCAAAAGGGTTACCCCCTCCTCGTCTGCAAGATCATCGAATTCTATTAAAGGATGAAGAGGTGGTGATTAAGATCCGGCCTTATAGATACCCAACTATTCAGAAAGGAGAAATGGAGAAACTAATTCAAGAATTGCCCCAAGCTGGAATCATTAGAGACAGCAAGAGCTCTTTTGCTTCCCCTATCGTGATGGTTAAGAAAAAATAGGAAAGTTGGAGACTACATGTTGATTATAGACAATAAATCAGCATACTATAAAGGTAAGTGTCCCATTCCCATAATTGAGGAGCTGCTGGATGAATTGGGAGAAGCTCGGGTGTTCTCCAAACTTGACTTGAGGCTTGGATATCATCAAATCCGGATGTGGGGACCAGACATTCACAAGACGGCATTCAGAACACACGAGGGATATTATGAGTTCCTCGTGATATCCTTTGGCCTCACTAATGCCCCCTTTAGCTTTCAAGCCCTTATGAATAAAGGTGTCTAAACCATGGTTGAGGAAGTTCGTGCTCGTATTCTTCGACGACATTCTCATGTATTCAAGGTCCTAGTCCGAACATTTGTAGCATTTGAAGATTGTTCTTTTGGCTCTAAGAGAGTAACAGTTGTTTGCTAAAAAGAGTAAGTTGTGTTTTGGCACATCTCAAATCTAGTATTTAGGACATGTGTTATCGACAGGTACGATTTTTATAGATATGTCAAAGATTGAATGTATCTCTTCATGGCTAACTCCTCAGTCGGTGAAACAATTGCAGAGCTTCCTTAGGCTCTCCGGATATTATAGGAGATTCATTAAAAATTGTGGGGTGCTCGCCAGACCTCTTACGAATCTGTTGAAAAAAAATGGATGGGGTTGGTCTGACCAAGCGACTGCAGCTTTTCAAGCATTGAAAGTAGCCTTATGTGCAGCACTCATTCTGGTACTACCGAATTTTCAGCTTGAGTTTGTAGTGGATAGTGATGCCAGTGGAATTGGGGTGGGTGTCGTGTTGCAACAACAGGAGAGACCTGTGGTATTTTTCAGTAAGGCTCTAGGAGTACGACATCAAACTTTATACATATATGAAAAAAAGATATTGGTAGTATTATTGGCAGTTCGAAAATGGTATTCTTACCTTGTGGGGAGGCACTTCAAAATCAGGACTGACCATCAAAGTTTGCAATTCTTATCTGATGAGGTATTTATCACACCTTTTCAACAACGTTGGGTCACAAAAATGCTCGGCTATGACTTTAAAGTTTCCTACAGAAAAGGAATCAACAACAGGGTCACCAATGCTCTCTCTGGCCAGCCTCAATTGGAGCAAGGTCAATTTTTCCATTTGTCGACCAGTTCTGTTATATCTGAACTCTTACAGCAGGTACAGCAATCCTATAAGCTAGATGATAAGCTAAAGAGGGTCATACAAGATATCCAACAATCCAGACCTTTCGATCACAAATATTCTCGGGATGGCCACTTTCTACGAAGGAAGGGGAAGATCATAGTAAGGCGGAATCTGCAGTTGCGACAAGAATTATTTCACCATTTTCATGCCAGTTTTTTTGGGGGTCATTCAGGGGTGCATGTGACCAAGAAACGAGTGGCAAGTTTACTATGTTGGAATGGCTTAACCACTGATGTAAAACATTGGATCCGCGAATGCTCAGTTTTCCAGAAATGTAAGGGTGAATCGGTAGCCTCTCTAGGACTCCTTCAGCCATTGCCTATTCCTGATCGGGCTTGGTCAGTGGTTAGTTTAGACTTCATCGAGGGCCTACCGAACTTAAATAGAAAAAACTCTATCGTAGTTGTGGTGGACCATTTGACTAAGTATGGTCACTTCTTAGGCTTATCTCATCCATACACAGCTAAAGAAATGGTTCAAGAATCATGTTTTCAAACTTTATGGTATGCCTGATTCAATTATATCAGACAGGGACAAAATCTTTGTTAGTCGATTTTGACAGCAGCTATTTCGTAGAGCAGGTGCCAAACTTCTGTTATCCAAAGCGGACCACCCTCAAACGGATGGGCAAACAGAGGTCTTGAATCAGTGTCTCGAGAATATTTTGAGGTGCGTGATTGGGGAGACTCTTGCCAATTTGTCTAATTGGTTACCACTAGCAGAATGGTGGTATAATTCGTCTTTTCATTTTTCTATTCAACTTACTCCTTATGAAGCCTTGTATGGACAGTCCCCACCACAACATATGACATACTTAGCGAGGGCCTTTTCAGTAACAGTGGTTGATAGAAGTTTGCAAGATAGAGAGGCTACATGGAAATTATTGCACTTTCACCTAAAAAGGGCTCAGACTCATATGAAGCAGTTTGCTAACAAACATAGGACTGAGAGAAGTTTTCAAGTGGGAGATTTGGTCTACTTAAGGCTGCAACCATATCGGCAGCAATTTATCAGGAAAGTCATCAATTAAAAACTATCATCTAAATATTATGGCCCTTTTCATGTGATATTGGGGAAGTTGCTTACACTTTGCAATTACCTCCGGGTTCTCGGATTCATCCAACTTTCCATGTATCTTAGTTGAAAAAACATATGGGTTCAACTCCATCTCAAGATCAGTTACCTTTGGTGGATGCTCACGGTGCATTACAGAAAGAGCCGGTCCGAGTTGTGGATAGGAGAATAATTAAAAGAGCAAATCAAGTTGTCACCAAAGTTCTCGTCGAATGGGTTGATTATTTTCCTAAGGATGCAACCTGGGAAACTCTATCTCTGCTACAGACCAAATATCCTCATTTTCATCCTTGAGGACAAGGATTTATTTTGGGGAGGCAGTACTGTTGTGGGTGAGAAAATTAAATAGAAATTGGTTGAGTTTTAAACTAAACGGTGCGTTTTAGTCTTAAGAATAAATTGATAAAACGGGCGTAGCATATTAGTTAAACGGGGAGTTTTGTATAACAGAAAATGACTACATCAGCTTCTTGTTATTTTCCTTTTTAAAAGCACGATCGATGAAGGAAAACAGTCTCTCTCTTTTCTCAACTTTTCAGTCCTTTTTCCTTCTCTCTCACATTTCTTCTACTTAAAATTCTGGAGCGTAACAAACTGGTAGTGGAAGGGGATTCCAGAACGACAATCGTAAAGGCGCAAAAAGGGGCTTTGAACAAATCTACAATTGGAGTTTATGTTAACGAAATTAGATTGATGGCTTTTGATTTTGATTCTATTTCTTTTCAACATGCAAATCGAGGATCTAATTTAGTTGCTCATACAATAGCAAGCATGGGTTTCAAATTGGGGAACTCTCAATTCTGGGTTGAAGAAGTACCAAATGATGCTATTGCAGTTACTGAAAGGGATCGACAGTTGATGCAGCAGCCTGATCAGGATGGTTCTATCATTGCTTGATTTGTTTCTGGAAGACGGTCGGTATCTTGATTATGGTTGACTGATACACAATGGAGAAGATGATGGGTTTTTTTTGTGTTTGGATCATTTTTTTCTTCTCTCACCGAGGCAGTTTTTATGTTTCTGCGTTTTTTTTCTCTTTATTTAGTTGCTTCATTTATTGTTTTATTAGTTTTGTTTACTTTTCATGGTTATATTGTCAAACACGTATTTTTAATTCAAGAGATCTCACAGAAGTGCGTGGAAATTTTAAATTTAGAATATAAATGTGGATTTAAAATAAATATAATAAATAATATAATAACACATGAAATATGTACGGTGTTAAAATGAAAAAATTAGATTAAAATTGTTTATCATGATATTTTCATCAATCTTAAGTTGGTATCGAGTTAACTTGTGACACCATCTTAATCGAATATATTAATATATATATATACCTATTGATGGAAATAATAAAATGTGCATAATAAAAATTAAAATATATAAAAATATTAAAATAAAATTTTAGCTGAGTGATAAATTAAAATTTTTACTAACCTAATAGTTCAAGTTTAGATCCACTATAAACATTTTTTATTAGTTTTTAAATAAAAGATTAAATTATACTCGAATAATATATCTTATTTTAATTATAGAAAGATATTTACATAATTTTTTAATGATCCGTTGAAGATGGTACCAATTCAGTAAAATACTTAATAAATAATATAAATTCATATCTATACTATTTTTTAAATAAATAAATAGATGAGAAACAAATGAGAAGCAAAAGGTGGAGCCACGAGGAATACAATTTAATTTGGTAAATTCATTCATTTTACAGACATGCATGAATTTATTTTTGTTATAAAAATTGTTTAAAATTAGATATAATTTTCATATTCTTTTATATAAATAACAATATTAATATTAATTAAATTAATACTCAATTTGTTACCTGCATAAATTTATAATGCATGTAAAACATGGATGTTAAGGAAACTACGTGATTATATACACTATACTATTCATGGATGGAGGATGATACTATTCCTAAACAATTCTTCTTTCTCGAAGTTATTATTATTTAAAACTAACATTTGAAAGTTAATTGTGTAGGAGGACGTGAGTTCGAGTGTACTGAAGCGTATTATCTTTCTATTTATGATTGATGAGGGACTATGAATAATTATAGATATTATGTAAAAAAGAACAGATATGATAAACACTTATAATCAAATTCTAAACGTATTTGGATGGCTTATAATTATTCTTCTATATTAATTTCTTAAATTAATCGAAGACCCAAATAACTTTGAAGTTTTCAAATACTTACGTTATCTACAACTACTTTTGTGTCCTAACCTTCTCCAAAGATATTTCGTAAACCTATCATATTCATATTTTAAAATTCACATTATCATTTATTTCACCCTTTAACTTTACAAAAATAAATTATTTTAGTTCACTATTTCCTTTTCGTGACTCTTTTAGTCCTCAAATTTGTATTTTTATCAAATTACTCCAAAATAGATGAAAAAGTTAACATCTGTTAAGTTTGTTGATGTATGTGGTAATCCACGTGTATACTATATTAACAATTAATTAATTTTATAATTAAAAAATATTAAAAAGATTTTTATAATTTCAATCATTTTATATTTTTTTGAATTATCTAAATTTTAAAAATTAATTCTCATGTGTATGTCACGTCAACAAAATTAATTTTTCCATCTATATTGGACGATTTGAGAGCTAAAAGAGACGAAACTTTAAATAAAGGGTTAAAATGACCTTTTTTTACAAAATTAAAAAGTCAAATAAATCATTATACCTTAAAATTTAATAGTAGGACACACAAAAATAACCCACAATGCTTATATAAAATTTCTTTTTACATTAAAATAACATAATAAAAATAAAAATAAAAATATTATTATTATTTTAGCATTTATATGTTTTGGTAATTTTAACCATTATTATTTTTAACAATTTTACCCTTAACATTTAATTTACTTGTTTATTAATGAAAAATTAACTTGTAGCGTCCACGTGGAAAATTTTAATTGATGTGGCTGAAATTATTAAAAATTTAACAGTAAATTCAACAAAATAAAAATAAAAATAAAATTGAAAAGATGAAATTAAATTCAGCTGCCCAAATATCAGAATCTAATGAAGAAAGTAGAATCATATGGTAAAATAATGAAATGTATTTCCATTAACTAATAAGTACCGTCTACTCTATTTATCTTTTCAATAATTTTTATAGAAAAACTCCAATTAAAATTTCTTATCAAATAGATTAAAAATTAAACTACTTGAAATTTTAATTAATTAATTTACAATCTATAATATACATAAATGTATGAATTAATAATAATTTAAACCCACAAAAATATTCTTTATTTTCCATTATATTTTAAATTGACATTTAAAAATAATTATAATATTTAACTTAGAATTATTAGTTAAAAAGTTGGGTGTAAAAGAATTTGTTATAATTATATATTTAAAAATAATTATATTTTATTAGAAGTTAAAAGTTGTGATAATTATATATTTAAAAATAATTATGATTTAATTTACAATTATAATTTTAAAAAAATTGATGTAAAAATTTTTAATTTTAAAATAAAATTATTACTTCAATAAAACTCTAAGTATAAAATATAAGATAATTTTTATAATTATAATTTATAATTATTAGTTAAAATAAATTTTGTTTATTAATAAAGTTGCACTAATTTTATTTATGTAAAATAGAGTTATTAATTGAATAAAACTCTAAGCATCTTAATTATCACTTAATTAGTATTAGAGTTATTTGCTAATTAAAATTTAACTTTATAAATAGTGTTAGAGTTATATATCAATTAAAATTTAACTTTAACTTAGCATTTAGTAGTTAGGTGTATTCAATCGAGTACTATTTAAGAAAAATTATTGGAAAAAAAAGAATTTTTTAGCAATAATAAGTTAGAATTATCTATATATATATATATATATATATATATATAAAAGAATAGAGCATTAGAATAATGATTTTTGAAAAGTTAATATTGAATCATATTTGAATAACAATAGTACCAGAGAGAGATAGAATATTATTTTAATTAATGATGAGATAATATAATGTTGTGATATTATTTTTAATTTATTTTGAAGTTGTTTATACTATGCTGAAGCAAACAATCCTATATTTGGTTTTTCTTTTTTATCTATGAAATTATCTTCCAACCAAAGGGATAAATATCAAATTTATAAATGAATTTGATCCAATGTTCAATTTGATACATGAACTTTGATTTGGTATAATTATACATGTAATAGCCCAATTTTCAATGATGTCAAAAAAAGTGGTTTGAGACCACTAAAATCTGATAAGTGAGCTTATAAATTATTATTTAGTATTTTTGAGCCAATCGTGAATTTAGGAAGGCTTATGAATTAGTGGTTTGAACTTTAGAAATATTTATCAAATTAATTAGTTTTGAAATTGAGGTATCGAGACCTCGATTTCATAAATCAAGCCGTAAAATTTTTTATAAATATTTACGGAGTGTCATTGAGTTAGTATTAAAGTTTCGTTAGGAAATTTTAACGTTTTGATAGTTAATTAATTAAAAAGGATCAAATTAAAAAAAAATGCATTCCCGAAACTTAGTTCTCGAAAATTGGATTAGTAAATATTTATTAAAAATATTTACTGAAGCTAGGTTAATTAGGTTTCGGTTAAGTGAATTTGCTTGAATTAAAAGTAATTAGGTATAAGGACTAAATTTATATAAGGTAAAAGTTGAATTATAGATTAAAGAAAAATTAAAGGGACCAAAAAAGCAATTATGCCAATGGTCATGTGTAAAAATTTGATAGATATTATAATAAAATATATTTACTTAATAATTAAGTATATGTTATATTATATATAATAAAACAAATAAGGAAAGAATAAATAAATAGAAATAGAAAAAGAAAGCCAAAGCAGAAACGAAATAGAGAAGGAAAGAAAGAAAAGAAAAAGAGAAAGAAAGGAGAAAAAGTTAGGATTTTCAAGGGTTCAAGCTCAATCGGTTAGTCAATTTAGTCCATTTTCTTGTAATTTTTATGTTTTTGGAATCCCGGTATTAAATAATACCCAACCCATGTCAAAATTTTAGAAATTATTGAGTTTGTGAATGTTTTCTATGTTGAATAATTAGATTATTAGGGACTGAATTGATAGATTTTCAAGTTAGAAATGAAAAAGGATTGAATTGTAGAATAAATTGTAAATTTTGTGTAGTAGGGACTAAATTGTGAGAATTTTGAAATTTATAAATTTACGTGAAAATAGGGAGTTGAATTTAGTCTAAATTGGAATTTGCATGAAAATAAAGAATTAAATGTGAAGAATAAAAGTTAGTCTCGATTTCGGGACTAAATTGAAATTTAGGCAAAAACTGAGTAAAAATTGAAATTTTCAATATGAAATTAAATTGTGTTGTATTGATGAATTTTAATTGTTTTAATTCCGTAACTAATGTCGTACTGGAATCTTCGACAAAAAAAAAAAAGGGAAATATAAAGTTGACGTGGAATAGCTCAGAATTTTTGGTTTGTATTTCTATAATCCGAATCTAATAATTATTTGTTATATTTATTATTTAATATGCATAATAAGTGAAACTAAGGTGAGTATTTGTATTTTTTATATTGATTTGAATGAAAGTGAATTTGTGATTAATGTGAATGTGGTTATTACATTAATGTGGATATTGGATGTTGATTGTATTGAAATATGAAAATTTAATCGAGTTGAATTATGAGTTTATATATATTGATTGGAAATTGAAAAGTGAATTGAAAACCCTATTAATTGTATTGGGCTGAGTCGGATATAGTTGACATGCCATAAGATTGGAAGTGTTCACGGATACTTCGACCAGAAGTCGATGAGACACTGGGTGTCATATTATTACTTCGGATAAATTCGATAAGGTACTGGGTACTAACTTACTTCGGCATGGCCTATGAGACACTGGGTATTATTCTATTACTTCGAATTATCTAATGAGGCACTGGGTGCCATACTGGTGTGTTTTGGTTGGATCCATGTATCCGTCCGAGTCCGAGTCATGTTAATAGGGGTAAATAAATGAACTGAATTGAGACATGAAAATGAAATGTATGAACCATGTGTTCATGGAATGGTTATTGAATGAGACAGTGCTATGATTGAAATCGAAGAATGAATTGAAATGTGATTTGAGACACATGATTGTGTCATATAGTGAAAGCTATCTGGGATAGCAAATTGATTGAATAGAATGAGTACAAATGATTTATCTATGAAATGATTATTTGTAAAACTATGTCTACCATATGATAAAATGTGTATGCTTTATAATATTATTTTCTCTAAAGTATTCAGATTTTAGAAATACCACTGAGTTTTATACTCAACGTACGGTTTGTTTTTGTGCGCAGGTAATGTTAAAGTCGAATTGTTGAATTAGCATCCAAGGCCAATCCCGAACTCATTGTGGTGAAGTACATATCTTTTTGGTAATGGCATGTACCTAGGACATTTTTATTTGTCATTTTGAAAAGTGCTGCAAAATATGTTATAAAATGTTATTGAATACATGTATATATATAATTTTATGTACTATATTAAGATTATAAATAGTATGTTTTGGTATGAAAATTAGATTTGATTTGAATGAAGTAATTGAATTGATTGGGATATTATATGAGAAATAATATGTTTGCTAGATAATTATGTAATGTTCATATTTGATCCGAAATATCCGGTAATGCTCCGTAACCCTGTTTCGGCGACGAATATGGGTTAGGGTGTAATAGCCCAAAATTGGGTCTAGTTGGAACAGAGGTTTTGGGACCACAAAATTCTAGATAGAAATAATTATTTTATGATTATTTTGAGGTCTATGATATGATTGCATGATTGTGTAAAAATTTTGTGAAGAAATTCTATGCATAAAGTGCTCAATTTGAAGTTAGGGACTAAATTGAATAAGTTGCAAAACTTGCATTCTAGAAGTTTCTAGTATGAAATTGCTTTGAAATGTTAATTAGGAGGTCTTAAATAGAAATTTTACCAATTTCTAAGTGATGGAAAAAAATTGGACATAGATGGAATTTTTGAAAGTTTAGTAACGAAGGGCGGTCATTTGGTAATTAAAAAAGTAAAAAGGGAAAATAAAGCCAAAATTGACTCATCTTTCTCATGGAGGCCGAAATTAGCATGGGGGAAGCCATGGCTAGGGTTTTCAAGCTTTCCAAGCTCAATAGTAAGTCCGTTATAACCCCGTTTTTCAAGTTCTTTACGTTTTTGGAATCTCGATAATTTTATTAAGCTTATTCTAGCAATAATTTAAGCTAGGGTTCATATTTGGAAAAATACCCATACGTGAAATGTGTTTATTTTTCTATTTTATAATATAATATGAGGTTTTAAATTATGTTAGACAACTTGTGCTACTCGGTTTTGAGTGAAAACGAGTAAAAGGGCTTAATCGGTAAAAATACCTAATAGTCATAAGTATATGTTAGAGTGAGAATTTGATGTTGCCATAGAAGGGAAAAGTGATCAGCATGTCATAAAACATAAGAATAAGGGATGAAGTTTAATTCCCGAGCCTAGGGGCAAAAGTGTAAATATGCAAAAGTTTAGGGGTAAAATTGTAATTTTTCCAAAGTTTGAGCTAAGGACTGTTTTGAATATTAAATTAATTAAATAAGTAAAATATGATGTTTTAGATCCCGAAAAACAAGATTTGAACCTAGAATGAGAGAAAAATCGAAAATTAGGAAAGTTGGTAAAATGACCATTTTAGTATCGAGGTAAGTTCATATGTATAATAAGCATTAATTTATGCATGTTTCAATGTAAAATTGATATATTCATTATGATTTCGAGGTGTTGAAAGTATGTAAGTTGGTATGATAATAATACGATAATAATGCTTGTAATTTATATTTGAAAGTTAAATTTAATGAATTAATTGAATTATATTAAATTAAATGATTATGGTGCCAAGTTTATGAATTGATTTAAAATATGTCTATGGTACATGAAGTGCATTGAATTATCATACATAAATGTGAATTCTATGATTATGGATATTATGGGAAATTGTAAGTTCATATGATTTTTAATAAGGCAATGTGTAATTTAATGTTATTGCCTTGATATTAAATGAGATGTAAGTTTATATGTAAGTAATACATCAATATTACTTGTATTATGATATTTTATAATAATATTGGAAATATGTTTGTGGATAATTACTTGATTGGTGATATTGTTGGAAAAGAGAGAGAAATCCCGGTTGAACCTTCGGAAAGATTGGATGATACAGATAGTATGTAGCTAGGTCACATGTATGGTGCTGAGTGCACATCATGTGTACAAGAGAGCTACAAGAAATTATGATGTAGCTAGGTCGCATAGGTGATACTATGTGTACACCATGTAGACAAGAGAGCTACGGGATTATGTAGCTAGGTCGCATGCGTAGTTCCAGGTGAAGGACACCATGTAGACAAGAGAGCTATGAGATAAATTGTCTAGGTCACATGGGTGGTACTGAGTGTTCACCATGTGTACAAGAGAGCCGAACTATATGATGGGTGGAGCTATGTGCTGAAACCACCAAGTATCGAGGATTGATCCAAAGTGTTCAACGAGAGACTCTCTATGTATTGCTTTGTGAGTTTTGTGATGAATAAGTGCAGGAACTTGATTATGTGAATGATGTGTTCATTAAGTGACCAGGATGTGGTGAGGTTATAAACAAGTAAGTTATACATGAGGATGATTTTATAGTGACCTTGTGATCATGGGCCTATACTTGTGATGTATTAAATGTGGTGAAAATGATTTGTGATATGTATGTTAAAATGAGGTTAATACAAAGAAAGTGTGAAAGAGTGAATTAGCAATAAAACTATTTTGGATAGTAGCAGTGACGTGATTTTGAAAAATCACAAAAAATATTAGAAATTGAATCAGAGACTTAATGAGATATCAAATTAAAGCTTAATGAGTCTATTTTCATATAAAAGAAACATAGCAAGAAAAGGAGTTCTATATTTTGAGATATTTATGTTTTTGTGAGGCTGGTTCAGAATGATTACGTGATCCCCTGTTCTAACTTTGGAAAATCACAAACATTTGGATAAAAATAATTAGAGGCTTAAACTTATATTTTTAAAATCCATAATGAGTCTATTTTCAGGATAAATCAACAAGAACATTATCCGAGTTCTGTACTGTGAGATAATTAATTTTTAGTGAAGAGAGGTCAGAACTATCAGAAAGTGAAACAAGGGAAATTTTAATGAATAAACTGTACTAATTGGTTAAACCAAAAATTACGAAAATTTTATGGTGGAAAGATATGTGAGTCTAGTTTTAGGAGAAATTTATGAATATTAATTTGGAGCTCTGTAGCTCGAATTATAAATAAGTAAGTGACTATGACTCGTATAGACAGCTTGATGTGAGCATTTATTAGTAAATTGTGAAATCATACTTACAAGAATGCTATATACATTAATGATGTAGAATGGAGAGGAGGAGGAGGAAAATAAATATATGTGGAATACATGGAAACTATGGTATATGAAATATTGATATAATAAAATAAATGATATGTGTTTATAAGAAAACAAAAAGAGAATGATATGTATCATGACATGTATATATATATATATATATATATATGACTAGTCTCAATGTAATGCTTGTTGGGTATGGAGTTGAATTGAAATGTTTCAGGTAAACATGTTATTTTGCGTATCTGAATTGTGGTATTTTCTAAAGATATGATCTAGTTTTAAATATGAATGCTTGATGATTAAGCTGAAGATATTTTGTAAGATGATAATCTTAGTATAAATGTATAAGTGGTACTATAATAAACAAGGTAAAATGAGTATGAGAGACACATGTATGATGACATACAAATGCTATGTTTGTGGTTTAATTGAGAATATTTATTCATTAAATGAATACCATGTTATATGCTTTTGATTTTGTATAAGTGTGTAAGAGATTAAGGTTGACCAAAACTTGGAAAATAGCCTAGGTATATTCCACACAGGCAGAGACACGACCATATGTCTCAGCCGTGTATGGAACACGACTTTGGGACACGGGCGTGTGGAGCCTTAAAGGATGAAATTTCCAAGATTTTCGTAAGTTCTCGGTTTAGTCTCGAACCCTTTCTAAAGTATGTTTTGGGCTTCGTAGACTCAAATAAGGGACTATGTGTAAATGAATGAACATTTTGAAATATGAATGAAATTTTATGGCCTGTATTTTAGTTTAATGTTTGTATGTTTGTCCGATAATGCCTCGTACTTTATCCCGGCCTCGGGTAAGGGTAAGGGGTGTTACATAGGGGGTGTTACAATACACATTAAACTTAAATTGCGGTTCATTTACATATATAAAACTTTGATTTTTTTTTTTGAAATGTATTCCGTTTAGTATTAAAATAGGCCTAAGAAAGCCGTAAAAGTCCAAAACAAAAACCAAGTGATAAACCCAACAACACAGAAAAACAACAAGAAAATTAAAACACATGAGGATAAATCAAAATCTAGAAGCTTCAGTCAGACCCTTCAGTAGCCAAAAAACCAAAATGGCACAAACCCTCCCTTTATTCACATAAACTGAGTAAATCATTGAGTAAGGGATTGAGGTTAACTTGCGATAGATCAGAATGTCCTCAATCCAAAAGCAAATAAGGGGAATAGGATGTCTACAATGGTTGATGGAAACGGCAGTCAGAATCTGCCAACTTGTAGCTTTCATCGATGCGTCTTCAACCTAGAAGCAATTCTCAAGCCTTTTTATACCTTCATTCACCAATGTGTGTGCAGCTTTGTTTCCTTCACATACGATGAACTTGAATCAACATGATGAGAAATTTCTTGCCAATACCTTCATATCCCAAGTAATCAATTAAATCTCTGTGTAGTCTTCCTCTTGTGAGATGATATTTTTTATGACAATCTTTGAGTCACTTTTCATGATAATTTCCATGAACCCCATTTCTAATGCGAATTGAATTCCATGGAGCAATACGGCCGCTATTACCATTACCGCTGATTTTACAAGGTTATAGACTCGAAACCCTAATCTCATTATATGGCCTTCTTCATTTCTTATAATAAAACCCGATGTTGTTATTTATTTTGCGGCGGAAAACCTAACATCAACTTTGACCTTTACCCAACTCAGTGGAGGGGGATTCCAGCGTATCATTTCTCTAAGCTTGGAGTGTTGCATAGTTGACGATAAATCTCGATGTTCCCTCCCATAGCCTCTGATGAACGTAATAACTTCTTCCACGCCCTGCTCTCTTTTCTCATGTAACAATTTGTTTCAAGAAAACTAAAGAGCCTAAATTGTAATAGTGATTTCATCTTTCTTGTTATTGGCCAAGTTTTCAAAAGGCTAGCTTAACCACTCATTAAAACTTGAATCTACAACAAAAATTGGCAATTGATAATTTAACCTCAACCATACTTGTTTAGCAAACATGCAATCACAGGAAACATGAACATTTTGACTCACTATAATCATGACAATGCAAACAATGGTTATCTGTTATAATTCTTTGAAAATGTAAATTTTGGAATGTGGGAATGAAATTTCGAACAAATTTCCACACCAAAATTTTGATTTTTGCTAGATAGTTCAGGCTTCAAATTTTTTTGTAAATCTTTTGCTTCATAACATCCATGTTTGAAGGCTCAATAAAGGCTTTGTAACCACTTTTAACATAGTAAATGCTTGATTTTTCACTAAACCATACTAACTTGTCAGATTGACTAGTTAGAGGTATATGAATACTTATAATTTGCCTTGCCTCTTCATCAAAAAAAGTTCTGAAAATTAAGTCATGATTCCAACTGCTTGAATTTGGTAATCTTATGCCATTAACCCGATCTAAACCATCCACTGGGCTTGTAGCGATCTTTTCATGATTGTTACTCGGTAGCTAATAATCCTTCCAAATCGAGACAGAATGTCCTGATCCATTCCTCCACCGAAGCCCCGATTCTAACAGAGCTTTAGAGTACCAAATACTTCACCAAATTAATGATGGGTTTGAACCCAATGGTGCCTCCAAAAAATTCGAAGCATGATAATACTTTGCGCGTATCAGTCTTTTCGTTAGAGAAATAGGATTATCCATTAGTTTCCATCCTTGTACTTTTCCTAACAGTGCAATATTAAATTTGATAAGTCTCAGAAACCCATATCTCCTTCATTCTTTAAAACATATAAAGATTTCTGAGAGCACCAATGCAACCTAGTCTTTCCAGCTTTTTTCTGCCACCAGAACCTTGCAATCACTACTTCTAGTTCTTTGCACAAGGAGCTTATAATAGCCCATTTTTAGTCAAATCGGAATATTGGTTTTGGGACCACAAATTCAAGGTCAAAATATTTATTTTATTATTATTTTAATTTCGACAGTATGATAGTATAATTGTGTGAAAATTTTGTTAAGAAATTTTATCGTTTGAATGCTTAATTTAATAAAAAGGACTAAATCGCGTAAAGTGTAAAAGTGGAGTTCTATTAGCTAAAGGTGTCTAATAGCTATGGAATCTTAAATTAGAGGTCCTTATGTGGTAATTAGCCCATTTTTAATATGAGTGGAAAAATATGGTCATTAATTAGGTGATTTTAATGCTTTAATTAAAGGTTAATTTTGGTATTTAGTAAATAAAGGTTAAATAAATAAAACAAAACAATTTTATGTTATTTTATCATCTTCTCCAACCTAACCTAGGGTGTAGTATCCATTTTTAAGCTTCAATATTCGGCTATCTTCATTTCTTGCAATTAGGTATGATTTTTGTCTAGTTTTTAATGATTTCTATGCTTTTGAGATCGTTGTAGCTTAATCTAGCTAGCTCAGGGACTAATTTGAATTTTTTTAAAGGTTTAGGGTCTTTCTATTGATGAATATGTGTGTATGTTGATGTTTGATGATAGAAAATGTATGCTTGTTGTTAGATAAATAACATTTGTAAAGTGATTTTGGTAAAATTGCTAAGTAAGGATTAAATTGTGAAATGTGTAAATTTTGTGGTTAAATTGTGAAATAAATGAAAAATACGGATTGCTTTGGGGTTATATGAAATTTAACTAGCATGGGTAGGGGCCTAATTGCATGAATTTGTGTTTTTATGAGATAAAGACTAAATTGTAAAAATGTTGAAATATTAGGGACAAAAGTGTAAAGTTGCCATAATATGCATTTTAGGCTAAATTGAATAGAATGATAATTAAATAAGTTAATTTTGGTTACATATAGATCAAGAAAAGCGTAATTCGAATTTAAATCAAGGGAAAAACAAAGTGCTGGACTAATCGAATCATTTCATCGTTTTTGCATCGAAGTAAGTTCGTATATTAATAAGCATTAATATAATTGTGTTTTAAATGATTATTATTGAATTATTTGTGAAATACGACCTTGCGGATATATTATTTGAGGAAGATTCAGCATTGAAAAATCTCAGTTGAACCTTAGGAATGATCAGGATATGAATGACATGTCATTAGGGGTTATGTGATTTGGGTGCTGGTCCGTATGTCCTACCGGTGGCTGAGTTATCCGGCATGTGTTGCGGATTCTCGTCAGCTTGTATGAGCAGTACTATGTGGCTACGTCATGATCGTCAACTTGTGTGAACAAACCCGTTGATAGCTCGAGAGTGAGCATTATATGTGATATGGGATTGAGATAGCTTCGGCTATGTATTGGCACTTAAGGTGTGAGATTCCTAAGTGTTCGATAGTATTTTAAATGGTTCAATGGGTATATCGAAGATATAAAATGGTGAGAAATAGATACGTATCAGTACAAGTATGTACGAAAACTATATGAGCATTGAAACTATGAAAGTTATGAGATCTTGATTAATTATGTTATATTACTTGAATGGTGATTAAATGGTGAGTTTTACTTATTAACTATACGAGTTTACTAAGCTTTATAGCTTACTTTGTTTACTTTTCCATGTTTTATAGTGAATTTTGAAGCTAGCTCAGATTAGGAGTCGTCGAAGATTGCATCACACTGTCGAGCTTCTACTTTGGTACTTTTGAGTTTATGTATTTGGTTATATGGCATGTATAGGAATTGTGGTTATTTTGGTTTAAGGTTTGGTAATGAATTTAGCCATTTGAATTGGCCTGTAAATGTTAAGTGTTTGGTCTTGTGTATAGCCATGAGAATTGGCTTATTTTGGTATATTTGGTGATGTATATATATGAGCAAATTGCCTTGGTTAAGTATTTGGTAATTGATATATAAATGCTTGTAGTGAATGGTTGTTTGTGAATTGGTATGCTTGTAATTTAGGTAAAGTGATGTATAAATCAAAGTGCATACATGAAGTTAACTAGTTAAGTGAATTGAGAATGTGAATTTGGTATAGAATTGAATAGCCTAATGTGGTACTTGTGTGCCTTGTTGTTTTGGGTATGAAAATGGTATGAATTATGCTTGGTTGAGGTTGGTTGAATGCTTATTTATGCCATATTATGTGCCATTTGAATTGTATAGGTGTATGCAAATTTGGATGAGAAAGATGGCTTGGTAAATAGCCTATTTTTGTCCACACGAGTAGAGACACGGGTGTGTGTCTCAATCGTGTGTGACACACAGATAGGTGACACGGCCGTGTGTCCCCTGGTGTTTAATTAGAAACCAAGTCAATATGCTCCACATGGCCCAGCACACGGATGTGTGTATTGGCCGTGTGGCATAAGCCAGTATACCCTACAAGTTTGGCACAGCTTAGCACACGGCCTAGCGCACGGGCATGTGAGGCCATTTCGAAGGGCACACTGGCTAGTCACACGGGCGTGTGGTTGGCCATGTGACCCAAGTCAGGGAGTTATACGGGGTTGAACATGGGTTGGGACACGGCCATGTGATCCCATTTCGAATGTCCACATGGCCTATGACACGGGCGTGTCTTTGGCCGTGTGAGTCACACGGCTGGGCCACACGGGTGTGTTCCCTTGTATTTTGAAAAATTTTCTAAGTTTTCTAAAAATTTCTTGAGTTATCGGTTTAGTCCCGAACCACTTCTAAAGTATGTTTTGGGCCTTGTAGGCTCGTATTAAGGACTTGAAAAATGATTGTGAATGACTTGTATTTAAATTTGATAATTATATAAGAAATGTATGTTCAATTGTATAATAAGTCCGATAATGAGCTGTAACCCTATTCCAGCGACGGATACGGGTGAGGGGTGTTACAGAGCTAGGCAAAAGAAAACAAGACATTACATACATTGGATTGCTTGCATAATTGCTTTGATAAGGACTTCTTTACCCTCTATGAACAACATCCTCGAACTCTAATTAGCCACCCTTCTAATTATCTTTTATTTTATGTCTTTGAATGCCAATTTTTGTTTTTTCCCACAATTGAAGAGAGTCAAAGATATATTTTAAGATTAATGTTGGAGTTAACTCCCAAAATTCTGTACACATTTTCCCTATTTTCTTGGCTTACGTTAGAGCTGAAGAACAAACCCGATTTATCAAGATTTATTAACTGCCCCGAGTCCCTTTAGATGTGGCTTAGCCCCTTCTATCGTTGCTTCTCCAAATATCAAACTATCATCAGTAAAAAGTAAGTGGGGTGATAAGCGAGGCATGTCTATTTACGTGAATCCTCTTAAGATCACCACTTGTGAAGGCTATTCTTAAGAGAGCTGATAGATCCTCACTATAGATGAGGAATAAGTAGGGACTGAGTGGGTCACATTGTCTAAGTCCATGGGTAGGAGTGAATCTTTTTCCTCTCTCTCCATTTACTACCACATAATAAAAGACTATTTCAATGCATCTCATTGTTTTCTGGACCCATGATTCTGTAAAGCCCATTCTCTTAAGCATGGTTTTGATAAAAGGTCATTCCTCTCTGTCGTACTCTTTACTAATGTCAAGTTTCAAAGTGAAACATCCCTGTTTCCCTAGTCTCTTCTCTGTCATAAAATAAAGAATTTCATAGGCGACTAGAATATTGTCTGATATGAGTCTTCGGAGTACAAAAGCACTTTGTGCTTTATCGATGCAATAATAAAGTACACTCTAAAATATGTTTACTAACATTTTTGTAGCAATTTTGTATAGAATATTGCAAAGGCTAATAGGCCTAAATTGAGTCATAGAGCTAGGATTACTAACCTTTGGGATCAAGACGATTCATGTATGATTGATTTTTGAGATATTGTGGGAGCTATTTAACAAGTCAATACAATATTTTGCTACCTCATTTCCCACAATGTGCTAGAATCTTTAGTAAAACACTACCCCCAAACCATCTTCATTCGAAGCCTTTAATAGGCTTATGGTTTTTAAGGCTAGACACACCTCTTTGTATGAAAACACCCTTGTAAGTTCATCATTCATTGATAGAGTAATGCAAGGCACGACCCCCTCTAAAATTGAATCAGCATTTTCAATTCCATTTGATGAAAAAAGGGAGTCAAAATAGCTAGTAGCTAGCGACAAAAGATCCTCGTTGTTTTCGTAAGTATTTCCATTTAAGTCCATCATTTTTCTACCATATTTCTTCTTCTTCTCTCGATTGTCACTTTGTGAAAAAAATTCTTATTTCGGTCACCATTCTTCATCCAATTTGCTCTGGCCCTCTGTTCCCAATAGAGTTCCTCTTTGTCAGTCTCCAAATTGATAGCTAATTTGGCATAAATAATATCCCCCAAGACTTCATCTGTTGGATTCAAAGCATTCAACTTTTGGAGCTGTTTTTCAATATCTTTTTTTTTGTCAGGGATCTCTTTTTTTTTATTCTTTTAAACCAAGCCTCAAGACCCTCCTCAACCTTTTTTAGTATCGTTGGAATAGAGCCTAAACTAGTAGCCTACAAATTATTAACCTCTTATTTGCATGTATCCTCTCAGAATCAAGTAGCCTCAAATTGAAAATGCCACATTTTTGCATACATATTATCCACATTCGAATTTAAAAGTAGAGGACAATGACCTAAGAAAAAGTGTGTTAGGTGTTACATTTTATAATTCAAAAATAAATTCCACCATTCGTCATTAGCAACCCCATAATCCAACCACTCGTGAATATTATTTGATTTGCTTTGACCCTTCTCCCAAGTAAACCATTGCCCAGAATAGCCTAGATCAGAAATAGAGCAATAGGAAAACATTTCCCAAAACCTTTGCATTTGACTTTTGCGCCAGATTAAACCTCATTGGTTCTCGGATGTATATGCGATCTCGTTGAAATCTCCCTTTGACTTTACTCAAGAGTTCCATAAAATCCAGTGCACCTCAATTTCATTCCATCCGAGTCTTCATCAATCATAATATCTATATGCCTTCACGAATACGGTCTAAAGGACACCTTATAATCATTTTTCCATCCCATAGATAATCCACCACTTCTCTTATCCGAGTCAATATCAATTCCATTCTGAAAACCACACTTACTCTTAATTTTTGCCATACGAGAACCCTATAGTTTAGTTTCAATCAAGAAAACTACAGAGGGATTTGAGTCCCTCAGCATATGCCAGAGACATTAAACTATCCGAGGTCTCTCCAAACCTCGAACGTTCCAACTTAAAAACTTCATCGCTTCTGTTTGGCCTCTTTAGCAAGGCTTGCCGATCTGTTTTGGTTTGGTACCTACATCAAAATACCCAAGAGGCTTCATATGAATCTACGTTTGAGGAAACTCTTAAAGCACTTGATTGAAAACAAGGCCATTTTAGCCCATCAATTTGTCTTATTGGGCTATTTTCTTCTTTTGAAACTGTTATCTCTTCATTAAATTTATTACTGACATCATTTTAATATGGCCTATCTCACTTACTATTATTGGCCCAAAGATTAATGGGATATTTGACTTTCCTTTTTCAAAGTAAAGAATTTTGGACGGAAATCCCTTATTTGTTCCTTGATTCATAGGAATAGATTATGACTCCTTCGGATTACTCCCTCCATAATTATTCGTAGAGTTGCCATAATTTGAAACTTTTCCACCACTATCCTCCACCAGCCACTTGCTCTTCCACGCCGCAATTTTTTTAAACTGTGCACGGAGTGAAATATCCCACTAGAACTAGTACTTCTATTTCAGATGAGTTGCTTTGATCGATTAATAACTTTCACGGTGCCCTAATATGCCATATAGAAAACAAAAAAAGTGAGTTTTTCGTATTCAAATCTGACATAGACAGACATACCGTTTGAGAGTGTGAGTTTTTTTTGTTCTTTTCAGTGGTTTTTTGACATCTAACCGTACCCTTAACCTTATTATTCCTTTGTATCATAACTAGATAGTTGATGTATCATATTCTAAAAAGTTCCCAATAAAGTTTCCTAACTGTCTTGCAACTACCTCGGACATAAAACCATGGGGGAGGTCATGGATAATAATCCAGAAATAAACTTCTGTTAATTGGATGGTCAACGGGTCTTCCCCTTACTTTAGCCTGTGTAACACCAACAAATGTGAATTAAAATTCCACATGCCATTTTTTCTCAATCCGATCCATAACTACTTCAAAATAAAATCGAAATAAGAATTTGTCATTTTCCAGATCTGATATTGAGACTCCTCCTATAGGATGCCATACATTGGCTAGTGTCAATCTCATAGTTTGGAAGTGAATCACACTTGAAATAAGAAATGTTCCCACAAAACAATTTGCATAAGATGTCTCACTATTAAATGATTTTACCTCTAACTGAATGGATTCTTCCTCTGCGTTATTTAAAGATAAACTCACTATAAAATCCTCTATTGGCTAAAACCGGTAAAGAATCGTAGGCTCGTTATGGTGGACAAACTTGAAGAATAAAATACTGTGCTAACAAGAGTAGAAAAAACATGTCAAAAGATAGAGAGAGAGTGCGTTAAAACACAGAAAAATTGAGTTTGCATGAATCCAACTTTGATTTAAGTGTATACATTTAAAAAAAATGAATGCATATACTCATTTTCATATCGATGAATTTAATTGTTTGTCTATACAATATATCAATATAAAATGGTACTAATTTGATAATATTATTAATGATTTGTAAAAATTAAATTAAATCAAATCAAAATTATATATAATTATATTTATATATAATATTTAATATTAAATTAAAATTATATATGATTTTACTATTTATTTACCCGATAAATAAATACCATAACATGTTACGAATAATCATGGAACGCCAAACTATCCTTATTTTATATCATGTTAGCTTAGGCATTCTATTTAAGGGTGTTCAAATAATAATTGAACCGAACTAACATTAATCGAATTAATCGAATTGTATAATCTTTTAAACATTAGTTGAACTAAAATATTTCGATTAATTGATTGGTTAACCAAAATTTATATGTTTATGTCTTTTGGTTAAAATAAATACATTGAAATGAACTTTTGTCTTGAAAATTAACCCAATTAATTAAAATTTTATGTCTTGAAACACTACATAAGTCTTTAAATTAACACATAAATAACACATAATATTAATTATTAAGTTCGATTAATTTAATTAATTACTCAATTTTGAATAAAATTAACCGATGACTAAAATTTTAAAAATCATTAATTAATCTCCAACTGATTTAAGTTCGATTATTGACTAATTAATTAAATTAGATAATTCTATTAATTAATTCGATTTTAAATGAAAGTTTGAAAATACTAATTCTATTGGCTGCGACCGCAAATTTAGGGAAGTCAAAACCTTAGACAAACAAAAACGGGTTAGAGTGTAATGATATATCCATGGTTTGACTCTATATTACTCCCTCTGAAATAACGACAACCGCCAAATGCACAAAGATTTCATCCTACTTTCCTTAAGCTAACACGTGGAAACAACATAGCGGTCCAAGATGAAACCCACCTGTAATTACAAGCCTGAGATCCCCGTTCATCTCATCAACCTTCTCTCTCTTTTTTTGATAGGGGTGGGGCCCAAGACTAGAGCTTTGCTTTGCTGGCTTCTAGCCCTCCATTGTTGGTCTTTTATGGGTCTTGTCTGCTGAGAATTAGAGGGAGAAACAAGAGAGACCCCATCGCAATTTGCCAAGTAAGAGAAAAAGGTTTTATTAGTTTGTTCAGGCCAAAGCCGAAATCTTTCACATAAATACACTGCCCTTTTTGAACAAGGAAAAGAAAAAAAACCCCTCTTCCTTTTCATTTTTTCTGTTATGTTCTTATCTTGTTCTTGTTCTTCAATTATATCTCATCACTCAAAAGCCAAAACCCAAACTTTATCTTTTGATTTGGTTGATCCATAGATCTGCTAATTCCAATCCCATGCTCGCATGAAGTTTTTTCCTTTTCTGTTTCCGGATCCTCTTCTTCAAGTTTAAACCAAAGTGGTCAAACTACAAGGTATACTTCTTATTTTTTATTTTAACATTTAGTGTGGGACAGTGGGAAAATGAGTTGAATTACGAGGATTAAAGGGTCTTAAGGGATATGTAAAACTGGGTTGTTTAAAGTTCTCAACGTGAAACATTAGACCTTCTGGATGTTCTAATGGCTGACCAACTACTTCGTTAGAAAAAAAGAAAAGAAAAGAAAGTGAGCTTTGACCGGTTCTTTTGTTTTTAAAAACCTTCCTTTTTGTTTCTGTTGTTTGAGCACGATATTATTATCTTTTTGTAAATTATTGATCTGCTAA
This sequence comes from Gossypium arboreum, assembly GCF_025698485.1. Classification (NCBI taxonomy): domain Eukaryota; kingdom Viridiplantae; phylum Streptophyta; class Magnoliopsida; order Malvales; family Malvaceae; genus Gossypium; species Gossypium arboreum. Next base: position 6,253,272 of record NC_069081.1, read on the forward strand.
TTATTGATTATACAGTTATCAAATTTGTTTTTTCATCTGAGTGATGCTGTTAACTTTGTATTTGAGGTTAAGAGTAGTGGAAGATATTATTTTTACTTAAGGCTTCCTTGGTTTAGTTGTTTTTGAGCTTTATTGCACATTGCAATATTGCTAACCTTTTGGTCTGCTTTGTTGTTGCTGTTGCTGTAGTACTATTTACATTATCTTGTTGAGAAGCAAAGGAGGATACGGCTTCGTTGTTCAGGTTTCTAAGGTTTGGTTGTATATAGGGCACATTTAGATGTGGAGAGAACTTGGAGGGGTTTCTGGATGAGATGAGGGATGTTATCTGGGTTGATGAACTTTTTGAGGGCCTGTTTTCGGCCAAAGTCAGATCAATACAGTCACACAAGTTTGGATACCGGAGGTCGCCAAGATGGGCTTTTGTGGTACAAGGACACAGGGCAGCACGTCAATGGTGAGTTCTCAATGGCAGTGGTTCAGGCAAACAATTTACTTGAGGATCAGAGCCAACTTGAGTCTGGTTGTTTGAGTTTAAATGAGTTGGGTCCCTATGGTACTTTTGTTGGCGTATATGATGGACATGGGGGCCCAGAGACTTCACGTTTCATAAATGAACATCTTTTTCAACATCTCAAGCGTAAGTACAAAGCCTTTGCTTGGGGTTAATTATTTATTAACCTTTATTTACTGATTAAGTAGATGAAACTAATATTCTATAAGCAATTTGTTTTGGATAGAATTAAATGATTGAATAGCATGGTAAAGTTGTTGCCGCTATAGTTGAAGACTTAAGGTTTGTTGTTCTAAATCCAAACAGTTTTAGGTTCATGATTATCACTTTTGTTATTTTGCATCTCACTGCTGATTCGTAGCTGTAGATTGTGGTCTTTGTCTTGACTTAATTTTATTTTTATTTTCTTCATGCACTTTTGTGTCATTGATGTTTACTATTCAACAATATTTGTTATGTTCAGGGTTCACTTCAGAGCAGCAGACAATGTCAGTTGATGTGATACGAAAAGCGTATCAAGCAACAGAAGAGGGTTTTTTGTCTCTTGTTACGAAACAGTGGCCTATGAAGCCACAAATTGCAGCTGTTGGATCCTGCTGCCTGGTTGGTGTCATATGTGGTGGAACCCTCTATGTTGCCAACCTTGGTGATTCGCGTGCTGTTTTGGGGAGAGCTGTGAAGGCAACAGGAGAGGTTCTAGCCATTCAGCTGTCGGCTGAGCATAATGTGTGCATAGAATCTGTAAGACAAGAGCTGCAGTCATTGCACCCTGATGACTCACAGATTGTTGTTTTGAAGCACAACGTATGGCGTGTAAAAGGTCTCATACAGGTAATTTTCATCTGATCATGCTATAGACACTCAAGAGAGTCCTTGCCCAAGTTTAGCACTACAGAGAATGCTACTTATGATTATTTAAAAATTTTGTTTTAGCCTTCTTGATTTATACTCAATGCTTAGAGCATAAACATGGGGCAGAGTTTCATCTGATGATGCTTATTTTTTTTAAAAGTAAAAATGAGCAAAGGCCTTTAAAAGTTTTTAAAGTAAAAATGTTATATGATTACAATTCCCAAGCAGTGTTTGATGGGAAATTGTTTGATTGGTTGGAAAGAAAGAGTTATATCAGCTGCATCATATTTTTCCTCCTATATGGTGGAGCCATGGAAGGGGAAGGATAGCCATTATAATTATTGGTTCCGGTTGGATGTATGGCTTTATCTGCAAAGTGAAAAGAGGAAAAAGGAAACAAAAAAAATCTTTGGCTATGAGAGAAGTTTGTAATTATTAAAGATCATGGAAAAGGATAAAATGGTGCTACTGGCTGTTGCCTAAAAGCTTGCAATCTAAAAAAGTTGTTGGACTGTATGTTGATCTCATGGAAAGGAAGAATTTTGATAGTTATCCATTGATACGGCACGTTCCTGTTGATGGTTATTAGGTTTTATTATGGAATCACATTAGCTGCTGGATTTTCATCTGTATAGGTATATGATCTAGGAGTTAATTCTCTCATGTTTCAGTTTTACAAGAGAATAAGCTAAAAATCCTGGTTTGTGCTGTACTGGTGGCTTTGGGAGATGTTCGGAGCCGTCTCTTGGCAAAATGACCCCCCTCCCCCTGGCGCACACGCGCAAAGGGAGGATATGTAATTCACTGTGTGAGATCGGAGTAATAGTTCTTTTACCATGCCCCGTAAGTTCATCTTATTTCAATGATTGATCCTAGCACTGCCTTAATTCATTCACGAAGCATCTGCAATAAGTTTACTAAAACAACCCCCTCACCATTTCCCAAATGAAGAGAGGCTTAGTACATTTCACTAGTGCATGCAATCTGTCCAGCGGTTCAAGATTGTAATTCTGTTTTTATGATTTTCCATGGTATGTTCTACTTTCCCTTGCATATTGAGAGTGTTATTGGTAGAATTCTTAACCTTTCAGGTTTCCAGATCAATTGGTGATGTATATTTGAAAAAGGCTGAGTTCAACAGCGAGCCTTTATATTCAAAATTCCGCCTTCGTGAACCTTTGAAGAGGCCAATATTAAGTGCAGACCCATCAATATCAGTTCACCAACTGCAGCCACATGATCAGTTTGTGATATTTGCATCAGATGGGCTCTGGGAGCACTTAAGCAATCAAGAAGCTGTTGATATAGTACAAAATCATCCACGAAGTGTAAGTTCATGCCTCAAAGTTAAATATAGTTGATCTGTTTATAACACGACTCCGTTCTCCTATCCTTCTGAAACTTCCATTTGCTTCCATTTGGTTAGAGTATGAAAGCCCTTTTTAGTTGGTTGCTGATAATAGATTATGGAAGCTTTGATTGTGATATTGAGGATATTTCCTTTGTTGTATGACTATGAGCTATGGCATCCCACCTGAAGAGCCATGATTTCCAGCTACTGCTTGTTCAATATTTTTCCATGCCATTACTGCTTCTTAACATTTGCCTTTTAACTTTCAAGCAAAATACCTTGATAACAAGTCGTCCAGTTTGAACACTACCTCCCTACATCGCATTTTATTTGATCTTCAAACCAATCGACTGATAATGAATGACAATATGCTCTGTAATGAACATTTTTACGCCCTTCTTCAATGTTTCTTGTTGCATGTGGGTCAAGTGACTACATGCATACACGAATGCATGCTCATTCAAGGAGGAACAACAATGTTCTCGTTTTCTTCTGTCTTTTGATTTTGTTTTCCTCTGTTCATTCACAGATAAGTAGTTGCGTTTATTGTGTCATCTTAAAATAAGTGTACCAAAAGAACTGAGAAATTAACCTTTTTTTCTTATTGGGTTTTGGACTTAATGCAGGGAAGTGCAAGAAGGCTGGTAAAAACTGCTCTAAAAGAAGCAGCAAATAAGAGGGAAATGAGATATTCTGACTTGAAGAAGATTGACCGAGGCGTGCGTCGGCATTTCCATGATGACATCACAGTAATCGTGGTGTTTCTTGACTCAAATCTCATGAGCGGGGCTAGTTCGGTTAAGGGTCCGAATCTATCAGTTAAAAGAGGAGGAGTCAGCTTGCGTCCTAATATACTGGCTCCTTGTGCCACACCAACAGAAGCTGGCAGTACCTAATCGTGCTGCATGCTTTTATTTGTTGCATCATTGTCTAATGTGAATACACCAGGTAGATTCCAAAGGCCATAAGAGGAACAAGCCTTCAATTCTTTAATATACCCTGTAATTTTAACTGGAAAGCAATACCTGCATTTAGCATTGTGCCGAAAATCTTAAAATGAGCTTAGAGGAAAAGTGCAAGATGAGGTGACAGACAGATTATTATAGTTAATTAGGCTAGTTTCCGTTCTCATTATATCAGTCTCCTTTTGTTCTTCAGTTACTGCATTCGACTCTTTTTGACTTTGTTAATTCCACTGTTTCCACAGTATATGTTCTTTTATTTTATTTTATTTTATTTTTTATTTTTATTTTTTTGGAAATACAATCACAGTTAACATCTTACTGATCAGAAGCAAAGGGAGCTAGCAACCATTTCATGGTTTATGGATATCTAGTGAAATTATGTTTCTGAACTCATTTCTGGGCTTTCATAAATTATTGTTGGATCGTATTCCCTGCTAAAACTCAATAAGATTAATACCTGCCGTTTCTCGAATTTCGAATTTTACAGTGTTGGATTGTTTTGTCTGAAATATTGACGAAGGATTCAGGGACAATTCCACCATTTCGTTTAATGTTGTCTGGCAGGCATATCTGTTCATGCTTTTCCGGTGGTCTGCTGGTTAGCAAGTTTCATATTAGACTTTGACAATACTATTATTAAATGTTTTCTTGTCAAAATCTATACATTTGAATTATGTATAGTGAAGATTTCAAAGGGAATTCCATAAAATATTTGGTAACGGGACTCTCCTATTTCATAAATTTTAACTTTTTGGTTTCAAGATTCAAATATGAGAAATATCAGCATAATGACAACAAAAAAACATCCCTTCTGAGATTTTTTTTTACTGATTTCATTTTCTAAACAAACAATTTCCCTGTGTAGATAAAGCATGCAGATACCAGGGTTAAAAAAAAAAAATTGGAGAGTCAGCTCATTCATACATGTCCAACAAAGCCATGGTTTGATCTGACTGTTTAGTTTTTTCATTTTCTTTTTTAACTGTGATTCGAACCCAAATTATTTTTTAGAGAAGATAAACATTAGATCAATAGGTCAAAACTTTGGGTTCTTAAGTTCTCAATATTTTTCTTTTAAATATTCATACCCGACCTGTTTTGAGATAGATATTGGGATAAAGATCTCTAAAGCCCCTTCCAATACATGAGAGAGCTCCAAAAAACAAAAAACCTGACATGCGAATATGACTAACATAGATGGCAATGGCTAATGCAAACAGCTAATGATAGAAAATCCACAAGCTTCTCCCTAGGAATGCATGAAAGAAAAGAAGCTAACCCATCCACCAACAGCAGAAAAGAAACACATATTGGAACATAAGTTTTGAGCAGAATTCGAGAGGGTTCGAAGTTTCACTATCTTCTATTAGTAGTTTTGTACAACATGCAATGATACACATCCTAGAAAAGCTTGATTATGATCATGCAAATGAATAATTACAGGTTTTACAATTTAAATTCCAGAAACATCCTTCCTACCTTAGATACATTGAAACCAAGAACTGAGAGAAGAGTATGAATTCACTAACTACGGTAGCCGGAGAATGTATCCCAAGCAACGGGACAATGTCTACCTGCAACCAGTTTTCAACAGCTGATCCCACCACCGCACCAGCAACAAGCCCCCCTATAGTAATCAATGTAGCCTTACCTGCCAAAAGAGAGGAAAAAAACACAAAGGAAATGACTTAAGATGTTTCATCTAAACTGAAGTTTAAACAAGTTCGGAATTTGTCCAAGAATGCTGTCTAATCTATTGGCATGCTTTGGCAGGTCATAAAACCCCTATGGCAGGCGAACTTCCTTTTGCTTTAAAAGACTTCAATAGCAAAGCCTCAGTTCAACTCGAGGAAACCGATAAGGTTATTAGCTCAAACAAAGAAAAATTCTGATAAACCACTAGAGAGGGAAGCACAAAGAAGAGCTAGCCCTATGGAATGATTATAAAACTACTGCAAATCTTCTATGCATGATAAAATGAAATTTGGAAATTTTCCAGTAATCCATTTTCACAAGCAATACCCTACAATATATGAACTAGTGAATAAAGTTAAATCAAATATAAACCATGAGATACAATGTTTTTCACTCAGTAAGAAGCAGCAGCACTCCGAGACCTGAAGGTTTTCTCTGCTCTTTCTCCCTGTCCTTTGCTTCTTTGGATAAGAAGAAAAAGCAAACAAATAGCAAGTAGAAATTGCTGGATTCTCATATTTGACAAAAGCAACATCTAATTAAAATTTCTATTGCAAGCAATAAAATCCACATGCAAGAAGTCTCATTACCTAGCTTGACATTCTTTCTGGTCATAAAATATAAGGAAGCCCCAAAGCTACTTGCTAAGATAAGCCCGGGAACATCAGGTCCGGTGTAAGGAACCACAGAGGACGTAGAAGCTCCATTCACATACGTCAGAACCATAAGAGCTCCATATACACCAGCTTGTAAGCCCAATTCGCTTGTAACCGGCGCTACAACTGAAACGGGTAAATTCTTCACAGTTGTTTGCACCCACCGTGGCATCGATCCCACCCCGGAAGGATTAACAGGTTTAACATCTGCATATCTAATGCTTCTGTCCACCACCTTTCCGGCTCGTCGTTGGGTTAAGCTTCGCATAAGCAACATGTCATACGCAGCCTCAACCTAAAAACATAAAACATAGTACTAAGAAAACAAAAACCATAGATTACCATGCTATGTCCAGGGGATCTTCTTAGTTAAGTGAAAAGAAGGATAGATGAACCACCATAAGCATCATCTACTTCATGGCAACAAATAACAGCATCTGCATAATCTAGAACATGGGAAATGTCCACCAGATACAAATGGGAAATTACATGCTATAAAGAACTTTCTTTTTTTTTTTTTTGGTAGGTATGCTGTAAAGAACAATTATTGTAAATTGAGACAATAAAATCAAATCCAGGTAATAGACACAAAGTAAAAAACTCAAATCGCAATTTGAGAGGATAAATAAATGATAGAATTTGCAAACTACACAGAGAAGATTGGAAATGCTAACAAGTTGCATGATTATCGGATTTACACAAAAAGGTTCAATATTTATCATCAAAATCTTTTGAACTTCAGAAAATTCTGAAATTGAACAAAAGAATAAAAAGAAGGGCAATGAATTACCTGAGCGATAGCTTCTTGGTCATCCTTAATAGAGGCAACAATCGAATTCTTAGCGCGAAGAATATCATCAAAAGAAGCATTTTCGGAGACCCCAAGGAGCTTGAGCGCGTTCTCAACAGACATCTCGAAGGGAGCCGAGTCATCAGCTGGTGAACCAGCTCGAGCTGCTAATATTCGCCGGGAGTGGACGATTGTGGTGGTTCTCCAGGGCTCGGTCTTTGTGGGTTTAAAAGAAGGGTAGGTTTGGGTGGGGAGGTTGACCGGCGGTCTGGGAATAGGGGTGCCTGGAGTGAGACGGTTTGACCGGACGGAGAGTGTGGTTGCAGCCATTTTTCGAACAAAAAATGATAAAAAAAATGTTTTTTTATTTCCCTTCTTTTTTGGGACAAGAAAACGTAAGGTGAATTTAATCAGACATGAAAAAAAAAAGCTTATGCTTGCGCTTGGGTCGGGAGTATGTTTTCTTTTGATGGGGACCGTTCGATTGTCTGACCAAATCATTCTGTGTAAATTTTGCTTAAAAATTGCACATTAAAATTTCAGGAAATTACAGCCTAATTGTCTTTAACAGTTCTCGATCCCCACTGGCGTAGCTTAAGACAAAAGAAAGATGTTAAAATCACAGCCAAAAAAACCAAGAAAAAAAAAACTAAAAATTGTGGTGATGAGAGTAAGCAGCAGGTGTACACGTCTCTAATTTCTGGACAGTCCCTTAACCAAACAAAAGGTCATCTAGGGGCAGTTGAAGGGCGTTAATTGTTACGCCATTGAAGAACAAACATCCACAAAAACATGTTGGCTATGAGTAAATGGTTCACGCTCACACCTTTTATGTCTAACAGGTTTAGTAAGAGAGTTGGGTTTTCCAACAGCCCTGGTTCTGTTCGAGCCCATGTCAATGGAGGAGGAGACGACACCAACAATAGTAAAAACAACGACAAGAAGAAGAAGAAGAAAGTTGTGGTGGTTGGCTCGGGTTGGGCTGGTCTCGGTGCTGCTCACCATCTCTGCAAACAGGTTCTTACTATATTTGCTTACAGGGAGAATCCTGTCTTTCCCTTGAGTAACTTACAGTTTAGGTGAAAATGAGGAGTTACGATTTTTGTTTCAGGGATATGATGTTACTGTTCTTGATGGTGGTGATGGTATAGGCAGTCCAGATAATGTCGGTATCGAAGGTAAATCATTGTAGAACCAAACTTTTATGTTTCTGCTCTTCTGCCATGATCGAATCATACAAATGAAGTGCCACAAAGGGCTTGGTTTTCCCATTAATGCACTAGTATGACTTATGTTGCTCCTCTAATAATTTGTTTATTAGATTCTTTGATTGAATATTGAACACTAATCTCTGGTTTGAACCCTTTTTTCCTTCTTTTATTTGGGGGGTGTTAGGGTTTTGGTATCCCTATAAAAATATATTCAGTCTTGTTGATGAGTTGGGTATCAAGCCCTTCACTAGCTGGACAAAATCTGCACAGTATTCAGGGGAAGGATTAGAGGTATTTTCTATTAGTTGCTTTGAACAAACATGCCATTCCAACTGATATAAGAGCTGTTATAGTTGCATGATTCAATAGTTTTTACTATCTGTTTGGAACAAAGCTAGCAAATCAAGCAATAATTTTCTCGTCATTGTTATAAGAATGATTTGTTCATAGTAAAAAGTAAAAAACAAAGACATTTCTCCCATTGTGAAAACCTTGTTGGTAAGCTAAATGTTATGAACCTTCGATAGAGCTGCTTTCGGTTTTCTAAACAGACACGGGATAACTATGCAGGTTGAATTTCCAGTATACCAGGAACTCCCTCAATTGCCAACTCCATTAGGAACCTTATACCACACTCAAGTATGTTCTTAGTTCCATCTTCATGCTTTATTTGCTAGTCTGTAAAGTCGATAGTTCCGCTTATTAACATCTGGAAATCGTTCCATTATATGCAGTTTGTCCGACTCCCCTTGGTTGATAGATTAACATCACTTCCTCTGATGGCTGCAGGCAAGTAGTAATGATTCATTGTCTTCCAAAAAAGTAATGGTGTTTTCCCAATGCCGGGAGATATCGACTTTATCCTTTTTTTTTTTTCTAATAAGTCTTCCCTGCTTTTGCACTGAATACTAGGCTGATTATTTTCCGTCTCTTTGGGATTGTAACTGGATGTTTTTAAATAAACATAATTATGGCAATCTTTCTTAGCTTTCTATTTATTTCCATCATCAGCTGACCGTTCCTCCTGTTTGCAGTAATTGACTTTGACAACACTGATGTTGCCTGGAAAAAATATGATTCAAGTAAGGATTCCCTTTCAGACTAGAATCCATCACTGAATGAATCAAAGATGAAATATTCAAGTGCCTTATTCAGAGGTTTAACTGGTAGTTACTGCAAGGGAGCTTTTTAAACGGTTTGGATGCTCAGAGAGGCTCTATCAAGATATTTTTGGTCCGTTACTTCAAGTGGGTTTGTTTGCTCCAGCAGAGCAAAGTAGTGCTGCAGCAACTCTAGGACTGCTATATTATTTAACTCTTGCCCACCAGGTTTGATTGTTGAAGTTCCTCTCTATAAATGTTTTGAACCTGTGCAAAGAATTTTCAACCCAACTTCCATTCCAATCTGTAATCTGCTGTTCCTCAAATTTGACCCTGTGAAGTTTTATGTTATGAATGGTTATAGAAGCATTTCGATGTAGCATTTTGTCGTGGAACTACTAAGCAGAAAATTTTCGAGCCATGGGTGGAGTCTTTGAAGGCTAAAGGTTGTGAAATGTTGGAGGATAAAAAGGTGACAGATTTTAACTTCGATGAGGAAACAGGTTGCGTAACAGAAGTAGTTTGTGGCAACGAGACATACAGTGTTGATGCAGTTGTCGTGGCTGTCGGGATCACCTCACTTCAAGAAACTATCAAGAAAAGGTTTGCCCTTCTGTTCTTTCCTTAAATAGGATTCATCGTTGTGTAATATATGCTATAAGTTTGGAACTTAATACACGTAGTTTAAGTTGAATTTATCTTTTCAATATGTTGAAGCAAAGCTTAATGTCGTAATTTTTAGTTGGATGGTCTTCCATTCTTTTATGTTTTCTCTAAATCTGTACTAGAGATTTAGTGCTTCAGTTGACCGCTGTTTTCAGCTATCCTGTTTAATTGGCAATTGAGTCCTGTTTAGTGCAGCATTATGTAAACGGGAAGAGTTTCTGAAAGTTTTGAACTTAGCCGGCATCGATGTGGTTACTGTCAAGTTGTGGCTGGATAGGAAGGTCTGTACCTAGATCTTCCCTTGGTTTAGAACTAAATATCATAACAACAATCTTGTGCATTTCTGTAATGGATTTCTTTGTTTACTTTATTTTCCTCCTTTGATCTATTATTTTGACTTAAAACTGGTTGTCTGCTTCGATGGTATATCCATCTATGCACTTTTCTGTTATGCTCTTGCAGTAGGTTCTAGAGAAATTTGACTCGGATTTACTGAGTTTAAAAAGATAATAGGTAGACAGCTAATCATGGTCCTTTTATTTTTCATCACAAGAAATTGCAGCAAAAATAAACTTGGCTGCATCTTAAAGGATATTATGCTGCATCGAGAAGTTACTTTGCCAAGGTGCTAAAGTTGATATTATGTATTGAATATACCAGGTTGCCATCCCGAATCCGAGCAACGCTTGTGCTGGATTTGATGATTTATTCGGGTGCACCGTATTTGACTTGAATGTAATTCATGACGAACATAAAGATGATACAGAAACTGTATTAGAAGCTGATTTTGTAAGTTCATGCATTCAAACACGGGTCTTAATTTTTTTCATTGGAAGGAAAGAATTTTTGAAACTCTGCCTTCGAATATGGGTCTCACCTTTACCTTGTCATGCAGTATCATGCCAATGAGTTGCTGCCTTTGAACGATGAGCTTGTAACCGAAAAGGTTATTTCATACCTATCAAAGTACATAAATGACCTCGAGAGGGCCTGTGTCGTGGACAAAGAAATCGGAAGGTTTCCGAAAAGATTGACTCATTTTTTCCCGGGTGAGCACCTAACCGCCTAATTGAATTGAACGGTAACATAGTGTATATCAAGGGAGCGATGAGGGTTTATTTTGCCAAGAGTTTATTAACTTTAGACTTAATCTTGCAAGATGTTTTTAACTACTTAAGTTAGGAAAATCATGATGCATATATGGAAGAAAACCCATAAATAGACTTTGATCAAACATAGTCTTATAAATTTCGGACCTTTTAAAGCATTCTGCAATATGTTTAGATACCTTTGGTCTAAATCACTACCTAATTCAGTGTTTTCTTGCTTCTTGAAAAGGTTCATATAAGTCCATGATGCGTGGATCTACATCGTTCCCTAATTTGTTTATGGCTGGAGACTGGATAATAACCCGACACGGTTCCTGGTTACAGGTTGCTTTTGTGATCTCAAATTGCATATAATTTAGCCAAAGATTTTTATAGCATAATATAACTGGTTAGAACATGGTTTTTACTTGTTTATAACAGGAGAAATCATATGTCACGGGGCTTGAAGCTGCAAACAGGGTGGTAGATTATCTTGAAGAAGGGAGTTTTGCCAAAGTGATTCCTGTTGAGGAAGACGAGCCTCACATTGAAGCACTTCGCAGCTTAAATAGACGGCTTAACGAGGTCATCAGCCAAGTTCCCTTGTCCAGTTATTTTCTTCAATAGATCCAATACAAAATAATGTATACAACAAATACGCACGTTCATGCAGAAGAATGCACCTCTGAATTTGGGGATCATGTAAAGGCAATAATAATTATTATTGACTTCAATATGAATCATGCTTAGGAAACAACTTACCTTCTTTTCCATCTAATGTACACAATTTTACAAGGGCATCCCGCTTAACAAAGCAGGGATGGATCCATAAAAATCACAGAATAACTGTTTTGGGTTCAAAAGACGATTGAGATTACTTATGATAAACATCAGCCAGCTTTTGATGTTCTTACCACTTGTGGCAGGGTAACTGAATCAAGGTTCTTGGGATAGGGAGTCCACAAGCCAAATCCACCTCTACTTTCTTTCATGCTACTACCGCTACCCTTGAACTCACTCAAGCTTTTCACCCACTCTACCTTAGAAGAATGTTCCCGAGTATGTGGGTGCAGGATAAAAAGTGAATAGTACTCGCAATTTCGAAACATAAAGAACTTAAACAACCCCTTTAACCTGTATACAACATAGCCAAAGCTCAGTTGGTCTCTTGGTGTGAAGAGATTGACCTCATTGAACCACAAGCAGTTAAACAAATTATTCAGTGCTGTATGTTCCCTTATAATTATGGCTCCCTCTGGCACATCTGCATTTGGTTTTTGTGTTAGTATCAAGAAATATAAAATGCATCAATAGAAAAAATATATATAATGCATCCTTTATGAACTCATTGGAAGGGCATGCACTTCACTACTCAAGGCAACCCTTCCATATTTCATAGAAGAGCCCTATGTCTCCCTTCATACCGCTAATCGTATTTTTCTTCAAGCTCCATGGCTCCATGCCCTCAGAGTAATATATCTTCATATGCAGATCGATAAGAGGTCTGGCATATCGCTTCCTCCGCTTGTTTGCATCAGCCTCCTCATATATACTCCTATGATGTTTGTGCTGAGCAATAGCATAAGTATGCTTATCACGCCATAAGTATCTGCCAATAGAAAATAATTCATAACTGTTTCTGCATCAATGTAAATAATTCAAACTTTATATAGCTAGGGAAAAATTTAAATCAACAAGGCATATTTAGTAGGCTTGGATATCATAGGAGATTGTCTTTCCTCATTCATCAACAAGGAAAAATATGGTAAAAGCAAAATTGTTAACAATTGAAGAAGACATGAATTTACCTTTCAAGAATAAGCAATGGATCAACTATCAGCTCCATTTTACCATCAATCCAAATGCTGTACTGTGCTTGAGGGAATAACCTGTGGGTTAAAATCTTGGGAACCTTCCCATTCCTTCTGGGCTCATCATAAGGTTGATGCTTCAATGGGATAAGACGCCATAAGCCTACCCACATCCCCTTATCTTTATCCTTCCTGACGGTCACATTTTCTTTAATAAATTTGAGAGATACTTCATCAACAACCATCAGAAAACAGAAGAGCTTCTTAGAACGAGTACTTATATTTGATGGCTGATGAGGTACATCATATCCATCAAAAATCCCAGATGCAACCAAAAACCTACATCTCTTGACATATTCGATATCCACGGGATTCATGTCAGCACCACCATTTTTCAGAAATCCACAGTGCACCTAAAAGGAGAATTTTATGACATTATAAAGCCATTTAATTCTCTTTTCAAACATCTAAAAGGAGTAAGAAGGAGAGGGTTGATGCAAGAATGAGAAAAATTTCATCCCCAAAACAGATGAAATCTAACAAATAATTAGGGGAAAAAATCTTTCTTTTTTTTTTTTTTTATCTCCCGGACCTAGACAATTATTTGCATTTGTTATCTACGTATATGAATACGACCAGGGGATTAAAAGCAGTAAAATATGTTCTACCTTCATACTTGGCTTCAAATTAAAATTCTCTTCTCTTTGCAGCCAGCTTTGGTTACCTCCAAATACTGCGAAGGATTGAGATCCATTGTTAACCAAATCCTCCTCCTCAATATAGGTTAGATTTTTAACAATTGCATCAGGTGTTCTTCCCTCTGGAATAACTATTTTATCAGGGTCATCAGCTACTGGAATTGGACAACCTATTTCATTAACTTACAATCAATATCACTCATATTAAAACAGAGGTATCAACACTTTGATGAAGATGAGCTAGCAATCTTACGATGTTCTGGTTTTGGCGCCAATCCAAGCAAGTCCATTGCGATGAACACCTTGCCCTCTTTGTTACATATAGCTGCATATGAAGGGAACATATTAAACCAATAACAAAACGAGGTTACAATTTGCAGACCAAAAATTTTAGATTGTTTAGGACAATTTTACTAATTATGGATGTAACCTTGACAAATAAGAAATGGTGACTAAATCGAAAATTAGTGAAGCACACAAAAAATGGAAGCAAAAGCAAATTCTGGCTTGTTTATAAACCTCCCTAATACAGAAAAGAAGCCTACCAATCTTTTTTCCAAGTATTTATCTTATTAATTAATTAACATGTACAAAAGATGATAGTATATCAAATCAAACTAACAGCATTTGTTAAGTAGTATAAGTACACTACAGGCCAATGTTGAAACATAAATTTCAGTTAACTTTATAAATGACCAGTTGCTGGAGAAAAAAAATAGTACAATAGATCAGTATCCATTCATTCTCCTACGTCATACCTTTCCAGAAACTAACAGAAAGCCGACTATTTAAATCCAAACAAAGATAGAGTTACGTACATACCAATGTAAAGATGGATGAAACCCTACCTGACAAGAAAGAAATTGAAGATTGGCATGACCAAACATGAAATAACAATACAATAAGAATAAGTAGCATCCATAGAATGCCTGCTACAAGAACCAATCGAATAAACCCCTGCTTCCACACAATCTTGATTGGATTATCTTGTGGCAACCTCATTGAAGAAAACAAGCCACTTTCATCATCTGCATCAAAACCCCCCCAAAACTACATCTTGTCAAAGTGATCCCAAAATCAATAATCCATAAAATGAAGCCGGTAACAGAAACAATTTACACTCCATTCCTTAATGACTACAAAGATATACGATCATACAACATAAATCAATGCTATAACGGTAACCCTATTTTTCAGTTCACCAAGGGATGTGAAAATCGTATAGATTTTGCTTACCTTTAGCAAAAGGGCGTTGATTATTACGGTCTCCTCTACGGTTTAAACGAACAGAATGAGGGCGTTGAAGCTTACTTTCCATTAGTACTCACTTACACCTCATAACCAATAAAAGAAAGCTTCAAAAAGCCCGGCGGAAATGATCAAAATCAAACAGGGAAAGTTACTAATAAACTACCATTGTATTAAATCTAAAAAAAAAAAAACTTGAAACTTCAACGAAATGTATCATAGATATGGAATCCAACAAAGCATAAAAAAGAAATAAAAGGGCAAAAATATTAATACCTATCAATTTCAGAGGAATTCATATAGAAAAACAGATAAGCTAAATCAGGGAGAAAGAGGAAAGGAGGTAAAACGAAAGAGTGGGTGTTGATGTTCGTTTTGAGACTCAAATCTGAGAGAAAGCAAAAGAAAATATAAATCTCAAGTAACGCTGTTTAATGTGAAAGAAACTGGGTTAACGACATCATTTTATCTCATCACCAGAAAAGAGTGAATGAAGCAATATCAATTTGGGCTCTGGGCTTCACCAGCCCAATTTTGAATTCCATCCAGCCTTGTTTTATGCTAAAACGAATTCTCTCTTAACTTAATCCAAGGTTCAATTCTCGTATCAGATATAGAGTAACTCTAAAACTCAACGTTTATCAAAGATTATTCACTGAATTACAAAGAAAAGTGACATAAAAAGCCACATAAGCATTGCTTATTAACTTGGCATTGATTAGCTTTGATCGGTCAACTTGATCAACTTATAGTGTGAATATTCTTGAACCATTATATATCTTGAAATGATTTGTACTTATTTATGAGTAATTATTTGATACATTAAAATTTTTTAACTCTACCAGTGGAGTCGTGATTTTATCATATGTCAAGTAGTATTTAAAATTTTAAAATTAAGTAAATAGGACATGTGGCAAAATCTTAACCCGTTTATAAGGCTAAAATTTCTATCGATGTGCACTATTATTTATAACTTTTATTTTATATAATTGATATATTATAAAAATTAAATTTCATAATTTTTTAAGAAAATCAACTTTTATTTAGAATTTTTGTGAACTTTTATATGATTTTTGAGCTTTTATTTTGATCTCTTTAATATATAAACTTTTTTAAAATTTTATATGTTATAAAAATAAATTTTAATAAATAATTTTTTAAAATTATACATTAAAAATATAATTTTTACTTTTACTTTTTCTTTTGAATTATTTTAGTATAAATAAACATTATGCCATGTGACGACTTTTAATCGGTTGTTTTTTAACAAATTTAAACAATTGGGTAACTTAGTAACGAAAATAAAATTGAGTTAACAATTCTAAAAAAAAATTTAAACACTAAGATATGAAAAATAAATAATTTGAATACCAATTTATCATTTTATTAATTTCCTTTTCTTATCTTTGATTTTTTTAGAAATTTTAATTTTGTCATGGTTCAACCATCAAATCGATTATTACAATATTGATATTCTTTTATAGAAAATATTCGCATTATATCTATATTTACATATTAAGTAATTAACTAACATTTATAATACTATAATAAAACATTAAAAATATTACATTTTAAAAATAAAATATAGATGGATTTAAACTAATATAAGTTATTACTTTATAAATATAAACATATTTAAATGAAATTAGATTATGTGACATCCATTTGATTTCATTTAAATATATTTATGTTTAAATCAAATGGATGTTTTAGTTGAAATGGTAGTGTTAAAGGATTGATATTTATAGTGTCCTTAGTTTAAGTTTCATTATTTGTAAATTTTATTGATTTATAAAAATATAAAATGATAAAAATATTTTTATAATAATATAATTTATTTAATTGAGTTGGTATTTAATTGATGAGTGACACCGACAAAATCAGAAGTTTAATGACAACAATTTAGGTCTAGTTTCGGAATACTTCTTAAAAGTGTTTTTGGAGAGAAGTTAAAATTTTCAACTTACCAATTTTTGACTTGGGAGAAGAATTTTTTCTCTAAAAAAATTTGTTTAGAAATGTTTTTGTTCTAAAAGTGTTTTTAAGAAGCATTCTTAAACTAGGATTTAGTTTAAGACTTTACTGTAATAAAAAATTAAAAATTTAAGTAAATAATCAATACCATCGATGAATGCATCATTTTTCTATTGAAATTGGTACGTTTTGATATCGATTTATTTGAGATATTATTTTAAATTTATTAATATTTAAAATTATATATACATATAAAATATTTAAAATATCAAATTAATGATATTAAATAAATTTTAAATATAAAATTTTAATGCAACAATAGACGCACGAACGAATAACATCGACCTCTGCGACAATGGAGCCACCAAAAGCGGTGTGTCACGCCCTATTATAAAATGTTAAAAAGTATAAAACTATAGTGCCAAATCAAGAAATAAAACGGGTGAAAGTTTTGGTTTTCTGCAAAAGTTACCTTTGAAGTTGCGGTTTTTTATTAAAATAATATAAAATTTTAATTACAAAAAAGGATAGGTTGTAGATTAATTATGAAAATAAAATGTTTTTACAATAAAATTAGATATTACCAATGTGTTAGGTGGTATCCTCTATATAAAAAAATAACATTTTAATGTACAAAAGTGTGAAGTTAAAGCGTTAGGGCACCTTTTTCCCTCCTCATTTTTAGGTTTTTTTATATAAATTTGGGGTGGTTGTGGTATAATTTTAAATTTTATATATTTATTTTATGAAAATTATAAGTTAGTCATTTTATTATCATTTATCATAATTTGATCTTTGTATGTTTTCAAATTTAAAAGTTATTTAAATTATTTAATAAAAAATGAGAAGTTAATCCATTTACTTTAATTTGTTAAAATTTAATCCTCGTATGTTATTAAAACTAATCCAATTGTTGATAAAAGCATATAAACTTGAACCATTGATTCTTTTCTAATTTGCCACATATAAATTGTTGCATTGATGATTTTATTAATTATAATAATAAAAGGATTAATGATTGTGCCCCGACGTGCGTGCATTGGGGCTAAGAATCAACACAAAAACAATCAATTATCTAATGGTGTAGTACAAGTGTGACAAGTCGAGTTGTAATATTTTTAGTGTTACAATGGAACACTCAAATATTCCAAGGATCGAACCCAAAAGAGTTCGGGAACTGAGTGATTCCTAATTAACAAGTATGCAACAAATAAGTCTAGCTAAATACTCGTTAAGTTATATATTACGCTAACTCAGGTTAATTAAGCTAAGTAATTACCTATCACTAATAAAGACCAAATTGTAAAACTGTAAAACTATGAAATTAACAATCCAATAAACAACAGTGGTTGGTTGACTTCTATGTTGTCAAGTAGTCTTTGGATTATGGACCTAAAAATCCTAAACTTCTAATTAGCTCAATTTTACCTTTCAATCATCATTTTACCAAATTAGATGATTTAGTCTGGTTTATCTCTTGACCTCATCAAACTAACTGGGAATAAACAAATTGATGCTCAATAGGATTCCCTCACATTCTCACATATCTATATTGTAACACCCCTAACCCTTATCCGTCGTCGGAATAGGGTTACAGAGTATTACCGGGATTTACAGATTAAATACAGACAATTTCATATCATTACACATTCATATCATAAACCAATAATAATCAATTATATCGTCCCTTATGTGAGCCTTCGAGGCCCAAAATATGCATTTGAAACAAGCCGGGACTAAACCAGGTACTCAGAGAATTTTTCGTAAAATATCAAAATTTTTCCAATGTGTAGGGGAAACACGCCCGTGTGGACGAAATAGGCCATTTTCAAGCTTTATTTCTCACCCAAGTTGTCTTCCACCTACATTTACACTTTAAACACATTCACAAACCAATACAATACATTCAAATCAAGTCAATACCAAGTGTCATGCATGACATATCAATACCTATGACCAAGTCTTCATTTTTATCAAATTAACCTAATACATATAAAAACGTCTTTGTACTAAATATGCCATTTCAACAATTCATCAATATCTATATGATTTCCATCACTCATTCATTTCAAACACACATCAACCATATATAAACTCTTATATACTCACCAAAACATATCTATCACAAGCCATTCCAATGGCTAATTACAACCAAAATACATACATGCCATCAATGGCCCAATTCAACCTATACATGCCATTATAACCAAAATTTAGTTCGTTACATATACCGAAATGAGCCGAAGGATAGTGTGAGATAGCTTTGCCAAGCTTCCAACCCAACGAGCTTCCGAATTACTATAAAACAGAGGAAATAAAACAGAGTAAGCTTTTAAGCTTAGTAAGTTCATATAACAGGAAATTAACTTACCGTTCATTTACATTTAAGGTAAGCACACAAAACATGCTCAAATTAATTTGGCCAAATGTCTAAACACATATCCTCATCAAGCATGTTAGTCATGAATTTCATGTAATAACTCATATTCACCAATATAAATAGTCATCAAGCAAGTTTCATACACATGTATCTTTCATTCCATTTTTGAACATGTCTTCTTGTATTTCAGGCTTATATAGGAAAATAATTCATTTCATACTCATATTTTTTCATATTAGAATTTTACCCGTTGAATCATTTAAAATATCGATGGATACACGGATAGTACAAACTAAGTATACAAATCTGTAATCTGTCAATTCATATTCGGGAATGCTTATGTGAGCATATAAATAGGAAGCTCATGTGAGCCATGTAACGGGAAGATCCAGAGAGCCATTAACGGGAAGCTCATACGAGCCAATATCAGGAAGGTTCAAGCGAGCTAATATCAGAAAGCTCTGGAGAGCCATTAATCAGGAAGCTCAAAAGAGTCATATATCGGGACGCTTATAAAAGCTGTGGTGTGTCCACAACATATGCAGGATCACAACCAATTAGGATGCTCTGAAGAGCTATTAATGGGAAGCTTGAAAGAGCCATATAACGGGAAACTCATGAGAGCTAATAACGGGATACTCTTTCGAGCTGTGGTGTGTCCGCAACACATGTAGGGTCACAACCAATTCGGGAACTTGTATCCATTGAATTTCATTTCTAAACAGGGCTTAATACTTGTCAAACATTATAGGATATGTGATTAATTTTCATACATGTCAATTACACAATTCAATTCACATACACAACATTCAATTTAAAAAATATAATATAGAATTTAGTTACACAAACTTACCTCGACAAGTGTTCGTATACGCAAAATCTACTAATCCAATTCTTTTTCTTTTCCTCGATCTAACTTCGTATTTGGTCTATTCGGATCTATATGAATGAATTTAATATCAATTTAATACAATTCATCTCAATTCAATCCAATACACATCTTTGGGAAAATTACCATTTTGCCCCTATACTTTTAATTAATTATGATTTCGTCCCTAGGCTCGGAAAATGAAATTCATGTAATTTAATCCTTATTCCAAACCTAGAAAATTTTCATATATATCAATAGCAGCCCATGAATTCCATAAAATTTAGAATTTTCCATGAATTCAACATCTTTTCAATTTAATCCCTAAATCATGATTTCATCAAAAATTCTTTAACAAAATACTTTTAAATACCCATCAACATATCAAATTCATCATCTAATAACTAAAATCATATAAAATCATCAATGAAAACTTCCAAAATTTTCAATAAAATAAAAAACTAAAGTAAAGGTTAATTGGACCTAATTGTAACAATCTCAAAAACATAAAAATTTCAAGAAACGGGTAAAGATTTGACTCACATGAAGAAAAAATTGAAGAACCAGCTTAAACCCTCTTCAATGTCTATTTTTAGAACTGAAAATGATAATAAAATTGTCTAGAAACCTTTAATTTCCATTTGTTTCATTTTAATTTGGCAAAATTGTAAGTTTTTATTTTATTAATTTCTCAGGTTATACCGCCTCATCCACTTAATTTAGGCATATTTATACCTTAAGTCCTCCCCTATTTATTAGTTAAGCTATTTAATCACTTAACTATCACAATTAGCAAGTTTTGCACATTTTTCAATTTAGTCCTTTTTAACAAATTAGACACGTAATTGGTAAAATTTCTTAACAAAATTTTCACATGATATTCCTATCCTACCATAGGCTATAAAATAATAATAAAATAAATTTTCTTCTGGATTCGAATTTGTGGTCCCAAAACTACTGTTTCGATTTTACTAAAAATGGGTTGTTATATATATGTTCCCTAAGATATGTCAATTCTAAGTTTCAAAGTTTATTCAATTTCATTTAATTTTTACAATTTAGTCCCTGTACCAAAAACTAACCAATATAACTTACATAATACATAAATATATATTATATCTTACATAATTTACATAAGATAAACAACTTACATAATTTACATAACTTACATAATACATAAATATATATCATATCTTTACTTACATAACTTAATTATACTTATAAATAAAAAATTACTCGTGTAATTTATTGTAAACTTTAGATTTCAAGAACTACGAAATTGATAGGAGTTGGATGAAATTGTCAAGGGTAAGCAACACCTATCGAAATGGAGTACAAACTTTTCTAAATTTTGCATTTCAAAATGCAAGCCAAGAGAATATGATTCTTTGCCCGTGTAAGAAGTGTGGCAACATCAATTGGCATTATCGTGAAATTGTCTACGAACATCTAATTGTTGATGGCTTTATTCGGGGGTATAAAAAATGGATTTTCCATGGAGAGTGTACATCTAGTGGAACTTCTTCAACGATTAATCCGACTTATCCTGATACTACTTACCATGATTATGTTAGACAAGATGACATGGAAGGTATGTTGCGGGATGCATTTAATATGCACAATCATGGTGAGCAACCTGCGGATTCTTTAGCTTGGAAATCATTTGACAGTAAATTTCCAAGCTTTGCAAGCGATCTTGGGAATGTGATGCTTGGGCTAGCAGCTGACAACTTTAATCCATTTAAAATCATGAGTACTTCGTACAGTACTTGGCCTGTAGTGCTTGTTCTTTACAATTTGCCTCCATGGATTTGTATGAAGCAATCTTCATTTATTTTATCAATGATTATCCCTGGAGAGAATGGTCCCGAAAATGATATTGACATCTATTTGCAGCCACTTATTGAAAAGTTAAAACAATTATGGTCGGGTGTTGAGACATATGATGTATTGAGAAAGGAGACCTTTAATTTACGTGCAGCTTTGTTGTGGACAATTAATGATTTCTCGGCTTATGCTAATTTATCAGGTTGGAGTACTAAAGGACGTTATGCTTGTCCTTGTTGTGCTGCACAAACTTGTTCAAAGTGGTTGTACAATGGGAAGAAGTTCTCTTACATGGGCCATCGTCGGTGGTTAGATGGAAATCATAAATTTAGATTTCAGAGGACTCTATTTGACGGTACTGAAGAGTACAGAGGAGCTCCTGAGCAAACCATTGGATCTGAAATCTTGTTTATGTTAAAAGATATCAATTTTAGTTATGGGAAGATGAATCAACCACCTAACACGTAAACAAAAAGAAGATCAGAGGATGAATCTGATGATGAATCCGATCGAGAGGATGATCCTAATGAGGCGGACTTGTGGAAAAAAAAGGATTATTTTTTTTAGTTGCCTTATTGGGAGCACAACATTTTACGCCACAATCTTGATGTCATGCATATTGAGAAGAATGTCTGCGAAAACATAATTGGGACAATTTTGAATGTCGATGGAAAATCAAAAGAAAATCTTCAAAGCCGACTTGATTTAGTTGACATGAGAATCCGGCGTGATCTTCATCCTCAAGTACTTCTGAATGGGAAATATCGGTTGCCGCCTTCTATTTTTTCAATGTCAAAGGAAGAGAAAGAAGTGTTCTGCATGGTGTTGAAGGATATAAAAGTCTCAGATGCGTATGCGTCAAATATATTTCGATGTGTGAGTCTCAAATATCGAAGATTATATTCATTAAAATCACATGATCACCACATCTTGATGCAAGATTTACTCTCAGTTTCTTTACGGTGCTGTATGTCAAAAAATGTAACGTCCTGTATAATTGAACTATCCAATATAATGAAAGCTATTTGTGGCAAAGTTTTGGATGTTGAAGAACTTGAGAAAGTACAGGATAGAGCGTCTTTGACTTTATGCAATTTGGAGAAGATCTTTTGTAACACCCCCTTTACCTGAGACCGTCGCCGGAGTCGAGCACGAGGCATTACTAAACTTATTTGAGCACTTAAACAAATTCAAACAATTTATATCACACTTTCCAGACAAGCTGTCCAACTGTGTCATAGTTGCTAAATAATTCATATCTCGAGTTATAAAACTCGAAATCCAAATCCGTAAATTTTCTCTGAATTTATACTCATATATCTACTTACCAATTTTTTTCTAGAATTTTTGGTCAAGCCAATTAGTACAGTTTATTATTTAAAATCTCCCCTGTTTCAGGGTTTGACTACTCTGACCTTTGTGTATTACTAATCAGATATCTCTCTGTACAGAGCTTCAATGACTATGCCGTTTGTCTCTAATAAAACTAGACTCAATAAGGAATCTGTACATATAAAGTATGACTTCTAATTATCTTTGTAAAATTTATGGTGAATTTTCAAAGTCAGAACAGGGGATCCAGAAATTGCTCTGGCCCTGTTTCACAAAAATTTAAACATCTCATAAAATATAGCTCATATACCTGTTTTGCTTCTTCCATATGAAAATAGACTCATCGAGATTCGATTCCATAATTTATTCATTATTTAATTCCATTTCTACTATTTTTAGTGATTTTTCAAAGTCAAACTACTGCTACTTACCGAAAACTATTTTAGTACAAATATTGTTAACTAGTTTATAACATCTTTACTTCAATTCATTCAAACTCTATACATGCCATATAAATCTTCAAACATAAAACAAAAGCTACCGAATTGATCTGGATAGTGTGCTTTGTTGTGTTGATCCGATCTACCCACTTCACTTCAAGTCAATCTACATAAAATATTAAACACACACAAGTAAGCTTATTGAAGCTTAGTAAGTTCATAGGTTAAAAGTAATGCTTACCAAACATAATATTTCCAAACAATACCAAAACACTTACTAAAGTTTCCTGCGATTCACAACCATTGTTATAATAATTCACATAGTTGAGCTCAACAAGAACAACTACTCAATCTCTTCCATTTGGATCACTTCTCTTTTATTTCTTATAATCAAATTAGGAAACGGCTTACGAAATTGAGTACGTCGTTGCTCAATGCCACGATTCACAACTCAGTATGGTTTTCCTCATTGAAATACCATACCTACATTTTTCAACTCGGTATGGGAAATGCCATACCTACATTTCTTAACTCAAGATGGATTTGATAATACCATACCTACATTTCACACTCAAGATGGATAATACCGTACCTACATTTCACAACTCAGTATGGATGATACCATACCTACATTTCACACTTTGCCATGGAACAACCATGGTCTTATCCAATCAATTCATCACACGTCACGATACGAGCGTACTCAATCCTGCGTTTTCCTAATTTGCATTTCCACATTTATTCTTTCATTAACAAAATCTACACAATCCCACAACAAATTAGTATATAATAACACATTATAAACTTCAATCATTCACAAATAAACATCTAAATTCAACCATATGAACTTACCCGCTAATTTGTAGAAGATATTGAAATTTAGGGACTATTCGCAACTTTTTCTTTTCCTCGTTCTTCTTTGGATTCTTGATCTATAATATAAAATATTTCTACTCATTAGCATTTATTTGATTTCTATTTCACTTCACAATTTATGCTGTTCAAATTTCAAAATTGCACTTTTACCCCAAAATTTACAGATTTTCACAATTTAGTCCCTACTCAATTCACCCATCAATTGAACTAATTTTTCTCAATTAACACTTTATTTTATCATTATAAACTATTTCAAAACCTTTTATATTCTGAATTTCAACAGCAACCTTCAATTCACAACTTTTCACAATTAAGTCCTAAATATCATTTCCTATCAAAATCACTTAATAAAACCACCTTAATATGAAATTAGAACTTAAATTTCATAATAATTCATCATAAAATTCCTTATCCATCCAGGGTAACTTCCAATTTCACCCATAAAATCAAAAACTAATGAATTCTACAAGTGGACCTAATTGTAAAAGTCATAAAAACATAAAAATTATCAAGAAAAAGCAAGAATTAGACTCACATGATGTAAAAATATGAAAACCAGCTTTCTCCAGACCTTCTATGGCGTTTTGGCTGAGAAAATATGAAGAAATGTCTAGATTTTTCAATTACATCATTATTTAACTATTAACTTTTATCTATTTCCAATTTTGCCCTTGTTCACATTGTTTTCTTGCTTATTTCATACCCAAACCGTCCAGCCATTAACCTTTGGGTCTAATTGCTCTTTAAATCCATCTTTTAAATACTTAAGCTATTTACTCACAATTTAACAAATTTTGTGCTATTTTCAATTTAATCCTTTTAATTAATTAGCCATCCAAACGTTAAAATTTTCTAACTGAAACTTTAATACTAACTCAATGACACTCCATAAATATTTATAAAAATATTTATAGCTTGATTTTCAACTTTGAGGTCTCGATACCTCATTTTTGACCCGCTTGACCTAATAAATTCTTTTAATTCACTAATTTCACCATTTCACAAATTCTTCTAAATTCTTACTTGACTCATAAATATTAAATTACTATCTTGTTCAATCTTATTTGTCGAATTTAGTGATCTCAAATCACCATTTCCGACACCACTGAAAATTAGGCCGTTACATCTTTCCACCTTCCTTCTTCACTATTATGGTGCACTTGGTAATCCATCTCCCTCACGAAGCAATACTTGGTGGACCAAGTTTTTATCGATGGATGTATCCTATAGAAAGGTGCTAATTTATTTCTCAAGTATTCATTCATTCACCTCTATACATTTAGTTACAACTTTTGATAAATATTGTATATCGTGTTTAGGTTCCTAAGCAAATTGAAGTCATATTGTCGCAATAAGCGTTATCCAGAAGGTTCAATTGCTGAAGGCTACTTGGCAGAGGAGTGCATGACCTTCTGTTCTAGATATTTAGAAGATGCTGAAACACGATTGAATAGACCAAGTAGAAATGCTAGGTTCAATGATCATAACTTGGCCGAAACTTATTTATTCCAAAGTTATGGAGAACCAATCGGCAAAGTTGAAATTGCAGAATTAGATGATATATCGTGGATACAAGCACATCGATATGTACTTTTTCACCATGATTCAATTGAACCATTACGTAAGTAAGTTATAAAATTTCCTTACATATTCGTTATTTTGATTTGTTTATCTTCTAATCAATTAAACTTGTTTTTAACATAGTGAGTACAAACAAATTTTGAGATCTCGTGTACGCTCTTGAAGATTAAAACATCGAGATATTAATAAGTTATTCACAGAATCTTTTCATGAATGGTTAAGCCAAACGGTATGTAACTAAAGTTAATAAGTTACATATAATCGCGAAATTTAGTTAATCAAATAAGAATGTTTTTACATAATACATTTATAATTATTCAATTTACTTTCGATTCAATAGGTTTGGAGTGGGAAGGACGTCAATGACGAAGTTAAATGGCTTTCCTAAGGTCCGAACAGAGTAATAAAAAGATATAGTGCCTTCCTCATCAATGGATACAGATTTCATACAAAGTATCGCGAGAGAATGAGAAGAACTCAAAATTGTGGAGTTGTTGTTAATTCTTCAATTGCAAGTTATGCTAGTACTAAGGACAGTAATCCGATTGAGGGTAATGTGGAGTATTACGGACTTCGTACCGACATTGTTGAGTTGGATTACTATGGCAGATGGAAAGTTATCTTATTTCGTGTGATTGGGCTGATGTTAATCTTGCCGAGGAATTAAAAAGATCAATTTGGTTTTACAATGGTGAATTTCTCTCGCTTGATTCACATGGACAACAATTGATGGACGAGCCATATGTATTTTCCTCTCAAGTGAAACAAGTTTTTATTTGAAAGATCCAACGATGAGGTTGGTATGTTGTACTCCAGAACACCCTTAGAGACTTGTTTGATATGGGTAATAGAAGTAGAGATGACATCGTCGAAAGATCAGAAACATTACCTTTTCCAGAACAAAACTTAGATGAAAATATCCCTAGTACTAGTACAAAACATCAATGGGTTCGACATGATGTGGATGGAGATATTTACGAATAATGATGTAGTAAGATTTTACGATTTTTTAATTATATGTAATATTATAATTTTAATCTTGGTCATGTTATATAATTTTAACTATTTTATATGTACTATTATTGTTGTAATTTGTTACTGAAACTTTAACTATTTTATGTGTATTGCAGGAAAAATGCGTAGAAGAAGATTATGAGATTTAAGTATTGTCCAGAATACTCCAAATTCGGAAGAAGCAAATAATGAACAGCAGACAGTTGTTGGATCTTCGAATGTGCCGGAGACACTTGACGAGCCTGAAGAATTTCAAAGTAATGTTAAGTTCATTTTACATGTGTTGACTTTTGTTATTGATTTATTTGTCAATTTTATTATAATAATAGTATATCATTTTTCAGCTGAAAGTGGTGGGACGCGCAGAGTTCGAGGACATATGCTGCTTAGAGATTTATACGATTTAGTTCCTGTGGAGCGTGTCAAAGTAAGTAGAAAGTCAGCCTGTTAGATCTGAAGCTCGACTTTTAGCAAGCTATTTGGGCATTTTAGCACGAAATGCCAATATGTTGCCCATCAACTACGAATCATGGCATTACATGCTTGATAGCAACAAAAATCAGGCTCTCGCTAATATTAAGGTAACAAAATGTGAATGTAATTTATAATACTTTGGTTTAAGTTTCATTTATATTTACATTCTAAACTTGTGTTTTTTAGGAGAGATTTGCTTTAGAGGTCTCCGATGATTATATCAAGAAGGCATTGGGTAAAAAATGGCGAGACAATAAAAGCACTTTAAAAAAATAATATTTTAAGAAAGACATAAGCCTCGAGGAAAAATTGAGAAATGTCCCGCTGGGAATGCTGAGGTACCAATGGGAAGATGCGATTAGATTCTGGAATTCAAAGAAAGGAGAGGTATTACGTATTTCCAAACTCTTATATATAGTGTTTACTATATACGTAATAATAATTTCATTATGTAGGACCGTGAGCGAGTTGGAACAAGCGTGAGTAAAATAAAAATTCACGCATTACACCGGGTCAAGAAGTTTTGCTTCAGAATCGAGGCCGAGGTATTATGAATTTATTAATTCTTTCAAATATTAATAACTTTCTACTATTAAATAATATTTTTACTATATATTGTAGGAAGTAAAATCGGACAAAAGTTGGACGCCTTCAGCTTTTTGAGATTACGCATAGGAAGAAAGATGGATCGGATCTCCTATGACATCCGAAGCTGGAGAAATTATGGTATATTTACTTAATAATATTTAATTTATTCTAAATATTTATAATGTTTAATTATAATTGTTTAATTCAATTCATCATTAGTAGTTTTAAATAATGTTAAGTTATGTTGCATTCTTTTTTATTATATATTTCGTTTCTAACTCTTTAATTGATTTTTTAGGAGAAAGTAAGGAGAAGAAGGCAAAATATGAAGCGATTGCTTCGACTGATAGTTCTATTAATCTTGAGAACATTGATAACAGAATTATCACTGAAGTTTTGGGTCTTAAAAGGTACGGTCGGGTTCGATTTCAAGGATCTGGTGTTACCCCAACCCAATATTTTGGATCCGGCTCCCAGCAGTACATGCCTTCCGGAAGTCAAGCTCAAGCTGAAGTTCAGAGGTTAAGAGTCTAGATAGCTCAGGTGCAAGTGAACACGGTTGAGCAAATTGTCGAGGTTCAATGAAAATATAAAGAACTCTAGCAACAACTTAGAGCAGAGGCAGCAGAGAGGGAGGCAGCTGCAGCAACGAGAAAGGCAGAGGCAGCAGCAATGGCAGCAGAGTAGAGCAAAAAGTACGATGACCTCCAGCTATAGCTTCAGCGGATGATGCAGATGTTTCAGCAGTCGCAAAAGCCGCCATCTTAGACATTAGTTTTCTCGTTGTAAGAATGTTTTTAACTTTGTCACGTTTAACATTATTGTAAGAATATTTTAAATTATACTTTATTTATTAATTACATCATATATCTTTCGTTAAATTTAAAGTATCATTTAGAATTAATGTTTTTGGTTGTATTTTTAATGCTAAATTTGCTGTTTTTGGCTGCATTTTATGCTATATTTGTTGTATTTGGTTGGATTTAATGCATGAAGGGCTGGATATTGGTGAAAAAAATGCATTGCAAATCTGCCAAAATTAGTGACGTTTGTGGGAAAAATGCCGCTAAAAGTCATGGCTTTTAGCGGCTTTTTTGCAAACATCGCTAAAAGCCATGACTTTTAGCGGCGCTTTCTCAGCAAATGCCACTAAAAGCCATGACTTTTAGCCACGCTTTTTTACAAACTCCGCTAAAAGTCATGGCTTTTAGCGACGTTTTTTTAAATAAACGCCACTAATTTTTGCGGCGTTACCTATAGCAGCGTTTTTTGCGACATTTTCAAAAGCGTCGCTAAAGGCTAAAAAAGCGCTGCTAAAAGTCTATTTTCTTGTAGTGTGACTTCCATGGCCTTAGTGTTGCAATGCTCACTCTACAATTTCTTTCAGTTTGGGCTATTATCGACTTCCTACTCCACCTCAATCACGTCGTTAGGTTTCCCATGATACCATTTGGCCAATTTTGGTCTCAAAATGACATAAAACTAATAAAAAACTATTTATTAATAACATAAGCTAAAAATCGACAAAAGTAAAGAAAAGACACCGAAATTGCTTGAAATTAAGTTCCTCTACTGTAATGGAGAGCTTAATTTGACATATCAAATTACAACAGATAAACTAACTTTTAATTTTCATAAAATAAAAGTATGAAATTCAAAATTATACCACAACCACCTCAATTTAAAAAAAAAAATCTAAAAGTGATGAGGGGAAAAAGAGGTGTCGCCTGACAATTTGGCTTCACCCCTTTTTTCAATAAAATATTATTTATTATTAAAATATTTTTTTATAGTTGGTGCCGCTTGACACATTGGTGGCATCCAATTTAAATGCAAAAGATATCCTATTTCCGTAATTAATCTACAACTTATCTCATTTTTGTAATTAATTTTTTATATTATTTTGATAAAAGAAAAACCTTTGAAGTTGTATAGGCAAATATATAATTGGCTAAAAGCCTACAAAGCTAAGGATGAAAAGCAAAAAAGAAAAAAGAAAAAAGAAAAAAAACAGGTTGAGAGAGAGTGGAATTGAAAAACAATTACTTTGACCTAAACTAGATATAAATCTAAAATAATAATAAAAATTAAATTTTGAGCAAAAAAACTCTAAACTTGCTATAAATAATGTTATATTTCCTCAGTATATATATAATATTATATTTTGTACTTTTCATAATATCTTATAATCATTTAATTATATTTATATTTAATTCTATGTATTTGAGGATTAAACTGATAGAATTTATAAATATGGAGGGTTAAATTTATTGAATTATTTAGAATTATAATCAAATTGATAGAATGTGTAAGCATTGAGGACCAAATGTGTTATTATACTAGTTAGAAAAAGCCATGACTCCATTACCCCTTTAATGAAGAGCGATTAAAACAAAAAGATCTAAAATAATAATGATGAAATTGAAAATTTCTATAATTTAGTGAACAAAAGAGAAACACACTAATAATGAAGTGATTAATAATATAATTTACCCTAAAATTTTAGTACCATTATAATATAATTTATTCCCAATTCATCTGAAATTAAATTATTATGTTTCTAGATAAACAACCCAGAATGTAGTCTAATTTTACATTTGTTGGTCAATTTCCAAGACCATTTGAAGTGAAATCAAATATTCATACCCGAAAAGGTATAGCATCACTTTCGGCACATTTAATTTACTCAAAGCTACAAATTCAGAGAAATATAAATGGCAGACGAAACATATTAAATTACAGTAAATCCAAACATAACCATCCCCCATTAAATATTGGTCTAGAATTGGAAACCCCAAAGGACAAAAATTAGATGAAAAAAAAGTAACAAGAATTAGAACGTGCGCAGCTACCTTTACCTTTTTTATCACATAAACAAAAAAAAATAATTACAAATTTTAAAAATAACATTATTATAAAGAGTAATCATGAACACTAAATATAAATTCAATAAGTTAGAAATTAAAATTTTAGAAATTTAGAATTGGTTTTGAAGCGTGAATATCATTGTCTTTAAAAATATTTCAAATATTTATGTGCTCCCCAAGATTCAATAAGTAGTTGTATTAACTAGTAAGAAAATAGGGAATAAGGAAGAAGGAAACAATTTGAAAGAATAGGGCATGTTTGGAGAAGAACATAAAGTAAACTGATTCAGTATCTCTCAAGGTTGTCATGCATAGTTTTTATTTGATTCTAAAGGCTAAGAAAATTTAGAAAATCAAGAAATTTAGTTTGACCAAAATAGTAAAAAATAAAATAAATAAAAATGTAAAAAGTAAACTGAAATGAGCTTTCGGTCTTAGGGCTTGTGCATGTGTCCATCCTCTTATTTTGGTTCGTATAAACATCATTTTAATATTACTCTATAAGTACAATAATAAAAGGGAGATGAAAGAAGGTAGTTTAATTAGAGAGGAAGCATCATGCGGTGTCCTTTCCTTTTATTCATTTGTCCTCCTCAGAAAAAGGAAAATCTAGTGAGAAATTAAGCTGATTCTCCTTCTTATTTACAAACAGTTTATGATAGGGAAAGTGGTTGGTTATGGAGAGTCGATAGTAATAGTGATTGGAGAGGAAAAACAAGAGAGAGATGGAGAAGAAGGTAAGGGGGTTAAGACATTTAATGGTGACGGTATTCCTGTCAGGAATGGGAAACTTCATAGTGATACCGGGCATCACGGATGTTACCATGTTCGCACTTTGCCCTGCTACCGATGAATGCTCCCTCGCCATTTACCTATCTGCTTTCCAACAAGCTGTACGTTCTCTTCTTCTTCTTCTTCTTCTTCTTCTTCTTAACAAAATTGCAACCCCTAAAAGCTTGTATAGGAAAATAATAATAACAGGTTCATGGTCCTATGTTCTTAACACAATCCCACCACTAGCTTTGTTGGTTTGGTTTTGGTATTGGAATCCCTGCAAAGCCACAACATGTTCCTTCAAAATCAAAATCCTCAAACCTTTTTTTTTTTTTTTTTTTTAGTATTTCGTTTGTAGAAAAATCATCCACTTTTGCAAGCATCCATTACTACACTATATTACATATTTACTAGGTAACTTCCTCTTTTAAATTTTTTTTTTAAAAAAATACTAAACTGTGGGTATTGAAACAAAACCCTTTTATCTACTAGAAATTCCGTCATATATATGTATATTCACGTGGAAATAAAAATTTTGAATTTAAATATGTGTTTAAAAATAACATATAATAAATAATGAAACATAAGGTTCGAACCTTATTAATACTGAAAATCCTATCACAAGCATACGCATGTAGAAACTACGGATTTAAAACATAGATGTGTGTTTAAAAATAACATACAGTATATAATGAAACTTAATGTTTGAAACTAATTAATCATAATAACACATGAAATATGTATGATATTAAAATAAAAAAATAGATTAAATTGTGAGTAAAACAAAATTTAAACATATAAATACATCAAATAAACAATATTAAATGCAATGTAATTATTTATCAACAATTATTTATCAACAATTATGAGTTAGCATCGAGTTGACTTGTGACAACAACTCAATTAACAATAATATTAATATATACAATTATCGGAGATAATAACTTGTATATATTAAAATATAAATGTATGAAATATATTAAAATAAAGTTGGAAGGCTTTTTTTAAGATAGATTTTTAATAAAAATATTAGATAAAAATTTCAAATGACATATTTATTTTATATACATTATATTTGGTACAAAGTATAAATATATATATATATATATATATAAAACACCTATGTTGTGAATATTATCAAATTCTAATAATGATTTTAAAAGTTTAAATGAGGAAAAAAGTCTTTGCTTGCATATCTCATTTTCATCTACTATTATTTTCAAAAGATTGATAAATTGGAAAAATGGAAAATCTAGTAATTAATATACATTAACGTCAAACCCACTATGTAATAGGTTAATACATATAAACAAAGCTTTTAAATTAGTAGTAAGTAAATCACGGGATGGTAAGGATCTTTCCTACTTTAATTAATGGATGAGAGTTCAATTCTCATTCTGAGTATGGAGGAGTTTTAAAATTTATGACCAACACCTATCCTCTTAATGTGCCTACAAAATACGGAGAATTAGTTATTGGACTCGTTTAGTTAGATATCTTAAAAAATAAAAATAGAAAAACAAGTATTTATTCTTTTATTATTCATGAAAGTTTTAATTTTAATTAAATATAAAAATATATTTGGTGAACCCTGAATACACAAGTTACAATGTTAGCTTTTTCTTTTTCTTTTAAAATATATTAGCAATTTTTAAATAACTAAATTTTAAAGGAAAAATAAGATAAGGTATAAATATAAAAGGAAATTATACATACATTTGTTTGACCTTAGTTGGTGAAACTAAAATTGAAATTTCAATATCTTCAAAGTTAATTTATGACAAGGTAGGGAAATTGTACACCTAGGGACCTTTTTCTTTAGTTGACTCACCATATGGATCACTACCTTAATTACCTAAGTGGTGGTAATGTAGGGTGCCTTTTCTTGAGTGATATTTTCATGGAATTTAATGCTAAAGTTGTCCCTTCCAAGCAATGCATGGGATGGGTTTGGATAATTAGCTCTACTTTTTATTTTTACTTCTTCAATTCTTTATTTTTAGATTTTAAAATTTTAGGTTAATTGTTAATATTTGTTAAAATTATTATATTAAATTTATTTTTATTATTATATATTATTATTTTTAATTATATCACTATTAAAGGAGTATTTTTATTTTAAAATATCACATTAATAATTTAATAAAAAATTTAATTAAATTATCAAGTCAACCTAAATTTTAAAATATAAAAATTAAAAATTAAAATTTAAAAAAAATACATGACTGATGACAATTTTAACCTAATTCAAAATGTAGAAGGCATGCATCGCAATGGCGTGACATAGTGACATTTAGGAAAGAAGGCAAAACCTAACTATGAGAGGGAAGCAACTTCCTATGCAGTGCCGACAAACACGGTCATCTTTGTCCCTTGCACTTTTTAACTTTTTCAAACGAAGTTTCATGGCTGCAGAGTTCGTAAGACGGTGCCAAAAAAATTAGGCATAACTATTATTTTGGCCCTCTAACTTTATTAAAGAAGTCATTTTAGTCATAAATTTAAATTTTTTTTGTTTTCTTTTAAATTTTTTAAATTTGTGTTTTTTGTCAAATCATATCAAAATAGATGAAAAAATTAACATTTGTTAACTTTACGACGTGGCATACATATGGATTGCTTTGTAGGTGACACATCAATAATTAATTAAATTTTTATAATTTTAAAAAATAATTAAATATTGACGTGTCATTCGCATGACAATTCGTGTATATGCAACATCAAAAAGTTAAAAAATATTAATTTTTCATTTATTTTAGATTGATTTGATAAAATATAAGTTTAAAAGTTTAAAAAATTAAGAGATAAAAAATAAATCATTATATTAAAAGGTTACAACCGAAATTCTACGCGCTAAAGCTGAGCTTCCTATATAATCTCCCGTTTGTTAACGGAAAAATAAAATAAAATTATATTTTTAAATATTTGAATTTTGTTCCATATTTTTAAATTAGTATTCAAGTTCCTTTTGTGTCCAAATTGATAATAGATTCATCTTAACACCGTAAAAGTAAAAATAAGATGACATAAAATTAAGATTTAAAAACAAAATAAATATATTTAATTCACAATTAAATATTATTTAGGACTTGAAGCTAATTTTGGTATAAATTTAAAATTTAGTACATAGCAAAATTTCTATTGATTTAAATTTCTATTTAGATTTGATAAACTCAACATTTGGGTTTATCGAGTCTAAGATATCAAGGAAATCTTTAGAAATTGTGGTAAAGCCTTAGAAATATGAGTAAATTTTAGAAATTTTGATATAATCTTAAAATTTTGATAGCTACTTAATTGTTTTTTAAAATCCTCAAATGTTTTGGTAAATCATTAAAAAGAATTTGTATTGTCTTAAAAAATTTTGATATTGTCTTAAAAAATTTTGATATATACTTATTTTTTAATTTATACCAAAATTAGTTTCCATCCTAAATAATATTTAATTACTTAATTAAATATATTGTATGTTGTTTATTATATATCAATTTCCATGTCATCTTATTTCAAGGATGTAAAGAAAATGATATAAATATGCGACATAAACCAAATTCAATTACGGATTTGAACCGATTTGAATTTGAAAATTAGAAGAAAATTTAAATACTTAAAAATTTATATGATAGAAATTGAAAATAATATAAGCTTTGGGATGTATTAAAAAATCCCACACATTATCATCCATTTCCAACCTCAGTAAAATACAATTGAATTAATTAATTGATCGGTGGCATTGATTTACTTAAATGGATAATGATGCAGATGATAGGAGTAGGGACGGCATTGATGATTCCACTTATAGGAAATCTATCGGATGAGTATGGGAGAAAAGCACTACTCACATTGCCTATGACATTATCAATTATCCCCCTTGGTATGCTTCCAAAGCTTCTTTTCATTTCTGTTCCTTCCTTCTTTGCATCTAATTGGCTTATTGTTGAAAAGTTTTGATTTTAGGTTCTAATTACCTGCTCTTTAACATGGAAATTAAGTTGATTTGACAGATGCTTTTTTGCAGCTGTATTGGCATGCAGCAGAACAACCAATTACTATTACGCCTATTATGCAGTCAGGACTCTGACTGCCATGGTCTCTGAAGGCAGCATCAACTGCCTATCTCTTTCTTATTTGGTAACCTTCAACCCTCATTGTTACTTCTTTTATCTCTCTCCTGTCATTGATATGTAGTATGAGAACACATATCACATATTCAGCTTTAAGTCTACTTGACATAATTTTAGCATTACGTTTGGAGATTAATAGATTTAAACTTTTAATTGATGCTGAAGTTGTGGTATCTTTTGTTTGTAGGCAGACAATATATCAGATAGCGAACGAGCATCTGCATTTGGAATTCTGTCAGGAGTAAGCTCTGGTGCATTTGTGTGCGCAACCTTAGCAGCTCGTTTCCTTTCCACTGCTTCAACATTTCAGGTTCTTCCTTCACCATCTTTACAACCTCTTACACGCTACCTTGCTCATTGTTGCATCTCAATCTTTTTTTACATTTGTTTTTTTTTTTCTCTTTTTCAATCCTTTCAGGTTGCTACATTTGTATCAACGCTTGCTCTAGTGTACATGAGAATATTCCTTGAGGAAAGTAGACCTGATCAAGTTGATAGTATGATACAACCAATGTTGAAAGAAGGGGAAGATATCATTCAAAAGGATGGAAATGCACCTGGAAAGATGCCAGTATTCAAGAAAATTCCATCACTGGGGGATGTTATTTGCTTGCTAAAGAGCAGGTAATACTTGTGATTCATATTTTGATGGTGTATATTGTATGAAATGGCTAATAAAGTTGTAATTTCAGTCCATCATTTTCCCAAGCTGCAGTTGCAGCATTCTTCGCTAGTCTTGCGGAGGGTGGGATGATATCTTCTTCAATGGTATGTATGACTTCCTTTTCAAGTGTGTAACTATGACCTTCGCCATATGATGTTCAAACAATTTAAGACTCTTACAATTACAGCTGTCTGATAAAATTTTCTACCGTACAGTACTATTTAAAGGCTCGTTTCCACTTTAACAAGAATCAGTTTGCTGATCTGATGCTAATTGATGGAATTGCATCAACCATTTCTCAGGTAAATGTACATGGTATTATAATATTGTTGTTAATGAATCATTTTCTCATATGCTTCTGAATTTGCAGTTGTTCCTCATGCCCCGACTGGTATCTTCAATAGGAGATAGAAGGTTGCTTTCAGTAGGACTCTTAGTCACTTGTATAAATGTAAGAGTTGTATACTCACCTTGTTCAACCTTTATTCGCGTATCCTTGTAAGCTGATGATGTTATTGTGACTTGATGTGTTTGGAAAACCAGTGTTGCTCAAACTCTACATTTTTGTTGACATTGGGTATTACGATATAATCCTCCAAAATTGAATATACCTAATCGGATACATATCCACATTTGACGCTCACACTGGAGTACAAGTAAAAGATGGTCTACTAATGAATTTTCACTTGGTGTGCATGCAGGCCATTCTTTACAGCGTAGCCTGGTCAGCTTGGGTAACATTTTTCACCGAAATTGATGGTTTCAGTATTCTTTTATACTACTAGACTCAGTATTTACACCTCCTTTCAAGCTCAAATGACCTGATATCTAACTGCAGGTTCCATATGCAGCAACAACATTGTCTATTGTGATGGTCTTTGCACCACCATCTGTAAGTCCTTCACTTGTATATGTCACTGCCAGCTTTAGTTTTTTTGTATTAGCTTAAAGAGTATATGTTTGTTTGATTATGTATTGTAAACAGTTACGTAGTATCGCATCAAAACAATTTGGCCCCGGAGAACAGGTAAGTTGTAGCAAATTGATTCTTCACTTCACTGCTATTTCAATCCTCTGAGTTCATTTGGACATTAATAACATATCAGGGGAAAGGTCAAGGATGCATCTCAGCCGTAAGTTCTTTGGCCAACATCATAGCTCCATTAATTTTTAGTCCTCTTACAGGTGTGTGTTAAGACAAGGTCATTAATTTTGTTCCCTTAAATATAGCTTTCATTGACCAATTTCTCTTCATCCAGCATTGTTCTTGTCTGAAGAGGCACCATTTCAATTTCCTGGGTTTAGTATTATGTGCATCGCCATCACATTGGTAATGGATATCCACTATTCCCTCCTTTCTTCAAAAAAATAGCCTTTGTTGATGATAACTTCATCAATTCATTATCTGTTGCTACCTAAATTTATGTACTTTTTTTTTAACAGATGATTGCCTTCATCCAAAGTTTGAGGATGGGGAGTCATGTTTCAGCCGACACTGACAAACACAATAGTAATTGCGTCCAAGTTTAGTTAGGATTAAGAGAGCTTGATTCAACTAAATATCATCCATATAATTTATCATCCCTAAATTTTAATATAAGAGATAGAATTTTAATTTTGTGCAGTATTATACATAAAATTTTGATTTGATTCGATTTAATTTTCACAAACCCCTATCGTTATTATTTATATAACACCATTTTATCACATATTGCATACACAAATAATTATATTTGTTATATGATTTTTTCATCATAATTGCATTTCATGTACTATATATATTTGATAAACTTTCAGTAGATTTTAACATATTTATTTTTATTTATTTATTGTTATATTTATTTTAATATTTTTTATGTTTATATATTATTGGTATTTTTAAAAATTTCCCAAATTTATTATAAAATACAATTTCAAATTCAATAACATGCCCCTATTGAAGTAGGGGTATCAATGTAATACTATTAAAAGTGAACAATAAGTTCAATTTCCTGTCTAAAATTTTAAAATTAACAAAGTTGTCTTTTAAACTTAAAAACAAAAAACTTTAAATATATAATCTTTATTATTTTATTTTAATTAAAATATGTTAGATTAACTTACAATTAATTTATTTAATTTTGAATTTTAGATTAAAATAAAATTTATTATAATTTTTTTAAAATTTAAAATTTATGAATTAAATGATAGTAAATAAAGAAATAATTATATATAATTAGTTTTTATCCTGTATGCGATGTCTTGATTACTCATGTGTTTTATAAAAATTTATTATTTAAATTACAATATATTAAATAAAATTATTGATGAAACAATATTTAATTTTTTTAAAAATTATGAATATAATTTATGATTTAATTAAAATGAAGGAAATTTGAAAGATAAAATTGTTATAATA
This sequence comes from Gossypium arboreum, assembly GCF_025698485.1. Lineage (NCBI taxonomy): Eukaryota > Viridiplantae > Streptophyta > Magnoliopsida > Malvales > Malvaceae > Gossypium > Gossypium arboreum. The sequence continues at coordinate 6,292,098 of NC_069081.1, forward strand.
AAGCTTTAAATAATCTTTAATTTTAAAAATAAAGCTTAAAATATTTTTATTTTTAAATTTTAATTTAAATATTATGATAAATATTATTTAACTTTGTTTTAATTAAATATTATTTACCTTTATGATAAATATTATATTATGTTTTATTTTTGAATTTTCAACTTTAAACTATAATTTTTAAGGATAAATAAAAATATATTATTTAAATATTAAAATTAATAAATAAATTAATGGAAAAGTAGCATACTTAATAAATTAAGGTGCAACTATGATAAGTTTATAATATTCAGAATTTATTTATTTTAACTATTATATTTTAAACAGTTAAATTATAATGATATATTTTTAAAAATGGTAAGAAATTTAAATAAATTGAGATATATAAAAAAATATAGAAAATGAGTCATTTGGTATAATTTAAAAAAAGTATTAAATATGTCAACTATATTATTAAATTAACGAAATTATACTACAAATATAGTATTTTTCAAATTAAAAATTGAAATAGCATTAAATATAAAATCCAAAATAAGGATTAAAATTAAAAATCTAATTATCTTAAAATATAATATATTAATATCACAATTAAAATTCAAAAATTAGAACTAAAGCTATCTTAAATTTAAAATAAAAATAAAAGGTTAAAATTAAAACTAAAATAAATAATAGAAAAATGACTTAAATATAAACATGTCAATAAAATAAGATATTACAATAAAGTTATTTAAATGAAGTAAGGACTTAATCATAACCATGTAAAATATGAAAGGACCTAAAATGAAATTAATCCAAATTAAAGAATTAAATATCCACTTCCTACATGTTCAACATTGAATGGTCCTTTAATGGCTTAATCATAACAATAAGTGAAGTCGCAACATTCAAATAAGGAAAGTCACGGCGTTAATGACTGTTTGACAATATCATGACATGAAGAGTGTAATGTTGCAGCGTTGAGAAAAAGAAATTGCGATGTTGGGATTTGGAGCTCGTGACATCATTTGCTATGTAACCCCTAAAACATGCCATTTGGTTCAATGAGTCATGCAAAATGGTTCTCAGCATAAGCCTAACTAAAAACAAGATGTTAACATACACGAAGACATTTAAAATATATATAATCATGGCATCTAGTTCATTATACCATAACATGGTTAAGTAGGTAACTTAGCATACATCACAAACATACACTTCCACTAAACAAGCATCCAAAGTTCAACATATGCCATTGTATACATAAATGTCCTAAACATAAAAAATCGCATGACCATCATATACTAACCAAAACTATATCTAAGGCTCATTTGGTCTCTAAGAATTTGGTACATGCCAATGGCAATTCAACTTCAAAATAACATTACAAACATTGAGTTGAGCCAAGGAACAATCTTTGGATGGTGCTGTACTTCACAACCAAATTAAAATATACTTGATACCTATGCACGAAAACAAATATATCCATACGCTAAACATTGAAAGCTCAATGGTACTAACATAATTTGAATTGACATATAATTGTGTCATATGACCTTCAAAGCTCTTAATTTGCATCGTGCATGATCTTGCACATATTAATCATATCTCGTATTCGTTAACATAGATATTAAATGAGCCGGAGTCCATTTCCTTAGTTTAATCACATTTCATTTCTTTCTCATTTATCTCGTATATCATTAACACCTTTACATATTAGCTTTTTTTAATTGATTTCGGACTTAAGAACCGATACACAGATTAATCCACCATCACATCAATATACACTTGTACGCTTAGAATTTAGAGTAGTGATACATTCTTAGACCTCTAATGCTTCAGAGAACTATTAAATAAGATGCATCTAGTGTTAAAGAAATAAGATGTGACCAATGCTAAAGTTGACTCTGGCATAATAAATCTCATGGCATGCCAACTATATCTGAAATAAGACATTTTCATTATCATATAACACAATATGGTTCTCATCATGATTTCAACACATCTTAAAACATAATATAATGGCAAAGTTCACGTGTATATACTCAATAACTTACTATTAAGGTTCATAATCAATAAGGCACAAAACACATTCATGTCAATATTTAACACCAATGTTTCCACAAGCTAAACTAATTAATAATTTTATGGAAAGGAAACAAATTATGCTAACACAAACCACAGTAGTCAATCAATGTTTGCTTTCTCTTTTTCTTTTCCTTTCGAGATTCTAACGTTGTCTTGAGCTAATGCGATAATACATTTTACAAAAACAATATTAGTTACACAATCAAACATAGGAATCATTATAAACAGTTTCCTATATTCAACCCTTTAAAATTTAATATCTTATTTCTCGTATCTCTCAATCCTCCTGTTTGAATCTAAATCCGACTTTATTACTATACTCTAAGTACCTTAAGAGCATACAAAATTTTCAAAGTTGTCATCACTTTTCTCAGTGCCTTCCAATCTCCAAGATTGGTAATTTAACTAAATCTAAACTATTTTCAAGTCTAACACATGGGCCACTTATATCTACCAACTTAAAGCTAAAAATTCATAAATAAATAAATTCAAAGAAAGCTTCTTCGTACATTTCTTTCTACCTGTACGGTGGGGGAGAAGATGAATGAAGCTTTTCTTTAGACGTACTCTCTCCAACTATTGTGTATGTATATATACAATTAAGCCTAATTAATCTTTAATCCAATGGCTAGCATTTGTTTAGGAATGAGATAATGGAAATGGATGAGCATTGATCATGTTAAACCACTAACATGAATTGGTGGTGTTTTAATCACTTTTAGGTCCTTCGTTTAATTTCCATTTAAGGACTTAATCTCTCATCTAATGTCCTCTAGTTTAACTACTATACAATTTAATCTCTATACTATATTTAATAATTTATTGACTTTAATTACTTGATGATTTCCTTTCCTAATATCGTTCTCACCCCCAAAAACATCTCTATTTAATATTTTGTACAGCTTAGTTTAAAAAATTCGGTCTTGAAATCAAATTTTATGACACCAACAAAAATCAAGTCGTTTGAGGGCACAAACAATATAGATTATTATTATAAAAATGTAAATATATGAGGAACACCATTATAGCTTCAGAAATGAAAGAACAAGCCATGCGAGTATATATTATACATGGACTCTCGTTTGAGGGCACTAACAATAAAATCCATGTAACATGAACTATGGTATATAATTCAGTAACAAATTGAAATAAACAACAGAAGAAATGAGAAATAAGTAAGATATATAATAAAAGCAGTGGACTTAAAAGATTTGTAAGCTCCAATTGAATGCAGTTTTAAGTTAAAGCCTTGTGTTATGTACAATTTTTAAACATATCATTCAACTAAACAAGTCAAGTGGACCAGAGGCATCCCTTCCATCATCCGCACAAGTATCACCGTCAATATAAGTTCTAGAATGGCAACATTGGGTCTTTTCATTTAGTTCTGCATACATTCAGCCCCTATGTTTTGGTTCGAACTTTGAACCCCATACAGAAAAAGCAACATTACAATCATCATAATTATCAGCAGTATGTATCATAACTACCAAGAAATTTTTACAGTATTGTCATTAACTATCATCAACATCCTTAACACTCACTATCATCACCGCCCTCGATATCTTCACTGCCATCATCATCGTCGTCGTCATCATCTTCATTATCATTGTCATCATCATCATCGTTGTCATCATCATCAGCAGCATCAATATCATCATAAACATCATGAAAATAGTCATCACTGTCATCTTCATCCTCATGGACCTCATCGTCATTGTCGTCATCAGTAACATCAACATCGTCAAATAATAAATAATAATCATCTTCATTCTCAACAAGGGGCAACCAAAGGAAGGCTGGATTTGGAACCTTCTGCAAAGGAGTAATGACAGAGATTAGTTCCTCTACTTCTGCCATTTTTGTAGAACTCATATTATCATTTTACAAACCAATCCGTGAGAATATACACAATGAACAACAGGAAGCCAATACATTCCTTGGCATCTAAAATACATGTCAGATTCCTTACCTTTTGCAAAATTCCTAGGAGTACATGAATATTGGACCAGAGGGGCGAACTGAAAGAGATTACACAAAAATTTATCTCAAACAAAAACTAAACAAGGAAACATTACTAAAAGCCATTGGACCTTAGCTCAGTACATCACGAAACCTCCTTCCAACTATTAGTTTAAAGAGCTAAAGTACCAAAACCACATTGTAATAGGCACTTTTGTCGCCTATTTCTTGAACCAAATCATATGTTATTGTCTCTATTGGAAGAGAGAGAATCAATAAGGAAGAATGGTGCGGGATGTTTCTACCATTTTGCCCTATTGTGTCAAGCAGCATGTTGACAAGTAAAATGCATTTCATGTCTAAAGCTAATACCTTATTTATAACCTGAAAAGTAATACTAGCGTTGTTTCTTCTTTTTTTTTTTTTTTATAGTTCTTTTTTCCTGGTAAGAGATTAGGAAGACAAGACATACCTGTTCAATGTTTGCTGGAAGAGTAGCTTTCTCAGCAGCCATTGGAGTCCATATCTTGATGTCCTTCTCAATTCCACTGCTAGCAAGAATTGTGGCATGAGGATGAGACTCAGTACAGTTGACCACATGTTTATCTGCCTCCATAACACGAACAAGAGCTCCACCTTTCTTATTCCAAATAAATATTCGGCCACAGTCAGATCCACTGACCACATACTTGGATTTAGGTCCAAAGAAGCTCACACCCTTCACTGTTTCACAATTTCTATGTCCCTTATAAACTTGAGGAATAGCTTTTTCATCAGCTTTTTCCATAGCTGATGCTGACATAACTGAGTGATCAGGGCCCATCTCACTTGCATCACTACCAGACAATGGAGAAGATGAAACTGGATTGGGTCCCAGTCCCATATCCTGTGTAAAGAGATAGATGAACTCAGCATTGTAGGAGACAAGAAGCTCACTCTGATCTGAAAAGGCCAAGCCCGTTATTCCAACTTGGTCATCACCAATCAAATGAGGGGGGCAAAAATACTCTGTAGGTTGACCAAAAACAGTTGAGCCATCCCACTTATATTTGCGAATATCATATAGTCGAGCATACTCATCTGATCCTACAACTGCAAAGAGATTTGGGTTCATTGGATCAATTGCAATATCATTGAGCTGGATAACTGGGATGAAACCCCTGCTATCACCAATTGCATGGCATGCAAAAAGCTCTGTAGCTGCTGCAGTTCTAAGGTCAATCTGAAATGCAAGTGATGTGTAACAGGCTGTATAAGTCAGATACATTAAAATCCAGATAAAAAATTCAGAAGAAGAATGTAGACTTGAGATTATGCTCTTGATGCAGAATGCAAATAAGACCCTTGATGTATTTATGGGGCTAATTGTAACATCTCATACAATTTAGTCTTTTACACTTATATCAGGGTTTAGTATCTTAGTGTAGTTTTCTTTATCCTATTAGGCTTTGTTTTTAAGTCAAGTTTATTTAGTCTTCTAATAGGAGTAAAGAATTTTCTTTAGAATAGGAGACTTAATTCTTTTAGGATTAGGATCGGTAGTCTGCTAGCAGCCTATATAAATATCAATATACTTCCTTTTAAAGACCGATTATGAGGTTATGATATGACATTTTTTTAGCATTTGTCCTATCCAAGACACTGCATTTATATGGCCCAAAGCCATTTAATAAGAAAAACAGGTAGGAAGAAATATAAGATGATAAGAAAAGGATCAATTGCAAACAACTTGATATCAGACTTGAACTCACTCAAAAATTTTCCCGATTCAGCCGTTTATGATTAATAAAAAATTTCTCTGACCAACCATTTTGCTTCAATCCGATAAATTATAAATATTTGTAAATTATCAACTAAAATGAATTTAAAGGTACTTGCAATTAAACATAACTCACATGCTGCACTAATCCATCTTCACCGCAAGTGTAAAATATATGAGGGCTTCCTGGTTCAATGGCCAATTTATGAACTTGCCCCTGATGTTTGGCTAGCAGCCTAGTTGCAACATCGCGCTCCAAGATTTGAGCATGTCGAACCTACAATTAAGAAACCGTTTTTATTTAGATTAAGAACTCCTTAATTCACTCTATAGAGGTCTTTGCCTAAGCACATGCTACATGTTAGCTTCTTAGTCGTCTAAGTCCAATTTTAAAAAACTACTCGACAGAAAATATATGGATGCAACACTGCTCATGCTGGAGGTTGATAAAAATTTTGCAGTTTAACAGAACTTTTACAGTTTGCTACTTATCACCGTGTGAAATATAGCAGAACGTTGAAAGAATTCATTATATTGAGAGACTAATAATATCTTTTGCATACAGAGGAAAAGATTGAAAACAAAGATGTTCAAAAAGGTTAGCTTTTAAATTGATCACATTAAAAGAGAGAAAAGATTGATTTGACTTACTGTGAGCCAAACCGTTCGAATTTGAGGATTTTGTAGACCAACTCAAGGGTTGCCATAATTTAGTATATAAATAAATAAATAATCCTATATGCATGACAAAAGTCTTTCATACTGTGTAACAAGGTCTTGAAATAGAACTACTTTGACCTCCTGGCTCCAGAAAAAAATTGTTTAATCAATCAGCGGTGGATGAATTTATATAATATAATAAAATACTAATATTGTGCTCAATCTGAAAGAGGCTTCATCTTGAAAACTGATCCTACCAATTCTTTTAAAAAAGTTGTACTCATAAATAAGAATTCACCTGGCCATCTGCAGCACAGGTAACCAAGCAGCGATCATCAGTGTAGGGCATGAATTTTGCTTGGAATACGTTGTTGACATGTCCCGACTGGAAAACAAGCTTGGCATTCCCAGTTTCCCAATCCCATAGTATAACCCGCCTGTCATCGGAACCAGAGACTAAAATGTTACCATCAGCATTAAAGCTCACAGTGTTGACACAACCTCGGTGCTTTTCAAGTTTCTTGTAAATGTCAAGCCGGAGCACAAGATCCTGGCACATAACAACAATTAACTAATCAAAACCTACTGCAAGATGGAACTTTGTAAAGGATATTAAATTTGTTACTTCCACCTTTCAGATATATTCTGCCCATTGGTCTGTCACACTTGTATTATGCACCACATTAGCAAGCCAATAAGCATATCCACTAGTTCAAAACATTAAGGCACAAATTTACACAAGGAGCTAACACTGATCAACAACAATTACATCAAATGACAGCATACTAGACTAACAATAATTACAAGGGCTAAAAAACAAAATTGCAGACATTGGAATTTCTGAGTTAACCATTCAGTTTGAAGGAAAAAGGTAAATTTTTTCTGATAAAATCATTGTAAAAGAAGACAACTTTTATCATTGCTTTACCTATCAATAATCCTCATGATTTGATTTCGCAATCCCAGATCAAAGAGAGTTATAAATTAACAAAATCAACCAGAATCAGGGCAATGAATACAGTTACCCACTGTTCATAAACGAATAACCACTAACCCCATTAAAAGCAGCAATAAGAAGAAGGAGAAGAAGAAAGAGATAGACCTCGGAAGCAGCAAGGCGGTGAGCGAAATTCCTAGTGGAGAGTTCCCCGACTTCACGTTGCCAAACATCAACCACCGCCTTGTCCACGCTTGTCCTTGCCCTTTTATTCTTCATCATCAAATTATTATTTTTTATTTTAAAAAAAAAAGAAGGGAAATATGGTTATAACAAGGGGAACTCAAACCAAAATGAAAGAAAGGTTTTATGGGTTGTTCATCGTGACTCGGTAAATCAGAGCCAGTTAACAGAGAAATTGTTTTTTTTTTTTTGTTGGGGAGGGGGGGGGGTGGGGGTGTAGAATTAAAGCGTTGGTTTCACAGTTTCTAATGAAGGAACACTTTCTTTCCGCCGTTTTTACGAGAGTTCTGCAAACATAATTGAGCACCACCGGGATTTTATTTTTTTTAATTTATAAATTATATTTTATTCTAAATAAATGGTTGATGTTTCAGATTATATTTTAGTTATTAATATTTGAAATGTTATTTTTTAGTTATTCTATTGTTAAGTTCGGTTATTTCTCAAATGGCAATCATACGGGTAGTTAGAGGCGAATCTAGGAGACTAGCAGGGCCTTGGGCCCCTTAAAATGAAAAATTACTATGTAAGCCCTTTAAAAAATTTTAAAATTTTAAATTAGTAAAGATAAAATTACACTTTGCTCTTCTAAAATTATAAAAATTTAATTTAATCCTTTAATAAGTATAAAGATATAGACTATATAAAATTAAAATTTCATTTCGGCCCCTTAAAAGATTATTCTATCTTCGCCCCTGATGACAGTCCAAATAAATTTTAAATACCAACTTGAATGTCTAACTGACACTAAATAGATTTTTAATTAAATAAATTTAATTAATTAAAAAGTTTAAATTAATTACACCTTAAATTGGAAAAAAAATCGTTTGTCTCTTTTTTTTTGTTTTATTTTCCGTTTTGACTGAAAAACTATTCTTATTCCAATTGAACATTGGCTTTTAAAAATCATTTGGATTGTTACGTACGATTGCCATTAGAGAGGTGATGGAGCTTAACTGCAGAGTAACTACTTCGTAACAAAACAATAACATAAGTGACTAAAATGTAATCTAAAATAAACAAAAGTGACTATGTTTATAGTTTACCTTAATTATAATACCAGAAAATATCGACTCCAAAATGAGTGAAGTTTTTAGATTCCATAAGTAAAGTTAGGGATTGACAAGTGTCTTATATAAAATATTAAAAATATTAAAAATAAACATTAAAAATTGGTGAAATTAAAAAAAAATTATTAGTATTTCAAATACTCGCTCTTATAATATTCTACTCAAATTTATCACCCTTACAATATTAAAAATTAATATTTAAATTATATTTACACAAAATAATAAAAATATTAAATTATAGGTAAAATTGTTTTATAAGTAAACTTTCATTAAGCTTGTGCTCAAATTGTAGATATTACATTTTATTTATTTTATTAAACATTTATATAACAATAGTGAAAATGAAATTATCATTATATTAATATTTAATTTTTAAATACTTTTTTGGTTAAATTGATTTTAAATTAACTAGTAATATTAAATTTTTTGGGCAATTTACTAAAAAAGCCCTTTTATATCATTATTTATCGAAATGAGCTTATTTTTTGAATGTTTACCGAACAGGGCTATTTCCCTCGAAAGCTCGTCCATGTCAAAGACGAAGTCGGGACATGCCAAAAAAACGATACACAGGGAGCATTTTGTCCATATCAGCACAAATCGCACAATGTGGGATATAAGATATGTGTATATATATACTCATGAATAGGTTTGCAGCTTGTTCCTAAATAATGTGGGACTCCTTACTCTTTTAACTAACAACATGAGACTAAATGCTACACTATATTTTATAATTTTTTACAAAACAATTTCTATTTTTTATATTTTGTTAACATTTTCTAATATTATAAAATTATATTTTGAGATATTTATTCTTCTTGCATTTTAGAATTGTTAACATATAAAAAACTATTAAAAAGATAACAAATTGCAAGTTCAAACTTGTACATGCAATAATCTTCTATTCAACTTTAAATATTTGAAGTTAATATCAATGCAATTCTAATTTTTAAAATAAATTTCCATTATTTAAATTTAGAAGTTATACTTTTAATTTTTAATTTTATTTTTAATTTATATTATCAATGTTTGATTAATAAATAAATGGTGAGTATTTGGCACTCAAATAATATTTTTTAATTTTAAAAATTAATATATCTTTTTAAATATTACTTATTTTTAATATTTTACTACACTAATTAATTTTTAATTCTAATTTTAATTTAATTTTCATCACCTAATAAATGCTGTAAATTTATTTCAATTTGTATTTTGACTAGATAGATAATCTATTTAAACATAGTATATATTTATGTTAAATAAGTTTTTTATAGAAATATATAATATACATAAAATATAATAATTATTTTTCATATTTTTATATCTAGATTAAATTACATTAGTAGTCACTTAACTATGATTTTTAGCTATTGAATTATAAAACTTACAAAATGATCACTCAACTATTAGTAATTTCTTAAATATTTATTTTTAATATTTTACCATACACATTTTATATTTTATACTTTTTTACTTATAGAGTTTAAAATTTTTATTTATAATGTAACAAATGTTAACTTTTGTAAAAAAATTGAAACTCTAAGTAAAAAATATAAAATATAGTGTAGCTTTTAATCTCATGTTGTTAGTTAAAAGAGGAAGGAATCCCACATTGTTTAGGAACAAGCTCCAAACCTATTCATGAGTCTATATATACACATATCTCATATGGCACATTGCTTAAAAAAATAAGGGAAATGAAACTTTGAGTCTATATAAAGATTTGCATTGTAAGTTTTGTTTCTATATTAATTGGTGGCACCTTAAAAAAAAGTGGTGTTATCATTTTGAGCCTCTTTTAAGGTTCATTCTTGTAAAATTTCAAAAAAATTAGTCTATTTTTATAATACTTAAAAAAATGACCTTTTTTTGAAAATTTAAACACAAGCTAAAATGCATCCTTAGGGAGCATTTTTGCCACATCAGCAAAGTGCGTCCACAAGGGTCTGATTCGTGCTGATGTGGACCAAACGCTCCCCCAGGGACGTGTTTTATTGACATGTCCCCTAACTCCACGCTGATGTGGACGCGCTTTCAAGGGAAATGGCCCTGTCTGGTAAATATTCAAAAAATAGGCCTATTTCGATAAATAATTATATAAAAGGGTTTTTTTTAGTAAATTGCTCAATTTTTTTAAGAGATTAACAATTGTATTTAAGAAAAAGAACAGTTTTAATAATGTCTTTATGGCTTGTCTTATTTAAATGACAAACCAATTTTGACATAGAAAAGGTAATTTAATTTTATTTAGTATATAAATATATTTAAGAGATAAATATCAAAATTATATATAAATTACGGTTTAACATGTAATTCTATATAAAAATTTTGATTTTGTGTAATTTTATACCTAAAATTTTGATTTGATCCATTTTTGTAAATTATTAACACAATTATTAACATAACATCATTTTATGTTAATATATTGCATATACAAAACAAATATTTATCCAATATAAAATTAATTGATATATTTATTTTTTAAATGTGTATGATTAAATCAAAATTAAAGTTTCAAGTGTACATTTGAACCACAATTAGAGTTTCATATGTATAATTACTCCAAATTGAAGTTCATATATACCAGGTTAAATCATGTAGAACAAAAACCAAATTCAGTTATTTAATATTTAAACAAGTAAAAACACTTGTACTTAAAAAAGAGTTACGGCCGTCCCCTCCTGCCTCCTTAATACATCCATCCCCCTAGAAAGATATAGTGAAGGGTGCTAATTCAGTGTTGCCAATTCTGAATATTACTGTCAATGGCCAGACTTTGCTATAAAGGATGAAGCTTGAAGGTTTAGTTTTTGTTAAATGAGCCTTCAAATTATAAAGCCATGAATGTGGGTAAAGAATAAATGGACTGGATTCCAAAAAACAACAAATATAACATTGAGAAAATGGAAATCTACCAGGTGCATAAAGAACACATAGCACAATACTACACTACCAAAAATATGGAGTGGCCAACTGATAGTAATACATCGTTCCGATCAGCAACAAGAAGAGTCTATGGAACTGTATGCTATTTGCTTTCTGATGTTGTTTTTTTCCATCATTTCTCTAACTTCTTCTGCAGCATCCCATTGTCCTACTTCAGAATACATGTTGTACAGCAATATATATGGAGCTGAGCTTTCAGGTTCCAGTCTCATCAATGCTTCAACAGCAACTCTAGCTAACTTGTTCAAAAGGTGGCAACTACAGCAGCATGCATGTATCCATGCATCCATGCACGAGCAAGCAAGTGACCGAGCATCACAGCTGTAGCATGCTATTGTCCAGAGAGTAATTCGAGCAATGAGTTCATGTGATAGTTGACTCTTGTTGTTTCAATGTAGTTTTTGTATTTTCTAAGAATTAGTTAGATACTTAGCTGATTTAGTAGCTTTTAGGTTGTAATTATGTTGATTTTACAGCTTAGACACTTGCACAAGCAAGCTTTGTTTTCTTTCAACATAATCCTTCCATTTATGTACATGTAATTTGAAATTTTCAAATAATGAGAGTTGCCAACTTGTTCTCTCAAATATGTTCATCCTATTTTGCTTCTGTTTTGAGCTTTCAAACACAAAATTTCTTTGCTTTGTTTCATTGATCATTTGATTGAAACTTAACAAATGGTATCAAGAGCCTGTTGTCTTTGAGGGCCTTGGTTGTGCACTGTTTTGTGGCTGATTCATGTTTTGAAAGGAAGAAGCAGGAGCTGTTTTTTTTTTTTTTTGTTGCTGCAAGGATGAGCTTCTCACTACCACCACCACCTGTTTTTACTGGTGAGAAATACAATATTTGGGATATGAAAATGAGGACATACATGCAGGCACAATATCTTTGGAATGTTGTTCAAAATGACACAGAGCCACCTCCCTTGAGAACAAATCTGACTATAGCTCAGATCAAGTAGTATAATGAAGACTGTGCCAAGAAGTACAAGGCCATGTCATACCTTCAAAGTGGAGTTTCAGATGTGATCTTCACAAGGATAATGGCCTGTGACACTCCAAAGCAGGCTTGGGACAAACTCAAGGAGGAGTTTCAAGAATCAGAGAAGACCAAGCAACAACAACTAATCAACTTGAGAAGGGACTTCGAAAATTTGAGGATGAATGAGTCAGAAACCATCAAGCAGTATGCTGACAGGATCATGGCCACAGTCAACAATATAAGACTACTTGGATTTTAGTAACCAGAGGGTAGTTGAGAAAGTCATAACAACCCTGCCAGAGAAGTATGAATCAAAGATTTCTTCTTTGGCGGACTCGAGGGACCTATCAGCTATCCCCTTGACAGATTTGATAAATGCTCTCTATGCACAAGAGTAAAGAAGAGCAAACAGAATGGAGGAGAATTTTGAGGGAGCTTTTCAGGCCAGAGGAAGAGAAAGCTCAAGCTCAAGCTCAAAAGGCAAGAAGCCTTGGACAAAAAATAAAGAGAAATGCAAGAAAGAAGCTGCAAAAAAAAAGTTTCCACCTTGTGCTCATTGCAAGAAGACTACTCACCTTGAAAAATATTACTGGTACAGACCAGATATTTAGTGTAGAGGCTGCAAACAGCTAGGACACTTTGAAAAAATATGCAAAAACAAGTCAAAGGCACAGCCATACCATTAAAATCAAGCTCAGACTGCTAAAGATGTTGAAGCACAGGAATAGCATGTTTTTACAGCCTCTTGTTTTGCAAGCTCGAGCAAAGTTAGCAAGATGTGGTTGATTGATAATGGATGTACTCACCACATGGCTTCAAACAAGAACATGTTCAAGGAGTTAGACACCACATTTGTGTCCAAAGTCAGAATTGGAAATGGTGAGCTCTTCGAGGCCAAAGACAAAGGCAAGGCTGTGATTGGCACCAAGTTATGTAACAAAACCATTTCTGAGGTTCTTTATGTGCCTAACGTTGACCAAAATTTGTTGAGTGTTGGTCAACTATTGGAGAGGGGCTACTCTTTCTTCTTTGAATGCAAAACTTGTGTGATCAAAGATGTTGTTGACCAAGTGCTAGCAACAGTAGCCACGAATGATCGAAGCTTTATTTTAGATGTAAATTAGCTAGAACCAAATGCACATGTAGCTTAGGCTGATGAGTCAAGTTTGTGGCATAGGAGGTTGGGGTATGTGAACTACAAGTCACTTGGTTTGTTGTACAAAATGAGCTTGGTTGAAGACATGTCTAAGATCGAGCCAGAGGGGAATATGTGTTAGATTTTTCAGTTAGCAAGTAAACCAAACTGCCTTTTCCTGGCAACAAAGCTTGGAGAGCTCAAGACAAGCTCCAAATGGTCCATACTGACATCTGTAGACCTATGAAGACCACCTCCTTAAATGGCAGTAGGTATTTTGCACTGTTCATTGATGATTGCACCAGGTGTTGTTGGGTTAGCTTCTTGAAACAAAAGTCAGATGTGGCTGACTTCTTTTAGCATTGGTTGAGAACCAAGCCAATTGCAAGCTGAAGTGCTTACGGTCAGACAATGGAACCAAGTATGTGTCTTAGAGATTTCAAAAGATATGTGATGATGCTGGGATTCAACACCAATTAACAACCATTTTTACACTATAGCAGAATGGTGTCTGTGAGAGGAAGAATAGGACAGTCTTTGATATGGCCAGGTGTCTTTCTGTTTGAGGCTAAAATACCTAACAACTTTTGGGCTGAGGTTGTAAACACATTCGTTTACTTGCAAAATAGGCTGCCAACTAATGCAGTAAGGAGTAAAACACCCTTTGAAGCCTGGTTTGGACAAAAACCAACTATCTCACACTTGAAGGAGTTTGGTTGTTTGCGTTATGCATTGGTGCCAGCAGAGAAGAGAACTAAGCTGGAAAAGAGGTCCATGCCAGGAGTGTTTGTTGGCTACAGCAATGTCAAGAAGGGTTATAGAATCTTTGATCTATCGACCAAGAAGATTATGGTGAGTAGAAATATGAAGTTTAATGAAACAAGCTGTTGGAAGTGGGATGGAATTGATGCAAATCTGTTTGAGGTAGATTAGAATAACCTTGACCTGTAGCATGTTGAGATTGAAGCTGAAGCTGAAAATGACTATGATGATGCACCTATCAAAGGCACTAGAACACTAGCAGACATCTATGAAAGATGTGCTATAACCATGGTTAAACCATCCTGCTATGATGAAGTTGCAAAAGAGAGCTACTGGCAAAAAGCTATGGAAGTTGAATTGAGGATGATTCAAAAGAATAACACTTGAGAGCTGGTTAATAGGCCAGCAAATAAAAAGGTTATTGGTGTCAAATGGGTATTCAGGACCAAGAACAATGCAGATGGGTCACTGAACAAGCACAAGGCCAGGTTGGTTGTGAAAGGGTACAATCAGCAGCAAAGGGTTGATTTCTTTGAAACCTTTGCACCTGTTACAAGGTTGGACACCATAAGGCTATTGTTTACCTTGGCAGCTCAGAGACAGTAGAAAGTCCATCAATTAGATGTCAAATCAGTATTTTTAAATGAATTTTTCAAAGAAGAAATCTTCATTGAGCAGCCTAAAGGTTTTAAGGTCCCTGGTGAGGAACCCAAGTTCTACAGGCTCAAGAAGGCCTTCTATGGCCTAAAACAGGCTCTAAAGGACTGGTATGACAGGATAGATGCCTATCTGTCAAGGCTCAGGTTTACAAAGAGCATAAGTGAGCCTACTCTTTATGTCAAGAAGGCTGGAGAGGAGACCCTATTGATTGTATCTTTGTATGTTGATGACTTGATAGTCACTGGCAGCAAAAGTGAGCTGATTGAAGACTTTAAGAAGCAAATGCAAGACATTTTTTAGATGAATAATATTGGTTTGATGACATACTTCTTTGGTATGGAGGTAAATAAAAAAGAACAAGGCATTTTCATAAGCCAACAAACATTTGCACTGAAAGTTCTAAGCAAATTCAGCATGTCAAAGTGCAAGCCTGCTAGTACTCCTATAGTACTAAGAGAGAATCTGTCAAGCACCAGTGAGCATGATCGAGTGGATGAAAAGGGGTACAGGAGTTTGGTTGGATGCCTACTCTATTTGACAGCTACAAGGCTTGACATCATGTATGCTGTTAGCCTTTTTCTTGAGATTCATGCACTGCTACAATGTTGCACATTTTAAAGCAGCAAAAAGGGTCCTAAGATATGTTAAAGGAACCTTGAATTTTGGTGTGAAGTTTGGAATAACATAGGAGCTAAAGCTTGTTAGTTACTCAGACAGTGATTGGGCTAGTTCAGTTGATAACATGAAGAGCACATCAAGCTACTTTTTTACCCTAAGCTCAAGTGTTTTATGTTGGAACTCAAAAAAAGCAATAGACAGTAGCTCAGTCCACTGTAGAAGCTGAATATATTGCAGCTGCTACTATTTTTAATCAAGCCATTTTGCTTAGAAAGCTATTGGATGACTTGAACGTTGGTTAAGTGGAAGCAACTGAGATAAAGGTTGACAACCAGTCAGCTGTTGGTATTGCCAAGAACCCTGTGTTCCATGGCAAAAAAAAAACATTTCAAAATCAGATACCACTTTGTGAGGGAATCAGAATTGACTAAGGAAATTAGCTTGGTCCATTGTTGTTTTAGGGAACAATTTGCTGATATTCTGACCAAGCCATTGGCTACTACAAGATTTGAGTATTTGAGAAAGAAAATTGGAGTTTGCTGCTTAATAGCCAATGAGGAATGTTCAAAAGGTGGAAACTACAATAGCATGCATGTATCCATAAATCCATGCACGAGCAAGCAAGTGACCGAGCATCACAGCTACAGCATACTATTGCCCAAAGAGTAATTCAAGCAATGAGTTTATGTGATAGTTGACTTTTGTTGTTTCAATGTAGTTTTTGTATTTGCTAAGGATTAGTTAGATCTTACCTGATTTAGTAGCTTTCAGGTTGTAATTATGCTGATTTTAAAGCTTAGACACTTGCACAAGCAAGCTTTTTTTTCTTTCAATGTAATCCTTCCACTTATGTACATGTAATTTGAAATTTTCAAGTAATGAGAGTTGCCAACTTGTTCTCTCAATTTTGATCATCTGATTTTGCTTCTGTTTTGCGCTTTCAAACATAAAATTTCTTTGCTTTGTTTCATTGATCATTTGATTGAAACTTAACATTACATTATTATGTAGCCTACAAGCACCTAGTGATGCACCACAAACTTTCTTATCTGCCTCAAACGGCTTACTCTTGATTAAATCCATGGCTTCCTCAAATTGACCGTGTCGAGCCACATTGTCAATCAGGGAAGCATAATGTTCAATTCCAGGCTTAATGCCATATTCACTTACCATGGACTTAAAATATGCCTAACCTTCATTAACTAATCCTACGTGCTTACATGCACTCAAAACAAAAACGAATGTTATATAGGTTGGCTGAACTTTGTTCTTCTTCATCAATTCAAAGAATTCTAAAGCCTTTAAAGTAAAACCATGCAATGCATATCCTCCGATCATTGCATTCTAAGAGATTACATCTTTTGGAGATTTCAACTCATCAAAAATGGTCCGTGACTTGACCAGTGCCCCGTATCTTAAATACATTGTAATGAGAGAGTTCTGTATAGGTACATTTGGAATTATAGTCTTAGAGACCAGCTGATGAATCTGCATACCTAATTGCATATCCACAAGCCCAGTACAGACACTGAGAATTGAAAATAGTGTGTATTTATCAGGCTTCTCTCCTTCACCTTGCATCCATATGAAAAACTTAATTGCTCCTTTGTAATCCTCATTTTTCTCATACCCTGCTATTAAGGCGTTCCATGAAACCAAATGTTTCGGGCATCATCTCGAAATAATCACGAGCAAGCTCTAACTTACCCATCCGAGCATAGCTCGATATCATTGAATTCCAAGACAAGTTATCCGGCTTAGGCATCATATTAAAAAGATTTAAGGCCTCCTCCATATCTAATATTTGAACATAGCCATTAATCATGGTATTCCAAGAAATAGTATCTTTATCCACCATTTGATCAAAGAGCTCCCTAGCAGATAAAAATCTCCGCCTTCACATGACACATGATCATCGAGTTCCATGTCACCACATTCCTTTCAAACACCCCATTTCTCCCATCTCGCTGGCCGCTGTTAAATGGGATTTGATTAAATAGTCTTCGGGCATCATCTACCCTTCCCTTCCGACCATACCCGCAATCAAAGTATTACAAGAAGGAATCAAATCTTCACTCCAGTAGTCCCTATTCCCACATTCAATCAAAACCTGGCAACTTCATCCAATTCACCATTTTGAACTAAACCGGACACAAATGCATTATGAAGCGAGAATCCCTTTCGGGCATCCTCTCAAAATACTGAGTAGCACTTAAAGTATCACTGTTACGGAAAAACCCAGTAATTATAGCATTCCAAGAAACCACATTCCTCTCAGGCATACTCTCAAAAAGCCTTATGGCTTCATCCATCTTTCCACTCTTGGCATACCCGCTAATCATTGTATTCCATGAAACTACATCTCTCCTGGGCATTTTTTCAAACAATTTTTTCCCTTTCTCGAGAAATTTGTACCCTAAATATGAAGCGTAACCAGAAATTATCAAGTTCCAAGAAATGATATCTCTCAGGCATTTCATCAAAAAACTTTAGCGCTTGGGTTATTTCTCGTCGTTTAACATACCCACTAATCAATGAATTCCATGTTACCGTGTTTCTTTCTCTTATTTTATCAAACATGGATCTGGCTTCGTGAATTTTTCTGGTTCTTACTATATCAGAAAGCTTTTTGTTCATTGCATACAAGTTATCGACTTTAAAAGAAGCTACTTTGGATGTTAAAGTAGACGAAAAATGCAAGGAATTCAGCAAGAAACATCGCAGAACTATGGTTCTAAAGCCCGAAACACCAGTAGCAGCAGATCATCGCTCAATGATTTGGAAAATGAGATCATTGGCTTAGTTTCAACGGTTAATTATGGGTAAATTACACCAACAGTCACCCAACTTTGGGGTAGATGACAAAATAGTCACTTAGGTTTCGTTTTAGTCACTCAACTTTCGAAAAGTTACAAAATAGTCACCAATGTTATAAAAAAGTGACAAAATAGTCATTAATTAACAGTTTCCGTTAAAGTGTTAACGGGATGCTAACATGGCAAGTTAACCAACTAATGTGGCAAGTTAACTTACACGCTAGTGAAGCGGCTAATGGGTCTTGGTTTAGGGTAGGTTTAGGGAAAGAAATTGAAAGGTTTTGTATTTAGGGGTAAAAAATGAGAAATAAATTAATATTAAGGGTTTAGGGTTTCATAGATCAGTATGACAATGCTCAAATCCATGAAAGGCGAGAAATCAAATTTCCAAATAAGAGCAAGAAACATAAATCCCAACACAATTTAGATAGTAATGGAAACAACATATAGTTTTCCATTCTTTGAAAAATGGCTCTGCTTATTAGAACAGCACTAACAATGACATTAAGACCTGGTTCTGTTAGCAGCACTATATCCGATGCACCACAAGCTACATCAGTTGCAATTTCAATACTTGCCTTCTTAAGCACAGGTGTATCATTCACATCATCTCCAGCCATGCCACAAATATGAATTATTTGTTGTAACCTCATTACAATATCATATTTTTGCTCATGGGAACCACCGAGCCTGTGACCAGTTTTTTTTCCAATGGCTAGTTCGTTACTAGTGATCATCTTGACATCGATACCAATATTTAGAGCCAAATGAATTGTCTCCACACTAAAAGCCTTGAAGGATTGAGCAAAGGGGTATACCCACAAACTTCCATGCTTCTCCTTGAGCAACCTTGTGTTTTTCTTGCACAGTTTGTTTAACCATATGAAGAGAGCCAATTCATCAATCTGCTTTGGCCTCTTTGGGATCACCTAGTATTCTAACAACACAGGAAAAAATAGCATCTTGATTCTCAACCCACCTAAGCATATACAAAAGTTTCCCAACTCAACCCAACTATTTTGGAGAAATTACTTTCTTAGATTTTATTTTTTTAACGCCTCTGTCTCATTGTTATCAACAGCCAACCACATTGGTTTTTGGGAATAATTTGGGAAGGGAAGAGCTTTACAAAGCTATTACTTTTTTGGCCAATATTCTTAGTGTTCTTCGTCCATAGCAGATAATTGGGTGATTAACTTCGCTTCTAGATTGCCATAGCAGAAAAAAAGTCCTGGTATAGTTCTTTAGAAGGAGAATCTTGTTGGTGGTTGAGTGAATAAGAGAGTGAAAAGAAATGAGTGAGGAGCTTGAGGTTGAATATCAGATACAATGAATGGAAGACCGTTGGGTCTACGTACAAAGCATCTCAATTCCTCTTCTCCTTCTTCTTCTTCTTTTTCTTTTTTTTTCTTCTTCTCCTCTTCTTCTTCTTCTTTTTATTTTTCTCTAACTCTAAAATGGTACTAGTAGGGCTGTTAAAGTGAGAGTAATTGACCAGCTAGACAATTTTTTGACACCAATGACGCCGTCACCTGCCCTGTCACTTTGCCGTGACGTCTGTGAAGGAAACAACAAAAATGAATGTTTTGTAACTTTTTAAAAGTTGAGTGACTAAAATGAAACCTATGTGACTATTTGGTCAGCTACCCCAAAGTTGGGTGATTGTTGATGTAATTTACCCATTAATTAATTAGGAATTCGATTGGCAACGTTTACCTTTTTTCACTCTTTTTATCCAAAAAAAGTTAAATTCCATGGTTAGTCCCTGTACTTTGACAAAATCTAAGATTTAGTCTTTGAACTTAAAAAGGTAACAATTGAATGCTCTTTATGATAAAGTCCAAGTCCAATATTAACACTATTAGTATTTTCTGTTAGAATTGAGTAGACTATTTTCATATGACGTGATATATGATTAATAATAAATTAACATGTTAAGTTGATAAATTTTGACAAAAACTACCATTGATGTTGATGATTATTAAACTATGATTTTAAATTGAAAAGTAAAAAAAATTGAATTTTTAAATTTTAAGTATAGGGATTAAATCTTAAATTTTGTAAGAGTACAAGGACTAATAGCATATTTTAACCTAAAAAGTAAAAAAATGCTTAATTCATAATTTGGCCCTTAAAGTATGCTTATTTTCCTAATTTAATACCTAAATTATTCTTCTATTATGTTTTTTAGTCCAATTCTTAAATGAACGTTAGGAAAAAATTTCCACCAATCACAAGATGTCACGTGATGGCTTCTTTAATCATTTTTTGTTCAAAATATATATTATTATAAAAATATTTGGTAATATAAGTAGAATATGTTGATTTTGTTTTTCAATTAGACCTTTGGGTCATTTTTTTATTTAGAGAAATAGGCCGATTTTATGAGAGAGAAAGAGAAAACACGTCCAACTAGGCACACTTTCTGCATAGGTGGTAGGAAAGCTTGCCCCGCTGGGCGCGTTTTCTATTTCTCTCTCCTAAAAACCCTAACTATTTTTTTACAGGGTAAGGGTTTTTAGGGTTAGGTTTTTTTAATTATAAGGATTAGGGTTTTTTGGAAGGGTTTAGGGTTTTCAGCTAAAAGTGTGAAAGTTTATAAGTAGATTTGAGGGGTCGGGGATGTGATTACATGCCTCAGAACATATACATTTCATATGTCATTGTGGGATAGGACTATCACCTCAGAAACCCATCGTGGGGAAATCAATTTTTCGGGGTAATAATGCTTGATACGATCAGGGGTCTAAGTCTAGGTGAAAGTCTTATTCGGCAACCGTGATGTGGTCACGGGTTCGAGTATAATTGGGGGGGCCAAGTAATAGTCATTATGCAGTCACAAGTTCAAGCTTTTTGGATATCCACAAACGATGCCTTATATATACTATACATAAGATTGAGATCATAATCATACGAAAAAATTTTGGGGACTTCCGGAGTAATCAACATAATTTTTTCTATTTCCAAGAAGCTGGTATCTTTGACCTTTCATTTTTATCCGAAGGGTGATAGCAAGGTGGACACAAGAGGGATTTCAGGTGGAGAGTAGATGTTCCAGCATAGTAGAGGTCAAACTCAGACGACGCAACAAAGGTTATAGTTATTAATGGCTTGTTTAATAAAGAAAAATATCTTCGCCCCGAAAGGAGCATACCTTTACTGCACCGCAACAGCTGTTCCCCGCCTGAGAGTTCTCTTGTGTACATGACAATGCCAACATTAGAATAAGAAGAAATGGTAAAGGTACTGATTGACTGGGTAAAGAGAAAAAAATTACACCGATTATAGTGGGAAGTCCTAGAGTTTTTTTCGTATGAATATGCCTTCAAACTTCTGTATGGTATTTATAAGGCATTATTTTTGGGTATCCGAAAAGATTGAGCTCGTAGCCAAGTAAAGACCGTCAACTGCCTCACCCGTTATACCCCAATCCATTACCTTATAACGGCCGTCGATTGAGACCTCTATGTAGACTTCCACCCATGACCGTAGAAAGCAAAACCACCCCAAACCTAACTTCCTTGCAATAGGCTTCGAAGGTAATGGTCTCCAATCAGCATGATATATTAAATGTGTGTGGTTCAGAGCGATATTACATTACCGACGACTCAAGAATACCTCGAGCATTAAGGAAATATTTTTAGCGACCTGATTTTTAGGACCAAAAAATGATTTATGAAGTAGAGGTGGAGAGTGTGTAGTAAAAGATGTTTAAGGGGCAATTGAAGCTTCGTGTGTGTGACCCCTTTTATAAGGGCAGGAAAGGGTCTGTTTACAAAAAAAAAAAAAAAACTATTTCATTGAAAACGCATTGCAGGAGAGAATAACATATTTGAAACATGATTAAAGCTGCTAAAAAAATACGAAATGTCAAACTTTTAATTCTAGGAAGAAGAATTTTGTTAGAGAAAACACACCCAACTGGGTGGGCCTTCCTTTAAAAAAATTTCTTTCTTGCTGAGGTTACAAGCAACTTTTCAGGATACCCGAAGAGCACATTATGAGATGCAAAATAATTAGGGAGCACGGGTGCAAGTGGAAAATCATGCAGCCTCTCCATAAAAAAATCGGGCTGTGAACGATAAAAAAATATTTCGGTCCACATACTTATGTTACGACAAGTGCAAGATAAGACCATCCAAGGCTAGATTTGAACATGATTTTTGACATTATTCTACTGATGGTAAAGGCAAGTCCCAAGATCCCAGTCCTGGTGTTAATTGCAAACATCCGCCCCCAGTACCACTTCACTCTAATGTACTATAAAGCGTGGGTTGTAAACCAGAAGACCATGGATAAGTCGCATCATGAGGGGGACAGTTCGTACTACTATCTATGGCAATGGTGTTAGGTATTGGATCGGCACGTATCAGGTTCCGCAACTGATCTAGAAACACATTCAGCATACTTAGGCGATCGATTGGTCCCTGGGAAAGAGTGCTCCATCGAATCTTTTGGACCTTTGAACAACGCAGAGAGGCTTTCTGGCACTGTAAGTCATTAGTCTAAATTGACGGCAACTGGCTGTACAGAAGGTATCAACACTGTTTGTTGCTTGTCGTTGCATAGGACGGTAATTGGAGGATTCTGCCAATAACATTTGTGGTAACTCCTGGAAAATGATAGATGACTGGGATTTCTTCCTCAGCTAATTGTGCTGTCACGTTTGCTCGCAGCCTGACATATGTGTCATATCGAACAGGGAACCAAAAATATTGTCCGCGATTGAGCGTCATGGTAGCCTCTGGGTTCGCACCCATCATTGCTACTACTTACGACATGTGGGATCGAACTACCACAAAAAATATCCTTCGAAAAATGAGCGAGACATAGTCATTGACATGGGTTTGTAGTACCAACTATTTAATATATATATTATAGTGCTTCCACTATTCAGATGTTTGTTCCTTACACTAACGGGTTGTAACAGCCCGATTTTCAATGGTGTCGGAAATAGTGGTTTGAGGCCACCAAATCCAACAAGTAAGTTTGTATATATTATTATTTAATATTTACGAGTTAAATATGGTTTTAGAAAGATTTTAAATTAGTAATTTCGCTTTATAATGATTTATTCGATTAAATGGTTTTAGGAAATGAGGTATCGGGACCTCATTTTTATAAACCGAGCTATAAATATTTTTATAAATATTTATAGAGTGTCAAAAGGGTAGTATTAAAGTTTTTGTTGAAAAATTTTATCATTTTGATAGTTAATTAATTAAAAAGACTAAATTGAAAAAGGTGCAAAACTTTCTAATTATAATAATAAAGTAACTATATGTCTTGATTAATAAATAAGGAGAGACTTAAGTGAAAATATGCCTAGATTAATGGATGAGGCGACATATGAATAAAAAATGATAAAATAAAAAGAAACAATGGTAAAATTGTAATTATAATGAAATCAAATAAGACAAATTGAAATTTAAAAAGCATTCTAGGCTTTTTTTCTCCAAATTTAGGTTGAAAAATAGAGAGGGGGAGAGCTCAAGCAGGTTTTCATATTTTTGGCTGTAGGCAAGTTCAATTTAGCCCCGTTTTCAATAATTTTTATGTTTTTGAGATTGTTACAATTAAGTCCAACTAAACTTTACCTTTGTTTTTGATTTAGTTAAAGATTTTGGATGTTGTAATTGTTGAATATATATGATTATTGATGTTAAATGATGATTTTGAGATGTTATTTGTTAACTAAAAGTATTTTATTAAGTGATTTTTGATGAATTTCCTGATTAGGGACTAAATTATTGAAATGGTAAAAATACAAGAGTTTGTTGTGAATTTATTGCAAAAATGGGCTTTATTCAATGCCATGAATATTTGGATAGCTTGAATTTGTATTAAAATGGTTAATTTGCATGTTTTGGACTTAGGGACTAAATTGAATAAAAGTAAAACTTTAGGGGTAATTTTGTAAAAATATCAAAAAAGGCCAAACTGCATAAAATGATTTTTTTATTGTCTAAATTAATATATTGAATGAAATTATTAATTTATATAAAGATTAGGTGAAAAATCGAGGAAAATAAAAAATTACCAAAATGCCCTTAAATCTTGGTGTTTCTGCAATTTAGCCATGTAAGCTCATATGGTTAAACTTTAATGTTTATTTATTAAAGTGATGAATGGTATTATGTATTTATTCATATCTATTGTTGAAAATAAAATTATTGCTAAGTTATAAAAATTGAAGTGAATGTTCAATGTGAACGGAACAAGAGATTGAGTACAATTGTTCAGTGTAAAGGAGGAATTGACGGATAAGACCATAACTAGGTTATGGCACTAAAAATGTAAGACCATGGTTGGACCATGGCAGTATTTATATGTAAGACTATAGTTGGGTTATGGCATTAATGTAAAGGATGAATTGACGGAAATAACCATAACTAGGTTATGACACTTTGAATGTATGACCATGGTTGGACCATGGCAGTATTTATATGTTAGACCATAGTTGGGCTATGGCATTATGATGATAAGGCCATAACTGGGTTATGGCACTACGAATGTAAGACCATGGTTGGGCCATGGCAATGCTGTGTAAGACCATAGTTGGACTATGACACAAAGAAAATGATGTACTCATATCCGTAACCCGTTCTCCGATTCGAAAAGACTTGGTGTAACGACCCAAAATCCATGGGCACCGAAAAAGTGTGTTATCGGGCCTCCGTCTTAGTGAAATAAGTTTGAAAATAATTATTAAAAATATTTATGAGCCTAGTAGTGTGTCTAATTAGGTTTTATTTAAGTAAATTTAGCTTAATTTAGAGTAATTAGTAAAAAGGATTAAATTGAATAAGGGTAAAAGTTTAATTATAGATTAAAGAAAAACTAGAAGGACTAAAGAGGAAATTAAACCATTTCCTATAGCTGAGGCGGTTTAACGTGGAAAAATATCAAAGATTTTATTGATTAAAATATATATATTTGTTTAATAATTAAGTATATTATTATATTATATTATATTATATTATATTATATTATATTATATTATATTATATTATATAAAAGAAACAAATGAGTTAAAAAGAAATGAAATGAAAACGAAAACAGAGAAGAAAGCAGGGAGAAAGAAGAAAAGGAAAATTTAGTTTCAAGGTTCAAAATTAAATTGGTAAATCAATTTAATCATTTTCTTGTAATTTTAAGTTTTTGGAGTCCTAGGACAAAATATGTCATGATTTATATTAAAATTTTAAAAGATAGTAGATTTCTAAACATGAGTTAGCTTGAACATATGATAGAATTGGGGGTCTATTTGATAGAAACTTTAATTGGAATTAAATAAAGGATTGAATTGTAAACTAAGCTATAAGTTTTGAGTTTTAGGGATTAAATTGAAATAAATTCGAAATTATGAAAATATGATAAAATTTAAATAGTTAGATGTGGGTTTGACAAGAAATTGAGTAGCAAAGAGGTATGAATTGAGAAAGAAAAATATATAGGTTTAGTTGGGATTAAATTGAAATTAAAGTAAACGTTAGATAAAAATTTCAGCATTTAAATTGTGTTATGCTAATAATTGTGAAATTATTTTAATTGTTCGTAGCTAATATCGAGCCTGAAGCATCGGCCCAAAAAGAAAAAGGAAAGATCGTCGAGGATTAAATTCGAAGAAAAAAATTCTGGTTTGTATCACTATAACTCAAGCTTTATAATTAATATGTGTTTAATTTAATATGAATGTGTGGTAAGTATTTTAAGGTAAGTATTAAATGAACTGATAAAATTTGTGATTGGGTATTAAAATTTAGATTGATACTGAACTGAATTATGGGATACTAAATATTGTTTTGAATACCGAATTAAACTGTGAAATTATTGAATAATGTTATGTATATTGTATTGAACTGTAAAATTTCTAATGAAGTGAATTACTGTATTACTGTGAAAATTGATCAAAATAATAAATTATAATTAATATTGAATCGAAATGGAAATTATACTGAAAATGATTTAAATACCCCATTAACTAGTCGGGCTAGTCGGATATAGTTGGCATGCCATAGAATATGAAAGAGTACGGGTTTTTGCCGGCTTACTGATCAGGCACTTATGTGCCGACTACTGTTACTGTTACCGATTCGACACTTTGTGTCGAATATTGTTACCATTACTGTTACAGATTCAGCACTTTGTGTGTTGAATACTATTATCTTATCGCTATCGCTACTGCTTCTCGATTCGATTAGGTATCAGAAACAGTTAAGGCACATTGTGCCGTACTGGTGTGTTAGTTGAAATCCGTGTATCCGCCGAGTCCGAGTCAAGTTAATAGGGGCAAATGAAATAAATCTACTGATAAAACTAAATTTGAATGATATGACATATGTGAAAGTTGAGAATTGAAATAAAGAAATAAGAATGATATATATATATATATATATATATATATATATATATATATCGAATGATAAAATAAAAGATTTAATTGTTCATTAAGTGATGATGATTGTAACGTAAAAGTATGTGTGTGATTTAATGTATTTAATTATAAACTGAAATATAGTGATACCACTGAGTATATGCATACTCAGCGTACGGTTGTTTCCGTCTTGCAGTTGTAGAAGCCAAATCTTGAACCAAACATCCAAAGCCGGACCGACTTCACAAACTTTTGGTGATGTATATTTTCTTTTGGTAATGTGGCATGTACATAGGATGTGTATAAAGGTTATTATGTTTTGAATATAAATGGTTTAAAATATTAGTATCTCAAGTCAAAAATTATAATGAAAAAGTTTTTCCATTTCAATTTAATTAGTACAATGATAATTTTAAATTGATATTATATTGATTAAGTTGATTAGAAAGTATTTAGGATAGAAAATAAATGTGTGAAATAAATTAGTTGAATTGGTTATGTTTGAAATGAATATGGTTTAATTGCAGGGGGTTTTATGTAAAAATAAGCAGAAATGCTGTCGAAATTTATAAAAAAAAAAAAAATTGGAGTACTTAAATGAGTCCCGTTTCACTTAAATGTATGATTTAGATTTGAATAGTTCAATATAGGGATTTAGTAATTAAATTATGCTATGAATGTTATTTTATTTGTGAATTATTCATAAGTTGTCTGATACGACTGGTAATGCCTCGTAACTTTATTCCGGCGACGGTTCGGGGTTAGGGGGTGTTACACTTGGCAAGTGACATATGAAATTAATATTGAAAGACTTATGGTTATTATTGGTATTGATCTGAAATAAGTGTATTCATCGATATTTAAATGATTCAATGGGCAAAGTTATGATATGGAATAACATGAGTTTGAAATGAACTATTACCGGTATATAATTGAAATACATGAAAATGATATTTATTTGATATATTGAAACATGACATGGAAAATACATGTATATAAAACTTGCTTGATAATTATGTATACTTACGATTATGAGCTGTTACAGGAATAAATATACACGAAATTCATGAAAATGATGGTACATGAAATATTAATATATGTTTATAAAGAAACTGACATGAGAATGATATGCATCATGACATGTAAATATGTGATTGTCTTTGATATGTTGATATAAGGAAATTATGTATGTTGTTATGAGTAAACTTAAGTGTGACATGTGGAGAAATAAGTTTGTCAATGTTAAATTTATATGTAATATGTGCAAGTACGCTAACCAGTGTTGTTACTTGATGCTTAGGCAAGTGCCAAACTATTGGTTGAATGGTAATATGTTTAATTATAAGATGCATTGAAATGGTAAGTGCTCGAATGAAAATATACTTGTGTTCATGAAAGAGTGGTAAATTTTAAATTATGCAATTTCTTATGAAATGACTTATCATGTGATCAATTCGAAAAAGGCTTGATTAAATGCACTTGTTTGTAACCATGGTTGAATTGTAAGTTTATGACTTGTGTGTCATGCATAAGGAGTAAGTGTAGAAAGAAAAGAAATGCATTTGAAAATAGAGAAATTTGGAAGAGTTGAAGTTATATAAAATCCTACTAAGCTTGGGACAATATGTATAAGTAATACTGAGGATTTATTCACCTTGTGAATTGATGAATATAGCTTCATGAGTATTGTGGTATCAATATTGGATTATTTTTTATATGTATAAATTTTACATTTGAAATGAATTAATATGATTAAAGATTACATGAGCTTACTAAGCATTCACTTACGTTATTGTTTTGTTACGAAGTGGTCACTCTACGTGGCAGTCAAAGGCGAATTTAGGGGGTTGGCAAAGGCCCCGACCTCCCTTAAAATGGAAAATAACTATTTAGGCCCTTTAAAATTTATTAAAATTTTAAATTAGTAAAGGTAAAATTACATTTTGCCCTCCGAAAATTATAAAAATTCGATTTAATCCTTTAAAAATTATAAAGATATAGATTATAAAAAATTAAAATTTCATTCGGCTCCTTAAAAGATTGTTCTGGCTTCGCCCCTGGTGATAGTCCAACTGGATTTTAAATGCCAACTTGAATGTCCAACTGGGACGAGAATAATTTTTAATTAAATAAATTTAATTAATTAAAAATTTTAAATTAATTACACCTTGAATTGAAAAAAATCATTTGTCTCCTTTTTCTTTTTGTTTTCTTTTTCATTTTGACTAAAAAAACTATTCTTATCCCAGTTAAACATCCAAGTTAGCATTTAAAATCCATTTGGATTGTCACGTAGGATTGTCATTTGAGAGGTAATGGAGCTTAACGGCAGAGTAACTACTTCGTAACAAAACGTTAATATAAGTGACTAAAATGTAACATTTCAAACATAAATGACTAAAATGTAATCTGAAGTAAACAAAAGTAACTATGTTTATAGTTTACCCTAATTATAATACCGAAAAATATCTAGTCCAAAGTGAGTGACATTTTTATACTCGACAAGTAAAGTTAAAGGATTGACAAGTGTTTTATATAAAATATTAAAAATAGACATTAAAAAAAAGACATGTCAATTTTTAAAATTATTTTGAAATTAAAAAAAGTAAATTGTCAGATTTCAAATACTTGCTCTTATAATATTTTACTCGATTTTAATTATATTTACATAAAATAATAAAATATTAAATTATAGGTAAAATAATTTTTATAAGTAAGCTTCGTTAAGCTTGTGTTCAAATTGTAGATATTACATTTTTATTTATTTTATTAAACATTTATATAAAAATAGTGAAAAATGAAATTATTATTATATTAAAATTCAATCTTTTAAATATTTTTTTGGTTAAATTGATTTTAAATTAACTGGTAATATTACATTTTTTAAGAGATTAGCAATTGTATTTAAGAAAAACAAACAGTTTTAAGTAATGTCTTTATGGCTTGTCTTATTTAAATGACAAACCAATTTTGACATATAAAAGGTAATTTAATTTTATTTAGTATATAAATATATTCATGAGATAAATATCAAAATTATACATGAACTACGGCTAATTCTATATATAAATTTTAATTTTGTGTAATTTTATACATAAAATTTTAATTTGATCCAATTTTATAAATTATTTACACAATTATTAATATAACATCATTTTATGTTAATATATTGCATATACAAAATAATTATATTTATCCAATATAAAAATAAATTGATATATTTATTTCTTTAAATGTGTATGATTAAATTAAAATTAAAGTTTTAAATGTACATTTGAACCACGATTATAGTTTCATGTATATAATTACACCAAACTGAAGTTCATATATACAAGTTAAATTATGTAGAATAAAAATCAATTTCATTTATTTAATATTTAAATAAGTAAAAACACTTGTACTTAAAAAAGAGTTCCCCTCCTGCCTCCTTAATACATCCATCCCCGTAGAAAGATCTAGTGAAGGGTGCTAATTCAGTGTTGCCAATTCTGAATTTTACTGTCAATGGCCAGACTTTGCTATAAAGAATGAAGCTTTAAAGTTTAATTTTTGTTAAATGAGCCTTTAAATTATAAAGCCATAAATGTGGGTAAAGAATGAATGAACTGGATTCCAAAAAACAACAAATATAACATTGAGAAAATGGAAATCTACCAGGTGCATGAAGAACACATAGCACAATGCTACACTATCAAAATGAAAAAAAAAAAAAAACAAAAATTAAAGTCTTACTTTCAGTGTGTATGAAGAGCTGTGAATTAAATATGGAGTGGCCAACTGATAGGAATGCATCGTTCCGATCAGCAGCAAGAGGAGTCTATGGAACTGTATGCTGTTTGCTTTCTGATGTTGTTTTTTTCCATCATTTCTCTAACTCCTGCTGCAGCATCCCATTGTCCTGCTTCAGCATACATGTTGTACAGCAATATATATGGAGCTGAGCTTTCAGGTTCCAGTCTCATCAATGCTTCAGCAGCAACTCTAGCTAACTCTACATTATTATGCAGCCTACAAGCACCTAGTAATGCACCCCAAACTTCCTTATCTGCCTCAAACGGCATACTCTTGATTAAATCCATGGCTTCCTCAAACTGACCGTGTCGAGCCATATTGTCAATCAGGGAAGCATAATGTTCAATTCCAGGCTCAATGCCATATTCACTTACCATGGACTTAAAATATGCCCAACCTTCATCAACTAATCCTGCGTGCCTACATGCACTCAAAACAGAAATGAATGTTATATAGGTTGGCTGAACTTTGTTCTTCTTCATCAATTCAAAGAATCCTAAAGCCTCTAAAGCAAAACCATGTGATGCATATCCTCCGATCATTGCATTCCAAGAGATTACATCTTTTGGAGATTTCAACTCATCAAAAATGGTCCGTGACTCGACCAGTGCCCCGCATCTTGAATACATTGTAATGAGAGAGTTCTGTATAGGTACATCTGGAATTACAGTCTTAGAGACCAGCTGATGAATCTGCATACCTAATTGCATATCCACAAGCCCGGTACAGACACTGAGAACTGAAGATAGTGTGTGTCTATCAGGTTTCTCTCCTTCACCTAGCATCCGTATGAAAAACTTAATTGCTCCTTTGTAATCCTCATTTTTCTCATACCCTGCTATTAAGGCGTTCCATGAAACCAAATGTTTCTGGGGCATCATCTCGAAATAATCACGAGCAAGCTCTAACTTACCCATCTGAGCATAGCCTGATATCATTGAATTCCAAGACAAGTTATCCGGCTTAGGCATCATATTAAAAAGATTTAAGGCCTCCTCCATATCTAATATTTGAACATAGCCATTAATCATGGTATTCCAAGAAATAGTATCTTTATCCACCATTTGATCAAAGAGCTCCCTAGCAGATAAAATATCTCCTGCCTTCACATGACACATGATCATCGAGTTCCATGTCACCACATTCCTTTCAAACACCCCATTTCTCCCATCTGCTTGGACGCTGTTAAATGGGATTTGATTAAATAGTCTTCGGGCATCATCTACCCTTCCCTTCTGACCATACCCCGCAATCAAAGTATTACAAGAAGGAATCAAATCTTCACTCCAGCCGTCCCTATTCCCACATTCAATCAAAACCCTGGCAGCTTCATCCAATTCACCATTTTGAACTAAACCAGACACAAATGCATTAACAGAAGCAGAATCCCTTTCAGGCATCCTCTCAAAATACTGAGTAGCACTTAAAGTATCACCGTTACGGAAAAACCCAGTAATCATAGCATTCCAAGAAACCACATTCCTTTCAGGCATACTCTCAAAAAGCCTTATGGCTTCATCCATCTTGCCACTCTTGGCATACCCGCTAATCATTGTATTCCATGAAACTACATCTCTCCTGGGCATTTTTTCAAACAATTTTTTCCCTTCCTCGAGAAAATTGTACCCCAAATATGAAGCGTAACCAGAAATCATCAAGTTCCAAGAAACGATATCTCTCTCAGGCATTTCATCGAAAAGCTTTCGCGCCTGGGTCATTTCTCGTCGTTTAACATACCCACTAATCATGGAATTCCACGTTACCATGTTTCTTTCTCCCATTTTATCAAACATGGATCTGGCTTCGTGAATTTTGCCGGTTCTTACTATATCGGAAAGCTTCTTGTTCATTGCATACAAGTCATTGGCTTTAGAAGAAGCTGCTTTGGGTGTTAAAGTAGACGAAAAACGCAAGGGATTCAGCAAGCAACGCCGCAGAACCATGGTTCTAAAGCCCGAAACACCAGTAGCAGCAGATCATCGCTCAATGATTTGGAAAACGAGACCATTGGTTTAGTCCCAACGATTAATTAATTAGGAATTCGATTGGCAACGTCTACCTTTTTCACACTTTGTACCAAAAAAAAAAAGTTAAATTCCATGGTTAGTCCCTGTACTTTGACAAAATCTAAGATTTAGTCTTTGCACTTAAAAAGCTTAAAAATTAAATGCTCTCCATGATAAAGTCCAAATCCAATATTAACACTATTAGTATTTTCTGTTATAATTGAGTAGACTATTTTCATATGACGTGATATATGATTAATAATAAATTAACATGTTAAGTTGACAAATTTTGACAAAAACTACTATTGATGTTGATGATTACTTAACTACGGTTTTTAAATTGAAAAGTAAAAACAAAATTTGAATTTTAAATTTTAAATATAGGGATTAAATCTTAAATTTTGTAGGAGTACAAGGACTAATAGCATATTTTAACCCAAAAAGTAAAAAATGCTTAATTCATAATTTAGCCCTTAAAGTATACTTATTTTCCTACTTTAATACCTAAAATATTCTTCTATTATGTTTTTAGTCTAATTCTTAAATAAACATTAAGAAAAATTTCCACCAATCACAAGATGTCACGTGGTGGCTTCTTTAATTATTTTTTGTTCAAAATATATATTATTATAAAAATATCTGGTAAAATAAGCAAAATATGTTGATTTCGTTTTTTAATTAGACATTTGGGTTGTTTTTTTTATTCAGGGAAATAGGCCGATTTTAGGAGAGAAGGAAATACGTCCAGCTAGGTGCGCTTTCTGCACAAGTTGTAGGAAAGCTTGGGTTCGCTTTCCATTTCTCTCTCCTAAAAACCCTAATTAGTTTTATTTTTGGAAGGGTTTAGCGCTAGTTTAATTTTTGGAAGGGTTTAGGGTTTTCTATTGAAAATGTAAAAGTTTATAAGTAGATTTGAGGGGTCGAGGATGTGATAACGAGTTTCAGAACACATACATTTCATATGTCATGGCAGGATAGGACCACCACCTCAGAAACCTATCGTGGGGAAATCTAGTTTCGGGGGTAATAATGCCTGATAAGATTAGAGGTTGAAGTCTAGGTAAAGGTCTTAGTCAGCAGCCGTGATTGGGTCACGGGTTCGAGTATAATCGGGGGGCCAGGTGATGGTCGTTACACGGTCAGGAGTTCAAGCTTTTTGGATACCCACAAACAATGCCTTATATATACCATACATAAGATTGATGTCATAATCATATGGAAAAACTTTGGGGCTTCTGGTGTAATCAACGTAATTTTTTTCTTTATTTCCAAATAGTCGATATCTTTGACCTTTCATTATTATCCGAAGGCTGACACCGAGGTGGATACAAGAGGGCTTTCAGGTGGAGAGTGGATGTTCCAGCACAGTAGAGGTCAAAGTCAGACAAACAGCTATTGTAGTTACTAATGGCTTGTTTAATAAAGAAAAATGTCGTTGCCCTGAAAAGAGCATCATCTTTACTGCATCGTAACAGCCACTCCCCACCTAAGTTCTCTTGCGTCTATAATGATTCTGACATTAGAATAAGAAGGAAGGTTAAAGGTACTGATTGCCTGGAAATAAAGAAAAAAATTATACCGATTATAGCGGTAAGTCCTAGAGGTTTTTCGTATGAATATGCCCTCAAACTTCTGTATGGTATTTATAGGGCACATTTTTGGGTATCCGAAAAAATTAAGCTCATGGCCGAGTAATGACCTTCAACTAACTCAATCGTTATACCCCGATCCATTATCGCATAACGGTCATCAATTAAAGCCTCCACGTAGGCTTCTAACCTTGACCGTAGAAAGCAAAACCACTCCGAACTTGACTTCCTTGCAATAGGCTTCAGAGGTAATGGTCTCCAATCGACATGATATATGAAATGTGTGTGGTTCAGAGTGATATCGCATCACTGACGACTCAAAAATATCTTGAACATTAAAGAAATATTTTTAGCGATCAGATTGTTAGGATCAAAAAATAATTTATGAAGTAGAGGTGGAGAGTGTGTGGTAAAAGATGTTTGAGGGGCAATTGAAGCTTGGTGTGTGAGACCCTTTTTTTAAGCGCAGGAAAGGGTTTGTTTGCAAAAAATTCTTTCATTAAAAATGCATTGCAGGAGAGAATAACATATTCGAAATGTGATTAAAGCAACTAAAAAAATATGAAACATCAGACTTTAATTATGGGAAGAAGAATTTTGTTAAAGAAAACACAGCCAACTGAATGAGCCTTCCTTTCGAAAAAATTTCTTTCCTGTTGAGGGTACAAGCAACTTTTCAGGATACCCGAGAAGCACATTATAAGATGCAGAATAATTGGGGAGTACGTGTGTAAGTGGAAAATAATTTCGTCTCTCTATAAGAAAATCGGGATGCAAACGATAAAAAATATTCCTGTCCACATACTTATGTTACGTGTAACACCCCTAACCCAAATCCGTCGCGAGAACAGGGTTACGGAGCATTGCCAGATATTAAAGATTAGATAACAGACATTTCACATTATACAATATTCATATAAAAAATTGATCATTAAGTCCCTTATAAAAGCCCTCGAGGCCCAAAATATGTAATACAAATAAGTCGGCACTAAGTCGGGAACTCGGAGAATTTTTTGTAAAATTTCAAAATATTTCCTAGGTGCAGGGGGCACACGCCCGCATTTCAGGCCATGTGGGCTTTCGATGTGAGGCACACAGCTGTGTCTTAACCCATGTCATGCCTGTGTAACTCTCTGACTTGGGTCATACGGCCAAGTCACACATTCGTGTGCTAGGCCGTGTGCCATAGACAGCTGAGACACACACCTATGTCTCTGCCCATGTGAAATTACTTGAGCATTTTGTTTCTCAATTTTAAGGATGCAGGGAACATATGGCAAAATCACACGCCCGTGTTCTAGGCTATGTGTCACATACGGCTGAGACACACGCCAGTGTCTCTGGCCATATGGACGAAAATAGGTCATTTCCAAGCCACATTTCTAACCCAAAATTTACCATCAACTTTGTCAATCATTTTAGACATTAGCATGCTATATCGAGGCATTCAAATCAAACCAAAACCAAGTTTTAAGCATGTCATTTTACCACATACATCTTAGTATCCAAACCTACCATATTAATCAAATCACATGTTTGCAAACTTATGCCAAACATTCTATCTTAACTTATCCATCAACAGTTCTATAATCTTACCATCACTTTACCATGTTAATACATATAAACCAAAACAAGGCCATATTTATACATACCAAAGTACATAAAATATTAGCCATTCCAATGGCTAATCACAATTCAACATTTACATGTCAACATTGATTAATTAACCTATACATGCCATTATAACCGGGATTAATTTACCTTTTGTACTGACTAGGCCGATAGATAATGTGAAGAATCTCCGCCAAGCTTCCAACTCAATGAGCTTCTGAAGTACTTAAAAACGGGGAAAACAAAATAGAGTAAGCTTTTAAGCTTAGTAAGTTCGTATAACCTGGAATTTAACTTACTAATATTTTATATATAAGGTAAACATACAATTCATTCCAAATCGTGTTGGCCAAATGCTTAAACACATATCCTTAATAACCATGTTAGTCATGTAACCTATATAACAACTCACAATCACAAATTTTCACAATCATCAAGCAAGATTCATACACATATGTTTTCCATCACATATTTTAATATATCATGAATGAACAAAGTCATCAAGCATGTTTCATATTCATGTATCAAGTACATCATGCTTTAATATATCTAGTGATATAATTTCCATGTTCCTATATTTTTTTTCACATCATATATCCACGTAACATGTACAAATCATGTCCATGTATTTCAGACATATCTAAGTAATAATAAAGTGTACAAAACTATATTCCATCAATTCGTATTATCCGTCAATTCGTATTCAGGAATGCTCATTGAGCATTTAAACGGGAAGCTCTTTCGAGCCATATAACGGGAAGCTCATGTAAGCCAATAACGGGTAGCTCTGAAAAGTCATTAATCGGGAAGCTCTGGAAAGCCATTAACAGAAAGTTTCAAGTGAGCCAATATCGGGGAGCTCTGGAGAGCCATTAATCGGGAAGCTCACAAAGAGCCTTTATTCAGGACACTCATAAAAGTTGCACCAATACGTATCAACTTCCACAAATGATCTGGAAACACACCTAGCGTACTTGGGCGATCGATTGGTCCCTGGGAAAAGAGTGTTCCATCGAATCTTTTAGACCTTTGAACAATGCAGAGATGCTTTTCAGCACTGTAAGCCCTTAGTCCAAATTGATGGCAACTGGTTGTACGAGAGGTATCAACATCGTTTGTTGCTTGTCGTTGCTTAGGACAATAATTAGAGGATTCTGCCAATAGCATTTGTGATAACTCTTGGAGAAACAATAGATGACTAAGATTTCTTCCTCAGTCGATTGCACTTCCATATTTGCTTCCAGCTTGACATATGTGTCATATCGGATAAGGGACCAGAAATATTATCCATGATTAAGTGTCATGGTAGCCTCTGGGATCGCACCCATCATCGGTACTGGCCCGCTTGTGTAAATCTAACTGATAGGTGGGAAGTAGTTAGGCTTTTCATGCCATGTGCATGGCATAGGTCGTTAAGGGCTTCGTTGGGCCGAAATAGGCCGAGAAGGCCCAACGAGCTCGTAGGCCTCACACAGATTAAATCTAGATAAGTGATAAATTTTAGACTAGGCTATGTAGGTCACATAGCCGTAGCTAAATTTGGGCTAACTGGGTCACACGAGCGTGTGGGCCCACTTGGGCCTAATAATAGGTCTTAGGCCCATTTACTTCGTTAGGTCTGTTTAGGTTATTTAAGTCGCTCGAGTCGACTGTGGACCTTTTGAGAGGTTGATTATCTGTACCGAGACTCCAGAGGGTAAAATGACCAAAATACCCCTGAGGGGTAAAAAATGACTATTCTACCCCTAATGGGTGGAAATGACTATTATACCTTAGAGGTAGGTTAATTGATGAGTGTGTAATATATGTATGACCGTATCTGAGTATGAAACCTTGCAACAAAATATTATGACATGGCTACTGCATTGGGGTTGGGATTCTGATTTGAAGGAAGTATTGTTCTGATGGCTTTGTCACGTATTCTGATATTAGTGGCTACGCCACGTTTACCACTATTAGCAGTTTTGTTGCGTTACTATTAGCAGTTGTGTTGCGATATTGGTGAGTTGGCTGGGTGGGTCGATTTAATCCCCACATGGTGAGTTGGTTGGTACTGGTGGTGAGTAGGATGGATTGGGTTGGGTTGCATACCTATGTTATGATTATACTGTTTTGGGCATAGGCCCACACTATTACTGTATAGGGTTTAGGCCCAGACTGTACTGTTAATGAATAGGGCTTAGGCCCAAACCGTTACTGTATGCACTGTTACTGTTGACTGATAAGGATTACACACTGAGTTTTCGTAAACTCACCCTTCTTTTAACTGTGCAGGTAATCCACAGCCTTAGACGATTTAGAGCCACGAGAGACTCAGTGTTGTTAATAACTCAATTTATTTAAGCTTTCATATTTGGGTTTTAGTTATGTAATAAGGCCATTTGGGGTTTTTTAACTTTTAATAGGCTTTCGATTTCTTATATTAAACTGCTAGTGTAGGAAAATTTGAATTTTCAAACTATTCACGGTTTTCTAAAGAACACGAGCTTTAAATAACAAAGTTTTCAAAAGAGTTTCCACAATTTAAGTTGAATTAATATCCTAAAGGCAAATATTTTGAGCAAACGTATGTGACGAGATGATTTACTAACCCTGTACAAAAAGTTTTACTTTTAGAAATAAACTTTTATCGACAACTCAATTTTTGAATGACGCTTTGATGCAACACATCAGATTTGGCTGTAGCATCTAAGCCGGGTTTGGGGTGTTACATTTAGTGGTATCAGAACCAGGTTACAAAACTCGGCTGTGGAATGGGTTTTTTTGGATTTGAATGTAAAATGTTGTGGCTGGTAATATGGCATACTGACTCTCCGGCACTAAATTGGTAAGTTTTTTTTACACTGATTATTGTTATGAACTAAAATGTATTATTGAAGACTACCATAAGTAGTAGAATTACACTGAAACTCTGTAATTAGAGTAGACTGAGATTATAGAAGACTAACAACTGTAGAAGATTCTGTTCTGCGAAAACAAACTCTAACTGCTAATGTTCATAACACATTGTTATTAATTATTGAAATTATAAACTGATTCATAAGACTTTAAAACAGACAATTCGCTATAGATATGAGCACGAGAGGTACTCGCGGAAGGGGTACACGAGGTCGCGATAGAGGCCGAGGAAGTGCTAGAGCTAGGTCTTCAGCATCGGGCCACATGCCGGCTAGGGAGGCACTAGCCTCTCCAGTAACTAGGTCAGGGTCTCATGACTGAGTAGCTGAGGATGATGCTTTATCTCAAGCAATGCTAGAGCAAGTATTGGATCTGTAGGCCGGAGGTCAATTTCGGAGCGACTCCGATCTAATGGAGCGAAAATTTTTAAAGGTGTTTCGGGTGTAGGCCCGAATGTGGCAGAATATTGGTTAGAGGCTATCGAGCGAGTAATGGATGACCTTGACTGTACTTCAGAGAAAAAATTAAAAGGGGTAGTGTCTTTATTGCCTGATGAGACCTACCAATGGTGGCTCACTGTGAGAGAAGGTACGCAAACTGACCATTTGACATGGGATTTCTTCAAAGCAGCCTTTTCAGGGAAGTATGTAGGCGCAAGTTATGTAGACGCCTGAATGAAAGAATTTCTGAATTTGACTCAGGGGAATAAAATCGTAGTGGAGTACGAGACAGAGTTTTTGCGGTTGAGTCGGTATACAGGCGGGATAGTGGCAACTGACTATGAACACTGTGTACAGTTTAAGGATGGCCTCTAGGACGAGTTACGTATTCTGATAGCCCCGTAGAGAGAGCGGAACTTTGCTGCCCTTGTGGAAAAAGTAAAAATTACTGAGGAAGTAAAGTGCTCTGAGTGCCAAAACAGTGAGAAAGATAGGGTCAAAAATAAAAGTCTGAGCGCCTCAGGTTCTTTTGGAAGGCCTGTAAAGAGGGCCAGGTTTGATGGACCAGTCCGAGCAATTTTTGGTATTGTTGCAAGACTGCAGCCTTACGCCGATTGTAGGAGAGCACACTAGGGTGAGTGTTGGAAACAAACTGGGGCATGATTTAAATATGGGTCTATGGATCATCAGGTTAAGAACTGTACTCAAGGGTTTACTCGGATGCAAGCTGAGGACAGGGTCGTATTCAGCCTGTGAGAGGTGGTCAACAGCCATCGAGAGACCGAGGTTATGCCAGAGGTGGAAACGGGTTTGGTCGAGGTCATGAAGCATCAGGCAAAGGTGCTGGAAACACTGAGGTGAGACAGCCAGCCTTAGTCTATGTTGCTTGTCTCCAAGAGGATGGGGATACCCCTTATGTCATAACTGGTACGTTCCTGATTTATAATTTACCATACACTTCTTTAATTAATATTGGGTCTACACATTCGTATGTTACGTGTACTGTGTCTAAGACATTAGATATTTAGTCTGAAAATACAGTTAGTGAAATGACTGTGTTGAGTCTACTGGGACAATCGGTTGGGGTGAGTAAGTTGTTCAAAGATGTGCCCTTAGAAGTCCAAGGGGCGGTCCTTTGACAGATTTGATGGAACTGCCATTTAGGGAATTTAATATTATGTTGGGCATGGATTGGCTAGTGAAACACCGTGCGAAATTGGATTGTGCTGCCAAGCATATGGTGTTGAAGTTTATAGAGGATGAGGAGGTAACAGTGATAGGAGGAGCGAAGAGATTATTTGTCTAATGTGATTTCTACGTTAAGGGCCGAGAAGCTGGTTCGAAAATGTTACGAGGCATTCCTAGCATATATTAGTATTTTCGATTCTAAAGGTCCTTCTGTGAGAGATGTCAGAACTGTCAAAGAGTTTTTGGATGTATTTCCTGAAGAGCTTCCGGGATTGCCTCCATATCGTAAGGTTGAATTCGGTATTGAACTCCTACCTGGAACAGCTCCAGTGTCCATTGCCCCTTATAGGATGGCACCGAAAGAGCTGGTAGAGCTAAAGGCTCAAATTCAAGAGCTATTGGATCAAGGATTCATTCAACCGAGTGTGTCTCGATAGGAAGCACTGGTGTTGTTTTTTAAAAAGAAGGATGGATCCATGTGCATGTGCATTGATTATCGTCAATTGAACAAGCTGACTATCAAGAATAAGTACCCTTTACCGAGGATCGATGATCTGTTTGACCAGCTGCGAGGAGCTACGATTTTCTCTAAGATAGATATTCAGTCTGGGTATCATCAGCTAAAGGTTAAGGTGGCTGACGTGTATAAAACTGTGTTTAAAACTCGTTATGGTTATTACGAGTTCCTGGTGATGCCGTTTGGGTTGACGAATATACCAGCAACTTTCATGGATCTAATGAACCGAGTATTCCAGTCTTATTTAGATCAGTTCGTAGTTGTGTTTATAAAAGATATCTTGGTGTATTCAAGAACCGAGGAGGAGCATGATGCACATCTTCGTATTGTTTTACAAGTTCTAAGGGAAAAGCAGCTTTATGCAAAGTTCAGCAAGTGTGAATTCTAGCTGCGAGAAGTGACATTTCTAGGACATGTAGTGTCGGCAGAGGGAATTAGGGTGGATCATTAGAAAATTGAAGCTGTAGTGGATTGGAAACCACCAAAGACGGTATCTGAGATTCAAAGCTTTTTTGGTCTGGTTGGGTATTACAGACGTTTTGTTGAAGGATTTTCATTGATTGCTGCACCTCTGACTAAGTTACTGCATAGAGGGGTACCGTTTAATTGGACTGATAAGCAATAAGAGAGTTTTGAGAAATTGAAGGATGTTTCGACTAAGGCCCTTGTTTTGATACAGCCAGAGTCTGGGAAGGAATTTACTGTTTACAGTGATGCGTCGCACATTGGCTTGGGTTGTGTGTTTATGTAAAATGGTAAGGTGGTTGTTTATGCGTCTCGTCAGCTCAAGCTTCACGAGACAAATTACCTCACTCATGACTTGGAATTAGTTGCGGTGGTGTTTGCACTGAAGATTTGGAGACATTACTTATATGGTGAAAAGGCAATTATTTACACAGATCATAAAAGCCTCAAATATCTTCTTACTCAAAAGGAGTTGAATCTTAGGAAACGAAGGTGGATAAAGTTGCTTCAGGACTACGATTGTTCAATTGATTATCACTCTGGTAAAGCTAATGTGGTAGCTGACTCACTGAGTCGTAGGGTTGTATCTGATTTGAGAGCAATGTTTGCTCGTCTCAGCCTGTTCGATGATGGTAGCCTGTTAGTTGAACTACAAGTGAGACCGACTTGGATTGATTAAATTAAGGAGAAACAGTTGCTAGATGAGTCACTAGCTTCTCATTTTCGACAAGTTGAGAATGGTGAGACCACATATTTTGGGCTAAATGAGAAAGGAGTATTATGCTTCCATGGAAGAGTATGTATACCGAGGGATTTTAATCTGAGGCAGGCAGAAACAAGTTATATCGAGATTTTCGTGAGCTGTACTAGTGGCTAGGGTTGAAACGTGAAGTTACTGAGTATGTGAGTAAGTACCTGACATGCCAGCAAGTTAAGGTTGAGTATCAATTACCTTCTAGGTTACTACAACCAATTAAAATTTCACTCTGGAAGTGGGAGAGGGTAACTATGGATTTTGTGAGTGGGCTACCCTTGACGCCGACTAAGAAGGATTCGATATGGGTGATTGTGGACCGATTGACTAAATCTGCCCATTTTATACATGTCCGTACGGA
This sequence comes from Gossypium arboreum, assembly GCF_025698485.1. Lineage (NCBI taxonomy): Eukaryota > Viridiplantae > Streptophyta > Magnoliopsida > Malvales > Malvaceae > Gossypium > Gossypium arboreum. The sequence goes on from NC_069081.1 coordinate 6,334,706, forward strand.
TTATTTGTTACAGAAATTGGCCAAGTTATATGTGGCTGAAATTGTAAGACCGCATAGTGTACCTATTTCTATCATATCTGACAGAGATCCTAGATTCACATCTCGATTCTGGAAAAACTACACGAGGATTTGGGTACAAGGCTGGATTTCAGTACTGCGTTCTACCCTCAGACAGATGGGCAGTCAGAGAGGGTGATTCAAATACTGGAAAACATGTTAGCAGGTTTTGTAATTGATTTTAGAGGTAGCTAGGAGGATTATTTACCGTTGGCAGAGTTTGCTTATAACAACAACTACCAGTCCAGTATTCGAATGGCACCATTCGAGGTATTGTATGGTTGTAGTTTTATTGGACCTTACCGAATACTTAGGTGGGTGGGACCAGTCGCGTATTAACTTGAGTTGCCTCTAGAGTTAGATGGGAGTCATAATGTGTTTCATGTTTCAATACTGAGGCTGTACTGTTCTGATCCCTTGCACATTGTATCAGTTGAAGAAATCGAGGTTAGACCTAATTTGACTATCGAGGAGGAACAGGTGTAGATATTGGATCGTGATGTTAAGGTATTAAGAAAGAAATTTGTTCTACTGGTCAAAGTGCTTTGGCGTAATCATGGTTCAAAGGAAGCCACGTGGGAGCCTGATGAGGCGATGCAGCAGCAATACCCTCACTTATTCTGAACAGGTAAATTTTGAGGCCGAAATTTCTTAAAGGGGGTAGAGTTGTAACGCCTCAAATTTGGGCCTAAAAGTATTGGGCCTTGATTATGGGTCCGTAGGGAGGTTGTATATAAGTAGTTAATTGTGCAAGGAAATGACACAACTATGTATCTACTTTAGTGGTTAAGTGCTCTGTAAAGTGTTTGAGAAATCTTAAGTTCAAACCTAGGCTTTAGCAAAAATTTTAGTTTTAAGTGAATAAAACCCTAGATGCATGGATGATGGCCTTTTAAATTATTGTGTTAAGTAAATGACACAAGGAAGCATGTGGTCTAGCAGTTGTGGCGTCATTAAAGTTGCAAAGGAGCCTAGGTTCAAGTCTTGGAACACTAAAATAAATTACAAGAGCCAAGATTTGAACCCAGGCTCCCTTGTAACCTTAATGACTCCACAACCACTAGACTACATGCTTTATTGTGTCATTTACTTAACACAATAATTTAAAAGGCCATCATCCAAGCATTTAGGGTTTTATTCACTTAAAACCAAAATTTTTGCTAAAGCCCAAGTTTGAACCCAAGATTTCTCAGACACTTCACAGAGCACTTAACCACTGAAGCAGATACACAGTTGTTTCATTTCCTTGCACAACTACGGACCCATACTCAAGGCCCAATACTTCTAGGCCCAAATTCGGGGCTTTTCACATCTATTACATAGACACATGCAGTACTCTTCTATCGATGACGATCCCATTGTGCGACTGTGTCCCATCCTATGCTGCTGTTATGGCGATCATCGTGCCCTCTTGTACCGAATTTGCCTTCTCTTTTTCGGTGATAGAAAATACGACTTGCCAGCGAGTCTGAACCATGACATGTACTCGAAAACTACCGTCGTGTCCGTTGAGAAAAATGGTTCATAGACAGGTAAGGATTGTATCTTGCGCTCCCAAGCCTCGATGTGCTCCTCATGTCGTTGCGCTTAATTGTTATTGTTCTTCCCCCGTATGTCCACCTTTTGCAGGTCATTCAAGTCTCGCGGTGGCAGCGAATTTCATTGTATCCACCCAAACTGTCGCAACACCAGGTCTGATTCGTGCATTTCCACTGTCGCATACACTACCAACAACACATTGGCGTCCCACATCTTCCGATTGGCCAGCACTTCTGGCTGAATGCAAATTATGGCATCGGAGTCAACTACGACATCCATTCAAACTAAAAAGCAAAATTCCAAATATCTTTAAGTATGAAATTTTTTTATGAATCATTACGTAAGTAATATAAATTCGAAAGAATCAGTAACTAACCTCGACTTTTGAGCGTTAGTCTAAGATTAGCATTAAATCTTCCAACTTCTCGGGTAGTCCCACAGAACTCGGCCCATGACTCCACCTGTATAAGCGATATGTTAGTCGAAACGTATAATAAATAGAAAAAGTTTTCCTATACAAATTATGTATTTATTATTAAATGATGTTTACCTCAGTCACTCTAGGGCGTAGAAATGGTAGTTGCCACCCAGCCTACAACTGCAGCAGGAGTAGGTAACCACTAATCGACATCTTATTCGGTACCATGGCTTGACACATCTCTCGGTATAACGTGGACAAGATGGCCGATCCCCAATTTAGTTTTCCGCACTCATTGAAGTCCACTAGATGTAGTAGACACCTTACGTGCACCAAATTTTGAGATTTGTTGGGCATTAAAATGCCCCTGATTAACCTCATGATGAATGCTTTGGCATATTGTTTTATGACCTCTTCCGTTTGGTCTTGAGGGAACTCGTCAAAATTGCTCTCCAACCAGTCGGTCGATATCTAACCACCTTCGAACTTGTCTGAAACCTTCCCCAATAGTGCTCTGCAAAGATCCACTTTATCCGGAACGACCCTTGATCCCGTGATGACTGACCCATCCGTTTACAGACCGAGTTGTAGTGCTACATCCTCAATTGTGATTCTACACTCGCCACATGGAAAGTGGAAAGTGGAAAGTGTTTGTTTCGAGCCTCCATCTTTCTACCAATGTGTTGATTGGTGTGTGTTTCGGGCCTCCATTTTTCCACCAACACGGCAACGTTAAAAAAGTCATTGCATGGTGCCGTTGGGGAAAGCGTGTCTCTCTCTCCTGAAATCTACATATTTTCCAAAATAAATAAATAAAAACGACAGAAAGGCCTAAATAAAAATTAAAATCAACATATATAGCTAATTTTGCCAAATATTTTTTCTTAATTAAATAATTCCTTCATCGTTGAAACCTATTTCTCTCATTCTGTATTTCTTGTCACCATGGATGTGAGCTTAATGCTTCAACCCCAAATTTTGAGCATTGTATAAATTAATGGTCATCAAAAAAACAAGAGCTTGATTTGGTTTTCTATCTATTAAAGACGAGCACAAAGCTCAAAAAGCAAGTTTATTCATCTTCTATCCATTTAAGTTGTTCTCAGGCAAGCTTAAAAGCCCGACCTTGAAAATTACGTGATTGCATGAGAGAATCAAAGAAGATTTTATGTGAAAAGTTAGGCTTTCCTTCAGAGTTACTACAAAAACTCCTTTGCAATAACTACGCTACATTTTTGTCATTGTAAGTAGAACAAAATCCACCGAAGATTTACTATTTTAACTCCCAAACAATTCAGATTATTGGGATTTTCGTACCATTAATATGAATTTTGACCAAACAACAGAGATTGAAATTGGGTTGTTCGGTAGAGGTGGGGATTTTCAAGCTATTTCATTCGAGGTGAGGAAGCCAAAAACCAATCGGTCTAGGTTTTGTCGGTTCCCATTGTTGATTTCATATTCATAAAGGCACCACTCGAAATGGTTTTGTGGGGTTTTGGTATGATCTCTTCAATCTTCTAAATTCATTCTTAATTTCGAATTTTGAGAGAAGATGAAATGAGTGGTTGATTTTTTAGAGTGATAGAGAAACAATAATAAAAAGTAATTTTAATTTTAAAAAATTTTCATCTTAGACGATAAAACAAGTACCTCGGCATTCCTCGATATTATGAACATTTTGTTTTTCTAAATGGAAGTTAAAATTTGAGCTAAAAAACATAATAGAGTACCAAAAAAGTTAAGGCACCAACAGAACATGAACTTGGGCCACCTCCTCTCCAATCAAAAATATGATTTAATCAATTTTGCATTTAGAAAGATAGAAGTTACATCCTCCCAAGCGAAGCATGAGGGTTTTAACAGTTTCATTTAATCTTACACCAACCAAGAACTTTACTACAACAATATCATCTATATATACAACGTTCCAAGATATTTTTACATAGTTTCTAAAACCATGGCATCCACCATATATACATCTTTCCAAGATTCTTGTGAGAAACTGCCTCTGCAATCAAACGACGAGCCTGACCTTCTACAGCTAGTGGTAGAGACGGTGCTGCTCCTACACCGACAACCACTCCTTGCAACCTTGCTTCAATATTGCTTATGGCCCGCTGCACCACAATAAACACACGCATGCTTTAGTTGTTAGGCTATATTCCATAAACCTTTTTGCATGACAATGTTGAACTAGTTAAAAGGTGCAAATAGTGAACCAACTGCAGAAGAGATGATCCAAACCTGTGCATGTGGATTCTGAACTTCTACACCACTGGATTTGTGAGATTTTGTCCACTCTACAAGAGGATCATGAATGAAAGTTTCAAGAACACTCATCAAGGTCTCCCTATGTGTCCTCAGAACTGAAAGTGTTATTTCACAAATCCTCAAAAAGATGCCCTCATATCCAGTGATGCCCAGTCCATCAATCATGTTCTGTGGGTTCCATGTCAAATGAAAACAACACAAATGAAAACAGAGGATTAAAACGCATGTGATCTAAAAATTACAAATGATGCGCTACTATGTTCTGAAAAACGAGATTGGGAATAAGACTAAGATTGTCATTCAACAAATTCAAGTAATTGCATGTAGAAACATAAAATGTCAACATACCACAGAATCCAGTGATTGTGCAAAAATTGCATGTACTAAAGACTATTTACCTGCGTTAGCCTGAAAGGCACCAGCTCAGGCTTCTCCAATTGCAATCCCTTATCAAATAAGCAACTAAAATCGACGTGAACACAGTCACCTGTGGTAGAATCGAAAAGAATGTTCTCCCCATGTCGGTCACCCAGACCCACAATATGCCCAACCATAGACCAAACAGCTGTTGTGTGAGCATAAGCAACTCGAGCTCTAAACCAAGCAGCGGGCTCTGAAAAAGTAGTTAAAAACCATTGGTGGAAAACTGGTGGGAACATTGGAAGAATCTTGTTCTTCAACATCTCATCTTCCGGTATTTTACCAGAGCATTGATCATAAATTCGTTTAATTTGGGGATTTGTTTTCTGCCTGTCAAATTTGCCACATGTGATGTAAATGTCTTGAAGAATATGACGGAGGCCTCGAGTATGGGGTACCCATTCCACCATGCCACAGTCCTCTGTAAGAGGAATCACTGCAAACGTACGAATGTAAAGCTTCCTCCTACGGCTTTCAGGATATTTTGATAGTAAACGGTTTATCATTGCAGTAAACTCCATCATGCGGGCATCTTTCCTGAGGTCATCTTTGGGCTTGCAGAGGAATGGACGTTCAATGCCATCACTGCCCAATAATACAATCTGAAAATACAACAATGGCATCAAGGTTACAAAGATGTAGCATTTCACTATTTAGACTCCACAGGCAGTTGGTTGAGAGAATGTGATAGAGAACACATCCACCAATACCATAAAACCCTAAAAAAACTACTGAAGCACATGAAATAACTATCTAGTTCAGAAGTCTCCCTGACTTGAAGTATTGAATCTAGACCAGACTATATTTAAAAAAAAAAACAGAATAAGAGCATAATTCAAGAAAAGGGATTAAGTGGGCTACACATGGCATTTCCAACTTATCCCTGTTGTACAAATATGGGAAATCTAATTTAAACTTTGTAATACTTTCTCAGACAACCTTATCTCCAACCAAAATAAACAAGCACAAGAAAATATATTAAAGAAAAATTTCCCTCCTTTGGAAAAGCAGGAAATGTGAATTACGTACTTTCTTAGGCCGCTGAAGTGATGAAAGAATCTCAGCCTCATCAGCTATGCCAGATATCGTAGGAAGCTCCACACCAGCAAAGATATCAGAAGAAAGAGATTCAGTGAGATCCACATCATAGGTTGGCAGACTGACAGTAAGAGATTGTTGAATTGGCATGATAATTCCAAGAGGCATCATCCTTTTCAATGCACTAAATTCAGTTGAGATATTAATAGTCCTCGATTTTGGCTGGCCCGCATGGAAACACAGCTTGATAAGATGATCAACCAGGCTAGCAAACTGCACAAACAAATTATTGCCATTAGTTCCTTGGCTAAACGCTTTTCGTGCAACTTGAATGATTTCTGCAGCTGCTTCCCGCCTAGAAGGAACTGTGGACTTTGAAACTGCTGCCATAATCCATAGTGCTTGTTGTGGATATTGCCGGACAACAGAAATGATGATGTTTTTGACCAATTTAACAATATCTTCATTTTGGTGGCAAATTCTAGACACCAGCTGAGGTAAGACTGTTAACCATTGATAAGTTGGCAAATCTTTCAAACAGCCTCGCATTATACTAGTTACCTGCCAAACGATGAATCAATTAAGTGTCAATCATTAAGGAATAGCTCAAAAAAGTGTCACCACACTTAAAAGAAATCAGAGATAAAAGTTCATTCTGAAGTGTTGAACCTACCTTCCCTTGGACGTTTTTCAAATCCCTATTAGAGGCAGCTGAACTTCGCTGATAAATGCTCCCAAAGTCAAACCACAAGGTTAACAACCTTGGAAGTGCTTGGAACAGATTTTTGTGGCCTCGATGAAGCCCCTTTGCATAGAATAACAGTACATCAGGAAGATTATACCACCAGTATTTCTCGGTGTTTGAGTTTGAAGAAGTAGCAACGGCAGAAGCTGAGGGAATCATCCTGGGACCTAGCTCAAAATTATCTTCTTGACGTTTCCTGGCATCAACAAGTACTTCATCACAATATTTAGCCATATAAAAGTACCCTTTCTCCCACTTGGGTTGCAGTTCCCTCACCCTTGAATAAAGACTTATCACATCCTCCTTCTGTTTCTGCCCAGTGCAATGAATCCACCTAGAATATAGGAGGAGGGTCTTTGCAATCTCTTGGTTCTCATTCATAGCTTGAGTATCACCAGGTAAAGGTTGTGGATTTAGCGGAACCAGTGAAAGGCTAGTAATTGATGATATTGCTGCAGATCCTACAACCTCCACTGGCATGTTCAGAAGAGATTGCTGCAACTCAGCAATGGCACCATCAGAGCGCCTAGTACTCCAAAGAAGCTTAGCCTTTTCCATGTGAACATTAGGCGCACCAGAAGCCTGTGCCTCTAGAATTGCTTGGTTGGCTGTTTCATAGTGGCCAGCCAAACGACAGAGCTTCGCATATTGAAGCCAACAGTAACCAACTTGAGCACCAAGGTTACTAGCACCAAAAACCAGTCTCCTGAAAGCCAACAATGGCTCCCTTGCCCAGAGTGATGGTTGTGTAAATCTGAGTCGACTCTCCCAGTTCTCCATGACTTTTGAAAATCCGAAATCACCCAAATGAAATGCTTTGTCCAGGAAAGATTCATCGATGAGAAGAGTATGGAAGTCCTCTAGCTCTCGTAGCAAGTGAAGTTTGACAATAATTGGATAAGCCCGTGTGTAAGAATCCATGCCAGCAGCTGCCAAAGGAGCAATGAGAGATTGTTTGGATAGTGCAATTTTCTCAGCAACAGAGAATTGATCCCTCTTCATCATTGCCTGCAGAATCTTTGCGACATCAAGGTCAAAAGAAGCATTACTTTCAGAGCTGCTGCATAGTAAGCCCTCTTCATCTGCTCCACTAAGGTACTCATTCATCAGGTCCCACCTTCCAAGCCTCCATGCAGCCTGCACACCTTGCATGCACCATGTTTTTTTGTATTTGGGTATTCTTGAAATTAAGCCATCCACATGAGTAACCATGGCCTGAAGATGACACATGTTTAATAAACAGTTGAGAACATCAGAATGCCTCTGAACAGAGGTCGGTTCCATCTGCAAGGCCTGCTCACAAACCGTCAAAACTTCTGCCCAGTTTCCAGCCTTTTTGTTTATTAAGAGTTGATCTTGTAAACTGTGCGACTTACGTAAGCATGCTAGTCCTGACAATCCATCAGGCTCATCCAGACAACTGTATATTTCCATTAGATATGAAATATCTTCATCCTCAAAAATGCCACTTCTCTCGGAAGCAGGATTAAAGGAACCTGATCTTCCTCTCACAAAAGATTCAAAATACATTAAGGACCTTGCATAAGCCTGACACCTGAAGGAAGCCCTAGCAAGGGTAACCTTTGGAATTGCACTTAAAAGCTCAGAAACATATTTACACTGTACAAGAAGTTGATCTTGACTTGCAGATAAAGCCAAACTTTGATCCTTTGACTTGGATGCCTGATGCCTTGAAGCTGATGATAAAGACTGAGAGAGAGCAAGCTCTTGTTTAACATCATCCACCCACTGACCAAGATTATCAAGAAGAGTAAAAACTGCTTGAATGCAAACTTCACTTTGTCGACCACTGACTCCATAAACAGCAGCTCCACTGTTCTCTGAAGCTGCAGCATTAAGAACTGATTGGATTTCTTCTGTAATACCATGCCGTGCCTCTTCTGTGCCATGACAGACAGCATTGAGGACTAAATATGGCAACAGATACATTGCTGTTTGCATATCATGGCGAACTATGCCTCGACAAGCATTAAAAATGCTTGCACGAGATCCAATTGCATGTGCAGTCAGCTTTTTTATCCAAGAGAAAATCCACCTCCTGAATGACATAGAAGGCCTATAAATTGGTCCAGCAGATGCAGAATCAGCCACGTTTGGAAGCTGAAATCTAGAGGTTAAGCAAGGGGCAATTATCTCTTTAACATAATTAGAAAACCGATCCCATAATTTCTGACCCCTACTACTGTTCCCACTGCTACTATAAGAAGTTTTGATCCCCAAAGAACTGGTCTTTAGAGGTTCCTTATCCTTCTTAGTCTGTGACATAGAAGCAGCATTCTCATCCAGTGATGCCTCACAACCTGCAATCTTTAAAAGCTCTTGTATAGCTAAAGCAGCAGAATCCTGAACAACTGTATCAGGCGCCGCCCTGAAAGCCCTTGCTAGATGCTTATGGATCAACTCAAAAATAAGGTCATCATCTGAGCATTGAATTTTAAAGCGTTGGCATGAAACATTCCTTAATTTTGCAGGATCAACTGCACCAAGAGCTCCAAGGCAATCAGCACACATTAATTTCAGCCGCTGTCCTACTACAGTCCTTGATTCCTCAGCACAACCTCTGAGCAAAGATGTGATCAAAGAGCTCAAAATATCCATGTCCGAACCACCTTCACCATTAACCAGAGCTGCAACATCCTCCTTTCTTAATTTCAGCAACTTGCTCAACTCAGTCACTACCATATATCTTACATTCAGGTTCTCATGATTCAGACCAGCAACAACGTCTCGTAATTGATTCTTCAGGGTCATTGCTCCACGGGCTTCTTGTATAGCTTTGTTCACTTCCGTTAAAGCCGGAATACTAGGCAAAAGAGGAAACTCATGAATATGCTCCTTCAAAATAACCCTGTTCTTTAATACAAGTTCTTCTAGAATTTCCACTACCTTATGCAAATGAGCAGACAAATTTTCTGTATTTTTCTCCAACAAGGGTATAAGAGCAGCAAAAACTTGAGAAATTACATGTTTAGTGCTAGACGGTGATACCATTGCCAACTGCACAATGAAATAATGCAATACAGAGAGTCCTTCAGATTGGAGTGATTCTTTACCAATAGCATGCATGAGAATCACCATTAACTTTGGCACATAGGTATTCAGGTGTGAACCCATCATTTTGATTAGCATCTCAATACGTTTCAAAGCTTGCTTCTGCAGTGAAAAATCCTCTGAATGGAGCATTTTTCTGTCGATACTGTTAAGGAGACCCACAAAATGATTCCTCAAGAAGCCTGGAAGATCCTCAGCATCAGTCAGCACTCTAGCAACCTTTTTTATCATGTGAGGCACTCTATCTAACCTATACAGAAAGCAATCATGATCAGTACTGTGCCCTCCAATACTTAAAACATTTTCTGTGCCATCAATAAAGCATTGAAATGTTGGCTGTCATCCAAAAAGAAAACAAAATATAAATGATTTAGAATGAAGGATATGTGCACAGAGCATGTGAAAGAAGTAAACAACAGACATCTGTGCAGAGTCAAGCCAACATGCACCAATCACAAACAAACACTTAGTAAAGTTCATGCAAGTGATATAAGGGGGTATTTCAGAAAAAAGAGGAAAATAATTAATAAACGTATTTAACATTTGATAACTTTATTCACAAGATTCTTAGATAGGATGGAGGTTTTTACCTACTATTTATTTCATTCAAATCACCGCCATCAAGGAAGCATATAAGTTCATCCAAAAGCGCAGGCAATGCAGCTGCAAAAATTTCTTGGTTATTGGAGCCAATTTGTGCATGGTAAAATTGTACAGCAGAAAACAACTCCTTCTCATCTGCTTGGTGGAGAGCAAAGGCAAGCACTTTTGGTAGCCAATTTACTATCAGAGGTACCACATCGGTGTTTAAGCACTTGGCCAACTCATATAACGTGTCAACTGCTTGATTGTTATCCTGCTGTGACACTACAAGCTTTGGAAGAACAACAGGAATCATCTTGTTAAGTAGCTCTTTAGTTTCAACACCAAGAACTGCTTCTGCAAACTCTTTCACCATTTTCGGACGGCTTGCAAGCCTGATAGATAGATAATCAAACAGCTCATTGCGAATATAAACAGCTTTAGAAAGCAATAGTTCAAAGCCTCCATTAAAATGGAAACAGCAAGATTTGTGTATTAATCGTGATGCATTCAATCTCACAGTCAAGTATAGATTGTCCAGTTGATCAACCAATAAGATCAGGGAAAACAGGAAGAGTTTACTATAAACATCAACTGCCATCATAATTTCTGCAGTGGATTCCAGAAGAGTCTCTATTATCTGGGGATCTTCAGTGGCTGCCAGAGCATTTTTAATCATATCCAAGAAGTTTTCCTCACTGCTTTTACTTGAACCATTCCCATCTGAAAATAGAAAACTCAGTACTGGATCTTGAAGGAACGAACTAATCTGAGTGCAGAATGCTTCTCTGATGGACTTCTTTCTGTTGAGCAGAAGAAAATCAATGCATTTAACCCACTCTGTTCTCATTTTAAAGAGAGCATCCTGGGGGCCATGTAAAACAACCCTTCGAATAGCTGCTACACAGGCAAGCTGAACCTCTTCAGAAGACTCATCAAAAAGCAGATGAATATATAAAGAATAAAGATGAGCAAAATCAAAACTGTGACTACTCCCCAAACTATTTGGTTCCAGCGGAAGCATGACTCTAGAATTAGGCTCATCTTTGTGCAACGCACTACTATCACACTTTGAACACCAAAATCCTTCTAACAAATAATCTAAAGTCTCAATCTGTCTCTCATCTTTGATATTTAAAAATAATTTGCAGGAACATCTTTGAATTCCGTCAACACCATGGTAAGATCCATAGAGGCATGATAAAAATCCAAGACAGTAAGGAATCACTTTCTTAACCTTGTCATGCTTATCTTTCTCCAAGGACCTGTTTATTCAAAGGATGGAAGATACAGCAAATGTGTTCAAGTCAGGAATCTTTGCAATAATCATTTTATCCAAAAGATAAGATATCCATCCCCTCTTCACCACCCCTCCCTCAGAAATAAAATAAAGATTAGCATAGAATATTTTATCCACATACCTAGTAATCAAAACAAATAATAGAACATGAGACTATCACACTCAACATGCTAGGCAGGCTAGGCAGGCTCCTCAAACTAACATATGAAAGGAGTTTACCATTAACCTATTTGAACAACCAGCTATCATTGAAATTCACCAGTCTCAATACTCATGATGTCATAGATCCTATTACTGAAAGTTTGTATTGCACGGACAAACCTTTGTAATAACTTGCTTATAAGAAAAAAAAATTATCATGCCACAAGTAGACAGTGACTACTTTAATCACAAGTGTTACATGTAACAAAAAGAAGGCAAAAGAGTAAACATAAAGAAATCATTAAAAAAAAAGAGTTGATATATGAAACTTCCCAAACAAAATGAGGAAAAAAGAATAATTAAAACTTAGTTTAGCTGGCTGATAATAGCCTAATGAAGAATTCTCAAACTTCGTGATGCAGGAATCTAGTTATGATACAAATGAGTAAACCTTTATACATGAAGCATAAAAGAACTTCATATACCTTCCCTGCAGCGGGAATCATCATTAGCATCCATCATATTTTAAACATAGCATTTGAATGAAATTTTAGACTCCAAACCTCATAATAAACTATAAAAGGTTACAAACGCTGCAAGATATGCAAATGAAGAAATAGGTCCAATTTCTCACTTACTCCAATCTTCTAAACATGTTTGCTAGAGTATCAAGACCAGACGAGATCACCATAACCGGCATGCAAACAAGAGCTTCTTTTCTTACTTCTTCAACTTCATCATGAAAAGCTAAGTCCAGAACTTCAAAACCAGTTCTAGAACTAAAGCTTGGACCAAGCTTCGATGCAACTTGAATAGAGAAGAGTTTTGATTTCCATGGAAGATGAGGCTTGGGGACCACTAGAGTGTGGGTCCATGGAAGCTTTAGCACCACATTTATGTCCACATCATTCTCACTCTTAAACAGATTTTCCTCAAAGAAATGGGACCCTAATTAAGAATGGTTGAAACGGACCACATTAAATACCAGACATAATTCTGGCCAAAAAAGAAAATACCAAACATAATTAAGCTTCAAATGAAGTACATTTTCAGAATGAGGAAAAAGATTCAAGTCACTGTTCATGTAATTAGATTAAGCTTAACAGGGTTGAAATGAGTGATATGAACTAGTAAAGAGAAGAAGAGGGATTATCAGAAACTATATCTGCAAAGACTTAAATAATTATGGTTTAATTTTCATACAAATACCCGTCTCTATGAAATTGATCTCACGGGGTATACAATTTGTTGCATTCACAGATGAGATTTATGAGTATGAGGCGTGCTCAGTGAAACTGCAACATTTTTCATTTTGAGACTTAGAAGGCACATTAAATTGACAAGCTTTTTAATAAACCATATTCCTAATTAGTCAAGTTCCAATCAAACTTCTAACGAAGGTTAAATTCACTGCCTTACCTTGTATAAGCAGCATGCTATGAATTCCTTCCAGGTACACGGAAATATCAACTGTGATTGCACTGTCTAGCTTTGCCTGCATGACATGAACCTAATAAAATGAGGGGAAACCAAGAAAATGAGCAGGTTATCAAGAATTCTGCATTTTTCACATCTAAGATCACCTGCTCACATATCCAAGGAATCCAAGACTGCAGCTGTCGAAAGATGGAGTGTGACATATTGGTCTGAGGATATCTACAGAAGGCAATGGAAAGCAGGCTAAGAGCTGTTAACGCAACATCTGGTCTTAAAGTATAATTTTTTACCCTAGGAGCATTTAAAGTTTCAACAAATAAAAGAAGTGACTCATGCATAAAGTCGGCATATCCTTCTCTTCCATAAGAAATTATATCAGTAATTTTAAAATCCCGTGGAAAATTAGCGTTGGAAAACTTAATTGCTCCATCTATCTTTTGGCGTTTGATGTCGAAATTATCAACATCAATGATACGTCTTTTTTCCCCAACCTTCGGACTTGCTATTAGTTTATCACTTGAGGTTGACAAAACCAGCTTAGTATGATCTGTTCTCTCTCCAACACAATGAGGACCAAGAACAGAGAGAGCAACTTGAACACAGTCAATCAACAAAATGCATGGCTCAGGACAACAAAGTACATTAATAAGAGATTCAGGCCTCCATATATGAGGGGGACAAGTTCTTGAAATCCGTATATATGCAGTGCACAATGCAACCTGGAGATGCATATACATGAGTTCCAGAAGATACACACATATACATATATTTATTGTTTGACTGTAAAAAAGTGACTGTGTACTGAAACTTAGTTTACCTTGAGCTCCATGCTTTTGGTTCTCCACATTGAGCGATGGAAAATATAAACTAAATCTTCAGCTGTTAGCTTGACAACATCATCAGGACAGCTAGTGTGCATTGCCCTAAGGCAACCACCTATGGAGGAATCATATGCTGAGCTCCTGAAAAGCAAAAATGGTAGAATACTAAGAATTAAAGCTATAAAAAAAATTTTAGCCCCAAATGTCAATAATATAAAAATTTTATATGAAGAATAAGTAATCAGATTCAAGCATGCATGTAACTACTTAGAACTCTAGTTATAACCCTCTACACAATCTAAACCTCCAAAAAGGCATCCATAATTTCCCCAAAAATAGAGAAAAAGGTCAGAAATCCTCATATAACATTAAAACCCATATGTCCATTAGGTGCCATATGAGTTGACCACCAAGCTTTTGTAATCTTTCAGATAGAGTACAATATTTAATACTCATTAATTAATGATAAGCACTCTATTGAGACATAAGATGCTTGGAATTGATAAAAATAGGCCATGAAGAAACCATGTGAATCAGAAGTTTGCCATTTGAAATTACCAACTAACGGGCACAATATAATACACTATCCATCAAGGTCACAAACCTAATTAAACCTATACAGGATAAGGTTATGTCCCAACTCCCAAGAATTAGATGTCAATCTTTGGGTCAGAATTTTTTAAGTATTTCATATGGTTCCTACATATTTGGATTGTGTCCTCTTAGGAACATTATATTCATCAACTATAATTTCTAGTAAAATAAGCATCAGAAATCAGAAGGCACACCTGAATACAGGGAGTCCCTCTTTGTCCTCACCTAAAATGGTGGATATTGATTGGATTAAGTTCTGATGAGGAACAGTGTCATAACTCATCACTGATCCAATGACACGTGCAAAGTCAAAACATGCCTTCCAAAAAAATTAAATTGTCAGCCACAGTAACGAGAGGATTTTAGAAACCGTGTGAACAAACTAAATAACCAAGATGTAAAAATTGTGTTCAAGAAGCTCGTTGCCAAACATACATATAACCCACCATTTGCAAATCAGCATCTCCGTAACATAAAAGAGAGCATGCAGCAGAAACAAATGATGTATTCATGAGACCTTCTACATATAGTGTTCCTTCAGTTAAACATTTGCTAAGAAACTTTATAATCCAAGTTGCAAAAGGCAGCCACCTGTCTCTGCCCAAGAGGTTAATCAAGATGCCAGGGCCATCAATGGGTTTATTGCTCGTTGGTAGATCACAGAGACATGTAGAATCACTTAAATTTCCAGAAAAGGACCTATGGAAACACTTCAAATGTAATCTGGTGGCTTCTGTAATTCTTGAGTTTTCCGAAGAGAGGGATGCTATACGCAAAATATCTGGAAGGATATAAAGGGGTGTTAGTTCTCTTTTTTGTTTCCATATGCATTATGGTCAGAATGCCAAATAAAAGAGGCATCATGGATTAGACCAAACATAAATCATAAAATAGAATTAGTCAATTACATAAGAGAGCAGTGAAAGCATAATAATATCAATTGAAATGCTGAGCACTCCTTTTACCTTCAATGGCACACATGGCATCAATGAAAAGTGTTCGATATGCATCTCGAGATCCGGTACGAAGCAGCGATAGAAGGGGTCCAACTGTTTCAAAAATCACTCCATGTCGAGAACTGAAATGCATAGATAATTCTTGAAAATACGGGAAAAAAGAAAGGAAAACATAAAAGAGAAGGCACAAAAATGCAATGAACAAATTTAACAAAACACAAATGCATGATGAAAGAGAATCCTAAAAAAGGCTTTGAACAATGGAGTGTTATTAAATAGCCAACCTAAATGCAGGTTCAGCAAAAAAGGGCAATATCCGACCAATCAGGGGCAAAACTGCACTAGGTTTGCCATGGTAAAAAACTCCAGGAAAATTCCTTGCTGTGTGAGAAATGAGCTTCAGCACAGCTATAACTTCTCGTTCATTGGCTGCAACAAGTGTAACAGCAACAACAATAAATTATTTATAGCAGAAGTCGCAAATTTCATGAGAATCCATTAAAAAAAGAGAAAGAAAAGCTAACTTATTAGCTATCAGTTCGCTCAGAAAAGAGAAAGAAACGGAAAGGGAAAGGGAAAAAAGTAAAGCGCTTTTCTCTATAGTTTAATACTTGAATCTTGAACAACATCGAAACTTAATTTTATTACAACACCACTTAGAAAGCTAACCTTCTTTTACTTAAATCTTATATTCTTTCGCAATCTAGTGCCCAAACTTAAGAAACCGAGAAAACCCAAAAGAAAAACCCAGCAAGTAAAAATCCCCACATTTCATGAAGATCCAAAAGAAAAGGAAGGATAAGAAAAATACCAGAAGAAGAAGGAACAACGTAGCCGTTAAGAAGATTGGGAAGAACAGCACGGAACTTGGTCTCCAAAGCATCATCGTCAGCGCAAGTGCTAAGGTTGTTGTTTGGAGGAGTGGAAGGAGTTGCTGCAATGCGTTCACGAAGTGCGTGAACCAAACTCGACAGAATTCTACTGTTACTAGTATTAGCCATTGCATATCTTCTCCGCTCCCTTTCACTTTCGGACTCCGAGTTTCCAAACCTTGGGATTTTGGCCCTTTTTCCCTCTTTTCACTCTCGCTCTGTTGCCACTACGCTTTGCCGCTTTGTTGTTACCCACGCTTGTTTCTTTTATTTTTTTAAATTCTCTTGTTGGATCGGATCCGTAAATATGTTATGTCTCGAGTAAAGGGGTTCATGGCCGGGTCGGATTATGCTCTAATTTAAGTATGCTTTTTATAAATCCAACCAGTTTCAATTTTTTATTTTGTTCTAATATCTCTTCTTTTTTATTTGATATGTAATAATTTTATCTATAAATAAATTTCTTATATTTCAATTATAATTTTATTAAATTTTTAATATAAACAATTTAATATTTTTTATTTTATACTATAATTTAGAATATAGTATATTTAATTTTTTATATGGTATACTATATATTATATAAAAAAAAAACAATATATTAAAAATTAAAATGGATCGAATAGTGCTCAAGCTTTTAATATCAAAGCTTAAGTTCAGTCCATATTTTAAATGAGTCTATTTTTTTTTGTCAAAACTTATTATTGCATAGATGTCTGCTCACGCTAGCACGTTTGTATCTCTATTTGTCTGCTCACGGTAGCACGTCGTCTTTTTTTGTCTGATTTCTTTTGAATTTCTTTTTTTTTCTATTTAGGTCATCACCATTTTATTATCTTTGTTTCGAACAATGGAAAAAAAAACTTATTGATTTGAGTATAAAAGATGGTGAAGAAAAGGCTTGGCAGTTTTCTAATGGATCTTATTTGCAAAAAAAAAGGCATATGAGTTTAGCCTTGTTGGTTGTTTTCTTACGGCAAGTGTGGTACATTTCCCCATGATGCAAAATAAAATGGTAGATCCCTGGCATCCATTACAGGATACTAATTTCATTTTTGAGGGGAAAACATTTTTTATTCAAATTTTTTCATTAGCTTAATATAGATCAAGTGATCAATAATGCCATATGGACTTTCAATAACCATCTTTTGGTATTTCATTGATTAAAGGAGGATCAGAATTCGATGCAAGTCCCCTTGGATTTCTTGTCTTTCTGGGTTCAAGTATATGGTTTACCTCTTGGATTATTTTCTGAAAATGTTGCTAGACAATTCAGAAATTTCATTGGAGTTTTTATAGAGTATGACTCAAAACAACAAAGTCACGGGTATAAAAAAATTTATAAGGATCCAAGGTCAAGTAGATGTTCGACTTCCATTAAAGAGACGGAAGAAAATAAAGATTTCTCAATCAAACTTTGTTTATGCAAATTTTAATATGAGAAGTTAACACTTTTCTATTTTCTTTGCGGATACCTAAGACATGGTGATAAGTTTTGTCCAATTAGATTAGCGCATAGGCTACAAAAACTGGAGTTAGATTAGAACTTGTCATTGAAAGCACCATCGAGGAGGGCTACCACCATGACCAGCATTTGGCTTTGTGAGGAAGGCGATGCAGATTTCTTGAATGACAAATTTGGAAAGCAAGATTCGAGGAAGAATTTATGAAAATTAGTGGGCAGGAATCATGGCATAAAATTAATCCCATATTGGGGTTTAATTTGGAAGGGAATTTAAATCCCACGGAAAGGAAAGTGGTAGGTTGTTCAAGTGGGTTGGGCAGGGACATTATGGACCATGATTTTGAAAGACAACCCATTAGAAGGTATTAAAGGCAAGAAAAGACTAAGATCGAATTTTTTGGGCTCTATAGTTTCTAAGTATTTAGATTCACTGGAGTCGTTGATGGGTGTGACAAAGCCCTACCTCAAAGGATATCGACGGCTGCTAAAGGGCAAGTTGACTAGACGCAATAAAAATTATTTACTAGAATGTCCATGGTTTGGGGAACTCACGGGCTGTTCGAGGAATTCAGCATGTGCTGAAACTCTATCATCCCCAACTCGTCTTCTTTATAGAGGCAAAATTAAATTCAAACCGTATAGAAAAAATTAGAAAAATGTGTGACTTTCAGTGTGGGATTGATGTATTGGTTGATGGTACTCGTGAATGTCTCAATCTTGGATGGAATAAAGGAGCTCTATTACGTTGAGGAGTTTCTCAAAAAACCATATTGATGTGGAAGTGTAGGAAGATCTAGTTAAACCAAAATGGAGGACGACAGGACTCTATGGTGTTATGGATTCTCATCATATGATAGAATCGTGGAATCTCTTGTACTTTTTAGGGCAGGATCAAAACTTTTCATGGATGATGTGTGGTGACCTTAATGAAATTTTGTATGCATTTGAAAAGAAGAGTGGTGTTCCTAGGGTTGAAGGTCACATGGAGGAGTTTAGATCTGCTTTAACGAAATGTCAATTGGAAAATATGTGTTATTTAGTTCACATGGGAAAGGGAATTTTGCCAAAAATAAAATCAGAGAAAAACTCGATTGTGGAGTGGCAAATGCTTAATGGAGGACGCCTTTCCTTAAATTTTCATTAAAGCACCTTCCTCATTATGTTTTGGATCATTACCCCTTGTTGATAACTACAGATAAAGATGTCCAACATCATAGAAAAATAAGGTTTCGTTTTGAAAGCTGGTGGACTATGGATGGATTACGCGAAATAGAGATAAAATGACTATAGGAGAGTAGGTCAGGTAACATCACTGATTGACTTGCTTATCTATGTGGAGGAGTACATGAATGGGCTGACAAGTTGAAAAATCAAAGAGTCGATAATTCGGAGAAACTACTTAGGTGTATAAATCAATTGGATGCTATGGAAAGAACTGAAGAGAATCTTGCTGAACTGATCGATGTGAAAATGCATATCAATATAAAAATTGAAAAAAAAAATGAGTCTTACTAGGCACAAAGAGTAAGGGTGAATTGGTTAAGATTGGAGGACCAAAATACAAAACTTTTCCATAACTGTATTTTACAACATCGACAGATAAATCGTATTAGAAGGCCAAATGATGAAAATGGTTAGTTCATTTCGAGTAGTTCAAAAATGGTTGTTACAGCAACTACGTATTTTTCTAACCTTTTTTTTCTCAAGTGGTTGGAGACACGGATTATATTCTCTCGAAGGTGGAAGGTTGTATTTCAGAAAGTATGAATCAAAGTCTCCTAACCGAATATAGTAGAGAAGAGATTTTGGCAACCTTGAAAGAGATGGGTCCAACAGAAGCTTCAGGTATAGATGGCATACCAACTTTATGTTTTCATAAATATTGGCACGTAGTTGGGTAGGACATTGGTTCAGTTTGTATGGATGTTCTTAATCGAGGTACTTCTCTAGAGTCCTTAAATCTCGCTCACATTATTCTAATTCCGAAGGTTGTTCACCCGAGTGATCTAAGGAATTTTCGTCCTATTAGTCTTTGCACTGTGCTTTATAAGATAATCTCTAAGATGGTGGCTAATCGATTTAAACAAGTTTTAGATGCATGTATTGATAAAGTGCAAAGTGCTTTTGTGCTTGGAAGATTTATTACAGATAATACTCTTCTCGCCTATGAAGTATTTGTAACAGCCCATTTTCAGTGGTGTCCGAAATAGTGGTACTGAGACCACAATTTCGATAAATGAGTCGATAAATATTATTTATTTAATATTTACGAGTATTTATTAGAGTCATATAAAAATTTGGTTAGGGAATTTTAACATTTAAATAGTTAATAAGTAAAAAGGGCTAAATCGTAAAGGCTGTAAAAGTTAATATTTATTAGTTAAAGTGTTGATTGACATAGAAATATAAATTAATAGACTTAAAAGGAAAATATAGAATGCATATAGGTACTAGATATTTATGGAAAATTTTTTGTTAATTGTTAGTTAAACTATTATGGGTAAATTGGTAATTAGATAAATTAAACTAAAACAAATCAAACAAAAGAAAGCCATCATCTTCCTAAGATATTAACGAAATTTTTAAGGGAGAAAACACCATTGAAGTAGCTTGGTTCGACTAGTTAATTTCATCTTGCATGGTATGTAAATTTTGTCTGTTTTTAATGATTTTTATGTTTTTTGTGATCGTTTTAGCTTAATCTAATTAACCTAGGGGTCCATTCATAAAACTGGTAAAAGTTTAAGGACTTACCATGAATGGTTTAAGTGTGTTTGTGAACTTAATTGATAGATTATTAAGCTTGATTGTTAAATATGACTATTTTGTAAAGTAGTTTTTTGTTGATTTTAATGTTAAAGGACTAAATTGTTTAAATAATAAAACTTCATGAAATTTTGGTAAAATTGTGATAAATGTGGGCTGTAGAGACACCCTAAGAAATTCGACTAGCATGAATTTTGATTAAATATGGTTAATTTGTAAGTTTTAGGTTTAGGGACTAAATTGCATAAATGTTAAAATGTGTGGGTAATTTTGTAAATTCACATTAATAAGGGTTATAGGCTTGAATTAATTATCTAATCAATTTGAAGTGTTTAGTTGAATGAAAATTATCATATAGATAAAGAAACAAACCAATCAAACTTAAATCATGGAAAAGCTAAAGTATCAGACAAATCGTCGGCTTTGTTTTTGCAATTGTTTTCATTGAGGTAAGTTCGTACAATAGTTAATTTATTTCTTGTGGAATTGTTAAATGCTAATGAATAATTATGCTAGGTAGCTTAAATGTTTAGTGTATATTATATGCTAAATTGGATTAAATTGCTATAGTAATCAATTGATGAAATTTGTAGATAATGTGGATTACATGTATGTGAGTATGAAATGGTACAACAGAAATGAAGTTCAAGGATAATGATATGTAAAGTGTCCCGTTTGAACCTTGTAAATACCTAGAATACAAATGACATGTCATTAGGGGTTATATGGTTTCGAGTGCTGGTCTTGGATGTCCTACCGATGACTAAGGTCCTGCATTTGTTGCTGACTCTCCACAGCTCGTGTGAGCAACATTATGTAGCTTAACATTCCAACCCATAGCTCGTGTGAGCATTGCAGATATTGTTACAGTATAGATACTAACACACCTTGTGTAAGCATGGTTCATGTGTATCCAACGTTGTTTCATTTAGTTCAATGGGTAATAAAAACTAAAACAAGTGAGCTTAATTATATGAAATGTTATGTGACCATGAAAGAGGAAATGGAATATTTTGGCATAATGCTTTGATTTGGATGAGTAATTCAAATTGGTAATGTGATGAATGTAAGGTATATTCGATATGTTACTATTATGTATTTTATGACATGATAAGATTATATGTTGAGCTCACTAACTTGTATGACTTGTGATGTGTATAAGATTTAATGAATTCATGAGCATGATAAGGAAATTATGCATCAAATATATATAAATTGAGCCTATTAGGTAAGTTTACGTTTATGATTATACGAGCTTACTAATTACTAGTTGTTTATGTTAGTTGTTTTCTTTTATTATAGTTTATCGAAAAGCTCAATCGATTGGAACCTTGTCGGAGCGCATACACACTATCCATCCATCATTTTTATGGTTTTTGGTTATATTGTTGATGGTTATAAATTGCATGTAATAGGAGCTTTTATGCTATTTTACTAATGTGGTGTGGTTTGAACTTATTACTAGCTTACTTGTATATATATGACCTTGCTTTTGAGCTAGTAAATGTCTATGTATATATATGTCTTTGGTTACTTATTTATGCCTTTAAAGTAGATAGTTAATGGTGGAATGGATTATAGATGAATTCATTAATTGGTATGTTTGATACATGATTATGATATGGACATGTAGCTTTGAATTTGGATTGATTTGTGTATGAATTGTGGTGCCAAGTGATGGCATATTGGTTTGGCACATAGGTTGAATGATTTTAACATGTTTTTGGTGTTTTTGAATGTATTGTAATCATGTGAAAGTAATTACAAATGGTTTGTCTTGGTTTTTAAAAAAGGGTTGATGAATTGGCTTGCATTAGGGGTCATTTTGAAGCACACGACCTGGGACAAGGGCTATCACACGGCGTGTGCCACACACGGTCACACCACACGGTCATGTGTCATTTTAAATTATAAGTGCAGGTTGGTCCACATGGTCACAGAGAATTACATAGTCGTGTGAACTTACTTCGAATACACATACAATCTGGCACATGGCCGTGTGATGTTATTTTGCATACTCACATAGGCCAGCGTACGAGCTGGGACACGACTGTGTGACCCATATTTCAAATTGTACACGGTTGGCCACATGGCCATGTTTTTGAGCCATACAACCTGGCCACAGGGCTGTGTGACCCCTGTTTTCAAAATTTTTTATAATTTTCTATTTTGTTTCAAATTAGTCCTTGAATGATCCCAAACTATTTTTAAGGCCTTATAGGCTCGGTTTCAGGCCCATAAATGTATTTATGCTATGAATGAAACTCAAAATTGAATGTTAATATTTAAATTTGAATAATTGATTCTATATGATGTTGAATGTTTCAATTTGTTTTCTAATACTCCATAACCCTAATTTGGCGATGAAGACATGTTACGGGTGTTATAGTATTGCACACTTTTAAACAAAAAAGAACCAGTCGAAAAAGCTTTTTGGCTCTAAAGCTTGATATGAGCAAAGCTTATGATAGAGTGGAATGAGCTCTTTTTAGAACTATGATGTTGAAGATAGGGTTTGATAGTTCATGGGTGGAATTTATTATGCACTGTATTAGTATTGTTAAATATTTGATTGTGCTAAATAACGAATAAGGGGAAATTATTTCACCATCTCGAGGACTTAGGCAGGGGGATCCCTTGAATACCTTTTTCTAATCTATAGTAAAGGTTTATTAGCTTTGTTGAGATTAGTGAAAAAGGATGGTTTACTAAAGGAAGTAAAGGTTTTCAAATTGAGACCATTAATTTCTCATATATTATTTACTGATAATTGCGTCCTATTCGGTGAAGCTACAACGAGAGGGGCTCATATTATGAAAGATATTCCTCGTGAATATAAAGTTTGTACGGGTCAGTATATTAAATTTGATAAATATTTGCTTTATTTTGGCTTAAATGTACTTGAAGAGTTATGATTGCATGTTTCCAGTATTCTAAATGTTAGATTCTCCACAAATCTAGAAAAATATCTAGGTCTCCCAAATATGGTTGAAAGGGTGAAAAAGTTAGCTTTCTAGGTGTTAAAAGATCGCGTGAGCAGTAGGATTAAAGGCTGGAGTATAAAGTATCTCTCACAAGTGGAAAGGGAGTTTTGATAAGGCAATTTTTTAGGCAATCCCAACTTACTCGATGTCGTGTTTCCTATTACCTAATTCATTATGTTTAAAGATAGAAGGAATAATTAGCGAATTTTGGTGGTAGAAAAACCATGGTAAATGCAGGATCCACTAGTGTGATTCGAAGTGGTTATGTGAGCTTAAAGAGAATGGGGGAATGGGAATTAGGAGTTTGGAAAAATTTAATTTGGCTTTGCTTACGATGCAGGGATAGCATTTGATTTGTCATACTGATTCGTTATTATCTCACACATCAAAAGCTAAAAATTACCCAGACTCAAATTTTGTTAATGCAAGTTTGGAAGCTCACCCTTCTTATACTTGGAAAAGCATTTAAGAGGCCAAAAAGCTTCTTCAAGATGGCATGTGTTGGAAAGTGGGAACAGGGTCCCAAATTTTGGCTTGGACTGAGGATTGGATTCTAGGGGTTGTTAACATAATAGGGAACATGGTTAGTAATCCAATTATTCAAACAGTAGCCGATTTGATAAAGCCTACAACTAGATGTTGGAGAGCAAAGTTGATATATAATACCTTTAATGATGATGTTGCAAATATAATTCTTTGCATTCCACTAGCTAGTGCCTCACATAAAGACAAACTGGTATGGCAGAAGAAAGGTTCAGGGGAGTATTCCGTGTGAAGTGGATATTGACTGCCTTCAGACGTACTAACATCTAGAGTAAAAATCCTACACAAAATATATAAAAGGCGGTATCTGCAAGCATACGGGTCAGGTTGTAATATAGTTACAACGGAGTAGGTGTGTACTCCAAGGATCATACCCAATGGAGGCGAGCACTAAATTAATTCTAATCTAAACATAAATAAATCTAATTAGTACTTTAAATGGATTATATTACGATGAATAAAAAGAAAAGTGCAGGGGACACAGGAAATTATAAAACCTGGACATACTGAATTGTAACATTTTAGGTACAGGGGACACAAGGCCTAACAACATGCCCGTGTGCAAGCCGTGTGTCTCACACAGTCTAGTCACACGCCCGTGTGCCAGGCCATGTGGACTCAATAATGAGCCTTTCACACTATACTAGCCAACCCTGCAAATTTCAAACCACAACCAATACAAATACCAATACTAAACCAATCCAAACAAATTTTATATATCATCCAATACTTGACTTAAAACACTTATCATGTATCATTATCAATTATCAATTACTTATTTCACTATTACAATCACAATGCAAAATAACACACTTAAGATATCCTAGGTACATGCCATTATCAACAATTAACATGCTTTACCTTATTGAGTTTGTGTTCGGCCTAATATGCTAATTCAACGGTCTGACCTTAACCTAACCTGCGCATGGAAACAAACCATACATTGAGTATGAACTCAGTGGTATTTCTATAATCCAAACACTTAATAATATAACATACACTTAAAAACATATATTGATCATAAATATTCAATTATTCATTTCATGGGTAAATTCTTATCATCTATTAATCCGATTAGCTTTCCAAAATAAATTCATAAATCACTTGAACAATAATATTTCCCATTCATATCTAATTCTGAGTTACTTAATTCATATGTCTCACTCATTCTTCAGTTCACTATTCAGTAACATTAAATAACATTCAACTAGCTGAAGACTGTTATCCTATACCCAAAATTTATTGTATTTGTTCTAAAATCAGAATGTAAACCATGTATCTCAATCATAAATATTAATCTGATCATCCTAGAAATCTATATTTTAGACAAGTATTAAGTAAAAAAATTATTCATACCGGAATGAAATATGTAGACTTCACCATACCATTGACGATTATTCAAATATCATCTTTCTTTTTTGCAGATAGAGATGATTCCAATTCAAACCCATAGAAATTCTATCCCATTTCCATTCTAATATCATCACTGACTGTAATAGTTTTGAAGGTATCAGTATCTGATGTTCAGTTTTACCTTACTAACATATAAACACTCATATACAAGTTCAAAATATCACTTTTCATTTCAAATCATCAGCACATCTTCTTCAAATCATTGTAACTTATTTCTTCCAGAATGCATAGGAATGATACTATTATAAATTTCAGGCAAAATATTCTGTATAAGCTTCTGAATTTTTTGGTACAACTTATATTTCTAAATAGCGGACAATCACCGGATTCAATCTGAAAATTTTTAATCAAAAGTCATCTGTATACAATACCTATTTAACCAATAACTAGTTATCACATTTCTAAGCTTTGCAGACCTGCTGTAGAGAAGTCAGTTTAACTTTTATATCAACTACACTTGAGCCATCATCAGGTAATAACAGTCGAATGTTCATAGCTCGTAACACAAAGCAAAACTTTCAATTCTGAGTAGACATAACTCCATTTGCTTTTCTTGGATGAGATTCAATTATCACATTATGATCTTTTAATGCAAGGAAAATAGTTACCACTTCCAAATCATGTACCAGATAATTCTTTCCATGTGATTCTAACCTTCCCTAACATAAACTATTAGTTTACCTTCTTGTATCAAAACACTGCTATCCCTGCAAAACACAAGTTTCTTTACTGGATTTCAGACTAAACCAGAACTAAAACTTCAGTTAACTGAGCTTTCAACTAATCAGAATCTTGCTGACGTTTATCATACCATTCCAATTCCACATCTTTCTGTAATAATATACCATATCATCCAAAAATCCTTTCTCAAATTTCTAGTAATAATTGTTTAGTCTCAGAAAACCTCTGATTTCAGATATATATTTTCAGTATCATTTTAAGCACAAGATCTATAGCCAATTCAGTTTCTTTAACCAACAATAATTCAAGTAACTCTTCTAGAAACACATCAAAATTGCCACTGATTTGAACTCTGACTCAGATATTTTAATATCCAATACATAAGCAAAATAAGTACCTTAACCCTTTCCGGCACATTTCTGAGTTGACATGATTAATATCACAATAGACAAATCGTTCATTCTTCTCTGGTTCAACAAAACATTTCATCATCCTGACTTTGCAATATAATATACTTTTGCTTGTAATTTACCACAACATCGTGCAAAATTAACCATGTAATGACCCAAAATTCACAGGCACCGGAAAAAGTACATTATCGGGCCTCCGTCTTAGTAAATCGAGTTCGAAATAATTACTAGAAATATTTATGAGTCTAGCGATGTGTTTAATTAGGTTTAAATTAGGTGAATTTAGCTTAATTTAGAGTAATTAGTAAAAATGACTAAATTGAATAAAGGGCAAAGGTTCAATTATAGATCAATAGAAAATAAAAAGGACCAAACTAGCAATTTTACCAATTAGCATAGATGAGGCGGCATAAACTGTAAAAAAATCTAAGGCTTTTCTTACATATTTGTTATTGATTGATTAAATTAAATTATAATATATTATTAGCAACTAAAACAAATAAAAGAAAGAAAATAAAGTAAAGAACAAAGAAAAGAAACAGAATAGGCAAACGAAAAGCAGGGGAAGGAAAGAAAGAAAGAAGAAAGAAAAGAAAAAGGGAGAATTAGGGTTTGAAGGTTTGAAAGTTTAATAGGTAAGTTAATTTAGCCCTTTTTACTTAATTTTAATGTTTTAAAAGCTTTAGAACAAAGTTTTGATGAAATTAAATTAATATTTTGAAAGTTATTAGAATTCTAAATATTGTTCATGTTGAATAAAAAAAAGTGAAATAGGGTTTAATTGAATGAAATTCAAGTTAAAATAGATATAAGGATCGAATTGCAAAGTAAGCTATAAGTTTTGTGTTTTAGGGACTAAATTGAGGAAAATTTCAGAATTAAGAAAATATGTTGAAAATTTAATAGTTAAATTTGAGTTTAAATGAAATTTGAATAGACATAAGGTGTGAATTGGTGTTATAAATTTGGTTATTAACATTTTACATCAAAATAGTTTTGAGAAGTAGCAATGGTCTGACTTTGAAAATTCACTAAAAATTGTATAAATTGAACTAGAGGATGAACAAAATATGTAATTAAAGCTTATTGAGTCTAGTTTCTTATAGTATAAATATTGTAAGCAATGAATTGATGAATCAAGAGATATTTTAAATTTTGTAAGACTGGTTTGGGGTGATTTCGAGATGCCCTGTTTTAACTTTGGAAAATCATTATAAATTGTAAAAAAATTATTATGGAGTGTAATTTATATGTGTGAACTCCTTAATGAATCTAGTTTCAAAATAAGTAAACAAGAACCTTATTCGAGTTCTGTACAATGAGATAATTTATTTTTAGTAGAGAGAGGTCAAAACTGTCAAATGAAATAACAGGGGAGTATTTAATGAATAAACTGTACTAATTGGCTAGACCAAAAATTCTTAAAATCTTATGGTGAGAAGATATATGAGTCTAGTTTTAAGGAAAATTTACGGATATTAATTTGGAGTTTCGTAGCTCAAGATATAAATAATTTAGTAACAATGACTCAAGTAGACAGCTTAATGGTGAAATTATATATATACATTAAAAATGGTTAAATTTGCATGTTTAGGCTCATGGATTAAATTGAATTGTGTTATATTGATGATTATAAATTATTATTATTTTCGTAGTTAACAAAGAACCCAAGACATCGGCGCACAAAGGAAAGGAGAAAGCTATCGAGGATTAAAACGAGAAATTCACGGTTTGTATTACTATAATTCAAATTACTTTTTATTAAATGCTATATATCAATTCTATATTTAATAAGTGAATTATAAGGTAAGTATTGATATTTGAGTTGAATGAGAATTGAATTGAATGGTGAATGTGTATGTATAATTGAATTGTAAATTGATTTGAATGTGAAAATTTTAATTGAAAAGTAATCTTGGAATGGAAATGAAAGTGAATTGAGAATTGAAATACCCTATTAACTAGTCGGGCTAAGTCGGATATAATTGGCATGCCATAGGATATGGAAGTGTACGGATTTGCCGGCTTTCTTGATCGGCACTTTATGTGTCGATTTCGTGCACCTCGTGTGTCGTATCGTGCACTTTGTGTGTCGTATCGGGCACCTCGTGTGTCGTTTTAGGCACTTTATGTGTCGATATCTTGATCGGTACTATGTACCGCTTTTAGGCACAATGTGCCGTAATGGTGTGTTGGGTTGAATCGTGTATCCGTCAAAGTCCGGATTTGTTAATAGGGTGAATATCTAAGATGAGAAATTTAAAATAAATTGATTGATTATATTATTGAAATATTGAAAGAAACGAAAAAGTTGAATAGTGGATTGAAATTGAGATTGAAAATGAAAGGCATGAACTTAATGTTCATGTAGTGATTGAAATTGTTACATGTAATATGTGATGGAAATCAAGAATAGATAAAATTGTATCGTTATTATTAATTAATGAAAGTTTAAGAATGAATTGATATTTGTGAAATTAGATAGTTACATGTTTGGTAATTAAAATTCTTTATTGCTATTATAATTTGAATTATGGTAATACCACTTGAGTACGGAATACTCAATGCGCGTTGTTTCCGTCTGCGAGTTAATAGAGTCTGGTACCCGGTCCAAAGATCCTAACGATCCCGACTCAAAGAAATTTTGGGTGATGTTTTCTTTCTTAATTGAAAGTGGCATGTACTAGGTGATTTATAAGTTATATAGATATACTTGTAAAGTTAGTTATAAGAATGGTATACCATATTTTGTTATTAGTTTGATAAAATGGTAAATATTATATTATATAATTTGGTATAAGTTGGAATGAAAAAAATGAATGAAGTTATTAGTTAATTTGGATTAATATTATGAATGTTTAGTTATTAAATGACTATGTTAATGAATTGGTTATGATTTAGATATATTTAGGTTTAAATTGTTTTTGATTGTGCCATTGGTTTTGGATTAGGTGGTTTTGGTTTGAATTTGCGGGGTTTTATGTAAAATTAAGAAGAAATGTGTCAAAATTTTTGTAAAAAATATATATATATTTCCTGAATACTCGAACAAGTCCCGTTTCATTCCACTTTAATACTTGTGTTGGGCTTCGAAAGTCCATTATAGGGACATAATTCTTCAATTATACTATGAATGTTATAATAATTATAAAATATCCATAAGTTGTCTGATATATCCGGTAATGCCTTGTAGCCCTGTTCCGACGACCGTTTGGGGTTAGGGGGTGTTACAAACCATTCCGTTCTTAAGATCACATCAAATAGTAATAACGTTAAATTGATCAGAAAACAGTACTATAGTATCATTATCAGACAGTTCTTGTAAATTTTATCAACCAATAAATACTGATCCAGAAAATTTGATACTTCTACCAAAAATTCAGCGAATTCAACAGGCAAATCTTTAGTAGATACTGAACTAATGCAATCATAGGAATAGTCAAACTAAGATCAATTTAAAATAATCATATCAGTGTCGATAAAGAAGAAAATACCTGTAATGACACCCGGTAGAAAAATATCTTCGTGTATACGATTAACATATGCCATGGCTGATGTTTATTCTCCAAATTTTATAATGAAGTCCTTTGTCACACCTCGACTATCATTCGTATTGCAGGATGATCTTCCTTTGATAACTGTATTACTCAGTCTTGAAATTTGAATAATATTTTTTTCAACTTTCTTCGAGCAATCATTAAGATAAATATCAAAAGAATCATATTCAACACATATTCTACTTCTTATTCTATCATTCTTCGGCTTTTTGTCTTCATTTAAACCGTCTTCAAACCACTTGTACATTGCAGTTTTCTATCAGAATACACCTTCTGATATATTTATTTAATCAAACAAATTCCCTTCATACACAGTTACAGTCGTATGACTCTGTTTAAGCTTCAAGAATTCTTTACATCTCTGATCAATAAATCCCTGGCTGATATATATATATTTCTTTCAGAACTCAATTTTGGAAAATTTCCAAATAGCCCTTTATTAATCACAACATATTTTCCACCACTGATAAGCTGAATCTTTTAACAGAAATATCATACTTTTCTAACATTTAATCGGTAAACAGAACAATTGATTTACAATCCTGATAATATTCTCTAACCAGATTTCAGTTCTTTCAAGATCATTTTCAGCTGAAATTCTCAATTCTTCCACACTATATTTACGGAGTATTAACAACAGATAACTTACCCGTTTAGACAAACTCTGTACCTTGAAGCACTTCGGGAACCGATTGAGAAACATGAGGGGTAGATATCATAGCAGATACAGTTTCTTTCTACTCATTGAAGAGCATCAGTCATAATTCTAAATAAGTATGTATCATCTCTTTCTCTACTATTTCATTAGTCAACATTCAGTAATTAATTACTCATTGAGTTAATACTAAATATTACCGATTCAGTTTTCATCTGATTCACGAGACTATTCATTTCCAGTATACTTTTTGTAATCAATACCATCGATATGTTCATCTAACATTTTCAACTATGAAACAGAAACAAACAATTATATCAGCATCCGATCCTGACTCAATTTTGACTTAATTATGGCATGTACCTCTAGACTCAATTTCGAGCTCGATTTAGTCCGAGAATCAGCTAAACCTGGCTCCAATGCCACAAAATGTAACACCCCCTAACCCTATACTGTTGTCGGTACAAGATTACGGAGTATTACCGGTCAGTACAGTTCAAACATGAATAATACAGAAATAATTCTTAAGCAATTCAAGAATTTGCCCTACCGTCTCTGTAATAGGCTTTCGAGACCCGAATTAGAGGATAAAAATAAATCGGGACTCAATCGGGAGCTTATAAGATTTTTCATAAAATTTTAAAATTTCCTTTAATAAACAGTACCACATGCCCGTGTGGTCTAGATGACACGCCCGTGTGTTCCATAACACACTCGTGTGGGTACATCGTGTGGCTCACACGACCTGGACACACCCTTGTCCTCTACCCATGGAACTATCTGACTTGTTACCCATGAATAAATTGATTTCACACGGCCAAGTCACATGCCCGTGTACTTAGCCCGTGTGGATTTATTTTCCAATTCGAATCTAGTGCAATTTTCACAAGGCCGTATCGCACGCCCGTGTTTAAGACCGTGTCATCCACAAAGCTGAGACACACGCCATGTCTCTGCCCGTGTGGTAAAACCTAGACATACTAAATTGTAACATTTTAGGTGCAGGGGACACACAGCCTAACAACATGCCCGTGTGCAAGCCGTGTGTCTCACATAGTCTAGTCACATGCTTGTATGCCAGGCCGTGTGGACTCAATAATGAGCCTTTCACACTTTACTAGCCAACCCTACAAATTTCAAACCACAACCATTGAAAATACCAATACTAAACCAATCCAAACATATTTTATATATTATCCAATACTTGACTTAAAACACTTATCATGTATCATTATCAATTATCAATTTACTTATTTCACTATTACAATCACAATGCAAAATAACACACTTAAGACATCCTAGGTACATGTCATTATCAACAATTAACATGCTTTACCTTATTGGGTCGGGATCGGCCTAAGATGCTGATTCAACGGTCTGACCTTAAACTAACCTGCGCAATGAAACAAATCGTACGCTGAGTATGACCTCAGTGGTATTTTTATAATCCAAACACTTAATAATATAACATACACTTAAAAACATATATTGATCATAAATATTAAATTATTCATTTCATGGGTAAATTCTTTATAACTCATTCAATTCTTATCATCTATTAATCTGATTAGCTTTCCAAAATAAATTCATAAATCACTTGAACAATAATATTTCCCATTCATATCTAATTCTGAGTTACTTAATTCATATGTCTCACTCATTCTTCAGTTCACTATTCAGTAACATTAAATAACATTCAACTATCACATTTCAATTAGTATTCTGTACTTATCTATTTCAGTAACCGTCAGTCATAGTAATAATTAGTAATTCAGTAACAGTTAAATATTCAGTAGCAGTCAATTATTCAGTACCTTTATTTACCCTTATTAACATGACTCGGACCTGGACGGATACACGGATCCAACCCATACA
Source organism: Gossypium arboreum (assembly GCF_025698485.1). NCBI lineage: Eukaryota > Viridiplantae > Streptophyta > Magnoliopsida > Malvales > Malvaceae > Gossypium > Gossypium arboreum. Next base: position 6,367,321 of record NC_069081.1, read on the forward strand.
CCGGGATAGCATACAGTGTTTTATCGGCCGAAGCCGGAATACACCGTAACGGTAACAATAACAGTAACAATAACAATAACAATAACAATAGCAGTAGCTGTACACAGAGTACGTCATCGGAATAAATCTGAAATAGTAACAGTAACAGTAAGGTACAGAGTACCTTTTCGAAATGAATCCGGAACAGTAAGAGTAGTCGACACTTATAGTGTCTCATCGACACAAAGTCGAAGAATCCCTGAACACTTCTAATCCTATGGCATGCCAACTCTATTCGACTTAGCCTGATACTGTTAATAGGGTTTTCGGTTCACTTTCTTAATTCAATATCACTTTCAATTTATTTATCATCAATTCAAAAAATTTAACACATTCCAAATTAATCCATTTTAATCATAAAATACAATAATTCTTGCTTTAATTACTTACCATAATATTTAATCAAAATAAAATAAATAACAATCAATTTCACCTTTCAATGCATTACCCTACACATTAAATAATAAATTCAACAATTAAATATTAAGTTCTGATTATAGAAACACAAACCATAATTTTCAAGCTAACCCTCGTTGACTTCGTCTTTTCCTTTTTTAGTAGAGTTTTCCGACACCCCGTTAGCTACGAAATTAATACAATTCATGAACATTAATACAGTACAATTTTCACATTGAATGTTTCAATCTTTATTCAAATTTTTTCTAAATTCCAATTTAGTCCTTAAACCGAGACTAACTTTTATTCTTCACATTTAACTCAATATTTCCATTCAATTTTCACTTTAAACTAATTTCAATTCTCTAATTTCACCATAGAATCATAATTTTGAAATTCTTTCTGTAACACTCGTAACCCACATTCGTCGCCAGAACGGAGTTACAAGATGTTATCGGAGTTTACAAAATAATTACACATAATTTCACTATTTGTTCATATTCTAGTCAAGTTGTCTTCTCGAGTCATAGTCACTAAATTATTTATATCTTGAGATACAGGACTCCAAATTAAGTTCCGCTAATTTTCCTTGAAACTAGACTCAAATATATTCTTACCATAAATTTTTTAGAATAATTGGTTTAGTCAATAAGTACAGTTTATTCTTCAAAATCACCCCTGTTTCACTATCAGACAGTTCTGACCCCTCTTCACTAAAGATTAATTATTTCCACATGAAAAATTTGGATAATGTTCTTGTTTGTTTCTTTTGAAAATAGACTCATTAATGATTTTAAATATATAAATTTAAGCCCCTAATTATTTTTCTTCAATTTGTTATGATTTTTCAAATTCAGAATAGGGGAACGTAAAATCATTCTAACCTTGTCTCACAAAAATTAAAATATCTCATAATATGAAATTCTTTTGATTACACCATTTCTTCTATGTAAAACTAGGCTCAATAAGATTTAATTTCGTATTTTATTCAACCTTTAAGTTGATTTCCACAATTTTTAGTGATTTTTCAAAGTTGGACTACTACTGCTGTCTAAAACTGTTTTAATGAAAAATGTTGATAACTAAGTTTATAACACATTTACTTCCTTTCATTTAAACCCTATACATGTCATATAAACCTTAAGATGCATAATAAAATTTACCTAAATAATCTGGATAGTGTGCCCTGATGTGTTGATCCGATCCACCAATTTTACGTCAATCTACAAAGAACATTTAACACACAAAAGTAAGCTTATGAAAGCTTAGTAAGCTCATAGGAATAGAAAAATAAATCTTACTGAACATTACACATAATCATATAACATTTAATTTCACTAAATGTTCCTGAAAATCACAAAATCATTAATAAACTCATTTGATTGATTTTAATATCACTATTCACCAATTCTTAATCTTTTGGGCCCATTTCTCATTTACTTTTATAGTCAAATTAGGGAACGATTACGGAATTGAGTACTTCGTTATCACAATGCCATAATAAAACTATGGTCTTGCACATAGTCACATATTACACACTGAAGCCATAGCCCAGCACACGGATCACATATCACACTAATGCCATATCCCAGATATGGTCTTATACAGTGGCACATATCACACCGATGCCATATCCCAGATATGGTCTTATACAGAAGCACATAATCATATCTCTCTGATGACATAGCCCAGCTATGGTCTTATACGGAAATCACATGATCACATCACACCGATGCCATAACCCAGCTATGGCCTTATATGAAAATCACATATCACATGTTGCCATGGTCCAACCATGGTATTTTCCGTCAATTCATCTTAGCCACTGAACAAAAGTACTCAAATCCGTTGTTCCACTTATTTGTACTTCTATTCAAATATCATTTCACAACTATCACAGTTTAATGACATTCATATGCAATAATATACTATATCATTCATGAAATTTTCATATCAAAACATTAAATTTAGCCATATGAATTTACCTGGGCAAATTCGCAAAAGTCATACAAGTTCAGCGACTAATCGGCTATTTTTTCTTTTCCACGATTCACTTCGGGTTCTTGATGTATGTCAAACTATGAAAAACCAACAACTTCCAGACCTCCCATGGCGTTTTTGCTGAAGAAAAATGATGATATCTTTAGATTTTTCAATTTTGTCTTTATTTTATATGTTTAATTCGCAAAATTTCCAATTTTGCCCTTGTTTCTCCTTGTCTTTTTGCTGATTTTCTTGCCTAAACAGTCCAGCCCATATAATTTGGGTCTAATTGCCTTTTAAATCCCTCCTTATTAGTCACTTAAGCTATTTAATCACTTTACCAAATTTTGCACTATTTTCAATTTAGTCCTTTTTAATTAATTGACTAGCGAAACGTTAAAATTTTCTAACAAAAATTTAATAATAACTTAATAACACTCCATAAATATTTATAAAAATATTTTTGGCTCGATTTATGAATCTGAGGTCTTGATACCTTTTTTTCAACCCAATTTACCTAATTAATTCTTTTAAATCACAAAATTCACTAAAAAAAATACTTCTATAGTCACACTTGACTCATAGGTATTAATTTATTAAATTTTGAACTCACTTGTCAGATTTACTGATCTCGAATCACTGTTTCCGACACCACTGAAAATTAGGTTGTTACACTTTCAATTTAGTTAGGGGCATTTTGGTCATTTGGTAATTAAAATATTAAAAAGGAAAATAAAAGCCAAATTCATGCTTATCTTCAACCCTTGGTTGAAATTTGCATGGAAGCCATGGCTAGGGTTTTGTTCAAGCTTTCCAAGCTCCATAGTAAGTCCGTTCTTGCCCCGTTTTGAATGATTTTTACGTTTTTAAAATCCTCGTAACAAGATCTACCTATTTCTACCACTTATTTGAGATATGATGAAGGTCTAGGGTTTGACCCATGTTAGAAATTTGTGTATTTTGATGATTAATGGTTGATTATGCATGTTTATGGTTAGAGAAACAACTTTTACAAAGTAATTTTCGGTAAAAACTTCAAAAATGACTAAATTGTAAAAGTTATGAAATTTGTGTTAAAAATTTATTTTAATGGAAAATGTGGGCTGCTATAAGTATGAAAATGATTCGTCTATACATGGGTAGTAAAGAAATTGAACACATTTCATTTTACGAGCCTAGGGGCAAAAGTGTGAATATGTAAAACTTTAGGGGCAAAAATGTAAATTTTCATAATGTGACTTTTGGGTCACATTGAATAATGTGAATTTTGGGTCACATTGAATAATGTGACTAATAAATAGGCTAAATGTGACATTATAGGTAAAAAAAATGAGATTCGAGCCTAGAACGGAGAAAAACGTGAAATTGACGGTTAGGTCCTTTTTTGCCATTTCGGTATCGAGGTAAGTACAGTCGTAAATAATGCAACCTTATGTCATGTGTTTAATATTTCTATATTGCATGAATTGTATACATTTTTTTTTTATGAAATTGATTAATGACGATTTTGACGAAGTTTCAAGAAATGAGAAATCCCGATTTAACCTCAAGAGTAAAATACAAAGGCCATGATATTAGGGCTACCGAGATTCCATATAAAACCATATCTGGGATATGGAATCAGTATGTGATTTTGTATAAGACTATGTTAGGGACATGGCGTCGATATGACATTTCATGTAAGACCATATCCAGGATATGGCATTGATACAGTACTATGAGTATGAGATCCCTGAGCATCCTTAGTATCCCAATGTGGTTCAATGGGTAAATCAAAGATAAGTATGAGAAAGAAATTACTACGAGTAAGCAGGCATATACGTAAGCCTATAATTGTAAGTTCATGATTATTGTGGAAATAATTGTTTATTACCCATTGTGATTGATAGTGCATACTTGTGATATATGATAAATATAAATGATAATTACGTGTTTAGGCTGTTGGGCCGAATTGAGATGGGATCTAATTGTTTATTTGCTTGAATTGTATTTTAACGGGTATGTTAAGAACGAAAAAGTATGTGACTATATTTCGAGTGGTACAGGTATGTACACATAACTCATGTGAAGTGTGTTTGGTTTATGATGAATTCTTTGTGAGAATGTAGATGAACAAGTTATACTTGTGAAACATTCATAACCTTGTGACAAATGATCTACATTTATGATGAATGGATGCATGATAAGATTTGATAATGATCATGTGATATGCTTAGGAGCCTAATTGATTTGTGATATTTTACGGTTCATTTATTAAAATTGTATTTCGTTGGATATGAGGAAAAGAAAGACAGGCATAACTATCGAATAAAGTCATTATGAGCATATAGTAAGATATGAGCTTAGACAAGTGAAAGGTGATTGAACTATATGATGAAATTATGATTACTCACAAATAATGTGCATGTGATTAAGAGGATGGAAATAACTTGTTAGCTAATGTGATATGTTATAATGGGAAGACTATAGTGGCTAGGCTAATGCCAAGGCATGTAAATGGTGTTTATGAGTTAAAAGAGTAAGCATTATGAATGAATAAGTAGAAATCTTAAAATTTAATGCCAATTGTAATTATAGTATTCCTATGGAATGATAAAGTAAATGAATGTTAATAATTGTTTATTATTTGCATATGAATTTACTAAGCTTTAAAGCTTACTTCTTTTACTTTCTTATCTCTTATAGGTTAATTTAGCTAGCTCGGGTCAGAGACCGCCGGAGATGCCATCACACTAACAAGCTATCACTACGGGTATTGATGAATTCAAATAGTTTGAGTCTATGGCATGTATAGGGACTTTATCTTTTGAGTAATTATGTCATCATAAATGTGGCCAAATGTGTTGGTCTAGAATGGCTTGTGGTCCAATTTGTATAAAGCCACAAGATGTGGCTCATATTGATTATTGGGTTGTAAACCTAATTGTTTATGCATGCATGTGTTGAGGAATTAGTGATATGGATGCTTGATGATGATGGATGATGTGATATGGCATATAAGTATGAATAATGAATAATGACAAATTGGTATGGCTATGATCATGGTTTAAATGCATGAATTGAGAATAGAATAATAATATTGATTGGATATGAAATTGGTGTGGAATACCTTAAGTAAGCTTCTTAATTTGAGTATGTGAAATGGTGACAATACATGGGCATGAATTAGTCTTGATTAGGAATGATTGATTGTCAAAAATGTGGCATATTGTGTGTCATGAAATATGTCTGAGTATGTGAGTGTCTAAGGGTGGCAAAAGGCTTCGAAAATAGCCTTATAGTCGTTCACACGGGTAGACATACGAGCATGTGTCTAGGCCGAGCATGACACATGGTTTGCCCCATGGGCGTGTAATCAGACCGTGCGTCCCCTGCAACATAATAAATGCAAAATAGAATGCTTAGTAGTAAACACATAGGCAGAGACACGATCATGTGTCTCAGCCGTGTGAAGGACACGGCCTCAGGATATGGGCGTGTGCCCAGGCCGTGTGAAGTATGCACTTAATTTTGAGAATTTAATTCGTCACACGGCCAAAGCACACTGGCGTATGCTGTGGTTGTGTAACCTTATTGTATGATGACTTCATAGTCAGAGAGTTACATGGGCTAAGGACACGGACGTGTCCCAAGCCACACGGGCGTGTGTGACAACACGGCCTACCCACACAGTTGTGTGACTCTCCAAAATAAGAAAATTTTCTAAATGTCAAAAAGATTCTGAAAGTTCTTGGTTTAGTCCCGAACCGCTTCCAATGTATGTTTTGGGCCTCGTAGGCCCTTATAAGGAACAATTTGCATGTGATTGAAAAGTTTTAAATTTGAACGAAATTTTATGGCCAGCTTTTGTATGCTTGTTTATGTTTAAGTCTAGTAATGCTTCGTACCCTGTTCTGACGTTGGATACGGGTAAGGGGTGTTGCAAGACTGGTTTAGGGTTAAGGTATCCACAAATAGGCTACAGCAAATTTGGGTTAATTCTCACATTAATGACTTTTTGGGGTTGTCAGGCCTAAGGTTTTAGGATCTTTCTTTCCTGAATAGCTGATCCGTTAAGAGAACCTTGCAAAACAATTCATTAATGATACCCCGACTCACTAATCCCCCACAAGGGGATTAGTTCCTCATAGATCTAATAAACAATATAAACTTGATAGGAAAAGTAAACATGAAAATTAATTCAAGGGTATAAAATTTAGAAGAAGTCTGATTTGTATTAGAATTAATCGCAGAATCCTCATAGAGTTTGATTGTGTTTCAAAAATATGATTTCTCTCACAAAAACAAATAACAAGAACTGAAATAAACCCTAAGCCTAAGAAAAGAGAAAAGCTAAAGACTAAATCTAAGAAGAAAGTTATACAATATGAAAGTTGTCCCCCAATGAGTGTTTTAAAAGCCTATTTATAGAGTTAGGGTTGCCATCGTCCTTAACTGTAGGTCAGCTGACATTCTCGTGTTTAACTTTTGATTGTGTGGACCAAAATACCCCTAGCTCATAAGGGTTTCCCGTACAGGACCGATGTGCGACGCCCTAGTGCTTATGTTGCGACATTAAAGGCAGTATGCTTAGATTCAGGGTGGCTTTAAGGGTGTGTCGCAACATCCCTTGTCTGGGTCGTGACACCAAAGGCAATCTCAAAATTCTTGCATTCTGTTCCTTATGTTGTGACATCAAACTCCTCATGTTGTACATAGTGGCCAATATTGAGTTTTATGCCCTTGGATTGTTTTCTGCATACTCACTAAGTATATTAGCTCACCTTTAGGCTTCATTCGGCCTTTAAGGTCAATAAAAGACTCAAATTACACTTTTTATTGAATTCAAACTAAACTACAAAAACATAACTAGAACATAATGAAAACGCTTGTATTCAAGCTCCCAAAGTGCGAAAACTAGTTTAATTTGTGACATCGAATTACGATAGATCAGGTATAACTGCTTTGTACAATAAGGTAATACATAAATACCTAACACAATGCATACTACCTATTCTCCTTATTACAAGAAATTGTGGCAACTCAACCTTCTGATTAAGATGAAGATTACAAATTAAAGATTGTTCCAAAATGACATCCCTACGTTTTATAATCTATACAATAGACGGCTTATTGGTTTAACAAATTGTCCCAAGTGCTCTGATGGAATGGAATCTATTGAACAACTTTTAGAGACTGTTCCACTGCAAAAGAGATTTTGAAATCACTAAAAATTTGTTGGCCACATATAGTATCATAAATGGAATATAGGGATTGGATGAGTAACATTAATGGACAAATTTAATCTTCATTGTAGTATCATGGCATGTGATAAACCGTAAATTATACATATTTTTACCCCATATTTAATGTATTTTATGGATGATTTTCCATTAGAATTGGTGAATTCGATGCTCCGAATGCTTTAATTTCATATTTTATACTTAAGAGAGCATAGGAGAGAAAAAAGAACGAGAAACGGGCCAAAAATGAAGAAAATAGGCCAAAGCACAAAATTAACACGGCCTGGACCTCCTCACACGGGCAGACCACACGGCCGTTTCAATTTGGCAGGTTCGAGCACGGCCTGTAATCAAACACGGGTATGTCACACGAGCGTGTTTCTTGCTGAGCCCAAGTTGAGTCTAATTCGAAAAAGGCCAATTTTGAGGTTTTTAGGCATTCCAAAGCCTATAAATACACCCGAGAGGAGGAGAAAAAGGGAGGCGGTGAAGAGGGGTAAGGAATTACCCCAAGGAAGCCGATTAATCCATCTCAGAAGCTTGATTTATCATCAAGACTGAAGATCTCTCCTCAATTCCCCTTCAGGAGTTTTGGGTTTTCTTTATGTTTTGTATTCTTTATTCTTCTGAGATGTTTTCTTATTTAGTTATGAACTAAATCCCCTAAATACCTAAGGGGAATAAAACCTAAGACGAATCTTGTTATTATTTGCTGAATCGTATAATAAATATTTAACTTGTTCTTAATTATGTGTTCTTAATTCTTGCTTTGATATCCCAGGACACTGATTCAAGACACGCTCTTATTCATAGGAGGAATAGACCTTGTTTAAGATTTCATTTTCCATAATTAAACGGAGTTGATTGCGCGCCTAGAAATAGGGTGACAAGATTTTGCCGGATTAGGGTGAAACCTAATAAGGGGATCCATAGATCGAGTTAATGCAACCCTAGAGTGTTAATTAGAGAAAAGTCTCGGTTATTCAATCTAGGGATTAGACGTTATTAGTCTTGAATAGAGATAATAACATAACTTAGGGATCTCTACGGAACAAGTTGAATGAATAAATCGTCCGATTCGAAGCCAGAATAACAAGTACAGTCTAGGTGGATTTTTCCTTGGGTATTGTCTCAAGTCAATTGATTTTCCCAAAAGCAATTCCACAATTCTTTTCTCTGTGCGTTCTTAGTTTAAATAATTAGTTAATTAAAACAAACCCTTTTATTCTTAGGCTAGATAATAAAAAGATAGTTATTACTAGTACTTTTGGTTCCCTTGGGTACGATATCCCGGTCTTGCCATTACTATACTATTGTTCGATAGGTGTGCTTGCCTTTTCGTCATGATAATAGTTAGTCTAGGTTTGATCTTCATTATAAATATTTATTACTTGTTACGAATCACGCGATCAGCATGCACAATATGGGCTATTTGGATGGTTCAGAATAAAGCTATTCATGAGGGAGTTAAATAGAAAGTAAGCGAGACTAAACATTTTGTTCTCTCTTATATCCGAGAATTGGAAGTAATTAACCAAAAAATACATGTTCAAAAGATGAGGCCTGAATGCTGGAGGTCACTAAAGAGTCCTCTGGTGAAGATAAACTTCGACGTTGCATTTGAAAATCACACAAAAAGATCATGTAAAAATATTATTATTAGAGATGAAAATGGTAGGGTGTTGGGACCAAAGATAATAATGAACGATCACATACCCTTCGGTGTTTATTACAAAGGCAATTGCATGTGTCCAGACGACTTAGTAGGCCTCGATCTGGGTTTCTTGGAAGTGGAAATTGAAGGGGATGCTCTCACAGTTATAAAAAAAACTTATTTCATAGATTGATGATAGATCGAAGATAAGTGTATATATTAGAAGCTCTAGATTCATATGCGAATGCTATTGTCGGTGTATTTTTTGACATGCATTGCAAGGAGCAAATGAAGTGGCACATATTCTGGTTTATGAAGGACTAAGAAAGGAGGAAACAACTTATTTGGTGCAAGGTGTTTCTGATTTTACCACAAATGCAATTGAGAAGAACTAATGATGGGTGGACTAGCCAGATTAGGAAGGGAGATTGACAGTCTTACCTAACATCCCTGAAAGCTTATTTTTATAGGGACGATTTAAGTTTTTAAATGAGCTTATGCTTTAATGTTGTGATGCCTTGTCTGTTGGTTTGGGTAGGTTAAAAGCTTATTTTATGGTTAGATAGTATTGTTGCTTTTGGGAGTCGTTTTAACTCCCTATTTTTGTTGTTTTTCTTTTTGAGAACCGTTCCTTTAATTACTTCGAATAAAGTCCAATTGTTATTTTTTATTAAAAAATAATATTTTTTGGGTAAACTAAATATATAGTCATCTAGCTACTAGTAATTCATTTTTTGTCACTCAATTATGAAAAGTTACAAAATTGCCACTCAATTATACGATTTTTTTAATCACCCGCTGTTAAATGGCTAACGGAAAAATAATGTGGCAACTTTTAAAATCGTCATAATAATAAATTTAGCCCTTAATATTTACACATTGTATCAATTTAGTCTTACTCTTTAAAAATTAGCCTTCGATATTTACGCGTTACTTAATTTTATCCTATTTTTACATGAACATATAATTCAATATAAAATGTGTATTATTGAACCAGCAATCCTCAAATACATAACTTTCCTAAAAATATTTTTAAAAAATCTATTTATTATTGAACAAGACTATCCTTAAATATATAGCTTTCCTCAAAATTTTTTTAAATATTATTAATTCATTTTTTAACATAGCTGGTCCCCATTAATGAAGTAAATCAAACTTAAATTATTTTAAGTTGTTAGATTTATAATTGAGTTGAATTGACAAAGTGAGTATTTTTTTTTATTTTAAATAAATTGAATTGACCATTTTTCAAATTTTGGGTTGTTTTGTTTGTTCTTATTGCTAATTTTTTCATTGAATCAAATGCAAGGACAATGTTAGAAAGGTCACAAAGAAAGCAAAATTGAAAAATGATCAAATTACATAATGTGTAAATATTGAGGGTTCAATTTTTTAGAATCAATACTAAATTGGCCCATTGTATAAAAAGTGAGGGTTAAAGTTGTTATTAAGCCAAATTTTTTCTTCAAAAAAATTAAAAACTACGACATCAACTTTTTGTAAGTCATTTAACTATGGGTGACTAAAAAATAAAAAATTGAATAGTTGGATAATTATTTTGTAATTTTTTTATAAATTGGTGACAAAAAAGATTTTTTTGAAGTCACTGAACTATTCAAATCTTGTTATTTTTAAGTCTATGGGTGGTTAAATTTTTTTTTTTAAGTTTGGTTAGCAAATTCCAAGTAAAAATTTGAAAATCGGTACTGTAGATTAATACCCATCAACGAGTAGAACATACATTAGATCCAAGTTGATATAATAGTCAATGTCGAAGATTGAAAAAGAAAACTGTTTGGATTTTGGTTTGTAAATTCGTAATGTTCAAATCAATTTCATGAAAAAAAAACTAGATTGTAAAAGAAAAGAGGAATGAGAGTATTTTCAATTGGTGTAGGTAGTGCGAATATATAAATATATAACGACGATTTTAATAGCCTAATGAATTCAATGTAAATTTTAAATAATTAAATAACTATTTTATAACTTTTAAAATTAAATGATTAAAATGTATACCTACTAATAATTTAATAACATTGAAGGTAGTTTAATATCACAATTTATCATTTAATTCAATAAAATGCTTATTTTTTTAAAAATATTAATTTAATTTAATTTAATTAGTACAAACAATAACGTTATAAAATATAAGAATCTTAAAAATTAAACTATAAATATTACGAAATAAAAGTAAATTTGATGGGACACTCTCCAAGTAGGAAGGCCACCTACCAAATATTACTATCCAAATCAAAATTTAGTAATAATATTATTCAATAAAAATATAAAAATATTTAAATATATATAAATCTAAAAAAATTAAAATTAAAACTAAAAAATTAAAAATTATTATAAAATAAAGAGATGGGGAGAATAAAGAACAAAGAAATATGAAAGCAATAGAGAAGGTATTTTATTGATCAATGGGATAGTTACAATGTTTCATCGTAGTCTCTATTTATAGGTATTAGAAGTATAAAAGAAGTAGAGATCTAATTCTAATAACTATTAGAATTTAAATTATACCAAAACTTTATCTTGAATATAATGGACATCCACTTAATAAGATATTCATAACAAAATTAATATTTCTTGAAATTTTTAATTATATAAAATTTTAAAAATTTCAAACTAAATTCCATTTATTTTCCACCATTGATGAATAACTTTAATCACATCAACTTCATGGTATTTTACTCTGAAATTACTTCGCATTTTTATTTTTTTCCTTAAAGCCTTAAAAGCCTTAGCAAAATACATTTCAATGCAAAATTTGGATTCCATTATTAGACTAATTGTTGCTGCTCGAGTTTTCAAGAAACAAAATCTAGGTTTGCAACACTACTTTCATTCTTGAGAATCATAAATGCTTCTACCATTAACCATCTATTTATAGGACTTTCTCGATAATTATGAAAAAAAAAAGAAAAAATTGGGAAAAAAAAAAGACAAGAGAGAAGCAAAATGTTCTATTATATTATCTGGGTTCTTTGATAAGTTTCAACTTTTTGAAATTTGAGATTTTTTTCTTTTAATTTATAATACATAATACCCTACTTCTTTTCTACATCCATTATTTCTTTATAACTCTGGTTACAAGATTGATCAGGATTTTTAAACTACTTTAGTTTTGAAATTTTAGATTTTTTAAATTTATAATACAAATGACTTTTCTTCTTCTCCAATTCTCTGAAATTCAAGTCAAGATTTTACTTGCAACTATAAATCAAACTTATATATATTAATTTAAATAATCTGAAAGAGTGGAGCCAACACTAATTTGCATGAGAAAAGAGAAAAAAAAAAAGCAAAGAAAGATGAAAATGTTACAAGTTGATAACATTAATGACTACCATGTAACAATTTGATAACATTAGTTACTATTATGTAACTTTTGAAAGTTGGGTGACCAAAATGTCATTTTAAATAAAGTTCAGGCACAATTTGTGTAATTTACCCATATTTTAATCCACAAAAACAATCGATTGAATATTCACAATCCATTGTGACTCCCACTAATAAGTTAACAGCACATTCAGCAGTAGCTAGTTACACTAACAAACAACATTACGAAAGTAAAAATACAAACAGAAATCATTCCACCACCACATCTGCATCATCTTCAGCATCCTCCATCTCTTCATCATCACTCTCCCACTCTCCTTCCTGCAGCCATTGTTCTAGTTCATCCAACTCCTCGTAGTCATGCATGTACGAACTGTCTATGTTGTTCCACGGATCAGTCCCTAGTTCCTCACCATGGCATGCCACATGCAAGAATGGCCTATTCCTAGCTAAAGCATCTACGATGTCTCTGTTTACACTCCCTGTCACACCTAGCCATCTTAATCTCGGAAAATACGGTTTCTTCAACCATCGGAATGAAAGTTGTGTAATGCCACCACAATTGTAAAGATCCAACAATCGCAAACTACTGCCATGTCCTCTATCGTCATCAGCCTGCATTGAGGCTAGTGCCATGATCGAAGTGTCACCTATGAGTGGACATTGTCGCATTCGGAGTTCTGAAATTGGAACCCGACTTTTTGCAAGAGCTAAAACTCCATTGTCGGAGAGATTAGGAAGATTAGATAGGTCCAGCTCTTGCAACTCCAGTTTAGAAGAGCCATCAAATAGAACAGAGATACATTTATCTGTAAGTTTCTTGCATCCCCTAACAGATAACGAAACCAATGAGCTAATAATGCCATGTCGCAAGTATGCTATTCCTACATCGGATATATCAGAATTATCCAACTGTAACATCTTCAATTCACAGAGAGAGCCAATTGCCGGAAGCGCTTCATCCCCAAGGTTTTTGCAGCCTCTCAAGTCAAGAACTTTGAGACGCGTGTTGTGGACCAAACTCTTGATGGCATTGTTGGTTAGAAGATTACACCATCTGAAGCTAACATGAGTCAAAGAGAGGGAAGTTGCAGCAATGTCGTGAAAAACCAGATCAGTCAACTGGGATCCATGGCAAACCTTAAGCTTGTACAGGCTTGAGCAAGAATGCAGAATTGTCTTAAACCCTGTATCTGTAACACGGCAAAAGCCACCAAGGCAAATGCTTTCCATGTTTGCACACTTGTCAGCCATAAGTAGGATCCCGAGATCATTAACCCGCTTAAAGTAAGTACTGAGGAACTCTTGGCTCCTCACAAGAGAAAGATGTTTTAATCTCCCACGCTGATTGATTTGTTGAAGACCGGAGTTGGTAAGATCAAATGTAACTCTTGGTTCAATGAGGGGTGCATCACGAAGTTCCAAGTGTGTCAATAACGTGAGACCTTTTGATATTGTACCAACCATTGTATCTGTAATGTAATCTACAGCAAGAGATAGTTTTTGGATGGCAGGCAATATCGATGGTCGAATTTGATTTGGGTACTGATGGGGTCCAACATTAGGGCTAAGCAGTTCAGTCACCATAACCGAAGAAATGTAGCCAATCTCAAGAGAAGTGAGCATTTTTGAAGCTAAAGCCCAAACCCGAGCAAAGTTATGACGAAGAAATAGTGACAAGTCAAACATCAAATTCAATTCCTGGCAGAGTAGAAACCAAGAAGGAATACATGTATGCAGTTAGAACATTCCAAAATGATACAGATCTAGCTTTTGCATGAAAAACATGCATCAAGTATACAGAAAATATAGATTGAAAATCTGCCAGTCTTCTGGGTAAATTTTTCATATGAAACACATAAAATTTGCTACAATGCCAATAAGCAACACATTATCAGAATGATCAATGAGAAAGCAAATGCACTCATTCAGATAAATTTAGGAACTAAATGAATATTTAAAATTATCTATCAACATTCAAATATGGCATCCAGCAAGTAAAGCTTCACACATGTGATATAAGTTCATTTCACAGAAAGGCTAAATTGGCATTTCCATCTATTCAAACAGTAAATCTTGGCTGTTTCTCATGAAGCTTGATGATTCCATGTTGGTAGGCATTGAAGAAATTTCTTTCAAAAAAAGACACCTTGGTGAAATTTCACGCCCTGTTTGTATTTGTTGGGATATGGCTTGAAACTCAAATTCTTCCATGGTGTCCACCGTAACCTGACTTGGAAAGCGTTTGTTGGCTGGTTTAAGTTAGAGGATGGTTATTGGCGGTTGGTAGTTGGCAGATTGGGTTTTGGCAAGCAAGAAAGAGTGAACTTTGCACTAGAAAAGGAGAATCAGGTTTGTGCTAGGCAAAGGGAGTGAGAAGAGCAATAAAAGAAAGGGAATGGGAAGCTTAGAGATGTTCCAATTTCTTTTGGGTCTTAGGGTTTTGTCATGTACCCACCATCAAGATAATAGGAACGACATGGCTCCTGGATGAGTGATTTTGTTCGACGCTTATCTGTAACTAGTAAAGTATTTATTGAACAGACCAAGCATTTGTCACGCTCACTCATGGAAAAAGGCTAACCCCTGAAAGGAGCTTAAACTGACTTTCATATTCAGGCATACAACATCATCAAGGGAAGCATTAGTAGATGTCAAAAACTAGAAACTCTAGGTCTTATGAAACTCCTTCTCCCTTTGAACAATGAAATAAAATATAGGGGAGTAATCCAGTCTACAACTAAATCACTAACTGGTTCCATCTTTATGTTTAATGTATTAAGTACTAACAAATATTTCATTTAACCTTTTAGTAGTCTTTTACACTTTTTTCTCATCCAAAATCATTACTTTCACAGGCAAGCCTACAAGAAAATTACTAACTGATTCCATCTTTATGTTTCATGTATTAGCAAATATTTCCTTTAAACTTTCACTAATCTTTTACACCATTTTTTTCTCATTCATTACCTTCAGAAATAAGCCTGCAAGTAAATAGCTAATTGGTTCTATCTTTAGGTTCAATGTATTAACAAAAAAGTTCCTTTAATCTTTCATTAATCTTTCGAACCTTTTTCTCATTCATTACTTTCATAAATAAGCCTTACTTCCAATTGGGTGCAACCACCAAGTAATTCCTCCAAATCAGAAATATGTATCGCTCGGCCCCTTTTCTCAGCCACCGAGCCCAAGTAGAGAGACCTGAATGAAAGTTAACATATAAAGCTAATGCTGATATCTCTTAAAATGGAAACAAATCAGCATCACACAAATGATATCTACAACAAAGGAAATATATAACAGGGGAAAATTGTATATTTATAGACACAATGAAAAGATAAATGCAATTGTAATTCATAAGAGATATATACCTTACATCCTTGCAACGTGATCCGATTTCAGAGAGTAGTTTTCCACTAAAATCTGCACAATTGTGGAAGCAAAGTTCCTGTAAAGAAGGTCGAAGTAATAGCTCAATGGATGAATCATTAAGCTGACCACAATCAAGCTTTAAGCTTTGAAGGTGAGAATTTGGTGGCAACAGTGGCTTGATTAGTTCCATAGACGGCGATATATCCTGCCAAATGATAAATGAATATTAGGGTTCAATTTGGAACTCCAGAAGACAGCATCAAGATTCAAAAGTTCAGATTTTCATGTGTTTATGGAGGACCTGGGAAATGATAAAAATTAATACATCTTTTTTTGCAGTTCGAAACCCAAATAAAAAACTAAACAACTGAGGGCAATTGAAAATTTTTTCTCCTTCACTTTCCGCAGGATCCAATTCCTCCTTTCACCAAGTAAAGAGAAACCAAAAAAGGATGCAAAGAAAGGGCAAATAAAACTTACAAGGATATGAAAATTGGGAAGAAAAGAGAGGATATGAGAAGCACAGGAATTGAAAGCCCTACAGGTGACAGCCAAAGAGCAGATGGAAGAGATATCAAGCTTGGTCATGATGGTAGCCAAAAGGGCTGTCGGCAACTGATCCAGCCTCTCCACTCTCCAACTTCCCATCCCCTATTTCTCTTTTAGTTTACTTTGGTGGTCTGATCCGTTTCTTGAGATTTTTGACTAATAACAACTCGATCTAGGTATTGGAGTATTTGCCCATTTTTTATTATCATTACGAACTCGATTTGGTTATTTGATTATTTGTCATTATTTTACTAAAAACTCAATCTGGATATTAAAGTAACCGCGATTTTCTTCATTTCGTTGGGGGCAGTAGGAAGATTCAGGGAACAAGGTGAGGTTCTCGAAAACTACGGCGCATGTTAGACGTCGCCTCCCAACAATAAATACATAACGTGGTAGTTTTTTTTTCTTTCTTTCTTTCTTTTGATCTTAATAACATGGTAGATTGGTGGGGGAAAATTAGGCGAATAACCAGATTAAAAAAAATTAAGATTTATTAGATAATTTTCTATCAAAAATTAAGGAGATAAATTGATTTTGGACATGACAGTCTGCACGGGAAAATTAGGTGAATATGTAGATTTAAAAAAAATTTTAAGATTTAGATTTTTTTTTTCAAAAATTAAGAAAATAGATCTATTTTGAGACATAAGAAGGGCTGAAAACCAGACCGCCATGTAACTTGTCCCGTCCTAAAGTCGGTTTTTAAAAATAGGAAGACATATATAAATTGTTTGGGACCAATGGCCAGTTGGGATTAATGGTCACATTTTTCCAATCCAAAAGTCGTTTCTTTTTCCTTATATATATACCTCATTCATTTTCTTTTCTTTTTTTCCTTCGACCCTGTTCATATATTCTTTCAGTTCTCTCAACTCCTTTATTCTTAATTTTCTATCTTAATTTCAAAATTTCTCTCAATTTTCTATCCTACTCGTTTGTAGTTTTTTACATTTTATTCAGTTTTATCATTTTAAAATTTTAAAAATATCAATACACTGTAATTCGTTTGCATCACAAACACATTTCTAACATCTAATTACAAATAATAAAATATTATTATATTATTTATTTTATTAATATAATTATTAAGTTGTTAATAATATTATTATTTTTAATTTTTTATATTTATATAATCAGAACGAAGATCATATTATTGAAACATATATACATAATTTAAGTCCGAGAGCATCGTATGTTAGCACTTAGAAGAGGCGAGATTCTTGCATGTGTCCCAAATGCTCAGCGGGACTAAATTGGACCTCGCACTTATCAGTGCTTTGCTGGAAATATTGAGACCCAAGACACACACATTACATCTTTTGTACGATGAGTGTACGGTTACACTCAAGGATGTGGCATTACAACTCGCTCTACTGGTTGATGGGCCAATTGTTATGGGGGTAGTGCGTATTGGTGATTGGAGCACAATTTGCCACCAACTATTGGGCAAAGTGTCAGACAAATTTAGTGCTAACCGGATAGATATCAAATGGTTAGAAGATAATTTCTCACATCTCGACAACTATTCTAATGCAGTTGAAATATAACAATTCGCTTGAGCATTCATATTGATGTTGATTGGAGGTCTTTTAATGCCAGATAAATCTCAAAATCTAGTACAATTAAGGTGGCTCCTACAACTAATTGACTTAAAAGAAGCCGTGAGACTTAGTTGGGGATAGACTATCTTGACTACATTGTACCGAGAGATGTGTCGGGGAATTGAAGTATAGAAAATTAAAATTAGTGGTTGTATACTCTTTCTTCAATCATGGGCACGATACTGCTTACCATTTTTACGTCCTCGAGTAAACTTTTATTATCAATTCCCACTTGTAATAAGGTAAGATTTATTTAATAACATAGTTATTATATTATTTTTTTGTTATATTTTTGGAACAAAATATTATTTGAATAGGTGGAACAATGACACTAGTCATGTGGGTATACTGAACGAGCTTAAAGATATTTGATTATTGTTATATCAATGATTAAAAGTCAATGTTAGTTTTGAATTTTTCAATTATATAATAGTTATGTAAGGATTTGAAATTTAATATTAGGTACGTAATAAAATTTACAATTTCATATTGCAGTTTGAATGGAGCCATACTCTGATCCTAAAATTCAAAAATGCATCTCGATCTAATTTTTGACGATTACAATATCTAGTACGTTAAAGCACTATTGATAGTTTTTGCAATAGTTGAGATGCATAAATCTGATTGAGTGATGCACTAGTTTGGGTTTTTACAAAATATTCTGCCCTCACCCCAGAACTTCGATGAACTTCACAAGATTGACTTGTAAGGGAGAACTGATGAAGATTGGCCTAAATTCCATGCCAAGTATATTTACATATGGGAACATAGGTGCAATTTCATACCTATGCGCGAACCAATTGTCAGACTAGATTTGACGATGTCTTCGGATTACATGACATGATTTAGACTTCAAGGTAAGCCATATCTATTGTTGTAGAAGGCCAACACGACCCCACATGAGGCCGTGATTGAGAGTACATGCATTGAGTTAATCATCATCAGCTCCAACCTCAAATTCTATATCGATAAGTGCACCACCTTACGGTTAGTATGGTTCTCATTTTTCTGGTGCTTTTACTAATCCCATATTTTTCACACAAGTACCACATTGTGCACCATCATACCATGCATCAACACTTTCTCTAAGAATTTTTTTGCTTCACATCCATCCGCAGAAGCATATTACACACCACTACAGCCAACAACACCAATGTATTCATCATCACCTACCATTCCAACATTTTATACACAACCGAGTTATTCGACACCATATATTTCTTCGTCGATAGTGTCTCAAATACCACCAGAATCACTGTTCTTTAGATTTGGGTTATCTTTGCAACCACCTACTAATACAGTCAACGATATACGATGGCAACCTAGGATGAAAATGCAGTCTAGCATGAAAGAACAAGATAAAGATGAAGATTAAGACGGAGGTGAAAATGAAGATGATAAACAGGACCCCAACTACGATGAAATCCTCCTTATAACCAACACCCATCGGGTTGTGGCAAACATTCAGCCTGACAATGGAGATGATTTTTTATTTTAATTTTTCGTCATGTACTGTTGGAAAAAACGGGTTTGGAAAATGCAGCGGAAAATAAATTTAGGGGAAAGTTAGAGTTTTAATTTTTTTTCCAAAAAAGATCTTGGTTGTGATATCTAAAGTAATAAACACTTAACCAAAATTGTACATTTTCAATTCGTCTAGGATGAGCGCTTCGACTGAGTAGTCTTCTCCGCTATCCTCAAATTCACATCTGCCTAGTGTGGGCTCGCTTTGAATCAAAAAAAATTCACAAAAATTACCAGTGGGGTAATTTTATAATTTCTCTAAACTTTCAAGTCAAGTTGTAAATCAGAAAAATATCTCTAGAAATTTCTGGAATAATCTCTTCAGAGAATTTTCTCTCTACAACTTTCTCTTGAATTCAAGTGTGTATAAATAATAACCCAAGACTCTTTTTATATAAGGAGAGTTTAGAGAGTTTAAAGAGTTTAACTATGATTAAACTTAATCATTTTAATATTAAATTAATAAAATATTTATCTACAAAATAAACATTAAATTAAATTTAATATTAAGATAATCACTTTAATATTAAATTAATAAAATACTATTAAGATAAATATTAAATTTAATTTAATATTAAATTATTAAAATAATATTATTTTTGAAATAATTAATCTGAAATCAAATTCTCTGGTAGAATTCCAATAGGAGTGTAACTCTTTCACTGTTCAACCACCGACGACCAATCGTCATTGGCCACTAGGATGTCATCGTCCCAGCCACCGACACTACCGTGTCCGATGATGTAGGTGCGACATCCTTACGACACCCCGAGCCGATTGGACTGTTGCCAGTTTGGTCTAGGTCAATGATGATCCAATCCGTCCGGTCTAACCACCGATTGAACCGTTGGCCTGGTTTCACATACCGGGCTCGGTTCGACCAATTTTTGGGTCTTGGTTTTGGGCTCCTGGGCCCAATTTACGGTCTCAGGTCCAATTTTCAAGTTCAATTACCCATTGAACCAATTATCTAACTTGAAAATTAATTTCCAAAAATATCATATTAATTTTAATTAACTTGATTAATTTAAATTTACTTGATCAAAATTAATTTTTCCAAAAATCACTTAGATTTTCCAAATTAATTTTTCAAGAAAATTTTTAATCAAATTCTCTAGTTGAACAATTTTCACGACCACCTAATTAATTCCACATCGAATAAATCAACTCAATTAAATTATTCCCGAAGTCATAGAATTTTCTTCTGATTCAAATGTAGTCCAATCAAGCCATTGTTAAGTTAGCGGAGAGACCAATTGGACATATACAATTAGGCTCTAGTGATTGCAATTATGTCCAGAAGCATCGTTCCGATAATTCACAATTACTTAATCATGGAGTCAGTCCACAAGAAGTACCATGATTTAAAACTCTTTATTGTATACTTTTTACGAAAGCAATTCATCCAACTACTTTGTCCAATGACCTCATCATGTGTGTGTTACCCTCATATGATATCCTTGATTCCTTTGAGTTAAATCTGTTCACTCAATATAATCATATTTTATCTCATTGTCAGCATTGTTTCTTCTTAATAATTAATATGATAACTGTCAACAAATGGCTGTGATGAATTGCTCGTTTGAGAACAAGCAACCCAGGGCCACGTTCCATATTTATCAATCCACACAATGCCAATGAGAGAATATCATTAACTCTTTAATTGAGCTAGAAATTCCACTGTTTCTAGTAAAGCCATGGCATACACAAGTCATATATCCAACATACCGGCTATGGATTCGATCATCTTTAGAGCATAAGCCTCCACTTATATAAAAGCACATGAGTTGCATCACATGGTTAGTAACTGATACGAACCGTCTAAGGAAGAGTCGAGTCGTATGTAGATTGCCCGATCGTCTACGAGAAGTTACGTTAGGTTTAGTTGAGTTAAAGGTATGGTCGAAGTAGAAAGAGGGGTACGAATAGAATGGTAGGAACGAAAGGGTAGGAACAAAAGGATATGAACAAATTGGTCGGTTTAGGTTCGACTAAGTAAAGAAGAGAACGGGTTTGGAACTACTAAAGGTACTTTCAAGAACCAATACCGAAATGGTATCGACCCGTTGATTAAGCTTTTTGAGTTCGATTATAGGTTTGATAAACGAAACCTCGACCCACTATCTAACAAGATAGGAACCTTGGTATGTTGAACGCCACACTATGAATAGTGATAAGTTCGGGTACGACAAAGAACACGGTTGACACAACTAGAACACTAGGAACGCCAAACGAATCTTTGAACGAAATATAAGAAAAGTATGCCTCACAATTTCGGCAGCATAACATTAACAAAAGTTTCAAAAAGTCCTTTACATGGAAATTGAACAAGTATTTATAGGCCTAAGTTTAGGTAGCCGATTGGCCTTTCATGCTTACATATTAATTAAAGAAAATTCTATAAAAATGACCCTTAATGTACATGTCTAGATTCGGCTATGGTAATAGGAAATGAATGAATCTTCATGTTTAAAAAAACTCAAAGTGAATGCATGATGTCCAATGGTCACTTGTAGGTTCGGCCAACCTTGTTAAATAAAGCAATGTTTGGCCAAAAAGTATGAATTAATTGTGGACACTCCAAGGGCCATCATGTGTGTGAAACCGAATGTTGAAGAGTCTTCTAGTGTGAACAAGGTGAACCGAATAGTCTTGCCATGTGAACATAGGTGTGAACGAATTAAGGAGAGTCATAGGGAAGCTAATTGGCCAAGCTATCTTCATGCTTGTGTGAGTGTCCTTTGGCCGAATGGTCACCTTGGAGAATGAAGAGATAGCACACCATACATGAATGGAAACATTCATGATGTAATATCCTGATTTTGGGCCTAGTCGGAATAGTGGTTTCGTGACCACAAAATCCAAGATGTAAATAATTATTTTATGATTATTTTAAGGTATACGATATGATTGCATGATTGTGTGAAAATTTCGTGAAGAAATTTTATGCATAAAGTGCTTAAATTGAAATTAGGGACTAAATCGAATAATTTGCAAAACTTGTATTCTAGAAGTTTCTAGTATGAAATTGTTTTGAAATATTAATTAGGAGGTCTTAAATAGAAATTTTACCAATTTCTAAGTCTATGGAAAAAATTGGACATGGATGGAATTTTTGGAAAGTTTAGTAGTAAGGGCATTTTGGTCATTTAGGGGTAAAATGAATTAAAATACAAAATTAAAGGCCAATTTTGCTCATCTTCAACCCCATGGCCGAATATAGCAAGGAGAAACCATGGCTAGGGTTTTTCAAGCTTCCAAGCTCGATTGTGAGTCCGTTCTAGTCTTGTTTTTAATGATTTTTACGTTTTTTGAGTCCCGGTAGCTTGATTTAGCTTATGCTCGTAATAATTTAACCTAGGGTTTATATTTGAAAAAATACCCATAGGTGAAATTTGTGTATTTTGGTGTTTTATGATAGAATATGAGGTTTTAAATTATGTTAGACAACTTGTGCTACTCGGTTTTAAGTGAAAACGAGCAAAAGGGCTTAATCGGTAAAAGTACCTAATAGTCATAAGTACATGTTAGAGTGAGAATTTGATGTTTCCATAGAAGGGAAAAACGATCAGCATGTCATAAAACATAATAAAATAGGCTGAAGTTTAATTTACGAGCTTTGGGGAAAAAGTGTAAATATGCAAAAGTTTAGGGGCAAAATTGTAATTTTTCCAAAATATGATTTTGGGTCAATTTGAAAAATGTGAGTCCTAATTAGACTATATTTTAAATGATAGAGCAAGGAAAACTGAAATTTGGGCTAAAATGGGGAAAATTCCAAGTTGTGGACGAAATGGTAGAAGTAGCCATTTTCGCATACGAGGTAAGTTCATATGTAAATGTTGGTAACATAGTTATTGTTTTAAATTTTTTAATGTTATTTAAATGATATGATAATTATTATGAAATATCATACTTGTGACAATTGTTTGATAATATGTCAAATTATGTGATATACTTGGAAAATGTGAAATACTACCGAGTATTGGTATCGATATTCCATAGAAGATGGTTGAGACATATGATTGGGAAAAATGTCCCGTTGAACCTTAGGAATGGATTAGGATACAAGTGACATGTCACTGGGATATTTGGGCATCTGAACTCGTTGAGTTGAGTCCGAGTTCACTTATGGATGCGAGCGTTCGAACTTGTTGAGTTGAGTCCGAGTTCGAGAGATGTAACTAGGCATCCAAGCTCATTGAGTTGAGTCCGAGTTCACTTATGGATGCGAACGCCCGAGCTCGTTGAGTTGAGTCCGAGTTCACTTATGGGCGGGTTACATGGTAGCTTGGCTACATATGTGGCACTTATGTGCAAACTTTCCATGTATCCGAATTATATTCGATGTGTTCAACGGGTAAAGTTCTCTTGAAATGGAGGAATACTCAAGATGAAAGGGACGTATTGGTAAGTGTTGTGAAATGGGTAATTTGAACAGGTATGTACTTAACCCTCGGGTTGAAAAATCGATATAACAACAATATGGTAAGATGATAAATGAAAATGTGATATGAATGTCTTGGTGATGATTATGCAAATGATGTTTTATGTTTGCTTATATGGTTATATTACTTGCTATTTGCATGTGAACTTATTAAGCATTTATGCTTACTCCCTCCTTTTCATTCCTTGTAGTTTTGACAAGCCAGCTCGGAAATCGGGAACGGTCGGAGGCTCGCTTACACTATCCGTATACCATCTTGGCATAATGGCTTGTATATTTTGAGTATGGCATGTATAGCATTATAATCATTTTGTATATATGGTCTTATGATATGGTTATTGAGTGGTATGGAAATGCTTGGTAATGATTAGCCATTAGAATGGCTAATCATGATCATATTTGGTGTTATGTACGTCAAATTGCTAGCTAATCCATGGAAACCATGAAATAGGTAAAATTTACCATAAAATAGATTCAGATAGCAGTAGTGATGTGAATTTGAAAAATCACTAAAAATAGTAAAAATGGAATTAAATAATGAATAGGTTATGGAATCTAAGCTTGATGAGTCTATTTTCATATGGAAGAAGCGAAACAGGTATATGAGCTATATTTTATGAGATGTTTAAATTTTTGTGAAACAGGGCCAGAGCGATTTTTGGATCCCCTATTATGACTTTGGAAATTCACCATAAATTTTACAAAGATAATTAGAAGTCATGCTTTATATTTACAGATTCCTTATTGAGTCTAGTTTTATTAGAGACAAACAGCATAGTCATTGAAGCTTTGTACAGGGAGATATCTGATTCGTAATACACAGAGGTCAGAGTAGTCGAACCCTAAAATAGGGGAGACTTTAACTAATAAACTGTACTAATTGGCCCGACCAAAAATTCTAGAAACAAATTAGTAGATATATATACGAGTCTAGTTTCAGGAAAAATTTACAGAATTTGGTTTCGAGTTTCGGAACTCGAGATATGATTTTTAGAGTGACTGTGATGTAGTTAGCCAGCTTGTCTGGAAATTTTAAAATGAATTGTATGAGCTGTTTAATTAATGAATTAAGTCCGTTAACACCTCGTGTTCGACTCCGGCAACGGTCTCGGGTACGGGGCGTTACACATGAACCTTAAAGACATTGAATATGGTCATACATGCACTTGGCCAAACATGCACCCAAGAGATTCAAGTCCCCCAACCGTCCATGCACCTTCAAAATTCATGCTTGCTTTTAATCTCCATATGTCCATTGCGTTTCTACAAGAAATGTGAACAGAATTAATTCAAACTAATGTGAACACAAATATCAACATTAAATTCGATTATGACAAATTTAATTATCATCAATAAACACTTTTAAGATATACTTAATATAACTAATGTGAACTAAATTTAATATGTAGGATATTAATTAACTAATTATTGAACTTATTAATTAAAAAGTCAATAGTAGTCAAATGAATTCAAAGTGAACTCCACGAGCTGATGGTTAATTCATGAGCTAAACTCGAGCTAGCTTAAACTCGTGAGCTGATAATGAGTTGGTCCCGAGCTAATGAGCTGGTGTGGAGCTACATGGGAGCTAACTTGAACTGAAGGTGAGCTCGGTGAGGTGAACTGAACTTGTAGAAAAGTTCGGCATGGATTTCCAAAATGGCCACTAACTGGTTCGATAGGTCTAGCATTGACATCATCCCACACATGCTGAACTAAAGCTATAACGGCTTCTTTAAATTGTTTTGCACGAGCCCTTGTGATCGGCCCTTGAGGTAGCACCATCGGATCTCGGCTTGGATTTGACTTATGGGAAGCCGTGATTGTATCATCCTCCCCCTCTTAAAAATGACTTGTCCTCAAGTCAGTATCTACATCGAAAGGAGTCAAGTCAGAGACATTAAAACTAGCACTAACATTGTACTCACCTGGTAAGTCAAGCTTATACGAATTTTCATTGATTTGCTCGATGACTTGGAAGGGGTCGTCTCCTCGCGGCAACAACTTAGATCTTCGTTGAGCCGGAAACCTTTCTTTTCTCATGTGCACCCAGACCCAGTCTCCGGGTTCAAATACAACTCGTTTTCGTCCTTTGTTGGCTCATTGGACGTATTGCTCGGTTCGAGATTCAATATTCTCTCGAGCTTTCCTATGTAATTCCTTGACAAATTCAGCCTTTTCCTTGCATCTGTATGGACAAATTGATCAACAGGAAAAGGTAATAAATCAAGAGGAGTAAGAGGATTAAATCCATAGACAGTCTCAAAAGGAGAAAATTTGGTTGTCGAGTGAACAGAGCGATTATAAGCGAACTCGATGTGGGGTAAGCATTCTTCCCACGTCTTGAGGTTCTTTCGTACCAACGCTCGCAAAAAAGTTGACAAAACTTGGTTTACCACCTCGGTTTGGCCATCCGTTTGGGGATGGCAAGTGGTTGAAAACAATAACTTCGTCCCAAGTTTTCCCCATAATGTCCGCCAAAAGTGACTCAAGAACTTTGTATCTCGATCGGAAACAATTGTTCTTGGTAATCTATGCAGTCGTACAATTTCCCTAAAAAACAAATTAGCAATATGCACAGTGTCATCAGTTTTAGCACAAGAAATAAAATGTGACATTTTAGAGAATCTATCGACTACAACAAAGATTGAGTCCTTCCCTGTCTTAGTTTTCGGTAATCCAAGAATAAAATCCATAGAGACATCGGTCCACGGGGTGTCAGGAATAGGAAGTGGTGTGTAAAGTCCATGAGGTTGGACCTTCGACTTAGGCTGTTTACAAATTAGGCAGCGTTCATAGATCCGCTCCACGTCTCTCCGCATTCGCGGCCAGTGAAAATGTTCATGGAGGGTCGACAATGTCTTGCTTATTCCAAAGTGTCCCATCAGGCCACCACTATGCGCCTCCAACACAAGTAACTCTCGAATGGAGCCTTGTGGTATACACAACCTATTTTCTTTAAAAAGAAACCCTTCGTACCTGAAAAATTTCTCAAAAGACCCATTTTCACAAGCAGCATATATATTTCCAAAATCCTCATCATTAGCATACAACTCTTTCATATGATAAAAACCAAGTAACTTAGAATCAAGAGTGGTCAATAAGGTATATCTCCGTGACAAGGCATCAGCCACTACATTTTCTTTACCTTTCTTGTATTTGATGACGTAGGAAATAATTCTAAATACTCGACCCATTTTGCATGTCGTTTGTTGAGTTTATCTTGACCTTTAATAAACTTAAGTGCTTCGTGATCGGAATGAATCACGAACTCCTTGATCTTAGATAGTCTTGCCAAGTTTCAAGTGATCGAATCAAGGCATACATCTCTTTGTCGTACACCGGATAATTGAGGGAAGCGCCACTTAATTTCTCACTGAAGTACGCCACCGGTCTTCCGTCTTGGGTCAACACAGCCTCGATCCCTACACCTGAAGCGTCACACTCAATTTCAAATGTTTTAGTAAAATCTGGAAGGGACAATAGAGGAGCTTTCACAAGACATTCTTTAATCAAATTAAATGAACGTTCTTGATCCTCAAACCAGTGAAATGCGGAGTTTTTCTTAATCATGCTTGTTAAGGGTGCTGCAATGGTACTAAAGTTGGGCACAAATCGACGGTAGAAGCTAGCCAATCCATGGAAGCTTCGAACTTGGCTAATGTTCGTCGGACGCGGCCATTCTTAACTCGCTTGAACTTTTTCTTGATCCACCTCCAAACCGTTGGCACTCACGACATAACCTAAAAACACAATTTTATCAGTGCAAAATGAACACTTTTTGAGATTAGCATACAATACCTCTTTTCGTAAAGTTTCCAACACCGCTTGTAAATGTGGTACGTGCTCCTCTAAAGTTTTGCTGTAGACCAAGATATCATCAAAGTATACAACACAATAAACGCACGTAATACATGGTTCATCAATCTCATAAAAGTGCTGGAAGCATTTGTAAGGCCAATGGCATTACTAACCATTCGTACAAACCCAATTTCGTTTTGAAGGCCGTCTTCCATTCATCGCCTTCTCGCATTCGTATTTGATGATAGCCACTTTTAAGATCGATTTTCGTGAAAATCTAGGCTCCACTTAATTCGTCAAGCATGTCGTCAAGACGGGGTATCGGGTGTCGATACTTGATAGTAATTTTGTTGATGGCACGACAATCCACGCACATCCTCCACGACTCATCTTTCTTGGGTACAAGCAGCACCGGTACCGCACAGGGACTTAAGCTCTCTCGGATGTATCCTTTGTCTAGGAGTTCAGTAATTTGCTTTTGCAATTCCTTCGTTTCTTCTGGATTACTTCGATAAGCAGGACGGTTGGGTAGTGCAGCTCCGGGTACTAAGTCTATTTGATGTTCGATGCCTCGGATAGGGGGCAACCCACTTAGTATTTCGTTCAGAAATATGTCTTCAAATTCCTGAATCAAAGACAATACCGAAGCAGGCAAGTTTTCAGGTAACTTGTTAGTATTCAACAATGCCTCCTTGTACACAAATACATACATAGGCTGTCTCAAAAACATCGCTCGCCGGATATCACTAACCCTCGCAAACACACTCATTTTTCCACTTTCTTTTTCCTCTCCACTTTTTACTTATTTTTGTTTCTTTTCATTTTCTCTCGTATTTTTAGTCTTTTCTATCTCTTTTTCCTTAATTTTCTCTTTTGCAGTCTTTTCTTTTTCTCTTGCTTGTTCCACTGAAAGTTTAAGTTTTTATTGATCCTCGTACACTTGCTTCGAAGTGAGGGGTGCAAGTGTCACGTTCTTGCCAAGATGTTTGAAGGAGTATCTATTAGTGTAACCATCATGCATCACCCGTCGGTCAAACTGCCATGGTCGTCCTAGAAGTAAATGGCCCGCGTGCATCGGCACTACATCGCATAATACTTCATCAGAATACTTCCCGATGCTAAAGGACACTAGGACTTATTTTGTCACTTTGAGTTCACCGCCATCGTTAAGCCACTGAAGCTTGTATGGATTCGGTGCTTGGTGGTTGACACTAACTTTTCTACCATGAGGGTGCTTGCCACGTTTGTGCAACTCCCTCCATCGATTATGATGCTACACACTTTCCCTTGCACTTGACATCTCGAATGAAAAATGTTCTCACGTTGTTGTTTGTCTTCCACACTTTGAAGACTTAGGCTTCGCTTGACGACGAGTAACTCACCTTCAACGGGTTGTTCTAAGTCCTCCTCAACTTTAGAATTCGATTCAAGATTGTTCTCTTCCTCGTCCTCCGTTTCAATCTCACCGTCGGCCCTTATCACCATAGTACGTCTATTCGGGGACTGACTCGCTATATGTTCACGACCAAGACACTTGAAGCACTTTATGTCCCTTGAACGGGCGGTGGAACTTTCAGGAGCCTTACCTTTACTTGACTCGGCAATAGGCTTATTCACCTTAGATATTGTTGAAGAATCCTTCGTTCGATTTGTTGGAAAACCCTTGCTTGTGCTTTGGCCCCATTTAGAAGGATTGGTGTTAGGATAGGCTCGAGTGGTACCTTTTCGCTTCAACTGCTTCTCCACTTTGATAGCCATGTGGACCATGTCCACAACCTCAATGTAATGTTGCAGTTCTACGACATTTGCAATCTCTTGATTAAGTCCTGCTAGAAAGCGAGCCATTGTGGCTTCTCGATTTTCTTATATATCGGCACGGATCATAGCCACTTCCATTTCTTTATAATAATCTTCCACACTCTTCGTCCCTTGGATGAGATTTTGGAGTTTTGATGCAACTCCGATGATAGTAGGATGGAATGAATCGTCGTCGATAACCGCCTTCATTTCGGTCCAAGTGGAAATGGGATGCTCCCGTTACGCCTCCGACTAGTGGTTAATCGATCCCACCATATCATTGCGTAATCTGAAAACTCAATTGCGGCGAGTTTAACTTTCTTATTTTCAGAGTAGTTATGACATTCGAACACTAGTTCGATTTTCTTCTCCCACTCAAGGCACGCCTCGGGATCAGATTTACCTTGGAAAGGAGGAATGGAGAGTTTGATATTCTTCAAGTCATTATCTTCCCTCCTTCGATCTACTTGTCCACAGTTTCGGGGACGTCTCCTTTCTAGGCTTATGTTAGACCCGTGATCGCTTTCACCTTCACTATTTTCATTAACATCATCATCTTGAACCCTTGGTTATCTTCGTCGTTGATTGGGCCCTTCACGTCTTTGCCTAGCAACTTCAGGATATTCATCGCGTTGTCTTTGGGCCTCGACTTGGTAGAGTCGATCTTCAAGAGGATTAAGCCTTCGATCAAGTAATCGTTCCATCTCATGCAAAAGGGCTTGCATTTGCAAATCTGGAACGTTTCTGACGGGTTGTCGCCCTTGTTGTTCTTCCATGTTTTGTCCACTATCTTGGGACATCTATTCGTTTAAGATAGACTCACAAACAAATCCTCTCAATCCGCTCAGAAATAAAGAAGTTTGATGACACTCACACTCGTGTTTACACTCTTAGTTCGGCTTTTACCTCCCCTCGAATGCGCTCACGCTCTCTTGCCTTTTACCTCTCTTAACTTTTCTCATAATTTCGTAAGCAGATTCGTTAAGGCTCAGTCCTTGGTCTAGGTGGTCGATTCAAAAGGGATAACAAGTGATTGATGTATTCGATTTAGGGTAGGCTGAAAGAATAGGGAATTGGGTAAAAAATGTGGCAAATTAGGGAGAGTAGAATAGAAGAAGGGTCGGGAACTATATCAGATCAAAGCTTGACGATCAAATAACAATTGAATTACATAAATCACTTTTTTTTTCGATTTTTTTTTGAATTTTTTTTCGATTTTTTTTAACTTGTATAACTTTTTTTTGTTGTACTATATCGACAAACTAAATACAATAAAAACACTTTTGTACACGATTTTTTTTCTTCGGCTGCGTAGATTTTTGTTTTTATAGTAACAATAACAAACTAATCGAAATGAGAAAACTTTGGTGTACGGTTTTTTTTTGAACCTACCTCGGGAATGCTCCGCTTCGAAACGTCTAAGCTTCTCGTTTTAGGTAGCTCTGATACCAGATGATATGAACCATCTTGGGAAGAGTCGAGTCGTATGTAGATTGCCTGATTGTCTACGAGAAGTTACGTTAGGTTTAGTTGAGTTAAAGGTATGGTCAAAGTAGAAAGAGGGGTACGAATGGAATGGTAGGAACGAAAGGGTAGGTTGGTCGGTTTAGGTTCGACTAAGTAAAGAAGAGAACGGGTTTGGAACTACTAAAGGTACTTTCAAGAACCAATACCGAAATGGTATCGACCCATTGATTAAGCTTTTTGAGTTTGGTTATACGTTTGATAAAGGAAACCTCGACCCACTATCTAACAAGATAGGAACCTCGGTATGTTGAACGCCACACTATGAATAGTGATAAGTTCGGGTACGACAAAGAACACGGTTGACATAACTAGAACACTAGGAACGCCAAACGAATCTTTGAACGAAATATAAGAAAAGTATGCCTCACAATTTCGGCAGCATAACATTAACAAAAGTTTCAAAAAGTCCTTTACATGGAAATTGAACAAGTATTTATAGGCCTAAGTCTAGGTAGCCGATTGGCCTTTCATGCTTACATATTAATTAAAGAAAATTCTAGAAAATTGACCATTAATGTGCATGTCTAGATTCGGCTATGGTAATAGGAAATGAATGAATCTTCATGCTTAAGAAAACTCAAAGTGAATGCATGATGTCCAATGGTCACTTGTAGGTTCGGCCAACCTTGTTAAATAAAGCAATGTTTGGCCAAAAAGTATGAATTAATTGTGGACACTCCAAGGGCCATCATGTGTGTGAAACCGAATGTTAAAGAGTCTTCTAGTGTGAACAGGGTGAACCGAATAGTCTTACCATGTGAACATAGGTGTGAACGAATTAAGGAGAGTCATAGGGAAGCTAATTGGCCAAGCTATCTTCATGCATGTGTGAGTGTCCTTTGGCCGAATGGTCACCTTGGAGAATGAAGAGATAGCACACCATACATGAATGGAAACATTCATGAACCTTAAAGACATTGAATATGGTCATACATGCACTTGGCCGAACATGCACCCAAGAGATTCAAGTCCCCCAACCATCCATGCACCTTCAAAATTCATGCTTGCTTTTAATCTCCATATGTCTATTACGTTTCTACAAGAAATGTGAACAGAATTAATTCAAACTAATGTGAACACAAATATCAACATTTAATTTGGTTATGACAAATTTAATTATCATCAATAAACACTTTTAAGACATACTTAATATAACTAATGTGAACTAAATTTAATATGTAGGATATTAATTAACTAATTATTGAAATTATTAATTAAAAAGTCAATAGTAGTCAAATGAATTCAAAGTGAACTCCACGAGCTGATGGTTAATTCATGAGCTAAACTCGAGTGGGCTTAAACTCGTGAGTGATAATGAGTTGGTCTCGAGCTAATGAGCTGGTGTGGAGCTACATGGGAGCTAACTTGAATCGAAGGTGAGCTCGGTGAGTGAATGAACTTGTAGAAAAGTTCGCATGGATTTCCAAAATGGCCACTAACGGTTCGATAGGTCTAGCATTGACATCATCCTACACATGCTGAACTAAAGCTATAACGGCTTCTTTAAATTGTTTTGCATGAGCCCTTGTGATCGGCCCTTGAGGTAGCACCATCGGATCACGGCTTGGACTTGACTTATGGGAAGCCGTGATCGTATCAGTAACTAACTCAGGATTTAGGTAAATCATACCATGAACATCACAAGTGAATTAATTCACAAACGGATTCCGAATTAATTCATCTTCGATCCAGTACAATGTATCAATCTACCAATGAATACATCTATGTCTCTACTTGTGGAGTTAATTGCTCTGATAGCCAAGACTAGCCATCTCCTCAATTGGAATTGTAGGCAACATAATAATCCTTCTTAGTATTTGAATCAAATGCTCACTTTGATTCTTTTACGGGATTACAGACTCATCTAGATTATCTACTGAAGTAAGTTATCTTTCTCGCAATGTAAACATTCTTTACAATGCCATTTAACTTCAGTTTGAAGTTAGAATTTTAGATTTAAATAAATCTAAAAATATTATTATCTACAACAACAAGTTTAAATATTACTTGTCGAAACCATTTTTTGAAAAAAAGCGTCGACTTATTTTAAAAACGAAAATAGAGTCGCCACCAATCCTTTTTATTTAGATGTGATCAGATCACCTAGAAATTTAGTTGTTTTAATAAAATATCTCGATTTACTAAAACAACAAATTTTGGTCTACGGAATTTGAGAAAACGGGTTCGGGAATCAGTTACATGCGAGGAAGGATTAGCACCCTGGCCACGCCCAAAATTGATACCTAATTGATTAATTATCATCTTAATGTCGAAAGTTGAAAAGATTTTAAAAGAAATTTTAAAAGACGATCCCTTTTTATGAATGTTAATTTTAAAAATGCTTGAATTGAATTGAAACGAGCATCAAAGGCCCTCTCGTCCCGATATAACAAATTGCCACATCCCGTAAGTTAGGATGCGATGTTTTAATCTTTGGGAATAAGTTTACCTTTAACTTTTATCAAAACTTCTTGTATTTTGAAATCCAAAAAGGTATTTGGCTATTTAGGTTTAACAAGAAAATCGAAACCCCGTAAGTTAGGGTATGATTTCTTGAATTCCTGAAACGTGAAATATTGCCTTATTTTGGAGATTTTTCTTTTTGAATAATAACGAGCTCAACACTTAGCAATGTGCGTTTATTTTGTTTGAAATAAAATGAAATGAGCCATAATGGATAAATACATTGGAACTTCATACACGATGTGATGTAAACGAAATAAAGTAAAAAAGGGCAATATAGGGCATGGAATAATAATACATGAACTAAAAGCTATGTTAATGAAGGTCAACAATATGAAATATTAATACATAATTCCTAAAGCATATAATGACAATATTCACATAATACACCATGTTAATATCAATATTGACAAACAAACAAAATAATGTATAAAACAATTTTAACGCAAATAACATAAAATAGACAATATACCAAACGATAAAAATAAACGATAGATAAGATAATTTGAAATAATATATATAAAACATTCAAAATAGATAATATGTGAAAAGTAATTTAAAATGAGTAATATGCAAAAGGTTAAAAAAGGATACATATAAAAAAACAATCCAAAATAAATAATATATATAACAGTTTACAGTAAATAATATATAAAATATTTAAAATGGGTAAAAGTTTATATAGTTGAAAATACATAATATGTGACAAGTTTAAAATAAATAATAATAAAATCATTTAAAAAATAATATATATATATATATATATATATATATATATAAAGGTTTAAAATGGAAACTATAAAAAGTAATTTAAAGTAAATAGTATAAACAATTAAAAATCATTAATATTCAAAGCAATAAAATAATGTATAAAATAACTTAAAATAAATAATTTATAAAACAATTTAAATTAACAGATAAAGAGTTTAAAATAATAATATATTAAAAATAAAATAAAATACATATAAAATACATATATATATAAAACCGTTTAATAATATATATGAAATCTTAAAATAAATGATAATAAACGTTCAAAATAATAATAATAATAATAATAATAATAATAATAATAATATTTTAAAACAATATAACTAACTAACATATAAAAAAATTAAAATAGATAATATATATAAAAATAGTTTAAAACAAATAACACAAAAAATATTCAAAATAAAGGGACCAAATCGTGCAAGAAATAAAATAAAAGGGAAAATTTAAAAAAATGAAAAGGACGATTAGGCGAAATTGTAAAATAGCACCAATTTGGAAGGATTAAAACAGCAATTTGCCCATTTGGGTGTTGAAAACGCGCGAATCTTCTGCTAACGTGTCGGGTCGAACTGCCCCCCCAAAACGACGTCGTTTTGAAGCGTGTGGAGGGGGTGTAAAACGCTGCCGTTTCATGCCTCCCATAAAAGCAATTTTTTTAAAGCTTCATTTCTGCACTTTCTTTTTAAAAAAAAAAATCAGAGAGCCCCTTTTTTGCTCTCTCCCTCTCCCTTCCTCTTTTCTCTGCTAGGGTTTTGAACCCTAGCTTTTTGCGCCGCCGTCACTCCTCTAAACCCGCTGTGTCTTCCACCGTGGACAGTGGTCGAAGGCCCCAGGTACTTTCTTTTTCCTCTTTTTTTTTACTATATTTTAATATATGTATGTAAATAACTTCGTGAAAATGGGAAAATAGAAAGAAATAGATAGATAACAGTTTCGAAAAAAGGAAAATAAAAAAAAAAGAATGAAATAAGAGGACCTTGGCGCGTTTTGATTCTTTTTTTCTTAAACTTTCTGTTTTTTTATTGTATGCCTGAATCGATTTTTCTATTCAATATTCTCTGCTTCTTTTTTATTCGATTCCCCATTTTACATTGATAAATCGTGGCTCTTAATAGCCAAATATTACACTTGGTTCAATTTTGTTACTGTTCATGACTTGATTTTGCTACTGTTATTTCTCTGCTTCGTTTCGTTGTTCTTTGGTCCTCTTTTGTAGGTTCAGCGAGGTCAACGGAGTAGGGTTTGGTCGTTTCAGTGAAACAGTGGCAGGAGGTCAGGCCTTGGGACGAGGCGCGGGCAGGGCGACTGAGGAGGGAGCCGTGCACATGGGCAGCAGTGCCAGAAGCCCTAGGGTTTTTGGCTTCTGCCAAAATTTGTTTAGGTAGTGGGCCATAGAATTGGGCTTTAGGTTTCTTTGTTTTGGGTTTTAAGTTTGGGCTTGATGTGAATTGTAATATGGACTATGAATATTATTTTTTGGTTTTTGGTTTGGGCTCGGGCCGGGAAAAATAGGCATGTTACAGTACTTATTAAAAATCGTATACAATCAATATTAAAGTTTAGAATGAGAAAACAAAACTAAAAATTGTAACTACACAAAAACCATGTTAACAAAAGAAAATCACTTGAATAACAGACAAAAGATTAGCTCACTTTTGTGGTTGTAATCAACTTCAAACTTAGGGTTTTTATAATAATATTAATTATTACCTAGACAGTATTACCCTCGGCCTGTATTTCCTAACTAATCAACCAGTACATGCTTACCTCTTGGCCTTACTTTTACTTGGTATCCTCCTCTCTCGATCTGTTTATCTATATTACTTTCTAGGGTCTTCATGCCTAGGGTTTAAGAAAACATGTATTTACACCAATTAATCCTATTGGAAAAACCTTAACTTTTTAGTTAATCGCTCCCACTTCCGCTCATTAATCTCCTTAAAGATTTAGCCACTCATCATTTCAAAAACTATCTTTTTTACGATTAGATTAATCATGCAAAAACATAAAATAATATAAAAGAGAAAAAACAAAAATTATCTGTATGATATCTTGGAGTGCTCGAAACAGCGAAATCCTTTGACAGTGCTCGAGATCTCATCATTTGCAAACAAATAATAAAAGAAAAATACAAAAATATTGAAATTGGAAAGACTTGGATTTAATGACTTGGATTCAAATCGAATCCTAAGTCAAGGAACAAGAAATAAAAATGTTTAGAAAAATAAAATAAAACCTAAACTAACCTAAATCTACTAAAATAAGCCCTAAAGCTAATGTGGCAAAAAGATCGCAAAGCTCTCCACAACTTAACTATTTATAGGAGAGTTTAGCAACCTAATTAGGGTAAACACCAGCTTTAAGTACATAAAAAGATGTATTGTATGGATGAAAACACCTTTACTTATTTTTGGCCTCATGTTGCACCTGTGTCATGACACAAAACTTTGAATGTGACTTCCTTGATCAGCTCAATTGTGTTTGGAATCTGAAAGCTTATGTTACGACTTGACTTCTATTCATTATACTTTTTGCCTAAAATTAGGTGTCTTACACATTCAAGTAAATTGTTAAAACCACCTTAAGGCCGGTATTGGCCTGATTAGGTCAACTAACTTGAATTAATGTGTAAAAATGCTTGTTTTGCAATATTTTAATTCTAAACTAAGAAATACGAATATGCAATAAAACATATTAAAATGCTTAGAAAACAAGCTCATTAAGTGCTAAAAAGCACCGAATCTGTCACTACGATTTTGGTAGATCAATGATCCTGTGACATACTTGTAGCAACACAAATATGTGAAGCGTCATATTTCTACCTTGTCTAGAACGCTATCTTCTTTCTCATAGATACAATGATTTTCCATGAACATCTACTATCATGTAT
Organism: Gossypium arboreum; assembly: GCF_025698485.1. Classification (NCBI taxonomy): domain Eukaryota; kingdom Viridiplantae; phylum Streptophyta; class Magnoliopsida; order Malvales; family Malvaceae; genus Gossypium; species Gossypium arboreum. The sequence goes on from NC_069081.1 coordinate 6,404,708, forward strand.
TGCACACTTTGCCTCATATTTTTTGGCTCGCGATTTTGTAACATGGAAGTTGACCCTGTGCTTTATGTTATATTGCTTCAATGCAGCAACAACATCTTTGGAGGAAAACTCCATTCTAACTTGTAAACAGCTAAAATTTGTAGAAAAACTTGCATGGCTTGGTCTTCTATAAGGAAGTTTTGGAAATTTTAACTCATCCTTAGCATTGAGGTTAACATTAAACATGTGGCATAGAGATTTATATACTATAAATATAACATCCCTCATCCAGCCTGATCACCAAACTTGAGCTACAGGATGCTACTACTGTTACCTGAGCAAATCACGTATAATTTTCAATAACACTTCATTAAATCCTTAATTATTATCATAAAAGCAAGCACATCATAGTATACAAGCAAAACTAAACTAAATCAAGCTTACGAAAGCTCTTAAGTTGACCCGTGCATGAATAAGGACCAAACCGTAAACTTTTCAAAGTATGAGCATTGGTATTGATACCTAGGTCAGGTCCCAATACCATCTTTAGCTTCGATGTTTCTAAAATCAAGTTAAAATTCACAAGTATTGATGCTAGGAATAAAGTACTGATATCCCTATTTGGAGGTATCTATACCAAATTGGGTATCGATATCATTTTGGCATTTTGCCATTTTTAAGATTGTGGACATAAGTCAACTTGTACCGATACCTAGATAAAGTATCGATTTTGATACTTTATACTAGTATCGATACCAAATTGGCATTTTGTCGTTTTAAAGTCCTGTTCATTTGGTAAAGTACCAATACTTCAAAATATAGTATCAATACTTTTTGCCAGAAGCTTAAAAATATCACATTTTGGTACCATTTTTATGCTCAAATCAATACTAATTCAAATGGAACCTTAAGTGCACATATAACCTACATAAAACACCATTAAAGCATACACTAACATTCCACTTTAAAAACCTTAATTATCATCAACAAATATGCCACAAGTTTGGCACCTTTCCACGTACAAACGTACCCATACTATATGCCTTAATTGGCTCTCAAAATTCAACTTTCATCTATACATTTTATGTTAATTAAACTATATGCAACTTCAATACATACTCAATCATCTTTTAACCAAACATGCAAGTAACCATTACTTTCACAATGTATACCATTCACATTCATCAAATACTCTAGCATCATCATTAACTTTACCATTCATATGCCTCAGCTAAAGCCTAACATTTTGCCATCTTTCATACTTGAGTACATAATATATAGAAACATTCAAAGTTAAGCCACATTTGAGATTCAAGCACCATTATTCAAGGTACACGTACATACATAACATTGCTTATATACATGACACATAACTGAATCCAGAATATTTAAAGGATAGTCTGATCTCTGGGGTGATTCGATTGATACATTCCAGAAAATGACTACAACAAATAGAAAATGAAACAGAGTAAACAATTTGAATGCTTAGTAAGTTCATAGGTGTTAAAATGGTAAAATTACCCCAAATTACAATTTAAAAACATCAAAATAATCAACTTTGTAGACGCTCAATTTTGCCCGGGCCCAGAAATAAGTCCAAAAACAAAAATAATAAACCCCAAAAAAAAACGAAGTCCAAAGTTCAGTTCAGAATTACAAATATAATTTGGCTCGATCGGAATGGCCTATTACTTGAAAAGATTTAGGGTCCATCTACAAGCTTGACTCATATGGAAATATAATCTTCAATGATATGCAATCTTAGATATGATACAATGCTAGATATGATTGCAATCTTAGATATGATACAATCTTAGATATGATTGCAATCTTAGATATGATTGCAATCTTAGATATGATACAATCTTAGATATGATTGCAATCTTAAATATGATATACAATCTTAGAAGATATGATTTTGTAATCTTGGAGATTTAATTTGTAGATATCCTTTAATCTTAACCGTTGATATAATTGATCTGTACCGTTGGATTTGGGGAGGCTCAACTATAAATAGAGGCCTCTCCCTTCATTGTAAAGGACACTGGAGTTTTGGGAAGCAATAAGAATTCTTGAGAGAATTCACTCAAATTTCTCTCCCTCTTGCGTTCTTACTCTCTGTGGTTTGTTCTTATTTTATTCTTCGTCTATCTTAGTTTTTCAACCCTTTTTTTTATTTTAATTTCTTCATTTTTCAAATATGTATATTTTTTCCTATCTTTTATACATTTGATTATGTATTTTATATGTCATAATATTTAACCTTTTATATAGTTTATTTTCAAATATATATTTTCTATGCATGTATATATATTATATAATCATTTCATTATAAATATAAATTCTTTTACATATTTGATATTTTATACATTATTTTTCTAAACCATTATATTTTATATATTTTATATAATTATTATTCTTATAAATATATTTTTTATTATATATTATATTTTAAATTTATTATTAAATATCACATTTTTTATATGCTCATTCTATTTATCAATTGTTTATATTATACATATATTTTTAAAACTTATGTTTTGTTTTTATTATTATACAATATTTGTTTTACTTTAGAATTAATGTATTATTGTTATGTTATGTATTTCATATGTTATGTAATATTTTAGACTTTTATAATTTACTTTCAAATGCATATTTTTATATATGTACATTGTTATATTGTATTATATGCATCATTTCATTTATTAGTCCATTCATGTGTACATTAAATTATTGGATTGTACATTTTATATTTTATGTAGATTCTATTTATCCATTTGCTATGCATGTCATCTATTTTACTCATACATATTTTACACATTAATATTTACCATGTTTTTTATATTATTTAATGTTTTATTTATGATATATTGTATATAATCGATTGCATTTATTATGCTTTCTTTTGGGTATATTCCTATTTGTTTAGCATGATTATTTTTATTATTCTATTTTACCCTTTATATAGTGATTGCATTTGTATAAAGTGTTGTAATAAACGCTATTTGAATATCTATGTTTCGTAATATAGAATTGTCACTCTAAAAGGTCATTTAAAACAATATTTAAAAGTTTTATAAAAATAAAAAAGGCAATGCTTAGTATTTGAAAGCTTCGAGAAAAGTAGTGCCCTAACTTATTGGGTTGCAACTTTTCTCGTTGAGTTCGAATAGTCAAGTACCCTTCTAAGTTTTTAAGATTTTTAAAATACGGGCAACTGTCTTGGAATTTCAAAGCGTTGTGGCCTAACTTATTGGATGTGGCGATTTGTCATTTCGAGATAGGGATTTCCAAAAGGTTAACTTATTGTCAATGTTTTGATACGAGTGAACCCAAATTTTCAAAATCAAAGTATTTTAAAGAGGATTACATCTTAAAATTTTTTAAATTTCCGACATTAAAGACATTTGATAATCAATTAGGTACCAATTTTTGGGTGTTACGAGGGTGCTAATCCTTCTTCGTACGTAACCGACTCCCGAACCCGTTCTTTTATTTCATGGACCAAAACTAATGATTTTAAAACAAAATGTTTTAAAGGTGATCCAATCACACCTAAAAAGATTGGTGGCGACTCCCGTTTTCGTTTTTTAAAATCGATTCCGATTTTCCAAAACTCGATTTGAAAATGGTCTCGACAGCTTGGCGACTCCACTGGGGATGTTTAAGAGAGTCAAGTCGTGTAATTAATTATCTCTTATCTTAATGTTGGAAATTAAAAATTTTAAAATTTAATCCTCTTTGCATTACATGTGTTTGTATTATTGCATGTGTTGCTATATTCTGATACGCATTGCATTTGCATGACCGTTGTGGTCACACCCTTAAGTAGGAGTGAAAAGCTACGCCTTCGTGAGGTTTTCGCTCCGTGCAGGATAGTGGATCACCTTCGGGATACATCCGTACTTATGGTTTCGTGAGATTTTCATCTCTGTGTAGCCATAGGGAAATGTATTCCCCTGAACTGAACTCGATTCAAATAAGCCTATAATGGGTGAGGACCGAGGAATCTGCTGGTTTGGGTACCTCAAACTTTAGAAACAAACCACATATAGAAAAACCGTAAGAGCTCAATATAGATAGAATTATACTTAGGTTATCTTTGTGTTTATTAATATCATATGATACTGACTGTTTTCTTTCTTTTGTGCATGTCATTTTGCATTTAAAAGGTATCGATTCACGGTCAGTTTCTAAGTTAGAAAGTTTTATTATGGAGAACGGACTTCTTGATAGAATGGAGGGCAACGCTAATGTCCATAAATGGTCAAAGGAAATGCTGAAGGATACACATCAGAATTATGGGGTTACACTCGCATCAGCGTGGCGCAAAATAATCTCCAAGAGTTAAAGGAAATATGGGATCAATGGAGTAATAAAGCCAAGTAGTTGTTCTACAATAACTAAGGGGACTTGCAGTATTTACTTGACAGGAGGATAGATGAGAAATTCAAAGTGAGTGTGGGAGTATTGATAGACACTTCTACCATTATAGCATTTCTCTTTCGTATGAAGACGGTTGCCATGTGGATGGTAAAGGTATTGGAAGGAAAGCGATTGATAGAGTGCATGAGACCTACAAAAATGAGTTGGATGGAAAGAATTTTGCCTATAATGGTAAAAAGCTCGTTTACTATAGGACCACTACCAAACAAGAAGCATGAGTTTACTATGTTGCACTTATCAGAGACAATGGAAATGCAAGCCCTGATGGTTTGTCAAAATGGACGCAAAACAATGAGATTAAAGAAGACCATATCATTTAAAGACCTTTAAAGTAGAGATTAGCTATGCTACGAAGATACCCATACAAGCAATGCTCTGCGGGAGCAGAAATCTGAAAACTCTCAAGAAGCATTGAGGATATAGGATATCATTTTAAGGCAGCATACTGCGGAACAGTGATGCCTGCTTGTTCACCATTTTCTCTCTCAGGATAATCAGAACAATTTCACAGGTATTGAAGGTGGTGTCCCTAGCTGCATGGATTACCCCACAAGTGAGGTCGCAGCTCAAACTCAGGAGGTAGCTGATTATTTACAGACATTGGCGGTACAGGCTGACATATTGAGCACCAATATGAGATACAATCAGATCGTGGCTAAGAGTTTGTTTTAAAACTTTGGGCATTAGGGCGAAAGCGTATTTGCAATCCATTTATATGTAAAGATATTCTTTTTCTAAATAAAGTTTTCTAAATGAGATTGAATCGAGATCGATACCTTTTTGCATTCATGCATTTGCATTACATTATATCAAAGAAAAGAAGGTGTTGATTTGAAATTTGATTCCTAAATAGAATAGTTTGTCATAAGGAAACGAATTTCTTGATAAAGTAGATTATAGTGCGGTCATCTGAATATAGTCCAAATAAACAACGAGAGAAAGCTGATAGTCCATGGAGGAATACATGATGTGATTGCCAGAGATTCAAGCCAACAAAGGTTATCCAAGAGCACGACGAGAGAAAGCCGGAAGTCCACAAAGGAATACATGACTTGATTGCTAACGAAGATTATCCAAGAGCCGACACTTTTTGATGAGTATCATGGAGATAAGCGAGCAAGAGATCGAGGCTCAGATTAAGCAGCAAGGAGCTAGCAAATGCATCTTTTAGAGAATTTACAGGATTCGATCATGAAGAAAAGATCAGCGTTTACTTGGACTATGAAGGGTAAGACCACATATGTAATCTATTTTCATGTAAAAAAATCTTTTTTCTAGAAAAGTTATTCTAATGGAATTGAATTCAAGATCAACATTTCATTTTCTTTTGCATTCATGCATTTGCATTGCATCACATCACATGCATTTAAATCCATAAAAAACCCTAATTAGTTAAAGTTATTAAAAAGAGAAAGAAAAAGAGAGAGAGAGAAGAGGGTCATGGCTAAGTGAAAAAGAAGTTGAATGGGAATTAACGACGTTCCCTTACATATCCCCGACTTTTGTGTCAGGAGGGATAGCTTACCCGGAGAAAGGGGTGTTTGGAAATAAAAATCATCCCATCAATGTCATACATAAGGAAGGGACTGAACAAAGAAACCTTGAGGGCATTCGCCCTTACGAACGGGAAGTTCTTTAAACAATTGGACTGCAGAAGAACTTATTGTAATCTTTAGGAATTTTACGGAGTCATATTAAGAACACTTTTGTTGCTCTAAAGCCTAAGAGTAATGAGATTTCTTTTGAGAAGTGGGCTCATGTTCAGACATTTTTATTTTCAATAAAACATACTTTTATTATTTATCCGAGTAAATATTCTTTCATTCTGATTCTTTTGACCTTTGACGTTCTTTATAAATTTTCATTTCATGTAAATAGTCATTCTTGAATTCATTTATTCATTCTATATTCTTTTGTGTGCCTATTATAGATCCCTAGATATCAATGACACGGGCAACGATACTATAGATTTAGAGTTCCTTTTGAGTGCGATATGTGTTTAGATGAATCTCAGTACTTTGAAGGTGACAGAAATTTTGACTTGGTTTTGAATTTGTTGAAAATGGTTTTTACCCCATGAAGTGGTGGTAGGAAATATAGCCTTAGAGGAAGGAAAGATTACGAAATTGGAATTAGCTGAGGAGACAAAACAAGACCTTCTTGAGACTATTATGGGAATTCAAAAATGTTGTCCAAAGACGCATGCAGGAGGATTTGCAATTGCCAGGATAAACATGAGGTTTTGGGGCACTGTTGGTCCACCATGGAAAAGGATCGCATCAGTTGTACAATGAATGCCAAATTTAAAGGAGTCAAGACTTACGAGGCATGTGTGTTATGGGCCCGAGCTCGTCAAAAGTTTCAAGCTGACAATGACTCATCTTTGTGGACGTTAACTACTCCATTAAGAGGGGGAGATAGCTTCATATGCCAATATTACAAAGCCAAAAGTCATCCATTTCCAAAAAAAAAAAAAAGAAGATTATATATAACTGCACAATGCTAAAAGTTTGCAGTCTTTTCAAAGATAATGCGCCATACCACAGTACAACAAAGGTTGCCAAAAGAAAAGAAAAAGAAGAAAAAATAAATTACAGAAGATGACCGAGACTGGTAAAAATTGGCATAAGAAACTACCGCCTACTCTCTATGCTTACGCTGGGGCAAACACCTTCAATTCCAGTTGTTTCAAAGGTTCCAACCATCATCCTTGGAATGGGTACATTGTTTGGCTTTCCTAAGCAGTCTGATATACCGTCAATAGCTGTGATGGTTAGCTCCAAGCGGTGGCCATTGATTTCTAGCTATAGGGCATCAGGCCGTACACAGTTTCTGAAGCTTAAAATGATAGATTCTTTCTTCAAAACCAGTTTCTGACAAAGTGGATGACGGTAGCTCTCTTAGACTTCTATACAAGTTCAGGGAAGAGGAAACCTAATCAAATCATTATTTTTAGGGATGGGGTTAGCGAGTCTCAAGTTAATCAAGTTTTGATCAAGTTATTGACGCTTGCAAGTTCCTTGACGAGAAGTGAAACCCTAAAGATTGTGGTTATTGTTGTACTAAAAATCATCATACTAAGTTTTTTCAGCAGGGATCTCCTGACAATGTGCTACATGGTACTGTCATTGACAACAAAGTATGCCATCCAAAGAACAATGATTTTTACCTTGGTACCCATGCTGGAATGATTGGAATCACGAGGCAGACCCACTATCATGTTCTCTTAGACCAGGCTGGGTTTTCGGCTGATGATCTGCAAAAGTTTGTTCATTCTTTATCCTATATGTATCAAAGGAAGCACCACAGCCATATTTGTTGTGGCTCCTATTTGCTACGCTTATTTGGCAGCTTCACACTTGGGGACAATTTATGAAGATTAGGGATGCTTCAGAAACATCATCGAGTCATGGTGGGATGTATGCTCCGGGAGTAATCTCTGTACCTCAGTTTTCCAGGTTGAAGGATAAAGTCAGCAACTTCATTCTTGTCTGCTGATAATCATTAAACTATCTTTTTATAGGGTTTGACAAACAACAGCTAGGACTGCTGCTGGGGCAATCCCTGTCTCATGGGTTTATGGATCAAGATTTTTCCTCCAAGCTTTGATGGAGTCAAGAATTGAATACCTCTAGTAAACTTAACTTGAAAGTATTCATCCTAAGCAAATATACCAAGAATGGATGACACAGACTTATGACAAAGAAGGTTCGTCCAAAAGAATTTCATAAGAGAAACCTAATGCTGAAAAAAATCCTTCCCATGCAAAAGGATTGGGAAGGGCCATATGTTGCGAAGAGGGCTTTCACTAGAGGTGCACTGATTTTGACAAGAAATGAATCGAAAGAATTTATTTGATCCAGTGAATTCGGACTCGGTCAAGGAGTACTTTGTTTGAAGGAGAAGGGAAGCCAAGGTGAAAACCCGCAAAGGGCACTTTGGGACTTCTATTTCAAAAAAAAAAAAAAGAAAAAGAAAAGAAAAGAAAAAGAAAAAAGAAAGGAAAAAGAAAAAAGAAAAAAAAAAGGAAAAAAAATGAAAAAGAAAAATAGAGAGGCCAAGGTGAAAACCCGTAAAGGGCGCCTTGAGACCAAAGGGGTTTTGAGTTGAAAACCCGAAAGGGCAGCTCAAATTTTGAAGAGCACAAGGTAATCTTGCTATTCAATGAAGAGTGAAGTGTATTGGGGCATCGGAAAAGTACTTTGGGTCTTTTAAACACATGTTGAACTCAAGAAAGTCTTCATGGAGCTGGTGTATAAACGCTCAAGTGGTGATATCTGGGGCATCTGATTTCTATCCTATTTACTGTAACGCCCCAATTTTCGGGAATCCTGTGAATGTTGGCATAGGTTTAATTATGTTAGTGGGCCTCTAGAAAGCCCAAACTTAAGATAGAACCCGACAATTTTAGTTAATTTTTGTTCCATAAGAAAAAGAGGGTGAAATTATGAAATAGGACCTATGTGAAAATGTTTGAAAATGATATAGGCTAAATTGAAGTGGCCAAATAAATAGGAGTGCAAAATAGGAGGATTTGCATGACAAACCTCCCATTTTACATGAAGTGGCCAACCATCATGTTGTTGTAGACAAAATGTACACTTGATATCCATAATTTATGGTACAAATTGATACAAATTGATAATAGGTTAGGTAAATGTTCCATGATAATGGGTTAGGTAAATGTTTCATGATAATAGGTTAGGTAAATGTTCCATGATAATGGGTTAGGTAAATGTTTCATGATAATGGGTTAGGTAAATGTTTCATGATAAGAATATCATGTCTTTTGTATTAAAGAATTAAATGGATGAAATATGAAGTTTTATTAAAAGAAAAGGGTGAAAAGAACAAAGTTTGGTCCATCTTTGTTCATCATAGCTGAAAGTTAGAGAAGAGAAAGGAGAGGAGAAAGCTCTTGAGTATTCGGTCATTAGGAGGAGGAAAATTGAAGGTAAGTTCTTGGTACCTTGCTTCTATTTTGAGGTTCATGAGTTCTTCTTAATTCTACCTTAACTCTTGAAGTATATTTTGATTTTTAGTTGTGTTGTGAGCATTTAGTCATGAATTAAAATGAAGGAAATGGTTGTTGTTTCATGTTCTTTTGATGAAAAATGGAAGATAGGTGAAGTTGAGCCAAACAAATGAACATGCATGTGCCTTAGATGCTAAAGGGAAAAATCGGCTAACATGTTGTGCTTTAAAATGATGAAATGGAGATTATGTTTAAGTAAAAATCATAGATATGTGATGATTGATTGGTGATATACATGTTTAAATAACATGCATGCAAGATAGGTGTATGAAAGAGTGATTTGGTAATAAATCTGATTGGGACAGCAGCAGTAACGTGACTTTGGAAAATCACCATAAATTGTGGGAGATGAATTAGAAGCTGAAGAAATCATGTAATTAAAGCTTATTGAGTCTAGTTTCTAATGAAATAAACAAGAACATATTTTGAATTCTGTACAATGAGAAATTTGATTCGTAAAGAAGAGTGGTCAGATTAGTCAAACAGTGAAACATGGGAAACTTTGAGAAAAATCTGGTATTGATTGGCTAAACCAAAAATTCTGAAAATTTTATGGATAGAAGATATATGAGTCTATTTTCAGGGAAAATTAACGGCACTTGATTTGGAGTTTCGTAGCTCCAGTTATAAATGATTTGGTGACTGTTGCTCAGGAAGACAGCTTGCAGTGAAATTATGATTATGTGGTAAACATTGACAAAAATTTGTTAATGGGTTGCTTATTGATTTCTTATAAGCTTACTATGATCTGTAGGTGTGGTTGGCGAATATTGTAAGGGGTTAATCGTAGTTTGTATTTGAATAGTTAAATTAACGTGTTAGTAATCCGATTGTAGGCGGTTCGTGTGTGGATCTTGTCGAAGATATCGTCATAAAATGTGTGTAACTAACACCCTCTTTCTTAGTCTAGATCGGCAAAAGCGAAAAGCCGAAATGCCGAAAACGGTATTTTGTAGATTTGCGAGTGTCACGAATGCTCGTGAGGTAAATCGATTAATGTTTTTAGTAAGCTGCAATGTTTGGACCGCAAAGTGCATGATTTCTATGCCTCGATATTTTTGGGCTTAATGGGCCAAAATTGGAATGATGGGCCAATGGGCCCAATTCGTAAGAACCCTCGATGCGTGATTACATTAGTACGTGAAAAGTAGGAATATGCATGAAAAACCCTAAAATAGATAAATTCTTGAAATACCTTTAAAAGTGGAAAATTTACGTTTTACCCTAGTAGATAAATTACCAAAATACCCCTAGGGTTAAATTGACCTAAATGCATGTTTGATTGTTGTTATTTATTGCATGACATGTTGTTATTATCGATGCATGGGACCGGGATATTGACGGAGGAAGTATTGAAAGTGGCTTGTCCACGTCTTTGGAGGCTTTGCCTCAATTCTTTGATAATCTGAAAGCGACAAAGGCCAAATCTGTGATGTTAAATTTGGGTGGGTTGAGCTATTCCCACATGGAGTGTATGGCTGGTGCGGGTGGAGTGTAGTGGTTGGTGGGTTGAGTAGTCTCCCCAAATGGGCTTGCATATGTTTCTTGATGTTGCATGTATTTTGAAATGGGCCTATGGGCCATCTTGTTATCTGAATAAGGGCTAAGGCCCGTTTATTATAATCTGAAAAGGGCTTTGGCCCAAGATATCACTATTACCCAAATGGGCTTGCATATGTTATTGATGTTGCATGTATTTTGAAATGGGCCTATGGGCCATCATTATCTCTGAATAAGGGCTAAGGCCCGGTTTATTATAATCAAAAGGGCTCGCCCAGACCACTTTATTACTGAATGGGCTTAGGCCCAATGGGCTTGAGTGACTTGGACTTTGAATGGGTTTTCCTTACACACTGAGTTTCCCAAACTCACCCTTTTATTTTCATCCACGCAGAAATCCCCAACCATAGTGGGCTTGGAGCGTGAGGGAATTGAGTGGCCACCCGCTCGAAAGTTTGATTTTCTTCCGTGAACTGGACATCCTTTTATTTACTTTTGAAGTTTTGGGCTTTTAAATGTAATAAGGCCGCAATTATTTTGATGGTTTTAATATGTATTACTAAGATAGGTAATACTTATTTTAACTGTTGAAATTGGATAGCTTTAGGCGTTTTCAAAAAACAACAATTGATTTCAAAATAACACGACAACAAGCAAAGCTTCCGCAATGAAAGTATTTTCCAAAATTAATCACTTTTCCTAAAATGACTTAATCAAATCAGTTTCCTAGAAATATCCATGACGTTAAGGTGTGGCAATGGCGGTATGCATGTCTAGGATTGGATCCGAAGGAGATTGGTATTAGCGGTCCGATGGACTCACCACCTCTTTTCCGGTTTCCTACCGGTGCACTGACTTCCATTCACTTTAACCTTTAATGAATTAATCTTTTGAACATCAAATACGATTTTCTGGACTTAGAATGGAGTTTTTTTTTTACATTTTTGATGTGGCATGCCGGATCTGGCCATAACTTCTGGGCCGGGTTTAGGGTGCTACATTTACTGTCTTTGGATTCTTTTTCTTTGCAAAGATATGTTCTCAGGTTAATCTTTTTGCATTCCTTCCAATAATTTGTCCAAATCTAATTATCCCCAGGATCAATTTATTTGTCTCCCATTATTCATAAAGCATGTTGCATTGAAATAATGATAGATGAACTAAAATATATTCACAAATGAAGTTTTGCATATTACTCTAGAAATTTCTAGATAATACAAGAAACTGAAACAAGACAATTGTTTAATGAATTCTCATATGTATGGGTTGGAGATACTCAAGAGATTTTCTTCTTCAGTCCAAAAGGTGGTTGGACGTTTTAAGCAATATTGATCTTAAGAAAGGATCATTTCATAAATATCTTCAGTGGGTCGTAATATTCGGGGAATGATACGGTAGACCAAATTGATGGAGAAGATTCGAGGCATACGAGCAGAGTATGATCGATATGTCGAGAAGAATGAGGTGGAAAGCTCGATAGATGAATGAGTGATGACGTACGAAATAGGGGTCATATTCATAAAATTTTGCATTATAACATGTCTAATTAGGAGAATTTGATTCACTTCGATCATAGCATCCTAATTATTAGGCATGAAATCATACGCATTCTACAGGTTATGTCTTTTACGGGACAATGTAGATCAAAAGAAACAAGATTTGGCATCCCTGTGTTTATAGGGAACAGATCGAAGATAGCAGATCTGACATTCCTGTGCTTACAGCGAAGCAGATTGAAGATTTCAGCATGGCATCCCTGTGTTAATAGGGAACAAGTTGAAGATAGCAGATTTGGCATCCCTGTGTTTATAGGGAACAGATCGAAGATAGCAGATCTAACCTTCAAATGTTTATACTGAAGCAGATCCAAGATGATTTGGCATCTTTGTGTTTACAAGGAACAAATCGAGGACATAGCAGATTAGACTCTCGGATGTTCTCAAACAGACTCAAAATGGTTTGTCGTCCTTGTGCTTACAAGGAACAAATTGAGGACATAGTAGATTAGACTCTCGGATGTTCTCAAACTGACTCAAGATGGTTTGGCGTCCTTGTGCTTACAAGGAACAAATCGAGGACATAGCAGATTAGACTCTCAGATGTTCTCAAACAAACTCAAGATGGTTTGGCTTCCTTGTGCTTACAAGGAACAAATCGAGGACATAGCAGATTAGACTCTCAGATGTTCTCAAATAGACTGAAGATGGTTTGGCATCCTTGTGCTTACAAGGAACAAATCGAGGACATAGCAGATTAGACTCTCAGATGTTCTCAAACAGACTCAAGATGGTTTGGCATCCTTGTGCTTACAAGGAACAAATCGAGGACATAGCAGATTTGACTCTCAGATGTTCTCAAACAGACTCAAGATGATTTGGCATTCTTGTGTTTACAAGAAACAAATCAAAGACATAGCAGATTTGACTCTCAGATGTTCTCAAACAGACTCAAGATGATTTGGCATCCTTGTGCTTACAAGGAACAAATCGAGACATAGCTGATTTGGCTTTCACGTGTTTACGATGAAGCAAATCTAAGATGATTTGTCATCTCTGTATTGTCAGAGAACAAATCAAAGTTAGGTATCTCCACTTCGATGGAAAGCAGATACATGGCAGAACTTACCTTCAGACGATTAGACTGGAACAGATCCAAGATGATTTGGCATTCTTGTGTTTACAAGGAACAAATCGAGGACATAGCAGATTTGACTCTCAGATGTTCTCAAATAGATCCAAGATGATTTGGTATCCTTGTGCTTACAAGGAGCAAATTGAAGACATAGTAGATTTGGCTTTCACGTGTTTACGCTGAAGCAAATCTAAGATGATTTGGCATCTCTGTATTGTCACGGAACAAATCAAAGAAGCAGATTTGGCGTCTCTGTGTTCGATGGAGAGTAGATCAAAGATAGCAGATATCGCCTTCCTGAGTTGCAATGAAGCAGATTGAAGCCATCAAGAGGCCATTTAAAGAAGATCAAGGATCAAGAATTCAAGACTCGGCGAGCCCGGGCAAAATTGGTCCTTTTATAGTCTTTGCTCTATTCCAGTTACACAGCAATGAGCAAAGAGGGGCAGCTGTAGACACTCAATTTTACCCGGGCCCAGAAATAAGTCCAAAAACAAAAATAATAAACCCCCCCAAAAAAAACGAAGTCCAAAGTTTAGTCCAGAATTACAAATATAATTTGGCCCGATCAGAATGGCCCATTACTTGAAAAGATTTAGGGTCCATCTACAAGCTTGACTCATATGGAAATATAATCTTCAATGATATGCAATCTTAGATATGATATGCAATCTTAGATATGATACAATGTTAGATATGATTGCAATCTTAGATATGATACAATCTTAGATATGATTGCAATCTTAGATATGATACAATCTTAGATATGATTGCAATCTTAGATATGATATACAATCTTAGAAGATATGATTTTGTAATCTTGGAGATTTAATTTGTAGATACCTTTTAATCTTAATCGTTGATGTAATTGATCTGTACCGTTGAATTTGAGGAGGTTCAACTATAAATAGAGGCCTCTCCCTTCATTGTAAATCACTTGAGTTTTGGGAAGCAATAAGAATTCTTGAGAGCATTCACTCAAATTTCTCTCCCTCTTGTGTTCTTACTCTCTGTGGTTTGTTCTTATTTTATTCTTCGTCTATCTTAGTTTTTCAACCCTTTTTTATTTTAATTTCTTTATTTTTCAAATATGTATATTTTTTTCCTATCTTTTATACATTTGATTATGTATTTTATATATCATAATATTTAACCTTTTTATGTAGTTTATTTTCAAATATATATTTTCTATGCATGTATATATATTATATAATCATTTCATTATAAATATAAATTCTTTTACATATTTGATATTTTATACATTATTTTTCTAAACCATTATATTTTATATTTTTATATAATTATTATTCTTATAAATATATTTTTATTATATATTATATTTTAAATTTATTATTAAATATCACATTTTTTTTATATGCTCATTCTATTTATCAATTGTTTATATTATACATATATTTTTAAAACTTATGTTTTTTATTATTATACAATATTTGTTTTTACTTTAGAATTAATGTATTATTGTTATGTTATATATTTCATATGTTATATAATATCTTAGACTTTTATAATTTACTTTCAAATGCATATTTTTATATATGTACATTGATATATTGTATTATATGCATCATTTCATTTATTAATCCATTCATGTGTATATTAAATCATTTGATTGTATATTTTATATTTTATGTAGATTCTATTTATCCATTTGCTATGCATGTCATCTATTTTACTCATACATATTTTACACATTAATATTTACCATGTTTTTTATATTATTTAATGTTTTATTTATGATATATTGTATATAATTAGTGCATTTATTATGCTTTCTTTTGGGTATATTCCTATTTGCTTAGTATGATTATTTTTATTATTCTATTTTGCCCTCTATATAGTGATTGCATTTATATAAAGTGTTGTAATATACGCTATTTGAATATCTATGTTTCAGTAATATAGAATTGTCACTCTAAAAGGTCATTTAAAACAATATTTAAAAGTTTTATAAAAATAAAAAAGGCAATGCTTAGTATTTGAAAGCTTCGAGAAAAGTAGTACCCTAACTTATTGGGTTGCAACTTTTCTCGTTGAGTTCGAATAGTCAAGTACCCTTCTAAGTTTTTAAGATTTTTAAAATACGGGCAACTGTCTTGGAATTTCAAAGCATTGTGTCCTAACTTATTGGATGTGGCGATTTGTCGTTTCGAGATAGGGATTTCCAAAAGGTTAACTTAGTGTCAATGTTTTGATACGAGTGAACCCAAATTTTCAAAATCAAAGTATTTTAAAGAGGATTACATCTTAAAATTTTTTAAATTTCCGACATTAAAGACATTTGATAATCAATTAGGTACCAATTTTTGGGTGTTACGAGGGTGCTAATCCTTCTTCGTACGTAACCGACTCCCGAACCCGTTCTTTTATTTCGTGGACCAAAACTAATGATTTTAAAACAAAATGTTTTAAAGGTGATCCAATCACACCTAAAAAGATTGGTGGCGACTCCCGTTTTCGTTTTTTAAAATCGATTCCCATTTTCCAAAACTCGATTTGAAAATGGTCTCGACAAACTTAATATTTTTTTCTGTTTTACCAATTTACAACAAGGTGAGTTTATCAGATATTCAAACCATATATCAATTCACATTTACTTAATATTTTGATTCAGTACCATACAACAGAGTCATCAATCATATACCATTAACATTATTCCATCATCATAAAAACATATCAATTCAGAACACAAACTATCATTCAATCATTTCCCTTTTTATTTAGCTATTTAACCTAATGTACTAAATCGAATGGATACGAATACGAGGGTAACTACACCACATCAGGTTGCTTGCCAGAGTGATTACTGCACTACACCACGGAACTAAACTGCAAAGCCGTAGGCCACATATATTATATGAAAATACATCCCTCCACCATACCAGGGTCTCTGTAGAGATATAACTCAACAATCCGCAACAAATTCAGGATTCCATCATAATCAGTGAATTCTCTTTACATCAGTATACTTTGTATCGTCCCTTTTACATATCCTGTACAATGTACAAATAAACCTATTGGCATGCAAATTGTATCTTATCCTTTCTTATGTTCATCCTGGCACATTTAACACATTAGATCAATTTTTTACAATTCAATCCATTTATCACATTATGTACCAATTTGTAAACAATTCAAAATACATTCACATAGCACAAATTCATAATTCAAGTGCTTACTTTACAATTATAAATATAACCATATCATATGAACTTACCAGACCAAAACAACAATAAGTGCATTGTTGGGGACTAATCCATAATTTTCCCTTTTCCTCGATTAACCTCCAATTGATTCAAATCTTGATCTATATGATAATTCATTTCAATTTATCAGTTTAGTTTCCCTATACCAACTTATTTCATGTATAATAAAATTACATCTTTATTTTACAAAAGTTCTCTAAAGTTTCACATTTTATTCAATTTAGTCACTAAAACCGAAATAGTTATATCTTTCAAAATTAAACTTCTTTTTTCAATCAGATTTCAATTACATCCTTCTAAGACCCTCTAATGTCCATGACTATAGAAATTTTATATCAATTTTAAAATATTTACACTTTCGTCCCTATATTCAAAATCAACAATTTTCAATTCACAATTTAGTCTTTTTTCAACTCTAAAATTACAAACTAACAATTTAGCAATAAATCTTCAAGCATTCATCAATGGCATCATTTATAAACTTTAACAATTTCAGAAATTGACACACGAGTTAGCTAAATCAACCTCTCGGGATCTCAAAAACATAAAATTTACACAAAACGAACTTGGAATAGTTTACCATGCAATTGGAAAACTTTTGAAAGTTTTAAAAGATTCTATTCTTTTTCGATGGAGGAAAATTCAATGGATAAGATGAGAATGAAGTTATTCTCTTTCTTTCTACTTTAGTTTTCTTTCATTAACGTTTTAATTCCATAATTTAACTTTAATTTTTAAGAAAATAATGCTAAAAATTATGTTCCAACCATCCATGATATTATATTATGGACTAGTTTCCATTTTAAACATTGGATAATTTCTATTTCAGTCTTTTAATTAATAAAAATCAATAGCGATTAACTTTTACAATTTTTACGATTTAGTCATTCTACCTTAATTACTAATCGCTCAATAAAATTACTGGACCGAAATTTAGTATAATACTATAATAGATTTGAAAACATTAATTAATCATATTTATGGACTAGATCATTAAAAAACATGTTTCGAAATCAGTATTTCTGGCACCATTAAAAAATGGGCTATTATAGTAAAATTTGGTCGGGTTCATCCAACATTATCCGAACCTTTAATGTCTAAATTATTCTCTTCTAGTTTAGTAAAATAGCTTCTAGTTTAGAAAATAATGTAGTTTCATATCCAAGGTTAGATGTTTATTCGTTGGAGCAGGTTGTAGGGAGAAATCATCTGTTCTTGTCAACTATATGTTAAAACCAATATTATTTACCATGACCATGACCATATTTAAAGCCTAAGGCTTTGTGGAGTCTAAGGCTTAAAGCCTTGTGTTTATAAGCAAGTCCATGACCATGGCATATTTAAGTTATGGAAGTCCATCGAACTTGTTCTTTAAGTTTTACATCAAAGTTATATATGGGAATTCACCATGCGAAGTCTGCGAAAAAAATCCACAAATGTGAGTCCGCTATATTCATGAATCTTCTTCTATGAATTCTTATGTATGAGAATTCACTAGACTTGATCTTTGAGCTTCATGAAAAAGTTGTATGTGAAATTTCTTCATGTGAAAGTTTACAGAACAGACCATGTATATAAATTTGCATCTGCATTTAAATATTCGACTATGGATTTGCATGTATGAGTCTACCATATATGAGTTCACATCTGTATGTATGACAGTCCGCTAGATTTATCTTTTATGATTCAAGCTATGATAGTCTACTGATCTTATATTCATGTTTCAAGTTTAAAAAGATCAAATAGATTATCTTTCACAAGAGTCAGTATGGACTATTATCCAAGCAACAGATCGCATGGGCTTATTCTTATGTTCAAGCTACGAGAGTTTGTATGCATTAATTATGTCAAGCCAAAACTGCAAGGATGTTCTTCTATGTAGGAGTCTGCTAAGGACTATCTTTAAATTGAGAGTTTGCAGTGACTATCCACTAGACAAGAGTCTGGTAGTGACTATCATTTAAGAATGAGATCACATGTAAGAACTCGCATATATGAATCTGTGATTATGATTTCACATGTAAAGGTTCACAAGTATGGTCTGCATGTATGTATTCGTCAAGCTTGAGTCTATGTATATAAGACCTTATGTGTAAATCCGTATGTAAAAATTTTCCATGTGTGAATCTCTATGCATGATTTTTCTAGAGTTAATCCACCATTCACTAATCCGAAATGATAAATGTTGCTAAGGTAATTCACATACGTTCTGCTAGTAAAAAAGGTAATAATCCACATTGTATGAAATGAATGCAAATGAGTAAGCGAAATCATCCTGCATTGTAGCCTATAACACTAGCAAGAGAAATGGAGGATTGTATAAAATATCAAGTTGAGCCAATGCAAATGAGGACAAGAGCACGCCACAAAGATGTGCAAACTACCCTTGTGCAAGTGGTGTCAAACAGGAGATCAGACCCATGAAATTTTAATTTATAAATGGTGTGTTGTATTAGTAATTCACTAAGTTCATTTGAACTTACTTATTCTTTGTTATGTTTTCCAGGGATGATGGTTTGTATAAGGAGCTAAAGAGGGATCAAGCTAGAATTTATTCAAGCTTAGGCGAACTTGTGTTTATATCAGTAAAATGCATATAGTAGGGTGGCCTAGAGTGTAACAGCCTAATTTTTAGTGGTCTCGGAATAGTGATTCGAGATCACTAAATCCGAAAAATGAGTAGGAAATATTATTAATTTAGTGAGTATAAGTTAAATGTGAAGTTAGGAAAAATTTTGAAATAGTGAATAGTGTACTAAAATAAATATTAAAATAATTAGAATCGAAAATGAGGTATCGAGACCTCAAAAATTTTAGATCGAGCCATAAATATTTTTACAAATATTTATGGAGTGTTAATAAGTTAGTATTAAAGTTTTTTCAAGAAATTTTAGAGTTCTGATAGTTAATTGAACAAAAAGGACTAAATTGTATCAAATGCAAAATTGTGGGAAATGATTAAATAGCTTAAATGATAAAAGAAAGAGGGTTTAAAAGGACAATAGACCCAAGATATCTTTGGGATGGACGGCAAGAGCATGAACTCAGCAAGAAAATAAGGAGAATTAAGGGAAAAATTAGAAAATTGCAAAATTTACTTAATAAAGCTAGGACAAAAGTGGAATTATCTAGATTTCTCTTTATTTTTCTTCATTCTCATCAGCAAAAACACCATGGAAGAGTTCCCTTAAGTTATTTTTTCATATTTTTACTGCAAGTTCAATTCTTGATTATTTCTTGAAATTTTTGTGTTTTTATGACTTTTACAACTAGGTCCACTTGTTGAATTCATTAGTTTTTGATTCTATGAAAGAAATTGAAAGTTGATATGAATATGTGCTGGAAGTATATGATGATTTGGCATGGAATTAGAGCTTTAAATTGTTTATATGCTGATTTGGCATGGAATTAGAGCTTTAAATTGTTTATATGCTGATTTTATTGAAAGAATTGAATAGAAAGTGAATCTTTGGTACCTAATTATAAAAGAGTTTGAAGTTAAAGTTTTATGTGGAAATTCTGAATTTCAATAGTTATAAAATAACTTATAATGTCTAGGAAAAGTATTAATTGAGAAAATTATCTTAATTGAGGGGTTAATTGAGTAAGGACTGAATTGTATGAATTGTGAAATTTGGGGCAAAATGGAAATCAACATTTTGCACTAAAACTGTTTTGGACAGCAGCAGTAGTCTAAATTTGAAAAATCACCAAAAATTGTAGAAATGGAATTAGAGGATGAATAAAATATGAAATTAAAGCTTATTGAGTCTAGTTTCTTATAAAAAAAATGATGTAAGTAATGGAATTGTAAATCATGAGATATGATAAATTTTGTGAGACAAGGTCAGAATGATTTCGGGTTCCCCTGTTCTGACTTTGTAAAATCATCAAAAATTGGATAAAAATAATTAGGGGCTTAAATTTAAATTTTTAGAATCCTGAATGAGTCTATTTTCAAAATAAATAAACGGGAACATCATTCGAATCCTGTATGAGGAGATAATTAATTTTTAGTGAAGAAGGGTCGGAACTGTCAGACAGCAGAACAGGGGAGACTTCAATGAATAAACTGTATTAATTGGCCCAACAAAAAATTATGAAATTTTTATGGTAAGAAGATATGTGAGTCTAGCTTCAGGAAAAATTAGCGGATCTTAATTTGGAGTTCTGTAGCTCCAGATATAAATAATTTAGTGACTATGACACGGGTGGATAGCTTGAATATTCACATAAGTAACTAGTAAAAATTATGGATAAGGTTACTTACAAGTGTGTTATTTATACCAAGGATGTGGATGGAGAGGAAGAGGAGGAGGAAAAATATATGAATGACTCATGTATAAATTAATCACATGCCCGATTATAATCGATAAGTGCTAGATTAGAAATGATATAATGTTTTATTTAGAATATTTATTATGAAATTATGATTATCGTTATAATACAAAAAAAAATTAACTTGTGAGTTTATATGGCTAAATTTTAGTGATTATTTGTTAATTTTATGAATTTCATGATGTGTTATTTCATATGTATTGATGATAAAATCGTGAATAATGTAAAAGCATGAAAATTGAATAAATGATCAAATTGAGCATTTCAGTTCAGTGACAAGATGAATTGTTGGAAAAGAGAGAGAAATCCCGGTTAAACCTTCGGAAAGATTGGATGATACAGATGGTATGTAGCTAGGTCACATGTATGGTGCTGAGTGCACATCATGTGTACAAGAGAGCTATGAGACATTATGATGTAGCTAGGTCGCATGGGTGATACTATGTGTACACCATGTAGACAAGAGAGCTACAGGATATATGTAGCTAGGTCGCATGCGAGGTTCTAGGTGAAGGACACCATGTAGACAAGAGAGCTACGAGATAAACTGGCTAGGTCACATGGGTGGTACTAAGTGTTCACCATGTGTACAAGAGAGCCGAACTATATGATGGGTGGAACTATGTGTTGAAACCACCAAGTATCTAGGATTGATCCGAAGTGTTCAACGGGAGACTTACTATGTATTGCTTTGTGAGTTTTGTGATGAATAAAGTTCCGACATGGAATAAATTAAACACGAGACAAATAATTATGAAATTGAACTCGGAATTCATGAAAATGACGATTATTGATATATAGAGACATGAGACATTGATATATGAATATGGAAAATGTTTGATAAATGTGTTTATTCACAATTATGGAATTATATACCTCATGTGTACTATTTGTATAAAGATGATATTTCAAATACTTTGGTTATTTAAGCTTAAATATGAAATAGTATGAAATCAAGATAAGTTGTTATGAAAATATATTTAGATTATAGAGATATGACTGATACACGGGTTGAAAACACAGGCGTGTGACTCTCCAAAGTGTGAAAATTTTCTAAGTGTTGCAAAAGTTTCATATGTTTACGGTTTGGTCCCGAACCACCCTAAATGTATGTTTTGGGCCCCATAGGCCCATATAAGGGACGTTAAACATATGTTTGAAATTTTTTAATTTAGAAGAAATTTTATGGCTGATTTTTACATGATTGATCATATTAAGTTCGGTAATGCCTCGTACCCTATTCTAGGCTCAGAATACGGGTAGGAGGTGTTACATAGAGGTTGAGCCTCAGGGTCAGAATTTTCTTTTTTGTAATTATGTATGAATTATAGCATTATATTTATAGCAAATAGAAAATGATTTAAAAAATTAAAACTATTATTATTAATTTTCCATAAGTCCTCTTGTTAAGACTTTTGATCTAGAAGTTGATAATTGTATTTTCAATTAGCAATTCAGCTAACTAAGCATGAAAATATGCGAACTAAGTTAAATATGATTAATAAAAGCATATTTAGCGATTTTAGTCATATTAGTTTTACAACTTAGTAGTAGATTGCTTATAGTTGTCTCAGTGATGATGTGACTGTCGAAACCTCTTTTTAAAAGGCGAAGGGTATTTTGAAAATGGGAGTCACCACCAACCTTTTAAAGTGTGATTGGATCACCTTATAAAACAATTTGGTCTACGAAATTATGAGAAAACGGGCTCGGGAGTCGGTTAGGTACGAGGAAGGGTTAGCACCGTTGCAACGCCCAAAATTGGTACCAAATTGAATAGTTTTGTCTTAATGTCAAAAGTTTGAAAGAATTTAGAAATATGATCTCTTTTAAAACCGTAATAATTTGAGTTTAAAAATCAAGATCCTTTCACTTCAAAGAATATAAACATCACATCCAGCATGTTTGGACACGATACTCTTAAACTTTCGTAACTGAAATCATCTTGAGATTTTCAAAACTTATTTAGAAGGATATTTTAGGCATTTAGACAAACGGGAAATCGCAACCCAGCATGTTAGGGAACTATTTCCCGAATTCCCTAGTACCAAAAACATTGCCTTATTTTTTAATTTCTTTGGATCGAATGAAATAACTTTTAAAGCAATGATATATTTAACATATTACAAAATATTAATATTAAATAAACTAAGCTATATGATATACGCTTCAACATTCCACGCAAATGTAGTATAGAGAAAAAATAAATAATGACGTAAATCACACAATATACATTATCATTTTACGCATATGTAATTGTAAATAACATACACATTCATGCATTATCATTCCATGCAAAATACAACGTAGCGAATAATGAATAGAACAATACCAGTTATATAATATATGTGCAATAACATTTCATGCAAACACAACTTGGAATAATGCCATAAATAATCGGTTTTCATGCAAATGTGTAAAAACAATAAATAATAACAAATGAGATAAGATTATTATATTAAAATGATAAATACATAAAGGATATTAAAATAAACAAACAAATTATATATTGAAGGATAAAATCTAAATTCAATTCAAAAAGAATAAACAAAGTAAAAAAATTTAACGATATATAAAAATAAAAAATAATTTAAGAAACAATGGTCAATATATAAATTTAATAACTTAAATACTTAATATATATTTATAAAATATTAATATGTTAAATAGGAACAAAATTTCATGTTAAAATTTTAGAATATTACATACTAAACTTTAGATAATGATATATAAAATATAATTTTCAATAATAATTTAAAATGTTAATTATACATAATAAATAGTTAATAATAAAAATAATATAATAATATATAATAATTTACATATATAAATATAGTAAAATAAATAATATATAATGTAAAATGTATGTATAATAAAAATTTATAAGAAATGTATATAATAATATAATATATAAATAAAATAATATACATTATTTTTATATATAACTAATGTTTATAAAATAAATAATACATATAGTATTTTAAAATAAATTAAATCTATATTGTCGAAACCATTTTTAAATCGAGTTTTGGAAAATGGGAATCGACTTTAAGAAAAACGAAAACGGGAGTCGCCACCAATCTTTTTAGGTGTAATTGGATCACCAATAAATCATTAGTTTTGGTCTACGAAATAAAAAGAATGGGTTCGGGAGTCGGTTACGTACGAGGAAGGATTAGCACCCTCGTAACGCCCAAAAATTGGTACCTAATTAATTATCAAATGTCTTTAAGGTCGGAAATTTAAAAATTTTAAGACGCAATCCTCTTTAGAATATTTTATTTTGAAAAATTAGGGTTCACTTGTATCAAACGAATCAAAATATCTCATCGAGTAAGTTAGGGCACAATATTTTTAAGACATTCGAAACTAAACTAGCTTTTTTGAAAATTTCTATCTCGAAATGACAAAAAGCTACATCCAGTAAGTTAGGACGCAACGCTTTGAAATTCCAAAACAGTTGCTCGTATTTTGAAAACCTTAAAAAACTTAGAAGGGTGCTTGACTATTCGAACTCAACGAGAAAAATTGCAACCCAGTAAGTTAGTGCACTACTTTTCCCGAAATTTCCAAACACCAAGCATTGCCTTTATTTTTTTTGAAAACTTTAGAGTCTCGTTTTTTAAAATCGATGCATGAAGGAGCATATTAACATAACATACGAGATAACATGTTATAATAATAGGTAAATAAAAGCACAATAGCATAAATATCATACATTAACTAACATATACATATAAGAAACATGGCAAATTTTAAATAAGTAAGATATACATAAAACACGATATATATTTAAGAAGAATAGGTAAAACATATAAACATGTAATTCATCATATATTTAAACATATTGATAATAAAAATTATGCATGATATACAATTTGACACATATATATAAAAGAAATACAATAAAAATAATAATATGTCAAGCACTCAACATTTAATAAAATTATGAGACCAACATTTAATATATTGACATAATATAAAGAAAGGTTCAATATATATATTAAAATATAAAATAAAGTGAGTAATTAATGATAAAAAATACCTAAAATATAAATTAAAAATGTTTAAAATAAGCTATATATAATAATATAATATGAATAAAATATAAGCAAATATAATATAAAATAATAAAAATATAATAAGTATTTTGCATATAAAAATATGGTAAAATAAAAAAACAAAATAAAAATATAGTATGTAATAAAAATTCATAAATAATTATAATGAAATATAATATGGTATACGATAATAATAATAATAAAGTAACAAATATTTTACATATAGAAACATAGTATATAAAAATATAACATATAATAGAATTTAAAAATATATATATCTGTATTGCCCATATTATAGGTAAAATATAAAACAATAAATAGGATATGAGTAATTTTCATAAGAATATTATAAAATAAATAATATACATATATAAAATATATAAATAAAGAAAAGGTGTAATATATAAATGGAACATGAATACTATTATAAATAAGGATAATATATACTATTATTTATTAATATTTTAAAATTCATTTGCCATTTATAAATTTAGTAAATAATAATACAAAAATATATAAAGAAATATATAAAATATACAATATAATATAATTTATAGATAAAATATATGATAATAAAGATAATGGATAGTAATAGTAATATATAACTAATATTTATAAAAATATATATATAAAGTATTTAAAGTAAATTAAAATATAAAAAGGATTAAAATTGAATGTAATTAGAAAATCTAAGGTTAATTTGCGAAATAATAAAAAAAATTCTGGGCCTGATTTGAAATGCGCGTTAAATTCAGAGGACTCACTGGGCAATTTGCCCTAATCCTAAACGACACCGTTTTCCGAATACTATTTTAAAAACACTGAGGGGACTAAATTGAAACAAAATTAAATAATTAGGGCTAAATTAAAAATAAATAAGATGAAATTATAAAAATTAAAAAAACGAGAGGGCCAATTGGGCAATTAACCCACTTTACGAAAACAAGCGGATCCTCCCCAGGTAATCGGGTCAACGCGCGGACCTTAGAAGCTTTAGAACGACACCGTTTTGGGTTTATTAGATTAAGCAGAAACGATGTCATTTCGTTGAGGCTATATAAGCCAAATGTTAAGCTTCAAAATCATTTAGCACCTGGTTTAAGAAAAAAAACGAGAGAAATCCTCTGCAATTCTTCCCAGCCCTCTGAGCTCAGGCCCTAGGTCGGTTTGCTCCGTTCATCGGACCTCCGTGCTCAGCCTCACGCGCCATCACCAACTTCGCCACACACGGTGGTCGGGATCCAAAAAGCTTTGCTTTTCTCGGCGAATCTCGAAGGTATCTTTCTCTGCTCTATTTTAATGTATTATATATAAGTTATTTACAATAAAGCAATAAAATAAAAGTAGAAATAATAGATCACCTTTGTTTCTCTCGAAATCCTTTTAATATATTATTGCAAAAATATTTGGAGTACAATATCTTTGTGGTCTGTTTCTCTCTATGTGTATGTTTTTTTCTAAAAAAAAGATTCCCTTTTACAGGTTACAAAAGATGGCTTTATAGCCAGTGTTTCATTACATAAGCTGGGAAAGAAATCTTCGATTTCTTTCCATTTCTTGTCTGTTGTATCCACCGTATCTTTGATCGTGATCTGCTGAGATTCCTTTGTTTTAGTTTTCTTTTTCTTGCTCTGCTTTTTCGTATCTGCTGTGTTTCCTTTTCCATTTTGCAGGTACCCCAAAGATCTCGGTGATGGTCGTGTTGTTCGTGACGCGATTCGGGGCTGGATAGAGGGACGACTGGTGACCGGAGCACTGGTAGGCATTGAAGGCCCTCGAGACAGCGCATTAATGGCGGCCTCGATTTTGGGGACTGAACAGACGCTCCCCGAATCCTCTAGAACCTATTACGGCGCCATAGTGTTTAGGAAACCCTAGGGTTTCCTGCTTCCCTTAAGTCCTTTGGGCCTTTTTGGGCTGTTTTAAATTTGGGCTAGTCTGATAGATGGGTTAAAACTGCCGTGTAATGTAATTGGGTCACGGGCGCAAGTAGGTTGCTGGGTTTTAAGTACTTGCGCCAGTAGTGTTTAGATATTTGGGCTTCGGATGTAAATGGGTACACGGGTAGCGACCGGATTAAATGTTTGGGCTTTATTGTATTCTGGTGCTTTGTAAATGGACTCTTAATAAATTAATATTTATTTTCCCATTTATTTTCTTCTGTTTAAGCCCGGTCAAATTTGGGCTACTACATTTATAAAAAAGACTAAAATCAAATTTTATTAAAAATTAGGGCTAATTACAAATAAATAAAAAAATTTTGGGCCTAATTGAAATACACATTAAAATCTGAGGGACTCACTAGGCAATTAGCCATAATCCCTAAAAACGACGTCGTCCTCCAAAATAGATTTTAATGGCCATCGGGACTAAATTGAATTAAATATAAAAGGTTAGGGCCAATTTAAAATAAAAATAAAATGAAATCATAAATTAAAAAAAAACGGAAGGATCGATTGGGCAATTTGCCCATTTATCAAAAACACACGGATCCTCCCTGGGTCATCGGGTCAACGCGCGGATCCTTTATTGAAACAGTGTCGTTTTAGTGCTTACTGAACTAAGCCAAAACGACACCATTTTTGTAATGCTATATATGTCAAAACTTAACCCAAAATTCATTTTGTAATCAATTTTTTTTAAAAAAAACTTTGAAATCCTCTGAAAGAGGAGAAAAGGGAAGCCTTCCGGCCACTGGACTGCAAGCGCTTACGCGCTGCACGTGCCGCCGTACACGGCAGTTGGAAGGCTAAAAGCCTTCGTTCCTCTCGGCGAATCGTAGGTAATCCCTTCTCCCTTTTAAACTTAACCCTTTTTTTTTAAAATGATTTATATGCGTTGAATAGATAAGAAAAAAAATATAACAAAATCACATTTTTTAAGTAAACAACTGCTTCTTATTTCTTTCTTCTGTGTATATATGTGTGTATATTTTTTGTATCTGTAAAAATTGATCCTTGTTACAGTGAAATGATTCGGCTTTTATAGCCTCTATTTACAAGTTTGGTTTATTCCCTATTTAATTTCTTGCCTTGTTTGCTGTGTTCTTCTTTCTCTTTTTGCAAGTGACGAGGAGGAGACTAACGATGATCGGTGTAACGCCCCAATTTTCGGGAATTCTGTGAATGTTGGCATAGGTTTAATTATGTTAGTGGGCCTCTAGAAAGCCCAAACTTAAGATAGAACCCGACAATTTTAGTTAATTTTTGTTCCATAAGAAAAATGGGGTGAAATTATGAAATAGGACCTATGTGAAAATGTTTGAAAATGTTATAGGCTAAATTGAAGTGGCCAAATAAATAGGAGTGCAAAATAGGAGGATTTGCATGACAAACCTCCCATTTTACATGAAGTGGCCAGCCATCATGTTGTTGTAGACAAAATGTACACTTGATATCCATAATTTATGGTACAAATTGATAATAGGTTAGGTAAATGTTCAATGATAATAGGTTAGGTAAATGTTCCATGATAATGGGTTGGGTAAATGTTCCATGATAATGGGTTAGGTAAATGTTTCATGATAAGAATTTCATGTATTTTGTATTAAAGAATTAAATGGATGAAATATGAAGTTTTATTAAAAGAAAAAGGGGTGAAAAGAACAAAGTTTTGTCCATCTTTGTTCATCATAGCTGAAAGTTAGAGAAGAGAAAGGAGAGGAGAAAGCTCTTGAGTATTTGGTCATTAGGAGAAGGAAAATTGAAGGTAAGTTCTTGGTACCTTGCTTCTATTTTGAGGTTCATGAGTTCTTCTTGATTCTACCTTAACTCTTGAAGTATATTTTGATTTTTAGTTGTGTTGTGAGCATTTAGTCATGAATTAAAATGAAGGAAATGGTTGTTGTTTCATGTTCTTTTGATGAAAAATGGAAGATAGGTGAAGTTGAGCCAAACAAATGAGCATGCATGTGCCTTAGATGTTAAAGGAAAAATCAGCTAACATGTTGTGCTTTAAAATGATGAAATGGAGATTATACTTAAGTAAAATCATAGATATGTGATGATTGATTGGTGATATACATGTTTAAATAACATGCATGCAAGGTATGTGTGAAAGAGTGATTTGGTAATAAATCTGCTTGGGACAGCAGCAGTAACGTGACTTTGGAAAATCACCATAAATTGTGGGAGAAGAATTAGAAGCTGAATAAATTATGTAATTAAAGCTTATTGAGTCTAGTTTCTAATGAAATAAACAAGAACATATTTTGAATTCTGTACAATGAGAAATTTGATTCGTAATGAAGGGTGGTCAGATTAGTCAAACAGAGAAACATGGGAAACTTTGAGAAAATTCTGGTATTGATTGGCTAAACGAAAAATTCTAAAAATTTTATGGATAGAAGATATATGAGTCTATTTTCAGGGAAAATTAACAAAACTTGATTTGGAGTTTCATAGCTCCAGTTATAAATGATTTAGTGACTGTTGCTCAGGAAGACAGCTTGCAGTGAAATTATGATTATGTGGTAAACATTGACAAAAATTTGTTAATGAGTTGCTTATTTATTTCTTATAAGCTTACTATGATCTGTAGGTGTGGTTGGCCGAATATTGTAAGGGGTTAATACGTAGTTTGTATTTGAATAGTTAGATTAACGTGTTAGTAATCCAATTGTAGGCGGTTCGTGTGTGGATCTCGTCAAGATATCGTCATAAAAAGTGTGTAATCGACACCCTCTCATAGACTAGATTGGCAAAAGCGAAAAGCGAAATGCCGAAAAGTCGGTATTTTGGGAATTTATGATGTCTGAATGCTCGTAAGATAGTTGAGTTTGTATATTTGGTAATCTAAAGTAATAAACTGCGATGCAGCGATTTCGTACATTTTGATAATTTGGGCTTAATGGGCCAAAGATCGGGTTCATGGGCCAACGGCCCAATTACGTAAGTATCTTGCGGTAAGTGTTCGATAGTACGTAAATAGTTAGGATATGCATGAAAACGCTAAAAGTAGGCAAATTATTATAATACCCTATGTATGGAAAATTATCATTATACCCCTAGGTGTAAAATTACCGTTATACCCCTAGGGTTAATTTTGACCGAAAAGCATGACGCTCGATTACGTATGATGTATGCCATGATTATATATCATTGCATGGGGACATGGGTTATATTATGGAGGAAGCGTTACGGTGGCTATGCCACAAATATTCGATCCGGTGGCTCGCCACATATATCGATACGGTGGCTCGCCACGATTATTCAGATCTGGTGACTCGTCACATTATTCGCTTCAGCACCATGCTGCAAATTACGTGGTGTGTAGCGGTTGGGTGGGTCGAGTTGTTTCTACACGTGTAAGGTTAGTACGGGGTGTATACGGTTGGATATGGTTGGGTTTCGCATAAACATGTAATATATGTTCGCTACATTATGGGCTTATGGGCTTTATTCAGATTACATTCGGGCTAAGGCCAACTTATTCATTTCGTGGGTTGAGCTGATTTAGACTATGGTTGGGTTATTTTACACATCGAGTTTCCCCAAACTCATCCCTTTTATTTTCATCCACGCAGTAATCCCCAACCATAGTGGGCTTGGAGCGTGAGGGAATTGGAGTGGCCACCCGCTCGAAAGTTTGATTTTCTTCGGTGAACTGGACATCCTTTTAATTACGTTTGAGGTTTTGGGCTTTTAAATGTAATAAGGCCGCTTATTTATTTTTGATGGTTTTAATATGTATTACTAAGATAGGTAATACTTATTTTAACTGTTGAAATTGGATAGCTTTAGGCGTTTTCAAAAACAACAGTTGATTTCAAAATAACACGACAACAAGCAAAGCTTCCGCAATGAAAGTATTTTCCAAAATTAATCACTTTTCCTAAAATGACTTAATCAAATCGGTTTCCTAGAAATATCCATGACGTTAAGGTGTGGCAATGGCGATGCATGTCTAGGATTGGATCCGAAGGAGCTTGGTATAAGCGGTCCGATGGACTCACCACCTCTTTTCCGGTTTCCTACTTGGTGCACGACTTCCATTCACTTTAACCCTTAATGAATTAATCTTTTGAACATCAAGTACGATTTTCTGGACTTAGAATGAAATTTTTTTTTTAACGCTTTTGATGTGGCATGCTGGATCCGGCCATAACTTCTGGGCCGGGTTTGGGGTGCTACAATCGGGCACTGATAATGGCACACTGGCGTTGATTCGCGCGTCGATCACTGCACTGATGGAGGCATCGATTGGAGAGTTTGCGACGCCTAGCGTTTCTGAAACCCTAGGCCTTCTGTCTCCTGTTAACAGATTGGGCCACTTGGGCCCTGTGTATTTTGGGCATCATTTGGTCTATAATACGGGCTTGGGTGTAATTGGGCACTAGGTAGTTTTAGGTATCTGGGTTAAGGGTTTTAGGCCTTTGGGTGCAACCGGGTATAGGGCTAATCGGGTCTTGGGCTACAAATGTAACTGGGTTTTGTAAATGGACTTTATTATTTAATAAGTTTTTTTTTGTTTTGTTTTTTTTTTACTTATTTATTTATTTATGGGCCTGCAAATTTGGGCTATTACAGTGACATTTTATACCCGGACCTATTCATTGGGTCGGGTATAAGTTGTTATATGAGTGTTGTTAAAGTCAAGCCTTTGAGCTTCTAGAAGTGGCCACACTTCCACTTACATAGGTAAATCCCATCGAGAGTATTCTCGTAATTACAACACTAACATTTTATGTTATGGGTCTCTTAAGAGTATAATGCTTATCCTTCCCTTTATCATTATAGATACCTAGCGTTTTTCATCCTGGGATGATATTATATTTTTTTATAGTGCTAGCACTAACATACTGATTATTTACTTTTTCTAATTGAATTTAAGACTTGATGTTATACCAAGTGTTAATTTGAATTCCCATCATGGGTGACTCAAATATTATAGGCTTGTACCTCATCCCTAAATTTCTAAATTTTCAACATAGCTATGTTAATTATCTATACCACATGGTGAAACTTTATATCTATTTGTGTATTGAAAATTCACAAGACCAACATCCCCACCATGTTCAGTTACCCATTCTTCCGCAAAAGACTATTATCAAGGGTATCCTTTCTATTATTGTCAAATTACAGTGACCATTTTATCTTTTCTTATCATGACTATTTCATATTTGACTACTTTATTTATTTCTTGATATCCAAGAAATTAATTCCACAATCACCAAATATATGAAATCATACATCAAGTCTTTTTCACCAAGTTATTGTTGTAAAGAGGCCTCAAATCTCTCGGTGAAACCAGACAACATATTTGTTATTTGTCATAGCTTCTTTTCAAATTCTGTTAGAATTAAGTGACCCAAATTCTTATTTAAATAAAATACGATGGAAAATAAAATAAAAGTAAAATCCATATAGAACTAGACTTCTTTTATTTTATTTTAGAATAAGGTTTTAAACCTTATTAAACTCCATCTATTTTATATTGATTAGGATAAGGTGTTTCAATCCTATTAGAATATGGCTTTGCAAGCCTATAAATAGACATAGTCTATTCCTCTTGTATTTGAGTAAAAATTTTTCGACATAGTGAATTTTTTCTCCTCTTGCGCCGTGGTTTTTTCCGAAAGGGTTTCCACGTAAAATTTATGTGTTCTTTATTTTATTTATTTTATTCTATTTTATTTTTCACAAATTGGTATCGAGCTTAGGGTTATTCATCTCGATCACGGTAATGGCGTCTTTGAAGTATGAAATTCATTGTTGGATCGCAACACCGATTTGCGTTGTGGCAAATTAAGATGCAAGCGGTTCTTGCACGATGGATCTAGAGGATGCCCTGCTAGGATAGATAAGATGCCTTCGACATTAACAGATGAAGAGAAGAAGCGTAAGGATCGAAGGCATTAACACAATTACATCTCGCATTTGTCCAACGAAATTTTGCGGGATGTGATGAAAGAGAAAACCGCCATTGCATTATGGAAGAGGCTAGAACAAATATGTATGTCGAAAACTCTAACAAGCAAGTTGCATATGAAGCGGTGTCTTTATGCTCATCGTTTGGAGGAAGGTGCGTCAGACACCGAACACTTAATGTTGTTTAAAGAAATTCTCTCAAACTTGGAGGCCATGGAGGTTCAAGATGATAAGGAAGATCTAGGGTTGATTCTACTTTGTTCGTTGCCCCGTCTTATTCAACCTTTAGAGACACGATTTTATATAGCCGCGAGTCTCTCACGGTTGATGAGGTTTATGATTCTTTAACCTCGTATGATAAGATGAAGCATCTTGTGGTTAAACCCAACTCTCAGGGAGAGGGTCTCATTGTTCGTGGGAGACAAGACCGGAATGTTGATGATGATCGTGGTAGAACACAGGAACGGAATCCTCGTGGTAAATCTAAGGGTAGATCGAAATCTTCAAACAGAGGTAAAACTTGCAACTTCGCAAGAAGAAAGGGCACATTAAATCTGAGTGCTATAAGCTACAAAATAAGATTAAAAGGAGGCTGCGAATCAAAAGGAAAACAAATGAAAATTCGGTGAAGTGATGTTGTAGAAGACTACAGCGATGGTGAACTTCTAGTTGCTTCATCAATGATTCTAAAGTAAGCGAGTGGATACTTGATTCAGTCTGCACCTTCCACATGAGTCCCAATCGGGATTGGTTTACAACTTATGAAACAATGATCTCAAGGTGTTGTTTTGATGGGAAATAATGCTTCATGTAAAATCGCGGTGTTGGAACAATTAAAGTTAAGATGTTTGATGGAGTTGTCGAACACTTAGTGACGTGCGGCATGTTCCGAATTGAAAAAAATTTAATTTCGTTGAGTACTCTTGATTCAAAAGGGTACAAATACACAACTGAAAGTGGGGTTTTAAAGATTTCAAAGGGTCCTTGTTGTGATGAAAGGGCAAAGAAAGATTGCCAAGTTATATGTTTCTGAGGTTCTCATCATATCGGTGATGCAAATTGCCGCTTCCTCTTCCTTGTCGATGATGATATTACTAAACTTTGGCATATGCGCCTAGGGCATATGAGTGAGAATGGCATGGCGAATTAAGCAAAAGAGGACTTCTTAATGGGCAAGGAATTTGCAAACCGAATTTCGTGAGCACTTGTGTTCTTGGGAAGCAAAAGAGAGTTCGATTCACTAGAGGAATCCATAACACGAAGGAAACGTTAGAGTATATCCATTCGATCGTGGGGGCCGTCCAGAGTGCCTTCGAGAGGTGGAGCTAATTATATGCTAACCTTTATTGATGATTTTTCCAAAAAAGTTTGGGCGTTCTTCCTAAAGCAGAAAAGCGATGTGTTTTCCACATTTAAGTCTTGGAAAATTATGATTGAAAAACAGACGGAAAAGCAGATAAAATACCTCCGCATGCACAATGGCTTAGAGTTCGCTCGATGAGTTTAATAGATTGTGCAAGTCGGAAGGATCATGAGACACTTGACGTTCGTCATACTCCACAAACAAAAGCGGCGTTGCGAGCGAATGAACGAACGATCATGGAGAAGGTTCGATGTATGTTGTCAAATGCCAACTTACGAAGTCATTTTGGGCGAAGCGACCTCATCTTGCATGTTTTTGATCAACCGATCTCCATCCGTTGCCATTGAGAAAAGACTCCACAAGAGGTATGGTCCGTAATCCGCTAATTATTCGATTTAAAGATTTTGGGTGTCTGCGTATGCTCATGTTGATAATGGAAAATTGGAACCGAGATCCATTAAATGCGTTTTCTTGGTTATAAAGTGGTGTAAAAGGCTATAAGTTATGGTGTCCTGAAAATAGAAAAGTTGTGATTAGCAGAGATGTTGTTTTTGATGAAACCGCTATGCTACCTAACTTATCTCTTAAAGACTCTTCCAATAAAGAAAACCAAAAGCGGTGGAGCATCGATTAATACGTAATCAACTCCTCAAGCCAAGACAAAAATTGAGAATAGAGTTGCTTCTTCACCGCAATACTCTATCGCCAAAAACAGGACAAGAAGAGAAATTAAACCTCCAAAGAAGTATGCCGAGGTTGATCTAGTTGCTTATGCTTTAAATGTGGTGAAGATATAGATGCGAATCAAGAGCCATTTAATTATTCGAGGCGATTAGTGTGAAGACTCGAAAAAGTGGATGTTTGCTATGCAAGAGGAGATGGAATCACTCCACAAAAACGAACATGGGATCTTGTAAAACTTCCTAAAGGTAAAAAGGCATTCGTTGTAAATGGGTGTTTAAAAGAAAGAAGGACTCCAGAGTTGAAGAACCCGGATATAAAGCAAGGCTTGTTGCAAAGGGTTACAATCAAATTCCGAGTGGACTTCACAGATGTGTTCTCTCCAGGTTGTTAAGCATAGTTCGATTCGAGCTTTGCTTGGTATTGTTGCCATGCATGATTTGGAGCTTGAGCGAGTTAGATGTAAAACCGCATTTTGCATGGAGAACTTGAGGAAGATATTTACATGCAACAACCGGAGGGTTTTATAGTCTCGAAAAAGAGGACTATGTTTGCTTGTTGAAAAAGTCCCTTTACGGTTTGAAACAAATCACCAAGACAAGTGGTACAAGAGGTTTGATTCCTTTATGACTTCTCATGATTTCAAAAGAAGTAGTTTTGACAGTTGTGTCTACTTTAAGAAAAATAAAGTGATGGTTCTTTTGTGTATCTACTTCTTTATGTTGATGACATGTTGATAGCGACAAAAGATAAAAGAGAGATAAGAAAGGTTAAAGCCCAACTAAGTGAAGAATTTGAGATGAAAGATTTAGGACCAGCAAAGAAGATACTTGGTATGGAGATTCTCGAGATAGAAAAGCAAGTAAATTGTACCTAAGTCGGAAGGGTACATTGAGAAAGTTCTTTGCGGGTTCAATATGCAGAGTGCTAAGCTGTTAGTACTCCTTTAGCGACCATTTCGGACTTTCATCGGCCTTATCTCCTCAATCGATAATGAGATTGAGTACATGTCACATGTTCCATACTCTAGTGCAAGAGGATCTCTCATGTATGCTATGGTTTGTTCACGTCCGATTTATCATATGCACAAGGTGCGCTTAGCGGATACATGGCGAATCTCGGTAAAGAACACCGGAAAGCGATTCGATGGATTTTAAGATACTTACGAGGCACTACTAATGTTTGCTTACAGTTTGGAAGAACTAAAGATGGAGTTATAGGGTATGTTGATGCTGATTTTGCTGGAGACCTTGATAGAAGAAGATCTCTCACGAGTTACGTCTTTACAATCGGAGGTTGTGCAATTAGTTGGAAAGCCACTTTGCAAACTACGATCGCTTTGTCTACCAATGAAGTGAGTACATGGCGATTCTTGAGGCTTGTAAAGAAGCTATTTGGTTGAAGGGACTATTTAGTGAACTCAATGAAGACCTTCAAATCAGCACGATATTTTGTGACAATCAGTGCCATCTTTCTTACAAAAGATCAAATGTTTCATGAAAGAACAAAACACATTGATATTCGGTATCATTTTGTTCGTGATATTATTGCTCGTGGTGATATTGTTGTGAGCAAAATTAGCACTCATGAAAATCCTGCAGATATGATGACTAAGTCACTTCCTATAACCAAGTTTGAGCATTGCTTAGACTTGGTTGGTATTCATTGTTGAAGTTAAACCCTTAAGGGTTTTTGGAAGAGGTGAAGAACTTGTTTATTGAAAGTTCGCGATGAAGAACTTGTTCATTGAGAATTTGTGTCAAGGTGGAGATTGTTAGAATTAAGTGACCCAAATTCTTATTTAAATAAAATACGATGGAAAATAAAATAAAAGTAAAATCCATATAGAACTAGACTTCTTTTATTTTATTTTAGAATAAGGTTTTAAACCTTATTAAACTCCATCTATTTTATATTGATTAGGATAAGGTGTTTCAATCCTACTAGAATATGGCTTTGCAAGCCTATAAATAGACATAGTCTATTCCTCTTGTATTTGAGTAAAAATTTTTCGACATAGTGAATTTTCTTCTCCTCTGCCCGTGGTTTTTTTCCCGAAAGGGTTTCCACGTAAAATTTATGTGTTCTTTATTTTTATTTATTTTATTCTATTTTATTTTTCACAAATTCTATA
Source organism: Gossypium arboreum (assembly GCF_025698485.1). Taxonomy (NCBI): domain Eukaryota; kingdom Viridiplantae; phylum Streptophyta; class Magnoliopsida; order Malvales; family Malvaceae; genus Gossypium; species Gossypium arboreum. The sequence continues at coordinate 6,441,971 of NC_069081.1, forward strand.
CATGGCTTTAGTTTTTTTTTTTGCATTCATAGTCAAATAACATTATTTTTCTCAACATACCATATATATACAAATGTATAACATATATAGTCATATTGAAGGACCATGATTTGTCCAATCAAGTGATTAGAAAACCACATATTTATTCACCCTTCACCATGGAAATTATCAATTATTTTTTTACTATAGTCAAAACCATGTCAATCACCTAAATGGGTCAAATAACATTTATATTGCTATTCCCATACTCGCTAGATCTTTGATTCATGGCTTCCAAAATAAATTTCAAAGTTTACCACATTTCAAAATTTTATAGAACTATGAGATTATAGATCATATCCAAGCCATACATAAAAAACCACATGCACAATATGATCTAGATTTTAAATATATATTATCACGTTATATATTCTCACCAGAAAATTTTATACCAGAACAGTGATCTTATTATATAAGTCAATATTTTCCACTATTCTACATTGACTAGAAAAATTAACCATGCATATGCATATAACTTATTTCATTTCGGTTATTTAACAAAACAACAAGCAAAATAATTTATATTATATGATCATCTACAAACTTTCATTTTAGCAAAGAAAATAATGTTTTATCAATATAATCCAAATGCTAGTTACTAATATCATGATTTAAATAAACAAATAAATTCATATTTCAAATTAAATATATATCATAAAAAGAAAGAATACTTTTGTACTAAAATTTCACTCACAAATTGGATGGAATGAGTTAAATTTCAATTCTCCAAACTTATTGCTTATATATAATGCACTAATAGGTGCATAAATGACTCTTTAAAATGACATTAGTTTTCAAGTTGCACTTTTTGGTTTCATGAGATTATTTCAATCCAACCCTTTGAAAGTAATTGTTGGATTCAATAACACAACTTTTTGGCTTAGGAAGGCTTTCCCAAATAATTGGATAGAAGCTTGTTCAACTAATGTTTGAACCATGCATCAATATTAAGAAAAATATTATTTCAATCCATTAATAGATCATTTCCCAGCCATGCATTTTCATTCCATCCATCTTCTTTCTTTCTTTCTTGCATGATATATAATATATATTATATAATTTTATACCAATCATAATTATGCATCTTAAGTGTCATGCATATAATGAGCTAGCATTTGATTTTTTTTTCAAGTAATTGATGCATGAGACACCCACATCTTTTTTTATAATGCAATTCAATAAACAAATAAAAATTGAAATCTAATTCATGCAATAAGAGTAAAACAATAAATTTGACATGCATTTTCTTGCGATAAAGATTTCTTCTAAATTAAAATTTGACAAGATTACTGACCTTCATGCAACCAGATTTGCTGATATCTATCCTCATAATACCATACTTGTAGTGGCATGTGAATGCATATCGAATAGACAAGCCTTTTTTAATTTCTCATAAATTGCGAAAATAGAACCTTAAAATTGTTGATATATGGAGATAAAATAAACTTATGAGAAATTAATAAAGGTTTTAAGACGAGTATAAATGTCACTTTCTTTAAGGTTCTATTCACCCCCATTTATATTATGGTGTGCAAAAGAGTTACTGACAAATGAACCTCGAGGATACGATAAAGTCCAATGACTATCAACGTTTTGCATTGATGAAAACAGTCCACTGAGCATTGAGCAGAGCGTAGCAATGATTTCAATTTCTATAAAGAATTTTAGTAGTAATTCTTTATAGAACAATCTAGGAATATAAAAGATGGTGGGAGAAATAGAAAGAAACTTTGTTTCTATGTTTTAGGTGTGTCATACAAATAAAAGTCCACTCCTATTTATGGGGGAGGTCTCATGTCTCTTCATAGGGACATAACTACCTAAATGGATAGTCATATATTTAACAATAAACATAATTATTCAAGTATAATTATAACTATTTGTTAATAATCAAATAACATAACTTTTGAATTTAAGAGACAAAACTCATCACTATAAATAGTGTTAACTTCTGGTTAATAATCAAGTGACATAACTGTCAGTTACTTATAACTTTCATTTATAACTATTTAAACACTATATATATATATATATATATATATATATATATATATATATATATATTGAAAACGTTCCAACGGCGAATTTCCATAGTCGAGGACACAAGCACTCAGACTATGCCATGGTGCTAACATAACAGGGCTACTCTCTAGTAGAATCAAAGCCGCCATGTCGAATCAATCGACGAGACAATAGTGTGAGTGCAAAACTAGTGGAATGTTGATTGATGTGTTCCTCTTTGAATATTTGGTAGTGGACCAGGAACCTTATAATGCGATAAAGACGAGACGGTTCACATTTGAGATTAATTGTTAGCTGAGAGAGTCATGGGGCTTCCATGCTTGTAAATAGTGTTAGTAATCCCATGCTCAATTTAGGGGCGACATTAGAATTTTTTTTAGGGGGAGCTGAAATTAAATGGTAAATTTTACGATATAAAAAAAATGCAATTTCACCATTTTAATAGCCTATATCTTTATAATTTTTAAATGATTAAATCAAAATTTTATATTTTAAGAGGACCAAAGTGTAATTTTACATTTACTAATTTTTAAAATTTTACAAAATTTAAATTAGAAATTTTCTATTTTAAGGGAAATCGACCCCTGCCGGCCCTTAGTTTCTCCCTCGGGTCAATAACACATTTAACTACCGCCATCTTAGCATCTCCAAATGCATAATTTCAAATACCTATATTTCTTTTTTTTTTTTATCACCTTCTTCTTTTCCTATCACTTATATTTTCCATCCCTTTGAAAACAATACCTAAATCTTGATGTTGAAAGCTCCACTGTGTAGGAGCAAAGAGTAACCTATTTGTGAATTTTTAAAGAAAAGGTGATTCTTCGATAAGATCTAATGACTAGGTATCACTTACTTTTCACACCATTCACGTTGGAATACCTGGTTATTACCTTACCCACTATGTTTTGCTCAGCCTTCTTTCCTATTACAATAATAATTGTTTTAATAATTAAATATTACAATAATAATTTTTTAAATTTATAATTAAAATTTAAAGGAAAATAATAATGAAATTTAATATATGATTTTTTAGTTAGCTACTAAGTGAAAGAAAATAGTTAGAATGTTATACATTATGTCTTAATTTTATTTTATTAAAATATTAGTAAAAATATTCATTAATATTGAATATTTAAATAATAGCAAAGCTATAATTTGGGTTTCTTTTACAAAAATAATATATAAAAATTATATATGTAAACTAAAGGAATCAATAGCCTTTAAATGAGACAGATTTCTTCACTTCTGTATATGATAATTGCATTTATAATCTTAAAAATAGAGGGACTAGAGTGATTATTTTAAAAAAATGAAAATACTTTAAAAAGAAATAATAAATAAAGAAGGGTTTATGATGAAATTATCCCCAAAAACATGTGCAATCCAATTCCGATTCATTTGGTGCCGCGCGGCACTCTTATGTCACTTTTTTTTTTTCTACAATCACCATTTTTTTAAATTTTAAATGGGAAAAAAGTTCAAGCGGCAACCAATTTCATTGTAGAAAACATTCCATGTTTGTAAATAATTTAAATCCAATAACATTTTTGTAGTTGATTTTTATATTATTTTATAAAAAAACCCTATAATTTGACATGAATAAAAGTGTATTTTCATATCTAATAACATATTTTTCTTATATTCAAAATTTAATGATAAAAATAAAACATTATTCAGAATTGAATGAATGTAAAAAACAAATAAGATTTTAGTTGAAATGGTAAATTGAGATATTAAAACCACAATATTTTATGTTCAAATCCCATCTTTTATGTGTATTTCTTTAGGTTTTGTATAAAATATAAAAATAAAAATACTCTTAAAATAATATTTATTACTTTATAAAAAAATTAAATTTTTAGTAATTTACCAACTAAATTGAGACTTGATTGATGTGTGACACTAACTCAATTAAACACATAAAATAGTATACATACATAATTAAAATATATGAATTACTCTTTTGGCTAAATATATATTATCAATTATTTGGATAATTCAAATATTATTACAATAAATAATTTTAATCAAATTGGTATTCATATAATATTGATATAGATGTATTATAAATTATTTTATTATAAAAACATATTAATAATTTATTATTTTATTAGAAAACGACATTCAAATATTTATAATGAAAATCATTAGAAAATATAATAGAGATAGTTAAAATATAAACGCTTATTTGGTTATAAAAATTTTGGTATAATTTTATTTTTAACTCTCAACTTTATAGTTTTTGTTAATTTGACTTTATTAAGCTTTTATGCTTTTAAGTGTTGCAATTTTATTATATTTGATGTAAATTACTTTGAATATTATATAGATTATTCATGAAACTATACAAATTTTATCACCATATCATTATTTGAACTCTGAATAGAAAATTTCTTTTTACGACAATTCAAAATCACCCTATGCTCAATTAATTAGTTCAATCCTAAAATCAAATCGAAAACGTCGAATCACATAATTAGCATATCAATAGGAAATGATTCGTTCTGGATTTCCAATGGACACCACCCACACACTTGATCAAACAACACAGTTTATCCTAAATGGCTCGATACAGATAATTATATATAGATTGAAGTCAATTAAAGGGTAAGACATTGCAAGCCAAACTAATAATAAACAGATGGAAAAAGAAAATTACATCTTTCCCACAACAGATCTCATATGATTTGGCCAATAAAAGACCCGACAGGATTTAAGGTTTAATAGTAAAAGAAGCCATTTATTAACACAAAGTTTAAAGAAAGCAGGCAAGGTGGAATTTCTAAATATAAGCTTCAATGACAGATTGAACAGCATGAATGGGTTTTACATCGATTCTGGTGAATCCAGCCTCTCCAAGAACATACTTCCATTCCTTTAAGGTCCTTTCTTTGCCTTTGTTCGTATGTGTCATCATCACCATGTCTAACATCAACCCCACAAATTCTAGCTTGTCATTTTCATCTTCTTCAAGCACAGATTCAACGATTATGACCTTCCCTTTGTCTTGTGGGATGGCTTCTCTACATTTCTTTAGGATTTGTATGCATTCCTCATCACCCCAGTCATGCAACACCCACTGCAATTCACAAATCGATAGATTTGTCATACTCAAATGTAATTGGTAAAGGAAACAAAGTTTTCATTACTAACCATAAAGAAAGCAGCGTCTGCCTCTGGGACACACTCGAACATGTCTCCTCCTACGTATTTGATGCCATCGACTTTCGGGGCAACGGCAACAACACGGGGAAGATCGAAGTCGATGCCATGAATCCAAGGGAATGCCTTTACCAACATAGATAAAGCAGTCCCATTGCCTCCACCAACATCAACCAAACTTTTAATGCCATCAAACACTTGAGGACATCCTTCGATTATGGCCCGCACTGCCACTCTAGCATCACAAGCCATTGCTTCGTCTATGAGTTCGCTATGTCCAGGGTTCTCCTCTGCATAGCTCCATACATCCTTCCCGTGTGCTGTCTCAAACGGTGAATTCCCACTGTCAAGGACACGAGCACTCAGACTATGCCATGTTGCTAACGTAACAGGGCTGCTCTGTAGTAGAATCATAGCCGCCATGCTCCTTTCGCCATGTCGACTCAATCGACGAGACAAAGGCGTCAGTGCAAAACCAATGGAATCTTTAGTTATGGGCTCCTCTTTGAATATTTGGTAGTGGACCAAGAACCTCATAATACGATAAAGACGAGATGGTTGACACTTGAGGGTAGTGGTTAGCTGAGAGAGTGTCATGGGGCTTCCATGCTTGTCAATTGCATCAGCAATCCCAAGCTCAATGGCACATTTAACTACTGCAATCTTAACATAACCAAATACATAATTCCAAATATCTACTTCTGCTTTCTCATCTTCATCTTCTTTCTTTCCTCTCACTTTTATATCTCCCATCTCAGTGCTTCTCTCTTTGAAAACTTGGAAAACCCCAAACCGAAATCTTGATGGACAAAGCCTTTGTTGAAGCTCCATTATATAGGAGCAATAAATCATTTCTAACAATGATAAATTTAGATTTCCTATAAAATGCTTTGGGTAATATAATATTTTCTTTAAGATTTTCTAAGATCTAATGACGGGTCATTACTTGCCATTATATATAAAGAATTATCGGGAAAGGATTGTATGAAACAGTGACGCCACGTCATCTGTATCCCTTTCCAATAATTTTATGCCACATCAGTATTCTTATCCTGAATTTCAAGATTTTATCTTGAATTTTAGTATTTTAATTTGGATTTGATTTTTTTCAAGATAAAATCTTGAAATTTAGGATAAGAATACTGATATGGCATAAAACTATTGGAAAGAGATACAAATGACGTGGCGTCACTGTCTGATACAATTCTTTCTCTTATTTTGTGATAATCATAATTCACGTTGGAATATTACTGTCTATTACCCCACACATTAATGGTTAAATAAATGGATTTTAAAAATAGTCATGTTTATGATGTGATTTGCTAAACTTTTTTTGGTGCGTTAATGCAACTGTCTGTTTCTCCGAATGTTAAATGTGGGATTTAGTGTATTACACCTTAATCTTATATGCCTTTGCTTTTTGTTGAATACAGATTGTGAAACTATGATTCTAGGTTATTTTATTTTTTTTCAATTGGAAAATAATTAATCAAAATTTTTCTTCATTCCTCAAAAGTTTCAAACCCAATTAAAAATGTGAAAAGTTAAGAAAAAAATTTAATTTATTATTCTCCGTGGAAAATTATTATATTCAGGGTTGATTCATTAGACAATGTTCATACTATCTGCAAATATTACGGGAGTACAGCATGGCTATTTCCATTCTCAGCAAAGTTGCAGTATAGTTACTTTATGGCTAAAGTATAAAGATGATTATACGTTATATTTTGGTCACTAAATTTTTTGAAATTAAAATTTTTAATTATCTATGTTAACAACTGTTTGAAAATTGACTGACGTAAGTGTTGATGTGGACTTTTTTATTGGTCTAATAACAAATTTAGTTTTCTAATGTTTACATATTCTATCAATTTGAAAATAATATAAAAATTTAATAAATTTAGCCCATAATGTTTACAAAAATTATTATTTTAGTTCAAATTCTAAAAGTTTAATGAATTTAACCTCAATATTTACAAAATGACAAATTTTATGTCTTTTTAGCCATTGAACTAACATCGTTTGTCAAAGCACCCTAAATGAATGAAAAATTAATATTTGTTAATTTTACTAATGTGACAATCCACGTGCATGCCACACCATCAATTATTTTAAAAAAAACTTTAAAAATGTAGAAACCTATAGAAAATTATTTAAAAATTCAAAAATATTTAAAATTCATATGTATAAATTATTAGAAGGGTAAACTACCAAAATAGTCATTTATGTTTGAAATATTATATTTTAGTCACTTACATTATCATGTTGTAATATTTTAGTTATTGAGTCGTTAATTAACGTTAGTAGTATCACGGTAAGCTGACGTGACACACTTAAGTGTTTGGTTGCATGAGGGCAAACTAAACAAAAATAAAAATAGAAGCAGAGAACAAAACAAATTGAAATCAAGAAATAAACATGCAAAAAATAAAATGTACTTGAGCTAGTATGATACACAGAATTGGACATAAATATATTAATAAAATAATGTAAATAAACATATAATTCTAGCATGATACACAATTGACTCGCAATTTCTAAAATTAGACGAGTTAGTTCATTAAATTATAAATCAAACAAATACAATAATATTAAATACAAGGTTCTATCAAAACAGATATACAAATAGACAATTATGTTCAAATGAATATAAGTGGTAAAAACATCAAAACTCAACACAATTTTATCCATATAAGGTATTATGTAACAACTCGTTTTCTAGTGGTATCGAAAACAATGGTTTTGGGACCACAATTTTGACATGTCAGTCCGTAAATATTAATTATTTAATATTTACAAATTTATTTTTGTATTTAATTTTAGTTATAAAATTTAAATGTTTAGGTAGTTAATTAACTCAAAAGGATTAATTCATAAAAGATGACAAAGTTGTTTACTATTGAATTATCTTAACAAAATGTTCTAAATAATTAAAGTAGAGGGATTTCTTAGTAATTAGACCATAACATTTTCGTATGGACGGTTTTGGGTTACAAATGTTAAGTTTTACATGGTTTAATTAAGGGCAATATGGTAAGCAATTAATTAAAACATAAACAAATAAAACAAATAATGTTATCATCTTCTTTCTTGTTCATTGCCGAATTTGGGGGGGGGGATAGTTTGGCATTTAGTCTCTTGCATGTAAGCTCGTTTTTAACCTATTTCTTATAAATTTTATGTTTTTGGAATCGTTGTAACTTAATTTAGCTAGTTCAGGGACTAATTTGTGATTTTATCAAATGCTTAGAAATTTACTATTGATGATTTTGAATGTTTTTTATGTTGATTTTTTTGGAAGCTTGGTTGTTTGAAATAATTAAATTGTAAAGTGATTTTTATAGTAAATTTGAGTTTAGGGACTAAATAAGTAAAATATTGAAGTTGACTTGGTTTTCTTGTGAATTTTTGAAATTTAAGAGTTGTAATAAGATGGATAAAAATTCAGTTACATGGATATAGGATTTAATTGTAGGAATAAGTTTGTTTTGGTCTTAGGGACCAAATTGTATAAAATGTAAAAGTTTAGGGCAAATGTGTAAAAAATTATAAATAAGAAGCCACTTGTATTAAATTGAATAGTATATGAAATTGAATCTAATAATTGAAATTAAATTATATTATAGATCGAGAACAAGTTGATAAACAAGGAAAATGGAAAGTTACGGAATAGTTCTTGAACTTTTGTTATTTCTGCAATTTAGACCTGGTAAATTCGTACGGTTTAATTATGTATAATTTAAATGTTATATTATTTATGAATTGAAATTGTTAAATGTCCTGAAAGTGTTGAATTGTATTAAGTGAATATGATTTGAGAAAGTACATATCTTAAGCGTTGCTATTCGATAAGTAATTGAGTCGATGAATGTAGGTCAGAATACAAATGGCATGCCAATAGGTTATATTGCGCGTTATTCGGAATTGATTGGTGTTGATATGATAATTTTTGATTTATTCTTGTTTATTGAATATACCGAAGTTCAACATTTGTTGTTAACTATCGTGTTATATTACAGTGATTCAGGTGTGTTTCCAAGGGCGAATGTAAAACCTTCGAGCTTGGCACTCAATGTCGAGGTGTGTTTTAAAGAGATGTTAGCCTACAAATTGACACTTGGTGCCTAGGTGTGTTCTCGGATGGTTAGCTTATTTGATCGTTTTAGAGTGATCTGGATGGTTAACCGCGTATCTGAATCCGTTATAATGTTCATTGGACATATTTTCTATATCATTTGCATTTAAGCATAAAGCTCACCCGTGATTTGATTGTAGTTGATAGGATTTTGGTTTATTTTTTGTATTCTGTAATAGATATGTGTATTCGGTAAGTTTATTATTTTAACTGTTGAACTTACTAGGCTCTATTAAAGCTTACTCGTGTTATTTATCTTATTTCCTTGTAGATAGCATTTTGTGGAAATTAAGCGATTGGATCAACTTGAAGAAATCACACTATCTAGAAATCTTTTGGTAGTTTTTGAATGTTCACTTTTGGTTATATGACATGTGATAGGTGATTTATAATTATGTTGGATACTTGTTACTTGTGAGCTTGTTAAACTTGAATAATATTTGTCTTTAGATGGATTTTAGTACATAAGAATATGTTTTTGGTTTTGGTATGTATATGTTTTAAGAATTGTTTGATATATTTGATATAAGTCATATGAAAGTGTTTGGATGTGGCAATTAGAATTATGGATTGAGTGGAATGGTGATTTTGGCGTGAGTTGTTAAAGGTGTTTGAGAACTTTGAATGCAATTACTTTGGTTGGAAAGGAGATTTTGGTTTGGTAATTGAATTGTGGTGTTAATGAGGACACATGGTTAGACACTTAGGATGAATGTTTTGGCATGTTTTAGGCTTGTTAAATATGTTTTTAAGATATTAAATTGGTTGGTATTGATTTGGCTTGGTACCTAAGTTTTGGATGAAAATGTGTCTTGTTTTGCAAACTTTTTAAGGTACACATGGCCTGGGAAATGGGTTGTCACACAGCTGTGTGTTACACACGGCCTGAGACATGGGTTGTCATACGGCCGTGTGTCACACACAGCCTACTCACATAGTCATGTGCCTTATTTGTTTTTAGTGCAGGTTGGTGCACATAGGCACAAAGAGTTACACGACCTAGTGACACAACCATGTGACCTTGAGCTACACGGTCACAGTGAGTTATGCGGCCTGTCCACACGACTGTGGGACCTTATGTTACACGAGCACAGTTAGTTACACAGTCTGCGTACACAGACGTGTGGAGTAGCCACACGGTCTGGACTCTGTCACACGACCTAACCACACAGCCGTGTGACCCCTGTTTTAAAACATTTTCAAATTTTCCATATTTTCTGTTTCGTTCAAAATAGTCCCTGATTGATTCCAAACTAATTTTAGGTTCCCGTAGGCTCGGTTGAAGGCTCATACATGTATTTTATGTCTTGATTAAAATGAATTATTGAATGTTATTTTATAATTTGTATAATTGTTTCTAATTGAAATTAAATGTTTTGAATTGTACTCTAATACTCTGTAACCTTAATCTGGCGATGAAGATGGGTTAGGAGTGTTACATACTACCTAAGTCACATAGGACTTTTCGACTTGTAACATTCTGCGACTTAGGTTAGTTAGGAATTCAAAGAACATGCTCGACAAAATAACTAAGCACGAAAGTAGTTTGGCACATTGTATTGTTCCTTATACTCCCCCAATATTCGAATAATCTCACCACCTACATATCTTACCTTTCTTATTTCTCTATTACTAAGATCCCATATAGTATTCATGAGTACAATCACCTGAGCTCATAATTAAAAAAAAAAAAAACAAATGTGAGCATACTTTTTTTCCAACTCACTTTACTTTTATTTTATTTTCTTTTTTTTCAACGTTTTCTCGATTTGACTTTTAACCTTATTTTCTACAAGCTCAAAATCTTATATTCATTATACCATACAATTCCCTAGTTCACTCATTTTTTTTCTCTTCTGAAACCACAGTGATGTATCTACCTAATCCCTCAATATCAATGGTCGGATTTCTAAATTTGTGCAAGGACCAAGAAATTAAAGAATCAAATAAATTATTTATTTAGGCTTAGTGTTTCGTTTCTGGTTTATCAAGAAAATAGATTCAGGCTTAAGATAGGTACTAAGGAAAATATTTACGGGATAACTTTTTGGCTCAAAAATTTGTCTACCAAACAATGCTTTAGGTTGCCCTTAGGTAATTCTATACATGAATTAAATCAGTCAACTCTATCAATTTCTACACCTATAATTCAATTAAACATGCATGCTATTTATATACCTATTTATCATGTGGTATACTTAGCATCTTAAATCTGTTCGTAGTGTAATAAATTGAATTAATTAGTCTAAAATTAGATAATCTAGAATCAATTATTATCAAACTGAATTTAAAGTTTATTCACAAAATCTTATTAACATGCTCTTAACCAATCGCTTGTATTTCTACAAGCTCAAGCACAAACAAAACATACACACAAAAAAAAAAATTAACTACTAAAAATATACTAAAACTATAAAAATAATAGAAAATCTTTTAAAACTCTATGTCAACCCCCCACACACTTTATTTGGCACATTATCCCCAATGTGCACCAAAAATAATAAAGAGACGAAATTACCTGATTAGTTTGATAAGTGCAACGAAATTGGTGGGACTGGCTCTTCCTCGCGATTTTGGCTCGAAATTGTAGTGCCTTCAAAAAAATAGGGTTCTTACACAGAAAACAAAAAACAACAAATTTTTTTAATAAATAAAATAAAATAAATAAAACACACAAAGTGAAAAAAATTTAAATCCTATGTACTTCCCCCACACTTTAAAACAAACATTGTCCCGATATAAAAGAATTAAAGTGCGAACAAGAAAACTTCCTTAAAAATGCTGATTGTTTGTTGTCTTAAATAAATAAATAACTATAGTTGTTGGGTTTGTGGAGAGCGGAGAATGGCGAGAATCACATGGGTCAATTGGACAATTAGAGCACTGAAATGCTACATAGCAGTCGGCTCATCACAACAGAATCTGCTCCCTGTCGTAATGTTGTAATAAATTTTATGCTCCCTCAAGTCATTTCATCAAGGTATTTTGCAACACCCTTCAATAGTTTATCGACTTCAATCATTTTCGTTGCTACTTAGAATCTCGATTTGTCATGACTTCGAGTTACAACTTACCCCTTTCACATTTGGATGTATTGCAGCTCGTTGTGACATGTTTATGGTGGTTGTCAAGATGACATGTTCTTCTTCATCACGATGACGTGATTCATTGATGGACTTGTTTGATTGGCTTGTCATAGCATGTTGCGGCATAGGGGGTGCGTGGCGTGAAATGACTTGGAAATCTTCCAAACTCGTCTTTTCGTCTTCTCGAAGCATGTCTTACTCCGTGGTTTGTGTTTAATCACCTGAATCTACCTCATGAAATCCACAACTACTGTGCGAAGCAACTAACACAGATAATTAAATACTTTAAATACAAAAAAATAAACATTGAAAAATAAAATTTAAAATTAAACAAAAATTAAAAAAGAAGTCATTTTTCGGAGTTAGGACGATTCATATCGCCCCTAAAGAAGAACTTTTAACTAGTCCTCAACACTTTGATCCGCCGCTTGTTCCACCGTTGATAAATCTCAACCAATACTCTCGGTGGATTCCAATGATATCACCTTATCTTTGATTGACACAACATCCACATCACGAGCCACTTGGTGCCGAATTTAAACAAACCCCAAATTGTCTTTTGAGGTATTTTGGCTCGAGCTTCCTTCTCTCCATGTCACGAGAAGCTTTGGTTGCCTAAGCTTTATCTTCATTATCGAATGAGAATGAGATAAGCTTGTCAACTTCTTCGACTGATACCTCATTGGTTATGGCCAAAAAGTGTATCGGCTCGTATACATTTTCATTCAGAATTAATTGAAGCTCCTCTACCTCTTACTCTACCGCTACATCTACTACTACATCTACGTTAATTGGATTGGAGACAACTTCAGTGATATTCAATTTGTTTCCCTCTCCAGATCCAAACTCTTGTTGACTATCAAGATTTAATTCTTGATGTTTATCAGTGATACATTGGTCATTCGGATCAGAATTGTAGACATCATGTACGACCTCTTCAATTGAAGCATTTAGTTTGTAAGTTCGTTGAAGTTTCTCGATCATAAATGACATCATATCCTCTAATCGTTTGGCTTTCTTATCCAATTTTTCGAAACATGCAGAAAAAGTTTGCTCCATTACTTCGCACAACAATGTTTCATGTGAATTTTTGGAGAAATTAGGAACGTCATACACGACCTCTTCCAATGGATTATTTTCTTAGGATTTTTTCCGGAAGAATTCCTCTAATTGATCCAACTGTTTTTGGATTCTCTTTGATTTAGCTTGGAATTCTCGCTCACAATTTTCTTGTTCAGACGTATAGTTATACTAATCACTAGGAGTTTTAGCTAGATACTCGGATGTCCCCAAAGGTCGCTCATGTATCTTTTCCATCATTTCGTTTCTTTATTGAAGCAGTTCTTGAAAAAGCGATCTTTGGTTCTCCATGATCTCCCATTGATTGTATGCTCCCTCCTCGTATACTTTGTCTTCATCCCATAGGTTCGTCAAATCTCCATTCCTGCCGTATGTATACTTGCTCAGCTTAGGTGGGAGTTCGTTCGAACACTCAGGTCGCTTGTCTTTGTAATCACAACTCCATTGGTTTGTTCGTACACTGACCTATAAAAATTAATATTCATAATTAAATTTGATAATCAACAGGGTAAATGAAAAATATTAGAATAAAAATATTTACTTAACGACAAAAAGTCAAAATAACTTTTTTACACTAAAATAAAATAAAATAAAATAAAATAAATAAAAGTTAGAATATTATCTAGCTTGTTTGTCTTTCGATTAATATTATTTTACAGTAATTAATCTAACAAAAAATTCACTGTCGCAATCCCCGACAACGGCACCAACAACTTGACCGCCTATAAACGTGTTATCTTTTATAGTAAAATATTACACCAAAAATATATTAATTAAATATTTAGTGTTTGCAAGTGTATGATTCAAATTGTAATAGACTAAAGTTTACAACGAAACACTACTAAGTATTTCGAGGATCGTACCCAAGGAATTGCAGATTGGAGAAATTATTATTAAATTAATTATAGAAAATAATTACTAATCTAATCGAGTCACGAATTAGTAGTGTGGATCCAAATTAATATTTTAATTAAACTAATTAAATTAACTAACCTAGATTAACCTAATGAACTTTCCTATTCCTAGTATTGACAATGCGAGCCTTTAGCCTATGATCGATTAAATCTCTAATTATCTAATTAAATAATTAATTATCTTAAATTGAGTTATTTATCACTCTTAGCTAAGACTACCCTCTCGGTTCATCTTCACTAAGGATTACCACCTAAGCCACACTTTTTAGTCTCTTCCTAGGCATACAGATACTCTTCTGGTCTCTCCGCTTGGCACAAGTTATACACGACAGGATACCCTTCTGGTCTCACTTGTCTCGGTATTCTATCAGGGGTGTGATTCTCTAATATACTAAGTATTATTGAATAAACAACCAATTTTGGATAAATAATCATTTATCAAATAAATTAGTTTATTAATCGAACCATGCAAGATATAAACAAAACACAATAACTTATTCGAATATTTATACAATGATCAATTAACCAAAAAAATAGAAGATAAATAAATGAATAGAATAGAAGAGATAACAAAATTCCAATGAATATATATTGATGCATGGATCAGGAGCAATATCCGCTCGCGATTGTCTTCATATTGGAGTAGAAAAATTTCGAATACACGAACATTAAAAAAAAAAAAAAACTAAAAACTGAATAGTAAAATTGTTTGTCTAAGTCTGCACACCATTCCAATAAACCTAAGGTTGCTTATATAGGCAACGGGCTACTTAGTGACCACTCAACCTTAGATATAATTAGATACCAATAAATGTAATATTTTGATAAATGTTAAGGTTCAAATATGGAAATATCCCCAAAAGTGTTGTCCAATGAATCAATTTCATTTTGGCTTGCCATCGTTGCGTTATCGTGACGTGGGAAGTCTCCTCGTCACGACGTCGCCACCATGAATGGTCTCCCATATTCATCGCGTCGTCGTGACGAGAGGAAGCTCCTTGTCACAACATCGAGTGCATTTCGAGCCTTGGCAACTTCATTGTGCTATCAGGCTCCCTTGTATTCTTGGACCTGAATTGGCATCCGACACACTTAATTAGCTCATGAGTCACTCACGAGGCCCGAGTCGGCCTTACGGGTAACCGACATAGCAGAAAATGTGTAAAAATGATGATTATTTTATTAATATTTTATTTCTAATCTACTAATATTAAAAATGCAATACTTAATTATAAAATGCCAAGAAAAGAATTTCATTAAGTGTAGAAATGACCTAAAATAACTATTACATGTGACGTTAGGATAGAGATCACATATATAATAATCATAATTAAATGTTATTATTTATTATCATAAAAGTTAGCCCAAACTAAAAGTGATCTAATTTGGTTAAGGTTTATTGGGATTTATTAAATAAAGTATGAGTCAAATATTCAGTATATATTTTAGTAACTAATTTTTAATTAATGATGGATTGATTAGAAATTAGGTTACTATGTAAAATATATTAGGTTATGGTCCCCAAATTATACATATATAACTTTTTAATATCTCATTTTTAAAAAGAGAGAGCCACATTCTCTAAATTACTTGTGTGCTAATTTGGAAGATCAAAATCATAAGATCTAAAGATTTCAAGAAATTGATGGATTCAAGTGTACTTCTACATCTAATTTTGTTCTTAATAAATTTGACATGATACATCCTAATTTATTAAATTTAAAATTACATCTTGTTTTTTAATTCTAACATACCAAGATGAAGACGAAACGACTGACATTTAAGTGCAATTATTAGTTGAGAGAGTGTCATGGTGCTTCAATGCTTGTGAATAGCGTCAGAAACCCCACATTTAACTACTACCACCATAGCATATCCAAATGCATAATTCCAAATATATATATTTCCATTTTTGATCATGTTGTTCCTTTCCTATCACTTTTATACTTTCCATCTCTTTGAAAACAATACCCAGATCTTGATGTTGAAAGCTCCACCATATAGGAGCAAAGAGTAACCTATTTGTGAATTTTTAAAGAAAAGGTGATGATCTTCAGTAAGATCTAATGACTAAGGATCACTTACTATTTCTTATGTATAATAAAATATATAAAGAATTGGATATGATTGTCTACCTTTCTATTATTTTAATATATGATTATTTTGTAATGATCACACCATTCACGTTTGGAATACCTGGTTATTATTACCTTACCCACTATGTTTTGCTCAAGCTTCTTTCCTATTATAATAATAACTGTTTTAATAATTAAATATTATAATAATAAAAAAATTTAAAATTATAATTAAAATTTTAGGGAAATAATAAGTTTTAATAATACTCACTATGTCTTATCACACCAACCTAATTAAACACTTAAAATAATATAAATACATAATTAAAATATATAAATTACTCTTTTTCTAAATATATACTATCATTTATTATAACCATAAATAATTTTAATCAAATTTAAAGTATTCATATAATATTAAAATAGATGTATTATAAATTATTTTACTATAAAACATATTAATAATTTATTATTTTATTAAAAACAAAACTCAAAATTTTCAGTGATAAATTCGGTATTCAAAATTTCAATTTTGTTAATATTTATAATAAAAATCATTAAAAATACATCCAATATAAATAAAGATAATTATGTTATAAAACGCTTATTCACTTATAAAATTTTGGCATAATTTTATTTTTAGCCCTCAACTTTATATTTTTGTTAATTTAACTATTAAGCTTTTGTGCTTTTAATTGTTACAATTTTATCATATTTGATGTAAATTACTTTGAATATCCATGTCGATTATTCATGATAATATACACATCTATTTATTTTTCAGTGCTAGTATGCCCTCAATAGTTTGCTTGTAAAGCAAATAATGATGAGCAATAGATTTTATCATAGGTTGGTTCAACCTAAAATTTTAGGTCTCTTTTTTAGGTAAGGTTAGGCTCAAAAAATGAGCCTAAAATTTTGTTCAATCCTCACTCAAATAAAAAATGTTAAACTCAAGTCTGGTTTGATCCATCGTATTAAATTTTTTGTATTATTTTTATATAGAAACAAATTTAAAAAATTAATACACTTAAAACATTCAAATAAATGTTTCTCACCGAATTGTAAATACATCAAAAAATATACTTAAATAACACTAAGATAGTTGTAACTTAGTAAGAAAATAATAGTAACAAAATTAATAATAAAACAAGAGTAATATAATATCCAAACAATAACCAAAAAATAGTAGCAATATAATAACAAAATGATAGCAACACAGCAACAAAAAAGATTTTAGGTAGATTTGAGCCTTGTATTAAAATAATTATAATAGGAAAACGAGCCTAAAAAAATTTAGGCAAATTCGAGCCTTGGCCAAAAAAAGCTTACTCAACGCTTGACCTGTTTAGAAAGCGAGCCTTATTTTTGTCTAAGCCCATTTCCTGTACCTATATTTTTTCCCAAACCCTCCCACTTTTTGGACGAACTTTCAGGCTTTTACGGGTGGCCTGACCCATGATTAGGTCTAGTAAGCAAACGTGGTTCATTAATTACCAATATTGAACTATGAAAAAGTGGCATAACGAGAGAGTTTTGTATGCAAAAGGCAATTTTTTATAGTTGGTAATCTAAACATGCATGTAGTTCATGGGGTTAGAGCAATAAGTAATTTATGTGAGAACTAACATGCATCAAAATAATTCGCCTTGGCTATCAGAGCGAGAACAACCCCCAAATAAAGACATAAATGTAATAGCATGGACTCACAATGCATTGTACTAGATCTAAATTCAATGATCATGAATTGATTTGTAGATCAATTCACTTGCGATGTACATTGTGCGTTGAACCTTAATCCTAAGTATATGTTTGCACATGTATCGCTTGTATTGATGTATTTTGTGTGTGTTAGGTGTGCAACTTAGGCATGGTGTGGCTTTGCTTATAGATATGAAACCATAGCTCTTACCATGAGTTAAGCTATCCTGTAAAAGACATTATATGATTGATGTATATGAAACTCAATTAAGGGTCATGTCAAAGTGACTTAAATCATTCATTAGGTCAATGATTATTTATATCATGGTATATTTATATGTGTATCAGATTTTATTTGAATTTGGATTTTCTTGGATTTGAATTTTTTCGAGCTCGAGTCAACTTAGACTCAGATTTTTTCAGGCTCAGGCCTTTTCATACTCATTTTTTTGGGCTCAAATTTTTTCAAGTTCGGACTCGAAATTTTTAGGATTCAGGCTCGGATCGAGCTAAGAAGGCTCTAACAAATTAAAATATTTTAAAACTTTCTAAGTTATAAATATTTTTATTTTGAATGTAATACTTTATTTTATTTTTATACGATGACAACACAATTCAAATTTTCCTTATAAAAACTTAAATCATATATATTTAACAGAGTTGTTTTATATGAAATAATTAAATTGCTAATTGTATGTAAATTTTGTTATTATACGATATATATATGAATTGACGAAAATATCTTTCATTGTTTATTTTCATATTATATTGATAAATGAATAACTTTTATCTTTCATATTAAATTTATAAACCTATTACTCATATTCTAAAATACTTATTTCAAAACCCAAATATATTATTGTAACACCCAAATGGTCGGACGACGAACCTTTCACTAATTCAACTTTTAAAATAAGCAATAGTAACCTAATAATCAATTAATAAATCCATAGGGTTTTACTATAAAAACATAATATATGAAACAACTTTCTAACAAAATTTATCTCTTATAATAATATGTCCAACAAATTGCAAGAGTCAAATTACATTTTGAATTAGATTTGAAAAATTTTAATACAAGCACAAAACAGAAATTTAAACCACGTAATGCTCCAATATCTACAAATGTTACAAAATAAAGGATGCCATGCTCACACAAGGCTTTGGAGGTTCTGGCTTAGTTCCTTAATTTCCTACGAACAACAATTTAGAATTACCTAAAATGAGGAAAAGAAATATGGTAAGTTCATAAGGAGTGAGTTCTAAAATAAGTTACTTTAATTTTAGGATTTACCATAGATCTTGCTTAGTGAAAACTTCTGAGATCATATTCCATAGCTTATAATTGAGCATGAACCACATAATGGCGCAGCACAATATGCATAAGAAATCCACTTGTGAAAGATCGTGAGGCATATAGTCTCTTCCTACAGACTTGTTGCATAAAATCTTAATATAAATTCACTGAATGGAAATAAAGTCATTTCAGATTAACTTGACAGGCAATCTTGCAGACTCTTATATGCGGACTCATACACTCAAACTCATAGAAGAAGACTCATGGATACAACGGCTCATACATGTGAATTCATAAAAGAGAATTCACAATATGGCGAACTCAAACATGCATACTCATCTAGAAAGATTCATGAATATAGCAGTCCACTCATGCAAATTCATAAAAAAAACTTCATAGATAAAGCAAATTTAAACATATGGATTCAGATAACTTCACAATCATAGTGACTTCGTACAAGCAGACTGTCGAAACCATTTTTAAATCGAGTTTTAGGAAAATGGGAATCGACTTTAAGAAAAACAAAAACGGGAGTCGCCACCAATCTTTTTAGGTGTGATTGGATCGCCTTATAAAATGTTTTGTTTTAAAACATTACTTTTGGTCTATGAAAGTCGAGAAAACGGATTCGGGAGTCGGTTACGTATGAGGAAGGGTTAGCACCCTCGTAACGCCCCAAAATTGGTACCTAATTGATTATCAAGTGTCTTTAATGTCGAAAATTTGAAAGTTTTAATATGCAAACCTCTTTTAATTAGAATGTCTCAATTTTGAAAATTAAGGCCCACTTATTTTAAACGAATCAAAACATCACATCTAGTAAGTTAGGACGCAACATTTTAAAACCTTCGAAACTAAGCTCATCTTTCGAAAATTTCTATTTCGAAACAACAAAACGCCATATCCAGTAAGTTAGGACACTATGTTTTGAAATCTCAAAACAATTGTTTAAGTTTTGAAAACTCAAAATCACTTAGAAGGGTGCTTGACTATTCGAATTCAACGAGAAAAGTTGCAACCCAGTAAGTTAGGGCATTACCTTTCTCGAAGTTTCCAAACATCAAGCATTGCCTTTTATTTTTTTTTTAAAAAAAACCTTGGAATATTATTTTAAATGACGTTTTAGGATGACATATTAATGCATCATGAAGCATAGATATACAAAATATTCTAACATTTCCATACAAACATAAATAATATCATTATGGCAAAACTAAATAACATGAACATATGTTTAATGAAAAAATCATACTAGGGTAAATATAAGATAATAAACAAAAAAACATGAGTAAAACTAAAAGAAAAACATAATACATGCAAAAATTATACAACAATATATATCATAAAATAGCACATAAAAGAAATAATTAAACATAGCATATAAAAAAATGAAACTATGCACAAATAAGATAAATGACATACACAAAAAATGAATAAATAGAACATTTACAAATTATAAAAATATAATGCAATAGTTCAAAATACATGAAATGATAATATAATATATATATGCATAGAAAATATATATTTGAAAATAAACTATATAAAAAGGTTAAATATTATAATATATAAAATACATAATCAAATGTATAAAAGATAGGAATAAATATACATATTTGAAAAATGAAGAAATTAAAATAAAAAGGTTAAAAAACTAAGATAGACGAAGAATAAAATAAGAACAAACCACAGAGAGTAAGAACGCAAGAGGGAGAGAAATTTGAGTGAATGCTTTCAAGAATTTTTATTGCTTCCCAAAACTCAAGTGTTTTACAATGAAGGGAGAGGCCTCTATTTATAGTTGAGCCTCCCCAAATCCAACAGATGATCAATTACATCAACGGTTAAGATAAAAGGATATCTACAAATTAAATCTCCAAGATTACAAGATCATATCTTCAAGATTGCATATCATATCTAAGATTGCATATCATATCTAAGATTGTATCATATCTAAGATTGCATATCATATCTAAGATTGCATATCCTTAAAGATTATATTTCCATATGAGTCAAGCTCATAGATGGACCTTCAATGTTTTCAAGTAATGGGCCATTTCGATTGGGCCAAATTATATGTTTGTAATTTTGTACTTGGACTTGGACTTTTTTTTTTGAAATTATTTCGGGCCTGTGCAAAATTGAGTGTCTCATAATGCCCTCTTTGCTCATTCTTGTGTAATGAATAGAGCAAAGACTATAAAGGACCAATTTTGCACAGGCTCGCCGAGTCTTGAGTTCTTGATCCTTGATCTTCTTTAAATGGCCTCTTGACGGCTTCAATCTGCTTCACTGCAACTCAGGAAGGCAATATCTACTATATTTGATCTGCTCCCCGTCTAATACAGAGACGCCAAATCTGTTATCTTTGATCTGTTTTCTGACAATACAGAGATGCCAAATCATCTTAGATTTGCTTCATCGTAAGCACGTGAAAACCAAATCAACTATGTTTTCGATTTGCTCCTTGTAAGCACAAGGATACCAAACCATCTTGGATCTGCTTCAGTCTAACCATCTGAAGGATAGATCTGCTATGTGTCTACCCTCCGTCGAATATGGAGACGCCAAACTTCGATTTGTTCTCTGACAATACAGAGATGCCAAATCATCTTAGATTTGCTTCATCGTAAGCACGTGAAAGCCAAATCAACTATGTCTTCTATTTGTTCCTTGTAAGCACAAGAATGCCAAATCATCTTGGATCTGCTTCAGTATAAACATCTGAAGGTTAGATCTGTTATGTGTTTGCTCTCCGTCGAATATGGAGACGCCAAACTTCGATTTGTTCTCTAACAATACAGAGATGCCAAATCATCTTAGATTTGCTTCATCGTAAGCATGTGAAAGCCAAATCAGCTATGTCTTCGATTTGTTCCTTGTAAGCACAAGGATGCCAAATCACCTTGGATCTGCTTCAGTATAAACATATGAAGGCCAAATCTACTATGTGTCTGCTCTCCGTCGAATATGGAGACGCCAAACTTCGATTTGTTCTCTGACAATACAGAGATGTCAAATCATCTTAGATTTGCTTCAGCGTAAACTGTGAAAGCCAAATCAGCTATGTCTTTGATTTGTTCCTTGTAAGCACAAGGATGCCAAATCACCTTGGATCTACTTTAGTATAAACATATGAAGGCCAGATCTGCTATGTGTCTGCTCTCCGTCGAATATGGAGACGCCAAACTTCGATTTGTTCTCTAACAATACAGAGATGCCAAATCATCTTAGATTTGCTTCAGCGTAAACCGTGAAAGCCAAATCAGCTATGTCTTCGATTTGTTCCTTGTAAGCACAAGGATGCCAAATCTGCTATCTTCAACTTGTTCCCTATAAACACATGGATGCCATCCTAAAATCTTCGATCTGCTTCGCTGTAAGCACAGGAATGTCAGATCTGCTATCTTCGATTTGTTCCCTATAAACACAAGGATGCCAAATCTGCTATCTTCAACTTGTTCCCTATAAACACAGGGATGCCATGTTGAAATCTTCGATCCGCTTCACAGTAGCACAGTGAATGTCGATCGCTATCTTCGATTTGTTCCCTATAAACACAGGATGCCAAATCTGCTATCTTCAACTTGTTCCCTATAAACACAGGGATGCCATGCTGAAATCTTCAACTTGTTCCCTATAAACACAGGGATGCCATGCTGAAATCTTCGATCTGCTTCGCTGTAAGCACAAGAGTGTCAGATCTGCTATCTTCGACTTGTTCCCTATAAATACAGAGATGCCAAATCTTGTTTCTTTGATCTACATTGCCCCATAAAAGACATAACCTGTAGAATGCATATGAGTTCATGTCTAATAATTAGGATGCTATGATCAAGTGAGTCAAATTCTCCTAATGCAAAATGTTATGAATATGACCCCTATTTCGGACGTCATCACTTATTCCCTCATCGAAGTTTTATCTTGATGGATCAACTTAGTCCTATTGTACCATTCTCCAAATGTTGTGACCCGCTGGAGATGTTTATGGAATGATTCTTTCTTAAGATCAATATTGCTTAAAACGTCCAACTACCTTTTGGACTGAAGAAGAAATTTCCCCGAGTACATCTGACCCTCAAATATGGAAATTCTTTAAACAATTGTCTTGTTTCAGTTTCTTGTATTATCTAGAAATTTCCAGAGTAATATGCAAAACTTCGTTTGTAAAGATATTTAGTTCATCTATCATTATTTTAATGCAACATACTTTAAGGATAATGGAAGATGAATTTAATCTTGAGAATAATTAGATTTGAATAAATTTGTCAAAAATACAAAGGATATTAATCTGAAAGCCTATCTTTGAGAAGAAAAAGAATCTAAAGATAGCAAACAGGACAAAAGTTAGATGCCCTAGATATCGTCGCTTGAGCGTTTATATGCTAGCTCCATGAAGACTTTTTTGAATTCAAAGTACTTTGTTCATGCCCCGATATGCAACGCGCTTCACTCTTCGTTGAATCAGATATAGCAAGATTATCATGTGCTCTTCAAAATTTAAGTTGCCCTTTTGGGTTTTCAACTCAAAACCCCTTTGTTCTCAAGGCGCCCTTTGCGGGTTTTCACTTTGGCCTCTCCATTTTTCTCATTTTTTTTTTATTTTTTTTCTCTTTTTTTCTTTTTTTCCTTTTTTGTTTTGAAATGGAAGTCCCAAAGTGCCCTTTGCAGGTTTTCACCTTGGCTTCCCTTCTCCTTCAGACAAAGTACTCCTTAATCGAGTCCGAATTCACTGGATCAGATAAATTCTTCCTATCCATTTCTTGTCAAAATTAGTGCACCTCTAGAGAAAGCCCTCTTCGCAACATATGGCCCTTCCCAATACGGCATCCTTTTGCATGGAAAGGATTTCTTTCAGCACAAGGTTTCCTTTATGAAATTCTTTTAGACGAACCTTCTTTGTCATAAGTCTATGTCATCCATTCTTGGTACATTTTCTTAGGATGAATACT
This sequence comes from Gossypium arboreum, assembly GCF_025698485.1. Classification (NCBI taxonomy): domain Eukaryota; kingdom Viridiplantae; phylum Streptophyta; class Magnoliopsida; order Malvales; family Malvaceae; genus Gossypium; species Gossypium arboreum. The sequence continues at coordinate 6,466,437 of NC_069081.1, forward strand.
TTCAAGTTAAGTTTACTAGGGGTATTCAATTCTTGACTCCATCAAAATTTGGAGGAAAAATCTTGATTCATAAACCCATGAGAAAGGGATTGCCCCAGCAATAGTCCTGGCTGTTGTTTGTCAAACCTTACAAAAAGATGGTTCAATGATTCTCAGTAGACAAGAAGGAAGTTGCTGACTTTATCCTTCAACCTGAAAAGATGAGGTACAGAGATTACTCTCGGAGCATACATCCCACCATGACTCGATGATGTTTTTGAAGCATCCCTAATTTTTATAAATTGCCCCCAACTGTGAAGCTGCCAAATGAGCGTAGCAAATATGAGCCACAACAAATATGGCTGTGGTGCTCCTCTGATACATATAGGATAGAGAATGAACAAACTCTTGCAGATCATCAGCCGAAAACCCAGCCTGGTCTAAGAGAACATGATAGTGGGTCTGCGTCATGATTCCAATCATTCCAGCATAGGTACCAAGGTAAAAATCATTGTTCTTTGGATGGCATACTTTGTTGTCAATGACAATACTATGTAGCACATTGTCAGGAGATCCCTACTGAAAAAACTTGGTATGATGGTTTTTCGTACAACAATAACCACAATATTTAGGGTTCCACTTCTTGTCAAGGAAGTTGCAAGCTTCAATAACTTGATCAAAACTTGATTGAATTGAGACTCACTAACCCCATCCCTGAAAATAATGATTTAATCAGGCTTTTTCTTCCCTGAACTTGTATAGAAGTCTAAGAGAGTTTCCTTCATGATAACGTCATCCACTTTGTCAGAAACTGGTTTTGAAGAAAGAATCTATCATTTTAAGTTTCAGAGACTATGTATGACCTGATGCCCCTAGAAATCAATGGCCAATGCCTGGAGCTAACCATCACAGCTATTGACGGCACATCAGATTGCTCAAGAGAGCCAAACAATGCACCCAGTCCAAGGATAATGGCTGGAACCTTTAAAACAACTGGAATTGAAGGTGTTTGCCCCAGCGTAAGTATAGAGAGTAAGCGGTAGTTTTTTATGCCAATTTTTACCAGTCTCGGTCATCTTCTGTAATTTATTTTTTCTTCTTTTTCTTTTCTTTTGACAACCTTTGTTGTACTGTGGTATGGCGCATTATCTTTGAAAAGACTGTAAACTTTTGGCATTGTGCAGTTATATATAATCTTTTTTTTAAATGAATGACTTTTGACTTTGTAATATTGGCATATGAAGCTATCTCCCCCTCTTAATGGAGTAATTAACGTCCACAAAGATGAGTCATTATCAGCTTGAAACTTTTGATGAGCTCGGGCCCATAACATACATGCCCCATAAGTCTTGACTCCTTTAAATTTGGCATTCATTGTACAACTGATGCGATCCCTTTCCATGGTGGACCAACAGTGCCCCAAAACCTCATGTTTATCCTGGCAATTGCAAATCCTCCTGCATGCGTCTTTGGACCACATTTTTGAATTCCCATAATAGTCTCAACAAGGTCTTGTTTTGTCTCCTCAGCTAATTCCAATTTCGCAATCTTTCCTTCCACTAAGGCTATATTTCCTACCACCACTTCATGGGGTAAAAACCATTTTCAACAAATTCAGAAACAAGCCACAATTTCTGTCACCTTCAAAGTACTGAGATTCCTCTAAACACATATCGTACTTAAAAGGAACTCTGAATCTGTAGTATCGCTGCCTGTGTCATTGATATCTAAGGATCTATGATAGGTATACAAAAGAATATACAAGGAATAAATGAATTCAAGAATGACTATTTACATGAAATGAAAATTTATAAAGAATGTCAAAGGTCAAAAGAATCAGAATGAAAGAATATTTACTTGGATAAACAATAAAAGTATGTTTTATTGAAAATAAAAATGTCTGAACATGAGCCCACTTCTCAAAAAAAATCTCATTACTCCTAAGCTTTAGAGCAACAAGAGTGTTCTGAATATTACTCCGTAAAATTCCTAAAGATTACAGGAAGTTCTTCTGCAGTCCAATTGTTTAAAGAACTTCCCGGTTTGTAAGGGCGAATGCCCTCAAGGTTTCTTTGTTCAGTCCCTTCCTCATGTATGACATTGATGGGATGATTTTCATTTCCAAACACCCCCTTCTCCGGGTAAGCTATCCCTCCTGACACAAAAGTCGGGGATATGTAAGGGAATGTCGTTAATTCCCATTCAACTTCTTTTTCACTCAGCCGTGACCCTCTTCTCTCTCTCTCTTTTTCTTTCTCTTTTTGATAACTTTAACTAATTAGGGTCTTTTTATAATTTTGAATGCAAATGATGCAATGGAATGCTATAAGATGCAAATGAATGCAAAAGGTATCGATCTCGATTCAATCTCATTTAGAAAATTTTATTTAGAAAAAGAATATCTTTACATATAAATGGATTACAAATACGCTTTCGCCCTAATGCCCAAAGTTTTAACAACAAAACAAACTCTTGACTACGATCAGATTATAGCTCATATTGATGCTCAATATGTCAGCCTGTGCCGCCAATGTCTGTAAATAAATAGCTGCCTCTTGAGTTTGAGTTATGACCTCACCTGTGGGGTAATCCATGCAGCTAAGGGCACCTCCTCCAATACCTGTGAAGTTGTTCTGATTATTTTGAGATAGATTAGTGAACAGGTAGGTATCCCGTTCTGCAATGTGCTACCTTAAAATAATATCCTATATCCTCAATGTTTCTTGAGAGCTTTCAGATTTCTACCTACGCAGAGCATCCTGCCTTAGTACCTTCGCAGCATAGCTAATCTCTAAAGGTCTTTGTATGATATGGTCTTCTTTAATTGCTTTCTTTCACACTTACTTGAGCTATCCAGGCCATCGGGGCTTGCATTTCCATTATTTCTGATAAGTACAATAGTAAACTCAAGCTTGTTGTTTGGTAGCGGTCCTATAGTAAAAGAGTTTTTTACCATCATAGGCAAAATTCTTTCCATCCAACTCATTTTTGTAGGCCTCATGCACTCTATCAATCACTTTTCTTCCAATACCCTTACCATCCACATCGCAACCGTCTTCATATGAAAGAGAAATGCTATAATGGTAGAAGTGTCCATCAATACTCCCACACTCACTTTGAATTGCTCATCTATCCTCTTGTCAAGCAAATACTGCAAGTCCCTTTAGTTATTGTAGAACAACTACTTGGCTTCATTACTCCATTGATCCCATATTTCCTTTAACTCTTGAAGATTATTTTGCGCCACGCTGATGCGAATGTAACCCCATAATTCTGATGTGTATCCTTCAGCGTTTCCTTTGACCATTTATGGACGTTAGCGTTGCCCTCCATTCTATCAAGAAGTCCGTTCTCCATAATAAAACTTTCTAACTTAGAAACTGACCGTGAATTGATACCTTTTAAATGCAAAATGACATGTACAAAAGAAAGAAAATAGTCAGTATCATATGATATTAATAAACACAAAGATAACCTAAGTATAATTTTATCTATATTGAGCTCTTATGGTTTTTCTATATGTGGTTTGTTTCTAAAGTTTGAGGTACCCGAACCAGCAGATTCCTCGATCCTCACCCATTATAGGCTCATTTGAATAGAGTTCAGTTCAGGGGAATACATTTCCCTATGGCTACACAGAGATGAAAATCTCACGAACCATAGGTACGGATGTATCCCAAAAGTGATCCACTATCCTGCACGGAGGCGTAGCTTCTCACTCCCACTTAAGGGTGTGACCACAACGGTCATGCAAATGCAATGCGTATCAGAATATAGCAACACATGTAATAATACAAACACATGTAATGCAAGGAGGATTAAATTTTAAAATTTTTAATTTCTGACATTAAGATAAGAGATAATCAATTACACGGCTTGACTCTCTTATTAGTCCCCAGCAGAGTCGTCAAGCTGTCGAAACCATTTTTAAATCGGGTTTTAGGAAAATGGGAATCGACTTTAAGGAAAATGAAAACGGAAGTCGTCACCAATCTTTTTAGGTGTGATTGGATCACCTTATAAAATGTTTTGTTTTAAAACATTAATTTTGGTCTACGAAAGTCGAGAAAACGGATTCGGGAGTTGGTTACGTACGAGGAAGAGTTAGCACCCTCGTAACGCCCAAAAATTGGTACCTAATTAATTATCAAGTGTCTTTAATGTCGGAAATTTGAAAGTTTTAATATGCAAACCTCTTTTAATTAGAATGTCTCAATTTTGAAAATTAAGGCTCACTTATTTTAAACGAATCAAAATATCACATCTAGTAAGTTAGGACGCAACATTTTAAAACCTTCGAAACTAAGCTCGTCTTTCGAAAATTTCTATCTCGAAACAACAAAACACCATATCCAGTAAGTTAGGACATTATGTTTTGAAATCTCGAAATAATTGTTTAAGTTTTGAAAACTCAAAATCACTTAGAAGGGTGCTTGACTATTCGAATTCATCGAGAAAAGTTGCAACCCAGTAAGTTAGGGCACTACCTTTCTCGAAGTTTCCAAACTTCAAGCATTGCCTTTTATTTTTTTTTTAAAAAAACCTTGGAATATTATTTTAAATGACGTTTTAGGATGACATATTAATGCATCATGAAGCATAGATATACAAAATATTCTAACATTTCCATACAAACATAAATAATATCATTATGACAAAACTAAATAACATGAACATACGTTTAATGAAAAAATCATACTAGGGTAAATATAAGATAATAAACAAAAAAAACATGAGTAAAACTAAAAGAAAAACATAATACATGCAAAAATTATACAACAATATATATCATAAAATAGCACATAAAAGAAATAATTAAACATAGCATATAAAAAAAATGAAACTATGCACAAATAAGATAAATGACATACACAAAAAAATGAATAAATAGAACATTTACAAATTATAAAAATATAATGCAATAGTTCAAAATACATGAAATGATAATATAATATATATATGCATAGAAAATATATATTTGAAAATAAACTATATAAAAAGGTTAAATATTATAATATATAAAATACATAATCAAATGTATAAAAGATAGGAATAAATATACATATTTGAAAAATGAAGAAATTAAAATAAAAAAGGTAGAAAAACTAAGATAGACGAAGAATAAAATAAGAACAAACCACGAGAGTAAGAACGCAAGAGGAGAGAAATTTGAGTGAATGCTTTCAAGAATTTTTATTGCTTCCCAAAATCAAGTCTTTTACAATGAAGGAGAGGCCTCTATTTATAGTTGAGCCTCCCCAAATCCAACAATATGAGATCAATTACATCAACGGTTAAGATAAAAGGATATCTACAAATTAAATCTCCAAGATTACAAGATCATATCTTCAAGATTGCATATCATATCTAAGATTGCATATCATATCTAAGATTGTATCATATCTAAGATTGCATATCATATCTAAGATTGCATATCCTTAAAGATTATATTTCCATATGAGTCAAGCTCATAGATGGACCTTCAATGTTTTCAAGTAATGGGCCATTTCGATTGGGCCAAATTATATGTTTGTAATTTTGTACTGGACTTGGACTTTGTTTTTTTTTTTTTAAACTATTTCTGGGCCCGGGCAAAATTGAGTGTCTACACAGACTTTTTCACAGACTTTCTTTGGCGAAATCTCACATATAATTCTAACTTAAAAGTTACCAATTAAATCTGCCAGACTTTCATAGCTTTTATATGCCATGGCCATGGACTTGTTTACACATGTGAGGCTTAAAAGCATTTGACTCCACTGAGTCTCATACATACATAGAACCCACATTAGGTTATCAAATTCATTTGCGCATATATATTTGTACAATCCATCCAAACCTCCGCAAATTCGAAAACCATACATATACATTATTCGTACTATCCACCCGAACCTCCGCAAAGCCAGACAACAAGTGACACAAAGTGCACAGCGTGATATTTCTTCATCTTTCATCTGCCAAAACAAACCTCCACACTCCGCATATCATTCATAATTATGATAGGCATATAGTAAGCATTTAACTAATCATTTTATTAACAATATAACATATCATACCAAACATAGATAACTTCCTTAATAATTATTTTTCCCAATGAAAGTTTATCAAACAATGAACTAGAAAGTATAATCGAACATGCAACCATAAAAAAAATACTTTATATAAACTATCCACGATAATGCAACTCATCATCAACAGAACATGAAGTCAACCACGACATGAAAACACAATATTGATATATATATATATATATATATATATATATATATATAGATAACAAACACAAAGAGTTTGAGTTTAGAAACTCACCAACAAAATACCTAGGTTGACACAGCTTACACTTGCTTAGCCTTCCCTTTATCATTTGAACTTCCTCTTTCTTAGTTGGAAGATTATTAAGTTCTCAAGCATTTATGCTAACACCTTAGATTTTTCCTTTCATGCAACTCGTTTCTTAGTTTTCCTATCTTATAGAATGAACCAGCGAAGAAGAAGATAGAAGAATGAGAGAAAAACAAATATCAACATGAAGAATCCTTCTTATATATAGTCTTTCCACCACCGCTTCCCTTGATCCTAAGTCGGCTAGTATTATTAATACCCTTAATCATAATGTTTTCCACTAACATAAACTCTTAGTTCTAATTTCACAGGACTAAATTTAAAATCTAACTATTTACCCAACCAGTCGTAAGATTCACATAATTACACTAGAACCTGCTTAAATAGAAAATTTTCTAATTAAGTACTCATAATTTCAATTATGCCAAACCTTTAATATTTATGGGTGTGACAATTATACTAAGTTGGATCAGATCAGTTGGTCCAGGAATCGGACGGGGTTTTGATCAAGTAAAAGGTAAAAAAATAGTTGATCCGTGAACCATTACAGACCGGTTGAGTTGGGCTAAAAAACTAGTTGAATTAGCAATTGAATCGATTTTTTTTAAATTTTTATATCTTTTTTATAATTTATTTACTTTGAATCAGTTAGACAGGCTATTTTGGGAACTGATTGGTCAAACTAATATGAAATCAGTTCAATTGCCAGTTCAATCGATTTTTTCAGCTCAGTTTGTGAAAAATAAAATGAAATAAAATAACACACAAATTTTACGTGGAAACCCTTTCGGGAAAAAACCACGGGCAGAGGAGAAGAAAATTCACTATGTCGAAAATTTGAATCAATACAAGAGGAATATACTATGTCTATTTATAGGCTTGTAAAGCCATATTGTAGTAGGATTGAAACACCTTATCCTAATCAATATAAAATAGATGGAGTTTAATAAGGTTTAAAAAACATTATTCTAAAATAAAATAAAAGAAGTCTAGTTCTATATGGATTTTACTTTTATTTTATTTTCCATCGTATTTTACTTAAATAAGAATTCGGGTCACTTAATTCTAACAATCTCCACCTTAACACAAATTCTCAATGAACAAGTTCTTCATCGTGAACTTTTAATGAACAAGTTCTCCACCTCTTCCATAAAACCCCTTAAGGGTTTAACTTCAACAATGAACACCAACCAAGTCTAATCAATGCTCAAACTTGGTTATAGGAAATGACTTAGTCATCATATCTACAGGATTTTCATGAGTACTAATTTTGCTCACAACAATATCACCATGAGCAATAATATCACGAACAAAATGATACTGAACATCAATCTGTTTTGTTCTCTCATGAAACATTTGGTCTTTTGTAAGGAAGATGGAACTCTGACTATCACAAAATACTGTACTGATTTGAAGATCTTCATTGAGTTCACTAAATAGTCCATTCAACCAAATAGCTTCTTTACAAGCCTCAGTAATTGCCATGTACTCAGCTTCAGTAGTAGACAAAGCAACTGTAGTTTGCAAAGTGACTTTCCAACTAATTGCACAACCTCCGATTGTAAAGACGTAACCTGTGAGAGATCTTCTTCTATCAAGGTCTCCAGTAAAATCAGCATCAACATACCCCATGACTCCATCTTTAGTTTTTCCAAACCATAAGCAAACATCAGTAGTGCCTCGTAAGTATCCTAAAATCCACTGAACTACTTTTCAATGTTTTTTACCGGGATTTGCCATGTATCTGCTAACTGCACTGACTGCATATGATAAATCTGGACGTGAACAAACCATAGCATACATGAGAGATCCCACTGCACTAGAGTATGGAACATGTAACATGTACTTAATCTCATCATCTGATTATGGAGAAAAAGCCGATGAAAGTCTGAAATGGGCTACTAAAGGAGTACTAACAGGCTTAGCACTCTGCATATTGAACCTGCAAAGAACTTTCTCAATGTACCCCTTCTGACTTAGGTACAATTTACTTGCTTTTCTATCTTTGAGAATCTCCATACCAAGTATCTTCTTTGCTGGTCCTAAATCTTTCATCTCAAATTCTTCATTTAGTTGGGCTTTGACCTTTCTTATCTGTTCTTTATCTTTTGCTGCTATCAACATGTCATCAACATAAAGAAGTAGATACACAAAAGATCCATCACTATTTTTCTTAAAGTAAGCACAACTGTCTAAACTACTTCTTTTGAAATCATGAGAAGTCATAAAGAAATCAAACCTCTTATACCACTGTCTTGGTGACTGTTTCAAACTGTAAAGGGACTTTCTCTCAAGCAAACATAGTCCTCTTTTCTGAGACTATAAAACCCTCTGGTTGTTGCATGCAAATATCCTCCTCAAGTTCTCCATACAGGAATACAGTTTTTATATCTAACTGCTCAAGCTCCAAATCATGCATGGCCACAATACCAAGCAAAGCTCGAATCGAACTATGCTTAACAACTGGAGAGAACACATCTGTGAAGTCCACTCCTGGAATTTGACTGTAACCTTTTGCAACAAGCCTTGCTTTATATCTAGGTTCTTCAACTCTTAGAGTCCCTTCTTTCTTTTTAAACAACCATTTACAATGAATAGCCCTTTTACCTTTAGGAAGTTTCATAAGGTCCCATGTTCTGTTTTTGTGGAGTGATTCCATCTCTTCTTGCATAGCAAACATCCACTTTTCTGAGTCTTCAAAGCTAACTGCCTCAGAATAATTAGATAGCTCTTGATTCACATCTATATCTTCAGCCACATTTAAAGCATAAGCAACTAGATCAGCCTCAGCATACTTCTTTGGAGGTTTAATTTCTCTTCTAGTTCTATTTTTGGCGATAAGAGTATTGTGGTGAAGAAGCAACTCTATTCTCAATTTTTGTTCTAGCTTGAGGAGTTGACTCTGTATTAATCTGATGCTTCACCTGCTTTTGATTTTCTTTATTGGAAGAGTCTTTAAGAGATAAGTTAGGTAGCATAGCAGTTTCATCAAAAACAACATCTCTGCTAATCACAACTTTTTTATTTTTAGGACACCATAACTTATACCCTTTTACACTAGCTTTATAACCAAGAAAAACGCATTTAATGGATCTCAGTTCCAATTTTCCATTATCAACATGAGCATACGCAGGACACCCAAAAATCTTTAAATCAGAATAATTAGCAGGATTACCAGACCATACCTCTTGTGGAGTCTTTTTCTCAATAGTAATGGATGGAGATCGGTTGATCAAAAAACATACAGTAGAGGCTGCTTCTGCCCAAAATGACTTCGGTAAGTTGGCATTTGACAACATACATTGAACCTTCTCCATGATCGTTCTGTTCATTCATTCTGCAACACCATTTTACTGTGGAGTATGACGAACTGTCAAGTGTCTCATGATCCTTTCTGACTTGCACAATCTATTAAACTCATCAGAACAGTACTCTAAGCCATTGTCTGTGCGAAGGTATTTTATCTATTTTCCCATCTGTCTTTCAATCATAATTTTTCAATACTTAAATGTGGAAAACACATCGCTTTTCTGCTTCAGGAAGAACGCCCAAACTTTTCTGGAAAAATCATCAATAAAGGTTAGCATATAATTAGCTCCACCTCTCGAAGGCACTCTGGATGGCCCCCACAAATCAGAATAAATATACTCCAACGTTCCCTTCGTGTTATGGATTCTTCTAGTGAATCGAACTCTCTTTTTCTTCCCAAAAACACAATGCTCACAAAAATTCAGTTTGTAAATTCCTTGCCCATCAAGAAGTCCTCTTTTGTTCAATTTTGCCATGCCATTCTCACTCATATGCCCTAGGTACATATGCCAAAGTTTAGTAATATCATCATCTGACAAGGAAGAAGCGGCAGCTACATCACCAGTAACAGTAGAACCCTGCAAAACATATAACTTATCAATCTTTCTCTGCCCTTTCATCACAACAAGGGACCCTTTGGGAATCTTTAAAACCCCACTTTCAGCTGTGTATCTGTACCCTTTTGAATCAAGAGTACTCAACGAAATTAAATTTCTTTTCAATTCTGGAATATGCCGTACGTCACTAAGTGTTCTGACAACTCCATCAAACATCTTAACTTTAATTGTTCCAACACCTGCTATTTTACACGAAGCATTATTTCCCATCAAAACAATACCTTCAAACACTATTTCGTAAGTTGTAAACCAATCCCGATTGGGACTCATGTGAAATGTTCAGCCTGAATCAAGTATCCACTCCTCGCTTACTTTAGAATCATTGACAGAAGCGACTAGAAGTTCACCATCACTGTAATCTTCTACAACATCAGCTTCACCGAAATTTTCTGGTTGTTTTTCTTTTTGATTCACAGCCTCCCTTTTAATCTTATTTTGTAGCTTATAGCACTCAGATTTAATGTGCCATTTTTTTTTGCAGAAGTTACAAGTTTTACCTCTGTTCGAAGACTTCGATCTACCTTTAGATTTACCACGAGGATTTCGTTCCTGTGTCCTACCACGATCTTCATCAGCATTCCAATCTTGTCTCCCACAAACAATGAGACCCTCTCCCTGAGAGTCGGGTTTAACCACAAGATGCTTCATCTTATCATATGAGGATAAAGAATCATAAACCTCATCAACTGTGAGAGACTCGCGGCTATATAAAATCGTGTCTCTAAAAGTGGAATAAGACGAGGGCAACGAACAAAGTAGAATCAACCCTAGATCTTCCTTATCATACTGAACCTCCATGGCCTCCAAGTTTGAGAGAATTTCTTTAAACACTGTTAAGTGTTCGTGTACAGACACACCTTCCTCCAAACGATGAGCATAAAGACGCTGCTTCATATGCAACTTTCTTGTTAGAGTTTTCGACATACATATTTGTTCTGGCCTCTTTTATAATGCAGCGGCAGTCTTTTCTTTCATCACATCCTGCAAAATTTCGTTGGACAAATGCAGATGTAATTGTGTTAATGCCTTTCGATCCTTACGCTTCTTCTCTTCATCTGTTAATGTCGAAGGCATTTTATCTATCTCTAGCAGGGCATTTTCTAGATCCATCTGCGCAAGAACTGCTTGCATCTTAATCTACCACAATGCAAATCTGGTGTTGCGATCCAACAGCGGAATTTCATACTTTAAAGACGCCATTACTGTGAATGAGATGAACAACCTGGAAGCTCTGATACCAATTTGTGAAAAATAAAATAAAATAACACAAATTTTATGTGGAAACTCTTTCGGGAAAAAACCACGGGTAGAGGAGAAGAAAATTCACTATGTCGAAAATTTGAATCAATACAAGAGGAATAGACTATGTCTATTTATAGGCTTGTAAAGCCATATTCTAGTAGGATTGAAACACATTATCCTAATCAATATAAAATAGATGGAGTTTAATTTAAACCTTATTCTAAAATAAAATAAAAGAAGTCTAGTTCTATATGGATTTTATTTTTATTTTATTTTCCATCGTATTTTATTTAAATAAGAATTCGGGTCACTTAATTCTAACACGGTTTAACTAGTTTGTATCGGTTCATAGGTCAACTGATTTTTTACCTCTCACCGAATCGATACCCCAATCAGTTCTAGGTCCAATTGGTTTGATTGGTTGATCTGGTCCGTTTAAATAACATTGAATTTTAGGTTTTTATATTTTAAAATCATTTTTAACTTTAAAGAGTTATTATTTTTAATATATATATATAATTTTAAATTTTATGGTTTTTTAAATATAAAAATAATTTTTATTTTTTATGTAAATTTAAAGGGTAAGGACAAAATTGACAAAATTGTAAATATTGAGGGCTAAAATAATTAGTTTACCTTTGACATCATTAACTTTAATGAAAAATTTAGACGGAGGGCCAGGATTTTAAATAGAAAAATATAGGAATTCAATTACTCAAAATTAAAGTATAGGTACTAAACTTTAAATTTCAAACGAGTACTTGGACCTTTTACACATTTAAACCTAAAATAATTTTTGTAATAAATTGAAAAATATAAAAGTATTAAAATAGTGTTTTGGTTGAAGTTGTAAAGGAAAAATAATTAGATTTTCGTGGCATGGGTCCAATTATTAACATTTGTAACTTTTTTATTAGTTTTTTTTAAATAAGAAAAAGAAAAAAGTAGCATCATAGTAATATAATTTATTTAAAATATTAGTGTCTAGTTATTTTTTTAGTAACTTTTTTACTAAATTAGTGTCTAGTTAACTCGTAACACCAACTCGATTAGTATCAACTAGTTTTGTTTGAATCGGACCGTATCGACAGGGAGACCTGTTTAGAAAGTGCTTTGAACTGGTTAGACCGAGAACCAGTATAAATCGGTTGAACTGGTTAAAAAATTAGTTGAACCGATGGTTGGGCTGACTGGTTCACCACGGATCAAGGTTAAAAAACATTGATACTAATATTGTTGTCAATACCTATATATGTCTCTCTAGCTTCTTATTTGTCTCTTTATTTCATCCAAGGTTGGTTTTGGGGGCAGGGGGGCATTAGAGAATTATATAAAGATTGAAGTCAATTAAAGGGAACAGTGCAAGCCAAACTAGTAATTAACAGAAGGAAAAACAAAATTACATCTTTCCCACAACAGATCTCATATGGTTTGGCTAATAAAAGACCCGACATTATTAACACAAAGTTTAAAGAAAGCAGGCAAGGTGGAATTTCTAAATATAAGCTTCAATGATAAATTGAACAGCATGAATGGGTTTTACATTGATTCTGGTGAATCCAGCCTCTCCAAGAACATACTTCCATTCCTTTAAAGTCCTTTCTTTGCCTTTTTTAGTATGTGCCATCATCACCATGTCTAACATCAACCCCACAAATTCTAGCTTGTCATTTTTATCTTCTTCAAGCACAGCTTCAACGATTATGACCTTCCCTTTATCTTGTGGGATGGCTTCTCTACATTTCTTTAGGATTTGTATGCATTCCTCATCATCCCAGTCATGCAACACCCACTGTAATTCACAAATAGGTAGATTTGTCATACTCAAATATAATTGGTAAAGGAAACAAAGCTTTCATTACTAACCAAAAAGAAAGCAGCGTCTGCCTTTGGGACACACTCGAACATGTCTCCTCCTACGTATTCGATGCCATCGACTTTCGGGGCAACGGCAACAACATGGGGAAGATCGAAGTTGATGCCATGCATCCAAGGGAATTCCTTTACCAACATAGATAAAGCAGTCCCATTGCCTCCACCAACATCAACCAAACTTTTAATGCCATCAAACACTTGAGGACATCCTTCGATTAAGGCACGCACCGCCACTCTAGCATCGCAAGCCATTGCTTCGTCTATGAGTTTGCTATGTCGAGGGTTCTCCTCTGCATAGCTCCATACATCCTTCCCATGTGCTGTCTCAAACGGTGAATTCCCACTGTCAAGGACACGAGCACTTAGACTATGCCATGGTGCTAACATGACTGGGCTGCTCTCTAGTAAAATGAAAGCCGCCATGCTTCTTTCGCCATGTCGAATCAATCGACGAGACAAAGGCGTCAGTGCAAAACCAAAGGAATCTTGAGTTACGGGCTCCTCTTTGAATATTTGGTAGTGGACCAAGAACCTCATAATACGATAAAGACGAGGTGGTTCACATTTAAGGGTAGTGGTTAGCTGAGAGAGTGTCATGGGGCTTCCATGCTTGTCAATTGCATCAGCAATCCCAAGCTCAATGGCACATTTAACTACTGCTATCTTAACATATCCAAATACATAATTCCAAATATCTACTTCTGCTTTCTCGTCTTCATCTTCTTTCTTTCCTCTCACTTTTATATCTCCCATCTCAGTGCTTCTCTCTTTGAAAACTTAGAAAACCCAAACCCAAATCTTGGTGAAGAAAGCCTTTGTTGAAGCTCCATTATATAGGAGCAAAAGGGTTACCTACGTGGGAATTTTTAAGCAAAGTATTTTTTAAAAAAAATATAATTACAGATTCTAAACTTGTCAAATTGAAATAAGATTCAAATAAATCATTTCTAGCAATGATAAATTAAAATTTCCTATAAAGTACTTTTGGTAATGTAATATTTTCTTTAAGATCTTAAAAGATCTAGTGACGGCTGATTACTTGTTATTTTATATAAAGAATTGCATATGATTGCCTAGTTTACTGTCGTTTATTTGCAAACAGTTCATAGATTATTTTGTGATGATCATATTTAATAGCGGAATATCACTGTTTATTACCCCCACACATATTAATGGTTAAATATATGGATCTTGTTTATCATGGGATTTAAAATTTTCTTTATTTTCCAGTTTATATAGTATAATAATAGCATTACTGCAACCTGTCTGTTTCTCTGACATGTATTGTCACGTCATTAATTATTTAAAATTAAAATTATAAAAATTTTAGAAATTTAGAGAAACTATTTAAAATTGTAAAAATTAAAACAATATTTAAAGTAATATATGTAAATTATTAAAATTTCAAAAGAATATAAAAATATAAAAAAAAAGTAAATATTTTCAATCGTGGCCAATGAAATTTCAAATCTAAAATTATGAAATATGAGCATCGTGACCAATAGCTTCTTCCAATCAAGGTTAAGACGAGTTTTTCGAATTTAAAATCTAGAAACACCAATCAACAATGCTTTGAACCAACATGCTACCGGTTTCTTTTACCTCTTCTTATACTAGAACTCAATGAGTTATTATGAAGGGCTTGATTGACAAAAAATTAAATGAGTTTTGTTAAAATTATTGATTATGCATTTCTTTTTAATTAGGTTGAATCAAGTGGATGGAAATTTTTGAAGTGTTTGCTTACTATTTTCAATGTTTATTTTTCTTAGTTTTTAAGATTGACGAGCAAAAATTGAAGCGGAGGCTTAACTGTGTTCATCAATCTTGGGGAGAGAGATTTTTGGTTTTTGTTCATTTTTTATTGCTTTTAGATGAGAGTGAAACTGAAACAAGTTTTAGTTTTTGTTCATCAATTTGTTGAATTTTCAGTTTTTGTTCATCAATTTGCTGCAGAAGAGTGTTCTGTATTTGAAATTTTTGGTGTTTAGTTGAATCAACTTATTAAAATAAAATTTTGAAGTAAAATTTTCGTTCATTTTCAATTTCAATTTCAATCATCAACTTGAGGCTTGATTTTTTTTTATTGTTTATTGATGAACCTTATTGGAGGTGATAGATATGTTAAAAAAGCAAATAAAATGGTATTAATAATTGAGAAATTAAATAAAAATAGTATGTTCAAGAAAAAAATTATAGTGAAATATTGGCTTATGTAGATACTTTATAATTTTAGTAAAATATTATTTTATTTTTAAAGAATTTTAATAATTTCTTTTATATTTTTATATAAACTTTTAGGATCAAATTGATAGAATATGTAAATATTAGAAGGCTAAATTTATTATTAGACCAATAAAAAATCTCATGTCAACAGTTCCGTCAAATTTCAAACTGATGTTAATGTTCGGTGACCAAAAAATTTGATTTCGAATGACAATTCAAAGAGCCTAATTAGTTATTATTTTTGGATTAAGGGTCCAATTAATTGTATTTTTCAGTCAGGGACTCAATTGATTTTTGAATTATTTTTAGGGGTTTTTTTAATACTTTAGCTTAAAAAAGGACCTCACAAAAAATAAAATTATTTTTAATTGCTTTGGGCGGGCAAGTGTGAATTCCAAATAAACTTGCAGTATTTGTTGACGAAAAATGTTTTGTATTGGAAATTATAGTGTTAGGTTGAATCAACTTGTTTAAATAAATTTTTCAAACAATTTTTTTTTTGTTCATTTTCGGCTTGATTTTTTTTTATTATTGTTTATCGATTAAGCTTATTGGAGGTGATCAATATTTTAAGAAAGGACTTTTTTACTTAAATAGTATAAAAAATATTTTTTTTATTGAAATGGGGTAGGTTAAAGATTATTTACAAAAAAAGGTAAAGTGAACAACAGTTCACCGGTACCGCCTGAGCAATTGGCGGCACCACCCTCACCTATCATCAATCATTACTGAAATGATTTACGGTGACTCGTGACTGATCGGTCACATAGATGGCAGGTCGTTAAGTCAATGTCGGCTGATAGCGTAGCGGCACTGACTTGACAGTCTACCACTAACGTTACCGTGAATTTTAACTTTTTAGCCTCTTTTTTCATCAAATATTTAATTCTTTTTAGTATATAAGGGGGTTTTGCCCCTCAAACCCCCACACGTCGAAAAGAAAAAAAGAGAGAAGGTTTTAGAGGTTAAATTGAGTTGAAAGAAAAAAAAAAGATAGGGTTGAGTTTCAAAGAAGTTTTTTTAGCTGAAAGGAAAATTTTGTATTTGTTTGAAGTTTTTTTAGAAGAGCAGAAGTATTTTTTTTAGCAGTTTCAGAGAAATGGAGAAGCAATTTTTTTGCAGCTATTCATCTTCATAGTGTTATTTTAGAAAAACTATTGATTGTATATTTGAAACTCGCCAGAAAATAGGAATGAGGTTAAATAAGAATGTGTCTATCGATGATATGAAAGAAAAGATCAATGCAAAAATTTGTCGACGTTGTGGGAAGAGGATATCAAAACAATTCTACAAATTTCCAGTTTTATCAAATCTTATCAAATTTACTGAGATGGAACTTTTAGATGATGAAGACATGGAGACAATGATCGCACTGTATTGCCCGATAAGGAGGGTGTCACACCCCAAAATATGAGGATTAATAATAATGAATAGACAAGAAAATGATTCGGGTTGAATGGTTAAGTGTTTAGTGTTCTCCTTAGTGACCCAAGTTTGAGCTCCCTTCCTCCTATTTCTTTTCCCCTTTTTTTAGCAACCTAGGATAAATGTCATACTGAAATATATATTGTCAAGAATAAAAATTAAGCAAGAAATAAGCTTCAACCTTAATGGTTAAGAATTAGCTTCCTTCCTTTGTAATCTTAGGTTTGAGCCACTTCTCCCCAAAAAATTGCAATGTTGCCCCCAAAACCCTAGGTATTTAGCCCTATTTTCCTAATTAGACTTGGATCTTACTTTCTTTTCAATTCCAATTAAAATTTTGTCTTCATCTTGTATTATTTCTTCTATCTTTCTTTTCTTTTTCTTCTTTTACATCATACTCTCATTCCATTATTGATAATTAATTTGCTTACCCGAATTAAATTGTTCACTCATTCAATCATTTTTCTACTGATTTAGTGATTATTGTCAATAACACCCCTATTCTTGCTAAGAAATGGTATGTACACCTTATTCCTATTATTCAATTTTGTAATCCCGCTATACGAATACCCAACTTTAATCTTTAAGTCTAATTAATCAATCTACTTGAAATCTTGTCAAATCTTTTGCAAATCTTGCCAATCTTGACACCAGTCGTTAATTGTGTATATTTTCCATTGAAGGATTGGATTTAGGTGCGTTGTACCAGAATCGAGCGTAAGGAACATCGATTGGACTCTTGGTGAAAGGTTTGTGTTCTTTTCCAAGTGAATCAGGGCAAACCTTGTGTAGGTTTAGGGCTGCATGGTCTCCTACATAGGCGTGTGGACAACACAGCCACCACATGGCCATTTGTTTTTGTCATGTTAAGGTACTTTCGATTCTTACACGGCTAAAAACCTCCCATATGGCCTACCACATAGTCGTGTCTCTCCTGTAGGGTAATTTATACGTTTGCTACATAGCCACAGTCTGTTACACGGACTGACCACATAATCGTGTGACCCTTGTTTTACATTTTTGCCCAAAATTTTATAAATTGTTCTGTTTAGCCCCTGAATAGTCCCCAAACTATTTTTAGAGTTTTATTTCACTCAATTGTTTAGAGTTTTATTTCACTCAATTGAGTCCGTGATAATATGAATATTTTGGAACCTATGATCGGATTGACTATATTACTAGTGTTGCATACATGATATGTGATTGATACATGTCTACTATCTCTTTATTTCTAATAAACTACTACTGTTAAAATTTGCCACTGTATTATTGGTTGCATGTGTAGCATGCCTACTATTACGGTTAAATCGAATACATGTTAAGCGTGTCTACTGTTTTTACATAATATTGTTACAAGCATGTCATATTGCATTGTATGGGGGGACAGTATGAAAGGAGAAAGTACTGGCAGTTTAATAACTATAACTCTAGTGGTTCATTCACAAATTATTGGCAGCTTATTTGCAAAATTTTTACTGAAAATACTGGTGGTTCATTAACAATTTTTACTATTGGCAGTCTATCTACAAATTACTTGTGACACCCTAAACTCGATCAGAATGGTCTAACCTAAATTTCGAAAGTCACATTAGCCACCGAGTGACTCTCCATTTAAAACTTTATTAACCACACCAACTAACCATACACACAACACAATTGCAGAATATTTCATATAGGAATTAGTCCTAAGTGCATGCTTTTCTACATTAATTAGTTCATTCACACAATTAGAAGGTATATGGCGTACCTTAATACTTGACGCTCTCCCTTAGCTGCAAAAAAATCGTTAGTTCATTTGATTATCATCTCATTAAACTAGTAATAAAACCATCTAGACACGCAATCAAACAACCAATTAAAACGTTTGAAATCCCCCCAAAAAATTAAACAGACCGTAATTTTTGTTTACAACACATTGAAAATTTTATTTAAAAAAAATCTAAGTCTAATTCTAATACTAAACCCTTGGAACGACCCACATTGTCTTCACTTCGTAGTTTAAAAGCTCAACACACATACTCTAAAAAAATGCCTTACAGTGAATCACCAATTTACCACCCTGATTGCTAGCTCGCAAACTATTTATCTGTAAGGTAAAGTAAGGAGTGTGAGCTTGGTAAAGCTCAGTGAGTGCAAAAAGAATTTCCACAATTAGACATAAAATCCGTAGCTGAAAGAAAACATACTAAATCATGCAACCATGGCATAACATCAAACATATCACAAAGCAAACAGAATGATATATTGGCATAATGTGATATGGAACATATATATAATTAGTAATGTATTGGATAAGCGGATCTCCAAACACACCTCATGACTCATAAAGTCGAACGCTATCTTCATGCAAGTGTAGCATAAATGCTCACACTCTCCAAACACACCACGCTATCTACAGTGAATGGTGCTATGCTCAACATTCCCTTATCTCTCTGACGTTATCTCTAGGCCACAATGCCCTAACACATAATACAAAGGGTGAGTACTCACAATCCTATGACATGTCAATGATATCCAATGGTTCCAAACAATCACAACTCTAACATATCCACTTATACACATATTCACTCACTATTTTATACAAACTTTCACTTGTTAACAATACTTTCTCAATCACTTTCTCAACACTTTTAATGCACTCTCAAATGCTATCACAATTGGTCAAAAGAACCATAATCATAATAAATTATTTAGGTGCACATAAAACCAACAAGCACTTATCAATCATTGTCATTTACACATAACACATGCTTAATATTTCACATGATTCACATATCATGATAAACAAGCATCAAATTAATAGTACGTAGGTCAAGTAAGAATACTTACTCTCAAACCTTAGATTAGGTGTTTAAGCTCCTATTCAACCTTAAGGATCGTGCCTAAGAGCCACAATTCCGATCACTCATCTAGTCGATACCTTGCGCACAACAATCTCAAACGAGCATTTCTTTCCCTTTCGCGTTACTTGTAGAAGCTCTCGCCGACTCTAGAACTTTGCATTCAAATTAAATACATTAAAAACACATTATTAACAACCTTAAAGTAATAAAAAAAAACTTCACTACCTAAGGTCACTTTTCTCCTACCAAAAATCAACTTATTTTGCCGAAACATGAGGTTTCCTCACTCGATTTTTGTTCCTAAACCTTAATTAAGTTTCTAAACATCCTATTTAACATATTATTACTACTATAAACCTTTAATTTTACCTAATCTCGTGTATTTAAAATTTTCGAAAAATCAAGCTTGTATGAACATACAAAAGAGGGAACACACTCAGTTAAATTCCAAATTCTAAAAACAAAAACCTTAATCTAATCATAATAAGTCAAGGTATTACCTCAATTTGAAGAAATCAACAAATTGTGGAGCTAATTTGAAGTTGAATGTAAGAAGAACAATGACAAATTTGATAAGGATTTAAAGATTTTTCTTTAAAATTGAAAGGTGCTGAGCTATGTGGATAGCTAGGAAATCACCAAGGATGAGTTAATCTTGAGAGAAAATATCATATTTGAATTTCGGAAAATTTTTTGAATGAGAAGCTAAATGGGAGGGAATGGATGTGGAGGTTTTCAAAGGAAGAATGTAACAGCCTAATTTTCAGTGGTGTCGGAACAGTGATTCGAGATCACTAAATCCGACAAATGAGTAGGAAATATTATTAATTTAGTGAGTATAAATTAAATGTGAAGTTAGGAAAAATTTTGAAATAGTGAATAGTGTACTAAAAATAAATATTAAAATAATTAGATTCGAAAACGAGGTATCGAGTCCTCAATAATTTTAAATTGAGCCATAAATATTTTTATAAATATTTGTGCAGTGTTAATATGTTAGTATTAAAGTTTCGTCAAGAAATTTTAAAGTTCTTATAGTTAATTGAACAAAAAAGACTAAATTATATCAAATGCAAAATTGTGGGAAATGATTAAATAGCTTAATTGATAAAAGAAAGAGGGTTTAAAAGGAAAATAGACCCAAATTCTATTTGGGCTGGACGGGCATGAAATCAGCAAGAAAATAAGGAGAATTAAGGGTAAAATTGGAAAATTGCAAAATTTACTTAATAAAGCTAGGACTAAAGTGGAATTATCTAGATTTCTCTTTATTTTTCTGCATTCTCATCAGAAAAATGCCATGGAAGAGTTATATTAAGCTGGTTTTTCATATTTTTACTTCAAGTAAGTTAAATTCTTGATTATTTCTTGAAATTTTTGTGTTTTTGTGACTTTTACAACTAGGTCCTATTGTTGAATTCATTAGTTTTTGATCCTATAAAAGAAATTGAAAGTTTCTATACATATGTGCTGGAAGTATATGATGATTTGGCATGGAATTAGAGCTTTAAATTGTTTATATGTTGATTTTATTGTAAGAATTGAATAGAAAGTGAATGTTTGGGACCTAATTGTAAAATAGTTTGAAGTTAGAGTTTTATGTAGAAATTCTGAAATTCAATAGTTATGAAATAACTTATAATGTTTAGGAAAAGTATTAATTTAGAAAATTATCTTAATTGAGGGGTTAATTGAGTAAGGACTGAATTGTATGAATTGTGAAATTTGGGGCAAAATAGAAATCAACATTTTGCACTAAAACTATTTTGGACAGCAGCAGTAGTCTAACTTTGAAAAATCACCAAAAATTGTAGAAATGGAATTAGAGGATGAATAAAATATGAAATTAAATAGTATTAAGTCTAGTTTCTTATAGAAGAAATGATGTAAGTAATGGAATTGTAAATCATGAGATATGATAAATTTTGTGTGACAAGGTCAGAATGATTTTGGGTTCCCCTATTCTTACTTTGTAAAATCATAAAAAATTGGATAAAAATAATTAGGGGCTTAAATTTATATGTTTAGAATCCTGAATGAGTCTATTTTCAATAGAAATAAACGGAAACATCATTTGAATCCTGTACGAGGAGATAATTAATTTTTAGTGAAGAAGGGTCGGAACTGTCAGACAGCAGAACAGGGGAGACTTTAATGAATAAACTGTATTAATTGGCCCAACCAAAAATTATGAAAATTTTATGATAAGAAGATATGTGAATATAGTTTCTGGGAAAATTTATGGATCTTAATTTAGAGTTCTGTAGCTCAATATAAAAATAATTTAGTGACTATGACACAGATGGACAGCTTGAATATTCACATAAGTAGATAGTGAAAATTATAGATAATGTTACCTACAAGTGAGTTGTTTATACTAAGGATGTGGATGGAGAGGAGGAGGAGGAAAATATACAAAAATATATGAATGACTCGTGTATAAACTGATCACATGCCCGATTATAATCGATAAGTGTTGAATTAGAAACGATATAATGTTTTATTTGGAATATTTATTATGAAATTATGATTATCTCTATAATACAAAAATCGAACTTGTGAGTTTATATAACTAAATTTAGTGACCATTTGTTAATATTATTAAATTTCAATATTATTTTATGAATGGTGATTAATATTTATGTATGTTAATTGTTGAAAATAAGTAAATTATGTACAAAAGTTATGAAATTAAACTAAGAATTTCGGAGGAATGGAACGCAAGAAATGAGTACAATCTTTCAGTGAAAAAGATGAATTGACGGTAAATTACCCAAGTAAACCGAGACTTAGCATTTGTTGCGAATTCTCGTATTTGCTTTCCGTTTAGCTCTTACGAGCTTCCGTTAACTCATATGAGTTTCAGTTAACCTTTTTGGGGTTTCAGTTCAGCTCTAATGAGCTTCAGTTAGCCTTCGGGCTTTCGTTTAGCACTTATATGCTTCAGTTAGCCTCCGGGCTTCTGTTTAGCACTTATGTGCTTCAGTTAGCCTTCGGGCTTCCGTTTAGCACTTATGTGCTTCAGCTAGATTTCGGGCTTCAGATCACGATGTACTCAAATCCGTAAGCTGTTCCTTGGATGGACAAGTTGGTAAGTCGTAAATGTAACATGTGGAAAACGAAATGTAAGTAATGTTATCATTATTATTATTGAGCTCAATTATGTGATTTTATCATTCAGAGGTTGTGTTTGACAGGATATGTTAGTAAATTATGAGTATGTGAATCAAAGTGACAGAATTTAAACATCTAATGAGGTTGAGCTGATTCACACGAATTTGTCATTTGAAATTGTGATTGACAGGAAGAAACAGTGAATTACATGCTTATCAATGGTTACGCATAATTATCTGAAAAACAAGAAAAATGACGGTTATTGATATATGGAAATGTAAGACATTGATATATGAATGTGGAATATGTTTGATAAATATGTTCATTCTTAACTATGGAATTATGTACCTCATGTGTGCTATTTGCATAAAGATGATATTTAAAATACTTTGGTGAGTAAAGCTTAAATATGAAATAGTATGAAATCGAGACAAGTTGTTATGAAAATTGTGAAAAATAAAATAGAATAAAATAAATAAAAATAAAGAACACATAAATTTTACGTGGAAACCCTTTCGGGAAAAAAACCACGGGCAGAGGAGAAGAAAATTCACTATGTCGAAAATTTTTTTTACTCAAATACAAGAGGAATAGACTATGTCTATTTATAGGCTTGCAAAGCCATATTCTAGTAGGATTGAAACACCTTATCCTAATCAATATAAAATAGATGGAGTTTAATAAGGTTTAAAACCTTATTCTAAAATAAAATAAAAGAAGTCTAGTTCTATATGGATTTTACTTTTATTTTATTTTCCATCGTATTTTATTTAAATAAGAATTTGGGTCACTTAATTCTAACAATCTCCACCTTGACACAAATTCTCAATGAACAAGTTCTTCATCGCGAACTTTTAATAAACAAGTTCTTCACCTCTTCCAAAAACCCCTTAAGGGTTTAACTTCAACAATGAACACCAACCAAGTCTAAGCAATGCTCAAACTTGGTTATAGGAAGTGACTTAGTCATCATATCTGCAGGATTTTCATGAGTGCTAATTTTGCTCACAACAATATCACCACGAGCAATAATATCACGAACAAAATGATACCGAATATCAATGTGTTTTGTTCTCTCATGAAACATTTGATCTTTTGTAAGAAAGATGGCACTGATTGTCACAAAATATCTGTGCTGATTTGAAGGTCTTCATTGAGTTCACTAAATAGTCCCTTCAACCAAATAGCTTCTTTACAAGCCTCAAGAATCGCCATGTACTCACCTTCAGGGTAGACAAAGCGATCGTAGTTTGCAAAGTGGCTTTCCAACTAATTGCACAACCTCCGATTGTAAAGACGTAACTCGTGAGAGATCTTCTTCTATCAAGGTCTCCAAAGAAAGTCAGCATCAACATACCCTATAACTCTATCTTTAGTTCTTCCAAACTGTAAGCAAACATTAGTAGTGCCTCGTAAGTATCTTAAAATCCATTGAATCGCTTTCCGTGTTCTTTACCGGATTCGCCATGTATCTCGCTAACCGCACCGATCGCATATGATAACCGGGCGTGAACAAACCATAGCATACATGAGAGATCCTATCGCACTAGAGTATGGAACATGTGACATGTACTCAATCTCATTATCGATTGAGGAGATAAGGCCGATGAAAGTCCGAATGGTCGCTAAAGGAGTACTAACGAGCTTAGCACTCTGCATATTGAACCCGCAAAGAACTTTCTCAATGTACCCTTCCGACTTAGGTACAATTTACTTGCTTTTCTATCTCGAGAATCTCCATACCAAGTATCTTCTTTGCTGGTCCTAAATCTTTCATCTCAAATTCTTCACTTAGTTGGGCTTTAACCTTTCTTATCTCTCTTTTATCTTTTGTCGCTATCAACATGTCATCAACATAAAGAAGTAGATACACAAAAGAACCATCAACTTTTTCTTAAAGTAGACACAACTGTCAAAACTACTTCTTTTGAAATCATGAGAAGTCATAAAGGAATCAAACCTCTTGTACCACTGTCTTGGTGATCTGTTTCAAACCGTAAAGGGACTTTTTCAAAGAAGCAAACATAGTCCTCTTTTTCGAGACTATAAAACCCTCTCGGTTGTTGCATGTAAATATCTTCCTCAAGTTCTCCATGCAAAATGCGTTTTACATCTAACCGCTCAAGCTCCAAATCATGCATGGCAACAATACCAAGCAAAGCTCGAATCGAACTATGCTTAACTCTTGGAGAGAACACATCATGAAGTCCACTCGAATTTGATCAGTAACCCTTTGCAACAAGCCTTGCTTTATATCCGGTTCTTCAACTCCTGAGTCCCTTCTTTCTTTTAAACACCCATTTACAACGAATGCCTTTTTACCTTTAGGAAGTTTTACAAGATCCCATGTTCGCTTTTTGTGGAGTGATTCCATCTCCTCTTGCATAGCAAACATCCACTTTTCTCGAGTCTTCACACTAATCGCCTCGTAATAATTAAATGGCTCTTGATTCGCATCTATATCTTCACCACATTTAAAGCATAAGCAACTAGATCAACCTCGGCATACTTCTTTGGAGGTTTAATTTCTCTTCTTGTCCTGTTTTTGGCGATAGAGTATTGCGGTGAAGAAGCAACTCTATTCTCAATTTTTGTACTTGGCTTGAGGAGTTGATTCAGATTAATCGATGCTCCACCGCTTTTGGTTTTCTTTATTGGAAGAGTCTTTAAGAGATAAGTTAGGTAGCATAGCGCTTCATCAAAACAACATCTCTGCTAATCACAACTTTTCTATTTTCAGACACCATAACTTATAGCCTTTTACACCAGCTTTATAACCAAGAAAACGCATTTAATGGATCTCGGTTCCAATTTTCCATTATCAACATGAGCATACGCAGACACCCAAAAATCTTTAAATCGAATAATTAGCGGGATTACCGACCATACCTCTTGTGGAGTCTTTTTCTCAATGGCAACGGATGGAGATCGGTTGATCAAAAACATGCGAGAGGTCGCTTCGCCCAAAATGACTTGTAAGTTGGCATTTGACAACATACATCGAACCTTCTCCATGATTGTTCTGTTCATTCGCTCGCAACGCCGCTTTTGTGTGGAGTATGACGAATCGTCAAGTGTCTCATGATCCTTCGACTTGCACAATCTATTAAACTCATCGAACGTAACTCTAAGCCATTGTCTCATGCGGAGGTATTTTATCTGCTTTTCCGTCTGCTTTTCAATCATAATTTTCCAAGACTTAAATGTGGAAAACACATCGCTTTTCGCTTCGTGAAGAACGCCCAAACTTTTCTCGAAAATCATCAATAAAGGTTAGCATATAATTAGCTCCACCTCTCGAAGGCACTCGACGGCCCCCACGATCGTAATGGATATACTCCAACGCTTCCTTCGTGTTATGGATTCTTCTAGTGAATCAAACTCTCTTTGCTTCCCAAAAACACAAGTGCTCACGAAATTCATTTTGCAAATTCCTTGCCCATTAAGAAGTCCTCTTTGCTTAATTTCGCCATGCCATTCTCACTCATATGCCCTAGGCGATATGCCAAAGTTTAGTAATATCATCATCGACAAGGAAGAGGAAGCGACAATTGCATCACCAAGAATATGAGAACCTCAGAAACATATAACTTGGCAATCTTTCTTTGCCCTTTCATCACAACAAGGGACCCTTTGAAATCTTTAAAACCCCACTTTCAATTGTGTATCTGCACTTTGGAATCAAGAGTACTCAACGAAATTAAATTTCTTTTCAATTCGGAACATGCCGCACGTCACTAAGTGTTCGACAACTCCATCAAACATCTTAACTTTAATTGTTCCAACACCGCGATTTTACATGAAGCATTATTTCCCATCAAAACAACACCTTCAGATCATCGTTTCATAAGTTGTAAACCAATCCCGATTGGGACTCATGTGGAAGGTGCAGCTGAATCAAGTATCCACTCCTCGCTTACTTTAGAATCATTGATGAAGCAACTAGAAGTTCACCATCGCTGTAGTCTTCTACAACATCGCCTTCACCGAATTTTCCGTTTGTTTCCCTTTTGATTCGCAGCCTCCTTTTAATCTTATTTTGTAGCTTATAGCACTCAGATTTAATGTGCCCTTTCTTCTTGCGAAGTTGCAAGTTTTACCTCTGCTTGAAGATTTCGATCTACCCTTAGATTTACCACGAGGATTCCGTTCTCGTGTTCTACCACGATCATCATCAACATTCCGGTCTTGTCTCCCACGAACAATGAGACCCTCTCCCCGAGAGTTGGGTTTAACCACAAGATGCTTCATCTTATCATACGAGGTTAAAGAATCATAAACCTCATCAACTGCGTGAGAGACTCGCGGCTATATAAAATCGTGTCTCTAAAGGTTGAATAAGACGGGGCAACGAACAAAGTAGAATCAACCCTAGATCTTCCTTATCATCTTGAACCTCCATGGCCTCCAAGTTTGAGAGAATTTCTTTAAACACTTTGTTAAGTGTTCGTGTACGACGCACCTTCCTCCAAACGATGAGCATAAAGACGCCGCTTCATATGCAACTTGCTTGTTAGAGTTTTCGACATACATATTTGTTCTAGCCTCTTCCATAATGCAATGGCAGCTTTCTCTTTCATCACATCCTGCAAAATTTCGTTGGACAAATGCGATGTAATTGTGTTAATGCCTTTCGATCCTTACGCTTCTTCTCTTCATCTCGTTAATGTCGAAGGCATCTTATCTATCCTAGCAGGCATCCTCTAGATCCATCTGCAAGAATCGCTTGCATCTTAATTTGCCACAACGCAAATCGGTGTTGCGATCCAACAAATAAATTTCATACTTCAAAGACGCCATTACCGTGATCGAGATGAATAACCCTAAGCTCGATAACAATTTGTGAAAAATAAAATAGAATAAAATAAATAAAAATAAAGAACACATAAATTTTACGTGGAAACCCTTTCGGAAAAAAACCACGAGGCAGAGAGAAGAAAATTCACTATGTCGAAAAAATTTTTACTCAAATACAAGAGGAATAGACTATGTCTATTTATAGGCTTGCAAAGCCATATTCTAGTAGGATTGAAACACCTTATCCTAATCAATATAAAATAGATGGAGTTTAATAAGGTTTAAAACCTTATTCTAAAATAAAATAAAAGAAGTCTAGTTCTATATGGATTTTACTTTTATTTTATTTTCCATCGTATTTTATTTAAATAAGAATTTGGGTCACTTAATTCTAACAAAAATATATTTAAATTATCCGTAAGTGTTTTGTACTCCTCGGTAATGCCTCGTAATCTGTTCCGGCGACGGATACGGGTAGGGGGTGTTACAAAGAAGATGAGTAATTTTTTTTAAAGAAAAGAATGAATATTTTCCTTTTAAAAACACTTCATTTTTTATTATTTTTCAAATCAGTCCGTAGTTTAATCA
Source organism: Gossypium arboreum (assembly GCF_025698485.1). Taxonomy (NCBI): domain Eukaryota; kingdom Viridiplantae; phylum Streptophyta; class Magnoliopsida; order Malvales; family Malvaceae; genus Gossypium; species Gossypium arboreum. The sequence continues at coordinate 6,494,794 of NC_069081.1, forward strand.
GAACACATTTTTCCTCAATTATTTTCAAACCTGATTTTATTTTTAAAGTTCATTTTAAGTTATTTAATAACCGACCACCTAATCCTAATTTTCACCACCTAATTTTAGACCCAATAATTATTTTAATATTTTATTATTCCCATTATTATTTAATTAATTATTTTATCCTATTTTAATTTCTATGATATTAAACCTGATTTTTCTCTCAATCCCACAAACTAATACTAATTCTGCCAACTCGTTTTCGGGATGTGACATTACTTGTGGTTTATCCACAACGCGGTGTGTAAGGATGGATGTGTTCTAGGGAACTCTTCCTGTGGTGTGTAACGGAGTTGGGTAGGATATTTTCTGTCAAAATGAAACTGCATTGCATTCATAAGCATGTGCATACAAAACTGTGAATTCTGAGATGATATTGTGTTGAGTTGACCTGAAATAATGATACTCTGAATTGTTATTCGATTGTGATTACTTTATGCATTGTTATTTAGTATGCTTATCTACTATTTGCATTGATTTTCTTATGATTGAACTCACATTGAGCTTCTTAAGCTCACTCCTCCATTATTTCCACCTTTATAGATAACCCACCAGGTTAGGACGCAAACTCTGCATTTGGAGGGTCTCGGTTGAATTTTTTTTATTAAACTATTTTAGGTTTATTATCCATATTTTTTGTTATTTAGAGATTGTATTGCTCTATTTTTAAATTGTGGCATGAGATTTAGATTTTTGGGTTCATATAACAAGCATGGCATTTAATTTGACTTTAGGATGTTGAAATATGGATTTTTGTTTATTTATGCATGAAATGTAGTTTTTATTAAAACTATGTTAGAAACCACTTTTCCGCTGCATTACTAAGTAAATAAAGCTTGAAAATTTTATTAATTTATAATACTATAATATAAACTTTTGAAAAACAATCATTAAAGATCAACTGGTTCCCAAAGTTAAAGCAAATGTTTTAAACAAATGCTTTTAAACTTCGATAGTTCTGCTCGGCCATTTCAATGGTCAATGTAATCTTCTGAATTTGGGCTTAACGTCTAGCTCGAGTACGGTGGGTTACAAAGGGTGAACACCGAACTGATTCAATTGTTTGTTTAGTTAACGGATGTGAAGTCCATTGAAAACAGATTGAGGGTGTCGCGACATACCCCTGAAGATAGCTGCAGAGGAGTATATTGATTGCTATGTCACGACACAAGTCCTGGTGTGTTGCGAGATCGACTCTGTAACGTAAATAAAACACGAAACTGGGGCCTTTTGGTTTATACAATCAAACTTTGAACTTGAGGACGTTAGCTAACCTAGAGTTAAGGATTACGACTACCTAAAAGTTACAAATAGGCTCCATTGACACATGTTATAAACACCATTCCTTTAGCCTAAATTCTCTTTGTTAAACTTAGTTTATTTTTCTTTCGTTATTAGGTTTTAGATTTATTTCAATTGTTTTTATTGATTTTAAGACATCTGAATTGTGGAAGCATTCAAACTCTGTGGATTCATGCTTAACTTCAATACAATCATGCTCTTTCATTTAATCTATCTTGTCGATTTAATTAGCATGCTTTCTATTTACATCAATTATATATTATCTATGGAAGCCATGAGGAACTAATCCCTCTATGGGGGATTAGCGAGTGGAGATATAATCTATTAACTGTTTTATGGGTTACTCAATGGATCAGCTTTTTGGGAAAAGAAGAACCTAAAACAAACCCTATGTCTGACAACCCCGAGAAGTCATCAAGGTGGGAATTAACCCAAAGTTGGCATTGCTCATCCGTGAACTCCTTAACCCCAAACCAGTCTGAACTGTGAGGTCGAAAGATAAGTAGTTCTTGCTGACTTGTTATGTTAGTGGAAGATCAGAAGATCCTACTAGGGTAGCGACTAGTTGATTAACGAGGAACCTGAAAATGACAGTTGATAGAGAATACTAAAGTGAGCTAATCACCTATAATCAAATTTGATTTATTCTCTCTTTTTAATCTCTTAAATTTTATCTTTTTATGTTATTTTGTTTTGGTTGCTATTATTATAAAACCCCAAAAATCATTTATTTTATTTTTCTTACTATAACTAATTTAAAGTACTAATAAGATCTTTTAGTGTTTAGCTTAAAATTGATCTGGCACTCGCTTCCCTTGGGTACGATCCCCGGAGCACTCACCTACTTCATTGTAAAACTATATTACAACTCAACTCGTATACCTGTGGATATCGCCTTGGCTTTCTATATTGTATTATAGTATTCACACTTTAGGTGGTAGTACGTTTGGAGGCGATCAGTTCTTAAAGTGTCTATTGATAGGAGATCATTTATACACGATTTAATCATCAATATCAACGTCGGATGTGCAGACCAATACAGTGGTGGAGCGACATCGGCATGGGCCAAAAATTCACACCATGTTCATTTAAAGATACAATCAGTTGTGATTAAGATTGATGTGCATGGTGAAGATGGATCGGATAATAATGATTGTTTTGATTACGAGGGTGGAGATTTTAGCGACCCCGATGTAGATGAGGTCCCAGATGATATCGACGAAGAAGGCACAAAGGATGAAAATGTTTACGCCCCTTTGGTCGAGAACTCAAGTTGAGGCATCATTATACACAATGATCCTAAGGCCCACATATTGAACGTTGATCATGATGCGGCGCATGCTTCGGAGTACCCGGACATAATACCTGCTCACCTGATGTTGACAAATCCCGAATCGAAAGAGTTGTTCGTGGGCCAAAGATTTGCAAGCAAAGACGACTGTGTCGCTGCCATCAAGTGGTATAGTATGAAAGTGTCGATTGACTACAAAATGGTTTACTCTAAATTGACAATATATGTTGGTAAGTATTGGAGGTCGGTAGAAGGGTGCAAGTGGCGGGTATGAAATATTAGCAGCTAAATGAAAAAAAGGAAAAATCAAGTTTGGGGCTATTATTATTATAGGAAATTATGAATTTTGGGTCTTATCGCTAAATTTAATTATATATGAGTCAAATATTATATTTATTAGATTTTATATATTTTTAATTTTTAGAATTTAAATTTATAAAGGATATGATAACCAATAGTTTCACTAATTACGGATGCCAAAACATTTGAATTAATTATCCAATATTTTTAGAAAATATGTATATCAATTTTTTCTTTGTTTTATGGTCAAATATTTAATGCTTATTAGTATAGTTGACCCAAGTTACACGTTGAGTTAATTATTTATTTGCATCAAATTATAAAATAAAAATTTGAAAATTAAAATATAGTCTAAACAAAGTTTTTGAACTAGACCAAGGACTGCTTGATCAAAACATTAGTTCATACGGTTGGATTAAAGAAATCATTAAAAAAATTATAAAAGTAAGAAATATTTAGAAAATAAAAAAAAGCTACTTCAATTGAGTTTTTAACTTGATTTACAATTCACAGATCAATTAGTCTAACGCTTTTCTCCAGATCAATACTTGCTTGGTTCCCAATCGACCGACCAACCCGATTCAAACAATGACTTTAAGTCTGTACACTTTTTATATTTGGAATTTAGTTCTCTTATTTTTATTTTTAAAATTTAATCCTCTACTTTTTATTTAAAATCTACTTTCAAATTATATATATCATGTAATATTTTAATTGAAAAATTAATTATATTAACTATTTGAATTAATTAATAACATTATAAAAATATAAAAACTAAATTATATTAAGAATTAAAGTATAATGATTAAATTTAAAATTTAAGCATAATTAAAACTGAAAATTAACTATTTTTATAATAAAAAAAAGGTATTTATATGCCTTGTGTCAACATAAGGAAACTGCATATAAGTGTATAAATTTTGAGCATAATTTAAATACTAAAATGAAATTGTTGTAAATATTTAAAAGAAAAAGTGTTGGCTTTTAAACAGGTGCGGAGAGAAGAAATGTTAGAATACTACTTTCATATATATTTGAATGTAAAATGAGGGATATTAATCACGTTCCTACCATGCTTTACTAAAGCTGGCATCCACAGATTAAATGATCAGGTAATTGTTGCTCCTTATCTCTGCAATCATATATGTCTCTCGCTGACATGGTTAAATTTGGGTCAGTTTATGGTGCTTCTTTACCTTATCTTTATTGCTTTCTTTGACATTATGATCGGATTTTAATGTTTGCCACCATTGTTTTGTTGAAATAAATAAAAAAATTTTGAGTTATCGAGTTGAATCGAATTAAATGAAATTATTTGAGTTAAATTAAAAATTAATATGTTAAATTAAAATTTTATTATAATTAATTTTATATTGAGTATATAAACATGACATCGTATATATTTAAAAATCTTTTCAAAACAAAAAACAAAAAATATATATGATAAACTTAAATCATTAATTAACTTATTTAGGTCTCAAAATTATTATTTTAGAAAATTTTAAAATTTTTAACTTTCTTTATAAATACTTTAATTTTTTAAAATATATATAATTTTCTAAAAATATAAATTTCAGAATTTTTATAAATATTTTAATTTTAAAATTTATTTTGAATTTTTGAAAATTATTCTATTTTTTGTTGTAATTTTTGTTTAGAGAGACCAATTTGCTCATTTTCAAAATTGATAGGGACTAAAGGGATATTTACACCAATATGGTATTCGAATTATTCAAGTTATTCAAATTGTAAAATTCAACTCGACTCAAACTCAAAACTCGAATTACTAATTTGAGTTTACTCGAATAACTAGAACAACTCGATTACATTAACTCAAAATTCAATTTTTTTTTCGATTTTTTGGAATCAAATTAGGTTTTGTTCACTCCTACTGTGTTTACTCTTTCTTTTTCTTTTTCTTTTTGTTACTAAGTGTGTGGATACAATGTATCTTCAAATTCGGCTTTTTAAAAATAACACTAATTAATTGATCTATTAATAAAATGACCTAAGTGAAAAATGATATACGAAAATGACCTGAAATCTACAGTGACCTCTGATGCTGCTTGACACACTGGCGGCACCACTCATTCATCATTAGCCAATCATCGTGTAACACCCCCTACCTGTATTCCCGGCCTAGAATAGGGTACGAGGCATTACCGAACTTAATATGATCAATCATGTAAAAATCAGCCGTAAAATTTCTTCTAAATTAAAAACTTTCATACATATGTTTAACGTCCCTTATATGGGCCTACGGGGCCCAAAACATACATTCAGGGTGGTTCAGGACCAAACTGTAAACATATGAAACTTTTACAACACTTAGAAAATATTCACACTTTGGAGAGTCACACGCCTGTTTTCAACCCGTAACTCTCTGCTTATAACTTCATCACCCTTGTCGTTCAGTACACTTCATATAAATAACAAGAAACGTGTATGGGCTCAATTCTCATTAAATTTCTCATATATATACACAATTTCACGTTATGTAATTATACAACATATATCGCCATATCTCGTAATCTAAATATATTTTCATAACAACTTATCTTGATTTCATACTATTTCATATTTAAGCTTAAATAACCAAAGTATTTGAAATATCATATTTATGCAAATAGTACACATGAGGTATATAATTCCATAATTATGAATAAACATATTTATCAAACATTTTCCATATTCATATATCAATGTCTCATGTCTCCATATATCAATAACCATCATTTTCATGAATTCCGAGTTCAATTTCATAATTATTTGTCTCGTGTTCAATTTATTCCATGTTGGAACTTTATTCATTAAAACATTTGAATTATCAATACATATGGACAGTTCATTCAAGATGAACAATTATATAATCACAAATGAATTCATTTATCAACCAAGTTCTATACTCATATCTTATCAACTCGTACTTCCTTGTATCATATAATTCCATGTAACACTTACCAAACTTTGTCAAATTAGTGAATGTCTTACGGAATTGAGTATTTCGTTTTCTCGATGCCATAGTTCAACTATGGTCTTACACATCTTCACATATTGATGCCATAGCCCAGCTATGGTCTTACACGTAATCACATATCACATATCGATGCCATAGCCCAGCTATGGTCTTACACGAATCACATATCTCACTGATGCCATATCCCAGATATGGTATTATACAGTAGCTTATATCACACCGATGCCATATCCCGATATGGTCTTATACGAAATCACTTGTCACTTGTAGCCGGCTACCACTATTCATCGATCGTAGCCGAGCTACCACTTTTCATCGATCGGTGCGGCTACCACTTTTCATCGATCGGTAGCAAGCTACCACTTTTCACTTGTCATTTGTCCTTGATCGATAAGTGTAGCCGGGTTATCACTTATCACTTTCGCTATCTTTGATCGATAAGTGTAGCCGGCTATCACTTATCACTTGTTGCCATGGTCCAACCATGGTCTTTTCCTTCAATTCATCTTGTCATCGAATCGAAATGCTCAATTTGATCATTTATTCAATTTTCATGCTTTTACATTATTCACGATTTTATCATCAATACATATGAAATAACACATCATGAAATTCATAAAATTAACAAATAATCACTAAAATTTAGCCATATAAACTCACAAGTTCAATTTTTTATTATAACGATAATCATAATTTGATAATAAATATTCCAAATAAAATATTATATCATTTCTAATCCAACACTTATCGATTATAATCGGGCATGTGATCAATTTATACACGAGTCATTCATATATTTTTCCTCTTCCTCTCCATCCACATCCTTGGTATAAATAACACACTTGTAAGTAACCTTATCCATAATTTTCACTAATTACTTCTGTGAATATTCAAGCTATCCACCCATGTCATAGTCACTAAATTATTTATATCTGAAGCTACGAAACTCCAAATTAATATCCAATAATTTTAATTAAAACAAGACTCATATATCTTTTTACCATAAAAATTTCATAATTTTTGGTTGGGCCAATTAATACATTTTATTCATTGAAGTCTCCCCTGTTCTGCTGTCTGACAGTTCCGACCATTCTTCACTAAAAATTAATTATCTCCTCGTACAAGATTCGAATGATGTTCCTGTTTGTTTCTATTGAAAATAGACTCATTCAGGATTCTAAAAATACAAATTTAAGCCCATAATTATTTTTATCCAATTTTTTATGATTTTACAAATTCAGAACAGGGGAACCCAAATCATTCTGACCTTGTCTCACAAAATTCATCATATCTCATGATTTACAATTCCATTACTTACATCATTTTTTCTATAAGAAACTAGACTCAATAAGCTTTAATTTCATATTTTATTCATCCTATAATTCCATTTCTAAAATTTTTGGTGATTTTTCAAAGCTAGACTACTGCTGCTGTCCAAAACAGTTTTAGTGCAAAATGTTGATTTCCATTTTGCCCCAAATTTCACAATTCATACAATTCAGTCCTTGCTCAATTAACCCCTCAATTAAGATAATTTTATCATTTAATACTTTTACTAGACATTATAAGTTATTTCATAACTATTGAAATTCAAAATTTCCACATAAAACTCTAACTTCAAACTCTTTTACAATTAGGTCCCAAACATTCACTTTCTATTCAATTCTTTCAATAAAATCAGCATATAAACAATTTAAAGCTCTAATTCCATGCCAAATCATTATATAATTCCAGCTCATATTCATATAAACTTTCAATTTCTTTCATAGAATCAAAAACTAATGAATTCAACAAGTGGACCTAGTTGTAAAAGTCACAAAAACACAAAACTTTTAAGAAATAATCAAGAATCGAACTTACTTGAAGTAAAAATATGAAAAACCAGCTTAAGGGAACTCTTCCATGGCGTTTTTTCTGATGAGAATGCAGAAAAATAAAGAGAAATCTAGATAATTCCACTTTAGTCCTAGCTTTATTAAGTAAATTTTGCAATTTTGCAATTTTTCCCTTAATTCTCCTTATTTTCTTGCTGATTTCATGCCCTTGCCGTCCAGCCCAAAGAGACATTGAGTCTATTTGCCTTTTAAACCCTCTTTATTTTATCATTTAAGCTATTTAATCATTTCCCACAATTTTGCATTTGATACAATTTAGTCCTTTTTGTTCAATTAACTATTAGAACTTTAAAATTTCTTGACGAAACTTTAATACTAACTTATTAACACTCCATAAATATTTATAGAAATATTTATAGCTCCATTTAAAATTCCCGAGTTCTCGATACCTCGTTTTCGATTCTAGTTATTTTAATATTTATTTTTAGTACACTATTCACTATTTCAAAATTTTTCCTAACTTCAGATTTAACTTATACTCACTAAATTAATAATATTTCCTACTCATTTGTCGAATTTAGTGATCTTGAATCACTGTTTCGACACCACTGAAAATTAGGCTGTTACACATCGACTTTTTAAAAATATATATTTTTTGGCTGTCGCCACTGTGTCAAGTGGAACCAGTATGTATTTTTCCAAATAGCCGTTAAAAATTCAATATTCAGAGAGGAAAAAAAAGAAAAGAAAGTTAATGAGTGTTGGCCATCTGTCAAATGACACCAGTGCTAGTCAAAAAGAATTTTTTGTTTTGGTACCATCGGTGTGTCAAGTGGCGGCACTAGTGTCAAAAATTTTTGGTGCCACTAGTGTGTCAGGTGGCACTTCTGTTAGATTAAAAAAAAATTGGTGTCACAAGTGTGTCAAGCGACACCGGTGTTAGTTTAATTTTTTTTAATTTTTTTGGGTACTGCCGCTATGTCAGATGGCACCGGTGGTCCTGCGATGCCATTAGATGACACAATCCAATATATATACTTCACCAGCTCGTCCTATAACGCCTTAAAATATAGAGGGCTAGATGAAATGAATAACCAATAAATAAACCTTAAGCTTTATGGTTAAGTAGCTAGGATACTCCTTAAAGATCCTAGGTTTAAACCTTATCTCTCTCGTTTCTTTCCTTTTTTTCAACAATCTAGGATAAAAACCATACTACAATAAATATTAAATAGAGTAGAAAATAAACAAGTGTGGGTAGCAACTTAATTGGTTAAGTAATCTCCCTTCTTCTTTGGATTCCTAAGTTTAAGTCACGCCAACTTCACCTCATTTCCCTCTCTTTTTTTTGATAAAAAAAACGACCACAGGGGTCAACACAATTTATTTAAATAACATCACATATTATAGCAACATGGATTTCTGACGGATAATCCATATCGAAAAAACATGTTTTGGCTTACTATACATTTTTTTACAAATTAAATGGGCTACATTATTACAAGACCGTTTGGTCCAATTTAATTCGGCAGAATTAAAATTGTTGAAAGCTGTTATCATTTTTTGATACGCGTGCCAATAATGGTAACATCCATACCATTATTTCTTAATTTGTTGACCAAGCCTGCGTGATCTGTTTCAAAAATCACATCCCCTTTAATTTTCAGCTGACTAGCTAGGTATGCTCTTTTCAAACGCCAAGCATTCAGCTTCATGCACCGAAATTCTTGATTCAATAAAGCCTCCTTCCGCCCAAAATGAAACCATCGTTGTCCCTCACAATCGCCCCATACCCCATTCTGTTAACCACTACAGTAGCATCGAAATTGATTTTTACAAATCCTTTAAGAGGTTTTTCCCATCTTAACATCAATATTAGGTGATAGCAGAGGTTTCTTTAACAGCGGAAGTTTTTCTTTAGAGTGCTAGCCCTCTCCCAAATAACCGTAGCCTCCTCTTCTTTTCCCCTGAAGATGTAATTGTTTCTGTTGTTCCAACAATTCTATAATAATACCATAAGGTCGGCCATGGCTCTTTGTCAAGTACACGCATCATGTCTTCCAGCCAATCGATATAGTGGTCATACTTCCTTTGAAATAGTGCTTCTGGACCACCCTCCTAGAGAGAGAACGTTACGGGAGGTTGGGCAATCTTTTAGCGCATATAGCAGAGTTTCGACCTAAGCTCCACATCGAGGGCAACCTTTATCAAAATCGTGTCTAATAGAAGCAAATTTAACATTCGCCGGGAGAATCTCATTCTCCACGTGCCAAGAGAACACACGTATTTTTGGTAATGTATCGAGCTTCTAGAGAGCTTTTCAAAAAATTCTATGAGGACCATACCTTATCTCTTTCAAAAGTAGCCATGAGTAAGCAGACTTCGAAGTAAAGCACCCATGAGGGTTGTGAAACCATATTATTTTATCTCCTTGGCCCTCGTCCCCTATAGGCACGTTGCAAATCTTGTCACCCCAATCTTACCCATACGTATTTTTTACTTTATTAACATTCTAGTTTCTCCTATCCGTCAGCCAAAGGTCTTTCACGCTCATTTCATTTGGGTTGAGACTGTCACTTCTAATAGCATCCCCATTAAGACTTTCCATTCCCCAGTTGTCAACCCGGATATTTATCATGTCGCCATTCTCAACCTGCCACCCAAAGCCGTCTTTAAGAGCTTTCGCCGCTGTCGCAAGGCTTGACCAGGTAAACGAAGCTTTGTCCACCTTTTTGGCATGAAAAATGTTACCACTAAGAAAGTATTTTGAAGACAACACATTAAAATAGAAAGATTCTTTGTTGTTAATAAGTCTCCACACTTGACGCCCTAAGAGAATAAGGTTGAAAAGTCGAATGTCTCCAATTCCAAGGCCTCTCATGCCCTTCGGTTTGCACAACGTGTGCCACGGGATCATTGTTTAGAATCGACCTTTGTCTTTTCCCGACCACCATGTTCTACTTAGCTTGGCTTGAATGTCATCGATCACCCCTTTGGGAGCCAAAAAAATCGACATAGCATATATAAGAATAGATTGGAGAACCGCTTTGATGAAGACTTCTTTGCCACCAAAAGAGAGTAGCCTCTTTGTCCAACTATTGATCCTACAAGACAATCTATTAGTAATCTCTTTGAAAGCCGCTATTTTCTTCTTACCAATTGGAATAGGAAGGCCTAGATAGTTATTTAAATTCTTCATCACCATCATACCTAGAATATCTCTAAAGTTGGTTCTTAGAGCTCTTGAAGTGTTGGGACTAAAGAGAATCATTGATTTTTCAAAATTAACCTCTTGAACTGAAATGTTAGAGAAATTGTTAAGCATGTTAATGAGACTTTCAATATCACTCTTTTTATTTCTAACAAAAAGGAGCACGTCATCAGCAAAGAACAAGTGATTTATCCCGGGGTCGTTTCTACTAGCCCAGATACCTCTAATAATGTTGTTCTCCTGAGCATGGATAAGCATCCTCGAGAGAGCTTTCATACAAAATAAGAACAAATAAGGGGAAAGGGGATCCCCTTGACGGAAACCCTTCTTGGGGATAAAAAAAATCTGATCAAATGTTGTTACATTTAACCGTATATTTAACTGAGCAAACACAATCCATAATTTTGTTAATCCATTTCCCATCGAATCTCATTTTCTTCATAATTGTTTCAATAAAGTTCCATTCCACGCGGTCATATGCTTTGTTCATGTCGAGCTTGACCACAATTCCTTTATTAGAGCCGTTATTAGAACTTTGAAGATAATGGAAAAGCTCATGCGCAATCAAAATACTATCATGTATCATCCTCCCCGGTAAGAATGTGCTCTGATTTTGGCTGATGCAGCTTGGAAGAGCAGCTTTTAGACGATTGGTATACACCTTTGAGATTATCTTGTAGACAAACCTATATAAACTGATAAGACGAAAATTAGTAAGCTCACAAGGATCTCTGATTTTAGGAATTAAAATAATCATAGTTTCATTAAGGTTAGAGATATTTTTGTTCCCATTAAGAACATCCAAGCAGAAACTAACAGTGTCGTTGCCCACAATCTCCCAATAATGTTTGAAGAAATTTCCCGATAGACCGTCAATACTGAGGGCTTTATTAGGGTTTATCTGCTTAATAGCTTGAGCGACCTTATTTTTTGTATAATCCCTAGTAAGCCACTTATTTGTCTCCCTGGTCACACGCTCCTAAATGTACCCCATCTCTTTGATTTCAACATTTTAACAGTTTGACCAAAATAATAACAAAAAGTAGTTTTTAGCCACCTGACTAATGTCCTTACTATTTGTAACCCAGTTTCCGGTCGTGTTTTTAAGCTTTTAAATATGATTCTTCTTTAATCGCCCAATTGCTTTAGTATGAAAATACCTAGTATTCCGATCCTCCTCCCTAAGCCATTTTGATCGGGATCTTTGAGTCTAATAGCTTTCTTCCCTTGCATAGAGAAAGTCAAGCCTTTTACGAGCTTCTTTCAAATTCTTCACGCTATCCCCTCTACTAGTAGAATCAATAATTTGGTCAATATTTTTCTCTAGCCTTCACATGTCACTCTTCATTTTTCCATATTTCTTACGCTGCCATAGACCAAGAACTGACCTAACTCTTTCAAGCTTATCCCCATAATATGTATCTTCCTTGTTTCACGCACTACCAATAATATTGTTTGCTTCCCTGTCACCAGCCCAACAGGCATCGAATTTGAACCAAAATCTATGGTCTTTAGAGTAATCTTTTGGTCTATGGCCCCACAAGTCTAGGAGAATTGCATCGTGATCAGAATGAGTTTGCCTTACCGCTTTTGTAGCAATAAAAGAGAAGTTTTCAACCAATGAGATTGAAGTGAGGAATCTGTCAATCCTCTCTTTTATCAAGTTTCCCCCACTCCTATTGTTAACCTAGGTAAACCATCCACTATCGGGTTTGATATCCACGAGGGCTAAATCATCCATAACCTCTTTGAATTCATTCATATGCGTCCTCACCCCTTACGTCTGCTTTATTTCCCAATGTCATTCAGAAATGCGTTAAAATCTCCCCCAACAACCCAATCCTCCCTAACTGAGTCCCCAACCCTACGCGATATGTCCCATAAATTGCTTCTAAGATTCGAGTTTGCGTGCCTATGAACTGTGTCAAGTGGCATCGGTGGTCCTACGATGCCATTAGATGACACAATCTATAGATGAAATGAATAACCAAGAAATAAACCTTAAGTTTTATGGTTAAGTAGCTAGGATACTCTTTAGAGATCATAGGTTTAAACCTCATATTTCTCATTTCTTTTTTTTTTTTTTTAATTTTAACAACCTAGGGTAAAAACCATACTATAATAAATATTAAATGGAGTAGAAAATAAACAAGTGTTGGTAGCAACTTAATTGGTTAAGTAATTTCCCTTCCCTTTTGGATTCCTAAGTTTAAGTCATGCCAACCTCACCTTATTTCCCTTTTATTTTTGGTAAAAAGGTTAAATTACCTTGCAACCCCTTAAAAGTTTGAAAACCTAGCTGCTTAGTCCCCTTTCTTAATTACATTAGAATTTTGATTTATTTCTTCCCCTTTTCTTTTTCATATTCCCCTTTGCAAATATTTTTCCTCCATTGTTGAAAAATTTATTTTGATTTCGAACTCGAAATTGATCTTTGTTCAATCGTTCATCTTATCAATTTAGCTAACCCCGTTAAAATTCATCTCTAGCATTGCCAAGATCGACTCATTTTAGGTATCCTGAATCAGATTTAGACGTAAGGATTATCGTCCAAGACCTCGATGACAAATGTGTGTTATTTTATGAGAAAATCGAGGTAAAATCGAGCTAAGATAGACCAAATAGGTGTGTGGGATGCTCAAGGGGACTACAAGACCCCCTTACACAGCCATGTCCCCCTTGTAACTCTAGGTTTTCACTTCTCACACGGCATAAGACTGTAACAGCCCATTTTTCAGCGGTGTCAAAAATAGTGGTCTTAAAACCACAATTTCGATATGTTATTTTGTAAATATTATTTATTTAATATTTACAATGTTTTATGAGTGTTGTATTAAGATTTGGTTCGATATTTTTTATGTTTGGCTAGTTAATTAAGGAAAAAGGACTGAATCGTAAAAGATGTAAAAACTTAATCTCTATTGATTTCTATTAACTAAAAAGTAGGATTAATTATTTTTAAATGTTTTAAATGGTAAATATACCATTTTTATTAGTGTTGGATGGTTAGTGGGGATTAATTAGTTAAAATATGATGTTTTTATATTATAAAGATCATAATATACGTTAAAATATTTAAAATGAATTAGTAAAGAAAGGAAAAGAATTATTCTTTTATCTTCTTCATCTAGAACCGAATTCAAAAGAGGGAGAACACCTAACTCACTGCTACCTTATTCTTGCAAATTGGTAAGTAATTTTTTTTTATCAATTTCTTATAAATTTTATGCTTTTGGAATCTCGGGAGCTTGATGTAGCTAACCCAAGGACTATTTCACGAAATTGTTAAAAATTGTTAAAGTTTCCATTGATGTTTTATTGAAGCTTTTAGATGATGAAGACGTAGGCACTGTGATCATAATTTATTGCTCGATTGGGAACGTAAACACTAAACTAGTTGAATTATTTTCTAAATTAACCGATGTAGAGACTATCCAAAATGTTAATCCATTAAGTCAACAATACGAATTTGACTTTTACCTCAATATCAGATGGGCAGAACAGTTAGGTTATGGAAGAACATCAACATGGGCCGAAAATCCACACCATGGTAAGATTGCATATAACAACCCTATTCCAGGTCCCCGTTTAGAGATACATCCAGAGGTGATGGGCACTAATGAAGATGGTGAAAAAGGACCTAATAATGATGGTTATTCTCATTATGAGGGTGAAAATTTTAATAACCCTGATTTGGATGAGGTCCCAGATGATATGACGATAAAGGCATAAAAGAGGATGAAGATGTATACCCCATTTGATCTGGAACTCGAGTCGTGGCATTGTTATACAAAATGTCCCTTTGGCCCATATGTTTAATGTAGACCCCGATACAGTACATGAATCTGAGTTCACTAAGTACCTAGATATAATAATTTCTAACCGAGTGGCAGTAAATTCTAAAATGAAAGAGTTGTTTGTAGGACAACAATTAGTAAACAAGGAGGACTGCATATTTGTTGATAAACCATAATTTATACATATTTTTACCCCATGCTTAACATATTTTATGGATGATTTTTCCTTAGAATTAGTGAATTCGATGCTCCTAATGCCTTAATTTCATGTTTTATACTTAGGTGAGCATAGGAGAGCGAAAGGATCGAGAAATGGGCCAAAAACGGAGAAAATGGGCCAATGTACGAAATCAACACGGCCTAGACCTCCTCACACGGGTAGACCACACAATCGTGTCAATTTGGAAAAATCGAAGCACCACTCACACGGGTAGAACACATGCCTGTGTCATTCTAACAGGCTCGAGCACGGCCTGAAGTAATCGTACACGGGCGTGTCCTTGTCGAGCCCAAATTGAGTCCAATTCAGAAAAGGCCAATTTTGAGGGTTCTTAGGCATTCCAAAGCCTATAAATACATCCTAAAGGAGGAGGAAAAAGGAGGCACAGGGAGGAAGGAAGGAATTACTCGAAGGAAGTCGATTGATCCATCTCAAAAGTCGGATTCATCATTAAGACTGAAGATCTCCCCTCAATTTCCCTTCAGGAGTTTTAGGTTTTCTTTATGTTTTGTATTTATTATTCTTCTGAGATGTTTTCCTTTTTAGTTATGAACTAAATCCCCTAAATACCTAAGGGGAATGAAACCTAAGATGAATCTGGTTATTATTTTCTGAATTGTACGATAAATATTTGGCTTGTTCTTAATTCTTATCTTGATATTCCAGGATATTGATTCAAGTTAAGCTATTATTCAGAGGAGCAATAGACCCTGTCTAAAACCTAGGGTTAGACGTTGTTAGTCTCGAGAGGGATAATAATATAACTTAGGGATTTCTACGGATCAAGTCAAATGAATAAATCGTCTGATTTGGAGTCAGAATAACAAGTGAAGTCTAGGTGGATTTTTCCTTAGGTATTGTCTTAAGTCAATCGTTTTTTGAAAGTAATCCCCTAATTCTATTTTTTGTGAATTCTTAGTTTAGTTAATTAATTAGTTAAAACAAACCCCCTTATTCTTAGGCTATATAATAAAAAGACAGTCATTACTAGTACTTTTAGTTCCTTTGGGTTCGATAATCCGGTCTTGCTAAAGTTATACTATTGTTCAATAGGTACACTTGCCTACATCGTGATAATAGTTAGTTTCATGAACGATTAATTGTAAATTTATAAAACTTATCACACAAAATTACGTATCAAGTTTTTGGCGCCGTTGCCAGGGAACTAAGATATTAGGAACACTCAATTTTTATTACTTTAGCCATTCACTTTTACTGAATTTTAAATTTTATTCTAATTTTTATTTTATGATTAGAAGAAACCCGTCAGGACCACTACTTTTTAACGAAGAAATCGATCGCACAGTTCGGAGAAACCAAAGGGAAATAAGGCAAAGCTTAAGATACATAGAGAGCAAGTAAGAGGACGATATTCAAACCACAACCAAGGAGATGGCTGAAAACCAAGAAAATCCGCTGCCTCCTGCGATTGTTGTTAATCAAAATTCAGCTCCGTGTACTATGTATGATGATGCTAAACCTACTTTAATAGGAACTGAGTCAAGTACAGTTAGGCCTGCTATTGCTACAAATAATTTTGAACTAAAATCTAACAGTATTCAAATGATACAACAATTTGTTTAGTTTAATGGTTTGCAGGATGAGGATCTAAACACTCACTTGGCAAATTTCCTGGAATTCTGCGATACATTTAAAATTAATGGCATTTTTGACGATGCCATTCATCTTTGGTTATTCCCTTTTTCATTGAGGAACAAAGCTAAATAGTGGTTGAACTTGTTACCACGAGGGTCAATTACTACTTGGGAACAAATGACCGAAAATTTTTTATTAAAATTTTTTTGCCGGCTAAAATGGCCAAATTACGTAATGATATCTCTTCGTTTGTGCAGATGGACTTAGAAACTCTTTACGATACATGGGAGAGATACAAGGACTTACTGCGAAGGTGTCCTCATCATGGTTTTACCCTTTTCCTTTTTACTGATTCCCGCTTGCTTCGGAGCTTTCTCCAGAGTTGCTCCCTCGGATCAATGTCCAGCCGGAGTTGTCCCCAAAAGTACTCTCACCGTCAGGTGAAACATTGTGATTAGCCGAAGAAAGTTCCCAGCTCAAAGTACCGCTGGAATGGTCAAGATCCATACATAAAGCGATGTTTTTTGTCGAAATGGAGCCAACAACCATGTGAATAGGCAATTATACTAAATAGGAAATCTGGAACTTTGTTTACTGCACTTTATCTTAAGATGGTCTCGCTCCCTCCACATTTGATCTCTTAGCGGTTAGCCTAGCTACCCTAGCAGCCAGAGTCTTCCTTTCCCATGCCCCACTCCTTAGAGCCCAGAAGCATCGTAGAAAGATTGTCTAGGGGGACAGAGCGATGGTTCCGTTCCTGCTTTCAGTTTGGATTGCTTTGGGCAGGGCGGTAATGGTGAAGTATTGCTAAGAGTTAACGCTTAAAAGAGATTAGTGCTTTGGTTAACAGTGGAAATTTTCCCTCGTAAGGCCGAATTAATCAACAAGCAACCATAGTAAAAGAGTATGCTTTTGGAGGAGCCCAGGAAGTAAATTCCCAATAAAGGCTGCCCACTTGACTCCTGGTGCCCACTCTCTATAAGTGATACCTGTGGCACTGCGAGTGAAACAAAATTTCTCATAACCACGATAAAAGACTTCACTTCAAAACCACCCTTATCCTTTGAAATTTCCTCACGCATTCTCTGCCTATACCTATAAGAAATATGATCACGCTAATTTGTCAAAAGTGGATCTATTTCAGAAATCTTCTGACCAACTCCAGGTGTAGGAATGACTCCCTTTTTTACCCTATCCGATTCTTTACTTATAGTCTCTACCTTTGTATCTGATGTTCCTGCACCCTTTGCTTTAGCATATCCATCTGGATGCAGTGAAGAAGCATAATATCCTTCTCCATAAGTCTAACTATAACCATGGGTTGGTTCAATGTAATTAGGATCACCTTCTATCTTTGGACTGATTATCTACATCACCTGAGACTTGGGGTTCTTCTTCAACTGTCTCAGAAACCGAACATTGCTCTGTCGAGGATGAGGAGCCATCACTCTGACTGCCAGAACAGAACAAGGACCTTCTCTGATGACGCAACCTTCAAGAAGGGAATTCAGAATCATAAGACGACTTTGCAACAAAGAGAAAAAGAGTGCTTTCTCAGAAAAGAAAGAGAGATTGGCATTCCTCCGATCAGCATGAGAGCTCGATCCAGCTGAAAGCGATCCCTCAGAAAGTCCTTATAAACAGACTGCTCCTCTATGTGCTCCGAGACCCTCTCCTTGCTCGAGGGAAGATGTGCGGTTCTCTGCTTCAGATACAGTCTACAATGGTGTGAACCCCTTGATAAGACAAATGATTGATGCAGCAGTCGAGAGAACCATCAATAACAAAACACCTGAAGAGGCTTACGAATTTATTAAAGAGATGTCACTAAATAACTATTAGTGGCAAGTCATGAGGACTAAGCCAACTAAAATAGCAGGCGTTTATAACGTCGATGCGGTCACTATGCTGTCAAACCAAGTAGAACTTCTAAATAAAAATATTGATGGTTTACTTGGTTCTTCGCAGGTTCATCCAGTAATGCACTGTGAAGTCAGTGAAGGTCGATCAAGCAATTCAGAATATCAATCCTATGGCCACAGCATAGAGAACGAACAATTAAATTACATGGGTAATAATACTCGATCTCAAAATAATCCTTATAGCAATACTTATAATGCAGGTTGGAGGAACCACCCAAATTTCTCCTGGGGTGGTCAAAGGAATCAAAGGCCACAGAATCCTCTGGGTTTTTAACAACCACCCTATCAACAGGAAAAGAAACCGAGCCTTGAAGAGATGTTATCTAAATTTATCTCGGTGTCAAAAACTCGTTTCCAAAAACCCTAGACAACACTTAAAAATCAACAAGCGTCGATCCAAGGGCTCGAAACTCAGATAGGACAGCTGTCCAAACTAATCTCCAAACGACCACAAGGTAGCTTGCCAAACAACACAGAATCTAACCCAAGGGAGCAACTCAACACGATTACTAGTCAAGATGAGGAAGGGTTAGTCACACCTGAACCAGAACTAAGGCAAAAAGCTGAGATAAGCAAATGTAAAGGTGAGGTAGACCACAATGAGTAGAAACTAATAAGTACAGAATACAAACCTCGTGTGCCATACCCCAACACGACAAGGAAAGACCTCTCAAATGAAAAATTTGGTAAATTCCTTAAACTCTTAAAAAAATACACATTAACTTACCATTTATTGAAGCTCTATCACAGATGCCAAACGCAATGAAATTTTTAAAGGAGCTTTTAGCAAATAAGTGAAAGTTGGATGAGGCGTCGCATGTGGAGCTAAACGCAGTTTGTTCAGCTATTCTATAGAATAAATTACCCAAAAAATTGAAAGATCCAGGGAGTTTTACAATTCCTTGCTTAATTGGTAGTTTAGATGTTAATAATGCATTAGCTGATTTAGGGCTAGTATTAAAGTCATGCCCTACAAAATGTTCAAACAATTAGGTTTTGGGAAACCCAAACAGATTAGGATGAGCATTCAATTAGCAGATAAAACTGTAAGATTTTATAGGGGTATTATTGAAGATGTGCTAGTTAAAATCGATAAATTTATATTTCTCGTTGACTTCATTGTTCTAGACATAGAGGAGGATAGCAACACTCTTTTGATTTTAGGAAGACCATTTTTAGCAACTGCTAAAATGATTATTGATGTTGGCACATTAGAGCTCACACTTCGTGTGGGAGATAAAACAATCACCTTTCAAGCTCGCAATTCTGGTAACACATCAGAAATTAAAGGTGATCGTCTAAACCATTCTACTAAAACTGACAATATGGTGCAACCTACTTTGCAGAAAATGAGTCTGAAGGAAGTACGTGAGCCATTCTCAAGCAATAATAGAGGACCTACTCATGAAGAACGAAGGCTACAAATCGAGGAGCTAGATGAATGGCAAAGACATAAATAAAGAACACACGATAAACCAAAACTATGCCAGGATGAGCTCAATACCTTTCCAAATCAACTTAAGGTTGGAGATAAAGTTTTATTAGATGCTGCAGATCCTCACATTGTCACTACCAAACCGAATGAAGAAATCCCTCTTACGGTACTTAGTATTTTCCCATTCGGTATAGTCGAGGTAAATCATCCCAAGTTCAACACTTTTAAGGTAAACAATACCCGCCTAAAACCTTTTTTTGATGAGATTCACAGCAGGAATGAGGAGTATAATCTCCTCGAACCACCATAACCATTCAATGGAAAGGTAAGTCGAGCTTAGACTATAAATAAGCATGAGGAGTATAATCTCCTCGAACCACCATAACCATTTAATAAAAAGGTAAGTCGAGCTTAGACTATAAATAAGCGCTTCTCAGAGGCAACCCAAGCACTAACAATATTACTTTCTTTAAAATTTTAGTTGTTAAAATATAACATACTAACCAAATCATTAAGCACAGACTTTTTAGAACCACACGGCCAGACCCACGGGCGTGCCCTAGGCCGTGCACATACCACGGCGTACAACACGGCCGTGAGATACGGCCGTATGAAAACAGGGCAAAAAAAATTTCCCCAACACGGGATGCGATAAGTAGCCACGGCTGTGCGATATGGCCGTGGGAGAAATTGTCAATTTAACATGAGCGTGCACCTTCCTACACCGGCATAGGAGAAGTGAACGAAGATCGACATGGCTGTGCAACATGGTCGTGTACACCAATGTGCATAATTTCGAAAAAAATACGAAATGCATGGGCTGAGCTTAGAGCACACGAGCGTGTGCCCCAATTTCTCTATAAATACCTATTATTTATTTTATTTTATTTTCATCTCTATACTTTAAAATTATTTTTATTTATTTATTATTTTATTTCCTTTTAATACTATTGCATCTTGAGTTTTTACAATTTCTATTCTTTGGCTATTTCATTACGAGTAATTGTGCTTCAGTATACCTCTTAAAGAATTCCTGATTTGCTCACAGTTATAAAAAGCTCCAAAGCTCACTATTACTTAGGAACTTGAAACTCCACTGGGAAAAGTTTCCCACGACTGCCATGTCCTGCTTGACCACGACCATAGCTACCACCAGATATAATATTCTTTTGAGACAGGACTTATGGACTAATGAACCTCTACCATTGTTGGAGTATCCTCCTCCACCCTCAAGCCAATTATTCTCCATACCTCCAGTTTAAGGAAATTCATTCATCACTCAAGAATTTTCACTTCTCTCCTTATCTTCTATTTGTATTCTCTTCTATAGATCTATCTTTGTACATTGAGGGCAACGTACATCTTAAGTGTGGGGGGTATTCATTTCACTATTAGAAAAATCCCTGAATAATTGCCTTGTTCTCTTGAAAAGCTCTCATATCATGTTTAGGATAAATTTTGATTGATTTATTATTTTTATTGATATATCTTGAATTAAAACATAGGCATTCATGCATTGATGGTTTAAACTTTAAGACATTAGGAAAGCAAGCACGATACGTTGATTTTTAAGATTTTAAAATTTTAGGTTGTTTCCCCAAGTCTAAGTATTATCTTGAATTAGAATTCACAAGTTTAAACATCAAAAAGCCATAATTTTTGTAAGATCTTGAGCCTTCAAGAGCATCTATTAATTCTTTCATGCTCACTTTCATTATGAGTGCATCAGTATTGAACTGTTATTCTAGAACTTGCTTGATTATGCATGTCGAGACCACACTATTTCATTTGATAAGTTAAGATGATAGAGGCACTTAGTATTAACCCACTCATGCCATGAAAAGCCTACCTCCACGATTAACCCTTAGTAAACCCCATTAAGCTAACAAGCCATTTCTTGTATTACCCTTAAAATTAACCCTTAACCCATTATTGTTGAAATCCCCTCAATTATTTTGATCCCTATTTTTGTCGAGATTTGAGTTGAATAAATTGCTTAGTTATGTCTTGTTCTTAATAGTTAGTCTATGTTATTTGGCTTGTTCTTAAAAAAAAAGTGTATATATATTAGTAGTAATCTTTTGTTTTTGAGCTTAGGTACTTAAATTCCATATTCTAAGAAAAAGCTCTGTTGTATGCAAGTAATGATTAAATTTTTTTTCTAGTTAAGTAAATTGTCAATTCAATCTCGATTCTAACTTTTTCTTTCAGCTTGTAACCACACCCCCTAACCAAGCATCACTACATCCCTCTAAAGACCTTTTGATTGATGTATCATCTCAATTTATAGTGGTGGAGATTTGATTTTCATGTGAGCCTATGGTAATAACTTTTCATATTGACTGATGAGTGCTACTTTTATTGTCCTTAAACACTTTGAGTGATTTGAGTGAATCTTTAGTGAGGATGTTAAACTCCGTGAGATTTTGAATTGAGGTAACCACTTAGATAAGGGGAGATGCCTAAGTTTTGCATGATTAAATACTCAACTGGGAATGTTTGAAGCTTTAATGTTCTTTTAGTTGAATTATCAATGTACGACTACTCATGAATTAGTTTGAGATATTTTTTATAGAGATTATAAGTTGAGAAGAATTTATTTTGATTATGAGTTGAGAATTTTGCTTGAGAACAAGCAAATGCTTAAGTGTGGGGGTATTTGATAAACCGTAATTTATACATATTTTTACCCCATGCTTAACACATTTTATGGATGATTTTTCCTTAGATTTGGTGAATTCGATGCTCCTAATGCCTTAATTTTATGTTTTATACTTAGGTGAGCATAGTAGAGCGAAAGGATCGAGAAACAGGCAAAAAAAGGAGAAAATGGGACAACATACGAAATCAACACGGCCTGGACCTCCTCACACGGGTAGACTATACGGTCGTGTCAATTTGAAAAAATCAAAGCACGACTCACACGGGTAGAACACACGCTTGTGTCATTCTAACAGGCTCGAACATAGCTTGAAGTAATCGCACACGCGCATGTCCATGTCGAGCCCAAATTGAGTCCAATTCGGAAAAGGCCAATTTTGAGGGTTCTTAGGCATTCCAAAGCCTATAAATACATCCTAAAGGAGGAGGAAAAAGGAGGCATAGGGAGGAAGGAAGGAATTACTCGAAGGAAGCCGATTGATCCATCTCAGAAGTCGGATTCATCATCAAGACTGAAAATCTCCGCTCAATTTCCCTTCAGAAGTTTTGGGTTTTCTTTATGTTTTGTATTCATTATTCTTTTGAGATGTTTTCCTTTTTAGTTATGAACTAAATCCCCTAAATATCTAAGGGGAATGAAACCTAAAACGTATCTTGTTATTATTTTCTGAATTGTATGATAAATATTTGGCTTGATCTTAATTATGTGTTCTTAATTCTTGTCTTGATATTTCAGGATATTGATTCAAGTTAAGCTCTTATTCAGAGGAGGAATAGACCCTATCTAAGAGTACATTTTTCATAATTAAGTAGAGTTGGTTGCGCGCCTAGAGATAGGGTGACAAGATTTTTTCGGATTAGGGTGAAACCTAATAAAGGGATTCAGAGATCAAGTTAATGAAACCCTAAGGAGTTAATTAGAAAGAGATTTCAATTATTCAACCTAGGGTTAGACGTTGTTAGTATCGAGAGGGATAATAATATAACTTAGGGATTTCTACGGATCAAGTCAAATGAATAAATCGTCAGATTCGGAGTTAGAATAACAAGTGAAGTCTAGGTGGATTTTTCCTTAGGTATTGTCTTAAGTCAATCATTTTCCAAAAGTAAACCCCCTTATTCTTAGGCTAGATAATAAAAAGACAGTCATTACTAATACTTTTAGTTCCTTTGGGTTCAACAATCCGGTTTTGCTAAAGCTATACTACTGTTCGATAGGTACACTTGCCTACATCATGATAATAGTTAGTTTCATGAATGATTAAGTATAAATTTATAAGAGTTATCTCACAAAATCACGTATCATTTGTCATCAAGCGGTATAGCATGAATGTGTCAGTGGACTACAAAGTTATAAGGTCTACACCGAAATTATATGTTGGGGAATGTTGGAGGTCTAGAAAAGGGTGGAATTGGTAGGTTCAACCTGCATCTATGCAGAGGACTTAATTGTGGATGATTTAAAAATTTGGAGGGCCTATACAAGCACTGTTGCACGTATATCGCAAGACCATCGCGAATTGGATGTGAAAACAATAAGCAACTACATTATGCCACTAGTGAAAAACATTCCCACTATTCCTGTATTAGTCCTAATTGTCGACATGTAAGTTCAGTTCTGTACGAGGTGTCGTATAGAAAAGCATTGCAGGCTAAACAAATGACCATGAAGTAATTGTATGGAGACTAAGATGTGTCATACAACTAACTTCAGGGGTAATTAACTGCAATAAAGACATGCCCACTGTATTGTTCTAATTATCGACATGTAAGTCTGGTTCTAGTATAGAATGTCGCGCAAAAAGGAATGTGGGCTAAACAAATGACCATGGAGTAGTTGTATAGAGACTGAGATGTGTCATACAACTAACTTCAAGGGTGATCAACTGTAATAAAGACATGCCCATTATTCCTGTACTGGTCCTAATTGTTGACATGTAAGTCAGGTTCTAGTACAGGGTGTAGTGCAAAAAAGCATGGTGGGCTAAAGAAATGACCATGAAGCAATGTACGGAGATTAAGATGTGTCATATAACTAATTTCAGGGGTAATTAACCGCAATACAAGTGTAACACCCCTCACCCATATCCAGCGCCGGGACAGGGTTTGAGGCGTTACCGAACTTAAACTCAACCAATCTTAGGAAATTAGGCTATAAAACTTTGATCAATTTAAAACTTTTCATTTTATAAGCAACCTGTCCTTTACTTGGGCTTAAGAGGCCCAAAACATACATCTGAGGTGGTTCGAGGTCAAACCGAGGGCTCAAGAAAAACTTGGAAAATTCATGCTTTAAGGCTCCACACACCCGTGTGGGTATAAACCATGTGGTCACGCATGCCCGTGTGGTCTGGGATACTTTCGTGCCCTTATCCTATGTGCAACACTGACTTTAAAACACGGCCATGGCACACGTCCGTGTGGCATGCCTGTGTACAACAATGAGTTAAAATTTTAAGTACAGAGGACGACGGCCATAACACACACCCATGGGAGTGAGCCGTGTGTCACACAAGACCTAGACACACGCCTGTGTTTCCTGCCCGTGTGGACAAAAGAAGGCCATTTCCAAGCCATTTTTTCACCCCTTTTACACAACCTACACAAGATCATTTCAATATACTAATTTCACCACAATGGACACCAATTCATCCATAGAAAGAACATTATAAACATTTACCAAAATGAATAATAGCCATTATTCTAGACTTGATACAAAATGAAGGGCTTTTGACTTAAGTCAAAATATATAATCAATTTCTCAATAAATCAAACATCCTAATTTAGCCCTATACATGCCGTACACAAAAAAAGATTTCTACTATGATAAACCATAATTTATACATATTTTTATCCCATGCTTAGCCCATTTACGGATGATTTCTTCTTAGATTTGGTGAATTCGATGCTCCTAATCCTTTAATTTCATGTTTTATACTTAGGTGAGCATAGGAGAGTAAAAAGAGCGAAAAACGGACCAAAAACAAAGAAAATGAACCCATGTGGGAAATCAACACGGCCTAGACTTCCTCACACGGGTGTGTCACACAGTCGTGTCCATTTGGCAGGATCGAAGCATGACTTACACGGGTAGACTACACGCCTGTACCTGTTCAACGGCCTTGACCACGGGCTGGAGTAATCGCCCACGGGCGTGTCCCTACCGAGCCCAAATATAGTCCTATTCAGAAAAAGCTAATTTTTAGGGCTCTTAAGCATTCAAAAGCCTATTTAAACACCTGAGGAGGCACTTAGAAGGGGGATGGAGAGTAGAAAGCAAGGAATTACTTAAACAAAGTCGATTGATCCATCTTAGAAGCTGGATTCATCATCAAGACTAAAATCTCCCTTCAAGTTCCTTCAAGAGTTTTGGGTTTTCTTATGTTTTGCTATCTTTATGCTTTTGAGATATTTTCTTTTATAATTATGAACTAAACCCCCTAAATACCTAAGGGGAATGAAACCTAAGACGGAGCTTGTTATTATTATCTGAATTGTATGATAAATATCTGACTTGTTCTTAATTATGTGTTCTTAATTCTTATTTTAATATTCCAGGATATTCAAGTTAATGCTTTTATTCAGAGGAGGAATACACCCTGTCTAAGAGTAAATTTGTCATAATTAAGTGGAGTTGATTGCACGCCTAAAGATAGGGTGATAAGATTTTATCAGATTAGGGTGAAACCTAATAAGGGAATCCATAGATCGAGTTAATGCAACATTAGGGCGTTAATTAGAAAGAGATTTCAATTAATCAACCTAGGGTTAGACATTATTAGTCTCGAGATAGATAATAATATAACTTAGGAATTTCTACGGATCAAGTCAAATGAATAAATTGTCTGATTCAGAGTCAAATAACAAGTGAAGTCTAGGTGGATTTTTTCTTAGGTATTGTCTTAATCAATCGAATTTTCCCAAAAGTATTTTCCCAAATTTTCTTTCTATGCATTTTTAGTTTAGTAATTATTTTAGATAACCAGATCTCTTAATTTTTAGGCGAGATAATAAAAAGGAAGTAAATATTAGTACTCGTGGTTCTTTTGGGTTCGACAATCCGGTCTTTCTGAACTATACTACTGTTTGATAGGTACACTTGCCTTAATCGTGACAATAAGTTAGTCTCACGAACGCTTCATTCATAAATCTTTAAAACCTATCGCGAATATCATGTATCAAGTTTTTGGCTCCGTTTTTGGGGAACTAAGATATTAGGATCACTCGATTTTTATTACTTTAGCCATTTTACTTTTATTACAATTCAAAATTTTTTATTCTTCATTTATTTTCTTCTGATAGGTTTTTCTAGTTTATGACCAGAAAAAACCCGTCAGGACCACTACTTTTTGATAGTGAGATCAACCGCAGAGTTCGCAAAAACCAAAGAGAAATAAGGCAAAGCCTAAGATACACAGAGAAAGAGCAAAAGGACGATACTTCAACCACAACCGAGGAGATGGCTGAAAACCAAGAAAATTCGCTACCTCCTACAATTGCTGCTGATCCAGTAAATCAGAATCCTGCTCCACGTACTATGTATGTGATCGCAGTGATTCGTAACAAGTAATAAATATTTGTAATGGAGATCAAACCTAGACTAACTATTATCACGACGAAAAGGTAAGCGCACCTATCAAACAATAGTATAGTAATGGCAAGACCGGGATATCGTACCCAAGGGAACCAAACGTACTAGTAATAACTATCTTTTTATTATCTAGCCTAGGAATAAAAGGGTTTGATTTAATTAACTAATTATTTAAACTAAGAACACACAGAGAAAAGAATTGGGGAATTGCTTTGGGGAAAATCGATTGACTTGAGACAATACCTAAGGAAAAATCCACCTAGACTTTACTTGTTATTTTGGCTCCGAACCGGACAATTTAGTCATTCAACTTATTCCGTAGAGATCCATAAGTTATGTTATTATCCCTATTCAAGACTAATAACGTCTAATCCCTATATTGAATAACCGATACTTTTCTCTAATTAACACTCTAGGGTTGCATTAACTCGATCTATGGATCCCCTTATTAGGTTTCACCCTAATCTGGAAAAATCTTGTCACCCTATTTCTAGGCGCGTAATCAACTCCACTTAACTATGGCAAATGTACTCTTAGATAGGGTCTATACCTCCTCTGAATAAGAGCGTGTCTTGAATTAGTATCCTGGGATATCAAAACAAGAATTAAAAACACATAGTTAAGAACAAGTTAAATATTTATCATACAATTTAGAAAATAATAACAAGATTCGTCTTAGGTTTCATTCCCCTTAGGTATTTAGGGGATTTAGTTCATAACTAACTAAGAAAACATCTCAGAAGAATAAAAAAATACAAAACATAAAGAAAATCCAAAACCCTTGAAGGGAAATTGAGGAGAGATCTTCAGCCTTGATGATGAATCCGGCTTCTGAGATGGATCAATCGGCTTCTTTAGGGTAATTCCTTACCCCTCTTCTCTGTCTCCCCTTTTCTCCTCGTCTAGTACGTATTTATAGGCTTTGGAATGCCTAGAAACCCTTCAAAGTAGCCTTTTCCGAATTGGACTTAACTTGGGCTCAGCAGGGACACGCTCGTGTGACACGGCCATGTGACGTGATTGCCAGGCTGTGTTCGATCCGTTTAATTGCACATGACCATGTGGGTCAATGGCCAGGCCGTGTGACTCGTGAAAGCCTTGGTCGACATCCCCGAAAGACACGAGTGTGTGCGATGCCCGTGTGGCAAAGCTTAGGTCGTGTCATCTTCTAGATTTGGTCTATTTTGTCCCTTTTTGGCTCGTTTTTGGCTCCTTTTGACTCTTGGTGCTCTCCTAAGTATAAAACATGCAATTAAAGCATTAGGAGTATCTAATTCACCAATTCTAATGAGAAATCATCTATAAAATGCATTAAACATGGGGTAAAAATATGTATAATTTACGGTTTATCAAATACCCCCACACTTAAGCATTTGCTTGTCCTCAAGAAAAATCTTCAACTCATAATCAAAATAAATTTTTCTCAACTTATAATTCTTATCAATATCTCAAAATAATCCATAGGTAATCATACATTGAGAATCCAACTAAAAGAACATAAAAGTTTCAAACATTCCAAGTTGAGTATTGAATCATGCAAATATAGGTGTCTCTTTGGATCTAAGTAATTACCTTTGATTCAGAATATCACAGAGTTTCACATCCTTGCTAAAGATTCACTCAAATCACTCGAGGTGTTTAAGGACAATAAATGAAGCACTCAATAGTCAATAATGAAAAGTCATTACCATAGGCTTGCATGAAAATCAAATCTTTACCGCTATAATTTAAGATGATACATCAATCAAAAGGTCTTTAGAAGGTTGTAGTGCGGCTTGGTTAGGGGGTGTGGTCACGAGCTAAAAGAAAGGGTTAGAATCGAGATTGAATTGAAAAATTGCCTAACTAGAAAAAGAATTAACCTTTACTTGCATACAACAGGGCTTCTTTTCAAAATATAGAATTACTAATATGTATACATAGTTCTTCTTTTTTTTTAAAACAAGTTAAATAAAGAAGAAAAACATAGCTAAACAACTTTTCCAACTCAGATCTCGACAAAAATAGGGATCAAATTAATTTGGGGGATTTCTACAATAATGGGTTAATGGTTAATATTAAGGGTAATACAATGAATGGCTTGTTAGGCTCAAGGGGGTTTACTAGGGGTTAATTGTGGAGGTAGGCTTTTCATGGCATGAGTGGGTTAATCCTAAGTGCCTTAATCATTTGGACATATCAAATCAAATGGTGTGGTCTAAACATGCATAATCAAGCAAGTTCTAAAATAACAGTTCAATACTGACGTACTCAAAGCAATAATAAAAGTGAGTATGAAAGGATGAATAGTTGCTCCAAAAGCTCAAAAATCTACAAAAATTATGGCTTTTTGATGTTTAGACTCGTGAATTCCAATTCAAAGTAATACCTAGACTTGGGGGAAAACAACCTATAATTTTGAATTCTTAAAAATCAACTTATCATGCTTAATTCTCTAATGACTTAAAGTTTAAACAATCAACGCATAAATCCCTATGTTTTAATTCAAGATATATCAATCAAAATCATAAACCAATCAAAATTTACCCTAAATATGATATGAGAGCTTTTTTAGAGAAGAAGGCAATCATTAATAAATACCCCCCGCACTTAAGATGTACATTGCCCTCAATGTATAAAGATAGATATTAGAGTACAAAAATAAGATAGGGGGAGGCGTGAAACTTCCTGTATTAATAACCGATGATATCCCTAGATTGGTGAGATCGAGTATTGGAGATAACCCTGGATGGCAAGCTTGACTCTGAAGGTAAGCCGTTTTTTTTTTTGAAAAGGAAAACAAATGAATCTAAAAAAAATGATTGAGTC
The DNA here is from genome assembly GCF_025698485.1 of Gossypium arboreum. Taxonomy (NCBI): domain Eukaryota; kingdom Viridiplantae; phylum Streptophyta; class Magnoliopsida; order Malvales; family Malvaceae; genus Gossypium; species Gossypium arboreum. Next base: position 6,524,782 of record NC_069081.1, read on the forward strand.
TTAAAAACTTAATAAAAGAAAAATAAGATAAGATAATTATTCTAATTTTTAAAGTGGCACGACCGGGGCACACGCCCGTGTGCACCGTGGCTCAGCCGTGTTTGTCGCGAATTAAGATATCACCACACGGTCTTATCGCACACCCGTGTGTCTAGGCCGTGTCGCTATGTGATCGTATCGCATGGCCATGTCTGGCTTTGTTCACTTCTCCTACGCCCGTGTGTTAGGGTACCACACCCGTGTATTGTTGTCCACGGCTTAACGGCACGAGCGCGTCTCACGCCCATGTTGAAGAAACAGAATGGAGCCTTGCCCCTAGCACGCCCGTGTTTTTCCATTCCCATGCCCGTGTCCACCTATCAAGTTCACCCACGGCCATGTCGCACGGCCATAGGGATTCATCGCATCTCGTGTTTTGGGGAAATCATGTCATACTTCCACACGGCCGTATCACACGACCATGTCTCTTCCCCTATTTGGCCACAGCTTTAGGCACGCCCGTGTGCCTGGCCGTGTGTGCTGAAAAACTTTACAATTCAAAGATAAAGTTAATAATTAAAAGTGTTAGAAATTAAAAATAAAGAAATCAAAATATGTTAGTGCTAGGGTTGCCTCCCGAAAAATGCTTATTTATAGTCTAAGTTTGACTTACCTCTCTAGTGAATAGTCAAGGTGGTTCGAGGAATTTATATTCCTCATTCCTGCTATCAAAATAGGGTTTTAATTGAGTGTTGTTTACCTTGAAAGTGCCGAACTTGGGGTAACTCACCTCCACCGTACCGAATGGAAAAATACTGAGTACCGTAAGAGGGATTTCCTTATCCGGTGTGGTAGTGACAATGTAAGGATCTGCGGCATCTAATAAGACTTTATCACCAACCTTAAGTTGATTTGGAGAGGTATCGGCCTTGTTTTTGCATAGTTTTGGTTTATCATGTGTTCTCGGTTTGTGTTCTCACCATTCGTCTAGCTCTTCTATTTGTAGTCTTCGTTCTTCATGGACGTCTTTGTTCTCTTCATGATAGTAGCAACTATCTCTGTTGTCTTTGTTCGAGGAAGTTCTTGCAAGGACGATTGAATATTAGTTTTATCATCGACAGTTTTTATAGCATTATCTTGAGTCTTAGAGGTTTTGACTGAGTCGCATGCTTGGATTGTTACTGCGTCGTTACCTGCATAAAGTGTTAGCTCTCCTGTGCCTACATTAATAATGGTTCTGGCAGTTGCTAAAAATGGTCGTCCTAAAATTAGAGGTACCTTGTTATCCTTATCCATATCTAAGACAACGAAGTCTAATGGGTAAATAAATTTATCAATTTTAACTAGAACGTCTTCAATAATACCCTTAGGAAATCTAACTGTTTTGTCAGCTAATTGTATGCTCATCCTAGTCTGTTTGGGTTTACCGATACCTAGTCGTTTAAACATTTTATATGGCATAACATTCAGATAGACTACCAATTAAACAAGGAATTGTAAAACTCCCTGGATCTTTCAATTTGTTAGGTAGCTCATTCTTTAGAATAGCTGAGCAGACTGCATTGAGTTCCACATGTGATGTAGCATCTAATTTCCTTTTGTTGCTCAGAAGTTCCTTTAAGAATTTTGCTGAGTTGGGCATCTGCGAAAGAACTTCAATAAAAGGGTAAGTTAATATGTAATTTCTTTAAGAGTTTGACAAACTTACCGAATTGTTCTTCTGTTCTGTCTTTCGTCATCACTTTAGGATATGGCACATGAGGTTCATGATTTGTACTTACCTATTTGGGATCGTTATTGTTTACCTCTTCTCGTCCTTTGTTCATCGCGTTGTCTTGCTGTATTTTTGGCTCAGGTGTAATGAATCCTTTCGTATCTTGAGTGCTAATTGCATTGAGGTGTTACTTAGGATTAGGTTCAGTATTACTTGGTAATCTACCTTGTGGTCATTCGGAGATTAGTTTGGATAGCTAGCCTATCTGAGTTTCGAGTCCTTGGATTGATGCTTGTTGATTCTTAAGTGCTGTCTTAGTATTTTGGAAACGGGTTTCTGACACCGAGATAAATTTAGAAAGCATCTCTTCAAGGTTTGGTTTTTTCTCCTATTGATAAGGTGGCTATTGAAAATGCTGAGGATTTTGTGGCTTTGGATTTCCTTGACCTCCCCAGGAAAAATTTGGGTGGTTCCTCCAACCTGTATTATAAGTAGTACTGTATGGGTTATTTTGAGATCTAAAGTTATTGTTACCCATATAGTTGACTTGTTCCTCTTTAGTTGTGGGATTGAAGGATTGATATTCTATATGCACACCTCCTCCGCTTGAGTCAAACCTCATTACTAGATGTACCTGCGTAGAACCAAGAAAACTATCAATCTTTTTATTGAGAAGTTCTACCTGATTTGAGAGCATGGTGACTGAATCGATGTTATAGACACTGGCTATTTTCGTTGGCTTTGTCCTCATAACTTGCCACTGATAGTTATTCAGTGACATCTCCTCTATAAATTCATATGCATCTTTCGATGTTTTATTGTTGATGTTTCCGCCAGCAGCTGCGTCAATCATTTGTCTTGTTGAGGGATTCACACCATTGTAGAATGTTTGAACTTGTACCCAAAGCGGTAACCCATGGTGAAGGCACCTTCTTAGTAAGTCCTTGTATCTCTCCCATGCATCGTAGAGTGTTTCTAAATCCATCTGCACAAAAGAAGAGATATTATTACGCAATTTAGCTGTTTTAGCCGGCGGAAAATATTTTAGTAAAAATTTCTCAGTCATTTGTTCCCAAGTAGTGATAGACCCTTGTGGTAACGAATTCAAACACTGTTTAGCTTTGTTTCTCAGTGAAAAGGTAAATAAACGAAGACAAATGGCATCATCAGAAACGCCATTGATGTTGAATGTATCGCAAAATTCAAGAAAATTCGCCAAGTGCGTGTTGGGATCCTCATCTGCAAACCATCAAACTGAACAAACTGTTGTATCATCTGAATTATGCTAGGTTTTAGTTCGAAATTATTTGCAGCAATAGCAGGTCTAACTATACTAGACTCAGTTCCTATTAAAGAAGGTTTAGCATAGTCATACATAGTACATGAAGCAGGATTTAGATTAGCTTCAATTGTAGGTGGCAGCTGATCGTCTGGATTTTCGGCCATCTCTTCGGTTGGGGTTTGAGTATCGTCTTTTCGCTTATTCTTCGTGTATCGTAAACTACGCCTTATTTCTCTTTGATCTCTACGAACTGTGCGATTGATTTCTTTGTCAAAGAGTAATGGTCCTGACGGGTTTCTTCTAGTCATAAACTATAAAAACCTGCCAAGAGAGAAAAAGTAAATTAATAAATAATAAAATAAAATAAAAGTGCAAGAAAAATAAATGGCTAAAGTAATAAAAATTTAGTGTTCCTAATATTCCAATTCCTCGGTAACGGCGCCAAAAACTTGATCGCAGTGATTCGTAACAAGTAATAAATATTTATAATGAAGATCAAACCTAGACTAACTATTATCACGATGAAAAGGCAAGCGCACCTATCAAACAATAGTATAGTAATGGCAAGACTAGGATATCGTACCCAAGGGAACCAAAAGTACTAGTAATAACTATCTTTTTATTATCTAGCCTAGGAATAAAAGGGTTTGTTTTAATTAACTAATTATTTAAACAAAGAGCGCACAGAGAAAAGAATTGGGAATTGCTTTTGGGAAAATCGATTGACTTGAGACAATACCTAAGGAAAAATCCACCTAGACTTTACTTGTTATTCTGGCTCCGAACCGGACGATTTATTCATTTAACTTGTTCCGTAGAGATCCCTAAGTTATATTATTATGCCTATTCAAGACTAATAACGTCTAATCCCTAGATTGAATAATCGATACTTTTCTCTAATTAACACTCTAGGGTTGCATTAACTCGATCTATGGATCCCCTTATTAGGTTGAGACGGTATTTTGTAAATACGTAATTATCCACCCTAATCCGGCAAAATCTTGTCACCCTATGTCTAGGCGCGCAATCAGCTCCGCTTAATTATGATAAATGTACTCTTAGATAGGGTCTATACCTCCCCTGAATAAGAGCGTGTCTTGAATTAGTATCCTGGGATATCAAAACAAGAATTAAGAACACATAATTAAGAACAAGTTAAATATTTATCATACGATTTAGAAAATAATAACAAGATTCGTCTTAGGTTTCATTCCCCTTAAGTATTTAGGGGATTTAGTTCATAACTAAATAAGAAAACATCTCAGAAGAATAAAGAATACAAAACATAAAGAAAACCCAAAACTCCTGAAGGGAAATTGAGGAGAGATCTTCAGTTTTGATGATGAATCTGGCTTCTAAGATGGATCAATCGACTTCCTTAGGGTAATTCCTTACCCCTCTTCTCCGTCTCCCCTTTTCTCCTCCTATAGTGCGTATTTATAGGCTTTGGAATGCCTAGAAACCCTCTAAAGTGGCCTATTCTGAATTGGACTTAACTTCGGCTCAGCAGGGACACGCTCGTGTGACACAGCCGTGTGACATATTTGCTAGGCCATGTTCGATCCGTTAAATTGCACACGGCCGTGTGGGTCAATGGCCAGGCCGTGTGAATCGTGAAAGCCTTGGTCGACATCCCCGATAGACACGAGCGTATGAGATGCCCGTGTGGCAAAGCTTAGGCCTTGTCATCTTCTCGATTTGGTCCGTTTTACCCCTTTTTGGCTCGTTTTTTGGCTCCTTTTGACTCTTGGTCCTCTCCTGAGTATAAAACATGCAATTAAAGCATTAGGAGTATCTAATTCACCAATTCTAATGAGAAATCATCTATAAAATGCATTAAACATGGGGTAAAAATATGTATAATTTACGGTTTATCAGTATGATTATGCTAAACCTTCTTTAACAGGAACTGAATCAAGCATATTTAGACCTGCTGTTGCTGCAAATACTTTTGAACTGAAACCTAACACAATTCAAGTGATCCAACAGTTTGTTCAGTTTGATTGTTTGCAGGACGAGGATCCCAATGCTCACTTGGCAAATTTCTTAGAGTTTTGTGACACTTTTAAAATCAATGGTGTTTCTGATGACGTCATTCGCCTTCGGTTATTCCCTTTTTCATTGAGGAATAAGGATAAACAATAGTTGAACTCGTTACCACGAGGGTAAATCACTACTTGGGAACAAATGACCGAAAAGTTTTTAATTAAATATTTTTCGCCGGCTAAAACAGCTAAGTTGAGGAATGACGTTTCTTCTTTTGTGCAGATGGATTTAGAAACACTCTATGATGCATAGGAGAGATACAAGGATCTGTTGAGAAGGTGCCTTCGCCATGGGTTACCACTCTGGCTACAGGTTCAAACATTTCATAATGGCCTAAATTCTTTGACTCGACAGATGATCGATGCAGCCGTTGGTGGAACTATCAATAATAAGAAACCTGAGGAAGCTTATGAATTTATAGAGGAGATGTCACTGAATAACTATCAGTGACAAGTTATGAGGACAAAGCCAATGAAAGTAGCCGGTGTTTTCAACCTTGTTACGGTTACTATGCTATCTAACCAAGTAAAACTCTTAAATAAAAAGATTGACGGTTTGTGTGGTTCCACTCAAGTACATCTAGTGATGAGGTGCGATTCGAATGGAGGAGGAGCATGCTCAGAATATCAACCTTTCAACCCTAGCATCAAGGAGGAGCAAGTCCAATATATGGGTAACAATAACTCTAGACCCTAAAATAACCTGTATTGTAACACTTATAATGCAGGTTGGAGGAACCATCCCAATTTCTCGTGGGGCGGTCAAGGAAATCAAAGGTCACAACATCCTCCGGGGTTTCAACAACCACCTTACCAACAAGAGAGAAAGCCAAACCTTGAATAGATGCTAACAAAATTCATTTCAGTGTCAGAAACTCATTTCTAGAATACTGAGATAGTACTTAAGAATCAACAAGCATCGATCCAAGGGCTCGAAACTCAGATAGGTCATCTCGCTAAATTGATATCTGAACGACCATAAGGTAGTCTGCCGAGTAATACTGAATCTAACCTAAGGGAGAAAATCAATGCAATTACCATTCAAGATAAGGAAGGGCTAGTTGCACCTGAACTAGAACTGAGGCAAGAAACTGTGGTAAGTAAAGGTAAAGGCGAGGTGGACCATAGTGAGCAAAAAACGATAAGTAAAGAGTATAAGCTACGGGTGCTATACCCCAATGCGATAAGAAAACATCGTACAGATGAACAATTCGATAAATTCCTTAAACTATTAAAGAAATTTCATATTAACTTACCGTTTATCGAAGCTCTCTCGTAGACGCCAAACGTAGTTAAATTTTTAAGGAAACTTCTAGCAAACAAACGAAAGTTGGATGAGACATCGCATGTGGAATTGAATGCAGTTTGCTCTACCATTCTATAGTATAAGCTACCCAACAAATTGAAAGATCCAAGGAGTTTTAAAATTCCTTTTTTAATTGGTAGTTTAGATGTTCATAATGTATCGGCTGACTTAGGGGCAAGAATTAATGTTATGCCTTATAAAATGTTTATACAGCTAAGTCTTGGGAAACCCAAACAAACTAGGATGAGCATTCAATTGGCTGATAAAACCATTAGATTTCCTATGGGTATCATTGAAGATGTTCTTGTTAAGATCAATAAATTTATATACCCAATAGACTTTGTTGTTTTAGACATGGAAGAGGATAGTAACGCAACTTTGATTTTAGGACGACCCTTTTTAGCGACTGCTAGAACCATTATTGATGTTGGTACAGGTGAACTCACACTTCGTGTGGGAGACGAAACAACCACCCTTCAAGCTTGTAATACGAGCAACACATCAGCAATCTAGGGGGATTGCATAAATCATACTACTGGTACTAATCATATAGTGAAACCCTCTGTGCAGAAAACAGTTTCGAAGAGCGCATATGAGCCATGTTCAAGCAATTTCAAAGGACCTATCTATGAAGAACGTAGGCTACAAATCAAAGAGCTAGATGAATGACAGACACAGAAATCGAGAACACTCGATAAACTGAAACTGAACCAGGACGAGCTCAATGTCGTACCAAATCAACTTAAGGTTGGAGAAAAAGTACTACTAGATACAGCAGACCATCGCATTGCCACTTCTGAACCTAATGAAGAAATTCTTCTCATGGTACTTAGTATTTTCCCATATGGTACAGTCGAGGTAATTCATCCCAAATTCGGCACTTTTAAGGTAAACAATACTCGTCTTAAACCTTATGTTGATAAAGTTGATAGCAGGGATGAAGAGTATAAACTCCTCGCACCACCTTGACCATGCAGAAGAGAGGTAAGTCCAGCTTAAGACTATAAATAAGCACTTCTCAGGAGGCAACCTGAGCACTAACTGTAATTATTTATTTAAATTCTAGTTTTTCACATCTAGCCTACTAACTAAGTCTTAAAACACAGGGTGTTCCCATCCACATGCCCGGCACACGGGCATGCTGTGATCACGTGATTTCGTGATAAGTTTTAAATATTTATAATTAAGCGTTCTTGAAACTAACTATTATCGCGATGTAGGCAAGTGTACCTATCGAACAGTAGTATAGTTTTAGCAAGACCGAATTGTCGAACCCAAAGGAACTAAAAGTACTAGTAATGACTGTCTTTTTATTATCTAGCCTAAGAATAATGGGGTTTTGTTTTAACTAACTAATTATCTAAACTAAGAATTCACAGAGAATAGAATTGGGGAATTGCTTTTGGGGAAAATCGATTGAATTAAGACAATACCTAAAGAAAAATCCACCTAGACTGCACTTGTTATTCTGGCTCCGAATCGGACAATTTATTCATTTAACTTGTTCCGTAGAGATCCCTAAGTTTTGTTATTATCCCTATTCAAGACTAATAACATCTAATCCCTAGATTGAATAATTGAGACATTTCTTTAATTAACACCCTAGGGTTGCATTCACTCGATCTATGGATCATTTTAATAGGTTTCACCCTAATCCGGCAAAATCTTGTCACCCTATATCTAGGCATGCAATCAACTCCGCTTAATTATGACAAATGTACTCTTAGACAGGGTCTATTCCTCCTCTGAATAAGAGCTTATCTTGAATCAGTATCCTGGGATATCAAAACAAGAATTAAGAACACATAATTAAGAACAAGTTAAATATTTATCATACAATTCAGAAAATAATAACAAGATTCATCTTAGGTTTCATTCCCCTTAGGTATTTACGGGTTTTAGTTCATAACTAAATAAGAAAACATTTCAGAATAATAAAGAATACAAAACATAAAGAAAACCCAAAACTCCTGAAGGGGAATTGAGGAGAGATCTTCAGTCTTGATAATGAATCTGGCTTCTGAGATGAATCAATCGGCTTCCTTGGAGTAATTCCTTACTCCCTATTTTGTGTGTCATTTTTCTCCTCTTCTAGGGTGTATTTATAGGCTTTGGAATGCCTATGAGCCCTCAAAAGTGGCCTTTTCCGAATTGGACTCAACTTGGGCTCGGCAGGGACACGCTCGTGTGCGATTACTTCAGGCCGTGTTTGAGCCTGTTAGAATGGCACAGGTATGTATTCTACCCATGTGAGTCGTGCTTCAATTCTTCCAGATTGACACGGCCGTGTGGGCTGCCCGTGTGAGGAAGTCCAGGCCATGTTGATTTCGTACTTTATCCCATTTTCTCCGTTTTTAGCCCGTTTCTCGTTCTTTTCGCTCTCCTATGCTCTCCTAAATATAAAACATGAAATTAAAGCATTAGGATCATTGAATTCACTAATTCTAATGGGAAATCATCCATAAAATGCGTTAAACATGGGGTAAAAATATGTATAAATTACGGTTTATCAAATACCCCCACACTTAAGCATATGCTTGTCCTCAAGCAAAATTCTCAACTCATAATCAAAATAAATTCTTCTCAACTTATAATTTCTATCGATAATATCTCAAAATAATCCATATGTAATCATACATTGAGAATTCAACTAAAAGAACATAAAATTTTCAAACATTCCAAGTTGAGTATTTAATCATGCAAACATAAGTGTCTCCCCTCATATAAGTAATTACCTTTGATTTAGAATATCACAGAGTTTCACATCCTCACTAAAGATTCACTCAAATCACTCGAGGTGTTTAAGGACAATACATGAAGCACTCAATCGTCAATAATGAAAAGTCATTACCATAGGTGTGCATGAAAATCAAATCTCCACCACTATAATTTATGATGATACATCAATCAAAAGGTCTTTAGAGGATTGTAATGAGGCTTGGTTAGGGGGTGTGGTCACAAGCTAAAAGAAAGGGTTAGAATCGAGATTGAATTGAAAAATTGCCTAACTAGAAAAAGGGTTAATCATCACTTGTGTACAACAGGGCTTCTTTTCAGAATATGGAATTACTAATGTGTGTACAGTTTTTTTTAGAACAAGTTAAATAACATAGACTAACTATTAAGAACAAGACATAGCTAAGCAATTTCTTCAACTCAAATATCGACAAAATAGGGATTAATTTAGGGGATTTCAACAATAATGGGTTAAGGGTTAATATTAAGGGTAATACAAGAAATGGCTTGTTAGGCTCAATGGGGTTTACTAGGGGTTAATCGTGGAGGTAGGTTTTTCATGGCATGAGTGGGTTAATCCTAAGTGCCTTAATCATTTTGACATATCAAATCAAATGGTGTGGTCTTGACATGCATAATCAAGCAAGTTCTAGAATAACAGTTCGATATTGAGCACTCAAAGTAATAATAAAAGTGAGCATGAAAGAATTAATAGATGCTCAAAAGGCTCAAAAATCTCACAAAAATTATGGCTTTTTGATGTTTAAAACTTGTGAATTCTAACTCAAAGTAACACCTAACTTTGGGGAAACAACCTAAAATTTTAAATTCTTAAAAATTAACTTATCATGCTTGATTCTCTAATGTCTTGAGGTTTAAACAATCAATGCATAAATGCCTATATTTTAATTCAAGATATATCAATCATCATCATAAATCAATCAAAATTTATCCTAAATACGATATGAGAGCTTTCCAAGACAACAAGGCAGTCATTCAGGGATTTTTCTGATAATGAAATAAATATCCCCCCACACTTAAGATGTACATTGCCCTCAATGTACAAAGATAGATACTAGAATATAAGAATAAGATAGGGAGAGAAGGGAAACTTCCTGTATGATGAATTCCTCGAACTGGAGTTTGGGAGAGTAATCGGTGCGAGAGTGGAGGAGGATACTCTGGCGATGGTAGAGGTTTATTAGTCCATAAGTCCTGCGCCAAAAGAATATTACACCTAGTGGTAGCTATGGTCATGGTCGATCAGGACATGGCAGCCGTGGAGAACCTTTCTCGATGGAGTTTTTAGGTCCTATGCGATGATGAGGTTAAGAGCTCTATATAACTATGATAAGATCAGGAACTTTTTAGGAGATATTAGGAAAAATAATTACTCATAAAGAAATAACCGAAATTGATAATTAAAAATAAAATTCTAAAATGTAATAAAAAATAAAAAGTAGTTTTAATATAAATTAAAAGCATAAAATAATAAATAAATATTTTTAAACATCGTCATCGCTGGATGGTTTGCGAGGTGGGACTGGCGATGAGATGTGGAAGTGCTGACAAAGCTACTGTAGAGTAGCATCAATGTTATCAAATCGTTGAAAACACTGCTGCTCGAATCGAATGAGGCGCTCAGAGATGTCAGCATAATTGTTGTAAATAACAATCATAATTTCAGCAACTACTAAGACTAACAAGTTAATCAAAGCAATCAATTGTATGGCGTAAAAAATGGCAACGAATTTCATGGAATGCAACATGTGTGACGGATGAAAAATGTTAACACTAAAGGCATGAGTATATCTATTGTTCTAATCATGAATATTTATTTCTAACTAATTAAATAAAGTAGAGAAATCATATAAAGAGTAAGAATTTGCACATGAAAAAGATAATAGCTTGTTCTATGAATAAAATGTGAGCGATAGAAAGATGAAAATAATCATGAAAAATGCATAGTTCTATGATAACTAACATGAAAAATGAGTGCAATTAAAGGGAAAAAAGTAAACAAACACTAGAAAAAGGGAGAATAAGTGGCAAAAATAGAGTTGGTTGCGGCACATAGATGCGGCGCATGGGTGTGGCGAGGAGGTCGTGTGGACTTGCAGCGGCTAGGGTTAGGGTTTTTGATTGGGGAAGACAATGAATAGTGCAGGGTTTTTATAGATTTTGGGGCACACGACCAGGTAACACGCCCGTGTTCCCCAATTTTAGCCCGTGTGATTCGCGAATTTTGAATTTGGGTGTGTCTGACATTTAGTACACGCCCTTTATTCCTTTGGCGTGTGGGTGCACACGGCCGTGTCGAACGACCGTGTCTAGCTTCATTTTCTTCTCCCACGCCCGTGTTAATTTAACAGGTTTGACCACGGGTACTAGACACGGGCTTGTCGCATGCCTATGTTGTTTTGGCAGGTTCGACCACGATCGTGCGACCACGGCCATGTCGCACGGCTGTGGCATTTTATCGTAGCCCGTGTTGGGGAAATCTTTTGCCCTATTTTCACACGGCCCTAAGCACGCCTGTATACTTGGTCGTGTCTTTGTGGAAAACCTGTATTCAAGATTTCTATTAGTAAGTTAGGTGTTAAATACTAAAATTTAAAGAAATTAATATTGTTAGTGCTCAGGTTTCCTCCCGAGAAGCGCTTATTTATAGTCTAAGCTTGACTTACCTCTCCATTGAATAGTCATGGTGGTTCAAGGAGTTTATACTCCTCATTCCTGCTATCAATCTCATCAAAATAAGGTTTTAAATGAGTGTTGTTTACCTTAAAAGTGCCGAACTTGGGGTAACTTATCTCAACTGTATCGAATGGAAAAATACTAAGTACCGTAAGAGGGATTTCTTCATCCGGCCTGGCAGTGACAATGTGAGGATCTGCGGCATCTAATAAGACTTTATCGCCAACCTTAAGTTGATTTGGAAAGGTATTGAGCTCGTTCTGGCACAGTTTTGGTTTATCGTGTGTTCTTGGTTTATGTGTTTGCCATTCATCTAGCTCCTCTATTTGCAGTCTTCGTTCTTCATGAGTAGGTCCTCTACTATTGCTTGAGAATGACTCATGTGCTTTCTTCATACTCATTTCCTGCAAAGTAGGTTGCACCATATTGTTAGTTTTAGGGTGTGTTCTCAATTGCTTTTGGGATAAACTTTTTTTAAAAAAAGTGTTTTTCTCTTAAAAGCAATGAAGAACACATATCATTGGGGAAATTTTTTTAACTTTTGGGATGAGCTTTTTTAGAGATGAAAAGCGATAAATTTTAGCTTTTTCACTAAAAGCGTACTTTTAGTCATTATTTTACCTTTTAACCTTACTTTTGACTTAAAATGTGTTTGATGCTATTATTTTGTGTTCTCTTTTTGGTTATTTAATATGAGTTTTACAAATGTGTTAAAAGCATTAATTAAAAACAAAAATATTTTTAAAATAATATAATTGTGTCAATATCTAATTACAAATATTTAATTATTATATTTAAATATAGTTTATATATTCTAATTAAATTTAATAAATAATTAATATTAATTACTTAGAAATATTTAAAATTAATATTATATATTAAAATATTAACAATAAGTTATAATAAATTATTTTTTTATATTTTTACTAAAATATCATAATATTAACTACTTTGAACATTATTTAAATACATATTTGTTACTTTATAATATCATGTCTAAAATGGACATTTTACTTTTCAAAAGCACTTTTTGACAGCAATATCAAACACTTAAATTTTTCCAAAGCACTTCTCAAAAGTACTTCTCAAAAGTACTTCTCAAAAGCACTTTTTTACAGCACTTTTCAAAAGCAATGAAGAACTGGCCCTTACTATAATAGGTTAAACGATCACCTTCAATTTCCGATGTGCTGCCAGAATTGCGAGCTTGAAGGGTGATTGTTTCGTCTCTCACCCGGAGTGTGAATTCACTTGTGCCAACATCAATAATCGTTTTAGCAGTTGCTAAAAAGGGCCTTCCTAGAATTAAATGAGTGTTGCTATCCTCTTCTATGTCTTGAACAATGAAGTCAACGGGAAATATAAATTTATCAATTTTAACTAGCACATCTTCAATAATACCCCTAGGGAATCTTATAGTTTTATCTGCTAATTGAATGCTCATCCTAGTCTGTTTGGTTTTCCCGAGACCTAGTTGCTTAAACATTTTGTAAGGCATGACGTTGATACTAGCCCCTACATCAGCTAATGCATTATTAACATCTAAACTACCAATTAACCAAGGAATCGTAAAACTCCCTGGATCTTTATCTTGTTATGTAGTTTATTCTAGAGAATAGCTGAGCAAACTGTGTTTAGCTCTACATGCGACGCCTTGTCCAACTTCCGCTTATTTACTAAAAACTCCTTTAAAAATTTCATTGCGTTTGGCATCTGCGATAGAGCTTCAATAAACGGTAAGTTAATATGTAATTTTTTTAGGAGTTTAAGGAATTTACCAAATTGTTCATCTGAGCGATCTTTCCTTGTCGTGTTAGGGTATAGCACACGAGGTTTATATTCGACAATCACTGGTTTGTTTTTATTATAATTTACCTCACATTTACCTTTGCTTACCACCGTTTCTTGCCTCGGTTCTGGCTCAGGCTCAACAAATCCTTCTTCATTTTGAACATTAATCACATTGAGTTGTTCCCTTGGGTTAGGTTCAGTATTACTTGGCAAGCTTCCTTGTGGTCATTCAGTGATTAGTTTAGAAAGCTGGCCTATCTGAGTTTCGTGCCCTTGGATTGACGCTTGTTAATTTTTAAGTGTCGTTTCGGTGTTCTGAAAATGGGTTTCTAATACCGAGATAAACTTTATGAGCATCTCTTCAAGGTTCAGTTTCTTTTCCTATTGATAGGGTGGCTATTGGTAGCCCAGAGGTGGTCGCTGATTTCCTTGGCCTCCCCATGAGAAATTTGGGTGGTTCTTCCAACCTGCATTATAAGTATTACTATAAGGGTTGTTTTGAGGTCGAGGATTATTACCCATGTAATTTAATTGCTTGTTATCCATGTTGTGGCCATAAGGTTGGTATTCTAAATGGCTTGTTCCACCTCCACTTGCTTCGCACTGTATTACTGGGTGAACCTGTGAAGAACAAAAAAAACCATCAATTTTCTTATTCAAGAGTTCTACCTGATTAAAAAGCATTGTGACCGGATCGATGTTATAAACACCGACTGTTTTTGTTGGCTTTGTCCTTATGACTTGCCACTTATAGTTATTCAGTGGCATCTCCTCTATGAACTCATAAGCATCTTTAGGTGTTTTATTATTGATGGTTCCGCCAGCAGCTGAATCAACCATTTACCGAGTCGAAGGATTTAGGCCATTATGGAATGTTTAAACCTGAAGCCAAAGCGGTAACCCATGGTGAGGGCACTTGTTATTGGGGAATTGCTTTTGGGGAAAATCGATTGAATTAAGACAATACCTAAGGAAAAATCCACCTAGACCGCACTTGTTATTCTGGCTCTAAATCGGACGATTTATTCATTTAACTTGTTCCGTAGAGATCCCTAAGTTATGTTATTATCCCTATTCAAGACTAATAACGTCTAATCCCTAGATTGAATAATTGAGACCTTTCTCTAATTAACACCCTAGGGTTGCATTAACTCGATCTATGGATCCCCTTATTAGGTTTCATCCTAATCCGGTAAAATATTGTCACCCTATGTCTAGCGCGCAATCAACTCCACTTAATTATGACAAATGTACTCTTAAGGTGGTCTATTCCTCCTCCGAATAAGAGCTTATCTTGAATCGGTATCACGGGATATCAAAACAAGAATTAAGAACACATAATTAAGAACAAGTTAAATATTTATCATACAATTGAAAAATAATAACAAGATTCGTCTTAGGTTTCATTCCCCTTAGGTATTTAAGGGTTTTAGTTCATAACTAAATAAAAAAACATCTCAGAATAATAAAGAATACAAAACATAAAGAAAACCCAAAACTCCTGAAGGGGAATTGAGGAAAGATCTTCAGTCTTGATGATGAATCCAACTTCTGAGATGAATCAATCGGCTTTCTTGGAGTAATTCCTTTCTCCCTATTCTGTGTGTCATTTTTCTCCTCTTCTAGGGTGTATTTATAGGCTTTGGAATGCCTATGAACCCTCAAAAGTGGCATTTTCCGAATTAGACTCAACTTGGGCTCGGCAGGGACACGCCCGTGTGCGATTACTTCAGGCCGTGTTCGAGCTTGTTAGAATGGAACTGGCGTGTGTTCTACCCGTGTGAGTCGTGCTTCGATTCTGTCAGATTGACACGACCATGTGGGTTGCCCGTGTGAGGAAGTCCAGGCCGTATTGATTTCGTACTTTGGCCTATTTTCTCTATTTTTGGCCCGTTTCTCGTTCCTTTCGCTTTCATATGCTCTCCTAAGTATAAAACATGAAATTAAAGCATTAGGAGCATCGAATTCACCAATTCAAATGGAAATCATCCATAAAATACTTTAAACATGAGGTAAAAATATGTATAAATTACGGTTTATCATGTCGTACAGCCGTGTGAAAATAGAGCAAAACATTTCCCCAACACGGGATCTGATAAGTTGCCACGGCCGTGTGACACGACCGCGAGCAACCCTGCTAAATTAACACGGGCGTGCGACACGACCGTACCCACCGACCGTGGTCGAGCCTGTCAAAATAACACGGGCGTGCGCCTGCATACACGGGTGTGGGAGAAGCGAACGGAGATTGACACGGTCGTGCAACATAACCGTGTACACCAATGCACCTAATTTCGAAAACCACAAAACGCACGAGCTGAAATGAGAGCACATGGGCGTGCCTCACTGCCGTGTGCCCTAATTTCTCTATAAACACCTATCATTTATTTTATTTTTATCTCTATATTTTGAAATTACTTTTTATTTCCTTTTAATACTATTTTATCTTGAGTTTTTACAATTTTTATTTTCGGCTATTTCATTACGAGTAATTGTGCTTCATTATATTTCCTAAAGAGTTCCTGATTTTATCATAGTCGTAAAGAGCTCCAAAGCTCATCATCAAATAGAAACTAAAAACTCCAAGGGCAAAGGACTTCTAGATTAATGAACCTCTACCACCACCGGAGTATCATCCTCCACTCTCATCATTGCTTTGGCCGATTATTCTCCATAACTCCAATTCAAAGGGTTCATTCATCATTCAGGAAGTTTCACTTCTCTTCCTATCTTATGATTATAAATCTATCTTTTTCAATATATCTATCTTTTTACATTGAGGGTAATGTACATCTTAAGTGTGGGAGGTCTTTTATATCATCATTAGAAATCTCTGAATTTTGTCTTATTCTCACGTGAATCACTCATATCACTATTAGAATGAATTTTAATTAATTTATGATTTTTATTGATATGTCTTGAATTAAAACATAGGCATTTATGCATTGATTGTTTACACTTTAAGACATTAGGGAATCAAGCATGATAAGTTGATTTTTGAAGAATTAAAAACTTTTAGGTTGTTTCCCTAAGTTTAAGTATTATCTTGAGTTGAAATTCACAAGTTTGAACATCAAAAAGCCATAATTTTTGTGATATCTTGAGCCTTTAGAGCATATTTTATTCCTTTCATGCTCACTTTCATTATGAGTGCATTAGTTTTGATTTGTTATTCTAGAACTTGCTTGATTATGCATGTCAAGACCACAACATTTGATTTGATATGTCAAGATGATAAAGGCACTTAGGTTTAACCCACTTACTCCACAAAAGCCTACCTCTATAATTAACCCTTAGTGAACCCCTTTGAGCCTAACAAGCCATTAATTGATTTACACTCAATATTAACCCATAACCCATTATTGTTGAAATCCCCTAATTTGATCCCTATTTTTGTCAAGATTTGATTTGAACAAATTGCTTAGCTATGTTTTATTCTTCTATGTATTTGACTTGTTCTTAAAAAAAATACTTCAATACATATTAGTAGTAATTCGTCGTTTTTTGAGCTTGAGTGTATTCCATATTCTGAGAAGAAGCTCACTTGTATTCAATTGATGACTAGTTATTTTTCTAGCTAGGTAATTTTTCAATCCAATCTCGATTCTAACCTTTTCCTTCAACTTTTGACCACACCCTCTATCCAAAGCCACGTTACAACCCTCAAAAAGACCTTTTTGATTGATGTATCAGCTTAATATATAGTGGTGGAGATTTGATTTTCAAGCAAGCCTATGGTAATAACTTTTCATATTGACTAATGAGTGCTTTAATTGATGTCCTTAAACACCTTGAATGATTTGAGTGAATCTTTAGTGAGGATGTTAAACTCTGTGATATTTTGATCAAAGGTAATCACTTAGATGACGAGAGACACCTATGTTTTCATGATAAAATGCTCAACTTGGAATGTTTGAAACATTGATATACTTTTACTTGAATTTTCAATGTATGAATACTTATGGATTATTTTGAGATATTATTGATAGGGATTATAAATTGAGAAGAATTTATTTTGATTGTGAGTTGAGGATTTTGCTTGAGGACAAGCAAATGCTTAAGTGTAGGGATATTTGATAAACCATAATTTATACATATTTTTATCCCATGCTTAGCACATTTACGGATGATTTCTCCTTAGATTTGGTGAATTCGATGCTCCTAATCCTTTAATTGCATGTTTTATACTTAGGTGAGCATAGGAGACTAAAAAGAGCAAGAAACGGGCCGAAAATGGAGAAAATGGACCTACGTGGGAAATCAACGCAGCCTGGACTTCCTCACATGGGCATGTCACACGGCCGTATCTATTTGGTAGGATAGAAGCACGACTTACACGGGTAGACTACACGCCCCTGCCTGTTCAATAGCCTTGACCACGAGCTGGATTAATCGCACACGGGCGTGTCCCTGCTGAGCCCAAGTATAGTTCTATTCGGAAAAGGCCAATTTTTAGGGCTCTTAGGCATTCAAAAGCCTATTTAAACACCTGAGGAGGCACTTAGAAGGGGGAGAAGAGTAGGAAGTAAGGAATTACTCAAGGAAAGCCGATTGATCCATCTCAGAAGCCGGATTCATCGTCAAGACAGAAAATCTCCCTTCAAGTTCCTTCAGGAGTTTTAAGTTTTCTTATGTTTTGTTATCTTTATGCTTTTGATATGTTTTCTTTTATAATTATGAACTAAGCCCCCTAAATACCTAAGGGGAATGAAAACTAAGACGGATCTTGTTATTATTATCTGAATTGTATGATAAATATCTGACTTGTTCTTAATTATGTGTTCTTAATTCTTGTTTTAATATTCCAGAATATTGATTCAAGTTAATGCTCTTATTTAGAGGACGAATAGACCCTGTCTAAGAGTAAATTTGTCATAATTAAGCGGAGTTGATTGCACGCCTAGAGATAGGGTGATAAGATTTTGTCGGATTAAGGTGAAACTGTAATGACCCAAAATCCGTGGGCACCAGAAAAGTACATTATCGGGCCTCCGTCTTAGTGAAACGGGTTCGTAAATAATTATTAGGAATAATTATGAGACTAGTTATATGTCTAATTATGTTTTATTTAGGTGAAACTAGTTTAATTTAGAGTAATTAGTAAAAATGACTAGATTGAGTAAATGTTAAAAGTTTAATTCTAAAACAATAGAAAGGAAAAGGGATTAAAATGGAAATTAAACCATTTGTAATAATTGAGGCAGCCAAATGGATAGAAAAATCTAAGATTTTTCTTAGATTTTATTAATTATTATTATTATTATTATTATTATTATTATTATTATTATTATTTGATTTAAAATTTTGTTCTTAGAATATAAATAAATTAAAATTTGTGCCTAATGTATGATGATAAAAGTGTACATGTGTGATATGTGTATTTATACAGATGTAATATATATATATATATATATATATATATTTGTATATTTTCTTAAATAATAAGTAAAAGATATTTATATATTAATAATTATTAAATTGATATTATATTATGAAATAAGACAAGTGCATAATTATTATTGGTATATGTGTAAAATATATATAATTTCTTATATAATAAGTAAATGATAATAATTAAATTATAAGATTTTTTATAATAAACAAATTGAATAATGACAATTGTAATAAAAATATTGGTACATTTGTTACAAAATAATTTGTTTACTTAATATTAAAGTAATATAAAATAACTAAAAGAAATAAGTAAATAGAATAAAAGAAAATAAAAGAAAGAAGAACAGAAAAGAACAGAGAACAAAACGAAAACAGGGGAAGAAAAAGGGAAAGAAAAAAAAGAGGGAAAGTTGATTTTAAAGCTTCAAGTTTAATTGGTAAGCTAAATTTAGCCCTTTTCTCTTAATTTTGATGTTTTAGAAGCTTTAAAACAAAGTTTTGTTGAAATTAAATTAAGTTTTTAGAAATTCTTAGGTTTTTAAGCATGGGTTATGTTGAACAAAAAGAAGAATTAGGGATTTAATTGAATGAATTTTAAGTTAGAATTGAAAAAGGGATTAAATTGTAAAAGAAGCTATAAGTTTTGTATTTTAGGAAATTAAATTGAAAGAAATTTTAAATTAGGGTTTTATAATGAACATTAGATTGTTAGGGTGAATATGGAAGGAAATTGGGTAGAAATAGAGTATAAATTAATTTAAACAAATAAAAGAGTTAATTAGGATTAAATTAGAATTAGGAATAAATTGAATAAAAATTCAATTAATTATTAAATTAATAATGTAAATTGTTATTATTATTTTCAGTAGCTAACAAGGAAAACGAGGCATCGGCATCCAAAGGAAAAGAAAAGATCGTTGAGGAGTAAACGCGTATTCCAGGTTTGTATTACTATAACTCAAACTATTTATTAAATGTTATATTGAATTTGAAGTCATGGGACATTTAAGATAAGATAAGTAATAATATTTGAAATTAAGTAAGAATATGTGTGAATATTGAATTATATGTGAATTGAGATAATAGATGTTTTGAATTGATTGAATATTTGAAATTGTTGTGGAAATGAATTCGAAATTGGAAAAGTAAAATAATACCCTATTAACTTGTAGGACTAGATTGGATACAAATGGCATGCCATAGGATTGTGATGTGATGAGGAGATTTGTAGCTCGGCCGAGAAGATGATTCTGTTATTATATGCTTCGGTTTAACCGAAGAGGCATTTAATGCCTTATTAGTGTGTTAGGGAGGATATAATTTACTAGTGTGTTTGGGAGGCTATATTATACTGGTGTGTTATGGAGGATTTATATTATTCCGGGTGTGTTTGGGTTGGATATTCTGGTGTGTTTGGGTGGAATCCGTGTATCTATCAGAGTCTGAGCAAATAATTGAAATGAAAATTTGAAAACGAGATTGATTGATTTGGCACTACTGAAAGTACGAGAAAGAATGTATGAATTAAATTATGAATTGAATTGGTATGAAAAAAAAAATGAAATATGAATTTAAGATTTATGAAGTGATATATAATTATGTATAATTAGTTTAAATGATTTATAAAGCTTGTGGTTGATGTTGTAATTTATTAATGTTAAATAGTTTGGTTTATAATAATACCACTGAGTATGAAATACACATCGTACGGTTGTTTCCGTGCGCAGGTCATTAGAGTTTAAGATCTAGTTCAGCATCCAGAAAGATCCCGACTTCAACAAGAAAATTTTGGTGATATATTTCTTCTTTTTGTTTAAGTGGCATGTACTAGGTGGTTGTACATGAGTCATGTATATATATATATATGTTAAATGATCTTGTTGTAATTAGATAGTTATGAAATTTTGGATGATAAGTAAGTTTAAAGTTATAAAATAGTAAATTTGGTATTAAATTTTGAAATGAAATGAAACATATGAATTAGTTCCTTATATGTTAACACTTTAAATTTTAAGTAATCAATAAATGGATTAAGATTTAAGCATGATCTAGTAGTGTTTAAGATGTAAAATTCTTTGGTTGAAACATTGGTATTGGTTTGTTTTTGGTTTGAATTTGGAGGGGGTTTTAGGTAAAAAAATAAGCAGAAATACTGTCGAATTTTTTGTAAAAAAAATTACGAAAAATTTTTCGTAATACTCGAACAAGTCTCTTTCTAGTTTTAATACATGTTTTGGGCTTCGAGAGTCCAATATAGGGACTTAATTATTAAATTATACTATGAATGTTATATTAATTATGAATTATTAGTAAGTTGTCTGATATGTCCGGTAATGCCTCGTAACCCTGTTTTGGTGACGGTTTGGGGTTAGAGGTGTTACAAAAACCTAATAAGGGGATCCATAGATCGAGTTAATGCAACACTAGGGCATTAATTAGAAAGAGATTTCAATTAATCAACCTAGGGTTAGACGTTATTAGTCTCGAGAGAGATAATAATATAACTTAGGGATTTCTACGGATCAAGTCAAATAAATAAATCGTCTGATTCAGAGTCAAATAACAAGTGAAGTCTAGGTGGATTTTTCCTTAAGTATTGTCTTAATCAATCAAATTTTCCCAAAAGTATTTTCCCAAATTTTCTTTCTGTGCATTCTTAGCTTAGTAATTAGTTTAGATAACCAAACCTCTTAATTTTTAAGCTAGATAATAAAAAAGAAGTAAATACTAGTACTCGTGGTTCCTTTGGGCTCGACAATTTGGTCTTGCTGAACTATACTACTGTTCGATAGGTACACTTGCCTTAATCATGATAATAAGTTAGTCTCAAGAATGATTCATTCATAAATCTTTAAAACTTGTCGCGAATATCATGTATCATACTATACCAAGTGCTTCGATTGATAGTGTGATCGATATCTCCGACTTCAAAGATTCATTGAACTAATTAAACGGCACTGAAAGAAAAGGGGAAAGGAAGAAGAGTAAGCATAAAGCTTAGTAAGTTGCATATAAATAAATATACAACAACAATTTCACCATTATTCATCATACTCATAGCTTAAAGGTAAACATAAACTTGACTTACTCATTACCGTTCACTCAAATCACATTTTCTAATTTGAGCTCATTACTTATGCATACCAAATAGGTACCTGTACCACTCACAACATTATTCTACTTTCCATATTAAATCACTTTCGTAATCTTTAAATTCAAATGTTTCGGAATACTACCGGATATTCTATCAGCCTCAAACATGGGATAAGTTGCCGATGCCATGTCCAGACATGGTCTTACACTGGCTATCCTCATAGAGGTCGATGCCATGTCCCAGACATGGTCTTATACTAGCTCTCGTATATACGTGCTGATGCATGTTCCGGACATGTCTTACACTAGCACAACTCTTAGCCGATGCAAGTCCCAGACATGTCTTACACTGGCTATCATCGTCGAGGCAGATGCATGTCCCAGACACGTCTTACACTGGCACTCATCTCTACGCTGATGTCATGTCCTAGACATGGTATTATACTGACACTTATAATGTGGTCGATGCATGTCCCAGACATGTCTTACACTGGCACACAAGAAATCCGAATGTATATCCGGTTTGTTTTCTAGGGTCCCAACTAGATCTTTCTACTATCTCAATCATTAATATGCAATCTCATTTCACAATCTAGCAATTAATACTATATAAATTCAATGAAAATTTGAATACATACATTAACATCGTAGTTGTATTATTTACATACAACTTACCTCGATTTACAAAATATACTCGACTAGTCGGTTTAGTCGGATTGCTTGGCTTTGCCCCGGTCTAGGTTCAATTTTGGAAAATCTTAATCTATAATAAAAAAAATGCACTCATTTAGTCACTAATTACAATTAGGCAATCATAAATTCACATCTTTGGTAAAATGACCATTTTACCCCTAAACTTTAACAAAATGACCATTTTACCCCTATGCTCGAAAATTGATTTTTATCGAATTCCTTCGTATTTCAAGCCTAGAAAAACTATTTTTACTCTTATAGAAAACTCCAAAATTTCACTATTTCACACACTTATTACTTATTTTGCAACTTATGCAGAATAGTCCCTTTAGGTGTTTTCATGCTAACACCTTTCACAAAAGTTGTTTATGACACAACTAGAACTCCTATTCTTCCATAAAAAACTCAGCAACTATCACACATACATTCATGGAAAAACCCTAAACTCTTAACCATTTTGCAAAATAGACCCTTCATTTGAAAGCTTATGCTTCAAGGGTCTCAAAAGTGCAAAAATTATTAACTAGGGACATGAGAATCACTTACTTGTTGAGGCAATAAGTTGCTAAAATTTCAAAGCTTCAAAAACCCCTCTTTTGATGATATTTTCGGTGGGGAGAAGACATGGAGAAGAAGAAAAATAATAACTAAGCTTTTAGGCATTATTTTATCACCAACTCATGACATCATTCACCTAAACTTTGACTATTTGACCAACTTTGCTTCCTGTGGCCGGCCACCTTGCTTCTAGGGGTCAAATTACTCTTCATGTAACACCCCAATTTTCGGGAATTCTGTGAATGTTGGCAAAATTTCATGCTTTAATTTTGTCATTTGTGAGTGAAATTATGAAATAGGACCTATGTGAAAATGTTTGAAAATGCTATAGGCTAAATTAAAGTGACCAAATAAATAGGAGTGCAAAATAGGAGGATTTGCATGACAAACCTCTCATTTTACATGAAGTGGCTAGCCATCATGTTATTGTAGACAAAATGTACACTTGATATCCATAATTTATGGTACAAATTGATACAAATTGATAATAGGTTAGGTAAATGTTCCATGATAATAGGTTAGGTAAATGTTCCATGATAATGGGTTAGGTAAATGTTTCATGATAACGGGTTAGGTAAATGTTTCATGATAAGAATTTCATGTCTTTTATATTAAATAATTAAATGGATGAAATATGAAGTTTTATTAAAAGAAAAAGGGGTGAAAAGAACAAAGTTTTGTCCATCTTTGCTGATCATAGCTGAAAGTTAGAGAAGAGAAAGGAGAGGAGAAAGCTCTTGAGTATTCGGTCATTAGGAGGAGGAAAATTGAAGGTAAGTTCTTGGTACCTTGTTTCTATTTTGAGGTTCATAAGTTCTTCTTGATTCTACCTTAACTCTTGAAGTATATTTTGATTTTTAGTTGTGTTGTGAGCATTTAGTCATGAATTAAAATGAAGGAAATGGTTGTTGTTTCATGTTCTTTTGATGAAAAATGGAAGATAGGTGAAGTTGAGCCAAACAAATGAGCATGCATGTGCCTTAAATGCTAAGGAAAAACAAATCGGCTAATATGTTGTGCTTTAAAATGATGAAATGGAGATTATACTTAAGTAAAATCATAGATATGTGATTGGTGATATACATGTTTAAAAAAAAAACATGCATGCAAGTTATGTGTGAAAGAGTGATTTGGTAATAAATCTGCTTGGGACAGCAGCAGTAACGTGACTTTGGAAAATCACCGTAAATTGTGGGAGATGAGTTAGAAGCTTTATAAATTATGTAATTAAATCTTAATGAGTCTAGTTTCAAATGGAATAAACAAGAACATATTTTGAATTCTGTACAATGAGAAATTTGATTCGTAATGAAGAGTTGTCAGATTAGTCAAACAGTGAAACATGCGAAACTTTGAGAAAAATCTGGTATTGATTGGCCAAACCAAAAATTATGAAAATTTTATGGATAGAAGATATATGAGTCTATTTTCAGGGAAAATTAACAGAACTTGATTTGGAGTTTCGTAGCTCCAGTTATAAATAATTTAGTGACTGTTGCTTAGGAAGACAGCTTGCAGTGAAATTATGTTATGTGGTAAACATTGACAAAAATTTGTTAATGAGTTGTTTATTGATTTCTTATAAGCTTACTATGATCTGTAGGTGTGGTTGGCCGAATATTGTAAGAGGTTAATACGTAGTTTGTATTTGAATAGTTAGATTAACGTGTTAGTAATCCAATTGTAGGTGGTTCGTGTGTGGATCTCGTCAGCATATCGTCATAAAAGCAGTGTGTAACTAACACCCTCTTTCTTAGTCTAGATCGGCAAAAGTCGAAAAGCCAAAATGCCGAAAACACGTATTTTGTAGATTTGCGAGTGTGCGAATGCTCGTGAGGTAAATCGATTAATGTTTTTGGTAAGCTGCAATGTTTGGACCGCAAAGTACATGATTTACGTGCCCTCGATATTTTTGGGCTTAATGGGCCAAAATTGGAATGATGGGCCAATCAGCCCAATTCGGTAAGAACCCTCGGTAGTGATTACATTAGTACGTGAAAGGTAGGAATATGCATGAAAAACCCTAAAATAGATAAATTACTGAAATACCTTTAAAAGTGGAAAATTTATAGTTTTACCCTAGGAGATAAATTACCAAATACCCCTAGGGTTAAATTGACCTAAATGCATGTTTGATTGTTGTTATTTATGCATGCCATGTTGTTATTATCGATGCATAGGATGGGATATTGACGGAGGAAGTCTGAAAGTGGCTTGTCCACGTCTTGGAGGCTTTACCTCAATTCTTCGTTAGCGAGTAGCAAGGTCAAGAATCGTGGAGTGTTAATTTTGGGTGGGTTGAGCTATTCCCACATGGAGTGTATGGTGATGCAGTGGAGTGTAGTGGTTGGTGGGTTGAGTAGTCTCCCCAAATGGGCTTGCATATGTTTCTTGATGTTGCATGTATTTTGAAATGGGCCTATGGCCATCTTGTTATCTGAATAAGGGCTAAGGCCCAATTTATTATGTCTGAAAAGGGCTCGGCCCAGACCACTATTACTGAATGGGCTTAGGCCCAATAGGCTTGAGTGACTTGGGCTTTGAATGGGTTTTCCTTACATTGAGTTTCCCAAACTCACCCTTTTATTTTCATCCACGTAGAAATCCCCAACCATAGTGGGCTTGGAACTGTGAGGAATTTGGAGTGGCCACCGTTCAAAGTTTGATTTTCTTTTGGTGAACTGGACATCCTTTTATTTACGTTTGAAGTTTTTAGGCTTTTAAATATAATAAGGCCGCTTAATTATTTTGATGGTTTTAATATGTATTACTAAGATAGGTAATACTTATTTTAACTGTTGAAATTGGATAGCTTTAGGGCGCGTTTTCAAAAACAACAATTGATTTCAAAATAACACAACAACAAGCAAAGCTTCCGCAATGAAAGTATTTTCCAAAATTAATCACTTTTCCTAAAAATGACTTAATCAAATCGGTTTCCTAGAAACATCCATGACGTTAAGGTGTGGAAATGGCGATGCGCATGTCTAGGATTGGATCCGAAGGGAGCTTGGTATTAGCGATCGATGGACTCACCACCTCTTTTAGGGTTTCCTACGGTGCACGACTTCCATTCACTTTAACCCTTAATGAATTAATCTTTTGAATATCAAGTACGATTTTACGGACTTAGAATGGAATTTTTTTAATGTTTTGATGTGGCATGCGGATCCGCCATAACTTCGGGCGGGTTTGGGGTGCTACATTTGGTGATATCGAGCCTAGGTTACAACAACTCGGTACGTGGAATGGGTTTACAAAACAAAGATTTTGAAAGCGAAAATTTTATAAAGAATGCGAAAAACATGATTTTCAAAATTTAAATCTTTAGAAGGTGGCATTACGAATCTCGGCTCAAGTCTGTAAGTATTCGAATTTTTCGAATATTTTCTGAATTATCTGTGCATCTTTGAAACCCTACTAGGACACTCTAGATAGGATGATCTGAAACCATAGGAAAATCGATAAGAGATTGAAAGCGTAGCTAGACTTCGATTCTGCGAAAACAAACTCGAACTCTTGTCGATTCATAAAACATCGTAATAAACACCGGAATATTAATTGATGCATAAAAATTCGTAATCAAGATAATACGATATGAGTACAAGAGTCCATTAGACGGAGCCGAGGAAGTGCTCGAGTGGATCTTCGTCTTTTGAACACATACCCACTAGAGTAGCACGACCACCACCGACGGATGAGAATGGGCCGTATGATAGGGCCGCCGAGGATGATGCCCTATCACAGGCAATGCTTCGTGTTCTGGAAAGGGTTGCCTGAGCAAGTTTAGGCAACGAAATTCGGGGATCTATTTCTGAATGACTTCAGGACTAATGGAACAGAGATCTTTAAGGGCCTGTCTGGTATAGGCCCGAATGTGGCAGAATATTGGTTAGAGACCACAGAACGAATTATCGATGACTTGAACTACTCTGAGGAGATTGTGAGTGGGGTATCTGTACTAAGTCCCTTGGGTCATTCAGTTAGGGTAGACAAACTGTATAGGGATGTACCCTTAGAAACTCAAGGTAGGATTTTCCCTGGAGATCTGATGGAGTTACCGTTCAGAGAGTTTGATCTCATTTTGGGAATGGATTGGCTTGTTAAGCATAAAGCGACCCTGGATTGTGCTGCTAAACGAATGGTGTTAAGGACTACAAAGGATGAGGAGGTTATGGTGATAGGTGAGAGAAGGGATTATTTGTCCAATGTGGTGTCGGCATTAAGAGCCGAAAAGTGGATTCAGAAAGGTTGTGAGGCCTAATTGGTATTTGTAAGTCAGTCAGAAGAGGAGGGATTGACAGCGGATAAGGTTAGGACCGTAAAGGAGTTCCAAGATATTTTTCCGGAGGAGCTTCCAGGATTGCCTCCGAATCGAGAAGTTGAGTTTGGAATAGATTTGTTGCCTGGAACGGCGCCTGTGTCCATCGTACCGTATAGGATGGCACCGAAGGAGTTAGTGGAGTTAAAGGCTCAAATTTAAGAGTTGTTGGATAGGGGCTTCATTAGGCCAAGCGTGTCTCCATGGGGAGCACCGGTGCTATTCGTGAAAAAGAAGGATGGTACGATGCGGATGTGCATTGATTATCGCCAGTTGAACAAACTGACGATTAAGAATAAGTATCCACTGCCAAAGATTGATGATCTGTTCGACCAGCTTAGAGGAGCTTCTGTATTTTCCAAGATCGACCTTCGATCTGGATATCATCAGTTAAGGGTCAAGGAGGCAGATATCCATAAAATAGCATTCAGGACTCGGTATGGTCATTACGAGTTTTTGGTTATGCCATTTGGACTGAAGAACGCTCCTGCAGCATTTATGAATCTGATGAATCGTGTGTTCCAACTATTTTTAGATCAGTTCGTAGTCGTCTTTATTGACGATATCCTGGTATATTCTGAAACTGAAGCGAAACATGATGAGCATCTCCGTATAGTCTTTGCGAGTGTTAAGGAGAAGGAACTCTTTGCGAAGTTCAGCAAGTGTGAATTTTGGTTGAGGAGGTAACGTTCTTAGGACATGTGGTCTCTGCCAAGGATTAAGGTGGACCCTCGGAAAATTGAAGTGATTTTGGAGTGGAAGCCGCCTAGGTTAGTGTCGATATATCTGAGTTTTCTAGGGTGGCGGGATACTACTGAAGGTTTGTAGAAGGTTTTTTCGTGATGGCGGCACTCGACAAAACTCATAAGGAAAGGGTACCGTTTGTATGGGTGAGACCCGTGGGAGGCTTTTGAGAAGTTGAAGAAAGTTACATTGAAGTACTGTGTTAATTCAGCGAGTGCAGGAATGATTTTCTTGTATGCGATGACGCATTACACGTAGGTTTGGGCTGCGTGTTAATGCAAGAGGGTAAGGTGGTTGCATATGCATCACGATAGCTTAAGCCTCATGAGGGAAACTATTTGACTCATGATTTAGAGTTGGCGGCGATGATATTTGCACTTAAGATTTGGAGACATTACTTATGCGGAGAAAGGTGTATTATATACACGACCATAAGAGTCTTAAGTATTTGTTGACTCGAAGGAGCTGAACCTTAGGCAAAGGAGATGGATTGAGTTGCTTAAGGATTATGACTGCTCGATCGAGTATCACCGAGCAAGGCTAATGTGGTAGCTGATGCTCTAAGTCGTAGAAGCGATATCGATCCGAGAGCAATGTTTTCTCGTCGAGTCTATATGATGATGGAAGTCTGCTGGTGAGTTGCAAGTGAGGCCAACTGGGTGGATCAAATTAAGGAAAAACAGTTGAACGATGAGTCTTTGGTCGCTCGTTTTCAACAAGTTAAGGAAGGAAACTTCGAGTTTGGGAGCGAAGAGCGATGCAACAACAATACCCTCATCTGTTTGGATTAGGTAAATTTCGAGGACGAAATTTCTTTAAGGAGGGTAGAGTTATAACGCCCAATTTTCGGAATTACGTGAATGTTGGCAAAATTTCATGCTTTAATTTTGTCATTTGTGAGTGAAATTATGAAATAGGACCTATGTGAAAATGTTTGAAAATGCTATAGGCTAAATTGAAGTGACCAAATAAATAGGAGTGCAAAATAGGAGGATTTGCATGACAAACCTCCCATTTTACATGAAGTGGCTAGCCATCATGTTATTGTAGACAAAATGTACACTTGATATCCATAATTTATGGTACAAATTGATACAAATTGATAATAGGTTAGGTAAATGTTCCATGATAATAGGTTAGGTAAATGTTCCATGATAATGGGTTAGGTAAATGTTTCATGATAATGGGTTAGGTAAATGTTTCATGATAAGAATTTCATGTCTTTTGTATTAAATAATTAAATGGATGAAATATGAAGTTTTATTAAAAGAAAAAGGGGTGAAAAGAACAAAGTTTTGTCCATCTTTGTTGATCATAGCTGAAAGTTAGAGAAGAGAAAGGAGAGGAGAAAGCTCTTGAGTATTCGGTCATTAGGAGGAGGAAAATTGAAGGTAAGTTCTTGGTACCTTGTTTCTATTTTGAGGTTCATGAGTTCTTCTTGATTCTACCTTAACTCTTGAAGTATATTTTGATTTTTAGTTGTGTTGTGAGCATTTAGTCATGAATTAAAATGAAGGAAATGGTTGTTGTTTCATGTTCTTTTGATGAAAAATGGAAGATAGGTGAAGTTGAGCCAAACAAATGAGCATGCATGTGCCTTAGATGCTAAAGAAAAACAAATCGGCTAATATGTTGTGCTTTAAAATGATGAAATGGAGATTATACTTAAGTAAAATCATAGATATGTGATTGGTGATATACATGTTTAAAAAAAAAACATGCATGCAAGTTATGTGTGAAAGAGTGATTTGGTAATAAATCTGCTTGGGACAGCAGCAGTAACGTGACTTTGGAAAATCACCATAAATTGTGGGAGATGAGTTAGAAGCTTTATAAATTATGTAATTAAAGCTTAATGAGTCTAGTTTCAAATGGAATAAACAAG
The DNA here is from genome assembly GCF_025698485.1 of Gossypium arboreum. NCBI lineage: Eukaryota > Viridiplantae > Streptophyta > Magnoliopsida > Malvales > Malvaceae > Gossypium > Gossypium arboreum. Next base: position 6,555,020 of record NC_069081.1, read on the forward strand.
AACATATTTTGAATTCTGTACAATGAGAAATTTGATTCGTAATGAAGAGTGGTCAGATTAGTCAAACAGTGAAACATGCAAAACTTTGAGAAAAATCTGGTATTGATTGGCGAAACCAAAAATTATGAAAATTTTATGGATAGAAGATATATGAGTCTATTTTCAGAGAAAATTAACAGAACTTGATTTGGAGTTTCGTAGCTCCAGTTATAAATAATTTAGTGACTCTTGCTCAGGAAGACAGCTTGCAGTGAAATTATGATTATGTGGTAAACATTGACAAAAATTTGTTAATGAGTTGTTTATTGATTTCTTATAAGCTTACTATGATCTGTAGGTGTGGTTGGCCGAATATTGTAAGGGGTTAATACGTAGTTTGTATTTGAATAGTTAGATTAACGTGTTAGTAATCCAATTGTAGGTGGTTCGTGTGTGGATCTCGTCGGCATATAAATGCATAAGCAGTGTGTAACTAACACCCTCTTTCTTAGTCTAGATCGGCAAAAGTCGAAAAGCCAAAATACCGAAAACCGGTATTTTGTAGATTTCTGATGTGTGAATGCTCATGAGGTAAATCGATTAATGTTTTTGGTAAGCTGCAATGTTTGGACCAAAGTACATGATTTACGTGCCCTCGATATTTTTGGGCTTAATGGGCCAAAATTGGAATGATGGGCCAGCAGCCCAATTCGGTAAGAACCCTCGGTAGTGATTACATTAGTACGTGAAAGGTAGGAATATGCATGAAAAACCCTAAAATAGATAAATTACTGAAATACCTTTAAAAGTGGAAAATTTATAGTTTTACCCTAGGAGATAAATTACCAAAAATACCCCTAGGGTTAAATTGACCTAAATGCATGTTTGATTTGTTGTTATTTATTGCATGCCATGTTGTTATTATCGATGCATGGGACCGGGATATTGACGGAGGAAGTACTGAAAGTGGCTTGTCCACGTCTTGGAGGCTTTACCTCAATTCTTCGTTAACTGAGCAAAGAAGGTACAATCTGTGGAGTGTTAAATTTGGGTGGGTTGAGCTATTCCCACATGGAGTGTATGGTGATGCAGTGGAGTGTAGTGGTTGGTGGGTTGAGTAGTCTCCCAAATGGGCTTGCATATGTTTCTTGATGTTGCATGTATTTTGAAATGGGCCTATGGGCCATCTTGTTATCTGAATAAGGGCTAAGGCCCGGTTTATTGTAATTTGAAAGGGCTCGGCCCAGTACCACTATTACTGAATGGGCTTAGGCCCAATAGGCTTGAGCTGACTTGGGCTTTGAATGGGTTTTCCTTACACACTGAGTTTCCCCAAACTCACCCCTTTTATTTTCATCCACGTAGGAAATCCCCAACCATAGTGGGCTTGGAGCTGTGAGGGAATTCGGAGTGGCCACCCGTTCTGAAAGTTTGATTTTCTTCTGGTGAACTGGACATCCTTTTATTTACGTTTGAAGTTTTTAGGCTTTTAAATATAATAAGGCCGCTTAATTATTTTTGATGGTTTTAATATGTATTACTAAGATAGGTAATACTTATTTTAACTGTTGAAATTGGATAGCTTTAGGGCGCGTTTTCAAAAACAACAATTGATTTCAAAATAACACGACAACAAGCAAAGCTTCCGCATGAAAGTATTTTCCAAAATTAATCACTTTTCCTAAAATGACTTAATCAAATCGGTTTCCTAGAAATATCCATGACGTTAAGGTGTGGAAATGGCGGTATGCATGTCTAGGATTGGATCCGAAGGGAGCTTGGTATTAGCGGTCAGATGGACTCACCACCTTTTTCCGGTTTCCTACCGGTGCACGACTTCCATTCACTTTAACCCTTAATGAATTAATCTTTTGAACATCAAGTACGATTTTCTGGACTTAGAATGGAAATTTTTTTTTTTAACGTTTTTGATGTGGCATGCCGGATCCGGCCATAACTTCTGGGCCGGGTTTGGGGTGCTACACTTCAAAATCCCATAATTTTAGTTCTCTAGCAATTTAACACATTTGGGTACTAAAAAGCAATTTTTATCTTTTATGTGATTTAGTCATTTTTTGCAATCGGGCTCGCAAACGTTAAAATTGGCTCACCAAATTTTTCATGCACTAATATAATCATGTTATAACGTCAGAATTATAATAAAATAAATTATATCTTTGGATTTTTGGTCCCGAGACCACTGTTCCGACTAGGCCCTAAATTGAGCTGTTACAACTGGAGTACGTGCTAGGTACTATAGTCTATGTTAGAGTTGTGTGACCCAAATTCTAAGAGATTGCTTGCAAGTCAAGTTAAACAAAATATATTTTCTTTCTAAAAGATTTCTTATTTCTTAGTATAATATATTTAGCATTTATTAGCATAGTTTATTTGACCTACTCATTTAGCCTATAAATAGGTTCTTTTACAACATTAGAAAATACACCCATTAGAAATTAGAACTCATTACATATTTATAGAATTTTGTGTTTAAGTTTTGAGGGTTCCTTTTTTTTGGGTTTTCGGAGTTTAGTTTTTATCTCCATATTTTGTACTCTTCGTTCTTTTTTCATTATAGCAAAATTATCTTTGCCCGTGGTTTTTTATCCTCTTTGAAGGGATTTTTCCACGTAAAATTTGTGTGTTTTTAATTTTTCAATTTATTCCACTATTTTTTTCTTGTTGCTTAATCGGGTCGATCCTAACAAGTGGTTTTAGAGCTAGTTCAGTTTTCATAGATCAACCAATTCAGAAATGGCAGCAACAAGGTTTGAAATTGAAAAGTTCGATGGTGAGACAAATTTCAATCTGTGGCAAGTTCGGATGATGGCAATTCTAGTTCAAACCAGATTGAAAAAGGTTATTGTCAGGAAAAAGCCTAAAAATCTAAATCAAACAGAATGGGAAGAGCTTGATAAAAAGGCCTTGTCTGCAATCCAGTTGTGCCTCATAAATACAATATTACAAGAGGTATTAATGGAGAAGACCTCATTTGCCTTGTGAAAAATGTTAGAAACTCTTTATGTGACTAAGTCTCTAGCTAACCGTTTAGTGTTGAAACGACGTCCATTTACGTTTTGCATGGAAAAATATGAGTTTCTTAGAGATCACATCAGTCAATTCATTACTATTTTAAATGATTTAAAGAATGTTGAGGTTCATATTGACGATGAAGATCATGCTATGCTATTATTGTGCTCTTTACCCCGTTCATACAAGTCTTTTAGGGAGACTCTGATTTATGGCAGAGACAATTTCTTGTTCAAATATGTGAAGGGTTATTTGTTGAGTAGAGACAAACTCGACAATGAGTTTGGTTTGGATAGCAAGGCAGATAAGGAAGCTTCCATTTTGGTAGCATTAAAGAAACGAGACAAAATGTGTTACTATTGTAAAAAGTTAGGTCACATCAAAGTAGATTGTTATAAACTACGAAATAAAATACCTGCTAAGAGTAAGGAGGAAGATGTAGCTGGTGTTAATTTGGCCGATGAAAGCAGTGATGATTTCTTGTTAGTGTTAACGAGCGATAACTCTAAGCTTACGTCCGAGTGGATCCTAGATTCAAGATGTCCTTTCCACATGTGTCCGAATAGGGAATGGTTTTCCACATACAGTTGGTTGAAGGTGGATTTGTGCACATGGGAAACGATTCATCTAGTAAGGTAATTGGTATTGATACTGTTAAAACTAAGATACACGATAGGACAATTAGGACACTTTTAGATGTCAGGTATGTACCTGATTTACGAAAGAATCTCATCTCCTTGAGTATTTTAGACTTGAAAGGATGTAGAATCAACATCAAGTCGAGTGACATTAAAGTATCCCGTAGAGCTCTCGTTTTGTTAAAAGGTAAAAGAATCGGTAGTCTTTATATTCTGAAAGGTTCTACAGTGACTGGTGAAATCGAATGTCCCTCGTCCGTTATAGAGTCGAAGTCAACTCGTTTGGAGCGGAGGCAACTTGGTCATAGGAGGGAAAAAGGTATGACCGTTTCGTTGAAGAGAGGTTCTCTTTTGGATACAGGTTTTGAAAAGTTAGGGTATTGTGTTCATGAAAATCAGACCCGGGTTAGTTTTGATTTGGCATTGCACAAGTCGAAGACCAGAAGTCCTCTAGCTTCTGAGCACAGATTTGATTCAGTTAATTCCATACATAGTTTAAGATAGCCCGTGGCGAGCTTTGGCAAATATGGCATTGTAAGAATTAGTGTCAAGATGGAGATTGTTAAAGTTATGTGACCCAAATTCTAAGAGACTGCTTGCAAGTCAAGTTAAACAAAATATATTTTCTTTCTAGAAATTTAGTATTTATTAGTATAATATATTTAGCATTATTAGCATAGTTTATTTGACCTACTAATTTAGCCTATAAATAGGTTATTTTACAACCTTAAAAAATACACCCATTAGAGATTAGAACTCATAACACATTTAGAGAATTTTGTGTTTATGTTTTGAGGGTTCTTTATTTTCGAGTTTTCGGGGTTTAGTTTTTATCTCCATATTTTTTACTCTTTGTTCTTTGGCCATTATAGTAAAATTATCTTTACTCATGGTTTTTTATCTTTTTTGGAGGGTTTTTTCCATTTTAAATTTGTGTGTTCAATCTCTCAATTTATTCCATTATTTTTTTCTTGCTGCTTAATCGGGTCGATCGTAACAGTCAACTTGCAAGTACTATAAATGATGTCAGCGCAACGCAAATTGCCATTAACGCCTCAGCCACCTCAAGGCGAGGTGACTTCAATACTTGATGCGCTTTTCGGGGGGCCTTTGTTGCAAGGCCAGACGCAAAAATAGTGCGCCTCACTACAACCCCCATTCTCTTGTTTATTTTTTTTATTTTGACTTTTAAAAGAAAATATAAAAAACCTCTGATGGGATGATATTTAATTTCGTTCTTATGGTGTTTTATTTTACAATACATTAAGTAAATTATTAAACTTAAACTATTGAACAATGTTTTGAATTTATAAATTGTATTAGTTACATATGTTTTTATATACATTTTACACATATATAAATTTATATGTGCTTCGATTTACTTGGGCGAGTGTTTTTCTATTTTTTTGTGCCTTACGGCTCAGGCTATATATAGGTCCTAGTGTCACGGGCCAAAGTTCAAAGCCCGTGACCATCACACAAGATGCGCCCCATAGAAGTCAATCGATTAGATGGGGATCATTCAGCCCACGAGAACTGGCCCAATTCCAAGAATTGTTAGAGAAGCCTGTCAGATTGAAGCCTGGGTGGCCCGATAGCGAAGATATGACAACTTAGGCTATTTTGGGTAACTAATCTTAAAAGATAGAGGGAATCATATCTTGGAAATATTAGATTAGATTTGATAAGGCATATCTTGTAAATCCCTTAAATCATGGGATATTGTTAATCTCGTCCGTCGATGCAAATGTATCTTGACCATCGATTTTAGGGGAGCTCAACTATAAATAGAGAGCCTCCCCCTCATTTGTAACTCATCCATTGTATGTTGAATTCTTAAGAGTAATAGAATTCTTAGGCATTTACTCCAACACCTTGTGTGAATTCTTTCTTTGGCTTTCTTTTGCTTATTTGTAGCTTCTTTTGGCACAATCGCTTCCGCTATACAAATTGGTGCCTTGGACCAGTTCTTAAGGAATCCTCACTCGAGTAAAGGCTGAGTTAGGTGAGTTTGGACGAGCGAATTGCCTAAGGCTGTATGGCTTGTAAGACAAAAGGTCTAGCCCCTTGACAAGTGGTATTCGAGCTATTGGTTCGAACGCACTGTTGGAATGTCGAAAGAAGTTGTTGATCAGAATGAGCCAATGCAACCCATGAGAGGATCAGAAAAGCAAATCACTCGAGTGACATGCTGACAGCTTTGGAAGATCGAGTTGTTAATCTCAAGGAGTCCGTAGGGAATATAAAGGAGATGCTTGAGTTAGTCGAGGGACACACAGATAGGTTTGACTCAATGGAAGAGCAACTCAGAGATTTTGTGTTGGATTCTCTCAGTGCCAATGCAGAAAAGCTGAATGAATTTGTCAATTCCACTACGGAAAAGCTGGCAAAGAGTGATGAGAATCTCAAGGAAATAGTGTTAGCCATGAAGAAAGAAATTGAAGAGCTTAAGGGAGAGCTCATGATTTGCAAAGCTGCTTTGAGTAATGGGATGTTGACTTCAAAGTCGAAGCAACAACCAATGGATGTTCCCAAACTGGAGAAGTTCAAAGGTGCAAGGTCCGCAAGAGACGTAGACAACTTCTTGTAGGAAATAGAGCAATACTTCTGAGCGATGGGCATCGAAGATAATGCAATTAAGGTAAATATTACTTCAATCTATTTTACTGATGTGGCTCTCTTGTGGTGGCGTCATAGGTCCACGGATGAGAAACGTGGTGGGAACACAATTGGGACTTGGGAGGAGTTCCAAAGAGAGTTGAAGAAGTAGTTTTACCCACAGTATGCCGAGAAGGAGGCTCGGGCTAAGTTGGGTCGTCTCAAGCAATAGGGCACTGCTCGGGAGTATGTTTAGGCATTTAATGAGTTGATGCTTCAAATCTCTGACTTGAACGAGAAAAAAATGTTCTATTGGTTTAAGGATGGGTTAAAGTCATGGGCAAAGCATGAGTTGTGTAGGCAAGTGATCACCGAACTTATTGTATCCATGGCCAAAGTAGAGTCCTTTGTTAAGCTTGGTCCAACGAAAGACAAGTTCGAATCATCTCAACCCAATGAAAAGGGCAATGGTGAGAGAAACCATGAGGAAGATGAAGAGGGACATAGCGATGATGGCCACAGTACTAATAGCACAAGTGACAATGAGAAACCACGAGATGCGAAGTGGGAAACTGATAGCACAAGTGGCAATGAGAGACCACGAGATGCGAAGCGGAGATCCAACAACCCAATGGACAAGGGAAAGAGGATAAAATGCTTCATTTTTCAAGGACCCCACATGTTGCGAAAATGTCCGAAGAGATCGATGATGCCCGCTATCCAAAAGAAAGATGAGCCGAAGGAAGAGGCGAAGCCTATTGAGGGAAAGACATTGAGAGTAAATTTGATGGTGCTCAATCCTAATAAAAGGAATGGTAGAAGAGGGTTGATGTTTGTGGACATCAACATTGCGGGTCAGAAGAGAAGTGTTCTTATTGTTACTGGAGCATCGAACTTGTTCATATCGGAAAAGGCTGCCAAGAAGCTTGGTCTGTCAATTAGGAAATCGAATAAGAAGATCAAGACAGTAAATTCTGAGGAGGCCCCAACTGTGGGAGTAGCTCTAAATGTGGAGCTACAAATCGACGAATGGAAAGGCAATGAAGACTTTGAGGTAATCCAATTAGATGATTATGATTATGTGCTTGGCTTAAACATCCTTGATAGGATTCAGACAGTTCTATTTTCATGGGCCAATGAAATCCACATCGTCACTGGTCTGTTATCGAAGATTGTTGTGCCAGTACATCGGGATATAAAGGTTGGGACCAAGGTGTTGTCGTCAATCCAACTAGTCGAAGATGTTTCGTATGGGAGAAACATTAACTCGATAGAACAGAATGCTACAAAAGCCCCTTCGGAAAAGTTAGTGGAGCATGAGTCTGATATGAGACCTGTGGAGTCGACTGTGGAGACGCCGCCTTTGGGGAAGGTGGATTGTGCATCGAGCTTCGAGGGGAAAGAAGCGATGCAAAAACAGTCAAAACGAGTAAATGCTGCGAGTAAGGTACATTGCAAACACTCTAATAGTGTTTTGAATTCTGACTTGTTGGCTTGGCAAGGTCGTAAAGGCCCTTTCAAAGTCCATAAGCAAGAAGGCCAAGGCACTGTGGGTGGAACGAAGCCAATGTGTGAAAATCAAGGGGATTCCAATGGGAACAAGTCAAAATTGGGGCAAGCTAGAGCGGAGACTTCTTGCCAACGAAATATACCAACGAGTGCAACAATTTAAGTTAAGAGGCGACAGAAGCTAAGGCAAAGGTTCCGAAGAAAGGGACAACCCGATTGTAAGGCAAGTCGGAAAGAGGCCAAGGCAATGAGAGAGTTCCAAGAGAATCAAGCCAGTTTCATTCAGAAGTCGCAATGAGGGCGTTGCGAGAATGGGTGGGGGAGAATGTCACAGGTCAAAGTTCAAAGCCCGTGACCATGGCACAAGATGCTCCCCATAGAGGTCGATCGATAAGATGGGGATCATTCAGCCCATAAGAACTGGCTGAATTCCAAGAATTATTAGAGAAGCCTGTCAGATTGAAGCCTGAATGGCCCGATAGCGAAGATATGGCAACTTAGGCTATTTTGGGTAACTAATCTTAAAATATAGAGGGGAATCATATCTTGAAAAGATTAGATTAGATTTGATGAGGCATATCTTGTAAATCCCTTAAATTATGGGATATAGTTAATCTCGTCTGTCGATGTAGATGTATCTTAACCGTTGGTTTTGGGGGAGGTCAACTATAAATAGAGAACCTCCCTCTCATTTGTAACTCATCCATTGTATGTTGAATTCTTAAGAGTAATAGAATTCTTGGGCATTTACTCAAACACTTTGTGTGCATTCTTTCTTTGGCTTTCTTTTGCTTATTTGTACCTACTTTTGGCACAATCGCTTCCGCTATACAAATTGGTACCTTCGAAGAGTTCTTAAGGAATCATCACTCAAGTAAAGGCTAACTTAGGCGAGTTTAGACGAGTGAATCAACTAAGGTTGCACGGATTACGAGATGAAAGGTCTAGCCCCGTGACACTAGCGCCTGGAGGTGTGGCGCCCTTGACAGGATTTATATATATGGATTTCTTTCATGTGTCTCCCAAAACGTTATAAACATTAGCACTATTCTGATAGGTTAAGACTGTTTCATTTGAATTTGGATTCAAATTCTGGCTTGGATTATTGTAGTATCCATTCAGAAATGCACATTTTTCATGTTATTGCATTGATTGTGAATGAGGAGATTAGAGATTTGCCTCTTCTTGACTACCTGCAATGAGTTTTTAGTTTTTAGTTATTTACCAATTCATTGTTGACCACTTGCTGCAGGCGTAAATAAACATCACCTAGCACATATTGTTACTTCTACTTCATGGTTGGGTGGTATTTTCCTGCTCTCGAGCTCAATTTGCCATTCTAGTATCTCGGAATTTAGAATGGGTGTATTTCATTGTAAATGTTCAACATCATAATTTGAAGTTGAGAAAAAAATTTCAAAACTTTGAGACTAATATTTCAAATGCTAATGATGATATACAAGATTAGTCATCCTTTCCCTTAAACCTATCTCTCTCTCTGTCGCAGTTTCAGGAACTTGTCTTTCGCTAAGTGTAACAACCCAAAGTTTACGGGTATCGAAAAAATTGAATTTTTGGGTCATTATTTCTGAAAAATGAATTCGTAAATATTTATTAGAAATATTTACAAAGTTAGTTGTATGGTTAATTAGATTTTGGTTAAATGAATTAGTTTGAATTAAGGCTAATTTAGTGAAAGGACTAGATTGAATAAAGGGTAAAAGTTAAATTGTAGAATAAAGAAAAGTCAAAGGATTAAATTAGCAATTAAACCAATTGAGGACAAATGTGTGGTAAAAATTAACTACATGTGTATAAAGTATAATACATACATATGTAATAAAAGTATATGTTTACTTATATTATAAGTAAATAATAATAATTACTAAAATATAATAATAATATAATATAATAGTTAAAACAAATAAAGAAAATAAAAAGAAATAAAATAAAGAAAAAGGAAAAAAAAGAAGGACGAAACAGAACATGGAAAGAAAGAAAGAAAAAGAAAGGAAAAATAGGGTTTTGGGGATTGAAGCTTAATTGGTAAGACAATTTAGTCCCTTTTTTTATAATTTGATGTTTTTGGAATCCTAGAACAAAGCTCTACTTGAATTATGTTGAAATTTAGGAAATTAGTGAATTTTTAGATGTTGATTAAGTTGAACTATTGAGTAAATTATGAGATAAAGTGATAAAAAATTCAAGTTAGAAGTGGGAGAAGGATTGAATTGTAAAAAGAGAAATAAGTTTTGACATAATAGGGATTAAATTGAAAGAAATAAGAATTGATGTTTTACATTGAATATTAAGAACTGAAACCTTTTTAAAGTAAGTATTAAGTGAAAATATGAGATTTATTTGAAGAGAAAGAATAGTTATGGTGGAAGGACTAAATTGGAATTTATGTAAAAGTTACATGGAAAATAGAAGAGTATGTTATTAAATGATATGTATTGATGATTTTAAATGTTAATATTTTTCGTAGCTAATGTAGCACAGGAAACGTCATCAAAGAAGGGAAAAGAGAAAGTGAACGAAGATAACGAATAAACTCGAGAATTACGGTTTGTATTTCTATAAACTGAGCTTTTAAGTTAAATGTTGTATGTATTGCTTTATTATGTATGGTAGGTAAATTAAAGTAAGTATTGTTAAATTTAAAATGTATTAACTGTTATACGAAAATTTGAAAGTGAAACCCTATTAACAGTGTCGGGCTAGTCGGATATAGTTGGCATGCCATAGGATTGGAAGTGTTCAGGGATATTCTGACTTTTTGTCTATGAGGCACTTTAAGTGTCTACTACTGTTATTGTTCCGAATTTGTTCCAATGAGGTACTCTATGTAGCGCTATTGTTACTGTTACTGTTACGGTGTATTCTGGCTTCGGTCGATGAAACACTGTATACTATCCCGGTGTGTGGGTTGGATCTGTGTATCCGTCAAGGTATGAGTTATGTTAATAGGGGCAATTTAATGTACTGAATTATTGAATGATTATGCCACTTTACTAAAAATTGACTGTTTCTGACTGATATCATTGAACTGAACGTTTCATTTAAAAAGAACTTTAAATATAATTAATGTCAATAGATTTGAATTAAGTAACTTAAATGCATTTTGATGTTAATATTTGTTTAAGTGTTAGTTTATAGAAATAGCACTGAGTGCATACTAAGCGTACGATTTGTTTTTCGTGCGCAGGATTAGGTACAAGAAAGCTAAGGACTCAACATCCAAGCCAATCCCGGACTCAAAGTGGTGAAATACTTTTCTTTTGGTAAAATGGCATGTACCTAAGTTGTTAAGATGTTATTTTGTAAATAATAGTGATAAAGATGTTGAAGCATGGTATGAAATATACATATATTGGAAGTTAAATTTACATGAATTTGATTAGTATGATAATATAGTATAATTTCAATATGAATTATGGTACCAATGAGGGTACATTGGTTGGATGATTTATTGTTTAATTGGACATGTATTAAGTGTGTTTAATCGAGTTCTGGCTGAGTTAAAAGTTGAGGAAATTATTAGCTTGAAGCTTAAGTTATGCAGGGTTGGTAAACTTGAGACAAAAAGGCTCATTTTGAGTTCATACGACCTGGCACACAGGCGTATGATCAGACCGTGTGTGACCCATGGTAAGCCCACGGGCGTGTGATATGACCGTGTGTCCCCTGCATCCTTAAATGTGAAGTCAGGATAGTACACAGGCAAAAGACACGACCGTGTGTTTTGGTCGTGTGAAGGACACGGGTTTCAAGCATGGTTGTGTGTCAAAATAGTGTGAAAAAGGCTTAAAAATGATTTAAAATCAGTTTACCACATGGCCTAGCCATATGGGCATGTGTCCAAGCCATGTACCCCTTTGATGCTTACGAAATTGCAAGTCAGAATTGCCCACGGGCTGGCCACATAGCCATGGGAGCCACACAGGCTGACCACACAGGCATGTGCCCCTAACTTCAAGAAAATTTTTTAAAGTTTTCCTAAGTTACCAGTTTAGTTCCAAATCACTTCTAGAGCATATATTGGGCTCCGTAGGCCCATATTAGGTCTTTATGGTGAAATTTGAAAAGTTTTGATTTGGAATGTAAATTTATGACTCAGTTTTGTACAAATGCTAGTGTATAAGTCTGGTAATGCCTTGTAACCTTATTCCGATGACGGGTACGGGTTAGGGCTGTTACACTAAGACTCTCTCTCCTATTCAGTTGCATATGGTTTTTTAAGTTTCCAATCAGATTCCTCATTAACACTGTTTCTTCTCATACGCTGGAGTTGATGTTGTAAAAGGTCTATCCGTGTTACATTATCGATTATCAAAATAGTATATATTATAATCATTTTATTATTTTATTAACAATGTTTTTATTTAATGTACAAGGAGATGCATAAGTTTCCATATGGTTACTCTCACTTAGCGTCTTGTTTCATATAACATAAATCGATCTCAAATCATTACTTTAAACATAGTCAACTATCATTTATAATTCAAATCCCTTTTATTATTTCAACCCCTATTAATTGATTTGGATTTGAGGATGGATATGCAGGTCAATTCATCAACACACCAAAATATGAAAAATACATTCTACTTTCAAGGTATTTGAGCTTGTGATATGTTCTTGACTCCCTAAGGTTTTGAAAAACTAGCTAATTAACTTACTTTTCAATTTAGTCCTCGTACTATTTATATCATAACTTAATAAAATTTATTACTAGCTAATTTCATTTATTAATCTCATATTCAACTTGTACCTTTCTCATTTCGACATTCTAGATGACTCGACTTAACCAATTTGATATTGACATTGACTTTTCCGACAATGATGAAAATCGGAAAATTACAAAAAAAAATCTTTAAAAATAGTAAAATGTATCTTGAAATAAAGTATAATTTTGCTAACCACATTTAAAATATTAAAATTTGATATAAAATTTTATAAAACTACATTTTATAAAATTTACGTATTTTAAAATATTTAAAATTTGATATAAAAATTGTATTTAATTAAAAACACAATCAATTTTTATAAAACTATATTTTAGAAATATTGAATATATCAAAATTTTAATATTTTAAAATACATAAAATTTTAGTTCTTTTTGGTGTTACTAACAACATGTTTATTGTTGGAACATTTTCAGATATTTATAATGTTTCAATAACTATAGATGAATGGGTGTAATTAATCAAAAATTATATTATTTGATTTTTGAAAAGAATTATAACTATTTAAATAATATTATTTGAATAGTTATAATTAAATGAATAATTATGTGTTTATTTTAAAGATATTATTATTCGAAAGACACCTATTGATGAAAGATGTCTCTATGAAGAGATATGAAAATTCCTATAAATAGGAATGAGATTTCATTTGGAAATATACCAACAAATTCTAATATTCTTTCTTTCCTTCCTTCATTTTCTAATATTATTATATTATTCTATAAAGTATTACTGTAGAAATCCTTTATAGAAATTGAGTTTCTTCTGTTCTATTTATTCTTCTGTTCAAGTTCCGTTCGTGTGTTCGAGATTTTCCTTACCAGAGATTTGTACTAAAAATTTTAAGGTTATATGTCATGATGACTAACACAACTCATGAAAGTGGAACACTAAGGGAGTTGGCTTCCAATTTGGTCAAACTTGATCGGTTTGATGGTGGCAATTTTCGATGATGGCAGAAAAAAATGCACTTCTTATTATCAACTTTGAAGATTGCTTATGTTTTGGATATTCCAAGAACTGAACAGACTGAAAACGAATCTGTTGCTGCAACCCGAGAAAGACAAAAATGGGACAATGCGGATTACATGTGCATGGGCCACATATTGAATGGTTTATCTGATCGTTTGTTCAACACCTACCAAAATGAGGTCACCGCTAAAGAATTATGGGACAAATTGGAGACAAGATATTTGACTGAAGATGTTACAAGTAAGAAATTTCTTGTCAGTCGTTTCAATAATTATCAAATGGTTGATGGTCATTCTGTTATGGAACAATTCTGTGATATTGAAAAGATACTGAATCAATTCTAGCAATATGATATGAAAATGGATGGAATGATTTTTGTATCCTCCATAACAGACAAATTTCCTCTATCTTGGAAAGACTTTAAAAGAAGTCTAAAACATAAGAAAGAGGAAATATCTCTTGAGGCTTTGGAAAATCATCTTCGTGTTGAAGAAGAATATCGAAAGCAAGATCAGAATCTAAATTTTGAAAATGCCAAAGTGCATGTTACGGAGGAAGTACAGACTACTAAACCATTCAAGAGAAAGTTCAAACAGACTGATAGAACACCTATGTTCAAAAAGAAACAAAAGGGCTCATGCTATCATTGTGGTAAGCCGGGACATTTCAAGAATGAAAGTCGATTTTTAAAGAAGAAATCATTTTCTAAGGCTGATAATAACGAAAATTTCGTTGCAATGATATTTGAAATTAATATGGAACAAGATGATAATACATGGTGGGTTGATACCGGAGCAACCAAACATGTGTGCAAAGGCAAAAGTATGTTCACAAAGTTCACACAATGTGAAAATGACAATGTCTTGTACATGGGAAATTTTTCCACCGCAGCAATCAAAGGCAAAGGGTCTGTTAAACTACAATTCACTTCTGGAAAGGTTTTAACCTTAAATGATGTATATTATGTACCAAAAGTTAGAAAGAATTTAGTGTCTGGAATTCTGTTGAATAAGTTTGGTTTCAAACTTGTTTTTGAGGTAGATAAGTTTATTTTGTCTAAGGGAGGAATTTTTGTAGGGAAAGGGTATCTATATGAGAGTATGTTCAAACTAAATATTATTAATAAGAATAAAAATACTATTTCTGCTTATAAGGTTGAATCTTTTTGTTTATGACATTATAGATTAGGTCATTGGAATTATAGAAAATTGAATGACATGTATAAGTTAGATTTAATTCCTTTTTTTAATAATAATATTGAAAAATGCAATACATGTATGTTGACTAAAATTACAAGAAACCCTTTCCCTAAGGTTAAAAGAAAAACAAAATTGTTTGATTTGATACATAGTGATTTATGTGACATGCATAATACTCCTACATTAGGTGGAAAGAAATATTTTGTTACTTTTATTGATGATTGCTCTAGATATTGTTATGTATATTTATTGCATTCAAAAGATGAAGTGCTTGATAAATTTAAAGTTTATAAATCTGAAGTTGAACGTCAGAATAAATCATTTATCAAGTGCTTAAGATCGGATAAAGGTGGAGAATATTATAATCCAAGTTATTTTGAATCCACTAGGATTGTCCATCAAGTTTCAGCCCTTTACACACCACAATAAAATGGTGTAGTTGGCACGAAAAATAGAGTCTTAACTGAAATGGTAAATTCAATGTTATCATATTCAGGTCTTGGACAAGGTTTTTAAGGAGAAGCTGTTCTAACAGCTTGTCATATATTGAATAGAGTTCCTAATAAGGAAACTAAAATAACCCCCTATGAACAATGGAAGAAAAGCAAACCAAACCTTAATTATTTGAAGGTTTGGGGTTGTAGAGCTATTGTCAAAGTTCCAACACCTAAACGTAAAAAGTTAGATGAAAGACGAATTGAATGCATATTTATAGGATATGCACATAATAGCAAGGTATATAGGTTCATGGTAATTGAACCAAATGATTCAATTTCAATTAATATTGTTATTGAATCAAGAGATGCTATTTTTGATGAAAATAGATTTAATTCTATATCAAGATAATTATAGCCATAACAATCGATTCATTCTTCAAATGAGAATGAGATTCCATTGGAACAAATTGATAATAATGTTGAATCTTGTCAAGAATTAAGAAGAAGTAAGAGGATTAAAAAGGTCAAAGATTTTGGACTAGATTTCATTATGTTTCTAGTAGAAGAAAAAGGTGAAAGTATATGCAATAAGATACCTTATTGTTATAATGTGAAATCTGATCCTATTACATTTGAAGAGGCAATGAAATCTTAAGACTCTGCTTTTTGGAAAGAAGCAATAAATGATTAGATGGATTCAGTAATACGAAATCAAACTTGGATCTTAGTTAATCTTGTACCGGGTTCCAAACCAATAGGTTGTAAATGTATCTTCAAAAAGCAAATGAAGGTCGATGGAACCATTGATAAGTTTAAAGCAACGTTGGTTGCCAAAGGTTTTACACAAAAACAAGGTATTGATTACTTTGATACCTATGCTCCAATAGTAAGAATTGCTAACCAAAAAAATGGCACCAAAAGTTTGATAATGTTGTTTTAGCTAATGGCCATAAAATAAATGAATCTAGTAAGTGTATATATAGCAAATTTAAAAATGGAAAAGATGTCATAATTTGCTTATATGTAGATAACATGCTCATTTTTTGCATGGATTTGGAACAAATAGAAAACAAAAAGAAATTCCTGTCAAACAGCTTTGATATGAAGGATATGGGTGTAGTAAATGTTATTCTTGGGATTAAAATAACCCGAGATGAAAGTATTATAGCTTTATCACAATCACATTTCATTGGAAAGGTGCTTAAAAAGTTTGATCTTTTCAACTATATACCAGCATCTACACCCATGAATCCTCAAATAAAATTAGTATCTAATGTTGGTAGGAAAATTGATCAACTGAAACATACAAGTCTAATTGGTTGTCTTATGTACATAATAACTTGTACAAAACCAGATATTGCATATGTTGTTGGGAAATTGAGTAGGTACACAAGTAATCCAAGTAGTTTGCATTGGCAAGCTTTGAATAGAGTACTTAGGTACTTAAAGAAAATTATTAATTATGGATTTTGTTATAATGGATATCCTCTAGTTTTAAAAGGGTATTCGGATGCTAGTTAGATTACAAGTTTGGAAGATCATACATCTACTAATGGATGGATCTTCATTCTTCGTGGAGGAGCCATTTCTTGGGGTACCAAGAAACAAACATGTATTATTGATTCCACTATGGCAGTAGAATTTATTGCATTAGCTGTTGCATCTAAAGAAGCAGAATGGTTAAGAAATTTACTTTATGATGTACCTTTATGGCCTAAACCAATTGCACCTATTTCTATCTGTTGTGATAGTGAGGCTACTCTAGCAAAGGCATATAGCCAAGTATATAATGGAAATTCTAGACACATTGGATTAAGAGATAGTTATGTCCGACAATTAATCTCTGATGGAGTGATCACTATTGATTATGTGAGGTCAAGTGAAAATTTGGTAGATCCTTTGACAAAAAGTCTTGCTAGAGATGCAATAAAAAGGACCTCAAAAGGGATGAGACTCAAGCCCATTAATTAGAGTCACCCATAATGGAAACTCGACTCAACGCTTGGTATAATGTCAAGTATTGAGTTCAACAAGACAAAGTACATCATTAGTATGTGACTGTTAGTACTATAAATAAATTCGTCCTAAGATTAAAGTGCTAGGTACCCGTAATGATAAGGGAAGGATGAATGATGTACTCTTAATGGACCCATAACATAAATATGTTAGAGTGTTATAATTACGGGAACACTCTTGATGGGATCGACCTATGTAAGTTGTGTTGTAGGCCAATTTTGGCCCATTTACATTAAACTCCATGACCCATTTACATTTTACAAAACCCATTTAAACCAAACACCTACCCAAAAAAATATTTAAAACCCTTACAAATCAAAACCCCAACAAGCAACCCGTTAAATACCCATAGCCCAATTACCCATCTAAATTAACCCAATAACCCGCTTTGACCCAACAACCCAAGCTACCCAAACCCAATAGATTTAACCTAACTAAGCCTACCCAAGCCCAAATTACACCCCAACCCTAATCACCTAACCCGAACACTTCAAAGACCACTTGCCTCGACACCTTCATGCACCACCACCAAAGACCATCCCTAGCGCCACCACTCTGCAGCCCCGCCCAAGGTCACCTCTACCAAAGAACTTGCACTGCAACCATTAAAACGAAAAGACGAAAATAATAGAAAATAGCTTGTAAAAGGCTATAAAAGGCCAAATCTAATTTCTTTTTCGGGTTCTGATTCGGCAGTTCAAAAAATATAAAAAAAATAATACAAAAACAGTGTTTCGAGCACCACCAAAATCAGAAAATCAGAAAACAAAAATCAAAATAAAAACGAAGGTGATTGCTTTTTTATTTTCGAATCGATTTTCTTTCTTTTTTTTATTTTCTTTTTCTACTCATAAACATATACAAATATATGTATATATTCAAAAAGAATAAAAAAATAAAAAAAATTACCTTTCAACAAAATACAAACCCATTCAACAAAATCTAAGACAGATGAGACCTGAGATGTTGTTGAAAATAAAAGAGGAAGTCAAGAAACAATTTGATGCTGGCTTCCTACAAGCCTCCAAATATCCAGAATGGGTGGCTAACATAGTCCCGGTACCAAAGAAAGACGGCAAAGTACAAATGTGCGTGGATTATCGTGACCTGAATCGAGCAAGTCCTAAAGATAATTTTCCCTTACCACACATTGATACATTGGTGGATAACACAGCAAAACATTCATTGTTTTCCTTCATGGATGGATTCTCGGGGTATAATCAGATCAAGATAGCCCCTGAGGATATGGAGAAAACTACCTTCGTAACAATGTGAGGAACATTCTGCTATAAGGTGATGCCATTTGGGTTAAAAAATGTTGGGGCAACATATCAGAGGGCTATGGTGACGTTATTCCATGACATGATGCATGGAGAAATAGAGGTCTACGTCGACGATATGATTGCTAAATCTCGAGGGGAAGAAGAGCATGTAGTGAACCTCAAAAAGTTGTTTAGAAGGCTGAGAAAGTTTCAGCTAAAGCTTAATCCAGCCAAATGTACGTTTGGAGCTACCTCGGGAAAGTTGCTAGGCTTCATTGTCAGTGAAAAAGGTATTGAGGTTGATCTAGATAAAATAAAAGCCATTAGAGAGTTACCACCTCCGCGCACGCAAAAAGAAGTTAGAGGATTTTTAGGGAGGTTAAACTACATCGCCCGATTCATCGCTCAACTTACCAACCAATGCGACCCAATCTTTCGGCTTCTTCGAAAACATAACCCAGGAGAATGGAATGAGGAATGCCAGGTGGCCTTTGATAAGATAAAACAATATTTGTCTAGTCCTCCAGTGCTAGTACAGCCAACTCCGAGAAGACCATTAATATTGTATTTGACTGTATTCGAAAAGTCAATGGGTTGCGTACTGGGGCAACACGACGAGTCAGGAAAGAAAGAAAAGCCGATCTACTACCTCAGCAAAAAGTTCACTGAATATGAGGCAAAGTATTCGTCCATTGAAAAATACTGTTGCGCTCTGGTTTAGGTAGCACGGAGACTTAGGCAGTTTGTGTTGTATCATACGACATGGTTAATTTCAAAGTTGGATCTAATAAAGTACATGATGGAATCACCTGCACTCTCAGGAAGAATGGCACGATGGTAGATCTTACTATCAGAATACGACATTGTCTATGTGAGCCAAAAGTCGATAAAAAGAAGCGCAATAGCTGACTTCTTAGCAACTCGAACAATGAATGAATACGAGCCATTGAAATTTGATTTTTCGGATGAAAACTTAATGTGTATTACAGAAAAAGAGTGCGAGTTACCAAAAGAGAAGTCATGGAAGATGAGCTTTGATGGTGCATCGAACGCATTGGGGCATGGGATTGGAGCAGCCTTAGTATCACCAGAAGGGAACCATTATCCGTTCACTGCTAGGCTGAATTTCTTCTGTACCAATAACATAGCAGAATATGAGGCCTGTATCATGGGACTTCGTGCAGCTATTGAACGAAACATCAAAATCTTAGAGGTGTACGGGGACTCAGCATTGGTGATATACCAAATCCGTGGAGATTGGGAAGTAAGAGATTCGAAATTAGTCAAATACAGCAATCTAGTGGTAGGACTGATCAAAGAATTCAAAGAAATAACTTTTAATTACTTCCCACGAGAAGAAAACCAATTGGCTAATGCCCTGGCCATTTTGGCTTCAATGTTTAAAGCAAACAGAGAAACAGAAATAATGCCTCTTCAAATGAGCATATATGAAGTCCCTGCACATTGTTTCAGAATTGAAAAAGAGCTAGACGGACGACCATGGTTCCATGATATATTAGAATATGTCAAGAACCAAAAGTATCCCGAACAAGCAAACGAGAATGATAAAAGAACAATCAGAAGAATGGTAGTAGGATTTGTTCTCGATGGGGGCATTCTGTACAAAAGAGGAAAAGATCAAGTACTCTTGAGATGTGTAGATGCTGTTGAAGCCAGAAAAATACTTGAAGATGTCCATGAGGGAATCTGTGGGACACATGCCAATGGTTTCACTATGGTCAGGAAGATTATGAGACTCGGTTACTACTAGTTGACGATGGAAAGTGACTGCATTAGTTTTGCAAGAAAATGCCACAAATGTCAAATTTATGGCGATAAGATTCATGTAGCCCCTTCGCCTCTTCATGTCATGACTTCTCCGTGGCCTTTTTCTATGTGGGGCATGGATGTTATAGGACCAATTTTTCCAAAAGCTTCTCATGGACACTGATTCATTTTTGTGGTTATTGATTACTTCACAAAATGGATAGAAGCCGCTTCGTTTACCAATGTGACGAAGACTGCAGTTGCAGGTTTTTGAAAAAGGAAATCATTTGTCGGTATGGTTTGCCTGAAAGAATTATTTCAGATAACGCCTTGAATCTGAACAATAAGATGATGAAAGAAGTGTGTGAGCAATTTCAAATAAAGCATCATAACTCATCGCCCTATCGCCCGAAAATGAACGGAGCTGTTGAAGCAGCCAACAAGAATATTAAGAAGATTATTGGGAAAATGACTGAGACATATAAAGACTAGGACGAGAAGCTACCATTTGCTTTGTATGCATATCGTACATCTGTGCGGACATCTACGGGAGCAACTCCTTTCTCTCTGGTCTATGGAATGGAAGCTGTGTTACCCATCGAAGTTGAGATCCCCTCTCTACGAGTCTTAATGGAATCAAAACTAGAGGAAGTAGAATGGGTTCGAACTCGATATGACCAGTTAAACCTCATCGAAGAAAAATGTTTAAAGGCAATTTGTCATGGGCAGATGTACCAGAAGAGAATGATCGCGGCCCACGATAAGAAAGTACGACCAAGAGAATTCCACGAAGGAGAACTCGTGCTGAGAAAGATTCTTCCGATACAAAAAGACCTGTGAGGAAAATGGGCACTAAATTGGGAAGGACCATACGTCGTGAAGAAGGCTTTCTCAGGAAGAGCTTTGATTCTCACTGAGATAGGTGGGAAAGAGTTACCAAATCCAGTGAACTTAGATGCTGTGAAGAAATATTATGCCTAAAAAAAAAGGATCAAGGTGAAAACCCGAAAAGGGCGTCTTGATAATAAGAAGAGAGATCAAGGTGAAAACTCAAAAAAAGCGTCTTGATTAACACAAAGGATTAGGATGAAAACCCGAAAGGCATTCTAATAAAGTAAACATGGGCTTAAAGAGCAAAGAGGTTGAACGGTGGGTCAAACAGCGAGACTACAGTATTTGAAGCATTTCTGAAAGCTCGAAATCTTCTACACAAGAAGCCACACTCGAAAAGATTCTTGATTAAGAAACGTGGAAGAGTTCATGCGTTAAATATCTAAAGCATTTGTACCTGTTGAATGTGATCCCTTTTCTCTTTATGACACTTTTTCACTATCATTGGTTAACTTTCTTTGTTTGCTACATTTGAAATAAATAAATGTGAGGTATCCCTTTTGTTCCTACCTGACCATCTTCATGCATCTCATTAGGTGGTTTATTTACATGATAAATAGTGAAATGACATACTCTAAACAAAAAAAATGTTAAGCATTACCCGGATAAGAATTTGATAAGTACAAAAGCCTCAACGCAAGGACAAAGTTAAACTAGGGGCAAAAGAGCGATATCTGAGAAACGCAGATTATTCGTGAAGCTTGAGGACGGGTACAGGGCCTAAGAGAAAGTCAAAAGTCAAAGCAATGAACGCAGATCATCAAAAATCATGACAGAAAGGGACATATGACAAACAAGCCTAAGGCGCATAGATGATCATGTAGGCATATAGGCATTTAAGACCAACATGTGCATATCATGGTAACATCATGCATGACATATACAGGTACTCCAGCAGAGCAAGAAATTTTGAATGATAGTTATACTGGATCAAGGAAAAGACACTTGAGTTCCACCAGATGATTTGTTTTGGTATTCTGATATTTTTATTTCTGTTTTTTAAAATCAACTCATATTGTGAGAGGTGAGTTGAGCCTCAGGACATACTGAGGTATTTTCAATTTCTGTTTTTCAAAAATCGACTCATATTGCTAGAGGTGAGTTGAGCCTCGGGGCACACTGAGGTATGTTCAATTTTTGTTTTTTAATTTATGTTTCAAAGAAATCAACTCATATTGCGAGAGGCGAGTTGAGCCTCAAGTCACACTAAGGTAATTTTAATTTCTGTTCATCAAAAAAATCAACTCATATTGCGAGAGGTGAGTTGAGCCTCAGGGCACGTTGAGGTATTTTCAATTTCTGCTTTTCAAGAATTCAACTCATATTGCGAGAGGTGAGTTGAGCCTCAAGACACGCTGAGTTTTAAAGAGTCAATTCATATTACGAGAAATGAGTTGAGCTCAGGATCACATGCCGAGTAAAGAATAAAGATTGGAGCTGATTGAAGACACCAGATTTTGTCTCCCTGAAGTTGTAGTAGAGTTGATTGAGGATATCAGATCTTACCTTTCTGAAGTTGCAGAAGAAGAGACCACAAACCTTATCCTATTGAAGCAATAGAAGAGCGGATTGAAGTTATAGATCTTATATTCCTAAAGTTGCAGAGAAGAT
Organism: Gossypium arboreum; assembly: GCF_025698485.1. Taxonomy (NCBI): domain Eukaryota; kingdom Viridiplantae; phylum Streptophyta; class Magnoliopsida; order Malvales; family Malvaceae; genus Gossypium; species Gossypium arboreum. The sequence goes on from NC_069081.1 coordinate 6,577,674, forward strand.
CGAAGCCATAAATCTTATATCCTTGAAGTTACATTGCATCAGATGGAAAGCTACAAGTCAAAGCTCTGAAGTAACGATGGATTGAAGCAAAGCTACGAGATGCGGTGGGTTAGAACGAGACTACTTGGAAAAGAAGAGCTCCAAAGGAAGTCAAGACTCAGTAAGACCGGGCAAAATTGGCCTTTCTTTATATCTTTGCTCTATTCCTGTTACACGACAATAAGCAAAGAGGGGCAGCTATTGTAGGCCAATTTTGGCCCATTTACATTAAACTCCATGACCCATTTACATTTTACAAAACCCATTTAAACCAAACACCTACCCAAAAAAATATTTAAAACCCTTACAAATCAAAACCCCAACAAGCAACCCGTTAAATACCCATAGCCCAATTACCCATCTAAATTAACCCAATAACCCAGTTTGACCCAACAACCCAAGCTACCCAAACCCAACAGATTTAACCTAACTAAACCTACCCAAGCCCAAATTACACCCCAACCCTAATCAGCCCTAACCCGAACACTTCAGCAGCCACTTGCCTCTGACACCTTCTGTGCACTAGCCACCAGCACCATCCCCTAGCGCCACCAGCTCTGCAGCCCCGCCCAAGGTCACCTCCACCAGCAACTTGCACCTGCAACCATTAAAAACGAAAAGACAGAAAATAATAGAAAATAGCTTGTAAAAAGGCTATAAAAGGCCAAATCTAATTTCTTTTTCGGGTTCTGATTCGGCAGTTCAAAAAATACAAAAATAATAATACAAAAACAGTGTTTCGAGCACCACCAAAATTAGAGAATCAGAAAACAAAAATCAAAATAAAAACGAAGGTGATTGCTTTTTTATTTTCGAATCGATTTTCTTTCTTTCTTTTTTTTCTTTTCTTTTCCTACTCATAAACATATACAAATATACGTATATATTCAAAAATAATAAAAAATAAAAAAAATTTACCTTTCCTACCACAGGTATACGGTGGTTGGCGTAACAACCGGCATGACGGTCTGGCGATCGGACGGTGGCCACCCATGGCCGTAAATCTCTTCCTCCCCTCTCCTTTTCTCTCCTTTTTTTCTCTTTTCCCATTTCAAATTATTTTTAAAATTTTTTGTCTTTTATAGGGACCAAACGCACCGTTTGGTCCCCCATTTAAAAGAAAAATCGCCGTTTGTACAGGTCGGATTGACCCGACCCGCTCCAATTAGGATCCACGTATTTTTTAAACAGAAGGGCTATTTGCGCATTTAGCCTTTCCGTTTTTTCATGCATTTACAATCAGGTTATTTTTGCTTTTAATTCGGCCCTGGAATTTGTCGCGCTTTTCAATTTAGTCCTTGGCCAAGCGCTGTATTTTAAGATGGGGAATATTGCGCTCTGAGTACCTCTATATTATGCGCATGTTGCAATTTGGTCATTTTCTCTTTGTTTTTTTTTAAATTCGCCCCAAATATTTTGCTTTTACTTCAATTTAATTTTTTTTAGTTATTTTACTGTTTAAGTTAATTATTTAGTATTATTATTCTTATTGTATATGTAATTAATGTTATTACTATTATTAGTCTTAGTATTAATTTTGATTAATACCCATATATATATATATATATATATATATATATATATGCTTGTTATATAGTAATAAATTATTATCTTCAATATTTTAAATATATATATATATTATATTAACTTCCATGTTTTATCATTATCACTATTTTTATGCATTTCTATATAGTATTTAGCTTTTCATACATCACGACTTACTAATATATACATATATATATTATGTATAGTTTTAGTATATATATATTTGTGAAGTATTATCAATAGTTGTTTTTTTAATATTATTATTATTTTTAATATGTATATATTATGTATATATTATAAAACTACATTATATATATATATTTTTATATTATGTATATATTTCAAATATTATATATTAAGTATTTCTAATATCCTTATTATTTATATCTATATACGTATTGTATCTATGTAGCGTATTAATAAGTTCCTTTTATATTATTATCATTTCTAATGTATATGTATATATCGTATATGTTTTATATATATTATGTATATATTTTCAAAATTATTAGTTATATTTTTATATACTATTCCATGTACATATTTCCATATCATCTTATGTATATATTCTTAAACACTATTATATATAAATGTATATTTTAATACCATATTGTGTATATATTATTATTACATTTATTTTATTCCTACTATATTTATTATTAATATTAGTACATATATTTTATTATTCTTGTATACATATTTTATATATAGTATTATTTTCAGTATATCATTATATTTATTATTATACCTATTATTTTCACTATTATCACTTATTATTTTATTTTAATATTATTATGTATATATTTTTCATATATGTCATGTACATACATTTTCAATATTTATTTTATATATATATGTATATATTATGTATATATTTTAACATTACTAGTTATATTTTTACTATCTTAGGTATATACTTCAAACACTATATATAATATATTTCTAACACTATTACTATTCATACATATATATATATATATATATATATTACGTACATACTCTTAATATCATTATTATGTATATACATTCATTGTTTCCATTTCATGTTTAATTCTAGTATTACGTTTAATATCGCATATATCTTTATTGTTTTTAATATTATTGTCACACTTATATTTGCTTCAATATATTTCTAGCTCTGTTTTTATTTATTTTTATTTCATATCAATTTGCTTTGCATTATTTCGAAAATCTTATTCTTGTTTTCTAATTAATTTCAATACATGAGGCAACGTATCGGTTTAACACTAAGTCATTGATTTCATCGCTATGTTGGGTGAATCATATCGGCTCGTGTTAAAAACGGAACACCCTTCTAACGAATCAAAATTTAAAAATTCTCGTCTTTTCAATTGAATCACGGTTAAATGTCAAATTGAATTCGTATTTTTGAAAATTAAGACGACACATGTTTAACAAGATACCAATTTTGAGCGTCGCGATGGTGCTAATACCTTCCTCGGGCATAACTGACTCCCGAACCTTATTTTTCCTCTGGCTTTTAACGTAGACCTAAACTCGGTCTTCTTTTCAATTAAAAAATGAATTTTCTTTCAAAAGAATAGGATTTATTAGGTGTCCGATCACACCTAGGAAAAAGGATCGGTGGCGACTCCTCTTTATTTTAAAATCAAACTTCAATTTTCAAGTTTTCACTAAATCGCCACAATTAGCGACCAAGCTAAATTTTTACGTCGCTACAAGTGGAAGTGTGGCCGCTTCTAGGAGCTCAAGGGCTTGGCTCTGACAGTACTCATGAAAAGAGGACACAAATACATGGCCATAATAGTGTCCCTAGATACTATGTATTGACCGATATTGAAATTATTGTGTGAGATGTGTTCGGTTAATCAAATGAAATAGTTGGTTCAAAGCTTAGTCTACCATACAATTTCGATTAACTTTAACATTTTTTCACTAAGTGAAGGTTCAATCATAAGATACCTTCATTTATGCAAATTAATTTCCAAAAATATCAAAATCAAAAATATTTTGAAAATGGGGGGAGATTGTTGGAACATTTTCAAATATTTATAGTGTTCCAATAAATATAAATAAATAGGTGTAATTAATCAAAAATTATATTATTTGATTTTTGAAAAGAATTATAACTATTTAAATAATATTATTTGAATAGTTATGTGTTTATTTTAAAGATATTATTATTTAGAAAGACACCTATTGATGAAAGATATCTCTATGAAGAGACATGAAAATTCCTATAAATAGGAATGAGATTTCATTTGGAAATATACCAACAAATTCTAATATTCTCTTTCCTTTTTTTATTTTCTAATTGTAACACCCCTAACCGGTAACCGTCACCGGAATGGGGCTACGAGGCATTACCGAAAAAGATACAACTTTCATACATTCACACAATCACTCAAATCATATTCGAAGGTGTACCTTTGTAGCTTCAATTTATCAATTCTTGAATCATTAATACACAAAGCACAAAACAATTTATTAAACTCACATATAACCATTTTGTTATCTTATAACATGAAATACTATTCATATGATCAATTTCGAACACAATAACTGAATATTAATACATGCTAAATACATAGGCTTTATTCAATGTCAACTTTCATTTTTCTCTATTACTATACACGCATATAACATTTCATATAACCAAATCAATATGTCAATCATAATTTACATTTCACAACAAACACATTTCAAGTTTGTATTTATACATATAACATAATATACTCTTGTCTAATGCTATTAAGTGTCAAGACCGAATTTAAACATGATAATATCACTTAATATACAAGATAAATAGCATGTTTAGCCATCATATTTTCAAACAATCTACGAACTATTTCTAAGCATGATTATCAAATCAAAACATACCAAAATTTATATGCTAACATCATGACAAAATTAAAAATACATAATCAATTCATTTGCTCACCTATTCGGCTATCAAAATTAACCATTAAAGTCATACCAATTCCACCATTCAATCTTAAGTTAAAAATTTACCATTTGCATATCCAAATACAAATATTAACTTGTCACTTAATGACTATCCATTTGGCTAACAAAACATACCTCATACATATTATTTATTTACTAATGAGTACCGAATCAAAGTAACTATATTACTTCTATAATTTGTCGTTAACACTTTATACATATAACAAGAATCAAACATTAAACTAATTATCTTGACCTTTAAAAATCAAACCACAAACAAACATGTTATATGCATACGTATTTAATTTATCTAACATTAGCCGAATATACATGCACATCATTTACCAATTTCAAGCAAATTTTACAAGAAAAAATTTATATCAAATTTTTTGTCAATAATGGACCACACCAAATAACCAAATTCACAATATAGAAAAGTCATCTCATAGCTTATCAAGACATGTATCACATTTCACATAATAATCCATTTTCAATCTTAATAGCTGAATACATCCAACCATGATATCATGCATATCTCATGCATATCTTATATCATTAAAATTCATATTACCTTTGGACATGATCAATCTAAAACCAATTATTAGGCATATTACTCAACTCTATATCCAACTATAATTTCATCTATATGCAATAACCGAATGTACTTTAATACTCCATCACATAATAACACATAACAAAACATAACGATAAAATTCGCATATATTTATCTATGTATCAACCATAGCCAAATCACCAAAACCACAATCAAACATAACTATAATTCAAACAAACCTTGAAATCAAACTTAACAAAAAAACAAGTCATTTTCACATGGCTTATATATACACATATCAAAATCATCATATCCAAATATAATCTAGCCTATACATGCCATAGGTTCGAAATTCAACTTATAAAGTACCAAAAACAGTTGATAGTGTGATAAGCTTCTCTCATGATCCCCGAGCCCGTAACTAGTCTCCAAAATCTATAAGACAGAAGCAAACATACACACAGAGTAAGCTATCATAGCTTAGTAAGTCATAAGCAAATAAGACATTCAGTCACATTTATAATTCAATTTAACTAAACTAAAATAAACCATCATAAATTCACATACAACATATACTTTTATATATAAACTTTATGTTGGCCGAATATACAAATATCTATTATCAAAATATCATTCAATTCCAAAATCATAATATTATTATATAACCAAATATATATATAAACTTATATGCATATACTCATTAATCATCTCATAAGTATTCACATTTTATAATTATAAAACCGAAAATAACCATTCATATACGTTTGCACATAAATTACAAATATGATTTCACTTATACATAACCTTTGGCCGAATATATTTTTCATATACACATATATTTTCATTTGCATCATATATAATTTGCATCAAATATTAAATAACCAACTTACCTTATTTTCAAACAGGTAATCAACTATCTCATACCTAATCACTTTAGCTCGATTTACACATTCGATCACAACTTATCATTGCATGTTGAACCATTCAGAATTAAATAGGATACCCGGATAATCACACATATCGTACAATGCCAACGTCCCAGACGTGGTCTTACATGTAATCACATATCGATGTTGCTATCCCAGACAAGGTCTTACTCGCACACATATATCGGAATCACATATAGATGCCAACGTATTAAACGTGGTCTTACTCATACACATATATCGGAATCACATATCGATGCCAACTTATTAAACGTGGTCTTACTCGCACACATATATCGATGCCATGGTCTTCCTCGAACATCACATATCAAAATCCTATGTCATGACATTTATATCCTATCTATTCCTAAGGCTCATACGGGGCTTTCGGATGTCGTAACTCGATCAAATCAAACTCGTAACCATTGTTCCCAAACATTTATCATTTCGGCACATTCTCAAAACAATATTAACAATTCAATTTAGCATTTATAATATACATATATTGAAATTTACAACATCTACTTGCCTATAAACTTACCTCGGACAACAGTAATCGGAACAGAACGACTATTCGACAACTTTGTTTTTCCCCCAATCCAAATCCAATTTCTTTAGTTCTTGATCTGAACATATTCAAATTAAACTCATTCAAACATAAGTCTATTCAATTTATTCCAAAAACACATAAATGGGCAAATTACCATTTTACCTCTAACATTTTACACTTTTTACAATTTAGTCCAAATTGCACAAAACACAAAACATGCAAAAATTTGAGTACACCATGCTTAGGCCGAATCTTCCTTATGTTCATACAAGTCCATACATTTCATTTATTTCACATTTTAGTCCCTCAAATTATCATTTTTTCAATTTAGTCCTAATTACTCAAAATCATCAAAAATTTTAATATAAAACATATTAATCCAAAACATATCTTTCATAATTCATCAACTAACATCACAAAACTCAAATATTCATCAATGGCATAACTCAAACTATTCATCAAAATTAGAAATTCAAGCATGGGCTTTATACATTACACTGCAACGATCTCAAAAACATAAAAATTATCAAAAACCGAGCTAGTTACATACCTTGATTAAGCTATCAAATGGCCGAACCCTTAAACTCTTTATTTCTTTTATTTCTTACAACATTCGGCCAAAAGAATGAACAAATGCATGGATGTTTTAATTATTTTTATTATATTATATATATTATTTAATATATTATGTAACTAACCTTTGTTATAAAATATGAAATCATTATATATTATGTCTAAAACCGTCAATCACTAATTTATATGGTTTAATTGCAACATAAATACCTCATGCAATAAAGTCATCATCAATTCGGCCTCTTTTACAATTAGCCATCAAATTTTTATTTTACGCGATTCAGCCCTTTTTATTAAATCGACACTCAAACGGCAAAATTAAAATACGAAAATTTTACAGATACAAATTCACACATAATAAGCACAGAAAATAATTTTAAAATATTTTTCTGACTCAGATTAGTGGTCTCAAAACCACCGTTCCGAATAGGGTCTAAATGGGGCTGTTACACTAAGATTATTAGATTATTTTATAAAGTATTACTGCAGAAATCCTTTATAGAAATTGAGTTTCTTATCATACATTGCTCAGTGTGTAGTGGGCTATTCTCGTCAGTGCAAAACGCAAATAGTCATTGGTTTCATTGTATCCTCGAGGTTAATTTGCTTGAAACTCGTTTGCATACCGAAGACAAGTGGTGGCGAATATAACCTTAAAGATAATGGTTTGATACACGCCTTGGAGCCTTGTCCTATTTATTCTTCTATTCGAGTTCCGTTTGTGTGTTCGAGATTTTCCTTACCGAAGATTTGTACTGACATTTATTGGACTTGGACCCCTATTTAATATTTAGAGTAAGCTTTCTTCATCTATTACAATGTACGTGCTCTTTTTGTTCTATGCTAGAGTTCTTTAGAATGGTCAACCACTCGACAATAGTGATGGACTTTAGAAGAATGATGACATATATGGACATTTGTGGCATTTGATTTGAAATTATGATCATAAAGATTCAAAAAATATTTATATTTTAACATTTTAAGGTAATATATGCGTATATTAATATTTAGATATCCACACTATTTAAAAAAATTATTTGTAAATTAAGATATTAGTCAAAAACAAATAATTTGTCTTGATGAAATAAAAATATTATTGGTTATAAATAAATAGATAGAAATAATGAATAAACAAAATGAGAGAGGAAAAAATGTATTTTATTGATCAATGGAATTATATACAAAGCTTCTCTAAAAGTTTCTATTTATAGATATAAGAAATATAAATAAAGTATAAATATACTTCTAATGACTACTAGAATTTAAAACACATCGAAACTTATCTTAATCTTGATGGACATACACCTAATAAGATTTCATAACATTATTTAAATTATCATTTAAATTGAAATAATATTATTTTTATTATTTAAATAATTTGAAAAAAATAATTTATCTAAATTTATCACTTAAAAGAAAGACCTAATTTCAGGCTCAAGCTCTAATGATTTATAAAATTTTAAAATATTTTTATTTTTAAAATTTAGTACTTTTTTTTGTTATTTTATACTTTTAAATTTATTATTTTGTAATTTAAAAATATATATATTTGTGTTTGGAATTTTTGTAATTTTTTAGTTTTTCAGCCTAAAAAATAATAGTAAAATTCAGAAGTTGGTTTCGAACTGCAACCGCTTGGCACTCATCAAAGGTTCTTATATTTGAGACCCAAAATCTAACCGCGGTGATCAGCAATCCTCTCCAATATTTTCACCTTTTTTTTTTTCAATTAATTTCTCAAAAAGAAACTAAAAACCTAAGTGACGCCGAAATTTACTACAAGATGCCGAAGAAGATGGGTGTAAACAGCAAAGCCGAGGCGGCGCGTGCGCGCAAGAGCGCCGCCGAATCCGATCGGAAAGAGCGTGAAGCACGGGAGAAAGAAGAGAATTACTGGCGCGAAGCCGAGGGTCCCAAATCCAGGGCGGCCAAGAAACGCGAGGAAGACGCAGAGAAACGAGCTGAAGCCGCTGCTCGCCGTGCGGAGGCGCGTCGTCAAGCGGAGATGGAGGAGAAAGAGATAGATAAAGCGATGAAGAAACCAGATAAGAAGGCGAACCGTGTGGCAATTCCCGTCCCTAAGGTGACGGAAGCGCAACTGCAGGAAAGGAAGGAGGGGGAGCAAGCGGAGATGGCGAAGAAAGCGGAGGAGGCCAAGAAGAAGCAGAGTCGGACGGCGGCGGAAGAAGAGTATGAGAGGATGGTATTAGTGACGAATACGAATAGGGATGATTCGCTGATTGAAGCAAGGAGTGTGGAGGAGGCGATTGCGCAGATGGCAGTGGCCGATAACCTCCCCGCCGATCGCCATCCTGAAAGGCGGCTTAAGGCTTCCTTTAAGGTTCAGTACACGCCGCATTGTTGCTTTTCTGGATTTTCAACTACTCTCCCAATTAGATTATTGTTTATAGGATAGTATGTTTTGATGCTCTAATCTGACTGCATAGCAATAAATTCATTGATGAATGAATGTAGGCATTTGAAGAAGCTGAACTTCCCAGGCTTAAGGAAGAGAAGCCGGGTCTTACTCACACCCAATACAAGGATCTGATATGGAAACTATGGAAGAAATCTCCAGACAATCCTCTAAACCAGGCAAGTTTATAGCCTATTGTCTTAGCCCTCTGATAACTGGAAATGATCTGATGGGTTGGTTTGGTTAGGTTTAGATCACTACCAATGAACATTGCTAATGTTCCTAGTGGTTAAAATCATTTTTATTTTTCACTTGCAGATGTCCGAGTGATCGATGCAAAATTTTCCTCAGGCGAGTTTTCTTTGGAACAAATTGTCTGCAGAGATACCTTTTGCTGTTTATAAACTTGTGTGTGTGTTGGGGGAGGGCTTATCTGATTAACTTTATGTGCAGTGTCTGCTAAGTGCTGAAAACTAAATAAAAAATTATTTGTAGAATAATCTGGCTCTCTATTATTACTGTTCAAGATCCTATCTATGTGTTTAGTTAGTTTAACTTGGTTTGTGCAAATTACTGATTAATTTTTTATTATAATAAAGTTTTTACATTATATGCATGTGATCAAAAATTACTTAGACTTGCTGCTGAACTAGCCTCAGTTATCTTAACTCTAGGATCGGAATCTGGATTGAATAAGAAATTTTGATGCTGCAAGTTTGTGAAATGTTATTTATCTTGCTGTGCAACAATTAGATCTTGATGCATCTATTCAGATTTGGGAGTGTATTCTTGTGGTTAAATGCTGAACATTGTGGAGCTTTTTGGCACGAGCTTGTTGAAGATGCTTTACTGAAAATACCATTTGATTTCTCTCGATCAAAGACCATAATGCCTTAGATCCAGTAGGGTCAAGTTACTAGTAATTGGGCAACCGGCATTAGCTCAAAGTGTGCTTTAACTGCTTTATTTTAATGATCATACCAGGCAAAGTCTGTTAGTTGATTGGCAGTTTTTTAACTATGTGATTAAGTTCCTGTTTTAACTTTCAAGGATGAGCTAACCAAGAAGACTCGTTACGTTTTAAGTACTATTGATACTTGGACATGGGTGTGAGACTCGAATATAGTATGTTTACATGAAGAGTTGGATTTTCAGTGGTCTTAGGACGAATTCACCTCAAAATTATGTTTGATTTGCGTATGATGCAACAAACTCTTGTTTTTCTGACTTAGAAACCTGTACCTATTTAGGATATCTTTGAAAAAACATGTTTGGTGACTTTGACATTGATTAAGATCCTGTAAGATCCTGTCAAAATTATATGGCTAAAAACTATTTTTTAGGCCTAGTACCTAAATTTAGAAATAATAAAACAATATTTTTTTGGTACCTAACTAATACAATTAAAATATAATGATGTGAGTCATTAGTATAATGACATTTGATAGTCTCATATTTTGACATATAATTTTTTTTATAAATTTTAAATTTTTGCCACTTGTCAAAATTTTATGTTGTTATATGTTATCATGCTATTGATTTTAGTATATGTCAATGTATTTAAACAGTAATAGTTAGATATCTAAAAATGCATTAAGTTGGCTAAAATTAGGTACCAGTAAAATTGAAAAAGAAATGTTTAAATATCAAGTAGGGGATAAATAGTCAGATTTAGTACCTCCATATATATCAATCTTAAAATAAAAACACAGAGGAGGTTCTTGAGTTGCTTGTAAAAACTTTTTTTCCTTTAATAATAAGTAAATTATACTTAAAGTTATTAAATTATTAATAAATTTATATTCTAGTCACTCAACTTTAAAAATTATATATTGGTTATTGAATTATTTGAAAGTTATAAATTGATTATTAAATTAATTGAAGTCATAAGCGTAATCAACGTTAGATGGGTTAATAAATTTATAATTTGATCCCTCAATAATTAATAATTTATAATTTAATCACTCAATTATTAATAAATTTATAATTTGATCACTCCTATGTTTCATTAAATAAAATGTGATATTAAGTCATTTTATATCCTCAACCAAATAAAAATCTTAGATTTTTTGCTTTAATCCAATTAATTAAATAAAAAGTATATTGTGAAAAGAAGGGTTGATGAACTTTATTAATGAAATAAGAAGTGTTTAATTACAAGATAATCTAGTAGTACATCTCTTTGATTAATTTTTGTTTTTTTGGTTGAGAAGAAGCAGGAACAAAGGAATTACATTAGGCTATCTAACCAATGACAATTATCCAATAATAGCAGCCTCAAAATCTCATGAGGAGGATTATCGTAAGTTTTTAAACAGTAGCCAACCCTTAGAAATTGCAGCTAACCATCAGCTACTGTGTTCCCTCTCTCTGTACATGTTGCACTTTAACTATCCAGTCCCTTTTGAGCATTCCCTTGGCAGCGCGCAAAACTCCACTTCCCTGATTCTCTGCCTCGCATCCTAGGAGCATCTGGACAGCAGTTGCACTATCAATTTCCAACACCACTCGTCGACCGCCCATTTGCCAAGCCTGCACCAAGCCATTTTAGACATCCCAAGCTTTTATTTCCATCACCTTATTTCCATCACCGAACATATCTCGATACTCCTGGAATAACCCCGCAACTATTGTCCATGAGAATCTCGAATAACCCCGCCACTAGCTGCTATCCTATCGCCAGTTCTGAGGGCTCCATTCGAGTTCACCTTGTACCATCCATCTGCTGGCCTTTCCCATTTCTCCACCCTACGTTCTCCCCTCCTAGTGATAGAATTCAAGCTATTAGTCCCACATCCCATCACTCCTTCCTTCGGCTCAGAACCCCATCATGGTCTTTGTAGTAAGTCAAACAGCATCCCATTTCTCTGTTTCCAAAGGTGCCAACAGACCGCTCCAAAGATCACCTCCTAGTCCTGTGAAGCCTCATCTGACAATTTTTAGATTATTTTATATAAAAATAAATTTAAAAATATAATAAATCAACTACATTAAAAACATTAAAATAAATATTTCCTAATAAATTAAAAAATATTTTTTCCTTAAATAATATAAAATGATTACAACTTAATAAGCTAATGTCTCTAAAATAATAGTAAAATTAACAATAAAATAAGATTTATGCAATATCTATCCAAACAATAAAAAATAAATATTAGCAATATAATAATAGAATGATAGTAAATAACAATAAAATAGAAGATTTGGGTCAAGCTAAAAATTTTATATGAGGCATAGTTTATCTAGAAAATAGGCTTTATCTTTTATCTAAATTCAATTTTCAGGCTTATAAATTTGTTTAAATTTCTCTCACTTTTTAGACGAGATTTTGAGCTTAGATAAATAGTTCTACCCATAATTAAGTTAAAAATGATTAAATTATAAATTTACTAATGGAGTGATGATGTTACAAATTTGCTGGTTCCCACATCTAACATTGGTTAAACTAACTTTTGTAAATAACTTGTTGAAGTTAAGTTACTATAAACTTATTAATAATTTAGTCTTTTAAGTACACCCCTTCTTCAAATGGTGTTTTGAGTGAGATTAGCTATATAGCTTGCTTTTTATTTGTTCATTTGTGTTTTTTTATTTCTGGGTTTATGGTTTTCGATGACAATGAGTCTAGAAACTCCACACATCCAGGGGTAGTTCAACTCAAGAGATTAACTATTTAGCTCCTCTTTTCTCAAATTCCGTAGAGAGAACCCTCAAATGGGCTTTCAGATTTCAAGCCCTTTCATGGAACAATGCAATAGATGTTTGAGGCTTTGAGCTATGAGCCATTAGAAAGCAGGGAAACTATAAAAAGTGCTGCCTGTGATAGAAAAAAGCATGAACCGTCTTTGCATTTAGACAAGTGAAAGGATATATATATATATATATATATATTATTTACAATTTTTAATGATTTTTAAGAATTTGTATACTTTAGTCCCCTGAAGTACACATTAAGCCTTTGGATTTAGGGATATTGAAGTTGTAAAATATTAATTGGAGGGTTTTTCTTTTTTTGAGTTGAATTGAGGCTAGTTAGGAGCTTAAGCGTGGGCACTTGATATCTTGTTGTAACCACTTCACCAAACTGAAGTAACTGCTTTGCCAATTGGGAGAATGTGTACACATACCACTGCCCACTAATTGATTTAAAGCTCTGTCCTTGTCCTCCCCAATCAAACATCAAATTCCAAAACCCTAAAATCTGAAAAAAATAAAAATAAAGGACCTCGTTATGAAATGGAATGGTGGCTGAAGCTTGTTAGATATAATCTGAATCATGGGTGGAAATGCAAAGATCAATTGCAGAATTATGTCTTATCTGAGTGGCAAGACAGTGAAGAACAAAACCATAATAGTTGGTCTAAAATCTGATAACTGCAGCCGAGAAATGCTGCTCCAGTTACTCTGCCTGCTTGTCAAGCCGGGTGACAATGTTTTAGCCGTACATGTCCAACAAATGAATGATGCTTTCGATCCCAACACTTTCCACATCCATGAAGATCTCTGTAAATCCAAACAGGTAAAAGTATGATTTAAGATAATCACATTACGGAACTGGACTTTTATTTATCTATTTGCCGATGCAGGTTGATTTTCTTGTTAAAATCTGTACTGGAAACTCCTACATCTCGGTGTTATCTCATCAAGTTCGAGAACATTATGCTACAATCCTTGCAATTGGATGCAACATTTCAGGGTAATGAGAAGACTGTTTAATGTTTAATGAATTTCCATGTGTTTCTATCTGATATTTCCATGGTTTTTGTTTTCTGTAGGCCAAAGGATTTGGCTGTAAGCACTTGTCTTAAAAGTTTGCCTCCCACATGCACCCTTTTGGTGATGGACGGTGCTGGGAGAATTGTAATCCGACAGCAGGGAACTTCCCAGCAAGGTTCTGCAGGTGTACCTTTTCAACCTTGTTTATCATCTTCCCAGGCAAACTCTGTGGTTGATCAATCGACAAGCTCCCGTCAGTTACAAAAGTCGTTGACGGTACCATTGTCTTCAGCATCACCGTCAACGTGTCGAATTGATAGCGAAGGACATTACATTCTCAAGAAGAAAGTTCCTGAACATCAGTTTAAAAAGTCATTCACTATGCCATCTTCTTCTGCATCATCGTCATCCACATGGCAAACCAGTGGTGGAGGCCAGCAGAATCTGAAGAAAAATGTGAATGTGACGAGGAGGTTTTGCAGAGTGGCATCCCAAGAAGCAGTGTGGTCCTGCAGACGGTTTAGACTGGAAGAGCTCAGTGTTGCCACGGATAATTTCAGCCCCACCATGGTGATTGGGAAGGGAGGAAATGCTATGGTGTATCAAGCTAATCTCGAGGATGGTCATGCTGCAGCTGTGAAAGTACTCAAAACCACACGTTGGTCTGCAAAGGATCTTCTTCGAGAAGTAGAGACATTATCCAGCATAAATCATGAGAACATAGTTGAGATAATTGGGTACTGTGATAGCAAAGAATTGCATGCAATTGTTTATAATCTTCTAAATGGAAGCTTGAAACAATGTTTAAAACAACTCAAGTGGGCTGAGAGGATGACTATTGCAATTGGTGTAGCCAAGGCCCTGGACTACCTTCACCATTCTTGTGACCCTCCCATCATTCATAGAAATGTGAATCCATCTAACATTCTTCTCTCTGATAATTGGCAACCGCAAGTAAGTATACACCCATGTTCAAATGTCTTTGATGCTTAATAGACAGTTTCTCTTTCAATTCGGCTTCTACTCTTAATACAGCCAACAATAGAACCTTAAATCTGAAGTGTATGCTGAGATATATGCATCTGTTTCAAGATGCATTTTATAAAGCGAAATAACTTTACCTACTCGCAACTTATGCCGGATATCTTTTGTAGCTCTCGGGTTTTGGAGCAGCTGTAGTGCATAATCAATCTTATCAAGTCTCGGCAAACACAAAGCCAATTGACATTGTTAGGACATTTGGATACTTGGCACCAGAATACATGGTGTGTGGAAAGATTGATGAAAAGATAGATGTTTATTCCTATGGGGTTGTGCTACTGGAACTTATTACAGGGAAAGACGCTATTCAAAGCAACCAGAGAAACCATGAAAGCTTGGTGCTTTGGGTAATATATTGACATGTTATACCATAAATCAAGTTTTTATGTCTAAAAGCTTTAAGTTTTACGGTGTAACTATCTTTCAGGCAAGATCTTTACTACGGTTTGGCCTATGTGAGCATCTAGTTGATCCTTTCTTGAACCAAAATTACAAGAAGGAAGAGATGGAAGTAATGATGTTTATAGCACGCCTTTGCCTCATGCATTCATCTTCCCAAAGGCCAACAATGAAGATGGTGAAATTTCTTTTTTTATTTTTAGATAAATTTTGCTTTTCAATCACTTCGGTCATCGTCTATCATCTTTGAATTCTACCATAATCAATTAATATAGAGCTGTACCGATCAATGAGGATCATGTTATTTGCTTTGTTTGGACAGATACTAAGGTTATTTGAGGACTCAGAGTACTGGCTAGAGATGCAAAGGGAGAAAGATCAACTCCTAAATGGACTTGGTTCCATAGGTGAAACAGATATGTTGAGACGATACGGGTTATCAAGTGTTGGAACCATGGCATTGGACGATACCTAGATAAGTCATAAAAATTTCCTATCTTTTTCCGAACTAAACTGGATCTGCTCATGCAAAATAGATGACCATCCAACCAAATTTGATCTCTTCTAACCTATGCGGCCTGTAAATATATATCAATTATAGGCCAGAATGAGCTAATTTTCTACAGCTTTCTCGCCCATGTCTATGACATCATATATGCAGCAATGTAAAACCTATTCTATTTTGCTATCTATTCTGGCTTCCAGCTTTGTGCTGTAACATCTTTTATTCCTTAGAATCTGTTTCTTTATATCCATAAATTCCAGTTGGAAATCCTGGTTATAAGATTACATTGGCAACCTGCCTATTTTCTAGATACTAGATTCTTGTTTTGGCAAAATGCAAGCAAACCAATCTCTTACTGTTCTGCTACAAGCAGATAAAATTTTATATGGTTCATTAATTTTTAAGGCACTCTATGTGTTAAGCATCTGGCAGCTGGGAAAAATTGATAGGGGATACGAATCTTGGTTCACCACCGTAGAGTGTAAAAGCTGCCAACTTTGAAGCAGTTTGTGTCGGGTGGAACGAATCCCAGAACAAGTATTCATTGCGATTTGAGCAAAGATCAGATATGGGAGAACAAGAGCCTTGTGCATTCAATGTGCCGCTTCCACAACATGCTGTTTTCACAAATTTAAAATCTGGGAAAACAAATGAAAGTTAAAATGAAGATCATTAGATCATGTTTACACCGTCTATTAATAGTATCATTCGACTGAGAAAAGCTTACTGAATGCTAGAGCGTTATCGATGACATTCAGTGTCATATCAACTATATTTCCAAGAGAATACTTTATGTCCTTGAATTCTAAACGGAGGTTGCCCAAAAGGAGCTCCATTGTTGAAAAGAAAGCCCTTGCTTGGTTGTTCAACTCCTCCAAACATTCACCGTTAGCTTGATAAATCCTTTGAGATGGGCAACACCCAAGTGCTGGAACACTTACTATGCCAAACTTCCTTGCCCCGAGACTAATTAGGTTCTGCATGGACAAATATTATTTCTTGTTAAGCATGACATAGTTGTTCATTTTAAGCTATGTTACTCGGACTTCAGGTACGTTTCCTGCATATACTCAAATTTTCGATGCTTTTCACATATCATACTCATATATGTGTTAGACGTGGTTAAGTTTGGGGAAATGAAGAATCCAGGTAAGATACATTTTTGTGATTATACCTTAGGATCTCTTAAGTGATGGTGATGATAATTCAAACAAGAAGAAAGAATGAACTCTCACCCTCAAATGTTTCTCATATACGAGTCCTAATTTGGGTATGAAGTATTCTTTTGGTATCGGGTTGCTTGAATAGTAATTATTCATAATGTCATTGCTACCAATGCTGATGAAGAACAGAGACTTGGAGAGAAACTTCTCGGTTTCTAATGGACCTTTGAAAGTCAAGAGATCATTGTGAACTGTAGAGAATTGGAACAACTGTTCCTCCATTGTGATAACATTCTTTTGCAGAGGCTATGGAATCAATATAGGAAATGTTAATTGACAAGAAATATTGAGCAACCAATGTTAGTTCATGCTTTGCAGAAATTAAGAGGACTTACTGTTGTTTGTCCGGTCGAGCCAAGAAGGCCACATCCTGCGGATGAGAAGTTTATACCTCTGAACTTACGTATCTTAATCGAAAATTTTACGTTTTGAGAAAAAAATGGTGGTGGGCTTTTCTTGAAACCAAATAGTTTAGCTGACAATGAAACCATCAGACAAGACAAAGCGGAGTTAATGTAATGATGAATGATCACATGTTAAAGCATATCTATAACAGGGAAGGACTGAGTAGTAGTAAATGGTATACTAACCAAGAAAATCAGCAGTATTGAAGCCATTGCTGAACCTGCCAGTTGGTATGGCAAAAGGGAAATCGATCCCATGGTGTGGGAAGTTAGCTTTTATGGTACTTTGAGGCAAATAATTGTTGGTTCCAACATCAGATGTGGAGTCTCCTAGCACGAAGATGGCTGGCACCTCTGCATTTACTGATTGAACAACACCTATGACCAATGAGAATACTACAAACACAAACCTTTTTTCCATGGGAAATCGAGGACCGTTTTCTCTATATTTTTGTAATATAACCTTCATTTTACCACGTTATATGCAAACTAGTCATAAGAAATACCGTCAAGGTAGTCAAAACTAGGACATTATATATTTATATTATTGTATTGTGGGTAAAAGTACCATAAACCCTTCATACTATATCTTGGATTGCATTGTCCCTGGGTAAATTAGTCTCTCTATATTAGATGACTGAGCAAAATAGTATTACCGTTAAAATTGCATGTTAAATATTTGTTTTGGTAATTATATGTAAGGCATAGCCCTCAAACTTTATATATTTATTCAATTTAATATTTACTTTTTAATTAGAAGTAAATTAGAAAATTTTTAAACTAAGGCTAAAGGGTCAAAAGGCATTAATAACAAACTAAAAAAAAATTGAACCCTTTTAAAATTTAAAAATGATTAAAAATATCATAAAAATTGTAAACAAAATTTTGCTCACTCATTTAACTCATAGAGAGTCTAATCAATGAGAAAGTCAGGATGTTAATATTAGGGGGCCAAGCTAAATTTTTTTCTTCTTTTCTTGCTAAGCACCAATATGAGGAAGAAAAATGATAAAAGTCTGTTCATCTTTTCTTTTCTTTATATATATTATTATATTACTTATAAAATATTATTATTTTGAATAAAATATTAAATAAATATTAAATTATTATTTAGCAAAAATATCATTCAAAAGTCATCATGAATGATTTAACTTCTTGAAAAAGATTTTCCCTTTGTTTTATCAAGAATAACTTTTTAATATTTTTAAAATACTATAAAAATATTAGAAGGGCTTACTTACATTTTTGGAAGAGCCATAGTAAATTTATAAAAAACTAAATTGAAAAAAAATTAAACTTCGGAAGACATGGCCTGCTGGCTTCTACTTGGTTCCATCTTTGGGTCTAATTTATCTATTTTTTTAGTAAAAGAGTTAAAATGCAATGTAGGACGGGTTTTTCTTGTACTTACTCCTTGTATTGTGCCATTGGGTGGAATGTAAGATTCCATGGCCGGATTGACCTTTTCTTCAATCCATCTTTCTCATCATTGAGCTATTTGGCTTTTCTTATGAAAAAAATAAGCATAAATTTCATTTGTCTCTATATTTTGATGCAGAGTTGTTTATGCTAACATTTGATGTTTCTCAATAGTGTCTGCAAATACACTGCTTATTTATCACAGAAATTGAGCCTTGTATTATTTCCTCAGCAAAAAGAATGTTCTAATTTAATACAATTATTTTCATTTCTTTAGATACAAAACCAAATACAGATTCTGGTGAAACAAAAAATGAAAAGAATTGAGGCATTTTATAATTGACTAATGGTTGATTCTCAACAATTTGGGCTACTGGAAATGTTTCAAAGAGGCCTTGTGCTTCTTCCTTGGGCTCTGCCACAAAGCAAAGCATTCTTTGGAATGAGATATTCATCCCTGAGTGAGTTCACAGGTGTATAAACTCTCAAGTAAAATTGCTGCCCAAGATATTGCCTTGCCCAAAACTCACTTCTCACATTCCACATTCCAACATTATCAAGAGCCATGTAAATAGCAGTCCATGATTTAGGATATACCTGCAAACAAACACCAATTCTTTTAGTTTCCTGAAATATGATGGAAATGGTTGAGTAAAAACGTAATAATCTATCAAGTTTCTAACCTGTGTGGTGGATCGTGAAACCGCATCTCTTAAATTGTATTCTTCACGACTGTCTGGAGTCCACACTCCTCCATTCATGCTGCCATTGACAAATAACGTTAAGTTGAGTGAAAAAAAAAACATGGGATTTGCATAAGAGAAACATAGGATTTTGACTAGTATTCAAGTTCTTACCCAACAACCCAAAAGGCATATCCATCAATATGCCATGTCTGGACAATGTTTTCATGGTTCTCAAACACAATTTCCACAAAAGCTCGATAATCAGCACCCATAACCGATGTGTCAAGGTACATGTTTTGACCGGTTGGGTTATCTGGGATGCTTCCAACTCGAAAAACACCTCCAATCTTGAAGTAATCGGCTAGCTTCAAAGGGGTATCAGTTGGAACAAAAGACACACTGTTAACAGCGTATCTTTGCTTCCCATTGACTTGAGCAGCTGAGCTCACTAGCTTGATTGTTCTAGTAATGTTAATGAGACCATAGTGGAATGAACCCTGCGGATTCGGCCTTGGTCCACTTGCGGTCAGGTTGGTCCTGAAATGCACCGAAACGGAAAACTATAAGATTAAGATCATCAAAAAAAGAGGGGGGAGGGGGGGTTCAAATATGTATGAAATGAAGTTTTTACCTGATGGATCGAGCCTGGTTAAGAGACCAATCGATTTGGTCGGTTGGTCCAGCAGGAATAGGGCCAGACACTGCCTTGTTGGAGTTACTGTAATGAAGGGTGGCAGTGGTGGAAAGGATGTTGTCAGTGAAACGAGTTGAGGCCACGATGTAGAAATCCTGGGCAGCTTGATCCATAGTAACAAGCACAGAATAGGACTGACCCACGTGGACATCAAGTGATTCATAGATGGTCTGAACAGTGTGGGTCCCCTCTACTTCCACCAGCTTCATTTTGTGACCCTGAATGCGGAAATTCAATGAATTTTGAAGCCCAACATTTGATATCCTAAACCTGTAAGTTTTGCCTGTCAAGAATATAAAACACAAATTGTTGTTCATCATCTTTTCAATGCAAAAAAGCAAATCGAAACTTTTCAAATGTGCAGGGAAAAGTGCACCACCTTGTTCAACTGTGAAAGAAGCACCATTAGGCCCATGACCATTGATTAGAATACCATCAGGGAAGGGAAGCTTATGACCACCATCTAGCATAGCTTTCAATTGCTGCAATAAAATTACTTTGATTTAGAACAATATATATGAAAACAATGAAAGTTGTTTTCATGAGATGGTAAGTTTATGTTGTAATTACCCTGTGGTCATTTTTGAACCAGTCGCCAATAAGAAGGGTGAAATCGCCAGCAGGGTCAGTGAAAGGGACTGGGATTCTGGGCCTACTGAGGACCCTGATGCCTCCAAAGCCGCCAGCCGCTTTGTGGAAAGCAAGAGAAGGGAAATAGAAAAAGCTACCGATTTGATCTTTCACTTGTAAAATGTAAGTGAAATTCTTGCCTGGTGGAATGGGGCATGTAGTTCCATACACTCCATCCTCGTACGAGTTTCTCCTTTGTTGCAACCCATTCCTGTTTCATATAATTAAAACCCAAACTCAGATACAAACAAAGAATGTTTCCAACATATGAATGATGTTCATTTGGTAAATTACATACCATGATAGAAGAAAAGGTTCATCCAGGTTGTTCTGGACGTTAATAATGAGATTGTCATTGGTAACAGAATAGATATCAGGCCCTGGAAATTGTCCATTAATGAGAATTCCCTGAAAAAACGTCCCTTTCAGCATATTGAAACAAGGAAACTAATGGATGAATAACTTATAGCTGCAGCATAACAAACCTGCTGGCGAACCCCAAGTGGGAAAATATCACCGTAAGTAACATTCCAGTCGAAGAACCTGTAAGGACTCTCAGCCTTAACAACAACAGCAAGAGCAAACAGGACAACATATCCTTGCCAAAAGCTCCATCCTTTACACATCATTATGTGATGTCTCTGACTGTGAATAAGATTTAATTGCACAACAAGAAGGTTACAAGTTCCAAGGTGGCGAACAGCAAATAATGAATAAAAGAATTAACCCAAAGAAACACAGAAGAAGAAATGAATGGAATTGTGTTGGAGAATTTGTTCATTCATGTTTTTATAGTGGTGCAAAGTGTCCAGTAGAGTAGGAGTGAGCTGTCCAATAAGGAATGGACACGTAGGATACTTGTGTATGGAAACGAAAGCAGGAAATCACGGGGAAAGAGTGTAGCGTGAGGGGCTTGAATTGATAGATATGATTGAGCTGTGGGACGCGATTTGTGCAATAGACATACACGCCATTTCCACCTTAAGGAAGATCCGACGGCTGGTAACGCAATATAAGTTTGGAAGGATGATATGACTGTAACGCGGTGAATGTAATGAAATATGGGTTTTTTGACAGAATGATGACAGTGAGCTTCATATTTGTGGTTTCGTTGACTAAATGAGTAGTCAAAATATTCATACATACCTTCCCAATAATATTCAATTTTTTATATGTAAAGTCGAGTATTTCGCTCAACATTACCAAAATGAATTTGCTGTATTTGATTAAAATAATGAGTTTAAGATTGGAATAGGAAAATATATGATCGGAATGTGGAACATGGTTTCATCGTTTTGTCATTTAAAAATGATTAGTGGAGACATTTGCTTAAACAAATCTAAATCTCAGGCTTTCTATCCATCTTCACACGCTTTTAGTAATCATTGCATTCAAATTATCACTTCTGTTTCAAGCAATTTATTAATAAAATTTTCATATTCTATACTAAAATTTTATCTATTTTTACCTGGCAAGTAGGTAGTGTCCCTCATATTGACATATTATTTTATCACATCAACAAATTTTTAAAAATAAAAAAATTCCAAAATAAATAAATTTATTATAAGGATTTAAAAATCACATTTAAGGTGAACCGAGACAAATGATGTAATTTTTCAAATAATTATAAAAAATATTTAAAAATAATTAAGAATTATAAAAATTGTAAAAATATTAAAATTTAATTATTTTTAAAAATTGCAATAAATGTTCAAATTGCAAACTAATTATCATCAAGTTAAATTTTATTTAAATATTTAATAATTATTATGATAAATTACTATAAATATAAATAAAATAACAAATAACTAGAAAAATAATTAGGGATGACCAAAAAAAACCCAAATCTGACGAGTTTCGACTCGACCCAATTCGTTGGGGCCATATTTTATTTTTTTTAGAAAACCAAGTTCGGGGTGGGTCTAATTAGAAAAGTAGTTGTGTCGGGTTGGGTTTAAGGTAAATCCACTCTGCCTCGCCTTGAGATATTTATAAAAATGCCCCTATTATATATACATATATTAAGTTTTTGCTTTCAATAAATAAATATATAAATAATATTTATTAAGTTCTAAGTTTATATCCAAAAATTTAATTTTATTTGCTTAAAAATAAAAAATAAAATAATTAAATTAAATTTAAGTTCGGTTGGGTTAGGGCTGAATTGGGTCTACTATTAAATTTTAGGTTTGGATCAGATTTTTTTCTTAAGAACCGAGATCGAGGCAGGGTCAGGGTGGATTAATCAAGCTTCATGTAGGGATCAAAACGAGTAAAAATCCACCCCATCCTGCCCTATTTCCTTCCCTAAAATTAATGTAAAATTTTATGTAAGTGAATGGTTTTAAGCAATTTTTATCCAACAGTTTAGCAAGTATATCATCGAATCTCTATAATTATTAAAAAAACAAAAAACTATATCTATAATATAATTTACTAGAAATATAGTCTAAAATGTTAAATTTTAAATATGGCAAGCCACGTGTACTTTATGCTATTTATTTATTACTTTTTTTGAATTTTTAAAATTTTTTGAATGTTCTTATAATTTTTACATTATTTGTTAACGTGACATATAAGACAAATAATATCATGTCAGCACAAAGTACATGTGGACTATCACGCAAGTTGTCACGCCAACATCATTAATAAATTAATATTTTAGTCAATATTTCTATTAAAGAAGGGATAAATCTCAAAAACATACATGAATTTTGGTCTAATATGTAATTTTATACATGAACTTTAATACTGTGCAATTTTATACATAAGCTTTTGAGTTGATCCAAATCTCACAAATTATTAACACAATTATTGATATAACATCATTTTATGTTTATATATTACATACACATATAATTATATTTATCTAATATAAAAGTAAATTGATGTATTTATTTCTTTAAATGTGTATGATTGAATCGAAATTAAGTTTGATGTATACATTTGAACCACAATCAAAGTTTTATGCGTATAATTGCAGCAAATCAAAATTCATGTATCAAATTGCATATTGAATCAAAGCTTATGTATAATTTTGAGATTTATCCCTTAAAGAAAAGTGATTTGACTCTTTTGAAAGATTAATCGTCAAATTTAACTAAATAAAATAAAATTCAAATTGACAAAAATATAAACATTGAAGGGCAATATTTACGATTCTACATTTAAAATAAAATTGTGGTTATTAGTATAATAAAAAATTATTCAATAACTTACAATATAATTTTAATAAGAAAAATGAATATCATAGGAAAGCCTAATGTATACAAAACCACTACTAATATATATATATATATATATATATATATATATATATATGACATCAAATATATATTATTTAAATCTCTAATTGAATTGGTGTCATAAGTCAATTTGGTATCAACTTAGTTAAGAAAATTACTAAAATATCCTTCATATTCAAAATAAGTTATATTATTAGAGGATATTTTAATCATTTATTTAAAAAATATGCATATGATGTAATTTTGAATCTATGCTAATTACATTAAAAACCCTTAATTTATCATTCAACTAAAGTTTTAATTTAATATATTTTAATATATTTTAATTCTATCACGCACACCTTATTACCTCCATCAAATTTATATATTTATACTATTATTTAAACCCCTGACCGAGTTGGTGTCACGAGTCAACGGAGCACCAACTTGGTTAGGAAAATTTCTAAAATGTCCTTTTATATTTAAAATAAATTAAGTTATTCAAGGGTACTTTAGCTTTTTATTTAAAAAGAATAAAATACACATATGATATTTGAATTCATGTCATCAATTGCACTAGGAAAGCCTTAATAATTTATCACTTAACCAGAACTTTACTTTAATATTTTATTACATATTTTATATATACTATTATTTAAACTCCTGACCGAGTTGTTTGTGTCATGAGCCAACCAGGCACCAACTCGATTAGAAAAATTACTAAAATGTCCTTTCATATTTAAAATAAGTTATTTTATTGAAAAACAATAAAAAAAATACATACGATAGGATTTGAATTCATGCCAACTACATTAGAAAAATCTTAAATTTACCACTCAATTAAAACTTTATTTTGATATTATTATACATTATAATTTTATTATACACACTTTTATGACCTTCATCAATTGTATTTTTATTTATATTATTATTTAAACCATTGACTGAATTGATATTATGAGTCAACCAAGCACTAATTTGATTAGGTAGATTATTAAAATATCTTCTCGTATTTAAAATAAGTTATAATATTAAACAGTAATTTAATCTTTTATTTTTACAAAAATAAAAATATGCGTATGATGATATTTAAATCCATGCCAATTGTATTAGAAAATATTAAAGTTACCATTCAACCACAATTTTATTTTGATAACTTTGTAAACATTTTAATTTTACTATTCACACTTTATTACATCATCAAATCTATATATCTATATTATTATTTAAATGCTTGGGTGAGTTGGTGTCACGAGTCAACCCGACACCAACTTAGTTAGAGAAATTACTAAAATATCATTTCATATTTAAAATAAATTATATTATTTGAGGCTATTTTAATCTTTTAATTTAAAATAATAATAATAAAATATACATTTGATGAGATATGAATTCATACCAATTGCATTAGAAAAACCTTAAATTTATTGCTCAACCAAAGCTTTATTTTAATATTTTTGCACATTTTATATATACTATTATTTAATCCCATAAGCGAGTTGATGTGACAAATCAACCTAGCATCAATTAGGTTAGCAAAATTACTAAAGTATTTTTTCGCATTTAAAATAAGTTATATTATTTGAGGGTTTTTTAATATTTATAAAAGATATGTGCATAAGATGGGATTTGAATCCATGCTAACTGCATTAAAAAAACCTTAAATTTACCACTCAATTAATATTTATTTTGATATTGTTTATATATTTTAATTTTATTATGCACACTTTACTCCTATCAATTGTATATCTATCTATACTCACTATTATTTGAACCCCTGATTGAGTTTATGTCACAAGTTAACTAGGCACCAACTTTGTTAAGTAAATTACTAAAATGTCCTCTTGTATTTAAAACAAGTTATATTATTAGAGGGTAATTTAGTCTTTTTATTAAAAACAATAAAAAATATGCATAAAATGAAGTTTAAATCCATGGCAATTGCATTAGAAAACTTTAAATTTAACATTCAATCAAAGTTTTATTTTGCTATTTTTTATACATTTTAATTTTATTTGCACCCTTTATTATCTTCATCAATTGTATATATCTAAACTATTATTTAAACCCTTGATTGAGATGGTGTCACGAGTCAAACAAGCTCCAACTTGGTTAGAAAAATTACGAATATGTCCTTCCGTATTTAAAAGAAGTTATATTATTTTAGGGTATGTTGGGGATAAACCCGGTTAAGCAACGAATAAGTAAAATAACTAAGAAATTGAAAAGATCGAACACAAATATTTTACGTGGAAAAACCCTTCCAAAGAGGATAAAAAACCATGGGTAAAGATAATTTCACTAAAACGACAAAAACGAAGAGTACAAAAGATGGAGATAAAACTAAACCCCAAAACCCAAAATAAGAACCCTCAAAACATAAACACAAAATTTTCTGAAAGCATGTAAAAGTTAATACCTAAATGTGTTATGGGTTATTTTTCTAGGGTAGAAAAATTTCATATGTATAGGGTAAATTTGTAAGTCAAAGTCTTTCTATTTAAAAAAAAAACCAATAAATAATTTGCATTTTGTGGAATTTGAACCCATGATATTTAGGTTGATAAAACTTTAGCTTTGCCATTCAACCAAAGCATTGTTTTAAAAGTTTTTGTACATTTTAATTCTATTATTCACACATTATTTCTTCTTCAATTATATATATTGAGAATGTTATTAATTGAGTTGGTGTTACAAGTTAACTCGATATAAACTCAAAATTAATGACAATACTATGATAAATAATTTTAATGTGTTTACTATTCTAAATATGATGTATTTACATGTTGAAATTTTATTTTACTCACAATTTAATCTAATTTTTTTATTTTAATATTGTACATATTGCATGTGTTATTATAAATTAGTTTCAAACTTATGTTTCATTATTTATTGTATGTTATTTAAACACACCTCTGTGTTCTAAATACATAGTTTTCATATGCATATGTATGTGATAGAATTTCTAGTGTTAATAATTTTGTTGATTGATTTGGTGTCACAAATTAACTCAACACCAACCTAAAATTGATGACAATACCATAATAAACAATTTTATTCATTTAGTATACTTAATATGATGTATTTATGTGTTTAAATCCATTTTACTCACAATTTAATCTCTTTTTTCATTTTAATATCGTACATATTTCATTTATTATTATTAATTAGTTGTAAACCATACATTTCATTATTTATTATATTTTAAACACACTTCTATGTTCTAAATATATGGTTTCCACACATATGTGTGAGGTAAAATTTTTAGTATTAATAATGTTGTTAATTGAGTAGGTGTCAGAAATTAACTCAAGACCAACTTATAATTGATGACAACACCATGATGTCGAAATTTAGTGCAACTTACTACTACTTGAATTGGTCAAAATATTTATTTCTATTAGGATTCAGTTAACAGTTTTGGTCCTTTATTTTTGCAAATAAAATAGGAGTACATTAACTATTCTAAATCAAATTAGTTGAGATATTTTAGGAGGTATTTTTGTTTATACATATGTCTTACTCTTAGTCAAGTTGCAGCACTTCAGATTTCTATTTTCTTGTATTATCTTGATTGAGTAATAATAATTTTCTTCTTATTTCCATTTCTATTGTCTGTATTTGTGTCAATTGGTATTAGAGCTAGGTTATTACCAAGTGTTTGATATTATTACTCAACCAACATGAATAGTGGAAGTGCTTCTTTGAGAACTGTTGTAGAAAAGCTTGTTGGTAATAATTATAATTACTGGAAGTTATGTATGAAAGCTTTTCTACAGGGGTAGGACTTATGGGATCTTATTGAAGGTGATGAAACATCGATCCTAGCAAATACTCCGCAGAATGTCATATTACGACAAAAATAGAAGATCAAGTATGGGAAAGCTTTTTTTGCTTTGCGGACGTCGATCAACAAGGAATACGTTGACTATTTTTATGATTTAAACTCAGCAAAGAAAGTGTGGGAGACTCTTGTGAAAAGTTGTTTACTAAGAAAAATACATCTTAGTTACAATTTCTTAAGAATGAACTAGTTGTAGTAACTCAAGGTAATTTGTCCATTGAAGAATAGTTCTTAAATGTGAAGAACTTGAGTTCTGAAATTTCAGAATTGGATATGGAGGAGCCAGTGAGTGATGCACGTTTGCGTCGCTATCATATTCGTAGAATGCAAAAAGACCTTATGCCCTTTGTTTCTTTAATTCAAGGGTAGGCGAATCAACCTTCAATTATTGAATTAGAAAATCTTCTTTCTAATCAATAAGCTTTAACAAAGCAAATGACAAGCAATAACAAGCTTTCTCCCAAATCAGAAGATGTGTTGTTTGTCAAAGATCAAAGGAGAAAGAATTTATACTCGAAGTCTTCACCGAGTGATAAAAACTAGTCCAGAAGTGAGGAACAGTCTAAGAGATCTTCCAAAGCTTGTTATAGGTACAGAAAACTTGAAAATCTCAAACGGGATTGTCGGGTGACAGTAGTGTGTGATCGATACGGGAAATTGGGCCATATTAAGGCAAATTGCCAAGTCAAAATGCATGAAATTGAAGAAAATGTTATACATGACAACAATGAGTTCCAAAAACCAACTTGAAGCAATGTTTATCCATTGAGGTTCTTGACCAACCAACTAATGTGACTTCTGCTGTGCACCAAGATGATGTGTTTGCAGATGTTCTTAACTACAACAAGGAATGAATTGTTGACTCTGGTTGTTTTCATCATGCTACAAGGAATGATTCCTTTTTATCGGATATTCATCTGCATCATAAGAAAGTCATTGTGATAGCTGATAATTTCACTACATCCTGTGTCGAAAGGAGATTTGAATGACGAAGATGTTCTTCTCAAGGATGTCTATCATTACCCGTGCGCAGCCTTTACTAGCAACTAAAGAAATGATGTAGAACCCACAGATAATGGATTATTGTAGAGAGCATGGAGTTCAGCATTAAATGACTTGTCCAGAAACCCCACAGCAAAAAAGGGTTGTTGAGCGTAAATTAACTCATCTTACATCAATTTGTTTGTCTTGGCTACACGCGAATATTCTTCTAAGAGAACTATGGGCAACATCTTTTCAAACTGCTTATTATGTCGTAAATCGGCTGCCTCCATGGCCAGGGATAGAACCATCACCTTTTGAGCTGCTATATCATCGTAAACCCAATTTAAGTTATTTTTGTATTTTTGGGTCTATTTGTTATGTTCATGTATTGAAACAAAATCAAACTAATCTTGACCCAAAGGCTAAGAAATGCATTTTTGTTGGCTATGATACTCATAGGAAGGGTTAGAGATGTCAGGATTTAGAAACAAAAAAGGTTATTATTTCTCGTGATGTGGTGTTCAATGAAGTGTCATGTCACAAAGATGATGCAAATGGCAGCAAAGGTACAGCAAGTCTTGCACTTTTTCCTGATGATTTTTATCAGGAAGAAATATTTCTTCAATTGAGGGATGTATTCAATCTAAGGAAAATACAGAGGCCATCAAAAGTAGTGAGATTATCACAAGCAAAAATCTTTCGAGACAGAAAATGTTGTCGAGCCATTTATTTGATTATATAATTGAGATAAATCATTTTTTTTTTGTTTTATCTTGCTTTTTCATGGAGGAGTCATGTGAAAATGCGCCCAAACTGTACAATGAAGCTAAAGGAGTTCCAAAATAGGAAATGAAATGGTAGAAGAGATTTCAGCACTCAACAAGAACAACCCGTTAGTTTATAGGTTGAAGAAAAAGGCTGATGGTATGATTGACAGATACAAAGCTAGTCTTATTGCTCGTGGGTTCTCTCAACAATACGACTGAGATTATGAATAGACTTTTACTCATGTTGCAATGATGACAACGGTTCAAGTAATCATTTCTTTAGTTGCTAGTAAAGGCTGGAAATTATGGCAACTAGATGTGAAAAATGCTTTCCTTTATGGAGAGTTGGATCCTGATATTTTTATGGAACAACCACAAGGATTTATATCTAAGGAGTATCCTGATTATGTTTGCCGACTTGAAAAAGCGTTATATGGTTTCAAGCAAGCTCATTATGCTTGGTTCGATAAGATTGCTCAATATCTCGATTTTTATGGTTTTAAATCTTCAGGTGCTGATCCGAGTTTTTTTATTCAGAAAACACCCACTATGTGCACATTGCTTTTACTTTATATGGATGATATGGTTATTACGAGTGATGATAGTGCTAAAATTAACAATCTTCAAGATGCTTTGATGGTTTGTTTTGAAATGAAAAGTTTGGGTGAAGCTGGTTGTTTTCTTGGTCTGGAAATTAAAAATGTGATGGTTATTTTGTCTCTCAAAAAAGATATACCACAAATTTATTGCAAAGGTTTCGCATGGATGATTTAAAAGAAAAAAACTACTCCAATGGAATCGAATCTCAAGTTAGCTAGAAATGAAGGAAAGCTATTGGAAAATGCAACACTTTTCCGTCAACTTGTTCATAGTTTATTTTATTTAACTATCACAATGCCTAATATTGTATTTCTCGTGGGAGTTATTTCTCAATTTATGGATCAACCATGTGAGATTCATTTAATTGCAACAAAGAGGATTCTTTATTACATCAAGGGTACTCTAAGTTATGGATTAATGTATGCATAATCTAAGCCATTTTCTTTGAGTGGCTTTGTAGATGTAGATTGGGCTGGTGATGTGAATTACAGGTGTTCTACAACAAGTTTTTATTTTACACTCGGTTTGCTGCGATTTCGTGGTGTAGTACTATTGTGGCTCTCTTAAGTTGTGAAGTAGAAAATGTAACAGCTATAATGGCTACTCAAGAATGTTTGTGGCTAAGGAGACTTATTCAAGAAATGGTGACTACTCTCAATCATCCAATTTAGATTTATTATGATAATGAGAGTGCTATAAAGTTTGCTGGGAATCCAATGTTTCATGCTCGTTTGAAAGACATTGAAATTCATTACCATTTTGTTCAAGAGAATGTGTTATCTCAAGATATTGAGTTGCAAAAAGTACGAACCGATGAACAAGTTACAGAGTGTTATCTCAAGATATTGAGCTGCAAAAAGTACGAACCGATAAACAAGTTGCAGACATATTTACTAAGGCACTTGCAAAAGCAACGTTTGAAGGCTTTCATGAAGCTCTTGGTGTTATTGACAACAAGTTTGCACTAAGGGGGGCTGTCGAAATTTAGTGCAACTTACTGCTACTTAAATTGGTCAAGATATTTATTTCTATTAGGAGTCAGTCAACAGTTTTGGTCATTTATTTGTGCAAATAAAATAGGAGTACGTTAGCTACTCTAAATAAAATTAGTTGAGATATTTTTGGAGATATTTTTGTTTAAATGTCTTACTCTTATTCGAGTTGTAGCACTTTAGATTTCTATTTTCTTATATTATTTTGATTGAGTAATAATAATTTTCTTCTTATTTCCATTTCTACTGTCTGTATTTGTGTCACATGATAAAAAGTTTTATTTATTTAGCATTCTTAATATGATGAATTTATATTTAAATTTCATTTTACTCACAATTTTATTTTTCATTTTAATATCGTACACATTTCATTTGTTATTATTAATAATTTGTTTTAAACTATACAATTTATTATTTATTATATGACATTTTAAACACATTTTTATATTTTAAACATATGATTTCTACTAGACATGTGATTTTATATTATTCCATTCAAACTTTTAGGAATAACAAAATGTTATAACTTGCTTCTTCGAAAAACAAATGTAATACATTGCATAAATAATGATGACAATAAGTAGTATACAACTTGTTAAACCAAGGTTTTGAGCTTTGGCCCGCTTTCTTGAAATAGACTGAAGGAGTGGGGAAAAGGTTATGGAGTTTAGCTGTTTTTATTTTGGTTTAATTTATGATTTCACCTTAAAATATTCCTTTTATTTATTTATTTTGGTATCTAAAATGTTTTTAGCCCAAAGCATGCATTTCGAGTTTTTTTTTTTTACATTAATAATACGAAAAATAATTATGAAAATGTGATGAAAACTAAATTATTTACTAGAATAGTAATAGGTGATGTTCCTAGCCACATCACCTATAAAAATAATAAATAATAATGAAAAATAAAAATATATATTTGAATTTAAGAGGGTGTGGCAACCAAGGAGTGGCACCCCATTTTCAACTACTATTTACTTTTTTATTTTATATATTATTAGTTTTATATTTATATTTTATTGTTTTTATAATTTAATTTAATTTAATAAAAAAATAGTTAAGTTTTTTAATTTCATAATTTTATAAATTTTAATATTTTATAATTATAAATTTTTTAATATTTAGAATAGTGATTAAATTGATAATATTTTGGTAAAATTGACATAAAAATATTAAGGTAAACTATCAAAATAGTCACTCAAGTTTTTAGTAAGTTCCTATTTTGGTCATCAAAAATTTTAATATTTATAAAAAATAGTTGAGTTGTTTTATTTTTACTTTTTAATATTTTATATTTTTTTGGATATTTAAAGTAATGATCAAGTTGATAATGTGTAAACATTGAGGAAAAGTGTATAAATTTTTTTTAAATACAATCAACTTGATAGAACGTGAAAAATATGAAGGGCTAAATTTATTATTATACTAATAAAAAGAAGGCTACATTGACTTTCTATTTGGTGACCAAATATATTTTAATTGTGGAGTGACTAGAATTGAAAATTTACCTAAACAGAGTGACGAAATTAACAAAAAAATTTCGGTGACCAAAAACTCTAATTCGCTAAAAACTTAAGTGACTATTTAGATAATTTACCTAATGTATTTTATGTCAATTTTATAAAAATAAATTATCAATGTGCTCATTATTCTAAATATTCAAAATTATAATTATAAAATATTAAAAAATTTAGAATTAATGAAACTAAAAACTTAGCCATTTTTCATTAAATAAAATAAAGTTATAAAAACTATAAAATATAAATATAAAACTAATAAAATATAAGAATTGTTTTAAAAAATATAAAATAAAAGTAAAAAGTAACTGAAAAAGGGCGCCGTCCCCAGTTCGCGACACCCCTTTTAAATTCAAATATTATTATTATTTATTTATTTTTATTAAAATATTTTTTTTAGGCTTAATATACCATTTAATATTTAAACTTGATATTTTTTTCTTAATTTGGTACCTAATTTTTTTTAGCCTAATTCGGTATCTGAACTTGACACATTTTCTTAATTTGGTACCTAAACTTTTTTTTGTCCCAAATTGGTACTTGAATTTGACATTTTTTTTTCTAATTCGGTACCTAAGTTTTTTTTAAAATTTAATTTGATCCAAAAGTTTAAGTACCAAATTAGGAAAAGTGTCAAGCTTAAGTACCAAATTTTATATTAAGCCTATTTTTTTAGGCAGTGTCACCTGACATATTAGCAACAACGCCTTTTACTATTCAAAATGATCCGTTCTCGTAAATAATATGCTTTCCACCCCATTTTCATAATTATATTTTATGTATTATTAATGTGAAAAACCCATGCATTTCTTATGTTTTTAGTCCATTTTGTAATGTACTCTAAAAAACTGTTTGATAACTTTGGCCAATGTAAAACCACCATGTGGCATGTTTGGTCAAAAAAAATGTTACATGAAATTATCTTATAAAATATATAAAACTTTAAAAACATTATAAAATTGGAATAAATATTTAAAATTTAAAAATAAAATATATAAAATTATAATATAAAGAATAAAATATATATAAGTAAATATACATATAATTTCTAAACAATTATTTTCTTTAATTCCCCTTTTAAATATTTTATTTTCCTTTTCTATTTTTTCTCTCTATTGTTCACCTCTCTTTTTTAACTCTTCTTATCTTTCTTCTCTAGTTCTCCTAATGTTCTTGCTGCCACAATGCTGTAATAGGCCCAATTTGCCTGGGCCCATAAAAAAACCAAAACTAAAATAAAACAAACAAAAGAATAAAAATAAAAAAAAACCAAAAATAGTAAAAGTCCACTGGTCCAAAAAGATTATTTCAACTTATTTAATCCAAAAATAAAGGCCCAAATATTAAACCTAATAAACCTACACCCAAAATCCCAAAGTCCCTTAGCCCAATTCACAAACGGCCCAAAAGGCCCAATAGTTTGAAAATACCAGAAATCTAAAAGTTTCTAGAACACGCTAGTACTGCAATCAAGCTTTCACAGGGGTTTTCCCACGCAAGGCTTTCACGAGCGGCTTTCTCCGTACGGCCGTTTCTCCACACCTACAATAGAATACACGAGAAGAAGCAGTTAACAAAATACACAGCTAAATGACAGAAGGAAAATATAATTTTTATTTTTCATTTATTCTGTAAATTTGGCTATAAAAAGCCATTATTTGTACCTTGATTTTTTACACACATTACGCAAATCCAATACAAAGAATCAACAAAAATCAGAAGGTGATTTAAATTTTTTTTTTCCTTCCGTCTTCAATATTTTTTTCTCTTTTTTGCATATACCTTGTTTTTGTAGTATTTTTTTTAAAAAGAAAGAAAGAGAAACGAGAAATTTACCTTCGTGGATGCATTGATGAGATCCCTTGTCTTCTCCGTCGAAATCGGGGTTAAAGATGCGGATTCTCCAATGAAAACAGTCTTTGAGTGTCGACTTTGATGGAAATAAAGGATCCTTCTACATCACTCACCAATTTTAATGGTGAACTGGTGATTAAATGGCCTTAACAGAGGAAAGCTGCTGCGTCGAAACCTTAATAATTGGGTATTAGGCTTGTAACAAATGGCTAATTGCCATTCAATTTTCTTTTAATTTTGGGCATACAATGAAATGACGCCGTTTCAGGGGAAGTAACCCGCACGTCAACCCGTTCAAGGACCCGGATCCGCGCTATTGCGCTCAAAATGGGTTATTTGTGCAACAGGTCCTTCCCCTTTGCGCCGCATTATGATCCGCTCCCATTTGCGTCTGATTTGTTTTGTTTTCTTTTAAAATTTTCCCAAAATTCGAGTGCTTTTGCATTTTAGCCCGCATCTCAACGCAGTGTTTTGGGATTGGGGACATTATCAGATTTGGTCCCTGTGAATTCACGCGTGTTGTGCAGGGGTCTTTATTTTAATATTAGTAGTTTGTTTTATTTATAAATTATCCCTATTACTTTAAAGTCATTTTAATTTAGTTTTCTATCAACACCATGCATTTTTATTTTAGATAATTCGTTTTTTATTATTTTTTATTTTGTTGAAATAACATTAATAATTTTACTTTGTTTTAAAAAATTGTTATTTTAAAATCTTCATATTATATTATGTTAAAATTATGAATGGTATTTTATTTAAACATTTTATATACATGTACATATATAATATTTTAGTTGAGTTTTCTATTTGTGCAATTTGCCATTTTAAAATTCATTTAATATTCTTATAAATGTTAATCTATTTAAATAATTTTGCTTTGTTTTTATTTGTGTAGTTATTTTGAAATTCTTTTTATTATATTATTTACACATTTTGTATAACGTCATATTTAAATATTTTGTGTATATTTATACATATATTATTTTAATAGAGTTTTTTTAAGATTCATCTAATGTTTTTATATATATGTAAAGTTATTGAAGAACTTCATTTTGTATTTATAAAATTATTGCTTCTTTATATTAGGTTATTCTAATATTTATATAGTATCTCGTTTAAATGTTTTATGTATAATGGTATGTATATAAGATAGTCTAACTAAATTTTATATGCATTATTAATTTCATGCTATTTTTACTATATCTATTTAGATATATATATATATATATATATATTTTTTAAATCTATTATGTGTACTATACCTCATCATGCATTTTAGTATTCTCTCATATTTTATATATTATTTAAGTTATCATGTACATTGTCAATTTTTGAATGAATTTGTGTTTAAAATATTTTGCATATAATTTGGTTCCAACTTCTATTTTATAATATCTATTTCAATAATCCCATATCCCTAGTCTTTGTGCAAATTTGTCAACTTATATACTATATATATTATGTATTCATTAATTCATCATTATTTTGAAAATGTCTTATACTATATTGACTTCTAATTCTATTTTATTTTGTACAATTTTTATGGATCGTTTTATATTGTGCCATGTTAATTATTGTTGTATATTATTTTGTATTGATTGTTCACCATCCATGCTTAAAAAATTTGGTCACATTGTACTTAGAATAATTGTACATAATTGTTGGATTTATTAATTGAGGTTTATTGTACTATATGTGTGCATATTATTTCATGTTCATTAACCCTTTTCTATACAAATGTTTTATTATAATACATTAGGTATTCCATTTATTTTAAGGCAAATAAATGTGTTTTGAGCTAATTTCCAATTTTCCTTACTATTCAAAAATTTTGAAATAAGGCAATATTCAATATTTGGGGAATTCGGGAAATCGTGCCCTACCGTGCTGGGTATAATTTTTTGGTGAATTAAATATTTGGATATCCTTTTATAATTTTAACATACGAATTTTTGAGGGTCAAGAATCAATCGTATTTTTGAAGGTATAAAGGATCGTGTCCAATCGTGCTGGATATGATGCTGCATATCTTTGAAACGAGAGAATTTTGACCGCTAATTTGAACTATTCAAACATTTTAAAAAGAATCATACTTTGAAAAATCTTTTTTTAAAAAAAACTTTGATATAAGGATAGCATCGAATCAATTTGGTACCAATTTTTGGGCGTAATGAGGGTGCTCACCCTTCCTCATGCGTAACCAACTCCCGAACTTATTTTTGATTTTACGTGAACCAAAATTGTCTTTAATTGAACAAAACGTTTTAGTAGGTGGCCCAATCACACCTAAATCAAGAGATTGATGGCGACTCCACATTTTCGTTTTAAAAAGTCGATTCCCATTTTTCTTTCAAATAAAAAAAATAGTTTAGACAAATACCATTAAATTTCTACAACTTTTCCTTGTCCTAGTATAACTTCTTTTCTTTTCTTTTTTGTTTTTTTGAAAATTAGCTGGATTTTATTATTGAAAATAAAACAAAGCCCAAATCAAAAAATCCAAAATACAAAGTGGCCAATCCTAAAGATCGGCCCAAACCCAACAAAAGATAGGAGTTTGTTCTAGAAACTTATTGCCATCAGCAACATTAAAGATAAACACGACTCCTGAGATAACATTAGTTAAAATATTTCACAAATTCTCACAGCTTTTAAATCCTACAATCCTTCCTCTTTTTGAAACTCTTTCCTCTTCCCCAAGTTTCAGCAAGACAAAAAATAGAACAACACCTATTAGCAGATTTACCCATTCCTCAGACGACCTCTTTCCACCATCTCCACGGCGTAACCAAGTACTCCTCCATTTTTCATCCTTTTGTTCTCCATTTCTTAGCCCTTTGTCGCTAGTAGATTGGCAGCTTCATTCTTTGTCCTTTTGCCATGTAAGAACTTGCACATCTAAAAAGCTTTACTTAGCCAAAGATAGTCTCTAATGATAGCACTGATCTCCAATTTATCATCCTCATCCTTTTGTAGTTTTTTCTTATTACTGATAAAGCATCACTCTCGACCTCTACTGCCATGACCCCTAGATCCAACCACATTTGAAGCCCTTGAGCACATGCAATAGTCCCTGCAGCAAAAACTGAAGGAACCCACACATTTTGAACAACTCTAGACCCCAATACCTTCCTTTACGAGTCCCTTCCAACAATCCCAGAACAAAACCTGTGCTCATCCTTTTTAAATGCATCATCAAAGTTAATTTTCACAAAGGGGCTCTTCGGTGGTTTCTACCTCTCTTCCACTCTCAACTTGACAGGTAAAACAATTTTTAGCCCATCCAATTCGCTCAAGTAATTTCTTACGAAATCTGCAGTTTCTAACATCGTTATCTTTTTGCTTTCATGTACCCATCTATTTCTTGTTGTCCATATCGCCCATAAACTACAAACAAAAATACAGCACTGATTCTAGGAATTATTCTCAAACAATCAGGTAACCCAACTAAAAAAATCCATATTTTCAATTAAGTTTGGCCACTTACAATTTAATTCTTGCCAAAATTGTTGTCACTAAACATTCCCGGAAGATATGTTCTTTGGACTCCACCTCATCCGCACAAATAGTACAGAGGGCATTTGTTGTTAATCTTCTATATTGTGAATTACTTAGCATAGGAATAAAATTCATGAAGCAGCTCCATACTATAATATTTAACTTTGAGGGGAAATTGAGTAGCACCCCTTACACTTATCTGTCGCCGGAATAGGGTTACAAGGCATTACTAGATAACACACATCATTCATATACATTTATGCAATCATAATCAAAATTCATTCATCTCAATCATATTGTCCCATGTAATGTCTTACGAGACCTTAAAACATGCTTAGAAGTGGTTCGGGACTAAACCGATAATATATGCAAACTTTAGAAAACTTAGAAAATTTTCTTTAATTTCAGAGTCACACATCCGTGTGAATAGGCCGTGTGTCTCACATGGCTACCAGACACGCCCGTGTCACAGGCCATGTGAAAATAGAGCATACATACTGGCTTGTACCATACGGCCGAGGACAGGTTCATGTGTCAGGCCGTGTGAAATCTAAGGGGGTTATTGACTTGGGTCACACGGCCGACCACACGCCCATGTGCTAACCCGTGTGCCACACACGGCCAATAAATACGGCCGTGTGTCTAGGCCGTGTCAAAATTGTAGGGTATATTGACTTAATTTTGAAGGGTACCTCAGGGAACACACGGCCGTATAACATGATCGTGTGTTGTACACGGCTGAGACACACACCCGTCTCTGTCTGTGTGGACAAAAATAAGTAATTTGCAAAGCTAATTTTCCATCCTTTTCTCATGCACACTTATCCATCAAAATGGTATCATTTCAACGCATATATAGGTAACTAAAACATGCCAATTCAATCATATAACATGCCATCAATCATCAACCAATTCAATTACTCAATTCTTTGTTCAAAACATACCAATGCATCATCTATAAATCATACCAAAATATACCATTTCTTAATTATTAATATATCAACTAATAACTAACCAAATGAGCAACCACTTAGTCATACTAACAACCATGGCAAACATGTCAAAACACATGGTAACTTATAAACATCACATATATCACTTGCCAACGTATAAATCAAGCCAACTCAAATAACACATTCTCGTAAGAATCTTGTATGTACCTGAGTTGTTTAACTCAATAACACATTCTTTCTCGACTTGTCTTTGCACGTTGAACTATTCGGAATCGTTACTTGGAATCACATAAAGCTCGTACAATGCCATATCCCATATATGGTCTTATATGTTATCACATATTGATGCCTCTGTCTTAGACATGGTCTTACACGAAATCGAATAATGATGCCAATGTCCCAAACATGATTTTACACATATTACAATACAATGTCAATGTCCCAGACATGGTCTTACATGTAATCACATCTCGATAACTTAATGTCATGACATTTGTATCCTATACTATTCCTAAGGTTCGTACGGGACTTTTGGATGTCGTAACTTCGTCGATACTTGCTCGTATTTGATCTTTTGACATTCGTAGCAATTCAATGATAATAAAACATATATAATTCAATTCAAAGACATTTATTTACATATGAACTTACCTCGTGTTCAGAATAAACGGACGGAATCAACTATTTGATAACCTTCGATTTTTCCCGATCTAAA
The DNA here is from genome assembly GCF_025698485.1 of Gossypium arboreum. NCBI lineage: Eukaryota > Viridiplantae > Streptophyta > Magnoliopsida > Malvales > Malvaceae > Gossypium > Gossypium arboreum. The sequence goes on from NC_069081.1 coordinate 6,617,872, forward strand.
TACGATTTCTTTCGTTCTTGATCTATATACATTCAAAATTAACTCTTTTATTCATCAACACATTCAATTTAATCCACAAACACATATTTGGGCGTTTTTACACTTTATCCCCTAAAGTTTCATATTATTATAATTTTGTCCCTATTTCATAAATATACAAAATTCACAAAATTCAATATGATCCATGCTTAGCCGAATTCCCTATAGCTTCATAACAGCCCAAATTTTTATTTATTTCATACTTTTAACCACATCATTTTACATTTTCTCAATTTAATCCTTTTTTATGCAATTTCACTAAAAATCACTTTACAAAACAAGATAACCTATTAACAAATACTCATTTTCCATCATCAAACATTCAAGAGCACAAGCACTTATCAATGACATTTCACAAAATCATCAACACTTTCAAAAATTGAGACATGGGCTAGTTAGTACTTAAAGCAACAATCACAAAAACGTAAAAATCATTAAAAAAAATCAATTAAAAAATCATAGCTTAATCAAGCTATGCAAGTGCTGAAAATTTAAAAGCTTTAAAACCCTTTCTTTTCCTTTGATATTCGGTTGGAAGATGAAGGAAATAAAATGATTTTAGCTTTTGTTTTATGTAATATTAACCATTTAACCTTTATTTAATAAACTATTTATTCATCAACTATAACGCCATTAATGTCCATTAACCTTATCAATGACATAATAACATCATAAGGACATATGGTTTAATGAACCATAACAATTAAGCACTTTTAACTTATAACATGCTACTTTTATATTTTACGCGATTTAGTCTTTTTTCTCAAATTAAGCTATTAAATGAGAAAATTAACTCACGAAATTTTCAAACATATATATTCACATGCTATAAATACCAAAAATAATTTTAAAATAATTTTACGACCTTGTATTTGTGGTTCCAAAATCATTGTTCCAATTTAGCTAAAACTGGGCTGTTACAGATTGACTCCTCATAGTTTCTTGTAAAATTCCCTGAAATATGTCTTGTTGTAAAATTGATTAGCCATATTTAATTATTGCATCAAAAGCTTGTAAACACTACGAACTAAAAAGTCCCCTAAAGCCTCATCTTTCTAGACCTAGAAATCCTCATGTAGAACTTTTGATATAGGGATATTAAGAGTTTTGTTGGCATCCGACTTAGAGAAGGTATCCTTAATAGTCCCTCTTTCTATTTTCTTGAAAAATCATTTATTAAAGTTGCCACCATCATATTATTTGAAATAATATCACTATTTTTTAATCTGTAATCCTCAAATCCCAACACTCGTGCATCTCCTTTAACTTGAATTTTCGGTACCTACACACCAGCACAAGCCACCTTGAAGGAAGCCTTTGGTTGCCCAAACACTCTTCTAAGTAAATGAAGGTATATTCCCCAAACTTGCTTTTAAAAAGTTTGTCGTTGGATAATGTTTAGCTTTTAACGTGCAAGTAAGCAAAGAATTCAGATAAATAATTAACCTCCAACTTTGTTTTACAAGTAATGATAAATTAAATTTTGCTAAACAACAAAATCCGATACCCTTATTCTCCTTAAGTTCGCATAAATTCCTCCACTCACTCCAATTGATGCCCCTCTTCCCATGCCTTTTTTGCACAAAAAATTCATAATAATACTCTCTAATTCATTGCAAAGTGTTTTTGGTAGTAAGAAACATGCCATTGTGTACGTTGGGATCGCTTGTAGCACAAATTTTATAAAAATCTCTTTTCCTTCTTGTGACAAAAACTTTGTGCTCCAACTATTAATCTTAATTTTCATTCGATCTTTCAGTATTTGAAAAGTTATTTTCTTCTTTTGTCCAACCATGTTAGGAAGACCCAAATATCTTTTCAGATTTTTAGAATTACACACATTCGAAACCCACGCCACCAACCCATTAACCTGATTAAACATATTCAAACTGTAAAACACTGTTGATATTTCATAATCCACACATTGTCCGAACACCTCATCATATTCTTTTAGAATTGCTTTTAAAACATCTGCCCCCTTTTTTGAAGCTTCATCAAATAGAATACAATCGTCTGCGAACAATAAATGAGATATTTTTGGACTCCTTCGACAAATTCTAGCACCTTTCAATAAACCCTCTTGCCTAGCAAATCGCATAAGAGCAGAAAGGTTTTCACTATATATTAGAAATAAATAGGGACTTAAAGGGTACCCTTTCTTTAATCCTCTTATTGGTTGGAATCTCTGTCCCACTTTCCCATTAATCATTACAGGATATGAGACAGAGCTGATACATCTCATAATAAGCTCCACCCAAGAAATTGCAAAGTCCATTTGTAACAGCATACGTAATAAAAACGACCATTCAACATGATTATAAGCTTTACTCATATCTAGCTTAAGCGCTATTGAACATTTTCCTTTCGTTCTTTTTTGCTTAAACGAATTAAGAATTTCATAAGCGAGCAAAATATTATCTGTGATCAATTGGCATGGAACAAGTGTTTTGAGCCTCATAAATGCAGCAATTTAAAACTTGTTGAAATTTATTTGCAATCGTTTTAAAAGTAATTTTGTATACACCATGCAAAGACTTATTAATCTAAAATTTGCCAAATTCAAAGGCTAAATAGTTTCTGGTAAAATAATTATGTTGGTAACATTAAGAGAGTCCATCGACATACCTCTATTCAATACATCCAAGCTAAAATGGCTCACATCCACTCCAATAATATGCCAGAATTTTTGGAAAAAAATTGCTGGAAAGCCATCAACTCTAGCCATTTTTGTAATAGCCTATTTTTAATGAAATAGAACAGTGGTTTTGAGACCACAAATCTGAATCCATAAGAAAAATTATTTTAATATTATTGCATGATCTGCATTATGATAGAAATGTCGTATAAAAATTTCGTTAAGAAAATTTTACCGATTACATGTCTACTTTGATAAAGGACCAAATTGCATAAAATGCAAAAGTTGAGTTCTAGTAGCTATAAGTATCAAATAGCTATGGAATTCAAAATTGGTGGTCTTTATATGACAAATAGACTATTAAAAGGAGTTAGTAGATAAGTATGCTTAATCATCCATGGAAAATAAAATAAAGAAAATGACTAAATTGGAAAGAAAAAGATGAAAAGATGATAAATAATAAAATAACATAAAATATCATCATATTATCATCTTTCCTAAAACAAAGACATGGAAACCCTAGTTTTTTGGTGTTGAGTTCAAGCTAGTTATTTTGCTCAATTAGATCCGGATAGACCAAATACGGAATTGGATTGAGGAAAAGAAAAAAATATCAGATTAGTAGATTACAATTCACGAACACTTGTCGCGGTAAGTTCGTGTAATTAAATTGTGTACACTTATATGTTTGAAATTGAATTTTGTATAATATATATGAATTGTGTAATTGCCATGTATATGAAATTGATTACATATCTGACAAAGTTTGATAAATGTTAAGTCCTATTTGAATAAATGAAATTCGATGGATACAAGATTCCCAAATTAGTTGTGGTCCTGCATATGTTGCAGACATTCCACAGCTTGAAAGAGCATACCGTTATTAGTCGTCTCAACCTTCTCATTATATGGTTCCTGCAAGCTCTCCGTTAATAGCTCTTCAGAGCATCCCGATTGGTTGTGATTCTGTATGTGTTGTAGACACACAACTCTTATGAGCATCTCGTTATATGGCTTTTCGTGAGTTTTCCAATTAAAGGCTTTTTGTGAGCTTCCTAATTAATGAATCTCAGGACCTTCCTGATATGGCTCGCTTGAATTTCTCGATACATGGCTATTTGGAGCTTTCCGATTAATGGCTCTTTGGAGCTACCGGTTATTGGCTCTCATGAGCTTCCCGATTATGGCTCTTATGAGCTTCTCGTTATATATAGCCCAGCTAAGCTTCCTGTTATACAGCTCAAATGGGTTTTCTGTTATATGGCTTGAGAGAGGGCTTCCCGATTATGTGCTTTAAGGAGCTCTCTCAAATATGAATTGACGGGTTACAGTTTGTACGCTTCAAGTGTACTACCTGTGTATCCATCGATATTTCTAATAAATTTAACGGGCAAAGTTTCCGACATGTGATAATCTGAATTTGAGATAAAATATTATGAAAATGTAGATGTTATATGAATATATGATGTGGAAAAACATGTAAATGAAAATTTGTTACATGATGAGCTTATCCTTGTTTTTTGATATTCACATGAATTACATGACTAAAATGTTTCTTAAGATTATGTGTTTAGGAAAATTGCCAAATTTCTTTGGATGAATTTTTCATGCTTCCTTTAAATGTAAATGAATGGTAAATTAATTTCTATTATACAGACTTACTAAGCATTATATGCTTACTCTGTTTTATTTTCCCTGTTCTATAGTACTAGGAAGCTCGTAAAGGTTAGAGGTTGGTAGGAGCATCATCACACTATCCATCGGCTCATTTTGGTATAAATGGTAAACTCATTTTGGTTATAATGGCATGTATAGGTTAATTAGCCAAAATGTTGACATGTAAATATTTGATTGATAATAGCCATTTGAATGGCTTATTTTGATATGTTTTGATGTATATATAAGTGTATTTATCATGTTAAAAGTATTAATATTGATTATACATATATGCATTTGGTTATTTAGGTAAATATGAACACTAAGTTGACATGGTAATAAATTTTCATTTCAGGTGCCTAAGAGCACATTGGCTGTGTGTGGTAATATGTTATGTTTAAGGCATGATTTTGGCTTGATTTGAATGTCTTGAGTTGGGTGGTGAATGTGTTTAAGTGTTAATGTAGGTGGAAGACAAATTGAGTGAGAAATGTGGCCTTGAAAATGGCCTATTTTCATCGACACGGGTAGAGACACGGGCGTGTGTCTCAGCCATGTGTAACACACAACCTAGCATATAGGCGTGTGGTTTGGTCGTGTGTCCCTTGCATCTTCAAAATTTTAAAAGAGAATGCTAAGAATTGATCACACGGCCTGACACATCGGCATGTGGCTTGGCCGTGTGACCCAAGCCAGAGAGTTACATGGGTACTAAAACGAGCTAAGACACTGTCGTGTGCCCTATTTCAACATGAGCGTGTCACTCGGTCTTGTGAGGCACATGGCTTGACCACACAGGCATGTGTCCCCTGCACTTAAGAAATTTTTGAAGTTTCGCGAAAAATTCTCTAAGTACCCAGTTTAGTCTCGACTTATTACTAATGCATATTTTGAGCCTCAAGGGCTCATATAAAGTACAATATGATTGAATATGATTGATTTATGGTGTGAATGCTAAGTGACATGAAATATCTGTCTTTGATCTATAAATCCTAGTAATGCTCTATAACCCTTTCTGACGACGGATATTGGTTAGACAATGCGGTCGTTGAGAGTACCAATAATATCTTATCCCAAAAAAATATAATAAAAATAATAGTATAAAGAAAGTAAGGTCAAATCCTCAGGGATCGAATTTGTACAGTTGCTTGTTCCTCGAAATCCTGGTCAGAATCGTGCCCAAGAAATCCTACGTATTTGGAAAAAAAAAAGAATTAAAAGTTTTGATCTGGAAAAAATAAAATAAAACAGAATTAAAATTTTTTATTGGAATTTCAAAAATTAAAAATAATAGAAATAAAAAAAGTTGAGGAAAATGTGTTCTTATGGAGAGATTTCAGGCTCCGATTGCCTCGATTCACCTTGAGTTCAGTCATTGGCTTTTAGGTAATCCATTTCAAACAGAATAATCCAGTTACATTGGAGGAGGACGTCTACGACCATCAGCTCCAAGAATTTAGACTTACAATTTAGGGGAACCTGACTCTAGCCAACAATCGCTTCTGTAGGATCATCTTATACTAGATCATCACTTCTCAATGGCAAATCTTACCCCATTTTGTCTCTTGGGCTCACTAACCTTTGACACAGTAAGTTAATAAATCAACTGTGCAACCTTCCCAAAACATACAAAGTTGCTGCCTTTGCACACGTTGAAAAGATCATCTTTTAAGGGATATGGATCGATACGTCAGCCTCGTAATGCGAAGAAGCAATAACTATTCGTAGAGAAGGCTAAGTACGGATTCTAAGCCTCATGAACTCTTTTTGGGGAATTTTGATAACCTTTGGCTAGATAAATTTAGTGGCTCATGAATTTAAAAAAAAAACAAATAAATATAATGGGAATATAATTTTTATTGAAAGAAAATATGAAAAGAACAAAAGAGCTAAACTTTATAGGGAGAGAGTGTTTACAGGAAAGATGATGTAAAATTTGAGTCACTCTATCCCTTATTTATAGTACTAGGAAATCTAGTCTAGTCCTACTTAAATTCTAAAAGATAAATACAGATAACTAAAGATAAATGAAAACAAATCCTAAAATTAAATCTAAATAATAATCCTTAATAATTATCCTAATATAATTAAACATTAAATAGAGTCTTGTGCTATAAAATCTCTTCTTTTGCACTTTTTCCCTTATATCTTCCATTCTTGCATTTTTGGCACCACCTTTTTTCCTATTCGCATGTTGGCCCATTTTATCTCCAAATCTGCACTTTTTGCCTTTAAATTTCCTTTTTGCCTCCATTTTAGTCCCTGAAAGATAAAAGACCATAAATAGCTTAAATTAGTAGGGTCATACTCAAAATAAACATGAAATTAGCACATAAAGATATATCGTTTTAGAGTATTATCAAATTCCTCCTACTTAGCCCATGCTTGCCCTCAAGTATGGTTCCTATCCACTATGAAATTTAGATCTTGCCATAAAATGAATACTACTCTAAAGTTTTATAAAAATTAGTCAAAATGCATATGAAAAATAAAGATAACCCTTAGCTTGCTTTAAGCAAAATTGAAAAAGCATTTCAATTAACATATACAAAAATTAAGATCGACTTGGATTATTTTATGAAAATTAGGTAGTTTACCAAACCTATCAAGACACCTTATTTGTTTCTACCTTTAGTCCCTAAATTTTATCTTTTTATTTTATTTTATTTATTATTATTTAATTATTATTATTTATTTTTTCTTAGGAATATATCGAACCTTTTGACACGAAGAGATGACGATAAGCACCCCACCCCTTACTTTCATTAACATACTCCTAATTTTTATTTTTCTTTAAGAACATATCGAACTTTTTGACGCAAAGAGAGATGACAGCCAAGCACCTCACCCCAGTTACTCAGCCCAACATATTCTTAAAAATTAATTCCGGTTAGCGAAATTTTACCTAACACGTCACACAACCTTAGGATGACAACCCAAGCACCCTACCCCGGTTACTCAGCTAGTCACAACTTAAGCTGCATTCATAATCACGGAAACATTATTATTAAACGAAATTTTAACTTTGGAGGACTTAAGAAAAACAATCAAGTGTCAAAAAAATAAGTTTCAGTAATCACCTTAATAGTCATGAACGTATTTTAAGCATACAATTGTATTAAGTGTCCTCTTTGTATTTAGACTTAATCAAATTTACTAAAAGCAAAATGGGGTTAACTCTATTAATCATAATTATTTAACATAATATAAATAAAACAGTGGAGATGGAATCAATTAGGCAAAATCATAACTAACTTTGTAGACAAAAAGCATGCATGTGGGTCAAAGAGTGGGCAAGTCGTGGTCAAATTCTTGGGCATGAAAAGAGGTAGAATATTCTTAAAAAAAATTGTATGGGCAGCAACGACCAAAGAAACAGAAACGACAAAAACAACATTTAAAACGATAGAAATAATGAGGAATACCTCCCCCTACTTAAAACACATAGTCCTCGATGTGGAATAAATAAATAAATAGACGGAAGAAATTTTAGCAGAACTCCCCGTGTAATTTCTATTGTTTGCGCATAATGGCAATGAGTTCAGCTAGTTGCTAGCCAAAAGTGTCGAGTCGAGCCTCGATGCGCTCTAAGCGTTGCTCAAAGGTCATCGAAGGCTGGGCTTAAGTGGGTACTTTGTTTTGATTTTACTGTCGAAAGACTCGTTCAGCCAGTGCGGAGTGAACGCCTGGAGGGACAAAACGAAAGAAAGATGAAGTGCCAAGAAGCAGTCCCGTCGAGTTAAGGCATCGAGCATCCAAAGGATCGACCTGACAAGCAACATGCAAATCTGAAATAAGAGTATTAGAACCATGCAGAGAAAATAACAGTTATGGAATAATGGAGCCTAAAATTAGAGGACGTTTTGCATTTATAACATGCTCGAATTGAAGCACATACCAATAGCCCAAATTTACCGGACTACCAGTATACATACACCATAATAAGAATAATTCTGTCTTTGAGACGGTAGCCAGAGTATCTCGACGGCTTCAAAAATTATAAGCCAAATAACGGTGTATGTAACATAAGGCAGGGTTACGAAACCATAAATCCTTTGATGTTTTTGGGCTATACATGGATTCAGCATTATTAATTAACAAAGCAAAGGCCTCGACAGCTTTAAAATCTGTAGGAAAAGTACATAGGCTATTTTTATAATTAGTGGACATATTATAGTCCTCAGTCACAAAAGATAATACAATATTAAAATCAGTGAGGGATAAACTATGCATGGTACCCAATAACTGAAATTTAATAACACCAGGTGTATCTAATGAGATTTGACCGTATCATTGAAAATGAAATATGGAATAAAATTCCAAAACCAATTCATAATAGGCACAGTGAGCAATATCAAAATTTTTAACCCAACTAATATTGCGAAAATAATTAGTAAGAGCAGTTGCAAGATGTAAAGCATTTAAAACAGGTAATGATAAACATTTGCAAGGCACGAGCTGTTTATGGCGTAAACGATCATACCTGTTTCGGGTGGTAGTAGTATTAAATGCTAAGTTACCGTGTAAATGACACTCGGGTGGTAAAACATTTGCTCGAGATCGATAAGTTCGACCACGTGGAGGTATTTGGCAATGGTCGTCGAGATTGGCGGAGGAGTTGGCATGTGTAGGCTGGTTTGGACCATCGGCAGTGGTGTTGGAGGAAGAGTTCGTGAGTGCCTTTGCTGGTTGGGTCGACCGGCATGGTGGACGACGATTAGACGGGCGTCTCGATGGTGCATGAGCAGCGTCCAGTGGTGGCGTTGATACGTCTGAAGCAATAGGTGGGGGCGACGGTGGTGGAAGGTAAAGAAGAGAGGTTGAGGGTGGTAGTGTGTGGTCAGCGCGTGGAGGCGATGAGTAAAAAGGGGCCGTGCGTGAGGAAAAATATAGAGAGGGGGAAGGCACTGGCATCGCACAAAACGGAGAAGAGGAAGGAGAAGCCGGCGTGGTTGGCATTCGTAGCGGTGGAGACTACGTCGAGGAGGGCGAGTCGTGCGGCGACGAGTAGGAGGAGGCGCACAATGAAGAAGAAGAAAAAGACGCCCCATCGGTCAAATCGACAGCTTGGGGAGTGGAAAAGCAGCGCTGGCGTGAGTTTATGGTGAAGGATGGTTCAGCGGCAGCACGGCTGTGAGTTTTCACCATAGGTTGCGGCAAATCAGCGGTTGGAGGGGTGGGGAAGGGTTTTGGTTGCTGATAGAAATTTTTGAAAAAAAAATGGGTTGAAATTGTTAGGTTTTAGGGTTTTATTTGGCCAAAGGCAGTGTTTGGCTGCAGGTTTTGGACAGTCTAGGGCAGGAATGTTCTATTCCGAGCTGGAATAGGGATGGAATAAGGGCTGTTTGGTTGTATTTTTTTTTGTTTCTCTCTTTCTTTTTCTCCCTATTTTTGCTTCGGTGTACCTAGATAGAAGAAGAGAATTTTATTAACATCCAAAAATAAAATAATAAATAATAAAGTAAAATAAAATAAAATATTAAAATTAAAATTAAGAAAAATAAATAATAATTGGGTTGCCTCCCAACAAGCGCTTATTTAACGTCGTTAGGTCGACATTGTGAATGGTGCTATGGTGGTCCGAGATGAATCTTTTCAACCGCGTGGGGTTGAAAATTCTCTTAAAATAGCTTCAACCATTGGCCATTGACTATGAACCACTTTCTTGATTCTTCACTTTTTATTTCAACCACACAATGTGTAAATACTTCAGTCACAATAAAAGGTCCTTGCCATTGAGATTGAAGTTTACCTGGGAATAGCTTTAATACGGAGTTATAAAGAAAGACTTTTTGTCCTACTAAAAAAATGCTTCTGAGCTATTTTCTTATCATGAAACAACTTTGTATTGTCTTTATAAATGTGAGCATTCTCATAGGCATCATTACGAATTTCTTCCAATTCTTGGATGTTTAATTTCCTTGCCATCCCTACGAGTTCAAACTGCATGTTACATTGTCAAACAGCCCGATAATCTTTATGTTCCAATTCTACTGGAAGATGGCAAGCTTTGCCAAAAATAAGTCGATATAGGGTCCTGCCAATTGGTCCATTATACGCCGTCTGATAGGCCCAAAGTGCGTCATTAAGCTAAAGACTCCAATCATTTCGGTTGGGTCGAACTGTTTTCTCAAAAATAGACTTGATCTCCTTATTCGAAACCTCTGCTAAGCCATTCGTTTGGGGATGCTGGCTGTCGCTATAGATTGTGAACTCTGTATTTTGACAATAGTGCCTCCATGACTTTGTTGTAAAAGTGGGTGCCATGATCACTGATCAGAGCTCGAGGTGTGGCAAACTTAGAAAAAATAGTTCGTTTTAGAAACCCCACAACAGTTTTAGCATTATCATTGCGAGTAGGATCTGCTTCTATCCATTTAGAAACATAGTTTACTGCAAAAATTATATATACGTTTCTAAATGAGGAAATAAATGGGCCAATGAAATCAATGCCCCATACATAAAAAATCTCACATACATGAACCAGCAATAGGGGCATTTGTTTAGTGATGTTACCTGTATGTTTAGTCCCGAAAAATGGTGGGCCAATGTAGCCCACACTCCAATACCTTATGAGTAGTCCGTCTAGGGCCAAAGTGACCTCCACAAGCTTCTGTATAACAAAAAGTAAGGATAGAGGTTACCTCGGTTTCTGGATCATACCACTTTATTATCTGATCTCAACAGTGTTTCCAAAAGTATGTGTCATCCCAAATGTAATATCGAGCTTTCCGTCTAAGCTTGTCATTCATAGAATGTGCTAACTCAATAGGCAACGAACTTGTGTTTAATAGATTTACTATATCCGCATACCATTGGCAATGAGCCTCGGTCGAAAATAAGCTCTCATTAGGGAACTCATCCTTTATAGGAGTGTCATCATCAGGTATTTTTAAACTACTCAAGTGGTCGGCTACCAAGTTTTCACATCCCTTTTTGTCCCGAATCTCTATGTAAAATTCTTAAAGTAGCAGAATCCATCTAATGAGCCTTAGCTTTACTTCCTTCCTCACGATCAAGTACCTGAGAGCTGCATGATCAGAAAAAATAATCACCTTAGATCCCAATAAATATGACCGAAATTTATCCAAAGCAAATACAACAACTAAGAGTTCTTTTTCTGTGGTGGTGTAGTTGCTTTGTACAGTTGGAACGGTGGAAATGTGCAAGTGTACACAATCGTAACAAGTAATAAAGTGACAAGTAAATGTTGAGTTATCGTACCCACAGGGACTGTAAAAAGCAATATTTATGAAATTAATTAAAACACTTTGGTAAGGTAAAAATGATTTTGGTTTGAAAAGAGTGATTTATAAACTAAGATTTTAAAACTAAGCAAACAATTTAAATAAAATAAAAGAGTTCTAGTGCACGATTTTAATTAAGATTTAATCAAGATGATATAATTGTGTTGGATTAATTATACCTGTTTAACTTAGAAATATTAAATTCGTGCTTATGCTGTTATGAATAAATTCACGGCAACCCAGTAATCTGCTAACTTATGAACATATTTACTAATTAAAAGAATTCCATTTATTTCTTGAACATATCCTTATGCCAATTCAAGACTAAACAGATTTAATAAAGTAAACATACTATCGCACATACATACTTATTGAATTAAATTATCTCTCGCATATTCCTATGTCGATTCAATTGATTAATTCAACTTAATAAACATGTAAAAGATCATGTGAAGTAACAAAGTAGCCATACCTTGAAACAATTTAATCACAACAATCTTGCAAGTTATGCAAGGCATATGTATCGCCAAATACAATGCTGATATAATTTTCGATTACCTTAGAAGAATTAAACATGCACCGATTAAATCTCGAGTCCATTAATTGCAATTTCAATCCGTTTAAACAATTAATTCTTTAGTTATCTAAACAATTATAATGCCGATAACCTAAGCATGATTTTACTTAATCAAGCATTTCACTGAGGCCTATAACAGCATAAACACTAATTTAATAATTCAAGTAGGTAGAACATAATCAACCCAACATGAATTAAATTCAAGCTAATTTGATTAAAATAAAAATTTCAACAACAATATTTTTCATAGATATGTTCATCATAAAAACAACAGAAATTAAAAAGAAAGGGAATAGAAAGCAAATCCAGTGTTTCTTTGCGGCTCGACAGTTGCTCCGTTCTTAGTCTCTGTTGTCTTTGCCGAGTAAGGCTTCTATGAATCCTTGATTGCTACCCAAGATGACTGAAGAACACCTCTTTCTCAATAGAGGAAATCGGCACAAGAGGAAGGGAAAAGGGGATGGAAAAATAGAGAGGAAACTTGAGAGAAGTGAAGAGAGGATGAGAGAATGTTGTAGAATGAGGGATGTTGAGGGATGCTTTGAAATAGGCAGCATAGGGTGGTTTTTATAGATGAAGAGGGCTTCTAAAAATAGCAAATTCATCAGCCAAGAGAGCCCTCCCATGGCCGGCCACACACATGGCAAGGTTGAAGCTTTCAACCTTGCTAAAAATAGGCTGGGGCAAATCTACAAAGTCTAAAATAAAGGTGGGGTTTGAACGTAATTTAGAGGTTTTTCAAGGGCCTTGTTGCAAGAATATTTTATCATCTAATTTGTTGATTTGGGTCAGCTAATGGACGGTTCTGGTCAGCCCAATTAGTGGCTGGTTCGGCTCACTTCATTTGGTTCAACCATTGCGGTTCACTAGGCCCTTTCTTCATAATTAATTAAAATTAATTCATTTAACCTAAATTAAATAGGAAATAAATTAAAATTAATTTAATTATGAATTAATACACATTTCTGGACCGTCTTGTGCTGGAAATTAATTGGCCTCGATACTTCAAATTGCTCTCGGTTTTGTTCTTCTCGCAGTGTTCACCGGGCCCTTTTTCTCCAATTGTGTAATTCTATCAAAAATAACCAAATTTAATCAAAATTAACTATAAAATTAATTAAAATTCATAATGTTCATATTTTTAACACAATTTAATTATTTTATAATATTTAATTATTTTTTTGACAAGAATTTAACCGAATTTGCATGAATTTAAGTAGAATTGGGTATGAAAAAGTATATAAATTTTTGTGTTTCCACACCCCCAAACTTAATTCATTGCTTGTCCCGAGTAATGCACAAATTTTGAAAAGAATCTCTCAGAAACACCTTTGAAAAATTCCTTCAGAACAACATTTTTCTCAAAATTATGAACTTAAAATACTTATGCTCAAAGACAAGAAATCTATTAGTTATGCTACTTATGTATGCATATTGTTCAACTTAAATTCAACCACTTATTATTATAGCAAAATTTAGACTAAATGCTTTTGTAATAAAGACATGTTAATCCTTACCAATTTGATTTTTATTCCTTTATTAGAGACTAAGCTGCAATCATTAAGCTTAACTTATGTCTTCATATGTTGATCGTAGCAATTTCTCTCCACTAATGAAGGTAGCATGAGGACTTTGAATCAATAGGTCTTTATCAGGGTTGTAACGTGGCTAGGCTAGGGGTAAGTGAAAGATGGATAAATTTTGGTTTAAAAAAAAAAACCTAGACTCAGCGTCAATTGAACCTTCAGAGTTTTTACCTTCGATACACCAACTTGACTTTCATATGCTTTTTTTCAAATATATGTGCTTTTTTTTCAATTAACACGAGCACTTATTTTGTGTACTGCAATTCTCGAGCAATTGATACTTCTTGTCAATTCCCCCAAACTTATTTTCGAACAACATTTAGAATATTACCGAGACTAGTGTTTGGGACAATTTTAAGATTATTAAATGAAAAGTAATGGCTAATTATTATAAGGGTCGGAATAAAAACAGGCCATATAGTCTTAAAGTTGGGTTTCAATAGATAAAATATACCATGGTGGGGTTGAAAGGCTCAAACGGTCCAAACAATAGTTGCCTAAATCATTTCCAACGTTTCATGCTCCCTAGGATTTTGCCTCAAGAAACTAAGTCAATTCTAAAGACTTAAACTTTCATGCATACCTAACTTTCCTAAAGAACTAAAAATTTTATGGTACGAATTTGCATGCTTTATTAAAAACACATTCATGTCATTATTAAGCTAACATAATAATTTATTGAAATAATAGAACTTTATTCATACTCAAATTGAGCATACTTAATAGAATTCAAATTTCTGAACAAAATATCTCTTAATCATAATTAAAAGAAAAATTTTATCCTGAATGGAAATAATTCAATTTCTCGGTCCCCCCAACTTAAAATGAACAATGTCCTCATTGTTTAAAGTGAATAGATACTATACACCAGGTAGGATTTTAGAAAAGAGGAGGTGAGTCAATTTGACTGCTTAAGTACCAAGCTCTTTCTAAATCCAATCCTAGACATGTATATATCTATTGCCACACTTTAAATTTTGTGACTTGCTCACATTTTATTAGTGATTTTCCTCTCTTGTTTTATTATGCAAAAAATAGAAACAAATTCCTAATTAAACTTAATCCTAAAATGACCTAAGAACAGAGATAAAATAAAGTCAAGATCCTCCCTTTATTTATTTGCAGACCCTTCCGTATTTGACTTATCTTTTGCTCCATCACTATTGCATTTGCATGAATCGCTTCGCTCCTTTTTCGAGAGTGGAGTCCATGGCTCGAATATGAAATCTGAAAATTCAGGCACAAAAATAAATGGGTCATTGTATATTTTCTTAAAATCACTTCTCATCAAGTCATCCCTTATTTTTGAGTATCTCCAGTAGGCTTGTTACTGCCATTGCATATGTTGCATTAAGTCCATCAGTTTTGATAGCTCATCTCGAAGGTCTGGGCTCGACGATTTAGCTCGAAACATTGAAGTTCTAGCATCCGATTCATCTTTTAACTCTACTGGGTCCACCTTATCAGGGACTTCAAATGATTGCATCGTAGGATCTTCTTCTTCATCAGGTTCCTCAGGCTCTTCACTTTCTTCAACTCGTTATTGTAGAACTGAGTCTCCGGCTACTCGGTCGAGGTCCCAATCTGTAATTGTGCCTTGGGTGTACCCTGTCTTCTTGACATTAGCAAGAATTTTTGCTTTCAAGCACAGAATAGTTATTGTAAAGGGGAAGTAAGTAGGGCCAGAACGTTTAGCGGTACAGTTTCGAATTTCTTTCAAGATGATCTTTCCCACATCAATGGTCTTACCCGTTAAGATTGAGTATAGTAAGACCATTCGCTCTAATGAAATTGTAGTCCCATGTGAGCTAAGCAGAAGGCTGAAACAAATGAAATAAAACCATACCTTTGCAATAGGTGTTAAGTATTCTCTTCGACACGTGTGGGTTTCTTGTTTCGACATAGTCCAACTAGAACCTTCAACTGTAAGATCCTCGAGAATTTCTCGCAGATTTTCAGTCTTGATATTGCTCATCAATATGGAATATTCATCGTTTTCGAGATCTAGTAATTCAAAGAATTCATTAATAGCATTTGAATTTATCGGTACCTTGATTCCGCGAACTGGAACTTCTATCATCTCGCCTGAAGTTAAATTTGCATAAAACTCACAAACTAGTTCCTCATCCACACTTGGTCTCTTTTCACAAAACAACTCCCAATTTAGGGTTTCAGCAACTTGACGAATACGAGCCATAAAGTCTCGGTAGTTGCTCTCCTTTAAAGTGAAGCCTTTTTCTGGATGCATCTGTTGGTTTTTGAAGATACTTTCGTATCTCACTTTGGCTTCTTCATAGTGGAATTTGTTTTGTGTTTCATCAATTTGAGCGAAGCACGAGTTCTCTCTTGAGGCATGTTTAACTGATCTTAAGATGGAAAAATTAGTTTCGAATAAATAAAAATTATTAGTAATTCAATGATTTAAAAATTAATTAATTAAAATTAAAATTAAGAAAAACTAGGTCTTACCACCTTGTTTTGTAAAAATATAAAACTTTAGGAATTAATAATAATAATGAAGAAAAGATGGGAATTTAAAAGAAGGGTTGGAGGTTTGTGGCTTAGGATGGATGGGAAGGAATGCTTTGCACAGCAGTAGGGCGTCTTGGCGTGGTGCATATAGGAGCAATGGTGCTTGTGATAGGGTCGGTAGCAACACGGTGTTCGGTGCAGGTGAGACTCAAAGCATGCAAGATGGTGCGGAGGCGTGTATCACACATGGTGAAGGCCTGGTGCGAGCCGAGGTCGGGTCGCTGAGGCAACGCCGGGTTGTACCCGGACGTGCTTATGATGGAGTCAAGCGTGTCTTTGGCCGATTGCTTGGAGTTGTCACGCTTGGGGTTTCAGCTCTTGGGTATTTTAGTGCTTTGGGTTTTAAGTGTTAGGTGAATGGAAAGATGGATAGTATTTATAGGGGAGAAATAGGAATTAGAGTAGAATTCTTAAAACAAATTAATTAATAAAAATTCTAAATTCTAATCCTATATAAAGATAACAACAATTAATAAATAGATATATGC
Organism: Gossypium arboreum; assembly: GCF_025698485.1. Taxonomy (NCBI): domain Eukaryota; kingdom Viridiplantae; phylum Streptophyta; class Magnoliopsida; order Malvales; family Malvaceae; genus Gossypium; species Gossypium arboreum. The sequence goes on from NC_069081.1 coordinate 6,634,632, forward strand.
ATATATTAAACTATTAATTGCTATTTAATTTATTAAAACAAAGATAAAATCCTAATTTCATGCTAAATTGATAAAGATTAATATATAAATAGATATAATTATATATTAAAGATTATCATCTTATTATCAAAACTTATCAAACAAAATCCAAAATTGATAATAATTAATATATATTATAATGGGTATAATTATATATTAATAATTATCATCATTTTTTACTAAAACATTTATTCTAGAAGCCCTTTAAAAATATTTACAAAAAGAAGCATCTAGTTTTTATTATTTACTTAAAAGAGCAATCAAAATTTAAAAATAATTCAATTTAAGTCCCTAAACTTAATGAAAATTAAAAATTGAGTTGCAAATTAAAAATTGGATCAAATTGACCCTTTTATTTGAAAAACAAAAATTTATTTTATTGATTAGAGAAAAATTTCTTGGAAAATTATGTTAAAATAAATTCCCAGGAAAGATTGGAGGGGTCACAAATGGTCCCGCTTAAGTTCTAACCTTCTAGACAGAATTTATTTAAACATACTAAACCAGAAAAATAGACCCTAAATTATTTATTAAACAAAACACGAAAATTATTAAATATCTGACAAAATAAACGAGACGTTATCCCGTTCGGTTTTATTCCCCCAATAGTGTTTCAAACGCTGAGCATTACTTGAAAATTACCTTTCTTACCTTGGAGTTCAACAACTCCGTATGGATAGACTCTGTGAATTGTAAATGGACCGGACCAACGTGATTTTAGCTTACCTGGAAAGAACTTCAATCTCGAGTTGAACAACAATACTTGCTAACCTGCTTCAAATTCTCGAACCCGGATGTGTTTGTCATGCCATTTCTTGAGTCTCTCTTTAAGTAATTTGGCATTTTCATATGAGAACATTCGAAATTTTTCTAACTCGTTGAGTTGGAACATCCGTCTTTCTTTTGCGAGCTTAGGATCTAAGTTGAGTCGTCAAAGAGCCCAGTAAGCTTTGTGCTCTAACTCCAAAGGTAGATGACATGCTTTAACTAAAACTAGCCTATAGGGTGACATCCCTAAAGGTGTCTTGTACGTTATCCTGTAGGCCCATAAAACGTCATCTAGTCTTTTGGACCAGTCTTGTCGGTTCGGGCAAACTACCTTCTCCAATATGCCCTTGATTTCTTTATTTGCTAGTTCAGCTTGTCCATTCGTCTGCGGATGGTAAGCCGTTGCAACCTTGTGTTTCACCCCGTGCTTGTCTAGTAACCATTTTAACCACTTGTTCACAAAGTGGGACCCTTCATCATTAATGATGGCTCTCGGGGTTCCAAACCTCGTGAACACGTGTTTCTGCAAAAACTTCATCACAACCCTAGCATCGTTTGTCGGATATGCCTCTGCCTCGACCCACTTAGACATATAATCTACTGCGACCAGTATATACTTGTGACCAAAAAATGAAGGAAAGGGCCCAAGAAAATCAATACCCCAAACATCGAATAATTCGACCTCAACAATGTTTGTTCGAGGCATCTCATTTCTGCTGGTGACATTTCCAACTCTTTGACATCGGTCACAACTCTTTACATATGCATATGCATCATTGAATAGTGTTGGCCAAAAGAATCCGGCTTGCAATACTTTGGTCAGCAGATGAGTTCCTCCAAATGACCTCACTTGAAATGAGTGACAAGATGGTATAGAATCTTCGGTATTTCTTCTTCTGCCACGCATCTCCTAATCATCTGATCTGCACACTTTTTAAACAGATATGGTTCCTCCCAGAAATAGTACTTCACATCGTGAAGAAACTTTCTCCTTTGTTGATATGTCTTATCATATGGCATTAAACCACAAGCTAAAAAGTTAGCAATATCAGCAAACCAAGGGGTATTATGGACATGACTTACCTTCAGTATATGTTCATCTGGAAATGTTTCTTAAATCGGTACAAGTGGAGAATCCCCTTCTTGCAGCTCCAATCTGGACAAGTGATTTGCTACTTGGTTTTCTACTCCCTTTTGATCTTGAATTTCCAAATTGAACTCTTGAAGTAGTAGTACCCATCGGATCAACCTCGGCTTAGCGTCTTTCTTGGCAAGTAAATATTTAATTTTCGAGTGGTCTGTAAAGACAGTTACCTTGGTACCTACAAGATAAGATCGAAACTTGTCGAAAGCAAATACGATAGCAAGTAACTATTTTTCTATTACCGTATAGTTTAACTGAGCTCCTGTCAGAGTTCAGCTTGCATAGTAGATGGGATGAAAAACTTTGTTCCTTTGCTGGCCCATGACAGCTCCTATTACGAAGTCACTTGCGTCACACATCAATTCGAATGGCAAGTCCCAGTCTGGTGTGACAATTATGGGTGCCGTGGCTAATCGATTCTTCAAGTCATTGAAAGCTTTTAAGCATTCTTCATTAAATTTGAATATCGTGTCCTTCTCCAATAATTTGCATAAAGGTTTAGCAACTTTGGAGAAGTCCTTGATAAATCTTCGATAGAACCCATGGCCCAAAAGCTCCTAACACCCTTTACGGATGTTGGAGGTGGAGCTTCTCAATAACATCTACTTTTGCTCGCTCTACCTCAATCCCATGTCTTGTTATCGATGCCCCGAATCGATACCTTCTCGTACCATAAAATGGCACTTTTTCCAGTTAAAGACTAGGTTTGTCTCTTCGCATCGCCTAAGTACCTTAGCCAGATTGGCTAAGCAATCATCGTCCGTATCTCCAAACACTGAAAAGTCGTCCATGAAAACTTCCATAAATTTTTCAACCATGTCAGTGAAAATAGACATCATACATCTTTGAAATGTAGCAGGTGCATTACATAAACCAAATGGCATGCGTCTAAATGCAAATGTACCATACGGGCAGGTGAATATGGTCTTGTGTTGATCTTCTGGTGCTACCGTAATCTGGTTGTACCCTGAGTATCCATCGAGAAAATAGTAGTAATCTCGCCCTGCGAGTCTATCCAGCATCTGGTCTAAGAACAGCAAAGGGAAATGATCCTTTCTAGTTGCCTTGTTTAGCTTCTGGTAATCGATGCAGATTCTCTATCCCATAACTGTTCTAGTCGGTATCAACTCGTTATTCTCATTCTTTATGACCGTGATACCTCCTTTCTTTGGTACGCAGTGAACCGGACTTACCTATGAACTGTCTGAAATGGGGTAAATGATACCCGCATCTAACCACTTGATAATCTCTTTTTTCACTACGTCCTTCATGATGGGGTTTAGCCTTCGTTGTTCATCGATCATCCCTTTTTCACCATCTTCCAGGATGACCTTGTGCATGCATACAAATGGACTAATACCGCAAATATCAGCTATTGTCCATCCGATAGCCTTCTTAAATTGTTTTAGAACTAAGATAAGTTTCTCTTATTGCTCAATGTTAACTATACTGAAACAATCACAGGTAGAGTAGAAGCGTCACCTAAATAAACATATTTTAAATGAGAAGGTAATACATTGAGTTCTAGTTTACGTGGCTCCTCAATTGACGCTTTTGGCTGTGTGTAATCTCTTTCCTCTAAATCTAAAGATTCGAAACGGGATTGTGGATTAAATCCTTTTTGATTAGCTTCTAGTAAAGCTAAGTTTCCATCCACCTTTTCATCACTTGGAGGGTCTGATGTCAAAATTCTTTCCAGAGGATCCTCAACAGAGTTAAGTTCTTTCTCCACTATTAAATCCTCTGAGTTGGATACTGCAGAACAATCATCTATTGCGTCAGGAAATCGCATTGACTTGAAAACGTTAAATGTTACTTGATCGTCCTGAACGCGCATAGTTAGTTCGCCCTTTTGCACATCAATAAGTGTCCTTCCGGTTGCTAAGAATGGTCTCCCCAGGATAATTGGTACTTCTTTGTCTGCTTCAAAGTCTAAAATTACAAAATCAGTAAGAAAGATAAACTTATCTACGCGTACGAATATGTTCTCGATTTTTCTTTCTGGATGTGCTAAGGATCGATCTGCTAGCTGAAGTGTAACCATAGTAGGTCGAACTTCACCTATCCCCAACTTCTTAAATATCGATATAGGCATCAAGTTGATACTTGCGCCGAAGTCACATCGTGCCTTACCACAATAAACTGCTCCAATGTTGCATGGAATGGTAAAACACCCAGGATCCTTCAGCTTAGGGGGTAATTTGTCTTGAAGATATGCACTGCATTCCTTCGTCAAAGCTGCCGTCTCAAATTCTCTAAGTCTTCGCTTATTGGACAGAATATCTTTCATGAATTTTTCGTAATTTGGCATTTGTTCAAGTGCTTCAATCAACGGGATGTTGATATGAAGTTGCTTGAGTACGTCAAGGAACTTCTTGAATTGGACCTCCTGTTTTTGCTTCTGGAGTCTTTGAGAGTAAGGTGGTGGAGGTTTATATACTGGAGTTGGTACTGGTTGATTTGTCTTTAGCGGCAATTTTGCTGCTAATGGAATGGTTGGCTGATCAGAATTGACTGGTTCTGAGGTTATCTTTTCAGGTATTGCAGGTTCTGGTTCTAGTGGAACAGGAACTTCAACACTCGGTTGAACTTCTTCCGAATCTTGAGCTTCAGCATGCTCCTTTTCACTTCAATGATGTTGGGCTCTATCGTTTTTCCGCTCCTCAATGTTAGTGCTTTACAATGCTCCTTCCCTGGATTTCTCGAATTTTTCGTATCACTAGGTAAAATACCTTGTGGACGGTTCCTAAGTTCAGTAGCAAGCTGGCCCACTTGATTCTCCAAATTCCTTAGAGTGGCGTCATTCTTCGCCATGTATGCTTTCAATAAATTCTCTAAGCTATTGGACGATTCAGCCTGAGCTAGTTTCTGAACTTGCTGTGAAATACTAGGCAGCTGGGTTGGTCTAGGTTGGGTGTAGTTGTTACTGCCTCCAGCCCCTTGGTTACTCCAGGAAAGATTGGGGTGATTTCGCCACGATGGGTTGTAAAAGTTGGATTGTAGCCCTTGCCTTCCTCGGTTCTGGTTCTGATTACCTATGTAGTACATGGATTCTGGGTTTGATAGACATTCTTCAAACACATGTCCTTCCCCACAATAGTCACAGGCTATATTCTCATATTGGTTAGGTGGTTGAGCTGTAAAACTGTTATACCATTAGTGGTAAGATTATTTAACATTGAAGATATCGAAGATACCTGGGACGCAAGTTAAGTGAGAGCATCCACTTCATGGATTCCAGCAACTCGTCTTCCTGACATTGCTTGATTGGTTGGCCATTGATAATTGTTACTGACGATTCTCTCGATGATTTCATAAGCCTCATTGTATGACTTAGATAAGATAGCATCGTTAGCAGAAGCATCTACTACCATCCTTGTGTGAGCGTTGAGACCATTGTAAAATGTCTCAAGTTGGATGCAATGCGGAATTCCGTGATGAGGGCACTTTCGTAATAAATCTTTGAATCTTTCCCATGCCTCATACAAGGACTCATCATCTATTTTTTGGAAAGCAGTAATCTCATTTCTCAGCTTAGCAATCTTGCTAGGAGGGAAATACTTCACAAGAGATCTCTCTGCTAACTCTTGCCATGTAGGAATCGAGTTCGGTGGTAGTGAGTTTAACCATGCTCGAGCTCTGTCCCTCAGCGAGTACGGGAACTGTTTTAATCGTAATGTATCTTCGGGTACTCCGGCAAGCTTGAAAGAGTCGCTCACCTCCATAAACGGTCTTAAATGAAGATGAGGATCTTCAGTAGGCATTCCACTGAACTGGCCCACTGTCTGAAGCATCTGGAACATAATTGGCTTCAGCTCGAATTGTTGTGCCTCGATCTCAGGTCTTCTAATACTTGGATTAAGGTCATTAAAAACTGGCACGGCATATTGTCGTAAAGCTCTATCCCTATCATCAGCAATAAGGATAGGATTTTGAGCAAGGTTTGCTCCGTTTCCTTGATTTATATTCTCGAAATTCATCTCTTCGGTCCTTCTCAGGTTCGCTTGTCTTCTTCGTTGGCGAAAGGTTCATTCTATTTCAGGGTCCACTGGGAGTAAGTCGATAATTCGTTCAATACTCATAAACACCTGAAATAATCAGAGAAGAATTAATTAAGTAAGTAAAATTGAACAAGAAAATAAAAGAACCAAAATGTAAAAATAAATTCACAAATAATGTTTTTTTTAAAAAAACAAATCCCAAAAAATGCCAAAAAGTTGGAATGGTGGAAAGGTGCAAGTGTACACAATCGTAATAAGTAATAAAGTGACAAGTAAATGTCGAGTTATCGTACCCATAGGGACTGTAAAAAGCAATATTTATGAAATTAATTAAAACACTTTGGTGAGGTAAAAATGATTTTGGTTTGGAAAGAGTGATTTATAAAATAAGATTTTAAAACAAAGCAAACAATTTAAATAAAATAAAAGAGTTCTAGTGCACGATTTCAATTAAGATTTAATCAAGATGATATAATTGTATTGGATTAATTATACCTGTTTAACTTAGAAATATTAAATTCGTGCTTATGCTGTTATGAATAAATTCACGGCAACCAGTAATTTGCTAACTTATGAACATATTTACTGATTAAAAGAATTCCATTTATCTCTTGAACATATCCCTGTGCCAATTCAACCGACTAAACAGATTTAATAAAGTAAACAGATTGAATTAAATTATCTCTCGCATATTCCTATGTCGATTCAACCGATTAATTCAACTTAATAAACATGTAAAAGATCATGTGAAGTAACAAAGTAGCCATACCTTGAAACAATTTAATCACAACAATCTTGCAAGTTATGCAAGGCATATGTATCGCCAAATACAATGTCGATTTAATTTTCGCTTACCTTAGAAGAATTAAACATGCATCGATTAAATCTTGAGTCCATTAATTGTAATTTCAATCCGTTTAAACAATTAATTCTTTAGTTATCTAAACAATTATAATGCCGGATAACCTAAGCATGATTTTACTTAATCAAGCATTTCACGAGGCCTATAACAAAGCATAAACACTAATTTAATAATTCAAGTAGGCAAAACATTATCAACCCAACACGAATTAAATTCAAGCTAAATTGATTAAAATAACCATTTCAACAACAATATTTTTCATAGATATGTTCATCATAAAAACAATAGAAATTAAAAAGAAAGGGAACAGAAAGCAAATCCAGTGTTTCTCTGCGGCTCGACTGTTGCTCCGTTCTTAGTCTCCGTTGTCTTCGCTGAGCAAGGCTTCTATGAATCCTTGATTGCTGCCCAAGATGGCTAAAGAACACCTCTTTCTCAAGAGAGGAAATCGGCACAAGAGGAAGGGAAAATGGGATGGAAAAATAGAGAGGAAACTTGAGAAAAGTGAAGAGAGGATGAAAGAATGTTGTAGAATGAGGGATGTTGAGGGATGCTTTGAAATGGGCAGCATAGGGTGGCTTTTATAGCTGAAGAGGGCTGCTAAAAATAGCAAATTCAGCAGCCAAGAGAGCCTTCCCATGGCCGGCCACACACATGGCAAGGTTGAAGCTTTCAACCTTGCTAAAAATAGGCTGGGGCAAATCTACAAAGCCTAATAAAGGTGGGGTTTGAACGTAATTTGGAGGTTTTTCAAGGGCCTTTTTGCAAGCATATTTTATCATCTAAATTTCTGATTTGGATCAGCCAATGGACGGTTCTGGTCAGCCCAATTAGTGGCTGGTTCGGCTCACTTCATTCAGTTCAACAAGTGCGGTTCACTAGGCCCTTTCTTCATAATTAATTAAAATTAATTCATTTAACCTAAATTAAATAGGAAATAAATTACAATTAATTTAATTATGAATTAATACACATTTTTGGACCATCTTGGGCTGGAAATTAATTGGCCTTGATACTTCAAATTGCTCTCGGTTTTGTTCTTCTCGCAGTGTTCACAGGGCCCTTTTTCTCCAATTGTGTAATTCATCAAAAATAACCAAATTTAATCAAAATTAACTATAAAATTAATTAAAATTCATAATGTTCATATTTTTAACATAATTTAATTATTTTATAATATTTAATTATTTTTTTGACAAGAATTTAATCGAATTTGCATGAATTTAAGTAGAATTGGGTATGAAAAAGTATATAAATTTTTGTGTTTCCAACAGCATCTAGGGTTTTTGAGGCATAACAAATGACATGAGGTTCTTTGTCTATCTTTTTACCTAACACGGCCCTCACACTGTGTTCGCTTGTATTGCACATAATTTCAAAGGGGTAGTTCCAATCTTGTGCTTGTACTATAAGAGCGGACACCAACTTCTGCTTGAGTGTATCAAAAGCCTCTTTGCATTTCTGGTCGAATTCGAATTTCTTATCTTTCTACAATAACTCGCATAGTGGTTCAGCTACTTTGGAGAAGTTCTTTATAAATCTTCTGTAAAATCCTACATGGCCAAGGAAAGAACGTATCTCTTTCATAATAGAGGGATATGTCAAAGAATTTATAATGTCAGTTTTGGCCTTATCGACCTCAATTCCCTTAGCTAAAACTATATGACCTAGAATCAAACCTTTGTCTACCATAAAATGACACTTTTCATAATTCTAGACAAGATTAAATTCTATGTACCTACTTAAAATTATCGTGAGGTTTTTAAGGCATTCGTCAAAACAATTCCTATACACAGTAAAATCATCCATAAAAACTTCGATAATTTTTTCCACATATTCAGGAAATATACTCATCATGCATATCTGAAAGGTGGTCGATGCGTTGCAAAGTCCAAATGGCATCCTTTTGTACGTAAATGTACCGAATAGGCACGTAAAAGTGGTCTTTTCGTGGTCTTCTGGTGCAACTGGGATTTGGCAGAAACCTGAGTATCCATTAAGACAACAAAAGTGAGTTTTACTAGCTAATCTCTCAAGTATTTGTTTTATAAAAGGAAGGGGGAAATGATCTTTTCTAGTGTAAGAGTTCAACTTCCTGTAATCAATGCAGACATGCCACCTATTTTGCACTCGAGTTGGTATCAAGTCACCTTCAGCATTTTTCTTTACTGTCACGCCCGTTTTCTTGGGCATCACTTGTACCGGACTTACCCATCTGCTGTCAGAAATGGGTTAGATTATGTCAGCATCCAGCAGCTTAATTATCTCCTTTTTTACTACCTCCATCATATTCGGGTTCAACTGTTTTTTCCCCTTTCATCTTGGTTTAGTGTTTTCCTCCAAGTAGATTCTATGTGTGCATGTTAAAGGGCTTATCCAACAGCAGCATATTGATCTAAACATTTCTGAATGTTTCGATGATCTCTTTATCTTTTTTTCCCTTTCGACATTGATTTAATCATCCTAGAAATGGAGGTTAAATTTTTGGTAATTGGGGTTTCGCTCGGGCCTATTCATCATTTTCGGGATTTTTCTGGGCAATTTCTTGGCCAAGATTCCTGCCAAAAATTGGTTCCAGTACCTTTCCACCTCGCAGCATCACTGCATTCGCATTTTGTCTCGGGTTAGGTTCTGTTTGTGACGGCAGCTTCCCTTAATAACTCATTTTCTCAATTGATGTGGTCAGTTCTCTTATAGATCCTCAGTTTTTTGTTGAAAATCAAACATATTAGCTGTTAATTTATTGAGCAAAGTTTCCAGAGAGTTACCTGAATCTGTGGCTATTATGGAACCCAATTTTGGTATTGCTGGTTATTTCGTGGATTAGCCCCATAACTCAAGTTAGGGTGGTCCCTCCATCCTGGGTTGTAGGTATTAGCATAAGAGTCTTATCGCCTTTGTGGTGGTCTAGGGAAATTTCCCAGAGCATCTAAATGAGGCATAGTATCATCATACAAACTGGAATATGCATCAGTTGTATGTTCAAGTGTAGCACATATTCTGCATACTCGGGCTTGTTTTATTTTTTCTGTAACAAAAAAATTCACAATATTAGTAAGTCTATCAAATTTATCTTCTAAGATTGAATTACTTAGCTGGTGAACCCTTCTGGGGGGTTTAGGATTGGCTCAGAACTGCCGAGTATTTGCGGACATCGTAGAGATCAAGTCTCTTGTTTTTAGGGAGTCATGTTGACCAATGCTCCTCCACTAGCGGCATCTACTATGTTCATCTCTATGAGTTTCAAGCCTTCATAAAAATATTGGAGAAGAGATTGTTCTGTTATACCGTGTTGCGAAAAGCTCGCACACAACTTCTTAAATCGCTCCCAATAGTCGTAAAGAGACTCTGCTTCTTTATGCCTTATTCCAACTATCCTCCTTCTTAACTTAGCTACTCGTGACGCTGGAAAAAACCTGTTGAGAAATAAATAAGAAAGATCAGCCCAAGTTGTAATAGATCGAGGAGGTAAATAAAACAGCCATTCCCTAGCTGAATCTGCTAGGGAAAAAGGGAAAGAACGCAACTTAATTTGATCCTCAGTTATCCCCTGAGGTTTCATACTAAGACAAACCATATGAAACTCTTTTAGATGTTTGTAGGGATTTTCATTTTACAACACATGAAAATTTGGCAGACAGAGGTTGGATTAAACGCGACTTTAGTACAAAATTAGTATCCATTGTAGGATACGCGATGCATAATGGCTGTTGTTCCGCCGGAGCTTCGAGCAGTTGCCGAATTGTTTGAGCCATTTGTTGATATGCTAGATTTGGGTTTTCGTTAACGAATTGTTTGAGCCATTTGTTGATATGCTAGATTTGGGCTTTCGTTAACCCTAGCGTTAAGCACTTCTTCTAGGGAATCGACTTCTACTTTTTCACCTTCAAATGTTTGAGTAGGGTTTTTCTTAACCCTAGACTCTACTTTGTCGTCGATTCTGATTTTTGGTGGTGGGTTATTCTGAGTCCTAACCACTCCTGACTACTTTTTATGTAACTTTGTTTCCTTGCGATTGGCTCTCGCAATCTTCTCTATCTCCGAATCAAACGCAAGAGTACCTAGAGCAGATCTGGTCATAAGAAACAAAGAACAAGATTAGTACATTACCGATCTCAGGCAACGGTGCCAAAATTTGATGCGGTCGTTAAGAGCACCAAAAATATCCTATTCCTAGAAAATATAATAAAAATAATAGCATAAGGGAAGTAGGGTCAAATCCTCAGGGACCGGATTTGTACAGTTGCGTGTTCCTCGAAATCCTGGTTAGAATCATGCCCAAGAAAACCTATGTACCTGGAAAAAAAATTAAAAGTTTTGATCTGGAAAAAATAAAATAAAATAGAATTAAAAGTTTTGATTAGAATTTCGAAAATTAAAAAACAATAAAAATAAAAAAAAGTTGAGGAAAAGGTATTCTTATGGAGAGATTCCAGCCTCCGGTTGCCTCGATCCGCCTTGGGTTCAGTACTTGGCTTTTAGGTAATCCTTCTCAAACAGAATAAGCCAGTTATAGTGGAAGAGGATGCCTACGACCTCCAACTCCAAGAATTTAGACTTACAATTTAGGAGAACCTAACTCTAGCCAGCAATCGCTTCTGTAGGATCATCTTATGCTAGATCATCACTTCTCAATGGCGAATTCCACGCCATTTTGTCTCTTGGGCTCGCCAACCTCTGACACAGTAAGCTAACGAACCGGCTGTGCAACCTTTACAAAACATACAAAGCGGCCACCTTTACACACTTTGAGAAGAACACCTTTTAAGGGACATGGACGGAAGCGTCAGCCCCGTAATGCGGAGAACTAATGAATATTCATAGAGAAGGCTAAGTACAAATTCTAAGCCTTATAAACCCTTTTTGGGGAATTTTGACAACCTTCGGCTAGATAAATTTAGCGGCTCATGACTTTTGGGGAAAAACAAATAAATATAATGAGAATGAAATTTTTACTGAAAGAAAATATGAAAAGAACAAAAGAGCTAAACTTTATGGGGAGAGACTGTTTACAGGAAAGATGATGTAAAATTTGAGTCACTCCATCCCCTATTTATGGTACTAGGAAATCTAGTCTAATCCTACTTAAATTCTAAAAGATAAATACATATAAATAAAGATAATTTAAGATAATTAAAGATAAATGAAAATAAATCCTAAAATTAAATCTAAATAATAATCATTAATAATTATCCTAATATAATTAAACATTAAATAAAGTCTTGTGCTATAAAATCTTTTTTTTTACACTTTTGCCCTTATATCTTCCATTCTTGTATTTTTGGCACCACCTTTTTTCTTATGTCGCATGTTGGCCCATTTTATCTTCAAATTTGTACTTTTTGCCTCCATTTTAGTCCCTGAAAGATAAAAGACCATAAATAGCTGAAATTAGTAGGGTCATACTCAAAATAAACATGCAATTAGCACATAAAAATATGTCATTCTAGAGTACTATCCTTAAGGGTGTTACAGTTTTTGTAGGCCCCATTTATAATACCTCGAAATTTAGGGTTAGAAGTTTTGAGGTTTTGATTAGGGTCATTGAATAGGTCAAGCACTTGAGTGGGTTTTCACGTTTTACTGTCAGAATGGGTCTGCTAGTCTGGTGGTTGGGTGTGTGTTAGTTCACCTCTGGGTTCTGGGTTCGAGTTCTCATGTGTGTTTTGAGGAATTAATTTATTTTGGTTTTTCCTTTTAATTTTTAAAAAATTACTTTTAAAATTTGAAAGAGGAGTTTTTTGTTAGTTTGACGTTCTTTTCCTATTTCCTTTTTCATATTTTTCCTTTTTGTTCCCTCTAATATTTGTCTATTTTTTCCCCAAATTTTAGTTCTTTTGATTTCTTATTTCTTTCATTTTACACACGTTACTGTTGTCTGTCAAGACTGATCATCCTTGTCTGTTTTGTTTTATCGGAGGTGAAGCGAGTAAGTTTTGCTCATGAGGGTTTATGATAGAATTGCTCATGTTTCTATTATTTGTTAATGGGAGTTCTTATAGTTTAAGTTTATGTGTAAAATTGTGGTTTCCGAACTGTTGGTGAGGGAGAATCGATTGATCTTTGCTGCTTGATATCGATTCTAAGGTGTGTGTTCTGAAACGGTTTAACTTTTGTATCGAATTACAGTGAAATTTTATAATGTCTTGTGTGTTTATGAAATTGGTTAATTGAAGTATCATATTGTTTCTGAATTGCATGAAATTCTATATATTTCAGTACATTTCTAGATTTCCAAAGGATGAGAATTATTTTGGCATCAAAAGCATGACTTTTAGGTTATTTTGGTGTGGTTTCGTGTCCACACGGGTGGCCACACATGCGTGTACCCTACACGGGCGTGTGCCCTACATGGGTGGCTCACACGGCCATGCGAAATTGGGAATTAGGGTTTTTGGAAAAAAAATTGTACCAGATGGCTTGGCCACACGAGCATGTGTACCAAAACAGGCGTGTGTCTCCTCCACACGGACATGTGTGGCCTTCACATAAGCGTGTAGACCCCCATAATGCCTAGGCACTTTCATACAGCCGGGCCACATGGCCATGTGGCCCTATTTTGCAGAATTTTTGTTTTGAGTCATAAACTGTCTGTTTTATGTTTTTATGTAATTCGACCCTCATTCAAGCCTCGGTAAGTGTGTTTGGGACTCAAGTTAGTTTGGTTCATGTATATATGTGCATTTATGGGCTTTAATTTTATTGCTCCTTTATGTGATGAATAAGTATGATTTTATTATTGTTGTCGTAACTGAATATTGGAATACAAGTATAATCAAATCTGAATCTGTTCAAACTAGAAATGTTAATGTCCGTTTCTGTATGTTGTCTGTGTAATGTGTGCATAGTTGCATGCATGAAAATTTTAGGATCTGATTATGAAGAGAAGAAAAACAGACTTAGCAGTTTTAACTGCGATACTTTTGAATAGTGGTCTACCGCACTATCCTATATGTATATCAGCTTAGCTGTATACAGTTACTCAGGTGGCATAGTTCCACGTTGTGGTGTGTAGGGTGGATGAACCTATTATGGTTCTATGCGTTGTGCTTGGATGGACGAAGTGGTGTTTGGTTGGTGGGATGGGATTTTGACTTGTGCATCTGTTTGCATCTAAATACACGTCTATTTGTCAGAATATTTTGTCTGTTTGTGTAAACTTCTGGTTATTGACAATATAGTTAATGCCATGCAATATGATCTGATTATTGCATATGATTGGAAATTCATTTCTGTGGTTTGATATTGTATTTGACATACCAACTGAGGCTTTCGTAAGTGATATTTTTATACATATGCTTGTCTGAAGTATTTATTGTCACCCTGTCTTTTGCAATCTGTTTATGTTTCGAACACACACTAAGCTCGCATAGCTTATCTCTGTAGTGTCTTTCCTTTCAGGTACTTTCTGTGTTTTGGAGTTGAACTTGGCATACCGAAGGTCTCAGAAAGATGCAGTTTGATTTGGTTTAAGTAGAATCTCATAAGTTTTATTCAGATAATTTTAAGTCGATTTGTAAAATGATTATATAAACTGTGGTACAAGTTTTTATGTTGGACTTTCGTAAGGTGTTATTTGGACTGAAATTTAAAAATCGTGGATTTTTTTTACGAATGTTTGCCGCCGGCTTAATATTGTTTCAAACATAATGAACAAAAAAGTTTTTCTTGGTTTGAATTAAAGTTTTTGTTTCTGCCACTTTTGGTGGCCAATGTAACTTCCAGGATTCGGTCTAAACTTCTAGGCCAAGTTTTGAGGTGTTACACCATCCTACTCACCGCAACAAACACCTTTTCAGCTATACAATTTGTTAACAGTAATTGGTTCATATTATTTGTTGTACATCTATCCACTCTCGACAATACATGCTCCAAATTCCCTATTCCTTTTGACGCAAATAGACTAATAAAATAATTCCTAGCAATTTCTTCCACTTCATCTTCACTCGTGGCTACATTCCTATCCACATTTTGCAATCCTCGTATCCAGTTCAAACGTTTACGTCAGGATACAAAATTGTGAATTTTTTTTTGTATTTTTATCTCCTAAATATAGCCAATTTGTTTAAGCCCTTTGTTCCCTGTACATTTCATCCTTCTCCATCTCTAGATTGAGGTGTATCTTTGTGTTGATTATTTCTGCCAAGATTTAATTATTCCTTTTCTTTAACTCGGATAGAATTTTCAAATCTCCTATTCAATCACCTAGGCACTTCAGTCTATTTTTCTTTTATTCCCTTTTCTCATATCAATAAATTGGACTTAAAGGCTTCTAATTTGTCCAGCATTGAATTCAAAACTTCTTCCCTAATCTGACGAATTTCCTTTTTATATGTTTCCTCCAACACCCACCAAACTTCAAACCAAAATCTCTTTTTTTCCCTTCTCCTATTTTCTAGATCCAACTGTATTAGAAAAGGACAATGATCAAAAAAAGAATGCGGTAAATTTCTAATAGAATATTCATAGAACAGGTACATCCAATCAGTATTTTCCACTATTTATCTAACTTTTCACGGATATTCATTTTCGGTAGATTTCCTCTTTCCCAAGTGAAATGTGATCCCAAAAAACCCGCATCCATCAATTGATAGTCGTCTAACATCCTTTAAAAATTTTCCATCTATTTTTCATACCACGACCTTCTTCCTCTCTTTTCAAAAGAGTATAAAATTTCATTGAAATCCCATAGACAATCCAAGGAAATTCTTGATCTTCCTAAAGACGCAATAAATCCCAACCCTCCTCCCTATGATGAACATCTGGAAATTTATAAAACCCATTAGCCTCCATTTACTTCCACATTCATCCATCTGAATATTCACATTAGTGTGGTTTTTTTTTTTTGAAAAACTTCTCAATTGTACAAGATCATTCCCATTCCATGTTAAGTTAAGACTACCTTTCATATCATTCACTAAAACATCAATCCTATTTGCAAAACCACATCTCATTTGGGCTTTTTCCATTTGTACACCATCTAATTTAGTCTCCATTAAGAAGATTATAGGTCTTTAACATCTATCGAAGCCTTCGTTTAGCCTGCGTACTCCTCAATTTGCAGATATTCCAACGTAATATTTTTATAGTGCCCGGTCGACTTGCCTCTTGGTAGCCGTCAATACAAGATAAGAATAAGCATTTGACTAGTCTTCCATAACCCCTAACAAATCATGATAGTCAGAAACATTAAAGTCCAAAAAAACCATTTTGGGCTTCTTCTTTCCATCATCACTCTCAATCAAATTATCCTCCAAGTCTTGCTCCATTTCCACCCAGCTCAATTCTTTAGAATGCTCCACCATATTTAACGTTTATTGATTTGAGAATCCTTCCAAATTAAATCCCAAGATTGGGTGAATATTTGTCCATAAATCCTATCCTAATTTATTTCCTTGAATTCCTCCCTAAACCATGCATGAAATGATTTATTTTCTTATTTTCATCATCCCCTTCCTCATGAAGCTAGACATTTTTCATGGTTATGGCCCTAATTGATTGAGCTTTAAGGTTAAAATTCTATCCCAACTCCAAATTATCTCTTCTTTTGTTCAATCTAACTGGACAAAATTTGTCATTATGGCTTAAGTAGCCACATAAAAAGCAAAACAAAGTAAGCTTCTTATATCTAAAATTAATATGGGCAAATTTGAAAAAAGAAATCATTATCTTTTTTCTTCTCTTCAAAGGTTTTCTCACATCCAGATTGAATCTGATCCTTAGAAAGCTTTTGACCCCCTAATTCACCTGATTCGTGTTATAGTCTATAAAACACCCGATAAAATTTCCCAATTGCTTTGCCATTGTTTCCGAAAAAAACCTGGCAGTAAATCATGAACTTGAACCTAGAAAGCTAAAAACACCAATGGGACTTGCACTGAATCTTTATTCTTTTCTAAACGATGGATGATCAATAAATGATTGTTAAAAGTCTAGGGAGCTCCTTTGATCACCCGATTGATATCCATTTCATGAAAGAATTTGAACAAAAAATGCCTACCTCCTAGGTCTGATATCTAAACTCCCCTTAAAAGTGTGCCACAAATTTTCTATGCTATTTCTTATTGTTGGAAAATAAACAACACTGGCTGTTAAAAAATAACCAACTAAGCAGTGGTCAAACATCGATTTTTGTATATCCCCAGATCTATTGGCAATAGTAATGCCTCATCTTCCCCAGCTTCTACATTCAGCCCAGCCATCTCTTTCTCCATAGTCAAAGAATAACAAACACACTAAAAAAAACTTCCAAACGAGAGAAAATCCAAGGAAAAAGTGATAAAAGCAAGCACTATGATTTAAAAATCACAAAAACACAAAGACAAAATCGTGTTATGAAAGCAAAAAAAATGTGCTACAGAGAGCAGACAATTTTTAGTAAGTTTTTTGCCTTACTGTAACGTTAAACTTGAATCTTTGACATAAATTCATATGTTCTTTATAGTTTCAAATTTAGCAAAAAAAATTTCAAATCTTAATGTTCGTAGCCACCATTGATTGCCATGCTCCACCGCCAACCACCACTCACCGATGGCCATTTGAGTGCAAATTTCATCATTCTTTTTTTTTTTTTTTTACGTTCTCTTTTTTTTGTTCAGTGTTCATTTTTCCAAAAAATTAAAGAACATGTTTTTCTAGATCTACAAGTCATTTTCAAAACTTCAACTCCAAAATTGGGTATTCTTCATAAACTTCTCTTTCCCTGTTTAGATGACTTGAACAATACCTAAAACAATTCGAGTTGCATTGGCTAAAATTTGGATTTGTGCCTTTTGATGTATTTACTTTTTTATTTTTTGGTGTATTGTGATAATAGTTGTGATATGGATATGACTGTGGTAATGGAAAATATCAATGATTTTTTTTTATTGGGTAAAAAGATGATGAAGAAGAAGAAAGAGTGGGGAAGAAGACAGGGAGGAGAGAGAGAGAACATGGGAAAAGAATGGAATTATTTTATTTTTGTTAATTTAATTTAATATATATATTTTAAGTAAAAAGTAAAAAAGGAATTTACAAAATATTTAGTTTTTATTTGATTTAATTTTATTTAAAAATTATTTTAATTCCATGTAGATTTAAAAAATACATCCATTTGTATAATTTTTATAATTTATGTACTTTTTATCTTATATTTTTAGAATCTTTTATATATATTTATTTCCATTTTTTTATAAAATTTAAGGTTTAATAATAAAAAACTTGTATATTCTATAAGAGAATGTCTCGTGATGTTTTTCATTAATCAAAATACGTTACGTAATATTTTTTTATTGATCAAAGTTGTCAAATAAATTTTTAATATTCCTTACAACATAAAAAAGTGTACTTTAATATCAAATTAAGCAAAAAAAAAATCAAAATGAAAAAACAAATATAGTTGGGTGCACAAATCCAACGCTTTGTAGCTCTCGCTTCCACTTATGAAAGTTGGGTTTTAAATATTTTACTATATATAAGAAATAAATTTTACAAGTCTGCCTTTTGGCACGATTCTCTGTCTGCCTTTTGGCACGATTTTCTTCACTCCTGTTTTCTTTTATAGTTTTCTTTAAACTTTCTGAATTCGTCATCTTCTTTTTCATTTGCAATCTGGTGGGGTCTGCTGAATCCTTCATGGAAGAGGAGTTGACAAATCTGAGTCTTTTAGATGAAGAGGAAGAAGCTTTTCACGAGGAAGGTGTGGTGGTGGAAAAATCTTTTCAATTCTGTTTAGTGGGACGCTGCCTAACATTTCTCTTCACTGCGGAACACTATGGCTGATCTCTGACACCCTACTGGGGGAATTTGCATTACAGATCTCGGAGAAAAAAGGTATCTCTTTCAATTTTTTCACGAGGTTGACATCCATAGAGTACTTGCTGGAACACCGTGGTTCTTTAATAACCATCTACTTATACTTCAAAGACTTCCAATGGGAGAAAATCCAGCAACATTAGCGCTAAACTTTACCGAGTTTTGGATACAAGTTCATGAATTACCACCAGGGATCATGACCGAAACGATGGCTAAACAATTTGGTAATTTTTGTGGTAAATTCCTTCAATACGACACTTCAATACTGTCTTTGGGTCTCAAACAATACACGCGTATTCGTGTTTTCTTGGATGTATCTGCCCCATTGAAACTTAAGAAGAAGCTCCAGATTAGGAAAACTATGACTGTTTATGCCAAATTTAAGTACGAAAAGCTTAGTCTATTTTGTTTTATTTGTAGAAGATTGGGTCATGGTGAAAGCTACTGTCCATATCGATTAAAAATTGAATTTTCAAAAATAATTTTTGGCTAGGACTTAACACTGCGAGCTGTACCAAAGCGTCGAAACTTGGTGGTGATAGTTGGCTTCAAGATGCTGATGGCTTACAGTACAACGCTGGAAATTTGGAAAGTTTCAATCAAAATTTCTTATTAAATGAGGGGAATGATACAGGGCGGAAATTAGGCGGAAATATGGGGAATCAAATGTCAATTATCAATTTAAATCAATTGGGATCTAATCAACAACAATCCCCTATTGTGCAAAGTCAAGGGCGTAATTGGAGCAAAGATGGTATCCATAATGATGAGTTGGAGTATGGGCCTATGGATTTGATCTCAGAGGAGGAAAATGACCCTATTGCAATGTTGGAAGGAAAGAAGAGACAGCGAGTAGTGGTAGGCCCACTTGTTATTTTGAATTTGTAGACACTCAATTTTTCCCGGGCCCAGAAATAAGTCCATAAATAATAAACCTAAAAAAAAAAAAATCCAAATTCAATCTAGAATTACAAATATAATTCGGCCCGACCGGAATGGCCCATTACTTGAAAAAATTTAAGGTCCATCTACAAGCTTAACTCATATGAAAATATAATCTTCAATAATATGCAATCTTAGATATAATATACAATCTTAGAAAATATAATTTTGTAATCTTAGAGATTTAATTTGTAGATACCTTTTAATCTTAACCGTTGATGTAATTAACCTGCACCGTTGGATTTGAAAAATTTCAACTATAAATAGAGACTTCTCCCTTCATTGTAAACACACTTGAGCTTTGGGAAGCAATAATAATTCTTAAGAACATTCACCCAAATTTCTTTCCCTCTTGCGTTCTTACTCTCTGTGGTTTATTCTTATTTTAGTCTTCGTCTATCTTAATTTTTCAACCTTTTTTTACTTTAATTTCTTCATTTTTTCAAATATGTATATTTATTCCTATCTTTTATACATTTGATTATGTATTTTATATATTATAATATTTAATCTTTTTATTTAGTTTATTTTCAAATATATATTTTCTACGCATGTATATATATTATATTATCATTTCATGTATTTTGAACTATTGCATTATATTTTTATAATTTGTAAATATTCTATTTATTCATTTTTTAGTGTATGTCATTTATTTTATGTGCATAGTTTCATTTTTTTATATGTTATGTTTAATTATTTCTTTTATGTACTATTTTATGATATATATCGTTGTATAATTTTTACATGTATTATGTTTTTCTTTTAGTTTACTCATGTTTTTATTTGTTTATTATCTTATATTTACTCTAGTATAATTTTTTCATTAAACCTATGTTAATGTTATTTAGTTTTGTCTTAATGATATTATTTATGTGGAAATGTTAAAATATTTTGTACATCTATGCTTCATGATGCATTAATATGTCATCCTGTCATTTAAAATAATATTCCAAGATTTTTTTTAAAAAAAAATAAAAGACAATACTTGATGTTTAAAAACTTCGAGAAAGGTAGTGCCCTAACTTATTGAGTTACGACTTTTCTCGTTAAATTCGAATAGTCAAGCACCTTCTAAGTAATTTTGAGTTTTCAAAACTTAAATAATTATTTTGAGATTTTAAAACATAGTGCCCTAACATACTGGATAGAGCGCTTTGTTGTTTCAAGATAAAAATTTTCGAAAGACAAGCTTAGTTTCTAAAGTTTTAAAATGTTGCGTCCTAACTTACTGGATGTGATATTTTAACTCGTTTGAAATAAGTGAGCCTTAATTTTCAAAATTGAGATATTCTAATTAAAAGAAATTTGCATATTAAAACTTTCAAATTTTCGACATTAAAGACTTGATAATCAATTAAGTACTAATTTTTGGGCGTTACGAGGGTACTAACCCTTCCTCGTAAGTAACTAACTCCCGAATCCGTTTTCTCTACTTTCATAGACCAAAATTAATTTTTTAAAATAAAATATTTTATAAAGTGATCCAATCACACCTAAAAAGATTGATTGCGACTCCCATTTTTGGTTTTTTTAAAGTCGATCCCATTTTTCAAAACTCAATTTAAAAATGATTACGACTCTTTGGATTTATCGGCTAGCTCTGGTGCTCAAAATAGCCGGGCACAATCAAAATACTTGGCTGGAATGTTCATGGTTTGAGGAAACCACGAACTGTAAAAAGGCTCAGGAATAAGTTGAGAGCCATTAATCCCCAAATTTTGTTTCTTATGGAGACAAAATTAAGCTAAAAAAAATGGAATTGGTTAGGTTGAAATGCGATTTTGAAAATGGGATTGATATTGGAGCTACAGGTTCTAACGGCAGGCTATCATTGGGCTGGACAGGGAATTCCTTGATCAAACTTAAAAGTTTCTCATAATTCCATATTGACGTTGAGGTTCATGATAATGAAGAGGTGACATGTGGCGATTAGCGGGGTTTTATGGGAATCCAGATGAAAGATATAGACGAGATTTTTGGAATCTTCTAAGGAAGCTAAGATCTGACTAGGTCACTTCAAGGAAATTGCAAATTCTTTTGAAAGGAAAGGAGGTCGTCTTAGATCAGCACGTCAGACGATGGAATTTCGTATGGTGTTAGAGGACTGCAGCCTCAATGATTTAGGATTTATAGGCCGGTGGTTCATTTGGGAAAGAGGAAGGTTCACTTCTACAAATAATAGAGAGCGGCTGGATCGTGGAGTGGCTACGTTTGATTAGGTGGATCTTTTCCCAGGATACCAAGTTCAACATTTGAGTCATTCATTTTCAGACCATTGTTCCATTCTTCTTGATACCATGGGAGTGGGACGAAATGATCGGCATCATAATGCTACGACGTTTCGATTTGAGGCTAAATGGTGCCTTGAAAGCCCCTTTGAGGAGATGGTTAAAAATTGGTGGGAAAATACTACTGGTAGTATACCGTGCAAATTAGAGAGTATGGGTAGTCATATGCAAAATTGGAGTAAAGCCAGGAGTAAGAAGATGAAGAGAAATAGGGGGGAGTTAGAAGACAAGCTCTATTGCCTCTATAATCAGGATCCTTCGGATGAGATGTTAGCTGAAATCATGGAGATCCAATTACAGCTTAATTTAGAGGCAGATAAAGAAGAGTTAATCTGGGAGCAACGTGCCCGAGTTAACTGGCTCAAGAATGGTGATCGCAACACAAGCTACTTTCATAAGATTGCTGTTCAACAACAATTTCTTAGGCGAATCTCTGAACTAGAAGATGAGACTGGAGAAAAAATTACATCGCCAAAAGGGACCATGGAGATTGCTGAGGGTTATTTTGAAAAACTATTTTCAGCTTCCGATGTGGGACTAGATGAGCTCTTATTTAGTCTAGTAGAGAAAAAAGTTACTGATAGTATGAATGATAGGTTGCTTAGACAATTTACGGAGGAGGATATTGATTACGCAATTAAGTTGATGGCGCCTCTGAAAGCACCTGGTATTGATGGTTTTCCTGCTACTTTTTTCCAAAGGTACTGGCATATTGTTGGACCGGAGATTTCTAATTATTGTTTATCTATTCTCAATAGTCAATCTGAAGTAGAGGATATTAATAAAACACGTATCATTTTGATTCCCAAGGTCGATAAACCAAAAAACATGTCACAATTTAGACCCATAAGCTTTTGTAACGTTGTTTACAAAGTTATTGCAAAAGTTTTAGTTATTCGTATGAGTTCAATTTTAGGTAGTTGTATCAATGAAGCTCAAAGGGATTTTATCCCAGGAAGACTTATTTCGGATAATGTGTTGATTGCTTATGAGGTCCTTCACTCTCTTAAATTGAAAAAGAGCGGCAAAAGAGGAAATTTTGTGCTTAAACTCGATATGAGTAAAAAGTATGACCGGGTTGAGTGGGATTTTCTTACAGGTATGATGAAGCACTTCGGTTTCCATGAGGATTGGATTGTCCTCATCCTGAGAAGTGTATGCTTGGTTTCCTATCCTGTTTCTCTTAATGGAATTGATGGTGAATGGTTTTTTCCTTCAATAGGATTAAGACAAGGAGATCCTCTTAGTTCCCATCTGTTTCTCATCTGTGCTAAAGGGTTCTCTACGTTGATTCAGGATGCAAAAAAGAAGGGTTGGATGATGCGTGCAACTATTGGAAGGGAAAGACTGGCTATTAATCATTTGTTCTTTGCAGATGATTGTATCCTTTTCGGTGATGCTTCGTATGAGGGGGCTAAAGTGGTCCAAGATATTATTCGGGAATATGAAATGGTCTCAAGACAGAGGGTGAATTTCGACAAGTCCCTTATCTACTTCGGGGCTAATGTGAACTAAATTGTAAATGAGGAGATTACCAATTTATTCGGAGTTCGAGTGGCTAACAATCCTAAAAAGTATCTTGGACTGCTTATGATGGTGGGTCGACGGAAAAAATAAGCTTTTGCTGATTTTGCTGATAGGTTCAGGAAAAGAGTTGAAAGGTGGAGTTTGCGATATTTGTCAATTGGGGGAAATGAGGTTTTCATCAAATTAGTTTTGCAGGTAACTCTGCTTTATGCTATGCAATGCTTTTTTTTTCCAAAAACGTTATGTTGTACACTAGAAGGAATTATGAATAGATTCTGGTGGTCAAATAATAAGACATCGAAGGGGAATCATTGGAGTAGTTGGGATAAATTATGCTATCCGAAATGCGCTGGTGGGTTAGGTTTTAAAAACTTGTTTTTGTTTAATAAGGCCTTATTGGCAAAACAGGTTTGGCGTATTTTATTTCAACCTCATTGTCTATTAGCTAGAGTTTTAAAAGCTCGTTATTTTCTGTTTTTGGATATATTATCTGCGAAAATTGGTTCTTACCTTTCTTTTACCTGGAGAAGTATCCGCAGCGCTAGGGAGTTGATAGCGGAAGGGATTGTGTGGCGGATTGGAAGTGGTGCTTGTGTCAATATCTAGAATGACCCTTAGCTGCCTGGAAGAGATAATAACAGAGTTTCAATCCAGCAGATCAGGCCTAATTGAACGACAGTTAATCAACTGATTGAATCTGAATCTAATACCTGGAATAGGGTGCTGGTGGAAAAAATAGTTGATGAGGAAACAGCAGCTCGAATCTTCGCTATTCCGATTTCTGGAGGTAGTTCGGAGGATGTGATAGTTTGGAAGCACGAAGGTTCGGGGGAATACATTGTAAAGAGTGGATATAGAGTTCTCACTACAGCTCATTTACAATATAACACCCAAGTTTCCCCTATGAATGATGCTTACAAAGATTTTTACAAAGCCTTATGGTCACTAAATATCCCATAAAAAATCAAAATCCATAACTGGAGGCTGATTAATGATTTGTTGCCTCATTTTGGTAATCTAGCGCGACGGAAGTTGAGTGTGGATGTTGCTTACCCTTTGTGTAAGACAGATCTGGAGGATTCAAATCATTTGGTATGGTCCTGTGATATTTTATAGCGTGTTTGGGCTTCTTTACAAATAAAGATCCCACCGCTGGAAGCTTCGTGGTGTAGTAAGAGGCGTTTTGTTAAAACATTTTCTGCAGCAGATGAGCATCAGAAACGAGTTATTTCTATTTCTATTTGGGGGCTTTGGTATCGCAGAAACAAATTAATCCATGAAGGGTCAAGTTTCTATGCAAGAATTCTTAGGGTTCATTCGAGGTTATGAACAAGAGATCAGTCTAATTTAAGAGAGTCTCCGTTCTCCTCTTAAAGTGATGACGAAAGATCTGTGGAGACCCCCAGATGAGGGAGTTATCAAGCTAAACTTTGATGCGTCTTTCCAAAAAGAAGCCAAAATCGCTACAACAGTAGTATTAGCCAGAGATTCTACAGGACCAATTTTAGGAGCAGAAACTTATCTGTTTGAAGATGTCGTTGACGCATTTGTAGCAGAAGCGCGGGCTTGTGAAAGAGCACTAATCTATGCGACTGAGATGGGCTTTCGGTGTCTGCTAGTAGAAGGTGACTCTCTGTCAGTTATCAAGAGCATTAAGAAGGGAGGGGAAGACAAATCGGTTCTTAGGTAGATTACTCAACATATTTGCAAAATGGGGTTGAGTTTTGATGAGGTATCTTACCTGTTTGTGCCCAGAATCGTTAACCGAGCAGCCCATACTCTTGCATTGGAAGGCCGGAGAAGACAGGTTTGCGGTGGATAGGGTAATGGTGTGCCTGAATCGGTGAAGAAGATGGTAACGGCAGACAGATTGTCTTGGTTCCAGAGTCTCTAGGGTTCCCCTCGGTGGCTTTGAAATTGGAGAAGGTTCGATGAATCTCCAACATTGTGTTCAAAACTTTTGCTCTCTCCTTTACTCGGTTCCGATTTTCAACTTAGAGAGAGGCTTGGCTGATATTTTAAAGATGAAGAGGTTTGGCTCAAGACGTTTTCTTTCTGTTTTTTTAGACTGGTAGTTTCTAGGAGTTCATTTATTACTGCTTAGACAGCTGTTTCCTTTTCTTCTGTTGCTTATCTTTTCATGTTACTGTTTGTAGTTTTTCAGACGTTTCTTTTGCCTTGAGCCGTGCAATAATAATACCAGCCAGCTATATTCAAAAAAAAATATTTTACTATATATATATATATATATATGTTTTACACCTACTTTGTATTTATTGCTTAATTAAATTATTTGAAGTCTATCAGTGAAATTTTTTTATATAAAATTAATGCCAAAGTTCGCACCCAAAAAAAATAAATCTCCCAACCACTCATCTATTTTCAGTTTTTTTGTAATTATACATAATATTATTAAAATACATAAACTCTGCGTATGCGTATAGAAATTATAAATTTAAAACACATATGCTTGTTTAAAAATAATGTATAATAAATAATAAAATGTATGTGTAATTGCCCAAATTCATCCAGCCCAACATAAAACCAAAAATAAAAAATCCAAGTTTATTTACAAAAAAAAATTGGCTCAAATAAAAAAGAGTTCGGCAACCAAATCCATCTACTAACCCTAATACCTAATAACCCAAAGCCCAATAGCCAAATTATCCTAAACTAATAGAAACCTTAAATTCACCTAAGAGTCTCGGCGCCACTCTTTCGCCACGTCAGTAGACACACCGTCCGAGGTCTCTCCCCTTCCTTTCACTGAATGGCAAGGCGCATCTCCCCAACACTGTTGACCTTGCCACGATTACTTGCAAAGAAGAAGGTAGAGAACAGAAAGCAAAAATGGCAGAAAAAAGCAAAAAAAAGAGAAGAAAATATTTTGTAATATATTCGGTTATAAAAGCCATAACAATGGCCTGTATTTTTTGACACAACAAAAAAATCGAATACGAAGAAAAAACGTTAAAAGAAAAAACAAAGGTGATTCATTTTTTATTTTATTTTGAAAAGCATAATAAATAAAAATAAAGTTTGTTTTCTTTTACATGTGCCGCTTTGCTTCCCTCCGTCGTCGAAGATCTTCTCCGAGACCGAAAACCCCATAACCCATTAGGGTTTGGCCTGGGCTTCGATGAAACGGGGCGTGAAAAGTGTGCGTCAACAAGGAGAAAGGGCCAAAAGTTTCTTTTTTTGATTTTTTTTCGAGTACAGAAGGCTTTGCCTTCATATCTAGGTCATGGTGGGCCTAATCAATTAGGTACCAATTTTGGGCGTTATGAGGGTGTTAATCCTTCCTCATACGTAACTGATTCTCGAACCCATTTCCTGGATTTTTTTAGACCAAAAATAATTTTAATAAATCTAATATTTATTAAAATGGCAAAACCTAGGGGTGATCTGATCACACCTAATTAAAAAATATTGGTGGCAGCTTCATATTCGTTTTTTAAAATAAAAAGTCGATTTTCAAAAAGGTTTCGACAGTATGATTTAAAACTAATTAATCATAGTAACTCATGGATTATGCATGATATTAAAATGAAAAAAAATTAGATTAAATTGTGAGTAACATGAATTTATACACATAAATATATTAGATTAAGAATACTACATGCATTATGTTTGTTTACCATGGTGATTTCATCACATGCATGTTAAATTGTTTATTAATATATATACAACTGATGGAGAAAAAAATTATCCATATTAAACTGAAAATGTATAAAATGTACTAAAATGAAGTTTTAGTTGAGTAGTAAATTTAAAGTTTTATTAATCTAATTAGCATAGTGAGAGAAAACATTTTATATTACAAGTTAATTTTTTAAAGCTTCTCGATGGATTATTATTGATGTAATGATAAAGAATTTGTTTATAAATCTATTGAACATGAGTTCAATTCCTAAATATGTTATATTTAGTTATTTTAGTTAAAAAGTATGAAAAACAAAAAGGACATCAAAATGATAATAATAGCCATTTCTTAATCGAGTTGATACCGGTTAACTTGTGACACTAATTTAATCAATGATTTTATTAAAAGTATAGATGATGAAAATTGTTTTTTTTTGTTTTACTTCAAAAATAAAATATTTTCTTAATTGAGTTAACTCATTTAGGATTGGTTTGATTTATGAAAATAGCTGTTATTTCCATTTGTATTTTTATAAAATAAATTTTTATCTTTTAAAAACTGAAAAATAAGTTCAGTAAATTAAAATAAAAAATTACTTTTAATAATGAAAACATGTTTAATAATTATTTTTTCTCTAACGGAAGTAAAATAAAAAAAAGTCGCATTATATAGATTATATCGAATTTAATATTAAAAAATTGTTGAAAAAGAGAGAATATGTTTACGTTTATATGAGTTTAAACGAGGATCAATTGATCTAAAGTTAAAAATCCATGCGTTTGTTATTTTCACTTTTACAAAATAATTTTAGTGAATTGTTTTCTAAATTTTAAATATTTTTATTTTTCATTTTTTTAAATTTCAACCATTTCTTTAATGTTTTCCCTTTTCTAAAAAAGGAAAACGAAATCTTAGGCCAAATATAGCCATAATTTTCTTTCGTATTGGGAATGGTCTTCTGGAAACCGGTTGGTATGTTGTTTTTCCAAGGCTTTCTATTTCTCACTTTCAAAAGTTAATTGGCTTTTTAAATATATATATATATATATATATATATTATACCTACTTTATATTTATCATATTTATTGGATAAATCTTAATTAAATTATTTCACATTAAATAATATAAAATTAACTCCAAAGTTCACCCAAAAATTAAATCTCCAACTACTCACCTATTTTGATTTTTAAAATTATAGTTAAATTATTTAATTTAAATAAGTATATAATATTATTAAAAGACATGAATACTATCATAATAAAATTTGTTGTTTTTAAAAATATTTTAAATATTTTCTACTTTGAGTTAAACCCATGATATTGATAAATGAACAATTTCAATATTTTAATTATAACCTGAGCTGTAGATATCCGTTTTAAGATTAGAATATACTGATTCGAAAAAAATTGAAATATCTAGTTAAAGTTATTTCATGAAGCCCAAAAACATCAAGAAGATGTCCAAAAATGACTTGAAAGTTTGACGTGAAGGTTGTCAAGAAACCTTAAAAAATTTTGGTTTATATGATTAAGGACACTTTTCTATTTTCGACATTATTATTTTTTCCCTACAAATAGGCATTATTAAGTTAAGACTTGGGAGACTTAGACATAGCCGCTGTTAGTTTTATTTAGATTTTTATTTTATTTTATGGGTTTTTAAACCCGCTTTTCTAGTAAAAGGTTAACTGAAGTTTGATTTAATAAATTCATGAGACTTAATTTGCGCTTTAATTTTTTTTGTTCTTTGTTATTTATGCATCTTTGGAATGATGGAAATGTGCAAGTGTATACAATCTCAACAAGTAATAAAGTGACAAGTAAGTGTCGAGTTATCGTACCCACATGGACTGTGAAAAGAATTATTTATGAATGAAATTTTAAAAACACTTTGGTGAAGAAAAATATTTTGATTTGAGAAAGTGATTATAAAATAGGATTTTAACTAAGTAAAATAAATAAAAATAAAATAAAAGTTCTAATGCACGATTTCAAAAGATGATTTTAATCAAGATGACATAATTGTGCTAGATTATTTACATTTCTTAACTTAGAATTATTAAACTCATGTTTATGTTGTTTCGAATAAATTCACGGCAACTCGGTAATTTGCTAACTTATGAACATACTTACCTACCAAAATCCATTTATCTCTTGACTATATCTCTATGTCAATTCAACCATTAAACAAATTTTAATGATCAAATGTGTTAACGCACATACATACTTATGAAATTAAAATAATCTCTTGTACTTATCTCTATGCCAATTCAAAAATTAATTCAATCTCATAAGCACATAAAAGATTACGCGAGGTAACAATGTATTTCTACCTTGAAATAGTTTAATCACAATAATCTTGCAAGTTATGCAAGGCTAATGTATCGTTAGATACCGTTGTTAATTTAACCCTCAGTTACCTTAGATGATTAAACGTGAACTGATTAAGTATCGTGTCAGTTAATTACAATTTCAATCCGTTTAAATAATTAATTCATTAGTTACCTTACAATTGTAATGCAAGAATAACTTAGTCATGGTTTTACTTAATCAAACATCTTACCGAGGCCTATAACAACACAAACACAATTTTAATAAATTAAGTAGACGAAATGCAATCAACCTAACACGAATTAAATTTAAGTCATATTAATTAAATTAAACATATCAACATCACAAATATTCATAGACATGCTCATCATAACAACAACAAAATTAAAAGGATAGGGAACAAGAATCAAGTTCGCTGTTTTCTCTGTGGCTTGACTAGTTTGCTCCACTCCTCATTCTCCACTTGTTCTTGTTGAACTGAGGCTTCTATGAATACTTGAATGCTACTCCAAATGGTGGTTGATTGATTCTTTTTCAAGAGGTGAAATCGGCAAGGGAATAGGGAGAAAATGAAGAACAATGAAGAGAGAAAAGTGAGAGAGAAGTGAAGAGATGAGAAAGTTTGAGATGTGTTTGAAGTGAGCAGCCAATGGGGGTGTTTATAGGTTGAGAAGGCTGCTAAAAATAGTCAAAATCAGCAGCCCAAGACTCCCCCCATGGCCAGCCACACATGTGGCATGTTTGAACATTTCAAACATGCTATTTTTAAGTAGGGGCAAATCTTGAAAGGCATGAATAGTGGAGGGGTTTGAATGCAAATTGAAGGAGTCTTCAAGGGCCATTTTACATGCCAAATAATCAGACAAACAAGCTGATTGGGTTAGCATGTGGGACGGTTTTGGGTTGCCCAGTGCTCGGTTGGATCGATTTTCTCGGTTCAACTCAATTGAGCTCCTTTTCATAATTAATTAATAATAATATTTAACCTAAATTAAATTAGATTAAAATTAAAATTAATTAAATTATGAATTAATAGATATTATTTGGACCATCTTAGGCTAAAAAATTAAATCGCTGCTTCAAAATTACTTCTCGGTTTTGCGCTTCTAGCAGTGTCTGTCGAGTCATTTTTCGCCTTTTGTGCAAATTTATCGAAAATAATCAAAATTAATCAAAATTTGATATAAAATAATAAAATTCAACATGTTCATTATTTGAGTGCAATTTAATTATTTTATACTTACTATATATTTTGACAAGAATTTTACCGAAACTATATGAATTTAAGATAAAAAAAAGCATAAAAAATGTATATATTTTCGTGTTTCCAATCTTCTATTTCAACTGCAACTGCTTAGATTTATTGAATGTTCAACCGATATTTGATAGCTTATAATGGTTGCCTTGTCAATTAGAATAATTAAACCTGTAATTATTTAATTCATTCTAATACTAGTGACAAGCTGCATTACTGGTGTATATTTTAGTTTATGTTTATGTGGTATAGATGTAATCTAACTTAAATGAACCCCATTGAGGAGAATTAGGTCTATCTCGTTCTTAATACTGTTGGTAAGTTAAATCTTGGGCGTCGAAGTATAAAGTTATTTATGAGTTAGGGAAATAATTTCAAAAGAGTTGCCCCTTGGTTAACGAATAAGTAAGAAGAAATTGGTTGCCTAACTTTGAGTTAGTAACTAGAACTAATTTATTAAAGACATTAAAGTTATCTTTGCATCGATGATCAAATTTATGAATAAAATAAAAATTTTACTTTTAACTAGAGTTTTTTGTTGTTGATTTGTTTTAAATTTATCTTTTATTTTATAATCTCCTTTTGCTTTGTTTTAAATTTAAACCCTTTTATTTTATTTTTATTAAAGAAATAAAATTATCTTAACTAAATCTGATAATTGGTCAACTTCCCTAATCCGTATTTTATTCAATTCATGCAAGAAAAACATGACGTGTCTGTCTTCCAAGAGAAGTACAATGACAGCAGTGAACGCTACAACTTAAGGAAACATCAAATGACTAATAATGCAGCAAAATAAACACTCCCAAAGCATAAGAAACAATTGCAGGTAGCTCATAAACACATTCAAACATGCAAGCACTATTGCATATATCCATGATACAGCTTATTTGTCTAAGTCTTCAATTTTTGGTAGCCTTATGATCTTCTTCAGGCTTGTTTCCATGGCACCCTGGAATCTTTTCCTTGATCTTCTCCAAGAATCCTTTCTCCTTTGGCTCACCTTCGGTAGGATGCCCATCATAGGCACCATCGTCTTCGGCTTTCTTATGCTGACCAGGGAGTTTTTCTTTTATCTTATCTAGAATCCCTTTCTTTTCCTCTGCATTCTCGGGTGGGATCGATGCCTCTTTATGCTCTGTTGCTTCTTTGTCACCACCAATCTTTTCTTTGATTTTTTCCTTCAATCCTTTCTTCTTCTTCTTCTTCTTTTTCTCACCATCTTCTCCTATCTCTTCTTCATCACTAGACTGCAACAAACAAGAAAAAGAAAACGAAATGCCATTATAATCTGGATAATAAATTAAGCTTCTACTTGGCAAAAAATTGAAATGTTCAGTGAGTTGTATATATGAACTAATTGACTCTGCCTAGAGAAGCTTACTGAGCTGGAGCTGCTATTTGAACGATGGAGTTTTCCCATGAGAGTTGGCTTCTCTTCCTTCTTCTCATTGTCTTGCTCCTCATCTTTCTTTTTCATGAAATCGAACATACCACGATCCGTTGTCTCCGTCGCTGCCTTGTTGTGATCTCCCTCACCTTGATGACCTTCCATGTCGTTGGATTCAGTTAGTACGTAGAGTGAAACCAGTAATATACGTGCTTGGAATGAACACTTCAGTCGCTGAATGTTAACACTAAAACTTGGTTGTTTTACGTTGACAAAGATGAAGTGATATTTATAGGCGAAAGTACTGAAAACCAAAGGAAAACCCACGCTTAAATTTGAGGTAACATGGGTTACAATTATCGGCTGTCGAAGGAAGCTTTAATCGAGGTGGTCGGTGTGGACGGTCCGCACTAATCAAGAGATGCCGCTTGGTATCCGATGTGGTCGGTGTTTAAGGTCAGAAGTGAGTCTTAGAATAATCACCTCCAAATCTTTAATATTGGCCTCCTTCCTGTACTGTAGTAACATCTTACTTGAGTTGAAATGCGTAACGAGTTTTCATAAAAAAAAAAGAACAAAAAAGCAGCAGCTTAATGAGTAAAATAAAACACTAGAACCTAGGATCTCGACTCTCAAAATGCAACATGTGTTTTGAAGTAGTTTAAGAACCGAGGAGGTCTCTGCCCTTACGGGAGTTGCAGAGTGTCACGTTATTATGGCTATTTTAGTACTAGCCCATTCAGCCAAGCCGAGTAACGAGGTGCTTGTTTTGTCTTTTTGATTATTAATATTTAATCTCTTTTCATGAATAAATAATGTTATGTTATAGTAATGGGTAAACTAAATTACACTTTACTTTAGAATTAGTGTCCCTTAATAATTTGTCCGCAAGTTTAATATAATTGTTATTTAGAATAATCATTATTTGAGAATAGCTAATTTAAAGCATGACTTTAGATTAGAAAAGTTGTCATTCATGTAACTGTCATTTAAGAATAATTCCTGTTGAAAGCAACTAATATTTGAAACAACTCTTTTTAGAATAACTCTGTCTCAAGAACAATTATGTTCAAAACAACCGCTGTTCAAAATAATTTCTATTTTGAAAAATTGTTTGTGTAACAATTTGATTTTTAGTAATGCCAAAAAAGGTGGTTTCGGAATCCCATTCTCATAAACCAAGTTTGTAAATATAAAATAAATATTTACGAGGCTAGAATAGAAGTATATTAAAGTTTGGTCTAATAATTTTTTTGAATTGATAGTTAATTAAGGTACAAGGATTAAATTGTAAAAGTCTTATCACTATAGATTTTTAATCAACTAAGGGTTTAAAATGATAATTAAACCATTTTGCCATATCAATTAGTGGAGGACGGTGTTATCATCCACCAAATTTGGTTAATTGAGATTAAGATAAGTGAATTAAAGATTGATTAGATTAATTAAAGATTAATAAATTTATTAAAGTTAAACCTATGTATAGATAGATGAATAAGTGGATTTTTGTCATCTTTTCATTCTTCTTCCATTGAAGTACTTAGCAAAACCTAAAGAAAAACCGTGTTGAAGCTCAAGACAGTCGACCTTTGATTGGTATGTGATTTTAAGTCATCTTCTTTATGTTTTTTAAGTCATGGGAGCTTGATTTGGCTAGCCCATGTGCCAATTTAAATACTATTAAAGTTTTCAAAAGCTTCCATTGATGATTTCTTGAAGAAATTGGTGTTAAATTGATAGACTGTAAGCTTAGATATGAAAAAAAGATTAGATAGTAAAGTTTAATTGTTAGTTTTGTTCAAAAGGGTTAAAGTGTATAAATTGTATAATTGATGTGAAAATATGTAGTAATAGATAGTAGAGGGTCCTAAAAAGATGTGATTGTGACCGATTTAAAACTAAAGCTCAAAATTGAAAGTTATAGCTATTTTGGTTTTAGGGGCTAAATTGAATAAAATGCAAAACTTAAGGGGCATTCAAAATAAAATTAAATAGGTACATGCATATCATGGAATAATATAAAATATTTGGTGTTGATAAAATGAACCAACAATTTTATAGATTAGGGGGGCCAAATCGGGGATAATCGGGGAAAAGTCAAAATTGTTAAATAGTCCTTGAAGTTTCATCCTAGTTGTTATTTTTTCCAGTTAAGTTCATATGGAACTTACAATTTTGTTTAATGCTATGTTAAATTGTTTTTATTTTGTTTATAAGATTAGATCATTATGAAATTGGTGAGTTAGGCATTAATTGGATTGAATTGTAAAGTATGAAAATTATGGTTATTATGAATAGGTACAAGGTACCAAAATGGATATTGAATGTTTATAAGACTTGTGTGAAACATGTAAACTGATACATGGTTTGAAATGATACGATTACGATAACAGTGCTTGGGTGAACTTAGTTAAAGACTAGGATATGGATGGTATGCCATTAGGGTTAAATATGAAATCAATCAGGGATTTACATAATGATACGAGATCTAGCATTGGTTGCAGATTATTGGTTTATATGTATCATTGGTTTATCTTGGACTGTAACTTCGATACGATGTCAGCTTGTGTGGGCAAATCCATTATAATATCAGCTTGTGTAAGCAGCCCTAATCTCTGTCAGCATGTGTGAGCAAAATAGTCTCATGTATCTGAGTTCAGTTTACTATGGTTCCCTCGGTGAATCTTTAACCTAATGTAAACAAAAATATTGAAATGGTTTGGTTATGAATTGAATTGTACATGCTTCTAAATTGAGTTGTTGCATATGATCCTTGTTACAAGTTCTTGACATGAAAATTGATAAACCTATTGGTTGTACATGATGTTATGCATTAGTTATTTCAATGTATGCCAAAGAATTCCATATTGATTGCCAATGTGTTTAAATGTTCAGCTTGTTGAATTGTTAAGACAAGTTAAGTAAATTTCATATGAACTTACTAAGTATTTTATATGCTTGCCTCGTTTGTTTTCCATTTCCCTTGTAGATCATCATCTTGTGGAACATGTCAAGCAGATTGCCTTGAAGCTCACACTATCTTGTTTTTGAATTGCTACCTTTCCGGTCATTTTAAGTTTGGAATTGTGGCATCTACATAAGTGTTTTGTATATGTTAACTTTAAATGTTGGACATAGCTTGAAACCTACCTAATGCATGATTTTGGCAATGTTAATGTTTAGTTGAAATGGTATGTTTTGGTAAATGTATTTGAGTTATGTACGACAATTAAAATAGCAAGTTTGAACATGGAATATCATAGATAAAATTTGGTATTTGAATGGCTAGTTGGTTGGATGGATGGTTTATAACTGAATGAGTTAAATTGATATGTTTTGTGTTAAATTGAACTTATATTGAATTGATTGAATGGAAATGGTTAAATGGTTTGTTTTAGTATGTTTTTAGTCTGGTTTCATTCAAGTAAAAATGATGATTTGTTGAGTATATTGAATAGGTTGGTTAAGAGCTTTGAAATAGGTACTAATTGACTGATTCTTTTCCAAATATAAAGTCTTTGTCCTGACGAGCATCTTTCCTTGTCACAACGTTGGCCGACAATAAGTGACGTTGTGACATTGAGTGACTTGACGTTGTGCGTGACATACTATTTTGGCGATGTCCCAATGTGGAATTGATGACATCACAAAGTTAACTCTAAAGTTTTACAACTTTACAATTTGGTCCTATTTCGTGCTCAGGTCAACAAAAGAGCTTTTGTAAGCTCGGTTAAGACTTGAAAATGATCTATAATTTTAATGTAACCATGATGGATGTTTGAATGCATGTGAAATTGATAATTTGTTATGAATCTAATTGTAGTTGTTTCAGCAATGTTTGTAGCTTCCTATAGCTCAGACCCGACGATTGGGTCAGGTGATGGGTGATAGATTTAGTGGTATCAGATCTACAATTTATTCTATTCTAGGATTGAATCGTAGTGCGTGTTGAGTTTAAAAATACATGCACAATAATCTGTGATAGTGTGATGCCTTCTGATTCGAATTGACTCTGTTTTTTCATATAGATAAACCATGTCGGTTGAATCAACTCGAATCGTGTCTGATGAAGTTGGTAGTAATGTTATTGCTTCCAATTAGAGAGTTGCCCAAATTTTGCCCATTCCGCAAGGGCCATGTAACAAGGCAAGATCTGTTTTTTTCCAGATGATGAACCATTGGTTAATTCACCCAATTCATGAGAGCTACCCCTTTAGCTCCAAACCCTAAATGCACCCTCTTCCTTGATTGTGCTTTATGTGGCACCCCTTCGTCCTCAGGGTCCTAATTTGGTAACTATCAACTGACCTCAAATTGATAAAATTTGTAAATGTGGGGTAGAAGAATTTAGAGGCAAGAAAGATGATAATCCTGCGAGAGTCGTGTATTGTTTGAAATGTGTTGTATCTCTGTTTGAAATCTATTGTTCTAAATGATCACGTAAATTGGGATTTCTTCCAAACCAATTTAAAAAAAGAAGTATGTCAACCGATTGTATCTTGAGAAGAAAAATAGAGAGTTTATGAAACTAAAACAGGGAGACATACCCGTGGTTGAATATGAACGAGAAGTCATTCGTCTCAATAAGCATACTATAGAGCTTATGCTTACAGAAGTTGAAATGTGTACCCGTTTTGAGTGGGGACTAAATGAGGAGATACATATGTTAGTGAGAGCCCTAGAATTAAAAGAGTTTGTTGTTCTATTTGAGTGGGCTTAGAAAATGGAAGATACATGTAACGAGAAAGAGCAAGCTAGATTCAAGATTCGAGATTCTGATAAACGAAGTACGACCAAATCTTTACCGACTCTTTCTTTTAAAAGGTCAAAAGATGTTCAATTTCATTTCTCAACTGATCTCAATTGGAGTTATCTCTATTGATTTTGTAAGATCAAAAGATAACATTGTGGATCCGCTAACTAAAGGGTTAAACCGAGATCAAGTTGATAAAACATTGAAAGGAATAAGACTAAAACTCATGAATATTTAAGGTGCTCTGTGAAAGAAAACCCAACCTAGTTGACTGGAGATCCCAAGATCTAGGTACAACCTACTTGCATAGACCTTGTAAGGTCATTGTGGGGTTCTTATCCCAAGTCCATTCTAAAATAAAAACATCGATTAAAATGTGGAAAATGTTAAGCAATGCTTTTAATGATCATTGTATGTTGTAGTGAAACAAACAACATAAGTCACTTGTGTGAGAGTGAAGTGGGGTCGCTTCAAGGAGACTATTGGGGCATAGTTCTCTAAGCTCTTGTAAAACCAGGAGGACGCTCACAATCATATGAACATACCCATGAGAACCAAAATCTTTCAAGGGAGGTATTTGTGTGAGGTATAACATCGTTTACACAAACGACAGAACAGTTCAAGAACATCGCGCGTCTACTGGTTAGCTAGTAAAGTAAATATACTTTCACAAGGGAGGTTCAAGGGTTGATGCCTACCTATCTTATGCAAATATCAAACATAGAATCTATCCCTCTTTGAGTCTTTGAGTCTCATTGATCCATCAATTTCATTCATGTAGAGGATTGTTGGAAAATAATGAATATTTTGGAACTTTGAGGCATATTATTTTATTGATAAAATTGAAGGTTTGAATAATAAATTATGAGTTTATATTCTATATAATATGCTCAAAATTGTTGAGTGATGAATGATAAATTGATGCTCAAATTAAACAATAATTTTGTCTCTTGATGAACAGTTGTATATTTTGAACATTTGTATCTCTTGGTGAGCAGCTTCATTGCTTTTGGTTTAATATTGCATCTTTCCATTCATTGTGTCTGTTCACTTATCTCTGTGAACTTTTCAACAAGGCTATCAAGACCTATAAAAATAATAATCTATTTTAAAATATAAATTAATAAATAGCAGCAAATAGGATTGTATTCGTAGAGATTGGTAATGACTTTATTGTTAAGAAAAAAACAAGTAAAATAAATCAAGGGGGTTTATAAAATAAAATAAAACTAAATTCAAATTAATCTAAAGGAAGAAATTAGTAATTAAAAGTATCAAGAGAAACCAATGAGGAAAAACTTTAGCCAAAGTTGAAATCTCCATTTGATTCATATATTCGATTATCAACGCAATGATAACTTTAATGTCTTTAATAAATTAATGAATTCTAATTGTTGATTCATCATCGGACAACCAATCTCTCCTCATATGTTTAGTAACCGAGAGATAGCTTGTTTGAAATTACTTCCCCAACCAATAAATAACTTTGTAACTTAGCGCTTAAGATTTTACTTACGAGTAGCATTACGAATGAGAGAATCTTAATTTTAACCAACAAACTCACCTCAGTGGGGTTTTTTTTAAGCTAGATCACACATACACAAGTATGCAATTCGTCAAAATTATTAAAATGAATTAAACAATTATAGATTTAATTATTCTAATTGACAAGGCAATCATTTTAAATTATCAAATACTTGCTGAATATTTAACAAACCTAAAATATTGTAATTCAAGAAGAAAATACACAAATACCAAATAATAAAGAAGAATTAAGCACAAATTAAGTCTCAGTAAATTTATTGAATCAAACTTCGATAATTCTTTTACTAGAAAAGGAGTTTAGGAATTCATAAAGAAAATAAAACACAAGAACAAAATAGAACTAGGGTGGCTATGTTAAGTATGTGTATCTTTTGGTCTTAACTTAATAATGTTTATCTATGGGACAAAAATAATATAATGGAGAAAATAAAAAAGTATGATTAATTAAATAAAATATAATTTTTGTAAATTCTTAGACAACTTTTGTACCGGCCAAATTCATATATCTTCACGACGTTTTTCGAGCTTGAATAAGCCTTTCAATTCCGTTCAAATTAATATATTATGAGACACACAATTTAAAAGGGAATATGATAAGAAATTACTTATTAATGTCTATAAATTACATGTTAACAATCAAAGAAAAGTAACAAAGAAAATGATATAGACTAAAAAGACAAATATTAAATGTGAGAAAGAATTAATGGAGTAATGTTGTTTTCCTAATCAACGGTGGCTAGAGGTCCCCTTAAAGGTTAATCGCGTCTTCTGAATTCTTACGGGTATGATGTCGAGAATTCACCATTTATGTTCACTTGCTGGATTTGGGTACTTAAGCGAAAATGCTTCTTATGAGTAAGTAGCTCGCCACCGTGCCTTAACTGTTGAGTATGTTCCTTCCATAGACGTTGGCTAGCAGCCTGAATCATCATCTCCATCCACACTTGATTGATCAGTCCCCATTTCTCATCATGATCCCACCTTTTATTTAGTACCAAATCTTGCAATCGCCTCATGGAGAAGAGCCCCTAGTATAGTATTTTCTCACTCCTGCTACAAGCTTTCATGCCGTAGATGGCCATTGATCGAAAGGCTTGGCCTGAAAGTAAAGTCGGGATGAATTGCTTCCTTTCCTCCATTATGCGTTTGATCTCATTTCAAGGGGATAGAAAGTGTTGGCTTGCCTTGAGGTCAGTTCGTTTGTGATGTCATTATACCTTTTAGGCAGCATTAATTGACGCACAAGTAAAAGGTACATCATGTAATCAGATAAAAGCTTTACCAATTTCACAAGACGAACCGAGACTTTGGATTTGAAAACTATTCAAATCATCATAGGAAACAAGATCAGTAGCTGTTGTGCGGAAGCGTGTGAAAGATTAAAATTATTGGACTAAAAAATCACACTAAGTTCAATTCCCAGGAAAGAGAGGTGGATCACGAGGATCACTTAAGTACCAAGTCTTTCCTAGCCAGAATATCCCTCTATCGTAATTTAATAGCACAATAAATCACTACAATCACACTCACAAAATATGAACAATAAATAGTAAAGAACACGAAATTTTAACGAGGTTCAAAGAAATCTTGCTTACGTCCTCGGGCACTACCAAATATATTTCACTCCAAAACACAAGTGAAACTTTACAAATAGGGAGAGAGAACAATGCCTTAAGTAGAGAATGGCAAATGTGGGATGATTAGAATGAGCAAAGGTTAGGCCTATTTATAGTTGAGGTTCAAGGGCCACCTTGCAAAGTCCTTATTACTTAGGGACCAAAAATTGCTATTATTCCATGCCCAACACTAAATAAATATTTGGTGCCCATAACTTTGACCTTTCCAAGGTATGGGTAGGTATGGGAAAGGTATGGGCAAGTATGGGCAAGGGATGGGTATATTCTAATAATCTCCACCTTGAAGATTTGATTAGGATAATCTTATCTTCACACAATTCTTTCTGCCTTTGACAACAATACTTGATAGTGCCTTCTTCAACTGTTAAACTTGCAGGATATTGATTAAGTTCAAACAATGTTCGAACTTGGTTGCTGTTACTACCTTGGTCATCATATCTGCGGGATTATCTGCAGTCTTGATCTTCTGAAGATAAATTTTCCCCTCTTCAATAATTTCCCACACAAAATGGAATCGTACGTCGATATGCTTTGTACGTGCATGATAGACTTGATTCTTTGCTAAATGAATAGCACTTTGACTATCACAATACACGTTAATATGCTCCTGAACCAACCCCAAGGTTTTAGCCATACCTTGTAACCAAATAGCCTCCTTTACAGCCTCTGTTATAGCCATGTACTCGGCTTCTGTGGTTGACAACACAACTGTAGACTTTAATGTAGACTTCCAACTTATTTTGTCCTCCAGTAAGTGTAAACACATAACCGGTGGTTGATCTTCGCTTGTCCAAATCACCGGCATAATCAGAATCAACGTACCCAATAACACATTTACCAAGTGTATTATCCTGCTTGAATAGTAATCCAACATCCACGGTCTTCTGAATATACCGTAGAATCCATTTCACAACTTGCCAATGTCCTTTTCTAGGATTATGCATATACCTGCTCACTATACTAACTGCCTGTGAAATGTCGGGTCTTGTACACACCATTGCATACATCAAGCTACCCACTGCATTAGAATACGGAACTTGCAACATGTATTTTCGTTCCGTATTCGTCGAAGGAGATAGTTGTGCGAAAGCTTGAAATGAGAAGCCAACGGGTACTTACAGTGTTTTGTCCGCTTCGTTCATGCCAAACTAACTGTAGTACCTTCTTCAAATCTCGCTTCTAAGACAAGCTAACTCTATCATGAGCTCTATCTCTCCATATTTCCATGCCGAGAATCTTTTTAGCTTCTCCTAGGTCTTTTATCTCAAACTCGAGATTGAGTTGAGTCTTCAATCTTTCAATCTCAATTTTGCTCTTAGATGCTATTAGCATATCATCAACATATAAGAGCAAGTATATGAAAGTTCCTTCTTGTAGCTTCTGAAAATACACGCAATGATCAAATTTACTTCTTATGTACCTTTGCCCTTTCATGAACTGATCAAATCGCTTGTACCACTGCCTCGGAGATTGCTTCAATCCATAAAGCGACTTTGTCAGTTTACAAACCCAATTTTCTTTTCCAGCAACCTTGAATCCACCTGGCTGAGTCATATAGATTTCCTCTTCCAAATTACCGTGTAAAAACGCGATCTTCACATCAAGCTGAACTAGTTCAAGATCATATTGCGCAACCAAGGCTAGCAAAATCCG
This sequence comes from Gossypium arboreum, assembly GCF_025698485.1. Classification (NCBI taxonomy): domain Eukaryota; kingdom Viridiplantae; phylum Streptophyta; class Magnoliopsida; order Malvales; family Malvaceae; genus Gossypium; species Gossypium arboreum. Next base: position 6,676,208 of record NC_069081.1, read on the forward strand.
AATAGACGAATGCTTCACAACTAGAGAAAACACTTCATTGTAGTTTATTCCTTCTTTCTGAGCGTAACCCTTTGCTACCAATCTAGCCTTGTATCGAATTTTATTTTTACCAGAAAATTCTTCCTTCTTTGCATATACCCATTTGCATCCAATTGCCTTCTTTCCCTTGGGTAGTGTCACCAACTCCCAGGTCCTATTTTTATGAAGAGACTACATTTCTTCATTCATTGCTTGCTTCCACTTTACACTATCAGGGTTACTTATTGCTTCTGTGTAAGTAGAAGGAACATCATCATCTGCAATTGGAAGTGCATAGACCACTATATCATCAAAGCGAGCAGGCTTACGAATCTCTCTTCTTGGCCTCCTATATGCAATTGAATCTTGTTGCTGTAGAGGTTCTTGGGTAGGAACCTCTTCATCATTTGTCCCTTCAATATTAGCTGGATCATCGTTAACCTTTTCAAGCTCCACCTGCTGCAAAGTACTACTGGTTTTATCATCCTTTTGTGAATCCTTGTACTTCAACATGGTTGATTCATCAAAAGTCACATCTCTACTGAAAACAATCTTCCTTGTATCAGGACACCAGAGACGGTATCCTTTTACTCTATCAGTTATACCCAAGAATAATACTTTCTTTGCTCTTGGGTCTAACTTAGATTCTTTTACATGATAATATGCAGTGGAACCAAATACATGTAAAGAATCATAATCGATGTGATTTACCAGTCCACATCTCCATAGGAGTTTTTCCATTTATTGCAGCTGATGGCAAACGGTTAATTAGATGGCACGCATATGTAACTGCCTCAGCCCAAAATTCCTTGCCCAATCCGGTATTGGACAACATACATCGAACTTTCTCCAGTATAGTTCGATTCATGCGTTCTGCCACCCTATTCTGTTGTGGTGTATCCCGAACAGTGAAGTGTCACACAATGCCCTCATCTTGGCATACTTGTAAAATAGATCGTTTTGTACTCAAGACCATTATCGATCAAGTCGTTTGACCTTTCGACCGGTCGAGTCTCCACCATCTTCTTCCATTTCAGAAATGCATCCAAAACTTCACTTTTTCTTTTCATTAGATACACCCATACTTTTCTTGAATAATTATCAACAAAAGTAACAAAATAGTGCATACCTCCCAAAGAAGCCACTTTGGTAGGTCCCCACACATCACTGTGAACGTAGTCTAGAATTCCTTTCGTATTGTGAATTGCTGGACCAAATTTTACCCTATTCTGCTTGCCCAGAACACAATGTTCACAGAATTCCATTTTGTAGGAATTTGCACCTTTCAACAAGCCTTGCTTCGCCAATGTCTGCAAAGCTTTTTCACCAGCATGTCCCAATCGCATATGCCATAATCTAGTAGCCTCTGAATCTACATCTTTTGTAGAAACTATTGATGTTGATCCAATAACTGTACTTCCATTTAAAAAGTACAAGTTATTTCTTCTTGTGCCTTTCATCACCGTCAATTGCCCAGCTACTACTTTTAGTAATCCATCTCTCAAAGTGATTGTGAGCCTTTTAGATTCTAGGGCCCCTAATGAGATGAGATTTTTCTTCAGGCTAGGTACGTAGTGAACATCTGTCAAGACTTGGATTGATCCATCGTGATTCTTCAATTGGATTGTACCCACTCCCATTGTCTTACAAGCACTATCATTGCCCATAAGAACGATTCCACCTTCTAGCTCTTTAAGACTAGAAAACCAGTCCTTATTAGGACACATATGGTAAGTACATCCTGAATCCAAAATCCACTCATCCGCTTGACATGCCATTGCCATGCCAACCAAGCTAAAGTCTGACTCCTCATCATGCTCCGCTACACATGCATAAGAAATAGCCTTGCCCTTTTGTAGCTCAGAACAATTCTTTTTCCAATGCCCTTTTTCACGACAAAAGGCACATTCATCTTTGGCAGGTCTCCCTTTGGACTTTCCTCTTCTACCAAATTTGTTGTTGTGTGAACGACTTCTTACTGTTAAGACTTCTGCAGTTGTATCTCTGTGATCTCTTTTATCTTTCTTTCGAGTCTTAGATCTATACAACGCACTACAGACTGCATCAAATGTGATCGTGTCCTTCCCATGAAGCAATGTGGTGGTAAGATGATCATATTCATCAGGAAGGGAATTCAACAACAATAATGCCTTGTCTTCATCTTCAAATTTCTCATCCAAATTTAGTAAGTCTGCTAAAATTTTATTGAATGAGTTCACATGGTCATTCATCGACATACCGGGTGCATACGTGGATCGATAAAGTTTCTTTTTTATATAAAGCCTATTTTCAAGACTTTTTGTTAGAAACTTTTCTTCCAGTGTATCCCATAGCTTCTTTGCTGATGTCTCCCTCATGACAGAGTACTTCTGCTCTTTGGCCAAACATAGACGGATTGTACCACACGCCTGTCTATTGATCTTGGCCCACTCCTTGTCATCCATCTTATCAGGTTTTTCTTCAAGGGCTATATCTAGCTCTTGCTGACATAAGACATCCAGGATCTCACATTGCCACATACCAAAATTATTGGTACCGTCAAATTTCTCTACTTCAAATTTTGCATTTGTCACAGTAGTCCTTGCTGATGACGATGCTGCTGCCATTTTTCTCCTCAATCCCAACTACTGTATACGTGAATAGTACCGTATATGTGAATAGTGCCATATACGTGAATAGTACTATATACGTGAATAATACCGTAAACGGTCGTATTCCCCAAGAACGAATCTGGCTCTGATACCAATTGTTTTGAGGAAGCGTGTGAAAGAGTACAATTATTAGACTAAAAAATCACATTAAGTTCAATTCCCAGGAAAGAGAGGTGGATCACGAGGATCACTTAAGTACCAAGTCTTTCTTAGCCAGAATATCCCTCTATCGTAATTTAATAGCACAATAAATCACTACAATTACACTCACAAAATATGAACAATAAATAGTAAAGAACACCAGAATTTTAACGAGGTTCAGCAAATCTTACTTACGTCCTCGGGCACTACCAAATATATTTCACTCCAAAACACAAGTGAAACTTTACAAATAGGGAGAGAGAACAATGCCTTAAGTAGAGAATGTCAAATGTGGGATGATTAGAATGAGCAAAGGTTAGGCCTATTTATAGTTAAGGTTCAAGGGCCACCTTGCAAAGTCCCTATTCACTTAGGGACCAAAAATTGCTATTATTCCATGCTCAACACTAAATAAATATTTGGTGCCCATAACTTTGACCTTTCCAAGGTATGGGTAGGTATGGGAAAGGTGTGGGCAAGGTATGGGCAAGGGATAGGTATATTCTAATAGTAGCAATGTGCAAAACAAAGATTTGGCTAGTGAAATCGGTTGCGTCTATAGTCCACAAATCCTCAATTTCATCATCACCTCGACGAGCTTGAATGAGCTCCTCTAACAAACCCGAGAAACTTTTGACTTCCAACTTGGACTGCTTTGCTTTTACACTAGAGTATATGAATTTCTTCAAATCAAGGTCGACTGGCCTCCAAGTGGTGTATCCAAACTTCTGGATGAGGTGGTTGGTGTCAAAAACTTGTATAATCCAACGACTGAACCAGCTTTTGCGTGACTACTGAACATAATAATTTATTAGATCATGATGTGCCATTACTTTGATTCCATGTTCCAGTCGGAGTCGATTTAATGTAGGAAAAGCAGTGAGCAGGGAATTAAATTGATCATCGCCAGGTAACTTCCTTACCATCCAATTCGACCAATATCGAAATACAAATGAACATAGGTCCAAAACAATAATTTACCGGAGCAAGCAGTAGGTTATGGCAACGTCAACCCTGGGAATATGAGGCTTTGGAGTAATGAAGAAGGCAAGCAGTGAAGATACAGCAGAGCCAAGGCAGAAGATACGAAGAGCTAAGCTGGTTAAATTTAGTTCGCCATATTGAATGGGGAGCTTGGTGAATAGTAAATCATAGAAGAAATCTAGCCCGATGTCAACCATTTTGAAGGCCTCTTCTTCTGGTTCAGCTAAGTATACTTTGACCTCACTAATTTCCGCAGAAAGCTCGAATGGGAGGTCTAAAAAGACAGGCTTGAAAATGGAGAATGTGGTGTATGCCCTGTAGAGAGTTCGTAGGATGCGCTTAGCTTTAGTTTTGGCGTCTATGGATTTGCTGAAGTACATATCTTCATCATACCCGTCCTGATCAGTTGTGGTCCACTATTAACTACAGCTTCCGTAGGACTTGAGTACAAAATTTTCATATGCACATCTAAGAGCCGATATCTTTTCTCTATACTTGATGAAGCCAGCAATGAGAATGGGGCAAGCTATAAAAATGAGGGCTGGATGCCTAGCACCACTACCGTAAATGCTGAAGATGTAAATTACCTCTCCAGCTTGGAGCACAAAGCCAAAAAAGTATCTCAACCACTGTGCATTGTCTTCTAAAGAATAGGCTGTAATGTTGTAGGGGCCACCAAGATGCCACAAAACAAAAGGCGACCAGAATGCAACGAGCTCGTCCCGGGGTTGGAGGCCCGCATGGGTCTTTAGAAGGGTACTAAGAACAATAGTGGCCATGGAGTTGGATAGCAGGTAATTGAACCACACGAAGATTGCAAGATAGTGTGAATATTTCCCTATATATCTCGTTCGAACATGGCCAGACCAGATAATAAGAAGCTGGAGCAGTGCGCTGCAAATAATCATCAACCTGAGGCTCCATTCATCCCAAAAGCTTCTGATACCTCCATCAGTATCTTTCTTCTGGAGCCATTCCCCGATCTCTACGCATATCCATGAAATTGCAACTGCAATATTATTTATTTATTCATTCAAATATCAGTAAAAAACACAGAGACCCAAGTAAAATACAAAGAAACACTTTCAGTTTTATATTAAAATTTAATCTATTTATTGTGTCAATTAAAAGTTGTACATCCTCCTGCTTTCCCACCGCAAAGAGATAAAATTATTTATTTGCAATCAATTTAATGTAACAATAAAGAGAAATGATAGTATGAAATTGTTATTTCATTGTTATCTTTATTATTTTTGAGTAGAAACTTCACAAATCAATTTTTTCTTTTGAAAAATCTAAATTTAACTAAAAATGCTAAAAATTAGAAAAAAATATGATTTATCATGTTCTTATTGGAAACGAATAAGGATGATGTGGAATAATAATTTTAAACAATCAAATCCAACTAAGAATGCTAAAAATTAGGAGGAAAAATCTGATTTGTTATGTTCTTATTAAAAAGGAATAGGAATGACGTGGAATAACAGTTTCATACAATCCTTTCTCTAATGGTAAGAGGCTGCCACTAGAGTACCTAAATTTAAAATGAAAGCTTTAAACAAAAATAAAAATTGTGGCGGAAATTTTAAAAGTAAAAAGCTAAAAACAAAATAAAGGTGAATAATAAAATTTTTTGTAAAAGTTTTGAAAATTTCAGAGTAAGATTTTTACGATATTTTTTTTCATTTTAAATTATATCGCATAAGATTTAATGTATCATTTAACAGTAAAATTAACGATTTTAGTAACAAAAGGACCTAGTTAATATAATCTCAATAGTTTAAGTATGTAATTAGAATGATTTAAAGTTTAAGGACCAATTTAGAACGAGGATGATAGTTTAAGTATGTCCAATCCAACAACTCAAAAAAAAAATTTTAGTGCAGATTATAAAATTATGAGAATTAAGCATAAAAAAATATCTATATGGGTATGTGAACGCGTGAATCTTAAAATTATTAAAGATAATTTTTAGTGTAAAATTCACATTTTATCAAATAATTTTCTCTCTTCTCAATCGTTAAATAGAAAAATAAATACGCTTTAAGGTACTTAAATTTATATCCTCTTGCATTGACAATAATACCAATACCAACTGCGTTAACTTAATCGACATTAATCTAAACTTGTTAAATATATATTTAATTAATTAATTTAAATTTAAATGAATTAAACTTATAAAAGGAAATTCTATTACTTAATTAAAATATAATGAGTTCACATACAATTAAATCATTAAATTCTAAATTTTATATTGATTTTTATTAATAAAATATCTAAAAAAGTTTAATAATTTATGGATAAAAATATAGTATATATAAATTTAAACTTCATATAAGCTATCAATATAAGTGATCAAAAGTTTTACCCTTTTATCAAAAAAAAAGAAAAGAAAAGTTTTACCCTTTTAAGAATAGAAAAATATTTTTTTATAATTTTTAAATTTAAGCTTGAATTTATGATAGCTTAATAGCGTAATTAATACATAAGTCTACTTGGCCTATTTTAAAATGTCATCATTATTTTAACCTCAAAATTATAACAGGTTTGGAAGCTAATTCATCAATATTAAATCATTAAATTATATTTTTTAACATTAAAACTATAACAAGTTTGGAAAATAAAATTATAACAAGTCTCTAATGATAGGTGATAAAAAGGGCATAATACCAATAACTCATTAATGGTGGTATATAACAGCCTCTCGAATATCACATTTCAAACATAAAGAAAAATAAATATCTTTAAAGATATATAGATTAATAAAAATATTTTTTCATATTAAGAATGAACCAAAATAAATGGTTGTCCAAATACATCTAAACATGGACACCTAATTGTCCAGATTTATTCCAGATGTGTTTTTTTATTACTTTTATATATTTTTACTTTTTTAGAAATATCAATTTTATTTTTTGTATTTATGTTTGACGCTAGAATTTTGAGAGGTTGACTTATGACACCGTCGAATTATTTATCAGTGTCATGTACGCAAACTAACAATGCTGATGTGGAGGTACCAAAATATGTGATAGAATATAAGTTCATGTATCGATTAGGTCCAAAAAAATAAGGTACCAACTAGGCATAAATGGGCAAACTCAGGGGGCAAAATATATATTAACCCTTGTATAAATATAATTATTACATGAAATAAACGGTTTTAATGATCTGTGAATTTAATCAAATCAAAACAACATCATTTACACACTTGCACAAAATAAAAAGTTTATTTATTACATTGCACAATATGAGATTTATCTCCGCATCTTAAATTAGGTTAATATTCGAACTACCCTTTCAATTCATTTTTATATATGAAAAATTCAATAGATAAACCTTAAAATTATACATGAAGTTTAGTTTAATATGTAATTTTATACAACAATTTTAGTTTTGTATAATTTTATACAAGAAAGTTTGATTTGATCAAATTCTAATGAACTATATTAACACAATTATTGATGTAATGTTATTTTATATCTATACATGCATACACAAATAGTTATTTTAATCCAATATAAATATAAATTAATGTATTTATTTCTTTAAATGTGTATAATTAAATCAAAATTAAAGTTTTATGTATACGATTGAAGCATAATCGAAGTTTCATGTGTATAGTTGCACCAAATCAAAATTCAGATATTAAATTCAGATATCAAAATTAATGTGTATAAGGGCTGCTTTCAAACTTTTTGCATTCATTTACTTAGCATTGGAAGAGAATAAATACTTAAATTGGTAATTGAGAGATGAATTGAAAGCATGTTTCACTTTCAAAACATTTTAACATTCTTCTTTAGATATTGAAGCTGAAAGTGTAATAGTATTATAGCCATCTAATTTTGTCCCTTAGTTTGGACTTTGAACTCATTCAGGGATTTTAATAAGGATTGAATTTTAAAGATTTTAAATTGAATTAAGAATTTTTGCAAGGAAAATTGCTAATCGAGTCCCTATGCTTTTTATATTTTTTAATTTTAAAAGCAAACCTTTTGTTTTTAATATTTGGTTGAATTTAATTTGGTTTTATTTACTTTAAGTTTAAAATTTTCAGAATTTCATTTAAAAGGAATATATTTTTGTAATTAAATAAAATTTGATTTCTCTTTATTTTGATTGTTAAATTTTAATTTAATTTTACTTGCAAATTTTTGTCATGCATTTTTGGTTGAATAATTGTTTTCATTAGTGCATTAATTTTATTTTGGCATAATCATTTTTGTGATTCACTTTTTATTATTTTTGATTCTTTTGATCATGCTTCTTATTACTTTTTTGAAAATATTCTTGGAATTTTGATAATTTGTTATTAGTGAAATTGTTATAGATTTTAGGTCTCTTCATTTTTATTTAATTTGTTTTGGATTTTAATATCCTTAGATTTAAATTAAGTTTGTTATAAATTTTAGATCTTCTTCTTTTTTTTAGATTGGTTTTTATGTTCAATTAGATCCCAATTTTACAATTTTTTATTTTTCCTTTATTTCATTTTTAGCTTTAGATTTTAGAATTTTAAGTTTTAATAGAATTAATTAGATTTTAGGTTTGAATAGATTGTATTACTTTAGAATTTAGATAGGAATTTTCATTGGATTCAATTTTATCTTTATTTTAGACTTAGTGTTTAGGTATTAAGTTTTTATTATATTTAATTTTATTTTAGTAAAAATTTAGGTTTTAAAATTATTAGAATCATTTATAACTGTTATGACTTGATTTTCATCGATATAAAAAATTTGATTTCGAGGTTAAATATTATGTGGACTCAAAATTTTTTAGTTAAACATCTATGAGACGAACACGGTATTAGAAAATAGAATTATTTAGTAAATTACTAAATAGGTCATTAAATAAAAGAAAGAAATAATCAAGGAATTAAGCAAATTCTTACGTTATAATTATATCAAGGAATGAAAAGTAATAATACCATTACCAAAACTAACTTAGTGGAAGACGTAGTGTTTGCCCATCAAATTCCACTACCCATGGCTTAAATTAATTTGTAACCTTTAGATTTGTTATGATCAAGGTTAATTGGTAATTATAAATGATGAATAAAAGGAAAAAGAAAATATGATGAGAAGAACATTGTCATTTATTCATCTGTCACTTGCGGCATGAAAAAAGAAGAAGAAAATTTTCACTTGTTTCATTCTTGCATGCCGTGAGATAAATTAGAGAATTGGGAAGTTCTGTTTTCAAATTTTGATTAAATTCTTAGCTAGAATTGTTAAATAAGTACAGTCCAACAAATAGATTGTGAAATTGTTAAAAGTATTATTAGTTAAATATTATTGAATTTATGTTAGGTTAGTGAGAAATGGGTTGAACTAAGTGTGAAGATTATGTTATTAGCTAGTTTGAGATCTCTAGTGTAAAATTTCAAAAATTGGATTTAGTTTTGATCGGGTAGATTATATAAAATGGAAATTCCAGATATTAGTGATGTTAAAAATTGAATATCGATAATGAAAATGTAGAAAGATCGCAAAGAAAAAAAAATAGAACACACAAATTTTACGTGAAAACCCTTTCAGGAAAAATCATGGGCAGAGGAGAAGAAAATTCATTAATGTCGAATTCGGATGTACCGATGAACATTGGGTGTATTCATATTTAGCACTGGATATATGAATATTACTTCGATAGTTCTCTAGAGCACCGGGTGTCCATGAGAACGTATCGGAGAGCACTGGGTGCATTTTATATTTATGTTCAATTAGCAGGGAGGATGATAATATAAGTATAACGTGTTGCATAATATAGATGTGTGTTATAACTATGAAAATGGTAAACATACTATTTAATTATTGATATCGTGTGGAAACTTGAATAACAAGTGAAAGAATAAGAAAGATTATAAGGCGAGAGCCTTGAGGACATAACGATTGGTACCATACGAAATATATATCGAATCACAATGATCTTGAAAAAACACTAAATAACGAAGTTCTGAAGTAATAATTTGCACTACAGTTGTTTATAATTATTTTAGTAGCTTGATATTTGCTTGTTATGTATAAGTATTGTTATCATATTATGTAAGCACTACTAAGCTCTTTTGCGAATTTATTGTTTCTATGCTGAGGTGACGATTAGACTTTGGACTAATTGAGGAGTGTTAGCAGCATCCATAGCTAAATATTTATGAAGTTTCTTTACGTGTGTGAGCTAAATTCGGAAAGTAACTCACAAATAATTCTTCATGAGTCTTGATTGGAACCGTTTAACAAAAATATTGGGCCTAACTTATACTTTGAACCCAAGACCACGTTACAATTCTTGAAAGTCTATCTTTAAAGTAAAGCACTTTGAACTCAAGACTACGTTGCAACTCTTGAAAGTCTATTTTTGATCTTCAAATTAAAAAATAAAGCTTTAAAAAAAAAAAGATGAACAAAGGAAATGAACTTTAGAGTGAGAACTTAGAAATGGGAAATCTTGAGTGATCCCAAAACAAAAAACAAAAGAAGAAGATATGAAATGCTTCTGGGAATAATGAAGATCCTCAAAGGAAATTGATCCCTTGCTTAAACACACACACATTAGCCTATCTTAGCCTTTCTTTGGCAACCAAAATCCAAGCCAATGTTACATACTTGAAATACCATTTTGATTAATTGTGAATATATACTTGAATTGAAGATTCATTTAGTGAAAGAGAATATGATTTTGATGCAACCAAAGCAAGAAAGTTTGTCTATGATAGGGAGATCAATTTTTTGAGGATGCATTGATTTCGGAGATAATTTGAATCTAGATGTTGTGGGGTTGTTTCTACTTGAAAAAAAGGAGAAGAAAAAGAAAAAAGTAGGTATTAGAATAAAGAAATAGAACAAATTTGGGGCATGCGGTCTTTTTTTTTCCCTTTCTTTTGGGCATAGTACCAAAAAAGGTTCATTTCCTAAATTATTTATGGAAATGGGCTGCTCCAAAAATAATTACTAGAATGGACTGAAAACACTAAAGCGTACTGCCATGAACATGTTTTCAGGGGAAAACATAGAAAAGTGCACTGACGAAGATGCATTTTGCCCCATGTCAGCAAAAGCTAGTTGACGTGGACGCGCTTTTGCCCGTGTTTAGACTAAATTGTCAAAAAATGTCATTTTTTAAAATATTACAAAAATAGACTATTTTTTAGAAAATTTATGAGAATAAGCTTTTATAAAGACCCAAAGTGACGGCACCAATTTTTATTTTTATTTTTTGGTGCCACCAATTAATGTGGAAATAAAACTTACAAAACAGATATTTATATAAACCCAAAGTCTCATTTTCTTTGTTTTCTTAAGTAATATGGGATGTGAGATATGTGTATATATATAGATTCATGAATAAGTTTGCAGTTTGTTCCTAGACAATGTGGGATTCATTCCTCTTTTAATTAACAACATGAAGATTAAAGGCTACACTATATTTTATATTTTTTACAAAACAATTTTTTTTATATTTTGTTAACATTTTCTTATATCATAAAATTATCTTTTGAGATCTTTAATCTTGTTACATTTTAGAATTGTTAACATATACAAAAGGACCATTAAAAGAAGAAGAACAAATTGCATATATAAAACTTGTAAATACAGTAATCTTCTATTCAATTTTAAATGTTTTAAGTTAATATACATGCAATTCTAATTTTTAAAATAATTTTCTATTATTTCAATTTAAAAGCTATACTTTTAATTAATTAATTAATTATTTTATTTTATGTTGTGAATGTTTGATTAATAAATAAATGGTGAGTACTTTGGTACTCAAATAATTTTTTGTAATTTTAAAAATTGATATTTCCTTTTTAAATATATATTTTTAATATTTAATTATACTCATTAATTTTTAATCCTAATTTTAATTTAATTTTCATCACCTAATGAATACTGATAAATTTATTTTAGATGTATTTTGACTAGATAGATAATCTCTTTAAACATAGTATATAATTATGTTAAATAAGTTTTTTATAGAAATATATAATATACATAAAATATAATAATTTTTTCATATTTTTATATCTAGATTAAATTACAGGAGTAGTCACTTAACTATAATTTTTGGCTATCGAATTATAAAAATTTACAAAATGATCACTCAAGTATTAATAATTTTTAAATATTTATTTTTAAAGACTGAAAACAAGGGAAATTAGACTTTAAGTCTATATAAAGATTTATTTTATAAATTTTATTTCCATATTAATTGATAGCACCTTAAAATAAAAAAATAGTTTGCTACTTTGGATCTTTATAAAGACTTATTTTCGTAATTTTTTTAAAAATAATCTATTTTTGTAATATTTTAATAAAATGACATTTTTTTAAAATTTAGTCCGAGCATAGGGGCAAAGCCAGAAAAACATTTTGGGGGGCGGATGAAATTTTAATTTATTATAGTTTTTATCTTTATTATTTGTAAAGGATTAAATCAAATTTTTATAATTTTAGGGGGACGAAGTGCAATTTTACTTTTACTAATTTAAAATTTTTAAAAAAGCTTAAGGGCCTAAAAAATAATTTTACATTTTAGGTGGGCCGAGGCCCATGCCAGCCCCCTGGCTTCTCCCCTGTCCGAGCGCGTCCACATCAGTCGTGCGTCACATCAAGTTTTAAATTTTAAAATATTTATTTTAAAAGAAACAAATTTTGGTAATTAAATAAAATTTAATTCCTCTTTATTTTGATTATTCATATTTATTTTAAAATTATCTTTTTGGAAATATTCTTGGAATTTTAGTAATCTGTTATTAGTGAAATTCTTATTTAGATTTTAGTTTTCTTCATATTTGATTTAAATTTTTTATTTTAGATTTTAATATCCTTAGATTTAATTTATGTTTGATATAAATTTTAAATATTCCTTAGATTTACTTATTTTTTAGATTTTAGATTTTAGGTTTTTAGGTTAAATTAGATCCCACTTTTAGAATTTCAGATTTTTCCTTTATTTAGATTTAATTAGATTTTAGTTTAAAGGTGGATTTATTTCATTTTTAACCGTAGAATTTAGATTCTAGGTTCGAATAGAATTAACTAGATTGTTATTTTAGAATTTGGGTAAGCTTATTATTTTTTCTCACATAATTAAGAAAATTTATAAAATGATTAATCAACTGTTTAATTTTATATTTTTGGTCACCTAATTATCTTGGATTTTTAGTATTTCTATTTTTATGTCACTCACTAGTGATAAAAAACAAAATTAAATAATTAGATAATCATTTTATAACTTTTTATAATTGAATGACAAAAAAAAAACTAGAATTAGGTGACTTACAAGATTGTTTATCGTTACATTATTCACGTTATGAAATATATTACAAATACATCATTTGGTTTATATATTTAAATATGGATATACAATTGTTAACACATCAATCTTATCAAAATCTTAGATCATAAGTAGACTTGTCCTAGTGGCTCGACTTGAAGGCCTGCCCGAAAAGTGGGAGTAGTTGAGTAAAAATATAGGCTCGAAAAATGAGTATGAACAAAAAAATAAGACTCGTTTAAAAATGGGCCGGGCCTCGAGTAAGGCTTTTTGGCCCGACCCGAATATGCAAAAAAAAAAACTGTTGCTTTTCTTTGTTTTTTTTTACTCTTTTTTTAACTATTTTCTTGTTATTTTTTCACTATTTTGCTATCATTTTACTATTATGTTGTCATTATTTGGATATTGTATAACTCTTATTTTAGTGTTAATTTTGTTACTATTATAGAGACATTTGTTTGTTAAATTGTATCAATCTTAGTGTTATTTAAGTATACATATGTATATTTTAATTTATTTTTAATTTTTGAGAAAAATTTATTTTAATATTTTAATATTTTTGATGTATTATATTTTTTTAAAAATTGTATAATAAATAATATAAAAAATTAATACAGTGTGCAATTTGAGCCTTGATTTAGCATTTTATTCGGGTTGAGCTTGGGCAAAATATTACGCCCTTTTTTCGAGTCAAGTCCGGGTCTAAGATTTTGATTGGACCCAGCTCAGTCCATAGACACCTCTAATCATAAGTAAACATATATAAACAAAAATCTATATTTAAACACGAAAACAATTAGCATAATTTTTAAGCATTTGACAATATTTTATTTAATTTTTTATTAAATTTTTTTGAAAGTATTAAAATATTGATCTTTCAAGCACAAGTAAAAAATTGTATATCGAGTTGTTGCTTCAACAAGAAAATTATCCATGTAGACTATTTGACCTATTTTTTTTTTAAATAAGATCGTGCTGATAATAAATTATAAAACTAAAATAATAACAACAAAGATAAGAGAATATTGGCCAAAATGATATTTTAATCTTCCTTTTTACTTGTATATCGTATGAACTTGTACATGATCACTGTTTATAGGCTCAACCATCAACATTTTAGGGGCTTTTTTACCCAAATATTATAAAATAAAACAAAAAATTCAAAAATGATATCCCACCTCGATTAATTACGGGAATGGATTGTTTGGGGGGGTGGAGGGTGGTGCAAAGGCGACACCACCCATTTTTTTTTATAATGACAAAAATCAGTTAACCAACAAAATAATAATATTATATTGATGGAAGGAAGCTAGTAGGCAGCACCAAAATAACCCGTATAAACCAATACAATCCGAACTGGTGGTGCCTACTTGACAGGCGGCACCAAAGCCTAAATAAGAGCAGGAGATTTTATCAACCTTGGATCTATTTGAGAAATTGGTCCTCAGTAACATATGTTTTCTCAAGGGTTTTGCCAATCAACTTCTCCTACAGAGCAATGAGCTCGTTAAATGAATAGGTGTTCTTGGAAGACCTGATGAATAGAGTCTTGTCCAATGTTCTGGGGTCATTGACAACTTTGATGGTGTAGGTTCCAATATCAGCTTCATGGTTGAAAACAACTGCAAATGGTGATGGTAGATGCTTTGTTTAATCTCTAAAACTAAGCAGTCATCAAGTTTCTGATTAGAAATGATTTGTTTACCTTTAGGTTTTGGTGTCACCTGTCAGGTAGGCACCACCAGTTCTCAGGTTGTGTTGGGTTATACGGGTTATTTTGGTGTCGCCAACTAGCTACTCTCCATCAATATAATTTTTTTTTGGTCAATTGATTTCTACCACTGTCAGAAAAAATAGGTGGTGTGGCCCCTGCACCACCTTCCACCCCTAAATAGTCTATTCCCGTAATTAATCAGGGTGGGATACCATTTTCGAATTTTTTATTTTATTTTATAATATTTTGGTAAAAAAGCCACATTTTGGTGAAACTTCTATTTTCTAATGTGTGCATGTTACCAAAGTGTTCAATGACTAGATTTATTGTATAGATTATTATGAAAGTGTATCTTCTCATTTAAAAAATGTGACTTAATTTTCTCTTCAATCTCTATTACTGTATTTTATTCTTTAGAATTGTAATAATTGTATATAAACATTCTCTTACATAAAATACTTTTATATTCTTAATATTTAGAAAGAAACAAGTAGCAAGAATAATTAATTCAACTCAATTTTAATTGTAAAAGATTAGAAGACTAAAAGTGTAACACCCCAAACCCGGCCTAGACTAAATGACTGAATCCGAAGATGTCACATGGAAAGATTTTGAAAACAGGCTGAGTTGATTATAAAACCCACATTCCTTTGTGTTTAATACAGAAAACATTATTTTAACAGTTTATTTGTCAATTACTTATTACAGCGGAAGCTTTAATCATTCGTGTTTGAAAACGCAGTTATGTTTTTAGAAAAATATTGTTTGCATAAAACCGTTGTTTCCAATAAAACGTTTTACCAAAGCAATTAAATCAGAAATGACCAGTTAAAAATCAAACAGTCTAGAGAGTCTCAAAATTTACCAACTCTCAAATGATTACCAAAAATATAAATAAAAACCAACTTTAATCAATTTTACGAAAAAAGTGGTCACCGCTGAGTCCCGCTGCACCGATCTGCCTAAAACTGTGGATTACTTGACAAACAAACAAGCAGATTTGAGTTTACGTAAACTTAGTGTGTAACCCAATAAAATTAAACATGCAAGCATACAATCATCATATATAGAACCAGTACAGATACAGATACGTACATCATGTCCTTTTCAGATAAAGTAGTAGAATCAGATACAGATATGCATAATCCTACCCTCATCCTCTACATACCTTCTCCATTCATCCTATCACACTATGTGGGGTTAAAAACACCTACTCATCCCTACACACCACATCGTGTCATTAAAACACATATCAAATATAATATGTAGTCAAGTTTCCAGAATATAAGCGTTTAACGCCGATCAGAATACTTCCTCCTCATATACAAATCCCACATCAAAAAAATTACAGAGCATACGTACAAAATTTAACATGCTTACATAAAAAAATAACAGATATGCATGACATAATCATACTCAGAATAGTGTTTCAGTCTAACAGACCACATAGTTTTAGGGTTTAGCAAGCCTTTACAGACCCTACAGTAAGCCCACAGTCGATTAGGACGACCTGTGCTACCCTACGAAAAATTTCAGTATAACGGGCCCAGACGCCCGTGTGGCCCACACACCCAGATTGGCCTTGCCCGTGTCGCCCAAACGGCCTGGCCTAGAATCCGTACGCTCGTGTGTTTACCCGTGTGGGCCCACTCGCCCATGTGGCCCACGCGCCCAAATTGGTGTTGCCCGTGTGGCCCACACGGCCACACTCTAGCCACTACACGACCGTGTGCTGCACACGACCATGCCTTCGTTGACCACACGGCTGTGTATTCGCACATGGCCTACCACACGGGGCGACCACAAGCCCGTGTGGTGTCGACAGTTTCTTTTTTTTGGCTTTTGCCGAAGCTTTGTTTTCTGTGTTTTGGGTACACTCCTGATATCATCTCGATGCAACAACACTCCTGAGTACTCCGAGACCTAAAAACAGAATACCCACAACAAATTTAGCCAACAACTCACAACCCTTCAAAAATAAACCTAAAGATGTGCATACACTTACCACCAACACACGCATTTACTCACATCAATTCGACCGTTGAATAGAATCTGTTGTTTCACCCACTTCTCCTACGCATAAGATATCGCAAAGATTCAACCTTTAGAAATCAACAATTAAAGAATGCCACCGCAAGCTAACTTACCGATTAAACCGAAATCAATGGTTCAAGGCGCACAAAAGCAAGGATTAGAGGCAGAGACGGAGAACAGAAGAAAAGAGTTTAATAATTTTCGTCAGAGAGTAAAGAAGATAAAAGAAAAAAATTTGGAGATTTTTTTTTTGATTTAGAAGAAGAAAAACATCAGAAGTTTTTGGGGGAAAGAAAATAAAGAATAAAATTAACAAAAAGATGACTACCAAATCTCAACTTCCTTAGAAACCCACACCACTGAAACCCTGACCCAAGGCCAAGCAAAATATAATACCCACGTCCATGGTAAGATTCAAACACAAGACCTTCAACATACAAACCTTCTTACCACTTGAATCAATAGACTCATTCTAATATAATTTTACAGATAATTAAATATAAGCCCACTGAACAAAAGTAAGGCTTGTATAAAAAAATAACCAAAATTTAGCAAAGGTGAGACTTAAACCCAAGACCTCTCATACACACCTAAAAAACCTAACTACTGAAACAAATACACAATTATATTAAAATCTTATAGAAGCAAAAATAAGAAATTTGGGACGTTACAGAAAGAACAACTAGAGGCGAGCTAATAGTAACTTTGGTTCCTTAAAAATGAAAATATTTAATTTAGTCTATTTAAAAATAATAAAATATAAGTTAATCTATATAAATTGTACTTTAATTCTCTTAAAATAAAAATATTTAATTTAGCCTTTTTAAAAATAATAAATTAATTTATAGTAAAACATTTTACCTTTTAAAATTTTATAATTCAATTTCGAAAATTTCTAGCTTTCTCACTGAACTAGAATCTACTTATCTCATATTATTTCAAAGATCGAAGTATTTGGTAGAAATTTCCTTGCAAAAACCTTACTATTATGGCTTGGGATTTCCAAGCAAAAGTCCACATACACAAAAATAAAAGGCGAAAAAAGAAAAAGGAGGTCAAGCAAGACCTGAAAAATCAGTCATCGTCTACCTCACACAAATCTAGCAAAGATTAATGAATTGCGACTTTATTGTGTATAAGCGTGTGGGTTCCACCATTTGTTAAAGACTTCAGTTTCCATTTTGTACAGATACTTTTAGGTTCTTTCATGATTTTCTTTGGTGATGACTTGGTCTTAATTTTGAAGCTTTTTCATCACAACATTTTAAACAGATACTTCTAATCTTTCACTTGTCCAAAACATTTATAAATCAGCAATTTCATCTAGCATCCTTATAAATATCCACCCAAGCCGGTGTCTTTTGCATGCAAAATCACTTTCTTTTTCTTTTAATTTCATTTTCAATATTAAGCCAAACTGAAACCCTGTAAAAATACTTATACCTCAATGAACTGCCAATCCAATTCTGATGATACCACCCTAGAGATGGAACTTCCGGGCTTTCGATTCCATCCAACAGAGGAAGAACTCCTTGGTTTTTACCTCAAAAACATGATTTACGGCAACAAGTTGCGTGATGATGTAATTGGATTTCTCAACATTTATCACCATGATCCCTCTGATTTGCCTGGTACATAAGTGTTCATTTGTTTGTTTAACCACATAGGAAAATATGATTGTTTAATATATATGTCTGATTCGGATGTTTTTTTTTATAGGATTGTCGAAGATTGGGGGGAGGGAATGGTATTTCTTTGTGCCTAGAGATAGGAAGCATGGCAATGGAGGGAGACCAAACCGGACGACTGAAAATGGGTACTGGAAAGCCACTGGTTCTGACCGGAAAATTGTGAGCTTATCAGATCCAAAGCGGATAACTGGCCTGAAAAAGACTCTTGTTTTCTATAAAGGGAGAGCTCCACGAGGAAACAAGACTGATTGGGTCATGAACGAGTATCGCCTCCCAGATGGTTGCTCCTTGCCTAAGGTAGCTTTTTTTTAAAAAAAAAGTTAATTTGCATTGAAACAGGATTGCTTAAATTACATTAGCAGACTTAAATGGAAGGTCTTGGGTCTTATTCTTCTATGATTGAATACAGGACATAGTTTTGTGCAAGATATACAGGAAAGCTACCTCCTTGAAAGTACTGGAGCAAAGAGCAGCATTGGAGGAAGAGTTGAAGGCAACGAACACAACAACTTCATCTCCATTGTCATCCTTACAGACCATCTCCTTTTGCAACCCAAAAGAAGATTTGGTGCCATCAATTTCTGAAACCAGAGAATTCTTCAAGAAAGAAATTGAAGAAGAAAAAGAACTGGTGGAAGAGAAAAAAGATAGAATAGCAAAGGAGAACAAAGTTTCTCCACCATCTCTGCATTTTCCTGTAGGCAATGAAAAATTGGCAGAGCTTCAATTGCCCAAAATTATAAATGACTGGACCCAGGATCAATTCTGGACTCAGCTAAATAGCCCTTGGTTTCAGAATCTGACACCATATGCAAACATCCTGAATTTCTAATACCCTAAGTTACTTTGCCAAGCCAAGCTTAATTTAGACTCTGATGTTGTTAATAAGCTTTAATCAGCTACTGCTATATCTCGGTACTTGGTTGGGGCCCCTCGGCTCACATTGAAGTTTTGGATGACCATTTCTTTTACTGTGTTCAAGCTTTAAATGAAAAAAAAAAAAAGGCACACATGTTCTACATCGAATTGATTGAACCTTGAAAATGTTTAATTATGGGCCAGCCTTGGTAAGATTGTCTTTGGATTCGGAAGAAAAGCAACCCAAAGATAAACTGAGAAGAATGATGATTGATGGGCCTATGTGGTTCAATGGGAAATGAAAGGGTATCAGTTGCGTGATGGTCTTGCCTTTGTAAAGGTTCCTTAATCTATTTTAGGGATAATGCCGGTTTGATTCGTTCGGTATTTTTTAAAATTTTAAATCATATATGATAATTTGATTTGGTTTTAATTGTTTTATATTAATTTTTGTTTTAAAATTTTAAATTTATTTTGACAAAATAAGTTTTATTTTATAGCTTTTGAATATTATTTGATAATATTTTAAAGCCTTTTTCATAAATATTTCAAATAAAATAATTTTTCAAAAACTTTTACATTATTTGCTCCATTTTAAATACAAATATTTATTTTTATCATAAAATTAAAATTAATTAAAAGTAAATAAAAATAGAATTTAATTCAATTTTGAGTAATTGCAATTTTAATTTGCATTCTATAAAACGTCTAAATACCTTAGCTTGAATTGATTTGTGATTAAAGGCTTAGCTTATTTCACATTTTTCTAATACTTATGGGGATTTTTCATGTCCAATAATTAAGGGAAAATAATGGACAATAGAAATGTTGTTAATTAAAGTGAATGATGCATTTTTAGATGTCACTCGTTGTTTATAACAAAAATTCTCTAAGACACCGAAATAAAATAAAAGCAAACATCGAAAACAAAGGAGCACTAATCGAACAGAAAAACCACAAGGAACTAAGTGTTTAAGTAGATATTTTCAAAATGTATTGTATTACTCAAGAATGAATTGAAGTGGTTACAAAGGAAAGAGAAGAGCTCTATTTATAGTTGAGCTCCTCATGATCCAACGACCTACTTTAGGGATTTACAAGATTTCCTAATATTACAAGATCTTCATCCTGGTAAAATAAAATTACTGAAGTGTTTACATATTCACCAGATTAAGTAGATGGGCCTTCAATCTTTCAAAGTAATGGGTCAGTATTATTGGGCCAAATGACCCTTAATCGCGAGCTCCTTTGCACAGCTCGTGACACATGCACATAGAAAATTAAATTTAAATAAATATAAATTAGATTTCATATAAATTTTAATTGAGAATACATTTACCGAAATTATTAAATAATGATTTAATTTTTAGTTAAAGAAACATTTTAGGGAATTATGGGAAAGAATATCATGTTTCTTTTTTTTTTTTTTGGAAAATTCCTAATCCCTTTATGAGAGATTTTATTTTGGATAAAAGGTAGGTCTTGTCCCATTATTTGGAGTTACCTGAAATTTATCTTTGACTAGCAGCAAAGAGTATTTCCAAAATTCTCTTAAAAATTTGGAGTTTTTTTTTCGAATGGATCATGCAGAGGCTAGGATGATTTGATGCAGCTACGATTTGGCATTTTGATAGAGGCTTTATACCTGAATCGAAGTTACTTAGATTGATTTGGCATATTTTCTAACATTTTCAACCTGAATTCGTTCTTTGTATATGGATTCAAAGTTGTGATAAATGGAATTATTTTTTTATTGCATCATGTGCCTTATTGGTGCTTCAACAAAGATGAGTTTCTTCCTTTTTTTTCTAATTTCAAAACACGTAAAAAAAACAAGTTTAGACAAAAGTTTAAGTAAAGTCTCCCTAAGTGGGGTGTGCAAATTTTGGGTAAAACCGAATTAATTCGGTTAATCGACCGAATTCGGTCGAGGTTGGTTAATAAATTTTTGAAAGTTCGGTTAATGGTTAATTCGGTTCGAAATTGGTCGGTTAACCAAATTAACCGAATTTAATAAATAATATTATAATATATAAGTATTCGGTCAGTTCAATTAATTTTTTGGAAATATAAATTAATCGGTCGGTTAAGTCGGTTAATTTTTTTATATGTTTTATACTTGTTTTAACTAAAAATAAAAAATATATATATAAATTTCGGTTAACTAATTGAATTAACCGAAAAAGTTCAGTTCGGTTAATTTTTTTTGAAAAAATTTCAGTTCGGTTAACAATTAAGGGTTTAAAAGAGTCAGTTAATTCGATTAATAGTAGTTCGGGTCGATTAACCTATTAAACACCCCTACTCCCAAGCGGCCAACATTTAATTACCTCAATGTAATCACATTCAATGGTTTATATTTGTTTCATAAATCAAATATTTCATTAAAAAGATTATTTTTACTATAAAATACTTAAGAAATGATTAAAATGCCCTTGTATATTAAAATTACCATTTTACCTGTATTCACCTATTATTTCACTTTCTTCATAACAAATGGACATTTATCAAACGCACATCCCTTAATTCATAATTAACTTTTAATATAGGTCTGTGAGTGGTGAAATTTACAATCTAATCCATGTACTTTCAAATATTTTCCAATTAGATACAAAAGTGATTTTCATCGCATCAACATACATTCCAAATTATTCTCATGTAAAAAAATCAATAATAGCTCAAACTTACCTTTTTGATCAAATTTACATTTTAACCCCCCAACTTTTCAAAATTTGCAATTTAATCGTTTTGTCACATTTTCACATCCACGATTTTTTAAGTTAAGTTAGATTCATTTCGCTTTAGAAAATCTTAGGTTTTAATAGATTAAATTAGACTTTGACTTTGACTTAGAAACTTGATTTGAGATATCATATATTTAATTTTGTTGTTGTTTTAGATTTTAAATATTAGATTTTTAAAATTGTAAAATTTTTAGTGTTACCTGTGAAGTCTTATGATTTTAAGTTAAATTTAATTTTATAGTTTTAAGTTAAATTTATTGATTTTTAATTTTGGTATAAATTTTAGAATTGATTTTTTTAATATCCTATATTAATTATTGGATTTTACTTTTAGCTCTCTTTTAGTTTTTGAAGGTAGGTGGTATATTTGAATTCGTGCTTAGAATTTTGATTTTGAAATCCTAAACACCAAACTTTATAGGATTATCTTTGAATAGACGTTGTAGGGGTTCTCAAACATTCCATACACGTAATCATACTCTTGAACCTAGATTTTGGTAATGGGACCGGAGAGTAGTATTTAAGTCTTTTTTTTCCTTAGATTCATCTTAAGTTTAGTCTTCAAACTTTAGGCAATAGGTGGTTAACCAAACTAGCTCGAATTGGTTAGTTGCGACACCACATTTATAGGTTTTCGTGCCTAGCTTGCTAGGTTCTTTTACTAGCACGTTATGATAGCTAGGCTACTCCACTTGGAACTAGTTTCGAGTGTAACGCCCTAAATTTTTGGATTTTTAAGTGTGCATGGTTGTCAAATAATTTGATTTGGTATAGTAGTTAAGTGTCGTGTATGTTTGCATTAGGTCTTGAGTTTGAATCTCGATGGGAACATAATGAATGTTTTTGTTGCTTGTTTTGCTAGTGTTTGAGTCCATTTTGAATTACAATTCTGGTGGTTGGATTATTGTGGGATGTTGGGGGTTACGTTGTTAGCTAAAAATATTATCTTATTTCTTTATTTTTATTTTTGATTTAATTTCCAAATATCCCTATTTTGTTTCCTAAAATAACTGTCTCGAACCCCCCTTGTTCCTACGTTCAGTTTTGTTTCCTTATTGGTTCTATTTTGTTTTGTTTTCTTTCTTCTTTGTTCCTCTTTTCTTTGGGTTTTTCTTTGAGATTCTTGGCTGTTATTCATTAAACCTTATTGTGTGTCATGTGATTATATCTTTTGTATAGAAATTCTTTCGAAGGGTAAGTTCTATTCGATTTTTTTTGGTCATCCTATTCTTAGTTTATTTTTGGTAAGGTATTGGTTGCTTGGTTATAAATCGTGTTCAGAAATGTGATTAGTGTATTTGTGGCTCTTGTTAGGCGAAAGGTTGTAAACCAAGACCCCCAATAGAGTAGGCTCAGTTTTGGATGCTATTTCAAGAAGTAAATAAGCGAATTGTATTTTTAGGGGCTGAAAAATATCTATTTATGGATGTGTTCTTGGATGGATTTTCTTGTGATTAATTAGTATGATTTGATGAATGAGTGTAGGTTTCGTGTTTCCAAATGCGTGGTTAATCAGCTCAACAATCAGGTGTGTGAAAATGACCTTAAAACTCGATAAAAATTGGAAAAAAGTGAAACATAGGTTATTTTTTTAAACTGCTAGTGCCACACAGCCGTGTGGTAGGCCGTGTGCGGCACATGGCCGTGTGAAACTCTACTGACTGTGTGGCTAGGCTATGTGTGGCACACGACCGTGTGAAACTTCGCAAACTGTGTAGTAGATGGGCCTTTTTGCCCAATTTTAGGGCCTGATTGGGGGTTGTTTGAGTGACTCAAAATTTTGGTCCATAGGCATCGTATGGCACTGGAAAATCCTAAGTTATATAACGTAAAAGTATATAGTTAAGTTTATGAGGTATGTTAAGTAGGAAATTTACCATTTAATCATGTGATATGTTATGACTGGTATGAAAATATGTAAGTATGCATGCTGTATGATTTATGATACATATAAGTATGATATAAGATTATGATTTGTTTATGTTTTGGGGTAGGATGTAGAATGATAGAGAAGTGTTATATGGCAGTTTATACTGTAATTATGGCGGTTAGATCGCAAATTTATGTATGGTAGCTCAGTTGCAACTATATGAATGGCACGCCGCCACATACTGGTGTGATTGGTTGGAAGGAGATGGTGTGTAACAGATGGAGGTAGGACTTAATATGATATGATATGTTATGCTATGCTTTGCTACGATATCACGTGACATGATATGATACGATATGGTATGACTAAATATACTTCTATTGAATTATAATATGCTATGAAACATTTTGTTGTTTATATATACTTGTACTATCATTGTGGGCTTAGTCACACACTAGGCTTAAAGCTCACATTTTTGCTTGATTTTTTTTAGGTGACCCTCCGAGTTAGGTTTGGATGGTGACTCGGGAGCTTGGGTTTTCAAGGTTTTTATTCAAGTGTTATAGACTTTATTATTATTTTTGTTTAATATGAACATTATGGACATTCTTGGGTTTTTTTTATTTTTGGACATTTTATGTTTTGTTTAGTTGTTAGGATTATTCTAGTATTTATTTCTCAAAAGCCTTAATATTTTAAAATGACGCTTGACTTAAGATTACTAAAGATAATAAACCACTGTTTTATAAACAATACACTATATGGTTTTTCTGTTGCAAGGCCAACTGAAATTCTCTAAATGTTTTTGCTTGCAAATGTTTTCAATAAATTGGTTTTGAATTTAGTAATGAATTCGAGAATTGCTATATTTTATAATATTAGTTGATATCCTTGACTATAATTCAATATTAATTGTGCTTATATTTTCGTTGAAATGAAATTAATCTATGTGGAATAAAATAAATCTCTAGAACGATTTCGATGTATCGAGTAAAAGTTTTATACGTGAGATTTCTTTCTGAATTTCTGATCTGGACCGAGTACTTGCATGTGTTGCAGACTTGGATTAAAATGAGACTCATATTTAGCCTAAATTAGCTATCTGTTTTCATTTAATACATTTACCTAGCTCTGGCCAAGCTAGTTTATCTGTGTTGTCATCGGTTTAGTCCAGAAGAGTAACTTGACACATTTATTCTGTATCTGATTAGCTCTTATGAGTATTATCCATTTCTGGACTTATGTTTTGAATAATTTTACAAAGATCCATCAGAAAAATAAAGGTTATTTGATATAGAATTGTTTTACTGTAGTAAACATATTACAAATTCTAAATATATGTATGTTTAAATGTTTAATGACTTGGAAATTGTAGAATCATGTTGGAATAAAGGCAATATTGAAATAACTATATGTGTAAATTGACTTATGTAAGGAATAATTATGAAATGGTTATATAGTATCAAGCTCTGAATGGAATGTATCACATATCATAGATTGATGAGGTAATTGAATTGCACTTGTTATTTATGAACATTATATCATATGATATGTTTTAAGTTGTTATTTGAGTAAAATTCAAAGAATATATGCATTAGCTACATGGAATCAATCACTAAAAGGAGAAATTAAACATGGTTTAAAAAAAAGGAATGTGATTTACCATTTGAATATGAGTTGGATGAATTGATTGGTAAACATGTTATCTAAATGTTTTTGCTCTAGTAGGCTCAAGTTCTATGTATATATGTGAATTCACTAATTCGTGAGATTTTTTGTGTGTATAGGAAATGAATGAATTCATAAGTTTGTTAATGAGATTATACAAGAAATCTACAAAATGATTCAAATTTGGTAAATTTAGTTTCCATTATACGATCTTACTAAGCATTGATTTGCTTACGTCCATTGTTTTCTTTATTTGTAGATCGTCAGAAAGCTTGATCGGTTAGAATTTCATCAAAGAAAAATCAAACAATCCAATCATCATTTTGGTATTTTTGGTTACTTTGGTACAAGGTTATAAATGACATGTAATAGGGCTTAAGTGTTGTCTTGGTAAATTGGTTGTTTTGAATTTATGCTAAGTTCATTTGTGTTTTATGCCTTTTGTTGATGGCTTGTAAATAAAGTGTAAATATGGAGTATTTAGTAATTGAGCACGCCTTTTGAAAGTAGGAAGATAATGGTTGATTAATATGTTTTTGATATGGTCATTTGGTATGTTTAAAATATGTTAAATGATTGAAATTGTAATGTTGGATGGGATCATGGTTGATTTGTGATTGTGGGCCTTTTGTTGGCATATTGGTTAGATCTTATAGAAAAGTTCAATTTCTTATGTTTTGGAGTGTGTTTGATTGTGTTTTTAAGGTTTGAAATTGGTTGGTTTTGATTTGGCTTGGTACCTAAGTTGTGGATGAAAATGTGCTTTATTTTGTAGACTTTT
Organism: Gossypium arboreum; assembly: GCF_025698485.1. NCBI lineage: Eukaryota > Viridiplantae > Streptophyta > Magnoliopsida > Malvales > Malvaceae > Gossypium > Gossypium arboreum. Next base: position 6,702,638 of record NC_069081.1, read on the forward strand.
TAAGGTACACACAACCTAGGACTCGGGCCATCACATGGCCTACTCACACGGTCGTGTACCTTATTAGTTTTCAGTGCAGGTTGGTCCACACAGGCATAGAGAGTTATACGGCTTGGTGACATGGCCATGTGACCCTGAACTACAGGGGCACACTTAGTTACACGGTCTGGGCTCTGTCACACAGTCGTGTAACCTCTGCTTTAAAATGTTTTCAAATTTTTTATATTTTTCTGTTTTGTTTCAAAATGACCCCTGATTGTTTTCAAATTATTTTTAGGGTCCCATAGGCTCCATTTAAGGTACATAAATGTATTTCTACCTTAATTTATATGACTTATTGAATACAATATGATAATTTGTATAATCGTTTCTATTTGCATTTAAATGTTTCGAATGGTACTGTCATACTCCAAAACTCTAATCTGGCGATGGAAATGGGTTAGGGATGTTATATAAACATTGACTAAAGACTCAATTAAAAAATCAGCAGAAAACAATTAATCAGACCAATAGACCAAACATAAGCAACATAAACAATGTTGGTGTTGCTACTTTAACACGATATAATAATTCAAAACCATCATTGTTAGGCCGCTCAAGATGATAGAATATGCAAATATTCAAAGCGATCATTGTTAGGCCACTCGGGATGGTAGAATATGCAAACAGTAAAAGTCATCATTGTTGGGTCATCCAGGATGGTTGAATGTACAAGTTCTACATGGAATGTTGATGAAATTGGTATGTTGTGATAATTAGTTGTGTATAAATTTACATCTAAAAGTTAAGTTCTTTTTCTGATTTGAGTTGCTTAGGTGTTTAGATCTTACTTAAATTTGATAAAATTTAGGCCCTTTATATTTATTTATTTTTTAGGTTTTAATTAGAATTTTATGTATTTAGCAAATTTAAATTTAACTTTAGACTAAGTTTTATATATATTTTTTGGTTTATGGATTTCGCAATTTAGGTCTTTAACTTTTACTGTAGAAATGAGAACTTTACCATATAGTCACTTTACTTACCATTTTTGAAGAGATCTAGTCTCTATAGACTAGAAGACCAAGTGGTGCATAATTTCATTTGCATATTCTACTGTTGCGACAACTGTTTCACCATGCTTCTGCAGATTTCAACAACAGTGCAGTTCTTGTGTTTTGCTACGTCATTTTGCTCAGATATATAAGGTGTTGTGAACTCTTTGTTTGTTCCATTTGCTTCACGAAAGGTGTTGAATTCAGTTGACCTAAACTCACCTCCCTTATCTATTTGGAGAGTTGTTCCTCACCCATATTCAACACCGGAATAGGGTTACGAAGTATTACCGGACTTACAACACATTTAAACATTCAATTATCATATAAATACACATTTCATGCAAACATTAATCAAACTCAAGCATAATGTCCCTATAACGAGCTTTTGAGGCCTTAAACATACTTTGGGAGTGGTTTAGGACTAAATAGATAGCTTAAGAAACTTTCACGAAACTTAGAAAATATTTCTTAAAACAGGGGACACACGCCTGTGTGGCCAGGCTGTGTGTCTCACATGGCCACCAGACACGCCCGTGTCACAGGCTGTGTGGACATTTGAAATGGGAGCACATGGACGTGTCCAACCCCGAGTAACTCTCTGACTTGGGTTACACGGCCAACACACATGCCCGTGTGGCTAGCCCGTGTGACCTAAAAATGACCATACACGTCCGTGTGTCAGACCCTGTGCGAGGCAGTGCAAAACCTGTAAGGTATACTGACTTAGACCACACGACCAAGTAACACGCCCGTGTATGAGGCTGTGTGGAGCATACTGACTTAATTTCAAAATCAACACCAGGGGACACACGGTTGTGTGTCACACACGGCTGAAACACACGCCCGTGTGGACGAAAATAGGCTATTTATCAAGCCAATTTAACACCCAAATTTAGGCATACCTACACCTCTCAAATAGTACACAATGTAGCATCAATAGGCATATATTTCAATTCCAATCAAGCATGATTTATACCAATTTCCAACACCAACCAATACAAAAAATAAATACCACATATTCCCATCTAAGTTCATGCCAATCCTTGTCTTCTCAAAACATTAAAATGACCATTTACAAATATGCATTAATATGCTCAATTCCACAAACATACCAATTCACAAATCATCACCTATTGACATTTAAATTACCTAATATCAATAAGCATCATGAATCCAACCTCAATCACACAACATAGGTCAATTACCAACTCAAAACAAAAACCATTTGCACATTTATATGCATCATCAAATTCATCATCCTAAGCCAACTCACATGACTATATATATACAAACCGAAACATATACATTTACAATGCCAATTCATATGACCAAATTCATTAACAAGTTATAACCAAAATCATTATCAACCCATATTCAAAATGACTCAAAATACCTATACATGCCATATACATAAATACCAAAGTTCATAAGTACCAAAATGATAGGTGGATAGTGTGAAGCGATCTCCAACGATTCCCGAATTCGAGCTAGCTTTGAAAACTATAAAACACAAAGAAATACACAAAGTAAGCTTTATAGCTTAGTAAACTCGTATGAAATAAAATTAATGCAATCACATAAACATAATTCAATAATTTAAATACACCAATTTGTAGCTTACATTAGCTAACAAACCTTTCAAATACTCATTCACAAAATATATATATACTTTCATCATCATTTCTTCGATTCAACGCTAAAATAGTTTATGCACATACCTGTACTATCTCAGATCAATCTCATACATATTGTCGTCTTTTATTTACCTGTTGAACCATTTAGAATAGAAGTCGGATACTCTCGGGTCTCACACGATAAGTACCTATACCATGGCCCATACCAAAATCAAGGTAAATTATCTCCGAAGTACTGATATCATGGCCCGAAGCCAAATCAGTCAATATGCATGGCCCGAAGCCAAATCGGTGTAACTCGCACCCGAAGTGCTATATCATGGCCCAAAGCCAACTCAACGTATCCCCTAATAACATGTCACTAGCATCCTAAACTATTCCTAAGGTTCAACAGGGATTTCGAATGTCGAATCATCGTTGAATCACTATCGTTCATATCCATAGTCTTATATTCACAATTTATGCAATATCAAAGCATATAAAATGCATTTATATTGAAATTTATCACATATGAACTTACCTCGAAAGTGGAAACAATGAATCAAGTCGATTAGTCGAATACTTTTATCTTTTCCCCGATCCAATTCCAAATTTGATTTTTCTTGATCTATATAATATCAAATTCAACTCATTTAATTATCTATTTATTCAATTCAATCCAAAATACACATTTGAGCTACTTTACACATTAACCCTTAAACTTTCATATTTTTACAATTTAGTCCTTATTACATTAAATCATAAATTCATACAAATTTCAAAACGCCCATGCTTAGCCGAATTACCATTATACCTTTAGCAGCCCATGTTTTTCATTTATTTCACATTTCATCCACAAAGTTTCAACATTTGTAAATTTAATCCCTACATTTTCACTAAAAATCATTTAACATAACTTGTATATCTATCAACAAGCATTTATAATCAATCAAGAAACTTTAAAATACACATGTATTCATCAATGGAATCATTCAAAATCTTGAATAGTTTTGTAAAATAGTCCTTGGGCTAGCTAGTTCTAGTTGCAACGATCACAAGAACATAGAAATCATTAAAAACAGGATAATAACCGTACCTTAATAGACAATGAAAGCTTGGCCCAACGAAAGCCCTAAGTATGGCTTTTTCTTTTTCCAAATTTGGCTAAAGGAAGAAGATGAGCATAATTTACAATTTTTTTTGTTTATTTAACCTTTATTATCCAAATTACAAGTTTAACCTTAATTAAAAACTATCAAATAACATGATAATATGTCCATTACTGTCCACTCACACTAATCATAGTCTAATTACAACATAAGGACTTATCTTTAGGGTTCTATAGCTACTAAACACCTTTAACTAATAGAACAACACTTTTGCATTTTACTCGATTTAGTCATTTTTACCGAATTAAGCATTCAAACGATAAAATTAATTGATGAAACTTTCACACATACATGCTATCATGCTGTAAACACTTAAAATAATATTAAAATAATTTTTTGATCTCGAATTTGCGGTTTCAAAACTACTGTTCTGATTTTGTAACACCTCAAACCCGGTCTAGACGTTATGGCTGAATCTGGCGGCGTCATATGAGAGTGTTTTCAGAATATCTTAGCAAGTTAAAAATCGTTCAGTTCATTATCGTTACTTAAGTCATGAAATCTCCAATCCATTTATTAGGTGAACACATTTCATTATCACGGAAGCTAAAACATCATTAATCAAAAACTTAATAGTTTAAAATCCTGAAATAAACTTAAAAATAGTTCAAGTTCAAAGACATTTTAATCCCAAAAATAAATATTTAGAATAAAGCAGATAAAATAGAATGCTACTCAAAAATCCATAAATGACCAACAGTGGTCACCATCAAGCCCTCCGTCGCACCGATCCATCTACTACTGAGGATTACCTGACAAACAAATAAACAAAGGGGTGAGTTTTCGCAAACTCAGTGTGTACATCCCCACGAATAGCATGCACACAAATAGATAGCAGAATACAGATAGTTCGGCCTTAACCATACAGGTATCGTATGCATAACAAATCAGATATCAGAAAACATGCCCACCAACCCTGCATACCATCTTTGACCAACCCAACACACCATGTGGGGATAGAATCGACCCACCCAACCCTACACACCAAGTATGGGGATATAATCAACCCATCTAACCCTGCACACCAAAAGGTACCGTAGAACAGTACATAATAGATATATGCAGCGTAGCTGCCAGATAACAGGGTAATCGTCTCTAAGACTTCATTCTCTTCACAATAATCCCAACCCAACCCAATACAATGCAACATACATATCATGACATGCTTATATGAAAATATCAGATCTTATCAAAATCATGGAAGAACGAATATAAGGAATTAGACAGATACACATGCTTATAATAACATGCTTTTGCATACAATTCAGTAATCAATCAGAGTATGGGGTTTAAGTAATGCTTACCGCCCCTACAGTCAGGTCACAGTCGACTTAGGCGACCTGTACAACCTTACAGAATATTTCAAAAAAATTAGGCTCACACGCCCGTGTGCCCTGCCAGTGTAGGCCCACAAGCCTGTGTGGCCCACACAGCCCAACTTGGCTTTGCTTGTATAGATCATACAGCCTAGCCCAAAGTCCCACACACCCGTGTGGTTCACCCATGTGACCCACACGTCCGTGCAGCCTACACAGCCCAATTAATAGAGCCCATGCCTCGCACACGGCCTCGCCAGCTTCACATGCCTGTGTCTGTCGCGCCCGTGTGGTGGGCACACGGCCTGGCTCGTCAATGACATGCCCGTGTTTCACGACACTAGCTCTCACACGGGCAGACCACACGCCCTTGTAGCGTCGATAGGCCACTTTTCAGTTTTCACTGAAAATCATTTTCTACTCGATCGGAGTACACACTTGATTTGTTTTCGCTGCTAATCTAACCATGAGCACTACCAGGCCTAAGATTGACAGTACTGAGCCTAAATTAGTCACTAAAATTGACTTACATAAGAATGGAAAAATCCTGGAATGCGAGATCTAGTTATCGTCGATGAAAAATGGTGTTTCCTCGCTGCTAAGAATTCGATTACTGATCTACCGAACCTTGATTAATCCCTAAACAATAACCAAAATCCTTTTAAATAATCTCCAACCGAAATCTCGTAACTTAGTTTAAACATTACTTACTGAATCGTCAGAACCACTAGCAAATGTCACAGCTAAATGGAAGAAAATGAAAAATTGAAGGAGAAGAAAAACAAAGAAGAAGAAAAAAGAAAGAAAAGAAAAGAATTTCAGCAGTAAGGGTTTGGAAGAGGAAGAAACGGCAGAAAAACTGTTTTGTTAACAAGAAGAAAATAAGGAAACCTTAATTCTTCTCTAAAGCTCACAACTCAGAATTTTAATAAAACCCAACTCTTAGTTACAACTTGCAACAAAAATAATCCCATCGCCACTGTAGGGAATCGAACTCCTGACTCTAAACATATTCCCTTGCCACTTAACCACTAGACCAGTAGGCCCATTCTGTTAAGTTTTTACCTATAATTCATTATATGCCCATTGACATCAAGTCAGACTTTCTTCAATAATTAGAAAAAAAACCAAAAATAACTCGAAACATAGATTCAGACACTTCTAAGCCCAACACTTACAAAACTCGAAACTACAGAAATTTGGGGCGTTACAACTCTACCCCCTTAAAGAAAATTCGTCCTTAAATTTTACCTGATCAGAAAAGGTGAGGATAATGCTGATGCATCGAATCCTCTGGCTCCCAAGTAGCCTCCTCAGTGCTATGATTCTGTCACAACACCTTTACCAAGGGAATAAATTTCTTACGCAGAATCTTAACGTCACGATCTAAAATTTGAACTGGCTCCCCCTCAAATGTCAGATTCGGTCTAACATCAATCTCATCCACAGACACAATGTGAGTAGGATCAGAGCGATAGCGTCTCAACATCGACACGTGAAATACGTCATGTATGTGATCCAACTCTGGAGGAAGCTCCAACTAATATTTGACTGGTCCCACTCGCTTCAGAATCCGGTACGGCCCAATAAATCGAGGACTCAACTTGCCCTTGCGACCGAACCTCAGAACCTTCTTCTATGGCGCGACCTTAAGGAAAACCATGTCTCCTAAAAAATACTCGATGCCCTTCCTTTTCAAATCCACATAGGACTTCTGTCTATCAGAAGTTGCTTTTAGTCGATCACGAATCACGTGGACCTTATCCTCAGTCTCTGATACTAACTTTGGACCCAGAATACGTCGCTCACCTAACTCAATCCAGCACAAATGAGTGCGACAATTACAACCATAAAGTGCCTCGTACGGTGCCATCTGAATACTATATTGATAGCTGTTATTGTAAGCGAAATCTGCCAATGGCAAGTACTCCTCCCAACTACCACAGAAATCCATGACACAACTCCTCAACATATTCTCTAATATCTGAATCACCCTCTCTGACTGGCCATCTGTCTGAGGATGAAAAGCAGTACTGAAATCCAGACGAAAACCCAAAGCTTCATAAAGTTTCTGGCAAAACTGAGACATAAAACGAGGATCCCTATCGGAGATGATCGAAACAGGAACCTCATACAACCTCACTATCTTGGAAATGTAGAGCTTAGCCAGCTTTTGCAAGGAAAAGTTCGTTCTAACAGTAATGAAATGTGCAGACTTGGTCAATCGATTCATGATGACCTACATAGAATCCTTTTTAGTGGGTGTTAGAGGCAAACCACTAACGAAATGCATCGTTACTCGCTCCCATTTCCATATTGTTATCCTTATTGACTGAAGCAAACCCGAAGGTAACTGATGCTCAGTCTTAACCTGCTGGCAAGTCAAATAACAAGCAACAAAGTCTGTCACCTCACGTTTTAACCCTGGCCACTAGTACAAGTCTCGAAGATCCCTATACATTGTGTTGCCCCCAGGATGCATAGCGTAAGGGCTACTATGCGCCTCCCTCAAAATCGACCACCTCAAATTCTTATCATTAGGTATACAGATCCTATCTCAAAAATGCAACACCCCATTACTGTCAATCCTAAAATTAGTGGTTGTCCCAGCCTCAACCTGACGGAATGGCAACTTAAGAGACTTATCTCCCAACTGTTTATCTTTAATCTGATCTAACTACGTCAGTTTAACCTGCAACTCAGCCAGAAGACTCCCATCGTTATAAAGACTCAGTCGAGAGAACAACGCTCTCAAATCAGCCACAGCCCTACGGCTTAATGCATCGGCCACCACATTAGCCTTTACAGGGTGATACTCAATACTGCAGTCATAGTCCTTCAACAGCTTAACCCACCAGTACTGCCTAAGATTTAAGTCTTTCTGAGTGAGGAGATACTTGAGACTCTTGTGATCAGTGTAGATGGTACACTTCTCACCGTACAGATAGTGCCTCCAAATCTTCAATGCAAAGACAACTACCGCCAACTCTAAATCATGTGTCGGATAATTTGCCTCATGAGTCTTGAGCTGAGGAGATGCATATGCGACCACTTTACCATTATGCATCAAGGCGCAACCCAAATCTACATGTGACGCATCACTGTAAACCACAAAATCCTTGCCAGACTTAGGTTGTATCAGAATTGGAGCCTGAATCAAAACTATCTTGAGCTTCTCAAAGCTCTCCTGCTGAGTGTCCTTCCAAACAAAGGGAACTCCCTTACGCAGTAACTTAGTCAATGGCACTGCGATCAACAAGAATCCTTCTACGAAGCATTAGTAATAACATGCTAGACCTAGAAAACTGCGAACCTCCGACAGACTCTTCGGCTGTTTCCAATCCAATACAGCCTCAACCTTACGAGGATCCACTCTAATCCCCTCTGTAGAAACTACATGTCCCAGAAATGTCACTTCTCTAAGCTAGAATTCACACTTACTAAACTTCGCATATAGCTGTTTCTCCTGAAGAATCTGCAGAACCACCCGCAGATGCCTATCATGCTTATCCTCCGTCCTAGAATATACTAAGATGTCGTCGATGAACACTACCACAAACTGATCTAAGCAGGGCTGAAACACTCGATTCATCAGATCCATGAACACCGCTGGTGCATTAGTCAACCCAAAAGGCATAATTAAGAACTCGTTATGTCCATACTGAGTCTTAAATGCCATCTTATGCACATCAGCCTCTTTTACTCTACTGATGATATCTTAATCTTAGATCGATTTTAGAGAACACAGAAGCCTCTCTGAACTGATCGAATGAATCGTCTATCCTTGGAAGTGGGTATTTATTCTTAATTGTTAACTTATTCAATTGACAATAGTCGATGCACATTCTCATCGTACCATCTTTCTTTTTACGAACAAAACCGGTGCTCCCCATGGAAACACATTAGGACGAATAAACCAATGATCTAACAGCTCTTAAACTTAAGCCTTCAGTTTTGCCAGCTCTTTCGGTTCCATTTGATAAGGGGCGATAGACACCAGAGCCGTACCAAGAATCAACTCAATCCCAAATTCTACCTCACGGCTCGGAGGTAATCCTGGTAATTCCTCTGGAAAAACATCTGAAAAGCCCCTCATAGTACGAATGTCCTTAACCGAATAGTCCACAGAATCAGAAACACTGATGTAGGCCAAGTATGCCTCACATCTTTTCCTCACCAGCTTCTCTACTACCAACGTAGATATCACATTGCCCAGATAATTTCGTCATTCTCCAATCACGGCTACCTCATTATCCTCCTCGGTCCTTAGAACCACCTTCTTTTCAGCACAATCAAGACTTATACGATGCTTCACCAACCAGTCCATACTAAGAATTAAGTCGAACTTCCCAAATAAAAGTTCCATCAGATGAGCCAAAAATATTGTCCCTTGGACTTCCAACGAAATGTCCCAGAATAGCTTACTAACCCTAATGGTCTGCCCCAGCGGACTCACCACAGAAATCTCACTAGAAGTACTCTCAGACGGAATTCCTAAAGTTTCAGACACAGAACATACAATATAAGAATGTGTAGAGCATATGTCTATCAGTGTAACATAAGCTACATTAAGAATAAAAAAACGTACCCGTGATGATGTCTGGAGCATCTCCATCCCCACGACGACGTGCAACATAGACAAGTGCAGGCTGCCTCGCCTCAGTCGGCCCAGCACCTCTATCAAGTGCTCTTTGACCTCGACCCATACTGTTATCACCCCTAGCCTGTCCTCGGCCCCTGGGTGGCTGCTGTACTCCTCCGGCAGCTGCGCAGTCTCAACAATCGGAGCTTGCACCTGATTACCCCTTAGTGGACAATCTTTAACTCGATGCTTAGTCGATCCACACCTCAACAAGTGCTAGTAGATCTCCAACACTCACCTGGATGACGTCTATTACATAGCTGACAGATCACCACCCCAGCAGGTGCAACAGTAGGCCCAACTCTAAGTGGCCCTTCAGCCTTGGCCTTTTTCTTAAGCCTTATCCCAGAACCAATAGACTCAGAATCCCTCTTAACTTTCCCTTTCTCACGGTTTTAGTGCTCAGAACGTTTCACTTCCTCGGCTATCTTGGCCTTCTCGACCAATATTGAAAAATCCTATTTCCTCTGAGGATCTATCAGAACTCACAGACTATCACGAAGACCATCCTCAAATTAAACACAGCGCTCATACTCATTCGCCACCATGCCCCTCGCATAACGACTCAGCCTCGTACTCTGCCACCGAACGGTCCCCCTAAGTGACATTCAGGAACGCACGCCCCCTAGCGTCAATATAACTAGCTCCCACATACTTACTCTGATAGGTGGTCTTAAATAAATCCCAAGTCAACCTATCAAGCTGAGTACCCTCCTTAACGGTCAACCACCACTATTATGCCTCATCGTGAAGCAAAGACACAGCCTCATTGAGCTTCTGATCATCAGTAAAATCCAAATCATCCATTATGCACTCTGTGGCCTCCATCCAATACTCGACCACACTCGGAGCAACTCCAATGATATCCCTAAATATATCAACCCCATTCGACCAGAATCGTTCCGCAACCGACCTATGGCCTCCAGATCCAACATTAGCCCCAGCGACCCTCTCCAAAATTCGCAGCATGGCCTAGGATAGTGCGTCATCCCCAGCTGCACGATCTTGAGACTCAGCACTAGTTTCAGTAACAGTTGACACCGGTATCACATTAGTGTCCAAATTAGAGATCGTATTAGATGCAAAAGACTCAACTCAAATCCTTCTACAGCCTCTACCTCGGCCCCTAGTACCTCGTCCACGAGTAGCACACGTGCTCATCCCAGCTATCGAATTAATCTGTATTTGGAAATTTTATGCACATCAATTTACAGTTTCGATAATTATTAGCAGATATTTCATGTAGAACAGTATCAGAGTTTCAGAATTAGTTATCGAGAGTAATAGGCTCACTATGGTTTCCAATTTACACTACTTAAAGTGTTTCATGATTGCGTGATTTCGTGATAGGTTTTAAATATTTATAATTAATCATTCTTGAAACTAACTATTATCGCGATGTAGGCAAGTGTACCTATCGAACAGTAGTATAGTTTTAGTAAGATCAGATTGTCGAACCCAAAAGAACTAAAAGTACTAGTAATGACTGTCTTTTTATTATCTAGCCTAAGAATAAAGAGATTTTGTTTTAACTAACTAATTATCTAAACTAAGAACTTACAGAGAATAGAATTGAGGAATTGCTTTTGGGAAAATCGATTGAATTAAGACAATACCTAAGGAAAAATCCACCTAAACTGTACTTGTTATTCTGGCTTCGAATCGGATGATTTATTCATTTAACTTGTTCCGTAGAGATCCCTAAGTTATGTTATTGTCCCTATTCCAGACTAATAATGTCTAATCCCTAGATTGAATAATTGAGACCTTTCTCTAATTAACAGCCTAGGGTTGCGTTGGATCCTCTTATTTGGTTTCACCCTAATCCGGCAAAATCTTGTCACCCTATGTCTAGGCGTGTAAACAATTCTGCTTAATTATGACAAATGTACTCTTAGACAGGGTCTATTCCTCCTCTGAATAAGAGCTTATCTTGAATCAGTATCCTGGGATATCAAAACAAGAATTAAGAACACATAAATAAGAACAAGTTAAATATTTATGATACAATTCAGAAAATAATAACAAGATTCGTCTTAGGTTTCATTCCCCTTAGGTATTTAGGGCTTTTAGTTCATAACTAAATAAGAAAACATCTCAGAATAATAAAGAATACATAACATAAAGAAAACTGAAAACTCCTGAAGGGGAAATTAAGGAGAGATCTTCAGTCTTGATGATGAATTTGGCTTCTGAGATGGAACAATCGGCTTCCTCGGAGTAATTTCTTACTCCCTGCCTATGTGTCCCCTTTTCTTCCTCCTCTAAGGTGTATTTATAGGCTTTAGAATGCCTAAGAGCCCTCCAAATTAGCCTTTTTCTGAATTGGACTCAACTTGGGCTCGGCAGGGACACGCCCGTGTGCGATTACTTCAGGCCATGCTTGAGCCTGCCAAATTGACACGGTCGTGTGATCTGCCTGTGTGAGGAGGTCGAGGCCGTGTTGATTTCGTACTTTGGCCCATTTTCTCCGTTTTTAGCCCTTTTCTCGTTTCTTTCGCTCTCCTAAGTATAAAACATAAAATTAAAGCATTAGGAGCATCGAATTCACCAATTCTAATGGGAAATCATCCATAAAATGCGTTAAACATGGGGTAAAAATATGTATAAATTACGGTTTATCAAATACCCCCACACTTAAGCATTTTCCTGTCCTCAAGCAAAATCCTCAACTCATAATCAAAATAAATCCTTCTCAACTTATAATTTCTATCGATAATATCTCGAAATAATCCACAAGTAATCATACATTGAGAATTCAACTAAAAGAACATCAAAGTTTGAAACATTCCAAGTTGAGCATTTTATCCTGAAAACATAGGTGTCTCTCCTCATCTAAGTAATTACCTTTGATTCAGAATATCATAGAGTTTCACATCCTCATTAAAGATTCACTCAAATCACTCAAGGTGTTTAAGGACAATAAATGAAGCACTCAATAGTCAATAATGAAAAGTCATTACCATAGGCTTTCATGAAAATCAAATCTCCACCACTTATAAATTGAGATAAAACATCAATCAAAAGGTCTTTAGATGGTTATAAAGCGACTTGGTTAGGGGGTGCGGTCACAAGCTGAAAGAAAAGGTTAGAATCGAGATTGAATTGAAAAATTGCCTAATTAGAAAAAGAGCTAGTCATCAATTGCGTACAACAGAGCTTTTCTCAGAATATGAAATTTAACTTCTTTGGCTCAGAAGATTACTACTACTAAGATGTATACATTTTTTTAAGAACAAGTTAAACTACAAAGTAGAATAAAACATAGCTAAGCAACTATTTCAATTCCAATCTCGACAAAAATGGGGATCAAATTAATTTAGGGGATTTCAACAATAATGGGTTAAGGGTTAATATTAAGGGTAATACAAGAAATGGCTTGTTAGCTCAATAGAGCTTACTAAGGGTTAATCATGGAGGTAGACTTTTCATGGCATGAGCGGGTTAATCCTAAGTGCCATTCTCATTTTGACATATCAAATAAAAAAGTGTGGTCTTAACATGCATAATCAAGCAAGTTCTAGAATAACAGTTTCAATTACAAATGCACTCAAAGCAATAATAAAAGTGAGCATGAAAGAATTAATAGATGCTCAAAAGGCTAAAAAATCTCACAAAAATTATGGCTTTTTGATGTTTAAAACTTGTGAATTCCAACTCAAAGTAATACCTAAACTTTGGGGAAAACAACCTAAAATTTTAAATTCTTAAAAATTAACTTATCATGCTTGATTCTCTAATGTCTTGAGGTTTAAACAATCAATGCATAAATGCCTATGTTTTAATTCAAGATATATCAATCAACGTCATAAATCAATCAAAATTTATCCTAAATATGATATGAGAGCTTTCCAAGAGAACAAGGCAGTCATTCAGGGATTTTTCTGATAATGAAATAAATACCTCCACACTTAAGATGTACAGTGCCTTCAATGTACAAAGATAGATATTAGAATATAAAAATAAGATAAGGAGAGATGTGAAACTTCTTGTATGATGAATTCCTCGAACTAGAGTTTTGGAGAGTAATCGGTGCGAGAGTGATCGGTGTGAGAGTGGAGGAGGATACTCCAACGGTGGTAGAGGTTCATTAGTCTATAAGTCCTGCATCAAAAGAATATTATATCTAGTGGTAGCTATGGTTGTGGTCGATCAGGACATGGCAGTCGTGGAGAACCTTTACTGGTAGAGTTTTTAGTTCCTATGCGATGATGAGCTTAAGAGCTCTATATAACTGTAATAAAATCAGGAACTTTTTAGGGGATATCAGGAAGAATAATTACTTATAAAGAAATAACTGAAATTGATAATTAAAAATAAAATTCTAAAATCTAATAAAAATAAAAAGTAGTTTTAATAAAAATTAAAAACATAAAATAATAAATAAATGTTTTTAAACATCTTCATCGTTGGATGGTTCTCGAGGTGGGACTGGCGATAAGATGTGGAGGTGCTAACTAATCTGCTGTAGAGTAGCATCAATGTTGTCAAATCGTTGAAAACACTGCTGCTCGAATCGAGTGAGGCACTCAGAGATGTCAGCATATGAAGCCGTCGTATGAACTGGACGAGAGGCTGGTAGTGGCTGAGTCTGTGGGTCCTCGTGCTGTGGAGGGACATCATTAGGAATGTCCTCGTAGGCCTCCTCCTCGGTAGATTGGGCGAGACGATATTGAGTAGGGTAGGTTTCTCGGCGCTTTTCGATCATCCTCATGATAGGTTTCTCGGTACTTTTTGATCATCCTCATGTTAAGCATGCTCAAGATGTCTTGTGGAGATATCTGACCAATGAGGGATAAGGATGATTCCTGGGCTGTGGTGCTGAGGAGCTCGAAGTGTCGAGCCAACCGAGTAACACAGGGGCCAATAGAGATGACCCCCTTCCTATGCTGCTCCGTCTGGTGTTGAATCGCGAGGGCGATGAAATAGGCAAGGTCGATGACGTACCCGTGCGATATACACCATAAAAATTAGGCATCATGAGTGTTGATGACGCCAGTGCTCTCTCGTCGTCCTGTAATCGTGTGAGCCAAAATGGCGTGTAGGTACCTCAGAGATGGAGGGAGAGCCGATGCCTTGGAGCGACTAGGATTGTAGGTGGCCCCACCTAGTACTGGTGCATCCCAGCACCGTAAAGGAGAACTATGGATGTGGCGGTTGAGAGCATGTAAGTCATTCTCCTCCTTGAATTCCTCCATATATAAACCCAGCGCCGTACTGAATTCTGGGACGCTGAGCTGGCGGACTAACCTGCCTAGGTGAAATTGGATCGTGCTGGGATCATCGTAGTTCGTCATTATGGTCTGAAGATGGGGAGTAAAGAAATCTTGTAATGAAATAAAAAAAACTTGAACATGAAAAAAAACTAAAAATTATTTTAGATTATGACATTTAAAAGTATGAAAATAACATAAAAACTTGCATATTATTATGATAAAAAGCCTTAGAAATTATTAAAATAGACAAGAAAGAAAACAAACACTAGGAAGGGAGGATTGAGCGTCAAAAATAGAGTTGGGGGAGGCGCACGGCCGTGGCGGGGAGGCCGTGTGGAATTGCAGCAGCTAGGGTTAGGGTTTTTGAGTGTGGAAGATAATGAATAGTGCAGGGTATTTATAGATTTTAGGGCACACGGCCAGGTAACACGCCCGTGTTCCCCAATTCCAGCCCGTGTGATTCACGAATTTTAAATTTGGGCGCGTCTGACATTTAGTATACGCTTGTGTTCCTTGGGTCTGTGGGTGCACACAGCTGTGTCGCATGGCCATGTCTGGCGTTGTTTGTTTCTCCCACGCTCGTGTATGAAGACCCACGCCCATGTCAATCTAATAGGTTCGAGCACGGGTGCTAGACACGGGCGTGTTGCACACCAGTTCTGTTTTAACAGGTTCGCCCACGGTTCTTCCGCACGGGCGTGTCGCATGCCCGTGTTGTTTTGGTAGGCTCAACCACGGCCATGTCTCACGGTTGTGGCGTTTTATTGTAGCCTGTGTTTGGGGAAATCTTTGTCCTGTTTTCACATGGCCCTAAGCACGCCCATGTGCTTGGCCGTGTCTCTGTGGAAAACCTATATTCAAGAGCTCCATTAGTAAGTTAGGTGTTGAAGACTAAATTTTAAAAAAGTTAATACAGTTAGTGCTCGGGTTGCTTCCTGAGAAGCACTTATTTATAGTCTAAGCTCGACTTACCTCTCCGTTGAATGATC
The DNA here is from genome assembly GCF_025698485.1 of Gossypium arboreum. Lineage (NCBI taxonomy): Eukaryota > Viridiplantae > Streptophyta > Magnoliopsida > Malvales > Malvaceae > Gossypium > Gossypium arboreum. The sequence goes on from NC_069081.1 coordinate 6,718,620, forward strand.
ATGGTGGTTTGAGGAGTTTATACTCTTCATTCCTGCTATTAATCTCATCAAAATAAGGTTTTAAATGGGTATTGTTTACCTTAAAAGTGCCGAACTTGGGATGACTCACCTCAATCGTACCGAATTGGAAAATGTTGAGTACCGTAATAGGGATTTCTTCATTCGGTATGGTAACAACAATGTAGGGATCTGCGGCATCTAAGAAAACTCTATCTCCAACCTTAAGTTTATTTGGAAATGTATTGAGCTCGTTCCGTCGTAGATTCGATTTGTCGGGTGTTCTCGATTTATGCGTCTACCATTCATCTAGCTTCTCGATTTGTAGCCTTCAATCTTCATGAATAGGTCCTCTACTATTGCTTGAGAATGGCTCATGTACTTCCTTCAGACTCATTTCCTGCAAAGAAGGTTGCACTATATTGTCAGTTTTAGTAGAATGGTTTAGACGATCACCTTCAATTTTCAATGTGTTACCGGAATTGCAAGCTTGAAGGGTGATTGTTTCGTCTCCCACACGGAGTGTGAGTTCACCTGTGCCAACATCAATAATTTTTTTAGCAGTTGCTAAAAAGGGCCTTCCTAGAATTAAAGGAGTGTTGCTATCCTCCTCTATGTCTAGAACAATGAAGTCAACAGGGAATATAAAATTATCGATTTTAACTAGCACATCTTCAATAATACCCCTAGGGAATCTTATAGTTTTATCTGCTAATTGAATGCTCATCCTAGTCTGTTTGGGTTTCCCGAGACCTAGTTGCTTAAACATTTTGTAAGGCATGACGTTGATACTAGCCCTTAAATCAGCTAATGCATTATTAACATCTAAACTACCAATTAAGCAAGGAATCGTAAAACTCCCTGGATCTTTTAATTTGTTTGGTAGCTTATTTTACAGAATAGCTAAGGACATTGCGTTTAGCTCCACATGCGACGCCTTGTCCAACTTCCGTTTATTTACTAAAAGCTCATTTAAAAATTTCATTGCATTTGGCATCTGCGATAGAGCTTCAATAAACGGTAAGTTAATGTGTAATTTTTTTAAGAGTTTAAGGAATTTACCAAATTGTTCATCTGAGCGGTCTTTCCTTGTTGCGTTGGGGTATGACACACGAGATTTATATTCGACATTCACTGATTTGTTTTTATCATGACCTACCTCATCTTGATCTCTGCTCACCACAGTTTCTTGCTTTGGTTCTGGTTTAGGCTCAACGAATCCTTCTTCATCTCTAACATTAATCGCGTTGAGCTATTCCCTTGGGTTGGGTTTAGTATTACTTGGTAATTTACCTTGTGGTCATTTAGAGATTAGTTTGGACAGTTGGCCTATATGAGTTTCGAGCCCTTGGATCGACATTTGTTCATTTTTAAGTGCTATCTCGGTGTTCTGGAAATGGGTTTCTAACACCGAGATAAATTTAGATAGCATCTCTTCAAGGTTCGATTTCTTTTCCTGTTGATAGGGTGGTTGTTGAAAACCCGGACGATGTTGTGGTCTTTGATTTCCTTGACCGCCCCACAAGAAATTGGGATGGTTCCTCCAACCTGCATTATAAGTGTTACTATATGGGTTATTTTGGGATCTAGAGTTATTGTTACCCATATATTGAACTTGTTCCTCCTCGATTCTAGGGTTGAAGGGCTGATACTCTGTGCATGCTCCTCCTCCATTCGTCTCGCACCTCATTACTGGATGTACCTGAGTAGAACCAAGTAAACCATCAATATTTTTATTTAGAAGTTCTTCCTGGTTTGACATCATAGTAACCGAATCGGCGTTATAAATGCCTGTTGTTTTTGTTGGCTTTGTCCTCATGATTTACCACTGATAGTTATTCAGTGACATCTCCTCTATAAACTCATAAGCTTCTTTAGGTGTTTTATTATTGATGGTTTGGCCAGCAGCTACGTCAACCATTTGTCGAGTCGAAGGATTCAGGCCATTATGGAATGTTTGGACCTGAAGCCAAAGCGGTAACCCATGGTGAGGGCACCTTCTTAGTAAGTCCTTGTATCTCTCCCATGCATTGTAAAGAGTTTCTTAGTCCATCTGCACAAACGAAGAGATATCATTATGTAATTTAGCCGTTTTAGCTGGCAAAAAATATTTTAGAAAATTTTTTTCGGTCATTTGTTCCTAAGTAGTAATTGACCCTCGTGGTAACGAGTTCAACCACTGTTTTGCTTTGTTCCTCAATGAAAAAGGGAATAACCGAAGACGAATGGCATCATCAGAAACACTATTAATTTTAAATGTATCGCATAGTTCCAAAAAGTTTGCTAAGTGAGCGTTGGGATCCTCATCCTGCAAACCATCAAACTGAACTAATTGCTGTATCATTTGAATAGTGTTAGGTTTTAGTTCAAAATTATTTGCAGCTACAGCAGGACTAACTATGCTCAATTCAATTCCTATTAAAGAAGGTCTAGCATAATCATACATAGTGCGTGTAGCAGGATTTTGATTAACCACAATTGTAGGAGGTAGCTGATTGTCTTGGTTTCCAACCATCTCTTCAGTTGGGGGTTGAGTATCGTCCTCTTGCTTATTCACTGTGTATCTTAAGCTTCGCCTTATTTCTCTTTGATGTCTGCGAACTGTGCGATCGATTTTTTCGTCAAAAAGTAGTGGTCCTGATGGGTTTCTTCTAGACATAAACTATAAAAACTTGCCAAGGGAAAGAAAAAAATAAATTAATAAATAATAATAATAAATTAATTTAAATTAAATTGCAAGAAAAATAAATGGTTAAAGTAATAAAAATTGAGCGTTCCTAATATCTTAGTTCCTCGGTAACGGCGCCAAAAACTTTATCGCGTGATTTCGTGATAGGTTTTAAATATTTATAATTAATCATTCTTGAAACTAACTATTATCGCGATGTAGGCAAGTGTACCTATCGAACAGTAGTATAGTTTTAGTAAGACCGGATTGTCAAACCCAAAGGAACTAAAAGTACTAGTAATGACTGTCTTTTTATTATCTAGCCTAAGAATAAAGAGGTTTTGTTTTAAGTAACTAATTATCAAAACTAAGAACTCACAGAGAATAGAATTAGGGAATTGCTTTTGGGAAAATCAATTGAATTAAGACAATACCTAAGAAGAAATCCACCTAGATTGTACTTGTTATTCTGGCTCTGAATCGGACGATTTATTCATTTAACTTGTTCCGTAGAGATCCCTAAGTTATGTTATTATCCCTATTCAAGACTAGTAACGTCTAATCCTTAGATTGAATAATTGAGACCTTTCTCTAATTAACACCCTAAGGTTGCATTAACTCGATCTATGGATCCCCTTATTAGGTTTCACCCTAATCCGGCAAAATCTTGTCACCCTATGTCTAGGCGCACAAACAACTCTTCTTAATTATGACAAATGTACTCTTAGACATAGTCTATTCCTCCTCTGAATAGGAGCTTATCTTGAATCAGTATCCTGGGATATCAAAACAAGAATTAAGAACACATAATTAAGAACAAGTTAAATATTTATCATACAATTCAGAAAATAATAACAAGATTCGTCTTAGGTTTCATTCCCCTTAGGTATTTAGGGCTTTTAGTTCATAACTAAATAATAAAACATCTCAGAATAATAAAGAATACAAAACATAAAGAAAACCTAAAACTCCTGAATGGGAAATTAAGGAGAGATCTTTGGTCTTGATGATAAATCCGGCTTCTGAGATGGATTAATCGGCTTCCTCGGAGTAATTTCTTACTCCCTCCTTGTGTGTCCTATTTTTTTCCTCCTATAGGGTGTATTTATAGGCTTTAGAATGCCTAAGAGCCCTCAAAATTAGCTTTTTCCGAATTGGACTTAACTTGGGCTCGGCAGGGACACGCCCGTGTGTGATTACTTCAGGCCGTGCTCGAGCCTGCAAAATTGACACGGCCGTGTAGTCTGCCCATGTGAGGAGGTCCAGGCCATGTTGATTTCGTACTTTGGCCCATTTTCTACGTTTTTGGCTCGTTTCTCGTTCCTTTCTCTCTCCTATGCTCTCCTAAGTATAAAACATGAAATTAAAGCATTAGGAGCATCTAATTTACCAATTCTAATGATAAATCATTCATAAAATGCGTTAAACATGGGGTAAAAATATGTATAAATTACGGTCTATCATTTCAGTAAAGTACTACCTATAGAGGTCTCACAATACATACATAGTATTTCAAAAAGATACAGATAAATTTCAGTATAAGCATGCTTTCAAACAGTACATATTAGAGTTTCAAGGAACTTACAAGATCGGTGCCGGAGACTCGGTGAACCACTTATTTACCAAAAATATTTCAAATTACTTTACCACTTACTTTCTAAATCCCATTCTTTTTACTTCCCAAATCCACAGTTGGGTTTTTGTAAACCTGGCTCTAATACTACTAAATGTATCACCCCCAATCCAGCCTAGACGTTATAGCCAAATCTGGCGGTGTCACATAAGAGTATTTTTAGAAAATATTATCAAGTTAAGAATCGTTCAGTTCATTATCGTAACATAAGTCGTGAAATCTCCAATTCGTTTATTAGGTGAACTCATTTCATTATCGCGGAAGCTAAAACATCATTAATCAATAGCTTAATAGTTTAAAATCCCAAAATAAACTTAAAAATAGTTCAAGTTCAAAGACATTTTAATCCCAAAAATAAATAGTTAGAATAAAGCAGATAAAATAGAATGTTACTCAAAAATCTATAAATGTCCAACACTGGTCACCATCGAGCCCTCCATCACACCGATCCATCTACTGTTGAGGATTACCTGACAGAAAAATAAATAAAGGGGTGAGTTTTCGCAAACTCAGTGTGTACATCCCCACGAACAACATGCACACAAACAGATAACAGAATACAGATAGTTCAGCCTTAGCCATACAGGTGTCGCATGCATAACAAATCAGATATCAGAAAACATACCTACCAATCCTGTACACCATCTCCGACCAACCCAACACACCATGTGGGGATAGAATCGACCCACCCAACCCTACACACCAAGTATGGAGATAAAATCAACCCATCCAACCGTACACACCAAAAGGTACCGTAAAACAGTACATAATAGATATATGCAGCGTAGCTTCCAAATAACAGGCTAGTCGTCTCTCAGACTTCCTTCTCTTCACAACAATCCCAACCCAATGCAATGCAACATACATATCATGACATGCTTATATGCAGATATCAGCTCTTATCAAAATCATAGCAGAACAAATATACAGAATCAGACAGATACACATGCTTGTAATACCATGCTTTTGCATACAATTCAGTAATTAATCAGAGTATGGGGTTTAAGTAACGCTTACCGCCCCTACAGTTAGGTCACAGTCGACTTAGGAGACTCGTGCAAACTTACAAAACATTTTAAACAAATTGGGCTCACACACCCGTGTGCTTTGCTCGTGTGGGCCTACATGCCTATGTGGCCCACACGGCCTAACTTGGCTTTGTCCGTGTGGATCAGACGGCCTGGCCCAAAGTCTCACATGTCTGTGTGGTTCACCCGTGTGACCCACACGCCCGTGCGGCCTACAAGGCCCAATTGATCATGCCCATGCCTAGTACATGGCCTCGCCAGCCTCACAGGCTTGTGTCTGTCCCGCCCGTGTAGCGCGTGCACGGCCTAGCTCATCAGTGACATGTCCGTGTCTCACGACGCAGGCTACCACACGGGCAAACCACACGCCCGTGTGGCGTTAACAGACCACTTTTTAGCTTTTGCCGAAACTCATTTTCTACACGATCGGAGTACACACCTGATTCGTTTTTGCTGCTAATCCAACCACGAGCACTCTCAGGCCTAAGATTGACAATACTGAGCCCAAATCAGTTACTTAAATCGACTTACATAAGAATAGACAAATCTCGAAACGCGAGATCTACTTACCTTCGATGAAAAATAATGTTTCCTCGTTGCTAAAAATTCGATTACTGATCTACCGAACCTTGATTAATTCCTAAACAACAACCAAAATCCTTTTAAATAATCTCCAATCGAAATCTCGTAACTTAGTTTAAACATTACTTACCGAATCGTCAGAACCACTAGCAAATGTCATAGCTAAACGGAAGAGAACAAAAAATCAAAAGAGAAGAAAAATAGAGAAGAAGGAAAAAGAAAGAAAAGAAAAGAATTTTGGCAGCAAGGGTTTGGAAGAGGAAAAAATGGCAGAGAAGCTGTTTTGCTAACAAGCAGAAAATAAAGAAACCCTAATTCTTCCCTAAAGCCCATAACTCAGAATTTTAATAAAACCCAACTCTTAGTTGCAACTTGCAGCAAAAATAATCCCATCGCCACTGCAGGGAATCGAACCCCTGACTCTAAGTGTATTCCCTTGCCACTTAACCACTAGACCAGCAGGCCCATTTTGTTAAGTTTTTACCCATAATTCAGTATAAGCCCACTGACCTCAAGTCAGAATTTCTTCAATAATTAAAAAAAAACCAAAAATAACTCGAAACACTAATTCAGACACTTCCAGGCCCAACACTTACAAAAGCCGAAACTACAGAAATTTGGGGCATTACAGATTTGACCAAAAACGAGCAGTTACAACTTTCCCCTGTTAGGGATTTTCATCTTCGAAAATATTACCGGTGAATAGGTTAGGGTACTATTCTCTCATAGCTTTTTTAGGCTCCCACGTAGCCTCTTCGACAATGTGTCGTTGCCAAAGTACTTTCACAAGAGCTATGCTTTAATTTCGCAACTGTTTAACCTCACGTGCTAGAATTCTCCTTTGTACGTCATATCATGTTGAATTTCAATCTCGGACGGAGAAATTACATGTGATGGATCTGATCTATATCGACACAACATCGACACAGGAAACACATTGTAGATCTTTTCTACCTAAACAGGTAACGCTAGTTGATAAGCCACTAGCCCTATTCATTCAATAATCGTATACGACCCGATAAACCACAGACTCAATTTGCTTTTGCAACCAAATCTAATGATTTTCTTCCACAGAGATACTTTCAGAAACACTTTATCATTGATTTGAAATTTAATATTTTTTTGTTTCAAATCCGCGTACGATTTTTGATGATCTGAAGCTGCTTTCAAACAGTTGTGAATTACTTTCACTTTCTTTTCGGTTTCTCTAAACAAATCAACCTCGTAAATCTGTTTCTCACAATGCTCAGTCCAATACATTGGAGTTCAGCATTTGCGACCATACAGAGCTTTATACGGTGTGATGCGTAATATTCGTGTCAAGTTTTAAAGATTTATGAAAGAATTGTTCTAGAGACTAACTTATTATCACGATTAAGGCAAGTGTACCTATCGAACAGTAGTATAGTTCAGCAAAACTGGATTATCAAACTGAAAGGAACTACAAGTACTAGTATTTACTTCCTTTTTATTATCTAGCCTAAAAATTAAGAGGTTTGGTTATCTAAACTAATTACTAAACTAAGAATACATAGAAAGAAAATTTGGGAAAATACTTTTGGGAAAATTCGATTGATTAAGACAATACCTAAGGAAAAATCCACCTAGACTTCACTTGTTATTTGACTCTGAATCAGACGATTTATTCATTTGACTTGATCTATAGAAATCCCTAAGTTATATTATTATCTCTTTCGAGACTAATAACGTCTAACCCTAGGTTGAATAATTGAAATCTCTTTCTAATTAACACCCTAGAATTGCATTAACTTGATCTATGGATTCCCTTATTAGGTTTCACCTTAATCACGCAAAATCTTATCACCCTATCTTTAGGCGTGCAATCAACTCCGCTTAATTATAACAAATTTACTCTTAGATAGGGTCTACTCCTCCTCTGACTAAGAGCGTTAACTTGAATCAATATCCAGGAATATTAAAACAAGAATTAAGAACAAATCAAATATTTATCATACAATTCAGATAATAATAACAAGATCCGTCTTAAGTTTCATTCACCTTAGGTATTTAGGGGGTTTAGTTCATACTTATGAAAGAAAACATCTCAAAAGCATAAAGATAACAAAACATAAGAAAACCCAAAACTCCTGAAGGAACTTGAAGGAAGATCTTCAGTCTTGATGATGAATCTGGCTTCTGAGATGGATCAATCGGCTTTCCTTGAGTAATTATTTTCTTCCTACTCTGCGTCTCCCTCTTAAGTGCCTCATCAGGTGTTTTTATAGGCTTTTGGATGCCTAAGAGCCCTAAAAATTGGCCTTTTTCGAATAGGACTATACGTGGGCTTGGCAGGGACACGCCCGTGTGCGATTATTTTAGCCCGTGGTCAAGGCTGTTGAATAGGCATGGGCGTGTAGTCTACCCGTGTAAGACGTGCTTCAATCCTGCCAAATTGAAATGACCGTGTAACACGCCCGTGTGAGGAAGTCCAGGCCGTGTTGATTTCCCACGTGGGTCCATTTTCTCTGTTTTCGACCCGTTTCTCACTCTTTTTACTCTTCTAAGTATAAAACATGAAATTAAAGGATTAGGAGCATGGAATTCACCAAATCTAAGGAGAAACCATTCATAAATGGGCTAAGCATGGGATAAAAATATGTATAAATTACGATTTATTAAATACCCCCACACTTAAGCATTTGCTTGTCCTCAAGCAAAAATCCTCAACTCATAATCAAAATAAATTCTTCTCAATTTATAATCCCTATCAATAATATCTCAAAATATTCCATAAGTACTAATACATTGAAAATTCAACTAAAAGTACATCAAAGTTTCAAACATTCCAAGTTGAGCATTTTATCACGAAAACATAGGTGTCTCCCCTCATCTAAATGATTACCTTTGATCAAAATATCACAGAGTTTAACATCCTCACTAAAGATTCACTCAAATCACTCAAGGTGTTTAAGGATATCAATAAAAGCACTCATTAGTCAATATGAAAAGTTATTACCATAGGCTTGCTTGAAAATCAAATCTCCACCACTATATATTAAGTTGATACATCAATCAAAAAGGTCTTTTTAAAGGGTTGTAATGTGGCTTTGGTTAAGGGGTATGGTTATAAGCTGAAAGAAGATGTTAGAATTGAGATTGAATTGAAAAATTACCTAGCTAGAAAAATAACTAGTCATCAGCTGAATACAAGTGAGCTTCTTTTCAGAATATGGAATTAACACTGAAGCTCAAAAATGACGAATTACTACTAATCTGTATATAAGTATTGTTTTTTTAAGAACAAGTCAAAAATTTAGAAGCACAAAACATAACTAAGCAATTTGTTCAAATCAAATCTAAACAAAAATAGGGATCAAATTAAGGAATTTCAACAATAATGGGTTATGGGTTAATATTGAGGGTAAATCAATTAATGGCTTGTTAGGCTCAAAAGAAGTTCACTAAGGGTTAATTATGGAGGTAGGCTTTTGTAGAGTGAGTGGGTTAAACCTAAGTGCCTTTATCATTTTGACATATCAAATCAAATAGTGTGGTCTTGACATGCATAATCAAGCAAGTTCTAGAATAACAACTCAAAACTAACTCACTCATAATGAAAGTGAGCATGAAAGGAATAAAATATGCTCTAAAGGCTCAAGATCTCACAAAAATTATGTTTTTGATGTTCAAACTTGTGAATTTCAACTCAAGATAATACGTAAACTTAGGGAAACAACCTAAAAGTTTTTAATTCTTCAAAATTCAACTTATCATGCTTGATTCCCTAATGTCTTAAAGTTTAAACAATCAATGCATAAATGCCTATCTTTTAATTCAAGACATATCAATAAAAATCATAAATAAATTAAAATTCATTCTAATAGTGATATGAGTTATTCACGTGAGAATAAGACAAAATTCAGGGATTTCTCATGATGATATCAAAGACCCCCCACACTTAAGATATACATTGCCCTCAATGTACAAAGAAAGATATATTGACAAAGATAGATTTATAATCATAAGATAGGGAGAGAAGTGAAACTTCTTGAATGATGAATGGACTCCTTGAATTAGGGTTATAGAGAATAATCGGCCAAGGCAATGATGAGAGTGGAGGAGGATACTTCGGTGGTGGTAGAGGTTCATTAGTCCATAAGTCCTGAGCCGTTGGAGTTTTTAGTTCCTGTTTGATGATGAGCTTTGGAGCTCTTTTATAACTATGATAAAATCAGGAACTCTTTTAGGAAATATAATGAAGCATATTTACTCGTAATGAAACAGCCAAAAATAAAAATTGTAAAAAGTCAAGATAAAATAGTATTAACTGGAAATAAAAAGTAATTTCAAAATATAAAGATAAAGCTAAAATAGATAATAGGTGTTTATAGAGAAATTGGGGCACATGGCCGTGGGGCACGCCCGTGTGCCTTTGTTTCAGCCCGTACGTTTCGTGGTTTCCGAAATTGGGCCCATTGGTGTACACGGCCATGTTGCACGGTCGTGTCAATCTTTGATCGCTTCTCTCACGCCCGTGTATGTAGGCACACGCCCGTGTTATTGTGACAGTTTCGACCACGAGGCTGGGCACGGGCGTGTCGAACGCCAATGCTAAATTGACAGGTTTGCCCACAGTTTCAAAACACGAGCGTGTCGCACGCTCATGGTATTTTGGCAGTTTCACCCATGGCCATGTCACATAACCGTGGCAACTTATCGTATCCCGTGTTGGGGAAAAATTTTTTGTCCTGTTTTTACACGGTCGCAGTGCACGGTAGTGTTTCATCTCGTGGTATGTGCACGGCCTACGACACTCCCGTGTGGTCTTTAGCAAGCCTGCGTTCTATGATTCGGTTAGTGTGTTAGATGTTAAAAACTAAAATTTAAAGAAATTAACACTGTTAGTGCTCGGGTTGCCTCCTGAGAAGCGCTTATTTATAGTCTAAGCTTGACTTACCTTTCTTCTGCATGGTCAAGGTGGTGCGAGGAGTTTATACTCCTCATCCCTGCTATCAACTGTATCAACATAAGGTTTAAGATGGGTATTGTTTACCTTAAATGTGCCGAATTTGGGATAAATTACCTTGACTGTACCATATGGGAAAATACTGAGTACCGTAAGAGGAATTTCTTCATTAGGTTCAGGAGTGGCAATACGAGGATCTATTGCATCTAGTAGCACTTTGTCTCCAACCTTAAGTTGATTTGGTGAGGTATTGAGCTTGTCCTGGCTCAGTTTCGGTTTATTAGGTGTTCTCGATTTCTGTGTCCGTCATTCATCCAGCTCCTCGATTTGTAGCTGTCGTTCTTCATAGATAGGTCGTTTGTTGTTGTTTGAACACGACTCATATGCATTCTTCATAACTATTTCCTGCATCAATACTAGTAGAATGATTTATACAGGCACCTTCAATTTTTGATGTGTTACTCAAATTACCAGCTTGAAGGGTGATTGTTTCGTCTCCCACACGAAGTGTGAGTTCACCTGTACCAACATCAATAATGGTTCTAGCAGTCGCTAAAAAGGGTCGTCCTAAAATTAAAGGTGCGTTACTATCCTCTTCCATGTCTAGAACAACAAAGTCTACTGGGTATATAAATTTATCGATCTTAACAAGAATGTAACGGCCTAATTTTCAGTGGTGTCAGAAATGGTGATTTGAGATCACTAAATCCGACAAGTAAGATTTAACAAGATAGTAATTAAATATTTATGATTCAAGTAAGAATTTAGAAAAATTTGTGAATTGGTGAATTTGGTGAATTAAAAGAATTTATTAGGTCAAACGGGTCAAAAATGAGGTATCGAGACCTCGAATTTGAAAATTGAGCTATAAATATTTTTATAAATATTTATGAAGTGTCATTTAGCTAGTATTAAAGTTTGGTTGAGAAATTTTAACGTTTGGGTAGTCAATTAAATAAAAAGGACTAAATTGTAACAAATGCAAAATTTACTAGAAGGATTAAATAGCTCAAGTGTTAAAATAAATAGGATTTAAAGGGCAATTAAGCCTAAAAGTAAATAGGCTGGATGGCAAGGGCAAGAAAATCAGCAGAAAAATAAGGGCAAAATTGGAAATTTTACAATTTTAACATATAAAATAAGGACAAAATTGGAAAATCTAGAGATCTCTTCATATTTTCTTAGACAAAACGCATTAGAAGGTCTGGAGAAAGCTTTTTTTTTCATATTTTTACATCATGTGAGTTTAATTCTTGCTTTTTCTTGATAATTTTTATGTTTTTATGACTTTTACAATTAGGTCCACTTATAGAATTCCTTAGTTTTTGATTTTATGGGTGAAATTGGAAGTTACCCTAGATGGGTAAGGGAAGTTTATGATGAATTATTATGAAATTTAAGTTCTAATTTCATACTAAGGTGGTTTTATTAAGTGATTTTGATAGAAAATGGTATTTAGGACCTAATTGTGAAAAAGTTGTGAATTGAAGGTTAGTGTTGAAATTAAAAATGTCAAAGGTTTTGAAATAGTTTATAATGATAAAATAAAGTGTTAATTGAGAAAAATTGGTTCAATTGATGGGTGAATTGAGCAGGGTCTAAATTGTAAAAACTAAAAAATTTGGGGTAAAAGTAAAATTTTGAAAGTTGAAGAGCATAAATTGTGAAGAGAAATAGAAATAAAATAAATGCTAATGAGTGGAAATATTTTATATTATAGATCAAAAATCCAAAGGAGAACGAGGAAAAGAAAAAGTTGTGGAATAGTCCCTAAATTTCAATATCTTCTACAAATTAGCCGAGTAAGTTCATATGGTTGAATCTTGATGTTTATTTGTGAATGATTGAATGATATAATGTGTTATTATATATGAATTTGTTGTGGGATTGTGAAAATTTTGTTAATGAAAGAATAAATGTGGAAAATGCAAATTAGGAAAAACGCAGGAATTGAGTACGTTCGTATCGTGACATGTGATGAATTGATGATAAGACCATGGTTGTTCCATGGAAAAGTGTGAAATGTAGGTATGTTATCATCCATACTGAGTTGTGAAATGTAGGTATGGTATTATCAAATTCATACTGAGTTAAGAAATGTAGGTATGGCATTTCCCATACCGAGTTGTAAAATGTAGGTATGGTATTTCAATGAGGAAAACCATACTAAGTTTATGAATCGTGGAACTGAACAATGACGTACTCAATTTCGTAAGCCGTTTCCTAATATGATAATAAGAAATACAAGAGAAGTGAACTAAATGAAAGATATTGAGTAGTTGTTAATGTTGAGCTCAACTATGTGAAGTATTATAACAGTGGTTGTGAATGGCAGGAAACTTTAGTAAATGTTTTGATATTGTTTGGAAATATTATGTTTGATAAGCATTACTTTTAAACCTATGAACTTACTAAGCTTTAATAAGCTTACTTGTGTGTGTTTGATATTTTTATGTAGATTGAATTGAAGAGAAGTTGGTAGATCGGATCAACACAACAAAGCACACTATCCAGATCAATTCCGGTAGTTTTTGTTTTATGTTTAAAGATTTATATGGCATGTATAGAGTTTAAATGAATTGAAGTAAAGATGTTATAAACTAGTTAACAATATTTTGTACTAAAACAGTTTTTGGTTAGTAGCAGTAGTTTGACTTTGAAAATTCACCATAAATTAGGAAAATATAATTAGAGGTTGAATAATATATTAAATTAAAGCTTATTGAATCTAGTTTCACATAGAAGAAACGATGTAAGCAAAAGACTTTCATATCAGAAGATATTTGAATTTTTATGAGATAAGGTTAGAGTGATTTTGAGCTCCCTATTCTAAATTGTAAAAATAATTAAAAATTATAAAAAAATAATTAGAAGTCGTACTATATATTTATGGATTTATTATTGAGTCTATTTTTAATAGAAATAAATGGCATGGTTATTTGAATTCTGTACAGGGAGAAATTGGATTCTTAGTGCACAGGGGTCAGAGTAGCCGAACCCTAATGCAGGGGAGACTTTAACTAATAAACTGTACTAATTGGCCTAACCAAAAATTCTAAAAAAAAATTTGTAAGTAGATATATGAGTCTAGATTTGGGGAAAATTTACGGATTTGGATTTTGAGTTTTTTAACTCGAGATATGATTTTTTTAGCGATCGTGATGCAGTTGGACAACTTGTCTAGAAAGTATGATATAAATTGTTTGAATTTGTTTAAGTGCTCAAATAAGTTTAGTAATGCCTCGTGCTCGACTCCGGTGACGGTCTCGGGTAAGGGGACGTTACAAAGAAAATCTTCAATGATACTCCTAGGAAATCTAATGGTTTTATCAGCCAATTGAATGCTCATCCTAGTTTGTTTGGGTTTCCCAAGACTTAGCTATTTAAACTTTTTATAAGGCATAACATTAATGCTTACCCTTAAGTCAGCCAATGCATTATGAACATGTAAACTACCAATTAAACAATGAATCGTAAAACTCCTTGGATCCTTCAATTTGTTGGGTAGCTTATTCTGTAATATGGCTGAGCAAACTGCATTCAACTGCATATGCGACGCCTCTCCAACTTTTGTTTATTTGTTAAAAGCTCCTTTAAAAACTTGACTGCGTTTGGCATCTGCGAAAGGGCTTCAATAAATGGTAAGTTAATATATAGTTTCTTTAAAAGTTTAAGGAATTTACCAAATTGTTCTTCTGATCAGTCTTTCCTTGTCGCATTGGGGTATGGCACACGAGGTTTATATTCTGTACTCACCAGCTTTGGGTCATTTTGGCCTACCTCATTCTTACTTTTGCTTACCACCGTTTCTGGCCTTGGTTTTGCAACTAACCTTTCTTCATCTTGAATGACAGTCGCATTGAGTTGCTCCATTGGGTTAGATTCAGTGTTGCTTTGTAGGCTACCTTGTGGTGGTTCGAAAATCAACTTGGCGAGCTATCCAATATAAGTTTCGAGCCCCTGGATTGATGCTTGTTGATTTTTGAGTGCCGTCTCGGTATTCTGAAAATGAGTTTTTGACACCAAGATGAATTTGGTTAGCATCTCCTCAAGGTTTGACTTTTTCTCCTGCTGGTACGGTGGTTGCTGAAAGCCTGGAAGGGGTGGTGGTTTTTGATTTCTTGGCCTCCCCCTGAAAAATTTGGGTGGTTCCTCCAACCTGCATTCTAAGTATTGCTATAAGGATTGTTTTGAGATCGAGGATTGTTATCCATGTAATTTAACTGCTCGTTCTCCATGTTGTGGCCATAAGGTGGCTATTCTGAACTGCTTGATCCACCTCTACTTGCTTCACACTGCATTACTAGGTGAACCTGTGAAGAACTAAGAAAACCATCAATTTTCTTATTCAAGAGTTTTACCTGATTAGAGAGCATGGTGACCGAATCGACGTTATAAACGATGGCTGTTTTCGTTGGCTTTGTCCTTATGACTTGCCACTGATAGTTATTCAGTGGCATCTCCTCTATAAATTCATAGGCATCTTCAGGTGTCTTATTATTGATGGTTCCACCAGCAGCTACGTCAACCATTTGTAGAGTCGAAGGATTTAGGCCATTATGAAAGGTTTGAACTTGTAGCCAGAGTGGTAACCCATGGTGAGGGCATCTTCTCAAAAGGTCCTTGTCTCTTTCCCATTGCATCGTAGAGTGTTTTTAAATCCATCTGCACAAAAGAAGAGATATCATTACGTAATTTAGCCATTTTAGCCGGCAGAAAATATTTTAATAAAAACTTTTCGGTCATTTTTTCCCAAGTAGTGATTGATCCTCGTGGCAACTAGTTCAACCACTATTTAGCCTTGTTCCTCAATGAAAAGGGAAACAACCGAAGGCGAATTGCGTCATCAGAAATGTCATTGGTTTTAAAAGTGTCGCAAAACTCTAAGAAATTTGCCAAGTGAGCGTTGGGATCCTCGTCCTACAAATCATCAAACTGAAAAAATTACTGTATCATTTGAATTGTGTTAGGTTTCAGTTCAAAAGTATTTGCAGCTACAGTAGGTCTAACTATGCTCGATTTAGTTCCTGTTAAAGAAGGTTTAGCATAATCATACATAGTGCGCTAAGTAGGATTTTGATTAACAGCAATCGCAGGAGGTAGCAAATTTTTGTGGTTTTCAGCCATCTCCTCGGTTGTGGTTGAAGTATCGTCCTCTTGCTCCTCCTCTATGTATCGTAAGCTTCACCTTATTTCTCTTTGGTTTCTTCAACCTGTGCGATCGAGCTCACTATCAAACAGTAACGATCCTGATGGGTTTCTTCTGGTCATAAACTAGAAAAACCTGTCAGAAGAAATTAAATGAAGAATTAGAAAAGAAAATAAAAATTTAAATTGCAATAAAAGTAAAATGGCTAAAGTAATAAAAATCGAGTGTTCCTAATATCCTAGTTCCCCGGCAACGACGCCAAAAACTTGATGCGTGATATTCGTGACAGGTTTTAAAGATTTATGAAAGAATTGTTCTTGAGACTAACTTATTATCACGATTAAGGCAAGTGTACCTATCGAACAGTAGTATAGTTTAGCAAGACTGGATTGTCGAATCCAAAGGAACTATGAGTACTAGTATTTTCTTCCTTTTTATTATCTAGCCTAAAAATTAAGAGGTTTGGTTATCTAAACTAATTATTAAACTAAGAATGCACAGAAAGAAAATTTGGGAAAATACTTTTGGGAAAATTCGATTGATTAAGACAATACCTAAGGAAAAATCCACCTAGACTTCACTTGTTATTTGACTCTGAATTAGACGATTTATTCATTTGACTTGATTTGTAAAAATCCCTAAGTTATATTATTATCTCTCTCGAGACTAATAACCTCTAGCCCTAGGTTGAATAATTGAAATCTCTTTCTAATTATCACCCTAGAATTGTGTTAACTCGATCTATGGATTCCTTTATTAGGTTTCACCCTAATCCGACAAAATCTTATCACCCTATCTCTAGGCGTGCAATCAACTCCGCTTAATTATGACAAATTTACTCTTAGACAGGGTCTATTCCTCCTCTGAATAAGAGCGTTAACTTTAATCAATATCCTGGAATATTAAAACAAGAATTAAGAACACATAATTAAGAACAAATCAAATATTTATCATACAATTCAGGTAATAATAACAAGATCTGTCTTAGGTTTCATTCCCCTTAGGTTTTTAGGGGGTTTAGTTCATACTTATGAAAGAAAACATCTCAAAAGCATAAAGATAACAAAACATTAGAAAACCCAAAAATCCTGAAGGAACTTGAAGGGAGATCTTCAGTCTTGATGATGAATCCGGCTTCTAAGATGCATCAATCGGCTTTCCTTGAGAAATTCTTTGCTTCTTACTTTGCGTCCCCCTCTTAAGTGCTTCCTCAGGTGTTTTTATAGGCTTTTGGATGCCTAAGAGCCCTAAAAATTGGCCTTTTTCGAATAGGACTATACATGGGCTCGGTAGGGACATGCCCGTGTGTGATTGTTTTAGCCCGTGGTCAAGGCTATTGAATAGGCATGGGTGTGTAGTCTACCCGTGTAAGACGTGCTTCAATCCTGCCAAATGGACACGATCGTATGACACGCCCGTGTGAGGAAGTCCAAGTCGTGTTGATTTCCCACGTGGGTCAATTTTCTCCATTTTCGGCCCGTTTCTTGCTCTTTTTACTCTCCTATACTTTCCTAAGTATAAAACATGAAATTAAAGGATTAGGAGTATCGAATTCACCAAATCTGAGGAGAAACCATTCATAAATGGGCTAAGCATGGGATAAAAATATGTATAAATTACGATTTAACACGGTGCCATCTTTATGCTCGATTAAAAACTGTTATTATTTGCATATTCAACCAGCGGCAAATATTTCTCCTAGCTGCCTTTGAACTCTAAAACACAATATCAGAGCATATCTTTAAGAACCTGAATTACTCGTTCAGACTGTCCGTCAGTTTACGGATGAAAACCGGTACTAAAATTCAAATTTGTACCCAAAGCTTCTTGTAATTTCTTCCAAAATCCCGACATAAACCTTGAATCTCTATCTGAAATAATTGAAACTGGTACCCTGTGCAATCTAATAATTTTAGCAATGTGCAACTCAGCTAGTCTTCAGTGAATAGATAGTACGTACAGGAATGAAATATGCAGATTTCGTCAGTTGATCAATGATAACCCAAATTGCATCTTTCTTCTTCGAAGACAGGGGTAGTCCCGATACGAAATCTATAGTCACTCTATCCCATTTCCACTCCGGTATCATCACAGGTTGAAGCAAACCTAAAGGTACTTGATGCTCGGCTTTCACTTGCTAACAAATCAAACACTTCGATACAAACTCAAAAATGTCTCGTTTCATACCCAACCACCAATACAAATTCTTCAAATCATTGTACATTTTGGTACTCCCTAGGTGAACAGACAAACTACTACTATGTACCTCTTGCAAAATTTTCTGAATCAACTCTAGATTTTTCGGTACACAGATTTGACCTCGGAACATCAAACAATCATTGGATCCAATTTGGTACTCTGAATCACTATTTGACTCGCATTGCACTCTTTTAGCTTGTAACTCAGTATTACACTTTTGAGCTTCATAGATTTGTTGAAGAGAAATCGGTTTAGCCTTTAATTCAACTAATATTGAACCATCATCAGATATGTCAACTGTGTATTCATTGCTCTCAAGATAAACAATGATTTTCTACTCAAAGCATCCGCGATTACATTCGCTTTCCCCTGGTGATAATCAATCACTGACTCGTAATCTTTCAATAACTCGAGCCATCTCCGTTGTTGCAAATTTAAATTTTTCTGAGTCATTATGTACTTCAAACTCTTGTGTTCAATAAATATGTGACATTTTTCACCGTACAAATCATGTCGCCAAATTTTCAATGCAAAAACTATAGCGGCCAATTCTAAATCGTGCATCGGATAGTTCTTTTCATGTGGCTTCAACTGCCTGGAAGTATAAGATATCACTTTTCCCTCTTGCATCAACACGCAACATAAACCGTTCAATGATGCGTTGCTATAAACCACAAATTCTTTACCCGACTCAGGTTGAACTAAAACTGGTGCTTCGGTAAGCAATGCTTGCAATTGCTTGAAAATTTGTTGGCATTTCTCAGACCACTCAAACTTCACATCTTTCTATAGCAGTCTGGTCATCAGTGTAGCAATAATTGAAAACCCTTTTACAAAACGTCGATAGTAACTAGCCAATCCCAGAAAGCTTCTAACCTCGGATACATTTCTAGGAGGTTTCCAGTCAATAACTGCAGAAATCTTGCTTGGATCAACTCGAATGCCATCCGCCGAAACAATATGTCCCAAAAATCTGACTTCCCGGACCAAAACTCACACTTACTGAATTTAGCATACAGTTGCTTATCTCTCAATGTTTACAACACAATCCTCAAGTGCTTGGCATGCTCAGACTCATATCGGGAATATATCAGAATGTCGTCAATGAACACAACAACAAATCTATCTAAATACGGTCTAAATATCTGATTCATCAAATCCGTAAAAATGGCAGGAGCATTAGCCAATCTAAAAGGCATAACAAGGAATTCATAATGTTTGTACCTCATTCTAAATGTTGTTTTCGGCACATCTGAGTTTTTAACTCGTTATTGATAATAGCCAGATCTCAAATCAATCTTTGAAAACACTGTTGCATCCTTCAATTGATCAAAAAAATCATCTATTCTCGGTAATGGATACTTATTCTTTATCGTGACCTTGTTGAGCTGACAATAGTTAATACACATTCTCATTTACCCGTCTTTCTTCTTTACAAACAACACAGACGCACCCCAAGGCGAAAAACTCAGTCGAGCAAAACCTCTATCTGTTAACTCTTGCAACTGAGTTTTCAACTCTTTCAACTCTGTCGGAGCCATTTTCTATAGAGCTATAGATATAAGAGATGTTCTTGGTACCAACTCAATAGCAAACTCAACCTCTCTAACCGGTGGCAACCCAGACAATTCTTCTGAAAATACATCCGAATATTCATAGACTACAGGAACCAATTCAATCTTCTTTTTAGACACTTTGGTATCTAAAACGTAAGCGAGATAAGCTTCACAACCTTTTTTCACATATCTCTGAGCTGACATAGTCGATATCACAACTGGTAATCCACCTGATTCATTAGATTCAATTCGAAGAATTTCATTATTCTGACATTTCAATTCTATAATCTTTCATCTATAGTTCACAGCGGCATCATGTAGAGTCAACCAATCAATACTAGAATCACATCGATCTCATCAAATGGCAAAGCATCAAGTCAACCAGAAAACAATAACCCCGAGTCATTAAAGGATAGTTCTTGCATACTTTGTCAACTAGAACATACTTCCCTAAGGGGTTCGATACTTTAATTACAAATTTTGTAAACTCAATAGGCAATTTCTTACTAGACACTAAATTTTAACAAACATATAAATGTGTCGATCCAGGATCAATTAAAGCAATCACATTAGTGTCGTAAAGAGAAAATGTACCGGTGATAACATCTGGTGACGATGCTTCTTCGCGAGCGCGAATAACGTAAGCTCTAGCTGGTGCTTTAGCTTCAGATCTCACAACTGAATCCCTAGTTACACCTCTACCACTGGACACATTCCCCATATTTCTCGGTGGTCTCCTCTCGCATTCGTATTACTCGGTCTTACATTTTGAAATTTTTCTTTCTCAGATAACTCTAAGCAATCTCGAATAAAGTGATCTGGCGAGCCACATTTGAAACAAGCTTTAACACTCTTATTCTAACACTCTCCAAAATGACGTCTCCCACATTGTTGACACTCGGGTTTGTTGTTTCTTATACTGCCAACGCTCAAGACGAAAGTTGCTTGAGCTTTAGAACTCACATATTGATTTCCATGATCTCTATTCTAATATCCCACTGATGCATTTGGTTGACTATACGAATCTCGGGATTTCTTTGATGAAGAATGATAAGGTTTATTCATCGGTCTTTTTCTTGAATCTCTAGTCTCTGAATCAGCTTTCCTCTTTTCTCGGCTAAAATCTTCGACTTTACAAGCCAGATCAACTAACACAACAAATTCTTTCATATCTAAAATCCTGACCAGAAGTTTAATATCTTCATTCAACTTGTCAACAAACTGCTTGCACATAATCTCTTCGGTAGAAACATACTCCTGAGCATATTTACTCAATCGTAAAAATTCTCTCTCGTACTTGGTTATAGTCATACGACCTTGTTTCAATTCTAGAAACTCTTTGTGCTTTTGATCTAGAAACCGTTGGCTTATATATTTCTTTCTAAACTCAGTCTGAAAGAATTCCCAGGTAACCTGTTCTCTAGGTACAAAGATACTAGAGTATTCCACCACTGGTATACAGTGTCCCTCAGAAGTGATATAACACATTTTAAACATTCAGCTGGTGTGTAAGATAGCTTATCAAACACTCAAATCGTATTTTCAAGCCAAAACTATGCTCTATCAGGATCATCATCAACATTAGCTCTAAATTTTTCACCCCCGTGTTTACGAATCTTATCAACTGGAGGCTTATTCAATCTTAAAAGCTCGACTTCTTGAGGAGCTACAGGAACAGGTTGGGGATCAGGAGGGGGTGGAGGTTGTTAAGCAGCTGGGTTCGTTCGAATATATTATGTGAACCACACGTTCATCATTTGGAAGAAGGCTTCCTTAGCCTCTCCACTTTGGCTACCCGATACGGGTCTAGATTCAAAAGGCGTTGTCCCTTGTACGGGAGCTGGCACATTACTTTCAACCTTATTAGCTATAGCTCGATTGAGATCCATTTACTATATGAAAACACAGTTTAATTTTTTAGGAGTCATCACACTATCACAGTTTATCTATGGCATGTATAGCTAGACTCTTACATACGCTACGTTAGTCTTAGAATCGACTAAACCATAGCTCTGATACCAATAAATGTAACACTCCTTACCCATATTCAACACCGAAATAGGGTTATAGAGCATTACCAGACTTACAACACATTTAAACATTCAATTCTCATATAAATTCACATTTTATGCAAACATTAATCAAACTCAAGCATAATGTCCCTATAACGAGCCTTCGAGGCCTTAAACGTACTTTGGAAGTAGTTCGGGGCTAAACCGATAGCTCAAGAAACTTTCACGAAACTTATAAAAATTTTCTCAAAATAGGGACACACACTCGTGTGGACAGGCTGTATATCTCACACCGCCACTAGACACGCCCGTGTCACAGGCCATGTGGACTGATAAACCGTAATTTATACATATTTCTATCCCATGCTTAGCATATTTTATGGATGATTTTTCCTTAAAATTGGTGAATTCGATGCTCCTAATGCCTTAATTTCATGTTTTATACTTAGGTGGGCATAGGAGAGTGAAAGGAACGAGAAACGGGCCAAAAACGGAGAAAATGGGCCAACGTACGAAATCAACACGTCCTGGACCTCCTCACACGGGCAGACCACACGGACGTGTCAATTTGGCAGAATCGAAGCATGACTCACACGGGTGGACCATACGGCCGTGCCTATTTAACAGGCTTAACCACGACCTAAAGTAATCGCACACGGGCGTGTCCCTACAGAGCCCAAGTTGAGTCCAATTTGGAAAAGGCAAATTTTGAGGGTTCTTAGGCATTCTAAAGCCTATAAATACACCCTAGAGGAGGAGGAAAAAGGGGACACAGAGAAAAAAATAGGGAACTGCTCAAGGAAAGCCGATTAATCCATCTCAGAATCCGGATTCATCATCAAGACTGAAGATCTCCCTTCAATTTCCCTTTAGGAGTTTTGGGTTTTTACTTATGTTTTGTATTCATTATTCTTCTGAGATGTTTACCTTTTTAGTTATGAACTAAAACCCCTAAATACCTAAGGGAAATGAAACCTAAGACAGATCTTGTTAATATTATCTGAATTGTATGATAAATATTTGACTTGTTCTTAATTATGTGTTCTTAGTTCTTGTTTTGATATTTCTAGGATATTGATTCAAGTTAAGCTCTTATTTAGAGGAGGAATAGACCCTGTCTAAGAGTACATTTGTCATAATTAAGCGGAGTTGGTTGCGCGCCTAGAGATAGGGTGACAAGATTTTGCTAGATTAGGGTGAAACCTAATAAAGGGATCCATAGATCGAGTTAATGCAACCCTTCTAGGGTTAGACGTTGTTAGTCTCGAGAGGGATAATAATATAACTTAGGGATTTCTACGGATCAAGTCAAATGAATAAATCGTCCGATTCAGAGTCAAATAAAAAGTGAAGTCTAGGTGGATTTTTCCTTAGGTAAATTCTTAATTCAATCGTTTTTCCAAAAGTAATTCCCCAATTCTATTTTCTGTGAATTCTTAGTTTAGTTAATTAGTTAGTTAAAACAAACCCCATTATTCTTAGGCTAGATAATAAAAAGACAGTCATTACTAGTACTTTTAGTTCCTTTGGGTTCGACAATCGGTCTTGCTAAAACTGTACTACTGTTCGATAGGTACACTTGCCTTCATCGTGATAAAAGTTAGTTTCAAGAATGATTCATTATAAATATTTAAAACCTGTCACGAATATCACGTATCATTGACATTTGAAATGGGAGCACATGGCTGTGTCCCAGTCCGTGTCCAACCCTGTGTAACTCTCTGACTTGGGTCATACAGCCAACACACACGCCCGTGTGGCTAGTCTATGTGACCTAAAAATGGCCATACACCCCCGTGTGTCAGGTCGTACGTTAGGCCGTGCCAAACCTGTAGGGTATACTAACTTATACCATATGGCCAAGTCACACGCCCGTTTGTAAGGATATGTGGAACATACTGACTTAATTTCAAAATCAACACTAGGGGACACACGGCCGTGTACGTAACCGTGTGTCACACACGGCTGAGACACACGTCCATGTTCTCTGCCCGTGTGGACAAAAATAGGCTATTTACCAAGCCAATTTACCACCCAAATTTAGGCATACCTACACCTTTCAAATAGCACACAATGTAGCATCAATAGACATATATTTCAATTCCAATCAAGCATGATTTATAAACACCAACCAATACAAAACATAAATACCACATATTGCCATCTAAGTTCATGTCAATCCTTGCCTTCTCAAAACATTAAAATGACCATTTACATATATGCATTAATATGCTCAATTCCACAAACATAACAATTCACAAATCATCACCTATTGACATTTAAATTACCAAATATCAATAAGCATCGTGAATCCAACCTCAATCACACAACATATGTCAATTACCAACTCAAAACAAAAACCATTTGCACATTTATATGCATCATCAAATTCATCATCCTAAGCCAACTCACATGACTATATATATATACAAACTGAAACATAAACATTTACAATGCCAATTCATATAGCCAAATTCATTAACAAGTTATAACCAAAATCATTATCACCCCATATTCAAAATGATTCAAAATACATGTACATGCCATATACGTAAATACTAAAGTTCATAGGTACCAAAATGATAGGTGGATAGTGTGAAGCGATCTCTAACGATTCCCAAATCTGAGCTAGCTTTGAAAACTATAAAACAAAGAGAAATACACAAAGTAAGCTTTATAGCTTAGTAAGCTCGTATGAAATAAACTTAATGCAATCACATAAACATAATTCAATAATTTAAATACACCAATTTGTAGCTTACATTAGCTAACAAACCTTTCAAATACTCATTCACAAAATATATACACCTTCATAATAATTTCATCGATTCAACGCTAAAATAGTTTATGTACATACCTGTACTATCTCGTATCAATCTCATACACATTCTCATCTTTCATTTACCTGTTGAACCATTCGGAATAGAAGTCGGATACTCAAGGGTCTCACATGATAAGTACCTATATCATGGCCTGTAGCCAAATCAAGGTAACTTATCTCCGAAGCACTGATATCATGGCCCAAAGCCAAATCAACTGATATGCATGGCCCGAAGCCAAATTGGTATAACTCACACCCGAAGTGCTATATCATGGCCCGAAGCCAACTCAACGTATCCCCTAATGACATGTCACTAGCATTCTAAACTATTCTTAAGGTTCAACCGGGATTTCGAATGTTGAATCATCGTCGAATCACTATCATTCATATCCATAGTTTCATATTCACAATTTATGCAATATCAAAGCATATGAAGTACATTTATATTGAAATTTGTGACATGCGAACTTACCTCGAATGTGGAAACAACGAAACGAGTCGAATAGTCGAGTACTTTATCTTTTCCCCGATCCAATTCCAAATTTCATTTTTCTTGATCTATATAATATCAAATTCAACTCATTTAATCATCTGTTTATTCAACTCAATCCAAAACACACATTTGATCTATTTTATACATTAGCCCCTAACTTTCACATTTTTACAATTTAGTCCTTATTACACAAAATCACAAATTCATGCAAATTTGAAAACACCGATGCTTAGCCAAATTACCATCATACCCCTAGAAGCCCCTATTTTTCGTTTATTTCATATTTCAACATAAAATTTGAACATTTCTTAATTTAATCCTTATTTTGCATTTTCACTAAAAATCACTTAACAAAACTTGTATACCTATCAACAAGCATTTATAATCTATCAAGAAACTTCAAAATACACATGTATTCATCAATGGCATCATTCAAAATCTTTAACAGTATTGCAAAATAGTCCCTGGGATAGCTAGTACTTGTTGTAATGATCATAAAAACATAGAAATCATTAAAAACGAGACAAAAACCGTACCTTAATAGAAAATGAAAGCTTGGTCAAATGAAAGCCCTAAGTATGGCTTATTCTTTTCCCAAATTAAGCTAAAGGACGAAGATGACCATAATTTACAAATTTTGTTTTGTTTATTTAACCTTTATTATCCAAATTACAAGTTTAACCTTAATTAAAAACATCAAATAACATGATAATATGTCCATTAGTGTCCACTCACACTAATCATGGTCTAATTACAACATAATGACCTTATCAATAGGCTTCTATAGCTATTAAAAACCTTTAACTAATAGAACAACATTTTTGCATTTTTCGCGATTTAGTCCTTTTTACCGAATTAAGCATTCAAACGATAAAATTAATTCGCGAAACTTTCACATATACATGTAATAATGTTGTAAACACTTAAAAAATATTAAAATAATTTTTTGATTTCAAATTTTTAGTTTCAAAACCACTGTTCTGATTTGACCAAAAACAGGCTGTTACAGTTTTGCTCCTACTACAATTCAACTATTTGTAAAAACAAGGGATTTGCATGCAATATGTGCATGTTGCACATGTTGGCAACAAATAGAAAAATGGGTGGAGTTTATTATATGATTATCTTGTTGTGGCGGAGGGAGGCAATATTTGCATGCAAACTTAATAATTTCTACACATATTGCCAACAAATAGAAAAAAAGGGTGGAGTTTAATGGTTGATATTTGGCAACAAGTTGGCCTCACCATTTTTCAACAACTGAAACGTGTGATAGATTTGAATATAAGCTTGCTGTTATCACTATTAATGCATGCATCCGTTTGAATGGATTGATTGTTGTTTAATTTAGAGACAAAAGGAATCCCACCAGCCTTAAACTTGATAAATTAATTGCATCATATTTAAGAAGAAAGTAAAATACAAAAGCCCAAGGTTACCGTTGTTTTATTACTATCTAGTTACTGTTTTATGTAACTTTTTTGTTTTATCTTGAAGAAAAGAAGGTTAAAACAAATGCTCCTGAAAGAGAAAAAATAACAGGGAGCTTTTGTCGTATGGAAATGGAAAAGAGTATTTCATTTATATGTATGTATGTATGTATATTTGATTTCTATACATGATGTAATCCAAAATTGGGTTTGGTTTTTTACAGGGTAAGGATGTTAAAAATGACACTCTTGCTTTGATCATACACCTAAAGAGGCATTCAAGCCCATCTTTAAGATCCTGAATAAACAACTACAAGTTTTTTAGCTGGTTTTGCAACTCAAGATTTATGATCTCAGATTTGGTTATTCCGAAGGATTTCAAAGCAACATCAACCTTTTCGAATTCATTCACGTTCCTTCCAAAGATCTTCGCACGCTATTCTTCTTTGATGCAATAGTTTCAAACTGATAACCAACTTCCGGGCTTTGGTCCGGAGATGAGAGATAACAAATCTTCAAACATAGAACAAGTCATCGCTTCAATCTCCTTGACATGCTAACAGTTTACAAGGCGAGATCTGTTTTTTCCTTTGCATGACCTTCAAGTTTCCCAATGCCTTGTGGATAGTCTTTTGGAAACTTTCACGGAGCTCATGTATTTCCTCACTTCACTTACGATCTCGGCTTTTAATTTTACTTGACTCAAAGCCGATTGAAGTTCACTGCGTTTTCTTTTGTTTGCAGACAATATCTTTAGCGATCTTTGCAAAGGTCGAGGAGTCTAAGAGAACCATCCAACGACTCATCAAGACATTCGTGGGCTAAAGCATGGTGGGACAGAGGCAATCAAGAAACTTAACAACACAATCATACAAATCTTGAAAGCCATTTAGTTTATGGCTTATTGATGATGATGAAGTAGATGCCTCTTTAGAAGCCCTCAATCTATTCAAATGCTCATTAACTTCATTGCTAGTGGGTGTTGTCTAGATGAGCGGGGAACTGTTGGATCGAGTGGTCGCCATTTTTTTTGTTACGAGCAAAGAAGCCTATTTGTTGAATCAACGTTTCTTGCAATTTTCACTGAAATACTAGGCATCTGCTCCCAAGTTATATATATGTATATTCATATCAATCCACGGAGACAAAGGGAACCTCAAATGCTTCTTCTATCTGCTAATGTTGACATGATTAATTAAGATCTCGATAAAAGGGTGGCAGCAATGTTCATGAAATGTCTCCCCTCTACCATCTCTCCAGCTCACTATCCAAGCACTTTAATATATATATCCTTGCCATTTCTTTGCACATGTTGAAACCATCCTAGTTGCCAATGCACGGGATGTTGAAGCTGATCTCCATGCACCTGGTATGAAGCAAGTGCAGCTAGAAGTTGGCCATGCAAGCTCGTGACAAGCATGCAACAACTTTGGTTTCTTGTTGCTGTTGGATTTGAACTAATGTTTTGTTATTTTGTAATCAAGTTTATTTCTTCAACTTAGTTGGTAATATTTTTAATGTAATCCATTGATTGATTGACTGAAATTTCAGCAATACAACCTGGACAATTAATTTAGCTATTTTCAATGTAATAGAGTGGGGTTAGGTATGTGATTTGGTAGTCATTTTGACTTGTACACTTCATCTTTAGTTTTCATATGTAATGGCAATATGCTGATGATGACTTATGAAATACATATCATTTTTCATCAAGTTTTTCAACTAATTCCATTGCTTCTTCTTCCGTTTTCTTTCTTCTTCTTTTCTTTTTGCTCGATTTCTTCTTGCTTGTTCAGCAAGAATCGTGACTTGCTGCTAAAGCTAAAGCAGGACCAGTTCCTTGCACGCTTATTGACACCAACACGGGAGTTGGTGACATTTTTCAAATATATTAAGGAAAAACAGATAACCAATTCATTATTTCCACGTGTGTGTTAGCACTTACGATTATTTTTCATGCAATTTGATAACCAAGTAAAGAAGGGTCTGAAGTTGAACAAGATCCACTTTCTGATCCTTGCTTCCTTTTCCCCTAACATAAGAAAATTTTATGATTAACATTGAAAGATTTCAAGAGAGCTTTGAATAAAATTGCACTTCTCTTATTAACTAAAGAATTGAACTTAAATAGAGGAAAAAAAAGTCCTAATCCTAATTGGGAAAATAGTTCTCTTATTCTAATAAACTACTAAAACATATAAAGAAAATAGTTCCCTTATTCTAGTAAACTACTAAAAGATAAAATAAAAATATTTCTAGAATATGAATAAAATTTATATATCCAAATAAGATTTATCTACCTAAATAAATTTAAAATATATACATATTTCAACACCCTCCCTCAAGTTGGTGCATATATATCAATCATGCCCAACTTGCTTACAAGAAAATCAAAGCTTGTCTTAGAGAGTCCTTTGGTGAGTATGTCAGCAATCTGTTGTTTTGAAGGAACAAACGACATGCACACTTGGCCTTCTTCAATCTTTTCCTTGATAAAGTGTCTATCAATCTCAACATGTTTAGTTCTCATCATGTTGGATGGGTTGTGAGCAATGCTAATGGAAGCTTTGCTATCACAGTACAACTTCATTGGTGAAGTTATTGGTTTCCTCAGCTCTTCCATAATTCTTTTTAACCATACCATTTCACAAATTCCTTGAGCCATTGATCTAAACTCAGCCTCTGCACTACTTCTTGCTACAACAGTTTGTTTTTTCTTCGCCAAGTCACAAGGTTTCCCAAACAAATGTACAAGATCCCGATGTAGATCTTACATGCATTATTGAGCCCCCCAATCTACATCTCAGATAAGCTTCAATTCCTCTTTGTTCGTATTTCTTAAAGAATAAGCCCTTTCCCGGTGAACTCTTCAAGTATCTTAGAATTCGAAACACTGCTTCTTCATGTTCCTCCATTGGGGAGTGCATAAATTGACTCACTAAGCTTACTGCAAAAGCTATGTCTGGCCTTGTATGTGATAAGTAAATTAACTTACCAACTAATCTTTGGTACTGCCCTTTATCAACTAATCGACCTTCTTTATTTTCAAATTTTACATTTGGATCAATTGGTGTGTCAGCTGGGTGGCAACCACTCATCCCAGCCTCTTTTAAAAGATCAATCACATATTTTTTCTGAGAGACCACAAGACCCTTCTTTGATCGAGCAACTTCCATTCCAAGAAAGTATTTCAAAGGACCCAAGTCTTTGATCTCAAACTCCAATACTAGATGCTCCTTGAGACGTCTTATTTCATCCACATCATCTCCTCAGAAGAATGATATCATCGACATAAACTATAATAACACTATTCTACCTTTTGTGAATGTCGATAGAACATTGTGTGATCAGCTTGCCCTTGTGAGTAACCTTGTTTTTAACAACTTGAGTGAATCATTCAAACCAAGCTCGAGGAGACCGCTTGCACCGTATAAAGATTTCTTGAGTTTACATACTGAAGTTCTAAATTTTCTTCGAACACGGAGGAGGATCCATGTAAACTTCTTCTTCAAGTTTTCCATTTAGGAAAGCATTCTTCACATCTAGTCAGCAGTAAAGACCAATCAAGATTAACACAATTGATAAAAGAACTCGACGAATTTAATTTGACCACTTTGGAGCAAATGTTTCAAGATAATCTATCCCGTATGTTTGAGTGTACCCTTTTGCTACCAACCGGGCTTTGTATCTATCTAAAGATCCATCTGGTTTGAATTTGGTTGTGAACACCCATTTACAGCCCACTATTTTTTTCCCTACAGGTAATTCCATTGTTTCCCATGTACCTGGTTTTTCAAGAGCACGCATCTCCTCTAAAATAGCCTCCTTCCACTCAGGAACCTGTAAAGCATCTTTCACATTTTTTGGTATTTGGACAGTATCGAGACACGAAACAAAGGTTGAGAATGTCGAAGATAAGGCTTTATAGGATACAAAGTTAGACATGGGATATTTGACAATATTTCTAGCACCTTTTCTTTTGGCAATTGGAATATCTAAATCAGAAAATTCATTGGCTAGATTATGAGCTTTACTTGGGCTTTTGACAGGATCTTACGGGTCAGATTCTTGGTGATGAATCTGGTGGATTCCATTTTCTTGATTTCGATTTCTTCTTGAGTAAACAATTAACTCCTTTGTTTGTTCTTTATTTTCATGATCAGACTCTACACCTTCATCCTCCTTTTCATTAACATTAACATCATTAATTTTTGTGTTAATTATAAATTCGCCTTCCCCATTATTAGAATCCCTATGTTGTATATTCCTAGTCTCTTCTTGATCAATAATAGAATCTTCTTTAGTATAATTCCCTCCCTGAAGATTAGAATGAAAATAATATTGTGTTTCAACAAATGTGACATCCATGGTAACTATAATCTTCCTATCAATTAGATCATAACATTTGTAACCCTTTTTATTAGAAGCATAACCAACAAAGACACATTTTTTTGCTCTAGAATCTAGTTTACCTTGGTTGTGAAGATGAACAAAAACACTACACCCAAAAACTCGAAGGGATAAATCTGTAATCAATTTAGAGTTAGGAAAGTTATCTTTAAAGAGACTAAAAGGAGTTCTATAATTTAGAATTTTACTGGGCATTCTATTAATAAGATATGTAGCTGTTAACAAGGCTTCGCCCCAAAGATAACGTGGTACTTGACTAGTGAACATCAAGGTTCTAGTTACTTCCAAAAGATGTCAGTTTTTTCTTTCTGCAATCCCATTTTGTTGTGGTGTATTTGTACAAGAACTTTGGTGGACTATTCCATGTTTGGTTAAGAAAATACCTAATTGGTTGCTAAAAAATCCCCCACCATTGTCAGTTCGAAATACTTCTATTTTCACACCAAATTGTGTTTTCACCATAGCATAAAAAGACTGAAACACATTTTTAACTTTAGACTTATCTTTTAATAAAAACACCCAACAAAGTCGAGTATGATCATCAATAAATGTGGCAAACCAACGTTTTCCTGAAAAAGTCGAGACTCTTGAAGGTCCCCAAACATCACTATGAATTAACAAAAAAGGTTTGGAGGCTTTATATCTTTGAGGTGGAAAGAATGACCGATGATGTTTAGCCAATTCACAAAATTCACAATGATATGAAGAAGGACTTTTATTTTTAAATAGATAAGGTAACAAATATCTTAAATAATAAAAATTAGGAT
The DNA here is from genome assembly GCF_025698485.1 of Gossypium arboreum. Taxonomy (NCBI): domain Eukaryota; kingdom Viridiplantae; phylum Streptophyta; class Magnoliopsida; order Malvales; family Malvaceae; genus Gossypium; species Gossypium arboreum. Next base: position 6,750,292 of record NC_069081.1, read on the forward strand.
GTCCAAGCCTATAATGCCAAATCATAACCTTATCAAAATCAGAAACAGAATTTAAACATAAAGTAGTTGTTGGATGACTTAGATGGTCGTCTTCAAGAAAGTAAATTCCACCAAATTCTTTAGCATTGCCAATCATCCTCCCCGAGACCATATCCTGAAACTTACACATAGAGGAGTCAAATATAACATGACAATTTGAGGACTGGGATAATTTACTGACCGATATGATATTACAAGCTAGATTTGGCATATGTAAAATGTAATATCCTGAATTAGGGCTTAATCGGAATAGTGGTTTCGTGACCACAAATCTGAGATAGAAATAATTATTTTACAATGATTTTGATGTTTATGATATGATTGCATGATTGTGTGAAAATTTCGTGATGAAATTCTATGCCTAAAGTGCTTAAATTGAAAGTAAGGACTAAATCGAATAAGTTGCAAAACTTGCATTCTAGAAGTTTTAAGTATGAAATTGTTTTGGAATATTAATAAGGAGGTCTTAAATAGGAATTTGACCAATTTTAAGTTCATGGACAAAATTAGGACATGGAAGGAATTTTTGGAAAGTTTAGTAGTAAGGGTATTTTGGTCATTTAGTTATTAAAATGAATTAAAACAAAATTAAAAGCCAATTTTGTCCATCTTCTTCATTAGGCCGAAATTTCAAGGGTTCTCCATAGCTAGGGTTTGTTTCAAGCTTCCAAGCTCCATAGTAAGTGATTCCAAGCCCCGTTTTTAATGTTATTTACGTTTTTGGAATCTCGGAAGCTCGATTAAGCTTATGCTAGCAATAATTCAACCTAGGGTTTATATTTGGAAAAATACCCATAGGTGAAATTTGTGTATTTTGATATTTTATGATAGAATATGGGGTTTTAAATTATGTTAGACAACTTGTCTGCTTCGGTTTTAGTGAAAACGAGTAAAAGGGCTTAATCGGCAAAAATACCTAATAGTCACAAGTATATGTTAGAGAGAGAATTTGATGTTGCCATAGAAGGGAAAAGTGATCAGCATGTTATAAAACATAAGAATAAGGAATAAAGTTTAATTCCCGAGCCTAGGGGCAAAAGTGTAATTATGCAAAAGTTTAGGGGCAAAAGTGTAATTTTTTTAAAGTTCGTATTAAATGCTATTTTGATGAATGTATGTATTAAATAAGATTAATTTGGTATTATAGATCAAGAAAAATGAGATTCAAGTCGTGATCGAGGAAAAGAAAAGATTGTGGACTAAATTGCAATATCTTTATATTTTGGTACCAAGGTAAGTTCATGTGTAAAAAATGTAGCATAAATGTTATTTTTAAGTTATTAATGTTAATTATATGATATGCTGATTTTTAATCATGAAATATTATGCTTTGTGGTTAATGTTGAGTAATATGCAAATTATGTTTCCTACTTGATAAATATGAATTGCTACCGAGTATCGGCCCGATATTCCATGGAAGACGACAAATGTGAGATCGAGGGAAAAAGCCCGTTTGAACCTTAGGAATAGATTAGGATACAAGTGACATGTCACTAGGATGGTTGAGCATCCGAACTCGTTGAGTTGAGTCCGAGTTCATTTATGGATGCGAACGCTGAGCTCGTTGAGTTGAGTCCGAGTTCACTTAGGGCGGGTTACATGATTTCTTGATTACATATGTGGCACTTATGTGCAAATTATCCATGTATCCGAGTTATATTCGATGTGTTCAACGGGTGAAATTTCTAGTTTAATGGAAGAGCACTTAAGATATAAGTGACGTTTTGGGTAAGTGTTGTGAAATGGACACTTTGGACGGTATGTTCTTAACCCTCGGGTTGAAAATAGATACAACAACGATAAGGTGGTAAGATGATGAATGATGTTTAAATATGTGATATATGTTTTGGTGGTACCATGCTAAAGTTGTTTGGTATATTTGTTTTGTTATGTTATTTGTTATTTACATATGAACTTACTAAGCATTTATGCTTACTCCTTCCTTTTCATTCACTGTAGTTTTGAACAAGCCCGCCTCGGGAATCGGACAGGTCAAAAGTTCGATCACACTATCCAAAGGACTTTTATCTTGGTAAATGGCTTGTACAACTACTTAAGTATGGCATGTATAGCAATATACTTATTTTGTGTAAATAGTTTTATGATATGGCCATGTTTGGTTGAGAAAATGTTTGATATTGATAAGTCATGGTGATGGCTAATTTAGATCATGTTTGATATCATGGAAGTTTAAGAGGTTATCTAGTTCATAAAAATTCATGGAAAGATGAAACTTGCCTTAAAACAGAATATTGCTGCAGCAATGACATGAATTTGAAAAATCACTAAAAATAGTATAAATGGAACTAAATGATGAGTAAGTTATGAAATTGAATCTTAATGAGTTTATTTTCATATAGATTGAACAAAACAGGAATATAGATTATATTTTATGAGATATTTAAACTTTTGCGAAACAGGGCTAGAGTGATTTCTGGATCCCCTGCTCTAACTTTAAAAATTCATAATAAATTTTACTAAAATAATTAGAAGTTTTTATTTATATGTAAAGATTCTTTGTTGAGTCTAGTTTTAATATAAACAAACCTCATAGTCATTGAAATTTTGTATAGAGATATATCTGATTCGTAATACACAGAGGTCAGAGTAGTCAAACCCTGAAACAGGGGATACTTTAATTAATAAACTGTACTAATTGGCCCAATAAAAAAATTCTAGAAAAAAATTAGTAAATAGATATATGAGTCTAGATTCAGGTAAAATTTACGGATCTTAATTTTGAGTTTCGTAACTCGAGATATGATTTTTCTTGTAATTGTGACGCGAGTAGCTAGAAAGCTGTGAATGTAGAAACAAATGATTTGAAGTTCTTAAATTGATAAATTATGTTCGGTAACCCCTCAAGCTCGACTCCGGTGATGGTCTCGAGCGTGGGGGCGTTACATTTAATGGTATCAGAGTAGGTTTAGTCGGTTCTCGGACTACGTGTTGTATGTACGGATTTTGCTATACATGCCATATGTATGAATTGTGATAGTGTGACGACTTCTGACCTTTTTAAATGATTTTTATATAGTAAATGGATCCCGATCTAGCTGTGGCAGATGAAGTATAGAGTAATGCGCCACTCCGCTGAAGGGGCAGCGATCGAAAACCCACCTCCTCATTGTTGGTCGGGGAGGAGGAGAAAGGGATCGAAGCCTTTCTCCAAATGATGAGTGCATGGTACATCGAGTTCGTTCAATGACGAACCTAAATGTACGACCTCCCCCACCTCCCCCAATTCCTCAATCTATGCCTCCAATGCCTCAAGGAGTGGATATGATAAAATTTTACAGAACCCCCATTGATAGAATTCGTAAACAAAGGGCTGAAGAATTTAGAGCAAATATTGATGATGATGCAGAGAAAGTAGAGTTCTGGCTTGAAAATTCTATCCGGGTATTTGATGAATTATCTTGTACACTTGAAGAATGTTTGAAATGTGCTACGTCTTTGTTGAGAGATTCAGCCTATAATTGGTAGAAGACTTTGATTTCGGTGGTACCGAAAGAGAGGGTAACCTGGGAATTCTTTCAAGAAGAGTTTCGGAAGAAATATATTAGTGAAAGATTTATTGATCGAAATGTAAAGAGTTTCTTGAGCTAAAGCAAGGTAATATGACGAGTCTCGAATATGAAAGAGAGTTTGTTCGATTGAGTAAGTATGCGAGGAATATGTTCCTACGAAGCCAAGATGTGCCGACGATTTGAAGACGGGCTCAACGAAGACATTAAAGTATTTGTCGGGATCCTTGAACTGAAAGAAATGGTAGTCCTAGTTGATCGAGCTTGTAAGGTGAAGAACTACTTAAAGAGAAGAGGAAGGTAGAGGTGAGACACGAAATTGGAAGAAAAGGCCAATGAGTAAGGCCCTTCACAAGAACCCTGGAAAGTCAAGAAATATGGATCCTCGTTCCCAAGTTTCAATTTGGGCAATCATATGGAAATTTTAAGAAGCGAATGTGGGTCCTAAATCTCGAATATTCTGCAGCCGGTGTAGGGAACTCGAGATTTGTTAAACTCGAGTGCCAGCGGTGTGGTAGAAATCATTTTGGTTCGTGCAGAGCAAATGAATGTTTTCGATGTGGTTCTTCGATCATTTTATTAGAGATCGCCTGAGAAAGTGAAAAAGAAAAATTTCAGTGTAAAAGCTAGTGGTACAAACTCGAGGGAAGGTATCCGAGAAAAGTGGAAGTGAAACAAGCGAAGAAGAATGTAGCCGAGATGCGTGAGTTAGATCTCGAGGGAAGAGCTTGGCTAGAACTTATGCTATTAAAGCGCGTGAAGATGCTTCCTCACCCGATGTGATTACCGGTACATTTTCTCTTTATGATATTAATGTTATTGCTTTGATTGATCCTGGTTCTACTCATTCATACGTATGCATTAAACTGGTGTCTAGTATGAACATACCTGTTGAGAACACAGAATTTATGATTAGAGTGTCGAACCCGTTAGGCAAATGCGTGATAGTTGATAAAGTAAGCAAGAAATGCCCTTTAATGATTCGGGGTCATTACTTTTCGGCCGACTTGATGTTGTTGCCGTTTGATGAATTTGATGTTATTTTAGGTATGGATTGGTTGACATTGCATGATGCTATAAGAAATTGCAAAGAAAAGGTTATAGAATTAAAGTGTGAAAGTGGTGAAATTCTGCGGGTTGAGCCAGACAAATCAGAGGCATTATCTAGTATGATTTCTTCGATGTCGGCTCAGAGATATTTGAGAAAGGGTTATGAAGCTTATTTGGTGTATGTAATTAATACAAAAGAAGTTGAAAAGAAAGTTGAATCGAGGCTTGGGTTGTGTGTGAATTTGCGGACGTATTTCGGAAGAATTACCAGTTTGCCTCCGTCGTGGAAGTAGAATTTGGTATTGATTTAATACCGGGAACAGCTCCGATCTCGATTGCTCCATATAGAATAGCACCAACAGAGTTGAAAGAATTAAAGTCGCAGTTGCAAGAGTTGACTGATAAAGGCTTTGTGAGACCGAGATTTTCACCTTGGGGTGCTCCCGTGTTATTTGTGAAAAAAAAGGATGGTTCTATGAGATTATGTGTTGATTATCGGCAGTTAAACAAGGTGACAATCAAAAACAAGTATCCGTTGCCGAGAATTGATGATTTGTTTGATCAGCTAAAAGGAGCGACGTGGTTTTCAAAGATTGACTTGAGATCTGGGTATTATCAGCTGTGAGTAAAAGAGTCAGATGTGCCTAAAACTGCTTTTAGAACAAGGTACGGTCATCATGAATTTTAGTTATGCCATTCGGGTTGACAAATGCTCTCTTGTGTTTATGGATTTAATGAATCGCATATTTCGCCATACTTGGACAGATTTGTTGTGGTGTTTATAGATGATATTTTAATTTATTCAAAAGATGAGACACAAGATGTTGAGCATTTGAGGATAGTTTTGCAAACTTTGAGAGATAAGTAGCTGTATGCTAAGTTTAGTAAAAGTGAATTTTGGCTCCGGGAAGTTGGATTTTTGGGTCATATTGTTTCAGGTGATGGTATACGGGTTGATCCTAGTAAAATTTCAGCCATTGTTGATTAGAAACCATCGAAAAACGTAACTGAAATTAGAAGTTTCTTGGGGCTAGCTGGGTATTATCGGCGGTTCGTAAATGGATTTTCTATAATTGCTGTTCCTATGACTAGACTACTCCGAAAGGAAGTTAAATTTGAATGGACGGAAGAATGTCAACAGAGTTTCGAAGAATTGAAAAAGTTATTAACTGAAGCACCAGTGTTGATACAACCTGAATCAGGTAAAGAATTTGTGGTGGATAGTGATGCTTCTCTAAATGGTTTGGGGTGTGTACTCATGCAAGAAGGAAAAGTGGTGGCTTATGCTTGAGACGCTTAAAACCTCATGAGAAGAATTATCCTACTCACGATTTGGAATTGGTCATGGTGGTATTTGCTTTGAAGATTTGGCGACATTATTTGTATGGTGAAAAGTGCCGAGTATATACCGATCACAAAAGTCTTAAATACTTGATATCATAAAAAGACTTGAATTTGAGACAATGAAGATGGTTAGAGTTATTGAAAGATTACGAGCTTGTTATTGATTATCATCCGGAAAAGTGAATGTGGTTGCCGATGCTTTAAGCGAAAAGTTGTTGTTTGCTTTGAGAGTTATGAACACTCGGTTGAAAATTTCAGATGACGGTTTGATTCTAGCGAGTTAAGAGCAAGACCGATGTTTTTACAAGAGATTTCAAGCTCAAAAAATGATCAAGATTTGCTAGCAAAAGAAAATTAATGAAACCGACACGGGATCGATTTGAATCGGTTCGATGGTTGTTTGATGTTTAAAAATCGGATTTGTGTACTTAAAAATGATGAGTTGATTCAAAAGATTTTGCATGAAGCACATAATGGTTGTTTAGCGGTTCATCCGGTAGTACGAAGATGTATAATGACTTGAAGAAAATGTCTTGGTGGATGGAATGAAAAGAGATATTTCGAGTTTGTATCAAAGTGCTTAGTTTGTCAACAAGTGAAAGTTGAACACCAAGTACCTTCGGATTACTCCACCTATTATGGTTCTGAATGGAAATGGGATCGGATTACTATGGATTTTATATCGGGGTTGCCGTTAACTCGGGGAAGAAAAATGCTATCTGGGCAATAGTTGATGATCGACTAAATCGACTCATTTTATTCTCGTACGTCATGATTATTCTCTTAATAAGTTGGCTGAATTGTATATCCGAGAGATTATTAGACTTCATGGGATACCTTTGTCAATCATTTCGGATAGAGATCCGAGGTTTACCTCAAGGTTTTGGCAAAAGTTGCAAGAAGCATTAGGTACAAAGTTAAATTTCAAGACCGCTTTCATCCACAAACCGATGGACAATCGAGAGAGTAATTGATTCTTGAAGACATGCTCAGATGTTGTGTATTGGAATTTCAAGGTAGTTGGGAAAAGTATTTATCGTTGGTAGAATTTGCTTATAATAATAGTTATCAGACAAGTTTGAAGATGGCACCTTATGAAACATTATATGGTCGTAAATGTCGGACGCCATTGTATTGGACTGAACTCAAGGAAAATCAGATTTATGGAGTTGATTTAATAAAAGAAACCGAAGAAAAGGTGAAAGTGATTCGAGATTGTTTGAAAGTTGTTTCAGATAGACAGAAATCTTATGCGGATTTGAAACGAAAGGAAATGGAGTTTCAAGTTGGTGATAAGGTATTTTTGAAAATGTCTCCATGGAAGAAAGTCCTTAGATTTGGACGAAAGGGCAAGTTAAGTCCGCGTTTTATTAGACCGTATGAAATAATTGAAAAAGTTGGACCGATAGCATATCGGCTAGCATTACCACCCGAATTAGAGAAGATTCATGATGTGTTTCACGTATCTATGTTACGTCGGTATCGTTCGGATCCTTCACATATAATTTCACCGATAGAAATTGAACTGCGACCGGATATGACTTATGAAGAAGAACCGATTAAGATTTTAGCTCGAGAAGTCAAACAACTAAGAAATAAAAGTGTTGCACTTGTGAAAGTGTTGTGGCAAAAGCATGGGGTAGAAGAGACTACATGGGAACCTGAAGAAACTATGAGAAACCAATACCTACACCTGTTTACCGGTAAGATTTTCGAGGACGAAAATCCTTAAAAGGGGGGGAGAGTTGTAATATCCTGAATTAGGGCTTAATCGGAATAGTGGTTTTGTGACCACAAATCCGAGATAGAAATAATTATTTTACAATGATTTTGATGTTTATGATATGATTGCATGATTGTGAGAAAATTTCGTGATGAAATTCTATGCCTAAAGTACTTAAATTGAAAGTAGGGACTAAATCGAATAAGTTGCAAAACTTGCATTCTAGAAGTTTTTAGTATGAAATTGTTTTGGAATATTAATGAGGAGGTCTTAAATAGCAATTTGACCAATTTTAAGTTCATGGACAAAATTAGGACATGGAAGGAATTTTTGGAAAGTTTAGTAGTAAGGGTATTTTGGTCATTTAGTTATTAAAATGAATTAAAAACAAAATTAAAAGCCAATTTTGTCCATCTTCTTCATTAGGCCGAAATTTCAAGGGTTCTCCATAGCTAGGGTTTGTTTCAAGCTTCCAAGCTCCATAGTAAGTGATTCCAAGCCCGCTTTTAATGTTATTTACGTTTTGGAATCCGGAAGCTCGATTAAGCTTATGCTAGCAATAATTCAACCTAGGGTTTATATTTGGAAAAATACCCATAGGTGAAATTTGTGTATTTTGATGTTTTATGATAGAATATGGGGTTTTAAATTATGTTAGACAACTTGTCTGCTTTCGGTTTTTAGTGAAAACGAGTAAAAGGGCTTAACCTAAAAAAATACCTAATAGTCACAAGTATATGTTAGAGAGAGAATTTGATGTTGCCATAGAAGGGAAAAGTGATCAGCATGTTATAAAACATAAGAATAAGGAATAAAATTTAATTCCCAAGCCTAGGGGCAAAAGTGTAATTATGCAAAAGTTTAGGGGCAAAAGTGTAATTTTTTTAAAGTTCGTATTAAATGCTGTTTTGATGAATGTATGTATTAAATAAGATTAATTTGGTATTATAGATCAAGAAAAACGAGATTCAAGTCGTGATCGAGGAAAAGAAAAGATTGTAGACTAAATTGCAATATCTTTATATTTTGGTACCAAGGTAAGTTTATGTGTAAAAAATGTAGCATAAATGTTATTTTTAAGTTATTAATGTTAATTATATGATATGCTAATTTTTAATCATGAAATATTATGCTTTTTGGTTAATGTTGAGTAATATGCAAATTATGTTTCCTACTTGATAAATATGAATTGCTACCGAGTATGGGTTCCGATATTCCATGGAAGACGGCAAATGTGAGATCGAGGGAAAAAGCCCGTTTGAACCTTAGGAATAGATTAGGATACAAGTGACATGTCACTAGGATGGTTGAGCATCCGAACTCGTTGAGTTGAGTCCGAGTTCACTTATGGATGCAAATGTCCGAACTCGTTGAGTTGAGTCCGAGTTCGTGAGATGTAACTAGGCATCCGAACTCGTTGAGTTGAGTCCGAGTTCATTTATGGATGCGAACGCCTGAGATCGTTGAGTTGAGTCTGAGTTCACTTAGGGGCGGGTTACATGATTTCTTGATTACATATGTGGCACTTATGTGCAAATTATCCATGTATCCGAGTTATATTCCGATGTGTTCAACGGGTGAAATTTCTAGTTTAATGGAAGAGCACTTAAGATATAAGTGACGTTTTGGGTAAGTGTTGTGAAATGGACACTTTGGACAGGTATATTCTTAACCCTCGGGTTGAAAATAGATACAACAACGATAAGGTGGTAAGATGATGAATGATGTTTAAAGATGTGATATATGTTTTGGTGGTACCATGCTAAAGTTGTTTGGTATATTTGTATTGTTATGTTATTTGTTATTTACATATGAACTTACTAAGCATTTATGCTTACTCCTTCCTTTTCATTCTCTCTAGTTTTGAACAAGCCGGCTCAGGAATCGGGACAGGTCGAAAGTTCGATCACACTATCCAAAGGACTTTTATCTTGGTAAATGGCTTGTACAACTACTTAAGTATGGCATGTATAGCAATCTACTTATTTTGTGTAAATAGTTTTATGATATGGCCATGTTTGGTTGAGAAAATGTTTGATATTGATAAGTCATGGTGATGGCTAATTTAGATCATGTTTGATATCATGGAAGTTTAAGAGGTTATCTAGTTCATAAAAATTCATGGAAAGATGAAACTTGCCTTAAAACAGAATATTGCTGCAGCAATAACATGAATTTGAAAAATCACTAAAAATAGTATAAATGGAACTAAATGATGAGTAAGTTATTAAATTGAAGCTTAATGAGTCTATTTTCATACGGATTGAACAAAACAAGAATATAAATTATATTTTATGAGATATTTAAACTTTTACGAAATAGGGCCAAAGTGATTTCTGGATCCCCTGTTTTGACTTTAAAAACTCATAATAAATTTTACTAAAATAATTAGAAGTTGTTATTTATATTTACAGATTCCTTATTGAGTCTAGTTTTAATATAAACAAACCTCATAGTCATTGAAATTTTGTATAGAGATATATCTGATTCGTAATACACAGAGGTCAGAGCAGTCGAACCCTGAAATAGGGGATACTTTAATTAATAAACTGTACTAATTGGCCTAATAAAAAAATTCTAGAAAAAAATTATTAAATAGATATATGAGTCTAGATTCAGGTAAAATTTACGGATCTTGATTTTGAGTTTCGTAACTCGAGATATGATTTTTCTTGTAACTGTGACGCGAGTAGCTAGAAAGCTGTGAATGTAGAAACAAATGATTTGAAGTTCTTAAATTGATAAATTATGTTCGGTAACCCCTCAAGCTCGACTCCGGTGATGGTCTCGGGCGTGGGGGCGTTACATAAAACATCATGTAAAACCAAGGAAGATGAAATTTTAACAGTGCCTTTCCCGGCTATTGCCGAGAAGGACCCATCTGCTACTTTGATCTTTTTGTTTCCTGCGCAAGGTGTGTAAGTTGAAAAAAGAAAATGACTGCTAGTCATGTGATCACTAGCTCCAGAATCAACGATCCATGTGTTTGTTTTACAAGGCTTGACACTGAAAAAAACAGAAAAATCAGTACCTGATTGGGCAAAAGAGGAAGAAGGATTATTGGATGAGTTAGGAATAGAAGAATTCATCCGAAATTGTGGTGATTGAAAAAACTTGTGTAGATGCTCTAATTGTTCCTTAGTGAATGGAGACCCTTCCAGAGAACTTTGGCCCTCATAATTTCCATTAGTTGTTTGGAAAGCTCTGCTATCCCCTGATTGTGAACTACGACCATTGTCATTCTTTTTCCTTCCATTTGTCGGTTTCCCATGGAGCTTCCAACACGTTTCACGAGTGTGCCAATATTTTTGCAAGGATCGCACCAAGGTTTTTCTTTTTTCACTATCATCATTATTTTTAATAGTTACAAGAGCAGAATTATCATCATTAGCTTCAAACCCTGGCTTTAACATTACTTTTCTCCTTGTCTCCTCTTTTCTAACCTGAGAAAAAATCTCACGAAGTTTTGGAAGCGGTTTTTTTCCTAGGATCCGAATCTCACTTCATCAAATTCTTTATTTAAACCAGCCAGAAACAAATAAGCTCTTTCATTCTCTTCTTTTTTCATAGCTTTTACACCATCTCCGGGACACTCCCATTCATCATTATAACACTGATCCAGTTCTTGCCAAAGAGACATCATCTCATTATAATAAAGAGTAACTTCTTTTTCCCCTTGCCTAGCTTTCCGCAGTTTTATTTTTAACTCAAAAATCTGTGAAGCGTTTTCTAAATCTGAATAGGTGTCTTTCACAGCGTCCCAAACATCTTTAGCAGTTGGGAGAAAATGAAAAGGTTTACCTATGGAAGCTTCCATGGAATTAATAAGCCACGCAATTACTATAGAATTTTCTGACCTCCACTTGCTCATCTTTGGATCACCCACCTGTGGTTGCTCAACTTCTCCATTTAAATGACCTAGCTTGCCGCGCCCATCAATTGCTAATTTTACGGATTGCGACCATTCCAGATAATTCTTGCCATTCAACTTGTGAGATGTCAGTTGAAAAGAAAGGTGAGACGCCTCTGTCCCTTGAGTCATTGTACTCTCGGTAGTTGTTTCAACTGTAGAACTTTTTTCCTCTGTTTGATTGCTGGAACTCTTATCTCCAAGAAAGGTTTTTTAACCATGATGTTACTAGATATTTTAACCTAGCTCGAGATGCCATGAAAGATTTCAAGAGAGCTTTGAATAAAATTGTACTTCTCTTATTAACTAAAGAATTGAACTTAAATAGAGGAAAAAAGTCCTAATCCTAATTGGGAAAATAGTTCCTTATTCTAATAAACTATTAAAACATAAAAGAAAATAGTTCCTTTATTCTAGTAAACTACTAAAAGATAAAATAAAAATATTTCTAAAATATGAATAAAATTTATCTATCCAAATAAGATTTATCTACCTAAATAAATTTAAAATATATACATATTTCAACAAACATAATATCCAATTAGCATCTTTTCATTCCCATCTTCCATGTGATAAACTGACGGGCATGGAGTTTTTAATTTTTAGCAAGTCTTCCATTGTCTTCAGTGGGACAAGAGGAATCGTGGCAGGTCACATATTCATAGAAATGTTTCCTGAGATATTCCAAGATACCAGTAGTGATGACGAGGCTCAATAATTCAACTTGGGAAAATTAAAGGTAGGTTTAAGTTACTGGGATTGGGGTGTAAGTTTTGGATATTAGCATGTGCTGGATAAAAGTATTTTTCAAGTTTTTTCTTGCTCGTGGTTGAAATGTTTGAAGTAAAAAATTACTGCAACCATTTTGGAAATATAACTAAATGATTTCACAAGAGGTAGAATTTTGAGAAAGAAGATTGTATAATCTTTGTATTTCTTTTCTATTGTATAACCTCCGTAAAATTACAGTATATATGTACAACTGCGATGCCAATATTTAACAGCTGATGATATTAAGAACAGTAACTCTAGTTTTGATCATACGCCCGGAGAGGGTTTCAAGGCCTTCTTCAAGATCTTGGATGCTCAACTCTGAGCCTTGAAGCTCCTTTTGCATGTTCTCGACATGCTTCATGTTTTCAAATTTGGTGCAGGAACGCACTGCAGCTTCAGCACTCAAAATTTCATTTGCTTTCTGTTCTTCCTCGCACATTACTTTCTTCTGGTGCATTAGCTTCGAAACTAGCGGCCAACGGCACGATTTTGATTCTGCCTCTGGCCCTGAAATAAAGGACAATACGGATTCTAGCACGCTGATGGTAACTGCTTCTACATCTCTTAAGACGCTAATCACAGCTACATTCTCGCCAGGAGTACTGAGTTTATTCTGTATATGCTTCAAGTTCTTTAACGCCTTGCAGATTTCCTTTTTCATGGCTTTCCTAGATGTCAAGTGTTTCCTAAAATCATTAGCAAGCCCTTCGGCTCCACGTCTTCTGCGCAAAATTGATTGAAGCTCTTGTGTGCATTCCTTTGTCTGCAACAAGGCATCCTTAGCAGTGGTACATACATCCAAGAGCATGAGAGATCCATCCAAAAGCTCTTCAACCATTTCCCTTTGCTTCTCTTGGTCGAGAGCTTGTTGGGTGAGGGGAAATTGAAGCAATACATCAACACATTCATGCAAATCCTGAATACCACTTAGATTGTGGCCTATGGATGATGATGTGGAGGCTGATTGAGATGCCCTCAATCGGTTCAAGTTCTCGTCGATTTGTGAAACGATGGGGTGTTGCCTTGAGGGCAAGCTGTTTGATCGAGCATGGTAAGAGGCTGCCATTTTCTTGTTATGCAAAAGCGATATGTGTTTTCAACTCTGCTTAGCTATTTGCTGTAGTCCTCTTACCATCTGCTCAACATATATATTACAGGTTGAGGGCAGACACGAGGAATCTCAACCATTTTAAATATCAATTGGAAGCAAGCAACATGAACTAACATGATCTCGATCCCCATAACTATCGCCAAAATGTTTCTGCTGTGTCTCCTCTCCACAATCACAACAACTCATCACCCTTCGGTAGCAACAAACACTACTAGTTTTCAATGCCATAATATCCATATATACAAATATTATATAATAATGCGCACGGTGGTACTACATTCAATGCCTTGTATTAATGAATCATTTGCTTTTAACTTGTCTCGTCTTCTTCTTGTTATTGCTGTCTTGTTGATTAGGTTCTGCAAGGAGGCAAGATCCGCTTGCTTCTAACAATTTATTTTTTTTATGCAGCAACACATGTATGGGAATGAAATTATTTCTTTATTATTATTACTACTGTTTTTTTAGCCAATGCGAGTCCTTTAGCTGGTTTTGCAACTCAACATGATGTGTTCATCTCCTGACCCACAACCAGCATCAACATTTTCAAATTCATTAATGTCTCTTCCTGTTTGCTATTCGATTCTGGAAACTAACAACCAGCTGGTCTTCTTTCATTGTTGTTTTTGGCCCTGAGATAAGGGACAACAAATTCTCAAACATGAAACAAGTCACGGTTTCAATCTCCCTTACCAAGTTAACCATGGCCTTGCTATCATCATCATCTCAACAAGAGGAAAAAATGTTCTGTTTCCGAGCCCATTACATTTTTCAATGAATTTTGGATACGGATTCTACCAAATTTGGTGCTCCATTGTTGATCTATATTTTACTATATATACAAGTACCAAAACTCTATATACAAATGTAAGTCCCATTACGTACCTGACGTGATATCAGGTACATCATGTGATTCGATTAAAAGAATCTGAAATTGGGCTAAGATAGAAGGGCCTAAATGCAAGATGAGATTGTTTAATTTCATGCAAAATTTTGCATGTGGAGGTTGGAAGCCAATTATTCATTTTAATTTAGTAATTTAATTCTATAGCTTTTTTTGAAATTAAGTTTATTTATTATTTTGTCTTTAATATGTGTTATAATTGTGTCATTGTTATTACATGGTTTTAATGTGTCTTAGAGTGGAGAGTCTTAAATATGTCTTTTAATTTTTTGTCTTTTTATTGCATGTTTATTTAAGCGTGTTTAATGTGTTTTAAAAGTGTGTTAAATTATGTCCAAATATACTATAGCTTTATTGTTGCATTTATGGTGTCCTAATGAGCAACCACCAACATTATTTCTAGTGCATAGATGGAAGCTTGAACATCTTTATTCTTAGCTAAGCTTGGATGAACGAATTTATGAAACTCCCTTAGATGTTCGATGAAGAGTAAAAATTTAATAACTTTAGGAATATTCTAGAACAATACTAATGGTTGATTTGTGGTCGTTCGCGTTACCTTTGTTTGCCTATAAATAGTTTAGTTTAAACTTTGTAATGGTTAGACGTTGTATGATAACTATTCATTTTAGTAAAGCTCTCTGTTCTTTAAGAACTTACTGAACTTATTAAGAAATTCCTTTCTTGTGGCGTTCACCAACCCTATCTTATCACTTTCTTCTCCATCCCAAAGTGTGGGGGTCAAACTTATCCACCAAAACTTTTGAGTGTTAACAACAATATAGAAAACGGGTCGCGTTGTTATATAGCGTCAGTTCTTTTCTAGTTATCTATATTCACAAGTTATATCCAAGTTTATCCTTCGTTTATTTATTTTCATCATATTTTCTATTAGTAACCGAGCAAGTATCTATTTGGACGAACGAGACACTTAAATCGTGAATCAACTCGTAGCCGAGTTCACGTTAGTCCCAACTTTTTTTCCTTATTTCGTTTCTAATTTTCTTTTGTTATTATTTTATTATGTCTAGTTAAATTTCAATCTAGACCAAGGCCAACAAAAATTTTGTGTTTGAACTTTGAGACCTAAAACCGCAATTCATTTCATGTTTTCCTTTATATTCGCTTCTTTCTCTAAATTACGAGAAAGATAAAGACCGTCTCTTAGTATCGCTTTTGGCTTCATTTTGATAAAGGCTCATTGTTCGATGCTTTGAGCAATACATGATTGTTAAATGTAACTCTATTCATAATTGTTATTTTGTTTTATTGAAGAACAAATTGTCTAGGTCTAATTGGGTGTGAAATTGGATGATGTCAAGGGAGCTAGCCATCTAATTTAAATGATCTGTGCAATTGAGAGTGTGAATTAGAGTCAGGTTTTTCTCGTTCGCAAGGCTATCGAATAATTTAAATGGTCTTGGCGTCTTAAAAACCTTGACAGAAATGAGAAACAATCATTTGATTTTTTTCGATGGAGGAGTGGAAACGATCTGGTCATACTACGTTTACCGGAATCTCAGAGCTTCGATTTAGCCTGTTTCTTTTTGTTGCACATGTCATCCATCTTCTGTGCTCTTTCAGATAAAACTACAAACTTTTTCAATTCAAGTGCTACCACTAACATTTATATATCTTCATTCAGACCCCACATGAAATAGGTGCACATTTTAGCTTCTATTGGCACAGTGGAAAATTCGTCTAACTCCCTTTTATTTATTAACACCTCCTTTAAAAATTTCCTATAATTAGGCATCTGCGAAAGGACTTCAACAAAAGGTAAGTTAGTATGTAAAATTTTCAAAAGTTTAAGAAATTTACCATATTGTTCATCAATGCTGTTTTTCTTCACTTTTTTTTGGATTAAAATTGGTGGTTTGTACTATCTAACCACTGGCTTATAGTCTTTCTTGTAACCTTCAACCCCATCAATTTTCTTATTAGCGTCTAGATTCAGCTTCTTTGAAGGCTCGACTAACCCTTTCATGCTTCGTACAGTGACCGCGTGAACTTGCTCTTTTAGGGTGGTTTCAGTGTTAGTAGGTAAACTAACTTGTTGTCTCTTCGAAATCAACTTAGCATGCTAACTAATCTGATTCTCGAGGCCCTGAATAGATGTTTGCTGATTCCTCAATGCTGTTTCAATGTTTTGGAATTAGTTTCTGACACTGAAATGAATTTAGTCAACATCTCTTCCAGATTCGGCTTCTTTTCTCGTTGATAAGGTTACCGAAAACCCGGAGGGGGTTGTGACCTTTGATTTCCTTGACCCCCTAAGAAACATTTGGATAATTCCTCCATCCTGGATTTTAATTATTGCTATAGGGGTTATTCTGAATTCTAGAATTGTTACCCATAAAGTCAACTTGCTCAAACTCCATGTTAGAACTAAAGGGTAAACATTCCGGATTGATCATCCCCATTCTTGTCGCATCAAGTTGCATTACTAGATTCATCTATTTATTCTTACTCAAACCATCAATTTTTTTACTCAGCCCTTCCACCTAACTTGCTAACAAAGCAACTGCATCTATATTAAAAACACTAGTTGCCTTAGTAGGCTTCGTTTTCATAACTTGCCACTGATAGTTATTCAGTGTCGTCTATTCAATAATTTATTGGGCTACCTCAGGTGTCTTGTTATTCAATGTTCTGCCAACTGCCGCATCAATGATCTGTTTGGTCAGGGGTTCAAACCATTGTAAAAAGTTTTAACTTGGAGCCACAAATGTAGTCCATGATGAGGAAACTTTCTCAACAAATCCTTAAATCTCTCCCATGCATCGTATAGCGTCTCAATGTCAAATTGAACAAAAGAAAAGATGTCATACCTCAACTTAGTTGTTTTAGCCAGGGTGCAAAATATTTCAACAAAAACTTTTTAGTCATCTGAGCCCAAGTAGTGATGAAACCCCGTGGAAGTAAATTCAACCATTAATTTTGTCTTCCTCCTCATAGAGAATGGGAACAACTGTAAACGTATGACATCACCTTGCAACCCATGAAACTAAACATATTGCAGCACCATCTGAATTATATTTAGATTAATCTCAAAATAATTTGCAGCAATAGTTGGTCTGAGAATACTCGATTCACGAGGAGTAGGAGCTACAAGAGGTTGCTGATTACTTGGATTATTATCCATCTCAACGTTAATGTCCTTTTGCTCTTGATCGTCTATTAAAATTTGTTGACATTGCCTTGCTTCTCTAACTTCTCTTCGATTTCTGCGAGTAGTTTTTTCAATCTCATTGTAAAAATTAATGATTCCAACGGGTTGCCTTTAGTCATAAACCAAAACAACCTATAAGAATCAAACAAAAGAAAAAATAATAGAAGATAAAAATCAAAGTAAAAAAAACTAAAATTAAAATCAAATGGCTAAATTAGAAGAAACAAATTTTTCCTACTATTCTAGTCCTCGACAACGACGGTAAAATTAGATGTCCATGGAACTACCTAAAAATTTGACTAAGGCAAGTGCACCTATCAATTAATAGTATAGATATGGTGAGCAAAGATATCGTTCCTACAAAGATTAAAACTACAAGTTAAAATTAACTAAATTAATTAACTAACAAACACATCAAAGAAAAAACCAAGAAAATAATCGATTAACAACCAAGAAGCGAAACAATACCTAGGAAAGAATCTGCCTAGATTTCATCAGTCACTATCAATCTAAATTATGCAATTTCTTCACTTAGCACTTTGATCCGTAGAAATCTCTAAATTATGCAAATATCATTAGAAATATCAAAATAAGAATTAAGCACACATAATTGAGAACAAGAAACTAAGTATTTATTACGTAAAATAAAAATCAAATGTTAAAATCCATCATAGGGTTTATCTTCCTAAGTATTTAAAAAATTAGATCATTTTTTAAAATAAAAAGATCCAAGAGATAATAGAACCGAAAGACTCGTCATAATCTCCTAAGAATTCAAATGAGAATCTTTAATCTTGATGGAAACCTGCTTCAGAATTGACTTCAATGATGTTTTCAAGTTGATTTCTTAATTATTATATGACAATTCACTCAATCTTCTTATTTTGGTCAACCATACGTCTTAGAATGCCCGAAAAACCTATAAATAGTGATTTTTCAAAGTTGGGTGTGAAATCTCGTGAAAACGAGATGACCTACCATGTGTCTATGTGGGTCACACGACCATGTGGCTGGTTTGTATGCAATGGGTCAGCTCGTGTGGCTCTTGTAGCTTGCTCCAATTTTTCGATATTTGCTCATTTTTCGCTCTCAAGTGCTCTATTAAGCATCAAAACATGTATTTAAAAGATTAGGAGCATAAAATTCACAATTAACATCGAATAATCACTCAAAAATGCATTAAGAATGAGGTTGAAACATGTTACTTTTAGAACTAATCAATAATCAAATTGCAAACATGTATAATTCCGTTCATAAGAATTCTTTTCCATCGTTTTGTTACCATTTAATACCGTTTTCATTTCCATTTTCGTCTAGAGAATTATAATAAATTGAAATCGGATACATGATACTGATTTGCTAACACAAGCTTCAAACTAAAGTTGCTCTCACAAGCTTTAGAGAATCTGCAATAGATGCTGGATCTCAATTCATCATATTAATCCTTAATCAAACACTTGTTTTCCTTTTTGGAACCTAATGGTAAGTTATTCGTATCCTAATTGATTACTAAGTTCACACGGGCACTGTTACAGTTTTTTTATCATTCCAATCCTTGTAATAGCGTCATATACATATCATCTAATCATATAACATTTCACATTCATTCCATACCATGCACCTATTTGTATTTTTCATATATTTCATATTTTAAGATTTAGGCCATTAGATGCCTAAAGACATTATATTCATAACAATTCAAATTAGAAAGCAAAAAAATAAAAATAAAAAAATCATGAATTAATAAAGTAAGTCCCATATGAATTTACTTGGCAGAAACAACAACAAATAAGATGTCGATGACTAATACATAATTTTGCATTTTCCTCAATGATCCTTTGATTGATTCAATTCCCGATCTAGACGATAATTCATTTCAATTTATCAATTCCAAATACCTTATTTCATCTTATTATAAAAATAAGTCACTTCAATTTCACTTTTCAAATATTTCCTAAAGTTTTGAATTTGATTCAATTTAGTCCCTAAAATTGAGATTTCCATAACTTTCAAATTTGAGCTTCGATTTTGAAACCAATCTCAGTTTCATCCTTTTATAACCCTATATTATACAAAATTGTAGAAATATTATACCATTTTCTAAATTAATGCATTTTAGTCCTTATTTAAAAAAACTAGCAATTAAACTTTACAAACCTGTCATTTTTCACTTCTAAGCTTAAAATCAAACAATTTAACACCAAAAACTTCAAGAAATCAAAAACGAAAAATTTTGAAAACTTTAAAGGTTTTACAAATTGGTGCACAAGTTAGCTAAATCAAGCTACTAGGACCTTAAAAATATAAAAATTACAATAAATAGACTTAAAGTCACTTACCAATTTAGGGACCAAAGTTTGAAAGCTTTGAAACCCTTTTTCTTCTTCTTAGATACGATGGGGAGAAGATGAACATGAAAAGTGACTATTTTTTTCTTTGATTTATCTTTTATACTAAGATTAAACTTTAATTAATTATAATTAACTTAACTAATTAATAATTAACTAATGTTAACCTTAATTAGCCAATTAGGTGGATGATAGTTGTCCATAACCACCGTTCACTATATTAAAAAGGGATCAATTGATCAAGCGGTCTTCAATTAATTAAAAATTCATAGCGATAAAATTTTACCATTTTTAGAATTTAGTTCTTGTACCATAATTAACTATATATCCAATTGAAAAATTAAAGGATCAAACTTTAATTAAATTTTATAGTAACCTCATAAATGTTAAATAATAATATTGAAGGACTCGAATATCAAAAATGGGGTTCCGAAACCACCGTTTCTTGCACCACTAAAAAATGGGTTGTATAGGCTCTGCCACCAGTTGCATGCTTTCGCTTTCATTCACCATCTCCCGCGGGTCTTGGCCCTGCAAGTACGACGTTATACATGCATACCAAGTGTTGTAGTTCTTATTTTTGAGTTTCTTAACTCCACCGATGGCATGAAGGCTGCTGATTTTGCCAAGAGGAGACACAACAAACAATATAAAACCTGGCTCAGATACCAAAATGAGGAACACACAGCAGATAATAGAGGAAAAAAATAAAAACAAAGGAAGCTGAACTAAATTGATAGATAATTTCTGAAATCAACTAAGTGCCTTATATAGGCTTACACCCCATTACACACCACTACCCTTAAAACTAGGGACATATCCCACGACAACCCACCATGCTAGAAAACAAGAATAACTGACTAAATTAAACCATGACTAAAGAATCAATTAACAAATCAACAGAAAACAATTAATCAGACCAATAGACCAAACATAAGCAACATAAACAATGTTGGTGTTGCTACTTTAACACGATATAATGATTCAAAACCATCATTGTTAGGCCGCTCAAGATGATAGAATATGCAAATATTCAAAGCCATCATTGTTGGGCCACTCGGGATGGTAGAATATGCAAACAGTAAAAGTCATCATTGTTGGGTCATCCGGGATAGTTGAATGTACAAGTTCTACATGGAATGTTGTTGAAATTGGTATATTGTGAAAATTAGTTGTGCATAAATTTACATCTAGAAGTTCAGTTCTTTTTTTGATTTGAGTTGTGTGAAATAATAAAATAAAATAAAATAAAATAAAATAAAGAACACAAAAATTTTTACGTGGAAACCCTTTCGGGAAAAAAACCACAAGTAGAGGAGAAGAAAATGCACTATGTCGAATTTGAATTATTACAAGAGGAATAGACTATGTCTATTTATAGGCTTGTGAAGCCCTATTCTAGTAAGATTGAAGCACCTTATTCTAATAAACATCAAATAGATAGAATTTAATAAGGTTTAACAAACCTTATTCTAAAATAAAATCAAAGAAGTGTAATTCTATTTGGATTCTTCTTTTATTTTATTTTACCACTGTATTTTATTTAAATAAGGATTTGAGTCACTTAATTCTAACAATCTCCACCTTGACACGAATTCTCAATGAACAAGTTCTTCATCGCGAACTCTCAACGATTAAGTTCTCCACCTTTTCCATAAAACCCCTTAAGGGTTTAACTTCAACAATGAACACCAACCAAGTCTAAGCAATGCTCAAACTTGGTTATAGGAAGTGACTTAGTCATCATGTCTGTAGGATTTTCATGAGTACTAATTTTGCTCACAACAATATCACCACGAGCAATAATATCACAAACAAAATGATACCGAACATCAATGTGTTTTGTTCTCTCATGAAACATTTGATCTTTTGTAAGAAAGATGGCACTCTAACTGTCACAAAATACTGTGCTGATTTGAAGGCCTTCATTGAGTTCACTAAAGAGTCCCTTCAACCAAATGACTTCTTTGCAAGCCTCAGTAATCACCATGTACTCAGCTTCAGTGGTAGACAAAGTGATTGTAGTTTGCAAGTGGCTTTCCAACTGATTGCACAACCTCCGATTGTAAAGACATAACCTATGAGAGATCTTCTTCTATCAAGGTCTCCAGTAAAATCAACATCAACATACCTAATGACTCCATCTCTAGTTCTTCCAAAATATAAGCAAACATCAGTAGTACCTCGTAAGTATCTTAAAATCCACTGAACTGCTTTCTAATGTTCTTTACCAGGATTCTCCATATATCTGCTAACAGCACTAACTGCATATGATAAATCTGGACGTGAACAAACCTTAGCATACATGAGAGATCCCATTGCACTAGTGTATGGAACATGTGACATGTACTCAATCTCATCATCTGATTATGGAAACAAAGCAAATGAAAGTCTGAAATGGGCTGCTAAAGGAGTACTAACAGGCTTAGCAATCTGCATATTGAACCTGCAAAGAACTTTCTCAATGTACCCCTTCTGACTTAGGTACAATTTACTTGCTTTTCTATCTTTGAGAATCTTCATACCAAGTATCTTCTTTGCTAGTCCCAAATCTTTCATCTTAAATTCTTCACTTAGTTGGATTTTAACCTTTCTTTTCTCTCATTTATCTTTTGTTGCTATCAACATGTCATCAACATAAAGAAGTAGATACACAAAAGAACCATCACTATTTTTCTTAAAGTAAACACAACTGTCAAAACTACTTCTTTTAAAATCATGAGAAGTCATAAAGGAATCAAACCTCTTGTACCACTGCCTCGGTGATTTTTCAAATCGTAAAGGGACTTTTTCAGCAACCAAACATAACCCTCTTTTTCTGAGACTGTAAAACCATCTGGTTGTTTCATGTAAATATCCTCTTCAAGTTCTCCATGCAAAAATGCAGTTTTTGTTTTTGTGAAGTGATTCCATTTTTTGTTTTTGTAAAGTGATTCCATCTCCTCTTGCATAGCAACATCCATTTTTCTGAGTCTTCACAGCTAACCGCCTCAGAGTAATTAGATGGCTCTTGGTTTGCATCTATATCTTCAACCACATTTAAAGCATAAGCAACTAGATCAGCTTCGGCATACTTATTTGGAGGTTTAATTTCTCTTCTAGTTCTATTTTTTGCGATAGAGTATTGTGGTGAAGAAGCAACTCTATTCTCAATTTTTGTACTAGCTTGAGGAGTCGACTCTGTATTGATCTGATGCTCCACCTGCTTTTGATTTTCTTTATTGGAAGAGTCTTTAAGAGATAAGTTGGGCAGCATAGCAGTTTCATCAAAAACAACATCTCTACTAATCACAATTTTTCTATTTTTAGGACACCATAACTTATACTCTTTTACACCAGCTTTATAACCAAGAAAAACACATTTAATGGATGTCGGTTCCAATTTTCCATTATCAACATGAGCATACGCAGGACACCCAAAGATCTTTAAATCAGAATAATTTGCAAGATTACCAGACCATACCTCTTGTAGGGTCTTTTTCTCAATGGTAACGGATGGGGATCGGTTGATCAAAAAGCATGCAGTAGAGGCTGCTTTGGCCCAAAACGACTTTGGTAAGTTGGCATTTGAAAACATACATTGAACCTTCTCCATGATCATTCTGCTCATTCGTTCTGCAATTCCATTTTGCTGCGGAGTATGACGAACTGTCAAGTGTCTCACGATCCCTTCTGACTTGTACAATTTATTAAACTCATTAGAACAGAACTCTAAGACATTGTCTATGCGGAGGTATTTTATTTGTTTTCCCGTCTGTTTTTCAATCATAATTTTCCAAGACTTAAATGTGGAAAACACATCGCTTTTCTACTTTAAGAAGAACGCCCAAAATTTTTTGGAAAAATTATTAATAAAGGTTAGCATATAATTAGCTCTACCTCTCGAAGGCATTCTAGATGGCCCCCACAGATCAGAATGAATATACTCCAATGTTTCCTTCGTGTTATGGATTCCTCTGGTGAATCGAACTCTCTTTTGCTTCCCAAAAACACAGTGCTCACAGAAATTCAGTTTACAAATTCCTTACCCATCAAGAAGTCCTCTTTTGCTCAATTCTACCATGCCATTCTCACTCATATGCCCTAAGCGCATATGCCAAAGTTTAGTAATATCATCATCTGACAAGGAAGAGGAAGCGACAACTGCATCACCAGTAACAATAGAACCCTGCAAAACATATAACTTGGCAGTCTTTCTCTGCCCTTTCATTACAACAAGGGAACCTTTGGAAATCTTTAAAACCCCACTTTCAGTTGTGTATCTGTACCCTTTTGAATCAAGAGTACTCAATGAAATTAAATTTCTTTTCAATTCTGGAAGATTTCGTACGTCATTAAGTGTTCTGACAACTCCATCAAACATCTTAACTTTAATTGTTCCAACACCTGCGATTTTACACGAATCACTATTTCCCATCAAAACAACACCTTTAGACACTGTTTCGTAAGTTGTAAACTAATCCCGATTGGGACTCATGTGGAAGGTGTAGCCTGAATCAAGTATCCACTCCTCGCTCACTTTAGAATTGTTGACTAAAGCGACTAGAAGTTCACCATCGCTGTAGTCTTCTACAACATCAGCTTCACCGAAATTTTCTGGTTATTTTCCCTTGTGATTTGCAGCCTCACTTTTAGTCTTGTTTTGTAGCTTATAGCACTCCGATTTAATGTGCCCTTTCTTCTTGCAGAAGTTACAAGTTTTACCTCTGTTTGAAGACTTTGATCTACCTTTAGATTTACCGCGAGGATTCCGTTCCTGTATCTTTTCACGATCATCATCAGCATTCCGATCTTGTCTCCCACGAACAATGAGACCCTCTCCCTAAGAGTTGGGTTTAACCACAAGATGCTTCATCTTATCATACGAGGTCAAAGAATCATAAACCTCATCAACTATAAGAGACTTGCGGCTATATAAAATCGTGTCTCTAAAGGTTGAATAAGACGGGGGCAACGAACAAAGTAGAATCAACCCTAGATCTTCCTTATCATACTGAACCTCCATAGCGTCCAAGTTTGAGAGAATTTCTTTAAACACTGTTAACTGTTCGTGTACAGACGCACCTTCCTCCAAACGATGAGCATAAAGACGCTGCTTTATATGCAACTTGCTTGTTAGAGTTTTCGACATCATATTTGTTCTAGCCTCTTCCATAATGCAGCGATGGTCTTCTCTTTCATCACATCCTGCAAAATTTCGTTGGACAAATGCAGATGTAATTGTGTTAACACATTTCTATCCTTACGCTTCTTCTCTTCATCTATTAATGTCGAAGGCATCTTATCTATCCCTAGTAGGGCATTCTCCATATCCATCTGCGCAAGAACTGCTTGCATCTTAATCTGCCACAATGCAAATCTGGTGTTGCGATCCAACAGCAGAATTTCATACTTCAAAGACGTCATTACCATGATTGAGATGAACAACTCGGAAGCTCTGATACCAATTTGTGAAAAAATAAAATAAAATAAAGTACACACAAATTTTTACGTGAAAACCCTTTCGGGAAAAAAACAACGGGCAGAGGAGAAGAAAATTCACTAAGTCGAATTCGAATTATTACAAGAGGAATAGACTATGTCTATTTATAGGCTTGTGAAGCCATATTCTAGTAAGACTGAAACACCTTATTTTAATAAATATCAAATAGATAGAATTTAATAAGGTTTAATAAAACCTTATTCTAAAATAAAATAAAAGAAGTGTAATTCTATATGGATTCTGCTTTTATTTTATTTTACCACTGTATTTTATTTAAATAAGGATTGAGATCACTTAATTCTAACAAGTTGCTTAGGTATTTAGATCTTACTTAAATTTGATAAAATTTAGGCCCTTTATATTTATTTATTTTTTAGGTTTTAATTAGAATTTTAGGTATTTAGCAAATTTAAATTTAACTTTAGACTAAGTTTTATACATTTTTTTTGGTTTATTGATTTCACAATTTAGGTCTTTTTGCGACAACTGTTTCACCATGCTTCTGCATATTTCAACAACAGTGCAGTTCTTTCATTTTGCTATGTGATTTTGCTTAGATGTATAAGATGTTGTGAACTCTTTGTTTGTTCCATTTGCTTCACGAAAGGTGTTAAATTCAGTTGACATAAACTCACCTCCCTTATCTATTTGGAGAGTTGTTTTGTTCTTACAACAATTCAACTATTTGTAAAAACAAGTGATTTGCATGCAATAGGTGCATGTTGCACATGTTGGCAACAAACAGAAAAATGGGTGGAGTTTATTATACGATTATCTTGTTGTGGCAGACGGAGGCAATATCTGCATGCAAACTTAATAATTTCTACACATATTGCCAACAAATAGAAAAAAAGAGTGCAGTTTAATGGTTGATATTTGGTAATAAGCTGGCCTCACCATTTTTCATCAATTGAAACGTGTGATAGATTTGAATATAAGCTTGTTGTTATCACTATTAATGCATGCATCCATGTGAATGGATTGATTGTTGTTTAATTTAGAGACAAAAGGAATCCTACCAGCCTCAAACTTGATAAATTAATTACATCATATTTAAGAAGAAAGTAATATACAAAAACCCAACGTTAACTTTGTTTCATTACTATCTAGTTACTGTTTTATGTAACTTTTTTGTTTTCTCTGGAAGAAAAGAAGGTTAAAACAAATGCTACTGAGAGAGGAAAAATAACAGGGAGCTTTTGTCGTATGGAAATGGAAAAGAGTATTTCATTTATATGTATGTATGTATGTATATTTGATTTCTATACATGATGTAATCCAAAATTGGGTTTGGTTTTTTACAGGGTAAGGATGTTAAGAAACGAGACTCTTGCTTTGATCATACACCTGAAGAGGCATTCAAGTCCATCTTCAAGATCCTGAATAAACAGCTCCAAGTCTTTTAGCTGGTTTTGCATCTCAAGATTTATGATCTCAGATTTGGTTATTCCGAAGGATTTCAAAGCAACATCAACCTTTTCGAATTCATTCACGTTCTTTCCAGCATCTTCGCACGCTATTCTTCTTTGATGCAATAGTTTTGAAACTGATAACCAACTTCCAGGCTTTGGTCTGGAGTTGAGAGATAACAAATCCTCAAACATAGAACAAGTCACTGCTTCAATCTCCTTCAGCATGCTAACAGTTTCTGAAGGCGAGACTGTGTTTTTCCGTTGTATGACCTTCAAGTTTCCCAATGCCTTGTGGATAGTCTTTTTGGCAACTTTCCTGGAGCTCATGTATTTCCTCACTTCACTTACGATCTCGGCTTCACCGATTTTCCTTCGACGCAAAGCCGATTGAAGTTCACTTGCGTTTTCTTTTGTTTGCAGCACAATATCTTTAGCAGTGCTGCAAAGGTCGAGGAGTCTAAGAGAACCATCCAACAACTCATCAGCACATTCGTGGGCTAAAGCATGGTGGGACAGAGGCAACTGAAGGAACTTAACAACACAATCATACAAATCTTGAAAGCCATTTAGTTTATGGCTTATTGATGATGATGAAGTAGATGCCTCTTTAGAAGCCCTCAATCTATTCAAATGCTCATTAACTTCTGTTGCTAGTGGGTGTTGTCTAGATGAGCGGGGGAAACTGTTGGATCGAGTGGCTGCCATTTTTTTTTTGTTCTGAGCAAAGAAGCCTATTTGTTGAATCAACGTTTCTTGCAATTTTCACTGAAATACTAGGCATCTGCTCCCAAGTTATATATATGTTTATTCATATCAATTCACGGAGACAAAGGGAACCTCAAATGCTTCTTCTATCTGCTAATGTTGACATGATTAATTAAGATCTCGATAAAAGGGTGGCAGCAATGTTCATGAAATGTCTCCCCTCTACCATCTCTCCAGCTCACTATCCAAGCACTTTAATATATATATCCTTGCCATTTCTTTGCACACGTTGAAACCATCCTAGTTGCCAACGCACGGGAGTTGGTGACATTTTTCAAATATATTAAGGAAAAACAGACAACCAATTCAGTATTTCCACGTGTGTGTTAGCACTTACCATTATTTTTCATGCAATTTGATAACCAAGTAAAGAAGGGTCTGAAGTTGAACAAGATCCACTTTCTGATCCTTGCTTCCTTTTCCCCTAACATAAGAAAATTTTATGATTAACATAATATCCAATTAGCATCTTTACATTGCCATCTTCCATGTGATAAACTGACGGGCATGGAGTTTTTAATTTTTAGCAAGTCTTCCATTGTCTTCAGTGGGACAAGAGGAATCGTGGCAGGTCACATATTCATAGAAATGTTTCCTGAGATATTCCAAGATACCAGTAGTGATGACGAGGCTCAATAATTCAGCTTGGGAAAATTAAAGGTAGGTTTAAGTTACTGGGATTGGGGTGTAAGTTTTGGATATTAGCATGTGCTGGATAAAAGTATTTTTCAAGTTTTTTCTTGCTCGTGGTTGAATATGCTTGAAGTAAAAAATTACTGCAACCATTTTGGAAATATAACTAAATGATTTCACAAGAGGTAGAATTTTGAGAAAGAAGATTGTATAATCTTTGTATTTCTTTTCTATTGTATAACCTCCGTAAAATTACAGTATATATGTGCAACTGCGATGCCAATATTTAACAGCTGATGATATTAAGAACAGTAACTCTAGTTTTGATCATACGCCTGGAGAGGGTTTCAAGGCCTTCTTCAAGATCTTGGATGCTCAACTCTGAGCTTTGAAGCTCCTTTTGCACGTTCTCGACATGCTTCATGTTTTCAGATTTCGTGCAGGAACGCACTGCAGCTTCAGCACTCAAAATTTCATTTGCTTTCTGTTCTTCCTCGCACATTACTTTCTTCTGGTGCATTAGCTTCGAAACCAGCAGCCAACGGCACGATTTTGATTCTGCCTCTGGCCCTGAAATAAAGGACAATACGGATTCTAGCACGCTGATGGTAACTGCTTCTACATCTCTTAAGACGCTAATCACAGCTCCATTCTCGCCAGGAGTACTGAGTTTATTCTGTATATGCTTCAAGTTCTTTAACGCCTTGCAGATTTCCTTTTTCATGGCTTTCCTAGATGTCAAGTATTTCCTAAAATCATTAGCAAGCCCTTCGGCTCCACGTCTTCTGCGCAAAATTGATTGAAGCTCTTGTGTGCATTCCTTTGTCTGCAACAAGGCATCCTTAGCAGTGGTACATACATCCAAGAGCATGAGAGATCCATCCAAAAGCTCTTCAACCATTTCCCTTTGCTTCTCTTGGTCGAGAGCTTGTTGGGTGAGGGGAAATTGAAGCAATACATCAACACATTCATGCAAATCCTGAAGACCACTTAGATTGTGGCCTATGGATGATGATGTGGAGGCTGATTGAGATGCCCTCAATCGGTTCAAGTTCTCGTCGATTTGTGAAACGATGGGGTGTTGCCTTGAGGGCAAGCTGTTTGATCGAGCATGGTAAGAGGCTGCCATTTTCTTGTTATGCAAAAGCGATATGTGTTTTCAACTCTGCTTAGCTATTTGCTGTAGTCCTCTTACCATCTGCTCAACATATATATTACAGGTTGAGGGCAGACACGAGGAATCTCAACCATTTTAAATATCAATTGGAAGCAAGCAACATGAACTAACATGATCTCGATCCCCATAACTATCGCCAAAATGTTTCTGCTGTGTCTCCTCTCCACAATCACAACATCTCATCACCCTTCGGTAGCAACAAACACTACTAGTTTTCAATGCCATAATATCCATATATACAAATATTATATAATAATGCGCACGGTGGTACTACATTCAATGCCTTGTATTAATGAATCATTTGCTTTTAACTTGTCTCGTCGTCTTCTTGTTATTGCTGTCTTGTTGATTAGGTTCTGCAAGGAGGCAAGATCCGCTTGCTTCTAACAATTTATTTTTTTTATGCAGCAACACATGTATGGGAATGAAATTATTTCTTTATTATTATTACTACTGTTTTTTTAGCCAATGCGAGTCCTTTAGCTGGTTTTGCAACTCAACATGATGTGTTCATCTCCTGACCCACAACCAGCATCAACATTTTCAAATTCATTAATGTCTCTTCCTGTTTGCTATTCGATTCTGGAAACTAACAACCAGCTGGTCTTCTTTCATTGTTGTTTTGGCCCTGAGATAAGGGACAACAAATTCTCAAACATGGAACAAGTCACGGTTTCAATCTCCCTTACCAAGTTAACCATGGCCTTGCTATCATCATCATCTCAACAAGAGAAAAAAATGTTCTGTTTCCGAGCCCATTACATTTTTCAATGAATTTTGGATATGGATTCTACCAAATTTGGTGCTCCATTGTTGATCTATCTTTTACTATATATACAAGTACCAATTCTCTATATATAAATGTAAGTCCCATTACGTACCTGACGTGATATCGGGTACGTCATGTGATTCGATTAAAAGAATCTGAAATTGGGCTAAGATAGAAGGCCTAAATGCAAGATGAGATTGTTTAATTTCATGCAAAATTTTGCATGTGGAGGTTGGCAGCCAATGATTCATTTTAATTTAGTAATTTAATTCTATAGCTTTTTTTGAAATTAAGTTTATTTATTATTTTGTCTTTAATATGTGTTATAATTGTGTCATTGTTATTACATGGTTTTAATGTGTCTTAGAGTGGAGAGTCTTAAATATGTCTTTTAATTTTATGTCTTTTTATTGCATGTTTATTTAAGCATGTTTAATGTGTTTTAAAAGTGTGTTAAATTATGTCCAAATATACTATAGCTTTATTGTTGCATTTATGGTGTCCTAATGAGCAACCACCAACATTATTTCTAGTGCATATATGGAAGCTTGAACATCTTTATTCTTAGCTAAGCATGGATGAACGAATTTATGAAACTCCCTTAGATGTTCGATGAAGAGTACCAATTTAATAACTTTAGGAATATTCTAGAACAATATTAAGGGTTGATTTGTGGTCGTTCGCGTTACCTTTGTTTGCCTATAAATAGTTTAGTTTAAACTTTGTAATGGTTAGACGTTGTATGATAACTATTCATTTTAGTAAAGTTCTCTGTTCTTTAAGAACTTACTGAACTTATTAAGAAATTCCTTTCTTGTGGCATTCACCAACCCTATCTTATCACTTTCTTCTCCATCCCAAAGTGTGGGGGTCAAACTTATCCATCAAAACTTTTGAGTGTTAACAACAATATAGAAAACGGGTCGCGTTGTTATATAGCGTCAGTTCTTTTCTGGTTGTCTATATTCACAAGTTATATCCAAGTTTATCCTTTGTTTATTTATTTTCATCATATTTTCTATTAGTAACCGAGCAAGTATCTATTTGGACGAACGAGACACTTAAATCGTGAATCAACTCGTAGCCGAGTTCACGTTAGTCCCAACTTTTATTCCTTATTTCGTTTGTAATTTTCTTTTGTTATTATTTTATTATGTCTAGTTAAATTTCAATCTAGACCAAGGCTAACAAAAATTTTGTGTTTGAACTTTGAGACCTAAAACCGCAATTCATTTCATGTTTTCCTTTATATTCGCTTCTTTCTCTAAATTACAAGAAAGATAAAGATCGTCTCTTAGTATCGCTTTTGGCTTCATTTTGATAAAGGCTCATTGTTCGATGCTTTGAACAATACACATTGTTAAATTTAACTCTATTTGTAATTGTTATTTTGTTTTATTGAAGAACAAATTGTCTTGGTCTAATTGGGTGTGAAATTGGATGATGTCAAGGGAGCTAGCCATCTAATTTAAATGATCTGTGCAATTGAGAGTGTTAATTAGAGTCAGGTTTTTCTCGTTCGCAAGGCTATCGAATAATTTAAATGGTCTTGGCGTCTTAAAAACCTTGACAGAAATGAGAAACAATCATTTGATTTTTTTCGATGGAGGAGTGGAAACGATCTGGTTATACTACATTTACCGGAATCTCAGAGCTTCGATTTGGCCTATTTCTTTTTGTTGCGCATGTCATCCATCTTCTGTGCTCTTTCAGATAAAACCACAAACTTTTTCAATTCAAGTGCTACCACTAACATTTGTATATCTTCATTCAGACCCCACATGAAATAGGTGCACATTTTAGCTTCTATTGGCACAGTGGAAAATTCGTCTAACTCCCTTTTATTTATTAACACCTCCTTTAAAAATTTCGTATAATTAGGCATCTGCGAAAGGACTTCAACAAAAGGTAAGTTAGTATGTAAAATTTTCAAAAGTTTAAGAAATTTACCATATTGTTCATCAATGCGGTTTTTCTTCACTTTTTTTTGGATTAAAATTGGTGGTTTGTACTATCTAACCACTGGCTTATGGTCTTTCTTGTAACCTTCAACCCCATCAATTTTCTCATTAGCGTCTACATTCAGCTTCTTTGAAGGCTCGACTAACCCTTTCATGCTTCGTACAGTGACCGCGTAAACTTGCTCTTTTAGGGTGGTTTCAGTGTTAGTAGGTAAACTAACTTGTTGTCTCTTCGAAATCAACTTAGCATGCTAACTAATCTGATTCTCGAGGCCCTGGATAGATGTTTGCTGATTCCTCAATGCCGTTTCAATGTTTTGGAATTAATTTCTGACACTAAAATGAATTTAGTCAACATCTCTTCCAGATTCGGCTTCTTTTCTCGCTGATAAGGTTACCGAAAACCCGGAGGGGGTTGTGACCTTTGATTTCCTTGACCCCCTAAGAAACATTTGGATGATTCCTCCATCCTGGATTTTAATTATTGCTATAGGGGTTATTCTGAATTCTAGAATTGTTACCCATAAAGTCAACTTGCTCAAACTCCATGTTAGAATTAAAGGGTAAACATTCCGGATTGATCATCCCCATTCTTGTCGCATCAAGTTGCATTACTAGATTCATCTATTTATTCTTACTTAAACCATCAATTTTCTTACTCAGACCTTCCACCTAACTCGCTAACAAAGCAACTGCATCTATATTAAAAACACTGGTTGCCTTAGTAAGCTTCGTTCTCATAACTTGCCACTGATAGTTATTCAGTGTCGTCTATTCAATAATTTATTGGGCTACCTCAGGTGTCTTGTTATTCATTGTTCTGCCAACTGCCGCATCAATGATCTGTTTGGTCAGGGGTTCAAACCATTGTAAAAAGTTTTAACTTGGAGCCACAAATGTAGTCCATGATGAGGAAACTTTCTCAACAAATCCTTAAATCTCTCCCATGTATCGTAAAGCGTCTCAATGTTAAATTGAACAAAAGAAAAGATGTCATTCCTCAACTTAGTTGTTTTAGCCAGGGTGCAAAATATTTCAACAAAAACTTCTTAGTCATCTGAGCCCAAGTAGTGATGAAACCCCGTGGAAGTAAATTCAACCATTAATTTTGTCTTCCTCCTCATAGAGAATGGGAACAACTGTAAACGTATGACATCACCTTGCAACCCATGAAACTAAACATACTGCTGCATGATCTGAATTATATTCATATTAATCTCAAAATTTTTTGCAGCAATAGTTGGTCTGAGAATACTCGATTCACGAGGAGCAGGAGCTATAAAAGGCTGCTGATTACTTGGATTATTATCCATCTCAACGGTAATGTCCTTTTGCTCTTGATCGTCTATTAAAATCTGTTGACATTGCCTTGCTTCTCTAACTTCTCTTCGATTTCTGCGAGTAGTTTTTTCAATCTCATTGTAAAAAATTAATGGTTCCAACGGGTTGCCTTTAGTCATAAACCAAATCAACCTATAAGAATCAAACAAAAGAAAAAATAATAGAAGATAAAAATCAAAGTAAAAAAAAAACTAAAATTAAAATAAAATGGCTAAATTAGAAGAAACAAATTTTTCCTACTATTCTAGTCCTCGACAACGACGCCAAAATTTGATGTCCATGGAACTAGCTAAAAATTTGACTAAGGCAAGTGCACCTATCAATTAATAGTATAGATATGGTGATTAAATATATCCTTCCTAAAAAGATTAAAAGTACAAGTTAAAATTAACTAAATTAATTAACTAACAAACACATCAAAGCAAAAACCAAGAAAATAATCGATTAACAACCAAGAAGCGAAACAATACCTAGGAACGAATCTGCCTAGATTTCATTAGTCACTATCAATCTAAATTATGCAATTTCTTCACTTAGCACTTTGATCTGTAGAAATCTCTAAATTATGCAAATATCACTAGAAATATCAAAATAAGAATTAAGCATACATAATTGAGAACAAGAAACTAAGTATTTATTACGTCAAATAAAAATCAAATGTTAAAATCCATCATAGGGTTTATCTTCCTAAGTATTTAAAAAATTAGATCATTTTTTAAAATAAAAAGATCCAAGAGATAATAGAACCGAAAGACTCGTCATAATCTCCTAAGAATTCAAATGAGAATCTTTAATCTTGATGGAAACCTGCTTCAGAATTGACTTCAATGATGTTTTTCAAGTTGATTTCTTAATTATTATATGACAATTCACTCAATCTTCTCATTTTGGTCAACCATACGTCTTAGAATGCCCGAAAAACCTATAAATAGTGATTTTTCGAAATTGGGTGTGAAATCTCGTGAAAACGAGATGACCTACCACGTGTCTATGTGGGTCACACGACTATGTGGCTGGTTTGTGTGCAATGGGTCAGCTCGTGTGGCCCTTGTAGCTTGCTCCAATTTTTCGATATTTGCTCATTTTTCGCTCTCAAGTGCTCTATTAAGTATCAAAACATGTATTTAAAGGATTAGGAGCATAAAATTCACAATTAACATCGAATAATCACCCAAAAACGCATTAAGAATGAGGTTGAAACATGTTACTTTTAGAACTTATCAATAATCAAATTGCAAACATGTATAATTCCGTTCATAAGAATTCTTTTCAATCATTTTGTTACCATTTAATACCATTTTCATTTCTATTTTCGTCTAGAGAATTATAATAAATTGAAATCGGATACATGATACTGATTTGCTCACACAAGCTTCAAACTAAAGTTGCTCTCACAAGCTTTAGAGAATCTGCAATAGATGCTGGATCTCAATTCATCATATTAATCCTTAATCAAACACTTGTTTTCCTTTTTGGGGCCCTAATGGTAAGTTATTCGTAACCTAATTGATTACTAAGTTCACATGGGCACTGTTACAGTTTTTGTATCATTCCAATCCTTGTAATAGCGTCACATACATATCATCTAATCATATAACATTTCACATCCATTCCATACCATGCACCTATTCGTATTTTTCATATATTTCATATTTTAAGATTTAGGCCATTAGATGCCAAAAGACATTATATTCATAACAATTCAAACTAGAAAGCAAAAAAATAAAAATAAAAAATCATGAATTAATAAAGTAAGCCCCATATGAATTTACTTGGTCGAAACAACAACAAATAAGAAGTCGATGACTAATACATAATTTTGTGTTTTCCTCAATGATCCTTTGATTGATTCAATTCCCGATCTATACGATAATTCATTTCAATTTATCAATTCCAAATACCTTATTTCATCTTATTATAAAAATAAGTCACTTCAATTTCACTTTTCAAATATTTCCTAAAGTTTTGAATTTGATTCAATTTAGTCCCTAAAATTGAGATTTCCATAACTTTCAAATTTGAGCTTCGATTTTGAAACCGATCTCAGTTTCATCCTGTTATAACCCTATATTATACAAAATTGTAGAAATATTATACCATTTTCTAAATTAATGCATTTTAGTCCTTATTTTAAAAAACTAGCAATTAGACTTTACAAACTTGTCATTTTTCACTTCTAAGCTTAAAATCAAACAATTTAGCACCAAAAACTTCAAGAAATCAAAAATGAAAAATTTTGAAAACTTTAAAGGTTTTACAAATTGGTGCACAAGTTAGCTAAATCAAGCTTCTAGGACCTCAGAAATATAAAATTTACAATAAACAGACTTAAAGTCACTTACCAATTTAGGGACCAAAGTTTGAAAGCTTTGAAACCCTTTTTCTTCTTCTTAGATACGATGGGGAGAAGATGAACATGAAAAATGACTATTTTTTTCTTTGATTTATCTTTTATACTAAGATTAAACTTTAATTAATTATAATTAACTTAACTAATTAATAATTAACTAATGTTAACCTTAATTAGCCAATTAGGTGGATGATAGTTGTCCATCACCATCATTCACTATATTAAAAAGGGCTCATTTGATCAAGTGGTCTTCAATTAATTAAAAATTCATAGCAATAAAATTTTACCACTTTTAGAATTTAGTTCTTGTACCATAATTAACTATATATCCAATTGAAAAATTAATGGATCAAACTTTAATTAAATTTTATAGTAACCTCATGAATGTTAAATAATAATATTGAAGGACTCGAATATCAAAAATGGGGTTCCGAAACCACCGTTTCTGGCATCACTAAAAAATGGGTTGTTATAGGCTCTGCCACTAGTTGCATGCTTTCGCTTTTATTCACCATCTCCCGCGGGTCTTGGCCTTGCAAGTACGACGTTATACATGCTTACCAAGTGTTGTAGTTCTTATTTTTGAGTTTCTTAACTCCACCGATGGCATGAAGGCTGCTGATTTTGCCAAGAAGAGACACAACAAACAATATAAAACCTGGCTCAGATACCAAAATGAGGAACACACAGCAGATAATAGAGGAAAAAAATAAAAAACAAAGGAAGCTGAACTAAACTGGTAAATAATTTCTGAAATCAACTGAGTGCCTTATATAGGCTTACACCTTATTAAACACTACTACCCTTAAAACTAGGGACATATCCCACGACAACCCACAGTGCTAGCAAAAAAGAATAACTGATTAAATTAAACATTGACTAAAGAATCAATTAACAAATCAACAGAAAACAATTAATCAGACCAATAGACCAAACATAAGCAACATAAACAATGTTGGTGTTGCTACTTTAACACGATATAATGATTCAAAACCATCATTGTTAGGCCGCTTAAGATGATAGAATATGCAAATATTCAAAGCCATCATTGTTGGGCCACTCGGGATGGTAGAATATGCAAATAGTAAAAGTCATCATTGTTGGGTCATCCGGATGGTTGAATGTACAAGTTCTACATGGAATGTTGATGAAATTGGTATATTGTGATAATTAGTTGTGCATAAATTTACATCTAGAAGTTAAGTTCTTTTTTTGATTTGAGTTGTGTGAAATAATAAAATAAAATAAAACAAACTAAAGAACACAAAAATTTTTACGTGAAAACCCTTTCGGAAAAAAACCACAGGTAGAGGAGAAGAAAATGCACTATGTCGAATTTGAATTATTACAAGTGGAATAGACTATGTCTATTTATAGGCTTATGAAGCCATATTCTAGTAAGACTGAAGCACCTTATTCTAATAAATATCAAATAGATAGAATTTAAAAAGGTTTAAAAAACCATATTCTAAAATAAAATCAACGAAGTGTAATTCTATATGGATTCTTCTTTTATTTTATTTTACCACTGTATTTTATTTAAATAAGGATTCGAGTCACTTAATTCTAACAATCTCCACCTTGACACGAATTCTCAGTGAACAAGTTCTTCATCGCGAACTCTCAACGAACAAGTTCTCCACCTCTTCCATAAAACCCCTTAAGGGTTTAACTTCAACAATGAACACCAACCAAGTCTAAGCAATGCTCAAACTTGGTTATAGGAAGTGGCTTAGTCATCATATCTATAGGATTTTCATGAGTACTAATTTTGCTCACAACAATATCGCCACGAGCAATAATATCACAAACAAATGATACCGAACATCAATGTATTTTGTTCTCTCATGAAACATTTGATCTTTTGTAAGAAAGATGGCACTCTGACTGCCACAAAATACTGTGCTGATTTGAAGGTCTTCATTGAGTTCACTAAAGAGTCCCTTCAACCAAATGACTTCTTTACAAGCCTCAGTAATCACCATGTACTCAGCTTCAGTGGTAGACAAAGTGACTGTAGTTTGCAAAGTGGCTTTCCAACTGATTGAACAACCTCCGATTGTAAAGACATAACCTATGAGAGATCTTCTTCTATCAAGGTCTCTAGC
Organism: Gossypium arboreum; assembly: GCF_025698485.1. Lineage (NCBI taxonomy): Eukaryota > Viridiplantae > Streptophyta > Magnoliopsida > Malvales > Malvaceae > Gossypium > Gossypium arboreum. Next base: position 6,788,192 of record NC_069081.1, read on the forward strand.
AAAATCAACATCAACATACCTAATAACTCCATCTCTAGTTCTTCCAAAATGTAAGAAAACATCAGTAGTGCCTCGTAAGTATCTTAAAATCCACTGAACTGCTTTCTAATTTTCTTTTCCAGGATTCGCCATATATCTGCTAACAGTAGTAATTGCATATGATAAATCTGGACGTGAACAAACCTTAGCATACATGAGAGATCCCATTGCACTAGAGTATGGAACATGTGACATGTACTCAATCTCATCATCTGATTGTGGAAACAAAGCAGATGAATGTCTGAAATGGGCTGCTAAAGGAGTACTAACAGGCTTAGCAATCTGCATATTGAACCTGCAAAGATCTTTCTCAATGTACCCCTTCTAACTTAGGTACAATTTACTTGCTTTTCTATCATTGAGAATCTTCATACCAAGTATCTTCTTTGCTGGTCCCAAATCTTTCATCTCAAACTCTTCACTTAGTTGGACTTTAACCTTTCTTTTCTCTCATTTATCTTTTGTTGCTATCAACATGTCATCAACATAAAGAAGTAGATACACAAAAGAACCATCACTATTTTTCTTAAAGTAAATACAACTGTCAAAACTACTTCTTTTAAAATCATGAGAAGTCATAAAGGAATCAAACCTCTTGTACCACTGTCTTGGTGATTTTTCAAACCGTAAATGGACTTTTTCAGCAAACAAACATAGCCCTCTTTTTCTGAGACTGTAAAACCCTCTAGTTGTTGCATGTAAATATCCTCTTCAAATTCTCCATGCAAAAATGCAGTTTTTGTTTTTGTGAAGTGATTCCATTTTTTATTTTTGTAAAGTGATTCCATCTCCTCTTGCATAGCAAACATCCATTTTTCTGAGTCTTCACAGCTAACCGCCTCAGAGTAATTAGATGGCTCTTAGTTTGCTTCTATATCTTCAACCACATTTAAAGCATAAGCAACTAGATCAGCCTCGGCATACTTATTTGGAGGTTTAATTTCTCTTCTAGTTCTGTTTTTGGCGATAGAGTATTGTGGTGAAGAAACAACTCTATTCTCAATTTTTGTACTAGCTTGAGGAGTCGACTCTGTATTGATCTGATGCTCCACCTACTTTTGATTTTCTTTATTGGAAGAGTCTTTAAGAGATAAGTTGGGCAGCATAGCAGTTTCATCAAAAACAGCATCTCTGCTAATCACAATTTTTCTATTTTTAGGACACCATAACTTATACCCTTTTACACCAGCTTTATAACCAAGAAAAACACATTTAATGGATGTCGGTTCCAATTTTCCATTATCAACATGAGCATACACCGGACACCCAAAGATCTTTAAATCAGAATAATTTGCAAGATTACCAGACCATACCTCTTGTGGGGTCTTTTTCTTAATGGTAACGGATAGGGATCGGTTGATCAAAAAGCATGCAGTAGAGGCTGCTTCGGCCCAAAACGACTTTGGTAAGTTGGCATTTGAAAACATACATTGAACCTTCTCCATGATCATTCTGTTCATTCGTTCTGCAATTCCATTTTGCTGCGGAGTATGACGAACTGTCAAGTGTCTCACGATCCCTTCTGACTTGTACAATTTATTAAACTCATTAGAACAGAACTCTAAGATATTGTCTGTGCGGAGGTATTTTATTTGTTTTCCCGTCTGTTTTTCAATCATAATTTTCCAAGACTTAAATGTGGAAAACACATCGCTTTTCTACTTTAAGAAGAACGCCCAAAATTTTTTGGAAAAATTATCAATATAGGTTAGCATATAATTAGCTCCACCTCTCGAAGGCACTCTGGATGGCCCCCACAGATCAGAATGAATATACTCCAATGTTTCCTTCGTGTTATAGATTCCTCTGGTGAATCGAACTCTCTTTTGCTTCCCAAAAACACAGTGCTCACAGAAATTCAGTTTACAAATTCCTTACCCATCAAGAAGTCCTCTTTTACTCAATTCTGCCATGCCATTCTCACTCATATGCCCTAGGCGCATATGCCAAAGTTTAGTAATATCATCATCTGACAAGGAAGAGGAAGCGACAACTGCATCAGCAGTAACAATAGAACCTTGCAAAACATATAACTTGGAAGTCTTTCTCTGCCCTTTCATCACAACAAGGGAACCTTTGGAAATCTTTAAAACCCCACTTTCAGTTGTGTATCTGTACCCTTTTGAATCAAGAGTACTCAATGAAATTAAATTTCTTTTCAATTCTGGAAGATTTCGTACGTCACTAAGTGTTCTGACAACTCCATCAAACATCTTAACTTTAATTGTTCCAACACCTGCGATTTTACACGAAGCATTATTTCCCATCAAAACAACACCTTTAGACACTGTTTTGTAAGTTGTAAACCAATCCTGATTGGGACTCATATGGAAGGTGCAACCTGAATCAAGTATCCACTCCTCGCTCACTTTAGAATTGTTGACTAAAGCGACTAGAAGTTCACCATCGCTGTAATCTTCTACAACATCAGCTTCACTGAAATTTTCTGGTTATTTTCCATTTTGATTTGCAGCCTCACTTTTAGTCTTGTTTTGTAGCTTATAGCACTCAGATTTAATGTACCCTTTCTTCTTGCAGAAGTTACAAGTTTTACCTCTGTTTGAAGAGTTTGATCTACCTTTAGATTTACCGTGAGGATTCCGTTCCTGTGTCCTTTCACGATCATCATCAGCATTCCTATATTGTCTCCCACGAACAATGAGACCCTCTCCCTAAGAGTTGGGTTTAACCACAAGATGCTTCATCTTATCATACGAGGTGAAAGAATCATAAACCTCATCAACTATGAGAGACTCGCGGCTATATAAAATCGTGTCTCTAAAGGTTGAATAAGACGGGGGCAACGAATAAAGTAGAATCAACCCTAGATCTTCTTTATCAAACTGAACCTCCATGGCCTCCAAGTTTGAGAGAATTTTTTTAAACACTGTTAACTATTCGTATACAGACGCACCTTCCTCCAAACGATGAGCATAAAGACACTGCTTTATATGCAACTTGCTTGTTAGAGTTTTCGACATACATATTTGTTCTAGCCTCTTCCATAATGCAGCGGTGGTCTTCTCTTTCATCACATCCTGCAAAATTTTGTTGGACAAATGCAGATGTAATTGTGTTAACGCATTTCTATCCTTACGCTTCTTCTCTTCATCTATTAATGTCGAAGGCATCTTATCTATCCCTAGCAGGCATTCTCCATATCCATCTGCGCAAGAACTGCTTGCATCTTAATCTGCCACAATGCAAATCTGGTGTTGCGATCCAACAGCGAAATTTCATACTTTAAAGACGCCATTACCATGATCGAGATGAACAATTCGGAAGCTCTGATACCAATTTGTGAAAAAATAAAATAAAATAAAGTACACACAAATTTTTACGTGATAACCCTTTCGGGAAAAAAACCACGGGCAGAGGAGAAGAAAATTCACTAAGTCGAATTTGAATTATTACAAGAGGAATAGACTATGTCTATTTATAGGCTTGTGAAGCCATATTCTAGTAAGACTGAAACACCTTATTCTAATAAATATCAAATAGATAGAATTTAATAAGGTTTAATAAAACCTTATTCTAAAATAAAATAAAAGAAGTGTAATTCTATATGGATTCGCTTTTATTTTATTTTACCACCGTATTTTATTTAAATAAGGATTGAGATCACTTAATTCTAACAAGTTGCTTAGGTATTTAGATCTTACTTAAATTTGATAAAATTTAGGCCCTTTATATTTATTTATTTTTAGGTTTTAATTAGAATTTTAGGTATTTAGCAAATTTAAATTTAACTTTAGACTAAGTTTTATATATTTTTTTGGTTTATTGATTTCATAATTTAGGTCTTTTTGCATAACAAGCTTTTCGCCATGCTTCGCATATTTCAACAACAAAGTGCAGCTTCTTGCATTTTGCTACGTGATTTTGCTTAGATGTATAAGATGTTGTGAACTCTTTGTTTGTTCCATTTGCTTCACTTAAATGTGTTAAATTCAGTTGACATAAACTCACCCCTTATCTATTTGGAGAGTTGTTTTGTTCTTACAACAATTCAACTATTTGTAAAAACAAGTGATTTGCATGCAAGAGGTGCATGTTGCACATGTTGGCAACAAATGTAAAAATGGGTGGAGTTTATTATACGATTATCTTGTTGTGGCGGAGGAGGCAATATCTGCATGCAAACTTAATAATTTCTACACATATTGCCAACAAATAGAAAAAAAGAGTGCGTTTAATGGTTGATATTTGGTAATAAGTGGCCTCACCATTTTCATCAATTGAAACGTGTGATAGATTTGAATATAAGCTTGTGTTATCACTATTAATGCATGCATCCATGTGAATGGATTGATTGTTGTTTAATTTAGAGACAAAAGGAATCCTACCACCTCAAACTTGATAATTTAATTGCATCATATTTAAGAAGAAAGTAATATACAAAACCCAAGGTTAACTTTGTTTCATTACTATCTAGTTACTTGCTTTTATGTAACTTTTTGTTTTCTCTGGAAGAAAAGAAGGTTAAAACAAATGCTACTTGAGAGAGGAAAAATAACAGGAGCTTTTGTCGTATGGAAATGGAAAAGAGTATTTCATTTATATGTATGTATGTATGTATATTTGATTTCTATACATGATGTAATCCAAAATTGGTTTTGGTTTTTACAGGTAAGGATGTTAAGAAACGAGACTCTTGCTTTGATCATACACCAAGAGGCATTCAAGTCCATCTTCAAGATCCTGAATAAACAACTCCAAATCTTTTAGCTGGTTTTGCATCTCAAGATTTATGATCTCGATTTGGTTATTCAAGGATTTCAAAGTAACATCAACCTTTTCAAATTCATTCACGTTCCTTCCAAAGATCTTCGCACGCTATTCTTCTTTGATGCAATAGTTTCAAACCGATAACCAACTTCCGTGCTTTGGTCCGGAGATGAGAGATAACAAATCCTCAAACTTAGAACAAGTCAACGCTTCAATCTCCTTTAGCATGCTAACAGTTTCAAGGCGAGACTGTGTTTTTCCTTTGTATGACTGTCAGAACCATTTTTTGAAAAACGGTATCGATTTGGAGAAAAAAAACGAAAACAGGAGTCGCCACCAATCTTTTTAGGTGTGATCGGATCACCTTAAATTAATCATTTTAATAAAAGTTAAGATTTACTAAAACGATAATTTTTGGTCTACTGAATATCGAAAATGAGTTTGGGAGTCGATTACATACGAGGAAGGATTAGCACCCTCGATCGCCCAAAATTGGTACCTAGTTGATTAATTAGTGTCTTAGTGTCGAAAATTTGAAAACTTGAAAGAATTTAAAATACGATCCTCTTTGTAAAGAAAATGCTCAAATGTTAAGGACTTTCTCGTCTCACAATATAAAATGTCACATCCAGTAAGTTAGGACACGGCATCTTGAATTTTCGAGAGCGAGCTTGCCTTTTATATAAAAGTTCGTGTATTTCAAAAGGTTATTCAGTTAGTTAAGGTGAACGAGAAAATCGAAACCCGAGAAGTTAGGCACGCTTCCTCGAATTCCCAAACACCGAATATTGCCTTTACTTGCAAAAATCTTATTTCGAGGTAACAAAATGCCATACCCAGTAAGTTAGGGCACAACACCTCGTATCTCCGAGAATAAGCATTTTCAAAACTCATGTCGCGATTTAAAAGAGTATTCCGTTATTTAGGTTAAAGGAGAAAAATTGAAACCCAGTAAGTTAGGGCACGATTGTTTCAATTACCAAATACTGAATATTACTTTATGAAAGAATTATTATTGGGTTGGATATAATGATAATAAGAATAATATTAAAGTAAAGTAAATAATAATACTATATATATATATATATATATATATATATATATAATAGAAATACACACTACTATATAATAATAATAATAAATATAGAAATACAAAAGCAAATATAATAAAAATATTAAATTAAAGTAATAAAAACAATACTATATATAAATATATATATATATACATAAAATATACACTAATATATAATAATAATAGTAATAGCAAAAATAATGAAAATATGAGTAATATTAATAATATATTAGAATACAAAAGTAAAGTAAGAACAATAGGGTGATCATAATAATAATACTAATACAAACAATAATACATATATATATATATATATATATAATAATAGTAGTCGAAATAAAAATAATAGAAGTAACAATAATGATAGTAATAATATAAATAAATATGGAGAGGGCATATATAATATAATAATAATATAAATAATAATATATACATGAGAAATAATAATAATAATATAAATAATAGTAAAAATAATAAAAAATAAAAAATAAAACAAAGCTCTCAACTCTCTTTCTCCTCTTTTCTAAATCCGGCGGTGGTCCGCTTTGCTTTTGGTCATGGACCCCACGGCCGCACATCGGCGCCACTGCACACTACTGCAATGGACCTCAAAAAAACCTTTTCCTAAATGAAAATATGGGTAAGCTTCTTACTTTTATTTTTACTTTCGTATAAAAAATAAAATTGAAAGGAAAACAATAAACAAACAAAGAACTTAAGATGAGAATAGACAAAAGAAACCTCTTTTGCTTTGATCTTTGATTAATCTCCAAAAACTAGCCTTTCCAAAAAACAAAAAACAACCTTCTAACATAGTCTTGAATGCCTTTTATAGCCAAATTTTACAAATAAATTTTTTGTAAGCAAGTGGAGTGGTTGGGGTGGTTTAGGTGGCTAAGGTGGGTGGCCAACAAGGGTGGTGGAGTAGGTGGCCAAGGTGGGTGGCCAACAAGGGTGGTGGAGTAGGTGGGATTAGGGTTTTCTTTTTCTGATTTATTTTTTTGGGTTGGGTTAGTGTTTTGGGCTAAGGGTTTTGGGTTTGTATTGGGTTTTAATTGGGTAGTTGGGTTATGTTTCTTTGGGCCCAAAATTGGGCTTGTACAGCTACCCCTCTTTGCTTGTTGTCATGTAACGAGAACAGAGCAAAGACTTAAGAAAGACCAATTTTTCTCGGTTTCACTGTGTCTGGACTTGTTTAGCGCTCCTTTTCTCCAGGTAGCTTTATTCTAATCTTGTTGCTTCACTTCGCTTCACTGCTCTACTGCAACTTCAAGAAGGTAAGGTTTGTTTTGATCTGCTCCACTGCAACTCCATGGAGATAAGACACGTGACTTCAATCAATTCCACTGAAACTTCAAGGAGATCTGCTGTGGCTTTTAGCTGCTCCAACGCCATTTCAGGGAGAAGAGATTCACTGAAACTTCAAGGAGATCTGTTGTGGCTTTTAGCCGCTCCAACGCCATATCAGGGAGAAGAGATCCACTGTAACTTCAAGGAGATCTGCTGTGGCTTTTAGCCGCTCCAATGCCATTTCAGGGAAAAGAGATCCACTGAAACTTCAAAGAGATCTACTGTGGCTTTTAGCCGCTCCAACGCCATTTCAGGGAGAAGATATTTGATTTTCAACCTGTTACCCTACTGCTTAGGGGGTTAAGGCTTGTCATCATTGATCTGTTTCCCTACTGCTTAGGTGTTTAGATCTGTAAACTCAACCTGTTACCCTACTGCTTAGGGGTTTAAGGCAATAATATCTATAAACTTCAGCTTGTTACCCTACTGCTTAGGAGGTTAAAGCTTGGTGGTTTTAATCTGCTTCACTGCATTCGAGGAGGCAAAATTCGATGTATTTGATCTGCTCCACTGCAACTTCAGGGAGGCAAGATCTGTGATTTTCAGTAGACACCCTCTCCGCTTAGGGGTTAAGGCCCATCTTCTTTAATCTGTTTCCCTACTGCTTAGGGTGATAAGATCTACAAGTTCGGCTTGTTACCCTATTGCTTAGGGGGTTAAAGCCCTTTGAATTCAATCTGTTACCCTACTACTTAGAGGTTTAAGGTCTGTACATTTAGCCTGCTCTACTGCGACTTCAAGGAGATGAGACTTGTAATCTTCAGTCTGCTCCACTACACTTCAGAGAGATAAGGCTAATGACTTCAATCTGCTTTGCTGAGGCTTCAGGGAGACAGAATTCGCTGGATTTGATCTATTGCACTACAACTTCAGGGAGACGAGATTTGTAATTTTCAGCTTATTACCCTACTGCTTAGGGGGGTTAAGGTCTGGTGAATTCACTAATTCTAGGAACATGACCTGTAGAATCAGTTCTATGTATTTATGCTTATGCCAACGAATTAGGATGCTATGATCAAAATGAATCAAATGCTCCTAATCAGATGCGTTATGAATGATCTATGAATGTATAGGTGCAACATGTTGTGAGCGAGAATCCCTTTTAATGTTTAGGTTGCCATTGCTCTTTGTTCATCAAAGTTCTTTCACTGAAATGATACCCTGTCTTCTTGTTTCGCTCAAATTTTGAACAGAAAACCCGAAGAGGTAGTCCTAATTTAAACTCTTTCTTCTCAGATACTTCCAATCTTTGAGTTTGGTTAGTTCTAAAAAAATAGTCCTGTTTCAGGTTCTTGTACTATTTAGAAACTTTCAGAGTAATATGCAGAACTCTTTTTGCGAAAATGGCTTTAGTCCATTAATCATCATTTCAATGCAAAATGCTTGAAAAAGATCATAGTAATGATGGAATTGAAATTTATCAGAAACAAAATTTGAAGGGAATGGATTCATCACGGTCAACAAACATTGCTGGAATACAAAATGAATAAGAAGGGAATAGGTGCCCTAGATATCGCAACGTGAGCTTCTCTGCACTTGTTTCTTGAGGACTCCTTTTTGCCCAATATGTGTTTAGGGGATCTAGAGTACTCTTGTAGATACCCCAAAACGTAACATCTCTCTTCCTTGTTAATTTTAGGTATCATAAGACCATCGCATGCCCCACCTTCAATCAAAATTTGAATCGCCCTTTACGAGTTTTCAATTCAAAATCCCTTTGGTCTCAAGGTGCTCTTTGCGAGTTTTCACCCTGGCCTCTCCTTTTTTTTTTTAGGCGAAGTATTTCTTAACCGAATCTGAATTCACAGGATTGGATAAGGTCTTGCCATCTATTTCAGCCAATATCAATGCTCCGCCAGAAAAGGCTTTCTTCACCACATAAGGCCCTTCCTAATTCGGCATCCATTTTCCTCTGAAGTCTTTTTGTATGGGCAGGATTTTTTTCAGTACTAGGTCTCCCTTATGGAACTCTCTGGGACAAACCTTTTTGTTGTAAGCTCGCATCATTCGCTTTTAGTACATCTGACCATGGCGAATAGCCCGCAGCCTCTTTTCTTCAATCAAATTCAGCTGATTGTATCGGGACTGGATCCATTCTGCTTCATCCATCTTTACTTCTGACAAAACTCTGAGGGAAGGAATCTCGACCTCGATAGGTAAAACTTCCTCCATTCCATAGACTAATGAGAAAGGCGTTGCCCCAGTAGAAGTTCTGATAGACGTTCGATAAGCATAGAGGGCGAATGGTAGCTTCTCATACCAATCTTTATAAGTTTCTGTCATCTTTCCTACAATCTTCTTGATGTTCTTATTGGTCGCTTTGATCGCCGTTCATCTTGAGCGTCTGGTGACGAGTTGTGGTGTCTGACCTTGAACTGACTGCAGACATCCGCTATTGTGCTGTTGTTCAAATTCAATGCATTGTCAGATATGATCCTTTCTGGCATTCCATATCGACAGATGATTTTCTTTTTCAGGAACTTGCTAACTGCTGATTTAGTGACATTGGCATATGAAGCGTCCTCCACCCATTTGGTGAAATAATCGATGACCACAAAGATGAAACGATGCCCATTTGAAGCTTTTGGCAAAATTGGCCCAATCACATCCATGCCCCACATCGAGAAAGGCCATGGCGAAGTCATGACATGCAGAGGTGAGGGAGGTACATTAATCTTGTCTCCATAGATTTGGCACTTATGACATCTTTTGGCGTAGTTAATACAGTCTCCTTCAATGGTGGACCAACAATAACCGAACCTCATAATTTGCCTGGCCATTGTAAAACCATTAGCATGTGTCCCGCAAATGCCCTCGTGGACTTCTTCTAAGATTTTCTTAGCCTCAATGGCGTCTACACATCTTAATAGTACCTGATCCTTCCTTCTTTTGTATAGGATCTCCCCATCTAAGACATAGTCACTGGCCAGTCTTCTCAACGTTCTCTTGTCGTTCTCAGTAGCTTGGTCGGGGTACTCACAATTCTTCACATATCGTAGGATATTGTAGTACCAAGGGCAATCATCATTTTCCTCTTCTTCTTCGAGGTTGTAACAATGAGCCGGGGCCTTGTAAATGCTCATTTAGATTGGTTTCATATCCTCTGGTTGGTTCACCTTAATCATAGAAGCTAAAGTTGCTAGGGCGTCAGCCATCTGATTTTCTTCTCGTGGGAGGTAGTAGAAGACAATATTATCAAACTCTTTAATTAACTCAAGGATCAACCTCCGGTAATTGATCAATTTGGGGTTTCTTGCCTCCCATTCACCTTTGAGTTGATAAATCACTAGGGCAGAATCTCCATATACCTTTAACATCTTGATTTTACATTCTATGGCCGCACATATTCCCATGATGCATGCTTCATATTCTACCATATTGTTCGTGCAGTCAAAATCCAATTTACTAGTGAAGGAATAATGATCTCTGCTCGGGGATACCAGGACTGCCCTGATTCCATTGCCCACGGCATTCGATGCTCCGTCAAAGTTTAGCTTCCAAGGATGACCTTCTTGAGGGTCTTCTTCAGTGGTTGCTACGTACATTAGATCTTCATTTGGGAAGTCAAAGTTTAGAGGCTCGTAGTCCTCTAGGGATCTGCTGGCTAGGAAATCTGCTATCGCACTCCCTTTTACGGTCTTCTGGTTCACATAGACTATATCGAATTCAGAAAGTAAAATTTGCCATTGGGCCATTCTCCCGTTCAAGGCAGTCGACTCCATCAAGTACTTCAGAGGGTCTATTTTAGAGATTAGCCAAGTTGTGTGATACAACATGTATTGTCTCAGTCTTCGGGTTGTCTAGATCAAGGCACAGCACAACTTTTCAATGAACGAGTATCTCGTCTCACACTCAGTAAACTTTTTACTGAGGTAATATATCGCTCTTTCTTTCCTTCCCGATTCATCGTGTTGGCCAAGCACGCATCCCATAGAATTTTCAAATACCGTCAAATACAGTATCAGTGGCTTATCTGGATTAGGAGGTGTCAACACTGGGGCATTAGACAAATATTGCTTAACTTTGTCGAAAGTCTTCTGGCATTCCTCATCCCAACCACCAGGGTTGTGTTTCTTAAGGAGACGGAATATGGGGTCGCATTTCTCGGTTAGTTGTGAAATAAACCGAGCAATGTAATTTAGTCTTCCTAGGAATCCTCGAACTTCTTTCTGAGTACATGGTGGAGGTAACTCTTATATGGCTTTGACTTTATCTGGGTCAATCTCAATCCCTTTTCCACTGACCACGAATCCTAGCAGTTTACGACCGGCTCAAAGGTACATTTTATGGATTGAGTTTCAACTGAATTTTCTCAACCTCAAAAATAATTTCCTCAAGACTTGCACATGCTCTTCTTCAGTCCGAGATTTGGCGATCATGTCGTCGACATAGACTTAAATTTCTTTATGCATCATATCATGAAATAGGGTTACCATGGCTCTCTGATATGTTGCTCCCGCATTTTTCAATCCGAATGGCATTACTTTATAGCAAAAGGTTCCCCACATGGTCACAAATATGGTTTTATTCATGTCTTCAGGATGCATCTTGATCTGATTGTACCTCGAGAAACCATCCATGAAGGAGAAGAGTGAGTAACCTGCCGTGTTGTCCACTAAGGTGTCGATATGAGGCAACGGGAAATTATCTTTCGGGCTGGCCTTGTTTAAGTCTTTGTAGTCTACACACATCCGTACCTTTCCATCTTTTTTAGGGACGGGGACGATGTTGGCTACCCATTCTGAGTACTTAACTACTTGTAAGAAACTAGCATCAAATTACTTCTTGACCTCCTCTTTTATTTTCAACAGAACATCAGCCCGCATCCTTCGAAGCTTTTGTTGAACTGGCTTGTATTCTTCTTTGATGGGGAGCCTGTGTACCACAAGGTCAGTACTTAGCCCAGGCATATCCTGATATGACCATGGAAAGACATCCTTGAACTCTTGGAGTAACTCAATAAGGTCCCACTTTGTCTCTGTAGTGATGCAAGCTCCGATCTTTACTTCTCTCCTTTCTAGTTCATCTCCCAAGTTCACGACTTCTACGGTCTCTTTGTGGGGTAGAATCTGTTTCTCCTTGTGTTCTACCATCCTTAACAAATCAGGGGATAAGCTACAGTCTCCGTTATCCTCAAAGTCTTGGGATCCCTCCAGACACATATCTTGCTCAAAAGGAGATTCTGAATTAGTAGCAACGTCACCCGCGTCATTGATATCTGGAGACCTGTGGTAGGTGTGAAGGAAGATGCAAAGAACAAGAGAATCTAAGAACAATGATATGTGTGGTATGATCATGAATGAAAGAATAAAAGAATATTTGTACGGAATAAGTCAAAAAGATGCATTTCATTGAAATAACGATTTCGAACATAAGCCTATTTCTCAAAAGGACACTTGTTACTCCTAGGCCTAAAACAATAAGTGTGTTTTGGACATTACTCTGAGTTAGTTCTAAAGACTACAGGAATCTCTTTCGCAGTCTAATTATTCAGAACACTTCCCGGCTCATAGGGGCGAATGCTTGATAAATTCTCTACCCCCGTCCCTTCTTCATATGTGGCGTTGATGTCCAAACTCTCCATCATTCCTTCCAAGATTTCCTTTCCCGACGTCTTCCGCTCGGAGTGAATGATCCCTCCAGACACAAAAGTCTTCGATATATAGGGGAAGATCATTGGTTCCCATTCGATTTCTCCCCCGTTCAATCGCGCTCTCCTTCTTTCTTGCTTCTTCTCAAGTTCTTTCTTTCTTTGTTTCATGTCCGGCTTAAACCCTAACCCAAAATGGTCTTGTTTGTCCTTCATCATTGGTACATTAATCCTTCCTTGGAGATATCTCCTGAGTCCTCTTCCGGGTAGAGCCCCTTTTCCAATAGTTAGCCGTAGTCCCATTCTTGTAGTCTCAGATAACCTGGGCATTGGAATCTTATTTCCTTCGATGATGAACGTCACGTTCACAAACTCCAAAGATCGAAAAGAGCACTAGATTGCTTCATCATTGGCCTCCAGATATGGGGTATCACTGGTTATTGCCGCAATGATGTCCTCTTCAGCATTGATTGTTACTAACTGACCTTCGGTCACTAATTTCAACTTTTAATGCAATGATGAAGGGATCGCCCAAATAGAGTGTATCCACGGTCTCCCCAATAGGCAATTATCCGAAGGCTTAATGTCCATGACCAAGAAATCTACCTCGTATGTGCTCGGCCCGATTAAGAGGGGTACTTCAATTCTCCCCATTACCTTCCTTTCCGTGCCATCAAATGCTCTCACTACATTTTGGCATGTCTTCATATGGGAACTATCCACTGGCAACCTACTCAGCGTAGATAGGGGTAGGACATTCAGCTGGCACCCATTGTCAATCAATACCCCCGGATGCGTGTACCCTTTACAGCGAGTCGTGATGTGCAAAGCTTTAGTTGATCCTCGGCCTCCTGGAGATACCTCATCGTCATTGAAGAATATAAAGTTGTCGGCGCTTATATTGTTGACTAAGCGGTCCAGTTTGTTTACAGAGATATCGTTAGCAACATAAGTTTCATTCAGCACCTTCATCAATGCGCTGCGATGGGTTTCGAACTTAAAAGTAAGGTCGATCTTGATATCTGTACGCTACTGTTTGTGCAACTGTTCTACGACACTATATTCACTGTGCTTTAGGAATTTTAAGAATTCCTTGGCTTCTTTTTCAGTCACTGATTCATTAATAGTTGGTTCAGGCCCCGCCGGCTTCTCTCTCTTTTGCTCAATTGCTAATGATTTTTCTTTAACCTGTTCGACTTTTGTATTTGAGGTATAACTCCTTCCGCTGCGCGTATAAAAACCTTCATCTTGAACTTCCTCTGATGCATTGATCGGGGTCTCCTCTCCCGAGAATGTCATATTGTAGCTATAGTTCCACGGTACCCTTTTGCTATCTTTATAAGGAAAAGCAACGGGCTTTTGGATCACGACTTTTAGAGCAACTTGTGCCCCAGCTTCATTCATTCTCGGACGTGATATGATAACCACTGGGTGGTTGACTTTGTAAACGTCCTTCGTCGACCCCTCTTCAGAGGCACACACATCTGCTTCTTCCAGGCTCCCGACATATTTGAAGAATTCCAGCTCCTTATTATCCATCAATCCTTGTACTAAAGCCCTGATTTGGCTGTATTTCTGAATCTCATGATCCTCTTGATCGTGGAACTCACAATAATTCTTCGCTTCTCGAGGTCTGACCCTTGAATTCTGTGCTATCAACCCTCTTTCCACTATTTTCTTCCAAACTTCCTCCAACGGGGTATTCACTTCTACAATACTCATCTTAATTTCTTTCCCCGAACTCTCGATTATCACATTTATTCCCTTATCCCCATGGTTAGGTAATGGGCTCTCTGTATTGGATGCATCATCAAATTTCACAATCCCCATGTTGATGAGTCTTTCAACCAATTTCTTAAAAGTGGTGCAGTTTTCTATCGAGTGTCCTGTGGCTCTCGCATGGTATTCACATTGGGCATTTGCGTCATACCATTTGGGGTATGGAGGTTGCATTGGCTTTAGATAGAAGGGAGACACGACATGTGCATCAAATAAACTCTGGTATAACTCCTTGTACGTCATTGGAATGGGCGTAAATTGAAGTTTCTCCCTATTTTGTTTTGTGTTGGGCTCTTGTCTAGGTGGGCCCTCCTGTCTAGTAGGTGTCGACCTTGGTTGGCTTACGGTGATCGATTTCGAATATGAGCTCATATTATTCACCTCGTGCTCTTTCTTTCTCGGCGCTGGCCTCTTAGCGTTTTCCCCAGCCTTTATTTTCCCACATCTTATGGCATTTTCTATCATTTCTCCAGACATTACTATGTCCGAAAAACTCTTGGTTGCGCTACCCAGCATGTGGTTAATAAAAGGTGCCTTCAGGGCATTGATGAAGAGCATAGTGGTTTCCTTTTCCAACAGAGGGGGTTGGACCTGTGTGGCCATTTCTCTCCATCGCTGGGCGTACTGCCTAAAGCTCTCATTATGCTTCTCCTCCATATTCTGTAAAGTGATTCTATCAGGGGCTATGTCTACCACATGACCGTACTGCTTCATGAAGGCTTGTGCTAAATCTTTCCATGAACTGATTTGGGCGCGACTCAGCTGGTTGTACCATCTAAAAGTGGCCCCAACCAGACTTTCTTGGAAGCAGTGAATTAATAGTTGGTCATTATTGACATGGCCTGCCATTCGTCTGCAGAACATAGTGATGTGAGCTTCGAGACAGCTAGTCCCGTTGTATTTCTCAAATTCCGGAGTTTTGAACTTGGGAGGGATTATCAAGTCCGGAACCAAACTTAATTCCTTAGCATCGATTCCACCACGATAGTCGGTGCTTTCCATTTCTTTAAATTTTTCTTCCAACCATCTACACCTTTCTTCAAGCTCTCTCGAGAGTTCTACCCTTGTCTTTTCATACATTACTTCATCGAGATTGAGGACCACAGATTGGTCGGGTTATCCCGGATTAGAGCCCGAGCCGGCCGATAATTTATCAGTCTTTGACACCTACCGAAATAGTTGGGGCCTAATTGTGATCGATGGCCTTCTTGGGTACATGTCAGGTTGTGTCTGAACGTCTGCTGGGGCAAAACTCGAAGGGTAGGTAGGATCTTCATTATCTTCTCCCGCATTGATCAAAGGGCTTTTCCCTTTTTCTAATCCGCCAGCCAATAGACGAGTTAATTGGTCCATCATGCTTTTCTGGGACTCCAACATATGGTCCCTCATATCTTGCTGTATCTTAGCCAGTTGCTCTTGCATCTGCGCTTGTAATTGTTCTTGTATCTCTCTTTGCATTTGTTCTATCATTTCTAATCCCTGGTCCATTGCTTTGGTTTTACGGTGGGTATAGTGGCTGTGTTCGATTGCTTGATTCTCATTGGTTTCCAGATTAACTGAAATAATTTTGTTTAATCAGGGTTCTTTAGTGAAAGTTTAATGCAAATGTTTCAATGTAATGCAAATGTATAGAACGAATGCAAAAGAAAGGAAGATATTGATCTTGAATTCAATTCCATTAGAATGACTTTTCTAGAAAACATATTTCTTTACATGAAAATAGATTACATATGCGGTATTGCCCTTCATAGTCCAAGTAAACGCTGATCTTTTCTTCATGGTCGAATCCTGTAAATTCTCCAAGAGATGCCTTTGCTAGTTCCTTGCTGCTTAATCTGAGCCTCGATCTCTTGCTCGCTTATCTCCATGATACTCATCAAAAAGTGCTGACTCTTGGTTAATCTTCATCGACAATTAAATTAAGTCATGTATTCCTTCGTAGACTTCTGGCTTTCTCTCGTCATGCTCTTGGATAACTTTTGTTGGCTTGAATCTCCGGCAATTACATCATGCATTCCTCCGTGGACATCAGCTTTCTCTCGTCGTGTTTATTTGGACTATATTCAGACGACCACACTATAATCCACTTTATCAAGAAATTCGTTTCCTTATGACAAACTATTCTATTAGGAATCGAATTTCGAATCAACACATTTTTTTCTTTGATGTAATGTAATGCAAATGCATGAACGCAAAAAAAAAAAAAGGAAGGCATTGATTCTAAATTTAATTTCATTAGAACAACTTTTCTAGAAAGCAAATTCCTTTACATAAAACGGACTACATATACGGCTTTTCTCTTGTATTCCAAGTGAAGACACCTATCTTCCTCTTCATATCCGGATCTTATGGTCGAGTCTGACGAATTCTCCAAGAGATGTCTATATTAACTCCTTTTTTGGTCGATCCAGGCTGCGACTCGTTGCTCACTTATTACTGTGATATTTGTCAGCTCCTTTAAGAAGGTCAAGATGTGACGACTCTCGAATAATCTTTGTCGGTTTACATCTTGAGGCAATGAAGCAAAGTCTTGTATTTCTTCACGGGCTATCAGTCTTCTTTCATGTGTTCACTTGGACCATATTTAGACAACCGTATTATAATCCACTTTATCAAAAAATTCGTTTTCTTATGACAAACTGTTCTATTTAGCAATCAAATATGAATCAACACCTCCTTCCTAGGATGATGTAATGTAATGCAATTATAAACAAAACAAAAATAAAACACGTTAGTGCAGGATAAATAAATAACAAATAAAGCAATTCAGGTGACCACTAGGGGTTCGGAGTGGCTCTACCTAAGGTGGGCTCCTAGGTCTCTCTATATGTGGTTTGGTTCTAGAGTAAGGGTACCTGAACCAGCAGATTCCTCGATCCTCACCCATTATAGGCTCATTTGAATCGAGTTCAATTCAGGAGAATACATTTCCCTATGGCTACACGGAGATGAAAATCTCACGAAACCATAGGTACGGATGTATTCCGAAAGTGATCCACTATCCTGCACGGAGGTGAAAACCCCACGAAGGCGTAGTTTCTCACTCTCACTTAAGGGTGTGACCACAACGGTCATGCAATGCAATGCGAGAAGATATATGCATAAAAACTTGAAACGATTAAAGAAAATAGGAATAAAATGATGAAAATAGTACGAAAAACGGGTGAAACGCAATGAAGAGATCGTATATCAAAACCAAATTCTCAATTTTCAAAAAAAGACAAAAGTTAATCAACTTGTGGCTTGACTCTCTTATAAAAGTCCCCAGTGGAGTCGCCAAGCTGTCGTAACCATTTTTTTGAAAAAACGGGTATCGACTTGGAGAAAAAAAACGAAAACAGGAGTCGCTACCAATCTTTTTAGGTGTGATCGGATCACCTTAAATTAATCATTTTAATAAAAGTTAAGATTTACTAAAACGATAATTTTTGGTCTACGAAAATCAGAAAATGAGTTCGGGAGTCGGTTACGCACGAGGAAGGATTAGCACCCTCGATACGCCCAAAATTGGTATCTAGTTGATTAATTAGTGTCTTAGTGTCGAAAATTTGAAAACTTGAAAGAATTTAAAATACGATCCCTCTTTGTAAAGAAAATGCTCAAATGTTAAGGACATTCTCGTCTCATAATATAAAATGTCACATCCAGTAAGTTAGGACACGACATCTTGAATTTTCGAGAGCGAGCTTGCCTTTTATATAAAAGTTCGTGTATTTCAAAAGGTTATTCAGTTAGTTAAGGTGAACGAGGAAAATCGAAACCCAGTAAGTTAGGGCACGTTTCCTCGAATTCCCGAACACTGAATATTGCCTTTACTTGCAAAAATCTTATTTCGAGGTAACAAAATGCCATACCCAGTAAGTTAGGGCACAACACCTCGTATCTCCGAGAATAAGCATTTTTCAAAACTCATGTTGCGATTTAAAAGAGTATTCCGTTATTTAGGTTAAAGGAGAAAATCGAAACCTAGTAAGTTAGGCACGATTGTCTCGAATTACCAAATACGGAATATTACTTTTATGAAAGAATTATTATTAGGTTGGATATAATGATAATAAGAATAATATTAAAGTAAAGTAAATAATAATACTATATATAAAAATATATTATATGTATATAATAGAAATACACACTACTATATAATAATAAATATAGAAATACAAAAGCAAATATAATAAAAATATTAAATTAAAGTAATAAAAACAATACTATATATAAATATATATATACATAAAAATATACACTAATATATAATAATAATAGTAATAGCAAAAATAATGAAAATATGAGTAATATTAATAATATATTAGAATACAAAAGTAAAGTAATAACAATAGGGTGATAATAATAATAATAATACTAATACAAACAATAATACATATATATATATATATATATATATATATATAATAGTAGTCGAAATAAAAAATAATAGAAGTAACAATAATGATAGTAATAATATAAATAAATATGGAGATGGCATATATAATATAATAATAATATAAATAATAATATATACATGAGAAATAATAATAATAATATAAATAATAGTAAAAATAATAAAATAAAAAAATAAAATAAAGCTCTCAACTCTCTTTCTCCCTCTTTTCTAAATCCGGCTGTTGGTCCGGCTTTGCTTCGGTCATGGACCTCCACGGGCCACCATCGGCGCCACTGTACACGGCAGCCGGACCTCAAAAAAAACCTTTTCCGATAATGAAAATATGGGTAAGCTTCTTACTTTTATTTTTACTTTCGTATAAAAAAAACAAAATAAAATTGAAAGGAAAACAATAAACAAACAAAGAACTTAAGATGAGAATAGACAAAAGAAACCTCTTTTGCTTTGATCTTTGATTAATCTCCAAAAACTAGCCTTTCCAAAAAACAAAAAACAACCTTCTAACATAGTCTTGAATGGCTTTTATAGCCAAATTTTACAAATAAATTTTTTATAAGCAAGTGGAGTGGTTGGGGTGGTTTAGGTGGCCAAGGTGGGTGGCCAACAAGGGTGGTGGAGTAGGTGGCCAAGGTGGGTGACCAACAAAGGTGGTGGAGTAGGTGGGATTAGGGTTTTCTTTTTCTGATTTATTTTTTTTTTTGGGTTGGGTTAGTGCTTTGGGCTAAGGGTTTTGGGTTTGTATTGGATTTTAATTGGGTAGTTGGGTTATATTTATTTGGGCCCAAAATTGAGCTTGTACATGACCTTCACGTTTCCCAATGCCTTGTGGATAGTCTTTTTGGCAACTTTCCTAGAGCTCATGTATTTCCTCACTTCACTTACGATCTCGGCTTCACCGATTTTCCTTCGACGCAAAGCCGATTGAAGTTCACTTGCGTTTTCTTTTGTTTGCAGACAATATCTTTAGCAAGTCTTTGCAAAGGTCGAGGAGTCTAAGAGAACCATCCAACAACTCATCAAGACATTTGTGGGCTAAAGCATGGTGGGACAAAGGCAATGAAGAAACTTAACAACACAATCATACAAATCTTGAAAGCCATTTAGTTTATGGCTTATTGATGATGATGAAGTAGATGCCTCTTTAGAAGCCCTCAATCTATTCAAATGCTCATTAACTTCGCTGCTAGTGGGTGTTGTCTAGATGAGCGGGGAAACTGTTGGATCGAGTGGTGCCATTTTTTTGTTCGAGCAAAGAAGCTTATTTGTTGAATCCACGTTTCTTGCAATTTTCATCTGAAATACTAGGCATCTGCTCCCAAGTTATATATATGTATATTCATATCAATTCACGGAGACAAAGGAACCTCAAATGCTTCTTCTATCTGCTAATGTTGACATGATTAATTAAGATCTCGATAAAAGGGTGGCGATAATGTTCATGAAATGTCTCCCTCTACCATCTCTCCACTCACTATCCAAGCACTTTAATATATATATCCTTGCCATTTCTTTACACACGTTGAAACCATCCTAGTTGCCAACGCACGGGAGTTGGTGACATTTTTCAAATATATTAAGGAAAAACAGACAACCAATTCAGTATTTCCACATGTGTGTTAGCACTTACTGTAACATCCTGATTTTCGGGTTTTTCGCGATTCTTGATATTTTAAGTAAATTTCTAAAATTTGGTAGGTGATGATGGAATTCATAATTTGGGTGTGTAAATGGGCTTATGGAAGGCCCATGAGTTGGCCAAAACCCGGTGGAATTTTTAAATTTTGGACTTAGGAGTTAGGGGTTCTGGCTAGGTGCCCTTATATTAAGTTGTGGGTAAAATGTATCACAAAAAAAAAAGTTGTAGTAAAGTGGCAAGGGTGACGCCACTAAGCTCCTAAAAAGGTGGCGTGTGGAGCATAAGGGAAGTCCTGGGTTCGATTCCCTGTGTTGGCAAATAAGAGGATTTATTTTTATGTGCAGGAAGGGTAAGTGTTGGAACCTAAGTGGATTCTGTAAGAGGAGAGTTGGATCAAGTCAAATGCATAAATTAAGGAGGGATAAGGGAGAGATTTTAGGATTTGAGAGAAGGATAGAGCTTAGCCGTTTGGAAGGGAGATTTGAGAGGGATTTTCAGAAAGGGTATTAGGCTAGTTAATTTCGGCATTAGGGTCTTAGTGTGCCGATTTCTTCTTTGGTATGTAGCCTTCTTCTCTTTCTTTCTCCTCTTGCCGATTGTTCTTAAGCTAATCCTCTCTTTTCTCTTTCGTTATTCCTTCCACAAACTCTCTACTTCATATTCTTCCTCTCTTTCGTTTATAGTAAAAGCCGAACCTATCATTCTTCTCGTTTCTAACCGAATATCAATAAGCCAAATCTCAAGGAGTCAAAGGAAGTCGATTGCTCTATAAAGGTATACACTTGTTCTTTTTCTTTTTAGCCGATTCTTGTTATTTTAAAAGCCTTTCAACTCTTTTGTCAACACTCTTTTGGTCCATAACCACTTTTTCTTCAAGACCCAAAAGCCAAAAGCACAAAGACCCTTGGGTGACTTGGTGGCCGATTCGTAGGATCCTTGTGGTACGGGTTCGCTAGTGTTTTAGAGCAATGCGTTGAATCGGAGTTAACACGGATTGAAACCGTTTGGGTAAGTGAACCTTGGTAAGTGCTCGTAGCTTTAATCAATTCAATATTAGGGAGTTTAAGAAAAGCGAAACCTCTCTAATTTAGGAGATGGCGAATATGGGCATAGACTTTATGGGGTCTTCTTTTAATATTTTTGGTTTATTTATTGAAGGAGCAGCAAGGTGTAGTGTCATTTTGGAGTAGCTTGGATTGTCGGAGTAGCTAGGCCTAGTCATCAATCGCGACAAAGGTAAGGTGCCTAAGGCCATTATGGATGGTGGCCGAATGTGTAAGTGTTAATATTGGAAAGTTCTTATTTTGGTTCAATTATTGCGAGCTGATCTAGTTAAACAATTGATTATAGGAGAAATCGCATAGGAGATCTCGTCAAGGAAAATCGCAAATCAGGTGTGTAACGAACCCTTTTTCATAGCTTAAAGCGATAAATGCCGAAAAGCCGAAATGTCGAAATTCTAGCATTTCGAGGACTTGTGAGCAAGCGAACGCTCACTAGTTAGTTAGAATCGATGAGACGATGATCGAGAACGATGGAAACGGTAAGAGTGTGATTTTTGGCGTTCTTGGTAAGTTGGGCCTCGAGGGGTCGAAGTGGGGCCCATTGGGCTTTCGGGCCCATTTGGGAAAAATTGGTAGTAAACGGAAATCTGTTATATGGCATGATAAGACTGTTAAAACCGTTATGGAATATAGGCTAAATGGGCCGAGATGACGAAATTGGCTAAGTAGGGCTCATTAAGGGTTTTAGGCCCAATAACTCGTTTTAAGCTAAAAATGGGCCGAATCACTGTTTGCACCCGTGAATTGTTAAGTAATCATTAATAAACATGGAAACCCTAATTTTGGTAAAATTACAAGATTACCCTTATAATATGAAAATGACCGTTTTGCCCCTAGGTAAAATGACCATTATACCCCTAGGGTTTATGTATGATTTTAATACATGGGATTTTGATAAATATGGTATGTATGATATGCACATGAAATGTATGATCGCACATGATACGTATGATATGCACATGAGGTAATCATAAATGCATTGGGTTGGGTTTTATATGGATGGAGGAAGTGAAAAGGGCTTATGCCCCGCTTATAAAAGGGCTTATGCCCCGATTATTGAAAGGGCTTTGGCCCTGATTATTAAAAGAGGCTAGGCCTCTAGTTATATGATAAAGCAACTATCTTTGCCGCAAAGGAGAGTTTGGCGGGGTGGGTCGAGTTAATCCCCACATGGTGTGTTGGTTGGTACGCAATTGGAGAGTAGCGGATGGTGGGTTGAGTAGTCTCCCAAATGGGTTGCATTCTTTCATTGAAATTATATGTGACATTGAAATGGGCCTAAGGGCCATACCGTTTCTGATAAAGGCTTTGGCCCAAGAATATGAAATATGAAAAGGCTTGACCAAGATTATGAAATATGAAATATGAAACATGAAAAGGCTTGACCCAAGATTATGAAATATGAAATATGAAAAGGGCTACTGACCCGTGCATGATTGAGATTGGATTTGGGCTTAGACCCAATAGGCGTTATTGTTTTGGGCTCGAAAGGGCTTGTTGCACATCGAGTTTCCAAACTCACCCCCTTCCTTAACCTTGCAGTGAGCCTTAATGTGAGGACTTGGTAGGAGAGGATTGGAGTGGCCACGGTGATCATCTTTGGGCTTTTAAACAAGTATTGGTTTTCATTTTAATTACTTTAATTATTATTTACTTTTGGGTTGTAATAAGGCCAATTTTAACTTTTCTTTCTTTTTTTGGGATTATTTTAATTTTAATAACTTTAAAAAATTGGTTAATAATTATTCAAATGGGCTAGACTTAGGGCGTGTTTTCAAAACGATATTTGTTTTAAAATATCTCAACATCACGATTAATCGATTTATCAAAGACGTCTACTTAAACAAATTTAAACTCGATATAACAAAGTGTGGCTATGGTTGTGGGCATGTCTAGGATTGGTTCCAATCAAAGAGCTTGGTACTTAGCGACCTTCATGGCTCACCTCCTCTATCTCGGATACCTACCGGTGCCCAACTTCCATACACTTTGTTAACTCAAAGAAAACATATGGCTTTTAAAAACTCTAAAACGAAACTCAGATTTTTAACTCCGATGTGGCACGTCAAATTTGGCCATAACGTCTGGGCCGGGTTTGGGGTGTTACATTTAGTGGTATCAGAGCCTAGGTTGCAACAACTCGGCTGTGGATCGGGTCCAAAAATGTTTTCGAAAACTTAGGCCTAAGAAGGGTATTTTTGGAAAATAGTTTTTGAAAAGTTCATTTTAAATATGGTTGCGGAGAAATATAGGTAAAAAGGGTACCAATTTTTCTGTTTTAAATCAAGAGTTCAAAATAAAGGGAGTTTTCAAATCAAAGTTTTCGAATTTCTATTTTCGATAATCAAAAACATGTTTTTCTAAATGGATTGGAGAAAGAAGTGGCGCACTGAATCCCCGGCACCAAGTCTGTAAGTATATTTTCCTTACAATATATGATATTGATATTATGAATAGTGCTGAGACCCTACTATGAGACTTTAGCTAGGGTAGAGCTGTAAACGGTAGGAATGAGACTGTAGCTAGGCTACGATGATACGAAAAATCCTTGAACTGCTATATCCACATAAGACATTTTCTTAATAAGCGGTGGAGCGTTATACTAATTGCATAAAATTAAGTAAATCGATAATTCGATATGAGTACTAGAGGAGCTCGTGGGCGAGGCCGCGGGCGTGGTCGCGGAAGGGTGCAAGCTGAATCTTCATCCTCGGGGCATAGGCCACCGAGGAGCCAAGCGAGAGCCAGCTATGCATAAAGCAACGGAGGCTGGGTCTTATGATCGGGTGCGAGGATGGCGCTTTATCCCAAGCCATGTTAAGGGTTTTAAAAAGAGTGGCTGGAGCTAATCTTGGGGCGGTGAATAAGGGGTCTATATCGGAGCGACTCAAGACAACGGAGCGGAGGTATTTAGGGTGTATCTAGAGTGGCCTGAATGTGGCGAGAATATTGGTGGAGGCAACAGAGCGGATCATGGATGACCTAGGCGCTCGGTGGAGCAAAAGTGAGAGAGGAGCTGTGTCATTTGCTACGTGACGAGGCATACCGATGGTGGATCACCGTAAGGAGAGTACCCCAATTGAGTAAGTAACACAGGAATTGTTCAAAAGCGCCTTTAAAGGGAGGTATGTTGGAGCAAGCTATGTGGATGCTCGTCGAAAGGAATTCTTGAATCGACTCAAGGTGATAAGGCATGTAGCAGTATGAGGCGAATTTTGAGGCCGAGTCGATATGCTAGTGGTATAGTGGCAACGAATATGAGCGCATATCCGCTTTGAGGATGGTCTCATGATGAGCTTAGGATATTGATAGCTCCACGGAGGGCGTGGTTTTGCTGCGTTGGTAGAAAAGGCTAAGATAGCCGAGGAGGTGAAGTGAGTGAGTGATGAATCGTGAGAAGGATCGACCCAGTTCAAGAGGATTTCGCACCCTCGAGTGCCACGAATCGAAGTGTTAAAAGAGCAAGGATGGAGGAACCGGTTCGAGCGGTTCGATAAATACTTATAGACCGCATGCTTGCGTGGACTGTGGTAGGGTGCATATGGGGAGTCTTTGAAATGAACTGGAGCATGTTTTCGATGTGGGTCAAAAGAGCATAAGTTGAGAGTGTCCTCGGAGGATGGCTCGAGAGTGGCGGCGAGCAAAGGATGTCCAACCACGGGAGGAGGACCACCACCACAGAGGGTCGTGGGCAAGGTAGAGGTGGCAATGGTAATGGGCGAGGACGTGGGGCCCTGGCGAGAGGTGCTGGTCATCTTGAAGCTCGACAACCGGCGTTAGTTTATGCCGCACGACGTCGTGAGGAGGGTGACGCTCGATGTTATAACTGATACGTTCTTCATTCATAGTATGCCTTACATCGCTTTGATTGATGTGGGCTCCACCCACTCGTATGTTGCTTGTGATGTATCGGGGCTTTGGATGTGCTTCACGAGAAGGCCGTGAGTGGGGTATCGATAATAAGTCCATTAGGACATTCGGTTAAGGTAGATAAAATTTTTAGGGCGATCAGATTAGTGACACAAGATAAAATCTTTGAAGGAGATTTGATGGAGCGCCATTTCGGGATTTTGATCTTATTCGGGAATGGATTGGTTAATTAAGCACAAGGCGACGTTGGATTGTGCGGCAAAGAGGATGGTACTAAGAACTACCAAGATGAGGAGATAATGGTCATAGGGGAACGAAGGATTATTTATCCAATGTTGTTTGGCGTTAAGAGCCGAGAAGTTGATCCGGAAAGGTTGTGAGGCGTGCTTGGCCTTTGTGAGTCAAACGGGACTTGAGGAGATAACGGTGGAATCGGTTAGGACTATTAGGGAATTTCGAATGTATTCCCGGATGAACTTCTGGATTACCCCGAATAGAGAAGTCGAGTTTGGAATCGACTTACTACAGGAACGACTCCGTGTCCATTGCACCTTATCGGATGGCACCAAAGGAGTTGGTAGAATTGAAAGCTTCGATTCAAGAGCTATTGGATAGAGGGTTTATAAGACCAAGTGTTTCCCGTGGGTGCACCCTTGTTCGTCAGAAGAAGAAAGATGGGACTATGCGCATGTGCATTGACTATCGGCGATTGAATAAGTGACTATTAAGAACAAGTATCCGTTACCAAGAATTGATGATCTGTTCGACCAACTAAAAGGAGCCTCGGTGTTTTTAAAATCGACCTTGATCGGGATATCATCAATTAAGAGTTAAAGAGGAGATATTTATAAGGCGGCGTTCAGGACTCGTCACGGACATTACGAGTTTCGGTAATGCCATTTGGGTTGACTAATGCACCGCGCATTCATGGATTTGATGAATCGGGTATTCCAACCATACTTGGATCGGTTCGTAGTCGTTTTTATTGATGATATCTTGGTGTATTCGGAAGCGGAAGAGAAGCATGATGAGCATCTTCGTGTAGTCTTTGCAAGTGTTAAGGAGAAGCAACTTTATGCAAAGTTTAGTAAGTGCGAGTTTTGGTGAAGGAAGTTACCTTCTTGGGGCATGTTGTGTCTGCCGAGGGATCAAGGTGGACCCTCGAAGATTGAAGCAATTCGAATGGAAGCCACCAAGTCGATAACGGAGATTCAAGTTTTCGGGGTTGGCGGTTATTATCGGAGATTCGTGGAAGGATTTTCTATGTTGGCAAACCGATTAACTAAACTTATAAGGAAGGGAGCACCTTTTGTTTGGACAAATAAGCGAGAAGAGGCTTTTGAGAGATCAAGAAGGTTTTGACTAAACGCCAGCTTTGATTCACCAGTCTCGGTAAGGATTTCACTGTGTGTCTGATGATGCGTCACATGTAGGTTTGGGCTGCGTGTTGATGCAAGAGGGTAAAGTGGTCGCTTATGCTTCACGACAGCTTAAGCCACATGAGGTGAACTACCCTACTCATGACTTGGAATTGGCAGCAGTAATCTTTGCACTTAAGATATGGAGGCATTACCTGTATGGGGAGAAATGCATCATCTATACGGATCACAAGAGTCTTAAGTACTTGCTGACTCAAAAGGAGCTGAATCTTAGGCAGCGAAGGTGGATAGAGTTGTTAAAGGACTATGACTGTTCGATCGAGTATCATCCAGGTAAGGCGAATGTCGTGGCTGATGCGCTAAGTCGAAGGACGGTGGCAGAATTAAAGGCGATGTTTGCTCGTCTAAGTTTGTATGATGATGGAAGTTTATTGGCGGAGTTACAAGTAAGACCGACTTGGGTAGAACAGATTAAGAAGCAACAGTTGGAGGACGAGTCGTTGGTTGTTCGGGTTCGGCAAGTTGAGAAGGGGGAGAATCCTGACTTTGGGTTAAATAGTGAGGGAGTTCTTTGTTTTCGAGGAAGAATTTGTATGCCGAAAGACTCCGACTTGAGATTGATGATTTTGAAAGAGGCACATAATGGACCTTGTGCTATGCATCCAGGAGGGAGTAAGTTGTATAGAGACTTGCGAGAGCAATATTGGTGGCCTAGGCTTAAGCGAGAAGTGACCGAATTTGTTGGGAGATGTTTGACATGTCAACAAGTGAAGGCCGAGCATCAACTACCTTCGGGATTGTTACAGCCGGTAAAGATACCACTTTGGAAGTGGGAAAGGGTAACTATGGACTTTGTAAGTGGGTTGCCGTTGACACCTTCTAGGAAGGATTCGGTTTGGGTGATTGTGGATAGACTCACGAAATCTGCTCATTTCATACCTGTCCGAACCGATTACTCACTTCAGAAGTTGGCCAGATTGTATGTGGCGGAAATAGTGCGATTGCATGGTGTGCCAGTATCGATAATTTCAGACCGAGACCCAAGGTTTACATCTCGGTTTTGGCAGAAGTTGCATGAGGCATTGGGAACGCGATTGGATTTCATCTGACTTTTCACCCTCAGTCGGATGGGCAGTCAGAGAGGGTTATTCAGATTTTAGAGGATATGTTGAGGGGTTGTGCTATTGAGTTTAAAGGCAGCTGGGAGGACCATTTGCCCTTAGCGGAGTTCGCGTATAACAACAGTTACCAAGCAAGTATTCAGATGGCTCCATATGAGGCACTATATGGGCGAAGGTGTCGCTCGCCTACTTGTTGGGCAGAATTGGGGGAAAGGCAAATACTTGGGCCAGAGTTGGTGGCAGATACTGAAGACAAGATTAAGGTGATCAGGAAGCGGTTAAAAGAGGCGGCGGATCGACAAAAGTCTTATGCCGATCTGAAGCGTAAGGATATTGAATATGCGGTAGGAGACATGGTCTTTTTGAAAGTTTCGCCTTGGAAAAAGATCTTGAGATTTGGAAAGAAGGGTAAGTTGAGCCCACGGTTTATTGGACCTTATCGAATCATTAAGCGGATAGGGCCGGTGGCTTATCAACTAGAGTTACCTCCAGAACTGGATCGCATTCACGATGTCTTCCATGTGTCCATGCTAAGGCGATATCGTTCGACCCAACTCATATCGTGCGATTCACGTAAATTGAGGTACAATCGGATTTGACCTTTGAAGAGGAACTGTGCAAATACTTGATCGTGATGTCAAGGTGTTGAGAAGGAGGTCGATCCGTTGGTGAAGGTACTTTGGAGGAACCATGGCAAGGAAGAAGCTACTTGGGAGACCGAAGAGGCAATGCGTCGTAAGTACCCTCAACTGTTTGGACCAGGTAAATTTCGAGGCCGAAATTTCTTTAAGGAGGGTAGAGTTGTAACATCCTGATTTTCGGGTTTTTCGCGATTCTTGATATTTTAAGTAAATTTCTAAAATTTGGTAGGTGATGATGGAATTCATAATTTGGGTGTGTAAATGGGCTTATGGAAGGCCCATGAGTTGGCCAAAACCCGGTGGAATTTTTAAATTTTGGACTTAGGAGTTAGGGGTTCTGGCTAGGTGCCCTTATATTAAGTTGTGGGTAAAATGTATCACAAAAAAAAAAAACTGTAGTAAAGTGGCAAGGGTGACGCCACTAAGCTCCTAAAAAGGTGGCGTGTGGAGCATAAGGAAGTCTGGGTTCGATTCCTGTGTTGGCAAATAAGAGGATTTATTTTATGTGCGGGAAGGGTAAGTGTTGGAACCTAAGTGGATTACGTAAGAGGAGAGTTGGATCAAGTCAAATGCATAAATTAAGGAGGGATAAGGGAGAGATTTTAGGGATTTGAGAGAAGGATAGAGCTTAGTCGTTTGGAAGGGAGATTTGAGAGGGATTTTCGGCGAAAGGGTATTAGGCTAGTTAATTTCGGCATTAGGGTCTTAGTGTGCCGATTTCTTCTTTGGTATGTAGCCTTCTTCTCTTTCTTTCTCCTCTTGCCGATTGTTCTTAAGCTAATCCTCTCTTTTCTCTTTCGTTATTCCTTCCACAAACTCTCTACTTTTATTCTTCCTCTCTTTCGTTTATAGTAAAAGCCAACCTATCATTCTTCTCGTTTCTAACCGAATATCAATAAGCCAAATCCCGAAGGAGTCAAAGGAAGTCGATTGCTCTATAAAGGTATACACTTGTTCTTTTTTCTTTTTAGCCGATTCTTGTTATTTTAAAAAGCCTTTCAACTCTTTTGTCAACACCCTTTTTGGTCCATAACCACTTTTTCTTCAGTGACCCAAAAGCCAAAAGCACAAAGACCTTGGGTGACTTGGTGGCCGACTCGTAGGATCCTTGTGGTACGGGTTACGCTAGTGTTTTAGAGTCTGCATTGCGTTGAATCGGAGTTAACACGGATTGAAACCGTTTGGGTAAGTGAACCTTGGTAAGTGCTCGTAGCTTTAATCAATTCAATATTAGGGAGTTTAAGAAAAGCGAAACCTCTCTAATTTAGGGAGATGGCGAATATGGGCATAGACTTTATGGGGTCTTCTTTTAATATTTTTGGTTTATTTTTGAAGGAGCAGCAAGGTGTAGTGTCATTTTGGAGTAGCTTGGATTGCTTGGAGTAGCTAGGCCTAGTCATCAATCGCGACAAAGGTAAGGTGCCTAAGGCCATTATGGATGGTGGCGAATGTGTAAGTGTTAATATTGGAAAGTTCTTATTTTGGTTCAATTATTGCGAGCTGATCTAGTTAAACAATTGATTATAGGAGAAATCGCATAGGAGATCTCGTCAAGGAAAATCGCAAATCGTGTGTAACGAACCCTTTTCATAGCTTAAAGCGATAAATGCGAAAAGCGAAATGCCAAATTCGGCATTTCGAGGACTTGTGAGCAATGAACGCTCACTAGTTAGTTAGAATCGATGAGGCGATGATCGAGAACGATGGAAACGGTAAGAGTGTGATTTTGGCGTTCTTGGTAAGTTGGGCCTCGAGGGTCGAAGTGGGGCCCATTGGGCTTTCGGGCCCATTTGGGAAAAATTGGTAGTAAACGGAAATCTATTATATGGCATGATAAGACTGTTAAAACCGTTATGGAATATAGGCTAAATGGGCCGAGATGACGAAATTGGCTAAGTAGGGCTCATTAAGGGTTTTAGGCCCAATAACTCGTTTTCGCTAAAAATGGGCCAGAATCACTGTTTGCACCCATGAATTGTTAAGTAATCATTAATAAACATGGAAACCCTAATTTTGGTAAAATTACAAGATTACCCTTATAATATGAAAATGACCATTTTGCCCTAGGTAAAATGACCATTATACCCCTAGGGTTTATGTATGATTTTAATACATGGGATTTTGATAAATGTGGTATGTATGATATGCACATGAAATGTATGATACGCACATGATACGTATGATATGCACATGAGGTAATCATAAATGCATTGGGTTGGGTTTTTATATGGATGGAGGAAGTGAAAAAGGGCTTATGCCCCAGTTATAAAAGGGCTTATGCCCCAGTTATTGAAAGGGCTTTGGCCCCAGTTATTAAAAGAGGCTAGGCCTCTAGTTATATGATAAAGCACTATCTTTGCCAAAGGGAGAGTTTGGCGGGGTGGGTCGAGTTAATCCCACATGGTGTGTTGGTTGGTGCGGTGGAGAGTAGCGGATGGTGGGTTGAGTAGTCTCCCCAAATGGGTTGCATTCTTTCATTGAAATTATATGTGACATTGAAATGGGCCTAAGGGCCATACCGTTTACAGTAAAGGCTTCGGCCCAGTAATATGAAATATGAAAAGGCTTCGGCCCAGTATTATGAAATATGAAATATGAAACATGAAAAGGCTTCGGCCCAGTATTATGAAATATGAAATATGAAAAGGGCTACGGCCCAGTGCATGATTGAGATTGGATTTGGGCTTAGACCCAATAGGCCGTTATTGTTTTGGGCTCTGAAAGGGGCTTGTTGCACACTGAGTTTCCAAACTCACCCCCCTTCCTTAACCTTGCAGGTGAGCCTTGATGTGAGGACTTGGGCCGGAGAGGATTCGGAGTGGCCACGGTGATCATCTTTGGGCTTTTAAACAAGTATTGGTTTTCATTTTAATTACTTTAATTATTATTTACTTTTGGGTTGTAATAAGGCCAATTTTAACTTTCCTTTCTTTTTTTCGGGATTATTTTAATTTTCATAACTTTAAAAAAATTGGTTAATAATTATTCAAATGGGCTAGACTTAGGACGTGTTTTCAAAACGATATTTGTTTTTAAAATATCTCAACATCACGATTAATCGATTTATCAAAGACGTCCACTTAAACAAATTTAAACTCGATATAACAAAGTGTGGCTATGGTTGTGGGCATGTCTAGGATTGGTTCCAATCAAAGAGCTTGGTACTTAGCGACCTTCATGGCTCACCTCCTCTGTCTCGGATACCTACCGGTGCCCGACTTCCATACACTTTGTTAACTCAACAAAACATATGGCTTTTAAAAACTCTAAAACGAAACTCAGATTTTTAACTCCGATGTGGCACGTTAAATTTGGCCATAACGTCTGGGTCGGGTTTGGGGTGTTACACTTACCATTATTTTTCATGCAATTTGATAACCAAGTAAAGAAGGGTCTGAAGTTGAACAAGATCCACTTTCTGATCCTTGCTTCCTTTTCCCCTAACATAAGAAAATTTTATGATTAACATAATATCCAATTAGCATCTTTACATTGCCATCTTCCATGTGATAAACTGACGGGCATGGAGTTTTTAATTTTAGCAAGTCTTCCATTGTTTTCGGTGGGACAAGAGGAATCGTGGCGGTCACATATTCATAGAAATGTTTCTGAGATATTCCAAGATACCATAGTGATGACGAGGCTCAATAATTCAACTTGGGAAAATTAAAGGTAGGTTTAAGTTCTTTGGGATTGGGGTGTGAGTTTTGGATATTGGCATGTCTTTGGATAAAAGTATTTTTCAAGTTTTTCTTGCTTTCGTGGTTGAAATGTTTGAAGTAAAAATTACGCAACCATTTTGGAAATATAACTAAATGATTTCACAAGAGGTAGAATTTTGAGAAAGAAGATTGTATAATCTTTGTATTTCTTTTCTATTGTATAACCTCCGTAAAATTACGGTATATATGTACAATCTGCGATGCCAATATTTAACGGTGATGATATTAAGAACAAGAACTCTAGTTTTGATCATACGCTGGAGAGGGTTTCAAGGCCTTCTACAAGATCTTGGATGCTCAACTCGAGCCTTGAAGCTCCTTTTGCACGTTCTCGACATGCTTCATGTTTTGATTTGGTGCGAGAATGCACCGCAGACTTCACACTCAAAATTTCATTTGCTTTCTGTTCTTCCTCGCACATTACTTTCTTACGGTGCATTAGCTTGAAACCGGTGACCAACGGCTCGATTTTGATTCGCCTCGCCCTGAAATAAAGGACAATACGGATTCTAGCACGCTGATGGTAATCGCTTCTACATCTCTTAAGACGCTAATCACGCCTACATTCTCGCCAGAGTCTTGAGTTTATTCAGATATGCTTCAAGTTCTTTAACGCCTTGCGATTTCCTTTTCATGGCTTTCCTAGATGTCAAGTATTTCCTAAAATCATTAGCAAGCCCTGCGGCTCCACGTCTTCTGCATAAAATTGATTGAAGCTCTTGTGTGGATTCCTTTATGCGCAACAAGGCATCCTTAGCAATGGTACATACATCCAAGAGCATGAGAGATCCATCCAAAAGCTCTTCAACCATTTCCTTTGCTTCTCTTGGTCGAGAGCTTGTTGGGTGAGGGGAAATTGAAGCAATACATCAACACATTCATGCAAATCCTGAATACCACTTAGATTGTGGCCTATGGATGATGATGTGGAGGCTGATTGAGATGCCCTCAATCGGTTCAAGTTCTCGTCGATTTGTGAAACGATGGGGTGTTGCCTTGTGGGCAAGCTGTTTGATCGAGCATGGTAAGAGGCCGCCATTTTCTTGGTATGCAAAAGCGATATGTGTTTTGAACTCGCTTAGCTATTTGTTGTAGTCCCTTACCATCTGCTCAACATATATATTACAAGTTGAGGCGGACACAAGGAATCTCAACCATTTTAAATATCAATTGGAAGCAAGCAACATGAGCTAACATGATCTCGATCCCCATAACTATCACCAAAATGCTTCTGCTGTGTCTCCTCTCCACAATCACAACAACTCATCACCCTTCGGTAGCAACAAACACTACTAGTTTTCAATGCCATAATATCCATATATACAAATATTATGTAATAATGCGCACGGTGGTACTACATTCAATGCCTTGTATTAATGAATCATTTGCTTTTAACTTGTCTCGTCTTCTTCTTGTTATTGCTGTCTTATTGATTAGGTTCTGCAAGGAGGCAAGATCCGCTTGCTTCTAACAATTTATTTTTTTTATGCAGCAACACATGTATGGGAATGAAATTATTTCTTTATTATTATTGTTGTGCGGAAGCGTGTGAAAGAGTAAAATTATTGTACTAAAAAATCACACTAAGTTCAATTCCCAGGAAAGAGAGGTGGATCACGAGGATCACTTAAGTACCAAGTCTTTCCTAGCCAGAATATCCCTCTATCGTAATTTAATAGCACAATAAATCACTACAATCACATTCACAAAATATGAACAATAAATAGTAAAGAACACCAGAATTTTAACGAGGTTCGGCAAATCTTGCCTACGTCCTCGGGCACTACCAACTATATTTCACTCCAAAATACAAGTGAAACTTTACAAATAGGGAGAGAGAACAATGCCTTAAGTAGAGAATGGCAAATGTGGGATGATGAGAATGAGCAATGGTTGGCCTATTTATAGTTGAGGTTTAAGGGCCACCTTGCAAATTCCCTATTCACTTAGGGACCAAAAATTGCTATTATCCCATGCCCAACACTAAATAAATATTTGGTGCCCATAACTTTGACCTTTCCAAGGTATGGGTAGGTATGGGAAAGGTATGGGCAAGGTATGGGATATATTCTAATAATCTCCACCTTGAAGATTTGATTAGGATAATCTTATCTTCACACAATTCTTTCTGCCTTTGACAACAATACTTGATAGTGCCTTCTTCAACTGTTAAACTTGCAGGATATTGATCAAGTTCAAACAATGTTCGAACTTGGTTGCTGTTACCACCTTGGTCATCATATCTGCGGGATTATCTGCAGTCTTAATCTTCGAAGACAAATTTTCCCTCTTCAATAATTTCCGCACAAAATGGAATCGACGTCGATATGCTTTGTACGTGCATGATAGACTTGATTCTTTGCTAAATGAATAGCACTTTGACTATCACAATACACGTTAATATGCTCCAGAACCAACCCCAAGGTTTTAGCCATACCTTGTAACCAAATAGCCTCCTTCTGACCTCTGTTACAGCCATGTACTCGGCTTCGTGGTTGACAACGCAATCAGAGATCGTAATGTAGACTTCCAACTTATTGGTCCTCCAGCAAGTGTAAACACATAACCGGTGGTTGATCTTCACTTGTCCAAATCACCGCATAGTCGTAATCAACGTACCCAATAACACCTTTACCAAGTGTATTATCCTCGCTTGAACAAGTAATCCAACATCTACGGTCTTACGAATATACCGTAGAATCCATTTCACACTTGCCAATGTCTTTTTCGAGATTATGCATATACCGCTCACTACACTAACTCGCTGTGAAATTTCGGTCTTGTACACACCATTGCATACATTAAGCTACCTTCGCATTAGAATACGGAACTTGTAACATGTATTCTCGTTCCGTATTCGTCGAAGGAGATAGTTGTGCGTAAAGCTTGAAATGAGAAGCCAACGGGTACTTACAGTGTTTTGTATGCTCGTTCATGCCAAACTAACTGGAGTACCTTTTTCAAATCTCGCTCGAGTCAAGCTAACTCTATCATGAGCTCTATCTCTCCATATTTCCATGCCGAGAATCCTTTTAGCTTCTCCTAGATCTTTCATCTCAAACTCGAGATTGAGTTGAGTCTTCAATCTTTCAATCTCAACTCTGTTCTTAGATGCTATTAGCATATCATCAACATATAAGAGTAAGTATATGAAAGTTCCATCTTGTAGCTTCTGAAAATATACACAATGATCAAATTTGCTTCTTGTGTACCTCTGCCCTTTCATGAACTGATCAAATCGCTTGTACCACTGCCTCGGAGATTGCTTCAATCCATAAAGCGACTTTGTCAGTTTGCAAACCTAATTTTCTTTTCCAGCAACTTTGAATCCATCTGGTTGAGTCATATAGATTTCTTCTTCCAAATCACCGTGTA
Source organism: Gossypium arboreum (assembly GCF_025698485.1). NCBI lineage: Eukaryota > Viridiplantae > Streptophyta > Magnoliopsida > Malvales > Malvaceae > Gossypium > Gossypium arboreum. The sequence goes on from NC_069081.1 coordinate 6,823,960, forward strand.
AAAATGCGGTCTTCACATCAAGCTGAACTAGTTCAAGATCATATTGCGCAACCAAGGCTAGCAAAATCCGAATAGACGAATGCTTCACAATAGGAGAAAACACTTCATTGTAGTCTATTCCTTCTTTCTGAGCGTAACCCTTTGCTACCAATCTAGCCTTGTATTGAATTTCATTTTTACCAGGAAATCCTTCCTCCTTTGCATATACCCATTTGCATCCAATTGCCTTCTTTCCCTTGGGCAGTGTCACCAACTCCCAAGTCCTATTTTTATGAAGAGACTGGATTTCTTCATTCATTGCTTGCTTCCATTTTACACCATTAGGGTTACTTATTGCTTCTGTGTAAGTAGAAGGAACATCATCATCTGCAATTGAAAGTGCATAGGCCACTATATCATCAAAGCGAGCAGGCTTACGAATCTCTCTTCTTGGCCTCCTATATGCAATTGAATCTTGTTGCTGTAGAGGTTCTTGGGTAGGAACCTCTTCATCATTTGTCCCTCCAATATTAGCTGGATCATCGTTAACCTTTTCAAGCTCCACCTGCTGCAAAGTACTACTGGTTTTGTCTTTCTTTTGTGAATCATTGTACTTTAACATAGTTGATTCATCAAAAGTCACATCTCTACTAAAAACAATCTTCCTTGTATCAGGACACCAGAGACGGTATCCTTTTACTCCATCAGTTATACCCAAGAATAATGCTTTCTTTGCTCTTGGGTCTAACTTTGATTCTTTTACATGATAATATGCGGTGGAACCAAATACATGTAAAGAATCATAATCGATGTGATTTACAGATCCACGTCTCCATAGGAGTTTTTCCATTTATTGCGGTGATGGCAAGCGGTTAATTAGATGGCACGATATGTAATCGCCTCATTAAAATTCCTTGCCCAATCCAAGATTGGACAACATACATCGAACTTTCTCGGTATAGTTCGATTCATGCGTTCTGCCACCCCATTCTGCATGGTGTATCTCGAGCAGTGAAGTGTCGCACAATGCCCTCATCTTGGCATACTTGTAGAAATGGATCGTTTTTGTACTCAGTACCATTATCTGATCGAAGTCGTTTGACCTTTCGACCAGTCTGAGTCTCCACCATCTTCTTCCATTTCAGAAATGCATCCAAAACTTCATTTTTTCTTTCCATTAGATACACCCATACTTTTCTTGAATAATCATCAACAAAAGTAACAAAATAGTGCATACCTCCCAAAGAAGCCACTTTGGTAGGTCCCCACACATCACTGTGAACGTAGTCTAGAATTCCTTTTGTATTGTGAATTGCTGGACCAAATTTTACCCTCTTCTGCTTGCCCAGAACACAATGTTCACAAAATTCCATTTTGCAAGAATTTGCACCTTTCAACAAGCCTTGCTTCGCCAATGTCTGCAACGCTTTTTCACCAGCATGTCCCAATCGCATATGCCATAATCTGGTAGCCTCTGAATCTACATCTTTTGTAGAAACTGTTGATGTTGATCCAATAACTGTACTTCCATTTAAAAAGTACAAGTTATTTCTTCTTGTGCCTTTCATCACCGTCAATTGCCCAGCTACTACCTTTAGTAATCCATCTCTCAAAGTGATTGTGAGCCCTTTAGATTCTAGGGCCCCTAATGAGATGAGATTTTTCTTCAGGCTAGGTACATAGCGAACATCTGTCAAGACTTGGATTGAGCCGTCGTGATTCTTCAATTGGACTGTACCCACTCCCATTGTCTTACAAGTACTATCATTGCCCATAAGAACAATTCCACCTTCTAGCTCTTTAAGACTAGAAAACCAGTCCTTATTAGGACACATATGGTAAGTACATCCTGAATCCAAAATCCACTCATCCGTTTGACATGCCATTGCCATGCCAACCAAACTAAAGTCTGACTCCTCATCATGCTCCGCTACATATGCATTAGAAATAGCCTTTCCTTTTGCGACTTAGGACAATTCTTTTCCAATGCCCTTTTCACGGCAAAAGGCACATTCATCTTTAGCGGGTCTCCTTTGGACTTTCCCTTCTACAGATTCTTCTTTGTGTGAACGACCTCTTCTTCGTTAAAACTTCGCAGCTTGTATCTCTGTGATCTCTTTTATCTTTCTTTCGAGTCTCGAGATCTATACAACGCACTCTGATCGCATCAAATGTGATCGTGTCCTTCCCATGAAGCAATGTGGTGGTAAGATGATCATATTCATCAGGAAGGGAATTCAACAACAATAATGCCTTGTTTTCATCTTCAAATTTCTCATCCAAATTTAGCAAGTCTGCTAAAATTTTATTGAATGAGTTCACATGGTCATTCATCGACATACCGGGTGCATACGTGAATCGATAAAGTTTCTTTTTCATATAAAGCCTATTTTCAAGACTTTTCGTTAGAAACTTTTCTTCCAGTGTATCCCATAACTTCTTCGCGATGTCTCCTCATGACAGTACTTACGCTCTTTGGCCAAACATAGGCGGATTGTACCACACTTTGTCTATTGATCTTGGCCCACTCCTTGTCATCCATCTTGTCGGGTTTTTCTTCAAGGGCTATATCTAGCTCTTGCGACATAAGACATCCAGATCTCACATTGCCACATACCAAAATTATTGGTACCGTCAAATTTCTCTACTTCAAATTTTGTATTTGTCACGATGAGTCCTTGCGATGACGATCTTTGCGCCATTTTTCTCCTCAATCCCAGCTCATCAGATATGTGAACAGACTCAGTATCGTGAATAGTATAGTAAACGGTCGTATTCCCCAAGTACGAATCTAGCTCTGATACCAATTGTTGTGCGGAAGCGTGTGAAAGAGTAAAATTATTGTACTAAAAAATCACACTAAGTTCAATTCCTAGGAAAGAAAGGTGGATCACGAGGATCACTTAAGTACCAAGTCTTTCCTAGCCAGAATATCCCTCTATCGTAATTTAATAGCACAATAAATCACTACAATCACATTCACAAAATATGAACAATAAATAGTAAAGAACACTAGAATTTTAACGAGGTTCGGCAAATCTTCCCTACGTCCTCGGGCACTACCAACTATATTTCACTCCAAAATACAAGTGAAACTTTACAAATAGGGAGAGAGAACAATGCCTTAAGTAGAGAATGGCAAATATGGGATGATGAGAATGAGCAATGGTTGGCCTATTTATAGTTGAGGTTTAAGGGCCACCTTGCAAATTCCCTATTCACTTAGGGACCAAAAATTGTTATTATCCCATGCCCAACACTAAATAAATATTTGGTGCCCATAACTTTGACCTTTCCAAGGTATGGGTAGGTATGGGAAAGGTATGGGCAAGGTATGGGATATATTCTAATAATTATTACTACTGTTTTTTTAGCCAATGCGAGTCATTTAGCTGGTTTTGCAACTCAACATGATGTGTTCATCTCCTGACCCACAACCAGCATCAACATTTTCAAATTCATTAATGTCTCTTCCTGTTTGCTATTCGATTCGAAACTAACAACCAGCTGGTCTTCTTTCATTGTTGTTTTGGCCCGAGATAAGGGACAACAAATTCTCAAACATGGAACAAGTCACGGTTTCAATCTCCCTTACCAAGTTAACTATGGCCTTGCTATCATCATCATCTCAACAAGAGAAAAAAATGTTCTGTTTCCGAGCCCATTACATTTTTCAATGAATTTTGGATATGGATTCTACCAAATTTGGTGCTCCATTGTTGATCTATCTTTTACTATATATACAAGTACCAATTCTCTATATATAAATGTAAGTCCCATTACGTACCTGACGTGATATCGGGTACGTCATGTGATTCGAGTAAAAGAATCTGAAACTGAGCTAAGATAGAAGGGCCTAAATGTAAGATGAGATTGTTTAATTTCATGCAAAATTTTGCATGTGGAGGTTGGAAGCCAATGATTCATTTTACTTTAGTAATTTAATTCTATAGCTTTTTTTGAAATTAAGTTTATTTATTATTTTGTCTTTAATATGTGCTATAATTGTGTCATTGTTATTACATGGTTTTAATGTGTCTTAAGGTGGAGAGTCTTAAATATGTCTTTTAATTTTATGTCTTTTTATTGCATGTTTATTTAAGTGTGTTTAATGTGTCTTAAAAGTGTGTTAAATTATGTCTAAATATACTATAGCTTTATTGTTGCATTTATGGTGTCCTAATGAGCAACCACCAACATTATTTCTAGTGCATAGATGGAAGCTTGAACATCTTTATTCTTAGCTAAGCATGGATGAACGAATTTATGAAACTCCCTTAGATGTTCGATGGAGAGAACCAATTTAATAACTTTAGGAATATTCTAGAACAATATTAATGGTTGATTTGTGGTCGTTCGTGTTACCTTTTTTTGCCTATAAATAGTTTAGTTTAAACTTTGTAATGGTTAGACGCTGTATGATAACTATTCATTTTAGTAAAGCTCTTTGTTCTTTAAGAACTTACTGAACTTATTAAGAAATTCCTTTCTTGTGGAGTTCACCAACCCTATCTTATCACTTTGTTCTCCATCCCAAAGTGTGGAGGTCAAACTTATCCACCAAAACTTTTGAGTGTTAACAACAATATAGAAAACGGGTCGCGTTGTTATATAGCTTAGTTCTTTTCTGGTTGTCTATATTCGCAAGTTATATCCAAGTTTATCCTTTGTTTATTTATTTTCATCATATTTTCTATTAGTAACTGAGGAAGTATCTATTTGGACGAACGAGACACTTAAATCGTGAATCAACTCATAGCCGAGTTCACACCAGTCCCAACTTTTATTCCTTATTTCATTTGTAATTTTCTTTTGTTATTATTTTATTATGTCTAGTTAAATTTCAATCTAGACCAAGGCTAACAAAAATTTTGTGTTTGAACTTTGAGACCTAAAACCGCAATTCATTTCATGTTTTCCTTAATATTCGCTTTTTTCTCTAAATTACGAGAAAGATAAAGATTGTCTCTTAGTATCGCTTTTGGCTTCATTTTGATAAAGGCTCATTGTTCGATGCTTTGAACAATACACGATTGTTAAGTTTAACTCTATTCATAATTGTTATTTTGTTTTATTGAAGAACAAATTGTCTTGGTCTAATTGGGTGTGAAATTGGATGATGTGAAGGGAGCTAGCCATCTAATTTAAATGATCTGCGCAATTGAGAGTGTTAATTAGAGTCAGGTTTTTCTCGTTCGCAAGGCTATCGAATAATTTAAATGGTTTTGGCGTCTTAAAAACCTTGACAGAAATGAGAAACAATCATTTGATTTTTTGCGATGGAGGAGTGGAAACGATCTGGTCATACTACGTTTACCGGAATCTCAGAGCTTCGATTTGGCCTGTTTCTTTTTGTTGCACATGTCATCCATCTTCTGTGCTCTTTCAGATAAAACCACAAACTTTTTCAATTCAAGTGCTACCACCAACATTCGTATATCTTCATTCAGACCCCACATGAAATAGGTGCACATTTTAGCTTCTATTGGCACAGTGGAAAATTCGTCTAACTCCCTTTTATTTATTAGCACCTCCTTTAAGAATTTTGTATAATTAGGTATATACGAAAGGACTTCAACAAAAGGTAAGTTAGTATGTAAAATTTTCAAAAGTTTAAGAAATTTACCATATTGTTCATCAATGCGGTTTTTCTTCACTTTTTTTGGATTAAAATTGGTGGTTTGTACTATCTAACCACTAGCTTATGGTCTTTCTTGTAACCTTCAACCCCATCAATTTTCTCATTAGCGTCTAGATTCAGCTTCTTTGAAGGCTCGACTAACCCTTTCATGCTTCGTACAGTGACTGCGTGAACTTGCTCTTTTAGGGTGGTTTCAGTGTTACTAGGTAAACTAACTTGTTGTCTCTCCGAAATCAACTGAGCATGCTAACTAATCTTATTCTCGAGGCCCTGAATAGATGTTTACTAATTCCTCAAAGTCGTTTCAATGTTTTGGAATTAGTTTCTGACACTGAAATGAATTTAGTCAACATCTCTTCCAGATTCGGCTTCTTTTCTCGTTGATAAGGTTACCGAAAACCCGGAGGGGGTTGTGACCTTTGATTTCCTTGACCCCCTAAGAAACATTTGGATGATTCCTCCATCCTGGATTTTAATTATTGCTATAAGGGTTATTCTGAGTTCTAAGATTGTTACCCTCAAACTCCATGTTAGAACTAAAGGGTAAACATTCCGGATTGATCATCCCCATTCTTGTCGCATCAAGTTGCATTACTGGATTCATCTATTTATTCTTACTCAAACCATCAATTTTCTTACTCAGACCTTCCACCTAACTCGCTAACATAGCAACTGCATCTATATTAAAAACACTGGTTGCCTTAGTAGGCTTCGTTCTCATAACTGACCACTAATAGTTATTCAGTGTCGTCTATTCAATAATTTATTGGGCTACCTCAGGTGTCTTGTTATTCAATGTTCTGCCAACTGCCGCATCAATCATCTGTTTGGTCAGGGGTTCAAACCATTGTAAAAAGTTTTAACTTGGAGCCACAAATGTAGTCCATGATGAGGAAACTTTCTCAACAAATCCTTAAATCTCTTCCATGTATTGTAAAGCGTCTCAATGTCAAATTGAACAAAAGAAAAGATGTCATTCCTCAACTTACTTTTTTAGCCAGGGTGCAAAATATTTCAACAAAAACTTCTTAGTCATCTGAGCCCAAGTAGTGATGAAACCCCGTGGAAGTAAATTCAACCATTAATTTTGTCTTCCTTCTCATAGAGAAAGGGAACAACTGTAAACGTATGACATCACCTTGCAACCCATGAAACTAAACATACTGCTGCACCATCTGAATTATATTCAGATTAATCTCAAAATTATTTGCAGCAATAGTTGGTCTGAGAATACTCGATTCACGAGGAGCAGGAGCTACAAGAGGTTGCTGATTACTTGGATTATTATCCATCTCAACGGTAATGTCCTTTTACTCTTGATCGTCTATTAAAATCTGTTGACATTGCATTGCTTCTCTAACTTCTCTTCGATTTCTGCGAGTAGTTTTTTCAATCTCATTGTAAAAAATTAATGATTCCAACGGGTTGCCTTTAGTCATAAACCAAAACAACCTATAAGAATCAAACAAAAGAAAAAATAATAGAAGATAAAAATCAAAGTAAAAAAAACTAAAATTAAAATAAAATGGCTAAATTAGTAGAAACAAATTTTTCCTACTATTCTAGTCCTCGACAACGACGCCAAAATTTGATGTCCATGGAACTAGCTAAAATTTCACTAAGGCAAGTGCACCTATCAATTAATAGTATAGATATGGTGAGCAAATATATCGTTCCTACAAAGATTAAAAGTACAAGTTAAAATGAACTAAATTAATTAACTAACAAACACATCAAAGAAAAAACCAAGAAAATAATCGATTAACAACCAAGAAGCGAAACAATACCTAGGAAAGAATCTGCCTAGATTTCATCAGTCACTATCAATCTAAATTATGCTATTTCTTCACTTAGCACTTTGATCCGTAGAATCTCTAAATTATGCAGATATCACTAGAAATATGAAAATAAGAATTAAGCACACATAATTGAAAATAGGAAACTAAGTATTTATTACGTAAAATAAAAATCAAATGTTAAAATCCATCATAGGGTTTATCTTCCTAAGTATTTAAAAAATTAGATGATTTTTTAAAATAAAAAGATCCAAGAGATAATAGAACCGAAAGACTCATCATAATCTCCTAAGAATTCAAATGAGAATCTTTAATCTTGATGGAAACCTGCTTCAGAATTGACTTCAATGATGTTTTTCAAGTTGATTTCTTAATTATTATATGACAATTCACTCAATCTTCTTATTTTGGTCAACCATACGTCTTAGAATGCCCGAAAAACCTATAAATAGTGATTTTTCGAAGTTGGGTGTGAAATCTCGTGAAAACGAGATGACCTACCACGTGTCTATGTGGGTCACACGACCATGTGGCTGGTTTGTGTGCAATGGGTCAACTCGTGTGGCCCTTGTAGCTTGCTCCAATTTTTCGATATTTGCTCATTTTTCGCTCTCAAGTGCTCCATTAAGCATCAAAACATGTATTTAAAGGATTAGGAGCATAAAATTCACAATTAACATCGAATAATCACCCAAAAACGCATTAAGAATGAGGTTGAAACATGTTACTTTTAGAACTTATCAATAATCAAATTGCAAACATGTATAATTCCGTTCATAAGAATTCTTTTCAATCATTTTGTTACCATTTAATACCGTTTTCATTTCTATTTTCGTCTAGAGAATTATAATAAATTGAAATCGGATACATGATACTGATTTGCTCACACAAGCTTCAAACTAAAGTTGCTCTCACAAGCTTCGAGAATCGCAATAGATCTTTGGATCTCAATTCATCATATTAATCCTTAATCAAACACTTGTTTTCCTTTTTGGGACCCTAATGGTAAGTTATTCGTATCCTAATTGATTACTAAGTTCACATGGGCACTGTTATAGTTTTTGTATCATTCCAATCCTTGTAATAGCGTCATATACATATCATCTAATCATATAACATTTCACATCCATTCCATACCATGCACCTATTCGTATTTTTCATATATTTCATATTTTAAGATTTAGGCCATTAGATGCCAAAAGACATTATATTCATAACAATTCAAACTAGAAAGCAAAAAAAAAAAAAAATCATGAATTAATAAAGTAAGTCCCATATGAATTTACTTGGCCGAAACAACAACAAATAAGATGTCAATGACTAATACATAATTTTGCGTTTTCCTCAATGATCCTTTGATTGATTCAATTCCCGATCTATACGATAATTCATTTCAATTTATCAATTCCAAATACTTTATTTCATCTTATTATAAAAATAAGTCACTTCAATTTCACTTTTCAAATATTTCCTAAAGTTTTGAATTTGATTCAATTTAGTCCCTAAAATTGAGATTTCCATAACTTTCAAATTTGAGCTTCGATTTTGAAACCGATCTCAGTTTCATCCTTTTATAACCCTATATTATACAAAATTGTAGAAATATTATACCATTTTCTAAATTAATGCATTTTAGTCCTTATTTTAAAAAACTAGCAATTAAACTTTACAAACTTGTCATTTTTCACTTCTAAGCTTAAAATCAAACAATTTAGCACCAAAAACTTCAAGAAATCAAAAATGAAAAATTTTGAAAACTTTAAAGGTTTTACAAATTGGTGCACAAGTTAGCTAAATCAAGCTTCTAGGACCTCAGAAATATAAAAATCACAATAAACAGACTTAAAGTCACTTACCAATTTAGGGACCAAAGTTTGAAAGCTTTGAAACCCTTTTTCTTCTTCTTAGATATGATGGGGAGAAGATGAACACGAAAAGTGACTATTTTTTTCTTTGATTTATCTTTTATACTAAGATTAAACTTTAATTAATTATAATTAACTTAACTAATTAATAATTAACTAATGTTAACCTTAATTAGCCAATTAGGTGGATGATAGTTGTCCATCACCACCATTCACTATATTAAAAAGGGCTCAATTGATCAAGCGGTCTTCAATTAATTAAAAATTCATAGCGATAAAATTTTACCACTTTTAGAATTTAGTTCTTGTATCATAATTAATTATATATCCAGTTGAAAAATTAATGGATCAAACTTTAATTAAATTTTATAGTAACCTCATAAATGTTAAATAATAATATTGAAGGACTCGAATATCAAAAATAGGGTTTCGAAACCACTGTTTCTTGCATCACTAAAAAATGGGTTATTATAGGCTCTGCCACCAGTTGCATGCTTTCGCTTTCATTCACCATCTCCCGCGGGTCTTGGCCTTGCAAGTACGACATTATACATGCATACCAAGTGTTGTAGTTCTTATTTTTGAGTTTCTTAACTCCACCGATGGCATGAAGGCTGCTGATTTTGCCAAGAAGAGACACAACAAACAATATAAAACCTGGCTCAGATACCAAAATGAGGAACACACAGCAGATAATAGAGGAAAAAAATAAAAACAAAGGAAGCTGAACTAAACTAATAGATAATTTCTGAAATCAACTGAGTGCCTTATATAGGCTTACACCCCATTACACACTACTACCCTTAAAATTAGGGACATATCCCACGACAACCGACCGTGCTAGAAAACAAGAATAACTGATTAAATTAAACATTGACTAAAGAATCAATTAACAAATCAACAAAAAACAATTAATCAGACCAATAGACCAAACATAAGCAACATAAACAATGTTGGTGTTGCTACTTTAACACGAAATAATGATTCAAAACCATCATTGTTAGGCCGCTCAAGATGATAGAATATGCAAATATTCAAAGCCATCATTGTTGGGCCACATGGGATGGTAGAATATGCAAACAGTAAAAGTCATCATTGTTGGGTCATCCGGATGGTTGAATGTACAAGTTCTACATGGAATGTTGATGAAATTGGTATATTGTGATAATTAGTTGTGTATAAATTTACATCTAGAAGTTAAGTTCTTTTTTTGATTTGAGTTGTGTGAAATAATAAAATAAAATAAAATAAAATAAAGAACACAAAAATTTTTACGTGGAAACCCTTTCGGGAAAAAAACCACAGGTAGAGGAGAAGAAAATGCACTATGTCGAATTTGAATTATTACAAGTGGAATAGACTATGTCTATTTATAGGCTTGTGAAGCCATATTCTAGTAAGACTGAAGCACCTTATTCTAATAAATATCAAATAGATAGAATTTAATAAGGTTTAAAAACCTTATTCTAAAATAAAATCAAAGAAGTGTAATTCTATATGAATTATTCTTTTATTTTATTTTACCACTGTATTTTATTTAAATAAGGATTTGAGTCACTTAATTCTAACAATCTCCAGCTTGACACGAATTCTCAATGAACAATTTCTTCATCGCGAACTCTCAACGAACAAGTTCTCCACCTCTTCCATAAAACCCCTTAAGGGTTTAACTTCAACAATGAACACCAACCAAGTCTAAGCAATGCTCAAACTTGGTTATAGGAAGTGACTTAGTCATCATATCTGTAGGATTTTCATGAGTACTAATTTTGCTCACAACAATATCACCACGAGCAATAATATCACAAACAAAATGATACCGAACATCAATGTGTTTTGTTCTCTCATGAAACATTTGATCTTTTGTAAGAAAGATGGCACTCTGACTGCCACAAAATACTGTGCTGATTTGAAGGTCTTCATTGAGTTCACTAAAGAGTCCCTTCAACCAAATGACTTCTTTACAAGCCTCAGTAATCATCATGTACTCAGCTTCAGTGGTAGACAAAGTGACTGTAGTTTGCAAAGTGGCTTTCCAACTGATTGCACAACCTCCGATTGTAAAGACATAACCTATGAGAGATCTTCTTCTATCAAGGTCTCTAGCAAAATCAACATCAACATACCTAATGACTCCATCTCTAGTTCTTCCAAAATGTAAGCAAACATCAGTAGTACCTCGTAAGTATCTTAAAATCCACTGAACTGCTTTCTAATGTTCTTTACCAGGATTCGCCATATATCTGCTAATAGCAGTAATTGCATATGATAAATCTGGACGTGAACAAACCTTAGCATACATGAGAGATCCCATTGCACTAGAGTATGGAACATGTGCCATGTACTCAATCTCATCATCTGATTGTGGAAACAAAGCAAATGAAAGTCTGAAATGGGCTGCTAAAGGAGTACTAACAGGCTTAGCAATCTGCATATTGAACCTGCAAAGAACTTTCTCAATGTACCCCTTCTGACTTAGGTACAATTTACTTGCTTTTCTATCTTTGAGAATCTTATACCAAGTATCTTCTTTGCTGGTCCCAAATCTTTCATCTCAAATTCTTTACTTAGTTGGACTTTAACTTTTCTTTTCTCTCATTTATCTTTTGTTGCTATCAACATGTCATCAACATAAAGAAGTAGATACACAAAAGAACCATCACTATTTTTCTTAAAGTAAACACAACTGTCAAAACTACTTCTTTTAAAATCATGAGAAGTCATAAAGGAATCAAACCTCTTGTACCACTGCCTCAGTTATTTTTCAAATCGTAAAGGGACTTTTTCAGCAAGGAAACATAGCCCTCTTTTTCTGAGACTGTAAAACCATCTGGTTGTTGCATGTAAATATCCTCTTCAAGTTCTCTATGCAAAAATGCAGTTTTTGTTTTTGTGAAGTGATTCCATTTTTTATTTTTGTAAAGTGATTCCATCTCCCCTTGCATAGCAAACATCCATTTTTCTGAGTCTTCACAGCTAACCGCCTCAGAGTAATTAGATGGCTCTTGGTTTGCATCTATATCTTCAACCACATTTAAAGCATAAGCAACTAGATCAGCTTCGGCATATTTATTTGGAGGTTTAATTTCTCTTCTAGTTCTGTTTTTGGCGATAGAGTATTGTGGTGAAGAAGCAACTCTATTCTCAATTTTTGTACTAGCTTAAGGAGTCGACTTTGTATTGATCTGATGCTCCACCTGCTTTTGATCTTCTTTATTGGAAGAGTCTTTAAGAGATAAGTTGGGCAGCATAGCAGTTTCATCAAAAACAATATCTCTGCTAATCACAATTTTTCTATTTTTAGGACACCATAACTTATACCCTTTTACACCAACTTTATAACCAAGAAAAACACATTTAATGGATGTCGGTTCCAATTTTCCATTATCAACATGAGCATACACAGGACACCCAAAGATCTTTAAATCAGAATAATTTGCAAGATTACCAGACCATACCTCTTGTGGGGTCTTTTTCTCAATGGTAACGGATGGGGATCGGTTGACCAAAAAGCATGCAGTAGAGGCTGCTTCGGCCCAAAACGACTTTGGTAAGTTGGCATTTGAAAACATACATTGAACCTTCTCCATGATCATTCTGTTCATTCGTTCTGCAATTCCATTTTGTTGCGGAGTATGACGAACTGTCAAGTGTCTCACGATCCCTTCTGACTTGTACAATATATTAAACTCATTAGAACAGAACTCTAAGACATTGTCTGTGTGGAGGTATTTTATTTGTTTTCCCTTTTGTTTTTCAATCATAATTTTCCAAGACTTAAATGAGGAAAACACATCGTTTTTCTACTTCAAGAAGAACGCCCAAAATTTTTTGGAAAAATTATCAATAAAGGTTAGCATATAATTAGCTCCACCTCTCGAAGGCACTCTGGATGGCCCCCATAGATCAGAATGAATATACTCCAATGTTTCCTTCGTGTTATGGATTCCTCTGGTGAATCAAACTCTCTTTTGCTTCCCAAAAACACAGTGCTCACAGAAATTCAGTTTACAACTTACCCATCAAGAAGTCCTCTTTTGCTCAATTCTGCCATGCCATTCTCACTCATATGCCCTAGGCGCATATGCCAAAGTTTAGTAATATCATCATCTGACAAGGAAAAGGAAGCGACAACTGCATCACCAGTAACAATAGAACCCTGCAAAACATATAACTTGGCAGTCTTTCTCTGCCCTTTCATCACAACAAGGGAACCTTTTGAAATCTTTAAAACCCTACTTTCAGTTGTGTATCTGTACCCTTTTGAATCAAGAGTACTCAATGAAATTAAATTTCTTTTCAATTCTGGAAGATTTCGTACGTCACTAAGTATTCTGACAACTCCATCAAACATCTTAACTTTAATTGTTCCAACACCTGCAATTTTACACGAAGTATTATTTCCCATCAAAACAACACCTTTAGACACTGTTTCGTAAGTTGTAAACCAATCCCGATTGGGACTCATGTGGAAGGTGCAGCCTGAATCAAGTATCCACTCCTCGCTCACTTTAGAATTGTTAACTAAAGCGACTAGAAGTTCACCATCGCTGTAGTCTTCTACAACATCAGCTTCACCGAAATTTTCTGGTTGTTTTCCATTTTGATTTGCAGCCTCACTTTTAGTCTTGTTTTGTAGCTTATAGCACTCAGATTCAATGTGCCCTTTCTTCTTGCAGAAGTTACAAGTTTTACTTCTGTTTGAAGACTTTGATCTACCTTTAGATTTACCGCGAGGATTCCGTTCCTGTGTCCTTTCACGATCATCATCAGCATTTCTATCTTGTCTCCCATGAACAATGAGACCCTCTCCCTAAGAGTCGGGTTTAACCACAAGATGCTTCATCTTATCATACGAGGTCAAAGAATCATAAACCTCATCAACTATGAGAGACTCGCGGCTATATAAAATCGTGTCTCTAAAGGTTGAATAAGACGGGGGCAACGAACAAAGTAGAATCAACCCTAGATCTTCCTTATCATACTGAACCTCCATGGCCTCCAAGTTTGAGAGAATTTCTTTAAACACTGTTAACTGTTCGTGTACAGACGCACCTTCCTCCAAACGATGAGCATAAAGACGCTGTTTTATATGCAACTTGCTTGTTAAAGTTTTCGACATACATATTTGTTCTAGCCTCTTCCATAATGCAGCGGTGGTCTTCTCTTTCATCACATCCTGCAAAATTTCGTTGGACAAATGCAGATGTAATTGTGTTAACGCATTTCTATCCTTACGCTTCTTCTCTTCATCTATTAATGTCGAAGGCATCTTATCTATCCCTAGCAGGGCATTCTCCATATCCATCTGCGTAAGAACTGCTTGCATCTTAATCTGACACAATGTAAATCTGGTGTTGCGATCCAATAGTAGAATTTCATACTTCAAAGACGCCATTACCATGATCGAGATGAACAACTCGGAAGCTCTGATACCAATTTGTGAAAAAATAAGATAAAATAAAATAAAATAAAGAACACACAAATTTTTACGTGAAAACCCTTTCGGGAAAAAAACCACGGGCAGAGGAGAAGAAAATTCACTAAGTCGAATTCGAATTATTACAAGAGGAATAGACTATGTCTATTTATAGGCTTGTGAAGCAATATTCTGATAAGACTGAAACACGTTATTCTAATAAATATCAAATAGATAGAATTTAATAAGGTTTAATAAAACCTTATTTTAAAATAAAATAAAAGAAGTGTAATTCTATATGGATTACGCTTTTATTTTATTTTACCACTGTATTTTATTTAAATAAGGATTCGGATCACTTAATTCTAACAAGTTGCTTAGGTGTTTAGATCTTACTTAAATTTGATAAAATTTAGGCCCTTTATATTTATTTATTTTTAGGTTTTAATTAGAATTTTAGGTATTTAACAAATTTAAATTTAACTTTAGACTAAGTTTTATATATTTTTTTTGGTTTATTGATTTCGCAATTTAGGTCTTTTTGCGACAACTGTTTCACCATGCTTCTGCATATTTCAACAACAGTGCAGTTCTTGCATTTCGCCACGCGATTTTGCTTAGATGTATAAGATGTTGTGAACTCTTTGTTCGTTCTATTTGCTTCACGAAAGGTGTTAAATTCAGTTGACATAAACTCACCTCCCTTATCTATTTGGAGAGTTGTTTTGTTCCTACAACAATTCAACTATTTGTAAAAACAAGTGATTTGCATGCAAGAGGTGCATGTTGCACATGTTGGCAACAAACAGAAAAATGGGTGGAGTTTATTATACGATTATCTTGTTGTGGCAGAGGGAGGCAATATCTGCATGCAAGCTTAATAATTTCTACACATATTGCCAACAAATAGAAAAAAAGAGTGCAGTTTAATGGTTGATATTTGGTAATAAGCTGGCCTCACCATTTTTCATCAATTGAAACGAGTGATAGATTTGAATATAAGCTTGCTGTTATCACTATTAATGCATGCATCCATGTGAATGGATTGATTGTTGTTTAATTTAGAGACAAAAGTAATCCTACCAGCCTCAAACTTGATAAATTAATTGCATCATATTTAAGAAGAAAGTAATATACAAAAACCCAAGGTTAACTTTGTTTCATTACTATCTAGTTACTGTTTTATGTAACTTTTTTGTTTTCTCTGGAAGAAAAGAAGGTTAAAACAAATGCTACTGAGAGAGGAAAAATAACAGGGAGCTTTTGTCGTATGGAAATGGAAAAGAGTATTTCATTTATATGTATGTATGTATGTATATTTGATTTCTATACATGATGTAATCCAAAATTGGGTTTGGTTTTTTACAGGGTAAGGATGTTAAGAAACGACACTCTTGCTTTGATCATACACCTGAAGAGGCATTCAAATCCATCTTCAAGATCCTGAATAAACAGCTCCAAGTCTTTTAGCTGGTTTTGCATCTCAAGATTTATGATCTCAGATTTGGTTATTCCGAAGGATTTCAAAGCAACATCAACCTTTTCGAATTCATTCACGTTCCTTCCAGCATCTTCGCACGCTATTCTTCTTTGATGCAATAGTTTCGAAACTGATAACCAACTTCTAGGCTTTGGTCCGGAGATGAGAGATAACAAATCCTCAAACATAGAACAAGTCACTGCTTCAATCTCCTTCAGCATGCTAACAGTTTCTGAAGGCGAGACTGTGTTTTTCCTTTGTATGACCTTCACGTTTCCCAATGCCTTGTGGATAGTCTTTTTGGCAACTTTCCTGGAGCTCATGTATTTCCCCACTTCACTTACGATCTCGGCTTCACCGATTTTCCTTCGACGCAAAGCCGATTGAAGTTCACTTGCGTTTTCTTTTGTTTGCAGCACAATATCTTTAGCAGTGCTGCAAAGGTCGAGGAGTCTAAGAGAACCATCCAACAACTCATCAGCACATTCGTGGGCTAAAGCATGGTGGGACAGAGGCAACTGAAGAAATTTAACAACACAATCATACAAATCTTGAAAGCCATTTAGTTTATGGCTTATTGATGATGATGAAGTAGATGCCTCTTTAGAAGCCCTCAATCTATTCAAATGCTCATTAACTTCTGTTGCTAGTGGGTGTTGTCTAGATGAGCGGGGGAAACTGTTGGATCGAGTGGCTGCCATTTTTTTTTGTTCTGAGCAAAGAAGCCTATTTGTTGAATCAACGTTTCTTGCAATTTTCACTGAAATACTAGGCATCTGCTCCCAAGTTATATATATGTATATTCATATCAATTCACGGAGACAAAGGGAACCTCAAATGCTTCTTCTATCTGCTAATGTTGACATGATTAATTAAGATCTCGATAAAAGGGTGGCAGCAATGTTCATGAAATGTCTCCCCTCTACCATCTCTCCAGCTCACTATCCAAGAACTTTAATATATATATCCTTGCCATTTCTTTGCACACGTTGAAACCATCCTAGTTGCCAACGCACGGGAGTTGGTGACATTTTTCAAATATATTAAGGAAAAACAAACAACCAATTCATTATTTCCACGTGTGTGTTAGCACTTACCATTATTTTTCATGCAATTTGATAACCAAGTAAAGAAGGGTCTGAAGTTGAACAAGATCCACTTTCTGATCCTTGCTTCCTTTTCCCCTAACATAAGAAAATTTTATGATTAACATAATATCCAATTAGCATCTTTTCATTGCCATCTTCCATGTGATAAACTGACGGGCATGGAGTTTTTAATTTTTAGCAAGTCTTCCATTGTTTTCAGTGGGACAAGAGGAATCGTGGCAGGTCACATATTCATAGAAATGTTTCCTGAGATATTCCAAGATACCAGTAGTGATGACGAGGCTCAATAATTCAACTTGGGAAAATTAAAGGTAGGTTTAAGTTACTGGGATTGGGGTGTAAGTTTTGGATATTAGCATGTGCTGGATAAAAGTATTTTTCAAGTTTTTTCTTGCTCGTGGTTGAATATGTTTGAAGTAAAAAATTACTGCAACCATTTTGGAAATATAACTAAATGATTTCACAAGAGGTAGAATTTTGAGAAAGAAGATTGTATAATCTTTGTATTTCTTTTCTATTGTATAACCCCGTAAAATTACAGTATATATGTACAACTGCGGTGCCAATATTTAACAGCTGATGATATTAAGAACAGTAACTCTAGTTTTGATCATACGCCTGGAGAGGGTTTCAAGGCCTTCTTCAAGATCTTGGATGCCCAACTCTGAGCCTTGAAGCTCCTTTTGCACGTTCTCGACATGCTTCATGTTTTCAGATTTGGTGCAGGAACGCACTGCAGCTTCAGCACTCAAAATTTCATTTGCTTTCTGTTCTTCCTCGCACATTACTTTCTTCTGGTGCATTAGCTTCGAAACCAGCGGCCAACGGCTCGATTTTGATTCTGCCTCTGGCCCTGAAATAAAGCACAATACGGATTCTAGCACGCTGATGGTAACTGCTTCTACATCTCTTAAGACGCTAATCACAGCTCCATTCTCGCCAGGAGTACTGAGTTTATTCTGTATATGCTTCAAGTTCTTTAACGCCTTGCAGATTTCCTTTTTCATGGCTTTCCTAGATGTCAAGTATTTCCTAAAATCATTAGCAAGCCCTTCGGCTCCACGTCTTCTGCGCAAAATTGATTGAAGCTCTCGTGTGCATTCCTTTGTCTGCAACAAGGCATCCTTAGCAGTGGTACATACATCCAAGAGCATGAGAGATCCATCCAAAAGCTCTTCAACCATTTCCCTTTGCTTCTCTTGGTCGAGAGCTTGTTGGGTGAGGGGAAATTGAAGCAATACATCAACACATTCATGCAAATCCTGAAGACCACTTAGATTGTGGCCTATGGATGATGATGTGGAGGCTGATTGAGATGCCCTCAATCGGTTCAAGTTCTCGTCGATTTGTGAAACGATGGGGTGTTGCCTTGTGGGCAAGCTGTTTGATCGAGCATGGTAAGAGGCTGCCATTTTCTTGTTATGCAAAAGCGATATGTGTTTTCAACTCTGCTTAGCTATTTGCTGTAGTCCCCTTACCATCTGCTCAACATATATATTACAGGTTGAGGGCAGACACGAGGAATCTCAACCATTTTAAATATCAATTGGAAGCAAGCAACATGAACTAACATGATCTCGATCCCCATAACTATCGCCAAAATGTTTCTGCTGTGTCTCCTCTCCACAATCACAACAACTCATCACCCTTCGGTAGCAACAAACACTACTAGTTTTCAATGCCATAATATCCATATATACAAATATTATATAATAATGCGCATGGTGGTACTACATTCAATGCCTTGTATTAATGAATCATTTGCTTTTAACTTGTCTCGTCTTCTTCTTGTTATTGCTGTCTTGTTGATTAGGTTCTGCAAGGAGGCAAGATACGCTTGCTTCTAACAATTTATTTTTTTTTATGCAGCAACACATGTATGGGAATGAAATTATTTCTTTATTATTATTACTACTGTTTTTTTAGCCAATGCTAGTCCTTTAGCCGGTTTTGCAACTCAACATGATGTGTTCATCTCCTGACCCACAACCAGCATCAACATTTTCAAATTCATTAATGTCTTGTTAAAGGTGATAACAAACAGTAGTATGTATGTTATCCGAATGAAATACAACAGCTACAAATGCACGTATGTTGTCCGGATGAAGTACGTTTTTGTAACAAATGACCTGTATATGATTTGACAGAAAACTTTTTGACTGGATAAAGATGGTCAAGTACTTTCCAATTTTAGACAGGTCCTAGGATATCATTTGGATGCATTTAATGTTTGTTCACTTCTTCAAGTTAAAAATATTGTTCTTCAAATGTAATAGTACTATATATGTACATCATATATTATTGTAAGAAGATAGAAAATTTTATTCTCTCAATTTCTCATTTTTAGCTTTTGTTTTTCTGTTGTTTTCCTTGCAACTCTCAAGTCTTTGAATCTCAAACTTATTTCATATTTTATTTGGAATTATTGCTTTGTTGCTCTAGCTTCAACAAGAGCTTCATATTTCATTCGGATAACTTGGTTCTGTTTTTCTTCCGGTGTGAAAAAACCAACAAATGGTAACAAGAGCCTAAGTCTTCGAGGACCTTGGTTGTGTTTTGTTTGTGAGTGACTTGTGCTTGAGAGAAAAGAAGCAGAAGCTGTTTTTTGTTGGTCTCACTACACCAAAACAGGTTTTTAGCGGCGTTTGAATGAAAAACGCCACTAAAGAATGAGCATTAGTGGCGCTTTTTAAAAACAACACTTCAAGTATTAGCGGCGTTTTTAAAAAACGTTGCTATATGTACACCTTTAGCGGCGCAAAAAAATTAACACAACGCTACCGTTTTGTATTGAGCCTTTAGTGGCGCTTTTTAATGACGCCACTAAAGATCGATTATTAGCAGCACTTTTTTGAAAACGCAGCTATATGTACACCTTTAGCGGCGCCTTTTAGAAAACGCCGCTAATGCTTGATCTTTAGCGGCATTTTTGAAAGAACGCCGCAAAAGAATTTTGCAAAACGACGCTTTTAGTGGCTTTAGCGGTGCTTTTCAAAAACGCCGCTAAAGATCAAGCATTAGCGACGCTTTTTTAAGAAACACCGCTATAATTACACCTTTAGCGGCGCCTTTTAAAAACGCCGCTAATGCTTGATCTTTGGTGGCGTTTTTTCAAAAAACGCCGCAAAAAAATTTTGCATAACGCCTTCGTTTTGTATTGAGCTTTTAGTGGCTTTAGCGGCGCTTTTTGAAAAACGCCACAAGAAATGAAAAAATTAAAATACTATTATTTAAAATAGTTTTAAAGATTTTTGGTATATGACTTATTGTTTTTTAATTTATATGTTAAATATTTTCTTATATAATTGTAAAAGAGATAGTATTAATTTTAAAATATTGAATTAATTATCATTATAGTTTAGGGTTTACGATATATGGTTAAGGGTTTAATATTTATGAGTTACTATTTTAAGGTTTATGGATTATGGGTTTAGGGATTA
Organism: Gossypium arboreum; assembly: GCF_025698485.1. Lineage (NCBI taxonomy): Eukaryota > Viridiplantae > Streptophyta > Magnoliopsida > Malvales > Malvaceae > Gossypium > Gossypium arboreum. The sequence goes on from NC_069081.1 coordinate 6,844,689, forward strand.
TGGTTTAAAGGTGATTTAAGGGTTGGGGTTTAAGGTTTAGGTGTTAGGGGTTAAGGGTTAAGGGTGAGGGGGTTTATAGTTCATGGTTTATGTTTTAGGATTTATGGTTTAGGGTTTAGGGGTTAAGAGTTTAAGGTTTAGATTAGTTAGTGTTTTTTAATTTATATGATAAATATTTTATTATATAATTATAAAAGAGATAGTATTAATTTTAAAATATTGAATTAATTATCATTATAGTTTAGGGTTTATAGTTTAGGGTATATGGTTTAGGGTTTAAAGTGTATGAGTTATTATTTTAAGGTTTATGGATTATGGGTTTAGGGATTATGATTTATGGTTATGTAAGAGATAATTTCCCCATTTTCCCTAATCCGAATCCTTAAAATAATCACCCATTTTTCCCCAATTCGAAATCCAAAATCCCTGGTAAATGTTTCTTTTTCTAACAATGGTTTAGTGTGCAATTGTATACATGAACTTTAATTTGATCCAATTCTTGTAAATTATTAACACAATTATTGATCTAACATCATTTTATATTTATATATTGCATACATAAATATCTATATTTATCCAATGAAATATATATTGATGTATTTATTTTTTAAAATGTGTATGATTAAATCAAAATTAAAGTTTTAACTATACATTTAAACCACAATTAGAATTTCACGTCTACAATTACACATTAAACCAAAATTCATATATAATTACGAGATGTATCTCTATCAAAATTTAAGTGTATACATATAATTAAATGCCATTTATATAAAAATCTAAACAACTAATGCGAACCATACTTAAAAGAATAATGCTAGTATTATTGTGTCATTTTGTATTTTTAAATTCATCGATTTCATTTTCAAGTTTCCTTTTGTATTTTATAAGATAATTTAAAATTATAAAAAATCTTCAAAAAAATTTAAAATTTAAAAATTAAAAATTAAAAATTAAAAATTAAAATTAAAAATTAAAATTAAAAATTAAAAATTAAAACTTAAAAATTAGAAAATAAAAATAAAAAACTTAAAATTTAATATTTAATATTTTAGTTCATATTTCAGTTAAAAGTTCAATATTCAAAATTTAAAAAATTCTAAAAATGATAATCTCAAAGCACAAAAATTTATAAGAAAAAATAGAAAAAAAATATATTAGAAATGAAAAAAAATCATAATTGAGCAATAGTGGCGTTTTTGGGTAAAACTCCACAAAAAATTGAACTATAGTGACGTTGTCGAAACCATTTTTAAATCGAGTTTTGGGAAAATGGGAATCGACTCTAAGAAAAAACGAAAACGGGAGTTGCCACCAATCTTTTTAGGTGTGATTGGATCACCTTTAAAACATTTTGTTTTAAAATCATTAGTTTTGGTCTACGAAATAGAAAAACGGGTTCGGGAGTCAGTTACGTACGAGGAAGGATTAGCACCCTCGTAACGCCCAAAAATTGGTACCTAATTAATTATCAATGTCTTTAAGGTCGGAAATTTAAAAATTTTAAGATGCAATCCTCTTTTAAATATTTTGATTTTGAAAATTGGGGTTCACTTTATCAAAATATTGATGCTAAGTTAGCATTTTGGGAAATCCCTATCTCGAAAATAACAAAACGCCATATCCAGTAAGTTAGGACACAACACCTTGCAATTCCAAGACAGTTACTTGTATATTGAAAACCTTTAAAAACTTAGAAGGGTGCTTGACTATTCGAACTCAACGAGAAACGTCGCAACCCAATAAGTTAGGGCACTACTTTTCTCGAAGCTTCCAAACGCCAAGCATTGCCTTTTTATTTTTGAAAACTTTGAAGTCTCTTTTTTTAAAAAAACCGATGCATGATGGAACATATTATCATTATGGAATAGAATATTGCAATAATAAGTGAATAAAACATGCTTTTAAACGATACAATGGTAATCATACAAAGATCATATACTATGTACATACAGTAACATCATATATACAGAGATACACATAGCATATATTTAAAATAAGCAAAAACATACAAATATACAAAGTAATAATTAAGAAATGATGCATGATATACAATTTAATATATATAAAAAAAAGTATCAATGTACATGCTCGTAAAATATAACATCAACTAATAATTAGAAAATGACATTTAATACATAAATGATATATACAATATAAAAATACATAAAAGAATTAGTATATACATAATATAAAATAAAGTGAGTAATTGTTAACAAAAATATACTTATAATACAAATACAAGTATGATAGTTAATAATAATTTAAAAATAGTATTTAATATACAATATATAAGATAAAAAAATTATAAAAGAATAATAATTATATAAAACAAAAATATAATGATTTAAAAAAAATAATCTATAAAGCACCCATGACTATGCGCTGATGGGGCTAGTGCTGGATTGTAGCACATGACGATTCTGGCGTGATTCTCGCGCTGATGGTGGCGTGATGCATGGTGGCGAAGTTGAGGGGTCACGGTGCACTGATGAAGGCGACGATTGAGCCACTGGACCTGAAAAGTCGTGACCTTTGGAACCTCGAAGCATCTAGAATCCCCCTTTGTGGCGCCTAACTTCTCAGAGAGCCCTAGGGTTTCCAGATCCATTTACTGTTTTGGGCCTCTTGGGCCCCGTGTTTCCTTGGGTCAAGGATATTAGATCATCCAGTGTAAATGGGTCTGAGTATTTAAATCTGGGCTTGGGTGTAATGGGTTGTGGGGTTAAGTGTTTTATTTTTTGGTTTTGTACATGAACCCTTTTTAATGGACTGTTAAATAAATATTTATTTATTTATTTTCTTTTGTTTTGTTTGAGCCCGGTCAAATATGGGCTATTACAGTTGTCCCTCTTTGCTCATTGCTATGTAACAGGAATCGAGCAAAGACTTAGAAAACCAAATTTGACCGGTCTTTATCAAATCATGGTCTTTAATCTGCTCGATGCAAACTCAAGATTGCCATATTGATATCTTCGATCTGCTCTCCGCCGAACACAGAGACGCCAAATCTGCTTCTTCGATTTGTTCTCTGACAATACAGAGATGCCAAATCATCTTAGATTTGCTTTAGCGTAAACACGCGAAAACCAAATCAGCTATGTCTTCAATTTGTTCCTTGTAAGCACAAGGATACCAAACCATCTTGGATCTTGCTTCAGTGAAATCATCTGAAGGTGAGATCTGCTATGTGTTTGCCCTTCGTCGAATATGGAGACGCCAAACTTCAATTTGTTCTCTGACAATACAGAGATGCCAAATCATCTTAGATTTGCTTTATCGTAAGCACGTGAAAGCCAAATCAGCTATGATTTCGATTTGTTCCTTGTAAACACAAGGATGCCAAATCATCTTGGATCTGCTTCAGTATAAACATATGAAGGCCAGATCTGCAATGTGTCTGCTTTCCACCGAATATGGAGACGCCAAACTCCGATTTGTTCTTTGACAATATAGAGATGCCAAATCATCTTAGATTTGCTTCAACGTAAACACGTGAAAGCTGAATCAGCTATGTCTTCGGTTTGTTCCTTGTAAGTACAAGGATGCCAAACCATCTTGGATCTTACTTCCGCCAGATCTGCTATGCTGCGGCCTATTACCCTACTGCTTAGGGGATTAAGGTGTGCCATCTTTGATAACCTGTAGAATGATTATGCTTGATAATTAGGATGCTATGATCGAAGTGAGTTAAATGTTCCTAATTAAACATGCTATGATGTAAAATGTTGTGAATATGACCCCTATCCTAAACGTCATCACTCATTCCTTCTTTTGTTTCTTCAAAGTATCAATTTTGCTCAACCTGTAGGCCTGTTCCCTTCTTCTCATGCTACGATCCACTGAGAATGTCTGTAAGACAATCTTTCCTTAAAATTGAATCGCTGGTTTTGTCTATTTTCCTTTTAGACTGGAAGAAGAAATCCCTCGAGTTCCTTCATCCCTTACTTACGTGAATTTCTCGAACAATTATCCTATTTTAGTTTCTTGTATTATCTAGAATTTCCAGAGTAATGCGCAAAACTTCGTTTGTGAACATATTTAGTTCGTCTATCATTATTTCAATGCAACATACTTAAAGAATAATGGAAGATAAATAAATCTCTAAGAATAATTGGATTTGAATGAATTATCAAAAAGATACAAAGGGAATTAATCTGAAAGCCTATCTTTAAGAAGAAATAGAATCTAAAGATAGCAAACAAGATAAAAGTTAAATACCCAAGATATCTCTGCTTGAGTATCTATACACCAGCTCCATGAAGTCTTTCTTGAGTTCAACATGTGTTTAAAAGATCCAAAGTACTCTGTTGATACCCCAATATGTAACGTGCTTCGCTCTTTATTGAATCAAATATAGCAAGATCACTGTGTACTTTTCAAAATTTGAGCTGCCCTTTTGGGTTTTCAACTCAAAACCCCTTTGGTCACAAGGTGCCCTTTGCGGGTTTTCACCTTGGCCTCTCCGTTTTTTTTTTAAATCTCAAGGCGCCCTTTACGGGTTTTCACCTTGGATTCTCTTCTCCTTTAGACAAAGTATTTTTTAACTGAGTCTGAGTTTACTGGGTTGGGTAAACTTTTCCCATCCATTTCCGTTAAGATCAATGCAGCACCAGAGAAAGCTTTCTTCACAACATACGGCCCTTCCCAGTTCAACATCCATTTTCCCCTAAAGTCCTTTTGAATAGGAAGGATCTTTTTCAGTACAAGGTCTCCTTCGTGGAACTCTCTTGGTCGAACTCTCTTCTCATAAGCTTGCATCATTCGCTTCTGATACATCTGACCATGTCGAATGGCTTTTAGCCTCTTTTCCTCAATCAAGTTTAACTGGTCATACTAGGATTGAACCCATTCAGCTTCATCTAACCTTATCTCTGTCAAAATTTGAAGAGAATGTATTTCTACTTCAATAGGTACCATGGCTTCCATCCCATAAACTAACGAGAATGGGGTTGCCCCAGTAGAGGTTCTGACAGATGTTCGATAGGCCAAGAGTGCAAACGGTAACTTCTCATACCAATCTCTATAGGTCTCAGTCATCTTCCCCACTATTTTCTTAATGTTCTTGTTGGCGGCTTCCGCTGCCCCATTCATTTTTGGACGATAGGGGGAATAATTGTGATGCTTGATCTTGAACTGATCACAAACCTCTGCTATCGTTTTGTTGTTCAAGTTCAATGCATTGTTAGATATGATCTTCTTAGGCATTCCATACCGACAAATGATCTCTTTCTTCAAGAATCGACTCACTGCTGACTTAGTAACATTCGTATAAGAAGTGGCCTCTACCCATTTTATAAAATAGTCAATTACCACGAAGATAAGCCGATGTCCATTCGAAGCTTTCGATGATATTGGTCCAATAACATCTATGCCCTACATGGAGAAGGGCCATGGAGAAGTCATAACACGCAAAGGTGAAGGTGGAACATGAATTCTGTCCCCATAAATCTGACACTTATGTTATTTCTTGGTATAGTTGATACAGTCCCCTTCCATAGTGGCCCAATAATAGCCAAACCTCATGATTTGCCTTGCCATCAAGAACCCATTTGTATGCATCCCACATACACCTTTATGAACTTCTTCTAAAATTAGCTTAGCTTCTACAGCATCAACACATCTCAAAAGTACTTGGTCTTTCCGTCTCTTGTACAGGATATCTTCGTCTAAGACATAGTCGCAAGCTAACCTCCTCAAAGTTCGTTTGTCATTTTTACTGGCCTGTTCAGGGTATTTACGATCTATCACATATCGCAATATATCTTGATACCAAGGGTTATTGTCATTTCCTTCCTTCTCAATGTTACAACAATGAGCTGGAGCCTCGTAGACACTCATTTGGATTGGCTTCATCTCTTCTTCTTTATTCTCCTTGATCATTGAGGCCAAGGTTGCTAAAGCATCTGCCATCTGATTTTTGTCTCGTGGGAGATAATTAAAGGTGCTGTCATCAAACTCCTCAAGTAACCCCAAAACTACCTTTTGATAATTGATCAATTTAGGGTCCCTTGTCTCCCATTCGCCTCTAAGCTGATAAACTACCAACGCAGAATCTCCAGATACTTCTAGGGTTTTTATACCTCGCTCTATAGCTGCTTGAAGTCCCATGATGCGTGCTTCATACTCAACCATATTGTTCGTGCAATCAAAGTCCAGCTTGCACGTGAACGGGTAATGATTGCCATTCGGGATACCAAGACTACCCCAATTCTATTTTCGACTGCATTAGAAGCCCCATCAAAATTGAGCTTCCAAGGAGAATCTTTGGTCATTGCTATACACATTAACTCCTCATTTGGAAAATTAAAATTCAATGGCTCATGATTCTCTAGAGCCCTACTGGCCAAGAATTCTGCTACCGTACTTCCTTTTATAGCCTTCTGACTTATGTAGACTATATCAAATTCTGAAAGAAAAATTTGCCATCTCGCCATTCTCCCATTTAGAGTCGTTGACTCCATCATGTATTTCAATGGATCAAGCTTTAAGATGAGCCAAGTGGTATGGTATAGCATGTACTGTCTTAATCTCCGACTTGTCCAAATCAGCACACAACATAACTTTTCAATTGGTGGGTATCTCATCTCACAGTCAGTGAATTTCTTACTAAGATAATAAATTGCCTTCTCCTTTTTTCCCGACTCGTCATGCTGGCCAAGCACACACTCCATAGAATTACTGAACACTGATAAGTACAGTATCAACAGTTTATCTGGGCTTGGTGGAGATAATACCAGAGCATTCAACAAATACTGCTTGACCTTTTCAAAGGCATTCTGGCACTCCTCATCCTAAGTATCTTGATTGTGCTTTCTGAGGAGGCGAAAGATAGGATCGCATTTCTCGGTCAGTTGTGAAATGAACTGAGCGATGTAATTTAACCTTCCTAGGAATCCTTGAAATTCCTTCTGAGTACGTGGTGAAGGTAACTCTCATATGGCTCTGACCTTGTCTGAGTCGACTTCAATTCCCCTTTCACTGACTACGAAGCCTAATAACTTTCCCGATCTGGCTCCAAATGTACACTTTGCTGGATTGAGCTTCAACTGAAATTTTCTCAACCTCAAGAACAATCTTCTCAAGACCTCAATGTGCTCTTTTTTTGTATGTGACTTTGAAATCATATTATCAACGTATACCTCAATATCCTTATGCATCATGTCGTAGAATAAGTTTACCATGGCCCGTTGGTATGTTGCCCCTGCATTCTTCAGTCCAAACGGTATTACTTTGTAGCAAAAAGTGCCCCATAAGGTTATGAACGTCGTTTTATCCATGTCCTCTGGATGCATCTTTATCTGATTGTATCCTGAGAAACCATCCATGAAGAAAAACAACGAATATCCTGCTGTGTTGTCCACCAAAGTGTCTATGTGTGGCAGAGGGAAATTATCTTTGGGGCTAGCTCTATTTAAATCTCTGTAATCAACACACATTCGTACCTTCCCATCTTTTTTAGGAACTGGTACAATGTTAGCTACCCATTCGGAGTATTTCACTTCTTGCAAGAATCCTGCATCGAACTGCTTCTTGACTTCGTCCTTTATTTTCAGAACAATATCCGGCCTCATTCTTCGCAATTTCTGTTAGACTGTTTCCAATCCTATCTTATCAGAAGACGATGTACTACAATGTCGGTACTCAATCCGGGCATATCCTGATATGACCAGGCGAAGATATCCTTGAACTCTTGAAGCAACTCAACCAGACCATGCCTTGTGTCCTCGGTAATCAGTGTTCCAATTTTTAACTCCTTCCCCTTCTCTAAGGCTATATTCTCTACTGCCTCTTTCTCATGTGGCATGATTTGTTTCTCCTTCTACTTTACCATTCTTAACAGATCAAGAGATACGTCATAATCTTGAACATCTTCAAAATCCTGAGGTTCCTCTAAACACATGTCTTGCTCGCAAGAGAAATCAGGAGTTGCAGTATCGGTGTTCATATCATTGATATCTAGGGACCTGTAGGGGTATGAAAGAATATACAAAGAATGAATGAATCTAAGAATGATTGTTTATGTGCTATGAATAAAAGAATAAGAATTGCCAAAATTTAAAGGAATATTGGTTGATAAAAATGAAACAATACTCGTTTAAATTGATAAAAGTTATTTTTTATTTAAATAATAATAGATGAACATAAGCCTATTTTTACAAACGTAATCTTACTACTCCTAGGCCGTAGAGTAACAGACATGTCTCGAGAATTACTCTGAAAAATTCTTAAAGACTACAGGAAGGTCTTCCGCATTCCAATTGTTCAGAGAGCTCCCCGGTTCGTAAGGGCGAATGCCCTCGAGGCTTCCTTACTCCAATCCTTCATCGTGTATAGCATTAATTTGATGACTCTCTTCTACCAGTAATCCTCTCGACTTAAAGGATTTGGATATAGGTGGGAATGTCATCGGTTCCCACTCCACTTCTCCTCCGTTCAAACTCGTCTTTCTTCTCGTTTGGCACTTCTCAATCTCTTGCCTCTTGTGCTTATGGTCTGGCTTGAAGCCCAAACCAAAGCAATCTTTCTTTTCAATTAGTTTTGGGATTTGAATCCCTCCTTGCAACTGTCTTCCTAGTCCTTTTCCTGGCAATGTCCCTTTCCCCATCATAATTTGCAGGGCCATCCTTGTGGCTCTAGACATTTTGGGTACCGGCACCTCACTTCCTTCCAAAATGAAGGTTGCATTGATGATTTCTAAAGAGCGAAAAGAACACTCAATAGTTTCTTCATTCGCCTTGACATAAGGGGCCTTGCTAGTGATTGCTGTTATAATATCCTCTTCAGCATTGATGGTTATTAACCGTCCATCTGTCACTAACTTCAATTTTTGGTACAAAGAGGAAGGCATTGCTCCTGCCGAGTGTATCTATGGTCTCCCCAATAAACAATTATAGGAGGGTTTGATATCCATCACCAAGAAATCAACTTCATATGTATTTGGCCCAATTTCCAAAGGGATGTCGGTTCGTCCCATCACTTTCCTTTCAATTCCATCAAAGGCTCTTACCACGTTGTGACATGTTTTCATATGCGAACTGTCAATGGGTAATCTGTTCAATGTGGATAGTGGAAGGACATTTAAAGCAGATCCGTTATCAACGAGTACACTTGGCAGCGTGTGTCTTTTACACCGAGTAGTTATGTGCAAGGCTTTAGTTGACCCTATGCCCCCAGGTGGAATTTCATCGTCTTTGAAGTAGATAAAATTCTTAGCACTGATATTGTCTACCAATCGGTCCAACTTGTTAACGGATATGTCATGGGTGACATATGTTTCGTTAAGTACCTTCAAAAATGTATCCCGATGCACTTCAGAACTCAAAAGTAAGGCTAATACTGATATACGTGCCGGCTGCCTACGAACTGATCAACCACACTGTACTTGCTATGCTTAAGGAATTGAAACTCCTTATCCTCATCTTCCTTTACCGGCTCCTTGATAGGCATTTCAACCTCTTTCTTCTTTTCAATATCAACATCCTTTGTTTTTATGGGCTCCACTATGATGCCCCCCCATCATAACGCTTCCTACTTCGCGTATGGGAACCTTCATTTTGCTTGTTCCTAGATGCACTGGCTATGCTTTCCCCCTAAGGTACTGTTACACTATAGTCATAGCTCCATGGCACCCCATTGTCATCCTTGTAAGGAAGAGGAGTGGTTTATGGATGACGACCTTGGGCCCGGTTCGCGCCCCTACTTCATTATTCCCCGGCAAGGAAATAATAATTCTTGGTCGGCTAGTTCCTTGTTGTTCATTTTTCAGCATGCATATTTGTCTTTCGCAAGAACTACCCTTAAAAATCTGTAGCTCTTTGTTAAACATAAAGCCTTGCACCATGGCCTTGAACTTTTCACAATTTTGGATCATATGACCCATCTCTCCATAGAATTCACAATAATTCTCTATTCCTCTTCTACCTTTCCCAGAGGTCAACATACTTCTCTTCACTATCTCCTCCCATATTACTTTTATAGGTGTCTCACCTCAGCAGTATCTTTCTTGATTTTTCCTTCCCTGGTTTCATCAATGGCATTCACTCCTTGATTGCCATGATCTGGTAACAAATTTTCAGCATTAGGGGTATTATCGAACCTCATAACCCCTATTTCGATAAGCCTCTCCACGACCTTCTTGAATCCGGTGCAGTTTTCAATCGAATGCCCAGGTATTCCCGCGTGATATTCGCATTTAGCATTTGCATCATACTATTTTGGGTACGATGGCTGTAGCGGTTTCAAGTGAAATGGAGCAATGGCATGTGCATCGTATAAGCTTTGATAAAGCTCACGATACGTCACAGGGATAGGCGTGAATTGCATCCTCTCCGAATTCTGTCTTGTACCTGATTCCTGACTTTAAGTACTTTGTTGCTCAACCGCAGCTGCTTTGGGTTGACCAACTGTGATGGTCCTCAAGTTGAGGCTATTCATATTATTCACCTCGTTGTCCTTTCTCCTTAGGGCAGATCTTTTAGCCATTTCCCCCTCAATTTTACCGCCCCTTACAGCATTCTCAATCATCTCTCCTGCCATAACTATATCCGCGAAACTTTTTGTGGTGCTTCCAATCATATGAGTGATGAATGGCGCCTTCAGAGTGTTGATAAATAACATGATAGTCTCCTTTTCTAACAATGGTGGTTGTACTTGCATTGCCACCTCCCTCCATCGTTGTGCATATTGCTTAAAACTTTCATTAGGCTTTTTCTCCATGTTTTGAAGTGTGATCCTTTCTGGTGTCATATCAATCACATGGTTGTACTGTTGCATGAAGGCCTGCACCAGATCTCTCCATGAACTGATTCTTGCGCGGCTCAACTGATTGTACCATCTAGCCGCTGCTCCTACTAAGCTGTCTTGAAAACAATGGATCAATAATTGATCATTGTTCACATGCCCAGTCATTTTCCTACAAAACATTGTTATGTGTGCCTCTGGGAAAGTAGTCCCGTTGTACTTTTCAAACTCTGGCATCTTAAATTTATGAGGAAGCACCAAATCTGGGACCAAACTTAAGTCTTTGGCATCAATCCCATGATGATTTCCAGCGCCTTCCAAAACCCTAAACTTCTCCTCCAACCACTTGCAACAATCCTCCAATTGTTTCGCGGATTCGGTTGCCATTTTTTCCTTCTCCATCAGATCTAGATTAGGAGTGATAGGGTTGATCAGGCTATTACCCAAATTATTTCCCAACCCAGATGGGAAATTCACGGGGATCCCAGCATCAACCAGCCAGTGTTGAGACCTCACAGTGACAGATGGCCTTCTAGGAGGTGCCTCGGTTTGCAGTGATACATGAGGCGGAGTAAAGCCTGGAGGAGGACCTTCATTCTCCTCTTCAGTGATTGCCATGGGAGCTTTTCCTTTATCAGTGGCCCTCAACAGCTGAGCCATTTCAGCCATCATATTCCTCTGAGCCTTTAGCATTTGTTCACTCATTTCATTCTGCATTTTGGCCAACTGCTCTTGCAATTGGTCTTGCATATCCTTTTGTAATTGCTTGAACCTTTGATCCATACTCTTAGTTTTAGTGCGAATGCCGTAGGGATGTGTGATTTCCAGATTTTCTTTTCTACCTTCGAAACTAAACTTTAACTAATTAGGGTCTTTCTATAACTTTGAATGTAAACGATGCGATGAAATGCTATGAGATGCAAATGCATGAATGCAAAAAGATATCGATTCTGGTTCAACTTCATTTAGAAAACTTTATTTAGAAAAAGAATATCTTTACATATAAGAGGATTACAAATACGCTTTCACCTTAATGCCTAAAGTTTTAACTCTATCTAATAAAAGGGCTAACTCTCGGCCTATATTCGACGACGATGAATACATCAGACTCAATACATCAGCTCGTATTGCCAAGTCTTGCACATATTCAGCAACCTCTCGAATTTAGGGTACGGCTTCACCAATGACGTGATCTCTTTCTTTGACCTGTCCTCTAAACTGATGAAGCTCTCCCTTCAGATAATCTTCTCGCGCCTCGAGCTGCTCAACCCGAAGTTCACCATCATGCAATGCCATTTCCAAATCCTCAACCTTACTTTTTAGCTCCTTTAACTCGACCGTAGAGTCATGGTTTTGATGCCAACGAAGGGATCTTCCAAGCTCAGTTACCTTGGTCTTCAACCCTTTATTCTCTTCCTCTAACGCCAAATTCTGCGACCGCATTTCTTGGAATTTCCTCTCCTAATACTCGGCTCTAGCCTTTTCCTCTTAGACCTCTTTTTGCAACTGATCTAAAGATCCTCCTACTCTCACTCTCCTCAAGGATACTTGTGTCTTTTCGTAATGCTCCTTTAGATCGTCTCGATCTTCCTCAATCTTCTTCTTTTCTTTCCTCTCTTTCTCGACCTCCATCTTTTGAACGTCGACGTCCAAGCTCAAGTACATCTTTTCTTCTTCGAGCTTTGCTACCCTCTTCTCGAACTCCAAGTTCTTTCTCTCGAACTCTTGCTTCATAATTTCTAACTCTGAGGGCATTACTTGTAAATATACCTCTATCGGTCTAGCTCCTTCCACGCTTAGCTTTGGGATGTTATCATTAACCCTTTGCATTTCCATTCGACGTATTCTGGTGTCGTAGCAGGGCTAATAGCTACTCCTTTCAACTAAAAAGTCTTATTCCAAGCACTAGAAACCTCGCTAACCTTCCTCTTGTAATCGGCTCCTTTATATACAAACTCACTTTGAGCTAACCCCTAAGTCGTTGGTATGAACTGTCTCAATCCATGCTGCCTCAGCACGAGCAAAGGGGCATAACCAATGGCACCCCAAATTCCCAACAGAGGGACCCAATCAAAACTGCTGTATCGGTAAAGAATCTCACCAGGAATCATCCACAGAGCCCTCCACTCAACATCTTTCGACTGAAGGTTCTAAAGTAGCGCTATCCAATTCTCTTCTGGAACATCAACTCTCCTAGTTGAAGCTACTATGTCCTTCAACGGTGAATAATCCTCGAAGAAGACCCGACAAACCACCCTATCTATCAATCGAAAATAACTGTAGAACCAAGCTAAAAGTAACTGAGCACAACCAACAAACCTGCCTGCACCAGCCCTCTTACATGCGTCTAAGGACCTGAACGTCTCTGCCAAAATCGCAGGGACAGAAGTGACCCTTTTACTGAGTCGATGAAAAAGATCCGTGGTTGCCTCATCTACATATCCCAAAGCCCTAGGAAAAACCATCAGTCCATACAAACTTAAAGCAAAAACATCTACCTTCTTCGTCTCATCAGGGTGTGTCAGAATCAGATCTTTCAAAGCGTCCCACGAAATGCACTTGCACTCACCCTTCTCTTTAATTCTAGCCGTAATCCACTGCTCGCTCATCCCCGTAATAGTCATCAATTTCTTCCAAAAGGTAGGGACACAAGCAGCTCGAGAATAGATCCTATCATTCTGAAACCTGAGACAACAAAGTAAGACAGCGTACTCTTCCATAGTAGGTACCAAGTCTACTTCCCCAAAAGTGAAACAACTATACGCCGGGTTCCAAAACTGAGCAAGGGCTCAGAATAAGTGCTCGTCTACCTGAACATCGAGCAAGAAAGGTAAGTCTCTGTAATTATCGTAGAATAACTGCTTGGTCTTTTTACCCCACTGATCCCAAATTTCCTTAAGCTCTTGGAGATTATTCTACGTGACACCAATACGAGTGTAATCCGATAGCTCTGACACGTATCCCATAGCTATACTATCTGTAATGGCCTAAATTCAAGGTTATCGGAACAATGGTTTCGTAACCATAGATCCGATTTAAAGAAAAATTTATTTTAATATTTTTGCTTGAAAATTTATATGATAGGAAAATCGTATGAAAATATTGATAGGAAAATTTTATCGATTTAGTGATTAGTTAGAAAAAGAAATTATTGAAGAAATTGGGTAAAATAAGGTATCGGGACCTCTATCTCGTAAACCGAGTCAAAAATAATTTTATAAATATTTATGAAATGTTATTAATGTGGTATTAAAATTTAGTTAGGAAATTTTAATGTTTGGGTAGTCAATTAAATGAAAAGGACTGAATTGTAATAGGTGTAAAAGTTGCTAGAGTGATTAAATAGCTTATTAGTCTAATGAGAAAGGATTTAAAAGGCAATTAGACCCAAAAGTTATTTGGGCTGGCCGGCAAGGGTATGCAATCAGCAGAAAAATTGATAAATTAAGGGTAAAATTGGAATATTACAAAATTAACTAAATAAAACTAAGACTAAATAGGAAATATCTAGATTTCTCTTCATTTCTCTTCAATTCCAGCAGCTAAAAACGCCATAGGAGGGTTCTCTAAGCTGGTATTTCATAATTTTGCACCAAGTGAGTTAATCCTTGCCTTTTTCTTGTAATTTTGTGTTTCTAAGACTTTTACAACTAGATCCTACTATTAAATTCATTAGTTTTGATTTCATGGATGAAATTTAAAGTCACCATGGTTGAGTTCTGTAAGTTTATGATGAAATAGAATGAAATTAAAGCTTTAATTTGTTTATGAGATGATTTTATTAGGCAATTTCAATGGAAATTGATTTTTGGGACCTAATTGTGAAAATGTTTGGAATTAAAGTCTATTGCTGAAATTCTGATTCCTAACGGTTGTAAACTAGTTTAAGGTGATAGAATAAAATGTTAATTGAGAAAAATCAGCTCAATTGAGAGGCTAATTGAGTAGGGACGAAATTATCATTTATTAAAAGCTTAGGAGAAAATGGTAATAAACGACTTGCACTAAAACAGTTTGGACAGCAGCAGTAGACTAACTTTGAAAAATCACCAAAAATTGTAGGAATCTAATTAGAAGATGAACAAAATATGTAATTAAAGCTTATTGAGTCTAGTTTCTCATAGAAGAAATATTGTAAGCAATGGATTTGTAAATTTTGAGATATAATGAATTTTGTGAGACAAGGTCAGAATGAATTCGGGTTCCCCTGTTCTGACTTTGAAAAATTATAAAAAAATTGAATAAAAATAATTAGGGACTTAAATTTATATGTATAGAATTATGAATGAGTCTATTTTTAATAGAAACAAACAAGAACATCATTTGAATTCTGTATAAAGAGATAATTTATTTTTAGTGAAGAAGGGTCAGAACTGTTAGACAACAGAACAGGGGTGACTTTGAAGAATAAACTGTACTGATTGGCTATACCAAAAATTCTGAAAATTTTATGGTAAAAATATATATGAGTCTAACTTCAGGGAAAATTAACGGATCTTAATTTGGAGTTCCGTAGCTCAAGTTATAAATAATTTAGTGACTATGACTCAAGTAGACAGCTTTGAATGAACTATAAATAATAGTTGAATTATAGAGAATGTTGCATATGAACATGAAATGTATTAAATTGATAATTAAATTTATTTATTTAGATCCAAAAGATTCAAATACTGAAGCTAGATCGAGGAAAGGAAAAAGTTCGGGATTAATAGATTTTCTTGTTTACAAACAAGTATCAAGGTAAGTTCGTGTAACTTGAATTATATTCTTAAATTACTTGAGATTGTATGTTTTTGATATGAATATGATTTGAATGTTCATTATATGGAAATTTATGAAACATTGATATATTTGATAAAATGGGAAGAAATCCGTTTGAATGAAAGGAAAATTCGATGGATTTACGAAAAGGAATTGACGGTAAAAAGGATCTAGCCTGCGGGTGATCCTATCTGATATAGCCCTCCCGAAGAATATGTGTAAAATGGATTTAGCCGGACGGGTAATCCGAATTAGGTCTCAATTTAGCTTGGACTGGTAATTGGATCCAAGCTCATTAGAGTAATTGTCGTTGCGATTTAGCTTTGGACCGGTAATCCCGACAATACTCTATGAGTTTATATTGCAGGATTTAGCATGGATGGTAATCCCGCCGCAAGGTTGAGGTTCATGAGTGTGCTCTCGAAATGGAAATGTCGCACATGAATATGAATTGACGGACCGGAATTGTACACTAAAAGTGTACCTCTGAAAATCCATTGAAATTCGATAAATTCAACGGGATAAATATTAAAAATAATAAGGAATGAAAATCATGGTATTGATGAGTACATCAATCATGGTATATATATATATTATTGATACATGGAAATTATTGTACTAACTTGAATGTTGAGTTTGTGCATGTTAGGGTAATAATGCATTGAATGGATATATGAATGTTTATTATATTGTATTGAAAATATTAGGTAAGTATAATTCTTGTTACATGAGCTTACTAAGCACAAAGTGCTTACCACTTTTCTTTTTCCTGTTTTGTAGTGTTAAGAGCTCGGAGGTCGGATTTGATCGGAGACACATCACATTTATCAACCTCGAGATTTCGGTATATAAAGAAACTTTATTTTGGAAATCAATGGCATGTATAAGCTAACAAAGTAAATGTTAACGTGAAATGAATGTAAAGTTAGCCATTAGTATGGTTAACAAACACAGTTATAGATATGTGATGACGTTATTTTATATAAATGCATGAATCTATCATGAAAATATGTTGAATTGATTTGGTTGATGTGGATTGGTCTCGATTTAATATTACGGGGAAGGTTAGATATTTATAAAAGGGCTATATTGAATATAAAAAAAATTAATTAAATAAACTCCGGTAATGCCTCGTACCTATTCCGCAATGAATACGGGTAGGGTATTACATTTATTGGTATCGAGCTATAGTTTAGCGGGTTCTAGGACCGATGTAGCAAATACGGGATTAGCTATACATGCCATTTAAATTGTTATTGATAGTGTGATATCTCCGACCATTTAAAATGTGTTTTCTTATAGTAATGTCATCCGACCGAGCTCAATCTGAGGAAGTGGAGTCATGCTCCGCTTGATTACAAAGAGAAGAAACTAGCGATAGAAGGCACGAGACGGAGGTCGAGGGAGGAGGCAAAAACAACCTTCTTTCAAATGATGAATGAATGGTTTAATCAATACTTAAGAACTAACCACAGTAGTGCAGCAAGTTCAAGCTCCCCTCCTGCTCCTTCACGGTTCGAGATCCCACAAGGTATGCAGTCTTGAATCATCGAGAAAAGGAAAGCTCCAGAGATAAAATTCGAAAATATGGGGTAAAGAATTTGAGCAGCGATTGATGATGATTCGAGCGGGTTGAATTCGGTTAGAAAATACTACTCGGGTTTTGGAAGAATTATCTTGTACACCGAAGAATGTCCGAAATGTGCCGTCTCACTTGCTAAAAGATACTGACTTACCATTGGTGGAATACTAAAGCTTGAGTTGTTCAAAGAAGAAATTACATGGGAATTCTTTCGCATCGAGTTCGAAAAAAATATATCACCAGAGGTTCCTTGACGAGAAAAGAAAAGAATTTCTTGAGCTAAAAGCAGGCAATAGATCGATGATCTCGAATATGAAAGAGAATTTGTTCGATTGAGTAAATATGCTCGAGAATGGGTACAATCGGTGAAATGTGCAAACGATTCAAGAAGGGTTGAATGAAGACATTAAGTTCTTGATCGAATTCTTGAAATTCGAGAGTTTGCTACATTGGCGAGAGAGCTTATAAAGCGAAGAATTGAGCAAAGAAAAGAAACAGTGAGAGGAAGCTCAATTTTTAGTAAAAGACCGATGGGAAAATCCGTTTTCGCTTCAAAGAAATTGAAGAAATATCGAGATCGTTCTACTTGACCATTGGGTATTCGGGCAAAGAGCGAGGTTTTCAACGCACTAATCCAAGGCCTTCTACTCCATCGATGACCGGTGTTAGCGTGTTGGCACTCCTAAACCGAGATGCGATCTTGTAATAAAGCTCATTTTGGTGAATGCCGATTTAAGAGTGGGGCTTGTTACCGATGTGGTTCTTTTGACCATTTCTCGAGATTGTCCGAAAGGGTTAAAAAGAAGTTGAACATATATCGAAGCCGAGTAATCTAGTTTCGAGGGGCAGACCACCTCGACCATCCGGTAATGTCAGTGGTAGTCGAGGAGCTACAAAAGATACTATAGGTAGGCCTGAGGTACGAGCACCTGCTAGGACATATGCCATTCGTGCCAGAGAAGATGCTTCAGCACCCGATGTTATTACTCGTACATTTTCTTTACTTGATACTGATATTACTGCATTGATTGATCCTGGTTCTACGCATTCATATATATGTGTTAAACTTGCAATTGTTAAAAATTTATCTGTTGAACCTACTGAATTTGTGGTTAAAGTCTCAAACCCCCTGGGCCAGTCTGTGTTAGTGGATAAAATTTGTAAAAATTGTCCACTGATGGTAAGAGGTTATTGTTTCCCGGCTGATTTGATGTTGTCAGAATGGTGAGTTGCTCCGGGTGAAATCTGATTAGACAGAGGGGTTATCTGATATGATTTCAGTAATGGCAGCACAGAGGTATGTCAAAAAGGGGTATGATGCTTACTTGGCTTATGTACTCGACACCAAGGTATCTGAGTCAAAGATACAGCGATTCGATGGTATGTGAATTTTCTGATGTGTTTCGAGAAGAATTACTAGGATTGCCACCAGAAAGAGAAGTGGAATTTTCTATAGATTTGATTCCGGGAACTACTCCGATCTCCATAGCTCCGTACCGGATGGCTCCTATAGAATTAAAAGAGTTAAAGACACAATTGCAAGAGCTTGTTGACAGGGGTTTTGTTCGACCGAGTCATTCACCTTGGGGTACTCCTGCTTACATTTGTGAAAAAGAAAGATGGGTCTTTGAGATTGTGTATCGACTACCGGCAACTTAATAAAGTAACCATAAAGAATAAGTACCGTTACCGGATTGATGATTTATTTGATCACCGAAAGGTGCTACTATGTTTTCAAAGATTGATCTTCGACGAGTTATTATCGATTCACGGGTAAAGGAGTCGATGTGCCAAAAACACCTTTAGAACCGTACGGGCATTATGAGTTTCTAGTTATGCCGTTTGGGCTAACTAATGCACTGCAGATTCATGGATTTGATGAACCGGATATTTAGACCGTGCTTAGACAGATTTGTAGTAGTATTCATTGATGATATTTTGGTTTATTCTCGGGATGAAGAAGAACATGCAGAACATTTGAGAATTTGTTGCAAATTCTACGAGAGAAGCAGTTGTATGCTAAATTCAGTAAATGTGAATTTTGGCTTCGAGAAGTGAGTTTTCTTGGACACATTGTATCTGCCGAAGGCATCAGGGTAGATCCAAGTAAAATCTCAGCTATTGTCAATTGGAGTCCACCGAAGAATGTATCTGAAGTTAGAAGTTTCTTGGGTTTAGCTGGTTATTATCGGAGATTTGTACAGGGATTCTCTATGATAGCTTCTCCAATGACTCGATTATTGCGTAAAGATGTAAAGTTCGAGTGGATGATGAATGTCAACAAAGTTTCAACCGATTGAAAGACCTATTAACGAAAGCACTGTATTAGTGCAACTGAACCGGTAAGGAATTTGTTATTTACAAGTGATGCCTCATTAAATGGTTTAGGTTGTGTTTTGATGCAAGAAGGTAAAGTAATAGCCTATGCTTCAAGACAACTTAAACCACATGAAAGAAATTACCCAAGACATGATCTTGAATTAGTCGCTATTGTATTTATTATTTGAAGATATGGCGGCATTACTTGTATGGTGAGAAATGTCATATTTATCTTGATCATAAAAGCTTGAAATATTTGATGACACGTAAAGATTTGAATTTGAGACAGTAGCAGTGGCTTGAACTAATAAAGGACTACGATTTGATTATTGATTACCATCCGGTAAGGCTAATGTTGTAGTGATACTTTGAGCGAAAATCTCTGTTTGCTTTACGAGCTATGAATACCGGTTATCATTGATGATGATGGTTCAATCCTAGCTGAATTGAGAGCTAAACCGACATTTTTACAACAAATATGTGAAGCTCAGAAAAATGATGAGAAGTTACAGGTAAAACGGGCACAGTTTGAGTCAGGTAATGATTCTGAATTTGATTGGTTCGATGATTGTTTATTATTCGAGGTAGGGTATGTGTACCTCGAATTGAGCTCATCTGAAGATTCTACGCGAGGCCCACAGTAGTACTATGTCTGTACATCCGGGAGTAATAAAATGTATAATGATCTGAAAAAGATGTCTTGGTGGTCGGAATGAAACGTGATATCTACGAGTTTGTATCAAGGTGTTTAATATGTCAACAAGTTAAAGTTTGAACATCGGTACCTTGAGGTTACTTCACCAATTACTATACCGAATGGAAATGGGAAAGAATCACTATGGATTTTGTATCGGGCTACCTTTGTCTCCGGGGAAAAAGATGCTATTTGGGTGATTGTAGACCAATTGACAAAGTCACTCACTTTATTCCGATGCGTATGGATTATTCTTTAGATAAACTAGTTTGAACTGTACATATCTCGAGATTGTCGGGTTACATGGAGTGCTGTCTCCATTATATCGATAGAGATCCCGATTTACGTCTCGTTTCGGGACAAATTGCAAGAAGCCTTGGGTACTCGGTTGTATTTCAACACCGCATTTCATCCTCGCATGGATGGTCAATCGGCGTGTAATTCAAGTATTGGAAGATATGCTCGATGTTGTATACTAGAGTTTGAAGGTAATTGGGAGAGGTATCTACCTTTGATTGAATTTGCTTACAATAACGATTATCGATCTAGTATTAAAATGGCTCTGTATGAAGCTTTGTATGGTAGAAAATGTAGAACACCGTTATATTGGATGAGCTCGGTGAAAGGAAGATACATGGGGTTGATTTGATTCGGGAAATAGAAAAAAAAGTAAAGGTTATTCGAGATAGTCTAAAAGCAGCTTCCGATCGTCAAAAATCATATGCCGACCTTAAGCGAAAAGAGATTAAATTTCAAGTCAGAGACAAGGTATTTCTGAAAGTGTCTCCTTGGAAGAAAGTTCTTCGATTCGGTTGAAAGGGTAAATTGAGTCCAAGATTTATCGGGCCCTATGAAATCATAGAAAGAATTGGACCGGTCGCTTATCGATTGGCATTACCACCGGAACTTGATAGAATCCATAATGTTTTTCATGTATCTATGTTATGACGATATCGATCAGATCCTTCACATGTTATTTTTCCGACAGAAGTAGAGATTCAACCGGATATGACTTACGGTGAAGAACCGGTCAAGATATTGGCACGGAGACAAAAGAGCTTAGAAATAAAAAGATAAATTTGGTGAAAGTATTGTGGCAAAAGCACGGATTGAGGAAGCAACATGGGAACCGGAGGAGGCAATGAGGAAACAATACCCAAACCTCTTTCTTGGTAAGATTTTCGAGGACGAAAATCCTTAAAAGGGGAGAGTTGTAATGGCCTAAATTCAAGGTTATCGGAACAATGGTTTCAGTAACCATAGATCCGATTTAAAGAAAAATTTATTTTAATATTTTTGCTTGAAAATTTATATGATAGGAAAATCGTATGAAAATATTGATAGGAAAATTTTATCGATTTAGTGATTAGTTAGAAAAAGAAATTATTGAAGAAATTGGGTAAAATAAGGTATCGGGACCTCTATCTCGTAAAACCGAGTCAAAAATAATTTTATAAATATTTATGAAATGTTATTAATGTGGTATTAAAATTTCGTTAGGAAATTTTAATGTTTGGGTAGTCAATTAAATGAAAAGGACCTGAATTGTAATAGGTGTAAAAGTTGCTAGAGTGATTAAATAGCTTATTAGTCTAATGAGAAAGGATTTAAAGGCAATTAGACCCAAAATTTATTTGGGCTGGCCGGCAAGGGTATGCAATCAGCAGAAAAATTGATAAATTAAGGGTAAAATTGGAATATTGCAAAATTAACTAAATAAAACTAGGACTAAATAGGAAATATCTAGATTTCTCTTCATTTCTCTTCAATTCCAGCAGCTAAAAACGCCATAGGAGGGTTCTCTAAGCTGGTATTTCATAATTTTGCACCAAGTGAGTTAATCCTTGCCTTTTTCTTGTAATTTTTGTGTTTCTAAGACTTTTACAACTAGATCCTACTATTAAATTCATTAGTTTTTGATTTCATGGATGAAATTTAAAGTCACCATGGTTGATTTCTGTAAGTTTATGATGAAATAGAATGAAATTAAAGCTTTAATTTGTTTATGAGATGATTTTATTAGGCAATTTCAATGGAAATTGATTTTTGGGACCTAATTGTGAAAATGTTTGGAATTAAAGTCTATTGCTGAAATTCTGATTCCTAAAGGTTGTAAACTAGTTTAAGGTGATAGAATAAAATGTTAATTGAGAAAAATCAGCTCAATTGAGAGGCTAATTGAGTAGGGACGAAATTATCATTTATTAAAAGCTTAGGGGAAAAATGGTAATAAACAGCTTGCACTAAAACAGTTTGGACAGCAGCAGTAGACTAACTTTGAAAAATCACCAAAAATTGTAAGAATCGAATTAGAAGATGAACAAAATATGTAATTAAAGCTTATTGAGTCTAGTTTCTCATAGAAGAAATATTGTAAGCAATGGATTTTTAAATTTTGAGATATAATGAATTTTATGAGACAAGGTCAGAATGAATTCGGGTTCCCCTGTTCTGACTTTTAAAAATTATAAAAAATTGAATAAAAATAATTAGGGACTTAAATTTATATGTATAGAATTATGAATGAGTCTATTTTTAATAGAAACAAACAAGAACATCATTTGAATTCTGTATAAAGAGATAATTTATTTTTAGTGAAGAAGGGTTAGAACTGTTAGACAACAGAACAGGGGTGACTTTGAAGAATAAACTGTACTGATTGGATAAACCAAAAATTCTGAAAATTTTATGGTAAAAATATATATGAGTCTAGCTTCAGGGAAAATTAACGGATCTTAATTTGGAGTTCCGTAGCTCAAGTTATAAATAATTTAGTGACTATGACTCAAGTAGACAACTTTGAATGAACTATAAATAATAGTTGAATTATAGAGAATGTTGCATATGAACATGAAATGTATTAAATTGATAATTAAATTTATTTATTTAGATCCAGAAGATTCAAATACGAAGCTAGATCGAGGAAAGGAAAAAGTTCGGGATTAATAGATTTTTACTGTTTACAAACAAGTATCAAGGTAAGTTCGTGTAACTTGAATTATATTCTTAAATTACTTGAGATTGTATGTTTTTGATATGAATATGATTTGAATGTTCATTATATGGAAATTTATGAAACATTGATATATTTGATAAAATGGGAAGAAATCCCGTTTGAATGAAAGGAAAATTCGATGGATTTCTGAAAAGGAATTGACGGTAAAAAGGATCTAGCCCGGACGGGTGATCCTATCCTGATATAGCCCTCCCGAAGAATATGTGTAAAATGGATTTAGCCCGGACGGGCAATCCGAATTAGGGTCTGAATTTAGCTTTGGACTGTAATTCAAATCCAAGCTCATTAGAGTAATTATCGTTGCGAGATTTAGCTTTGACCGGTAATCCCGACAATACTCTATGAGTTTATATTGCGAGGATTTAGCTCGACTGGTAATCCCGCCGCAAGGTTGAGGTTCATGAGTGTGCTCTCTGAAATGGAAATGTGCACATGAATATGAATTGACGGACCGAATTGTACACTAAAAGTGTACCTCTGAAAATCCATTGAAATTCGATAAATTCAACGGGATAAATATGAAAATAATAAGGAATGAAAATCATGGTATTGATGAGTACATCAATCATGGTATATATATATATTATTGATACATGGAAATTATTGTACTAACTTGAATGTTGAGTTTGTGCATGTTAGGGTAATAATGCATTGAATGGATATATGAATGTTTATTATATTGTATTGAAAATATTAGGTAAGTATAATTCTTGTTACATGAGCTTACTAAGCACAAAGTGCTTACCCGCTTCCTTTTCCCTGTTTTGTAGTGTTAAGAGCTCGGAGGTCGGATTTGGTGGAGACACATCACATTTATCAACCTCGAGATTTCGGTATATAAAGAAACTTTATTTTGGAAATCAATGGCATGTATAAGCTAACAAAGTAAATGTTAACGTGAAATGAATGTAAAGTTAGCCATTAGTATGGTTAACAAACACAGTTATAGATATGTGATGACGTTATTTTATATAAATGCATGAATCTATCATGAAAATATGTTGAATTGATTTGGTTGATGTGGATTGGTCTCGATTTAATATTACAGGGAAGGTTAGATATTTATAAAAGGGCTATATTGAATATAAAAAAAAAAATTAATTCGTAAACTCCGGTAATGCCTCGTACCCTATTCCGGCAATGAATACGGGTAGGGGTATTACACTATCTCCCTTTTCTAGTTGAGTTTGCTCAGACCATCTATGGACGTTGGCGTTGCCTTCCACTCTATCAAGAAGTCCATTCTCCATAATAAAACTCCCTAATTTAGAAACTGACCGTGAATCGATACCTTTTAAATGCAAAATGACATGTACAAAACAAAAGAAAAGAAATAGTTAGTATCACATGATATCAATAAATCTCAACAATAATTTATAAGGGTAATATCTAAAGTTTTACTCTAACTAAGTTGGGCTCTTACGGTTTTTCTATATGAGGTTAGTTCTAAAGTTTGAGGTACCCGAACGAGCAGATTCCTCGATTCTCACCCATTATAGGCTCATTTGAATCGAGTTCAGTTCAGGGGAATACATTTCCGTATGGCTACACGGAGATGAAAATCTCACGAAACCATAAGTACGGATGTATCCCGAAAGTGATCCACTATCCTGCACGGAGGCGAAAACCTCACGAAGGCGTAGTTTCTCACTCCCACTTAAGGGTGTGATCACAACGGTCATGCAAATGCAATGCGTATCAGAATATATAACATATGCAATAATGCAAACACATGTAATGCAAGGAGGATTGAATTTTAAAATTTTTCAAATTTCTGACATTAAGACAAAATGTAATCAATTATACGGCTTGACTCTCTTATTAGTCCCCAGCGAAGTCGCCAAGCTGTCGAAACCATTTTTAAATCGAGTTTTGGGAAAATGGGAATCGAGTCTAAGAAAAACGAAAATGGGAGTCGCCACCAATCTTTTTAGGTGTGATTGGATCACCTTTAAAACATTTTGTTTTAAAATCATTAGTTTTGGTCTACGAAATAGAAAAACGGGTTCGGAAGTCAGTTACGTACGAGGAAGGATTAGCATCCTAGTAACGCCCAAAAATTGGTACCTAATTAATTATCAAATGTCTTTAAGGTCGGAATTTAAAAATTTTAAGATGCAATCCTCTTTTAAATATTTTGATTTTGAAAATTGGGATTCACTTTATCAAAATATTGACGCTAAGTTAGCATTTTGGGAAATCCTTATCTCGAAAATAACAAAACGCCATATCCAGTAAGTTAGGACACAACACCTTGCAATTCCAAGACAGTTACTTGTATCTTGAAAACCTTTAAAAACTTAGAAGGGTGCTTGACTATTCGAACTCAACGAGAAACGTTACAACCCAATAAGTTAGGGCACTACTTTTCTCGAAGCTTCCAAACGCCAAGCATTGCCTTTTTATTTTTGAAAACTTTGAAGTCTCTTCTTTTTTAAAAACGATGCATGATGGAACATATTATCATTATGGAATAGAATATTGCAATAATAAGTGAATAAAACATGCTTTTAAACGATACAATGGCAATCATACAAAGATCATATACTATGTACATACAGGTAACATCATATATACTGAGAGATACACATAGCATATATTGAAAATAAGCAAAAACATACAAATATACAAAGTAATAATTAAGAAATGATGCATGATATACAATTTAATATATATAAAAAAAGTATCAATGTACATGCTCGTAAAATATAACATCAAATAATAATTAGAAAATGACATTTAATACATAAATGATATATACAATATAAAAATACATAAAAGAATTAGTATATACATAATATAAAATAAAGTGAGTAATTGTTAACAAAAATATACTTATAATACAAATAAAAGTATGATAGTTAATAATAATTTTAAAATAGTATTTAATATACAATATATAATATAAAAAATTATAAAAGAATAATAATTATATAAAACAAAAATATAATGATTTAAAAAAATAATGTATAAAATATCAAATATGTGAAAGAATTTATATGTATAATAAAATAATTATATAATATATACAAATATAAGTTTAGAATAATATGAAATAAGTAATTAATGATGAAATATACATATTACACAAATTACTATATTATAATATCTTCAAAATGTGTAATAATAGAATATAAGTAAAGTAATTATTAACATATAAATAAAAATAAGTATATAATATAAGTTAAAAATTTTAATAATAATAATATATAGATAAAATATATATATAGTGGTATGAAAAATGACATAATAATTAAAATAATTATAATATATAATATGAAAGTATATATGTAAAAATAATATATAATATATATAAATAATACAATATAATAATATTATATAAATAATAATGTAAAATAATACTAATTTGTGAAAAATAATATATAGTAAATAATAATAATATAAATAATATATAATAATATAATTATAATATATAATACAAAGATATATAATCATTACGCGATATAAATATACTATAATAAATAATAAATAATGATATATGTTAATTAATATGATAATAGAAAGATATGTAGTAATAATATAATAAAATATAAGTAAATAATTATAAGATATATAATACATATATTCATATTAAAATATAATAGTATATGTATAAAGTTTTAAAATAAATAGGTCATAAATAGATTAAAAGGGATAAAAGGACTAAATTGAATCATGAATAAAAGTCAATAGCTAATTTAATAAGAAAATAATTGTGATCAAACCTAATTGAAATGGCCATTAAAACCCTAGGGACTCATCAGGAAATTTTCCCTTGTCCCTAAACGGCGTCGTTTCAATCCAGGACTTAAAATAGTTACTGCAAGGACTAAATTAAAACTGAAACAAAATAACAGGGCTAGATCATAAATAAAATAAAACAAAATTGTAAACATAAAAAAGGTGGAGGGACTAATTGGGTAATTAACCCATTTTCTAAAAATGCTCGGATCCTCCCCTGGTAATCGGGTCAACGCGCTGATCCTGGGCCTTGGAACGACGTCGTTTTATGCTTATTGAATTAAACTAAAACGACGTCGTTTCATTTGGGCTATATATGCCAAATTCAGAGTTTTAAAATCATTTTTTACACTTGGTTTAGAAAAAAATGAAAGAAATCCTCTGAGATTTTTTCAGCACTCTGAGCTCCGACCTAAGGCCGGTCTGCTCCGTTCATCGGACTTACATGCTCGGTCTCACGCGCCGTCGCCGACCTCGCCACACACAGAGGTTAGGATCTGAAAAGCTTCGCTTTTCTAGGTGAGTTTAGAAGGTACTTCTCCCTTCTCTGTTTTTAATATATTATGTGTAGGTTGTTTATAATAAAGTAAAAGAAAAGAAAATAAAGTAGAGTAAGAATAATAGATCACCTTCGTTTCTCGCGAAATATTTCTGATATATTATTGCAAAAATGTTTGGAGTACAATATCTTTGTGTTCTTTCTTTTTTTCTGTGTCCTTTTTACAGATTTGAGAAAAGGCTTTATAGCCTTAATCTACTACCTATTTTGGAAAGAAATCGAAAGATTTCTTTCCAAACCCTGTTCTAATCTCTTTCCCTTGATTTCTTTCCTTTTCTTGCAGGTGAATCGCGAGGATTTCGTTCAAGCACCCATGACTACGCGCTGATGGGGCTAGTGCTGGATTGTAGCGCATGACGATTCTGGCGTGATTCGCGCGCTGATGGTGGCGCAATGCATGGTGGCGAAGTTGAGGGGTCACGGCGCACTGATGAAGGCGACGATTGAGCCATTGGACCTGAAAAGTCGTGACCTTTGGAACCTCGAAGCATCTAGAATCCCCCTTTGCGGCGCCTAACTTCTCAGGGAGCCCTAAGGTTTCCAGATCCATTTACTGTTTTGGGCCTCTTGGGCCCCGTGTATCCTTAGGTCAAGGATATTAGATCATCCAATGTAAATGGGTCTGAGTATTTAAATCTGGGCTTAGGTGTAATGGGTTGTGGGGTTAAGTGTTTTATTTTTTGGTTTTGTACACGGACCCTTTTTAATGGATTGTTAAATAAATATTTATTTATTTATTTTCTTTTGTTTTGTTTGAGCCCGGTCAAATTTGAGCTATTACAGAAATTTTTACTAAAAACACCATAAAAAATTGAGCTAGATAAAAACGCCACAAAAACCATTATTTTTTATCCCGTTTTCAAAATCCCGCTCACAACCAAAAAATAATTTTTGGTTACCTGCTTCTCAATACACCTACACCAATCACACTTCTTTTTCCTTTTCATTTCACTGCATAGCTACTCTTTTTCTTTTTTGCACTAAATTCACTTTCCCACTCTTCGATTTAGAGCTTTCAATCAAAATTACGTAAATAAAAAGCCAAATTTTGTATCCCTAATTTAAAGAAAAATTTTAATTATTTGCTTAAAAAAAAGGATAGCCTCTGCAATCGAATCTTGTTTGTGATTCATTGAAGGTATATTATTTCTATATACTCACATTCTTTGATTACAAGCTCTAGGGTTTTCTTTTTTTAAAAATTGTTCACTGTTTTTTTTTTAATTTTGTTTGGTTGAAATTTCAGTTTATTTTATGATATTAATCTTGGTTTAGTTTTTAGGGTTCTTCTACGATTTTTTTTCTAATTGTTGTGGTTCGATGAAGTATGATTGAGATGTAAAATCGTGGAGTTTAGAGGGTTCGATTTTGAATTTCTTTGTTGTTAGTTTAGAGTGGCTTTTACTGTGTAAGATAGAGCATTTTTCGTTTGATGAAGCTGGGTTTTGTTGATTAGTTGAATAATGAAGCTTATCCCTAACATTACATTTTAGAAATGTTATTGTTATATTCTGGTGTTAATCGAAGTGTTTTCTGCCATACATATTGCTAGATTATCCAATGAAGCTGCTCAGATGTCTCCTGAGGATGCCGATGTATGAATTGTCCTCAGTGTTCTGCATAATTTGTCGAGAGAATATGATGAGGCCATTGCATCTTTCAAAACTGCTTTGAAACTTAAACCTAATGATTATTCTCTTTGGAACAAGCTTGGTGCAACACAAGCCAACAATGTGCAGAGTGCTGATGCAATATTAGCTTATCAACAGGTAGCCTCTTCATGATTCCCCCTTGAATAGTGGTGGCCTATCTGTATACCTCCTGATTTGTTAATTTCATAATTATTTTTTTTATAATTTCAAATTTATTTTCGCTTCTATACAAAAAAGTGTGCCTAGGACTTGGCTTGTGCCTAATCAATTGAAAGGATGGCATAAAGAAATGCGATAACCCAACATGTCAATCTTTTATGTGCCAAACTCATATGGGTTGCATAATCTTTTCCTCTATTTCTCTTCTTTCTTATCTTTCAATGGTGAGTGTTATACAGCTCTCTTATAGGGTTGAATTATTTATTTGCTCCATCTTTGTAACCTTAGGCTGGTAAAAAGATTCTCCAAATATCATGTTGCACCTAGTTGGACCTTAGAAGACAAACTAGCTCTTCTATTAAGCTCCATGTAATTAGTTATTTGATTCGTTGAAGCTATTGGTTAATTTAGATGATTTGATTATGCACTTCCTCAATTTACATATACCCTTGATTATCTCTTTCAAAAATGCCTTTTTTAATGCATTCAGATCTTGCATATGCAGTTTGATTTGTTTACCCTCTGTTACTGAGATTGTCCATTTAAAATTATTTGATGATAAACTTCCCTTTGCTTGTGTTGGCTATATTTTTAGCACTATTGAATTTAGTCTTTTGGTCTCTGTCTGGATCTTTAGGCACTAGATTTGAAGCCAAACTATGTGAGTGCTTGGGCAAACATGGGTATCATGTGACAGCCCTAAAGTGACCCTAGTCAGAAAGCGGTTTCGGGACCGCTAAACCGAGTCACCAAATTATTTGAATGTGATATTTATGGTCTAAAATATGTGAATATGAATGTGCGAAAATTTTAAGCTTCGATTTAGTAAATTGCATGTGAATTTAGTCAAAAGGACTTGTGTGACACTTTTGAAATGTGATAGGCTAATCTACAAGGATCTAATAGTGCATGTAATCAAAAGGGAGGACTTGCATGTCAATTTTCCCCCCTAATATGTAGTGGCCGGCCATGAGCATGGGTGGACAAGATGTTATGGCTAAAAACATGTCATAAACATGTTGGGGTAATGCATTATGTAAGGATTAATAAAATAAAGGGCATGGGCAATAAAATATTAGTGTTAGTAGGATGAGAAACAAAAAAAAAAGAAAAAAGAAAGGATGTGTGTGATTGTCCCTCCCATTGCCGTGAGTTGAAGGAGAGAAAAACAAAAAAAAACAAGTGTTCATCCTTTAGTTCATCCTTGGCCGAATAGAGGAAAGAAAGGAAAGGGAGGAGCTTGAGAAAATCGGCTATGGTGATTTGCTAGACTAAGGTATGTTTGATGTTGGCCATGAGATGCATGCATGTTTTAGTTGTTAGCTTGAGTTCTACCTAGCCCATGGTCTAAATCTTGCTATGTGATGAAGATGATACTCGGCCTTGGGTGTTGTTTTCTTGCTTGGTGTTGATGTTGTGTTGGTGAGATATCAAGTTATTTTTGTGACCAAGTTGAGATTTGAATTTTTGGAATGAGTAAGGTTTTCGGCTATGGTAAATATAAGGGTGATGGATGTTGTGTCATGCTAAATCTAGATGAACAATATTAGTGCTTATATCTCGACATTCATGAGTCTCTTTCTTGGTTTTACCTCAAACCCATGAAGTATTTTAATTGGTGTTGTTAGAGATTTCGGTCATGGGATTATAAGCTTGTTAGTTTTGATGGTGAAATTTATGCCTTGCAAGGGTAAATGGTGTCTTGATGCATTCGGCCATGGTAGAAACTAGATGTGAAATGGTAGTAAGATGAAATGCAAAATGTTAGTATTGGATTACTAGTGTATAAATGCGTATTAGCCGAGTTTTGAATTTGAAACGAAACGAGATATAATCAATACAAGTAACCATACTTGTAGGAAGTATTAAGCATATAATTGGCCTCAACATATACATGCATACTCAGCCACATGAGAAGATTAGTGTTGCATGCATTCAGTTAGAGGCAAGCATATTGATGCCTTTATCTTGGTTAGGACAATCGGCTAAAAGGGAGTGTGGGTTAATATGTTGAGTTGATGCATGATTTCACATGTATGTGACTTTAATGTCTAATGTATAAATATGGGCTAAGTGCCTTGTGTTCCTCTTTTCGATGCTCAAATGATTAAATCAATTTATTTGTTTAATTAAGCTCAAGAGCAAAGGGGATCTAAATCCGATAAAGGGAAGGAAAAAGTGGTCGAATAGCCATCAAAATCGTTCGACAACATCCGAGGTAAGTTCTTGAGTAATAGAGCTTAAATTATGATTTGATTAGATCATGTTTTAAGCAAATCAAAATCATGCTCTTGTGTGTGGCTATTGAGCCGAAATTGCAAGTGTGAAAAGTGCCTTGTGTTTGAGTTTTGCTAATGAAAATGAAATCTGAATGTGTCATGATTTATTGATAAATGTGCATGGTTATTGAATGATGTCCGGCTAAGTCCCAAGGCTTTGTGCTAAGTGACTATATCCGGACTAAGATCCGAAGGCATTCGTGCGAGTTACTAAATCGGACTAAGATCCAAAGGCATTTGTGCGAGTTACTAAATCCGGGTTAAGTCTGAAGGCATCATGCGAGTTACTATAACCGGGCTATGTCCCAAGGCATTTGAACAGTAGCTATATCCAAGAAAACTCGAAGGTACGCGGTTCGGAATGAATGAACTTGCTGTAAAAATTTCAGTTAATACGCTTGTGAAATCCCAACAATGAGGTATGTTTCAGTATGTGCTTTGAATTAGTTGAGCCCTTACAAATAAGTATTCGCCGGTTGATAAATGAGCTACCACCTTTAGCTAAGTTGATCTTTGTGTATGAATATAAGGGTTGGTAATGTGAAGTAAGTATGATATTGAGAATTTGTGCATATGAAATTATCTATTTAGCTACATGAATGCTATACTTTGGTTGTGTCTAAATTCATGACTCAAACTTACTAAGCATTAAATGCTTACTCCGTTTCTTTGATTCTCTGTTTTATAGATTTTGGTTCTTCACTATCGGACTGGGATTTTTGAAGTCGAAGTCGCCCACACTATCAAAGCTCCTTTCGGTATATTTTGGTTGAACTTTGAAATGGCATGTATAGGACTACCCTTTTGGTGTAGGTCATGTACCTTTCGGTTTTGTGTAAATTTGGATAGCCATGCGAAAATGGCTTAAGTATACTTTGGGCATGGTATTATAATCATTGTATGTTGTTCATTAAGAGGTATGGAAATGTTTGGAAATGATTAGCCATTGGGATGGTTAATCATGATCATATTTTGTGCTATTTATGTTAAAGGGCTAGTTGAATCATGGAAACTATGAAATAGGTAAAGCCTACCTCAAAGACAGATGCTGACAGCTGCAGTGACGTGGATGTGAAAAATCACTAAAAATAGTAAGAATGGAATTAAATAGTGAATAAATTATGTAAACGAACCTTGGCGAGTCTATTTTCATAGAAAATAACGAAACTATCATATGAACAGTATGTTAAGAGATATTTAAGTTTTCGTGAGACAGGGCCAGAACAGTTTCTGGAGTCCCTATTCCGACTTTGGAAATTCATTATAAATTGACCAGAGATAATTAGAAGCCATGCCATATATGTACAGATTCCTTTTCGAGTCTAGTTTCTTTAGAAACAAACGGCGTTAGTATTGAGCCCTGTACAGGGAGATATCCAAGTCGTAATATGCAAAGGTCAGTATAGTCGATCCCTGTAACATTGGAGACTTTAACTAATAAACTGTACTAATTGGCCTGACCAAAAATTCTAGAAAAAAATTTGTAGATGCATATATGAGTCTAGTTTCAGGGAAAAATCACGAAACTAATTTTCGAGTTGTGGAACTCAAGATATGATTTTTAAGGTGATAGTGACACATGAAGTTTACCGTCTGGAAATTTTTAAAATGAATGCAAGTAAGTGGATTAAGCCCGTTAACCCCTCGTGTCCGACTTGGGCAGCGGTCTCGAAGTGCACGGGTGTTACAGATTTTATTGGTATCGAGCTACGGTTTAGTCGATTCTAGGACTACTATAATGCGTTGGGTTTAGCTATACATGCCATTTTATGTGATTATTTGATAGTGTGGTGATTTCGACATTTGCAAATATGTTTATTTATAGTAATGGATCCTGATCCCGACCGAAGCGGTGGTGATGATCTTGAGAGTGTAGCGCTGCTCCCGCACAAGAGACAGCGCCGGCGGACTCTCAACCTATTGCTAGCAATTGAATGATGAGGCTAGGCAAGCTTTTATAAGCGTGATGAATGATTGGTTCAACCAATACATTCGAACTAATCTGACTGTTCCACAACCTCCATTCCCGACAAATACCACCCCTGTACCTACAATGCCTCCGATGGCCCACCAAATAAGGTCAAATAAGCCCCAGTTTGATAGAATCCAAAAACACGGGCTCTTGAATTTAAGGCTACGGATAGCGATGATGCCGAGCAAGCTGAATTTTGGTTGGACAACACTATCCGGTACTAGATGAACTATCTTGCACACCGATGAGTGCCTAAAGTGTACTATCTCCTTGCTACGTGATTACGCCTACTATTGGTGGAACACGTTGACTGTCGTGCCAGAGAGCAAGTAACTTGGGAGTTCTTCCAAACCGAAGTTTGAAAGAAGTATATCAGTCAAAGATTCATTGACCAAAATGGAAGGAATTTCTTGAACTCAAACAAGGTTCCATGTCGGTTCACCGACTATGAGCGGAAATTTGTGAGGCTTAGCCAGATGCATGCGAGAATGCATTTCCTCGAAGCCGTAATGTGTAAGCGTTTGAGGATGGACTAAATGATGATATAAAGTCGTATGTTGGCATCTTGGAAATCCGAGAATTTGTGGTACTTGTTGAGCGAGCTTGCAAAGCCGAGGAGCTCGATATGGAGAAAAGAAAAGTGACATGGGAGCAAGGGAGTTTCATAAGAGGTCTTGGAAACCCTTCCCACGATCATCGAAGAAATTTAGAGATGGCTTAGGCGATCTAGAGACACTACGGGCCTTTCTAGACGAGATCGCGATCGACCCCTTGTAAGCACACGAGTCACTTCGATCGCCAGTGTTGGAAATGACCGTCGAGACAGAGCGGAATGCCAGTATTGTGGTAAATGGCATTCGAGGAGTTGTAGGTTCCATGACCGCTCCTGTTACAAGTGCGAGTCAGCCGACCACTTTATCAAAGATTGCCCAAGGTGGTCTGAATAGAATGCAAATCAGAGTGGGAAACCGGGTGCTACCACTGCTCGGGGTAGACCATCTAGAAATACGGGCAATACTAGTGGTGGTCAGAGAGGATCTAGAGATCTGCGACCAGATCCGAGGCTCGTGCTCTGCCGGGGCTTATGCAATCTGGCAGCGCGAGGATGCTTCCTCGCCGGATGTTATTACCGGTACTTTTACTCTTTTTGATACTAATGTGATTGCTTTGATTGACCCTGGTTCTACTCATTCTCATATATGTGAAACCTTAGCATCCAGTAAGACTCTACCTATTGAGTCTCTTGAGTTCGTAATCGGTGTCAAATCCCTTGGGTCGTTCGTGCTTGTTGACAAAGTGTGTAAGAAATGCCCCTAGTAATTCGAGGTTCTGTTTTCCGGCGGACTTGATGCTTTTGCCGTTCGATGAATTTGATGTTATTCTTGGATTGGATTGGTTGACCGTGCATGATGCGGTTGTGAATTGCAAAAGCAAGACTATTGATTTGAGGTGCATAAATAACGAGATAATTCGAGTTGAGTCTACGGACTTAAAGGGTTGCCACCGTAATATCGGCAATGTTGGCCCGAAATATGTAAGAAAGGGGTGCGAAGCATACCTTGCGTATGTACTTGATGAAAAGGAATTGGAAAAGAAACCGAATCTGTGCGGTGGTTTGTGAATACCGAATGTTTTTCCCAAGAATTACCGGGTTTACCACTGTTCGGAAGTAGAGTTTGGTATTGAGCTTGTACACGGACTACGCCAATTTTGATAGCTCCGTGTCGTATGGCACCAACCGAGTTAAAAGAATTGAAAGCTCAGTTGCAAGAGTTGACGGATAGAGGTTTCGCTCGACCAAGTTTCTCACCTTGGGGTGCACCAGTATTGTTTGTGAAAAAGAAGGACGGAACCATGAGGTTGTGCATTGACTATCGTCAGTTGAATAAAGTGACGATAAAGAATGAATATCCGTTACCGCGTATTGATGACTTGTTTGATCAACTAAAGGGAGCCTCAGTGTTTTCAAAGATAGATTTGAGATCGGGTATTACGATTCTTGAATTCGAGATTCGGATATACCCAAAACTACTTTCGAGCGAGATCGGCCACTCTGAGTTCTTAGTGATGCCGATTGGGCTCATTAATGCCCTGCGGTATTAATGGATTTGATGAATCGGATCTTGAGAAGATTTGGACCGGTTCGTAGTTGTGTTCATTGACGACATCTTGGTCTATTCAAGAGATGAGACCGAACATCTTTGAGCACCGAGATTAGTATTGCAAATTTTACGGGATAAGCAATTATATGCTAAGTTCGATGAAGTGCGAGTTCGGTTAAGAGAGGTTAGCTTCTTGGGTCATGTGGTAACCGCGACGGTATTCGAGTTGACCGAGCAAAATTTCAGCCATACTTAGCTGGAAGCCTCAGAAATATTATTGAGGTTTGGAGCTTTTGGGACTTGTCGATTCTTCGCCGATGGTTTGTAAAAGGTTTCTCGATGATAGCCACACCCATGACGAAGCTACTTCAAAAAGATGTTAAGTTCGAATGGACGGAAAAATGTCGAAAAGTTTTGATCAATCGAAAACTTATTTGATGAAGCTCAATTTTAGTGCAGACCGAATCGTGCAAAGAGTTTGTCATCTATAGTGACGCCTCCTACTTGGGTTAGGTTGCATATTGATGCAAGAAGGTCGAGTTGTGGCCTATCGTCGAGACAATTAAAGCCACATGAGAAAAATTATCCGACTCATGATCTCGAATTAGCCGCCATCGTATTTGCTTTGAAAATATGGCGACATTATTTATTTGGTGAGAAGTGCCATGTGTATTCGGATTACAAAAGTCTCAAATATTTGATGACTCAAGGAGACTTAAATCTGTGACAAAGACGTTGGCTCGAGCTATTAAAGGATTATGAGCTTGTCATTGACTATCACCCGGAAAGGCTAATGTGGTTGCGGATGCCTTAAGTAAGTAAATCCTTTGTTAAACTTCTGACGATGAATGTACACTTATCTGTTCTACCCGACAATGTGTTAGTAGTGAATTAAAAGCCAAACCATTATTGATTCATCAAATTCGTGAGGATCGAAAAGTCGATGATGAATTGGTTGCAAAAGCAATTGAATGTGTTCGAATATGGAATCGAGTTTCAAGTTGATGATGACGATTGTTTGAGGTTCGAAATCGTTTGTGTATTCCAAGAAATTCGAACTTATTTTGATAATTCGAATGAAGCTCATTGTAGCCGAATGTCACCCACCCGGGAGTACGAAAATGTACAACGACCTAAGATGTCGATTTTGGTGGTATGGTATGAAACGAGACATTTCGATTTTGTTTGAAGTGTTTAATATGTCGCAAGTGAAGGCGAACATCAAGTGCCTACGGGTTTACTCCAACCGATCATGATACCTGAATGGAAATGGGATCGAGTAACGATGGATTTTGTATCTGGGTTGCCAGTGTCGGCAAGTAAGAAAGATGCGATATGGGTCGTTGTTGATAGATTGACTAAGTCGGCTCACTTTATCCCCGTATGCACGGATTTTTCAATGGATAAACTAGCTGAATTGTATGTTTCTCAGATTGTGAGATTACATGGGGTACCTATTTCTATCGTGTCGGATAGAGATCCGAGATTCACCTCACGATTTTGGAAGAAATTGCAAGAAGCTTTGGGTACCAAGTTGCATTTCAGCACCGCCTTTCACCCTCAAACCGATGGTCAATCCGAGCGGATAATTCAGATACTTGAGGATATGTTGAGATGTTGCATCCTCGAGTTCAGTGGTTCATGGGAACGGTATTTACCTTTGATTGAATTCGCTTACAACAATAGTTTTCAATCAAGTATTAAGATGGCACCTTACGAGGCTTTGTACGGGCGTAAATGCCGTACGCCATTGTTTTGGACCGAGCTCGGTGAGAGTAAAATTTTCGAGTGGATTTGATTAAAGATCTTTGAGCAAAGTAAGAATAATTCGTGAAAGTCTGAAGGCAGCATCAGATCGTCAAAAGTCGTATGCGGATTTAAAACGAAGAGATATTAAGTATCAGGTGGGAGACAAAGTGTTTCTTAAGGCCTCACCTTGGAAAAAGATACTCAGATTTGGCCGTAAGGGCAAACTGAGTCCGAGGTTCATCGGGCCATATGAGATATCCGAACGAGTCGGTCCAGTTGCGTATAGATTGATTTTACCCCCTGAACTTGAAAGGATTCACGACGTCTTTCATGTTTCAATGCTTCGACGTTATAGATCCGATCCGTCACACTTGATTAATCCATCAGAGGTTGAAATCCAACCCGATATGAGTTATGAAGAAGAACCGATTCGCATCCTAGCTCGTAAAGTGAAGGAGTTGCGAAACAAAAGGGTTCCGTTAGTAAAAGTGTTATGGCTCAAACATGGAATCGAAGAAGCTACTTGGGAACCTGAGAACTCTATGAAAGAGCGATACCCAAACCTATTTACCGATAAGATTTTCGGGGACGAAAATTTCTTAAGTGGGGGAGAGTTGTGACAGCCCTAAAGTGACCCTAGTCAGAAAACGGTTTCGAGACCGCTAAACCGAGTCACCAAATTATTTGAATGTGATATTTATGGTCTAAAATATGTGAATATGAATGTGCGAAAATTTTAAGCTTCGATTTAGTAAATTGCATGTGAATTTAGTCAAAAGGACTTGTGTGACACTTTTGAAATGTGATAGGCTAATCTACAAGGATCTAATAGTGCATGTAATCAAAAGGGAGGACTTGTATGTCAATTTTCCCCCCCTAATATGTAGTGGCCGGCCATGAGCATGGGTGGACAATATGTTATGGCTAAAAACATGTCATAAACATGTTGGGGTAATGCATTATGTAAGGATTAATAAAATAAAGGGCATGGGCAATAAAATATTAGTGTTAGTAGGATGAGAAACAAAAAAAAAAAAGAAAGAAAGGATGTGAGTGATTGTCCCTCCCATTGCCGTGAGTTGAAGGAGAGAAAAACAAAAAAAACAAGTGTTCATCCTTTGGTTCATCCTTGGCCGAATAGAGGAAAGAAAGGAAAGGGAGGAGCTTGAGAAAATCGGCTATGGTGATTTGCTAGACTAAGGTATGTTTGATGTTGTCCATGAGATGCATGCATGTTTTAGTTGTTAGCTTGAGTTTTACCTAGCCCATGGTCTAAATCTTGCTATGTGATGAAGATGATACTCGGCCTTGGGTGTTGTTTTCTTGCTTGGTGTTGATGTTGTGTTGGTGAGATATCAAGTTATTTTTGTGACCAAGTTGAGATTTGAATTTTTGGAATGAGTAAGGTTTTCAGCTATGGTAAATATAAGGGTGATGGATGTTGTGTCATGCTAAATCTAGATGAACAATGTTAGTGCTTATATCTCGACATTCATGAGTTTCTTTCTTGGTTTTACCTCAAACCCATGAAGTATTTTAATTGGTGTTGTTAGAGATTTCGGTCATGAGATTATAAGCTTGTTAGTTTTGATGGTGAAATTTATGCCTTGCAAGGGTAAATGGTGTCTTGATGCATTCAGCCATGGTAGAAAGTAGATGTGAAATGGTAGTAAGATGAAATGCAAAATGTTAGTATTGGATTACTAGTGTATAAATGCGTATTAGCTTGAGTTTTGAATTTGAAGCGAAGCGAGATATAATCAATACAAGTAACCATACTTGTAGGAAGTATTAAGCATATAATTGGCCTCAACATATACATGCATACTCGACCACATGAGAAGATTAGTGTTGCATGCATTCGGTTAGAGGCAAGCATATTGATGCCTTTATCTTGGTTAGGACAATCGGCTAGAAGGGAGTGTGGGTTAATATGTTGAGTTGATGCATGATTTCACATGTATGTGACTTTAATGTCTAATGTATAAATATGGGCTAAGTGCCTTGTGTTCCTCTTTTCGATGCTCAAATGATTAAATCAATTTATTTGTTTAATTAAGCTCAAGAGCAAAGGGGATCTAAATCCGATAAAGGGAAGGAAAAAGTGGTCGAATAGCCATCGAAATCGTTCGACAACATCCGAGGTAAGTTCTTGAGTAATAGAGCTTAAATTATGATTTGATTAGATCATGTTTTAAGCAAATCAAAATCATGCTCTTGTGTGTGGCTATTGAGCCGAAATTGCAAGTGTGAAAAGTGCCTTGTGTTTGAGTTTTGCTAATGAAAATGAAATACGAATGTGTCATGATTTATTGATAAATGTGCATGGTTATTCGAATGATGTCCGAGCTAAGTCCCGAAGGCTTTGTGCTAAGTGACTATATCCGGACTAAGATCCAAAGGCATTCGTGCGAGTTACTAAATCAGGACTAAGATCCGAAGGCATTTGTGCGAGTTACTAAATCCGGGTTAAGTCCCGAAGGCATCTGTGCGAGTTACTATAACCGGGCTATGTCCCGAAGGCATTTGAACGAGTAGCTATATCCGGTTAAACTCTGAAGGTACGTGGTTCGGAATGAATGAACTTGCTGTAAAAATTTCAGTTAATACGCTTGTGAAATCCCAACAATGAGGTATGTTTCGTATGTGCTTTGAATTAGTTGAGCCCTTACAAATAAGTATTCGCCGGTTGATAAATGAGCTACCGCCTTTAGCTAAGTTGATCTTTGTGTATGAATATAAGGGTTGGTAATGTGAAGTAAGTATGATATTGAGAATTTGTGCATATGAAATTATCTATTTAGCTACATGAATGCTATACTTTGGTTGTGTCTAAATTCATGACTCAAACTTACTAAGCATTAAATGCTTACTCCGTTTCTTTGATTCTCTGTTTTATAGATTTTGGTTCTTCACTATCGGACTCGGATTTTTGAAGTCCAAGTCGCCCACACTATCAAAGCTCCTTTCGGTATATTTTGGTTGAACTTTGAAATGGCATGTATAGGACTACCCTTTTG
Source organism: Gossypium arboreum (assembly GCF_025698485.1). NCBI lineage: Eukaryota > Viridiplantae > Streptophyta > Magnoliopsida > Malvales > Malvaceae > Gossypium > Gossypium arboreum. The sequence goes on from NC_069081.1 coordinate 6,885,037, forward strand.
TTGTAGGTCATGTACCTTTCGGTTTTGTGTAAATTTGGATAGCCATGCGAAAATGGCTTAAGTATACTTTGGGCATGGTATTATAATCATTGTATGTTGTTCATTAAGAGGTATGGAAATGTTTGGAAACGATTAGCCATTGGGATGGTTAATCATGATCATATTTTGTGCTATTTATGTTAAAGGGCTAGTTGAATCATGGAAACTATGAAATAGGTAAAGCCTACCTCAAAGACAGATGCTAACAGCTGCAGTGACGTGGATGTGAAAAATCACTAAAAATAGTAGGAATGGAATTAAATAGTGAATAAATTATGTAAACGAACCTTTACGAGTCTATTTTCATTGGAAAATAACAAAACGATCATATGAATAGTATGTTAAGAGATATTTAAGTTTTCGTGAGACAGGGCCAGAACGGTTTCTGGAGTCCCTGTTCCGAATTTGGAAATTCATTATAAATTTACCAGAGATAATTAGAAGCCATTCCATATATGTACAGATTCCTTTTCGACTTTAGTTTCTTTAGAAACAAACAGCATCAGTATTGAAGCCCTGTACAGGGAGATATCCAAGTCGTAATGCGCAAAGGTCAGTGTAGTCAATCCCTGTAACATTGGAGACTTTAACTAATAAAATGTACTAATTGGCCTGACCAAAACTTATAGAAAAAAATTTGTAGATGCATATATGAGTCTAGTTTCAGGGAAAAATCACGAAACTGATTTTCGAGTTGTGGAACTCAAGATATGATTTTTAAGGTGATAGTGACACAGTTAGCCGGCTGTCTGGAAATTTTTAAAATGAACTGTGCAAGTAAGTGGATTAAGCCCGTTAACCCCTCGTGTCAGACTCCGGCAACGGTCTCGGGTACGGGGTGTTACATATCAGTTACGCCAACCATGTTTGTTAAATCCTGCAATGTTCTCTCATTGTCTTGGCATTCATGAAAAGGGAACTGCATTTCTTAGTTTATTATCTTCATTTCCTTTTGCATATTTCTGAGATGCTCAATCCTTCTAAATGAAAATTTACTAGCATACTCAGGGTCCACAAATTTACTATGGCACACTAAAAGGGGAAAAATAAATCTTCAGTAATTAGTTCTTTGGAAAATATGCTCTGCAAGAAATATTTGTTCTGTATGAACCATGGTTCTTGGATTGAGTTTTGAAGTGCTGCATGTTGAATGGGCTCAGGAAATCTATAAATGTTTTGTATATTTTATTTATGTCTCAACAACATGAAGTATGTAATTTTGTTAAACGGGGTATGGGATGGTTGATAGCGAAGGATAATGTTTGTTAGGTGAGGAAAACAAGAAAAGTTAACCGAGATTAGTGTTTTTGAAGACAAGGTGGTTTAATTACTGAACACATTAGCAAAAAGAATTCGTTCAAAATAACACTAATCTCGATGGAGAGATAAAAGCTTATTTGATTGGTTAGTAATAAATTTTTATGGTCTAAAATGAACTTGTAAATGTGAAAAGTTTCTTTTAATGATACCAATAGTCAAATGTTCAAATATTAAAAGTACTGCTACTTTTACATCTGGAACTACTGCTCTTGCGATGGAAACGTCTGTTGCTGGGAATGCATCACTTGAAAGCTGCTGTTTGGACTACCACTGTTGCTGCGATAAAAGATGTAAGTTGTTCAAATCCACTTGAACACTCATCATAGTTTACCCCTATCTATCCAGCCCATTATGTATCCAAGATTAATTTATTTTTGGTAAGGATACTCCCTTAGATACACCCTTTATTATGTACATATCTCACGAATCATCTCGTAAAAGTTGACATGAGATATTTATTCTAATATAAGGTCTAACTTAGTAAAACATAATTCATATAAAATAATATTAAAATGATATAAAATAAAAAATTTCCATTCTTTATTTCAAAATTTTCATGACTTTTTAGTTAATTTTATGCCATTCAAACTTTATATTCTTTCAAATATTTTGTGGTCTCAAATAGTTGAGATCATAAATTTGAATAAAAGAATAAAAATAATTATATATAGAAATGTAATATATACATGAACAAATAGTAAATGAAAAAAAGATAAAATAAATTTTGTCTAACTTCTCTTTCCCATCTTTGTCTTTTCGTTGGTTATTGGCTCCCTATATATCTTTTGGCATATTTTAGAAATTTTCAAGCTTTGGATAAAAGGTCATAAGGTGATCGTTCTAGACATTCCGTTGTTCTAGCTATTCCAATTAAAGCTTTTGATTTACCCGTTTTTTCATTTCTTTATTTTTTATTTATGATTCGGTGATTTGTTTTTTTTTTTTGAATTTTTGCAGTAATTGATGGATTGAAGGAGAAATTCGCTGAGGCGACGAGGCAAAACGATGTTAAAGCTATTGTTCTTACGGTGAGTCTCGAGTTTTTAATCGAATCATCATTTTATTGCATGTTGATTCTTTGAATTTAGCTCGCTGAATTTTGTTTTTTGTTTTCTTTTTTTTAATTGGTTGACGAAGGCAAGGGAGGAAGGTTTTCCGGTGGTTTTGATATCAATGTTTTCACGAAAGTTCATGGAACTGGTATGAGTTTATTAGTTAGGCAATTTAATTTGAGTGTGAATTTAGTGATTATCGATTAATTACTTAAATTTAGTGAGGAGTGGAAATTTAGAATCTCTGATTGTGTATTTGATTGGTGGTTAAACAGTGATGTGTCGGTCATGCCTCGATGTATCTGTTGATCTTGTCACTAATCTTTGTAGAAGGCTCTGATTCCTTTTCTTATGTTGATTTTCTTTTTAAAACTTTTGGCATTCGTTAAACATATTTCGCTACGGTGTTTCTAGCTCACGGACTACTGACTTGAGAAAATAAACAAAGCTTTAATATTTGATTGTAAATTGTGTTGAATTATATTGTAAAACCACGGAAAATGTTTGTGCCCTCTTAATATCAAACTCTAGAGTCTAGAATCCAGCACCTCGGCGTGGATAATAGATTGTAACTAGATTTATCTCGCCAAAGTGACGATGAATCGATAATTTGGTTTTGCTTCCTTTAGATATTGAAGGTGCAGCAGAGGATCAATCTCTTCAAGGTGAAAAGCCAAGGCTTAGTACTTCTTCAAGTGAAGCGTTATTTAATGTTGCATTCCATGGTCATTCATCTTAGTCAGAACTTGAATTGTGTTATGGAAATAGGGTTTTGTAGCTGCGTTGTGTACCAGCTTCTTTAACCATGATGGTTAATTATTACGAGTTTTGTAGCTTCTTTTATTATTGGCCGAGTTAATTATATAGATCAGATGAGCTGTGAGCCTGTGAGGTAGATTGCCTATTTATTTAAACATAATATTTAAATTCTAAATTTAAATTCATTAATTTTTATATTTAGTTTTAAAGTTAAAATTTTAATAGAAAATTTAATTTAATTAATATTTTTTATTTATCCTTAAAAGTATAAAGTTTAAAGTTCAAATTTAAAAATAAAATAAAATAAAATATTTATCATAGAAAATAAATATTATTTAATTAAAATATATTTTTTAAAAGGTTATATTCTTTAGCGGCATTTGCGGGAAAAGCGTCGCTAAAGGTCATGGTGTTTAACGGTGTTTGCAGGAAAAGCGCCGCTAAAGGTCATGGTCTTTAGCGGCGTTTTTGGAAAAAGCGTCGCTAAAGGTCATGGTCTTTAGTGGCGCTTGTGGGAAAAGCGCCGCTAAAAGTCATGATCTTTAGCGGCGTTTGCTATAGCTGCGTTTTTTACGGCGCTTGTGAAAACGTCGCTAATAGTTTTAGCGTTGCTTTTAAAGGCAAAAAAAGCGCCGCTAAAAGTCTGTTCTCTTGTAGTGTCTGTTTGTTTGCTGTAAGGATGAGTTTTACACCACTACCACCACCTGTGTTTTCTGGTGAAAACTACCATATTTGGGTAGTCAAGATGAAAACATACCTTCAAGCACATGATTTATGGAGTGTGATCGAGAATGATGTTGAACCACCTTCATTGAGGGCCAATCCAACCATTGCTCAGATGAGGCAACACAGTGAAGAGTGTGCTAAGAAACATAAAGCAATGGCTTGCTTGCAAAATAGGGTATCTGATGTGATATTCACTCGGATAATGGCTTGTGACTCACCAAAGCAAGCATGGGAAAAGCTAAAGGAGGAGTTTATGGGGTCAAGCAAGACAAGGCAGTAACAACTGATCAACCTTAGAAGAGATTTTGAGAACTTGAAGATGAGAGAGTCAAAGACCATCAAGTAGTACTCTAATAGGATAATGGCCATAGTCAACAACATTAGGCTCCTTGGTGATGATTTCAGTGTGAGCAGAGTTGTTGAAAAGGTCATTACAACTCTCTCTGAGAAATTTGAGTCAAAGATTTCTTCATTAGAGGACTCGAGGGATTTATCAGCCATTTCATTGTTTGAGTTGGTAAATTCCCTATATGCACTTGAGCAAAGGAAGGCCAATAGGCAGGAAGAGCATTCTGAAAGAGCTTTCCAAGCAAAGGCCAAGGAAGGCTCAGGTTCTAGTCAAAAGGGGAAGAAAACCTTGGGTCGATAGAATGGAGAAATCAAGGAGAGATGCAGGGAAGAAGAGGTTTCCACCATGCATTCACTATAAGAAGACTTCACATTTGGAGAAGAACTGCTAGCACAGACCAGATGTTCAGTGCAGGAGCTGCAAACAGTTAGGACATGTTGAGAGGGTGTGCAAAAACAAAGGGAAGGCACAAGCTCAGCAGCAAATGCAAGCTCAGGCTGCTGAGGATCTTCAAGCTCAGGAGGAGCATGTTTTTACAGCCTTCTGCTTTGCAACCTCAAGTAAGGTCAGATGTGACTGGATAGTAGATAGTGGCTACACACACCATATGGCAGCTGATGAAAAACTGTTCAACGAGCTCAACAAAAGCTTTGCCTCAAATATCAGATTGGTAATGGAAACTTGATTGAAGCCATAGGCAGGCGCAATGTGGTGATCAATACACAGTCAGGTAACAAAGTGATTTCTGATGTATTATTTGTGCCTGACATAGATCAAAATCTACTTAGCATTGTCAGCTTGTAGAAAAAGGTTACTCACTTGCTTTTAAGAATGGCTCATGCATTGTTGAAGACTCTTATGGTCAGGAGTTGGTCACAGTAGCAATGACTGATAGGTGTTTTATGCTTGATGTCAATCAACTTGAAAAGAAGGCTTACACCAGCCTTATTGATAATAATGGTCTATGGCACAGGAGATTAGGCCATGTTAATTACAAGTCACTTGATCAGTTGCACAAGTTGAACTTGGTTGAAGACATATCGAAAGTTGAAGCCAAGGACACTGTCTGTGGGGTTTGCCAGCTTGGTAAGCAAACCAGGTTACCTTTTCCTGCTAATGTGGCATGAAGGGCTCGAGAAAGAGTTGAGTTAGTCCATTCTGATGTCCGTGGACCAATAAAGACTTCTTCCTTGAATGAAAGTAAGTATTTTGTGCTATATATTGATGATCTGACCAGGTTTTGTTGGGTTTATTTCTTAAAGCAGAAGTCTGAAGTGTTTGAAGCTTTCAGCAAATTCAAAGCACTGGCTGAGAATCAGTCTAGCTGCAAGATTAAGGCTTTAAGAACTGACAATGGCACTGAGTATCTGTCTGAAAGGTTTCAGAAAATGTGTGAGCAAGCTGGGATTCACCGCCAGCTAACAACAGTCTATACTCCTCAGCAAAATGGAGTATGTGAGAGGAAGAATAGAACTGTACTCGATATGGCTAGATGTTTGCTATTTGTGAGTAAGCTGCCAAACAAATTTTGGGCTGAGGCTATCAATACCTTAGTTTACCTGCTCAACAAGCTGCCAACTCATGTTGTGAAAGAAAAGACTCCTTTTGAAGCTTGGCATGGAATCAAGCCTTCTGTTTCACACCTAAAGTTGTTTAGCTGTGTTTGCTATGTTCTTATTCTAGCTGAGAGGAGAACCAAGCTTGAAAGAAGGGCGGTTCCAAGAACATTTGTTGGTTACAGCAGCACCAATAAAGGCTATAGGGTGTATGATCCCTCCAAAAAGAAGATTTTGGTGAGTAGGGATGTGAGCTTTAATGAAGGAAGAGTATGGAGCTGGATTGATGCTAATGCAAAGTTGACTAGAGAAGATCAGCTTGACAGCAGTTTGGAACTAGTTGAAAATGAGCCTAAAAATGAAGATTTTGATATTGCTCCTGTGAGAGGCACCAGAACCATTGCTGACATCTATCAAAGATGTAATGTTGCAATTGTTGAACCTTCCAATTTTGAAGAGGCTGCTAAAGAAGAATGTTGGAAAAGGGCCATGGAAGCTGAAATGAAAATGATCCATAAGAATGATACATGGGAGCTGGTTGATAGGCCAGTAAACAGGAAGATTATAGGTGTAAAATGGGTGTTCAGAACCAAGAAAAATACAGATAGGTCTCTGAACAAGCACAAAGCTAGGCTAGTTGTGAATGGGGTATAGTCAGAAGCAAGGAGTTGATTTTTTTGAAACCTTTGCACCTATTGCAAGGTTAGACACCATAAGGCTGTTATTCGCCTTAGCTGCTCAGAAGCAGTGGAAAGTCCATTAATTGATGACAAATAAGCATTTTTAAATGGAGTTCTCAAGGAAGAAATCTTCATAGAATAGCCTGATGGATTTAAGGTTACTGGTGAATGACACAAAGTCTACAAGCCCAAGAAGGCTTTGTATGGCCTAAAACAGGCTCCAAAGGCCTGGTATAATAGGATCGATGCATACCTGTCAAGGTTGGGATTCGAGAAAAGCATTAGTGAGCCCACACTCTATGTGAAGAAGGCTAAGAAAGAAACCTTGCTGATAGTCTCACTTTATGTGGATGACTTATTGGTTACTAGTTGCAGAAGTGGGCTGATTGAAGAATTTAAAAGGCAGATGCAAGATGTTTTTGAGATGACTGATTTTGTTTTGATGACCTACTTCCTTGGTATGGAAGTGAATCAGAATGAGCATGACATTTTCATAAGCCAACAAGCATTTGCACAAAAAGTTCTAAGCAAATTTAGCATGTCAAAGTGCAAGCCTGCTAGCACTCCTGTTGCATGATCGAGTGGATGAAAAGGGGTATAGGAGTTTGGTTGGCTGCCTAATCTATTTGACAGCAACAAGGCTAGACATCTTGTATGTTGTTAGTCTTCTATCGAGATTCATGCATTGCTGCAATGTAGCTCATTTTAAAGCTACAAAAGGAGTCTCAAGGTATGTCAAAGGAACCTTAGGCTATGGTGTAAAGTTTGAGAGAGCTGAAGAGCAGAAGCTAGTTGGTTATTCAGACAGTGATTGGGATGGCTCAACTGATGACATGAAGAGTACATCAGGATACTTCTTCACTCTAGGATCAGGAGTTTTTAGCCATAGTTCAAAGAAACAACAACAGTAGCTCAATCCACTGCAGAGGCTGAGTATATTGCAGCTGCTACTGCTGTTAATCAAGCAATTTGGCTTAGAAAGCTGTTGGATGACTTGAATGCTGGTCAACCAAAAGCAACAGAGATCAAAGTTGACAATTAGTAAGCTGTTGCAATTGCCAAGAACCCTGTGTTTCATGGAAAAACTAAGTATTTCAAGATCAAATACCATTTTGTGAGGGAGGCAGAGTTGTCAAATGAGATAAACTTGGTCCATTGGTACTCAAAAGTTCAATAGGCAGACATTTTGGCCAAGTCGTTAGCTGCTACCAGGTTCGGGTATTTGAAAAAGCAAATTGGAGTCTGTTGTCTTGTAACCAAGGATGAGTATTAAAGGTGGCAACAAACAGTAGTATATATGTTACCGGATGAAATACATCAGCTACAAAAGCACGTATGTTATCCGGATGAAGTACGTTTTTGTAACAAACGACCTGTATATGATTTGACAGAAAACTTTTTGACTGGATAAAGATGGTCAAGTACTTTCCAGTTTTAGACAGGTTCTAAGATATCGTTAGGATGCATTTAAAGTTTGTTCACTTCTTCAAGTTAAAAATATTGTTCTTCAAATGTAATAGTACCATATATGTACATCATACATTATTGTAAGAAGATGGAAAAATTTATTCTCTCAATTTCTCATTTTTAGCTTCTATTTTTCTATTGTTTTCCTTGCAACTCTCAAGTCTTTGAATCTCAAACTTATTTCATACTTTATCCAGAATTATTGCTTTGTTGCTCTAGCTTCAACAAGAGCTTCATATTTCATCCAGATAACTTGGTTCTGTTTTTCTTCCTGTGTAAAAAAACCAACATGTCTTTTCCTGTTTACTATTCGATTCTGGAAACTAACAACCAGCTAGTCTTCTTTCATTGTTCTTTTGGCCTTGAGATAAGGGATAACAAATTCTCAAACATGGAACAAGTCACGGTTTCAATCTCTCTTACCAAGTTAACCATGGCCTTGCTACCATTATCATCTCAACAAGAGAAAAAAATGTTCTATTTCCGAGCCCTTTACATTTTTCAATGAATTTTGGATATGCATTCTACAAAATTTGGTGCTCCATTGTTGATCTATCTTTTACTATATATACAAGTACCAATTCTCTATATATAAATATAAGTCCCATTACTGGGAATTCCAAGCGTCCCTGACGTGATATCGGGCACATCATATGATTCGATTAAAAGAATTCGAGATTAGACTAAGATAGACGGGCTTAAATGCAAGATAAGATTGTTTAATTTCATGCAAATTTTTTTATAATATTCTAGAACGACATATTTTATGTGCTAATTGCATGTTTATTTTGAGTATGATCCTACTAATTTGGGTTATTTTATGGTCTTTTATCTTTTAGGGACTAAATTGAAGAGAAAAGTAAATTTAAAAGCGAAAAGCGTGAATTTGGAAATAAAGTGGGCCAACATGCGAAGTAGGAGAAAACTGGTGCCGAAAATGCAAAGTGTGGAAGACTTTTGGGGAAAAAAATGCAAAAGAAGAGATTTTATAGCACAAGATTCTATATAATGTTTAATTATGTTAGGATAATTATTAAGGATAATTATTTAGATTTGAATTTAGGATTTATTTTTATTTATCTTTAATTATCTTTATTTATTTGTATTTATCTTTTAGAATTTAATTAGGAATAGACTAGGTTTCTTAGTACCATAAATAGGGGATGAAGTGACACAAATTGGGTCTATCTTTTGCTGTAAACACTTTCTCCACCATAAATTTAGCCTTTTTGTTCTGCCCATATTTTCTTTCAATAAAAATTCCCTTTTTATTATTTTTTGTTTTTCCCCAAAAATCATGAGCCACTAAATCTAATCTAGCCGACGGTTGTCAAAATTCCCAAAAAGGTTTATGAGGCTTAGAATCAGGGCTTAGCCTTCTCAATAGGGTATTCATCGCTTCTCCACATTACGGGGCTGATGCTTTCGTCCATGTCCCTTAATAGGTGATCTTTTCAACTTGTGCAAGGAACGGCTGCTTTGTACATTTTGGGAAGGTTGCACAGTTGGTTCGTTCTCTTTCTGCGTTAGAGGTTGACGAGTCCAAGAGACAAAATGGCATGGTACTCGCTATTGGGAAGTGATTATCTAGCAGAAGCTAATCCCACAAAAGCGATTATTGGCTAAAGTCAGGTTCTTCCAAATCTTAAGTCTAAATTCTTGGAGCTGGTGGTCGTAGGTGTCCTCTTCCACTATAACTGGCTTACTCTGCTTGAGAAGGGTCACTTAAAAGCCAAGGATTGAACCCAAGGCGAATCAAGACAATCGGAGGATGGAAATCCACCATAAGAAATCTTTTTCACAACTTTATTCTTCCTTTTAATTTTTGAAATTTCAATTCAACATTTAATTTAGTTTTTATTTTATTTCACTCCCAGATCAAAACTTTGAAATTCTATTTTTATTTTTATTTTTTCAGGAACGCAAGTTTTCTTGGGCACGATTCTGCCCAAGATTTTGAGAAACAAGCATTTATGCAATCTAGTCCCTGAGGATTCAACCCTACTTCCCATTTACTATTCTTTTTCATTATTTAATAGGAAATAGGATATTTTTGGTGCTCTCAACCACCGCATCAAATTTTGGCACCGTTGCCGGGGACTGGCAACATACTAATCTTGGTTTTTGTTTCTTATGACCAGATCTGCTCCAGGTACTCTTGCGTTTGATTCAGAGATTGGAAAGATTGCAAGAGCTAATTACAAGGAAACAAAGCTAAGGAAAAAGTAGTCAGCGGTGGTTGGGCTCAAAGTAATCCACTGCCAGAAATCAGAATCGACGATGAAGTAGAGTTTAAGGTTAACAAAAACCCTACTCAAACATTTGAAAGTGAAAAAGTAGAAGTCGATTCACTAGAAGAAGTACTTAATGCTAGGGTTAACGAAAACCCTAATTTAGCACATCAACCAATGGCTCAAACGATTCGGCAACTGGCCGAAGCTCCTGTGGAACAAGCGTTATTGTGCATTGTGTATCCTACTATGGATATTGATTTTGAACTAAATTCAGGTTTAATCCAGCTATTGCCAACGAAAATCCCCACAAGCACTTAACAGAGTTCTATATGGTTTGCCTTAGTATGAAACCTCAGAGGGTAACTAAGGATCAAATCAAATTGCATGCTTTTCCTTTTTCCCTGCTAGGGAATGGTTATTTTATTTACCTCCTGGATCTATTACAACTTGGGCTGATCTTTCTTGTTTATTTCTCAATAAGTTTTTTCCAACATCACGAGCAGCTGAGTTAAAAAGAGAAATTGTTGGAATAAGACAAAAAGAAGCAGAGTCTTTTTACGATTATTGGGAGTGATTTAAGAAGTTGTGTGCAAGCTGCCCACAGCATGGTATAATAGAGTAATCTCTCCTCCAATACTTTTATGAAGGCCTGAAACCCATGGAGATGAATATGGTAGACGCCGCTAGTGGAGAAGCGTTGGTCAACATGACTCCTCAGTAAGCAAGAGACATGACATCCACAACAGCTGCAAATACTCAGCAATTCTGAGCCAATCTTGAGCCCCCTAAAAGGTTCACCAACTAAGTAATTCGACCTTAGAAGATAAAGTTGATAGACTTGCTAATACTATGAATTCTCTTGTTTCAGAAAAAGCAAAACCAGCCTAGCTATGCGGAATCTGTGCTACACGTGAACATACAACGGATGCATGCCCTAGTCTGTATGATGATACTATGGCTCATTTGGATGTTGTGGGAAACTTTCTTGGACCACCACAAAGGTGATGTGACCCCTACGCTAATCCCTACAACCAAGGATGGAGGGACCATTCTAACTTAAGTTATGAGGCCAACCCATGGTATAATCAGCCATACCAAAATTAGTTTCCACAACAACCACGAGATTCAGGTACTTCCCTAGAAACTATGGTCAATAAATTAACAACTAATGTCTTTGATTTCCAATAGCAAACTCTTAATTTCAAAAAAGAAACGAAGGCATCTATAAGAGAATTGACCATATCAATTGAGAAATTGAAATCTCAAAAGAAGCTGCCGTCACAAACAGAACCTAATCCAAGACAACACGCAAATTCAGTGATGTTGCAAGGTGGAAAGGTACTGGAACCAATTCCTAACAGAAATCTTGGCCAAGATTCTGCCCAAGAATGATGAACAGGTCCGAACGAAAGCTCCATTGCCTAAAATTCAACCTCCATTTCCAGGACGATTAAATCAATGTCAAAAGGGTAGACAAGGAGATTCTCAAAACATTCAGAAATGTCGAGATCAATATACCACTATTGGATGCCATAAGATAAATTCTGCAGTATCCCAAGTTCCTTAAAGAACTCTGCACCAACAAATGAAAATTAACAGGTAATGAAAAGGTAAGTGTTAGTGAGAATGTATCTGCAGTGTTACAGCAGAAAATGCCAGCGAAATGTAAAGCTAGGGGCATGTTTGTAATACCATGCAAAATAGACCATTTAGGAATTAAGAAGGCTATGTGTGATTTAGGGGCCTCCATAAATGTCATGTCTTTTTTTATTTATGAATCACTTAAAGCGGGTTTTTTGACAAAGATAGGTGTTATCTTCAGTTGGCAGACAAGTCCATTGTACATCCCGAAGGAGTCCTCGAGGACGTATTAGTCAAAGTCAATGGGCTAGAATAATGCTCCCAGGTCTTCAGACATCTTGTTGGGGCAACCTTTTCTTAGTACTGCAAATGCTAAGATTGACGTACGAAGCGGAACCCTCACGATGGAGTTTGATGGAGAGATTGTGAAGTATAACGTGCGACCTTTCCTTAGTACTGCAAATACTAAGATTGACGTACGAAGCGGAACCCTTACGATGGAGTTTGATGTTGAGATCGTGAAGTTTAACGTTTATGGCACTATTAGTCATCGAAGTGAAGTCTTGGACGTATACCGTGTCGACATAATTGACTCATCAGTAGAAAAAACTTTTGAGTCATCTTATGGAGATAAATCTAAAATGATGTTTGATGATTTTGAATCTGTTAATAAATTATTGGCTCCTATGGATACTAAACTTCTACCTTTTATTGTGCAGGCACCAGATCCAAAATTAAAACCACTTCCCAAGCATCTCAAATTCACATTTTTAGAGAATGATGAGACCATTGCTGACTTAAAAGGGATCAACCCCTTGGAGGAAAATATGAAACCAAGGAAAGAGATGCAAGGACGATTAAACCCAAATATGGTGGATGTAATAAAAAAGGAGAATTTCCAAACCCATACGAACGAAAGAATTTAGCTGGAACAGCCCCAATACTAGTTGAGGCGTTAAGTTAGTGACGTTAAACAAGCGCTTATTAGGAGGCAACCCAATTTTTATTTTGAGGCAACCCAATTTTTATTTTTCTTTATTTTTATTTTATTATTTTTTATTCATTACTTTATTTTTTTATTTATTACTTTATTTTGCTTGGGTGATAATTAATTTCTCTTCTTTTATCTAGGTACACCGGCGCAAAAATAGGGAGAAAAAGGAGAAAATTAAAAAAATTAGCATGAAACAGCCCTTATCCTATCCCTATTCTAACCAAGAATAGTACATCCCTGCCCCTGACTACACACAACCTACAACCAAACATCAACACTTCAGCCAAACACTCCACCTATACACCCCAAACCCTAAAAACTTATCCCATTTTTCACCCAAACCCCTATCCGCTGCCACACCTTCCTTCTACACCCTCCACCGCCGATTTCTCCAACACCATGCTGAGAACCTGAAGCCAAGTAGCCGTTGTGTAACACCCCGTACCCGAGACCGTTGCCGGAGTCGAACATGAGGTGTTAACGGACTTAATTCATTTACTTACACAGTTCATTTTAAAATTTCCAGACAAGCTGGCTAACTGCATCACCGTTACTTTAAAAATCATATCTCGAGTTCCAAAACTCAAAAACCAATTCCGTAAATTTTTCCTGAAACTAGAATCATATGTCCATCTACAAATGTTTTTCTAGAATTTTTGGTTGAGCCAATTAGTACAGTTTATTAGTTAAAGTCTCCCCTGTTTCAGGGTTTGACTACTCTGACCTTCATGCATTACGACTTAGATATCTCCCTGTACAGAGCTTCAATACTTATTTAGTTTGTTTCTAATGAAACTAGACTCAAAAAGGAATCTATACATATAAAGCATGACTTCTAATTTTCTCTGGTTGATGTATGGTAAATTTTCAAAATCAGAACAGGGGATCCAGAAAACGCTCTGGCCCTGTTACACGAAAACTTAAACATCTCATAAAATACGGCTCATATGGTCTTTTCGTTTCTTTCATATGAAAATAGACTCATCAAGATTCAATTACATAATTTATTTACTATTTAATTCCATTCCTACTATTTTTAGTGATTTTTCAAACTTACGTCACTGCTGTTGTCAGCATCTATTTTAAGGTAAATTTTACCTATTTCATAATTTTTTCATGAATCAAATAGCAAATTGACATACATTATTATCGAGGGTAATCCCGATTAGCCATGACGTACGTAGCACTAATAGGACCATGATTGGCCATTCCAATGGCTAGTCATTACCAAACATTTCCATACCACTTAATAACCATATCACAAGACCATAATGTTATACTTCAAAATATACGAGCCATTTTCGCATGGCTATACGAATACACATTACCAAAGGGTACTTAATTAACAACAAGGGTCAGCCCTATACATGCCATTTTCAAAATTGAACTAAAAGAGTACCAAAAGTGTCTTAGATAGTGTGGATGACTTGACTTTGACACTCCCGAGTCCGATAGGTGACGAACAAAATCTATAAAACAGAGAATCAAAGTAATGAGTAAGCATTTTGATGCTTAGTAAGTTCAAGTAATGAAATTATTTACGACTAAAATATAGCGTTCATATGACTAAATGAATAGTTGCATATCGCATTTTCCCAAAATCATACTTACTTCACACCTCAACCAAAGATATTCATACACAGGGGATCAAACCTAACTAAAGGCCTGAAGTTGTTAATCAATAGAGCACATACAATCTAAAAAGGAATTAACTTTTCCAATGCATATACGAAACATACCTTATCATTTGGATTTTATGAGCGTATTAATTGAAATTATTACAGCAAGATCGCTCATTTCCAAACCCAAGTACCTTCGGGATTTAGCCGGATATAGCAACTCGCACAAATGCCTTCGGGTCTTAGCCCGGATATAGTCACTAGCACAAAAGCCTTCGGGACTTAGCCCGGATATAGCAACTCGCACAAACGCCTTCGTGACTTAGCCCGGATATAGTCAGTAGCACAACTTCCTTCGGGACTTAGCCCGGATATAGTCCGAACAATCATGCACATATATCGATAAATCATGACACATCCATATTTCATTTTCATTACTAAAGCTCAAACACAAGACACTTATCAAACCTTACCAATTTGGCTCAATAGCCACATACAAAGAGCATGATTTCGAGTGGCTTTCTAACATGATCTCTATACACATTCGGCTACCCGCCATAAGTATAAACTAATCACCTCAATATATAATTCAAGTGGAATCATTATATCTCCGTTTATTCGTTATGCTTATATGTGATGACTTAATCAAATCATAAAATAAGTTTCATTACTCGAAGACTTACCTTGGATATTTGGTACAGTTGCGGAGTGGCTACTCGGTTACTTTCTCTTTTCCCTTATCTGAAATTGCCCCCCTATGCTCTTGAGCTTAAGTTCAACAAATTTTAACTAGTCATTAATCGACTATTCAAGTATTACTTTCAGAATATAATACATATGGATTCGACTTTCACACATATAGATTATAGTAAGCTTTATAAAAATCAATAAATAATTCATTAGCAAATTTTCATTAATGTTTACAATATACTTACAATTTCCTACAAGTGACTTCCCGAGCAAGCATCACTAAAGTTTTTATAACTGAGCTACAAAACTCCAAATCAATTGTCAGTAAATTTTTCTTGACAGAAGACTCATTTATCTATTATCCATAAAATTTTCAAAATTTTTAGTTTAGCCCAACAATACTCAAATTTCTTAAAATATGTATGTATGTATGTATGTATGTATGTATGTATGTATGTATGTATGTATGTATGTATGTATGTATGTATGTATGTATGTATGTATGTATGTATGTATGTATGTATGTATGTATGTATGTATGTATGTATGTATGTATGTATGTATGTATGTATGTATGTATGTATGTATGTATGTATGTATGTATGTATGTATGTATGTATGTATGTATGTATGTATGTATGTATGTATGTATGTATGTATGTATGTATGTATGTATGTATGTATGTATGTATGTATGTATGTATGTATGTATGTATGTATGTATGTATGTATGTATGTATGTATGTATGTATGTATGTATGTATGTATGTATGTATGTATGTATGTATGTATGTATGTATGTATGTATGTATGTATGTATGTATGTATGTATGTATGTATGTATGTATGTATGTATGTATGTATGTATGTATGTATGTATGTATGTATGTATGTATGTATGTATGTATGTATGTATGTATGTATGTATGTATGTATGTATGTATGTATGTATGTATGTATGTATGTATGTGTATGTATGTATGTATGTATGTATGTATGTATGTATGTATGTATGTATGTATGTATGTATGTATGTATGTATGTATGTATGTATGTATGTATGTATGTATGTATGTATGTATGTATGTATGTATGTATGTATGTATGTATGTATGTATGTATGTATGTATGTATGTATGTATGTATGTATGTATGTATGTATGTATGTATGTATGTATGTATGTATGTATGTATGTATGTATGTATGTATGTATGTATGTATGTATGTATGTATGTATGTATGTATGTATGTATGTATGTATGTATGTATGTATGTATGTATGTATGTATGTATGTATGTATGTATGTATGTATGTATGTATGTATGTATGTATGTATGTATGTATGTATGTATGTATGTATGTATGTATGTATGTATGTATGTGTATGTATGTATGTATGTATGTATGTATGTATGTATGTATGTATGTATGTATGTATGTATGTATGTATGTATGTATGTATGTATGTATGTATGTATGTATGTATGTATGTATGTATGTATGTATGTATGTATGTATGTATGTATGTATGTATGTATGTATGTATGTATGTATGTATGTATGTATGTATGTATGTATGTATGTATGTATGTATGTATGTATGTATGTATGTATGTATGTATGTATGTATGTATGTATGTATGTATGTATGTATGTATGTATGTATGTATGTATGTATGTATGTATGTATGTATGTATGTATGTATGTATGTATGTATGTATGTATGTATGTATGTATGTATGTATGTATGTATGTATGTATGTATGTATGTATGTATGTATGTATGTTTTCTATACATGATGTAATCCAAAATTGGGTTTGGGCTTTTACAGGTAACGATGTTAAGAAGTGAGACTCTTGCTTTCATCATACACCTGAAGAGGCATCCAAGTCCATCTTCAAGATCCTAAATAAACAGCTCCAAGTCTTTTAGCTGGTTTTGCATCTCAAGATTTATGATCTCAGACTTGGTTATTCAAGGATTTCAAAGCAACATCAACCTTTTCAATTCATTCACGCTTTCTTCCAAAGATCTTCGCACGCTATTCTTCTTTGATGCAATAGTTTCAAACCGATAACCAACTTCCGTGCTTTGGTCCGAGATGAGAGATAACAAATCCTCAAACATAGAACAAGCCATCGCTTCAATCTCCTTCAAGATGATAACAGCTTTACAAGGTGAGACTGTGTTTTTCCTTTGTATGACCTTCAAGTTTCCCAATACCTTGTGGATAGTCTTTTTGGAAACTTTCTTGGAGCTCATGTATTTCCTCACTTCATTTACTATCTCGGCTTCACCTATTTTCCTTCAACGCAAAGCTGATTGAAGTTCACTTGCTCTTTCTTTTGCTTGTAGCACAATATCTTTAGCAGTGCTGCAAAGGTCGAGGAGTCTAAGAGAACCATCCAACAACTCATCAGCACATTCGTGGGCTAAAGCATGGTGGGACAGAGGCAACTGAAGAAACTTAACAACGCAATCTTACAAATCTTGAAAGCCAATTAGCTTATGGCTTATTGATGATGATGAAGTAGATGCCTCTTTAGAAGCCCTCAATCTATTCAAATGCTCATTAACTTCTGTTGCTAGTGGGTGTTGTCTAGATGAGCGGGGGAAAATGTTGGATCAAGTGGCTGCCATTTTTTTTGTTCTGAACAAAGAAGCCTATTTTTTGAATCAACGTTTCTTGCAATTTTCACTGAAATGCTAGGCATCTGTGTTCAAAGGTGGCAGCTACAACAGCAACATGCATGCAACCATGTAATCATGCACGAGCATGCAAGTGACCGAGCATCACAGCTGAAGCATGCTATTGTCTAAGGAGTAATTCGATTGGCACATCCATGTGACAGTTGACTTTTGTTGTTTCAATGTAACCTTTTGTATTTGCTAAGGTTTAGTTAGATACTTAGCTGTTTTAGTAGCTGTTTAGGAAGTCATTATGCTGATTTAACAGGTTATTTACTTGCAC
Source organism: Gossypium arboreum (assembly GCF_025698485.1). Lineage (NCBI taxonomy): Eukaryota > Viridiplantae > Streptophyta > Magnoliopsida > Malvales > Malvaceae > Gossypium > Gossypium arboreum. The sequence goes on from NC_069081.1 coordinate 6,903,078, forward strand.
AAGCAAGCTTTGTTTTTTACCAATGTAATCCATCTACTTATGTACATGTAATTTTAAACTTTTCAAGTAACAAGCATAGCCACTTGTTCTCTCAATTTGTTCATTCGATTTTGCTTTCAAACTCAAAATTTCTTTGCTTTGTTTCATTGATCATTTGATTGAAACTTAACACATACTTTATCCGAGTTTATTACTTTGTTGCTCCAGTTTCAACAAGAGGTTCATATTTTATCCGGGTAAAATAGATCTATTTCTCTTCCTCTGTGAAAAACTTTACAAATGGTACCAAGAGCCTGTTGTCTTTGAGGGCCTTGGTTGTGCACAGTTTGTGGCTGATTCGTGTTTGAAAGAAAGAAGCATGAGTTGTTGTTGTTGGCCGATTTTTTAGTTAGTGCAAGTATGAGCTTCTCACCACCACCACCTATTTTTGCTAGTGAAAATTACAACATCTAGGCTGTGAAAATAAGGACATACTTGCAGGCACATGACCTGTGGAACGTGGTCCAAAATGACATTAAGCCACCTCCCCTAAGAGCAAACCCAACCATTGCTCAGATCAGGCAGTATAATGAAGACTGTGCAAAGAAGTACAAGGCCATGTCATGCCTTCAAAGCGGAGTTTCAGATGAGATCTTCACAAGGATAATGGCCTGTGACAGTCCAAAGCAGGCATGGGACAAACTCAAGGAGGAGTTTCAAGGATCTGAGTAGACTAGGCAACAACAACTAATAAACCTGAGAAGGGACTTTGAGAATCTGAGGATGAAGGAGTCGAGATCATCAAGCAAGATGTCGACAGGATAACGCCACACGATCAACAACATAAGATTGCTTAGGGATGATTTCAGTGACCAAAGGGTAGTTGAAAAAGTCATAACAACCCTGCCAGAGAAGTATGAATCAAAGATCTCTTCCCTGGAGGACTCGAGGGACCTATCAACTATTCCATTGACAGATTTGATAAATGCTCTCTATGCACAAGAGCAAAGAAGAGCAAACAGAATAGAGGAGTATTCTGAGGGAGCCTTTCAGGCCAGAGGCAGAGAAGGCTCAAACTCGAGCTCCAGCTTTAAAGGCAAGAAGCCTTGGACAAAAAAGAAGGACAAAGGTAAGAAAGAAGCCACCAAAAGAAAGGTTCCACCTTGTGCTCATTGCAAGAAGACCAATCACCTTGAAAAATACTACTGGTACAAGCCTGACATTCAGTGTAGTGGGTGCAAACAGCTTGGACACATTGAAAAGGTGTGTAAAAACAAACCAAAACCACAACTATACCATCAGAATCAAGCTCAGACTGCTGAAGATGTTGAAGCATAGGAAGAGCATGTCTTCACAGCTTTTTATTTTGCAAGCTCGAGCAAGGTTAGCAAGATGTGGTTGATTGATAGTGGATGTACTCATCACATGGCTTCAAACAGAAGCATGTTCAAGGAGCTAGACACCACATTTGTGACCAAAGTCAGAATAGGGAATAGTGAGCTCATAGAGGCCAAAGGCAAAGGCAAGGCAGTAATAGGCATAAAGTCAGGAAACAAAACTATCTCTGAGGTTCTCTATGTACCTGACATTGACCAAAATCTGCTAAGTGTTGGTCAGTTACTAGAGAAGGGCCACTCTCTCATTTTTGAAAGCAAGGTGTGTGTGATCAAATATGCTGTCGACCAAGTGTTAGCAACAATAGCCATGAGTGATCGAAGTTTCACTTTGGATGTAAATCAGCTAGAGCCAAAGACACATGTGGCTCAGGCTGATGAGTCAAGTTTGTGGCATAGGACGCTAGGCCATGTGAACTACAAGTCACTTAGTCTACTGCATAAAATGAGCCTGGTAGAAGACATGTCCTGCATTGAGCCTAAGAAGGATGTGTGTGAAGTCTGTCAGCTTAGCAAGCAGACCAGACTGCCCTTTCCTGCCAACAAAGCATGGAGAGCTTAAGAGAGGCTCCAGTTGGTTCATACAGACATTTGTGGACCCATGAAGACCACTTCCCCAAATGGGAACAGGTACTTTGCACTCTTTATTGATGATTGCACTAGGTTCTATTGGGTAACTTTTTTGAAGCAAAAGTCAGATGTTGCTGACTTCTTTTGCAAATTCAAGGCTTTGGCTAAAAACCAAGCCAATTGTAAGCTGAAATGCTTAAGGTTAGATAATGGGACTGAGTATGTGTCTCAAAGGTTCCAAAATATATGTGATGATACTGGAATTCTTCATCAGCTAACAACCATCTACACACCACAGCAAAATGGTGTCTGTGAGAGGAAGAACAGAACAGTTCTTGATATGGCCAGGTGGCTTTTGTTTGAGGCTAAAATGCCTAACAATTTTTGGGTTGAGGCAGTAAACACTCCAGTTTACTTGCTGAACAGACTTCCAACTAACACAATGAAAGGAAAAACACCCTTTGAAGCTTGGTTTGGACAAAAACCATCAGTGTCACACTTGAGGGTATTTGGTTGTTTGTGCTATGCATTGGTTCCAGTAGAGAAAAGGATTAAGCTTGAAAAAAGGTCCATGCCAGGGGTGTTTGTAGGCTACAGTAGTGTGAAGAAAGGTTATAGGATCTTTGATCCATTGACCAAGAAGATCATTGTGAGCAGAGATGTAAAGTTTAACGAAGAAGGGTATTAGAAATGGGATGGAACTAATGCAAGCCCACTTGAGGAAGATCAGAATAGTCCTGACATGCAGCCTACTGAAATTGAAGTTGAAGCTGAAGATGACTATGATGATGCACCTATTCGAGGCACTAGAACTCTGGCAGATATCTATGAAAGGTGTGCCATGACCATAGTTGAGCCATCCTGCTATGCTGAAGCTGTAAAAGAGAAATGCTGGCAAGAGGCTTTGGAGGCTGAACTGAAGATGATTCAAAAGAATGATACTTGGGAGCTGGTCAATAGGCCAGAAAATAGAAAAGTCATTGGTGTTAAATGGGTGTTCAGGACCAAGACAAATTCAGATGGGTCACTGAACAAACACAAGGCCAGGTTGGTTGTGAAGGGCTACAGTCAGCAGCAAGGGGTTGATTTCTTTGAAACCTTTGCACCTGTTGCAAGGTTGGATACCATAAGGCTGCTATTTGCCTTAGCAGCTCAGAAACAGTGGAAAGTACACCAATTAGGTGTGAAATCAGCTGTTCTAAATGGACCTCTCAAGGAAGAAATCTTCATTGAGCAACCTGAAGGATTTGAGGTCCTAGGTGAAGAACACAAGGTCTTCAAGCTCAAAAAGGCCCTGTATGGCCTGAAACAGGCTCCAAGAGCCTGGTATGATGGAATTGATGCCTACTTGTCAAGGCTCGGGTTCACAAAAAGCATAAGTGAGCGCACTCTTTATGTCAAGAAGGATGAAAAGGAGACCCTGCTGATTGTACCATTGTATGTTGATGACCTGCTAGTGACTGGCAGCAAAGATAAACTGATTGAAAACTTTAAGAAGCAAATGCAAGACATTTTTGAGATGACTGATCTTGGTTTGATGACATACTTCCTTGGTATGGAGGTAAATCAGGAAGAACAAGGGATTTTTATAAGCCAACAAGCCTTTGCACTAAAAGTTCTAAGAAAATTCTGTATGTCAAAGTGCAAACCTACTAGCACACCAGTTGCACTAGGAGAGAAGCTGTCAAGCACAAGTGAGCACGATCGAGTTGATGAAAGGGGGTACAGAAGTTTGGTTGGTTGCTTGCTCTACCTAACAGCAACAAGGCCAGACATCCTATATGTTGTTGGCTTACTCTCAAGGTTCATGCACTGCTGCAATGTTGCACATTTTAAAGCAGCAAAGAGGGTCCTAAGATATGTCAAAGGGACTTTGAATTTTGGTGTGAAGTTTGGAAGGTCAAAGGAGCTGAAACTTGTTGGTTATTCAGATAATGACTGGGCTGGTTCAGTTGATGACATGAAGAGCACATCAGGCTACTTCTTTAGTCTAGGTTCAAGTGTTTTCATTGAGTTCAAATAAGCAACAAACAAGAGCTCAATCCATCGCAGAGGTGAGTATATTGCAATCTGCTATCGTCATTAACCAAGCCATTTGGCTTAGAAAGTTATTGGATGACTTAAATGTTAGACAGATGGAAGCAACTAAAATTAAGGTTGACAACCAGTCTGCTGTTGCTATTGCCAAGAACCCTGTGTTCCATGGCAAAACAAAACAGTTCAAGATCAGGTATCACTTTGTGAGAGAAGCTAAACTTGGTAGGAAATATGCTTGGTACATTGTTGTTCGAGGGATCAGCTTGCTGATGTTCTGACCAAACCATTGGCTGTTGGAAGGTTCGAGTGTTTAAGGAAAGAGCTTGGAGTTTGTTGCCTTGTAGCCAAGGAAGAGTGTTCAAAGGTGGCAACTACAGCAGCAACATGCAGGCAACCATGCAATCATGCACGAGCATGCATGTGACTGAGCATCATAGCTGAAGCATGCTATCGTCCAAGGAGTAATTCGATTGCCATGTCCATGTGACAGTTGACTTTTGTTGTTTCAATGTACCCTTTTGTATTTGCTATGGTTTAGTTAGATACTTAGCTGTTTTAGTAGCTGTTTAGGAAGTCATTATGCTGATTTAACAGGTTATTTACTTGCACAAGCAAGCTTTGTTTTTTACCAATGTAATCCATCTACTTATGTACATGTAATTTTAAACTTTTCAAGTAACAAGCATAGCCAACTTGTTCTCTCAATTTGTTCATCCGATTTTGCTTCTGTTGTGAGCTTTCAAACACAAAATTTCTTTGCTTTGTTTCATTGATCATTTGATTGAAACTTAACACATATTTTATCCGGGTTTATTACTTTGTTGCTCCAGTTTCAATAAAAGGTTCATATTTTATCCGGGTAAAATAGATCTGTTTCTCTTCCTGTGTGAAAAACTCTACAATCTGCTCCCAAGTTATATATATGTATATGCATATCAATCCATGGAGACAAAGGGAATCTCGAATGCTTCTTCTATCTGCTAATGCTGACATGATTAACTAAGATCTCGATCAAAGGGTGGCAGCAATGTTCATGCAATGTCTCCCCTCTACCATCTCTCCATCTCACTACCCAAGCACTTTAATATATATATCCTTGCCATTTCTTTGCACACATTGAAACCATTCTAGTTGCCAATGCACTGGAGTTGGTGACATTTTTCAAATATATTAAGGAAAAACAGACAACCAATTCATTATTTCCACGTGTGTGTTAGCACTTACCATTATTTTTCATGCAATTTGATAACCAGGTAAAGAAGGGTCTGAAGTTGAACAAGATCCACTTTCTGATCCTTGCTTCCTTTTCCCCTAACATAAGAAAATTTTATGATTAACATAATATCAAATTAGCATCTTTTCATTGCCATCTTCCATGTGATAAACTGACGGACATAGAGTTTTTAATCTTTAGCAAGTCTTCCATTGTCTTCAGTGGGACAAGAGGAATCCTGGCAGCTCACATATTCATAGAAATGTTTCATGAGATATTCTAAGATGCCAGTTGTGATGATGAGGCTCTATAATTCAACTTGGGATTAAAGTTAGGTTTAAGTTACAAGGATTTGGTTGTAAGTTTTGGATATTAGCATGTGCTGGATAAAAGTATTTTTCAAGTTTTTTCTTGTTCGTGGTTGAATATGTTTGAAGTAAAAAATTATTGCAACCATTTTGGAAATATAACTAAATGATTTCACAAGAGGTAGAATTTTGAGAAAGAAGATTGTATAATCTTTGTATTTCTTTTCGATTGTATAACTTCTGTAAAATTACAGTATATATGTACAACTGCGATGCCAATATTTAACAGCTGATGATATTAAGAACAGTAACTCTAGTTTTGATCATACGCCTGGAGAGGGTTTCAAGGCCTTCTTCAAGATCTTGGATGCTCAACTCTGAGCTTTGAAGCTCCTTTTGCACGTTCTCGACATGCTTCATGTTTTCAGATTTGGTGCAGGAACGCACTGCAGCTTCAGCACTCAAAATTTCATTTGCTTTCTGTTCTTCCTCGCACATTACTTTCTTCTGGTGCATTAGCTTCGAAACCAGCGGCCAACGGCTCGATTTTGATTCTGCCTCTGGCCCTGAAATAAAGGACAATACGGATTCTAGCACGTTGATGGTAACTGCTTCTACATCTCTTAAGACGCTAATCACAGTTCCATTCTCGCGAGGAGTACTGAGTTTATTCTGTATATGCTTCAAGTTCTTTAAGGCCTTGCAGATTTCCTTTTTCATGGCTTTCCTAGATGTCAAGTATTTCCTAAACTCATTAGCAAGCCCTTCGGCTCCACGTCTTCTGCGCAAAATTGATTGAAGCTCTTGTGTGCATTCCTTTGTCTGCAACAAGGCATCCTTAGCAGTGGTACATACATCCAAGAGCATGAGAGATCCATCCAAAAGCTCTTCAAACGTTTCCCTTTGCTTCTCTTGGGCGAGAGCTTGTTGGGTGAGGGGAAATTGAAGCAATACATCAACACATTCATGCAAATCCTGAAGACCACTTAGATTGTGGCCTATGGATGATGATGTGGAGGCTGATTGAGATACCCTCAATCGGTTCAAGTTCTCGTCGATTTGTGAAACGATGGGGTGTTGCCTTGAGGGCAAGCTGTTTGATCGAGCATGGTAAGAGGCTGCCATTTTCTTGTTATGCAAAAGCGATATGTGTTTTCAACTCTGCTTAGCTATTTGCTGTAGTCCCCTTGCCATCTGCTCAACATATATATTACAGGTTGAGGGCAGACACGAGGAATCTCAACAATTTTAAATATCAATTGGAAGCAAGCAACATGAACTAACATGATCTCGATCCCCATAACTATCGCCAAAATGTTTCTGCTGTGTCTCCTCTCCACAGTCACAACAACTCATCACCCTTCGGTAGCAACAAACACTACTAGTTTTCAATGCCATAATATTCATATAAACAAATATTATATAATAATGCGCACGGTGGTACTACATTCAATGCCTTGTATTAATGAATCATTTGCTTTTAACTTGTCTCGTCTTCTTCTTGTTATTGCTGTCTTGTTGATTAGGTTCTGCAAGGAGGCAAGATCCGCTTGCTTCTAACAATTTATTTTTTTTATGCAGCAACACATGTATGGGAATGAAATTATTTCTTTATTATTATTACTACTGTTTTTTTAGCCAATGCGAGTCCTTTAGCTGGTTTTGCAACTCAACATGATGTGTTCATCTCCTGACCCCCAACCAGCATCAACATTTTCAAATTCATTAATGTCTCTTCCTGTTTGCTATTCGATTCTGGAAACTAACAACCAGCTGGTCTTCTTTCATTGTTGTTTTGGCCCTGAGATAAGGGACAACAAATTCTCCAACATGGAACAAGTCACGGTTTCAATCTCCCTTACCAAGTTAACCATGGCCTTGCTATCATCATCATCTCAACAAGAGAAAAAAATGTTCTGTTTCCGAGCCCATTACATTTTTCAATGAATTTTGGATATGGATTCTACCAAATTTGGTGCTCCATTGTTGATCTATCTTTTACTATATATACAAGTACCAATTCTTTATATATAAATGTAAGTCCCATTACGTACCTGACGTGATATCGGGTACGTCATGTGATTCGATTAAAAGAATCTGAAATTTTACATGTGGAGGTTGGAAGCCAATGATTCATTTTAATTTAGTAATTTAATTCTATAGCTTTAAAGTTTATTTATTATTTTGTCTTTAAAATGTGTTATAATTGTGTCATTGTTATTACATGGTTTTAATGTGTCTTAGAGTGGAGAGTCTTAAATATGTCTTTTAATTTTATGTCTTTTTATTGCATGTTTATTTAAGCGTGTTTAATGTGTTTTAAAAGTGTGTTAAATTATGTCCAAATATACTATAGCTTTATTGTTGCATTTATGGTGTCCTAATGAGCAACCACCAACATTATTTCTAGTGCATAGATGGAAGCTTGAACATCTTTATTCTTAGCTAAGCATGGATGAACGAATTTATGAAACTCCCATAGATGTTCGATGAAGAGAACCAATTTAATAACTTTAGGAATATTCTATAACAATATTAATGGTTGATTTGTGGTCGTTCGCGTTACCTTTGTTTGCCTATAAATAGTTTAGTTTAAACTTTTTAATGGTTAGACACTGTATGATAACTATTCATTTTAGTAAAGCTCTTTGTTCTTTAAGAACTTACTGAACTTATTAAGAAATTCCTTTCTTGTGGCGTTCACCAACCCTATCTTATCACTTTGTTCTCCATCCCAAAGTGTGGGGATCAAACTTATCCACCAAAACTTTTGAGTGTTAACAACAATATAGAAAACGGGTCGCGTTGTTATATAGCGTCAGTTCTTTTCTGGTTGTCGATATTCCCAAGTTATATCCAATTTTATCCTTCGTTTATTTATTTCCATCATATTTTCTATTAGTAACCGAGCAAGTATCTATTTGGACGAACGAGACACTTAAATCGTGAATCAACTCGTATCCGAGTTCGCGTCAGTCCCAACTTTTATTCCTTATTTCGTTTGTAATTTTCTTTTGTTATTATTTTATTATGTCTAGTTAAATTTCAATCTAGACCAAGGCTAACAAAAATTTGGTGTTCGAACTTTGAGACCTAAAACCGCACTTCATTTCATGTTTTCCTTTATATTCACTTTTTTCTCTAAATTACGAGAAAGATAAAGATCGTCTCTTAGTATCGCTTTTGGCTTCATTTTGAGAAAGGCTCATTGTTCGATGCTTTGAACAATACACGATTGTTAAATTTAACTCTATCCGTAATTGTTATTTTGTTTTATTGAAGAACAAATTGTCTTGGTCTAATTGGGTGTGAAATTGGATGATGTGAAGGGAGCTAGTTATCTAATTTAAATGATCTGCGCAATTGAGAGTGTTAATTAGAGTCAGGTTTTTCTCGTTCGCAAGGCTATCGAATAATTTAAATGGTCTTAGCATCTTAAAAACCTTGACAGAAATGAGAAACAATCATTTGATTTTTTTCGATGGAGGAGTGGAAACGATTTGGTCATACTACGTTTACTGGAATTTCAAAGCTTCGATTTGGCCTGTTTCTTTTTATTGCACATGTCATCCATCTTCTGTGCTCTTTTAGATAAAACCACAAACTTTTTCAATTCAAGTGCTACCACTAACATTTGTATATCTTCATTCAGACCCCACATGAAATAGGAGCACATTTTATCTTCTATTGGCACAGTGGAAAATTTGTGCAACTTCCTTTTATTTATTAACACCTCCTTTAAAAATTTTGTATAATTGGGCATCTGCGAAAGGACTTCAAAAAAAGGTAAGTTAGTATGTAAAATTTTCAAAAGTTTAAGAAATTTACCATATTGTTCATCAATGCGGTATTTCTTCACTTTTTTTGGATTAAAATTGGTGGTTTGTACTACTTAACTATTGGCTTATGGTCTTTCTTGTAACCTTCAACCCCATCAATTTTCTCATTAGCATCTAGATTCAGCTTCTTTTAAGGCTCAACTAACCCTTTCATGCTTCGTACAGTGACTGCGTGAACTTGCTCTTTTAGGTTGGTTTCAGTGTTACTAGGTAAACTAACTTGTTGTCTCTCCGAAATCAACTTAGCCTGCTAACTAATCTAATTCTCGAGGCCCTGAATAGATGTTTGCTGATTCCTCAAAGTCGTTCGAATGTTTTGGAATTAGTTTCTGACACTGAAATGAAGTTAGTCAACATCTCTTCCAGATTCGGCTTCTTTTCTCCTTGATAAGGTTGCTAAAAACCCGGAGGGGGTTGTGACCTTTGATTTCCTTGATCCCCCAAGAAACATTTGGATGATTCCTCCATCCTGGATTATAATTATTTCTATAGGGGTTATTCTGAGTTCTAGAATTGTTACCCATAAAGTCGACTTGCTCAAACTCCATGTTAGAACTAAAGGGTAAACATTCTGGATTGATTATCCCCATTCTTGTCGCATCAAGTTGCATTACTGGATTCATCTATTTATTCTTACTCAAACCATCAATTTTCTTACTCAGACCTTCCACCTAACTCGCTAAATAGCAACTGCATCTATATTAAAAACACTGGTTGCCTTAGTAGGCTTCGTTCTCATAACTTGCCACTAATAGTTATTCAGTGTCGTCTATTCAATAATTTATTGGGCTACCTCAGGTGTCTTGTTATTCAATTTTCTACCGACTGCCGCATCAATCATCTGTTTGGTGAGGGGTTCAAACCATTGTAAAAAGTTTTAACTTGGAGCCACAAATGTAGTCCATGATGAGGAAACTTTCTCAACAAATCTTTAAATCTCTCCCATGTATCGTAAAGTGTCTGAATGTCAAATTGAACAAAAGAAAAGATGTTATTCCTCAACTTAGTTGTTTTAGCCGGGGTGCAAAATATTTCAACAAAAACTTCTTAGTCATCTGAGCCCAAGTAGTGATGAAACCCCGTGGAAGTAAATTCAACCATTAATTTTGTCTTCCTCCTCATAGAGAATGGGAACAACTATAAACGTATGACATCACCTTGCAACCCATGAAACTAAACATACTGCTGCACCATCTGAATTATATTCAGATTAATCTCAAAATTATTTGCAGCAATAGCCGGTCTGAGAATACTCGATTTGACCTCAATCAGAGTGGGTTTAGAATAATCATACATAGTACGAGGAGCAAGAGCTGCAAGAGGTTACTGATTACTTGGATTATTATCCATCTCAATGGTAATGTCCTTTTGCTCTTGATCGTCTATTAAAATCTGTTGACATTGCCTTGCTTTTCTAACTTCTCTTCGATATCTGTGAGTAGTTTTTTCAATCTCATTGTTATAAAATAATGGTTCCAACGGGTTGCCTTTAATCATAAACCAAAACAACCTATAAGAATCAAACAAAAGAAAAAATAATAAGAGATAAAAATCAAAGTAAAAAAAAACTAAAATTAAAATAAAATGGCTAAATTAATAGAAACAAAATTTTCCTACTATTCTATTCCTCGACAATGACGCCAAAATTTGATATCCGTGGAACTAGCTAAAAATTTGACTAAGATAAATGTACTTATCAATTAATAGTATAGATATGGTGAGCAAAGATATCGTTCCCACAAAGATTAAAAGTGCTAGTTAAAATTAACTAAATTAATTAACTAACAAACACATCAAAGAACAAATCAAGAAAATAATCGATTAACAACCAAGAAGTGAAACAATACCTAGGAAAGAATCTGCCTAGATTTCATTAGTCAATATCAATCTAAATTATGCAATTTCTTTACTTACCACTTTGATCCGTAGAAATCTCTAAATTATGAAAATATCACTTGAAATATCAAAATAAGAATTAAGCACGCATAATTGAGAACAAGAAACTAAGTATTTGTCACGTAAAATAAAAATCAAACATTAAAATCCATCATAGGGTTTATCTTCCTAAGTATTTAAAAAATTAGATCATTTTTTAAAATAAAAAGATCCAAGAGATAATATAACCGAAAGACTCATCATAATCTCCTAAGAATTCAAATGAGAATCTTCAATCTTGATGGAAACCTGCTTCAGAATTGACTTCAATGATGTTTTTCAAGTTGATTTCTTAATTATTCTATGACAATTCACTCCTATATTCTTATTTTGGTCAACCATACGTCTTAGAATGCCCGAAAAACCTATAAATAGTGATTTCTTAATCATTCTATGACAATTCACTCATATCTTCTTATTTTGGTCAACCATATGTCTTAGAATGCCGGAAAAACCTATAAATAGTGATTTTTTAAAGTTGGGTGTGAAATCTTGTGAAAATGAGATGACCTACCACGTGTCTATGTGGGTCACATGACCGTGTGGTTGGTTTGTGTGCAATGGGCCAGCTTGTGTTTTTCCTGTAGCTTGCTCCAATTTTTCTATATTTGCTCATTTTTCGCTCTCAAGTGCTCTATTAAGCATCAAAACATGTATGTAAAGGATTAGGAGCATAAAATTCACAATTAACATCGAATAATCACCCAAAAACGCATTAAAAATGAGGTTAAAACATGTTACTTTTAGAACTTATCAATAATCAAATTGCAAACATGTATAATTCCGTTCATAAGAATTCTTTTCAATCATTTTGTTACCGTTTAATACCGTTTTCATTTCTATTTTCGTCTAGAGAATTATAATAAATTGAAATCAGATACATGATACTGATTTGCTCACACAAGCTTCAAACTAAAGTTGCTCTCACAGGTTTCAGAGAATCTGCAATAGATGCTGGATCTCAATTCATCATATTAATCCTTGATCAAACACTTGTTTTCCTTTTTGGGACCCTAATAGTATGTTATTCGTATCCTAATTGATTACTAAGTTCACACGAGCACCGTTATAGTTTTTGTATCATTCCAATCCTTGTAACAACGTCATATACATATCATCTAATCATATAACATTTCACATCCATTCCATACCATGCATCGATTCGTATTTTTCATATATTTCATATTTTAAGATTTAGGCCATTAAATGGCAAAAGACATTATATTCATAACAATTCAAACTAGAAAGCAAAACAAAAAAAAAATCATGAATTAATAAAGTAAGTCCCATATGAATTTACTTTGCAGAAACAACAACAAATAAGATGTCGATGACTAATACAAAATTTTATGTTTTCCTCAATTATCATTTGATTGATTCAATTCCCGATCTATACGATAATTCATTTCAATTTATCAATTCCAAATACCTTATTTCATCTTATTATAAAAATAAGTCACTTCAATTTCACTTTTCCAATATTTCCTAAAGTTTTAAATTTGATTCAATTTAGTCCCTAAAATTGAGATTGCCATAACTTTCAAATTTGAGTTTTGATTTTGAAACCGATCTCAGTTTCATCCTTTTATAACCCTATATTATACAAAATTGTAGAAATATTATACCATTTTCTAAATTAATGCATTTTAGTCCTTATTTTCAAAAACTAGCAATTAAATTTACAAGCTTGTCATTTTTCACTTCTAAGCTTAAAATCAAATAATTTAGCACCAAAAACTTCAAGAAATCAAAAATGAAAAATTTTGAAAACTTTAAAGGTTTTACAAATTGGTGCACAAGTTAGCTAAATCAAGCTTCCGGGACCTCAGAAATATAAAAACTACAATAAACAGACTTAAAGTCACTTACCAATTTAGGGACCAAAGTTTGAAAGCTTTGAAACCCTTTTTCTTCTTCATAGATACGGTAGGGAGAAGATGAACATGAAAAATTACTATTTTTTTCTTTGATTTATCTTTTATACTAAGATTAAACTTTAATTAATTATAATTAACATAATTAATTAATAATTAACTAATGTTAACCATAATTAGCTAATTTAGTGGATGATAGTTGTCCATCACCACCATTCACTATGTTAAAAATGGCTCAATTGATCAAGTGGTCTTCAATTAATTAAAATTCATAGCGATAAAATTTTACCACTTTTAGAATTTAGTTCTTGTACCATAATTAACTATCAAATTGATAAATTAATGGATCAAACTTTAATTAAATTTTATAGTAACCTCATAAATGTTAAATAATAATATAGAAGGACTCGAATATAAAAAATGGGGTTTCGAAACCACGGTTTCTTACACAACTGAAAAACGGGTTGTTATAGACTCTGCCACCAATTGCATGCTTTCGCTTTCATTCACCATCTCCCGAGGGTCTTGGCCTTACAAGTACGACATTATAAATGGAAAAGAGTATTTCATTTATATGCATGCATGTATGCATATATGTATGTATGTATGTATGTATGTATGTATGTATGCCTGCATGCATGTATGTATGCATGTATGTATGTATGTATGTATGTATGTATGTATGTATGTATGTATGTATGTATGTATGTATGTATGTATGTTTGTATGTATGTATATTTGATTTCTATACAGGGTTTGGTTTTTTACAGGGTAAGGATGTTAAGAAGCAAGGCTCTTGCTTTGATCATACACCTGAAGAGGCATTCAAGTCCATCTTCAAGATACTGAATAAACAACTCCAAGTTTTTTTTAGCTTGTTTTGCATCTCAAGATTTATGATATCAGATTTGGTTATTCCAAAGGATTTCAAAGCAACATCAACCTTTTTGAATTATTCACGTTTCTTCCAGCATCTTCGCACTCTATTCTTCTTTGATGCAATAGTTTCGAAACTGATAACCAACTTCCAAGCTTTGGTCCAGAGATGAGAGATAACAAATCCTCAAACATAGAACAAGTCACTGCTTCAATCTCCTTCAGTATGCTAACAGTTTTTGAATGTGAGACTGTGTTTTTCCTTTGTATGACCTTCAAGTTTCCCAATGCCTTGTGGATAGTCTTTTTGGAAACTTTCCTAGAGCTCATGTATTTCCTCACTTCACTTACGATCTCAGCTTCACCGATTTTCCTTCGGCGCAAAGTCGATTGAAGTTCACTTGCGCTTTCTTTTATTTGTAGCACAATATCATTAGCAGTGCTGCAAAGGTCGAGGAGTATAAGAGAACCATCCAACAACTCATCAGCACATTCGTGGGCTAAAGCATGGTGGGACAGAAGCAACTAAAGAAACTTAACAACACAATCATACAAATCTTGAAAGCCATTTAGTTTATAGCTTATTGATGATGATGAAGTAGATGCCTCTTTAGAAGCCCTCAATCTATTCAAATGCTCATTAACTTCTGTTGCTAGTGGGTATTGTCTAGATGAGCGGGGGAAACTGTTGGATCGAGTGGCTACCATTTTTTTTGTTCTGAGAAAAGAAGCCTATTTTTTGAATAAACGTTTCTTGCAATTTTCACTGAAATACTAGGCATCTGCTCCCAAGTTATGTATATGTATATTCATATCTATCCATGGAGACAAAGGGAATCTCAAATGCTTCTTCTATCTGCTAATGTTGATGCAGATAAAGTACATGCAACTATTGAAGTTGATGCTAATATTTTGTAACTTAGTTAAACTAGAACTAAGTAGGTAGTGTATTTAATGGAATTGGGTGCTGATAAGATTGATAGATCAGCTAACCTGATTGTGCAAGTTGTGATTTGCAAGTTGCAATGTGCAAGTTGTGCAAGTTGCAATGAAGCCTAAAAATAGTAAGTGAAACCTATCAAAGCTGATCAGCTTATGACTGGTATATGTATTGGCATTATGCCATCTTTTTTAATCAATAAATTTCAACAGAAATCATTCAAGAAAAATACTCTCTCAATTTTTGCTTTCTTTCACCAAGTAAAATTCTGTTTGTTTATCTTGCAAATATCGAGCCTTTTTTAAGCTCAATCTTCCTTCATTCTTTATCCGGATTTATTACATTGTTACTCAAGTTTTACACTGAGCTTCATACTTCGTCTGGATAAATTGTTCAAAAATCCAACAATTGGTATCTAGAGCCAAATTCTTAGTGGACACGTCATATTTCAATCCTTAAAACCATGTCTTCCTCAGGATTCTCACCAGGGCCACCATCAGTGTTCACTGGAGAAGGCTACCACATATGGGTAATAAAAATGAAGACTTACCTACAAGCATTTGACCTATGGGAGGTTATCAAATCAAAAGCTGAACTAGCACCTCTCAGAGCCAATCCAATAGTGGCTCAAATCAGACAACATTCTGATGAAATAACTGAAAGGCACAAAGCCATGTCTTGCATCCAGATCAGTGTGTCTGACGTGATTTTCACAAGAATCATGGCTTGTGAGTCACCAAAACAGGCCTGGAATAAGCTGAAGGAGGAGTTCCAAGGGACTAAAAGAACAAGGCAGCAACAACTACTGAATTTAAGAAGGGACTTTGAAAACTTGAAGATGAATGAGGAAGAAACAGTGAAGCAATACTCTGACAGAATCATGGTTGTAGCAAACAACATAAGGCTACTTGGAGAACAATTTAGTGAAGTAAGAATTATGGAGAAGGTAATCTCAACCTTACCTAAAAGGTATGAGGCAAAGATCTCATCTTTTGAAGACTCGAGGGACTTGACTAGCATCTCATTGATAGAGCTGATCAATGCTCTTTATGCTCAAGAGCAAAGGAGAGCAAGTACACTGGAGGAGCATCAAGAAGGTACCTTCTAAGCCAAAACCAGACTAGCCTCAAGCTTCCTTAGATACAAGGGGAAGAAAACCTGGTCAAACAAGCCAAAGACAGATGGTGCAAGAAAATACCCACCTTGCCTACACTGTAAAAGGCTAAGTTATCCGAATGAAGTATGTTGGTTTAGGACTGATGTGCAGTGCAAAATCTGCAAAAAGATAGGCCATGCAGACAAAGTTTGCAAAAAAAAAAGGCAAACAGAGGCCAAATCAACCTCAACAGCCAAGAGTTGAAACTCAAGTGGCAGAAGAAGAAAGTGATCAAGAAGAACGAGTCTTTACTGTCTCTTGCTCAACTGCTAAAAGAAAATCCACAAAATGATGGCTAATTGACAATGGTTGCACAAACCACATGACCCCTATTGCTGTTATCTTCAAGAAAATTGACAGAAGCTTCAAAACATGGGTGAAGGTTGGAAATGGACACTTCATCAAAGCAGAAGGCAAAGGAGATGTGTTGATTGAAACTCCTACAGGTACCAAACTTGTTTCAAATGTACTTTTGGTGCCTGAAATAGATAGAAACCTGCTCAGTATAGCTCAATTGCTGAAAAAGGGCTACTCTGTGGTGTTCAAAGGCAAAGAGTGCCTAATCAGTGATCCAAATGGATCCAAGCTCATATCAGTGACCATGGCTGACAAAAGCTTTGTGGTGGGCTGGAAAAAGGGTGCAGACAGTGCCTACACAGCTACTCAGGATGAATCCAATGTATGGCACAAAAGACTTAGCCTTGTCAACTACAACTCAATGACTCAGCTAACCAAAGAAAATTTGGTTGAAAACTTCACCAACTCAGTTGAAAAGGAAGAAGTTTGTGAAGTATGTCAGCTAGGAAAACAACCACGACTACCATTTCCTACAAACAAAGCCTGAAGAGTTTCTGAAAGACTGCAACTTGTACACATTGATGTGTGTGGTTCACTGAAAACTCAATCTCTGAGTGGCAGCAGGTATTTCATCTTATTCATTGATGATTACTCGAGATACTGCTGGATTTATTTTTTGAAACAAAAATCAGAAGTGGCTTTAGTATTTTTGATGTTTAAAGCTACAGCAGAGACTGAAACAGGTTGCAAGTTGAAGACATTAAGGTCTGATAATAGAACTGAGTATACTTCATCCGGGATACATACGTTCTGTGATGAAGCAGGCATCAAACACCAGCTCACCAACACTTATACACCTCAACAAAATGGTGTAAGTGAAAGAAAGAACAGAAGCTTGATGGATATGGCCAGATGCCTAATGTTTGAAAGAAATTTGCCTAAGACATTTTGGGCAGAAGCAATTAACGCTTCTATTTCCCTCTAAAATAGGCACCTAACCAAGGCTTTGGCTCAGAAAACTCCATTCAAGGCCTGGTTTGGGTTCAAACCATCACTAGCTCACCTAAGAGTCTTTGGATGTGTATGTTATACTAATGTTCCAGCAGCAAAAAGAGACAAGCTTGATAAGAAAGCTCAACTTGGTATTCTGATGGGCTACAACAGTATCAAGAAGGGTTATAGGATACTTGATCCTTCAACAAACAAAGTCTTTGTAAGCAGAGATGTAGTATTCAATGAGAAGTCAAGTCGAACTGGATAAAATGAACCGAGGCGCCTCTCAAGATCTTGCAATGATCAAGTGAAGCTAATCAAAATGGTCCTGAAATGGACATTGATGATGAACCAGTCAGAGGCACTAGACCATTGGCTGAGATTTATGAAAGAGCTGAAGTAGCTGCTGTTGAACCATGCTGTTTTGAAGAAGCTGAAGCTCAAAAAGGATGGAAGCAGGCCATGCTCAATGAGATGAGCATGATTGACAAGAATCAAACTTGGGATTTAGTTCCAAGACCAGCCAACAATAAGGTTATTAGAGTGAAGAGGGTGTTTTGAGCCAAGCAAAATGTTGATTTCATTTGTTTTATGTGAAAATAGACATATTGGGCTTCAATTTCATATTTAATCCATCACCAAATTCGGTTTCTATGATTTTTAGTAAATTTTCAAACTCACATCAGTGTTGCTACAATGTTCTGTTTATGGCAAATTTCATCTTTTCATGAGTTTTTATGGACTAGATAACCTATTAACTTTCCATGACATCAAACATGGTCTAAATTAGTCATTTCCATGACCTATCATTATCAAGCATTTTCTCAACCAAATCACCGCCATATCACAAAATTATTTACACGAAATAGGTATATTTCTATACATGCCATACTTAAGTTTTACAAGCCATTTACCAAAAAGTGTCCTTCGGATAGTGTGATCGAACCTTCGACCTGTCCCGATTCCCGAGCCGGCTTGTTCAAAGCTACAGTGAATAAAAAGAAGGGAGTAAGCATAAATGCTTAGTAAGTTCATATGCAAATAACAAGTAACATAACAATACAATTATACCAAACAACCTTAGCATAGTATCATCAAAACATATATCACATTTCTAAACATCATTCATCATCTAACCACCTTATCGTTGTTGTATCTATTTTCAACCCGAGGGTTAAGTACATACCTGTCCAAAGTATCCATTTCATAACACTTACCAAAACGTCACTTGCATCTTAAGTGTTCTTCCATTTCACTAGAAATTTTACCCATTGAACACATCGGAATATAACTCGGATACATGGATAATTTGCACATAAGTGCCATATATGTAATCAAGAAATCATGTAACCCGCCCCTAAGTGAACTCGGACTCAACTCAACGAGCTCGGCGCGTCGATCCATAAGTGAACTCGCACTCAACTCAACGAGTTCGATGCCTAGTTACATCTCACGAACTCTAACTCAACTCAACGAGTTCGAACATTCGCATCCGTAAGTGAACTTGGACTCAACTCAACAAGTTCGGATGCTCAACCATCCTAGTGACATGTCACTTGTATCCTAATCTATTCCTAAGGTTCAAACGGGATTTTCATCGAACACATATCCTTGCCATCTTTCGTAAAATACCGAACCAATACTCGGTAGCACTTTATATTTAACAAATAATACACATAATTTGCATTTTATTCGAAAATAACCACAAAGCATATATTTCATGATAAAAATCAGCATATCATATAATTAACATCAATAACTTATAAATAATAGTTATGCTACATTATTCACACATGAACTTACCTTGGTACCAAAATATAATGATTTTGCAATTTAGTCCACAATCTTTTCTTTTCCTAAATTGGGGTCGATTCCACGTCTTTCTTGATCTAAAATAACACATTTAGCTTATTTAATACTCACATTATCAAATTAGTCTTTAATTCAAATTTTACCAAAATTACAATTTTACCCCTAAACTTTTGCATATTTACACATTTGCCCCAAATCTCGGGAATTAAACTTAATTCCTTATTCTTATGTTTTATAACATGCTGATCACTTTTCCCTTCTATGGCAACATCAAATTCTCACTCTAACATGTACTTATGACTATTAGGTATTTTTGTCGATTAAGCTCTTTTACTGCTTTCACTCAAAACCGAGTAGCACAGTCGCCTAACATAATTTAAAACCTCATATTCTATCATAAAACATCAAAATTCACAAATTTCACCTATGGGTATTTTTCCAAATATGAACTCTAACTCAAAATATTACTATCATAAGCTATACCGAGTACCGGGATTTTGAAAACGTAAAAATCATTAAAAATGGGGCTTGGAATCACTTACTATGAAGCTTGAAAGTTGAAGAAACCCTAACTATGGAAAGAGGGAGCATTCGGCAGCAACTAAGGAAGATGATAACCAATTTTGTGTTATTTTTCCCTTTTTATTTCATTTAATATCCAAATGACCAAAATGCCCCTCCTTAATAAACTTTTTAAAAAAGATTCCTTCCATGTCCTAATTTTTTCCATGAAATTAAAATTGGTCAAAGTACCATTTAAGACCTCCTAATTAATATTTTAAAGCAATTTCATACTAAAAACTTCTAGAATGCAAGTTTTGCAATACTTTTGTTCCTTAGCTGTTTGACCTCTCGAGCTAAAATCTTGATCGGTTCTTCTTCATAGGTCATGTCTGGTTGTAGTTCAATTTTTTCGGTGAAACCACATGTGAAGGATCCGAACGATACCGATGTAACATAGACACATGGAATACATTATGAATCTTCTTCAATTGAGATGGCAATGCTAATCGATAGGCTATTGGTCCAACTCTTTCAATTATTTCATACGGCCTGATAAAACGCGGACTTAATTTGCCCTTCCGTCCAAATCTAAGAACTTTCTTCCACGGAGACACTTTTAAAAATACTTTATCACCAACTTGAAATTCAATGTCTTTTCGTTTTAAATCTGCATAAGATTTCTGTCTATCTGAAGCAGCTTTCAAACAATCTCGAATTATCTTCACTTTTTCTTTGGTTTCTTTTATTAGATCAACTCCATAGATCAAATTTTCCTTGAGTTCAGTCCAATACAAAGGCGTTCGACACCTACGACCATACAACGCTTCATAAGGTGCCATCTTCAAACTCGTCTGATAACTATTATTGTAAGCAAATTCTACCAACAGTAAATATCTTTCCCAACTTCCTTGAAATTCCAATACACAACATCTAAGCATATCTTCAAGAATCTGAATTACTCTCTCTGATTGCCCATTAGTTTGTGGATGGAAAGCAGTACTGAAATTTAACTTCGTACCTAACGCGCCTTGCAACTTTTGCCAAAACCGCGAGGTAAACCTCGGATCTCTATCCGAAATGATTGACAATGGTATTTCGTGTAGTCTAACAATTTCTCTAACATACAGTTTAGCTAACTTGTTAAGAGAATAATCCATACGTACCGGGATAAAATGAGCCGACTTAGTTAATCTGTCAACTATTACCCAGATTGCATCTTTCTTTCCTAGAGTCAATGGCAACCCTGAAACAAAATCCATAGTAATCCAATCCCATTTCCATTCAGGAACCATAATAGGCTGAAGTAATCCCGAAGGTACTTGGTGTTCAGCTTTCACCTGTTGACAAATTAAGCATTTTGATACAAACTCGGAAATATCTCTTTTCATTCCACTCCACCAGTACATTTTCTTCAAGTCATTATACATTTTCGTACTACCCAGATGAACCGCCAAACAGCCATTATGTGCTTCATGCAAAATCTTTTGAATCAATTCATCATTTTTCGGTACACAAAACCGATTTTTAAACATTAATCAACCATCAGAACCGATTCTGAAATCTGATCCCGTATCAGCTTCACACTGCTTTCTCTTGGCTTGCAAATCTTGATCATTTTTCTGAGCTTCAAAAATCTCTTGTAAAAACATCGGTCTTGCTCTTAACTCTACTAGAATCGAACCATCATCTGACATTTTCAACTGAGTGTTCATAGCTCTCAAAGTAAACAACAACTTTCTGCTTAAAGCATCGACAACCACATTCGCTTTTCCCGAATGATAATCAATAACAAGCTCATAATCTTTCAATAACTCTAACCATCTTCGCTATCTCAAATTCAAGTCTTTTTGTGACATCAAGTACTTAAGACTTTTGTGGTCGGTATATACATGGCACTTTTCACCATACAAATAATGTCGCCAAATCTTCAAAGCAAACACCACCGCAGCCAATTCCAAATCGTGAGTAGGATAATTCCTCTCATGAGGTTTTAACTGCCTCGAAGCATAAGCCACCACTTTTCCTTCTTGCATAAGTACACACCCCAAACCATTTAGAGAAACATCACTATACACCACAAATTCTTTACCTGATTCAGGCTGTACTAACACTGGTGCCTCTGTTAATAACTTTTTTAATTCTTCAAAACTCTATTGACATTCTTCTGTCCATTCAAATTTAACATTCTTTCGGAGTAGTCTAGTCATAGGAGCAGCAATTATAAAAAATCCATTTACAAACCGTCGATAATACCCAGCTAGCCCCAAGAAACTTCTAACTTCGGTTACATTTTTCGGTGGTTACCAATCAACAATGGCTGAAATTTTACTAGGATCAACCCATATACCATCACCTGAAACAATATGACCCAAAAATCCAACTTCCTGGAGCCAAAATTCACTTTTACTAAATTTAGCATACAATTGCTTATTTCTCAAAGTTTGCAAAACTATCCTCAAATGCTCAGCATGCTCTGTCTCATCTTTTGAATAAATTAAAATATCATCTATAAACACCACAACAAATTTGTCCAAGTATGGCCGAAATATACGATTCATTAAATCCATAAACATAGCAGGAGCATTTGTCAACCTGAATGGCATAGCTAAAAATTCATAATGACCGTACCTTGTTCTAAAAGTAGTTTTAGGCACATCCGACTCTTTTACTCGCAGCTGATAATACCCAGATCTCAAGTCAATCTTTGAAAGCCATGTCAGTCCTTTTAGCTGATCAAACAAATCATCAATTCTTGGCAACAGATACTTGTTTTTGATTGTCACCTTGTTTAACTGCCGATAATCAACACACAACCTCATAGAACCATCCTTCTTTTTCACAAATAACACGGAGCACCCCAAGGTGAAAACTTGGTCTCACAAAGCCTTTATCACCAACTCTTGCAACTGCGACTTTAACTCTTTTAACTCTGTTGGTGCCATTCTATATGGAGCAATCGAGATCGGAGTTGTTCCTGGTATCAAATCAATACCAAATTCTACTTCCCTAACTAGAGGCAAACCTGGCAATTCTTCTGGAAATACATCCGCAAATTCACACACAACCGGCACTAATTCAACTTTCTTTTCAACTTCTTTTGTATTAATTACATACGCCAAGTAAGCTTCATAACCCTTTCTCAAATATCTTTGAGCCGACATTGAAGAAATAACACTAGACAATGCCTCTGATTTATCTGATTCAACCCGTAGAGTTTCACCATTTTCACACTTTAATTCTATAACCTTTTCTTTGCAATTTATTATAGCATCATGCAACGTCAACCAATCCATACCCAAAATAACATCAAACTCATCAAACGGCAACAACATCAAGTCGGCCGGAAAGTAATGACCCCGAATCATTAAAGGACATTTCTTGCATACTTTATCAACTATCACATATTTGCCTAACGGATTCGACACTCTAATCATAAATTATGTGTTCTCAACAGGTATATTCATGCTAGACACCAGTTTCATGCATACATATGAATGAGTAGAACCGGGATCAATCAAAGCAATAACATTAACATCATAAAGAGAAAATATACCGGTAATCACATTGGGTGAGAAAGCATCTTCACGCTCTTTAATACCATAAGTTCTAGCCGAGCCCTTCCTTCGTGTCTAATCACGCATCTCTCGGCTACATTCTTACCGCTTGCTTCACTCCTAGCTTTTCTTGGATACCTTCCCCTCGAATCCGCACCACTTGCTTTTGTATACTGAAATTTTTCTTTCTCAGCTCTCTCAGGCGCCTCTAATAAAATGATCCGAGAACCACATCGAAAATATTCATTTGCTCGCATGACCAAAATGATTTCTACCGCACACCGCACTCGTGTTTAACAAATCTCGAGTTCCCTACACCGTCAGCCAAGTAGTCGGGACTTAGGACCCACATTTTGCTTCTTAAAATTCCCATATGATTGCCCAGCTAAAACTTGGGGATGAGGATTCATATTTCTTAACTTTCTGGGTTGCTGTGAGGGTGCATTACTCATTGGTCTTTTCTTCCAATTTCGTGTCTCAGATTCTACCTTTTTCTTTTCCTTAAGTAGTTCTTCAGCCTTGCAAGCTCGATTGACAAGTACCACCATTTCTTTTAGTTCAAGGATCCCAACAAATACCTTGATGTATTCGTTGAGCCCGTCTTCAAATCGTCGGCACATCTTGGCCCCTGTAGGAACATATTCTCTGACATACTTACTCAATCGAACAAACTATCTTTCATATTCTGTGACTGTCATATTACCTTGCTTCAGCTCAAGAAACTCTTTACGTTTCTGATCAATAAGTCTTTCACTAATATATTTCTTCCGAAACTCTTCTTGAAAGAATTCCTAGGTTACCCTCTCTTTTGGTACCACCGTAATCAAAGTCTTCCACCAATTATAGGCTGAATCCCTCAACAAAGATATAGCACATTTCAAACATTCTTCAAGTGTACAAGATAATTCATCAAATACCCAGATAGAATTTTCAAGCCAGAACTCTGCTTTCTCGGCATCATCATCAATATTTGCCCTAAATTCTTCGGCCCCTTGTTTACGAATTCTGTCAACTGGAGTTCTGTGAAATTTTATCATATCCACACCCTGAGGCAACGGGGGTATAGGTTGAGGAATTGGGGGAGGTGGGGGAGGTCGTACATTTGGGTTCGTACGAACGAACTCAGTATACCATGCACTTATCATTTGGAGAAAGGCTTCCGATCCCTTTCTCCTCCTCTCGACCAACAAGAGGGGTGGATTTTCATCAAGATTGCCCTTCAAATGAGCGGCACATTACTCTCTACTTCATCTGCCACAATGGATCGGGATCCATTTACTATATAAAAAATCATTTAAAAAGGTCAGAAGTTGTCACACTATCACAATTTATACATATGGCATGTATAGAAAAATTCGTACATACAACACGTAGTCCGAGAACCGACTAAACCTGCTCTGATACCACTAAATGTAACGCCCCCACGCTTGAGACCATCACCGGAGTCAAGCTTGAGGTGTTACTGAACATAATTTATCAAGTTAAGAACTTCGAATCATTAGTTTCTAGATTCACAGCTTTATAGTTGCCTGCATCACAGTTACAAGAAAAACAATATCTCGAGTTACGAAACTCAAAATCAAGATTCGTAAATTTTTCCTAAGTTTAGACTCATATATATATTTACTAGTTTTTTTCTAGAATTTTTGATTGGGCCAATTAGTACAGTTTATTAGTTAAAGTTACCCCTATTTTAGGACTTGTCTGGACTGACCTCTGTTTACTACAAACCATATATCTCTCTATACAAAATTTATATGACTGTGCCGTTTTTTATCCTGAAACTAGACTTAGTAAGGATTCCAGGAATACAAAATAAAACACCTACTTATTTTTTTACAATTTATGGTGAATTTCTAAAGTTGGAATAGGGGATCCAGAAATCACTCTGGCCCTGTTTCACAAAAATTCAAATATCTTCTAACATATAATTTCTTTACCTGTTTCGTTTGTTTTACGTGAAAATAGGCATATTGATCTTCAATTTCATATTTAATCCATCACTAAATTCAATTTCTATGATTTTTAGTAAATTTTCAAACCCACATCAGTGTTGCTGCAATGTTCTATTTATGGCAAATTTCATCTTTTCATGAGTTTTTATGGACTAGATAACCTATTAACTTTCCATGACATCAAACATGGTCTATATTAGTCATTTCCATGACCTATCATTATCAAGCATTTTCTCAACCAAATCACCGCCATATCACAAAATTATTTACACGAAATAGGTATATTGCTATACATGCCATACTTAAGTTTTACAAGCCATTTACCAAAAAGTGTCCTTCGGATAGTGTAATCGAACCTTCAACCTGTCCCGATTCCCGAGACGGCTTGTTCAAAACTACAGTGAATAAAAAGGAGGGAGTAAGCATAAATGCTTAGTAAGTTCATATGCAAATAACAAGTAACATAACAATACAATTATACCAAACAACCTTAGCATAGTATTACCAAAACATATATCACATTTCTAAACATCATTCATCATCTTACCACCTTATCGTTGTTGTATCTATTTTCAACCCGAGGGTTAAGTACATACCTGTCCAAAGTATCCATTTCACAACACTTACCAAAACATCACTTGCATCTTAAGTGTTCTTCCATTTCACTAGAAATTTTACCCATTGAACACATCGGAATATAACTCAGATATATGGATAATTTGCACATAAGTGCCACATATGTAATCAAGAAATCATGTAACCCGCCCCTAAGTGAACTTGGACTCAACTTAATGAGCTCGGGTGTTCGCATCCATAAGTGAACTCGGACTCAAATCAATGAGTTCGGATGCCTAGTTACATCTCACAAACTCGAACTCAACTCAACGGGTTCGAACATTCGCATCCGTAAGTGAACTCGGACTCAACTCAACGAGTTCGGATGCTTAACCATCCTAGTGACATGTCACTTGAATCCTAATCTATTCCTAAGGTTCAAACGGGATTTTCATCGAACACATATCCTTGCCATCTTCTGTAAAATACCATAACCAATACTCGGTAGCACTTTATATTTAACAAATAATACACATAATTTGCATTTTATTCGAAAATAACCACAAAGCATATATTTCATGATAAAAATCAGCATATCATATAATTAACATCAATAACTTATAAATAAAAATTATGCTACATTATTCACACATGAACTTACCTTGGTACCAAAATATAATGATTTTGCAATTTAGTCCACAATCTTTTCTTTTCCTCGATTGGGGTCGATTCCACGTCTTTCTTGATCTAAAATAACACATTTAGCTTATTTAATACTCACATTATCAAATTAGTTCACACATGAACTTACCTTGGTACCAAAATATAATGATTTTGCAATTTAGTCCACAATCTTTTCTTTTCCTCGATTGGGTCGATTCCATGTCTTTCTTGATCTAAAATAACACATTTAGCTTATTTAATACTCACATTATCAAATTAGTCTTTAATTCAAATTTTACCAAAATTACAATTTTACCCCTAAACTTTTGCATATTTACACTTTTGCCCCAAATCTCGGGAATTAAACTTAATTCCTTATTCTTATGTTTTATAACATGCTGATCACTTTTCCCTTCTATGGCAACATCAAATTCTCACTCTAACATGTACTTATGACTATTAGGTATTTTTGCTAATTAAGCTCTTTTACTCGTTTTCACTCAAAACCGAGTAGCACAGGCTGTCTAACATAATTTAAAACCTCATATTCTATCATAAAACATCAAAATTCACAAATTTCACCTATGGGTATTTTTCCAAATATGAACTCTAACTCAAAATATTACTATCATAAGCTATACCGAAAATCGGATTTCAAAACGTAAAAATCATTAAAAGCGGGCTTGGAATCACTTACTATGAAGCTTGAAAGTTGAAGAAACCCTAACTATGGAAAGAGGGAGCATTCGGCAGCAACTAAGGAAGATGATAACCAGTTTTGTGTTATTTTTCCCTTTTTATTTCATTTAATATCCAAATGACCAAAATGCCCCTCCTTAATAAACTTTTTAAAAAAGATTCCTTCCATGTCCTAATTTTTTCCATGAAATTAAAATTGGTCAAAGTACCATTTAAGACCTCCTAATTAATATTTTAAAGCAATTTCATACTAAAAGCTTCTAGAATGCATGTTTTGCAACTTATTCGATTTAGTCCCTAACTTTAAATTAAACTCGTTATGCCAAAAATTTATTCACAAAATTTTCACACAATTATGCAATCATATCATAAACCTCAAAATAATTATAAAATAATTATTTCTATCCGGGATTTGTGGTCACGAAACCACTTTTCCGATTAGGCCTTAATTCGGGATATTACAAATCTGTTGTATTATTACCGGATAAAGTATGCATACAACACATGAAGCAGCCAAGGAGCTGACTATGTAGAACAAGTTATGCAGATGAAGTATGAAGTATGAAGAAGCAGATCAAGCCGCACTTACAGCACATAAAGTACATGCAACTATTGAAGTTGATGCTGCTGTTCAATTTCGGTTTCATTTTGTTACTTTATGTAATATTTTGTAACTTAGTTAAATTATAACTAAGTAGGTAGTGTATTTAATGTAATTGGGTGCTGATAAGATTGATAGATTAGCTAACCTAATTGTACAAGTTGTGATTTGCAAGTTGCAATGTGCAAGTTGTGCAAGTTGTGCAAGTTGTGCAAGTTGTGCAAGTTGCAATGAAGCCTAAAAATAGTAGGTGAAACCTGTCAAAGCTGACTAGCTTATGACTGGTATATGTATTGGCATTATGCCATCTTTTTTAATCAATGAATTTCAACAGAAATCATTCAAGAAAATTACTCTGTCAATTTTTGTTTTCTTTCACCAAGTAAAATTCAATTTGTTTATCCTGTAAATATCGAGCGTTTTTTAAGCTCAATCTTCCTTTATTCTTTATCCTGATTTATTACGTTGTTGCTCAAGTTTTACACTGAGCTTCATACTTCCTCCAGATAAATTGTTCAAAAACCCAACAAATTTGATAACCAAGTCAAGAAGGGTTTGAAGTTGAACAAGATCTACTTTCTGATCCTTGCTTCCTTTTCCCGCAACATAAGAAAATTTTCTGATTAATATAATATCAAATTAGCATCTTTTCATTGCCATCTTCCATGTGATAAACCGACGGGCATGGAGTTTTTAATTTTTAGCAAGTCTTCCATTGTCTTCAGTGGGACAACAGGAATGCTGGCAGCTCACATATTGTTGAAGTTAGTTCCCATACAACATATGCAGCAACAAAGGTGCACATGCAGCTAATGCAGATTCATGCACGTAAGAATGCATGCACATAAATTGTCCGGGTAAAGTACGTGCAATTGAAGATGTTAATGCTACTGTTTTGTCTTAGTTTCATTTTGATATTTTTTAACAATGTTTTTGTAATTTGGTTCATTTTGAATTATGGTTGGATGAAAAATTGATGTAACTTGATGGTCAAAGAGCTGGTTACCAGCTTTCTTCAAGTGTGCAAGCAAAATCACCTAGTCCCTATGTAACTAGTAGAGTTAGGTAGTATTTAGGTGATGAATTTGTTGATTTTTGACTAGCCAATGTCTGGTATATATAATGGCTTTGAGCCAAAGTTTCTAATGGATGAAATCATCAGATTTTCTTTGCATATGCACCATCTTTCTTTTCCTTCAAAATTCTGTTTTCCATTCCTGGTAGAAGCTCAAAGTTTGAACTCCAAGCATTTTTCCTTCATTCTTTATCCGGGTATAATACACTACTGTTAAAGTCCAAATTAAAGTTCTTACTTCATCTGGTTAAAGTGTGCCAAATCCCCAACAATTGGTATCAAGAGCTGTTATATTAGAGGACCTGTTTCATATTCAATATAAAACAGAATGGCTTCATCAGTTTTTTCTCCTGCAGCACCACTAGTTTTTAATGGTGAAGGGTTCCACATATGGCAGGTTAAGATGATGACTTACCTGCAGGCCTTTGATCTGTGTGGAGTTGTCAACACAGATGCTGAGCCAACTCCACTCAGAGCCAACCCCACAGTGGCTCAAATCAGACAGCATGCAGATGAGAGGACTAAAAGACACAAAGCCATGTCATGTATTCAGAACTATGTTTCTGATGTCATCTTTACCAGGATCATGGCTTGTGAGACTCCCAAGCAAGCCTGGGACAAGCTCAAGGAGGAGTTCCAAGGTACTGAGAGGACAAGGCAGCAGTAGTTGTTGAATCTGAGAAGGGAGTTCGAGAACTTGAAGATGAAGAAAGAAGAAACTGTCAAGAAGCATTCTGACAGAATCATGGCTGTAGTTAACAGCATAAGGCTCCTTGGTGAGCAATTTTATGAGGCAAGGATTGTAGAGAAAGTGCTCTCTACCTTACCAGAAAGGTATGAAGCAAAAATATCCCCCTTAGAAGATTCAAGAGACCTAGCAAGCATCTCCTTAACTGAGCTCATTAATGCCCTCTATGCTCAGGAGCAAAGAAGAGCTAGCAAGATGGAGGAGCACCAAGAAGGTGCTTTCCAAGCTAAGACCAAGTCTGTTTCAAGTTCCTCAGCCTACAAAGGCAAGAAGAAATGGAAAAACAGGCCTAAGCCTGATGTTGCAAAAGGAGGAGATCGACTCTGTAGATTTTGTAAAAGGCCTAGTCATCCAGAGACCAGATGCTGGTTCAGGCTAGATGTTGTGTGTCAACACTGCAAGAAGAAGGCCATGTTGAAAGAGTCTACAAAGAAAAAGGCATACCTGGCCAAAACCAACAACACAAGGGTGAAGAAGCTCGAGTGGCTGAAGACAGCAGTGACCATGAAGAATAGGTCTTTGCTGTGTCATGTCTAGCTGGTCAAAGCAAAGGCTCACAAGGGTGGTTGCTGGACAGTGGCTGCACCAACCACATGTCACCAGATGCAACCATTTTTAAAACCTTGTACAGATCTTGCAAGGCCAAAGTGAAAGTTGGCAATTGACAGTTCATAAAAGCTGAAGGAAAAGGGGATGTGCTGAGATGCACTCCTACAGGCAATAAAGTCATTCCAAATGTGCTGTTGGTATCTGAGATTGACAGGAACCTACTTAGCATTTCTCAACTACTAGAAAAGGGGTTCTTAGTTGTGTTTAAGGGCCAGGAGTGCCAAATCACTGATCCAAATGGATCAAGCCTCACGACAATCACCATGAGTGACAAATGCTTTGAAGTCAACTGGTCAGGTGACTCACACTTAGCCCATGTTGCTCCAACTGAAGACACCAAGCTTTGGCATCAAAGACTTGGTTATGCCAACTTCAAATCTATGGCTCAGATGGTCAGCAAAGAAATGGTTGAAAACTTCACCAAGACAGTTCAGATTGAAGATGTTTGTGAGGTTTTTCAGATGGAAAAGCAAGCCAGGATTCCATTTCCTACAAACACTACCTGGAGAGCATCAAACAAGTTAGAATTGGTGTATACTGATGTTTCTGGCCTCATGAGGACTGAATCACTAAGTGGCAACAGGTACTTTATTCTCTTTATTGATGACTATACTAGATATTGTTGGATTTATTTTTTTAAGCATAAGTCTGAGGTTGTTCAAGTATTTATGAAGTTCAAAGCTGCAGTGGAAATAGAAACAGGCAGCAAGATAAAGACATTAGGTCAGATAATGGAACTGAATACACCTCTACTCAGTTCCAAGTTTTATGCAAAAATGTTGGCATCAAACACCAGCTAACCAATGTTTATACACCTCAGCAGAATAGGGTTAGTGAAAGAAAAAATAGAAGCCTTATGGATATGGCTAGGTGTCTCTTATTTCAGAAGAATCTACCCAAGACAATATGGGCTGAAGCTGTCAACACTGCTGTTTATATCCAAAAAAGACTGGCAACTAAAGCACTTGAGCACAAGATTCCATTTGAAGCCTTGTTTGGGTTCAAGCCATCATTGGCTCATATGAAAGTCCTTGGTTGCCTATGTTACAGCCAAATACCAGCTGTAAAGAGGGATAAGTTGTCCAAAAGAGCTCTTCCTGGTATTTTAGCCGGGTATAGTACGGTCAAGAAGGGCTACAGGATTTTAGACCCTTTAACAAATAAAATCCAAGTAAGCAGAGATGTGATCTTTGATGAAAAAGAATGCTGGAATTGGGAAAAAAATGAACCTGAAGCCATTTCTGAAGAACTTATGACAAATCAGTTTGAATATGATCAAAATGATCTAGACATGGATGTTGATGATGAACCAATCAGGGGAACAAGGACCTTAGTTGATATTTATGAGAGGGCTCATGTTGCACAAGAAGAACCATGCAGTTTTAAAGAAGCTGAAGCTGATAAAGGATGGAAACAGGCCATGGCTGATGAAATTGCCATGATTGAGAAGAACCAGACATGGGAATTGGTTCCTAGACCAGCCAAGAGGAAGGTTATTGGAGTAAAGTGGGTCTATCGAGCTAAGCAAAATGCTGATGGATGCTTGAACAAACTGAAGGCCAGGCTTGTAGTTAAAGGATTCAGCCAGAAATATGGCCTGAACTACCTAGAAACATTTGCACCAGTGGCCAGGTTAGACACCATAAGGTTACTGGTTGCCTTGGCAGCTCAAATGCAGTGGAAAATCCACCAGCTTGATGTGAAGTCTGCATTCCTAAATGGCTTCCTTGAAGAAGAGATCTACATTGATCAGCCTCAAGGCTTTGTTGTGTCTGGCAAAGAACAAATGGTGTACAGGCTTAAGAAGGCATTATATAGCCTGAAACAGGCTCCTAGAGCCTAGTATGCTAGAATTGACAGTTACTTGGTCAGTTTGGGATTTAACAGAAGTGTTAGTGAGCCAACACTATATGTCAAGAAAAATGAAGCTGAAATACAGCTTATTGTGTCCCTCTATGTCGATGACCTTTTGGTAACTAGAGGAGATCAACACATGTTGGCTGAATTCAAAGCCAAAATGAAGGACATGTTTGAAATGTCTAGCTTGGGGCTAATGACATACTTTTTGGGAATGGAGGTGCGCCAAGCAGAAGGAAAAATTTTCTTGGGACAAAGAACATTTGCCTTGAAGGTTTTTTCTAAGTTCTCAATGGAGAATTGTAAGCCAACAAGCACTCCTATTGCTGTTGGAATGAAGCTATCAAACCAAGGAGATCATGAACCAGTCAATGAGTCTACTTACAGGAGCCTAGTTGGTTGTTTGCTATATTTAACTGCTACTAGGCAAGACATTATGTTTGCTATCAGTTTGCTCTCAAGATTCATGCATTGTTGCAATGAGAAACACTTTCAAGTTGCCAAACGAGTGCTTAGATATGGTAAGGGTACTTTAAGCCATGGGATGCTATTTAACAAGGCTGAAAGTTTGAAGCTTGTTGGATACACAGATAGTGACTGGGCCGGTTCAAGTGACGATATGAAAAGAACCTCTAGATATGCTTTTACCCTTGGCTCAACCATGTTTTGTTGGAGCTCAAGGAAACAATCAATGGTGGCTCAATCAACAGCAGAAGCTGAATATGTTGCAGCTACCAATGCTGTAAATCAAGCCATATGGCTGAGAAAAATTCTAGCTGATCTTAACCTGCATCAAAGGGAGGCAACAGAGATCTTTTGTGATAACAAGTCTGCTGTTGCAATTGCAAAGAATCCTATCTTTCATGGTAGAACGAAGCACTTCAGCATCAAGTTACATGTGATAAGGGAGATGGAACAAGCTCAAGAAGTGGAGCTGATTCATTGCAATTCAGAAGAATAAGTTATTAATATCTTCACAAAGACCCTTGGTGTATCAAGATTTATAAAACTGAGAAAGCAACTAGGTGTTACAAGCATGGAAACTAAGGAGGAGTGTTGAAGTTAGTTCCCATGCAACATATACAGCAACAAAGGTGGACATGCAGCTCATGCAGATTCATGCACGTAAGAATGCATGCACATAAATTGTTCCGGTAAAGTACGTGCAATTGAAGATGTTAATGCTACTGTTTTGTCTTAGTTTCATTTTGATATTTTTTAACAATGTTTTTGTAATTTGGTTCATTTTGAATTATGTTTGGATGACAAATATAATTGATGTAACTTGATGGTCAAAGAGCTGGTTACCAGCTTTGTTCAAGTGTGCAAGCAAAATCACCTAGTCCCTATGTAACTAGGGGAGTTAGGTAGTATTTAGGTGATGACTTTGTTGATTTTTGACTAGCCAATGTCTGGTATATGTAATGGCTTTGAGCCAAAGTTTCTAATGAATGAAATCATCAGATTTTCTTTCCATATGCTCCATTCCTGGTACAAGTTCAAAGTTTGAACTCCAAGAATTTTTCTTCATTCTTTAGCCGCGTATAATACACTACTGTTAAAATCCAGATTAAAGTTCTTACTTTATCTGGTTAAAGTGTGCCAAATTCCCAACACATATTCATAGAAATGTTTTCTGAGATATTCCAAGATACCAGTTGTGATGACGAGGCTCTATAATTCAACTT
The DNA here is from genome assembly GCF_025698485.1 of Gossypium arboreum. Taxonomy (NCBI): domain Eukaryota; kingdom Viridiplantae; phylum Streptophyta; class Magnoliopsida; order Malvales; family Malvaceae; genus Gossypium; species Gossypium arboreum. The sequence continues at coordinate 6,936,809 of NC_069081.1, forward strand.
GGGAAAATTAAAGGTAGGTTTAAGTTACTGGGATTGGGGTGTAAGTTTTGGATACTAACATGTGCTGGATAAAAGTATTTTTCAAGTTTTTTCTTGCTCGTGGTTGAATACATTTGAAGTAAAAAATTACTGCAATCATTTTGGAAATATAACTAAATGATTTCACAAGAGGTAGAATTTTGAGAAAGAAGATTGTATAATCTTTGTATTTCTTTTCTATTGTATAACCTCTATAAAATTACAAGATATATGTACAACTCGCAATGCTAATATTTAACGGTGATGATATTAAGAACAAGAACTCTAGTTTTGATCATACGCCTAGAGAGGGTTTCAAGGCCTTCTTCAAGATCTTGGATGCTTAACTCGAGCTTTGAAGCTCCTTTTGCACGTTCTCGACATGCTTCATGTTTTCGGATTTGATGAAGGAACACATTGCGCCTTCAAAGACTCAAAATTTCATTTGCTTTTTATTCTTCCTCGCACATTACTTTCTTCCGGTGCATTAGCTTGAAACCAAGTGACCAACGGCTTGATTTTGATTCGCCTTTGGCCCTCAAATAAAGGACAATACGGATTCTAGCACGTTGATGGTAATCGCTTCTACATCTCTTAAGACGCTAATCACGACTCCATTCTCGGTAATCTTGAGTTTATTCAGATATGCTTCATGTTCTTTAGGGCCTTGCAGATTGCCTTTTCATGGCTTTCCTAGATGTCAAGTATTTTCTAAACTCATTAGCAAGCCCTTCTACTCCACGCCTTCTGCAAAAAATTGATTGAAGCTCTTGTGTGCATTCCTTTGTCTGCAACAAGGCATCCTTAGCAGTGGTACATACATCCAAGAGCATGAGAGATCCATCTAAAACTGTTCAACCATTTCCCTTTGCTTCTCTTAGGCAAGAGCTTGTTGGGTGAGGGGAAATTGAAGCAATACATCAACACATTCATGCAAATCCTGAAGACCACTTAGATTGTGGCCTATGGATGATGGTGTAGAGGCTGATTGAGATGCCCTCAATTGGTTTAAGTTCTCTTCGATTTGTGAATTGATGGGGTGTTGCCTTGAGGGCAAGCTATTTGATCGAGCATGGTAAGAGGCTGCCATTTTCTTGTTATGCAAAAGTGAGATGTGTTTTCAACTCTGCTTAGTTATTTACTGTAGTCCCCTTACCATCTGCTCAACATATATATTACAGGTTGAGGGCAGACACGAGGAATCTCAACCATCTTAAATATCAATTGGAAGCAAGCAACATGAACTAAAATGATCTCGATCCCCATAACTATCACCAAAATGTTTCTGCTGTGTCTCCTCTCCACAATCACAACAACTCATCACCCTTCGGTAGCAACAAACACTACTAGTTTTCAATGCCATAATATCCATATATACAAATATTATATAATAATGTGCACAGTGGTACTACATTCAATGCCTTGTATTAATGAATCATTTGCTTTTAACTTGTCTCGTCTTCTTCTTGTTATTATTGTCTTGTTGATTAGGTTCTGCAAGGAGGCAAGATCCGCTTGCTTCTAACAATTTATTTTTTTTATGCAGCAACACATGTATGAGAATGAAATTATTTCTTTATTATTATTACTACTGTTTTTTTAGCCAATATGAGTCCTGTAGCTGGTTTTGCATCTCAACATGATGTGTTCATCTCCTGACCCGCAACCAGCATCAACATTTTCAAATTCATTAATGTCTCTTATGGAAACTAACAACCATCTGGTCTTCTTTCATTGTTGTTTTGGCCCTGAGATAAGGGATAACAAATTCTCAAACATGGAACAAGTCACGGTTTCAATCTCCCTTACCAAGTTAACCATGGCCTTGCTATCATCATCATCTCAACAAGAGAAAAAAATGTTCTGTTGGCGAGCCCTTTACATTTTCAATGAATTTTGGATATGGATTCTACTAAATTTGGTGCTCCATTGTTGATCTATCTTTTACTATATATACAAGTACCAATGACCGGCCTATTTTGAGCTTCAAAGGGCTGCTCGTTTTTTCCAAAAGTAATCAAGTGTTTTCACACCATGAGGTTGTTCGGTTTACAAGAGCATCAATTGTGTTCACTTGTAAAGTTGGTTGTTCATATGGGCATTGAGAGTGACCATTCAGTCAACAACAAAATTGAGTTACTGCATCATTAAGTTGGGAGCTGAATGAAGCCATGGAGAAGCCTTCTAGAAGCTGACTTTTTAAACTTCCCATACACAATTAAAGGCCACCGTCCATCATAGGAGGTGAATGTAACTACTAGAGCTTGCTTAGCCTTTAAGCATGCATAAATTCGGTGCATACATAAATGAGCAGCCACCAACATTATTTCAAATGCATAGATGAAAGCGTGATCATCTTTGTTCTTAGCTAAGCTTGAATGAACAAATTTATGAAACTCCCTTAGATGTTAAATGAAGAGAACCAATTTAATAACTTTAAGAATATTCTAGAACAATATTAATGGTTGATTTGTGGTCGTTTGTGTTGCCTTTGTTTGCCTATAAGTAGTTTTGTTTAAACTTTGTAATGGTTAGACGTTGTATGATAAAAATTCATTTTAGTAAAGCTCTTTGTTCTTTAAGAACTTACTGAACTTCTCAAGAAATTATTTTCTGGTGGCGTTTACCACCCCGACCTTATCACTTTATTCTCCATCCCAAGGTGTGGTGATCAACCTTATCCACCAAAACTTTTGAGTGTTAACAACAATATAGAAAATGTGTCGCGTTGTTATATAGCGTCAGTTATTTTATTGCTGTCTATATTCGTAAGTTATATCCAAGTTTATCCTTCATTTATTTATTTTCGTCATATTTTCTACTATTAATCGAGCAAGTATCTATTTAGACGACCGGGACATTAAATTGTGAATCAACTCGTATCTGAGTTCATGTCAGTCCCCGCCTTTATTCCTTATTTCGTTTGTAATTTTCTTTCATTATTATTTTATTATGTCTAGTTAAATTTCAATCTAGGCTAAGGCTAACAAAAATTTGGTGTTTGAACTTTGAGACCTGAAACCACACTTCATCTCATGTTTTCCTTTATATTTGCTTTTTTCTCTAAATTATGAGAAAGATAAAGGTAGTCTCTTAGTATCACTTTTGGCTTCATTTCAAGAAAGGCTCATTGTTTGATTCTTTGAACAATACACGATTGTTAAATTTAACTCGATCCGTAATTGTTATTTCATTTTATTGAATAACAAATCGTATTGGTCTAATTGGTTATGAAATTGGATGACGTCAAAGGAACTAGCTATCTAATTTAAATGATCTGTGCAATTAAGAGTGTTAATTAGAGTCAGGTTTTTCTCGTTCACAAGGCTGTCGAATAATTTAAATGGTCTTGGCGCCTCAAAAACCTTGACAGAAATGAGAAACAACTATGAACATCTTTTGATTTTTCGATGGAGGAGTGGAAACAATCTGGTCGTACCCCGTTTACCGAAATCTTGAAGTTTCGATTTGGCCTGTTTCTTTTTGTTGCACATGTCATCCATCTTTTATGCTGTTTCAGATAAAACCACAAACATTTTCAATTCAAGTGCTACTACTAACATTCGTATATCTTCGTTCAGACCCCACACGAAATAGGTGCACATTTCAGCTTCTATTGGCACAGTGGAAAATTCGTCTAACTTCATTTTATTTATCAAAACCTTCTTTAAAAATTTTGTATACTTGGACATCTACGAAAGGACTTCAACAAAAGGTAAGTTAGTATGTAATTTTTTCAAAATTTTAAGAAATTTTCCATATTGTTCATCAATACGGTCTTTCTTCATTTTTTTTATATGAAATTGGTGGTTTGTACTCTCTAACCACTGGCTTATAGTCTTTCTTATAGCCTTCAACCCTATCATTTTTCTCATCAGCTTCTAGATTCAGCTTCTTTTAAGGCTCGACTAACCCTTTCACGCTTCGTACAGTGATTGTGTGAACTTGCTCTTTTAGGGTGGTTTCAGTATTACCAGGTAAACTAACTTGTTGTCTCTCCGAAATCAACTTAGCATGCTAACTAATCTGATTTTCCAGGCCCTGAATAGATGTTTTCTAATTCCTCAAAGCCGTTTCAATGTTCTGGAATTAGTTTAGAACATTGAAATGAATTTAGTCAACATCTTTTCCAGATTCGGCTTCTTTTCTCGTTGATAAGGTTGTTGAAAACCCGAAGGGGTTGTGACCTTTGATTTTCTTGACCCCCCAAGAAACATTTGGATGATTCCTCTGTTCTGGATTATAATTATTGCTATAGGGGTTATTCTGAGTTCTAGAATTGTTACCCATAAAGTCAACTTGCTCAAACTCCATGTTAGAACTAAAGGTAAACATTTTGGATTGATCATCCCCATTCTTGTCACATCAAATTGCATTGCTGGATTCATCTATTTTTTCTTACTTAAACAATCAATTTTCTTACTCAGGCCTTCCATCTAACTCGCTAACATAGCAACTGCCTCTATATTAAAAACACCAGTTGCCTTAGTAGGCTTCATTCTCATAATTTGCCACTGATAGTTATTCAATGTCATCTTTTCAATAATGTATTGGGCTACTCAGGTGTCTTGTTATTCAATGTTCTGCCAGCTATTGCATCAATCATCTGTTTGGTGAGGGGTTCAAACCATTGTAAAAAGTTTTAACTTGGAGCCACAAATGTAGTCCATGATGAGGAAACTTTCTCATCAAATCCTTAAATCTCTCCCATGTATCGTAAAGCGTCTCAATGTCAAATTGAACAAAAGAAAAGATGTCAGTCCTCAACTTAGTTGTTTTAGCCGGTGCAAAATATTTCAACAAAAACTTCTTAGTCATCTGAGCCCAAGTAGTGATGAAACCCCGTGGAAGTAAATTCAACCATTAATTTTATCTTCCTCCTCATAGAGAATGGGAACAACCATAAACGTATGACATCACCTTGCAACCAATGAAACTAAGCATATTGTTGCACCATCTGAATTATGTTCAGATTAATATCAAAATTATTTGTAGCAATAGTTGATCTAAGAATACTTGATTCAACCTCAATCAGAATGGGTTTAGAATAATCATACATAGTTCGAGGAGCAAGAGCTATAAGAGGTTGCTAATTTCTTGGATTATTATCCATCTCAATAGTAATGTAATTTTGCTCTTGATCGTCTATTAAAATCTGTTGACATTGCCTCGCTTCTCTAACTTCTCTCCGAATTCTGTAAATAGTTTTTTCAATCTCATTGTACAAAATTATTGGTTCCAACGGGTTACCTTTAGTCATAATCTGAAAGAAAAAAAAATACTAAAATTAAAATAAAATGGCTAGATTAATAGAAACAAAATTTTCCTACTATTCTAGTCCCTCACAACGACGCCAAAATTTGATGTCCACGGAACTAGCTAAAAATTTGACAAAGGCAAGTGCACCTATCAATTAATAGTATAGATACGGTGAGCAAAGATATCGTTCCCACAAAGATTAAAAGTACTAGTTAAAATTAACTAAATTAATTAACTAACAAACACATCAAAGAACAAATTAAGAAAATAATCGATTAACAACCAAGAAGTGAAGCAATACTTAGGAAAGAATCTGCATAGATTTCATCAGTCTCTATCAATCTAAATTATACAATTTCTGTACTTAACACCTTGATCCGTAGAAATCTCTAAATTATGCAAATATCACTAGAAATATCAAACTAACAATTAAGCACACATAATTGAGAACAAGAAACTAAGTATTTATTATATAAAATAAAAATCAAAGGTTAAAATCCATCATAGGGTTCATCTCCCTAGGTTTTTAGAAAATTAGATCATTTTTTAAAATAAAAATATCCAAGAGATAGTATAACTGAAAGAAATAAAGAAACTCATCATAATCTCCTAAGAAATCAAATGAGAATCTTCAATCTTGATAGAAACCTGCTTCAGAATTGACTTCAATGATTTTTTCAAGTTGTTTTCTTGAATATTCTATGGCAATTCACTCTTATCTTCTTATTTTGGTCAACCATACGTCTTAGAATGCCCGAAAAACCTAAAAATAGTGATTTTTTGAAGTTAGGTGTGAAATCCCGTGAAAACAAGACGACCTACCACATGTCTGTGTGGGTCACAAGATCCGGTGGTCGGGTTGTGTGTAATGGGTCAGCCCGTGTGACTATTGTAGCTTGCTCCAATTTTTTGATATTTGCTCATTTTTCGCTCCCAAGTGCTCTATTAAGCATCAAAACATGTATTTAAAGGATTAGAAGCATAAAATTCACAATTAACAGCGAATAATCACCCAAAAATGCATTAAGAATGAGGTTAAAATATGTTACTTTTAGCATTTATCAATAATCAAATTGCAAACATGTATAATTCCGATCATAAGAATTATTTTCAATCATTTCGTTACCATTTAATAACATTTTCATTTTGATAAACCATAAATGTAACATATTTTAATCCCATCCTTAATGCGTTTATGGATGATTAATGATGTAACTTAGTGAATTTGATGCTCCTAATCCCTTAAATTCATGTTTCTATACTTAAGAGAGCATTTGGGAGCAAAAGGAGCGAAAAAGGGGCAAAAATCGGAGTTTTCAAGATCCACATGGGCAGGCCACACACCCATTTGATCCACACGGGCAGGCCACACGCTCATGTGCCAGCCCGTGTCAATATCACTCTCGGTTTCCCAAACACGCATAAAAAGCCAATTTTTAGGGTTTCTGAGCATTCAAAAGTCTATAATACATACTAAAAGAAAACTTAAAAGGACACGCAGAGCAGAAAAGCAGAAATTACTCGAAGGAAGCCGTTGGAATCGTCTTAGAAGCAGATCCATGTCAAGCTTAAAGATCTCCATTCAAATTTCTCTCGAAATTTATTTGGGTTTTTCATGTCTTTTTTTTTCTAAATTTGAGATGTCTTCCTTTTATATTATGAACTAAATTCCTTAGATACCTAGGGAAGATGAAACCTAAGGCGGATCTTATTATTTAATGTTCTGAATTTAATGGTAAATACTTGTTCTTGTTCTTAATTATGTGTTCTTAATTCTTAATCTAATATTTTCAGGATGTTAATTCAAGTTGATGTGCTTATTCAGAGGAGCAAAAGTTCCTGTTTAAGAGTAGATATACCATAATTAAGCGGAGTTGCATGCAACCCTAGAAATAAGGCGACATAAATCTGTCGGATTAGAGTCAAATCTAATAAGGGAATCTATAGATCAAGTTAATGTGACGATAGGGGTTTTAATTAGAAAGAAATTTCAATTAATCAACCTAGAGTCAATTGTTCTTAGTCTCGAAAGAGATATTAACATAATTTAGGGATTCCTACGGATCAAGACAAGTGAATAAATCGTTTAATTCAGAGTCAGAATAATAAGTGAAGTTTAGGTGGATTCTTCCTTGGGTATTGTCTTCATTATTGGTTTATTCGATTATTTTCTTCACTCTCTGTCATGTTCAATAGTTAATTAGTTAAGTTAATTTTTAGATTAAAACAAATCCCTTATATTTTAGGCTAAATAATAAAGAGACAGTTAATACTAGTACTTTTAGTCCTTGTGGATATGATATTCTAGACTCACCATAACTATACTACCATTCGATAAGTGCGCTTGCCTTAGTCGTAATCGTAGTATAGTTTAGTGGTTATAAAACGATCATCACATTTCTATGTTTGTCTAGAGAATTGATGATGATTCACTTAACTAACTAAAATCATGACAAAGGGAAGCGCACCTATTGAGTAGTAGCATAGCTATGGTGAGTCAGGGATATCGTACCCACGAGGACTAAAAGTAGTAGCAATTACCTTTTTTTTTATTATTTAGCCTATAAATTGAAGGGTTGTTTTTAATCTAAAATTAAACTATTTACTAAGGACTTGACAGAGAATGAATTGGGAAAGTATTCGAAGAAAACCAATGATAAAGACAATACCTAGGAAAGAATCCACCTAGACTTCATTTATTATTCTGAACCTGAGTTAAATGGTTTATTCACTTGCCTTGATTCGTAGAAATCCCTAAATTATATTAATATCTCTTTCGAGAGTAAAAATAACTGACTCTAGGTTGATTAATTGAAATCTTTCTCTAATTAAAACATCTATTGTGGCATTAACTCGATCTATGGATTCCCTTATTAGATTTGACTCTAATCCGGTAGATTTATGTCATCATATTTCTAGGATTGCATTCAACTCCACTCAATTATGTCAGATCTACTCTTAAACAGGAACTTTTGCTCCATTGAAATAAGCACATCAATCATGAGTTAATATCCTTAAAATATTAATACATGAAGTAAGTACACATAATTGAGATCAAGAACAAATATTTATCATGTAACTCAGAAAAATTAAATAATAATATTCATCATAAGTTTCATCTTTCCTAGGTATCTAGGGAATTTAGTTCATAATTTGGGGAGAAAACATCTCAAAATTAGGAAAACAACAAGACATAAAGAACCCAAAAACTTCTAGAGAAATTGAATGGAGATATTCAATCTTGAAGGAGATCTTACTTCTGAGTTGATTCTGACGACGTTCTTCAAGTAATTTCTTCGTTCTACTCTGCGTGCTCCTTTAGGTCTTCTTCTAGTGTGTATTTATAGACTTCAGAAAGCTTAGAAACCCTAAAAATTGGCTTTTTCTATGTATTAGGGAAACAGGGTTTGAAATCAACATGGGCTGGCACATGGGCGTGTGGGTAGCCCGTGTGTCTCACACGGGCATGTGCTCAGCCTATATGGGAAAAGGCTTGGCCATGTGGATCCTTAAAATATCCCGTTTTGTCTGATTTTGGCCTGTTTTCTGCTCCTTTTGTTCCCCTATGTTCTCCTAAGTATAAAACATGAAATTAAAGGATTAGGAGCATCAAATTCACTAAATTAAATAATAAATCATCCAAAAACGCATCAAGAATGGGATTAAAATATGTTACTTTTATGGCTTATCAAGAATTATCATAAATTGAAATCAGATGCATGAGACTGATTTGCTCACACAAGCTTCAAACTAAAGTTGCTCTCACAAGCTTCAGAGAATCCGTAATAGATGTTGGATCCCAAGTCATATTATTAATCCTTGATCAAACACCTGTTTTCCTTTTTGGGACCTTAATGGTATGTTATTCATATCCTAATTGATTACTAAGTTCATACGGGCACCATTACCGTTTTTGTATCATTCCAATCCTTGTAGCATCGTAATATACATATCATCTAATCATATAACATTTCACATCCATTCCATACTATGTACCTATTCGTATTTGTCATATATTTCATATTTTAAGATTTAGTCCATTAGATGCCAAAAGACATTATATTCATAATAATTCAAACTAGAAAGCAAAAAAATAAAAAAAAATAAAAAATCATGAATTAATAAAGTAAGTCCCATATGAACTGACTTGGCAGAAACAACAACAAATAAGATGTCGAGGACTAATCCATAATTTTGTGTTTTCCTCGATTATCCTTTAATTGATTCAATTCCCGATCTATACGATAATCCATTTCAATTTATCAATTCCAAATACCTTATTTCATCTTATTATAAAAATAAGTCACTTCAATTTCACTTTTCAAGTATTTCTTAAAGTTTTGAATTTGATTCAATTTAGTCCCTAAAATTGAAATTGCCATAACTTTCAAATTTGAACTTTGATTTTGAAACCGGTCTCAGTTTCATCCTTTTATAACCTTATATTAAACAAAATTGTAGAAATATTATACCATTTTCTAAATTAATGCATTTTAGTCCTTATTTTCAAAAACTAGCAATTAAACTTTACAAATTTGTCATTTTTAACTTCTAACTTAAAACCAAACAATTTAGAACCAAAAACTTCAAGAAATCAAAAATGAAAATTTTTTAAAACTATAAAGGTTTTACAAATTGGTACACAAGTTAGCTAAATCAAGCTCTCGGGACCTCAGAAATATAAAAATTACAATAAACAGACTTAAAGACACTTACCAACGAAGTTTGAAAGCTTTGAAACCCTTTTTCTTCTTTTTAGATACGATGGGGAGAAGATGAACATGAAAAGTGACTATTTTTTTTCTTTAATTTATCTTTTATACTAATATTAAACTTTAATTAATTATAATTGACTTAATTAATTAATAATTAACTAATGTTAACCTTAATTAGCCAATTAGGTGGATGACAGTTGTCCATCACCACCATTCACTATATTAAAAAGGGCCCAATTGATCAAGTGATCTTCAATTAATTAAAAATTTATAGCGATAAAACTTTACCACTTTTAGAATTTAGTTCTTATACCATAATTAACTGTCCAATTGACAAATTAAGGGATCAAATTTTAGTTAAATTTTATACTAACCTCATAAATGTTAAATAATAATACTGAAGGACTCGAATATCGAAAATGGGGTTCCAAAACCACCGTTTCTTACACCACTGAAAAACAGGTTGTTATAGAATCTGCCACTAGTTGCATGCTTTCGCTTTCATTCACCATCTCTCACGGGTCTTGGCCTTGTAAGTACGACGTTATGCATGTATACCAAGTGTTGTAGTTCTGATTATTGAGTTTCTTAACTCCACCAATGGCATGAAGGCCGCTAATTTTACCAAGAGGAGACACAACAAACAATATAAAAACCTGGTTCAGATACCAAAATGAGGAACACATAGCAGATAATAGAGGAAAACAATAAAAACAAGGGAAGCTGAACTAAACTGATAGATAATTTCTGAAATCAACTGAGTGCCTTATATAGGCTTACACCCCATTACACACCACTACCCTTAAAACTAAGGGCACACCCCACGACAACCCACCGTGCTAGAAAACAAGAACAACTGATTAAATTAAACATTGACTAAAGAATCAATTAGCAAATCAACTGAAAATAATTAATCAGACCAATAGACCAAACATAAGCAACATAAACAATGTTGGTGTTGCTACTTTAACACGATATAATGATTCAAAGCCATCATTGTTAGGCCACTCAAGATGATAAAATATGCAAATATTCAAAGCCATGATTGTTGGGCCACTTGGGATGGTAGAATATGCAAACAGTAAAAGTCATCATTTTTGGGTCATCCGAGATGGTTGAATGTACAAGTTCTACATGGAATGTTGATGAAATTGGTATGTTGTGATAATTAGTTGTGTATAAATTTACATCCAGAAGTTAAGTTCTTTTTTTGATTTGAGTTGCTTAGGTGTTTAGATCTTACTTAAATTTGATAAAATTTAGGCCCTCTATATTTATTTATTTTTTAGGTTTTAATTAGAATTTTAGGTATTTAGCAAATTTAAATTTAACTTTAGACTAAGTTTTATATATTTTTTTTGGTTTATTGATTTCGTAATTTAGGTTTTTAACTTTTACGGTAGAAATGAGAGCTTTACCATCTAGTCACTTTGTTTACCATTTTTGAAGAGATCTAGTCTCTATAGACTAGAAGACCAAGTGGTGCATAATTTCAGTTGCATATTCTACTGTTGCGACAACTGTTTCACCATGCTTCTGCATATTTTAACAACAATGCAGTTCTTGCGTTTTGCTACGTGATTTTGCTCAGATGTATAAGGTGTTGTGAACTCTTTGTTTGTTCCATTTGCTTCACGAAAGGTGTTGAATTCAGTTGACATAAACTCACTTCCCTTATCTGTTTGGAGAGTTGTTTTGTTCCTACTACAATTCAACTATTTGTTAAAACAAGGGATTTGCACGCAATATGTGCATGTTGCAGATGTTGGCAACAAACTTTATAATTTCTACACATATTGCCAACAAATAGAAAAAAAGAGTGGAGTTTAATGGTTGATATTTGGCAACAAGCTGGCCTCACCATTTTTTATCAATTGAAACTTGTGATAGATTTGAATATAAGCTTGCTTGTAGAGTTTTTCACACTGGAAGAGAAACAGATCTATTTTACCCGGATAAAATATGAACCTCTTGTTGAAACTAGAGCAGTAAAGTAATAAACCTGGATAAAGTATGTGTTAAGTTTCAATCAAATATCAATGAAACAAAGCAAAGAAATATTGTGTTTGAAAGCTCAAAACAGAAGCAAAATCGGATGAACAAATTGAGAGAACAAGTTGGCTATGCTTGTTACTTGAAAAGTTAAAAATTACATGTACATAAGTAGATGGATTACATTAGTAAAAAACAAAGTTTGCTTGTGCAAGTAAATAGCCTGTTAAATTAGCATAATGACTTCCTAAACAACTACTAAAATAGCTAAGTATCTAACTAAACCTTAGCAAATACAAAAGGTTACATTAAAACAACAAAAGTCAACTGTCACATTGACATGCCAATCGAATTACTCCTTGGAAAATAGCATGCTTTAGCTGTGATGCTTGGTCACTTGCATGCTCATGCATGATTGCATGGTTGCATACATGTTGCTGCTGTAGTTGCCACCTTTGAACACTCCTCCTTGGCTACAAGGCAGTAAACTCCAATCTCTTTCCTTAAACACTCGAACCTTCCAGCAGCCAATGGTTTGGTCAGAACATCAGCAAGCTGATCCCTCGAACAACAATGTACCAAGCAGATTTCCTTACCAAGTTTAGCTTCTCTCACAAAGTGATATCTGATCTTGAAATGTTTTGTTTTGCCATGGAATACAGGGTTCTTGGCAATAGCAACAGCAGACTGGTTGTCAACCTTAATTTCAGTTGCTTCCATCTGTCTAGCATTTAAGTCATCCAATAACTTTCTAAGCCAAATGGCTTGGTTAATGCAAGAGAGTGACTACAATATACTCAAATCCGCAGTGGATTGAGCTACTGTTTGTTGCTTCTTTGAACTCCAACTGAAAGCACTTGAACCTAGACTAAAGAAGTAGCCTGATGTGCTCTTCATGTCATCAACTGAACCAGCCCAGTCACTATCTGAATAACCAACAAGTTTCAGCTCCTTTGACCTTCCAAACTTCACACCAAAATTCAAAGTCCCTTTGACATTTCTTAGGACCCTCTTTGCTGCTTTAAAATGTGAAACATTGCAGCAGTGCATGAACCTTGAGAGTAAGCCAACAGCATATAGGATGTCTGGCCTTGTTGCTATTAGGTAGAGCAAGCAAGCAACCAACCAAACTTCTGTACCCCCTTTCATCAACTCGATCGTGCTCACTTGTGCTTGACAGCTTTTCTCCTAGTGCAACTGGTGTGTTAGCAGGTTTGCACTTTGACATGTATGTATGTATGTATGTATGTATGTATGTATGTATGTATGTATGTATGTATGTATGTATGTATGATGTAATCCAAAATTGGGTTTGGGCTTTTACAGGGTAAGGATGTTAAGAAGCGAGATTCTTGCTTTGATCATACACCTGAAGAGGCATTCAAGTCCATCTTCAAGATCTTGAATAAACAGCTCCAAGTCTTTTAGCTGGTTTTGCATCTCAAGATTTATGATCTCAGACTTGGTTATTCCGAAGGATTTCAAAGCAACATCAGCCTTTTCGAATCCATTCACGTTTCTTCTAGCATCTTCGCACGCTATTCTTCTTTGATGCAATAGTTTCAAACCGATAACCAACTTCCGTGCTTTGGTCCGGAGATGAGAGATAACAAATCCTCAAACATAGAACAAGTCATCGTTTCAATCTCCTTCAAAGATGCTAACAGTTTCAAGGTGAGACTGTTTTTCCTTTGTATGACCTTCAAGTTTCCCAATGCCTTGTGAATAGTCTTTTTGGAAACTTTCCTGGAGCTCATGTATTTCCTCACTTCACTTACGATCTTGGCTTCACCGATTTTCCTTCGACGCAAAGTCGATTGAAGTTCACTTGCGCTTTCTTTTGTTTGCAGCACAATATCTTTAGTAGTGCTGCAAAGGTCGAGGAGTCTAAGAGAACCATCCAACAACTCATCAGCACATTCGTGGGCTAAAGCATGGTGGGACAGAGGCAACTGAAGAAACTTAACAACACAATCATACAAATCTTGAAAGCCATTTAGCTTATGGCTTATTGATGATGATGAAGTAGATGCCTCTTTAGAAGCCCTCAATCTATTCAAATGCTCATGAACTTCTGTTGCTAGTGGGTGTTGTCTAGATGAGCGGGGGAAACTGTTGGATTGAGTGGCTGCCATTTTTTTTTTGTTCTGAGCAAAGAAGCCTATTTGTTGAATCAACGTTTCTTGCAATTTTCACTGAAATACTAGGCATCTACTCCCAAGTTATATATATATATATATTCATATTAATCCATGGAGACAAAAGGAATCTCAAATGCTTCTTCTATCTGCTAATGTTGACATGATTAATTAAGATCTCGATCAAAGGGTGGCAGCAATGATCATGAAATGTCTCCCCTCTACCATCTCTCTAGCTCACTATCCAAGCACTTTAATATATATATCCTTGCCATTTCTTTGCACACATTGAAACCATCCTAGTTTCCAATGCACAGGAGTTGGTGACATTTTTCAAATATATTAAGGAAAAACAGACAACCAATTCATTATTTCAACGTCTGTGTTAGCACTTACCATTATTTTTCATGCAATTTGATAACCAAGTAAAGAAGGGTCTGAAGTTGAACAAGATCCACTTTCTGATCCTTGCTTCCTTTTCCCCTAACATAAGAAAATTTTATGATTAACATAATATCAAATTAGCATCTTTTCATTGCCATCTTCCATGTGATAAACTGACGGCCATGGAGTTTTTAATTTTTAGCAAGTCTTCCATTGTCTTCAGTGGGACAAGAGGAATCCTGGCAGCTCACATATTCATAGAAATGTTTCCTGAGATATTCCAAGATACCAGTTGTGATGACGAGGCTCTATAATTCAACTTGGGAAAATTAAAGGTAGGTTTAAGTTACTGGGATTGGGGTGTAAGTTTTGGATATTAGCATGTACTGGATAAAAGTATTTTTCAAGTTTTTTCTTGCTCGTGGTTGAATATGCTTGAAGTAAAAAATTACTGCAACCATTTTGGAAATATAACTAAATGATTTCACAAGAGGTAGAATTTTGAGAAAGAAGATTGTATAATCTTTGTATTTCTTTTCTATTGTATAACCTCTGTAAAATTACAGTATATATGTACAACTGCGATGCCAATATTTAACAGCTGATGATATTAAGAACAGTAACTCTAGTTTTGATCATACGCCTGGAGAGGGTTTCAAGGCCCTCTTCAAGATCTTGGATGCTCAACTCTGAGCTTTGAAGCTCCTTTTGCACGTTCTCGACACGCTTCATGTTTTCGGATTTGATGCAGGAACGCACTGCAGCTTCAGCACTCAAAATTTCATTTGCTTTCTATTCTTCCTCGCACATTACTTTCTTCTGGTGCATTAGCTTCGAAACCAGCGGCCAACGGCTCGATTTTGATTCTACCGCTGGCCCTGAAATAAAGGACAATACGGATTCTAGCACGCTGATGGTAATTGCTTCTACATCTCTTAAGATGCTAATCACAGCTCCATTCTCGCCAGGAGTACTGAGTTTATTCTGTATATGCTTCAAGTTCTTTAAGGCCTTGCAGATTGCCTTTTTCATGGCTTTCCTAGATGTCAAGTATTTCCTAAACTCATTAGCAAGCCCTTCAGCTCCACGTCTTCTGCGTAAAATTGATTGAAGCTCTTGTGTGCATTCCTTTGTCTGCAACAAGGCATCCTTAGCAGTGGTACATACATCCAAGAGCAGGAGAGATCCATCCAAAATCTCTTCAACCATTTCCCTTTGCTCATCTTGGGCGAGAGCTTGTTGGGTGAGGGGAAATTGAAGCAATACATCAACACATTCATGCAAATCCTGAAGACCACTTAGATTGGGGCCTATGGATGATGATGTAGAGGCTGATTGAGATGCCCTCAATCGGTTCAAGTTCTCGTCGATTTGTGAAACGATGGGGTGTTGCCTTGAGGGTAAGCTGTTTGATCGAGCATGGTAAGAGGCTGCCATTTTCTTGTTATGCAAAAGCGATATGTGTTTTCAACTCTGCTTAGCTATTTGCTGTAGTCCCCTTACCATCTGCTCAACATATATATTACAGGTTGAGGGAAGACACGAGGAATCTCAACCATTTTAAATATCAATTGGAAGCAAGCAACATGAACTAACTCGATCTCGATCCCCACAACTAATAGCCAAAATGTTTCTGCTGTGTCTCCTCTCCACAATCACAACAACTCATCACCCTTCGGTAGCAACAAACACTACTAGTTTTCAATGCCATAATATCCATATATACAAATATTATACAATAATGCGCAGGGTGGTAGTACATTCAATGCCTTGTATTAATGAATAAGTTGCTTTTAACTTGTCTCGTCTTCTTCTTGTTATTACTGTCTTGTTGATTAGGTTCTGCAAGGAGGCAAGATCCGCTTGCTTCTAACAATTTGTTTTTTTTATGCAGCAACACATGTATGGGAATGAAATTATTTATTTATTATTTTTACTACTGTTTTTTTAGCCAATACGAGTCCTTTAGCTGGTTTTGCATCTCAACATGATGTGTTCATCTCCTGACCCACAACCAGCATCAACATTTTCAAATTCATTAATGTCTCCTCCTGTTTGCTATTCGACTCTGGAAACTAACAACCAGCTGGTCTTCTTTCATTGTTGTTTTGGCCCTGAGAGAAGGGACAACAAATTCTCAAACATGTAACAAGTCACGGTTTCAATCTCCCTTACCAAGTTAACCATTGCCTTGCTATCATCATCATCTCAACAAGAGAAAAACTTTTTCTGTTTCCAAGCTCTTTACATTTTTCAATGAATTTTGGATATGGGTTCTACTAAATTTGGTCTTCCATCGTTTATCTATCTTTAACTATATATACAAGTACCAACTCTCTATATATAAATGTAAGCCCCATTACTAGGAATTTCAAACGTCCTTGAAGTGATATCGGGTACATCATGTGATTCAATTAAAAGAATCCGAGATTGGGCCAAGATCGAAGGGCCTAAATGCAAGATGAGATTGTTTAATTTCATGCAAAATTTTGCATGTGGAGGTTGGAAGCCAATGGATCATTTGAATTTAGTAATTTAATTCTATACCTTTTTTTGAAATTAAGTTTATTTATTACTTTGTCTTTAATATGTGTTATATGTGACACTCTTAACCCATATCCGTCATTGGAACAGCGTTACAAGATGTTGCCGAAGTTTACGGAATAATTACACAAAAATTCCATTATTTACTTATATTCACATCAAAGCTATCCACTCGAGTCATAGTCACTAAATTATTTATATCTAGAGATACAGAACTCCAAATTAAAATCCATCAAAATCATTTGAAACTAGACTCGTATATCTTTCTACCATAAAATTTTCAGAGTTTTTGGATTAGCCAAAAAGTATAGTTTATTCTTAAAATTTACCCCTGTTCTGCTACTTGACAATTTCGACATTTCTTTACTAAAAATCAATTATCTCATAGTGCAGATTTCAGGTGATGTTTTTGTTTATTTCTTTTCAAACTAGACTCATTTAGGATTTTAAGAATATAAATTATAACCCACAAATATTGTTTTACAATTTTTAATGATTTTCCAAATTCAGAATAGGGGAGCTCGAAATCACTCTGACATTGTCTCACAAAAATTCAAATATCTTCTAATATGGAAGTCTTTTGCTTACACTGTTTCTTCTATATGAAACTAGATTCAATAGGATTTAATTTCATATCTTATTCAACTTATAATTAAACTTCCATAATTTATGGTGAATTTTGAAAATCAAACTACTGCTACTAACCAAAAACTGTTTTAGTACAAAATATTGTTAACTAGTTTATAACATCTTTACTTCATTTCATTTAAACTCTTTACATGTCATATAAATCTTTAAACATAAAACAAAAGCTACTGGAATTGATCTGAATAATGTGCCTTGTTGTGTTGATCCGATCTACCAACTTCACTTCAATTCAATCTACATAAAAATATCAAACACACACAAGTAAGCTTATTGAAGCTTAGTAAGTTCATAGGTTTAAAAGGAATGCTTACCAATCATAATATTTCCAAACAATAACAAAACATTTACTATAGTTCCCTGCCATCCACAACCATTGTTATAATACTTCACATAGTTGAGCTAAACATTAACAACTACTCAATCTCTTTCATTTGGTTCACTCCTCTTGTATTACTTATTATCAAATTAGGAAACGACTTACGAAATTGAGTACGTCGTTACTCAGTGCTGTGATGCACAACTCAGTGTGGTTTTCCTTATTGAAATACCATACCTGTATTTCACAACTCGGTATGGGAAATGTCATACCTACGTTTCTTAACTCAGTATGGATAATACCATACCTACGTTTCACAACTTAGTATGGTTAATACCATACCTACGTTTCACAAATCAGTATGGATGATACCATACCTACGTTTCACAACTTTTCTATGGATAAACCATGGTCTTATCTATAAATTCATCACATGTCACAATACGAACGTACTCAATCCTTCATTTTTCCCAATTTGAATTTCCACCTTTATTCTTTCATTTTAACATAATTTTCACAATCCCACAGCAAGTTCATATATGCTAACACATTATATCATTCAATCATTCACAAATAAACATGTAAATTCAACCATATGAACTTACCCGGCAGATTTGTAGAAGATTTCAAAATCTAGGAACTATTCCGTAACTTTTTCTTTTCCTCGTTTGCCTTTGGATTCTTGATCTATAATATAAAATATTTTTTCACCCATTAGAATTTATTTCATTTCTATTTCACTTCACAATTTATGCTTTTCAACTTTCAAAATTACACATTTACCCCAAAATTTATAATTTTTACAATTTAGTCCCTGCTCAATTCACCCATCAATTGAACTAATTTTTCTCAATTAACACTTTATTTTATCATTATAAACTATTTCACAACCTTTTATATTCTAAATTTCAACACCAACCTCTAATTCACAACTTTTTTCACAATTAGGTCCTAAATACCATTTTCTATCAAAATTACTTAATAAAACCACCTTAATATGAAATTAGAACTTAAATTTCATAATAATTCATCATAAAATTCCCTTAATCAGCCAGGGTAACTTCCAATTTCACCCACTGATGGTCGTAAAACTAACTAAAAATTCGACTAAGGCAAGCGCATTTATCGAACAGTAGTATAGTTGAGGTGAGACCAAAAATATCGTATCCATAAGGACTAAAAGTACTAGTAATTACTATCTTTTTATTATCTAGCCTGAGAATTGAAGGGATGTTTTAAAAACTAAAATTAACTATCTAATTAAATAAGATTACAACAGAGATAAAAGTTGGAAAATACTTTAGGAAAACCGATGGAGAAGACAATACATAAAGAAGAATCCACCTAGAATTCATACTTTTGAGTTAGACGATTTATTCACTTGAGTTAAACTGTAGAAATCCCTGATTTATGTTAATATCCCTTTCGAGACTAAAAACAACTGACTCTAGGTTGATTAATCGAAATCTCTTTCTGATTAAAACCCCTATTTTTGCATTAACTCGATCTATGGATTCCCTTATTAGATTTGATTCTAATTTGGCAGATTTATGTCGTCCTATCTCTAGGATTGCATGCAACTCCGCTTAATTATGAATGATCTACTCTTAAACAGGGACTTTTGCTCCACTAAATAAGCACATCAAAAACCTTAATTAATATCCTGGAATATTAAAGCAAGGGTTAAATTCACAATTAGGAATAAAAACAAGTATTTTTCATATAATTCAAATAGTAATAAGATTCATCTTAGGTTGCATCTCTCTTAGGTATTTAGGGAGTTTAGTTCATAACAATAGAGGAAAACATCTCAAAATTGGGAAAACAACAAAACATAAAGAAACCCAAAAAATTCGGTTGAAATTGAATGGGGATCTTCAGTCTTGAAGGAGATCCTGCTTCCGAGATGATTATGATGGCTATCCTACAGTATTTTCTACCTTCGACTCTCCGTGTCCCCTCTAATCCTCTTCTAGGGTGTTTATATATACTTTTGAATTCCCAAAATAGCCAAAAATTAGCCTTTTTCGAGTAGAACTAGACTTGAGCTCGACAGAGACACGTCCGTGTGCCACGCCCGTGTGCAAGTACTCAGGCCGTATGCAATTCTGACTTGGATTAATGTCAACATAGCTATGACACACGGGCGTATGGTCTACCCGTGTGTCACACACAGGCATGTGGATCACCCGTGTAGAAGTTCCAGGCTGTGTGAAACACTGATTTAGGCCCAATTTGTCTGTTTTTGGCCCATTTCTTGCTCTTTTCGCCATCTTGAGCACTCCTGAGTGTAAAACATGAAATTAAAGGATTAGGAGCATCAAATTCAATGAAACCAAGGAAAAATCATCCATAAATATGTCAATAATGGGGTAAAAATATGTATATATTATGGTTTATCAAATATCCCCACACTTAAGCATTTGCTTGTCCTCAAGCAAAATCCTCAACTCACAATTAAAATAAATCCTTCTCAACTTAGAATTCTCATCAATAATGTTCGAAATAATTCACAAGTAATCATACATTAAGAGCTTAACTAAAAGAACATTAAAGTTTCAAACAATCCAAATTGAGAATTTCAATCATAAAATCATAAGTATCCCCCTTTATCTAAGTAATCACCCTTTAGTTCCAAATTGACAAAGTTGACATCCTCACTAATGATTCACTCAAATCACTCAAAGTGTTTAAGGTTCAATAATTAAACACCCAATAGTCAAACATGAAAAGTTATTACCATAGGCTTGCATGAAAATCAAATCTCCACCACTACAATGAAATGACATACAAATCAAAAGGTTTTTAACAAGGTTGTAATAGGGCTTGGGTTAAAGCTGTGGATAAAGGCTGTAAAAGAGGGTTAGACTGGAGATTAATTTGATAAATTACCAAACTTAGAAAAATTAAAGCTAATCACAAAATTATAAAAAAAAATGCTAGGATTCGAACTATCTGAGACTAAAGATGTGAGCTTTTTCTCAATATACTGACTTTAACTTATACAAGCTCTTTTAAAACAATATGTAACTGGAAGAATATGACTATATGGTTTTTTTTAAGAACAAGAACAGGAATGGAAAATACATATTAAGAAATAATTCAGCAACTGGAATGAATGAACATAATTAGGTAACTAATCAAATTAAATCTCGATAAAAAAGAAGAAATTATTAATGAAACAAAAAGGGTTAAGTTGTGGGTTAATATTAAGGGGAAAAATCAAGAAATAATAGTTAAGGCTCAAAGGGGTTCACGAGGGGTCAATTATGTGGGTAGGCTTTTTATGGGGTAAATGGGTTAAAACCTAAGCGCCTTTATCATTTTAGTATATCAAATCAAAGGTGTGGTCTCAACATGTATAAGCGATGCAAGTTCTAGAATAGCAAATCAATGTTGATGCACTCATAAAAACAATCAGTGAGCAAGAAAGATATATGCTCTAAAAGGCTCAAAATCTCACGAAATTTATGGGTATTTGATGTCAATCCTGTAAATTCAAAACTTCAAGCTAATACCTCAATTCAGGGAAACAACCTAGCAATTTTAATTCTCAAAAATCAACTTATCATGCTTGATCCTTTAAAGTTTAAACAATCAATGCACAGTTATCTATGATTTAATTCAAAACATATCAATAAAAATCATAAATCAATCAGAATTCACTCTAATAATGATATGAGAAAATTATTTGAGAACAAGATAAAAATTTAGGGATTTTCTGATAATCACCTAAATAACCTCCCCACACTTAAAATGTACATTGTCCTCAATGTACAAATATAGATAATAGCAATAGAAGCATAATATCAGAAAAGAGAGAGAGAAGCGAAACTGCCCTGAATTTTTGGATGAAATCCTTGGAAGAGCGAAAGCAAAAATTGTAGAGAAAGCCTAATGAAAGGCATGATTCTAGGTACTAATAAGAAAATAAACACCACTGTGGAAGAGAATTAAGGGATCACTTAATAATAATTATAAAGATAAACATAGTTCAAAAAAACATAAGTCTTCAAAAATAAATAAGAGACAAAATAGAGTTGTAATAAAAATAAAAATAAAAATAAAAATAAAAATAAAATAAAGGGACTCAAAGGTCCTCATCATCTGATGCCTCGTGGGTGGACGATGCCGAAGGAGAGATGTGGAGGTGGTGACAAATTTGTCGAAGAGTGGCATCGATGTTGTCGAATCGCTCAAAACACTGCTGCTCAAAGTGAGTGAATCACTCAGATAAATCTGTCAAAGTGGTAGCAGGAGGTCAGTGACTCGGTGGTGGTGGTGGTGGGGGGGTGGCTCCTCGTGATGGGGAGGGACATTATCAGTAATATCCTCTGGCTCATCCTGGTCATCGGACTGAACGAGTCTGTGCTGAGGTGGGTCGAATCCATGGCATTGCTCTATCATCCTCATGTGGATCATGCTAGATATTCCTTAAGAAGATATCTGGTCGACTAGTGTGAGTGTCGATGACATCTATGGAGTGTCGAAGAAGCCAAAGTGTCAAGTGAGATGAGTCACGTAGGGTTCAAGGCAAATGGGACCCTTCCTATGGCAATCCGTCTGGTAGCGAAAAGCGAGGGCGATAAAATATGCCAAGTCAAAGACATGACCAGTCGCCATGCTCCATAAGAAGTAAGCATCGGTGGTGCTAACGACGCCGGTGCTCTCTCTCTTCCCAGTTAAGGTATGAGCCAAGTTAGAATGGATGTAACGTAGTGCTGGTGGAAGAAAAGTCACCTTTGAGCGACTTGCGTCATAGGGAACAGTACTCACCGTAAGGTCGGTCCAACAGCAAAAGGGCGAGTAGTGTATGTACTGGTGAAGTTGTAAAAAATTCTCAAAAGCCATGAACTCCCCCATGTAAAAGCCCAAAGCAGCTCCAAACTCTGGTACACCCATGTGCCTTACGAGTCCACCGAGTCTAAAAATGATAGTACCAGCTTCGTCATGTGTATTAATCACATGTTATAGATGGAACATAGTGCAAAACTCCAAGGCCAGCTCCGAATAGGCGGGTTTGATAATTGCAAAGAACCAATCCCTCGGTGCAGTATCGAGATGGAATCGAACAAGGTGAGCAAGGTGAACCTGCTCTAAAGTGGCCTAATCAATACAACATCCCACTCCTAATGGTCGTACTCGAAGAAGCTGAAACAGGTAGTCCTGTGGGCCTAACGAAAATCGAAGCAGAGGGTGACGAGCTTCAGTCGAGGTGCTTAAGGAGGTTGGCCCGAGACCCTTCCGCTTTTTCAAAGCGGGGACGGCAATCTTCTTGCCTCTTGTGTTCGTCATAATGTAGCTGCAAAAGTAAAAGAGTTCGTCAGTAAATAAGGAAATGATCACAAATTATTTAAATGAAGCTTATAACGCAAAGTGTAAGTAATCCTAAATAATAATTTATTCCTAAAAAATGTGTACTAAAATCCAATCATGCAAAAATAAACTAATTATAAAATAAGTAACAATATCTAAATGAGAGACTAAACCTAATGCTAGGAGCAAATTGTAATAGAATGAGGAATAATGAAGTCAGCCAGTGAATATTTGGTAAACTACTGTAAATAGTACCCAAACTAATCAAAAGGGTAAATCTATAATGTTAAAACTGATTAAATAAAAATAATAATAATAATAATGCAGTAAATAAGGGATAATGAAGTTAAAAATGAAATAAATAATTAATAGGAATAAAATAATAATGAGTATTAAGGGAAACCCGATGATGATGGATGGTGACCGGATGTTGGACGGACGGCGGTGTCGACGGGTGACGAGGTCGGATAGTTGGGTCAGGCGACGGCGAGAGGGGGAATGGGTTGGTGATTAAGAGAAAAATGGCGAAAAAAGATGAGGGAAGAAGAAAAGGAAATAAGGAGGAAAGAAGGAAAGAAGGAAAGAAGAGACCAAGAAAGAAAAAGAACAAAAAAAAGAGAAAGGGAGGGGGCGACCGGTGGTGGGCGGCGGTGCCCGGAGGAGGGGGCTGCGGCGGCTAGGGTTAGGAGAGTTGGGGAAGAAGATAAAAGTAAAAGTTAGGGTTTGGGGGGTTTAAAAAGGCATACAGTCATGTGAAGCCCGTGTTGGGCCACACGGCCGTGTCATACGCCTGTGTGGATCGAGTTCAGCCCCTGTTTGTCGAGAAAATTTAATGTCCCTTCGTCACACAGCCTGGGGGCACGCCCGTGTGCCCAAGCCGTGTTCTTCGTTGTTCGCTTCTCCCATGCCCGTGTGGTATCCCACACGCCTGTGTGTCTGAACACACGGCCGTGTGCCTGGCCCGTGTACCTCTCTGACTTGTTAAAAATTTAAAAAAAATTTGCTCCAGTTTTCACACGGCCTAGGACACGCCCATGTGCCCAGGCCGTGTGCTTTACACAACCGTGTCGTACCCCCGTATGGATATATCGCAGGCCGTGTGGCTCGATACTTGGGGATTTTTTAGCCCCGTTTCCACACGGCGAAGGACACGCCCGTGTGTCCAGGCTGTGTGGGTCACTGTTCCTG
The DNA here is from genome assembly GCF_025698485.1 of Gossypium arboreum. NCBI lineage: Eukaryota > Viridiplantae > Streptophyta > Magnoliopsida > Malvales > Malvaceae > Gossypium > Gossypium arboreum. Next base: position 6,961,327 of record NC_069081.1, read on the forward strand.
CATAAAAGAAATACGAAAAATAGCTAAAATAAACTAGTTAGTAATTTAGTGCTCGGGTTGCCTCCCGAGGAGTACTTATTTAGAGCCTAAGCTCGACTTTCCTCTTATTTGCATGGTTATGGCGGATCACAGGGTCGAGACTCTTTTTTCTCATTATCGATTCTATTATCCACATAAAGTCTAAGTCGAGTAATATTTACCTTAAAAGTGCCGAATTGAGAATGATTTACCTCGACTGTACCGTATAGGAAAACATTCAATACCGTGAAAAGAGTCGCTCTGTTTACATTAAGCTCTGAAGTAGCAATTCGGGGGTCCTTTTCATCTAACAATACTTTATCCCCAACCTTAAATTGCGTTGTTTCATCCCTACACCTATTGTGGTGCCACTTTGATTCATCGTATGCTTTTGGTTTCTCCTTGACATGTGTTCGCCATTCGTCTATTTCATCCAGCTGAAGCCTTCGTTCTTCATGAGTCACTCTGTTTTTTTTTTAATGGATTAGAATAAGGCTCTATCACGTTCTTCCTAGGTGACTCCTGCAAAGGAGTTTGAGTTGCAACATTATTCAAATTAACCGAACCTAAACAATCATCTCGACTACTAGATATTTTAGTATAATCACGAGCTTGAAGTTTAATCGTGTCATCTCTTACACGAAGTATCAATTCACCTATGCCAACGTCAATGACAGTTCTAGCAGTTGCTAAAAAGGGCATTCTTAAAATTAAAGGTACGTCACTATCCTCATCCATGTCTAGAACAACAAAGTCAACTGGGAATATAAATTTGTCAATTTTTATAAGCACGTATTCAATAATACCCCTAGGAAATCTAATTGTTTTATCTACCAATTGAATGCTCATCCTAGTTTGTTTGGGTTTCCCAAGACCTAGTTGTTTAAACATTTTATAGGGCATGACATTAATACTTGCCTTTAGATCAGCCAATGCATTCTTAATATTTAAACTACCAATTAAACAAGGAATAATAAAACTCCCTGGATCTTTCAGTTTGTTGGATAGCCTATTTTGTAAGACAGCTAAGCAAACTACGTTTAATTCCATGTGCGACACATCATTTAACTTTCATTTATTAGCCAAGAGCTCCTTTAAAAATTTCATTGCGTTTGGCATCTACGAAAGAGCTTTAATAAACGGTAAGTTAATATGTAATTTTTTTAATAATTTAAGGAATTTACCGAATTATTTGTCTGTTTGGTCTTTCCTTATCACATTGGGGTGTGGCATACGAGGTTTATACTCTTTGCTTACCAGTTTTTGCTTATTGCGATTCACCTCATCCTTACCGTTACTTACCACAAGTCATTGATTCGGTTCTGCTTCAGGTTCAAGTTCAACTAACCCTTATTTATCTTGGATAGTAATCGCATGAAGTTGTTCCCTTGGGTTAGTTTCAGTGTTATTTTGTAGGCTACCTTGTGGTCATTCAGAAATCAACTTAGCAAGCTGTCTTATTTGAGTTTCGAGCCCTTGAATCGACGCTTGTTAATTCTTAAGTGATGTTTCAGTATTCTGAAAACGAGTTTTCGACACCAAGATGAATTTTGTGAGCATCCCTTCAAGGTTCGGTTTCTTATCTTGTTGGTAAGGTGGTTGTTGAAAACCTGGAGGATGCTGTGGTCTTTGATTTCCTTGACCACCAACGAAAAATTGGGATGGTTCCTCCAACTTGCATTATAAGTGTTGCTATATGGATTATTTTTGAGCTCTAGAATTATTACCCATATAGTGGACTTGTTCCTCCTCTGTGCTAGGGTTGAAGGATGGATAATCTACGTTGTGTGCTCCTCTTCCATTTGAATCACACCTCATCACTAGATGTACCTGAGTAGAACCATACAGACCATCAATCTTTTTATTTAAAAGTTCTACCTGGTTAGATAGCATAGTGACCGCGTCGAGGTTGAAAACACCGGCTGCTTTTGTCGGCTTTGGTCTCATAACTTGCTATTGATAGTTATTCAGTGACATCTCTTTAATAAATTCGTAAGCCTTTTCAGGTGTTTTATTGTTTAAAGTTCCACCGGCGGCTGCATCGATCAGTTGCCTTGTTGAGGGGTTTACACTGTTGTAAAAAGCCTGAACCTGCAACCATAGAGGTAACCCATGGTAAGGGCACCTTCTCAACAAGTCTTTGTATCTCTCCCATGCGTCATAAAGAGTTTCTAAATCCATCTACATAAAAGAAGAGATATCATTCCTCAGTTTAGCCGTTTTAGCCGGCAGGAAATATTTAAGCAAAACTTTTTCGGTCATTTGTTCCCAAGTAGTGATTGACCCCCGTGGTAACGAGTTTAACCACTATTTAGCTTTGTTCCTCAATAAGAATGGAAACAACCGAAGGCAAATGACATCGTTAAAAACTCTATTGATCTTAAAGATGTCCCAGAATTCTACAAAATTTGCTAAATGAGTTTTTGGATCCTCGTCCTGCAAACCATCAAACTGAACAAACTGTTGTATCATTTGAATAGTGTTAGGTTTCAGTTCAAAATTATTTACAGCAACAACAGGCCTAACTATACTCGATTCAATTCCTGTTAAAGTAGGTTTAGCATAATCATACATAGTACGAGGAGCAGGATTCTGATCTACTGGATTTGCACCAACCACAGGAGGTAGCAAACAACCACAGGAGGTAGCGAATTATTCTGGTTTTCAGCCATCTCCTCTGTTGTGGTATGAATCTCGTCCTCTTTCCCTTCCTCTATGTATTGAAGGCTTCGCCTTATTTCTCTTTGATTTCTGCGAGCTGTGCTTTCGATCTCATTGTCAAAAAGTAGAGGTCCTGACGGGTTTCTTCTAGTCATAAACTATAAAAACCTGTCAGATGTAGATAAAAGAAAATTTAGAAATTTAAGCAAAATTAAAATTAAAATTAAATTGCAACAAAAATAAAAAAAGGGCTAAAGTAATAAAAATTAAGCATTCCTAATATCTTAGTCCCCGGTAACGGCGCCAAAAACTTGATGGTCATAAAACTAACTAAAAATTCGACTAAGGCAAGCACACCTATCGAGCAGTAGTATAGTTGAGGTGAGACCGGAAATATCGTATCCACAAGGACTAAAAGTACTAGTAATTACTATCTTTTTATTGTCTAGCCTGAGAATCGAAGGGATGTTTTAAAAACTAAAATTAACTATCTAATTAACTAAGATTATGACAGAGATAAAAGTTGGAAAATTCTTTAGGAAAACTGATGGAGAAGACAATACCTAAAGAAGAATCCACCTAGACTTCACTTATTACTTTTGAATTAGACGATCTATTCACTTGAGTTAAACCGTAGAAATCCCTGATTTATGTTAATATCCCTTTCGAGACTAAAAACAACTGACTCTAGGTTGATTAATCGAAATCTCTTTCTGATTAAAACCCCTATAGTCGCATTAACTCGATCTATGGATTCCCTTCTTAGTTTTGACTCTAATTCAGCAGATTTATGTCGTCCTATCTCTAAGATTGCATGCAAACTCCGCTTAATTATGAATGATCTACTCTTAAACAGGGACTTTTGCTTCACTGAATAAGCACATCAAAAACCTTAATTAATATCCTGGAATATTAAAGCAAGGGTTAAATTCACAATTAAGAATAAGAAAAAAATATTTATCATATAATTCAAATAGTAATAAAATTCGTTTTAGGTTTCATCTCTCTTAGGTATTTAGGGAGTTTAGTTCATAACAATAGAGGGAAACATCTCAAAATTGGGACAACAACAAAACATAAAGAAACCCAAAAACTTCGGTAGAAATTGAATGGAAATCTTCAGTCTTGAAGGAGATACTGCTTCCGGGATGATTTCGATAGCTGTCCTATAGTATTTTCTGCCTTCGGTACTTCATGTCCCCTCTAATCCTCTTCTAGGGTGTTTATATAGGCTTTTGAATGCCCAAAATTAGCCTTTTCCGAGTAGAACAAGACTTGGGCTCGACAGGGACACATCCGTGTGCCACATCAGTGTGCAAGTACTGAGGTCGTGCGCAATTCTGACTTGGATTAATGTCAACATAGCCATGACACACGGGCGTGTGGTCTACCCATGTGTCACACACGGGCATGTGGATCACCCGTGTGAAAGTGCCCAGGCCGAGTGAAACACTGATTTAGGCCCAATTTGTCTATTTTTGGCTCGTTTGTAAAAATATGCATATATTATGGTTTATCACCCACCAAATCAAAAACTAATGAATTCTATAAGTAGACCTAATTGTAAAATTCATAAAAATATAAAAATTATCAAGAAAAAGCAAGAATTAAACTCACATGATGTAAAAATATGAAAAACCAGCTTTCCCCAAACCTCCTATGGCGTTTTGCTAATATAATATGAAGAGATCTCTAGATTTTTCAATTTTTTCCTTATTTTATATGTTAAAGTTGTAGACTTTCCAATGTTTCCCTTATTTCCCTTTTTTTTCTGCTGATTTTCTTGCCCTTGCCATCCAACCTATTCACTTTTAGGCTTAATTGCCCTTTAAATCCTCTTTCTTTTAACACTTGAGCTATTTAATCCTTCTAGAAAATTTTGCTTTTGTTACAATTTTGTCCTTTTTATTTAAATGACTACCCAAATGTTAAAATTTCTCAACCAAACTTTAATACTAACTTAATGCTATGCCATAAATATTTCTAAAAATATTTTTAAAAATATTTATGGTTCGGTTTTCAAATTCGAGGTCTCAATACCTCGCTTTTGACCCGTTTGACCTAATAAATTCTTTTAATTCACCCAATTCACAAATTCTTCTAAATTCTTACTTGACTCATAAATATTAAATGACTATCTTGTTCAATCTTACTTGTCGAATTTAGTGATCTCAAATCACCACTTTTGACACCATTGAAAATTACGCTGTTATAACTCTCCCCCTTTTAAATATTTCGTCCTCGAAATTTGTTACCCGAAAATAGATTTGGATACTGTGATCTCATTCACTCCTCTGTTTCCTAGGTTGCCTCCTCCATACCATGTCAATGCCATGATAATTTAACCAATGGTACTCTTTTGTTCCACAATTCTTTAACTTCACGAGCCAAAATCTTCACTGGTTCTTCTGAATAAATCATATCTGGTTAAAGCTCAATTTCAGTATGAGGAATTACGTGTGAAGGATCTGACCTATACCGTCTTAGCATAGACACATGAAACATATTGTGAATCTTCTCAAGTTTTGGAGGTAAAGCCAACCGATAAGCTACAGGACCAACCCTTTCCACAATTTCATATGACCCTATAAATCTCAGACTCTATTTTCCTTTTCTGCCAAACCGTAACACCTTCTTCCATGGTGAAACTTTTAAAAATACTCAATCACCCACTGCATATTCTATGTCTCTTCATTTCAAATCTGTATATGACTTCTAACGGTCTGAAGCAGCTTTTAGACTGTCTCGAACAATCCAGACTTTCTCTTCAGTTTCCCAAATCAAATCAACCCCAACTATTTTTTATTCACTTAATTCAGACCAACACAATGGAGTCTTGCATTTCCTACCATAAAAAACCTCAAATGGTGCCATTTTTATACTAGACTGATAGCTATTGTTGTAAGAAAGCTCAGTTAAAGGTAAATACCTTTCCCAACTGTCACCAAACTCGAGTATACAACATCTTAACATATCTTCTGGAATTTGAATCACTCGCTCTAACTGTCCATCTGGTTGAGGATAAAATGTTGTACTAAAATTCAATCTGGTACCTAAAGCTTCTTGCATTTTATTCCAAAATCTCGACGTAAACCTCGAATCTCGGTCCGAAATGATAGATACTGGAACTCCATGTAGTCTCACAATCTCTGACACATACAATTCTGCTAACTTCTTAAGTGAAAAATCTGTTTTGGCTGGAATAAAGTGTGCTAACTTTGTTAATCTATCAATAATCACCCATATCGAATCTTTCTTTCTTGGAGTCATAGGCAATCCTAACACAAAATCCATTGTAACATGCTTCCACTTCCATTCAGGAATCATAATGGATTGTAATAAACCCGTTGGCACTTGATTCTCTGCTTTAACTTGCTGAAAAATCAGACATTTTACAATAAATTCTGAAATTTCTCTTTTCATACCAGGACACCAATATATCTTTTTCAGATCACCATAAATTTTTGCACTGCCCGAATGAATATAATACATACTATTATGTGCTTCAGAAAGAATATTATTCTTCAAATCAGAATTATTTGGAACACATATACTGTTATGATAAAGCAATATACCTTCATCATCAATACTGAACTTTGAATCTAAATTATCTCGAACCATCTGTCTTTTAAGTACCAATTTCAGATCTTCATCCTATAGTTTCTGAATTTGTTGAAGAAACATGGGTTGCACTTTCAATTCTACTAATACAACACCTTATTCATTAAGAGTCAAATGAGCATTCATTGCCCAAAGTGCAAACAAAGATGACTTTCGACTAAGTGCATCAGCAACTATATTAGCTTTCCCTAGATGATAGTCAATAACCAAATCATAATCTTTTAGCAACTCTAACCATCATCTCTGTCTTAAGTTCAGTTCCTTCTGAGTCATCGAGTATTTCAAACATTTGTGATCCATATAAATATAACACTTCTCACCATATAAATAGTGTCTCCAAATTTTTAAAGCAAAAATAATTGCAACTAACTCAAGATCATGTGTAAGGTAATTCTTTTCATGTGGTTTTAATTGCCGTGAAGCATAAGCCACCACCTTTCCCGACTGCATTAACACACAACCCAAACCATTTAAATATGCATTACTGTACACAACATACGATATACCTAATTCTGGTTGAGTCAAGACTGGAGCTTCTGTTAACATTTTCTTTAATTGATCAAAGCTCTGTTGACATTCATCAGACCATACAAATTCAACATTCTTCTGTAATAAATGAGTCATTGGTGAAGCAATAATGGAAAAATTCTTTACAAAAAGGTGATAATACCCTGCTAGTCCCAGAAAACTTCGCACTTCAGTTACATTCTTCGGTGTTTTCCAATTCACCACTGTTGAAACTTTACTTGGATCCACACGAATTCCTTCAGCTGATACAATATGACCCAGAAATCCAACCTCATGAAGCCAAAAATCACATATACTAAATTTTCCATATAACTACTTTTCTCTCAAAGTCTGTAATACAATTCTCAAGTGCTGTGCATGTTCGGATTCTGTCTTTGAATAAACCAATATGTCATCAATAAATACCACCACAAATCTATCCAAATAAGGCTGAAAAATTCAATTCATTAAATTCATAAATGCAGTAGGTGCATTTGTTAAACCAAAAGGCATTACCAGAAATTTGTAGTGACCATACCGAGTTCAAAAAGCAGTCTTTGGCACATCACACTCTTTAACCTTTAATTGATAATACCCAGATCTAAGGTCTATCTTTGAGAACACTGTAGCACATTTCAGTTGATCAAACAAATCATCGAAACAGGGTAATGGATATTTATTTTTAATTGTTACCTTGTTCAACTGTCTGTAATCAATACACAATCGCAACAAACCATCTTCCTTTTTCACAAATAAGACAGGTGCGCCTCAAGGTGATGTACTCGATCTGATGAACCCTTTATCCAATAACTCTTGCAATTGCGTTTTCAACTCTTTTAACTCAGCCGGTGCCATTCTATATGGTGTTATTGATATTGGAGCTGTACCCGGAATCACATCAATTACGAATTCAACCTCACGATCTGGGGGTAAAGTAGGTAATTCCTCAAGAAACACATTAGTAAACTCATTAACAACTGGCAATTTTTCCATCTTCAATTTAGAACCCTGAGTATCAATAATATAAGTTAAAAATGCTTCATTACCCTTCCTAATCAATTTCCGACCTATAAAGGCAGAAATAATTCTGACATCATTCTTTTTATCTCCAAACTCAGTTAAAACTATTTCCCCTGTCTGAAATTTTAAATCAGTCCATTTTTCTCTACAATTCACTATGGCATCGTGTTTAATCAACCAATCCATTCCAAGAATAACATCAAATTCTCAGAAAGGTAACAACATTAAATTAGCAGAGAATTCATAGCCTTGTATTTTCAGTGGACAATTTTGACATATTAAATTAACTAACACACTTTGCCCTAGCGGATTAATGTCTTGGACATCAGTAGACTCAACAGTCATTTTTTTTTCTGCAGATTAGTGACTTGAACATCAAGTTTAGTAGACTCAATAGTCATTTTTTTCTAACACTAATACAGTGCAAATATATTAATGCGTAGATCCAGGATCAATTAAAGCATACACAGAATCATCAAAAAGATAGAAATTACCAGCTATCACATCTGGAGTAGAAGCTTCTTCCCTTGCCCGGATAGCATATGTACGTTCAGGTGCCCTTGTTTCTGATCGAGCTGCAGTATCTCTTATTCCGAATGAGCAGTCCCAGCAGTACTGCTTTGACCCGAATGTTTACTTTTCTGAGGAGTATTTGCTTGCTTCTCACCTTGTTCTTTATCTTCTTTTAACAATTGAGGACAGTCTTGAATAAAATGATCAATTCCACCACATCTATAACAAGCTTAGGTTCTTCCCCAACATTTACCAATATGAAATCTACCACAATTTTTGCATCTAGGTCTCAAAATATTTTGTACACTACTAGCACTAGCTGCTGGGTTATTAGTTACTCCGACATTTTTTTGAGTTATTTTACTTTTATTCGATCATTCTGGAACTGTAACAGGTCGACTAAAATCATCTCTGAACTTTTTAGCTGGAAAAGTCAAAATTGGTCTAGAGAAACTTCTTTTGTATACCTATTTACCTCTTATTTCTCTTTGCATCTTTCTATTATACACTTCTTCCATCTTTTGAGCTCGATCAAATAGAACCACAAATTCTCGAACCTTTATGCCTCCTATCATCATTCTTATTTCATCATTAAGCCCTTCTTCGAATCTAATGAACATTTCTTCCTCTGTCGGTACAACATCTCAAGCATATCTACTGAGATACACAAATTCTCTTTCATATTCTGCCACTGTTTTATTCCCTTGTCAAAGATCAAGAAATTCCTTCTTCTTCTTATCTGAATATCTCTTTCCCATATATTTCTTTTTAAACTCGTTTTGGAAGAATTCCCAAGTAAGTTTATCTGCAGGTACCACTGCCTCAATGGTTTCCCACCAATTATACGCTTCTTCTTTCAATAGTGAAACCACACACCTCAAATAGTCCTCTAGAAAACACATCATCTATTTAAAAACTCTCTCCAAACTCTTTAACCAATACTCTACTTTAAGTGGATCATCGTCTGATCTCCCTCGAAATTCTTCAGCTCTGAACTTTTTGAGTTTCTCAATCGGTGTTCTTTTGCTAGATTCATCTATTAAAAGAGGAGCAACTGGGGTTGTAATTGGTGGTACAGTAGAGAGAGGAGGAGATTGTTGTGCCTGACTTCTTCCTGGTATTGTTTCACGATACCACTGATTCATTAACCCGTAAATCATATTTTTAAGTTCTTCCTCTCAAATTAAAGAAATCGAAACATTACTACTTGTTCCCTGCTCAGAAGTCTGTATTCTACTATTAACTTCCTTTTCTTGATCAGCACACTCGGGTCTATCAGACGTCTTTACAATCTATAACAAAAATTAGTACTTAGATCGGATCATTCACATCATACTATTACGGATTTATATGGAATGTATTTCTAAACACTTTACACATCACATTCGTTCCGAGAATCGACTAAACCAAAGCTCTGATATCAATAAATGTAATGCCCCTAACTCATATCCGTCACCAGAACTAGATTACAAGATGTTACCGAAGTTTATGGAATAATTACACAAAAATTCCATTATTTACTTATATTCATATCAAAGCTGTCCACTCGAGTCATAGTCACTAAGTTATTTATATCTGGAACTATAAAACTCTAAATTAAGACCAGTAAAAATCATTTGAAACTATACTCATATATCTTTTTACCATAAAATTTTCAGAATTTATGGATTATCAAAAAAGCACATTTTATTCTTCAAAGTTACCCATGTTCTACTATTTTAGAATTTCGACCTTTCTTTACTAAAAATTAATTATCTCATAGTACAGAATTCAGGTGATGTTCTCATTTGTTTATTTTGGAACTAGACTCATTAATTATTTTAAGCATATAAATTATAACCATAATTATTTTTTTAAAATTTGTAATGATTTACCAAAGTCAGAATAGGGGAGCTCAAAATCACTCTGACCTTGTCTCACAAAAATTAAAATATCTCCTAATATGAAGTCTTTTGCTTACACCGTTTCTTCTATGTGAACTAGATTCAATATAATTTAATTTCGTATCTTATTCAACTTCTAATTCGATTTCCATAATTTATGGTGAATTTTCAAAGTGGAACTACTGCTACTAACCAAAAACTGTTTTAGTACAAAATATTGTTAACTAGATTATAACATATTTACTTCATTTAATTTAAACTCTATACATGCCATATAAATATTTAAACATAAAACAAAAGCTACCGAAATTGATCTAGATAGTGTGCCTTGTTGTGTTGATCCGATCTACCAACTTCACTTCAATTCAATCTACATAAAAATATCAAACACACATAAGTAAGCTTATTGAAGCTTAGTAAGTTCATAGGTTTAAAAGTAATGCTTACCAATCATAATATTTCCAAACAATAACAAAACATTTACTATAGTTCACTGCCATCCACAACCATTGTTATAATACTTCGCATAGTTGAGCTCAACATTAAAAACTACTCAATCTCTTTCATTTGGTTTACTCCTCTTGTATTACTTATTATCAAATTAGGAAATGGCTTACGAAATTGAGTACGTCGTTGCTCACTGCCACAATCACAACTCAGTATGGTTTTCCTCATTGACATACCATACCTACATTTCACAACTCGGTATGGGAAATGCGGTACCTACGTTTCTTAACTCGGTATGGATAATACCATACCTACGTTCCACAACTCAGTATGGTTAATACCATACCTACGTTTCACAACTCAGTATGGATGATACCATACCTAAGTTTCACAACTTTTCCATGGATCAACCATGGTCTTATCTGTCAATCCATCACATGTCACGATACGAACGTAATCAATCCTGCATTTTTTCTAATTTGAATTTCCACTTTTATTCTTTCATTTTAGCATAATTTTCACAATCCCACAACAAATTCATATATAATAACACATTATATCATTCAATCATTCACAAATAAACATGTAAATTCAACTATATGAACTTACCTAGCTGATTTTTAGAAGATTTCAAAATCTAGGAACTATTCCGTAACTTTTTCTTTTCCTCGTTCGTCTTTGGATTCTTGATCTATAATATAAAATATTTCCACTCATTAGCATTTATTTCATTTCTATTTCACTTCACAATTTATGCTCTTCAACTTTTGAAATTGCACTTTTACCCCAAAATTTATAGTTTTGACAATTTAGTCCCTGCTCAATTTACCCATCAATTGAACTAATTTTTCTCAATTAATACTTTATTTTATAATTATAAAATATTCCATAACCTTTGATATTCTGAATTTCAACACCAACCTCTAATTCACAACTTTTTCACAATTAGGTCCTAAATACCATTTTCTATCAAAATTACTTAATAAAACCACCTTAATATGAAATTAGAACTTAAATTTCATAATAAATCATCATAAAATTCCCTTAATCAGCCAAGGTAACTTCAAATTTCACCCACCAAATAAAAAACTAATGAATTCTATAAGTGGACCTAATTGTAAAAGTTATAAAAACATAAATATTATCAAGAAAAAGCAAGAATTAAACTCAAATGATGTAAAATATGAAAAACTAGCTTTCTCCAGACCTCCTATGGCATTTTAGCTGAGAAAATATGAAGCGATCTCTAGATTTTTCAAATTTGTCCTTATTTTATATGTTAAAGTTGTAAAATTTCCAATTTTGCCCTTATTTCCTTTTTTTTCTGCTGATTTTATTGCCCTTGCCATCCAAACTATTCACTTTTAGGCTTAACTTCCCTTTAAATCCTCTTTATTTTAACACTTGAGCTATTTAATCCTTGTAGCAAATTTTGCTTTTGTTAGAATTTAGTCATTTTTATTTAATTGACTACCCAAACGTTAAAATTTCTCAACCAAACTTTAATACTAACTTAATGATGCGTCATAAGTATTTCTAAAAATATTTATGGCTTGGTTTTCAAATTTGAGGTCTCGATACCTCGTTTTTTACCCGTTTGACCTAATAAATTCTTTTAATTCACCAAATTCACCAATTCACAAATTCTTCTAAATTATTACTTGACTCATAAATATTAAATTACTATCTTATTCAATCTTACTTGTTAGATTTAGTGATCTCAAATCACCATTTCTGACACCACTGAAAATTAGGTCATTACATTATAATTGTGTCATTGTTATTACATGGTTTTAATGTGTCTTAGAGTGGTGGGTCTTAAATATGTCTTTTAATTTTATGTCTTTTTATTGCATGTTTATTTAAGTGTGTTTAATGTGTCTTAAAAGTTTGTTAAATTATGTCCAAATATACTATAGCTTTATTGTTGCATTTTGGTGTCTTAATACATGCTATAATTATCCTAGGGGACTCCAATGGCCGGCCTATTTAGAGCTTCAAAGGGCTGCTCATTTTTCCCAAAAGGAATCAAGTGTTTTCACACCATGAAGTTATTTGGTTTGCAAGAGCATCAATTATGTTCACTTGTAAATTTGGTCACTCATTTAGGCATTGAAAGTGACCATTCAGTCAACACCAAAATTGAGTTAATGCATCATTAAGTTGGGGGCTGAATGAAGCCATGGAGAAGCCTTGTAGAAGTTGACTTTTTAAACTTCTAATATACAATTAAAGGCCACCATCTACCATAGGAGGTGAATGTGACTACTAGAGCTTCTTTAGCCTTTAAGCATGCATAAATTCGGTGCATACATTAATAAGAAGCCACCAACATTATTTCAAGTGCATAGATGGAAGCTTGAACATCTTTATTCTTAGTTAAGCATGAATGAACGAATTTATGGAACTCCCTTAGATGTTCGATGAAGAGAACTAATTTGATAGCTTTAAGAATATTCTAGAACAATATTAATGGTTGATTTGTGGTCGTTCGTGTTACTTTTGTTTGCCTATAAATAGTTTAGTTTAAACTTTGTAATGGTTAGACGTTGTATGATAAAAAATCATTTGAGTAAAGCTCTTCATTCTTTAAGAACTTACTGAACTTATCAAGAAATTCCTTTCTTTGGCGTTCACCAACTCGATCTTATCACTTTGTTCTCCATCCCAAAGTGTGGCGATCAACCTTATCCACCAAAACTTTTGAGTGTTAACAAAAATATAGAAAAAGGGTCGCGTTGTTAAACAGTGTCAGTTCTTTTCTTGTTGTCTATATTCGTAAGTTATATCCAAGTTTATCCTTCGTTTATTTATTTTCATCATATTTTCTATTATTAACCGAGCAAGAATCTATTTAGACGAATGGGACACTTAAATCACGAATCAACTCGTATCCGAGTTCATGTCAGTCCCCACCTTTATTACTTATTTTGTTTGTAATTTTCTTTCGTTATTTTTCATTATGTCTAGTTAAATTTCAATCTAGACTAAGGCCAACAAAATTTTGGTGTTTGAACTTTGAGACTTGAAACCATACTTCATCTCATGTTTTCCTTTATATTCACTTTTTTCTCTAAACTACGAGAAATATAAAGATCGTCTCTTAGTATTACTTTTGGCTTCATTTTGAGAAAGGCTCATTGTTCGATGCTTTGAACAATACACGATTGTTAAATTTAACTTGATTCATAATTGTTATTTTTGTTTTATTGAATAAAAAATTGTCTTGGTCTAATTGGATGTGAAATTGGATGATGTCAAGGGAACTAGCTATCTAATTTAAATGATCGGGGCAATTGATAGTGTTAATTAGAGCCAGGTTTTTCTCGTTCGCAAGGCTGTCGAATAATTTAAATGGTCTTGGCGCATCAAAAACCTTGACAGAAATAAGAAACAACTGTGAACATCATTTGATTTTTTTCGATGGAGGAGTGGAAACGATCTTGTAACACCCCTCACCCGTATTTAACACCGAAATAGGGTTACGGAGCATTACCGAACTTACAAAATAATTAAACATTTATTTCACATACATTTTCAAATTTCAAGTAATCATCATTCAATATCATTCACATCGTCCTTAATACGAGCCTACGAGGCCCAAAACATGCTTGAAGTGTGGTTCGAGACTAAACCGGTAACTCAAGAAATTTTTACGAAACTTAGAAAATTTTCCAAATTACAGGGGACAAAAACTTGTGTGGCCAGGCCGTGTGTCTCATACGGCCAAAGAAACGCCCGTGTCACAGGCCATGTGGACATTTGAAATGGGAATACATGGTCGTGTCCCAGCCCGTGTCCTACCCTGTGTAACTCCCTGACTTGGGTCACACAGCCAACCACACGCCCGTGTGACCACCCAGTGTGCCCTTTCGAAATGGCCTCACACGTCTGTGTGTTAGGCAATGCCAAACCTATAGGGTATACTGACTTATGCCACACGGCCAAGTCACATGCCCATGTGCTAAGCCATATGGAGCATACTGACTTGATCTTTAATTCGACACTAGGGGACAAACGGCCATATAACTTGATCGTGTGTCACACACGGCTGAGACACACACCCATGTCTCTGCCCGTGTTGACAAAAATAGGCTATTTACCAAGCCATTTTGCCACTCAAACTTGCTTACACCTACATCAACCCAATTGACACTAAAACATGTCATATAATAGGTATTCCAAATCAACTCCAATCAAGCTCATTTCATGATAATCTCATACCATTAATGATTGTAGCTAAAACTAACTAAAAATTCGACTAAGGCAAGTGCACCTATCGAACAGTAGTATAGTTATGGTGAGACCGAAAATATCGTATCCACGAGGACTAAAAGTACTAGTAATTACTACCTTTTTATTATCTAGCCTAACAATTAAGATAATTTTTAATCTAAAACTAATTATCTAATTAACTAAGATTGCGACAAAGATTAAAGTTGGAAATTACTTTTGGAAAGCCGATGGAAAAGACAATACCCAAGGAAGAATTCACCTAGACTTCACTTATTACCTCTGAATTAGACGATTTATTCACTTGACTTAATCTGTAGGAATCCCTGATTTATGTTAATATCTCTCTCGAAACTAAAAACAACCGACTCTAGGTTGATTAATCGAAATCTCTTTCTAATTAAAACCCTTATTGTCGCATTAACTCGATCTATGGATTCCCTTATTAGATTTGACTTTAATCCGGTAGATTTATGTCTTCGTATCTCTAGGATTGCATGCAACTCCGCTTAATTATGAACGATTTACTCTTAAATAGGGACTTTTGCTCCACTGAATAAGCACATCAAAAACCTAAATTAATATCCTGGAATATTAAAGAAAGGGTTAAATCTCACAATTAAGAATAAGAACAAGTATTCATCATATAATTCAAAGAGTAATAAGATTCGTCTTAGGTTTCATCTCCCTTAGGTATTTAGGGAGTTTAGTTCATAATAATGGAAAACATATCAAAAATTGGAAAACAATAAAACATAAAGAAACCCAAAGAACTTCTAGGAAATTGGATGGAAATCTTCAGTCTTGATGTAGATCCTCCTTCTGAGCTGATTCCGATGGCTGTTCTCGAGTATTTTCTGCCTTCTATTCTCTGTGGCCCCCTTTAATCCCCTTCTATCATGTTTATATAGGACTTTAGAACGCCTCAAAACCCTCAAAATTAGCCTTTTCCAAGTAGAATTAGACTTGGGCTCGACAGGGACACGACCGTGTGCCACGCCCGTGTAAAGGTGCTCAGGCCATTTGCAATTCTGACTTGGTTTAATGTCGACACAACCATGACACATGGGCGTGTGGTCTACCAGTGTGTCACACACGGGCGTGTAGATCACCCGTATGGAAGTGCCTAGGTCGTGTGAAACACTGAACTAGGCCCAATTTGTCCATTTTTGGCCCTTTTCTTGCACGTTTTGCTATCTTAAGCTCTCCTGAGTATAAAACATGAAATTAAAAGATTAGGAGCATCAAATTCACTAAAACCAAGGAAAAATCATTCATAAATATGCCAAGCATGGGGTAAAAATATCTACATTGTAACAGCCCGATTTAGACTCTAATCGAAACGGTGGTTTCGAGACCATGTATTTGAGTCAGAAAAATATTTAAAAATTAACCCCTAGTTTCTTTTTCATCTTTTGTCTTCTTCTTCACTCAAAATTAACCTTAATCGTCGCTCCCCTATCCCCTACTCCGGCCACTGTCATCCACCACCGATCGCCCCATTTTCTCTTCCCCCTTATCCTCTTTCTTTCCTTCCCTTTTTCTTTCTTTCTTTCCCCTTTCTTTCCCTTTCTCCCCTCTCCTCTTTCTCCCCATTTTCCTCTTACCCGCACGGCCACCAGCCCGCCCCCTCCCTACCGTAGCCCCCGCATTGCACCTTCTACCCCTCCATTCTGGCCACCGTCGTCCCCCCATCACCTTCATCGTTTCCTTTTTCCCTTCCTTTCCTCTAACTTCACATACATCCCACACACCCCGACGCACCATCTGAACCCCTTGACCGTTGATCTCACGCCACTCCGACCACCACCCATCATCTGTTTTCCCTTTTTCCTATTTTCAAATTTATTATTATTATTATTACCCTTGTTCTTTATTGCTATTCTATTTTATTTTGTTTTATTTCTATTAGTTTCACTCTTGATCTTTTGTTGATTATTATTATTATTGCTTTACTGATTTGATGATTCTTATTTTATGTTTAATTTAGTTTTGGACTAGCAATTTTTGCATATATTTTCAGGTCATTGCCTTGTTGGTTTCATTCGTATTTTACTTACTTATATATAGTGATCATTTAGTTAGTTTTTATTGTATATTAACATTTTTCTTTTAATTCCATTTTCTATTATCATTTAATTGATTGCCTGAACTTGAATGATTATTCTTCATCTGCTTGTCAATTATGTTCATTCGTCAAATTGAATTATATTATTGCTTTCTTGCAAATATATTATGATAAACACACGAGGCAAGAAAACTACCGTCCTCACTTTGAAAAACTGAAAGGGCCCTAGATCGACCTCTTCTTCGAGCGCATCTGTCAAGGCTCGCCATCCCTATCTCTGATTTTTGGCGGGTCCTCAGGAGGAACGATACCAGCTTCATCGACAACGACCACTTGGATTAGGGCGCTGCATTGATTGGGTTGCGTTAGAGTGGGTCCATTTGGCTGATGATGTGCGTGCGATCATTGTTATAGCCCCATGGGATAGATTTTTCAAGATCATCGAGCCCACCTACTCGGAGCTCACCTTAGAGTTCAATGCCACATTTTCGGTTCAACAGGTCATGTTAGTCCATGACGAGCCCGGCATCATCACTTTTTGCCTTGACGGGCTGGTGCGACACATGAGCGTCCTAGAGTTCGGTGCTGCTTTAGGACTCTACACAGAGGAATTCATAAGCACCAAGGACTTTCTTCAGCTCCATCGGCATATTCATCACTCACCTTCGCGCTGTAGGAATGCTCTTACGGGCAGCCTGACTACCTATGACGCGAGTCGCTCGAAGGCGACGCATCTCCCTCCGGCCTACTGTATATTCACGCCCTCCTAGCTCACACTTTGATAGGACGGAGAGAGAGCATCGAAATGGTTAGTACCTATGACGCATACTTTCTGTGGAGCATGACTATTCACGCCCTCCTAGCTCGTACTCGATTGCCGCAATCAGACTGAACGCCATAAGAAGGGTCCCATCTATCTCGACCCTTATGTGACTCACCTCGCTCGACACTTCGGTCTTCTTGACACACCGGAAGAGTCCTCCACCCTTACCCTAGTAGGTCAGATGTCCCCTTAGGGCATCTCAACCATGATCCATATGAGGATGATCGAGCGGCGACATGGAGTGGACCCCCCTCAGTACAGACTAGTTCAATTTGACAGTCAGCATGACCTAGAGGACTTCACTGATGACGTTCCTCCCTATCACGAGGACCTACCATAGCCTCCACCATCGAGTCACCGACATGCTCCCTCTGCTACTAGCTCTCTAGGAGTATCCTCCGAGGAGTTTGCTAGGTTCCGTCAGTACTGTGCTCAGAGGTTCGACAGTATTGATGCGACTTTACAGCAGATCTGTCAGTATCTTCATATTGCTCCTCCAGCGCCACCGACTCGTGACACTAATCAGTCTGATGATGAGGACCATTGAGTACATTTATCTTTATGTTTATTTTTATTTTTCTCTTTATGTTTATTTTTAGGTTTATTTTTATTTTTATTTTTATGTTTATTTTGTTTTTATATTTTGAACTTTATTTCAATTATTATGGTTGTTTCCTAATGAGTAACCCTTTAATCTTCTTCAAGCATTGTGTTTATTTTCTTATCAGTTACTCAGAATTTTGCACTACCCCTACATTTATCTACAACTCCACTTTTCACTAGTATGGGAAATTTATCCACCATTTAGGGCAGTTTCAATCATCTCCCTATCTTATGATATTTTGTCTCTATTATGATTTATATTTGTTTATACATTGAGGACAATGTACATCTTAAGTGTGGGGAGGTTATTTATATGATTATTTGAAATTCCCTGACTTATGCCTTATGTTTAAGTGTGGGGAGGTTATTTATATGATTATTTGAAAATCCCTGACTTATGCCTTGTGTTTAAGTAATTTGCTCATATTATTTTTAGAATGAACTCCTATTAATTTGTGATTTTCAATGATATGTTTTAGATTAAATTCATAGATACTTGTACATTGATGGTTTAAACTTTAAGATACTAGAGAATCAAGCTTGACAAGTCTATTTTTTAGAATAAAAATTTTAGGTTGTTTCCCTAAATTAAGGTATTACCTTGAAGTTTGAAAATTGCAAGATTGACATCAAAATCCATATTTCTTGTGAGAGTTTGAGCCTTTAGAGCATACATTTTTTGTGCTTACTTTATTATTGGTTATGAGTGTGTCAATATTGAATTGTTATTCTAGAACTTGCTTCGATTATACATGTCAAGACCACACCTTTGATTTGATATACTGAGATGATAAAGGTACCTAGGTTTTAACCCACTTACCCCACAAAAAGCCTACCTTCATAATTAACCCTTAGTGAACCCCTTTGAGCTTAACAAACCATTTCTTAATTTACCCTAAATTTTAACCCCTGCATCATACTTTTTGATTCGTTGAGAATTTTTCCTATTTTATTAATCCCCTTTTTGTTGAGATTTGATTTGGTTAATTTCCTAACTATGTTCTTTTATTTTAATTGTATAATTTTCTCTCATTATTCACTCATTCATTCAAAAAAAAGTGAAGTGAAAAAAAATATACATTTATGTTGATTATTATTAGTTCTTTGTTTTGAGCTTAAGTATTTAATTCCATTTTCTGAGAAGAAGCTCATGTTTATCTTTAATAAATACGATTGATGTAATTATTTAGTGTTAGTTTATTTTTCTAGTTAGGTAATTTATCAATTCGATCTCGATTCTAACCTTCTTTTTCAGCCTTTTTCCACACCTTTAACCCAAGCTCCGTTACAACTCTGTAAAGACCTTTTGATTTGTGTATCATCTCATTTATAGTGGTGGAGATTTGATTTTCATGCAAGCCTATGGTAATAACTTTTCATGCTTGACTCTTGAATGCTTAATTTTTGAAGCTTAAACACTTTGAGTGATTTGAGTGATCCTTTAGTGAGGATGTCAATTCTTATCAGTCTTGGATTAAAGGTAATTATTTAGATAAGGGGAAATACCTATGTTTTCATGCTTTAAAAATGCTAGAGTTTGATTGCTTGTGTATTTAGTGCTCTTTTAGTTGAATTATCAATGTATGATTATCTATGAAATTATGATAAAATATTATTGATGAGAATTATGAATTAAGAAAGTTTAATTTTAATTGTGAGTTGAGAATTTTGCTTGAGGACAAGCAAATGCTTAAGTGTGGGGATATTTGATAAACCATAAAAGTAACACTTTTTAATCCCATACTTAGCAAACTTTTAGATGATTTATTATATAATTGAGTGAATTAGATGCTCTTAATCCTTTAATTTCATGTTTATTACTCAAGAGAGCATTCGGGAACAAAAGGAGCAGAAAACGGGCCAAAAATAAACAAAACGTACTGATTAAACGACCCACACGGCCAAGAAAAATTCCACAAGGGTGGAGCACACGCCCGTGTGAGCCACACGGGCTAGCCACATGCCCATGTGGCAGCCCATGTTGATATCACTCCAGGTTTCCCAAATACGCGGAAAAACTCAATTTTTAGGGTTTCTAAGCAGTCTAAAGTCTATAAATACATACCAGAGGAAGACCTAAGGGGGACACGTAGAGTAGAACACAAGAATTACTCGAATAACGCCAACAAATTCAGCTCAGAAGCAGGATTGCCTTCAAGACTAAAGATCTCCATCCAATTTCTCTCTCGAAGTTCTTGGGTTTCTTTATGTTTTGTTGTTTTCCTATTGTTGAGATGTTTTCCTACTACAATATGAACTAAACTCCCTAAATACCTAGGGAGGATGAAACCTAAGATGGATCTTATTATTTAATATTTCAAATTTAATGATAAATACTTGTTCTTTTTATTAATTATGTTTTCTTAATTCTTGTTTTAATATTTTCAGGATATTAATTCAAGTTAATATGCTTATCCAGTGGAGAAAAAGTCCCTGTTTAAGAGTAGATCCACCATAATTAAGCGGAGTTGCATGCAACCCTAGAAATAAGGCGACATAGATCTGCCAGATTAGAGTCAAATCTAATAAAGGAATCCATAGATCGAGTTAATGTGACAATAGGGGTTTTAATTAGAAAGAAATTTCAAGTAATCAACCTAGAGTCAGTTGTTCTTAGTCTCGAAAGAGATATTAACATAATTTAGGGATTTCTACAAATCAAAACAAGTGAATAAATCGTTAGATTCAGAATCAGAATAATAAGTGAAGTCTACCTGGATTCTTCCTTGGGTATTGTCTTTATTATTGGTTTATTCGATTACTTTCTTCACTCTCTGTCGTGTTCAGTAGATAATTAGTTAGTTAATTTTAGATTAAATCAAATCCCTCATATTTTAAGCTAAATAATAGAAAGAAAGTCAATACTAGTACTTTTAGTCCTTCTGGATATGACATTCTGAATTCACCATAACTATATTACCATTCGATAGGTGCTCTTTCCTTAGTCGTGATCGTAGTCTAGTTTAGTGTTCATAAAACGATCATCAAGCATGCTAACAGTTTCTGAAGGTGAGTGTTGAAAAAATAATATTCAAAATGTTATTTACTGCTATAATTAGTATATGTTTTTATCTTTATTAGTTAGTGGGTATTAAGAAAATCTTATTTTGATTTGGTTGTTTAGTTGTTAGTTTTATCTAGCACCAAAAATCTGATCATGGGTTAGTGTTATTAATTTTTAGATCTTTTTAGTTACCTCTAGCATTATTTAAACCATGTATTCTATTATTTTTCATAAAAAAATAAACAGTGCATTTTATATTCTGTCATTTTTCTCTGTGCATTCTTTCTTGATTGTTTTACCAACATTTTTGGTATCAGAGCTTTATGCTTTTGGATGGTTCCATCAGCATTATACTTTGTTTGAAATACCCACTTCAATCTTACAACATTCTTGCCCTCGGGTACATCAACCAACTCCCATTTGAATTTCTTTTAATGGCATGCATCTCCTCCTTCATAGCAATCTGCCATTCAGGTTGTTTTGCAGCTTCTTCAAAAGAAGTTGGGTCAGTGACCAATAAGGTGAAGTCACATAACGCATTAATTTCTCTAAGAGACCTAAACCTTCTTGGTGGTGTTTCGCTTTCGCTACTACTGCTAGAGGCATGGGTTGCTATAAAATCAGAACTAGAACTTGTAGTAGCATTAGGAGAGGAAGGAGCTGAATTTGCAGGTGATGAATGAACTAAATTTGCAAGCTGTTTGACTCAAAATCTACTGGTGCTGGAATTTCATTCATCATGTCTCCCTTGTCACAATTTAGATTTACATCCATCTCTTCATTAAATACAACATCCTTGTTAATTATCACTTTGCCACTTATAAGATTATATAAACGATATGCTTTGGATTGAGAACTATAGCCAATGAAAATGCATTTTTGGGATTTTTCATCAAGTTTAGATCGAGAAGTAACTAAAGCATACGCTATACAACCAAAGACTTTTAAGTGGCTTGCCCAAGGCTTCTTACCCATCCAAGCTTCAGAAGGTATCTGATTAAGAATAGCCCTTGTTGGCGAGATGTTCAAAAGGTACACTGTTGTTGCAACTGCTTTTCCCCAAAACTGATCTGGAGTTTTTTGCTTTCAAGAAGCTTCTAGCAATTTCTACAACAGTACCATTTTTTGTTCCTCAACTCCATTCTGTTCTGGTGTGTATGGTGCCATAAGTTTCCTGTGAATCCCATTTGTATCATAAAAAACATTGAAATCACTAGATAAAAATTCACCACCACGATCACTTCGAAGTGCTTTTATGCTTCTCCCACTTTGTTTCTCTACCAACGCCTTAAATTTCTTGAAATTCTCAAAGGTTTCAGACTTGAATTTCAAAGAATGCACCCAACTCATGCTACTGTAGTCATATGTAAACAACAAAAAATAGTAATTGCCACCAAGTGACTCTGTTTTCATAGGACCACATAAGTCGGTATGCACAAGTTCAAGACAATTAGATGCCCTCCAAGATTTTCCAATGGGAAATGACTTCCTATCTATTTCCCATAAACACACCCTTCACAAAAATCAAGTTCACCAATGTTTGGTAAGCCAAGAACCATTTCCTTTTTTTTAAAAAAAAAGTTTCAAGCCATTCAAATGAAAATGTCCATAATATAAATGTCACAAATTAGCCTCATTATCCATCCTAGCAATTAGGGCCTTATTCACTACATTTGAGACATCAAGAGGAAACATCCTATTTTGAGTCATATAGACGGTCTCTATGATCTGACCAAATTTTTTTTATCACGAATAGCACATGAATAACCATCAAACACAACAGAATACCAACTAGTCATTAACTGTCCAATACTCAATAACTTATGAGCTAAACTAGGCACAAATTGCATATTAAAAAAAAGTTTGACATCACCTTGCACAGTTTTAATGGCAACTGTACCTTTTTCCTTCAACTTTCATCTGCTTGTTGTCTCCAAGTCGGACTTCACTTTTCTGTGATTCGTCAAGCTCTTTGAATAATGATTTGATTCTAGACATATGATTAGAGCAACCACTGTCTAAAAACCATACATGGTTGCTATTGTTGTCATATTGAATTGGAGAACGAACCATGAATAATAAGGTTTCCTCTTCTACATTCTAGGCAAAATAAGCTTGCTTCTGTTCTTCTCTTTGTTTGGCCCAACAATCAGCTTCTATATGTCCTATTTTGCTACAATATCTGCATTGAATTGAGCTTTTGTAAGGTTTATTGTACTGGCCTATACCTCTACCACCGCCATGACTACGTCCATGAAAGTCATGCCTGCCTTTAGAGGATTCTTCCTTCACTTGAAAAGCTTTTTCCTCAGAATTTTCATGAGACCTGTTAAGTCTAGCTTCATGGGCTATCAAAGAACTCATCAATTCATCAAAAGTATAAGTGGACAAGTCCTTCGTTTCTTCAATTTCAGCAGTAGACCAAAAGTATAAGTGGACAATTTCTTTTGTATGACCTTTAAGTTTCCTAATGCCTTGTGAATAGTCTTTTTGGCAACTTTCCTGGAGCTCATGTATTTCTTCACTTCACTTACGATCTCGGCTTCATCGATTTTCCTTCAACGCAAAGCCGATTGAAGTTTACTTGCACTTTCTTTTATTTGCAGCATAATATCTTTAGCAGTGCTGCAAAGGTCAAGGAGTCTAAGAGAACCATCCAACAACTCACAGCACATTCGTGGGCTAAAGATGGTGGGACAAAGGCAACTGAAGAAACTTAACAACACAATCATACAAATCTTAAAAGCCATTTAGCTTATGGCTTATTGATGATGATGAAATAGATGCCTCTTTAGAAGCCCTCAATCTATTCAAATGCACATTAACTTCTGTTGCTAGTGGGTGTTTTCCAGATGAGCGGGAGAAACTGTTAGATCGAGTGGCTGCCATTTTTTTGTTCTGAGCAAAGAAGCCTATTTGTTGAATCAACGTTTCTTGCAATTTTCACTGAAATACTAGGCATCTGCTCCCAAGTTATATATATGTATATGCATATCAATCTATGGAGACAAAGGGAATCTCAAATGCTTCTTCTATCTACTAATGTTGACATGATTAATTAAGATCTCGATCAAAGGGTGGCAACAATGTTCATGTAATGTCTCCCCTCTACCATCTCTCCAGCTCACTATCCAAGCACTTTAATATATATATCCTTGCCATTTTTTACACACGTTGAAACTATCCTAGTTGCCAATGCACGGGAGTTGGTGACATTTTTCAAATATATTAAGGAAAAACAGACAACCAATTCATTATTTCAACGTGTGTGTTAGCACTTACCATTATTTTTCATGCAATTTGATAACCAAGTAAAGAAGGGTCTGAAAATGAACATAATCCACTTTCTGATCCTTACTTCCTTTTCCCCTAACATAATAAAATTTTATGATTAACATAATATCAAATTAGCATCTTTTCATTGACACCTTCCATGTGATAAACTGACAGGCATGGAGTTTTTAATTTTTAGCAAGTCTTCCATTGTCTTCAGTGGGACAAGGGGAATCCTGGAAGCTCACATATTCATAGAAATGTTTCATGAGATACTCCAAGATACCAGTTGTGATGATGAGGCTCTATAATTCAACTTGGGAAAATTAAAGTTAGGTTTAAGTTACTGGGATTTGGGTGTAACTTTTGGATATTAGCATGTGCTGGATAAAATTATTTTTCAAGTTTTTGTTAAACTTTGGCCTGCAATAAAACATCAAACCAACATTGGAGCTGAACCAAATGAAGCAGAATTATTTTGTTTATTTGTAATTTGATTTGGTTGCTTTGTAATCTAACTTTTAAGTTAGTAGGATTTGGTCAAGATTTGAATGTGATAGCTGGTATGTCAGCTACATTTTGTTTGTAATTTTACCTAAGCTTTTGACAAGCATTTATGGGAGTAGTTATGTTAGGTAACTGTCAATTTTATTGTAACACATATATATTTTATCCAGATGAAATGGAAAGTAAGAAAAATTCATTTCTTCCAAAAATTTCTGCTTTGTTGGTAGTTTCTCTGCAAGTCTCAAGTCTTTGAAGTTCAAACTTCTTTCATGTTTTATCCTGGTTAATTACGTTATTGTTCTATTTCTGGACAGAGCTTCATACTTCATCCGAATTACTTGCTTTTGTTTTCCTTATCTGTTGTTAGAACTCTACAAATGGTATCAAGAGCCTAAGTCTTTGAGGGCCTTGTTTTGTGTGTTGTTTGTGAATGACTTGTGTTTGAGGGTAAAAAAGCAGAAGTTGTTTTTGTTGGTTAGTTTTGTTACTGCAAAGATGAGTTTTACACCACCACCACCACTTATATTTGCTGGAGAGAACTACCACATTTGGGTAGTAAAGATGAAGACATATCTCCAAGCGCATGATTTGTAGAATGTGGTCGAGAATGATGTTGACCCACCTCCATTGAGGGCTAATCCAACCATTGCACAGATTTGGCAACACAGTGAAGAGTGTGCCAAAAAGCATAAAGCAATGGCCTACTTACAGAATAGGGTATCTGATGTGATTTTCACAAGGATAACGGCTTATGACTCACAAAAGCAAGCATGGGAGAAGCTAAAGGAGGAGTTCATGGGGTCAGACAAGACAAGGCAGCAACAACTGATCAAGAAGCAACTGATCAACCTTAAAAGAGACTTTCAGAACTTGAAGATGAAAGAGTCAGAGACCATCAAGTAGTACTCTGATAGGATAATTGCCATAGTCAACAACATTAGGCTCATTGGTGATGATTTCAGTGAGAGTAGAGTTGTTGAAAAGGTAATTACAACTCTCCTTGAGAAATTTGAGTCAAAGATTTCTTCATTGAATGACTCGAGGGATCTATCAGCCATCTCATTATCTGTGTTGGTAAATTCCTTATATGCATTTGAGCAAAGAAGGGCCAATAGGCAGGAAGAACACCCTGAAGGAGCTTTCCAAGCAAAGGCCAAAGAAAGCTCAAGTTCAAGCTACAAAGGCAAGAAACCATGACTTGACAAAAGGGAGAAATCAAAAAGGGATGTTGAAAAAAAGAGTTTTCCACCATGCATTCACTGCAAAAAGACCACACATTTGAAGAAGAACTGTTGGCACAGACCAGATGTTCAGTGCCAGAGATATAAACAGTTTGGTCATGTTGAGAAGGTGTGCAATAGTAAAAGGAAGGTACAAGGTCAGCAACAAATGCAAGCTAAGGCTGCTGAAGACCTTCAAGCTCAGGAGGAGCATGTTTTCTCTGCATCATGTTATGCAACCTCAAACAAAATCAGTAAGAACTGGTTAGTTGACAGTGGTTGTTCTCACCATATGGTTTTAGATGAAAGGCTGTTCAAGAATCTTGACAGAAGGTTTACTTCCAAAGTCAGAGTTGGAAATGGCAACCTTATTGAGTCCAAAGGCAAAGGAGATGCAGTGATCAACACACATTCAGGTAACAAAGTTATTTCTGATGTACTTTATGTACCTGAAATAGACCAAAACCTGCTTACTGTTGGTCAGCTAATTGAGAAGGGTTATTCACTAGTTTTCAAGAATAACTCTTGTGTTGTTGAGGATTCATTTGGTCAAGTACTGGTTAGAGTGGCTATGACTGATAAGTGTTTTATGCTAGATGTAAATCAACTAGAGAAGAAGGCCTATACTAGTGCTACTGACTTAACTAGTTTATGGCACAAGAGGTTAGGCCATGTCAGTTACAAATCACTTGGTTTGCTGAATAGATTGAATTGGGTTGAAGACATGTCCAAAGTTAAGGTAGGTGATGATGTTTGTGAAGTTTGCCAGCTTGATAAGCAGGCAAGACAGCCTTTTCCAATTAATAAGGCATGAAGAGCTCGAGGCAAGCTCGAATTAGTTCACACTGACATTTGTGGACTAATGAAGACTTCTTCTTTGAATGACAGCAAATATTTTGTGCTGTTCATTGACGATTTTAGTAGATTCTATTATATCTATTTTTTAAAGCAAAAATCAGACGTGTTTGAAGCATTCAGCAAGTTTAAAGCTCTAGTTGAGAACCAATCAGGCTGCAAGATTAAGGCTTTGAGATCAGATAATAGTGCTGAGTATTTTTCTGAGAAGTTTCAAAAGCTGTGTAAGCAAGCTAGAATTCATCATCAGCTAACAACAGCCTATACTCCTCAATAAAATGGAGTATGTGAGAGGAAGAATAGAACTGTGCTTGATATGGCCAGATGTTTGTTATTTGAAAGCAAGCTACCAAGCAAATTTTGGGCTGAGGCTGTCAATACCTCAGTTTACCTGCTCAACAAGCTGCCTACTACTGCTGTTAAGGTCAAAACTCCTTTTGAAGCCTGGCATGGACTCAACCTACTGCGTTACACTTAAAAGTGTTTGGTTGTGTTTTCTATACTCACATTCCAGCTCAGAAGAGAACCAAACTTGATAAAAGATTTGTGCTTGGGATCTTTGTTGGATACAGCAGCATCAATAAGGGCTATAGGGTATTTGATCCTTTAACAAAGAAGATTTTGGTGAGTAGGGATGTGAGGTTTGATGAAGAAAAAGTTTGGAGTTGGAGTGGTACAGATGCAAGTTCGAGTGAAGAAAATCAGCTAGATAGTAGCTTGGAACCAGTTGAAAATGAGCCTAGCAATAAAGACTTTGATGATACTCCTATGAGAGGCACTAGAACCATTGCAGACATCTACCAAAGATGTGATGTTGCAATAGTTGAACCTTCAGATTTTAAAGAGGCTGCCAGGGAAAAATGCTGGAAAAAGGCCATGGATGCTAAATTGGAAATGATCCACAAGAATGACACTTGGGAATTGGTTAACAGACCAGACCAGAAGAAAATCATAGGTGTCAAGTGGGTGTTTAGAGCCAAGTACAATGCTGATGGCTCATTGAACAAGCTCAAGGCACGGCTTGTCATGAAAGGCTATAGTCAGCAATATGGCATTGATTTCATGGAGACATTTGCTCCAGTCGCAAGGCTAGACACAATTAAACTTTTGTTTTCCTTGGCTGCACAGAAGCAATGGAGAATTCACCAGCTCGATATCAAGTCAACATTATTAAATGGCTTCCTAAAGGAAGAGACTTTTATTGAACAACTAGAGGGGTTCAAGGTTCTTGGTGAGGAGGACAAAGTTTACAAGCTGAAAAAGGCCTCGTATAGTCTAAAGCAGGCACCAAGGGCCTAGTATGATAGGGTTGACGAGTACCTATCTAGGTTCAAATTCGAGAAAAGTGTTAGTGAACTTACACTCTTTATAAAGAAGTCAGAAAATGAAACTCTTCTGATTGTCTCACTTTATGTGAATGACTTACTTGTAACTGGAAGCAAGGGAGAGCTGATCGGTGAGTTCAAAGTGAAAATGTAAGAAGTTTTTGAGATGACAGATTTGGGAGTCATGACATACTTCCTTGGCATGGAAGTGAACCAATCTGATCAAGGCATCTTCATTAGCCAACATGCCTTTGCTTTGAAGATTCTCAACAGATTTTGCATGTCTAATTGCAAAATAGTCAGCACACCAGTGGCTCAAGGGGAGAAGCTGGCTAGTTATGGGAATCAAGAAAGGGTTGATGAGAAGGAATATCGAAGCTTGGTAGGTTGTTTGCTTTACTTAACAACTACTAGGCCTGATATTATGTATGCTGTTAGCTTACTATCCAAATTCATGCATTGCTATCATGTTGTCCATTTTAAAGCAGCAAAAAGAGTTCTCAAATATTTGAAGGGAACTTTAAATCATAGAGTAATTTTTGAGAAGGCAAAAGAGCTGAAATTGATAAGGTATTCAGATAGTGATTGGGTAGGGTCCATTAATGACATGAAAAGCACCTCTGGATACTTTTTTACTCTTGGCTCGGGAGTTTTCTGTTGGAGTTCAAAGAAGCAACAAACTGTTGCTCAATCTACAGCTAAAGCAGAATACATTGCAGCAGCTGCAGCTGTTAATCAAGCCATTTGGCTTAGGAAACTTTTGTGTGACTTGAATGAAGAACAAGTTGAAGCAACTGAGATCAGGGTTGATAATCAGTTAGCAGTCACTATAGCTAAAAATCTCTTTTTTCATGGCAAGATGAAACATTTTAAGATTAAATTCCATTTTGTTTGAGAGGCTGAATAATCGAGGGATGTAAATTTGGTTCATTGCAGCTCAGAAAATCAGTTTTCTGATATTTTAACCAAGTCTTTCAGTGCTACACCATTTGATGCTTTAAAAGGAAAAATTGGAGTTTGTTGCATACAGTCCAATGAGGAGTGTTAAACTTTGGCCTGCAATGAAACGTCAAACCAGCATTGGAGCTGAACCAAATGAAGCAGAATTATTTTGTTTATTTGTAATTTGATTTGGTTGCTTTGTAATCTAACTTTTAAGTCAGTAGGATTTGGTCAAGATTTGAATGTGATAGCTGGTATGTTAGCTACATTTTGTTTGTAATTTTAGCTAAGCTTTTGACAAACATTTATGGGAGCAGTTATGTTAGGTAACTGTCAATTTTATTGTAACACATATATACTTTATCCGTAGGAAATGGAGAGTAAGAAAAATTCATTTCTTCCAAAAATTTCTGCTTTGTTGGTAGTTTCTCTGCAAGTCTCAAGTCTTTGAAGTTCAAACTTCTTTCATATTTTATCTGGGTTAATTATGTTGTTGCTCTATTTCCAGACATAGCTTCATACTTCATCTAGATTACTGTTTTTTGTTTTCCTTCTCTGCTGTTAAAACTCAACAGTTTTTTCTTATTCGTGGTTGAATATGTTTGAAGTAAAAAACTACTACAACTAGTTTGGAAATATAACTAAATGATTTCACAAGAGGTAGAATTTTGAGAAAGAAGATTGTATAATCTTTGTATTTCTATTATATTGTATAACCTCTGTAAAATTATAGTATATATGTACAATTGCGATGCCAATATTTAACAGCTGATGATATTAAGAACAGTAACTCTATTTTTGATCATACTCCTGGAGAGGGTTTCAAGGCCTTCTTCAAGATCTTGGATGCTCAAACCTAAGCTTTGAAGCTCCTTTTGCACGTTCTCGACATGCTTCATGTTTTTGGATTTGATGCAGGAACATACTGCAGCTTCAACACTCAAAATTTCATTTGCTTTCTGTTCTTCCTCGCACATTACTTTCTTCTAGTGCATTTGCTTGAAACCAGTGCCAACGGCTCGATTTTGATTCTCGCCTCGCCCTGAAATAAAGGACAATACGAATTCTAGCACGCTGATGGTAATCGCTTCTACATCTCTTAAGACGCTAATCACGCTCCATTCTCGCCAGAGTCTTGAGTTTATTCTCAGATATGCTTCAAGTTCTTTAAGGCCTTGCAAATTGCCTTTTTCATGGCTTTCCTAGATGTCAAGTATTTCCTAAACTCATTAGCAAGCCCTTCGACTCCATGTCTTCTGCGCAAAATAGATTGAAGCTCTTGTGTGCATTCCTTTGTTTGCAACAAGGCATCCTTAGGAATGGTACATACATCCAAGAGCATGAGAGATTCATCCAAAAGCTCTTCAACCATTTCCCTTTGCTTCTCTTGGGCGAGAGCTTGTTGGGTGAGGGGAAATTGAAGCAATACATCAACACATTCATGCAAATCCTGAAGACCACTTAGATTGTGGCCTATCGATGATGATGTAGAGGTTGATTGAGATTCCCTCAATCGGTTCAAGTTCTCGTCAATTTGTGAAACGATGGGGTGTTGCCTTGAGGGCAAGTTGTTTGATCGAGCATGG
Source organism: Gossypium arboreum (assembly GCF_025698485.1). NCBI lineage: Eukaryota > Viridiplantae > Streptophyta > Magnoliopsida > Malvales > Malvaceae > Gossypium > Gossypium arboreum. Next base: position 6,992,436 of record NC_069081.1, read on the forward strand.
TAAGTGGCTGCCATTTTCTTGTTATGCAAAAGCGATATGTGTTTTCAACTCCGCTTAGCTATGTAGTGTAGTCCCCTTACCATCTGCTCAACATATATATTACAAGTTAAGGTCAGACACGAAGAATCTCAACCATTTTAAATATCAATTGGAAGCAAGCAACATGAACTAACTTGATCTCGATCCCCATAACTATCGCCAAAATGTTTCTGTTGTGTCTCTTCTCCACAATCACAACAATCATCACCTTTCGGTAGCAACAAACACTACTAGTTTTCAATGCCATAATATCCATATATACAAATATTATTAATAATGCGCACGGTAGTCCTACATTCAATGCCTTGTATTAATGAATCATTTGCTTTTAACTTGTCTCATCCTCTTCTTGTTATTGTTGTCTTGTTGATTAGGTTCTGCAATGAGGAAAAATTCGCTTGCTTCTAACAATTTATTTTTTTTATGCAGCAACAAATGTATGGTAATGAAATTATTTCTTTATTATTATTACTACTTTTTTTAGCCAATACGAGTCCTTTAGCTGGTTTTGCAACTCAACATGATGTGTTCATCTCCTGACCCACAACCAGCATCAACATTTTCAAATTCATTAATGTCTCTTCCTGTTTGCTATTCAATTCTGGAAACTAACAACCAGCTGGTCTTCTTTCATTGTTCTTTTGGCCCTGAGGTAAGGGACAACAAATTCTCAAACATGGAAAAAGTCACGGTTTCAATCTCCCTCACCAAGTTAACCATGGCCTTGCTATCATCATCATCTCAACAAGAGAAAAACATGTTCTCTTTCTAAGCCCTTTACATTTTTCAATGAATTTTGGATATGGATCTGCTAAATTTGGTACTCCATTGTTTATCTATCTTTTACTATATATACAAGTACCAACTCTCTATATATAAATGTAAGTCCCAAATGTCCCTGACGTGATATCGGGAACGTCATGTGATTCGATTAAAAGAATCCAAGATCAAGTGACCTAAATGCAAGATGAGATTGTTTAATTTCATGCAAAATTTTGCATGTGGAGGTTGGAAGCCAATGATTTATTTTAATTTAGTAATTTAATTCTCTAACTTTTTTTTGAAATTAAGTTTATTTATTATTTTTTCTTTAATGTGTGTTATAATTGTGTCATTGTTATTACATGGTTTTAATGTGTTTTAGAGTGGTGTGTCTTAAATATATCTTTTAATTTTATGTCTTTTTATTGCATGTTTATTTAAGCGTGTTTAATGTGCCTTAAAAGTGTGTTAAATTATGTCCAAATATACTATAGCTTTATTGTTGCATTAATGGTGTCCTAATGCATGTTATAATTGTCCTAGGGGAGTCCAATGGCTGGCCTATTTAGAGCTACAAGGGTTGCTCATTTTTGCCAAAAGGAATCAAGTATTTTCACACCATGAGGTTGTTCGGTTTGCACGAGCATCAATTGTGTTTACTTGTAAAGTTGGTCGTTCATATGGGCATTGAAAGTGACCATTCAGTACTCAACACCAAAATTGAGTTAATGCATCATTAATTTGGGAGCTGAATGAAGCCATGGAGAAGCCTCTAGAAGCTGACTTTTTAAACTTCCCATACACAATTAAAGGCCACTGTCCATCATAGGAGGTGAATGTGATTACTAGAGCTTGCTTAGCCTTTAAGCATGCATAAATTCGGTGCATACATTAATGAGTAGCAACCAACATTATTTCAAGTGCATAGATGAAAGCTTGAACATCTTTATTCTTAGCTAAGCATGAATGAACAAATTTATAAAACTCCCTTAGATGTTTGATGAAGAGAGCCAATTTAATAACTTTAAGAATATTCTAGAACAATATTAATAGTTAATTTGTAGTCGTTCGTGTTACCTTTGTTTGCCTATAAATAGTTTAGTTTAAACTTTGTAATGGTTAGACGTTGTATGATAAAAATTCATTTGAGTAAAGCTCTTTGTTCTTTAAGAACTTACTAAACTTATCAAGAAATTCCTTTCTTGTGGCGTTCACCAACCCGATCTTATCACTTTGTTCTCCATCCCAAAGTATGGCGATCAACCTTATCCACCAAAACTTTTGAGAGTTAACACAAATATAGAAATGGGTCACGTTGTTATATAGCGTTAGTTCTTTTCTTGTTGTCTATATTCGCTAGTTATATCCAAGTTTATCCTTCATTTATTTATTTTCATCTTATTTTTTATTATTAACCGAGCAAGTATCTATTTAGACGATTGGGACACTAAAATTGTGAATCAACTCGTATCCGAGTTCACGTTAGTCCCCACCTTTATTCCTAATTTCGTTTGTAATTTTCTTTCATTATTATTTTATATTATGTCTAGTTAAATTTCAATCTAGGCTAAGGCTAACAAAAATTTAGTGTTTGAACTTTGAGACCTGAAACCGCACTTCATCTCATGTTTTCTTTATATTTGCTTTTTTCTCTAAATTACGAGAAAGATAAATATCATCTCTTAGTATCACTTTTGCCTTCATTTCAAGAAAGGCTCATTGTTCGATGCTTTGTGCAACACACGATTGTTAAATTTAACTTGATTCGTAATTGTTATTTTGTTTTATTGAAGAGCAAATCGTATTGGTCTAATTGGGTGTGAAATTGGATGATGTCAAGGGAACTAGCTATCTAATTTAAATGATTTGCGCAATTGAGAGTGTTAATTAGAGTCAGGTTTTTCTCGTTCGCAAGGCTGTTGAATAATTTAAATGGTCTTGGTGCCTCAAAAACCTTGATAGAAACGAGAAACGACTATGAACATCTTTTGATTTTTTTGATGGAGGTGTGGAAACGATTTGGTCATACTCCGTTTACCGGAATCTCAAAGTTTCCATTTGGCTTGTTTCTTTTTGTTGCACATGTCATCCATCTTCTGTGCTCTTTCAGATAAAACCACAAACTTTTTCAATTCAAGTGCTACCACTAACATTCGTATATCTTCGTTCAGACCCCACACGAAATAGGTGCATATTTCAGCTTTTATTGGCACTGTGGAAAATTGGTCTAACTTTTTTTTATTTATTAAAACCTCCTTTAAAAATTTTGTATACTTGGACATCTGCGAAAGGACTTCAACAAAAGGTAAGTTAGTATGTAAATTTTTCAAAAGTTTAAGAAATTTACCACGTTGTTCATCAATACGGTCTTCCTTCACTTTTTTTGGATATGAAAATTGTGGTTTGTACTCTCTAACCTCTGGCTTATGGACTTTCTTGTAGCCTTCAACCCTATCATTTTTCCCATCAGCGTTTAGATTTAGCTTTTTTTAAGGCTTGACTAACCCTTTCATGCTTCTATTGCATGAACTTGCTCTTTTAGGGTGGTTTCAGTGTTACTAGGTAAACTAACTTGTTGTCTCTTCGAAATCAACTTAGGATGCTAACTAATCTGATTCTCAAGGCCCTAAATAGATGTTTGTAGATTCCTCAAAGCCATTTCAATGTTCTAGAATTAGTTTCTGACACTGAAATGAATTTAGTCAACATATTTTTCTAGATTCAGCTTATTTTCTCGTTGATAAGGTTGCTGAAAACCCAAAGGAGTTGTGTCCTTTGATTTCCTTGACCCCGAAGAAACATTTGGATGATTCCTCCATTCTAGATTATAATTATTGCTATTGAGGTTATTCTGAGTTCTAGAATTGTTACCCATAAAGTCGACTTGCTCAAACTCCATGTTAGAACTAAAGGGTAAACATTCTAGATTGATCATCCCCATTCTTGTCACATCAAATTGCATTACTGGATTCATCTATTTATTCTTACTCAAACCATCAATTTTCTTACTCAGACCTTCTATCTAACTTGCTAACATAGCAATTGCATCTATATTAAAAACACCAGTTGCCTTAGTATTAATCCTTGATCAAACACCTGTTTTCTTTTTTGAGACCCTAATGGTATGTTATTCGTATCCTAATTGATTACTAAGTTCACACGGGAACCGTTACCGTTTTTGTATCATTCCAATCCTTTTAGCATCGTAATATACATATCATCTAATCATATAACATTTCACATCCATTCCATACTATGTACCTATTCGTATTTGTCCTATATTTCATATGTTAAGATTTAGTCCATTAGATGCCAAAAGACATTATATTCATAACAATTCAAACTAAAAAGTAAAAAAAAATAAAAAATAAAAAAATATGAATTAATAAAGTAAGTCCCATATAAACTTACTTGGCAGAGACAACAACAAATAAGATGTCAAGGACTAATCCCTAATTTTGTGTTTTCCTCAATTATCCTTTGATTGATTCAATTCCTGGTCTATACAATAATCCATTTCAATTTATCAATTCCAAATACCTTATTTCATCTTATTATAAAAATAAGTCATTTCAATTTCACTTTTTAAATATTTCCTAAAGTTTTGAATTTGATTCAATTTAGTCCCTAAAATTGAAATTGCCATAACTTTAAAATTTGAGCTTCGATTTTGAAACCGGTCTCAGTTTCATCCTTTTATAACCCTATATTATACAAAATTGTAGAAATATTATACCATTTTCTAAATTAATGCATTTTAGTCCTTATTTTCAAAAACTAGCAATTAAACTTTACAAACATGTCATTTTTCACTTCTAAGCTTAAAATCAAACAATTTAGCACCCAAAACTTCAAGAAATTCAAAAATGAAAATTTTGAAAACTTTAAAGGTTTTACAAATTGGTGCACAAGTTAGCTAAATCAAGCTTCCGGGACCTCAGAAGTATAAAAATTACAATAAACAGACTTAAAGTCACTTACCAATTTAAGGACCAAAGTTTGAAATCTTTGAAACCCTTTTTCTTCTTCTTAGATACGATGGGGAGAAGATGAACATGAAAAGTGATTATTTTTTTTTAATTTATCTTTTATAATAAGATTAAACTTTAATTAATTATATTAAGTTAATTAATTAATCATTAACTAATGTTAACCTTAATTAGCCTATTAGGTGGATGATAGTTGTCCATCACCACCGTTCACTATATTAAAAAAGGCCCAATTGATCAAGTGGTCTTCAATTAATTAAAAATTCATAGCAATAAAACTTTACCACTTTTAGAATTTAGTTCTTGTACCATAATTAACTATCCAATTGGCAAATTAAGGGATCAAACTTTACTTAAATTTTATACGTACCTCATAAATGTTAAATAATAATATTGAAGGACTCGAATATTAAAAATAGGGTTTCAAAACCACCGTTTCTTCCACCACAGAAAAAACGGGTTGTTATAGGCTCTGCCACCAGTTGTATTCTTTCACTTTCATTCCCCATCTCCCGCGGGTATTGGCCTTGCAACTACGACGTTATACATGTATACCAAGTGTTGTAGTTCTAATTATTGAGTTTCTTAACGCCACCGATGGCATGAAGGTCATTAATTTTGCCAAGAGGAGACACCAAAAACAATATAAAAACTTGGCTCAGATACCAAAATGAGGAACACACAGCAAATAATAGAGGAAAACAATAAAAACAAGGGAAGCTGAACTAAACTGATAAATAATTTCTGAAATCAACTGAGTGCCTTATATAGGCTTACACCCCATTACACACCACTACCCTTAAAACTAGGGACACATCCCACGACAACCAACCATGCTAGAAAACAAGAACAACTGATTAAATTAAACATTGACTAAAGAATCAATTAACAAATCAACAAAAAAAATTAATTAGACCAATAGACCAAACATAAGCAACATAAACAATGTTGGTGTTGCTACATTAACACGATATAATGATTCAAAACCATCATTGTTTGCTCAAGATTATAGAATATGCAAATATTCAAAGCCATCATTTTTGGGCCACTCGGGATGGTAGAATATGCAAATAGTAAAGGTCATCATTGTTAGGTCATCCAGAATGGTTGAATGTATAGGCTCTACATGGAGTGTTGAGGAAATTGGTATATTGTGATAATTAGTTGTGTATAAATTTACATCTAGAAGTTAAGTTCTTTTTTTTTATTTGAGTTGCTTAGGTGTTTAGATCTTACTTAAATTTGATAAAATTTAGGCCATTTATATTTATTTATTTTTTAGGTTTTAATTAGAATTTTAGGTATTTAGAAAATTTAATTTTAACTTTAGAGTAAGTTTCATATTTTTTTAGTTTATTGATTTCGCAATTTAGGTCTTTAACTTTTACGATAGAAATGAGAATTTTACCATTTAGTCACTTACCATTTTTGAAGAGATCTAGTCTCTATAGACTAGAAGACCAAGTGGTGCATAATTTCAGTTGCATATTCTACTATTGCGACAATTGTTTCACCATGCTTCTGCATATTTCAACAACAGTGCAATTCTTGCATTTTGCTACGTGATTTTGCTCAGATGTATAAGGTGTTGTGAACTCTTTGTTTGTTCCATTTGCTTCACGAAAGGTGTTGAACTCAGTTCACATAAACTCACCTCCCTTATCTATTTGGAGAGTTCTTTTGTTCCTACTACAATTCTACTATTTGTAAAAACAAGGGATTTGCACACAATATGTGCATGTTGCATATGTTGGCAACAAACAGAAAAATGGGTGGAGTTTATTATACAATTATCTTGTTGTGGCGGAGGGAGGCAATATCTGCTTGCAAACTTAATAATTTCTACACATATTGCCAACAAATAGAAAAAAAAGGGTGGAGTTTACTGGTTGACATTCGGCAACAAGCTGGCCTCACTATTTTTCATCAATTGAAACGTGTGATAGATTTGAATATAAGCTTGCTGTTATCACTATTAATGCATGCATCCATGTGAATGGATTGATTATTGTTTAATTTAGAGACAAAAGGAATCCTACCAGCCTCAAACTTGATAAATTAATTGCATCATATTTAAGAAGAAAGTAAAATACAAAAACCCAAGGTTAACTTTGTTTCATTACTATCTAGTTATCTAGAAGAAAAGAAGGTTAAAACAAATGCTACTGAAAGAGGAAAAGTAACAAGGAGCTTTTGTCGTATGGAAATGGAAAAGAGTATTTCATTTATATGTATGGATGTATATATATTTGATTTCTATAAATGATTTAATCCAAAATTGGGAATGGGCTTTTACAGGGTAAGGATGTTAAAAAGCGAGACTCTTGCTTTGATCATACACCTGAAGAGGCATTCAAGTCCATCTTCAAGATCCTGAATAACAAGCTCCAAGTCTTTTAGCTGGTTTTGCATCTCAAGATTTATGATCTCAGATTTGGTTATTCCAAAGGATTTCAAAGCAACATCAACCTTTTCGATTTCATTCACGTTTCTTCCAGCATCTTCGTACGCTATTCTACTTTGATGGAATAGTTTCAAAACTGATAACCAACTTCTAGGCTTTGGTTTAGAGATGAGAGATAACAAATCCTCAAACATAGAACAAGTCACTGCTTCAATCTCTTTCAGCATGCTAACAGTTTCTGAAGGTGAAACTGTGTTTTTCCTTTGTATGACCTTTAAGTTTCCCAATGCCTTGTGGATAGTCTTTTTGGAAACTTTCTTGGAGCTCATGTATTTCCTCACTTCACTTACGATCTCGACTTCACTAATTTTCTTTCGACGCAAAGCCAATTGAAGTTCACTTGCACTTTATTTTGTTTGCAGCACAATCTCTTTAGCAGTGCTGCAAAGGTCGAGGAGTCTAAGAGAACCATCCAACAACTCATCAGCACATTCGTGGGTTAAAGCATGGTGGGACAAAGACAACTGAAGAAAATTAACAATACAATCATACAAATCTTGAAAGCTATTTAGTTTATGGCTTATTGATGATGATGAAGTAGATGCCTCTTTAGAAGCCCTCAATCTATTCATGCTCATTAACTTCTGTTGCTTGTGGGTGTTGTCTAGATGAGCGGGGGAAATTGTTGGATCGAGTGGCTGGCATTTTTTTTTGTTCTGGGCAAAGAAACCTATTTGTTGAATCAACATTTCTTGTAATTTTCACTGAAATACGAGGCATCTGCTCCTAAGTTATATATATGTATATGCATATCAATCTATGGAGACAAAGGGAATCTCAAATGCTTCTTCTATATGCTAATGTTGACATGATTAATTAAGATCTCGATCAAAGGGTGGCAGCAATGTTGTTGAAGGTTGGTCACCATGTAGCACCAGGAGCAGCCAAGAAACAGGTCATGCAGCCCGAGCCATGCAGGAGCTGCTGAAGCAAGTGTAGCTACTGATTTTTTGTTCATTTTGTAACCTTAGTCTGATGTAATGTAATTTTGTTCATTTTGAACTATGTTTGATTGATGTTTGATGTAATTTGATTGTGATTAAGTTGTTAACTAGCTTTGTTCATGTGTACAAGCTTGGTTTTCCTAGTTTCAATGTATTAGTGGTAGCAGGTATTGATTAGGTGACCTTATACTGATTTTGACAAGCTGAATGCTTGGTTTTATCTATTAGCATTATGCCATTATTCCATCTAATGAAAAATTATCAGATTTCTTTCAATATACTCTCAATTATTCATTGCTTTTACTTTTAATTTTGTTTTGAATTTTGTTTGTTTCTTCTGCAAGTTTCGAGCCTTCTTGCTTAAGTCTTAGTTGATCTTGCTTGCTTATTTTTCATTATACCAACAATTGGTATCTAGAGCTGTAATCTCAGTTGACCTGTTATGTTTCTAACTTCAAATCGATGGCTTCATCAGGCTTCTCACCAGCTGCACTACCAGTTTTTAATGGAGAGGGCTATCATATATGGGTGGTCAAAATGAAGACCTACCTGCAGGCATTCGACCTATGGGAGGTGTTCAACTCAGATGTTGAACCAGCACCACTTAGAACCAATCCAACAGTGGCTCAGATCAGGCAGCATGCTGATGAAAGGACCAAGAGGCATAAGGCCATGTCTTGTATCCAAAATTATGTGTCAGATGTGATCTTTACAAGGATCATGGCCTGTGAGACACCAAAGCAGGCCTGGGACAGATTGAAGGAGAAGTTCCAAGGGACTGAAAGAATAAGGCAACAACAGCTATTGAATTTGAGAAGGGATGTAACATCCCAAAATTGGGCCTAGTCGGAATAGTGGTTTCAGGACCACAAATCTGACATTAAAATATTTGTTTTATGATTATTATGAGGTCTAGGATATGAAAATAAACATGTGTTAAAGTTTCATGAAGAGATTTTAAGTATAAGGTGTCCAATTAGAAATTAGGGACCGAATTGAAAAAATTGCAAAACTTGGGTTCTAGAAGCAATTAGTATGAGATTGCTATGGATTATTAATTAGGAGGCCTTAAATAGCAATTTTCTCAATTTTTGATTTTTTGGACAAAAATGGGCATGTATGGAAAATTTTGAAAAGTTATTAAGGATGGGCATTTTGGCCATTTGGTAATAAATGAAATACAAAGGGAAAAAGATAGCTAAAATCAATCATCATCTTCCTTGTGGCTGCCAGAATTCTTTATAGCCATAGCTAGGGTTTTGGTTCAACATTTCAAGCTTGATAGTAAGTATCCCCTAGCCCCCGTTTTTTTATGTTCTTTATGTTTTTGAGATCCTCATAACATGTTCTCTCTATTTCTACCCATATTTGAAGCTAGGGTTCGTGTTCAAAAATTTACCCATGCATGAGATGCTTTTGTTTTGATGATTTATGGAGGAATATGAGAGTTTAAAGGATAGTAAACAATTTTTACTAAGTAGTTTTTCATAGAAATGGCTTAAGGGACCATTTTGTAAAAGTTGTGAAAATGGGTAGAAAATGTGCACTGCTATAAGCAAGAAAAATATTCGGCTAGGCTTGGGTAACTTAGAAATTTCATGCATTTCATTATTCGAGCCTTAGGACTAAATTGTAAAAAGTGTGAAAGGTTAGGGGCAAATTGGTAATTTTTCCTGAGGGTGAGTCTCAAGCCAAAAATGAACAATATGAGGTATTAGTAATTTATTTTTACTGATATAGACCCCGAGGAACCAATTTCGGAGGTCAACCATGGAAAACGAAAGGTTTCGGAAAAACTGAAATGCGAACCTGAAGCAATTACCAGGTAAGTTCGTGTAACTCGAAGCAGACTATTAATATACTTAAAAGTGTATATTCATGTATGCATTATAATATTAAAAATTGTTGTGAAAAAAGGTATGATAAATATTGTGTTGATAAATGTCCCGATTGAATAAAAAAGGATATCTGATGGATTCTCGAAATGAATTGACGGTAAAAAGGATCTAGCATGGATGGGTGTTCCTTTAGTAATCAAGCCTCCCGAAGAATAAGTGTGTTGAAATGGATTTAGCCTGGATGGGTAATTCGATTAGGGTCTGAATTTAGCCTGGACTGGTAATTCAAATCCGAGTTCATTAGAGTACATGTCATTGTAAGGCATTTAGCCTGGACTGGTAATCCCGACATTACTCATGAGTTTATATTACGAGGGATTTAGCCTGGACTGGTAATCCCACCGTAAGAGTGAGGTTCACGAGAGTGCGTATTTAAAATGATCACTTACACGATTTGACAATAAATGAGATATCCATTGAGATTCTGAGAAGTTCAACGTGATTAAAATGAGGAACAAAAATAGAAATGCATGAAATGATGAGCTCATCTAAAACTAATGCTATAATGTACTTGTACGAGACTAACTTGATGGTTGAGTGTATGTGACAGGAAAATTATACTATGCATGTTCGGCATGAATATCTATTATGGATGTATGCTAAATAATCGGTAAGTTTACCTTCCCGTTATCCGAACTTACTAAACATGTGAATGCTTACCCCTTTCATTTCCCTTATCTTATAGAGCTCGAGGACTCGTGAAGATTAGAAGACGGTTGGAGCATTGTCAACACTATCAACTTGTCTTGCTTGGGTATATAGAAACTTTTATTTTGTTATAATGGCATGTATAGGATTCTTGGTCATTTTGTTATATGTGTCATTTGGCTAGCCAATGTAAGGGCTTGAATGATATGCTTATTCATTTTGTATATAGCCATGAGATATGGCTCATTTTGATGTAGGTTGTAAAGCTACTAATTGTGTATGGTTATGCTTAAATATTTCATGTGATGGTTAAATGTGGTTTATCATGAATGGACATGTGAGATATGGCCAAATCACTTGGAGATGGTTAGGTCATAATTGGAAATGAGTTATAAAATGAGTCAAGTATAAAATGTGATTATTGAAGTGGTAATTCTTAATACAAAAAGGATAACTTAGCATGTGCTAAACCAATGAGATGAGGTTAACATGCAATAGACTATGCCAAGGTGGGTTATAGACATATTTAGGCCATGTTAAATACCATTGAAGTTTATAAATGTGTATGGATGTTGAGAATGACCATTGGCTTGGAAAATAACCTCCAAAAGGGTACACACTGGTAGACACACAGGCATGTGTCTAGGCCGTGTGTTGTGTTGCTCAGCCGTGTGTCTTCTGCACCTTGAATTTTTAGATCAGTATGCATGGTAGTAAACACACAGGTAGAGACACGACCGTGTGTCTCAACCGTATAGAGGACATGGCCTTGTAGACTGGAGTGTGCCTTTTCCATGTGCCCCTAGATGGATGATAACGTCATAGACAGAATGTCTAGGTTTTTGGACACGGGCGATGACAAAGGCGTGTCTAGGCCGTGTGAGGGACACGGGCGTATGCTCGGCCGTATGAAAACCTTTGTAGCTTCGAAATGAAAAATAAATTGCAATAAATCAACATGGGTAAGGGACACGGGCGTGTACATTGCCTCCACACGGCATGTGAGGCTTAAACCTAGAAATTCCCTAAAGTTTTCTAAAGTTCCTGGTTTAGTCCCGAATCGCTTTTAATGTATGTTTTGGACCTCGTAGGTCCATAATTGGGACAATATGATTCTGTTTGATTGGTTTTAAATTGAAATGAAATTTTATAGCCCGTATTTTTTAAAAATGCCATGTTTGTGTACAATAATGCCTCGTACCTTGTCCCTGTCTAGGGTACAGGTAAGGGGTGTTACAAGGGATTTCGAGAATTTGAAGATGAAGGAAGAAGAAACTGTCAAGAAGTATTTAGACAGAATTATGGCTGTGATTAACATCATAGGGCTCCTTGGAGAGCAGTTCAGTGAAGCAATAATAGTGGAGAAGGTAATCTCAACCTTACCTGAAAGGTATGATGCAAAAATATCATCCTTGGAAAACTCAAGGGACCTGACTAGCATCTCCTTGACAGAGCTGATCAATACTCTTTATGCACAAGAGCAAAGAAGAGCTAGCAGACTGGAGGAGCACCAATAAGTTTCCTTTCAAGCCAAAACCAAGCTTGCCTCGAGCACTTCTGCTTACAAAGGCAAGAAGATATGGAGAGACAAGCCTAAGTCAGATACTGCAAGAAGAAGGGACCAACCCTGCAGGCATTGCAAAAGGCTTGGTCATCCAGAGGCCAATTGTTGGTTTAGACCAGATGTGAGTGCCAATATTGCAAAAATATGGGCTATGCTGAAAAAGTTTGCAAAAGTAAAGGCAGACCAAGGTAGAATCAACCACAACAGTCAAAGGCTGAAGCTCGAGTAGCAGAAGAAGGCAGTGACCATGAGGAGCAAGTTTTTGCATTTTCATGCTCAACTGCTACGGAGAAAGCCACAAAGGGATGGCTTATAAATAGTGGTTACACTAAACATATGACGATAGATGCTGCCATCTTCAAGACAATTGATAGAAGCTTCAAAACTAAAGTAAAGATAAGAAATGGTCACTTCATCAAGGCAGAAGGCAAGGGAGATGTGCTAATAAGCACTCCCACAGGTAACAAGCTAGTTTCAAATGTTTTATTGGTGCCTAAATTTGACAAAAACCTGTTCAGCATAGCTCAGTTGCTTGAGAAGGGTTATATTGTGGTGTTCAAGGGCAAGGAATGCCAAATCAGTTATCAAGTGGATCTAAGCTCATGACAGTAGCCATGATAGATAAAAGCTTTGTTATAGACTGGAACAAAGGCTTAGACAATTTCTAGCCATGATAGATAAAAGCTTTGTTATGGACTGAAACAAAGGCTTAGACAATGTCTATACTATTTCTTCAGATGAATCCAAACTATGGCATAAAAGGTTTGCTATGCCAACTACAGATCGATGGCTCAAATGGTCAGGAAGGATTTGGTTGAAAGCTTCACTAACTTGTTGAAAAGGATCAGGTTTGTGAAGTATGTCAACTAGGAAAACAAGTTAGACTGCCATTTTCTTCAAACAAAGCTTGGAGAGCCTTAAAAAGGTTGCAACTGGTTCACACTAATGTATGTTGTCCCATGAAGACTCAGTCATTGAATGGCAGCAGGTATTTCATTCCGTTTATTGATGATCATTCAAGATTTTGCTGGATTAACTTCTTAAAGCACAAATCAGAGGTGGCCTTACTGTTTTAGAAGTTTAAGGCTGCTATAAAGACTGAAACAGGCTACAAGCTCAAGACCCTAAGGTCTGATAATGAAATTGAGTACACCTCAGTTCAGTTTCAAGCTTTTTGTGAAGAAGCAAGAATCAAACACCAGCTTCCCAACACCTATACACCTCAACAGAATGGTGTTAGTGAAAGAAAAAATAGAAGTTTGATGGATATGGCCAGGTGCTTGACGTTTGAGAAGAATTTGCCTAAAACCTTGTGGGCTAAGGTAGTTAACACTATTGTGTACATCCAAAATAGGCTCTCAACCAAGGCTTTAGCTCACAAAACTTCATTTGAGGCCTGGTTTGGGTTCAAACCATCACTGGCTCACCTGAGGGTCTTTGGTTGCATATGCTATGCACATGTCCCAGTTGTGAAAATGGACAAACTGGCCAAAAAGGCTCAACCTGGCATTCTAGTGGGCTACAGTACAGTTAAAAAGGGCTATAAAATCTTGGATCCTTCAGTAAACAAGATACTTATGAGTAGAGATGTAGTATTCGATGAGAAGTCAAGCTGGAATTGGGAGAAGAATGAGCCAGAGGTAGTTTTTGAAGACCCTATAGCAGATCAGACTAAATCTGATCAGAATGGTCCTGAAATGGACATTGATGATGAACCGGTTAGGGGCACTAGACTATTGGCTGAGATTTATGGAAGAGCTCAGGTAACCATAGTGGAACCAAGCTGTTTTGAAGAGACTAAAGCTCAGCAAGTCTGGAAACAAGCAATGGCTAATGAAATTAGTATGATTGAGAAGAATCAGACTTGAGAACTAGTTAAAAGATCAGCCAACAGAAAGATCATTGGAGTGAAATGGGTCTATCAAGCCAAACAGAATGCTAATGGAAGTTTGAACAAGTTGAAAGCAAGGCTAGTTGTGAAGGGGTTTAGCCAAAAGTATGGCATAGACTATCTAGAGACCTTTGCACCAGTGGTCAGACTTGACACCATCAGGCTGCTAGTTGCCTTAGCAGCACAAATGCAGTGGAAAATTCACCAGCTCGATGTGAAGTCAGCCTTTCTGAATGGATTTCTTCAAGAAGAGATTTATGTTAAGCAAAATCAAGGTTTCAAAGTGGCTGGTAAAGAGAACATGGTTTACAAATTGAAGAAAGCCTTGTATGGCTTGAAGCAGGCACCAAGGGACTGGTATAGCAGGATTGATAGTACTTGGTTAGTCTGGGATTTGTAAGGAGCATTAGTGAGCCAACATTGCATGTTAAGAAGGAAGGAGTGCCAACTCAGCTCATTGTGTCCTTGTATGTTGATGATCTATTGGTGACAGGAGGAGGCCAAGCTATACTAGCTGATTTCAAAGTTAAAATGCAACAAGTGTTTGAAATGTCTGACTTGGGACAAATGTCCTACTTCCTAGGCATGGAAGTAACTCAAACTCAGGTAGGAATCTTTCTAAGTCAAAAGGCCTTTTCCATGAAGATTTTAAACAAGTTCTCAATGCAGAATTGCAAGGCAACAAACACTCCAACTGCCATTGGAGAGAAACTATCAAGCCAATAAGACTTTAAACAGGTTAGTGAGTCTGTCTACAGAAGCCTAGTAGGTTGTTTGCTATATTTGACTGCCACTAGGCCAGACATTATGTTTGCTGTAAGTTTGCTCTCAAGATTCATGCATTGTTGGAATAAGAAGCACTTTCAACCTGCCAAAAGAGTGCTCAAGTACATCAAAGGTACCCTAAGCTATGGAATGTTGTATAGCAAAGCTAAAAGCTTGAAATTGGCTGGTTATGCTGATAGTGACTGGGCTGGTTCGAAGGATGATATGAAAAGCACCTTAGGGTATGTTTTCACCCTTGGTTCAGCTATCTTTTGCTGGAGTTCGAAGAAGCAAAATGTAGTTGCTATGTCAATTGCTAAGACAAAATATGTGGCAGCTGCAGGAGCAGTCAATCAAGCCATTTGGCTAAGAAAGATCTTGGTTGATCTGAATATTCACTAAAGGGAAGCAACAGAGATAATGTGTGACAACCAATCTGCTCACTACAGGAAATTAGGGCTTCAGCGACATTTTTTACGGCATTTTATCAACAAACGCCACAAAAATTTTAAAATACAGAGCAATAGCGGCGTCTTAAGGAAAACGCCACTAAAAACAGAGCAACAGCAGCGTTTTAGTAAAAAACGCCGCTAAAAATAGAGAATTAGCGGCGCTTTAGGTAAAACGCCACTAAAAACCAGATCATTAGCGGCGCTTTGGGTAAAACGCCGCTAAAAACCAGATCATTAGCGGCGCTTTGGGTAAAACGCCGCTAAAAACCAGATCATTAGCGGCGCTTTGGGTAAAACGCCGCTAAAAACCAGATCATTAGTGGCGCTTTAGGTAAAATGCCGCTAAAAACTAGATCATTAGTGGCGCTTTTGGTAAAACGCCGCTAAAAGTCATAAACCCCTAAACCCGAAAAAAATCATAAACACTAATCTTATAACCCCTAAAACAATAATTATTAAAATTTATGGTTATACAATATATTAAATATTTTCTTATATAATCGTAAAAGAGATATATAGTATTGAATTTAAAATATTGATTAAATTAATTATCATTATAGTTTAAGATATATGGTTTAGGGTTTAAGCAGGTTTATGAGTTAACTATATATGGTTTAAGATTTACGATTTAGGAGTTAACTTGTATTTGAAGGTTTATGATGAATTATGGGTTTAGGGATTATGATTTAGGGTTTAAAGGTTAGGGTTGAAGTTTACAATGGGACAATTATTAACTTCTTAGGAGATAATTTTCTTTCCAGAGATAATTTTCTTTCCAGATTCTTACATGGGATGCTATTAAGAAAGGGTGATTTTGAATGTGGAATTAGCATTTGTTGAACTATGTGGAATTAGCATTTGTTTAACTATTAGCTAGAAATTAACTGAAGAACATTTAAGATTCATGCTATTCTGTATATACGTACTCATATTATTTAATATAAGAATATAAACATATATATATATATATATGTGTGTGTGTGTGTGTGTTTTATATAATTTGTACTACACTAACATTGCCCACACAAATTCCCAATAATATGTATACGATTATGGTTTAAGGTTAGCAGTTTTTAAAGTACTTTATAGTTTGGGCTTTATGGTCTAGGAGTTATGGTTGGTTTAAGGTTACCGAATGGTTTTGGGGTTTAAAATAATTTGGGGTTAGGGGTTTTGTGTTTGTGGTCTAAGGTTTAGGGGGTTAGAGTATCAGGTTTAGGGTTTTAAATTTAGAGTATAATTTTGGATTTTAATTTAGAAGATAAATGTATATAAGATAAATATATATATTATTATTTGAAAAATATATATAAATATATATATGAAAAGTGGTTTAGTGTGCAATTGTGTACATGAATTCGTAATTTGATGTAGATCTTGTAAAATATTTACGTTATTGATATAATAAATAGCATCATGTATTTTTAAATTAATTTATATGCATACATAATATGTATTTTAAAATGTGTATTAAATCAAAATTAAAGTTTCAACTATAGTTAGGGTTTAAAGTGTATGTTTATTGTTTGAGGTTTAAAGTTTAAGGTATATTATTATTGAATATTTAATATTTAGAATTTTATGAGATTCTTGGGAATTTGTACTAAACCTAATATAAATATATGAAATATAGATATTGTACTACACTAACATTCATCACAGTAACATTATTTAGATATAATTTAAAAGAAATTCTAAATATATAGTTTTAATTTTGATCAATTTTTATAAAATATTAAGGTATTAGCGGTGTTTATACATAAAACGCCGCTAAAGATTGAAAATAGCGGCGTTTTTCAAGAAAACGCCACAAAATTTCATTATACATTACAGTAAAACGGCGTCGTTTCCTCTGAATTAGTAATGGCTTTAGCGGCGTTTCTGTAATAAACGCCACAACTCGTATTAGAACGGCGTTGTTTTGTAGTGTAGATAAAAGAGGCATTAGTGGCACTTTGCTGAAAACGCCACAAAATTTCCATATTTGAAATGGCGTCGTTTTTTTCTCTCCTGAGGTTTATGCCCTTTACCCGAAATCAGTTTCATTTTTTGCTAAGTAATTTTCCCCCATTTCGGAAGCTTCCTTCCCTAAATCCCTAAAACACCTCTTCTCTTTTTTCCTCAAATCATCCCCTAATTCCCAAACCCGAAATCCCTAACATTTTCCCCAAGTCCCCTTTTTTTCCCTTATTCTGTTCCCCCATCCCCAAAATCCCTAACTATTTTCCCTTTCCTCTCGTCGACGGTCATTCGCTTCATGGGTATAAAGTGGTTAGTTTTTGATTCCCCTTCAGATTAATGTGTAGTTACTTTATTACTTGCCTTTTTTTTTGTTTGAAATAGTTTGAAATGGGTTTGATCTCGATGATTCTCTTCATCCATAAGAAATAGAAGTACCCATCTTTTTATCTTTTCCAATCTGATTCCTTTCTTAAGGTAAGTTATATTCTTCCTGTGTCCTACCCAAGGTGTAGTTTTTTTTTTCGAGATTCTAAGATTTGGGTTTTGTTTACTGACTAACTTCTTATTGCTTTCCTGTCTGGATGTTTTGTTAAATTATTAATGTTATTATTATTTTTCTGATGTTGGGTTTTGAAACTTGTAACTCTATTTTCGAATTCCTATATTCATTTTCTTTCAGTTATGTGAAGAAATTGGGTGTGCTTTGACTGCTTTCTTATCCATTTGTTTATTAATTTTTATTGTTTGAATTGGAATTGTCCTGGGGTAGTTCTGCATTTATTTGCTTGGTACTGAATGTTAAAAACTGCATTTACTGTTCTGCATCCTGGAAAGGGACCTTTTGAGTTTTGAGCTTCTTTGGTCATTGTTTGGTTTTTCAATCTCTGCAGTAAAACCAGGTTTAGATGAATTTACAGTTTTATTGACATTATGTTCTATTTCACCATTCTTGAAATTATGTGAAGATTCTTTCTAATTTTCTCCTCGGCTGTCTCTAGAGTCTAGCCTAATATTGATTTTTCCTTTTCAAGCATTTTGAATCAAATAAAAGAATTTTAGCATGCAAGAAAAAGACACTTTACTTGCTTGCGAGAGTAATTTTTCATGGTCTTTTGGGAACCTACACATTGGGTTATTAACCTGTTCATGTCTAGTTTTGTGTGAATCATTTTATCCTCACTTGTTTCCTGTTGGTTTCTTTTTAGTTTCATACGCTCCATACTACCAAAAAGGAAGTGCTCTGTGAAACAAAGTCAAAAGTTCTAAGATATTTTTTCATTATAAAGTTTTTGTTCACCAAACCTAGAACTTAATAAAAATGATGGTTGTGAAATTTTATAAAAATGTTCTTGAAATGTTGGTAATGAACCAAAAGAAGAGAATTGCTGCCATGCTGAAAATTCTTGATGAGAGTTAAGAGAATAAGAGGTGGTCATTGTCCTTAAACGAAATTGTTAGTATTGGAGTTTTTTCTTTTGCTTTCTGTATTTAGAATATTGATATTATTTCCTATGATGCTCTGATTCATGTGTGAGTGGGAATGAGCATGCTAGCTAGGATTTGCTTGTACTTATTCTGAAACTTGTTTTCAGATGTAGGATAATGTGTTCGATTTGGGCACTTTAGGAAAGTCAAGGTTTGAAGAAACAGCTGAGTAGATTTCCTAATTGTGTTATGTGCCTTGTATTTACAATTTTTTTGGCAGAGATGGAAGTCATTTGTATGCTCATAAAAGATTTTGTATTTTTTGCGAAATGGTTTGAAAAGATGTGCGTTTTGCAGATTTTCTTGAGGTGTACTGACTTCATTTATCGCTTCTGCTCCTCCTGCAAGTATTAGTTCAACTGAAGCTTCCATTTAATCTTCGAATTAAAATTTGGTACTGATATAGATAAAGTTTTTATATTTGCTTAAACTGAAATATATTTGGTGCTACTCTTATAATCTTACATCTGTTCTAAGTACTATCGAGCACCTGAAATAATAATTGGTGCAACTAAATACACCACAGCCATTGACATTTGTTCTAGGTACGTACAGGCCGTTCAGTTGCTAAATTTTTTTCCTTATTTCTATGCATTTTCACTTTAAATTACTTAACACATATTACTTTTTGGACTCCAGCCTCTGTTTGCTGGTGAGAGTGGAGTAGACCAGGTACGTTTTAAATATTTTAAAGATTCAAAGTATATAGGCTGGAAACCTGACCTTATAGTATTAATTATTTGAAGTATGAATAAGTATGAATTAATTTTATTACCATACATGTGGCTTGCTTGTCCATTATAATTACAACAATAGTGACCTTCTCTCCAACCTTATTTTAAATATTTTAAAGATTCAAAGTATATAGGTTTGGAAACTTGACGGGTTGCCTTATATCGAAATGAAGATATAATGGATCCTCCTAGGTGTAACAACGCCACGTATGATGAATCTTAAAAATCAAAGAAGAATTGAAAAAGTTCTATCGCTATTGAATATTTATATAACCTTAATTTATTTCCAATTTACTTATAAAAATTAAACTACGATTCTTTCTTGATATTATTATATTCAAATTACTATTTTGTTATATTAATAATGTGTGATTTTAATATTTAATATTTTTAAATGTCTTTAAAAGTTATAACTAATTTTTATCAAAATAGTATTAATTATTATTTGAAGTTTTGCATACATTGATCAATTTCTGGCTATTTTTCTTTGAATACATGGTTCTGTTGATACTAAATACTCAGGTACTTTCTGCATATTCTGTGATTCTTATTAGATAAGTTATATATCAACAGTTATGTTAGTTTCCATCAAGGCCTCTGTAAACATAAAGTTGGTATTCTGGTTAGGAGAAGTTAATGTTTATGAGTTTTGTGGAGTATGATTCTGCACATGCAAAGTTGGTTTGTTTCAATCTGTGCATTTTCATGTTTACATAATAATGGTGATTCCATTTTGGTTATTTAGATGTTCTTTTGGTCTGTTTTCATGTTTCTATCCAACTTATGTGTTTAGTGTGGACTTAGATTGATTTAAGAGTTTATTGCTATCTTGTTGGTCAAGTTTTATATTGTTGAATTCCTCTATTCATTTTCTTTCAGTTATGTGAAGAAATTGGCTGTGCTTTGACTGCTTTCTTATCCATTTGTTTATTATTTTTTATTGTTTGAATTGGAATTGTCCTGGGGTAGTTTTGCATTTATTTGCCTGGTACTGAATGTTAAAAACTGCATTTACTGTTCTGCATCCTGGAAAGGGACCTTTTGAGTTTTGAGCTTACTGGGCTGTTGTTTGGTTTTTCAATCTCTGCAGTAAAACCAGGTTTAGATGAATTTACAGTTTTATTGACATTATGTTCTATTTCACCATTCTTGAAATTATGTGAAGATTCTTTCTAATTTTCTCCTCGGCTGTCTCTAGAGTCTAGCCTAATATTGATTTTTCCTTTTCATGCATTTTGAATCAAATAAAAGAATTTTAGCATGCAAGAAAAAGACACTTTACTTGCTTGCGAGAGTAGTTTTGCCAGATTTTGCTGAGAGGTACAGCTTCATTTATTGCTTCCTGCTCCTCCTGCAAGTATTGGTTCAACTGAAGCTGCCATTTAATCTTCGAATTAAAATTTGGTACTGATATAGATAAAGTTTTTATATTTTCTTAAACTGAAATATATTTGGTGCTACTCTTATAATCTTACATCTGTTCTAGGTACTATCGAGCACCTGAAATAATATTTGGTGCAACTAAATACACCACAGCCATTGACATTTGTTCTAGGTACGCATCTGTGCCGTTTAGTTGCTAAATTTTTTCCTTATTTCTATGCATTTTCACTTTAAATTACTTAACAAATATTACTTTTTGGACTCCAGCCTCTGTTTGCTGGTGAGAGTGGAGTAGACCAGGTACGTTTTATTAAGGTACGTTTTAAATATTTTAAAGATTCAAAGTATATAGGCTGGAAACCTGACCTTTTAGTATTAATTATTTGAAGTATGAATAAGTATGAATTAATTTTATTACCATATATATAGCTTGCTTGTCCATTATAATTACAACAATAGCTGACCTTCTCTCCAACCTTATTTTAAATATTTTAAAGATTCGAAGTATATAGGCTGGAAACCTGACGGGTTGCCTTATATCGAGTTGCAAGATATAATGGATCCTCCCTAGGTGTAACAACGCCACGTATGATGAATCTTAAAAAATTCAAAAAGAATTGAAAAAAGTTCTATCGCTATTGAATATTTATATAACCTTAATTTATTTCCAGTTTACTTATAAAAATTAAACTACAATTCTTTCTTGATATTATTTTATTCAAATTACTATTTTGTTATATTTAAACATGTTTGATTTTAATATTTATTATTTTAAATGTCTTTAAAATTTATAACTAATTTTTACCAAAATAGTATTATTAATTATTATTTGAAGTATGAATAAGTTTTTATATTTTGGTTCAACTTAAGTATTATTTGATTCAACTTAAGTATGAATTAATTTTATTACCATATATGTAGCTTGCTTGTCCATTCCTTATTTTAAATATTTTAAAGATTCAAAGTATATAGGCTGGAAACCTGACGGGTTGCCTTATATGGAGCTGCAAGATATAATGGATCCTCCCTAGGTGTAACAACGCCACGTATGATGAATCTTAAAAATTTCAAAAAGAATTGAAAAAAGTTCTATCGCTATTGAATATTTATATAACCTTAATTTATTTCAGTTTACTTATAAAAATTAAACTACGATTCTTTCTTGATATTATTATATTCAAATTACTATTTTGTTATATTAAACATGTTTGATTTTAATATTTATTATTTTAAATGTCTTTAAAATTTTGTTATATTAATAAGATTTCCAAAAAGTTCTATGGAGCTTATAAATAATTCTATTGACCTTAAAAAGAATTAAAAATTTCAACGATTGAATGGCCAATTATAAATTATTTTATCAACATAACATTATTGATCATTGTTTAAATATATTATAACTAATTTTATCAAAATAGTATTAATATTGATCATTACTTAAATAAATTACATAACTCACATAACGTACATAACAGCTTACGTAACTTAACTAATACATGTAGTTTAATCTAATAATTCCCTTAAAAGCATATAGCTTAAAAGTTCAAATTTCATAACTTACATAATCTACATAACTTACATAAAACATAAATATATATCATGTCAAGACTTACATAATAAACAACTTACCCGTGAAACTTATTGCCAACTTTAGACTTCAACAACTACGAAATGGATAGGACTTGGATGAATTTCTCAAGGGCAAGCAACGAGTATCAAAATGGAGTGCAATCTTTTTAGATTTTGCATTTCACAATTCAAGCCAAGAGAATATGATTCTTTGCCCGTGTAAGAAGTGTGGCAATATCTATTGGCATTATCGTGAAGTTGTCTCGAACATCTAATTGTTGATGGCTTCATTCGGGGTATAAAAATGGAATTTCCATGGAGAGTGTACAACTAGTGGAGCCTCTTGACGATTAATCTGGGTTATCCTTATAGTGGTTCTTGTCGGCATGTTAGAGAAAATGACATGGAAGGTATGATGCGGGATGCATTTAATATGCGGAGTGAAAGTTTCCAATCATTTCCACCAAACTATGTTGCATCGATGATTATAATATCGGTGGGAATACTTTTATAGAAACGAGAAGAAGTGTACGGATGAACAACCGAATGAAGAAGCGGCGAAGTTCTACACGTTACTTGGTGAAATGAATGAAGAACTTTATGAGGATCAAAATTTTCGAAAATGTCATTCTATATTCGCCTTTTCCACTTAAAATGTTTGGGAGGGTGGACCGGAAACTCTTTGACAATGCTGTTAGAGCTTTTGAGAGAAATGTTCCCATTTGTAAAAATCCCTCAATCATGTAAAGACATGAAGAAAGTGATAAAAGATTTGGGCCTTGGGTACAACAAAACTCATAGTTGCCCAAATGATTGCATGTTGTATTGGGGTGATCGGAGAAATCAACAGTCTTGTCATGTTTGCGGTAAATCTCGTTGGATGAATAGAGATGCAGAAGATGTTAATGAGGATGAATATGGGCCACAGTCAAGAAGGAAGCCGAACAAGATTTTGCGATATTTCCCGCTAATCCCAAGGCTTCAAAGGCTATTCATGTCGTCAAAGACAGCTGAGTTTATGACGTGGCATCATGATCAACGAACGGATGATGGATTATTAAGGCATCCAATGATTCTTTTGCATGGAAATCATTTGACAATAAATTTCCAAGCTTTGCAAGTGATCCTCGAGTGTAAGGCTCGAGTTAGCATCTGACGGATTTAATCCTTTTAAAATCATGAGCACCTCGTACAGTACTTGGCCTGTGGTCATTGTTCCTTATAATTTGCCCCCATGGCTCTGCATGAAGCAATCTTCTTTGATATTTTCTATGATTATCCCCGGAGAGAAAGGCCCCGGAAATGATATTGACATATATCTGCAGCCACTTGTTGAAGAGTTAAAATAATTATGGGCGGGTGTTAAGACGTATGATGTATTGAGAAAGGAGAACTTTTACCTACGTGCTGCTTTGATGTGGACAATTAATGATTTCCCGGTATATGCGAATTTATCGGGTTGGAGTACCGAAGGACGTTATGCTTGTCCTTGTTGTGCTGCTCAAACGTGTTCACAGTGGTTATATAATGGGAAGAAGTTCTGCTATATGGGGCAACGTTGGTGGTTAGATGAAAATCATAGATATAGATTTCAGAAGGTTTTATTTGACGGTACTGAAGAGTTGAAAAAAGCTCCTGAGCAGACCATTGGATCTGAAATCTTATTCATGTTAAAAGATATGGATTTCAGTTACGGGAAGCTGAATCAACCATCTAATAGGCAAACAAATAGACGATCGAGGGATGAATCTGATGATGAATCTGACGAGGAGGATGACCCTAATGAGGTGGACTTGTGGAAGAAAAGAAGTATTTTTTTTGAGTTGCCTTATTGGGAGCATCACATATTACGCCACAATCTTGATGTGATGCATATTGAGAAGAATGTCTGCGAGAACATCATCTCGACAATTTTGAACATCGATGGTAAATCAAAAGATAATCTTCAAAGTCGACTTGATTTAGTTCACATGGGAATTAGGCGTGATCTTCATCCCCAAGTACTTCCTAATGGAAAATATTGGTTGCCGCCTACAATTTTTACAATGTCAAAGGAAGAGAGAAAATGTTCTTGCGGTGTTGAAAGATATAAAGGTTCGGATGCGTATTCATCAAATATATCTCGATGTGTAAGTCTTAAAGATCGAAGACTATATTCATTAAAATCACATGACTATCACATCCTGATGCAAGATCTACTTCCAGTTGCTTTACGGTGCTGTAAGTCAAAGAAGGTAACGTCCTGTATAATTGAGCTGTCCAATATAATGAAAGCAATTTGTGGCAAAGTTCTAAATGTTGAAGAACTTGAAAAAGTACAAGATCGAGCCATTTTGACATTATGCAATTTGGAGAAGATCTTTCCACCTTCCTTCTTCACTATTATGGTGCACCTTGTCATTCATCTCCCTCGTGAAGCAATAATTGGTGGGCTGGTTTTCTATCGTTGGATGTATCCAATTGAAAGGTGCTAATTTATTTCAAAGGCATTCACCTTTATACCTATAGTTACCAGTTTTGATAATGTTGTATATGGTGTTTAGGTTCCTAAGCAAATTGAAGTCTTATTGCCATAACAAGCGTTATTCGGAAGGATCAATTGCTGAATGCTACTTGGCAGAGGAGTGTATGACATTCTGTTCTAGATATTTAGATGTTGAAACAAGATTGAATAGACCAAGTAGAAATGTCGGACTCAATGATCCTAACTTGGACAAAACTTATTTATTTCAAAGTTATGGAGAACCAATCGGCAAAGTTGAAATTGTAGAATTAGATGACTGATCTTGGATACAAGCACATAGATATGTTCTTTTCCACCACGATGCACTTGAACAATTACGCAAGTAAGTTCTAGAATATGAACAATATTCTTCTTTTTGATTTGTTTATTTTTTAACGAAATAAACATGTGTTTAACATAGTGAGTACAAACAAATCTTAAGATCTCATCCACGCTCACGAAGATTACAACATCGCGAGATTAATAGGTTATTCGCAGAATCTTTT
Organism: Gossypium arboreum; assembly: GCF_025698485.1. Taxonomy (NCBI): domain Eukaryota; kingdom Viridiplantae; phylum Streptophyta; class Magnoliopsida; order Malvales; family Malvaceae; genus Gossypium; species Gossypium arboreum. Next base: position 7,017,994 of record NC_069081.1, read on the forward strand.
CATGAATGGTTAAGCCAAACGGTATGCAACTCAACATTTTGTTGACAAATAATAATGTTTTCTCATAACATTTATAATTACTCAATTTACTTTCAATTCAATAGGTTTGGAGTGGGAATATCGTTAATGACGGTTAAATGGCTTTCCCAAGGTCTGAATCGAGTAGTAAAAAGATATAGTGGCTTCATCATGAATGGATTCAGATTTCATACCAAATATCGCGAGAGATTGAGGAGAACTCAAAATTGTGGAGTAGTTGTTAATTCTTTAATTACAAGTTACGCTAGTGCTAGGGACAGTAATCCTGTCGAGGGAAATGTGGAGTATTATGGACTTCTAACCGACATTATTGAGTTGGATTATTATGGAAAATGGAAAGTTGTCTTATTTCGATGTGATTGGGCTGGTGCTAATCTTGCTCATGGAATTAAAATGATCAGTTTGGTTTTACAATGGTGAATTTCTCTCGATTAATTCACACCGGAGAACATTTGATAGACGAGCCGTATGTATTTTCTTCTCAAGTTAAACAAGTTTTTTACTCGAAAGATCCAATTGATGAGGGTTGGTACGTTGTACTCCGAAACACCCCTAGAGACTTGTTTGACATGGGGAATGGAAGTAGAGATGACATCGGTGAAAGATCAGAAACTTTGCCTTTTCCAGAACAAGACTTAGATGAAAATATCCCTAGTACTAGTACACAATTTCAAAGGTTCGTCAGGATGTAGACGAAGATATTTACGATTTATGATGTAGTAAGATTTTATGATTTTTTATTTATATGTATTGTTACAATATTAACATTGGTCATGTTATATAATATATTTACTATTATTGTTATTTCTTACTAAAATTTTATCTATTTTATGTGTTGCAGGAAAAATGCCTAGAAGAAGATTAAGAGATCTTAGTATTGTACAAAATACTAACAATTCGGAAGAAGTAAGTACTGAACAGCAGACAATTGTTGGATCTTCAGGCGTGCCAGAGACACTTGACGAGTCTGTGGAAATTCAAAGTAATGTTAAGTTTATTTTACAAATTGTATTAAATTTTATTACTGATTTATTTTTAAATTTCAATATAGTAATAATTTATTATTTTTCAGCTGAAAATGGTGGGACGCGCAGAGGTCGAGGACGTACGCTCCTAACAGATTTATATAACTTAAATTCTGTCGAGCGTGTCAAAGTAACTAGAAACAGCCATGGTCAGCCTGTTGGACAAGAAGCTCAACTTTTAGCAGGCTATTTGGGCATTATAGCACGAAATGCCAATATGTTGCCCATCAACTACGAATCATGGCATAACATGCCTGATAGCAATAAAAATCAAGCTCTCTCTAATATTAAGGTAACAAAACGTTAATGTAATTATAATACTTTTGTTTAAGTTTCATTTATATTTACTTCCTAAACTTGTGTTTTTTAGGATAGGTTTGCTTTAGAGGTCTCTGATGCCTATATCAAGAAGGCATTGGGTAAAAAATGGAGAGACAATAAAAGCATTTTGAAAAAAGAATATTTTAAAAAACCCATAAGCCTCGAAGAAAAATTGCAAAATGTCCCACCGGGAATGCTGAGGTACCAATGGGAAGATGCGGTTCGATTTTGGAATTCAAAGAAAGGAGAGGTATTATGTACTTGCATACTCTTAGTGTAACACCCCGTACCCGAGACTGCTGCCGGATTCAGACACGAGGGGTTAACGGCTTAAACCATTCATTTTCACAGTCCATTTTAAAAATTTCCAGGCAGTTAGCTAACTGCGTCACTGTCACTTTAAAAATCATATCTTGAGTTCCAAAACTCAAAAATCAGTTTCGTAATTTTTCCCTGAAACTAGACTCATATGTCCATCTACATAATTTTTTCTAGAATTTTTGGTCTGGCCAATTAGTACAGTTTATTAGTTAAAGTCTCCCCTGTTACAGGGTTCGACCACACTGACCTTCAGGCATTACGACTTGGATATCTCCCTGTACAGGGCCTCAATACTGATGCCGTTTGTTTCTATAGAAACTAGACTCGGAAAGGAATATGTACATATATGGAAAAACTTCTAATTATCTCTGGTTAATTTATAATGAATTTCCAAAATCGGAACAGGGAATCCAGAAACTGTCCTGGCCCTGTTCCGCGAAAACTTAAATATCTCCTAATATATTGCTCATATGATCATTTCGTTACTTTCCTATGAAAATATATTAGTCAAGGTTCAATTACATAATTTATTCACTATTTATTTCCATTCCTACTATTTTTAGTGATTTTTCACATCCACATCACTGCTGCTATCAGCATCCATTTTTAAGGTAGACTTTACCTATTACATAGTTTCCATGCCTCTTAATGAACATATACATTCAAGATGACTATAACATTACGCTCAAAACGTATATAAGCCATTTTCGCATGGCTATCCAAAGTTTTACATACCAAATTTCAACAAAACATAATAGCCTATACATGCCGAAATGTTCTCCTAGACCAACTAAGAAGAAAATACCAAAAGTTGCTAGTCGGTGTGATGACTTCGATGACAGTCCCGAATACGCAAAAAGTCGAGTCCAAGAAACCTAAAATAGGTGACAAGCAACCACCGAATGAGTATATAACTCAGTAAGTCATAAGCATTACACTACCATCCATTAATAAAATTTTCACAAGAGGAAACAACGAAATGAGGCTAAGTACTCCATCCATACCGAACTATGCCATAGTTTCTTAGACCTTACGATTCAATCTCATTCCAAGTCCTACATTGACATTTCATACGCTATTCAATAGAATAATTGAGGCATTTCCATACATCATTTTATTTTCGTTACAATCGCATAACTAAGCAAACTTTCACCTATTCCACGATGAACCTTATGTACGTGACTTCAATTATAATCATCACATAGGTTCAAAACTTACCACGCTCAACTCCAAATATAAACATAGCACCTATTAGCCATGAACTCAAGGTACTTACCCTTTCCGTTGTCCGAAATCGACTCGGTAAGGTCGCACCTTTAATATAAATAATTGATAGAAAATATATATATATAGTGGGTTCGCACACATAGTGCTTAATAATCAACCACGCACACTTAGTGCCATGTACTTTAAACTCGCACACTTAGTGCCATGCATTTCAAGCCCGCACACTTAGTGCCAATCTCACAACCGTGAACACTTATTGCCCGCACACTTAGTGCCGAAAACCAGCCACTCTATACGCTTCACTTCCTTTTTACATTCGACAATTTCATCTCTACATACATATACATTTGTATACATTTCATCTCATTAACCACAATTGCATAGGTATTACGATCATTTAAATCAATACCAACTATATGCTTAATGACTTACCTTGTGTTGGGTAAAATAATTCCAAGTCGGCTACTCGATGACCTTCGATTTCCCCTTGTTGGACGCCTCTCCTTTAGGATCTTGAGCTTAAACAAATAAATTAACTCATTCAACCACTTTGCTACATATATTGGTATTCACATTTTAATGATTTTATGACATACGGAACGGCATGGTAAAATTTTTATCTTGCTACCTTATGTTCTTAGCTATTCGGCTAATAACCATATGCTATCGCCCTACTATCAATAATTCAATCACACATGCATATATATATATATATGTCTGAATGTGCAAAGCTTAGACTCAACATCACCTATGCTCTTAATTTGATGGCCGAATATGCATACATATATACATGATATCAACTATACTATCATCTTTAATTCACCTAAACACAAATTTCATCTCATGAACACTTGAACGAATTCTTCCAAATCTAGCATGGCTTCACATATATTTATAACATCCTACAAATCCACATATACCACATTTCTACATAAATTTTCTTTTACTTTTCCACTACTTCCATTCACAACATCAAAAGCACCATACACATGTATCATTACAAAGCTTCACACTTAGCATGCAAATGACATCAACACAAATCCACCTTAGCCGAAACTTAACTCATCTTCATGCCTCCTCACCACAACATCAAACATTAATCAAGAAGACAACACCCATGGCCGAATATCATCTCCATCCCATAGCAAAGATTTAAACCATGGGCTAGGTAGAACTCAAACTAACAACTAAAAACATGCATGAATCTCATGGACAACATCAAACATACCTTAGTCTAGCAAACTACCATAGCTGATTTTCTCAAGCTCTCCCACCCCCTTCTTCTTAGAACATTCGCCAAGGAAGAAAAATGTGAAAGGATGGACACTTTTTTTTCCTTTGTTTTCATCATATTCCTTTTTTTTCATTATTTTATTCTTTCTAACATAACCACTAACCCAAAGATGTTTGCAACATGTTTCCACTCATAGCATGGCGGCCACCATGCTTAAATTTTGGGTAAATTGACATGCAAACCCATCATTTTCACAACATGCATTAATAGACCACTTTACATTTGCCTAGCACATTTCTAAATTTTCTCACACAAGTCCTATTTGATAAAATTCACTTACAATTAACAAAATCCAAACATGAAATTTTCACACATGCATATGTACATATAATGAGCATCAACTATGACGGTTAATTATTTTTATGACTCGGTTTAGCGGTCCCAAACCACTTTCCAACTAGGGTCAATTTAGGGTGTCACAACTCTCCCCACTTAAGAAATTTTCGTCCCAAAATCTTACCGTAAATAGGTTTGGGTATCGTTCTTTCATAGAGTTCTCGTGTTCCCAAGTAGCTTCTTCCATTCCGTGTTTGAGCCATAACACTTTCACTAACGAAACCCTTTTGTTTCGCAACTCTTTCACTTCACGAGCTAGGATACGGATCGGTTCTTCTTCATAACTCATATCGGCTTGAATTTCAATCTCGGAGGGGTTTATTACATGCGAAGGATCGGATCGGTAACGTCGAAGCATCGAAACATGAAAAATGTTATGAATCCTTTCAAGTTCAGGGGGCAAGATCAATCTATACGCAACTGGACCAATTCGTTCGGAGATTTCGTACGGCCCAATGAACCTCGGACTTAGTTTTCCCTTACGGCCAAATCTGAGTATCTTTTTCCAAGGTGAGACCTTAAGAAACACTTTGTCTCCCACCTGATACTCGATATCCTTTTGTTTTAAATCCGCATACGATTTCTGACGGTCTGTGGCTGCCTTCAGACTTTCACGAATTATTTTACTTTCTGCTCAAAGATCTTTAATCAAATCCACTCCAAAATTTTACTTTCACCGAGCTCGGTCCAAAACAATGGTGTACGGCATTTTCGACCGTACAAAGCCTCGTAAGGCGCCATCTTAATGCTTGACTAAAAACTATTGTTGTAAGCGAATTCAATCAAAGGTAAATACCATTCCCATGAACCACTAAACTCGAGGATGCAACATCTCAACATATCCTCGAGTATCCAATTATTCGCTCAGATTGGCCATCGATGGGATGAAATGCGGTGCTAAATGCATCTTAGTACCCAACGCTTCTTGTAACTTCTTCCAAAATCGCGATGTAAATCTTGGGTCTCTATCCGACACGATAGAAATAGGTACCCCATGCAATCGAACAATTTGGGAGATGTATAATTCTGCCAATTTATCGAGCGAAAAATCCGTACGGACAGGGATAAAATGAGCAGACTTGGTCAATCTATCAACAATAACCCAGACCGAGTCTTTCTTACTCTGAGTCAAAGGTAACCCAGATACAAAGTCCATTGTCACTCGATCCCATTTCCATTCGGGTATCATGATTGGCTGAAGTAATCCCGACGGCACTTGATGTTCCGCTTTTACTTGTTGACATATCAAACACCTTGAAACAAATTCAGAAATGTCTCGTTTCATACCCGGCCACCAAAATTGACGTTTCAGATCGTTGTACATTTTAGTACTACCGGGTGGACTGACATTCGACTCATCGTGAGCCTCATTCAAAATTATCGAAATAAGTTCAATTTCTTGGAACACATAATCGACTCTTGAACGTCAAGCAATCATTGTTGTCAATCCGAAACTCGATTCCTCATTCGAGGCACATTCATTTCGTTTAGCGACCAATTCAAATCGACTTTACGGGATTCAAGTATTTGATGAATCAATAATGGTTTGGCCTTTAATTTAACTACTAGCACCTCATCGGGTGAAACGGATAGGTGAGCATCTATCGCTCTCAAAGTAAACAGTGCTTTACGACTCAAAGCATCAGCCACCACGTTAGCCTTCCCCGGGTGATAACCAATGACAAGTTCATAGTCTTTCAACAACTCAAGCCAACGTCTTTGTCGCAGATTTAGATCTCTTTGAGTCATCAAATATTTAAGACTCTTGTGTTACGAATAAATATGACATCTCTCTCCAAACAAGTAATGTCGCCATATTTTCAAGGCGAACACTATGGCTGCTAATTCAAGGTCATGGGTCGGATAGTTTCTCTCATGCGGCTTTAATTGTCTCGACGCGTAAGCCACAACTCGACCTTCTTGCATCAACACACAACCTAGCCCAAGCAAGGATGCATCACTTGAATAACAAACTCCTTGCGGACTCACTGTACTAGCACCGGGGCCTCGGTTAAAGGTTTTTTAGTCGATCGAAACTTTCCGATAGTGTTCGACCATTCAACTCAACATCTTTTTGAAGTAGTTTTGTCAACTGCAGCTATCATCGAAAAGCCCTTTACAAAACGTTGGTAGTATCCGCAAGTCCCAAAAGCTCCTAACTTCAAGAATATTCCTTGGAGGTTTCCAATCGAGTATGGCGAAATTTTGTTCGAATCCACCACGACACCGTCGGACACCACGTGCCCCAAAAGCTAACCTCTCTCAACCAAAATTCACATTTATCAATTTTGCGATAACTCGCTTGTCTCGTAAAATTTGTAATACTAATCTCAAATGCTCAAGATGTTCAACTTCACCTTGTGAATAAACTAAAATATCATCAATAAACACAACCACAAACCGATCCAAGTATGGTCTCAATACTCGATTCATTAAATCCATAAATACCGCAGGGGCATTAGTGAGCCCAAACGGCATCACTAAGAATTCGTAGTGACCGTATCTCGCTCGAAAGCGCTTTGGGTATATCCGAATCTCGAATCCATAATCGATAATAACCCGATCTCAAATCTATCTTTGAAAACACCGAAGCTCCCTTTAGTTGATCAAACAAATCATCAATACGCTGTAACGGATATTTATTCTTTATTGTCACTTTATTCAGCTGACGATAGTCGATGCACAACCTCATGGTTCCGTCCTTCTTTTTCACAAACAATACTGGTGCACCCCAAGGTGAGAAACTTGGTCGAGCAAAACCTCTATCCGTCAATTCTTGCAACTGAGCTTTCAACTCTTTCAACTCGGTTGGTGCCATACGATACGGAGCTATCGAAATTGGCGTAGTCCTAGGTACAAGCTCAATGCCAAACTCTACCTCCCGAACAGTGGTAAACCCAGTAATTCTTCTGAAAACGTCCGGTATTCACAAACCACCGCACATGATTCGGTTTCCTTTCTAACTCTTTGTCATCAAGTACATACGCAAGGTTTGTTTCACACCCCTTTTTCACATATCTCTGAGCGGTCATTAAAGATATTATCGCTAGCACCCCCTTTAAATTAGTAGACTCAACTTGGACTACTTCATTATTTGTACTCCTTAAATCAATGGTTTTCCTTTTACAGTTCACCACTGCATCATGTACGGTCAACCAATCCATACCCAGAATAACATCAAATTCGTCAAACGGTAAAAGCATCAAATCAGCCGGAAAACAGGATTCTCGGATTATTAGAGGGCATTTCTTACATACTTTATCAACAAGTACGTATTGACCCAAAGGGTTTGACACTCGAATTACGAACTCAGTAGACTCGACAGATAGAGTCTTACTGAATGCTAAGGTTTCACATACGTATGAATGAGTAGAGCCAGGGTCAATCAATGCAATCACACTAGTATCAAAGAGAGTGAAAGTACCAGTGATAACATCAGGGAAGGATGCCTCCTCTCGTGTGCGAATGGCATATGCTCTAGTAGGAGTACGGGTCTCGGTTCGAACAGCCGTATCAGAGGCCCCTCTCTGACTACCACTCCTACCTCCTGAAATTCTCGGTGGTCTACCTCTAGCTATCATTCCACTAGGTCTTGCACCTTGCATCCTATTCTTCTCATCAAGCTCCGTGCAATCTCTAATGAAGTGGTCCTTCGAACCGCATCCGTAACAGGCCCTGTTAGTAGACTTACCCCAACATTCACCTATGTGTCGTCTTCCACATTGGGGGCATTCAGGTTTCTCTTGGCGATTATTGCCCACACTAGCTACCGAAGTAGCTCGGGAGTCTGTCGATAGTCGTGCTCTAATGGAAGTTCCCGCAGTCGTCCTCGATTTATTAGTGTCCTCCCTGAACTTCTTTACAGACGAGAATAGAGCTTTACCCATCGATCTTTTACGATAGTCTCTAGCTTTAAATTCAGCTTCTTCTTCTCCTTTCCAAGTTCTTCCGCCTTGCAGGCTCGTTCAACTAGTGTTACGAATTCTTTTATCTCCAAAACACCCACTAGTAGCTTTAAATCTTCATTCAATCCTTCTTCAAATCTCTTGCACATAGCAACCTCATCAGCCACACACTCCCGGGCATACCAACTGAGTCTTACGAACTCATGTTCGTATTTAGATACTGTCATATGGCCTTGCTTGAGTTCCAAGAATTCCTTACGCTTTTGATCGATGAACCGTTGACTAATATATTTCTTTCGAAATTCCGCTTAGAAGAAATCCCAAGTAACTCGTTCGTTTGGGACTATGGAAATCAAGGTCCTCCACCAATAGTAGGCTGAGTCTCACAACAAGGATATAGCACACTTTAGACATTCATCGGGTGTGCATGATACCATCGAACACCGAATGGTGTTATCAAGCGAACTCGGCCTTTCGGCATCATCAAGAACTATGGCCTTGAACTCCTCGGCTCGCGCTTCCTAATCAAGTCTACAGGTGGTTTACTCAAATCACGTGATCAAGAATCGATGGCATTACGGGCTCTTGGGTGGATTATTCAAATTCGGAATGGTTGGACAGTAGGAATGGTTCGGGCATATTGCGCGACCCACTCATTCATCTTGGTGAAGAAGGCTTGTTTTGCCCCCTCATCCTGATTATTTGCAGATGACTGAGGTTCAACAGGCGGTGTCCCTTGCGCAGGAGCAGCCGCTACACTTTCAATGTCATCCGCTAAGGGTCTCTCTACCCCGGGTTCCATTTGCTAATCAAAACAAAAATTTTAACCGTCAGAAGTCATCACATTATTAAGCACTAACATTAAGGCATGTATAGCTAGACTCATACACGCTATGGTAGTCCTAGAACCGACTAAACCATAGCTCTGATACCAAATTTATTGTAACACCCCGTACCCGAGACCGCTGCCGGATTCGGACACGAGGCGTTAACGGCTTAAACCATTCATTTTCACAGTCCATTTTAAAAATTTCCAGGCAGTTGGCTAACTGCGTCACTGTCACTTTAAAAATCATATCTTAAGTTCCAAAACTCGAAAATCAGTTTCGTAATTTTTCCCTGAAACTAGACTCATATGTCCATCTACAGATTTTTTTATAGAATTTTTGGTAGGGCCAATTAGTACAGTTTATTAGTTAAATTCTCCCCTGTTACAGGGTTCGACCACACTGACCTTCAGGCATTACGACTTGGATATCTCCCTGTACAGGTCCTCAATACTGATGCCGTTTGTTTCTATAGAAACTGGACTCGGAAAGGAATCTGTACATATATGGAAAAACTTCTAATTATCTCTGGTTAATTTATAATGAATTTCCAAAATCGGAACAGGGAATCCAGAAACCGTCCTGGCCCTGTTTCACGAAAACTTAAATATCTCCTAATATATTGCTCATATGATCATTTCGTTACTTTCCAATGAAAATAGATTAGTCAAGGTTCGATTACATAATTTATTCACTATTTATTTCCATTCCTACTTTTTAGTGATTTTTCACATCCACGTCCATCGCCGCTATCAAGATCCATTTTAAGGTAGACTTTACCTATTACATAGTTTCCATGCCTCTTAATGAACATATACATTCAAGATGACTATAACATTACGCTCAAAACGTATATAAGCCATTTTCGCATGGCTATCCAAAGTTTTACATACCAAATTTCAACAAAACATAATAGCCTATACATGCCGAAATGTTCTCCTAGACCAACTAAGAAGAAAATACCAAAAGTTGCTAGTCGGTGTGATGACTTCGATGACGGTCCCGAATACGCAAAAAGTCGAGTCCAAGAAACCTAAAATAGGTGACAAGCAACCACCGAATGAGTATATAACTCAGTAAGTCATAAGCATTACACTACCATCCATTAATAAAATTTTCACAAGAGGAAACAACGAAATGAGGCTAAGTACTCCATCCATACCGAACTATGCCATAGTTTCTTAGACCTTACGATTCAATCTCATTCCAAGTCCTACATTGACATTTCATACGCTATTCAATAGAATAATTGAGGCATTTCCATACATCATTTTATTTTCGTTACAATCATACAACTAAGCAAACTTTCACCTATTCCACGATGAACCTTATGTACGTGACTTCAATTATAATCATCACATAGGTTCAAAACTTACCACGCTCAACTCCAAATATAAACATAGCACCTATTAGCCATGAACTCAAGGTACTTACCCTTTCCGCTGTCCGAAATCGACTCGGTAAGGTCGCACCCTTAATATAAATAATTGATAGAAAATATATATATAGTGGGTTCGCACACATAGTGCTTAATAATCAACCACGCACACTTAGTGCCATGTACTTTAAACTCGCACACTTAGTGCCATGCATTTCAAGCCCGCACACTTAGTGCCGAAAATCAGCCACTCTATACGCTTCACTTCCTTTTTACATTTGACAATTTCATCTCTACATACATATACATTTGTATACATTTCATCTCATTAACCACAATTGCATAGGTATTACGATCATTTAAATCAATACCAACTATATGCTTAATGACTTACCTTGTTTGGGTAAAATAATTCCAAGTCGGCTACTCGATGACCTTCGATTTCCCCTTGTTGGACGCCTCTCCTTTAGGATCTTGAGCTTAAACAAATAAATTAACTCATTCAACCGCTTTGCTACATATATTGGTATTCACATTTTAATGATTTAATGACATACGGAACGGCATGGTAAAATTTTTATCTTGCTACCTTATGTTCTTAGCTATTCGGCTAATAACCATATGCTATCGCCCTACGATCAATAATTCAATCACACATGCATATATATATATATGTCCGAATGTGCAAAGCTTAGACTCAACATCACCTATGCTCTTAATTTGATGGCCGAATATGCATACATATATACATGATATCAACTATACTATCATCTTTAATTCACCTAAACACAAAATTTCATCTCATGAACACTTGACCTAATTCTTCCTAATCTAGCATGGCTTCACATATATTTATAACATCCTACAAATCCACATATACCACATTTCTACATAAATTTTCTTTTACTTTTCCACTACTTCCATTCACAACATCAAAAGCACCATATACATGTATCATTACAAAGCTTCACACTTAGCATGCAAATGACATCAACACAAATCCACCTTAGCCGAAACTTAACTCATCTTCATGCCTCATCACCATAACATCAAACATCAACCAAGAAGACAACACCCATGGCCGAATATCATCTCCATCCCATAGCAAAGATTTAAACCATGGGCTAGGTAGAACTCAAACTAACAACTAAAAACATGCATGAATCTCATGGACAACATCAAACATACCTTAGTCTAGCAAACTACCATAGCTGATTTTCTCAAGCTCTCCCCCCCTTCTTTTTAGAACATTCGGCCAAGGAAGAAAAATGTGAAAGGATAGACACTTTTTTTTTTCCTTTGTTTTCATCATATTCCATTTTTTTTCATTATTTTATTCTTTCTAACATAACCACTAACCCAACATGTTTGCAACATGTTTCCACTCATAGCATGGCCGGCCACCATGCTTAAATTTTGGGTAAATTGACATGCAAACCCATCATTTTCACAACATGCATTAATAGACCACTTTACATTTGCCTAGCACATTTCTAAATTTTCTCACACAAGTCCTATTTGATAAAATTCACTTACAATTAACAAAATCCAAACATGAAATTTTCACACATGCATATGTACATATAATGAGCATCAACTATGACGGTTAATTATTTTTATGACTCAGTTTAGCGGTCCCGAAACCACTTTCCGACTAGGGTCAATTTAGGGCTGTCACACTTAGAAATATTTTGATTTATAGTATTTACTATATACGTAATAATAATTTCATTATGTAGGACCGTGAGCGAGTTGGAACAAGCAAGCAGTAAAAAAACAAAAATTTACGCATGCAAAGAGGGTCGAAAAGTTTTGCTTGTGTAGCTCAAAGCCGAGGTACTATGGATTTATTAAATCTATCAAGTATTAATAACTTTTACTATTAAATAATATTTTTACTACTATATTGTAGGAAGTTTCGTCGGTCAAAAGTTGGACGCCTTCAACTTTTGACATTACACAGTGAAAAAGATGGAACTCCGATGTCATCCGAGGTCATGCGAAATTATGGTATATTTAGCAAATAAAATTGATTCATTATAAATATTTATAATATTTACTTATAATGTTTTAATTAGTCGTTTTTATTAGTGTAATTTAAATAATGTTATGTTGTATTCTTTTTATTGTATATTTCGTTTCTAACTCTTTAACCGATTTATTAGGAGAAACTTAAAGATAAAAGGCGTAGTATGAAGCGATCGCTTCAATCGATAGTTCGATAATTTTGAGGATATTGATAATGTAATTATTAATGAAGTTTTGGGTCCTGAAAGGTATGGTCGGGTTAGATTTCAAGGATCCGTGTTAACCCGACCCAATATTTTGGATCCACCTCACACCAATACATGCCTTCCGAGTCAAAGTCAAGTCAAGTTCGAGGTTAAAAGATCGATAGTTCAGATACAAGCTAGCACAGATGAGCAAATTTCTCAACTTAGAGCAGAGGCAAGAATGAGGGAGGCGGAGGCAAGAAGAGAGGAGGCGGAGCGAACAGAAATACAATGAACTCCAAAGAAGAGCTTCATCTATGATGACTATGTTCCACCAATTTCAAAATCCGCCATCATAGACATGTTTTCTTGTAAATTTTAACATTATTTTAAGAATATTTTGAATATTCATTTCCAATTTATATAATATATTTTTCAGATAATTTTGTATTATTTAAATTTGCGTGTTTTGGTTGGGTTGGATTTTATGGTAGATTTGTTGTTTTTTATTGAATTTCTTGCAGGAGGGTTGGATATAGGTGTAAAAATATATATTGCAAAACTGGGCAAATTAGCGGCGTTTTTTTGCAAAAGCGCCGCTAAAAGTATAGGTCTATAGCGGCGTTTTTCTACAAAAGCGTCGCTAAAAGTACAGGTCTATAGCGGCATTTTTTTACAGAAGCGCCGCTAAAGCTATTGGTCTATAGCGGCGCTTTTGTAAAAGTACAGGTCTATAGCGGCGTTTTTTAAAAAAGTGCCGCTAAAGTTCTTGTCCTATAACGACTTTTTTAGAAAAACGCAGCTATAGACCTGTACTTTTAGCGGCGCTTTTGGAAAAAAACGCCGCTATAGGTCCTGGTCTTTGGCGGCGTTTTTTTAAGAGCGCCGCTAAAGGTCCTAGTCTTTAGCGGCGCTTTTATAAAAAACGCCGCTAAAGATCGTGGTCTTTAGCGGCATTTTTTTCTAAAAAACGCCGTGAACTTTTGTGGCGCTGCATATAGTGACGTTTTTTGCGGTGCTTGGGAAAGCACCTTTAAAAGTATTAGCGGCGCTTAGAAATGCCGCTAAAGGCAAAAAAAAAACGCCGCTAAAAGTCTATTTTCCTGTAGTGGCTGTTGCAATTGCAAAGAATCCAGTTTTCCATGGAAGGACAAAACACTTCAACATTGAGCTTCATTTTGTAAGAGAAATGGAGCAAGCACAGGAAGTAAAACTGGTTCATTGCAGTTCTGAAGAGCAACTAGTTGACATTTTGACAAAAGCCCTTAGTGTGTTAAGATTCTTACAATTGAGAGCTGAAATGGGAGTTAGCAACATGCTAACCAAGGAGGAGTGTTGAAGTTGGTCAGCAAGTAGCACTAGGAGCAGCCAAGAAGTAGGTCATGCAACCTGAGCCATGCAGGAGCTGCTGAAGCAAGTGTAGCTATTGATTTTTTGTTCATTTTGTAACCTTAGTTTGATGTAATGTAATTTTGTCCATTTTGAACTATGTTAGATTTATGTTTGATGTAATTTGATTGGGATTGAGCTGTTAACCAGCCTTGTTCATGTGTACAAGCTTGGTTTTCAAAGTTTCAATGTATTAGTGGTAGTAGGTATTGATTAGGTGACCTTATACTGATTTTGACAAGCTGAATGCTTGGTTTTATGTATTAGCATTATGCCATTATTCAATCTAATGAAAAATTATCAGATTTCCTTCAATATACTCTCAATTCTTCATTGCTTTAGCTTTTAATTCTATTTTGAATTCTGTTTGTTTCTTCTGCAAGTTTCGAGCCTTGTTGCTCAAGTCTTAGCTGATCTTGCTTGCTTATTGCTCATTACACCAACAAATGTTCATGCAATGTCTCCCCTCTACCATCTCTCCAGCTCACTATCCAAGCACTTTAATATATATATCCTTATCATTTCTTTGCACACGTTGTAACTATCCTAGTTGCCAATGCAAGGAAGTTGGTGACATTTTTCAAATATATTAAGAAAAAACAGACAACCAATTCATTATTTCCACCTGTGTGTTAGCACTTACCATTATTTTTCATGCAATTTGATAACCAAGTAAAGAAGGGTCTGAAGTTGAACAAGATCCACTTTTTGATCCTTGCTTCCTTTTCCCGTAACATAAGAAAATTTTATGATTAACATAATATCAAATTAGCATCTTTTCATTGCCATCTTCCATGAGATAAACTGACGGCCATGGAGTTTTTAATTTTTAGCAAGTCTTCCATTGTCTTCAGTGGGACAAGAGGAATCCTGGCAGCTCACATATTCATAGAAATGTTTCCTGAGATATTCCAAGATACCAGTTGTGATGATGAGGCTCTATAATTCAACATGGGAAAATTAAAGGTAGGTTTAAGTTACTGGGATTGGGGTGTAAGTTTTGGATATTAGCATGTGCTGGATAAAAGTATTTTTCAAGTTTTTTCTTGCTCGTGGTTGAATATGTTTGAAGTAAAAAATTACTGCAACCATTTTGGAAATATAACTAAATGATTTCACAAGAGGTAGAATTTTGAGAAAGAAGATTGTATAATCTTTGTATTTCTTTTCTATTGTATAACCTCTGTAAAATTACAGTATATATGTACAACTGCGATGCCAATATTTAATAGCTGATGATATTAAGAACAGTAACCCTAGTTTTGATCATACGCCTGGAGAGGGTTTCAAGGCCTTCTTCAAGATCTTGGATGCTCAACTCTGAGCTTTCAAGCTCCTTTTGCACGTTCTCGACATGCTTCATGTTTTCGGATTTGATGCAGGAACGCACTGTAGCTTCAGCACTCAAAATTTCATTTGCTTTCTGTTCTTCCTCGCATATTACTTTCTTCTGGTGCATTAGCTTCGAAACCAGCGACCAACGGCTCGATTTTGATTCTGCCTCTGGCCCTGAAATAAAGGACAATACAGATTCTAGCACGCTGTTGGTAATTGCTTCTACATCTCTTAAGACGTTAATCACAGCTCCATTCTCTCCAGGAGTGCTGAGTTTATTCTGTATATGCTTCAAGTTCTTTAAGGCCTTACAGATTGCCTTTTTCATGGCTTTCCTAGATGTCAAGTATTTCCTAAGCTCATTAGCAAGCCCTTCGGCTCCACGTCTTCTGCGCAAAATTGATTGAAGCTCTTGTGTGCATTCCTTTGTCTGCAACAAGGCATCCTTAGCAGTGGTACATACATCCAAGAGCATGAGAGATCCAATCAAAAGCTCTTCAACCATTTCCCTTTGCTTATCTTGGGCTAGAGCTTGTTGGGTGAGGGGAAATTGAAGCAATACATCAACACATTCATGCAAATCCTGAAGACCACTTAGATTGTGGCCTATGGATGATGATGTAGAGGCTGATTGAGATGCCCTCAATCGGTTCAAGTTCTCGTCGATTTGTGAAACGATGGGGTGTTGGCTTGAGGGCAAGCTGTTTGATCGAGCATGGTAAGAGGCTGCCATTTTCTTATTATGCAAAAGCGATATGCGTTTTCAACTCTGCTTAGCTATTTGCTGTAGTCCCCTTACCATCTGCTCAACATATATATTACAGGTTGAGGGCAGACACGAGGAATCTCAACCATTTTAAATATCAATTGGAAGCAAGCAAAATGAACTAACTCGATCTCGATCCCCACAACTATCGCCAAAATGTTTCTGCTGTGTCTTCTCTCCACAATCACAACAACTCATCACCCTTCGGTAGCAACAAACACTACTAGTTTTCAATGCCATAATATCCATATATACAAATATTATACAATAATGCGCAGGGTGGTACTACATTCAATGCCTTATATTAATGAATCATTTGCTTTTAACTTGTCTCGTCTTCTTCTTGTTATTGCTGTCTTGTTGATTAGGTTCTGCAAGGAGGCAAGATCCGCTTGTTTCTAACAATTTATTTTTTTTATGCAGCAACACATGTATGGGAATGAAATTATTTCTTTATTATTATTACTACTGTTTTTTTAGCCAATACGAGTCCTTTAGCTGGTTTTGCATCTCAACATGATGTGTTCATCTCCTGACCCACAACCAGCATCAACATTTTCAAATTCATTAATGTCTCTTCCTGTTTGCTATTCGATTCTGGAAACTAACAACCAGCTGGTCTTCTTTCATTGTTCTTTTGGCCCTGAGAGAAGGGACAACAAATTCTCAAACATGTAACAAGTCACGGTTTCAATCTCCCTTACCAAGTTAACCATTGCCTTGCTATCATCATCATCTCAACAAGAGAAAAACTTTTTCTGTTTCCGAGCTCTTTACATTTTTCAATGAATTTTGGATATGGGTTCTACTAAATTTGGTCTTCCATTGTTTATCTATCTTTAACTATATATACAAGTACCAACTCTCTATATATAAATGTAAGTCCTATTACTGGGAATTTCAAACGTCCTTGAAGTGATATCAGGCACATCATGTGATTCAATTAAAAGAATTCGAGATTGGGCGAAGATCGAAAGGCCTAAATGCAAGGTGAGATTGTTTAATTTCATGCAAAATTTTGCATGTGGAGGTTGGAAGCCAATGAATCATTTGAATTTAGTAATTTAATTCTGTAGCTTTTTTTTGAAATTAAGTTTATTTATTATTTTGTCTAATATGTGTTATATGTAACACCCCTAACCCACATCCGTCACCGGAACAGGGTTACAAGATGTTACCGAAGTTTAAGGAATAATTATACAGCAATTCCATTATTTACTTATATTCACATCAAAGCTATCCACTAGAGTCATAGTCACTAAATTATTTATATCTGGAGATACAGAACTCAAAATTAAAATCCATAAAAATCATTTGAAACTAGACTCGTATATCTTTCTACCATAAAATTTTCAGAATTTATGGATTAGCCAGAAAGTACAGTTTATTCTTAAAGTTTACCCCTGCTCTGCTATTTGATAATTTCGACCTTTCTTTACTAAAAATTAATTATCTCATAGTACAGAATTCTGGTGATGTTTTTGTTTGTTTTTTTTTTTGAAACTAGACTCATTTATAATTCTAAGAATATAAATTATAACCCACAATTATTTTTCTACAATTTTTAATGATTTTCCAAAGTCAGAATAGGGGAGCTCGAAATCACTCTGACCTTGTCTCACAAAAATTCAAATATCTTCTAATATGAAAGTCTTTTGCTTACACCGTTTCTTCTATGTGAAACTAGATTCAATAGGATTTAATTTCATATCTTATTAAACTTTTAATTCAATTTCCATAATTTATGGTGAATTTTCAAATTCAAACTACTACTACTAACCAAAAACTGTTTTAGTACAAAATATTGTTAACTAGTTTATAACATCTTTACTTCATTTCATTTAAACTCTATACATGCCATATAAATCTTTAAACATAAAACAAAAGCTAGCAGAATTGATCTGAATAGTGTGCCTTGTTGTGTTGATCTGATCTACCAACTTCTCTTCAATTCAATCTACATAAAAATATCAAACACACACAAGTAAGCTTATTGAAGCTTAGTAAGTTCATAGGTTTAAAAGTAATGCTTACCAATCATAATATTTCCAAACAATAACAAAACATTTACTATAGTTCCCTGCCATCCACAACCATTGTTATAATACTTCACATAGTTGAGCTCAACATTAACAACTACTCAATCTCTTTCATTTGGTTCACTCCTCTTGTATTACTTATTATCAAATTAGGAAACTATGAAAAATAAAATAAAATAAAATAAATAAAATAAAGAACACACAAATTTTACGTGGAAACCCTTTCGGGAAAAAAACCACGGGCGGAGGAGAAGAAAATTCACTATGTCGAAAAATTTGAATCAAATACAAGAGGAATAGACTATGTCTATTTATAGGCTTGCAAAGCTATATTCTAGTAGGATTGAAACACCTTATCCTAATTAATATAAAATAGATGGAGTTTAATAAGGTTTAAAAACCTTATTCTAAAATAAAATAAAAGAAGTCTAGTTTTATATGGATTTTACTTTTATTTTATTTTCCATCGTATTTTATTTAAATAAGAATTTGGGTCACTTAATTCTAACAATCTCTACCTTGACACAAATTCTCAATGAACAAGTTCTTCATCGCGAACTTTCAATAAACAAGTTCTCCACTTCTTCCATAAAACCCCTTAAGGGTTTAACTTCAACAATGAACACCAACCAAGTCTAAGCAATGCTCAAACTTGGTTATAGGAAGTGACTTAGTCATCATATCTGCAGGATTTTCATGAGTACTAATTTTGCTCACAACAATATCACCACGAGCAATAATATCACGAACAAAATGATACCGAATATCAATGTGTTTTATTCTCTCATAAAACATTTGATCTTTTGTAAGAAAGATGGCACTCTGACTATCACAAAATAATGTGTTGATTTGAAGGTCTTCATTGAGTTCACTAAATAGTCCCTTCAACCAAATAGCTTCTTTACAAGCCTCAGTAATCGCCATGTACTCAGCTTCAGTGGTAGACAAAGCGACTGTAGTTTGCAAAGTGGCTTTCCAACTAATTACACAACCTCCGATTGTAAAGGCTAACCTGTGAGAGATCTTCTTCTATCAAGGTCTCTAGCAAAATCAGCATCAACATACCCTATAACTCCATCTTTAGTTCTTCCAAATTGTAAGCAAACATCAGTAGTGCCTCGTAAGTATCTTAAAATCCACTGAACTGCTTTCCAATGTTCTTTACCGGGATTTGCCATATATCGCTAATCTGACCGATCGCATATGATAAATCTGGATGTAAACAAACCATATCATACATGAGAGATCCCACTGCACTAGAGTATGGAACATGTGACATGTACTCAATCTCATCATTTGATTGAGGAGACAAGGCCGATGAAAGTCTGAAATGGGCTGCTAAAGGAGTACTAATAGGCTTAGCACTCTGCATATTGAACCTGCAAAGAACTTTCTCAATGTACCCCTTCTGACTTAGGTACAATTTACTTGCTTTTCTATCTCTGATAATCTCCATACCAAGTATCTTCTTTACTGGTCCTAAATCTTTCATCTCAAATTCTTCACTTAGTTGGGCTTTAACCTTTCTTATCTCTCATTTATCTTTTGCTGCTATCAACATGTCATTAACATAAAGAAGTAGATACACAGAAGAACCATCACTGTTTTTCTTACAGGAAACACAACTGCTAAACTACTTCTTTTGAAATCATGAAAAGTCATAAAGGAATCAAACCTCTTGTACCACTTGTCTTGGTGACTATTTCAAATCAGAAGGGACTTTCTCAAAGAAGAAAACATAGTCCTCTTTTTACGAGACTATAAAACCCTCTCGTTGTTGGATGTAAATATCTTCCTCAAGTTCTCCATGCAGAAATCCAGTTTTTACATCTAACTGCTCAAGCTCCAAATCATGCATGGCCACAATACCAAGCAAAGCTCGAATCGAACTATGCTTAACAACTGGAGAGAACACATCTGTAAAGTCCACTCCTGGAATTTGATTGTAACCTTTTGCAATAAGCATTGCTTTATATCTAGGTTCTTCAACTCCCAGGGTCCCTTCTTTCTTTTTAAACACCCATTTACAACGAACAACCCTTTTACCTTTAGGAAGTTTCACAAGGTCCCATGTTCTATTTTTGTGGAGTGATTCCATCCCTTCTTGCATAGCAAACATCCACTTTTCTGAGTCTTCACAGCTAACCGCCTCAGAATAATTAGATGGCTCTTGATTCGCATCTATATCTTCAGCCACATTTAAAGCATAAGCAACTAGATCAACCTCGGCATACTTCTTTGGAGGTTTAATTTCTCTTCTAGTTCTATTTTTGGCGATAGAGTATTATGGTGAAGAAGCAACTCTATTCTCAATTTTTGTTCTAGCTTGAGGAGTTGACTCTGTATTAATCTGATGCTCCACCTGCTTTTGATTTCTTTATTGGAAGAGTCTTTAAGAGATAAGTTAGGTAGCATAGCGCTTTCATAAAAACAACATCTCTGCTAATCACAACTTTTCTATTTTCAGACACCATAACTTATACCCTTTACACCAAATTTATAACCAAGCAAAATGCATTTAATAGATCTCGGTTCCAATTTTCCATTATCAACATGAGCATACGCAGACACCCAAAAATCTTTAAATCGTAATAATTAGCGGGATTACTGACCATACCTCTTGTGGAGTCTTTTCTCAATGGCAACGGATGGAGATCGGTTGATCAAAAAACATGCAGTAGAGGCCGCTTCTGCCCAAAATGCCTTCGGTAAGTTGGCATTTGACAACATACATCGAACCTTCTCCATGATCATTCTGTTCATTCGTTCTGCAATGCCGTTTTACTGTGGAGTATAACGAACTGTCAAGTGTCTCATGATCCCTTCTGACTTGCACAATCTATTAAACTCATCAGAACAAAACTCTAAGCCATTGTCTGTGTGGAAGTATTTTATCTGTTTTCCCTTCTGTTTTTCAATCATAATTTTTCAAGACTTAAATGCGGAAAACACGTCGCTTTTCTGCTTCAGGAAAAACGCCCAAACTTTTCTGGAAAAATTATCAATAAAGGTTAGCATATAATTAGCTCTACCTCTCGAAGGCACTCTGGATGGCCCCCACAGATCAGAATGAATATACTCCAACGTTCCCTTCGTGTTATGGATTCCTTTAGTGAATCAAACTCTCTTTGCTTCCCAAAACACAAGGTGCTCACAAAAATTCAGTTTGCAAATTCCTTGCCCATTAAGAAGTCCTCTTTGCTTAATTACGCCATGCCATTCTCACTCATATGCCCTAGGCGATATGCCAAAGTTTAGTAATATCATCATCGACAAGGAAGAGGAAGCGACAATTGCATCACCAAGAATGATAGAACCTCAGAAACATATAACTTGGAAATCTTTCTCGCCCTTTCATCACAACAAGTGACCCTTTGAAATCTTTAAAACCCCACTTTCACCGTATCTGCACTTTTGAATCAAGAGTACTCAACGAAATTAAATTTCTTTTCAATTCGAACATGCCGCACGTCACTAAGTGTTCTGACAACTCCATCAAACATCTTAACTTTAATTGTTCCAACACCTGCGATTTTACACGAAGCATTATTTTTCATCAAAACAACACCTTCAGATATTGTTTCGTAAGTTGTAAACCAATCCCGATTGGGACTCATGTGGAAGGTGCAGCCTGAATCAAGTATCCACTCCTCACTTATGCAGCCTGAATCAAGTATCCACTCCTCACTTACTTTAGAATCATTGACAGAAGTGACTAGAAGTTCACCATCGCTGTAGTCTTCTACAACATCAGCTTCACTAAAATTTTCTGGTTGTTTTCCCTTTTGATTTGCAGCCTCCTTTTTAATCTTATTTTTTAGCTTATAGCACTCAGATTTAATGTGCCCTTTCTTCTTGCAGAAGTTAAAAGTTTTACCTCTATTTGAAGACTTTGATCTACTCTTAAATTTACCACGAGGATTCCGTTCCTGTGTCCTACCACGATCATCATCAGTATTCCGATCTTGTCGCCCACAAACAATGAGACCCTCTCCCTAAAAGTCGGGTTTAACCACAAGATGTTTCATATTATCATACGAGGTTAAAGAATCATAAACCTCATCAACTGTGAGAGACTCGCGGCTATATAAAATCGTGTCTCTAAAGGTTGAATAAGACAGAGGCAACGAACAAAGTAGAATCAACCCTAGATCTTCCTTATCATACTGAACCTCCATGGCCTCCAAGTTTGAGAGAATTTCTTTAAACACTGTTAAGTGTTCGTGTACAGACGCACATTCCTCTAAATGATGAGCATAAAGACGCTGCTTCATATGCAACTTGCTTATTAGAGTTTTTGACATACATATTTGTTCTAGCCTCTTCCATAATGCAGTGGCAGTTTTCTCTTTCATCACATCCTGCAAAATTTCGTTGGACAAATGCAGATGTAATTGTGTTAATGCCTTTCGCTCCTTACGCTTCTTCTCTTCATCTGTTAATGTCGAAGGCATCTTATCTATCCCTAGCAGGGCATCTTCCAAATCCATCTGTGCAAGAACTGCTTGCATCTTAATTTGCCACAACGCAAATCCGGTGTTGCGATCCAACAGCGAAATTTCATACTTCAAAGACGCCATTACCGTGATCGAGATGAATAACCCGGAAGCTCTAATACCAATTTGTGAAAAATAAAATAAAATAAATAAAATAAAATAAAGAACACACAAATTTTACGTGGAAACCCTTACGGGAAAAAAACCACGGGTAGAGGAGAAGAAAACTCACTATGTCGAAAAATTTGAATCAAATACAAGAGGAATAGACTATGTCTATTTATAGGCTTGCAAAGCCACATTCTAGTAGGATTGAAACACCTTATCCTAATCAATATAAAGTAGATGGAGTTTAATAAGGTTTAAAAACCTTATTCTAAAATAAAATAAAAGAAGTCTAGTTCTATATGGATTTTACTTTTATTTTATTTTCCATCGTATTTTATTTAAATAAGAATTTGGGTCACTTAATTCTAACAGAAACAGCTTATGAAATTTAGTAAGTCATTATTCAGTGCCACGATTCACAACTCAATATGGTTTTCCTCGTTGAAATACCATACCTACATTTCACAACTCGGTATGGGAAATTTCATACCTACGTTTCTTAACTCAGTATGGTTAATACCATACCTACATTTCACAACTTTGCTATGGATCAACCATGGTCTTATCTATCAATTCATCACATGTCACGATACGAACATACTCAATCCTTCGTTTTTCCCAATTTGAATTTCCACTTTTATTCTTTCATTTTAACAAAATTTTCACAATCCCACAGCAAATTCATATATAATAACACATTATATCATTCAATCATTCACAAATAAACATCTAAATTCAACCATATGAACTTACCCGGCTGATTTGTAGAAGATTTCAAAATCTAGAAACTATTCCGTAACTTTTTCTTTTCCTTGTTCGTCTTTGGATTCTTGATCTATAATATAAAATATTTTCACTCATTAGCATTTATTTCATTTTTATTTCACTTCACAACTTATGCTCTTCAACTTTTGAAATTACACTTTTACCCCAAAATTTACAGTTTTTACAATTTAGTCCCTGCTCAATTCACCCATCAATTGAACTAATTTTTCTCAATTAACACTTTATTTTATCATTATAAACTATTTCACAACCTTTTATATTCTGAATTTCAACACCAACCTCTAATTCACAACTTTTTCACAATTAGGTCCTAAATACCATTTTCTATCAAAATTACTTAATAAAACCACCTTAATATGAAATTAGAACTTAAATTTCATAAAAATTCATCATAAACTTCCCTTAATCAGCTAGGGTAACTTCCAATTTCACCCACTGATGGTCGTAAAACTAACTAAAAATTCAACTAAGGCAAGCGCACTTATCGAACAGTAGTATAGTTGAGGTCAACCATATGTCTTAGAATGCTCGAAAAACCTATAAATAGTGATTTTTTAAAGTTGGGTGTGAAATCTCGTGAAAACGAGATGACCTACCACGTGTCTATGTGGGTCACATGACCGTGTGGCTGGTTTGTGTGCAATGGGTCAGCTCGTGTTTTTCCTGTAGCTTGCTCCAATTTTTCGATATTTGCTCATTTTTCGCTCTCAAGTGCTCTATTAAGCATCAAAACATGTATGTAAAGGATTAGGAGCATAAAATTCACAATTAACATCGAATAATCACCCAAAAACTCATTAAGAATGAGGTTAAAACATGTTACTTTTAGAACTTATCAATAATCAAATTGCAAACATGTATAATTCCATTCATAAGAATTCTTTTCAATCATTTTGTTGCCATTTAATACCGTTTTCATTTCTATCTTCATCTAGAGAATTATAATAAAATTGAAATCGGATACATGATACTGATTTTCTCACACAAGCTTCAAGCTAAAGTTGCTCTCACAAGTTTCAGAGAATCTGCAATAGATGCTAGATCTCAATTCATCATATTAATCCTTGATCAAACACTTGTTTTCCTTTTTGGGACCCTAATGGTATGCTTTTCGTATCCTAATTGATTACTAAGTTCACACGAGCACCGTTATAGTTTTTGTACCATTCTAATCCTTGTAACAATATCATATACATATCATCTAATCATATAACATTTCACATCCATTCCATACCATGCGCCTATTCGTATTTTTCATATATTTCATATTTTAAGATTTAGGCCATTAGATGGCAAAAGACATTATATTCATAACAATTCAAACTAGAAAGCAAAACAAAAAAAAATAATGAATTAATAAAGTAAGTCCCATATGAATTTACTTGGCAGAAACAACAACAACGAATAAGATGTCGATAACTAATACAAAATTTTGCGTTTTCCTCAATTATCATTTGATTGATTCAATTCCTGATCTATACGATAATTCATTTCAATTTATCAATTCCAAATACCTTATTTCATCTTATTATAAAAATAAGTCACTTCAATTTCACTTTTCAAATATTTCCTAAAGTTTTGAATTTGATTCAATTTAGTCCCTAAAATTGAGATTGCCATAACTTTCAAATTTGAGTATCGATTTTGAAACTGGTCTTAGTTTCATCCTTTTATAACCCTATATTATACAAAATTGTAGAAATATTATACCATTTTCAAAATTAATGCATTTTAGTCCTTATTTTCAAAAACTAGCAATTAAATTTACAAACTTGTCATTTTTCACTTCTAAGCTTAAAATCAAATAATTTAGCACCAAAAACTTCAATAAATCAAAAATGAAAAATTTTGAAAACTTTAAAGGTTTTACAAATTGTGCACAAGTTAGCTAAATCAAGTTTCTGGGACCTCAGAAATATAAAAATTACAATAAACAGACTTAAAGTCACTTACCAATTTAGGGACCAAAGTTTGAAAGCTTTGAAACCCTTTTTCTTCTTCTTAGATACGGTGGGGAGAAGATGAACATGAAAAATTACTATTTTTTTTCTTTGATTTATCTTTTATACTAAGATTAAACTTTAATTAATTATAATTAACTTAATTAATTAATATTTAACTAATGTTAACCTTAATTAGCTAATTAAGTGGATGATAGTTGTCCATCACCACCATTCACTATGTTAAAAATCACTCAATTGATCAAGTGGTCTTCAATTAATTAAAATTCATAGCGAAAATTTTTTACCACTTTTAGAATTTAGTTCTTGTACCATAATTAACTATCAAATTGATAAATTAATGGATCAAACTTTAATTAAATTTTATAGTAACCTCATAAATGTTAAATAATAATATGGAAGGACTCGAATATCAAAAATGGGGTTTCGAAACCATCATTTCTTACACAACTGAAAAATGGGTTATTATAGACTCTGCCACCAATTGCATGCTTTCGCTTTCATTCACCATCTCCCGCGGGTCTTGGCCTTACAAGTACGACGTTATACATGTATACCAAGTGTTAAAGTTCTTATTATTGAGTTTCTTAACTCCACCGATGGCATGAAGGCTGCTGATTTTGCCAAGATGAGACACAACAAACAATATAAAAACCTAGCACAGATACCAAAATGAGGAACACATAGCAGATAATAGAGGAAAACAATAAAAATAAGGGAAGCTGAACTAAACTGATAGATAATTTCTAAAATCAATTGAGTGCCTTATATAGGCTTACACCCCATTACACCGCACTACCCTTAAAACTAGGGACACATCCCATGACAACCCACCGTGCTAGAAAACAAGAACAACTGATCAAATTAAACATTGACTAAAGAATCAATTAACAAATCAACAGAAAACAATTAATCAGAGCAATTGACCAAACATAAGCAACATTAACAATGTTGGTGTTGCTACTTTAACACGATATAATGATTCAAAACCATCATTGTTAGGCCGCTCAAGATGATAGAACATGCAAATATTCAAAGCCATCATTGTTGGGCCACTCGGGATGGTAGAATATGCAAACAGTAAAATCATCATTATCAAGTCATCCGGGATGGTTGAATGTACAAGTTCTACATAGAATGTTGATGAAATTGGTATGTTGTGATAATTAGTTGTGTATAAATTTACATCTAAAAGTTAAGTTCTTTTTTTTATTTGAGTTGCTTAGGTGTTTAGATCTTACTTAAATTTGATAAAATTTAGGCCCTTTATATTTATTTATTTTTTAGGTTTTAATTAGAATTTTAGGTATTTAGCAAATTTAAATTTAACTTTAGACTCAGTTTTATATTTTTTTTTTGGTTTATTGATTTCGCAATTTAGGTCTTTAACTTTTACGGTAGAAATGAGAACTTTACCATTTAGTCACTTTTCTTACCATTTTTGAAAAGATCTAGTCTTTATAGACTAGAAGACCAAGTGGTGCATAATTTCAGTTGCGTATTCTACTGTTGCGACAACTGTTTCACCATGCTTCTGCATATTTCAACAACAGTGCAGTTCTTGCGTTTTGCTACGTGATTTTGCTCAGATGTATAAGGTGTTGTGAACTCTTTGTTTGTTCCATTTGCCCCACGAAAGGTGTTGAATTCAGTTGTCATAAACTCACCTCCCTTACCTATTTGGAGAGTTGTTTTGTTCCTACTACAATTCAACTATTTGTAAAAACAAGGGATTTGCACGCAATATGTGCATGTTGCACATGTTGGCAACAAACAGAAAAATGGGTGGAGTTTATTATATGATTATCTTGTTGCGGCAGAGGGAGGAAATATCTGCATGCAAACTTGATAATTTCTACACATATTGCCAACAAATAGAAAAAAAAAAGAGAGTGGAGTTTAATGGTTGATATTTGGCAACAAGCTGGCCTCACCATTTTTCATTAATTGAAACGTGTGATAGATTTGAATATAAGCTTGCTGTTATCACTATTAATGCATACATCCGTGTGAATGGATTGATTATTGTTTAATTTAGAGACAAAAGGAATCCTACCAGCCTCAAACTTGATAAATTAATTGCATCATATATAAGAAGAAAGTAAAATACCAAAACCCAAGGTTAACTTTGTTTCATTACTATCTAGTACAAAAACCCAAGGTTAACTTTGTTTCATTACTATCTAATTACTGTTTTCTGTAACTTTTTTATTTTCTCTAGAAGAAAAGAAGGTCAAAACAAATGCTACTGAGAGAGGAAAAATAACAGGGAGCTTTTGTCGTATGGAAATGGAAAAGAGTATTTCATTTATATGCATGTATACATGTATGTATGTATGTATGTATGTATGTATGTATGTATGTATATTTGATTTCTATACATGATGTAATCCAAAATTGGGTTTGGTTTTTTACAGGGTAAGGATGTTAAGAAGCAAGACTCTTACTTTGATCATACACTTGAAGAGGCATTCAAGTCCATCTTCAAGATACTGAATAAACAACTCCAAGTTTTTTAGCTTGTTTTGCATATCAAGATTTATGATATCAGATTTGGTTATTCCGAAGGATTTCAAAGTAACATCAACCTTTTCGAATTCATTCACGTTTCTTCCAGCATCTTCACACGCTATTCTTCTTTGATGCAATAGTTTCGAAACTGATAACCAACTTCCAGGCTTTGGTCCGGAGATGAAAGATAACAAATCCTCAAACATAGAACAAGTCACTGCTTCAATCTCCTTCAGTATGCTAACAGTTTCTGAAAGTGAGACTGTGTTTTTCCTTTGTATGATTTTCAAGTTTCCCAATGACTTGTGGATAGTCTTTTTGGCAACTTTCCTAGAGCTCATGTATTTCCTCACTTCACTTACAATTTCGGCTTCACCGATTTTACTTTGACACAAAGTCAATTGAAGTTCACTTGCGCTTTCTTTTGTTTGCAGCACAATATCTTTAGCAGTGCTGCAAAGGTCGAGGAGTCTAAGAGAACCATTCAACAACTCATCAGCACATTCGTGGGCTAAAGCATGGTGGGACAGAAGCAATTGAAGAAACTTAACAACACAATCATACAAATCTTGAAAGCCATTTAGTTTATGGCTTATTGATGATGATGAAGTAGATGCCTCTTCAGAAGCCCTCAATCTATTCAAATGCTCATTAACTTCTATTGCTAGTGGGTGTTGTGTAGATGAGCGGGGAAAACTGTTGGATCGAGTGGCTGCCATTTTTTTTGTTCTAAGCAAAGAAGCCTATTTGTTGAATAAACGTTTCTTGCAATTTTCACTGAAATACTAGGCATCTGCTCCCAAGTTATATATATGTATATTCATATCTATCCATAAAGACAAAGGGAATCTCAAATGCTTCTTCTATCTGCTAATGTTGACATGATTAATTAAGATCTCGATCAAAGGTTGGTAGCAATGTTCATGAAATGCCTCCCCTCTACCATCTCTCCAGCTCACTATCCAAGCACTTTAATATATATATCCTTGCCATTTCTTTGTACACATTGAAACCATCCTAGTTGGCAATGCACGGGAGTTGGTGACATTTTTCAAATATATTAAGGAAAAACAGTCAATTGATTCATTATTTCTACGTATGTGTTAGCACTTACCATTATTTTTCATGCAATTTGTTGTTGAAGTTGGCCTGCATGCAGCATAAGAAGCAGCCAAGGAGTAGACCAAGCAACATGAGTCATGCGATAAAGTGTGGAAGATCAAGCTGCTGGAATATCTCCGGATGAAGTACATGCAGCTCTAAAGAAAAGGATCAAGCTGTTGTATTATTACCGGATAAAGTATGCATACAGCACATGAAGCAGCCAAGGAGCTGACTATGTAGCATAAGTTATGTAGATGAAGTATGAAGAAGCAGATCAAGCCGCACTTACAGCACATAAAGTACATGCAACTACTGAAATTGATGCTACTGTTCAATTTCGGTTTCATTTTGTTACATATGTAATATTTTGTAACTTAGTTAAATTAGAACTAAGTAGGTAGTTTATTTAATGTAATTGGGTGCTGATAAGATTGATAGATCAGCTAACCTAATTATGCAAGTTGTGATTTGCAAGTTGCAATGTGTAAGTTGTGCAAGTTGTGCAAGTTGCAATGAAGCCTAAAAATAGTAAGTGAAACCTGTCAAAGCTGATCAGCTTATAACTGGTATATGTATTGGCATTATGCCATCTTTTTTAATCAATGAATTTCAACAGAAATCATTCAAGAAAAATACTTTCTCAATTTCTGCTTTCTTTCACCAAGTAAAATTTTGTTTATTTATCCTGCAAATATCGAGCCTTTTTTAAGCTCAATCTTCCTTCATTCTTTATCCGGATTTATTATGTTGTTGCTTAAGTTTTTCACCGAGCTTCATACTTCGTCCGGATAAATTGTTCAAAAACCCAACAATTGGTATCTAGAGCCAAATTCTTAGTGGACCTGTCATATTTCAATCCTTAAAACCATGTCTTCCTCAGGATTCTCACCAGCGCCACCATCAGTGTTCAATGGAGAAGACTACCACATATGGGTAATAAAAATGAAGACTTACCTACAGAAATTTGACCTATGGGAGGTTATCAAATCAAAAGTTGAACCAGCACCTCTTAGAGCCAATCCAACAGTGGCTCAAATCAGACAACATTCTGATGAACTAACTAAAAGGCACAAAGCCATGTCTTGCATCCAGAACAGTGTGTCTAACGTGATTTTCACAAGAATCATGGCTTGTAAGTCACTAAAGCAGGCCTGGAATAAGATGAAGGAGGAGTTCCAATGGACTGAAAGAACAAGGCAGCAACAGCTACTGAATTTAAGAAGGGACTTTGAAAACTTGAAGATGAAGGAGGAAGAAACAGTGAAGCAATACTCTGACAGAATCATGGCTGTAGTAAACAACATAAGGCTACTTGGAGGACAATTTAGTGAAGTAAGAATTGTGGAGAAGGTGATCTCAACCTTACCTGAAAGGTATGAGGCAAAGATCTCATCTCTTGAAGACTCGAGGGAGTTGACCAGCATCTCATTGACAGAGCTAATCAATATTCTTTATGCTCAAGAGCAAAGGAGAGCAAGTAGACTGGAGGAGCATCAAGAAGGTACCTTACAAGCCAAAACCAGACTAGCCTCAAGCTTCTCTAGATACAAGGGGAAGAAAACCTGGTCAAACAAGCCAAAGACAGATGGTGCAAGAAAATATCCATCTTGCCCACACTGTAAAAGGCTAAGTTATTCGAGTGAAGTATGTTGGTTTAGGCCTGATGTGCAGTGCAAAATCTGCAAAAAGATAGGCCATGCAGACAAAGTTTGCAAAAACAAAGGCAAACAGAGGCCAAATCAACCTCAACAGCCAAGAGTTGAAACTCAAGTGGCAGAAGAAGAAAGTGATCAAGAAGAATGAGTCTTTGATGTCTCTTGCTCAGCTACTAAAAGAAAAGCCACAAAACGATGGCTAATTGACAATGGTTGCACAAACCACATGACCCCTATTACTGTTATCTTCAAGAAAATTGACAGAAGCTTCAAAACATGGGTGGAGGCTGGAAATGGACACTTCATCAAAGCAGAAGGCAAAGGAGATGTGCTGGTTGAAACTCCTACAGGTATGAAACTTGTTTCAAATGTACTTTTGGTGCCTAAAATAGATAGAAACATGCTCAGTATAGCTCAATTGCTAAAAAGGGGCTATTCTCTGGTGTTCAAAGGCAAGGAGTGCCTAATCAATGATCCAAATGGATCCAAGCTCATGTCAGTGACCATGGCTGACAAAAGCTTTATGGTGGACTGGAAAAAGGGTACAGACAGTGCCTACACAGCTGCTCGGGATGAATCCAAGCTGTGGTACAAAAGACTTGGCCTTGTCAATTACAACTCAATGACTCAGCTAACCAAAGAAAATTTGGTTGAAAACTTCACCAACTCAGTTGAAAAGGAAGAAGTTTGTGAAGTATGTCAGCTAGGAAAACAAGCACGACTACCATATCCTACAAACAAAGCATGAAGAGCTTCTGAAAGACTGCAACTTGTACACACTGATGTGTGTGGTCCAATGAAGACTCAATCTCTGAGTGGCAGCAAGTATTTCATCTTATTCATTGATGATTACTCGAGATATTGCTGGATTTATTTTTTGAAACAAAAATCAGAAGTGGCTTCAGTATTTTTGAAGTTTAAAGCTGCAGCAGAGACTGAAATAAGTTGCAAGTTGAAGACATTAAAGTCTGATAATGGGACTGAGTATGCTTCATCCGGGATACATTCGTTCTGTGATAAAGCAGGCATCAAACACTAGCTCACCAACACTTATACACCTCAACAAAATGGTGTAAGTGAAAGAAAGAACAGAAGCTTGATGGATATGGCCAGGTGCCTAATGTTTGAAAGAAATTTGCCTAAGACATTTTGGGCAGAAGCAGTTAACACTGCTATTTACCTCCAAAATAGGCTCCCAACCAAGGCTTTGGCTCAGAAAACTCCATTCAAGGCCTAGTTCGGATTCAAACCATCACTAGCTCACCTAAGAGTCTTTGGATGTGTATGTTACACTAATGTTCCAGCAGCAAAAAGAGACAAGCTTGATAAGAAAGCTCAACCTGGTATTCTGATGGGCTACAGCAGTATCAAGAAGGGTTATAGGATACTTGATCCTTCAACAAACAAAGTCTTTGTAAGCAGAGATGTAGTATTCAATGAGAAGTCAAGCTGGAATTGGGATAAAAATGAACCAGAGGCAGTCTCTGAAGATCTTGCAACAGATCAAGCTGAAGCTAATCAAAATGGTCCTAAAATGGACATTGATGATGAACCAGTTAGAGGCATTAGACCATTGGCTGAGATTTATGAAAGAGCTGAAGTAGCTGCTGTTGAACCATGCTATTTTGAAGAAGCTGAAGCTCAACAAGGATGGAAGTAGGCCATGCTCAATGAGATGGGCATGATTGATAAGAATCAAACTTGGGATTTAGTTCCAAGACTAGCCAACAAGAAGGTTATTGGAGTGAAAAGGGTGTTTCGAGCCAAGCAAAATGCTGATGGTAGTTTGAACAAACTCAAATCAAGGCTGGTTGTAAAGGGATCAGTCAGAACTATGCAGCATGCAAGCCAAGGAGGAGTGTTGAAGTTGGCCTGCATGTAGCATAAGAAGCAGCCAAGAAGCAGACCAAGCAACACAAGTCATGCGGATGAAGTATTGAAGATCAAGCTGGAAAATCAAGCTGTTGGAATATCTCCGAATGAAGTACATGCAGCTGTAAAGAAAAGGATCAAGCTGTTGTATTATTATCAAATAAAGTATGCATACAGCACATAAAGCAGCCAAGGAGCTAACTATGTAGAACAAGTTATGCGGATGAAGTATGAAGAAGCAGATCAAGCCGCACTTACAGCACATAAAGTACATGCAACTACTGAAGTTGATGCTACTGTTCAATTTCGGTTTCATTTTGTTACTTTATTTAATATTTTGTAACTTAGTTAAATTATAACTAAGTAGGTAGTGTATTTAATGTAATTGGGTGCTGATAAGATTGGTAGATCAGCTAACCTAATTGTGCAAGTTGTGATTTGCAAGTTGCAATGTGCAAGTTGTACAAGTTGCAATAAAGCCTAAAAATAGTAAGTGATACCTGTCAAAGCTGACCAGCTTATGACTAGTATATGTATTGGCATTATGCCATCTTTTTTAATCAATGAATTTCAATAGAAATCATTCAAGAAAAATACTCTCTCAATTTTTGCTTTCTTTCACCAAGTAAAATTCTATTTGTTTATCCTGCAAATATCGATACTTTTTTAAGCTCAATCTTCCTTCATTCTTTATCCTGATTTATTACGTTGTTGCTCAAGTTTTATACTGAGCTTCATACTTCCTCCGGATAAATTGTTCAAAAACCCAACAAATTTGATAACCAAGTAAAGAAAGGTCTGAAGTTGAACAAGATCTACTTTCTGATCCTTCCTTCCTTTTCCCGTAAAATAAGAAAATTTTATGATTAACATAATATCAAATTAGTATCTTTTCATTGCCATCTTCCATGTGATAAACTGACGGGCATGGAGTTTTTAATTTTTAGCAAGTCTTCCATTGTCTTCAATGGGACAAGAGGAATCTGGCACTCACATATTCATAGAAATGTTTTCGAGATATTCCAAGATACCAGTTGTGATGACGAGGCTCTATAATTCAACTTGGGAAAATTAAAGGTAGGTTTAAATTATCGGGATTGGGGTGTAAGTTTTGGATATTAGCATGTCTTGGATAAAAGTATTTTCAAGTTTTTTCTTGCTCGTGGTTGAATATGTTTGAAGTAAAAATTACGCAACCATTTTGGAAATATAACTAAATGATTTCACAAGAGGTAGAATTTTGAGAAAGAAGATTGTATAATCTTTGTGTTAGAATTAAGTGACTCAAAATTCTTATTTAAATAAAATACGATGGAAAATAAAATAAAAGTAAAACCCATATAGAACTAGACTTCTTTTATTTTATTTTAGAATAAGGTTTTAAACCTTATTAAACTCCATCTATTTTATATTGATTAGGATAAGGTGTTTCAATCCTACTAGAATATGGCTTTGCAAGCCTATAAATAGACATAGTCTATTCCTCTTGTATTTGAGAGTAAAAATTTTTCGACATAGTGAATTTTCTTCTCCTCTCGCCTGTGGTTTTTTCCAAAGGGTTTCACGTAAAATTTATGTGTTCTTTATTTTTATTTATTTTATTCTATTTTATTTTTCACAAATTGGTATCGAGCTTAGGGTTATTCATCTCGATCACGGTAATGGCGTCTTTGAAGTATGAAATTCATTGTTGATTGCAACACCGATTTGCGTTGTGGCAAATTAAGATGCAAGCGCTTCTTGCACATGGATCTAGAGGATGCCCCTAGGATAGATAAGATGCCTTCGACATTAACAGATGAAGAGAAGAAGCGTAAGGATCGAAAGGCATTAACACAATTACATCCGCATTTGTCCAACGAAATTTTGCGGGATGTGATGAAAGAGAAAACCGCCACGCATTATGGAAGAGGCTAGAACAAATATGTATGTCGAAAACTCTAACAAGCAAGTTGCATATGAAGCGGCGTCTTTATGCTCATCGCTTGGAGGAAGGTGCGTCAGACACGAACACTTAACAAAGTTTAAAGAAATTCTCTCAAACTTGGAGGCCATGGAGGTTCAAGATGATAAGGAAGATCTAGGGTTGATTCTACTTTGTTCGTTGTTCTGCCTTATTCAACCTTTAGAGACACGATTTTATATAGCCGCGAGTCTCTCACAGCTTGATGAGGTTTATGATTCTTTAACCTCGTATGATAAGATGAAGCATCTTGTGGTTAAACCCAACTCTCGTGGAGAGGGTCTCATTGTTCGTGGGAGACAAAACCGGAATGTTGATGATGATCGTGGTAGAACACAGAACGGAATCCTCGTGGTAAATCTAAGGGTAGATCGAAATCTTCAAACAGAGGTAAAACTTGCAACTTCGCAAGAAGAAAGGGCACATTAAACTGAAAGTGCTATAAGCTACAAAATAAGATTAAAAGGAGGTGCGAATCAAAGGGAAAACAAATTAAAATTCGGTGAAGTCGATGTTGTAGAAGACTACAAACGATGGTGAACTTCTAGTTGCTTCACAATGATTCTAAAGTAAACGAGGAGTGGATACTTGATTCAGTGCACCTTCCACATGAGTCCCAATCGGGATTGGTTTACAACTTATGAAACAAAGATTCAAGGTGTTGTTTTGATGGGAAATAATGCTTCATGTAAAATCGCAGTGTTGGAACAATTAAAGTTAAGATGTTTGATGGAGTTGTCGAATACTTAGTGACGTGCGGCATGTTCCGAATTGAAAAGAAATTTAATTTCGTTGAGTACTCTTGATTCAAAAGGGCAGATACACAAATGAAAGTGGGTTTTAAAGATTTCAAAGGGTCCCTTGTTGTGATGAAAGGGCAAAGAAAGATTGCCAAGTTATATGTTTTATGTGGTTCTATCATATCGGTGATGCAATTGCCGCTTCCTCTTCCTTGTCGATGATGATATTACTAAACTTTGGCATATGCGCCTAGGGCATATGAGTGAGAATGGCATGGCGAAATTAAGCAAAGAGGACTTCTTAATGGGCAAGGAATTTGCAAACCGAATTTCGTGAGCACCGTGTTTTTGGGAAGCAAAAGAGAGTTCGATTCACTAGAGGAATCCATAACACGAAGGAAACGTTGGAGTATATCCATTCGATCGTGGGGGCCGTCCAGAGTGCCTTCGAGAGGTGGAGCTAATTATATGCTAACCTTTATTGATGATTTTCCGAAAAAGTTTGGGCGTTCTTCCCAAAGCGTAAAAGCGATGTGTTTTCCACATTTAAGTCTTGGAAAATTATGATTGAAAAGCAGACGGAAAATGATAAAATACCTCCGCATGCATAATGGCTTAGAGTTCTGCTCGATGAGTTTAATAGATTGTGCAAGTCGAAGGATCATGAGACACTTGACGATTCGTCATACTCCACAAAAAAACGGCGTTGCGAGCGAATGAACAGAACGATCATGGAGAAGGTTCGATGTATGTTGTCAAATGCCAACTTACCAAGTCATTTTGGGCGTATGCGACCTCTCATCGCATGTTTTTGATCAACCGATCTCCATCCGCTGCCATTGAGAAAAGACTCCACAAGAGGTATGGTCCGTAATCCCGCTAATTATTCGATTTAAAGATTTTTGGGTGTCCTGCGTATGCTCATGTTGATAATGGAAAATTGGAACCAAGATCCATTAAATGCGTTTTCTTGGTTATAAAGTGGTGTAAAAGGCTATAAGTTATGGTGTCCTGAAAATAGAAAAGTTGTGATTAGCAGAGATGTTGTTTTTGATGAAACCGCTATGCTACCTAACTTATCTCTTAAAGACTCTTCCAATAAAGAAAACCAAAAGCGGTGGAGCATCGATTAATACGTAATCAACTCCTCAAGCCAAGACAAAAATTGAGAATAGAGTTGCTTCTTCACCGCAATACTCTATCGCCAAAAACAGGACAAGAAGAGAAATTAAACCTCCAAAGAAGTATGCCGAGGTTGATCTAGTTGCTTATGCTTTAAATGTGGTGAAGATATAGATGCGAATCAAGAGCCATTTAATTATTCGAGGCGATTAGTCTGTGAAGACTCGTAAAAGTGGATGTTTGCTATGCAAGAGGAGATGGAATCACTCCACAAAAAGCAGAACATGGGATCTTGTAAAACTTCCTAAAGGTAAAAAGGTTGTTCGTTGTAAATGGGTGTTTAAAAGAAAGAAGGGACTCAGGAGTTGAAGAACCCGGATATAAAGCAAGGCTTGTTGCAAAGGGTGACAATCAGTGCCATCTTTCTTACAAAAGATCAAATGTTTCATGAGAGAACAAAACACATTGATATTCGGTATCATTTTGTTCGTGATATTATTGCTCGTGGTGATATTGTTGTGAGCAAAATTAGCACTCATGAAAATCCTGCAGATATGATGACTAAGTCACTTCCTATAACCAAGTTTGAGCATTGCTTAGACTTGGTTGGTGTTCATTGTTGAAGTTAAACCCTTAAGGGTTTTTGGAAGAGGTGAAGAACTTGTTTATTGAAAGTTCGCGATGAAGAACTTGTTCATTGAGAATTTGTGTCAAGGTGGAGATTGTTAGAATTAAGTGACCCAAAATTCTTATTTAAATAAAATACGATGGAAAATAAAATAAAAGTAAAACCCATATAGAACTAGACTTCTTTTATTTTATTTTAGAATAAGGTTTTTAAACCTTATTAAACTCCATCTATTTTATATTGATTAGGATAAGGTGTTTCAATCCTACTAGAATATGGCTTTGCAAGCCTATAAATAGACATAGTCTATTCCTCTTGTATTTGAGAGTAAAAATTTTTCGACATAGTGAATTTTCTTCTCCTCTGCCCGTGGTTTTTTTCTCGAAAGGGTTTCCACGTAAAATTTATGTGTTCTTTATTTTAATTTATTTTATTCTATTTTATTTTTCACACTTTGTATTTCTTTTCTATTGTATAACCTCTGTAAAATTACAGTATATATGTACAACTGCGATGCCAATATTTAACAAATTGATGATATTAAGAACAAGAACTCTAGTTTTGATCATACGCTGAGAGGGTTTCAAGGCCTTCTTCAAGATCTTGGATGCTCAACTCGAGCTTTCAAGCTCCTTTTGCACGTTCTCGACATGCTTCATGTTTTGGATTTGATGTAGAACGCACTGCAGCTTTAGCATTCAAAATTTCATTTGCTTTCGTTCTTCCTCGCACATTTCTTTCTTCCGGTGCATTAGCTTGAAACCAGCGACCAACGGCTCGATTTTGATTCGCCTCGGCCTTGAAATAAAGGACAATACGGATTCTAGCACGCTAATGGTAATCGCTTCTACATCTCTTAAGACGCTAATCACAGCTCCATTCTCGCCAGAGTACTTGAGTTTATTCAGATATGCTTCAAGTTCGTAAGGCCTTGCAGATTGCCTTTTCATGGTTTTCCTAGATGTCAAGTATTTCCTAAACTCATTAGCAAGCCCTTCGGCTCCACATCTTTTGCAAAAATTGATTGAAGCTCTTGTGTGCATTCCTTTGTCTGCAACAAGGCATCCTTAGCAGTGGTACATACATCCAAGAGCATGAGAGATCCATCCAAAAGCTCTTCAACCATTTCCCTTTGCTTCTCTTGGGCGAGAGCTTGTTGGGTGAGGGGAAATTGAAGCAATACATCAACACATTTATGCAAATCCTGAAGACCACTTAGATTGTGGCCTATCGATGATGATGTAGAGGCTGATTGAGATGCCCTCAATCGGTTCAAGGTCTCGTCGATTTGTGAAACGATGGGGTGTTGCCTTAAGGGCAAGTTGTTCGATCGAGCATGGTAAGAGGCTGCCATTTTCTTGTTATGCAAAAGTGATATGTGTCTTCAACTCTGCTTAGCTATTTGCTGTAGTCCCCTTACCATATGCTCAACATATATATTACAGGTTGAGGGCAGACACGAGGAATCTCAACCATTTTAAATATCAATTGGAAGCAAGCAACATGAACTAGCTCGATCTCGATCCCCACAACTATCGCCAAAATGTTTCTGCTGTGTCTCCTCTCCACAATCATCACAACTCATCACCCTTCGGTAGCAACAAACACTACTAGTTTTCAATGCCATAATATCCATATATACAAATATTATATAATAATGTGCACAGTGGTACTACATTCAATGCCTTGTATTAATGAACCATTTGATTTTAACTTGTCTCGTCTTCCTCTCGTTATTGCTGTCTTTTGATTAGGTTCTGCAAGGAGGCAAAATCCACTTGCTTCTAACAATTTATTTTTTTTATGCAGCAACACATGTATGGGAATGAAATTATTTCTTTTATTATTATTACTACCATTTTTTTAGCCGATACGAGTCCTTTTGCTGGTTTTGCATCTCAACATGATGTGTTCATCTCCTGACCCACAACCAGCATCAACATTTTCAAATTCATTAATGTCTCATCCTGTTTGCTATTCGATTCTGGAAACTAACAACCAGCCGGCCTTCTTTCATTTTTCTTTTGGCCCTGAGATACGGGACAACAAATTCTCAAACATGTAACAAGTCACGGTTGCAATCTCCCTTACCAAGTTAACCATGGCCTTGTTATCATCATCATCTCGAAAAGAGAAAAAAAATGTTCTGTTTCCGAGCCCTTTACATTTTTCAATGAATTTTGGATATGGATTCTACTAAATTTGGTGCTTCATTGTTTATCTATCTTCTACTATATATACAAGTAACAACTCTCTATATGTAAATTTAAGTCCCATTACTAGGAATTTCAAATATCTCCACATTTGTTCCTTCTTTCCCGCTTTAATTAAAAAAAAAATTCTTTTGTATTTTTCATTGCTTATTATTTTATCAAGTCTAGCTAAATTTCAGTCTAGCCTAAGGGTAACAAAAAATTGGTGTTGGAATTGTGAGATTTGAAACGGCACTTCATCTCATGTTTGCCTTGATATTCACTTTTTTCTCTAAATTACGAGAAAGATAAAGATGTCTCTTAGTATCACTTTTGGCTTCATTTCGAGAAAGACTCCTTGTTCGATGCTTTGAACAATACACGGTTGTTAAACATAGCTTGATCCGTAATTGTCATTTTATTTCATTGAAGAACAAATCGGCATGGTTTGATTGGGTGTGCAATTGGATGATGTCATGGGAACTAGCTATCTAATTTAAATGGTCTGTGCAATTGATAGCGTTAATTAAAGTCAGGTTTTCTTATTCTCAAGGCTGTCGAATAATTTAAATGTTCTCGACCCCTCGAAAATCTTGACAGAAATGAAAAATGACTATGAACATCTTTTGACTTTTTCGATGGAGAAGCTCAAAACAATCTAG
Organism: Gossypium arboreum; assembly: GCF_025698485.1. NCBI lineage: Eukaryota > Viridiplantae > Streptophyta > Magnoliopsida > Malvales > Malvaceae > Gossypium > Gossypium arboreum. Next base: position 7,058,209 of record NC_069081.1, read on the forward strand.
TCATACTCCGTTTATCGGAATCTCAGAGCTTCATTTTGGCCTGTTTCTTTCTGTTGCACATGTCTTCCATCTTTTGTGCTCTTTCAGATAAAATCACAAACTCTTTCGATTCAAGTGCTCCCACTAACATTCAGATATCTTCGTTCAGACCCCAATCGAAACAGATGCACATTTCATCTTCTGTCGGCACAATCTCTCAGGCGTACTTACTAAGTCGGATGAATTCTCATTCATACTTTGCCACATAGTCTAAAATTCTCCCTTCAATTCTAAAAATTCTCCCTTTTTTTCTTTTTAAGGTACCATCACCTGATATATTTCTTATTGAATTCATATAGAAAGAAAAGGGAAACAATGGATAACCATATGGAATCCTTAGTAAGTCAATATGAAATTTACTTAACTTACCATGTTGTCAGGTCGTGTGGATTCAATTAGGCTGTGTGGGTTTATTGTTCGCTTCTCCCACGACTATGCCAAGGGGGTGTGTGGGTTACACGATCATGTCACCGTGCCATGTAACTCTCTATGACTATATGTGTCAAGAGAAAATTAAAAAAATTTTGACTCCAGTATGCACATAGTCCATGAAGCCCCCGTGTGTCTAAGTAGTATGTCCCACATGGCCATGTAGTCAGCCTATGTGGATTACTCCAGACCGTGTTCATCTCCTAACCCACAACTAGCATCAACATTTTCAAATTTATTAATGCCTCTTCCTACTTGCTATTCGATTCTGGAAACTAACAACCAGTTGGTCTTCTTTCATTGTTCTTTTTGTTGGCGTTTTATCAGCAGGAAAAGCAGAAAATAGGAAATAAGGAATAAAGTAGCAAGATGCATGAAACATTGTACTTGCTCACAAACGTGCAGCAAGGAATGAAAAATCGATTTTTATTACCATAAATAAAGTAATACATGACTTTTATAAATAATATTTTCTACCAAACACAACTACTACCACTAATCAGTTTAGTAATTGTGAGACATTGCTTTTACACTAAAACAAGCATATCAAATAATTTATTCAGCTACCTAAACATATTAAGCTGTCATCAAGCTTGTTCATTTTCAACCAAACAAAAGTACAATGTAACTAAACAAGAACTTGCAATTGCAGCAATCATACGACCTGCAGCATACATACAAGCTGCAAGCTCTTCAACAAAATCATTATAGCAGCATGGTTGGCCACTTTTCTACACTTCTCCTTGGTATCCATGTTGCAAATATCAATTGTCAATTTTTTTAGCTTGGCAGTCCCAAGATGCTTTGTCTCAAGCTGACCCTACTCAAATAATTCATCTACAACCTTAGTCGTATTCTCAACCAAATCTGAGTCGCACATCTAACTATCCCAGTATTTTGTGTCAAATTTTTTCTTCATATGGAGTCTTGCTTACACTAACTTTGACTTGCATTTAGACTATCTTCCATTTTGGCTTGCACTTAGACTGTCTGCCACTTTGACTTTCACCCACTTTTGGAGTGCACTTAAACTGTCTGCCACTTTGACTTGCATTTAGAATCTCCGCCACTTTGGCTTGCACTTAGACTGTCCACCACTTTGGCTTGCACCCACCTTTGGCTTACATTTAGATCATCCACCACCTAGCTGGCAATTTTTTGGCTTGTTCTTACTCCATCAACTCCTCATTCAGGTTATCCCAAGATTTTTTAGAAGTCTTACATGGGTGAGCTGCTATGGTCTTAACAATCATCCCTCAAACATAACAAGCTTTGAGAACTTCTGTCTTTCTTAACAAGCAACAAAAGCAAAATCAATAGCCCTCAAAGACTTAGGCGCACGATACCAATTGTTGGTGTTTTATCAGCAACAAAAGTAGAAAATGGGACAAAGAACAAAGTAGCAAGATGCATGAAACATTTTACTTGCTCACAAATGTGCAACAAAGAAGGAAAGGCTGATTTTCATGACCATAAACAAAGCAATACATGACTTTTATAGATAAATTTTTTCTACCAAACACAACTATTACCACTAATTAGCCTAATAAGCTATGAAACATTGCTTGTACACTAAAACAAGCCAACCAAACAAATTATTCAGCTACTTAAACACATCAAGTTGTCATCAAGCTTGTTCATTTTCAGCTAAACAAAATTACAATGTAACTAAACAAGGAACTTTCTATTGTAGCAGACATATGTGCTGCAACATGCATACAAGCTGCAAGCTCTTCAACAAAATCATCACAACAACTTGGTTGGCCACTTTTCAACACTTTTGGCCTTGAGATAAGGGACAATAAACAACCTAAAGAGATCCATGCAACAACTCATTAATGCATTCATTGTATTTTTCTTGGGCTAAAACTTGGTGGGAAAATGGCAAACGAAGCAACTTATCAACACCACCATAGAAGTCCTGGAGGCTATTTGGTTTATGGCTTACTGATGAATGAAGATGAGGTTGATGTAGCATCAACAAGAAGTTCAAAATATTTGGATGAGATATAGTTCTTTGATTTTATGAAAACAGTTTCTTCAAGGTTGTTATGTTATAACTCTTCCAAAATTTTTTGTTTAGCAGAGTGATTAGCTATGTGCTGGTAAGTTTCCATGCAATAAATAAACATTAATGACACATTTAGTTCACTGGAATGGAATAGGGCTGTAATGGAATAGTCATTTTGTGAGATGAAATAAGGTTGTAATGGAATTGAATAGACATAAAAGTGACATAATTGGATAGACTGGAATGAGTATTGTAATAGTATTTGTCGAAACCATTTTTAAATCAAGTTTTGGAAAATGGGAATCGACTTTAAAAAAAACAAAAACGGGAGTCGCCACAATCTTTTTAGGTGTGATTGGGTCACTTTATAAAATGTTTTGTTTTAAAACATTAATTTTGGTCTACGAAAGTCGAGAAAACGGATTCGGGAGTCGGTTACATACGAGGAAGGGTTAGCACCCTCGTAACGCCCAAAAATTGGTACCTAATTGATTATCAAGTGTCTTTAATGTCGGAAATTTGAAAGTTTTAAGATGCAAACCTCTTTTAATTAGAATGTCTCAATTTTGAAAATTAAGGCTCACTTATTTTAAACGAGTCAAAACATCACATCCAGTAAGTTAGGACGCAACATTTTAAAACTTTCCAAACTAAGCTCGACTTTCGAAATTTTCTATCTCGAAACAACAAAACGCCATATCCAGTAAGTTAGGACACTATGTTTTGAAATCTCAAAATAATTGTTTAAGTTTTGAAAACTCAAAATCACTTAGAAGGGTGCTTGACTATTAGAATTCAACGAGAAAAGTCGCAACCCAGTAAGTTAGGGCACTACCTTTCTCGAAGTTTCCAAACATCAAGCATTGCCTTTTTTTTAAAAAAACAACCTTGGAATATTATTTTAAATGGCGTTTTAGGATGACATATTAATGCATCATGAAGCATAGATGTACAAAATATTCTCACATTTCCATACAAACATAAATAATATCATTAAGACAAAACTAAATAACATGAACATACGTTTAATGAAAAGAATCATACTAGGTAAATATAAGATAATAAACAAATAAAAACATTGAGTAAACTAAAAGAAAAACATAATACATGCAAAAATTATACAACAATATATATCATAAAATAGCACATAAAAGAAATAATTAAACATAGCATATAAAAAATGAAACTATGCACAAATAAGATAAATGACATACACTAAAAAATGAATAAATAGAACATTTACAAATTATAAAAATATAATGCAATAGTTCAAAATACATGAAATGATAATATAATATATATACATGCATAGAAAATATATATTTGAAAATAAACTATATAAAAGGTTAAATATTATAATATATAAAATACATAATCAAATGTATAAAAGATAGGAATAAATATACATATTTGAAAAATGAAGAAATTAAAATAAAAAAAAGGGTTGAAAAACTAAGATAGATGAAGAATAAAATAAGAACAAATTACAGAGAGTAAGAACGTAAGAGGGAGAGAAATTTGAGTGAATGCTCTCAAGAATTCTTATTGCTTCCCAAAACTCAAGTGTGTTAGAATGAAGGGAGAGGCCTCTATTTATAGTTGAGCCTCCCCAAATCCAACGGTACAGATCAATTACATCGACGGTTAAGATTAAAGGATATCTACAAATTAAATCTCCAAGATTACAAGATCATATCTTCAAGATTGCATATCATATCTAAGATTGTATCATATCTAAGATTGCATATCATATCTAAGATTGCATAATTATATGTTTGTAATTTTGTACTGGACTTGGACTTTGTTTTATTTTTATTTTTTGGGGGTTTATTATTTTAAATACTGGAATAGGCCGGGCAAAAATGGCCTATCACAGCTGCCCCTCTTTGCTCATTGTCGTGTAATGAGAATAGAACAAAGACTATAAAAGGACCCATTTTGCCCGGTCTCATCAGCTTTAGACTTCATGGTCCTCAATCTGCTCCTTGCAAACTCAGGATTGTCATGTTGATGTTTTCGATCCTCTCTGTCGAATACAGAGATGTCAAATCTGCTACCTTCAATTCGTTCCTTGACAATACAGAGATGTCAAATCATCTTGGATCTACTTCAGCGTAAACACCTGAAGGTCAGATCTACTATGTCTTCGACTTGCTCCTTGTAAACACAAGGATGCTAAATCATCTTGGATCTGCTTCAAAGTGAAAATATCCGAAGGTCAGATCTGCTATATCTTCGATCTGCTCTCCGTCGAATATGGAGATGCCAAATCTGTTTATTCAATTTGTTCTCTGACAATACAGACATGTCAAATCATCTTGGATCTGCTTCAGTGTAAACACCTGAAGGTCAGATCTGCTATGTCTTCGATTTGCTCCTTGTAAACACAAGAATGCCAAATCATCTTGGATCTGCTTCGATGTGAAAACATCCAAAGGTCAGATCTGCTATGTCTTCGATCTGCTCTCCATCGAATATGGAGATGCCAAATCTGTTTCTTCGATTTGTTCTCTGACAATACAGATATGCCAAATCATCTTGGATCTGCTTCAGTGTAAATACCTGAAGGTCAGATCTACTATGTCTTTGATTTGCTCCTTGTAAACACAAGAATATCAAATCATCTTGGATCTGCTTCGATGTGAAAACATCCAAAGGTCGGATCTGCTATGTCTTCGATCTGCTCTCCGTCGAATATGGAGATGTCAAATCTGTTTCTTCGATTTGTTCTCTGACAATACAGAGATGCCAAATCATCTTGGATCTGCTTCAGCATGAACACCTAAAGGCCAGATTTGCTATACTTTAACCTGTTACCCTACTGCTTAGGGGGTTAAGGCGCATCTTCGATCTACTCCACTACTACTTAGGGAGATAAGATCCGCAATTTTGACCTGTTACCCTACTGCTTAGGGGAGATAAGATCTGTAAATTTAACCTGTTACCCTACTACTTAGGGGATTAAGGCGCTGAATTTTGTAATTTTCAATCAATCTTGCTACATTGTCCACTGGGGAATCCACTTGTAGAATTGATTTCCTGGAATTTATGCTTATGCCAAATAATTAAGATGCCATGATCGAAATGAGTCAAATGCTCCTAATTAGACATATTATGATGCAAAATGTTTATGAAAATAACTCCTATTTCTGACATCATCACTCATTCATCTATCGAGCTTTCCACCTCGTTCTTCTCGACATATCAATCATACTCTGCTCGTATGACTCGAATCTTCTCCATCAATTTGGTCTACCATACCATTCCCCGAATGTTACGACCCACTGAAGATGTTTATGAAATGATCCTTTCTTAAGATCAATATTGCTTAAAACGTCCAACCACCTTTTGGGCTGAAGAAGAAAATCTCTCGAGTATCTCTAACCCATACATATGGGAATTCATTAAACAATTGTCTTGTTTCAATTTCTTATATTATCTAGAAATTTCCAGAGTAATATGCAAAACTTCGTTTGTGAAGATATTTTAGTTCATCTATCATTATTTCAATGCAACATGCTTTATGAATAATGGGAGACAAATAAATTGATCCTGAGGATAATTAGATTTGGACAAATTATTGGAAGGAATGCAAAAAGATTAACCTGAGAACATATCTTTGCGAAGAAAAAGAATCCAAATATAGTAAATAGGAAAGAAATTAGATGCCCTAGATATCGCTGCTTGAGCGCCTATACACCAACTCCATGAAGACTTTCTTGAGTTCAAAATGTGTTTAAAAAATCCAAAGTAATTCGTTGATGCCTCGATATGTAACATACTTCACTTCTCGTCGAATCTGGTATAGCAAGGTCACTGCATGACTTTCCAAATTTGAGCTGCCCTTTCAGGTTTTCAACTCAAAACCCCTTTGGTCTCAAGGCGCCTTTTGCGGGTTTTCACATTGGCCTCTCTATTTTTTCTTTTTCTTTTTATTTTTTTTCTCTTTTTATTTTCTTTTTTTTTCTTTTTTTTTTGGAATAGAAGTCCCAAAGTGCCCTTTGCAGGTTTTCACCTTGGCTTCCCTTTTCCTTCAGACAAAGTACTCCTTGACCGAGTCCGAATTCACTGGATCAGATAAATTCTTCCTATCCATTTCTTGTCAAAATCAGTGGACCTCTAGAGAAAGCCCTATTCACAACATATGGCCCTTCCCAATTTGGCATCCTTTTGCATGGGAAGGATCTCTTTCAGCACAAGGTTTCCTTTATGAAATTCTTTTGGACGAACCTTATTTGTCATAAGTCTGTATCATCCATTCTTGGTACATTTGCTTAGGATAAATACTTTCAAGTTAAGTTTTACTAGAGATATTCAATTCTTGACTCCATCAAAGCTTGAAGGAAAAATCTTGATTCATAAACCCATGAGAAAGGGATTGCCCCAGCGGCAGTCTTGGCTGTTGTTTGTCAAACCCTACAAAAAGATGGTTCAATAATTCTCAGCTGACAAGGATGAAGTTGCTGACTTTATCCTTCAACCTGGAAAGCTGAGGTACAGAGATTACTCCCAGAGCATACATCCCACCATGACTTGATGATGTTTCTAAAGCATCCCTAATCTTCATAAATTGCCCCCAACTGTGAAGCTGCCAAATGAGCGTAGCAAATAGGAGCCACGACTAATATGGTTGTGGTGTTCCTTTGATACATATAGGATAGAGAATGAACAAACTCTTGCAGATCATCAGCCAAAAACTCAACATGGTCTAAGAGAACATGATAGTGGGTCTGCCTCGTGATTCTAATCATTCCAGCATGGGTACCAAGGTAAAAATCATTGTTCTTTGGATGGCATACTTTGTTGTCAATGACAGTACCATGTAGCACATTGTCAGGAGATCCCTGCTAAAAAAAACTTGGTATGATGGTTTTTCGTACAACAATAACCACAATCTTTAGGGTTCCACTTCTCGTCAAGGAACTTGCAAGCCTCAATAACTTGATAAAACTTGATTGAATTGAGACTCGCTAACCCCATCCCTAAAAATAATAATTTGATCAGGTTTCTTCTTCTCTGAACTTGTATAGAAGTCTAAGAGAGCTTCCTTCATGATACCGTCATCCACTTTGTCAGAAACTGGTTTTGAAGTAAAAATCTATCATTTTAAGCTTCAGAGACTGTGTACGGCCTGATGCCCCACAGCTGGAAATCAATGGCCACCGCCTGGAGCTAACCATCGCAGCTATTGATGGCACATCAGACTGCTCAAGAAAGCCAAACAATGCACCCATTCCAAGGATGATGGTTGGAACCTTTGAAACAACTGGAATTGAAGGTGTTTGCCCCAGCGTAAGCATAGAGAGTAGGCAGTAGTTTCTTATGCCAATTTTTACCAGTCTCGGTCATCTTCTATAATTTGTTTTTTTTTCTTTTTCTTTTCTTTTGGCAACCTTTATTGTACTGTGGTATGGCGCATTATCTTTGAAAAGACTGTAAACTTTTGGCATTGCGCAGTTATATATAATTTTTTTTTTTTTGAAATGGATGACTTTTGACTTTGTAATATTGGCATATGAAGCTATCTCCCCCTCTTAATGGAGTAGATGACGTCCACAAAGATGAGTCATTGTCAGCTTGAAACTTTTGACGAGCTCGGGCCCATAACATACATGCCCCATAAGTCTTGACTCCTTTAAATTTGGCATTCATTGTACAATTGATGCGATCCCTTTCCATGATGGACCAACAGTGCCCCAAAAACTCATGTTTATCCTGGAAATTGCAAATCCTCTTGCATGTGTCTTTGGACCACATTTTTGAATTCCTATAATAGTCTCAACAAGGTCTTGTTTTGTCTCCTCAACTAATTCCAATTTCGCAATCTTTCCTTCCTCTAAGACTATATTTCCTACCACCACTTCATGGGGTAAAAACCATTTTCAACAAATTCAGAAACAAGTCACAATTTCTGTCACCTTCAAAGTACTGAGATTCCTCTAAACACATATTGCACTCAAAAGGAACTCTGAATCTGTAGTATCGTTGCCCGTGTCATTGATATCTAGGGATCTATGATAGGCACACAAAAGAATATACAAGGAATAAACGAATTCAAGAATGACTATTTACATGAAATGAATATTTATAAAGAATGTCAAAGGTCAAAAGAATCAGAATGAAAGAATATTTACTCAGATAAATAATAAAAGTATGTTTTATTGAAAATAAAAATGTCTGAACATGAGCCCACTTCTCAAAATAAATCTCATTACTCCTAGGCTTTAGAGCAACAAGAGTGTTCTGAATATTACTCTGTAAAATTCTTAAAGATTACAGGAAGTTCTTCTGTAGTCCAATTGTTTAAAGAACTTCCCGGTTCGTAAGGGCGAATGCCCTCAAGGTTTCTTTGTTCAGTCCCTTCCTCATGTATGACATTGATGGGATGATTTTCATTTCCAAACCCCCTTCTCCGTGTAAGCTATCCCTCCTGACACAAAATTCGGGGATATGTAAGGGAACGTCGTTAATTCCCATTCAACTTGTTTTTCACTCATCGGTGACCCTCTTTTCACTCTCTCTTTTTCTTTCTCTTTTTAACAACTTTAACTAATTAGGGTCTTTTTATAATTTTGAATGCAAATGATGCAATGAAATGCTATAAGATGCAAATGAATGCAAAAGGTATCGATCTCGATTCAATCTCATTTAGAGAAATTTATTTAGAAAAAGAATATCTTTACATATAAATGGATTACAAATACGCTTTCGCCCTAATGCCTAAAGTTTTAACAATAAAACAAACTCTTGGCCACGATCAGATTGTAGCTCATATTGGTGCTCAATATGTCAGCCTGTGTTGCCAATGTCTGTAAATAATCAGCTGCCTCCTGAGTTTGAGCTACAACCTCACCTGTGAGGTAATCCGTGCAGCTAAGGGCACCTCCTCCAATACCTGTGAAGTTGTTCTGATTATTTTGAGATAGATTAGCGAACAGGTAGGTATCCCGTTCTGCAGTGTGCTACCTTAAAATAATATCCTATATCCTCAATGTTTCTTGAGAGCTTTCAGATTTCTACCCACGTAGAGCATCCTGCCTCGGTACCTTCGTAGCATAGCTAATCTCTAAGGTCTTTGTATGATACGGTCTTCTTTAATCACTTTCTTTCACGTTTACTTAAGCTATCCAGGCCATCGGGGCTTGCATTTCCATTGTTTCTGATAAGTACAACAATAAACTCAAGCTTGTTGTTTGGTAGCTGATTCGCAGCCTCCCTTTTAATCTTATTTTGTAGCTTATAGTACTCAGATTTAATGTGCCCTTTCTTCTTGCAGAAGTTGCAAGTTTTACCTCTGTTTGAAGATTTCGATCTACCCTTAGATTTACCACGAGGATTCCGTTCCTGTGTTCTACCACGATCATCATCAACATTCCGGTCTTGTCTCCCACGAACAATGAGACCCTCTCCCGAGAGTTGGGTTTAACCACAAGATGCTTCATCTTATCAAACGAGGTTAAAGAATCATAAACCTCATCAAGCTGTGAGAGACTCATGGCTATATAAAATCGTGTCTCTAAAGGTTGAATAAGACGGGGCAACGAACAAAGTAGAATCAACCCTAGATCTTCCTTATCATATTGAACCTCCATGGCCTCCAAGTTTGAGAGAATTTCTTTAAACACCGTTAAGTGTTCGTGTACGACGCACCTTCCTCCAAACGATGAGCATAAAGACGCCGCTTCATATGCAACTTGCTTGTTAGAGTTTTCGACATACATATTTGTTCTAGCCTCTTCCATAATGCAATGCGCTTTTCTCTTTCATCACATCCTGCAAAATTTCGTTGGACAAATGCGAGATGTAATTGTGTTAATGCCTTTCGATCCTTACGCTTCTTCTCTTCATCTGTTAATGTCGAAGGCATCTTATCTATCCCTAGCAGGCATCCTCTAGATCCATCTGCAAGAACGCTTGCATCTTAATTTGCCACAACGCAAATCTGGTGTTGCGATCCAACAGCGGAATTTCATACTTCAAAGACGCCATTACCGTGATCGAGATGAATAACCTGGAAGCTCTGATACCAATTTGTGAAAAGTAAAATAGAATAAAATAAATAAAAATAAAGAACACATAAATTTTACGTGGAAACCCTTTCGGGAAAAAAACCAACTTTTTACCATCATAGACAAAATTCTTTCCATCCAACTCATTTTTGTAGGTCTCATGCACTCTATCAATCACTTTCCTTCCAATACCCTTACCATCCACATGGCAACCGTCTGCATATGAAAGAGAAATGCTATAATGGTAGAGGTGTCCATCAATACTCCCACACTCACTTTGAATTGCTCATCTATCCTCCTCAAGCAAATCGCAAGTCCCTTAGTTATTGTAGAACAACTGCTTGGCTTCATTACTCCATTGATCCCATATTTCCTTGAACTCCTGGAGATTATTTTGCGCCACGCTGATGCGAGTGTAACCCTATAATTTTGATGTGTATCCTTCAGCGTTTCCTTTGACCATTTATAGACGTTAGCATTGCTCTCCATTCTATCAAGAAGTACGTTCTCCATAATAAAACTTTCTAACTTAGAAACTGACCATGAATCGATACCTTTTAAATGCAAAATGACATGCACAAAAGAAAGAAAACAGTCAGTATCATATGATATTAATAAACACAAAGATAAACTAAGTATAATTCTATCTATATTGAGCTCTTATGGTTTTTCTATATGTGGTTTGTTTCTAAAGTTTGAGGTATCCGAACCAGCAGATTCCTCGATCCTCACCCATTATAGGCTCATTTGAATCGATTTCAGTTCAGGGGAATACATTTCCCTATGGCTACACGGAGATGAAAATCTCACGAAACCATAGGTACGGATGTATCTTGAAAGTGAACCACTATCCTACACGGAGGCAAAAACCTCATGAAGGCGTAGCTTCCCACTCCCACTTAAAGGTGTGACCACAACGGTCATGCAAATGCAATGCGTATCAGAATATAGCAACACATGTAATGCAAAGAGGATTAAATTTTAAAATTTTTAATTTCCGACATTAATATAAGAGATAATCAATTACACGGCTTGACTCTCTTATTAGTCCCCAGCGGAGTCGCCAAGCTGTCGAAACCATTTTTAAATCGAGTTTTGGAAAATGGGAATCGACTTTAATAAAAATGAAAACGGGAGTCGCTACCAATCTTTTTAGGTGTGATTGGATCACCTTATAAAATGGTTTGTTTTAAAACATTAATTTTGGTCTACGAAAGTCGAGAAAACGGATTCGGGAGTCGGTTACGTACGAGGAAGGGTTAGCACCCTCGTAACGCCCAAAAATTGGTACCTAATTGATTATCAAGTGTCTTTAATGTCGGAAATTTGAAAGTTTTAAGATGCAAACCTCTTTTAATTAGAATGTCTCAATTTTAAAAATTAAGGCTCACTTATTTTAAACGAGTCAAAACATCACATCCAATAAGTTAGGACGCAACATTTTAAAACCTTCGAAACTAAGCTCGTCTTTCGAAAATTTCTATCTTGAAACAACAAAACGCCATATCTAGTAAGTTAGGACACTATGTTTTGATATCTCAAAATAATTGTTTAAGTTTTGAAAACTAAAAATCACTTGGAAGGGTGCTTGACTATTCGAATTCAACGAGAAAAGTCGCAACCCAGTAAGTTAGGGCACTACCTTTCTCGAAGTTTCCAAACATCAAGCATTGCCTTTTTTAAAAAAAAACCTTGGAATATTATTTTAAATGATGTTTTAAGATGACATATTAATGCATCATGAAGCATAGATGTACAAAATATTCTAACATTTCCATACAAACATAAATAATATCATTAAGACAAAACTAAATAACATGAACATACGTTTAATGAAAAAATCATACTAGGTAAATATAAGATAATAAACAAATAAAAACATGAGTAAACTAAAAGAAAAACATAATACATGCAAAAATTATACAACAATATATATCATAAAATAGCACATAAAAGAAATAATTAAACATAACATATAAAAAAATGAAACTATGCACAAATAAGATAAATGACATACACTAAAAAATGAATAAATAGAACATTTACAAATTATAAAAATATAATGCAATAGTTCAAAATACATGAAATGATAATATAATATATATACATGCATAGAAAATATATATTTGAAAATAAACTATATAAAAAGGTAAAATATTATTGTCAAAACCATTTTTAAATCGAGTTTTGGAAAATAGGAATCGACTTTAAGAAAAATGAAAACGGGAGTCGCCACCAATCTTTTTAGGTGTGATTGGATCACCTTATAAAATTTTTTGTTTTTAAAACATTAATTTTGGTCTACGAAAGTTGAGAAAACGGATTCGGGAGTCGGTTACTTACGAGGAAGGGTTAGCACCCTCGTAACGCCCAAAATTGGTACCTAATTGATTATCAAGTGTCTTTAATGTCGGAAATTTGAAAGTTTTAAGATGCAATCCTCTTTAGGATATTTTAATTTTGAAAATTAGGGTTCACTTGTATCAAATGAATCAAAATATTACATCCAATAAGTTAGGATGCAATATTTTTAAGACATTCGAAGCTAAGCTAGCCCTTTTTGAAAATCCCTATCTCAAAATGACAAAACACCATTTCTAGTGAGTTAGGACACAATGCTTTGAAATTCCAAGACAGTTGCTCGTATTTTGAAAACCTTAAAAACTTAGAAGAGTGCTTGACTATTTGAACTCAACGAGAAAAGTCGCAACCCAGTAAGTTAGGGCACTACCTTTCTTGAAGTTTCCAAATACCAAGCATTGCCCTTTTAATTTTGAAAACTTTTGAATCTCGCTTTTAATTAACGCATGAAGAACCATATATATACATTATAACATGTAAGATAGCATATTACAATAATAGGTAGCTAAAACATGCATTTAAATAATATGATAGCAATAATATAAAGGTCATATACTAGACACATACATAAATATAGCAAATCTTAGTTACATAACAACATACATATTAAGATATACATAGCATATATTGAAGATGGATAAGCAAAATATACGAACATACAAAGTAATAATTAATAAAAAATGATGCATGATATACAATTAGACATATAAATACATATACAAATCAAATGTGATAATAATATAAAATAATAATAATAATATAGTAACATAAATATATCAAACAAACAACACTTAATAACATTATGAAACTAGCATTTAATAAAATATAACAATATATAAAAGATTTAATACGTATTTAAAATATAAAATAAAGTGAGTAATTATTTAAAAATATACATATATAATTAAAATACAATATTTAATTATGCATGATAATAATATAGATAATATATATGTGATGAAAAACTTAAATAAATATAATGAAATATAATATGAAATATGTATAATAATAATAATAATAATGTAACAAATATTTTACATATAAAAATATAATAAAATAAGTAATATAATAAATATATATAACATATAATAAAATTTATATATAATGTTACAAATATTAGAAATAGAATAATATAATTGTTATATACATAACTAATGTTTATTAAATATATATATATATAAAGTATTTTAAATAAATTAAATTAAAGGTATATAAGGATTAAAATTAAATTTAATTAAGGAATTTGGGGGTTAATTTGCAAAATAATAAAAATTCTGGGCCTGATTGAAATGCGCGTTAAATTCAGAGGACTCACTGGGCAATTTAGCCCTAATCCCAAAACGACACCGTTTCCCAAATACTGTTTTAAAATCACTGTGAGGACTAAATTGAAACAAAATTAAAACATTAGAGCTAAATTTAAAAATGAATAAAATGAAATTATAAATATAAAAAATGTGGGAGGATCAATTGAGTAATTAACCCAATCTTCAAAAACACGCGGATCCTCCCCGGGTAATCGGGTCAACACGCGGATCCTGGTCTAAAAATGATGTCGTTTTGTGCTTATTGAATTAAACCAAAACGGCACCGTTCCGTTTAGGCTATATAAGCCAAATTTTAAGTTTAAAAATCATTTCTGAAGTCTGTTTTTTTTTAAAAAAAAAAGAAAAAAACTCTTTAAAAGAGAGTTGAAGAGGGGCTCTCGGAGTGTCACCGGACCTCCATCCATCTCACGCGCCCACGCGCAACCGTCAAAGCCGTCATGTACGGCGGCCAGAATTCGAAACGTTTCGACTTCACGAAGAGATTTCAACGCTAAACGCTATCCTGAAAAATGTTTGCATGTTATTTAGAAGAGAAAAAAAAAATAAAAAGCAAAGATATATCACCTCTGTTTCCTGTAAAAATCTCTGGTGTATTATTGCAAAAATATTCTGTATACAGTATTTTTGGTATATCTCTCTGGTGTTTTTTTTCTCTATGCGTGTGTACATTTTTTCTTGTGTCCCCCCCTCTTACAGATTTGAGAAAAGGCTTCTTAGCATTAATCTACTGTCTATTTTGGAAAGAAATCAAAAGATTTCATTCCAAACCCTGTTCTAATCTATTTGCTGCAATTTTGCTTTGATTTCTTTCCTTTTTTTGCAGGTGACCGCGAGGATCTCGGTGATTCAAGGGCCGCTGGCATGATGAATGCTGAAGCGCCGATGGTGGTACAATCAGGGGCAATGATCTCGGCAGTGAAAAGGTCGCTGGAACAGAGTCGATCGGACCTTGATTCAGGAGCTGGACGGTCGTGAGAGAGACAAGCTTCTGGACAGCGCATTAATGGCGTGTCAACAGTGTATTGATGGCCTCGATTTGGGGAGTTGAACAGATGCTCCCCGAGGCTTCCAGAAGATGCTGCGGCGCTGTAGTCTTCAGGAAACCCTAGGGTTTCCTATTTCTCTTAAGTCATTTGGGCCTTTTGGGCTGCTTTTAGATTTGGGTTAGCCTGATAGATGGATCAAGTGTTTTTAGGGGTCTGTTGTGTAACGTGTTTTAAAATTTGGGCCCGATGTGGGGTTTGGGTCGGTTTGTTATGTTTAGACATTGGGCCCCTATGTTTGGGTTTTGTAACTTGGATTTTTAATGGACTGTTTAATAAATAGATATTTATTTATTTATTTATTTATTTTCTTTTGTTTTATTTGAGCTCAGTTAAATTTGGGCTACTACAATTATATTATATAAAATACATAATCAAATGTATAAAAGATAGGAATAAATATACATATTTGAAAAATGAAGAAATTAA
This sequence comes from Gossypium arboreum, assembly GCF_025698485.1. Taxonomy (NCBI): domain Eukaryota; kingdom Viridiplantae; phylum Streptophyta; class Magnoliopsida; order Malvales; family Malvaceae; genus Gossypium; species Gossypium arboreum. The sequence goes on from NC_069081.1 coordinate 7,073,858, forward strand.
AATAAAAAAGGGTTGAAAAACTAAGATAGAGCGAAGAATAAAATAAGAACAAACCACGAGAGTAAGAACGCAAGAGGAGAGAAATTTGAGTGAATGCTCTCAAGAATTCTTATTGCTTCCCAAAACTCAAGTGTGTTAGAATGAAGGGAGAGGCCTCTATTTATAGTTAAGCCTCCCCAAATCCAACGGTACAGATCAATTACATCAACGGTTAAGATTAAAGGATATCTACAAATTAAATCTCCAAGATTACAAGATCACATCTTCGAGATTGCATATCATATCTAAGATTGAATATCATATCTAAGATTGCATATCCTTAAAGATTATATTTCCATATGAGTCAAGCTTATAGATGGACCTTAAATCTTTTCAAGTAATGGGCCATTCCAATTGGGCCAAATTATATGTTTGTAATTTTGTACTAGATTTGAACTTTGTTTTATTTTTATTTTTTGGGGGTTTATTATTTTAAATATTGGAATGGGCCGGGCAAAAATAGGCTATTACAGTATTCATGTGTTTAGTTGAAAGAAATAGATATGTAATAGCAAGTAACAAAAAAAAAAAAACTCGAATGACGAATATGCCCTTTAATATTTTAATGTATTTTTCACATCAATTTAATATTAAAAATTATTATGCCCTTTAATATTTATTTTCTACCAAAAGAATTATTTTAAAATATAAAATATTTAAATTATATTTTTATTAAATTATTTTAAAATATTTTATTTTTATAATTTTGAAATTTGGAAATAATATTTTATATTAAATTATATTAAAATATTTTTTTTATTTTCTCCATCTTCTTCATATTCGTTGGTCCCCTCTTTCTCCCCAAATTCATCTTCATCTCATCTTCATCTTTCTCTCCTACATTTTTCCAGAATCCAACAGACTACCATTGTTGTTGGTGGCTGTTGTTGCTGCCTTCCGCCACTGTTAGCCATCAATATGAATTTATCCAAATTTTACTAAGAGCTTTTTTTGTTCTCCTCTTTCATATTTTCCATTTTGGTTTTCCTAAAAACCTTCCAAAAGCCTAGATCTACAAAGCTTCTGTATTAAAATTTCTCTTCTTTTTTGGTTATTTTGTTTACTAGTATTGTTAAAGAGTGCTACTATCAAAATAAAAATATTGTTAAATAAGTAGCACCAACATAATCCAACCATCATCTTAGCATCTAAATAACATCACAAACCATGGCCAGCTTTCAAGAGTCCAATTACAGTAGAAAACTCATTTACACATACAAAAAGTGACAATATTAGTATGACATATTTCCATGTCAATATATCATCCTGCAATTACATTCAAAGCACTCAATGCAAAGCTAAAAAGAATAAACCAAAATCCTTGCAGAGATTACAAACGAAAAGAATGCAACACGTCCTGATAATTAGCTTACAGAAATTACGGAAATTACAAAGTAAAATTATATCTTCAAAGCATACAATCATGCTTACCTACAAAATAAAAGCAAACCCAAATCAAATTAAATGCAACATATCCCCCAAAAAAAATTCAAAACACAATAATTCACTGGAAACCCATAAAAAATTAAACTAGGATAAAAAAATCACAAGGTTGGACTTCGAGAAACAAGCAAAAGAAAAATAGATTCCGCTGAACCAATGGAGAAACAGATCGTTGATTGTTCGTGATCAGATTCTGCTGAATCAAAGAAACGATGTGATCAAACTTCGAATTAGAAGGTTTAGATCCTCAAGTCCTCTCTTGGTTTGCATCTAACTGTAGGTTGAAAGGCAAAGATACCAATCTAGATGAATCTAACTTATGACAAACTGTATGAGAAAATTTTGTTCTTCTCTAATCCATGAATTAGCCTCTTCTCCATTTTTTTTTCTCTCTTTATATCTAAAAAAGAACTTACCACCTTTATCTTCCTTCTTAAACAAATTGAAATAATATGATGCTAAACAATATAAAATTAGCTTAAAATTTTGGTTTCATTGAATTCAAAACAACCATCAAGAAGGAAAATCTAGTTGACCTTAATATATTCTCCATCAAAAGAGAAAAAGATAATTAACCACTTGATATGAAACCCACCAAATCATTCCCAAACTTGAAGAACCAAAAAAAAAAAAAAAACCCTTTCATGAATGCTTGGATAATCCCGCACAAGCAACCAAACAAATAAAAAATTCATCAAAAAAGAAAAGAAAAATAGTATACTATTACTAGCCAATGAGTAAACCCTTCTAATCAAAGAAAAGAGAAAACTTTACATAAGAAATCTAAATATACATATTATTTTGTGCAGAATTTGCATAAAATGTAAAAGAAAAAAAGGAAAAAAAAAACGAGAAAGCAATATTAATTGTTAAAGAAAGAATAGTTTTCTATGAAATCATTTTTTGCTATTAAAATCATTGGTTTACCGTGTACAAGAGTATTACATGTGATTATGGCCTTGTGTTTTTTTTTCCTTTTTACCAGACACTACCAAGTAAAGCAATGACAGATTCATACAACAAAGGGTGAGGCAGAGCTGTTTGAGAGCATAATATTGTAGAGATTTAACGAACACCCGTTAACCACAGTGGGGAATATCATTTGTGTCAAAATCATTTCAAAAAAGAAAATAAAATAAAATAAAACCTAGATTGAAATATTAAAAAAAAATTCAAAGTACTAAAACAAGTACATTATAATCCCCCCAAAAAAAAGCATCAAAAGGTAAGAACTTTACCATGAAGTTAAGAAATGCAAGGCTAATCAACTGATGGTGGCAATTTTTTTTCCTCATTTTGTTTTCTATCTTATTTGCTGTTATAAAGGAAAAGATGAGATCTTTTGTAGGTAAAAACTAAAAAAGAACAAAGGAAAAAAAAACCAAAAACTAGTAAAAGAAAGTTAAAATTTCAATTGAGAAAGAAATTTCAAAAATCCAGATCAAACCCAAGCATCAAAGACTCATATTTTTCAATTTTCAAGTTCTCAACAGTTGAAGAAAAAACAACTCAAAAACTCAAATCAAACTCAAGTATTAAAGACCCTTATTGTTCAGTTTTCAAGAAGCTTGAATCTTCCCCATGAAAATTGATGCTTACTTAGAGACGACTTCAATGTTTTGAGCTTTTCTTTCCCTCAATTTGATAGAAAGATGAAAAGTGAATGTTTGAAAGAGAATGGTGAAAGAATAATATTCCTAGGTTTTTGCCAAATATATGTATGAGTCTAGTTGTAGGAAAAATTTACGGAATTGGATTTCGAGTTTTGGAACTCGAGATATGATTTTTAGAGTGACTGTGATGCAGTTAGCCAGCTCGTCTGGAAATTTTAAAAATGAATTGTATAAGCTGTTTAAGTAAGGAATTAAGTCCGTTAGCACCTCGAGTTCGACTCCGGCAACGGTCTCGGGTACGGGGTGTTACAATATAAGCTTGTAAATTTGTGATTTTTTATGGGTATGCTGCGAAGGAAAAAATTTTAAGCCATTCCTTGTATTTGTTGACTTGTCATTACATGGGCTAAGTGCTAAATAACCATTTAGCATTTTTAAGGCATTGAGCTAGAATGAAGATTAGGTATTATGTGGGATAGATTTGAACCAAACACTCGAATGATGGTCCCCTCAGAATTTGGACGTAAATGCATTGTAATTCCATTAAGGCAAACATGTTGTACATGTATTGTAACACTCTATACCCAAACCGATCGTCGAGTTTGGGTACCAAATGTCACAATTAAACCGTATTACTTAACAACATTTCTAACTTTATTTATTTACAAACTTGAACAACACTAAATTTTAATCCATATTTACCATATAACTTTATTTTAATCTCTTAGATATCAACATGTTTCGAAATCTAAAATTCAAATAAACTTTATATTATACAAGTATTAACACATCTCACACAATGATTTTAATACCAGTCAATGCACAATATCTAGTGACACTATTACGGTTATGTATTTGTAACTTCTTTTCATGGGTGTTATTAGAGCCAAACCCTTGAACTCCAAGAAGCAGTCACACTTCCGCTCACATAAGTAGATCTCATCAAGAGTGTTATCATAATTCTGCACTCTAACATATTTATGTTATGGGTCCATTAAGAGTTTAATACTCTCATTCTTTCCTTATCCTTAACCTAACACTTTTTACCTTGGAGTGATATATTATATATTATTTTATATGCTAGTAATCACATACTAATGATGTAATTTGTCTCATTGAACTCAAGGCTTGACGTTATCCCCAGCGTTAATTGAGTTTTCATCATGAGTAACTAAAATATTATAAGTTTATACCTCATATCCCTAAATTTTCAAATTTTCAAAATAGCTATGTTAATTATCTATACCACATGGTGAAACTTTATATTTATTTGTGTCTTGAAAATTCACAAGACTAACATCCTATTTTTTCGCAAAAGAATACTATCAATGATATAATTTCTACTATTGTGAAATTATAGTGATCACTTCATATTTTCTTATCATGAAAATTTTATATTTGACTACTTTATTTATTTCTTGATATCCAAAATTTAATTTCACAATCACCAAATATATGAAACCATACATCATTTCTTTTTCACCAAGTAAATTGTTGTAAAGAGTCCCTTGGTGAAACTAAACAACATATTTTCTATTTGTCATAGTTTCTTTTCAAAGTCAATACATGATTTTAAAACTTTTTTTTTTGCATTAATAGTCAAATAACATTATTTTTCTTAACACATCATATATGTATAAGGGTGTAACATATATAGTCATATTAGGGGACCATCAATTTTCCAATCAAGTAACTATAAAATTACACATTTATTCACCCTTCCCTATGGACATTAGCAATTATTTGTTTACTATAATCAAAATCATGTCCACCACATAAATAAGTCAAATAGCATTCATAGTGCTATTTTCATACTCACGAGATCTCGATTCATGACTTCCAAAGTAAATTTCAAAATTTACATCTCAAAAACTTTATAGAACCACAAGAGTATAGATCATATCCAAGACATATGTTAAAAACCACATGCACCATTGCAAATATGCACAATATGATCTCGATTTCAACTATATAATTATCATGTTATATATTCTAACTAGAATATTTCATACTAGAATTTTGATCTTATTATATAAGTTAATGGTTTCCACTATTTTACATTAACTATAAAATTAACCATATATATAAATATGACTTATTTCATTTCTAGTTAAAACCACTTCTAGTACAAACTTTATAACATAGAATAGAAAATGTGCAATCATATATAAAATTCATTTAACTTAAAAGGTTATTTAACAAAACAACAACCAAAATTATTTACATTATATAATCATCTACAAACTTTCATTTTTAATAATGAAAATAATGTCTCGTCAATGTCATCCAAATGCTAATTACTAGTATCATGATTTCAATAAACAAATAATTTCATATCTCAAATTAAATATATATCATAAAAAAGAATATTTTTGAAATAAAAATTCACTCACAAATTAGATGGAATGAATTAAATTAATTCAACTCCAACCAAACATCTTTATATAATGTACCAATAAGTACATAATTGCCTTTTGAAAAGTCATAACCTTTCATGTTTGGAAGTTTACTGAAATAGAAATGATTATTTGTATTTGAAATCATCGAACAAACATATGTTTCCGGCTTAAGGCATCTTGCGTTGCTTAAAATTTTCATTAACTTTCTTTCTTTCTCCTTTTCATGATTGTAAAATATATAAATATCATATATATTATATAAATATGTCCCAATCATAACTATGCATGTATATCATGTATATAATAAACTAGTAATTTACTTTATTAAAAATTAATCCATGAGACACTTATACTTTTTTTTATAATATAACTATTATCTGTTGCAAATTAATTTTTAATGGCAGGCACTTATTCAAATTTAATTTTTGCATAATACAGATTTTACACTGCTTTGATCATTGTTGTTATTGTATCCTGTGAGACATTTGACCAACGTTTCTCTGAATACTGTAGAAATAGCCGAATATGTCTTAAGGAAACTGTGTTTAACAGGCCTCAACATTTAGTAAAATCTCTATTCTTCCTTTTGTTTTGATTTCAACTTTTTGTTACGGTTTTTATTTATTTAAGTATTTGACAATTGGAATATAAATTATTTTATTTTATATATAAATATTTATTTATATTTATCTATTTTGTTCACTAGCGTGTTTTGTCCAATATCTTAAGATAGATCTTTATCATTTGCAATTCTCTAATCCGAGAAGAACGAGACACCAAGGCAAAAAGAAAAAAATATATATCTTTTTTTTTAAAATAAATTTTCTAAAAGTGAATAAAATCTTTTTCGGGATTTATTCCCGTCATTCAACGGATTTTATAACAATTTGATTTTATTTCCAAAACGAGCATTTAAATTAAAATAAAATCTGTTTTGGGATTTATTCCGCCGTTCAACATATTTATTTCTTTTTTATATTATTTCTAAAACGAGAAATTAAAATTAAATAAAATATGTTTTAGGATTTATTCCACCGATTAACAAGATTCTATTCGATTTTAATTTTGTTTTCAAATTAGAATTAAATTAAATAAAATCTATTTCGTGATTTATTCCGCTGTTTAACAAGATTTTATTCAATATTAATTTTTTTCAAACGAAGACTTAATCAAATAATTCTATTCTAGGATTTATTCTCGTTTTTAATAGAATTTATTTTGATTTAATTACATAATTTTGTTTCAAGATTTAGTCCTACCGCTTAACAAAATTGATTTTGGTTTTGTTTCAAAATTTTAATTCTACCGTTTAACAAAATTAAAGGGAAATTTTCTGTTTACTTTTTGGCTTAATTGTGGCATTAAATTGTGAATTAAAAAGGAAATTTATCAACAGTGAATTTAAAAAAAAACAATATGAGAATGCATGTTTAGGATTGGTTCTTTGAAAGACTTGGTATTTAAGCGTGTTGAGTACACCACATCTCTTTTAGGGTGACCTACCTGATGCATTGTTTTATTGTATTTTTTATTAGACCATATAAACTTTTATTTTGGGTTTTATTAGATTTCTATCGTCTAACAAAAGTTTGATAATTTTCTAATTCTAATTTTGTTTCTTGACAAAAAATGGAAACTCCCATCAATGTTGTGGAAGATATGGACTTATGTGCTGTGATTTCTAAAGTCAACATGGTTGATTCAAATTCAAGAGAATGATGGCTTGATACTGGTGCCACACGTCATATCTGTTATGACGAAGACTTTTTTTTTGAGTTGGAACCTTGTGAAAATGGGGAGAAGCTCCATATGGGCAATGCTGCAACTTCTAGGATCAAGGGGAAGGGTATTGTGATTTTGCAGATGACTTCTGGCAAAGAACTCAAGCTTCAAAATGTGTTGTATGTGCCTAACATACATAAGAACCTTGTTTCTGGGACACTCCTTAGTGTACACGGCTTTAAGCTGGTGTTTGAATCCCAGAAACTAGTTTTTCTAAGGGGGGAATGTATGTAGGAAGGGGATATGTATTAAATAACATGTGGAAACTTAATGCAATCTCTATAAAAGCAGAGACAATGAATAAAAATGTCGCTTCTTCCTCTGTTTATATGCTTGAGTTATTTGATTTATGGCATGGTAGACTCGAACATGTTAATTATGATATTTTACGTAGATTAATTAATTTGGAGCACATTCCCTCATTTCACATTAATTATAAATATAAATGTAAAACTTATGTTAAGACAAAATTAACAAGGTCTTCATTTCAAACTGTTGAAAGAAATATAAAACTACATGATCTAATACATAGCGATGTTTGTAACTTAAAGTTTGTTCAAACAAGAGGAGTGAATAAATATTTTATTACATTCATTGATGACAGCACAAAATATTGCTACGTGTATTTGCTTAAGAGCAAAGACGAAGCTATAGAGAAATTTATTCTCTATAAGTAGGAAGTTGAAAACCAACTTAATAAAAAGATTAAGATGGTGAGAAATGATAGTGATGGTGAATATGTTGAACCATTCGGTGAATACTGTGCACAACATGGTATTATTTATGAAGTGACACCACCATACTCTCCTCAATCAAATGAAGTAGCCGAGTAGAAAAAATCAGACTCTAAAGTAAATGATGAACGCATTGCTAGGAAGCTCTGGGTTATCACAAAACATGTGGGGGGAACTATTCTATCAGCTAATTACCTTTTAAATAAGGTTCCCCACAAGAAAATGGAGAAGATACCATATGAGTTATGGAAAGGTTGAAAACCTTCCTACAACTACTTGAAAGTGTAGAGGTGTCTTATAAAGGTAATGACTTTCTTACCAAAGCAAATGAGAATAAGTCCTAAAATGGTGGATTGTATTTTTATTGGCTATGCAGATCATAGCAATGCATATAGGTTTCTTGTGTATGAATTGAAAAATCTTGGCATTCACAAGAATACCATATTATAATAAAAGAATGTCTCATTCTTTGAAAATATCTTCCCTTGTAAAGCTAGAAAAGTTTATTCAAGTTTAACAAAACGAACTTTAGAGACTATAGATGAAAATAGTCCTAACAAGGTTGAAACTGAGATAAAGCCAATAAGAAGTAAATGAGCAAGGGTAGAAAAGTCTCTTGGATCAAATTTTCTAACATTTATGCTAGAGGTTGAACCTCAAACGTATAATAATGCTATATGATCATTCAAAAGCACCTAATGGAAAGATGTTATTAAAAGTGAAATTGATCCCATCATGCAAAATCATACATGTGAACTAGTGGATCTTCCTCCAGGAATTAAACCATTAAATTCTAAATGGATTTTCAAATGGAAAATGAAAGTAGATGGAACAATTGATAAGTGCAAGGCTAGATTGGTTATAAAAGGTTATAGACAAAAGGAAGGTCTTGATACTTTGATACTTTTTCTCCAGTATCTAGAATAACTTCTATACAAGTGATACTTGCAATTGCTGCATTGTGAAATCTAGAAGTATATCAAATAGATGTTAAAACAGGTTTCTTAAATGGAGATCTTGATGAAAAAATCTATATGGTACAACCTGAGGGTCATGTAGTTCCGAGACAAGAAATGAAAGTTTGTAAATTGGTGAAGTCTTTATATGGACTTAAGCAAGCACCAAAATAATGGCATGAAAAGTTTGATAATGTCATGATGAAAAATGGCTTCAAGATTAATGAGTCTGACAAATGTGTGTATGTCATAACTACCGATATTGGATATATAATCCTATGCTTATATGTTGATGACATACTCATTGTTGAAAGTAACAATGAAAAGGTAAAACATACCAAAGACATGTTAAATTCAAGATTTGACATGAAAGATATGAGACTAGCTGATGTGATTTTGGGTATCCAAATTAAAAGGTCATCTGAAGGTTTCATATTGACTTAGTCACACTATGTGGACAAGATTCTTGGGAAATTTAGCAAGGATGATTCCGACATAGCCAGAACTCTAGTAGATACAAGCCAACATCTGTCTAAAAATAGAGGTGAAAGCGCTAAAAAAGTGGAATATTCTAGGGTCATTGGCAGTCTAATGTACCTTATGAGTTGTACTAGACTAGGTATTGCTTTCACCGTGAGTAGTTTAAGCATATTCACAAGAAATCCAAGTGAAAACCACTGGAAAGCAATTGTGAGGATATTGAGATATCTCAGATATACTCAGAACTATGGATTACATTATTCTAGAGATCCTGTTATTTTAGAAGGATACTCTGATGCCAGTTGGATATTTGATATTCAAGATATCAAAGGCACAAGTGGATATGTCTTTACATTTGGACGAGGAGCTGTATCGTGGAAATCCTCAAGACAAACGATTATAACTAGACCCACAATGGAATCTGAGTTTGTAGCTTTAGACAAATCTGGAGAAGAGGCAGAATGGCTTCAAAACTTCTTGGAGGATATTCTTGATTGGCCAAAGCCTGTGCCCAGAATATGCATATATTGTGATAACCAAGCAACAATTAGTAGAGCACAGAATGCAATGTATAATGGTAAGTCGATACATATGTGTCGTCGACACAATACCGTTAGACAACTGATCTCAAACTGAGTTATCTCTATTGATTTTGTAAAATCACAAGATAATATTGTGGATCCACTAACTAAATGTTTAAATCGAGATCAGGTTGATAAAACATCAAAAGGAATGGGACTAAAGCCCATGAAAATTAAAGACGCTATGTGAAGGAAAATCCAACCTAGTTGACTAGAGATCCAAAGATTTAGGTTCAAAGGGACAACCTAATTGCATAGACCTTGTGAGGTCACCGTGGGGGTTTCTTATCCCAAGTCCGTTCCTATGATGTAAACAGTGACTAAAAAAATGAGAGAGGTTAAACAATGCTTTTAATGACTATTGTGTGTTTTGGTGAGCCGAACAACATTAGTCACCTATGTGACAGTGAAGTGGGGCCACTTCAAAGAGACTATTAGGGCATAGTTCTCTCGAACTCTTACAGAACTAGGAGATGTTCACGGCTATATGAACATACCCATGAGAATTAAAACCTTTCCAGGAAGGTAGTTGTGTGAGGTATATTATCGTTTACACAAAAGAAAGAACAGTTCAAGGATATTACATTTACTGGTCAGCTAGTAAAGTAAGTATACTTTCACAAAGAAAAGTTCAAAGGTAGATACCTACATATCTTATGCAACTATTGATCGTAGATTCTATCACCACATTAAGTCAATGTTTTTCGATAAAGCTATAAATTTTCATTCATGTGGGGGATTGTTGGAAAAATTACATTTTATGGGAACTTTGAGGCATATTCTCAATAGGTAAAGATGGAAAGTTGAATCATAAAATTATGGTTTCATATTCTACTCCATGAGACCTTTACAATGGTATATCATATGCTCATAATGGTTGAGTGATGAATGAGAAATTGATGCTTAAAGTAAGCTACTTGGAAATATTTGTTGAGGAAAAGTAAAGGCTTAGATCCCACATTGGTTAAATACCAAATGTGAAAAGTACATATATATGGGAACCCTCTTAAAGAGTGATTGAATAACTAAGCTTGGAACCTTACCTCGCACGCAGGGGGTGCAGGTCCAAACCCGACGGGGTTGGGATGCACCTATACGACGTGGGCGCCACAAAATGTTCAGACCAGCCTAAAATGGGTCTGCGAATATTTTAGCCCAACATGAAATTATTTTTCCTCAGACGTAATCTCTTTTAATGGAAGATTTCCCTATTAAATACCTAAAAAGGCTATGTATTCTGTAGAACTTTTCCAACACTAATACTCTCTCACACTGAAATTCTTGTGCTCTCAAAACTCTTCTTTTTCCTCTCCATATTTTTCAATGTTCCGGTGATAGAAAAAGGCAACATTCGGTCGTTGATCACCACAGTGGTGCTACTGCTTTGATCATTATTGTTGTTGTATCCTGGGAGACATTCGATCAACGTTTCTCCAAGTACTGTAGGAGTGGCCAAATATGTCTTAAGGAAACTATGTTTAATAGGCCTCAACATTTAGTAAAATCTCTATTCTTCCTTTTGATTTCAACTTTTTGTTACAGTTTTTATTGATTTAATTATTTGACAATTGAAATATAAATTATTCTATTTATATTTTATTTTATATATAAATATTTATTTATATTTATCTATTTCTGTTTACTAACTTGTTTTATTCAACACTGTTTATATAAGAACTGCTGAAATTTAATTCATTCAAAATGAGTAAAACAATAAATTGGACATACATTTCCTTACGATAAATATTTCTTCTAAATCAAATTTTGACAAGATCATTGACCTCGATGCAACCAAATTTGCTGATAGCCATCCTCATAGTACCATGCTTGTAGTGTCATGTGAAAAGATAATAAACAGACACTTTATTTAATTTCTCATAAAATTGTTGGTTTGTGGGGATAAAAATGAACTTATGAAAAGTTAATGATGGTTTCAATGCATGTATCAATGTCACTTTCTTTAAGGACCTATTCGCCCCGCTTATATTATGGTATGCAAAAAAGTTACTGGCAAATGAACCTCAAGAATACAATGAAGCCCAATGACTATCTACATTTTGCACTGACAGAAACAGTCCACTAAGCATTGAGCGAAGCATAGAAAGGATATCAACTTCTATAAAGAATTTCTGAAATATTTCTTCATAAAAAAAATCTAGGAATATAAAAGATGGTAGGAGAATAAAAAGAAACTTTGTTTCTATACTTTTTTGGTATATCATAAAAATGAATTTTCACTCCTATTTATAGGAGGCTTTATATCTCTTCTTAGGGTCATAACTTTCCAAACGAATAATCATCTTTAGCAATAAATATAATTATTCAATACATATATACATAATTATTACTATTTATTATTACATAACTCATCACTATAAATAGTGACAAATTTTTTTTAATAACCAACTGGCATTAACTTCTGGTTACTAACTTTTCATTTTTGCAACTATTGAAATACTATATATACTTTGAAAATATTTCAAAATGACTCCAACTTAATTTGTGCATTCTCAGTGCTCATGTTGCTACATTTTCTAGCCTTGTAATCAATGAGAGTGCTTAAAACTGCATTCATTTTCTCGAATTCGTTGGTTTCTGTTACTTTTCCATCCTAAGTTACAGGCTTGGAGTGCATCTGCTTGGAAAACAATGACCAGTCAAGAGATTTTGGTTGCATCATTGCGCCATTGATCTAATATAAGTATGATTCAAACATGGTGAGGGTAACTCCCTCTACCTTTCTCAACATGTTAAGTGTAGCTTCAACATCATATTCCAAGTCAGGTTTAATCTTCAAACCTCTCAAAGACTTGTTCATTCACTTCTTTGCTTTCTTCCTTGAGGCTAAGTATCCCTTAGCTTCAGCAATAATTTCAGCTTCATCACATTTTTTTCTCAAAATTGATTGAAGTTTCTAGGTATCTTCTATGGCCTGCAATAAACCAGACTTGGCTACACCACACACATCCAAGAGCCTAAGAGACCTATTCAACAACTCATCAACCTGTTTATCATTGCATTTGTCAAAATAAAATAAAATAAAGAACACACAGATTTTACATGGAAACCCTTTTGGGAAAAAACCCACGGGCAGAGGAGAAGAAAATTCACTATGTCGAATTCGAATTATTACAAGAGGAATAGACTATGCCTATTTATAGGCTTGTAAAACCATATTCTAATAGGAGTGTAGTAAGATTGAAACACCTTATTCTAATCAATATAAAATAGATGGAGTTTAATTTCTAAAATAAAATAAAAGAAGTGTAGTTCTATATGGATTTTACTTTTATTTTATTTTACCACTGTATTTATTTAAATAAGGATTCGAGTCACTTAATTCTAACAATCTCCACCTTGACACGAATTCTCAATGAACAAGTTCTTTATCGCGAACTCTCAACAAACAAGTTCTCCACCTCTTCCATAAAACCCCTTAAGGGTTTCAACAATGAACACTAACCAAGTCTAAGCAATGCTCAAAATTGGCTATAGGAAGTGACTTAGTCATCATATCTGTAGGATTTTCATAAGTACTAATTTTGTTCACAATAATATCACCACAAGCAATAATATCACAAACAAAATTATACCGAACATTAATGTGTTTTGTTCTCTCATGAAACATTTGATCTTTTCTAAGGAAGATTGCATTCTGACTGTTACAAAATACTGTACTGATTTGAAGGTCTTCATTGAGTTCACTAAAGACTTCCTTCAACCAAATAGCTTCTTTACAAGCCTCAGTAATCGCCATGTACTAAGCTTCAGTGGTAGACAAAGCGACTGTAGTTTGCAAAGTGGCTTTCCAACTAATTGCACAACCTCTGATTATAAAGACATAACCTGTGAGAGATCTTCTTCTATCAAGGTCTCCAACAAAATCAACATTAACATACCCAATGACTCCATCTCTAGTTTTTCCAAACTGTAAGGAAACATCAGTAGTACCTCGTAAGTATCTTAAAATCCACTGAACTGCTTTCCAATGTTCTTTACTGGGATTCGCTATGTATCTGCTAACTGCACTGACTGCATATGATAAATCTAGACGTGAACAAACCATAGCTGTAACACCTCGTACCCGAGACCGTTGCCGGAGTCGAACACGAGGTGCTAACCGACTTAATTCATTTACTCTCACAGTCCAATTAAAAATTTTTCCAGACGACTGGCTAACTGTGTCACTGTCACCTTAAAAATCATAACTTGAGTTCCACAACTCGAAAATCAGATTCGTAATTTTTCCCCGAAACTAGACTCATATATCCATCTACAGATTTTTTTCTAGAATTTTTGGTCAGTCCAATTAGTACATTTTATTAGTTAAATCCTCCCCTGTTACAGGGTGCGACTACACTGACCTTCATGCATTACGATTTGGATATCTCCCTGTACAGGGCTTCAATACTGATGCCGTTTGTTTCTATAGAAACTAGACTCAAAGATGAATCTATACATATATGGAATGACTTCTAAATATCTCTGGTTAATTTACAATGAATTTCCAAAGTCAGATCAGGGGATCCAGAAACCGTTCTGGCCCTGTCTCACGAAAACTTTAACATCTCATAATCTAATGTTCATGTGAATGTTTCGTCACTTTCCTATGAAAATAGATTCATCATGGTTCGATTACATAATTTATTCGCTATTTAATTCCATTCCTACTATTTTTAGAGATTTTTCACATCCACATCACTGCTGCTGCCAGCATCTATTTCTAAGGTAAACTTTACCTATTTCATGATCCTCCATGGATCAACTAGAGTCTGTCATACATATACCAAAAGTGATCATGAATAACCATTCCCATGACTAACCGTTACCAACATTTCCATACCTCTCGACGGACGACATACAAAACGATTATAATGCTATGATCAAAGTATACTTATGCCATTTTCGCATGGCTATCCAAATTTACACAAAACCGAAAGGTGCATGACTTACAACAAAAGGGTAGTCCTATACATTAACCAAAATATCCTCTCACTACTAGTCTATTCTATACATGCCATAAGATATTCCAAAACATAGCAGTACCAAACAGTGGATAGTGATAGTGTGACTAGTTGCTGACGATCCCCGAGCCTGTAGCTTCCAAATGAGATCTATAAAACAGAGAAAACAAAGTAAACGGAGTAAGCATTTCAATGCTTAGTAAGTTTTAAGCAAGGTCAACAGATAACAATCAAATTATAACATAGTTGTTCGTATTTTTATTTCACTCTTCCTTCTAGCATACCATCCCTTTACCGAATATGCACATCTCATCATATACAATAGGCGATAAACTTTCACATAAAAGTGAGCTCATGTGACATAGATATATTGTATGATTTCACATAACCTCTCACACTGATCCGATGTCACATACTCATAGGAATAGTCTCATGGATTGCTCTCGTATGCATCACATAACTACCTTATGATTTAGTTCAAATCAAGCTTGCGAATAAACTTGGAGTACATACCTGTTTAACCTTTCGCATTGAATATATTTATAAACAATTCTTATAACAAAGTCTTATAGCTTTAACCTCTACTCGGATTATCGGCGAGACCTTTAGCTCAGACGAAATCTCCACACGAAGTTATCGGGTCTTACCCGGACAAAATCTCCACACGTAGTCATCGGGTCTTACCCGGACATAATCTCCACACGTAGTCATCGGGTCTTACCCGGAATATATTTCCAAATTTCATGTACATTTAATCACATGTTACAACATTCACATTAGCCATTCGGCTTTACCACATATACATATCACACATATATTTCACATTAGCCATTCGGCTTTACTACATATACATATCACACATATATTTCATATTAGCCATTCGGCTTTACCACATATACATATCACACATATATTTCACATTAGCCATTCGGCTTTACCACATATACATATCACACATATATTTCACATTAGCCATTCGGCTTTACCACATATACATATCACACATATATTTCATATTAGCCATTCGGCTTTACCTCATATACATATCACACATATATTTCACATTAGCCATTCGGCTTTACCACATATACATATCTCGTACATATTTCACATTGGCCATTCGGCTTTACCACATATACATATCTCGTACATATTTCACATTGGCCCTTCGGCTTTACCACATATACATATCACACATATATTTCATATTAGCCATTCGGCTTTACCACATATACATATCACACATATATTTCACATTAGCCATTCGGCTTTACCACATATACATATCACACATATGTTTCACATTAGCCATTCGGCTTTACCACATATACATATCACACATATATTTCATATTAGCCATTCGGCTTTACCACATATACATATCACACATATATTTATTTATCTTGTACATCAATTTCAGCCATAGCTTATAAGCAACTCAATTAGTTTGATCAATGTTTGCAACAAATTCAAATATTCACCACAAGCTGTTTTCCTGAGGAACAGTCACTAAATTATTTATAACTGGAGCTACAAAACTCAAAATCAATTGCCGTTAATTTTCCCTGAATATAGTCTCATATATATTCCACCCATAAAATTTTCAGAATTTTAGGTTTGGCCAATCAATACCAGATTTTTCTTAAAGTTTCCCCTGTTTCACTGTTTGACTAATCTGACCACTCTTCACTACGAATCAAATTTTTCATTGTACAGAATTCATAATGTGTTCTATTTGATTCCATTTGAAACTAGACTCATTAAGGAGTCTAAGCATATAAATCTTATCTTATAACCATTTTTGTACAAATTATAATGATTTTCCAAAAACAGAACAGGGATTTCGAGTCATTCCGACACTGTCCCGCACAACTTTAAATATCTCTTTATAGGAAATTTCTTTGCTTCCACGGTCTCTTTTATAAGAAGCTAGACCAACTAAGCTTTGATTACATATTTTATTCAGCCTATAATTCCACACCAACAATTTATAGTGATTTTCTAAAATCACATTACTGCTGCTGTCCAAGCAAATTATTACAATTTGCTCTTAAATTTCCAAGTCCAAACACTTATGAACTTACCATTTGGGTTTAAGACATATCATGGCCACATCATATCTTATTAAATCAACTCATTATGTCCTATTATGATTGAATTTACTCAACGATTAAATCTTAAAACTTACCTCGGATGTGGTCGAACGATTTCGGCGGCTATTCGATCACTTTTTCTCTTCCCTTATCCAACTTTGGTCCTCTAAGCTCTTGAGCTAATTCAAACAAACTTAACTTATTAAAGTCTCATTATGCTAGCTTATGGCCGAATATGACAAGGAGTTTGATAGGTCATATGGCCACCTTTAGCTCAAATACAAAATGGTCATACGCATTTTTAATCACATTGAGCAATTTAACACAATTAATCTAACATTTCCTCATATACACCTTTATGACCGGATACACCTATCATTAACCTAATATCACTTAACTAAGCACTTTAACAAGTTTTCTTTATCTATACACACATTCGGCAATGACAAGGACAACTTAACAAACCTTAAATTCAACTTATAACGATACATACTCAATATTCAAAGCATTTAACATCACTTCATCATATTCTTACATCATGGCCGGATGCTCCTTTTAAACCATTTACCCTCACAAAGCATAAATTTCATCCTCAATCTTACAAGCTTATAATCCCATGAATTTTAACCTCATAATATTCATCCAACTCTCACTCATTAGCTTCTAACATAAATCTCAAAATCTATAGTTTTTTTTTTTTCTACCCATGGCCGAAACCTCCATCAACACCAAATTAAAAAAATATACTCCATGGATCTAAGGTAGAACCAAGAAAGGAACTCATAAATATCAAGGTGTAAGCAACTACTATTGTTCATGTAGATTTAGCATGAAACATAACCATCACCCTTATTAATCTCCATAGCCGAAAACCTTACTCAATCCAAAATCAAAATTTCAACATGGTTTACCAAAAATAACTTCATATCTCACTCAATATCCACTAAAATTTCAAGAACTAGCATAAACTTTCTTACCTTAATTTTGCCTAAGATGACAAATTGCTTCATCTCCTTCTTCCTCTTTTCAATTCGGCCAAGGAGAAACCGATTTCCTCTTTTTTTTTTTCATCCCACTTTTATTCTTCTTTTTCTTTTATTATACTTAGTATTTCTTTTATTTTATTTCCTTTCTTTTGCATAAAATAATGGCCATTTCATGGAGATTTACCACATATTCTAATATATGCTCCATCATGGCCAGCCACCATGTATAAAAAGGAGTATTTGACATGCAAAACCATTGTTTTCACTACATGCTTTAATAGGTCCTTATAGATTAACCTGTCACCTTTCAAAAGTGTCACACATAAGTCCTATTAACTAAATTCACATGCAATCGACTAAATCGACGCCTAAAACTTTCACACATTCTTATTCACATACTTTAGACAATAAATATCATATTCAAATACTTCGATGACTCGGTTTAGCGGTCCCGAAACCGCTTTCCGACTAGGGTCACTTTAGGGCTGTCACAATAGCATACATAAAAGATCCCACTGCACTAGAGTATGGAACATGTGACATGTACTCAATCTCATCATCTGATTATGGAGACAAAGCCGATGAAGGTCTAAAATGGGCTACTAAAGGAGTACTAATAGGCTTAGCACTCTGCATATTGAACCCGCAAAAAACTTTCTCAAAGTATCCCTTCTGAATTAGTTACAATTTACTTGCTTTTCTATCTCTGAGAATCTCCATACCAAGTATCTTCTTTGCTGGTCCCAAATATTTCATCTCAAATTCTTCACTTAGTTGGGCTTTGACCTTTCTTATCTCTCCTTTTATCTTTCGCTGCTATCAACATGTCATCAACATAAAGAAGTAGATACACAAAAGAACCATCACTATTTTTCTTAAAGTAAACACAAATGTCAAAACTACTTCTTTTGAAATCATGAGAAGTCATAAAGGAATCAAACATCTTGTACCACTGTCTTGGTGACTGTTTCAAACTGTAAAGGGACTTTTTCAATAAGCAAACATACTCTCTTTTTCTGAGACTGTAAAACCCTCTGGTTGTTGCATGTAAATATCCTCCTCAAGTTCTCTATGCAAAAAAATAGTTTTTACATCTAACTGCTCAAGCTCCAAATCATGCATGGCCACAATACCAAGCAAAGCTCGAATCGAGCTATGCTTCATAACTGGGGAGGATACATCTGTGAAGTCCACTCCTGGAATTTGACTGTAACACTTTACAACAAGCATTGCTTTATATCTAGGCTCTTCAATCCTTTCTTTCTTTTTAAATACCCATTTACAACGAACAGCCTTTTTGCCTTTAGGAAGTTTCACAAGATCCCATGTTCTGTTTTCTTGGAGTGATTTCATATCCTCTTGCATAGCAAACATCCACTTTTCTGAGTCTTTATAGCTAACTGCCTCAGAATAATTAGATGGCTATTGGTTTGCATCTATATCTTCAGCCACATTTAAAGTATAAGCAACTAGATCATCCTCGGCATACTTCTTTGGAGGTTTAATTTCTCTTCTAATTCTGTTTTTGGCGATAGAGTATTGTGGTGAAGAAGCAACTCCATTCTCAATTTTTGTACTGGCTTGAGGAGTCGACTCTGTATTAATCTGATGCTCCACCTACTTTTGATTTTCTTTATTTAAAGAGTCTTTAAGAGATAAGTTAGGTAGCATAACAGTTTCATCAAAAACAACATCTCTGCTAATCATAACTTTTCTATTTTCAGGACACCATAACTTATACCCTTTTACACTAGCTTTATAACCAAGAAAAACACATTTAATGGATCTCGGTTCTAATTTTCCATTATCAACATGAGCATACGCAGGACACCCAAAGATCTTTAAATCAGAATAATTAGCAAGATTACCAGACCATGCCTCTTGTGGAGTCTTTTTCTCAATGGCAACGGATGGAGATCGGTTGATAAAAAAACATGCAGTAGAGGCTGCTTCTGCCCAAAACAACTTTGTTAAGTTGGCATTGGACAACATACATCGAACCTTCTCCATGATCGTTCTGTTCATTCCTTCTGCAATGCCATTTTGCTGTGGAGTATGGCGAACTGTCAAGTGTCTCACGATCCCTTCTGACTTGCATAGTCTATTAAACTCATCAGAACAGAACTCTAAGCCATTGTCTGTGCGGAGGTATTTTATTTGTTTTCCCGTCTATTTTTCAATCATAATTTTCCAAGACTTAAATGCGAAAAACACATCATTTTTCTGCTTCAGAAAGAATGCCCAAACTTTTCTGAAAAAATCATCAATAAAAGTTAGCATATAATTAGCTTCACCTCTCAAAGGCACTCTAGATGGGCCCCATATATCAGAATGAATATACTCTAACGTTGCCTTCATGTTATGGATTCCTCTGGTGAATCGAAATCTCTTTTGCTTCCCAAAAACACAGTGCTCACAGAACTTCAGTTTGCAAATTACTTGCCCATCAAGAAGTCCTCTTTTGCTCAATTCTACCATGTCATTCTTAATCATATGCCCTAGGTACATATGCCAAAGTTTAGTAATATCATCATCTAACAAGAAAGAGGAAGCGACAGCTGCATCACCAGTAACAATAGAACCCTGCAAAAAATATAACTTGGCAGTCTTTCTCTGCCCTTTCATCACAACAAGGGAACCTTTGGAAACCTTTAAAACCCTACTTTCAGTTGTGTATCTGTACCCTTTTGAATCAAGAGTACTCAACGAAATTAAATTTCTCTTCAATTCTGGAACATGTCGTACTTCACTAAATGTTCTGACAACTCCATCAAACATCTTAACTTTAATTGTTCCAACACCTGTAATTTTACACGAAGTATTATTTCTCATCAAAACAACACATTCATACACTGTTTCGTAAGTTGTAAAGTGGAAGGTACAACCTGAATCAAGTATCCACTCCTCACTCACTTTAGAATTGTTGACAGAAGCGACTTGAAGTTCACCATCGTTGTAGTCTTCTACAACATCAGCTTCACCAGAATTTTCTGGTTGTTTTCCCTTTTGATTCGCAACCTCCCTTTTAATCTTGTTCTGTAGCTTATAGCACTTAGATTTAATGTGCCATTTCTTCTTGTAAAAGTTACAAGTTTTATCTCTGTTTGAAGACTTCGATTTACCCTTAGATTTACCGCGAGGATTCCGTTCCTATGTCCTTCTATGATCATCATCAGCATTCCGATCTTGTCTCCCACGAACAATGAGACCCTCTCCCTGAAAGTCGAGTTTAACTACAAGATACTTCATCTTATCATACGAGGTCAAAGAATCATAAACCTCATCAACTGTGAAAGATTCGCGGCTATATAAAATCGTGTCTCTAAAGGTCGAATAAGACGGGGGCAACGAATAAAGTAGAATCAACCCTAGATCTTCTTTATCATACTGAACCTTCATGGCCTTCAAGTTTGAGAGAATTTCTTTAAACACTGTTAAGTGTTCGTGTACAGATACACCTTCCTCCAAACAATGAGCATAAAGACACTGCTTCATATGCAACTTGCTTGTTAGATTTTTCGACATACATATTTGTTTTAGCCTCGTCCATAATGCAGCGACGATCTTCTCCTTCATCACATCCTACAATATTTCGTTGGACAAATGTAGATGTAATTGTGTTAACACCTTTCGATCCTTACGCTTAACGCCTTTCGATCCTTACGCTTCTTCTCTTCATCTGTTAATGTCGAAAGCATCTTATCTATCCCTAGCAAGGCATCCTTCAGATCCATCTGCGCAAGAACTGCTTGCATCTTAATCTACCACAACACAAATATGGTGTTGCGATCCAACAGCGGAATTTCATACTTCAAAGACGCCATTATCGTGACCGGGATGAACAACCCAGAAGCTCGGATACCAATTTGTGAAAATAAAATAAAATAAAATAAAGAACACACAGATTTTACGTGGAAATCCTTTCGGGAAAAAAAATTATGGGCAGAGGAAGAAAAAATTCACTATGTCGAATTCGAATAAGATTGAAACACCTTATTCTAATTAATATAAAATAGATAGAGTTTAATAAGGTTTAGAAAATTTTATTTTAAAATAAAATAAAAGAAATGTAATTTTATATAGATTTTACTTTTATTATTCGAGTCACTTAATTCTAACAGCATTGTTGGGCTAAGGAATTCTGTTAGTGAGGCAATTGAAGCAAACTATCAACCAAATCATAAAGATCTCTAAGGTCATTTAGTTTTTGGTTGATTGAAAGAGATGATGAAGAGGCTATTTCATTGGATTTTAGCCCACAAAGATGCTCGTCTATTTGAGTAAAAGTGGATGGGATCTACAAGGCAAACTGTTTGAACGAGCATGAAAATTGGGTTTTTGGTTTAAAGCTGTTTTTCTTTTTAGACCAAAAAGACAAAAGGCTTCAATCTACAATTTGATAAGTCAATGCACCTACCACCTCAAGCTCTGATCATATTAATGGGAAAAAATGCTTCTTACGGTAGACAAAACATAAACACAAATGGAATGGCATTTAAGCTTTGCCTCCTATCTTGTTCCATGAGGAGTCGGAATAATAGTGGCGAAAATTATGTCAACAATTGCAGATATCAAAGGTGGAAGAGTTATCTGATATGTTGCCATTCACTTGGTGGATCCAAGACAAGCAAAAGACAAAGATTTCCCCCTTTTTTTTTTTAACATGAAAATTGGTTCCTTCAAATGAAGGAGACAATCAGACAAGAGTACACAATAGCAAGACTTGTTTGTACCTACAGAGCAGTTATTAAGCATGATTCCCATCATACATGCATACTGCATGCTTAATAGCAAAACTGTTTTGGACTGCCTTTCACTGCTTCTATAAGAGATACTGAGAAGTGCTTCAGGAACCCTGTCATTGACCAACAAAGATTTGTGTTACACGTAGCTGAATGGTGGAGCCTCCAAGTTCACATTTTTACATGGACTTTGGGCAGCCTCAGAAAGAATGGGTACAGGGTTTTAAGATCAATACTAGATCTGTGGTCTCATGATCCCTTTGCGCCTCGTTGCTTCTTTTCTTCAAGTCCAGCAGCTTCATTCAGCATGTCTGCGGCATCCTTTTGCATGTCTAGTTTGGCAAGGGCAACTGACTGCATGTAGAAGGCTGTTGGCCAATCAGGATTCACAATCTGTGCTTGCATTGCATCTGCAAGGGCAGCATCTGGTTGGTCACAAAATAGATAGCACAGACTGCGCCGAGCAAAAACCGTGGAGGATACCATCGTTCCAACATCTATGAACTGCATAGAAAGAGATAACAACCTTAAGGTTTCCATACAAGATCAAGATGGTTTAATACTGCTCATGGTTTAACATAAGCCTAATTATAGCATGAATTCGAATGCTCAAGAGGGTCAACTTAAAGCATAAACCCGCAATTACATAAAGTTCATTTTGGTCAGAATAGCTGCTTGCTTCTATGATAACTGATCTTTGATGAATTCAAATTTAATTTAGGAGAAAGTTAAAATACAAACCCCATTGAACAAGCAGAAAATTCCATTAATACATTTTCAATTGTCACGGTATTTAAGTGTCAAAACAATAACTTAGCAAGAGAACATCTTCTCAATCAAAGAAAGAAATTTAAATTTTTAACCTGGGAATAGCAGTCAATAGCAGTTTTGAAATCTTTATCACGGAATGCATAGTCCCCTCGCTTCCTAGCCTCAAGCATATCTCTCATCTGCTGGGTCCACTCTTGGAAAGATAACTGAGCCAATCCACATATAAATAAACTTCTTAGAAAAAGACTAAAGGGAAAGGAATGGTCATGGAGGATTCATTCTAACGAGTCATTCACCTCATTTGACCCTTCATCATCCTTGTAGTGATTCATTACCAATATTTGATGAATCGCTGTGAGGTCATGTCGTGAACAGGCCTCACCCATTGGTGAAAGTGCACGCTGTGGTGTTGGTGGAGATTCCTCATACTTTGAGATTCCGAGCATGACATAAGATGGAACCTGCAAGACCAAGAGACAAATAATCAGGATCTAAAGGGAAGTACATAAAGAAGCATTGATACAGACGACCTTTAAGTATCTCAGATGACTCGCATACAATACTCATAATTTTCTTTTCATCATATCTAGGCCATTGAACAAACCTTATTACTGCAGAAACCATCTATGTGAAAAGTTTTCAACTCTAAACTAAAGGGACCAAATGTGACCTCCAGGCCCTAAGTATTTGGATCACCCCTAATTAAAAATTTTAAGTATTTACAAAATTGAATAGGTAAAAGCAGGAAAGCTCCTTACATCAGGTTTGATTTGCAATGGAGCAAGTGTAGCGACAAGGTCCCTCGTACTGGGCCGCTCCCAGGGTTCATATTGCAAACATTGAGAGGCAAGGCCAACAACCACAGTTGCCTCCTCTGTAGAAAATTTCCCCTCTAAATGTGAATCCATGAGTAGAATGACGTTTTTACCTCGAATCATATCGAGTGCCTGCAAACACGCATGACCATCAATAATAAAACTGAAGTTTGTATTGTAGTAGAACAGGTAAAAACATGAGACAAGCAGCTCTTAAAATGGAAAATTAAAGTACTTAAATTAATCAGAAAAATGGGAATTGCACTATAGCCGTTAAATCATTAACTTGCAATTTCAATAGCAAGAGCTCATTGACAATAATTGCAAGAGCCCATAAGGTAAATGATTTTGAGTTGCGGAATTTTGAAAAAGAAAGAAAACCTACAGATCACTATATATGAATCCTTTCTACCATAATATAAGCCATTTATATATACTTACATGACTAGGAGGGATGTGCTTCCCACTTATCAAATCAAGAAGAACAGTGCCAAAGCTGTAAATAACGCTTTCAGGGGTGACTCTCCCTACAAATTACCAAATTGTGGCAATAACAAGAAGCATCAGTTCAAGAAAATTCAATGAAAATAATTGTGCAGTTTGGAAAGAGAAAACAGCTCTCATACATCATGTAACATTAGAAAATGGGTCAGACTATACAATGGCAGATAAACAACTAATCAAAGATAATTTACATGTGAAGATCAGAACAACTCATCCATGTAAGCACCAGATATATAGCAATAAACAATTAAGGACAGAATCCGTTTTCATAAAAAGCCTGGCCTCAAGTTCCATATATAGCTCTATGAAAAGTACCAACCAAGTTTCTGCCGGTGAAAGTGACTAAGAAACAAAAATCTCTAGGAGTTCCAACAGTAACTGCTGAAACAACAGAAGTTCGCGAAAGTTGGTAACATCTTTCATATAGTTTACTCAACTTCATTGAAGAACAGTAGGATGAAACAAAAAAGGATGAGAAATCTTTTACTGGGAAAGCATGCAAGCACTTGCAGCAAACTGATGGATTGGATTGAAACCAGTTATGTGGAGTAACGTGAGTAAGGACCAAAGTAAATCCAGACATGAATAGCAGGTAAGTCCTTTATATTTGGACGCTAAGTCAAACAACAAATAAAAAAATTAGCAAAGGAATTACCATTTCTAAGATACTCTGGAGGTGTGTAGGCAAGATTAGTACTATAACTTTTTCCATCCCTGCTATTTTTCATCAGGCCAAAACATGAAAGACGTGGATCACCATCCTACAAAATCCATTAGAAAGAAATCAATTACTGGCCCACTGATAGTTAATCATAGAGAAAGTAGAGGAAAAAGGCCTATACATAATAAGCATTCTCAAATTCAAGAGACAATACCTCATCAAAAATAACCCGGTAAGCATTTAGATCATGATATAATGGATGACCCTCGCTACTACAATAATCTAAAGCCTCAGCAATGCAGAAAGCTACTCTTAATCGCATTGCCCACTCGATGGTTTGATTTTCCCCTGTATAATGTGAACAAAGATCCAAACTTAGCCTGAGATAATCAGAAGGTCCAGATATATATTCAACTTACAAGCATGTAACTAGTAAAGGAAAAAGATCAAAGAATGTTACCCTTTATATCAAACTTACTAAGAAAAATCTACCTCTAGCATAGCTTATAAGTTCTGTATGGATTACAGGAACTCATTAAATTACCAAGAAACTAAAACAAAAATTTATGGAGAATGAGAACTGACAGTGAAACAAATGCTTAGCAAGAGTATCATTTATCATGTACTCAGCAACAAGCAGCCTTTCATCTCCATCACAGCAATATCCTATCAAATTTGCCAGCCTCTTGTGTCTCAACTTCCCTACTCCCCAAGCTTCCTCCTAACCAAATCCATAAAAACCCACTTCAAATATCTAACCAAAAAAAAATACTGAGAAAAAAACATTAAATCAAAAACAATGAAGAAATAATACCGCAAACTGTTTGGGGTCAGGCCAAGCCATCTTAGTAAACTTCTTAACAGCAATCCATTTCCTGTTCTTCAAACGACCTTTATAAACAAGGTTAGGAGCCTTTTCCCCACTTTCAGAAACGATGTTATCTGAACTGAAATTATTGGTGGCCGCTTTCAGGTCAGCCAAGGAGAACTCTGAGAAAGAAGGGACTCCATTAGTAACAGCCGGGTCGGCTACGGCACCCGGACTTGATTGGCTAAGGTTCTGTGGCTCCTGTTGTTGTTGGGTCTGGTCTTTTTCTGGGTGAGTCTCTGTTTGAAAAGATGATTGACAACAACCCATAATTCAGCTTTCTGGAATCTCTCTTTTACTTCTCACAGAAAAAAAAATGAACAACAAAAAAGGAAAAGAACAAAAATGGGTTTAGAACTTAAGAGTAGAATCTATTTGGGCTTTTGTCTTTGTTATTACTCGTTTTAATGGCTGCTCGTGTGCTTGTGGTGTGAGGGCTGCTGCACTGCTAACTTTCCTTATTACAAGATTTACATTGTTTTAATTTCTTGCAGTAATAAAGGAGTTCATCATTTCCAACTTTAAGACAGCGATATTTATAGTTTGCAGTCCCTTTCTTTTTTTCTTTTTATGTAGCCCCTGGGAAATTACTCAGTTGCTACTCAGGTTAAATAATAATTCACTCATAAAACGTTGTTAATTTCAAGATATATTATATTAATTTCAGTTCACACTGTTTTTTTTTTTATTGTTTTTTCTTCAGATTGTGTTTCTCACTGTAAATTGTTAAATTCGACGTAATTTTCATACGAAAAAACCCAAAGACTGGAAGAGTTCATTGAACCAACAACTACAAGAAACATATATATATATATATATATATATGGTTGAGTTGAGATTTATTTGGTTTAGGGGTCAACAAATTAATCTCTTATTTACAGCCAAACTTGCACATTGATGTTCCATTAGTTTAATTCATGTCTTAATTTCTTTTTATATAATTCCTTACCTCATATACCTCCAAAATTTTAAACTGAAATTCAACTTTTGCAATATAATACGAGCTAAACTCGTATTCGGTCGAAAAAAAACTCAAATTTTTTTATACATAATGTATTATTTTGAACAAATTAATAAATATAGTAAGATTTTCATTGTTTTTAGATACTTAAAATTAGATTTTATGAGAATATAACAACAGATTTAAGCATTGAAATAATGGAGAAAGCATATATTCTCTGGTCTCCACCAATAGCTAACCCATCAAATGAAGATGATGATGTGGCACTGTCTAGATGTGAGGTCATGGCAATTTTTTAAAGCAAGAACATTAAATAAACAGCTTTCTTTCTTTCATTTTCCAGCTGGGAAAAGAAGACTAATTAACAAAATAATATAGTATGGAAGAACAATCTATTAGCTGTTGGGTAAGTAACCACTTCAGACCAAAGTTTGTCCGTTTTTAAAGCCTACCACCTTGGGTTTATTTAAACAATAACCAGCAACTTCCTAACAAAATTGCGAAAGGATTTTGTTAATGACTATTATAATTCTGTATTAACAAATTTTGTGAATAAAATTTTCATATATTTAGTTATTCCCATGATTTATTTTTTCAAAGATAAAGGAATATTTTTTACTTATTTTGAAGAGGTTTTATTTTTCTAGAGATTTCACTCATATTTCTAGTTTTAAGTTTAAAATTGTACTAACTATCCTTCACCTTATAAAAAACTATTGTAATATATATGTAATAAATAAGTTTTTTATGATATTATTACACTAGTAACCAAAGTAGGTATAAAATTTTTGTTAAAAAGTCTTCAAAAATGAGCTTAGATGTTATTTAATTAGTCTATTTTATCGTATAACATCGGTAGCTTTGGAGTCTAAGGTTAAAATTGTAATATATTATATTAATAATATATAATTTATAGTAAAAGTATTGTGTTAAATATCGTTATTAATGATTTTACTTATATTGTTACATATACTCTATCAAAAGTCACCTTCATCATATCACCTTCACAAATAACATGCCTCGTCAAGGGAACTATTTTGCCTTGCATGTCCTTTGCCTAAGACTAAGGCTCATACGACTCAACCATACCAACAAGGTGGTTATTACTTTCATCCTCATACCTTGTAACCCCATCATATTGCCAACCTAATAAGGAATCACTAAATGATATGCCTACCTATCATGACAGGACACGTGACATTGAGAGGTCAATCATATATATATATATATATATATACACACACATTTCCTAGCTCTTTGGCTATATTTCTTTCATCCTTCCTCTCTTTCCTCTCCTTCCAACTCTTCATTATAGTACCTTAACCACTACCTTCTCTCCTCACGATCTTCACCCTGTAGGGAGAATTGTTTGTCCCTCACCAACAATTGATAATTGTTACACATGTTTCGCCAAAACACCACCCTCACTAATAACATGTCTCATTAAGGGAACTACTCCACTATGCACATCTCTGCTTAAGATCAAGGACATATTTCTCAACCACCCGAACAACTCAACCTTACCTATTGTAACACTCTTTACTCAAGTTTTACCAATAACCCAAGCAACAAATGCCACACTTGAGCTTTAAGTCACTACAATTCTAGCTTCACTTTGCACACTTCATTTCAACTTATATAAGCTTTTTTGAGGTATTACAAATCATTTCTAAGCATCCCTTACGATTTGGTCGTGATTAGAAGTCAAAACGAATGAAGGAAATATAAGAAACTCAAGTGACTTGCAAAAAAGTACGAGAAGGGTCCTTGTCGTGACAACCGAAAGGCATTGTCTTGCCAAGGGTATTCAATGACCTCTTTGTTGCAACAACAACAACAAAAAGAAAACTTTGACGTGACAATAGCCTTACTGTTGAAAGAAAATAAGGAGAGCCATCGTTGTTGCGACAACAATATTGACGTTGTCATGACAATGCTGTCAAAATTGTCAAATTCAATATTGTTAGACTATCAAGACCTACAAAAATAGAATAAAAAACCTATTTAAAAATATAAATTAGTTTATAACAGCAAGTAGGATTATATCCACAGAGAATAATGATAATTCTATTTCATTTAAAAATAAAAATAAAGGGGTTTAAAATTAAAATAAAGTAAAAAGAGATTGTAAAATAAAATAAAATAAAATAAAATTAATAAGGAAAAACTATAGTCAAAAGTAAAATCTCCGTCGATCATTGAGAAAAATAACTTCAATGCCTTTAACAAATTAGTTCTTGTTGTTGACTTGGTGTTGGGAAACTGATCTTTCATTACCTGTTCGGTAACCAAGAGGCAGCTTGTTTGAAATTAATTTCCTAACCGATAAATAACCCTATAACTCAGTGCCCAAGATTTAACTTACCAACAGCATTAAGAACTATAATGACCTAATTCTAACCAACAAACTCACATCAGTAGGGTTTATTTAAGTTAGATCACACATCCACACTACATAATCATAAACTACAACATAAGTGAGTTATGCAATTTGTCACTAGTATTAGAATAAATTAAATAATTACGAATTTAATTATTATAATTGATAAGACAACCATTCTAAGCTATCAAGTATTGGTTACATATTTAATAAACTTGAGCAGTTGTAATTATAATAGAAGATGTATGAATACCAAAAAAAAAAAAAGACTTAAGCGCTTAAATCTCACAAAATTTGAATCAAACTTCGATAAAACCATTGACTAGAAAATCAAGTTTAAAAACCCATAAAATAAAGAAAACAAAATAAAACTAAGAACAAGTCTAAATCTCCCCATAATAATGTCTATTTATAGGGGGGAAATAATATAATGGAGAAAGTATAAAAGTTCCCTTAATTACATAAGGCATAATTTTTCTAGATATTTTGACAATTTTTGTGTCAAACTTCTAGGCTATTTTGTGCATCTTCTTGAAATTTTTGGCCTTCTGCCATGAAATAAATTTATTTAGATCATTTAATTCCCTTCGAATCGGTACATTATAGGGTCAAAACAGACATTTGTAGCTCAAGTTATGACCAAAATATAGATATTACACTGTGTTGAAAGTCCAAACCACAAAAACTTGTCAAAACAAACTTTAAAGCTCTTTTTTCTCCAATTATTCCCTAAAACAATAATAAATAAAATATAAGTATAAATAATATAATTAGAAAAAAAATAGTATAATTCGAAGGGAGAAATATCACAAATAGTTAGAGAAATATGCACTTATCAAATATCAAACATTTTCAAACGTATACCAATCAATTCCCAACATTAACAAACATATTAAAACCTCAAAATTCCATCCAAATATCACTAGTTTCAAGGATAACTCATAGCCACCAAGCATCTCAAGTTCAAAATAGTAACAAAAGAGCATAACATAGCTTTGGAACCACCATTAACATGAAAAATCCATTCAAATGGTTCCAATCATATGTACATGTCACTCTAAATACCAAAATAATAGATTCATACTCTCCAAGTTTTTCCTTTGTAATGAGATGTAATTGAGGATGGCCACACCAAAAAAAAATCTACAAGAAACTTCAACCTACGCGTTAGAAAACAAATGCATTAAGCTAATGAAAGCTTAGTAAGTACTCGAAGAATTCAAACTTACCTTTGAATCATTTTTTTAAACATAAGGATTCAATAATTAACATGTAAAAATATAAATCAAATAAAGTATGAGTATAACACCATTAGTTAATAAATGTTACTTACAAGTTCACTTAACAATTCACACGCCAATATTACCTACTACCGTCTTCACTAATACTAATAAATCACATTTATTTACATGGAAATAATTCAACTCGTGATTGCCCTAAGACCAATGGGGTTCTGAGGATGTTCACCTATAACACCACTCACTAATCTCGATGTACGGTACGAATGGGAAATGTCACTAAAGCATATACATAAAAAATTCTTAGAAGTATTTGAGACTTTCACTTTAAAACTATTGAATAAAATTATACAAATGAGGTAGAATCAATTTGGAGGTCTTATAATCACATTGAAATAATTTAGAAACAATTCATAGGTGATTTGAGGTTTTTGGGACCAAAAATAAGCTTTAAATGACTCAAAACAATCAAAATTGTGCAGTAGCTCTGTCGAAACCATTTTTTAAAGGGATGTTTGAAAAATGGGGATCGACTTTTGAAAAACGAAAACGGGAGTCGCCACCAACCTTTTTAGGTGTTATTGGATCGCCTTATAAAATGTTTTGGTCTACAAAAATTAAGAAAAACAGGTTCAGGAGTCGGTTCCGTACGAGGAAGGATTAGCACTCTCGCAACGCCCAAAATTGGTACCAAATTGAATAGTTTTCTGTCTTAATGTAAAAAAATTGAAAAGATTTAAAAATAGGATCCCTTTTTTAAAACCGGAATTATTTAAGTTGAAAAATCGAGATTCTTTAGCTCCGAAAGAATACAAACATCACATCCAGCATGATAGGACACGATATTCTTAAACTCTCGTAACTGAAATCATCTCATGATTTACAAAATCTATTTAGAAGGATACTTTAGGTATTTAGACAAATGGGAAATCGCAACCCAGCATGTTAGGGCACTATTTCTCGAATTCCTAAATACGAAAAACATTGCCTCATTTTAGAAAAACTTTTGGATAAAATATGACAATTAAATGAAATATATATTTTTTAAAATAATGATTTGAGTAAAATTTAAAAAATAATTTACTAAGAGTAATACTAAAAAAAATTATTAAAAAATGAAAGAGTTTGATATGATACTAAAATTATTAAAAAATTAAAATATATAAAAAAATTAGGGAAACATGGATTAAATCAAAATAAAAAGGGTTGAAAAACGAAGATGAATAAAGAATAAAATAAGAACAAACCGTATAAAATAAGAACGTAAGAGGGAGAGAAATTTGAGTGAAAGCTCTCAAAAATTTTTATTGTTTCCCCAAACTCTAGTGTGTTTACAATGAAGGGAGAGGCCTCTATTTATAGTTGAACCTCCTCAAATCCAACGGTACAGATCAATTACATCAACAGTTAAGATTAAAAGGTATCTACAAATTAAATCTCAAAGATTACAAAATCATATATTCTAAGATTGCATATCATATCTAATATTGCAATCATATCTAAGATTGTATCATATCTAAGATTGTATCATATCTAAGATTGCATATCATTAAAGATTATATTTCCATATGAGTCAAGCTTGTAGATGGACCTTAAATCTTTTCAAGTAATGGGCTATTCCGATCGGGCCAAATTATATTTGTAATTCTGGACTGAACTTGGACTTCGTTTTTTTTGGGGGGTTTATTATTTTTGTTTTGGACTTATTTCTAGGCCGGGCAAAATTGAGTGTCTATAATCG
This sequence comes from Gossypium arboreum, assembly GCF_025698485.1. Classification (NCBI taxonomy): domain Eukaryota; kingdom Viridiplantae; phylum Streptophyta; class Magnoliopsida; order Malvales; family Malvaceae; genus Gossypium; species Gossypium arboreum. The sequence continues at coordinate 7,106,609 of NC_069081.1, forward strand.
CCTCTTTGCTCATTCTTTGTATGTAACAGAATAGAGCAAAGACTATAAAAGGACCAATTTTGCCCGGGCTCGCCGAGTCTTGAGTTCTTGATCCTTGATTTTCTTTAAATGTCCTTTTGACGGCTTCAATCTGCTTCACTGCAACTCAGGAAGGTGATATCTGCTATCGTTGATCTGCTCTCCGTCTAATACAGAGACGCCAAATCTGTTATCTTCGATCTGCTCCCCGTCTAATATAGAGACGCCAAATATGCTTCTTCGATTTGCTCCCCGTCTAATACAGAGATGCCAAATCTGTCATCTTGGATCTGCTTCGATGTAAACACATGAAGGTCAGATCTGCTATGTCTTCGATCTGCTCCCCGTTTAATACAGAGATGCCAAATCATCTTGGATCTACTTCAATGAAGGTCTAATCTGTTATGGCTTTGATCTGCTCCCTGTCTAATACAGAGATGCCAAATCATCTTGGATCTGCTTCAATGAAGGTCGATCTCATCGTGTCTTCGATCCGCTCCCGTCTAATACTGAGATGCCAAATCATCTTGGATCTGCTTCAATGAAGGTCAAATCTGCTATGTCTTCGATCTGCTCTCCGTCGAATATGGAGATGCCAAATCATCTTGGATCTGCTTCAATGAAGGTGCAATTTGATGTGTCTTCGATCTGCTCCCCGTCTAATACAGAGATGCCAAATCATCTTGGATCTACTTCAATGAAGGTCAGATCTGCTATGTCTTCGATCTGCTCTCCGTCGAATATGGAGATGCAAAATCATCTTGGATTTACTTCAATAAAGGTCCAATCTGCCGTGTCTTCGATCTGCTCCCCGTCTAATACAGAGATGCTAAATCATCTTGGATCTGCTTTAATGAAGGTCAGATCTGCTATGTCTTCAATCTGCTCTCCGTCGAATATGGAGAAGCCAAATCATCTTAGATCTGCTTCAGCGTAAACACGTGAAAGCCAAATCTACTATGTCTTCGATCTGCTCCTTGTAAACGCAAGGATGCCAAATCATCTTGGATCTACTTCTGTAATAGCCCAAATTTGACTGGGCTCAAACAAAACAAAAGAAAATAAATAAATAAATATTTATTTAACAGTCCATTAAAAAGGGTCCGTGTACAAAACCAAAAAATAAAACACTTAACCCTACAACCCATTACACCCAAGCCCAGATTTAAATACTCAGACCCATTTACACTGGATGATCTAATATCCTTGACCCAAGGATACATGGGGCCCAAGAGGCTCAAAACAGTAAATGGATCTGGAAACCTTAGGGCTCCCTGAGAAGTTAGGCACCGCAAAGGGGGATTCTAGATGCTTCGAGGTTCCAAAGGTCACGACTTTTCAAGTCCAGTGGCTCAATCGTCACCTTCATCAGTGCGCCGTGACCCCTCAACTTCGCCACCATGCATCGCGCCACCATCAGCGCGCGAATCACGCCAGAATCGTCATGCGCTACAATCCAGCACTAGCCCCATCAGCGTGTAGTCATGGGTGCTTGAACGAAATCCTCGCGATTCGCCTGCAAGAAAAAGAAAAAAATCAAGGCAAAGAGATTAGAACAGGGTTTGGAAAGAAATCTTTCGATTTCTTTCCAAAATAGGCAGTAGATTAAGGCTATAAAGCCTTTTCTCAAATATGTAAAAAGGACACAGAAAAAAGAAAGAACACAAAGATATTGTACACCAACCATTTTTGCAATAATATATCAGAAATATTTCGCGAGAAACGAAGATGATCTATTATTCTTACTCTACTTTATTTTCTTTTCTTTTACTTTATTATAAACAACCTACACATAATATATTAAAAACAGAGAAGGGAAAAGTACCTTCTAAACTCACCTAGAAAAGCCAAGCTTTGCAGATCCTAACCGCCGTGTGTGGCGGGGTTGGCGACAGTGCATGAGACCGAACATGTAAGTCCGATGAACGGAGCAGACCGGCCTTAAGTCGGAGCTCAAAGGGCAAAAAAAAAATCTCAGAGGATTTCTTTCGTTTTTTTTCTAAACCAGGTGTAAAAAAATGATTTTAAAACTCTGAATTTGGCATATATAGCCCAAATGAAACGACGTCATTTTAGTTTAATTCAATAAGCATAAAATGACGTCGTTCCAAGGCCCAGGATCCGCGCGTTGACCCAATTACCTGGGGAGAATCCGCGCGTTTTTAGAAAATGGGTTAATTACCCAATTAGTCCCTCCACCTTTTTATGTTTACAATTTTGTTTTATTTTATTTATGATCTGGCCCTGATATTTTGTTTCAGTTTTAATTTAGTTATTGCAGTAGCTGTTTTAAGTCTTGGATTGAAACGGCGCCGTTTAGGGACAAAGGAAAATTTCCCGATGAGTCCTTAGGGTTTTAATGGCCGTTTCAATTAGGTTTGATCACAATTATTTTCTTATTAAATTAGCTACTAACTTTTATTCATGATTCAATTTAGTCCTTTTTATCCCTTTTAATCTATTTATGACCTATTTATTTTAAAACTTTATACATATATTGTTATATTTTAATATGAATATACGTATTATATATCTTATAATTATTTACTTATATTTTATTATATTATTACTTCATATCTTTCTATTATCATATTAATTAACATATATCATTATTTATTATTTATTATAGTATATTTATATCGCGTAATGATTATATATCTTTGTATTATATATTATAATTATATTATTATATATTATTTATATTATTATTATTTACTATATATTATTTTTCACAAATTAGTATTATTTTACATTATTATTTATATAATATTATTATATTGTATTATTTATATATATTATATATTATTTTTACATATATACTTTCATATTATATATTATAATTATTTTAAATTATTACGTCATTTTTCATACCATTATATATATTTTTTATCTATATATTATTATTATTAAAAGTTTTAACTTATATTATATACTTATTTTTATTTATATGTTAATAATTACTTTACTTATATTCTATTATTACACATTTTGAAGATATTATAATATAGTAATTTGTGTAATACGTATATTTCATCATTAATTACTTATTTCATATTATTCTAAACTTATATTTATATATATTAAACAATTATTTTATTATACATATAAATTCTTTCACATATTTGATATTTTATACATTATTTTTTAAATCATTATATTTTTGTTTTATATAATTATTATTCTTTTATAAATTTTTTTATATTATATATTGTATGTTAAATACTATTTTAATATTATTATTAACTATCATACTTTTATTTGTATTATAAGTATATTTTTGTTAACAATTACTCACTTTATGTTATATTATGTATATACTAATTCTTTTATGTATTTTTATATTGTATATATCATTTATGTATTAAATGTCATTTTCTAATTATTATTTGATGTTATATTTTACGAGCATGTACATTGATACTTTTTTTATATATATTAAATTGTATATCATGCATCATTTCTTAATTATTACTTTGTATATTTGTATGTTTTTGCTTATTTTCAATATATGCTATGTGTATCTCTGTATATATGATGTTACTGTATGTACATAGTATATGATCTTTGTATGATTGCCATTGTATCGTTTAAAAGCATGTTTTATTCACTTATTATTGCAATATTCTATTCCATAATGATAATATGTTCCATCATGCATCGGTTTTTTTAAAAAAAGAGACTTCAAAGTTTTCAAAAATAAAAAGGCAATGCTTGGCGTTTGGAAGCTTTGAGAAACCTAGTGTCCTAACTTATTGGGTTGCAACGTTTCTCGTTGAGTTCGAATAGTCAAGCACCCTTCTAAGTTTTTAAAGGTTTTCAATATACAAGTAATTGTCTTGGAATTGCAAGGTGTTGTGTCCTAATTTATTGGATATGGCGTTTTGTTATTTTCCAGATAGGGATTTCCCAAAATGCTAACTTAGCATCAATATTTTGATAAAGTGAACCCCAATTTTCAAAATCAAAATATTTAAAAGAGGATTGCATCTTAAAATTTTTAAATTTCTGACCTTAAAGACATTTGATAATTAATTAGGTACCAATTTTTGGGCGTTACGAGGGTGCTAATCCTTCCTCGTACGTAACCGACTCCCGAACCCGTTTTTCTATTTCGTAGACCAAAACTAATGATTTTAAAACAAAATGTTTTAAAGGTGATCCAATCACACCTAAAAAGATTGGTGGCGACTCCCGTTTTCGTTTTTCTTAGAGTCGATTCTCATTTTCCCAAAACTCGATTTAAAAATGGTTTCGACAGCTTGGCGACTCCTCTGGGGACTAATAAGAGAGTCAAGCCTTATAATTGATTACCTTTTGTCTTAATGTCGGAAATTTGAAAAATTTTAAAATTCAATCCTCTTTGCATTACATGTGTTTGCATTATTGCATATGTTATATATTCTGATACTTGCATTTGCATGACCGTTGTGGTCACATCCTTAAGTGGGAGTGAGAAACTACGCATTTGTGAGGTTTTCGCCTCTGTGCAGGATAGTGGATCATTTTCGGGATACATCCATACTTATGGTTTCGTGAGATTTTCATCTCCGTGTAGCCATAAGGAAATGTATTCCCTTGAACTGAACTCGATTCAAATGAGCCTATAATGGGTGAGAATTGAGGAATCTGCTGGTTCGGGTACCTCAAACTTTAGAACCAACCTCATATAGAAAAACCGTAAGAGCCCAACTTAGTTAGAGTAAAACTTTAGATATTACCCTTATAAATTATTGTTGAGATTTATTGATATCATGTGATACTAACTATTTCTTTTCTTTTGTTTTGTACATGTCATTTTGTATTTAAAAGGTATCGATTCACGGTCAGTTTCTAAATTAGGAAGTTTTATTATGGAGAACGGACTTCTTGATAGAGTAGAGGGCAACGCCAACGTCCATAGTTGGTCTGAGCAAACTCAACTAGAAAAGGGAGATAGTATAGCTATGGGATAAGTGTCGGAGATATCAGATTACACTCGTATTAGTGTCATGCAGAATAATCTCCAAGAGCTTAAGGAAATTTGGGATCAGTGGGGTAAAAAGACCAAGCAGTTATTCTACGATAATTACGGAGACTTACCTTTCTTGCTCGATGTTCAGGTAGACGAGCACTTATTCCGAGCCCTTACTCAGTTTTGGAACCTGGCGTACAGTTGTTTCACTTTTGGGGAAGTAGACTTGGTACCTATTGTGGAGGAGTACACTGCCTTACTTCATTGTCCCAGGTTTCAGAATGATAGGATCTATTCTCGAGCTGCTTGTGTCCCTACCTTTTGGAAGAAATTGATGACTATTACGAAGATGAGTGAGCAGTGGATCACGGCTAGAATTAAAGAGAAGGGTGAGTGCAAGTGCATTTCGTGGGACGCTTTGAAAGATCTGATTCTGACACATCCTGATGAGACGAAGAAGGTAGATGTTTTTGTTTTAAGTTTGTATAGACTGATGGTTTTTCCTAGGGCTTTAGGATATGTAGACGAGGCAACCACGGATCTTTTTCATCGACTCAATAAAAGGGTCACTTCTGTCCCTGCGATTTTGGCGGTGACATTCAGGTCCTTAGGCGCATGTAAGAGGGCTGGTGCAGGCAGGTTTGTTGGTTGTGCTCAGTTACTTTTAGCTTGGTTCTACAGTCATTTTCGATTAATAGATAGGGTGGTTTGTCGGGTCTTCTTCGAGGATTATTCATCGTTAAAGGAAATAGTAGCTTTAACTAGGAGAGTTGATGTTCCAGAAGAGAATTGGTTAGCGCTACTTCAGAACCGTCAGTCGAAAGATGTTGAGTGGAGGGCTCCGTGGATGATTCTTGGTGAGATTCTTTACCGATACGGCGGTTTTGATTGGGTCCCTCTGTTGGGAATTTGGGGTGCCATTGGTTATCCCCCTTTGCTCATGCTGAGGCAGCATGGATTGAGACAGTTCGTACCAGAGACTCAGGGGTTAGCTCAAAGTGAGTTTGTATATAAAGAAGCCGATTACAAGAGGAAGGTTAGCGAGGTTTCTAGTGCTTGGACTAAGACTTGTCGGTTGAAAGGAGTAGCTATTAGCCCTGCTACGACACCGGAATACGTTGAATAGAGAAGCAGAAGGGTTAATGATGACATCCCAAAGCCAATCGTGGAAGGAGCTAGACCGATAGAGAAATATTTGCAAGTAATGCCCTCAGAGTTAGAAATTATGAAGTAAGAGTTCGAGAGAAAGAACTTGGAGTTCGAGAATAGGGTAGCAAAGCTCGAAGAAGAAAAGATGTACTTGAGCTTGGACGTCGACGTTCAAAAGATGGAGGTCGAGAAAGAGAGGAAAGAAAAGAGGAAGATTGAGGAAGATCGAGACGATCTATAGGAGTATTACAAAAAGGCACAAGTATCCTTAAGGAGAGCGAGAGTAGGAGGATCTTCAGATCAGTTGCAGAAAGAGGTCCAAGAGGAAAAGGCTAGAGCCGAGTATTGGGAGAGGAAATTCCAAGAAATGCAGTCGCAGAATTTGGCGTTAGAGGAAGAGAATAAAGGGTTGAAGACTAAGGTAACTGAGCTTGGAAGATCCCTTTGTTGGCATCAAAACCATGACTCTACGGTTGAGTTAAAGGAGCTAAAAAGTAAGGTTGAGGATTTGGAAATGGCATTGCATGATGGTGAACTTCGAGTTGAGCAGCTCGAGGCGCAAGAAAATTATCTGAAGGGAGAGCTTCATCAGTCTAGAAGACAGGTCAGAGAAAGGGATCACATCATTGGTGAAGCCGTAGCCCAAATTCGAGAGGTTGCTGAATATGTACAAGACCTGGCAATACGAGCTAATGTATTGAGTCTGATGTATTCATCGTCGTCGGATATAGGCCGAGAGTTAGCCCTTTTATTAGATAGAGTTAAAACTTTGGGCATTAAAATGAAAGTGTATTTGTAATCCTCTTATATGTAAAGATATTATTTTTCTAAATAAAGTTTTCTAAATGAAGTTGTACCAGAATCGATATCTTTTTGCATTCATACATTTGCATCTCATAGCATTTCATCGCATCATTTGCATTCAAAGTTATAGAAAGACCCTAATTAGTTAAAGTTTACTTCCAAAAGTAGAAAAGAAAATTTGGAAATCACACATCCCTACGGCACTCGCACTAAAACTAAAAGTATGGATCAAAGGTTCGACCAATTACAAAAGGATATGCAAGACCAATTGCAAGAGTAGTTGGCCAAAATGTAGAATGAAATGAGGGAACAAATGCTAAAGGCTCAGAGGAATATGATGGCTGAAATGGCTCAACTGCTGAGGGCCACTGATAAAGGAAAAGCTCCCATGGTAATCACTGAAGAGGAGAATGAAGGTCCTCCTCCGGGCTTTACTCCGCCTCATTTATCATTACAAACCGAGGCACCTCCTAGAAGGCCATCTGTCACTGTGAGGTCTCAACACGGGCCGGTTGATGCTGGGATCCCCGTGAATTTCCCATCTGGTTTGGGAAATAATTTAGGTGATAGCCTGATCAACCCTATCACTCCTAATCTAGATCTGATGGAGAAGGAAAGAATGGAAACCGAATCCACGAAACAATTAAGAGTGGAAACCGAATCCACGAAACAATTGAAAGATCGTTGCAAGTGGTTGGTGGAGAAGTTTAGGATTTTGGAAGGTGCTGGCAATCATCATGGGATTGATGCCAAAGACTTAAGTTTGTTCCCAGTTTTGGTGCTTCCTCATAAATTTAAGAAGCTAGAGTTTGAAAAGTACAACGGGACTACTTGCCCAGAGGCACACATAACAATGTTTTGTAGGAAAATGACTGGGCATGTGAACAATGATCAATCATTGATCCATTGTTTTCAAGACAGCTTAGTAGGAGCAGCGGCTAGATGGTACAATCAGTTGAGCCGCACAAGAATCAGTTCATGGAAAGATCTGGCGTAGGTCTTCATGCAACAGTACAACCATGTGACTGATATGACGCCAGACATGATCACACTTCAAAACATGGAGAAAAAGCCTAATGAAAGTTTTAAGCAATATGCACAACAATGGAGGGAGGTGGCAATGCAAGTACAACCACCACTGTTAGAAAAGGAGACCACCATGTTATTTATCAACACTCTGAAGGCGCCATTCATCACTCATATGATTGGAAGCACCACAAAAATTTTCGCGGATATAGTTATGGCAGGAGAGATGATTGAGAACGCTGTAAGGGGCGATAAAATTGAGGGGGAAATGGCTAAAAGATCGGCCCAAGGAGAAAGGACAACGAGGTGAAAAATATGAATAGCCTCAACTCGAGGACCATCACAGTTGGTCAACCCAAAGTAGCTGCGGTCGAGCAACAAAGTACTCGAAGTTAGGAATCGGGTACAAGACAGAATTCGGAGAGGATGCAATTCACGCCTATCCCTGTGATGTATCGTGAGCTTTATCAAAGCTTATACGATGCACATGCCATTGCTCCATTTCACTTGAAACCGCTACAGCCACCGTACCCCAAATGGTATGATGCAAATGCTAAATGCAAATATCACACGAGAATACCGGGGCATTCGATTGAAAATTGCACCGGATTCAAGAAGGTCGTGGAGAGGCTTATCAAAATAGGGCTTGTGAGGTTCGATAGTACCCCTAATGTTGAAAATCCATTACCAGATCATGGCAATCAATGAGTGAATGCCATTGATGAAACCAGGGAAGGAAAAATCAAGGAAGATATTGCTGAGGTGAAGACACCCATGAAAGTAATATGGGAGGAGATGGTGAAGAGAGGTATGTTGACCTCTGGGAAAGGTAGAAGAGGAATAGAGAATTATTGTGAATTCCATGGAGAGATGGGTCATATGATCCAAAATTGTGAGAAGTTCAAGGCCATGGTGCAAGGCCTTATGTTTAACAAAGAGCTACAGATTTTTTAGGGTAGTTCTTGTAAAAGACAAATGTGCGTGCTGAAAAATGAACAACAAGGAACTAGCCGACCAAGAATTATTATTTCCTTGCTGGGGAATAATGAAGTGGGGGCGTGAACCGGGCCCAAGGTCGTCATCCATAAACGCACTCCTTTTCCTTACAAGGATGACAATAGGGTGCCATGGAGCTATGACTGCAGTGTAACAGTACCTGAGGGGGAGAGCATAGCCAATGCATCTAGGAGCGAGCAAAATGAAGGTTCCCATACGCGAAGTAGGAAGCGTTATGATGGGGGGCATCAGAGTGGAGCCCACGAAAACAAAGGATGTTGATATTGAGAAGAAGAAAGAGGTTGAAGTGCCTATCAAAGAGCCGGTAAAGGAAGAGAAGGCTAAGGAGTTTCTAAAATTCCTTAAGCATAGCGAGTACAGTGTGGTTGATCAGTTGCATAGGCAGCCGGCACGTATATCGGTATTAGCCTTACTTTTGAGTTTTGAGGTGCATCGGGATGCATTGTTGAAGGTACTTAACGAAACATATGTGACCCATGACATATTCGTTAACAAGTTGGACCGATTGGTAAATAATATCAGTGCTGACAATTTCATCTACTTCAATGACGATGAAATTCCACCTGGGGACATAGGGTCAACCAAAGCCTTGCACATAACTACTCGGTGCAAAGGATACATGCTGCCAAGTGTACTCGTTGGTAACGGGTCTGCTTTAAATGTCCTTCCACTATCCACATTGAACAGATTACCCATTAACAGTTCGCATATGAAAACATGTCACAACGTGGTAAGAGCTTTTGATGGATCTGAAAGGAAAGTGATAGGACGAATCAACATCCCTTTAGAAATTGGGCCAAATACATATGAAGTTGATTTCTTGGTGATGAATATCAAGCCCTCCTATAATTGTTTATTGGGGAGACCATGGATACACTCAGCAGGAGCAATGCCTTCCTCATTGCACCAAAAATTGAAGTTAGTGACACATAGACGGTTAATAACCATCAATGCTGAGGAGGACATTATAGCAACAGTCACTAGTAAGGCCCCTTATGTTGAGGTGAATGAAGAAACTATTGAGTGTTCTTTTCGCTCTTTAGAAATCATCAATGCAACCTTCATTTTGGAAGGAAGTGAGCCGGTACCCAAAATGTCTAAAGCCACAAGGATGGCCCTGCAAATGATGATGGGGAAAAGGGCATTGCCAGGAAAAGGACTAGGAAGACAGTTGCAAGGAGGGATTCAAATCCCAAAACTGATTGAGAAGAAAGATCGCTTTGGTTTGGGCTTCAAGCCAGACCATAAGCACAAGAGGCAAGAGATTGAGAAGCGCCAAGCGAGAAGAAAGGCGCGTTTGAACGGAGAAGAAGTCGAGTTGGAACCGATGACATTCCCACCTATATCCAAATCATTTAAGTCAGGAGGATTACTGGTAGAAGAGAGTCATCAAATTAATGCTATACACGATGAAGGATTGGAGCAAGGAAGACTCGAGGGCATTCGCTATTACGAACCGGGGAGCTCTCTAAACAATTGGACTACGGAAGACCTTCCTGTAGTCTTTAGGAAATTTTCAGAGTAATTCTCGAAACATGTCTGTTACTCTAGGGCCTAGGAGTAGTGAGATTACGTTTGTAAAAATAGGCTTCTGTTCATCTATTATTATTTAAATAAAACATAACTTTTATCAATTTAAACGAGTATTGTTTCATTTTTATCAACCAATATTCCTTTAAATTTTGGCAATTCTTATTCTTTTATTCATAGCACATAAACAATCATTCTTAGATTCATTCATTCTTTGTATATTCTTTCATACCCCCACAGGTCCCTAGATATCAATGATATGAGCACCGATACTGCAACTCCTGATTTCTCTTGCGAGCAAGACATGTGTTAGAGGAACCTCAGGATTTTGAAGATGTTCAAGATTATGACGTATCTCTTGATCTGTTAAGAATGGTAAAGCAGGAGGAGAAACAAATCATGCCACATGAGAAAGAGGCAGTAGAGAATATAGCCATAGAGGAAGGGAAGGAGTTAAAAATTGGAACACTGATTACCGAGGACACAAGGCATGGTCTGGTTGAGTTGCTTAGAGAGTTCAAGAATATCTTCGCCTGGTCATATCAGGATATGCCCGGATTGAGTGCCGAAATTTTAGTACATCGTCTTCCGATAAGACAGGATTGTAAACCAGTCCAACAGAAATTACGAAGAATGAGGTCGGATATTGTTCTGAAAATAAAGAACGAAGTCAAGAAGCAGTTTGATGCAGGATTCTTGCAAGAAGTGAAATAATCCGAATGGGTAGCTAACATTGTACCAGTTCCTAAGAAAGATGGGAAGGTACAAATGTGTGTTGATTACAGAGATTTAAATAAAGCTAGCCCCAAAGATAATTTCCCTCTGCTACACATAGACACTTTGGTGGACAACACAGCAGGATATTCGTTGTTTTCCTTCATGGATGGTTTCTCAGGATACAATTAGATAAAGATGCATCCAGAGGACATGGATAAAACCACCTTCATAACCTTATGGGGCACTTTTTGCTACAAAGTAATGCCATTTGGACTGAAGAACGCAGGGGCAACGTACCAACGGGCCATGGTAAACTTATTCCACGACATGATGCATAAGGATATTGAGGTATACGTTGATGATATGATAGCCAAGTCACATACAGAAAAAGAGCACATTGAGGTCTTGAGAAGATTGTTCTTGAGGTTGAGAAAATTTCAGTTGAAGCTCAATCCAACAAAGTGTACATTTAGAGCCAGATCGGGAAAGTTATTAGGCTTCGTAGTCAGTGAAAAGGGAATTGAAGTTGACTCAGACAAGGTCAGAGCCATACGAGAGTTACCTTCACCACTTACTTAGAAGGAAGTTCGAGGATTCCTAGAAAGGTTGAATTACATCGCTCGGTTCATTTCACAACTGACCGAGAAATGCGATCCTATCTTTCGCCTCATCAGAAAGCACAATCAAGGTACTTGGGATGAGGAGTGCCAGAATGCCTTTGAAAAGGACAAGCAGTATTTGTTGAATGCTCCGGTATTATCTCCACCAAGCCCAGATAAACCGTTGATATTGTACTTGTCAGTGTTTAGTAATTTTATAGGGTGTGTGCTTGGCCAGCATGACGAGTCGGGAAAAAAGGAGAAGGCAATTTATTATCTCAGTAAGAAATTCACTGACTGTGAGATGAGATACCCACCAATTGAAAAGTTGTGTTGTGCGCTGATTTGGACAACTCGGAGATTAAGACAGTACATGCTATACCATACCGCTTGGCTTATTTCAAAGCTTGATCCATTAAAATACATGATGGAGTTAACGGCTCTAAATGGGAGAATGGCGAGATGACAAATTTTGCTTTTAGAATTTGATATAGTCTACATAAGTCAGAAGGCTATAAAAGGAAGTGCGGTAGCAGACTTCTTGGCCAATAGGGCTCTGGAGGATTATGAGCCATTGAATTTTGATTTTCCAAATGATGAGTTAACGTGTATGGCAATGACCGAAGATTCTCCTTGGAAGCTCAATTTTGATGGGGCTTCTAATGCAGTCGAAAATGGAATTGGGGCAATCTTGGTGTCCCCGAATGGCGATCATTACCCGTTCACGTGCAAGTTGGACTTTGATTGCACAAACAATATGGCTGAGTATGAAGCATGCATCATGGGACTTCAAGCAGCTATAGAGCAAGGTATAAAAACTCTAGAAGTATATGAAGATTCTGCGTTGGTAGTTTATCAGCTTAGAGGTGAATGGGAGATAAGGCACCCTAAATTGATCAATTATCGAAAGGTAGTTTTGGGGTTACTTGAGGAGTTTAATGACATCACCTTCAATTATCTCAAACGAGACAAAAATCAGATGGCAGATGCTTTAGCAACCTTGGCCTCAATGATCAATGCGAATAAAGAAGAAGAGATGAAGCCAATTCAAATGAGTGTCTACGAGGCTCCAGCTCATTGTTGTAACATTGAGAAGGAAAGAAATGACAATAACCCCTGGTATCAAGATATATTGCGATATGTGAGAGATCGTAAATACCCTGAACAGGATAGTGAAAATGACAAACAAAGTTTGAGGAGGTTAGCTTGCGACTATGTCTTAGATGGAGATATCTTGTACAAGACTTTAGCTTGCGACTATGTCTCAGACGGAGATATCTTGTACAAGACACGGAAAGACCAAGTAATTTTGAGATGTGTCGATGCTGTAGAAGCTAAGCTAATTTTAGAAGAAGTTCATGAAGGTGTATGTGGGACGCATGTAAATGGGTTCACGATGGTAAGGCAAATCATGAAGTTTGGCTATTATTGGGCCACTATGGAAGGGGACTGTATCAACTATACCAAGAAGTGCCATAAGTGTCAGATTTATGGGGACAAAATTCATGTTCCACCTTCACCTTTGCATGTTATGACTTCTCCATGGCCCTTCTCCATGTGGGGCATGGATGTTATTGGACCAATATCACCGAAAGCTTTGAATGGACATCAGTTTATCTTCATGGTAATTGACTATTTTACAAAATGGGTAGAGACCGCTTCTTATGCGAATGTTACTAAGTCATCTGTGAGTCGATTTTTGAAGAAAGAGATCATTTGTCGGTATGGAATGCCTGAGAAGATCATATCCGACAATGCATTGAACTTGAACAACAAAATGATTGTAGAGGTTTGCGACCAGTTCAAGATCAAGCATCACAATTCTTCCCCCTATCGTCCAAAAATGAATGGGGCAGTGGAAGCCGCCAATAAGAACATTAAGAAAATAGTGGGGAAGATGACTGAGACCTATAGAGATTGGCATGAGAAGTTACCGTTTGCACTCTTGGCCTATCGAACATCTGTCAGAACCTCTACTGGGGCAACCCCATTCTCATTAGTTTATAGGATGGAAGCTGTGTTACCTATTGAAGTAGAAATACCTTCTCTTCGAATTTTGACAAAGATAAGGTTAGATGAAGCTGAATGGGTTCAATCCCGGTATGACCAGTTGAACTTGATTGAGGAAAAGAGGCTAAAAGCCATTCGACATGGTCAGATGTATCAGAAACGAATGATACGAGCTTATGACAAAAAAGTTCGACCAAGAGAGTTCCAAGAAGGAGACCTTGTACTGAAAAAGATCCTTCCTATTCAAAAGGACTTTAGGGGAAAATGGATACCGAACTGGGAAGGCCCGTATGTCGTGAAGAAAGCTTTCTCTGGTGGTGCATTGATCTTAACAGAAATGGATGGGAAAAGTTCACCCAACCTGGTGAACTCAGACTCAGTTAAAAAATACTTTGTCTAAAGGAGAAGAGAATCCAAGGTGAAAACCCGCAAAGGGCGTCTTGAGATTTTAAAAAAAAACAGAGAGGCCAAGGTGAAAACCCGCAAAGGGCACCTTGTGACCAAAAGGGTTTTGAATTGAAAACCTGAAAGGGCAGCTCAAATTTTGAAAAGTACACAGTGATCTTGCTATATTTGATTCAATAAAGAGCGAAGCACGTTGCATATTGAGGCATCAACAAAGTACTTTGGATCTTTTAAACACATGTTGAACTCAAGAAAGACTTCATGGAGCTGGTGTATAGATACTCAAGCGGAGATATCTTGGGCATTTAACTTTTGTCCTGTTTGCTATCTTTAGATTCTATTTCTTCTTAAAGATAGGCTTTCAGATTAATTCCCTTTGTATCTTTTCGATAATTCATTCAAATCCAATTATTCTTAGAGATTTTTTTATCTTCCATTATTCTTTAAGTATGTTGCATTGAAATAATTATAGACGAACTAAATATGTTCACAAATGAAGTTTTGCGCATTACTCTGGAAATTCTAGATAATACAAGAAACTAAAATAGGATAATTGTTTGAGAAATTCACGTAAGTAAGGGATGAAGGAACTCGAGGGTTTTCTTTCTTCCAGTCTAAAAGGAAAATGGACAAAACCAGCGATTCAATTTTAAGGAAAGATTGTCTTACAGACATTCTCAGTGGATCGTAGCATTGGAGGAAGGGAACAGGCCTACAGGTTGAGCAAAAATGATACTTTGAAGAAACAAAAGAAGGAATGAGTGATGACGTTTAAGATAGGGGTCATAGTCACTACATTTTGCATCATAACATGTTTAATTAGGAACATTTGACTCACTTCGATCATAGCATCCTAATTATCAGGCATAATCATTCTACAGGTTATCAAAGATGGCGTGCCTTAATCCCCTAAGCAGTAAGGTAATAGGCCGCAGCATAGCAGATCTGGCGGAAGCAAGATCCAAGATGGTATGGCATCCTTGTACTTACAAGAAACAAATCGAAGACATAGCTGATTTGGCTTTCACGTGTTTACGTTGAAGCAAATCTAAGATAATTTGGCATCTATGTATTGTCAAAGAACAAATCGAAGTTTGGCGTCTCCATATTCGATGGAGAGTAGACACATAGTAGATCTGGCCTTCATATGTTTATACTGAAGCAGATCCAAGATGATTTGGCATCCTTGTATTTACAAGAAACAAATCGAAATCATAGCTGATTTGGCTTTCACGTGCTTACGATGAAGCAAATCTAAGATGATTTGGCATCTCTGTATTGTCAGAGAACAAATCGAAGTTTGGCGTCTCCATATTCTACGGAGGGCAGACACATAGCAGATCTCACCTTCAGATGATTTCATTGAAGCAAGATCCAAGATGGTTTGGTATCCTTGTGCTTACAAGGAACAAATCGAAGACATAGCTGATTTGGTTTTCGCGTGCTTACACTAAAGCAAATCTAAGATGATTTGGCATCTCTGTATTGTTAGAGAACAAATCAAAGAAGCAGATTTGGTGTCTCTATGTTCGGCGGAGAGCAGATCGAAGATATCAATATGGCAGTCTTGATTTTGCATCGAGCAGATTGAAGACCATGATTTGATAAAGACCGGTCAAATTTGGTCTTTCTGAGTCTTTGCTCGATTCCTGTTACACAGTAATGAGCAAAGAGGGGCAGCTGTAATAGCCTAAATTTGACCGGGTTTAAACAAAACAAAAGAAAATAAATAAATAAATATTTACTTAACAGTCCATTAAAAAGGGTCCGTGTACAAAACCAAAAAATAAAACACTTAACCCCACAACCCATTACACCCAAGCACAGATTTAAATACTCAGACCCATTTACGCTGGATGATCTAATATCCTTAAGCCAATGATACACGGGCCCCAAGAGGCCCAAAACAGTAAATGGATCTGGAAACCCTAGGGCTCCCTGAGAGGTTAGGCGCCGCAAAGGGGGATTCTAGATGCTTCGAGGTTCCAAAGGTCACGACTTTTCAAGTCCAGTGGCTCAATCGTCGCCTTCATCAGTGCGCCGTGACCCCTCAACTTCGCCACCATGCATCGCGCCACCATCAGCGCGCGAATCACACCAAAATCGTCACGCGCTACAATCCAGCACTAGCCCCATCAGCGCGTAGTCATGGGTGCTTGAACGAAATCCTCGCGATTCGCCTGCAAGAAAAGGAAAGAAATCAAGGCAAAGAGATTAGAACAGGGTTTTGAAAAAAATCTTTCGATTTCTTTCCAAAATAGGCAGTAGATTAAGGCTATAAAGCCTTTTCTCAAATCTGTAAAAAGGACACAGAAAAAAGAAAGAACACAAAGATATTGTACACCAAACATTTTTACAATAATATATCAGAAATATTTCGCGAGAAATGAAGGTGATATATTATTCTTACTCTACATTATTTTATTTTCTTTTACTTTATTATAACAACCTACACATAATATATTAAAAACAGAGAATGGAGAAGTACCTTCTAAACTCACCTAGAAAAGCGAAGCTTTTCAAATCCCAACCTCCGTGTGTGGCGGGGTTGGCGACGGTGCGTGAGACCAAGCATGTAAGTCCGATGAATGGAGCAGACCGGCCTTAGGTCGGAGCTCAGAGGGCAAAAAAAATCTCAAAGGATTTCTTTCGTTTTTTTCTAAACCAGGTGTAAAAAAATGATTTTAAAACTCTAAATTTGGCATGTATAGCCCAAATGAAACGACGTCATTTTAGTTTAATTCAATAAGCATAAAATGACGTCGTTCCAAGGCCCAGGATCCGCGCGTTGACCCAATTACTTGGGGAGAATCCGCGCGTTTTTAAAAAATGGGTTAATTACCCAATTAGTCCCTCCACCTTTTTATGTTTACAATTTTGTTTTATTTTATTTATGATCTAGCCCTGATATTTTGTTTCAGTTTTAATTTAGTTATTGCAGTAGCTGTTTTAAGTCCTGGATTGAAACGGCGCCGTTTAGGGACAAGGGAAAATTTCCCGATGAGTCCTTAGGGTTTTAATGGCCGTTTCAATTAGGTTTGATCACAATTATTTTCTTATTAAATTAGCTACTGACTTTTATTCATGATTCAATTTAGTCCTTTTATCCCTTTTAATATATTTATGACCTATTTATTTTAAAACTTTATACATATCTTGTTATATTTTAATATGAATATACGTATTATATATCTTATAATTATTTACTTATATTTTATTATATTATTACTTCATATCTTTCTATTATCATATTAATTAACATATATCATTATTTATTATTTATTATAGTATATTTATATCGTAATGATTATATATCTTTGTATTATATATTATAATTATATTATTATATTTATTTATATTATTATTATTTACTATATATTATTTTTCACAAATTAGTATTATTTTACATTATTATTTATATAATATTATTACATTGTATTATTTATATATATTATATATTATTTTTACATATATACTTTCATATTATATATTATAATTATTTTAAATTATTATGTCATTTTTCATACCATTATATATATTTTTATCTATATATTATTATTATTAAAAGTTTTAACTTATATTATATACTTATTTTTATTTATATGTTAACAATTACTTTACTTATATTCTATTATTACACATTTTGAAGATATTATAATATAGTAATTTGTGTAATACATATATTTCATCATTAATTACTTATTTCATATTATTCTAAACTTATATTTATATATATTATACAATTATTTTATTATACATATAAATTCTTTCACATATTTGATATTTTATACATTATTTTTTAAATCATTATATTTTTGTTTTATATAATTATTTTTCTTTTATAAATTTTTTATATTATATATTGTATGTTAAATACTATTTTAAAATTATTATTAACTATCATACTTTTATTTGTATTATAAGTATATTTTTGTTAACAATTACTCACTTTATGTTATATTATGTATATACTAATTCTTTTATGTATTTTTATATTGTATATATCATTTATGTATTAAATGTCATTTTCTAATTATTATTTGATGTTATATTTTACGAGCATGTACATTGATACTTTTTTTATATATATTAAATTGTATATCATGCATCATTTCTTAATTATTACTTTGTATATTTGTATGTTTTTGCTGATTTTCAATATATGCTATGTGTATCTCTGTATATATGATGTTACCTGTATGTACATAGTATATGATCCTTGTATGATTGCCATTGTATCGTTTAAAAGCATGTTTTATTCACTTATTATTGCAATATTCTATTCCATAATGATAATATGTTCCATCATGCATCGGTTTTTTTTTAAAAAAAAGACTTCAAAGTTTTCAAAAATAAAAAGGCAATGCTTGGCGTTTGGAAGCTTCGAGAAACCTAGTGCCCTAACTTATTAGGTTGCAACGTTTCTCGTTGAGTTCGAATAGTCAAGCACCCTTCTAAGTTTTTAAAGGTTTTCAATATACAAGTAACTGTCTTGGAATTGCAAGGTGTTGTGTCCTAATTTATTGGATATGGCGTTTTGTTATTTTCGAGATAGGGATTTCCCAAAATGCTAACTTAGCATCAATATTTTGATAAAGTGAACCCCAATTTTCAAAATCAAAATATTTAAAAGAGGATTGCATCTTAAAATTTTTAAATTTCTGACCTTAAAGACATTTGATAATTAATTAGGTACCAATTTTTGGGCGTTACGAGGGTGCTAATCCTTCCTCGTACGTAACCGACTCCCGAACCCGTTTTTCTATTTCGTAGACCAAAACTAATGATTTTAAAACAAAATGTTTTAAAGGTGATCCAATCACACCTAAAAAGATTGGTGGCGACTCCTGTTTTCGTTTTTCTTAGAGTCGATTCTCATTTTCCCAAAACTCGATTTAAAAATGGTTTCGACAACTTTGATGTGAAAACATCCGAAGGTTAGATCTGCTATGTCTTCGATCTGCTCTCCGTCGAATATGGAGATGCCAAATCTATTTCTTCGATTTGTTCTCTGACAGTACAGAGATGCCAAATCATCTTAGATCTGCTTCAGCGTAAACACGTGAATGCCAAATCTGCTATATCTTCGATCTGCTCCTTGTAAACGCAAGGATGCCAAATCATCTTGGATTTACTTCGATGTGAAAACATCCGAAGGTTAGATCTGTTATGTCTTCGATCTGCACTCCGTCGAATATAGAGATGTCAAATCTATTTCTTCGATTTGTTCTCTGACAATACAGAGATGTTAAATCATATTGGATCCGCTTCAGCGTAAACACCTGAAGGTCAAATCTGCTATGCTTTAGCTTTGTTACCCTCTTGCTTAGGGGTTAAGGCGCATCAATCTTCATTGTCCCTTAAAGGACATAACTCAGATAATGTGTATGAGTTCATGCCTAATGATTAGGATTCTATGATTGAAGTGAGTCAAATGCTCCTAATTAAACCTGTTATAATGCAAAATGTTTATGAATATGACCCCTATTCCAGAAGTCACCACTCATTCTTTCGTCGAAGTTTATCCTTATTTCTCTCGAAGTATTATTCCTACTCAGCTTGTGGGTTTGTACCATTCTTCAAATGCTATGACCCACCAAAAATGTCTGTAAGATGATCCTCTCTTAGGATCGAATCGTTTTATTTGTCCAATCATCATTTTGGACTAAAGAAAGAATTTCCTCGAGTTCTTTCAAACCTCACTTACGTGAATTCTTCGAACAATTGTTCTGTTTTAGTTTCTTGTATTATCTAGAAATTTCCAGAGTAATGAGCAAAACTTCATTTGTGAAAATTATTTAGTTCATTTATCATTATTTTAATGCAACATACTTTAAGAATAATGGAAGATGAATTTAATCTTGAGAATAATTAGATTTGAATAAATTTGTCAAAAATACAAAGGAAATTAATCTGAAAGCCTATCTTTGAGAAGAAAAGAATCTAAAGATAGCAAACAGGACAAAAGTTAGATGCCCTAGATATCGCCGCTTGAGCGTTTATATGCCAGCTCCATGAAGACTTTCTTGAATTCAACATGTGTTTAAAAGATCCAAAGTACTTTGTTGATGCCCCGATATGCAACACGCTTCACTCTTCATTGAATCAGATATAGCAAGATTACCGCGTGCTCTTCAAAATTTGAGCCGGCCTTTCGGGTTTTCAACTCAAAACCCCTTTGGTCACAAGGCGCCCTTTGCTGGTTTTTACCTTGGCCTCTCCATTTTATTTATTTATTTATTTTCTAAAACTCAAGGCGCCCTTTGCAGGTTTTCACCCTGAATTCTTCTCTCCTTTAGACAAAGTAATTTTTGACTGAGTCCGAATTCCCTGGATTGGGCAAACTCTTCCCATCCATTTCTGTTAAGATCAATGCACCCCCAGAGAAGGCCTTCTTCACGACATATGACCCTTCCCAATTTGGCATCCATTTTCCTCTAAGTCCTTCTGAATAGGGAGGATCTTTTTCAGCACAAGATCTCCCTCATGGAATTCTCTTGGTCGCACTTTCTTGTCGTAAGCTCGCATCATTCGCTTCTGATACATCTGACCATGACGAATGGCCTTTAGCCTCTTTTCCTCAATCAAGTTCAACTGATCATATCGCGATTGTATCCATTCAGCTTCATTCAAATTTATCTCTGACAAGACTCGAAGAGACGATATTTCCACTTCAATGGGTAACACTGCTTCCATCTCATAAACCAACGAGAAAGGAGTTGCCCCGGTAGAAGTTCTGACAAACGTTCAATAAGCTAAGAGTGCAAATGGTAACTTTTCATGCCAGTCTCTGTAGGTTTCAGTCATTTTCCCCACTATCTTCTTGATGTTTTTGTTAGCAGCTTCCACTGCCCCATTCATCTTTGGGCGATACGGCGAAGAGTTATGATGCTTATTCTTGAACTGACTGCAAACTTCTGCTATCATTTTGTTGTTCAAGTTTAGTGTATTATCTGATATGATCCTTTCAGGCATCCCATACCGACAAATAATCTCTTTCTTCAAGAATCGACTTACAGCCGACTTAGTAACATTCGCATAAGAAGCAACCTCTACCTACTTCGTGAAGTAATCAATGACCACAAAAATAAAGCGATGCCCATTTGAAGCTTTTGGTGATATTGGCCCAATGATATCCATGCCCCACATAGAAAAAGGCCATGGAGAAGTCATAACATGTAGAGGTGAAGGTGGTACATGAATCTTGTCTCCATAAATCTGAAATTTATGGCATTTTTTGGCGTAGTTGATACAATCCCCTTCCAAAGTAGACCAATAATATCCAAACCTCATGATTTGTCTAGCCATCGTGAAAGTAGACGAGATTTTACGAAAAAGGTTCTTGATAGGAGAAAAATTTCTTTTTCAATATAAACCATTAGCGTGCGTCCCACAAACACCCTCGTGAACTTCTTCCAAGATTAACTTAGCTTCCACGGCGTCAACACATCTCAACAGTACTTGGCCCTCTCTTCTTTTGTACAAGATGTCCCCATCTAAAATGTAGTTGCAGGCTAATCTCCTTAAAGTTCGCTTATCATTTTCAGTTACCTGTTCTGGGTATTTACGATCTCTTACATATCGCAATATATCCTGAAACCAAGGGTTATCATCCTTTTCTTCTTCCTCAATGTTACAACAGTGAGCTGGAGCCTCGAAGATACTCATCTGAATGGGTCTCATCTCGTCCTCTTTATTCACTTTAATCATTGAAGCCAAGGTTGCTAGAGCATCTGCCATCTGGTTTTCGTCTCGTGGGATATAATTGAAAGTGATGTCATCGAACTCCTCAAGTAACCCCAAAACTACTTTTCGATAATTGATCAATTTAGGATCCCTTGTCTCCCATTCACCTTTAAGCTGGTAAATTACCAACGCGGAGTCTCCATAAACTTCCAAGGTTCTTATTCTTCGCTCTATAGCCACTCGGAGTGCCATGATGCACGCTTCATACTCGGCCATATTGTTTGTGCAATCAAAATCCACCTTGCACGTGAATGTATAATAATCACCATTTGGGGATACCAATACTGCCCCAATTCCATTTCCCACTGCATTGGATGCCCCATCAAAGTTCAACTTCCAAGGATAATCCTCTGTAGCTGCTACACACATCAACTCCTTATTTGGGAAATCAAAATTCAACAGCTCATAGTCTTCTAGAGCTCTACTAGCCAGAAATTCTGCTATCGCACTTCCTTTTATAGCCTTCTGGCTCACATAAACTATGTCAAACTCTGAAAGTATAATTTGCCACCTCGCCATTCTTCCATTCAAAGCTGTTGACTCCATCATATACTTCAGAGGATCAAGTTTTGAAATAAGCCAAGTAGTATGATACAACATATATTGCCTCAACCTTCGAGTCTTCTAGATTAAAGCACAGCACAATTTCTCAATTGGCGAATATCTCATCTCACACTCTGTGAATTTCTTGTTGAGGTAGTATATCGCTATCTCATTTCTTCCTGACTCGTCATGTTGGCCAAGCACACATCCCATAGAATTGCTAAACACTGATAAGAACAGAATTAATGGTCTACCTGGATTAGGTAGAGATAACACAGGAGTATTTAACAAGTATTGCTTAACCTTATTGAAAGCACTCTAGCATTCCTCATCCCAAGTACCTTGGTTGTGTTTTCTAAGGAGGTGAAATATAGGGTCACATTTCTCAATTAATAGTGAAATAAACCGAGCAATATTATTCAACCTTCCAAGAAAACCCCGAACTTCTTTCTGAGTACGCGGTGAAGGAAAATCTTGTATGGCTCTAACTTTGTCTGAATCAACTTCTATTCCTTTTTCACTGACCACAAAACCTAGTAACTTCCTCGACCTGGCTCCGAAAGTGCATTTTGCCGGATTAAGTTTTAACTCAAACTTCCTTAATCTTAAGAATAGTTTCTTTAAAACCTAAATATGTTCCTCCTCTGTTTGAGATTTGGCAATCATATCATCAACATGCACCTCAATTTCCTAGTGCATCATATCGTGAAATAAGGTCACCATAGCCCTTTGGTATGTTACCCCTGCATTCTTTAGCCCAAAGGGCATTACCTTGTAACAGAAAGTCCCCCACAAGGTTATGAAGGTGGTTTTGTCCATGTCTTCAGGATGCATCTTTATCTGATTGTACCCTGAAAAACCATCCATGAAGGAGAACAACGAATATCCCGCTGTGTTGTCTACCAAAGTGTTTATGTGAGGTAGAGGGAAATTATCTTTTGGGCTAGCTTTGTTCAGATCCCTGTAATCAACACACATTTGTACCTTCCCATCCTTCTTAGGAACTGGTACAATGTTAGCTACCCATTCAGAATACTTTACCTCTTGTAAGAATCCTACATCGAACTGTTTCTTGACTTTATCCTTTATTTTTAATATGATATCTGGTCACATTCTTTGCAACTTTTGTTGAACTAGTTTACAATCCTGTCTTTTTGGAAGATGATGCACCACAATATCAGTATTTAACCCTGGCATATCTTGATAGGACCATGCGAAGATATCCTTGAACTTACGTAACAACTCAATCAGTCCTTGCCTTATATCATCAGCAATATGCGTGCCAATTTTCACCTCTTTCCCTTCCTCTAGGGCTACATTCTCTACTGCCTCTTTCTCATGTGGCATGATTTGCTTCTCCTCCTGTTTCACCATCCTCAAAAGATCTAGAGACACATCACAATCCTGGACATCTTCAAAATCCTGTGATTCCTCTAAACACATGTCTTGCTCACAAGAGAGATCAGGATTTGTAATATCAATGCTCATGTCATTGATATCTAGGGATCTGTGAAGTATAAAATATATACAAAGAATGAATGAATTTAAAAATGATTATTTATGTGCTATGAATGAAAGAAAAAGAATTGCCAAAATTTAACGGAATATTGGTTGATAAAAATGAAACAATACTCGTTCAAATTGATAAAAGTTATGCTTTATTAAAAAATAATAGATGATTGTAAGCCCATTTCACAAATGAAATCCTATTACTCCTAGGCTCTAGAGTAACAAGAATGTTTCGAGAATTACTCTGAAAAATTCCTAAAGACTACAGGAAGTTCCTTCACAGTCCAATTGTTCAGAGAGCTTCCCGGTTCGTAAGGGCGAATGCCCTCAAGGTTTCCTTGCTCCTTCATTCCTCTCTTTAGAGATTATCATCTCTATTTTTACCATTTCTTCCCAAATCATCTTCATTGGCGTTTTCACCTCAGCCACTCCTTCCTTTATTCTCCTCTCACTGGTTTCACCAATGGCGTTCACTCCTTGATCGCTATGATTTGGTAATGGGTTT
Source organism: Gossypium arboreum (assembly GCF_025698485.1). Lineage (NCBI taxonomy): Eukaryota > Viridiplantae > Streptophyta > Magnoliopsida > Malvales > Malvaceae > Gossypium > Gossypium arboreum. The sequence goes on from NC_069081.1 coordinate 7,131,138, forward strand.
TTAGTATTTGGGGTATTATCGAACTTCACTACCCCCATCTTAATAAGCCTTTCTACGGCCTTCTTAAAACCAGTACAGTTTTCAATCGAATGCCCCAGTATTCCAGCATGGTATTTGCATCTGGCGTTTGCGTCATACCATTTAGGATATGGGGGCTGCAATGGCTTAAAGTGAAAAGGAGAAATAACATGTGCATCGTATAAGCTTTGATAGAGCTCACGATAAGTCACAGGGATAGGTGTGAATTGCATCCTTTTAGGATTCTGCCTTGTACCTGACTCTTGCCTTTGAGAACTCTGTTGCTTAATCGCAGCTGTTTTAAGTTGACCAACTGTGATTGCCCTCGTGTTGAAAGTGCTTGTGTTATTCACTTCACTATCCTTTCTTTTTGAGGCTGATCTTTTAGTTGTTTCCCCCTAAATTTTGCCACCCCTTACGGTATTCTCAATCATCTCTCCCACCATGACTATATCTGTAAAGCTTTTGGTGGTGCTCCCAATCATGTGAGTGATGAATGGAGCTTTTAGAGTGTCGATGAACAACATGGTAGTCTCCTTCTCCAACAACGGTGGTTGAACTTGTATTGCTACCTCTCTCCATTTCTGTACATATTGCCTAAAATTTGCATTAGGATTTTTATCCATGTTTTGCAGCGTGATTCTATCCGGAGTCATGTCAGTCACATGATTGTACTGCTGCATGAAGGCCTGTGCAAGGTCCCTCTATGAATTTATTCTGGCCTGGCTCAGTTGATTATACCACTTGGCTGCTGCTCCAATTAGACTGTCTTAGAAACAGTGAATCAACAATTGATCATTATTCATATACCCAGTCATCCTCCTACAGAACATCGTAATGTAGGCTTCTAGGCAAGTAGTCCCATTGTACTTCTCAAATTCTGGCATCTTGAATTTGTGAGGAAGCACCAAGTCTGGGACTAAGTTTAGATCTTTGGCATCAACCCTATAATTCCCATCAGCATTCTCTAAAGCCTTGAAATTTTCCTCCAACCATTTGTAGCGATCTTCCAACTGTCTTGCAGCCTCAGTTCTTAGATCCTCTTTTTCAGCCATGTCTAAGTCAGGAATGATAGGATGTGCAAGATTGTCACCCAAATTGAATCCTGATCCAGTTGGGAAATTCATAGGGATCCTAGTATCGACCGACCCTTGTTGGGGCCTTATAGTGACAGATGGCCTCATAGGAAGTGCCTCGATTTGTATAGGCACGTGGGGTGAGGTGAAACCTGGAGGATGATCCTCACCCTCCTCGCCAGTAATTGCCATGTGAGCCTTTCCCTTATCAGTGGCCCTCAGAAGTTGGGCCATCTCAGCCATCATGTTCCTTTGTGCCTCCAACATTTGCTCCCTTATGTCGTTTTGCATCTTTGCCAATTGCTCTTGCAATTGGTCCTGCATGTCCTTCATCAGAATCGCTCAAATCTTTGGTCCATGTTCTTAGTTTTTGCACGAGTTCCGTAGTGATGTGTTGCTTCCAGATTTTCTTTCTCTTACTCTTTTTCTCCCTATTAATTTTAACTAATTAGGGTCTTTCTATAAACTTGAATGCATATGATACAATGAGATGCTATGAAATGCAAATGCATGAATGCAAAAAGATATCAATTCTGATTCAATTTCATTTTAGAAAACGTTATTTAAGGAACAAAAAACTTTTCATAAAACGGATTACAAATACGCTTTTGCCCGTAGGCCTAGAGTCTTAACCCTATCTAATAACAATGTTAACTCTCGTCCTCTATCTGATGATGACTCATACATTATACTCAGTGTTCTAGCTTGTACTACCAAATCCTGCAAGTGTTTAGCAACCTCTCGAATCTGAACTAAGGCTTCTCCCATGAGATAATCCCTATTTCCAACTTGATCCTGAAGATGGTGAAGTTCTCCCTTCCACTGTTCTTCTCCTTCCTCGAGCTACTCAATCCGTAGCTCACAGCCCTGTAGTGCTGCTTCCAACCTTCCGATATCGTGTTTCATTTCCTCGATCTTATTCAAGCTTGCCTTTAACTCGATTGCAAGGTTACAACTTCGGTGATGATGAAGAGATCGTCCAAGTTTAGCCACCTTAGTTTTTAATCAATGATTTTCCTTCTCTAGGGCCTGATTATGCGACTGCATCTCTTGGAACTTCTTCTCCCAATACTCGGCTTTGGCTTTTTCTTCTTGAATCTCTTGCTGCCACTGCTCTGGAGATCTCCCTAATCTGACCCTTTTCAATGTTACCTGGGCCTTTTTGTAGTACGTCTTTAAATCATCACGATCTTCCTCGATCTTTCTCTTTTCCTTTTTCACCTTCTCAACTTCCATCATTTGAATATCGACGTTGAAACTTAAGCACATTTTTTTCTCTTCGAGCTTCTCAATCCTCTTTTCAATCTTCGAATTCTTTCTCTCAAACTCTTGCTTCATAACCTCCAACTCTGATGGAATCACTCGTAAGCTTTCCTCTAATGATCGAGCCACTCCTAAAATTAACCTAGGGACATTATCGTTGACTCTCCTACTAAACCACCCTTTATACTTAAGGATTGATGTCGAGCCTTCGGTTAAGATCTTCATACAGAAAGACTTCTTCCAAGCCTCAGAAATCTCTTGCATCTTCTTCTTATAGTGATCTCCTTTATAAGAGAAATCACTTTGAGCTAGACCCTGTGTAACCGGTATGAACTGCCTCACTCTATATTGCCTTAGAACAAGCAATGGTGCATATCCAACAACTCCCCAAATTCCTGGCAAAGGGACCCAATCAAAACTGCCACAACGGTAAAGGACTTCACTAGGAACCAACCAAGGAGCCTTCCATATAACATCTTCCTCTCGAAGATTCTGAAGAATTTCTATCCACCTCTCCTCTAAAAAGTCATCTCTCATCGGCATGTCTACTGCTTCTTTTAAGGGAGAATAACCCTCAAAGAATACTCGGCAAGGAACCTTATCAAGCTTCTAAAAATTACTGTGGAACCAAACCAACAACAACTGTGCACATCCAATGAATCTACCTTCGCCGGCTCTCCGACATGCACTCAAAGATCTAAATGTCTCAGCTAGGATTGCTGGTACCGATGTATTCTACTTACCAACGCGATCGAACAAATCCGCAACTGCCTCATTTATGAGCCCCAATGCCTTTGGGAAAATCACCATGCCGTAAATACTCAAAGGCAGGACGTCGACCTTTTTCTTTACGTCTGGATGTGTCAATATCAAATCCCTCAAAACGGCCCATAGAACGCACTTACTATCACCCTTTTTCTGTATACGAGCTACAGCCCACTACTCACTCATCCCAGTAATCATCACCAACTTCTTTGCAAAAGTTGGAAGACTAGCAGGCCTAACATAAGCCTTGTGACCCCGAATCCTCAGGCAACACAGTAAAGTCTTATACTCCTCCAAAGTAGGTGCAAGATCAACATCACCAAATGTAAAGCAACTATAAGTAGGGTTCCAGAACTGTACCATAGCTCGAAACAAGTGCCTATCTACTTTGACGTCTAGCAAATAGGAAAGGTCTCCATAATTCTGATAGAAAAGTTGCTTAGCCTCGTCATCCCATTGGGCCCAAATGTTTCTCAGCTCCTGAAACTCATTCTGCGTCGAATTAATACGGGTGAAGTCTCATAACTCTGACGTATATCCCTCAGTGAAACTATCTCTTTTATCTAACTGGGTTTTCTCTGACCAGGTACAGACAGAAGCATTGTCCTCCACTCTATCAAGGTATTCATTCCTCATTACAAAACTTTCTAATCTAGAAATCGAGCCGTGAATCGACACCTTTAAATGCCAAATGACATGCAATGACAGCAAAATAAAAATAGGTCAGTATCATAAAAAAAATGATAAACAAGTACTTACAAGGGTAGCTTACTAAAGACTATCACTATCTTTCCTAAACTTTTTAAAGTTCACTATAAGAGTTTTAGCTCTAAAGCCGTGGTACTGAACCAGTGATTCCTTGGTCTTCACCCATTATAGGCTCATATAGACCAAGTTCATTCGAGGGGACACATTTCCTATGGCCATACGGAGATGAAAATCTTACGAAGACATAGGTACAAGATCCCAGAAGCAATCCACTAGCTCATACGAAGGTGAAAACCTTACGAAAGCGTAGCTTCTCACTCCCACTTAAGGGTGTGACCACAACGGTCATGCAAATGCAATGTACAGCAATAAGGTAACAAACAATATGCAGCAAACACATGTAAAAAGGATCCAATTTTAAATTTTCCAAACCTCCGACATTAAGATAGAAAATACTCAATTTCTTGGCTTGACTCTCTTAAGTCCCCAATGGAGTCGCCAAGCTGCCGAAACCATTTTTTAAAGGGATGTTTGAAAAATAGGGGTCGACTTTTGAAAAACGAAAACGGGAGTCGCCACCAACTTTTTTAGGTGTGATTGGATCACCTTATAAAATGTTTTGGTCTACGAAAATTAAAAAAAATAGGTTCGGGAGTCGGTTACGTACGAGGAAGGATTAGCACCCTCGCAACGCCCAAAATTGGTACCAAATTGAATAGTTTTCGTCTTAATGTCAAAATTTGAAAGGATTTAAAAATAAGATCCCTTTTTAAAACCAGAATTATTTAAGTTGAAAAATCGAGATTCCTTAGCTCCGAAAGAATACAAACATCACATCCAGCATGATAGGACACGATATTCTTAAACTCTCGTAACTGAAATCATCTTGTGATTTACAAAATCTATTTAGAAGGATACTTTTGGCATTTAGACAAACAAGAAATCGCAACCCAGCATGTTAGGGCACTATTTCCCAAATTCCTAAATACGAAAAACATTGCCTCATTTTAGAAAAACTTTTGGATAAAATATGATGCTTAAATGAAATATATTTTTTAAAATAATGATTTGAGTAAAATTTAAAAATAATTTACTAAGAGTAATACTAAAAATTATTAAAAATGAAAGAGTTTGATGTGATACTAAAATTATTAAAAATTAAAATATATAAAAAAAATCAGGGAAACATGGATTAAATCAAAATAAAAAAGGGTTGAAAAATGAAGATGAACAAAGAATAAAATAAGAACAAACCGTAGAAAATAAAAACATAAGAGGGAGAGAAATTTGAGTGAAAGTTCTCAAAAAATTTTATTGTTTCCCAAAACTCTAGTGTGTTTACAATGAAGGGAGAGGCCTCTATTTATAGTTAAACTTCCTCAAATCCAACGGTACAGATCAATTACATCAACAGTTAAGATTAAAAGGTATCTACAAATTAAATCTCTAAGATTACAAAATCATATCTTCTAAGATTGCATATCATATCTAAGATTGCAATCATATCTAAGATTGTATCATATCTAAGATTGCATATCATATCTAAGATTGCATATCATTGAAGATTATATTTCCATATGAGTCAAGCTTGTAGATGGACCTTAAATCTTTTCAAGTAATGGGCCATTCCGATCGGGCTAAATTATATTTGTAATTCTAGATTGAACTTGGACTTTGTTTTTTTTTTGGGGGTTTATTATTTTTGTTTTTGGACTTATTTCTGGGCCCGGAGAAATTTGAGTGTCTACAAGCTCGATACATAGCGTCCATGTATTGCTACATAGGGCTATGTACTGGTACCTAGGGGAAATGTATCGATACTTACGCTCTACTTAGGCTCTACACTATAGCTTTTTAGCTACTAACTTCAAAAGTTTCAATACCTAAAGTATAAGTTCCAAAACCCTAGACCCCTAGGACCAAATTTTAGCATTAACTTGCAAAGTTTTGATACTTTCACCCAAGGTTATGGAACCTGGGTGCAGGGAACCAAAAATTCAATATTTAAAACATTTCAAACACACTTCAACTCACCTCCTAACAAGGAAAGGATAAAACATACTTAATTTCACTTGAAATTATGCTCATCAAATCTCAAAACAGGTTTTAAGGCATACATACATATCTCTAAAGCAAACCTCAAAAACATTTTAAAAACCTTTTGAGCACATCCAAAATGAGCCTCATAGTCATTCAATATCTAACTAAATCAAAAGGAATAAGTGCATGCATGCTTATCTATTAACATTCATTTTCTAAACCAAAGTGATATAAACTAAAATATAAACTTATAATGAATAACTCGTTAAGAACACACCACTTGAGTCTCTACAGACACACAAGCTACTACAACATGTATAGCTTTGCAATGGTGGAGTGGTGATCCAATCAACGAGTCGAGCTTTCCAACAGCAACTAAGGACCTACGTGTAAAGAAACAACAACGCGTAAGCATAAAGCTTAGTAAGTTCAAATGAAAAGTACCATAATTACCTTGTTTCCAACTAAGCTAATCAAGTTAATACTTGATGGTGCTGTTAACAAATGTTAACGACATAATAATGAGCATAGCAATAAACATATTAATCATTAAGAACATATCCCATGTTCATAACTCATTATAAGCCATAACCAACATGATCATTTCAAAAAGGTATGTCTCATAAATTGAATGAAAGGACTAAGTACATATTAGAGTTTATCACATTCACACACGACCATGATTCTCTCAAATCAGATTCAACATAATCTTTTTATTTAAGACCATATTAGGTAGTAGACACTTCATATTTAATATACTTTTAGAGTCAATATGATTTCAACATTTAAGTTCTTACATTTAGTAATTTAATCATTAAAATAGATTTATAGAGTTGGCCCTTAGTAACCTTAGTAAAACAAGACTCGGACATAGGAATCTACCAAGCACACCAAAAAAGATATTGCACTATAAGTGCATTCCTACCAAACACATCAAGAGTATAACACTATAAGTGTATCTAATTACTAGAGATCTTATAAAAGGATGAGTCGAATGGTTAGCACAAAAGTGCCCAACCAATGAGCAACATAACAAAGCTCTAAGTTCACATAAAACCCATACAGTAATGTACAATAGACCCTGGCATGTCAACCTTATACTAACATTTCTACCAAGTTTACTAAGGCATAAATGATAATCATAGGATCATTTTCAAATATTAACATGATAGAGGATTTTGAAATCTTTCATATGCAGAGTATAACAAAATTAGAATCAAGAATGGATTATAATTTCTCATTTTCATATCAGAGAAAGTCTTATGACCTTATATTATAGAAAGTTTGTAACCTCTCAAACCTGGCCTAGTCGTTATGGCTAGATTGAGAAAGCTACATTAGCCATCGAAATGGCTAAGCTAACTTACGTTACTTTCAAGACTTAAAAAAAAACTCATTTTAGAGAAAACCATAGTTGTACTTTGAGTTAGCTTAAAACCATTCATTCTTTAGGTCGTGCATGCTTAGGATTCATTTTATTGTTGACTGTTCTGTTTTAGAAAAACAATTTGCTTGTCGCTCTTCTTTAAGAAAAACTCAAAGTTAAATTAAATTTCTTCATTTAATCAAATCATAACCTTTACCCAACAACTATGTCAAAATAACAAACTAGTTACTCTTAATTGCACTTACGTTTCATGATTTGTGGGATCCAAATGGTCAATTGATCAAGAACGTTTTTCCATAATTGAAATGAGTTTAAAAGCTGATTAGGAGGGTCCAAGACCGCAAATTAATTTTGGAAAAATATAGGCAAGAACCAAGAAACAAAACAGCCTCTTTTCTTGCCTATAGGTGCACGCACCACCACTCGCTGTGGCCAAAATTGAGGCTGAATTTTAAAATGGTTTGAGATCTCATTAAAATATGGAAAAATACCATTGAAATCATTTAAAATCCCCCAAATTCCAGATCTGGAAATTTAGGTTTTTAGTGGACAAGATTAATTAAGAAATTGAAGAGAGAAGAGACCTTACCCAAGCTAGTCGAGAGAAACGGCAATGGCACTTTCTTGGCAATGTTCAGGATCGATCTTGGAGTTCAAGATTTCAAAATTGGGGCTGATTTCAATGACAAAAAATGACAGAAATATGGTGGAGAATATGTCAAAAAAAATCTTGTGGCAAAAAGAAAAAGAAGAAAGAGATGGTAAAACTAGGTGTAGGCGACGACAAAAATGGGAGAAAGAAAGAAAATTAAAGAGAAAAGAGGAGAGGAAGAGGGTGAACAGCTTGGGTAGGTAAAATTTTAATTAAAGGCTGAAAAATACAATAAAAAGTTATATTTATACCTAGGGTTCAAGGGTATGGATGGCACACACATTAAAAAAACAAGGGATTTTGCAAAATTTAATTATTTCACAAGGGAAGAGATTCAAACTTGGGACCTTATTTAATTTCCATTTTTTCTCATATTTCTTTTAACCAGTAGGCTTTTTCCTCCTTTTTGAAATAATTTTGCAATATTTATTTTGAAAATAATGCATATCACATACTAGGGTTTAAGGCAAAATTTACAAAATGATAAAAATGGTGAGAGAGAAGGGATCTAAACTTGGATTTCAATGAATGTTTCACTAACACTTAACCAACAAACCAATACCTCTTTTATTTCTTAAAAACGCATAGATAATCTTAAAAGTTAAGACATGACCACTCTCCTCGATTCCCAAATCTGATTCTACTAACCCCTGATTTTCGGGATGTTACAATGTTAGACTATAACACATTTGTACCAAGGCTGCATATTGGTGTTCATAATTTTACATCCAAAAAATCATATAATTCATATTAGTTTAGATTGTGTATTTCAAATCACAATACTTGACAAAGTTATAGCTATTTGAAACATCAAATTTAATCTGGCACAATTTTCCTTTTATGGTTACTCTATCAAAACACTTTTAAATACCATTTCAGTTCACATGGCATTTAAGTATAAATTCCCATGCCTCTAATCTAATGTCCATAACATAAATTCAAATATACTTAACATATACCTTTTAGCTTATTACAAAATTTGGCACATGAATAGCATGAGGTACTATATTTCTCATAGTTGCATTTTTCTCATAAACTTGTTCCATATTGTCACATTCCAAGTGCATGCCAAGGTATCTTTTCTAGATTTCACATTACACATTATATAATACATTTCTCAACTTATCCATGACTTGCTCACATCCATATTTATAAGAAAACTTCCTTAATTAATAACCACCAAATTAAATGTATTTTAATAGTTACCAATGCACACATAGTAAAGTTCCATGAGAACTTACCTTTAAGGTACATAAATAGAGAAGAGCTCCTTTTCCTCTCCTAAATCAAGACATTCTCTTCTTCATAGCTTGGAGAACCTCTTTCACAAGCTTATAACTCTTACCACACAAAATCACATATAAAAATGCATAACATTTTCACATTAATACCATATATAATGGTCACAATCATTGTTTAATGACTTGAAAACTAAAAAAAAAAAAAAGTAGAACAAAATTAGGATGATGAGTGATGAAACGCATGAGCTCTTACCTTAGAGATCATTTTCTCTCAAAAAAATCCTCCTCTATCAACACAAGCCAAACCCTAACTTGTGGATGATGAAGATTATGAGTGAAAAAGGCTCAAATAAGGTTTTGATAGGTTGTAGTTACAAGAAAATGGAAGGAGAAAGGTGGAAATTTGAAGAAACTGGAGATGCCAAGTCAAGGAAATGGAAAATAAGGGTTCTTGTAATATCCTGAAGATCTCAATAAAGCATTTGACAAATTGGCATTTTACTAGATTTAACACAATGAAATTCCAAGAAAATTATTGGTAAAAAAAATACTAAAAGTATTTAAAGAACTTGAAGAATTCATACATCTTATTGAATAACTCAGACATCTATTTATACAACATGATTTTGAAATTAAAATGCGGAAAATTTTACTTTAAATCAAGATAATCTGAACTAATTTTTTTTAAAATTTATTTGCCTAAATACTAGGACAAATATAACTACTACAGCTTCAAAAATCATAAAAGTTCACATTCCTTTTTGATGATGGAGCTGCAAAGTCCAAGTGATAAACCATAATATATACATGTTTTTACCCTATGCTTGACATATTTTTGGAAGGATTATCATAAGATTTAATGAATTTGATGCTCCTAATACTTTAATTTCATGTTTCATACTTAGGAAAGCTTAGGATAGCAAAAAGAGCAAGAAACGGGCGAAAAACGGACAAATTGGGTCTAATTCAGTGTTTCACACCGCCTAAGAACTTCTACACGGGTAACCCACACGCCCGTGTGTGACACACGAGTAGGCCACACGCCCATGTGCATGGCCGTGTCGACATAAAACCAAGTCAGAATTATACACAGCCTGAGGACTTTCACACAAGAGTGGTACACGACCGTGTCCCTATCGAGCCAAAGTCTAATTCTATTCTGAAAAGGCTAATTTTTGGGCCATTTTGGGCATTCCAAAGTCTATATAAACACCCTAGAAGAGGATCAAGGGGGAGATGTAGAGTAGAAGGCAGAAAATGCTTAAAGACAGCCATCAAAATCAGCTCGAAAGCAGGATCTACTTCAAGATCGAAGATCTCTATTCAATTTCCTAAGAAGTTCTTTGGGTTCTTATTGTTTTGTTGTTTTCCCAATCTTGAGATGTTTTCCATTATTATGAACTAAACTCCCTAAATACCTAAGGGAGATGAAACCTAGGATGAATCTTATTACTATTTGAATTATATGATAAATACTTGTTTTTATTCTTAATTGTGAGTTCTAATTCTTACTTTAATATTCCAAGATATTAATTCAGGTTTTGATGTGCTTATTCAGTGGAGCAAAAGTCACTGTTTAAGAGTAGATCCTTCATAATTAAGCAGAGTTGCATGCAATCCTAGAGATAGGACGATATAAATTTGTCAGATTAGAGTCAAATCTAATAAGGGAATCCATAGGTCGAGTTAATGTGACAATAGGGGTTTTAATTAGAAAGAGATTTCAGTTAATCAACCTAGAGTCAGTTGTTTTTAGTCTCGAGAGAGATAATAATATAAATTATGGATTTCTACAGATTAAGTCAAGTGAATAAATCGTCTAATTCAGAAGTAAATAGTGAAGTCTAGGTGGATTCTTCCTTGGGTATTGTCTTCTCCATCGGTTTTCCAAAAAAGTATTTTCCAACTTTTACTTCTGTCGCACTCTTAGTTAATTAGATAATTAGTTTTACTTAAAAACATTGCTTTAATTTTTAGGCTAGATAATAAGATAGTAATTACTAGTACTTTTAGTCCTTGTGGATACGATATTTTCGGTCTCGCCATAACTATACTTCTCTTCGATAGGTGTGCTTGCCTTAGTTGAATTTTTAGTTAGTTTAGTGACCATCATGTTTTTGTCGCTGTTGTTGGGGACTAAGATATTAGGAATGCTTGATTTTTATTACTTTTGCTATTTTTACTTTTATTGCAATTTACATTTTGTTTTTAAGTTTAATTTTTCTTTTCTAAATTTTTCTTTTTAATTGCTTCTGGTAGGTGTCTCTTGTTTATGACTAGGAGGAACCCGTCATGACCTTTGCTTTTTGACAGTGGGATCGAGAGCACAACTCGCAAAAACCGAAGAGAAATAAGGCAAAGTCTACAATACATAGAAGAAGAGCGAGAGGACGATATCCATACTACAACCGAGGAGATGGTTATAATCAGAACAATCCGCTACCTCCGGTGGTTGCTACAAATCCAGTAAATCAGAATCCTGCTCCTTATACTATGTATGATTATGCTAAACCTACTTTAACAGGAACTGAATCGAGTATAGTTAAACCTGTTGTTGCTGTAAATAATTTTGAACTGAACCCTAACACGATTCAAATGATACAACAGTTTGTTCAGTTTGATGGTTTGTAGGACGAGGATCCAAACACTCATTTAGCAAATTTTTTGGAATTCTACGACACCTTTAAGATCAATGGCATTTCTGATGATGCCATTCGCCTTCGATTGTTTCCCTTTTCATCAAGAATAAAGCTAAACAGTGGTTGAACTCATTACCACGAGGGTCAATCACTAATTGGGAACAAATGACCAAAAAAATTTTACTTAAATACTTTCCGCCGGCCAAAACGACAAAATTAAGGAATGATATCTCTTCTTTTGTGCAGATGGATTTAAAAACACTTTATAATGCATGAGAGAGATACAAGTATCTATTGAGAAGGTGCCCTCACCATAGGTTACGTCTTTGGCTACAAGTTCAAACTTTCCACAATGATTTGAATCCCTCAACGAGACAAATGATTGACGTAGCTGCTGGTGGAACTATCAATAATAAGACACCTGAAGAGACTTATGAGTTCATAGAAGAGATGTCACTGAATAATTATCAGTGGCAAGTCATGAGCACAAAGCCAACAAAAGCAGCCGGCATTTTTAACGTCAATTCGATTGCTATGCTTTCAAATCAGGTAAAACTTTTGGATAGCAATATTGATGGTTTACTTGGTTCTACGCAGGTTCATCCAATAATGCAGTGCGATGCAAGTGGAGGTGGAACGAACAATTCAGAATATCCACCCTACGACCCTAACATGGAAAACAAGCAAATGAATTATATGGGTAATAATCCTCGACCTTAAAATAATCCTTACAGTAACACTTACAATGTAGGTTGGAGGAACCACTCAAACTTCTCATAGGGAGGCCAAGGGAATCAAAGACAACCACCTCTCTAGGCTTCCAACAACAACCTTACCAGCAAGACAAAAAATCGAACCTTGAGGAGATGACGACAAAGTTTAGCACTGAAACTACACTAAAAAATCAGCAAGCATCAATTCAAGGGCTTGAGAATCAAATAGGACAGTTCGCTAAGATGATTTCAGAGAGACCACCAGGAAGTCTACCTAGTAACACCGAACCCAACCCAAAAAAGCATGTGAAAGCTATTACACTAAGGAGTGGGAAAGTGTTAGCTGAATCTGAAAAGAAGCTGCCACAGGAAGCGGATAAAAAAGAGGATGAGGAAGTAAAATCTGAAAACAATAAAAAATGGTACTGAGGGAATATAAGACACCAATCCCGTATCCAACAAAGTTGAAGAAAGACCGCATGGATATACAATTCGGTATATTTCTTGAATTGTTTAAAAAATTGCATATTAACTTAGCTTTTGTTGAAGCTATCTCGCAGATGCCTACATATGCAAAATTTTGAAGGATCTTCTAACAAATAAAATGAAGTTTGAATAATTGTCTATAATGGAACTCAAAGAGGAGTGCTCGGTCATACTCCAAAATAAACTGCCAACCAAACTAAAAGATCCAGGAAGTTTTACTATTCCCTACTTATTGGTAGTTTAAATGTTGAGAAGGCACTAGCTTATTTAGGCTCTAGCATTAATTTGATGCCTACAAAATGTTTAAGCAACTTGGCCTTGGGGAACCAAAACCTACTAGGATGAGTATTCAACTAGCTAACAGATCTGTTAAATATCCTAGGGTTATTATCGAGGATGTACTCGTAAAAGTAGATAAGTTCATATTCCCTGTTGATTTTGTTGTGCTTGACATGGATGAGGATGTTGAGGTGCCTTTAATTTTAGGTTACCTATTTTTAGCCACTACTAGGGCTGTTATTGATGTGGGTGATGGTAAACTTGTACTTAGGGTAGGTGACGAAGAAATTATTTTTAAAATTTATGAAGCCATGAGATTTTCTAGGGAACAAGATGACTCCTGTTATTTTATTGATTCTATTGATCACGCTACTCAAAATTCTCTATAGGAAATCATACATAGGGACACGTTGGAACTGTGTCTTGCCCAAGGAGAGGAGGTAAATGACGATGATTCTGCGATAGGTAAGATAATCTAAACTAAATTCCAATGAGCCTTCACTGAGATAGAAGAGCTATGAGGGTATTGAGGTAAACAATGAATTAAAATTAAAACCCTCTGTTGAAGAACCTCCTAAATTGGAATTAAAGCAACTACTAAATCACTTGGAATATATGTTTCTTGGAAATAATTCCACATTACCAGTGATTATTGCTTCAGATTTATAGCCAATCGAAAAGGACGAGTTACTTCAAGTGTTGAAGTAGCACAAAAGAGCCATAGCTTGGAACATTTCTGACATAAGAGGGATCAGTCCTTCTTTTTGTACACACAATATTTTAATGGAAGATGAATATAAACCTTGTGTGCAACCTCAAAGGCGACTGAATCCCAACATGAAAGAAGTTGTAAAAGCCGAGGTAATTAAACTTCTAGATGCTGGAATTATTTATCCTATTTCTGATAGTTCTTGGGTGAGCCCTGTGCAGGTTGTTCCTAAGAAAGGAGGCATGATTGTTGTGGCCAATGAGAGGAACGAATTAATTCCAATGCAAACAGTCACAGGATGGAGAGTTTGCACTGACTATAGAAAATTAAATGATGCCACAAGAAAAGATCACTTTCCCTTACCGTTCATTGATCAGATGTTGGAAAGATTATCTAGGCATATGTATTATTGCTTCCTAGATAGACTCTCTGGTTATTTCCAAATCCTAATAGCTCCTGAAGACCAAAAGAAAATAACATTTACATGTCCATACGGTACGTTTACTTATCGACAAATGCCTTTTGGATTATGTAATGCTCTTGCTACTTTTCAGCGATGCATGTTGGCCATTTTTGATGAACTCGTGGAAGACATTATGGAGGTATTTACGGATGACTTCTCAGTATTCAGTAACTCTTTCCATTTTTGACTTAAAAATTTAAAACGAGTTCTAATGAGATGTGAGGAAACGAACCTAGTACTAAATTGGGAAAAATGTCACTTCATGGTTCGTGAAGGGATTGTGTTAGGCCACAAAATTTGTAGCAAGGGAATCTAGTTTGACAAAGTGAAAGTTGAAACTATTGAGAAATTACCTCCCCTTAGTTCAGTTAAGGCTATTCGAAGCTTTTTAGGTCATGTTGGATTTTATAGAAGGTTTATTAAAGATTTTTCTAAAATGGCTAAGACTTTAACGAATTTACTAGAAAAAGATGTGCCTTTCAATTTCAGTCAGGAATGTTTAGAAGCATTTAATACTCTTAAAGATAAATTAATTAATGCTCCAATTATAGTTGCACCTGATTGGAATTTACCCTTTGAACTAATGTGTGATGCGAGTGATTTTACAGTGGATGCGATTCTTGGACAGCGGAAAGACAAGCATTTTCAACCATATGCTAGCAAAACATTGACAGCTGCACAAGAAAATTATACGACAATTGAGAAAGAATTGTTGGCTGTGTGATAAGTCATAATATATACATGTTTTTATCCCATGCTTGGCATATTTTTGGATAATTTATCATAAGATTTAGTGAATTTGATGCTTCTAATCCTTTAATTTCATTTTTTATACTCAAGTGAGCATAGGAAGGTGAAAACAGCAAGAAACGGGCCAAAAACAGACAAAGTGGGCTTATCTCAGTATTTCACACGACCTAGGCATTTTCACACGAGTAAACCACACGCTTGTGTGATACACAGGGGTAGGCCACACACCCGTGTGTCATGGCCGTGTCGACTAAAACCCAACTCAGAATTATACACGGCCTGAACACCATCACACGGGCATGCCACACGTTCGTGTCCCTGTCGAGTCCAATTCTAATTCTACTCAAAAAAAGGCTAATTTTAAGGGTTTTGAAGCATTCCAATGTCTATAAAAACACGCTAGAAGAGGATCAAAAAGGGGAGACGCAGAGTAGAAAGCAGAAATGTAACATCCCGATTTTCGAGTTTTTCGCAATTCTCGGTATTTTGGTAAAGTTTTTAAAATTTGGTATTTGGTTGTGAAATTCATAATTTGAGTATGTAAATGGGCTTATGGAAGGCCCATGTGTTGTCCAAAACCCGGTAGAATTTTTGAATTTTGGACTTAAGAAGTTAGGGGCCTTGGATAGGTGGTCTTATTAAAATTTGTGGGTAAAATGTATCACAGAAGAGCCTCTAGTAAAGTGGCTAAGAGACACCACTAAGGGGCTAGAAAAGTGGCGTGTAAGTGGTTGGGGGAAGACCTGGGTTCGATTCCCTGTGATGGCAAAGGTAATGTTATTTTTATGCTTGTGCATGCTAGAGTTTAAAGCTGGATGGAACTCTGTGGGAGAGAGTTTGAATCAGTCAAATGCATGGATTAAGGAGGGATAAGGGGAGAGATTTTAGGGATTTGAAAGGGGGATAGGGTTAGCCGATTTTAGGTCATTAGAGAGGGGATTTCGGTTGAGGAGTTTAAGTTAGGGATTTTTCGCACTTGGTTATTTGTTGTGCCTTTTTCTTCTTTGTAACCATAGGAGTAGTCTTTTTTTTTTCTTCTTTCTTCTTCCCTATCTGAATCTACCACCCTTCTTTTCATCTTTTCTTCCTTTTCTTTCTTCCAAACCAGCCCACTACTCTCCTCCATTCATCTATTGCTTCTTCCCCTTACCTTCACTTTTGCCGAAAAACCGCAAAAGCTGAACCTGTGAAGCTAGGTGTTGTCGAAATCTTGTTGACCAATAACCCTCTATTTTCTTTCACTTTTTAGTGGCCAATCCCTTTATTTTTAAGCTTCAAATGGATTCAAGAATAGAGATTGTGGTAAGTGTTCGTACTCTAAAGAGTTTTTAATAGTAACTATTGACAAAAGCCGAAACCCCTATAGTTTAGGGAGGTGGCCGAATATGGGTATAGGCCTTATTGGGTTTCTTCTTTAATCTTTTTATGGTTTGTATAGTGGAGGAGCAACAAGGCGTAGTGTCGACTTGGATTAGCTTGGATCATCGGAGTGACTAGATCTAGTCATCAACTTCGGCAAAGGTATGGATTCTAAGGCCATTATGGATGGTGGCCGAATGTGTAAGTGTGGATAATAGATGGTTCTCATTTTGGTTTAATTATTATAAACTGATCTATAAGTGGTTGGTTATAGGAGAAATCGTGTCGGAGATCTCGTCGAGGAACATCGCAAATCAGGTGTGTAACGAACCTTCTTTCGTAGCTTAAATTGATAAATGCCGAAAAGCCGAAATGCCAAAATTTTGGCATTTCGAGGACTTGTGAGCAATCGAAAGCTCATTGGTTAGTTAGATTCTCTAAGTTGACGATCAGGAATGTTGGAAAAGGTAAGAGCACAACTTTTGGCATCACGGTAAGTTGGGCCTCGAGGGGCTAAAATCGGGCCCAATGGGCTTACGGACCCATTTGGGTAAATTTGGTAGGAAATGAAATCTGGTTAAATTGCGCGTTAAGACTGGTAATACCATTATGAAATATAGGCTGAACAGGCCTAGATGACTAAATCGGCTATGTAGGGCCCATTAGAGGTTTTAGGCCCAATAACTCGGTTTCGCTGAAAATGGGCCAGAATCGCTGTTTAAACACATGAATTGTTAGTAACTAATAATGAACATGGAAAATCCCTAATATTTGGTAAAATTATGAAATTGCCATTATATTATGAAAATGACTGTTTTGCCCCTAGGTAAAAATGACCATTATACCCCTAGGGTTTAATTATGAATTTGGTACATGGGTTTTGATATACATGATTGATATGATATGCACATGATATGTATGATATGCACATGATGTATTCATAATGCATTGGGTTGGGTTTATATGGATGGAGGAAGTGCAAAAAGGGCTATGCCCCAGTTTACCGAAAAGGGCTTTTGCCCCAGTTTATTAAAAAGGCTTTTGCCCCAGTTTATCAAAAGGGCTTTGCCTCAGTTATTAAAAGAGGCTAGGCCTCCAGTTATATGATAAAGCAGCTATGCTGCCAGTGGAGAGTTTTGGTTGGGTGGGTTGAGTTATTCCCCACATGGAGAGCTTGGTTGGTACGGGTGGAGAATAGCGGATGGTGGGTTGAGTAGTCTCCCCAAATGGGCTTGCATTCTTTCATTGACATTACATGTGATATT
Organism: Gossypium arboreum; assembly: GCF_025698485.1. Lineage (NCBI taxonomy): Eukaryota > Viridiplantae > Streptophyta > Magnoliopsida > Malvales > Malvaceae > Gossypium > Gossypium arboreum. The sequence continues at coordinate 7,148,951 of NC_069081.1, forward strand.
GAAATGGGCCTATGGGCCATACCATTTACAGTAAATATGAAATATGTAAAGGCTTCAGCCTAGTAATATGAAATATGAAAAGGCTTCGGCCCAGTGTTATGAAATATGAAATATGAAAAGGCTTTAGCCCAGTATACGCTGAGTTTGAATTTGGGCTTAGGCCCAGCAGGCTGATATTGTTTTGGGCTCTGAAAGGGCTTGTTGTATACTGAGTTTCCAAACTCACCCCCTTTCCTTAACCTTGCAGGTGAGCCTTGATTTGGGGACTTGGAGCCGGAGGAGATTCAGAGTGGCCACTGTGATCGTTTTTGGGCTTTGAAACAAGTGACTGGTTTTCTATAATTATCTTATTTACTATTTATTTTTGGGTTGTAATGAGGCCATTCTAACTTTATTTTCTTTTCTTTTCTGAGATTATTTTATTTTTAATAACTTTAAACTGGTTGTTAATAATTCAAATGGGCTAGACTTAGAACGCATTTTCAAAATGATACTTGTTTCAAAATAACGCAACGATACAAATAATCGATTTATCAACAATACCAACTTAAAGGAATTGCAACGCATTTTTTCTAAAATTTAAACTCGTTATAACCAAGTGTGGCAATGGTTGTGGGCATGTCTAGGATTGGATCCAATTGAAGAGCTTTGTACTTAAGCAGCCTTCATGGCTCACCTCCTCTGTCACGGATTCCTACCTGGTGCCCAGCTTCCATTCACTTTGTTAGCTTAACAAAAGTTAGTTTTAAACACTAAAACGAATCATGGGTTTTTAGACTTCTATGTGGCACATCAGATTTGGCCATAACATCTGGGCTAGGTTTGAGGTGTTACATTTAGTAGTATCAGAGCCCAGTTGCAACAACTAGGCTATGGATCGGTTCGAAAAACTTTTCGAAAAAAATTAGACCAAGAAGGGAATTTTTGGAAATGGTTTTGGAAAGATCTTCTCAAAAATATTTTACAAAGATATACATGATAAAATGGTCTAAGTTTTTTTGGTTTTTTAAAAACGGGTCTAAAATCGAGAATTTCAAAACAAAGATATTTTTTTCATATTTTTTTCTATTTTCTGTGATTAAGTACATGGTTTGTGGTTTTTGGTTTGGAGAAAGAAGTGGCGCACTGAATCCCCGGCACCAAGTCTGTAAGTATACTCTCTTTACGTTATGTGATATTGATATGATGCTATAAATAGAACTGAGACCCTACTATGATACTTTAGATAGGGTAGAACTGTAAAACGGTAGGAGTAAGAACTATAGCAAGGCTACGACGTTGCGAAAACAATCCTTGAACTGCTATATTTCCATAAGACATCTCGTAATAAAAAATTGAACTTTAAACTAATGTCATAAAATTCGTAATCAGATAAGTTGATATGAGTACAAGAGGAGCTCGTGGATCAGGTCGCGGACGTGGTCGCGGAAGGGTGCAGGCTGAATCTTCATCCTCAGGGCATAGGCCAGCTGAGGAGGCATCCGTGCCACAGACAACTGAGACTAGGTCTTATGATCGGGCTGCGGGGGATGATGCTTTGTTCCAAGCAATGTTAAGGGTTTTAGAAAGAGTTGCTGGAGCTAGCACTGGGACAATAAATAGGGGATCCCTCTCGGAGCGACTCCGGGCTAATGGAGTAGAAGTTTTTAGGGGCGTATCTGGAGTAGCCCTAAATGTGGCTGAATATTGGCTGGAAGCAACAGAGCGGATTATGGACGATTTAGATTGCTCTGTGGAGCAAAAGCTGAAGGGGGCTGTGTCGCTGCTATGAGACGAGGCATATCGTTGGTGGATCACCGTGAGAGAGAGTACCCTGATTGAACGAGTAACCTGGGAATTGTTCAAAACTGCTTTTAAGGGGAGGTATGTTGGAGCTAGTTATGTGGATGCCCGTCGAAAGGAATTTTTGAATCTGACTCAGGGTAATAAGACTGTTGTGGAGTATGAGGCAGAATTCTTGAGGCTAAGTCGATACGCCAGTGGGATAGTCGCGATTGAATATGAGCGCAGTGTTCAATTTGAGGATGGTCTCCGTGATGAGCTTAGGATATTGATAGCTCCACAGAGGGAGCGTGATTTTGCTGCATTGGTGGAGAAGGCTAAGATAGCCGAGGAGGTAAAACAGACTAAGCGGCAGAATCGTGAGAAGGACCGACCCAGATTTAAGAGGGATTTTAGACCCTTGAGTGCTACGAGTAGGAATGTTAAAAGAGCTAGAATGGAGGAACCGGTTCGAGCAATTCCAGTGAATACTTTTAGACCGCAGGCTTGCAGGGACTGTGGTAGGGCGCATATGGGGGAGTGCTGGAAATGAACTGGAGCATGTTTTCGATATGGGTCCAAGGAGCATAAGTTCAGAGAATGTCCTTGGAGAACAGCTCAGGAACTAGCTGGGGAGCAAAGGGATGTCCAACCACAGCGAGAAGGACCACCACCACAGAGAGGTCGTGGGCAAGGTAGAGGTGGCAATGGAAATAGACGAGGACGTGGGGCACCTGGCAGGGGTGCTGGACATGCTGAAGCTCGACAACCGGTGTTGGTTTATGCTGCACGACACCGTGAGAAGGGTGACACTCCTGATGTTATAACCGGTACGTTCTTCATTCATAACACACTTTGCACTACTTTGATTGATGTGGGTTCCACTCACTCGTATGTTGCTTGTGATGTATCTGGGGCTTTGGGGGTGCTTCCCGAGGAGACGGTGAGTGGGGTATCATTGATAAGCCCTTTAAGACACTCGGTTAAGGTAGATAAACTCTTTAGGGCAGTGCCCTTAGAGACACAAGATAAGATTTTTGAAGGAGATTTGATGGAGCTGCCATTTGGGGATTTTGATCTTATCTTGGGAATGAACTAGCTAGCTAAGCATAGGGCGACGTTGGATTGTGCTGCTAAGAGAATGGTACTAAGAACTGCCGAAGATGAGGAGATAATGGTCATAGGGGAACGAAGGAATTATTTGTCCAATGTTATTTCGGCTTTAAGAGCCGAGAAGTTGATTCGGAAAGGTTGTGAGGCGTACTTGGCGTTTGTAAGTCAAGTTGAACCTGAGGGGATGACTGTGGAGTCGGTTAGGACCATTAAAGAATTTGAAGATGTATTTCCGGAGGAACTTCCTAGATTACCTCCAAACAGAGAAGTCGAGTTCGGAATCGACTTGTTACCTGGAACAGCTCCTGTGTCCATTGTGCCTTATAGGATGGCACCAAAGGAGTTGGTAGAATTGAAAGCTCAGATTCAAGAACTGTTAGATAGAGGGTTTATAAGACCAAGTGTCTCCCCGTGGGGCGCACCAGTGTTGTTCGTAAAGAAGAAAGATGGGACAATGCGAATGTGTATTGACTATCGGCAGTTGAATAAACTAACGATCAAGAACAAGTATCCGTTACCAAGAATCGACGATCTGTTCGACCAATTAAAAGGAGCCTCGGTATTTTCTAAGATCGACCTTCGGTTAGGATATCATCAGTTGAGAGTCAAAGAGGTGGATATTTATAAGACGACATTCAGGACTCGATATGGTTATTACGAGTTTCTGGTTATACCCTTTGGATTGACTAATGCACCGGCAGCCTTTATGGATTTAATGAATCGGGTGTTCCAGCCATACTTGGATCGGTTTGTAGTCATTTTTATCGATGATATCTTGGTGTATTCGGAAACGAAAAAGAAACATGATGAGCATTTTCGTGTTTTGCTACAAGTGCTAAGGGAAAAGCAACTTTATGCGGAGTTTAGTAAGTGCGAGTTTTGGCTAAAGGAAGTCACTTTCTTGGGGCATGTTGTGTCTGCTGAGGGGATCAAGGTAGACCCTCGAAAGATTGAGGCAATTCTGGAATGGAAGCCACTAAGGTCGGTAACAGAAATTTAAAGTTTTCTAGGGTTGGTAGGTTATTATCGGAGATTCGTGGAAGGATTTTCTGTGTTGGCAGCACCGTTAACGAAACTTATAAGGAAGGGAGCACCTTTTGTTTGGACGAATAAGCAGCAAGAGGCTTTTGAGAAACTGAAGAAGGTTTAACAGAAGCGCTAGTGTTGATTCAACCAGAGTCTGGTAAGGATTTCACGGTGTACAACGACGCGTCACATATAGGTTTAGGCTGCGTGTTGATGCAAGAGGGTAAAGTGGTCACTTATACTTCACGACAGCTTAAGCCTCATGAAGTAACCTATCGTACACATGACCTGGAGTTGGCAGCGGTGATTTTTGCGCTTAAGATATGAAGGCATTACTTGTGTAGGGAGAGATGCATTATCTATACGGATCACAAGAGTCTTAAGTACTTGCTGACTCAGAAGGAGCTGAATCTTAGACAGTGAAGGTGGATAGAGTTGTTAAAGGACTATGACTGTTCGATTGAGTACCATCCAGGTAAGGCAAATGTCGTGGCTAATGCGTTAAGTCATAGGACTGTGGCAGAGTTGAAGGCAATGTTTGCTCTTTTAAGTTTGTATGACGATGGAAGCTTATTAGCAGAGTTACAAGTGAACCGACTTGGGTGGAGCAGATTAAGAAGCAGCAGTTGGAGGATGAGTCGTTTGTTTCTCAGTTTCAGCAAGTTGAGAAGGGGGAGAATCTCGACTTTGGGTTAAATAATGATCGAGTTCTTTGTTTTTGAGGAAGAATTTGTATGCCGAAGGACTTTGACTTGAGATTGATGATTTTGAAAAAGGCACATAATGGACCTTGTGCTATGCATCCAGAAGTGAGTAAGTTGTATCGAGACTTGCGAGAACTATATTGGTGGCCTGGACTTAAGTGAGAAGTGATCGAATTTGTAGGGAAATGTTTGACGTGTCAACAAGTGAAGGCCGAGCATCAACTGCCTTCAAGATTGTTACAGCCGGTAAAGATACCACTTTGGAAGTGGGAAAGGGTAACTATGGATTTTGTAAGTGGGTTGCCATTGACACCTTCCAAGAAGGATTCAGTTTGGGTAATTGTAGATAGGCTCACGAAATCTGCCCATTTCATACCTGTCCGAACCGATTACCCACTCCAGAAGCTGGCCAAGTTGTTTGTAGCGGAGATAGTACGGTTGCATGGGGTTCCAGTATCGATAATTTCTGACCGAGACCCAAGGTTTACATCTCAGTTTTGGCAGAAGCTGCATGAGGCGTTGGAAACGCGATTGGATTTTAGTACGGCTTTTCACCCTCAGTCGGATGGGAAGTCAGAGAGGGTCATTCAGATTCTAGAAGACATGTTGAGAGGTTGTGTTATTGAATTTAGGGGTAGTTGGGAAGACTATTTGCCATTGGCGGAGTTCACGTATAACAACAGTTACCAAGAAAGTATTCAGATGGCTCCTTATGAGGCACTATATGGGCGAAGGTGTCGTTCGCCTACTTGTTGGTCAGAGTTGGGGGAAAGGCAAGTACTTGGGCCAGAGTTGGTAGCAGATACTAAAAACAAGATTAAGGTGATTAGGAATCGGTTAAAGGAGGCAGCGGATCGACAAAAGTCTTATGCCGATCTGAAGCGTAAGGATATTGAATATGCTGTAGGGGATATGGTCTTTTTGAAAGTTTCGCCTTGGAAGAAGATATTGAGATTTGGTAAGAAGGGCAAGCTGAGTCCACGATTCGTTGGGCCTTATTGAATTATTAAGCGGATAGGGCCGGTGGCTTATCAGCTAGAGTTACCTCCAGAGCTGGATCGTATTCACGACGCTTTTCATGTGTCTATGCTAAAGCGATATCGCTCGACCCAACTCATATCGTGCGATTGCGAGAATCAAGTACGGTCGATTTGACCTTTGAAGAAGAACTCATGCAAATACTTGATCGCGACGTCAAGGTCTTTGAGAAGGAAGTCAGTTCCATTAGTGAAGGTACTTTGGAGAAACCATGGCAAGGAAGAAGCTACTTGGGAAACCGAGGAAGCAATGCCTCAACAATACCCTCAACTGTTTGGATCAGGTAAATTTCGAGGCCGAAATTTCTTTAAGGAGGGTAGAGTTGTAACATACTGATTTTTGGGTTTTTCGCGATTCTCGATATTTTGGTAAAGTTTTTAAATTTTGGTATTTGGTTGTGAAATTCATAATTTGAGTATGTAAATGGGCTTATGGAAGGCCCATGTGTTGGCCAAAACCCGGTAGAATTTTTGAATTTTGGACTTAAGAAGTTAGGGGCCTTGGATAGGTGGTATTATTAAAATTTGTGGGTAAAATGTATCACAAAAGAGGCTCTAGTAAAGTGGCTAACTGACGCCACTAAGGGGCAAGAAAAGTGGCGTGTAAGTGGTTGGGGGAAGACCTGGGTTCGATTCCCTGTGATGGCAAAGGTAATGTTATTTTTATGCTTGTGCATGCTAGAGTTTAAAGCTGGATGGAACTCTGTGGGAGAGAGTTTGAATCAGTCAAATGCATGGATTAAGGAGGGATAAGGGGAGAGATTTTAGGGATTTGAAAGGGGGATAGGCTTAGTCGATTTGAGGGGATTAGAGAGGGGATTTCGGCAGAGGGGTTTTAGTTAGGGATTTTTGGCACTTGGGTACTTGTTGTGCCGTTTTCTTCTTTGTAACCATAGGAGTAGTCTTGTTTTTTTTCTTCTTTCTTCTTCCCTAGCCGAATCTACCACCCTTCCTTTCATCTTTTCTTCCTTTTCCTTCTTCCAAACCAGCCCACTACTCCCCTCCATTCATCTATTGTTTCTTTCCCTTACCTCCATTTTGCCGAAAAATCGCAAAAGCCGAACCTGTGAAGCTAGGTGTTGTCGAAATCTTGTTGACCAATAATCCTCTATTTTCTTTCACTTTTTGTGGCCAATCCCTTTATTTTTAAGCTTCACACGAATTCAAGAAGAGAGATTGTGGTAAGTGTTCGTACTCTAAAGCGTTTTTAATAGTAACTATTGACAAAAGCCGAAACCCCTATAGTTTAAGGAGGTGGCCGAATGTGGGTATAGGCCTTATTGGGTTTCTTCTTTAATCTTTTTATGGTTTGTATAGTGGAGGAGCAGAAAGGCGTAGTGTCGACTTGGATTAGCTTGGATCATCGGAGTGACTAGATCTAGTCATCAACTTCGGCAAAGGTATGGATTTTAAGGCCATTATGGATGGTGGCCGAATGTGTAAGTGTGGATAATAGATGGTTCTCATTTTGGTTTAATTATTATAAACTGATCTATAAGTGGTTGGTTATAGGAGAAATCGTGTAGGAGATCTTGTCGAGGAATATCACAAATCAGGTGTGTAATGAACCTTCTTTCGTAGCTTAAATTGATAAATGCCGGAAAGCCGAAATGCCGAAATTCTGGCATTTCGAGGACTTGTGAGCAAGCGAACGCTTATTGGTTAGTTAGATTCTCTAAGTTGACGATCGGGAACGTTGGTAAAGGTAAGAGCACGACTTTTGGCATCACGGTAAGTTGGGCCTCGAGGGGCTGAAATCGGGCCCAATGGGCTTACAGGCCCATTTGGGTAAATTTGGTAGGAAATAAAATCTGGTTAAATTGCGCATTAAGACTGGTAATACCATTATGGAATATAGGCTGAACGGGCCTAGATGACTAAATCGGCTATGTAGGGCCCATTAGAAGTTTTAGGCCCAATAACTTGGTTTCGCTGAAAATGGGCCAGAATCGCTGTTTAAACACATGAATTGTTAGTAACTGATAATGAACATGGAAAGTCCCTAATATTTGGTAAAATTATGAAATTGCCATTATATTATGAAAATGACTGTTTTGCCCCTAGGTAAAAATGACCATTATACCCCTAGGGTTTAATTATGAATTTGGTACATGGGTTTTGATATACATGATTGATATGATATGCACATGATATGTATGATATGCACATGATGTATTCATAATGCATTGGGTTGGGTTTATATGGATGGAGGAAGTGCAAAGAAGGCTATGCCCCAGTTTACCGAAAAGGGCTTTTGCCCTAGTTTATTAAAAAGGCTTTTGCCGCAGTTTATCAAAAGGGCTTTTCCCCAGTTATTAAAAGAGGCTAGGCCTCCAGTTATATGATAAAGCAACTATGCTGCCAGTGGAGAGTTTTGGTTGGGTGGGTTGAGTTATTCCCCACATGGAAAGCTTGGTTGGTACGGGTGGAGAGTAGTGGATGGTGGGTCGAGTAGTCTCCCCAAATGGGCTTGCATTTTTTCATTAACACTACATGTGATATCGAAATGGGCCTATGGGCCATACCGTTTACAGTAATATGAAATATGTAAAGGCTTCGGCCTAGTAATATGAAATATGAAAAGGCTTCGACCCAGTGTTATGAAATATGAAATATGAAAAGGCTTCGGCCCAGTATACGCAGAGTTTGAATTTGGGCTTAGGCCTAGCAGGCTGATATTGTTTTGGGCTCTGAAAGGGGCTTGTTGCATACTGGGTTTCCAAACTCACCCCCTTTCCTTAACCTTGCAGGTGAGCCTTGATTTGGGGACTTGGAGCTGGAGGGGATTCAAAGTGGCCACAGTGATCGTTTTTGGGCTTTGAAACAAGTGACTTATTTACTTATCTTTAATTATCTTATTTACTATTTATTTTTGGGTTGTAATAAGGCCATTCTATCTTTATTTTCTTTTCTTTTCTGGGATTATTTTATTTTTAATAACTTTAAATTGGTTGTTAATAATTCAAATGGGCTAGACTTAGAATGCGTTTTCAAAACGATACTTGTTTCAAAATAACGTAACGATACAAATAATCAGTTTATCAACAATACCGACTTAAAGGAATTGCAACGCATTTTTTCTAAAATTTAAACTTGTTATAACCAAGTGTGGCAATGGTTGTGGGCATGTCTAGGATTGGATCCAATCGAAGAGCTTGATACTTAAGCAGCCTTCATGGTCACCTCCTCTGTCACGGATTCCTACCTGGTGCCCAGCTTTCGTTCACTTTGTTAGCTTAACAAAAGTTAGTTTTAAACACTAAAACGAATCATGGATTTTTAGACTTCTATGTGGCACGTCAGATTCGGCCACAACGTCTGGGCTGGGTTTGTGGTGTTACAAGAAAATACTCAAGGACAACCATTAAAATTAGCACGAAAGCAGGATCTACTTCAAGACTGAAGATCTCCATTCAATTTCCTTAGAAGTTCTTTGGGTTTCTTTATGTTTTGTTGTTTTCCCAATCTTGAGATGTTTTCCATTATTATGAACTAAACTCCCTAAATACATAATGGAGATGAAACCTAGGACGAATCTTATTATTATTTGAATTATATGATAAATACTTGTTCTTATTCTTAATTGTGAGTTTTAACCCTTGCTTTAATATTTCAGGATATTAATTCAGGTTTTTGATGTGCTTATTCAGTGGAGCAAAAGTCCCTATTTAAGAGTAGATCATTCATAATTAAGCGGAGTTGCATGCAACCCTAGAGATAGGACGACATAAATCTGTCGGATTAGAGTCAAATCTAATAAGGGAATCCATAGACCGAGTTAATGTGACAATAGGGGTTTTAATTAGAAAGATATTTCGATTAATCAGCCTAGAATCAATTGTTTTTAGTCTCGAAAGAGATATTAACATAAATCAGGGATTTCTACGGATTAATTCAAGTAAATAAATCGTCTAATTCAGAAGTGATAACTAAAGTCTAGGTGGATTCTTCCTAGGGTATTGTCTTCTCCATCGGTTTTCTAAAAATATTTTCCAACTTTAATCTCTATCGTAATCTTAGTTAATTAAATCATTATTTTTAGTTTAAAAACATCCTTTAATTCTTAGTCTAGATAATAAAAGGATAGTAACTACTAGTGCTTTTAGTCCTCGTGGATACAGTATTCCTAGTCTCACCATAACTATACTACTGTTCAATAAGTGCGCTTGTCTTAGTCAAATTTTTAGTTAGTTCCACGACCATCACTGTGGTTTTTGCATTCGATAAATTTAGACCATATTTAATATTATCTAAATTTGTTGTCTACACTGACCATTCTACTCTTCGATACCTCCTTACTAAAACATATGCAAAACCTCGACTAATAAGATGGATTTTATTGTTGCAGGAATTCGATTTAGAAATTCAAGATAAGAAAGGAGTGGAAAATCTTGTAGCAGACCATCTATCTAGATTAGAAAACCCATATCTCAAAGAGCTTGATAAACATGAGATAAACAACTCATTCCCTGAAGAACAACTCTTTGCTATATCCGACTCTGAGGATCCTTGGTTCACAGACATTACGAATTATTTAGTTGCTAACGTTGCACCAAAAGGGTTGACACATCAGCAAAAGAAATGCTTATTTAGTGATGTGAAAAACTACTTTTGGAATATCCTTTTCTTTTTTGTATATGTGCAGATCAAGTCATTAGAAGATGCATTATGAAGTCAGAAGCAATTAGAATCTTGGAACATTACCACTGAGGACCGACTGGAGGACATTACAGTGGGACTAGGACCGCACATAAAACACTCGAATCAGGTTTTTATTGGCCCACACTACTCAAAGACACCAACAGCTATGTTACTTCTTGTGATAAATGCCAACAAATAGGTAATAACTCTAAACATGACGAAATGCCTCAAACCTACATGCTTTCATGTGAAATATTTGATGTATGGGGTATTGACTTCATGGGTCCATTCCCTAGCTCATTTAGGAATAAATATATCTTAGTAGCCATTGATTATATGTATAAATGGGTGGAAGCCCAATCCTTACCTACTAATGATGCTAGAGTGGTGGTAAGGTTCCTTAAGAAACTCTTCTCTCGATTTGGAATACCTAGAACAATTATCAGTGATAGGGGTACTCATTTTTGTAATGCTTAATTTGATAAAACCCTTAAGAAATATGGAGTTTACCATAGAACAGCTACCCCTTACCATCTTCAAAGTAGTGGACAAGTCAAAGTCGCAAACCGAGAGCTTAAACGTATCCTAGAAAAGACTGTAAAGTCAAATAGGAAGGATTGGGCAAAGAAAATAGATGATGCTTTATGGGCCTACAGAACTGCTTTTAAGTCCCCCATAAGAAAAACTCCTTACAGACTTGTTTATAGGAAGAGTTATCATTTACCATTTGAACTAGAACATAAAGTATTCTGGGGTTTAAAATTTCAGAACTTTGATCCCAAACTCGCAGGTGAAAAGAGATTGCTGTAGTTGAACGAGTTAGATGAATGGCGAGCTCATGCATATGAGAACTCATGATTATACAAGGAAGCAACGAAATGCCGCCATGATGCTTGTTTAAAGCAACATAAGCATTTTGAAGTTGGAGACCTTGTCCTACTATATAACTCAAAGCTCAAATTGTTTCTTGGGAAGCTTAAATCACGATGGTCGGGTCCCTTCATAGTCCAAATCGTCTTTCCATATGGCACAGTAGAGGTAAGTCACCCAACCCAAGGCATTTTCAAGGTAAATGGACATCGTCTTAAACTTTATAACGGTGAGGATTTTAAAGACAATGGAGAGGAGCTATGGCTCCGCGAACCTACCTAATCCGCGAACCTACCTAAACATACCCACAAGGTAAAGTCAAGCTTAGACTCTAAATAAGTGCTCCTCGGGAGGCAACCCGAGCACTAACCCCACTAAATAAGTTTAGTTTGTTTTTTTTTATTTTTTTCATATAAATTAAATGCAGGTATTTTTGGCACACATGACCTGGTACACAGGCGTGCCTTAGGCCGTGTGCTTACCATAGGTAGGAGACACGGGCATGGTCATGGCTGTGCTAAAACAGGACAAACATTTTCCCCAAGACAGGATAACACATGGGCTACGATAAATAGCCACGGCCGTGCGATACGGCCTGTGCATCTCACGGCTACGGGACACGAGTGTGCCTCAGACCATGGTGAAACTGAACTTTAATTCCCTAAAAAATCAATAGTGGCACGACATGCATTAAATCACCACGACTGTGCGAGGTGGCCGTGGAAGTTACACGGTCATGAACACAGGCGTGCTTGAGGCCGTGTTAGAAATTGCACAAACAACTGAAACTTTCAACAAGTCAGAATACAACACGGGGCTTAAGCCACGGCCGTACCCAAAAGCCGTGTGCAATCCTGATTACTAGACACTGGCGTGTTGGACCTACCATGGGCGTGGGAGAGGCAAAAGAAGCACCACATGGCCATGCGGTGTGGCCGTGTGGGTTACACGACCTAGACACACGGTCGTGTACACAGGTCGTGTGTGATACTGACTTAATTCATCAGACCACAAGCACAAGACATGAACACCGGTGTGAGAAAAGTGAACGAACGTACCCACAACCGTGGGACGCGGTTGTGCGCACCACATGGCCTGGGGACACGGGCGTGTCTAAGGGGCCGTGTGCGATACTGACTTAAAATTTTGCGAAAAACACGAGCTAGGAGCACACCACATGGGCGTGGGCTACGGCTATGTGGACCAACACGGGGTCGGCACGACTGTGGCCCCTTTTTATTCCCCTCCCCTAACCCTAATTTCTCTCCACCCCTATTTAAACCCCACTATTTATCCCCTTCACTCCATTTACTATTCATGTCCCCTACAGTCGCCGCAAGTCACAACCCCTTCTACTCCGGCCACTATTCTCCGACGAGCCGCCGGCGATAAACTTTTCCCACTATCTTTTCTTCCTTACACTTGCCCATTCTCCCTTCTTCCTTCTTGTTCACCCCCCACAGCCACAAAACCTCTCGTCTCCTCCCTCTTTCCCCTATTCCACTCACACAACCACCCATACCTTCAACCGGTAACACCGACCGTTCAACCACTATCCACTGCCGCGGCCACCACCGACCACCACTATCGGTTCCGTCTTTTGCATCCCTAAGTGCTTTACAATATTTTAGTTGTTTTATTACTATTGGTATTTTTAGTATTATTATTCCTATTACTTTACTCACGTTTATCTTATTAATTCAATACATTGTTATTACTCCACTGATATTATTGGTTCTTGTTGGTGATTTTATGCCTAAGTTAAGTTTTAAACGTTCGTAGTACTCTGCATCTATATTTTAGGGTCATTTGTTTGTTGATTTAATACATATTTTGCTTGTTCATTTATATTCAGTAATCATTTAGTTAGTTTCTACTAGGGGTTAAGAGCCTACTTATTTTTTCTGCTTGATTAAAGTTGAATTTGGCTGCTTCCTAGTTTGCCCATTATGTTGATTTGTCAAATTGAATTCTATGTTTACTTTCGTAAGACATTATGACAAATAATCATGGGAAAAAGGCCGCAGTCCTTGCTTCTAAAAAGTGGAAAGGCCCAGGAGCGACATCCTCGGGTGCCACCACTGAGATATGCCATCCATTCCTTCAATGTCCACTAGGGCCCCAGGAGGAATTATTTCAGATTCTACGTGCCCGACCCTTTGGTATGGGCCGATGCATCGATTGGGCCGTATTAGAGCAGGTCTACCTAGCTGATTCAGTTCGGGCCCTCCTTGCTACCACTCCTTGGGACTGCTTTTTTAACATCATTGAGCCGACATACCTAGAGCTCACCTTGGAACTTTGCTCGACCTTTCAGCTACAGACAATTATGGTGGAGTACGATGACCCAGGCACAGTCCAATTCCGTCTTGGCAGACTTGTGCGACAATTGAATATCCTAGAATTTGGAGTCGCCTTGGGACTTTATACAGAAGACTTCATAAAGGCCAACAATTTCCCCCATCTCCACCGTCACATCCATTACGTACCCTCCTCTTTTTGGGCTGCCCTCATGCTTGCTACCGGCGTCTATAATCCCAGCCGTTCCAAGGTATCGGCTCTCTCTCCAGCATTGCGATACCTCCACATCCTTTTAGCTTACACCTTAACAGGGCAACGAGAGAGGATCGGTATTGTTAATACTTACGACGCATACTTTCTATGGAGCATGAGGCAAGGGCTCACTTACTTCATCGCCCTTGCCTTTCGCCATCAGATCTAACGACACCCAAAGGGAGACATCAGCATCAGCCCTTATGTGACTCAACTAGCTCGACACTTTGGGCTTCTGAACACATCAGCACAGTCCTCATCGCTCACACTCATGGGCCTGATGTCCCCACAGGGCATCTTGAGTATGCTCCACATGAGGATGATAAAGCGTTGTCGGGGGTTCGATCCTTCTTAATACCAACTAGTACGAGCCACCGATGAGGATGACCCCGAGGAATTCCTAACGATATCCCTTCATTTCATGAGGACCCATCGTCTCCACCACCGCCAAGACACCGACCAGTTCATGCGACTGCTTCATTCACAGAAATTTTTGACCACTTGGATTGATTTAAGCAATATTGCACTCGGTAATTTGACAACATAGAGGCTACTCTGCGACCAATTTGCCAGCATTTCCACATTTTGCCTCTATCACCACCACTGGACGATCCAACTGCCGATAAGGACTTTTGAGTCCATTTTTTTCACTTTAGTTGTTTTTCTTTTTGTTTTTATTTTTCCTTTTATTTTTATTTCTATTTCCATTTTTTATGTTCTAAAAAGACTTTGATTAGTTTATTTTAAATCCTTGAATTCTATAGTTGTTCCTTTATGAGTAACCCTAACAACCCAATCAATATAACTCTTTATAACATCACTGGTGATATCGCAGTTTCAAAAGGCTCAGTCAATTAGTGCTACTCAAAAATATACAAACAGACCTATAGGAAAAGAGAATCCACAGCTGTCATGTCTTCCTCAACCACGACCATAGCCACCACGACACCGACCACCATGATAACCTCTTCGTTGGGTGCTGTGATTATGGAACCCAACCTTTACCACCACCTTCACTTCTATCTAATGTCACATGCACATCATTTCCAATGTCTATAAACCCATTTTCGCTCCTCCAAGGACTACATCCTAATTCAGGGCAGTTTCACTTCTCCCCCTACTTTATGATATTATGCTTATATTATTATCTATCTTTGTACATTGATGACAATATACACCTTAAGTGTGGGCAGGTTATGATATTCTGTTTATCAGAAAATCCCTGAATCAATCATATTCTCAAATAATTTTCTCATATCACTATTAGAAAGGATTTTGATTGATTTATAATGGTTATTGATATGTTTTGAATTAAATCATAGGTAATTATGCCTTGAATGTTTAAACTTTAAGATATTAGAGAATCAAACATGATAATTTGACTTTTGAGTAGTAAAATTGCTAGGTTGTTTCCCTGACTTGAGGTATTATCTTGAAGTTTTGAATTTACAAGAGTGACATCAAATACCTATAATTTTCATGAGATTTTGAGCCTTTTTGAGCATATATCTTTCTTGCTCACTTATTTTATTGGTTATGAGTGTGTCAACATTGATTTGCTATTCTAGAACTTGCATCGATTATACAGTCGAGACCACACCTTTGATTTGATATACTAAAATGATAAAGGCACTTAGGTTTTAACCCATTTACCCCATGAAATCCTACCCAGATAATTGACCCCTAGTGAACCCCTTTGAGCCTTAACCATTATTTCTTGATTTCCCCCTTAATGATTTACCCATGACTGAACCCTTTTTTATTCGTTAAGAATTTCTCTTTTTATTGACTCCCTTTTTATCGAGTTTTGATTTGATTAGTTACCTAACTATTTCCGTCCATTTCAGTTGCTGAATTATTATGTACTATCCATTACTTATTTTTATTCTAAAAAAAACATATATTTATATTCATTCAATTACATATTGTTTTAAAGAGATTGGATAAGTTAAAGTTAGTATATTGAGGGAAAGCTCACTTCATCTTAGAAAGTTTTATTTTGGGCACCTGTTTGTAATTCAGTAATTTGTTTTTTTCCTTCTAAGTTGGGTAATTTGCTAAATTAATCTCGATTCTAACCTTTTCTTTCAACTTTTATCCACATCTTTAACCCAAGCCCCATTTCATCCCTGTTAAAAACCTTTTGATTCGTGTATCATCTCATTTATAGTGGTGGAGATTTGGTTTTCATGCAAGCCTATGGTAATAACTTTTCATGTTTGACTACTGAGTGCTTAATTATTGAACCTTAATCACTTCGAGTGATTTGAGTGAATCTTTAGTAAGGATATCAACTCTTTTCAATTTGGAATTAAAGGTGATTACTTAGATAAAGGGGGATACCTATGATTTTATGATTAAAATGCTCAACTTAGATTGTTTGAAACTTTGATATTCTTTTAGTTGAATTCTCAAAGCGTGATTATCTATGGATTACTTCGAAACATTTTTTATGAGAATTATAAGTTAAGAAGAATTAATTTTAATTGTAAGTTGAGAATTTTGCTTGAGGACAAGTAAATGCTTAAGTGTAGGGATATTTGATAAACCATAATATATACATGTTTTTACCCTGTGCTTGGCATATTTTTGGAAGGATTATCATAAGATTTAATAAATTTGATGCTCCTAATCCTTTAATTTCATGTTTCATACTCAGGTGAGCTTAGGATAGCAAAAATAGCATGAAACGGGCCAAAAACAGACAAATTGGGTCTAATTCAGTATTTCATATGACCTAGGCACTTCCACACGGGTAATCCATATGCCCGTGTGTGACACACGGGTAGGACACATAACCGTGTGGCATGGCCGTGTCAACATTAAACCAAGTCAGAATTACACACGGCCTGAGGACCTTCACACAAGCATGGCACACGGTCGTGTCCCTGTCGAGCCAAAGTCTAATTCTATTCGGAAAAGGCTTATTTTAGGCTATTTTAGGCATTCCAAAGTCTATATAAACACCCTAGAAGAGGATCAAGGGGGAGACGTAGAGTAGAAGGCAGAAAATACTCAAGGACAGCTATCGAAATCAGCTCAGAAGTAGGATCTACTTCAAGACTGAAGATCTCCATTCAATTTCCTTAGAAGTTCTTTTGGTTCTTATTGTTTTGTTGTTTTCCCAATCTTGAGATGTTTTCCATTATTATGAACTAAACTCCATAAATACCTAAGGGAGATGAAACCTAGGACGGATCTTATTACTATTTGAATTATATGATAAATACTTGTTTTTATTCTTAATTGTGAGTTCTAATTCTTGTTTTAATATTCCAAGATATTAATTTAGGTTTTGATTTACTTATTCAGTGGAGCAAAAGTCCCTGTTTAAAAGTAGATCCTTCATAATTAAGCGGAGTTGCATGCAATCCTAGAGATAGGACGACATAAATCTGTCGGATTAGAGTCAAATCTAATAAGGGAATTCATAGGTCGAGTTAATGCGACAATAAGGGTCTTAATTAGAAAGAGATTTCAGTTAATCAACCTAGAGTCAGTTGTTTTTAGTCTCGAGAGAGATAATAACATAAATCAGGATTTCTATGGATTAAGTCAAGTGAATAAATCGTCTAATTCAGAAGTAAATAGTGAAGTCTAGGTGGATTCTTCCTTAGGTATTGACTTCTCCATCGATTTTCCAAAAAAGTATTTTCCAAATTTTACTTCTGTTGTGCTTTTAGTTAATTAGATAATTAGTTTTAGTTAAAAATATTCCTTTAATTTTTAGGCTAGATAATAAAAAAATAGTAATTACTAGTACTTTTAGTCCTTGTGGATACGATATTTCCGCTCTCACCATAACTATACTACTATTCGATAGGTACGCTTGCCTTAGACGAATTTTTAGTTAGTTTAGCGACCATCACCAAGCTTTAGCCTTAAGAACTCGAATTTAGCTTTAGGTAATGCCTTTGTGAAAATGTCAGCATATTGATTTTTGGTACTACAATAAACCAACTACACTTTTCCTTCCTTTTGAACATCAAGAAAAAAGTAGATTTTAATTTTGCAATATCTTGTTCTTTCATGAAAAACTAGGTTATTAGCTATTGATATTACAGATTGGTTGTCAAAAAATATATGTGCTTTCCTCTTGCTCCATATGCAAATCTGTCAAACTTTTCCTAATCTAGAGTTCTTGATTTGCAATAGTAATAGCTGCAACATATTTTGCTTCTATTGTGGATTGTGTAACGATTTCTTATTTCTTCAAATGCCAGGAAAAAATTCTAATACCAAGACAAAAATAGTAACCTAAGGAGCTACGCATATCATCAGCACATCCAGCCCAATTGTTATCCGAATAACCATGGAGATTGAAATTTTTAGCTTGACTGAACTTAATGCCATAATCAACAATGACTTTTACATATTTTAGAATTATTTTTGCTGCTTGAAAATGAATTTCACTAGCATAGTTCAAGTACCTTGATAACAAACTCATAAAATGCATGATGTCTGGCTTGGTTGTTGTCAAGTACATCAAACAACTAATCAAGCTTCTATATGGTTTGTCATCAAAAATTTTATCTCCATCTTCTTTTGAAGACCTCTCCTTTTGATTCATTGGAGTTCTAGTCGACTTGCAAGCTTCCTTGTTAATTTAAGACTTCTTTTGCATGCTTTTGCTGGCACACAAAAATTTCATTTTACTTTTGTCATACATGCATACCAAGAAAAAATTTTATTTCTTCAAGATCTATCATTTCAAAGACCTCTTTCATCTCTTCTTTAAACTTGTCAATCAACTTTAATCTACTTCTTGTTACAAGTAGGTCATTAACATAAAGAGACACTACAAATATTTCATCACCACTCTTCTTGATATACAAAGTAAATTCACTTAAACATTTTTCAAAAATTAAGTTAAGCAAATATTTGTCAATTTTATTGTACTAATATCTTGGTGTCTGTTTTAAACCATACAATGCCTTTTTCAATCGATACACCTTCTCTTCTTCTCCTTGAACAGCAGAGCCTTGTGGTTGTTCAATAAATTTTTTTCTCCAAGTATCCATTCAAAAATATTGATTTGACATCCATTTGATGTATAAGCCAACCTTTTTATATAGCAAGGGCCAATAACATTCATACATTATCTATCCTGGAAACTAGAGCAAAAGTTTTCAAAAAATCTATCCCAAACATTTGAGCATACCCTTTAACGACTAGCTTCGCCTTGTACTTGTTTACAGAACCATCAAGATTGAGTTTAGTTCTATAAACCTATTACACTCCTATAGCTTTCTTATGATTTGGTTTATCTACCAGTTCCCATGTTTGATTCTTTTCAATCATGCTAAGCTCTTCCTTCAATACAACCATCCATTTTTTACCAGCTACAACTTCTTCATACCATGCAGGCTCCAATACAGCAATATTAAACCTTTGATAGATGTTAGAAAGTGATCAGGTTCCTTTAATAGATTCATCATCTATGTCATCGTCTTCCTCATGAAGCTCAATCTTTTTGTCAACATCCCAGCTTCATCTATCTAACTCATAAAATTGGACATCTCTACTGATTATGACTTTGTTGTCGTCTGTAGGCCTTTAAGGATGAGTTGTAGCTTTAAAAAATTCTAGCATCTGCTTTCTTGTCCAATTTGTCTCTCTTAAACTAATGAATGTAAGAGAAACACAAGCAACCAAAGGCTTTCAGATTAACAAATTCATGTTTTGTATCCATACCATGCTTCAATGGGGTTCTTTTAAGCAAAGCTTTGGTTGGAAGTCTATTGAGTAGATAAACCGATGTGTTTGCTTGCTTAGCCAAAAATTCCTTCAGTGACCCTTTATCATGAAGTAAACACCTTGTCATTTCCATAATTGTTCTATATTTTCTCTCTACCATGTCATTTTGTTGTGGAGTGTAGGGTGCAATAAAATGATGCTCGATACTTGCATCTTGACAAAATTTGTTAAAAATTTCAAAAGTATATTCAGCTTGTTATCAGATTTGATCACCTGCATCTTACAACCACTTTGAGTTTCCACAAAAGCTTTAAACTTCCAAAAAATATCAGCAACTTTAGTTTTCAACTTCATGAAATAAATCCAACAAATTCTTGTGTGATCATCAAAGAAAGAAATGTAGTACTTACTATCGTTCAATAATGGTGTTCTGATGGGCCCTCTTATGTTAATGTGTATTAACTGTAGTTTCTGAACAACCCTCCAAGTCTGATTTTGTAAAAAAAGAAGCATTGTTTGTTTCACGTATTGGCAAATTCCACATGCAAGTAACTCATTCTCCAATTGAGACAGGCATTTTGCAAGACTGTTTTTCTTCATAAAAAGTATAGAGTCATGGTGAAAATGCCCCAACCTTTTGTACCAAAGCAAAGTATTACTTTCTTGTTTTAGTACAATAGCTAGCTCTTCTTGCATCAAGTCTATGGCACAACCTTTTGTCTTTCATATGGACTTTGAACACGTCTCTGTTTGCTGCATTTTCGATTACGTAAAACAACACCTTATATCATTTTTCCATTAGCTAAGCAACACTCAAAAGGTTCTGATTAATTTTAGGTACATATAGGACATCATAAATAAATTTCAAACCTCTGTGACCTTCAATCGCCACTAGTCATTTGTATTCCACAACAATATATGCCTCATTTCCAATTTTGACTCTAGAGACAGCAGTCTGATGAAGCTTTTTGAAAAGTTCATAATCACAAGACATATGGTTGTATAACCATTATCTATAAGCCAACTCTTGATTCAGCTACTAGTGGTGAAACAGGATGCCACAAACATTTGCTCGACATATTGTGGATTTTTAACAGCAATACCTTTTCCTTGTTGTTGTGAAGACCTGCATATTTTTTCCACATGTCCAAACTATCCAAACTTAATGCATTTCACATTCGACCTCTACCAACACCTCTTTTTATGGGTGATTGGTCTTTTTACAGTAAAGACAACATGGAAACACTTGTTGCCTTTTTATTGTCATCTATGGACCTCTTTTCTGCTTGTTTTTATTCTGCATCTTTTTCTTTTTTTTTTCCACCAATACAACTCAGTGATTTGTCTTAAAGAGCACCCTTTTATTGTTCCTCGTTGTCTCATGCTTCTCCTTTTTTCCTATGCCTACAAAGCATTCAACAATTCTGCCAAGGTGATGGGTGATGTAACAACTCGTTTTCAATGGTGTTGGAAATAGTTGTTTCAAGACCACGATTCCATCTAGTGAGTTAACATTTCATAATTTATTATTGATAAGGTTATTACAGTGTCTTATTAAAATTTGGTTAAGAAATTTTAACGATTAGATAGTTAATTAAGTAAAAAAGACTAAATCGTAAAAGTTACGAAAGTTAATAGCTACAGGTTTATTTGTGTTAAATAGATGCAAAACCATGAATTAAGGGCCTTAGGTGGTAAATCTACCTATTTCAATATTAGTGGACGGTTTTGGTGATTATTAACATGAAATTTAATTAGTTTTTAAATGGAAAACTTGTAATTTGATTAATAAACAAAAATTAAATAAAAGAAAAGATGAAACAATCATCACCTTCATATTTTCTTTTCACCTTAGAATAAAAAACACCATGGTTGTCTTAGGAAGCTTTCGGCCAAAGCTATTTCTTGGTACATGGTATGTAATTTTTATTCGTTTTTAGTTATTTTTATGTTTTTGAAATCCTTGTACTTAATCTAGCCAATTCAGGGGTTAATTCATAAACTTGTTAAATTTTTTAGATTATTTCATTGTGCATTTTTGGTTTTTTAAGTTTGATGGTAGATTTATAAGCTTGATAGTTAAATAGGACTATTTGGTAAAGTAGTTTTTAGTGATTTTAATGTTTAAGGACTAACTAGTTAAAATAGTAGAATTTCAAGAAATTATTGTGAAAATATGATAAATATGGGCTGTAGAAAGATCCTAGGAAATTCAAGTAGCATGGGTTGTGGTTAAGTGTGATTAGTTTGTAAGTTTCAAATTTAGAGACTAAATTGCATAAAAGGTAAAAATGTTAGGGGTTGTAAATTGATAATAAAAGGGAAGCATAAGTTTGATTATTTAAGTTGTACGAATTGACTAATTGAATGAAAATGATTATTTAGATAAAGAAACAAATAAATCGGACTCAAATCGTGGAAAAGCTAAGTTAGCAAAATAGTCGTCAACATCGTATTCATAACCGTTTTTGTTTAGGTAAGTTTGTATATTGATTGAACTTATTAATTTCTATTTTGGATGATATTTTTATTATTATTTATGTTAGGTATAATTTAAAATGATTATTATACAGTAATTATTGATTTGGATTAAATTGCATTAATGGCTAAATTGACGATTATATTTGAAAAATAAGAACTATATGGATTTCAATTTGAAAAGGTATAATGTGTGTAAAGTTAAATGATTTGGAAATGAAATGTGACACGTATGAACCTCATGAATGCTTAGGATACAAATGACATGTCATTGGGGTTATTTATAGTTTAGGGTGCTAGTCCTAGATGTCGTACCGATGGCTGAGGTCCCACATTTGTTAAGGGTTCTCCATAGCTCGTGTGAGCAAGCTCATTTCATAGCTCCTGTAAGCATATACAGTTGCATTCATAGCTTTGTGAGCATTTTTCCCGAGTATCCGACGTTATTCATATAAATGTGTAAAATGAAATGGATATATGAATTCACCATATGGAATTAGACATTGATTGGAGGAATTTGACATAGTGCATTGAAATGGAATATGATATGCAATATGAATATGATATGGATGAATTGAGTTATATATGTTATATATGAATGTTATATTAAAAGATATGGTTATAAGTTTTATATTTGTGAACTCACTAACCTTGTGAGGTTTGTGGTGTGCGTATGAGACAAATGAGCTTACAACTCGTTTAATGAATTTTTATGCATGAATTGTTTAATTAAATCATATTCAATAAGTTTGAGTTTACGTTATGTACGAGCTTACTAAGCATTGAATGTTTATGTCCGTTGTATTTCATTCTCTGTAGGTCATCAAAATTCAAGGTCGGTTGGAAGTTCAAGTCAGAGCGCACACTATCCGTTCTTTGATTCAGTAGAAGTTTAATCATTTTGGTTTGGTTATAAATGACATGTACTAAGAGTTTAAAGACCATATGTAAATAAGTATGTTGTGTTATGTTTGGTTTTGCAAATATGGTAAATATGCTTCTTAATAGGTATTTTTAGTTTAGTATGCTCTTGTATATATAAATGGTGTGATTCATGCTCTTGAAAGTTTGGTTTTGGATATTGATTTTGGATATGGATTGAGGTTATGAAATGCTTCATATATACATGTCTTGTGAGTTCGGTAATGATGTATGTGAATTTGGACTTTAATGTTTGAATTGTGATGCCAATGAGGGCATATTGGTTAGGCATTTAGGTTGAGTGTTTGGTATGTTTTGGGCATGTTTAAATGTGTTTTCAGTGTGTGAAAATGATTGAAAATGGTTTGGCTTGGTAGCTAAGAAATGGTTGATGAATTGATTTGTTTTAGAAGTTATTTTAGGTGCACACGGCCTCGGACATGGGTTGTCACACGGTCACCCCACACGGTCGTGTGGCCTATTTGATTTCTGGTACAGGGTTGGTCACACGGTCTCAGAGAGTTACACAGCCGTGTGACCCTAGATAGCACGCGCTCAAGTTATTACACAGTTTGGCCACACGATCATGTCTTTGAGCCACACAGTCTGGGCTCTGTCACATAGTTGTGTGACCCTTGTTTTCAATTTTTTTCATATTTTTCCATTTTGTTTTAGATTAGTCTTATTTGCTTCCAAATTGATTTTAGGGTTATGTAAGCTCAATTTGAGGCCCGTATTCATATATATGCTATGAATAATGATTGATTATGAATATTTGATATTAAAATTTATTTTCGAATTGTATTAGATTGTTATTGAATTTGTTAACTGTCACAAACTTCATAACCCTAATTCGGCGATAAAGACGAGTTAAGGGTGTTACAGTTGACAAGACTTTCATGTTTTCAAAATTTGAAATTGTAATCTCAAATCATTTAGGAATTGTAACAAGGATTTTTTGCATAATCCTAGAATTAGAGAATTTAGTCCCAAGGAGTCTTACATTGTCAACAATGACAAACAGCCTATCAGAGTATTCCTTGATCGTCTCTGATTCTTTCATCTTTCCAACTCAAATTCTATTCACAAATTCAATGCTTTCATACCCCTGCCCTTTCATCTCTTTCATACTGTTCCTTTAAGAAATCTCAGATCTCTTTGGAAATTCTCATGATCATTATTCTATAAAAGATAGAAGTTGAAACTACTGCAAACAAGCTAGCTTTAGCTTTTGATTTTTATTGCTTCAAATCTTTGTGATTTTTTATTTAAGCCACAGTTGGATTGTTTGGCAATGGAGAAATTTCATATTCCTGTTCTACAACTTCCCACACATCAATAGCATCAAGATAGGCTTCCATTCTAATAGCCCAACCTTGATAATTTGTGCTGTAAAAAATTGGAGGAGCAATTGCAATGAAGCTTTTGTATTCATGTTTTTAATGGTTATGGTTTTATGTTTATGTAGATGGATAGAGAGTGTTTATAGGTTTTTTTGGTTGTTTGATTTCATAGGTCCTTTAAGCTATACCTCTTGATACCAAACTGTTGATAAACAAAATACGGAAAGCATTTAAAGAACTTGCAAAAATAATACAACTTATTGAAGAACCAAGCCATCCATTTAAAATTCCAAAAAAAACTGTTTTATATTAAGATAATCTAAACTGATTTTTTTAAAAACTTATATGCCTAAAGACTAAGACAAAATATAAGTAATGTAGCTTCAAAAATCATAAAAGTTAACAAAAATTGCGAAACAAGTAAGATAGAAATTTTTTTATGAATTTAAAATTGTTATTGGAGTTGGAAATCAATGATAGGATTTATAGATGTGAAAATGTGGCAAAAGGACTAAATTTGAAATTCAAAAATTTTTACCAAAAAGAGAAAATGTGAATTATTATTAATTATTTTGAAAGAAAATAACTTGGAATATGTATTGGTGTGATGGGAATCACTTTTGGACTAAATTGTAAAAGATTTGAAAAGTAGAGAGACTAAATTGCAAATTTCCCTTTTTTTACCAAGAGAATGGTCATAGCGTAATTTTCACTATCCAAGGATTATTATTAAGAGTTAAATTTGAATTCGATACATGCCTTTTTTTTTAGAAGAAATTGCACTAATAGAAAAAAAATGAGGGCAAGATGATAATTTTATCATTTAAGGGCATTTTGGTCATTTCTAAAGTACTTACTAATAGAAATATTACTTTGACTATATAATTATATATGGAATGAACTTGTACTATTGGATGTGAATAAAATGGTGAGATGAATTATGGATCACAAATTTGAATTGGATTTGGACTTGGACTTTGACCAAGTTTGACTTGGTCTTATTTGGTATTATCAAAAGAAGGAAAAGGTCAAAAAATCAGCATCCTTTTCTTCCAGCCATCCTCCCTCTTACTCTATGGGTTTCTTGTCAGTTTAATTTTTCTTGTATTTCTCTTCAAAATTTCTCAAGATCTCAACCTTCAACTTTGAGTTTTTGTTAAAATCACTTAGAAAATAACCTCATTGCTATATTTCCACCTTTAAATCCTCAATTTTAAACTAGGGTTTGTGTATTTCTTAAGAGAGAAAGCTGAAGCTAGAGAGAAAGCTTCAATAAGCTAAGTAATAGTGTTTTCCACCTCTCCTAGCTTGATATTTGAGTTGAATTGCTAAAAGAAAGCTTAGAAACTTAAATGCTAATAAATTGTTATATTTTTTTATAAGAAAGAGGAATTGATGAGAATTGAAATTTTAAGCTAGGATGAAGATAGATTGAACTGATTGGAAACTTGAATCTTTAGTATTTGTGCATCTAAGAGGTAAATACCTTTGGATACTCTTACTTTTCTTATGCTAACATACTTAGGAAATTGATGAGATTTTGTAATAAATATGAGAATAGTGGTGTAATGGCTATGAGTAAATTCCATGGTTTAAATTTTTGAAAAAAAGATGGTTGAAAAATGATGGGTTAATAAGCCTTGATCATAATGCTCTATGAATAAGTCAATTGCCATAAAATGATTATTGAAATGATTTGGTGTGAAAAAAAATAAAAATAAGAACACACAAATTTTATGTGGAAACACTTTCGGGAAAAAACCACAGGCAGATTAGAAGAAAATTCACTATGTCGAAAATTTGAATCAATACAAGAGGAATAGACTATGTCTATTTATAGGCTTGTAAAGCCATATTCTAGTAGGTTTGAAACACCTTATCCTAATCAATATAAAATAGATGAAGTTTAATAAGGTTTAAAAAACCTTATTCTAAAATAAAATAAAAGAAGTCTAATTCTATATGGATTTTACTTTTATTTTATTTTCCATCGTATTTTATTTAAATAAGAATTCGGATCACTTAATTCTAACAATCTCCACCTTGACACAAATTCTCAATGAACAAGTTCTTCATCGCGAACTTTTAATGAACAAGTTCTCCACCTCTTTCATAAAACCCCTTAAGGGTTTGACTTCAACAATGAACACCAACCAAGTCTAAGCAATGCTCAAACTTGGTTATAGGAAGTGACTTAGTCATCATATCTGCAGGATTTTCATGAGTACTAATTTTGCTCACAACAATATCAGCACGAGTTATAATATCACGAACAAAATGATACCAAACATCAATATGTTTTGTTCTCTCATGAAACATTTGATCTTTTGTAAGGAAGATGGCACTCTGACTGTCACAAAATACTGTACTAATTTGAAGGTCTTCATTGAGTTCACTAAATATTCCCTTCAACCAAATAGCTTCTTTACAAGCCTCAGTAATCGCCATGTACTCAGCTTCAGTGGTAGACAAAGCGACTATAGTTTGCAAAGTGGCTTTCCAACTAATTGCACAACCTCCGATTGTAAAGACGTAACCTATGAGAGATCTTCTTCTATCAAGATCTCCAGCAAAATCAGCATCAACATACCCTATGACTCCATCTTTAGTTCTTCCAAACTGTAAGAAAACATCATTAGTGCCTCGTAAGTATCTTAAATCCAACTGAACTGCTTTCCAATGTTCTTTACCGGGATTTGCCATGTATCTGCTAACTACACTGACTGCATATGATATATCTTGACGTGAACAAACCATAGCACACATGAGAGATCCCACTGCACTAGAGTATGGAACATGTGACATGTACTCAATCTCATCATCTGATTGTGGAGACAAAGCCGACGAAAGTCTGAAATAGGCTGCTAAAGGAGTACTAACGAGCTTAGCACTCTCAGTATATTGAACACAAAAGAACTTTCTCAATGTACCCCTTCTGACTTAGGTACAATTTACTTGTTTTTCTATCTCTGAGAATCTCCATACCAAGTATCTTCTTTGCTGGTCCTAAATCTTTCATCTCAAATTCTTCACTTAGTTGGGCTTTGACCTTTCTTATCTCTCCTTTATCTTTTGCTGCTATCAACATGTCATCAACATAAAGAAGTAGATACACAAAAGAACCATCACTGTTTTTCTTAAAGTAAACACAACTGTCTAAACTACTTCTTTTGAAACCATGAGAACTCATAAAGGAATCAAACCTCTTGTACCACTGTTTTGGTGACTTGTTTAAACTGTAAAGGGACTTTCTCAACAAGCAAACATAGTCCTCTTTTCTGAGACTATAAAACACTCTGGTTGTTACATGTAAATATCCTCCTCAAGTTCTTCATGCAGAAATACAGTTTTTACATCTAACTACTCAAGCTCCAAATCATGCATGGCCACAATACTAAGCAAAGCTCAAATTGAACTATGCTTAACAACTAGAGAGAACACATCTGTGAATTCACTCCTGGAATTTGACTGTAACCTTTTGCAACAAGCCTTGTTTTATATCTGGGTTCTTCAACTCCTGGAGTCCCTTCTTTCTTTTTAAACACCCATTTACAACGAACAGCCTTTTTACCTTTAGGAAGTTTTACAAGGTCCCATGTTCTGTTTTTGTGGAGTGATTCCATCTCTTCTTGCATAGCAAACATCCACTTTTCTGAGTCTTTACAGCTAACCGCCTCAAAATAATTAGATGGCTCTTGATTCGAATCTATATCTTCAGTTACATTTAAAGCATAAGCAACTACATCAGCCCCGACATACTTCTTTGGAGGTTTAATTTCTCTTCTAGTTCTATTTTTGGCGATAGAGTATTGTGGTGAAGAAACAATTATATTCTCAATTTTTGTTCTGGCTTGAGGAGTTGACTCTGTATTAATCTAATACTCCACCTACTTTTTATTTTCTTTATTGGAAGATTCTTTAAGAGATAAGTTAGATAGCATAGCAGTTTCATCAAAAACAACATCTCTGCTAATCACAACTTTTCTATTTTCAGGACACCATAACTTATACCCTTTTGCACCAACTTTATAACCAAGAAAAACGCATTTAATGGATCTCGGTTCCAATTTTCCATTATCAACATGAGTATACGCAGGACACCCAAAAATCTTTAAATCATAATAATTAGCAGGATTACCAGACCATACCTCTTGTGGAGTCTTTTTCTCAATGGCAACGGATGGAGATCGGTTGATCAAAAAACATGCAGTAGAGGCTGCTTCTGCCCAAATGACTTTGGTAAATTGGCATTTGACAACATACATCGAACTTTCTCCATGATCATTCTGTTCATTCATTCTGCAACACCGTTTTGCTGTGGAGTATGACGAACTGTCAAGTGTCTCATGATCCCTTCTGACTTGCACAATCTATTAAACTCATCAGAACAGAATTCTAAGCCATTGTCTGTGCGGAGGTATTTTATCTATTTTCCCTTCTATTTTTCAATCATAATTTTCCAAGAATTAAATGCGGAAAACACATCACTTTTCTGCTTCAGGAAGAACGCCCAAACTTTTCTGGAAAAATTATCAATAAAGGTTAGCATCTAATTAGCTCCACCTCTCGAAGGCACTCTGGATCAGAATGAATATACTCCAACGTTCCCTTCATGTTATGGATTCCTCTAGTGAATCGAACTCTCTTTTGCTTCCCAAAACACAAGGCTCACGAAATTCGGTTTGCAAATTCCTTGCCCATCAAGAAGTCCTCTTTGCTCAATTCGCCATGCCATTCTCACTCATATGCCCTAGGCACATATGCCAAAGTTTAGTAATATCATCATCTGACAAGGAAGAGGAAGGATAGCTACATCACCAGTAACAGTAGAACCCTACAAAACATAAAACTTGACAATCTTTCTCTGCCCTTTCATCACAACAAGGGACCCTTTGGAAATCTTTAAAACCCCACTTTCAGCTGCGTATCTGTACCCTTTTGAATTAAGAGTACTTAACAAAATTAAATTTCTTTTCAATTCTGGAACATGCCGTACGTCACTAAGTGTTCTAACAACTCCATCAAACATCTTAACTTTAATTGTTCCAACACCTGCGATTTTACACGAAGTATTATTTCCCATCAAAACAACACCTTCAGACACTGTTTCGTAAGTTGTAAACCAATCCCGATTGGGACTCATGTGGAAGGTGCAGCCTGAATCAAGTATCCACTCCTCGCTTAATTTAAAATCATTGACAGAAGTGACTAGAAGTTCATTATCGCTGTAGTCTTCTACAACATCAGCTTCACTGGAATTTTCTGGTTGTTTTCCCTTTTGATTCATAGCCTCCCTTTTAATCTTATTTTGTAGCTTATAGCACTCAGATTTAATGTGCCCTTTCTTCTTACAGAAGTTACAAGTTTTACCTCTGTTTGAAGACTTCAATCTACCCTTAGATTTACCACGAGGATTCCGTTCATGTGTCCTACCACGATCATCATCAGCATTCTGATCTTGTCTCCCACGGACAATAAGACCCTCTCCTTGAGAGTCGGGTTTAACCGCAAGATGCTTCATCTTATCATACGAGGTTAAAGAATCATAAACCTCATCAACTGTGAGAGACTCACGGCTATATAAAATCGTGTCTCTAAAGGTTGAATAAGACGGGGGCAACGAACAAAGTAGAATCAACCCTAGATCTTCCTTATCATATTGAACCTCCATGGCCTCCAAGTTTGAGAGAATTTCTTTAAACACTGTTAAGTGTTCATGTACAGATGCATTTTCGTCCAAACGATGAGCATAAAGACGCTGTTTTATATGCAACTTGCTTGTTAGAGTTTTTGACATACATATTTGTTCTAGCCTCTTCCATAATGCAGCGGCAGTCTTCTCTTTCATCACATCCTGCAGAATTTCTTTGGACAAATGTAGATGTAATTGTGTTAACGCCTTTTGATCCTTACGCTTCTTCTCTTCATCTGTTAATGTTGAAGGCATCTTATCTATCCCTAGCAGGGCATCCTCCAGATTCATTTGTGCAAGAACTGCTTGCATCCTAATTTGCCACAACGCAAATCTGGTGTTGCGATCTAACAGCGGAATTTCATACTTCAAAGATGCCATTACCGTGATCGAGATGAACAATCCGGAAGCTCTGATATCAATTTGTGAAAAAAAATAAAATAAAATAAAATAATAAAAAAAATAACACACAAATTTTACGTGGAAACCCTTTCAAGAAAAAACCACGGGCAGAGGAGAAAAAAGTTCACTATGTCAAAATTTTGAATCAATACAAGAGGAATAGATTATGTCTATTTATAGGCTTGTAAAGCCATATTCTAGTAGGATTGAAACACCTTATCCTAATCAATATAAAATAGATGGAGTTTAATAAGGTTTAAAAACCTTATTCTAATCAATATAAAATAGATGGAGTTTAATAAGGTTTAAAATCCTTATTCTAAAATAAAATAAAAGAAGTCTAGTTCTATATGGATTTTACTTTTATTTTATTTTCCATCGTATTTTATTTAAATAAGAATTTGGCTCACTTAATTCTAACATTTGGTAAATGTGAACAATTGTGAAATGTGTTATCAATGAGGAAAATATGGTAACATGTTAATATAGCCATATATTAATGATCATTATGTTAATATAATCCACCTTATACAACAAACGAATTTGGTACATGATAATGTCTGCATGACTTCATAAATGAAGGCTTAATGTGAATGATAAAATATTAAGTATAAAATGTGTTCGTTAGTGGTGACTTACTTCACCTAAGTGATAAGTGAAAATTGTATGAGGTGACAATGAATGGCTTTATGAGCCCATGATATGTGACCTCAATAAAAGACGATCAAGTGGTTTGAAATGAAAATGTGTGGATTTTGTAAACGTGAAAATGTGCATACGAACATGCTTTTTAATAATTATGATACATGTGTTAGAAAAATCGATTAAGAAAATAGTTTTATAGTTACATTGGAAGTTTAAAATTTTTAAAAACCAAGATGATTTGTGATATTTATAGCAACAAACTTTAACTGAATAGTACCTGTGCTTTGTACGAGATGGAATCAAGTCGATCTTGGCACTTTATATGTGTTTCTGGACTTTTGGCCCAGCACTTTATAGTTTAATTCAACTCAATACTTGTTTTCTATTTTCAAAATAAATATTGTTTATTCAATTAATTAAATTAACTAAATTAATTTATCAATTAAATAATTTTCTCAACTCAATTCTAATACTGCTAGTCATAACAACTTTACCGCAAAAGAACTTATGAAAAAATATATTTAATTTTCTTATTCAACAGATTCATATGACTAATTAATTTTGTAACACCCCTTACCCGTACCCGAGACCGGGATAGGGTATGAGGCATTACCGGACAAACATACAAACATCCAACTAAAATACGGGCTATAAAGTTTTATTTTTTAACAACAGTATTACTTATTCTTACCTTACACCTTTACATTAGAATATGGTCACATCTAATGATCATAATTTATTCACCACATAAGCATGGCATATCATATAGCAATGGATCAAGCATGCAAAATCAATTAGGTTTACAACCCAATGATCAAATATAAACCATATCACATGGCTATATACGATTTAACCATCATAAGCCAATACGTTTGGCCAAATCATACTAACAACTATCATAAAGACTAAGTCTCTATACATGCCACTCACTTGAAAACACTTGAAATTTATCGACGCTTCACATCAACGTTCTGATAGTGTCATGCTTCCTTCGACAATCTCCAACCCCAAGCCGACCTGCCAATGCTAGAAGAAATGGAGAGAGGGGTAAGCTTTACGCTTAGTAAGTCCATATGAAATTAATAAGCAATTTACCAATATGTTTCCTTAGATAAAACAACTATAATTACACTTTTATTCATATTTTGGTCAAGCTGTCTACTTGATTCATAGTCGGTAATTTATTTATAACTCGAGTTAAAGGATTTCAAATTAAGATCTGTTAATTTTCCCAAAAACGAGACTCACATATATTCTTACCATAAAATTTTCAGAATTTTTGGTTGGTCCAATTAATACATTTTATTCAATGAAGTTTCCCCTGTTTCACGGTTCAGTAGCTCTGACCACTCTTCACTAAAATTTAATTATCTTTTTCTACCAAATTCAAATGAGGTTCTCGTTTCTTTATTCAAAAAATAAATTCAATAAGGAATCCAACCATATAAATTATGTTCCTTAACTATTTTTTTAAATTTTTAATAATTTTTACAATTCAGAATAGGAGATCACGAAATTAGTTTGAACCAGTCTTACAAAAATATAAATATTTCAAAATACAGAATTCCTTTGTTTGCTCTATTTCTTTTATAGGAAAATAGATTCCATAAGCTTTAGTTACATATCTCATTCCACTTCTAGTTCAACCTCTACCATTTTTGGTGATTTTTCAAAGTCACTTCCCTACTGCTGTTTTAGACTGTTTATCCCAAATTTCATTCCTTCACTAAAATTTCTTATTATCCACTTTCAAGATAATACTTATCCATATTCATCTTATCAAAAATTCAATCACATATCTAACTCACAATTCAAAACTCATATATTTATATTCCGGTATTATCCCACTTTTTTTTCACGTTAAATTTCATTTAGCAAACTTGTTTCTCCTGGTGAACACTTCGGAAAGTAACAACATTCGGTAGATTTAGCACATAGCTCCACCTTCTGTAATTAATGTGCAACTTAGTGGTATATGCACATAGCACCACACTATTGGGCTAACATGAAATTGTGGCATACACACTTAGCGCCACTTTTCAAATTAACATGTATAATCGTGGCATATCCATTTAGCACCACGTTACATGTTTAACCGTGGTATATCCACTTAGCACCACGTTAATAAATCAATATATGTAACCGTGGCATATCCACTTAGCACCATGTTACATGTATCAATATGTGTAATCGTGGTATATCCACTTAGCAACACGTTACACATATAACAGTGGTATATCCACTTAGCACCATGTTTTTCCATTCCGAAGGTTCAACCGAGATTTCCTCATTTAATCTTAATTCATCAACCACAAATCACCGTTTGTGTCAATTAATTGAACAATACTAAAACTTATTTCACATGTCACAAAATAAAATATTATAACATAATAAAGCAATACATTATTTACATATAAACTTACATCTCATATACTATTAAAGTAATAACATTAAAATACACATTGCATTATTAAGAATCATATGAACTTACCTCGTATACGAAAATGGCCATTTTTACCATTTAAGTCCACAACTTGGTATTTTCTTGATTTTAGCCAGAATCTCGATTTTCTTGATCTAACAATACAAATATAGCTCATTTATTACTCATATTATTTAAATGGGTCCATAAATCATATTTTCAAAAATTTTCATTTTGATCCCTAAACTTTTGCATATTTAGACTTTTTCCCCAAGGTTCGGAAATTAAACTTCATCCTATTTTCTTATGTTTTATGACATGCTGATCATTTTTCCCTTCTATGGCAACATCAAATTCTCACTCTAACATGTACTTATGAACATTAGGTATTTTTACCGATTATGTTGTTTTACTCGTTTTCACGTAAAATCGCTTAGAAAAAGTTGTTTAACACAATTTCAAGCTTCATATTCTACCATTAAACATCAAAATACATGCATATCATTCATGGGTAAATTTTTAAACATAAATCCTTGCTCAAAATAATGGTAGAAATGAGTAGATCATGTTACCAGGATTTCAAAAATACATAGAACATTAAAAACGGAGCTCAGAATCACTTACTATTAAGCTTGGAAGCTTGGTCAAACCCTAACCATGGCTGCTCTTGGTACATTCTGCTGTAGGAAGAAGAAAGGGTCACATTTGGGGTTTAAAAATTGTCTTTTAATTCATTTTACCCTTGAATGACAAAAATGCTCTTTTTACTATTCTTTCAAATTTTACCCATCCAAGGCCATTTTTGTCCAACAAGTTGTACAATGGTTTGATTATCATTTAAGGACCTCCCATTTAAAATTTCATGACAATTAGACACCTCTAACATGTAAAACTCAACTTTTGCACTTTTTACAATTTAGTCCTTTTTACTAAATTGAGTGCCCAAACGTTGAAATTTTTGAACGAAATTTTCACAAAATCATTCTGTGAAATTGTATACCATAAAAATATAATAAAAATGAAATTTTCCTCATCGGATTTGTGGTCCCAAAATCACTATTCCGACTAAGCCTAAAATCGGGATGTTATAAATTTAATTCCATTTTTAACTTCAATTATTTAATTTTATTTTTTTAAATAACAATTTGAAAAACCTTAAATTAATTCTCAACCCATTTTTGTACTTAGCGAGAAAACACATTCATTTGTGAATGCGACC
The DNA here is from genome assembly GCF_025698485.1 of Gossypium arboreum. Classification (NCBI taxonomy): domain Eukaryota; kingdom Viridiplantae; phylum Streptophyta; class Magnoliopsida; order Malvales; family Malvaceae; genus Gossypium; species Gossypium arboreum. Next base: position 7,183,475 of record NC_069081.1, read on the forward strand.
CATTTCTTTTACTTCATCATTTTCATTCATTTTGTTCATTTCTATCCATTTGGTTCTACATGCAATTCATTTCCAGCTTCAATTAGTTAGCAGAAGGACCGATTGGACATATATATTTAGAGCTCAAATAATTTATAATTAAGCTCCAACTTTTTGCCTACTACTTATAAACTTATTTAGTCACGAAGTCATTCCACTATAGTATCGTGACTAGGCTCTCTCTAATTACATACCATTACGAAAGTTACTTAATAAGTGTTCATCCAATAACCTTGTCGTAAGTGTGTTACCTTCATAGGATACCCTTAATCTCTTTGGGATAAATCTCTTCTCCTAACATGATCCTATTTTATCTCATGGACATATTACTTCATGAAATTTAAATTACTATCGAATAGTAATCAAGTCATTTATCACAAAAACAAACGTTACATGGCCATGTTTACTTGTCATCTATCATATAATGCCAATGAGAAGATGTCATTAACTCTTTAGTTGTGCTACGAATTCCACTATTTTGGAATGATGCTACATACTGCAGAAGTCGTATACCTAACATACCAGCTTTTGGTTCATTTTCTACTTGAACTTAGAAATTTTCTTACATCAAAGTATATGAGTCATGTATACATAGTCCATCATCCACTCAGGATTAAGGTATAACGTCACAAGTGGATAAATCCATAAACGGATTTAGGATCTATTTTACTTGGGTCTTGTCTGATGTACTGTCAGTCCAGTCAATCACATCTATGTCTCTATTTTCAAGGAGTCATCTACTCTGATGCTAAAGACAAAGTATCTCCTCAAGTGGACTTAATAGACAACATATTAGTCTTTCAATCGATTTTCACATTGTCGATTAAACTAAGGACATGTTTAGGTTATCTACTAATACAAGCTATATTTTCATATTATGATCTAACCATGTAATACCACTTATTATCAGTTAAACATTAAAGAACCAGTGAGTTAATATTTACTTCCATTTTGCTTTGTGTACAAAAGTTGTTGAGGACAATATTCAAAGAATATTAATGTAAACAATGGATATTTTATTAAACCAAAATGTTCGAAAAATAAAAGTATAAAAAATGAATATACTACACTTAGGACATTAGAACCAACAAAATGATTAAAAAATGTTTAAGTGCCGTACTAGTTAATTACCCTATTAAGCTTCTTAGGAATAGTTAGGATAGAAATGGCATGTCATAAGGATTAGTGTGTGTGGACTTGAACGGAGATATGTTGCCTTACGACATAGCATTTTGATGCACCTTGGGCCTTATATATTGGTTTCTTTAGGTTAGATGCACAATTAGTGTAATATATATTTGGTGTAATAGGTTTGGATCCAAGTATCTGAGTCCTATTCCACTAGAGTTTACTGAGGGCTATAAGTTAACAAGTTGAGAAAAATAGAACAAATGTGCTAACTAATAATAACTATGTTTTGATATCTTGTTTTGAGTCATTTATAGCACAAATTGAACTTGTGATAAGTTAATTAAGATGAAAGATTAAGTATTTTAGAATAAGGTAAAATATGGTCAACTCATAAGTATTTAGGCCATAAGACTTAGATACGAGATCTAAACTTATGAATTTATATGCCACTAATAAAGGAAATGAAAATGAAATGCTTACCTCACATATGGAATAAACGACCATAAGTAAACTTATATGTAAACATTATAGGAGAACTTTGACAATAATGGGGGAGTGAATGGGTAATTAAACATCAATTTAACTATTAATAAGAGTCGTAAATTGGAACCTCATAATGTGAATGACTAAAAATCCATTAATATGTAAGTTAGGCCCTTATAATTCGATAATAAGAAACGAACCCGTTAGTGATACTAAAATGTGACATGAGCAAGCTTTGAAATTAACAGTTCTAAAGAAGTCACATCCTAAAAATCGGTTTAGTAGAATTGGGATTGTGAATCGGAAGTGGTCACGCCCCAGTTTTAGGATTATCTTTGTGTGTTTGGTGAACAAATGAGTTACTGGTCTAATGGTTAAGTGTTAGTGAAATTGTCCTCGAAACCTAAGTTCGAATCCCTTCCCTCGCATCATGTTTATTATTTTGCAAACTTTGTTTCAAACCTTAGTATGTGTCATGCCTTGTTTAAAAATAAATATTGTAAAATTATAGCAAGAATGAGAAATTGGCCTAGTGGTAAATTATAACACCCATATCTTGTTCTGTTACCAAAATAGGGTTGTGGAGTGTTACCTTACAAGTTAGAACTTTTCATTTCATACCATAATTCAACTTAGATAAAGCATACATATTTCCACAGTTAATCAAACATAACAACACAAGCTAAAGTGTAAACTTGCACAAAACTAAGTAACAATATAACATATCCAAAAGGGTCCTATTACATGCCACATATACTAAACCAAAATCAAAGTCTACCAAAGATTCTCGGATAGTGTGATTTCTCATGTTGATCCGATCTTTTGAGTCCAAAAAAACATAATCTACAAAAATGAACCAAATACAGGTAAGCTTACATAAAGCTTAGTTAGTTCGTGTGAATAATCAATAAATTTTTACCCACTTAACATGATAAATCAAACTTTGCATTTAGACAATGAAATTCCTGACAATCATCGATGGAAGTTGTGAATATTCGAAGAATTATTTCAGTGTTCGTGTCCAATCATCGATATAAAAAATCTTATTCAGTATAATCAGTGGATAATGCTCGTTTGAGCAAGCATTCAGCATGATTAGTGGATAATGATTGTTTGAGCAAGCATTCAGCATAATCAGTGGATATTGCTCATTTGAGCAAGCATTCAGCATAATCAGTGGATATTGCTCGTTTGAGCAAGCATTCAGCATAATCAGTGGATAATGCTCGTTTTGAGCAAGCATTCAACATAATTAGTGGATAATCTCGTTTGAGCAAGCATTCGGTATAATCAGCGGATAATGCTCATTTGAGCAAACATTCAATATAATCAGTGGATATTGTTCGTTTGAATAAATCATTCAGTATAATCAATATTCCATTTTTCATTTTCAATGAAATGTTATCGTACAATATAACATTTAAAGAATTATATTATCATAGAATATAAGAATCATTAGAAGTATAAATAACATACAAATTTAACTGACTAAATTACATAATGACAAAGATACATGGACTATTCGATAATTTTCTCTTTTCCTCAATTTTCTCATCGTTCTTGATCTAAAGTAATAATTTCATTTAATTCACTAACTCCAACAGCACAATTAACTCATTTATGCAATTAAGAACTTTTTGAAATTTTTACGAAATTTCCCCCAATATTTTACTTTTATGCAATTTAGTTCTTAAGCTCAAAACTTGCAATTTAACCATTTTTAACCACAATTACTTTCATCCAAATTATTCAATACCTCTCTACAGTCCCTACTTTTTGTTATTTCACACCAAGTCCTTGCAATTTTATCACTTTCACATTTTAGTCATTTACATTAAAATTAACAAAAACTACTTTACAAAATAGTCTTATTTAATAATCAAGCTTAATAATCTATCATAAAAATTAAAGAATATACAAAAATCATCAATGGCATAATCTAAAACATTTGATAATATTACAAATTAGTCTCCAAGTTACCTAGATTAAGCTAATACGAGCTCAAAAACATAAAAATTACTAAAAACAGACGAAACTTACTCACCAAATAGATGGGCCTAAGCTTGGCCGAACCTCCTATGACTTAGAAATGGTTCGATTTGGGGAAGAAGAACATAAGTAACAATTTTTATTTCTTTTCTTTTTCTCATTTTAACTTAATTTATTTATTCTTCAAAATATAAAATTAACGTATTTTTACACTAAAAACAAATTCCACCGCTCACTATATTTAATTATGGGTTAAATACCATTTTAATCCCTCTATTAAACCTTTTAAACTAATAGTGATTGATTTTTACAATTTTTACGATTTAGTCCTTTTTCTTTAATTCCTAATTAATAAGCATCCAATAGCAATTAACTACAAAACTAGAAAATTCCACAACAATTTACTGTTTGGCCATTTAAGGAGGGTTTAATTGCACAATTGGTCTTTCAATTATTTTAGATTTTAACTAAACAAGATTAATTTCAATTTAATCCTAAACTAATTAGGACTAAATGAGCAAATAGCCCAAAAGTTAGTGAATTTAATCATGTCACCACCGCTTGGACTTTTTTACTGCGGTTTAATAACTATTTTGGTCCCTTTACTATTTCTAAATTAAAAGCAATTAACTTTTACCCTTTTTTTTACAGTTTAATGCTTTTATTGTAATTGAGCAATAAATCATCAAATTTACCGGACCAAATTTCAATTCACATATAATACAACTCTATAAATATTTAATAAAAATATTTATAGCCTTAAATTACGGAAACAAGGGCCTAATACCTCATTTTCAATTACCACTTGACTTTTGAATCGAATCATTTATACTAACTTTTAATTCAGTTAGTTAAAATTCTTCAAATCAGAATTCAATATAAAAACTATTTTTGACTCATATAATTTAAATACTAATTATAAGAACTCAATCGTCAAATTTGTGGTCTCGAAATCACCATTTTCGACACCATTAAAAAATGGATTGTTACGTAAATAGTTAGTGAAGTTATCCTTGAAACTCGAGTTTGATTCCCCTCGCTCGCAAATTCTTTTTCTTTTAAGCCTGTGTCGTCTATCCCTAGCAAGTTGTCAGATTTCAGTTTGACTTAAACACTGGAAAATCTAATTAACTTGAATATTTAAAGATTTATCTGATTTATCAAAAAGATTATCAATTTTTTTAAAGATTGAACTAACTATTTGTTGAGTTTTTTTTTTCCCTTTTTTTCACTCTTTTTTTTCCTCTCTTTGTTGTTCCTTTTAATTTTTTTCCCTCTCCCTTCTTCTTTAACTTTCTCCTTTAACCCACCATTGTTGTAGCCTAAAACACTAGTTTTTATTTTATGTTTGTGTTGCCCCTTTGCCTATCACTTCTCTACTTTATTTGGCTGAATCATTGTCTTTTTAATATCAATATTTTTTTCATTAATTTCTTTCATTTTTTATTCTCCATTGTTGTTCGTTTCTCCTTCTCCTGTTGTTGCACATTAAAGCTTTTGTTGCTCTCATAATTTTTACAATGTCGCCCCATCTAAGCCTCATCTTGTCATCATTATTTCTCTTACTTTACTGCTGATTTTGTACATATTTTTACCCTTTGCTCGAACCCTCTTAGCATGGTTAATGAGCATTCATTTTTGTTGATCAACTATTAACATAGATCTTCAAACCGGGTAGCGCAAGTTGATTCAATCAATTAGATTTCATTTTCCTTCTTGATCTTTGTTGGTCGAATGCCATAGAGGTTTCATTGGCTAATTTTAATTATTTTGTTGTATGTTTATCATGTCTGAGTTACAGATTGGGAAGGAATCAAGAAGAATCTGAGTTGTTGTAACACCCTAAAACCCGACCCAGAAGTTGTGACTGGATCCTGGAGGTCACATTGGCCACAGAAATGGCCCAAAACAAAACACCATTCAAATTTCTTAATTTCTTTTCAAAAATCACTTTTTCTCATGTTTAACGAAATTGAGTATTAAACGTATCTTAAGTTTACCATCATTAATTTAATCATAGCTTAAATTAATCTAAAACCAAATTAACAACTTATGTATTAACTTTGTAACCAAATCAGATTTAGAAATTTTGTTAACCGAAGTTTCAAAACCAGTATTGCAACGTAAAAATATGACCTTTTACCTTGATTGAAAATCCATAAACAGTCACTTAAAACCTAGCCAATTATTAAAGAAAACAACAGTCTCGACAACAAATGTCCATACATGAAATGCTAAAACTAACTCAAAACTGGAAACCCATACCGCAACTCACTTAAAATTTATTTACAAATCCAACTGAACCTTAATAATTATATCTTAGAAAAACTTTATATAAAACAAACCAAAATGTGAAACTCCAAAATCTTTGATTTGTTGCATTCAAATTCTAACCACGAGAGTTACTTGAAAAGAGCAAACTAAGGGTGTGAGCTATAAAGCTCAGTGTGAGTCAAGAACGAAAGTAACCAACATAATAATAAACAGTCGATTAAGCATACAAAAAACCATATTCTAACCATAACCATAAATTAAATAAAATTGGAGCATTACGATACTTTATCACTAAATAGATGAGCAAACCATATTCCAAATGTAACATGACACGAAATTCCACCTATCCAACCACTACACACCATCTCCATCATTTATCATACACCAATAAGGGTACACTAGACCTTTCCATCCATTACACACCAATTTGGGTTATGGTGGACCCATCCAACCAATACACACCTTAAAGTGGTCACATGCCACTCGAGTGTTATGCAATCAAGCTGCCAACATTGTTGCGGATTTACCTTTGAATATTATCAATGCAGTTTAACTGCCAAATCACACTTCCTTCATTTCATGTTCATATCCCAACCATGATGCTAATGAAAATATATAAACACATTCGAATATACTGATTTAGATATGCTCACATTCAGTAAAATAATCTGAAACATACTTGCAACCAATACAAATTAGTATAATCTGTAACACCCCTATCCCGTAACCATCGCCGGAATAAGTAAGGGGCATTACCGGACTTGTAACTCATGACAGAACGGTAAAACTTTTTTTTTTTATCATTCATTTGGATAAACACTAAACACAGCCAGGGATAAAATGTAAACTTCTATAAGTAAACATTCAAAAGATGTCATTTTCATATGGCTTATATACAATAGTCAAAATATCATTCTACTATATTGTCTATCCTATACATGCCATAAGCTAAGTCTAATTACATAGTTGCCGTAATGGTAGATAGTGTGACGAAGTCTTGATGATCCCGAACGGTAGTCGAAATCCACAACCTATAAACCAAAACATGATCGAGCAGAGTAAGCTTTTGTAAGCTTAGTAAGTTTTAAGCAAAACAAAGTGTTCTCATTCACTATCATTGGTCATTCATTTCAACTATTCGATGAAGTTAATCTAGAGCTTCACCTCGAACTATAATATCAATAAACGCATCACTTGGCTGTCACATATATACTTTGAATAATAATGACCTAGATGGTCAAATATTTCCAAAGCACATTCTTCATCAATTTTCAACTTTCAATAATCCTTTCCACTTGTTCATAATCACATCCATATTTTTAAATATTTCAACATGACAAGTACTAAATTACCGTGAGGCACATAAAGAACCAAACATATTCCTTATCACATATCGTAAGCTTACAAAACATAATCCTTACCTTGTCTTGGCACATCTAGTGAACCCAACCCATACTCAAATCATAAGGCTTTTGGGCGAATATGCACTAATACATAAGAATATTTCATCACATACTTCATTATACAAGCATACCATTACCAATTAGATCATTCTCATATTTGGAGTTATAATATTAATCACATTTACCTACCTCTTTGATAATTGATAATTCACCTCGAAATCACTCCACCGATGAGTAAGTAATCGTACTGAACATCTTAAATACATAATACTTATTTGATGGTAACTTATTGCGATACTCAATATCAAAGTCTTACTTGAATCCTAGAATTTAGCCGTCGGGTCTTTAAAGCTCGGATATAGTACAAGCACGAAGCCTATGGACATTAATCAGGATAATATTCTCGCATAAAGCCTGCGGGGTTTTAACCCGGATATAGTACTGACACAAATGCCCTTCAGGACTTATCACATTTATACACTTTCACATCCATCACATTGGCCATTCGGCCTTATCACATATATACACCTTCACATCCATCACATCGGCCATTAGGTCTTATCTCATATATACACTTTCACATTCATCACATTGGCCATTCGGCCTTATCACATATATACACTTTCACATTCATCACGTTGGCCACTCGGCCTTATCACATATATACACTTTCACATTCATCACATTGGCCATTCGGTCTTATCACATATATACACCTTCACATTCATCACATCGGCCATTAGGCCTTATCACATATACACACCTTGTACATCAATTTCATCATAACAAAATTGACTAGGTATACTAGTCATTTATGGCTTATAGCTTCACTTTAATACGGATTTGGTACTTTGATTACCAATATTTATGATAGCTTATAAGCAACTCAAATAGTTTTATTAAGGTTTACAACATAATCACAAATTCAGCACAAGCTGTTTTTCCTGAGCAACATTTATTAAATTATTCGTAAATGGAGCTACGAAACTCCAAATGAAGTGCCGTTAATTTTCCCTGAAAATAGACTCATACATATTTTATCCAACAAATTTTCAGAATTTTTGGTTTGGCCAATAAATTCCAGATTTTTCTTAAAGTTTCCACTATTTCACTATTTGACTATGCTGACCACTCTTCACTACGAATCAAATTTCTCATTGTACAAAATTCAAAATATGTTCTAGTTTATTTCATTTGAAACTATACTCACTAAGGCATCTAGAATATAAATTTTGTCTTTTAAAAATTTTTGTACAATTTATAATGATTTTCTAAAAACAGAATAGAGGATTACAGTGTCATTCTACACTGTCTCACACAACTTTAAATATCTCATTATCGGAAATTCCTTTGCTTACACGGTTTCTTTTATAAGAAACTAGACTCATTAAGCTTTAATTTCATGTTTCATTCAGCCTCTAATTCAAGTCCATAAATTTATGGTGATTTTCCAAAGTCACGTTACTGCTGCTGTCCTAAGCAGACTATTTCAAATTACACTTAAATTCCCAAGCTCAAACACTTAAGAACTTACCATTTGAGCTTAGAACATATCATGGCCACATCATATCTTATTAAATCAACTCATCATGTCCTATTATGATTGAATTTACTCAATGTTTAATCACTTAAAACTTACCTCGGAAGTGGTCGACGACTAGATATCCACGGCTATTCGTTTACTTTCTCTTTATCCAAAATTGCCCCTCTATGCTCTTGAGTCTAATTAACAAAATTTAAACTATTTTAATCACCTTGTTATATCATTAAAAACAACAAGGTAAATCTTCTCAATGAAACTCATACATAAGGCAACACCTCGATACATCTGCACACATTCGGTATTTCATAAAAACCATCCCAAATACATTTACCTAGGTATCACCATGTCGCCTTATATACATATACTAGTTATGTGGTCAATTTTACCGATGACCTATGCATATAACTAATTACACCTTTAATAATATTCACAAAGCCGATTATCCACATGACTACCTTAGCATATTATTAGTTAGCTTCTTATCCAAATTTTCCATAAAAAATTAACTCATATACCCTCAAGTGCATAAGCAATTGCATCCAAAGGACACTTTAAATGCATGTTATGAAAGTAACCGAATGCACATATATTTATACCAAGACATCATATACTTCAAAACCAACTATCACGGCATAAAGCCGAACCTTCAAAATCAATTATCAATACACGTTCAAACATGCCCTCCTACAAATATACAAGTTCTCCTTGGTTAAACTAAATCATGCTTTAAGGTTTAACACATTTAACCATTAGAGAGTTAATCAAATTAGCATTCAATTATTCTATACACCCACCATTAACCGAATCTCATTTAATCAAATTTATTTCTTGACAATGTCATCACATTCGGTCATTGGTAATTTAATCCTATAAAGAGTCAAATTTTACTTCAATTCACTAAGGTGAGGTTATTATAATTTAACCTCTATTTCGAATGCCCCTTCTCCATAAAACCATCAAATTTTCAAATTATAATAGGTTCATAACTCATTTAACCACTAATTCCATGCCAAGCATAAAAGGCCATGGGTTATACACCTAACTTACAAGACCATAAAACATAAAGGTTTAATGTTCATCTTTAACACAATTACCACACTTCAAACTTTCACTTCATATATCCCACACCGATTTTTTTTCCATGCTCAATTTCCATGGCGAATGAAATTATGCCCTAATTCATGAACTTAAACAACATTGGCCAACTTTCCAAGCTCATTTGAGCCATCAAGCACATTTAGTTTGTTCATACTCAACTAGAATCAATTATCCTCCCAAAATCATCAAACATACAAAATATACCCCATTAAGCTCATGACCGATTGCTACATGCTTCATGAACACAAAAATTTTCACATGGGTCTTGTTGCAAGCTTCAAAACCAACCAAAATTCACAACTTTTCAAAGAAAATAACATGAACCTTACCTTATTTGAAGCCTTCTTTTGCGAATGCCCTGAGCTTAAAGGTTTCTATTTTCTTTCTCAACTCACGGCAAGAAGAAGAAGAAATGGCCTTGTTATTTTCACCTCAAACATGTTTTATTCATTTATTTCATTAACTTTTATTATTTCTATTTTATGAAACCATTTTCTTTAATATAAAAAAATATATTATTAACATTATTTACTAACATACAAAGCACAAAATGCCAAAATGTGTCATTCATGCCCATCCTTGCCGTCCACTACCAAGAAAAAGGAATGTTTGACATGCAAGTCCCTCATGCTTCAAACCATGCAATTTTTTTAGCCACTTCCAATTAACCTATGACATTTTCAAGATTTTTCACATAAGCCTCTTTTTATTTATTTCACATCCAAATGACAAAATTTAAAGCATGAAATTTTCACACATACTTATTCATAAATAATAAGCATAAAATATAACAATTAATTATTTTTGTGACTCGGTTTTGTGCTCCCGAAACCACTTTCCGACTAGGGTCAAATTAGGGGTGTCACATAATCAGCAGTCTGCATAAATACTGATTAACATATCCATACATTCTCGATTAAGAATTCAGCATAACAAAGTCATACTAGCAATCTATCCCAATAACAAAACTCAAAAATAAAGATCCATATAAAAATATATATGGTTGGTATTATACCAAAAATAATCAGTATTAGTGTCTCATTCTCTCCTACAAAAGCTAAAACATGTAAGGAATCACTCGGGGGACTAAAATGAATCAATTTGCGAAAAGGGAAGAAATTGAAAAAATAGGACCACACTGTCGTGTGGCCAAGTCATGTCGAAGGGTTCAGACCGTGTAATAGGGGTACACAGTCATGTGGGCAGACCATGTAACTCTCTGTACCCATGTGACAAATTACACAATTTAGAAGCAGGGGAGACAAGGTCGTGTCTTAGGCCATGTGAAACCTTTCCAGGCCATGTACGATCGACAAAATCCCTAATAGAGGTCACACGACCGTGTGGTAGCCCGTATGACTCACCCCAAGCTATGTGACCAGAAATCCAACCTAATTTTCTTAAGTGGTACATGGCCATGTGAACTGCCCGGGTGCGGTACACACCCGTGTGGTCTAAAAACCACACTTAAATTTTCAACAAAACACGATAATTAACAAAAAAATTCACCCCCAATTACAAGTGTTCAAGAAACACACTTGAAACGTACTTTCAAAGCACTAAAAATCGACCAAAACACCTCCACAAAACCGATCTAGAACTTGATTACGAGAACACACAAAATCTATTAGGAAATTGATCAAGAAGAAATAAAAGAACTAAAAGAAAAACCTATCAACACTCAAAACATCACATTTATGCTTCTACTACTTTGAATCCAAATTGAACGAAGATACAAAAGAGCAAATGAACCTCCAAAGAAACGAAAAATTAACAATGATATTAAACAACGAACGGCGGTACAAAATTACTAGAATTTAAAAGTATACTAATGACGAAACAAAGGAAAAGAACTAAAGATCCAAAAAAGAAAATGGTGGCAAAAAGGAAAACAATAGCAAAAGAAAGGTCAAAATCTGAAATTGAGCAAAAAAATAAAATGTGAAAGAGGGAGATTTAAGAAGAAGTGGGAAACATGAGAGGAATTTTGGGGATTTATTTTTCAAAATTTAAAATAAAATAAAAAAGAAAAAATTTTAACAAAATCATAACCTATCAGATTTTCTAGAGTTGAAACAAAAATAACTTCCTCTAAGAACACACAAGGATTCAAACACGAGACCTAAAGGTAAGCTAACACCTCACTACTGAACCAATAAACTCATTCTGTCCCTAAGACACAAAAATAAACTTAAAAATCTAACAATAACCACTGACTCAACTTGTAAACATTGATCCTTCTAACCCCAATTTTGTGATGTGACAGTTGTAGTGGTGCTCCGGTCAATTTTTAGTGTTCTACAGATTGCAAGTGAGGAATGAGATTTAAATCAATTGTGAACGGTGTATATATGTGTACTATTTTTCATGTTGGTCGGATATTGTTATTGTACCAAATACTTATCAATTAGCCTCTAATTAGCTGCTACTAGTTATCTTCGTTACTGACTTGCAATTTAGTTTGCTTCAATTTTATGGCTCAACCATGTATCATTTGCCATCTAAATGTGCTGCCTAATGTTTTGGTGCTGATTAGAATCAATTTCTTATTGCTTTAGCTTGTTGTGTATTTTTCGATTGACCCTTAATTATAATGGTCAATTGCCTAAGTGCATGCCACCATTCTGCTTCATTGAATACATGTTAAGCATGTTGTTATTGTAATAGCCCAAATTTGCCCAGCCCCGTGAAATAGAATAAAACAATAAAAATTAATAAAATAAATTTAAGGCCTGTCTAGTTTACAAAACAGGCCTAAAGGCCTGATGACCCAAGACCCAATTAGCCTAAACTACCCCCTAGCCCATTACACCCTTAACCCAAAAATGAACGGGGCCCAAGAGGTCCAAACCATAAACTAAAGACACAAGACCTAGGGTTTCAGAAACCCTAGGTGCCGTAAGCACCCCAACCGACGCGCCTTTTCGTCTCGCGTCGTTCCAGTGACTTTCCATCAACGTCTCCACCGGCGCCGTGACTCCAGCCTTGTGTCACACCACAATCAGTGCACAAATCAACGCCAGCACTCATCGCGATTGAGATCCTCGCTGATATCTGCAAAAGAAGAAAAGAACCACAGCAGCAAAAGAAGCAAACTTGGAAAGAAATCAAAGGATTCTTTCCCCAAAAATGTAACAGAGGGTTATAAAAACCTCTTTTTTTTTCTAATTTGTAAGCACAGTTTTTTGATATACACACAGATTCAATAAAAAGAATACAGTTATATACAGATATATGCAATAAAAGACCCATGGTGAACTGAAGAAACAAAGGTGATTAGTTTTATTTTATTTTTCCTTTGCTCTTTACAAATACATACGAATATTGTCGAAACCATTTTTAAATCGAGTTTTGGAAAATGGGAATCGACTTTAAGAAAAACAAAAACGGGAGTCGCCACCAATCTTTTTAGGTGTGATTGGATCACCTTATAAAATGTTTTGTTTTAAAACATTAATTTTGGTCTACGAAAGTCGAGAAAACGGATTCAGGAGTCAATTATGTACGAGGAAGGGTTGCACCCTCGTAACGCCCAAAAATTGGTACCTAATTGATTATTAAGTGTCTTTAATGTCAGAAATTTGAAAGTTTTAAGATGCAAACCTCTTTTAATTAAAATGTCTCAATTTTGAAAATTAAGGCTCACTTATTTCAAATGAGTCAAAACATCACATCCAGTAAGTTAGGATGCAACATTTTAAAACCTTCGAAACTAAGCTCGTCTTTCGAAAATTTCTATCTCGAAACAACAAAATGCCATATCCAGTAAGTTAGGACACTATGTTTTGAAATCTCGAAATAATTGTTTAAGTTTTGAAAAACCAAAATCACTTAGAAGGGTGCTTGACTATTCGAATTCAACGAGAAAAGTCGCAACCCAGTAAGTTAGGGCACTACCTTTCTCGAAGTTTCCAAACATCAAGCATTGCCTTTTATTTAAAAAAAAAACCTTGGAATATTATTTTAAATGACGTTTTAGGATGACATATTAATGCATCATGAAGCATAGATGAACAAAATATTCTAACATTTCCATACAAACATAAATATTATCATTAAGACAAAACTAAATAACATGAACATACGTTTAATGAAAAAAATCATACTAGGGTAAATATAAGATAATAAACAAATAAAAACATGAGTAAACTAAAAGAAAAACATAATACATGCAAAAATTATACAACAATATATATCATAAAATAGCACATAAAAGAAATAATTAAACATAGCATATAAAAAAAATGAAACTATGCACAAATTAGATAAATGACATACACTAAAAAATGAATAAATAGAACATTTACAAATTATAAAAATATAATGCAATAGTTCAAAATACATGAAATGATAATATAATATATATATATATATATATATGCATAGAAAATATATATTTGAAAATAAACTATATAAAAAGGTTAAATATTATAATATATAAAATACATAATCAAATGTATAAAAGATAGGAATAAATATACATATTTGAAAAATGAAGAAATTAAAATAAAAAAAAGGTTGAAAAACTAAGATAGACGATAAATAAAATAAGAACAAACCACAGAGAGTAAGAACGCAAGAGGGAGAGAAATTTGAGTGAATGCTCTCAAGAATTCTTATTGCTTCCCAAAATTCAAGTGATTTACAATGAAGGGAGAGGCCTCTATTTATAGTTGAGCCTCCCCAAATCCAACGATACAGATCAATTACATCAACAATTAAGATTAAAGGATATCTACAAATTAAATCTCCAAGATTACAAGATCATATCTTCAAGATTGCATATCATATCTAAGATTGCATATCATATCTAAGATTGTATCATATCTAAGATTGCATATCATATCTAAGATTGCATATCCTTAAAGATTATATTTCCATATGAGTCAAGCTTATAGATGGACCTTAAATCCTTTCAAGTAATGGGCCATTCCGATTGGGCCAAATTATATGTTTGTAATTTTGTACTGGACTTGGACTTTGTTTTATTTTTATTTTTTGGGGGGTTTATTATTTTAAATACTGAAATGGGCCAGGCAAAAATGGGCTATTATAGCTGCCCCTCTTTGTTCATTGTCGTGTAACGAGAATAGAGCAAAGACTATAAAAGGACCCATTTTTCCCGGTCTCATCAGCTTCAGACTTCATGGTCCTCAATCTACTCCTTGCAAACTCAGGATTGTCATGTTGATATCTTCGATCTGCTCTCCGTCGAACACAGAGACGCCAAATCTGCTTTTTCGATTTGTTTTCTGGCAATACAGAGATGCCAAATCATCTTAGATCTGCTTCAGCGTAAACACGTGAAAGCCAAATCTGCTGTGTCTTCAATTTTCTCCTTGTAAACACAAGGATGTCAAATCATCTTGGATCTGCTTCAATAAAATCATCTGAAGGTTAGATCTACTATGTATCTTCTCTCCGTCGAAATGGAGATGCCAGATCTGTTATCTTCGATTTGTTCCCTATAAACACAGGGATGCCAAATCTGCTATCTTCAACTTGTTCCCTATAAACACAGGGATGCCATGCTAAAATCTTCGATTTTCTTTGCTATAAGCATAGGAATGTCAGATCTGCTATCTTCGATTTGTTCCCTATAAACACAGGGATGCCAAATCTACTATCTTCAACTTGTTCCCTATAAACACAGGGATGCCATGCTGAAATCTTCGATCTGCTTCGCTGTAATCACAGGAACGTCAGATCTACTATCTTCGATTTGTTCCCTATAAACACAGGGATGCCAAATTTGCTATCTTCAACTTGTTCCCTATAAAGACAGGGATGCTATGCTGAAATCTTCGATCTGCTTCGCTGTAATCACAGGAGTGTTAGATCTGCTATCTTCGATTTGTTCTCTATAAACACAGGGATGCCAAATCTGCTATCTTCAACTTGTTCCCTATAAACACGGGATGCCATCTGAAATCTTCGATCCGCTTCATTTGTAAGCACGAGTGTCGATCTGCTATCTTCGATCATTCCTATAAACACGGGATGCCAAATCGCTATCTTCAACTTGTTCCCTATAAACACAGGGATGCCATCTTTGAAATCTTGATCGCTTCATTTGTAAGTATAGAAGTGTCGATCTGCTATCTTCGATCTGTTCCCTATAAACATAGGGATGCCAAATCTGCTATCTTCAACTTGTTCCCTATAAACACAGGGATGCCATGCTGAAATCTTCGATCTGCTTCGCTGTAAGCATAGGAGTGTTAGATCTGCTATCTTCGATCTGTTCCCTATAAACACAGGGATGCCAAATCTGCTATCTTCAACTTGTTCCCTATAAACATAGGGATGCCATCTGAAATCTTGATCGCTTGTAAAACACAGAGTATCAAATCGCTATCTTCGATCCGTTCCTATAAACACGGGATGCCAAATCGCTATATTCAACTTGTTCCCTATAAACACAGGGATGCCATGCTGAAATCTTCGATCTGCTTCGCTGTAAGCACAGGAGTGTCAGATCTGCTATCTTCAATCTGTTCCCTATAAACACAGGGATCCCAAATCTTGTTTCTCTAATCTACATTGTCCCATAAAAGACATAACCTGTAGAATGCCTATGAGTTCATGTCTAATAATTAGGATGCTATGATCAAAGTGAGCCAAATTCTCTTAATTAGACATGTTATAATGCAAAATGTTATGAATATGACCCCTATTTCAAACGTCATCACTTATTCCCTCATCGAAGTTTTCCTTACTTCTCTCGAAGTCTCATTCCTACTCAGCTTGTGGGTTTGTACCATTCTTCAAATGCTATGACCTGCTGAAAATGTTTGTAAGATGATCCTCTCTTAGGATCGAATCGTTTGATTTGTTCAATCATCATTTAGACTGAAGAAGAAATTTTAGTTTCCTCGAGTACATCTGACCCTCATATATGGGAATTCCTTAAACAATTGTCCTGTTTCAATTTCTTGTATTATCTAGAAATTTCCAGAGTAATATGCAAAACTTTATTTGTAAAGATATTTAGTTCACCTATCATTATTTTAATGCAACATACTTTAAGAATAATGGAAGATGAATTTAATCTTGAGAATAATTAGATTTGAATAAATTTGTCAAAAGTACAAAGGAAATTAATCTGAAAGCCTATCTTTGAGAAGAAAAAGAATCTAAAGATAGCAAAGAGGATAAAAGTTAGATGTCCTAGATATCACCGCTTGAGCATTTATATGCCAGCTCCATGAAGACTTTCTTGAATTCAACATGTGTTTAAAAGATCCAAAGTACTTTGTTGATACCCCGATATGCAATGTGCTTCACTCTTCGTTGAATCAGATATAGCAAGATTACCGTGTGCTCTTCAAAATTTGAGCTGCCCTTTCGGGTTTTCAACTCAAAACCCCTTTGGTCTCAAGGCGCCCTTTGCGGGTTTTCACCTTGGCCTCTCCATTTTTCTTTTTTTCTTTTTTTTATTTTTTTATTTATTTTCCTTTTTCTTTTTTTTTTGAAATAAAAGTCCCAAAGTGCCCTTTGCGGGTTTTCACCTTGGCTTCCCTTCTCCTTCAGACAAAGTACTCCTTGACCTAGTCTGAATTCACTGGATTAGATAAATTTTTCCTATCCATTTCTTGTCAAAATCAGTGCACCTCTAGAGAAAGCCCTCTTCGCAACATATGGCCCTTCCTAATTTAGTATCCTTTTACATGGGAAGGATCTCTTTCAGTACAAGGTTTCCTTTATGAAATTCTTTTGGACGAACCTTCTTTGTCATAAGCCTGTGTCATCCATTCTTGGTACATTTGCTTAGGATGAATACTTTCAAGTTAAGTTTACTAGAGGTATTCAATTCTTGACTCCATCAAATCTTGGAGGAAAAATCTTGATTCATAAACCCATGAGAAAGGGATTGCCCCAGCAGCAGTCTTGGCTGTTGTTTGTCAAACCCTACAAAAATATGGTTCAATGATTCTCAGTAGATAAGAATGAAGTTGCTGACTTTATCCTTCAACTTGGAAAGCTGAGGTACAGCGATTACTCCCGGAGCATACATCCCACCGTGACTCGATGATGTTTCTGAAGCATCTCTAATCTTCATAAATTGCCTCCAACTGTGAAGCTGCCAAATGAGCGTAGCAAATAGGAGCCACAAAAAATATGGCTGTGGTGCTCCTTTAATACATATAGGATAGAGAATGAACAAACTCTTACAGATCATCAGCCAAAAACCCAGCTTGGTCTAAGAGAACATGATAGTGGCTCTGCCTCGTGATTCCAATCATTCCAGCATGGGTACCAAGGTAAAAAACCATTGTTCTTTGGATGGCATACTTTGTTGTCAATGATAGTACCATGTAACACATTGTCAGGAGATCCCTGCTGAAAAAACTTGGTATGATGGTTTCTCGTACAACAATAACCACAATCTTTAGGGTTTCACTTCTCGTCAAGGAACTTGCAAGCCTCAATAACTTGATCAAAACTTGATTGAATTGAGACTCGCTAACTCCATCCCTGAAAATAATGATTTGATCAGGTTTCCTCTTCCTTGAACTTGTATAGAAGTCTAAGAGAGCTTCCTTCATGATATCGTCATCCACTTTGTCAGAAACTGGTTTTGAAGAAAGAATCTATCATTTTAAGCTTCAGGGACTGTGTACAACCTGATGCCCCATAGCTGGAAATCAATGGCCACAGCCTAGAGCTAACCATCTCAGCTGTTGACGGCACATCAGACTACTCAGGAAAGCTAAACAATGCACCCATTCCAAGGATGATGGTTGGAACCTTTGAAACAACTGGAATTGAAGGTGTTTGCCCCAACGTAAGCATAGAGAGTGGGCGGTAGTTTCTTATGTCAATTTTCACCAGACTCGGTCAACTTCTGTAATTTGTTTTTTTCTTCTTTTTCTTTTCTTTTGGCAACCTTTGTTGTACTGTGGTATGGCACATTATCTTTGAAAAGACTGCAAACTTTTGGCATTGTGCAGTTATATATAATCTTCTTCTTTTTCTTTTTTCTTTTTTCTTATTTTTTTTGAAATTGATGACTTTTGACTTTGTAATATTGGCATATGAAGCTATCTCCCTCTCTTAATGGAGTAGTTGACATCCACAAAGATGAGTCATTGTCAGCTTGAAACTTTTGACGAGCTCGGGCCCATAACATACATGCCTCATAAGTCTTGACTCCTTTAAATTTGGCATTCATTGTACAACTGATGCGATTCCTTTCTATGGTGGACCAACAGTGCCCCAAAACCTCATGTCTATCCTGGCAATTGCAAATCCTCCTGCATGTGTCTTTGGACCATATTTTTTGAATTCCTATAATAGTCTCAACAAGGTATTGTTTTGTCTCCTCAGCTAATTCCAATTTCGCAATCTTTCCTTCCTCTAAGGCTATATTTCTTACCACCACTTCATGGGGTAAAAACCATTTCAAAAAATTCAGAAATAAGTCACAATTTCTGTCACCTTTAAAGTACTGAGATTCCTCTAAACACATATCGCACTCAAAAGGAACTCTGAATCTGTAATATCGTTGCCCGTGTCATTGATATCTAGGGATATATGATAGGCACACAAAATAATATACAAGGAATAAATGAATTCAAGAATGCCTATTTACATGAAATGAAAATTTATAAAGAATGTCAAAGGTCAAAAGAATCAGAATGAAAGAATATTTACTCAGATAAATAATAAAAGTATGTTTTATTGAAAATAAAAATATCTGAACATGAGCCCACTTCTCAAAAGAAATCTCATTACTCCTAGGCTTTAGAGCAACAAGAGTGTTCTGAATATTACTCCGTAAAATTCCTAAAGATTATAGGAAGTTCTTCTGCAGTCCATTTCTTTAAAGAACTCCCCGGTTCGTAAGGGCGAATGCCCTCAAGGTTTCTTTGCTCAATCCCCTCCTCATGTATGACATTGATGGGATGATTTTCATTTCCAAACCCCCTTCTCCAGGTAAGCTATCCCTTTTGACACAAAATTCAGGGATATGTAAAGAAACATCGTTAATTCCCATTCAACCTCTTTTTCACTCAGCCGTGACCCTTTTCTCTCTCTCTCTCTTTTTCTTTCTCTTTTTAATAACTTTAACTAATTAGGGTCTTTTTATAATTTTGAATGTAAATGATGCAATGAAATGCTATAAGATGCAAATGAATGCAAAATGTATCGATCTCGATTCAATCTCATTTAGAAAACTTTATTTAGAAAAAGAATATCTTTCCATATAAATGGATTACAAATACGCTTTCTCCCTAATGCCTAAAGTTTTAACAACAAAACAAACTCTTGGCCACAATTAGATTGTAGCTCATATTGGTGCTCAATATGTCAGCCTGTGCCGCCAATGTCCGTAAATAATCAGCTGCCTCCTGAGTTTGAGCTATGACCTCACTTGTGGGGTAATCCGTGCAGCTAAGGGCACCTCCTCCAATACCTGTGAAGTTGTTCTGATTATTTTGAGATAGATTAGTGAACAGGTAGGTATCCCGTTCTGCAGTCTTTAATGTCGGAAATTTGAAAGTTTTAAGATGCAAACCTCTTTTAATTAGAATGTCTCAATTTTGAAAATTAAGGCTCACTTATTTCAAATGAGTCAAAACATCACATCCAGTAAGTTAGGACGCAACATTTTAAAACCTTCGAAACTAAGCTCGTTTTTCGAAAATTTCTATCTCGAAACAACAAAACGCCATATCCAGTAAGTTAGGACACTATGTTTTGAAATCTCGAAATAATTGTTTAAGTTTTGAAAACCCAAAATCACTTATAAGGGTGCTTGACTATTCGAATTCAACGAGAAAAGTCGCAACCCAGTAAGTTAGGGCACTACCTTTCTCGAAGTTTCCAAACATCAAGCATTACCTTTTATTTAAAAAAAACCTTGGAATATTATTTTAAATGACGTTTTAGGATGACATATTAATGCATCATGAAGCATAGATGTACAAAATATTCTAACATTTCCATACAAACATAAATATTATCATTAAGACAAAACTACATAACATGAACATACATTTAATGAAAAAATCATACTAGGGTAAATATAAGATAAAACAAATAAAAACATGAGTAAACTAAAAGAAAAACATAATACATGCAAAAATTATACAACAATATATATCATAAAATAGCACATAAAAGAAATAATTAAACATAGCATATAAAAAAATGAAACTATGCACAAATTAGATAAATGACATACACTAAAAAATGAATAAATAGAACATTTACAAATTATAAAAATATAATGCAATAGTTCAAAATACATGAAATGATAATATAATATATATATATGCATAAAAATATATATTTGAAAATAAACTATATAAAAGGTTAAATATTATAATATATAAAATACATAATCAAATGTATAAAAGATAGGAATAAATATACATATTTGAAAATGAAGAAATTAAAATAAAAAAAAGGTTGAAAAACTAAGATAGACGAAGAATAAAATAAGAACAAACCACAGAGAGTAAGAACGCAATAGGGAAAGAAATTTGAGTGAATGCTCTCAAGAATTCTTATTGCTTCCCAAAATTCAAGTGATTTACAATGAAGGGAGAGGCCTCTATTTATATTTGAGCCTTTCCAAATCCAACGGTACAGATCAATTACATCAACAGTTAAGATTAAAGGATATCTACAAATTAAATCTCCAAGATTACAAGATCATATCTTCAAGATTGCATATCATATCTAAGATTGCATATCATATCTAAAATTGTATCATATCTAAGATTGCATATCATATCTAAGATTGCATATCCTTAAAGATTATATTTCCATATGAGTCAAGCTTATAGATGGACCTTAAATCCTTTCAAGTAATGGGCCATTCCGATTGGGCCAAATTATATGTTTGTAATTTTGTACTGGACTTGGACTTTGTTTTATTTTTATTTTTTTGGGGTTTATTATTTTAAATACTGAAATGGGCCGGGCAAAAATGGGCTATTACAAATATCATAAATAAAATAAAAGGAAAAAGGGGACGTACCGTTAGATCTGCGTTAAAAAAGAGGCTTTCCAGCTTCCGACCGCCATACGTAGCGGTGTAGATGGTGGCGCGTGGGCACATGTAAGCCTCTGGACGGAGGTTCGATAAAGCTCCGAAGCCCCTCCCCCCAAAACCCTCTTTTAGAGGGTTTCTTTGTTTTTTAAATCAGGTTTCAAAATGATTTTAAGGTCGACATTTGGCTTTTATAGCCTTATAAAAACGGCATCGTTTTGCTTAAAATGATAAGCTTCAAAACAGTGTCGTTTCAAAGCTCAGGATCTGCGTGTTGACCCGTAACCCGGATAGGATCCGCGTGTTTTCGTTTAAAGGGCAAATTGCCCAATCGATCCTTTCGCTTTTTTTAAAATTTATAATTTCATTTTTTTATTTTTAAATTGGCCATAAATTTTATATGTACTAGATGGCGATATCCTTTATAAAAGAAGGAAAGATCAAGTACTTTTGAGATGTGTCAATGCTATAGAAGCTAGACAAATCTTGGAAGAAGTACATGAAGGCATGTGTGGGACACATGCTAATGGCTTCACAATGGCAAGGCAGATCATGAGGTTTAGATACTATTGGTCTACTATGGAAGGAGATTTTATCAGTTATGCCAAGAAATGTCATAAATGCCAGATATATGGGGACAAGATTCATGTACCACCTTCACCCTTACATGTTATGACTTCTCCATGGCCCTTTTCCATGTGGGGCATAGATGTCATTGGGCCAATATCACCAAAAGCTTCGAATGGGCATCGTTTCATTTTTGTGGTTATCGATTACTTCACGAAATGGGTAGAGGCAACTTCATATGCTAGCGTTACCAAGTCGGCAGTGAGTCGTTTCTTGAAAAAAGAGATTATTTTTCGGTATGGAATGCCTAAGAGAATTATATCGGACAATGCATTGAACTTTAATAACAGCATGATTGCGGAAGTTTGCAGCCAATTCAAGATCAAAGATCATAATTCATCTTCATATCGCCCAAAAATGAATGGGGCAGTAGAAGCTGCCAACAAAAATATTAAGAGGATAGTATGGAAAATGACTAAGACCTACAGGGACTGGCATGAGAAATTACCATTTGCATTCTTTGCCTATCGAACTTCAATCAGAACCTCTACTAGGGAAACTCCTTTCTCATTGGTTTATGGGATGAAGGCAGTGTTCCCCATTAAAGTAGAAATACCTTCTCTTCGAATTTTGTCAGAAATAAAGCTGGATGAAGTAGAATGGATTCAATTGCGGTATGACCAATTAAACTTGATTGAAGAAAAGAGGCTAAGGGCTATTCGTCATGGTCAGATGTATCAGAAGCGAATGATGCGAGCTTATGACAAGAAAGTTCATCCAAGAGAATTCCACGAAGGGGAAAGTTCATCCAAGAGAATTCCACGAAGGGGACCTTGTATTGAAAAAGATTCTTCCCATACAAAAAGACTTTAGAGGAAAATGGATGCTGAATTGGGAAGGACTGTATGTTGTGAAGAAGGCTTTCTCTGGTGGTGTATTGATTTTGACAAAAATGGATGGGAAAAGTTTACTCAATCCAGTGAATTCAGACTCAGTCAAGAAGTACTTTATCTAATGAGAAGGGAAGATGAGGTGAAAACCCACAAAGGGCACTTTGAGACTTCTAAAAAAAATGGAGAGGCCAAGGTGAAAACCTGCAAAGGGCTCCTTGAGACCAAATGGGTTTTGAGTTGAAAACCCGAAAGGGCTACTCAAATTTTGAAAGTAAACAGTGACCTTGCTATACCAGACTTGACGAGAAGTGGAGTGTGTTACATACCAGGGCATTAACAAAGTACTTTGGATCTTCTAAACACGTGTTAAACTCGAGATTAGTCTTCATGGAATTTGTATACAGAAGCCTAAGCTATGATATGTTAGACATTTGATTGTTGTCCTGTTTACTATCTTTGAATTCTTTTTCTTCTCAAAGATATGTTTTCAGATTAATTTCCTATTATATTCTGATGATTTATCTAACTATTCTCAAGATTAAATTATTTGTCTTCCATTATTCATAAAGAATGTTGCATTGAAATAATAATTGATGAACTAAATATTTTTACAAACGAAGTTATGCATATTACTTTGGAAATCTCTAGAGAATACAAGAAACTAAAACAGAACAATTGTTTGAAGAATTCCCAATAGTGAGGGGCGGAGGTACTCGAGGAAATTTCTCTTTCAGTCCAAAGGATAATTGGACAATTCAAATGATTCAATCCTAGAAGAAGATCGTCTCTAGCAGGTCGTAACGTTCGGAGAATGGTACAATAGGACCTATTTAATTCAAAGCATACAAGCAGAGTATGATTGATATTTCGAAAAAGAGGAAACTTGGAGGGAGGAATGAATAAAGGCATCCGAAATAGGAATCATTTTCATAACATTTTGCATCATAATTAGGAGCATTTAATTCATTGAGAGCATGGCATCTTAATCATCAGGCATGAGTACATATGCATTCTATAGGTTATGCCCTTTAAAGGACAATATAGATCACCGATAGCAAATTTGGCGTCTCTGTATTGTCAGAGAGCAGATCGAAGATAACAGGTTTGGCGTCTCTGTATTGTTAAAGAGCAGATCGAAGATAACAGGTTTGGCGACTCTATATTGTCAGAGAACAGATCGAAGATAACAGGTTTGGCGTCTCTGTATTGTCAGAGAGTAGATCGAAGATAACAGGTTTAGAGTCTCTATATTGACAGAGAGCAGATCAAACATAACAGATTTGGCATCTCAGACATCGAGAGCAAATCGAAGATGATGATTTAGGCGTCTCTGTATTGATGAGAGCGGTCGAAGATGATAGATTTGGCGTCTCGTATTGTGGAGCGGTCGAAAAAACAGTTGGCATCTCTGTATTGTCAGAGAGAAGATCGAAGATAGCAGATTTGGCATCTTTGTATTGTCAGAGAGCAGCTAGAAGATAGCAGATTTGGCATCTCTGTATTGATAGAGAGCAGATCGAAGATAGCAGATCTGACATTTGTATGCTTACATCGAAGCAGATTGAAAATGACAGGTTTGACATTCCTAAGTTACGGTGAAGCAAGTTTGAAGCTATCAGAATACCTTTGAGGAAGATGAGGATCAAGATTTCGAGACTTGGCCAGGCCGGGAAAATTTGGTCCTTTATAATCTTTGCTCTATTCTGTTACGATAATAAGCAAAGAGGGCAATATAATAGCCCAAATTTACCCGGGCCCGTGAAATAGAATAAAATAATAAAAATTAATAAAATAAATTTAAGGTCTGTCCAGTTTACAAAACAGCCTAAAGGCCTGATGACCCAAGACCCAATTAGCCTAAACTACCCCCTAGCCCATTACACCCTTAACCCAAAAATGAACGGGGCCCAAGAGGCCCAAACCATAAACTAAAAAAAGAAGACCTAGGGTTTCAGAAACCCTAGGCGCCATAAGTACCCCAACCGACGCGCCTTTTTGTCTCGCATCGTTCCAGTGACTTTCCATCAATGTCTCCACTGGCGCCGTGACTCCGGCCTTGTATCACGCCACAATCAGTGCACAAATTAACGCCAGCACTCATCACCGTGAGATCCTTGCTGATATCTGCAAAAGAAGGAAAGAACCACAGCAGTAAAAGAAGCAAACTTGGAAAGAAATCAAAGGATTCTTTCCCCAAAAATGTAACAGAGGGTTATAAAAACCCTTTTTTTCTAATTTGTAAGCACGGTTTTTTGATATACACATAGATTCAATAAAAAGAACACAGTTGTATACAGATATATGCAATAAAAGACCCACGGTGAACTGAAGAAACAAAGGTGATTAGTTTTATTTTATTTTTCCTTTTCTCTTTACAAATACATACGAATATCATAAATAAAATAAAAGGAAAAAGGGGACGTACCGTTAGATCTGCGTTAAAAAGGAGGCTTTCCAGCTTCCGGCCGCTATACGTGGCGGTGTTGACCGTGGCGCGTGGGTGCGTGTAAGCCTCTGGACGGAGGCTCGATAGAGCTCTGAAGCCCCCCAAACCCTCTTTCTGAGGGTTTCTTTGTTTTTTAAATCAGGTTTCAAAATGATTTTAAGGTCGACATTTGGCTTTTATAGCCTTATAAAAACGGAGTCGTTTTGCTTAAAACGATAAGCTTCAAAACGGCGTCGTTTCAAAGCTCAAGATCCGCGTGTTGACCCGTGACCCGGATAGGATTCGCGTGTTTTCATTTAAAGGGAAAATTGCCCAATCGATCATTTTTCTTTTTTTAAAATTTATAATTTCATTTTTTTATTTTTAAATTGGCCGTAACTTTTATATTTGTTTCGATTTAGTCCCAATGGCCATTAAAACCTATTATGAGGAACGACGTCGTTTTTTGGGATTAGGGATAATTGCCCAGTGAGTCCCTCTGGTTCTAAATGCACGTTTCAATTAGGCCCAAAATTTTTATTAATTAACCCTAGATTTTTTAATTAAATTCAATTTTAACCCTTTTTCATATAAATTCAATTTATTTTAAATACTATATATATTTTTATAAACATTAGTTATATGTAAAATAGTATAAATTATTTTCTTTATATATTATTTATATTATTATATACCATTATATATTATATTATATATTATACATTTTATATATTATTCCATATATTATTTTTATTTTATCATAAATTATGTATTATTTTATTATTCATAAACTATGTAATTTAAAATTTGTAAGTTATTAATAAATAATCTATATATCATTATTAAATATTTAGTATTTAATCTTTTAAAATTTATTATAATTTTTCGTTCCTATTCAACATATTATTATTTTTATAAATATATATATTAGCTACTACATTATATAGTATAATTTTTAATGAATTATCCTTTATTATTTATATATTGTAAAATTTTTTATTTGTATTTAATCTTATCTTTTTTAACTTTTGTTATATAGTCCTAATTTATTTTTGTATTATTTTGTGTTTATTTAATGCAATTTTAATATGATAATTGTATTTTATGAATTGCTTGTTATTCTTATTCCATTTATTATTTTATATATTTGCATGGAAATTTATGTTGTTATTTTAGGTTATATTAGCATGAAATATTGTTGTATATTATGTAACTTGTATTGTTCTATTCATTATTCTTTATGTTGTATTTTGCATGGAATGATAATGTATGTATATTTACATTATTTACAATTATATATGCATGAAATGTTAATGTATCTTGTGTAATTTACATCATTATTTATCATTTTCCATACTATAATTACATGAAATGTTAAAATATGAATCAAGTAACTTAGTTTACTTAATATTGATCATTTATAATACGTTAAATACATCATTACTTTTAAAAAAATATATCTCATTTAATCCAAAAGAATTTTAAAAAGAGAGGCAATGTTTTTGGTATTTAGAAATTCGGGAAATAGTGCCCTAACATGCTGGGTTGCGATTTCCCGTCTGTCTAAATGTCTAAAATATCCTTCTAAATAGATTTTGTAAATCACGAGATGATTTCAATTTCAAAAGATTAAGAATATCGTGTCCAATCATGCTAGATGTGATGTTTGTACTCTTTTAGAGCGAAAGAACCTCGATTTTCAACAAATTATTATAGCTTTAAAAAAGGATATTATTTCTAAATTCTTTCAAACTTTTGACATCAAGACAGAAAATTAATTTGGTACCAATTTTGGGCGTTGCAAGGGTGCTAATCCTTCCTTGCACGTAATCGACTCCCGAACCCATCTTCTCATGTTTCCGTAGAACAAAATGTTTTATAAGGTGATCCAATCACACCTAAAAAGGTTGGTGGCGACTCCTGTTTTCAAAACACCTCCCCTTTTAAAAAAAAGAGGTTTCAACAGTTATTTTTTATATCTTTTGTTTGTATGACTATAAAACATGCCACTATTTTGATTATTGATTGTTTTGTATGACTATAAAACATGCCACTATTTTGATTATTGATTGTGTGGTTATGACATGTTTTTGTATTGTATCATATCTTATTATGCTATTATGATATAATGACATTTTGCATTGCATCGAGGTTTAGGTTGATCGGAGACAGATGAGATCTATGGAGTTCTACTAGTATATTCGTAATTACTGGAGTTCTGGCGGTAAATTCGCAATTTTGGAGTTTTATTTGGATTCTGGAGATTTTTTAGCATATTGTTTTCGCGGTTCGTCCACAACACTATTTTGGTGGTTTATCCATGCAATTTGACCGGCAGTATAGCTGCAATTATTTTCTGTTACTGGTGGTTTAACCACAATAAGCTACGACTCCTTTTGATATGGTGTGTATAGTTGGATATGGTGTATAACATATGGATGGGTAGGAAAATTGCATTAAAATTCATGTACATCAGCATAAATTCTGTGATTTCGTATACTCTGATGATACGGTGATTGGTGATAATGTTGTATCTGTTATTTCAATGAATACAAATGATTTTATGGTCTTGGGTACATTATTTATTTTTTTATTGATCTCACACTAAGCTTCGTAGCTCATCCCATTAGTTTAACATATTTTAGGTAATCCACAAGGATAGGGCTCGAGCTCAGGATTCGAAGGTCTCGTATCGGTTTTTGCTAAATAAGTGTTAAATTTTATAATTTTATTTTATTCAGATTTGTAATAATTTATTCTATGAATTGTGGCATAGGTATTGTTACAGGGATATTTTGATATTTGCATGCATTGTGACCAAAACTAGATAAATTAAATAACTGAATAACGAACTAATAATATATCTTTAAAAATTAGGAATGATGGATTCTATTAATAAATTATAAACTCCGGATTTTCTGTTACAAAACTAGTTTTCGAAACTCTAGATAACAAATTAATAGTCAAATATGTTTCCAGAATTAATAAGAGATTTTGTTTAATTGAATCTTAATTAAATTCAGCATAAATTAATGATTTTATAAATTCAAGTAAAGTCCATTTTGTTTTCTGTAAAATAAGCAATTTACTTTAAGAAAATAAAACTTTTTGAAAGCCTAATTATTTTACTGGGCCATTTCAGTGGCCAATGTGACATTCAAAATCCGGCCACAACTTTTGAGCCGTGTAACGCCCAAAAATTTGAACATTTGTTTTATAAATTCTATCAATTTAAGTATTTGTATATGTGGTTCAATGTTCTGTTTATGTGTTTGAGATCAAGGGTTTGTGTAACACCCCAAAACCCGAGACCATCGCCGGTGTCGGACCCGAGGGTTAACAAACCAAGTTCACATGTTTTTGCCCACCAATTTGACATTTCCAGTCAGGCTGGAAAACTGCGTCACTGTCGCCTTAAAAATCATATCTCGAGTTTCAAAACTCGGAAACTGGTTTCGTAAATTTTCCCTGAATTTAGACTCATATATCCATCCATGGATTTATTTCTAGGATTTTTGGTCGGGCCAATTGGTACAGTTTATTAGTTAAAGTTACCCCTGTTACAGGGATCGACTGCTCCGACCTTCGCGCGGTATAACTTGAATATCTCTTAACCTGTAACTCCTATGACCGTTTCGTTTCTTCCATATGAAAATAGACTCATCAAGGTTCATTTACATAGCTTATTCACTATCTAATTCCATTCCTATGAATTTTGGTGATTTTTCACATTCACGCCACTGCAGCTGGCAGCATCTGTTTTAAGATAGGACTCACCTATTTGGTGGTCTCCATGATTCAACTAGCCTTACCATACATAGGTTCATATATGATCATTTTAACCGTGCCAATGGCTGATCATATGACCAACATTCTCATTTCCAAGCCATAGCCACATCATGACACAAAATATATACATACAACCCACAATTAGTCTAAGTTCATACTTCCCTTTTGAGCCATTTTACATACGGCCGTACATACTTACATTACAACATATTTAACAAACAAGGGTAGTCCTATACATGCCATCTCAAGTTCAAACAAAATTTATACCAAAATGGAGGCTTGATAGTGTGGATGACTTGACTTCAACGATCCCAAATCCGATTGCCTCGGCGAAATCTAGAAAACTAAGAGCCAAAGCAGCGGGTAAGCATTTTATGCTTAGTAAGTCTCAAGGAATATAATGAACTATAATTTACAGCAATACATTCACATAGCCAAATGCATCATTTCATTAATACACATTCTTACTTCATACTTCATCATTATATAAGTTCGCAAAGCATCAATCAATTCAATAACTGAAATTCATTAGTCGATTGAGCGAATGTTGCTCAAACACGTCGACTTTCAATGCACATATAACGTACCTTATCCTTTGGGCTGTCCGAGTGTACTAATTAAATTCATTTCAGCAACCAACACTCACCTCCAGCCCAAGTTTCTTGAATATAACGGATATAATCAAGTGCACAAATGCCTTGGTCTTAGCCGGATAGAATAACTTCATACGAATGCCTTGGTCTTAGCCGGATGTAGCCACTAGCACAATTGCCTTGGTCTTAACCGGATATAATTTCCAGCATAATTGTCTTGGGCTTAGCCGGATATCATTCAATTTCTCATGCACACATACATCAATAATCATTGGACATACATATTTCATTTTAGTTACTAAGGCTCAAACACAATTAATATCATTAGCATATTAGCCGGGACTTAGCCGGGTGGAATTCAAATACTCATACACACCTAATCAATAATCATACACATCCATATTTCATCTCACATAATTCAAGTAAGGTCACTTCTTGAGGACTTACCTCGGATGTTGTCGAGCGGCTTTTTCGGCTATTCGATCACCTTTTCCTTCCCTTGTCCAATTGTGGCCCTCTTGGCTCTTGAGCTAATTCAAACAAATTCAATTTATTAAAACCTCATTGTGCTTGCTTATGGCGAATATGACAAGGATTTTAGATGGTCATATGGCCACTCTTTAGCTTGAATACACAATGGTCATGCACATTTTATACTACATCAAGCAATTCAATACAATTTGTTTGAACATCAAGGAAATGCTAAGGCCTTCAATGGGCTACCCAAGGCGAATATTCATGTACATGTTGAGGTCAAAATTTGCACTAATACCTCACAAAAACAGCATGCAATCTACTAATTAATGCTTGCACATTGTATTAAAAACTTATAATATAGCATCAAGCACTTATATGTGTGCTAGGCGAATTGTGCTTGCAATTTCACAAGCATTCTTCCACATTTTCTTCTTTAAATCAATATATTCATCACTTAGTTCATAACCAAACAAAATGTGCAATCATATATATGCATATATGAGCATGGCGAATTTTCAAGGTGTCCATAGCCATCCAAAACACAAACTTTTAACTAACATGCAAGAAGCATGAATCATGCTCAAGAATGCATCATGGCCAAGTATGACAATCATGCTCCTTTTCAACTTTAATCATGATAAAACAAAGAAAACTCAAAATCTTACTCATGAGTAGAAAATCCATCATTGCATGCATCATCATCAAGCTTCACACTTAGCATGCAATGGCTTTATCACTATAACAACTTTGGCCAAATACCATTTCCATGGCATACCAAAGATTTGAGCCATGGCTAACATGCACATCAAGTTAGCAACCAAAACATGCATGAAACTCCCAACACAACCCCATACATACCTTAATCTTGATGCAAATTTAGCCAAATCACCTTCTAGATCTCTTCTAAACAAAGGAAATGAAGCAAAATCCCTTCTTCCTCTTAGTATTTTCGGCCAAAAGATGAGAAAGGATGAACAAGTTTTTTGTTTTCTCCTCTTGGTTGCTGGCAATGGGGGAATGCTACTCTCACACACATTTTTTTTCATTCTTTTCTCACCCATGCTTATTTGTTTATGATTTTCTCCTAATGCCCAACAAAACATGTTTCATGACATGTTTAACCCATATTCTTTGTCATGGCGGCCATTACTTGTAAAAGGGAATTTGACATGCAAGTCCATTATCTTGCATGCATGCTTTAATTAGTCATCACATATTTCCCTATCGTACTTTCAAAGTTTACTACTAAGTCCTTTCTTATAAATTAGCACCTAATTAATAAAAATCGAGACACGAAATATTTACGCATACCAATTCCACATTCAATAAGTACGGAATATAACACTTAATTATTCTTGTGACTCGGTTTACGTGGTCCCAAACCACTCTCCGATTAGGGTCACATTCGGGTGTCACAACTCTCCCCACTCAAGAGATTTTCGTCCCGAAAAGCTTACCGTAAATAGGTTCGGATATCGCTCTCTCATAGAGTTCTCGGTCTCCCAAGTAGCTTCTTCTATCCGTGCTTGAGCCATAACACTTTCACTAGCGGAACCCGCTTGTTTATAACTCTTTCACTTCTCGTGATAGGATACGAATTGGTTCTTCCTCATAACTCATATTAGCTTGAATTTCAATTTCGATGGACTAATCACGTGCGATGGATCGGATCTATAACGTCGAAGCATCGACACGTGGAAGACATCGTGAACCTTTTGAGTTCGAGGGCAAAATCAAGCGATATGCCACCGGACCGACTCGCTCGATATCTCATATGGCCCAATGAACCTCGGGCTCAACTTGCCCTTACGGTAGAACACGAGTATCTTTTTCCAAGGCGATACCTTGAGAAACACCTTATCACCCACGATACTCGATATCCTTACGCTTCATATCCGCGTCGACTTACGACGATCGAAGGCTATCTTCAAACTTTCACGGATTACTTTCACTTTACATTCAGCATCCCTAATCAAATCCACCCGAAAATCTTGCTTTCACCAAGCTCGGTCCAAAACAATGGTGTACGGCATTTACGCCGTACAAAGCCTCATAAGGTGCCATCTTAATGCTCGATTGAAAATTTGTTGTTGTAAGCGAATTCAATCAACGGCAAATACCGTTCCCATGAACCACTAAACTCGAGGACGCAACATCTTAACATATCCTCAAGTATCCGAATTACCCGCCGGATTGACCATCGGTTTGGGGGTGAAAGGCGGTCTTTGAAATGCAACTTGGTACCCAAAGCTTCTTGCAACTTTTTCCAAAACCGCGAGGTAAATCTCGGATCTCTATCCGACCACGATAGAAATAGGCACCCGTGTAATTTCACAATCGAGAAACGTACAATTCCGCTAATTTGTCCATTGAAAAATCCGTGCGTCGGGGACAAAGTGGGCCGACTTAGTCAATCGATCTACCACGACCCAAACCGCATCCTTCTTACTTGCGACAATGGCGGTCCGGATACAAAGTCCATTGTGACTCGATCCCATTTCCACTCGGGTATCGTGATTGGTGAAGTAATCTGAAGGCACCGATGTTCCGCTTTCACTTGTTGACATATTAAACATCTTGAAACAAAGTCGGAGATGTCTCGCTTCATACCATGCCACCAAAATCGGCGTTTCAAATCATTGTACATCTTTGTACTCCCGGGTGGATTGCCATTTGGCTACAATGGGCTTCATTGAATTATCGAAATGAGTTCAATTCCTTGGGACACACAGACGACCTTTGAACTTCAAACAATCGTCATCGTCGATTTGAAACTCCGAGTCCTTGTTCGAACACACGCAGACCGTTTTGCAACCAACTCGTCGTCGACTTTACGAGCTTCTCGAATTTGGTGTGTCAATAGTGGTTTGGCTTTCAATTCAGCCACTAACACCTTTGTCGGATCGGACGGAACAAGTGCACATTCATCGCTCGTAAAGTGAATAACGATTTACGACTCAAGGCATCCGCAACCACATTCGCCTTTCGGGTGATAATCAATGATCGATTCATAATCCTTTAACAGCTCAAGCCAACGTCTTTGTCGCAGATTTAAGTCTCTTTGGGTCATCAAATATTTGAGACTTTTGTGATCCGAGTATACATGGCACCTTTCACCAAATAAGTAATGTCGCCAAATCTTTAAGCGAATACGATAGCGGCCAATTCGAGATCATGAGTCGGATAATTTTTCTCATGTGGCTTTAATTGCCTCGGCGCGCATAGGCCACAACTCGACCTTCTTGCATTAATCGCAACCTAACCCAAGTAGAGAGGCGTCGCTATAGATAACAAACTCCTTGCGGACTCGGGTTGCACTAGAATTGGGGCTTCATCAAATAAGTTTTCGATTGATCGAAGCTTTTTGGCATTTCTCGTCCATTCGAACTTAACATCCTTTTGGAGTAACCGTCATCGGCGTGGCTATCGTTGAGAACCCTTTACAAATCGTCGGTAATAACCTAAGCAAGCCCCAAAAAGCTCGAACCTCGATAATATTTCTGGAGGTTTCCAATTAAGTATGGCTGAAATTTTATTGAATTCGACTCGAATACCGTCTGAATACCACATGACCCAAGAAGCTAACCTCTCTTAACGTAACTCACACTTGCTGAACTTAGCATATAATTGCTTGTCCGTAAAATTTGCAAAGACTAACCGCAGTGTTCAAAGATGTTCGGTCTCATTTCTTGAATAGACCAAGATGTCATCAATGAACACGACTACGAATCGATCCAAATATGGTCTAAAGATCCGATTCATTAAGTCCATAAATACCGCGAGGGCATTAGTGAGCCCAAACGGCATCACTAGGAACTCATAGTGACCATATCTCGCTCGAAGGCGGTCTTGGGCACGTCTGAATCTCGGATTCGCAATTGATAGTAGCCCGATCTCAAATCTATTTTCGAGAACACCGAGGCTCCTTCAGATTGATCGAACAAGTCATCAATACGTGGCAGCGGATATTTGTTCTTTATCGTCGCTTTGTTAAGGCGGCGATAGTCGATCTACACAATCGCATGGTTCCATCCTTCTTCTTCACGAACAAAGACCGCGCACCCCAAGGCGAAAAACTTCGGCGAGCAAAACCTCTATCCACCAATTCTTGCAACCGAACTTTCAACTCCTTTAATTCCGTTGGGGCCATACGATACGGAGCTATCGAAATTGGAGTGGTACCGGTACCAATTCGATGCCAAATTCTATTTCCGAGCAGGTGGTAAACCCGCAATTCTTGGAAAACATCCGGTATTCACAAACCACGGGCACAGATTCGGGTTTCTTCTCGATTCCTTGTCATCGAAAGCGTCGCAAGGTACGCCGCACCCTTTTCTTACATATTTACGGGCCAACATCGGCGATATTACGGTGGCAACCCTTTTAAGTCCGTGGACTCAACCCGAATTATTTCATTATTCGCGCACCTCAAATCGATAGTCTTGCTCTTGCAATTTACAACCGCATCGTGCATGGTCAACCAATCCAAACCAAGAATAACATCGAACTCATCGAGCGGCAAAAGCATCAAGTCCGCGGAAAACAAGAACCTCGGAACACTAGGGGACTTTTCTTGCACACTTTGTTAACAAGCACGTAATGACCCAAGGGTTTGACACCGAATTACAAACTCGATGAGACTCAATGGGCAAAGTCTTCTTGGATGCTAAGGTTTCACATATATATGAATGAGTAGAACCGGGGTCAATCAAAGCAATTACATTTGTATTGAAAAGAGTGAAAGTACTGGTAATAACATCGGAGAGGCAGATCCTCGGCGTGCGCGTATGGCATAAGTCCTAGCGAGAGCACGAGCCTCGAGATCGATGGTAGCATCTCTAGATCCTCTCGACCGCCAACGACATTGCCCATATTTCTAGGTGGTCTACCTCGGCGATGGTAGCACCGGGTTTGCACTCGACTTGCATTCTGCTCGTGCATCCTCGGGCAATCCTTCATAAAGTGGTCGGCCGATCCACACTTATAGCGAGGCGATCACGAAACCAACAGCTCCCGAATGCCATTTGCCACAATGTGGACACTCGCCCTCTCTCGGCGATCATTTCCGCACCGTGATCGAGGTGACTCGTGTGGTCACGAAGGTCGATCGCGTCCTCGTCTAGAAAAGCCAAACGCCTCTAGACCGGCTCGCATCATCTCGAAATCTCTTGATGCTTGTTGAAGAGACTTTCCGAGGACCTCTTCGAATTCTCCAATCCCACATCACTTTTGTTTCTCCTTTCTAAGCTCTTGACTTTACAAGCTCGCTCAACAAGTACTACGAACTCTCGTATCTCGAGAATGCCAACAAACATCCTTATATCATCATTCAGCCCATCCTCGAAGCGTTTACACATAATAGCTTCGGACGAAATGCATTCTCGCGTCTGGCTAAGCCTCACAAACTTTCGTTCGTAGTCATAGCGGACATAGAACCTTGCTTAAGATCAAGGAACTCCTCCGCTTTTGGTCGATGAATCTCGGTGATATACTTTTTGAACTTCGGTTAGAAAGAATTCCCAAGTCACTTGCTCTCTAGGCACCACAAGTCGAGTACTCCACCAATAGTAGGCGGACTCGCGTAGCAAGGAGATGGTACACTTTAAGCACTCATCGATTATGCAGGATAGCTCATCAAGCACCGGATAGTGTTATCTAACCATAATTCATTTCGCTTCGGCATCATCATCATCCGTAGCCTTAAATTCGGTGGCCCTATGTTTTGAATCCTATCATTGGGGCTTACGACCTTATTAGGTCGATCCACCGGAGGTATCGTAGGTCTTGGGTTGCATTAAATCGGGAATGGAGGTGGTGGAACAGTAGTGTTGGTTCGAATGTATTGATTAAACCATTCGTTCATCACACTATAAAAGGCTTGCCTAGCCTCATCATTAGGATTCTTGGCCATAGGTTGAGAGTCCATGGCGCTTGTCCCTTGCGCTGAGCAGCGCGCACACTCTCCACATCACCACTATCGCTCGGTTGGGATCGGGATCCATTGCTATAAACAAACATGAAGTCAAATTGTCGAATTCATCACACTATCGATTCATCATTTAATGGCATGTATAGCTAGACCCCAAACACATCACGGTAGTCCTAGAATCGACTAAACCGTGCTCTGATACCAATAAAATTGTAACACCCCAAAACCCGAGACCATCGCCGTGTATCGACCAGAGGTTAACAAACCAAGTTCACATGTTTTTGCCCACCAATTTGACATTTCCAGTCGGCTGGAAAACTGCGTCCTTCGTCGCCTTAAAATCATATCTCGAGTTTCAAAACTCGGAAACTGGTTTCGTAAATTTTCCTGAATTTAGACTCATATATCCATCCATGGATTTATTTCTAGGATTTTGGTCGGGCCAATTGGTACAGTTTATTAGTTAAAGTTACCCTGTTACAGGGATCGACTGCTCCGACCTTCGCGCGGTATAACTTGAATATCTCTTAACCTGTAACTCCTATGACCGTTTCGTTTCTTCCATATGAAAATAGACTCATCAAGGTTCATTTACATAGCTTATTCACTATCTAATTCCATTCCTATGAATTTTGGTGATTTTTCACATTCACGCCACTGCAGCTGGCAGCATCTGTTTTAAGATAGGACTCACCTATTTGGTGGTCTCCATGATTCAACTAGCCTTACCATACATAGGTTCATATATGATCATTTTAACCGTGCCAATGGCTGATCATATGACCAACATTCTCATTTCAAGCCATAGCCACATCATGACACAAAATATATACATACAACCCACAATTAGTCTAAGTTCATACTTCCCTTTTCGAGCCATTTTCGCACGGCCGTACATACTTACATTACAACATATTTAACAAACAAGGGGTAGTCCTATACATGCCATCTCAAGTTCAAACAAAATTTATACCAAAATGGAGGCTTGATAGTGTGGATGACTTGACTTCAACGATCCCAAATCCGATTGCCTCGGCGAAATCTAGAAAACTAAGAGCCAAAGCAACGGGTAAGCATTTTTATGCTTAGTAAGTCTCAAGGAATATAATGAACTATAATTTACAGCAATACATTCACATAGCCAAATGCATCATTTCATTAATACACATTCTTACTTCATACTTCATCATTATATAAGTTCGCAAAGCATCAATCAATTCAATAACTGAAATTCATTAGTCGATTGAGCGAATGTTGCTCAAACACGTCGACTTTCCAATGCACATATAACGTACCTTATCCTTTGGGCTGTCCGAGTGTACTAATTAAATTCATTTCAGCAACCAACACTCACCTCCAGCCCAAGTTTCTTGAATATAACGGATATAATCAAGTGCACAAATGCCTTGGTCTTAGCCCGGATAGAATAACTTCATACGAATGCCTTGGTCTTAGCCCGGATGTAGCCACTAGCACAATTGCCTTGGGTCTTAACCGGATATAATTTCAACATAATTGTCTTGGGCTTAGCCCGATATCATTCAATTTCTCATGCACACATACATCAATAATCATTGGACATACATATTTCATTTTAGTTACTAAGGCTCAAACACAATTAATATCATTAGCATATTCGCCGGGACTTAGCCCGGTGGAATTCAAATACTCATACACACCTAATCAATAATCATACACATCCATATTTCATCTCACATAATTCAAGTAAGGTCACTTCTTGAGGACTTACCTCGGATGTTGTCGAGCGGCTTTTTCGGCTATTCGATCACCTTTTCCTTCCCTTGTCCAATTGTGGCCCTCTTGGCTCTTGAGCTAATTCAAACAAATTCAATTTATTAAAACCTCATTGTGCTTGCTTATGGCGAATATGACAAGGATTTTAGATGGTCATATGGCCACTCTTTAGCTTGAATACACAATGGTCATGCACATTTTATACTACATCAAGCAATTCAATACAATTTGTTTGAACATCAAGGAAATGCTAAGGCCTTCAATGGGCTACCCAAGGCCGAATATTCATGTACATGTTGAGGTCAAAATTTGCACTTAATACCTCACAAAAACAGCATGCAATCTACTAATTAATGCTTGCACATTGTGGCCCAAAACTTATAATATAGCATCAAGCACTTATATGTGTGCTAGGCGAATTGTGCTTGCAATTTCACAAGCATTCTTCCACATTTTCTTCTTTAAATCAATATATTCATCACTTAGTTCATAACCAAACAAAATGTGCAATCATATATATGCATATATGAGCATGGCGAATTTTCAAGGTGTCCATAGCCATCCAAAACACAAACTTTTAACTAACATGCAAGAAGCATGAATCATGCTCAAGAATGCATCATGGCCAAGTATGACAATCATGCTCCTTTTCAACTTTAATCATGATAAAACAAAGAGAAACTCAAAATCTTACTCATGAGTAGAAAATCCATCATTGCATGCATCATCATCAAGCTTCACACTTAGCATGCAATGGCTTTATCACTATAACAACTTTGGCCAAATACCATTTCCATGGCATACCAAAGATTTGAGCCATGGCTAACATGCACATCAAGTTAGCAACCAAAACATGCATGAAACTCCCAACACAACCCCATACATACCTTAATCTTGATGCAAATTTAGCCAAATCACCTTCTAGATCTCTTCTAAACAAAGGAAATGAAGCAAAATCCTTCTTCCTCTTAGTATTTTCGGCCAAAAGATGAGAAAGGATGAACAAGTTTTTTGTTTTCTCCTCTTGGTTGCACTGCAATGGGGGAATGCTACTCTCACACACATTTTTTTTCATTCTTTTCTCACCCATGCTTATTTGTTTATGATTTTCTCCCTAATGCCCAACAAAACATGTTTCATGACATGTTTAACCCATATTCTTTGTCATGGCGGCCATTACTTGTAAAAGGGGAATTTGACATGCAAGTCCATTATCTTGCATGCATGCTTTAATTAGTCATCACATATTT
The DNA here is from genome assembly GCF_025698485.1 of Gossypium arboreum. Lineage (NCBI taxonomy): Eukaryota > Viridiplantae > Streptophyta > Magnoliopsida > Malvales > Malvaceae > Gossypium > Gossypium arboreum. Next base: position 7,223,117 of record NC_069081.1, read on the forward strand.
CCCTATCGTACTTTCAAAGTTTACTACTAAGTCCTTTCTTATAAATTAGCACCTAATTAATAAAAATCGAGACACGAAATATTTACGCATACCAATTCCACATTCAATAAGTACGGAATATAACACTTAATTATTCTTGTGACTCGATTTCGTGGTCCCGAAACCACTCTCCGATTAGGGTCACATTCGGGGTGTCACAGTTTGAGTATTCCTTTTTGAAATTTCTCTGTTTATTTTGACTTAACATTTACTTTTGAACGCTTGACTTAAATTTATTTCTACGTTAATTTGTGTTAAGATGAGCTTGTTGGTTCAATGGTTAAGCTTATGTATACTTTCAAGTCTTGTGTTTGAGTCTTTGTGCCAGCAATAAGGAAATATTTTTGTTTTAATCATTAGGATAGTTAGTTTTTATTTTAAAAGTTAATTGAATTCTGTGACTTTTTTTTTTATTTTCTCCTTCTTCCTTCTTCCTCCTTTCTTTTCTTTTTTCTTATTTCTCTTATTCTTCTTTTTCTTCTTTCTTTTTCTTCCCTTGTGTGTTGCTATATTTTTTCTTCTCTTACGATGGGGAAACTTCATCTTTCGCTGTTTTCGATTGTCAGGAAAATTGCATAAGTACATATGAATGTATGTTGGTATTTGCTTGTCCATTTTTTCAAAGTAAGTTCACTTGGTTGTTTGAATTTTTTGGTTTAAGTTCTGATTGGGTTTCTTTTTCGAGAATCGTGATGGCATCGTTCCTCCATCTAGTTAAATTCGCAAATTGTTGTTCATACGAGGGTGAGTGGATAGCTTTTGAGTTGGGTTTATGTCGAAGTTTTCAACATGATTTAGTTGATTGTTTAATTAGCCTTGTAAGTCCAATTAAATAGTTTAATTAGACAATTTATGGTTGCTTTTAGGTTTCGGGTTCATCTCTACTGCTTCTACGCCAAAATGGTACTAGGTGTGTAACAAAACTCGAGATTCTGTAAGTTTCAAACACAGAAAAACATAGCTCCCGATGCCACACGGTTGTATACCAGGCCCTGTGGTAGGCCGTGTAACTCACTATTTTTGAATTTAAGGCGCACAGGCTAAAGGCACGGACGTATGTCTAGGCTGTGTAACTTACTGTTTTGGATTTAAGGTCACACGAGCGTATGTCCAAGCCGTGTAACTCACTATTTTGGATTTAGGGTCACATGGCCAGGAACATGGGCATGTGTCTAGGCCATGTGAGGGGTTTTGAGTCAAACGAGCATTTGTTGGGCTGTTTGCCAGACCGTTAACTCACTGTTTTGAGCGATATAGGTCAGATACTCAAGCCGTGTGAATCCACATAGAAGTGTAGGCTAAAATGCTAAAATTTTCCCCAGGGCCTTAAACTTCATTCGAATTGAACGTAGGCCTTCCATAGGGTCCTTATAATCTGAATTAGACTGTATAACTTGATATCCGATATTCTGAGGCTAAATATTCGATTATATGTGCGTATAATTGAAGCAATAATTGTTAAATGATAATGGTCTGTATTATCTGATTATGAATTGTATTTGGATATCTGTATGTACATCCTTAATATCTGATATTTGTAATCTGAATCTGCATTGGGTGGGAATGGTATAAAGAAAAAAGTGTTGGCAAGTTAATCATCTGCCAAATTGAGTGGCTAAGCCACAATTCTGTATCTGATTCTGGCGATTTATCACATACTGATCTAATAGCTAGTCTGTAATCACTCTAAAATGTGTCATACCGATGCTAATTAATGTGTAGGGCGGGATGGGTACTTGATACTCTATGTGGTGTGTTAGATGGTCGGAGATGGTGTGTAGCGAATGGGGATAGGAAACTTTATCTAATTCTGATATGTTCTTCATCTGTATCTGATTTGTAGTGCATCCCATCTGAACTGTTACGATAATATTGTGTATCATCTATTTTTGATTATGTATCAGAATTTGGGAAATTATTGTCATATCTATATTGCTATCTTGACTAATTTCAGTTACACACACATTGAGTTATAAATTCATTCTATTTGTTGACTGAATTGTAGGTATTCCATAGACTTAAGAAGCTTGGCGTGTCAGGAGATCGGTCATTTCTCTTTTATAGATATCTTATTGTTTGTTTAAGTTTGAACTACCGTATGTTTTATTTCAGACTATGGTTTGTAAACTTGGATTTCCATATTGATTTAATTGGTTAATGGTTTTCTAATTTGAAAACGCTTAAAGGTTGGTTTTTCCGTAAACATTTTGATGTAGCCTCCAGACTTGGTTTTAACGTCTGGGTCGGGTATGGGGTGTTACAATTTGGTTGGAGAGGTTACAAAGGAGCTCAACACTGATAAGGAAAATGATAAGTTTGATTATCCTTGCATACTTACTAAGCTCACTGACCACACACGTTAGTTGTTTAAACTTGTAAGTCAAGAACTTATTCAAGGAGCTTGTGATTCCATCTTGGGAGCATCGCATCACCATTCAAGGTTGAATTTGTATTTCTTTTGTTTTATATGTAATTTTTGTTTTGTACATTAAGACTTAAATTTGAAATTGTACTTGTAAGTTTAAGATGTTTCATGGAATTGAGATGCTTTTAACACTCATAGGTCAAGTCTTTTTGGTGTTGAATTAATTTGATCATGTTTCTAAGATTTATTATGCTTAAATTTGTGTTGATAAGACTTTAAAATGAATTAGAACTTAATGTTATTATTACTTGATGTTTGGAGATGACTTGAAGTGTTTTTTCATTGATTTTTTGCTCTAAGAGTCCAAGGTATCGGTACTTGGCTTAGTTGTTTTGGAACAACTAAGTTAAGGAGAAAATAAAGGCATTCCTGGGTAGACGTATAGGGAGATGCACCTACACATCTAGGCTAGATTTGGGCTAATGTACTATTTTTGCCCCATTTTGGCTTTTGGGAGCTTATTTTGGGTCTCAGGCACCTTCAGACCTTTTTAAAATTATTTAAAATGTTCCTAAAGCCCCCAAAATGTTTTCAACTTGATTTTCTGATTTTACTAATTTTTTTAATGTTTGAAAATTAAAATAACTTTGAGATTTTTGTTATGTATGTTTTGGTAACATTTCTCATTCATACCATATGCCAAAACGGGTGAGTAGTGTTACAATTTCTCTCTTGTTCTCTAGCCATAGTGGGCTGGTTGGAGAAACAATACTTTCCCTTTTTTCCATAATCTTAAACAATTTAAAATGCAAAAAATATGGTAAAAAAAGTCAACAATCCCAAATTTGTGGCCATAATTGATTTTAATATAAAAAACAAGATCTAGTGGCTCAAATATCATCTTGTCGCCACAACTCTAATAAATACTAATATTTTAACACCCATAGGTGTCAAATAATAAAAATACCCTCGATGGGCAAATTATTATTTTGCCGCTCATCTTATTTTTTTACCAATTATGTCCAAAACATTGAGAATGTCTCATAATGCTAACTTATAACATTTATAAAGTCCCTATTCAAATATATTCAAAGGAATCAAAATTTTTATATTAAAATATAGAAAGAATTCTCAGAAGGGTGTCATATGGAATGTAACACCCCAAACCCGGCCCAGAAGTTACGACCGAATCTGGCGTGTCACATTGAAGTGTTTTTCGAAAACCATGTTTTCATTGAAAACCCTTCTTGATGTTTAGAAACTTTTATCGTTTAAACTTGTATAAAACTTTAGCCTTATTTTTTCCAAAACGTGATTCATTGTAATAATCAAAAATTGTTAACAACCTTGTAAAATCTTATGGGAAACTTTGAAAACTTATAAACCTTTGTAGTGGCGAAAACATGTTATTTTAAAAACAGTTAAGTATCGAGAAATCAAACCTTCTTTGTTATGGCTTAAAGTGAATGGAAGTCATGCACCGGTAGGAAGCCGAAAAGAGGTGGTGAGTCTATTGATTTGCTTAAGTACCAAGCTCTTCATGGATCCAATCCTAGACATGCACACATCCATTGCCACACTTAAAGCATATTGCTTGTCCACGAACAACAAATTAAGTTTAAGTCTATTTAAAATATTTATTTCCTTTGAAAACATTTACGTTATGGAAGCTTTGCTCGAAATCGTGATATTTTGAAAATAAGTAATTTTATAAAACGCGCTTTAGAGCTAACCAATTTAATAACCCAAAATATTAAAAATAATAAAAAGAGCGGCCTTATTACAACTTAAACCGAATAAAATGATCAAAATAATAAATGCTAAACTTATTTTAAAGAAAACGAAACTTAATCTTCGTGGCCACTCTGAATCCCTTGACTCCAAGTCCATCGATCTAAGGCTCACCTGCAAAAATGGGAAAAGGGGTGAGTTTGGAAAACTCAGTGTAAAGTATCCCAACCGAGCCCAAATCGGTTCAAGCTTTCTTGGGCCTAAGCCCTATTCAAAATCGGTGTTAACTAGGCCTTAGCCCATATCAAGATTAATCGGGCCATAGCCCTTACGATATAGTATCTACCGGCTTAGCCCATATCAAGATCAATCTGGTCGTAGCCCTATTACAAGTCGAGATATATTGGGCCTTGCCCATATTAACACGATTGGGCCCATTTTAATACTGATTGGCCCATAACGAGCAGTCTCATATGATTAATGCATGATAACCCCATCCAACCCCGCACTTCCTCCGTCCATCCTACACTTCCGTGGGGAATAAATCACCCACGCCATCCCTACACTTACGGTGTTAGCACCGATTAAGCACTAACTATAATCCGCAAAAAAGTCGCTTATATCGTAATATGTGGCACGACCACCGAACGGGTTCTTCCTCCATAACAAAACCCAACCCCATGCAACAGATATACATGTCATGGCATATAACAAACAGAATCAGAATATCATGTATTTTAGTCAAAATTAACCCTAGGGGTATAATGGTCATTTAGCACCTAGGGGTAAAACGATAATTTTCATACTTAGGGGTAGATTAATAAAATTTACTATTCTAGAGTTTACATACATATTCTAACCATTAACACATTAACAGAAACACTTACCGAGCGTTTTTACCGAATTGGGCCCGTTGGCCCACTAACCCGTTTTCGGCCCATTAAGCCCAAATATACCGAAGTGCACGAAATTACGCACTCTGCAATCATACTTCTTGCGATTTCAAAATTAACAACCAAACCACTCACAAGCGCCGCACGCATCAAGTTCATAAATGCCGGCTTTTCGGCTTTTGCCGATCTAGTCTATGAGTGGGTGTCGTTTACACACCTGTTTTATGACGATTCGCTAACGAGATCTCCCCCACGATTAACCTTGTTGATCTTACTAGCCTCCAAATAAATCTTGATCGCTAGCCTTCGATGCGCACATATAAAAAAAACTGAATGAAAAATACTTAATTTTAATCTTGGCAAAAATCGATAGTCTCCCTAAAGTATTTAGGGGTTTTCAGCCTATCCTCGAATTACTAAATAAAAAAAAATAAGATCTGAATGCTTACCACCAAAGACGTTCTTGTCAGAAGCGTTTCCAACACTTTTCAAATCTTAGATCCACTGTGAATCTATCTTAATCGCAAGTAGGAAATAGATCTAAAAATCAATTCTCGAATCACTAAAGTATGGATGTTTCAGATTTTAGTATAATGAAAAAGAGAAAATAGAAAAATAGAAAAGAGGAGATGGCAGTACAGATTCGACTTTGAAGGAAATTAAAGAAGGAAGAGATGAGCTAAAAGAAAAGAAAGAAAAGAAGAGTAAAAGAAGATAGGTTCGGTTATTATCGATGAAGGAAAGATGAACAAAAAGGGAATAATTCATAAAAGCCAAAATTAAAAGAATAAAATACGGTACTTAATGCTTAATAAAATTCTTTCTAATTTCAAATTCCTTGCTTTGCTCCATGAATTAGGCATTTGAAATCTATCCAACCACCTAGCACCTTATCCACCGTTTGACCGCTTCAACGTGCTTGCTGGAAAGAGTTTCGGTCAAACTCGACTCTCCCCACGCATGCAGCAAAAAACCCAAACCTTGAATGCCCGAACTGCAGCTCGAACCCCGGACCTCCGCTGCCTTGCCCCACCTCCGTACTCTTGGCCACTGCACCATGCTTTCTACCTTGCTAATACATGGTCACAATAAATTATAAACCTTACCTGCTTCAGTTCGACCCACTTTAAAAATTAAACAGAATTCACCAGTATACAGACTCGAACCTCGCCCTCTCTATATACCCAAAGACGCTACAGCCACTGAGCCACAGGCGCTTCTTGTGACATAACTCGGTCGCAATTATTCTTAAACCTTATTTTAGTGCGATCTGGCTTATTAAAATAAAAACAAGCCTTTGTGTGCCAACCCTCGAACCTAGGCACTATACCACACTCCCAGCGCCTCTGCCACTGGGCCGAGCTTCCCTTTTGTGTTACCTTTTAACCCCAACTTTATATAACAGTTCTCTGCGTCGTTCCCTGATAAAAAGAAAAAATAAAACTCTTTTGCACCTGTTGGGAGTCGAACCCCAACTCTCCTTCCCACTACCTAGCATGCTTAGCCACTAGGCCAGGTGCTCCTTTATGCTAAAACTCAGCCCAAATTATTAATAAGGCCTATTGCCCAGATCCCCTAAAGAAACAAAAATAATTATTTTTGCTAAAGTCTTGGTCCAAATTTTTCCCACACTTTAAATACATTGTAATTTATTTAAAAACTAAAATAATAATAATAACCATAATAATGAAAATTTCAAATACAATAATATATATATGTTCCTAATAATAATTATAATTTCCATAAATCAATAAAAATAGATACAGTAAATTTTTTTAATAATATGTTAATTTAAACACTAAATTAACAACAATAATTTTATAAATATATTTGTATCTAATAATTATAATGATAATAATTTTCATAAAAATTAAAATATTAGTACTAACATAAATATTTTATCAATATATATATTTTTAAACACTAGTAATATTCAAAACTTCTCAATATTCAGGTTTTCTTCTATCCGAATCCCAGACTCAAAGCCCAACTCTTCTAGGCCCAATTTTTGGGGCGTTACATGGAAAGTAAAAAATTTTGAGTTGTTTCAATATCGACAAAACGATTGTCACTTATCATACATATTCCCTGCAACCCAATCACATCAGATTGCTTTGCCAACCTAACAAGGAATCATCGACATCTCGCCTACCAAAGAAAGACATGTGGCATAGAGAGGTCAATTTTGTATCATAAGATCTTGTTGGAAAAATCAGTTCAGAAAATAGTGTTTTTAGGAATAGTGTATGTTTAAAATCTTTTTCTTTGAAACTAAGTCGTTGTGATATTTACAACAATAAACATTAACCAAAATTACACTTGTGCTTTGTATAAGGCGATTAAGTCAATCTCAAGTTTCTACTGAACGATCTTCTCCACTATTCTCGAACAACAAACTACTTTAAGTGTGAGCTCAGAGTATATCGAACCAATCACATAGAATAAAAAACTTTATTAACTTTTAGTAGGAAAGTTAATTCTCTCTATAATCGGAATTATGCGTTTTCCCCAGAATATAAAATTTACTCTACAAAATAAATCACCACTATTTTCTAATAGAATAACAACGTAGAATAATGTGCGTAAATAGTTCAACATTTCATAATAATATCTAAATAGAAATTACAAATTCAAAAGTTCAACATTTATAGAGAATCAATTCAAAAGTTCTGCTCAAATAACATGTCATAATAATATCTAAATAGAAATTACAAATTCTACATTTAGTAGAAGTATAGGGGGAGGCAGATTAAGGAAATACTAGGGTTGCAGCCATTTACATGTAATATGGCCCTATTGAGTCTTTCATATATTGGGTCTAATTATATGTGTTATGTAGACTTTTATCCAACACTTATAGTTTATTCAACCAATATTCAATTTCTATTTCCTAAAATATTATTTATTTAATCAATTATTTTATTTAGTTTAATTAACTAAATTAATTTCTCAATTAAATTATTTTTCCAACCCAATTCTAATTACATTAAAGTCATAGAAACGTTACCATATTAGAATCTATGAGGAAAATATATTTAATTGTCTTATTCAAAAATCTATGATGATGAATTAATTTAATTCTCAATTGAACTTCAATTATTTAATTATAATTAATTAAATAATAATTTTAAGAACTTAAATTAATTTCTAAGTTATCTTTTGCACTTAGTAAGAAAATATATTCACCGCAAATAATGATACAAGCAATATTTTTCTCTTACTTCATCGTTTTCATTCATTTCATATTATTGGTTCTACATACAATTAGTTTCTTGCCTCAACTTAATTAGGTGAAGAGCATTTGTTATGAAGGACCGACTTAAATTTCTCACAACTTAGGACAATGTTGACATTCCTTTTCCAGTCCTTATAGTTCTTTCCGTTCATTTTGTTCTCAATTAGGATATTAAATAAGGGAGTTTGTACTATTTTCGAATTGAAAAATATAGCGCCCATCCACTAATTATCTTGTATTTAAGCAAATATTCCAAAAATTTTGCTACATACATATGCATTTAAATTATATAAGCGTCTTACATTAAGCCTTAAAAAATTTGTAAGTCATTGCAATGATAATTCTTACACTCATTTAATTAAGTTATCATGGGGTAGTCTTAACCAACTAGTAAGAACATGGATTTTCAGCCAATTAATATGGGAACTTGATTCCTTAGACATTCACACATATTAATAATCGTTCATATTTTGGCCATTATTCTAACTTAAGTAGAGCTTCATAGGAAGTTATTTAATTAGAATAATCTTGAGTGTATAACCATCAACACAACACTCGTCATAAATATGTACTACATATAACTCGTTGTGTGGCTTGAAGTCCTACATGATAATACTTACTGTGGGGTGAAACCAAGGTATAATTGACTGGAAGTATTATCATGTCATCACATAGAGGCCATTGATGGAGGTCGTATGTCTTCTTTAAAGACCTTCTCCCACTCAATATTTTAAAAACATGCAAGATTTTTATATTCCGATTTCAATCATGAATGATTAAATATGTAATGATAAGTACAAGTGGTATTCTTTCCTAAACTATATGGCATGCTTATATTATACATGCATGAACATACTTGTCAACCTAATATCATCATATTCATAAAGCATGCTTTAAATTTGTAAAAATTAAATTGACTATGACCAACCAAAGGTTTCCATAATCCCATCCTAAAGAAAAATAAAATAATAAAAATTACAACATATTTCCCAAAACATTCTTTGGGCGTTTTGAGTGAAAGTCAAATATCTTTTGTGTAATAACATTGAAATGTATAAAAAAAAACAAAATAAAGTTTTGGTTAAAGTGTTAAAGAAAGGTTTTATATATCATGGAGGTAGGGGTTCAAATTTTAATATTTGCAACTATTTTATCAGTTTTTTAAAATAAGGAAAAGATAAAAGTACATTTGTAGCAATATAACTTATTTAGAATATGTAATATTATTCTAGTAATTTTCTTGACTGAGTTGGTGTTGAGTTGACTCATGACAACAACTAAGTCACACACTTAAATAATAGCATATATATATATATATATATACAAACAATATGAGTGAAACAATTTGTGTAATAACTTTGACATGTATAAAAATATCAAAATAAAGTTCGGTTGAAGCGGTAAAGAAAAAATTAATAAATATTAGTAGAATGGGGTCAAATCTATGCATTTTTTCAAATTTATTTCAAATATATAAAGATAATTTAATATTTTTCAATCGAGGTGGTGTAGTCATAGATTTAAATAATAGTATAGATATAGATAATGAAAATAAAATAATTAGAAGTGCATGTATTTGTTTTGACAATTGCATAAACTATACATGTCGAAACCATTTTTTAAAATCGGGTTTTGGAAAAATGGGAATCGACTTAAAAAACGAAAACGGAAGTCGCCACCAATCTTTTTAGGTGTGATTGGATCACCTTTAAAACATTTTGTTTTAAAATCATTAGTTTTGGTCTACAAAATAAAAGAATGGGTTCCGGAGTCAGTTACGTACGAGGAAGGATTAGCACCCTCGTAACGCCCAAAAATTGGTACCTAATTAATTATCAAATGTCTTTAAGGTCAGAAATTTTAAAAATTTTAAGATACAATCCTCTTTAAAATATTTTGATTTTGAAAATTGGGATTCACTTGTATCAAAATATTGACATTAAGTTAGCCTTTTTGGAAATCCCTATCTCAAAACGACAAAACGCCACATCCAGTAAGTTAGGACACAACGCTTTGAAACTCCAAGACAGTTGCTCGTATTTTGAAAATCTTAAAAAAAACTTAGAAGGGTACTTGACTATTCGAACTCAACGAGAAAAGTTGCAACCCAATAAGTTAGGGCACTACTTTACTCGAAGCTTCCAAATACCAAGCATTGCCTTTTTATTTTTGAAAACTTTGAATTCTCTTTTTTTAAAACCGATGCATGAAGGAGCATATTAACATAACATACGAGATAACATGTTATAATGATAGGTAAGTAAAAGCATAACAGCATAAATATCATACACTAACCAACATATATAAGAAATAAAACATGACAATTTTAAATAAGAAAATATATCGTAAAACACAATGTATATTTAAGAAGAATAGGTAAAATCCTAAACATATAATTCAACATATATTTAAACACAAATGATGCATGATATACAATTTTAACACATATATAAAAATGCATTTGAAAATAAATTATAAAAGTCTAAGGTATTACATAACATATAAAATACATAACATAGCAATAATACATTAATTCTAAAGTAAAAGCAAATATTATATAATAATAAAAACATAAGATTTTAAGAAATATATATGTATAATGCAAACGATTGATAAATAGAATGAGCATATATAAAAATGTGATATAATATATAATAAAAAATATATTTATAAGAATAATAATTATATAAAAATATAAAATATAATGGTTTAGAAAAATAATGTATAAAATATCAAATATGAAAGAATTTATATTTATAATAAAATAATTGTATAATATATATAAATATAAGTTTAGAATAATATGAAATAAGTAATTAATGATGAAATATATGTATTACAAATTATTATATTATAACATCTTCAAAATGTGTAATAATAGAATATAAGTAAAGTAATTATTAACATATAAATAAAAATAAGTATATAATACAAGTTAAAACTTTTAATGATAATAATATATTGATAAAAATATATATAATGGTATAAAAGATGACATAATAATATAAAATAATTATAATATATAATATGAAAGTATATATGTAAAAATAATATATAATATATATAAAGAATATAAAGAATACGTAATACAAGTAAAAATATAATAATAATATATAAATAATAATGTAAAATAATAATAGTTTGTAAAAAATAATATATAATAAATAATAATAATATAAAATAATGTATAATAAAATAATTATATAATATATAATATAAATATATATAAACATTATGTGATAAAAATATATTATAATAAATAATAAGTAATGATATATGTTAATTAATATGATAATAGAATGATATGAAGTAATATAATATAATAAAATATAAGTAAATAATTTAAAGATATATAATACATACATTCATATTAAAATATAAGAGTATATGTATAAAGTTTAAAATAAATAGGTCATAAATAGATTAAAAGGGATAAAAGGATTAAATTGAACATAAATAAAAGTCAGTAGCTAATTTAATAAGAAAATAACTGAGATTAGACCTAATTGAAATGGCCATTAAAACCCTAAGGACTCATCGGGAAATTTTCCCTTGTCCCTAAATGGCATCGTTTTAATCCAGGACTTAAAACGGTTACTGCAAGGACTAAATTTAAACTAAAACAAAATATCAGGGCCAAATCATAAATAAAATAAAACAAAATTGTAAACATAAAAAAGGTGGAGGGACTAATTGGGTCATTAACCCAATCCTCAAAAACACGCGGATCCTCCTCGTGTAATCTTGTCAACGCGCGGATCCTAGGGTCTTAAAACGATGCCGTTTTTAGGCTTATTGACTTAAGCCGAAACGACGTCGTTTCGTCAAGGCTATATAAGCCAAATTCTTAGTTTTAAATCATTTGAAACCTAAGTTTTAAAAAAAGTTTAAAACCCTCCGAAAGAGGGAGAGGAGAGGCCCTCGGGCTCGGCCTCCGTGAGCCACGCCCGGTCATCACCCCACACGCCCCTTGCACCGTCAGTACCACGATGGTCTAAGGGTCTAAAACCTTCGTCCTTCCGCAGGTAACTCCTTTTTCCTTTGAACATCAATAGTTTTTGCTAAAACAATTCATATATATGCACTCAAAGATAAAGAACGAGATAACGATTAAATCATCTTTTTAGAAACTATTTGTATTTCTCTGAATGAATATGTGTAAGTATATTTTCTATTCTATCAAAATCCGCCCCCTTTTACATCATATTTTACATCTATTTATACTGCTTTACAAATAAATCTAAAAAATTAAACCCTAATTCTGATTCTTGCTTCTTTCCTTTTCTTGCAGACAATCGAGCGAGGGAATCTCTGGCCTCTGATTAGTGCACCGATCTCGGATCCTGGAATCTCGACGCTGATGGGGCTACTGGAACGGCATGCGTTGAAGGGTCGAGATGCTTGAGATGGCTCGAAGCTTCCAGAACTTCGTTGCGGCGCTGAGGAGAAGGAGAGCTAGGGTTTCTAACCCTATCTGAAAGACATTTGGGCCCCTGCTATTTGGGCCTTCGGGTTTATTAGTATTAGGTGGGTCTGTTTAGGTCTGGTTTAAGTTGGGCTGGTCTAGTTTAAGTCTGGTTTGCTGGGTAGTTTTTTTAGGCCTGCTGGGTTGTAACCGGTCTGCTTGGGTATAACGGGCCTGAGGTATTTGGGCCTGTGTTTGGGCTCTTGTAAACTGGACTTTATATGGACTGTTAGATAAACAATCATTTATTTACTTATTTATTTCATTTGGTTTTAAGGCCCCGTTAAATTTAGGCTATTACAGCTGCCCCTCTTTGCTCATTACTGTGTAACGGAAATCGAGCAAAGATTTAGAAAGACCAAATTTGACCGGTCTTATCAGGGTCTTCAATCTTCTTGTAAACTTATGACTGCTATGTTGATATCTTCGATCTGCTCTCCGCCGAACACAGAGACGCCAAATCTGCTTCTTCGATTTGTTCTCTGACAATACAGAGATGCCAAATCATCTTAGATTTGCTTCATCGTAAACACGTGAAAGCCAAATCAGCAATGTCTTCGATTCGCTCCTTGTAAGCACAAGGATGCCAAATTATCTTGGATCTTCTTCAGTATAAACATCTGAAGGTGAGATCTGCTATGTATCTGCTCCCCGTTGAAGTGGAGATGCCAGACTTCGATTTGTTCTCTGACAATACAGAGATGCCAAATTATCTTAGATTTGCTTCATCGTAAACACGTGAAAGCCAAATCAGCTATGTCTTCGATTCGCTCCTTGTAAGCACAAGAATGCCAAATCATCTTAGATCTCCTTCAGTATAAACATCTGAAGGTGAGATCTGCTATGTATCTGTTCCCCGTCGAAGTGGAGATGCCAGATTTCGATTTGTTCTCTAACAATACAGAGATGCCACATCATCTTAGATTTGCTTCATTGTAAACACGTGAAAGCCAAATCAGCTATGTCTTCGATTTGTTCCTTGTAAGCACAAGGATGCCAAATCATCTTGGATCTAGCTTTAGTATAAACATCTGAAGGCCAGATCTGCTACGCTGCGGCCTATTACCCTACTGCTTAAGGGATTAAGGCGTGTCATCTTTGATAACCTGTAGAATAATTATGCCTGATAATTAGGATGCTATGATCGAAGTGAGTCAGATGTTCCTAATTAAACATGTTATGATGCAAAATGTTGTGAAGATGACTCCTATCCTAAACGTCACCACTCATTCCTTCATTTGTCTTTTCTTTTCTCAAAGTATTATTCGTGCTCAGCCTGTAGGCCTGTACTCCCTCCTCCAAAGCTACGATCCACTGAGGATGTCTGTAAGATAATTTTTTCCTTGGAATTGAATTGTTGGTTTTGTCCATTTTCCTTTTGGACTGGAAGAAAGAAATTCCTCAAGTTCCTTCATTCCTTACTTATGTGAATTTCTCAAACAATTGTCCTGTTTTAGTTTCTTGTATTATCTAGAAATTCCAAAGTAATGCGCAAAACTTCGTTTCTGAACATATTTAGTTCATCTATCATTATTTCAATGCAACATACTTAAAGAACAATGGAAGATGAATAAACTCTAAGAATAATTGGATTTGAATAAATTATCGAAAAAGATACAAAGGAAATTAATCTAAAAGCCTATCTTTGAGAAGAGAAAAAAAAATCTAAAGATAGCAAACAGGCCTAAATTAGATGCCCTAGATATCACCGCTTGAGCGCTTATATATCAACTTCATGAAGGCATGTGTTTAGAAGATTCAAAGTACTCTGTCGATGCCCCAGTATGCAACGCTCTTCGTTCTTTGTTGAGCAAGATTACCGGATGCTTTAAAATTTGAGTCGCCCTTTCGGGTTTTCAACTCAAAAACCCCTTTGGTCACAAGGTGCCCTTTGTAGGTTTTCACCTTGGCCTCTCCATTTTTTTTTTTATAATTTTCGAAACCTCAAAGTGCCCTTTGTGGGTTTTCACCTTGGATTCTCTTCTCCTTTAGAAAAAGTATTTTTTAACTGAGTCTGAGTTCACTGGATTGGGTAAACTTTTCCCATCCATTTCCGTTAAGATCAATGCACCGCCAGAGAAAACTTTCTTCACGACGTACGGCCCCTCCCAATTAGGCATCCATTTCCCCTAAAGTCTTTTTGAATAGGAAGGATCTTTTTCAGTACAAGGTCTCCTTCGTGGAACTCTCTTGGTCGAACTTTCTTGTCATAAGCTCGCATCATTCGCTTCTGATACATCTGACCATGTCAAATGGCTCTTAGCCTCTTTTCCTCAATCAAGTTCAACTGGTCATATCGGGATTGAACCCATTCAGCTTTATCTAACCTTAGCTCCGTCAAAATTCAAAGAGAAGGTATTTCTACTTCAATAGGTAACACTGCCTCCATCCCATAAACTAACAAGAATGGGGTTGCCCCAGTAGAGGTTCTGAAAGATGTCCGATAGGCTAGGAGTGCAAACGGTAACTTTTCATGCCAATCTCTATAGGTCTCAGTCATCTTCTCCACTATTTTCTTAATATTCTTGTTGGCGGCCTCCACTACCCCATTCATTTTTGGACGATAAGGAGAAGAATTGTGATGCTTGATCTTGAACTGGTCGCAAACCTCTGCTATTGTTTTGTTGTTCAAGTTCAATGCATTGTCGGATATGATCCTTTCAGGTATTCCATACCGACAAATGATCTCCTTCTTTAAGAATCGACTCACAGCTGACTTAGTAACATTCGTATAAGAAGCGGGCTCTACCCATTTTGTAAAGTAGTCAATTACCACGAAGATAAATCGATGTCCATTCGAAGCTTTCGGTGATATTGGTCCAATGACATCCATGCCCCACATGGAGAAGGGCCATGGAGAGGTTATAACATGCAAAGGTGAAGGTGGTACATGAATTTTGTCCCCATAAATTTGACACTTATGGCATTTCTTGGTATAGTTGATACAGTCCCCTTCCATAGTGGCCCAATAATAGCCAAACCTCATGATTTGCCTTGCCATCGTGAACCCATTTGCATGCGTCCGACATACACCTTCATGAACTTCTTCTAAAATTAGCTTAGCTTCCACAGGATTAACGCATCTCAAAAGTACTTGGTCTTTCCTTCTCTTGTACAAGATATCCCCGTCCAAGACATAGTCGCAAGCTAACCTTCTCAAAGTTCGTTTTTCATTTTCATTGGCCTGTTCAGGGTATTTACGATCTCTTACATATCGTAATATATCCTGATACTAAGGGTTATCATCCTTTTCTTCCTTTTCAATGTTACAACAATGAGCTGGAACCTCATAGACACTCATTTGAATTGGTCTCATCTCTTCCTCTTTATTCGCCTTAATTATTGAGGCCAGGGTTGCTAAAGCATCTACCATCTGATTTTCGTCTCGTGGGAGATAATTGAACGTGATGTCATTAAACTCCTTAAGTACCTTTCGGTAATTGATCAATTTAGGGTCTCTTGTCTCCCATTCACTTCTAAGCTGATAAATTACCAACACAGAATCTCCATATACTTCAAGGATTTTTATACCCCGCTCTATAGCTGTTTGCAGTCCCATGATGCACACTTCATACTCAGTCATATTGTTCATGCAATCAAAGTCTAACTTGCACGTAAACGGGTAATGATCACCATTTGGAGATACCAAGACTGCCCTAATTCCATTTCCAACTGCATTAGAAGCCTCATCAAAATTTAGCTTCCAAGGAGAATCCTTGATCATTGCTGTACACATTAACTCCTCATTTGGAAAATCAAAGTTCAATGGCTCATGATCTTCTAGAGGCCTACTGGCCAAAAAGTCTGCTACCGCACATCCTTTTATAGCCTTCTGACTTATGTAGACTATATCAAACTCTGAAAGCAAAATTTGTCCTCTCGCCATTTCCTATTTAGAGCCGTTGACTCTATCATGTATTTCAATGGATCAAGCTTTGAGATGAGCCAAGTGGTATGGTATAGCATATACTGTCTTAATCTCCGAGTTGTCCAAATTAGCGCATAGCACAACTTTTCAATCGGTGAATATCTCATCTCACAGTCAGTGAATTTCTTACTGAGATAATAAATTGCCTTCTCCTTTTTCCCTGATTCGTCATGCTAACCAAGCACACATCCCATAGAATTTCTGAACACTGATAAGTACAGTATTAACGGTTTATCTGGGCTGGGTGGAGATAATACCGGAGCATTCAACAAGTACTACTTGACCTTTTCAAAAGCATTCTGGCATTCCTCATCCCAAGTACCTTAATTGTGTTTTGTGAGGAGGCGAACGATAGGATCACATTTCTCAGTTAGTTGTGAAATGAACCGAGCGATGTAATTCAACCTTCCTAGGAATCCTCGAACTTCTTTTTGAGTTTGTGGAGGAGGCAATTCTCGTATTGCTCTGACTTTATCTGAATCAACTTCTATTCCCTTTTCACTGACTACGAAACCCAATAGCTTTCCCGATCGGGCTCCAAAGGTACACTTTGCTGGATTGAGCTTCAACTGGAATTTTCTCAATCTCAAAAACAATCTTCTCAAGACCTTAATGTGCTCTTTTTCTGTACGTGACTTAGCAATCATATCATCAACATATACCTCAATATCCTTATGCATCATGTCGTGAAACAAGTTCACCATGAGGTATGTTGCCCCTGCATTTTTCAACCTAAAAGGCATTACCTTGTAACAAAAAGTGCCCCACAATGTTATGAATGTGGTTTTATCCATGTCCTCAGGATGCATCTTTATCTGATTGTATCCTGAGAAACCATCCATGAAGGAGAATAATGAATATCCTACTGTGTTGTCCACCAAAGTGTCTATGTGTGGCAGGGGGAAATTATCTTTGGGGCTAGCTTTATTTAAATCTCTGTAATCAACGCACATTCGTACCTTTCCATCCTTCTTAGGGACCGGCACAATATTAGCTACCTATTTGGAGTACTTGACCTCTTGTAAGAATCCTACATTGAACTGCTTCTTGACCTCATCTTTTATTTTTAGAACAATGTCTGGCCTCATTCTTCGTAACTTCTGTTGGACTAGCTTACAATCCTGTCTTATTGGAAGACGATGTACTACAATGTCAGTACTCAACCAGAGCATATCCTGATATGACCAGGCGAAAATATCCTTGAATTCTCGAAGCAACTCAACCAGACCATGCCTTGTGTCCTCGGTAATTAGTGTTCCAATTTTCAACTCCTTTCCTTCCTCTAGGGCTATATTCTCTATTGCCTCTTTCTCATGTGGCATGATTTGTTTCTCCTCCAGCTTTACCATTCTTAACAGATCAAGAGATACGTCACAATCTTGAACATCTTCAAAATCCTGAGGTTCCTCTAAACACTTTTCTTGCTCGCAAGAGAAATTAGGAGCTGCAGTATCAGTGCTCATATCATTGATATCTAGGGACCTGTGGGGGTATGAAAGAATATACAAAGAATGAATGAATCTAAGAATGATTGTTTATGTGCTATGAATAAAAGAATAAGAATTGCCAAAATTTAAAGGAATATTGGTTGATAAAAATCATACAATACTCGTTTAAATTGATAAAAGTAATGTTTTATTTAAATAATAATAGATGAAGATAAGCCTATTTTCACAAACATAATCTTACTACTCCTAGGCCCTAGAGTAACAGACATGTTTTGAGAATTACTCTGAAAAATTCCTAAAGACTACAGGAAGGTCCTCCGCAGTCCAATTGTTCAGAGAGCTCCCCGGTTTGTAAGGGTGAATGCCCTCGAGGCTTCCTTGCTCCAATCCTTCATCGTGTACAGCATTAATTTGATGACTTTCTTCTACCAGTAATCCTCCTGACTTAAAGGATTTGGATATAGGTGGGAATCTCATTGGTTCCCACTCCACTTTTCCTCCGTTCAAACGCGTCTTTCTTCTCGCTTGGCGTCTCTCAATTTCTTGCCTCTTGTGCTTATGGTCTGGCTTGAAGCCCAAACCAAAGCGATCCTTCTTCTCAATTAGTTTTGGGATTTGAATCCCTCCTTTCAACCGTCTTCCTAATCCTTTTTCTGGTAATGCTCCCTTCCCCATCATCATTTGCAGGGCCATCCTTATGGCTCTAGACATTTTGGGTATCGGTACCTCACTTCCTTCTAAAATGAAAGTTGCATTGATGATTTCTAAAGAGCGGAAAGAACACTCAATACCCTCTTTATTTGCCTTGACGTAAGGGGCCTTGCTAGTGATTGCTGCTATAATGTCTTCCTCCGTATTAATGGTTATTAACCGTCCATCTGTCACTAACTTCAATTTTTGGTACAATGAGGAGGGCACCGCTCCTGCCGAGTGTATCCATGGTCTCCCCAATAAATAATTATAGGAGGGCTTGATATCCATTACCAAGAAATCAACTTCATATGTATTTGGCCCAATTTCCAAAGGGATGTCGATTCGTCCCATCACTTTCCTTTCAGTTTCATCAAAAGCTCTTACCACGTTGTGACATGTTTTCATATGCGAACTGTCAATGGGTAATCTATTTAATATGGATAATGGAAAGACATTCAAAGCAGACCCATTATCAACAAGTACACTTGGCAGCGTGTATCCTTTGCATCGAGTAGTGATGCGCAAGGCTTTGGTTGACCCTATGCCCCCAGGTGGAATTTCATCATCATTGAAGTAGATGAAATTGTCAGCACTGATGTTATTTACGAACCGGTCTAACTTGTTAACGGATATGTCGTGGGTGACATATGTTTCGTTAAGCACCTTCAATAATGCATCCCGATGTACCTTAGAACTCAGAAGTAGGGCTAATACTGATATACGCGCTGGCTGCTTACGCAACTGCTCGACCACACTATACTCGCTATGCTTAAGGAACTTTAGGAACTCCTTAGCCTCTTCCTCCTTCACCGGCTCATTGATGGGTACTTCGGTCTCTTTCTCCTTCTCAACCTCGACACCTTTTGTCTTTATGGGTTCCACTCCGACACCCCTTGTATCATAACATTTCCCACTCTACGTATGGGAACCTTCATTTTGCACGCCCCTAGACGCACTGGCTATACTCTCCCCTTCAAGTACTGTTACACTGCAATCATAACTTCATGGCACCCTCTTGCCATCCTTGTAAGGGAAAGGATTGGGTTTATGGATGACAACCCTGGGCCCAGTTTGCACCCCTACTTTATTATTCCCCGGTAAGGAAATAATAATTCTTGGTCGGCTGGTTCCTTTTCGTTCATTTTCCAGCACACATATTTGTCTTTTGTAAGAACTACCCTCAAAAATCTGTAGCTCTTTGCTAAACATAAGGCCTTGCACCATGGCCTTGAACTCCTCACAAATTTGGATCATATGACCCTCCTCTCCATGGAATTTACAATAATTCTTTATTCCTCTTCTACCTTTTCCAGAGGTCAACATGCCTCTCTTCACCATCTCCTCCCATATTACCTTCATGGGTGTCTTCACCTCAGCAATATCTTCCTTTATTTTTGCTTCCGTTGTTTCATCGATGGCATTCACTCCTTGATTACCATGATCTGGTAACAGATTTTCAGTATTAGGGGTACTATCGAATTTCACAACCCCCATCTTGATAAGCCTTTCCACGACCTTCTTGAATCTGGTGCAATTTTCAATCGAATGCCACAGTATTCCAGCGTGATATTCGCATTTAGCATTTGCATCATACCATTTGGGGTACGGTGGCTATAGCAATTTCAAGTGAAATGGAGCAATGGCATGTGCATCGTATAAGCTTTGATAAAGCTCACGATACGTCACAGGGATAGGCGTGAATTGCATCCTCTCCGAATTTTGTTTTGTACCCGACTCCTATCTTCGAGTACTTTGTTGCTCAATTGCAGCTGCTTTGGGTTGACCAACTGTGATTGCCCTCAAGTTGAGGCTATTCATATTATTCACCCCATTGTCCTTTCTCCTTGGGCCCGATTTTTTAGCCGCTTCCCCCTCAATTTTACCGCCCCTTACGGTATTTTCAATCATTTCTCCTCCCATAACTATATTCGCGAA
This sequence comes from Gossypium arboreum, assembly GCF_025698485.1. Taxonomy (NCBI): domain Eukaryota; kingdom Viridiplantae; phylum Streptophyta; class Magnoliopsida; order Malvales; family Malvaceae; genus Gossypium; species Gossypium arboreum. The sequence goes on from NC_069081.1 coordinate 7,243,849, forward strand.
ACTTTTCGTGGTGCTTCCAATCATGTGAGTGATGAACGGCACATTCAAAGTGTTGATAAATAACATGGTGGTCTCCTTTTCTAACAGTGGTGGTTGTACTTGCATTGCCACCTTCCTCCATCATTGTGCGTATTGCCTAAAACTTTCATTAGGCTTTTTCTCCATGTTTTGAAGCGTGATCTTGTCTAGCATCATATCAGTCATATGGTTGTACTGTTGCATGAAGGCTTGTGCAAGATCTCTCCATGAACCGATTCTTGCACGGCTCAACTGATTGTACCACCTAGTCGCTGCTCCTATTAAGCTATCTTGAAAACAATGGATCAATAGTTGATCATTGTTCACATACCCAGTCATTCTCCTACAAAACATTGTTATGTGTGCCTCTGGGCAAGTAGTCATGTTGTACTTTTCAAACTTCGGCTTCTTGAATTTGTGAGAAAGTACCAAGTCTGGGACCAAACTTAAGTCTTTGGCATCGATCCCATGATGATTGCCAGCACCTTCTAAAACCCTAAACTTTTCCTCCAACCACTTGCAACGATCCTCCAACTGTTTTGAAGATTCGGTTGCCATCCTTTCCTTCTCCATCAGATCCAGATCAGGAGTGATAGGGTTGATCGAGCTATCGCCTAAATTATTTCCCGACCCAGATGGGAAATTCACGGGGATTCCAGCATCAACCGGCCCATATTGAGGTCTCACAGTGACAGATGGCCTTCTAGAAGGTGCTTCGGTTTACAGTGGCACATGAGGCAGAGTAAAACGCAGAGGAGGACCCTCATTCTCCTCTTCAGTGATTGCCATGGGAGCTTTTCCTTTATCAGTGGCCCTTAATAGCTGAGCCATTTCAGCCATCATATTTCTCTGAGCCTCTAGCATTTGCTCCCTCATGTCATTCTGTATTTTGACCCACTGTTCTTGCAATTGGTCTTGCTTATCCTTTTGCAATTGTTCGAACCTTTGATCCATACTCTTAGTTTTAGTGCGAGTGCCGTAAGGATGTGTGATTTCCAAATTTTTTTTTCTACCTTTCTAGAAGTAAACTTTAACTAATTAGGGTCTTTCTATAACTTTGAATGCATATGATATGATGTAATGCAAATGCATGAATGCAAAAAAGGCATCGATCTTGATTCAATCTCATTTAGAAAACTTTATTTAGAAAAAGAATATCTTTACATATAAATGGATTACACATAGGCCTTTGCCCTAATGCCCAAAGTTCTAACTTTTTCTAACAAAAGGGCTAACTCTTGACCTTTATCAGACGCTAACTCATACATCATACTCAAAGCATCAGCTCGTACTGCTAAGCCTCGAACATATTCAGCAACCTCTCGAATCTGGGCTAAGGCTTCACCAATGACGTGATCTCTTTCTCCGACCTGTCATCTAGACTGCTGAAGCTTTCCCTTTAGATAATCTTCTCGCGCATCGAGCTGCTCAATCCGAAGTTCACCATCATGTAATGCCACTTCCAAATCTTCAACTTTACTTCTTAGCTTTTTTAACTCGATCGTAGGATCATGGTTTCGATGCCAGTGAAGGGATCTTCCAAGCTCAGTTACCTTAGTCTTCAACCCTTTATTCTCTTCTTTTAATGCCAAATTCTGCGACCGCATCTCTTGAAACTTCCTCTCCCAATACTTGGCTCTAGTTTTTTCTTCTTGGGCCTCTTTCTGTAACTGATCTAAAGACCCTCCTACTCTGGCCTCTTCAAGGATACTTGTGCCTTTTTTGTAATGCTCTTTTAGATCATCTCGATCTTCCTCAATCTTCCTCTTTTCTTTCCTCTCTTTTTCGACCTCCATCTTTTTAACATCAACGTCTAAGCTCAAGTACATCTTTTCTTCTTCAAGCTTTGCTATCCTCTTTTCGAGCTCCAAGTTCTTTCTCTCGAACTCTTGCTTCATAATTTCTAACTCCGAAGGTATCACCTGCAAATATTCCTCTATCGGTCGAGCTCCTTCCGTGCTTGGCTTAGGGATGTTATCATTAATCCTTCTGCCTCTCCATTCAACATACTCCGGAGTCGTAGCAGAGGTAATAGATACTCCTTTTAATCGACAAGTCTTATTCCAAGCACTAGAGATCTCAGTGACTTTCCTCTTGTAGTCAGCTCCTCTATACACGAACTCACTTTGAGCCAGCCCATGAGTTGCTGGTACGAACTGCCTCAATCCAATCTACTTCAACACAAGCAAAGGGGCATAACCAATGGCAACCCAAATTCCCAACAGAGGAACCCAATCAAAACTGCTGCATCGGTAAAGAATCTCACCAAGAATCATCCACGGAGCCCTCCACTCAACATCTTTTGACTTAAGGTTCTGAAGTAGCGCTATCCAATTCTCTTCCGGCACATCCACTTTCCTAGATGAGGCTACTATATCTTTCAACGGTGAGTAATCCTCGAAGAAGACCCGACAAACCACTTTGTCTATCAATCGGAAGTGACTGTAGAACCAAACTAAAAGTAACTGAGCACAACCAACAAATCTGCCTGCACTGGCCCTGCTACTTGCACTCAAGGACCTGAATGTCTCTAACAAGATTGCAGGAACAGAAGTGACCTGTTTACTAAGTCGATGGAAGAGATCCGTGGTCGCCTCGTCTACATATCCCAAGGCCCTGGGAAAAACCATCAATCCTATAAGCTTAAGGCAAAAATGTCTACCCTCTTCACCTCGTCTGGATGCATCTGGATCAGTTCTTTCAGAGCCCCCCACGGAATGCATTTACTCTCACCCTTTTCCTTGATTCTAGCCATGATCCACTGCTCACTCATCCCCGTAATGGTCATCAGCTTTTTACCAAAGGCTAGGACACAAGCAGCTCGAGAATAAATCCTATCACACTGAAACCTAGGACACCGAAGTAAGGCGGTGTTCTCCTCCACAGTAGGCACTAAATCCACCTCCCAAAAGGTAAAACAACTGTATGGAGGGTTCCAAAACTGAGCGGGAGCTCAAAACAAGTGCTCATCAATCTGAATATCAAGTAAGTAAGGTAAATCTCCGTAATTACCGTAGAATGACTGTTTAATCTTATTGCCCCTTTGATCCCAAATCTCTTTAAGCTCCTGCAGATTATTCTGTGTGACACTGATGTGAGTGTAATCTGATAGCTCCAACATATACCCCACAGCTATACAATCTCCCTTTTCTAGTTGAGTTTGCTCAGACCATCTATGGACGTTGGCGTTGCCCTCCACTTTATCAAGAAGTCTGTTCTCCATAATAAAACTTCCTAACTTAGAAACTGACCGTGAATCGATACCTTTTAAATGAAAAATGACATGCACAAAACAAAAGAAAAGAAATAGTTAGTATCACATGATATCAATAAATCTCTGATATTTTATAAGGGTAATATCTAAAGTTCAACTCTAACTAAGTTGGGCTCTTACGGTTTTTCGATATAAGGTTGGTTCTAAAGTTTGAGGTACCCGAACCAGCAGATTCCTCGATTCTCACCCATTATAGGCTCATTTGAATCGAGTTCAGTTCAGGGGAATACATTTCCCTATGGCTACACGGAGATGAAAATCTCACGAAACCACATGTATGGATGTATCCCAAAAGTGATCCACTATCCTGCACGGAGGCGAAACCTCACGAAGGCATAGTTTCTCACTCCCACTTAAGGTTGTGACCACAACGGTCATGCAAATGCAATGTGTATCAGAATATAGCAACACATGCAATAATACAAACACATGTAATGGAAAGAGGATTAAATTTTAAAATTTTTAATTTCCGATATTAAGACAAGAGATAATCAATTACACGGCTTGACTCTCTTATTGGTCCCCAGTGGAGTCACCAAGCTGTCGAAACCATTTTTTAAAATCGGGTTTTGGAAAAATGGAAATCGACTTAAAAAACGAAAACGGAAGTCGCTACCAATCTTTTTAGGTGTGATTGGATCACCTTTAAAACATTTGTTTTAAAATCATTAGTTTTGGTCTACAAAATAAAAGAACGGGTTCGGGAGTCGGTTACGTGAACGATTAGCACCCTCGTAACGCCCAAAAATTGGTACCTAATTAATTATCAAATGTCTTTAAGGTCGGAAATTTTAAAAATTTTAAGATACAATCTTCTTTAAAATATTTTGGTTTTGAAAATTGGGATTCACTTGTATCAAAATATTGACATTAAGTTAGCCTTTTTGGAAATCCCTATCTCGAAACGACAAAACGCCACATCCAGTAAGTTAGGACACAACGCTTTGAAACTCCAAGACAGTTGCTCGTATTTTGAAAATCTTAAAAAAACCTTAGAAGGGTATTTGACTATTCGAACTCAACGAGAAAAGTTGCAACCCAATAAGTTAGGGCACTACTTTGCTCGAAGCTTCCAAATACCAAGCATTGCCTTTTTATTTTTGAAAACTTTGAAGTCTCTTTTTTTTAAAACCAATGTATGAAGGAGCATATTAACATAACACACGAGATAACATGTTATAATCATAGGTAAGTAAAAGCATAACAGCATAAATATCATACACTAACCAACATATATAAGAAATAAAACATGACAATTTTAAATAAGAAAAATATACATAAAACACAATGCATATTTAAGAAGAATAGGTAAAATCCTAAACATATAATTCAACATATATTTAAACACAAATGATGCATGATATACAATTTTAACACATATATAAAAAATGCATTTGAAAATAAATTATAAAAGTCTAAGGTATTACATAACATATAAAATACATAACATAGCAATAATACATTAATTCTAAAGTAAAAGCAAATATTGTATAATAATAAAAACATAAGTTTTTAAAAATATATATGTATAATACAAACGATTGATAAATAGAATGAGCATATATAAAAATGTGATATAATATATAATAAAAAATATATTTATAAGAATAATAATTATATAAAATATAAAATATAATGGTTTAGAAAAATAATGTATAAAATATTAAATATGAAAGAATTTATATTTATAATAAAATAATTGTATAATATATATAAATATAAGTTTAGAATAATATGAAATAAGTACTTAATGATGAAATATACGTATTGCAAATTATTATATTATAATATCTTCAAAATGTGTAATAATAGAATATATGTAAAGTAATTATTAACATATAAATAAAAATAAGTATATAATACAAGTTAAAACTTTTAATGATAATAATATATTGATAAAATATATATAATGGTATAAAAGATGACATAATAATATAAAATAATTATAATATATAATATGAAAGTATATATGTAAAAATAATATATAATATATATAAAGAATATAAAGAATACGTAATACAAGTAAAAATATAATAAGTTGGGCCTTCGAGTTTATTAGTATTAGGTGGGTCTGTTTGGGTCTGGTTTAAGTTGGGCTGGTCTAGTTTAAATTTTGTTTGTTGGGTAGTTTTTTTAGGCCTGCTGGGTTGTAACCGGTCTGCTTGGGTATAACGGGTCTGAGGTATTTGGGTCTGTGTTTGGGCTCTTGTAAACTAGACTTTATATGGACTATTAGATAAACAATCATTTATTTACTTATTTATTTCATTTGGTTTTAAGGCCCGGTTAAATTTGAGCTATTACAATACACTTATCTTTCAAGTGAAAATTGCTAACTGAAACGTTAGAAATCAAAATACCAAATTCAACTGGTATTATAAAATTAGAGGAGTAAACCGAATCAACCAATGAAAAATTAGTTTAACTAAGCAAAAATCAATAAAAAAAGTTGCCTAGCTAGATTTAACCTAGTTTAATTATTTAATTTTATTGTTATAATTTATAAAATGAATGATTATATTTACATTATTATTTATTTATGCTTATTTTAAAAATATACGAATTATTCGAAAGAATTAAAAATCTATTTTGTAATAATTAAATTGACAATGGAATAGGTTTAAACTAAAACCAATGTTGTAACCAATTCAATTCTTAAAACATTGCATTTCCTTTCTAGATTTGGTATTTGTTGGGATCAACCCGTATAAAGAACGAGTTAGTAAAAATAAAGAGAAACGAATACAAATATTTTATGTTGAAAACCCTTAAAGAGAAAAAAACTACAGGTAAAAGAGGCTTCGGCTTTTCACTAAATGAGTAAACAAATGAGAGTATAATATGAAGAAAATAAATCTAAAAGTACTAAACGTACAATACCCAAAACCCCGAATACAAAGCTTAAAACCTCAAAAAGCAAATCGGTAAACAAAACTCTAAATCTCATAGGGCACTCACAAAAAGTGTATAAAATACTCTCCATAATTATCACGAAACTCTCACCAAAACTCATATGCGACTACATCTTGTTGCCCTCAAGAAAAAAACTCTTACTGATTGGCGTTATAAACAGGATACAAGGCCCCTTTAAATAAGCTAAAACTAGAGGTCTAATCATACTAGAATATCCCTGAAATAATCAGAATTTAATTGGGAGAAAAAGTCCTACTTGAAGTTTAAAATGTGGGTGCCAAATAGGAGAACACGTCGTGACATCGTAACGTCCCATTCATCTCGTCATGACATCATCCATCGCGCCATCTCGACGCTCCTCATCCTGACGTCAAGCCTGTTTTGGCCCTTCTTCTATTACTTGTCGATTCTTATCTAAGATGCTTGCAATATATCCGATAAATACGAGACACGCCTCATAAAATCTTGTCTACCATGTTTGGATTGGTTTAAAAGGAGACAAATATAAGGGAATGACTATTTGGACAACATATTTTTATTTTTTATTCGGCAAGGGAAAGTATAGGAGTCCAAGAATTCTTGGATTCCCCCATTCTTTTTTTTTTCTCTATTTTTTAATACCTAATTTGTGAAAGTGAGAGGAAAGAGAGCATTATTAATTTTACCTTTCAAGTATTTTATTTTAGCTATTTACTTTTGAAATTTATAATCTTACTAGAAAATTAAATCTAATTTTGAGAGTAAAATTAAAATACTAAAAAAACACACAACTCAAAACAAAACAAAATCTAGTGAGATTTAATGTATTATTCAGTAGAAATTTAAAGAAAAAAGCGCCAAAGAGATTCCAATCTTTACTTTTATTCATTATATCTACACTGAAAAAGTCCTCATAATCAAATAAAAAAGATTTACTAATAATAAACAATCCTAAAATAAAAGAAAAACATGAAATAAATAGATTTTTTCGGATTATTAGGATTTTATTTTTTATTTTTTAAGAAACATTCTTTTCCATCTTTTTTAATTCTTTATTTTTTAGAAATTAACAATCATGGACTTATTTTTCAAAACTTATTTTTAGAAATTAGCAATCATTTTATTCTTGTATTTAATACAAAATTTTTAGGCATTATAATTTTATGTAGAATATCGATTTTTATAATTTTTAATTTAATTATATGTTGATAAAAATAAAATTTAAAATAAATCATTTACCTCCTTTTATAAATTAATTAAAAGTACTTTGTTTTATTAATTTTAACTATACAAATAAAAATAAATATATCCTCTATTTTCTTTTACAGGTTCAGCAAAATCTTGTTGGATTTTATTTTGTGCAATAACCATGGCAGTCACAGTTTGGTTAGCTGTCAAAATTCTTACCATTGAAACTGGTACTTGTTTTGGTACAATTATTTTGAAAAACATTGCACCACAAGTGTAGCATCACATCGACCTGACAATGTTTATGATTGCTCGGATCTTTCTACTGCATTATTCACCTTTTCATTCCCAACTGCCTTTCAACAATTTCATTTTGGTTTCCTCTTAACACCATCTTTTTATTCACATTGCTTTCAATTTGCAGGGTGTCAACTGGTTTCCTATACCAAAAAAAAAAAAAAACTGATGTAGTTTGATTCAAAAATGTAAAAGCAAATTGCATTATACAACATTTGATTCTGGGTATTCCAGTGACTTGCAAATGTTCATAAAAACTACATTTTTAAAACTCTTCATCTTACAAAACTGATGGAGAATCTGCTTACTCCAATGGTTTGGCACACCATCTGCTTTCCTTTGCCTGATATTCTTCAATGATACGGGTGCTGCTTCATGCCGACTGGACAGGATATCTAGAGTTGCACCTTGAGTGAGATTTTGGAAATGCAATATCTGTCTTCGGCTCTTGACAAGCTTGACAGTCGATGCCATAAGCCCATCCGAAACCTACTCCTGTAAGGCAGATGATGAATCATCTAACAATTCCAAGGTTAGCTCCCATCTTATGTCTCTTCCAACTCATTCATAATCAAGTCTTCCCTGACAGTAGAGCAACCAGCCAAGTTGTATGTTTGCAGGACCCATCCAACCCAACATTGAGCTCCATTTCTGAGAGGGCAATAGACTGCCTAAACTGATCATCAGTTCCAAGGGATGCCATAGTCATTTTGTTTTAGTGGGTCCTATGATACTCTCTCATGCTCTTCAGCAATCCTTTCTTTCACACGCTGCAAAAGTTCCTCATAGACTTTGGAGGACTCGGAACTGAACTTTTCCATTGCCTCAAATATGCGTTGCAAGCCCCCCTGCAAACTACTGTTGCTAGTCTCATTCTGATATACAACATTTCCAGCTACCGAGAGACTGCTACCATCTCCAGAGACCAAAACAATTTTCTTATCTAATGCTTGGATATCTTTCTGCAACTTCTGATCCTCTCTATCCAAATTCCTAGCCTTCCTCTCTAAATCCTTATTGGCCATCATCCTCCGATGCATTTCTGACTTATCTTGTTCCCAAAGCTGGAGCACACCAGTCACTAAAACCCGCATAGAGTTGATCACCTCCCTTTCTGATATCCTATCCATTGCTTGTGACCACTGGTTACATATTACAAATATGGGTGGTGCGCCTATTCTACTAGGTGAGAAGGGAGCTACTCCATCATCAGTTACTTCTGGTTCGTAGTAAAGACATTTTAGTAGCCAATTATTCAAACCTCTTACATAACCCTTCTGGGCATCTATCCAACTTGAGAATCTTATAGTCCAACTAATAAGTTCATGCTCGAACTGCAGTGTGGCCTTAAGATGATCATCACTGAGTTTTTTGCCAGATCCAATGAGACCTAAAGTTTTGGCTTCTCTAACTACTTGACATTGATTACGATGACATTCAAGCATTGATTTCCACATTCTGTCTAACCTGGAAAAAAATACAAGGAAATGAGATAAGACTACGCAAAAAGAATTAAGAGAATAAAAATGTAAATGATAAGTCCATATTTGTTTGGAGCGAAAAGGTCTGTTAATTCAATACAATCAAGGATATGAAAACCATGAAAAAGATATGAAGTTAGCGCTGCAAAGAAAAAAACATGCAAGAGCCCCAACTGGAAAGTAATTTGACACCCAGATTTTACATTTGTGAATATGATCTCATAAAAATTATCTTTGCTTGGTTTCTTACATAAAGTGAGTTAAAGTCTCAAATATCTATTTGTGTGATATATACTGTTGGAAGGCAAATATGATATACTTAGATGAAAAGTCGCTGTCAAAATCACACTCCAGTATACTAAATAAATGCATACATCAGAAACATAGGTTTTGATATTATTGATAATATTTAATACATACTACATTTATTTAATGGAAATATTTACATAACACCAAATTAAAGTACATTTATCTCGAATTCATGTTCTCAACTACAAAAATCATAGTACTTCATTGGAAGCATATTATTTGCTAAATGTTCGTGCTAAATGTACAAAAATATAATTACTAGTTCAACCATTTATCTTCCAATTCGGGCACAGGAAGAAAAAGGTACTAAAAGAAAGAGAAAATCCTTTCAGTGAAACACTACCCCGATTAGTAAAGGCAATCTGTATACTTAAAGGGTATCTATATTGCATCTTTGGTTCAATAAAGCATCGTATAGCACATGCTTTTCTCAACTTCTAATAAGATTTCAATAGATATAGAATCTCAAGCACTAAAACTGAAACTCAAATAATTTTCCAGTCATAGTAACTAGACATTTTAGGCCAAACCCATGAACTATTTGATTCCAATGGTTCAAGAATCCACGTGAAGAGAAAGAAAAGAATGCATGATCTAACAGCATCTATCTTAACAAAAACTGTAGAAGAATCTTCTGACCAAGGGCAGGTTAGCTAACACCTTTCTTTTTCATTATTTGATCCCTCATACTCTTTAAAGACCTCACATGCCAGCATGCAGCATTGACATTCACCTCTCATTGCTAGCAAGGGCAAGAGACCCGTAAAACTGGTAAAACTGTTAAAGCAATGTCATCATGCAACCAATAAAGGCAGCTTTAAGTAATCTCATCAAAGATGCTAATTAAAGAAATCAAATACTAAGAACACTCAAATGGAAATAATCTGACCCTTCAATCAGTTCATTTAGCAGTGGCCATAGTTCCTCATCCCTGATCTTATTAATTGTCACAGATATCTTGTCAACAACTTGAATTGCTATTCTTATCTTCGTGGACAGACCCCTGATTGTATTCCGGGTTGACTCAATTTTATTAGCTTCAGCACCCCTTTGATCTAGTCGCCTTAACTTGTGAGATTTCCTGTCGTAAGCTACCCGCATCTTCTCCTCAGCCTGAAGATCAGAAACTTCTAGTTAGAATGATAAGAATGGTTACAGAACCACTAAAAGAAATGCCCAACATCTCTTCATTCCAGAGTATAACTAAAACATTGTAGTTCCACTAGAAACCAAGTTATGATGATGACAAGGTATTTCTAAAATGGTACAGAAACAACATAAATTGAATAAAAGCCACTATTATGCTATCCATGAAAAAGCATAAAATCAACACCATCAAGCCCTTTAAAGGTAAATATCTCAGAGCAGCAACTTTCAGAGAAACAATTCCTTAAATGAGATATAAATAAAATTAGTGTAAAACATAATAGATAATGAAACATATTCTAACATAATACACTAAATTAAAAACGAACCAAATGTGAAACCACTACTTATAATCATGAATCAATTAGACCATACAGCAACTCGAGATAATCATGAATCTAAAACTGTAAAGAGAAGGCTTGGACAGAAGCACAATATACCTTTACTTCATTGTAGAGCTTCTTTTCCCAAAGATGCAACTTCTGCAAAGTAGCGGAAAGGTTTTTCGTTTTCCTGGCCATTTCTTCATTGATTTCTAGAAAAGCTGGATCAGTGTTGTCAGCAGACGAAGAAGACTCGCCAGTCTGAGAAGTAGATGGCTGAGATGGTACTACAGATAACGAAGGAGTAACTACATGCAAAATCTTGGAAACTGCTCCACAAACATACCAAATCCCACAGTTAGTATGACTCGCAGAAAACCAACAGTTGGACAAAAAAAAAAGGTCCAATCTAATGAAGTATCAGTACTTGTGAAATCACAGATATTGAATATCCACAAAATTCTTACTCGCCAAGTGAAAGGACAAATAAATGACACAATAATCCCATGAAAAGAATGAAAATCCATACCATGTTTGCGGTGATGAGGAAGTGTTCCAACCTCAAGCAGCTTGGCAATTTCAGTCCCCGACTCGGCAGCTCTCACAAACTGAACCTGTATCTCTCTAATCACCTCAAAAACATCCTTTGGAGCGCCCCTTGACCCGGTACCACGCTCCTCAGCCCTCTCATCATCCACCACTTTCTTATCCACCACATGAACCTCATATTCCACCCTATCATTTTCAATCCCAACACTCGGCCGTGTCTGATAAAGCGAAGCCTCTGACTCACTAGCAGCAACTTTCCCATCCTCATCTTTAACTGGGGGCTTGGAATAACCACCGCTATCAACAAACTTCTGGTCTCCATGCACTTCTTTAACTACTTCATGTTGATAATCCTCATCTTCCAACTCAGGGATCCCTTCCTCTTCTCTAACTTCTCTTGAATTCCTAGCCGGCGTAAACGGAGGATAATAGCTTTCATAGCTCTCGAAAGGGTTCAAGAAATCCCAAGCTGAAGGTCTCGGAGGCGAAGGTGGAGGCGGTGGTGGTTTCGAGGATGACCCCGCCATCGGTTGCAGTGAAGACTCATAACCAGGCGCCGAATAAGAAGAATAATTACTAAAACCACCGTAATTGGGGTAACCTTGATAAGGGTATGAACTAGAACTAGGATTATTGTTACTCATATAAGAGTGAGGATAATAAGAAGAAGATGAAGATTCACCCATATAAACAGTCTCCGGATTCATAGGCCTTTGTTCATAAACAATCGAAGGTGTTGGTTGCTTCCTCATAAAATTCATATGCATAAATCCGCCGGGAAAAGACCCAGATTCAAGAGGTCCATAATTGGGATAGTTTGGGTGCATATACTCTATATGACCCCCACCATCGTCGTGCAAAGGCGAAGAATGGTCTGAATGGTGCAAAGAGCCGCCGGAGTCATCTTCATCCGAATCGGAATGGAAGTGAAGATGAGAACCAGAATTGGAATGGGAATGGTGATGACCTTTCTTGGGAGAACTTGGGCCAACGGCAATTGGATCCACGGCTTTGCTTTTAAGTTTATTGGGCGACGGAGGAGGAGGAGGTAGCGCCCCTGAAGAAGTTCCAAAATCATGCTCCACGAAATTATTCAAAGACTGACCAAATGACTTTAAAGACGCAGTGTAAGCAACATGAGCTTCGGCTAGAGCAAAACGTTGTCGAATCGCTTCGTCTAAAAAGGCACATCTTTCCCGACAAAGAGCAACTGCCGGAAGATCATCTAACTTTGAACTAGAACATCCCATAATAACCCCTCCTAATAATTGAAGAAAAAAGGAAGTGGTTTTTAGATGAAGAAAACAGAAAACATGTTAAAAGTGAATGTTGGTGGGGAAAATTTTAGGGTAAGAGAAAGGAAGGAAGAGAATGAAGGAATCTTTGCCAGCACGGAGTGTGTCGTCGTGTTGTAGCAGAAAGTAGAAAGAAGAGAGAGAAACAAACTCTTCTCCAACACCAACGCTAACAGTGCTTTTGCTTTGTGCGTTCGGTGTTAGTATTAGAAATTAAATTGCAATAAAAAAAATTTAACTTTTTGGAACACTGTAAGTAAATTTCATTTGGTTCTAAAAAGAAAAGGGGGCATTTTTTCTATTTTTGAGAGCTGAGAGAAAGGGAATGAAAAACTGAGAAATGTTGTTTGGTTTGACAGAAACTTTGACGCCTCCTATCGCTTTGAAATCATGACGTTATTCTTTTTAACACCTTTACTCTTCCATAAATACCCTTTTTTATTTTTTTTTAAATAATAAATCTACAACCATCGTTATTTAATAGGTTAAAATCCCTCAATTCTTTAAAATTTTAGAATTATTTTTATTTTTAAGAATTTAATTAGTTTATTTCTAAATTTTTAATTTAAATTTAAATTATAATATACTTAAAATATAAAATGCTTAATGGGTCGATTAATGAGGTTCGCCGCTCATCCCTTCATGAACTCCTCCACCTAAAAATGTTTCTTATTTTTCATGATTTTAGATAATATTATATATATCCAATATAGTCAAGAAAACGTACTAAATTTAAACCTTTTCAAAAAAAAAAGGCAATTTGATTTTTTTTAAAACACATTCTAAGAATTGATTTTGTTTTAAGAAAAACACATCCAAAGAATTGACAATTTCTTTTTAAAAGTAAGAATTGACAATAAATGGTTAATATTTGAGAAAAATCATATTGAGAAAATGTGATAAACATTTCGTTAAAACTGTAGCTAGATAGAAAATAAAATAAAAAAATAGGATGTGGCGACTCTAGCGTATTTATATAAGAAGCTATGTAGGGCAACTTGAGGATAGATTAACAAAACAAATAATTATTGTCTGCTTCTACAAACATTGGCATGGATACGGGTGTCGTGGCTAACATCCATCCATTCTCAACCGTAACAGTTCCCTCCTAATAGAAGGTAAAAATATAATAGTATATAATATCTTAAAATGTATTCAATTATCTATATTTATAATCCTCTATTTTATTCAACCTTTTAATAAATTTAGGGTCACTTGGATCATAAATGTTATACAAAAGAACTAATTTGGTTGTGACAAGAAATCAATCAACGAGTTAGTGAAAAGTTGTGTTGATGATGTATTTACATTCAATGTAATTCATTATTTTTGTTAAATAATGTAATGAATTATTCTTGTTAAAGAATGTATTTGTATTTGTATATATTTGATGTGTTATATGGATGCTATACTTAAACAACGCAGTGTTTGATATTATACCCAAGACAACTTTCAAGCAATATGCATTCTTCAAGACATGGATGCCTATCATTTGTGTCTACATTGGACTAATAGTTTCCTAACAGGCTGAAATGACAATTTGGCAATTTGGGTCCATGCAAGGTATTTTAGACGATAGTCATCCATATATAGTGATCTAGTTATGCTCTGATCACAAATGCAAATCTAAAGGATGATAGTCATCCATATTTTAATGGCCTAATGTGCAATGTACTTGAAAAATCTAGTGGCTCAATTATGCTCCAACCCTAAAAGCAAATTTATGGGGTGATAGTAATTCATGTTATTTAAATTTGGCAAAATTTTTTAGATTTTCCAAAATATATAATACCTGATCAGACCAATGCCATTTGATGTAAAAAAAGCATATAAGCAACATGCACACAATAAAAACATGGATGTGCACAAGTGTCTTTGGCAGTAGTATAGTTGTAATCTCTTCCACTTAATACGTTGTACAAACAAATTGCAAAAATAGTAAAGATGTTATCTTTAAATTTGATTACGAGGTGATAGTAAATAAACTTAACAAAATAAAATAAAAAATTATCGAATCATTTGAATTATCATCAAATAGATGCTGATATCACTAAGATTTCTCCTTCCAATATGTTGCATGAACACGATGCGCGAATCACCTATTAAAATACAAAATGTCAATATAGATATAAGACATTTAGAACATAATAGACTTTATAACATATGCTCCTAATTTTACTTTGTAGCAAGATGGAAACTTAGAATATCAAAGAGGTTAAGCACAATCCATGAAAGTCGACATCACCCCTACAATTATAAAATCACTAGGCAGCCATTTACTAGTTCATTCCTCGTTCAGCACACGTTAAATAGCACTATGTATAGGTAGACCAAAATGGCAAACCCCCACTTCTATCTATCAACCATTTCAAAATTAGATAATAATGGGAGATACGTGGTATGAACTAAGTTGCCAAAAATTTTTAGCATCAACACACCTCTAATCAATCGACAAAAAAGGCTCTAGTATGATGTTCAATATCTTCTGGTGTTGAACCTCGTGTGTTGGCCTGATGACTAGGGTGTTCATCACTCCATGTATGGCCTGAGTTTAAGTTGTGATAGTCGCATTGTTGTTACGGCTTTGCCCTCTTCATGTAATTCACCAAAAAAAAATCTTCTAGTCTTGGATTTTATAGAAGACGCTCGAAGTACGTCTTCAATCATTTAACTTGATTCAGTGCCCTTACAAATCATGTAAAGACTCAATCTTCATCAGTGTTAAAAAAAATTTTGATTTTAAGACCGAATTTCTTTAAATCGAGACAGTCTGAGGATAACATCGAGAAATTTATGAGTTGACCATGACATTAGCAAATAAGAATTATTAAATGATTTTTTTAATAACTAATGAAAATAGTATAGGGGCTAAGAGAAGATTAGTGAGATTCGTTATCACATCCCAAAGTTGGGCCTAAAAGTTTTGAGGGTAAATTAGGAATCTTGGCTCGGAGTAGGTTTAGAAATTTCTGAATTGTGGTAACCGAAAATTATTTCCGATCATAACTTTTGAAAAATTAAATAAATTTTTGAAAATAATGCTAAAAAGACCTTCAATTGTAAAATAAGGACTGTTTTGGAAAAGGGTTCAATTTAGGAGTAGTTTTAAAGAATTTTATCAAAGTTTTAAAAAATACCCTATTTTCCCCTTTATCTTCACAAAACCCACGTTAGTTCTTCCCATTCTTTTTTGTTTTGCCATCCATTATCTTCCCAAACCCCATTCATTCAATTTTGATTCCTAACCTTCATCCTTTTAATTTCTTTCATCCTCATAACATAAAACCTCTTTAGAATTCCATAAAAACTATCAAAAACACCATAGATATCCCTATTGCTTAAACTTTTGGGTTTTTGGATTTCTGATCAAACACTCCATTCTTTGTCAATTAAGGTGATATCTAGCCTTTTAAATTGAGTTTTTGTTCATTGAATAGAAATATTTGAATAAAAATCAAAAATTGGGTCGTTAATGGTGAAATTTGGAATTGTGCATAAAAAAAATTTTCAACTTATTTTGACAAAATTAGAAGGTTTCTAAACTTTCCCAAAATTTTGGTTAAGAGATTTTAAGGTTTTATTGAGTTTTCATGAACAATGTCTATTTTACATTGAAATTTCAGAATCATAAATTTGGGTAATTTTATGTAGTTTGAATGGTAAGAATTAGTCAGAAATGAATAATTAGGTGAATGGAATTAGTTTTAGACAAAGAGGATAAATGAAGACTGAGATAATTGAGTTTCAAGTTTGTTACGTCGAAGATTTCGGTTCCGAGAGGAACTAACTTAGGCCTACGTTTTGGTCATTTTAAGAGTGTCTATAGCTAAATTTTAATCATGGTTATTGTATGATTAACTTTGATGAAGATACAGAAGTGTTGGAGCCTTCGACAAGCAAGGCAAAAGGAAAGGAAAAGCTAGTTGGAGCTTTCGGCGACTAGGCGAAAGCGTGAACGGTGAGTGTTAGGAACCGCTACTAGTAGACATGATTCATAGTTTTAATTGAGAGCTTAGGAATATCCTAAATCCCTATCCTAAGTTTCGAGTGTCAGCGAATAGCCTAAACCCCTATCCTAAGTTCCGAGTGTAAGCTTTCTATTTCCCTTGTTTTATTTTGGCTTTTGGATGCTTGAATTATTAGGTAATATGTATGAAATTGAGTAATCTTTATAAACTTAACTTGTTAGATTGTGATGAAATGAGTGCTTGGTTTAAATGGTATTCGAATATGTCAAAATGTGATATATTGATGTCATTGAGTTTGGTATAAAATTTAGATAAATTTAAGTATATTTTGACTAAGGTTAGAAAGCATTGGAATGAGCATTTTAGGTCATTTTACCATAGAGTCTCGAGATCCCAAGAATAAAAATTACCATTCGGTACACCTTATTGTTTAAGGTCTCAAGACTTAGTAAATAAATCTCGAGATAGAGTGGTTTTTTTGTCTCGAAACAAGGGCACATCAAACCTAAATTAATTTTGTCATGTTCTAGGTCTCGAGACAACCAAATATTAAAGCCAAATTAAAAAAAAAAAAAAAAGGTCCATCTCAAGACCTATCTCAAGACTTGAAGGGCTTGGTCTCAAGACATAAACCCTAAGGTCAAGAGACATATCCACATCGAAGCAATAATACCCAAAAATAAAAAGAGGTTTGTCTCGAGACATAATGCTAAATTTTGTCAAAAAGGGTTTTGATTCGAACCCTAGCTACATTTTAAACCTTGTACAATCGTTAATTATTTGGTATATGATTAATGTATATTCACATAATCCATTTAAGTAATGTGTCGAGAATGTTTGACTATGATGAATTGCTTGAATGTTGATTTTTATGTTTTTATAAGATATATTGGTTTGAGTTGCTTATGTATTGTAATATGAGATCACGCATTTGGATCTAGGGATTGGGTGGGGTGTAAGGTATCACAATCAGCATTGAGGTTAGTACCTTTTCTAAAAGCTCAATGAAGGATCTCCCCTTGATTGTCCTCAAAAGTTCCTTTTACTAGATGACTGTCCACTGGAAGACTAACCAACAACGCTACAATTTCCAACATTATTGTTACTTCATCGTATGGGAGATGAAACATATAGGCCTCAAAGTTTTCATTGTTCAATCAGAATAGATATGAATGACAGCATGAAAGTAATTTTCTTAATTTGGTTAGCATTAATTGAGGAACTATTTTGTTTACGAGCAGATTTATTCCCATATTACTACAACCTTGAGCCATAAGAAAATACTCCAATGTTACTATATTCTTAGCAATATGACCTTGTTTAGATCTCAATAAGTGGCAACCATTATGGTATGATTGGAAATTAAAATTTAGAAATACATAGGTACATGAGATCGTATAAAATATAAAAGACGAATGTTTTGAGTTTTTTTTTTTTTAAAAACTAGGAAGTTGATAGGTCTATATATGGGTTTTAGAAATAGGATTTTGATAACATAAACTCGACACCATGATGGTGAGGTCAATTAAAATTTGTGTTTCCTCTTTAAATAATCAGTCATATACAATCTATATTTTTAAAATTTAACAAAGAAGTCGACATTTATAGCTGTCAAGTTTTGTTAAAATATTATCAATAATTATTTAAAGTTTAAATTATATTATTACAGTTTAAATTTTAAATATTAAAAAAAACAAACACTTCTCCATATCAAAGAGCTTTAATCATTTCAAATAATTACTCTATTCCAACGAGTAAGGAAAACTTAACCACATCATTAAACTTGACACCTATGTTCAAGGTGCCCATAAAATAACATATTGTTAAAATTAATTTTACAAAACCTATTGTAATAAATATTAAAATATATAATAACAGAGAGAAAATCGATTATTTTCCCATTACATACAAGTAATTAATTCTAGACCCATTTACCTACTTTTTCTAAAATGGTTTTACTTTCACCCTCAGATACAACAAACTATCCCCTTTTTATTTTCCCTTAAAAAATAAGGGTAGGAATGAAACGTAGATGAAAGGTGAAAAGGAAACAGGCAGCTCACATCAAGATTTCCCAAACTCATCATTCGTAAATAATTTATACATATATATAGTTGTATCGTATTTTATATTGTTTTTCAATATCATGTATACCCTCATGTTTACCTCTAAAAGATTGCGTGCTCCGATGGCAAGAAGAATTTTATGAACTTTGGGCAAAAGAGAAAACCAATTTGGCTTTGCTAAGGTAACTTTTAAAGCCTATCCACTGCATTTTTGTTTCCCATCCCTCCTATCAATATTTCCCAATATCCACCATTTTTACACCTTCAATTATCATTTAATCTCTTCAGCATACTCGAATTCACATTTTTCTATATTAAAAATAATAATAGATAATTAAGTTTTAACTCAATTAGCATTGATATTATTTTTAGTGTAGGAAGATGTGGATTCGAGTGTGCTAAAATATATTATTCTCTTATTAAGAGTTGAGGAGAAATTATAGTTAATTCTAGACATTAATAATCTATCGAAAAAACATAAATCAATTAAAAAATTCTCATGAGAAATTCAAAATAATTGTTTTAAATATTAAAATTAATTTATATTAATAAATATTAAAATTACATAAGTTCGATTATGTAACTCACATCATTTTTGAAATCTATATCAAGAAATAATAAAGGTATGTTTGATCAACGGTTGGAAATTTTCATTTTGATAGTCTTATTAATTTTTAACTAATATAAAATAAATTTTTTAATAAAATAAGTAAGTAAAAAAATTTTAAAGTAAAATATTCAAATTAATATATTTAATTTTTATGAAAATATACAAAATAAAATTATATATTAATATGAATCAAATTGAATTCAAGAAATACAAAATTTTAAAAAATTAAGTTTATCAAATGAAATAATTACTTCTATATACCAAACAATTTTTAGATATAAATTTAAAATTTAAAATTTATTTATTTTAATTTAAAATTAAAAAGAAAAAGAAAAAAGAAGAAGAAACAGACCACCGAAACGGACCAAGTCAAAGAAAGAAAAGGTAGAAATTGAAGGGCAATTTGGTGAGGGAGAAAAAAAAGGAAGACTAAGGAAAAGGGTCCAACATTCCAACATTAAATAATTGAGAAATTATCAAATCATTGACGGTCTACTCATTTTCTTTTTTCCATCGTCAGATAAGGCGTTAGGAGACGTGCTCAATTGGATGTTGCCTTTTCTTTTCTGCCCAACTACTATATATATATTCTTCACCATGAAGCACACGCACAACTTCTGCCCATCTTTTTCATCTACAACAAGCCATAAATGGACTACTTTTATCATTTTTAAATTACACATATAGATTGATATCAAACATGAATATTATCCTGTTTTAATAATTTAATATTATATCAATAATTTTAACTCATGAATACATGCATATATAAAATGCTTTTCTCTGTATATATTATTTTCTTGTGCATGAGATTGACCTAATATCATGTTCAATATTTCTGCCTTAATTTGGAATATTATATGTAGTTGAGTTATAAATACCATATATGTATTTTTATTTCCTCTCCAAAAGTGAGTACATTAAAATATTTTGCAGAAGAAATAAAAATTTATAAAATATTTATAGGGTAATGGCACATTGCTTTTGGCTCTTGGTCCTTTAATGATCAACTCCATCAATTTTTCCTTTATAGAAGTTTTGTCTAATCCATCCATAAAATATTTAGATTTGAACTAATGTATTAAAGGTTAAATTCTGTTATTAGTCCTTCTACTTTACAAAAGTTGTGGATTTCGTCCTTTTACTTTGATTTGATCAATTTTAGTTCATGTACTTTTCAAATTGATCAATTTTAGTCTCTATACTTTTTTTTTTTAAATTTTTAAATTTTAGTCTTGACCCAAATAGTAGCAGTAAAATAAGTCTGGATAAATTTAATTACTAGTCTTGTGTACTATACGTACATTTGTAGATTTAGTCCATATTATCCAACCCGATCATTCTAAATCCTTATACCTTTTTTGAATTTTGAAATTTTAGTTTTAATGGAAATGACAACCATTAATCTATTAATTGGATTTTTAGTAAATAATATGTGAAAATTACAAGCTGACATGGCATTACACATATAATAATATGTTTGTTGCATAAAATTTTGGAAATAGCAAAACTTAATGAACTTACCAGTAAGCATATGGTGAGGACTGAAATTTTAAAATTTGAAAAATACAAGAGCTAAAAATAACCAAATTAAAGTACAAAGATTAAATCTACAATTTTCATAAAGTACATGGGCTAATAGCATAATTTAAACTATCTTAAAAGATGACTTTTTTTTGTGTGGGTAAAAATACTATAGCCGTACTATACATCAAATTGTATTTTGGTCTCTCTACTAAGAAATAAATAAATTAGTACTTATACATTAAATAAATGAGCAAAATGGTCCCTCCATTAAAATTATGTTGTTAAATGCTTATTTTGGTGTTTATATAAGGCATAATAACAAATTTAGCCATAAAGTTTTGCACATTTATTCAATTTAGCGCCTACTCTTTTTTGAGCAATTTGACCTTCAACCTTTAATTGCTAGGGTGGAACTATTTTGACTTAAATTTTTTTTCAAAAATTTAAAATCATAAATAAAATTATAATTTTCAAAATTATGAGGTTTTTCAAGAATTTTTTCATAAATTTTAGAATTTTTTATAATTTTAAATTATTTTTGACGTGAAATATAAGACGAATCAGTGTCTTGTAAAAAAAAAAGAAGGAAAATTTGAATGAATGTATAATGGTCAAGGGTATGCCTTATATATAAAACACCAAAATAAGTATTTAAAGGCACAATTTTAATGGAGGGACTATTTTGCTCCTTCATTTAACATATAAGGATATGTTTACCTATATTTTTTTATAGGGGACCAAAATGCAATCCATTACATAGTTCAAGGATAGTAAAAGTACCATAGAGGCCCTTGTAATAGGAGTTAGATAGCAGTTTGCCCTTCTAAAAAAAAGATCAAATTAGTCCCTATACATTAGAATAAAGAATAAATTGGTCATTCTTTTAAAATTTTCATCTATTTTTACTGTTAAAAATTGACTCTGTACATCAACATAAAGTATACATGGCATGCCATGTATAATTATCTAGTTATTTTATCAGCCATGTTAGTTTTTAATAATAGAAATGGATGAAATTTTTAATAAAAAGACCGATTTTTTTAATTTAATATGTATGAATTAATTTATTATTTTTTGAGTAAAAAAAAATCAAATTTGAATCTTAATATAAATAGCTGAATGATAATTTTACGTACAGGTACTATTATAGTACTTTTACATTTAAAAAGATACATAAATCAATAGGTGGGATCTTTTGCTTTAAATTTACAACCGTCCAATTAGTCAAAAGAACTATTTATCTTTTGTTCAAAATTTATTATCAATGATAACCTTGAAACTAACAAAAAAAAAAAGTTGTCAATCCCACCAATTAAGTTTGGATGTCTTTCGATATCGATGAGTTTGTAATTGTTGATTCTAGTTAATGAGAGATTGTGGATTTTGAGTCCATTTTATAAATAAAAAAAAGTTTGGATGTAATGTAATTACAAATCAAGACTTTTAAAATTAATACATTAGCTGTTCGGTTAGATAGTTAAATAATTGTGAGTTTATTCTCAAGCTTTAAGTTTAATTTCTCTTATAAGTATTTTAATATGTATTTTTATTTCATGTTGTTTCAAGTTTTTATAGTTAATAATATATTGTTTTTAAGTTTTTTAATTAATAACTCTCTTATTTATAAAATCAAATAATAAATATGTAATTATTTTTTAAAAACATCAACTAATTCTTTAGAAATATTTTTCTTTATATATAATATTTAATGTCAAATATTTATTTTCTCCACTTATATTGTAGGGTATAGTGATTTCTATTAATGTAAAATCAAATAAATATTTGAAATATCATTTTTTCATCTACATTGTGGGTATGATATTTCAAATGTTTTTATATGTGAAATATTTCAAATATTTATTTTAAATAGATGTACAAAAATATATAATATGTCAGTTTATTACACTTATTATATGGATTGAAAAATAAATATTATACATATAAAATTATATTTACTATAAATAATTACATTTGCAATAATTATTTAATTTTATAAATAAAAGAGTTATGAATTAAAAATAAAAAACTTGAAACAATATATTTTTTAATTATAAAATTAATTAAAATAAATAAAAACTTGAAATAACATGAAATAAAAATACATATTAAAATGCATGTAAGAGAAATTGAATTTAAAACACAAGGATGAAATCACAATTATCTAACCATCAAAGCAAAAGAACTATTGTGTTAAAGATATTATTTAAAAAAAAACGAGCTTAAAACAACATGAAATAAAAAATAAAAATGTGAGCAAGAGAAGAATCGAACCTGAGACTTAAGGGAAAAAAAACATTTAACTATCTGACCAAAAGAGTAAATTGTCAATTCTCAGTAAAAATGCATAAATTGTCAATTCTCAGTAAAAATGCATCTTGTAGGACATGTTTTCAACTGACGTGGTTGAAAGCGCACCTTGTAGGACGCATTTTCACTGACACAACAGTAAAAATGCATCATGTAGGACGCGTTTTCACTAGCTCGACAATGAAAATATGTTATGTAGGACACGTTTTCTTTTATCTCTTCAAAACCAGCGTAGATCGATCAATTTCAAAAAAAAATTCCACTTTCTCAAAATAAGTTTTCTTTTTTCAGCATATTTCTAAAAATTAACCCTTTAAAAAATATATTCAACTTTTATTTCCAATTCCAAAATAAATTACACCTGCTTAAAACACGTTAAGATATCTAAATGATATGAATTCAAATCTTATCGTTTCTAATCTTTCATTTAATATTATATTTGAGAAAAGTAAAAAAAAAAGTAAGATATCTAAATGATATGAATTCAAATCTTATCGTTTCTAATCTTTCATTTAATATTATATTTGAGAAAAGTAAAAAAAAAACGACAGTTTTGATAGAGTGGTTAATCTACTGGTAAGTCAAATTTATTGTGTAAAAGGAAAACCATGTTTCTAAGATTTTCAAAAAAGTTAAAACCCATTTTAAACCATTAGGTGGCGAATTAAGAAAATTTCATTACCATTAGATGCTTTCGTTTACTAGGAAGACCATGGAATGACAAACATTTTCTCGTTCCTTGTCTTGTCTTATAAGACAAACATACAACCTTTCTCTCTATATGTAATAATTTTTGAATTATTACGTTTAAATCATGTAATTTTTTACTCTCGACTTGGGGTCGAATCCTTTGAATAATAATTTCTTATTATTAAGATCATATAGATTTAAAGAATTATGATTTTTAGATAAAGTCTTCATATGTATGAGATGTTCATGCTTAAGAAAAATAAGGCAACATGGGTTTTATCACTCCACAAGGAAAGATTTTCAGGCATGTCAAATAAAGGGCATAAGGGCGAAGGATGGGACGTATCAGTTTTGGTCAATAACTTACCTGAAGGTATGCATTAGAGGTGGTTGAAGCAATTATTTGAGTATCATAGGAAGGTAATTGATGCCTTTATCCTTAACAAAAGAGAAATCAGGGGTAAAAGGGTTGATTTTGTAAGGTATGCCAATATCTATGATACAAATAAAGCTATAAATAAGATAAGGATTTTGGCTAATGAGGTCGCACATATGTTTCAATCTGGTAAGATTTGATGGGAGATCAACCTTCTGGAGGAAGAGAATAGTAGGCGAGAAGGAACAAGGTTTTGATAGGCAACTGCTCTACCTGTGGAGCATTTTTCCAATGAATACATTTATATTTCTACCCGTTGAGTCAACTCCTCCAATAGCTAAGACTAGTCATCTCCCCAATTGAAATTATAGACGACATAATAATCATTCTAAGTATTTGAATCAAATGCTCACTTTGATTCTTTTACAAGATTACGGACTCGTTTAGATTATCTATTGAAGGAAGTTGTCTTTCTCGCAATATAAACGTTCTTACAGTGCCACTTATCACTAGTTTGAACTTAGATAATCAGTGAGCTAATATTTACTTGTTACAATTTTGCTATGCACGCAAAACATGAAACATAAAAACACAAGAAATAATAGTGAAATGTGAAATTAACTTTATTTATTTAATCATCGTTCAAAATACATAGAAAATGATTACATGCTTGCTACAATATAGGCACATTTCTCAATACAACATTCAATGGAACCAATTTCCAAGAACTTTGAGACTCTCTAGCTAGCTTAAGCAAGGACTGCGAACTGGTAGTCTCGACTCTTTTTCTGAATGTTCAGAGAGACTTGCCATTCTTATCTAGGCCAGAGGCCTATTCAACCAATTTCCATTTTTTATGTGCTTCTGGTTGGGTGATTTTATGGAGGTTGGTGCTTGCTTTTTGTTTTGTGTGATGGAAGACACTCTTAGTTAAGCTAATGCTAAGAGATTTAGACGTTTCTTAGGTTAGTGGTGTAGCAAAGCAACGATGGTTGTTGTCTTGTGTAGTGGGCCTTTGGTCAATTTGACTTGCTCGTAATGAGATGATATTCAGGGGTAGAGTGATTTTATTTGATGAGATTATGTTTGTTATTAAGTTGCATTCTATGTAATGTAAAGCCTCAAAATTTTGGATTGTTGTTTGTTAAATTCTATCAATAGTTATGAATTTGTTTTAGTGGCTAAGTGTTCTGTTTATGTGTGTTTGGGATTAGGGGTTCAAGTTTCGCTTTTAGAAATTTTTGTTATTATTTTGATTCAACCCTTACTCTAGACTATTTAACTTAAGTTAAATGCCATGTAAATTTGTGTAAAAAATGTGATGCGATCCCAGCCGCATCATGTTACGACACAACTCAACATTACCTAGATTGGCTTAAACACGAGTAGCCTAAGTGCAAAATGAAATTTAATTTCAGTTTGTTAACTTGTGTGTAGGTTTTAATTGTTTGATATTGGGGTGGAAACCATTGCTGGAATAATCGAACAATCACGGATGTCCAGTTCAAGTTTTCCATGCAACTTGAAACAAGCTCATTTAGCTCGTTTATAGATCATCCTAACTCATTGAGCTCCACATTATTTGTTTTTAGCTTGTGCATCAATTTGCTGGAATATCTAATTCGGTTTAGCTCAATTATAGCTTTCATTAGTTTATGCATTTAGTTGCTGGAATAAACATAAATAATATTTAGTTTATGTATTAAATGAGTCTTAGTAATGTGTTTAGTTATTTTAGTTTAAGTAATTAAGTTGTTTTAATTTTTTTAGTTGTTTAAATAATTTCGGCAATTAATATGTTCCAGCTTAATTAATTTGCTACAGCCATTTAATTTGTTTAATTGTGTTTATAGGTGAATTAATCATTTGAACCAGCTGTTACATGGATGGGCAATTAAAGAGAGAAATTAAAGGCGAGCAGCTATTATGAGCTTCTCCAAGTAACTGTTCGAAGAGTTCAATGGACAAAGAACTGTTCACACAAGCCCATTTAGCTCTCAAACATTTTTACATGATGGCAGCTGTTCTAATTCGTCCATTTACACCTTTGGTTGGTTATATTTAAGCATTTACACAAAGAAGACTGTTCATGTGCCAAATGACATTCATTTTTGGCTGTTGTCGCCCAAGGGGAAATTAAAAAGCTATTATCAAGCATTGAACCAAATTTATTCAGCTCGTTAGAGCTAATTATTAACTGATTAGGAAGATTAAACATGCTGTCCATTGTCGTTACATATGTTTAGAGTTCATCAAAAGTCTTGTAGTTTTAATTAGCTTAATTAAGTTCATCAATAGCTCAATTAAGTTGAATGTTTGTGTCCATTTGGCTGGGGTTTGTCTCATGCCTATAAATATTTTGTTTCCAGCTAGTTGTAGGAACTTTTTGCTAAATTTATGAAATGTTTAAAACTTGTAAGAGTTCAAATCTCCTTGTTCTTTTTAGGACTAATCTGACTTATCAAGCTGATCTAACTTATCAAGCTAGGCTTGTGGCGTTTTATCATTCCTTTGTTTTCCGAACTTATCACTTCAAGTGTGGCGTTCGTTATACCTTTGGTTCATATCTCGTTAGATAGCGGGTCAAGATTTATTTGTTGTTTTCATCAATCGTTATCTATCTAAGTGCTTGTAAGACTTGGGTCAACAATCTTTCATATTGTTGGTTCAGCCTTTGCCTTAGCTAAACCTATTCATTCATTCCCTAAACATTCTTTGAACCTCTGTTTGAGCCTATCTTCTACCCGTTTACATCATTTCTTGAAACGAAGCATAACTTACTCAATTTCTCGATTGGGCACACACATACGACTCGAAACCATATCAACCGAATCCGTATCAAAACGAGTTTGTTGGTTCGATGGTTAAGCTTTTGTGTTGCCTTTGGTCTTGTGTTCGAATCTCTACGTAAGCAATGGGGATATATTTTGTGTAGTGAACCAGTTAGGTATTTTTGGTTAATTCACATGTTAGTTAATTTTTTTTCTTTCTTTCTTTTTCTTTTCTTTTTGTGTTTTCTTTCATTCTTTCCCTATTTCTTTTTACTATTTTTTTCTTTGCAATTTCTTTTTGCTTGCATTTGTGTAATCATCTTTTTCTCTTCTGCATGGTTCATTACCGTCATAAGGTTGATTGTAATTGTCAGAGGTAAGGTTCAAATGTTAGTTTGTTCGTCTGATTTGTGGTGAAGCTGGGTTTTCTCTTTTAGTTTTGAATTTGAGTTTAATTTCTTTTGTTGTCGTGGCTACTTCAATACGTATAAAAGAAGGCCGAGAGACATTTAACCTTCCTCCAACTGTCTAGTGTGAGAGATTGCTGTGATTTGTCAATAAGCGTTGGTTTGCTGTGGGGGTTTTACGTCGAAGTTTTCGACATAATTGGTTGATAGTGTTTTGGTGTAAATTGTTTCATTTAAGTTGTTTAATTGGTTATTGGATGGTCGTTTTAGGTTTTATGATTCTTCTACATTGTTCCTACGTTAAAACTATACCAGGCGTGTAACAAAAACCCAATTTTTTACAAATTTAGAACATTGAAAAACATGGTTGTCGACACTACACGGCCGTGTGGTAGGCCGTGTATGTCACATGATCGTGTGCCAGGCTGTGTGACAGGCTATGTAACTTACTGTTTGTGAATTAGGGTCACAATAGCGTATGTCTAGGCCATGTAACTCATTGTATGTGAATTAGGGTCATATGAGCCAGGGACACCGTCGTATGTCTAGGCTATGTGAGAGATATTTTGAGATTTGAGTTACATGGGCGTGCACTTGGCCATGTGTTGGGTCGTGTAACTTACTGTTTTGAGCCACATCGCCGTATGACAGGCCGTGTGTAACATTAAGAGGGCCACACTGGCATGTGCTAGGCCGTGTGGACCATACAGGCCAGACATCCAAGCCGTATGAATCCACACGGGCGTGTGGGCCAAAAGACTAAAATTTTCCCTAGGATCTTAAGCGTCGTTCAAATTGAACATAGGCCTTTCATAGGGTCTATATGATTTGAATTAGACTGTATAACTTGATATCCAACATTCTGAGGCTGAATAATCAATTACCTATATGTATAATTAATGCGATAATTGTTAAATAATAATGATCTGTGTTATCTGATTTTGAATTGTATTTGGATAATGGTATGTACATCTTTGATATCTGATATCTGTAGCCTACATCCACATTGGGTGGGAATGGTATAAAGAAGGAAGTGTCGGGCAGTTTAATGATCTTCCGAATTGTGTGGCTAAGCCATAAATCTGTATATGACTTTGGCAATTTATCGCATACTAATCTAACAGCTGGTATGTATTCATTCTGAAATGTGTCATATCGACACTAATTGGTGTGTAGGGCTAGATGGGTTCTTGATACCCTATATGGTGTGTCGAGATGGTCGGAGATGGTGTGTAGCGAATGGGGATAGAAAACTGCATCTGATTCTGATTTGATCTGCATCTTATTTGAACTATTACGATAATTCTGAGTATTATCTATTTCTGGTTCTATATTTGAATTTGGGAATTACTGTTATATTTATATTGCTGCCTTGCCTTATTATCTGTTACACACATTGAGTTATAAAATCATTCTATTTGTTAACTAAATTGCAAGTAACCCACAGACTTAGGAGGCTCGACTTGTCAAGAGCTCGATCATCTCTCTTTTCTAAATATTTTACTATTTGTTTAAATTTGAACTAACGTATGTTTTATTTCGGACTACGGTTTGTAAGCTTGGATTTCCATGTTGGTTTAACTGGTTAATTGTTTTCTTTATGACGAATTTTAAAATACTTAAAGGTTAGTTTTTCCCTTAAACGTTTTTATGTAACCTCCAGACTTAGTCTTAACGTTTCTTAAACGTTTTTATGTAACCTCCAGACTTAGTCTTAACGTTTAGGCCGGGTATGAGATGTTACATGTAATGGGTGGAAAGCAACTAACGAAGAATTGGTCAATAAGGATCGATGATGAAAGGATACGTTGAGTTGCTCTTCTTTTCGAACTATGTCAACAATCGTAGTAATTTCTAATGGGTTACTATAACAACCGGTTGCCTCAAATATAATTTCAATTAAGAATCTAAAGGGAATGCAAGAAAGACAAGATATGGTGGCGTACTCAAAGATGATGCGAGTAAGTTGGCAAATTTTTTGGGTCCAATAGATTCAATGGTAGCAATCTCACGGCGCAAAAAATGGAGTCTGAGGCCTTGGAGGCATAGTGAAAACTTCAAAAGAGGCTAATTGTTGAGCTGATGATTTAACCAAATTCGGTATTGATCGACATTCTTTGCTTGTGACATATATTCTGTGTTCTAGTGTTTTACTATATGTTTTGTGAGCTTTTATTTAGTGATTTTGTCCGGACAAACAATGTTGGTAGTATCTGCTAAATTTTACATCTAAAAAATTCTGATCGAGAAAGAAAAACACCATATAGATTTGATATTGGATTTGTTTAAAGATTGAAATTAAAAAATAATTTTAAAGTATATGCAACACTTTGGGGCATTATGAACAAATAAAAATCGTTCAGAATATAATAATAAATGTCCTATCGACTACACTTGCAAACATTATTAAAAAGGGGAAATCTTTTTACAGGGTTGAGTTCAAAATGAAATACTGACAGGATTCAGGAGTTCTCCAGACCCATGTGATTGGGCTATAATAACGAAATAAAAAATAAAGAGGAAAAAGTTAGTTGCAGTCACCTGAGGGTGATTGATTCCATGAAAGTAAAGATGATGAAAGATGTTTGGTTGAAATGAAATGTTATAGCCACAGGCTCAGGCATTCAGTTAACGAGTTTGGTCCCCACCACAACCATTGCATTTGGTAGAGTATAGGGAGTTACTGAAGGAGGCATTGGAGCAAAATGCCAATTGGGTCAAATCTCTAAAGCTAATGCCATCATTGCTATCAATACCAACCACTCATTTTATTTAATGCTATGTCCTTTTCCCACTTTTATTTATCACTCCCCTCAGATTCTACCCTGCAATCAAAAACTATATCAAAATTTTTAGAAATTTTATTATTGATATAATACTAAAAAATTTTGAATTAAACATTTTAGTAGAATCTTTTTGCATATAACTTAATTTTTTATATAATATTATCCGGTTTCTTAAAATATTTCTATTCAAATTTTCAATTAATATTATATATTTTAAAACTAGTGAATTTGCTTTCTTGGTCACTGTCCACTGTCCAATAAGTTACCATGTTCATAATTATCCATGATTTTTTTAATTTTTAAATAAGAAAAAAATATATATTTAGACGTGTTTGAACTCATATCCTCCCGTATTATCAACAATGTTGAAATCAATTAAACTAATGTTCAATCAGCAATAAGTTAAATCAAAGAGGTAAATAAAATGGATATAACTTTGCTTGCATCGTCTCATAAATTTTTTATAATTAATATTTTAATGATCTAATCATTGTTAACTTTTTTTGAAATAGGAACATATTAATTAATGAAACATTAACATAAGGTATTGTAAAAGATAGAGTTATAAGCTCATCAAGAGGATGATTTTTCTTAATTGCAAATCTAAAATTAATTATTTAAATAAGTAATCTTGCAAACGATAGGTTGTAAGTTGATAATACATATGTGATATTTTGTAGATGCATCTACCAAAATAATATAATATCAAAATCATCCACATGGTGGATGAATGAGCCCATATTTATTTAAGAAATGTAAGACATTAAATCTCAACTTTAGTAGTAAGCTTCTAATAATCAATTTTCATTGAGAACAAATAACAAATGAGAATTCTTTAAATTAAAGAATCTTCTGGTATTTTAATGAATGTCCATATGAATTCTCAATTAATTTCCGCATCATATATGATCTAGGATAGTCTAACTAGTAATGCCAAGTAGTACATACATTTGTATCAGTAAACTTCTGATTTACTTTAGCATGCATTTAATTGTACTAATAATGTTAATATAAATTGTGACAACTTGATAATTTTACTGATATTCCTTTTACTTTGTATCTACATATAAGTACCATTGTGACATTTACTACTGAAAATGTATAAATCAATGTGAAGTTTATAATGTCACTAAGTCAACAAAATAAATATAATTTTCAAACAATTATTTGTAATATTTGCTTGAGGAATATGCCAAAATCTTCAAATATAAAAATAAATGATTATAAAATTTATTATATTTATTGCAGACATTCACTTCAAGGAATGTGCAAATAGAAATTCGAACAATAATGTAAGCATATTTCATATTTCTATCCAATAAAATTATATAGATATCGCTTTGCTTCAAGGAATGATAAATTAATATAAATCATTGAACATTCTGTACTAAGAATAAACATTTGAATACATTTTGAATCATCAATCTTCTTGTTATCTATTTATCAATAATGACAATAAGTTAAATTTTCATAATTGTAATGTATTGCTAAATTCACTTTGGGGAATGGAGTAGAATTAGTGGAACAAATAACTCGTTATTTTGTTTAGCCATAATGAGATATGAGATCAATTCAAATACTTTTAAAGCCCTTTAATAAGAGTTTTTCATAATCAATTAACTACCAATAATAATTGACTAGGTCATATATGGAAACAAGCCTAAATTAAATATATCAATAAAAGTCGCATCACAAACATAAAAATACGACATAAATGAATAACTAACAAATTTTTCTTTCATAACCATCATCATCATCATAAACATGCATGAAATTTAATTCAAAATTCAACCATTCATACTCATAGAACTTTTTATTTACAATTGCTCGTGTCATTTCTCTAAATAATTAACACATGGAATAATATAAAACGTATGAACTACTACCTTTAACAATTCTTTGAACTAAATTAAATCTGAATAACCATAAAATTCATTTGTTTATTAACACAAATTTGAATACTAGATATGTTTTAAAAAATATATTATTTATTTATAAAACCTACTATAGCAACATAAATAAATCAATTAATATTTATTTTCATGATAAAATGAGATGCTTAAAATAATATATAACTCATGTAATCAAAACTTAAAAAGAAAACCATCTCAAATATTTAAACCATATATTAAGTTAATTTAATATTTAAAGATGTACCCTTTTTTTCTACGTTGAGTCTTGACGATTTTGAAGTAAGTAAATTAAACTCCACTAGTACACTTTGAACCAATCAAAATCTATTAATAATAAACTTTGAGAATGAATCTTATTTTCCAAGTGTACAACAGGTACATAACTAACAACTTTTCATACATAAGTTTTCTCTCTTGCAAGTTCTTATTAGTAATATTTTTCCTCGTAATTTTAATTGAGAACTTATTCTAAATACCACAGAGTTATACTAACAGTTTTAAAAAAAAAAACTTGCAACTTCAAGGACATCTAATAATAACGAGCTTTAGATAGAATTATCATATTCTATTGCTCATAAGTATATCTTTCATAGTCAGATATTTTACTTTTAATCCCTTAATGGAGATGATGACAAAAGAATATCACAAAGATAGTCATAGTCAATTCAATTTAATAACAAGAGTAATCAATAACTTAATCCTCCTTTTTTTTTTCGTCCTTTCAAAATAGATATTTATAGCAATAGTGATTTATATGAAATATAACCTTTTCTTCATTCACAATATGATATCAATTATAATGAATATATTTTAAAACTAATTTACATCACAAATTTTGTGTTTTTTTAGATATTGACATATTAGCTTTTTTGAAGCTTTCAACTAATTTTGTACTATCAAATATTTGAATAATATTTGTTCGTTCCAATACCAATAGGGGTGAGTATTTGATCGAGTTGAGTCGAATCGATCAAAAAATTTCGAGTTAGTCGAGTTGACGAATCCTATTTTAGCAACCGAACTCAATTTGATTTTTTTTAATCGAATCGAATCGAGTAAAAAATTTTCGAGTCAAGTTGAGTCTAGTTAATAATCCTATTATTTATACTCAATGTTACGTTTGCATAGACTGATTATTTAACTAGTAGACGAAGTATAAGATTATTTAACAACATAAACAATAAAATGATTTTGCCTTTTAACTTAATGAGTAAAAATTTATCAAAGCAACGTAATTTTGCCTTTTCTTATTCAAATTTTTGGATAACTCGAATTGTGTAATTCAGATTCGAGTTAAACCAAAAAACTTAAATTTTGATTTGAGTTGATCCGAATAACTTAATTAACTCAAATAACTCGAACTATTTAATTCAAAATTTGAATTTTCTATTAAGTTTTTCGAATCGAATCGGATTTTGCTCACCCCTAAGTACCAAATAGGATCTAAGTACCAAATAGGATAAATATTTTCTACTTATAATGATATAATACATTACTACATTATCATATCCTTCGTCAAAGAATATTAACGAAACAAAATATTTGGGCACACGCGACATATATGGCCTAACATTGATAACATAAGTTATCTTTACCCTTTAAAGAGTTATCTTGAGAACTCTTATTGTTCTCTTATTCATTACTATATTCCCACTTTTAGCGATCCATGATTATATATTTTAGTTTCTCTATGTTCACCATCGTAAATATACGTGGATTGCAAATCAGAATCTATCTATTCATTTTGTTATGATTAGTATCCAATTACAATAAACATGACATAATAAATAAATCATAGTAAAATATACCTGAAGATCTTTAACATCATCGTCATCACCCACGTAAGCATTATATAAATTTCTTTGGATAATGATTACCTATAGTGCGCAGGCCTCAATTAAAGATTGAAATTGCAATAGTTCTAGAAGGCAATCGACAACAACTTGAGCATCAGATTTGGAGTGACCATATTATAAAATAAAAGAGAATCGTATTGATAATATGTTATAAAATAAAATAAAGACAGAAAGTAAAGAACAAAGAAAATAATAGACCAAAAGAGAGAGCGTATTTTATTGATCAATCGAAATTATATAGAATACTTCTCCAAAATCTATATTTATATACATGAGAAGTATAAATGTAATAGAACTTTACTTCTAATGACTATTATAATTTAAAGTATATAAAATCTTATCTTAATCTTGATGGACATCCACTTAATAAGATATTCATAATATTTTTAAAATTTTCTCTTCTTAAAAGTAAGTTCACTCAAATAATAAAATTAATGCATATCCTTTTTTTAGGGAATCATATTTAAATACTAAATTTAAATTCATAATTCTCGTAATTTAAAAACATGTAATTAGCAAAGGTATCGATTTTTGGGCGTCACAAGGGTACTAAAATCTTCTTCATGTGTTACCGACTCTTAAGACCAATTTTTATTTTTTGAATTTTCATGTAGAAAAAAAATTATCTTTTTAAAAGGTAAGTTATAGGTGACCGATCACTTCTGTAACGCCCCAATTTTCGGGAATCCTGTGAATGTTGGCATAGGTTTAATTATGTTAGTGGGCCTCTAGAAAGCCCAAGCTTAAGATAGAACCCGGCAATTTTAGTTAATTTTTGTTCCATAAGAAAAAGGGGGTGAAATGATGAAATAGGACCTATGTGAAAATGTTTGAAAATGCTATAGGCTAAATTGAAGTGGCCAAATAAATAGGAGTGCAAAATAGGAGGATTTGCATGACAAACCTCCCATTTTTCATGAAGTGGCCAACCATCATGTTGTTGTAGACAAAATGTACACTTGATATCCATAATTTATGGTACAAATTGATACAAATTGATAATAGGTTAGGTAAATGTTCCATGATAATGGGTTAGGTAAATGTTTTATGATAATAGGTTAGGTAAATGTTCCATGATAATGGGTTAGGTAAATGTTTCATGATAATGGGTTAGGTAAATGTTTCATGATAAGAATATCATGTCTTTTGTATTAAAGAATTAAATGGATGAAATATGAAGTTTTATTAAAAGAAAAAGGGGTGAAAAGAACAAAGTTTTGTCCATCTTTGTTCATCATAGCTGAAAGTTAGAGAAGAGAAAGGAGAGGAGAAAGCTCTTGAGTATTCGGTCATTAGGAGGAGGAAATTTGAAGGTAAGTTCTTGGTACCTTGCTTCTATTTTGAGGTTCATGAGTTCTTCTTGATTCTACCTTAACTCTTGAAGCATATTTTGGTTTTAGTTGTGTTGTGAGCATTTAGTCATGAATTAAAATGAAGGAAATGGTTGTTGTTTCATGTTCTTTTGATGAAAAATGGAAGATAGGTGAAGTTGAGCCAAACAAATGAGCATGCATGTGCCTTAGATGCTAAGGGAAAAATCGCTAACATGTTGTGCTTTAAAATGATGAAATGGAGATTATACTTAAGTAAAATCATAGATATGTGATGATTGATTGGTGATATACATGTTTAAATAACAAGCATGCAAGTTAGGTGTGAAAGAGTGATTTGGTAATAAATCTGCTTGGGACAGCAGCAGTAACGTGACTTTGGAAAATCACCATAAATTGTGGGAGATGAGTTAGAAGCTGCATAAATTATTTAATTAAAGCTTATTGAGTCTAGTTTCTAATGAAATAAACAAGAACATATTTTGAATTTTTTACAATGAGAAATTTGATTCGTAATGAAGAGTGGTCAGATTAGTCAAACAGTGAAACATGGGAAACTTTGAGAAAAATCTGGTATTGATTGGCTAAACCAAAAATTCTGAAAATTTTATGGATAGAAGATATATGAGTCTATTTTCAGGAAAATTAACGGACCTTGATTTGGAGTTTCGTAGCTCCAGTTATAAATAATTTAGTGACTGTTACTCAGGAAGACAACTTGCAGTGAAATTATGATTATGTGGTAAACATTGACAAAAATTTGTTAATGAGTTGCTTATTGATTTCTTATAAGCTTACTATGATCTGTAGGTGTGGTTGGCGAATATTGTAAGGGGTTATCGTAGTTTGTATTTGAATAGTTAGATTAACGTGTTAGTAATCCAATTGTAGGCGGTTCGTGTGTGGATCTCATCAAGATATCGTCGCAAACAGTGTGTAACTAACACCCTCTTTCTTAGTCTGGATCGGCAAAAGTCGAAAAGCCGAAATGTCGAAAACCGGTATTTTGTAGATTTGCGAGTGTGCGAATGCTCGTAAGGTAAATCGATTAATGTTTTTGGTAAGCTGCAAAATTTGGACCAAAGTGCATGATTTACGTGCCTCGATATTTTGAGCTTAATTGGTCAAAATTAGAATGATGGGCCAACGGCCCAATTCGGTAAAACCCTCGATGCGTGATTACGTTAGTACATGAAAAGTAGGAATATGTATGAAAACCCTAAAATAGATAAATTACTGAAATACCTTTAAAAGTGGAAAATTTACGCTTTTACCCCTAGTAGATAAATTACCGAAATACCCCTAGGGTTAAATTGACCTAAATGCATGTTTGATCGTTGTTATTTATTGCATGCCATGTTGTTATTATCTGATGCATGGGACCGGGATATTGACGGAGGAAGTATTGAAAGTGGCTTGTCCACGTCTTGGAGGCTTTGCCTCAATTCTATCGTTAATCGAGCAACAATCTTTTCGTGGAGTGTTGAATGAGTGGGTTGAGCTATCCCACATGGAGTGTATGGTGGTATGGGTGGAGTGTAGTGGTTGGTGGGTTGAGTAGTCTCCCAAATGGGCTTGCATATGTTATTGATGTTGCATGTATTTTGAAATGGGCCTATGGGCCATCTTGTTATCTGAATAAGGGCTAAGGCCCAATTTATTGTAATCTGAAAAGGGCTCGCCCGATACCATCACACTGAATGGGCTTAGGCCCAATGGGCTTGAGTGACTTGGGCTTTGAATGGGTTTTTCTTACACATCGAGTTTCCCCAAACTCACCCATTTTATTTTCATCCACACAGAAATCCCCAACCATAGTGGGCTTGGAGTCGTGAGGAATTCTGAGTGGCCACCCGCTCAAAGTTTGATTTTCTTCCGTGAACTGGACATCCTTTTATTTACGTTTGAAGTTGTTGGGCTTTTAAATGTAATAAGGCCGCTTAATTATTTTTGATGGTTTTAATATATATTACTAAGATAGGTAATACTTATTTTAACTGTTAAAATTGGATAGTTTTAGGGCGCGCTTTTAAAAACAAGAATTGATTTCAAAATAACACGAAAACAAGCAAAGCTTCCGCAATGAAGATGTTTTCCAAAATTAATCTTTTTTTCCTAAAATGGACTTAATCAAATTGGTTGCTGAAAATATACATGACGTTAAGGTGTGGCAATGGCGGTGTGCATGTCAGGATTGGATCCGAAAGGAGCATGGTACTTAAGTAGTCCGATGGACTCACCTCCTCTTTTCGGTTTCCTACCGGTGCACAACTTCCATTCACCTTAACCCTTAATGAAGTAATCTTTTGAACATCAAATACGATTTTCTGGACTTAGAATGGAAAATTTTTTAACGTTTTTTATGTGGCATGCCGGATCCGGCCATAACTTTTGGGCCGGGTTTGGGGTGCTACATCTAGTGGTATCAGAGCCTAGGTTGCAACAACTCGGCTGTGGAATGGGTTTACAAAAACAAAGATTTTCGAAAGCGAAAATTTTATAAAGAATGCGAAAAACTCGATTTTTAAAATTTAGATCTTTAGAAGTTGGCATTCCGAATCTCCGGCTCAAGTCTGTAAGTATTACTCTGAACTTTTCTGAATATTTTCCTGAATTATCTGTCTATACTGAAACCCTATTAGGATACTCTAGATAGGATGATACTGAAACCATAGGAAAATCTGATAAGAGACTGAAACTGTAGCTAGACTTCGATTCTGCGAAAACAAACTCTGAACTACTGTCTGATTCATAAAACATCTGTAATAAACACTGGAATATTAGTTGATGCATAAAATTCGTAATGAAGATAATACGATATGAGTACAAGAGCTACTCGTGGAAGAGGCCGTGGACGTGGTCGAGGAAGAGCTCGAGCGAGATCTTCGTCTTCGGGACATATGCCTGCGGTGGATGCACTGGTACCACCGGCAACAGAAGTAGAGTCTCATGACCGCGGTGCCGAGGATGATGCCCTGTCACAGGCAATGCTTCGTGTTCTGGAAAGGGTTGCCAGGACAAGTTCGGGCAACGAAATTCGAGGATCGATTTCTGAACGACTCCGGGACAACGGAGCGGAGATCTTTAGGGGTGTGTCTAGTATAGCCCCGAATGTGGCAGAATATTGGTTGGAGGCCACAGAACAGATTATGGACAACTTGGACTGCTCCGAGGAGATTGTGAGTGGGGTATCTGTACTAAGTCCCTTGGGTCACTTTCGGTTAGGGTAGACAAACTGTATAGGAATGTACCCTTAGAAACTCAAGGCAAGGTTTTTCCTGGAGATTTGATGGAGTTACCGTTCGGAGAGTTTGACCTCATTCTGGGAATGGATTGGCTTGTTAAGCATAAGGCGACTCTAGATTGTGCTGCTAAACGAATGGTGTTAAGAACTACAAAGGATGAGGAGGTTATGGTGATAGGTGAGAGAAGGGATTATTTGTCTAATGTGGTGTCGGCATTAAGAGCCGAAAAGTGGATTCGGAAAAGTTGTGAGGCCTAATTGGTATTTGTAAGTCAGTCGGAAGAGCAGGGGCTGACAGTGGATAAAGTTAGGACCGTAAAGGAGTTCCAAGATGTTTTTCCGGAGGAGCTTCCAAGATTGCCTCCGAATCGAGAAGTTGAGTTTGGAATAGACTTGTTGCCTGGAATGGTGCCTGTGTCTATCGCACCGTATAGGATGGCACCGAAGGAGTTAGTAGAGTTAAATGCTCAAATTCAAGAGTTGTTGGATAGGGGCTTTATTAGGCCAAGCGTGTCTTCATGGGGAGCACCAGTGCTATTCGTGAAAAAGAAGGATAGTACGATGCGGATGTGCATTGATTATTGCCAGTTGAACAAACTGACGATTAAGAATAAGTATCCACTGCCAAGGATTGATGATCTGTTCGACCAGCTTAGAGAAGCTTCTGTATTTTCCAAGATCGACCTTCGATCTGGATATCATCAGTTAAGGGTCAAGGAGGCAGATATCCATAAGACAGCATTCAGGACTCGGTATGGTCATTACTAGTTTCTGGTTATGCCATTTGGGCTGACGAACGCTCCTGCAGCGTTTATGGATCTGA
This sequence comes from Gossypium arboreum, assembly GCF_025698485.1. Classification (NCBI taxonomy): domain Eukaryota; kingdom Viridiplantae; phylum Streptophyta; class Magnoliopsida; order Malvales; family Malvaceae; genus Gossypium; species Gossypium arboreum. The sequence goes on from NC_069081.1 coordinate 7,283,296, forward strand.
TGAATCGTGTGTTCCAACCATTTTTAGATCAGTTCGTAGTCATCTTTATTGACGATATCCTGGTATATTCTAAAACTGAAGCGAAACATGATGAGCATCTCCGTATAGTGCTGCGAGTGTTAAGGGAGAATGAACTCTTTGCGAAGTTCAGCAAGTGTGAATTTTGGTTGAGGGAGGTAACCTTCTTAGGACATGTGGTCTCTGCCGAAGAGATTAAGGTGGACCCTCAGAAAATTGAAGCGATTTTGGAGTGGAAGCCGCCTAGGTCAGTGTCAGAAATACGGAGTTTTCTAGGACTGGCAGGATACTACAGAAGGTTTGTGGAAGGTTTTTCTGTGATGGCAGCACCTCTGACAAAACACATAAGGAAAGGAGTATCGTTTGTATGGACTAAGAAATAGTAGGAAGCTTTTGAGAAGTTGAAGAAAGTTCTGACTGAAGCACTTATGTTAATTCAGCTGGAGTCTGGGAATGATTTTACTGTGTACAGTGACGCATCACACGTGGGTTTGGGCTGCGTGTTAATGCAAGAGGGTAAGGTGGTTGCATATGCATCACGATAGCTTAAACCTCATGAGGGAAACTATTTGACTCATGATTTAGAGTTGGCAGCAGTGATATTTGCACTTAAGATTTGGAGACATTACTTGTACGGAGAAAGGTGTATTATATATACTGACCATAAGAGTCTTAAGTATTTGTTGACTCAGAAGGAGCTGAACCTTAGGCAAAGGAGATGGATTGAGTTGCTTAAGGATTATGACTGCTCGATCGAGTATCACCCAAGCAAGGCTCTGTGGTAGTCGATGCTCTAAGTCGTAGAGTCAGATCGATCCGAGAGCAATGTTTGCTCGTCTGAGTCATATGATGATGGAAGTCTGTTGGCTGAGTTGCAAGTGAGGCCAACCTGGGTGGATCAGATTAAGGAAAAATAGTTGAACGATGAGTCTTTGGTCGCTCGTTTTCAACAAGTTAAGGAAGGGGAAACTTCTGAGTTTGGGAGCTAGAAGAGACGTTGCAACAGCAATACCCTCATCTGTTTGGATTAGGTAAATTTCGAGGACGAAATTTCTTTAAGGAAGGTAGAGTTGTAACGCCCTAATTTTCGGGAATCCTGTGAATGTTGGCATAGGTTTAATTATGTTAGTGGGCCTCTAGAAAGCCCAAGCTTAAGATAGAACCCGGCAATTTTAGTTAATTTTTGTTCCATAAGAAAAAGGGGGTGAAATGATGAAATAGGACCTATGTGAAAATGTTTGAAAATGCTATAGGCTAAATTGAAGTGGCCAAATAAATAGGAGTGCAAAATAGGAGGATTTGCATGACAAACCTCCCATTTTTCATGAAGTGGCCAACCATCATGTTGTTGTAGACAAAATGTACACTTGATATCCATAATTTATGGTACAAATTGATACAAATTGATAATAGGTTAGGTAAATGTTCCATGATAATGGGTTAAGTAAATGTTTTATGATAATAGGTTAGGTAAATGTTCCATGATCATGGGTTAGGTAAATGTTTCATGATAATGGGTTAGGTAAATGTTTCATGATAAGAATATCATGTCTTTTGTATTAAAGAATTAAATGGATGAAATATGAAGTTTTATTAAAAGAAAAGGGTGAAAAGAACAAAGTTTTGTCCATCTTTGTTCATCATAGCTGAAAGTTAGAGAAGAGAAAGGAGAGGAGAAAGCTCTTGAGTATTCGGTCATTAGGAGGAGGAAAATTGAAAGTAAGTTCTTGGTACCTTGCTTCTATTTTGAGGTTCATGAGTTCTTCTTGATTCTACCTTAACTCTTGAAGCATATTTTGGTTTTAGTTGTGTTGTGAGCATTTAGTCATGAATTAAAATGAAGGAAATGGTTGTTGTTTCATGTTCTTTTGATGAAAAATGGAAGATAGGTGAAGTTGAGCCAAACAAATGAGCATGCATGTGCCTTAGATGCTAAGGGGAAAAATCGGCTAACATGTTGTGCTTTAAAATGATGAAATGGAGATTATACTTAAGTAAAATCATAGATATGTGATGATTGATTGGTGATATACATGTTTAAATAACAAGCATGCAAGTTAGGTGTGAAAGAGTGATTTGGTAATAAATCTGCTTGGGACAGCAGCAGTAACGTGACTTTGGAAAATCACCATAAATTGTGGGAGATGAGTTAGAAGCTGCATAAATTATGTAATTAAAGCTTATTGAGTCTAGTTTCTAATGAAATAAACAAGAACATATTTTGAATTTTTTACAATGAGAAATTTGATTCGTAATGAAGAGTGGTCAGATTAGTCAAACAGTGAAACATGGGAAACTTTGAGAAAAATCTGGTATTGATTGGCTAAACCAAAATTCTGAAAATTTTATGGATAGAAGATATATGAGTCTATTTTCAGGAAAATTAACGGACCTTGATTTGGAGTTTCGTAGCTCCAGTTATAAATAATTTAGTGACTGTTACTCAGGAAGACAGCTTGCAGTGAAATTATGATTATGTGGTAAACATTGACAAAAATTTGTTAATGAGTTGCTTATTGATTTCTTATAAACTTACTATGATCTGTAGGTGTGGTTGGCGAATATTGTAAGGGGTTAATCGTAGTTTGTATTTGAATAGTTAGATTAACGTGTTAGTAATCCAATTGTAGGCGGTTCGTGTGTGGATCTCATCGACATATCGTCATGCATAAGCAGTGTGTAACTAACACCCTCTTTCTTAGTCTGGATCGGCAAAAGTCGAAAAGCCAAATGCGAAAACCGTATTTTGTAGATTTGCGAGTGTGCGAATGCTCGTAAGGTAAATCGATTAATGTTTTTGGTAAGCTGCAAAATTTGGACCGCAAAGTGCATGATTTACGTGCCCTCGATATTTTTGGGCTTAATTGGTCAAAATTGAATAATGGGCCAACAGCCCAATTCAAGAAGAACCCTCGATGCGTGATTACGTTAGTACATGAAAAGTAGGAATATGTATGAAAAACCTAAAATAGATAAATTACTGAAATACCTTTAAAAGTGGAAAATTTACGTTTACCCCTAGTAGATAAATTACCAAATACCCCTAGGTTAAATTGACCTAAATGCATGTTTGATTGTTGTTATTTATTGCATGCCATGTTGTTATTATCGATGCATGGACGGGATATTGACGGAGGAAGTACTGAAAGTGGCTTGTCCACGTCTTGGAGGCTTTGCCTCAATTCTTGATTAATCGAAATCTTTGCCGCAATGTGAGTGTTAAATTTGGGTGGGTTGAGCTATCCCACATGGAGTGTATGGTGGTACGGTGGAGTGTAGTGGTTGGTGGGTTGAGTAGTCTCCCAAATGGGCTTGCATATGTTATTGATGTTGCATGTATTTTGAAATGAGCCTATGGGCCATCTTGTTATCTGAATAAGGGCTAAGGCCCGGTTTATTATGTAATGAAAGGGCTCGCCCAGATACCACTGCATACTGAATGGGCTTAGGCCCAATGGGCTTGAGCTGACTTGGGCTTTGAATGGGTTTTTCTTACACACCGAGTTTCCCCAAACTCACCCTTTTGTTTTCATCCACACAGAAATCCCCAACCATAGTGGGCTTGGAGTGTGAGGAATTGGAGTGGCCACCGCTCGAAAGTTTGATTTTCTTCGTGAATGGACATCTTTTTATTTACGTTTGAAGTTGTTGGGCTTTTAAATGTAATAAGGCCGCTTAATTATTTTTGATGGTTTTAATATGTATTACTAAGATAGGTAATACTTATTTTAACTGTTGAAATTGGATAGTTTTAGGGCGCGTTTTCAAAAACAGTAATTGATTTCAAAATAACACGAAAACAAGCAAAGCTTCCGCAATGAAGATGTTTTCCAAAATTAATCTTTTTTTTTCCTAAAATGGACTTAATCAAATTGGTTGCCTGAAAATATACATGACGTTAAGGTGTGGCAATGGCGGTGTGCATGTCTAGGATTGGATCCGAAAGGAGCATGGTACTTAAGTAGTCCGATGGACTCACCTCCTCTTTTCCGGTTTCCTACCTGGTGCACAACTTCCATTCACCTTAACCCTTAATGAATTAATCTTTTGAACATCAAGTACGATTTTCTAGACTTAGAATGGAAAATTTTTTAACGTTTTTTATGTGGCATGCCGGATCCGGCCATAACTTCTGGGCCGGGTTTGGGGTGCTACATCTTCTAACATAAAAGATCAGTGGAGACTCCTATGTTCTTAATTAAAAATTTTAGTGTTTTAAAAATTAAAAATTTCATTTTTCTTAAATATCGTCAAGCCAATTGTATTAAAAAATGATTTTAAAAAGTGTAATTAATTATACTTTTCATTCAATTACTTTGTGTTGTCTAAACATACCCTTAAACAAGTGATTATTCAAAGTTCTTTTTTGATTTTATTCCATGCACATTCTCCCGTCATAATTATTTTATAATATGTAAAATTCCAATAGCCTAATTATTTTCTAAAACAATTATTTATCCAAATAAAACAATTATAATTACTATCATTTTAAAAAGTATAAAATTTTAAAAAATTTATCCAATGAGAGAACATCAAAATCCTTAATTTATTTAAAATAAAAATAAAATATTAATAGCTAGGAGTAAATAGTAGAATAATAATTATTCTACACAAGATTTCTAAGCGAGTAAATTACCAATAAAAGCCCGTTTTTTAAATTTACGAAATGGGCCAGGTCGAAATTATTAACCGGAATGGGCCGTTTTACAAAAGCGCGTCCCACGTCGGTCGTTGTCGAGAAGCGAAAACGCTTCTCAAGGAAGCGCTTTTTCACGATGAAACGCTTCCTTGAGGGCGCGCTTTCTATCCATATAGGCAAAGCGCTTCCTTGAGGAAGCATTTTCCCCGTGTTTGAACAAGAGTAACGGTACTTTTTTGACCGTTGGTAACCCCCCAACGGTCTAAAAATAACTATAAAACCCCCACCCTTTCATTTTTTCACACTTAAATCCTTTCAATCTTCAATCTTTCAATATTCTCTCAAATTCCTCTCAAATCTCTCAAATTTCTCTTAAATTCCTCTCAAAACTCTCGTTAATTTTTTTCAAAAAAGCTCTAATTTTATTTTTTCTAGATTTATTTTTTAAAATAAAAAAAAATTGATCGTGTTAGCAATGGCCGGAGAATTAATTCGCTTCGATGATAAACACATATCCGTTGAACAAATGCAAATGGTAGGTGTTAAATTTAATATTTAAATATTATTTAAGATTTATGTCATTTATGCAAATTCAAATAATTTTTATTTTATTATTTCTTATAAAAGTGTGTAGATCGGATATTGCAATGCTATATCCGTAACATGACTGGTCCTCCATCACTGTTGATAGAGGATTACCTACGGGAAGCGAGTTTTTGGCACGTGGCGATGATAGGCCGGGGGTGCAAGTTGGACCCGAAACTTATTAGTGCGTTGATAGAAAGGTGGAGACCCGAGACGCACACATTTCATCTTCCATGTGGAGAGTGCACTATCACTTTGGAAGACGTGCATTTGCAATTAGGATTGCCGGTGGACGGGGACGCAGTCACTGGGTTCGTTCATTCTGCTGATTGGGGAGCTGTATGCTACGAGCTTTTGGGTGCTATTCTGGACAATATTAACGGAGGTCGGATCGAGATGGGCTGGTTACGAGACACATTTCGGGAGCCGGATGATGATTCTACCAAACTAGAAAAAATTTGATATGCTCGAGCATACATTCTTCAAATAATTGGAGGTTATCTGATGCCGGACTTGTCACGAAACCTTGTACATCTGAGATGGCTGCTGAAACTCGTTGATTTTAGAGCAGCTGGTGAATTTAGTTGGGGGTCTGCCGTGTTGGCAACACTGTACCGAGAGATGTGCAGGGCTACGCGACCGAATAAAGCGAAAATCGGAGGTTGCCTATCACTACTGCAATCATGGGCACGGTTTCGCTTTCCATTTTTACGTCCTCGAGTGAACCACCCATATACATTCCCACTCATAACGAGGTAATTTTATATTAGATTTTACAATTATTACGTAGATTTAAAATATAATCGTATGCTAAAAATTTATTTAATTAGGTGGAACCATTCGGCAAGTTATGCTCGATTACCTACCTGTCTTGAAGATATACGGCTTCTATTAGATCAACGATCGGAAGCACAAGTAAGTATTAAAAATATATATATACATACATAATAAAATAGTGGATTCGTATTTAGTATTTAGTATTTTTTATTTAACTAATATTTCCATCATTTTTATATAGTTTCAATGGACACCATACGAGGATCTGGCAATTCGGGTAGTAATTCCAGATGAATACTTGCAAAATCTGAACGCTTGGCACGTGAAGGTCCTATTGGTCAACTTTGCTATTGTGGAGATGCACCAATCAGACAGAGTATTACGGCAATTTAGATTCCGACAACCGATTCCTGTGGCACCTGAGGTGTTAGATGATCATCACAAAATCGACTTATTCTGGTCACACTATATCCAAATGTGGGAAGATCGGTATGATTATATATGTAATGGCCTAAATTCAAGGTTATCGGAACAATGGTTTCCTAACTATAGATCCGATTTAAAGAGAAATTTATTTCAATATTTTTGCTTGAAAATTTATATGATAGGAAAATCGTATGAAAATATTGATAGGAAAATTTTATCGATTTAGTGATTAGTTAGAAAAAAGAAATTATTGAAGAAATTGGGTAAATAAGGTATCGGGACCTCTATCTTGTAAAACCGAGTCGAAAATAATTTTATAAATATTTATGAAATGTTATTAATGTGGTATTAAAATTTCGTTAGGAAATTTTAATGTTTGGGTAGTCAATTAAATGAAAAGGACTGAATTGTAATAGGTGTAAAAGTTGCTAGAGTGATTAAATAGCTTATTAGTCTAATGAGAAAGGATATGAAAGGAAATTAGACCCAAAAGTTATTTGGGCTGGACGGAAAGGGTATGAAATCAGCAGAAAAATTGATAAATTAAGGGTAAAATTGGAATATTGCAAAATTAACTAAATAAAACTAGGACTAAATAGGAAATATCTAGATTTCTCTTCATTTCTCTTCAATTCCAGCAGCTAAAAACGCCATAGGAGGGTTCTCTAAGCTGGTATTTCATAATTTTTGCACCAAGTGAGTTAATCCTTGCCTTTTTCTTGTAATTTTTGTGTTTCTAAGACTTTTACAACTAGATCCTACTATTAAATTCATTAGTTTTTGATTTCGTGGATGAAATTTAAAGTCACCATGGTTGAGTGCTGTAAGTTTATGATGAAATAGAATGAAATTAAAGCTTTAATTTGTTTATGAGATGATTTTATTAGGCAATTTCAATGGAAATTGATTTTTGGGACCTAATTGTGAAAATGTTTGGAATTAAAGTCTATTACTGAAATTCTGATTCCTAAAGGTTGTAAACTAGTTTAAGGTGATAGAATAAAATTTTAATTGAGAAAAATCAGCTCAATTGAGAGGCTAATTGAGTAGGGACGAAATTATCATTTATTAAAAGCTTAGGGGAAAAATGGTAATAAACAGCTTGCACTAAAACAGTTTGGACAGCAGCAGTAGACTAACTTTGAAAAATCACCAAAAATTGTAGGAATCGAATTAGAAGATGAACAAAATATGGAATTAAATCTTATTGAGTCTAGTTTCTCATAGAAGAAATATTGTAAGCAATGGATTTATAAATTTTGAGATATAATGAATTTTGTGAGACAAGGTCAGAATGAATTCGGGTTCCCCTGTTCTGACTTTTAAAAATTATAAAAATTGAATAAAAATAATTAGGGACTTAAATTTATATGTATAGAATTCTGAATGAGTTTATTTTTAGTAGAAACAAACAAGAACATCATTTGAATTCTGTATAAAGAGATAATTTATTTTTAGTGAAGAAGGGTCAGAACTGTTAGACAACAGAACAGGGGTGACTTTGAAGAATAAACTGTACTTATTGGCTAAACCAAAAATTATTAAAATTTTATGGTAAAAATATATATGAGTCTAGTTTCAGGGAAAATTAACGGATATTAATTTGGAGTTCCGTAGCTCAAGTTATAAATAATTTAGTGACTATGACTCAAGTAGACAACTTTGAATGAACTATAAATAATAGTTGAATTATAGAGAATGTTGCATATGAACATGAAATGTATTAAATTGATAATTAAATTTATTTATTTAGATCCAGAAGATTCAAATCTGAAGCTAGATCGAGGAAAGGAAAAGTTCGGGATTAATAGATTTTCTTGTTTACAAACAAGTATCAAGGTAAGTTCGTAACTTGAATTATATTACGAAATGCTTGAGATTGTATGTTTTTGATGTGAATATGATTTGAATGTTCATTATATGGAAATTTATGAAACATTGATATATTTGATAAAATGGGAAGAAATCTCGTTTGAATGAAAGGAAAATTCGATGGATCTCTGAAAAGGAATTGACGGTAAAAGGATCAAGCCGGACGGGTGATCCTATCTGATATAGCCCTCCGAAGAATATGTGTAAAATGGATTTAGCTTGGACGGTAATCCAATTAGGTCTGAATTTAGCTTTGACTGGTAATTCGGATCCAAACTCATTAGAGTAATTGTCATTGCAGGATTTAGCTCGACCGTAATCCATTGCAAGGTTGAGGTTCATGAGTGTGCTCTCGAAATGGATATGTGCGCATATGAATATGAATTGACGGACCTGAATTGTACAATAAATGTGTACCTCTGAAAATCCATCGAAATTCCGATAAATTCAACGGGATAAATATGGAAAAATAACAAGGAAATGGAAATCATGGTATATATTATTGGTACATGGAAATTATTGTACTAACTTGAATGTTGAGTTTGTGCATATTAGGGTAATAATGCATTGAATGGATATATGGATGTTTATGGTATTGTATTGAAAATATTAGGTAAGTATAATTCTTGTTACATGAGCTTACTAAGCACAAAGTGCTTACCCGTTTCCTTTTTCCTGTTTTGTAGTGTTAAGAGCTCGGAGGTCGGATTTGGTGGGAGACACATCACATCATCAACCTCGGGATTTCGGTATATAAAGAAACTTTATTTTGGAAATCAATGGCATGTATAAGCTAACAAAGTAAATGTTAACGTGAAATGAATGTAAAGTTAGCCATTAGTATGGTTAACAAACCTGGTTATAGATATGTGATGACGTTATCTTATATAAATGCATGAATCTATCATGAAAATATTTTGAATTGAAAAAAAAAAATTAATTCGTAAACTCCGGTAATGCCTCGTACCCTATTCCGGCAATGAATACGGGTAGGGTATTACAATATACCTACTCGGGAACCGATCATCGTTCCAGAGTTGGCGTGCGTGTCGGAATACATGCCATGGTTTAGGATCCGTGGCAAGCCATATTTACTGTCAGAAGAGGAGAGGCAGCGGCAATTGCGTGTCCAAAGGGAACGATGTGGCCCTTTAAATCCTAGAAGAAGGGACGATGACGCAGGCCCATCAACAGCGCCCACACAACCACTCGGCCCAGCAACAGGACCTACACAGTCACCGGGCCCAACAGTTCAACCGTCGACACCCACAGCACAGCCTCTTCAGATGATGCCAGGTACGTATCCTAGCCCTTTTATGTATCCCATCCCTTATATGTTTCCTTTTTCTAGTCCTATGGCAGGTTGGAATGCATGGTCCGGTTCATCTCTATTTTCGATTACTCCGAGTGGACCGCTGATCTATAGGCAGCTGTCGCACGAGGGATCCCAGGAGGAGCCGTCGGGGAGCTATTCTTTTTACCAATCCCCATCACCTTATGGGTTTCAAACACCTCCGTCATTAATGATGCAAACACCTCCACAGTCACTATTCTATCAAGGCGGGTCATCCTCCCAACACCCACAACCAGAATCCTTGCCGAAGCAAGCACAACCCCTCCAGAAGTTGGACAAAGGAGGAATCCAGCAGCAATCACGACAACCTCCATGTGGCACTAAATCGTAAAGCTGAGACATTGATTTTTATTTTAATATATTTGTACAAACATTTTGAATCTTTTATATTATTTCATGTAATTAGATAAAAGGTTGTTTTAAATAAATTAATTGTAATTTACTTTTATATTTTTAATAAAATGGAAATTATTTTAAATAAGGCAACATTTTGAATATTTTTATATTATTTCATGTAATTAGATAAAATGTTGTTTTAAATAAAGTAATTATAATTTACTTTTATATTTTTAATAAAATATAAATTATTTTAAATAAGACAACATTTTGAATATTTTTATATTATTTCATGTAATTAGATAAAAGGTTGTTTTAAATAAAGTAATTGTAATTTATTTTATATTTTTAATAAAATGGAAATTGTTTTAAATAAGGCAACATTTTGAATATTTTATATTATTTCATGTAATTAGATAAAAGGTTGTTTTAAATAAAGTAATTGTAATTTACTTTTATATTTTTAATAAAATGGAAATTATTTTAAATAAGACAACATTTTGAATATTTTTATATTATTTCATGTGATAATATAAAAGGTTGTTTTAAATAAAGTAATTATAATTTACTTTTATATTTTTAATAAAATGAAAATTATTTTAAATAAAGCAACATTTTGAATATTTTTATATTATTTCATGTAATAAAATATAAATAATACAACATATTGACAATTACAACAACTATCAACTATTGCGATTTGGACATGATCTACTTGTATGGCCTGGGTTCCTACACCATCCACATAACTTCTGTTGATTGGTTGTTTCTTGAATATCCATATTGTTGCGTATTCTAGTTGAGCAAGGTCGACCCTTTGGTTTATGTCGTAACTCTCTATCCGGTAATAGCTTAAACGGAGCAAGCGATACAGAGGGCCACTTACGCTCATCTGGGACCGGTGGGAATATGTGTCTTCACACGTTGTACATGTATTCCAATTTGTACACGTCGTCGACATAGCTCATGGGATCCAGACGGAGATTTTGACAAGCTGCAATTACATGAGCGCATGGATAACGAAGTGCGTCAAACCTCCCACAATCGCAAGTCCTATTTCTTAAGTGTACACGATATTGCCCGCCAGTAATACCTTGGTGCAGTTTGTCAAACTCTGTCACACGAAACCATAAGTTGTCTCGATCGTGACACACTGTGTGCATAGTGTTCGCCCGTGCCTTCGCTTTGTTAATTTCTTGCAATACCTTTGCGCACCATACATGACCTCCCTGCATTTGGCTTGCATAACTCACTGCTCGTTTCGGAAATAGTGCCACTAAACGAAAATATGTCTCTCGCACAACTGATGTTATCGGTAAATAACGTGTTCCTTTCAGAACAGAATTTATACATTCGGCCAGGTAGAGGTCATGTAACCATATCGTAAGTCGCCGTCGTATGCTTGTGTCCACTGTTCGAAAGGTATATTACATAGGTAGTCATGGCCCTCTTCGTTAACTGAATGGAAAACTGCTAACATCTCATGAAAACGATCCTTACTTATCTCATAGCCTGCCAATATAAGTTGATAGCGAAAATTACATACCACTTTTCCATTTAAAATAAATTCAATATTCCAAACGAAATTATATTAATAGAGATAAAGTTAAATACCTATGTTGGCCACTTGCCGTCGTTCACCTTTAGATGGATATTGCCGTAGTAGTTGGAAGCAATGTGCCTTAGGCAATACCGATGGTGTGTGCGATGCCATAGCTTCCCTGTCGCTCAATTGCAGCTAGTATCCCAGTGCCTCGATCCGATATAACGCATATATCAGGTTGGGGGCAAACATGCATCCTTAACCTAGAAAGAAAGAAATCCCAGTCATCAGCTGACTCCCCCGGTGTTATTGCAAACATAATTGGAAGGATTCTTCCACTACGATCCTATTCGACTGCTAGCAATAGCCGATAGGTATATCTACCATACATAAAGGTACCGTCAATTTGTACCAATGGCTTACAATATGCAAATGCGTCTCGACATTGCTTAAAGCTCCAGAAGAGACGCTTAAATACTTGGCATCCACGGAGCAATCGATCGTTGTAGTATCTGAGTTACATTTGAAGGTCCATTATGCAACACAGGATGTATCTCTTTAGCACTTGACACCACTGCCATATTTCATTATATGAAGCGTCCCACCCACTATGCATCTTCTCCAAAGCCTTCTGCTTAGCTATCCAAGCCTTGCAGTAAGAGGGCATGTACCCCATTTGGTTACGAATATTGGCAATTAAGACTGGCACTTAAGTCCTAGGATCTGCCTTCACCGTGGGTAGTATTAAGCTAGCTAACATAGCTGAATCCATCTTGGGATGATCTTGTGAAATACCTTTCAACAAAGTATGTTAAATAATGTAACATTACATAATAACAGTATTATTCAAAAACCTTAAATACTGTACCTGCAGCACATGTATGTGGACCTTTATACTTTTTTATCTCCCATAACCCTATCCTTTTCCTCAACGAGGCGTAGATTTTCCATGAATAACTTCCGTCTTGCACTGCACACTTCGCCTCAAACTTATTGGATTTAGATTTAACTACGTGGTAGTTAGCACCGTTATTGATGCTATGTTGTTTCAATGTACTAAGAAAACTATCCTTATTGGAAAACTCCTTACCAACTTCAAATTCACTCGAATCCAATAACGAACTTGTATGATCACGTGTTCTGTGTGGTAGATCTGGAAACTCCAATGTATCATCTGCAGATAGATCAACATTATGCATGTGGGCTGGAAGCAAATATGCCCTAAATTGTGGATCTTCTTCTTCATCTGAACCCCCTTTAACATCTTTAGGTTCAGTTGGAATAAGCTCCGGTTCAGAAAATAATCCAACTTCTGTACCATCGCGGCTGGGCTCTCGAGGTGGATCCACATCGAACTCATCATCTAACCCACCATCATCTGCGACGTATGAGGTCCCCTCACCAGTGGACATCATAGGGAGTACATCATCCCTTCTTCTAGGCGTTTCATAACGTCCCCAATTGGATGTAGATTGCCAAGCACTATAAGTTGATGTCGTTCCCCAGTACGTATTTCCAGCATCAAACATCGACCCACCTAGGTGCATGTCCCATCCACTAACAGAGTGTCATGCAGGGGTTGTGTATTCATACTGCTACCAAAAACTAGCGGTTCCATGTTATGTAACCCACTAACGGAGTGTCGGGCAGGGGTCGTGTATTCATCTCGAACAGTAGCTGCAAATGTATCATTTGGCGATGCAAATTGTACATATAACTCAATATATGGTGCTCCACTAGCAAGATGAGTCTGCACCATTGCCTCCAAGCTACGAGCACATTTGATGTCGAACGAGTCATATGTTACTGGATCAATAGAAGCACAAAATAGATACCTAATAGACAACACTTTCATTGGCTTCGTTCCGAATATTTTACGCCTAATCCTTTTACGAAGTTCTGTCAAATCTATGTTCTGGTTAAAAACCAGTCGTATTATATTCTCCGAAAAAAAAACAACACCGTTCTCGATGTGACGAACCTCACTATCATAGTAAATAACAGCACTAATGCATTCACTCATCTTTAATTTTTATCCTTCTTAGCCTCTCTATTTTTTTTTGCTGTAAGTTATGCAACCTGAGAACAAAATTTGGCTCATTTATAGCCCAAGTTATTTCAGAAACCACTGTAGCAAAAGAGCATCCACGTGGGAGCTTCTTTCAGTACTTTTGCTGAAAATGCATCCTGCTTGAAGCGTTTTTGACACTATTTATGCGAACACGTCTTCTCAAAATTATTTTTTCGAGACCATCTTTGTAGCAAAAGAGCATCCACGGGAGCTTCTTCTAGTAATTTTGCTGAAAATGCATCACGCTTGAAGCGTTTTACCACTATTTGCGTGAACACGTCTTCTCAAAATTATTTTTCAGAGACTCTTGTAGCAAAAGCGTCCACGTGGAAGCTTCTTTCAAGATTTCTTTTGCGACAATGCATCTTGCTTGAAGCGTTTTTTACACTATTTGCGCAGACACGTCTTCTCAAAATTATTTTTTCAGATACTACTGTAGCAAAAGAGCGTCCACGTGGGAGCTTCTTTCAGTACTTTTGCTGACAATACATCCTGCTTGAAGCGTTTTTGACACTATTTGTGCAGACATGTCTTCTCAAATTTATTTTTCAGAGACTACTGTAGCAAAAGAGCGTCCACGTAGAAGCTTTTTTAGATTAACAAATAATTTAATTAAGTTACCCTAAACCCCAAACCCTAATTTATTTGATTTTTTTCTTAAATATCCTAAAACCCTAAACCCTAAAATCCTAATCTAATTTTTTTTTTAAATTTATAATTAATTTACTCAAGTAACCCTAAACCCTAATTTATTTGATTTTTTCCTTAAAAACCATAAACACTAAACCATAATCTAATTTTTTTAAATTAGTAATTAATTTAATTAACAAACACTAAACCTTAATTTATTTAATTTTTTTCCTTAAAACCCTAAAATTTAAAAACCTAAAATTCTCAAAACCCTAACCCTAATTGCAAAAAACCCTAATAAAAACACGGGGAAAACGCTTCCTCAAGGAAGCGTTTTCCTGCTTTTTCCCCTGACAACGCGCTGACGTGGACGGGTTTTGTAAAAACTGGCCTATTCCGGTTAATAATTTCTGACCTAGCCCATTTCGGTAAATTTAAAAAAAAAACGAGGCTTTTATTGATAATTTTCCCTTCACAAGCAAATTTAAGATATTATCATATATCCATATAAAAATATAACCAAAAAAAAAAAGCACATAATATCATCCAAAACTTACTTTGGCTGCCTATATATATAACAACTGCACTAAATAATATAGTGGGAAAGATTTGAAGGAATGATGATACTGATGAAAATGAATGGGGCAGCAGCCTACCTTGAATAAATATTCCACGGACAAATGTAATCGCAGACTAAATAAATAAAAGTAGTGTTAGCCCTTAGAACTTGTTGATCTTTATTCGGTATTGATTTTAGTCCTAAATCAATTATAAATTCAATAAAGGTAAGTGTACCTATATATTAATAGTATAGTTACGGTGAGTAAAGATATCGTTTTCACGAAAATTAAAAGTACTAGGAATTATCGTCTTTATATTATTTAACCGAAAAATTAGAGTGATTGATTAAAACTAAAATTAATTAAATTAATTAACTAAAGAACACAACAAAGAACAAATTAGGAAAACAAACTATTAACAAACAAGAAGCGAGACAATACCCAGGAAAAAATCAACCTAGACCTCATCTGTCATTATCGATCTAAATTATGCAATTTCTTCACTTAGAATTTTGATCTGTAGAAATCCTTAAATTATGCTAATATCTCTCTTCAAGACTAAGAGCAACCGACTCTGGCTTGATTAATTGAAATTTCTTTCTAATTAAATCTCCTATTGTCGTATTAACTCGATCTATGGATCCTCCTGTTAGATTTAACTCTAATCTGGTAGATTTATGACGTCCTATTTCTAGGATTGCATGCAACTCCACTCAATTACGCTAGATCTACTCCTAAACAGGGTCTATTCCTCCTTTGATTTAAGCACATCAAATATGGATTAATAGCCTAGAAATATTAAACCAAGAATCAAACACACATAATTGAGAATAAGATCCAAGTCTTTATTATGTAAAATAAAAATCAAACGATAAAATCCATCATAGGGTTCATCTCCCTGGGTATTTGGAAAATTAGTTCATGATATCGAATAAAAACATCTCAAAGATAGTATAACCACAAGAAACAAATAAACTCATAATAAACTTCAAAGAAGTCAAAAGGAGATCTTTAATCTTGATGAAAATCTGCCTTAGAGTCGGTTTCAATGGTGTTTTTCGAGTTTTTTTCTTAAGTATTCTATGACGTTTCTCTTCCCTCTTCTTATCTTTGTCATATAGAGGTCTTAAAATGCCCGAAAAACCTAAAAAATGCCCGAAAAACCTAAAAAATGCGTTTTTCCGTAGGCTTGGAGTATGATTCACAATTTCCACACGATCTGGCACAAAACCATGTGTCCAGCCTGTGTGGAATGACCCAACCTATATGGCTCCTAAAACTTACTTTGATTTTTTTTATTTTCGTTCATTATTCGCCCCTTTTGCTCCCAAATGCTCTCTCAAGTATAAAAACATGAATTTAAAGAATCAAAAGCATAAAATTCACCATTTTAAATCAAATAATCATCCAAAACCACATTAATAATGAGGCTAAAACATGTTACTTTTGACATTTATCAAGTATTTAGTAAGTTTTTAATTTTTTTTCTCTATTTGGTAATTGAATTTGTATTTCGTCATTTAAATTAGTATTTTGCTATTAACATTGGTAGTTTGTGCTGACATAACATTAATAGTCAATATGGCGATGACTTGTGACAACTTCCTAGTATGCCATGTGGTAAACATAAAAAAATAAAATATATAAAGTAATAAAAAAATTACAAATTTTTCACATAAAAATGAACCTAGACAGATGGTTGTTCAGTTACATTTAAATCCAAGCACCTATTGTCCAGATTCATTCTAGATGTAATTTTTAGCAAGTTTATATATTTTTAATTTTTATAAAATATTAGGTTATTTATATTATTATTTTAAATTTTTAAATATATAAATTAATAAAATATAAAAAATTTATATCAAGAATGAACTTGGGTACATGATTTTTAGATTCAAATACATCTGGACAATCATTTGTCTAGATTCATTCTAGACTTGCTTTTAGTTCTTTTATAATTTTTATAAATTAATAAAAATTTAGTTATTTTTATATTTATATATTTTTCATAAAATTATAATTTTTATTTTATTTATAAATTCATATATAATATAGTTTAAAATAATCTAGGTTTTTTATATTTTTTAATTTTTTTATAAATTTATAGTTTATATGTTTTTCCAAATAATAATTACCTAAAAAATGATATTTCAAAAAATTAAAATATATAAAAATACTAAAACACATTTGCATGAATCTAGATTTATGTGGATAGATATATTTGGGCAACCATTTGTCTAGGTTCGTTCTTGATGTAAAAAAATTACACTTTTTTATTAATTTATATATTTTAAATATTTTTATTTTTATTTTTATTTATGTTTGACACATGAAATCTTGGGAGGTGTCATATGTCATTATTAGATTAATTATTAGTGTCATGTCAATACAAATTAACAGTATTAATATAAAGGTGCTATCCTAAATAATAGGATACAAATTCAAGTACCAACTAAATTAAAATAAATATCGATTAAATACAAATAAACAAATTTAAAGGCAAACTCTATACTAAGGCATAAAAGTAATAATATTAAAGAGTATAAAAGACGGTGGGTTTATGGCATTATATACGCATTTCAAGAATGTAGATAGTATTTACTAAGTTGAGGTACATTTTGTTTTTGCATGCATATGAACTATGCAAAATTTCCATTACCATTAGTTCCAACATTAATAATTTAATAGTAAAGGGTGTAAGAGATGGTGGGTGTTTGGCATTTTATACATATTTCAAGAATATATTTACTAAGTTGGGTACATTTTGATTTTGCATGCATGTTAACTATAGGCACACTACAAAATTTTCCATTACCATTAGTTCCCACATTATCCCCTTTCAATGATGGGTTTTGATTCTCCGTTTCTCGTCATCCCTAATTTTATTAATAGCGAAAACAATTGGTGTAATAAACTAGAATCACTATGTGAAAAACAATTGATTTTTGCAAAAAACAGTTTAAGTAGTTATATGTACTAGTTATAATTGAAGTGTATAACAATTAAATAACACATCATATAATAGTTGGTTATACAGTTGAATAATTATTTATGTCTACGAATCTTACTTAGAGAGACAAATCATTATCTTTAATCACATATAAAGAATGATTTAAATCCTACCACTTACCAATGTAATCGTTTGTACTTAGGTTTTAAATCTCTCGCCATTTGAACACTTAATTTGTAACCAAGTGACTTATTTCTTTTACTCACAAGAACTAGCATCAACACTTCCAAAAACAATATCTAAAATTTAAATGTGTCTTTATGTCATTCGAGTCAATATTCTCATATTAGGGGATCCAATTTGCCTAATCCAAATAAATCCAATATTCTATGATTTGTTTCTACCTAAGACCGATCTTCAAAGATAGGTAACACACATCTACAAATTTAACAAAATCATAACCTAACTATTTTATTTTAAAAAATTACCAACTTCAAATAAAACAAGTTATGAAATCTAAATAGTTACAGGCGCAGTTGTAACTATTTGGTATAACAACAATCATAATAATCTCAACACAAAACAGCCCACTAAGTAACAAAATTGATTACAAACATGAAAAGACACGAGATTAAAGAAAATTAAGTTGGAAATGACATCTGAAAGCACTCGTTTGCATTGTTCTTCTGCTTTCATTCATATACCTATTAGGTGTAGAACTTTGCAGGAAAGAAAACAACATAGTTGCATGTCATGTTCTCCTTGAAAAATCTAGTAGAGGAGATATAAACGACAATGGCCTCTAATCTGGAAGTAGTAGAAAGCTCCTAGAGATGCACCACCTTGACCAACAACTGATAATCGTATTCTATCCCGCCACCATTAAGCTAGGTTGACAATGAACTTTGGTCAATTATAATGACAATGCTAAAGGTCTCCAAGAGACTCTTCAACATTGGTGATGCACAAAGATTATCTTGAATGGCCCAACCTCCCTCACAACTTCCTAAAAATGAAGCTAAATGTAACAATTAAGAAAAAAAAAAAAACTACAACTATTAATATTGTCTTGGCTTTCAGAGAAAGCATAGCAGACTATTATCATCTCACCACTTTCAAAGTAAGCAAAACAAACTTTATTTATGACCATGCTTTCGCTTGGTAGTACCTATAGGAACTCTCTTAAAGAAAGCAAATCAAGGGTTCATGTGAAAATAGGGAGGCGATAATGGTAATGTATCACAGAGAAAAAGAGAGAAAATCGAACACATAGAATTTTACGTTGAAACCCTTTCGAGGAAAAAACCATGAGCAAAGGAGAAAAAATTCACTATGTCGAATTCAAATAATACAAGAGAAGAGACAATTACATCTATTTATAGATTTAAAACCTTATTCTAATCAAATTCAAATAGAAATAATGTAGTAAGATTAAAACACCTTATTCTAATTAACATAAAATAGAGAAAGTAAGCTTGTATACAGATTTTACTTGTGCAGCCTGTACCGTATTAATATCAACACTTGCAAAAACAATATTTAAAAAGCTATAGTAGCAAGAGCCCAAGTATCGACACTTAGCCTTATGTATTGGTATAATGAGTTTGTTTGTTGGTACATTCAGTTTTATGCATTGGTAAATAGCCCTAGATAGTGCTCACTACACTATTTGAGTTTTTTGAACCCACAGAGGCTCGGTTTTGACCCCGAGCACCTCTAATCTTTCATAACGATTCTAATATAATTTATAATATCTCAAAATGATTTTAACTCCAATTTTATGAATATTATTAAGATGTTTTCAAAGTTATTTTCTTTAATAGTTTTGAGACTTCTGTCATGTCAAGAGGCTCAAATTTGTCCCGTTTACATTAATTAACTTAAAATATTTGCAAGATACTTTTAGAATCTTCTAAAGGTGGTTGTTTCGACTTAAATAATATGATTATGTCATGAAAAGTTATTTTTTTCTAAGTGTTTAATTTTTTACAAATCTAAAAGTGCTTCGGTAGCATCCCTCATTCGTACGGTACATTGAGACGGGTGAGAAGTGTTACAATATCACAATAAAGTATGAAAATCATAAAAATAAATAAAATTAAGAAAAATTAATATTAAATAATCTATAAAATAGATGCTCCAATTCACGATAGAATTAAGAGTTGGAAATAAAACGACTATAAAATTGAAAACTAAACCTAAAACTAAGGAAATAACTTAATGAAAAACTCAAAAATCTCTCTAATCTCCCTCCTATGAGGAATCACTCTTGCTTCTGCTATTTACAAGGCTTACTGAAAAGCTCATTTAAAATTAGAATAAAATTAAAGTGAAAAGATTTGGTCCAATTTCGTAGCTTGAAGAATCCACGTTGCAGTCTAATTAGGCAGATTCAGACTCTTTCATTTTCCAAGATTTTTCTCGCTCTGCCTTTTCTGAATCCACTTTTGCTCTCTTGAAATCGATCCCATACTTAAAAAAAGAAACCTTTAAAAAGCTTATTTATTCAAAAACATTAAAATGACATAAAAATATTAAAACTTATTTTTACGATAACTAGTTGTAAAATGAACCTGTTGTCTCAAACCTAACTCAAAAATACTCAAGAACAATGCATACATGAGCTAATTAAGCTTAAAATATGTAACAAGTATTTGCTTATCAGATACAATAGTATAATTTCTTTTCAATCGAAAGAACTGGAGATGGACCTTATACATCGTTAAAAATAATTTGGAGAGGGTTCGATCTTGTTAAAGTGAAGTGTTGAAATGGTAAGCGACGAGCTTTAGAACGAAAAGAATTAAAAATAAATAAATTTGTCCCTATCAAAAGATGATAAAGAAAATTGTTTAATATGAAATCCAAAATTCTAGAATGGGATGCCCCAACCTATGGTTCCAAGTACTGTTTGGGGTGTCTTTTTTTAATGAAATATGCTTTCGGTGCTTTATGATCTAGTACGTTTGGCCACTCATATAGTTTATCTCTACTCTGGCCTTACATTAACCGTATCCTCGTGTGTTGGTCCTTGACAAAGAAATGATAAAGAAAAAATTCAATAGAGGTTAGGTTTTCATGACAATATTTGGAAACAAAAATAATGTTACGTTTTATATCAGGTGCACAGAGAGTGTGGGAGAGATTAAAAGTGGAATTTGATGTATATAACTAAGTGGAACCATAATGAGTTATTGGTATTTTCTTACCGTCTCCTATAGAAATGACATTAGTGGCAAGATACTTGGACATGCTTTGTGAGTCAGTTGTGTTGACACATCTGATTGCAATAAAAATTTTATGGTTGTTTTTATGGCTAAAATAGTGGCCACAACTTTTGATATTGTTTTCTTGTCATACTTGCTTATTTTAAGAGTTAACAAATTTTAGGACAAAAGTTTTGGGCTATTTATCTTGAATATATTTGGACAAGTAAATTCAAAAACTCGAAGACCAATTGAATAAAAATTGAAGAGACTTGAAGATTGATTTCTTGCAGGTTAAGACTGGTTACTAGCGAAACAAGTTAAGTCATTTAGTATGATTGAAGAATTTGGATTACACCAAGACTCTTATAGTAGTGTTAGCTTATGTTGATTTTTAGCCTTACTTTATAGAAGAGTAATTAGATTATAACCCTTATGTAAATAAAACTTAAGTAGTATATAAATTTAAGTTGGTCTAGTTTTAAGGTGATCATTGAGAGTAACCGAAAGATTTGAGAGTTTGATAGAGCAAAAAAATTTTCAATTTAGGAATGTGTATTTGTACATTATTTTTGTAAGAATAAAGAGTCATTTGGATTGTTAGCTAAGCTTTCGAGGGGGAAGCTTAGTGGAAGAGTGATCTTATAACAACCCGTTTTTCAGTGGTGATGGAACAGTGGTTTGGGGACCACAAATTTCCGTCGTGTTGTTTTGTAAATATTATTTATAGAATATTTATGGAGTCATTAGAGTTGTATTAAAATTTGGTTAGGAAATTTTATAGTTTATGTAGTTAATTTAAGAAAAAGGACTAAATTGAAAAAGGTGTAAAACTTAGTTATTATTACATTTAAATGATTAAATAGCCTAATTACTAAATTAGGAGGGACTTATGTAGAAATTAGTCCCTATTATTAACATTGGATGGCATTGTGGATGAAAATTATAAAATAATACATGTTTTAATGGTAAAATGGTAAATTTTATAAAATTAAAACAAAAATTAAATGAAGTAAAAGCTACTTTCTTCTTCATTTCTCTTCTTCATAACAGAATACACATGGTTGCTTAAGCTTGGAGAATCGGCCAAGTTCAATCTCTTGCATGTGAGTGATTTCTTTACTCGTTTCTTGTAATTTTTATGTTTTTGAGATCGTTGCAACTAGATCTAGCTTGCCCGTACCTTCTTTTTTGAATCTGTTAAAAATTTTAGATGTTTCCATTGGTGAATATTGAATTTTTTTATGATAAATATATGTTTGAAGCTTTGATTGTGATATTTGGTTGATTGTAAAGTGATTTTTGTTAAATTTTGATTTAAGGATTAAATTCTTAAAATGTCAAATTTCAAGGTTTGATGGTGAATTTAATGTTTAATAGTGACTGTACAGGGGCATGGAATATTTGGCTATAATTTGATTCCTAGAAAATGGTCAATTTGATGATTTTCGGGTTAAGGGACTACATTGCAAATGTTGTAAAAGTTAGGGGAAATTGTGTAAATTCATAAAATTAAAGGGTATAAAATGTAAAGTAAATTGAAATATGAAATGTAAGCTAATAATTGAGAATTTTATATTTTAGATCAAGATCTTGTTGATTTACGTGGAAAAGGGAAATTAGCAAAATAGTCCCTGAACTTCTGTAACTATTACAACTTAGTCCAAGTAAGTTTGTTCAATATATAATTTGATATTTATATGAATTTTAATATGATATAATGTGAATTGGTTTATTTTAATTGCTTAATTGACGTTATAATGTTGTTGAAAAAAATGTTATTGAATTTCGGTACTTGGGCCGGATGAACGCGAGATAAAGTACAACTAAATGACGGTGTGTTACAGGGGCTAGAATGGAGACAGACGATGTGTGATACATGTATATTTTTCCTGAGTATATCGAGGTTTAGCATTTGTTACGAACCCTCACATTATACTACCTATTTTGGCGTGTTATCGGGTGGATTAACTTTTATGAGCATTTGGTGTGTTATCGGTTGGATTAGCTCTTATAAGCATTTGGCGTGTTATTGGTTGGACTAGCTCTTATGAGCAATTAGCGTGTTCTCAGATAGTTTAGCTCTTATGAGCGATTGGGGTGTTTCGGTTGGATTATCTACTCGTATCCGTAAGTCGTTCATCAAGTCGTAAATCGTGGTATTATAACATATTGATGATTTTGAAAGACATGATGTGTTTATGACACTTTGAATTAAAACGTTATGTGTATATATTTTTCCCGGATATTATGGTTAGAACTTTGAATTCAATTATGAAATTCACTGATTTGATTTGTGGATGATAGGAAACGCTTGTTGTTGAATTATTTTTATTGAATTGTTATATTTACTTTGGTAAGATTTATCGTTTCTGTACAATGAACTTACTAAGCTTCAACAAGCTTACTTATGTTAATTTCTATTCTTGTAGATACTTTTGAAGGGTAGACAATCAAATCAGCATTCGAGTCACATTATCCACCTGTTTTCGACAGTTTTTGGAACATTCATTTTGGATTATATGGCATGTAATAGGCTTGTTTATCATTGTTATTGTTTTGATATGTAAGTCTTTAAAGTATGATCTTAAGTGCAAGTAGTTAACTTATTATGATATATGTAAATGAAGGAAGATGTTTTTAGTACAAGTTTATAGTATATGTTATATTAAAACGTTGTGATTTGAGGTGCCTAGGATAGGCATATTGGTTGGGTGCTACTATGTGTGAATTGACATGTTTTGGTTGATAATTCATTTTGTTGTATAATTGTGTATACTTGTGGGTACCAATGAGGGTATACTGGTTAGGCACTTAGGATGGTTGATTTAGCATGTTTTAAGCATGCATAATGTCAATTTGAATAGGTTTAATGGCAGGTAAATGGATTATTTAGGGTCTAAGTAAGCTTGAAATGGTAAACTTGTCATTTACGGTTCATTTAGGTGCACACGGCTTGGGACACGCCCGTGTCACTTAGTCATGTGCCACACACGGCCTAAGGCACAATCGTGTGTTTTAACTCAGTGTGTTACACGGCCTAGTACACGTCCATCTGTCACAAGTTAGAGAGTTACACGGTCTGGTACACGGCTTGCGACATGGCCGTATGGCCCGAATCAGTAAGTCACACGGGTAGGGACAAGACTGTGTGTCTCTATTTCAAAAGTTACATGACCTGGGGCATTCCACACGGCCGTGTATCCCCTGTTTTTGAAATTTTTTATATTTTCCTAAAATTTTTTGATTTGTTTCAATTTAGTCCCGAATTGCTTATAAGTTATTTTTAGAGCCTCAACCTCGAAGGCTCGATTTAGGGACCAAATGCATATTTTGAATGAGATCAAATTATTGAATGTTATGTCGATAAATGTATTCCAATTGATCAATAATGCTCCATAAACCTAATCCAGCGATGGAGACGAGTCAGGGGGTTACAGATCTAGTCTTTGTACAATGGTGAAGTCGCTAAATTGGGATTGCTAGACCAGTGTTAAGACTTAAATCATTGGTTGTACTATGAGAAAGATAGTGGATTTTTGCTCTGGGCAAGGTCTTGTAGACGTGGACTGAAGTAAAATTGCATAAACTATCTTAGTGTTTTTCTTTATTTTATACGCACTTTTTGTTTTGTGGTTGAATCAGTGGCCATAGTTCCAAGCACTATTGCAGACACAGTTTCTATTTTGCAAAGCAAGTACCTTCTCATTTCTACAATTGGTATCAGAGTCTCTCACTTAACATTAGTGATTATCTTAGTTGATGTGCTTACTTGCAATAGAGGGGTCTTCAGCCTCATGCCCCTGATGCTCGATAGAGCAAATTATGCTTATTGGAAAGATAAGTTGAAACCTTTCATTAAGTCAACTGATGAACAAGCATGGAGAGTTGTCTTAACTGGATGAACTCATCCTTTCATTGAAGTTGAAGGAGTAAAAAATTCCAAGCTAGAGGCAACCTAGACTACTGAAGAAGAAATGACTGCTAATGACAACTCTAAGGCTATTTATGCTATTTTCAATAGAGTTCAGGTGAATTTCTAAGTGTACGGAAGCCAAGGAGGGTTGGGAAATACTAGAGACTGCTCATGAAGGGACCAATATAGTAAAACAATCTAAACTTTAGATGTTGAAAACTAAATTTGAGACTCTGGGGATGCAGAAACATAAATCATTTGAGATTTTTATACAAAACTTTGTGACCTGGTTAATCAAGCTTTTGCCTTAAGAAGTGAGTACTCGAACTCCAAGCTTCTGATAAAGGTTCTTAGGTCAATACTTGAGAGGTTCAACATCAAAGTAACTGTAATTTAGGAGGCCAATTATATCAATGCCATAAGGATTGATGAGTTGATTGGATCTCTTCAAACCTTTGAGATCAACTTGGAAGAGGCCAAGAAGGACAAATCTAAACTTAAGAAAAACATTGTCTTTTTTCAGTGGTTGAAACTATGCCTATTGAACAAATCACTGTTACAAAGGAGATGCAAGAAAAATTGGCTTTTTAGTGGTAACAACTATTCCCTTTGGATGTAAAACAACCCATGCTGAGATGGAATATTGAGAGATGATTGACCATGGACGTCGGCGTTCGTACACTGAGCAGAGAATTGTCACAAAATATAGAAATGAAAAGTGGTTTTTATTGCAAGTTTGACAGGTCAGTTATAATATTTATGTGTTGCAACGGAACATGGAGTTTTCTGAGGACCGAACCCAAGAGAGATCGAGTGGTGAGGTAAATGGAAAATGATTAAGCATGCATTTAGGAAGTCTAGCTAGCTAATGGCTAAGTGGTATGTTACAGCAATCCATAAAATGAAGTTGATTAAGCTAAATTATACCTAAGAGGACTAAACTACATAAAAACCAAAATTAAAAAAGTATTAATCCGATGAAATGAAGTGGTCGATTGATATCCATGTTTCTAATTACCTCTCGAATTGGGACTCTAAATTGCTTAAACTCCTAATTGGTTCAATTTTACCTATCAATAATCATTTTACCCAATTTGATGATTTAGACCAATTTATCTTTCGACCTCACTAGACTAAATTGGGAAAGTCAAATTATTCAGAAATAAGCCCATATTGTAGTAAACATGTAACATTTTTCTATATATTTGAACGATGAATAAATGAATAAAGTTAATTTCACATTTCACTATTATATCATTTGTGTTTCTGTCTTTCATTTTTTGTATACATAGCGAAATTGTGGCAAGAAAATATTAGCTTATTGATTATCTAAGTTCGAACTGATGATAAGTGGCACTGTAAGAACATTTATATTGTGAAAAAGATAACGTACTTCAGTAGATAACCTAAATGAGTCTGTAATCTCATAAAAGAATCAAATTGAACATTTGATTCAAATACATAAAAGGATTATTATGTCGTCTACAATTCCAATTAGTAAAATGACTAGTCTTGGCTGTCGAAGCAGTTGACTCCACGAGTAGAAAGATAAATGTACTCATTGGAAGAATTGTGACAACCCGAATTAAGGCCTAATCGGAATAGTGGTTTCGTGACCACAAATTTGAGATAGAAATAATTGTTTTATAATTATTTTGGGGTTTATGATATGATTTCATGATTTCTTGAAAATTTCGTGATGAAATTCTATGCATTGAGCGCTTAAGTTGATATTAGGGACTAAACCGAATAAATTGCAAAACTCGTGTTTTAGAAGTTTTTAGTATGAAATTACTTTGAGATATTAACTAGGAGGTCTTAAATAGCAATTTGACCAATTCCTAAGTTATGGAAAAAAGTTGGACATGGAGGGAATTTTTTTAAAGTTTAGTAGTAAGGGCATTTTGGTCATTTGTATATTAAATGAAATAAAATAGGAAAAATAACACAAAATTGGTCATCATCTTCACTAGTGGCTGCCGAAATTTTCTCTCCTCCATAGCTAGGGTTTCTTCAACTTTCAAGCTTCATAATAAGTGATTTCAAGCCCCGTTTTCAATGTTATTCACATTTTTGAAATCCCCGTAGCTCGGTTTACCTATTTCTACCATTATTTCGAGTTAGGGTTTATGTTTAAAAATTTACCCATGAATGATAGGCATGTATTTTGTCGTTTGATGGTAGAATATGAATGTTTGAAGTTAGGTGAACGATCTTTTCTAAGCGATTTTTAGCGAAAACGAGCAAAACGGCATAATCGATAAAAATACCTATTGTTCATAACTATGTGTTAGAGTGAGAATTTGATGTTTCCATAGAAGAGAAAAATGATCAGAAGGTCATTAAACATAATAATAAGGCTGAAATTAAATTTCCGAGCCTTGGGGCAAAATCATAATTTTGTAAAAGTTAGGGGGCAAAAATGTAATTTTTGTATAATGTGATTTTTGGATAAAATAAATAGTTCGAGTGTTAAATGAGCTAAATATGTTGTTATAGATCAAGAAAGGCGTGGAATCGACCTCGAACGGGGGAAGGAAAAAGTTTTGGACTAATTTGCAAAATTTCCATATTTTGCACCGAGGTAAGTTTGTATGTAAATAATACATTAATTTCATTTACATTTTTATATTTCAGCCTATTATATATATATACTAGCTGATGTTGAAGTATAAATCGACTATTGGAAGAATGGAAATAAGTAATAGAGAGAGAAATCGTGGTTGAACATTCGGAAAGATCGAATAAAATAGATGGAGCGTAGCTAGGTCACATGTATGGTGCTGAGTGCACATCATGTGTACAAGAAAGCTACGAGATACTATGTAGTAGCTAGGTCACATGTGTGATACGGGATGTATCCCATGTAGACAAGAGAGCTACGGGAGAGATAAATGTAGCTAGGTTGCATGCGTGATTCCAAGTGAAGGACAGCATGTAGACAAGAGAGCTACGAGACAAATTGGCTAGGTCGCATGAGTGGTACTAAGTGTTCACCATGTGTACAAGAGAGCCGAATTAAATGAAATATGATGGTGGGGCTGTGTGCTGAAACCATCAAGTATCGAGGATTAATCCGAATTGTTCAACGAGATGGCTTTGTGGTGACATTGTAATCATGGGCCTATACTCTTGATGTATTAAATGTGGTGAAAATTATTTGTGATATATATATATATATATATATATAAGTTAAAATGAGGTTAGTACAAAGAATGTGTGAAAGAGTGAAATTAGCATTAAAACTGTTTGGATAGTAGTAGTGATGTGATTTTGAAAAATCACCAAAAATAGAAGGAACTTAATTAGAGGTCGAATGAGATGTAAAATTAAATCTTAATTAGTCTATTTTCATATAAAAGAAACAGAGCAAGCAAAGGAATTCTATATTTTGAGATATTTACAATTGTGTGTGACTTGCTTAGAATGACTATGTGATCCCCTGTTCCAACTTTGAAAAATCATTAAAAATTGTAAAAAACAAATTAAGAAATATTGTTTGTATTCTTAAATTCCTTATTTAGTCTAGTTTTAAATGAAATAGGTTTCATGGTTATTTGAATTGTGTACTTAGAGAAATTTAATTAAGTAGTGAGCAGAGGTCGATTAGTTGAGCTGTGTAATGTGGAAACTTTAACTAATAAACTGTACTAATTGGATGAACCAAAAATTCTAGAAAAAAATTAGTAAGAATTTTTATGAGTCTGGATTCAAGGAAATTTTACAGATTTGAATTTTTAGTTTTGTAACTCGAGTTATGATTTATTTAGTGACCATGACGCAGGAGGGACAGCTTGATCAAATCGGAGTAAATAGTAAAATTAAAAATATGATATAATTGAGTTTTGTTGTAAACATATTAGATTCCTTATTTGTTATTTATATACTTACTTACTAAGCTATAAGCTTACTTTCTTTTCTCTCTTTTGTCTTATAGTGTCATCCAGCTAGCACAGGAGTTAGAGATCGTTGAAGATCCGCCCACACTATCAATACTCTTGGTATTTGAACTCAACATTTTGAAATATGGCATGTATAGTAGACTTAGTTATTTTGTTACGTGTCATAATTGTCTAGGTTTAAAATATTAATTATAGTATCAAACTAATCATTTTGTACGAAGTCTTTGAAATTGGTTTGTATTGTTAATGGCATATGTTATAATGATTCATGATCAAATTGCACGCCATATTTTTGTTTGGGTTTTATTTAATAGTATATACTATAATTTGTTAATACCTCGTACCCTGTTCCGGTGACGGATACGGGTAAGGGGTGTTACATTTAGTGGTATCAGAGCTATGGTTTAGTCGGTTCTCGGACTAATAAAGTGTGTGTAAAAGTCTAGCTATACATGCTATAAAAATATTGTGACAGTGTGGTGACTCCTGATTATTCTAAACTGTGTTTTGTTTTAATATAGTAATGGATCTGACGGAATTGCGGTGATGATCTTTGCTAATAATCGCCAACTCCGCACAAGGGACCGCGCTGTGGAAAGTAGACTGAGACATTGAGACAGGGAGATGAGGCTCGGATGCCTTTCTCCAAATGATGAACAATTGGTATACTGAGTTTATTCGAGCAAATCCAAATGCTCAATCTCCTCTACCCCCTCCCATACCTCAGACGATTCCTGTAGCTGTTCAAGGCATAGATTTGGTAAGAATGAACAAGCTTCCAGTTAACAAGATTCGAAAACAAGGGGCCAAAGAGTTTAGAGCAAAGATCGATGATAATCTCGAGAAAGCGGAGTTCTGGCTTGAAAATTCTACCTGTGTATTTGATGAGCTCTCATGTACACCCGAGGAGTGCTTAAAGTGTCTTTGTATCACTTTTGAGAGATTGACCTACCACGGTGGAAGACTTTGGTAGCAGTGGTGCCAAAAGAAAGAGTTACTTGGGATTTCTTCAAGGAAGAATTCAGAAAGAAATACATAAGTCAGCGATTTATTGATCAAAAATGGAAGGAGTTCCTTGAATTGAAGCAGGGCAAGATGTCTGTGGCAGAGTATGAACGTAAATTTGTAAGACTCAGCAAGTATGCCCAGGAATGTGAGTCCACCGAGGCCATTATATGCAAAACGTTTGAGGATGGGCTAAATAAGGACATTAAAGTGCTTGTGGGAATTTTGGAGTTGAAAGAATTTGTAGTATTGGTTGATCGAGCTCTTAAAGCCGAAGGATTGAACAAAGAAAGAAGAAAAGCTGCTATTGAGGCTCGAGATGCCAGAAAAAGGCCGATAAGCAAATCATTTCAATCTCAATCAAAGAGGTCCAAAGAGACAAACCCTCGAATGACAGTTTCAACTGGGGATTCACACAGAGATCGTGGTAAAGCATATTCGGGGTCTAAAGCTCAAGCTACTTCGGTGGCAAGTTTTGGTAATGTGCGACCTAGAAAGCCCGAGTATCAGCAATGTGGCAGGCAACATTATGGTGAGTGTTGGGGAAACGAGCGAGCTTGTTTCAGGTGTGGTTCTCGGGAGCATTTTATTAGAGACTGTCCGGAGAAAGTTAAAGAAGAAAGATTTCAGAGTGCTAGACAGAATACCACCGCTAGCAGAGGTAGACCACCGAGAAATACTGGAGGTGAGACTAGCAGTAAAACTACGATTAAAGATTTAGCGGCGATATCGGAAGCTAGAGCTCCTGCTAGAGCTTATGCTATACGTGCCCGAGAGGATGCATCATCTCTCGATGTCATTACTGGTACATTTTCTCTCTATGATACTATTGTTATTGCATTGATTGATCCCGGGTCCACTCATTCCTATATTTGCATGAATTTAGTATCTAATAAAAAGTTGCCTGTTGAGTTTACTGAGTTTACGATTAAAGTGTCGAACCCCTTAGGCCAATATGTGCTAGTTGACAAGGTTTGCAAGAATTGCCCATTAATGATTCAAGGTCAGTGTTTTCTGGCTAATATGATGCTGTTACCATTTGATGAGTTTGACGTTATTTTGGGAATGGACTGGTTGACATTGTATGATGCCAAGGTAGATTGTAAACAAAAAACACTAGAGTTGAAATGTGAAAATAGAGAAATTCTGTGGGTTGAAACAGATGAATCAAATAAATTGCCTATGGTGATTTAGCACATGTCTGCATGAAATACATGAGGAAAGGGTGTGAAGCTTATCGGCTTATGTAATGAATCTTGAGTTGCCTCAATGAAGTTTGAATCGATCAGATAGTCTGTGAATTTCGGATGTATTTCGGAGGAATTGCACAGGTTACCTCCGAACGAGAGATAGAGTTTGCCATTGATTTGTTGCTTGGTCTGCACCAATCTCGATTGCTCCATATAGAATGGCTCATTGAATTAAAAGAATTGAAGGCTCAGTTGCAAGAGTTAACATATAAGGGATTTGTGAGACAGAGTTTCTCTCCCTGGGGTGCTCCTGTATTGTTCGTAAAGAAGAAGGATGGTTCAATGAGGCTTTGCATTGATTACCGTCAGCTTAATAAGGTGACTATAAAGAACAAGTACCCATTGCCAAGGATTGATGATTTATTCGATCAGTTAAAGGGGGCCACAGTGTTTTTCAAAGATCGATTTGAGGTCTGGTTACTACTAGTTGAGAGTTAAGGAGTCGAATGTGCTGAAAACCGCCTTTAGGACAAGGTATGGACATTATGAGTTTCTTGTGATGCCTTTCGGCTTAACAACTGCTCCAGCTATAATTATGGACTTGATGAACTGGATCTTTCGGCCATATTTGGATAAGTTTGTAGTAGTGTTTATAGATGACATTCTAATTTATTCTTGGGATGAGTCTGAACATGTCGAACACTTGAGAACCATATTGCCGATCTTGAGAGAAAAGAAATTGTTTGCTAAGTTTAGTAAAAGTGAGTTCTGGCTTCGTGAAGTCAGATTTTTGGACATATAGTCTCAGGTGATGGTATTCGGGTGGATCCGAGCAAGATTTCCGCGATCGTTGATTGGAAACCGCCAAAGAATGTATCCGAGGTTAGAAGCTTTTAGGCTTGGCGGGTATTATAGACGTTTTGTTGAGGATTTTCGATGATTGCCTCTCCTATGACTAAGTTGTTGCAAAAGAATGTTAAGTTTGAATGGGTGATAAATATCGTGAGTTTTGAAAAGTTGAAAGCACGATTGATGAAGCACCAATTTTATTACGGCCGAGTCGGGAAAGAGTTAAGTAATTTATAGTGATGCATCATTGATGTGCCTTGAATGTGTGTTGATGCAAGAGGGTAAAGTGGTAGCTTATTCTTGAGGCAGTTAAAACCGCATGAGAAGAACTATCCTACACATGATTTGGAATTGGTCGCTATTGTCTTTGCCTTGAAGATTTGGTGACATTATTTGTATGGTGAAAAATGCCGAATTTTTACTGATCACAAAAGTTTGAAGTATTTGATGAATCAAAAGGATTTGAATCTGTGACAGCGGAGATGGCTTGAATTATTAAAGGATTATGAGCTAGTGATTGATTATCATCTGGGAAAAGCAAATGTAGTTGCTGACGCCTTGAGCAGGAAATCTCTTTTTACTTTGAGAGCCATGAATACGAGGTTAGCATTGTCTGATGATGGGTCAATCTTAGCAGAAATGAAGGCTAAACCGTTATTTCTTCAGCTGATTTGTGATGCTCAAAAGAACGATAGTGAGTTGCGAACCAAGAGAACTCAATGCGAATCGAGTTACGACTCGATTTTTGAGTTGGACCGGATGACTGTTTGATGTTTGAGACAGGATATGTGTCTTGAAAACGATGAATTGATTCAAAAATATTACATGAGACGTCACGGTGGTTTTTGTCGAGTTCACCTAGTAGCACAAAAATGTATAATGATTTAAAGAAGTTGTATTGGTGGCTAGGTATGAAAAGGACATTTCGAATTTGTAACCAAGTATTTGGTGCATCAACAAGTAAAAGCTGAACATCAAGTGCCTTCAGGACTACTCCAACCGGTAATGATGCCTGAGTGGAAATCGGATAAGATTACCATGGATTTTGTAACCAGTTTGCCTTTGACTCCTAAAAAGAAGGATGCTATCTGGGTAGTGGTTGATAGGTTAACAAAGTCAACCCACTTTATACCAGTATGTACCGATTACTCACTTGATAAATTAGCTGAATTATATATTGCTGAAATTGTGAGGTTGCACGGAGTACCTATGTCTATAATATCAAATAGAGACCCGAGGTTTACCTCGAGATTTTAGAAAAAGTTACAAGAAGCTTTGGGTACAAAATTGAACTTTAGTACCGCGTTTCATCCACAAACAGATGGTCAGTCGGAAAGAGTAATCCAGGTACTCGAGGATATGCTTAGATGTTGTGTTTTAGAATTTGGAGGTAGTTGGGAGAAATATCTATCTTTGATTGAATTTGCCTACAATAACATTTATCAGTCAAGTATGCAAATGGCACTGTGAGAAGCCTTGTATGGTCGCAAGTGTCGGACTCCTTTATATTGGACCGAACGTAGTGAGAAATAGATTCACGGAGTTGATCTAGTTAAAGAAACCGAAGAGAAAGTAAAAGTAATTCGGGATTGCTTGAAAGCTGCTTCAGATTGACAAAAGTCATATGCATATTTAAAAAGAAAAGAGATTGAATTTCAGGTGGGTGATAAAGTGTTCTTGAAGGTGTCACCATGGAAAAAGATTCTGAGATTTAGCCGAAAAGGCAAGTTGAGTCCGCGTTTTATTGGACCGTACGAGATTACTGAGAGGATTGGACCAGTGGCATATCGGTTGGCCTTACCGGCAGAGTTAGAAAGAATTCATAACGTGTTTCATGTATCAATGTTGCGACGTTATCGTTCTGATCCTTCACATGTGATTTCTCCAACAGAAATTGAGATTCGACCGGATATGACCTATGAGGAGGAACCAATAAAGATTTTGGCTCGGGAAATTAAATAGTTAAAAAATAAAAGTATAGCCTTAGTGAAAGTATTGTGGCACAGACATGGGATAGAAGAGGCTACGTGGGAACTGAGGAAGCTATGAGGAAGCAAGATGCGAACCTCTTTCTGGTAAGATTTTCGGGGACGAAAATCTCTAAAGGGGGGAGAATTGTGACAACCTGAATTAGGGCCTAATCGGAATAGTGGTTTCGTGACCACAAATCCGAGATATAAATAATTGTTTTATAATTATTTTGGGGTTTATGATATGATTTCATGATTTCGTGAAAATTTCGTGATGAAATTCTATGCATTGAGCGCTTAAGTTGAGATTAGGGACTAAACCGAATAAATTGCAAAACTCGTGTTTTAGAAGTTTTTAGTATGAAATTGCTTTGAGATATTAACTAGGAGGTCTTAAATAAAAATTTGACCAATTCCTAAGTTATGGAAAAAAGTTGGACATAGAGGGAATTTTTTTAAAGTTTAGTAGTAAGGGCATTTTGGTCATTTGCATATTAAATGAAATAAAATGGGAAAAATAACACAAAATTGGTCATCATCTTCACTAGTTGCTGCCGAAATTTGCTCTCCTCCATAGCTAGGGTTTCTTCAACTTTCAAGCTTCATAATAAGTGATTTCAAGCCCCGTTTTCAATGTTATTCACATTTTTGAAATCCCCGTAGCTCGGTTTACCTATTTCTACCATTATTTCGAGTTAGGGTTTATGTTTAAAAATTTACCCATGAATGATAGGCATGTATTTTGTTGTTTGATGGTAGAATATGAATGTTTGAAGTTAGGAGAACGATCTTTTCTAAGCGATTTTTAGCAAAAACGAGCAAAACGGCATAATCGATAAAAATACCTATTGTTCATAACTATGTGTTAGAGTGAGAATTTGATGTTACCATAGAAGAGAAAAATGATCGGCAGGTCATTAAACATAAGAATAAGGCTGAAATTAAATTTCCGAGCCTTGGGGAAAAATCGTAATTTTGTAAAAGTTAGGGGGCAAAAATGTAATTTTTGTATAATGTGATTTTTGGATTAAAATAAATAGTTCGAGTGTTAAATGAGCTAAATATGTTGTTATAGATCAAGAAAGGCATGGAATCGACCTCGAACGAGGGACGGAAAAAGTTTTGGACTAATTTGCAAAATTTCCATATTTTGCACCGAGGTAAGTTTGTATGTAAATAATACATTAATTTCATTTACATTTTTATATTTAAGCCTATTATATATATATACTAGCTGATGTTGAAGTATAAATCGACTATTGGAAGAATGGAAATAAGTAATAAAGAGAGAAATCCCGGTTGAACATTCGGAAAGATCGAATAAAATAGATGGAGCGTAGCTAGGTCACATGTATGGTGCTGAGTGCACATCATGTGTACAAGAAAGCTACGATATACTATGTAGTAGCTAGGTCACATGTGTGATACGGGATGTATCCCATGTAGACAAAAGAGCTACGGGAGAGATAAATGTAGCTAGGTCGCATGTGTGATTCCAAGTGAAGGACACCATGTAGACAAGAGAGCTACGAGACAAATTGGCTAGGTCGCATGAGTGGTACTAAGTGTTCACCATGTGTACAAGAGAGCCGAATTAAATGAAATATGATGGTGGGGCTGTGTGTTGAAACCATCAAGTATCGAGGATTAATCCGAATTGTTCAACGGGATAGCTTTGTGGTGACATTGTAATCATGGGCCTATACTCTTGATGTATGAAATGTGGTGAAAATGATTTGTGATATATATATATATATATATATATATATAAGTTAAAATGAGGTTAGTACAAAGAATGTGTGAAAGAGTGAAATTAGCATTAAAAGCTGTTTGGACGATGCTTGATGGCGTGATTTTGAAAAATCACCAAAAATAGAAGGAATTTAATTAGAGGTTGAATGAGATGTGAAATTAAATATTAATGAGTCTATTTTCATATAAAAGAAACAGAGAAAGCATAGGAATTCTATATTTTGAGATGTTTACAATTGGGTGTGACTTGCTTAGGATGACTATGTGATCCCCTATTCCAACTTTGAAAAATCATTAAAACTTATACAAAACAAATTAAGAAATATAGTTTATATGCATAAATTCATTATTGAGTCTAGTTTTAAATGAAATAGGTTTCATGGTTATTTGAATTGTGTACTGAGAGAAATTCAATTCGCAGTGAACAGAGGTTAGATCAGTTGAGCTGTGGAATAGGGGAAACTTTAACTAATAAACTGTACTAATTGGCAAACCAAAAATTCTAGAAAAAAATTAGTAAGAATTTTTATGAGTCTAGATTCAGGGAAATTTTACGGATTTGAATTTCGAGTTTCATAACTCGAGTTATGATTTATTTAGTGATCATGACGCAGGAGGGACAGCTTGATCAAATCGGAGTAAATAGTAAAATTAAAAATATGATATAATTGAGTTATGTTGTAAACATATTAGATTCCTTATTTGTTATTTATATACTTACTTACTAAGCTATAAGCTTACTTTCTTTTCTCTCTTTTGTCTTATAGTGTCATCCAGCTAGTACAGGAGTTAGAGATCGTTGAAGATCCACCCGCACTATCAATACTCTTGGTATTTGAACTCAACATTTTGAAATATGGCATGTATAATAGACTTAGTTATTTTGTTACGTGTCATAATTGTCTAGGTTTGAAATATTAATTATAGTATCAAACTAATCATTTTGTATGAAGTCTTTGAAATTGGTAAGTATTGTTAATGGCATATGTTATAATAATTCATGATCAAATTGCACGCCATATTTTTTTGGGGGTTTTATTTAATAGTATATACTATAATTTGTTAATACCTCGTACCCTGTTCCAGCGACGGATACGGGTAAGGGGTGTTACAAGAATGATACATTGAACTGGACTCAAGTTGAATTAATTCTGAAGCTATTTGTGAATTAATTCACTTGTGATGTTCATACTGTGACTTACTTAAATCTTGAATTAGTCACTAACCATGCGTATGTAACTCATGTGCTTTGATATAAGTGGAGGCTTATACTCTAAAGATAATTAAGTTGATAGTCGGTATGTTGGGTACATGACTTTACTAGCAACAATGAAATTCATAGCTCGACCAGAAAGTTTATGATATCCTCTCTTTGTCATTGTGTGGATTGATAAATATGAAACATTGTCACGGGTTGCTCATTCAATTTATCACAATCATTAGTTAATAATGATCATATTAATCATTAAGAAGAAAAAATGGTGACAATAAGATAAAACAAAATTCTATTGAGTGAACAGATTTAACCCAAAGGAATCAAGGATATCAAATGAGAGTAACACATATGGTAAGGTCATTGGACAAAGCAATTGGATAAATTCCTTTTGTAAAGAGTATACGATAAGGAGTTTTCAATCATGGTACTTCTTATGGATTGACTTCATGATTAAGTAAATTGTGAATTATCGGAAAAATGCTTCTTGGTATAATTCCAATTACTCGAGTCTAATTGTATATGTTCGTTTGGTCTCTTTGCTAGCTCAACAAAAGTTCGATCGAACTACATTTGAATTAGAAGAAAATTCTAAGACTTTGGGAATAATTTATTGAGTTGATTTATTCAATGTGGAAATAAATTAGGTGGTCGTGAGAATTGTTCAACTAGATAATTTAATTAAAGAATTTTCTTGAAAATTTAATTTGAAAAATCTCAGTGATTTTTGAGAAAATTAATTTTGATAAAGTAAAATTAAATTAATCAAATTAATTAAAATAAATATGATATTTTTAGAAATCAATTTTCAACTCAGACAATTAGCCTAATGGGTAATTGAACTTGAAAATTAGACCCGAGATCGAAAATTGAACTTGAGTACCAAAACTCGGGACCAAAATCCAAAAACTTGTTGAACCGGGAGACAATTATTCTCATACACTTGAATTTAAGAAAAGTTCTAAAGAGAAATTTTGTTGAAGAAATTATTTTAGAAGACTAATTGGTTGAAGCATCCATCCTAGACGAATCATAAATGTACGATTTTGATTAAGTGTTTATTACTTTAGATAACACAACCAAGTTCTTATTTTTTGAAAAAAATTAAACTCTGGTATTCCCTAAAACCTATTTTCCA
Source organism: Gossypium arboreum (assembly GCF_025698485.1). Lineage (NCBI taxonomy): Eukaryota > Viridiplantae > Streptophyta > Magnoliopsida > Malvales > Malvaceae > Gossypium > Gossypium arboreum. The sequence continues at coordinate 7,321,198 of NC_069081.1, forward strand.
CTGCATTTTCTAGATCTAATTTTCTAATAATTAGTCTCAGAGCTAGGTTATGTTCTATTTATAAGTATAAATAAGTAATCAAAATAGATTTCTCTTATTCTTAAATGATTTGATTACATAGAAAGTGGTATTCTTTAGATCTTATGCATGTTTAGAGTTATATATGGGAATAGATACAATATTATATATTTGTTATATAATTGTTATTTTAGCCAATGATGTAAATTTTAGGAAATATAACGTGGACTATCATCTCCACGTAAGACTGTTTGTTTTCATAGAATTCTTGTAAGCTAGAAATAAAATAGGACTTAAATGTAATTTTTCTAAAAAGAGTCCATGATGAGGACAAGATGGAGTGATAGCGGTTGAAGACTTAAGGAACACCTTTATGCTGAAAAAACTATATAATTTTGTTTTTCATTTATTTTCTAAAAATTGAACCATGGAAACCTTGACCGACAATTTTATTTTAATTACTCATCTATTTATATATCTCTTTTATATTTTTTATAATACTTATATTATGTTATATTATAATTGTGATATATATGTATGAGATGATCCACAGTTGATCGATTAAAAAAATAAGATGGTAATTTGAAAATACATGTACTATATTTTTTCATTCATGTCTTTTGGTAATTTGATTGCTGTGAGAAGTGTAATAAGAAGGTGCATGTCTAAGATTGGCTTTGGTAAGGAAAGACTTGGTTTTTAAGCTGTCAAATAAGACTCACCTCCTTTTCTTGGGACTCTACATGATTCACTATTCACATTCACTTCTTCGGCTTTTCCCTTGAACGAAAAATTATTTATTTTTATGATTGATTGATTCTTGTGAGTGAATAAATGAATGTGAATATTATAAAATTGTCATAGCATGCTATCCATATATTGGAAGCATGTTATATAGGTTAGGTAAGAACGCCTCTAGGACTATTTTGTGATCATTTTTGAAATCTGGGATAAAAAAATATTTTATGTTTTTTAAAATATTGAGTGAGAGAAGGTCCTTGAACAAAACCTACGGCCTTCATTGATGGTTCCTAAGAGATAGTATGATAAAGTTTCGAGCCGGTTCCTACCCTGGCCACCTCCCAAAGTAAACTTTATCGTGTGGGTTCATTAGATGAGATTTCCTTTTAAAGACAACTAGTCATGCATGAATTTCAGTGAAATTGTCCTAAGATGATTCACAAATGAAAGCATGTTCATGATGGGTGTTGAGTTAATAGTTACACTATAACACCTTATATCGACCTAGTTGTAAAGCCAGAATTTCAGGAAGTCACGCCACCGTCTCATTTCATACTCATAGTAAATTGTCACATTATTAATATATTATTCTCTTTATCAGTGATCTTATAAATTTTTAGTCAAACATATATCAGTCATCATTAGAACATATCAAACATACTTTAAATAATCTTATACTAATAATTAAACATGCATAAGGTCTATTTAACAAAATTTCAAAACTGTCACGTAAGTATCGATACTGACACTAGGGTATCGATATTTTCTTTAAGTGGTATCAATACCAACTGGAAAAACGATACTGAACTTGCATTTTTGTTTCTCAATTAAAAGCTAAAGTTTCTAAACCTATCAGTACCTACCACGAAATACCGATATTTTAACCTTGAGTATCAGTACTCGAGCAAAGGTATTGATACCAAATCTCTATTCTGATTCACTACATGTTTCAAAACACATATGTATCGATTTTAAAACATGATTATCGATACCTCTGCTTCAAACCTCAAAAATGCACTATACATAAGCAATTAATCCATTCCAATTTAGTTCCTAAACACCATACATCAATTAGTTTGACAAATAATCACTCAATGACTTAGTTAACAGTTCAATATTGCAAAATCGTGTTCGAGCAAGTAACGTCAATCCATCCTCATGTTTATGAAACCAAGCAAAACAATAACATGTAATCTTTATAAACCAAACCAAAAACCAGCAAAATGTCTAGAAGTTAACATGGCTATAAACAAGTCTACCACATTTTCTTATTCCCCAAAAGATAAATAAATATAGAACACCTATGAAATAACAAATAGACTTGCTTAGATCACCTCTCGAAAACCATATCGCTCACACCAGCACACAACTAATCTACAATGGTTTAAAAGGAGTGGGTGAGTTTAACAAGCTTAGTGAATGCCTAGAATAACTACCATGTAAACAATTCATCAAGCATAATTGAAACAACCATATAGCACAACCTTAACAGATCCAACACTTGTGTCATAATATTCCTACTCGTGCATTATTTTTCAGTTCTTTTACATGGTAAACATATTCACTTTTCAGCATATATCCTATTACACATATAATCACCTAACATTCAAGCATATATCACAATACTCATATAATCACATAACATTTAAGCATATATGACAATACTCGTATAATCACATAACATTCAAGCATATATTACAATATACATTTAATCTCATAACATTTAAGCATATATCACAACACTTGTATAATCACATAACATTCAAGCATATATCACAATATCATAGAATCTCATAACATTTAAGCATATATCACAATACTCAAAAGCATCTTTATAGATAAATTGACACTTAAGCTATGAAACGTAAAAGTGAGCTCTATCATAACTCATCGGATATACGAATCTCCAACACACTACATAGACTCATAGAGTTAGACATGTCCAAAAAGTGAAGCATAAAGCTAACACTCTCCAACACAACAAACATGTCCCGTTGAATGGAGCTTAGCTCACATTCCCTTATCTCTCCAACATGTCTTAGGGCTTCAATGCCCAAATCACAAAACACATATAGGCAAGTACTCACAATCCTATGGCTTACCAACTATATCCAACGGTCTCATAAGGTCATAAGGCCAAAATATCCATATTTACACAATTTTAATTATTGATTTAATGCACATTATCTCTGTTCATATTCATCAATTCACATCACATCATGTACGCAATGCATACTTATCGGATTCACATTGAATTACACTTAAAGTGCCACAATAATGCTCATTAAGCCATAACTTATCCAACCACATATGAGTGAATTAAAATCAATTTATCACATACGTAATGTAACAACCCGATTTAGAACCTAATCGAAATAGTGGTTTCGGGACCACGAATCCGAGTCAAAAAAATATTTTTAAATTATTTTCCTTGTTTATTTTGTGTGAATTTACATCTGTGAAATTTTCATGATTTAATTTTATCATTTAGGTATCTGATTAAATGAAAGGACCTAATTGCATAAATTGAAAATTAGCTAGTTTTAATTTTAAGGACTGTTTTTGTAATGGCTTCTTAAATGGAAACACTCATGATGCAAAAAGTCCAATTTTTTTTCTATATATATGTTAGTGGACGGCATTAGCTAAGTTGAATGTATATTTTTATTTAATATGTATAATATATATATGTTATAATAATAAAATGTATATAATTATATGTATATAATATAAGTTATGAGTTAGAAACCATGTGCATGTGACATGGACGAATATGTCCTTGGCTTATAAGCTTTAGTTGTTAATTTTAAAAAGGGTAATTTAGGAAGCCAACCTTTAATTTATATAATATATGTTATAAAATAAAATAAGCCTAAGTGCTCTTATAATATCATCATATCCAAATATAAACAAAAGAAGAAAAAAAAAAAAAGAGAAGAAACTAGGTTTGGCCATCTCCAAGTTCAAATTTAAGGTTCATTTTTAGTCGGTTTTTTATAATTTTTACGTTTTTGAGATCGTTGCTCCAAGTACTACAAAACCATGTTTAAATTTTTAATTTTGATGAATATTTTGAGTTATGCCATTGATGAGAGCTTGTGATTTTTATGGTTTGATGGTGAAATATGAAAGATAGGTGTTGGGTTAATATATTTTATATGGGAATTTTTGATGATTTTGAGTAATTAGGACTTAATTGTAAAAATAAAAAAGTTGAGGGAATAAATTATGAAATTTATGGAAAATATGGTCTTGTATGTATATAGGGAGCATTCGGCTTAATTAGAATGTAGCCAAATTTTGTGTATTTTGTGTTTTGTGCAATAGGGACTAAATTGTAAATGTTAGGGGTAAAATGGTAATTTATCTATTTATGTGTTTTTAGACTAAATTGAATGAAAATATGTTTGAATGAGCTTAATTTGAATATTTTTAGATCAAGAACTAAAGAAATCGGATTTGGATCGGGGAAAAACAAAAGTTGTCGACTAGTTTTTGATTCCATTTTGTACCATCCGAGGTAAGTTTATAAGCAAATAGACGTGTTTATTTGGTAATTAAATGTTATATTTATATGCTGTTATGAAATGTGGAATTTTAATATGCTATGGCGAAAATGATTAAATTTGACTACTACACTTCCGAGTTCAATTCGATGAGATTCTGACGTCCTAAGCCTGTATGAACCTTAGGAATAGCTAGGATACATATGTCATCGATATGTGATTTCGATATGTATTTACGAGTAAGACCCTTTCTGGGACAGTAGTTTCGATTTGTGGTTACATGTAAAACCACATCTGGGAAGTTGGCATTGTATGATTTATGTTATTATCCGAGTGTCCTATCCAATTCCGAATTGTTCATCGGGCAGTGATAAGGTATATTTAAATATGTAATATGAGCCATGTGACAGGTATGAATTAAATTGTTACCAAGTCAAGGTAATGACAGTAAGTAATTAATATTCAATATAATGACTTATTGAATGAGTACGGTGAAATTATATTATAGTAATCAAAATTGGTAAGGATATACATAAATGAACTGTAATTGTCTTCTAATGATATGTGTTGTGGTTATTAATGGTACTAACTACATTCAGCCATTTGGTTAATGTATATATAATGATATATATTATTATACGTGAGTAGAAGTTATGAATATAAGTGAAATTGATTGCTTAATGATATTTTGGCTTTGTAAATGAAGTATTTATTACTTGGGTTGATTTCATAAGCATTCGGTCAAGGTGTGGATTTTGTATAAGAATGAAATATCATGAATGAATGTGGTAGGTTAAGAATAAATATATTCATATCAAAGTGGTTGGGTTAAATTTATTATTGGGATAGTTATATTATTAGTTTGTTTATTTGCTTATAGCTTACTAAGCTATAATAGCTTATCGTGTGAATGTTTATGTCTATTTTATAGATTCTTTTTGGAAAGTCAAGTTACAAGCTTGGAGATCGTCTGCGAAGTTCATCACACTATCTACTATTTTGGGTACCTTTATAAATTAAATTCGAATTATGGCATGTATAGGCTAAAGTGTGTTTTGGGATGATAAATTTTGGTTGTGTATAAAGCCATGCGAAATTGGCTAATTAATATGTTTGAATTTAAATATGCTGGGCATGGTCTATGTTAATTATGGTTATAAGTTGCATGCTGTGTATGCTCATTATATAAGGTAAATGTTGGATGTTTGGACAAGGAGCAGTGGTTTTAAAAGGTTTGTGATTGTTTTGACTATGATAATTCGTAGGTGAAACATGCTCATGTACTTAGTAAAAAAGAAAATGCTTTTTTTATTTAATAAGGTAATACTTATGGCTTGGTATTTTTATTTTTGATTTTGAAAAGGGTTAAAGCTCATAATAATATATTATTTATTTCGTAAAATGTAAATGTATGAATGGTGTGTGGATAATTGTTTTCATGATTGGATAGCTGATCAACTTGAATAAGGTATTTTATACAATTGTCTTTCGGCATGTATGTTCATGAAAAATTTAGAAATAGACTATATATATGATTTATTTAGTAGGAATTCTAATATATGAGATGGGCATATAATATGTTGGATTTAATTAAAGTCATGCATGTGTACTTGCATTTAAATATGATTGCAGTAATGATGATGTGATACGCATGAATTTAGTAATGCATATTACCATATCAATCAAATAGAAATATGTACATTTAAATTTTCATGAGTGTGATTACTTATGTAAATTTACTGGTCATATATATAAGTTCGCAAATCTGTATAAATCATTTATATTAGTCGAATGGACTAGAAAATGAAATGAGTTTATTTATAACCGAAAGTTAATATTATTTGGTAATGATGTGTGATATATATATATATATATTAGAGATTCGTATAAATTGTTATTTTATTAGTGTTGCATATATGAAATTGTTCTTGTGATATGTATGCTATTAATACATATGAACGATATACTCAAATATATCGATGATATGAAATGTTCAAATTAAGAGTTGTAATAGCTTTTGATTTAAATCTTAGTCAATTTTCGAGAAATATTCATGTGATTATATAAAATATTTTATTTAATTGTTCGGAATTGCGTTTTATTCTATAACGCCTTATGATCTTATTCCAGCGACGGATACGGATTAAAAGTGTTACACATAACCTATTATGTTAACATCACATTCATAATTCAACACATACGTACTTACCGGTTTTTACACACTTTCACTGCACATTTATATTGCTAACACAACATCATCACTATTATTTGGCATATTTAACATGCACACAACACAATACAATTCACAATAGTCATCACGCATGTCTCATATCACAATATCACATCATAATAATCAATCCATAAATATTCTCATAATCACATAATTTACCAAAAAGAAAACAAGGGAAATAGAAAACTTACACTTGGAATTTCAAGTAGGGGTTTAGACTACAGCTAAATTTCTAAATAATACATTGAATCATGTCCACAAGCAATTATTCCAAACACTCACCAATTTTGCTTTTGTTGAAAAGCCAAAAGCTCAAACTAGCTATTCCTTGCCTTTATCACTACTCGTAGAAGGTCCTACCAGTTCCAACATTTCAACAAAGTAAATCACACAACACAATCAACATTCAGCCAATGACTCAATTAAAGCAACCAAAATGCAAGTCTAATCTATATTCCTCTAACTGATGAGTAACAGCATCACTTCCCTTTTTAACACCACCCTTAGCAAAAGAGTCACCATGACTTGATCCACGACCCCTAGATGCAGGTACAGACCTCTGAGAAGAAACAGGGGTAGCATTATCATTTTTCGGACACTCTCGACCAAAGTGCTCTGTAGATCTACAGCAAAAACAAGCTCGAGTTAGCTTCCAACATTCACATCGATGCTTTTTCCCTCATGTTCACAATTCGAAATGTCAATGTCCCTAGATAGACCTCGCACACTACCCATAGAGACAGTCAGTTTTCGATCACGATTTCTATCAAATCGGTCAGACTTAAAAGTCGATTTCCAACCACTACGTAATTATTTAGTTTGTTTACATTGTGGATGCAAGCTAGCAGCTCCAAACCATTTTTGAGTAATGCAAGTAACCTCAACCTTTTTATCAAGACCCAAAGCTTGTTCTACCATCTTTGCCCGTTCAACTAGATCAGCAAACTATGTGATTCGATGCGAAACCAACTGTACCCGAAGCTCATCACGTAGTCCACGCAGAAATTGTTTACAACTTTCAATTTCGGATGGCACAAATTCAACAACATACTTACTGAGTCGTAAAAACTCTCGTCCATAATCAACCACTGTCATCCTGCTTTGCTTTAACAGTAAAAACTATTATTTCCAATCTTCAAGATACAATTCTCTGGCGTATTTCTTTTGAAATTCCTTTTGGAAGGATTCCCAATTGGTCCGTTTGGTAGGTACATGGCGTGTTATTGATTGCCACCATTTATGTTATTGATTGCCACCATTTATACGCTTCTTCTTACAGTAAAGAAATATCACAAGTTACACTTCCACGCGGGTTGCATTCAAGTTGTTGTAAGACACGTTTAGTGGATTCAATCCAAACTTCAGATGCTGAGAGGTCTACCCCTTTCAGTCCTTAGAATTCAATCACACCATATCTCCGCAATTCTTTTATTAGATCCAGTCGAACAGTAAGTACAGGCACTGTAGCAGAAGTAGTTCCTGCAACTCACTGGAGTGCATCAACAATAGCTTGAAGTAAATTTGAATCACCTACTCCATCATTATTACCTCGATCAACATTATGTCGTTGAGCACAACTAGGCTAACATTCGGTGTTTCCAACTCAGTTTCCTCATAATCCTCTATATACTCATCACTAGAGTAAAACTCTTGTTCAACTTCATTATCAGATTCATTTGCCATCTTTTAACTAAAAAATAGAAATAATCATAATCAGCATCCAAACCCTGACTCAACTCTACTCGACTTTGGCATGTACCTCTAGACTCAATTCTAAGCTCGATTTAGTCCGAGAATAGACTAAACTTGTAGCTTTGATACCACTAAATGTAACACCCCTAACCCCTCTCTATCGTCAGATTAGGGTCACGGGCATTACTAACCAATCAGAATATTTAATTACATCATATGTGAAAGTGCAAGCCAATTGTTAACATTACATAATACAGAGAATAGATCATGCCAGTTTAATACTACCTTATGAGTGTCTTATACATTCGAGTAAAGTGTCATGCTATGCAATGCTAAACTTGGTCTTTCACTATCTACACTTTTATCACTGTTTATCCCCTCTTGAAAGCTACAAGTTGGATACATGACAAGACTATTACAATTATTAGCATAAGTAATGAACCATACTCTGACTACTACTATCTTCGATGATATTAGTTGAATGACCTATTTCAGCTAATTCAAGTTTGCTATTTCAATCAAAATCAGAGTAAAATACTTTTATAGTCCTTAATACAAGTCTACAGGTCCCTAAAAATAACCTATAAACAAACAGGGACTGATTTGAACTAATTCTAAAAGTTTAGGGAAAATCTCAAAAAAACCTAGAAACAAAGGTCACATAGCCGTGTGGAACGCCCCAGACTGTGTGACTTTTGAAGTTGGGACATCATAAACCATAATTTATACATATTTTTACCCAATGCTTGGCGTATTTATGAATGATTTCTCCTTGGTTTTAGTGAATTCGATGCTCATAATCCTTTAATTTCATGTTTTATACTCAGGAGGGCTTAGGATAGAAAAAAGAGAAAGAAACAGGCCAAAAACGGATAAATTGGGCCTAAATCATTATTTCAAATGGCTTAGGCACTTACACACGAGTACTCCACACGCCCGTCCGTGACACACGGGTAAACCACACACTCGTGTGTCATAGCCGTGTCGACTAAGAACCAACTCAGTATTGCACACGGCCTGAGCAACTTCACACGGACGTGGCACACGGCCGTGTCTCTACCGAGCCCAAGCCTAGTTCTATTCGAAAAAGGGCACTTTTGAGGGTTTTGAAGCATTCTAAAGCCTATATAAACCCCCTAGAAGATAATTAGAGGGACACACAGAGTTGGAGGTGGAAAATACTGGCGAATAGCCATCGGAATCACCTCAGAGATAAGATCTACATCAAGACTGAAGATTTCCATCCAATTTCCTAGAAGTTTTTGGGTTTCTTTATGTTTTGTTGTTTTCCAAACTTCGAGATGTTTTCCATTGTTATTATGAACTAAACCCCCTAAATACCTAAGGGAGATGAACCCTATGACGAATCTTATTACTATTTGAATTATATGATAAAGACTTATTCTTATACTTAATTTTGAGTTCTAAATTCTTGTTTTAATATTCCAGGGTATTAATTTAGGTTTTGATGTGCTTAATCAGTGGAGTAAAAGTCATTGTTTAAGAGTAGATCATTCATAATTAAGCGGAGTTGAATGCAATCCTAGAGATAGGACGACATAAATCTGTCGGATTAGAGTCAAATCTAATAAGGGAATCCATAAATCGAGTTAATGCGACAATAGGGGTTTTAATTAGAAAGAGATTTCAATTAATCAACCTAAAGTCAGTTGTTCTTAGTCTTGAGAGAGATATTAACATAAATTAGGGAATTCTACGGATTAAGTTAGGTGAATAAATTGTCTAATTCAAAAGTAATAAGTGAAGTCTAGGTGGATTCTTCCTTGAGTATCGTCTTCTCCATCGGTTTTCCCTAAAGTATTTTCCAAATTTCATCTTTGTCGTAATCTTAGTTAATTAGATAAATAGTTTTAGTTTAAAAAAACATTTTAATTTTTAGGCTAGATAATAAAAAGATAGTAATTACTAGTACTTTTAGTCCTCGTGAATACGATATTTCCGGTCTCATCATAACTATACTATTGTTCGATAGGTGCACTTACCTTAAGTCAAATTTTTAGTTAGTTTCACGATCATCAAGTTTTTGGCGCCGTTGCGGGGGACTATGATATTAGGAACGCTTAATTTTTATTACTTTAGCCATTTTTTTATTGCAATTTAATTTTATTTTTGCTTAAATTACTAAATTTTATTTTATTTACTTCTAACAAGTTTTTATAGTTTATGACTAGAAGAAACCCGTTAGGACCTCTACTTTTTGATAGTGAAACCGAAAGCACAGCCCACAGAAATCGAAGAAAGAGAAGGCAAAGCCTACGATACATAGAGGAAGGGCAAGAGGACGATATTCAAACCACAATCAAGGAGATAGCTGGTAATCAAAATAATTCGCTACCTCTTGTGGCTGTTGCGAACCCAGTAAATCAGGATCCGGCTCCTCTACTATGTATGATTATGCTAAACCTACTTTAACAGGAGCTGAATCGAGTATAGTTAGACCTGCTATTGCTGGAAATAATTTTAAACTGAAACCTAACACGATTCAAATGATACAATAGTTTGTTCAGTTTGATGGTTTGCAGGATGAGGATCCAAATACTCATTTAGTGAATTTTCTGGAATTCTACAACACTTTTAAGATCAATGACGTTCCTGACGGTGCCAGTCGCCTTCGGTTGTTCCCAATCTCATTGAGGAACAAAACTAAACAGTGGTTAAACTCGTTACCACGAGTGTCAATCACTACTTGGGAACAAATGACCGAAAAATTTTTACTAAAATATTTTCCGCCAGCTAAAACAGCTAAATTAAGGATTGATATTTCTTCTTTTGTGCAGATGAATCTAGAAACTTTTTATGATGCATAGGAGAGATACAAGGACCTATTGAGAAGGTGCCCTCACCATGGATTACCTTTATGGTTACAGGTTCAGACTTTTTACAACGGTGTGAACCTTCAACAAGGCAACTTATCGACGCAGCCGCCGGTGGAACTTTAAACAACAAAACACCTGAAGAGGCTCATAAATTTATTGAAGAGATGTCATTGAATAACTATCAGTGGCAAGTCATGAGAAGAAAGCCGACAAAAGCAGCTGGTGTTTTCAACCTCGATGCGGTCAATATGCTATCAAACCAGGTAGAACTTTTAAATAAAAAGATTGATGGTTTATATGGTTCTATTTAGGTACATGCAGTGATGAGGTGTGATTCAAATGGAGGAATGCACAACCCAGATTATCCATCCTTCAACCCTGGCACCGAGGAGGAACAAGTCCACTATATGGGTAATAACTCTAGAACTCAAAATAACCCGTATGGTAACACTTATAATGCAGGTTGGAGGAACCATCCCAAATTTTCGTGGGGTGGTCAAAGAAATCAAAGGCCACAACATCCTTCGGGTTTTCAACAACCACCTTACCAGCAGGAAAAGAAACTGAACCTTGAGGAGATACTAACGAAATTTATAGCGGTATCTGAAACACGTTTCTAAAACACCGAGATAGCTCTTAAAATCAGTAAGCATCAATTCAAGGGCTCAAGAATCAAATAGGCCAGTTGGCAAAGATGATTTCCGAACGACCACAAGGTAGCTTGCCAAGTAATACTAAAAATAACCCAAGGGAGTAGCTTAATGCAATTACTGTTCGAGATGAAGAAGGGTTAGTTGAACCAGAACCAGAACCGAAACACAGATTTGTGGTAAGTAAAGGTAAAGATGAGGTGGACTACAGTGAGCAAAAATCAGTAAGTAGAGAATATAAACCTCGTGTACCATATCCCAATGCGACAAGGAAAGACCATACAGACGAACAATTTGGTAAATTCCTTAAATTATTAAAGAAATTACATATTAACTTATCGTTTATTGAAGCTCTTTCGCAAATGCCAAACGCAGTTAAATTTTTAAAGGAGCTTTTAGCAAATAAGCGGAAGTTGGATGATACGTCGCATGTGAAGTTAAGCGCAGTTTGCTCAGTCATTCTACAGAATAAGCTACCCAACAAATTGAAACATCTAGGGTGTAACACCCCGTACCCGAGACCGTTTCCGGAGTCGAACACGAGGTGTTAACGGACTTAATTCATTAATTAAACAGCTCATACAATTCATTTTAAAATTTCTAGACAAGCTGGCTAACTGCATCACGGTCGCTTTAAAAATCATATCTCGAGTTACGAAACTCGAAATCCAATTCCGTAAATTTTTCCTGAAACTAGACTCATATATATATCTACTAATTTTTTTCTAGAATTTTTGGTTGGGCCAATTAGTACAGTTTATTAGTTAAAGTCTCCCCTATTTCAGGGTTCAACTACTCTGACCTCTGTGTATTACGAATCAGATATCTCCCTATACAGACCTTGAATGACTATTCCGTTTGTCTCTAATAAAACTAGACTCAATAAGGAATCTGTACATATAAAGCGTGACTTCTAATTATCTTTATAAAATTTATGGTGAATTTCCAAAGTCATAACAGGGGATCCAGAAATCGCTCTGGTCCTGTTTCACAAAAATTTAAACATCTCATAAAATATAGCTCATATACCTGTTTCGCTTATTCCATATAAAAATAGACTCATCAAGCTTCGATTCCATAACTTATTCATTATTTAATTCCATTTCTACTATTTTTAGTGATTTTTCAAACTCACGTCACTGCTGCTGTCTGAATCTATTTTATGGTAAATTTTACCTATTTCATGGTTTCCATGGATTAGCTAGCAATTTGACATACATAATACCAAATATGATCATGATTAGCCATTCCAATGGCTAATCATTACCAACATTTCTATTTCCATACCACTCAATAACCATATCATAAGACCATACATATAAAATGATTATAATGCTATACATGCCATACTCAAAATATACAAGCCATTATGCCAAGATGGTATACGGATAGTGTGGCGTGCCTCCGACCGTTTCGATTTCGAGCTGGCTTGTCAACACTACAAGGAATGAAAAGGAGGAGTAAGCATAAATGCTTAGTAAGCTCACATGCAAATAGCAAGTAACATAACCATATAAGCAAATATAAAACATCATTTGCATAATCATCAACAAGACATTCATATCACCTTTTCATTTATCATCTTACCATATTGTTGTTATATCGAGTTTTCAACCCGAGGGTTAAGTACATACCTGTTCAAAGTATCCATTTCACAACACTTACCAATACGTCCCTTTCATCTTGAGTATTCCTCCATTTGAGTAGAACTTTACCCGTTGAACACATCGAATATAATTCGGATACATGGAAAGTTTGCACATAAGTGCCACATATGTAGCCAAGCTACCATGTAACCCGCCCATAAGTGAACTCGGACTCAACTCAACGAGCTCGGGCGTTCGCATCCATAAGTGAACTCGGACTCAACTCAACGAGTTCGGATGCCTAGTTACATCTCACGAACTCGGACTCAACTCAACGAGTTCGGACGCTCGCATCCATAAGTGAACTCGGACTCAACTCAACGAGTTCGGATGCTCAACCATCCTAGTGACATGTCACTTGTATCCTAATCTATTCCTAAGGTTCAAGCGGGCTTTTTTCCTCGATCTCACATCTTTGCCGTCTTCCACGGAATATCGAAATCGATACTTGGTGATAGTTCATACTCATCAAGTAATTCACATAATTACATATTATCAAACAATTATCACAAGTATAATATTTCATAATAATTATCATATCATTTAAAAACATTAAAACATTTAAAATAATAACTATGTTACCAACATTTACATATGAACTTACCTCGTATGCTAAAATGGCTATTTTACCATTTTGTCCACAACTTGGTATTTTCCCCATTTTAGCCAATTTCAGTTTTCCTTGCTCTATCATTTAAAATATAGTCTAATTAGGACTCACATTATTCAAATTGACCCAAAATCATATTTTGGAAAAATTACAATTTTGCCCTAAACTTTTGCATGTTTACACTTTTGCCCCAAAGCTCGTAAATTAAAATTCAGCCTATTTTCTTATGTTTTATGACATGCTGATCATTTTTCCTTCTATGGCAACATCAAATTCTCACTCTAACATGTACTTATGACTATTAGGTATTTTTACCGATTAAGCCCTTTTGCTCGTTTTCACTTAAAACCGAGTAGCACAAGTTGTCTAACATAATTTAAAACCTCACATTCTATCATAAAACACCAAAATACACAAATTTCACCTATGGGTATTTTTCCAAATATAAACCCTAGGTTAAATTATTGCTAGCATAAGCTAAATCGAGCTAGGGACTCCAAAAACGTAAAAATCATTAAAACGAGGCTAGAACGGACTTACAATCGAGCTTGGAAGCTTGAAAACCCTAGCCATGGTTTCTCCTTGCTATATTCGGCCATGGGGTTGAAGATGAGAAAATTGGCTTTTAATTTTGTATTTTAATTCATTTTACCCTAAATGACCAAAATGCCCTTACTACTAAACTTTCCAAAATTCCATCCATGTCCAATTTTGTCCATAGACTTAGAAATTGGTAAAATTACTCTTTAAGGACCTCTAATTAATAATCTAATTCAATTTTATGCAAAATACTTCTAGAACACAAGTTTTGCAATTTATTCAATTTAGTCCCAAATTTCAAATTAAGCACTTTATGCATAAAATTTCTTCACGAAATTTTCACACAATCATGCAATCATATCATAGACCTTAAAATAATCATAAAATAATTATTTATATCTCAGATTTTGTGGTCACGAAACCACTATTCCGACTAGGCCCAAAATCGAGATATTACAACTCTCCCCCTTCGAGGATTTTCGTCCCGAAAATCTTACCGAAAAAGTGGTCTTCACTTTTAATCTCATATTTGGTGTCAAGAACTTGCACTTAGACTGTACCTCCAATACATCTCTTCAATTTCTCATATGATCTAAAAGCTTACAGCCTCAACTCTCAACTGTTCTTAAATTTTCAACCCTTCTTAATTTCCCATGATATCATGACATAAAACCCGGATCTCAACTTGATTTAATGGAGACCGAATTCCAAGAAATCCAACAATCAAAGAGACCGAAATTCCATGAATCGATGAGTAGGAATTCATTCAATACAGATGTGATTTATAGATCTCGCCAAACATTTAACATTAGGATACATCACATTTTCCTCTTTCCGCCATAGAAATAATTACGATATGGCCTCAAGAATAATCCTTCTCATTTCCATCCCAATATCAACATTGACAAGGATAATTTTGATAGATCCCAATGCTCGGCTTTAACCCTTTAACAACTCCGATTTTATGTAACATCGGATGCTCTAAACTATCACATTACCTCACCGTCTTGAAACACATCACAATTCATACAACAATACATTCTTGAAAGTCGAAGTCTTTGCTCAATGTAGACTAGTCTAGTTCGGATGCTTGGTTACCAATATTCTCATCTATCCGAACTCTGTCAACATGTAATAAACTTTTAGCTTTCACAAGATGGAAACCTTATCATTCGTAGTGACTTAAACTAATATTCAACTCTTTCTAATAAATATAGACTTCTCGTTCAAACTATTTACTCTTTTATACGTACAAAATGAAATTCTATTATCGACTTGGGAAAATAATCCGACATAATTGTCACATGAAATCTTTCAAATAAATAATTTACCATACCGACTAAAACTCGCTTTTATCACCTATGCCTTTACCGATGTCAAATCCTTACATAGAAATTAGAAAAAATCCCAATACTAAAATCACCACATTACCAAGATCAAATTAGAAGTATAGTCATATTTGACATGATTATCACGAAATGAAGAACGATTTTTGAACATGAGTCGTAATTGACAAATTATGGAACAAAGATAACAAGAAAACCGAATAAAGAAATCCAAGATAGAGAAACCCGAATAAAGAAATCCGAATAAAGAGATCCGGGATAAAGAAACCCAAGATACGATACTATGCCGAGAATCGAAAACCAAATTCATAGAGAAAATACAGAATACCGATAATTCTTCAAAGAAAGAAAGTCCAAAAGAAAACATCATTTAATCCCACTGAAATCAAATATAACAAGATCAATATATCTTCCCATACATATATATCGATGAAGCATCAAGTAGAAGAAACAGAATCATAATATCATATGAATTCTCTCATCAATTCTTATCGATTTAAATGAAATAGAATACCCGATAAAATAGAGCAATATAAATTATAAACCAATCAGACTACCAATGCTTTCATCCAACACCGAATTAGAAGACATTCCCATATAACAAGAATTTCTTCGAAGATCAATAGCCATAGAAATATTTACGAACGGGTGAACACATAGAACATCTCAAAAGAGATCGCTAAATCAATCCGGTCATAATCTGTCACACTCGGATAATTCACATTTGAAATATCATTTCCCCAACTAGTTCTGCCGTCACAAATTTTATATTAAACCATTCACTAAAAAGGCAAATTCGAATAAATTTCGATTTACACTTTTCTCGACCTTGCACTTGAGTAATTCGATTTACCAAGGAGAATTCCTTTTCTAACTAGGACAGTGCATAACTCCAATAATTTTTACGTCAATCCGATACTTTCTGGCTCTGACTTTACTTATCAGCTCATTTTCAATCTTGAATTATACTTATAATTATTCTATCACTGAACTCTTTGGGTTCTCAACCGAAAACTTATTCAATACAAATCTCATGAAATTCCATTATAAGTACCACTTTGGTAAGGGGGAGGGGTTGTAGGACCCCTGACTCGACTTTCTTATACATACACATATGACACAACTTCCATCATCATAGTAACATCATCAAAATCATGTCATTCATTCATGTTGGCTTACACCAATTTTCCTATTGTCCCATTTAGACAATATACTTATGCATACATTCTATGTTTTCTAGACAGCTTTACTTATCCATTCAATTAATTAAATTAATTCATGCTCATGACATTATATAAGGCCAAACAAACATAGATATTTGCATCACTATCACAACTTTCATTTCGTGCATCATCATGTACATATCATTACAATCATATAATTCAGTCCAACAATTTAACATAGATAAGTTCATTTCATTATAATCTTTTACCTCATAAAAATTATATACCATTAACATTCATCAACATTCGACATCCAATCAAGACAAGGACATTTTCATTCGTATCATAATATTCTGACCTTTATTCATACCTCTACTACTTTCTATTTATTCCGTTCATCTTATCAAGTAAGCCACATACACTACATCATATGAGCATTAAGCAAATATGAATATTTATCACAACATGAACTTTCATCTCACATATTATCACATATGTATCATAAACCTTTATTCATACTTTTCTGAACCGAGACTTATCATAATCATAATTTTACTCAAATACCTTTACTTAACATTGAACATGGTTGGCGCAGCTCGGTTGGAGAGTACCCTATCTAAATAAGACGGTACTTATACGCGTCGGAAGACATCACACTATCACAGATCAGTGACATGTATAGCTAAACTTTTACACATGCTAGGTTAGTCCGAGAACCGACTAAACCTGCTCTGATACCACTAAATGTAACACCCCGTACCCGAGACCGTTTTCGGAGTCGAACACGAGGTGTTAACGGACTTAATTCATTAATTAAACAGCTCATACAATTCATTTTAAAATTTCCAGACAAGCTGGCTAACTGCATCACAGTCGCTTTAAAAATCATATCTCGAGTTACGAAACTCGAAATCCAATTCCGTAAATTTTTCCTGAAACTAGACTCATATATATATCTACTAATTTTTTTCTAGAATTTTTGGTTGGGCCAATTAGTACAGTTTATTAGTTAAAGTCTCCCCTATTTCAGGGTTCAACTACTCTGACCTCTGTGTATTACGAATCAGATATCTCCCTATACAGACCTTCAATGACTATGCTGTTTGTCTCTAATAAAACTATACTCAATAAGGAATCTGTACATATAAAGCGTGACTTCTAATTATCTTTATAAAATTTATGGTGAATTTCCAAAGTCATAACAGGGGATCCAGAAATCGCTCTGGTCCTGTTTCACAAAAATTTAAACATCTCACAAAATATAGCTCATATACCTGTTTCGCTTATTCCATATGAAAATAGACTCATCAAGATTCGATTCCATAACTTATTCATTATTTAATTTCATTTCTACTATTTTAGTGATTTTCAAACTCACGTCACTGCTGCTGTCTGAATCTATTTTATGGTAAATTTTACCTATTTCATGGTTTCCATGGATTAGCTAGCAATTTGACATACATAATACCAAATATGATCATGATTAGCCATTCCAATGGCTAATCATTACCAAGCATTTCTATTTCCATACCACTCAATAACCATATCATAAGACCATACATATAAAATGATTATAATGCTATACATGCCATACTCAAAATATACAAGCCATTATGCCAAGATGGTATACGGATAGTGTGGCGTGCCTCCGACCGCTTTTTCGATTTCGAGCTGGCTTGTCAACACTACAAGGAATGAAAAGGAGGAGTAAGCATAAATGCTTAGTAAGCTCACATACAAATAGCAAGTAACATAACCATATAAGCAAACATAAAACATCATTTGCATAATCATCAAGAAGACATTCATATCACCTTTTCATTTATCATCTTACCATATTGTTGTTATATCGAGTTTTCAACCCGAGGGTTAAGTACATACCTGTTCAAAGTATCCATTTCACAACACTTACCAATACGTCCCTTTCATCTTGAGTATTCCTCCATTTGAGTAGAACTTTACCCGTTGAACACATCGAATATAATTCGGATACATGGAAAGTTTGCACATAAGTGCCACATATGTAGCCAAGCTACCATGTAACCCGCCCATAAGTGAACTCGGACTCAACTCAACGAGCTCGGGCGTTCGCATCCATAAGTGAACTCGGACTCAACTCAACGAGTTCGGATGCCTAGTTACATCTCACGAACTCGGACTCAACTCAACGAGTTCGGACGCTCGCATCCATAAGTGAACTCGGACTCAACTCAACGAGTTCGGATGCTCAACCATCCTAGTGACATGTCACTTGTATCCTAATCTATTCCTAAGGTTCAAACGGGCTTTTTCCTCGATCTCACATCTTTGCCGTCTTCCACGGAATATCGAAATCGATACTTGGTGATAGTTCATACTCATCAAGTAATTCACATAATTACATATTATCAAACAATTATCACAAGTATAATATTTCATAATAATTATCATATCATTTAAAAACATTAAAACATTTAAAATAATAACTATGTTACCAACATTTACATATGAACTTACCTCGATGCTGAAATGGCTATTTTTACCATTTCGTCCACAACTTGGTATTTTCCCCATTTTAGCCCAATTTCAGTTTTCCTTGCTCTATCATTTAAAATATAGTCTAATTAGGACTCACATTATTCAAATTGACCCAAAATCATATTTTGGAAAAATTACAATTTTGCCCCTAAACTTTTGCATATTTACACTTTTGTCCCAAAGCTCGTAAATTAAAATTCAGCCTATTTTCTTATGTTTTATGACATGCTGATCATTTTTCCTTCTATGGCAACATCAAATTCTCACTCTAACATGTACTTATGACTATTAGGTATTTTTACCGATTAAGCCATTTTGCTCGTTTTCACTTAAAACCGAGTAGCACAAGTTGTCTAACATAATTTAAAACCTCACATTCTATCATAAAACACCAAAATACACAAATTTCACCTATGGGTATTTTTCCAAATATAAACCCTAGGTTAAATTATTGCTAGCATAAGCTAAATCGAGCTACCGGACTCCAAAACGTAAAAATCATTAAAAACGAGGCTAGAACGGACTTACAATCGAGCTTGGAAGCTTGAAAACCCTAGCCATGGTTTCTCCTTGCTATATTCGGCCATGGGGTTGAAGATGAGAAAATTGGCTTTTAATTTTGTATTTTAATTCATTTTACCCTAAATGACCAAAATGCCCTTACTACTAAACTTTCCAAAATTCCATCCATGTCCAATTTTTGTCCATAGACTTAGAAATTGGTAAAATTACTCTTTAAGGACCTCTAATTAATAATCTAATTCAATTTTATGCAAAATACTTCTAGAACACAAGTTTTGCAATTTATTCAATTTAGTCCCAAATTTCAAATTAAGCACTTTATGCATAAAATTTCTTCACGAAATTTTCACACAATCATGCAATCATATCATAGACCTTAAAATAATCATAAAATAATTATTTATATCTCGGATTTTGTGGTCACGAAACCACTATTCCGACTAGGCCCAAAATCAGGATATTACACAGGGAGTTTTATGATTCCTTGTTTAATTGGTAGTTTAGATGTTAATAATGCATTGGCAGATTTAGGGGCGAGCATTAATGTCATGCCCTATAAAATGTTTAAACAACTAGGTCTTGGGAAACCCAAACAAACTAGAATGAGCATTCACTTAGCAGATAAAACCATTAGATTTCCTAGGGGTATCATTGAAGACACACTTTTCAAAATCGATAAATTAATATTTCTAATTGATTTTGTTGTTCTAGACATGGAAGAGGATAGTGACGTGCCTTTGATTTTAGGATGACCCTTTTTAGCAACTGCTAGAACTATTATTGATGTTGGTACAAGTAAACTCACACTTCGTGTGGGTGATGAAACAATCACTCTTCAAGCTCGTAATTCAAGTAACACATTGAATATTGAAGGTGGTTGTATAAATCATGCTACTAATACTGATCATGTGGTGCAACCTTCTTTGCAGGAAACACGTTCAAAGAGCATAAATGAGTCATGTTGAAGTAACAACAAAGGACCCATCTATGAAGAGCAAAGGCTACAGATCGAGGAAATAGATGAATGGTAGACACAGAAATCGAGAAGACATGATAAACCAAAACCACGCAATGGTGAACTCAATGTTTTATCAAATCAACTTAAGGTTGGAGACAAAGTACTATTAGATGTAGCAGACCCTCTTATTGCCACTTCTGAACCTAATGGAGCAATCCCTTTTACGGTACTTAACATTTTCCCATACGGTACAGTCGAGGTAACTCATTCCAAATTCAGCACTTTAAAGGTAAATAGTACTCGTTTAAAATATTATTTTGATAAGATTGGTAGCAGGAATGAGGAGTGTAAACTCCTCGAACCACCATGATCATGCGAATGAGAGGAAAGTCAAGCTTAGACTCTAAATAAGCGCTTCTTGTGAGGCAACCCGAGCACTAACACCACTAACTAATTTTATTTTAGCTATTTTAGTATTTTTATGCAGGTACAGTGGGCCACACGGCCTGGACACACGAGCATATCCTTGTCCATGTGAAACCAAGGCTAAAAATTCCCCAAGTATCAAGCCACACGACCATGAATTCGATCCACATGGCTGTAAGATATGGCCGTGTGAAGCACACGGCCGGGACACACGGGCGTGTCCTAGGCAGTGTGAAAACTGGAGCAAATTTTTCAAATTTAAATAAGTCAGGGAGCTACACGGGTAAGGAACACGGCCGTGTGTTCAGACACAGGCATAGAAGAAGCGAACAACATCACACACGGTCGTGCGATACGACCGTGTATACCACACGGGACCGCCACACGGGCGTATCCTCAGGCCATGTGATGATTAAACGTTAAATTTTCGCTTTAAACACGGGCGTGTGACACGGTCGTGTGGCTTAACATGGGCTTCACACGATTGTGTGCCCTTTTTAAACCCCCAACCCTAACTTCTTCTTCTTCTTCTTCTCAAAATTTCTTCCCTCAAACCCTAGCCACCGCAGCCTCCCTCCCCCCACCATCTGGCCACCCCTAGCTTCCCCTTCTTCTCCTCTTTTCTTTTCATCCTTCCCCTATCACTTTCTTCCATTTTCTTCTCCTTTTCAACTCTTCCTCATACCTGCAACCCCTCCCCACAGCGCACCAAACGGCTTTACCCGCCACGCCCGTGCCTCTTCCAACGCCGCAACATCAGCAAGTAGCACCTTCGTCCATCCCGACCTTCACCCCTACCGTCTCTCCACCATCCGACCATCACCTCTTCACCTGCGTCGGTTACCCTTTTTTACCCTTTCTTTTTCTTTACTATAATTATTTATTTATATTAATTAGTATTAGTGTCTCTTTATTTATTTTTGTTATATTATTTTCAATTATTTTCATTAGCATTAATCTTAATAATAAATAATCCTGTTTGTCTTAATATATTAGTTCTTGTCCTTTTTCAAGTTATAATTGAGTTGTATTACTATCCTATCGTTGCACTATTCCCTGTTTCTATCACTTTTTACGACTTTGTCTTATAGTTTTAGACTTAGTTATTTGGTTTCTTTTTTACTTCTTGATCAATGATGACTCAAAACTCTAATTTTTACATATTTTTAGTCTCTACACATACTGTTTTAGGAGCTAAATTTTCTTTAGGATTATTTGGATTTTATTTTGTGCTAAATTATTTATTGATACAGCCCTTTTATTTTGACAGGTACAACATGACAAACACAAGAGGCAAGAAGACTGCTGTCCGCGCTTCAAAAAAATGGAAGGGTCGTGGTGCAACCTCCTCGAGCGCTTCAACTGAAGCTCGCCACCCTCTACTTCGGTTCTCGCCAAACCCATATGAAGACCTGTTTTAGCTTCTTCGCATACGACAGCTAGGTGTAGGCCGATGTATCGATTGGGCCGCTTTGGAGTAGGTCCAACTTGCTCACCTTGTTCGCTTTCATCTCAATACTACCTCGTGGGATCGGTTCTTTTCAATTATCGAGCCAACCTATTCAGAGTTGACATTGGAATTCTGCACTACTTTCCACCTACAGCACGTGATGAATACACATGACGAGGCTGGTACTATAACTTTTAGACTTGGTGGACTTGTCAGGCATATGAGTGTACCTGAGTTTAGAGCTACTTTGGGCCTCTTCAAGTAGGAGTTCATGGCTTCAGAGAATTTTCTACAGCTTCACCATCACATATACTATTCACCATCTTACTGTTGGACCGACCTTACAGTGAGCATGGTTCCCTATGACGCCAATCGCTCGAAGGCGACGTCTTCTTATAGAGCACGGCGACTAGCTATGTATTTGACTTAGCCTATTTTATCACATTTTCCTTTCGCTACCAGGCGGATCACCATAGGAGGGGCCCCATTTTCCTTGGTCCTTCTTGACTCGCCTAGCTCAACATTTCGGCCACCTTGACACTCCAGAGATGTCATCGACACTCACATTAGTTGGCCAGATGTCTCTACAGGGAATTTCCAGCATTATCCACATGGGGATGATAGAGCGACGCCATGGATTCAACCCCTCTCAGTACTAACTCGTTCAGTCTGATGACCAAGATGAGCCAGAGGGCATTACTGATGATGTCCCTCCCCCTCACGAGGATCCACCACAGCCATCGCCATCGAGTCATCGACATACTACCTCTACTACGAGCCTTTGAGGAGTGTCGTTCGAGAAGTTTACTGATTTCTGTCAGTATTGTGCTCAGAGGTTCAACAGTCTTGATGCGAGGTTCGACAGCATCGATGCCACTCTTCGACAGATTTGCCACCACCTCCACATATCTCCTTTGGCACCGCCAGTTCATGACACCGATGATGAGGACCATTGAGTCCATCTATTTTATTTTTATTTTTATTTTTATCTTTATTTTCATTTTATCTTTCTTTTATTTATTTTTGAAGACTTATGTTTTTAGATTTTGAACTATGTTTATCTTAATGGTTATTATTGAGTAAGCCTTAATTCTCTTCCACAGTGGTGTTTATTTTCTTATTAGTAACTTACAATCATGTCTCCCATTAGTCATATCTACAAATCCAGTCTTCGCTATTCCAAGGATTTCATCCAAAAATTCAGGGTAGTTTCGCTTTTCTCCCTTTCTTTTGATATTATGCTTATATTAATATTACATATCTTTGTACATTGAGGACAATGTACATCTTAAGTGTAGGGAGGTTTTTTATGTGATTATAAAAAATCCCTGAATTTTTATCCTGTTCTCAAATAATTTTCTCATATCAGTATTAAAGTGAATTCTGATTGATTTATGATTTCTATTATGTTTTTAAAGTAAATCATAGGTAACTGTGCATTGATTGTTTAAACTTTAAGACATTAGAGAATCGAGTATGATAAGTTGAAACTTTTGAGAAATAAAATTGCTAGGTTGTTTCCCTGAATTGAGGTATTATCTTGAAGTTTTGAGTTTACAAGGATTGACATCAAATACTTATAATTTTCGTGAGATTTTGAGCCTTTTAAAGCATATATCTTTCTTGCTCACTGATTTTATTGGTTATGAGTGTGTCAACATTGACTTGTTATTCTAGAACTTGCATCGATTATACATGTCGAGACCACACCCTTGATTTGATAAACTAAAATGATAAAGGCACTTAGGTTTTAACCCATTTACCCCATAAAAAGCCTACCCTTATAATTAACCCTTAGTGAACCCCTTTGAGCGTAACAAACTATTTTTTGAATTTTACCCTAAATTTTAACCCCTATATCATACTTTTTGATTCCTTGAGAATATTTCCTAATTTATTGAGTCCCTTTTTGTCAAGATTTGATTTTATTAATTGCCTAACTATTATCTTTCTTTCGAATCTTATAATTTTCTCTCATACAATTATTCTTATTTTAAAAAAAACATACATATTGGTAGTAATTCTTTGTTTTTGAGCTTAAGTATTTAATTTCATATTCTAAGATAAAGCTCATGTTTATTCAAGTGATGTTAGTTATTTTTCCAGTTAGGTAATTTATCAAGTTAATCTCGATTCTAACCATTTCTTTTTCAGCCTTTATCTACACCTTAACCCAAAGCCCCGTTACAACCCTTCAAAGACCTTTTGATTTGTGTATGATCTCATTTATAGTGGTAGAGATTTGATTTTCATGCAAGCCTATGGTAATAACTTTTCATGTTTGACTAATGAGTGCTCAATCATTGATCCTTAAACACATTGAGTGATTTGAGTGAACCTTTAGTGAGGATGTCAATCAATGTCAATTTGGAATTAAAGATAATTACTTAGATAAAGGCGGATGCCTATAATTTTATGATTAAAATGATCAACTTTGACTATTTAAAGCTTTAATGTTCTTTTAGTTAAATTTTCAATGAATGATCACTTGTGAATTATTTTGAAACATTATTGATGAGAATTATAAGTTGAGAAGAATTCATTTTGATTGTGAATTGAGGATTTTGCTTGAGGACAAGCAAATGCTTAAGTGTGGGGATATTTGATAAACCGTAATTTATACATATTTTTCCCCATGCTTGGCATATTTATGAATGATTTCTCCTTGGTTTTAGTGAATTCGATGCTCCTAATCCTTTAATTTCATGTTTTATACTCAGGAGAGCTTGAGATAGCAAAAAGAGCATGAAACGGGCCAAAAACAGACAAATTGGGCCTAAATCATTGTTTCAAACGGCCTAGGCACTTCTACACGGGTGCTCCACATGCCCGTGTGTGACACATGGGTAGTCCACACACCCGTGTGTCATGGCCTTGTCGACTATAAACCAACTCAGTATTGCACACGGACTGAGCACCTTTATATGGGCGTGGCACACGGTCGTGTCTCTGCTGAGGCCAAGCATAGTTCTATTCGAAAAGGGCACTTTTGAGGGTTTTGAAGCATTCTAAAGCCTATATAAACACTTTAGAAGTTGATTAGAGGGACACACAGAGTTGGAGGTGGAAAATACTCGCGAATAGCCATCGAAATCACCTCGGAGCTAGGATCTACATCAAGACTGAAGATTTCCATCCAATTTCCTAGAAGTTTTTGGGTTTCTTTATGTTTTTTTGTTTTCCAAACTTTGAGATGTTTTCCATTATTATTATGAACTAAACCCCCTAAATACCTAAGGGAGATGAACCCTATGACAAATCTTATTACTATTTGAATTATATGATAAAGATTTATTCTTATTCTTAATTGTAAGTTCTAAATTCTTGTTTTAATATTCTAGGGTATTAATTCAGGTTTTGATGTGCTTAACCAGTAAAGCAAAAGTCCATGTTTAAGAGTAGATCATTCATAATTAAGCGGAGTTGAATGCAATCCTAGAGATAGGACGACATAAATCTGTCGGATTAGAGTCAAATCTAATAAGGGAATCCATAGATTGAGTTAATGGGAAAATAGGGGTTTTAATTAGAAAGAGATTTCAATTAATCAACCTAAAGTCAGTTGTTCTTAGTCTCGAGAGAGCTATTAACATAAATTAGGGATTTCTACGGATTAAGTTAAGTGAATAAATTGTCTAATTCAGAAGTAATAAGTGAGGTGTAGGTGGATTCTTCCTTGGGTATTGTCTTCTCCATCGGTTTTCCCTAAAGTATTTTCCAAACTTCATTTTTGTCGTAATCTTAGTTAATTAGATAAATAGTTTTAGTTTAAAAACACACTTAAATTTTTAGGCTAGATAATAAAAAAAATAGTAATTACTAGTACTTTTAGTCCTCGTGGATACATGATCGCGTTATTTCGTGAAAGGTTTTAAATATTTATAATTAATCGTTCTTGAAACTAACTATTTTCGCGATGTAGGCAAGTGTACCTATCGAACAATAGTATAATTTTAGCAAGACCGGATTGTTGAACCCAAATGAACTAAAAGTACTAGTAATGACTGTCTTTTATTATCTAGCCTAAGAATAATGGGGTTTTGTTTTTAACTAACTAATTATCTAAACTAAGAACTCACAAAGAATAGAATTGGGGAATTGCTTTTGGGAAAATCGATTGAATGGAGACAATACCTAAGGAAAAATCCACCTAGACTGTGCTTGTTATTCCGGCTCCGAATCGGACGATTTATTCATTTAACCTGTTCCGTAGAGATCCCTAAGTTATGTTATTATCCCTATTCAAGACTAATAACGTCTAATCCCTAGATTGAATAACCGATACTTTTCTCTAATTAACACTCTAGGGTTGCATTAACTCAATCTATGGATCCCTTTATTAGGTTTCACCCTAATCCGGCAAAATCTTGTCACCCTATATCTAGACACGCAATCAACTCCGCTTAATTATGATAAACATACCCTTAGTCAGGGTCTATTCCTCCTCTGAATAAGATCTTATCTTGAATCAGTCTCCTGGGATATCAAAACAACAATTAAGAACACATAATTAAGAACAAGTTAAATATTTATCATACGATTCAGAAAATAATAACAATATTCGTCTTAGGTTTCATTCCCTTTAGGTATTTAGGGTATTTAGTTCATAACTAAATAAGAAAACATCTCATAAAAATAAAGAATACAAAACATAATGAAAACCCAAAACTCCTGAAGAGGAATTGAGGAGAGATCTTCAGTCTTGATGATGAATCTGGCTTCCGAGATGAATCAATCGGCTTCCTTGGAGTAATTCATTACTCCCTATTCTGTGTGTCCTCTTTTCTCCTCTTCCAAGGTGTATTTATAGGCTTTGGAATGCCTATGAGCCCTCAAAAGTGGCCTTTTCCGAATTGGATTTGACTTGGGCTCAGCAAGGACACGTCCGTGTCACACGCCCATGTACGATTACTTCAGGCCGTGTTCGAGCCTGTTAGAATGGCATGGACGTGTGCTATACCCGTGTGAGTCGTGCTTCGATTCTACCAGATTGACACTACCGTGTGGTCTGCCCGTGTGAGGAAGTCCAGACCGTGTTAAGTTCTTACTTTGGCCTATTTTCTCTGTTTTTGGCCCGTTTCTTGTTCCTTTCGCTCTCCTATGCTCTCCTAAGTATAAAACATCAAATTAAAGCATTAGGAGTATCGAATTCACCAATTCTAATGGAAAATCATCCATAAAATACGTTAAACATGGGGTAAAAATATGTATAAATTATGGTTTATCAAATACCCCCACACTTAAGCATTTGCTTGTCCTCAAGCAAAGTTCTCAACTCATAATCAAAATAAATTCTCCTCAACTTATAATTCTTATCGATAATATCTCAAAATAATTCATAGGTAATCATACATTGAGAATTCAACTAAAAGAACATAAAAGTTTCAAACATTCCAAGTTCAGTATTTAATCATGCAAACATAGGTGTCTCTCCGCATCTAAGTAATTACCTTTGATTCAGAATATCACAGAGTTTCACATCCTCACTAAAGATTCACTCAAATCACTCGATGTGTTTAAGGACAATAAATGAAACACTCAATAGTCAATAATGAAAAGTTATTACCATAAGCTTACATGAAAATCAAATCTCCACCACTATAATTTAAGATGATACATCAATCAAAAGGTCTTTAGAGGGTTGTAGTGAGGCTTGGTAGGGGGTGTGGTCACAAGCTAAAAGAAAGGGTTAGAATCAAGATTGAATTGAAAAATTGCCCAACTAGAAAAAGAGTTAATCTTCACTTGCGTACAATAGAGCTTCTCTCAGAATATTAAATTACAGATATGTATACATAGTGGTTTTTTTTTAAGAACAAGTTAATTATTCACAGACTAACTTATTACAAACAAGACATAGCTAAGCAATTTCTTCAACTCAAATCTCGACAAAAATAGGGATCAAATTTAGGGGATTTCAACAATAATGGGTTAAGGGTAAATATTGAAGTTGATACAAAGAATGACTTGTTAGGTTCAAAGGGGTTTACTAAAGGTTAATTGTGGAGATAGGCTTTTCATGGCATGTGTGAGTTAATCCTAAGTGCCTTAATCATTTTGATATATCAAATCAAATGGTGTGGTCTCGACATGTATAATCAAGCAAGTTCTAGAATAACAGTTCAATACTGACGCACTCAAAGCAATAATAAAAGTGAGCAAGAAAGGATTAATAGATGCTCAAAAGGCTTAAAAAGCTCACAAAAATTATGGCTTTTTGATGTTTAGACTCGTGAATTCAATTTCAAAGTAATACCTAGACTTGGGGAAATAACCTATAATTTTAAATTCTTAAAAATCAACTCATCATGCTTGATTCCCTAATGTCTTAAAGTTTAAACAATCAATGCATAAATGCCTATGTTTTAATTCAAGATATATCAATCAAAATCATAAATCAATTAAAATTTATCCTAAATATGATATGAAAGCTTTTCAAGAGAACAAGGCAATCATTCAGGGATTTTTCTGATAATGAAATAAATACCCCCCCACACTTAAGATGTACATTGCCCTCAATGTACAAAGATAGATATTAGAGTATATAAAATTAAGATAGGGAGAGAAGTGAAACTTCTTGTATTAAGAATGGATGATATTCTTGGATTGACGAGATCGAGTATTGGAGATAATTCTGGATGGCAAGCTTGACTCTAAAGGTCAGCCATTTTTAAAAAAGTAAAACAAATGAATCTTAAAAAAAATGAGTCTTAAAAACTTAATGAAAGAAAAAGAAAATAAAATAAGATAATTATTCTAATTTTTCAAGTGGCACGGCCGGTGCACACGCCCGTGTGGTTTGTGTCTCATCCGTGTTCATCGCGAATTATGATGTCGTCACACGGCCTTCTCGCACGCCTGTGTGTATAGGCCGTGTGGCTACAAGATCGTGTCGCACAGCTGTGTCTGGCGTGGTTCGCTTCTCCTACGGTCGTGTAGGTTTGCGTACGCCCGTGTCATTCTGATAGTGTTGTCCACGGGTGCTAGACACGGACATGTCGCACGCCCGTGTTTATTTGGCAGATTCGACCACAGCCATGTCGCACGGCCGTGGCATTTTATCATAGCCCGTGTTTGGGGAAATCTTCTACCCTGTTTCTGCACGGCCATATCGCACGGCCGTGTTTCTATCCGTGTTGGTCACACGGCCTTAAACACGCCCGTGTGCTTGGCTGCGCCTTTGTGGAAACACTTGTATTCAAGATTTCTATTAGTAAGTTAGGAGTTAAATACCAAAATTTAAAGAAATTAATACTGTTAGTGCTCGGGTTGCCTCCCGAGAGGCGCTTATTTATAGTCTAAGCTTGACTTACCTCTCCGTTGTATGATCATGGTGGTTCGAAGAGTTTATACTCCTCATTCCTGCTATCAATATCATCAAAATAATATTTTAATCGGGTGTTGTTTACCTTAAAAATGTCAAACTTGGGATGACTCACCTTTACCGTACCGAATGGAAAAATATTGAGTACCATAAGAGAGATTTTCTCATTCGGTGTGGTAGTGACAATGTGGGGATCTGCGGCATTTAATAAGACCTTATCACTAACCTTAAGTTGATTTGGAGAGGTATTGGGCTCGTTTTGGCGTAGTTTCGGTTTGTCGGGTGTTCTTGGTTTGTGTGTCCGCCATTCATCGAGTTCCTCGATTTGTAATCTTCGATCTTCATGAATAGGTCCTCTACTATTTCCTGAGAATGACTCGTGTGCTTCCTTCAGACTCATTTTCTGCAAAGTAGGTTGCACCATATTGTTAGTTTTAGTAGAATCGGTTAAATGATCACCTTCAATTCCTGATGTGTTGCTAGAATTGCGAGCTTGAAGGGTGATTGTTTCGTCTCTCACCCAGAGTGTGAGTTCACCTGTGCCAACATCAATGATAGTTTTAGTAGTTGCTAAAAAGGGCCTTCCTAGTATTAAGGGAGTGTTGCTATCCTCTTCTATGTCTAGAACAACAAAGTCAACAGGAAATACAAATTTATCGATTTTAACTAGCACATCTTCAATAATACCCCTAGGGAATCTTATAGTTTTATCTGCTAATTGAATGCTCATCCTAGTCTGTTTGGGTTTCCCGAGACCTAGTTTCTTAAACATTTTGTAAGGCATGACGTTGATACTAGCCCCTAGATCAGCCAATGCATAATTAACGTCTAAACTACCAATTAAGCAAGGAATCATAAAACTCCCTGGATCTTTTAGTTTGTTGGGTAGTTTATTTTGGAGAATGGCTGAGCAAACTGCGTTCAGCTCCACATGCGACGCTTCGTCCAACTTTCGCTTATTTGCTACAAGCTCCTTTAAAAATTTCATTGCGTTTGGCATCTGCGATAGAGCTTCAATAAACGGTAAGTTAATATGTAATTTTTTTAAGAGTTTAAGGAATGTACCAAATTGTTCATCTGAGCAGTCTTTCCTTGTCGCATTGGGGTATGGCACACGAGGTTTATATTTGATAGTCACTAGTTGTTTTTATTATAATCTACCTCACATTGACCTTTGCTTACCACAGTTTCGTGCCTCAGTTCTGGTTCAGGCTCAACGACTCCTTCGTCATCTTGAATATTAATTGCGTTAAGTTGTTCCCTTGGGTTAGGTTCGATATTACTTGGCAAACTACCTTGTGGTCGTTCGGAGATTAGTTTGGAAAGTTGGCCTATCTGAGTCTCGAGCCCTTGGATCGACGCTTGTTAATTCTTAAGTGCTGTCTCGGTATTCTGAAAATGGGTTTCTGATACTGATATGAACTTTGAGAGCATCTCTTCAAGATTTGGCTTTTTTTCCTATTGGTAGGGTGGTTGTTGGTAGCCTGGAGGATGTTGTGGTCTTTGATTTCCTTGACCGCCCTACGAGAAATTTGGGTGGTTCCTCCAACCTACATTAAAAGTGTTACTATATTGATTGTTTTGAGGTCGAGGATTATTACCCATGTAGTTTAATTGCTCGTTATCCATGTTGTGGCGATAAGGTTGGTATTCCGAATGGTTTGTTCCACCGCTACTTGCTTCGCACTGCATTACTGGGTGAACTTGTGAAGAATTAAGAAAACCATCAATCTTTTTATTTAAGAGTTCTACCTGATTAGAGAGCATGGTGACTGAATCGACGTTATAAATGCCGGCTATTTTTGTTGGCTTCGTCCTCATGACTTGCCACTGATAGTTATTCAGTGACATCTCTTCTATAAACTCATAGGCATCTTCTGGTGTTTTATTGTTGATGGTTTCGCCCGCCGCTGCATCAACCATTTACCGAGTCAAAGGATTCAGACCATTATGAAATGTTTGTACTTAGAGCCAAAGCGGTAACCCATGGTGAGAGCACCTTCTCAAAAGGTTCTTGTATCTCTCTCATGCATCGTAGAGTGTTTTTAAATCTATCTGTACAAAAGAAGAGATATCATTACGTAATTTAGTCGTTTTAGCCAGCGGAAAATATTTTAGTAAAAATTTTTTGGTCATTTGTTCCCAAGTAGTAATTGACCCTCGTGGTAACGAGTTTAACCACTGTTTAGCTTTGTTCCTCAATGAAAAGGAAAACAACCGAAGACGAATAACATCATCAGAAACGCCATTGATTTTAAATGTATTGCAAAATTCCAGAAAGTTTGCTAAGTGAGCGTTGGGATCTTCATCCTGCAAACCATCAAATTGAACAAATTGTTGTATCATCTGGATAGTGTTAGGTTTTAATTCAAAAGTATTTGAAGCTACAGCAGGTCTAACTATACTAGATTCAGTTCCTGTTAAAGAAGGTTTAGCATAATCATACATAATGCGTGGAGCAGGATTTTGATTAGCCGCGATTGCAGGAGGTAGCTGATTGCCTTGGTTTTCAGCCATCTCTTCGGTTGGGGGTTGAGTATCGTCTTCTTGCTCATTCTTCGTGTATCTTAAGCTTCACCTTATTTCTCTTTGGTTTCTACGTACTGTGCGATCGACTTCTTCGTCAAAAAGTAATGGTCCCGACGGGTTTCTTCTAGTCATAAACTATGAAAACCTGCCAAGAGAAGGAAAAAGTAAGTTAATAAATAATAATTAAATTAAATTAAATTGCAAGAAAAATAAATGGCTAAAGTAATAAAAATTAAGCGTTCCTAATATCTTAGTTCCCCGGCAACGGCGCCAAAAACTTGATCGCGTTATTTCGTGATAGGTTTTAAATATTTATAATTAATCATTCTTGAAACTAACTATTATCGCGATGTAGGTAAGTGTACCTATCGAACAATAGTATAGTTTTAGCAAGACCGGATTGTCGAACCCAAAGGAACTAAAAGTACTAGTAATGACTGTCTTTTTATTATCTAGCCTAAGAATAATGGGGTTTTGTTTTTAACTAACTAATTATCTAAACTAAGAACTCACAGGGAATAGAATTGGGGAATTACTTTTGGGAAAATCGATTGAATGGAGACAATACCTAAGGAAAAATTCACCTAGACTGTACTTGTTATTTCGGCTCCGAATCGGACGATTTATTCATTTAACTTGTTCCGTAGAGATCCCTAAGTTATGTTATTATCCCTATTCAAGACTAATAATGTCTAATCCCTAGATTGAATAACCGAGACTTTTCTCTAATTAACACTCTAGGGTTGCATTAACTCGATCTATGGATCCCCTAATTAGGTTTCACCCTAATCCGGCAAAATCTTGTCACCCTATGTCTAGGTGCGCAATCAACTCCGCTTAATTATGATAAATGTACTCTTAGCCAAGGTCTATTCCTCCTCTGAATAAGAGCTTATCTTGAATCAGTATCCTGGGATATCAGAACAAGAATTAAGAACACATAATTAAGAACAAGTTAAATGTTTATCATACGATTCAGAAAATAATAATAAGATTCATCTTAAGTTTCATTCCCCTTAGGTATTTAGGGTATTTAATTCATAACTAAATAAGAAAACATCTCAGAAAAATAAATAATACAAAACATAAAGAAAACCCAAAAATCCTGAAGGGGAATTGAGGAGAGATCTTCAGTCTTGATAATGAATCCTGCTTCTGAGATGAATCAATCGGCTTCTTTGGAGTAATTCCTTACTCCCTATTCTGTGTGTCCTCTTTTCTCCTCTTCTAGGGTGTATTTATAGGTTTTGGAATGCCTATGAGCCCTCAAAAGTGGCCTTTTCCGAATTGGACTTAACTTGGGCTCGGTAGGGACACGCCCGTGTGACATGCCCGTGTGCGATTACTCCAGGCCATGTTCGAGCCTGTTAGAATGGCACGGGCGTGTGCTATACCCGTATGAGTCGTGCTTCGATTCTGCCAGATTGACACAGCCGTATAGTCTGCCCGTGTGAGGAAGTCCAGGCCGTGTTAAGTTCGTACTTTGGCCCATTTTCTCTGTTTT
This sequence comes from Gossypium arboreum, assembly GCF_025698485.1. NCBI lineage: Eukaryota > Viridiplantae > Streptophyta > Magnoliopsida > Malvales > Malvaceae > Gossypium > Gossypium arboreum. Next base: position 7,355,407 of record NC_069081.1, read on the forward strand.
TGGCCCGTTTCTCGTTCCTTTCGCTCTCCTATGCTCTCCTAAGTATAAAACATGAAATTAAAGCATTAGGAGCATCGAATTCACCAATTCTAATGGAAAATCATCCATAAAATGCGTTAAACATGGGGTAAAAATATGTATAAATTACGGTTTATCAATACAATATTTCCGGTCTCACCATAACTATACTACTATTCGATAGGTGCGCTTGCCTTAGTCAAATTTTTAGTTAGTTTCACGACCATCAGGACACACGGCTGTGTCCCAGCCCATGTAACTCACTGACTTGGGTCACACGGCCGTGTCAAAGGCCGTGTGTCAGCCCGTGTGGAAACTGCACCTATACGATTTTACAACACATTCAGAACACATGCTTGTATGTATTGCCTGTGTGTGACACACGACCGTATGACAAACCGTGTCCCAGGTTATGTGTACCTAAATGTACCTTTAAACTCAAGTTTACCAAATTGTGTTTACTTAGACACCTAAGCAACCAACTCACCAGTTATTTAACCTATTCCAAACACAATTAAACATGCTCAAAACAAGCCAAAACACCCATCCTAAGTGCCTAAACAATGTACCCTCATTGATAGCACATTTTATATCATCAAACATATTAACAAAGCGTCAACCATTCAGAACCTTCAGTCATACCAATTTAGCCAAAATTGAACTAACATTTAGCTACTTAGGCTACCAAGCTTAAAGCTAAAACATATACCAACACATTAAGCTAGGCTATCATACCAAAACATAGCCTCAACCACAACTATATATACAAATAACCATTCATTTCGCTTGAAAACCAAAATATCATAACATTATCAACAACATCAACCAAAAGACCTCCTAGGTACATGCCATTACAAAATAGAACATCACCACACTTGAGTCTAGGATCGTTGTTGAATGTTGAGTAGACAGTAGCTGAAAGTACCTAACCTCTGCACAGAAAATAAACCATACGCTAAGTATAAGTCAATGGTATTTTATAATCCGAACAATTTAAACTTGATATGAGTAATTAAAATGTAGGAATGTAACAAGTAATGTTATGAGCATATGTTTCAATTCAATAATATAAATTTGCTCATTCTTTATACACATCCACTAGATTCATCATGTTCTAGTACATGACAATGACATTTCATATAGCATTTGATAATTTCAACTAATGCAATGGCATGACATCCCTAAATTCTTCCTAACCTATGGCATGCCATCTATATCTGACATAGCCCGAAATAGTTGTTTCTATTCACTTTACAATACAACCAATGTCCTAATTTCATATATGTACATGATTTCATATAATCATGTATTCAATTTGGTAGCAATCGCAATTTCTCAATTACACATATTCATTTCAATATTTATAAAAGAATCACATTTCTTGATATTCATAATCATTAATTAATTATTCAACCCAAAATACAATAGTACCCATCTCAATTACTTACCATATGCAAACAATTTAATATGCAACAATTTTTAAATTATTTCGGATTATAAAAACACAAATCATATATTCTAAGCTACTCGATGTCGACGTTATCTTTTCCCTTCGTACACGAGGATTTTGGAACGATGTTTTCAATTGAAGTTTGAACCCCTAAAATTTCTTATATCCGTGCGTGCTGTTCCTTTCTCCTTCCCTAATTCGTTTTGCATGTGAAATAAAAGAAAGAAACGAGTTTTGTTTTGTTTTAATGCACTATCTATTATTATAATAACTTATATATATTAAGTTAGCATAATATATATTATAAAATACATATCATAAATGTTTCATTATGACCATTAAAAGGAAATAAAGGTATATTTACTTATTTAGTCCCTTTAATTAATTTCAATCTATAATTCAACTTTCAATACCTATGCGATTTAATCCTTAAATCTTAATAGCTCCTAATTCATGAAAATTACTTATTCAAAATTTAATTCGCCTCTAATGTGACTCCATAAATATTTAATAAACATATTTACTGGTCCGATTTGTAGAAAAGAAGTCCCGAAAATATACTTTCTGACAACCTTAACTATCAGGTCGTTATAATATCCATGTGTATGATGAATTTACAAAGTTTCACAGGTAATTTCAACATTTAAGTTCATACTTCTTTATAATATGCCCAATTCTCACATTTTGTACTAAATCATAAACAAGTCAAAGTTCAATAAATCATACATATATTCACAATATTAAATACATAAAGGTTTAAACACAATTTCATAATATGAACTTACATGAAAAAAATCGGCAAACAAGTTGAATTGCAAGGACTATTCGTTAATTTTGTCTTTCCCCTAGTTATCCTTGGTTTGATTGAATCTTGATCTATATAAGAATTCAATTCAATTAATCAATTTCAAATAGTTCATAATAGTCTACTAAATTCATGAATCATACTAATTTTCATTTTTGAATGTCCCTAAAGTTTTTCTTTTTACTCAATTTAGTCCTCAAAATTGAAATTGTCATAATTTTCAAATTTGAGCTTCAATTTTGAAATCGATCTCAATTTCATCCTTCTACATTCCTCTACTATCCATAATTATAGAAATTTAATATCAATTTTGAAATTTATGCACATTAGTCCCTATGTTAAAAAACTAGCAATTAAACTTACAAACTAGTCTCTCTCTTTTTTCTTTTCTAAGCTTAAAATCTAATAAATTAACACTAATTTCATTAAGTATTCAATAATGGAAAATTTTAAAAACTTTAACATTTTTATAAATTGGTACACGAGTTAAATAAATCTAGCTCTCGGGACCTCAAAAATATAAAATTTACATGAAACAGATTTGAAATTGCTTACAAATTGAAGGACCAAAGATTGAAAGCTTGAAACCCTATTATTTTTCTATAGCTTCAGTGAAGAGACGAGGAGAAGAAGGAAGAAAAAATGGTTTTTTTTTTAAATTTTTAATTTCCTTTTATACTTAGATTAAATTAATAAATCTTAATTAATTAATTAAATTTTAATTAACTTAGCTTATGATTAACAAATTTTGATGGATGAAAGTTGTCTTCCACCACCGTTTGGTAGTTTAAGAAAGGTTCAATTATTGAATTGATCCTTTGGTTAATTAAAATTTTATAACGATTAATTTTTATCACTTTTATAATTTAGTTTTTGTACCTTAATTAATTATCTAATTGACAAAATTAAATGACTAAATTTTAATTAAACCTTATACTAACCTCGTAAATATTAAATATTAATATTTAATATTGTCGCTTGGTCATTAGAAATGGGATTACGAAATCACTAACTTTCTAGTCGTTACAGTACGCTTGCAGTTAAAAACCTCTTTTAAATTGTTTTATAAAATTGTTTGTTTTATCCGCACGCACGAATGCGGTTAGTTAGAGAACAAAAAGTCATTATATCTTTATTTTACTGAACTAGAGAGTAGATTAAGTCCAACAAAACACAAATTTCTCATAAATTTACCTTCTTTTCACTTCTATGAGTTGAAGATTTATTACATCAAAACAAATCCAGTTCCCATGTTTAAACTTCATGTATCAAAAATTTTATTTTATACAATAATTTATTAAATATATAAATTTTATTATTATAAATATAATTTTAATTATTATTTAATATAAAATTACTTTAAATTATTTATTTTAATATATATATATGATTTTCTATTTCTAAATTATTATTTAAGAAAAAATATAATTTAATTTGTAATAAAATTGTTTCAAGTAGTATACATTAACTAGTTTTAAACTAATATCCTTAATAATCATCTTTCATTCTCATCTTACCGTTATAACTGCGATTGAATCCAAACACATTCCACCATTGCTTTTAATTTCACAGTTATAGTACTCAATCTCATCACTATAGTACTTAATCTTACCATTACCATTGTTTTTAGGGTGGGTTTAGATAAGCCGTGCGTTTACCTGCGATTAGTGTAAAAACAGCGGTGGTGGTGAGATTAGATACTGTAACGATACTATAATGTGAGACAAAAAGGAAATTAAACGCACTGCACCACAACCCACTGCCCATCCAGACCTACTCTTAATCTTATTGGAGTTAATTGCACCACCCACCAGTGAGTAACTTCAATAAGATTAAAAAGAGTAACTTCAATAAGATTAAAAACAGCGATGATGGTAAAATTAGTTACTATAGTAGTGAGAAGTACTATTGTTGTAAGATTAAAAACAATAATAAAATATGTGTTTTGATTCAATCATAGCGGTGACAGTGAAATGAAAATAGAGAATGACCACAAAGGACACTAAATAAAAATAAATTTATATATAATAAAAAATTAATACTATATGTATATGAAATAATAATATAAATTAAATTTATATTAATGCTAAATGATAGTTAAAAATATTAAATTGCTTAAAATATCAAAGACACATTAGTTAAAAATGTCGTATGGGTACCATGTAGGAATTTTAACCATTGCTCCAATTAAATATTTGTAAAATTAAAAGTTATATATAATTGAAGTTATAAATTATTTGAATATTTAATTTATAATTAAATATTATATTTTAAAATTATTTAATATATTTATTTAAATATTTTAATCAATATGTAATCATATTAAAATGATAAATAAAAATTGAAAACCTCTAAATCAAAATAAGTAAAAAGTAAATAATTTACAATTGGAAACGGAGATATAAAATATGCATTGAGGAGCATATGCATTAATTTTAAAATTAAATTAATAAAGTTATTTTAAAAGTTTAAATTCAAAAAAGTAAAAAAAAAATGACGATAATACAAATAAAAAGTACGGATATAACACGAACGATAAAATTTAGTGGGATGATTGGAGCAATAAACCTTCCCTGGAAAATTTAAGTTCAAGTGAGTTGAAAATGATTCAAACGTGTTGGACTTTGTAATCCAAACAGATGGTTTCGGCATAATAGCCATCATAACAAAAGGTATAGTGGCGTATTTACCCCTTTTACTTTAGCAAAACTTCAATGTGATACCTAAAGTTTCTAAGGGTGGGTTTGGATGAACGGTACGGTACGGTGCGTTTAGTTTACTTTTTGTCTCACATTACAAATCAGTATAGTATCTAATCCCACCGTCACCGTCGTTTTTACACTAACCACAAATAAATGCACTACTCATCTAAACTCACTCTAAATGTCCAACATGCCCCTGTACTAAGTCTAAATGGCATTAATGTCTGACATGTTAGAAAACATAGACCACTCTTGTCATGCCACGTGTCATTTTTCTACAGGAAAAAACTGACAAGACAATTCAAAGGGCTTTGAAACAATTTTATCATTTTTTTCCTTTTCATAAATTCAAGGATTTTTGAAACAATTTTACTATTTTTTCTTTTCCAAGGAAAAATATAACTTTATTAAAATCAATCTCTAACGTGGATCTCTCCTCAATATTCAATTTTTTTCTCTTTCATATATCATATATTTATCCTATATTTTCTTTCTCTATTATCTTATCATCTTAAAAAACACAAATCTTTTCTCAGAAAACCCATCTTGTAAAAAATGATGTTTTAGCTTCTAACATTCCTCTTTAACTTAGTGTCTCTTTCCCTTGTTTTGTCTCAGCCATCTATAACTGTAACAACTTATCTCCTATCACTCTTACTCAGTACAATGACCTCAATTATCGCCTCCTATTACTTTTCCCCTTCCTCCCTATCATCGCCTCAATCCTCCCTCATCAAGGCTAGTTACAACATAACTATAGTGGGTTTAAGCAAGACTTTTTTCAGAGCAGCACTTGCACAAAAAGTAGTCCATGCATCAAAAATAAATCCCAAGGAACCTCAAATTTCAAGGCAAAAACATATTTTTGAAAAACTCAGAGATAGTTTTCTCACATATTCACCAAAAATATTAAATCTTTGAGAGATTTTAGAAAAAGAATTTACCCAAATGGACAAATTTTCACCTCAAAGTATAAATGAAAAATGAAAAAAAAATCCAACCACAAATGGAAAATTAAAGAGGAAGAAGAAAAGAAAAAGACAATTGTAACACCTCTCACCCAACCTGATTGTCGGGTTTGAGTTGTAGAATGCTACATTCATTGTTGGAGTAATTTCAGAAAAATTTTCAACATTTAACTAATCACATATGCAAACAAGTATCACATACTAAATATGCAACACAATCATTTCCGAGTCCCACACGAGCTTAGAAAGCTCTTTTGTTAACTCAAGCATGAACTAAGATCAAATTGTAAAATTTTGAAATTCTCGAAATGACGATGCGACTTCATCATCTCTACATCATGATGTCACTAAATCAATAAGTCACGTCGTGACGTCATGCATCTCGACGTCGCTACAACACTCTCTGTTGGATCACGTTGAGAGTTGGTAGTCATGATAAGGCCCTATTTTTGGCTTAAATCTCATTTGGTACCTAATTCAACCAGTTGCAAATTAACCTAAATGTTGCAAACATCTTTTAACAACTAAAAACATCCTCATTCCATACCATCCCATGCTAATACAATCACCTAAACATGTCATTCAAACATGTCAAATACATTATCGTCATCATCTAAGTTCAAATGTATCTTTACTTATACTATATGAAAAATCAAGGACTTATATAGTTTCCTCGAGATACAATCGAAATATAAGTGAATCACATTTCATGCTTTGCATCTAAACATGTCAATTCTTATTTACTCATCAACTCATTATACTTAAACAATCTCACCTTTCAATCCTTAACATAGCAATTCACACAAATGCATGATCACTATCTTTAGTGATATCAAACATAACTAAACATGCATCGTATAAGTCATTCATCAATTTAACATCCAAAATCAAGCATTAACTTGGTCAAATGATAAGCTAGCATGTGCAGCACAAACATTACCAAAACTACCTCCTTGGTACACACATTATGTTCACAATTCAAGTAACTTATTGAACCTATATACATGTCACAACACTTTAACCAAAATGAGCATAACTCTACTGATTTGATGATAGTGTGAGCTTCACTTTGATCTAACTCGGGAGTTCCACAAGGTAACGATCTACAAGGGAAGGAAAACAACTAAAGTAAACATATAAAATGTTTAGTAAGTTCATTTGATAGATATTATACTTATCTTATTATTATGCAAGTAGAAATGAAACCTTAGTTTGGCATATTATTGTCTAGGACATGACAATCAGACATCAACAAGGTGAGCTTAAACAATGTACAAGATCATCAAATGCTATATGTTACTTAGGCATACCATTTTATGTCACTCTCTTCTACTTATCAAAATTGCGTATTCAATTAACAAATCATAAATCTATATCAAGCACACATGAATCAAAACAATCACATTTCTCCATCATCAATTTCATCAATACATCAATTACAATCAATTTCATTTAAGAACAATTCAATTTGATTACCAACAATCCATTTCACTCCCTTTACAAGTTTACAAGTTCATTTATATCAATTCACTCAATAAGTCCTAGTAAAATGGACTCGGATACATGGGTAAACTACACCACACCAAGTTGCTCGTCTGAGTTGAATATATATATTAGGTTACCCATTCGGGCTAAACCGATATCACAACATATCAGGTTACTCATCCGAGATAAACCTGTGTCACATAATGATAATCTACAATGAATATTGGATCCCAATAAAACCTATGATAGCACACACAAGACCTTATTGGCATGCCAAACATATCCTAACATTTTACTAAGTTCACATAGGCCTCAATTTCTCATATTACAATATCATCCCTGTAATTATTCATATATTCATATTATATGTTGTGTATGATCGCATGCCTTAATTACATGTCCTGTACACATTCGGTCTTTCACATATGAACCTTGTACTATTTCATTATAACCAAATATCACATAACATCTCAATTGAATGCATACTAGTCGTACATGCCAAATTCACAATTGTTTTAATTTTTTTCACCAACATGTATAATTGAAACCAGATACAATATAACATATGACATAAAATAAAATAGTAAGTTCCATATGAACTTAACTTTTCAAAATGTGAAAAGAGTGGATTACTTTAGGGACTAATCCACAATTTTAGTTTTTCTTCTATTAGCTCCACTTTGATCCAATTTTTGATCTATACAATTATTTTATATAACCAATTAATACCAAACATTTTCATATTATGCCATGATATGAATGAACCTATATGAACTCAATTTTTATATATGCCTAAAATTTTATATTTTATTCAATTTAGTTCTTGAACTCGGGATAGTCATAAATTTAATTCCTAGCTTCGGATTAAAATACGATTTCATATAGTCTCATCAAGGGCCCTATACTTTCTATTTCTAACATAATTTCATGATAAGCTTCACATTAATTCAATTTGGTCCTTAATGTAACAAAGTTAATAAACAAACTCAATTAACTTTACAATATAGTTCTTTTCATAAACTAAGCTTAAAATTTATCAATTTCAAGCCTAATTCTTTAAGAAATCAACAATGTAAACTTTCAAAAACTTTAACAATTTTACAAATTAGTATATGAGCTAGTTAAATCAAGCTCTCATGACATCAAATCTATAAAACTTACAAGAAAAAGATTTAAATTTCATACCTAAATGTTGGCTGAATATCAAGCTTGTTTCTCTAGGTTTTTCACACCTCAATGGACGACAATGAGATGAAATGATAGAAGAAGATGACTTTTCATCCACTAATTTAACTTATATAGTTTAATTAAGGTTTAATTAACATAAACATGGTTTAAATTTATTTAATCTAACTTTAATCATTCTCACTGCATTTTGACATCGCCATATGCTAAATTCAACTTTAAAATAGTTTAATTATCATTTTGGACATTTCGCTAATTAAAATTTAAGTCCTTAAGCCTTTTGTTAATTAAAAACCTACAATGGTTAGACTTTTACAATTTAGTCTTTGGGCCTTAATTAATTATTAATTTGATAAAATTATTGGATCAATCTTTAATATATTTATATATTTAATATTTATAAACCTAGTTTATAAAAATGAGGTTTCAAAATCATATTTTTTTAATACCATTAAAAATCAGTTCGCTACAAAAATGTTCATCCAAAGCCATCTTCTCATTGATCTTGGATTTTTTATTTTCTTGAACATAAACTCTGATTCGGATTTTTTTTTTGTCATTTCGACTGTCGGTTCATCTTACAAATGAAACGGTAGCAGTAGCTTCTTCTCATCAATCCTCGATCTTTCACCAGTCAGATTTTTAAAATGATCTCTTACCCCACAGCCATGAAACCCTAAGTTTCTTTTTTTTTATTATTAAATCGTGGAATGGTTTTCTGTTCAAGATATATAATGGGTTTTTAATTTAGAAACGTTTTTCTTTTATTGTTTGCCTTGGAAAAGGAAAAATGGTAAAACTGTTTCAAAGTGCCTTCAGTTGACTTGTCATTTTTTCTACATAAATTAGGCATGTGGCGTGATAAGAGTGGTTCACGTGCCCTAACATGTCAGACATTAAAACCGTTGAAATCAGGTGCCAGATTATAAGAAGGGAGAAAAGTACAGGGAGCATATTGAACATTTGAAAACTATAAGTACCACATTGAAAATTTTGGTAAAGTACAGGGGAAAAATATCGAATTATCCCATAACAAAATCTATGATACGCCAATACAGAGTAAATTTAAATGTTCCGATGTTATGGACTTAATAGACCATGTTTGAAGACACCGATTGGAATTAGTTAATTAATTTTGCTCAACTTTATATGGTTTGGCGTAATGAGTCGGAAAAAATTTTGAATTAATTCGATAAAAATCAGTTTTAAAATGTTACTTTTATTAAAATAATATAAAAGTTAAATTCAATATTATTATTTAAGTATTTTATTGAATTAATGTTATTCATCAATTAAATTTTAACTGAGTTGTAAAATAATTAAAAATTATTTTTAAAAAAAAATCATTACGAGAGTGTTTATAGTTTTATATTGTTATATAACATCTAGAGAAATATACATATGATAGAAATTTAATTTGTAACATTTCAAGTCTTATTTGGTTTTAAATTTTTTTATCTAAATTGTGAGTATATCATAATCAATTTTTTTTTATTTGATTCAAACAAGTGAATCCATTTGAGAAAAGAAAAGGGAAAACCTTTGAATTTGGTACATTTTTTAGCCTGCCATAAAAGGATCGCAAGGTTTGAATATACTGTTCTAGGAAATTGAACGTGTAATTGATTTAAGATGGCAAAAGCAGAAGCAGAAAAAATGTGATAAAATTGTTGAAAAAGTAGTAGCATTTAAATGGTCAAAAATGGTGATTCACGAGATCAAACCAATAAGGTGAGTCCCCTTAATTTGACAATCTTATAAAAGATTACAAACTTTCCTGGTTTTTTTTTTTTCACTATGATTTCAAAATATAACTCAGATTTTAATTCTAAAAATAAAACTTATATTTTCAATTAATTTTAAGTTTTTTTTAATTGAGTTTTAAAAGTGTTAGGGTAAACTATATAAATGGTCATTGAACTATATTCACATTCCTGTTTTGGTTACTTAACTTTAAAATTTTTTTTATTTAGGCGCTAATGTTTGAATTCATTCTTATTTTAATCACCGCCGTTAAATTGATAACATAAAGTCTTTTTCTACCTACTATAATAACAATTTAATCCTTAATACTCATATATTCTATCAATTTTATCCTAATTTTAAATAATTCAATAAATTTAACCCTTCACATTTACAAATTCTATCAATTTGATTATCAAACTTCCTAACCAAATCTTTCAGCTTTTAAAACAGAGGCATTCTACTTCTATAAATTTGTAAAACCCAAAAAAGAAAAAAAAAACTTTTCCAATAAAACAAATGGTAAGAGACTCTATATTGGTATCAAAATAACCCAATAAAACTTATTTTTTTCTAATTTACAATACTCGAGCTTAAAATTTTATTGGGTTACTTTGATAATTAAACTTTGACATGTACATAAAGACTAGTTTGGATATTGTATTTGCAAAATTTGAAATGTAATTAAAGTGATTTTTGGTGTTTTAATCAAGATTTACCCCGTTACTTGATTTGAACGTATTTATATCTTGTATTTGAGTTTACATGAGTTTAGAAATTGATCTGTAATGCTTTGAAACCTAGTGATATGTTTTGGTAGTGTTTGGGGATGTTTTTGGAGTATTTTTGGAATTTACAAAGGGTGATGATGTGACCTCGGCTTTGCAACATCATAACATTTGCCCGTGACGTTGGGACCTTGCCTTTACAACATTGTCACATTGCGCAACTAAAAATTGACGTCACAGCGTAACTTGATTCACGTCATGCCCTTAAGCACTATTCCAACATTTTTTTTCACCACTTCATTTGTATTACACTATATTGTCTATTTTGAGTCCTAAACGCTTCTAATCTTTATTGAATCATTCCTAAATAATTTTAAATTGTTTCTAAAGCATTTAAATTATTTTTATTGTTTTTTATGATTTTATTAAAAAAATTTAAAACTCATAATTTTAAGCAAGCCAAAGTTTTTGGTTCCATATAGGTTTTGATAGTATCTTCCATTCATACCATATGTCGAGACAAGTGAAGGGTGTTACATATGTAACATTTCGTATTTATTCAAATGAAAAAATCCTATCAATATTGAGTAATATATCACTTTGTTTCCAAAATTTAAATTTTAGCAAAAAAATTAAAGTGATTAAGTAAAATAAGGAAACTTTGGCAAAAAAAAAAAAAGAAAAGTAAGAAAATAAAAAAGCTAAGGGCCAACACTTAAAAAAAAAGCTTATTTTTATTAATATAATTAGAAAATGTTTTCATCCTTAAAAAAAATACTTTTTCCTATGGTAATTGACACTTCTAAAAAATTACTTCTTTTAATTTTTTATCTACTGTAATTAAGGTTGAATTGTATATTAGATGACATAGAAAAGTCAGAACATAATAAAATAAATACTTATTATTTATATATATATATATATATATATATGACAATTGTATATTAGGAATTACCAAATCTGTCTCCACTTGTGATTCTTCACTGTTCTCAACCTTGGATTCTCTCCATCTGCAATTTTCAGCTTCCATATTTTTACTATTTTAACTTGTCTATAAATTCAACTCAAAAATCCAAAAGCAAGGTTGAGCAGATTCTCAGTGAAATCATCATTTTGCATGTAATTAAATCAGCAACTACATGTTGGATGCAAAATATAATCAAAAATTTTAGAACCAAATGCATAGGATCATTCAGTTTAGACCCAAATTTTACTTGACAATAGGTAGCTTCACTGCCACCTTGCTCGACATGATTCACCTGACATCTAGTGAAATTTTAAGTAGTCCTCTTCCCTCATCTATCAGTGGTCCATCAAATGATAAATCGTTGGTATTTCCCCTAGCTTTTTCAGGATTAAATACGCACAAAATAATTATTTGACACCCATCTAAATAATGGTTTCCAGTGCTTTCGTTGCAGCCAATTTAGCTAGACATGGACCGCTGCATTGTGTCAATGACATGATAGCTTCTCCTAACACATAACCCTCAAAGTCTTAGGTGATCACACTAACTCCCTAGCTCCTTCACTTGATTATCTATTGCTCTATCAAATTTAACCTTCAACCAAGATTGTTGTTGTGTTGTCCATTTAAAGGTATTGATCGCTATGACCAACCTCCTTAGTCTTAAGTTAGCCATGTTGTACTCTAGTTGTCTTAGGTTGCAACTTTCTGCCAAGTGCCTCACACCTTCTTGTTGTATTGTCGTCGATGCACCTAGGAATTCATTGCATTAATCCACAAAACCTACAATATCAATAGGGATTTATCAAAGTGAGTGTTTGACAAAGACTTACTCATTGGTTCTATCTAACCAACAATATTTCTCCCATCGAAGGGATTCCTGCCACAACTAGTTTCAAGCTCCCTTCAATACCATTCGAACTTTAAAAGCATGAATCCTTTCCATTGCCGCATCGCAAGCAAGTTTGGCATTTTTCTGTATGCATCTAGCCCAATTTGCATTAGTAGGTAATGTTGGAAATTAAGATATTTCAAAATAACCAACTCCAACATTCCTTAAAAAAAACCCTTGAGATTTTTGTTTATAAGCCATTCTTTTTCATGAAATTAATAACAACTAGGTTGAGAGGATGGAAATGTGTATTGTGCCTAAAAAATTAGTGCAAATTTGTTGAATCATTTTAAACTACTTTTAGCTAAGTCAATCTATTCATTCACTCTAAACACACCTTAAGATCACTATTCTTCCTCACTCACTCATCCTCTCCATCCTTTCGAGTTTGCTTGAGTATTTTCTGTTGAGATCTATTATGAATTCATGATCTCGTTTTATAATGGAAGAGCTTGTTGAATCCAAGGTGATGCACTTTGTCGAAACTATTTTTTGGAAAACGGCTCGACTTTAGATTTTGAAAATGAAAACGAAAAAAAGGGAGTCGCCACCAATCCTTTTTGATGAGGTGTGATCGGGTCACCTTAAATTAATCATCTTAATAAAAGTTAAGATTCACTAAAACGATAATTCTTTGGTCTACAAAAATCAGAAAATGAGTTCGGGAGTCGGTTACGTACAAGGAAGGATTAGCACCCTCGTGACGCCCAAAAATTGGTACCTAGTTGATTAATTATTGTCTTAGTGTCGAAACTTTGAATTAAAACTCGAAAGACTTTAAAATACGATCCCTCTTTTTGTAGAAACACTTGAATGTTAAAGACCTTCTCGTCTTGAAATAATAAAATGTCACATCCAGTAAGTTAAGACACAACATCTTGAATTTTCGAGAACGAACTTGCCTTTTATTTAAAATTCGTGTATTTTAACTTTTTTAAAAGGGTATTCGATTATTTAGAGTAAACAAGAAAAATCGAAACCCAGTAAGTTAGGGCACGATATCTCGAACTTCTAAATACCAAATATTGCCTTTGTTTGCAAAAATCTTATCTCGAGGTAACAAGATGTCATATCCAGTAAGTTAGGACACAACACCTCGTATCTCCAAGAATAAGCATTTTATTCAAAATTCGTGTTGTGATTTTAAAAGTATATTCCGTTATTTAGATTAAATGAGAAAAATCGAAACCCAGTAAGTTAGGGCACGATTTTCTCGAAATTCCAAATACAGATCATTGCCTTTATAAAAGAATTAATTTTGGGTCGGATAAAACATAAATTCTTAATAAAACGAGATAATAGAGAATGCATAAACAAATAAAAAATTCGGTATTGACAGGCATAACATAATAAACATAAACACGAATGTGAACGATAATAATGATAAGAGAAAAGATAAAACAAATGGGTAAAATGAATAAGCTAAAATAAAAAAGAAATAATAAATAAGCTAAAAAATATTTGAAATTAAAAAGAACTAGTAGTAAATAAATATTATGTAAAACTATTTAGAAAATGATAGTAATAGTAGTGATAATAATAATATGAAACATATAACAATAGTGAAATGATAATATAGGTATAATGCTTAAAATACAATAATATCAAAATATAAATATATAGAAATATAAATAGGTAAGTAATAAGAAAATCTATGTAGATGAAAATATAGTAGTAATAATAATACTATAGTAATAATGATAATAAAAATTAGTAATAATAATAAAATAAAAAATATAATGGTGACAGTAAAAAAATGTTAATAATGATAAAATAAGGTGGTAATAATAATAATATATTGATAATAACTAATAAAAGGAATAAAAATAATAGTAACGATAAGAATATTAATAATAACAATAATAACAATAATAATATATACATGAATAATAATAATAATATAAAGAATAGGAAATAATAATATACTAATAAGAATAATAATAGGTTAATAATAATAGGAGGAAATAATAATAATAATAATAATAATAATAATAATAATAATAATAATAATATATTAATAAGGATACAAATAATAATAATGATAATAATAATGGTAAAATAGCAAAAATAACTAAAAGGACTAAATTGAACTTAAAATAGGAGTTCGGGGAAAATTTGGAATAAAAGTACAAAGAAAAGGACCAATTTGGGCGCGCGGATAACAAGGGAGGACCAAAATGGGCAATATCCCATCCTTTCAAAACGCACAGCACCAAGAAGGACCCAATTGAACTCCAAGCACAAGTTTAGGGCGAGATTAAAATAAAGAAAAAAGCTTAATTGCAAAGTAATAAAAAGCGGAAGGGCTAAAAGTGCAATTAACCCTTCCGTAAAAAAACACGCGGATCTTTAACAGGGGCGGGTCGGATAGGGTCGGCCTCCCCAAAACGACGTCGTTTTGAGGTTTGGGGAGGCCAATGAAAACGATGTCGTTTCTTTGGTGTTATAAAAGCAAAATTTTTTATAAAAAATTTATTTTCCCTTGTTTTTGAAAAAAAAAAGAGGGCGGCTCTCTCATTTCTCTCTGGCCAAAGCCAAAATCCAGCGAGGAAACCGCCGTAGGGTCGTCGCCGGCCACCGTCGCCGATCACCGCGTGCGGTGGCTGGAACTCCGAAAGGTACTTATTTTATTTTTTTTGTATTTTTTTATGTTTGTAATAGACGTATATATGCGAGGAAATAGATTCGAAAATAGGAAAATAAATAAAATAAAAGAGGAAACCTTAACAACGAATCATTTTCTTCTTCAACTGCTATCTGTTTTTGATTTGTTTTTGTATTTGAATCTGTTTTTTTTTTTTTGTATTCAAAAGTGTCCAGAGAGATTACATTGTTTTTGCTTGGCTTTTATAGAGCCATTTTTACAATATTATCTCTGTTTTCTTCACTGTTCTTTGCATTTAATTTTGTCTTTTCTTTGTAGGAGCAGTTGGCGGTGGAGCAGGTAATTGCCAGTGGCGGTGACAGAGGTCTCGGGGCTAGGTTCGACACCGAAAAGAAATAGGGGCTAGGGTTTTTTTTCTATTTTTATTTCTGAATATTGATTTGGGTTATGGTTAGGTTAGACTTTTGGGCTTGAATTGGGTATATTAGGCTTTGGGATTGGTTTAGTTCAACCCGAGCCAAAATGGGCTTGTACACACTTCACTATACGATGAAATATCCTTAAGGACGGTGTCCAACCCCCCTCAAGCTATTCATCCCATTCCCAATTCGTCGACTTGGTGTAATATTTGCCAACAATCTTAGGGATATTTTAGTACTTGGATGTTGTCTGCATTGTTGATGCCCATGTTCGTTGTTGCCATTATTATCCTAATGTTGGTTATGTCATGTTTCCATAAACATACCACGTGTTTGCTTTTATTGTCGTCTTGCTACATGTATTCCAATGATATCAGTATTCTTAGCATTCGAGGTTTCCGTGCATCAATAATAAGAATACAAAAGGGGTGAGATCTAAATATTTCCAAAAGGCTAAAATTGATTTAATTTTGAAAAGAATAAAATATTGATCGCATGTAAGTATGTTATTTCTATGATTAATTGTTTGAATGAAACATGAATCCATGATTTTATGTTGCATGAGTTCATTTATTATCATTGAAAACTTGTGGGTCTTAAATTGGAGTTTAATAAAGTGAAATTCTTAATGTAATAATAATGTGAATTTACTCGGGACTTGGTTAATATTAATTTTACCTTTAATATAGGTTAGACTAAAACTTGAGTTTAAAAGAACTTGAGGATTTAATAATAAGATATTAAATTGTAACTATGATGAGAAATTTATTTTTACCACATTATCGGATTTGTTTAATTATGTAAGTTTAAGTTATTTCCTTTGAATTGCATGTTTATATATGTATATATATATGAGTTGAATTTATTTTAAACATGATTTATGATGACTTTATATATTTTTTGGATTGGTTACAAGCTTTAAAAAATTGAGAAAAGAAGGAAAAAATTTTATTGTGTTGTAAATCCATAGTTGGTTGCTGGAAATAAGTGTGATCATGCGAAAGTGCATGTCTAGGAATAGTTCTGGTTAGGAAAGACTTGGTACTTAAAAGTGTCATGTACAACACCTCTCTTTCTTTGGATTGGTTACAAGCTTTAAAAAATTGAGAAAAGAAGGAAAAAATTTTATTGTGTTGTAAATCCATAGTTGGTTGCTGGAAATAAGTGTGATCATGCGAAAGTGCATGTCTAGGAATAGTTCTGGTTAGGAAAGACTTGGTACTTAAGAGTGTCATGTACAACACCTCTCTTTCTTTGGAATCTACTTGGTGCTTATCCAATTGTGATGACAAATTGGAAATCAAGAATAGGGAAATGAAAATCCTATTAAACCAAATGTTAATTTGGTCGAAGTAGATGATATAATTTTTGTGGTTTTTTCTCAAGTAAATATTGTGACTAATATGAAAGAGTAGGTGATAGACAGAGGTGTCACTAAGCACATTTGTGGTAATTAAAATACCTTTGTGTCATACTCCCAAGTGGAAGAAGCAAAAAGGCTATTTGTCTTAGAGATTCTTGAAACTCCACGTGTTCAGAAAAGACAAGGTTCTGTTCAAACTTACATTTAGAAAGACCTAGCCTAAATAAGGTGCTTCATAATCTTAATGTTTGAACCAACTTGATCTCCACTGGATTATTAAGAAAAGTTGAAGTGAAAGTTTCGTTCGAATGTGACAAGGTCATAATGACTGAAAATATACTTTTGTAACCATATATTATTTGTTTTTATTTAAAATTATTAATAACAATGCCTAGTCTATCATTTGATTGAATGTGACATGTTAATAATAGAATTTGTGAATATATGTCATCGTATAAGTAAAACAAAATTATGGTTTAATATATACTTGAAAAATATTTGCATATCATTTATGTGTGTTAGATTCCTTATTTAAAATAATAAGACACCTTATGTTTTGAATATTATTATTTCTAAGTTAAATTTATGAAAATGTGAGGGTTTCTAAAAATTACGTCCTTTGATTTTAAGAAAAAGAATATGAGTTATGCTTGTATGTTCATCGATTACACGGAACATAGTGTTGCCTTTAGAATTCTTATTGTGAATAGTGATGCACTTGATCATATTATTATACTTGAGACAAAAATAATGAATTTTTTTAGCATATTTTTCCTTTAAATATCGATAATATTTATCATACACTTGTTATACAAAATGGTTGTGGATATGAGGATTCGGGAAGGTCTAAAAGACCTAGAACTAAAAAGTTTATTGGACATGATTTTCATAATTATTTGATGGAAAAAGATCTATTAACTTATTTTGAAGCAATTTAATGGTAATTGTGTGATTATTTGTTTATTTGTTGGTGGCATGTTAATTTTTAGTACAAATTATGAGTTAGTACTTAAGAAAAAAATTTCTTACTTCCAAGTTTGACATGAAAGATATGGGGATAGCAGTATGCTTGTAACCTCTCTAACCTGGTCTAGACGTTATGGCCAGATTGAGAAGGCTACATTAGCCACTGAAATGACTAAGCAGACCATTTGACCTTTAAAACTCCTTAACATGACTAATTTTAAGAAAACTGTTATTGGTGATTCAAGCTAGATAAAACATTCGTTTATTAGTAATCTTACGAAAAACCCTGATTTTTCTAACTTAAGAAAAGTCATCACTCTTGAAATTAAATAACGTTAAAGCATTCATTTAATTAGGTCATCTTTACTTAGAGTCCATTTTATTATCGTTGTCAGATTTTAGAAGACTAATTGATTTGACAGTTTGTTTTACCAAAAAACGAATCTTTAAAATGTAGCGGAAAACCATTATTCATGTCCTTTTAGAAATCTAATTGCTTTATCAATTTGTTTTTCGAAAATGGTTTATTTATAACGCAGTGGAAAATTGATTAACAATGTCAATTTTACTTAAGCCAAATAATATGCAATTACTAGTTATTAAGCTTCAATGATCCATGCATGCACAAAATCCCCAAAACAATAATAATCAAGCCACAGACCCAAGACATTAAAAATTAACAATCTAAAACCAATAAAGAACTTATTAAAAATACTTATTTAAAAACATTCTGGTGTCCAAGGTGATACTTCATATGTCGGGTTTGATCCCAATCTCGAGCATTACCTAAGACGTTTGACACTATGGGCTGAGCTAAATTAGCTTAGTGTAAGTCTATAACAGTATAATCACACAAACATTCATACAACAAACAATCATTAATTCAATATCATTCGATGCAACACAATACAAGACATAGCATAAATTAATGTCATTCGAGTATTTTGTAAGCATGATGCAATGCAAAAAGGTTCCTACCCATCCATCCACTACACACCATGAGTTCCCAGAACCCGTCTGCCAAACTCCAAACAATACGAGTAGAGCTCGATAAGGTTACATTATAAACAATGTAGTTATACTGCCAATCAATATGCAGACAAGCTACCAATTTTGTGGGCAAGCCACCAGTTCAATAAATGCAAATTAAACCGCAATTCATTATGCGATATAATCACCAATCTCCCCATTACTCCCAGTGTAGTACACTAACAACATTAATGCGAACTTAATTTGTCGTCATTACGTCACAGAACTCCTTCGTCATCCACAATATCCCACCCCATGCATATGCATTGTGACATACAAGATACAAACAGGAACATGTTTTCATTACATTCACATTTCAGTGGCATGATTTACGCACCTTCATTATCATTCGTTTCCAATAAGTGGTGGCACTTATCAAATGTTCCATTTCATAATCAATTTGGTGACATTCTAACATGCCTCAGCTTCATAATTATTTCAAAGGCAATTTAACATGCTACAAGAACAATTTTCCAGTGCATATAGCAAGCTTTCAAACACTACATTTCATAGCATTTCACTCGAGCATACAATTCATGCATTCAATCGTTAATTTCACATTAACACATGTTGTGCATACAAAATAACATTCATTTTATATTCAAATCATCCATGTCATTGCATACCAACACCACACCTACAAATAATCAGAATGTACCTAATTCGGCCACCTTAAAATCACTTACTTTGCCATTTAACTAAGCCCGACCAACAAGTGTAAACATTAATTTAACCACTAGAAATATAATTTAAACACTCAAGTTTACTGGATAAAACCCACACCTTAATTTTACTCTTAAAGACTGTAATAAAATGATTTCGGATTTTGTAGTAAGCATCAAGCTTGTTTCTCAAAGAGAGCCTTGTTAAAGAGAAGTGAATTTTGAAACGCAATACCACCCATTGCCTTTAGTTTACACACCTTAACTTAATATAACCATGTCATTCCTCTTTTTCTATAACATTTCCCCCCAATATCTCCTAATAATTCTAGTAATTTCATAGCATAATGTACTAGGCATCAAAAAGCATAACATGGAATATGATGTTCAAGAATGCAAAATAGCTTTCATAAATAATTTTTTGCCACCAAATAAGAGAAATCACCTATTACAACTCTATTTTGGCTTCGACCCTATTCGTAATTTCTTAAATACATGTTCTTTACCTTGAGGGTGTAATTATAACCTTAGTAATTATATTTTCATTTAATTATTTTTTCATGTTCAAACAGACTCTAACGTTATGTTTGGATTAATAATTGTAAAGGAAAGGAAAGGACAGGAAAGGATATGGTTATGATTATATCTTATTTTATTTGGATTGTTAAAATTAATAAAAGAAAGAAGTTTTAAGTAAATTAATCATTTTTGTTTGGTTAGACTATGAAATGGAAATGAAAAAAGTAAATATAGTGATTTTTACCATCATAATTTTTTTATAATATAACTGTGTAAAAAGGAGGGTAAAAATATTTCACATTTTCAAAATATATTTACTTTCCTTTTCCGAGCTTTACCTATTATTTGAAAATTATCATTTTAAAGGAGAGCAAATAATACTCTAATTAGTTTCTATTACCTAAATAATTTTTCTTTTATCCAAATGAATGAATGGGTCTTTCTTTCTTTTACTCTGCATCACCTCAATCCAATCATAGGGTAAGATTTATTTTTAAAAATATTTTAACTTAATAAAAGTAATTTTACAATTATTTGAAAACATTATAGCTTTTTACTATCCCTATATTTTCAAATCCAAAAGGAAAGCAGATTTGAATAATATTGGAAGCATACTAATTTTGATTGTGATGGACAAATAGATTGCCACATTACTTTTACTATGGGTCCTCTTGTCTTCACTCTCTCTTTTTAGCATTAGCCATTCGTTAGTGGCCCCTTCACTTCAACTTGACAAAACTCAAATATTACCAAATTAAAAAAGCAATCACATCATCATATGTTCAAATAAAATTTTTGGTTGGGTTTTCTACCCTTCTCCCCTCTTGAGTGTCTTGGAAATTTTATTGGAACAAGGAAAGTCGAAAATATATGTACAACTCGATGCTTCAATGAAGCGCCAAATTGATAATATAGACTGCTTGAGGTTGATTGAAATGACTTCCTACTGTTATTAAAAAGGAAAAAAGAATTCAATCATTCTTCTCATTTTTAACTTACCATACACAAGATGAGAGGTTTCTCAACCACCCCTATCAATTTTCAGATTTAATTAAGGTAAATTATTAAAATATATTTTTTAAAATATTATATTTTAATCATTTACGTTAACATGTTGTAATATTTTAGTTATTGAGCTATTAATTGTTGTTAACGGTATAACAATAAGTTAAAATGTCACGTTAAATTATCATTTCAAATAAAAATTTTAAGTTAAATTATATAATTAGTCCTCATATTTTTTCATTTTGAGTAATTTAATTTTTTCTTTTATGTTCTTTTAGCATTCCCTTTTTCCTTTATTTTTCATTCTCTTTTGCTTCTCCTCTATTTTTCTCCATTCTCGGTCTATTTTAATGTAGTTTTTTTATGTTTTCCATTTGTTAAAACTAAAGGGGAAGAAGAAAAAGAAAATAAAGAAATAAAAGGAAAAAAGTAAATTGTAAGGACTAGTTTTAACAAATGAAAAATATAGAAAAACTACATTAAAAGAGACGGAGAAGGGAGGAAAATAGAGGGAGAAGCCAACACACCTCATAGTGTCGGTATGACACATTGCAGTGTTTACAGTCTCACAGCCAGATCCTATATAATTACAAGTGATTTGACCACGAAATCAATACAGAACACTTCTTTCAATTCATAATTCACGCCCAATGCAAATGCAGAGAACAGATGACTAATATATATATTCTTATGTTGATACAATCATACAGTTCCAATATAATAGAGGGTTGAAGTTCTTATGAATCTTATACAGGTATGTTAAACCAGTTTATAATAATGATAAAGCAGATCATATAGTTCAATTTAATTCATACATATCTTACAGACAGCTTACAATCGCCTTGTATAGCAATTATGGTGTTAACAGAAATTTGGCGATTCAGGCTCACATGCTGTTGTGCGGAAACGTGTAAAAGAGTAAAATTATTGTACTAAAAAATCACACTAAGTTCAATTCCCAGAAAAGAAAGGTGGATCACAAAGATCGCTTAAGTACCAGGTCTTTCCTAGCCAGAAAATCCCTCTATCGTACTTTAATAGCACAATAAATCACTACAATCACACTCACAAAATATGCAAAATAAACAATAAAGAACACCAGAATTTTAACGAGGTTCAGCAAATTTTGCCTACATCCTCGGACACTACCAAATATATTTCACTCCAAAATACAAGTGAAAATTTACAAATAGGGAGAGAGAACAATGCCTTAGGTGGAGAATAAAAAATATGGGATGATTCAAATGAGAAATGGTTAGGCCTATTTATAGTTGAGGTTCAAGGATCAACTTGCAAAGTCACTATACAATTAGGGACCAAAAATCTTACAAATATCTCATGCCAAATCTCAATCCCACTTTTGGTGCCATAAATCTCAGATTTCTAGTGCCAACATTTTGATACCTATATCTTTGTAATCTTTGACTTTTCAAAGTATGGATGATTGCCAATACATGCACGTGTCATGTGACTCTACACGGTCTGGCACACGGCCGTGTGGTTGCTCGTGTGCCCTTATTCACCAAGTTAGTGAGTTACACAGCCTGGGCACACACCCGTGTGCTGCCTGTATACCTCACACGATCAGGCACACGCTCGTGTCCCCTGTCCGTGTATCATTGATACATAAATAATGAGTCACACAATCTGGACACACATCTATATGTCATCTCGTGTGACCATTACACCTTAATATCTCACACACGGCCTACCACACGCCCGTGTAGCTTATCCGTGTGTCTCAAATTCGAAGTCAATCAGTTACACGATCCACTACGCCATATAAATAATTGTTGTTCTTGTAGGAATTGCTTCGTTTAAGTCATTGATTGAACCTTTGATTGTTTTTTTTAGGTTTTGGAATCACTCATGTTGCTTTCACGTTGAATCTGTATCAGATGTGTAACAAAAACCCTAATTTCTATGATTTTTAAAAGCTGAAAAACATGGTTATCGATACCACACGGTCGTGTGTCAGGCTGTGTAACTCACTATTTTCGAATTGGAGGCAAACGAGCTAGGGATATGGGCATGTGTCTAGGCCATGTAACTTACTGTTTTGGATTTAGGGTCACACAGGCGTGTGTTCAGGCCGTGTGAGGGAAATTTTGGGTTGTGAGTCACACGAGTATGTGCTTAGTCGTGTGGACCACACAGGCCAACCACCTAGGCTGTGTGAATCCACATAGACGTGTGGGCCAAAAATTAAGATGTTTTCCCAAGGCCATAATCATCGTTCGAATCAAACATAGGCCTATCCTAAGGTTCGTATGATCTGTAATAGACATTGAAATTGTTATCTGACAATCTTTTACTAAATAATATGTTATTTTGGTAAATACATTTGTTATGAGATTTGATAAATAAATGTGATAGCATTACATGAGTATGATCTAAAATTGTATTATTGTATCCTTATATCTAATATATGTTAAATCTGTATTGGGATTGGGACTATATAAAGAAAGAAGTATGGGCAGTGTAATAATCTGCCAAATCTAGAGGCTAAGCCACATACATTCCATATTCTGGAGATCTCTTACATTCTGATCTGGCAGCTAGGTTGTAATCATTCTAAAATGTAATATACAGTTACTACGCGGTGTGTAGGGATGGAAGGGTACTTGAGGGGGTAAGAATCTGCATCTACATCTTATATGTTCTGCATCTGCGTCTGCATCTGCATCTAAGATACTCTGTGTTTGTTTCTATATTCGAATCTGAGAATTTGACTAATTAAAGACGAACTAAAATCACATCTGTTATATTACTATTTAATTGAGAATATAAGTTACACACTGAGTGTAAACTCATTTAGTCTGTTTGTTTAGATACAGGTAACCTACAGACTTAGGCGGGTTAGCGTGGTAATAGCTCAGTCAATTCTCTGTAGTTATTTTACTATTCTTATAAACTTATGCTATTGTGTGTTATTTTGGATTACGCCTTGAAGGTTTGAATTTCTATGTTTGATTGAACTAATTACATGATTTTTGACTATTGAATTTCAAGTACTAAAAGGTTGGTTCATTCTGATATGGATTGATGTAGCCTTCAAACTTGGTCTTAACTTCTAAGTCGGGTATGAGTGTTACAACACTTTAGCTTGGTCTTGATAATGCCAAAAATATATTATGATAATGGTTGAAATATATGAAAACATTGTAATTTAGACTAAATTACACATTTGATCGCATTAATGTTTTTGTTTGATCACCTAATTATAAAATTTCCAATTTTATTATGAGCTTTATTCACATCAATTTTTTTGTCACCCTTCATTAAATTACTCAAGTAAAAATAATGCAATATTTTTTAATTGATATAATGATAACTTTAGCTCTCAGATTTACATATTTTATCAATTTGGTCCTTATTTAAAAAAATAACTTTCAAAGTTTACACATTTTATCAATTTAATCTTAATTCTAAAATTTATTAAAATATATATTTACATTGTTGGAAGGATTTTACCTAAATACTACCTCAATTTGAACTGAACTAAACTTAGACTATAAACTAAATCACTTATGGTTATACCAAAAATATTCAAAAACAAAATAAAAGTTCAAAAGAATACATAAAAGTTATAAAATTTTAAGACATAAAATTTGGGTAAATTACAAAAGAATATTTAAGACATAAATATTCTTTTTTTTTTCTATTCTCTTCTGCTTTTCCTAATATTTTCCTACTTTCTCCTTTTTTTTTTAATGTATAGGAAGTTGAATTGACAGTTGAAAAAGGAGCAAGAAGTTGAAAGCCATCATTGTCTATAACCAAAACCCATAAACCCATACCATTGCTAACTATCTAAACCCTCCACCACCATCCAACATCTTCATTTCATCCACTAACACCTTCACCACTACCATGACTTCCTTTCGAAAACATCTTAAAAAATCTCCAACTTTTGGACTACCCAATATCGAATCTCCATCATCGGCCATTAGGTTGGCTCGATTTTTTTATATGTGCTCCTCCTCACCATTACCTCCTTCCTAACTATTAGAATCGATAAAAAAGTTGTTGGAGTATCTCAAACCCCTGACCTGAATCTAACCCTTCTCTTTTTCTCCATTTCTCTCTTTTTCTTCTTTTTCAGTTTTTAACTCTTTAGGCATATAACTCTGGGTTTGATTGCAAGTGCTTGAATGGGGAATTCTAATGGCATATATACATATGTTTATGTTTGAGTTCCATACCATTTTTTGAACTTTGATGCAGATCTGGCTGCTTTCACATATTTCATCACAAACAACTTATAAACAATCCTAGAATAAATGATTGTACAGCATTATTCATTCTCTAAAATCACAGATATGAGGCCCAATACATGATAGAAAACTACTTACCCAGGATTCGTGGAATTTATTTGCATGTTGAATTGCATTTGGACTCTCATTAAGTTGTTACTTTTATACTTTTTCCTTAAAAGCAATGTTGTAGGAAACCGGATTGGAAAGGCTGGTTAGATCGGTAATCGGCTAGGATATTAGTTTGGATAAAGGAATTGAATTTACTCGAAATCAATACAAAAGAAATTGAGATAAAAAATAATAATGGTTGAATCGATTTTACAAATTTTTAAATATATTTTAAAATTTTTATGTTTTTTTAATTGTTTATTTATTATTGGACTATGTGAGGTACTTTTTGAATTAAAAATTGGTGGTTTGACTAATTCGACCACCTATCTAATTTTAAAAACATTAATTACAAACTAAATAAAAAGAACAATTTATTTATAAAAATTGCACTAAAATATGTTACTCGCAATGAATAAGATAGACTTCTATTAAATAAACATATTTCAACTTGACAAATCTTCAATTAACGTAAACTTCAAAGTACTTAAAACTAATTTGAATAGGTATTTAAAAGAAAATAAATACCATAAATCTTATAAGAATAAACCTGATCTTTTAATTAAGAGAACTCAATTACAATAAAAGTTTTCAATGATGATTCCTTGCCTTAAATTCAACATGGTCGAATATAATAAAATACTGCTAAAAATTCTGAAAAATATGTACAAGAAAATCCAAGATATTTCGATAAGAAAGATGCTGTACAATAACTTAGTTGCAAAACGAGTTATGTTGTAAAGTGTTTTCTGCTACTACCGTGGACCAACCCAAGTGGATCATAGTCAACATTTTTGCTACTTCTGTAGATATTAATATTCCTCATCATCATCATCATATATATATATATATATATATATATATATATATATTATCAGATCTAAGATTAAAAAATTGATAGAATTACTTATTTTAGTGACACATGGACAGTTTATCTTTATGCCACTTGACAATGTTATATTTCTCCTAATTTCTTTAACAATTTAAATATGATAAAATTAAAATATACAAAATAAGTATTCAAAATTAATAAATATACATGAAATAATATAATTTAAAATTGAAATTAAAAATCAAAAATTATGATACATGATATAATTTCACAAAATCAAAATTAATAAATTTAAAATTTATCTAAATTTCAAATTTTACATAATTAAATTCTAATCACATTTATAATTCAATTATAAAAATTTTCATTGATTCCATTTCAATTATAAAATATCTACTAGTTTCTCTTCTTTTCCTTCCCTTCATAACAGTAGTTGCCACCACAAGTTACCGTCATCCACGGCTTTCTTCAATTGATCCCAACATTGAATTGAAGCCCCTTTCTCAGCCGACAACTTGGATCTCTATGAAATGATGTGAAAAGTATGAATCATTAAATAAAAGCCCAAATCAGTCAACTTCAATCTACCTTTTTCAGTCGTTGGATCAAGTTATGATTTTGATATGTTCATCTCTTCATCGATAGTTATATTCACCTTGTTTAGATTCTTGAACAAATTCTTGCTATTTTATAAGTCAAGAGATCAAAAAATGTGAGTACTTCGAAAATTACTTTGACTAGAATAGAAGTTTAGAAGGTCATAGAAGTCAAAGAGTGCAATAAAAAAATAGTTAGAAAGTTAGATAACTCGCCTAAAAGCCTTAGCTTCCTCTAAAAATATAATATTTATGTTGTTTGGCTAACCTAAATTAGGGTATAAAAACTTGTTTGAAGTTATAAATCTCTCAAAAGA
The DNA here is from genome assembly GCF_025698485.1 of Gossypium arboreum. Classification (NCBI taxonomy): domain Eukaryota; kingdom Viridiplantae; phylum Streptophyta; class Magnoliopsida; order Malvales; family Malvaceae; genus Gossypium; species Gossypium arboreum. The sequence continues at coordinate 7,383,029 of NC_069081.1, forward strand.
CCAAAATGCCTTTATAACTCGGCCAAAACGCGAAACTTTGTGTTGGAATAACAAAAACGACGCAAGGGAACGTGAAGGGTGGCGCTGGGGCACCGCAGCGAGGCTGGGGCACTGTTGTTTGCACACTAGGGTGCCAAGTTACTGCGTCGGGGCTCCAAGCTTCTCAGTTTCTTATTTAAACTCCAAAATGGACTTCAAGCCCAAACCTCAAGCTTCTGTAAACCTATTTTAAGTCTGAAGACACTCGATTAAAATTCAATTATTTAAAAACGCATGAAAATAAAATGAAATCATTAAAAAGATAAATAAAATGAAAATGTGACAAAAAAAAAACATGTATCAAGAACTAGTATACAACATTTTATTTAAGGATCAAACAAAATACTAAAGATAAGGATATAAAGTATGGTAGTTGATAACGTTCCGCTACCACATGTACCAAGCGAAACACTCTATACCAAGTGTCGGTGCGTACCAGTTGATTTCTCCCATACCGATTGAAATATGGCGTATTGGTCGATACCAATAAATTTATTTTAAAATGTATTTTAAATTTATATTTAAAAATTTTATTTGTACAAAAATATTTTAAAATATTTTACTATTTATTTGTACCAAAAATAATTTAAATTTTTTATTATTTATTTTGATTTATTAAATGTTACATGCATAATATAGAAATCTTATTGTTTAATTTATAAGATATATTTTTTGCTTGTTTAATGATAGATTGCAGTTGTGAAGCTTTAATTTAAATAATTGATGGGTATTTTTTTATATTTTAAAATTTACATATGGTGAGATTCGAGCACATGCCACCAACATTTTAAAATTATTTTTTACCGCTCTAATCCAAGCTTTATTTTTTATAAATATTTCATATTTGAGATTTATTTAATCTCAATATTTGATATTAACAAATACTTTATATATATATATATATATATCAATTTTTTTAAATAGCGATAAATCTAAAATGGTATATCGAGACAGACTAGTACTAGTACATACTAATATCAGTAGAAAAATTGTAATCCTCCAATATGGTATTGTTTACTTTGATATAAAATATACAGAATATCATATTGTACAAATTATTAGAATTTTAGCATTATTTTTGTTTTTAAATTTAGAATTATTTTATGTAACACTAATTAAATAATTATTATATAATTATTAATACCCTTGAAATATGTATATAAAATTATTAATCAAAATGACCAGTTATATATTTTTCCGCTATACGACCAAAAGTAAGGAAAGTGTTTGGCGTGTTTGTTCATTTAAAATATGGAACTACCGAAAGTCGCAAGTCAATTGGAAAGTTTCCTTGGAGCACTGATATATGGTTGGATTATTAATGAGGAATTCCTGGTCATTAGTGCTTCAAATAATGTTGGGATTGAACTTCAAAACGAACAAAGAAAATGGTGGGATTGGAACCATGACTTTTCAAAATTGAAAACACTGTTGTAGAAGTGTAGAACAAGGCTCCATGTGCAGGAAAAACTCAGATTTAGAAGTCTCGGATGAAAAGTAACCCTGCCTAACTGACCCCACTGCAGTATTTCTCATTTAAAACCCCACCCACTGTCAAAGGAAATATCTTGCCAAGACCAGAAACATGGGTTTTGCTCTCCTTCCAGTTTTGGTCTCAGTTCTCACCATTCAGTACGCCGCAGCTCAAAGCTTCAATTGTAGCTCGAGCGACCCGAGTACATGTCATGCATTGGTCGGCTACATCACTGTTAACAACACCAACCTCGGCGCCATTCAATCCCTTTTTAGCGTCAAGAACCTCAGGAGTCTCCTTGGAGCCAACAACTTACCTCTCAACACCACGCGCAGCTATGCCATACCCGCACAACAGGTCATCAAAGTCCCCATCAATTGTTTGTGCAACAACAACACTGGAACTTCCAGCGGTGTTCCTATCTACACCGTTCAACCAGGTGACGGCCTCTACCACATTGCAGCTGAGGTGTTCTCGCGGTTACTGCTTTACCCGCAAATTGCAGCAGCCAATAATATTAGGGATGCGAATTTGATAACGATTGGGGACAAGCTCAAAATCCCCTTGCCCTGTAGCTGCGATGAAGTGGACGGCCAGAAAGTGGTGCATTACGCACATATGGTGAAGTCAGGGAGTTCTTTGGGGGAGATCGCTCAAGAGTTTGGAACTAATGAGGAGACTTTGGCTAGGATTAATGGGATCAAAGCCGACAGTGACTTAAAAGCTGACCAACCAATTGATGTTCCTCTCAAAGGTATATAACTTTTGTTTATCCCTCCGCTCTACAAGTTGTCGTTAAACTAGGCAAGTTACTGTATTTTGGGTCTTGAATCTCTTGATATATGTAGATGGACTTGTTACTTCCATTTTTTTCCTGCAAGTTCTGGTCAATCTTTTTCATTAAATTCATTAAAGATAACAATTATACTTGGTTAAGACTGATTCGATAGTGTGAACAGTCCGTTCTTTTCAAATGTTACTATGATATGGCTACCACTTGAATTATTTTTCCTTCCCACTTCTGATTTCCACTAGCAAATGTTTAATTCCGTGGTATGGTTGTGTCAAGCAATAACTTTGACTATGATGATTCTTTTGGAATGGGAATAATAAAAATACAATTTTAGTTGTTGGGTAGCTGTTATTTGTCATACATATGAATGATTCCATTCCTCTGTTTTGTTCCACCAAAATAATCCTATGATTTGGGTGTTATTATGTATTATTTTCCATTCCATTCCTGTGCAGGGTGTTTGGGCTTTATCATTAGGTCTAGGTGGTGAAAAATTACTGATATTTCATTTATAACCTTGTGTCATTGTCGTAATCTTTGATGTTGTCCATCCTTCTCAACAGCCTGCAACTCATCCATAAGCGGTGACTCCTTCGACTTCCCTTTACTTGTTGCTAATGGCACATACCTTTTCACTGCAAATGGTTGTGTGAAATGCATGTGTGATGCTGCTAACAACTGGACGTAAGTTTATACTTTCAAACCCCTTACTATTTCAGGAATTTTGGCCTTTCAATCTGCTAATTTTCTCATTATATATAACTATGCTGTCTTGGTCAGATTACATTGTGAACCATCCCAGAATAAACCATCCAAGTGGGATACATGCCCATCCATGAAATGCCAAGGTGCCGAAGGTTTGTCTATTGGAAATAGCACCGCTGCAGGTTGCAATCGATCAACATGTTCCTACGCGGGCTTTAACAACTCAACCATCATGACAACCCTTGTTCAAGACTCCTCATCTTGTTCAAGTAAGTAAAATATAAGTCTCTAAGCCTGTGTCTTAAATTGCAGACAGTGTCCATTATATTCTCAAGTGTTGCCTAATCTCCTCGAACCCAGAACTCACAATGTTTCTCTGTTTTGAAGGAACAGCATCCCCTCCAAGCAATGATGTCTCAAGAATCAATTCGAATTGGGACTGTCTTTTCATCTTGGTCTTGCTTGGTTTCCATTTATTCCAGTGAAATGTTAGTGCTGCCATTGAAGTCCTATGTTGATCAACATCATGATTAGATTATTGCAATGTAAAGGAATTTTATTTTTGATGATATACGGATATCAGAAATTGTTGAATTGAGTGAATAAACTCATTCACAAGCTCACTGAAAATGTCATCTCCAGAGCTTCAAAACTATTTCAAATAAAAATAGTTCATTCTAAAGTTTTTTAGTTGATAAATATGGCTGAAACAATTTATATCTCCGGCTACTTTCTCTAATGGTCCATACTCGGAAGCTTTATTTTAATTTTGATGCATTTGTTGTTCTCAACCTTTCCCTTGCTAGTGCTTTTCTGTACTTAAGAGGGTGTAGCGGTGATCACGAGCTAGGGTAAATCGGTTCATGCTGGCTATGCAAGTTATCCAACTTAATTTTTTAATTATGGGCTCGGCTCAAAACACGAGTTTATTTTCTGTCTAACCTGATCTAATTTAAGAAAGGTAAATTCGAGTCTGACTCAGTCTACTCATATTTAATTTTTAATTAATTTTTATTTAAAAATATTTTTTAAAATATAATACATTAAATGCATTAAAAAGACTAAAATAAATTTTTCTAACACATTAAAGAGCATTTATATTAAAAAAACACTACCATAAATATAATAAATATTTTATTGTATTAAATATAATTTTATATTTTGAGTTGGGTTATTTAGTTGGATAAACTTTTTTCAGGTTTTGGGTAATTGATTTAATTGTTATTGAGTTAGTAATTTAATATAATTATTTTTTCATAACAATATACATTTGGGTTGGGCCAAAAAATTTTACCCAAAACTTGACATGTATAAAAAATGAGCCTTAAATTTTACTTAAGTCTATTTTTCAGACCTCATATTTTTGTTCAAACCTCTTATATTTCAAGCGGGTCTTCAGGCATAGGCAAGTGACCCAACCCATGAGCAGGTCTAGTACACCGTCAGTATTAATAGAGTTTTTAAATGTCAAAAGTAGAATTACTATTTGACAAATGTCTTATAGAAATATAGTAAAATATTTTTTAAAAAAAAGGCACATGCTAATTTTTTGAGACTACTTGTAGAATAAAAAAAAAGTACACTATAAGTATATCAAATACTCATCCATTAATTAATGAGTTATTTTCTATTTACTAATTATTTTTAAATTGAAAATACTAAAAAATATGGATAACATTTTAATTGTTCATATTAAAATTAAAATACTGAAATGTGCCGGTTTTATAATTTATTTTCTTTTACGAAATTTTATAATTGAATTATATTTTTAATTTCTTACACCAATTTCAATCACATCCACTTGATAATAATAGGGTTTTTTAAAGAAATATTAAGGTATTGTTTGTTAGATTAAAAATTAAATATTAAAATTTTAGAAAAATTAAGTTGTCAATTTAATAAATGTAAATTTTAAATTATGAAAATTCTATTTTATATTGTTATCCTTATTTTAAAAAATTTCACCTTATTTATAATCCATAATTAATATATATATATAAGTACGAGTTTAGAAAAATTTTAAACTGAGGAGAATACATTTTATTTTTATTATATTACTAAATAATTATAATATTTAACTTAAAATTATTAATTAAAATTGAAATAAAATAAAATTTATAATAATTAAATTTTTATTAATTTATAATTAAAAATAGAAAAATGACTAAAATAAATATAATTATTTTTAGTTAAAGTTTACTTAATAAATAAATGTGATTTTATCAAGATAAGTAATTGTTAAAGTCCAAAATTTTCATTTATTTTATTATTACATATCATACATTTTCAGTTAATTTTCCGGCTCATATTTTTAGATTTTTCTTTGAATTATAAAATTTTATTTACTCTAAAATTTTAAGTATGACCAGCTGCATGATAAGTCAACTCCTTCCATCATAATTCACTATTTGTTGAATACATTAAACAAATCTATTTTATAAGCAAAATTGAATAGGTATCCTTAAAAAACATAACACACGTAGATGTATTTATGAGTCGAATCGGCTTAAACATGATATTAACATGTTTTAAGATTTTTCAAGCTTGACTTAACTTGAAAATATGAGTTTAAAATTTTATTCAAGTCTACCATATTTGCAAAAAATTAACCTAAGTTTATTTTAGACTCACCCATATTATTTTTTTAAATATTTATATTATTTTAATTTAATATTTAATAATTTTAAATATTTTCTATTTATTAAATTTTTTATATATTTACCTTAACATTATTTAAATATTTATTTAGATTAAAGATATATTATATATTTAGTATAAATTTATTTTTCATGTATTATAAACCCGAGCCTTGAATAAGCTAATTTATATTTTAAATACAACTATTTTTTTACTGCGTAATGTTTTGCCAAAAATCTATTTCAAATTTCGAGCCAAGCAAGTAACCCAACATCAACCCTCTAAAAATATGCCACAAGAAGAACCAGATTGAAAGATGCCCAGCAATAGGGGATAAAGCAGATACACGTGCAGCGTCCGTGCCTGCTTCCCCTCACCTATCGATCAAAGTCAAAGTTTTTTCTAGGGTTTTAAAATTTTCAACCCTTTGATTTTTTAACTACTTTTTCTTCTTGGCTTTTGTAAATGGAAAATAAGTTACGCTGATCGTCATCAAAGTAAAAGAAAGTTTAAAAGCTGATGAAGATTACAGATTATCTATTGGGTTATTCGCCTCCTATTTGGGCGACTTTGATAGCTGGAGTGTTTTTAGTCATTGCACTTACGCTTTCAGTGTATCTTATCTTCCAGCACCTCTCTTCATACAAGCATCCTGAGGCAAGCTTTTGTTTTCTTAGTCATTTTAATTTTTGGCTTATTCTATATTGCTTTTGTTGACTTTTTCTTGTGTGATCTTGGACTAGCAGGAGCAGAAGTTCTTGATCGGGGTTATTCTTATGGTTCCTTGCTATTCTGTAGAATCAGTGAGTTTCTTTTCATTGGATTTTCACTTATTTTCTTAGTTTAGTGGGATCTTTTGAAGCTAGAGCTAGATGTTTTATGTAGTTCATCTTAGTCTTTTGCATTAATGTTTAATAATGTAATGTTAAAATCATCAGCATGTATCTTGAGTTTTGATGAATTAAAAAATGCTCATAATTTGTTGTCCTTTGTTCCTAATTCAATTTTGATTTGTTTGGTGGAAGTTGGTATTTTAGTGATTATGGAATGTACTTGGTAAAACCACTAGCTAAATGTTTATGATCAACTCTGGAAATTTCATGCCGCTTAAATTTCTGTAGGTAAGACTCCTGAAATTGAAATATCATGCTCGATTATTTTCAAAATTTGAAGTAAATTTTCGAGATTGCTGAATATACATCTTTTATATATGTAAAATTCATTGATCTGGATATGTACATTAAGACATTTAAGTAAAATTCATTGGCATGATCTTCACCAGTGCAGAATTGCTAACATACTTGATTTGAAAGGTGTGGTTGGTTGAATTTACTTAATTTTGTGTTTGGATGAAATTTGATCCGTATTAAGCTTAGGTTACTATTTTAAGTTTCTTGTGCCGTTTAGTCTTAGGTATGGTTTGGGCAAGGTGCTTTAAACATGCTTTTCTTTGCACCATGCATCCAGTGCAATAATATGCTATATTTTGTCTTGCTAACATGGATTATGTTAACAGTTTGTATCATTGGTGGATCCATCGATTAGTGTCTATTGTTCGATTCTACGTGATTGCTATGAATCATTTGCCATGTATTGCTTTGGAAGATACCTTGTTGCTTGCTTGGGTATGTCCATTTCTAGAGCCTTGAAGTTCTAATAAAGATTTATTTCTTATTTCTGTATCAGCTTTGCCTTTTATTTCATTGAGATTACAGTTTCTGTGGTGGCATCATCTTGTTATTTGCTTTTAATAAAACCTTGAATCTGAACTTTGGGCACCCTGATATTTTTTTCCATGTCTTTGAACAGAATTTCAATGCTTTTCTTCTTCATTTCTCACTGTTTAACAATGTATGTAATCTTCTGATGTCTAACAAACCATGCTGACTCATAATGCCTCCAAGTCACTCTAGTTAAATTCTAAAAGAAAATGTGCTCTACTTTTTTTGTTTTACTCAAGCAAGGTCTAGGTCGTGATTATTTGTACCCCTCACCTTTAGCAATGATGACTTGCTCTGAAGGCTTAACAGTAAACATTTTACATGGTGGCTCTAGGCTTTTTTTCCCAGTTACTAGCCAATAACTGGTATTAATTTGAAGTTGTTTGTTCAAAGAATCTCATGCATTGAGCTATCGATGACACATGAAATAAAATGAAAAGCTTACTGTAAATATTTCATTAAAGAAAGAGGTACAAAAGAAGATTGGAATTGGACTGTTCAATACTTCTGTCTACCTGATGTACAGGCTAGTTTTTTCTTGTATTTCATACTATGGGCCTAAAATTCTAATAATAATTACTATCAAAATATTCAGAAATTGAAGCTTGTGATAGACATGCATTTGTGGAGTTTCCAAAGATCCATCATAGAGGCTATTTGTTAAATATTTCATTTTACTTTTGTCTTCTCCCTTTAATTTTATGATAGTCTTCCTTTTTCAGAGTTGAACGACTTTTACATTTGTGGCTCATGTTGAGAAAATCATTTTATTGGAATATTTCTTTCAATTTCTGCTTTTAAGGTGGGGAAGAGCGGACTATTGAATTCATGGAGAGACTAGGACATGCAAGTTCTAAAACTCCACTATTGGGACTCGATTGTGAAAAGGGAACCGTTAAACACCCCTTTCCCGTGAATTATATCCTAAGACCATGGAAACTTGGCCAATGGTTTTACCAAGTTGTCAAGTTTGGCATTGTCCAATATGTAAGGGCTTTTAGCTGGAAGAAATAAAATATTATTTTTGTTTCTTTCATTGTTTCGTTTTTTAATGTAGTTGTATTTTCTGTCTGCAGATGATAATCAAGTTATTGACTGCTCTTTTGTCACTAATTCTTGAAGCTTTTGGTGTATATTGTGAAGGAGAATTCAAATGGGGATGTGGGTAAGATAATATTAATGTAGAATGCTGCTGGTGATAATGTGGATTTTGTATGAGTTGTCTGTAGGCAAACCTTTTCTGGGTAGAACAATGTAATTTTGAATGATTGTGAATTGTATTGATGCCTGTTTTAGTTCTTCACCTACTAAGCAATAAGCCACCTTAAACCTGAATTTATGATGTTGTTTCACTTGTGAGCAGAGCAAAAGTGTTTGTTTGAAACATTCTGGTACTCTGTTGTTGCAGTAAAGTGATGAATAATCATTAGTGAAAAGTGAATTGGCTTTCTTAATGAATTTCTCATTGTCTTGTCAAATTTTCCTCTTTTTTCAGGTATCCTTATATGGCAGTGGTTCTCAATTTCAGTCAATCATGGGCTTTATACTGTCTAGTTCAATTTTATACTGTCACAAATGATGAACTGGCACACATAAAACCATTGGCCAAGTTTTTGACTTTTAAATCGATTGTGTTTTTGACTTGGTGGCAAGGTGTAGCTATTGCCCTTTTTTATGCTCTTGGTCTGTTCAGAAGCAAAATTGCTGAAGGCTTGGAGTTGAAGTCAAGTGTCCAAGACTTTATCATTTGTATAGAGGTAGATGTCTTCAACACTCTTATTTAATATTGGTTTGCAGTTATGTAATAAGGATGCTAGAATTAACCTGTGTATGTAAACTGGAACATTATGCTTGTTAGTTAATCTAAATTAAAAAAGCTTGTAAATTCTACAAGTCTTTTTCTAGTATGAAAGTTTGACATGTCATGGTATTCCTCCAGCGCAGATGGGCATTGCTTCTGTAGTTCACCTATATGTTTTCCCTTCCAAACCTTATGAGCTTATGGGAGATCGCATACCTGGAAGTGTATCAGTCCTTGGAGACTATGCATCTGTTGATTGCCCTCTTGATCCTGATGAGGTTAGGGACAGTGAGCGACCCATAAAGCTACGCCTACCTCAGCCTGATATAGAGGCTCGAAGTGGAATGACCATCAAAGAAAGTGTGAAGGATGTATTTATTGGTGGCGGTGGATATGTAAGTCTTATGTTTATACTAATAGTGCAATTTTAGATTCCATATTGTACATAGAGATTAGTGGTTAACAATTAGCGACAAAATAATAACAGTATACTGTAAATACCTCAAGGGTGAACCTTTATTGTTGGTTCTCCATAATAGCATCTTTTCAGGAGGATAGGGATTAAGTTGATAATAGAAAACCTGAAAGTATGGTACACATTCTCCCACTATATTTGTCGGGGGCTTTCTAGACCATAAAACCTTCTTTTTTTTTTTTTTTTGCTTTGTTTACATTTAGGTTCCTATAATGTCAAATATTTCAGAGACCAAATTGTTTTTATATAACATTACTACTGCTGAATCTTGCTCTTTTCCCTGTGCAGATTGTTAATGACGTAAAATTTACTGTAAACCAAGCAGTTGAGCCTGTTGAGAAGGGGATTACTAAGTTCAATGAGAAACTGCATAAGATCTCACAAAACATCAAGAGGCATGATAAAGACAGGAGAAAGACAAAGGATGATAGTTGCATTACAACAACAGCTAGAAGGGTAATTCGCGGCATAGATGATCCCCTCTTACATGGGAGCATTAGTGATAGTGGTATTGGAAGGGAAAAGAAACATCGTAGAAGATCGGGATATACTAGTGCGGAAAGCGGAGGAGAAAGCAGCAGTGATCAGAGCTATGGTGGATATCAGATCAGGGGTAGCAGATGGGTTACAAAGGACTAAACCTTAAATGAAAAATTGTGGTTGCATGAACACAAGATATGCTGGCTGGTGTGATTGCTTTGGCAGATATGCTGCTGAACATTATCTCTGCATGAGGCGGCTGAAGATTTGTTTCAAATTTCTTGCTGTTAATATTCTCATCAATGGGGTAGTTTATTCAGGGCATGGCCATTGCATAAAATGAATCAAGTATTGCTTTTTTTTGTTTGGGAGAGATGTCCTCGCGGCAAGTTTTTTTCCGGCCTAAGGTATTCCGGCAGAATCAAAGCTTGACTAATGTCCATAAATCATTTCCGGCTAAAGTTTTGAACAGATAAATAGCATTTTATATCCTTGATGTGAAATGCACGACATTTGAAAGCATTTTTGCTTTATCTTTAATGTAATTTGGAACATATATGTGGCTTTGTGCTATGAAATGACGTAATGTTTATTCATATGTTGATAACGTAATAAATAAGGCATGGTACGTTTTAATTTCGTGGTTCTCAATATTTTATAAATACAGGAATGCTGAAAATGTTGAATTCCCATATCAAGCCCTTATCTGGTAATTAGCTATTCATGAAACATCCTGAATAGCTTACAAGTTAGTCTTTACCATTTGTGACCAAGCAATCTCTCTGACGCACTTCAAAATTATTCTTTAAAGTTAACGTCAACAATACATGAAAATTTGATCAAAGGAATGTCAAGTACATCATTCAGTCATGAAACACAGGGCTAATTTTTTCCACATTATTACTTCACACGAGAAATAATATTATGGGAAACAGCTCATCATCGAACAGCTCTGAGTTCTCCTGTAAGCAATGCGAAGTTTCGATGCTGTGAAAGAATAGAAGGGATTCTAACTGCTTGAATTCTAGATGCTAGGTCATTGCAGCTTGGTTCCATCTGTTTTGAAGCTGCATTGAGTATGGTTTGCAAGATTTGCAAGGGATCGCCATGGCTGACAACCAAGATCGTACATCTGCTTCAGAAATTAAAGAGTATATTAACTTGAACTAATTTGGCAATCTGAGATCAGATCAATATCAGCATGTTATCATGATGTTGCATACCATGTTATTGATATAGCATGTTTGGAAGAACCAATTTGGTAAGCAATTCTACTTTTGATGCCATAAAACTTGAGCAAATTTCTACTCTTGGAGGAGTTTTAGGATTTCAGTCAAAAATGCTCCATGCATATTGTCATATGGCTCTGCTCACAATGAATAATTCAACAGTCACCAGTGTCCAGAGCTATTCATGTTATAAATATATTTCCTGGAATTTGACATTCTAACAATTTGAGATGTTTGCTAAACATTTTGTGTGGTAAAACGGAAATTACCATTGATATGGAACTATTTTATTGGTAGTGTTCGCTCCAAAGTCACAAAAAGAAAAGGCAGAAAATTTACCCTTGGTATTCTGATTCCATGGTAGCCATAGCACTTGCAAGTCTAGAAGCCACATCATCGACACTTTCTCCACCTTCTGGCCTTGTGAATGGATCTTTTTCATCCATTGCCCATATTTCTGTATACTGTTTAGGATGTAGAACAAAAGTTAGTAAAGACAAAAGGCCCAATAGCACAACTCTCTGGCTGTTGCTTAAGCAGCCGAAAATATCTCCAAAATCCAATAATTCATTTCTTAAATGGTAGACCTCATAATCCTTCAGCTGTAACATTTGCTTGGCAAAATGTAAATCAGAGTCCTGCTTATATTTTACTTACTTTGTCATGAGACAGAAGTTCAAACGAAGGACCAAAGTAACGTTCTCGAAGATCTTCCATGACCTGTCCAACCAGTCAATAGTTTTTATTTAATTCCAATGAGTAGGAAAGTAGAAACAGAAATCTTCATCTAACATATAAATATGTTTTAATCTTGCCAAGAAAAGATCTGAATCAAAAGAAGAGACATGATTAGCATCTCAATGATGAGCTTTGTTTTGATCCCCTCACTGCTTCTCTTCTCCAATGGAATATTGTAATTTGTGAGTATTTAGAGATAATAAAATAGCTCACCTTGCATTGAGGGCCCTCAAATGGAAGATTCAAAGTGGATGCAACAACCTCTGCCGTATGTCTTGTCCTTGCAAATGGTGAGTAACACATGCGCACATTTTCAAGTGGTATGTCATTTTCCTTCAGTTCCTGCACTTGGAATGCAATCCATCCGTAAATAAAGCAGCTTTTCTTTTTTCCTTCCTATTAAAGGGGAAAGGAATGACTGTATGCATACGGCAGGGCTAAGTGAAGAAAAAGAGGAACAAAAGAAAGCCCTGAAGCAACTTGTTTAGTTCCATTAGAACTAGATACAAGGAACTTGTTTAGTTTCATTACTCAGTGTTGATATCTCAGAAAAACTTCAGCAACTACCGGTTTAAAGTAAGAAAGCAGATACCTTAAGGAATAATTTTCCAGCCAACTCAGCCTGCTCAACACCTTCAGATGCTAATTGGTATTCAAGGCGAATGCCATTTTCCTGGTGAGTTCTAACCAATGGTTAATAACCGGCACCAAGTAGCAAAATCGGAAACTAACAAATACAGAAGGATACAAATTACAATCTAGAGTGACAAATTTTATGGTTTCTTTTGCAAAGGGAAGGGTTGTTGGATTCTGTTGTACATCTCACCATAACCATCACGAATGGAGACCTTGCTCGGTCAATCTCAGAGATGACCTCGTCAAAACATTACATAACTACAGACACTGGACTATACGCTATTTATACGTGGCCTTATGCACCCCACACTAATCCCATGTAACTTCAGGACTATATAAGCCACCCTTTATGACTTAGAAGACCAGCTGTGGCTCTCGGCCTTTGGGTAAATAGCCATCAACTGCCAAACCCGTATTTTCCCATCAACAGATTCAAATCTAAACCTATTGTATGTCACCTCATGAAAATAGCTGTACGAATCAGCTAAAGATAAAACCGGGTTCGAATTTTATGGTTTGGCAAACTCCATGAAAAAGAAATTATAGCTAAAATGGAGCATAGCATCACTTGGCATCTCAAAAACATAAATCCTGAACTTGATAGAAACATAGATAAATTTCACTGTGGGTAGACTCAGAAAAGATGGATGAACCATTGTTTAACAAAACAAGAAACCAGACAGGCAAGGCAATAAAGAAGTGTAAAATGAACCATAATCAAAAGACAGAGAACGTTAGAGGTGAAGGGATTGACTAACCAATGAAGAAACAATAAGACCTTTCTCGTTTGGGATGCTTTTGCCATGCCTCAGGATCCAGTATCTGTTACGCAGAAACGACGATGTTGCCATCTCTCTTGCTGTTTCTTCTTCTTCTTCTTCTTCCCTTTTAAAGCCAAACTGCGACTGTATCCTCCATTGAAGCCAATATCTTTTTAAGGCCGCGTTTGGATAGAGAGGAGTTTTGGTTTCACTTTATATGTTACAAAGTGTTGTTTATTTTATGAAATTTACTAAACATGCCTAATCTTTATTTATAAAATTATGTTTTGGTCATCTAACTTTTAAATCTTACAAAATTATCACTTACATTATTAATGTGTTACAAAATAATCACTTAATGTTAAGTGCTGTTTATAGTGTAAAGTTTATTTGATGTAGCACATTAAATATATCACATATTTAAGAAACATCATTGTTTTTTCTTAAATGACCATGCAAGCTTTTTTTTCCATTTTTTATTTTTGTTCCCCCTTCTTTTTCTCTTTTGTCTTTCTTTTCTTTTCTTCTTTTTCCTCCTCCTTTCTCCCAAATGAAATCTTAATTGTCGTTGCTTATCGTTGATTATCTCTCCAACAACTCAAACTGTTAAAAGCCTCATATTTTCCTCATCTTCTTCCTCTCTGATCTCGTAGTTCTATCGATGAATCTTTACTAGTTTGTGATATGTTATTTTCTCCAGATGTTTCCAAGTTTGTGGTTTGCCAATAATGAATTCCTTTTATTGTTGTTTTAGTTGTAATCTTGTTTGGTTCAAGTTCGGTACGTTTTGGGTTTGTGGGTGGTGGTTTTATTAGGTAGTAGTGATGGTGATTGCTATGGTGGAGGGGAAGCTAAATGGCTTTGCATGAGTTCGAAGGCGTGGGGATGAGTGGTTTAGGTTGATATGTAAGAAGATGGAGCTCAGGACATGAGTTGTGTGATACAATGATGGTGGTTGTAATGACTCATTTTCTAGTGGTGTCAGAAGTTGCAATTTTGAAATTTCGTTTTTGTAAACTAAGTCCATAAATATTAAAGTGGAATATTTACAAAGGTATTATAAAAATATATTGAAATTCAGTTAAGTAATTTAGTCGAAAAATAATTAATTAAGCCCAAAGACTAAATAGTAAAAAATTAATTGCTATAGAGTTTTAATTAAGAAAAAACTTGGGGACCTAAATAGTAGTTATCAAAGGGGCTCAAAATGGTTCATAAACCAATTTATAAGAATGGTTAGTGGATTTTGATGATGATATCCATTAAAGATTAAACTATTATTAAATTAAGGTTAATTAAATGTAGAAACATGTTTAATTAAATTAATTAAGGTTAATTAGTAATTAATTGAACTATAAGAAAGAAAGAAAAGCTTTAAACCCCTAAACATTTGGCCAATTTAACAATTAAATATGACTCTAAGTTGTCGAGAGGGAAAGGAAAAGCGAGAGTTGTCAACGAGTTATGCAAGACCCCGATTTGTACTTTTATGATTCGAGATTGATTTAATTTTTTGCATATACATGTTAATTGCATGATTAAATATCAAAGTGCATATAATGATCATGTGAGTTGAACTGTTGCGGTTAATATTGAATAGTGAAATAATGGATTGAATTGAATTGTGTGACCATCTGGAATGCCGAAATTGAGAATTGGTTTGAGTTTAGTAAAAATGAGTACAATATGATTTGCTAAATTATATATAAGGTATGGAATGATTTGATGATGAGATTGGAATGTTATATGTGGTTATAATGCATATTGATCCAATGTTACCCTATTAATTGTTCTGAGTACCGTCGAATTAGTTGGCATGCCTTAGGTGTAGTAACACCCCTAACCCGTATCCGTCGCCAGAATAGAGTTTTGGGACATTACCGAGTAATAGTAATCTAATAATTCATTTCAATCATTTCAAAGATAATAAAATGATTCAACATTAATATGCATAAAGTCCCTTAAGAAGCCTTTAAGAGTTTGAAAACACTTTCGAAACGGTTTGAGACTAAATTGAGAACATCTGAAAAGTTTTGGAAAAAGTTAGAAATTTTTTAACTGCAGGGTTCACACGGCCGTGTGGTCAGGCTATGTGACTCACACGACCAAGTCAAATGCCTGTGTGTCTGGCCTTGTGGGCATTCCAAGTAGAGACACATAGTCGTGTCCCAGCCTGTGCCTGTGCTCGTGTAACTCTCTGACTTGGGTCACACGGCCAAGTCACACTCCCGTGTGTCAAGTCGTGTACCATTTGAAACGGCCTTGCGAGCCTGTGTGCTAGCTGTGTGTCTCATACGGCCAAGTCACATGCCCGTGCGTCTGGCTGTGTGGACCTAAAATGTGCCTTAAACAACAATTTACCATTCCCTACAAGCTTGGACATTAAACAACTCAAAAACCATTCATTTAACCAGTTCAAAACACGATCAAATATATTCAAAACATGTCAAAACACTCATCCTAGGTGCCTAACCAATGTACCCTCATTGGCATCACATTTATACCCTCAATTCATACCATCAAAGCATCATTCAAATCCAAATTATAAACATACCACATTTCCTAGTTCATGAGCACTTAAACATCAACCTAAATTCACATGCACCTATATAGATTTGGTTCAATTTACCATGCCATAATATGGCTTCAAACACAAACACATGTATATATGTATATACCAAACTAACATCACTCTTACAACCTTATTTACAATCCATCCACAAAATAATTATCATTTAGACATCCTAGGTACATGCCGAAACAAAAGATAAACATCACCACATTTGAATTTGGGATCGTTGTTGGATACTGAATCGGCGATCAAAAGTTAAGTACCTAACTTGCGTATGGAAAACAAAACCGTACGCTAAGTAAAACTCAGTGGTATTTCTATAATTCGAATATTAAAAACAAGATAATATAATATGCACAATTAAATTATAAGCACATATTAATGTCTAGTATCATGACTATCATATACTATCATATTTCATTTGTTAAACAACGTCTCAATTCACACAATTGCTATATAAATAGTTATTCACATATCAAACCACATTTATTTGTACAATGGCATTAGTCATTCAATACTCAACTCATGAATACATCATTTCATACCTTACTCAATTCTCATCACTTGCTATATAATAGCTTTTCACAATTTGATCCACATATCATTTAAACAATAACTTTATCCATTCCATATCCAATTCATGAGTTCATAACTCATGTATCTCATTTTCATGTTTCAAACCACTATCCCATTTTCAATTCACATACAATATCATCCAATATCAATCATAGTACCGTTTTATTTAATTACTCCTATTAACACAACTCGGACTTAGACGGATATACGGATCCAACCAACACACCAGTTTGGCACCCAGTGCCTCATCGGATAAATTCGAAGTAATGCCTGCACCCAGCGCTATATAAATTTGACACCTAGTGTTTCCTTGGTTAAACCGAAGTAAATTGGCACCCAAGCCTCATCGACTCGAAGTCAAATAAATCCCTGAACTCATCCTATCCTATGGCATGTAGTCTATATTCGACTTAGCCTGATACAGTTAATAAGGTTCCAATTCACTTTCCAAATACAACCAATATCCAATACTAATTTTTCATATAATCACATATATACACCTTTCAATTCAATAATCAATACATTCAATATGTATCTACCAATTCAATCCATTTCAATCAATTATCAAAATGTCACTTATTGACCTCAACACTTACCATATGCATTAAATTAAATTATAACAATTAACAACTGAGTTCAGATTATAGAAATATAAACCGTGAATTCCGAGCTATTCCACATCGATTTTATCTTTTCCTTTTTTAGTCGTGGATTCCGGTACGACATTAGCTACGTAATTAAAACAATTAAAATTTATCAATACAACACAGTTCAATTTCATATTGAATATTTAAATTTTTACTCAATATTTTTATACAAATTCCACTTTAAACTAATTTTAACTCCTTATTTTCACTTAAACCCTTAAATTTAAAAATTTTCACAATTCAGTCCTATTATTCAAATTTTACAATTTATTCTACAATTTAATCCTTTTTCATTTCCAGCTTAAAAATCTATCAATTTAATCCCTAATACTAAAATTATTCAACATTAACAACCTTTAAAAACTCAATCAATGTTAAAATTTCAACATGGATCGGTTAACCCTAGGTACCGAGATTCTAAAAACATAAAAATTATAAGAAAAATCGACTAAATTGACTAACCAATTGAACTTTGAAATTTTGAAGCCTTTGGCCGTGCGTTCTGTCCTTTCTCCCTTTCTTTCTTTTTCTTTCTTTTCTTTTTTACTTTAATTTGCATGCCCTTTCTTTTAATTTGTTTTTGTTTTATTATACTTTAATTTAATATAATATTATATAATATATATACTTACTTAATAATTAAGATAACATATTTTATCTTTAATTATTTTATCTTTAATTATTTTAATATATAAAATAAATTTACATATAATATATATAATTCACTAATCGTCCTACCTAAAAAAATGGTGTAATTTCTTCTTTAGTCCCTTTAATTATTCTTTGATCTATAATTTAACTTTTACCCTATATGCAATTTAGTCTTTATACCTAATTACTTTTAATTCAAGTAAATTCACTTAACTGAAACCTATTTAACTACACAACTAGCTTCGTAAATATTTATTAAAAATATTTACTAGTCCGATTTACGGGAACAAAGTCTTGGGAATGCATTTTCTGGCACCCTTGACTATCGAATCGTTACATTGCAAACTATTGTTGTCAGGTTATCTAAGATGGTAGGATGTATATATTGAGAAAACCATCATTTTCGAGCGACCCGGGATGGTAAAATATAAAAATAGTAAAAGTTATCATTGTTAGGTAATCCGGGATGGTAGAATATTGTAATAGTGCAAACCATCATAGCTGAGCCACCCAGGATGGTGAATTGTGTATATTGTAAATGTCATTGTTGCCGAGAAACTCGGGATGATGAAAGTGGAATAATAGGTTATGGGATGTTGATGAAATTAGTATATTATGTATATATATGTAGTTTATGATAGAGAAGGCATGTAAACTACCATGTGAACTAATTGAAAACGAGCCCTGAGGACCAAAACGAATACGAATGAGTGAGTAGACTTCGAAAAGAGATTTGGTTGATAAGTTAAATGATTTGTTGATGTTGATTGAATATGATATTTGGATAGTTTGAAGTTAAAAGTATATTGTTGATTATTGAATGGTATTGAATGTACAATTGGCATAAAGATTGACAAATGACAAATTAGTATGAATTAGTCAATGCTATTACAATGTTGAATGGATTGTTTTACCATTTGTTATATGTACACTCATATATACATATGATAGTAGAATTGCTTGGTATGATAAGATATAAGTGGATAGACATTGTGCTTGTGCTCATTTTGATTAATTGTTATGGTTAATGTATTATTGTCTTGAATCATGAAAATACCACTGAACATTATCGCTTAGCATATGGTTTGTTTATTTCATGCACAAGTATAGGTAATTCTCGAAGCCTTAAGAGGTGAGTTCAGCATCCGGACTGCAACCTTCAACTATATTAAGTTTGTATAGCTCCTTTTATTTTGTCAAATGGCATGTACTTGAGATTACCTAGTTTCAAGTTGTATATAGTCCATTTTGAGTGATAATGTAATGAATGAATGAATGTGATAATGGTTCATATATGGAAAAGGTGTTGATGATTTGGAAATTGTATATTGATAATGTTTTAATTCTGTTGGATGGCCAATTAGGCCCTTAAAACTAGTTATAGTTGTCATATGCTAGTTGGAAATGGATAAACATTGAAAACATAGTGGTTTGTCAAGAAAGTCGCAACTCTACCCCTTGGATGTTGCGACACCAGCCCTCCTCATAGCAACATCGACTCTATAATATTTTAAATACTTTACAATTTAGTCCTTAGGTTGAGAAGCTTATTCACTATCTTCAAGGTCACGAAATCGATCCATGGAAGCCATGACACCCATTTGAGATGTTTTGGAAACTTTGCAGTTTAGTCATTGTTCGACTCTGGAATAGTATTGAGCTTTCGTAAGCTCGTATATGACTAAAAAAATGATTATATAACGCATTCAACACATGTAATTCTAAAATTATAAAGATCAAACTTGTGTATAATTAATCGTAGTTACTTCAAAAACAGATGTGACATCTTGTAGCTTGAACCTAATGACCAGGTTAAGTATGGGGTATTACAGTTGTGGTTCAAAGTACTAGAATGTTTTAATTATTTAATTTTTTTTCATGAAAGTAAAAAGAAAAATTAACTTAATTTGTGTATTATAAATAATTTTATTTATAATTTGTTCATATAGGTATTGTAGGTAAATATTACAGGGTGGATGCTGGATATCCAAATACGTTAGGATTTTTAGCTCCTTTTTGTGGGCAAATGTATCACACATGTGATTTTATAAGCAGACATCAACCAAGAGGGAAAAGAATTATTTAATGAGACATTCTTCTATTGGAAATATGATTGAATGAAATATTGGAGTGCTATATTAAGAGATATGTCTAATTATCCTTTTTAGAAAATAACTTTATATATATAAAAAAATATGTCGTATTGTGCATAATGTCATTAGGTTAGAAGCCGAGAAGGGTGAATTGTTTGAAGTGAGTGAAAGAGGAAATATGTAAGAATTTGATGACACAAAAGTAACTTTTTCTGATTCAGACAATCAGTATATTACATTTGATACGTCGTAAACAACTTATATGACTTAGATTAGAGAAGAGATTACCATGTCATTATGGATTAATTATTGACATAATTGAGAACTCAAAATTATATTACTTACAAAACGATTGTAGTTGTTTCTAGTTAATAGGAGAGAAGCTAGAATTTTTTTTAGGGTAGAATTAAATTCTATATTTTTATGTAAGTTAAAATTTAATTTTATCATTTTAATAATTTATATCTTTTTAATTTTTAAATGATTAAATCGAAATTTTATTATTTTGGAGAAGTCAAAGTACAATTTTATCATGTACTAACTTAAAAATTCATAAACCCAAATTGTGACATTTTAATCGGGTGTTGATTTATCTTAAGAATAGTTTAAGTTCAAATTATCATTGTACGAAAAAAAAAAACGACTTCGAAATTCATAAACTTTAAAAGGCCAAGAGTGGAAAACATGATTTATCATTTTAAGGAGTTGAGCCTTTACCAACTCTCTTAAGCCAGTTATTCGTTGTGTTTGGGAGTTAAAAGTGCTTTTTCATTGCAGAAGCAATGGAAGTACCAGCTTATGGGGTCAAAATTGTAATGGACAAATGCTTTTCCACCCAAACGCAAAAGTTGGGATTTAGATGCTTTTGACTTTTGCGTTTGAAAGCAAAAATTATCAAAATATTCTTATCTATATTAACTATTTAAAATATATAAAAATTAGTTAATTTATATTTTATGTATCATTATATTAAGTTATTTAAATATTTTATATATCATTAATTTTACAAATAATTTATATTAATTATTTAAAAATATTTAAAATTTATACTTCATGTACCATTATATTAAATAATTTAAATATCATATAACTTAATTAATTTTTAACTTTCTACTATTGAACCTTCAACCACAATTTTTAGTAGCAAAAGAGAACATTAAAATGAGACAAAACACCTTTTTCACAATACTTTTCTACCACATTTTTCAAAAGTAATTTTTCTAAAAAGCATTTCTAGAAAGCACTTTTGAACTACTGGAAAACTAGCTCTTAGTGTGACCTTTGCCAATTAAACGTGTTTAGTTTTTATTACTAGTTTTTAAAGTCACATGCATTGCATGTGGTTTCAGTTATAGTAATAATGATGATTATTTTTTTAAAATTTGACTTTATTTTCAAAACAAACTTACAAAACACTTTTCACATATACCAAACAAATAACAGATAAATACAAAAATAACGATTTGAAGAGTGTTTGTTTCACATAGTATAAACAACATACAACGTAACTATAAAAAATCATTATATTATATTACCTTGCCATTAATTAAAATAATCTTTAATTTTTCTTAGGTGCCATTGTAATTTGAATCGATTTAATATTGTCTTTTGAAAAATCATCGCTTTTCTATTTATATATAAAAAAATTTCTTTATATATATAATTCTAATTTATTAATGCTAACCATCTCTAAATTTTTATTGATAATTTTTCTTAGACGCTACTTAATGAAATATAATTATGGGATACTATTTATAATGCTAAACATAAATTTTAATTGGTATATAACTCTAATATTAATTAAATAATAATTAAGATATTTAAAATTTTAATTGACGTATAACTACAGGATGCTACTTGATGTTCAACGCTAACTTTAATCGGGAGAGAGAGAAAAACATCTACTTGATTTGGATTCTCAAACATTACAACCACTTTTTTTACTTCAATTTTTTAACTAAAATTTTAAATTATATATTATAATTATTTTTATATGTGAATTTATTAATATTATTGTTGTTATTTCAAAAATTTTCTAAAGTCGTGATTCGATACATATTATTATATTATAGATTAATAATTTTTATTGGATCACTTTCATCAATTTAATTGCATTTTATTATTGCTAGGAAAATAAATAAAAATTTGTACAAGTTATGCTTTATTTAATATTATTTCTTCAAAATAGATGGCAATGCCAAATCCGTTTTAACATTGAAATCCTATTTAACATGTTTATAAATTAGATTGAATCACTTGAATGACGTGGCGAGATATCAATAACCAAGTGTAGAATGGTACAATAAGCTCACCGCAGAGGAACCTACTATTGAAGTTTTAATGGTGGATTTCATTTAACTCCCTCGAAATTTCAACAAAGAGACAGAGAGAAGAGAGCTTTCTCAATTCCGGAAGCTTTTTGTTATTACCACTAAATCAACGATACAAAGAGCTTAGCTTTCAGCTTTCCAACTCTCCTATGGCTCTCAATCTTCGCCAGAAACAAACAGGTAATTTCTCTCTTTAGATCTCTCCCTTTCCCCCAATTACCATTTAATTTCCCTTTGTAGATTTTGATATCGATGCAATTGGAACAAATTCCCTTTTCTAGTTTTGACTCTTTTAAGATTATGTTAAATTTGATCTATTATTCTTTGAATCGAAATCCTTAAAATCTAGAGCAGACCCGCCATTGTTTCGTTAAAGTTTATAACTTTGGATCTAGTTTTGCTTTACGGGGTTGTTGAATTTGAATTTGATCTGTCATTTTCGATCCTTGATCTTATTGGGTGTTTTCCCTCTGTTTATTTTGTCAGAATGTATAATTCGAATGTTGAATCTGAACCAGCCTGTGAATCCCTCTGGAACTGCTAATGAAGAGGTTTACAAGATCTTGATTTATGACAAATTTTGTCAAAATATACTGTCCCCCTTGATCCATGTTAAGGATCTACGAAAACATGGTGTTACCTTGTACTTTCTTATTGACAAGGACCGAAAGCCTGTCCACGATGTGCCTGCTGTGTATTTTGTTCAGCCTAATAATCCCAATATCCAAAGAATAGTAGCTGATGCATCCCGTTCTCTATACGATAGTTTCCATCTGAATTTTTCTTCGTCTATACCAAGGCCGCTTTTGGAGGATCTTGCTTCTGGGACTTTGAATTCCGATGCAATCCATAGGATCTCAAAGGTTCATGATCAGTATTTGGAGTTTGTGACATTGGAGGATAATTTGTTCTCTTTATCCCAGAAGTCTACTTATGTGCAATTGAATGATCCATCCGCTGGGGACAAAGAGATTGAGGATATTATAGAGAGGGTTGTTAATGGATTATTTTGTGTTTTAGCTACACTTGCAGTCGTGCCCATAATAAGATGCCCGCGTGGTGGACCAGCTGAGATGGTTGCTTCAGCATTGGATCAGAAGTTGAGGGATCATTTATTGTCAAAGAACAATTTGTTTTCTGAAGGCGGGGGTTTTGTAAGCTCATTTCAGCGTCCAATTTTGTGCATCTTTGATAGGAATTTCGAGTTATCAGCCGGAATACAACATGATTTTAGGTACCGTCCACTCGTACATGATATTCTTGGATTGAAGCTTAATAGGTTGAGTGTGCCAGGGGAGAAAGGTGGAATGAAATCGTTTGAATTGGATAGCTCCGACACATTTTGGATGGCAAATGGATCGTTGGAATTCCCTGAAGTTGCTGTTGAGATTGAGACCCAGTTGAACAAATATAAGAAGGATGTTGATGAGGTGAATAAAAGGACTGGTGGTACTGCAGGAGCTGAGTTTGATGGGACAGACTTGATTGGGAACACAAAGCACTTAATGAATGCAGTGAACTCCCTGCCTGAGCTGACAGAGCGGAAGCAGGTCATTGATAAACACACAAACATTGCAACAGTGCTTTTGGGTGAAATAAAGGAGAGGTCTCTTGACGCCTACGTAAAGAAGGAGAATGACATGATGGTGAGGGGTGGCATTGATCGAAATGAGTTGATGAGTGTACTTAAGGGAAAAGGTACCAAGATTGATAAGCTGCGTTTTGCCATAATGTATATTATCTCTTCAGAAACCATTAATCCATCAGAAGCAGAAGCAGTCGAAGCAGCACTGAGAGAATCTGAGGTTGATACAAGTGCATTTCAGTATGTGAAGAAGATCAAGTCATTGAATGTTTCATTGGCATCAGCAAATTCCGCTAGTAGAAGTAACATTGTTGATTGGGCTGAGAAGCTCTATGGTCAGTCAATCAGTGCTGTCACTGCAGGTATGAAGAACCTATTGTCTGGTGATAAGCAGCTAGCATTGACAAGGACTGTGGAAGCTTTGATGGAGGGGAAGCCAAACCCTGAAATTGATTCTTACCTTGTGTTTGATCCTCGTGCCCCAAAGTCGAGCTCTGGCACAAGTAGCAGTCATCTGAAAGGACCCTTTAAAGAAGCTATTGTTTTCATGATCGGAGGTGGAAATTACGTTGAGTACGGGAGCTTGCAAGACCTTGCCCAACATCAGCAGCCAGCCAAACAAGTCATATATGGAACAACAGAAATTTTAACTGGAATGGAATTTGTTGAGCAACTCTCACTGTTGGGGCAGAAGATGGGATTGGGCAGTTCTGCTGCTGCTGCTGCTTCAGCAACCCATTAAACTGCTTTTCGAATACTTTGCAGAGCCTGCTATTCGCCAGTCAAGTGCATGGAGTCATCATGATCCGAATGGGAGATACCATATATATGACCAAGTAAAAATACAGATGTGAGCTGGTTATCTGAGCCCGTAAGCACTTAGTTGGGCCTTGCAGTCTTTTCTTGATATTAAATCCCCATGCTGGTTTTAATCGAGACTCGAAACCTTTGAATATTTAGTACGGTGTCCAAAAATTTTTACAATGGATAGCAAGCATTTCTATTTCCTAATAGGTTTCTGCAGTTGGGGTTGTCATCAATGTCAAGACCCTATTCTCTCGTTTTTTTCTTCCTCCTCTTTCCCCTTCTTAGTTGTACTAAAAAGTTTGACATGGATTTCATTCTACTCCATAATTTCATCTGATATATGAATGCTATTCAGATTCATTTGTGGTTTGTTGGAAAATTGTCAGAAATGACTTGTCCTTGTGCCTATATATGCCTTTGCTGTTTGTTGGTGTATATAAACATTCTACTAACCGGAGATGATAAAAACAACTAGAAAACACTTCATGTATTACCTGGAAAGACAATGCCCTGAATTTTAAGATGGAACTTTTTTTTTTTTTATGTTATTTTTCGTATTAGTTTGTTTGTGATTGTTTTTTCCAACATTCAAAGGTTCAAACCTGCAGTTGTTCTTTCCAACAATCAAAAGTTCAAATATACGTTTTCTTTGTTGAGGTTTGTAATTATTTCTTTCAATAATATTATCCTCAATGTTTGAATTTGTGAACATTATCAATAATGTTATTTTCAAAATTTATATTTATATTTATATTTTTCCTTTGAGAATACAATATATAGGTTTCTGTTTGAGAGTAAAATGTATTTTACCATAAAACACTTTTGGTAGATCAGATTGGAATCTGAATCTCCTTATTTTTACTTTAATTTGCTAAGTTTGATAAATTAAGATTACATGAGATGGAGGCCCAATGGTGGGCCAAAACTACACAACCCAATGAACTAGTCAGCCCAAACTTAATAATAAAACTTGTAAGTTGTAACAGACCGCCTACACTATCTCTCCAACCTTGAAAACGATCGCCAATAACTTACAAATATTATTATCATTCATACACCTTCGAATCATTCCAGAATGTCCGCCTCACGTACATCCCTCTCTCTTCTGAGAAACCTTGTTCCCTACAAAACCCAAACTCGAGCCGTCACCTATATGCCTCGTCCAGGAGACGGATCCCCGAGACCCGTAACCCTAATCCCAGGGGACGGAATCGGTCCATTGGTGACCAACGCGGTGGAACAAGTGATGGAAGCAATGCACGCACCGGTTTACTTCGAGAAGTACCAAGTTCACGGCGACATGAAGCAGATACCGCAGGAAGTCATAGATTCCATAAGGAAGAACAAAGTTTGCCTTAAAGGAGGGTTGAGAACACCCAAGGGGGGTGGAGTTAGCTCGCTGAACCTCCATTTGAGAAGAGAATTGGATTTGTACGCTTCATTGGTGGATTGTTGTAATTTACCAGGATTGCCAACCAGACATGAAAACGTGGATATCGTAGTAATCAGGGAGAACACCGAAGGGGAATACTCGGGTCTCGAACACGAGGTGGTGCCTGGCGTGGTTGAGAGCCTTAAGGTCAATTTGAGTTGTTTTCTTTTATTAAAAAAATCTAAACATTTTCTTAATTGGGTAATTTATTTTATCTGTTTTTTTGGATCAGGTGATAACCAAGTTTTGTTCAGAGCGGATTGCAAAATATGCATTTGAATATGCTTATTTAAACAATCGAAAAAAGGTTACCGCTGTTCATAAGGCCAACATCATGAAACTGGCTGATGGCCTGTTTTTAGAGTCTTGCCGGGAAGTTGCAGCTAGATATCCAACTATCAAGTATGACGAAATCATCGTTGACAACTGTTGCATGCAACTTGTTTCAAAACCAGAACAATTTGATGTGATGGTATGTGAGTTCTTTAATTTTGGTTCTTGTCATAGTCCATCTTGGTAAGTAATGATGTTTATGCATTGTGTGCTAGTGTATATGTAATTACCAGTTGCTGTATTGAACTTTCTCTTGAAGTATCCATTGAGGGACTCTTTCTTTTGTTTTAAGTACCAATATCCAAAATATATGTCTAACACATTATTCTTGAATTATTGAAACACTTAGAATTGAGTACACCTGCAGTAGTAGTATGGGTAACGTGGTATATATGACACTTGGAAAATCTTTTAAGATATTTAGAGGAAAATGATCCTTTGAAAGGTCTTTCCGAGTGCGAGATTACCTAGCATCATGATTTTTTAAGTACATTCTTGTGATATACACAAGGACTCTTAAAACTAGTTCAACGTAAAAATAATGATTGGCCATAAATTCCAAATTTTCTTGACATGGGATAGGAACATAGACTTTGTCTGCCACTTTTTGCAACTTAGGTGCTTTAACCTTCTGACAAATTTTCACTTTCTGAATTTCGTCTGTGTCATTATTAGATTACTCCTAATCTTTATGGAAATTTGGTGGCAAATACAGCCGCCGGCATTGCTGGAGGTACTGGTGTCATGCCTGGAGGTATCAATTACTTAATATTGATCTGGATTCATATTAATATTGTTTACTTAAATTTATATAAGTTATCCTGTGGGAATTTATAGGCAATGTAGGAGCTGAACATGCTGTATTTGAGCAAGGTGCTTCGGCAGGGAATGTGGGAAAAAAAAAGATGGTGGAGCAAAAAACGGCAAATCCATTGGCTTTGCTTCTGTCTTCTGCCATGATGTTGAGGCACCTCCAGTTTCCAGCATTTGCTAATCGACTTGAGGAAGCGGTGAAAAATGTAATCTTAGAGGGAAAGTACAGGACTAAAGACCTTGGTGGAGATAGCACCACACAACAAGTTGTTGATGCTGTCATTGCTAAGATTGGGTGATTACTTGGGGAAGGTAAGGTTGGGTTCTCCCTCAAGTCTTAAATTTTGTTGCTTTTCTCATTTTATATTTGCTATTCTTAGATTTCCAGCATTATATTCTTTTTTATCCAAATAACCAATTTGTAATGAAAATTGAGTGTTGAATAAATTTCTTCGTTTTTAAAATTTTAAGATGATTGTAAAACTTTGGCATTAGGTGAAATAAGAATCTGGTTTTCTACTTGTACACTTGTTTTTTTCATTTCTATTTATATGAAGCCATTTTGAGGGCCTCTTCTAGGGGTGAGGTTTTAGCACATGTATTTTTATAAAAAATAAATATAGATAAAATAATGTTTTTATTTATAAAATAACAAATTTTAATAATTTTATGATACATCAACTCAATAAAACACTTAAATATTGTAAAGATTTTTAAAATGTAATTTTTTGTACTAGTTTAGTGCTTAGTTCAATGCATAAAAGATTTTATTTATTTAAATTTGTATAAAATCATAAGATAACTAATTTGTGATTTGATAAACTAAAAAATTAAGTGTTAAAATTTATGTATAAAAATTCCAATATAAAATTTTATAAATGATGGATTTTTTTTGTTATGTTAGTTATATTTATGTTGTTTAATAATAAAATATCTTCAACTTTAAAAATTGATTAATTCATAATTCTAATTTTATTAACATAATGTTTTATATTATTTGAATAATTTTAATATTTAAATATACCAATTTGAATATTTCATTTATTTTAAAAATTAAAAAATTATTTTAAATGCAGTTTTTTTAAAACAAAATAACTTAATTTTCAACATTAAGTTAAAAGCACTATCTACGTACTTATTCTATTCAACATTTTTTATTGAAAATTCATTATGATTATCGAACACATTTAAAGCATTAAATTTAAAATTTTATTTTCTAATAAAATGGAAAATTTCAATAAATTGTTAGATACACTCTAACTTAATATATTAAAATTCATATCACCAAAAAACCTACATATAAAAATAAAATTTTCATTAATTACATTTTATAACAATTAATAAAAGTTTATTTATTAACAAAATATTATATATATATATACACTATAACAATAATAGGAAAAAAAACTATTCTATCTGACATAACTTATAATTTGAAATATGTCACGATAATAACCTGTCATATGTAACTAATGAATATATTTTAAAAATAATTCAAGATAAATTCCTTATAAGAATATAGCAACAATTTTAGAATAAATTTTTTTGCATATTTTGTTAATATATCCGACACCCTCATTATATAATAAAAATATTAGACTATATTTGGTAGGAATAAAAATTTCCAAATTAAAATTTAATTTTGTTAAATATAAAATCTAAAAATAAAACTATATATATATTTAATAATTATAATAATACGTATATTTAATTCATTAATCGGTTTTAAAAATATTTATATTTATTGTTTACAATATTGATGCATATAGACTTATTTTATTTTCAAATATATTATTATAAAATAAAATCAATAATTTTGTATGAATATAAGATTATGCATATATAAATATACTTAATTTTCACATCAATATTTTCATGTGATATTTAGATTAAATGTTGATATATTGAAATATCCAGAGCATTGTTCATACTCCTTTAACGACATGACCCGGCCCATCAATCGAAGCTTCCCAAAAATATAAGTTAAATGAATTATAATAAATACAAACTATAAAATAAATTGACACAAATATAAAAGTATATTTTTAAAATTAACTTTTAATGTCGAAAATATTAAAATTATTTTACAGTTAAACTTAAAATATATTTTTAAGTAGAGACACATTTAATAACTTTGATTAAAGTAAATTTATATAATTTTTCAAATAGTATTATTTTTTTTGCATACGAAACCTTTTGCATTTCAAGGTTATTTTTTAAGGCATCGAACAAGACTAAATTTTTCTTTTTAGCAAATGGGGTGTCACTTGGTCTATAACTTTGCATGCCTAACCCTTTGAATACTTTATCAATATAACTCTTTTGTAACAATCTAATAATACCCTGAGATCGGTCTTAATGTATCTGAATTCCTAAAATAAAAAAAGTATACCCAAGATCTTTCATCTCAAAATGCTTAGATAAAAATCTCTTAATTTCGTTAATAAGACAAAAAAAAAACAAAGAAAAAAGAAAAAAGAAAAAAAGAAGGCTTAATTTTGTTTTAGTCTATGAAGTATATCACTTATCCACTTTGGTCTTTAAAATTTTTTCTTTCTTTTTTTTAGTCTAGTTTAGCCCTTAATGTTATCAGACATCGTCGGTTTATACCTTTGCACATTAAAATAAGGTCATTGAGATTTCGAGCCAATAATATGTTTCCATGTGTCATGCAATGACATCATTATGATGCCATTATCCGAAAAAACTTTAAAAGTGAAAAAATACAAAAATATTTTTAAAAATTACTAAAATTAGTATAAACAAAAAAAGTATTAAAATTTACTAACTTTTTAAAAATAGAAAATTTAATATTTTTAAAATTTTATAAATCACATGTAGTAAAGCTTGAACATAAAATCATTGTCTCTTGAAAGGATACCACCAATAATAATTATTTTATAATTCAATCCACCGAAATTGCCCATTGGTAGATTTTTAGGCGATAAATTTGAATACTTTTTTAAATTATTTAAATAATTAAAATAGTTTTATTTCTATCGATTATCAATTCCAATGGATTGAATTATAAAACAATTATAATAGGTAATATTCTTCCAAGAGGTAATGATCTCATGTTCAAGTTTTAAGTAATGTGATTAATAAAATTTTAAAAATATTAAATTTTCTAATATTTTTCTAAATTTTAGATTTTTATATTGTTTTGTAATTTTATAATTTTTTTCTATTTTTAAATGATTTTAGTATATATATTTTAATTCAATATTTTTGAATTTTTTATTATTGAATTTTGTGTAATTTTAAAATAATTTTAAGATTTTTCGCATATCAATATTAAAATAACATCGTCGACTAGCACGTGGTAGCGTACGATTGATTAGATTTAAGTGGGCAATAAATATATAGGGGTGGACAAAATGCATGCCAACCCTGAGCCCATTTTCAAGACCAAAATAAAAGGCCTTCCATTTTCTAGGGTATATACATGGCATAGCCCTATTGGTTTATATGCCAAATCCTTTGTTTTTAAGTGAAAAGGAAAAAGGAAAGAATATCCGGATTTTATTTTCCACTCCTTTCTCTCTCCCCTTTGTTTGTTTCACAAAGGCAAGGCTTTGTTCTGTTAGAATTTAGAAAATCCCCATTTTTCTCCAAAAAAACAAAAAGAAATCCTTTTCTTTTCTCTTCTCTTTTTCACGATTTTTTTATTATTATAAATTTCATCCAATTCTTTAATTTTTCAGAATTTTTTTTAAAGAAAATACTTTTACTCCCTGAATAAAATAAAAAAGGAAAAGGAAATACAAACTTGCTATACCAAAGGTAAGGGAAAGGAAATTGTTTTTCGTGTTTGTCTAATTTTCTGGGGGTTAGGGTTTTTAATCGATCTGAGAGAGTCAGATTATGGGTGGGGATGGCGATTCGAGTGAGTCAGGACTCGGTGACAATGGAGGAGGAGAAGAAGAGGGAGTAATGGTTAATATCCGATGCTCTAATGGTTCAAAATTTACGGTTAGGACCAAACTCGAATCAACCATTGGATCTTTCAAAGTTGTTTTAGCTCAGAGTTGCGATATCCCAGCTGATCAGCAACGATTGATTTATAAAGGCCGAATCTTAAAAGACGACCAAACCCTTCAAAGTTACGGTAAGTTTTAATTGGCATTGGAATATTTAAAAAAAAAAGGAGCCGTTTTCAATTTTTGGGGTTTTCCATTTGACGAAAACACGGAAATGTAATTGGAAACGGTTCAATTTCTGTAAAAACAGGTTACTGAATTATATAAGTTTCGATAGTATTAAGCAAGTTCAGGAAAATAGGTTAATATTGATTTTGTTGAGCTGTTTTTAATGATATTGAGCTCGTTTAGATGGCCGTGTATTTGATTGTCTAAATAGGATTCACTGAGGATTGTTTCATGATCACAAATCTTTTTGTTGGTTAGCTATATCCATGTATTTAGAAGAAAATAAACTGGGAGGCATCACTACTACCTCTAATTGGGAGTCATTTGGGGACTGATGATATAGTTTTATTTGGTTAATGAATTAATAATTTGACATGAGGAACTCTTTGATGGCTGATGAAGATTGTGCCATCCATGTGCTTTGCTAAATCAATGTTTCTTTTAGCCAAGCAATTTATCTCACATGTATGTAGCACTTACTGCCCAACTCTTTCTGTTCATCCACCATTGTCTTAATGATTGATTAATGGTTGTTCAGTACATGCATACAACACAGACATTTGTATGAGTGCCAATCTGAACACCTTGATCAGTTTAAACAACTTTGAAAACTTGATGATGCAATGTAATATGTGTCAGTAGCTCAGTCATCAATATTGTGAGACCTTAAGGCTTACAGTTATATATGTGGTGTATGTAATGCTTACTTTTGAAGATAAATCTACTTCAGGGGAGGGTTAAAGTATCTTTGTAATACGTGCTTAATTTATGCACTAGTACTTAATGATCACTTGATCATTTTACTTTCTTCACATTTATTGAAGGTTTGCAAGCTGATCATACTGTTCATATGGTCCGTAGTTTTGCCCCATCTTCATCAGCCCCTCCTCCTGTTGCTACTACAAATGTTGGAACTCCTAATACTACACCAGGGGTCACTCGTGGTGTTGGTTCTAATGAGGGTGCTGGTCTGGGAGCATCAATTTTCCCTGGACTTAATCCGCTTGGTGGTAACGGAGGTAGTTTTGGTTTGTTTGGATCAGGACTTCCTGAATTTGAACAAGTACAGCAACAACTAACTCAAAATCCCAACATGATGAGGGAAATAATGAATACACCTGCTATTCAAAGTTTGGTGAATAACCCAGAGTTAATGCGCACTTTGATTATGAGCAATCCCCAAATGCGTGAGATTATTGACCGGAATCCAGAGCTTGGGCATATACTTAATGATCCTAGCATTCTGCGACAGACTTTGGAAGCTGCTAGGAATCCTGAACTCATGCGTGAAATGATGCGAAACACTGACAGGGCTATGAGTAATATTGAATCCTCTCCTGAGGGATTTAACATGCTCAGGCGTATGTATGAAAATGTTCAGGAGCCATTTTTGAATGCTACAACTATGGCTGGAAATAATGGAAATACTCCAGGTTCAAACCCATTCGCAGCTCTTTTGGGCAATCAAGGCGGTTCTCAAGCTAGGGATTCACCTAGTAACATTTCTGTAACTGGTTCTGAAAGCATTCAAGGACAAACTTCCCCAAACACAAATCCTCTTCCTAACCCTTGGAACAACACTGTTAGAGGTGGGAATTTCATTAATACATTTTCTCTGTCTAGCCATACTCTTTGGTAAAACATGCATATTTTTTTAACTGTGTGCATGCTAGTCCTATTGCAGATAAGAAAGGTAGGCTCCTTGAATCCAGAATGTTACTGATTAACAATAACACAATTGTGTTTGCTGGAAAAAAGAATGATGCTGAAAGCTGATGGTCTAAGTAATTTTGTTATATCTATTTGATCAATGGACAAATAAACCTTTAAACTAAGTTCATATTATTGTGGGTTGAATGATTTGATTTAGATTCTCCAAGTATATATTGATGCAATGTTTAATTTTTCATGATTATGAATTATATAACCTTTTCTTTTGACGGTTTGCAATATGAGTGGGGTTCTTTCACATATATAAAAGTTTCACAGTAAGCTAAAGTGATGTGACCTAGAATATTTTACTACAGTTGCTCCGTAAAACTAGAATATCTTAAATGTTCAAAATGGAATATTATACTAGGTTTGTGCACTTGTGGGATGAATGATTGTTTGAGACTAACCTAATCGTAGCTTGTTGTCCATGTTTACTGTTGCATGATTATGAATTTATTATATCTTATGTTTTGGTGTTTTCCAACATATGGGATTCATTTATATTTAAGAAAAGAAAAATAATGTCTTACCAGAGTTGTGGCGTGAAAACTAATAGAGTGAACTAGAATATCTAAATCTTTTGTTTTCTTTAAATGCAATTTACTACTGTTGTGTATTTGTTTTAAATCCAGATTTCCTGATGAAATGCTGCATGCTGCAAATTGTCAGGTGTAACCCAGACCAATACTACTGCGAGGTCAAATCCTGCTGGGGATGCTAGGACACCAGGTATTGGTGGTCTGGGAGGTCCCGGGCTTCCAGACATGCCACCCATGTTGAATGGAATGCCAGATGCTTCTCAGTTGACTCAATTGTTGCAAAATCCAGCTATATCACAGATGATGCAGAGCATAATGTCTAATCCCCAATATATGAATCAGGTCATTGAAGAATCACTTCTGTCAAGGAATTTTTATTTGCTGATTTCCATATGTTTATAATCCGTTTCTACTTTTTAGATTATGAACCTCAACCCCCAACTTCGTGAAATGTTTGATTTGAATCCTCAATTGAGAGAAATGATGCAAAACCCAGAAGTACTTCGTCAGTTGTTTTCCCCTGATACAATGCAGGTATATTCTTCTCCATATATATACATCTCTGAGTTCTCTTAAAATGCTTACATGACTTTATGGTTTTGTATCTTTCTTTCTTTTATATGGGATCCTAGCTGATATGGTCTTATTGGGAAGTTAATGCTACCCCACTGGGTAATATCAGATTATTTGATATTTTTCAAGGAATGTTTTGACAAAAAAGTCACCTATGTTCTACTTTACCTAGTTTTCTTCTTTTATTTCTTGCAGCAAATGCTATCTTTACAGCAGTCTCTTATGTCTCAGCTCAATCGACAGCAAACATCCCAGTAAGTGATAGTACCTAACTGGTGACTAAAATCTCAGTTGCCTTTTTCTCTTCATGCTTTTAAGGTTGTCCTAAGTGTGCATGCTGCTGTTCCAAATATCAGAATAATTTTCTGAAGTTAATTAATGTCTGATTTCTTGATCAAACATCAGGGTTTCAAATAGCAATGGCGTCACAGTGTTGCAGCCACTATGTTGTGGTTGCAACACCATCTGCCAACAATAAAACCTTAAATAGTGTTGTGAAAAAATTTCACGCCAATAACATGCAATTAGTTGCCCATGAAAAGCAGTCTAATGGCAAATAGTGGCTGTAACCTGTTATTCCCACTACCCCGTT
Source organism: Gossypium arboreum (assembly GCF_025698485.1). NCBI lineage: Eukaryota > Viridiplantae > Streptophyta > Magnoliopsida > Malvales > Malvaceae > Gossypium > Gossypium arboreum. The sequence goes on from NC_069081.1 coordinate 7,417,922, forward strand.
ACATTTTGAAAGAATTCATTGGTTAAACAAAGAGAGAGAGATGAGACAGGGAGAGAAGGGAGGTGTGGACTAGAGATCAGATGTGAGAAAGGAAAGTAAAAAATTAAAGAATAAAAGGAAAAGTAACTAAACAAACAAGAGAAAGGAAACAAACCTCTGGTTTTTGTTCTCTCTCTCTACACTTACAGCTTCTCTCTTTTGTTTAACAATAAGTCTTTGATCGTCCTGGCTTGAACATGTCTCATTTAGATTCAATCAAGTCGCTTTACTTTTTTTTTTTAATGACACTTTCTACTGTTCAGACTGGGTTAGGGTGTTTTTACTTTGGATGATTTTGAAGAAGAGAGAATGGCATGGCAGGGTCAAGGAAATTGTAACTTATGGTTGGGTGAGTGAGATTTGTTTGGGAGGTGGGTTTTCATTTGAGTGATGGTCAAGTCATTCGAATGGACCAGACCCAAGTATTCTTTTACACAAATTCTTAGAAGAAATTTTAGGAAATTTTTATAGATACTTCTGTATAAAACTTTAGTAAGGGCAAAATTAATAAGTTACAGATGAAATTTGTATAATTCAAAGAAAATAATTAAAGTTTTGCAGTTAAAAATGTGATCTATCATATAATAATTAAAAGGAATTTGTGATAAAGATATTAATTAATTATAAAATAAAACTCACTAAATTTAATGTAGATTTGATTTTTAATGATGAAAGATTGTGAATATATATTTTCCATAAAAATACAATATCATAGGATGTTATAAACACTTTAAAAATCATTAAAAATAAAATTTATTCTTAGAACATTTATTATTTCCTGTAAGAGATTCTGCAAATTTGGGGAAAAAGATTTCATGACTGCAACCGCAACTGAAAATGTGACCATGGTAAAATTTAGATCTGTCAAACATAGATCTTTTTGTGCCTATGTACAACTGTATTATATAATTATTTGTAACTAGATTTGATTAGTCTTGGCATTTTTCTAAAAATATTCATGGATATTAAACGGGCCTTTATGATTCATTGCTTAGTTTTTAAAACCATAAATGGCTTTTCTTGCAGAGATTCAACACAGACAAGTGGTACTACAGGTACGGAATAAAAACCAGTCCAAACTATAGTTATGAATATTCTCTAGGAGCCGCATCAAAAGTACTTGAACTGTCAAGGGCGCTAACATTGAACTCTAAATTGCTTTGCCACCTCCCTTTAGCAGCTCTTCTTTCATCCATCTTTATATTTTGCACTTACATTTTGTTTAATTGCGGTTTCAGGAGCACCCCCTACTGCTAGTCTGGATTTGTTGATGAATATGTTTGGTGGTCTAGGTGCTGGCGGCCTCAGTGTTCCCAACCAACCTGATGGTTAGCATTCTTTAATGTTTCCACATCTATTATATGAAGACTTTGCTTTCTTGTGGTTCACTACTAATTTCATGTTGATTGTTTTCCCAGTTCCCCCAGAAGAACTGTATGCCACGCAATTATCACAACTGCAAGAAATGGGCTTCTATGATACACAAGAGAATATCAGAGCACTTCGTGCTACTGCGGGAAACGTCCATGCTGCAGTTGAGAGACTCCTGGGAAATTCTGGGCAGTAATTCATCACAACTTGATGCTTTTAAACTTTTAGCAAAGAGCTCTCATGTAAGACATGTAAGATGAGTGGCCTGGTGCCTTAGCAAAACCACAGATTATGGGGTATACATGCTGATTCCTTTTTTGGGCGTGTTTAATAAGTTACTAAACACGATGATATACCCGAGACCGTGTTGATATAGGCTTATGCAATACTTGGATCATCCCATATTTCACCCACGCACTTGCTTATGTACATACACTTTGGATTATTGCTTTCCAATTTTAAGCTTAAAAAGGATGCTCGTGGCAATGTGGCTTGTTTCCTTGGTTGTTTTTCAATTTTATGGAAATTTTACAAGTACATGATTTAAGTAGGAATTTGGCTATTCAACTGTGTCCATGCATTGCAGGTTACATTCAATGAAAGCATCATAAGCGTGATGGGTAAGGCCAAGATAACCACCATCAAAAGAGCTGCCCAATGCAAATCATCCACCATTTTTTACGCTTACCCCTCCACTTAACTCTTTACTAATGTTTTGTTTTCTGAGAAGGAATGAACATTGATTATGATCCGACAATAAACCGAATTATTAGCAATGTGGTGAAGTCATGTGCGCGAGGGCAATTCGATGGCTTCCATGATTAGAATATGTGGGAAGATGGTCCCCTCTTTTTGGTGGAAGCAGAGCATGAATATATGCGGCAAATCGACTTTTAAGGCAAAGTGACATTGGCTAATCTGTTTGCAAAACTCTATTTAATTGATTTAGGATCTAGAAGATAGAGATTAACCCCTCCTAATCTAAACATCCTCTCTAAAACAGTTTAATATGGGAGGACCACATTAATTTGTAGCTTTTATAGCAAATTAAAATAATCAACTCACACATTACGTAAGCATACAGATCAATCAAAATTTCAACATAAAACAGTCTTGAACACAATCTTCCTATTGATTCACAGAGAAATTTGATGGATTATGTAGGTTTTTTGGATTAGTAAATATTGATTTGAATAAGGGTGAATGGATGTTTTTAGGTGAAAGAATATTAAATGTCCACCATTAATTATATAAATAACCCAAACTGAATTTTCAATTCCTTTTTTTTTATATTCTTATGGGCGGTTGGTGTTTACTATAAACAAATGCTTTGCACTTTCTGTATAATATATTTTATACGTACACTTGCCTTGGAAAATTTTCATTCTCTTATTTTATACCTGCATGCTGATGATGCCAGCATCCACCACACCATCCTGCAAAAACATATCAATTTAAAAAGGACAGAAAGGTTAGGAGGATTTTAATTAAAGGAAAGACTTGATAATTATTTCCAAGTTATTGATGAAGCAGCATCAGTGAAATAGTAATTGGATACTTGTGGGTTGCATCTTACTTAGCTAAGCTCACTCTGACATCATTCGCCATTCTTTTGTTTATTAAGAGACATGTCGTCACTCATCCACCACCTGTCCATCTACAATCTGCTTTTAAATAAATAACAAAGTGCAAAGCTCATCATCTAATCCTTTGGAATTCTTCCAGTTTTTGCTTAAGTTGAGGTCAATGATTCTTGTCTGATTCCCCACTCCTTCCTCGATCCAATCAGTATTCCATGTGATTCTTGGTATCCACTACCATCTGCCCTTTATTTCAATCCAATAGCCATTCTTTCATTGACACTACATCTAAACTTATTTCTCATTTTATTCTTTCAGATTTCAAGACCTCAATATGTTTTCATAACTGTGACGTGGAATGTTTTAAAAGGGAAGAATTCAAACTAATCAGCTGCCTCCATCTAACCCCAACAACTGCTGCCTATGGTTTAAAAAAAAAACACATTTGCGATGGGGAATCTTCATCTGCAACTCAAACCCATTTCACATTATCTCTCTCTCTCTCTCTCTACCTTTTCATCATCATCAACAGTTCAACACATTAAACAAATAAAGAGTAGTAATTAAATTAAACACAAGAATCTCCAATTCAAGTAATAAAATAAGGGGTGAGGATATCCACCATGAATCCTCTTTCAGTATCTGCTTTGATTCTATTCGCCCCTCAATTCCACATGCCTACCTATATTTCAAATAATTGAGCTGACTTATGAATCCCCATTCCCATTACCTCACGCAATTACTCACTCTTCATCCTATTCCAATTTCTTCTTTCTCTTGTATTTAGATTTAATCAAACCCAAAAATCCATCTCAAATCCTATAAAAATTATAATTTAACTCGAGAATAAAAATTAATCGAGACTTAATTCAGTTAGCACTGTTGCTGTTATAACAAAGTGAATTTATATGTACTTAAACGATTATTTTTTTCCCCAGTCAAAGATTAAATAACATGAAGGAAGTAACAAGTGGGGGATGAGTTCAGCCTCAACAGATCCATAATTAAAACATATACTAATACATTTATAAAAAAAGAAAAAAAAAGTAAAGAATAATCTGCCTTTCACAAGAAAATTATGGAAAGCACGTAAGAAAACCCTTAAAAATAGCAGTACTCGTCAAATATACTAATCGCCATTTTGATTGACTGATTGATAAATTAATTAGAATTGTGAAAGGTTTACACCATATCAAAGTGACATAAAATTATGGGTGAAAGCAACCCAAAAGCAAAATACTGTAGTGACTGGAATCAGCAATTATACTTTTAGATGCAGTCATAGGTTGGATATTTGATTAACATTTTATTTCACTTTCGATGACTAATCAAAGTCATTAAAATATATTAAACATCGTTTTCATGTTGCATAACCAGCTTAAATTTCACATTAATGTATTTAACAAATAAATAAATAATTTATCATTTCTTCAATTCACCATCACAGTTTTCTTGATTCGAATCCTCACACCAATAAATCATAGACGTCTCATGGATGCATTCTGCAAATCCCCTCATCCATTATAATATAACCTTGCACCATCTTTTGATATAATTGTTCATATATGCATAATAATAATATATCAGCAATAATCATACAACACTAATTAATTACTTTTAACTCAGTTATTAAGCTATAACATTCATATATACAACCATATTTTTCATATATAATTGGTGTATTATCTAAATATTTGGGTATTACTTATCACCCTTGATGTTGATTCGTAAATATGCAACATATATTATATCATATATATTTATATAACCGACATATCATGAAAATCAATGATGTTGAAGAATGCTAGGCATGTATCGAACTCATGACATTTAAGATATGGATTTATTTACTTGTGGCGTTCGTAGTGTGGCATACCTAAATCCCGAATGGATGGTGGGTTATGTATGCGTGATTCATACACTTTGATGTAAGTAAAAGCTTGAGTTCAAATAGATAAGGAATCGAAAGCTGGTGTGTTGTGTGTACAACTTCTGTAGTATGTAGCATCATTCACAATAGCGGAATTCATAGTTCAAAACATGGGTAAATGATATCCTCTCATTGGTATTACATGGTTGATGAAAAGTAAACGTGACCACGGGTTGTTTGTCTTTGTAATGGATGACTTGATCACTAATTGATAGTGATTGACTTTTCATGAAGGAAGATGTAACGGTTACCATGAGATAAAATAGGATCATATTGGGAGAACGGATATAATCCCAAAAAGATCAATAATATCCCATGATGATAACACACTAATGACAAGGTTATTGGACGAGCACTAAGTAGTTGTTTTTGTAATGGTATGTCGTTGGGGAGAGCCCAGTCTCAATACTATAGTGGAAAGACTTCATGACTAAATGAGTTTATAATTAATAGGCGAAAAGTCGGAGCTTAATTATAAATCATTTGAGCCTCAACTTCATATGTCCAATCTGTCTCTTTGCTAGCTCATTGAAACCAGAAATGAATTGTGTGTTTGAATAAAAATGAACATAATGAATAGAAAAAGAGAAATGGAAAACATTCAGGAATGATTATCGTTTTCTCCGAAATAGAGAAATTGAATCATTTAGAAATGAATATAAGTTTCCAAAAATGGAAATGTAAATGGAAATAGAAATGAAAATTTGCAATCCTATGTATGATTACTTAAAAAATGATGGAATAATGAGTTTATATTTTTGGACTGTTTTGAAGCTCAAAAATGAAAATAAACCATTCGGTCATAGTGAACATGTTGAGTTGTGAGACATTGAACGAACTTTCTTGAAATTTTACTAGGGCTAAAATCGTCAAAATTTTATTGGAGTAAAATTGAGATGAGAAAATTATTTAATATGTAAATATTAAATTTTATTTTGGGAAATAGAAAAATTGAATCAAGTTGGATCACATTATAGAGTATTAGGTTAAAAAGGCCCAAGAAGTACTCGTAATTGGACTCAATGTGAGAGTGACCCAAACCCCTCACAGAACATGAATGGGGTGAAAACCTATTAGAAATACAAGGGTGACCTTTCATCCCTCTCCTACTCTAAGTGGGATGTTGTTTTTCTATTTAAAATAAACATCTATAACTCTACAAGAGTTTTACCTTCTCTTCCAATAAATAGATGGCACAGATAGAACTATTAACACAACTTTTGAGAGATTGTTATTCCATCGAAAAATAGAGAGAATTTATTCTCAACTTTTAAATACATTTTTCCAAAATAATAATTTTATCTGTTTCTTTGAAAGAAGATAGAATTTCCTTTTTCACCCCAAAAAGAAAACTTTTTCTAGTTTTATATTTTGATTCAATTGGTTCAAACCCACACTCGAAGCAGATAGTGGTACAAGAATAGCGTAGAAGATCGTTTGGTTGAAAGCCGAAAAACATTAAGGATCCGCTTATCGAAAAACACATATACTAATTTGGTTAAGATTTATTGCTATAAATATCACAAACTGGGCCAGTTTTCAAAATTTTAATTTTTCGCTGTGCAAGAAAATAATTTTCAAACTGATTTTTTTCCCAACAAGTTGTGTTTATGTACAATGTCTTGATGATGACTCTTTTATATATTTGTTTCTTTATGTTGATGATATGTTGATTCCAGTTAAGAATCCATCTGAAATTAATCATCTTAAAACCATGCTTAACGTTAAGTTTGAGATAAAGGATTTAGGTACGACAAATAAAATTTTAGGGATGAAAATTTTGAGAGATAGATATTTTGGAAAATTATTTTTATAACAAAAAAGGTACATCAAGAAAATCCTTGAGTGGTTTGAGATGCAAGATGCAAAATCGGTAAGTAATCATTTAGCTGCACCTTTTAAACTCTCAATTTTAAATTCCCCACAGAATGAAGAAGATGAAAGGTACATGTCAAAAATATCTTATTCAAGCAAAGTTGAAAGTTTGATGTGTGTAATGGTATGTACTCGTCTCGATATTTCACATGTTTTTAGTGTTGTTAGTCAATACATGGTCAATCCTAGGAAGTTACACTGACGTGCAGTTAAGTAGGATTTTAGATATTTGTGAGGTACTTCTAACATGTGCTGAGAGTTCGGAAGAACTCAAAAGGGTTTAGTCAAATATGTTGATTCTGATTATGCAAGAGACTTAGATAAAAGAAGGTCTCTTACAGGTTACCTATTTGATTTTGGGAATTGTGCCATTAGTTGGAAGGCAACACTTCAAGCTACAGTAGCTTTGTCGACTACTGAAGTGGAATACATGGTAATTACTGAAGCAGTAAAAGAAACAATTTGGTTAAGGGGCATGTTTAGTGAGCTAGTAAGTGAAGAAGGGGCAATTGTCGTATATTGTGATAGTCAAAGTGTCATACATCTCACCAATGATCAAATGCATTACGAGAGAACGAAGCGCATAGACATTCGTTACCACTTTGTTCAAGAGTTGATCATTCAAGGGGATGTTCAGATTCTTAAAATTGGCACAAAACACAATCTAACCTATATGTTAATGAAAAGTCTTCCAGTTTGAAAGTTTGAGCATTGCTTGGACTTGGTGAATATCCAACGAAAATCAAATTAGGCCGATAATAGGGTTTTGGCAAGGGAGTTAAGTCAAATATGAGTCAAGTTAGATATTTATGGAATTATGCCTCGTATTTTGGATAAACAGTGTGTGATGTCACAACGAGGAAATGTTCTTTGTCATGACGAGCAACAGACTTCACGATGAGAAGAAAGCTTTCGTCCCAATGACGCGATCCTCCTTCATCCCGACGACACGATGCCATGTCACAACATTCACTTTAAGTTTTTAGGCTTTCTTCTCCTAGTTAAACTCTATTTCTAGTTTCCAATTTAAACTTTGACTAACATAGAGTTGTTGTAGTCATATATGTTACGAATTTCAGCCTATAAATAGGACTTAGTTACTCTAGGTTTTACACAATAGAAATATTTATATTGAGAGAATTATGTTCTTTTTTTGAAGGGTTTTTCTTGTGAGGTTTCTGGCTTTTCTTTAATTCTCTCCATCTTTTGTACTCTCCTTTATTATAGTGAAATCTCCTTTTGTCTGTAGTTTTTTATCATATTTTGAAGAGTTTTTTTATATAAAATTTTTGTGTTCGATCCTTTTGGTTTTATTATATTTACTTGTTCATTGCATACACGTGTTTATTTCCTACAGTTTAGCCCTTAACGTTTACTTGTTTTTGTCATTTTGGCCTTTATTATTTTCTTTGGGTCATTTTTCCCTTCAACCTTTAAATTTTAGCCTAATTGCTTTTTTTTGGGGAAAAACTGACTGAACTGTTATAATTTTAATGGCAACGATATGGCAGCTCATGTGATACTTTACTTATACTTTTCTGATAACATTGATGAATTTTCTAAAAGTTTTTATACACACTTTTTTTTTTTAAAATTTATTGATTTTTAAAATATTTTTATTAATTTGTTTGAAATTTTATGAATTATACATGGATTGCCACGCTAGTGGCCACATCAATGCCATTAAAATTTTAACAGTTTAATCAATTTTTTAGTAAAAAATATGCAATTTGACTAAAATTTAAAGGTGGAGGGCCAAAATGACAAAATAAGAAAAAGTTAAAGGCCAAATTTATCATTATGCCTAAAATTTTTATAATGTGTTAATTCTTCAAGAGTACCCAAAGCGGGCATGCGTTAACTTTTTTACAACTAAGGCACCATGCACTCTTACCCTTCAATAGCCATGGTTTTTGCTCTTCATCGATTTTTAAAGGCGCCCTTAGACTCTTTTTAGAATTGAGAGACAAAACTTTGAGAGTGTGTTGGTTCTTCAACGACACTCAAAAAAGATAATATCTTTGCGTTATCAACAATTGTCCTCTTAAGAAGCTATTGAAGAACCAACTCATCCTCATGGTTTTGTCCCCTAGCTCTAAAGAGAGCTTAAGGGCGCATCTTAAAGAAGCTAAATAGAGAAACCCTTGTCCATTGCACAACCTATGAAAACTAATCCTTTTAAGATTAGTGGATGCCTTTCACAATAATGTCATTTCTAATATTTGAACTTGAGATCTATCATTAGGAGTGTAGTGCGCTTTATTATTGCATCCAACACTTGTTGGTAGAACATAATCATTTTCAGTATACAAATATGATTAAACATTATGCTATGTTTTGTAAGAGTATTATTTTTTACACATGTTTTAGTATATGAGTTAGTAATAAACTAATTCAATTGGTAAAATTTTGTCACTCCCACGACTTATTTTTAGCAAAGAGAAAGGAATTTTTTTCTATTTTGAAGAAGTCTTATTTTTTACAAGAGTTGTTGCTCATATTTCTAATTTTAAGTTAAAATTTATGGTAACTATTCTTTATTATATGTTTAACTATCGTAATAAATAAATTTTTTCTCGTATTATTAAACTAGTAACCAAACAACACATTAAGTTTTAAATTATGATAAGTGAGTAAAAGAATTTACAATAAATCTACTTTATTTATTATCATATTCAAAATAAAATCATATGTATAAAAATTATATTTATTTAATTAAAATTTTGGATTTTATTATTTTAATTTATCCAATTTTATAGATTTATAATTTTATTAATTAATAATATATTATGTTATTTTTAAGTGAAACTATTAAAAGATATGACCAAATTAATTAATTTCACATTAATATATTATCATATTAATTAATATTATTTTTATTATTATCACATAATAATACTCATATATATTATTATAATGTCAATTTAGTAATATAATTAATAATAAAAGATATTTCTGTAAACTCATGTTTTAAATATTAAATTTCAACGTAATTATATTTTTGTAGAAGATATTAAATGAAATTATCATAATGTGATATATAGCATGTGTCTATATATGATGAGATGGATGTTTGTAATATTTAATTATTGTAATTTAAAAAACAAAGTGGGGAGGGGCAACTAAGTTGGAAAATGGAAGAAAAAATAATATAAATCGAAGATGAAGTCATCAATGGAGCCTGCCAATTTTGATTATTTAAGGTTGCAGCTGAAGTGTGGGTAGAATAAAAATGTGATTGTTTCCTGAAAAGCAACAAGGGTAGGGCCTACTTCTTTTGCTAAAGCAATGAGATTTAAGGGATATGGAATCACCACAGGAGGATTTCACCCAACTCTATCATATCACTTTAACTAACTCATACTTAATATTAAATCTTTGGCTAATACATTGCTTGGATGCGGCTACTCGTGAACAAAACATGACATGAGAGAGGAGAGGCCGTTCAAAAATTCACGGCCTCCCGGATTTTTGAGAGCCACTTGCTTTTCTTTTTTCTGCATAAAACCAACTGACCCTTCGCAATTCTATTATCTTTTAACTTCCTAAATATTATGTCTCAGAAATCGAGCTTGCACTAACTAATATCTACGAGGCCAACGCACCAACACCGGTACAATCTTTCGAGCAGTCCAAATACCCACATATGATTACTTGTACCACCTTAAACCACTTTGGGTTCCTATCTCAACTTCACCTCTTACTAACTTAAATGTCCAAGTGCACCTTAGACTTAAAGCTCCAATGCCTCCAAATCTCACTTTCATCTTATAGGAATATCCAACTTCCTAACCTAATTGACCTACATAAAGAGACCTTTCTCAAGCGCTCACTTTACCACCAAAGAGACAAACAATTGGTGTCATCTATGAGAACTAAACTGAAAGATATCTAAGCTACTCTCAACTATGTACGCTTCCCAAGCTCCCTCTTGACATCATCTTCTATGGATGCTTCCCAAGCTTCCTCTTTTAAGATATTACTTCTAATATCTTCAAACCTTAGTATTAGTCACGAACCGGATATCAAAACCACATTTTGATTATTACTGAACTCTCTGAAGTATGAGTTCATTATCACAACTTATTGTCCCATCATTAACTGTCCCATCTATTTTTGGCCTTGTCAATATCATTAAGTCTTTTGTGTCACAAGTGCCCACTCTATTAAAAGTATCAACAACCCTATTCCTTAGTTATTAATGCACGACTGTTGCGAGATGACCATTCATGTAGCATGCAAAGTTGGCATGCCCTTTAAGGTTGACGAACTCTCTATGATTGGCAAACTCACCAATATTGGCGAACTTCCCCAGAATGGCGAACACACCAATATTGGCAAATCCTCTTGGTGAGCTACCACAAAGTGGCGAGCTCCTTCTTTTGGTGAACTGGGGTCGCAGGACAAATGCGAATTATGGTCACGAGAAAAGATGCGAGTTGTTTGAAGAACCATGTAGCTATGAAGCAACTGGATTTGAAGAGCTTGTGTGTGAATTAAGTTTACAAATTATGTTTTCCTTTTTTAAAAGATTTAGAAATTATTAGTATAATATATTTGTTATTTATTAGCATAAAATCTTTATTGTTTCCTTCTTTAGTTTGGAGCTTTTTTTTTTAGTTATAAATACCATTGTTCTTCATTGTTCAAAATAGAGTGAAAATATATAAAACTTTGCAGACAATTTTGCTGCAAAATCTCTCGTTTCTTCTCTACAATTCTCTTTCTTATCATCATAATTCCAACAAAAACCCAACTCCTAGATAACCTGCATTCACTTACTTCACTCTCCTAAACATAACCATCACCTTTCATGTTTCATTTTGAAATAACATTGTCGATGGTTACAAGCATAAGGAGAAGTTACAATTGCGAGTAGAATTGCAAAAGAACAACATTGAACATAATGCAATTATTACACAGTTCGATTTTCTTACATCTGCAAGGCCTTCCCCAAATAGATAATATACTATTTTTAACCACATACAAGTAATGATGCAAGTATTATCACACACTAGTTTAACAAATTCACTTTTGCACCAAAGATTTAGATCTTCCTACTAAGTTTTCCCCTTGAAAACTATTAAATGTTTGCTTTAAGGAACGTTAGTTCATTATTTTGAAATTCAATAAATTTTTTAGTAGTCAAAGCATATCCCTATTCTAAAGGGAATTGTTAATTAGTTTTGCTAATGTTTAGGAAGTAGTTACTATCTAAATTTAGCTTGTATTTCAGCTATTTAAAGAGCTGAATATTGAATAAAGTTAAGTACCTATTCCTGCAATCTTTCCTCTCTAGAAAAATTAAAACTTTCTTATCTCTAGTAATTCTATTCTCCCTCATCTTCTTTGTTTAAACCTTCAATTGGTATTAGAGCTTAGTTTTTTTAAGGGATCTGTGAGTGTAATGGAGATTGAAACCAGTTTTTCTCAAATATCCCCTTCTATCTTTGATGGTGAGAATTATCAACTTTGGGCAGTGAGAATGGAGGCTTACCTTGAAGCTTTGGATCTTTGGGAGGCCGTGGAAGAGGATTATGAAGTTCTTCCACTGCCAACTAATCCTACCATGGCCCAACTCAAAACTCACAAGGAAAAGAAAACTCGAAAGGCCAAGGTAAAAGCAACTCTGTTCGCTATTGTTTCAACAACAATTTTTATGAAAATTATGTCTCTCCGATCAGCAAAAGAAGTGTGAGACTATCTCAAAGAAGAATACGAAGGAGATGAAAGGATACAAGGCATGCAGGTGCTAAATTTAATAAGAGAATTTGAGTTGCAGAGAATGAAAGAATCAGACACAATCAAAGAATATTCAAACAGATTGTTTGAAATTGTCAACAAGGTAAGGTTACTTGGCATTAAATTTTTAGAGTCTAGAATTGTTGAAAAGATTCTTGTAACAGTGCCTGCAAGATATGAAGCTTCGATAACCACATTGGAAAACACAAAAGATTTGTCTAGAATCAGTTTGGCAGAATTGATAAATGCATTGCAAGCTGAAGAGTAGTGAAGCCTCATGAGGCAAGAGCAAGTCGTTGAAGGAGCTTTACCAGCCAAGCACCATAAAGTTGGAAAGCATAAGAAGAAGACTGATAGAAAAGAACATGTGACATCTGTAGCAAATTCTACAAACTACCACACTCGAGGTAAGGGTAGAAATTCAAAGAAAAACTGTCCATCTTGTTAGCACTGTGGTAAAATAGGTCATCCATCATTCAAATGTTGGAAGAGACTAGATGCAAAATACAGTAAATGCAATCAACTTGGACATGAAGCTGTAATCTGCAGAAGAAACTTGGAAAAGCTTGAAGAAGTCCATATAGCTGATCAAGACGAGGAAGATCGGATGTTTGTAGCAGCATGTTTATCAACTAAAAGTTCTTCAGAAAGCTGGTTAATTGATAGCGGTTGTACAAACCACATGACTCCGGACAAAACTCTCTACAAGAATTTGAAGTCTTATAAAGTCACAAAGGTTAGAATAGGGAACAGTGATTATATCTCTGCAAAAGGATCAGGAACAGTGGCAATTACAACAAGTTCAGGTACAAAATCAATCTCAGATGTTCTTTATGTACTTGAAATTGATCAAAATTTATTAAGTGTTGGACAGTTGTTAGAAAAGGGATTTAAAGCAATCTTTGAAGATTCCTATTGTCTCATTTATGATGCTATTGGAAAAGAGACTTTGCGAGCTAAAATGAGAGGCAAAAGTTTCTCATATAATCCAACGGAAGAGGAGCAAATAGCCTTTTTCAACAAAGCTTGCACCACAGAAATTTGGCACAAAAGGCTTGGCCATTGTCATCTTCAAAGAATGCTGAAAATGAAGAAAATAGACATGATAAGAGGAATCCCAGAGCTTGACGTTCATATTCCAAATTGTGTTGCCTGTCACTTTGGTAAACAAAACAGACTGCCATTTCCAAATTCAACTTGGAGAGCTACTCAAAAATTGCATCTAATTCACACAGATGTAGCCGGACCTCAAAGAACGCCATCGCTACAAGGTAGCATTTATTATATCATTTTCATTGATGATTTTACAAGAATGTGCTAGATTTTTTTTCTTGAAATTCAAGTCAGAAGTGGCTGGGGTGTTTTGGAAGTTCAAGAACATGGTAGAAATTCAAAACAACTGCAAAATTCAAGTGTTGAGATCCGATAATGGAAAGGAGTACACTTCGACAAAATTTGATTTATTTTGTGAAGAAGCTGGCATTAAACATCAGCTTACTGTTCCACACACTCCAGAACAAAATGGGATTAGTGAGAGAAGAAACGGATCAATAATAGAGATGGCTAGATGTATGTTGCATGAAAAGGAGTTGGCTAAAACATAACCACAACAGTTTTCTTGCAAAATCATCTTCCAACCAAGGTTTTGAAAGATAAGACTCCATTTAAAGCTTGGTATGGGTATAAACCTTCACTTAGCTTTCTTAAAGTATTTGGTTGCGTATGTATTACTCATGTTCTATAGGTTAAGCGTGAAAAACTCGATACGAAAGCAATTCCAGGTATCATCGTGGGATATAGTTTAGTTTCCAAAGCTTACAAGGTGTACCATTCTCAAACAGGAAAAATAACCATCAGTAGAGATGTGCAATTCAACGAGGATGAGCAGTGGAACTGGATGATTTCGCAGAAAAAAAGAATGTTGCAAAAATCAAAAGGTGAATTTTTTGAAACAACAGATGAATGGCTAAATGAGTTGGAAGATGGTCCTTAAGTTAGAGGTACAAGGCTACTTTCAGATATCTATCAAAGATGTAATGTAGCGATATGCGAACCTGCTAACCATGAAGAAGCATTAAAAGATCCAAAATAGAAGAAAGCAATGGAGGAGGAGATGTCAATGATAAAAAAGAATAAGACTTAGGAGTTGGTTGAAAAGCTTGAAGGAAGAAAAGTTATTGGAGTCAAATGGGTGTTCAAAACAAAGCTTAATGCAGACAGTTCCATCAACAAATACAAGGCCAGACTTATTGTTAAAGGGTATGCTCAATTTTATGGTGTTGATTATTCTGACACTTTTGTTCCTGTTGCAAGATTAGATACAATCAGATTACTGCTCACAATATCAGCACAAAAAGGCTGGAAAGTGTTTCAATTAGATGTCAAATTAATTTTTTTAAATGACGAATTGCAAGAGGAGATATATGTAAAGCAACCTGAGGGATTTGTGAAGAAAGGCGAAGAAGGAAAAGTTTATTTGCTCAAAAAGGCTCTCTATGGCCTAAAGCAAGCACCAAGAGCTTGGTACAGTAAGATAGATGCCCATTTTTTAAGCCTTGGATTTGTTAAAAGTCTTTCAGAATCCACTCTTTATGTGAAACATAAAAATAATTATATTCTCATTGTGTCACTCTATGTTGATAATCTCCTGGTGACAGGAAATAATACAAGGTTGGTTGAAGAATTTAAACAAGAAATGATGCAAGTATTTGAAATGACAGATCTTAGTCTTATGAATTTTTTTTTGGGAATGGAGATCAAGCAAAGCAAGAACAAGATGCTCATCTGCCAGAAGAAATATATAAAGGAGATATTGAAGAAATTTCAGATAGACGAATGTAAAGCGACGAGCACACCCATGAATCAAAAGGAAAAGTTGAGTAAAGAAGATGAATTGATAAAGTTGATAAGGGTTATTATAGAAGCTTGATTGGGTGTTTAATGTACCTTACTGCAACAAGGCTTGACATCATGTTTGCTGTAAGCCTTTTATCTTAATTTATGCACTGTGCTAGTGAAATGCATTTAAGAGTAGCAAAAAGATTATTAAGGTACATCAAAGGTACTATTGATTACGGTGTCAAGTTTGAGATATACCAAAACTTAAAGCTGTATGGTTTTTCGGATAGTGACTGGGCTGGGTCTATTGATGATATGAAAAGTATGCCAGGATATTGTTTCAGCTTAGGCTCAGGAATCTTCTCATGGTCCTCTAAGAAGTAGGAGATTGTAGCACAATCCACTACAGAAGCAGAGTTCATAGCAGTAACTGCAGCAGCAAATCAAACCTTATGGCTGAAAAAGATGATGCGTGATTTACATATGGAGCAGGAAAATAGCACTGAGATTTTTGTCGACAATCAGGTAACTATTGCAATATCAAACAACCCAGTGTTTCATGGAAAGACCAAACATTTCAACATTAAGCTCTACTTCTTGAGGGAAGTACAACAATAAGGAGAAGTCACTTTAGTTTACTGCAAGTCTAAAGAACAAGTTGCAGATTTATTTACAAAACCACTTCCAGTCAGCAAGTTTGAGATTCTAAGGCAAAGAATTGGAGTTTGTAGTTCCTTAAGCAATGAGGAGTGTTAAATGTTTGCTTTAAGGAATGTTAGTTCATTATTTTGAAATTCAATAAATTGTTTGGTAGTTAAAACATGTCCCTATTCTAAAAGGAATTGTTAATTAGTTTTGCTAATGTTTAGGAAGTAGTTACTATTTAAATTTAGCTTGTATTTCAGCTATTTAAAGAGCTGAATATTGAATAAAGTTAAGTACTCATTCCTGCAATCTTTTCACTCTAGAAAAATTAAAACTTTCTTATCTCCAATAATTCTATTCTCCCTCATCTTCTTTGTTTAAACCTTCAAAAACTTGGTTTGTAAATCAAGTGATTCACTTACTTACTTATAAATTGCATTGACAATAATGAGTTCCTAATGAACAAGTTAAGTGCCAAACTCTCTATACAAAACCTATACAAGTATTATGAATATATGTTATTTTGACTTGTTAACATACTAGATCAATTACAATTTCAATCCCACCAAAATAGTAAATCAACATTGAGAATATCCTAATAAATCTTAAGATAAGTCATACATATCCAAGATAAGACTTTCGAAACATCTAATCCAATCTCTTTAAAGTAGATGATCTAATTGATTGATTTAATCCAATATACAATGACTTATTGCTCCAAGTGGTTGATCTTCAAGGATGGGCCAACACCTGTCCAAAGTAACAATTTTTGGTGCATTGGGATAAAAGGGATAAAAGTGAACTTATGAGAAATTAACAAAGGCTTCAAGGCATGTATCAATGTCACTTTCTTTAAGGTTCTATTTGTCTCCACTTATATTGTGGTGTACAAAAGAGTTACTGACAAATGAACCTTGAGGATATAAAGAAGCCTAATGGTTGTCCACGTTTTGTATTGATGAAAACAATCCATTGAGCATTGAGAGAAGCATAGCAAGATACAAATTTCTAGAATTTTTTTTTTGCAATAATTAATTTTAAAACAATTGAGGAATATAAAAGATAGTGAGAGAAATAGAAAGAAACTTTGTTTCTATGTTTTTAGGTATGTCATACAAATGAAAGTTCACTCTTATTTATAGGAGGTCTGATGTATCTTCATAGGGACATAACTACCCAGATAGATAGTCATATCTCTAGAAATAAACATAATTATTCAATAAATATCTACTTGAATAATCATTACTATTTGTTAATAATCAAGTGATATAACTTTTGAATTTAAGAGACATAACTCATCATTATAAATAGTAACAACTTTTGGTTAATAACTAAGTGACATAACTTTGGGTTATTTATAACTTTTCATTTGCAATTATTAGAACACTATATATATTTTGAAAATGTTCCAAAAATAACAAAGGTCATGACCTAAATGTTTTGTATCAAAAGATAGCCAATTCTAAATAATGTAAGTTATGTAATCTATGCAGTGCCAAGTGCAGTTGTAACTGCTAGTGGTACTGTTCTTAAAATTGCCTTAACAATTCTTCCCTTTTGCAATTTTTGAACAAAACTAATACATGGAAACAAATACAACAAAGAAGTTAACGAATGATATCACTCAATATCTCCCCCAAAAACCATCAAACTTAGCTAACAACAAAATCAAACAATTCAACCATTAATGCTTTGGCAAAAGAATGTATTAACAATAAAACACCAGAATGTAAAACCAATCAAAATGTACAATCCAAAACATAAAAAAATTTCTCTATAGTCCAAATGTAAAAAGAATAAATAGAAAAATAAAATTTAAGAAAATCAACATCATCAAATAGTACCAACATCAAGCATCCATATCACACCCCTTTTTTGTTCAAAAGTCTTGTCAAAAGACTATTGATTCTTCTTGGCAAGAAGATCAAGCTTAAGGTTTCCAACGCGATTATTCAACAACTGAACAATCTTCTTTTGAGCATTTAGTTGGATGAGTGCTTTTCCATGCCCAACTATCTCAGCCTCAAGTGTTTGAGCAATCTTTGATAAAAGGCTAAGTTTGAACTAGTAGTGCAAGCTATAGTTCCAAGTGTATCTATATCATCCTTTTCTTGGTTTGAAGATTAGTTGAAGCATGTTTTCCTTCATGCCACTTGAGTAAGTATGTTAACTCTTGAGACAATTTTTCATATATTTTAGTAGCATTAACAATTCTAGAATTTTGTTTAAACAAAAGCTAAAACATTAATGAAGGAAAAGGTAAACATAGTCTAGTATGTAGAAACTCTACATGTTTGGTGATCTCCTCAAATATGATCTCCCCAAGGTTAAATTAAACAAAGGAAACAATCTTTCTAAGTAATACAACCAACTTCTTCATCACTGTATTCCTTTAATCATTACGAATCCAGTTCCGTGTAACAATAGTGAACAGGGCTACATAAGTCGGTTCCTTGAACTTAACACCTTGTGGCTAAGTTGGTCATACTCCATAGTGATGGTTTTGACAATTTCATCAGAAGATACTATCAGTTATACATAATCCATACAATGATAATTCAGTAGGGCACTAATTCTTGTAGGATTGAAATCATATTATCTCCATCATACAAAATATTTTTGAAAATACTTGCTTTTGTGATCACCAATAGACTTTAGAAGATTGGTGAAAAACTCCTAAACCACATACCTGACATACGGCTTTATAAATTTAGTTGATCCCAACAAATCACTTATTTTAAAGGAAAACGTCTATGTCATGACCATAGAAGCCCTTTCTCTAAATATTCTTCTCCTTAATAAAAGCTTTCTTGGCAAAATCCTTGTATCTATTAGCACAAGAAGATGTGAGGAATGCTTGATTCTGTATATTGGAAAGCTCCTCCCTATTTTCTCTAGCCTTCTTAGCAGCATCTTATAACATGAAAAGAACTCTAACTTCCTTCTCTTTCTTTCTCTTTGCTTCATAGACAATAGAACATTTGGTCATTTTGTTCTCAACTTTCTCCTAATGACTAGTTCTCTCAAGGGAACATTCTCTTTTATGCTTTCATCCATCTCAGTGGCAAATGAATCAATTCCTCATCCATTACGCTTGTTTTTTGGTTTTGATGGGATCAAATGATATTTTCTTTATCTTCCCCCTAATTTTGTTCTTGTTCTTTATTTTCCATTTACTGAGGAATAAATCTCTTATATTTCTTTAGTAGAGTAAGAGTGAACATTTCTCTTCTCAACTAGAGTAATGATGGTCATAGTGACAACTCCAACAATGACAAATTCACTATTATCTCCTTAAAAACCCTCAACAGGGACATTAGGTCCCTCAATTGCAATAATAAAAATATAGACATTAACACTAGGTTCAAAAATATTAGTTACAAAATCATTAAAAAGATTTGATGGACTATCACATCAATAGTAGCATCAATAATAGATTCATGACTAGTGGTAGATTTGATATTACTTTGTTGGATTATTGTATCAGTTAGGGTCTCCAATCAATCTACAGGCATGGGTATGCTCTCTTGAAAGGGTGTATCGTCAAGTACATCATCAATTTTTTCCACAACACTTGTAACCTTTTCAAATGGTTGAACATTTGAAACAAGGTTGGTAGGAAGTCAATAATTTTCAACAGTATTTATGAATGCATTTTTTCCCTTTTTCCTCATCTTCTTGGATAACGAGATCCTCTATTTTCTTAGTATTGTTAGAGGTTTCATAAGGGACAAGATTGATAGAGGCTTCTTCATCAACTTGAGTAACTCCTTTAGGGGTAATGCCAATAATTCTTGTATATGCGTATGAAACAATGGGCACAAGAGACTCCATTTGTTAAGCTCTTTTAAAAGAAACTCCTTAATTTGGTTGAACCTTTTTAGTAGGTTGAGAACCTTTATGAGCCAGTCTATTGAATTACTCTTGGGAAGTGACTTTCACATGAGCCATTGTAAAAAGGAAAAGTAGAAGAGTTTTCTTGAAAAATAATACAAGAATTGGAATCAAAGCCAAAGACCTTAAAAGGCTTATTAAGGAACTAGGTTTTAGAAAACTTGGAGAAAAGTGATAGACACATAATGCAACTCCACAAGGGTATTTAATACCCAAATCCAAAACCTATTATCTTTAATTACTTTCCCACCAAAAATTTGAAAGTAAAATTAAAAAATATTACCCTACCAAAAATAAAATATTTTATGTCAAAAGTAACCAAAAATAACCACATGGTAAAACACATCAAGAATTAGCATTTGGATGCTTTTCACAAAATCACTAGGACTTATGCCTTCAAACTTGGTTGAATTAAGAACTTTAGTATAAAGATCAACCAATATTGATTTTCAGTAGGCACATGCCTTAATTCAACATTGTCTATTCTTTCCTAATTCACAAATAAAATGATGACAAATATATATATGCGTTATCACTGGTTTCTTCAATATATTGATAGCACTAGAGTTGTCATAGTAAGTAGTTGCCACAAGTAGTGCCACTTGAAAATCTTCCATAATATTTTTCATCAAAATAAGTTAAGCACAATAACTTCTAGTAATAGTGAACTCTACTTCAAATATTGATAAGATATTGAAGTTTATTTCTTGCTGTACCATGAGACAAGATTTGACCCCAAGTAGAAACAACCTTTAGAAGTGCTCTTCTTATTATCCATATTGCTAACCCAATCAACATCACTATAACCAAAAAAGCTCTTTAAACTATCTTTTGAAAGTTAAATCCCTAAATCTAATGTTTCATTTACATATATGATAATACGTTTGTCTACTTTAAGATAAGCGTCATTGGGATTGATTGATATTTAGCATATATTCTAACATTGAAGAACAAATTTGGTTTACTTGTTAAATATAATAGGCTATCTATCATGTTCCAATAAGTAATAGGAACGATTGGCACTCATTTTGTATCTGTGTTAATCTTTTCACTTGTAGACATTGGTTTTCATTTTTGTCTTTTCATTCACTGGGCCAAATTTCTTTACAGAGTCTTTAGCATACTTTTTCTTGTAAAATAAAAATACCATCATCTTATTGGTTCACTTGAAAACCAAAAAAGTATGAAAGTTCCCCTACCATGCTATCTCAAATTCATTCTTACATCATCTTCATAAAGTTATCTTTGGTATGGGTAGAGGTTGATCCAAAAATAATATTACCAACATCTATTTGAGGAATAATGGTGATACCACTGTCTCCTTATGAATAAAATCTTGTTTACATAACCCCCTTTGATAATCTTGATAAAGAATGAACTAAGATAGTCTCTTAAACCAAGCACAAGGGGTTTCCTTCAGCCCATAACAAGCGTTACTAAGTTTTAACATATGATTCGGATACTTAGGATCTTTAAATCCATTTAGTTGAGCCAATACACCTATTCCTTTAAGAACCCATTTAGAAAGGTGCTCTTAATATCTATATAAAACAGCTTGATGTTGAGATGAGTGGCAATTGGTAGTAACAACTTGATTGCTTCCATTCTTGCAAAAAGGGAAAATGTCTCATTAAATCTGATCCCTTCCACTTGTGTATATCCTAGAACTCATAGCCTTGATTTATTGTGAGTGATATGACTATTTTCATCTTTCTTGTTTTTTAATATCTACTTTGTTCCAATGATATTGCAGTCTGATTTTTTAGGCATAAGCTTCCATACTTCATTCCATTCAAATAGGTTTAGTTCCTCCTACATAGCACGTTTCTAGTCCTCATCTTTCAATCTAAGAAGTGTAACATGCTAGTCTCATCATGTCTTTATAATTAGCTCTTAGTTTTCCTCTAGTTCTTACAATATCATTGGGATTTCTAATAACAACATTAACTAAGTGGTTCTTTCTTACTCTTTAAGAGACTTGAGGTTGTTCAACATTATTAATTTGATCAAATTCTTTGTTGGTAACATCAACTTCATGAATTTCTACAACAATCTCTTGTGTATCATTTGTAATGCTAAGAGTAGTTGCAACTGTGTCTGAGACTACTTATGTCACTCTCTCATCTTCAATAAGCATCTGAGTGGATCTGTCATTGAATATCACATTGGTTGATTCCATAACTATTTGAGTTCACTTGTTGTAGACTCTGTAGGCCTTGTTATTCCTAGAATACTTCTGAGAAGATTCCTTCATCACTCTTTGTATCATGCTTTCCCTGATGCATTTAATCTTTAAGTATATGTACTCTTAAAAACATGAAAGTACTTGACACTTGATTTTCCTTCTCTCCATATCTCAAAAAAAGTCATCATTGTTTTTAGTTTAAGTAAATCCTTGTTGATAACATAAACAGCAATGTTAATTGCTTCAACCCAAAATCGGTGAGATATGTTCTTGTTGTTGAGCATTACATAAGCTATCTCTTGAATGATAAAATTCTTTCTTTCCACCACATTATTCTTTTGAGAGTTTTAGGAGCTGAGAACTAATGCCTAATTCATTCTTCATCATAATAGGTTGCAAAATCTTCATTCTCAAACTTTTGGATGTGATCACTCCTTACCCTCACAATCTTTCCCATCCACTATCATTTATTGTTAATAAGCTTTTTGTAAGCTTTCTGAATTCAGTGAATGTCTCAATTTTTTCTCTCAATAATCTCCTTATTTATATATTAAGTAATCAACCCCATACATCATACTTCTTGCCTCCTAAGCTCTCTGTCCGCATTGGATCAATTAAGTCCCTATAAAGTAACTCTAGTGGACTAGTTATAACTATGTAAAAGACTCTCTTTGTTGTTTGTCTTTCAAATGGTCACTATAAACTTTTGGTATGTCTCCCTTAGATTAGGACTTCCTCTCATGGCATCATAAAAAACCAAGCATTATAAGCTTTTGTAATAAACATGACTAAGTTGTTTGTGCCACAATTCAAGTTTAGAGTTAATTACCTTGTTACATTACAAAGGTTTAATCGATCTATAACAATTTTCAAATGTCTTCACACCTTCCATTATATGCTCATTGGAATGACTAATAACCAAAAACTTGATTTTAATGAATTTAACAAGCATTCCCTTATCACATAACTGACTGATACTGATCAAGTTGACCTTCAACAAGGAAAACATTTTGAAGCCTTGATATTTCATCTACATTCAAGCTTCATTTCCCAGTGATCCAGCCTTTCTTGCAATCTCCAAAGGTTACACAATCCTTATAGGTTCCCTTAAAGTTAGACAAAAAGAATTTGTTACAAGTCATTTGGTGAAAACATCTACTATTAAAAAGCTACACATAATATACACTGTCCTTTACGGATTGATGAAAACTAACAAACATTTTGATCCTTCATTCTCCATACAATATTTTATTTTTGTCTTCAAGTAATGCCATTAGTAGTTGGAGCAGCAACTATATTTGCATGTTCCATTGTCAGGTCTCTAAATATCTTGGCATATCTTGGCTTAATGTGTCCAAACACTCTATAGTAGTAGCACACAATATTGTGATGTTCACTTACTTTCTTCTCGGTATGAATCAACACTTGATTTTTAGAACATTCACGATGGTTAACATTATTAGTTGTTTTAACACAAAAAAAAAAAAACTATGAAAGTCTATAAAAAAAACCCCTTTACTTTCTTATCAAAGTACCCAAGGCTACCTTTTCTTGGACTCCTCCTTCCAACAACAAGTATTTCATCAAGTTTCTCACTACTTGCATTTAAAAATTTCCAATATAGACTTAGTTGTTGTAAGATCCTTTTGTGTAGCCTTCAATTGAGCAGTTCTATCATCAAGAAGAGAATCATTTACTGCTTGATCAACTTATGATTCCTCCTTCAAACATGTATTCTCATAAATAAGTATGACATTAACCTCACATACTTGCTCCTATTTCTTCACCATAATCTTGTATGTTTGTAAGATTTTTGCATTTGAATCACCATTAGTGCCTTATTTAGTAGCATTAGGAGTATTAACTTTAGTAGTAAACTCCACATAATTGCTCACATGCTCCATGTCAACATTTAATTTCAAAACTACATGGCACCCATTATTAATCATTATACACTCTTATTAAAAAAGTTGTTTTTGCAAGCCTCTCACTTTGTGCACAACAAAGTGACCAAGTAGGCCTTAAAAAACCCGCTAAAACACATCTCTCAATAAACAGTTTCATCTTTTAGGAAAAATAAAAGCACTTTTACACAACCTACTTCTTATCGAATCACTCCAACAACATTAAGGCTCTAAAGCAACCCAAAACTTACTTTGCACAACACATCAAGGTTCCAAAGTAACTCAAAATTTTCTCAAGGCACCGAAGCAATCTAAAACCTACTTGCATGCCAAGGCAACAAAGTATCATAAAAACTACCTCGCGTAAAATATTAAGGATCTAAAGCAATCTATAAAGTTACCTCATATAGCATAGTAAGGATTTAAAAAACTTAAAATCTGCTCTATGCGCCACACTAAGACTCCAAAGTAACCTAAAACCTACTTTGTGCAACAGGCTAAGGTTTTAAAACAACTTAAAATATGATTTATATAGAATGCTAAAGCTCTAAAGCAACTTAAAAAAACTATTATGCATAGATATCAAAACTCCAAAGTAACCTCAAACTTGCTCCGTACAACACCATAAGTCTCCAACGCAATCTGCAACCAAAATTGCATAGAACACCCAACACTACACTCAACTCTAAACAAAAACCTAATCGAGCTTCTATCTTTTGGGGAATGCAACTAGTGCATCTACAATTAACTCCAAAAATATTCAATCCTCAACATAGACCTTGGTCGAGAAGATGTCATTATAGAAGAAACAGATAAGTTAATCAACACGTTAATTCCAAGATTATAAAATTTCCAATGAGTTCCCACTTGTAGGTTTAGGTCCTCGCCTAGCCACTTTATAACTAGCCTCCCACTAGGGGAACAATTGTTGTATCAACCTATAATGTAAGTTGTAGCTTAATACTGATGGGCCAAAGCCCGAGAAAAGTCTAAGCCCATAAGGCCTTTAACACACAACATTTCAAACTATCAAATAGGAAACAAAGCCATCTAGCATAGCAAATAGCTACCAAGACTTGGCAACCTTATAATGAAGCCAAGGTTGTAGGGCTAACAAACTTGCCACTAAGAAAAATCAATCAAGCCAATGCATCAGTATGATCAAGTAGACAATTAATAGCAATTCACAAAGCAACTATGCAAGCAGCATAGGCACAAAGTATAAATACCCAAGTACAACTAAAAGCTACTTTGCCTTAAAGTGTTATTTTTTTTTGTTTGATTGATCCTAATTTTTCTGTTGCTTAGTTGTTTTGGTTGCTTGGTTGGTGTTTGATGTGCATTTTGGTGGGACTCAGTAAGTCTGCAAATTTTGATAGGTTTCTAATGTAATGCAAGACTTGATTATTTTCTTGAATGTAATTATTTTCTTTATGGCAATTACATTTATTTAAAAAAAAGCTACTTTGTGTTAGTATCTCCGTTTCACTTTTTGTTAACTTAAATATCAAAATGCCTTTTGAAACACAAATTTCAGCACTCCCAAAATTCACATTCATCTAGCAAGAATATCCAGTCTCCTAGTCTTGTCGACCTCCATATAATTATCCATCTTCAATGGTGGTCTGAGCTTAAAATTCACATTCATCTTGCAAAAATATCCAATCTCCTAACACAATCAACCTCTATACAAAAACCATTTTTAAGCTCAGGACATCACTGAAAATACATGAATAAACATGTTCATCTAATGACATAATTTACTAAAGGTTTTCTACTCTCTAAATTAAACCATTTCCAAAATTTGTACTTAAATTCTCTTACTAAAAATGCAAGACATCTTATCACCATATGAGGTAAAAGTTTTTCCAATTGTAGGCGAAAATGTGTGGAAACTGCATGTTAAGAGGAAAAGGTTACTATTATTCTATTATTGTCACAACTCTACTCATTTGGTATGTATGTATTTGTCATGGTAAATCGGTAATTACCATTCAATCCAAATTCATTCGTGCAAGACAAGTAATTTCCATGAATGATCAAGCCATGTTTTTCTATGGTGAAAGACAAGATATTATTGTAACATTTTTTGGCAATAGTAATTTCCTTTTAAATTGAAAGTTGAACCTTTGAAAACAAAAATGGAATCTTGTGAATGAGATGACAAAGCTCGTTTAATTTTTTTAATAAATTGCAATAATTGCACTTGAAATATATTTAAATAATTTCCATTTTAATAAATTTATTTAGTCTAATGTTCAATTTTGGCCTCATACATTTACATGTAATATAGTCATTAAAAGTTATTAACTATTCTATTTAATATAATAATATATTAAGTGACGTAAATAAATATGATGGACAAAAAAACATAAGTACAAAATATGTTAGTTACAGAAGGTTTAAATTAAAAGCAAATTGTCCAAACTAGAAAGCAATATTAAATATAAATAAGATGCAGAGAATCTGAAGGCTGAACATGCAAGGCAACCAACATTTAAACCTTTGGTTTCATCAAACTCAAGTCTGAAGAAGCTCTGGAGGGAGATTTTATTTTATTTTTTTGATTAATTTTCATCCTTTATTTGAAGGGGTTGTAGTAGAAAGGAGAGAGAAATGAGAAAATTGTGATTGGTTGCTGAAGTGGGGTCCTAAGGTTTTCCATAGATTAGAGAGAAGATTCTTCGGTGTTCACGCGCGTAGCTTTGGGAGTTTTTAGTTTATATAATATCATCGCCAAAGACAGCAACAGAAACTAGTGATGATGATAAAAAAAACAGAAATGCAAGTTGGTTTTCTGTAATATATTTTCTACTTGTGTGGTTGGGGTCTTGTGAGAAAGGAAAACAAAAGGGTACATTCATCCAAGAACAGCCACCACATCTTTTGTTAGATTAGGTTGTTTCACTCAAAAGCCTATACTACATACTACACAGTCACAGAAACCTAAACTACCAAACTGGGATTTCCTCATAGATTCTTTGTAAGGTGAGTCGCTTTCTTTTCTTTCTATGTTTATTTCTTCTTTGTATTTGTTTCTTTTAGCTTTACATTTAAACACTACAATGATGTTGCTTGTGTGATTATTGTATTGTGGAAAGCTGATGTTGGGAGTTGTGGGATCGAGTCAACTAAAGTTTGAGTTGGTTTAAAAGTAGAAATGAAGATATAGTTTTCATAGTGAAATGCTTTGCTTTGCTTTTCTTAGTATATAACTATGAATGAAAAATATGGTAGGTTTCTTCCTCTGAAATGCATTTCTGATTGCAGTTCAATCAAAACAAATTTTTGTTGATACGATGTTTCTGCGCCTCCGACAGATAGGGTTTTTGGATACTGGCAAAAGGAAACTTTCCTGGAAGTTCCTCTTTTTGTTTTTC
This sequence comes from Gossypium arboreum, assembly GCF_025698485.1. Lineage (NCBI taxonomy): Eukaryota > Viridiplantae > Streptophyta > Magnoliopsida > Malvales > Malvaceae > Gossypium > Gossypium arboreum. Next base: position 7,445,305 of record NC_069081.1, read on the forward strand.
ATCTTTACTGTGGTCATGATACCGCTTGCAATTCGAATGTAATAATAAGGGCTCTGCTTGAAGCAAATTTGAAGCCTTTCCAACATGGAAGGTGGTGGTGGTGGATTTTCACCTAATTCTACTACCTTCGGGAACTTGTCTGATGCTGCCATGGACTTGGATTTTATGGATCAACTCTTGGTTGAAGGATGCTGGTTAGAGACTAGCGATGGCTTCAACTTTATGCAACCTACTCCTTCAACATCTACCCCTTCTCCTCACTGCTTCCCTGTATCCGGCTCTAATACTTTTCCTTTTACCATAAACCCTCATCAAATGCATCAAGGAGAGACAGATATGCAATTTGCTCCCTCTCAAACCGACAACCTTTCTAAAACACGGTCACAAAATTGGGGTGGTGTTGGAAATGCTTCATCTTTATCCCAAACTGGAAGCTTTATAGTTGAAGGCACTGAGATGGGCAGTAGATGGTGGATAGGGCCTAAAGCGGAATCCGGTTCTTCTTTATCTGTGAAAGAGAGACTAATGCAGGCTATAGGATATTTGAAGGAATCTACAAAAGATAGGGATGTTCTTATCCAAATCTGGGTGCCTGTTACAAGAGAAGGTAAGCATGTTCTTACTACTGAAGGCCAGCCTTATTCTGTTAACACAAATAGCAAGTCTCTCAAAATCTTTAGAGATGTCTCCAAGTCCTATAACTTCCCTGCTGAGGAGGATTCAAATAAATCGGTTGGGTTGCCTGGCCGTGTCTTTTTGGGGAAGTTGCCTGAGTGGACACCTGATGTTCGTTTCTTCAGAAGCGAAGAATATCCGCGTGTTAGTTTTGCACTAAAGTACAATGTTGGTGGATCTCTAGCTCTTCCTGTTTTTGAACGAGCCAGTGGAACTTGCTTGGGTGTTGTTGAGGTTGTCACAACTGCTCAAAAGATCAATTATCACCCAGAACTGGAATACGTCTGCAAAGCTCTCGAGGTCTCTATTTTTCTCTTCTTCTACTTGTTCTTCTTTGTTTATCATCTGAAGGAACCTTACGAATTCATTTGAACATTGTAATAACTAGCTACAATGCTTGCAGTCTATATATTGAATCTTAGGACTTGTTTTTATCGATAATAGTTGTCTTTGTACTCATATTGCATCTGAATATACATTTAAATAAAGCATATCTGTTTGCAGGCTGTTGATCTAAGGACCTCACATAACTTCAGTCCTCCTAATGTTGAGGTAAAAGAATGGTATCTTAAAACTATAGTTTCATGGTTCAAAATTTTATTACTCATTTCTGAGACCCTCTATATCCACAGGCTTGCAATGAGTTGTATCAAGCTGCATTGCCTGAGATAGCTGAGGTTCTAAGATCTGTCTGCAAGATATATAAGCTGCCTTTGGCTCTGACATGGGCCCCATGCCTCAGTCAAGGTAAAAGTGGATGCCGACATTCAGATGAGAACTATTATAATTGTGTTTCCACCGTGGATGCTGCTTGCTTCGTGGCTGATGACAAATTTTTGGGCTTCCTTGAGGCATGCTCTGAGCACCACCTGTTCAAAGGCCAAGGAATAGTTGGTAGAGCATTCACAACAGACAAACAATGTTTTGCAACTGATATAACTGCCTTCAGTAAGACAAATTATCCTCTCTCTCACCATGCTAGGATGTTCAAACTGCGTGGCGCATTAGCTATTCCACTACAAAGCATTTTTACTGGATTGGTTGAATTCGTTTTGGAGTTATTCTTCCCAAAAGATTGCCATGAAAGCGAAGCACAGCAGCAGATGCTGAACTCATTGTCCAGTTTTATGCAACAGGCATGCCAGAGCTTGCATGTTGTTATGGACAAGGAGCTTGAAGAAGAAGTGATACTGCCCGTTAAGGAAGCGGTAGTTGCTTCTGATGGGATATCAGACAAAGAAGAAATTAAATTTAAGCTTTCTTCTCCAAACGAGAACTCCCCAGAGGAGTCATCATGGATTGCCCACATGATGGAGGCCCAACAGAAGGGGAAAGGTGTTTATGTCTCCTGGGAATATCAAAAAGAAGAACCAAAAGAAGAGTTCAAGATGACAACCAGTTGGGAAGAAACTCGGCAAGAGTTATTTAATAAGCAGGTACTTTCAGATTTTGGGCTGCTTCATCAAAATGCTGGAAGCATAGGTAGTCTTGAGGGAGGAGGTGGTGACTCCTCCTCATCTGGCGGACGTCACATTTTAGCACGTAAAAAAGCAGGTAAGAAGAGACGAACCAAGATGGAGAAGACAATCAGCTTGCAGGTTCTTAGGCAGTACTTTGCAGGGAGTCTTAAAGATGCTGCTAAAAGTATTGGTGGTAGGAAAATATTCCATTTATACTTAGAAGCCTCACATTCTTTTTTCACTTTATGTTCAACTAAACATTACTTAGTATATCGAAGTAACTACCATTAGTTATTCAAATAATCATACAGCTCGTGAAATTTTACCACATATAAATATCACAATTTAAGCTTAAACGGTCGATCTTTCTCATGTCCTACCTCTTCTGCGCAATCTATTGTTGGTGAACCAGCTGCGACAGTGCTTCTCTCTTTGAAGCTAGAGATCGATTTAGCCTAGTGTATGCATCAATATATAAGGTGTCATATAAGTTCATACCGATATACTGAAAGGTTAATTTTAATGTGATATATCTGTGTCATACCTCATTTTGGAGTGATAGTATAAACGCCCTTGACCTCCATGCATTAGCATTTCGATCTATTTCTCTTTATAATGTGTAAAAGGACCCAGCTCACTTGGAGTCGCTTACCGAGTTTACTGTATTGCAGTGTGCCCCACTACTCTGAAAAGGATATGCAGGCAACACGGGATCACTCGATGGCCTTCTCGAAAAATTAAGAAGGTAGGCCACTCTTTAAGAAAACTTCAACTTGTGATTGACTCGGTCCAAGGTGCTGAGGGTGCCATTCAAATTGGATCCTTCTACTCAAGCTTCCCCGAACTGAGCTCACCAAACTTTTCTGGCAAGGTTCCTTCATCATCCAAGATAAGTAACCAGTCAAAGCCATCAGAACCTCAAATTCAGAGCGGCGTGCTCAGCCAAGGAGCTGCTGCTGCTGCTCCAAAGTCTCCATCTTCTTCATGTAGCCAGAGTTCTGGTTCAAGTACCTGTTGTTCCACTGGAGCAAAACAGCGTAGTACCAGTATAAGCGCATTGTGTAGTACAGACGGGTTGACAGTGGAGAACCCCGAAGGAGCACTAAAGAGAGCTCTCAGTGATGCTGATTTGCAAGCCTTGAATCAAGAGGAGCCAAAGCTTCTTGCAAGATCCCAAAGCCATAAAACATTTGGTGAGCTACCTAGTTTTGAGACTAAACCTCCCTTGCCAAAAAGTGGTGGCCACAAATTACGAACCGCGGGTGCCATAAAAGTAAAAGTTATGTATAGAGAAGATAAGGTACGGTTGAGTTTGCAACCAAGCTGGGGTTTCAAAGACCTGCAACAAGAGATTGGTAGGCGTTTCAACATCGAAGATGTCAGCAGAATTGATCTCAAATACTTGGACGATGACGAGGAGTGGGTTCTTTTGACATGTGATGCTGACCTTGAGGAATGCATTGATATATATAAATCATCCCAAAGCAAAACAATTAAAATCTCCCTTGAACAAGCTTCTCATCCGAATCTAGGAAGTTCATTTGGTAGCAGTGCCCCATAATAACGCCTCGGGATGGATAGTATAACTTGATGGTTGTAGCAGTTTTTTAGGAACATATGATTTATTTCCCACATATTAGTGTAACCAACATTTATGTAATCTAATTAGTCAACACTTGGAATTATACTGCAGTAACTAGTTTAGACGTTCACTTGATGATTTGCTGTATTTCCGTGTAATATTGATTCATTGCATTCAAGGACAATTTGCAAAACCTGCGACATATATTTACTACACATTATGCATGGATTTATATGTTGCGCCACATGCATGACTTTACGTATCCATGACCAGATGAAGAGTACGTTTTAAAAAGGTAAAAGTCGATCAAATTAATCTCATCACTTTCTCGATATAATATTTATTGTTTTAAAATATCATTTTTTTCATTTATAGTTCCGTATTTAATACATTAAAAAACAAGCAAAATATAACTATTAAATAATAAATATTAACTCCATTAAAATAGGACTACCAAATACCTCCATCGTTTTTTTCTTTAAAAGAAAAGAATGAAGAGTAGGGGTGAATCCAGGCAAGATTATTCTAGCTTGAAGCATTACAAAGGCCGAGGGTTGCAATGGGAATTTCCCCGGGTAGCTAATCTGTGACTGCAACATTTTATCCAGTTAAAGGGCAATATTTAACAATAATTTTTAACGATTTTAATGGCGAAGCATCTGAAGAAACTTCCTAAAAATTACACAAACCAACTTAAGCACTAGTGGCCCATTGCATCATCAAAAGTCTATTCCAAATGAAGAGTGGGAAATGTAAGCAAAGATCGTTCCAACTCTGTCGCCCATGGGCATGCCTACTAGGAACCAAATTTATTGACAATGAGTAAACGTTTCCACAATAACAATAACAAAAATGTTTACCAGTGCTCAGATTAGATACGCAGCAGGCATCATCTCATGTCTAAGGTACAAGGATACCAATAGTTTATGAAACAATTAACTCGCTTTTCAACTCAAAACAGCTCCACATGATGCTAATGTTACACAACATTGGCCCTCAATTATTTCAATTTTGAGAATAGAGTTTGTGCAACCTGCATTCCACCAACCCGGTATCAGGACACAGTACACAGTACACAATATCACCTAAATGAAACTAAGGTAAGCTACTTACACATTTATCAATACAAGCCCAATAATCAAAATATTGACCAGTGCAATGCTTGTGGCCACTTTCGTCACCTTCGATTCTTTTAACACATGCCTGCAGGAAGCAACTTGTGTAAGTTGATGTATAGTTCAGAATGTAGCAGAAGATTGTTCTAAAAAAGAACCAAGTATTTAGGACAAGAAACATAATGTTCATAGGAGGTGAATGTGAGTGTCTGGGTGTGACGCCTATTATTTTCAGATTTTGCCTTAATCTGTTTTTTGTGAAACATCAAGTTGGGTCTGGCTCAATAGAAGAAAACAACTTGCATTTTCCTATGGTTTCACATATATACAGACATATCCCAATAATTAGTTCTGGCTGCAAGCTTTTCTTGTGGTTAAAATGGGGTTTCAAAGAAGACAGAATGAAACCAACTCCTTAAAGAACTAACTCTTTCTTTCCCCTTTTTCTGGTGTTCGGCCAAACAATCACCGACTGTTGAGAAGGTAGAATCTTCTTCCTTCAATTTTCCTCCAACAATGAATTTCTCAGTATAGCCACAAAACTTCAAGAAAATCATATGAAAATATAGGGAGGCAGATTAAAAAACAAGAAATAAAGGAGTACATATGCCAGTTTTATAGGATCTCCCAAACTGATGCATTATATACAAACAGCATAGCATTTCTGCAGAAATGAAGTTCTGGGTTGAAGTAGGAAATGGGATGAATTTGAAGAAAAGTTTGCTAGCATTATGAAATTCCAATATGTAAAGAATAAAACAACACGCATGAATTAATACTTGTAACAGCAATGATCAAACTCATATATTTGAAAGAATGGTGAAAAAGATTCAAAAAACCTAGCTCAGTTTGCAAAACAAATCATTTATAACAAACCTCATAAGCACGAAGTTGTTTCACACATTTAGGCTTGCAACCCTCTTCAAGATACTTCTTTTGATCAACAGGTTCCTCATCCGCCCTAACATTTTTAAACCATAATAGCTTAGATATTGACATAGTATTGAAAGGCATTCATAACTTTGAGGAAAAATAACATCACTGTTTCTTAAAGATAAAAATGAAATCAGGAAGCAACTATGGACCATAACCGAAGTTAGACCATAAAAATAACAATAAGGAACTAAACATTTTCAGAATATACTTAATTTACGTTAACATCTACTGATATTAGATGATAAAAAAAACAAAAAAAAAAAACTTAATTTTGATATTTTAAGCTTTGATCATTGTTAATTATTTCTTTTCCAGTGGTTTTCAGGAGAACAGCCTATCCTATGCGTTCCCACTACTTATCCAATTGATTGAATTAGAGGGAAAAAAAAAAAGCTAATTTAATACCAAATTGATATCATACGAGATCATTTCATCTGAATATCCAAAAATACGATGATTGTTCAATCTGTTGCAGTGCCCATGTTGCCCCTTACAGATAACCCTTACAACCCAACAACATACTTTAATCACAAACTTATATAACAGATGCACCACACAGACTTTAGTCACAGTAGTGTGATTATTTCCTATACCCAAGAATGAATACAGATCAAGAAACAAATAGAGAAAATATTTAACAGCAGAATGCAAAACAAACTAAATTAATTAAGATAAAATATATCATCAAACTCACTCCACTTGCAAGCATATTATGAAAGAGATAGAAACATATGTATAAGGAAAAAAAAAATAGAAGCTTACATTGCAAATGAAATGAAAAATGTAACAGTGAAGAGCTTTGGAGGTCACCTGGTAAATGAATTACAAAGTCAACAAAATAAAGCAGAAAGTCAGCAATCAAGTAATTTTGCAAAACCCTAAATGGATAATGAAATATTAAAATTAAAACACACACAGACAAATACACATCAGATATGAGATTTCTCATTAGAAAACCCAACAATAAATCTATTAAACCCAAACCCTAGATTTACAGATCAAGAAAAATTCTTGATCGGCTATAAAAATATTTAAAAAAAAAAAACCATCCGTAAGAGATCAATTAAGATAAAAGTCTAACACGAGTCGACGGAAAAGAAAATATGGGAGTGAATACCTCAGGGATAGGAGCAGAAAATACTAAGCTACGGCTACCCTCTTTCCCTGCGGAAACTGCGAGTATAAAACAAACGTGACCTTAATTCAGACTTTAAAGTGCACCGGGTGCGTAGTACGCACCGTCTGCATTTGTTCAGTTTGGGCCTTTTCAAGCACATTGGGTCCTGAATTTAGTCTGAGTATAATTGGGCTCAATTTTTTAACAATGGGAGAGGTAGGAGGAATTCAACCAATTGGAGATAGGCTAAGCCACCGGAGGAAGTGCTTCAGTTTCTACACGATGATAAAGTTGGAGAAGATTCGCCTTGTTTATTTTATTTTTGTTTTATTACTTCTTTTGTACCAAAAAAAAAAAAAAGAAAAGCTAAGTAACTAGTTAGTTTATCCTGATTCAATTACAACATGGTTCACTAGAACGAAATAGGACTGTAATAGAATAATCATCTTCTGAAAATGAAATAAGACTATAATGGAATTGAACAGGTATAATTAGCTGGATGGAATGGGATGAGTATTGTGTTAGTATACATGCATTTGGTTAAGAGGAATATAAATGTAAGGGTAAATTATACACACAGTCACTTTTGTTTATCTTAGGTTACATTTCAGTCACTTATGTTTGAAATGTTACGTTTTAATCACTTATGTTATCATGTTGTAACATTTTAGTCATTGAGCAGTTAATTGTCGTTAATGGTATAACGGTAAGCTAATGTGGCACGTTAAATCATCATTTCAAATAAAAATTTTAGGTTAAATTATACAATCGGTGTCTATATTTTTTCATTTTAAGCAATTTAATTTTTTCTTTTATGTTTTTTAAACTTTTCCTTTTTTTTTTCTATTCTCTTTTGTTTTTCCCTCTATTTTCCTATATTCTCCATTTCTTTTAACATATCATGAAGTCGAATTGACAGCGAAAAAAGAAGTAGAAAGTCGTAAGTCATCATTACTTATAACCAATACCCATAAACCCATACCATACTTCTTTATAATCATTTATTATTATTAAATATAATTTATAATTCAAAATATACCTTCCAAAAATTTAGAGAATTTGTTTATTATTAGATAGATTAATTTATAATTTAATTGAAGTTTTAGTAAATGTTGGGTATTTGTTGAGATTGTGCTTAAAAAGGTGATCATGACTCACATTTCCTCTTGTTTTTCTGGAGACAGCAACATGAGGTTTTGTAATGTTTGTTAGATAGGGATGAAAGTTGTTGCTGACAGCTCAAGAGTGATTTGTCCTGGTTAAGAAATCTTATTCATATCGTATCGATAGTTGAGTTTAGTTGAAATGAGTAGCATAATAATTGTGTTTTATTTATTAATTAAATCTTTGAAAAATGGAATCGCAGTATGAATTGTTAGAATGATTTATGAATTAATTTGTAAAATGTAAGTTTAATGCGATGGAAATGATTAATTGAGGGAGCACTAAAATTTAAATTTTCCAAAGGACTTTGTGGCTATTGATCCATGATTAGATTATGTTAGTGATGAGAATGTATAATGGCCATGGATTTCGTCCAAATTATGCCAGCACTAGAATGCTCCAGTTTTTACTAATAAATCTGTAATATATATAAAGTCAGGAGTATATTGCTGAAATAATTATAATATTTAATTAGACTTATTAGTTAGAAAAGTTCAAATAAAATAGAAGTCGCGGTAATAGCACATTTAAAAATAAATTTAACTTAATAGAAATTGTGATAATTATACATTTAAAAATAATTATAATTACAATTACAATTATTAGTTAAAAAGTTGTACTAATTTTATCACATCCCAAAAATCGGGTTAGTGAACTGGATATGGAATTAGATTCATATTAATAATTAAGTAAAATATTAAAATAATAAACAAGATCAAAATTCAGGTAGGGAAATTAAAATTAAGTGTTTGATTGTTAATTAATTTAAAACAGATTTTAAATATGAAGCTAGTTTTGAAAATAATTAATGAAATGAGTTTTTAATTACATTTGGACTGGTTTGAAAGAGGGTGGAAATCTAAAGTGGTTAAAAGGGTAATTGCTCAATTTTTGAAAAATGATTGGCTATTTAAGCACCCCACGTCACTTTCCCTCCTTCATCTCTTCCATTTGAAAACTCTCTAAAAATCTCAATCTAAGTTTTCCTCTCAAATTAGCCAAACAACTCAGACTCTCTAACTTCCCAAACACCAAAATAACCTCCAATTTCAAAGAAAAAACTATGCTTTTTCCATCAATTTTATCATTGTTCTTCTCACGTTCATCCTCGAATTAGATCCATAGTTCGTCATTTTTAACAAATTGAGGTAACATTATGACTTTTTATGATCAAACAAAACATGTTAATTCAATTCGAGTGTGTAATGTATTTATTATGTATGCAAAGTGTCAGATCAATCCGGAGCTTCTAGAGCAAGGCAAAGGGCAAAGAGAAGCTTACCTAGCCTTTGACGTTTGATCGAAAGCAATCCGGTGAGTGATCCAAATAGCTACTTCTAAGCACAATTTAATGTGTTATTAGGGAGCTTAGGTTAGCCGAAACACCTATCCTAAATTCCAAGAGTAACTATCCCTATTTGATCTATTATCGTTATCCAAATCATGTTTATGAGATGTGATATGCTATGTTAATTATCATGAAATGTCAATGAAAATATATGTGATTATGACTGAATATGATATGAGCTTGCTGATATTTATGCACACGATATGAGATCAATGTGATATGACTCTTTAAGCATTATGTGAGCACTTAAAAGTGCCTTATATGAGATTTGATTAAGTGATATAGATATGTGTTATACGATATGTGCATAAAATAGTAAGTACATGTGTGTTTAAATGGATATGTTGGCATTGTAATCTTTTGGAACCATTGGATATCATTGGCATGTCATAAGATTGTGAGTACTCACCATTATTTGCTTATGAATGTGGGCATTGAGTGTTGAAAAATCGGGTTTGAAAAACACAACTGAAAATAAGTTTAAGGGAAAAACCAAAGTTTTAAATTTTTTCCCAAAATAAGAACTTGGTTATGATATCTAAAGTAAAAAAAAAAAAGAACACTTAATCAAAACTGTACATTTTTATTCATCTAGGATGAAAGCTTCGACTGAGTAGTCATCTTTGCTATCCTCAAACTCATGTCTACCGAGTGTGGGCTCGTTTCGAATCAAAAAATTTTTCACAAAATTACCAATGGAACAATTTTATAATTTCTCTAAACTTTGAGGTCAAGTTGAATTCAAGTGTATGAAAAATAATAACTCATAACTCTCTTTATATAAGGAGAGTTTTATAGAGTTCAATTTTGATTGAAATTAACCATTTTAATATTAAATTAATATAATACTTATCAAGATAAATATTAGATTAAATTTAGTATTAAATTTATTAAAGTAATAGATAATTTATCTATAAGATAAATATTAAATTAAATTTAATATTAAAATAATTATTTTAATATTAAATTAATAAAATACTATCAATATAAGTATTAAATTAAATTTAATATTAAATTTATTAAAACAATATTATTTTTGGAATAGTTAATTTGAAATCAAATTATCTGGTAGAGCCCTCGTAGAAATGTGATTCCTTTACTACTCAACCGTTGAAGGACCACCCGCCGACCATCGGAATGCCACTATTGCCATCGCCAACATTGTCGTGTCCAGTGGTGGCATCGCAAGTGCGACACCCTTACAGCACCCTGAGCCGGTTCGGTCTGGGCCTAATGACAGCCGGGCCGGTCAGATCCAACCATCGGTTTGATTGTCGACCCAATTTCACATACCAAGTCTGTTTGACCAGTTTTTTGGTCTCACTCTAGGTCTCATTTTGGGTTTTGGGGCTAATTTTAAATCTTAGGTCCAATTTTCAAGTTCAATGGCCTATTGAGCCAATTATTTGACTTGAAAATTAATTTTTTTAAAATATAATATTTATTTTAATTAATTTGATTAATTTAATTTAATTTCAAATTACTTTAATCAAATTCTCTAATTAAATAATTCTCATGATCTCCTAATTTAATTCCACATTGAATAAATCGACTCAATTAAATTATTTCTAAAGTCGTAGAGTTTTATTCTGATTCAAATGTTGAGCTAGAAAGGGATCAATTAGACATATACAATTAGGATATAGAAATTGCAATTATGTCCAGAAGCATCGCTCCGATAATTCAAAATTACTTAATCATTGAGTTAGTCCACAAGAAGTACTATGATTGAAAACTGCTTATTGTATATTCTTTACAAAGCAATTCATCTATCTGCTTTGTCCAATGACCTTGTTATGTGTGTGTTACCCTTATATGATATCCTTAATTCCTTTGAGTTAAATCCGTTCACTCAATAAAATCTTATTTTATCTAATTGTGACCATTATGTCTTCTTAATGATTAATATGATCACTGTAAACAAATGACTGTGATAAATTGCTTATTCGAGAATAAGTAACCCGTGACCACGTTCCATATTTATCAATCCACACAATGCCAATGAGATGATATTGTTAACTCTTTAATTGAGCTATGAATTCTATTATTGCTAGTAAATTCATGCCATACACAAGTCATGTACCCAACATATTGGCTATGGGCTCGATCATCTTTAGAGCGTAAGCCTCCATTTATATCAAAGCATATGAGTTATATACGCATGATTTGTGGCTAACTCAAGATTTAGGTAAATCAAACCATGAACTCACAAATGAATTCATAATTAATTCATCTTGGGCCCAGTCCAACGTACCATTCTTTAAATGAATACATCTATGTCTCTATCGTAAATTCAACTACTCCGATAGCCAAGACTAGACATCTCCTCAATTGAAATTATAGACGACATAATAATCCTTCTAATTATTTGAATCAAACGCTCACTTTGATTCTTTTACAGGATCACAGACTCGTTTAGATTATCTACTGATATAAGTTGTCTTTCTCGCAATGTAAATGTTCTTACAGTGCCACTCATCATCAGTTTTGAACTTAGACAATCAATAAACTAATATTTTCTTGTCACAATTTTTCTATGCATGCAAAATATGAAAGACAATCACAAAAGACATAATAATGAAATGTGAAATTAACGTTATTTATTTATTCATCGTTTAAATATATAGAAACAATTACATGTTTGCTACAATATGAGCACATTTCCCAACATTAAAGCCCCGGGACTGGTTTGGAGAGACAAGGGAATGTTGAACTTAACTCCATTCAATGGGATTGGTTAGTGTGTTTGGAAAGTGTTAGCTTCATGTTACATTTTTATGGGACTAGTATAGACTCTTTGAGTCATTTAGTGTGTTGAGAGATCCACTTATCAAATGCATATATGTTTGTACATTTTTCTTAGTCACAATATGTCAATATATCCATATGATTGATAGGAGTTATGCTTAATGTTATGCCATGAGTGAATGGATATAGTATGCTTTCTTATAACCTTGAGATTGTGGTTTATTTGTGGCCATTTTGAGCACTCACTGAGCTTGTAAAAGCTCACACTCTTATGTATATTTTATAGATAAATAGTTGGTTTGTTGGAGGAAAAATGAGTCATCCAAGCGATCCAAAGTAAGGCCAAACTTTCTTGAATATATATTGTGTTTTCTACTCTAATAAGGATGGTAATGTGGGAACTTAATTGGGGAGTTAGACTTTGATATTTTCTTGGGTTGTAATGGACATTTTAAGGAATGTTTATGGACTTTTATAATTGCTTTTTAATCATTGATTGCTTGAGAATGTTGATTTTGAACATGCATGTTATGATAGTTTGAGTTGCATGATAAATGATTTGTATGCCTATAGGTGAATAATGACATAAATGTTTTTAGTGCATGCTAGATGTTGGAGCAACTTTTAAATGACTTATTGATATGAAATAGACCTTTGATTCACATAAAAATGTTGGTAATGTAAAGTTGGTATGCTAAGTAATTGATTTATGAAGTTAGAAATTTCATGTTAGCATAACTATTTACATTGAATGTTGAATTGTGTGTTGGTAAGTTTTGAAGTGTGTGTGAGTATGCTTAATATGATCTATGTATGTTAGATGATATGTTGGATTAGAGAAATTAGGCTAAATGTACGAATTGGTATGCTTGGTAATGTGACAAAATGTCATGTGCAGTTTTGGACTGTTTTCTGCAGAAATTGCAGACAATGTTGCGACAAAGAATGTTGCATGGTTGCGACGTGACATACTAAGTGATTGAACCATGTTTTGATAGTTTTGCAATATAGTCTTGATTTTTATACTATGCAATTAGAGTCTTTAAATGCGATGAGATTACTTGAAATTTTGCATTATTAAGTCTTTGGTTAATTTCATAATTATACTCTTGATTTAAAAAAAAATCAAAGTATTTTACTAAACTTACAAACTAGTCCATAAATCTTTGTTTTGTAATTAATTGAGTCTTTCTTATCGTTTTGAACTGTTTCTTTTAAATGTAGTCTAAGTTTAGATGCTTTAAGCTATATGTATGCTTAACTTGTTGAGTTATGTATGATTTGTTTATTGCATGAGAACAGATGAATTTACCATGTTGTTGTATTGATTAAAATAGCACAACGGAAACATGATTTAGAGTTCATATGTTTACCCTAGACTATATGATTGATGTTTATGCATGTAAATATGTTGCATGAATATTGTGAGGGGTGAACAATGGTTTTGTGGTGTATTTGATGGTCGGTAAGAAGAGTCACATAAATGGCTAATGTGACATTCTAGATTCGGATCAAACCGTCTCAATTAGGTTTGGGGCGCCACAAATTTTAAAATAAAGTTATTACTTTAATAGAACACTAAGCATGAAATATAGGAATAAATCTGTAAATACTATTCTTAAGTTTCTGATTGAGTTGGTTTCACGATTCAACCGTACACCAACTTGATTAAGGAAATTATGAAAATATCGTTTTATGATTACAATAAGTTATATTATTTTAAGGTACTTTAGCCTTTTTTATTTTAACAAAAACCAATAAAAATAAAAATATGTATATAGTGGGATTTAAACCCACCCAATTAGATTAATAAAACCTTAAATTTACTAGTACTAAACAAAAACTTTATTTTAATATATTTTATATATATTTATTTTAATATGCACTATTTATTTTCTCCATCGGTTGTATATTTATACTTAGTTTCATTTAAGCCCCTAATTGAGTTAATGTCACGAGTCAACATGGCACCAACTAGGTTAGGAAAATTACAAAATATCCTTCAATAAAATAAATTATATTATTTGAGGTTAATTTAGTCTTTTATTTTAACAAAACCAATTAAAATCCACATATGATGAGATTTAGACCCACGCCAATTATGTTGGTAAAACCTTAAACTTACCACTCAATTAAAACTTCATTTTGATATATTTTTACATTTTTATTTTAACATGATAAACAATTGTAGTATATTTAATATTGCTAATATAATGTATTTATGAGTTTAAATTTTATTTCACTCACAATTTAATTAAATTTTTAATTTTAATATCGTACATATTTTACTAATGATTATGATTAATTAGTTTCACACATATTTAAATTCTATATAAGTAGCTTCCGCGCATATTTATTTGAAAATGTATTGTTTATGAATTTATTAAATGCTTAAAAAATAGTCAGTGTGGGAATTGAGCTTCAACGTAATCGAGTACGTCATAATTAGCTTCCCAACACATTAAGAGAGTTCCCCATGTGTTTAATTGCTATTGTTATACTAACCAGAAATTTACATCTAATTGAGAAAAAAAAAAAACTAAATTCCTCAGCACTCTCTCTCTTTCATTATTTAATATCTGAGGTTATGAAATTGAAACGTGCAGTTGCAGTAGAAAACGACAGTGCAGAAGCTTCTAAAAAGCTTTTCCTTTCACTTTAAGTGTATAGAAAATATAAGATAAGAGTTTTTTTGTGTTTTGGAATATTGATAAAAGAAAAATGGGGAAGAACAAGTGTAGTATTTTACAAGGATTGAAGCCGGCAATGGCTATGGTGGTGGTTCAAGCAACTTTTGCTGGAATGAATGTGCTGTATAAATTGGCTGCTAATGATGGAATGAGTTTGAAGATTATCACTGCCTACAGATTCTTATTTGCAGTTCCTGTTATGCTTCCTCTTGCTCTTCTCTTCGAAAGGTTTGCTCTTCATTCTTTTTCTTTTTTTACATTAATACTCACTTCATGTAGGATCGTTAAGTACTTTTATTTCTATAGATCGATCTCTCTCCATGCTACTAAGTAATTGTTTGTCATGTAATTTCCTTTCTCCCCAAACAATGTTAACTTTAGGAAACAGTTTTGAATAAACATGCATAAAGGAACAAATTTTCATTATAAAAAAGAGAAAATTTCTACCATGAAGAAAGCATGCATGACTGATCAAGGGTTGCAGGCTTTTAGTTTATTTATTTAAAAGAGTCCAGTAGATTTAGAAAACTTGTGGATGATACAAAAAGAAAGTTGAGATCATTGTAAGATGTGATACAAGAAGTACAAGGATGACCATTTAAACTAAGAACTAGAACCATTTTTACCATTAAGTCAAAAGTAGCGTTAAGTGTTACCGTAATTTTCTGTCTACTGAGAAAAAAACTGTTGAAGTTGATTTAAGTCAAAGACTTAATGAGGTTATATTTTGAAGAAGGATGAGAAGAGGAGGGCTGCGTGTTATACTTCTGATTTGGTATGGCTGCTAGATTTGTTTTTGAATTTATTTAAAAAATAGAGTTCAACCGATTTGGAAAAATGTTGAAAGCATGAGCTATGTATATATAATCAACAAAACTTACAGTTTGGATGCTATATGGAATTTCCTTCTATACAACTTTTATTTATATTAGATTTTGTATAATATTAAGTTTATATTTATAAAAAAATTGAGTTATAAGTGAAATGATTAAATATTTAGGCATAATAACAAAGTTAGTTTTTAACCTTTTATTTTTATTTTTTTGTCAATTTGATTCTTATTTTTTAGTTAAATTTGACTTTCAAAAGAGTTGAATTTCACCATCAACATTTCGAAAAGAGTCAAATTATTATTTTTAACCGAAATACTAACTAAAATATTAAATTTTGCAAACATGGTAACCAAGATGATGATAATCCACGAATACTCACTAATTTTTATAATTTTCTTTTGAATTTTTTATTTGTGGATATTTTTATAAATTTTAAATTATTTGTCGACATAACACATAAGATAAATAATGACATGTCGGTATGAAATGCAGGTGGATTGTCATGTAGGTTGCTGCTTCAACATTATTAAAAAAATAATGTTTTAGTCAATAGTTCTATTAAAAAAGCAATTTAACTCATTTTAAAAGATTAATGGTCAAATTTAACTAAAAAAGAGTCAAATTGATAAATAAAAATAAAAATTGAGGTCAAATTTAACATTATGCCAATTACTTATTAGTAAATATTCTTTACGCTTGGGTTGAATCCTTAAACATTGCATTTTTAGCTGTTTTATTTATCCAATTCATGTAAAATAGCAAAAGATGCAAACATCATTATATTCATATTTAATTCTTTATTAAAAGAGTTTTAATTAATTTCTTAATGTGTCCAATTAACTCATATTATATACGGGATTTTATCACTCACAATATGGGTGAATGAAAATATCTTATATTTTAAAAATATATTTATAAAAATATTTCAGCATACAAGATTTTTATATGAATACATTGATTTTGTGTTTGATTCCTAAATAATGTTTTTTAATTATTTTATTTGAAAATTATATAAAAATATAAAAATATGAAAATGCTCTTCTAATAATATTAAATTTCCTTGAAAGTAAGGGTATTTTAGTAATTTTATGACTGAGTTGATTTTTAGTTGACTCGTAACGTCAACTTAGTCAGCCATTTTATATTATATATATAGAGAGAGAGAGACAGAGAGAGAGAGAGAGGGGTATCTATTGAGGAGGAATCGATTCCTTATTGGGAAAAGTCTTTCAAGTGTCGTCCTCTAAGCAGCTGACCTGGACCTCAAACAATAGAAGTATTGTACTAGGAGTTGTGTCTTGACTCTAAAGAGTGTTTAAATGGGTTTATGAAGTTTATCAAAAGTGCCTAGGATTCGCCTAGCCAAGTATGACCCTTTAAATGTTTGAGTTTGAGCCCCACCAAAGTTAAAATGATAAAAATATTTCATTAGAGGATTCAAAGCACTCCAGTAAACTTTATGAACCTCTTTAGGATCTCTTCGTAATAGGGAGACAAAACTCCAAAGCTAAAATCAAGTATAGACACCTCAAATACAATACTTTTATTGTTCGAGGTTTAGATCGACTTTTTAGAAAATAATACTTGTCGTAACCATTTTTTGAAAAAAACGGGTATCGACTTGGAGAAGAAAAAAAAATGAAAACAGGAGTCGCCACCAATCTTTTTAGGTGTGATCGGATCACCTTAAGTTAATCATTTTAATAAAAGTTAAGATTTACTAAAACGATAATTTTTGGTCTACTAAAATCGAAAATGAGTTCGGAGTCGGTTACATACGAGGAAGGATTAGCACCTCGATACGCCCAAAATTGGTACCTAGTTGATTAATTAGTGTCTTAGTGTCGAAAATTTGAAAACTTGAAAGAATTTAAAATACGATCCCTCTTTGTAAAGAAAATGCTCAAATGTTAAGGACCTTCTCATCTCACAATATAAAATGTCACATCCGGTAAGTTAGGACACGACATCTTGAATTTTCGAGAACGAGCTTGTCTTTTATATAAAAATTCGTGTATTTCAAAAGGTTATTCAGTTAGTTAAGGTGAACGAGGAAAATCGAAACCCAGTAAGTTAGGGCACGTTTCCTCGAATTCCCAAACACCGAATATTGCCTTTACTTGCAAAAATCTTATTTCGAGGTAACAAAATGCCATACCCAGTAAGTTAGGGCACAACACCTCGTATCTTCGAGAATAAGTATTTTTCAAAACTCATGTCGCGATTTAAAAGAGTATTCCGTTATTTAGGTTAAAGGAGAAAAATCGAAACCCAATAAGTTAGGGCACGATTGTCTGGAATTACCAAATACGGAATATTACTTTTATGAAAGAATTATTATTGGGTTGGATATAATGATAATAAGAATAATATTAAAGTAAAGTAAACAATAATACTATATATAAAAATATATATATATATGTGTATATAATAGAAATACACACTACTATATAATAATAATAATAAATATAGAAATACAAAAAGCAAATATAATAAAAATATTAAATTAAAGTAATAAAAACAATACTATATATAAATATATATATATATACATAAAAATATACACTAATATATAATAGTAATAGTGATAGCAAAAATAATGAAAATATGAGTAATATTAATAATATATTAGAATACAAAAGTAAAGTAATAACAATAGGGTGATAATAATAATAATGATACAAACAATAATACATATATATATATAATAATAGTAGTTAGAAATAAAAATAATAAAAGTAACAATAATGACAGTAATAATATAAATAAATATGAAGAGGGCATATATAATATAATAATAATATAAATAATAATATATACATGAGGAATAATAATAATAATATAAATAATAGTAAAAATAATAAAATAATAAAACAAAGCTCTCAACTCTCTTTCTCCTTCTTTTCTAAATCCGTAGTTGGTCCGGCTTTACTTCAGTCATGGACCCCACGGTCACATCTACGCCACCATGCACACGGGCGGACCTCAAAAAACTTTTTGGTAATGAAAATATGGGTAAGCTTTTACTTTTATTTTTACTTTCGATAAAAAAATAAAATAAAATTGAAAGGAAAACAATAAACAAACGAAGAACTAAAGATAAGAATAGACAAAAGAAACCTCTTTTGCTTTGATCTTTGATTAATCTCCAAAAACTAGCATTTCCAAGAAACAAAAATAACCTTTTTTCCAAAAAAACAAAAAAACCTCCTCCAAAACAAAGAACAATCCTTTTCCAAAAAACCAAAAACCCCCCTCCCTAAAACAAACTCTTGAATGGCTTTTATAGCCAAATTTTACAAGTGGAGTGGTTGGGGTGGTTTAGGTGGCCAAGGGTGGTGGAGTTGGTGGCCAAGGTGGGTGGCCAACAAAGGTGGTGGAGTAGGTGGCCAAGGTTTTATTTATTTATTTATTTATTTATTTATTTATTTGTGTTTGGGTTGGGATTAGGTTGGGCCAAAATTGGGTTTGGGCTTGTAACTGGATAATAGGCTAGGTTTAATTCGGGTTTGGTTTTATTGGGTCCCGGGCAAAATTTGGGTCTTACAGCTGCCCCTCTTTGCTCATTATCGTGTAACGAGAATGGAGCAAAGACTACAAAAAGACCAATTTTGCCAGGGCTCGCCGAGTCTTGAGTTCTTGATCTTCTTTAAAATGGCCTCTTGACGGCTTCAATCTGCTTCACTGCAACTCAAGAAGGCGATATCCGCTATCTTTGATCTGCTTCACTATAAGCACAGGAATGTCAGATTTGCTATCTTCGATCCGTTCCCTATAAGCACAGGGATGCCAAATCTGCTGTTTTCAACTTGTTCCCTATAAGCACAGGGATGTCATGCTGAAATCTTCGATCTACTTCACTGTAAGCACAGGAATGTCAGATCTGCTATCTTCGATCCGTTCCCTATAAGCACAGGGATGCCAAATCTGTTGTTTTCAACTTGTTCCCTATAAGCACAGGGATGCCAAATCTGTTGTTTTCAACTTGTTCCCTATAAGCACAAGGATGCCAAATCTGATGTTTTCAACTTGTTCCCTATAAGCACAGGGATGCCATGCTGAAATCTTTGATCTGCTTCACTGTAAGCACAGGAATGTCAGATCTGCTATTTTCGATCCATTCCCTATAAGCACAAGGATGCCAAATCTGATGTTTTCAACTTGTTCCCTATAAGCACAGGGATGCCATGCTGAAATCTTTGATCTGCTTCACTTTGTAAGCACGTGAATGTCGATCGCTATCTTCGATTTGTTCCTATAAGCACAGGGATGCCAAATCTGATGTTTTCAACTTGTTCCCTATAAGCACAGGGATGCCATGCTGAAATCTTTGATCTGCTTCACTGTAAGCACAGGAATGTCAGATCTGCTATCTTCGATTTGTTCCCTATAAGCACAGGGATGCCAAATCTGCTGTTTTCAACTTGTTCCCTATAAGCACAAGGATGCCATGCTGAAATCTTCGATCTGCTTTACTGTAAGCACAGGAATGTCAGATCTGCTATCTTCGATCTGTTCCCTATAAGCATAGGGATGCCAAATCTGCTATTTTCAACTTGTTCCCTATAAGCACAGAGATGTCATGCTGAAATCTTGGATCTACTTCACTGTAAGCACAGGAATGTCAGATCTGCTATCTTCGATCCGTTCCCTATAAGCACAGGGATGCCAAATCTGTTGTTTTCAACTTGTTCCCTATAAGCACAGGGATGCCAAATCTGATGTTTTCAACTTGTTCCCTATAAGCATAGGGATGCCATGCTGAAATCTTTGATTTGCTTCACTGTAAGCACAAGAATGTCAGATCTGCAATCTTCGATCCGTTCCCTATAAGCACAGGGATGCCAAATCTGATGTTTTCAACTTGTTCCCTATAAGCATAGGGATGCCATGCTGAAATCTTTGATCTGCTTCACTGTAAGCACAGGAATGTCAGATCTGCTATCTTCGATCCGTTCCCTATAAGCACAGGGATGTCAAATCTGATGTTTTCAACTTGTTCCCTATAAGCACAGGGATGCCATGCTGAAAACTTGGATCTGCTTCACTGTAAGCACAGGAATGTCAGATCTGCTATCTTCGGTCTGCTCCTCTGTAACTTTAGGGAGATAAGACTTGTTTTAATCTTCTTCCACTGAAACTTCAAGGAGATCTGCTGTGGCTTTTAGCTGCTCCAATGCCATTTCTGGAAGAAGAGGTTTGCTGAAACTTCAAGGAGATCTGTTGTGCCTTTTAGCCGCTCCAACGCCATTTCAGGAAGAAAAGGTCCTTTGAAACTTCAAGGAGATCTGCTGTGGCTTTTAGCCGCTCCAATGCCATTTCAAGGAAAAAGAAATTTGTAATTTCCAGCCTATTACCCTACTACTTAGGGGTTTAAGGCCCATCATCTTCGATCTATTTCTCAACTACTTAAGGGGTTAAGATCTGTAAATCTTCAGCCTGTTACCCTACTGCTTAGGGGGTTAAGGCTTGTAAATTTGGCTTGTTACCCTACTGTTTAGGGGGTTAAAGCCCATCATCTTCGATCTGTTTCCCTACTGCTTAGAGGGTTAAGATCTGTAAATCTTCAGCCTGTTACCCTACTGCTTAGGGGTTTAAGGCTTGTAAATTCGGCTTGTTACCCTACTGCTTAGGGGGTTAAAGCCCATCATCTTCGATCTGTTTCCCTACTGCTTAGGGGGATAAGATTTGCAATTCGATCTGTTACCCTACCGATTAGGGTTTAAGACCCTTCGTCTTCAATCTGCTTCCCTCTTGCTTGGGGTTAAGATCAGAAATCTTCACTGTTACCCTACCGCTTAGGGGTTTAAGGCTTGTAAATTCAAACTTGTTACCCTACTGCTTAGGGGTTAAAGCCCATCATCTTCGATCTGTTTCCCTACTGCTTAGGGGGATAAGATCTGCAATTCGATCTGTTACCCTACCGATTAGGGGTTTAAGACCCTTCGTCTTCGATCTGTTTCCCTACTGCTTAGGGGGTTAAGATCTGTAAATCTTCAGTCTGTTACCCTATTGCTTAGGGGTTTAAGGCTTGTAAATTCAACTTGTTACCCTACTGCTTAGGGGGTTAAAGCCCATCATCTTCGATCTGTTTCCCTACTGCTTAGGGGGATAAGATCTACAATTCGGTCTGTTACCCTACCGATTAGGGGTTTAAGACCCTTCGTCTTCGATCTGCTTCCCTACCGCTAGGGGTTAAGATCAGAAATCTTCAACTGTTACCCTACTGCTTAGGGGTTTAAGGCTTGTGAATTCACTGATTCTAGGGACATCACCTGTAAAATCAGTTCCATATATCTATGCTTATGTCAAATGATTAGGATGCTATGATCGAAATGAATC
The DNA here is from genome assembly GCF_025698485.1 of Gossypium arboreum. NCBI lineage: Eukaryota > Viridiplantae > Streptophyta > Magnoliopsida > Malvales > Malvaceae > Gossypium > Gossypium arboreum. Next base: position 7,467,315 of record NC_069081.1, read on the forward strand.
AAATGCTCCTAACCAGATGTGTTATGAATGTGTCAAATAATTAGGATGCTATGATTGAAATGAATCAAATGCTCCTAACTAGATGTGTTATTATATGAATGTAGAAATGTCATGAGCCCTTTTTAAAAAAGCTTAAGGTATCATCGTGCGTTGTTCATTAGGACATTATCGCGACGACATTCTGTTGGCATCTTGTTCTACTGGTATTCTTGATAGAAAAGTTAAAGAAACAATCACATTTTGCTCGAAAAGCTTGCCCCACTGTAATTTCAGAGTCCCTTCCACTGTACCTTTTGGGACATAAAGTTTGTGCCTCCTACTGCAATTTCAGAGGAATAACATTCGGTTTCTTCCATCCATTCCGCTGCAACTCAAAGGTATAGTATTTGTATCATCTTCAATCAGTTTGATCTGTTACACTATTCCCTGGGTGTAATGACCAGATGTACATGAATGCAAAGTATCATTTCTTTTCTCGAGAATGACCCTCTTTTACACTTAGGTTGACATTACTCGTCATTTGTCGAGGTTATATCACTGACGAAATGTCTTGTCTTTTGGTTCAATCAATAAAGAGTCCAAAGAGATAATATTTCCAACCCTTAGCTTGGTGAGTTCTAAACAATAGTCTTGTTTCAGGTTCTTGTGTTATTTAGAAACTTCCAGAGTAATATGTAAAACTTCTTTTGTGAAAGTGTTATTAGTCCATTAATCGTTATTTCAATGCAAAATGCTTGAAAAAGATCAAAACAATTAAAAGAAGGAAATTGATTATGAGCATAGCTCGAAATGGATAAATTAATCAAAGATTGCAAATGTAATAAGAATGAAATCAACTCAAAACGAATGATTTAATCAAAGATAGCAATGCAATAAGAAGAAAATTTATTTGGACATATCTTGAGAAGAATCAAAGATAACAAATTCAAAATGGGCAAAATGGAAGCTAGATGCCCCAGATATCGCAGCCTGAGCTTCTCTGTACCAACTTCTTGAGGACTTTTCTGAGTTTAATATGTGTTTAGGGGATCCGGAGTACTTTGTCGATGCCCCAAGACGTAGCATACTTCTTCATTGTTAATTTAGGCATAGCAAGACTAATGTATGCCCTACTTTGATCCAAATTTGAGCTGCTCTTTCTGGGTTTTCAACTCGAATCCCTTTTGGTCTCAAAGTGCCCTTTGCGGGTTTTCACTTTGGCCTTTCCTTTTTCTTATTTTTTTTTTCTTTTTTTCTTTTTTTGGTCTTAAAGCGCCCTTCGCGGGTTTCTACTTTAGTCTCTCACCTTCTAGGTAGAATACACTCCTTGATTGGATTTGAATTCACTGATTTGGGCAAATCTTTGCCATCCATTTCGGTTAATATCAATGCCCCTCCAGAATAGGCCTTCTTTACTACATAAGGTCTTTCTCAGTTCGGCATCCACTTTTCTCTGAAGTTCTTTCGTATAGAGAGGATCTTTTCGTTATCAAGTTCCCCTCGTGGAATTCTCTAAGATGAACCTCTTCATTGTAAGCTCACATCGTTCAATGGACCATGACGGAAGGCTTTCAACCTCCTTTCTTCAAATTCAACTGATCGTATTGGGATTGGATCTATTTTGCCTTGTCCAACTTCAGCTCTGACAAGACTCATAGACAAAGAAGCTCTTCTAATAAAATATGTTGCCCCGGTGAAGGTCTTGGCCAACGTTCGATGAGTATAGAGGGTAAATGGTGACTTATTATGCCAATCTTTACAAGTCTCGGTCATCTTCCCCATGATCTTTAATTTGTTGTTGCGTCTTTTTTTTTTTTTGCTATATAGCGCCTAATTTTTGAACAGACTGCAACCTTTTGAGATTGTACAGTTGTGTTAGACATGATTTTCTGGCACTCTTTGTTGGGACCTTTTTTTTTTTATAGAATTTGATGATTGTCGACCTAGTGACATTGGCATATGAAACAACTTTTACCCTTTCCGCGGAGTAATCGACGACCCCAAAGGCGAATCGGTATTGGTTAGAAGCTTTCAAAGAGATTGGCCTATAACCTCCATGCCCCACATAGAGAAAGTCGAAATAATGAAGGGGCACATGAATTTTCTCTCTATAAATTTGGCATTTACAGCATACTGATGCAATCCCTTTCTATGGTGGGCCAGCAGAACCCAAATCTCATGATTAGCCTGGCCATCGTAAAATCATTAGCATATGTCATTCAAAACCCTGCAACATCCTCCTTTCTTAGTAGCCAGGCATATCTTGATATGATCGTGCAAAAAATCTTTAAATTCTAGGAAGTGACTCAATGACGTCTCGCTTTGCCTTTGTGGTAATGCAGACTCCGATGTTTGCCTTTTTCTCTTGTCCTAGGCCTACTGTCTACTGCCTTTTTGTAAGAGAAGATCTGTTTTCATCTTACTTTACCATCCTTAACAAATCGGAGAGTAATCTACATCTCTGTCATCTTTAAAGTGTTGAGATCCCTTTAGGCCCATATTTCGCTCAAAAGGAGACTCGGAGTTAATGACAATACACTCACATCATTGATATCTGGGGACCCACTGAAGGCAGATTCCAAAGAATAAATGATTCTAAGGATGATTATTTGTATGGTATGATTATGAATAAATGAATATTTGAAATAAGTTCCAAAGAACAAAAGAATCTAAGAACAATTATTCGTATAGTATGAAATGAAACAAGAGAATATTTGCTCACAAAGATGCATTTATTGAAACAAAGATTTAGGACACAAGCCTATTTCACAAAAGGACTTTTGTTGCTTCTAGGCTTAAAGCAACAAGCGTGTTTTGAATATTACTCTAGATTAGCTCTAAAAATACAGGGATCTCTTCCACAGTCCCATTGTTCAAAACACTCCCAAATATGCAAAAGTTTGGAGACTTTTATTCCTCGGTTCCCTTTTCAGATATATCATTGAAATTCATCGATATTCCTTTCGTGCTTTTGACTTGTTCAAGGCATTGCAACTCTTTGTTCATTGTCGTGTAATGTAAAAATGCCTAGTCATTTGACTTTTGTCAGTTTCCAAGTTAACTGAGATAATTTTACCTAATTAGGGTCCTTTTAGGAAAAGTCTAATGCAAAATAATGCAATGCAATGCAAATGCATGAAATGAATGCAAAAGAAAGGAAGGTGTTGATTCTAAATTCAATTCTATTAGAACAATTTTTCTAGAAAACATATTTCTTTACATGAAAATAGATTACATATGTGGTCTTGCCCTTCATAGTCCAAGTAAAGGCTGATCTTTTTTCATGGTCGAATCCTGTAAATTCTCTAAAAGATGCCTTTACTAGTTCCTTGCTGCTTAATCTGAGCCTCGATCTCTTGCTCACTTATCTCCATGATACTCATCAAAAGTGCCGGCTCTTGGATAATCTTCGTTGGCAATTAAATCAAGTCAAGTATTCCTTCATGGACTTCCGGCTTTCTCTCGTCATGCCTTTGTTGGCTTGAATCTCTGGCAATTACATCATGTATTCCTCCATGAACTACCAGCTTTCTCTCATCGTGTTTACTTGGACTATATTCAGGCGATCGCACTATAATCTACTTTATCAAGAAATTTGTTTCCTTATGACAATCTATTCTATTTAGGAATCGAATTTCGAATCAACACATTCTTTTCTTTGATGTAATGTAATGCAAATGCATGAATGCAAAAAAAAGGAAGGTATTGATTCTAAATTTAATTTCATTAGAACAACTTTTCTAGAAAGCAAATTCCTTTACATAAAACGGACTACATATACGGCTTTTCTCTCATATTCCAAGTGAAGACACCTATCTTCCTCTTCATATCCGAATCTTATGGTCGAGTCTGACGAATTCTCCAAGAGATGTCTATATTAACTCTTTTTTTGCTCGATCCAGGCTGCGACTCGTTGCTCACTTATTACTGTGATACTTGTCAGCTCCTTTAAGAAGGTCAAGACGTGACGTCTCTCGAATAGTCTTTGTCAGTTTCTGTCTTCAGGCAATGAAGCAAAGTCTTGTATTTCTTCACAGGCTATCAGTCTTCTTTCATGTGTTCACTTGGATCATATTTAGACAACCGTATTATAATCCACTTTATCAAAAAATTCATTTTCTTATGACAAACTGTTCTATTTAGCAGTCAAATATGAATCAACACCTCCTTCCTAAGATGATGTAATGTAATGCAATTATAAACAAAACAAAAATAAAACACGTTAGTGCAGGATAAATAAATAACAAATAAAGCAATTCGGGTGACCACTAGGGGTTCGGAGTGGCTCTACCTAGGGTGGGCTCCTAGGTCTCTCTATATGTGGTTTGGTTCTAGAGTAAGGGTACCTGAACCAGCAGATTCCTTGATCATCACCCATTATAGGCTCATTTGAATCGAGTTCAATTCAGGAGAATACATTTCCCTATGGCTACACGAAGATGAAAATCTCACGAAACCATAGGTACGGATGTATTCCGAAAGTGATCCACTATCCTGCACGGAGGTGAAAACCTCACGAAGGCGTAGTTTCTCACTCCCACTTAAGGGTGTGACCACAACGGTCATGCAATGTAATGCGAGAAGATATATGCATAAAAACTTGAAACGATTAAAGAAAACAGGAATAAAATGATGAAAACAGTACGAAAAACGGGTGAAACGCAATGAAGTGATCTTATATCAAAACCAAATTCTCAATTTTCGAAAAAAGACAAAAGTTAATCAACTTGTGGCTTGACTCTCTTATAAAAGTCCCGATGGAGTCGCCAAGTCGTCGTAACCATTTTTGAAAAAACGGTATCGACTTGGAGAAGAAAAAAAATGAAAACAGGAGTCGCCACCAATCTTTTTAGGTGTGATCGGATCACCTTAAGTTAATCATTTTAATAAAAGTTAAGATTTACTAAAACGATAATTTTGGTCTACGAAAATCGAAAATGAGTTCGAGAGTCGATTACGCACGAGGAAGGATTAGCACCTCGATACGCCCAAAATTGGTACCTAGTTGATTAATTAGTGTCTTAGTGTCGAAAATTTGAAAACTTGAAAGAATTTAAAATACGATCCCTCTTTGTAAAGAAAATGCTCAAATGTTAAGGACCTTCTCATCTCACAATATAAAATGTCACATCCGGTAAGTTAGGACACGACATCTTGAATTTTCGAGAACGAGCTTGTCTTTTATATAAAAATTCGTGTATTTCAAAAGGTTATTCAGTTAGTTAAGGTGAACGAGGAAAATCGAAACCCAGTAAGTTAGGCACGCTTCCTCGAATTCCCAAACACCGAATATTGCCTTTACTTGCAAAAATCTTATTTCGAGGTAACAAAATGCCATACCCAGAAGTTAGGGCACAACACCTCGTATCTTCGAGAATAAGTATTTTCAAAACTCATGTCATGATTTAAAAGAGTATTCCGTTATTTAGGTTAAAGGAGAAAAATCGAAACCCAATAAGTTAGGCACGATTGTCCGGAATTACCAAATACGGAATATTACTTTATGAAAGAATTATTATTGGGTTGGATATAATGATAATAAGAATAATATTAAAGTAAAGTAAACAATAATACTATATATAAAAATATATATATATATATATATATGTGTATATAATAGAAATACACACTACTATATAATAATAATAATAAATATAGAAATACAAAAAGCAAATATAATAAAAATATTAAATTAAAGTAATAAAAACAATACTATATATAAATATATATATATATATATATATACATAAAAATATACACTAATATATAATAGTAATAGTGATAGCAAAAATAATGAAAATATGAGTAATATTAATCATATATTAGAATACAAAAGTAAAGTAATAACAATAGGGTGATAATAATAATAATGATACAAACAATAATACATATATATATAATAATAGTAGTTAGAAATAAAAATAATAAAAGTAACAATAATGATAGTAATAATATAAATAAATATGAAGAGGGCATATATAATATAATAATAATATAAATAATAATATATACATGAGGAATAATAATAATAATATAAATAATAGTAAAAATAATAAAATAATAAAACAAAGCTCTCAACTCTCTTTCTCCTCTTTTCTAAATCCGCCGTTGGTCCGCTTTACTTCGGTCATGGACCCCACGGGTCACATCGGCGCCACATGCACACGGCGGCGGACCTCAAAAAACACTTTTTTGGTAATGAAAATATGGGTAAGCTTCTTACTTTTATTTTTACTTTCGTATAAAAAAAACAAAATAAAATTGAAAGGAAAACAATAAACAAACGAAGAACTAAAGATAAGAATAGACAAAAGAAACATCTTTTGCTTTGATCTTTGATTAATCTCCAAAAACTAGCATTTTCAAGAAACAAAAATAACCTTTTTTCCAAAAAAACAAAAAAAACCTCCTCCAAAACAAAGAACAGTCCTTTTCCAAAAAACCAAAAACCCCCCTCCCTAAAACAAACTCTTGAATGGCTTTTATAGCCAAATTTTACAAGTGGAGTGGTTGGGGTGGTTTAGGTGGCCAAGGGTGGTGGAGTTGGTGGCCAAGGTGGGTGGCCAACAAAGGTGGTGGAGTAGGTGGCCAAGGTGGGTGGCCAACAAAGGTGGTGGAGTAGGTGGGTTTATTTATTTATTTGTGTTTGGGTTGGGATTAGGTTGGGCCAAAATTGGGTTTGGGCTTGTAATTGGATAATAGGCTAGGTTTAATTCGGGTTTGGTTTTATTGGGTCCCGGGCAAAATTTGGGTCTTACAATACTTTAAAGATTTTTCTAATAAAAAATTGATTCCCCTCATTATTATCTTCCTGTCGCAGAATAGAAAATTTAATGGCTTCCTAATTTTTGGTTGGATTTGTTTTTTTCTGGTTCAAGTTTGATTTGCTTTCTTACTTGGGTTCTTTAAAGTAGATAAAAAAAAGTCACTACGTGGTTGACAAAAAGAAGTAAAAGTTTTAAAGTGCAAGTATTTCTATAGGAATGGGTAGCTATTTTAGAAAGTAGTAGATTTTCTTCCAAGGTAATTCTTCTTATATAAAGATATTAAAAGATAGAAACACTCCCATAAATTTTGTTAATTTTTTAAAAAATGAGCTTTTCGATCTTTTGTGTTCTCTTAAATTATTATACTAATTCAATTAAAGGTTTCATGATAAATAGATAACCTAAAATTAAAATTTTGAAACATGATTTAAAGTTTTCAAAAGAATATTTGTCCTTTTCTTGGAATAAAATGATAAATTTTGATTGCATTAGTTAAAAATTTAGTACAAATTAGTAATTTATTGACTTTAGGAAAAAACAACTTATTTTAAATAAATTAATACATGTAGGATGTAAATGAGATTGTGGTGTTTGCAAACTATTCGAGTGTGACTCGAAAAATAAAATTTAGACTCAATTACATAATTATCAAACCAAGCTCGAGTAATTAATTAAGTCGAATTTAAGTTTAATAATACTCAGCTTAATTGAATTTTTCATTTTTTTGCTATTAAATTATATAATTGCCCTTGTATATTGTTAACCTTAAACTTAATTATCGAGCTAAGGTCAAACTTGAATATGTATGAGCTTAATCGAGTTTAAATTTGTCGATATGATTTCAATAAATCATAAGATTCTATTTGTTAAAAAACTAATAATTAAATTTAAAACTCTTTAATATATGAATGTGTACATTATCCGTGCTTAAATAAATGTTATGGTTGAATAATATTATTTTGATTTGGCGCAGAAATAGGCCGAAACTCAGTTGGACCATACTCTTCCAGGCATTTCTTTGTGGATTATTTGGGTAAAGTTTGTAACTAATCATGTTCTCCTTTTTATATATGTATATACTAGTGTGTGAAGAAAATTAAGCATGTATTGCAGGGGATCACTATCTCAGAATCTATACATTGCAAGCCTGGCTCTAACTTCTGCAACATTTGTTTCTGCCATCACTAATCTCATGCCAGTCACTACCCTCATTTTCACCGTCCTTTTAGGGTATATATAATGCATCTTTCAGTACTCCACCCTTATTTTAGCCCATACCAGGTTTTAAATTTATATATTATATATTTGAATGACAGACTGGAAAAGCTAGCATTTGGAACAATGGCAGGGAAGGCAAAAGTATTTGGAACATTAACAGGAATAGGAGGTGCAATGCTTCTCACATTCTACAAAGGAGTTGAAGTTAACATTTGGCCTACACATTTGGAGCTTCTAAATCACGGTCCACCTGCATCACACCCTGCTGCCTCATCCAAATCTCTTTTGGGTCTTTTGCTAGCGTTTGCCTGCTGCATCTCTTACACCTTCTGGTTGCTCATTCAGGTAATATACCTACATTTTATTATTAACTCAAATGTTCTGTTAACAAGTATTTAGGTAAAGTAGTGGGATGATGTAGGCTAAGATGAGTAAAAATTACCCATGTCCTTACTCAAGCACGGCTTTGATGTGCATAATGGGAGCCATGCAATCAGTTGGTTATGCACTTTGCTTGGAAAGAGATTGGAGCCAGTGGAAACTAGGTTTCAATATTAGGCTTCTCACTGTTGCTTACGCGGTGCGTGTCCATTAATCCTTTCTTTTTTATACTTGTATTATACGAGGAATCTGCAACTTTTTGTTTGTGTTGCAGGGAATTGCTGTGTCGGGATTGACTTGTACCATTGTAATTTGGTGTGTGCGCCTCAAAGGCCCTCTCTACGTTTCCATTTTTAACCCTCTAATGCTTGTTTTAGTCGCTTTGGCTGAGTCGTTGCTTTTAGATGCAAAGCTTTACCTGGGAAGGTTAGGGATGTTAATTTCTAATATGCAGAAATGAAGAGCTACTTATTTAACTTTTCCCCCCTTCTTAAATTTCAGCATACTTGGAGCAGTGTTCATAGTGCTGGGGCTGTATATTGTGCTTTGGGGTAAAGGCAAGGAGATGAAGGATCAATTATCAGCATCAAGAAATGAAGTGCCACCAACGATAAGCTCCATGCAAGAAGAACCTGTTGACATCATTGTCGACTCTACGGATGACAACATTTGTATTAACAGTCAAACGAATGTCGTAGCCCCCTAGGCTTCACCGATTAATCATCGACAAGATGAAGGATAGGGAAAGTAACAGATGATAGGAGCACCAAAAAAAAAGGAACTTGAATTTGGTTAATATTCAGTGAACTAAACCATAGACTACATTCGTGGTAGTACCAAATAGTTAGTTGGCTACCTTAGTGCATGAAAGGCCATAAGCTTGTGACTAATGCGGAGTCGGTTGCAAATTAATTATGTTGTGGGTAATTCTATAAAACAACCCAAAGTGTAAATAAGCCGTCACTCAAATCAGGTTCACTAAGGGGATTTAAGGAGATAAAATACGATTTTTGTTTCTACACTTAGATTACCGAAAACAACATTTTACCTTACCCCTAAGGAGGCTTAGTAGCATTATTTCTTTCGATTAATTAATATTACTTAAAATTACAAAAGAATATTCGAACCAAACACATAATATAAGTATGACACAATAAAGATATAATGACACGTGATTTTTAAAAAATTAGGATACAAGTACATCAGGACACACCATTAAAAAAATATTTTTATAAAATATTTTAACATTATAATGTTTCATTTTAAATAGAAATATTAATACTTTTAATAATTTATAATTAAAACTATATCTTTAATTAAAAGTAAAATTTTAATCAAATAAGTAATTAAATAGACAAATATTATATATATAATATTATAATATTTGTTTACTTTAATAATAAATAATGGTCCCCTCAAATTTTTAACCTTTACTTTTTTTTTCCAATTCACGGTTCCCTGATTTCCTTATTTCCTATGCCCCTTTCTATTTCTCCACACTTTTTTTCTTGTTTTCTTCTTCCCCATCTTTTCTTCTTCTTTATCGGACCATTTTACCAATAAAAGCCTATTTCCAACTTTATTTATAGAAATGGGCCAATTATTTCATTATTTACTGGAAATGGTCGAAATATGCAAAATGCGTCCACGTAGGAGCGTTTTTGGGTAAAATTTCAGTAAATCGCATCCCCGAGGGAGCGATTTTGCAATGTCAGCACAAAACGCGCTAACTTGGACGCGCTTTGCTGAGGTGAAAAAATCGCTCCCTCAGGGACGCGATTTGCTCCGTGTTTTTCTAAGGGAGCTATTTGCATGCTTAGTCCCTAGGGTTTGGTTTAGGGTTTTGTTAAAATAATTTAGGTCTAGGGTTGTAGAGTTAGGGTTTTGTTAAGATAATTTAGGTTTAGAGTTTAGTGTTTAAGAATTTAAAAAATAAATCAGGGTTTAGATTTTTTTTAAAAAAATTAATTAAATTAGTTTTTAGGGGTTTTAAATAAATAAATTAAATTAAGGTTTAGAGTTTTTAAGAAAATTAATTAAATTAGGGTTTAGTTTTTTAAAATAATTTTGTGTTTAGATTTAGGGTTTAGGAAAATTATATTGATAATAAGGATTTTATTTTTTTTTCTACAGTAGTTTTAGAAAAATTAATTTTGAGAAGATCCTTCTAAAAAGATAATGTCAAAAATGTTTCAAGCAAGATTGTAGAGAATGTGCTCTCAACATTGCCTGAAAGATATGAGGCAAAAATCTCATCCCTTGAGGATTCGAGAGACCTTGCAAGCATCTCCCTAACTGAGCTCATCAATGCCCTTTATGCTCAAGAGCAAAGGAGAGCTAGCAGGATGGAAGAGCACCAAGAAGATGTTTTTCAAGCCAAGGCCAAAGCTGCCTCGAGCACCTTTGCCTACAAAGGCAAAAAGAACTGGAGAAGCAGGCCTAAGTCTGATGCTGCAAGAAGAGGGGCATGTTGAAACCAGATGCTCAATGCTAGTTTAAACCAGATGCTCAATGCCAACATTGCAAGAAAATGGGGCATGTTGAAAGGGTTTGCAAAAGCAGACCAAGACAGAACCAACCCCAGCAGCAAAAGGCTAAGGCTCGAGTAGCTGAAGAAAGCAGTGACCATGAAGAGCAGGTCTTTGTTGTGTCATGTTCAGAAGGGCACAAAAAGGATTCAAATGGATGGCTCCTTAATAGTGGTTGTACCAATCACATGAAACCTGATGCAAGCATCTTCAGGACATTGAACAGGAGCTGCAAGACTAAAGTAAAGGTTGGCAATGGTCAGTTTATTAAGGCTGGAGGTAAAGGAGATGTGTTGATATGCACTCCTGCAGGCAATAAGATCATTTCGAATGTGTTGCTAGTGCCTGAAATTGATAGGAACCTTCTCAGTATAGCTCAATTGCTTGAGAAAGGCTACTCAGTTGTGTTCAAGGCCAATGAGTGCCAAATTGCTGATCCAAATGGATCAAGCTTCATGCCAGTCACTATGACTGATAAATGCTTTTAAGTCAACTGGCCAAGTGACTCAAACTCAGCCTATGTTGCCTCAACTGAAGAATCCAAGCTTTAGCATCAAAGGCTTGGTCATGCCAACTTTAGACCAATGGCTCAAATGGTCAGTGAAGAATTGGTTGAGAACTTCACCAACTCGGTTGAGAAAGATGAGGTTTGTGATTTTTTCCAAATAGGAAAACAAGCCAGACTCCTATTCCCTACCAACAAGGCTTGGAGAGCCTCAGAGAGATTACAGCTGATGCACACTGATATGTGTGGCCCCATAAAGACTGAGTCACTTAATGGTAACAAGTACTTCATTCCTTTCATTGATGATTGTACTAGATATTGTTGGATTTTCTTCCTGAAATATAAGTCTAAGGTTGCTCAAGTGTTCTTGAAGTTTAAAGCTGTAATTGAAACAGAAAAATGATACAAACTCAAGATCATCAGATCAGAAAATGGAGCTGAGTATACCTCAGCTCAGTTTCAAGCTCTCTACAATGATGCTGGTATCAAACATCAGCTAACTAATGTCTATACACCTCAGCAGAATAGGGTTAGTGAAAGGAAAAATAGGAGTTTGATGGATATAGCCAGATGCCTTTTATTTCAGAAGAATTTGCCTAAAACCATGTGGGCTGAAGCAGTTAACACTGCTGTGTACATTCAGAATAGGCTTTCAACAAAGGCATTGGCTCACAAAACACCATTCGAGGCCTGGTTCGAGTTCAAGCCACCATTGACTCATTTGAAAGTCTTTGGTTGCCTATGTTATACTCATACACCGGCTGTGAAGAGGGATAAGTTGTCAAAAAGGGCCCAACCTAGTATTTTGGCAGGCTACAACTTAGTCAAGAAAGGGTTTAGGATCTTAGATCCTTCAACAAATAAAATTCAAGTAAGCAAAGATGTGGTCTTTGATGAAAAAGTAGGCTGAAACTGGGAAAGAAATGAGCCAGAAACTATTTTTGAAGAACTGATGGCTGATCAGGTTGGACCTGATCAAATTAGTTCTGAAATGAACATAGATGATGTGCCAGTCAGAGGGATCAGACCCTTAGCTGAGATTTATGAAAGAGCACAAGTTGCTATAGTGGAGCCAACCAGTTTAGAATAATCTAAAGCTGATGAAGGGTGGAAACAAGCCATGGTTAATGAAATTAAGATGATTCAAGAGAATCAGACATGGGAGTTGACTGAAAGACCTACCAACAGAAAGACCATTGGTGTGAAATGGGTCTATTAAGCCAAACAAAATGCTAATGGTAGTTTAAACAAGCTGAAAGCTAGGATTATTGTTAAAGGATTCAGTCAAAGATATGGTCTGGACTACATGGAGACTTTTGCACTAGTAGCCAGGCTTGATACAATCAGATTGTTAGCTGCTTTGGCTGCATAAAAGCAGTGGATCATACATCAACTAGATGTGAAGTCTGCATTCCTCAATGTTTTCCTTGAAGAAGAAATCTACATTGAGCAGCCTCAAGGCTGTGTTGTGTCTGGCAAAGAACACATGGTATACAGGCTTAAAAATGTCTTGTATGGCCTGAAACAAGCTCCTAGAGCCTGGTGTGCTAGGATTGATAGCTACCTGGTTAGCTTGGGGTTTGAAAGAAGCATCAGTGAACCAACATTATATGTCAAGAAGGAACAAGCTGAAACACAGCTCATTGTGTCTCTTTATGTTGATGATCTCTTAGTAACAGGAGGAGACCAGATTATATTGGCTGATTTTAAGGCCAAAATGAAATACATGTTTGAGATGTCTGATTTGGGGCAGATGACATATTTCCTTGGAATGGAGGTGCTGCAAACACAAAGTGGAATCTTCTTGGGACAGAAAACATTTGCTGTAAAAATCTTAAGCAAGTTCTTTATGGAGAATTGCAAGCCAACAAGCACACCTATGGCTGTTGGAATGAAGCTATCAAGCCAAGGGGATTATGAACAGGCCAGTGAATTTGCCTATAGGAGTCTAGTTGGTTGCTTATTGTACTTGACAGCAACTAGACCAGATATCATGTTTGCTGTAAGTATGTTATCAAGTGCTCAGGTACATCAAAGGTGCCTTGAGCCATGGATTACAGTTTAGCAAAACTGAAAACTAAAAGCTGATAGGCTACACTGACAATTACTGAGCTGGTTCAAAGGATGATATAAACAGCACTTCTGGTTATGCATTTACACTTGGTTCAGCAATGTTTTGTTAGAGTTCAAAGAAGCAATCGATAGTAGCTCAGTCAACAGCAGAAGCTGAGTATGTTGCAACTATAAATGCTGCTAATCAAACCATTTGGCTAAGAAAAATCCTAGTTGATTTGAACCTACATCAAAGGGAAGCAACAGAGATCTTTTGTGACAATAAATCTGCTGTTGCAATTGCAAAGAACCTTGTCTTCCATGGTAGAACTAAGCATTTTAGCATCAAGCTACAAGTGGTAAGGAAGATGGAACAAGCTCGAGAGGTGGAGCTGATTCATTGCAATTCTGAAGAACAAATTGCTGACATATTCATCAAGGCTTTTAATGTGTCAAGGTTCATCAAATTGAGGAAGCGGTTAGGAGTCAACGGCATGGAGACCAAGGAGGAGTGTTAGAGAATGGCCCTCCATGCAGCACATGCACCAGCAAGCAGATCGAGCAGCTCATGCCAAGCAAGAAGCTGTCGAGCCAAGTTTTGTTTATTTTGTAACTTAAGTTAATGTAATGTGTTCTAGTTTATTTTGAACTTAGTTTAGTTTGTATTGATGTAATTTGATAGTGAAAGAGCTGATCACCAGCTTTGTTTATGTGTGCAAGCATAATTCACCTAGTTCCAATGCATTCAGTGGAGTTAGGTAATGTTTAGGTGATGTATTTGTTGATTTTGACCAGCCATTGTCTAATATATGTAATGGCAATATGCCAATGTTCTTTCTTAATGAAAATTATCATCTTTCATTCATATGCTATATTATTTTCTTGCTTTTCAGTTATATTCTTGTTTTCTTAGCAATTTTTCTGCTTGTTTCTTCCACAAGAAACGAGCCTTGTTGCTCAAGACTTAGATTTAGCCTAGTTGCTTTGTCTCCAAAACACCAACAATTACTTTGATTACTATAAACTATAGCTAAGTAAAAAAAGTTCCTACCTAGCAACACCTTTTAACTTTACAGTAAATAAATTGCAAATGATTCAAAACTACACATCTAATTCAATTAAATCCTTTTAGAAAATTCGAATGCCATAAAAAAAAATGTCCTTAAGATTCCACATGATGAGAATATTAGAATCTTAGCTTAACAATGACACTATTAGCGTTATCTCTACCAATCCGTGTTTCAACATAAGCAAAGATATCTAGGTCATGTTTCACTCACATACTCCGTAACGATTCTATGGAATTTGAGGATCTCCACATCCTTAACAATTCCAAGTAATGGCTTTCAAATTCATCAAAGAGAACAAAGAAAAACCTGGGCTGTTAAGCACTGAGCCCCGTCTCATTGGCCTCTTCATCAACATCTTCAAGATTCTCATTATCTTCCATATTGGCTTCTTGTTTCCATAACTACTAACGTTGACATCGACGTTATTTCTTCATTAATTTTTTTCCTAATAACATTACCTTGCATCTCTCCGTTTCAATCCAAACTCTCTAGTCATAGGGATTTTTGTATTCATCCACCCACGAACAGTGTGCTTGGCTCTATCAAGTGAGGTGCTTACCTGGTTTGTCTTTATATAATTCAAGCTCAGTCATGTTTATCAAGCCTAATTCCTCTGGATGCTACTTAGGCCTAACTAGACATGTACATCATCCGATTAATTTTGGTTTATTTTCAGGCAAATTTCCTTTAAATGTCCATATCTTCCCCTAGCTGAATCATGTAGTTGTCAAACCTTCATATTCTACCCACTGGACTTGTCCATCAATTCTAATTTTCAAAGGCCATTCCAGCAAACCTTCCTCTTGATCCGTATTGTAATTGATCTTAATGCACTTCCTATTTCATGTAACGAGCTTCCCTTGTACATTACACCTAACAATTCAATTAACCGGACTCAAGACAATGGCGATTTTCTTGCATAGTAGGAAACATAGCACTCCAAAATTTTTAATTTGGGATAAAAATTTTATATTTGATCTTTATAAAACAAATTTTTACTTTTTATGTTTATTTGACTAAACTTATATAAAATCACAAGTATAAAGACATTAAAGATTTTTATGACAAAGTGATTTTGAAAACATGGTACATTTAATTGATGTTCAAATTTGTTAATAGTATGATATTTCAATAAAAATATTAAAAAATAATTTACTATATCTCATTATTAATATTTTGATATATGAAATATAAATTTTAATTTTTAAGTAATTAAAATTAATTATTTGTAAAATTTAATTTAAATATATAAACTATATTTTAAAATTAAAATATAACATTACAAATTCAATTATATAATGTTATATATATTTGATGGAACAATGTTATATTTTGAAATAAACTTCAATAGGAAATAATTGTATACCCAATATAAATATTAAGTAAAATAAATTAGAATATGAATAAGATTTAAAATATCATTTAACTTCAAAAAAATATTTTTTTGAAATGCAATGCAAAAAAAAAATCATGGCTTACACATTTGGGTTATAAAACACTTTTAACTTAAAAATAATAATGTATGTATAACATTTATGACTCTAAAAGTGTTTTTAGCCCAAAATATTTTAGAAAATGTATGAAAAACAAAAAAAAATTTGTTGGGTCTTAGAAGGAAAACTAGAAAATTTACAAATCAAAACTAAATGATACTTTTTTGATTGTATGCATGTTCTTAACTCATCTTCCATGATGGATGGGGTTAAAATACTTTAACCACATACGAAATCTCACTAGTAAATATTATTACTGTAGTAAAAAAAAAAAACAACCACCTTACATATTAAATAGAGAAAAACCAAATCCAAGCAAGATACATAAAAAGTACATTACCTTTTTATGTACTCTTCAATCTGCCTTTAAAGTTAATTTACAAGTAAAGAAGAGCAAAGTATTATAGCCCAAGTAATTATAAGTAATTTTGAATGGGCCAACCAGCTTCCACGAGTGCCCAGTTGTTGTTACCAATGGCAATGGCAATGAATGATGACGCAATGCGAGTAGGGATGGGTTAGCTTTCTTTATTTATTAGAGATGTAATGGCAGCCGCAACTGCAACCCTAAATTTAGGATCTGAAGCAATTGCTGTTACATTCTCAGCTAATGACTTATCTTCTTGAGATTTCCATTGTCTGGAGCTGGTTCCATTGCTTAATCTGCTTGGCATCCACGGGAACACTGGTGATGGATGGTGGGAGCTCGAAGAGCTAGCCGTTGGGAAGTGATGATTGACATGGCGGTTGTTTGTGAGGTCGAGAATGGTTCCTTTTGAAGGGTCGGTGAAGTTCATCACGTTCCTATGAGACTTCATTAGATGAGGATGGTTTTGGTAAGGCAAAGAAGCTTGGCTCAAGTTTGGGATACCATTAGAAAGAGGGTTGCTTGAATCCAGGAACATAAAGGAATCTGCTGCTGCTGAAGCTGTTGAAGCCATTGCTGTTGCACCCACAGGGAGTGGGTGATTGTGAGTTCCTTCATAGGTTGTAATCAGAATGGACATATCCTCCAGGCATCGTTGCACCTAAAACAAATACTAGTTAAATTGAAAGATCATAAAGTTAAGAAAGTACTGGTTATGAAGATTGTACTACTTGTTTCCTGACGGGGCAGCCTGGTGCTACCGTGCAACGGTAGTAGGCTCGAGGGCAAGGGTTTCCTTTAGCGATTTTCTGACCATATTTCCTCCATTGGCACCCATCATTCATCTGCAAAAAGTAATTATCATCTCTGAGCATTTGAGGAAATTGAATACATGGATACAAAATATACTGATTTCAACATACCGTTGCTGTTTGACATCTTGCTCTAACAGAAACCCTAGCTTTCCTACTGGGTGGGGAAACAGCATGGCTTGTGATTGCTGATAAAGAAGTTGGTTGAAGCTTGTTTTGCTCTGATGCAACATTTGGGGTTTCTTCACTTCCCTCCTTATTGTGTTCTTCCTCTCGCTCTCTTTGACTGGAACTGATTTGTAGCCTTAATGACAGCCCTAATTCTTCTTCGTTCTCTTCATCATTATGATCACCTTCTGATGATCCATGTTTTTGGTGATTGCCAATGTTTAAGTTTCTTTGAATAGGTTGCTGGTCTTGACTTGAGTTTCCGTTTCCATTTCCATTCAGTGAAAGAAAGATTGGAGGGTCCTAAATATATATCAAACAAATCCAAAATGTTTGAGATTAATATTCAATTTTTTTTTTAAAAAAAAAAAAGCAACACTAAATCAAAATAAATGATTGTAAGAGGGTGGCAGCGAACCTGCTTATGGTCGTTTTTCTGAATAACAGCAAACTTCATCTGAAGATCATAGTAATCTTGCATAGTTTTCTCAACCACTTTCCTTAACACTTTGTTCTCTTCTTTCATTCGATTCATCTCCAGTTGTAAGACAGACAACTATACACATGCATAACATAATAGATTTAAGACTGAATTACACCAACATATATGTAAGAAAAGGATCAAAGTTGATAATACCTCATGTGTTTTGTTGTTTCCCTGCAAGGACAATTCTAATGGTGCATCAACATCTTCTACTTCACCAGCGGCAGCCATTGATGTGACCTCTTTATCTTCATGAGTAGCTTCTGCTTCCTCTACTTGCATCTTAGAATCCATTGATTCTTCCATATCTTCTTCTTTTTCCTTGGAATCTATTTTGAGGGACAGATCCATCTCCATTTCCCTTTTTGATCTGTTAAGTTTATTTCCTCAACATCATCGAGTCCCTTATTTTCTCTCTTAAAATGCTGCTTTTGAGGCACCAAAGTCAATTCCCTTTCCACAAGGACGTGTGAGTAATAGACTTGTTTTAATGGTTGGATGGGATCCCAACTTTAAACCAATAATTTTGTTTAAAAAGAAAGTCAAAAGGCTCTTGAAATATCAAATTCTGAATAAAATAGAGAAAAAGGGTTTTATTATTATTCATTCTAACCCCATCCTGGATAACTCTACGCATCTAAGTTTTGACTTTATTTGGCTCCTTAATTAATTAACCTCTCAATTAATTAAAGACTACATACATAATCAAATGGCTGTTTAATTAATAAGATTACAGTCTTAGGGCACCCCCCCTATGTTCCATTATTTCATCACCAAGCTCCAAAACAATAACAGGTTGCACCTATACTTTATCAAAAAAGATTAGTTAGTTAATTAATTAATTAACCTTTTCAACTTTCTAAACTACTTTCCCTAATTTATTTATGATCTATGTTAAGGAGTCTTTTAGCTTTCTCTTTACCATTATCCAAACTATAATAATAGTAATATTCCATCAAATGTGTTTAAAACCTAAAACATATTTCATCATTATATTTTAATATCATTTTAGTTAAAATGGTCAAATTGATATATTAAAATTTTTATGATGTTAAGGATTTAAATCTCATAATTTCCGTCATGCATTTTTATTTTTAGATTTATTAAATTTAAAAAAAATTAAAAGAACTTTTGATAATTTTATAACTGAATTAGAACTAAATTAAAGAGTAAGATAACTCAATCAAACACGTAATAATAATATAGATAGAGAAAAAGTAAATCCGTTATTATAAACAAATAATTATTAAAATATCTCCTCGGCAAATTAAAGAACATGCACTGCTTCTTTGCGTAAGTATATATATAATTAATTAGGCCACTTTCAACGCTATTAAATGCTCATGCAACGATATATATATATATATATATATATTTGAATTACATGCAACAATATTTTCAATGCTATTAGGAAAGCCACCTGGATGTAGAAAGAAAATTGTTGATTTCTTTCTCGTGGTTAATTGTGTTGTTATAAAGCTAAATAATTAACGTATTGGAAATATAATTAATGAGTTAATGAAAATAATAATGGAGTGTATAAAATGAGATTAAATAGCCTTCTTATTTTAAATAATTTTTCTTAATTTCTTTTCATACACATAAAGTAACCATCTTTATGGGATAATTAATTAATGAAACACCACCGTCTCTTTCAAAACTTAATTTAATAATCTGCTTCAACTATGGTATTTTCTAAGTTAAGAAAGAAATATAATAATAACTACTAAATTCATCTCAACCCTCAAATCAGGTTATATTTATGTTTTTTATGAAATCTTTACCTTTGGATATTTTATTTTTATTTATTTTCAGTACCACATTAATAATTAAAACTCTAATTTTATAAAAACTATAAAATAGTTATTTCCATTTATTAGTAAAAATAACCCTACCCAATATGTCTAAATATCAGAAAACTAAAATAAAAATGATAATTAACTCTTTCAAACTACCCACTTTAAATATAATATTACGTATTAGATTATGACATACACGATATGGGTAAAAATAATTTATGTGACAAATATATTTATAAAAAAATTATATAAAAATAAATAAGACAAAAAAGGAAAAAACCGTCTAAGTATATTAGTATTTTGTAAAATAACTATGTATTTGATAATTTCTTAACGAGTTGGGACTTGATTGATAGGTGACACAAACTCAATCAATCGTTTAATAGATAGTGTAGATAAGAAAACTATATTAATAATTCTTACAATTCAACACAATATATAGAGAGTTGTACTTAAAATTAGGTTAAAATATGCTTCATGTACCTATACTCATTGTACATTTGGAATTTAGTTTATATACTTTTATTTCAAGGAATTTAGTTCTACTTTTCGGATTTAAAATGAAAATTAAGTTGTTAACATTAATAAAATTCTTCTATTAAATTAAGCTTTATTACAATGTCATCTTTTTATTAAATAGCTACCAAATGAGTATTTTTTAATTTCAAAATGCCAGTGAATGTATGAGATGAACTTTAGCAACAATTGAATCTTAATTTTGAAATTTAAAAAGCAAAGTAACTAAATTCTTGGAAACAAAAATAAATGGACTAAATTTTAAATGTACAATGAGTACATAAACTTTCTTCACTCAAAAAAAAATTTTAAAAATTATTTACCCAGAAAATTTATTTTTAAAAATTTTAATGCAAATAAAATTTCTCTCACAAATTCTTCACCCAAATACACCCTTAATTTATAGATAGTGTCACAAAAAAGAAAATGTCTCATGGGCTCCGGATTTTAATATTATTTTGGAAGGAGATGCCTAGATCGCAGATAAATGGAAATTTTATTGATAATACCTTTTCAATTGTAGCCAATATCTTATTACGAATAATTCCAACAACTTCAGGAGAAAAAGAGGCATTTACTTATTACAGAGATGGTGCGATTTGATTATTATTATATATATATTTTTTACTTTATTCTTTATTTATTATTTACTTTTTTATTTACTTTACCACTCTTAGTCTTAGGAAAAAGACACATTATTCAGAATAGAAAAAAGGCTATTGAAAACAAAAAAGAAATCTATGCTTAATGAAGGTGAAGTTTATAAATAAAGCAATTCCTTCTGTAGTGTATCCCCGATTAATGAAACCTCAGATGCTTCAATTGTTGATTCGAGTATTGAGCGAAAGGTTACACCTATGGGTCTTAATTGTGGGTCAACCCTACTACATTAGTACCAATAGGCGGCATAGAGGAAGAAGCACTACGCCTAGGAATCAACAACACGAAAACTTTGTTATTAATGATTCCCTTTCTTTATCGGGATCAGAACTAAGAGAAATGGTTAGGACAAAAACATCCATCTTGTTCGTACTTTGGATACCCATATAACCATCGAAGATTGTTGAAGTGACTAATTCCTGGAAATTAAGGAGCATTGAGAACAAAGAAATTGTTGGAGTTTACTTTTTTATCTAGTACAAACACGCTTGATGGTAAGAAAAGATCTTTTGCAAGAGGGTTGGCTAGAGATTCCTTGTAAAAACATTAGCCCCGTTCAGTTCATAATGACAATATTTCAACCTTTTTTTTTAATTCCACGGATTATTCTCATTATGCACATAAAGGAGGAGCCGTATGCTTCTTTCAACCTTTATTAATATTAAAAAGTTCCTTGATTTTTTTATACAAGAAAATTCTTGCATTTGTTTTAGAAAATTTAGTATTATTGTATTGTTTGGTATAATTACCTATTTTGCTCTTTTATATTTACAAAAAAAATTAGTTCTTTATTTAATTTTTCACTTTTTATAATCATTCAACTTGTGTTATTTGTCAAATCACCTTGAATGAATAAAATGATTTCGTTTGTTAATTTCATTAACGTTGTAGATTATCATATGAATGTCGTGTTAGTAATTAACTAATTTTTAAAATATAAAATTCAAAACAATAATTTTAAAAATAAATATATATATTAAAATCATTTAAAAACATTAAAAATTTTAACTTTTTAATGTTAACTTTTAAAAATAATTAATTGCTAACGTGACATACACATGATAATCTACATAAGAGCGGAGCTAGAAAATTTGAATTATGGGATCAATTTTAAAAAAATTAAAACATTTATAAAAGTCATAAGAACTAATGCTTAATATTTCTTTTTCTTCTTGTTGTTCATCAACTTCACTAGTAACATTCTTTTAAAATATTTTTTCATTCTTGTTAAACATTTAGAACACAGAGGTTTTCATGAACCCAACATATAATTAGTAATTTTCTTTCACAAAAATAAGAAACACTTTTGTGCTATTTGGTGTCATGAGAATGCAATATGCTAATTTTTAAACTCAAGTTTCACAATAATCACAAATAGCAAAAATAATTTCTAATCAATATTCAAGAATTTTAATATTATAAATACAATCAATCCTAATTTCTTCAAAGATTTGTATTAATTAACCTCTAAAATGATTACTCAATTACACTGTTAAGAATCTCATACAAAATCAATATCTCAAAATTATTACATAAATAATAAAAAGGTAAGATTTTTTGATAAACCATTATTTTAAAGGATGTTTGAAAATCCAAAAAAATGATAAGATTTTTAAATGGAAAAATGAAAAATAATAAGAGGATAAAGAGCAACTAATCACTTAATATAGAAAATTTCAATTCTTTTTATTTTATTTCTTCTAGCATTATCTTTATAATCATATTTTATATTTAATTTTGTAATTAAAAATATATAAAATAAATTTTATAACTTAAATTTACTACTTAATTTTTAACACTTAATTTTTCAATATTTAATTTTACAGTTTTTAAATAGCACCTAAGTCTTGTATAAAAATCCTAATCTATTATAAGAAAAGCCAAAATCCTAATTTTTAGATATTAATCAATAAAAATGAAAAAATTGTTATCAAATTAGGGCGACCAACATGAAAGTACTGAAAATTGAACACATATCTTGTAAAAATTCTAGAGTGAGAGAATAAAAATAAATTTGATAGTAAAGTGATGAGTGTTTGAATTAAATAAAAGATCAGAGATTTTTAGTTTTAGTAGGTAGAGAGAGATTCATTAATTTTATTTTTTCAAAAATTTTGGGACTCTTTTAAATTTTTTGTGGGGTCATTTTCAATATTTTTTAAGTTAATACGCCAATATTATATATATTTAAAAATTATAAGTGTTTTTAAAAAATTATAGAAGTAAATTTTTTGGGTCAATTGAGCTTATAATTTTCTTAGTGGCTCATCACTAAATCCACGTGTATACCATGCGAGCAAATTTAACAAAAGTTAATTTGTCCATCTATTTTAAGGTAATTTGACAAACAATACAAATTCAAAGACCATAAAAAATAAAAAATAAAAAAGAATTTTTTTTAATAAATTAAGAGGACCCAAAAAATCATTATGCCTTCATTTAACAAATAAAAAACTAGTACCATAAGAAAAGATAAAGTATTATATACATATATCAAAGTCCACCGATTGGCTAGCACAAATTCATTCATCAGTTTACTTAGTTGAGCGTTTGTAACAGCCTAATTTTCAGTGGTATCGAAAACAGTGATTCGAGATCACTAAATTTGACGAGCGAATTCAAAAATTTAGCAAATTAATATTTATAAGTCATGCGTGAATTTAAAAGTATTCTTGAATTAGAGAATGTTGTGATTTAAAAGAATTTATTAGGTAAACTGAGTTAAAAACGAGGTGTCGAGCCCTCGAATTCATAAACCGAGAAATATTTATGGAGTGTTATTGAGTTAGTATTGAAGTTTTGTTAGGAAATTTTAACGTTTCGATAGTTAATTAATTAAAAAGAACTAAATTGTAAAAGTTGCAAAACTTGTTAAAATGATTAAATGGCTTCAATGTCTAATAAGGAAGGATTAAAAAGGCCATTAGACACAAATTAAATGGACTAGACGGTATGGGCAAAGAAATAAGTAAGAAAATAATGTAAAATAAGGGTAAAATTGGAAATTTTACAAATTAGTTAAATAAAACAAAGACTAAATTGAAAAATCTAGAGATCTCTTCACTTTTCTTCAGCCAAAATGCCATATGAGGTCTAAAAGAAGCTGGTTTTCATATTTTTACACCATGTGAGTTCAATTCTTAATTTTTCTTTGAATTTTTTATGTTTTTGTGACTTTTACAATTAGGTCCACCTATTGAATTCATTAGTTTTTTATTCTATGGGTGGTTTTTGAAAGTTTTCATGGATGAGTTCTGTATTTTTATGATAAATTACCATGGATTTTAAGATTTAATTTCATTATATGATGATTTTATTAAGTGATTTTAATAGAAAATGACTTTTAGGACCTAATCGTGAAAAAGTTTAGAATTAGGGTTTGATGTTGAAATCATGAATATCAAAGGTTGTGTAGTAGTTTAGAATGATGGAATAAAGTGTTGATTGAGAAAAATAAGTTCAATTGATGGGTTAATTGATTAGGGACTAAATTGTAAAAACTGTAAAATTTGGGATAAAAGTGTAATTTCAAAAATTAAAAGGCATAAATTTTGAAGTGAATTAGAATTGAATTAGATGCTAATGAATAGAAAATTTTATATTTTAGATCAAGAATTCGAAGATAAACGAGGAAAAGAGAAAATTGCCGATTGTTTCTTAATCCCTACAAACTTCTACGAATTGGCCTAGGTAAGTTCATTTGGTTAAAATTTTATGATTATTTTTTAATTTATAAATGATATAATGTATTATTTCATGTGTTTTTCATTGAATTATGACTATTAAAAGTATATGAAAAGTGATTTGAATGTTCAAATTGAGTAGAACGTTGGATTGAGTATAATCGTTCAGTGATAAATGATGAATTAAAGGATAAAAATCATGGTATAACCATGGTAAAGTGTGGAATGCAAGACCATAGCTGGGCTATGGCATTACAGTGAAAAGTCCATAATTGAATTATGGCACAGTGTACGTAAGACCATGGTTGAACCATGGCAGTAAGTGTACACGTATAAGACCATAATTGGGTTATGGCATCATGATCAGTGAAAGAATATGGCAGGGCCATGGCAATATTAGTGAAAGACCATAGTTGGATTATGGTATTGAGCAAACGATATACTCAGATCCGTAAGACGTTCTATAATTTAATAAATGTTGGTAAGTGTTATATGAATGAAAGTGAAAGAATTTAATTCAGTTGTGATATTGAGCTCAATCAAATAAATTCAACATTTGAGATTGTGATTGACATGGAATATTATTGAAATGCTTTGTTTAATGTTTTGTTATTACCTATTCAGTAAGATTTATTTAAAAGCCTATGAACTTACTAAGCTTTCATAAGCTTACTTCTATGTGTTTAATGTTCTATGTAGATTAATGTGAATTCAGTGGATCGGATCAACACATCAGGCACACTATCTAGATCATCATCAGTAAATTTTTATATTACAACTTATGGTTTATATGGCATGTATAGAACTGAATGGTAAAAGGTTAAACTTAAACTAAGAGTGTGAATGATGTATATGTAAAAATATGAATGCATGTTAGTATGTTTATACTTAGTAGTTTATTATGGTAAAATAATGAATGAAATTATGTTGGTAAGTTTGGCTAAACAAGTTTTATGATGGTTTATTTTGAGGAAAATAAGTATGATAATTTGTATTGGTTGTCAGATTGGAGTATATTGGTATATGAAAGTGTATCATGCACGTTAAATGCATAAAGGGTGAGAAAAGTGGCCTTAAAATGGCTTTTTTTTTTACGGGTAGACACACAGGCGTGTGTCTTGACTGTGTGTGACACACAGCCTGGCACATTGGCATGTGATTTGCCCGCGTGTCCCTTGCATCTTAAATTTGAGAAATAGAATGCTCAGGATTAGGCACACGGGTAGAGACCCTGGCGTGTGTCTTGGCCGTGTGAAAACTGCACCTTCATATTTTGCAAGTCAGAGAGTTACACGGGTTAGGAACACAGCCGTGTGACCCCTGTATATGAGAAAATTTTTAAATTTCTCGAAAAACTTCCTATGTTCCTGATTTAGTCCCAACTCAATTTTAATATTCATATTGGGCCTCGAGGGTCCATTTAAGGGGCATTATGAATGATTTTGAAAAATGATTAGTAATTGGTCTAAATTATCTGTAATTATTCTGAAATTTTTAGTAATGCTCTGTAACCCTGTTCTGACGACTGATATGGGTTAAGAGTGTTATAGTGTTTCTCGTAATCAATAAAAACACTTATGAAAACAAACTATAAAAAATGAATAATGAAATCAAAATAAAAGAAATAATTGAAATGACCTAAATTTAAAATAAAAAATTATAAACTCCACAAGTTATTTATCAAATAATCACTTAAAGTGCAAACAACCTAATATATATAAATTAAAAGAATGTTCCTACAATTTTATTTTTTTACATAAAGATCAAATAAAATAGTCAATCGACTTAGATCCCACACAAAATTTCATGAAAGATTTAAAAGAATACAAAACTGTGGAATTGTTGTTATTCTTCAATTACAAACTATGGTAATGCTAGGGATAGTAATCTAGTCAAAGGAAATTTTGACAAGCATTATTGAGTTGGATTATTATAAGAAGTAAAAGGTTTACGTTATTTTGATGTGATTGAATTGATATAACAATTGCTTGAGGTATTAAAACAAGATTAGTTTGGTTTTATAACTTCTCTCATTTACTTCATACTAAACAAGAGCCCTATGTTAACAAGTTTTTTATTCTAAATATCCTATTCATATTTTGTTCTTAATATTATATTTATAGACTTGCTTGATATATGTGGTAAGAGTTGAGATGACTTTGAATCTAAAACTGAATGCTTACCTTTTCTTGATCAAAATATCCCTGGTACTAGCATATAAGGCCAATGAGTTGATGACAATGTTCAGAAGCGGATACAAGGAGGGTTAGCAGTGGCCTTGGCCCCCCCTAAAATAGAAGTTTTATATTTAGGCCCTTGAATTTATTTTAAAATTTTAAATTAGTAAAAATAAAATTGTATTTTGGCCCCCCTAAAATTATAAAAATTCGATTTAATACTTTAAAAATTATAAAAATATAGACTATAAAAAATTAAATTTTCATTCGGCCCCCCCTAAAAATTTGTTCTGACTTCGCCCCTGACGATGTTGTAGAAGATATTTATGGATAGTAGTTGTATGTGTATAATTTGATAAGATAAAAAAAAAAAAGTCTTTGTTGTTGCTTATTACTATTGATGTTATTAATAATTGCATAATAAAGCCTCAAGTTTTAGATTATTATTGTGTTTTACGGTATTGTTGTTTACATAATTATTGTATTTTATGGTATTGTTGTAGACATGGTACATAAATCTCTCATATTAGCTTATCTACTAAATTCTCATTAGTGATGATAATAAGGGCCAGCGGAGAACTAAAGTTTGTACCTCACAAAAGGAGGCATAGCCACTACCTCCCGAGGAACGCATAGTTGTATCAAGTAATAGCTAGCTCGAAATGATCGGAGGTACCCACGAATCATGGCTTGCTTTCACAGAGGAGGATGAGAAGTAGCTTTTGATTTTATTTTTTTTAGGGTAATACTATGCCTTTATCTCTTAATACTTATGAGTCTTATTTTTCTTAGAATGCAAATGTCTATATATATTGGTAATCTTTATTATTTTCAAGGTGAATTTTGCAAGAGGAAATGAAATATATATTACTTTATTCCTTTTTCATTTTAAAAGACAACCTTTAAATAATGTGATTCCCATGGCTTTTTCCTTTGTGGTTAGTTGTTGCTTTGCGAACTATATGGTTGTATTTAGGCTTTGTTGTATCGGGTTGTTTTTTTTACTTTTGAGGACTTGGATCAATATGGTTCTTAGAGGAAGGATGGTTGGTGCTAATTTTAAAAATTAGATTGTAAGTAGTACCAATTTGTGATTTTTTGCTTCTCCCCGCTTGATCTTCCATGTTCTTGTTGTTTAGTGATAATGCTTTGACGGAAGGTAGGCATCTTTGTGTATGTAAAGTTAGGTAAGTAAGAGTTGCCATTTTGTGATTTTTTGCTTCTTGTTGGATGTAGAAATCCATGTTTCTATTGTCCCGTGATAATGCGTTATTAAACAATGTAATTTCTTTGGTGAGTCAATTGGAAGCCTAACACTTTTCAACCTACTTATATGTGAAGAGGTTTTTGCCATCATGTGTAAATAAAAATTAACTATAACTTTCAATCTACTTCAATTGGAGAAGGTAAAACAAAAAATTGTCACTTTCATGAGTTGAGAAGAAATTGAAAATCAAGTACTTGTGGGAGTTGTTGGACCGGAAAGACCTGAACGAATTTTCCATGTTGGTTTAGATACGATGCCAACCGACTACTTTGGAAGCTAACAACAAGTTTATAAGTTGAAAAATCACATGAAAGAGATAGGAAAAAAGATTTAGTCGAACGTGGGAGACAGAAGAAAATATGACGAACTTGAGTCACAAAATTAGGAACCAAGGTAGTAGCTTCAAACTTTATTTGCTTTTATGCAGCAACACAACAGCCTCAACTTCCACCGCCTAAGCTATTTTATCCCAAAACACCAATATATATACATATAATTGGCAGTGGCTACTAGCAAAAGAGGGCCATTATTGGTGAGACATTTCACCTCGCCCGCAATACGTCTGTCACCAAAGCACTGTTAAAAGAAAAATACATAATTCTTTTTTATATTACCTTTTGGTACAATAATCGTGGCATTGTAATATTTATAGTCTAATGGCAAATTTAAAACACCGTCGTTTTCCCCGATGCAGGAATCTGTGGTGTTTACTATTCTTTTGGTAAGGCTTATATATAAGGAAAAAAAATGTCACTAAAAACTAGTTTCCTTATATATAAAGATGTGTACACTAAAAACTAGGTATCGGATAATTTTTTAACAAATGCTCCAAACAAGTTTTAACAGACCAGCGTCGGGTTAAATAATATTTTTTAGTAATAAATATTAAAATTATACATAAATTTTGATTTGATTTAATTTTAAAAATTAATAAAAATATTATTGATTTAACACTATTTTATGTTAGATATTACACATTGACAATTATATTATTCTAATATGCAAATAAATGCATGTATTAATTTCTTTAAATATGTACAATTGAATCAAAATTTAAATTTTATATATACATATAAACAATAATACAAATTTCATGTCTATAATTACACAAAATAAAAATTCATGAATCAAAATATACATTGAAGCTAAAAGTTCATATATCAAATTATACATTAAAACAAAATTAATGTATAAATTTAATATATTTCTCAGCTTTTATGAATAAAACAAAAATTACATAGAAGTATTTATAAATGAATTATCAAGAGTTTTTCTTTTCTTTTAAGGTCTCTTTAATCTCCAACTAGGAGGTTCTTCAAATATATGCAACACTTCATCATTTGATAGAGCTAATTTTGCTAACCCGTCTACCTCTCTAAAAACATATTCTAAGGACCACTTTCCTTCAAAGACTAAAAATTATCGTATCCTTTTTATTAGTGTGATTTTTGGTCCCTTAATCTTTTTATCATTGATAGATATAAATAAAACCTAAATATAACGCCAGTCCTAATACGGTTGAGAAATGTAGTTTACATAATTAATTTACTATTAATGAACAAGTTTAATAAATAATCCTAGCTTGGCCAAGCTAGGAGGAAAATTGAGTCGCATAGACCTTGATTTACCGCAAGGGAAATGTGGATCATCGAGATTTTAGGTTGAAAGTCTTACCATTATAGAATTTGATTTAATTCTAAGTTAGATTTTATTTACTTTTACTTATTTTGTGATGATTCTTCCTTTTTTTTTTTTGACTTGATTTTGAATATAATCATAAAGTGTAGTTTTAAAATTTACATTCCTTTTCTTAATTTAATTCATTATTTTTAATTAAATTTAATTTTTATCTTTAAAAATGTTAAATTTAATCATTAATTTTAAAAATTTAAATTATTATTTTTAATAAAAATATTAACTAAAACATTAAAATTTTAAACATGTCAACTCGCATAACGATTCACATGTACTTCATTCTATTCTTTTGAATTTTTATAAATTTTAAATTTTTGAATTTTTATTTTTATAATTTTAAAATTATTTATTATCATAACATATAAGACAAATAATGTTATATTGGTATGAAGTACACGTAAACGCCATAAGAGTTATCATTTCAACATTATTAAAGATTTAAAATTTTTTAGTCAATATTCCTGTTAAAAATTATTTGACTCTTTCTTAAAATTAATAATTAAATTTAAATAAAATATATATAAACATTAAAATTAAAATTTATCATTTTATCTAAAAAATTAGTGGTCTAAACTTTGATTCATTATGCTCAACTTTTTACTATTTAATTTAATAGTCAAACTTAACTTATTAAATAATAATTTAATTATCAATCTGGATTTAAATATTATATTTCATATTGCTACAAATAAAAATCAAATTTACCGACCGCTGTTTGGCCTGCAATAGAAAAATATTAATAAAATAGTGGAACATTATACCATAGAATATTTTAATTGCGGATCCTATCCTGTAGGGATGGTGCATGCATGACGATTGATTTAGCATATTCAATTCATCTTCAATTTGTCAACCTATAAACACATTAAAATTTTCAATTTTCTTTTATGAATCAAACATTTGATCATGCAACCCACATGACTTCCTACAATATTACTCTACTGCTTATATCTATATATATAATTATTTTTAGATTTTATAAATAAAATTAAGATTATTTTAACTTAAATATTTTATTATCGTGAGTTCACGTGAGATTCACTTAAATCAATGGTTGAAAGAAAAGAAAGAAAATTAATCTATTGTTAATTATGTCACATATAATTTATATTGAAAACGTGAATTTATCTTTTAACTAATTTAATAGATTTTAACACTAAAGAAGGAGAGAAATTAATTTCTAAAGAAAAACATATTCAGAATCAATTTAACAAGTTCTAGAATGCCAGCACAATTCCTTATTTTTGATGTGGCTTGATCAAGCTATTATCTCTTCATTTTCTTACTATAATAAAATCTCACCTTAGGTATTACCTAAAATGATACATAATAAGCAAGCTTTAATTAAAACAATTTAGTTTTAAATTTAATAAAAATAATGAATTAAATAATATTGACTAAATTGTAATAAATATATTTTTAAAAGTTTCATAAATATAAATATGGTACATTTATAAGTATAATATATGTACATGTTGAGGCAAAAAGAGTTGAGAATTGCTGAGTGGCACTAGATAGTGCCAACTACAAATTGCCACTGAAGTGATTAAAAATTTGTCTTATTTGGTTTGACAATTTAATGAATGAAATCTTTGGACTTGGTTATGTACTGTTTCATTTAAGATATTTTGGTCTATATATGGAAATCAATCTTTGGCATTCGAAGATTGAATTTGATTCATGTGAATCAATTAAAGTCCTTGGAATGTGGAGATTTGATCAAGATAATGCTGCTAATATTTAGAGAGCATATCTTCGAGTGTTTTTATTTTTATTGTTATTTACGTAATAACTATTTTCAAAGAGTTACTTTGTATTCACTTACACTCTATGTTAATTAGCAAGCTAAATTGGAATATACGCTTTGAGGCTTATATAGATTTTGTAATGAGAGCTTATTTAGTGCATTCTAATTTGTTCATTAAGGAACTATTTTATGAGAGAGTGCAAACAATTATTGTAAACATTGTTGAAGTGTTGATTGTCCAAGTTCTCAATAGAGGATTTGGAGGTGAGAGTTCTTTTTTTTTTTTGGTACAAGAAGAAGGATAAAAACCATAACTAGGCAAGGCGAGGCTATTCCAGAGCAATCATCGCGTAGCAGTTGAAGAACTTCATCCGGTGGTTGCATGTAGATATACTGACCCAAAGGTCTTGAAGACAACATTGATGCCAAACCATCAACTATCGGTTACCCTCTCTAAATACATGTGTAACTTGAACCATCCAAGATAGTTGGAATAGAGTGTGATTCATTGTTGTATTATGGATTAAAGATAGTGGAATTACTCGTTGAACTAGGCTCCACAAACATAGAGAAATTGAACTGCGTAAACAAACTTTGGTGTTATTTCTATTTTGTTTAAACAGTTTTTTATAGTGCCAAGCCATAATGGCCATTGTAGTCTAATACTTCCATTACATTTGTTATTTTAAGCAAATAAATAACTTAATGTAACAACAATACAAATCTATGTAAAATAAAATTAATATAAAGCATAATAGATGAAAATCAACAAAAGTCAAACCAAATAAAAAGGAACTAGACAAAATACACCCATAATATAAACAAAAGCCGAGACTAGAAGCCCACACATGTACAAGTACACATAAATAAACTCAAACATGAGTATTGAAAACCAAAACCTTTTAACTTTGTCATTGATAATTTTAAAAATATTTACAAACATGGGTTAACGGATCCTTAATATAAATTAAACTTTGATGATGATCATGATGATGTGTTTTTTTTCCCCAAACCAGGTAACCAGTGTCAAACTGTCGACGCAAGACTTGTGTTTGCATTGCAGCCTTTGGATAATTTTATTTTACTATGAAAATGTTACTAATTATTTTATAATTTCT
Source organism: Gossypium arboreum (assembly GCF_025698485.1). NCBI lineage: Eukaryota > Viridiplantae > Streptophyta > Magnoliopsida > Malvales > Malvaceae > Gossypium > Gossypium arboreum. The sequence goes on from NC_069081.1 coordinate 7,499,801, forward strand.
ACTCTTTGATTTGATCAGATTTCAACGTCTATGATGATACATGCAACTTAATTGTACATGTAATGATTTGACTTTACTCGGATTGGAGAAAATATTATTTTTAAAGAAGAAAATCCTAAGTAGTATTTTTAAAGATTTAGCCTACAGTTTTATGTTCTAAATAGATCAATAATGAATATTTCTTTTTACATCTTTCTCAATTTTGGTGATACATTATGATGTATCATAATAAAACTGCCAATGGCAAGTGACGTAATATATAAATAACAATTAAAGAGTAATTTACAAAATTGAGGTAATCGAGAACCAATCACTTCTTGAAAACGGTGACATTTGAAGAACAAAAAAAAATATATATCAATTTAAGAACTGCCACTTCTCTCTGTGGCTTGGCTTGGTTATGAAAAATTTTAAACCAAAGTAAACAAACTCAAATTCCAAATATTTTGATTCGATCTGATTTGTTAGGGTTAGATTTTCTTTGAAATCAAGTTTAGAGTGGATTAAGTGAAATTTAAAAAATAATCGAGTTGACCAGATTTGAAGTAAATCTATTCCTTCTAAAATATTTATAAAAATACTCCTAATATGTATATATACACATTAAGTTTTTACTTTCTATAAATAAATATATTAAGTTTTAACTCTAAACTAAAAAAAATTAATCTTATTTGCTTCAAAATTAAAAATGTATCCTATTTACTTCAAAATAAAAAATAAAAAAAATAAATTAATTTCTAATCGAGTCGGGATGAAGTCAGGTCTTCTATTAGAATTTGAGTTTAGGTTTAGAACAAATTTTTTTCTTAAGAGTCGAGGTCGGGTCAAAATCAAGACGGATGAATCAAGTTTCGAGTTAGGGTTCGGCAAAAATCCGCCCCTTCCCACTTCGTTGCCATCCCTAAAGGATGGGTGGAAGGATGGTTGGGTTGAAACTCGGTCACCAGTTTTACGGTTGGACAAAGGTCATTTGTCCTTGGGCTCCGTTCAATATTTGTTTTATCCTCTCTTAGGTTAATGTAGTGTTTGTCCCTGTACTTCTACTGAATGTGTGATGTGATATTTGTACAAATAAAATTAGATAAATTCCAAAATTGGTTACTTATGTTCGCATAATTTTACGTTTTGGTTATTAAACTTTAATAAATTAATATATGATCACTAACGTTTTTGATTTGTTATGTTATAGCCATTGAGCTATTAACTTTTATTAAGAGTGTAACGACAGACTGATGTGACATGCTGTTAGCTTTGACTTTCAAATATTTTGATTTAATAAAATTAATTTTAAATCTCTTAATAAAAATTTCACTATATACATTAATTATATTTAAATTTATTTTCAAGTGTTACAAACTCAAAAATAAAGTTTCAAAATGACTTGAACTTTTTACAAATGTGTTTGAGTACCCCCCCCCCCAAGTCCTTTAAAAAGTTTCTAAGCCTTAAAATTGAATTTTTCAAGCTGTATCATGAGACACAAGACCATATGTCTCAAGATAGAGAACTTTGAATGTAAATTAAGCTTCAAGTGACTTCAATCTCGAGACAATTTAAGTTTTGTCACAAGAAAAAAGCTTGTTTTTCTTGAGACAGAAAACATTAAAGCTTAGGGTTTGCTTCAAGGGAGCCATGTGTCAATACAATTGTGATTTTGTCTTGAGACATATTGCAAAATGGCTCGAGACATACCCTATCCTATATTAAGATAATATGCTCCAAAAATCAATTTGTTCTTCCTATCTCAAGATAATCCTCCTATGTCTCGAGACATAGACTTGCCAGTTGCAATAAATGCACGAAATTAATACTCTCAATGGTTAGAAATGCTGTAATGACCCAGTTTCCAGTGGTGTCGAAAAAAAGCGATTTCGGGACTCCGTTTCCATAAACCTATCCCGTAAATCTTTTTATAGATGAATTGAGTTTTGGACAAGTAATTTAGTCGAATTAGGGCTTAATTGAGGTCTGGGGACTAAATCGTAAAGTTCAATCACTGTAGACTTGTAATTAATAAATGGCTCAAGGATTTAAATTTCAATTAACCAAAGATCTAAAATAACAATTAGACTATGTCAAATTTAGATGTAGTGGATGATATAATTATATAATTTAGTTAAAATAAAGTTTAACTAAACTAAAGCAAGGTTAATTATGCTAATTAACCATTTAAATTTTATATATATATATATATATATATATATATATATATATATATATATATATATATATGCATGTTCGTAGGGAAGGCAGAGAAATACATCTTCTCCACTTGAATCAAAAGAAAGAAAGAAGAAGAAAACTCCATTAGGCACCTTTAAGCTTTCAATACATAAATTGGTTAGTGCAATTAAGTCTTTTTTCTTGTAATTTTTATTTTTTGAGGTCATGAGAGCTTGATTTAGATAGTCCATGTACCAAATTGTAAAAATGTTAAAGTTTTAAAAGTTTCCATTTTTGAGAATTGAAATTTTTAGGTGTTAAGTGGATATATTTTAAGCTTAGTTGTGAAAAAGGACTAAATTGTAATGCTAATTAATAGTTTTGTACATTAGGGACCAAACCAAATAAAATGTAAAATTGATTGTAAAAATGAGAAATAGGGGGTCCGTAATGAATAATGGTGAAATTAGATTTTAATTTGGAGCTTAAATTGAAAGTTAGGTTAGTCCCAATTTTAGGGACTAAATTGAATAAAATATAAAATTTGCATAAATTGATTGTGAATTGGCTGATTATTGGTAGTGCTATATGTTTATGTTAGTCTACAGCTAATATCGACCCAGATTTGTTGGGAGGGAAAAGAAAATGCAAAGCCGTCAACGAGTAGCTTGAAAATTTCAGTTTATATTTTTATAATTCAAATTACTTTAATTGTTTCATATTTATATTATTTAGCATGGTAAGATATGAAAGTAAGCTGAGATTGGTTATTTGAATTGAATTGGTACGATTGTATTAAGATAAAGGACTAAATTGAATAGAATTGAAAATAATATAATTTGATGAAAATATGAAATTGGTTTTGAATTATGATGACTTGTGTTATGCTATATGTATATATTGATGAATTGGTTGGTGAATTGGAAATATGAAATGCAAAATTAAGCTATATTGTTTGTTGGCATGCCATATGATAGATTGTATGGGTCAACCTTGCATTTTAAAACTTTTATAATTTGGTCTTTTTTTGACCTCAGATTACTATTTGAGCTTTTTTAAGCTCGTGTAAGACCCAATAATAATTGTATATTATATCAAATGCATGTTTTGATTGCATTTATTCATGAAATAGCATAAACTGTGATTGATCACCGTTGCTTCGACAACGAATGTGACATCTCGTAACTCAGACCCAACGATCAAATCGGGTATCGGGGTGTTACAAACTCCTTCCAATGAATCCAAAAATCACTGAGAGATATAAATATGGTTCAAAGACACTTATGTGAAGGCAAGAAACAAGCTTACAAAGATCAAGAACAAAAATCCAATCATTTCTTTTTGTTATTCTTATTTTCACTTGTACACACTTGTGAGTTCAATTGTAATTCATTCTTTCAAGTGTTGTCTTCTATTGCGAGAGAGTTTAATTTTTGTACACACTTAAATCACTCCCACGCCTCGTACAGTGTTTCGCCCTCAATCTGTTTGAAATTTGCAATATCACATCTGAGCTGGATACTTCTACTGATGGGAAAGAATTTATGTAAAAAAAAAAATTAGCTAAATCATCCCATGTAGTGATCGAACCTGGTTCCTGCAAATCAAGCCAATCATATGCATTATCACACAATGAAAAGGGGAACAACTGAAGACAAATAGGTGACCTCGTTATATTTAAATGTGTTGTAAAGTTGAAGGAATCGTTTTAAATGCTAATTGGGATCCTCCATCATGTTGCCTCAGAACTGCAAAGTGTTTTGGATCATCTATATAGTAGCCATCTTGATCTCAAAATTATTAGCGTTAATCACTAATCTCTCAATGCTGCCTCGCATGACATCTGGAATTGGTAGTCCATAGTCACGCAAAGCTCTTTGTTAAGCCATCAGTGGCTCTCCTCAGATTTGTGCTTGTGGTTCAAGTGGATTGTCAAATAATGGATTTTCCTGTGGTAAATCAACTATCACATATGGGTCATTTTGCATCAATTGATAGTTGCGTCTAAAAAATCGCTTCGGACCAGAATATGGCCCAATTAGAATGCTTCCACTTCGGGTTATACACTAAAATCAAAGACAGAGAATAAAATAAAAGTTACAATTAAAATTAGAAAATATAAAAATTGTATCTATAATTTTTAATTTTTCTATTTATGCTACTAAATGCAGAAAATTAAATTAAATTTAATGTCAAAACCTCATCGACAATGGCACCAACAACTTGACTGCCGCCAAACGTGCAAACATTTGGATTGAAAATACTACAGCAAAAAGATATATAATAAAGGAGCGGTGTCCACAAATATATTGGTCAAATTATAATATAGTTTGTTAATAATGAAACACTTGGTAAGTATTCTGAGGATCGTATCCAAGGGAGGATGAATTAAACTTGATATTATTTTCTACTAGGTCTAAATAATAATAACTAAAAATTATATTACGAAAAATAACAATAAAATCTAATATCATAAAAATAAAACAAATTGACTTCAAAGAAATTAACAATTAATGAAATCTCTAATAACAAGTAGAATATTAACTTGCTTCAGAGTTTGTAATTAACTTCAAAACTTGGGTTTTAGTGAATTAGCTAATAACTAACCAATTATTACTTTTCGACCTCTAACTGATTAATTAATCGGTAGAAACCCACTTATCTTTTGACCTCATAGTTTAAAATTGGGATAAATTACAAGGTGCTCAATAGACTTATCCTTTCGACCTATCTACCTAGATTACTTCCTAGGGTTGTCAAGCCTAGGGTTTAAGCATGCACAATTTAAGCCAACTAATTTTAAGGTAAATCCTCGTTTTTATGTTAACTACTACCACGTCTGCTCGTTAATCTTCCTAAAGGAATTAGCCACTCATGAATCTAAATATCATTTTCCCTAGAAATGATTCAATCATGCGAAACACACAAATTAAATTAAAACGAGAGGAAGAAAGAAATTGATCCATTTGATAAGCTGGATGTGCTTGATTCTGTGAATTCCTTTAATAGTTAGCAAGATGTCGATGTTGAAAAGCGAGAAGCGAAAGAAAAATACTAAAACGCTTAATAATAAATGCTTGGACTTAAATTGAATCCAAGTTGAAGAACAAGAAATAAATTATTTTTGAAAATAAAATAAAACCTAATTGAAATCCTAAGTATAATTAAATCTACTAGATAAAACCTAAAAACGACTTCCCAATTAGCCTCCCATAGCTTAGCATAAGTTTTGCTATTTGTAGGCAAAGTTAGCTACTTAATTAGGTCAATTACAAGCTTTAATTATGTTAAATATGGATTGTACGGACGAAAACACCATTAATTAATTTTTTCTCTCCATCTTATGTGTGTCACGACACACAAATTTGAATCTCACATCTGGAGTTCATTTCACTGTGTTGCAACCCTGAAAGCTCGTGTTGCGACCCGATTGCTATTTCTAATGCTTTTAGGCTTGAAAATAGGTGTCTTGCACACTCAATGAACTTGTTAAAACTATGTTAAAACCTATATTAGCCCAATAGGTCAACTAACTCAAATTTATTGCGTAAAAACACTTATTTTGTAAGAAATTAAATCTAAGCTAATAAAACTAAAAATGCGTAGAAACTATGTAAAATATCTAAAAAAAAAACAAGCTCGTTAAGTGCCAAAAAATACCTAATCTACCACTACAAATTATGGCAGGTCAATCATGTGTTCTAAGTAATGTAGTTGGTGCAAGAAACGACTTTATCCAAATGAAATATATGTTAGAGGACTACTCAAAATGTCACAACATTGAAGATATAAAGTCACGATATTGAAGCTAAACATGCACCTGGGAGGAGAGTTTCGAGAAATATCAATATTGCATGTGGATTGTGGCTAAATTTGTGACATTGAATACTGGAGGTCGCAACATTGACAAGTAAAGTTGTGACATTCAATAGATAAAGTCACGACACTCACGATAGTAGCCAGAGGTGAAAGTCGATCACAACATTGCAGCGAAGTGACGACACTAAGAGGCAAAATTGCGACACACTAGCCATCGTATAAAGACTCGAGCAAACTGTCAGGAAAGCCGTGACACTGGACCTATGGCATTGTGGCATTGAAACTCAACGAACCTAAAATTTGAAGGGGCGCTTCAGTCTACACGATCGAAAATTTAAGTGTAACTTAAGGTAAAGTTGTTCAAATTAGGTCAAATCTTAAAATTAGTATAAATACTACTTTATGAAGATGATTAGGGGAACTTTTTTATAGTTAGTAGTTGCTAAGTAGTTTAGTTTTAAGGATTCTCTACAAAGTTGTTATTTTGATTTTAGTTTTCCAACAATTGTAGACTTGCAATTTCGTTCATTATTTAGATAAATTAATTTTTCATTAATTTTGTTCATGTGGATTATTATCATCAAGAGTGATCAAACAAATCCATCTATGAGAATTTTTTTTTTGCTCCAACACAATCTCCATAATTAGAATCCACCAATCAACTATTAAGCATCTTTAAACCCTTTTAATTATTTATTGTTAAATCTATTAAGTGGCTTATGAGTTAAGTGGGTATGGTAGAATTGTGATGAGTAGTAACTAAATTTATCGAGAAGTTACTTAATTGGAGTAGGAGTGATTAATCAAAATTAAGGTTTAAATTGAATAATAGGACTGAATTGAATAAAGGTAAAAACCTAGAATTGACAACTTTAGGTGAAAATTTAGGTAAAGGAGACCAAAAAGAGACTTTACCCGGAATCGATTCAATTATCCTATTTAGATCCATCAGGTCGAAAGATAAATTGGGCTAAATAATAAATTGGTAAAATTATTGGCCGAAAACTATTAATTAGACTAGTTAAGAAGTTATCGGTAAAAATCCTTAAGTTGAGATTAATTGTGACCATGAAAATTCATGAACTCCTGCTTGTCAGTCTTGCATAATTTGTTTGCAATTTTTGTCATTTTTACAATTAGGTCCTTTTTAGTTAATAGTAAGTTTTTCACCTGTATTTTATTATCAGTCGTGCTATAATGATTAGATAAATAGCTATTTAGACTTCCCTTTGCACGTTCTTTACTTTTGTTTAATTTGACTTTAGTTTATACCTTCTTGGGTACAATCCTCAGAATACTTCTATATTTCATTGTAATTTAAACTATGCTACAATTTGACCTGTATACTTGCAGTACACCACACTTCTTTATATTTGTTTAGCATCACTTTGAAAGTAGTTTTTTAGTGTCTTTGGTTTTTTCATTTTGCTATTTTATTGGATAATTTTGTGACACTTTTCTATGTATTATTTGGAGAGATTTGTTTGAATGAAAGTGAGGTATCTTTGGGGAGATTGATTTGTAACCATTTTGGACCATTTTGGTCAACGGGGCTGCAAATATTTGTGTGCGTAAATGGTAGTTTGGGCTTTAGCCAATAGTTGAGCTAGATGAATTCTTGAATAGATCACCAACTTTGAACTTACAAGAATCGCTTAATTGTAATCAATGTAATTAATTAAGAATTAAGCAAAATTAGCATAAAGGTAAGAAATAAAAAAAGAGTTATTGAGGATGTGAAAGTCTGATAACAAACACAAGATCTTCTCGCCCCATACCGAATAAAAGCCAACCCTACTCCAAGAGAAGAACCAAACCCACCCCCTTAAAACAAAATCCAAAACAAATACCATACTTCATCTTGGCTCATTCTTTCACAACACCATCTCTTTCTCTCACCCTCATTTTCTTTGTTTTCTATCTATATATGGAAAGCTAAATGAAGATGAAAAGAATGGTGATTTGGTTTACTGCACAGTGGAGATCAATTTGTCATTTATTATTTAGTAATGGTTAGATAATGGAAGAAGAAGAAAAGAAGGAAAATAAAGAAAATAAAAGAATTAAATTAAATTAAATTGTTGAAAAAGAAAATATATATAGGGACTTTTATTCTACTTCTTCTAAAATTTTCTTTTAATATAAACATAATATGCCACGTCACTAGTTACATTGTTATTGATAGTTAACTGATTAAAATGTAATAAATCAATAATATTAATTATTATATCATAACTTTTAAATTGTAGTGACTAAAACAATATTTAAACTATATAAATGATTAAATAAGTAATTTATCCAATAAAACAATTAAAACTCTTTTTCCTATGTCATAGAAAACAAAAGGTTTACTATAATTAATATTATTAAAACACATGTGAATTCATGTGTAGTGTCAAGAAAAAGAAGATTCACTAATTTAATTACATGAAAGGAATAATACATGTATGAAATTGTACAATTTTTTACAACGCTTCTTTTTTTTATCTTTTGAGGCTCAAATGTAAAATTATTGCAACACTTGTACAAACACAACTTTACGATATAAAAGATTATTACCAATAACACAGTAACACTAAATTTCAAGAATTTAAGTGATATTTATTTTTGGATTATTATGAAATGATTTTTATTTGATGATTCAGTTAATCAAGTGATATGATGTGGAATAAAAATCTAAGTTTACAAAGGTTAGTGATGAATTATAATGATACTTTTCCCCGACATTTATGGGAATGTGGGCGTAGGTAAGAGGCAATTTAGGGTTATTATAAAAAGAGTCATCATCTTCATACTTGAGTTACCTTCCTTGGGGGGCAATTGGGATGCCAAGATTTAAAGAATAAAATAGTCTTTTTTAGGTGTAAGGACCAAAGCTAGGACAAGTGGTTTTAGATGTTAAACAAACTACACTAATTGACAACATAAAGCAGAAGATGTTATAAGTAAACAGCATGTAATCGATACAACCATACTCATTTCTACTTATTTACGTTATTTGGGTACCATTATACTTAACAATTGTGTAGAACTAATTAATATTTTAATGTCAAAGTTGAGCATTTGGGTTTTAAAATTTGTTTTCTTTCTCAATCTGTTATACATTAAATTATGCTATTGGACTTCAGCAGTTCGATTAATGTAGTGGTTGATATTTGAATATTCATTTGGAGCCATAAGGGTTATTGGGTTTGAGGTGCCAATTAATTTAACAATTCTGCTCATTTAAATATCTATTGTTTTGGGTAATCAGCAATGCTTAACAGATGCCTTTTAAAAAGTATTTTTAAATTTAAATGCACAAGTTATTGCATTTTAGAGTTAAAAAAGAAGAAGGTATTTTTAACTCTTATTTATAATTTAATGTATTTTATCTGAATTTATTGAGTCATAAGTAATACAGAACAGACTATTTGTGAAGTTAAAATTGTTTTTCAATTCAAACCCAATAGCTATTGTGTTTGAAAAAAAACCACTTTTGGAGTCAAAGATATTTTTAACTCTTATTTATAATATAATGCATTTTATATAATATTTATATTGAATCTGAATTTATTGAGTCATAAGCAATACAAAATAGATTATTTTAAAGTTAAAATTGTTTTCAATCCAAACCCAAAAGCTATTATGTTTGTAAAAAAACACTTTTGGAGTCAAAGATATTTTTAACTCTTATTTTTAATCTAATATATTATCTAATATTTATATTGGACCTGAATTTATTGAGCCATAAGCAACGTAAAACAGACCATTTTTGAAGTTAAAATTGTTTTTCAATCCAAACCCAAAAACTATTGCCTTTTTTACAAAAAAAAAAACATTTTCGGAGTCAGAATATTTTTAACTCTTATTTAAAATTTAATGTATTTTATATAATATTTATATTGGACCTAAATTTATTGAGCCATAAGCAATGCTAAATAGATAGCTTTTAAAATCAAAATTGCTTTTGAAAAGTGTGTTAAATCTAAACACAAAAGCTATTGCATTTGGAGAAAAAACAATTTTGGAGTCAAATGATATTTTAACCCTCATTTATAATCTAATGTATTTTATATAATATTTATATTGGGTATACAATTATTTTTTATCGAAATTTATTCCAACTATATAATATTTTGTATTTGAAATTATAATGATTGTATTTTGATATTTAAATTATTGTTTATATATTCAAATTAAATTTTATAAATAATTAATATTATTTTCTTAAAAATATTTAAATTTTATATTTCATATATTAAAATAATAATGAGATTCAATAAATTATTTTTTTATATTTTTATTAAGTTATCATAATATTAAGGAATTTGAACATCATTTAAATGCATATGTTTTTATTTTACAATATCATTTCTAAAATGAATATTTTATTTCTTAAAAGTACTTTTGATAGCAATATTAAACACTTAAATCTTAAACCAAATTTTTTAAAAATGCTTTTTCATCGTGCTTCTCAAATACACTTATAAAACAATGCTAAAGTAGTCATTAGTCCAATTTCAGGTTTAGGGTAGCCATCGCCAAGGGTTTATTTTTAAGGGTATAAAATGTTTTTCATTTTTCCCAAAAAGTTAATCTCTATGTTTCTTTCATGGAGTCTAGAATATGAATTTGATTCTGAATCAAGATCCTTGGAATATAACAAGTAATACAATTTTTTGAAAGCCTTTGCACTTAAGTTTTGTAACGAAACAAGATATAATTTTTTTTGAAAAATTTTAAATTCGATATGTCTGATTCTCACTTTTTGAATCTATTACAACATACAAGTCTGGGGTGGCTTGTTGTGGCAATTTACAACATAGGGATACAAGTATGGCAAGGATGTTTGAATTGGATCAGTCGGGGTATCGGTCCAAAGAATGACTTTAAATTAGTTAGATTGAAAATAGGTACCGACCATTTGAGCTAGCTAAAGAATCAGTTGAAATGGTTTTTTTTTTTAATTTTTAATAATTTTTTAATCAAATCGAATGGGTGGCTTGATCTGTTCGACCATCGATTCGGTTTAAAAACATTGAAGTTTAATGGATGGAGAATGTTAAGAGTAGAGTTTTGGTAGTTGATAGTTGCTTGCCTCCCTTTTTAAAGGAAGAAGGGCTTGAAGTGGGACCTTACCTCATGGGGTCTCTTTATTGAGTCTAAACCTAAGCTCGTTTTAAGGTGTGCATTGGATTTGACCTTCTTAGGGATTGGTGAACTTGGGAAGTTGGGATCATCAAATGAGATTGGACTTGATGTGATGGTTGTCCTTGATGGATTTACAGTGATGTTATTGTGGCATATACTTTATTCTAAAGGTGTACGGGAATGTTCTAGTGTCATGGGCCTCAGATCGAAACCCGTGACCATTGAACACAAAATGTCTCATAGAGGTCAACTGATTAAATATGGCTCATTTGACCTGCTTGATTTGGCCCGATTCGTGGAACTCATGGAGAAAAACATTGGTGGCCCAGTTAAGCACTCTAGTAAAACTAGAGTTACTAGGGTAATTAATGTAAATCATAATGGATAAAGATGTATAGATTTTAAATTCCTCAGGAATCTCATTTTGCAGATAGACACTAATCTCACTCATTGATATAGTTAAATCTATATCATTAGATCTAGGGGAGCTCAACTATAAATAGAGGCTCTCCTCCTCATTTGTAATTGTCCTATTGCATCTTATTGTATTCTATTCTTAAGTTAAAATATATATATTGAAAACATTTACTCAAACAGAGAAGAGCTTGGAGTGGGACCTTGTCTCATGATGATTTCTTTATAGAGTCCAACCTTAGGCTCGTTTTAGTATGTGCATTGGATTTGACCTTATTAGGGATTGGTGAACTTATGGAGTTGGGATCATCAAATGATATTGAACTTGATGTGATAGTTGTCCTTGATGGATTTATAATAATGTTACTATGGCATATGCTTTATTCTAGAGATGTAAGGAAATGTTCTAGTGTCACGAGTCGCTGATCAAAACCAATGACCATTGTGCACGGAACGCCTATGGAGGTCAATTGATTAAATGGGCCTCATTTGACCCACTTGATCTGGCCCAATTCATGGAACCCACAGAGAAGTGTAACACCCAAAATAGGGCTTAGAAGTTTTAAGGGTATTTTATGGATTTTAGCCTTAGAGTGTTCCGAATTTTGCGACATGGTATATCGATAATATTTTCGATTGTGATTTTTATAAAAATGAAGTCAAATTTTGAAAAAGGTGTTTAAAAGATCATCAATTTTGAAATAAGGATTGATTTGTAAAATGATCTAAATTGTGAGTTTTTAAAAGGCAATTAAACCAAAATTTTAAAAACACGCTATTTTCCCCTCCATTTATATTAAGGTCATGATAGTTTCTCCTTCATATTTTAGTGTTGAAGCCCCTTGAGTTTCCTAAGTACAAATCTTCCAATTTTGATTCCTAAACTTTATTCCTTTGATTTCTATCATCTTCCTAGTCATAAACCTCCATAGAAGTTAAGAGAAACACCCAAAAACCCCATAGTTTCCTCTATTATCAAGCTTGTGGGTTTTTCGAGTTTTTGATCAAACGCTCGATTTTTCATCATCTAAGATAATGATTCAACTATTTATAAATGTTATTTAGTCTTTAAAACCAAGTTTTTAGCCATTAAACCGCATGTTTTGAATAAAAGCAAAAAATTGGCTTGTTAATGGTGGATTTTAGGATTTCGATTAAAAATGTTGTTTGAAAGTGTTTTTCAATTAGTTTGGACATGATTAAGAGGTTTCTAAAATTACTTAAACTTAATTTGAAGTTTCGTTAAAGATTTTTTGAGGTTTAATGAATTTTTGAAAAATAGCCAAAACCATGTCGAAAAAAGTCGATACCATGAATTGAGTAGTTTTGTATAGTTTAAAGGTTGAGAATTAGTCGTAGGTGATTAAATAGATGAATGAAATTGGTTTTAGGTGAAAAGATTAAGTATAGACCAAGATATTCGAATTTTAAGTTTTCTATGTCGAAGATTTTGGTCAAAAGAGAACCTAACTTAAGCTTGTGTTTTTGGATTGTTTGAAGTGAGTATTTGGATAAATGTTGATTGTATTTTTGTTTGATTTACTTTGTTGAAGCGTCAGAATCGATAGGACGTTCTGCAAGTAGAGAAAAAGATAAGAAAAAACTAGTTTGAGCTTTTGGCTTTTTGGCTTGTCAAGGACTTAGTTATCAATGGCTGGGATCCAACTTATGTTGTGAATTTTCTACGGCTTGTGCAAGAAGCATCTAATAATGCTATTATAAACAATCCTAACCTACAACTTGTGCGAGTAAACCCAAGTGATACAGATCGAGTGCTAGTCAGGGACCTAGTTATCGATGATTGAGATCTAGCATATGTTGCGGATTCTTTATAGCTTGCGCGAGCAGCATCAGATAACACTTATATGAATAATCTTGACTTACGTCTTGTGTGAGCAAACTCGAATTATACAACTTGTGTGAACAAATCAATCCTGTTTATCCAAAATTAATTTACTATAATTCTTTGGGCGAAAATGGTAGTAAAACAAAAGGGAAATGATGGGAAAGATTCATAATGAATTTAGTTGATATGTTTATAAAGGTCATGTTGAAATAGCATGGAATTATTTGGTATGGTTGTACACATATGTGATTTGAATACTTTGATCGTATTATATCAATGTACTAACTTGTTGGTTATGTTGTAAACATGTACAAGAGAGCTTAGAGATGTCAAAGAAACGTATGTTATGCATCTTTGCGTTTCTATTTATTAATTTGATATAAACCTTAGGTGAATTAAGTTGATTTTCTTATGAACTTACTAAGCCCTCAAAATGCTTACTGTTGTCTTCCTTTACTTGTAGATTGTTGATTGTGGAGTGTGACGATCGGATCTGTAACAACCTGTTTTTTAGTGGTGTCAGAAACAGTGGTTTTGGGATCACAATTCTGATGAGTGAGTACCCAAATATTATTATTTAATATTTACGATTCAAATACAGTGTTATACTGGATTTTGATTTGATAAATTTTGCTAATTGGACGGTTAATTAAAATAGAAGTGGTTTGGTCCTTAAGTCAATGGTTTTGGAAAATAAGGTATTGAGAGCTCGTTTATGTAAATCGGGAAAAATATTTACAAAGTTATTATATGGGTGAATTACATTTTGGATAAATAATTTTGACGAATTAGTAGTTAATTAAGGTATAAGGACTAAATCGTAAAAACTTTAAAAATTAATCGGTATTGATTTTTATTAGTTAAGATGCTTAGTTAATAAATGCTTAGAGATTAAAGTGTCAATTAATCACTTTTTAAATAGTGGTGGACGGTGGTCTATAATTTTTAAGTGGCAATTTCATTAAAATAATATTTTATTAATTTAAATTATATGTTAAAACAATTAAAAAGAAAGGAAGCCATCCTTATCACTATTTACCATCTTTCTCACGAAGACTAGAAAATAAAAGAGATTTGAAAACTTCTAGTTTCGGTCAAACTTGGAAGCTTTGCATGGTGAGCTTTTTCTCACACATTTTTAGTAATTTTTATATTTTTGGGATCGTTCTAATTCAGAACCGTGTTTTTTTTAATTATTAAAGTTTAGAGATGTTGTCATTATTGAATTGTGGAGTTTTTAGTGTTGAAATAATAGCTTAGAAATTTAGAATTGATAAATGGATTAAATTGTAAAAATTGAAAGTTAGTTTTGTTCATATGGATTAAAATGTAAAATTGAGTTGAATTTTTGTAATTGTTGATAATGGACAACTTTAACAGTATGTATTAAAAATTGGTTTAAAAATTGGAGTTTGAATTTGGAAGTTACATGTGTTTTGGTATAATGAACTAAATTAAATAAAATGTAAAAGTTTAAGGACATTCGAATAATAAAATTAAACTGATATATACTTATAATAGGGTGATATAAGATGTTTAAAATTGATAAATTGAATTGAATTATTGAATAAATAAAAATTAAACCAAATTAAAGATAATTAGGAAAATAGAAAATTTTGCTAATTAGTTCATAGAGAAAGAAATTGGACCAATTGAAGATAAATGGGGTCTTTCAGATAAATCTAATTTGATAAAAAGGAGGAGAGAGAACCTTTAAAAATAATTTGACCAAATTGAAGATAATTGGGAAAATTGGACAAAATTTACTAATTAGTAAAATGAAAAAAATTACTGATTAGTCCTTGGATTAGAAATTGGACCAATTAAAGATAATTGAGGTCTGTCGTATAAATCTAATTTGATATAAAGGAGGAGAGAGAACTTTTGGTGCCTTACTAAAAGAAATGTTATTTATTGACAAAGTCTTATATTGACGGTTTGAATCTGTTAGGGTAAATAATTTACACAACGGATTGCATCAATAATTTAGAATACTTTACCGACGGACCAAATTAATCGTCGGTTTAAATGATAATATTTGACGGACAGCAGCATTCTGTCAGTATAAGTTTGGCCGTCGGTAAAGGTATGGATTGAGAAAGGCCGCACCGGGCCGGAAATATTTTCCTTTAATAAATTTTTCTATTTTTTATTTTTTAAACATGTATACCGTATAAGCATTAAAAATGACATGACATTTTCTTTTACACTATTTTTATTTTCGCAAATGTACAAGAACCAAAAACTTGATAATAATAATAAAAAAAACAAAAATACGTCTAAAAGTAAAACCCCAAATCACCGCCCGCTGTCTCTTCTTTGCCGCTGGAGCGTCAGTTTCGTCCTCGTCGGTGTGCTTGCTCGTTGGTGCCGCCCTTGTATGGTTCTTCTCTGCTGGTCGAACTTCAATTTCTTCTCTCTTGTTGTGGAGTACTTCATACGCGGGATTGACGAAGGTGAAGTATTTAGTCCTTTTGTAACATTCTAATTAATCGAATCTGAATGAGTTAAAATTCTGATGTGTGATTTCAGTCGGCGCTCTTCAATTTCCTCTATTGTATACGCCGGCCATTGCAAAAAAAAAAAAACAACAACAACAACAAAGAAATTGAAAGATAAAGAGGAGGGAAAACAGTTGATTTCTAACTAGGCTGTTTTCGATTTTTTCCTTCTTTCGTCTTCGAGTATTAAAATTTACTGTCGTATGACTTATTCCTTATTTCTTCTTTTTTGATGGAAATGCTGTCTTATGGCTTGAGTTTGTTTGATACATTTTTGCAAAATAATTGACTGTTTTGGGTGGCAACTGGCAAGGCAACAAATATAGTCACAATGTTATGGTTGTAAATTTAGCATTGGCGAAGTCGGAAGTAGAGTTGTCAATCTTTGTAAGAAAAAAATCGCTTTATTTTTTTAATCATGCGCATCTTCTCAGATGACTTCAACTTCTTGAACTTGATTCCTATCTCCACCAAGTAGAGTTCTCTGCATAAAAAATGGCTTGTTATGTTGGCTTCTTAGGAATTACTGTTATAATTTAGCAATTTGGTTGTCTTGTTATGTTGTCTGCTGGTGTACTGAGATGAATTTGATGCTGAAATTTTATCTGAATTTTGGGTCTCTAAGGGTGCTTGTTGTAATTGAATTTCAGTAGTTTTGTTTTGACAACACTGCTTTATTAATAAACTTATTTTGCTTTTCTAAAGCATGATACGTTTGTTTTTTAATCGGTTAAACAGAATTTTAATTGCTTATATGTATACATATCAGTGAATTATGAAGTTTGGTATTTTTTGTTATGCTAAGTTCTTCATTTTTTGGGTCAGATTTAATTTAGGTTTGCTTTAGTTTTGCGGGTTAGCTTCACAGCTTGATGACATTGAAAAATTATTCAAGTATTTTAGTGTAAAGTTTGGTTCTCTTCAAGGAGAGACGTGGAATTGAAAAGCTGGGAGTGTTGGCGATTGAGGTTAGTCTCTATTACTGTTATTATATTCTTTTCTACTTCTAAATTCAAAATCACCTAATACAGAATATGATTCTTCTTATTACTGTTTGTACTTTTAAATTTTCGTCACTTTTTATTATTAGTAACCTATTAACCTTTGATTCTTCTCCCGCTTTCTAAAATCTGTTAAGAAGTTTGATGTTTGATGTGATTTATAGTATATCATATTGTTAATGAATCAAATTATGTTACTTTTATTTAATTTTAGCTATAAAACATAGAAACCTTAATAAAAATAAGTATATTGGATATAGATTTTAATTTTTTATATCAAACCCAAGACTTGAGAGTGAATGAGAAATTTGGAAGAAGTTCTGGTGTTGTATTATGAATACCTTAGTTCAACCCATGTTGCAACCTTAGGAAAACAGGCACCCATCCAAAGACAAAAACTCCATTAGTCCATAGCAAAATGAGTCAGCTTGATGGTGGGTGCGACATTGTGGGAATCAGGCATTAATAAGAAGCCCATCCACTAATCCATATAAACTCATAACTTAATTCAAGGGTATTACTTTTTAAAAATAAATACTTAGAATTTTAATTTTATCTATTATTAATAATCAAATATATATAAATACATACTCATATATCTTGAAGTTATTAAACATTCTGTTTTACTCTTAATTGTAAGGAAAATTCCATGTTTATGCATAAACAAAAATAAAATTATGTAATGATTATCAATTTGTTTGACCGATTTATTATTTTAATGGATCTAACCTTTTTCTGAATATAAAATTCATTCAATCAATTTTGGTCATTTAGATTATTAGATACTCAAGATATTTAGCTAATGGTGCCTTCTTTATTTGGCTGGTGTCATGATTCGAAGTTGATGACGGTACCAATAAAATTCCCCACTGTTTGCTGCTAACTTTGTCATTTGTTCTGCAATTTTCCTCCAATTACTTGCTGCACTGAATAGCTGCCGCTTGCCTTCAAATAATGCCTGCTGTTAAAGACTTGTGGTAATTTGTTCAACACTAAATGTAACACCCTATGCCCAACCTAGTTGACGGATCCAAGTGCGAGAGGTCACATTTGGTTGCCAAAGCAACCTTGACTAACTCAATGCAACATTTCAAGTTCATCATGTAAATTGTCATTCAAATCAAATAAATCATTATCTATATCCAAAGACATGAATTAAAGATATAGAGTATTCTCATTTATCAAGTCTCGGGGTTACGTGGGTCGAAAACGGAGACGGGACTCAAATCCAAACTCAAGTATTAAAAAATCCAACAATGTGTCTCGTGACAACAAGTCTCAAGACAGAACTTCCTTATTTAAGTATTTTGCTTCGATGATGATATGTCTCAAGACATTGGGGTACAAGTTTTGAGATTATGCTCCTCTTTGTCTCGAGACACATTTTAACTTGTTGCTAATTTGAACCTTGAATAATAGCCATAGGTGGTTAATTAAGTATATAAAAAGACTAACTTGAACTTTGATACCACCTCCAAATTTTTAGTGGCTTGCATTTGTTTCTTAGCAGATCTAAAGGTCGTATTTGATAAACAATGGTTGGAATTACCTAAAGATCTAGGCTATTTGTAGTGCCATTTTTTGTGACTTGTTTGTTACATGTATTTATATTGTCATGACATATTTAAAAGCCAAGTATGAACTTATACCTTATTCTACTTTGTTTTGTCTTTAGTTTTAGATGATAGTTTACAAGTTAGTAAATAATTGACTTTATATATAATCAAACAAGTTCTTAACTCATACCTTACTCCATAATCTCCATTCTAAGAACCTTGGTATATATTGGTTGCTTCAATTAAGACTTCCAAGTAATTCCAATATATAAAATGATACTAATATTAATTTCTCAAAACTAATGAATAGTAATGGTCTTTAGTTTTCACCTATTTAGTTTAATTTTTATTTAATGGTCTTTAGATCACAACTAATTAACTAATTTGTAATGACCGTAATCCTGTTTTTCAGCATTTTATATTGAGAAGTTTTGTTCGATTACTTTATGGCATTGGCTTCATGAGTGATGGTAATTTGTTTAATTTTAATTATATGTTAGTGATGCTAAACGAAATTGAGATTGATTTTGATTTTTCATCCTTATTGATTGATCAATAGAATTGAAATAAGATTAGCATTGTCCTGGAACATGGCTATCTATGCTTTAAGGCTCTTTATTTCTCTTTTCAAGTATTTTGGTTCTCAAATCTAGAAATGATATGAGGTTTTTTCAAGCACATGAATAAACTAGAGAAAACTTAGAGAAAAATTGTGTAGGGTATAGAATAAATATATTTTGGTTAGTTCTGATGCATTACGTTTTGGTTAATAACTAATTGAGTATATATATGTACAGGTAGCACATATTAGAGCTCAAGGAGAGAAAACTTATGGTGCCTTTTTCAGCTGGAGACGGCGGCTGCCAGTGGTGGACAGCACAACTATTTGAAAAAAAATTGAAATATGGGGAACTCCTTATACCCGAGTTCCCAGAGTTCCCAGAATAGTTCACTGGTAGTCCAGCTGTTTGGTTAAATGCCTCACTGATATTAAAACTCAAATTTCAAGTTCTGAATTGCAAAAAGATGCTTGAGCTGGCGATGAGCATTAGATGGCCAAGATTTTTAACTCCAACACATCTCTCTCAAATTATATCAACTCAAAAGAACCCATTAACTGCGCTCCAACTCTTCAACCAAGCCCAACAAAAATACCCCAACTATCGTCACAATGGTCCCGTTTATGCCACCATGATCAACATTCTTGGGAAGTCTGGTCGAATTTTAGAGATGAAGCAAGTAATTGATCAAATGAAAGACGATTCTTGTGAGTGCAAAGACTCAGTTTTTGTCGGGGCTATCAGAACTTTTGCAAGTGCTGGAATGGTAAATGAGGCTGTCAGTCTCTTTAACAGCATTCCTCAATTCAATTGTGTCAATTTTACCGAATCTTTTAGTACCATTTTGGGAGTAGTGCTGAAGGAGTCTAATTTTAAAGCAGCATATAAGCTTTTTTTGGATAACTGTTGGAGGTTGGAAGTGAAATCTCGGGTGAAATCATTGAACTTATTAATGGAAGGGCTTTGTCAATTTAAAAAATCCGATCTTGCCTTGAATATTTTTCAAGAAATGGATTTCCAAGGTTGTTACCCTGATAGAGAAAGTTATCGGATTTTAATGAAGGGTTTATGTGATGATGGGAGGTTAGATGAAGCTATCCATTTGCTATATTCAATGTTTTGGAGGATTTCCCAAAAGGGTAGTGGTGAAGATATCGTGATTTATAGGATTTTATTGGATGCTTTATGTGATAATGGGAAGGTTGAAGAAGCTTTAGGAATTCTTGGCAAGGTTTTGAGAAAGGGTTTAAAGGCTCCTAACAGTCGTCAACAACGACTTGATTTAAGTAAATGTAGAGATGGGGAAGATTCAGAAGCTACTAAACGCTTGATTAATGAAGCCTTGATAAGAGGTGGAGTTCCTAGTATGGGTAGCTACAGTGCTATGGCCATTGATTTATATGGTGAAGGTAGAGTGGATGAGGGTGAGAAAGTGCTTGACGAAATGCGTAAGAGAGAGTTTTGGCCATCGTTGTCCATGTATGAAGCAAAGGCAGAAGCTTTGAGTAAGAAAGGGAGAGTTAGTGAAGTAGTGAAAATAATTGAAGAGGATATGAAAGAGGGAATATGTGTTCCAAGTGTCAGGTTGTATAACATTGTACTGAAATGCGTTTGTAATGCAGGGGATTCAGAAGTAGCTGTTGGATATTTGAAGAAGATGGCTAAGCAGGTTGGTTGTGTAGCTGACAAAGAAACATATAGCATTTTGGTGAATGGGTTGTGCAAAGATGGTAAATTTCTTGAAGCAAGTCGGGTTTTGGAGGAGATGCTGATCAAATCCCATTGGCCTGGTTCTGAAACTTTTAACATACTTATAAAGGGGCTTTGCTCAATAGGTAGGCAATATGAAGCTGTGATTTGGTTAGAAGAGATGGTTAGTCAGGGGATGCTGCCAGACATTTCAATATGGAACTCATTGGTTGCATGTGTGTTGTGTAAAATGGGTGACAGAGATTTTTGTTATGAGGGCAGTTTAACCCTGTAAGAGTATCTGTTTTCTCTCTTTCTAAGCTAAAATTGTATGGAACAAACGGATGGTGGGCAAAATTTCAGCAATAACTTGCATATCCTTTTACAATAAGAACCGTGAAGCAACCACTAGATCAAAAATAAAACTGGACGTTTGTTGATTTCTCCAAATCAGAAGTGATAAACTCATTTGCATGATTTGTCCATCAACGATAATTGATGATGCTAATTTCTCAGCTCTTTATTGACACGTGGAACTTAGTGAAATAAGCGATAACTCAATTTTCATATATACAAGCATGTTTTCTTTATGGATTACGTTTAAAATTGATTTAATATGTAATCTACAAATATAATTGTATCAAATTAAAGTTATATATCAAATTAGACCGTGCACTAATATTTTGATATTTATCTCTTTCCTTTTATAATATATTTTTTTTGAATGAAAAGATTGATATTATTAGCACACGGTTCGAAGTGTCAGGTGGTTACATCAAAATAAAGCAGAAAAGACAAATACCACTGGAACAAGTAAAATAATAAAAGCAAACAGCAAGAAAAATAAAAAAGAAACAAACCAAACGTCCAAAACCATAAATGCGCACATAAAAACGTTCTAAAAAACCACAAAAGCCAAAAACAAAACCCACTCTTCAAACAAAAAAGAGAGCACCCACAAATACCAGCCAAAAATAGCTTCATTCTCCTTGTAAAAGACGATTCAGATTTGAGAGGAAAACCCAAGTACTTTGAAACCAGTCATGGAGATTCAGAGAACTTTCTCTACTACAAAGCAAACTATGACAGTCTTTGATTCGTCTGCATCCAGCTCCTCCAATCCCTTTCCATAGACCGCGTTACTGAAGCCGAAACTCCATCAACCCCAAACCCAGATCTTTGGCTTCTTCGCCTTTCCACTGCCAGGGTATAGGCTGCATCATTAACAGAACGAGGAATAAAAAGGTAAACTACCTTTTCAAAATAATGTTCTAAATCTCGAATGTGATGGATAATAGGTCTGAGTATCGATTTATCTTCTACCCTTGCTTGCAGCTTTTTGATAACTGTCAAAGAATCCCCTTCTACGACCGGGCACCGAAAACCCATCATTCGCGCGAACAATAATGACCTTTCACATGCCCGTGCTTCAGCAATGAACGCATCAGCAACATCCTCTATCAAATAAGTTTCGGCTCCTCTAATTTCACCTCTAGAATCTCTGGCTAAAACTGCTATTGTAGAAGTTCTAGAATCTCTTTGAAAGGTAGCGTCAAAATTAATCTTGATGAAACCCAAAACTGGAGGCCTCCAATACCCTTTTATCAGAAAACCATCAGAACCACCGAGTTTCTCTTTGCAAAGATTTACTTCCTAAACGTAACCACGAATGAACCCAAGCACTTCCTGCAGAGAAAATTTGGCACCTTCATGAATCAATTGATTTCTCCTATACCACATGGTCCAAATAGAAATTGCAATAATTTGTTTGCTTTGATCATCCGCTGCAATAAAAGTTTTGACAAAGTGAATCTTGTAGTTGGAAGTGTTATCAACAGGAGCAGTTTTAATTTGAAAGGAAGCCCATACACCCTGAAGAAGACTACGAGACCACAACAGATGATTCGTGTCTTTTGACGCTTCCTTGCAAAGAGGACAGACAGAATTATTCCTCAACTTTCTTAACAATAAATTACCGTAGTAAGGCAAATAATTGTTAAGTAATCTCCAGATATGTATTTTAATTTTCTCCGGGATGTTAATAGACCACAAAAACTTTTAAAAAATCTTGTAGATATCAGCAGTAGAGTTGATGTAGTTGATGTTCTGTAAGTAGTCAGTAGCAAGAACTCTATAACCACTTTTCACCGAATACTCTCCAGACCCCTCATACTTCCACACCAGCAAATCCTCCGTTGAAGTCTCAAAAATCGGGATGGAAATAATACGTTGTGCCTGATCTTTATTCACAAGGCTATAAATAAGTCCCTTATTCCAGGTGCTTGTCTCAAATTCAATTAATTGATTTACTGTCGTCCATCTTGGATTTATACGTTGCCCTGATATTCTGTTGTTTTCCACTCTAGGCAACCAAGGATCATTCCAAATGTTTACCATAACACCATTGCCGATTCTCCACAAAAGTCTATCAGCAATCAAATCACAAGCGTTGCAAATGTTCTGCTTAGTAAACGAAGGGTAAGAACCTATCTTGGCTAATAAAATATTTGAATGTGGATAATAACGAGCTTTAAGGACTTCGGCTAAAAGACAATTGGGCTGGGATAAAAGACGCCACACTTGCTTTGCTAATAACGATTTATTAAACAAATGCATATTTTTGAAACCCAACCCACCAACACTCTTTGGTTTACACAAAACATCCCAATTACTTCAATGAATACCCTTCAGCGATTTATTATTAGCCCACCAAAATTTATTCATAATACCTTCAAGACCTTCAAGCTTCCTACATAAGAGTTTAGGCAATTCAAAACATTGCATTGCGTAAACTGGAATAGATTATAGGATTGATTTGACGAAAACTTTTTTTCCCCTATCAATAAGTAGCGTAAACTCCAGCCATCTATGCGTCTTCTGAACCGGTCAATAAAATTAGCAAAAGCCTAACTCTTCTTACGTCCAACCATCATTGGCAACCCTAAATATTGACATTAACATTAGCCCCGAAGTATATCAGAGATTTTTCAAAATTCACCCTTTAGCCTAAAATTGTCTTATACTCCTTTATAACATCACCCACCACCTTAGCCCATTCAACAGATGCGTCCCCAAAAAGAATACAATCATCCGAAAAAAATAAATGGTTTATCGAGAATCTTTCTCTTCCAATAGAACTCCCCTCATTAACCCCTTTTTGTTCAGCTTCTTTAGTAAGAGTTGAGAATCCCTCAGCACAAATAAGAAAGAGATAAGGACTAAGAGGATCACCCTGTCTTAGACCTCTCGAAGGTGAAAACCATTCATTGCTCGATCCATTAAGATTCACCGAATAAGAAACAGAGCAAACACATCTCATGACAAGAACAATCCAGTCCGCATGAAACCCTAAATGAGTCGTCATTCCAGCCAAAAAATCTCATTCAACACGATCGTACGCTTTACTCATATCAAGTTTCAGCGCAAAATTCCTCTTTTTCCTTTCTTCTTCATTTTCAAAGAATGAAGCACCTCATAAGCAATAAGAACATTATCCGAAATATGTCTTCCTAGAAGGAAAGCCCCTTGAGCTTCATTAATACAACTTCCCAAAATAGTACTCATAAATTCACCAAAATTTTTGCGATAATTTTGTAAACAATATTATAAAGGCTTATAAGTCTAAATTGAAAGAGATTTTTCGATTTATCAACTTTAGGAAATAAAACAATACGGGTTTTATTAATGGTTTCAATCTCAGATTCACCATTCAAAATAGATAAGCAATAGTTAGACATTTCAGGACTAATAATTTGCCAATACCTTTGAAAGAAAATTGCTAGAAATCCATCACTACCGAGGGCTTTCAATGGTTCCATCGTCTTAACAGCACATGTGATTTCCTCCTCCGTAAATTGTTGAAGTAGAGAATCATTCATATCATCAGTAATTCGTTTTTCCACCAGCCCCAAAACACGCTCATCTGATCCCATTTCAGAAGTCGAGAATAAATCTTCGAAAAAATCTGAAGCTAGTTTTAACATCTCCTCTATTGTATGAGCCCTTGTGCCATTCATCCCTTCTAATTCATTAATTTGACCGTGATTCTGCCGTTGAACAGCCATTTTATGAAAAAAGCTAGTATTTCTATCTTCATTTTTCAGCCAGTTGACTCGTTGCTCCCAAAATAATTCTTCCTAATCAGCCTGAAGATTAAGTCCCACATGTACATCTGTAATTTCAGCAATAACTTCATCAGTTGGCTCTCGATCATAAAGGCAATTTAATTTTTCCTCCAGTTCCAAACGACTTCTCTTTGATTCTCTAGATCTGATTCTACTCTATTTCAAAAGATGTTGTCCAAGACCCTTAAGCTTATCAGGGATACTTCTAGCCATTTCTCCCCAACTTATTCAATTTCTCCCTCCAAAGAATTATCCAGACACCAACTAGCTTCAAATCAAAAAACAGCTGAAGACGTGTTTTTCTTCTGATTTCTAAAAGTATCCAACAAAATCGGGCAATGGTCTGAGAATGAATGATTTAAGTGTTCAACTTGGTAATTAGGACAAATATTAATCCAATTCAAAGTCGCAACACCCCGGTCCAGCCTCTCCCTTATATTTGTAGAGAAAATCTTCCTCTCTCCCACGTAAACCACCTTCTATTGTAGCCAAGATCATTGAGTCCACAATCTTCCAATGCCATTCAAAAATCTTGCATCTGACGATCAGCTCGTAGTCGTCCTCCTTTCTTCTCAAAAGAGCTCACAATCTCATTCAAATCCCCAGGACAACCTAAGGGATCATTTGATCTTGCCCCAAACGCCTAAGTAATTCCCAAGATTCCTTTCTATTCTTTTCTTCCGGGTTCCTGGCAAAACTCGTTAAACGTCAAGTAGTATCACATTCAACATCTTGAACATCGACATCAATATGAAACGATGAAAAAGACTTGAGGCGAATCAACGAATTCTCCTTCCACCCTAACGATAAATTGTCTTTTGATCCCACCGCCCCAACATCAATTCTATTCTCAAATCCACATTTCAATCTCATCGATTCCATCTTTTTAGCACTTAATTTTGTTTCCATTAGAAACAAAATTTGGGGATTAACGACTCTTAACTTATTTTTAAGCCTTTTAGTAGTTCGTGATCTCTCCAAACCACGAACGTTCCAGTTAATTATTTTCATCGTATTCGGCTGCTCTGATCACTAGAGCTAGCCGTTACATCGGAATGACTTACATCCCCATTCTTCCCTACAATAAGTGATGAATCCTCCACAATCCTTTGTCGTTTCTTTCCTTCCATATTAATTAAATGATCATTTTCCTCTTCCAGCATTAAATCCAAGGGCCCATTCCCAGAAATATTACCATGAATTGCACCACTGCCCAATTTGCGCCAGCTGTCAAATTCTTTATATAAAATCTGTTGACTAGGATCCAAAGGTATTAAATTTGGGTTTGAATATTGTTCCCACGATTCCTTCCTATAATTATTCTCCATATCATTCGGCCATTTACTACTTTGATTGCTACCTTCCATATTCAATTTGCTCCACTGCGAACCATCAGACTGACGGAGCCACCTACTATCAGCCTTACCGCGCCGCCGTGTCTCTATACGCAAAGATAAATCCCATCCAAAAATAATGTTCATCGGCTCAATCCGAAGCCTAAGAGGGCAGAAGCTCTCACCATTCCCCAATTTGCCACAAATGAAACAGAAAAGGCTCAATTTCTCATATTGAAAACGAGCATATACTGTCTTGTCTTTCCCAATCTAGATCTTTTTCTTCCTTTTCAATGGAAGAGTAACATCCAATCGAGCACAAATTCGCATAAACCGTTTAAAACCCGAAGCCAGTATAGCAGTATCATATTCTAAAAATTTTCCCAAAAAATCACCAAATTGTCTTGCCATATGTTTAGTCATCAGACCTGGGGGCAAATCATGAATTTGGATCCAAAATTCAGTGAGATTTAATAAAATATCTAACGGATTTTCTCCTTGCTGAATTTTTTACAGAATGAGAAGATGGTTATTGAAAAACCAATGAGTACCCGAGATCACTATTTGCATATCAATCTCATGGAAAAACTGAAAAAGATACCTCTTATCACCTAGATTTGATATACATATCCCTCCAATTGGATGCCATAAATCAACCATAGTGTTGCGTAGAGAAGGGAAGTGGACAACACTATCAGTGAGACAATGTCCCACTAAACAAATCCGATAGTCCTGATCTCCTACCGTCGCTTCCTCCTGGAACGCCTCCTCTTTCTCATCACGAAGCCTCAGATTGGCTAGATCATCCTCCATATCAAGACCACACTCAAGAAGAACAGAAAAACACCGTAAGGATACAATGAAAAAGAGAAAGAATAAAGAAAAAAACAACTTTTCCTATTCAAATAGCATGTCAAACGACAGACTGAAACTCGTGTCAAAGAACAGACTTAGAAAAGACTTTTGATGCTTATAATATATATTTATATGATATCAAGGGAAATTTTTTAATTTTTTGGGGCCATCAGATTAAATTTACCTTTTTGGGGGCCTTATATATAAAGAGAAAATTTTAAAATTTTTGGGGCCATAAATTAAATTGTCGAAAATTTTGGGGCCAAGGACGCCTGGCTCATTCTTTGTAACTTCTGCCACTGTTAGTCCCACACATTCTTCTGGGCTTCCCAAATTCAGTTTTGAGTTGGGAAAAATTATCTTCAACGGCAATGGAGGGAGAGAAGGAAAAGGGGAGGAAGAAAAGAATCGCTGTTTTCATGGCTTTCGGCACCAAAGGCGACGTCTATCCTATTGCTGTAATTTAATAGAAAAATGCAACTTTTTGGAGCTCTTTTGATTTTTTTTCCCTCAAAATTGTTCCATTTTCCATGGGAAAGCAAACAATTTTGGTTTCAATTTTTATTGGTGATTCCAGGCCATTGCTGCAGCTTTCGCTACGGACCAGAATGGTTACGACGTTGCTTTTATCACTCATTCGGCACATCAGGTGCTCCTTTTTCTCATTCCAAGTCTTAATTACCTATTAATTAAAAGTTGCACTTCTGTTATTTATTTATTTTGGTTGTAAAATTAGCAAAAACAATAACTTTTGATTTACTTTCTTGTAGAATCTAAGTCCACATTTGGCAAAAAAGAAAATAATTTTTGTTCCAATTTTTTCGCCACCTGTTCTTTCAAGTAATGGGACTGATGATAAGACAGGTGTAGTTCGATTGCTTCCTTTTCGTTTCCATGTTATATCTTTTTCTGTGAATTCATGTTATTATTTTGTCAGGTTCACCGGGATTAGAATTTTCAGAGCAGAAAAAGATTATTGCAAAAGAACAAAGAAAAGAATGCTGTTTGGCAGTTGAAAGGCTATTCGGTGATGATCCATGCTTGGAGGGTGATTTTATTGGGATAAATTTCTTTGCTTTGGTACTTCTTTTGGACGAAAAAGAAAAAAAATTTAAGTTAAACTCGTTTTGCTTGATAAGTTAATAGTTACTGTCACTGATTTATAAAGTGAACAATTCAAATTTGTTATTTAGATGTGGTTGGTTTATTGAAACTTAAGACTGTAGGGGTGATGATTCAATTTCTTTTTAAGATTGCATTCTTGTGATTGTCCAGGAAGGCTGGAGCCTTGCAGAACTTTTCCATGTCCGTTGTATTGTTCTTGCTCCTTATGTTGTTCCTTATAGGTAAAGTTATTGCTCCTTATGTTGTTCCTTATAGGTAAACAAATGAATTTTATCTTACATCTTAATAAATGAGTTCTATATGTTATCAGTTCTCTTTTTCTGGAGAAAAAGGCCAACTATATTTTCCCAGTAAACGGAATTCACTAGTTGGCGTTAGTCCAATGAATTTATCAAAAGAACAAGGGAAATCCTGAATGATTGTCAATGTCTCAAATTCAAGTTAATTTTTTTTTTTCAACAACTTGGTGTGTAAAGCTCTTAGTAGAGAAGTTAAATGTTATGATTTTCTCCAATTGGCTTATTGGCTGGCCTGGATATGTATCTATCTGCAACTAATATAATCTGTTCTGTTTACAATTTTTTTGTATAGTGCACCTTCATTCTTTGAGCATTACTTCAGAAAAGAACTTCCTCTTTTGTACAAATATCTCCAGGAAGCTCCCGCTGATAAGGTAGTTGAATCTTATAAGTTAAATGCTTCAGACAGTTCAACTGATATTACTTTTGCACTCTGATATGATAATTGTTTTTATTTGTTGTCGTTTTGTATGAGTATGTTTGAACCTTTCATGTCGCATATTAACTCCTTATTCTTGTATGAACACAGGTTTGCTGGAAAGATGTAATTCATTGGATGTGGCCACTTTTTAGTGATAATTGGGAATCTTGGAGAAGTGAGGATTTGAATCTGAGTCCTTATCCTTTTACAGTTAGTACTTCTCTTTTGGAGCTCAATCACTTATTATGCAGTTCATAACTACCTAATTTATGACAGTGTTTGATACTCTAAGCAGGACCCGGTAACAGGTCTTCCTACTTGGCACGATAGACCACCATCTCCCCTACTATTGTAAGTCATGCCGTTTCACATAGAAAGTCTAGAAATGAAATGACTTAATGTATGATTGACCAATCAATTGCAATAGTGTATCCCTCTTATTATCCAATGAGTTGTTGTTAATGGGTTGCAGCACTTTCTAGTGTTTCATTATAAAGTTAGATGGAGAGTACTTCTGAAAATTCTTTGAATTTATGGAATAAGTTTTTTTAGAGAACACTCGTGTCTGTGTTGCTATGAGAAGTTGACATGATATTGGAGGCTTTTTTGTGATTTAATTGAATATTTGAAGCAAGTATGAGACAGGCATGCAATCCATTCATCAATTATTTTTGGAGGAATTATGTCTTTGGAGAAAGGTATTAAGATGAATACATGACATCCATCTCTGATTATCAAATACTTCTGTGTAACAGGTATGGGTTTAGCAAAGAAATTGTTGAGTGCCCTGGTAACTCCTAAGTTTCTGCACTTCTTGTTTCAGACTCCTTTTGTGGAACATTTGGCAGTGTTTCATATTTTTTGAATTTTGTTGGAGTGCCTTTTGTGATAAGGTTTTCTGGTAACTGATTGATTCTGCAAACCTCTGTAAAAATTCACCTATTTTTCTGTTTCATTCCTTCTTCCTCATATTTGGATTGCTTATGATATCAATGTGTTAACAGATTATTGGCCATCAAATACTCGGGTTTGTGGTTTTTGGTTCCTCCCTATTGAGTGGCAGTTTTCCTGTCAGGAATGTGGACAAATTTCAACACTGCTTTTCACAGGGCATCTAAACTCAGATGACATGTGTCCAGCTCATGCTGAGTTACAGTATTTTCTAAAGACTCCTTTGTCTAGGCCACCTATTTTCGTAGGGCTAAGTTCTATTGGAAGGTAGGTTCTAAAGCTTTGTCTGATACCTTAGATGTCTGCAGGAAGTGCCTTTTATCTCCCTAAACTATTGTGTTATCCCTGTATATTGGTGTTTGTGTAACCTTTCTTTTTGTACTTTTAAATAATGACAAAACCCAGTTTGATACACAATACGAAGGAACTATAAGGTGAAATGGATCCTATCATGCATCCGTGTGGGTTATCTATTTTATGATTCCTTGATGGATAATAGCTTTAGAGTGTCCTTTCTGTTTCTTTCCTGAACTAAGTGTTCTTTTTCTGTTTGCAGTATGGGGCTTATGAGGAATCCTCGAGCATTTCTTCAGGTCGTCCGAACTGTTCTAGAGGTTATATGTCACAGATTTATCCTTTTTACAGCTGGCTATGAACCATTAGATGCAGCAGTCCAGGAAATTGCCCATGAAGCATCTTCTATTTCGAAGCAAAGATGGTCGGTTCAAAAGGGGTTATCTCTTTTTGATAATCGGCTGTTTTGCTTTTCAGGGTGAGTGTTTCTAGTTTTATCTGGATGCCAGGAAAAAGATGAAGATTTTACATGAAGCTTTGATGATTTAGAAAGTAACAATTGTACAATTCAGAATTTCTTACAGAGCTCAATGATACAGATCTGAAGTGTTTCTAGAAAGATGTGGATAATAAGCTTTTTGGATTTTTTAAAACCTAACACATCCCTTAACTGTCTTCTACAAACCTAACCTTTTTTATTGAAATTTGCTTGTCTTGTTATCATGTAACATTAGTATGATACCATATAATTGGCTGTTCCCGAGATGTGTAACTGCAATTCATCATGGAGGGAGGTGAGAATTTTTCCCTTGTATTTATTTTCTTTATGACTTCTTATTTCAGTTAAATGCATAGAAAAAATTACTTCTGATTTATTAATTGCTTTATTTTCTTCAATGGAAAACCAGTGGATCCACTGCTGCAGCTCTATATGCCGGTATCCCTCAGGTCAATTGCATGTTAAACCCTTTCAACCATACTCATTGTTTCATATCCCCATAGCAGATTTTTTGTTTAGCATTTGGTAGGTTGATACTTGTGATGGACATTTAGCAAAAGGTAATGAGCATCTTATATGAAATGCAACAGCTGTTTTGGTTATCTGAATATAAGGTCATTGGAGTCTACATGCATTCCTTTTATAATTGTAGTTTATATTTGTATTTGTGTATGGTTATGGTGTCATCCTATTCTTTCCCTACTGCTCTTTCTCAAATATAACTATCATTGCATTGCAGATTATATGTCCGTTTGTACTGGATCAATTCTACTGGGCAGAAAAAATGTTTTGGCTTGGAGTTGCTCCAGAACCATTGAGAAGAAACCATCTTGTTCCAGAAAATATTAGTGAAACAAGTATCAGGGCCGCAGCAAATGTACTATCACAAGCAATACATGATGCATTATCTCCTGGAATCAAAAAACGTGCATTAGAAATCGGTAAAAGGATTTCTCCTGAGGTAATGGCTGCTGATTGTGATACATTTTTCCTGTCCATTCATTTAATCAAAGCTAAGAAATATTAGATCAGTAATAACTATGTAGATATGGTAAAAAGTTATTAGCCTAATCTCGATAAATGGATGCCAACACATTTACTTCAGTGATGTCTCACACTTTTGCGATCAATCCTCTATGTAATCTGCCGTTATTGATGATCCTTATCTTTATCATTGATGCATTGTGCATTTACTTGGTGTACTGCATAAAATACTAGCCTGGATATGGCAATAGAAATGATAGATTGGTGGCAGATAATGTTAAGGATTGGTGTTTGGATGGCAGATCAGCATTTCAAAGAACTTTGGAGTTTGTATGATACATTTTGTTTGAGACATGTGCCCGAATCCCAATTTCCCATCCATATCCAACCAACCCCATTGTGGGGGCTAATTTTCTGCCAATTTTACTCGCTCTCTTTTTCAATTTTTGGTTCCTGTTAGGATACTGAGATTATCTGAAATTTATTCCATATTCAGGATGGAGTTTCAGAAGCTGTGAAGATCCTAAGGGAAGAGATTGGCCCTGCACTTTAAGATGAACTGAGAATGGATAGTTTGTTGTTGTATGGTACATTTTTTTTTTACTCTAGACTTGTTTACTGTAAGTTTTTCCTTCCTACTCTTTTTACTATAGAAAGAACTTGTTGAATCATTTAACTCTAGACAAGTTGCCTCAGTGTACCAATTTTAAGGATGAAGTATGAAAAGGTTATCGAGTATTGGGTAACATTTGAATATTTCTGGTTAGTTGATGGGGCATTGAGGCTGGTCTCCTGTTCTCTCCCATTACTTGAAGTTTGAAGGGATGGGTGAATTACATTGTATTAAATTTACTCATTTCTAAATTCAAATATGAAAATCTCTAAATCGCCTATCCTGTACCATGAAAATCTAGTTATCAATCTAAGTGAAATATTAGCATGGATTGCCCTGGGGATAACATGATTGTTGGTATCAATGAGAAAATACAGAGAAAACCCCATATTTTCTGTTCTCTTACCTTCTCTTCCAAGGTGTTCATCTGTCCAAAAGAATCTGGAAAAAAAAGGGGGATAACATCCCTTCAAATTTCAGAATGATAAAAACTGCAGCTGAACAGAGTTTACTAAAGCAAAAATTGTAAAAGGGAAGCCAATTGTATTGCCAACATCCAACTCCTCCAACTTTGAGAGATTGCTTTGAAGCCCTCTGATGTACTGTAGCAAACAAACTTCTGATCTTGGTAGGTGCATATTGTATTGTTCCTGGAGTCATTAGCAATTCATTACTTCATTGATCAAATAAACCATGGCAAATACCCTTTTCAAAATACTATTAGATTTATATGTTTGTTTTTTGAATTTTGTCAAGCTTTACCTTGATGCACAAAAGGCTACCAAATAATCTGATGCAGAGCAAGTTATAATACTAACGCGGTCATCGTAGGCATAGCTTGATGCTGCAGGGCATACTTGTTTGAAACTCTTGGAATAATTTGTAGGCAAACATGTGACAGGATCTTTATACGCCCCACGGCAACAGTACTCATCAGTGTTGAAGGCATCGCAAGCACTGCGGCAGCCGACAACTTTCC
The DNA here is from genome assembly GCF_025698485.1 of Gossypium arboreum. Lineage (NCBI taxonomy): Eukaryota > Viridiplantae > Streptophyta > Magnoliopsida > Malvales > Malvaceae > Gossypium > Gossypium arboreum. The sequence continues at coordinate 7,532,961 of NC_069081.1, forward strand.
CATTGTTCTTAACTTCAAGATCTGATGAGCAGTTTTGCCTCAAGTCTCCATCACAACCAGCAATGCTGCAATTTCCCTTACCACCACCAGGCTTGACCACAATAGGTAAGTTAAAACCATCTACAAGGCTAACATCATAGTAATCGATATCATCACCTAGGGTGAATTCGGCTATGGAAACAGGCAGGCTGCCAGCGCTTGTACAATTTATTGAAGTGCCACAACTTCCTGTTTGGCATGTGCCATTGCCATTTTTATCAAAACTGCAACCGGTCCGACCCCATATGCGGCCACTCCACCCATTCGGGGCATTATAGAAGGCAGTCTGACCTGATTCCAAGGTAAAGCCTTCACCATGGAAGTTGCCTCCATCGGTGATTATTGCAGGCCATATTGTTTCTTTGCACTGATTCACTAGTGTAAAATTTTTTGCATTTGCAGGCTTTGTTACACCTGCCCAAATATAAATATAAGGGAACTTATATGTACTTTTCCCGGAACTAGAAAGGTAGGTTTTTGAGATAGAAAAAAATGTTGCAAATACTGAAATTAAAACCCGAAATCTATTAAATATGATATCTTAAAGATGAAATAAATACCCTGAAAACCGTAACTTGGAATGAAAAGGACCAAATTCTAGAAATTTAATTACTTGGGTGATTATGTAATGTAATTGAAATATACCTGATGCAAGGATAATGCAGAAGCAGAAAAATAGAAACGTGGAAGAACTGTGAGGCAATGCCATCCTAGAGGAGAGACCTGAAGACAGCCATGGAAGACAGAGGTTCCCTTGTTTTTAAATGATCATAACTTGGAGAATACGTGTAGGAGTTGGTGAATCTACAAGCACTGTTCAACAAAGCTCAAAAAGATTTCCTTTGCTTACTTCCCTAACCAATTGATTTTATACCTTGCCTCTATCTCATTACATTGTACTTAGAAATTTTTATGTTATTTTCCCACTTTTTATCTGCCATTATTCTTCTTTCTCTTTCATAAAATAATAATCCAGCTTTTCAATGAAGGTATTTCAATCATAGCCAATCTCCAACTCTGATTATAAATAGAGTTTGCAAATATATAGTAGTATGTTTTAAAAAATGACTGCGTAAACCAACCTGATTATAACCCCATGTTTATGTTGCGATTTCATGCATTCATTTGTGTGTTTCACTACGCTGAGATTGAGAAGCAAGATTTGCTCCAAACATGGCTTGGTGACTTGGACAGTAATGTAATGGAAAATTCTTCAAAAGTTATGTATGATTTATGCCTCTAGATGGCCTTGGAATTTTTTTTCTTTTTCCATTTTGAGATCTCTAACATGCATCCATTAGGAAAACTCGTTATTTCTAACTTCAATAACAAATCAAATTAGTGTTCTCTAGACAGTGATCCCTTATTCCTATTTCTCAGAGAAAGCAAACTCTATTTCTCTAAAGCAAAAGGCAGAATCTGATCGTTTTGAGTGCACAGAAAACTATTCCAAGATTCCTTTAAATTGAATTTTTGTACCCAAAAGTTGATGATGATGATAATAAGATTGAACAATGATGTGATTTTTACTAAAAATGTCCATCTAGTCCAAAGACAAAGAGCCATAGGGAATGCTTTTCAAGTATTTTGCATGCATATATAGGCGTAGTCAATAGAGTTCTTGGGTGTTCTCAGTTATTCCCATATATACTATTAATATTATATATAAGTTTGCGTCTAGTCTAGATATATTCATAGGTTGGGCTATTCACCCAAGTCTGAAGCTTTACTCAAAATTTGGAGGGGTTAAGCAAAAATATTAGGCTCAAGAAATGGATCTAAACAACAAAAATTAGATTTATTTAAAATATGAGCTGAGCTTGGATTTAAACATTTAAAGCCTGAGCTTTGCCCAACTTGGCCCTTTTTCTAAGTCTATAATCTTTTGTATTATGTTATTTCTGTTTAATACGTAATTTATAACACATAAAAATTAAATCTATAGTAATATTATTATAATGTAAACATTAAAAAATGTTAAGATCACTATATATAAAATTTCAATAAATAAAAAACAAAAATTATTAAATTGAAATAATATAAATATAATTTTAAATTTAAAAAAATAGGTAGGCCTAAAATGGACTTGGGTTAGCCATTTAAAAATATGAGTGAGCTTATGTAAAATTTTAGGCTCATATTCCGAACTAAATCGAGTTTGGACAAATATCAAGTGTATTAATATCATACTTAGATTTGTCTCAATCCAGCCCATGAACACCTCTAATCTAGTCCAACTTAAAATATGAACCCTTAATTTTATCTAAATCTATTTATGTTTGTAAAAAACTATCTCAAGCTTGTTTAGGTCTGTCTATATAATTTTATTTAAATTTTAAAAACAAATTATCTTTATTCAATACTCAGTTATTTTGTGAAATCCTAGAAGTTTTTCTCTTTTTTTCTCCAAGTCTTTTGGTACTTCTCTTTTGTGTTGCCCAACGATGTGCCAACCTGGGCTAGCTACATCCCACCTTTTTCTTCCACCATCAACCCTCTTTTTCTTTTTTCTCCTTATTCATTTCATGTGGCTTCTCCCTTTTCAGTTTGTAGTTTTTTTTTTACCCTCCCACCGACCCTTTTCTCCTCATTCACTCCACGTGCCTTCTCTCTTTTTTCTACAGATCTATTTTGTGGGTATTGTACGGGCCCAAATTTGTCCAGTCCGTCAAAAAACCCAAACACATAAATAAATAAAAAGTTCCCAAATTTTAAAATTCCAAATTACAATTAAAACCCACACCAGCACAAATTGTCAAAGCCCAAAACAAATCAACCTTAGCCCACAATTAAACACTTTCAGCAAAAAAACCCTAGCCACATGCCTTCAGCCGCCACTCCTCCCACATGCTACCCTAGGCCACCATGCGCGCCGCTTCGTCGCACACAACTGACGTCTCTGAGAACCACTTGCAACACGCAAACGAAAGAAGCCAAGCAGAAGAACCAAGCAGAAACAACAAAAAAATGAAAGCAAATAGTTTATGACTCGGTTATAAAAGCCGAAATAAGTCCTTTCTATTATTTTTTACGCACACTAAGAAATCAAAAAGCAAAATAGAAGTTTGAAAAGGTGTTGTTTTGATCTTCTTTGTTCGTATTCTTGCTTCTTTTATTTTATTATTATTATTATTTTTTACAAATATTTTAAATAAAAAAAGGGGTCAAAGAAATCATTTACCTTTAATGTCATGGTCGGAGTCTCCTTCTTGGGGCAACGGAGTGGCTAAACTGTAACAGCCCGATTTTGGGCCTAGTCGAAACAGTGGTTTTGGGACCACTATTTCGAGGCTAGAGAAAATTATTTTAGTATTATTTTATGTGTTATAATATAATTTTATAAGTGCATGTAAATTTTGGTAAGTTAATTTTAGCAATTTCTAGTCCAATTTCGAAAAAGGACTAAATTGCGTAAAAGGTAAAAGTTGTGTTTTAATACCTAAAGGTGTTAAATTGCCTTGTATCTTAAATTGGGGGTATTTAAAGTGAAATTAGGCCATTGAAAGTGTGATGGCCGGCCACGGGAGACAAAATTGTTGAAAAGTCAAAATTAGGTGAAATTTGTCACCAATTTTGACTAGTTTTATTATTAACAAATCAAAAAGAAAAAGCTATCATTTTTCTCTTCTCCTTCACCGAAATATGCAGCAAAAAAAAGGCTTTGAAGCTGGAAAATTTCAGCAACATATTTCCCTTGCTTGTAAGTGATTTTAATGTCTTTGCTTGATGATTTTTACATTTTTGGAACCCCTAAAGCATGAGCTTTCATAAGAGGGGACTATTTTGCAAAATGATGAAGAGTCTAGGGTTTTGCCATGAGAGTAAATGTGTTGTTTGCTGTGTTTTTATGGAAGATTATGAGTCCTAGTTGTCCAATAAACAACTTTTGTGAAAGAAATTGCATGAAAACACCTTAAAAAGGGCTAGATTGCTAAGTTGTAAAATGAGTTGTAAATGTGTGAAATAGTTGAAATTATGAGTTGCTATAGTTATGAAAATGGTTCATCTAGACTCAAGGAGTAAAGAAATGTGATAAAAATTATTTTACGAGCCTAGGGGTAATTTGGTAATTTTGGCAAAATATAAGGGCAAAATTGTAAAAAATTGCCCAAGTGTGTCAATGGACTAATTTGATCAGTACATTGTTTTAATAAGTTGAATGTGATATTTTAGATGATGAAAATCGAGATTTGGACCTAGAATGGAAAGAAATCGATTAAGGGATAATTACGTCTTTTTTTTTCACCTTTGTGGTATCGAGGTAAGTTCATGTGTAAATAATGTAGCATAATTGTTATTTTTAAGTTATTGATGTTAAATATATGATATGCTGATTTTTATCATGAAATATATGCTTTGTGGTTATTTTCGAATAAAATGCAAGTTATGTGTATTATCTGTTAAATATAAAGTGCTACCGAGTATTGGTTTCGGTATTTTACGGAAGATGGCAAGGGTATGTGTTCGAGGAAAATCCCGTTTGAACCTTAGGAATAGATTAGGATGCAAGTGACATGTCACTAGGATGGTTGAGCATCCGAACTCGTTGAGTTGAGTCCGAGTTCACTTATGGATGCGAATGTTCGAACTCGTTGAGTTGAGTCCAAGTTCGTGAGATGTAACTAGGCATCCGAGCTCGTTGAGTTGAGTCTGAGTTCACTTATGGATGCGAACGCCCGAGCTCGTTGAGTTGAGTCCGAGTTCACTTATGGGCGGGTTACATGGTAGCTTGGCTACATATGTGGCACTTATGTGCAAACTTTCCATATATCCGAATTATATTCCGATGTGTTCAACGGGTAAAATTCTACTTAAATGGAGGAATACTCGAGATGAAAGGGACGTATTGGTAAATGTTGTGAAATGGATACTTTGAACAGGTATGTACGTAACCCTCAGATTGAAAACTCGACATAACAACAATATGGTAAGATGGTAAATGAAAATGTGATATGAATGTCTTGGTGATGATTATACAAACGATGTTGTATTAATTTTGTGAACAATGATCATGAATGAGTAATTTAGCCTTGACAGATTTGAGTTACTGCAGTAGTGTAACTTTGAAAATACACTAAAAAAAGTGGAAAATGAGTTAGAGGCAGAATAAAATATGGGATTAAAGCTTAATGAGTCTATTTTCACATGAAAGAAACAGGGGAAGAAAAAGAATTCCAGATTATGTGATATTTGAATTCTTGTGAAATAGGGTCTGAATGAATTCGAGATCCCCTCTTCTGAATTTAGAAATTCACCAAATATTGTACAAAAATTATTAAGAGTCATACCTTACATGCATGGATTCCTTATTGAGTCTATCTTTAGGGGAAATAAATGGCATGGTCGTTGGAATTTTTTACAGGGAGAAATTCGGTTTGTAGTGCACAGGGGTCAGAGTGGTCATACCCTGAAACAGGGGAGACTTTAACTAATAAACTGTACTAATTGGCCTAACCACAAATTCTAGAAAAAAATTATTAAGTATACATATGAGTCTAGCTTCAAGAGAAATAGACGAGAACATTATTCGAGTCTTGTACTATGAGATAATCAAAATTTAGTACAGAAGGGTCGGAACTGTCAGACAGTGAATCAGGGGTAACTTTGAGGAATAAACTGTACTATTTGGCTTAACCAGAAATTCTGAAAATTTTATGGAAGAAAGGAAAGTAAGTCTAGTTTCAGGGAAAATTAACAGAACTTAATTCGGAGTTTCGTAGCTCCAGATATAAATAATTTAGTGACCATTGCTCAGAAAGACAGCTTGTAGTGAACTTGAGAATATGTTGTAAACATTGATAAAACAAGTTAATGAGTTGCTTATTGTTTTCATATGAACTTACTAAGCGAAAGCTTACCCCCCTCTTCTTTCCCATGTTTTCTAGAGTTTCCAGGTTAGCTCGGGTTGGAGGCCGTCAGAGATATTATCACACTGTCGAGTTAACGCTATCGGCGTAAGTAAACTCAAGTGCTTCTAGTCTATGGCATGTATAGGGTTTTAATGTGAGTATGTAAAATTATGATTTAGCCAAAGGCATTGGCTTGTTATTAAGGTAGTATTAGTCATGTAAATTGGCCTATGTCGGCTAATATCGTTATGGGCCCATATGATTATTCTTATGCATGTATGTTATTATCTCTTGTGATGTGGCTTACAACATGTATCCCTAGAGATTGAATTGAGATTCATTGATGAGCTAATAACTAATGCGGGATTAAGTGATTGGTAAATAGTTAATAATGCTTCATGAATGGTTTGTGGATATGATTATGCATGCTTTGTGATGGACATGAGGTTTGATGACATGTTGATAGCTATAGGATTAATATGGTAAAGATGAAAGAAAAACTTATTGTAATGGTTGCATGTGAAATTACCATGGTCATGTCATGTTAGGAAGGTTTAAGTGCCTAATTTTGCCATGTTGTATGCTATTGTATAAGTATGCGTGCATGTGTTGTGAGTGTGACAAAATGGCTTGGAAAATAGCCTTGTATTTGTCCAGGTTTTGGACATGGGTTCGGGACACGGGAGTGTCCTTAGCACCCGGGCGTGTGTTCTATACCTACACGGGCGTGTGGAGCCTTGATACAAGAGATTTCCTAAGTTTTTCATGAGTTCTCGGTTGGGTCCCGAACCACCCCGAATGCATGTATTGGGCCTCGTAAGCTCACATAAAGGACAAATTGCATGTGAAAAGAAAAGTTTTTAATTATTTGAGATTTCATGACCCTATTTAGTATGGAAGTGTTAGTAAAAGTCAGGTAGCACCTCGAACCCCGTCCAGGCGTCGGATGCGGGCGAGGGGTGTTACATGAACCTTTTGGTTCGCCGGAAATATAGCTGGCGTTGATAGGGACCCGAGGGGTCCCTTTATTTTTTTCTTCTTTTTTTCTTTTATTTTCGATTTTTGGTGGGTGATTTGGGTATTTTACCCTTGGATCTAGGTTAAGAAGGTCAAATCGGCCAAAAGGCCATTTGGAACTTGACCATCAGTATCTGTGCGTCTGAGGCGATGGTGGGATGCCGGAGTTCAGCTAGACCTAGGCTGGATTTTGAAGGGTGAAAGAGAGTTGAAAGTGATTCAGTTTTTTTTTAAGGGATAATGACTGAAATGAAAAAATCAAAAAATGGGTTTAAATAGTAGCATAAAACAACGTAGTTTCATTAGGCCCCCCATACGCCCAAAACGGAGTCGTTTTGGGGGGCCAACTCGAACCCGACCCGCATGAGCACCAGGATCCGCGTGTTTCCCATTCTTGAGATATTTATGCGCGAGGTCCTTCCGCCTTTGTGCGCGCCTCAATTCGGCCCTTTCATTCACTTTATTTATTTTTTATAAATATGGCCGCATAATTTACTTCTGATTACATTTGAGTCCCTGCTAAAATGATGCGTATAAGGGCTGAGAATATTTCCTAGCTAGTCCCTCGTCGTTTCAGCATGATTCATTTTGATCTTTGATTGCCTTCTTTTCATTATTTACAATTTTTACCTTAAATTTTAATTCTATTTCAGCCTAATCCTTAGTCATTTAATTGATTGATTTATTTTTTATTTTAAAAACAAACTATTATTATTATTCATTTTAAGTTTATATATTATTTATTTCAAATCATTTTTATCTTTAATTTTTTATTATATATATTTAAACTATTACTCATTTTGAATTCTTCATATATTATTTATTTCAAACTATTATATCTTATTTATTTTGAAATTATTTATATATCTTCTTACTTTAAACTTTTATATATTATTTATTTTGGATTATTCATATACATAAATTTTTCTAATTAAACGGTTTTTATACATTATTTATTCCAAATTTCTTTTACATATTATTTATTCTAAATATTTTATATGTTATTTATTTTAAACCATTATATATATATATATATATATATATATATATTATCTATTTTAAGTTTTTATATGTTATTTTGTTATACTATCTTATATATAAACTATATTAAATTCTTTTATTATTTATTGTAAACCTTTTATCATTATTTATTTTAAGATTTCATATATTACTTATATTAAATTGATTTATATATTTTTATATATTATTTATTTTAAATTTTTTTTACATATTATTCACTTTAGAATTTCTATATTTTCTATTAAATTGTTATATATACTATTATTTTAAGTTGCATTATTTTATTTTAAATTATTTTGTGTATTAATTATTTTAGATTGTATTATACTATTCACTTTAAATTGTTTTTTTATAATATCTATTTTAAACTTATTTTTATGGATCACTTATTTAAAGTTGTTTCATTATTTATTTTAAATGGCTTTATGTTATTTATTTCATTCTTTTGATCATTATTGTTGGTATCTAAATAATATGTGTTGTGTGATTTTTGCCATTGTGTATTATAATTCGTTAATTCATATTTTCATATTATTGTTATTCGCTTGTATAATATTGTATTCATGCGTTACTATTCCATGCTCTATATTACCTTTTATTTTATTTTGTTTAAATCATATCGCGTATTAAGCTCAAATGGATTTATCCAATATAGACCATTTTACTTTTATTTCAAACAAAATAAACGCACATCGTTAAAAAATAAGGCAATATTTCACGTTCCGGGAATTAAAGAAATTGTACCCTAACTTACGGGGTTTCAATTTTCTCGGTAAATTCTCGGTAAACCTAAATAGCCAAATATCCTTTTAGATTTCAAAACACACGAAGCTTCGATAAAAATTAAAAGCAAACTTGGTCCCGAGGGTTCAAACGTCGCATCCTAACTTACGGGACGTGGCATTTTGTTATCTCAGGACGAGTAGGCCTTTGATGCTCGTTTCAATTTAATTCAAGTCTTTTTAAAATAAACATTGACAAAAAAGGGATCGTATTTTGAAATCTTTTCAACTCTTGACATTAAGACATTAATTAATCAGTCAGGTACCAATTTTGGGCGTGACGAGGGTGCTAATCCTTCCTCGCACGTAACCGACTCCCGAACCCGTTTTCTCAATTCTCTTAGACCAAAATCATTTGTTTTAATAAATCGAAATATTTTATTAAAACGACCAAATTTCTAAGTGATCCGATCATACCTAAATAAAAAGGATTGGTGGCGACTCCCATTTTCATTTTTTAAAATAAGTCGATTCCCGTTTCCAAAAAAATGGTTTCGACAGGTATCTTTACTATCTTCACAAGTTGTTATGGACTGATGATAGGTACCTGTTATCGCTGACACTCCACCAACCACTACCAGTTTCTCTTGGAAAGTGAGTGACTCTTATTCGAAGTTTTAATCTGTTTTTGTTTTAAGAGTATTTGAAAATAATAAATGATTTCACAAGTTGGTTTAGACCCGTGTTGTCTTAAGTTTTATATTTTTTTTTTTTGTTTTGGTTTGTTTTCCATTGTTTAATAAGTCTTTACTTTTAGAAATTTTCGTTTGCTCTTGTAGCATGTTGTTTAGTCTTGCTTTTGCAAGTGATTTTAGGGATGGTTTTGTCGCCGTCCTCCCTAGTTTGGTGGATGCTCAGTTCTTTTGTTGATTTTGCTCGTCGCTTTAGACCATTCATGGCATATTTCTATATTGTATTAAGTGCTTGCAATCACACCAAATATGCCTTACTTAAGTTGTGACGAAGCCAATTATCAACGTGCCATAATGTTCATTTCATGATTAGGCTAAAGTTTTTGTTGTGTTGATGGAGCCTGTCCTTTACCGCCTACGACGGATGTTTGTTATTTCCCACCCCCTTAATTTGTATGATCCCATTCATAAAATGAATTAATGAATTTCCCTTTCAAAAATAATTTTTTTTTGAGTAATCCTGTATATATACATTTATTCTTCCACCATTATATATATTTTTGTCTTAAATGCTAAAAATTAAGCTAAAAATTCTTGTAAAATGATTAAAATAAATAAAATCCCTAATTAAAACAACACCAAATTAAATCTTTTCAATTTTAAATTGCACCTAACTAAGCTCTTTAAAATATAGTTTTCATCAAAGCCTTAATAGGCGGTTAAGTGATGACATGGTAATTAATAAGACAGCTGACATGAAAATATGATGACACGGTAGATAACATTAAAAAAAAATTATAATGTTCTATATATTTTGAAAATTTTAAATTTTTTAAAATTATATAACTTTCTTTAAAAATTCTTTAAAATGTAAAAAATAAAAAAATAAAAAAGTTTAAAGTTCTAAAAAAGTATATTGTTATATCCCTTCGCTAAGAGGACACATGTCAACCCAAGAGACATTGTTGACTATGCATTTATTTCCTAAACATGACCACTCAATCCATTTCAAATGGAACCTATCACCCATGTTTAAAGTAGAATGTTATCCTAATATGAACACACTTCCAAGATAATAATGAGTCTTTAGCTTGATTACCTCATACTGATAAAATCTCATAACATGTGCCTTTGATTAATCATTATGCATTTGACGAGATCAAACATTTATATAGCCAATATTATGCCAGGAGACCTTTTTTTTATAAATAGCTTGGAAAGCTATGAATAGGGGATTGACTTTTTAGCACTCTTAAGTCACTCTCAGCATTTATCCTCTCAGTCAGCCTGTCCTTTTGTCCTTCTTTTAGCTCTCAACATTTACAACTCGACTAGGGGGTCATTATTATATCCCTTCACCAAGAGGACACGTGTCAACCCAAGAGACATCGTTGACTATGCATCGACTTCCTCAGCATTACCACCCGTCCCACTTCAAATGGAACCTACCACCCGAGTTTAAAGGAGAATGCTATCCTAATTTGAACACACTTCCAAGACAATAATGACTTTTTCTATAAATATCCTGAAAAACTATGAATAGGGGATTGCCTTTTTAGCACCCTAAACTCACTCTTAATTGATATCCTTTTAGGTAGCCTGTCCTTTTGTCCTTATCTTGACTCTCGGTCTTTATAAGTGAACCGACCTCCGTAACGCCACCTTAATCTCCTCCTTGCCCCTACTTATCCTTCTCCATAGTTTTATCTTGTATCAACATAAAATATTTTTTAAAATAATATGAGAAACAATGAAAACTCAAGAAAAACTGTGAAAAGTTAAAAAAAAATCAAACAATACATTTAATAAAAAAATAAATATATTTTGTAACTTACATCTACCAAATCTCTTTATACTAAAAAAAAAAACTACAACTTTTAATATTGAATTTAATTAAGATTCAAAAATAAAAAATGTTTTCAAATCATAAATATGGGGATCTCTTTGTGTTGATTTATTTAATTTGGTGCTCAAACTAACATTATAACACACCTCAAAATATTTTGAAAAAGTTTACCATCATTTATAGATGCACCAATCATTTACATAAACCATTACTTGGACTATTTTTAAAAAAATAAATTTTAAAAAAATAAATTGGTTGATTTTAAAGGTTTCTTTTTTTTTTACTTTTTTATTCATATCATTTGAATTTTTATACATATATATTTTGTATAATTTTGAAGAATATTTTTAAACTTTTTTTCATTTTTTAAAATAATTTTAGCATTTTAAAGTTTTTAAAGAATTTTCCCACCTCAATTGTCACGTCATCATTTTGCACATTAGTTATCACGTCAACACTTAATGACTCCTCAAATGTTTTAATGGAAAGCCATATTTTAAGGACTTAACTAAATGCAATTCATCATTAGAAGAGTTCAATTGGATGTTGTTTTCAGTTAAGAACTTAATTACTTTTTAATTATTTTACAATAAGTTTTTTAACATTTAAGCTTATACTTTTTATTTTTATCATATTTCTAAATATAAATAAGTTAATATATTTTTAATATTTACAGATTACATAATATAAAAATAATATAATATAAATTTTAAAAGTGGTGGAATTAAGCTCTGATAAAATTGTGCTCAACATATATTCTAAACATTTTCCCCGAGAATAAACTTATCCCATTCATCAAGCAGGCCTTGGAATACCTTTTTAACATGTACACTAGTGAACAAAATTCAACTCTCTTCTCTTCTCCCATGTGTGTGTATATACTTCCATAAAAAAAATGTATGTATAGTAAGAATAATGGTGATCTTACTAATTAGTTGGGTATTCAATAATTCAACATCAAAGTCCATTTAAAAGCCTCCAAATACAGGTGGTAGGTAAATAATAGTTTTCAGTAGACCAGAGATCGAGATTGAAAAAGAAAAAGAAAATATAAAAGCATCTGAAAAATAGTTGGAGAGAATGTCAAAATCTGCAAAGTTGGCATTATATATTGTTTGCATAACAGAAACGATTAGACATAATGAAGAGATGAAATGCATAAAACTACAAGGGTTATCATTAAAAAATATATTACAAAAGGAAATAAAAAGGTTGTTTTCATGCATTACACAACTATTTCATTTTGTGAATGCATAAATTGGTGAAATGAAGTCCCAGATGAGCTGGAGGGTAAGTTGTCTCAATAATCCAACCCAACCAACCTTTATTTAAGATAATAGTAATTTCTACCATTTATATTCACCAACTTGAAATTTTAATGTGCAATAAATTATATAAATAATTATTTTTAAAACAAAATATTATTAATAGTAATCATGGTAACCAATAATACAAAGACATATATAGTAAAAATGATAAATAAATCACTGTAAATTAATGTATAAATATCATGTTTGTAAAGTAATCTAAAAAAAAAGAGAAAGACAAACTGACAGTACGTAACGGCTATATTGAAATAATTTAGAAACAAACTAAAGATGCATCACTTGATCACATCGCTGGAATTTGCATCTTAGCCTTTCCATCATCAAGTTAACCTGATGATGATTATCGATCAACAAAGAAAAAACTGTCAAAAGCCCCAAGATAGTCACCGCATCAGTGATGCACTAGAAGTCTATCCTTCTCCTCATCATCTCAAATATATCATTATCACTGTGATATATTATGATAAAGCCCTTCAAGAATAGTTCCTAATAGATCTAGCGGCACCCTATTATCGGCAAGTCTCACATATATGCTAGAACATGACTAAAAATTGAAATTAAAAATAAAACTACCACCGCTTTCAAAGAAAACAGAGTGGACAAAATAAAACACGAAATTTTGGATAGAATAAAACCATGAAATAAAAAAATGTTGGAGAAATTGCGACTAGAAACCGGCCCAAAGGCCACTACCAGCTAAGCAAAAGTTTAGTTTGAAAAAGTTAAACCGCTAGGATTTTTCTATGAATAGAAGAGACTGAAAAACACATATGAAAATTTCTTAAACTCGGTTATATAGTTATAAAATTTCATCATCAATGTATCAAATAATTATTTGTACACTAAAAAGTTAACAAATTATTTAACTCAGTTTAACTAGTTGGTATCTTCCATATCCGTTTTACAGTTCATGTTCGGAGTTTCTTTCATATTTAGAGTTTATGGGTACCCCTCCTAATAATATCATTTCTAAAATTTAAAAATTAACTCTTTCATTAAAAATATAATATATTTTATCATTACACTCGATTATCCATTATTTATTGTTGAAATTTATCATAATTGATGCAAACGTTAATGTAAGAAAATGAATAATGTAGTTAGAAATAGAAGGATAAGTTTTCCCTTAATCGGGAGCAGCAGGCTCTATGATTATGCTAACTTTGGCTATGGAAAGGGTTTTTGTCGGGTGAGTTTTTAGAGTTTAACATATTAATACCGTATTAAATGTAATAGTCGACAACTTTATACGCTATTTTTAATGCATTAGTGAATTTTTGTTATATAATAATCTTTAAAGAAACATTCTCACACCCTAAAAAGCAAAAAAACAAAACATTCTTCCAACACTTGTTCCGCATGTATAAGCCATAAAATAAAATAGCGGAAAATATTTGGTGTATTTTTAGTCGAGTTTTTAGATTCTATAAACAATGTTAGATTAATAATAAGTGTTTGTAAAGTAAAATATTAAAAAAATAAATATGTAAAAGAAATAAGACACATGACAACTTTTAAGTCTACTTATGGAATTAAAAAGTACATTATGGGTGTACCAAATACTAATTCATGGTAATAGTTGTTGGAAATGGAATTAATTTGGTTAAAATGTGTTTGTGGTCTTTGTATTTGTATAAAATTTGAGATTTGGTCCTTATATTTTAATAATTAAAATTCAATTTTTTATTTTTCAATTAAAACCCTAGTAATCATTATTGTTGTTGGTAATTTATGTTAAAATTTATCACTTTAATATGATTATTTTCTATCAATCATATGTCACGTCATATAAGGACAGCCTAATGAAAATTCTAAATTGAAAATTTTTGAAAGAAAATACTTACAATTTTAATGACTAAATTGAGATTTTTAATAAAAAAAGTAGGAAAACTTAATTTTGTCTTTTTAAATATAGAGACTAAATCTCAAGTTTTATCGAAGCATAAAATTAACAAATTTTAACTTTTTTCCGCTAAATATAGATTTGGAATTAATTGGAGATAGTAACACTCAACTACCATAAGTTGTGAGAAAAAGAGGAAATTCAAAAACTTTGGAATTGGAATGTTGGATGTATATATATATATATATATATAACACATGGGAAATTAGTTGGTATGTTATCAATGAAAATTTTTACTCGTCAAGAGATTGATAAATATTTTATAGGTATATAATAAAATATTAAAAATAAATATTTATACATGTCAAATTTTAAGATTATTTATAAAAATACACTATCAATGTATCAAATAGTCATATATATATATATATTATCCAAATTAAACAGTTTTTTAATTATTTAATTTCTAGAAAGGAAATGTTGTAATCCAATAAATAAAAAAACAAGTCAAATGTACAAATAACTTATGGATTGAGTAGATACATTGATTAAGAAAAGTATATGTGATATGCAAAGACTGAATATATATATATATATAAATCTCTTAACAAATAAATAGACCCTCTTATTATATAATTTTAAAAACATTTTACTTACTTGATCATCAAAATCTGTGGCTCTTACATAAAATTACAGGAAACCTAGAGTTAAATAAAATGGTTCAAAATAAGGTGGCATCATGTCGTCAAATGCAATGATAAAAAGAAGAAATACTAGTACAAAATCTTGAGGAATTAATCCTTGAAAATGAGAGCAATGTTATAAAAATACGAGGAGTAAAGGTCTTCTATACAAATTTTCATTAATCTTTGTAGTGCTTTGAGTTATTTTATATAAAAACATTATTAAATAATATTTCAATATTGATATACACAGTTAAGTTGTAACAATAATTGCTAATATTATTTATTTATATTATATTATACAGCGATCTAAAAGGGGTAGGACAGAGGAAGGCGACATCCTTCTGACAATGTTATTTACTCTTCTGCTTACCATATTTAATTTAGGGACCATACCACAACTCTCAATATTGACAAATATTCGATTTTCTTCCTTTATTAATTTTCAATTACTTTTCTTCGAATGATGGAATGAAAATGCATTTGCAATGCTGCATACACTGTTCGATCATTATATATATGTGGCTAAAAAAAGGAAAATTGCATGCAATAATGAACATGAATCATGGCGAACATTTAAGCATACAATCCAATATATATAATAGTTCAGAAGATTAATCAATAATAATTAATAATCAAAGCACTCTAGTCTTGAATGGAAACTAAGATGGGATACACTGGTGAACAATCAATTGAAAATGTAAAAAGTAAATCATTTATGATAATGCACTTCTGGAAATGTGCATATTTGTTTTTTTTTCCTTCCCTAACTCAAAATTTTTTTTCTAAGTATAAAATGAAAAAGAAATAAGCATTGGAAACCTTAAATTTAGGCATTCTTGACCTTGGGGGAGTAATTTTTAGCATGAAAATCTGAGAATAAGAACAAAAGAGAAACGATGAAGGCTGCATTGAAGCACCAACTCAAAATCCCTGAGCAGCCTGGACCAGTGAAATGGTAGAAGGCAAGCATCGCCATTATCAAAAAGCTAGACCAGAACTGCACCAGCTGGAAATCTGTGACCATTTTCTTCCACCTTGGGCGAACCCCAAGGGTGCACATCAAGTAATAAGCGTACATCACAACATGGACGGTGCAGTTGGTGACCAGCACCATCGAGAAAGAAGATTGGGCGCTGTTGACGCACACGTAAGACATGATGACCACCATCGAGTGATGGTAGACGTGAAGAAACGACAACCTTTTCATGGAGTTACCGAGGATGATCAAAAGGGTATCCATGAATTCAACGATCTTGGAGAGGTAAAATATGTAGCCCCAGAAAAAGAGAGGTCCAGATGGTGACGTGCGCTTAGGGAAACAAACGAGGGTCTTGAAGTTAGGCACTTGGGAAAAGATTGAGACGAGGCAACCAAGGGCCATGATGAAAGAAAGTGTGACGAGGAAGAGGTTGTGAAGGGCTGAGATTGATTTGAGGACTGGACGTGCAAGGGAAGGACGAGATACCTGGGAAAGAATGAATGTGAAGGAAATGTAACAGAAAACAGTAAGGGCGAGAAAACGTTGGGAGGAGGCTGGAGTTTGGCCATTGTTCCATGAAAACCCCAGGATTTTGGGATGATTCACCAGCAAATCTTCCAAGGTTGGGAAAAAGGGTTGTCTGACAACCAAGCTTCTAACAGTTGTGAAAAGGGTAGGGAAAAATGGTATTTCCATTGTCTTAATTCCCTTTGCAAAACTCTTGTAGTTGATGCTAGGCCGAGAGGGAGTGAAGTGAGCTAGCTAGGAGAGAAATCGGAAATGGTGTGTGAAGACATAAAGGCCAATGGCATTGGATTTTTAAGCAATGAAAAGTTACTTAAATCACTTGATGGATAAATTTTAATTTTGATTTTTTTTTATCTGGTTTTAAAACGGTCGCCAATCGATCAATATCATAGCTGGCTGAAACATTGATCAACCAACAAAGCTCCCATCCCATCCCATTGCATTCATCTATACCTACTTACTTTTATCTTTATATTATGGGTCCTCAGTCCTCACTAATGAATTCATTTATCACCACCCTACCATCTACTCTGTTTTTCTTAATTTTTCCCTTTATAAATATCGGGTACGTTTTTGTTAATTACTCATATATCCAATTCAATTCATTGTTGGATGGCAAGGTTGAGGCTCCGAAAACTTTGAGTTTAACCTTATGTCAATGTGTGGACTTTCTTCAAGATTTATTTTGGTTAGTTTGATTTGAGTTAACAATTTAGGTCGGTTCTTTTAATAGCAATAAAACCCTATGCCTGCAGGGCTTTATTTAAAGATGATGAATCACATTGCAAGCACTAATATAACTTCAACCAATTCAAGAATTGTTACCGCTTTAATCTTTAATCTTGAAATAACTCTTGGTTTGCACTTTGTTCTACCTATGATATTCGACCAATTGGTGGAATAACAAAACTTAGTTTTGCTGTTCAAAAAATAGTATCATTCTATCTTTTTGTTGGAACAGAAGTTGAGATAGAATTTAGAGATTTTGCATAAGAAATCCAAAACTGTTAGTGAGTCAAAGAGATAAATAAAGAGAGAATCAACACTCGATATTTGTCAATATAGTTTGGATTCTCCAATCCTATTCTACTAAGCCTTGCTCATAAAATGATTTTATTTAATAATTCATCTAGTACAACTCTTGATTTAGGGTTTTACTAAACCTATTTATAGGCTCTTATCTAATGTTGATCAGCATCCGAGAGATAAGTCTTTACCACTAGTTTAAATGTTGATAATTATCTTCATGACTTATCTTGAAAAATACTAAAATAAATCCTTCCTTAAGCAACTTTCCATCAAATTCAAAACTTTCAAGAGAGAAGGATAGTATAAGGATAAACATAAGCATAGTTAACACTTTAAAATCTGAATCGGACTATGTGTACTAGAAAGCAAAGTAAAAAAGGTGAAGATTTGTAACGTTCTAAAAATTTTGATTTGACATGTGGCATAATTTCAAGCTCGAATGTTGAGATATATCATGAGAAAATTTATGGAATGACTCATATGAGAACATTTATGAAAGGAATTTGGTATTGGAGAAGAAATTACGTGAAAAGTGTTGAAAATATAAAAATATGATAAAAATGACCAAATCATAAAATTTTAAAACTATGAGGCCTAATGTACGAAGTCGTCCAAAAGAGAGAAATATGAATCATTACGGATTACAGGATATGAAATAGATTACAACATGACTTGGTGAGATAAAAATTACTTTTAGGACTAAATTGAAAAAATTAGAAAGTACATGGACTAAGCTGTAATTTTCTCATTTTCATTGAGAAAAGAGTAGAGATGAAATTTTTGGCACTCGTGGAATTATATTAAAGATTTATTATGAATTATGAATTTGAATTAGACTAAGTATCAAATTTTGGGATGGAACCATGAAAAAGGATAAAAAAAAAAGGTAAAATAATAATTTTATCGTAAAAGGATAAATTGGTCAATTCTCGAAAGTTTTATGATAGAAGTAATATTTAAATATGACATTTGATATTCATATTTTTTTAGATAGTTGGGGCATCTATTAAAGAATTGGGCCATAATTTGATAAAATTAGACATGGAAAAGTTAGGCTTGGGCCTTGGCCCATTTGTCGGCCTTTGTAATTGGGAAAAGAAACCCATCAGCCCTTATTCTCTTCTTCTCCAGCCAGCAGGACCTCCATGGCTTACCATCTTCTTTCTTATTTTTATCCCTTTTTCTCCATTCTCTCAAAAGTTTCACCTCCCACTTTGAGATGATGTTAAAATCTCCATAGAAATAACCTCCTAAGCTCATTTCTTTCATCATTTTCAAAAATTTCAGCTTAGGGTTTATGGAGTTTTAGTGAGAGAAGTTAAAGCTAGAGTGAGAAAGCTTCAATTAAGTAAGAAATGACTTCCTATACCCCACTAGCTTGATATTTGTTGTGAAATCTTACGAGAGAGCTTGGAAATAATTTATATTAATTTTTAATATATTTTGTTGTACGAAAATAAGGAAATGGTGATTTATGAATTTCCAAGCTTGATTGATGATGGATTAATGTACATGGAAGCTTGATTTGGTATTGTAGAGAATCCATTAAGGGAACTACCATGGATACACTTACTTTTCCTAAGTTAGTAAGCTTAGGAAATTGTGAAATTAATGATTCAATTGTGTGTTTAATTATGTAAATTATGTTAATAATAATGTGAAATTCCATGGTATAATGTTATATAAAATAAACATTAAAATGTGAAAGATAAATTTTGAGTAGTCATGTGATGTCTTGTTAGTCAAATATGTGAAAATGATACTAGGGTTGCCATGGAAGAAATTAAAACTTGATACGGTATGTATGCATATGTATGAACCATGTTCACATCTTGGATAAATTGGCTAAGTCCATGATGGTAAAAAAAAAAAAAGTTAAAATGTTAAGTTCTACATAATATAGACAAGAGCCGATACAAGCTAAAATGTAACAATTGCCATAATATAAAAGTACAATCAATTCCACGTTTCAATCACTATCAAAGATCATTAAATATAGTTCGATGAACGATAAATGGATGCGAGTGCACGATTAACCATCCAGCACACCAGATGTTCGTATGAGCTAAACCATTCAGCACACCTAATACTTCTGTAATATACCACATAACTCTGCAACAAATGCAGGACCTCGGCACATCCAGTGAACAAAGAATCTACAAAAATCATCTCCACTACTCATATCAACCTGGTACCGTGCACAAGATAACCTATTGGCATGTCAATCATACTTTATCCTACATTCATCCGCTTGGAACATTTCATTAATGATCAATGCTATAACGATCCCTTAATTCAATCATTGTCGAAACCATCTTTTGAAATTTAAATTTCTAAAGTTTTAAATTTAATGAAAAACGGGGGAATCGACTTTTGAAAAACAAAAATATGGAGTCGCCACCGATCTTTTTGTTTTGGTGTGATCGGATCACCTAAGAATTTGGTTATTTTAATAAAACATTTTTGATTTACTAAAATAACGATTCTGGTCTACGAAAATTTTAAAAAACGGGCTCGGGAGTCGGTTACGTATGAGGAAGGGTTAGTACCCTCACTACGCCCAAAATTGGTACCAAATCGATTAAATATTGTCCTTATGTCTAAAATTGAAATGTTTTTGAAACGAGGTTCTTTTTTAATAACATTTGAATAACCTGAGTTGGTTGTCAAAAATCTTCTTGTTTCGATGTCTGAAAGTTTATAATTTGAAATTAACAAAAGGATGCCCAACTATTTGGTCCAACGAAAAACCGAAACCCAGCACAGTAGGGCACGATTCCTCGAATTTCCGAACATCGGACATTGCCTCACCTTAGAAAATACGAGTGAAATTTCGAAGAGCTATTCGATTATTTTGAACAAACGGGAAATTGCAACCCAGCACGATAGGGTACTATTCCTCGAATTGCCAAACATCGAATATTGCCTTCGTTTTAAAGGGTTTTTAGAAAACGTGAGTGAAATTTCGAAGGAATCTTCGATTGTTTTGAAAAAACGAGAAATCACAACTCAACACGTTAGGGCACGATTTCTGAATTATCAAACACCGAGTATTGTCTTCGTTTTGGAAGGTTTTTAATAAACACGAGTGAAAACCTAAAGGAATATTCGATTGTTTTGAGCAAACGAGAAGTCACAAACTAGCACGATAGGGCATGATTCTCGAATTATCAAACATCGAGTATTGCCTTCGTTTTAAAGGATTTTTAGAAGACACGAGTGAAATTTTGAAGGGATATTTGATTATTTTAAGCAAACGGAAAATTGCAACCCAGCATGTTAGGGCGCGATTCCGCTAATTACCAAATATCGCATATCGCCTTCGTTTAAGGGATTTTTAATAATTGTGAAACTAGCTTAAAACGCATTAATATGTTTGAAATGAGACGAAATCAATCATAAAAAATTAGATTTTATAAAGCCATATTTCATAAATCGAGTGGAAAAACAATGATATGGGATATATGCACATGAGATACAATCAGTTAACAAACTAATAATTAGGTAACTAACCTAGAACGTATAACCCAATTACAATAATGCATGGAAAATAATTGATGTAATGATACGAAATGAGGAATAAATAATATGCGACGAAAAAAGAAGGCTCAATATAGAACGGATCGATGCAAGATGGTATAAAGCAAAATAGCAATTAGAAGTTGATATAAGGCAATCTTAAAATAATGATGACTTGATGAAGACAAAGTACACAATACGTATGAATAGATGAATTTGAAATAATTTGCAAAAAAACAAACTAGAAATATATGTACATAATTATTAAAATACGTGTTATGAAATACATATTTTAAAATTAAATAATTTACAAGGTGTCAAAACATTAAAAAACATAAAATAAAGGAGAATTTAACAATATATAGGCATGAATAGATAGTTAAGATGATAGAATTTTAGAAAACTATATTATATACATAATGGATTAAAAGTATATATATATATATATATATATATAAAATTTGAAAGCAATCACATGTGAAAATGACATATAAATGATAGTATGTATAGGATTAAATTAATTTTATTATGAATTACATAGTAGATTTGAGAACATGCTCATATATATAAAAACTATATGTATAAAATGCATTGATTTAATAATATATAGATCAAGTATGGGTATCTAAAATATATATACATATATAATGATTACTTAGAAGATATTACGTAGGACAATATAATGAAATACATGAAAAAATTTGAGAAAACATATGTATAAAATAATATAAGGTTAATAATATATATATATATATATGAAATAAAGTTAACTTTAATATATATAAAACCTATGCTCATATGTACAAAGTATGTTTTTTTAGGAGTATCTAGTTAAAAATGACCATCTACATATAAAAAGAAAAATAATTTAAATGACATATACACCATATATATATAAGGAACTTGAGGATAAAATATAAATATGTATATAAAAACATATGAATTTTTTTAAATGAATGATAAAACGATTTTAATGATACATCAAGTTTTAAAATGAAAAAAAATATATATATAACAACACACAAAACAAATCGCAAATATCTAAAATAAATAACATATAAAAACCTTAGATTAATAATAAAAATAATTGAAAAGTAAATGATATTACAAACTTTAATACATATAAAAATGATTAAAACCTAAGTAGATATAAGTATACATACACAAGAACATTTAAATATAATGTTATATAAAATGTGTAAATAATACGATGAAAAGAATTTTAAAATAACTACACAAACAAATAAGAACAAAGCAAAATTATCAAAATGGATTAACACTTATAAGAATATTAAATAAATTTTAAAATGGCAAGTTGTTCAAATAAAAAACTCAACTAAAATACTATGTATGTACAAATATATACAAAAACATTTAAATGAGATATTACACAAAGTGTTACGCAAATACATGATAAAACAAACTTCAAAACCTTTACACAAGTAAAAACCTAATTAAAATAAATTTAAAATGAATGGGGGTAATGCATAAATTTTGAAATTGGGTTGAGGACTAACGCATGATGCGCATAAATGCCAAAGGACTAAAGCGGGAAATAATTGGTCCCAAAACGCAGGGCTTAAGAACGGGCCGAATTGGTGAAATATCTTAATTCCAGGTGCCATTTAAAAAACAAATAGAGTATGAATAAGGGCTAGATTTGGAATCAGCGCGAAGGAGAAGGGCCACGCTCATAAATTTCCCAATTTAAGTAGAGGCGCGGGGATCCGACCTGATAAGCGGGTCAGCGCGCGGGTCTTACCTTCTTGAAACGGCACCGTTTTTGACACAGCCCTTAAACTCCTATTTCCATTAATTTCTCTTCCGAAATAGAGCCATTCTTTTAGCCCCCCTTCCTTTCTCTTAAACACAACAGAACCCTTAACCCTTTCTATTAGGGTTTGGTTCAGCACACAGCCACCGAACCACCACCTATACGATGGCCGACGGTGCGCAAATGGCATCTAGATCTCACCCACAGAAGCCACACCCACGGAGATTAGGTAGGCCTATTCCTTTCCGTCTTTTCCTTTCTAAAAAGGGGCTAAAATCCTATGTTATTTGGTTTTTTTTTTTAAAAAGGAACAAAATGAAATTAAAAAAAGGAAGAAACGAAAACACAACACCATTTGATCCTAACCCGAATCATTGTAATTTTGAGATATATGGGCTCTCCTCGGTGCCGTTCCAGGTATTCTCCTCTTTTTTATGCTAAAGTTGCAAGCAAATAAAACAAATAAATGAAAAAATAGAATCTGGAATCACCTTAAAGAAACTGATTTTGGATTGCTTTTTTCTTTTTTACAATATGCGTGTATATTCCCTTGCTATTCTATTCATTAAAAGAAACAAGAAACCTCCCCCCCCCCGGTTACAATCCAAGTCCTAATGGCTTTATAGCTGAAAGAAGAAAACAGAAAAATACAAAAAAAAATTGTTCCTATTCTTTTGCTTGCTGTTTTGCTGTGCTGTTTTTTTGTCTATTTTTTTTGCAGGTACGAAGGCCAATTGGCGCGGTAATACGTGGTGCTCGGTGTGGGGTGGTGCGTGAAGGCCGTACGGAGGGGCACTAGAGGCTGTACGAGGGTTGGCTGAGGCGCATCTAAAAAACCTAGGGTTTCTGTTTGCTAAGGAATTTTGGGCCGTTTAGGCCTTGGGCATTTGGGTCTAGGTTTGGGCTAAGATTCATTGGGCTTGGTGTATTAGTTTTGGGCTATGGGTCATGTATTCATTTTAGGTTTTGGACTGTAAAAGAGGACTTTTAATTACTGGACTGTTTTATTTATTATATTTATTATTTTTATTTTGTTTTTGTGTTGTAACGGGCCGGGCAAAATTTGGGCCTTACAATCATCATATACATGACATCATTGTAATATTCAACCAAATAATTTAATTCATCTAATATACGTTTAAATTTATTTAAAATTAAATCGAACGAACTTACCTGACTAAATTGTAGCACGACAATGTACACGGACTATTCCAAATTTTTTTTCTTTTCCGTGATTTTCAGCTTGTTATTAATCTAAAATAATAATTTTATTCAATTAAATAATCCAACAGCCAAATCATCTCATTGTATGAACTTAAGTCCTTTTTGAAATTTTTACAAAATTATCCTTAGTATTTTACTTTTATGCAATTTAGTCCCTAAGCCCAAAACATGCAAATTAATCATTTTTTACTCACATTCAAGCTTGGCCAAATATACAAGGGCTTCTCTATAGCTCCTATTTTTTGTTATTTCACATCAAATCCTTGTAATTTATTACTTTGAACAATTTAGTCCTTTAACATTAAAATCATCAAAAGCTACTTTACAAAATAGCCATAACTAACAACAAAGCTCAATAATCATTGATAAAACTTCATAAATAACTCAAACTCATCAATGGCATAATTTAAAACATTTGACAGTTTTACAAATTAGTCCTCGGGCTAGCTAGATTAAGCTAATACGAGCTCAAAAACATAAAAATTACTAAAAACGGGAATCAAACACATACTTAATAGGAAACCCTAGCTAGACTGAAGCTTACTCTCCCACAACCATGGTGGTTTCGGTTTTGGCAAGATGAAGAAAATATGATAGTTTACATCTTTATTTTTTACTTATTATTTACTAATTACTATTTTAACCTTTTAAATTTTAGCTTAATAATTCACTAAAACATGTCCATTAATGTCCACCATAATTACCTAAGGTCTAATTACCATTTAAGGAAGGTTTAATTTCATAATTAGTCCTTTAATTATTTTAAAATTAACAAAACAAGCTTAGTTTTAATTTAACCCTAAACTAATTAGGACATAATAAGCAAATAACCCAAAAGCTATTGGGTCAATCATGTCCACCACCGCTTGGACTTTTTGACTATAGTTTAATCACCATTTTGGTCCCTTGGCTATTTAAAATCTACAACGACTAACTTTTATCTATTTTACAATTTAGTCTTTTTTAATTAATTAACTATCTAAACGATAAAATTTTATAACCAAATTTTTATACGACATTAATGACCTCATAAATATTAAATAATTAATACTTACAGACTAACATGTTAGAGTTGTGGTTCTAAAACCACTATTTCTAACACAATTGAAAAAGGAGTTGTTACAATTGCCAGTCCACATCCCCCACATAATTATCCCCACGATTCTAAAGGTTGTCATTGAGACATTCCTGCAAATTCCCATAGTAATAGTTGTCATGCCTTTCAATAGGAATTAAATAGTTCCAAACACTCTGCACTGCTGGACAATCTCTAATAGCATGTAACACATCCTCATAATTATGCCTACAAACGCCACAGGTCGTATTATGTCCAAGACCCCTTCAGACTCTCTCCATATTAGTTAATAGTTACTGCTTGAAAACGAGCCAAAGAAATAAATGAACTCATTGAGGTCCTTGCAATTTCCAAGGTTTCATTACATCGCCTCCTTCAGATTTCAAGAACTCCCCCGAAGATTTCGATATGCACTCTTAACAGAAAAGGACCCTGTCAAAGTGCCTCCCAAAATAATTCTATCATTCCCTGCTGCTGAGTGAGGTGGAGGAGCCCCTACTATCCTGTTCCTCTAGTAGCCAAAGCTAAAAAAGATCAAGTTTCCAATTAGCATCATCTGTAACCATATCATTTAACAAGCAATCCAAATCTAGACTGAAGTGACCGAGAATCCAATTAACAAGAGGACCAATGTTCAGCACCCAAGAGTCATGTTAGTAACTGATAGATCTCCCATCCCTTGCTGACCAAAGCAAGTTCTCTCATTTAAGCGGCTAAGCTTTTTCATGGGCTCTCTACAAGAAGAACATCTACCACAGGATATTGTCTCGGGCAACCCCCTAGAAACCTCATACTTGGCTCGATGAACCTGAACCCAAAGAGCCTTAAAATCCGACATAAGATTGAATCCTAACTTCATCATGAATGAGGTATTATGTTCCTGCAATTTTTGGAATCCAAGACCGCCATGTTCCCTCGGTTAGCAAATATTTTCCCAACTAATTAGAGCCACCTTTTTTCCACTATTTGGATATCCCCAAACAAATTGTCTAACCATTCACTCAATTTCCTCACAAAGCCCTCTTTGGATTCATCATCAACTACATGAAATAACTAGGGATTGCCAACAAAACTGACTAAGCCAGAGCTTCCCTACCAATAAAAGATAAAGACTTAGCATCCCAACTCTGTAGTTTACTACGAACCTTCTCCACAACAAACCGCAAAGTACTATTTGTAACTTTATCATGGAAAAGAGGGACTCCCAAATAGCTCCTCATATTATGTACTCTATAAAAGCCAAGAATAGAACACAAGCTCTCCCTTAAGTTGTCACTAACTCCCAGAATAATCACAGAAGTTATCCAATACCCTTTTAAGCATCCTAGCTTGGCTTTCCTCTACATGCCCAAAACTGATCAAACCATCTTCAAAGAAAAAGTGAGATAGGGAAGGACCAAAGCGAGATAGACGGACCAGATTCCAACATCCAGAGCTAATAGATGAATGAATATTATACCACAACCATTCCATACACAAGATGAAAAGATAGGGGAACAGTGGACACCCCTACCGAACACCCCGAGCTAGTCTAAATTTCTGTGTTGAAGTTTCATTCCACAAGATTTGTACGGTAGATTTAGTGATAGCAGACATGACAACATTATGAAAAAAGTTAGGAATACTTGTAGCTTGAAGGGATGCATCAATGAAATCCTATCGCACTTGATCATAGGCCTTTTCAAGATCTATTTTAACAGCCTGCCAATTCTTGTTATTCTATTTAATTTTCATGGAGTGGACCACTTTTTGCACAATTATGATATTATTTGTAGTATTACTTCTCGCAATAAACCTAGTCTATTTTTGTCCAATAATTCTTGAGAAAATCACTTTGAAATGATTAGAGATGATCTTCATAACCAGCTTATAGAGAACTGAACATAAGTTGATAAGGCAAAACTGAGAGAAATTATCAAGATTTTGCACTTTAGAGATGAGTACAATTAAGGAATTATTTAAATTCGAATCAATTTCCTCTCTCGTAAAGACCCTTTTAACCCACTCACAAGTTGAAACCCCAGCACAATCCTATTGGCTTTAAAAGAAAAGAGTATGGAACCCATCGCTACCAGGAGCTTTTAAAGGACTTATATTGAACATGGCAGTTTTTATTTCTTCGTTAAAAATCGGATTACTCAAAAACTGGAACTCGTCATCCTTTAGTTGTGGAAGCAAATTTTGAGGGAGACCTCTCATTGGGCTCAGATCTTCACCATACAACTTTTGAAAAAAAACTAGTTGCCTCATGGCAAAGATCTTCCTAATCAAAAGTCCATTCTCCTGCCTCCTTTTTTAAAGTTGTGATATGATTTCTGTTTTCTTCTTTGGAGTGTGCGTCAATGAAAAAACTTAGTATTCTTGTCTCCCAAGAAAAGCTAGTCACACCAAGCCTTCTGTTTCCAAAGCATTTCTTCGTGATATAAGACATTTTCCAACTCCTTCTGAACCTTCAATTCTGCCTGAAAAAGAAAATGTGAATGGGCATAGTCAAGGCCTTTCTAAATATTTTTCAGTTTCTAAACCAATCATTTTTCACATGTCCTAATGTGTCCATAAACCTTCTTATTCCAATCTCTAAGTTGACTTGTAAAATTTGAAAGTGTAGAAGACATAACACCATTAAAATTCCATTTTTCCTTTACAAACTCATCAAAATTTGAGTGTTTCACCCATCCCGCCAAAAAATGAAAAAGTCTACCTTCAAAACAATGAATCAAAGTGGCCTGTGATTTGCGCCTGGCTATTCTTTTAATATAATATGATACCTTGATTACCGGATACAATAAAAACAAAAACTTACTGCAATCAAACAAAGTTTTAGATGACGTTTGGTATGGCTGGCCACCCAAAAAATTAAATTTTGTTTTGTTTGTGATATATCTTAAGTGTATATATACCAACATTAAATTAACAATGTATTAAAAATAGTTTCTAATTACATTTATTAGTAAATGGCATCATATAATTCATTATAATGTAAATTTATTAAATTATAGGTTTTTAAATAACTAGTCATGCTCTCGAGTCAAATTTTAATTTTACTTGTTATATTCATTAATTGATTTTTTAAATTATAAATTAGATTAGTAGATGACTCATGCTTTTTAATATATACTAATTTTTAATATATTGGGTAATTTATGCATTTAAATTTTAATTATTTTTAAATAATGTACTTTTAATCATGAGTAGAATCAGATTTTTTTAGTATAGGGATTGAAATAAAATTCAAAGTTCTTGGGAGGTCAAAATATAAATATTCTATAAAAACCTTTAAATTGAATGAATTTTTTAAAAGTATTAAAAGAGAAATTAGCCCATTTGAAAAGGGGACAAGGTCGCTTTGCCCTTCGATTTGCCTTTGTTTTAATTATTTTCCTTATAATAAACTATAGTATTAATTTGAAAAAATATATAGGTAAAGTAACATGCAATAATTATAATAATAGTTTATGAATACAAAAAATATTTATACTAAATTAATAAACACATTAAATAATAATGATTATAAAATAATTTATGAAATTTGACTTTATTTTCAAAATAAAGTCACAAAATACTTTTATTTACACCAAACAAATAGTAGATAGATAAAAGAAGAAACAATTTTAAGAGTGCTTCACACAATATAAACAACTTACGGAAATTTTAAAAAATCATAATATTATATTATATTATCATCAATTAAAATAATCGTTCATCACTCTCCTCCGTCATTGTTGTTCAAATATGATTCCATATTGCCACTTTGAAGAACAATTACTTTAATGGTCCATTATTTTTATATAATTCTAACTTATTAATAACAATCTCCATTTTTTACCAATAATTTTTCTTAAATGCTAGTTGATTGAATATGCATTACTATTAGATTTTTTTTTTAAAGAAAAAGGCTGACATTTATTAATTGCATGGCTCAATGTGACAGAGAAAAAACAGCTAAAAATTAAAGGAAGTCTTATCAGTAGCAGACCAACGGGCAGAAAACAATTAACCTCGCACCTAGAAAAAACAAAACCATAAATGAAAGAAAAAACAAAAACCACCCTAAACCAAACAGCAAAGCAAAACCAACTAAACATCAGCCAAGTAGTTTATTTATCCTTTGAAGAGAAGATCAAAACTATGAACCAGAGGAAACCCAAAACTTTGAGACCAGCCATGGAGATTCAAAGAACCTTTTCCATATTCAAAGCGTTTTATAGCAAACTTTGTTGTCTCTGTACCCAACCTCTCCGATCCTCCTCCATCAGCCGCTGGACAGAAACTGGAATCTCATCCACCCAAGAACCAGAACGATTGCTTCTCCTTCCTTCCATCGCCAGGTATGAGCCACTCTATTAACCAGTCGGGGAACAAAAAAGTAACTAATTTCGTCAAAGTAATTTTCCAAGTTACGTATGTGGTAAATAGTTGGTTTGATAATCGATCTATCCTCTTCCTTTGACTTGAGTTTTTTAATGACTGTCATAGAATCACCTTCCACCACCAGTTTTCGGAAGCCCTTATCAATGGCGCCCTTGCTTTAGCCATGAATGCATCAACCACGTCATTGAAAAGATAAGTTGTTGCTCCTATATAGTCTCCTTTGTGATCTTTGGTAATAATCGCAGATGTAGAAGTCCTAGTATCACTCTGAAAAGTAGCATCAAAATTTATTTTAATAATAACACCCAAATCTGGAGGACTCTATAGTATAACCGATAACGATCTGTAGACAACTCCCATCTTTTCTTGATACTGATTTAATTCCTTAATATATCCACGGAAAAAACCTAAAAGATCCTATAGAGAAAACTTCAGACCCTCATTAATCAGTTTATTTCTTCTGTTCCACAAAGCCTATATAGAAATAGTAATTAAATGTTTGCTTTGGTTATCTACTGCACAAAAATTATTAACGAAAAAGGATTTGTAATTCATAATACTATCAAGTGAAACAGATCGGATTTGAAGAGACGCCCAAACATTCTAAAGGATATCGCAGGTCCATAGAAGATGATCCGTGTCTTCCGGTCATTTCTTGCAAATAGGGCATAGAACATCAACCTTTAAGGTCCTTTGTAGCAAATTATTGTAATGGAGCAGAAAATTATTAACCAATCTCCATAGATGTATTTTGGTTTTTTCTGGAATATGTAAAATCCATAAGGACTTGTAGAAATCCTTATGAGCCTCAAAATTAGGCGTGGTGTAATTATTGTCCTGTAAATACTTTGTAACAAGGGCCCGATAACCACTCCCAACAAAGTAATCTGCAGAACCCTCATATTTCTAGACCAATATATCCTCCGGACTAGCTAGAAAATGGGATGGGAAGAATGCGGCTTACCTACTCTTCATCAACAAATATTAAAAATCAAATCCCTGTTCCAGGTATTTGTTGTTTCATTAATCAACTGATTAACTGTCATCTAATTCGGAAGAATGTGATGAACTGATACTCTGTTTTTTTTCTAATCCAGGCAGCCAAGGTTCATTCCAAATATTGACACTATAACTATTACCAATTTTCCACAAAACTCCGTTTTCAATAAAATCTCGAGCACTACAAATACTCCTCTAGGTAAATGAAGGGTATAAGCCTATCTTTGCTGATAAAATGTTTAAATTGGGAAAATAACGGGCCTTAAGAACTTTGGTTAAAAGACAATTAGGCTGGGTTAAAATACGCCACACATGTTTTGCTAATAAGGCTTTATTAAACAAACCCAAGTTTTTGAAACCCAACCTACCAACATATTTTGGTTTACATAACGCATCCCAGGTGCTTCAATGAATGCCCTTACTAGACTTATTATTAGACCACCAGAATTTATTCACAATGCCTTCAAGTTTACGACATAAAAGTTTTTGTTAGGATTTTAACCCGATTAAGTAACGAACAAAAAAATAGCAGAATAAATTGAGAAATTGAACACACAAATTTAACGTGGAAAAACCCCTCCAAAGAGGATAAAAAACCACGGGCAAAGATAATTTTACTATAATGGCAAAAGAACGAAGAGTACAAAAGATGGAGATAAAAACTAAACCCCGAAAACCTGAAAACAAAGAGCCCACAAAACGTAAACACAAAATTCTCTAAATGTGTTATGAGTTCTAATCTCTAATGGGTGTTTTTTCTAATGTTGTAAAAGAGCCTATTTATAGGCTAAATTCATAGATCAAATAATAATAAAATAATCTAAACTAATCAGTGTTTGATTGAAACAATAAACAGAGTTTAACTGAAAGACTATTTTTCAAATTTGACTGAAAATAGGAGTCATATTTAATAAATCTCCACCTTGACTCATATTTCCACAACGCCATCTTTGCCAAAGCCTCCACGAGCCTATCTTGAACTATGCAGGGAATTAACTGAGTCGAATTTGTGCTTAAAAACTGGAAGACTTCTAGCCTTCGACTTGTACACTGTCAAATCAAAACTAACCCGGGTCTGATTTTCACGAACACAGAGCCTTAACTTTTCAAAATCTGCATCCAAAAGAGAACCTCTCTTCAACGAAACAGTCATACATTTTTCCCTCCTATGACCAAGTTACCTCCACTCCAAACAAGTTGACTTCAACTCCGTAACGGATGAGGGACATCCGATTTCACCTTCCAGAATATAAAGACTGCCTGTTCTTTTACCTTTTAACAAAACGAGAGCTCCATAAGATACTTTAATATCGCTCGACTCGATGTTGATTTTGCATCCTTTCAAGTCTAAAATACTTAAGGAGATGAGATTCTTTCGTAAATCAGGTACATACCTGACATCTGAGAGTGTCCTAATCGTCCTATTCTGCATCTTAATTTTAACAGTACCAATACCAATTACCTTACTAGATGAATCGTTTCCCATACGCACAACTCCACCTTCAATCGAACTGTATGTGGAGAACCATTCTCTATTGGGACACATGTGGAAAGAACATCCTGAATCTAGGATTCACTCGGACGTGAGCTTAGTGTTATCACTTGTTGACACTAACAAGAAATCATCCCCATTTTTATCGGCCAAATTAGCACCAGCTACATCTTCCTCGTTACTCTCAACAGCTTTTTTATTTTGCAGTTTATAACAATCTGCTTTGACGTGACCTAACTTTTTACAATAGCGACATATTTTATCTCGTTTCTTTGATGCTACCAAAACGGAAGCTTGCCTATCTGTCTTGCTATTAAAATAAAGCTCATTGTTGAGTTTGTCTCTACTCAACAAATGACCCTTCACATCTTCGAACGAGAGTTTGTCTTTGCCATAAATCAGGGTCTCCCTGAAAAACTTGTATGAAGGGGGTAAAGAGCACAATAATAGCATAACCTGATCTTCATCGTCAATATGAACCTCAACATTCTTTAAATCATTTAAAAGAGTAATGAATTGACTGATGTGATCTCTAAGAAGCTCACATTCGTTCATGCGAAACGTAAATAGACGTTGTTTCAACACTAAACGGTTAGCTAGAGACTTAGTCGCATAAAGAGTTTCTAACCTTTTCCACAAGGCAGATGAGGTCTTTTCCATCAATACCTCCTGCAATACCGTATTCGTGAGGCATAACTGGATTGCAGATAAAGCCTTTTCATCAAGCTCTTCCCATTCTGTTTTATTTAGATTCTCAGGCTTTTTTCGATAACAACCTTTTTTAAGCCTGATTGAGCTAGAATTGCCATCATCTTAACTTGCCACAGATTGAAATTTGTCTCACCATCGAACTTCTCAATTTCAAACCTTGTTGTTGCCATCTCTGAACGGGCTAATCTATGAAAATTAAACTAGTTTTGATACCACTTGTTCAGATTTTAACCCGATTAAGTAACGAATAAAAAAATAGCAGAATAAATTGAGAAATTGAACACACAAATTTAACGTGGAAAAACCCCTCCAAAGAGGATAAAAAACCACGGGCAAAGATAATTTTACTATAATGGCAAAAGAACGAAGAGTATGAAAGATGGAGATAAAAACTAAACCTCGAAAACCCGAAAACAAAGGACCCACAAAACGTAAACACAAAATTCTCTAAATGTGCTATGAGTTCTAATCTCTAATGGGTGTTTTTTCTAAGGTTGTAAAAGAGCCTATTTATAGGCTAAATTCATAGATCAAATAATAATAAAATAATCTAAACTAATCAGTGTTTGATTAAAACAAGTAAACAGAGTTTAACTGAAAGACTATTTTTCAAATTTGACTGAAAATAGGAGTCATATTTAACAGTTTTGGCAAAGCAAAACATTGCATAACGTAAACCGGAATAGACTGTAAGACCGCTTTAACAAAAATTTCCTTTCCCCTTATAGATAAGTAGCGCAAACTCCATCCTGTGATATGTTTCCAAAACCGATCAATAAAGTTTACGAAAGCCCAATTCTTCTTTCGACCGACCATCATAGGTAAACCTAAATACTTCTCAGGATTTGACGCAACCCTCACTCCTAAAGTACTGGTTATAGTGTCCTTGACATTTGCATTAACATTGGCCCCAAAATAGATTAGTGATTTTTCAAAGTTCACCCTCTAACCTAATACCTCCTCATACTCCTTGATAATCTCGTGGACTACCTTTGCTCCCTTTTTAGAAGCATCTCCGAAAAGAACACAATCATCCGCAAAGAATAAGTGATTAATAGAGAATCTTTCCCTTCCAACAGCAGCCCCCCTCATCGTACCCTTTCGCTTGGCATCTTCAATTAGCATAGAAAAACCTTCTACACAAAGAAGAAAAAGGTAAGGGCTAAGTGGATCACCCTACCTTAAACCTCTAGATGGTGAAAACAAGTCACTATTCAACCCATTAAGACTCACCAAATAGGAAATTGAGCAAACACACCTCATAATAAGAGTTATCAAATCCGCATGAAATCTCAAATGGGTCATCATCCTTGCCAAAAAATCTCATTCAACACGATCATATGCTTTACTCATGTCGAGTTTAAGCACAAAATTCCCCTTCTTGCCTTTCTTCTTCATTTTCATAGAATGAAGGACCTCATAAGCAATTAATACATTGTCTGAAATAAGTCTTCCTGGGATAAAAGCCCCTTTGGCTTCATTTATGTAACTTCCCAACATAAAGCTCATACAATTCACCAAGACCTTCACGAAAATTTTGTAAATAACATTACAAAGACTTATGGGCCTAAAATGTGATAGATTTTTTGATTTGTTTATTTTTGGGATAAAAAAATTCGTGTTTTATTAATATCACCTATTTTAGAAACACCATTCAATATTAGACAAACAGTATCTAAAAATATCAGATCCAAAAATATGACAATACCTTTGAAAAAAGATAGCCAAAAATCCATCAGTCCTAGGAGCTTTCAACGGCACCATAGATTTAACCGTGCAGGAAATCTCCTCCTCTGTGAATTTTTGAAGTAAAAAGGCATTCATATTATCATTAACTCTTTTCTCCACTAAACCATAAACCCGCTCATCTGAACCCGAATCTGAAGCCGAAAATAGCTTCCCAAAGTAGTCCGAGGCAATCTTGAGCATCTCCTCAGTCGTGGAAAATCTTTCCCCATTTTCCCCTTTTAACTCTTTAATTTGACCTCTGATTTGACATTGAACAACAACTTTATGGAAAAAATTGGTATTCTTATTACCATTTTGCAACCAATTGACATAGGCACGTTGTTCCCAAAAGATTTCTTCTTGATCAGCCTCTAAATTCAGGCTCATTGAATATCTGCGATTTCACCCAAAATCTCATCAGTTGGATCTAGCTCATAAAGGCAGTTTAGTCTTTCTTCAAGTAATGCCTGATTTTTCTTTTTATCTCTTTCTTTGGATCCACTCCACCTTTGAAGCTGCTGACCTAATCTTCCAAGCTTTTCAGGGACACTTCTGGAAATATCATTCCAATTTCTTCTAATCACCTCTTCAAAAGAGTCTTCTAAACACCATTTGGCCTCAAACCTGAACGGTTTTTCATTAATACATGACATCTTTAGTTTCCCAAATGTATCCAAAAGGATAGGGTAGTGATCCGAAAAGGAATGAGTCAAATGTTCTAGTTGATAGCTAGGGCAAAAGTTGACCCAATTCAAAGTTGCAACCCCCCAATCTAATCTCTCTCTTATGTTTATTGACAAAAACCTTCCTCGTTCCCAAGTAAACCATTTACCAATAAACCTAAGATTGTTAAGCCCGCAGTCATCCAAGGCCCTTCTAAAATCAGACATCTGACGATCAGCTCTTAGCTGACCACTCTTCTTTTCAAACGAGTTCGCAATTTCGTGAAAATCACCCACAAGAACCTAAGGTATCATTTGTTCTTGCCCTAACCTTCTAAGTAAATCCCATGATTCACCTCTATTCTTCTCTTCCGGGTTCCTATAAAATCCCGTTAATCGCCACATAGCATCACATTCATGGTCATAGATCTCGACATCAATGTGAAAAGAGCTAAAACTCTTAAGTTGAATAAAAGCATTTAACATCAATACCGTTTTCAAACCCACATTGCATTCTCACTAATTCCATCGTCTTCCACTCAATTTTGTTTCCATTAGAAACAAAATTCGGGGATTAATGGTTCTCAATTTGTTCTTGAGCCTCTTGACAGTTTGTGACCTCCCCAAGCCACGAACATTCCAGCTAAGGACTTTCATTGCATTCGGATACTCTGCTCCCCAAAGCTAGCCGTTAAATCAAATTGATCTGTTTCCACAATATTCCCTATACGACTTAATGAACTTTCCACT
Organism: Gossypium arboreum; assembly: GCF_025698485.1. Taxonomy (NCBI): domain Eukaryota; kingdom Viridiplantae; phylum Streptophyta; class Magnoliopsida; order Malvales; family Malvaceae; genus Gossypium; species Gossypium arboreum. The sequence continues at coordinate 7,568,844 of NC_069081.1, forward strand.
TTTTGTTGCCTTTTTTTACCTTCTAAATTAAATAACGAATCATTTTCCTCTTCTAGAACCAAATCCATGGGCCCATTTCCAGAAACATTGCCATTTAAAACCCCACTGCCCAAATTGTGCCAATTATCAGATTCTTTGTGAAAAATCTAGTGATTGGATTCCAACGGGAATAAATTAGGATTTGCGGATTGATTCCTTGGATCCCCCCTAAAATTGCTTCCAGAATCATGCCCCCATTTATTGTTCCGATCACTTCTTTCCATACTTTCACTACTTTCCATACTTTCACTACTCCATTGTGAGCCATCAACCTGTCGAAGCCACCTACTCGACACCACACTCCATCACCGTGACACTGCGCGTAAAGATACATCCTACCCAAAAACAATCTTGGCTGGTTCAATCCGTAATCTAAAAGGACAAAAACTCTCGCCATGTCTCAATTTACCATAAATAAAACAAAAGAGACTCAATTTCTCATATTGGAACTTAGAATAAATGGTCATTCCCAACCGAATCTTTTTCTTTCATTTGAAGGGATTAGAGACATCTAATCGAACTCGAAAACGCATGAATCTTATAATGCCCAAAGTCGGAATAGCAGTATCATACTCTAAAAATTTCCCCAAAAAATTACCAAATTGTTTTGCCATAGATTCAGACATCAGACCTAGTGGCAAATCATGAACTTGGACCTAAAATTTAGTAAAATTTAATAAGATAGCTGACGGGTTCTCTCATTTTTGGATTGTTTGCAGAATAAGCAGATGGTTATTAAAAAACCAAGGTGTTACGGACAGTACCTTTTGTATATCAACCTCATAGAATAATTGGAAAAGGTACCTTTTGTCTCCCAGATCCGTGATACATATTCCTGCAATTGGGTGCCACAAACCAGTCATTGTATTACGCCAAGAAGGGAAATGGACAATATTATCAGTGAGACATCTCCCCACCAAACAGTATTGTTAGTTTTGGTCAACCACCGCAGCATCCTCCTGAAACACCTCCTCTTCTTCATCTAGAAGTCGCAGATTGGCTAATTTATTTTCTATACCAGAACACTCACAATGAAAACCAAAAAAAGAAGAAGAAAGAAACACCAGTAAACTCTTAAGGGAAAAAAGAAAAATAAAAAAAGAAGTTGTGAGAAAGACGTGTCAATAGACAGACAGAGAAAACATGTCAACAGACAGATTCCTGTAATCGTTTTTTTTATTAGATGTTATTTATAAAGCTAAATTAAGGTAGACATGGTGCCTTAAGCTTAAATAGAGTAGTACTATGATGTGTCATGAGTTATCTCAATAGGATTTGGATGAACTCATTTTTCCCATTATTTCATTAAATGGACCAAAATGTAAACTAAAATATAGTACGAAGACTCTTATGATACTTTTACTAAAAATAAATCAAAGTAATATATTTTGAAAACTGAAACATTCATGATTTCTGATTGAAAAAAGGTATAGCTTTAAATGCTTTTTATAATAATTTCTATGATTTTTTAAATACATACTTTAGTTCGTGAAGTAAATTTTTTTTCACATATTGACCTTTAACTATTTGATGAAGTCTTCATATTATATTCCAAGATTTACCAATAAAATTTCCACATTGCACAACCATAGATTCTTTGATAAACCCTAGAGGTAAGTCATGGATTTGCACCCACCAATCCGAAAATACCAAAAGAATAGACAGTGGATCTTCATTTTCATGGATTCTATGGAGGATCAATAGATGGTTGTTGAAAGTCCAAGGAGAGCCGGTAATAACTCTATGAATATCAACTTCATTAAAAAATTTGAACAGATAACGTTTTTCACCCCAAATCTGATATTTGAACCCCTTCCAAAGGGTGCCATAGATTTTCCATGGTATTTCTCATGGTTGGGAAATGAACTACACTTGCAGTTAGGAAGCATCCAACCGAACAGAAGCCAAACACCGGACACTGTGCATCATCCTCAATTGGAATAGAGAAAGCGTCCTCTTCGCCATCCTCTAAACTCAGTTCCTCAAGATCTCTTTCCATACGTTTCTCTCACAGTAGACAAACAGACCCTCAAAACTAGAATAATAATGAAACTTCACCCCAAAAATCAATAAACAAGAAGACTGAAAGTAAAACAAAAAAAAATCACCAAAACGTGCTAAAATACGGCAGACAGAGACGTGCCAAAAGGCAGACCTTAATGCGTGTGCTTAATTTTTTTTTCATGAATATGCATTACTATTAGATGTTATTTATAAAGCCAAATTAAGGTAGACATGGTGCCTTAAGCTTAAATAGAGTGGTACTATGATGTGCCATGAGTCATCTCAATAGGATTTGGATGAACTCATTTTTCCCGTTATTTCATTAAAAAGAACCAAAAGGTAAACTAAAATATAGTACAAAGACTCTTGTGATACTTTTACTAAAAATAAATCAAAGTAATATGTTTTGAAAACTGAAATATTTGTGATTTCCGATTGAAAAAGGTATGGCTTTAAATGCTTTTTATAATAATTTCCATGATTTTTTAAATATACACTTTAGTTCTTGAAGTAAATCGTTTTTCACATATTGACCTTTAAAATTATTTTGTCCACTTCAGTCCCTAACGTTATCAAATATTTTCATTTTAGTCCCTAACGTTATCAGACATCTATGGTTCAATTCTTTGAACGTTAAAAAATCGGTTGGGATATTCAACTAATCATGAATTGACGTGTGTCATACGCAAACATCACAATGGTATCACCATCCAAAAAAAATTGTAAAAGATCTTTTAAAATATAAAAATTATAAAATAAAACATATACTTTTTAAAAAATTAAAAATGTTAGAATTTTATGAAAATTGTAAAAAAATTAAAAATATCTAAACTATAAAAATTATTAGAAATTAAAAATATTGTAAAAAATTATAAATCTGATTAGAAATTGTAAAGATTGTAAAAATTATTTTTAAAAATTAAAAATAGTTATATCTTATACTAAAGTATACATTCGCTAATCGCATTTAAAATATTAAATATTTGATTTAAAAATCACATATTGTAATATAATCATTTTATTTAAAATTTTATTTTAAAAATTTTGAATAAATTCTTATATCAAATATTTAAATTTTAAAATACATCAATTTTAGTACTTTACCAATGCTACTAACAACATATTTATTTGACTCAGCTCCTATTTAATGTCTGGAGTAAGCTTCCTTCATCCATTATTATTCGTTTCCTCTTTTATTTTGTACTAAAGTTCTTTAGAATGGTCAAACACTCACAATAGTTCTTAAGATATTAGTCTAGAGACAAATAATTTATCTTTAGATAGTAAAAATATTTGAAATAATTAAAATTATTATTTAATTGAAATAGCTTTGTTTTTATTATTCAAATAAGGTTAATTCTGCCATTAGTCCATGTACTTTATAAAAGTTGTAGATTTAGTCCTTATACTTTAATTTGGTTTTAATCCATATACTTTTCAAATTTTAAAATTTCATTCCTCACCAAACAATAATTGTTAAATTTATTAAGTTATGCTATTTCCAAAATAGGATGCGGCAAACATATTATCATATGAGTAATGCAACGTCAACTTATTATTTCCACATATTACTCATTAAAATCCAGTTAATGGATGACAAATGCCATTTATGTGAAAACTGAAATTTTAAAATTCAAAAAAGTATAGGGACTTAAAATGATCCAATGGGAAAATATGTATTAAATCTACAATTATAAGCACAGCACAAGACTAGTAATTGAATTTAACAAAACTAATTTAACTGTTACTGCTTGGTTTAGGAGTAGAATTTCAAAATCCAAAAAGTAGAGGGGCTAAAACCAATTTGAAAAGTATAAGGGCTAAAATTGAATAAATTAAAGTACAGGAACTAAATCCACAACTTTCACAACTAATAGCAAAATTTAACCTTTAAATAATTTTAAAAACTTATTGAAATTGATCACCTAAAAAGATCTACCAATTATAAATTTCAATAGATTATATTATAAAACAATTATCGTAGATGGTATCCTTCCAAAAGATAATGATCCTATGTTTAAGCTTTAGTGAATTTGATTTATAAAATTTAAAAATATATTATTATTATTATTATTATTATTATTATTATTATTATTATTATTATTATCAGTCTATAAATTTATATAAACCAACATTAAATTAACAGTTTATTAAAATAAATATAAACAGTTAAAACATTCAATATTTAACTATATTTTGAATAAATGACGTCACATAATTCACTCATTATACCAAAAAATATAAATCTATTAAATTATGTGTTGTTGGAATAACTACTGACGCAACTTATTGTATAAAAGTCAAATATTAATTTTAGTGTTATATCCATTCAAAGAAAAATTTAAAATTCTATAAATGAGATTGGTAGATGACTCATGCTTCCATAATATATATATTAAGGAACTTTTATCCATTATTAGCATGTCTATTTTTTCCCTATCAATCATGTTAACATCAAATTTATAAAATATACATCAATATTTTTAGTAAGAGCAGAACAGATACATATATTAGATATACCAAATTTTTAGTGTTTTCAGAACAGTTGGAGGTGAGGAAGTAGAAAGAAACAATAAATAAGTAAAATAAATAAAATACAGTTGTTGGATAGTAGAAAAAAATGGTGTTACAAAGGACAGCACATGGCGTTGCAGAGAGGACGCTGGATGCATTGGGGCAAAAATAAGCTACTTCTCTCTTTCAACGTGTCGTCCCATAAATTTCTCCCATAATACCAGTATTAATAATATATGAAGATAGAAAAAGTATTGCCCCGCCCAACTGTCTTCTTTAAAGTAGGCTTTCAACTTTTTATTATGAGCATGACACCCCATTTTCCTCACCCTCCCACTATTCTTCCTCTTTTATTTGCTTTCATTTTAGTATTTTTCATCCCAGAGTGTTTGTTTTCATTTTAAGGTTTTATTTTTTTATACATCTCAATAATTACATTATAATGAAGATAGAAAAAAAAGTTTACAAACACATATATCCAACCTTCAATCATATATGAATCGATTTTGAAACTTATATAAGTTTGTCACATTTATATTTTGTGTAGGTTATTTTTGACAATTTAGGTTTGATTTAATCTTTATATTTTAAATTTATATTTTTAGTCTTTGTATTTTTAAATTTTAAAATTGAAGTCCTCAACATATGATGATTCAATTTATTAAGTTAAATTCTATTATTTCTAAAATTTAATGCAGCATACATATCATCATATGCATAATGTCATATTAACTTGTTATTTTCACTTATTATTCATTAAAAATTCAGTTCATAAATTAACGATGTCATTTGTATGCATATTGAAACTTTAAAATTCAAAAAGTATAAAAGCTTAAAATAATTCAATTGGATAATATAAACTAGATCTACTATGGTGCGTATAGTACAAAATTAATAATTAAATTTAACCAAATGAATTTAATCACTGGTTAAGACTAAAATTTTAAATTTTAAAAAAATATAAAAATTAAAATTGACAAATTCAAAAATAAAAATATTAAAACTAATCGAATTAAAATATAAAATTTAACCTAAAATTTATACCTGATAAATCCCTTTTATATTATTACAATATTAAAGGAGGATAAAAAGATGAGAGGACTATTTTTACTTCAAGATTTCAAGAATGTAGAACAAGAGTCCTCACCAATTCTGACAAAAGAAAAACCAGCACTAACAACTTTAACAGATAATACTTGTTACTGTAAAAATTAATGCTATAATTCTTTTAATTACAAAAGTAAGTTAAAGTTGCAATAAGCATTACTAATACAATTTAAATTTAAGTCATATTTAAAATGACGAATATCTTAATTATTAAACTATCTAATGAGATTATATTATTATTTAATCATACTTATAAATTTTAAAATTAAAATCAATAAACAATATATATTTATATCTTAAATTTTAAATGCTTAAAATCATTCCTCAAAAATAAAAGTCAAATCAAATCAAATCAAGTACCTATCAAGTGAAGTGAATTAAATGTGCTTTTATTGGGTGCATGAATGATTAAATTTAAGAAGTATTCAGTTTTTCATTTGCTATGTTTGTGAGTATATTTAAATTAATTAAAGTATTTGAGTTCAACTATTATTAAATATAATGCAAATACACAAGTATATATAATATATATGTAAGATGCATATTTTTATTATTTTAAATTTAAATGAATTTAATATATAAAATAAATTGTATTATCTTAGAATCTGTTTGGATAATATAGAGTAACATGATGAAAGTGTAATTATTAGGGTAATAATTATATTCTCTTGGAATTGAAATTATAAAAATTGTAATTCTCTAGACATGTTTGGTTAAGAGAGTGTTATTACATCACAATTTTCTATATCGTATTTGGTAGGATAAAGTGTAATTACATAGTTACATAATTTATATTTTTGAAAAATATTAGCTACTATAAAAGAAATTATCAATATGATATTTTTTTTAAAAGCAGATGAAATTAAAATCAAATAATCATATGTAATATGTTAGTCCAAAAAAGTAGTCATAAGAAAAATAAACATCATATGCAATTTTATCTGATTTCTTTATCATTTCATGTTTGTTGTATTATTCCCTCTTTAACAGTTAACATATGCTCATTATCAACATCCGTTAGTCTCTGACCAAGTTCTTCATAATTTGAATCTAAATATGTACTATTATAACTGTCAAGATCTCTTTCTTCCATATGTACTCATCAAAATATAGATCACCTCAATTCTACCCAAGAATAAAATTATAAACTATGTAACATTGGGTTTTTTTTTTTTGTGAATAAAAAACATTGCTATACTAATTTACATAGAAGAATACTAAGGGATACAAATACTTCTTTCCCTGTCAGTTTCAAGAAATTCTAACGCTTCCCATGGAGGGGTCTCAAACACTTGTAAGTTCTCCTTTTCTACAAAGGCCAATTTGGCTAAGCAATCTGCGCTTTGATTGTGCTCCATAGCAATGTATCTTAATATTCACTGATTTTCTTGAGACAAAATACGATGGATTCTTCTGATGAGGGCAAAACTTTAAGTCTTCAAAAAGCTTTCATGTATAGCTTTAACAACCTCAAACTGTCTGATTGGATAATCACCTTGTCATGGCCTCTTTGTTAGATAATCTTTAGGTCATCTAAAGTGCCCCAGAGTTTTGTGTCAAAAATTGAGCATTTTCTTAGGAATCGATTGTATCCAAAGCCCCAATCACCGTTCTCATCATGCATAACTCCCTCAACTGCTGCACTCCCTAATTCCAATTTGACAGCACCATCAATGTTAATAAAATTCCAACCCCAGCCCTATCCGTTGATCCCCATAAGAGGATTTAAAGCCTTCAATCCTCTCATCTCTATATACCTAAGAGAATTGTTTGGCCCAACTAATTGATACTATATTATACTAAGGTGGTATTATTAATAAGAGAATTTTTTTTAATATAAATGTCCTCTCAACTACATTTTAAAGTTTTGAATATTTCAAATTAAAGAGTTTGTGAGAGTCGTCTTTAGTGTTTGTGTTTGACTCCATTCTCTTAAGTGGTATTATACTCCACGATATAGTAAAAAAAAATCTTTTGTATTTGCTTAACTAGAATCAATCACATAATCTTGGATTCACGGTGCGAACAATTAGTAGATTTGATTATAAAAATTTACATAAATTTAATTTGAAAAAAAAAGTTATTCTAGATTATAACCTTCTTATAATACACTGATGAAGTTTAAATTATTATTAAATTTATAAAATATATAAACTTTATAAAAATTTATAAAGTATCCAATATCTTCTATTATATTTATTTTAAATAATATAAGTTTTATTCGTAACTTTAGAAAGTTATTTTTATCAATAAGTTATGACCAAAAATTATAACATTTTTTTATAAATAAGTATGTCTTTTTATTTATAATATATAGCATGGATACAAATAAATTATCTTCATACTTTTTTGTTATAACTTTGTATAAATAAGTATATTATAACACTTTTATAACACATAATTTATTTTTATAATTTAATTTTTATCATAAATTTAGAATTTTTATAATTTAAATAATATAATTTTTTTGTTATAATTTTATAAAATACACATAAATTATTTTTATAATATATTCTTTTAGGATTTATAATATGATTTAAAAATTGCTATAATCATCCCAAACATTCATACGTGTTCATGCTTATACTATAATTTTTATAACTTAAACTTGTATAAAAATAATTTTTTAAAATTAAATCATTTATGAGTGTGTAGAAAGTTATAAGGTAATTAGACTTGGGTGTAATTACTCATGTATTTACTCAAGTTCTCACTCTCTCCTTAAGAATTGAAAAGTATAATTGAGTGCTCCAATTACACCCAATTCAATAGGATCCACTAATTGTAATGATTACCTAAACATGCTAATTACTAACAATTACACCCAAATTCAATTACTAAATAATTTTTCTACCACTACCTTAATTGAAAATATAGTAAATTAACTTATCATCAAGCCATTAAATTTTAAAATTTTAAAATGCTACAAGAAAATTTTGAATACATAATAAAATAATAATATATTGTTTAAAATTTTATATAATTAAGAAAAATTACGCGTTTAAGAATATAATCATATTTAGTATGAAAATATTATTTAATAGTTAAGTTTTAAATTATAATATTTAGTAGGCTAATTCACAACTAAGTTTATATAGCATATTTAAAATTCATATTAAAAGCGAATTGAGCTTTAACTTAGTTGATATTTAATCTTATTATTAATATAAAAGGACGTCAATTCGAGTGAGTAGAAGTGTGTTTATACTCATATTTAATAGTTAGAGAAGGGTTATCGATAGTTATAGGCCTTGTATAAAAAAAATACTTGTTAAAATATTATACAAACCAACAACGACAAAGCTAGAAAATTATTTTAAGAGGACCAAAGATGAATTATAAATTAAGAGGAGACAAAGTAAAATTTTAATATTATACTATTTATAATTTCATAAATTTTAAAGGGAGTAAAATGTATATCTAAACATTTTTTAGGCAAGACCACTGCCTGCTTCTTATTTACACTTGTGTAAGCTAAGATTAAATGATTAATAATATAATAGTCAACTTCAAAACTATAATTATAAAAATTATATAAACTATTAATAAATAATAAAATAATTGTTATATTTACTAATAACATTTTTAGCATAATACTATAATAAATTGTATCCCCAAAAAAACATGTTTATTCCGATTTTGTTTGGGTCATTTTCGTGTCTCAAATCAATGTCTTAAATTGAAACGATATTTGGATGGCAGTTGGGTTTTAATATTAGGTTAGTCACAAGACCCCTTTCTTGATTAGGTTCAAGTCCAAAATTTGGCTCAGTTTTTGTTTATTTACTCTCTTTTTAAATTTTATTTTAGGTTATATATTATTATTTTATTTTAGGTTATATATTATTTTTCTATATTTTACTATTCAAATTTTCTTCTCATTTTTGAGTTTGGAATATTAAGAAAACACCCCAAAAAAAATCAAATAAAACTAAATTTGTATGAAATAAATAATAAAGAGAACAAAGAATGAAAGAAATAAAAGAAGCAAGAGAACTTTGAATTTTATTGATCAATAGGGATATTTACAATGTTTTTCCAAAGTATATATTTATAGATATAGAAAGTATAAACGAAATAAAACTCTACTTCTAATGAACATTGGAGCTCTGGAGTATATTAAATTTATCTTGATTTTGATGGATATAAACTTAATAATAAAATATTTACACCACTCCCCCTTCAATATCCATTAGTAGATAATGTACATTGTTAAAACCTTACAAAGATAAAAGTTTTGTAGGAAATTCTTAGTGAAGGAAAAAGATTAGACATATAAAATACACATAACATGTTGCCTCATTAAAAACCTTACCAAGAAAACCTAGTGGAATAAAACCTCGGTTAAGAGAAAAAGAGTACAACACGTATTTACTCCCCCCATGACAACATCACATTATATCTCGCATTCTACATATTTAATCTTGAGTATTAACTTTTTAAATGATCACTTGAATGAGTTTGATAAATGTTTATATCATCATTCTTCTAAAAGTCACGAGTGAAGAAGAATTTTGGGAAAAGGTATTTTGATTTCTTTAAGAGTTTCAACAATAATCATAACAAACTTTTATCATAATCCTTCTATATGTGCAAATGTTGGATCATTATATAATCTTCCTTCTATTACTATTTATTAAGTCAAATTTACCACATATGTCCAAATCACTTCAATACATATAAATGTTTACGCAAACATATTAAACAATTTCCTAGAAATTTCTATATGCTTCTAACATTCTAAATCCTTCAAAGATTTTAGTATAAACTTCCACTATATAGTTATTTATATAAAAATTTTAATGACAACATTAGACACATGTCAAATTCTTCATGAATTGCTAGACTAATAAGATATCTAAAGGTTATTACATTCACCCAAAAAGAATATCTTTTCATAATCATTATCAGGACTTTAGAGAAAAACTTTATTTTGTTATTTCATTTTCACAAAATTACTCATTTGTACTCCACTGGCTTTATACCTTTAGGTGCTTGGACTACTGGTCTAGAAACTTCACGAATTTTATTCTACTTGAATTATGTTTTTCCATTTTGGCCTATCTATTCCATGTCTATATTTCTTGACAAATTTATTCAAGATCCTCCTTTTATGTCAGTATCTCAATAATACTATTGTGTGCAAAACTATTGTCAACAACTTTCTATTTTTTACTGTTCCATACTTTCTCGTATTGACATAACTTATCAATATCCATAACTTTCCTTTTTTTTGCTTGGACTCTCTTTTTCCATTTTTTTTATTCACATAAATATTAACATATTTCTCATTAAATAATGCTCACATATTCTCACACATAAAAACTTCAAATAGAAACAAGGACGATGAAAATATCATTTTTACCTAAAAGCTTTCTTTCACTAACCCAAGTTTCTCTAGTTAATTCATTAAAAACTTAGGTTGATGGAAAATATTATTATGGAAATCAAGATCAAAGGAATGTTTCCTATTTGATTTTAGTGAGGGGGTCAAGATAGGTGTGTGAAATTTGAATGAGATTGAAGAAAGAAGAAAAAATAGCAAAGAGGAAAATTTTCCATCTTCTCCTTTGATGGTGACGATTTTGGGGAAGGAATATGAGATAATTTTTATCTTTTCTCTTTTCTCTTTTTTTATTTATTTATGTCAGCTTTAATGCCTCAAGTTTTTTTATATAAAAACATTTAAGATAATATTTATATATTATATTTCCTAAGTCATGTGGTGAAAATATGGTTAAATTTTTATCAAACATTTTCAAATACTTGCAAAAATACACAATAGCATGTTTTAAATGTGTTTCATCCTTACCAAGTGTTTTTGAGTCAAACCAAAGTGTTCTAAGGTATTTAAAATATTTTTGTGGCACTTTGGTAGTCAAGTCTTAAGACATGAACTTTTGAATGCAAAACTTTACTTCAGGGGTTGCATGTCTAGAGACATTGGCATGTATGTCTTAAGACATGGTATTTATGTCTCAAGGCATAGCCTACCAATGGCTATATAATGATTATTTTTACTCGAGTCTCTAGACATACATTGTAGGGGCAATTTTTAAGCTCGAATTTATGCTTTTAATTACTATAATTCATCCCCAACGAACCATAAACATTCACAAACTTGTTCCTTGATATAAATACTCTTCGAGGACACATCAAGAAAAAAGAGAGCAACATCCAAGCAAAAAGTTCAAGAGAAATGATTCTTTTTCTTCATTTCTTTTGTACATATTTATTAAGAGCTTATTATAAAATCTTCTTTTACTCTCATAGCTTCAATTTGCAAACAAACATCTACTAGAAGTTCATTATTGATTTTTTCATCTTCTTTTTTTTTTTTGTAAAGAGTATACTTAAGGTTTGTGAGATATAAAATCTTATGGGGATAAGAAGAGTTGCTAGTTGTGCCTTGTAAAAACTAGAGGGTTCTAGCTTAGACATAAAAGCTAAGGGGAAGTTGTTATGTTAGCCTTGTAAAAAAGATGGTACTATGAAGGTTATACCTTTTCCTTGAAAGGTAACAATTCAGTATAGTGAATTGGAAAATCATTGATTGAACTATACCAACATAGTGGAGGTAGGAAATTAAGGCCAAACCACTATAAATTGAATTGTCCAAATTTTCTTTCATTTTCTTTTTATTTAGAAAATCTTGTAGAGATTTTTAAAATACCAATTCACCTCTTTTGTATTTTTGGGCCTAAAAATTGGTATAAGAGCTAGTTCTCCATCAAAGGCTTCACAATTGAAAGAGGCGATCCAATGCAAAAATACTAAGTTTGATGATGGCACAAGATTTTAGCTCAACTAGCTTGGGTGAAGGTCAATCTGTTGTGAGACCTTCTTACTTTAATGTAGAGTGTTATTCATATTAGAAGATAAGGATAGAGGTGTAACACCCTATACCCGATCCAACAATAAGCAGGAACATTCACATGCAATTTATTTAATAATTTTCATTAAATCAATAAATACAAGCTAAGTCTATGTTTAACATGCATTACAAACAAAATTGAGTCTCAATTGAGCTTACGAAAACTCTTAAGCCTGCTCGGAACCAAATCAGGACCATTTTGAAACATTTACAAAAAAATAGGTAAAAATTTAAAACAGTGGTCACACGATTGTGTGGCCAAGCCGAGTGGTGCTATAACACAGTCGTATCCCCAAACCGTGTAACAAACTAATGTCGTGTAATCTAAGGTCACACGGCCATGTCGCTAGACCGTGTAACTAATTGTGACCGTGTGAACCAAAAACCAACTTGAACGTGTAGCACACACGGCCATGTCAACCACCCATGTGTGACACACGGCTGTGTGGTAGCCCATGTGCAGCATAAATAACCTATTTGTGCAAGTTTTATAGCATTCAAGCAAAGTGACCTACAGTGCCAATTTATGTCATTCAGTCCTACAACAAAACATACATATTTCAAAGTCAAATCACTAATTCACATAATCATTTAAACATACAACCAATATGCCCTTATTGGCACCAACAATTCTATAAACTCAAATCAACAATCGATTATGTTTTAACCATTTCAATTTACAACTTCAACAATGCTAAATATAACATTTACTTATCACAAACCAAAATTTATAGCCATTTCATGCCACCGTCTAAACATATGCATAATGCCATTCAAAATATACCAAACTTGACATTTACCAAACATCAAATATCAAATCACAACCATAAGCTTATATACAAGGCTTTTACATCAAAGTTCATACTATCTTATATAAGTTAATCCAACCTATGTACATGCCACAAGTACCGAAAACAAAACATCAAAAGTCTATCGAATCAAGAGACCATAGGTGTAAGCTTCTCGCTAATCCGATCGACACATTACGACATCCAAAATCTAGAAAAAGTAATAACACGAGTAAGTATTCAAAATGCTTAGTAAGCTCATAAATTATAACAATTACTTACCTTAATTTCTTATCACATACAAAATCATTATGTAATACAATTATACCTATCAAGATTCAAACAACATCATTAATATATATGGTTTCGAGCTCAATCACAAATATAACCTCAATTACTCACATTTTCTTTTCAAATCAACTTATATCTTGTATCCAAATCTTATACATTATTTTGCCAACATTCAATGGCATATCAGCTCATTTCCATTCACAGTATTACCCGATGAAACTTTGTAAAAAAAATTCATACATAGGTGAAAGTAATAGTGTCTAGTAACCGATTTGGTTAAACCTACACGAATAATAAATCATAGTGCCTGGTTACCTGTTAGGGTTAAACCTACATGAATCGAATAATAGTGCCTAGTCACCCGTTAGGTTCGAACTTACACAAAAAATAGCCTAGCTAGGGCTTAATATACTTGTATTCTCGAGTCCATAACACATGTTTGAGCTCGGAACCTAAGGGCAATAACTCGTAACCTCATATAGGAAAAATTTACTAATTTCATCGAGATTTATCTCGCATTATAACACAATTCACAGTCACCAACAATCACTATTACCAAATCAAATATAATATATTAGCATTAACAATATAATTATAGTGTATGAACTTACCTGAAAAAACTGTAACATTTTAGCTAAGAGGGACTAGTCGGCAATTTTCCCTGTTCCGCGTACGTCCTCCGATTGTTGAAATTCTTTATTTAAAGCATAATTTGACTAAATTAAATATTTCAATTGACATTTAAAAGCATATAGAAGTCATACCATAGTTCAATTTCCTTTATACAACAATTCCTCAAGTTTTCCATTTATCACAATTTAGTCCTTAAAGCCGAAAATAGTATAACTTTCATATTTAAACCCATATACACAAAACGGATTATAACTTCATCCATAATCAGCCTTCAAGTACTAAAACTTATAGAATTTTCATGCTAGACCATACATGTTTTCATATTAGTCTCTGAGTTAGCTAGATTATGGATCATTAATCAATAACAACTAAGATTCATTAGTGGTAAGTTTCACAATCTTTAACATTTTTACGAAATAGTCACTGGGTTAGCTAGACTAAGCTACAATAATCTAGAAACATAAAAATTACTAAAAATAGGTAAAGAAATCACTTACATGCACACACACAAAGTCAACGAACCTTCAAGCTCCTTTAATGGAGGTTTTTATTTTGTTTTTCAGTGGAAAACTCAATTAAGGAAGATGATGATATTTTTTTTTATGTTTTTACTTATTATAATTATTTTAACATTAAAATTAATGTATAAAATGTAAGAAAATTTCCACTAACAGTCCCACATTAATAAAAATGGTCCAATTGCCTTATAAATCCTTAAACAAACTTTAATTATACATTTTAGCTAATATTAATCACTAGAGATGAAATTTTATTTCTTTTACGATTTAGTCATTTTTCCTTAATTAACTATACAAACTTCAAAATTATCGAATCAAATCTTAATACTGAAATTTAAAATACTTTATAAATATTAAATAAATAATATTTACGAGCTCACACGCCTTATTTGTAGTTTCGAAATTACTATTTTGACACCACTAAAAATAAGTTGTTATAAGAGGTCTTTGTTTAAGCCAATGAATACTATGTATGGAGGATAATCTCAAATGGAGAGTTGAAGGTGCTCAATGATGAAGATTAATAGGAAGAAAGTGACAAGAAAAAGGCTCAAATCAATGTAAAGTCATGTACACTACCTTTTGTACATTATGGCCTAACAAGTACAATAAAGTATCCCAATGTCAAAGTATCAAGGAGATTTGGGACAAGCTTACCACCACTGATGAAGGAACAAGCCAATTCAAGGAATCCAAGATTAGTCTACTCACCTTTGACTATGATCTTTTCAAGATAAAGTTGGAAGAGAGCATCAAAGAAATGTTCGATAGATTCATTGACATAATCAATGGTTTGAAGGCACTTGGGAAGGCTTATTCAAACAAGGAAATGGTAAAAAACAAAAAAATTGCTCAATAGCCTACCAAAGGATTGGGAAGCTAAAGTTACCATTATCGAAGAATATAAAGGTCTAGATGAGCTCATAGGTTCACTCCTCATCTATGAGATGAAATTGAAACAAGAAAAGAAAAACCAAGACAAGTAGGAGTTGCTCTAAGTCCTCACCTGTAATACCCTTACCCGTATTCATTGCCGGAATAGGGTACGATGTATTACCGGAGTTTACGAATTAAAATTTTTTTTAACTCAATATAGCCCCTTTATAGATATCTAATCTTCCCTGAAATTTTAAACCAAAAACAATCCACATCAACCAATCCAATTCAACATATTTTCAAGATAAATTCATGCATATTTATAAAATAACGTCATCACATACCCAAAACCAAGATTTGTTAGCTATACCAATAACTAATTCTATATTCATTTCACAGAATCATTTACTTTATTAGCTTATACATGCCATTGATTTCCAAAATAAAGTTTCTTTATATACCGAAATCCTGAGGTTGATAGTGTGATGTGTCTCCGACCAAATCTGACCTCCGAGCTCTTAACACTACAAAACAGGGAAAAAGAAAATGGGGTAAACACTTCGTGCTTAATAAGCTCATGTAACAAGAATTATACTTACCTAATATTTTCAATACAATACAATAAACATTCATATATCCATTCAATGCATTATTACCCTAGTATGCACAAACTCAACATTCAAGTTAGTACAATAATTTCATGTACCAATAATATATACCATGATTGATGAGCTCATTAATACCATGATTTCCATTCCCTTGTTATTTTTCTATATTTATCCCATTGAATTTCTCAGAATTTCGATGGATTTTTCAGAGGTACACTTTTAGTGTACAATTTTTGGGTCCGTCAATTCGTATACATGTGCACACATTTCCATTTCAGAGAGCACACTCCCGCGAACCTCATCTTTACAGAGGGATTACGAGTCCAGGCTAAATCCCCGGTAATATAAACTCATAGAGTATTGTCGAGATTACCGGTCCAGGCTAAATCCCCTGTAATGACAATTACTCTAATGAGCTTGGATCTGAATTACCAGTCTAGACTAAATTCAGACCCTAATTCGGATTACCTATTCGGGCTAAATCCATTTTCCACATATTCTTCGGGAGGGCTATATCAGGATAGGATCACCCGTCCGGGCTAGATCCTTTTTAACGTCAATTCCTTCTCAGACATCCATCGAATTTTCCTGACATCCAACAAGGATTTCTTCCCCTTTTTATCAAATATATCAATGTTTCATCAATTTTCATACAATGAACATTCAAATCATATTCACATAAATAACATACATTTCAAGCATTTAAGAATATAATTCAAGTTACACGAACTTACCTTGATACTTGTTTGTAAAAAAAAATCTACTAATCCCGAACTTTTTCCTTTCCTCGATCTAGCTTCGTATTTGAATCTTCTGGATCTAAATAAATAAATTTAATTATCAATTTAATACATTTCATGTTCATATGCAACATTCTCTATAATTCAACTATTATTATTTATAGTTTATTCAAAGCTGTCTATTTGAGCCATAGTTCCTAAATTATTTATAACTCGAGCTACAGAACTCCAAATTAAGATCCGTTAATTTTCTCTGAAACTAGACTCATATATATTCTTACCATAAAATTTTCAGAATTTTTGGTTTAGCAAATAAGTACATTTTATTCTTTAAAGCAACCCCTATTCTGCTGTCTGACAGTTCTTACCCTTCTTCACTAAAAATTAATTATCTCTTCATACAGGATTCAAATGATGTTCTTGTTTGTTTCTATTAAAAATATACTCATTCAGGATTTTATACATATAAATTTAAGCCTATAATTATTTTTCTTAAATTTTTTATGATTTTTCAAAGTCAGAACAGGGGAACCCAAATTCATTCTGACCTTGTCTCACAAAATTCATTATATCTCAAAATTTACAAGTCCATTGCTTACACTATTTCTTCTATGAGAAACTAGACTCAATAAGCTTCAATTACATATTTTGTTCATCTTTTAATTCGATTTCTAAAATTTATGGTGATTTTTCAAAGTTAGTCTACTGCTGCTGTCCAAACTGTTTTTGTGCAAGTTGTTTATTACCATTTTTCCCCTAAGCTTTTAATAAAATGATAATTTCGTCCCTACTCAATTAGCCTCTCAATTGAGCTGATTTTTCTCAATTAACATTTTATTCTATCACCTTAAACTAGTTTACAACCTTTAGGAATCATAATTTTAGCAATAGACTTTAATTCCAAGCATTTTCACAATTAGGTCCTAAAAATCAATTTCTATTGAAATTACCTAATAAAATCATCTCATAAACAAATTAAAGCTTTAATTTAATTCTATTTCATCATAAAATTACAGCACTCAACCATGGTGACTTTCAATTTCATTCATGACATCAAAAACTAATGAATTTAATAGTAGGACCTAGTTGTAAAAGTCTTAGAAACACAAAAATTACAAGAAAAAGGCAAGGATTAACTCACTTGGTGCAAAAATTATGAAATATCAGCTTAGATAACCCTCCTACGGCGTTTTTAGTTGCTGGAATTGAAGAGAAATGAAGAGAAATCTAGATATTTCCTATTTAGTCTTAGTTTTATTTAGTTAATTTTGCAATATTCCAATTTTGCCCTTAATTTATCAATTTTCCTGCTGATTTCATGCCCTTGCCGTCCAGCCATAATAACTTTTGGGTCTAATTGCCTTTTAAATCCTTTCTCATTAGACTCTTAAACTATTTAATCATTCTAGCAATTTTTACACCTATTACAATTTAGTCCTTTTCATTTAATTGACTACCCAAACATTAAAATTTCCTATCGAAATTTTAATACTACATTACTAACATTTCATAAATATTTATAAAATTATTTTCGACTCGGTTTTACGAGATAGAGGTCCAGATACCTTGTTTTTACCCAATTTCTTCAATAATTTCTTTTTCTAACTAACCACTAAATCGGTAAAAATTTTCTATCAATATTTTTATACGATTTTTCTATCATATCAATTTTCATGTAAAAATATTGAAATAAATTTCTCTTTAAATCGGATTTGTGGTTACAAAACCACTATTCCGATAACTTTGAATTTAGGCCATTACATCACCCGAAAAGAAAATGATGATGATGAAGATGAAGATCATAAGGGTGAGGATAGTGAAAAGGTGGTCATACTTACTAAGAATTTCAAAAGGTTCATGAAAATAGAAAAATGCAAGAGACTTTAAGAAAAGAATGTAGTTTGCTACATTTGTAAGAACTTGGGTACAACAAATATGATTGTCCTTTGAGGAAGAAGCAAAAGGAAAAGAAGAAAGTCATGGTAGCTACTTGGAGTAATAGTGACATTTCTAATGATAATGAGTCCATTGATAAAGACTTCGGCAACCTTTATTTCATGGCTCTTAAAAATCCAAGGGCATGTTCTAACTCTTTACATTCATATTCATTTGATGAGCTACACGATGCTTTCAATGAGCCAGTATTGAAATTTGAGACCATGAATTCCAAATACAGGAAAATGAATTCAAAATTCAAATTTGAAAATTATTTTTTTAAAAACAAAAATTGATTTGGAAAGCCAAAATGAAAAAATTGAAAATAAATTTTAAGGCTTTGCAAAATAAAGTTGAATTGTTTGAAAAAGAAAATTTTGAGTTGAAGATGAAATTTGAGAGCCTGAAAAAGGAAAATGAAATTATTTTGGAAAATTCTTTTTCAAATATGGCAAAGTGTGACCATTTCCATTTTCATGGTCAAATATTACATCCCTGTCCAGTAAAGATAATAATTCAAAATAAAATTAGACAAAAATCGGTTCTAAAAGGAACAAGAGACTTAGTGATTATTGTTCAAGGACCCAAAGCAATTTGAGTACCAAAAATTCAAATAAGTGTCTCTTGTAAGTGTGTTGGAGCATTGAGGAGTAAAGCACAACAGTTTGGATGCTCTAAACACATACTGAAGGATAAACCACGTGTAGGATGTTATATCTAAGAATTCTAATCAGCTGGGGAGGCACTAGTGTGGCTCTAAAGGTATTTGCTATAGTACCAGGGTGGTGGGTATTGGTAATACTATTGATAAGGTCTAAAATATGCATATTGAGTTTCCTAAGTCACTTGTTTGGGGCTAGTCATGGATTGTAACAATCTATTTTTTAGTGGTGTCAAAAACAACAGTTAGTGGTTTGTTATGAGTTAAATATAGCATAGTAGTGAATCATGATTTTATAGATTTTATTAAATGGTTTGTTAGTCAATGTACAAGTGGTTTATACCGAAAGTTAGTGGTTTTGGAAAATGAGATATCGAGACCTCATTTCTATAAACCGAGCCCATAAATATATTTATTAAATATTTAAATTTTTTTTATATAAGTGTATTAAATTTTGATCCGGAAATTTTAGTGATTAAATGACTAATTAAGATTTAAGGACTAAATCGTAAAAATTGTAAAAATTAATCGCTATTGATTGTATTGGTTAAAAGGGTTTAAAAGGTAAATTTTTAAGTATTTATAAGGCAATTATGCCATAATTTACTATGATGGACGGTTGGATCATTTACTTTAACTTTGTTTTATTGATTATTGAGTAAAATAAATAATAAACATATGTTTATCATAAAATTAAAAGAAAAAGAAAAGCATTATCTTTTATTTTATCATCTTCTTCACCGATTGAGAGTAAAATAAACCAAGAAGAATTTGACGAGTTTCAAGAAACCTTCGTCACTCTTGCATGGTAAGCAAATTAATCACATTTCTTATAATTTTTATGTTTTTGAGATCGTTGCAACTAGGTCTAGCTAACTCGTACATCTGTTTTCAGAACTATTAAAGTTTGTTAAAATTATCATTGATGATTTTGGATTTTCTTGATATTAAATGGAAGATTTTGAAGCTTGGAAATGTTTTAGGACTATTTTGTTAAGTGAATTTTGTTAGTTTTGCACTTAAGGACTAAAATGTAAATATGTTATACATAGCATGAAAATATTGTAATTATTTTAGTAATTGAAGGCCGATTATGGATGGATGTAGAATCAGTTATGTGTATTGGGGTTTAAATGTGAACTTTTTAATAGTTTCGGTTTTAGGGACTAAATTGAACAAAGTGTAAAAGTTTAGGAAAATTTTGTAAAATGGAAATTATAAGCCATATACATAAAAATGAATATGATAATGTATTTTAAATTAATAAATTTAATTTAATTATTACATAAATCAAGAATTGAACCGAACAGAACATAACCAAAGAAAAAGGAAAAATCGCAGATTAGTCTCTACGAATCAACCAATAGCATATACTAGGTAAGTTCATAGAATAGATATATGTTTATACGTTCAAGTTATATGTTGCATGAATTAGTTAATTAATTTGTGGTTGAATTATTAATATTGAATTTAGGATATTAATTGTTTACGGTTGAATGTAAGGCAAGTGAGAATTACTTGATATGTGATGAATGTATATATAAATATTTATAATTTATGCTATTTTGGATTAGATTAAATTGATTTGTGGTTGAATATTTAAGATCGGATTATAATTATATATCTTTTACAATTAAGTATAAAGTGAGAGAGTAATTAATTGGAATTGATGAATGATTGTGAAATGTGAGTTATACAATCTCAGAATGAATGTAACAAATTTATAGCATGTGTATGAATATTATGGAAGTTCCTCTAATTTATAAATGTTAAAAATTTTGTTTTAAATGCTTGTTTGAACGCAGTAAATGATTAGGATACAATTGGCATGTCAATAGGGCTAGAACGCATGCTTGTACAGGTTTGCATTCAGTGCCTCTGTATGCGCTTTGATGCCTCTGTTTGCAAATCGGTGCCTCTGTTAGCATTTTGATGCTTTCCGGTGTGTTTTGGGGTACCCGAGTATCCGAATTACTTTGCTATAGTTCATTGGGCCATTTGTTGAAAAAAAAACATATATGTATTGATTTCATGAATTATTTGGAGATGATATGTTTATATAAATATTGAAATGTTAAATGATGATATTGAATAAATAATAATTATGTGTTTAAAGGTTGTTTAAAACGATATGAAATATCTGGAAAGTTTAGAGTTATAAATATGAAACATTCGCTTTGTGAATGTCATATTGGTGACAAAGTCGTGTTTAAAAGAAATGGAATATGATTATGAATTGACATGATCGAATTGTTGATAACTTGATATGGTTTATATGTGTCGAATCTTTCCTATTGAATGATACGGAAATATGTCATATTACATGACTGAGAGATTATACGATTGATATGTGAAATGCTCACCTAACTTTTTAAAATGTATTGACAAGAACTCGTATTAAATTTAGTTATATTCGTTTACTTAATTATAAACTAAGGTAAGAGTTTTTTTTTTTTAAATACCTATGAACTTACTAAGCTTTTTAAGCTTACTCATTTAATTCTTGTTTTCTATAGTTGACATTAAGTGGAATCGGTCAGACGAATCAACTTCAGAGTTCACACTATCCAACCTTTGTTCGGTAGTTTTTGACTTGACTAATTTGGTTTATGGCATGTATATAGGTCTTTGAAGTTAATGAGTTTAGACTTCTAGTTGGATTTGTAAATTTGGTTCATAATGATATATAATAGTAATACCATGATTTGTGTTTAATTTGTGATGTTGGTGGAAAAGTCTAATTGAATTGTCTTGATGGCTTTAATGGGTGGAGAAATGTTTTGTGTCATTAATATGACAAGCATGAAGATGTTTGTTACATTGATATGGTAGTAGCTTTGATGTATTATTTGTGTGTAAATGTGAAGTGGACATTATGGTCTAAGTAGTTTATAGTTTTGGATAAATTTGTTGGTCCCTGATATGTGGTATAAATGAAGGAGCTTAGCATTTGGTATTTTGAGCTCTGTTGATGTTTGAATAAGATTTACTAGATGGTTATGTTTTTGGTTATATTATTTGTTGATATATAAAAAGTGTGGTGCCAATAAAAGCATATTGGTTAGGCACTTAGGTTGTGTGGTTTTGGTATGTTTTAGGTGTGTTCATATATGTTTTGTATAGGTGAAAGTGGTTGGAAATGGTTTGGCTTGGTACCCAAGAAATGGTTGATGAATTGGCTTGAATATGAAGTCATTTGGTGGCACACGGCTGTGTGTCTTATTGATTTTTAGGTGCAGGATTTTTCATATGGGTTCAGTTTGTTACATGGCTTGGCAACATAGCCGTGTGACCCTATTTTGAATTGCACACGATTTGGCACATGGTCTGGCAACACGACTGTGTGACCCTATTTTCGATTTGTACATGGTCTGAGGCCACACGAGCTGGTCTTTTTCACACTGTCGTGTGACCCTTATTTTCAGTTTTTACCTTGTTTTCATATTTTGATTTGATTTAATCCCTAATTGTTTCTAAATCATTTTTAAGGCCTTGTAGGCTCGAATTAAGTTTCGTATATGATTGAGATACACGTTTATTAAATGAAATTATTGTTGATTGTTTCGAAAATAATTTTTTTGAAATGAAGTGTTCTACTTGTGTTCTACGAATTATTGTAACTTTTCGTAATCCTAATCTGATGACGGTGACGAGTGAGGAGTGTTACATGGATGGTGTTTCTTAGGAGTGTCTATCAGTTGAAACAGGGATTTTCCTTTATGATTGGCATGATATTCAAATCTAGATTAGCCATAAGCATTCATGCTCACCACACCAATTTTTATGTGAAGAATCAATAGGGAGAGGATCCAACAAAGGTGGGTGACAGTTCACCCTTAGAGGGAAAAAAGCTGTTAAGGTAGGGCTGGGGGGAGGATTATAGAAGAAAAGATAGAATGAAAGAGAGAGAGAGAGAGAGAGAGAGAGAGAGAGAGAGAAAGGTTAACTAGATGAGGGAAGTGAAATTAAACAATAGGGCTTATATATAAGATAATGGAGGTACCACATGTAAGCATCTTGCTGATGGAAAGGTTACATATTATCTCCCTTGAGTGTTCCACTAAGAAAGTGATTGCTTTTTTAGTTTGTTTAGTGGTTGTTCTAGAATTGAAATGAAGGGAGATGGACTAAAAATTGAGAGGGGTTGATTTATCACTATTGTTTTATTTAAATTCATATCAAAACCTATATGATGATGAATGCAAATAGAGTTGAATTGAGAAAGAGTTATCGTGGATTTAGAACAACAATGAGAAGGGTCGTTTGGATTGATAATGTTACTTGACACATCACTTTTTTATATATAAAATATTAAAATAAGGATGGAATAACACAATTTGAATCCGTGTCAAATAAATGTCTGACAAAAACTTTAATCATTGCTTCATACAAATAAAGAAAATTGGCACAATATCACTAATGAAATTAATGTATAAAAAAATTTTATTGTATGACATATAATCATCAATAAAGACCGTATCTGATATGATAAAAAACAAAACCTACGGGTGATTTTGGTAGTTTTCTCATATTGCATGCACTTTCCGTTCTACATTAATTAACACTAGAATTTATTAAACCTCTATTTTTGTTTTTACTTCAATTCACTTGATATTTGAAATTATATTTTTATAATCACCAACAAAATTAGGATTAAAAACTTAAAATTAAATGGTACGGCCATTATAGCGTATACTGTATATTTTTACTCTCAATTGTAATTATGATTATGTGATATTATATATAAGGATTCCACAACCGTATTTTATGAAGTATATTTAAAAATTAAAATAAATAAATGAAATACATGTTAACATCTTAATTACGTTTATAAAATTTTAAAATATTTTCTTCCCACGACAATTTCCCTGTTAACAATCCTTACTCTCTATGCACTATACGCTTCTAAACAAAGTTGAAGTTGACAAGTGCAATGAATTTAATTTTCTTGGTTTGGTAGTAACCGTAAAAAACAGTTTGAGAGAAGTGTAAAGACTATGTCATTACAAATAAAATGTATATGTAAGGAATAATAATGATAGGTAGCTTACATAAATCTACCAAGTTATGGGTATTAAAGATGAAAGAAGAAACAGTTAGCTGAAAAGTGACTGATCAATGGGCAGAGAAGTAAAATTTATGGGGAAACAGAAACAGCTAGCAGTGTCCTACTTAACAATCAGCATAGAGTATAGCAAGGTCAGGACCCTACTTCCTGATTATAAGTCCTGGCGATTAAGTTAAAATTAATGGTGAAATGCATTTGAATTTAATCGTAACGGTGATGGTAAGATAAATTACAATAAAAAAGAACATGATCATTAGATAAATTAGAATAATATTTATATATGGTGAAACTTATAACATATTAAAAACTTAAGTTATTTAAAATATTAAAACTACTAAAATATAGACATATTATATATTTATTTAAAAGATTTTGATTCATTAATTTATAATTATATAATTTCATTTATAGTAAATGAATGAAAATTATTATTTAAAACTAAAATAATAAATAATTAAACGTTCTTTTAATTTTAAAAAAATTAAAATAAGATATATGTTGAAATTTGATAATAAGATACTAAATAGAGGAATTTATGAGTAGAGTAGCGATTTAGTTCTAAAAAAATTTTCAAGCCTAAACCTCTTTATTCATCAGTTAATTAAACATTCCCATTATCCAATCTAATTCAAGACTCCTCTAGTAGTCACTCCATTAGTAAGAGGCTCCCGTATCAAGATTCACTAATTTCCTTCTACTATTTTAGTTTTTCCTTAAATCCTAAACACTAGGAGGCGTTAGGATTTTGAGTTTTTTGTTGATCAAGCAACACCCGGATTTGAACTGGAGAATAAGGGATTTGCAGTCCCCCACCTTATCACTCGGCCATGTCGCCAAAAGGCTACAAAAAAAAAAAAATGAGAGTATCACTCTTTTATTCTGCATTTTCATTCAAAAAACTCATTTCATTTTTCAAAATTAATAAAATGTTAAAAATTGTATATTAATGTTTTATATATAATATGATCAAATTTAAATTTAAGATATTTTTTATTATTTAAATTGAATTTAAGTCAGACCAAAATGACTTGAGAAATAAAAATTTTTATCCAAGCCCGACCCATGAACTGCTCTTATTACATATTTAGTAGAGTTAATTAAAATTTGTAAATAAAAAAGGTGAAAAAATGGATATGTGTGACAAGACAAAAAGGAAAGGACAAAAATATTTAATGGACATAATCGGTAGGGAACCCCAAGTGGTGTTGGGAGATTTCACTGGAGTTAAATGCTCCAATCAACAAATATAAGCATAAAGAGATTAACTGCACTTGAACATGCAATCCGAAAGACGTCTGAGCGATAAATGTACCGCAACCCATCACTTTGCTTACCATATCCTCCTCCTTTCAACTGTCTACATGCATGGTAAACGTGGTTAAGTCACTTGTCGAGATAAAGCCAGCTGGTACAAATGTTGAAGCCTTTCAGATTCATTAATAGTCGCAAACCACTCAATGCGTGCGGAACTGCATCTAGTCAACTTCGTCTTGTATGGGGAAAACAATAACCAAATGCCTGCATTTCAACAACTTGGGCCTTTTAGGGTATTTCTCAACGAGGCTTGACGTGGAGTTTGGAAGTCTTATACACCAGCTCATTAACACGTTTCTCCTCCAATGTACAATTCCAAATTATTAAAAACAAGATGAAAACATAGTGAAGCTATTCTCTGGTTGTTTAGAATCATGAGAGCTTTATCAATTTTTGTTCGCATAGCCCTTGCCATGGAAGTCAACAAAACAGAGGGATTGAAAACAGCATCCAAACATCAACCCCACATTCCCCAGCAACTAGCAAAGGCATCAAAACAGAGACTAGAAAGCTGGACACCAATCTCTTCTTCCACTTGGGACAAATCCCCATCGCACATAGCAGATATAGTAAAAGTACATTACTACATGTACTGTTGCATTGATGACAAGTGCTGTGCTACAGGGAACAATACTGGCAAATGCATAAGCAAAGGTAGCGCAACTAAAGTTCCATGGTAGTAAACGCAGAGAAACGTCACCCTTTGCTTTGATTTTGCTTAAGATATGCAAAAGGGTAGCTATGCATTTCAAGAATCCTGGGTGGCCAAGAAAAAAAGGGGTAGCAAATGATGTGGTGCACGGGAGATAATGGAGACAGTGCAGCCAATGCCCTTGAGGTAGTGGAGGACCGTGACAGTGAGTAGGGGTTCAAGCTTCAACCTTTGAGGCTATGGGCCTAGGTTCAAGCTTCAACCGTCAATGCTCTTTATAAAGAAAGTAGAAAATGTTGTCATGGGCAACCAATGGTTCATAGAAACACATCCTAAACGACAATGAGTTATAGGAAATGCAGTGCAATCGACTCTAACTTCATTTGAAAAGAAAAAATATGACAATCATATTTAGAAACTTACTGAACACTTAACTGCACATCACTCTATCGTAGGTCATCTAAGACCAAGCATCTGCCAGAAACATCCCTGCCAATTATTTGCGGTGCAAATGAAATCGAACTGACTCAACTTGGAGTATAGCACTTCATTGGTATAACAAATATTTAACATCAAATGAAATTGATGAAATTGAGTAGCAGCAGTCAAGAACTCTTCAGTTACTGTGCTGGTGCCATTTGGATTTGTTTAGCCAGCGATCAGCACCAAACAAAAATCTTAGCAAGAGGTTCTCTTTCGTATTGTATTCTCTGTGTCAAGCAGCAAAATTGGACAGCAATCAAATTTATGTCAATTAACTACGCAGAGCTTGCAGTTACCTTCTTCCTCACAATTCTCTTTCTCCGGGCCTTTGGAGCTCTTGTTTCTTCATTGGCAGCAGATTCAGCATTTCCTTGTCTGATGCCAAGAAGTCCAAGACCAGAAACAATGGCATTCTTTGATATAAACCATTTAGAGGAGGATCTGGTCCAATCCTCAGGAGGTCTGTTATAAGCCTTCAAGAGGTCATCTGACTGAACCAGTGGATCCACCTCAACACCTAGCCAAGCCAACCTTGATCTCTCTCCTAATTGAACATTCAGAACCCTGCAAAAACCCAGTCAAGCAAGGTAAGCAATAACACAAACTCCATAGAAGCAAACTAACCAACAATGAAGACTTCTAAGTGCAAAACTAACAGTGCAGTCATCAAATGATAAAATGCTAGTGCTTGCTGTTCTGTCTATCTAGACCCTAAGAAAGTAACCATGACGATCAAAAAGCAATGGGAAAGGTAAGTAGAAAATCTAAGAAAATACGGATACTTACTGCTTAGGACTACAGTTTAGCAGCACAACTAGAGAAAAGGTACCGAGAAGAATAAAGGAATGCCCAAGCAACACAATCATACGTACTTAACACAACATAAACAAGAGAAATGAAGGGCATGTGGTGCTGGTAGTTCAAAAGGGGCTGGGGGGAAGCAAGAGAGGTCGAGTCCTACCTTAAAGCAGTGCTGAAGAACAATGCTACACCAATGACATCAAAATGGTTGACCATTGCTTGATCAAACCCACACAAAAGCTGATATCTAAGGTTTGCATAGAGTCCAAGGAAAGCACCATAACCCAGCGCATTGGTACTCATGGACGGAATTGTCACAGATAACCTGACAATATTATCAAAAAATCAACCATTAATATATAAGAACCTTGCAAGCAACAAATAATTTTTTTTTTCCTTTTCCAAATAAATGGAACAAAAATATAATTGAGACACCATTGGCTCTACTTACTTTTCCTTCTTTTTACTGGCCAAAATATTTGACAAAGAACCTTGTACTGCTCCAGCAGTTAATCCAACAATACACAACTCTGCAGCCTTGTAGAAAAGAGAATGGATTCTCTTTTGCAAGTCAAATTCTCTAAGTGGGTAACTCCGTTCAAATATATTGTTGGGAAGCTTCTGCAACGTGTTTTGCAAGTCAAACCGGAAGGTATTGCCATAAGAACGACAAGGAGCAAGAGACCAAACTACAAGAGCATTGCATGCTGCTACTGTAAGCACATTAATAAGTGCCAGATCCCATTCTTGCTTAATCCTGTAGATGCAGTAAAGTAAGTCTTTATTAGCTTGATTTGATAAAATGGATCAACAAGGCAAGTAGGCATATTATGTGTAAGAAAAACTACCTATCTTTTCGATTCTTCACCTCCCACCAAACAGAAGAGCCAATAGTAGCAGCCTCCTCCAAAAGAAGCCTGTATAGAAAGGCAGGATCTGCAAGCATCCTGTCAATAAGAACATCACACATAAGCATCCAATAACAGATTAAACAATATCAAATATTCATTTTATTTAGAATGCCGGAGACATCCTTGAGAAGGCATAGCAGCATATCTGGGGTTACCTGCCAATAAATGCCCGAGACATTCCTTGAGGAAGAGTCCGAGAAATAAATCTACTAGTGGTTGGTCTGGCATTAATTGCCAAGAATTTTACCATCT
Organism: Gossypium arboreum; assembly: GCF_025698485.1. Lineage (NCBI taxonomy): Eukaryota > Viridiplantae > Streptophyta > Magnoliopsida > Malvales > Malvaceae > Gossypium > Gossypium arboreum. The sequence goes on from NC_069081.1 coordinate 7,597,913, forward strand.
GGGCTGAACTGACCAATCCCTGGAGGCACAGTTTTAGTCAGTAGCTGACACAAATCACAAGATACTTGGATGTGATAAACTGATATAAAAAGACAAAAAACCATTTCATAAGCTTGTCGGAAGCCAGCAGGCAAGTCCATCATCGTCTTGTGCCACTCATTTAATACGGCATCTACAAATTTTCGATCAAAGAGCTGGACAAGAAAATGATGGAAAATCAATAATTTGGGAGAACTTATTCTTTAAGAACCTGACAAATATAAGTCCTTAAACATGCATAATGTATGCGCTGTTCTTGATCTCTTACCTCTTCAAGAAACATACGCTTTCTAAATAGTCCCCCCTCCTCTCCCTCACCATCATCATCAAAGTCATCAAAATAATCATCATCATCTCCATCATCATCACCCCCATCTCCACCTCCATGATTAATTTTCTTTCCAATATCTCCACCACCTCCCCCAGTTGCAAGCTGTAATTTCAATGAATTTAAATTAATCCTTAACAATTTGTGGATGATGTTTTCAAGGCAAAAAATGGTATAAAAGACTCGAAAGAAATAATCAGCTGATTACAATATATAAATAAATAAATAAATAATAGAACATCAAGCTTCAATCACTAGCAGCAATTTATTAAAGTTATTAGTACAAGGAGCGTGCAAACCCAAATCCTCACACCAACCAATATAAAACAGAACAAATATACAGATATCTAGAAAATAAATCGGCATCAACCCAATGTATATTCAACTCCTTGACCTAACCATAAGTCCATAACTTGGCACTAATCAACATTTTAGAAAGCAACTACTATATTTGAAATTTGATATGTAAATCAAGCATGTCAAATCAAGAGTAGCAAGGACATCTAAGAAATAACATCTGAACGAAAACATTTCCATTCCTGATTTAACACTGGAGAAGGTTAAGCTTAAGAATTATACAGAAGGAATAAAGAAACATATATAAGGTGAAAATTGTTGTAAGATATCGTTACAATCTTCCACTAATGGAGAATATGATCATTGCAAGGATGGGATAGAAACAGTGATACATTAAGCTAGTTTAACTCAAAAATCAGTTTGAGCTTCTGTATGGTACATGTGATTCTCTGTTGGATAGAACATTCAGTTGAACATATAAAGATTCATCATATTTCCATTTCTTCAGATTCCCACAACTAAATACTTATACCTCATTTTTGAAAAAGCACATTTAATCTTGCTCAATATTCTTCCATTTCTTCCTTTAAACTTAAATAATAGAAATAGGATAAATTTTTCATTTGAATTCATTCAATAAATTTCAAGAAAGCATTTCCTATAGTTAACGAAATTAAACAGAACCCCTTTTCTCCTGATATTTAATTAAAAAAAAAAACTCTGAAGTACTTCTATAGTTTTAATAGCTAAAGACTAAATCATTTCGTGCTCTAATTTCAAGGGGAAAAAACTGATTAATTCCTATTTCCTAAATTAAGCTTAATTAAGTTAAAAACTAACTCTTCATGCCCAAGGGCAAAAAAAAACAAAAATGAAAACCAACCTCAGGGCTAGAAGTAGACTGCTTCTGAGACAAATCAAGCTTCCCCTTCTCCAAGGTAACCGCACCAAACGCACCGTATTGCCCTCCTTTCATAACAGGTCCAACCTCACCTGAACCTGAAGAAGCGGACTCCACAGGCGCCGGTGGTGCCAAGAAACAGCGCTCTAGAGAAGCGACGGAGGACTCCCCACCGTCGATTAAAGATGAAGATGAACATCTCAAAGTCAGATTTTTCCTATGCTTACCGGGTGGGGGCGGCAGACTCGGCTTTAATAACAAGGTTTTGGGAAGTGGAGAGGTTTGGAACATTATATGAGACATTTTCTATGTTTGGACGGAGAGAAAGATTATGGTTTTCTATTTTCTTTTGCGAGAAAATATTATGTGAACGAAGTTCTTGTTTAAATTTTCTTTTTCTCTCAACAGGGAGAGAAAGTCGAAGAGAAAGCGGAAGAAAGGATTGGAGAGGGGTTTTGATGGATAGTCTTGCGACTACACGACAACCCAATCCGGTTGACGAAACAGTTGACTCGGGTGAGTTTCTAGTGAGTAGGATCAACCGGCTCGGGGCCGAGTTTGGGATCAATCTTTTTGGGCCATAGGACCTAAGTGCAATTATTTTCTAGGCACCAAATTATAATGGTACAAAGTTTGTCTTTCGGTTTTGCCTTTTTTTTTTTTTTTTTTAAATTTGAAATAGAGCAAATATTTAAGGTTTTTTCAAAAAAATTTCCTTATTAGAATTTTGAAGATCACTAGCTCTAAGTCTTAAATTTGGAAGGTATAATGAAAGTGATTCTTTATATTTTTATGAAACGTAAATTATGGTGAATAATTAGCCTTAATTCATAAACTAGTTATAATAGTATTAGTATCTTCATGCTATCGCTTCTCTTGGAAAACTATGTTAGCTAGTTGGATAAAACTATCATGAAGGCCTTTATATTAAGAGGTGGGTTGTATTTTACTATCTTTATTCAAAAATAGTAAATTAGTCATTGTATGTTGTTTGGTCCTTCTATTAAATTTTTATTAATTTCTATTATTAAAAACTGATGATTATACATTAGAATGAAATACACGTAGTTATTCCGTCAATTATATTAAATTTTAACAATAAAAATGAACAAAATATTTAACAACAAGGTTCCAAATTGTGGAATAAAGAGTAAACAGATTGAGAAATTGTGTAAGCCTTAGTTGAAAACATGATGACATATTACTTGGGCGTTTATCCTCTTTGCAAATTTTGTATGTCTCTTTTGTTAAACCATCATAGGTTTTTTTTCCTACTACTAAACTTTCGTTGAACCATGGCAATTAAAAACAAAACCCTAATTATCCTAATCTATTTTAAACTCCTAATTATTTCATTGAAATTAAATTAATCGATTAAAACATTTAATTATCTTAATATATTATATTTTAATTATTATCCTAATATCTATTAAAAATTAATCTAAACTATTTTAATAATAACAAAATCTAAAAAATTTAAATTATCCTAACTAAAATGTCAGCTCCGAGCTTCGATATTTTTCTTATTTTTCCTTTCGCCATTTTTCCTTGTTTTTCTATTTCTTTTTTTCGTTTTTCTTTAATTCAATTTATTTAGACGTCCAAAAGAAAGAATTCACTTACATTCATAAAATAATTTTATGTTATGAAATATTTATGTGGATGTCATTATCAATCCCATAAGTTATAAAACTCTTCCTATACCCCATAAGTTATGAGACTTTTCCTATACCCCATTAATATGGGAGATAAAAGGTCTTGACCCTTTACATGCCCTATAATAATTAGAGAGTTACTTTTAACCCCTATATATATGGGGCTCATGTACTCATGAAATATATATAAAAGAAAGAAGATACACTCTCTCTTTTACATTTTCTCTACACTCTTTCTTTTATCACATTTTAGTTTATTCTTTCTTTATTATTTCACAACACATTATCAGCACGAGTCTCTAATACAAGAAATCAAGGCCAACAAATTTTTCCTTAAAGATTGTCGAAGGACGCTTAGGTGAAGTAAGGGTAACAAGTTGATCTATTTCATTTGCATATGTGTTATTTCATTTGCATATTAACATGCTTTATTTTACATTATTGACTTGTATATTTTGTATTATAGTTTTATAATGTCAAATCTTACAAAACTCGAATTTGTGGCTCTAGACATCACTGGAAATAACTATTTATCATGGGTACTAGATGCTGAAATTCACTTAGATGCAAAGGGTCTTGGTGAGACTATTAAGGAAGGAAATGAAAAAAGTACACAAGATAAGGCCAAGGCCATGACTTTTCTTCGCCATCACCTCCATGAAGGTCTAAAGACCGAATATTTGACTGTTAAGGACCCTCAAATTCTTTGGGCCAATCTAAAGGAAAGATATGACCACAAGAAAACTGTGATTTTGCCTAAAGCTCGTTATGAGTGGCTGAATTTAAGATTGCAAGACTTTAAGTCTGTTAGTGATTATAACTCGGCCATGTTCAGAATCACTTCACAATTGAATTTATGTGGAGAGAAGATTACTGATGCAGAAATGTTAGAAAAAACATATTCAACTTTCCATGCAAATAAAGTTGTTCTGCAGACACAATATCGTGAAAAAGGCTTCTAAAAATATTCTGAATTAATTTCTTGTCTCCTAGTAGCGGAGCAAAACAACGAGCTGCTAATGAAAAACCATGAATTACGCCCAACTGGCTCTGCTCCATTCCCTGAAGTGAATGTGAGTTTACACAATGAGCAAGAATTAAAAGAAACACACCATGCAAATAGTAATGTGCGTGGCCGTGGTCGTGGCCGTGGCCGTGGCCGTAGACATAGATATGGATATGGTCGAGGTGGTCGTTTTAAAAATTCATATTCCTACCAGAAGTGGGATCGGAAAAATGGTAACAGGGAAGAGAAAGAAAAATGTGAAAATGTGACTACTGTATGCTATCGTTGTGGAGGAAAAGGACATTGGTCTCGTGTATGTCGCACACAAAAGCATCTAGTTGATCTTTATCAACAGTCCATAAAACAGAAGGGAAAGAAAGTAGAAACCAATCTTGTGTATAAATATGGCGAAGGTGATTTTGATGATGGCAATGCAACCCACTTAGAAGTGGCTGATTTTCTTTCTACCCCTGAAGAAAATTATTAAAGCCACAAATTTCGATAAATAATAAAATAAAGCTCTACTACTCTATGTTTCATTTAGCAACTTTAATAATGATGTTATGACCTTTACTAGTGTTATGTTTTATGTGATAATTTTGTTCTATAGATCTTTTAGTAATTTGAAATTTGAATACCTATTTTCACCATTATGTGTGACATTTTTTGGTTATTTTTTTTCTTTGAAGAACATTATCTCGCAAAGGCAATCAGCTATGAATGGTGAAAATATATGTCTAGTAGACAGTGCAACTACTCACACCATATTGAAAGACAAGAGATATTTTTCTCATTTAATAATGAAAGAAGAAAGTGTGAGCACTATATCTGGTAGTACAACTATTATAGAAGGCTCCGGAAGAGCAATTATTTTATTACCAAGGGGAACAAAAATTGAAATTATTAATACATTATACTCCCCTAAGTCTCAAAGAAATTTATTGAGTTTTAAAGATATTTGCCAAAATGGATATCATATTAAGACTTTAAATGAAGGAAATTGTGAATTCCTTCAAATTACGAGTATTGCTCAAAGCAATAAACAAATTGTTAAGAAATTGCCTGCATTCTTTACTGGTTTGTACTATACAAAGATCAGTTCTATAGAAACACATGCTATAGTAAACTAGAAGTTTACTAATGACTTTGTTCTTTGGCATGATCGGTTAGGCCATCCCAGTTCAATAATGATGCGAAAAATAATTGAAAATTCATGTAGACATTCATTGAAGAGCCAGCAGATTCTTCAAAACATTACATGTGCTACATGTTCACTAGGGAAATTAATAATCTGATCATCACCAGCTAAGATAAATAACAAACCACTTACTTTTCTTGAGCGAATTCAAGGGGATATATGTGGGCCTATACATCCCCATGTGGACCATTTAGGTACTTTATGGTTTTAATCGATGCATCAAGTAGATGGTCTCATGTATCTTTGTTATCAACTTGCAACCTGGCATTTGCGAGATTGCTTGCTCAATTGATTCGATTACAAGCCCATTTCTCAGATTTTCCTATTAAGACCATCCGTCTTGATAATGCTGGTGAATTTACTTCTCAATCTTTTAATAATTATTGCATGTTCATCGGAATAAGTGTTGAACATCCTGTAGCTCATGTTCACACACAAAATGGTCTAGCAGAATCTTTAATAAAACGATTTCAATTGATAGCAAGGCCATTATTTATGAAGTCAAAACTCCCAATCACTGCTTGGGGGCATGCAGCTGCATTAATTCGCATCAGGCCAACAAGTTATCATAAAGTCTCCCTCTTACAAATAGTTCATGGTCAGGAACTAAATATTTCCCATCTAAGAACATTTAGATGTGCCGTATATGTTCTGATTGCTCCACCATATAGAACTAAGATGGGACCTCAAAGAAGGTTGGGAATATATGTTGGATTTGAATCCCTATCCATAATTAAATATCTAGAACCATCTACAGGAATCTATTTACTACTGCTTTGCAGATTGTCATTTTGACGAGTCAATTTTTCCAACATTAGGGGGAGAAATCAAACAACTGGATAAGAAAATTAGTTGGAAAGAGTTGTCATTAGCTCATCTTGATCCTCAAACTAAGCAATGTGATTTAGAAGTTCAAAAGATTATTCATTTACAAAGTTTAGCTAATGAATTGCCAGACGTATTTTCTGACCCAAAGAAAGTGACTAAGTCACATATACCAGCTATGAATGCTCCAATAAAACTTGATGTCCCAAAAGGACAAAATCTAGTTGCTACTGAGTCTAATACATGCCTGAAGCGTGGTAGACCAATTGGTTCCAAAGATAAGAATCCTCGAAAAAAGAAAAGAGCAAAGATTAATGATGGCGAAATCAAAGAAAAAATAATTATACCGGGATCTCCTGAAGAGACTATAGACATGACTGAAAGAATAGTTTCAGAAGAAAATCAGGTACCTGACAATGAAGAGATCTCTATTGATTATGTCATGTCCGGTATAAAATGGAACCGAAATCAAATCGACGTTGATGATATTTTTGCATGCAATATAGCACTAGATGTTATAAATAATAAAGAGGATTATGAACCAAAATCGATTGAGGAATGTAAATAAAGAGATGATTGGCCAAAATGGAAAGAAGCAATTGAAAATGAATTGAAATCGCTAGCTAAAAGAGAAGTGTTTGGTCCTGTAGTCCGTATACCTACAGGTGTGAAACCAGTGGGATACAAATGGGTTTTTGTGCATAAAAGAAATGAAAAGAGTGAAATTGTAAGGTATAAAGAACGTTTAGTTGCACAAGGATTCTCACAAAGACCTGGAATTGATTATGAGGAGACATATTCTCCTGTGGTGGATGCAACTACATTTATATTTTTGATAAGCCTGGCTATAAGAGAAGGGCTTGATTTACGCCTATGGATGTGGTAACAGCTTATTTGTATGGCCCACTAGATACTAACATTTATATGAAACTCCTTGAAGGATTTAAACTGCCTAAAGCAGTGAGTTCAGGTTCTAGAGAACATTATTCGATCAAATTGCACAAATCCCTTTATGGATTGAAACAATCCGGACGCATGTGGTATAAATTGCCTAAGCGAGTATTTGTTGAAAGAAGGATACAAGAATGATCCAATTTGCCCATGCATTTTCATTAAGAAGTTTAGATCTGGATATGTAATTATTGTAGTATATGTTGATGATTTGAATATCATTGGAACTCCAGAAGAGATCCAAAAGACTGTTGAGTGCTTGAAGAAAGAATTTGAAATGAAAGACCTTAAAAGAACGAAATTTTGTTTGAGGTTACAAATTGAGCACATAAAAGAAGGAATCTTTGTGCATCAATCAACGTATATTGAAAAGGTGCTAAAGAGATTTTATATGGATAAGGCACATCCAATAACTACCCCGATGGTTGTAAGATCACTTGATCCAAGTAAAGACCCTTTCCGTCCTCGGAAGATTGTGAAGATTTTCTTGGTCCCAAGTGTCATACCTCGGTGCAATTGGGGCATTAATGTATCTTGCTAGCCATACCGACCGATATATCTTTTTCTCAAATTTGCTAGCAAGATTAGCTCATGCCCAACTCGGAGACATTGACCGAGTAAAACAGATATTTCGTTATCTCCAAGGCATAAAGAATATGGGTCTATTTTTCCCTAATAAATCCAAGACAGAGTTGATTGGTTTTGCAGATGCAGGATTTATGTCAGATCCTCATAATGGAAAATCACAAACTGGATATGTTTTTACATATGGAGGTACTGCAATCTCTTGGCGCTTAATGAAGCAAACAATTGCAGCAACCTCGTCTAATCATGCAGAAATCTTAGCAATCCATGAAGCAAGTCGTGAATGTGTATGGCTAAGATCTATGATCCAGCATAAAAGGAATAATTGTGGTTTATCATCTGAAAAGGAAACTACAACTGTCTTGTTTGAAGACAACACAACATACATTGATCAGCTCGATAGTGGATACATCAAAGGTGACAGAACAAAACACATTGCACCAAAATTCTTCTTCACTCATGACCTCTAGAAGATTAAGGAGATAAAAGTTAAGCAGGTCAGTTCAAGTGAGAATTTAGCAGATTTATTCACTAAGGCGCTTCCTACATTAGTGTTTCAGAAGCTTGTTTACTACATTGGAATGCGTCACCTTCGAGATCTCAAGTGATGTAGCCATTAGGGGGAGTTAATACGCACTGTACTATTTTTCCCTTAACCTTGGTTTTATCCCACTGGGTTTTTCAGGTAAGGTTTTTAATGAGGCAGCATATCAAACGTATAATTATGTACTCTTTTTCCTTCACTAAGTTTTTGTCCTACTGGGTTTTTCTTAGTAAGGTTTTAACGAGGCATAATTAGATAATGAACATCCAAGGGGGAGTGTTATGAAATATTTATGTGGATGTCATTATCAACCCCATAAGTTATAAAACTCTTCCTATACCCCATAAGTTATGAGACTTTTCCTATACCCCATTAATATGAGAGATAAAAGGTCATGACCATTTACATGCCCTATAATAATTAAAGAGTTACTTTTAACCCCTATATATATGGGGCTCATGTACTCATGAAATATATATAAAAGAAAGAAGATACACTTTCTCTTTTACATTCTCTCTACACTCTTTCTTCTATCACATTTTAGTTTATTCTTTCTTTATTATTTCACAACATTTTACATATTTTTATATATTTTTGTACCATTAATATTCTAACAATTCAATTATTAAATTTATCAATATAATTGTATTTGTCATCGTGTAAATTTTCGAACAAATTTGATATCTTTATCATAATGATCTAAAAAGTGTATATTAATATTTATTGAATGTTTGAAAGTTTTTTTTACATAAAACAAATTGCTAGAAATTTTTAGTTTACATCAAATTTGACATGCATGATCTATATGAATAAATATGATTGAATCATTAAAATATCAATCGTATAAAAATATACGAAAGGATATAATGTGCAAGTAGATCCTTCTCCAATCATATCTCATATATATATATAAAATATTTGATGCATTATCGATGCATAAGTTTTATGCACCATCAATATATGTTTCAATGATTTCATTTATGAAATAAAAGGATATTGAATTTTTTGTTTTTCAACTGTAAAAATGACTTTCGTTAGTTCATTTTAACCTTGTTAATAGAAATGGTTTAATTTAATGGTATTTGATTAAATTAAAATTAATGATTTATATGAAAATTGAGTGATGTTAAATGTAAATTACTCTTGTTCTCTAATTTTTTATTTTAAAAAAAATTCAACCATCCACGGTTGTTATTTTCCAAGACTTAGTTTTCAGCTTGATTTGTTGATTTCATGTGATAAAGAAACCAAATGAAACATTTCTTTTCAACTTGATTTTATCATTTTATTTGACTAAGAAGTCCAGTTCAGTGCTGTACACGATAAATTCTTTCCTTCTTCCGTTTCGTATGGTGCACCAAACATGCGAAAATGAACCCGACACACCAGCTACAATCCCACACCAACATGCCTACATCCTAGCAAGGTTGTAACAAAATATAACTATTGACTGCTAAATGATATTTTAAAATTTTAGAATCTATTTAACATACTGAAGTCATATATATATATATTCTTTTTATCATTCCATGAGTATTATAAGACACTAGTTTTTACAATTTCCATATAGGGGCTCAAAAAGAAGCAGGGTATATATTCTTTACACTTTGAATCAATATAAGAGAGTTCTTTGTGATGCCTGCTTCTTCCGTAGCCACACCATCTCTAGGTGTTATTCCCTTTGGGAAAAACATCCTGCGTTTTTTTTTTCTCATAAACACTCGAAGTAAGATGAGTGGCCTGCCAGCTTTCTGGCTTGGACCATCAGCTCATCATCCATCTCATTTACATGTACATTGCTTGCCTGAAGGAAAAAAAAAAAGAAAAACTATGAAACTTTTCGTACGTGCTTATACCACCCTTGCCATATCAAAATTTGGAAATGAACATCTATCATGGATGACTTGGAACTTTGGGTGGCATGGCACATAATGAATCAATTCGATCATAAAAGGAGACGAAAGATCAAGACTCCTAAAGATCCCAATAACCAGAATTCCTTGGGTAGAACACTAACTGCTTTAGCTGCAAATGCACAACAATCACAAGAACAATCATTACAATCAGCTAAAGCATCATTAACAAAATATGGATAGATGGGAGACGGATGAATCTTAACAAACAAGCTCAACACAAAAATGCCAAGTTTGCGACAATACAAAGGAGAGCATTTTTTAAAAACAAAATACATATGCAGAATCATATAAATATTTCTTTCGGGAGAATAGTATAAGTCACTAAGCGTTAGATGCTTACATGAAGGTGATTGCACTGATGGTGACTGAGCAAGGGGTGCAGAAACTGGGCCCTTCACGCTGTCTATACCCTGGCCTGGACGAGACCCGTAAGACACTGAAGGTAATGGTGGTAGATCTGGGGACAACTGTGACGTGGAATGTGGATGATGAGGAGTTAGGTTAGAATGAGATCTTGGTGGAGTGGCAGGGCGAGAGTACGGACAGGGCGGAGGAGCTGTAGTAGAGGGTGCAGGAGAAATCAAAGGAGGAAAAGAAGGGTAGGGACCACTTTCAGGACCTGGTGAATGCAGGGGACTATTACCAGATGGAGAAGCAGCTTTACACTTACGGCAAGGTTGGGGATGATGACTCTTTGGTGATGATGCTGGAGGATGAGTAGGCTTAAAAGTAGGATGTGGGGAAATAGATGGCCCTGGAGATGGAGCTGGTGAAGCAGTGGGAGCAGTAGCATGAAGTGTACCCTTGAGATAAGATGATAAACTAATGCTTTTAACTTTACCAAAGACTGAGTTATTAAGACCAAGATTCTTAGCAGGAGACTCTGTGATGGTTTGAGCCAATTGCTTTAATCTCTGAGGCAGAAGGTTACCAAAATCAGATGATGTCACTGAAGCCTGAATGATGACTGGGGAGGATATCGTCGACCCTTTTTGGTTTGTTAATTGCACAAACAAATTCTGCAATTAAAAATAATAATAATTATTAGCAAGTAGCACCATAAATAGGAATCAAACATTAGGACATATGCTCTTCCCTCCGAACTCCCAATTTCTGGTCCATTGCAATGAAGAAACTTCAAGGGTTTAATTTTCTAAACTCAGGCTAAGATGCAGTTACTAAAAAATGATTGGACAGTTATACCTATATCCTAGGAGCTGCTAATCAAGAGTGTTAATACAGTTAACACAGAACATTTAAGATGCAGTGTGTTTCTTTATCCATTTTGAGAATCAATTTACTATTATTCAACAATTCAATTGATTTTGAATAATTTGGTAGCAAGAAATCTTCCAATTCCCACTTCCAAACACTATTAGATCAGATCTGTGGTCATGGGAACCCAAAAACCAAACATTGGTGAAATCAAAATGCGCAAGTGTTGCTAGAAACAGATACCGTACCTCATAAGGTCTCAGACGCAGGCCATATTTCAGCTGATCTTTTAACTGAATGAAGTTGGCCAGTATTTCAGCTATAGAATTATTCAGAGTAAAATTAAATAGCATTTGGGTTATTGGCCAGATGAAAGCAGGTTGTACAGGGATTACAGTGATGCCCTTAGGAAACTTCAAAATCTCAAACTTAGAAGGCTGCCCGAAAATTGAAGTAGTCAAAGTCAGATTGGATTCTTGAAGGAACAGCTCAATTAAAGATGATCTCAGCACACTTAGAGATACTGGGTTTATTGCACTATTTATGGGGTCGGAAAGAAGACCAAACACCACATCAGTAGAGTTAGATGCACCTGACTGGTGCATGGATAAGACAACCACCTGTGAAAATGAGTAAATTTAGATCAACTTCTCCCATAATGGGGCAGTAAATACATGTAAATATAAATGGCATAAGATGGGTGTAAAACCTTAGTAGCCGGCATGCCTATTTCTTCATAGATATCATATTCTAACTTTTCAACATACTGAACAAGCTCTGAAACTGGTTTCTGAAGTTTAAAGTAAGCACGAACTGAGGCTGCAAAGCATAAATGAATGCATGTAAGTAACAAACAAGAAAAATTACTCGTATTTCACTAAGCATTTAGACCAAAGTCACCAAATCAGGAAAGGCTAATTCTAAATAAGGAACTGATGTCCATTATCTTAATTTGACAGCTCCATTAAAAAATGAAGTAACAAGCCAAGAAAGGCCATTGAGTTCAATAGAGAACTGAATACTCGTATGATGGCACATGATCTTGCAAAAGATTACCAGTTTCTATGTGATCAACTGTTTATCAATTTATGGTATGAAAAAAACAATCACCACAGATCCTTGCCTCAAACATTTGAGATTTTTGTTTAAAAGAAAAAAAAAAGGGGGGTTAACGCATTGAAACAAGCCATTAACCGTTTCCCATGTAACAAAAAGGAGAAATACTCTAAAAATAGAAAGAAAAAAACCAATTTCTATTATACAATTTTACTTGAACCAGGCTTTAAACATAAAATTGAATATATAGATACACACATATAGTTCCAATCTAGAAATCAATAAAGAACCTGCCCTCATAGTAATTGCAGTAAAAGGTGAGGTACATGCATACCTATTTACCCAAAGAATTAGCAGAAACCAATAAAACAACAAGGCAAAACAAATAACATCCGAAAACCCGAATGGTATGAAAGAAAAACAAGGGAAAACCCACATTTTAGAATATCAAAACTCCAGATTTAAAAGATAGATTTCGAATCTACAAAATGAAATATAACCAAGTGCAACTAGAAGAGGAGCCAACCAAGAACCCTAATTGAAGCAGAAAGGTGAAATAGATATCAATCAGGGAAATACCCATTAGTCCTCGAAAGTTGAGGATCCAATTAAAACAACAAAAAGTGCAAAGAAAATTAACCTAAGCGCAATTATCGGAGATACCGTAAAAACCCTAATCAAACAGAAAAGAAAAAAACCGCTTCAATGATTAAACCCTAGTCAAACAAATAAAACGAGAGACTAAATTAAAATTTTAAAAAGAAAAGAAGAACTTACCACTGAGCTTAATAGCTTGTTTGGCATCAAATCCAGTGGTTATAGAACGGAAAGGAAGGATCCAGAAGATCCCTGGCAACAAAACCGACAAACTGAGAAACAAAACAAAAACACATTTGAAACTGAGCTCGTTTGAAAGCCTTGAGAAAAGCATCCAACATCTCCCTGGACGCCCTTGATCGTTCCCTGATTCAAGATTCTGCTCTCTTTGCTGCAGATCTGGATCCTCATTTTTCCCCATTGAAAGAGCATCTGGAAGAGCACAAAAAAAGCTAAAGACTTCTCTCTCTCTCTCTAACTCACTGGCCCTGGGTCCTTCTCTTCTTTTTCACTTTGGCTCTCTAGAAAACTCACTCTATCACCAACAACAGCAACAAAGAATAACTTTGCAAAGGGTTGAAGCGTGTGGATTGAAAGACAAGCGTTAATGGTGGGCATATGCCCTCTGCCTCTCTCTCTGTCTCTGTCTATTAACTACAAAATTTTTACACACTGCCTTTTCTCTATCTCTTTCTCTCTCTTTCTCTCTATAACGCTCACCTTTTTCACTTTCATTTTATTTCACAAGCTTTTAATTGAGTTGAAATTACAAGATTCAATTTTAGTGTTACTTGCTGTTGAATTATTTTTATAGAGTAATAAATATTATTTTATTTACATTACGAGTAGGACATATTCTTTGATTAAGAGGAGTTAAGTTATTATTTATGGTATTATTTTTACGTGCACCCATAGTAATACTATAATAATTCCGAATTAACTGAAAATATATTTTAAAATATTTGGTGGTAAAACAAATATCTTATTTTATCCTCCTATATTTCTCTTTCACTTTTTCATTTCATCGCACCTCCCCCAACTTTCTTCAGCTAATTCTTTATAATAAAATAATATTAAATTTTACAAACAATCATATATTTTAATTTTATTTAAAAATAAAAATATTTTCATGCCGACTTAATAATAAAAAAGTTTTTTAAAAAGAGGTATTTTGGTTGGTGCCACTATGAATTGAAATTCAAATGGTGGACAATGTGTCATAAAACAATATATACATATTAAAAAAAAAAAAAGGTCACTTGCTTGGATTGGAGGAGAATTTCTTTTAAATAATTATATTATTTTCCTTTTATGTAATTTGGGTTTCACTCAACGGGTAGTGGGATGTTGATCAATATTGGACATGCACGTGGACCAATAATAAGTCAAGGATCTCCTTTATAATCAATTAGAATAATTATGCTACATAAGTTAAAGATGTGATGTCTACTTTGATTGCACAATAGTTACCAACACTAGTGTAATCTTCTTCTACAAGTCTTCTTCTTTACATATATATTATCTTTAATCTTATTATAACGTAATAAAATACACTAACGTAACCAACATGTATGAATTACAGAAAAATAAATAAATGAATGACAGTTTATTTATTTCCTCTCTATTTTCTTTATTTTTTAGTCAATTTTACCATCAAATCCTTTTGATTTTGTAAACATTTTGTTTTTATTCTATTTAAAAATATATGTATTATCTTCTTAATATTATTTATAAAATTTTAATATTTTCTTTATGTCAAGGTATGTTTGATAAACCATGTAAAATTTATTTTCAACAAAAAGTGTTGAATAAGATAAATAGGTAAGTAGTACTTATCAAAATATTTATTTTATTTTATTTTATTTTATTAAAATTTAAATAAATTATATTTTTTAAAAATTATTGAAATGACCATATTTATCTTTTACTTAAAACTATCTAAAATAATATAAAATATTATATTAATAAGATTGAAATTAAAAATAAATAATCTTTTAAATTAATATTTGTTTTTATCAAACAACATAATTACATTCCGTACTTATATTTACTTGTTTACCAAATATTTTTCTAATATAAATTTATCACTTATAAAGTTTAAAACTAAAAATTTAGTACTCACTTTTAAGCACTTAAATTTTAGTTTATCAAATATACCCTTAATTTTTATTTTGTTAAAGTTTAAGTTTTATAGACAAGACTTGAATTTTTTAAATAATATAAAAATACTTATATATATTTGAAAAAGTTTTTTTTTAATATGGTTTTTTGGCATGGTTTCAAGATTGTGGCAAGGTCAAATCTCTACAAAATTTATGTAATATGGTTTTTTTTGTGTGGTGCATTTAGCTTATTTTTTTGTCTCACGCTATAGTATTTAATCTCACCGCCACTATTGTTTTTACACTAACCACATATAAACGTACCACCCATCCAAACCTACACTAAGTCCATAACTATTTGTTGTCATGTGTACAACCCTATGAATGGGTTTTGAGGTCTCTTACTATAAATAATATCTCACACCATTCTCATTTGTTCTCATAGAAAATCCACTTGAAGAACCTAAAACTCTCCCACCTAACAAAAATACCCTAAATTTTTTACTTCTCAATAGTTGCTCTAAGATTTCAAAAAAAAAAAAAACACATAACCATGACATAAATATGGTCAAATTACTTACTCGATTTTTAAAATTTGTTCTTATTAGATTTTATTAAAATTAATTTTTATTTTTATATAAAAAAATTTATATTTAACAAAAACTAATATTATTTTTTTGTGATATTTTGAACAACAAAGAGATGGAATTGTTTCTACTCGACATGGTTTAAGCTTTTCAAAGCCAAATGGATGTATTCAAAACCACTTAAGGAAGCCTAATTTATTAGGAGCTTCTATAATAATGAAGTTTGTAACAATACTGAAGTTGCTTGTACTCTTATTGGAACAATGGACGAAAAAAATGCATACATTTCATTTTCCATATAGGGAAGCTACTATAACCTAGAAGATGTCGCTTTAATAATCAATCTTCGAATCAATAGGCATGTGATAATCAGAGATAGCAACATTGATTTGGAATCATTATGTCATCGGTTGTTAGGTTGTCTCGAACAAGGAGGAGAAATAATACAATGCAAATTGGGTCAAATGCACATGGTTGAAGAAACTTCTCAAACAACCCCTCTACGTAATGCAACCATGGAGCATATGATCGATATGCCTGAGTTAAGATACTTTGGATGATAAGAGAAATATTGTTCCCAAACTTGTATAGAAATAAGGTCCATGCCGTGTATCTTTCTCTACTAGAAGATTTTGATATGGTCGATACATTTAGTCGAGGTCAATAATTCTAGTGTATCTATACAAGGCACTTTAGATGGCAACTCAGTTGGAAAAGTTAGTTACGAAAATGAATTTTGTTGTGCATCAAAAATTTAAAGAATTTCATAAAACATAACTTTTTTTTATGTTGTCTATAACAAAAAAATTGCCAAATTTAGTTTTCGTGTTTTGGTTTAGCGAGATCTGTCAATTTCTTGACTTTCTACCAAATCATATTCTCTGTTATTCTCGTAGCCTCGGTTGCTAAGAGAGTAGACTCTTAAACCTGAATAGATCTTAATATGAAAGCATTAATTTTTCATTGTGGAAAATTAATTCTCTCTATAATAACCAAAACCAAAATACTCAAATCTCACAAAATTCCCCTAATTTTTTATAGAGCAACCACGTATCTATGAGTATATATTTTTCGACTTCCCATGATTCCTTTATATAGAGGAAAAAAAATACAAGAGCTCTACCTGAATAGGAAGAGGGGAAAATAATATTTTTAATAGAAAACTCATATTCCCACTAAGAGTGTATGTGGCAAGCAACACACACACACTAGGAAACCGAGTGTCTCACCCACCCTTTATTGTATGGTATTATTAAGTATTTTCTTGTATTTAGTACAATTATATATGCTGTCTAATTTTATTAAAAAAAAACCCAAACATTTATCCAACCCAAAATCAGTTTTCTATTCCCAAAATATTATTTTATTTAATTAAATTATTTTTTAACCCAATTTTAATTTCATCAAAGTCATGATGACTTTATCGAATTAAAATCTATAAATGGTAACATTCAATTAATTTTCACTTTGAACTCAATTAATTAATTACAATCAATTAAATAATAATTCAAGAAAATTAAATTAATATTTTAAGTTATCTTTTGTCTTATTAGAGAAAATGCATTTATTGGGGATAGTACTACACGTAACCTATTTAATTTCGTCATTTTCATTTGTAAATCATATCGAATCTAAATGCAATACATAAAAAGTTGTGTCAAGATAGCGAAGGGATCAATTGGAAATAAACAATCAAGGGTTAAGTAATTTGTAATTAAGTTCTGACTCTTTATCTATTAATTACAACGTTATTTAGTCATGGAGTCAATCCACTAAAAGTACCATAATTGAGCTCCCCATTATATACCATTATGAAGTCAACTAAGATTTATGCCTTATCCAATGACCTTGTCATAAGTGATTACCCTCATAGGATATCCTTAATCTTTTATGGTTATATTCATTCAGTCAATATGGTCTTATTTATCTCATGGTCACCATTATATCTTTCTATGATGAAAATATTATTATTAACAAACAATAATAATCATTTTCTCCTGACGAAAAACCCATGGCCACGTTTCTTTTTTATAATTCCTGTAATTCCAATGAAAGAATATTATTTATTCTTTAATCGAGCTATGGATTCCACCATTATAAATTAAGTTATGCCATATATAAGTCATAAACCCAACAAACCAACTTTTGGCTCTAACATTGGCCGAGCTCAAGCTTTCAATATATCAAAGCATATAATTTATATATGCATAGTTAGCCATTTACTCTAGATTAAGGTAAGCAACATTATGAGTGCACAAGAAAATTTATTCGTAAACAGATTCAAGATTAATTCAAATTGGATCCTATCTAATGTATTATCAATCCAAACATTATGTCTTTTCTAAGAGTCATTCACTTATATACCCAAGACAATGTATCTCCCTAATTGGACTCGATAGACAATATAATAGTCCTTTGAATCAATTGCTCAATTTTGATTCCTCATACTACAACCCATTTGGATTACCTGCTAATACAAGTTGTCTTCTTGTATCATTATCCGACCATATGATGCAACTTAGTATTAATTAAATCTTGGGTAATCAGTGAACCAATACTTTTTTATTTTGCTTTTCATGCAAAAACCAATGAGGACAATATATGAAAGATAATAATTTAACTATGAAATTTTATTAACCAATACGTTCAAAAAAATTACCATGAATGACAAAATAACTACACCAAAGGCATAAAGTCCCAACAAACTCGACATCAAATCGTTGAAATAAATTGTTTTTGTCTACTTTTGCAAACTTGAACATGGATACAAATGCGTGATCAGTGAACATCCGTTTTGAGTCATGGAAGTTCCTTATTATCTAAGCTAAAAATATAAATGTAATGATGAATATTTATAATGTCTTTTTCATTTTATATTTGAACAGATTTAAGGGTCCTTTGGATCATACCGGTTTTAGAAGGGACCTTACTTGGATGTGATGAAAAATCAATCAACTAGCTGATTAAGAAGTATAATGATGTTATATTCATATTCAATGGAAGTATTGTAAATTAATATAATTGTATTTAATGTAAGTGTTTGTAGTATATGTGGAGGTCATACCTAGACAACACAATTATTAATGTCATACCAGTGACAACATATGAGTAAAGGTCACGGGTGCCATCATTTGTTTCCACATTGTTGAGCGACACCACCTTGACCAGGTGAAATGATAGTTTAGGTTAGTGCTAGATATTTTGGATAACCCAAATAATCTCAATCAACTTCATATAATAGATTTAAGCAGGTAGGAGAAGTATTTGCCTACAAAGCATGAATAGTATATTATGCTTTAGAACCAACATGTCAGCTTGCCTTCGATAGGAACATTATCTAAGTTGGTGGTTTCTTACCTTCTTAGTGGTTTAAGCGTATGGTCAATTATGTTTAAATTGTAAAGGTGTTTGCATGTTAGTGAATGACACATACCCTTGAGTCATCAACAAAAACATCAATGAAGTTGTGGCTAAGCATCCCAACTTATCCATTCGAAGCCAAAGCCACCTATTTAATTATTTGACCTAGAGCCACATGTTAGAGCTGCAAACTAGGTCATCTTAGTTTGCCCTACCCTTACGGTGCATGACCGCTATAATACGTGCACAAAAAACAAACAATGTTATAAAACAATTTAAAAGTGTGGTTTTAACTACAAATGTGCAGTGTCGAGTTGTAATATTTATATGTGTTACAATGAAACACGAAGTATTCCCAAGGTAGAACGACAAGGAGATCAAATGATAAGATGAATTAACAAAATTAAGCTTGCAAGCAAGGAGTCTAGCTAGGTAATAACCAAGCAGCATAATACTACAATTTATAAAGAAGATGGATTTAAACTAAACTATAACCTAGAAGACAAAAATGCAATAAAACCAAATTCACAATTTCAATAATCGGGAAAAGCAATCAGTTGATTAACATCCATGCCAACCAATTAATTCTTGGAATAGAGATCTAAACTGTCTAAATCCTTAATTGGTCCAATTTTACCTTTTGGTCACCATTTTACCTAATTAAGTGATTTAGGGTGGGTTTAGATAGACAGTGCGTTTACTTATGGTTAGTGTAAAAATAGAGGTGGTGGTGAGATTAGATACTATAGCGATACAATAGTATGAGATAAAAAGTAAGTTAAATACACCGCACCGCTCATCCAAACCCACACTTAGTCCAATTTATCTTTCGACCTCACTAAACTAAATTAGTATAGTGAAATTTATGCTCGATAAGATCTCTCAATCTTACTTATCTATTTGTTCTCCTAGAGTCATCAATTCTAGGTTCCTCAATTCATTCGATTTAATTTAATTCTTACGATCTAGTCCTTAAACCTTAAACCTTAAATCAGTCAATTGGCACTTCAATTAATCAATCACAATTAGATTTAGTTCATACCCATCATTAGTACACAAAACCTAATCAATTTCATGCTAAGTTGAGCAATCAAATAACACAAAAGAGATAAAAGTTGAGAAATGCTTAGTAATTTTAGAGAAATCCTTAAATTTAGTGATGAAAAGTATGGTAAATCTTAAAGTTCCATAACCCAATCACCAAAATTGTAGGTTTGGATAGCAAAAGTACTTGGAATCTATTGAAATTCTAAAGTAAATCCCAAAAGTTACAATACGGTCCCAGTACTTTTAGGCTAAAAGAGGACTTGGAGTTAGTCCCTCATATAATAATTGCCTTAGTAGCATCCGATTTAGACTCATGTTAGGATATGGCTTGGATGTATCTTAATGTGAACATCTTTGAGGTAGATGAGCTTGGGAATTTGGAAGCATTAATAATACTGGATCAAATGTGGGACTATCCTTGATGGCATCAAGGTGTTGTGGCGATGTTCTCTTTATGACATGAGGTGTTAAGGAGTGGAGGTATAACAAAAGTGTTTATAGACTTTAGTTAATAATTATCTAGAAATATTACATTTAATGTATTGCTTTTATTGAATTTAAAAAGGAAGAAATCTTTCAATGGAAAAGGTATCAAGAAACAAATCATTTTCTTTTCTCCCTATTTTCACCATGTGCTGTTTGAAAGAAAAAACAATACTTTATGTGTAAGTGGTCGTTTGGCTATCTAGACAACTCCGCTTACCCTCTCCACGATCCCTTGGTCATGCTTCTCTTCTCGTCACTACGACCGCTGTTCTTGTCAACTTTCTCTCCTTGATTATCTCAGATATTTCTTTTTGTGTTTCCCCAATTGTAATAGGTACAATTTCAGTACCGCTTGTACCGACTGAAACGCTTTGTTCTAGTAGTAAATCGGAACAACAAACTTTAGGTTCCATTCTGGTGCAAATTTCATTTGGTACCAGTCGTACCGGTTGATTTTGCCCGTACTGGTCGGAATATGGTGTATCGACTGGTACCAAAAATAGAAATTTAAATATATTTTAAATTTAAATTTAAATTTTTATTATTTATTTACACCAAAATAATTTCAAAATATATTTTAAATTTAAATTAAATTTTTATTTATTTTAGACTTGTTGAATTATGAATTGTTTTATGCATAAAATGAGATAACCTTCTTGCTTAATTTATGCAATAATTTTTACTTTCTTATTTTGAGTTTGTGTTTAATGATGGATTGTATTTGTGAAGCTTATAAAATCTTTTTTACCACTCCAACCAACCAAAGTTTTATTGTTGATGAGCATTTTATATTTGAGATTTATTTAATTTCATTATTTTATATTTGTAAATACATTTTATATGCATATATGAATTTTTTTACAAAAATAGCAATAAATCTAAAACAATATACTGAAATAGACTGGTACCGGTTCCAGTAGAAAAACAGTAAGTCCACCAATACAGTATTGACTACATTTATTTCCCTTGTTCTTTTTTTCGAGCTCTATGGCTAATGGGCCTCCTTTCCATTGTTCTAATGTCGTTAGGGCTTAACGATTTTTGCCAAGAGCTTACCTTTTGTGGTTGACCATCTACTCTAATCTTGTCTTGGTTTGTTTTATCAAAGCATGTTGATATGTTGATTTTTTTCATGATTATGCTTGCTACACACTTCGATCGCCCCTTCTTCATGTGATCTACTCAACTTGTGGATTGAATTGCCTACTTTGGCTTTGTTTCTAAAGGGTTTGGGTTTTAATTTGTTTAGTTTTTGAGTTTTTTTCTAGGGTTGAGCCTATGAATTCTTTAATTAATGGTGATACATGTACTATTATCGTTGATTTTTATAGTCTCTATTTTGTATAAAGTTTTTTAATGAAATTTTTTAAAAAATTGTATATTTATTATTAATTCTTTTATATAAATATCACTATAATCAAGGGTGAAGTCGAAAACCTTTTTAGGGGCCAAAATTAAATTGTAATTTTATAATAATAAAATGTAATATCACTATTTTAATGACCTATATCTTTATAATTTATAAATGATCAAAATAAGATTTTTATCATTTTAAGAGGCCAAAATGCAATTTTATCTTTACAAATTTAAAATTTTAAAGGCCTAAATGGTTTTCATTTTGGGGGGAGGGGGCGAGGCCTTTGTCAGCCCCCTAACTATGCCCCTGACTGTAATAAATATTACTGAGCATAACAATATTTTTTCCCTAAAGAGTTTTAATGGTTTGAAAAAGCAAGAGATGATAGCCACGAATAGAGAGTAACAATATATTAAGGGAGAACATTTGATATACTGTTTGTGCATAAATTTCATGTACCATTAATAGTTGATAACATGATACATTATTATTAAATAAAAAATAGCGGCGGACTTATAAATAAATACTAACAAATTTGTTTGAACATAATCAAGTAATAATTAATTATAAATAAATGCTAAAATCCTAGACCGATCAAGACCTTAAACTCTTAAACTCAATATCCTAAACTTGAGAGTTATTAATATTTATTTATATTAGTTACAATTAATGTTTAAATAAAATTATAATTTTTTTCACAAATCCTTTATATTTTTATTTAATTTAATGATAATATCTTACATTATTATTGTTTGATAATACATAAAATTTATGTACTCAATACATAAAATTTATGTACTCTACATCAATTATTATTCTTTATAGGGTAAATTATCAAAATAGTAACTTTTGTTTACTTCAGGTTACATTTTAGTCACTTATGTTCGAAATGTTACGTTTTCGTCACTTATGTTAATAAGTTGTAACATTTTAGTCACTGAGCCATTAATTGTCGTTAACGGTGTAACTGTAAGTTGATTTGACATGTTAAACTATCATTTCAAACAAAAATTTTAGATTAAATTACTCAATTAGTCCCCATATTTTTATTTTGAGTTAAAATTTAATGATAATATAATATATTATTATTTATTGATAAAACATAAAATTTATCTACTCTACATAAATTATTATTCTTTATATTAAAACACGTCTATTCATTGTAGTGCTGTTAAAATTATTGAATCAACAAGTTTCCTGTTTGCTTTTTTTTTTTTGGTATTAAAGAAAAGTAAATTAAAATAATTGACATTGTATGATGGAGGATAGTGGTTAGATCTAACCCGAACTCTTTATCTACCTTTGATAGATTTCAGTAAGATTTGCGGGACGTTTGGTTTGCTCTTGGTAAAAGATTAATTTCAAAATTTATTATATAATAATAAATTTATTTTTAATATTTTTTTCAGATTTATCTTTATTTTTAAATTAAATTTGGCCTCAATTTTTTAAAAAATTTAAATTTAATTATTAATCTTTTAAAAGAATTAAATTATCATTTTAAAGAAAATATTGATTAAAATATGATTTTTTAAACATGACAATCTGCATAATAACATGTTACTTTTTTTCAATTTTTTATGAATTTAAAAATATATATTTTAAAAATTATAGCTTTTAAATTATTTATTAACGTGACATATAAAATAAATAGTAATATTTCAACATGAAACACATATGAACCATTATGTAAGTTTTCATATTAATATTGTTAAAAATAATATTTTAGTCAATATTTTCATTTAATTCTTTTTGAATGGGAGATAAAGTTAGATATGATATGAAATGTATTAAAGATTAGAGAAGCAAAAGGAGGTTTAGAGCAGCATATTATACTACTCGAAAGCTCCAACAAGTTCACTTTTAAATTAACAAATAAGTGGGTACTAAAGATGATAGAATTAAATTATATGTAAATGGAGAAATGGTGGTGTTTTTGAAAGTTTGTTTTGCTATTTATAAGAAAAAAGGTTAATTGTATTATAAGCTTTCTACATGGATATGATTTCTTCCTTTAGAATATCCAATAACAAGAGGAAGGAGTTTCGTTTTGGTGCGACTTATTCTAACCTTCTTATGATAAAGAATATATAAGTAGATCTAAAGTTGATTCTCTCATGGCTGGTTTGGTTTGATCACCTAAGTTAGATCCTTTGCTTCGCAATTTGGTGCGACGGATGCACCTATAATATTTTACATCCCTTAATTTGGATTTGGAGCTCCACATATTATATGTTCTATTGCAAGTGCACATATCACAATTCGTAATAAAATAATGGATATCGAAATTCGAACACTAGCTTTGATTAATACAGCCAATTTAATGGAATTTCATTCTTCAGATTTTAAACTAGAAATTAATTGATTATTAAATTGAAAATTAACCTAAAAATATTGTTTGAGTTCTTATATCATGAAACCTAGGATCCCAATCTCACTTTACACCTCATAAGAATTTAGTAATCCTTTAGGTAAAGTTTAGTGTTTTCTTATATTATAATTCCAAAAGAATGTATTTTTTTTTAAAATGTGATTACTAAAAAAATTACAAGTGTTCAACAAGGAGGAGAAGGTGGTAGTGACTAGAGAGTCGTTCACCTGAGACAGGCAGAGAGCTAGAGTTGGTTTAGGAGGTTGAAGGATGGGAAGGAGAGGTGAATAGAGGAGGATGAACACAGCTAAGGGAAACAATTAGGTTTCTCTTGAGGAGGAAGAAGGATCCTTTATCTCTTATGCTATCGGTATATACAGAAGGGTGCCCCTATCTGGTAGTTCCACATAGCCAACAATACGAATGGTAGGCCTATCTGTGTAGTCAGCTAGGTGGCAAGGCCGTTATAGGTCAATTGTTTCCATGTATAGTACTATGTGGTCCTACTCTGATATTCTCCTTGCTAAGGTTGTGTGAGGTGCCATGCCTTAGTGGTCCCCATGAAGGGTCTGTAGCTAATGGTCTTTAGGGTGGTTCCAAGATGGTTTGAGAGGGATTCATGGATGGTTTTGGACGTAAGGGCATCATAGAGGGTTTCTAACGAAGGGTTGCTCGTGAGTCGCATACAATAAGGGGTCATTACTAGGTTGTCTCATGTCTACCAATGCCATTCTTGGGTAGAGGTATAAAAACTGATCCCTAATTGAGAGGTAGGTTATAAAGTGGCCTACCTCGAGACCTTCCAAACAGTTATCCTAATGGATAGCCACTCAGGTAAACAATGTGGTGGATAGATTAGCAAATGAAGAGTTCTGTTTTGTGTGTGTTGAGGACGCTTCAAGGAAAAGGCGATGTATCAAAGGTTCTAGAATGCTTGCATTAATGATAAAGCTTTTTAGTTATGCCTTCGGAAATGATGCCAATGATGGAGTAGGCATTATGTCCTTTCATGGGAAAACATGTTCGATTGGGACTAGTCGTGAATCATTAAGGCTATTAGGTTGCTAAACACATGATCTGCCACAAATTGATATGGCAAATTAGGCTTTCCTGGTATACTTAAGGAGTTTATTCTCGAGCAAAATAACGTATTTTGCATAATTTTTCTTTATTTTTAGATTTTAAGTTAATAAGTGAACATGTTTCAATTTTGCTCATTTTGTAACCTAATTTGGCCAATAGTTCCATTAGGGGCCTAACGTGTGATTGAGTGGTGTAGTGATGTGTTGGATGTTGAAAACAAGTAAGAATGGCACTAAGGAAAATGGTATCACTATATTCACACCTTGGAATAGTGATACCTCCAATAGTATTAAAGAAGTAGACACCCTTCAGTGGTATCGTGATATCTGCCCTTCAAAAAAGACACCAAGGCTTGACACTGCCCGAGATATTGCGATATCCTCTTCTAGATATCGCGACACTGACATCGTCAGGGGGACAAACTTGGACAAAAAGGTTAGTCTTTGTCCACTCGATCCACCAATCATCCAAGGCCCATTTTGGGGAATTTTTTGTGACGAAAACTCATCAGAATACAACCTAAAACAACCAAAATTGGCTGAGGAGGAGAGACACACACGTTAGCTTAGTTTTAGGTTTAGTTTTCTCTAGGTTTTCTCTTAGCTTTCTGCACTTTTTCTAGGGTTTTTCATTTTCTCTTCTTCTTCCTTAGTTTAGAGTTTATTTTTCTGCATTTACTTCTTATTCTTGATTTTTTAGTGTTAGTTAAGTTAGTTATCATTGTAGCTTAGGTTTATTTACACTTTCAGTCCCTGTACCTTATTTGTAAGACACTTTTAGCTTTAGTTTAATGTATTTTAGTTTCTTTTACTTTAAATCTGTTAAGTTAGTACTTTCATGTTTATTTCTTTCCGTTTATTTTCTTATTGAATCCTTTTTGTCCCATGTTCTTTAAGTTTTCTTGAAAAAAAATCCCAACTTTTATACTTTCTTAAGCTTTACTTTAATGGATGTTTTTTTTTTCATTTTCATGTTCATTCTCTTAACTTTCAGCTTGAGTAGGTAAACCAAAAAGGGAGATGTAGGTAGAGCTGATCATGGGTTGGGCAGCCCGGCCCGGCCTGAAGGCCCGCTCGAAAAATGGGAGGGTTTGGGTAAAAATATAGGCCCGAAAAATGAGCTTGGGCAAAAAAACGAGGCCCGTTTAGAAAATGGGTCGGGCCTCGGGTAAGATTTTTTGGCCTGGGCCTGGCCCGAATTATATATTAATATATATTTTTATTTTATTTTAATCATTTTAAATTTTTAATATAGCCATTTTTTATTATATTGTCAATTTGTGTATTGTTTTAAGAATTGTTTTAGTATCATTTTTATTTGTTTTAATATTTGTTTTATGTTTTTAAATATATTTGATTTATTATATTTTTAAATTTTTTTTGTTTAATGAAATAAGCAAAAAAATTAATATGGGTCGGGCCGGGCCAGGCTCGGGCTTAGCAATTTTATTTTGGGCCGAGCTTAGACAAATTTTTAGGCCCATATTTTGGGCTCGGGCCTAATAGATAGGCCTAAAAATTTGTCTGGGCCCGGCTCGGCCTGACCTATGATCACCTCTAGATGTGGGTAAGCTAAAATTTTTGGACAAAGGACCAAATCTGTAACACTCTGATTTTGGGCCTAGTCGAAACAATGGTTTCGGTACCACAAATCCGACGATGAAAATTTTATTTTTTATTATATTTTTATGGTCTATGATTTCACGGAATAATTTCGTGAAAATTTCGTTCGAAAATTTTGACATTCGGGTACTTAATTTAGTCAAAAGGACTAAATCGTAAAAAATGTAAAAGTTGAGTTCTACATATAGAGGTGTCCAATTGTTATGAAATTTTAAATTGAGGGTCCTTAAATGGTAATTAGACCATTGGTTAATTTCTGGACAAAAATAGACATGAAATGGGTGTAATAAAATATTTTTAAGTTAGGGGTATTTTGGTAAACTAATAATTAAAAGAATTAAAAAGGGAAATAAGTCAAATTAGCTATCATCTTCTTCATTCAACTGTTTCTACCAGAAGCAGCCATGGTTAAGGTTTGTTCAAACTCCCAAGCTCGATTGTAAGTGCTCCTTAGCCCCGTTTTTAAAGTTCTTTACATTTTTGAAATCACGGTAACTTGGTTAAGCTTATTCTAGCAATAATTTAACCTAGGGTTTATATTTGGAAAAATACCCATAGGTGAAATGTGTTTATTTTGATGTTTTATGGTAGAATATGAAGCTTGAAATTGTGTTAAACAACTTTTACTAAGCGATTTTACGTGAAAACGAATAAAACGACATAATCAGTAAAAATACCTAATGTTCATAAGTACATGTTAGAGTGTGAATTTGATATTTCTATAGAAGGAAAAAATGATCATCATGTCATAAAACATAAGAAAATAGGATGAAGTTTAATTTACGAGCCTAGGGGTAAAAATGTAATTTTGACAAAGTTTAGGGGAAAAATTGTAATTTTTCCAAAATATGATTTTGGGTCAATTTGAATAATGTGAGTCCTAATTAGGCTATATTTGTAATGATAGAGCAAGGAAAATTGAAATTCGGGCTAAAATCGGCAAAATACCAAGTTGTGGATAAAATGGTAAAAAATGGTCATTTTCGTATACGAGGTAAGTTCGTGTGTTAATAATAATGCAATACATACTTGAATTGTAATTTTCTATTGTTATGGCATAAATTGTATGATTTAATATGTTTAGGAGAAGTTGATGGATGGTGTGTATAATATGGAACATGTGATACTTGTTGTGTCATGTGAAATTGAATGGAAAATTATTGTTACATGAATTGAATGTTAAATTACTATTACATGGGTTGTATGAATTTCTACACAGTTGTACCTGATGAGATTTCGACAAGTTTGTACGTAAGTAATTTATCGATTCTTTTTATTTTATTATATTTTGTTATCATATAAAATGTGGCTGCCTATAGAATGATTATTTGTTGAAAATTGCAAATTGAAAAAGGACTATGAATAAATTTGTAACATGTTGGAAAGTGAGGAATTTCCCGGTTGAGCCTTTGAAATAGAAACAATATGAATGATCTATTGTGAGGTCACGTGTGAAGTACTAAGTGCAGGCTACTACGTGTACTGGATAATTGGTCACATGTGTAGTACTAAGTGCAGGCTAGTATGCGTACTCGATAACTTCGATCACGTGTGTAGTATTAAGTGCAGGCTACTACGTGTATCAGATGGTTAGGTCACGTGTGTAGTACTAAGTGTAGGCTCCTACGTGTGCCAAATAATTGGTTACATGTGTAGTATTAAGTGCAGGCTACTATGCTTACCAGATAGCCTTGTCTGCAAGTGTGAAAATATGTGCAGGCAACTGAGTATCAATTATTATTCCAAAGAGTTCAACGGGAAAATCGATTAAGTAAAAATATGTGTGAACATGATTATATGATGAATAAGTGCAGGTATATGTTTATGAAAATTATGAGCAATGTGCTCGATATTTGAGTGAACTTCAATAAGACAAAATTGATTAAATGAAATTATGTAAGAGTGAATTTTAGTAGTAAAACAGTGTTGGATAGCAGCAGTTGCGTGACTTTGAAAATTCACCAAAAATCTTGTAAGTTGAATTAAATTTCAAAAAAAATTATGGAATTAAAGATTAATGAGTCTATTTTCATATAAAAGAAACAGGGGGAGCAAAAGAGTTCTATTTTTGTGAGACAGTGTCAGAATGAATTTGAGATCCCCTATTCTAACTTGGAAAAATCGTTAAAAATTGTAAAAAAATAATTATGAGTTATAATTTATATGAATGGAATCCTCAATGAGTCTACTTTTAGGAGGAATAGACAAGGACATCATCCGAGTCCCGAAATATGAGATAAATAATTTTTAGTGAAGAGAGGTCAGAATTATTGGACAGCAAAATAGGGGAAACTTTAATGAATAAACTGTACTAATTGGCTAAACCAAAAATTATGGAAATTTTATGGGAGAAAGGTCTATGAGTTTAGTTTCAGGGAAAATTAACGAAATTAAATTTGGAGTTTTGTAGCTCTAGATATGAATGATTTAGCAACTGTAACTCGATAAAACAGCTTAACCTGAACATGTGTAATTGTACAATTATAGTATTTTATCTTGAAAAGCATGTTAGTAATTGCTTATTAATTTCATATGGACTTACTAAGCGTAAAGCTTATCCATCCTCAACATTTCTTTAGTATTGGCAGGTCAGCTCGGGGTTGGAGATCATCGGAGGCAAAGTCACACTATCAAACTATAATTTTTGAGAGAATTAATTCAAATATTAGAAATATCAAGTGAGTGGCATGTATAGGAAGTTGGTTTGTGATATGTATTATTATTATGACTTTGACCATACGTATCAGTCTACATTGAGTTATCGTATATGATCATGAGATGCGGTCCTTATCCATTATGGTTTATAAGTTTAATTAATCATGCCATGTCCTATGTTTTGATGTGATGATATAGTTAGCTTTGTTTGTTATGCATGATTGGTAATACATCAGGTAAGTTAAATGCAGACCAGTGGATCATGAATTAAATGGAAATGAGTAATGTTTCCTTAAATATGGATGTTTAATGGACAAATTGGTAACTACATTATGATGGTATAAAATGAGAATAAGATTTAGCATGTCTAGTTCTAGTTAATGTAAGAATGTATATTATATACAACATGGTAAGCAAATATGTTTAAAGTGAATGGCATGTTATTGCATGATTATGGATGTGTAAGTGCTCATTTATGCCACGTTATATGTCTTTAAATATGAGTTTGAAAAGTTTTGAATTAAATGAAATTTTATGGCTCGGTTTTCGTCTATGTGTATGGTTAAGTCTGGTAATGCCTCGTACCCTGTTCCGACCTTAGATACGGGTAAGGGGTGTTACAAAATCATAATAAATTGGACTAAATCAAATACACCTAAAAATTTAGAAAGTGACGCCCTTAAGGGAATATTTAGGCAAGTGAGATTGGAAGGTAATCTTGTTGCGCACCCGTTCATTAGTCCCTGATTAACCGGTGAGATTAGAAGATAAATAGGAACTAATTTGTCTAAGTCAGGAAAATTGAGATCAGAAGATGAAATGGATCCACTTAGTAATTTGTGCGATTTAAGTCCCTTGTTTAAGAATCAGTGAACCACATTAAAATCAACCAGCCACAATTCATCAGTCATTTGGTTAAATTATTAGTTTTATATTCTTTTCAATTTAGTCCTTAGATTAGCACATTCAATTTTCTTGCAATAATTTTCTTTTCATGATTTGTCATACTATAAAATTATATCAGCAACCACTTAGACTCTATCATGTGTATTATTTATCATCAATCGCCATCTCCTTTGGGTTCAATCATTGGAATACTCCAGTGCTACGTTGTAACATTATAAATGTTGCAACTCGATGATCTACAAGAGGGGCTCTTGTTGTTGTGTCTCGGGACATTACCCTCCGAAAGGTGTTTATCTACTACTTGTTCAATGCTGGCTTGAACAGTATCAGTAACTCCCATTTTATGGTGGGTTTCGCTAATGGTGGGAGATAGAATCCTTATGATAAGTCATGGCTCTTCAGCTCAGATGATATGGTAACTTAAATCCTCTTTGGGCTGCTCGTGGAGCCTTGACAATATATAGTTATTTATGGAAAAGGTCCGAATTGGAAGTGGGGGATCCCAAATGGCGTGCCTTAAGCATTATACATATCATTTTTCATTTGCATACCAAATTTATTGATTTTTCATATTTCCATATCGTCCCTCAAGCTTGTATAACCAATGCGCATGGTCTTTCACATGCTATTGATATTCATATATTGCATATAGGTAATTATAATATAATTTATTTTATCATTTCAATATGAGCATCACTTCACCAATTTACATTTTATATTCCCTATTAACATGACTTGGACTCGAACGGATACATGAATTCCAACCAACACACCAATTTGACACCTAGTGCCTTATTAGAATGTTCGAAGTATATAAATTCCCTCTAACACTCATCGGTATAATCAATGTGAAAGGTGTGACCAAAACTCATAGGAATGTCTGAAGAGAAATATGCCTAGCGTTCATTGACATGTAGTCGAATTAACCCGTACACAATCTATCCTATGGCATGACAACTATATTCGACTTTGCTCGAATAGTTAATAAGGTAACAATAATCCAATTTTTATTATACAATTCAATATATATAATATTTCTCATTCAATTTCACAATCTCAATTCAAATAATCATCAATTCACAATTTTCTCAAATCACATAACAAATATTAATTAAAGCATGCTACTTTCTATTCTATTCAATTCAATCTGATATCTTGATATTCAATATCAATCACAATGAATCAATTCATCAGACAATTATATACTCACCTCGATACTTAAGCATGAAATTTTCCTGAATATGCAACAAATAAATTGATATCAAATCATAGAAGTACATATCGAATCCTCGTGTCACTCGTCGATGACTCTCATTTTTCTTTTCCTTCATGAAGGCTCTACTGGTCTATCGTAATTCGTTGTAGTAGATTAAACTAATTTTAATTCTTAAGAAGCTTGAATACGAGTAATTCTGTTATGTTTTAAGTAGTTTTTCTATTTTAGGTTTAATTCAATAAAAGGTGTAAAATGAGTTATTTTATGACCTTAGGGGCTGAATGAGGCCTAAAGGTGGGCTAACATACTTAGTGAGTGTGCAGGACACCATTCAAAGGCATAAGAGTTCGAGGCTAGTTGCAGTGTTGCAACACGAGAGTCCAATGTCACAACATAGGGAGCAGAATACAAGAATTCCAATACTGTCTTTGGCCACACAACCAGAGGGTGTCGTGACACACCCCTGAAGCTGAACTTGAGACCCAACAAACTGCCTTTGATGTCACGACATAGGCATTAGATGTTGTGATACCAGCCTTGCACGACAAAAAATTACAACCTGAGGGCGTTTTGATCTACAAATGTATTTTTTACATAAAAATGTGAGCTGACGTAGGTCTAAGCATGACAACCAACCTGAACTTTATAACTAGACTCTTTAGACATTTGTTTAATGACAATTTTCAGAGTTCAAAATTTTCCATGTAATTTAGATTTTAGTTTTTAGTTTCTTTAAGCTTTAGATTTATTGTCATTTGTTTTGTTCGTGCTCAATGGAGAATCTGAATTATGGGTTCAACCAACTCTCTGTGGATTTTGCACTTTCATCAATCAATATCATCAGGATTCTTTTAAACCTTATTCTTGAGTTGTTCTTTATGCTTATTCTATTTATCAAGTTTATTGTGTTTAGGGATTCCATGAGGAACTAATCCTCTTATGGGTGATTAGTGAGTACAGGTGTGATTAATTAATTGTTATGCAGGATTTTCTTAATGTATCAGTTATTTGGGATAAGAAGAACTTAAACCCTAAGCCTAACAACCCTAGGAAGTCAGTTAGGTGGGAATTAACCCAAAATTAGTATTGCCTATCTGCGAACCCCTTACCCCTAAACTGGTGTGGACAGTGAGGTTGAGAAATAAGTAGTTCTTGTTGGCTTGTTAGTTTAGTGGAAGATGGAGAGGTCTTGTTAGGGTAAAGACTAGTTGATTGATTAGAAACCCAAAATAAGAATTATTTATGACCACCAAAGCAAGCTAACCACCTATGCTTAGATTTGATTGAGTTTAAAAATTAAATTTTCTATTGACATTAGTTTATGCATGTTATTTATTTCCTTAGATTTATAGATAATTTCTTTATTTATGTGTTCTTCGTAATATAATTTATTTAAAGTACTAATTAGATCTATTTATGTTTAGGTTAATATTAATTTAGTACTCGCTTTCATTGGGTACGATCCTCAAAGTACTCACCAATTTCATTGTAAAAACTATATTATAACCTGAACTGTATACTTGCGGACACTGCCTCAAATTCATATCTTCAGTTGCGGTATTCAAACTTTGGACTTTAGTATGTTTGGAGGCGATCAAGTTTTTGGCATTGTTTTCAGGGAAGCAACATTACAATATTGATTTTAATTGTTGCTAATCTCGTCCATCTTAGAGGACCAAGAAAAAAGCTTAGTTAAATGCACTTCTGCCATATACAATTACAACTTGGACTAAATTTGTGCAATTATTCTTATGCCGAGTTGTGCCTATGACCCAGGTAATCATTGCATATGAAAAGTTATTTAAATTTAAGCAAGATGTTGCTAAGACATAGGGATAGGCATGGGAAAGGTTTAAAATGATTATTCGGTCAATATTGGGAGGAGGTGTAAATTTTGCAATCCAACTACAACATTTCTATGATAGATTGGATGGATAAAACAAGAGACAGTTTGATATTATAGCTGAGGGTGCATCTGGGCAAAAATCAGAGGAGAAATAATTGACATATTAGAAAAGGTCAACGAAAACGAGCTTACATGGGGAATTAACTGGGAAATAGAGAATGCCAACTTGGTAGAATCTTCGCCTACATCTGATAACCTAGAATCAACAACATTAGATTCTATTAAACATAATGAGGATGAACCAGTGGAGGAAAGCTTGATTGACGTAGAACAAGAGAATAGCAATCTAGCCCTTCAACTTGATTGATGGCGTAAAAGTAGAGAACATCCAAAGTTGGTAATCCTTACCACAGCTAAAATGGTTCATTTTATTATTAAACCACTTGAATTAGAACTGAAACCATTAACTGAACACTTAAAGCATGGATATTTGGGAGAGCAGAACACCTTGCTAGTAATAATAGCTACAGGATTAACTTCTGAACAGGAATGTGGGTTATTGAGCATATTAAAGACGCATAAGAAAGTAATTGGATGGACTATAGCTGATATTAAGGGAATCAATCTCGCATCTATCAACACAAGGTCAGATTAGAAGAAGGGAAAAAATCATTGGTGGATGCACAATGATGTCTAAATCCAACCATAAAAGAAGTAGTGAAAATGGAGTTACTTAAGTGGTTGGAAGCCAGTATTGTTTACGCAATCTCTGATAATGAATGGGTGAGTCCTACATAGTGTGTTTCGAAGAAAAGATGATTGACAATTTTCGAGAATGAAAAGAATGAGTTGATCCCAACAAGAATAATAACTGGATGGAGAGTATGCATTGACTGTTGAAAATTAAATGTCGCAAAAAAAAACCATTTTCCTCTTCCCTTTATAGAACAAATGCTTGACAGGCTAGCCGAGAAAGAATATTATTGTTTTCTTGATGGATACTTGGGATATCATCAAATCCCAATACATCCCAATGATTAAGAAAAACTATGTTCACATGTCCCTTTGGCACATATGCTTTCAAACGTATGCCCCTTGGGTTATGTGATGCCCGAACAACATTTATGAGATGTATGACTGATATTTTTGTTGACATGTTAGAAGAAAGCCTAGATGCATTCATGGATTATTTCTTAGTGTATGGGGATTCCTTTAAGGAATATTTGGATAATATAGAGAAAGTGCTAAAAGAATGTAAAGAAACCAATTTGGTGCCTAATTGGAAAAAATGCCATTTTATGGTAAAATAAGGATTGGTTTTGAGACATAAAATATCAATAAAAGGATAGGTGATAGATAAAGCAAAAATTGAAGTCATAAAAAATCTTCCTAATCCCACAACAGTATGGGGT
Source organism: Gossypium arboreum (assembly GCF_025698485.1). Classification (NCBI taxonomy): domain Eukaryota; kingdom Viridiplantae; phylum Streptophyta; class Magnoliopsida; order Malvales; family Malvaceae; genus Gossypium; species Gossypium arboreum. The sequence continues at coordinate 7,633,076 of NC_069081.1, forward strand.
GTACGGAATTTCCTATGACATGCTAGGTTTTACAAATCATTTTTAAATAATTTTGCTCATATATCTAAACCATTGAATCAACTTCTACAGAAGGAAACTCCATTTATATTCAATCAAGAATGTATCCAAGCTTTTGATGTAATAAAAGAAAAGCTCATTTCTACACCTATTATCATTACTCCTAATTAGGCAAAACCTTTTATTATAATGTGCGATTCTAGTGATTATGATGTAGAAGTAGTGCTGGGACAAAAAAGGAATAACTTTTTTTTGCACCATTCGTTATGCAAGTAAGATATTGAATTTAACACAACGTAATTACACTACTACTGAAAAAGAAATGTTTGCTATTCTGTTTGCATGTGAATTTATTTTTCTTATTTAATGGCAAGTAGAGTTTATGTCTACATTGATCACTCTGCATTGACATATGTCATGAAAAAAGAAAGAAACAAAAGCTAGATTAATGAAGTGGGTGTTATTGTTTCAAGAGTTTGATCTGTGAATAATGGATAGGAAAGGAACGAAAAATCAAATTGCAGATCACTTGTTTAGAATAGAAAACGAGATGGAAGAGAAAAAATATGAAGAAATAAAAGAAACATTTATTTATGAGTAGCTATTCCGGATAGGCATGCATTAGGCATAGTATAAAGATAATAAAATACCATGGTATGCAGACTCTGTGAACTATATTGCCAAAGGAGTTTGTTCGATAAATGCATCTTGAAAACAAAAGAAGAGAATAATGTATGAGTCAAAAAAATATTTGGGAAGAACCATATGTATTTTGACATTACGTTGACTAGTTGGTACGAAGATGTGTGGCTGAAGAAGAAATAAACGACCTTTTACAAGGGTGCCATACTTCACTAGCCGCCTCCAGACATACTAAAGATAAAGATTGTCTAGAGTGTGAATATTGTAACTAACGATAAAGATTTGAGGTGGTGTCCGCAAGTGTATGGGTCAGGTTGTAATATAGTTACGAGGAAATAGGTAAGTACTCCAAGGATTGTACCTAAGGGAGGCAAATGCTAAATTAACTTTAACCTAAACACAAATAAATCTAATTAGTACTTAATCAAATCATATTATGAATAGATATAAATAGGAGATTTTTGGGTTTTTTATGATAAAGAAAATAAATCGCAAAAATAAAGTGAAATTCGAGTGTATGAATTCAAACTTAATCAAATCTAAGCATTGGTGATTAGCTCGCTTCGATACTCATAACTAATTCCTATTTTAGGTTTCTACTCAATCAACTAGTCGTTACCCTAGCAGGATCTCCCAATCTTCCACTAAACTAGCAAGTCGGTAAGAACTACTTATCTCTCAACATCACTGTCCAGACCAATTCGGGGCTAAAGTGTTCACGAATAGGTCATACAAATTTTGGGCTAATTCCCACCTAAATGACCTCCTAGGGTCGTCAAGCCTAGGTTTTAAGTTCTTCTTCTCCCAAATAACTGATCAGCTAAGAAAATGCTACACAGTAATTAATTAATCATGCATCCACTCACTAATCCCCTATAAAAGGATTAGTTCCTCATGGATCTCATGAAAATAATAAAATTGATAATAAAGATAAACATAAATAATGAATTAAAAGAAAGGTTTAAGAGAATCCTAAATTGTATTGATTGCAGCACAAAATCCACAGTAGTTTGATCACGGTTACAACCCATGTTCTCCAAAGAACACAAAATAAAAAAGAACTAAAATAAACCTAAAGCCTAAAATAAAGGAAAAACTAAAACTTAAATTACAAAGGAAACCTTAAAGTATGAAGGTTGTCCTCAATAAGTGTTTTAAGAGCCTATTTATAGAGTTAGGTTTACCGTCGTCCTCAACCTTAGGTCAACTGTTGTTCTCGTGTTTCTCATTATGCAGACCAAAACACCCTTGGCTCGTAAATATTTCTCGTACAAGGCTGACGTCACAACACCTTAGTGCCTGTTTCGTTATATTAAAGGCAGTATGCTCAGGTTCAGGGTAACTTTAGGGGTGTGTCATGACATCCATTGGTTGTGTCGCGACACCAAAGGTTGTCTCAAGATTCTTGTATTTTACCCTCTGTGTTGCGACATCAAACTTCTTGTGTTGCAACACGGTGACCAGTATGGAGTTTCTACACCCTTGAATGGTCTCTTGCATATTCACTAAGTACATTAGCTCACCTTTAGGCTCATTCGGCCCTTAAGGTCAATAAAAAACTCAAAATACACTTTTTCTGGTTTTAAACTAAACTACGAAATCATAACTAAAATATAGTGAAAATGCTTGTATTCAAGCTCCTCTAGTACGAAAACTAGTTTAATTTGCTACACTGAATTACAATAGATCAAACTCCCCCACACTTAAATCATTTCTTGTCCTCAATCAAGGGAAAAAAAAAAAAGACAACCCATGAGCAGGTAGATTGAAGAGATTGGTTTTGGAGTACATAGCTAGGTTTTTTCATATGTACACATAATCTTGATAGGATATATGATTTATCGTAATTCAGTGTAGCAGATTAAACTAACTTTTGCACTTTATTAGCTTGAACATAAGAATTTTAGTTGTGTTTTAATTTTATTTTAGTAAAGTTTAGTTAAGTTTACTAAATGTATAATTTGAGTCTTTTATTTACCTTAGGGGCTAAATGAGGCCTGAGGATGAGCTAGTATACTTTGTGAATGTGCAAGAGACCATTAGAAGGCGTACTAACTCAAATTAGTCACTAGGTTGCAATACAGAGCATGCAATGTCGCAACATAGAGAGTAGAATAAGAAAAGTCCAAACTGCCTTCAATATCACAACACATCCTGAGGATGTCATGACATACCCTTAAAGACACCTTGAAGCTGAGCATACTGCCCTTGATGTCGCGACACAGGACCTGATGTGTCAAAACATTGCTTTTGCATGGGAAATTAATACGAGCAAGGGGTGTCCACACAATCTAACTTTAAGATCGGGAACTTCAGCTGACCTAGGTTTAAGGACAACAACTGTTATAAATATATAAATAGGCTTAGCTAACACATGTTATAGACACCTTTTTCATTTTTATAATTTTCTCTTTAGATCTAGACTTTAGATTTTCTCTTTTTTTAGGTTTTAGATTTTTTTTTCTTGTTATTTTCCATTGGGAAGAAATCAGATTCTAGAATTTTTCTCAAACTCTGTGAGGATTCTGCTCTTAAATTTAATACAATTAGGGTTAGTTTAAACTTTACACTTGAAATTGTTCTTTATGTTCATTATTACGTTCAAGTTTAAATTGTTTACGAGATCCATGGGGAACTAATCCTCCTGTGAGGGATTAGCGAGTGGATGTATGAATAATTAACTATTTTGTAGGGATTTCTTAACAGATTAGCTGTTCAGGACAGGAAGAACCTAAACCCTAGGCTTGATAACTCTAGGAAGTTATCAAGGTGAGAATTAATCCAAAATTGGTATGACTTATCCGTGATCATTTTAACCCTGAACCGGTCTGGACTATGAGGTTAGAAGATAAGTAGTTCTTTCTGACTTGGTATTTCAATGGACTTATCAGAAGATCCTATTGGGTATTGACTAGTTGATTGAATAAGAAAGTCCGAGATAACAGTTGATTATGATTACCGAAGCAAGCTAATCTCCCATGCCTAGATTTGATACATATTTCCTTATTTGATTTCTTGTTTTTCATTTATTTAGTTTTCTTTTATGTTCTTAGTATAGTTTATTAAAACTCTCCTTTTAATCTTTCGTACTATAATTTGATTAAAGTATTAATTAGATCCATTTATGTTCAAATTAGAATTAATTTAGCGCTGGCCTCCATTGGATACGATTCTTGGAATACTTACCTACTCCGTTGCAACTATATTACAACATGACCCGTATGCTTATAGATACCGCTTTTCACATCTTTTATGTAGGATTTCCACTCTAGAAGTTGGTACATCCGGAGGTGGTTAATATATAAATAACTTACCACTTTTAATATCAAATACCTAAGTTTAGTATATTACAAAGTAGACAAACATTAAGCTTTTCAAACATATGAGTCCATTAATAAATTATACAGGTAATTCGCTTATCCTAGAAGAATAGAAACAATCATTAATGTAATTACTTGATATGATGTCAATTCATCAATAAGTCTACCTAGATCACATAGGGCTTTTTGGTTTATAAAGTTCTAAGGCTTAGGACTCTAGGTATCTAAATATTCACAAATTTAGTCAATCAAGTAATCACAAATTCAGTCGTTTATCATACACTAGCATACTCATATGTCATTTGGTATATTCAACTACTTAATGCTTATTTACAGTGTAATATCTAGAACTTATTAGTTTAAAAATTGAAAATTGAAAATCATTCACTATCATGCCAAATTTATAGTAAACACAATCAACCTAAATACATGTTCTTAATCAATCACTTGTATTTCTACAAGCTCAAGCACATTTTGACAAGAAAATAAAAATAAAATCATAAAAATCAAAAACAAATTTCCTATGTTACCCCCACGCTTTAAGTAGCTCATTGTCCCTAATGTGCAACCCTGGAAAGATAAGGAAGGAAGTTACCCGATTGATCGTGACATTGTTGTAGTTTAATAGTGGGTACGTCTTCTTTGTTCATTGAAAATTCAAAAATTTTGTGCATTTTTTCAGTGAGGTTCCTACGTAGAAAATTTAAAAATAGAAAATATATATATCAATCTACTATTAGTCTTACTCCTAAAATAATTATCCAAATTAATTACAATCCCAACAATTGAATATAAACTATTTATATTTTTTTTAAGAAGAACTAACTCGTTCATCCCTCTCCTATAGTCACCGTTTTCTCCTTTCTTCTCTTTACTTTTTATGGACTATTACAAATTGTTTGTAAATTCTATCTCCTAACAATTTCCTTAGAGGACTCATCTGTTTTTCTATGGGTGCCATAGGTACTTCTGCTTCTTTGCATAATGTCGTTATTAGATGTGGGAAGAATGTCCCTTTTGATTGATCCCATATACATTCAATCATACTTTGATAGATCCATGTACTGATGCATATTTGTTTTTTATGCAAAATTTTGTACACTAGAATAGCCTATAGTGGGTTGATATTGGAGACATCTACTGTAGGCAAAATTCTTGAGCAAATAAACTTCATCTAGGTTTTTTCCATCAGAGTCATTAGTGCTTGGTTGAATGTTATTAGAGGTTTGGTGCTTGATTAATAGGTCAATTCTTCTTTTCCTTCAGTTGAGGATCTTAATACTTCTTCCATGTCGAAATTTTTGAATTTATTGAGATTTGTTTTGAACATGAAGTCACAATAATAGTACGGAGCATCATAAAATTGAAAAATACTTCTTTCAGTTAGTAGAGCATTTACCCCTCTAACTTTAACATATGTTCGCATATCATAATATGGCCTTGTTACTTCTCTTTCTTTTAATGTGAGATAGAATTCTTGTACCACTGGTATGATTTTCGATTCTTCTGGCGTTAGGCAGAAGGTAGTCCGTTCGCATTCAGTTGTAATTTCCCACACTCCCTGCAATTCCTTATTAAATTGTCAAAACCCTATTCTCAGACGAATATGTTGGGTTGTAACTGTTGTAGGTATTTGTCTACATCTTCTTTCTGAAATTCAACAGAGGTATTCATAATTTCAAACAGAATTGAAATAGAATCAAACCTGGATTTGACATAAATTCTTCTTTTTCTATTGTTGAATTGCTTTTGATGTTTGAATATTTGCTACAAATTTTGGTTTCAATATCTGCAAGTTTCACAAATTTGAAAAAGAGGAGGGGGTTTTTGGGTCTTACCAACTTCTGTGGATGGTTGATAATGAGATTTAAGGGTTAAAGGTGAATTATAGGTTCTATTTATAAAGGAATACTAAGTAATGAGACCTAATTCTACTAAAACTCTACTACATACACATCCTAAGTTAGTAGATTCAGAACAGCCACTTTACATAGGGGTGTCGCAGCATTCATTGGTTTTTGCAACATCGAAAACAATGTACTTGTATTGGATTTTGTTTGGTGTCACGATATGATAAGCAGTTTCTAACCTGGTTTATTTTTGCAGTTAAGCCTTCATTTCTTAATTCAATTCTTTCCCTATTACTTCCAATCTCTTCGTCTGCCTCTAAGTCTTTTTCCATAGTTTTTCCTCCTTCATGCTGAGTCCATATAACTTTTGTTTCAACTACTTCTTTAGTTGTCCCTCCGCAATAGTGTTTTACTCTTTGACCGTTGACGAGAAAAGTTTGTCCTCCGTTTCCAATAAGTTCTACTACACCATGAGATGTCACTTGATTTATAGTGTACGAACTGGTCCATCTTGATTTTAGTTTGCCAAAAAATTATTTTAATCTTGAATTGAGCATGAGTACCTTTTGGCCTGGTTGGAACTCCCGTCTTTTTATTTTAGCATCATGCTGAAGTTTGTTTCTCTTTTTATATAGCTTTGTGTTTTCGTAAGCCATGAATCGAAATTCTTCCAATTCTTGCAACTAGAATAATTTTTCTTTCTTAGTTAGATTAGGATCTAAATTCAATTCTTTTATTTCCCAGTATGCTTTCTTTTGTAGCTCGATTGAAAAGTGGTAGTTTTTTCCGTACATCAATTTGTAAGGGGACATACCTAAAGGGGTTTTGTATGTTGTTCTATAAGCCCATAATGCATCATCTAGTCTTAATTCCCAATATTTCCTATTGTTATTGACCTATTTTTCCAATATCTACTTAATCTCTTGATTAGACACCTCTGCTTGGCCATTAGCCTACGGATGATATGCTGTAGTTATTCGATGTCTTACGCTATATTTAGCTAAGGTCGTTTGAAACTGCTTTCTGTAGAAATGAGATCCTTCATCACTTACCAAAGCACAAGGTGGTCCAAATCTAGCAAAAAAGATTTTCTTCAAAATTTTACCACTGGCTTAATATCATTTGTAGGTGGTGTTGTTGCCTCAGCCCATTTGAAAACGTAATCTACAGTTAAAAAGATGTATTAATTTCCAAGGGAACTTGGGAAAGGTCCCATAAAATCAATTCTCTAGACGTCAAATACCTCCACTTCAAGGATTCTCATTTGTGGCATTTCATCTTTTCTAGATATGCTTCCCTATCACACCCTTGCACAAATTCCTAAGCATCACTACTTATTGTTGGCCAATAAAATCCTGATTGCAATATTTTCTGGTCAGTTCTTTTTCCTCCAAAATGTCAGCCACATGGTGAAGTATGACACCCTTGTAAAATGTTATTTATTTCTTCTTCAGCCACACATTATCGTATTAACTGATCAGTGCACTGTCAGAATACATATGGTTCTTCCCAAATATATTTTTTTACCTCATGCATTATTCTTTTCTTTTGTTGCCACGATGCATTTATCGGAAAAACTCCATTGGTAATATAGTTCATATAATGTTCATGACATAGTATTTTATTATCTTTATACTCTACCTAATGCATGTCTGTCCAGCATAACTACTTATCAATAAAGGTTTCTTTTATTTCTTCAGAGTTTTTCTCTTCCATCTCATTTTCTCTTATAGACAAGCCATCTACAATTTGATTTTCCATTCCTTTCCTATACATTATTCACAGATCAAACTCTTTGAGCAATATCACCAACCTCATTAATCTAGCTTTTCTTTCTTTTCTTTTTTTATGACATATTTCAATGCAGAGTGATTAGTGTAGACATAAACTATATTTGCCATTAAATAAGAATGAAATTGTTCACATGCAAACACAATAGCAAACAATTCTTTTTAAGTAGTAGTGTAATTACATTGTGCTGAATTCAGAGTCTTGCTTGCATAATAAATGGCACAAAATATGTTGTTCCTTTTTTGTCCAAGCGCTGCCCCTACAGCATAATCATTAGCATCACACATTATAATAAAATGTTCTGCTTAATCAAGAGCAATGATATGTTCGTGATTGAATATAAATGGAGTTTCCTTCTACAAAAGCTTATTCAATGGTTTACATATATGAGCAAAATTCTTTATACATTGCCTGTAAGACCCAGCATGTCCTAGGAAATTCTGTACTCCACGGGCTATTGTGGGGTTAGGAAGATTCTTTATGAATTTATTTTTGTCTTTGTCCACCTCCAATCCTTTTCTTGATATTTGATATCCCAAAATTAATCTTTCTTTTACCATAAAATGACACTTTCTCTAAATTACCCATCATGAAAATAATAATATTCTTTCCTAGATAGTCTGTCAAGCATCTGTTCTATAAAAAGAAGAGGAAAATGGTATTTTTTTGTTGCATCATTTAACTTCCAATAGTAAATGCATACCCTAGATCTAGTTACTGTTCTTGTTGGGATCAACTCATTCTTATCATTCTCGACAACTGTCAGTCCTCTTTAGTATCTTTTTTTTCGAAACATACTATAGAGGACTTACCCATTCACTATTAGAGATTGCATAAACAATACTGGCATCCAACAACTTAAGTAACTCATTTTTCATGGTTGGATTTAAACGACGTTGTGCATCCACCACTTGTTTCTTCCCTTTTTCTAATATGATTTTGTGTTGACACAATGCGAGATTGATTCCCTTAATATCAGCTATACTTAATCTAATTGTTTTCTTATACTTCTTTAATACACTCAATAACACCTATTTTTTTTTCAGAAGTTAATTCCGCTGGTATTATTTTTGGCAAAGTGTTCTTCTCTCCCAAATATCCATATTTTAAGTGCTTAGGTAATGGTTTCAATTCTAATTCAGGTGGTTTAAGAATAGAAGGAACCATTTTAGTTGTGGTAAGGATTATTTGCTCTTGATGTTCTCTACTTTTACTCCACCAATCAAGTTGAAGGGCTAGCTCGTTATTCTCTTGTTCTTCGTCGTTCAAACTTTCCCTTCTTTGGTTCGTCCTCATTATGTTCAATAGAATCTAACGTTATTGGTTCCAATTAATCAAATGTAGGTGAAAATTCTACTAGGTTGGCATTCTCTATTTCCATTGACCTTTTTTTCCAATATGTCAATTATTTCTCGTTCAGTTTTTTACTAGATGCTCCCTCTAGCTATAATATCAAACTGTCTCATGTTCTCTCCATCCAACCTATCATAAAAATGTTGTATTTGGATTGCAAAATTTACACTTCCCCCCAATATTGACCAAATAATCATTTTAAACATTTCCCATGCCTGTCCCAACATCTCAACAACATCTTACTTAAATTTAAATAATTTTTCATATGTACTAATTACCTGGGTCATCAGCACAACTCAACATAAGAATTATTGCACAAATTCAATTTAAGTTGAAATTATATCTAGCGGAAGTGTATCTAACCACGCTTTTGATCTGCCCTCTAAGACAAATGAGATTAGTAAAAATTAAAATCAATCTTGTAACATTGTTTCCCCGGTAACGGCACCAACAACTTGACCGCCTCTGGATGTATTGACGTTCAGAGTGTGAATACTGCAACTAAATATATGAATTTGAAGCGGTGTCTACAAGTATACGGGTTAGGTTGTAATATGGGTTTTACAACGAACTAGGTGAGTACTTGATCTTCCATGAAATACACAATTAATTACATCCTTTTTACACATAACTTTAGCTTGTTTAATAGTTAAATCAAAGCATCCTTTTTAGTAGTTTTTTTTTTTTTTTTACATTCTATATATCTAAATAAGGTTACATGGTATTGTAGGACAAATCAGGAGCTAAATATGAATATCCGGGTTGAAATTGAAGCCTATGTCGCGACACCAAAACACTAATGTCTCAACATTGAAGACAAAAGAAAAAAAGGCGTCTTGGAGTGAAACTACCTTTGATGTCGCGACACACTCCCTGCTGTGTTGCAACATACTGATCACCTCCGAACATACCAACATCCAGAGTAAAAATCCTGCACAAAAGATGTGAAAAGCGGTATCCGCAAGTATACAGGTCATGTTGTAATATATTTACAATAGAGTAGTTGAGTACTTTGAGGATCGTACCCAAGAGAAGTGAGCACTAAATTTATTCTAATTTAAATAGAAATTGATCTGATTAATACTTTAATCGAATTATAGTACGAAGAATTAAAATAAAGGATTTTTTTGATAGACTATATTAAAAAAATAAGAAAATAAATAAAAGAAAAGAAAATAAATGAAAAACAAGAAATCAAATAATCAAATATATATCAAATCTTAGCATGGGTGATTAGCTGTCATCTCAAGTTTTCTTGTTCAATAAACTAGTCAATACCCTAGCAAGATCTTCCAGTACATCCACTAAATACTGAGTTGGTCTACTTATCTTCCGACCTTAAAGTCTAGACCAGTTCAGGGTTTAGGTTTTCACGGATAGGCAATACGAAATTTGGGTTAATTCCCACCTTGATGACTCCTTAGGATTATCAAGCCTAGGGTTTAGATTCTTTCTTCCTGAACAGCTGATCCGTTAAGCAATCCCTACAAAATATATTTCACTCTAAAATACAAGTGAAAATTTACAAATAGAGAGAGAGAATAATGCCTTAGGTAGAGAATAACAAATGTGGGATTATTCAAATGAGAAATGGTTAGGCCTATTTATAGTTGAGGTTCAGGGATCAACTTGCAAAGTCACTATACAATTAGGGACCAAAAATCTTGCAAATATATCATGCCAAATCTCAATCCCACTTTTGGTGTTTTGATACCCATATCTTTATAATCTTTGACTTTCCAAAGTATGGATGATTGCCAATAATCTCCACATTGAAGATTTGATTAGGATAATCTTATCTTCACTCAATTCTTTCTACCTTTGTCAACAATACTTAATAGTGCCTTCTTCAACTGTTAAACATGTAGGATATTGATCAAGTTCAAAAAATGTTCGAACTTGGTTGTTGTTACCACCTTGGTCATCATATTTGGGGGATTATCTGCAGTCTTAATCTTCTAAAGATGAATTTTCCCCTTATCAATAATTTCCCGCACAAAATGGAATCATACATTGACATGCTTTGTACGTGCATGATAGACTTGATTCTTTGCTAAATGAATAGCACTTTGACTATTACAATACATGTTAATATGCTCCAGAACCAATCCCAAGGTTTTAACCATACCTTGTAACCAAATAGCTTCCTTTACAGCCTCTGTTATAGCCATGTTTTCGACTTCTGCGGTTGACAACGCAACTATAGACTGCAGTGTAGACTTCTAACTTATTGGTCCTCCGGCAAGTGTAAATACATAACCGGTGGTTGATCTTCATTTGTCCAAATCACTGGTATAGTTAGAATCAACGTACCCAATAACACCTTTACCAAGTGTAGTATCCTGTTTGAACAGTAATCCAACATCCATGGTCTTCTGAATATATCGTAGGATCCATTTCATAGCTTGCTAATGTCCTTTTCCAGGATTATGCATATACCTGCTCACTATACTAACTGCCTGTAAAATGTCGAGTCTTGTACACACCATTACATGCATCAAGCTACCTACTGCATTAGAATATGGAACTTGTAACATGTATTCTTGTTCTGTATTTTTCAAAGGAGATAGTTGTGCAGAAAGCTTGAAATGAGAAGCCAACGAGGTACTTATAGGTTTTGTCTGCTTGTTAATGCCAAATAGCTGTAGTACCTTCTTCAAATATTGCTTCTAAGACAAGCTAACTATGCCATAAGCTCTATCTCTACATATTTCCATGCCAAGAATCTTCTTAGCTTCACCTAGATCTTTCATCTCAAACTCAAGGTTGAGATGAGTCTTCAATATCTCAATTTCAACTTTGCTCTTAGATGCTATCAACATTTCATCAACATATAAGAGCAAGTATATGAAAATTCCTTCTTGTAGCTTCTGAAAATACACGCAATGATCAAATTCTGAAAATACACGCAATGATCAAATTTACTTCTTGTGTACCTTTGCCCTTTCATGAACTGATCGAATCACTTATACCACTGCCTCGGAGATTGTTTCAATCCATAAAACGACTTTGTCGATTTGTAAACCCAATTTTCTTTATCAGCAACCTTGAATCTATCTAGCTGAGTTGAATCTATCTAGCTGAGTCATATAGATTTCCTCTTTCAAATCACCGTGTAAAAATGCGGTCTTCACATCAAGCTGAACTAGTTCAAGATCATATTGCGCAACCAAAGCTAGCAAAATCCAATAGACGAATGCTTCACAATTGGAGAAAACACTTCATTGTAGTCTATTCTTTCTTTCTGAGCATAAATTTTTGCTACCAATCTAGCCTTGTATCGAATTTCATTTTTACCAAGAAATCCTTCCTTCTTTGCATATACCCATTTGCATCCAATTACCTTCTTTCCTTTGGGCAGTGTCACCAACTCCTAAGTCCTATTTTTATAAAGATACTACATTTTTTCATTCATAGTTTGCTTCCACTTTATACCATTAGGGTTACTTCTTATTTCTGTGTAAGTAGAAGGAATATCATCATCTGCAATTGGAAGTGCATAGGCCACCATATCATCAAAGCAAGCAGGCTAACGATTCTCTCTTCTTGGCCTCCTATATGTAATTGAATCTTGTTGCTGTAGAAGTTTTGGGTTGGAACTTCTTCATTATTTGTCCCTCCAATATTGGCTGGATCATCATTAACCTTTTCAAACTCCACCTGCTACAGAGTACTATTGGTTTTGTCATCCTTTTGTGAATCTTTGTTCTTCATCATGGTTGATTCATCAAAAGTCACATCTCTACTGAAAACAATCTTCTTTGTATCAGGACACCAGAGACGGTCTCCTTTTACTTCACCAGTTATACCCAAGAATAATACTTTCTTTGCTATTGGGTCTAACTTAGATTCTTTTACATTATAATATGTGGTGGAACCAAAAATATGTAAAGAATCATAATCAGCAGCAGGTTTACTAGTCCACATCTCCATAGGAGTTTTTCCATTTATTGCAGCTGATGGCAAATGGTTAATTAGATGGCATGCATATGTAACTGCCTCTGCCCAAATTCCTTCCCCAATCTAGCATTGGACAACATACATCGAACTTTCTCTAGTATAGTTTGATTCATACGTTCTGCCACCCCATTCTACTGTGGTGTATCCCAAACAGCAAAGTGTCGCAGAATGCCCTCATCTTGACATACTTGTAGAAATTGATCATTCTTGTACTCTGTACCATTATCTGATCGAAGTCGTTTGACCTTTCGACCAATCTGAGTCTCCACCATCTTCTTCCATTTCAAAAATACATCCAATACTTCACTTTTTCTTTTCATTAGATACACCCATAATTTTCTTGAATAATCATCAACAAAAGTAACAAAATAGTGCATACCTCCCAAAGAAGCCATTGTGGTAGGCCCCCACACATCACTGTGAATGTAGTCCAGAATTCCTTTCGTATTCTGAATTACTTAATCAAATTTTACCCTCGTCTGCTTGCCTAGAACACAATGTTCACAAAATTCAAATTTGCAAGAATTTGCACCTTTTAACAAGCCTTTCTTCGCCAAATTTTGCGAAGCTTTTCACTAGCATGTCCCAATCGCATATGCCATAACTTAGTAGCCTTTGAATCTACATCTTTCACAGAAGATGTTGATGTTGATCCAATAATTGTACTTTTATTTACATAGTACAGGTTATTCCTTCTTGTACCTTTCATCACTGTCAATACCCCAGCTACTACCTTTAGCAATCCATCTCTCAAAGTGATTGTGAGCCCTTTAGATTCTAGGACCCCTAATGAGATGAGATTTTTCTTCAAACTAGGTATGTAGTAAACATCTGTCAAGACTTGGATTGAGCCGTCGTGATTCTTCAATTAGATTGTACCTACTCTCATTGTCTTACAAGCGCTGTTTTTGCTCATAAAAACAACTCCACCTTCTAGTTCTTTAAGACTAGAAAACCAGTCCTTATTAGGACACATATGGTAAGTACATCATGAATCCAAAATCCACTCATCTGTATGACATGCCATTTCTATGCCAACCAAGCTAAAGTTTGACTCCTCATCATGCTCTACTACACATGCATTAGAAATAACCTTGCCCTTTTATAGCTTAGGACAATTCATTTTCTAATGCCCTTTCTTATGAAAAAAAGCACATTCATCTTTGGCAGGTCTCTCTTTAGACATTCCCCTTCTACCAGGTTTGCTACTGTGTGAACAACCTCTTACTGTTAAGACTTCTGCTGTTGTATCTCTGTGATCTTTTTTATCTTTCTTTCGAGTCTCAGATCTATACAACGCACTACAGAATGCATCAAATGTGATTGTATCCTTCCCATGAAGCAATGTCGTGGTAAGATGATCATATTCATTAGGAAGGGAATTCAACAACAATAATACCTTGTCTCATCTTCAAATTTCTCATCCAAATTTAGCAAGTCTGCTAAAATTTTATTGAATGAGTTCACATGGTCATTCATCAACATTTCGGGTGCATACGTGAATCGATAAAGCTTTTTTTTCATATAAAGCCTATTTTTAAGACTTTTCGTTAGAAACTTTTCCTCTAGTGTATCCCACAACTTCTTCGCTGATGTCTCCCTCATGACAGTGTACCTCTGCTCTTTGGCCAAACATAGGCGGATTTTACCACACACCTGTCTATTTATCTTGGCCCACTCATTGTCATCCATATTGTCAGGTTTTTTTTCAAGGGCTATATCCAGCTCTTGCTAACATAAGACATCTAGGATCTCACATTGCCACATACCAAAATTATTGGTACCATTAAATTTCTCTACTTCAAATTTTTCATTGGTCACAGTAGTCATTACTGATGGCGATGCCACTGCGATTTTTCTCCTCAATCTCAACTATTATATACGTGAACATTACCATAAATAGTTGTATTCCTCAAGTACAAATCTAGCTCTGATACCAATTATTGTGCGGAAGAGTTTAAAAGAGTAAAATTATTGTACTAAAAAATCACACTAAATTCAATTTCCAGGAAAGAGAGGTGGATCACAAAGATCGCTTAAGTATCAGGTTTTTCCTAGCCAGAATATCCCTCTATCGTAATTTAATAGCATAATAAATCACTACAATCACACTCACAGAATATGCAAAATAAACAATAAAGAACACAAAAATTTTAACGAGGTTCAGCAAATTTTGCCTACGTCATCAGACACTACCCATATATTTCACTCTAAAATACAAGTGAAAATTTACAAATAGAGAGAGAACAATACCTTAGGTAGAGAATAAAAAAAGTGGGATCATTCAAATGAGAAATGGTTAGGCCTATTTATAGTTGAGGTTTAGGGATCAACTTGCAAAGTCACTATACAATTAGGGACCAAAAATCTTGCAAATATCTCATGCCAAATCTTAATCCCACTTTTGGTGCCTTAAATATCAGATTTCTAATGCCAACATTTTGATACCCATATCTTTGTAATCTTTGACTTTCCAAAGTATTGATGATTACCAATAAAAAGAGAAAAACTAAAGACTAAATCTAGAGATAAAATTATAAATATGAATGGTGTCATTAATGTGTGTTAAATGAGCCTATTTATAAACTTTAGGGTGGCTATTGTCCTTAACCCTAGGTCAACTATCATCCTCGTGTTTAATGTTTGATTGTATGGACCAAAACACCATTGGCTCGTAATTATTTCCCGTACAGAGGCAACATTGCCACACGCTAGGTCCTGTGTCGCAACACCGAGGGTAGTATGCTTAGCTTCAATGTGTCTTCAGGGGTATGTCGTAACATCCTCAGGCTGTGTCGTGACATTGAAGGCAGTATTGGGTTTTTCTTATTCTGCTCCCTATGTTGCGACATCAAATGCTCCGTATTGCAACCTAGTGACCAGTATCGAGTTAGTTCACCTTCTAATAGTCTCTTGCACACTCACAAAGCATATTAGCTCACCCTTAGGCCTTATTCGACCCCTAAGGTCAATAAATGACTCAAATTAAACATTTTTATTAACTTAACTAATACTTACAGAAAATGTAATTAAACTTAACTAAAATATTCATGTTCAAGCTCCTAAAGTGCGAAAACTAGTTTAATCTACTACATTGAATTACGAAAGATCACATACCCCCTATGTTTCAACATCGCAAGCTCGTGTTGCAATATAACCCTTACACGGCCTAAAAAGTCCTGAGCGTGATAATTACTTTTTGGAGGGAAATTAGGTGTATTTGTCCTAGTCAAACTGTAAGGACTTTAAGGATAATTTAGACACTTTAAAATTTCGAGTTTAACCTATATAAAGGCCATTGCAATAACTTTAAACACACAATTTTAAGGAGACAGAAATCATGATTAGGTTTTTATTTTGTTCTTAGTTTTTACTTAGCTTATTTTATGTTCTTGTAATTGAAAGATCCTATTCCGAAGTGAGACTTTCGCGAGGGGGAGATTGTTACGGAGCCACGCTTCCATTGATAAATCTATGAGCATCACTTTTCCTTTATTCTACTCTTTATATTTGTTTCTTTAACATTGTTTATTTGAATTTTTGTGTAAAGATTAGAATCAATTTATGCTTTATACATATCTCACATGTTTCAACTATTCCAATCTTATTAATTAATCTACTGATAAAGTTTCATAGCGGATCAACTGTTTGGGAGAGGAAAAATTTAAACCCTAGGCTTGACTACCCTAGGAAGTCATTTTGGTGCGAATTAACACAAAATTGGTATGGCCTATTCGTGAACACCTTAGCCCCGAACCGGTCTGGACTTAGAGGTCGAGAGATAAGTAGTTCTTACCGAATCATTAGGTTAGTTAGGCATCGAGAGGCACAACTAGGTTAATGAAGAGCTGGTTGAATAGAGCCTTACATCAATAATTAATTAGGTAAAATAATTGGATCTAAGATAAAGAAACTTGTGTAGTCAAAACAAGAAACAGGAAAAGTCGATACATGAACCTAGGAGTAGATTTAGGTTTAGTTAAATTTATTTAGTTTATTTTTATTATCATCATCTTGCTTCTTGATTAACACTACCAATTCGTAACTCGATTAGATTAGTAATTATTTTTGGTAATTGGCTTAATAACAGTTTTCCCCAAACTGCAATCCCTTGGGTACAATCATCGGAATACTTACCAAGTGTTTCGTTGTAAATAAACTATATTATAACTTGATCTGTATACTTGCGAACAATGCTTTAATTCCATATATTTTGTAGCAGTATTCATACTCTGCACATTAATACATCCGGAGGCGATCAATATTCCGAGGATTGTACCCAAGGAAAGCAAGTACCAAATTAATATTAACCTAAACGAAAATAGATCTAATTAGTATTTTAAATAAATTATATTATGATAAACACATAAATAGAGAAATTATCTATAAATCTAAGGAAAGAAATGACATGCATAAACTAATTACAACAGAAAACTAATTTTTAAATTCAATCAAATTCAAGCATGGGTGATTAGTTTGCTTCGGTGGTCATAACTGATTACTATTTTGGGTTCTAATTAATCAACTAGTCATTACCCTAGAAGGATCACTCAATCTTCCACTAAACAAATGATTCGACAAGAACTACTTATCTCTCGACCTCACAGTCCAGATCAGTTTGGGAATAAGGGGTTCACGAATAAGCAATACCAATTTTAGGTTATTTCTTACATAAATGACTTCATAGGGTTGTTAGCATAGGGTTTAAGTTCTTCCTATCCCAAACAGATGATCCGCTAAGAGAACCCTACATGGTAATTAATTAGTCACAGCTTCACTCACTAATCCCCTCATAAGAGGATTAGTTCCTCTAGGAATCCCTAAACAAAATAAACTTGATAAATAGAATAAACATAAAGAACTAATGAAGAATAAGGTTTAATAGAATCCTGATGATATTGATTGATGAAAGTGCATAATCCACAAAGAGTTGGTCAAATCCGCAAATTAGATTCTCTATTGAACACAAATAAAACTAATAAAAGTAAATCTAAAGCCTAATGAAACTAAACACTGAAAACTAAATTACAAGGAAAATTCTAAACTCTAAAAACTATCCTCAAACAAGTTTCTACAAATTCTTTTCATAAAGTTAGGGTTGGTCATTGTCCTTAGCCCTAGGTCGGTTGACGTTTTTACTTCAAAAATATATTGTGCAGACCAAAACACCCTCAACTCATATTTTTTTTTGTGTAGGATCAGTGTCGTGACATCAAAGGCAGTTTGTTGGGTCTTAGGTTCAGTTTCAAAGTTGTGTTGTGACACCGTTTGGTTGTGTTGTGACAGCAAAGACAGTCTTGGAATTCTTGTATTCTATTCTCTATGTTGCAACATGGACTCCCATGTTACACCATGACGGCCAACCTTAAGCTCTTATACCTTTTAATGGTGTCCTACACACTCACTAAGTATGTTAGCCTACCTTTAGGCCTTATTCAGCCCCTAAGGTCATAAAACAACTCATTTTACACTTTTTATTGAATTAAAGCTAAAATAGAAAAACTACTTAAAAAATAATAGAATTACTCGTATTCAAGCTCCTTAAGTATGAAAATTAGTTTAATTTGCTACAAAAAATTACGGAAGATCAATTTCCAAAAGAAAACTGGTTGGTGGGGGTTATGCCCTGGTGAAAAGGTGCACTTGTAAAATGAGGAGTCTCTAAAGCCTAAATGTTCAGCGGACACTAAATCTGTCATCCAAGTGTATATTCCTTCTCATCCTTCCTATCTAATCCCTACGCACTCTAACACAAGGATCCACCTTGTCTGATTTTGGCTTATAGTCATTCCTTTACCCCTTTTAGAGGACGTAGTCTATGTAATAGCCTACTCGACATAGACTGTATTGATATGTTATTTGACATATAGTTGAATAAGCCTGAGGTATAAGAGGGTTAGATTGGTGAACTATTTGTTATAAGTCTAGGTGGCATATTGCGTGGATGCGACAGTACGCCCATTTGCAAAATGCCTTGCTGAAATTTTCCATTTGGCGAATTCTAGGGTTTGGAGGATACTTTTGTGTGACAATTCGCCAACCCCAAATACTTGGGAAAAACTCATTAGTTTGCGAATTGGTAGACTTGTTTTCCATGTTTTAGCGTGAAATCAATAACTCGATGAGTATCGTTAGATTTTGGTTGAGACCTAATTGGAATTGAACTAGAGTATTGTA
Source organism: Gossypium arboreum (assembly GCF_025698485.1). Taxonomy (NCBI): domain Eukaryota; kingdom Viridiplantae; phylum Streptophyta; class Magnoliopsida; order Malvales; family Malvaceae; genus Gossypium; species Gossypium arboreum. The sequence goes on from NC_069081.1 coordinate 7,652,187, forward strand.
GATGACAACTTGATTTGTTTATGTAGCTGAGTGACTTGTTTGGTTGGCTTTTTTTAGAGTACAAGCAACATTTTACTACTCACTAAACTGTAAATAGTTGTAGCTAAGTTTGGTAGATGTTTTGCCAAGCCTATTATCGGGTTTCAAGAGCTATAGTGGGATTTCTGACCCTCCCACTGAGCTTTGTCCCTGCTGTCTATGCTATATAAGGGTGTCCATAGCCGACATGTTTCACATTTGTTTTTTTCTACTTTTTTTTCTAAGTCTCTAGAAAGTTTTTAAGTATTTTCATTAAAAAAGATGAGGAAGCTTTCGAGTAGCCAGTCAAAACACCCTTGTTAAGTACCAGTTTACTGGTGATTTTTAAAAAGCCCTTAGGTTATTATCGAAGGGATTTACGTTTTTGCATTAAGCATGCATGATTAAATTAAATAAATGGTCTGATGGTTATAACTATTTCTTATTTAGCTCAAAAAGCTAGTGAAGTCTAGAGCAATCGAGGCAAATGACTAGTAGAGTAGATTATATTCTGAAGTGTTAGTGAGTTCCTTTTTACATCTTTTAAGTTATGAAACTTTCATGATATATGGGTTATGTGAGGTAAGTTTCTCTTGTTGTAAATGAGTCGATGTGTCATGTCTGAACATATGTGTATGTATGGCCATTGTAAAAACAACTTCCTTGTTTTACAAGCCTAATACCAGAAATCTATAATGTGGGAAAATTATTGAAAATAAATCTATATGCGATGCCTTCGGTAAGGCAGCTATATTGCAAATCGAATTAGCAGATTATGGTCTGACCTTACAGGAAACACGAGTTGGACTTAACAAAGATATGAAATGAAAATAAATATGACGACACCGAGTGACAAGCATGAAAGATTAATTAGAGGTATTTTAGTCTACACAATAAACCTTAACAAGATTTTTAGGCCGTTTAGTAACCCTAATTAGGTATGAGCATAAACTTTATAAATAGGCATGTTAAGTCTCATTTTAGGGGGCTTGGCCAAGTTAGCCATTTTAATATTTTTAGGTTTTTATTTTAGTTTTATTTTCTTTTCAATTTAGTCCTTTTTATAATTTTGTTATTGTTTTAACTTGGATTCGATTTTGATCCAAGGATTTAATATATTAGTTTTTCATTATTTTGTTGTTGATTCCAATTGTAATCGAGGAGATCTTCGCAACTGTTAAAGAATATTTCACTTCTGAGCTTTAATCAATATCGAAAAATAGATTTCTTTCTATACTTCTTACTTTTATTTAATTTGTTGTTTTGAATGTTAATTATGAGTTTAGGAAATTTTGTATTTTGATCCATGAGTAGCTAATTTCCTCAGGGAGTTTAACAAACGGAGGTGTGAATAATTAACGAATGAACGAGAGTTGAGATCTAGGTTAGTTGGTCTAAATTATGTGTGATTAAACACTAGGGAGTGATGCCCCTAGGAAGTTATTTAGGATAAAAAAATGTCGAGAGATAAGTTTACTGCATACCTGATAATTTATCCCGATCAAGAAAGTGAGGTCGTGAGGTAAGCGTGTATTGGTTGACTAGTTAATTAGTTAGAGGTCAAGAGGTAATAACTAGTTAATTATTATCACTGAAGTGAGTTAAGCTCCTACTTGTTTTATTGGGTTATTTCCAATTGTTTAATTGATTTATTTTTAGTTTAATTAATTTTTAGGTTAATTAGATTAATTGATGTTTATTTGATTTTTTGTAATTTAATTTTAAATCGGTACTATTTAGACTTATTAATGTAGAGAATTAATTCTGGTTTAATTAAACCTCCATTGGGTACGATCCTCGGAATAATTCTCGGAGTGTTTCATTGTGACACTTTACTATATTACAATTTGACCCGTATACTTACGTACCCCGCTATTTAATTAATTATCTATTTTGGTACAGTATTTCCAGTCCAAACATTGTAATAGCCCAAAATTGGGTCTAGTTGGAATAGAGGTTTCGGGACCACAAAATCTGAGATATAAATAATTATTTTATGATTATTTTGAGGTCTATGATATGATTGCATGATTGTGTGAAAATTTAGTGAAGAAATTCTATGCATAAAGTGCTTAATTCGAAGTTAGGGACTAAATTGAATAAGTTACAAAACTTGCATTCTAGAAGTTTCTAGTATGAAATTGATTTGAAATATTAATTAGGAGGTCTTAAATATCAATTTGACTAATTTCTAAGTTATGGACAAAAATTGGACATGGATGGAATTTTTGGAAAGTTTAGTAGTAAGGGTATTTTGGTCATTTAGGGGTAAAATGAATTAAAATACAAAATTAAAAGCCAATTTTGCTCATCTTCTTCACCATGGACGTGTATACCAAGGGAGACTCCATGGCTAGGGTTTTCAAGCTTCCCAAGCTCAATTGTAAGTCCGTTCTAACCCCGTTTTTCAAGTTCTTTACGTTTTGGAGTCCCAGAACTTGATTTAGCTTATACTAGCAATAATTCAACCTAGGGTTCATATTTGGAAAAATACCCATAGGTAAAATTTGTGTATTCTGGTGTTTTATGATACAATATGAGGTTTTAAATTATGTTAGACAACTTGTGCTACTCGTTTTAAGTGAAAACGAGCAAAAGGGCTTAATCGGTAAAAATACCTAATAGTCATAAGTATATGTTAGAGTGAGAATTTGATGTTGCCATAGAAGGGAAAAGTGATCATCATGTCATAAAACATAAGAATAAGGGATGAAGTTTAATTCCCGAGCCTAGGGCAAAAGTGTAAATATGCAAAAGTTTAGGGGCAAAATTGTAATTTTTCCAAAGTTTGAGTTAAGGACTATTTTGAATAGTACATTAATTAAATAAGTAAAATATGATGTTTTAGATCCCGGAAAACGAGATTTGAACCTAGAATGAGAGAAAAATCGAAAATTGGGAAAGTTGGTAAAATGGCCGTTTTAATATCAAGGTAAGTTCATATGTATAATAAGCATTAATTTATGCATGTTTCAATGTAAAATTGATATATTTACTATGATCTCCGAGGTGTTGAAAGTATGTAAGTTGGTATGATAATAATACAACAATAATGCTGTAATTTATATTTGAAAGTTAAATTTAGTGAATTAATTGAATTATGTTAAATTAAATGATTATGGTGCCAAGTTTATGAATTGATTTAAAAATATGTCTATGGTACATGAAGTGCATTGAATTATCATACATAAATGTGATTTCTATGATTATGGATATTATGGAAATTGTAAGTTCATATGATTTTTAATATATAAGACAATGCGTAATTTAATGTTATTGCGTTGATATTAAATGAGATGTAAGTTTATATGTAAGTAATACATCACTATTACTTGTATTATGATATTTTATAAAAATATTGGAAATATGTTTGTGGATAATTACTTGATTGGTGAAATTGTTGGAAAAGAGAGAAAATCTCGGTTGAACCTTCTGAAAGATTGGATGATACAGATGGTATGTAGCTAGGTCACATGTATAGTCTTGAGTGCACATCATGTGTACAAGAGAGCTACAAGACATTATGATGTAGCTAGGTCGCATGGGTGATACTATGTGTACACCATGTAGACAAGAGAGCTACGGATATATGTAGCTAGGTCGCATGCGTGGTTCCAAGTGAAGGACACCATGTAGACAAGAGAGCTATGAGATAAATGGCTAGGTCACATGGGTGGTACTAAGTGTTCACCATGTGTACAAGAGAGCCGAACTATATGATGGGTGGAGCTATGTGCTGAAACCACCAAGTATCGAGGATTGATCCAAGTGTTCAACGGAGACTCTCTATGTATTGCTTTGTGAGTTTTGTGATGAATAAGTGCAGAACTTGGTTATGTGAATGATGTGTTCATTAAGTGACCAGGATGTGGTAAGGTTATAAACAAGTAAGTTATACATGAGGATGATTTTATGGTGACCTTGTGATCATGGGCTTATACTTGTGATGTATGAAATGTGGTGAAAATGATTTGTGATATGTATGTTAAAATGAGGTTAATACAAAGAAAGTGTGAAAGAGTGAATTAGCAATAAAACTGTTTTGGATAGTAGCAGTGACGTGATTTTGAAAAATCACCAAAAATAGTATAAATTGAATCAAAGACTGAATGAGATATCAAATTAAATCTTAACGAGTCTATTTTCATATAAAAGAAACATAGAAAGCAAAGGAGTTCTATATTTTGAGATATTTATGTTTTTGTGAGACTGATTTAGAATGATTACGTGATCCCTGTTCGACTTTGGAAAATCACAAAATTTGGATAAAAATAATTAGAGGCTCAAAATTATATTTTAAAATCCATAATGAGTATATTTTCAAGATAAATCAACAAGAACATTATTCGAGTTCTGTCTTGTGAGATAATTATTTTTAGTGAAGAGAGGTCGAACTGTCGAAAAAGTGAAACAGGGAAATTTTAATGAATAAACTGTACTAATTGGCTAAACCAAAAATTATGAAAATTTTATGGTGGAAATATATGTGAGTCTAGTTTCATAGGAAATTTACGGATCTTAATTTGGAGCTCTGTAGCTCAAATTATAAATAATTAAGTGACTATGACTCTTATGGACAGTTTGATGTGAACATTTATTAGTAAATTGTGAAATCGTACTTACAAGAATGCTATATACATTAAGGATGTGGAATGGAGAGGAGGAGGAGGAAAATAAATATATGTGGAATACATGGAAATTATGGTATATGAAATATTGATATAATGAAATAAATGATATGTGTTTATAAGAAAACAAAAGAGAATGTTATGTATCATGACATGTATATATATATATATGACTAGTCTCAATGTAATGCTTGTTGGGTATGGAATTGAATTGAAATGTTTCAGCAAACATGTTATTCTCATCTGAATCGTGGTATTTTATAAAGATATGATCTAGCTTTAAATATGAATGCTTGATGATTAAGTGAAGATATTTGGTAAGATGATAATCTTGGTATAAATGTATAAGTGGTACTATAATAAACAAGGTAAAATGAATATGAGAGACACATGTATGATGACATACAAATGCTATGTTTGTGGTTTAATTGAGGATGTTTAATCATTAAATGAATACCATGTTATATGCTTTTGATTTTGTATAAGTGTGTAAGAGATCAAGGTTGACCAAAGCTTGGAAAATAGCCTAGATATATTCCACACAGGCAGAGACACGACCATGTGTCTCAGCCGTGTATGGAACACGACTTTGGGACACGGGCGTATGGAGCCTTAAAGCATGAAATTTCCAAGATTTTTGTAAGTTCTCGGTTTAGTCCCAAACCCTTTCTAAAGTATGTTTTGGGCTCCGTAGACTCAAATAAGGGACTATGTGTAAGAGAATGAACGCTTTGAAATATGAATAAAATTTTATGGCTCGTATTTTAGTTTAATGTTTGTATGTTTGTCTGGTAACGCCTCGTACCTTAGCCGGCCTCGGATACAGGTAAGGGGTTTTACAAACATTCTCATGTCTAACGGTGGTCAAGTTGTTAGTGCATTGCCGGGGAAGTTTCAGCATAAGACTTGAATTTAATTTTTTACATTTGATAAGATATATAGGAAAATTTAGAATTATATATACGAATTTTAATTTTTTTGTTATTTTATTTCTTTACTTGATTTTTAATTTATTTTAACTTCTCTTTTATTCAGTGTATGACTCGAAGTAGAACTCTTTCTATCAAACCAGATCCTGAACCAGAGAGAATTTTAAGGCAAGCCTGTTAACAAATACAAAACAATCCACCTATAGTGGCTAACTTGCAGTGAGGAAACCTACTTTTCGAATAGAACATCCAACCGCCTGCAACCGTATGAAAAAAGCCACTAATGGCTCAATAGGAGAGGACATTGCTTGAGTACGCGCTTCCCACTTTAGATGCTATCCAAGGTTGAATTGAGAGGCTAGCGTTAAATGCAAATAATTTCAAAATTAAAATGGCTACCATTCAAATGATGCAAAATAATTTGTAATTTCGAGGAAATATGGTGGAAGACCCGAACCACCACTTAAAAAGATTTCTACAATTGTGCGATACATTTAAATATAATGAAGTGACTGATGATGCAATCTGTCTCTAGTTGTTTCTACTCTCACTTTGTGGCAACACCTACAAATGGCTTAAGTCCCAAAAGCTAGGTTCCATCACGACATGGGATGACTTAGCGGGGAAATTCTTATACATACTTTTCACAATTAGTCGAACCATCTAGTTGAGGCACGACATTGCTAATTTTAAGAGAATTTATACGAAGCTTGGGAACGCTTCAAGTCATTGCTTAGGAAATGCCCACACCACGTTATGCAAAACTGGCTTTAATTGCAAATATCTTACAACATATTGAATGGAAGCTTGAGAGCAGACTTAGATGGCGCATCAACTAGTGCCTTCATGAATAACACCTATGAGCGAGCGTTTCAATTGATCAAGGACATGGTGATGAACTTGTACATGAGGTCTAACGAGCATTTTTTTTATAGTCAGAAGCCATTAACGGCTAAGGTGGTCAATAAAGACGATAAATATCAACAAATTCTGGAAAAATTACATCGTCTAAAAACCACTGTCAAGCCCTCAATGAATGATGTCGCTCAAAGTTTTACATCATACCTGGAGACCCAATTGTAGGAAGTGAATTACTTGGGGAATAGAGGAGGAAATCCCAATTTGAACATGTACAATCCTAGTTGGAAGGACCATCTAAGTCTAAAGTGGGGAGGCAGTCAAGGTAGCGGAAACCCAGCTTTGAACCGACCAAACCATCCATATCAATCACTGCATGTGAAAAGATCTCAAAGAGATTTATGGGTAACGACCATGTTGGTTGTAGTCAATACTTGGACTGGATCGAAAATAAGATGCAATTGATGAGCTTCGACATTCAACATGTGAAGACAGCATGCGCGCAAACTCACACGAACATTGCCGAATTAAAGGAAGAGAAGCTCAATATTGTGAGTGCATTGAATAAGATACGGAGGCAAATGGGCACAGGTATTCTGAGCAATACCAAAAATAATCCCTGGAAGGACGAAAAAGAGCATGTAAATGCTATCACTCTGTTCGGGTAAAACACTAGGAAACTTGGAAAGCCCACCAGCAAAATGGACTATGAGGTCAAAACGGAGGACCAAGGCCTTGATGAGCTGGAAATTGTATTCCAAATAGAGAAAAGACCCGAATTGGTGGTTGAGTTAGAAAAGACTCCACACAAGGAACTAGTGTAAAAGAATGTGATGTTTCCATCAAGGTTGGAGGACAAACAAATAAGGGATTATAAAGAATTTGTAAGTTTTCTAAACCTCTTTAAGTCTCTTAATGTAAATTTTGCAATACTTGAACTAATAGATAAGATACCAAAGTATGACATGTACTTAAAAGAGATAATGTCTAGGCATAAAAGGCTAAAGAAATGTGAGAAAATAAAAATCAATGCTTCTTGTAGTGCTATAATTGCATGTAAAATACCCTAAAGCTAAAAGATCTGGGAAATTTTACAATTCTCATGGAGATAGGGAACGAAAATTTTAGCAAGGCCTTTTGTGATTTAAGGGCCAGCATAAATTTGATGCCCTTATCCACGTATTTGAAACTCGGATTGGGGAGCTAAAAAAGATGAAAATTGCACTACAATTAGTCAATAGGTTTGTAGTACACCCCAAGGGAGTACTTGAAGATGTATTGATTAAAGAAATGGGTTTTATAATCCCCATCGATTTTGTCATCCTAGACTTTGAGGAGGACCAAGAGGTTCCCGCTCTGTTGGGTAATAATGTTTCTGATTGCCAAAATATGGATGCAATTTATTTTTACGCGAATTTCTTTTGCCTTTAATATGTCTAACATTAATGCTTTTTGAGCTATTTTACTTTATTGTATCTTGCAGCGTAGACAATTGTGCATCTGCAAGTGGATCTACAAAGCATTGTTCACTTGCATTAGTGAAAAGAAGGTTAAGATCTTTTTCCCGTACCTAGTGACTACCTTATACAAAAAGGCTAAAGTCCCAATGTCCACAACCAAGCAGTTTGTTAAACCAACTAAAAGCATCCTCAGGAACTCTATCTACACCAAGTATGTTGAGCTCAACTGCAAGCACATCCAAGACTGGAACGAGCGATGAAAGAAAAATATGGATGCTCCGTTATCACTGAATAGGAAGATGAAGGAAAAGGGCCAAGGGATAGGTGACATGACCGATATAGAATAGGCCATCTGATTGATGCAATAGATGACACCATGAGCATAGACTACGCCCAATGATTCGGGATTCCCATTTCAGAGCCACCACCAAACCAGTACCCACCCATGCCACAAGCTGGTGAGGAATGAGAAGAGGAGGAAGAAGGCAATGACAAGGACGGAGAAGAAGAACTGGCTTTTGACGAGGATCTTGATGAGGTGTTCCAGCTAGAACAACTATCAGACGGAGGAGTTAAGATCTGCATCTTGAGCCATACAAACCCTACTAGTTCTATGGATGCGAGGGTTGTCACACTAAACATGGGTCGAGGGAAGGAGCCAATGATTTAGAAGAATCGACTAGATGTCGATTCTGATTAAAAACTTCGGAACTTTTAATTTTTTTTAATTTTTGGGACTTGTAAATTTTTATTTTTGGATGATTTTATTTTGTTTAGACTTTTTTTTTTTTTACTTTAGTTTCCTTTTAGCTAATTTCTATGTAAGAACTCGTACGATATGCAGCACTACATTTTGAAGCTAAACTGGCACGAGGAGTACTACCCGACCACATCCAAGGACCTTCAACACTAAAATCGGGTAGTCTCTTCTCCTATTTTTAAGACTCATATTAGGGACAATATGCCAAATAAAGTGTGAGGGGGTAACATAGAAATTTTTCAAATTTTTATGTTTTTATTAGTCGTTTTTCATTTATTTTTGTTTTTTTTCACTTTTATTTTGTGTGTATTTGTTTGCGTACAAGCTTATAGCAATACAAGTGATTGGTTAGGACCATGTAAATAGGATTTTGTGTTTGAATTGTAAATTTAATTCAATAGCAATTGATTTTAGGTTGTTCAATTTTACACTATTTAGTTCAGTTTATTACAATTTGAATAGATGATAGTGTGTTAGGTGCACCAAGTGATTAATAGGTACATGAAAAGCATATATGTTTGTTTGAATAACATGTGTTGGTATGTTAATATTTAGTTAATTGTAATCCATGAAATGAGACACTTAAGGATGACCTAAGACGTTGTTTGGTAGATATTTTCGAGCCAAAAAGTTGACCTTAATTTAAAATCCCTAGTACCCTAATTCTAAGCATAAATCTCTATTTCTTGATGAACCACAACAAAAGCCCTAGGCCTTAAAATTAATATCTTGATCTGATTTTCTTGGTCTTTGCACGAACTTAGATGTCCGGTCATTGATATTGAAGGTTAGGTAGATACGGCATGATGGTTTCCAAAATTAAAAGAAAAATAAAAGTGAACCTAAGGGATAGTATAGTATGGTGAGTATAAGGGACTTACAAACTTGTGCTTAAATAGAAAAATTTGAGAATCAATCAAAAGAAAATGTTTGAAAAGGATAAAATAGTCGAGCGAGAAGTTCTCGAGAAAATAGAAAAGCAAAGTGAGTGAAAAAGAAAAATAAATAAAAAAATTCTCATTATTTCACATTAGTATTGCTAGAACAATTGTATTCACTAATACTTTACTATACCTTAGGAATTGGAGATAAAAAGTAGGTGAGAGAAGGGGATATAAAGTGGTAAGCTGAAGGGTCTAATCGGGGAAGTATTAAGGGTCAATATAATGTGCCAAATTATTTTCGTGTTTTAACCATTTTGTGTGTCTATTCTTTAATTCTGAACCAACCTAAGTCACAGAACGTTAGAAGCTGAAAAACCTACGTGGCCTAAGTGATTTGATTTATGGATGAAAATTGACTAAATTTTGGCATTTTTAATAATTGTGTTCTTCAAGCATAAATGTATAGTTTGTGTACATGTTTCGATGGATCATTGTACTTAACACTCTTGAATTTGTTTGTTTTGTAATTTTATGAACTATGTATGTGATATTGAAGGTCGAGAGTCAATTATATATCGTGTTAGAGTTACGTATTCATTCACACTGTCTTATGTACATAGTTCCGATCTAGTCATTGTCTATGACATGCTCAAGCACTATTTGATTTTATTTTCTTTTGTGCGTGTGTTTTATTTTGTTTCTGTTTATCTTGGTGCTTGAGGACAACCAACGACTTAAGTGTAGGGGAGTTTGATTTTCCACAATTCGTTGTGGCAAATTATGGTCTTTTCGGCACTTAACAAGCTTGTTTTATTGCGTTTTACATGTTTTTATTTCGTTTTCATTTTTTATTGCTTTGTGTTTAACTTATACAAAATAAGCATTTTTACGCAATTTTATGTTAGACTTAGTGGGCCAGTTTGGACCTAGGGATGATCTAACAACTTTTATTTAGTGTGTAGGACACTATTTTTAGGTTTAGAAGGCGAAGGATGACTACAGCGTCATGACACCGAGAAGTGGTGTCGCAATACTGTACTTCGAAGCCAAAGTACCCAGAAAATGAAGGCAGTGTCGACACCGATCCTATGGTGTCGCGACACCGAGTGACGAACAAGAAAAATTAATTAAGGATATTTTAGTCCACACAATAAACCTTAATAAGATTTTTGGGTTGTTTAGTAACCCTAATTAGGTCTAAGTATAAACCCTATAAATAGGCATGTTAAGTTTCATTTTAGGGGGCTTGGCAAAGTTAGCCGTTTTAATATTTTTAAGTTTTTAGTTTAGTTTTATTTTCTTTTCAATCTAGTCCTTTTATACTTTTGTTATTATTTTAACTTGGATTTAGTTTCGATCCAAGGCTTTAATATTAGGTTTTCATCATTTTGTTGTTGAGTCTAATTGCAATCAAGGAGATCTTCGTAACTGTTAAAGGAGATTTTGTTTCCGAGCTTCAATTGATATCGAAAAATGAATTTTTTTCTCTACTCCTTACTTTTATTTAGTTTGATGTTTTGCATGTTAAATATGAGTTTAGGAATTTTTGTATTTTGATCCATGAGTAGCTAATTTTCTTAAGGAGTTTAACGAATGTATGTGTGAATAATTAATGAATGAACGAGGGTAGAGATTAAGGTTAGTTGGTTCAAATTATGTGTGATTAAACTCTAAAGAGTGACACCTCTAAGAAGTCATTTAGGATAAACGAGGTTTTAGGATAAACGAGGTCGAGAGATAAGTTTACTGAGTACCTTATAATTTATCTCGATTAAGAAAGTGAAGCCGAGAGGTAATCGTGTATTGATCGATTAGTTAATTAGTTAGAGGCAGAGATGTAATAATTAGTTAATTAATAACTAACTCAATAAAACCCAAATTTGAAGTTAATTAGGACCACTGAAGTGAATTAAGCTTTTGCTTGTTTTATTAGGTTTTTTATTGTTTAATTAGTTGATTTTAGTTTAATTAATTTTTAGGTTAATTCGATTAATTTATATTTATTTGATTTTTCATAATTTAATTTTAAATCAATATTATTCAGACTTATTAGTGCAAAGAATTAATTTCGGTTTAATTCATCCTCCCTTAAATACAATTTTTAAAATATTTCCCGAAATATTTCATTGTAAGATCCGTATACTATTTTACCATAATATTTCCGTAAACCTTTGGCTCCGGTCAAACTTTATTTAAAAAGAAAAACTCAAACTTACATTTAAAAAAAACTTATTAGAAGTAAAAAATATTGGTGATATTTTTAACAACGCTTGCTGCCCCGAGTACCAAAATAAAACTAAAAACGGAAGTCCCTCTCTCTAAAAGTTTTTTAAAATTTGAAACAACCCTCAGAGCTTAAACCCCTCCATCTACGCGCGCCACTGCGCCAGCCTTTGTTTGTACGTTCCTTTTTTTTTTTTTCATTATATTTCTTCTTATTTTTATCTTCTGTACCTTTTTGTCTCTCTTCAAAGCAGATTTTTTTTCCACAGAAATACAAAAGCTCAGATCTGTCTCTTTTTCTTCATCTTTCAAATCATATTTGTAAGTTCCCATTGTATCTCTTTTATCAACTTCCTTTCTTGTATACCCATGTTTCAACTTTGATTATAAATTTTAAGTTTTTTTTTGGGGGGGGGGGTCAAAATTTGTTAATACCGTGTATTTTTCTTTAATTCAATGTTGTTTTAGCTTGAAATGTTCATATCTTATCTGGGTTCTTCAGATTTCATGCTTTTGAGCGTGTTTTTATGAAATACTAATCCATTTCTTTAATGTGTTAACTCACAGGAAAGTTTGATGCATTTGCGTGGTTACTTGTAGTTCATTTTCTTCAGGATTTTTATTGTTACATTTCGACATACGTCTTTAATTTAATTTAGCTATTACCAAAATCGATGAAGCTAAGAATAATCCCTCGACTAAGTATTAGAAGGCGCAGAAGTTTGTTTCGTTAACCTTTTTTTTTTTTTGATAATTTCGAAAAGAAACATTTGGTGGGTGCTTATGGAATAGGGGAAAGTAACATTAATAATAACATTAATACTTGTATTGAGGAATAATTGAGGGTTACCTGTTTGATCATTATTCTCAGGAAATGGATTCTCTTCCAGATGCCATTATTCAGTACATTTTGTCAGACTTGAGCAATGCTCGGGATGTTGCAGCTTGTAATTGTGTATCCAAGAGATGGAGGGAGTCATTGACTTACCTTAGAAGTCTCTACTTCCCTCGCAACTCCTTTGATAGCCGTCCAGGCAGTTATAGCTCCGACACTGTCGTCTGGAAAATGCTTTCCGCAACTGCATGCTTAGAGGAGCTTGTTGTTTACAGTCCATTCACCAGTGCAGGCCTTGCTTCGTGGCTGTCGCTGGTGCATTCATCACTCAAGGATCTTGAGCTAAGAATGGATAATGTTATGGATTATCAGGCATGTCTTGATAGCCCTTCCAAATTGGACTGTATTGCTGCAGGGAAGAAGTTGAAGTCTTTGAAGCTTTGGGGTGTGTTAATGGCTAATCCGCCCAAGTGGGATGTTTTTGAAAACCTTCTATGCCTTGAAATCGTTGGAGCAAGATTGGAGGATCCCGCATTATCTGCTGCACTTGGTGCATGCCCTAACTTGACTAACTTATTATTGCTTGGTTGTGAAGGGGTTAGATCAGTTTCGATCGAGTTGCCATACTTGGAGCACTGTAAGCTGGATTTTTATGGCTCGGGGAATTGTTCCCTTTCTCTCACTTGTCCGAAAATTGAACTTCTTGAGGTGCAAGGTTGTAGTTGGATTCGAGTCCGTGAGACTACATGCCTGAGGAACCTTTCAATAGCGAACAATGCTGGTAAACATTCCACTTATATGCTCTTTTCTCAGTTGTGTGGGATTTTAATAATCGGTTTGCTTTGTGATGCTTTAGGCAGAGTGTACATGGTAGACTTTGGGAAGCTTTCAGCGCTTGAGTCCTTGTCCATGAGAGGGGTCCAATGGTGCTGGGATGCAATAAGTAAAATGCTGGAATGGTCGAATGAGGTGAAGCATCTCTACATGAAGGTTGAATTTACAGGAGATTTGGAGGCCCTTCTACCCTTTCCAGAAGTTGACTTTGTTGAATTTTTTAATAGCCATCCCAAGCTTCAAAAGTTTGATGTTCATGGAGCCATGTTTGCTGCTCTTTGCCAGAAAAACAGCTTGAAAAATGTAAGTTGATAAAAACAGCGCTAGGATTATTGTTGATTCACTGGCCTAATTTGACCATCAAAGAATTAAAGAAAATTTGTGTTTGCAGGTAGAGCCAGGATTTGTGATTCCCTGCCTAGAGGAAGTTGTGGTCCAAGTAAGATCACCATTAAATGCTGAACAGAAAATGAACACTCTGGAATCCCTTCTCAAGTATGGGAAAAGCTTGAAGAAAATGGTAATAAGGATTCTTCAAATGAAGAGCAGCCATAGCAGCACGGATGAATTCTTTGATGAGATTTGCAGGCTTAGATTTATGAACCGCAAAATAATTCGAATTGAATAAGGCTGACAACAGCCACCTCCTATTTGTTCTTTGCTTCATCTTCCAAGTGAACAGCATTGATTGCTAATTGAACAACGGTTCGAATAGATGGTTGCTTCATGATGATTCTCATGGAGTTGCTTTTAACTTCTCAAGTTTTTCATTTCACACCCCTTCTGTTGCAATGTCTTCTGATCTATTAAGTCTTGAGTTTATTTAGGCGTTTGAAGTTTTTGCCTTTGACATCCAGCTAGTACTTAAACGGTTTGTTGAACAAAATAATTGCATCGGTTGGCCCTTATTTACCTGGAATTGCACTTGCAGAGCTAATCTTGTTTGAATAGCTGAAATCCCATACATCATTTGCCTGGCCTGCAAAGCCTTAGGCAAAAGTAAAATGGCTGGAGTTGAATCAAGTGCAAAGCTATTGCCTTATCGTATCAATCTAGTTCTAAAAATTGCAGTGGGCTGAGCTACAGAGCACAGGCTATTCAAATAAAAAGAGTAAAAAACCAGTGGTAACCTTAAATCAAAGAACATGCCGATTTATATGTAACTTGATGCGAAAACATAGCATCAAATCAAAATTTCCGTTGTGCAACATACATGAAAAGAAAAATAACAAGAAAACAAAAGAAATTATTGAATTTTCTCATCTACCGATCAAAATTTAGATAAGCTTCTTCTTTTGGAAGAATCGCTTCAAGTACCACACTTGCAGGCCTGAAACAACGATGCAGATACCCAAAGACATGATACTAAACCACGCGACTCTGGCATTTGTGGTCTCACTCGTACTCCTCATTTCTGCTTCTCTGTTATCCAATAAGGATGAGATAAACTAAGGATGTTAGCTTTAAACTGAACAGGCAGAACAGAACATTTATAATTACCTGCTTTTCAGATAGAGTAAATTCTCATGAATGGCCTCCACTGCTCCTTCGAGTTTCCTCAGCTCCAGCTCAACACCCTGTATGTAAATAAGCATATGATGAAACACACAAATGTGTACAAAACAAGATGAATATAGAAACAAGAATATGAGAGAAGTTTGATTGCAATGTAATATGTTGTACTCTTCAATAATTCCAATTCATTTCCTTTCTCAAACTAATTTGTGTAGAATTTATCAAAAAGAATCCCAAAGTCATTCAAAATGTTTGATCCAAGAATACAAAATTTCAAGCTTTGGACATGCATAAAATCATTTTTCAACCCCACCTTGCAAACTCCATAAAGTAAGAAGATGAAATCAACAATTACCATATCAATTCTTTTTTGTACAAATTGTGGCTCAGGAAAAATAGAAGCTTGGCAGTAAAAGAGTTCTTTTGTGAACTGAAGCTAAAACAAACAAAACTCCATAAGTATGATCATCTCAAAAAATATTTGGAACAAAAGTTTAGTTACAATGCACTGGGAGCAGGACCCATGATTTCCTTTCTAAACCCTAAACAAGGAATTTTCAAGAAAAATGCTGACCTGAAGTTTCTCTTTTCTGGCAACTGACTCCCAGTCTTTAGCTGCAATCCCAGTTTTCCAGTCAATGTTGACAACAACTTCACCGCTTCCACGAGTACGGTTATCCGACCAGAAACATGCTAGGTAATTGCCAGCTTCCTCGGTTGTGAATGCAAATCGGCCATACGTTACATTCTCACTGTGGTGAAGATTGTTCCCATACGGGGATGTCACCTACACAATACAAACTTTCAGTTTGAAGTTCACTGCAAATCTGATATGTTTGAGGAAGCATCACAGTCGGGTTTTACCGTTTCTTTTTCATATATTTAAAATATATTACAAATATAAACTATGGCACGGTAACTTAATCTCCACGCCAAAACATGATATTTGGAGATCAACAAAGGTGATTCTAGAATATAATGAGAGAAAATGCAGTGATAACTTCATAAGTTTCCATTCATCCAATAATCCTATGGTGATCTTTCAAATATTAACTTAAGAGAAATCAATTCTGAAGTTGGAAAGAAATACCATTGGATCCCAAGAATTCAGTACACGTTTTTTTATTGTATAATTTATTATTATATCTCTGTTTTTCCATAATTTGCTAATGCTTAATATATTACAACTCAAATTATCAAAAACAGAATACCTCTATACCGAAAGCAAGCTATTTCAAGTAAAAACAATAACAAATCTGATTCCGAAACATGAACAATATATTCAAACCTCCCATTTTTTCATTTAAAATCACAAATAACAGCAAAGTTTAAACATTTCATTAATTTTTCCTCATCTGTATGAAAAATAGTTTTATCCGTAAGAAAGAAATATGTATTAATCAAAACTAGAAAAGAAGAGAATAAATCCTAGTAACCTTTTCGTAACAAGATCAAAAGGGAGAAATACAGAAGAGAAAAAGACTAAACCTTGACGGCAATGGCAGCGGTTTGACCGTCTTCCACGGAAACGACGACGTAATCAGCCAAAACAACGACATTGCTGTGGATTTCCTCGGAGACGCACTTGGTGCCGGTTTTTGGAATATTCAACCAAATGGCGTCACACAGTGGACCGGTACTCAAAGCCAATAGTAATACGACGAGCAACGGTGGGAACGTCATCGCCATCTGCACGTTAGAATCCTTTATCATCTCTCTCCTAAACGAAATATCTGGTTTTTTTTCCTCTACAATGTTAGGGTTTTTTTGGAGGGTGAGATCGGAAAAGTTTCGATCAAAGGTTCGAACACCAACAAGGCAACGGCCACCTCCACTTCAGTTTCCTTCAATTTCGTTGTTGTTCTTTTTACAGTTTATATTTCAAAGCATATTGCCACCTTGGCAATCTTCCACTAAGATCTTTCCACGTCAACATCTTGACGTCCACTATTTATATTAGTTTTACGCTTTTCAAATCCATTAAAATTAAAATATGCTATTAGTACCTGTACATTGACCAAATTTGACATTTAATCTGTATACTTTGAAAGTTAAAATTTTAGATTTAGTAACTTTTTTTATTTAAAAATCTGAATCTATTCATTAAAATCGTAATTATTTTCTGTCAAAATTTGTCAGTTTAGAATTTTGATTAGATTACCATCATATAATGTGATATATGATTGATCGAAAATAAATATGCTAAGTCAACAAATTTTGATATAAACCACCAACAATGAATAGTTTAACTAAAATTTTAAATTGAAAAAGTAAGAGAACTATTTTTTTAACTTTTAAAGTATAAGGACTAAATCTCAAATATTATCAAAATATAGGGACTAATGTCATATTTTAACCTTAAAATTAATAATGCATAATAAATTAAAGTACCAAATTAGTCCCTAGATTATATCTTAGATTGCATTTTGATCTCTTTACTAAAAATATGATCTTTTGATAAAAAAACTAAAATAGTCACTTCGTTAAAATTGGGGCATTAAATGCTTATTTTTTACCTTTTGTATATAAAATAAAATAATAAATTTAGCTCTTAATCTCTACACATTTATTCAATTTAACATTAACTTTTTCATGTGAAGTAAATTGATGCTAATCTTTATATTACTAACATGACACTATTTTATCTTATATGTCATGTCAATAAATAACCTAAAAATATTTTAAAAATCCGAAAAACTAAAACTATAAACTAAAAACTATAAAATTAACTTCAAAATTTTCAAAAATAAAACCTTTTCCAAGAGTTCAAAATTTTAAATAAAATATTTCAAGTTGCTTTTTAATTAGGAATGTAATCGTACTTTTTTTTTATTTGAATATCATAGTTCAGTCATTAAAATCATAAGTATTTTTTGTCCAAATTTGTCAATTTAGAATTTCGATTAGGTTGTCATCATAAGTCGTAGAATATAATTGATAGAAAATAAACATATTAACTCGACAAATTTTGATGAAACTACCGACAACAATAATGATTGGACTAAATTTTTAAATTGAAAAAATAAGAAGATTGATTTTAAAATTTTAAAATATATAAACTAAATCTGAATTTTTTCAAAATACGAGACTAATAATATATTTTAACCTTTGAACAATTATGCGGTAAATCGATAATAATAATAATAATAATAATAATAATAATAATAATAATAGATTTTTGCCAGTGTTGCAAATGTATGTACTTTGGCACAAAATATAAAAAAAAAGTAAAGATTTTATTAACATTTAATTACGGGTGATATAAGGCCCGTTCTTGATAATTTTGGGGCTCTAGTCAAAATAATAAAATGGGGTTTTAAGTTTCTTAAAAGTCAGAGAAAAAATTTGTTGGGCCCCTTAAAAATTGGTAATTTTTTTTATTTTTAGAAGTTAGAGAAAAAAAATTTTAAGTCACTTAAAAATTGAAAAACAATATTTTGGAACTCTTTTAACCTTGGGCCCTGAGCGGTTGCACCTCCATATGACCTCCAGAGCTGGGCCTGAGTGGTATCAATTTGGTTCGATTGGGCTATTTAAAATTTTGAGCTGTCCATAGTAATTCAATTTGGTTGATTTTTAGTCTTTTATATTAATGTCGGTTTTAGATTTTTAAATTTGTTTTATAGTTTTTAGTTTGACAAAGTTTCAAAATATTTTTTATAAATATTTATAATTTTTAAAATAAATAAAAATAATAAATAACTTAGATATAATTCTTTCTTGAAAAGTAATTTTATATGAAACTTTTAAATAATTTCACTACTTAATTTTTAGATTTTAAATATCCAGAATTTTTAACTTCCATTCTCAACATTACTCAATTTTACTTAAATTTTTTCAACCCTACATTTCATTACTTGAAAAGAATAATGAATTCTTCAATTTGCTATGAAAATAAATTTCAAACAATCAACCAACAAAACGAAACTTGAAAACATAGAGAAAATACGAAATTAATTAAATTTTCGAAAAACTATGCAAGTATTGAAATCTTGGATGTAGTGCCCTAAATTTAATATTTTCGTCTATTTATATTTGTATTTTCAAATAAATTGATTTGATAAAATATTTGTTGATTACATTAATATTCTTTGTATGTTGTTTTCAATGAATTTTGCACGCAAAACAAAATAAAAGTGAATATTAGCTTACTAAGTGTCTAACATTTAACTAATAATAAGCGATATTACATGGTTAGATCGTAATACGGAATGATAACTTGTATCAATAGATAATCTGAATATGTCATTAGTCTAATAAAAAATGAACAAACCGATTAAAAGACTAATATGACGTCTATCAAGTTCAATTGGAGAGATGTTTTATCTTAAGCATCAGAAGGGATGACTCCCAGAAGATAGAGACATAGATATGATTGACTAGATTAACAATACATCGAAAATTACTCAAGTAGAATAGATTTAGATTTGTTTATGGATTTATTCACTTGTGACGTTCATAGTGTGACATACCTTAATCCTAAGTGAACGGTGGATTGTATACGCGTGACTCGTATACTTTAATCTAAGTAAAAACTGAGTTCAAATGGATAAAGAATCGAAAGATGGTGTGTTAAGTATTAGACATCTGCAACATGTAGCATCATTCCACAATAGTGGAATTCATAACCCAATTAAAGGAGAAATAATATCCTCTCATCTACATTACATGATAGGTGAAAAGTAAACGAGGCCTTTTGAGTAATTTGTATTTGTGAAAAATGATTTAATTACTATTTGATAGTAATTGACTTTTCATGAAGTAAGATGTAATTATTATCATGAGATAAAATAGGATTATATTGGAAAAAATGAATATATCTCAAAGAGATTAAGTATGTCCTATGAGGGTAACACACTTATGATAAGGTCATTGGACGAGCATTTATTAAGTGGCTTTCATAATGATATATAATAAGGGAGAACTCAGTCATGATACTTTAGTAAAATAACTTCGTGACTAAATAAGTTTATAATTAATAGATAAAAAGTTGGAACTTAATTATACATTATTTGAGCCCTAATTATATATGTCTAATCGGTATCTCCGTTAGCTCGTTGAAACAAAAAATGAATTGCATGTAGAACCAAATGAATAGAAATAAAGAGAAATGATAATGTAAGAGAAATGGACCGCATTGACAAATGAACATGTTTTCTTATTAAGTACAAAAATCACTTAAGAATTAATTTAAGGTTTTCCAAATTATTATTTAATTAGTCATAATTAAATATTTAAAGTTTGAAAATTAAATTAATTAGTTATTATGAATCAATTGAATTAGAAAATTAAATATATTTCTTCATAGATTATTTTAAGGAAAAGTTGTTATAATTTTAATAAAATTAAAATTGGATTAAGAAAGTTATTTAATTGAAAAATTAATTTAGTTAATTTAATTAATTTAATGAATAATATTCATTTTGAGAAAGAAAAAATAAGTATTGGGTTAGATTAAATTATAAAGTGTTAAGTTAAAAGGTCATCATACAATAAGTGAAGGGCGACAACCCTAGTAATATTTTCTAAGGTGTGCTGCTCACTTCCTATTCTAGTTAGAATAGGAGTTTGTTTTCTATTAAATAAATATTATTTATCAATGTATTGTTAAACCAGAATTTTTATACCTCTTCATATAAATAGATGACACTGTTAACCTAAAATACATACTTCATGATTATTGAGTTATAGTTATTCTACCACAAATTAGTGGGTATTTATTAATTAAAAATAAATTATATTTTTCGAGAATTACAATTTTTTTCAGTTTTTATTGAGAGAAATTACTTTTTAACTGAAAGTAATTTATGTCGTTTCTTTTTCTGTGATTTGATTCGTGTTACTTGAGCTCACACTCGACGCAATTTGTGGTATGATAATAGCAGAGAATACCATTTTAAAACAGTTTTTTTTAACTAATTTTTCCAACATGAAGCTATGGTGGCAATTACTATGGGTTTAGGCGGACCATTATGGTGGCCTAGGCCTCTAAAATTTTAGGAAATTTTGATTTTTCCTTTTAAATTTTTAGAAAATTTTAGTTAATCTCTCTTAAATTTTTTGACAATTCTCATTAATCTCATAAAAATTCTTAAATTTTTTAAAAATTTTAGTAAGCACCAAAATTTAATCTTAGAATCCTCCACTAATTAGAGGAATAATTAGAACCACCTAGTGTCACGGGGCTAGATCTTTCGTCTTGCGATCTGTGCGGCCTTAGGTGATCCGTTCATTCAAACTTGCCTAAGTTAGCCTTAACTCAAGTGAGGATTCCTTAAGAACTCCTCCAAGGCACCAATTTGTATAACGGAAGCGATTTGTGCCAAAAGAAGCAACAAAAGAAAAACAGAAAGAACGCACACAAGTTGTTTGAGTAAATGCTCTCAATATTCTCTTATTCACAAAGAATAATGAAACAATGAATGGAGTGAGTACAAATGAGGGGGAGACTCTCTATTTATAGTTGTAACATCCTGATTTTGGGCTTAGTCGGAACAGTGGTTTCGGGACCACAAATTCAATGAGAAAAATTTTATTTTTATTATATTTTTATGGTCTACGATTTCACAGAATGACTTTGTGAAAATTTCGTTCGAAAATTTCGACGTTTGGGCACTCAATTTAGTAAAAAGGACTAAATTATAAAAAGTGCAAAAGTTGAGTTTTATATGTTAGAGGTGTCTAATTTTCATTGTCGAAACCATTTTTTAAAGGGGTTTGAAAAATGGGGATTGACTTTTGAAAAATGAAAACGGGAGTCGCCACCAATCTTTTAAAGTGTGATCGGATCACTATATAAACGTTTTGGTCTACGAAATTATGAGAAAATAGGTTTGGGAGTCAGTTACGTACAAGGAAGGATTAGCGCCCTCGTAACGCCTAAAATTGGTACCAAATTGAGTAATTTTATATTAATGTCAGAAATTTTGAAAGAAAATTAAAAAACGATATTTCTTTAAAACTGTGATAGTTTGAGAAAAGAATCAAGATTCATTCGTTTTTAAAAGAGTGTAAACATCACATCTAGCATGATTGGACATGATATCTTTAATCTTTCGTAACTAAAATCATCTTGCGATTTATAAAACTTATTTAAAAGGATATTTTAGCTAATTTAGACAAACGAGAAATTGCAACCCAGCATGTTAGGGCACTATTTCTCGAATTTCTAAGTATTCAAAACATTGCCTTGCACCCCTTTTTAAAAGTTCCTTTTAATTAAATAGAACATGATTTTCAGTTTTAAAAAAATGATATGTTTACATATTATAAGAACTTATAATAACCTAGCTACTATGTACATGCTTTATCATTTCATGCAAGCATAGTATAAGTGATGGACAAGGATCTAAATTATCTAATATTTTAATGCATGGTCATGGATAACATTATTACATACAAATTATAACATGGAATATAATGAATTAAATAGTATAAATTGTATAACACATACATAACAACATTTCATGCAAACATATGTAATTTATCATAATTAACTAATTTTATGTGAATATAAAAAGCAAGAACAAAATGATGTATAAAATTTAACATATTATACAATATCAAATAAAAGTGAGTCGAAAATAAGCTATTAAACGTAAAAATATAAAATGGCTATTTAAAAATAATATAAAATGATAAAGTGAACCCTTTTTAAAACGAAGAATGCATATGTAAAGATTATATTTAAAGCAAAATAACTTAGTATATAAGAAAAATAATGTACTAGATATTACTATATATTTTTAAAAGAAATGAAGAATGTATTAATAAGTAATAATATATATTTTGTAAGGTAATATAGGAACTATGATAAAATATAATGTATAATATGATCTATAAATAAAAATATATAATAATATAGCATATAGCAATAATAATATGCGTAATAAAATATTTGATATAATGTAAAGAATATATAATAATAATTTAATATGTATTTTCATACTAAAACATAGTAAAATGGTTAATACATATAGGAAAACTCATAATATTTATAAATAAAACATATAATAACATAATATAATTAGTATGTAATAAAATATATAATATGAATAGTATAATATTTAGAATATATAACAATAATATAAAATATAGTAAATAAAGATATAATATAATACAAAATAAATAATATATACATAAAATATATTAGATGATAAAAATAATATTTTATGATTGATATTTAAAAAGTAATATATAAGGTATTTAAAGCAAAAGGACTAAATTGGATTTAATTAAGAAATCAGGGTTAATTTGTAAAATAATAAAAATATTTGGATCTGATTAAAACGTTCATTAAAAGTCGAGGGACTCATTGGGTAATTAAACCCTAATTCTAAAAACGACTTCGTTTTCTGAATATACCTCGAAAATCTGTTGGGACTAAATTGAATTAAAATTAGAATACTGAGGTTAAATTAAAAAAAATAATTAAAATGAAATTATAAGAAATTAAAAGTTGAGAGGACCGATTGGATAATTAATGCATTTTGCAAAAAACACGCGGATCCTCTCTTGGTAATCGGGTCAACGCGTGGATCTTCCGTTGAAACGACGCCGTTTAAGTGCTTATTGAATTAAGCCAAACGACGTCGTATTACAGGGGCTATATAAGCCAAATTTTGCACCTAAAAATCATTTTAACATTCGGTTTTTTAAAAAATAAACGAAATCCTCTGAAAGAGGGCTCGAGGGCCGATCCCGGTGCTGTTGAACCTCCGTCCAGGGGTCTTCTCACGCGCTCGCGCGCCACCACACACGGTGGTCGGAGGGTAAAAAAACCTTCACCCTTTTCAACGAAAACCAGGTAATCCCTTTCCCCTTTTACTATTTGTAATATATATTAAAAATAATCACCTTTGCACTCAAGTAGCTACTGGTACTGTAAGTTAGTAATAATGTGCTCTGTTGAATCTGTATGTATATTTCTCTCTGGAAAATCATGTATTACAAATCAGAAAAAGATGGGGTTTTATAACCCTTTGTAAGTGATTTACAATCTGGGAAAGAAATCTTTTGATTTCTTTTCATATTTTGCCTCTGTTTTCTGTTGTGGTTTTTTCATTTTGCAGATGTCTCGCAAGGAAATCAGTGAATCAGGATGATTAGGCTATTTCTCTCTGGAAAATCATGTATTACAAATCAGAAAAAGATGGGTTTTTATAACCCTTTGTAAGTGATTTACAATCTGGGAAAGAAATCTTTTGATTTCTTTTCATATTTTGCCTCTGTTTTCTGTTGTGGTTTTTTCATTTTGCAGATGTCTCGCAAGGAAATCAGTGAACCAGGATGATTAGGCCCTGATGGCGATGGTGCTGGCGCTGATCTGCTTTCATTCGGCTTTAACTACGACCAGATTCGAGGCCGAGAATTACGGCGTCGATGGGGGTAGATGGAACGACCGAAGTTGAAAAGGCGCAGTTTACGGCGCGAAGTTTCTGGAAACCCTAGGGTTTCCAAATTAGATTTAGGTACTGGGCCTTACTAATTTGAGTCTCTTTGGGCCTTGTACGTTTTGGGTTAAGGGTGTATTGGGCACCGGGTTTTGGGTAGTTAGGTATGTT
Organism: Gossypium arboreum; assembly: GCF_025698485.1. Classification (NCBI taxonomy): domain Eukaryota; kingdom Viridiplantae; phylum Streptophyta; class Magnoliopsida; order Malvales; family Malvaceae; genus Gossypium; species Gossypium arboreum. The sequence continues at coordinate 7,676,694 of NC_069081.1, forward strand.
GGGCTTATGGGTTAAAAATGTGAGCTACGGTATTGGTGTTGGGTCTGCTGGGTTATTGGGCTAGTTTGTAACTGGGTAGTGGTATAGGTCTTAGGTATCTGGGCTTATCAAGCTTTGAAGCCCGTTTATTGTAAATGGACTTGTACAAATGGACTTTATTTATTTATTAATTTAATTCCTACAAGCCCGGGTAAATTTGGGCTATTATAGTCATGAAATTTTAAATGGGAGGTCCTTAAATGATAATTAAACCATTGTATAACTTGTTGAACAAAAATGGTCTTGGTTGGGTAAAATTTGAAAGAATAGTAAAAAGGGCATTTTGGTCATTTATGGGTAAAATGAATTAAAAGACAAATTTTAAACCCCAAATGTGTCCCTTTCTTCTTTCTACAGAAGAATGTACCAAGAGCAGCCATGTTTAGGGTTTGGCCAAGCTTCTAAGCTTAATAGTAAGTGATTCTGAGCTCTGTTTTTAATGTTCTATGTATTTTTGAAATCCCGGTAACATGATTTGCTCATTTCTACCATTATCTTGAGCTAGGATTTATGTTTAAAAATTTACCCATGAATGATATGCATGTATTTTGATGTTTAATGGTAGAATATGAAGTTTGAAATTGTGTTAAACAACTTTTGCTAAGTGATTTTACGTGAAAACGAGTAAAACAACATAATCGATAAAAATGCCTAATGTTCATAAGTACATGTTAGAGTGAGAATTTGATGTTTCCATAGAAGGAAAAAATGATCAGAATGTCATAAAACATAAGAAAATATGAAGAAGTTTAATTTCTGAACCTTGGGGCAAAAGTGAAAATATGTAAAAGTTTAGGGGTCAAAATGAAAATTTATAAAAATATGATTTTTAGATCCATATGAATAATGTGACTAATTAGTAGGCTAAATGTGATACTATAGATCAAGGAAATCGAGATTTGGGCTTAAATCAGGAAAATATAAGGTTATGAACTAGAATGGTAAATTGTCATTTCTGGATCCGAGGTAAGTTCGTATGGTTAAATTATTAAATTTTAATATTATTTTATTAATAGTGATTAATATTTATGTATATTAATTGTTGAAAATAAGTAAATTAACGAAATTGAACTGAGTATTTCGGAGGAACGAAACGCAGGAAATGAGTACGATCGTTCAGTGAAAAAGATGAATTGACGGTAAATTACCCAAGTAAATTGAGATTCAGCATTTGTTGCGAATTCTCGTGTTTGCTTTCCGTTTAGCTCTTACAAGCTTCCTTTAACTAATATGAATTTTAGTTAACCTTTTTGGGGTTTCATTCACTCGATGAGCTTGATAGCCTTCTAAGCTTGTTTAGCACTTGTGTGCTTGATTAGCCTTCTAAGCCTGCTTAGCACTTGTGTGCTTCAGTTTAGCACTTGTGTGCTTCATTTAGCCTTCGGGCTTCCGTTTAACACTTGTGTGCTTCAGTTAGCCTTCGGGCTTTCGTTTAGCACTTATGTGCTTCAGCTAGACTTCAGGCTTCAGATTACGATGTACTCAAATCCGTAAGCCGTTCCTTGAATGGACAAGTTGGTAAGTCGTAAATGTAACGTGTGGAAAAAAAATGTAAGTAATATTATCATTATTATTATTAATCTCCATTGTGAAAAATGAGTAAGGGATCTATGAAATGGTAAGTTCATGATAGTTGGAAATGATCTTATGATAGTGATCATTATATTGTACCAAAATAGATCTAGATAGTAGCATTGGTCCGAATTTGAAAATCCACTAAAAATAGTGGAAATTGAGTTATAAGCTTAGTAAAATATGAAATTAAAGCTTAATGAGCCTAGTTTCACACAAAGGAAACGGTGAAAGAAAAAGAAGTCTGTATCATGAGATATTTGAATTCTTGTGAGACAGAGTCGGATTGATTCTAGACTCCCCTGTCTCAACTTTTGAAAATCACTAGAAATTGTAAAAAAATAATTATGAGTTAAAATTCATATGAATAAAATAATTAATGAGCCTACTTTCAGGATAAAGAGACAGAAACATTATTCGAGTCTCGTACTATGAGATAATTAAATTTTAGTGAATAAAGGTCGAAGCTATCAAACAACAAAATAGGGGATATTTTAAATAATAAAATGTAGTTATTGGATAGACCAAAAATTCTGAAAATTTTATGGTGGAAATATATATGAGTCTAGTTTCTGGAAAAATTTACAAATCTTAATTTTAATTTTCGTAGCTCCATATATAAATGTTTTAATGACTATGACTCAAGAAAATAGCTTAACCAGAACATGTGTAAATGTACAATTGGGATAGTTTTACTATGGAAAGCATGTTAGTAAATTGCTTATTATTTTCATGCGAGCTTACTAAGCGTAAAACTTAACCCATCCTTTCCATTTCTTTTAGTGTTGTCAGGTTAGCTCGAGGTTGGAGATCGTCGGAGGCAGCATCACACTATCAAGCCAACACCTTGAGAGTATAAACAAATATGCTAGAATTATCAAGTGAGTAGCATGTATAGGGACCTAGTTTTATAACATGTGTTATTATAATTTGGCCAAATATATTGGTCTTTAGTGAGCTAATGATTCTGACTTATAAATCTAGTTATTCATGTTATGTCTGATATTGGTGATGTGCATATGCTTGTTTGCCATGCATGGTTGGTAATATGTTATGTGTTGTTATGAGAATGCCATGCTTGTTTCTTGATTGTGGATATATATAATTACTCAAATATGCCATGTCAATTGCTATGAAATGTATAAGTGTATGTAGGTAATTAAGGGTGATAATTGGCTTGGAAAATAGCCTTGAAATTGTCCACACGGATAGATACACGGGTGTGTGTCTAGGTCGTGTGTGACACACGGCTTAAGCACACGGGTGTGTGCCTTGGCCGTGTGACCCTAACTTGTTCATGACCAAATGGACAGAGAGCTCCATGGGTACAGGACACGGGCGTGTCCCAAGCCACACGGACGTGTGTGACCACACGGCCCAATCCACACGGGCGTCTGACTCTCCGAAGAAAGAAAATTTAGTTAAGTTGCCCAAAGATTTTCAAAGTTCTTGGTTTAGTCCCGAACCACCTCAATGTATGTTATAGGTTTCGAAGACCTATATAAGGGACGATATGCATGTGTTCGAGATGTTTTAATTTTTGGTGATAATTTTGTGGTTCTGTTTTTCATGTTGTGAATGTTTAAGTCTGGTAACACCTCGAACCCTATCCCAGCATTGGATACGGGTGAGGGGTGTTAAATAGTTGAGCTCCCCCAAAATCGACGATCAATATACATTTACATCGACGGACGAGACTAACTATATCCCTTGATTTTAGGGATTTACAAGATATGACATATCAAATCTAATCTGATCTTTACAAGATATGATTCTATCAATCTTCTAAGATTAGTTACCAAAATAGCCCAAGTTGTCATATCTTCATTATCGAGCCAATCAGGCTTCAATCTGACAGGCTTCTCCAATAGGTTACCAAATTAGGCCAGTTCTTACTGGCCAAATGATCCCATCTACATAATAGAGATCCATTGGATGTATTTGGTGCTATGGTCACAAGCTTTGAACTACAGCCCGTGACATTCTCCCCCACCCATTCTCGTAATGTGTAACGTCCCCTAACCCTATACCGTCACCAGAACAGGGTTACGAGACATTACCAGTCAGTACAGTCCAATTTCGGTCATTAATTAAAATAAATATTCACACACATCCTAGTTTTAAGATGTCGTCCCTTTAATGGGCCCTCGCGGTCCAATATGAACAGTAAATTCAATTCGGGACTAATTTAGAATCACTACGAATTCTTAGTAAATTTCAAAATTCATACTACATACCGTTGCCAACCATAATTTACTCATTTCATCAATACTTCTATAACCTAAATGACTCTCATAAAACGTCCTAGGTACATGCCATTATCAATATTCAACATACTTTACCTTAATGAATTCGGGATCGTCTTGGGATGCTGATTCAACATACTATCTTTACTTAACTCACAGCACGAAACAAACAAACGTGATTTGAGTATGGTATACTCAGGGTATTTCTATAATTCAACAATTAATAATATAACAAATACTTAAGATCATAATAATAATTACAATTATTCAATTATTTATTCATAGATAAATTTCAACTACTTACCATATAAATTTTATACAGTTCATATAATAAACGCAATAACATAATTGTTCAATTCTTAAATAAATCCATTACTATTTACTCCGTTCTTTCACTTACTATTCGGTATAGCTTTCCTTAATTTACTCACAATTCAATATCATTAAACTATATTCAACTATATACTTATCAATCATATTCCATTTTAATTCATTTCAATAACAATCAATTTCATTTATATCGTATCAACTTACTATCCTCGATAGCTTTCAGATATATACATACGATTCATATATCTCAAATCACATTTCAATTCATCAAGTGGCATCATATATCATCAATTCGAACTCCAATCATTTCATGAACCTTTGGTTCATATTTTCAATTCATATCTAAATTTGCAATTCTCAATTCAATTTCTCGTTTCATTTCAATAGCTTGATCAATCAAATTTATTCGATTTATCTTTCACTTATTTACCCTATTAACAAACCCGGACTTTGACGGATACAGTTCCAACCCAAACACACCAAGACGGCACATTGTGCCTAAAACGGTACATAGTACCTAATCAGTATATGACACATAAAGTGCCTAAAACGACACACGAGGTGCCTGATACGACACACGAGGTGCCTGAAATACGACACATAAAGTGTCTAATTGATAAAGCCGGCAAATCCGTACACTTCCGGATCTTATGGCATGCCAATTATATCCGACTCACTTGACTAGTTAATAGGGTATTTCATTCACTTTCTCAATTTAATAATTCTTTCATCAATATACCATTCGATAATCACATATATTTACCCATTTTCACAATTCATACAATTTCATTCAATTCAACAATATATTTCAATTATTCACATTAATTCATAATTCAATACAATTCAATTCACTTTTCAATATCAAATATTCAAATATCACAATCTCATATATTCATATCAATTTCCTCATATTTCCATTCAATATATTTTTCAATATAACATTCATTCAATATTCAAATTTCTACATAAATCATGTATATTATATAATTCAATCAATATAAATTCAATCAAATAATTTCAATCAATATAAATTCAATAAATTCATCGCATACCAAAATCAATCCATTCCAATTGTAAAACATCATAATTCTAACACTAACAATTGCAATATGTATATAAATATAACAAATAATAACTAAGTTTGGATTATAGAAATACAAACCGTAATTTTCAAGCTAACTCCCATTGACTTTGTCTTGTCCTTTCTTAGCCGAGATTTCCGGTACCACATTGACTACGAAATTAATACAATTCATAGTCATTAATACGTTACCAATTCGTATCTTGAGTTACAGAATTCTAAATTAAGATCCGCTAATTTTTCCTGAAACTAGACTCACAAATCTTCTTACAATAAAATTTTCAGAATTTTCGGTTCAGCCATTAAGTACAGTTTATTCTTCAAATTCACCCCTATTCTGCTGTCTGACAGTTTCGTCCCTTCTTCACTAAAAATTAATTATCTCATAGGAAAGAACTCGGATAATATTCCCGTTGATTTCTCCTGAAAATAGACTCATTAGGGATTCTAAAAATATAACTTTAAGCCTATAATTATTTTTCTTCAATTTTTGGTGATTTTCCAAAGTCAGAATAGGGGAACCCGAATTCATTCTGACCTTGTCTCACAAAATTTATTATATCTCATAATTTACAATTCAATTTCTTATATCGTTTCTTCTATAAGAAACTATACTCAATAAGATTTAATTTCATATTTTATTAATCTTCTAATTCGATTTCTATAATTTTTTATGATTTTTCAAAGTTAGACTACTGCTGCTGTCTAAAACAGTTTTAGTGCAAAATGTTGATTTACTTTAATTTCAATTTAATCCTAACTAAATTCTCTTACTTTTCTATCTTAATTCATACTTTATTTCTATTCAAATTTTGTCCAAACTCATACTTACCTATTAAATTTCCAGCATATTTTCATAATTTCGAATTTATTTCCATTTAATCCCTAAAACTCAAAACTTATAGCTTAGTTTACGATTCAATCCTTTATTCAATTCCAATCAAAATTTCTATCAAATAAACCCCCAATTCCATCATTTTATTCAACATGAACCAAACTTAGAAATCTAATGACTTTCAAAATTTCTACTTAAAACAAGTACTATTTATCTCTAGGATTCCAAAAAAACTCAAAAATCATAAGAAAATGGGCTAAATTGACTTACCAAATTAACTTGGAACCTTTAAAACCTTATTTTCCTTTTTCTTTTCTTTCTTTCTTTCTCCCTGTTTCTTCTCTGTTTCGTTTCCTGCTATTCTGCTTTCCTTCCTTCTTTTTATTCTTTTGTTTCTTTCCTTTATTTCCTTTTTATTTACTTTACTTTTAATAATAATAATTTAATATATATTTTAACACATAAAATCTCGATTTTTATGTTTATGTCATTTCACTTAGGACAAATGGCATAATTTCCATTTTGGTCCTCTTCATTTTCTTTTAATCTACAATTTAACTTTCATCCTTTATTCAATTTAGTCCTTTTCTTAATTACTCTTAATTAAATTAAATTCACTTAATTAAACTCTAATTAACCACTCATTTTACTTCGTAAATATTTTTAATAAATATTTACGAATCCATTTTTCAGAAACGGAGACCCGAAAATACACTTTTTCGGTAACGGTAGAATTCGAGTCATTACATAATGCCCTCGTTGTGACTTCCAAATGGCACTGACTTGATTCGCCTCGATCTCGTCTCGACGACTTAGCTTTTCCCTTCCTTCGGGACTTTGGCCTCAGCTTACGTCGCTTCTTAACTCGAACCGTCCTACTCGTTGCATTTACTCTGGTCAATCGTCCAACTTGCATCACTTGTTTTCCCGTGAAATTTGATGCACCACCCACCTCTCCCATAGGTGGAAGCCTTGTCAATGACTCGGCCAACTGCGACGCTTCTCTCGAATTGAGTCTCGTTGGTCCCAGTTTCACTATATTCATCGTAAATTTTTCCTCTAAGTTCGATGACAAACTCACCTCTTACTTAGGTGGAAGCCCCTCCGATGACTTACCAAGCTTAGATGTTGCCTTTCCTTTGACTACGACTTACTTTAGACAGTTCCGCAACTCATGCGGACCACGGCACAATAAGCACTTTACTTGCTTCTTTTTACTCATCTTTGCCCTATTGGCTTCGACTTTTCCCTTACTCGAACCAAGCTTCTTGGGTTCTTTGTCTACTCCATCATCCTTTTCTATAACTGACTTCTTCGGACACTTCTGCAACTTATACAGACCATGACATAAAAAGCACTCCACTGGCTTCTTCTCACTTTTCGCCTCCTTAGCTTCGACACTCTTCACGCTTGAACCAAGTACCAAGGCCTTACCCACCGGTTTCTCCTTAAGCGCGGATTTCTTTGGACATTTATTCAACATGTGTGGACCGTCACAGAGAAAGAATTTTAACTTGTCTCTTTTCTTGTTGGGTTTCTTCTTTCCAACTCGTGGTTTCCCATTACCACCATTGTTTCCGATGCCATTTCCATCATTTTCTTCCTTGTGATCCTTTTCACATACGCCCCTTTCCTCGAACTTAGAAGACCCAAGCCTGTCTTTCCCTAAACCAAGCTTGACCACGGATTTCGCTACCGTTATGGCTTTTGACAGCTTTTGGACACCTCTTTGTTTCACATCCTATCTGACCCACAACTTCAATCCATTCTGAAAAGTAAGTAATGCTTCTTTCTCGGTCACATCTGAAACTTGGAGCATAAGTTCCTTGAACTCTCGAACATACTCCTCTACTGTGCCCTGTTGCGTTATCTCCAGCAACTTTGCCGAGCTTCTTTCTCGGCAAATTCTGGGTAAAATTGTCCTTTCAACTCACATTGGAACTCTTGTCTCATCCTAATCTCACCTTGCCTTTTATCTGTGGTCCTGCCTCACCACCATAAAAGCGCAATATTAGTAAGAAACATTGAAGCAATGTTTACCTTAACTACATCATCCATGATGCCTTTGGCACGAAAGTAGTTTTCTATCCTCCACAAGAAATTGTCTACATTGCATGCAGACCTTGTCCCCACAAACTCTTTCAGCTTTGGGATATCCTCATTACTAAGTGCTGCACTTGACACTTATTTCCCTACGGCTGTTCAGCACAAGGCCAACTCTCCCTCGAGCTCTTCTATTCTTGTACTCAAAGCCATCGTCATATCCATTGTTTCCTCTTTCAAATCCATCATCATGGCCTTTAGAGCATCGTTCCTCTCCTATAGCTTATCCCTGTGTGAATTAAACAACTCGTTTACCTTATCCATGGTGGAATCAAGGGACATCTTTACATAGTCTCTGGACTGCTCCTTCCAGTTGTCTATGCGATCTTCGACCCCATTGAGTGCCGCCTTTACGTCCTTCATAGATCCTTCGAGTTTACCCACACGTTCCTCTACTACTGACAGTGTCTCCCTCAAAGACTTTCTGGCCCACCTTTGTTCAAATTCTTCTTTCGACATCCCAATAGTACCTTCGAACTAATAGCTCGGATACCACTTATCACAGGGCTAGATCTTTCGTCTCACGATCCGTTCATCCAAACTCATCTAATTCAACCTTAACTCAAGTGAGGATTCCTTAAGAACTCCTCCAAGGCACCAATTTTTATAATGGAAGCGATTTGTGCCAAAAAAAGCAACAAAAGAAAAACAGAAAGAATGCACACAAGGTGTTTGAGTAAATGCTCTCAATATTCTCTTATTTACAAAGAATAATGAAACAATGAATGGAGTGAGTACAAATGAGGGCAGGCTCTCTATTTATAGTTGAGCTCCCCCAAAACCGACGGTTAAGATACATTTACATCGACGAATAAGATTAACTATATCCCTTGATTTTAGAGATTTACAAGATATGTCATATCAAATCTAATCTAATCTTTACAAGATATGATTTTATCAATCTTCCAAGATTAGTTACCAAAATAGCCTAAGTTGCCATATTTTCATTATCGGGCCAACCAGACTTTAATCTGACAGGCTTCTCCAATAGGTTACCGAATCGGGCCAGTTCTTGCGGGCCAAATAATCTCCATCTACACAGTAGACCTCCATTAGATGCATCTTATGCAATGGTCACGGGCTTTGAACTACAGCCCGTGACACTAGTACTTTCCATTGAAGATGGTATAGCTACCCCTTCAGCTTTTTTCACAACAATAGTCGTTGCTTTAGTGGCAAAAACAAGAAGACGTAGACAACCAAAATCATGGTCATTTTGCTGCCCTTCATTTTTAATCTTTCAAGTTATTTAATTATATTATCTCATATTAAAAGTGATTGTATGAAAATAATACAATATAACTTAATATCCCACATTCATTCAACCATTAATTAGTTGGAGATGAATTTATATTTTTATTGATTAAATTTGATTTGATTTCTGAATATTTTCATTTTTCCATTTTAGTATTTCAAAATTTTTTATTCTAATTTAGTGTCTAAAGTATTATTATCATATATTTTTCAATCTATTTTACTAATAGACGTTTAAAAAATTGATGGCATGTCTTTCTTTTATAAAAATATGAACTTTTTATTATATATAAACATTTAAAATATAAAAATATATAAAAATCCTGAAAATCTAAAAATTCTAAAAAGTAATTAAATATTTTAATAGAAAATCAAGAATCATCTAGGTAATTCTTGATCTTTTATCTTCTTCTTCAACGTCAAAATTCATCTCATTTGATTTCATCTTCATTGAGGTAATTTTTCAATATCAAATCCTTCTTATCATCTTAACACCAAAAGATAAAAACCCACTAATTCCATTAAATAATTAACTATTTTAATTAAAAAAGTCTAGGTTACACTTTGAAAAAGGTTTTCTTTTGAAGAAGAAGAGAATATAATCCAATTATCCATATGCTTTATTTTTTTCAAATATTTAATTGCTAAAGCTAGTCAACACCCTTTTATTGTTGACATAAAAAAATAAAAAAGAGAAAATTCAACACAAAGAAGACAACCCATCTTATTTGGGTTTGGGTTTTTAGGTCTAGTGGTCTCAATTCTCCGTTTGAGAATTCGAATGATAAAAAGAAAGACACCGAAGATTGGAGTGTTGGAACTTCGTAAGTAAATTTAGTAAATCTATGGTTTTTGTTAAGTCTAGTGATAAAATAAAGTGAATATTTGAGTAGAGGAAAGAAAGGGAAGAGTTTGGTAGCGATATTTGCTGGAGGAGATCACTGCAGGAGTGACGACAATGGTGCGACAAGTTACCTTGCTCATTGTTTGTAGTGAAGAAGAAAAACTGGTTTGGGGGAAAAAAACAGGATACTAGTTTAAGGAAATTAATAATTAAGAAAATCATTTAATAATATAATATTTATTTTAGTAAAAAATTTTAAATTAAAATTATATTATAAAATGAAAAAAAATGGCAAGCGGCATGATCTAATTGGCCATTATTTTTCTTAAGGTCTATTACAAAAATAGACTAATAACTATAAAACAATACTCTAAGTATCAAACTGAGATAAAAAAATTTAAGTATTAAAGTAAAAATAAATATACTTTACGGGTTAAATTGTGAATTAAACCATTAAAATTTTATCATTACAAGCTATAGTAATTCTAAATAAAATCCTAAATATTTAAATAACAACAAAGAATGGAGCGAGTTTTAATTTTATTCAACCATAGCATTAAAGAACTAAATATAGTAAGAATCTCGCGAGAAAAAAGAACTTTTCACACTTCACACCATAAACTAATTAAGCCAGTCAAAATTTACATTTGAAAACTGTTCAAATTCGACCAATGATGAGATCATGCATGCAATCGACTATATGTAATTAGCTTTAATTTGAAATTTAAAGTTTTTTATTCTTCTTTTTAAAAGAAAATGTAGTGCGAATTTACTCTCCTCATGTAAACATCACTTAAGATCTTTGAAACAACACAATCTAATGTTAAAATTTGACTTCTCAAATGTAGTGGTAGGGAGTGCCTAATTGAATTCTCGATTATTCTTCACATCAGGTGAGAGGTATTACATCAGTGCATATTTTGCTTTCCCTTATTTGCACATCATTTTATAACTCAATATTGAGACATTCAATATTATTTATCAATAGTAAATCATCAACAACAAATTTTGTTGATGCAAATCAATATAGCAATAAAATTCAATTGCATTCTTATGCTTTAAATGTCACTAATAACTTTATAAAGCATGATGTATTGTATCATTCACTATTACTAATATAATGAGTGTATTGGACACATAAATAATTGATACTTCAAGACCATTGTTTTATAATATCATTGTATGATCATTTGTTCTTATTGGACGCTCAATCTTTAGGTCACGACAAATTTAATTTTTAGATATATATTCATCATAAAGTTTATCTACCGAATAATTATTGCTATTGAAAATTCTTCAAGAACTCCAAAGATATTTGACACATTAATATCAACAATGATGATAATAATCTATATGTATAAATACATTAATTAATAAAAACTTTTGAACAAAATCATATTCACATTTAATATTTTTCTCATTAAACTTGAATTTTATGCTTGGTATCAATATTATCAAATAATTTATATCAGTTGAATACAAATTCACTAGACCTAAATAAATAATTTTATTTAGTGTCAGACGATTGTATCCACAACAAATTAATCATTTTACATAACTAAAGCCAAGTGTCTTGTGAAAGTTTGTGTTACAAGTCAATTTTATATTTTATGACTTGTATTTTTTTTTCGTTATTATGCTAACATGTATTCCCCTTGGCTTTACACCTTCCGGGTGTTTGGACTTCATATCTGAGATACACTTCATAAGTTATAATAGAAGTGTTTATTTATTTTAATAACTTGTTCTCATCTCAATGCTTTCAAGTATATTTTTATTGAAAATCCCCACTTTTCCGTAATATTGAAGTGTTCTATGTATATTATCATTGTTGACAAAATATTCCTTTTGTCAGCTCCATCATCTTTGGTCATGACATAGCTAATTGAGATGTCTTAGTATATTCATAATTTTAGGTACCTAAACCTCTTACGGGATTTTATCAAAAATTATGTCTTGGTCTCTTCATGAGTACCCGCCTCCTTTAGCATGTGATCATCTTCATTTCTTTCTCCTTTCTTTCAAGAGTTTTTCATTTTATGGTATCAACTCGTTTACCATGCTTCTAGCATGCCCAAGACTTATTTTTATTACATTGTCCTTTTGGGACATATAATTATTTGGAGCATTTTAAATGGTATATGTATAAGCTAGTATATACAATCTCTAAATGTCATCACTAAACATGTGTGGCAAATAATTTTATCTTTCAAACTTTGTACACATAATACCAGTGATGAAAACAAAAAAAAAATGATGACATAATTATTTAACCAACTTGTCTCCCCTTAATATGGAGAAAAATTGCAACATGACAATACTTATTCAAAATTATAAATATATCACCCTTCAACTTTTTCACATATAATGAAAATTCTAAATTTGCTCAACTTTATACTTGATGAACCATCTTAGTGTGTTATAGTGGAACATAAAATAGATATTGTGCATCCAAATATTCTTAGATGAAATCTATTGGCTTATAAATGAAAGCCAATTCTTACGAGACAAATATTTCTTATATGTTAGCTTGATACAAATAAAATTACATGCGTACTATAAAGCTATTATTATATTAATTTTTAAACAATTAAATGGAGGCATAGTTTTGCTAACCATTAAGTGTAACATATATAATCATAGACAACTTAATATTATCCCAACTAAAATTACGAAAATAAAGCTTGAGATATATTGCAACAATGTTGTTAGCACAAATTGCATACTATAAAGATAGTGCACAATCAAATTATTTTAAGAAATAACATTGTAAATTTTGGGTTGCACACATGTGATACATGAGCTCATATTTTATTTGGTTATTATCTAAAAATGCAATCGACCTCTAACTCTAGCTGGTGTTAGTTCAATATTTTCTCCAAAGAACTAGTATTGATGACAATTATTAAAATATAACTTCTAATTCTTCAATAAAATCTTATAAATTTTCATCAAATTATTTTGCATCATTTTTTACTCGAGATGGTTTAACCGGTCATACCAACACTATGAACTTTTTTCCACTATCTCATATGCCAATCATAAAAGTGTAATATATTCCTTCGGGGAATATACATAATACAAATACATGAGTATCTCATATTATTTCTATCTATGGTTTTAATGTATAACACATAAAGGTTTCCTTCAATATATATCTTCTTGATCTGAAAAATAATATTATGTTTTACAAAATTTTTGCATCACAAGGAGGTAAAATATTAGCTCTTAAAGAGCTTTTTGCAATTTGATGCAATATTAGCTCTTTAGGAGTATGCAATCATTTTATTATATAACCTTAATGAATGCTTAATTTATTTTAAATAATATACACTTTTACACTTATTTCTACATGAATGATAAAAAATTTTATCTTCAAAAACTTTATTATTCATATAAAAGTAAAATGAATAGGTATAAACAAAAATATATATATATAACAAATAATAAATTCACATTACTAATATATCACTATGGTTAGATAATTTTTTATATATATACCTTAACCCAAAAAATACAAAATATTATAATGTCAAGAACTTTACAACTATAAATGTTTATATTAACGTTCACCTCAATCATAAAATTATCCAAACTGGGTGATATCCCAAAGTTCATAACAAGTAAGTACTTTTACTCCTATTCTGCAATAATCATATATCTTAATCAAAATTAAAATTAAACTAATCAATTCTATTAAAATGAACCAATAAAAATAAAAACATTTATCTCCACATAAAATCTCATTAACTAAATGCGTGAAGAGTTTTAAAATTCATAGAGTTACAAATAGAGAATTATATGAATTAAACTTCTTTTTAGAAATCAAATCAAATTTCAAAAGAAGTTGATTAAACTAACTTAGGTTATCATGGATGATAAGCAGTGACTATAAACATATTTTGTAATGACGAGTAGTCATTGATTCTAATGATTCTTAAACCAAACAATTTAATTTTAATGCTTGGATCCCAATGAAATTTTGACACAAACTAAGAACATATTAATTATCCTTGTATGCATGGTCAACTTTAGCATCATAGTAAAAAATTTCATCTTTTGCCGAATAATTATCCTCCATTTCATCATTTTGGGATAACGAAATTTATCTCAATATTATTTCCCCTTTTTTTAATGGATGCTTTGATAAAGTTTTACTAAATGCTTAAACATACGATAGGTACATGACCAATGCATTTTCATACCATATTGGTAGCATAAATTTTCAATAACCTTCGAATATTTTAACCACAATTTTCTTGTTTTTCCTTATTATTCTTTTTCTAGTGGTTAGAAGTATCACTATTATGATGTGAGCTCGCAATCAGTTTAGAATTACAAGTCACTCGAATGCCCGATCATTTCTAAACAGGTACTTGTTACGAAAGAAATAAAATAGAAATCTTGAAAACAAAGATTTATATGAGAAAAGAGCCTACGTTAAAGAACGTGACTCGTTTTCTAAACGACAATCAATTGGAAACAAGAATTAGAATCAAACAGACCTCGACCCGTTGTTTATAAAAGAAACAAGAACCGAAGGTATAGGAAATGAAGAAGAACGCCACAAAGCAAAAAGCTTTGACAAGTTTAGTTTGTGTGTTCTAAAGAACTCAAGAGAGAAATCTCACAATATGCAAATTCATTCATCAATCCCCAAAGTACAAATTGAGTAATTATTTATAGTCTATTCTTAGGCATAGAACAGCCAAACCAGCAATGAAGTTAAATTCCTTAATTATGCATGAATGCATGAAGCACACAAATAGTCACAAAACTCCCATATTGAATGTTGGCAATTAAATGGACTCTGGCTTGCCGAATGGTCACTTAAAATGAATGTGAACCCTTTGATATTTCGTCCCTTAAATCTGACGAATAAATATGTGAATCCTTAGGTCTTCCTTCTACTAAATTTAGACAATGAATGCTTGTGTCTTTAAATTTCCTCTCTATTGAATGTGTATATTCAAGACTGGAATTTTAAAAGCCACGTGGTTGCTAAAAAGTCACTTGTTTTTCCAAAGGTCATGTTTAGTTTCCATCTTGAATGCTTTATTAAATTCGTCCATTGAATCTCCATTGAATGATGAATTCTTTAATCTTCCCTCCATTGAATTCTGGTTTGGAGATGAAAGGTATTCAACAAAAGTAACCTGCAAAACATTATAAATAAAGCTTCAATTCATAATTTAAACAAACAAATGCATAACCGAAAAAAATGAATGCAACAAAAACAAACAATGAAACATAATTAAAAACACCACTATATTTATAAATGCAACAAAACAATCAATGAAAGCATAAATAAAATAACTTTATTTATGAATGTAACAAAACAATCAATGAAGCATAAGTAAAGAAAACACAACTTTATTTATGAATGCAACAAAACATTCAATGAAACATAAATAAATAAATAAAAACAACTTTATTTATGAATGCAAATTTGATTAAAAGGTAAATAGACTTAAAATGCTTATTGAGCAATAGATAAAACATTGCAAAGTTGATGCTTCTTGTTTAATTCAGATTGAAATATAGATTGTTCCAATTTGGCACAAATGGCTTGTAAGAAAACATTGAGCGCCTCTTTAAGCTTTCTAGCCCTTGCCTTCGTAATTGGTCCCATAGGTACGTACAAAGCATCTCCAAGTATTGGAACCTTCACGTTTGGAACTAAGGTCGTTCCCATGCTCACATCATATTATAACCACCATGATAACAATTATTAGTACGTCTCCAACCACATCCTCAATTACTACGACAATCACAATCTCTATATTTTGATTTTTCATAATTGTTATGTATTGTTACATTCACTTCAAGGAATAAAGACTTTTTCACTAGAAAGCATGAGATCATTTTAAAATACTTTTTAAAGTCTTTTTCACAATATTGCTACTGCAGGAGCATATAAGATATTTCAATCATAACACGCTTTAGAGAGTATTATTGTTTTCTAATTGTCAAATCATTCTTTCAAATTATTATGCAATTCAAGAGTCAAGAAGATTTTTCACAATTAGATATTTCACTTTTAATCCTTCATGTAGATGATGTTGGACAAAAACAATGATTTTTGCTTTGTCTATGTAAAAAGTCAAATTCGTTTATACTCACAAATCATGTGTGGCTCTATTAGAAATAATCTAATAGCCAACGTAGTTCATTTGGTAAATGTTACCAAATAAAATAAAAATTTTAAAATGGCTACTATTTTTAATCATATCAATAACATATGCTATGAAATATATACATATTTAAGCAAAAATATTCAATTTGTTGATACTTTAATCTTATTCAAAATCTTAGATCATAAACAAGCATACCATGAAATATATAAAACATAAATTCATACTTAAATACGAAAAAAATTAGCATCATTTTTAAAAAAATTTCATTAAGAATATTGAAATCTCAAAATCTTTCAAGCACGTATAAAAATCACCTACCTTAGGAGCCTTGCTTCAACAAGGATGTTATATGTCTAAATTACTTGTTCTCTAATGAAATAGTGAATACTATCGAGCAAGCTCATGCTAATAACATATTATGAAATAATAATAATACAAAGAACTCAAGAATAATAGATGGGAATAAGGGGAATTTCTATTACATTCCTCTTCTTTTTCATCATAATTTCAAGTAGTATACTCCTATACATATATATAGGGAGATTAGACTCCTCATTTTTCTAGTACATGAATAAGAAATGAGCTACAATGAGATGAAATGTGAAGAGTTAAGGAATATGAAAGGTGAAAGATTGATTATAATGAACATCCACTTAATAGCATTCATAACATGTAGACCTGTCCATGGGTCGGGCCACCTGGCTCGGCTCGAAGGCCCGTTCAAAAAGTAGGAGGGTTTGGGTAAAAATATAGGCCCAAAAATGAGCTTGAGCAAAAAAAAAAGGCTTGTATAGAAAACGAATCGGGCCTTGGGTAAGGCTTTTTTGGCTTGGGCTCGGCTCGGCCCAAAAATGCAAAAAAAAATATTATTTTTTTACTGCTTTCTTGTTGTTTCTTTTATCGTTTTGTTGTTATTTTCTTGTTGTTTTTTTTTTTCACTATTTTGCTACAATTTCACTATTATGTTGCTATTATTTTGTTGTTATTGTTTGGATATTATATAGCTCTTATTTTATTGTTAATTTTGTTATTATTTTAGAGTCATTTGCTTGTTAAGTTGCACCTATCTTAGTGTTATTTAAATATACATATTATTTTTAATTTATTTTTAATTGGTTGGAAAACATTTATTTTAATGTTTTTAGTATTTTGATGTATTATATTTTTAAAAATATTATAAAAATTAATCTTGGTAGACAGCCCAGGCCCGGGTTTTAGTATTTTTATCTAGGCCGAACTTGGACAAAGTTTTAGGTCCATTTTTTTGACCGAGCCCGGGCCTACCAAATGGGTTTAAAATTTTGATTGGACACGTCTAATAACAGGGTTAATTTTCTATTTTGGCTTATACATAAAATGTCAAATTAATAATTTAATGTCACAATTGGTAAAAAAACTTGCACTAGTTCTTCTCAAATTTGAAATTAAGCAAATTGACTCCTTTAAAAAAATCAAAGAAATTTAATACTGTCAATTTTGAAGTAAGCAGTTAAGGATAATTAATCAAGATATTAATATTTCCCATCAATTGTACAGGATTTTATTGGTATAATAAAAAAATTAGCCCTCAAAGTTTACACATTTTGTTAATTTGATTTTAATTTAAGAAATTTATCTTGCAATATTTGTGTAAATGTGTAAATGTTGAAGCTAAATTTGTTGAGTTTTTTTAGAATTAAGGTCAAAATGACAAAATATATAACCACCGAAGGCTAAATTTGTTACTATATCAATCAATATTCTGTACAATTGACGAAAAACATTTATATTGTGCTTAATTATACTTAGTTGCTCACTTTCGAAATTGATATAGATTAAATTGCTCCAAATTTTTTGAAAGGGAGCAATTTGCTCAGTTTTGAAATTGAGAAGGACTGGAGAGGCGTTTTTACTATCCCAATTTTAATGGATGGACTATTTTGCTCATCGATCGAATGTACAAGGACTAGTTTAATCATTTTTGAAGTAACAGGTTCAAAATGAAATCCAGAGTATAATACAAGGATTATTATGGTAGTTTTACCTAATAGAGAATATAAACTTATGTAAATCAAAGGCTATGAGATTTTAGTCTTAGGATATAAATAAAGAGGCGAAGAAGAAAATATTGGATGATAATTGATAGTATCATCATAATCTACAAAAATTTCTGGTACGAACTTTTTTACTCCTTTAATTTGACTAATTAATTAATGGAATTAAATTGTTAATCAAAAAATTCGCTCGCTATTTTTGACTTTAAGTTCACAATATTTGTCTAATTTCTCCAATTTAGGGTTTGAGTTTCATTCCGATTTGCTCTTTGCTTTTGGGGTTTGTTCTATCCAGTTTCATGCGAAGCTTGGCTTTTTGAGATCGTTGATATTCATTCGCAGGTAAGGTACGCCTGCGCTAGGGCTGCTTCTAATGAATTAAGTTTACTGCTTTTTGGTTTCTTTTATTTGTTTAACGGGGACAAATGATAGCAGGAAAGGGATCTTGACAAACAAATATTCATCTGCTAAGCTGATAACAAGATCTAGTAAGATGATTTTTTGATTTTTCAGCTCAGCAATATTGAATTTTCAGGTCAATATGATTTAGGATTAATACAGTTGTACTCTTTTTTCTTAAGAAAAATCCTTTAAATGGTTTACTGTATTGACTTAGCAAGTCAATTTTTAATTTAAATTTTTATATTTTGCAGGAGAAGCATTTGCTATAATCTGTGTGATTTGCACCACATATATAACATTTTTTGTGGTAATTTACTGATCGGAGATGCCTAGAGACTTGTCAAGATCACGATCTCGTTCACCCTCTTATCGACGTAGACATTCGCCCTCTCCCGCAGGGCATAGGTATGGGAGGAGGAGCAGAAGGGACAGAAGCCGATCGCCATATTCATCTTATTCTTATAGCAGGTGATCCCGTTTATATTAATACTATTTATGTTAATTTTGTTAACATAAAAGAAACTGTAAGGATTATTGTAAGAAAGATTGGGACTCTGAAAGTTGTCATGCGGATTGGAAATACAAATACTTCAAGTTTATCTGTACACAACCCATACTTGTTTGCATATATTTTGGTGTTCCCTCAACTTTACTGGAAAGAATGTCTAGTTTGCTTGTTGTTTACAATTATATTCTGTTTTGGAATCGCATCCTAGCCAAGAATCCAGTAAGGAGTGCAATTAAGTTAGTTGAATGTGCCAAATTGAAGTTGCTGCTGCAGTTGAGGATTGTGTTGGCAATTTGTACACCAGGTGCTTTTGGCTTCACTTTTACCATGCAGTTGAACCTTTTGGTTGTCTACATTTTGGCATGCGTGTGATATTTTATGTTCAGATGGCATCACGGCTTGACATCCTTGAGGACCTTCAGGATTATAGATTTATGTTTAATGACCACCATTCTTATTGTGAAGTGTTGCTGAATATTGAAAGTTGATGGTGTATTGCTCAACGTCTTCTATGAAATTATCAACATCTCAGTGGGCACCTGACATGTGAGGAACTGTTCTTTTACTTGTTAAAATGGAAATATGCTAACTACAAGTACATTTGGAGCAAAACATAGAGTTCTATGAGAGTTATAGGAAGCATGCCCTTCTTTAGGAAAAAAGACAGTTTCTTCCCATTACTTGAGATGGGAAATGAGCAGGTGATGGGTGTCGATGGGTTCCTTTCGTTGCTTGATTCTGACATTATCTACTTCCTGTCATAAAAGATGGAGCTCAATGCTTATCTTAACAATGTATGAGGTAACTGTATATGCTTTTGTATTTATTCTGCAAGGTGGTGAGCTGTCCGTGTTCTTAGTTAATGTAGCTAGTGATGCCCAAAGTCTATTGCTGTGGCTCAATAAGTTGTGTTGTTGTACAGACGGAAGAGTTGTTCTATTAGTCCACGCCGCCGCAAAAGTCGTTCTCCAATTACAAGGCGTCATAAAAGCCGTTCTCCTACTCCAAAGCGTTATAAGAGGCAAAGAAGTAGGAGTTCTTCATTGTCTCCTGTTCATAAATCATCTAGCCCAAGTCTCGGGTCAATAGAGCGCAAAAATGCTAGTGAGAAATTGAAAAAAGAAGAGGAAGAGAGGAAAAGGTATATAAAATATTATCTTCTTTATGCAGACTATTTTTGTTTTTCTTTTCATGGTTCTTTTAGATATCTTGATTTCTATCAAGTCTACTTGATTTTTGCAACATTTTCTAAATATATTGACTTTACTATCTTTGGGCCACAATCACATTGAGGTTTAGATTCTCTACAGTTCTGATTTATCGGAGGCTTCTATATTATTGGATAGTTTTTGTCATTGCCCTATGATAATTCCTCTGCTGAGGTGATATAGGAAGCCATGAAAGTCGGATCCTTTTTGGGTTGTCAGGTCTTGTCACTTGTGGAAATCAAAACTTATTTTTTGGCTTTTATTTTGGTCCTGTTGGGAAAAGAGTATTCAGTTGCATGTGCACAAACCCCTTTTCCTTCCCTCTTATACTGCATGTTACCTGTTGATGGACTATTTTGTACAGCAGAGGAAAATAAAAAGAAATACCAGAGAGAGAGACAGAGAGAGAGAGAGAGAGAGAGAGTTTATATGCTTACCATTGTAGAACATGCAAAAAGAAATTTCTGCCCTGTCTGAGTGTTTTAACTTTGTTGGTTTGGACATTTACGTGGATAGCCATTCTGACTAAATGTTTTTGACTTGAACCATTTTTATTCACCATCCATTAAAATGTGAGGATATCTATGAAAAGATGTAGTCTTGTAAAAAATGTATTTTGGTGCAAGGTTTGAAGTACTACGGTGATTAGTTATAAAATTGCAGTAAGTTACTTGGCATTCTTCTCCACAGGATTTTCTGAAGGAAGATACTGCTATAAGTCAACTTGTTATATTTGATGATCTGATTGGATGCATCTAATGTTCACCAGTTTTGAAACTCTTTTGTTTGGATCAGGTTCGATTAGAGGTATGCCTTAAAAGCATAGCATATTTTAGTGCTTTTGTCGTCATGAAGGTTAGTTTGCCCGTTTATCATAGTTCATGGTGAATCAGGAAAGTAAGTTAGTGAGAGAGAAAAAAAAATCAAAATGACTTTGTAAGCAGTTTTTATGTAGTGTTTGTCTGGTTTGGAAAGACGTTTGTAATGGATAGTTGCGGAATGCATGTGTCAATTTCTTGCTTGACATTATATTTTATTTTCCCAGGCGTCAACAGGAAGCAGAATTGAAACTGATAGAAGAAGAGACTGCTAAGAGGGTGGAAGAAGCAATTCAGAAGAAGGTTGAAGAGAGATTGAACTCAGAAGAAATCAAGCAGGAAATTCAGAAGCGACTAGAGGAAGGACGGAGAAGACTTAATGATGAAGTTGCTGCACAACTTGAGAAAGAAAAGGAAGCTGCTATTCTTGAAGCCAGGCAAAAAGAGGTAAAACTAAATATCAAAGAAAAAAAAGTCATGTGAATGCTGGTCTGTCGTTTGTTTTGTTATTCTTTTTTATGCAATGGATAGAGCAGGGTGAAGCTCTAGTCTAAAAAGAAACAACATGGTTTTAATTTTGAGTGAAGGAAAGACTGTTCTGGTTGTGGGACATGTTTGGTGTCATTTTGTAATGAACCTTGTTTGATAATTTGATACAGGAGGTAGCAAAAAAAGAGAACGAAGAGTTGGAGAAGATGCTGGAAGAGAACAGAAAGAGGGTAGAAGAAACTCAGAGAAGAGAAGCAATGGAGCAGCAGCGGAGAGAAGAGGAACGATATTGGGAACTAGAAGAGCTGCAAAGACAAAAGGAAGAGGCAATGAAGAGGAAGAAACAACAGGAAGAGGAAGAACGATTAAATCAAATGAAATTGTTGGGAAAGAACAAATTACGGCCAAAGTTGTCATTTGCGCTTGGCTCCAAATGATTGGTTTGGAGAAGGTGGTGTTAGTTGTTGTAATATGTTTTTTTGTTTCTTTTGAACTTTGCTTTTTTGCATTGTAATTTGAAGAAGATACTAATATTTTTTAGTGAAGTAGTTTTTGGAAGTATGAGAAATCTTTGCCACCTCCATAAGAAGAGTAATAGAAAGATGAGAAAAGAGAGAAGAATATAAAAATCAAAGATTGGTCCAACGAGGAAGCAAGGCTTCAACCAGTGGGTTCCTGTAATTACATTCCCTCGGCCTCTTTTCAAGTGTTCATATATACCAAGGTAATTGAACTTGATAATTTCTTGATAATTTGGTACTTAAATATTTTGGATTTAATTGGTCCTTAATTTTGGAAATCATAAGTCAATTTGGTGAACTTTTTAAGTACCTAATTAACACCATTAAAATATGTGGTATTGATTATCAGTAACATGGTGACATGCTATGGTTTTATATTTTGACACGTAGAAGAAAATAAAAATAAAAAGGTTAATATTTATTAAAGAAATTTTGTCACGTGTCAAAGTGTGAGGCCGCTACATGCTACCATGCTATTTTGTTTATTAGTTATTAGTGTCACGCCAGTTTTTTAATGGTAGTAATCAGGTACTTAAAAAAAGAGTAACCGATTTCTAAGTTTAGGTACCAATTAAGTTAAAAAAAATTCATGTATCTTCGAATATATTAATCTTGAGTAAAATTGAAGTATATGCAATTTTTGAAAAAAAAATTACGATTTTTGGGTTGATTTTTATTTATTTATTTAAGAAAATAGACTGATTTTGGAGAGAGAAACAAAAAATGTGTGTTGGACGCATTTTCAGCCAACGGTAACTTCTCCTAATGATAAAAAAGTCCAATGATAAATTTTTTTTTCCAATGGCTAGAACGGAGAGTTTAATTGCTATATAAACCTAAACCATTTTCTTCATTTTACATTCAAATCTCATTCTCCTAATTATCTCAATTCATCTATTCTCTCAAGTTTTTAGTGCTCAAGTTTTCATTCAATCTCTCTCAAAATCCGAAGATCGAATTTTTGAGACATACATACACAATTTAACTACGAAGGCACCGCGTGTTATTGAACAACACTTGTAAGAGGCAAGCTTCTTGCATGTGTCTCGTATGCTAAGGGGGACTAAATTAAATCCCACACTTATTAATGCTTTGGTGGAAAGATGGAGACTTGAGACACACACATTCCATCTTTCGTGTGATGAGTGTACAATTACACTCAAGGATGTAGCTTTATAACTCGGTCTACCGGTGGAAGGGTCAATTGCTACGGGGGCAGTGGTCATAGGTGATTGTTGCGACATTTGTGAGCAACTATTAGGCAAGGTGCCGAACAAGTTTTTTGGTAGTCGGATAGAGATGAAATGGTGGAAGAATATTTCAATTATATCGACAACTCCGTGAGTGCTGTTGAAAAGGAACAATACGCCCGAGCATTCATCCCAAGGTTAATTGTAGATCTTCTAATGCCCGATAAATCTTAAAATCTGGTACATTTAAGGTGACTATTACAACTCGCTGACTTAAAAGAAATGGGGCAACTCAGTTGGGGATCAGCTATGTTGGCGACATTGTATCGAGAGAAGTGTTAGATGACACAACCACAAAAATAAAATAAAATTGGTGGTTGCATACTCTTTTGCAATCATAGGCATGCTACCGACCACCATTTTTACGTCACTAAGTAAATGCCCTTTATTCTTTCCCACTTGTAATAAAGTAAAATTCATTTGATAATATAGTTATCATAATATTTTATTCATTATTATATTTTTGAAATAAAATATTATTTGAATAGGTAGAACAATGAGGCGAGTCATGTGGATATAGCGGACGAGCTCGAAGATATTCAACTATTGTTAGATTAACGATCAGAAGCTGATGTTAGTTTTTAAAATTTTAAATTATATAATATTTACGTAAGGATTTGAAATTTAATATTAGGTACTTCATAAAATTTATAATTTTGTACTATAGTTTGAATGGATCCCATACGCTAATTCGAGAATTCAAGAACGCATCTCAGCCGAATTTTTGGCCAATTGCAATATCCGGCACGTCAAGGTGCCATTGATAGTATTTGCGATGGCTGAGATGCAAAAATTTGATCGAGTGATGCACCAATTCAGGTTTAGGTAAAGTACTCCGCCATAACCCCAAAAAATCGAAGAACTGTACAAGGTTAACTTGCAAAGGAGAATAGACGAAGATTGGGCGAAAGTCCACGAGAAATATATCTACATTTGGAAGCATAGGTACAATTTCATACCTATGTGCGAACCAATTTTCGCACCGAATTTGATGACCTCTCTATTTACATAACATGGTTTAGACATCACGGTAAGTCATATCTACTGTCGGATGAAGAAAGGACTAGGCAATGTCGTCATAAGAGGCCAAGACGACCCCATATGAATCCCAAGTCGGGAGTACATGCCTCAATGGAGTCATCATTAGCTTAAACCCCACACATGACATTGATGGCTCCACCACCTCCTGGTTAATATGGTTCATATTATGCTGGTGCTTTCACTAACCCCGTTATTTTTACACAAGCACCACATTATGCACCACCATACCCGCATCAACCCCTTTTGTAGGTATATTTTTTTACACCACCTTCGTCCCCAACACCATATTACATGCCAATGTCGAGAACAGCACTGACATATCTGTCATCTTCGACAATCCCAACATTTTATCAGTAACACAACAACTTCATATGCGCATGGAAAACAAAGTGCTTGAAATCTCCCACTATAACAACTCGCTTTTAATAGTGTCAAAAATGGTAGTTTCAGAACATCATTTCTGATGAGTGAGTCCGCAAATATTATTATTTAATATTTATAAGGTTAGTATAAAGTTTAATTAAAGTTTCATCCTTTAATTTTTTCAATTGGATAGTTAATTAATGTACAATAATTAAATTATAAAATTGGTAAAAATTAATCGCTATGGATTTTTAATTAATCAAAGACTCAAATGAACAATTAAACCCTTTTAAAGTGACTAAACGATGATGAGCGGTTGTGGAGTTCACTAACTTGGATTAATTATGTTAATGTTTAATTATTAATCTTAATTAATTAAAGTTGAACATTAGTATAAATGGTAAAAAAAAGTAAAGTGGTGTCATCATTTTCTTTTCTCAACTGAACACATAAGAAACCTAAGAAGCCTTTGTTAAAAAGCTTCAACCATTCGACCCTTTTGTATGGTATGTTCAATCTAATCTTTTATTGTCATTTTTATGTTTTTGAGGTCATAAGAACTTGATTTAGCTAACATGTGTACTAATTTGTAAAATAGTTTAATTTTTCAAAAGCTTTCATTGATGAATACTTGATGAAATTGATGTTAACTTGTTAGATTTTAAGCTTAGAAGTGAAAAATGACTACTTTGTAAAGCTTAATTGTTAATTTTTGAACATAGGGACTAAAGTCTAAATATTTCAACATTGGTATGAAATTTTTGCAATTATGGATAGCAGAGAAACTTAGAAGGATGTAATTGAGATCAGTTTCAAAATTGAGGCCCAAATTTGAAAGTTATGGTAATTTTGGTTTTAGGGACTAAATTGAATAAAATGTGAAACTTTAGGAAATATTTGAAAAGTAAAATTGAACTATTATATACATATAACATGATGATATAAGATACTTGGAATTGATAAATTGAAATGAATTATCATATAGATCGAGATTTGAATCAATCAGACGATAATCGAGGAAAAGAAAAAAAATTATAGATTAGTCCTTGACATCCTTTTTTTTTTTTTTTTGCCAGGTAAGTTCATATGGAACTTACTATGTTATTTGTCATATGTTTGAATTATATTATAATGTCTATTGGTTGAGGTTAATTGTAATTTGATAATGTTGGCATATAAATGACTAAATCATAAAGTATAGAAAATATGATTATTATGAATAGATGCAATGTATTGAATGGATGTGAATTTTTATATGATTGAATGATATGTATATGATGATGTTACAAGACTTCAAATGATATGGAAGCAGTAAAAGTACCTGTGTGAACTTAGTAAACAATTAGGATACGAGCCATTCGGGTCCAAAAAGGAAATAGGGTGTTTGATCAGGGATTTATTTAACGATGTCTTGAGATCCAACATGTGTTGCAAATTCTCTGAAGCTTGTGTGAGCAACATCGAATATGTCAACTTGTGTGAACAACCCTGGCTTGAAGCTTGTGTGAGCAGCCCAAAAATGTTAGCTTATGTGAGCAAATCAGTCTCGTGTATCTGAATTCATTTTTCTATAGTTTTTCGGGAGAAAATAAAAATGAAAACGTATTAAATGGAAACAAAATAGTTGAAATGAACGTAAGTGAATGGAATGGATTCTTATGAATGTGAATTGAGCATTATAGTTTTGCTATGCGAATGAACTAATCTATATGTTGTTGTTGTTGAATTGCACTTGTTAGTGAATGGATGCCAATGGACGTCATGTGCTATACCATTGAGTTCAATTGTTTAAATTGTTATAAATGTCAAGGTAAGTTAAATAAATTTCATATGGACTTACTAAGCACCCGTTATGCTTACCCGTTACTTTTTATTTTCTCTATAAATTGTTGAATGCGGAACCTATTGGTTGGATCAACTCGAAGACCACACTATCCTACCATAGACTCGATAGTCTTTTGATAATTTTTAGTCCGGTTATGTAGCATGTACATAGGTGCTTATATGTTTGTATACTTTGAATTGATAATTTAGTTTAGACCTTGATTAATGTTGAATTTGGTATGTTAATGCTCATAATTATGCATAATTTGGTAATGTGTTGAGAACAATAAATGGTATTCAAATTGACATAATTGAGCTTAAAATGACATAGCTGAATGTTGGTGTGAATGGTTAAAAGCATGATTGTATAGGTGAAATTTGAATAGGCTAAATTAGTATGTTTGGTGGCAAATTGTGGCTTATTGGATTGATTGATTTTAGAAATAGTTAAATGAATGTTTTGGTATGTGTTTTGGTTGGTTTTATGCAGGTTTTAGTGTACATTTAAACACCATATGAGTTGATTGTTAAGGTGGCATGAAATAGGCACCAAAATGCAAGTTTTTGACATTTTTGGCACAGAGGTATTGATACCTTAGGGGTATCAATACATTGGTGATTGTTCTTATTTTTTCAAACACTGAACCTAAAAATGGTATCAATACGAGCATAAGGTATTGATACCTTGACAAGGGTATTGTGTTGGATTCGGTGCCCTAAGTGTAGCATTTTCATCTAAGCACACTTGTAATTTTTCGAACAGATTAGTTAATAAAATTATTCACGAATTACATTAATACTTTTTATATTGTCCTCACATGGTTTTTGCACGCAAAGCAAAATGGAAGCAAATGTTGCTCATTGGTTGTCTAATGCTTAAACTAATACTGAACGATATCACGTGGTAGGATTGTGTACAGAAAGACAACTTGTATTAGTAGATGAAACTAAACATGTCCTTAGTCTAATAAAAAATGAGCAAACCGATTGAAAGACTAATATGTCGTCTATCAAGTCCAATTGGGGAGATGTTTTGTCTTGGACATCGGAGCCTCAAAAGATAGAGATATAGATATGACCAACTGGATTGACAGTACATCAAACTGGAACCAAGAATAATGGATCCTAAATTCTTTTATGGATTTATTCACTTGTGATGTTTATAATGTGGCATACCTAAATCCTGAGTGGGTGACGGACTATGTATACGTGACTCGTACACTTTGATGTAAGTAAAAGCCCAAGTTTAAATAGATAAGGAATCGAAAGCTGGTGCATTGGGTGTATGAATTCTACAGTATGTAGCATCATTCACAAAAATGGAATTCATAGCTAGATACATGGTTAAATTATATCCTCTTATTGGCATTACATGGTTGATGAAAATTAAATATGGCCACGAGTTGTTCTTCTTTATGATGAATAACTTGATTACTATTTGATAGTAATTGACTTTTCATGAAGGAAGATGTAATTGTTACCATGAGATAAAATAGGATTATATTGGGAGAACGAATATTATTCCAAAGAGAATAAAGATATTCTATGAGGGTAACACACTTATAACAAGGTTATTGGACGAGCACTATTGCTTTCGTAATGGTATGCCATTGGGGAGAGCTCAGTCATGATACTAAAGTGGAATGAATTCGTGACTAAATGAGTTTATAATTAATAGACGAAAAGCTAGAACTTAATTATAAATCATTTGAGCCTCAAATGCATATATCCAATCGGTCCCTCTGCTAGCTCGTTGAAACCAAAAATGAATTGCATGTTGAATCAAAATGAGCACAATGAATAGAATAAAGAAATGGAAAACATTCAGAAATGGTTATGGTTTTCTCTAAAATGGAGAAATGGAATCATTTGGAAATGAATGTGTTTTTCTCAAAATGAATATGAGAAATGATTTACTTGCAAATGAGCATGGATTTCTCATAAATGATTGGAAGAATGAGTTTATGTTTTCGATCTATTTTAAAGCCTG
This sequence comes from Gossypium arboreum, assembly GCF_025698485.1. Lineage (NCBI taxonomy): Eukaryota > Viridiplantae > Streptophyta > Magnoliopsida > Malvales > Malvaceae > Gossypium > Gossypium arboreum. The sequence continues at coordinate 7,705,582 of NC_069081.1, forward strand.
AAAACAAAAATAAACCATTTGGTCATAGTGAATAAGTTGAACAATTAAATATTAAATATATTTTCTTGAAATTTTACTAAGGGTAAAATCGTCATAATGTTACAGGGGGTAAAATTGAGATAAAATAATTATTTAATATAAATATTGAAGTTTATTTTTGGGAAATGAAAAAACAAATATTGTGTTGGATTAAATTATAAAGTATTGGGTAAAAAGCTCAGGAAGTACTTGTAATTGGACCTGATATGGAAGAGGCCCAAAAGCCCTTTATGTTAATAGGGTGGATTGCTAACCCTAGTTAATATTAACTAGGGTTGTCGCCACCAATACTCCTAATTAGACAAGTAGTTCGTTTTTTAATATATATGCTAGATTAAAGAAAAGAAGCCCAAGACAAGGCCTTTGGGCCACCCAATATACCGAAAACACAAGAGACAAAATATTAAACCCAACTATTTACTCTAGAACGCTTCATTAAGCATAGAGATTTGGAATTCTAGGAGCTAAGAAATTAATACCAGTATCTAAAAACAAAAAAAATTAGGGGAAGAAAAACCTTTTAGTTTCTAAGATTAAACACCCAGCAGACAAACCAATCTTTTGCTCGCCCTTCTTTCGAAACAGTAAAAGTTTTACCCCGGTGCCTCGAGCTAGCACCGATCTTTTTCAACCAACTACTTTGGGAATTTTGGAACACCATTCAACTCGAAAAACTCCAATTTCAGTTTAAGCCCTTCACTCGCTAACTGGTACACCACTCCGTTTGCTGATCTATGAATATGCACAAAAGTATAGATCTGAAAATCTCTACTCATCTTTTTCATGTCTTCAATATATGCTAAAATTTCAAAGATGTCATCCTCATTGCTTTTCATTTTCTTAATCACTGTGAGGGAATCCCTTTCAACTTCTAGTCTCCTTAAACCCAGATCTAAGCACAACTTTATGGCCATGTGCAAGCCACTGCTTCCGCTGCAAAAGGCGACAGGATCCTCTCATAACAGGTGATTTTTGAAGCAATTACAAGTAGTTTGTTTTCCTAGTTGAAATACACTTTTAAAATTCAACAAGGGTTCTACTTTCTTTTCTTATAAATAGATGACACTGGTAGAGCTATTTACACAACTTTCAGATATCGTTATTCTACCAGAAAATGGAGAGACTTTAATTCTTTTATAATTAAATAAATTTTCATGAATAACGATTTTGTTGGTTTTTATTTGAGAAAAAAATTTTTCTTTCCACATAAAAAAAAAGAATTTCTAGTTCTGTGTTTTGATTCAATTGGTTCAAACCCACACTCAAAGCAATTCGTGTTACAAGAATAACGTTGAAGATCAATTGGTTAAAAGTCAGAACGACAAGGATCCGTTTATCGAAAACACATATATGATTTCGGTCTAGGATTTATTGTTATAAATATCATAAACCAGGTAGGTTTTCAAAATTTTAATTTTCCGTTGTGCAAAAAAACTATTTTAAAACCAGATTTTTTCCAACATATCGGTGCTTTAGCTTTGGTATCAATATTTTCATTTTTATCTCCATTTTTCTAAAACGTCAAAAGTCGAAATGGTATTGATACCTTTATGGGATATCGATACCTATTCTATACACTTTGAATACATTACAATTTGGTCATTTTTCATACTCGAGTCTATAAAAGAGCTTTCGTAAGCTCGATTTAGGCTTGAATTTAATTATATCATAATGTGAATGTGTTTAAGATATGATGGAATGTTTGAATGGTTTATTTACAGTGTAATTGACGGTATTTGCTTTGACGACAACTGTAGTATCTTGTAACTCAAGCTCGACAATCGAGTCAGGCGAGGGGTGTTGCATGTAATAGTATCAAAGTTATGGTTTAGTCGATTCTAGGAATAAAACATAATGCGTACGAGTCTAGAAATACATGCCGCAATAAACTGTGATAGTTTAATGCTTTCCGGTCCAGTTTAACTCTATTTTTCTTATAAATAACCATGTCGTCCAAAACAAATCATGTCGTATCTGACGAGGTAGATAGTAATATCCCAACTTTCGATCAGGGAGCCAGTCATAGTGTTCTGATCCCACAAATGCCTGGAAGTGAGGCAAGAGGTGACTTTTTTCTGAATGATGAACAGCCGATCCAAGTAGTTTTTGAGAGCTAACCCTTTAGCTCTGCAACCTTAAGGACAACCTCCACCCTCGATCGTGCCTCTAGTGGCACCCTTTTGTCCTCTGAATCCTAATACAATATCATTATGATATCAACCTATGTAGCTAGAACCTATATTTTGTATAGAATACCTATGGTGTGTACGACTCCAAAGACTTCTACGCCATTCAATTTTGACCTGTATTACATGTCCCCTATCAGAAATGATGCATATATCGAGTTGTGACACAACATGTCTGTTCAAGTTAGTTAAGAAGAAATCCCAATCATTAGTGGATTTTACTCCTGTTATTGCAAAAGTTATTAACAGGATTTTTGGTTAGCATCTTGTGCAATATCCAACAACAACCGATGATTATATCTCCTGTACATGAATGTGTCGTCAATTTATACTAATGACTTATAGTACCAAAATGCTACGATACATTGCTTGAATGTCCAAAAAAATGATGGAAAACTCTTTGCCCATGAACCAAATGGTTGCGAAAATATGTAGGTTTTTTTTACAGATCAGTTATAGAACTTAGGGCATACCGATTCAGTACTTGACACCATTGCCACAAAATCATTATATAATTTATCCCACCCATTATGCATCTTTTCTATAGCCTTCTGTTTTGTGACTCATGCATTGTATTGTGACACGATGTAATCGTACTAACTATGGATATTGGCAATTAAAACCAACATAAGAACCTTAGGACTCACATTCACCATAGGTAAGATAATGTTAGATATCATGTTAGAATCCAATTTGGGATGATCCTCTATCATACCTGCAACAACATAAATATTTCAAAATGAGTAAGAAAATTTCAAAGATAAGGCTAGAATCGAATCTTGGATGATCATGTAACATACCTGCGACAACACAAGTATGTGGAGCATTATATTTTTTAATTGTCCATAACTTCGTTTTCTTTCTAACAAATGCCATGATTTTCCATGAACATTTGATATCATACATTGCGCACTTGGCCTTAAATTTTTCTTATCAGGATTTTCTAACATGGTAGTTGATCCCATGTTTTATGTTGTACCACTTCACTAGAACAACAAAAGCATCTTTTGAGGAAAACTCTATTCCATCTTTTAAATCATCAACATTTAATGAAGAACTTTCATGGCTCGGTCTTCTATAAGAGAGTTCTAGAAATTCTAACCTACCTTTAGCATGGAGGTTGACATTAACTGGAACTGTTATTGAATTAGAAGCACCTTCATCAACACCAACAAAGTGGATATATAACTCTAGTATAGCTAATCCCTAAAATAATATGAATCAAGCATCTCCTCGAGCTTCATGTTGCCTCTGAGCTCGAATATATCATATCTAATGGGGTTCAGTGATGTTAGATATCTATATTTCAAGCTCAAAATTCTTCTTTGGCTTGTACTCGCCACTTTCCTCCTAATTCTTGACAGAAGCTCATGCAATTTTATACTTCGGTTGAAAGCCAATTTTGTGGATTGGGCTAATGCAAAAATGACCCCAATTTTAATGTCACAAATTTCACTATCATAATAAATAATGACTCTAAATCGTCTACTAATCTTCAACCAAATAACTTGTTTCACATGTTTAAAACGAAAACATTATGTAGAAAAAAAGAGTAAGAATTATCTAAAAACAATACCAATGAAACTTACTTGAACTAATATAGTTTGTTGGGTTTGATTTTTGAAATTTAGGTCTTTCACATAAACAAATTTCTCTGTATGCAAATCTCCTTATGAAAACAATTTGCTCGAAATTTCAGTATAGAAGTTCTCAAATAGATAATGGTTCATTTTATAGCAAATACTACCTCTGGATATCAAACATAACTTCAAAATGTTGGAAAATATTGGACTTGACTTATTAGAAGCGTTTTAAAAAAAAATGGATGTAATGTCTAAAATTTATTCGAGAGATTCTCTAGCCCAAGAATTTCTAATTTAAGGTTAAGGTTACAGTTTTGGGGATTTTTCACTGGTTAAGGTTGAAAGTGGGAAGGAAGAAAATGTGCTTTTTAGGACGCTTTTTTAGCTAACTTGGCTACCATGCAGGCCGAAAGCGTGTCCTACAGGGAGCTCTTTTAGAGAACATTCTGCCACCTCAACTGAAAACGCGTCCTGTAGGGCATGTTTTCTTCCCTCGCATTTTCAACCCTAACCCAAACCGTGAAAAAAATTCTAATATCTGGGGATAATTTTCAAACATCCTAGGATAATTTTCAGACTGGGCTCCCACATTGTTTTTTAAAATTTTCCTTCTGGTTTCCTATATAAATGGGGTTTTTCTTCCCCTACTCCATCAGCTCTCTTGGCCACCGTGCCGTATAAAATAAAAAAAATTATCTCATAAATTGTTTTTTTTGTTGAATGTTAAAATTTTTGGATAGAAATATTTATTTTTGTTTGTGTTTAAGGGAGACAGTGTGATAATTTTAAGGTGTGTTTGAGTTCACGGTGATACAGTGGCACTCAGAGACCCCCAGCTTTCATCTACAGTATGGGGATCAAACCATCACCTTAAAAGCCCATCACATTGCAACTTGGGCTCCAATTCATGGTAGTCATACAATTACGAGTTAAAGTATAACTACGGCTCCTAGTTGACGATTGTTATGCGGTCACAGGTTAAAGTATAACTCGGAAGCCCAGTTGACGATGGTTATGCGATCATGGGTTCAAGTTTCATGCCACCCAAAGAGGATGCTTTATAAACCCTATACATAATTTTGAGACCATAATTATAACACCCCTAACCTGTCTCCGTCGTCAGATTAGGGTTACAGAGCATTGCTGTATAAATCAGAACAATAATGTCTTTTAACATTAATTACTTAAAAATCATTACAAACCTAGCCAAGATATACATTTAGGCCTTAAATTGAGCCTTAAAGGCCCTAAAAACAGTTCAGAAACAATTCGAGACTAATTTAAAACAATTACGTCAATTTTGGAAAAAGTTAAAAATTTTGAAAACAAGGGTCACACAATCGTGTGGGCAAGCCATGTGACAAAGCCCAGGCCGTGTGGTATTCGAACAATGGGACACATGGTCGTGTCCCAGCCTATGTCATAAACCATGTAACTTTCTGACTTGTGTCACACAGCCGTGTTGTAGAATGTGTGCTAGATCGTGTAACTCACTGACTTGATATACACGGCTGTGTCATACTCACACCTAAAATAATAAGTGATACAAGGTCGTATAGCCAGGCCATGTGATAGCCCGTGTCCTAGGCTGTGTGCTCCATAATTGCCTCAAAACAAGCCATTCAAAGTCCAAAACTTGTCCAACAATCTACTTCATTAGTGCATACATTCAATAGACCTAAACATACTTCAAACACATATAAACATACCAATTCAATCAACCTATTTCTCCTAGCCAATATGTCATTCAAAGGCACCTCATTTACACCAAAACAACTTCAATCGAAACAAAGCTATATTGCCACATCTCAAGCACAAAATCTAGTTTAACCCTATGCCAACCATGCCAAAATAACCATTCCAAAACATGCCATCATGCTATATACTATTTAGAATCTATGGAGTATGCATGAGGGTTCATTCACCCATATTTACAACTATTATTCATGCCATCATTTACCTTATTAACCGTGACAAGCTTGACACAACTCAAGACAAACAATTTCACTTGAATAACCTTTCAACCCTATTACATGTCATTTATAACCATTAACCAAAATAGCCATAAATACTAATATTTTGAATAAATAGTTTGACAATACTCTGATGAGATTCCAACCGGCTAAGCTTTCTGATAATCTATAAGACAGAGGAAACGATTACGTAATCATTTAATGCTTATTAATTCATATAAGTGAAACTTAAACTTACTAAATATATTAAATTAAACAACCAAACCTACTCTCAGCATGTCATATGCCAAACTTCTTTTCCTATACACATCACCTCATAAGGTTGGTAAATATATCATCACAAATAAATCCCAATTAACTCATGGCATATACATGATAAACATTTAGGCTTTATCCATAATCCATCACCCATACATATATCCTTTACATATATTTTCCATTGAAATTATATGTTTAGTAGATAGTAAGTAAACAATACATCTATGAAACATAACATATATTAAGAAATGGATTCCATGCATATTTCATCCATCACTTGATAAATTATCATCCATTTTCATCTCGTATATGCATATTCATTTTTTCCATATCATATGAACCTTAAGTCTTTATACATGTCTTTCCATTGACCTTTTATTATCTATTGAACCTTTTCGAATAACATTGGATACATGGAATACCTTTTCATGTAAATGTAACCTCTCTTTTTCCTTTTCAATAATGCTTACATAAGCTATGAAGTGGGTCTGCTCATACAAGCTGTGGGTCAGGGCGGTAGCTACACGATGTTTCTCACATGAGCTGTGGAGAATCCACAACACATGCTGGATCCCAATACATATACTTTCTAATGACATGTCATTTGTATCCTAAGCATTCTCTAGGTTTAATGGGTCTCTTTCAATATCCTTATCTCTAACCTTCATCCTCATATTCATGAAATTTACAAACTCATAATTTCATCATAACTCAATTTAATTATTAAATACAATACCATCATCCATGTTATACATAATAATCCATCCAAAATCCATTTACCTTAATTTTGCTTTCTATTTTATCCTTGTTCCAATATACAATTCCTTTACCATAATTCCTCTTTTAATTTTTTTATTCAAACCAAAGCACTATGTCATTATTAATTATCATCATTTTTCGGTCTATATTACGGGATATTGTATAATTGTAAATATAATCATTTATAACATAGTAATTATAAACATGACATACAAAATAACTTATAATAACTTAATCCTTATACAAACTTACCTCGATTAAAACAATTGCTAAAATGGAGTCGACAACTAGACCGAAACTTTTAGCTTTGCCCTCTATTTAAATCCAATCGTATTGTTTCTTAATCTAAAAATAAATTTCATTCAATTAATACAATTTTTGCACTTAAATAATCAGTTTTATTCAATTAAATCCTTCTATCACCATTTTACAAAATTACTCTAACATTTTTCTTTTTATGCAATTTAGTCCTTAAAATCCAAAACTTGCAATTTTACCATTTCTAGCCAAAATTTATGTTAGCCAAATTTCTTTATACACACAGTCCACCCATGTTGGAATTTTCAAGAAAACCATGCATATTTTGATTTAATTTCATTTTAATCCCTAAACATAAAAACTAGCCTAAATCATTTTGCAAATTTAATCAAAACCATCATCAAGCCTCAAGTTCAAAACTTAACATCAAGAACATTCCAAAACATCTTCAGCAAACTTTATAAATTTTGACAAAATCTCAAATTAGTCCTCAAACTAGTTAGCTGCCAAAACAATGATAACAAAAATACAAATCTCATTAAAAAATGGATCAAGAAAACACTTGCATGCATAAATACAACTAGTCGAGCTTCCAAACTCACAACCATGGTGATTTTCGGTGGAATAGCCAAGTGAAAAAGATAACTCCCCTATCTTTTGTTTGATTTTTTTAATTTTAATGCTTAGTTACCATTATAACCTTTAAACTTCATGAAATTTACCATACAACCTATCCAAGAATATCCACTATCTTTAAATATGGTATAATTACCATTAAGGTCCACCAATTCACCTTTTCATAATTATTAGACTCTTTTAACATATAAAATTCAACTTTTGTATCTTCTACAATTTAGCCCCTTTCACTCAATTAATTATTTAAATGTTAAAATTTCTTAACCAAAATTTAATATAGCCCTACTAACACTCCGTAAATATTTAATAAAACCACTTAACTTTAATGATTTACCACATAAACCTAATTACTCATTCAAATAGTATAAATTGTCAATTTAAAATTTATTTTAATACCATATTTGAGTCATAAATATTAAGTAATAATATTTACGGACTTACTCGTAGGATTTGTGGCCCCGAAGCCATTGTTTCCAACACCACTGAAAAATGAGTTGTTTCAATAATAATAGGGAAAAAATAATGGGCTTTACGATATAATCAACTTATTATATTTTTCATCTCCACCAAAGCAATATCCTTAACCCCCTGTTCGAAACCCATGATGAGTTGGGGGCAAGAGGACTTTCAAGGGAAGGAGTGACTGTGATGGTGAAGAAATGACGAAAGCCCTTTCGAGCCAATAACAGTTGTTATGATTAAAGAACTCATTAATAACTACAACCACTGTCGCTCCGACTCGAGTTTTATCTTCTCTCCACTACAACAATCATTTCCCCTTGAAAGTCTTTTTGCATCCAACTATGTCACAGGTTTCAGACAATTAGGTTAAGGATATTATTTTTGGTAGAGATGGAGAAAAGAATAAGTTGATTATACTAGAAAGCCCTTTTGTTTTTCCTTATGATTATGGTCTCAAACTTATGTATGAGGTTTATTAAGCATCCTCTTTCGGTATCATGATACTTGAACCCTTTACTGCATAACTACTTTTAATTAGGCTCCTAAGTTATACTCCAACCCGTGATTGCATAACCATCATCAACTAGGATCCCTAGTTATACTTCAAACCATTACCGTATTAGCACCGTGAATTGGGAGCCTAAGTTCTAATGTGATGGGCTTTTAAGGTGATGGTTCCAACCCGACACGATAGATGAAATGTGTATGTCTTTGATCACTATCGCATCATTGTGAACTTGAATATACCTTAAAACTATCACAATTTCTACCTCAAACACAAACCCAAATAAATCTTCCTCTTCAAATTTCCAACACCCAACACACACAAAAAAAAAAATTAGAGAGAAACAAAAAATGTGTCCTCTAAAATTGACCTATTTCCCTAAATATTAGTAAAATCAGCCTAAAACTCTAATTTTTTAAAAAACTGGCATATACTTCAAAGTTACCTTATTAATCCTTTTTATCAGACAACTCCAAATCCTCTTAAGAAAAAGCTTGGCCTTTTCCTGCATTAGCAACCAAGTGGAAGAAGGCAAAGTATACAACCTTAACTTAAGCCTTTTGTCATTTCTATAATACCATTTTTGAAAGTTTTTACCTTTCCTTTCTTCCATTTCTTTTCTTTGAAGTGATTTTTTTAAAATTATCAATAAATGTTTTTTTTTTGGATGAAAGATGAAATTGATTAATCCAAAAATGCAATTAAACTGCTACAAAAGAACAAAAAAAACATTGTACAGTAACTTTAAACTATACAAACAAATTAACCAATGATACCTTAAGAAGCACAAAGTGAAGCATTAATAAGATCAATTCTATTGATTGGTCTTCCTCCTAAGGAAGCTCGCACACTCTATTTAATTTGCACTAAGACAACATCTTCAATCAAGAAAGATACACCAAAATACCTCTTGTTCCTCTGTCTCCATATCGCATACAAATATGCACTCCAAGCAAGCTTGAGCATAGCAACAAGCAAGGACATTCCTTTAAGTTTCAATATCGCCTAAGCTAACTCTTGCATCCAAGTTCCCACAACCCTATGAATATAGCAAATGCGCAAAACTGATTGCCACACTGTATCACCCCTAACCCTATCTATCACTGGAATAGGGTTACGAGGTATTACCGATCAACCACAACACAATTCATACATTTGTGCAATCATAATTAAAATCCATTCATATAAAACACATTGTCCCTTATAAGGTCCTACGAGACCTTAAAACATGCTAAAAAGTGGTCCGGGACTAAACCGATAATATATGCAAACTTTAGGAAACTTAGAAAATTTTATTTAATTTTAGGGTCACACACCCGTATGAACAGGCTGTGTGCCTCACACGGCCACCAGACACGCCCGTGTCACAGGTCGTGTGAAAACAGGGCATACATATTGACTTGTACCAAACGGCCAAAGACACGCCTGTGTGCCAAGGCCGTGGAAAAACTAGAGGGGTTATTGACTTGGGTCACACGACCAGTAGACACGTCCGTGTGTCTAGGCCGTGTCAAAACTGTAGGGTATACTACCTTAAATCGAAAAGGTACCCCAAGGGACACATGACCATGTGTCTCACACGGATGAGACACACGCCCGTGTCTCTACCCATGTGGACAAAAATAGGCCATTTACAAAGCCAATTTGCCACCCTTCACTCATGCACACATAGCAACCAAATTGGTACCATTTCAACTCATATTTTAGCAACCAAAACATGCCCATTTATACACATACCATGCCATCTATCCACAACCATTTCAACTAAATCATGCCTCTCAAACATATCAATTCCTCATCTATAAATCATACCATAATATACTATTCCTCAAACATTAATAAAAAAACAAATGAGCAACCCTTTAATCATATCAACAACCATGGCAAACAATGCCAAACCATAAGGCATTATATATATTACATATATCATTTATCAAACACATAATTTAGGCCAACTTAAATGACCAAATACATACCAACATTTACAACAAAAAGTAAGTCAAATCTCAAGGCTATACCATATCTCGGAACATATCATCAACACAATAGCCTATACATCCCATATACCAAATTCACAAGTATCCAAAAATACCAACAAGTAGTCAATAGTGTGATGATGGTTCTCGATGATCCCCGATGTCCGAGCTAGTTTCGATAATCTATAAAACACAAACAAATAACACACAGTAAGCTTCATAGCTTAGTAAGCTCGTACTAAATAAACTTGATAGTTCATAACATTCAAATCATCAATTAATAAACACTTAATAAGTCTCATATCATCACTCAATTCTAACCCATAACCATTTATCATATATATTCAAATCTATCAAGCTTCATGCACATAGTATCAACTACCATATAGGTATCGTACGTACCTGTATTCTCCCGTATTTATTTATTACATTTTCACCTCTTTGTTCAATACATTAATCCATCCGGAAATCTTTTGATACTCAAGGAACTCACACACTTAGCGCAAAAATGATTAGCCGAAGCTATAACTATATCGTACACTTAGTACCATCACATTAAACCGAAGCTATCTCAATACCGCACACTTAGTGCCACATATAGCTGAAGCTATTCCAATTCGCACACTAAGAGCCAAATATAGTTAATTTGTTGTCATACTCAACCATAGTCTCATATATACAATTTATGCAATATTAATTCATTCAAAACATAATTGTAACAATGCTTATCATGTAAGAACTTACCTTGGACGTAAAATCGACGAAACTAGTCGATTAGTCGAGTACTTTGTTCTTGCCTCAATCTAAGTCTGAGTTCCTCTTTTCTTGATCTATATAATATCAAATTTAACTTGTTTATTCATTGATTCATTCAATTCAGTCCGCAAACACATATTTAAGCCACTTTAAACTTTGGCCCTAAACTTTCACATTTATTACAATTTAGTCCCTATTTAAAAAATACACAAAATTTCACAATTTCTTTCAGATACATGTTAGCCAAATTTTCCTAGTGTTCATATCAGCCCATATTTATCAATATTTTACGTAATTAACCATACATTTTCATCTTTTCACAAATTAATCCCTTTTATGAAATTTCACTAAAAATCACTTTACAAAACATGATAATCTATCAACAAATACCCATTTTCCATCATCAAACATTCAAGATTTCAAGCATTCATCAATGGTACTTCACAAAATTGGCAACAAACTCAAAAATTAGGGCACAGGCTAGTTAGAACACGAAGCAATGATCACAAAAATATAGAAATCATCAAAAATCGAGCAAAGAACATACCTTAATCAAGCTTAATGTTGGCTGAAAAACACAAGCCCTAAATAGATTTCTGATTCCTCTAATTTTCATCTAGAACAAAGATGATAACTTAAAAATTATAACTTTTATTTTATTTATGTTATGTTAATTAACATTTTACTAATTTACCCTTAATGAAACCATTATGAAATCACCTAATACAAGCCCATTTATGACAATTTCTACTTTCAATAGTATAATAACAACATAAGGACCTTTCATTTAATAAGCCATAGCAATTAGACACCTTTATCAAATAAAATGCAACTTTTTCATTTTATGCGATTAAGTCCTTTTCTCAAATTAAGCTATTAAACTATAAAATTAGCTCACGAAATTTTCACACATGCAGTAAACACATAAAATAATATTAAAATAATTTTACGATCTCGGATTTATGGTTTTGAAATCACTTTTTCGATTTAAGCTAAAATCAGGCTGTTACAAGTCCCCCCTTAGGGATTTTCGTCCCCGAAAATCTTATCAGTGAATAGGTTTAGGTATTGTTTTCTCATAGCATCCTCGGGTTCCCACGTAGCTTCTTCAACCCCGTGTTGATGCCATAATACTTTTACTAACACTATTCTTTTATTTCTTAGTTCTTTGATCTCACGAGCTAGAATCTGGATCAATTCTTCACTGTACGATAAATCTGACTGAATCTCAACTTCGGTTGGGGAAATAACATGTGAAAGGTCAGATCGATATTGTTGAAGCATCGATACATGAAATACATTATGGATCTTTTCTAACTCAGACAACAATGCTAGCCGATAAGCAACTGGTCCAACTAGCTCGATAATTTCATACAGCCCGATGAATCTTGGACTCAATTTACCTTTACGACCAAATCAAAGTATTTTCTTCCATGGAAATACTTTCAAAAACACTCTACCCTCGATCTGAAACTCAATATCTTTCCGTTTCAAATTTGCGTATGATTTCTGGCGATCTGACGTTGTTTTCAAACTATTGTGAATCACTTTTACTTTATCTTTTGTTTCTCTAATTAGATCAACCTCGTGAATCTTATTCTCACTAAGTTCAGTCCAGTACAATGGTGTTCAACACTTCCGACCGTATAAAGCTTCGTAAGGTGCCATTTTAGTACTTAATTGAAAACTATTATTATACGCAAATCCAATCAATGGCAAGTACTTTTCCCAAGTACCTTCGAACTCAAGAATGTAACATCTCAATATATCCTCGAGTATCTGCATAACTCTCTCGGATTGACCATCCATCTAAGGATGAAATGCGGTACTAAAATGTAGTTTTGAACCCAGTGCATCTAGCAGTTTCTTCCAAAACCTCGATGTAAATCTCGGATCTCTATTTGAAACAATAGAAACAGGTACTTTGTGTAATCTCCCAACCTCGAAGATATACAATTCAGCTAACTTTTCAAACGAATAGTCCATTTGTACCGAATAGAAATGAGCTGCTTTCGTCAATCAGTCAACAACAACCCAGATTGCATCTTTCTTACTCGGAGATAGGGGTAAACCCGAAACAAAATCTATAGTCACTCTATCCCATTTCCACTCGAGAATCATAAACGGCTGCAATAATCCTGACGGTACCTAATTCTCAGCTTTAACCTGCTGACAAATCAAACATTTAGAAACAAACTCTGAAATGTCACGTTTCATACTATGCCACCAATAAAGCTGTTTCAAATCGTTATACATTTTTATTCTTCCCAGATGAATAGACAAACGACTATTATGTGCTTCGTCCAAAATCACCTGAATTAGAGGTGCTCATGGGCCGGGCCGGGCTCAACTAAAAATTTAGGCCCATTCATTGGGCTGGGGCCGGGCCGGGCCTAAAAAATGGGCCTAAATTTTTGCCCAAGCCCGACCCAAATAAAAATACTAAAACCCGGGCCCAGCCCAACCATATTTATTTTTATATTATTTTATATAATTTTTAAATATATATATACATCAAAAATACTAAAAAAATCAAAATAAATATTTTCCAACAAATTGAAAATAAATTTTAAAAATATGTAGACTTAAATATTACTAAGATAGATGCAACTTAACAAGAAAATACCTCTAAAATAATAATAAAATTAACAAATGCCTTTAAAATAATAACAAAATTAATAATAAAATAAATTTTATACAATATCCAAATAATAACAACAAAATAAGAGCAACTAATAGTAATATGGTAGCAAAATAGGGAGAAAATAACATTCAAAATAAAAAAAATAGCAGAATTTTTTTGTCATTTAGTGAATTCGGGCCGGACAGGGCCTAGGCCAAAAATACCTTACCTGAGGGGGCCTTATTTTTTTGTCCAAGCCCATTTTTTGGGCCTATATTTTTGCCCAAACCCTCTCACATTTTGGGCGGGCCTTCGGGCCTGGCCGGGTAGCCCGACCCATGAGCAAGTTTAATCTGAATCAACTCTGAATTCCTCAGAACACATAATCGGCCTCTAAATCTTAAACAGTCATCTGAATCAACTTAAAACTCTGAATCAGTGTTCGAGTCACATTGAGCTCGTTTTGCTAACATTTCATTATCAATTTTTTGATCTTCGTAAATTTGCTGTAAAAACAACGATCTTACTTTTAACTCAGCTACAATCAAGCCATCATCATATAGAGCCAACTGAGTATTCGTTGCACGTAGAGCATACAAAGATTTTGGGCTTAATGCATCATCAACAACATTTACTTTTCCCGGATGATAATCAATCACTAGATCGTAATCTTTTAGCAATTCTAAGCATCTCTGTTGTCTCAAACTTAAATCTTTTTGAGTCATCAGATATTTCAAACTTTTGTGATCTGAATAAACATGGCATTTCTCGCCAAATAGATAATGGCGTCAAATCTTCAATGCAAACAAAATTGCTGCTAACTCTAAATCGTGCGTCGGATAATTCTTTCCATGTGGCTTTAATTGTCTCGAGGCATAAGCTATAACATTATCTTCCTGCATCAAAACGCAGCCCAGACCATTCAACGATACATCACTATAGATCACAAATTCTTTACCCAATTCTAGCTGTATTAACACTGGAGCTTCAGTCAAAAGAGTTTTCAACTGATCAAAACTTTTCTGACATTTCTCATACTATTCAAACTTTACATCTTTCTGAAGCAATCTCGTCAATGGAGTCGCAATCATCGAAAAGCCTTTTACGAATCGTCTGTAATTAGCGGTGAATCCCAGAAAACTTCAGACTTCAGATACATTTCTCGTAAGCTTCCAATCTATAATCGCAGAAATCTTGCTCGGATCGACTTGAATACCTGATGCTGACACAATATGCCCCAGAAAACCAACCTCACGTAACCAGAATTCACATTTACTGAACTTTGTATATAATTGTTTATCATGCAGAGTCTGCAATACAATTCTCAGATGCTCAGCATGCTCAAATTCATCTCGTGAATATATCAATATGTCATCAATAAACACAACAACAAATCAATCTAAGTACGGTCTGAAAATATGGTTCATTAAATCCATAAAGACAGCGGGTGCATTCGTTAGTCTAAAAGCCATAACTAAAAATTCGTAATGTCCGTACCTCATTCAGAAAGTTGTCTTTGGCACATCAGAGTCTCTAACTCACAACTGGTAATAACCCGATCTCAAATCTATCTTTGAAAATACTGTAGCCCCTTTTAATTGATTAAACAAATCATCTATTTTGGGCAAAAGGATATTTATTCTTGATCATCACTTTGTTAAGCTGTCGATAGTCTATAAACATTCTCATCGTGCCATCAATCTTTTTCACAAATAACACAGGAGCACCCCAGGATGAGTAACTCAATCGTGTAAATCCTCTATCGGTTGATTCTTGCAATTGAGATTTCAATTCTTTTAAATCTATCGGACCATTCTGTACGGAGCTATCGATATAGGCGTTGTACCTGACATTAACTCAATGTCAAACTTAACCTCTCAGATCGGTGGTAAACCCGGTAACTCTTCAGGAAACACATATGTGTATTCACACACAATTGGTACTGATTCGATCTTTTTTTCAGTCACTTTCGTACCAAAGACATAAGCAAAATAAGCTTCGCAACCCTTTCTCACATATATTTCTAAGCTAACATTGATGAAATCACCGCTGGCAAGCCATTCAAATCATTTGACTCAATTCGGCATAATCTCATTATTCTGACATCTTAAATCAATCATCTTTCTTTTACAATTTACAACAGCATCATGCAACGTTAACCAATCCATACCCAGAATTATATCAAATACATCAAATGGAAACAATATCAGATCACTCGGAAAACAAATATCCCGAATCATCAATGGACAGTTTTTGCACACTTTATCAACCAACACACACTTGCCTAAGGGGTTTGGTACTTTAATTACAAATTCAATAGACTCTATGGGCAAAGTCTTACTGGATACTAAATTCACACATATATATGAATGAGTTGATTCTGGATCTATCAATGCAATAACTTTAGTATCATAGAGAGTAAAAGTATCAGTGATAACATCTGGAGATGATGTTTCTTCGCAAGCGCAAATAGCGTAGGCTCGTGTAGGTACTCTAACTTCAGATCTCGCAGCAGTGTCTCATGTCGCACCTCTACCACCACTCACATTTCCCGTGTTTCTAAGTGGTCTACCCCTAGCAGTAGTGTTTCTCGACCTCGTATTCTGAGCATCATCTTTTTCACCTAACTCTAGGCAATCTTTAATAAAGTGATCTCATGAACCACAACTGTAACAGGTTCTATTATTATTTTTCACCCAACAATTTCCAAAATGTCATCTTCCACACTGTTGACAATCAAGTTTAACATATTTTACATTACAAACACTCGATATCGATGTGGCTTGAGTTTTAGATTTAGTGTGTTGCTTTCCACGATCTTTATTCTGATATCCCACTAAAGCTATCGATCGGTTAAAATAATCTCTAGATTTCTTCGACGAGGAATGATAAGATTTACTCATCGATCTCTTCCTCGAATCTCTTGCCTCTGAATCAGCCTTTCTCTTTTCTTTGCTGAGATCCTCGGCTTTACAAGCCCTCTCAACCAGTACTACAAATTCCTTCAATTCAAGTATCCCAAGCAACAGCTTTATATCTTCATTTAACCCATTAACAAATTGTTTGCACATAATCTCCTTAGTAGACACATATTCTCGGGCATACTTACTTAATCGTACAAATTCTCTTTCGTACTCAGTGACAGTCATTAGGCCTTGCTTCAATTCTAGAAACTCTTTATGTTTCTGATCGAGAAATCTTTGACTTATGTACTTCTTCTGGAACTTGGTCTAAAAGAATTCCCAGGTAACTCGTTCTCTAGGAACCACCGATGTCAATGTTTTCCTCCAATGATATGCATTATCTCTAAGCAAAGATACCACACATTTGATACATTTATTTGGAGTATAGGATAATTTCTCGAATACTCTGATTGTATTCTCGAGCCAAAACTCAGCTCTTTCAGCATCATCATCAATAGTAGCCCAAAACTCTTCAGCCCCGTGTTTACGAATCTTATCAACAGGTGGCTTAATCGAATTGGATCTATCACTTGTGGCACAACTGGGATTTGTTGAGGAACAGGTGGGGTTGGAAGTTGTTGAGCAGCCAGATTCGTTCTTACGAATTCTACGAACCACTTACTCATCTTGGCTACTTGAAATAGGCTTAGAATCGGTTGACACTTCCCCTTGAGCGGGATCAGGTGCATTACTTTCCACATCGTCAACTAAAACTTGTTCAGGATCTATTTACTATATAAAAACATATTTTAACTGCCAGAAATCATCACATTATCGCAGTTTATATATATGGCATGTATAGTTAGACTCTCACACGCTACGTTATTCCTAGAATTGACTAAATCGTAGCTTTGATACCAATTAAATGTAACACCCCTATCCTGTATCTATCACCGGAATAGGGTTACGAGGCATTACCGATCAACCATAATATAGTTCATACATTTGTGCAATCATAATTAAAATCCATTCATATCAAACACATTGTCCCTTGTAAGGTCCTATGAGACCTTAAAACATGCTAAAAAGTGGTTCAGGACTAAACTGATAGCATATGCAAACTTTAGAAAACTTAGAAAATTTCTTTAATTTCAGGGTCACACGCCTGTGTGAACAGGCCATGTGCCTCACACGGCCACCAGACACGCCCGTGTCACAAGCCGTGTGAAAACAGGGCTTACATACTGACTTGTACCACACAGCCAAAGACACTCCCGTGTGCCATGGCCATGGGAAAACTAGAGGGGTTATTGACTTGGGTCACACGGCCGACCACACTTCCATGTGCCAGCTCGTGTCAAAATTGTAGGGTATACTGCCTTAAATCGAAAGGGTACCCCAAGGGACACATGACCATGTGTCTCACACGGATGAGACACACGCCCATGTCTCTGCCCGTATGGACAAAAATAGGCCATTTGTAAAGCCAATTTTCCACCCTTCACTCATGCACACATAGCAACAAAATTAGTACCATTTCAACTCATATTTTAGCAACCAAAACATGTCAATTTATACACATATCATGCCATCTATTCACAACCATTTCAACTAAATCATGCCTCTCAAACATATCAATTCCTCATCTATAAATTATACCATAATACACTATTCCTCAAACATTAATAACTAACCAAATGAGCAACTCTTTAATCATATCAACAACTATAGCAAACAATGCCAAACCATAAGACATTATATACGTTACATATATCATTTATCAAATACATAATTTAGGCTAACTTAAATGACCAAATACATACCAACATTACGACAAAAAGCAAGTCAAATCTCAAGGCTATACCATATCTCAAAACATAGCATCAACACAATTGCCTATACATGCCATATACCAAATTCACAAGTATCCAAAAATACCAACAAGTAGTCGATAGTGTGATGATGGTTCCTGATAATCCCTGATGTTTGAGCTAGCTTTGATAATCTATAAAGCACAAACAAATAACATACAGTAAGCTTCATAGCTTAGTAAGCTCGTACTAAATAAACTTGATAGTTTATAACATTCAAATCATCAATTAATAAACACTTAATAAGTATCATATCATCACTTAATTTTAACCCATAATCATTTATATATACAAATCTATCAAGCTTCATACACATAGTATCAACTACACATAGGTATCGTACGTATCTGTATTCTCCCGTATTTATTTATTACATTTTCACCTCTTTGTTCAATACTTTAATCCATCTGGAAATCTTTCAATACTCAAAGAACTCGCACACTTAGTGTAAAAATGATTAGCCAAAGCTATAATGATATCGCATACTTAGTACCATCACATTAAACAGAAGCTATCTCAGTACCACACACTTAGTGCCACATATAGCCGAAGCTATTCCAATTCGCACACTAAGTGCCAAACATAGTCAATTTGTCGTCATACTCAACTGTAGTCTGATATATACAATTTATGCAATATTAATTCATTCAAAACATAATTGTGACAATGTTTATCATGTACGAACTTACCTCGGACGTAAAAACGACGAAACTAGTTGATTAGTCGAGTACTTTGTTCTTGCCTCGATCTAAGTCCGAGTTCCTCTTTTCTTGATCTATATAATATCAAATCCAACTTGTTTATTCATTTATTCATTCAATTAAATCCACAAACACATATTTAAGCCACTTTACACTTTGGCCCTAAATTTTCACATTTATTACAATTTAGTCCCTATTTAATATAAGCCCATATTTATCAATATTTCACACATTTAACCACACATTTTCATCTTTTCACAAATTAATCCCTTTTATGAAATTTTACTAAAAATCACTTTACAAAACATGATAATCTATCAACAAATACTCATTTTCCATCATCAAACATTCAAGAGCTCAAGCATTCATCAATGGTACTTCACAAAATCACAAAAAAACTCAAAAATTAGGGCACGGGATAGTTAGAACATGAAGCAACGATCACAAAAACATAAAAATCATCAAAAACTGAGCAAAAAACATACCTTAATCAAGCTTAATGTTGGCCAAAAAACACAAGCCTTAAATGGCTTTCTTCTTCCTCTAATTTTCAGCTAGAACAAAGATGATAACTAAAAAATCATGACTTTTATTTTATGTTATGTTAATTAACATTTTACTAATTTACCCTTAATGAAACCATTATGAAATCACCTAATACAAGCCCATTTATGACAATTTCCACTTTCTATGGTCTAATAACAACATAAAGACATTTCATTTAATAATCCATAGCAATTAGACACCTTTATCAAATAGAATGCAACTTTTGCATTTTACGTGATTAAGTCCTTTTTTCAAATTGAGCTATTAAACTATAAAATTAGCTAATGAAATTTTCACACATACATATTCACATGCCGTAAACACATAAAACAATATTAAAATAATTTTAGGATCTCAAAATTGTGATTTCAAAATCACTATTCTGATTTAAGTTAAAATCGGGTTGTTACACACACTTTCCTTGAAAAATTGCACTCAAAGAAAATGTGATCACACCTCTCTGTAGCATCTATACAGAAAAACCAATAAGTATCAATAGAAATCCTAAAATCAAGCAAACGATCCTGGGTTGGGAGTCTATTAAGAATGACCATCCAAGAAATAAGAGCATGCTTGGGAATATGTAAAGGGAACCATAGCAGACGGTGTCATTACACCTTCATACCACAAGTTCTAATTGCCTCGCACAAATGAGAATTACTCACTTTAGCATTAGCAAACTTTTGAGAAGTGGCAGTATCCAAAGGCTTCAACTTAAGCATCATTCTGTAAATTCCATCTACTCATTGAAGTAGAGGTCACATCTAGAAAACTCCTACTTTTAACACATATTCACTAACCCAAGCAATCCAAAGAGACCCCTATCCTGCAAGCAAGGCACATATAAGCTATAAAATACAAGCTTGATTCCATTTTATCACATTTTTTAGTCCCAAGCCCCCCTCAGATTTAGGTAAACAAATTGTCTTCCAACAAACATGAGCTCCTCAACTCGAGCCAACTTTCCCTTTCCAAAAGAAGCTAAAACATAATTGATAAACCTTCTTAAGAACACTCTTAGGAATTAGAAATTGACGACTCTAATAGGCTTGCACACTAAAGATCACAGCCTTAATAAGTTGCAGTCTACCAGCATAACTCAAGTGATTAGTAGACCACCATTGAATATTGCCTAGAATTCTATTGGTTAAAGCAATACAGGTAGACCAAGATAGCTTTCGAGAAACAAGAGGAACACCAAGCTACCTCACTGGTAGTGTACCAACTTTAAGCCCTATGCAAGTAGTCATGAGAGCCAACTACTCTTAAGACACCTCAGAAACAAACAATTCACTTTTGGATGCTCTAAGTTGCAATCCAGAAAGTAAATAAAACTGCTTAAGAACATAATAAACATCAGCCACTAAATTAGTAGTACCCCTAGAAAAATAAAAAGATCATCGGCAAACATTAGAAAAGTCAACTGCACTCGAGGGCACTTAGGATGATACTTGAATACAGAATTTATGGCAGCAAAATCCAATAACATGGATAACACATCCATTGCAAGCACAAAGAGGTAAGGAGAAAGAGGATCTCATTGTCTAATACCTTTCCTTCCTCGAAAGAACCCCACAAGGCTTCCATTAAGAGAGATAGAGAACCGATGAGTAGTTAAACAAACTTTAATCCACTTCAAGAACTTTTCAGAGAACCCTTGAGCTTTAAGTACTGAAAGAAAAAACCTCGGTGCAAAGAATTAAACGCCTTTTGAAGATCAACCTTCAAGGCACATTTAAGAGAAATATGTCTCCTACCATACCCTCGCATTAGCTCATGAGCTAACATGGTGTTATCAGTGATACTACGCCCTTTAACAAAGGCACTCTGACTATTAGAGATCAAAATAGGCAAAAAAAAAGTCATTCTATTAACCAAAACCTTGGTTATGCACTTATAAACTGCACTGCAACAAGAAATAGGCCGAAAATCCTTTACATAGCTAGGATTTTCACACTTGGGGGCTAAGGAAATTGAAGTAACATTAAAGGTAGCCAAGAGATTGGAGGATGCAAAAAAATACTAAACAGCCTCAAGAAAATCAGGTCTTACTATACCCCATGCAGATTTAAAGAAAAAAGTTGTAAAACCATCATGACCAGGGGCTTTTTCATTCCCCTGCCCAAAAATAGCTAACTTTATCTCTTCATTGGTAATAGGGTTAGTCAACACACGATGAGCATTATTAGACAGTTTAGGCAGTAACTCCTGAAGTAAAAAATCTGAGCAGTCAACAACATTGGAATCAATTGCACCAAGAAGATTTTGATAGAACCTCAAAATCTCTACAGAAATTTGATCAAAAGATTCCAACTGATTACCTACTACATCAAAAAGAGAAGTAATAGTGTGCTTATTCCTCTTATCTGCAACAGTATTACGAAAAAATTTAGTGCTTTGATTTCCCTCCCCCATCCACTACACCTAAGCTTTTTTCCATAAAAACAAGCTTCAGCCTCTTGCAAAACCAAAAGATCAGCACTCACTCGATCAATATGACCATTTCTAACTAGATCACCCCGCAACAAAGCAAGCTGCAAGCTCTCCAGCTCCTCAGCCTTAGCCTTAAATCGAGTAGAAATATTACCAAAAACCTCAGTGTTGAGCATCTTCAAGACAAGCTTAAGTCTCTTAGGCTTGGTAAATAACTTTTACATAGGATCACCTACTACAATAGGCTGCCAAGATTCAGCAACAAGCTGCAAAAACCTATCATGCTTAGCCCATAAATTAAAGAACCGAAAAGGCTTTGACAAGGATTGCACAGGCCGCTCCAACCAGACAAAAGAAGGACAATGATCCGAACAACCAAAAGCAGCAAACTCAACCCGTGAATGAGGTAGAAATCGCAACCAAGCTGCATTAACAAGAACTCTGTCAAGCTTCTTTGCAATCGGCCTATCTAAGTGATGATTAGACCAAGTGAAAATAGGACCAAAATAAGCATGATCAAAGACTTCAATCTCCCTAACCAAAGCTTGAAAATCCTTCATGTCAACAGTAAAAAACTGAGAACTATTGACAGAAGAACTCTCCTTAGGCGAAAGCGTGACATTAAAGTCACCACCCAACAACCATGGAGCATCACCAACTTGGGCACTCATAGAACACAATATTATTGGGTGTAATAGTAATACATATTGCATTCTTAAAAGAGAATATAAGTTCGAATTTTGGAAACAATATTATTAGGAATGGTAATTACGAATCCCGAACATGGATAACTATGAAAATAACGAAAAATCTAAATTTTATAAAAAAGTAAATATTATTAGAATGATATTTTTGCCTTTTCATATTTTAACATAAAATTTCAATATATTTATTAAAAATACTACTTGAAATAATTAAGAGTCCAAGATTTATGAAAATCTATGCACAAAATCTTTACTACACCGTAATTCATTCAATAAATGATTTTTAATAATATATATATTATATTAAGAATTTTATTCCATTATGATTTAATTTAAAGTAAAAGTATATTCGATAAATTTTCATATGGTTAAAATGAACATTTTCAACTTTTAATATATTAAATGTTTTTGAAAATCAAATTATTATTTTTACTTCATATACATTTTTCAAGATATGTTAGAATAAAATAAGCATATAGTAGTTATCGTTTTTTTAGAATTTATCATATTTGAAATTGTTAAGGTGATTTTACCCTTTCTTGTAATTATATTTGAATAAATTATCTCTTTAAAAAACATATATTCAAAATATCTTATTTAACTTTGATTCAGAATATCTAAAATAATATATTAATAAAATTTAAATTAAGAAATAAATTATTTTTTAAAAGTCAAACTCTCATAATCATATTTAATATTTATTAATTTATAAAAAGAAAAATAAAATAAAATTTATCCTTAAATTTTGAGTTTATGATGAAAATAAATACAAGAATGGACAGAGCATTTATAAGCGAGTAAAACAGCATCTTGGATAAGCCATAATAGAAGGCCCAAATCTATTTTCAAAAGCCTGTGTTGCTCTGTTCTCCATCCTTCTGAAATTTTCTGTTATTAAATTGCGAAATTCAGCAAGAAGCCAAAATCTCCCGTTTCTCCCACAATCGAAAACCAAATCTATTTCCCGGCAACCGGCGATGAACGTCTCTCTGTTCCAGTTTTCCCCGAATTGCCTCCCACAGGTTGGGAAGTTCCGAAACCATCCTTCCATCTCCAACAATAGACCCAATACTAAGATTCCATGCACCAAAAACAAGCTCAGCGATTCAGCCCTGGCTTTAGATTTGGCAATCAATGTGCAAAAGATTAACACCCATTTGGAGCAAAAAGAGAAAGCCATGAAGAAAAGCAAAGAGTTTCTGTTCACAGAGTTGTGCCAGTATTTGTCATTGAAAGAAGAGGAAATGAACAAGAAATGGAGAAAGATGAGAGAAGAGGAGAAATGGGTTTTGATTAACAAGTTCGTTGATGAATGGAGTGTTCATTTTTATCCTTTATCTGCTAGATCAGTTAAGGAAATGGTGGATGAATATTTGCAAGATGATAACAGGTCTGATCCACCTATGTTTCCTGGTTTGAAGAGATTGCTGGGGATGTCAAAAGATGCTTAAATTGCTTAACATACTTGTAATAAGTAATCAGCTGCTTGTTTAATCTAGAATTTCTTCAGTTTTAGTTAAATGTTTGTTCTTTTTACATTTGTTTATTTATTTCATGACATCCTTTCATACAAATTATTAAACCTTCAAATATATATATAAAACCATGAATGTACAAAGAATTTCTTTGTAATATATGTACTGTATGTATATACAGTCTTTAAAAAAATGCTAGAAAAGTGCAAGTTCAATTAACGACCAGGAAAAAAGCAGCCTAACATTTTAATGTTATTAGGCCATCAGAAGTGAAGTTGCCTGCACTGTGCAGCTGAAGCCTCTGTTGGACAGTAAGGACATTTAAATGTCCGAGATGTGTTTTTTGACAGCTTCATGATTGATTGATTGCAAAGGACATGCAGGCATGGCATTAGCATTGGTGGATTCTCTTCGCTGCCTTGATCTCTACTTACAGGACATACAAATATGGAGTGGAACTGGAGTTCCTTTCCTAACTCCACAGGGACTGGTAATTGTTTCATTTCTTGCCACTCTTGCCTCTTTGCTGCCATTACATTAGCCAGCTTCAGCAGTGTAGGCAACCCTTCAATGCCGGCTGCTACGGCCACACTCAATGGGCTCCAATACGATTGTCCCACGAGACTGCAGAACTGTTTGATGATCTCCTGAGTAAATTCTTCCCAATGGGTAGGAGCCATTAACTCAGCATGAGGGCAGCTATCGAGCTTTCCCACCCATATGATGCAAACCACAAGCTTCTGAAACTCGTTCATGTGCAGAGAAGCAAACGGGGCAAGGTGAGTTCTAGCATAACTAAGTGCATCAGCTTTAGTTCCTTTCTTTACAATCTCCACGAATTGAAGCCTGTGAAGTTTCAGCTCAAGCATTGAACCATTTTGGTTGAGCTTCTCACGATTGAGAGTGATCCAATTCAAAGCAGGCCCGAGGTTCTTAACCTTCAAAGCTTCAAGTACTTGATACATTTCTAAGAAATGAGATCTTATCGCAATTGCCTCTGGTTCTCCAGCTTCATCTATGAGGCAATCTCCAAGGTCAAACAAGCCTTGCTGATAAAAGTGATTTGCAACTATCTGGTTCACTAGGTGGAAGTCAAAGTCAACATTTCTATACGCCTTGGATATGTCGGGGTTGAAGGACTTTTCGAGAAGTTTAGGGTACTTGCTGAAGTTTATGTTACGCTCCTTCTGCAGTCCTTCTAACAGGTTCAGTGGACCAACAGTATTGAGCTTCAGTTTTAACTCAGAAAGAATAGATTTCAGATGAACAGGGGACAAGGGATCGTTAATGGCCTTGATTTTTGCCAAAGCCTGCTCAATTTCATGCCCAACTTGATCAACTATTTCTTGGGATCTAAAGGAGGACAATTTCTGTCTCTTAACAACACGGTCAAATGCATCTTTTAGGGTGTCCAGTTCCATTTCTTAATCTCAACTTGATGCTTCCTGCACAAAATACACAAAAGTGATAGAACATCGAACAACTAAGAAAAACAGAAGAAAACTTCTGGTCATCAAAAGGGTGTAACTTATTGAAGAAAGGAGAATCCAGTCTATACAATGAACCTATATTGCTTCACTAAATGATGCTTTTATCTTTTCTAGTCGTATTTATTTGTTAGAAGTTATGGTGGATAGAGTGTGAAGAAAGGATTGATATGCAGTAGGTAGGAAATGGTAACATAGAAAGTGGCCCTCTTGAAAATGACAAGAGAAGATATTTGTAAGGTATTTAGTAATGGAACTGATAAAGATTAGTCTAAAACAATAGAAGTTCCAAATCAAAGCTTTAAATTTGGCACAAATTACAAATGCATAATGTAACAATCACAATATCTTATCAAGCAAAAATATCACAACTAAAATACGAGCAACTTGTTCTTAAACATGAATGTATAAATCAACTAGAAGATTACCCAAGGATGTAAAAGCACAGTAAGATGGCTTTCAGACACACAAAGTTGTAACCCCCACATCATGCACCAAATAATCACTAGTATTAAATTTCAATGGGTTTGATGGATTAGTTCTTTGTCTGAGTATAGGGTAAAGTTTAAACTACCAAAACCCAGAGCTGCCCAGTATACTAGCCGAAAGAACAAAATGAAAGCATAGCCATGCTAGATGTAATGTTCTAACTTCAACCGCTTTGCTTGGTAGAAAGGATCAAAAGGGGTAAAGAAGGAAACCACTTTGTAATTTAACCGTCGCTATCCTTTTTTCATCTTTCTTACCAAGCAAAGCCTTATAATGTTCATCAACAATGGAAAGGAATAAGAAATAAGACATCATATTTTCAATTAAACCTTTTGCAAACCAAGCTAAATTTGTAAAGGTTACTACATGCTATCTAAAAAAATTATATGAACATTCAATTATAGAATCAAAAACATCATGAAAATGAAAATTTAAATACCTTTGATTGGCAGTTTCAGCAAGTCTTTTACTGCATTAGAGAAACAAAGTCAGGACCGCAAATTGAGAATTCAAACTAAAATTTTAACTGATAATTAAATTATAAAAACATAATTAACAAAGGTCTAATTTTCAGCATCAAAGATAATTGTTTGATTACAGAGAAAACAAAAATGGGAAAAAAAATCTACCTATTTCACTCAGTTCCGATAATAAAAAAGCAAAAGGTTTAAGCATAAAGGAGATGAATAGTAAGAGGCAAAACTCAAATATAATTTTGACATACTTATTCCTGGGTTTCTTCTAGTGAAACAAAATCATGAAAATAAAAAAAAATAACGATAAAAGATATGAAACAGAGATTTGAGGAAACATACCAGATTTGAGATCGAAATTGGAAGAGCGAAAATCGCAGAAGAGAAGTGAGAGCGCAAGAGTCTCTGAAAGGCAGGGAAGCTAAGCTAAGTGAGAGAGAGAGAGAGTCTCGAAAAGCGTACACGTGCGAACAATTCGGTAGCAAACCAACACTCGTGTGAAATTTTTTCATTTCCTCAAATACCCTTGTTCGATTTCGATAATTTCGGTTTTGAATTCATCAACCAGGAACTTTCGAGCTCCTCTGGTCATCAGATTCGGGAAAACAGAGAGAAAAAAGAAGTCCTCCTAACTGTTGTCTCTCAATCAAATGGGCCTTCACGTCCTTAAAACGACGCCTCTTTCGTCTTCCTACTCCAAAGCTTTACTCCTCGCCACCGCTGCAAAACCCGCCGCTTTCGCTGCTGCTGTTCTTCCTTGTAATCCCCGCTTGAGATTTCCATTTTCTTCGCCAAAGGCCATCACTTCATCTGGGTATGGGAGTTTCCTTCATCTGAGGAAGCGTGGGTTTCGTGGGAGTGTCGTCTTAACCATGGCTGCTTCTGGTTCCGTCCAGAAGTCTGAGGAAGAGTGGAGTGCTATTCTTTCCCCAGAGCAGTTTCGAATTTTGAGACAAAAGGGCACCGAGTAAGTTTGCTAACCTATTCATTCATTCTTAGTGTTGATTAATAGTAGCTTAAGTTTCTGTCAAATTGTATACATTTTTCTTAGTGTTGATTAATAGTAGCTTAAGTTTCTGTCAAATTGTATACATTTTGAGCTTCTATGGCTTTTGGATGAAATAACAAGTTTGTAATTTGATTCTTGACATTTTGTTTTGGTACTGTAAAGGTATCCAGGCACCGGAGAATATGATAAGTTCTTCGAAGAAGGTATCTATAAATGTGCGGGATGTGGGACTCCTCTTTACAAGTCCACTACAAAATTTAATTCAGGTTGTGGGTGGCCAGCTTTCTATGAGGGTCTCCCTGGAGCCATAAATCGCCATGTGAGCTACCTTCCACTTTTGCTCAACTTGTTTTCTTCTATTCCAGATTTTACTAATCGAGTGCGTGATGTTTAACCAGCCGGACCCGGATGGGATGAGGACTGAAATCACTTGTGCCGCTTGTGGTGGCCATTTGGGCCATGTATTTAAAGGTGAAGGGTTTCCAACACCCACCGATGAGCGCCATTGTGTCAATAGCATATCACTCAAGTTTATTCCTGCAAATTCTTCGGAGTGAATCGTATTATAACAGTTATCCTAGTTGTGTGTATAGGACATGGGCATAATGTGATGTTTTGCCAATAAGAACTCGAGTTTTTCTACTTATGGTCGTCATTGTATTTGGACTTGAACGTTTTAATGCAATATATATGCAAAATACGGTTACCAACCATGGGAATTTCCGTGGCAGTCTGAAAAGATGAACCCCGTGTGTAGAGTTTGGTTGCCTATTTCAATAGCTGTTCAAGTTTAGAATTATTAAAGGGGCCTGATAAGCTTGAAAAACTCGCATGCCTTTTTCTTTTATTCACTTCAGACCAACCATGTGAATGGTGAAATGCTATTCCAATTAAAAGAGTTCTCTAATTTCTCCAACCAACCCACCCCCCCCTCCCAAAAAAAAAAAAGAACTACAAATTGAAACCATTGCAGTTCTCCCAGTGCTCCTGGTAGCCTTCATGCAAGTGAAAGCTCTCCAGCAGGAATTGATCTTTTGACAAGTTTGGCCCAAGACTCGTTGGTCTCTGTAATGACCTTCAGAGCATATTCCTGTTCATCATCTAGTGCAGGTAAAAATCCTAACAAAAAGAAGCTGATAGGCACTATGGGAATAGGGGAAAATGAAACAAAATCAGTACACACCTTGTTTGCTGCCTTGTTGCCAAGACCAAACTTGTTTGCTGGTTTTCCATCAGGGATCTTGTAGTCTCGAAACCAATCCCTGATTGCTGTTAGTGTCCCCTGAAATTATCACCAAAAGGGCTCTTAAAGTTGGCATTATAAGTGAGATAACCATGCTTAAGACCAGTTTATATAACAAATAACACACAAGTCTTAAATGGCAGTAGTTACAGTACCGGGAAATGCTTCTCAACATCATCGACATCGTTGACAAGGGAAGCCCTTGGATCATCTAATGAGATAGCAACTATTTTCCAGTCAAGTTCCCCTTCATCAATCATGGCTAATGCAGCCAAAGGCTTGACCTTCAGAATATCACCTATCTTTCTCCGGGTTTCACCGATCTCAACAACATCAACTAAGATTTGAAAGAAACAAAAACATCAAGACTTGCAAATCTACTTTTTTCTCAACAACAAAAAAGGAAACCTTATCAATAATAAATGTCAATCAAATACTGTAACCAAGAAGGGGAAATACCAGGGTCATTATCACCAAATGCTCCTTCAACTTCAGAGTTTGCTAAAGAAGGGTCTTCCCATGTTTGTGGAAGCAATCCGTAATTCCAGTTTATATTATAGCTGAGGTACAAGTAATGGGATTATAGCAAGAAGCCAAAACAAAGTGCTGAAAAATAGCCTAAAAAGCATTTAAGTGAGTAAGAAATTAAACATACTCAAAATCAGAGAATCTTACGGGTAATATCGAAGTTTGCCCTTCTTAGTATCCTGCTTAATGGGAGTGTATGGCTCATCAGTAGCAACCTCCATTTTTGCACTTGACTCTTTGGGTATCTCCACAATGAAGTTAAAAACACCATCTCCCAAGTGCAATGGTATATCATGCCAAGGAGAAATCTAAAACACCACTAAATCTCAATTACCATCCAAATACTGGACAATTTCAATTTCAAAAAATTTAGGAAAAAGAAAGTTGGGACAAATACCTTTTTCCCCGAAGTATCTTCGAAGAAGACTCTGTAGTCAAGGGTTTCGGGTTGACCTTCATGTTTGATTTGAACCTGGGGATTATAAATGGCATTGCAAGAAAATAACCTTTTGGATAATCGTCTGCCGTTGTTGAAGCTAAGAGCGTTACGGCCGTGTTTCAAAGCGAAGGGCGCTTTGAGAAGCAAGCAAGAAGAGGAGGCAACGGTGGAACTTCCGGCGACGGATACCATTCTAGCTGCTGCTGCTGCTGCCATGGCTGATTTATCTTTTGGTGGTGGACTGTCGGGTCGGGAGTATTTGGAAGTTTGGTGGTTTACATTCACTGGCTTACCTTACTTTTCCAATTCCTTCCTATATCCTTCTCTTTTCCTATTTTTCCCCTTCAATTTTTTAAGGTAAATTGCATCATCGATTTCCTATAATTTGTTTAAAATTATATTTTAGTCATTCAACTTTTAACAGTTACATAATAATAGTTAATTTTACCAAGTTGTTACATTTTAACCACTCATATATTAACTTCCGTTACTCATTACCAAAATGATTAAAGGATTAATAACTAATTTAGCCCTTGAATTGTATAGCTAATAGACTTTTTCTTAAATAATTCTAAAAAATTTAAATATCATAAATTCTTTAAAATTCTTAAAAATAATTTCTTAGAAGATATTTTTAAAAAATTAAAATATTAGAAAATTCTTTTTAGAGAACTATCGATAATCAAAAAATAAATTATGAACCGTGCAAAAAGATAACAATTAAACATAAATGTACTTCATTCCCATAAATAGGGATTGAATTCTCAACCACATGATTAGGAAATGAAGTGAGCAACCACCACAACTTATTACTTTAATTAGAAAGTTTCATTCTAAGACCAAATCGCTTGTTGGTCTATTTTATTATTAAAAAATTACTTTTAAATTTATTTTATAGTTAAATTTAAATTAAAAAATTTACCTACCAATCTAAACATATCAATCTCCAAAGTTGCTAAATTATTAATAAGTTTATGCTTTGGTCACTTAACTCCAAAAAGTTAAAAAATAGTCACTAAAATATTTAAAATTTTCATCCAATCACTGATCTATAAAAATTATCTTATAAAAATCATTATTGTATGACATTTTTTGTTTACATCGCCTCAACTAATCGAAAACTCTCATTCCCTTCTCCTCTGTAATTCAATTTTTTTTTCATAAAATAACTTCAAACGTCACAAATCTATTAACCAAAATCTAAACTTTTTTCCACGATCTCCAACACTAATCTCCAAATCGACTTGGATATAAGACATATTATTCTACTCATCGATAAATATTAATCCACCATATTGATCATCAAATTATTGCTTAAAACTCACTAGCCAAATTTTTTTTTAAGAAAAAGAACTTCATAGTTCAATAACTCATAAAAATTTTCGAATAGTTCAATGGACATTTTATAACTTTTAAAATTAAATGACCCAAATGCTGATTCTTTTATGAAATTTTAGAGCAACAATGATTAGCTGGCATCCAAGCAACAACAAATGGTATTGTTTAATGCATTGTAAATTCATGTTTTCACCAAGCTTGAATGAGACTCAACTAATGTGGGGTGATTAACAACACAACAATTTCAAGCCCAAACACTTAGATATTCAATGAGACAGACTCCTCATTATTTCAATCATACTCCTTAATCGGACAGTAGCAAGTTTACTTGGACAGGGAAGGAAATTTTTGTCATCTAAATACTAGTATCATAACAACAGAATGGTTGCCCCCATTCCATGTGGGAGAACATATGCATACAATAATAAAAATACGGGTCGATGTTGTTGCTCAGCTTTGTTGAATTCCGCTCGGCCATGTCTGATTCTTCACTGGCTTCAGGATTGCTTCCACCTCAGCTAGAGTTTCATGATCTTTCCCGAACAGTGCAAGTTCTGTTGCAGCGGCAACATTCTCTTCAACCTAGTTATTTACAACCCCGGCATTACTAACAGCCGAAGCAGCAAGCTCGTGAAAAAAAATGCAAACATGTTTTGACAGGTATGAAGATTTAGTAACAAAATTCTATTATCAGGCATAAAATAGATTTCATAAAGTTCAAATGATGAACCAGAACCTGTTTAACCGAGTTCATGCCAACCAGCACTGTCGAAATATCTTTGTTTGACAAGCTGTATTGCATAGCTAACTTCGAAATATTTTTTCCTTTCTCTTTACAATATACAGCAGCAGCTTGGCAGGCAGACTGCAGAGAGGTTATGAATACATATGAAAGCCTTATAATCAAGCACATAAACTATGGAAACGACACATTCATAACATGACTTCGTGGTGAAATAAAATGTGGAAGTATTTAATATTAGGTGTGTTGTGGTGAAATGAACCACAATGTAGCTAGACTGGACAGAACACAAACCCAGATATATAATTTATTTTTAATCCATAGTCCTAGAAATCATATACTTGTTTTACAACGAAAGATTTGTGTTACAACTTCTAAATCAGCATGCAGTATAGTCACTCAAAAACCTAGTCCATTTAATTCACATAAACCATGTCCTGACATAAACTTTTACAGGTTAAAGGCTACCATGTCCTGACATAAACTTTTACAGGTTAAAGGCTATCATTTACACATTGGTTAGATCCAACAGAATATGAAGGCATTTAATTTTTCAGAAACCACCAATCAAGACTGACTAGGTTGCATAAATAGCTTCGTATTTTGAAACAAATGGTCTTATTGTATCGGAGGCTG
The DNA here is from genome assembly GCF_025698485.1 of Gossypium arboreum. Lineage (NCBI taxonomy): Eukaryota > Viridiplantae > Streptophyta > Magnoliopsida > Malvales > Malvaceae > Gossypium > Gossypium arboreum. Next base: position 7,738,613 of record NC_069081.1, read on the forward strand.
ATAAAAGTCTCACCTTGAGTTCGGGAGATGCTGGATGCCACTCCGGTGGACCAAACTCAGTAAGAAGTCCCATAGCAAGTGGAGATGCACTGATTATGCCAACACCTTTGGTTTTCAAGTAAGGCAATAAATCCTCCAATGTTGAATCATTAATGCTATAATGGCAATATGATAATATTACATCAACAGTGCCTGGTGGAACCCTATCAAGCACATAAGTAAAAATTTCCAAGGGCAACCCGGTGATACCAATGAAACGAATCTTCCCTGCTTCCTTCAGTTTTTGAAGTGCCGGAATCGTCTCATTCACAACCTGTTACCACATACAAAACGAACCAAATTAGCCTAAGCTTTCACATGACAAGGGGTATATATTTGTTAGTGGTGTATTTCTGAAGTGGCAAGAAAGGTTTTTATATAGAAATTATGAAAACGAAAATGGTATTGAAACGTAATTAAGAACCTGATCAAGAGAGCCGAATTCAATGTCATGGCATTGAAATATATCAACATAATCAAGTTGCAACCTCTCCAAGCTTTCATCAATGCTTTTAGTTACTCTCTCAGCACTGAAATCAAAACCTTCACGATATCTCCCACATTTTGTCGAAACTATATATTCACTTCTAGGAACTCCAAGAGCTTTAAGTCCCTTACCCAGCATCTTCTCTGACAATGTCGCTCCATAATACCTTCAAATTATTAACAAAACAAACATACATACATACATATATACATACATATAATTCATCAAATTAAATATAAGACAAGAACCCAGTTAGTTAAAGTGAAGAAATTTAGAATTACGGAGAGGTGTCGAAGAAGTTGATTCCGAGGCGGAAGGCTTCGAGGACGGAGGCGACAGCGTCGCTTTCGGAAACGGAACCGAAGACGCTGCCGAGAGGAGAAGCTCCGAACCCCACGCTGCTGAGCTTGAGGCCCGTGTTTCCGAGAGGTCTCATTTCTAGTTTGGGAACAGCCATGTTTAGCTAGGGTTTCTTTTTCTTGAAGAATTGGGCAAAAATTGTTTATGAGAGGAAGGAGAGTTGAGTGTTTGGGAGTGTAGCCGACAATGATCTTGTTTGTTTTTCTCCTTAAGAAGTAAGATGCGAAAATAAAGAGCAAATAAGGGATGGGATTTTCTTCCTTCTGAAGAAACACAAGAAAAGGAGCAAAATTTGTTGTCTATTGCATACAATGGGTGGGAAAGAGTAGAGCAACAAACTTTATTTAAAAAAATAAAAGAAAGAAAAGAAAATTGCTGTGGAAGATATTTTCTACGAAGTTTCATTCAAAGGCCCCTCTCTCATCTACGCACATCTACTTACAATTCTATCATTCTCGCTTCTCCTCTCTATCATGTTTTATGTCCATTATGCTATTTCTACTTTACTATTTCTAACTTTGTAATTATATTTATTTTGGTCCCTAAACTTTAAATGATATAACCCTTTAAGATTACTTTTATTATTGTTATTAAAATATATTTTAAAAATAAAATATTTATTTTAAACATAATATCGTGAAGTAAAAATATATATATTTAAATAATATTTAAATTTATTAATATTATAATATTTTAGTATAAATATAAAAATAATTTATTGTATCTCATTATTAATATTTTAATATACAAAATATAAATTTTAAATATTTATAAGTATGTAATTAATATTAATTATTTGTAAATTTTAATTTGAATATATAATCTATATTTTAACTATTATTAAAATATAACCATTATAAATTCAAATGTATACTTTTATATATTTTAAATAAATTTCAATAGAAATATACTTAATATAAATATTACATAAAATATATTAAAGTATAAATAAGGGTTAAAAGATGCCATTTTGACTCCAAAAATGCTTCTCAAAAAGCAAAAATAAAATAAAAAAAGTTACTTACGCTTCTGGGTTCAAAAATCAAAAGTTGTCTTTGATTAGCATTGTTTATGGCTCCAACTCTTTGTTGCGAAGTTCAATGGTCAAAAATCATATTATTTATATCTATATATATAGGAGAGATTCAATTACATCAATAATTTTATATTATTTCATATTTTTTAGCTTAACCCAAAAATTGGTATTTAAACTTACTATTTTTCCTATCTTAGTACCTTTTTTTTTTTGTCAATTGGTACTTAAACTATTTTTCTCAATTTGATATATCTATTAGTCAAATTGTTAAGTATATTTAAAAAAAAACTTAACCCACAATTTGGTACCTTAAATTATTTTTTTCCATTTTGGTACCTAAATATTTTTTAATTACAAGTGGTACCTAAACTATTATTATTTTTCCCAAGTTGGTACATTTGTTAGTTCAATCATTTGTTAAATTGATAAGTCTATTTAAAAAATGATAACCAATTAAAATTTAACATGTGACAAAAATGGCAAAAAATTATTTTTTTTTGTCTTTTACATGTATCTTTTTCCTCTTTCTTTTTTCTTCAAAACCAAACTAATTGTTAAATTAGTCGCGCCCTAGTTTATAGTTTAATCAGTTTGTTCAGTTTGATCAAATAAATTATTAAAAAATTATAAAAATATTTAAATAATTGAGAAAATCAGTTCAATAGCTCTCTATTAGCTACAAGTCAATTGGTCCAACCCCTATCTATAAACTAGTACCTTGATCGGTCTCTGATTTGACCGACCGTTCGATCCGGTCTAGTTTTGAAAACATTGGTTTTGATCGGTGAAATAACTTTTTCAATCTCGTTAGGTACAACAAGCGGGTGGTGAAGTTCAAAATTAGAATTAACCACTTGTGTCTTGACCTCGAGGGGGCGAATTTCAGGCATTGTTGATATTGCTAGATATTATAAAGTAAGAATAAAGAAAAAAAACAAAGAGAGGAAATTTTGAAAAAAAATAAAAAGAGAAATAAAAGAATTAATTTTTTTAAAGTTTATATGACATGAAATTTTATTATTTGGTTGGAATTTTTTAACGGAGATAACATTTTGGTGTAAAATGAGTAACAAAATGATAGTTTAAGTATTATTTGTGATAAAAAAAAGTTTACATACCAATTTAGGAAAAAGAGTATAGTTTAGGTACTAATTTGTAAGTTAAGCCCACCATGTCAGCTTTTTTTCACGTCAAATTCCACAGTAGCCGCCATACCATCATTTTTTTTCTACATCAACCACCACATCAACAATTAATGGTCCATCAAGGGCTTTAACAGAAAGTCATATTTAAAGGGCTCAATTAATTACTACCTTTCAATTAAGAGCTCAATTGATTGAACTTTTCAACAAATGGCTCAATTTTTTTAATTATTTTTCAAAGTATTTTTAATACTTAAGCCTAAATGTATTCAAGTCTTTTAATAGTTTATGTAAAACCTTTAAAAGAAACTACTTTAAGATAGGCATAATGATAAATCTAATATTTAACATTTACTCAATTTAGTCCTAATTTTTTTTATGACTTTGGTCTTAAACCTTCAAATTTTAGTCAAATTATTTTCTTTAGATGGAAATGTTGACTAAACTATTAAAATTTCAATGGTATTGACATGACAACTTATGTGACATCTGTACGTAATAAAAATTAAAAAAAAAATTAAAAACTTCACCAACTTTCAAATAAATCATAAAACTATATTTTTTTTAATCTTCATGTCTGCAATGAAGTACACGTAGGTTGTCATGGTGGGTCACCATGTCTGTGCCATTAAAATTATGTTTATCTAAATCAGACCAAATTGGTTAGGATACCGGTCTAAAGAAAGGATTTAGATTGATTGAGCCGTGAAGCATTTTGAAGCGGTTGAACCATGTAACACTCCATACCCGTACTCGAGACCGGTATAGGATATGAGGCATTACCGAAATTTTCAAAATAATTTCAATTAATTTATATCGTTTAGCATTCATTTTCATGTTTCATGTAACATCCTTTTTATATTATAATTCTCGTATCATATCAAATATTCTATCCATTGAATCATTGGAGTTCCAATGGATTTTTCAACAGTACACTCAAAGCGTACATTTTCATATTCCATCAATTCATATTCAGAAATAATCCTTAGGGCGTTTAATCATCAAGCACTCTCTCGAGTCACATCTCATGTAATTGTAGTGAATCAGGATTACCTTTTCAGGTCAAACCTATCCACCTTAGGTTACCATAATGAATCATATATCATGTAACTGTAGCGAATCAGGATTACCTTTTCAGGTCAAATCCTATCCACCTTAGGTTACCATAATGAATCAGGAATAAATCATATTCACTTTAAAGCACCATAGTTAATCAGAAACAAATCCTATCCACTTTGAGGTATTATAGTGAATCAGGAATGAATTCTATCCACTTTATATTCTCGAGAAGGCTTTTGTCAAATTAACCGTCTGGGTTATCTATTTCTGCAACACATGCAGGAACTCTTTAATTTGGGAAATCACCTATATCCATCCGGAACCCATTATTCAAACAAATTTTATCCCTTTCAAGTAGTTTCAGAACATGTATTATTTCTTTCATTTCAACATCCATACATTTCATATATTCAATTCAAACATCATATAAAATACAATATAATATTTAAATTGACATATTTATATGCTCATTCAAGTTATACAAACCTACATGACTAAATTGTAGAAATACTAAGATTTAGGGGTATTTTGATAATTTATCATTTTCCCAATTTTCACCCGGTCTTAAATTAATAATTTCATTCAATTTATTAATTTAGATAATAAAACAATTCATTCCTTTCAATTTGGTCATTTTGACATTTTTACAAAATTGCCCCTTAAAGTTTTACTTTTATTCAATTTAGTCCTTAAGCCTAAAATATGCAAATTAACCATACTAGCTGAATATTCATATATATTTTCCTCCCCCTCCTATCTATTCCACATCCTTAATGTATATAACACACTTGTAAGTAACATTATCTAAAATTTTTATTATTTACTTTTATGAATATTCAAACTGTCCATCTGTGTCATAGTCACTAAATTATTTATATATGCAGTTATAGAGCTCAAAATTAAGATCGGCTAATTTTTCATGAAAATAGACTCATATATATTCTTACCATAAAATTTTCAGAATTTTTACTTTAGCCAATAAGTACAGTTTATTCTTTAAAGTTACCCCTGTTCTGCTATCTGACAGTTCTAACCCTTCTTCACTAAAAATTAATTATCTACTCGTACAGAATTCAAATGATATTCATGTTTATTTCTATTGAAAATAGACTCATTAAAGATTCTAAACATATAAATTTAAGCCCCTAATTATTTTTATCCAATTTTTTACGATTTTTCAAAGTCAGAACAGGGGAACCCGAAATCATTCTGACCTTGTCTCACAAAATTTATTATATCTCATGATTTACAATTCCATTGCTTACATAATTTCTTCTATAAGAAACTAGACTTAATAATATTTAATTTCATATTTTATTCATCCTATAATTAGATTTTTACAATTTTTGGTGATTTTTCAAATTTAGACTACTGCTGCTGTCCAAAACTATTTTAGTGCAAGATATTAATTACCATGTTTATAACACCCTTATTTTCTTTTTCTACACTATTTCTCATCACTTTCTCTTATTTTCTCTTCACTAACATATCAAGAACATAGGAACATATGTAAGGAAACTCTACATTAACATTAATCCCATGCTTTTTCAATAATATCAAACTTAAAAATATATTGAAATCATGATGTTCTTACCTTGTTCTATTTATTTCACTCTTCATCTTGATTTTCTCTCTCCTTCATCTTCCATTTCTTGAATCCAACTTGATATTCTAACTTCCCATAGTCTCCTTAACATTTTTCTCTCTTGGTAGCTATGGAAATTCTTTTGATTTTTGGGTGAAAATGGTGAATTTTTTATAGAAGGACTAAATTGTAAAGAAAGTAAATCTTTCTTTCTTTCTCTCTTTCTCTCACGTTAGTGCATGGGAAAAATTTCCATCCTCCTCTTTCTTTCCTTACATATATATATTAAATAAAATAATAATAAAATAATAAAATATCACTTAAAAATCAATTTAAAGTATTAATAAACTAATATTTATTTAATTTATCTAAAATATCTCCAACATCATCATTGTCTCTAGATTTCTCTCTCCTTCTAATTGACCATATTTCCCTTGATGATCTTTTAAAATTCCATCCTTCAGTCATCATTTAATTTGGTAAAATTGCAATTTAGTCCCTATAATTCTTCACTTATTCAATTTGGTCCTAATTCATCAATTTTCCTTAGTTTCTAGATCATTCCACTCTTAAAATATTTGCATTATTGGTCTTTAAATTTTTTCATATTTACACTTTAACCCCTCCAGTTTTGAGTATTTACTCTTGTACAATAAAACTTTTCACACTTTTACAATTTAGTCCTTTCTTGAATCAAGATATCATAATTTACTTCCTAATGTTGTCATAACTCAAAACTTCCCTTTTTATCACTTATTTCCTTATTTTTCTATATCAAGGATAATATCTTATTATAGAAATTTTTTGGGTATTACAAACCAGGCTAAAAAAATCAGCCTACAATCAAAGTGGTTGAACCAGTTTTTAATATTTTTATTTTTATGTTTTGTAAATGATTTATTTAATTGAATTGTCTGAACCAATCGAATCGACAAATTGGTGGCATGATCGATTCGACTGCTAGTCCAGTTTCTAAAAATCTTGGTTAAAATTTTAACAATTCAATTTACTTTTCCATAGAAAAAAATACAATTTCACTAAAATTTAAAATTTATAGACAAAAGTGATCGAAAAAAAAAAACTTAGTCGAGAGTGATAAAATTGTTGGACGTTTAAAGCTAACTTATTATATCTTTAGAATACAACATCAGAGTTTGATATTCAAACATTAATGAATTAATAAAAAATATTTCAACAAAAGCTTCAAAAGAGTGTTATGTATCATTTTTATAGTGTAAAATTTTAACCCTATCATGTAATCTAGTAGGATTACTAATCTCCAATACATATATTAATACTAGTTACAAAGTCCCTGCATCACACGGGATTTTACGTGTTTATTTTAAGTTTGTTAAATAGTATTTTTAATAATTTTAAAAATATATATATTTACTAATTAAATTATTATTGGTCTAACCTATAAAAAATCAACTAATTTTGAAAAATAACTGGGATGATAAAATAACATTTCAAAGGTAAAGAAAATAAAAATTTGAGAAATAATTTATAGTAAAATATTAAGCAATTAGATAAAATAACTTGTCATTGGAATATGAGTCAAAATCTCGTCTAGATAAAATCATTAATTTAATACTTCATTATCTTTGACATAATATTTCAAACATAATGGTAAAAAAAACCATTTACTATTGTGTAAGTCTTATTAAAATCAAGAATAGTAAAACTATCGAATATTAAATAATAATAACAACTAAACATATCAAATAATAGTGAATATCTTTTCTTTTCTTTTTTTGGTGATGGAAATAAGACCTACTAAATAATACTAAAATATAATTTTTCCAGTAATTTCCTTATATGCCATTGATAGAATGGTAGTATGAATGTCTTGAATCTGTTATCCAGCTGTTGTAACAGCTCAGTTGATTAGTTGTTAGCCAAGTTCTGTTAAAGTTGTTATGCATACGTATAAGCATGTTTTACATGATTACCAGCTTCTCTCAGTCAATATATATACACTGAGTAATAGTTACTGATATAGTTATTTTGAATTTCAGTTCAATAATTAAAAAATATTCATCTCCTTACTTTTCTCAGCTGCCAAACAACAACTAAACATGATATTTTACTGTATTTCTAACTTGGTATCGAAGCCACTATTCCTCTTGGTTTAAGCTCTTTGATTTATCAGTTGTCGATGATTTGTCCTCCCTGTTCACTGCCAGTGTTTGTCATGAATCCAGATCACTCTTCTTCTTCGTTTGGAAATGATATAATTGATAGTCGATTGTTCACTACTAAAAGTCTTACCATTGTACTTGATAATTCAAATTATTTGTTGTGGAAATAGCAGGTTCTGTTGACTCTCAAAACAAACAAGCTTCAACATTTTGTTGATGCTTCCTTTCCTTCTCTGCCTCGATTTCTCACAGATCCAGTTGGTGTTGTTTAGGTCATTTCCTGATTTTGACAATTTTGAACAGCTGGACAGCGCATTGGCATCATGGCTTCTTTCATCTGTTAGTCAACACGTTCTTCCTCATTTGATAGGAATGGACTCCACGGTTTAGATCTAAACAACCTTAAGCAATTTGTATGGTAGCAAAACCACCTCCAAGCTGATGTATTATCGTCAAGCTTTGCACTCTCAAAAGAAAGGTGAGTTATCAATTAAAGATTTTCTCATAAAGATTAAAATGTTTTGTGATCGGCTAGCAAGTTGTGGAGAAGTGATAAGTGAACCTGAGCATGTTACAGCCAATCTTAACGGTTTTTCTCTAGAGTACAAGCCAGTTTTCACAATTATCTCTACCAGCACAACATCGTACAATGTTTAGGGTGTTTCAACAGTACTCTTTGATGTTGAAGCACGATAACAGAAGCTAATGATTTACGTTTCAGTTGTAAGTAATGTTGTTGTTCATGATTCTAATGCAGATCAATCTAGTCATGAGTCTACTCCTACTTATCAACCATCTTCTATTATATCTAGTTTTGGTTCATACAGAAGACGTGGACGAGGCAGATCAAGCTTTAGGTATCAATGTCAACTCTGTGGAAAAATTACACATCTAGTTTATTGGTGCTATAATCATTTCGATACAAGTTACAAAAACACTTCCTATCGTCCACCAGTTCAAGCTCATATGTGTGGTTTTATCATTCCATCAATGCACCCTCAAATGGTCTCCCCCACTCCATCAATATGGTCTTCTCCATATGCACCTCCTCAATTTGTTGGGTTCCCTTCCAACCTGATGGTTTTAGGATATTATAGTGTCATGAGGTTAGAACTCTAGGTGCGGCCTTAGGCGATCTTTTCTTGCAAACACACCTAAGTCAGTCTAACCACTAACAATTGAGGAATCAACTAGAATTCCTTCAAGGCACTAATTTGTATAGTGGAAGCAACTTAGCCAAAAGAAAGCACAAAAGAATAAAAAGCCACAGAAAACAACGCACAAAAGGTGTTTAAGTAAATGCTCTCTAAGAATTCTATTACTCTTAAGAATTCAAGATACAATGGAAGATTTACAAGTAAGGGGAAGATCTCTATTTATAGTTGATCTTCCCCACAACCGATGGTCTTGATTAAGTTACACCGACGGACAAGATTAAGCCTATCCATTAAATCAAGGGATTTATAATATTACAATATCAAATCTAATCTAATATTTACAAGATATGATTCCTATTAATCTTCTAAGATTAGTTCCCATATTTACCAAGATAGCCTATGTTTCTATATCTGTATTATTAGTCCAACCAGGCTTCAATCTGACAGGCTTCTCCAACAACTCTTTGAATCGAACTAGTTCTCGTGGGCTAAATGATCCCCATTTAATCGATAGACCTCTATGGGACGCATCTTGTGTGATGGTCATGAGCTTTGCGCTTTGGCTTATGACACTAGTGCATGGTCTTATCTACAACCTTAGTCTAATCCATTTGTGGTTTTTTCACCATTATGGAGTTCACCACTAGTGCCTTCACCAACGACTTGTTTTTCTCTTCCTATTGAAAATGATGCTTAGATTTTAGTTGCTACACTTGATGTTGTTGATGAAATGGTTGGTATCCAGATTCAAAGGATACACATCACCTTACTTATAATGCTGCATCTCTTACCCCAAGTGTGCCTTCATGTAAGGTTCTTGCTGGTAATGGTAGTGCTTTGCCTATTGCTTGAGTTTGATTATTGTCTTTATTTTCAAGGTCTCACCTTTTTTCTCTATGTTTATTGTTATATGTTCTTGGTATAACCAAGAATTTGTTGTCTGTGTCCAAGTTCACAATAGACAATCAGGTACTTGTTGAGTTCCATCCTACACATTGTCAAGTTCAAAACTTGAAACCAAAGGATGTGTTACTCAGTGGCTCTTTACAACATGGTTTTTATTGTGTTCAGACGTCTTCACACTAAATGCCTGTTACTTCTTTACCAGGTAGTTGTTATGTAGCTAAAAAGTCTATTTCGTTAGATGTTTGGCATCATAGATTGGGTCATCCCTGTGACATAGTTCTTATGTAGGCATTGGATCATTGTAATGTTGTTTTTTAAAAGAATAAAGTTGATGTTGTTTGTGTAGCTTGTCATCTTGGTAAACAACATAAATTTCCTTTGACCAAGTCTGATACTCAATATACAACTCCACTTGCATTAGTTGTTGCTGATGTTTGAGGTCTTGCTCCTTTGCTTTCCAATGGTTTTTGTGTTGGGAAATGTTCCCATATTGTAGTAAACATGTAACTATTTTCTATTTATTTGAACGGTGAATAAATAAATAAATAAAGTTAATTTCACATTCCACTATTATGTCTTTTTTATTTTCTGTTTTTTATATTTTACATGCATAGCGAAATTGTGACAATCAAATATTAGCTCATTGATTGCCTAAAGTTCAAATTGAAGATAAGTAGCATTGTATTGAAGGTTACATTGCGAGAAAGACAACTTACTTCAATAGATAATCTAAATGAGCCCATAATCTCATTAAAAAAAATCAAAGTAAGCATTTGATTCAAATACTAAGAAGGGTTATTATGTCATCTACAATTCCAATTGGGGAGATTGATAGTCTTGGCTATCGGAGCAGTTGACTCCACGAGTAGAGACATAGATGTATTCATTGGTAGAATGATACATTGGATTGGACCCAAGATGAATTAAAAATGTATACATCATACTTTATGAAAGAAACAATGTGTGTAGATTACTATTTTTGTAATATTTTGTAATAACCCTAAACCGAGTCTAGTAGTTTCGAGTATATTTTTCAGGTTCTGAGCCTGAATTTAGGAATTTATCGGGTTAATAGTAATTTTTAATTTAATTTAGGAGGTTAATTTCATCTAAAATCGATTAAACAATAATTCGGAAAAATAAAAATATTTTTGGAAATTTAATTTTAAAGTAATTAAATAATTATTTGTGAAAATAATTAATTTGGGTCGGAAAAGAATTTTAAAATAATTTTTATTGGGGTTAGTTCGAGTTAAAATTAAATATTAATTAAATTAGATTTAATTGTAAAATAAGGGAAATTTTGGAGTATTTAATTGGCAAATAAACATTTAAATTCAGAAATTTGGAGGAAAATGGCCAATTGGTAAAGTAAGGGAAATGTGGGAGTGGCCAATGAGCAAAATTTCCCAATTTTTAAATTTTAGATGGGTTGTTTCAGTTTTAGACACAATGCATCTAGCCTACTTTTCACACCATTTACATAAGATTAGAGAGCTATAAAATTCGTTTTCTTTGCATGGTTTTAAAGATCTATCATCAGGTAATAGATTCAACAAATTTCCTTCTCAAAATACTCTCTCTTTTCACCTGAAATTATTCACAAAAGTAGCCAAAAATATTCTGAAATTTCTCAAAATTCTTGAAGCAAGATTTTCAATCAAAGGATTTAGAACGAATCAAAGGTAATTATTATTTCTAAACTTATTTTTATGATGATTAGAAGCATATTTATATGATTTGAGTGATAATTATATGATTACATGAAAATTTGCCTTTATTATATCTTTTGAAAGGTGGTAATATCTATTTTATCTATGTTGAAGTGCCGAATCTTGAAGAGGATTGAGTTAATTGAAATTGAAGCTTGGATTTGCTTGGTTGATCACTTGGTTATGGTTGAGTTAGTTGTGTTGTGAGTGTTATTAAAGGGCGATTCGGTAAATTGACCCTCACTTATGCTTAATTGGATGATTAATTACTGATTGCAAATATTTCATTGAGTTTTGGTTGGTTAATTTTTCAAGATTATTGATATATGTTTAAATGATGAAATTTTTGTTGAGTGTTGGTAAGTGAGCATCTAGTAATTTTATGTGCTTGATTTGATTGATTATAATGGTGAACTAAACAAGTATGCTGGGGTTTTTGGTTCATGTTATGTTGATATTTCAATTGATAAATGAGATTTGATAATAGGTAACTGGTATGCTAGATTTAATTTGATGTTAAAATGGTTATGTTACATGATTCACATGTGCATTTTGGCATTTCAAATTGAGCACATTATTGACTGAAATTATGTTATGATTTATTGATTATATTAGCATTAGAGCATGGTGGATCCATTGGATATAGTTGGCATGCCATAGGATTTGTGAGTACTCACCAAATTGATAAGTTATTTGTGAGCAATAAGGCTCTAGATGGACTAATTTGGAGTAGATAAGGGAGTGTTGAGTTTGTGTCTCCACTCAACAGGACTGATTTGAGGCAATATAAGGGAGCAAATGGCCTTAACCTGCTCAATCCGAGATTGATTTTGGTTCTGATTGGGAGTAGGATGATTCGTTTATCCGATGTATGATCACCCGATTAAGCCATGATTGTATATCCCAAAATAAATGTATGAAATCTTATATGCTAAATTGATGATTATATGCCATGATTAATTATGATTTTTGATACATGGTTGAGTACATGACATTGAACTATTATGGATTGATGTTGTGACTGAAAATTTGTATTTGATTGGTCTCGATTTAAGCATGATTTGGGTGCTAATTTACTCATCGTTTTATTAACATTCACTAAGCTTCTTAAGCTCATACCCTCACATTCTTGCAGTTAACCGACAGGATTGAGGAGCTAAGGAGCCAAGAAAGAGAGTTCTAAGAGATTAAGGCTCGGTAGAGATTTAGTTACACATTTTAAAATTGTTAATCGGGCATTGTGGAACTTCCGAGACTTAATTTTGGTTGTAATTGGACTTGGACATTTGACATTTTTAATTTTGGATGGTCTTATAATATCATATATGCATGTTTGAGTTTAATTATTGAATAATTTACGGTGTATTGTTGCTTGATAACACAGTGTGTGAGGCATGATGTTTACACTAACCATTGTTTAAATGAAGCTTCCCTGGAGTGGTTTACTAGTGACTAAGGTACGCCACTTGTTTGAATTAATCGATGGGTGATATGCATGAAATTGAATGTTTAATTCTATTTAATTGAGGCTTAGTTGGTGTTAATAAATTCAATTGAATGTGTATGAATATGTATGATATTTAATTATAGCTAAATCGGGTTTAATTGACCATTAAAATACTCAAAATCGGGTTTAAAATAGAATTTTTCGCACAAAAAAACTACAGTGGATTGTTGGGGGGTCGAATTCTGGTCTTTTTAAATTGGTTCTCTAGTCCGTTTAAATTACAAATTAGTCCTGTAACTTGATAAGTTTAATTTGTAACGCCCCAATTTTCCAGAATTCTGTGAATGTTGGCAAAATTTCATGCTTTAATTTTGTCATTTGTGAGTGAAATTATGAAATAGGACCTATGTGAAAATGTTTGAAAATGCTATAGGCTAAATTGAAGTGACCAAATAAATAGGAGTGCAAAATAGGAGGATTTGCATGACAAACCTCCCATTTTACATGAAGTGGCCAGCCATCATGTTGTTGTAGACAAAATGTACACTTGATATCCATAATTTATGGTACAAATTGATACAAATTGATAATAGGTTAGGTAAATGTTCCATGATAATGGGTTAGGTAAATGTTTCATGATAATGGGTTAGGTAAATGTTTCATGATAAGAATTTCATGTCTTTTGTATTAAAGAATTAAATGGATGAAATATGAAGTTTTATTAAAAGAAAAAGGGGTGAAAAGAACAAAGTTTTGTCCATCTTTGTTCATCATAGCCTAAAGTTAGAGAAGAGAAAGGAGAGGAGAAAGCTCTTGAATGTTCGGTCACTTGGGGAAGAAAATTGAAGGTAAGTTCATGGTAGTTTGCTTCTATCTTGATGTTCATGAGTTCTTCTTGATTCTACCTTAACTCTTGAAGCATATTTTGATTTTTGGTTGTATTGTGAGCATTTGGTCATGAATTAAAATGAAGGAAATGGTTGTTGTTTCATGTTCTTTTGATGAAAAATGGAAGATAGGTGAAGTTGAGCCAAACAAATGAACATGCATGTGCCTTAGATGCTAAAGGGAAAAATCGGCTAACATGTTGTGCTTTAAAATGATGAAATAGAGATTATACTTAAGTAAAATCATAGATATGTGATGATTGATTGGTGATATACATGTTTAAATACATGCATGCAAGTTATGTGTGAAAGAGTGAATTTGGTAATAAATCTGCTTGAGACAGCAGCAGTAACGTGACTTTGGAAAATCGCCATAAATTGTGGGAGATGAATTAGAAGCTGAATAAATTATGTAATTAAAGCTTGTTGAGTCTAGTTTCAAATGAAATAAACGAGAACATATTTTGAATTCTGTACAATGAGAAACTTAATTCATAATGAAGAGTGGTCAGATTAGTCAAACAGTGAAACATGCGAAACTTTGAGAAAAATCTGGTATTGATTGGCCAAACCAAAAATTCTGAAAATTTTATGGATATAAGATATATGAGTCTATTTTCAGGGAAAATTAACGGCACTTGATTTGGAGTTTCGTAGCTCTAGTTATAAATGATTTAGTGACTGTTGCTCAGGAAGACAACTTGCAGTGAAATTATGATTATGTGGTAAACATTGACAAAAATTTGTTAATGAGTTGTTTATTGATTTCTTATAAGCTTACTATGATCTGTAGGTGTGGTTGGCCGAATATTGTAAGGGGTTAATACGTAGTTCGTATTTGAATAGTTAGATTAACGTGTTAGTAATCCAATTGTAGGCAGTTCGTGTGTGGATCTCGTCAGCATATCGTCGCAAACAAGTGTGTAATTAACACCCTCTTTCTTAGTCTGGATCGGCAAAAGTCGAAAAGTCGAAATGCTGAAAACCGGTATTTTGTAGATTTGCGAGTGTGCGAATGCTCGTGAGGTAAATCGATTAATGTTTTTGCTAAGCTGCAAAATTTGGACTGCAAAGTGCATGATTTCTGTGCCCTAGATATTTTTGGGCTTAATGGGCCAAAATTGGAATGATGGGCCAATGGGCCCAATTCGATAAGAACCCTCGGTACGTGATTCTGTTAGTACGTGAAAAGTAGGAATATGCATGAAAACCCTAAAATAGATAAATTATGAAATACCTTTAAAATGGAAAATTTACGCTTTTACCCCTAGTAGATAAATTATCGAAATACCCTAGGGTAAAATTGACCTAAATGCATGTTTGATTGTTGTTATTTATCGCATGCCATGTTGTTATTATCTGATGCATGGGATTGGGATATTGAAGGAGGAAGTACTGAAAGTGGCTTGTCCACGTCTTTGGAGGCTTTGCCTCAATTCTTTGATAATCGAGCAAGAAGGTTTAATCGTGGAGTGTGGGTGGGTTGAGCTATTCCCACATGGAGTGTATGGCTGGTACGGTGGAGTGTAGTGGTTGGTGGGTTGAGTAGTCTCCCAAATGGGCTTGCATATGTTTCTTGATGTTGCATGTATTTTGAAATGGGCCTATAGGCCATCTTGTTATTTGAATAAGGGCTAAGGCCCGTTTATTGTAATCTGAAAAGGGCTCGCCCAAGACCACTGTTACTGAGCAGGCTTAGGCCCAATAGGCTTGAGCTGACTTGGGCTTTGAATGGGTTTTCCTTACACACGAGTTTCCCAAACTCACCCCTTTTATTTTCATCCACGCAGAAATCCCCAACCATAGTGGGCTTGGAGTCATGAGGGAATTCGGAGTGGCCACCCGTTCTGAAAGTTTGATTTTCTTGTGGTGAACTGGACATCCTTTTATTTACGTTTGAAGTTTTGGGTTTTTAAATGTAATAAGGCCGCTTAATTATTTTTGATGGTTTTAATATGTATTACTAAGATAGGTATTACTTATTTTAACTGTTGAAATTGGATAGTTTAGGGCGCGTTTTCAAAAACAACAATTGATTTCAAAATAACACGACAACAAGCAAAGCTTCCGCAATGAAAGTATTTTCCAAAATTAATCACTTTTCCTAAAAATGACTTAATCGAATCGGTTTCCTAGAAATATCCATGACGTTAAGGTGTGGCAATGGTGGTATGCATGTCTAGGATTGGATCCGAAGGAGCTTGGTATTAGCGATCCGATGGACTCACCACCTCTTTTCGGTTTCCTACCGGTGCACACTTCCGTTCACTTTGACCTATAATGAAATTATCTTTTAAAACACTAAGTAGGTTTTTCTGGATCAACAATATAAAATGTTTTGAACGCTTCGATGTGGCATGCCGAATCCGGCCATAACTTCTGGGCCGGGTTTGGGGTGTTACATAATTAAAGTCTTTTTTTTTAAACAAAGTTTAATTAGAGTCTTAAATGATAAGGAAACTTAATAAAATTTTAGGATTAGACTTGTAATTTATCAAATTTGTTAGAAACGCACTCAATTTAGTATTTGAGTATAGTACTGATAGTTTGAAATTGTTATGATTTAATTCTTAATGATAAAACTTGAATTAGACATATAAAATAAACTCGGATTAAGCTAAAATTTTTAAGGTTTACATAAATTGACTAAAAGAGGGTTGGTAAATGTATAGATTTAAATTCGGGTTAGTTTAACCGTAGGTGATAAAATGACAAAAATTCCCTTAGGTTAGATTACTTATAAAAAGTTTAAAATTAGTTCACAAATTACTTTTGCATTAATAAATAACTAATAAATGGATAAGATTAAGGTGTTATAAGGTCGAGGTGTGTCTTGTTAGGTCGTTAGCCGGAGAGTCACTTAAGTGACTAATGTAATGGTTCGAATTTGAGTCAGTCCGTCTCGATCAAGTTTGGGGTGTCATATTTTTAATTTTATTTAATAAATAAATGCAAAATTAAGAAATTAGAACATATATAATGCAACATAGTGAATATTAAAATAAATATATTACACCTTAACTAAATTAATAATTTAATTAAATGAATAAACAACTAGAATGTCTTTAAAATAATACATATTTCAATCAATAACTAAAACATTAAAGATTAAAAATAAAACATTTCATCTAAATAAACAATCTAAAATAAATGAAGGAAAGACAATATTGAAAATATTTGATAAACATAATTTTACCAATGCATATTCTATAGAAACATAATTATAATAATGTATTTAAAAATGAAAGTAGGAAATAGTATAAAATAATTTGTGATATATAATTTAGGATTACTTTGAATCAAAAGAGAAATTAAATTTGATTCCAACCAAAACTTTAAGCAAATTCGTGCTTATAAGTATTGTAAAACAATGAGAATTATAGAATGAACAAAAGAGAAAAATGAAAGGATGCTTCAACTTTTACTTAGGATGCAAACAAGCTTATACATACCCTCTATTTACAGGGCCTTAATTATCATAGGTTACAAAACTAATAAACACAATTAAGGTACCTTATAAATTTTTAGGGATTAGAAAAGTTACAAGAAAATGAATTCTTGAGGGGTTATGAGAGCTATATGGACATCCATTTTACAACATAATTATAATTATTTTATATTAATAATTTATTACAAAAATAAATTTAAAGCATATCTATTAGTTATTATAGATTAAAAATATGAGAAACATAGATAATATAAAATACTAATTCTTAATTGATTCATTTTCTTCATCTTAGTTTCTCAAATAAATATAAGTTATACTATTTGTATAGTCTAGATTTATGTTGGATTGAACTAATTTGATTAGATGCAATTAGTATTTATAAAACCTTAAATATAATGATAAACACATTTCAGTCCGCTCAAACCCACATACTCTTACAATTGCAACAATACTGATGCCAACCGAGTTAATACTCAATCAATACTATATATATAATGTTAATCTCACGCGTTTAACTTCTATTAATTATAAGAAATTTGATTTTAACATTATTAATTATTATAATAAAGGCTTAACTCACAAATTGGTATCTAAACTATCTTTTTTCCTTCTTGATATCTAAATTTTTTTTGTCACAAATGATATCTAAACTATTTTTTCCCAAGTTGGTATCTCAATTAGTTAAATTGTTAAGTTTATTTAAAAAAAAGGCTTAACCCACAAATTAGTACTAAACAATACTTTTTTCTCAAATTGGTACCTAAAATTTTTTGGGTCACAAGTAATACCTAAAATATTCTTTTGTTACCTACTTTTATAGCAAAATTTTATGTTTGTTAAAAAAATCTCAACCAATAATAGACTGTGACATTAAATAAACTTTAAAAATAATAATTAATTATTTTCTTCTATTTTACATTATTTATCTCTTTATTTTTCTATATTTTTTCTTTTCTTCTTTTTATTCCTTTATAATATTTGACAATGCTAGTAATGCTAGAATTTGGCCCACCCGAGGTTGAGACACCGACAATTAATTTTGTTTTCAAACTCATTGCCTACTTGCTCAACTTGACAAGATTAAAAAAGTTCTTTTATCGACCAAAATCAGTGTTTTTAGAATCGGACTGGATCAGCCGGTTGGACCAAGAATTAGTGCGAACATAGGGGTTGAACAAGTTAACTCATGAACCAATACAAATAAGTTGAACTAGTATAACCAATTCTCTCTATTTTTTATTTTAAAGAAGTTTATATATATATAAAATAATATTTTTTTGGCTACATGAAAATTTTGAATTGATTATATTTTTTAAATAAGCTTAACAATTTTATTATTGACAGAGGTATCAACTTGGGGAAAAATAATTTAGGTACCACATGTGACCAAGCAATGTTTAGGTACTAAAATGGAAAAATGTCATAGTTATGTACCAATTTATGAGTTAAGCATTCTTAAAAATAAACTTAAAGGTTGACTTGAGAAAAAAAATAATTTAAGTACCACGTGTAAAAAACAAAAAAAAACACTTAGGTACCAAGAGAGGAAAAATCTTATAGTTTACTACCAATTTGTAAGTTAACTTATTTAAAATAAAATGATAATTTTAGATAAAAATATATTTATTTAATTAAAAACTTAAATTTTATTATTTTTAATTTTTCCAATGAATTTAAAATTTTATTATTAATAATTTACTATGTTAATTATTAAGTAGAATTTTTAAAAAATATGACCAAATTAATTAATTTCATATTAATATATTATCACATTAATTAATATTATTAGTATTAATATCGCATAAGAATTACTGATATACTAATAAGTTATTTTTAATGTAACTTTAATAATATAATTAACAATTAAAATTATTTTGGTCAATTAAAAAATTTTTATGAACTTGCGTTTTTATATATTATTATAAGAAACTCGGAAGAGAGACTCTCACAGTTAAGGTATTGGTGTCGTGGTGTAGTTGGTTATCACGTCAGTCTAACACACTGAAGGTCTCCGGTTCGAGTCCGGGCGACGCCATTTTGATATTAATTTTCTTTTGGTAATTTTGCGATGCAAAACCCAAACGACGTCGTTAAACTACTCCTTGCCCTTTACGTCAGTCACCCGCTTATCACGGAAAGAAGTGCCAAGTGCCAACAAAACCGACCAATAGTATTTGTGTTTCGCATAAATTCCTGTCTCCTGATTGGCTATTCAATGCCACATCACCTTTTCTAGAGTCTCCACCACTCATCTACAAATCTCCCATATTTAGGTTCCCTTTCCAAGTTAAAATATATCCAAAGCAAACGAACCACTCGAATAAAAATCTTTGGAGCTCGCCTCTGTATTCGATTCTCTCTCTCTCCCTCTCCCTCTCCCTCTCCCTCTCCCTCTCCCTCTCCGGTGTTGTTATCGGTGGACGGACGACGATGGCGTTTGCCAAATCTTCATCTTATATCTTGCCATTGGTTTTCGCTTTATTTACGCTTCTGTCCTCTTCCAACGCCTTGGTTTCGACTCCTCACCCAAAAGCCATTGCTGTAAGCCTTTTTATAAAAATATATTCCAATTCTTTGATATTTTGTAAAAATATAATTTGATTTAGCTTTCGGGTGTAGGATTTGATAGAAGGAATTGTGAAGTTATTGGGATTCCAAGCCGATGATGTTGAGATATCAGGGTTCGATTCGCGGGATGCACTTGTGGGTCATTCAGTGGCATATGAATTCGACGTTGAAATCGACAGAAAGGTGATTCCTGTTAAGCTTTTGGAGGATGTGAATCGATGGGAGTACGTTGATTTGCCCTTTTTGAGGGTTGAAGAGCTAGCTAGACCCGGTGTTGATAATGGGTTAGTAGAGCAGAAGAGGATATCGGACGATGGGCTACCCGTTTTGGCCCCCTTTCAGTTGGCTGGTCCCATGGAGCTCTGGATTCAGGATGCCAAGAATATACGCATTTCCTTGCCGGTCAGTTTTTATTTGTTTTTCGCTTTTTATAACAAAAATTCTCTTCTTCCAAGTTTTGTATTTAGTTTTTATCATGGCAATAGTAATTATCAGTTCTAGTAATCATGCATATGTCAGAATTATGGAAATTCTTATCAGAACCTATAGAAACAAGGCATTGAATTAGATACATATATTTTGCTTTTGCCTTGTGAATTTAGGTTTTTCTCAATTCTGGTTTGTTGCCTTTTAGCTTTGAGTCTCTCATATGATTTCTTGTGAATTTAGATTTTTCTCAGTTCTGGGTTGTTACCCTTTTTTCTGTGAGGTCTCTCATTTGACTTATTGAAGTCTATTTGTTGATGTTGTTGTTGGTTTGTTTTGATTGTGCAGCATGATGTGGATGCTGGTGTGTTGAAGAAGGTAATATTAGCAGATGGTGCTGTGGTAACTGTCACGGGTGCGAGATCAGTTAGCCTGCGCCATCCTATTGATCTTCCATTACCTCTCAATCGAACTCATAACGGATTTGCGTCTGGCCTTATGGCCCTGGCCGAGCAACTTCATCATGCTTCTCGTAGTCAAGATGCTCCTCTCCTCTCCCTCCGGATTGTAGGCCCGACCTCCCTTACTGTTCCATCATCGGCAACTCCAAATAACAAGTTGAAGCTTAAAAGACTTGCACCTGGCTTTGTGGAACTATCCTCCATGTCTAAAACTAAGGCCATGAATGGTCTTTCCACTATTAATCCACAAGAAGTTGCAACAGTTTTAACCCCAAATCACTTTGCTACAATGTGGCCTCTTGCTTCAATCAATGGTACCAATGCTAATTTGGTTGGGTTTGAGACACTCCTATCATCTTTTTTGGGTCCAAAAGCAAACAAGAAAGGTTCCTTCAAGTTATTGAAAGCTGATGTGTCAGCTCAAACATTTGTGAAGATTGGTTTCGGAGTGGAGAAGAAGTTGAAACAAGGAGATGGGTTTGATTTGGAGGGTTTTCCTGGGTGGAGGACAAAGCCTGAGAGGGTGAGTATGCATTTTGAAGTGTTGGCCAAGGTTGAAGGTGAGAAAATTATTCCAGAGAGAGTGGTGCAGGTTAACCCGGTGGATATCGAGGACACGGTGGCACCAAATGTGGTGACAGGGAACATAACCATGTCATCCATTCCTGTTGTTTACCCACCATCCAATCCCTTCACCTTGTAAATTGTTAAAGAGGGAAAAGGGCTAAAATTTTGCGTAGTTAAAAAGAAACTGTAAAGAAGAGAGGAATGAATCATTACTTTTTTTTTTTATTTTTTGTCTTGGAAAATCTATGAGAACTGTAAATCATTATAAATTGGTTTATCTAATGGAGTTAAAGATTGTTAGATGCTCAGGTATGAAACAAATGACTAAAACAGAAATACGAGACTTGTTTAAGGGAGAAACACAAATGCATAAACCAAATTGATACTTTTTGTATTATGAATACTTAGCGTCTTCATAAACTTACTATTGTATATATAGACCTTTGGAACGACTACCCTTTAACAAATTGATAGTTATACTGACTAACAACTCCAGTTTTCTTGAGCCATATACGTTAACATTCACCCATCTTCTTGACGGGCAAAACCCAAAGAAGAGTACGAAAATGAGTAAATGACGATACGAAAAGCGGCTTAGTGAGAACATCAGCAACTTGATCACACGCGGGAACTTCACCGACTATAATAGACCCATCAGCAACTTTCTCACGTACAAAAAATAGATCCAACTCAACGTGCTTGAATTTTGAGTGTAAAACGGGATTAGCTGCGACTGCAATGGCACTGGAGCTGTCGCACCAAACATTAGGAGCATCATCAGACTTAATTTGTAATTCCTGAAGCAACGAAAGTAACCAAGTAACCTCACTAGTAATCGCAACAAGACTCTTATATTCTGCTTCAGCCGAAAAACCACTTGCTGTTTTTTAAAGCACCAAGAAATGTGAGTGTGACCAAAGAAAACGCAATAACCGGAGGTTGATCGCCGATCGTCAAAATCTAACCCCCAATTGGCATCAGCATAGCCAACCAATGATAACCGAGAAGATGGACGAAAAACAACACCAAAATAAATAGTGCCACACAGATACCGCAGAATGCGTTTCAGTGCAACCATATGAACAGTGGTAGGATTATGCATGAATTGACAGACCCGATTTACGACATATACAATATCAGGTCAAGTAAGAACAACATATTGTAGTGCACCAGCAAGACTCCTATACTCAGTTGGGTCCTCCAAACGCTCACCATCATCTTTAGACATGGTAGACGAGCTCACCATCGGTGTATGAACACTTTTTGCATTGGTCATCAAGCAGCGATCAAGAATATCACGTATATACTTCTTCTGACATAGATGTAGGCAGCCAAATGAGCGAGTAACTTCTATCCTGAGGAAATAGTAAAGATCACCCATATCTTTAAGCGAGAATTCATCATTTAACAACCGAACAAACCAATCTATAGTGGCAGACTGACTTCCAGTAATGATAATATCATTTACATATACAATCACATAGATAGTAGATCCAGACTTGATTCGGACAAACAACGACGCATTAGACTTAGACCCAACGAACCCGACAGAGATGAGAAATTGCCTCAGCTTCTCAAACCACGCATGCGGAGCCTGACGAAGACCGTATAAAGCTTTCTTGAGACGACACACCAATGGTGCACCGCTTGAATCATACTGAACGTAGCCTGGAGGTTGTTGCATAAATATTTCAGTGTCTAGATCACCATTTAAGAAGTCATTGTTTACATCAACCTGACGAAACTGCCACCCTTTTGAAATAGCAATGGACAGGATAATCTGGATAGTAGCGAGTTTCACCATCGGACTAAACGTTTCCTTGAAGTCACACCTAAGAACTTGAGAACACCCTTTGGCAACTAACCGAGCTTTTCGTCGAGCAATAGTACCATTAGGATTTCTTTTTATTTTGAATAACCACTTGCATCCAATGACCTTACGATTAGGTGGCAGCAGTACGAGCTCCAAAGTAGAATTGTTAATAAGAGCATCATACTCAGCCTGAGCAGCAACTCACCACTCAGATATAGATAGGGCTTCCTCAATCATAGACGGCTCAATAGCTTCAACGGTCAAGGCTCTGGGTTTGAATACACCTGCCTTAGCTCGAGTCACTATAGGATGAGTGTTAACAACAAGCAACGGGGAAGCCGGATGAGCAGGAGATGACGCAATACCATCATCAATTATTATGGAACAATGAACATCATCAGTTGAAGAAACCAAGGGACGAGTCTCAGGAGCCACCCCAAAATCGATTGGTAAGATGTTAGACGAGGATGAAACCGGTGGTATAATGGAGGCTGCAATGGGGTGAGACCAGATTTGCCGAACGAGATGTACAACCGTCGACACATTCGTGCGAGGGGCTAAAATAGACTCCTCTGAAGTAGGCTTGGAGGAGAGGAACCTATTCTCATCAAACATAACATGCCGGGAAATAACAATCTTACCGTTGGGTAACATGCACTGATAACCTTTATGTTGAGTACTATATCCCAAGAAAATAGAAGCTTGAGAGCGAAACTCCAACTTATGTGCTACAAATGATCGTAAATAACTGAAACAACAACATCCGAACACCCGTAGATGGGCGTAAGTGGGATCACGCCCATAGAGTGCCTGAAACGGATATTGCTATTGTAAAACTGTTGTAAGAAGATGATTTGAGATGCATAGCAGAAAGGGTACCCCCAGTAGTTCATAGACAAAATTGATTGAGTGAGAAGAGTGATACCCATTTCAACAATGTGTCGATTTTTGCGCTTAGCTACGCCAGTTTGTTCTAAAGTGTAAGGACAAATCAACCAGTGAACAATCTCTTGAGATGCCAAAATGGTCATAAAAGCACGATATTCTCCACCCCAATCACTTTGCAGTTGTTTAATGGATTTGCCAAACTGTGTCTGGACTAGTCGTTGAAACCGAGTAAAGCATTCAACAGCCTGAGACTTTTAACGAAGAAGGTACACCCAAGTAAAACGAGTACACATATAAATAAAGGAAACATAATACCACTTACTGCCACAAGCAACGAATGCAGGTCCCCAAATATCAGAAATAATTAGTTCAAACAGAGTATACTTAGTAGTTGAAATAGAAAATAGCAATTTATGTGACTTCCCTTTTTGACACGCAGTACAAACACCATCAAGACAGTATTGATTTGAAACAATACTACATTTGTCTAAAACATTTTTAACTACAGAAGCAGACGAGTGACCAAGTCGGTTATGCCACAAAGAAAAAATCGGACACTCCACAGGTTTATTCTGAATCCCAGGAGGAGTGTTATTCTGAATCCCAGTATTAGCAGTAAACGGAACTTCAGCAGACCGAGTCGACGGCACTGGCAGAGGAAAATGATATAAGCCTTCATGAATGTGGCCCTTCAGCAAAACTTTCCGGGTCACGATGTCCTTAATAACACAATAGGTCAGATGAAATTCAAAGAAAACATCATTATCATTAGCAAACTGATTTACCGAAAAAAGGTTCTTCCGTATACTGAGCATACACAAAACATTAAATAATCGAAGCAACTTAGACTTAGTGGGTAAAACACCATTACCAAACGAAGAAATCAGTGCGGGCTTCCCATCACCCATTAATAGAGAGGACGTACTTAAATATGGCGTGGCGTCACATAGCGCAAACGTGTCGCGACATACATGGTTACTAGTACCAGAGTTAGGAAACCAAGATCTGATGCCAACAAGCATAGGAATATACAAATCAATACTGTCACCATTAGACCCAAACTGTGCGGTATTAATATGGGAACCGGAAGAATCAGAATAATCGGAGGCATGCAAGTCACCTAACCGAGGAAGACCAATGCATGGGTCAAAACTAGTGTAAACACGAGTACGTGGTTTAGTTTGTCATGGAACAGCGACACCCGATGACCAAACAGTTAGTCTCGCCCCAAGTGTAGGACCAACTTGGACGTAGTTGGAAAAGGGCCCATTCGAACTAGGAAGAACAAATGGCCCATTTGAGTTTGACGAAGCAAATGGTCGGGCACCACTAGGAGGACCAAACGGGCGTGGCCCAAATTGAGGTACATGTGTAGCATACCTATGTGACATACCACTATACTGACCAATATCAAATCGATTTTGACCCTGCTCAAAATTATTTTGACCAAACCCATAAGTAAACTGAGGATTTTTCGGTTGAGGCATCCATCCTTCAGGGACCATTTCTTCATACGACGGCATCGGAGATGAAGAGTAAAAAGGAACCGCTCGCGGATCTCTTTGGTACGACACCAGAGTTACTGATGGTGACGCGTCTGAATCCCGATGATATTGATAGAAACATCGTTGGGCCAAGTGACCGAATCGCCTGCAGATCTGACACTAGAGACGGGAACAAAAGTTTCGCCCTCGCCCATATGAGAAAGAACAGCCTCCACGAATGGACCCCGTAGCTTCTTGCGGCGATGCACCTTCAACAAGATTTGTATGAAGAGAAACTTCAAGAATCGCACAAGTTTGACGACTTTCACATTCAACCAATGCATCAACCACTCGTTGAAAAGAGAGGACACCGGTCGATAGCAAAATGGAGGAGACAACCACATCAAATTCCAATGGTAAGCCAGCAAGCATAATCTCGATCTTCTCCTCTTCCGAGATACGAGAGCCAGAAGTTTCTAGAAGTGCACAGAGGTTCTTAATCTGAGCAACATACGACTTGATAGTAAGATTACTTTTTTTTAAGGAATGAAGTTCATGCCGGATCCATGAATGCTTTGTACCAGTATCGGTTGCAAACAAATTTGTCACCGTGGTCCAGACGTCACAGGCCGTGTGAGCATCGGTGAAGGAAGGCAGGAGCGAAGAACCAATGGTGGAAAGAAACCACGAAGTCAGGAGTCGATCTTTCTGTTTGAACACCGATGCCGACGGATTAGGAGCAAGAGTCCCGTCTTGAGCATGAACGAATCGCGACGGCTGAGACAAGGTACCATCCAAAAATCCAGTTAGATCATAACCATCAACAATGAGTTTTACCTGTTTGCGCTATTGCACGAACGTGCCTTCATCCAGCTTGATCACCTCATGCTGTGGAAAAGAATTGACAACACGGTCACCGGTAAAGGCAGCAGAACCAGGTTTAGTAGAGTCGAAATCGGTGGAGTGTGTGGTAGCCATAGATCTTAAGATTATCCGGCAAATGATACCATGTTAGATGCTCAGGTATGAAACAAATGACTAAAACAGAAATACGAGACTTGTTTAAAAGAGAAACACAAATGCATAAACCAAATTTATACTTTATGTGTTTTGAATACTTAGCGTCTTCATAAACTGTAGTATTGTATATATAGACCTTTGGAACAACTACCCTTTAACAAACTGATAGTTATACCAACTTCTTCTGTTACAACTAACTAATAACTCCAGTCTTCTTGAGCCATATACCTTAACAAAGATGACTTTATTGCCACCCATCAAGCTCTTTACACCTATGATTACTTGACTTGGTGTGGTGGGCGACAATTCTTTTGAAACTGTTGTGAATTTTATGAACAACTGAATATTAGTGGAATCTTGTGATGAGTGCAAGGTAGGTATAGAGTTTAAGTTAAATTGAGGCCTATCCTGCAATTCTATTTTATTTTCTTGACTGAAGAAATTCATCCACATTAGAGAACTCTCAAATAACGGTCCCCCACAAACTCCCTCTAATCTCATGGTTTCTGGATTTTTCTAAATCTAGTCATGACATTCAACAATATTATTAGGGTTTGTGCTATTCCACTAAATCTTCTTCCAGTCCAGAATAATGTCCATTAGTACTCAACAATTAAACTTTCATCACAACTAAAATTAGTTACATCATTAAATTTGTTAATTATTTTCTCAAATTGGCCTTTATACTTTTTTTAAATCATATTGGCCCCTAACATTGACATCTTTTACACATATTGGTCCATATGGTTAATATTATTAATTTTTTAACAATTGGATGATGTGACCAAACATGGAAGTGACACATGGACAAACAGGAATTTATGTGTCTTTCTATTTAATTATTCTAAAAGTTAAAATATATATTAAGTT
This sequence comes from Gossypium arboreum, assembly GCF_025698485.1. Taxonomy (NCBI): domain Eukaryota; kingdom Viridiplantae; phylum Streptophyta; class Magnoliopsida; order Malvales; family Malvaceae; genus Gossypium; species Gossypium arboreum. Next base: position 7,766,116 of record NC_069081.1, read on the forward strand.
AAAAAATGTAAACAATTTTTAAAAATATAATAAATAAATGTAAATTATAAAAATTCAAAAATTGAATATGTATAATGCAGAAATAAGAATAGTTAATTAAAAATTACAGAATTTTTTTAAAAAAAAAAATGTTGATTGAGTTTTAACTAGAGGTGTGCATGGATCGGGCTTGGCTCAACTAAAAATTCAGGCCGGTCTGCTAGGCCCGGGTCTGGCTTGAAAAATCGGCCTAAAATTATTCCTAAGCTCAACCCGGATAAAAATGTTAAAACTCAGGCTGACTCATTACCATATTAATTTTTATATTATTTTTATATAATTTTAAAATATATATAATACATCAAAAAATAAATTTTTCCCAACAAATTGAAAATAAATTTTAAAAAATATGTATACTTAAATAACACTAAGATAGATGCAACTTAACAAGCAAATGCATCTAAAATAATAACAAAATTAACAAATGTCTTTAAGATAATAACAAAATTGACAATAAAATAAGTTTTATACAAGATCCAAACAATAACAACAAAATAGTAGGAACATAATAGTAAAATGATAGCAAAATAGGGAGAAAACAACAAGAAAATAATATTAAAAATAAAAAAAGTATTTTTTTTTTACCTTTAGTGAATTCGGGTAGGGCCGAGTTCGAAACAATATGCTTTACCTAAGGCCTGGCCTATTGCCTTATTTTTTTGTCCAAGTCCATTTTTCGGGTTTATATTTTTGTCTAAACCCTCCCACATTACGGGCAGGCCTCTGGGGCCCAGCCGAGTGGCCCAACCCATGAACAGGTCTAGTTTTAACTCGATTGGGATAGACATTATTGCAAATATAGGAGAACGTGAGTTTAAGTGCGCTAAAGCGCATTATCCTCTTATTTATGTGTTGGGGAGGGGCTATGCCTAGTTTTAGGCATTGTCAAAAATATTTTTACTGTTTATTTATTTTCAAAAATATTTTTTTATTTTTTAACATTTTAACTATTTTTTTATTTGTATGTTTGAATTATATATATATTTTAATTTTTAGAATTTATATATATTTCTTATATTTTCTAAAAATGTGTACTTTTTTATGTATACATGTTTTAAAAATATAAGGTTTTTTATAGTTTTAGAATAAATAAAGAGGAAGACGTGTTGTTTTCTTTTTTGTCCACATGTCATCCTAATTTGACCACATCATCCAAATGTTAAAAAACTAATGGTGTTAACCATAAGGAACAATTTGTGTAACGGATGCCAACCTTAGGGACTAATGTCATTAAAAAAAAGTCTAGGGGCTAATTTGAGAAAAGTTGTCAAGTTCAGGGGCCAATCTATGTAATAAACCTTTTTAAGCTTGCAATCTTAAGGTTAGTGTTCTTTTGTTTCTAGTTAAATATGTCATAAGTCCTTGTACTTTTATTTTTAGGAATTTAGTTCCTCAACTTTTCAAATTTCAAAATTCAAGTCTAGTTGTTAATACTGTTAAAATTCTTTTGTTAAATTCAGGTTCATTACAACGCCATTTTTACATGGCAACCATGGGAGTATTTTTTATTTCAAAATGTCACACCAATCAATTTAACAAAAAAATTAAATAGTGTTATCAATTTGACTTGAACTTTGAAATCTGATTAGTAGACAGACTAAATTTCTAGAAATAAATGTACATAGAATAAATTCTAATTTTTTGAAGAGTACGTGGACTTATGTTACTTAAAACTAGAAGTTTTCTTAAGAAAAATGAGAGGAACTCTCTCAACTGAGGAAAATGAGGAGCTTGAGAAATCAAATAGGAAAATGGATGATACATCAGGCAATGCGAAGGAATACGGGTCATGTAGGAAGAAATTGTAACGACTCGACTTTTTTCAATGTCGAAAAATGTGGTTTTGGAACCCCATTTCAGAATCAAATAGGAAAATGGAAGATACACCAGGAAATGCGAAGGAAGATGGGTCATGTAGGAAGAAATTGTAATGACCCAACTTTTGTCGATGTCGAAAAATGCGGTTTCGGAACCCTATTTCTGTAAACTAGGTCCATAAAAGTAAAATAAGAATAATTACGGAGTTAGTAGGAAAATATATTAAAGATCGGTTAAGTAATTTAACTGAGAAAATCATTAATTAACGCTTAAAGACTAAATTGTAAAAGTTTAATCGTTATTGAGTTTTAATTCAAAAAATGCTTAAGGACCTAGTTAACAATAATCTAAAGGACCAATATGGTTATTAAACCATTTTTAAATATGAGATGGTGGAAAATGATGATGAATTGTATTTATTCTTAATGTACTAATCATGCTTAATTAAGTTAAACTAAGGATTAAACTAAGTATAAATATAAACCTAAGTGACAACATTGTCATCTTCTTCCTCAAGCCTCAACCATCCAAACAAAGAAGAAAAGAAGAAAAATCTTATTTTTCATTCTAATTTCGGTTCAAAATTTGCTAGGGTAAGTCTTTTCCTTAAAATTTTTATAGATTCTTGATCACAAGAGCTTGATTTAACTAGTCCATGTCAATTTCTTCAATTGTTAGATGTTTAACAAGTTTCGATTAGAGTGAAATTGATTAAGGGTGAGCAAAACTCGATTCGACTTGAAAAAAATAAAAATAAAATTGAATTTTGAGTTAAACGAATCGAATTATTTGAATTAATCGAGTTATTCAAGTCAACTCGATTTGTTTTTCTAATTTCAAGTTCAAATTGAGTTTGGTTTTTGAATTCAAATAAACCGAATACCAAATTATAATATTTTATATTTTTATCCCAAACTCCAAACCTCTTTACTTTCCTCCAAAACTTTTACTCTCTCCCACTTTCCCCCCAAAACTTTTATTCCCCTCTCACCCCCATTCTACCCAAACCCATTTCCCCCAAATTTTTTTTTTGAATATCCCCCAAAATTTTACTACTCCCATTTACTTTCCCCAAAATTTTACTCCCTCAACCTCCAAAACTTTTTATTTTCCTAAAAATTAAAATCAAAATTAAAATCATCCAAAAATCCCTAAACCTAAATAGTAATAATTATATCTACTATTTATATTATTAAATTAAATTTCACATTTTGTACTATTTATATAATTAAATTGTTTAATCATATTAAGTCTTTATAATTTTTGTTAAAATTGAATTATTGATGATACCATAAAATATTCATGTTAAAATTTTATATTGGTATTAATTTTTACATTTTATCTTTAAGATAAATTTTATTTAAAAATCACATTTTTTAAATAATATATTTTTTAATTTCAAAATACATAGTGGCAAGAATCAGAAGATAATTGAAGCAACTAAGCAAGCAAAGAAGCTAATCCATATATAAAAGATTAATAAAGAAATTATGAGGGGATGAAAGTTAATAATAAATTTGATTACGGTGGGTGACAGTGATTACAAGGACCCAAAGTCATTTTTTAAAAAAATTTAAATCGAACAAATATATTCGATTTGATTCGATTCGAATTTCATCTCACTCAACTCGATTCGAGAAAATTTCAAATCGAGTTAGGATGATAAAATAGGATTTGTCAACTCGATTAATTCAAAAAAAATTTCATTCGATTCGATCGAATGCTCACCCCTAAAATTGATAATTAGGATTGAATATGAAGAGATAGATAATTAGAAAACTTGAATTATGTTAAGGATTAAGTTAGAAATTAAGTTAAACTTGTTAGAAGATTTTGTGAGATTAGGGACTAAATTGAATAAATTAAAAATTATCATGAATTTATGCTATAGATGAAAATTACAATGTCCCTAATGAAATAATATGAAATCAGGTTTTGTTTCGATGTTAGACATTGAAAAATATGAGTGTAACAACCCATTTTCAGTGGTGTCGGAAATAGTGAGTATATCAAATATAGGGGCTAAAATGAATAAAATGAAAAATATGTTGATTATGTGTTTGAATGTATTTGGATGTGAACTGATATTATTTTTATAATTGAATTTGAGCGTAGCTAAAGACGATGATGGATCGTCTTGAGAGAAGGAAAAGATGAGATTCGTAGATAAGTGACGAAATTTTAATTTGTACTTTTATGATTTGAACTCAATATGCATATACATATACATACATGATTGTTACGAATGAACTTATGTAAGGTAAGTGCTCTATTTGTCTCATGAATCAGTTTGAATGAGGTAAAATGACATGTTGTGAAATTGAATTGAGATGAACATATCATAACCGAGCATGATATGAAATATGATATGTAAACATGTATATTATGTGTAATTGGAACATTGGTTACGCTATTATCTGTCTGAGGTAGAGTCGATATAGTTGGCATGTCATAGGATTAGATTTATGTACAAGATTATACTTCGGTTTATACCAATGAGGCGTGGAATGCATATTATATTTTGAACATTTGATGAGGTGCGATGCACATTTTACTTCAGCTATATTGATGGGGTGCATAGAACATTTTACTTCGGTTATATTGATAAGGTGCGGAGTGCAATTTATACTTTGGGATATTTCGATAAGGCACTGGGTGCCGAATTGGTGTGATGGTTGGATAATCTGTGTATCTGTCTTTAGTCTGTGTCTAGTTAATAGAGATTATTAAACATGAAATTTTTATATGATAATTGATATGAATGTAGGTTAAAATGATATGAGATGTATATATATAAATGTGATAAATAAAAGCATATAAAAGACCATGTAAACCGGTTTATGTGAGCCTGAGGGTCGATATGGTTATAAAGGAATCAATAGATTCAAGGAAGAAATTAGTTAATGAAATGAGTAAATGGTATGTTAAGAAATGAAAGTGAATATGACTTGTTAGAAAGCTGGATATGATATGGTTATAAGAAACTGTCAAATGAGATAGTGCATAAATTTGGTATATGAGACATGAATAGGTGAATTGAAATGGTTGAAATTTGATCATGTATTGATTGTATCCATATCATGTTAATTCTTTTGTGTTATTGAATTGAATTATGAAAGTATCATTGAGTTTTATCACTCAGTGTACGGTTTGTTTATTCCATGCGTAGGTTTCATAGATCTCGAGGTTCCGAAGAGTGAATCGGTATCTAGACCGTGGCTCTTGACTTAACAATGTTTGCATAGTTTTGTTTATGTTTCATTAAACAACATATACCTAAAGTTGAGTCGGTTTTATATTACAAGTTGTCATTTTGGTATATTGAATAGAAATTGTTAACTTAAACAAGAATTGAAGCTATGTGTAAAGAATAGAGTTTGAAATGTTCTTTGCTTACCAAGTTAATGAAGTGATGTTTAGTTTTGAATGAACGTATATAGGAAATTGATTTATGCATTAGGTTGATTAAAGGATTGTAATTCCATCAAGTGACATCGCGACTATAGACCCTCATCATCGCAACGTGAACACACCAATAAGTGGTGTTGCGACCACAATTCTTCGACGTCATGATGTGAATTCACCAGAATATTACATTGCGATGTCCGTTGTTCTGTGGTCGTGACGAAACCCATTGTATTCTCAAAGTTACGACTTCCCTTGCTAAAGTTGTGACATCAAGCCCCTGCTTTCAATGTTGCGACGTGAGTTCCCTTACCGTTGCAACATTAAATTGGTACAAAAAAGTTTACATTTCAGTCCTCAATCAACCTCAGTTTTTCGTAAGAGCTTTCGTAATCATTTAAAACTTGTATTTGATTAAATAATATATTGTAATTAAGTATTGATCATAATGACTTGTATAAACTATTTAATTATTATGTAAATGAAATATAGTTGCTCCGACAATGAATGTGACATCTCGTATCTCAAACTTGATGATCAAGTCAGATGTGCGGTGTTATAGAAAGTGTCTTACAAATATTTATTACTCAATTCTACTTAGGGGAACAACCGGTTGAATGTAAGAAGGATAGGATACAATTGACATGCTAAAAGGGTTAATTACGCGTTGTACGAGATATATGTAAATGATGATACGAAGTAAAAGATTGTACAAAAATATCACTGATTATACCATAATCCAACATTTATTGCAGATTACCGAATTATGTCTCTACGGAGACTTTGGTTTGGTGGAGGGATGTACTATTATTTTATATGTGTACCTACGGGCTTTGCAATTCGGTGCTTTGGTATGTTGTAGTTACTGCTCTGACGAGTAGTCTAGTGTGGTGTAATTACTCGCTTATCCGTTTCTATTCATTATAGTTCGTCGGGCTAAACGGATAATGAAAAAGAGAAATGACAGAATGATGATATGTGTTTGATTAGAAATGTTTACATATGATTGGAATGTTGTAAATGGTATATAGTTTATGATTTTGATTAAATGGTGCTAAATTGAATTGAATTGTATGTACAAATTGAATTGTTATATGATTCGGTATTTAATGAACTCATCTTATTATTGTGAAATGTTGTAATAAGAAAATTGTATAGTTAGCTAGTTCAATATGTTAATAGTAAATTGAGGTAAGTTTTCTGTTTTAAAAGCTATGAACTTACTAAACATTCAAAATGCTTACTCTTTTTCGTTTTTTGTTCTGTAGTGATCATTTTACGAAACGCGTCGACTGAATCTCCTCGAAGCTCACATTATCTAGCCTTCGATTTGGTAGTCTTTTAATCGTTATTATGTGGCAGTATATGGGAGTTGTTATGTTTATATGTTCACATTGAAATATGATGATTTTGGACCTTCAATGTTGTTTAATTTGAATGGTTATATGTTGTGTATAAAACTGTGCATTTTGTAAATATGTTAATCTATAGTTGAAGTATTTGAGTAACAAAGTTGGCAATGAAATGCTTGAGTGTGAATGGTACTAAATGTTTGAGCAATTGGTGAATTGTATAGGTTGATGTGTTTGGCAAGGTACTTATTTAATGTCTAATGGTTTGATTGAACTTGGAAATGGTTAATAGTATGTTTGATTAATAGGTGAAATTGGTATGTATTGAATTGTGCATAGTCCAATTGGCATGAAATGTATAGATAAAAGTTGCAAGTGTGATTTCCATTTGGGGCATATTAGTATAGTTGATTGGTTTTGGTTAAACTGTGGTTGTTGGTATGTTTTAAAGTTGGTTATTTGCAGGTTTGATGAGTGCCTATAAGCACCATTTGAATTGAATTTGTTTTGAGCATGAAAAGGGCACCAAAGTGCATTATTCTTGATCTTCTGGAGAAAAGGTATTGATACCATAGACTAAGGTGTCGGTACTTTACCAAATTTTCATGTTTTAGAAATAGCAAAATGCTGATTTGGCACCGATACCGGTATAAAGTATCGATACTTATTCTTAAGAATCAATACTGTATAAAGGTATCGATAAAAATTGACTTGTATTCAAATTTTAAAAAATAGCATAATGCCAAAACATCGATACTGAATTTGGTATCGATACTTCTTAATAGGGATATCGGTACCTTATTCCAAGTAGCGATGCTTGGAAATTTTACTTTGAATTTTGAAACATAGAAGTTGAAATTGGTATCGGTACCTGAAGTGGGCATTGATACTTATTTTCAAAAATCTTGGAAAGTTTTTAATATGGTCCTTATTCATGGTCAACTTGGGACCTCTCCTAAGATTGGTTGAGTCTCGATTTTATTTGTAAATCATATTGTACATGGAATTATGAAATGAATTGGTGTTTAAATAAATTAATTGTTATGAACTGTGTGTGATTTGCTCCGTTAACAATAGTAGCATTTTGTAACTCGGGCCTGATTACCGGACTAGGTGAGGGGTGTTATAGTTTTTTTCTGATTACCGGACCGGGCGAGGGGTGTTATAGTTTTTTTCTTAGTATATCAATGAAAATTTTACACTTATTCATAGCTAAAATGAGCATACAATTGCGTATTCTTAGACACTAGAAACATTTAATTAGAAAAAAAAAGTTATCCCTCTTTAAACTCTCCCAAACTTTAGCAAGATGATGCCCAAGGCAAACTAAGCTAGGATTTTGTAGAAAATAAAGAGGAATACTAAAAAAAGGAATAGAATCATGTATGTTAAGACAATAAAAATAGGTCATTCATCTCAAATTGGGGTTTGTAGGGACAATAATAAATAAAGAAGGCTTGAAAAGCTCAAACAGTCCAACAAAATTGCCTAAATCCTCCTTAAATCACTAAGCCTCCTAGGATTTTCCCTCAAGGGCATTATCAAGCCAATTCCAAATACTTAAACCTTTATGCATACTTAGATCTATTTGTCGCGTGAGAAATGATATGTGAAGTGTGCAAGTATACACGTTGAATCAAGTAATATAGTGATGAGTGAGTGTCATTCCCGCGAGGACCGGATTGAGGCATAAAAGTGGTCAAGTTATTATAATAAAATGCAATTAATGCTATGGTAAAGCTATGGTAAGTATGTAGTGGAAATTAAAGGAATAGTGATGTATGCAATATGTGGAATTAATGAATACTTAGAAATGCTATGGCAAAGCAAGAGTAGAAATGTAATGGCAATTATGAGAATTACTACGGGAATATTATGTAAATGAAAAAATAAATAACTGAGAATGATATGGTAAAGATACAGCGGCAAAGAATAAATGATATATGATTTGGAAGGTCGAGATTACTAAGAACCTACCCTTATTGTCAATAATGCCTCAACAAAATCATACTCAGTTTACTCCTCAGAAGAGTTCTAAAATGGTTTGCTTCTTTTGAGAGCAAAAATCTCAAGTTACCTTGCCCGTATTTATAGGCCTTAATATGGTACCCTGTATTGTTTTCCTTCTGTATGAATGTTGCTCTACGTCTAGAGTTTATTACAGGTATCAGTCAAGTACTTGCTCATATCATTCAATATCGATCCAACTAATCCAACCTTTTCAGAATTAGATTTAGTTTATAGGCATGCTAAACAGTCATCTATGTCAAAATGCATACAATTTAGAAATAAAATAATTGAATGAAACAGTAAATTGATTTGGATCTATGCTTCAACCATTAAAGAAAATAAAATTTTCATCATGTAATCCCAATTCGATGAGATTTAGCTCATGGTTTGGCACATAAAATTTAAAGCCAAAATAACATCCCACACCATTTTCATCATTAAATTCACGGAAGAAAAATTTAGAAATATGGAAGACTTCAGGAAGACAGCTTTCGTGTGTCCAGTTCACGCTCCAATAGCACAATGTCCTGCAATGGCTAAGAGAGACTGTTTTCGTCTTCCTCTTTCCGTCTCTACTCAATCACTACCCTCTATATCTGCCTAAGGCTCTCCTTCTTGTTCACTGTTTAAGGTTTCCTCCTTTGGCTATTATAGCTCTTTCCCTAGGGTAAATCCAACAACCCATGTTTATCTTCTTCTTTTTTAAAATTCTTTTGTCAACAACCCAAGATTATCTTCTCCTTTTTTTAAATTCTTTTTCCAACAACCCAAGATTATCTTCTTCTCTTTTTTAGGCAGATTTTTCTAGTACAAGTACAATTGGGTTGAAACTGGTATGTATTGAATGTTGACTCGGTCTTTTTGGAATTGCCGCGACATTTGTGCTGAAAAAATGTTCGAAATTTTGCCCCGACAAACCTTCACTTCTTTAATTCTCGTTCCTCAACCTGCACTTGCCAAACCACCAAACACAACCTTACCACAAGCAATTAAAAGTACCTAATATTTAAACACAATCGAAGCTCCCAATGAAATGATGAAAATACAAATGAAATATCTTAAAATGAAACTAAATGTACCTAAATACAAGCAATTAGTTAGGTCTAAAGGCATAAAATATAACTCTTTTCAAGAGTTATCAATCTCTAGGAAATTAAAATTTCATGGTTGAACTATGTGCATTTACTAAGGTTCACATTCGCACCACAATTCGGCTAGCGTAAAAAATCTCTAAGTACTAAATGCTCACTCCTACACAAGAGTTATCATTATTATGCAATTTTTTTTTATCACTAAGCTCCCTCACTGAAATAAAACCAAAGTAAAATGTCTATTACATTACAACCTAGACACTATGTAAACATAATAATCTTAAAACAACATCCTAGGCCTAAAAAAATAAGAATTATTAAAACATAAAATAACAACTTAAACATACTCCCCAACAAAACTTAAAGGAAAAAAATCTCCATTGTTACAATAATCAAAATTAGTAAAAGAAATATTTAAAAAAAAACAACAAACTAATACTAAATAAAAAAAATGAAAGAACTAAAAATAACGAAAGAGAAAAAGAAAACAACCTCCACTTTTATTGATGACTATTGTTCTTGGTGTTGGTGTCGAGCTCTTCTCTAGTAGTAGGGCTCCATGGTTCAAGTATATGTTTCAGAAATTGAGGTAAGAAATCAAAGGGCCATCTATTGAGCTGATAATACGCATCTAAGAAGCAATAATACTTTCGCTCAACAAGTCTGTCCAACATTTGATCAATGAAAGGAAACGGGGAATGATCTTTCCTAATGGCCTTATTTAACTTCTTGTAGTTCATGCAAATCCTCCAATTCGTGACAGTTTTAGTAGGAATCAGCATATTGTCATCATTCTATATTACTGTAATTCCATTATTTTTCGATACACACTGAACATGGCTCTCCCAAAAACTGTCAGAGACGGGATAAATGATTCCAACATTTAGCTATTTAATGATCTCTTTCTTTACCACCTCCTTCATAATCAGATTCAATCTCCTCTACCCCTTGATAGACCCCTTTTTATTGTCTTCTAGCAATATCTTATGCATATATAAAGAAGGATTAATACCTTAAATATATGCAATAGTCCACCTGATAGCCTTCTTTAACCTTTTCAAAATCGCAAGTAACTTTGCTTCTTGGTCTTCTTGTTGGAAAATCGGGGATGGAAAACACAACGAAAAATAAGTTTAAGGGAAAAACCAGAGTTTTAATTTTTTTCCAAAAACAAGAACTTCATTGTGATATCTAAAGTAATAAGCATTTAATCAAAATTGTACCTTTTCTATTCATCTAAAATGAATGCTTCGATCTCTACTATCCTCAAGCTCACGTCTGGCGAGTGTGGGTTCGCTTTGAATAAGAATTTTTTTTCACAAAAATTACCAGTGAGGCAATTTTGCAATTTCTCTAAACTTCTAAGCTAAATTGTAAATAAAAAAAATATCTCTAGAAATATTCTGAAATAATTTATTTAGAGAGTTTTCTCTCTACAACATTCTCTTGAATTCAAGTGTGTGAAAAATAATGACCTGTGACTCTCTTTATATAGGGAGAGTTTAGAAAGTTCAACTATGATTAAACTTAGTCATTTTAATATCAATATAAGTATTATATTAAATCTAATATTAAATCTATTAAATTAATAGAATATTTATCTATAAAATAAATATTAAATTAAATCTAATATTAAGATAATCAATTTAATATTAAATTAATAAAATATTATCAAGATAAATATTAAATTAAATTTAATATTAAATCTATTAAAATAATATTACTTTTAGAATAATTAATCAAATCAAATTATACGGTAGAGTCCTAGTATGAGTGTGATTCCTCCACTGCTCAATCGCCGAAGGACCACCTGTCGGCCACTGGAATGTCGTCCGCACTGTTCTGTCCAATGGTGCCACCGTAGGTGTGACACCCTCATAGCACTCCGAGTCGATTTGGTTGTTGCCGATTTGGTCTAGGCCAATGATGGCCCGACCGATTCGGTTCTTCTATTGGTTAGACCGCTGACCCGGTTTCACATACTAGGCCCAGTTTGACCAGATTTAATATTAAATTAAATTAATAAAATACTATCAAAATAAGTATTAAATTAAATTTAATATTAAATATATTAAAATAATATTATTTTTGAAATAGTTAATCTGAAATCAAATTATCTGATAAAGTCCCAGTAGAAGTGTGATTCCTCTATTACTTAATCGTCAAAGGACCACCTGTCGGCCACCGGAATGTCGTCGTCGCTGCTAGCACCATTGTGTCATGTGGTGTCATCGTAGTTGCGACACCTTTACGACACCCCGCGAACTGGTTCGATTGTTGCCAGTTTGGTTCAGGCCAGTGACGTTCTGACCGGTCCAACCCTACCATCGATTGGACTGTCATTCCAATTTTACATACTAGGCCCGATTTGACCAATTTTTGGGTTCTTGGACCCAATTTTCAATCTTAGGTCTAATTTTCAAGTTCAATTACTTATTGTGCCAATTGTCTAACTTGAAATTAAATTTTAAAAATATCATATTAATTTTAATTAATTTGATTAATTTAATTTTGCTTGATCAAATTAAATTTTCAAGAAAATTCTTTAATCAAATTCTCTAGTTGAACAATTCTCACAACCATCCAATTTAATTTCACATTAAATAAATCGACTCAATTAAATTATTTCTGAACTCGTAGAATTTTCTTCTGATTCAAATGCAGTTTGATTCAATTAGGCTTGAGTAATTGCAATTATGTCTAGAAGCATCAATTCGATAATTTACAATTTACTTAATCATGAAGTCAGTCCACAAGAAGTACAACGATTGGAAACTCCTTATTGTATACTTTTTACAAAAACAATTCATCCAACTACTTTGTCAAATGACCTTGTTATGTGTGTGTTACCCTCATATGATGTCATTGATTAATTTGAGTTAAATTCGTCCACTCAATACAATCCTATTTTATCTCATTATCATCATTGTGTCTTCTTAATAATTAATATGATCACTATCAACAAATGAATGTGATAAATTTCTTGTTCGAGAACAAGCAACCCGTGACCACGTTCCATATTTATCAATCCACACAATGTCAATGAGATGATACCATTAACTCTTTAATCAAGCTATGAATTCCATTGTTTCTAGTAAATCCATATCATACGCAAGTCATGTACCTAACATATCAGCTATGGGCTCGATCATCTTTAGAGTTATGCCTCCACTTATGCCAAAGCACATGAGTTACATACACATGGTTAGTGACTAACTTAAGATTTAGGTAAATCACACATTGAACGTCACAAGTGAACTAATTCATAAACAGATTCAAAATTAATTTATCATGGGTCCAATCCAATGTATCATTATTCTAATGAATATTGTCGAAACCATTTTTTTATTTTGGGAAAAAAAGGGGATCGACTTTTGAAACAAAGTGTGGAGTCGGCACCAATCCTTTTGTTTAGGTGTGATTGGATCACCTAATAAAATATTTTATCCCATTTAAATCAATTTTGGTCTACGTAAATTTAAAAATGGGTTCGGGAGCCGGTTACGTATGAGGAAGGGTTAGGACCCTCACTACGTCCAAAAATTGGTACCAGATTGATTACGTGCTGTCATTATGTCTAAGATTTTAGAAAAACTTTTTGAAATATGGTTCCTATTAAAATATTTGAGTGGTTCAAGTTGGTCGTCAAAATTCTCTCGTTTCAAAGGTATGCAGTGTCACATCCAGCACGACAGGATATGATCCTTTATACCTTTGAAAACACGATTGATTTTTGACTTCCAAAAGCTCATACGCCAAAAATTACAAAAGGATGTCCAAATATTTAGTCCAACGAAAAATCGAAACCCAGCACAGTAGGGCATGATTTCCCGAATTTCCAAATATTGAACATTACCTTATTTTAAAATTTTTGAATAAAAAAATTGGAAATTAGCTCAAAACACATTTATTTGTCTTAAAATAAGATGGAATAATTAATTTTAAAGAGTTGGAAATTATAAAGCGACATTTGTAAATCAAAAGAAAAATAATAAATATGGGATAATATGCACACATAAAATACAATACTTGATGAATGAAGATAATATAACCATATTTAACCAACTAATAAAACAAACAATTAAATATAATTAATCCCAAAATATAACCCAAATTCACAAGCATGGATGAACAACAATTGATTTAATAATACATAAAAAATAATAAAAGGTGTAACAAATATACATGAAATAATATAAAACAATTAACACATGAGGTACCAAACAACATAAAACTAATATGATACAAAACAACTTCTAAGAATGATGCATTGATGAGCAAATAACACATGCTAGAACTTGAAATAATTTAAAAAAACTATAATTTTTAAATTTGATGCTGCAAAGAAGAAGCCATTTGAATCAGATAGTATGCCAAATATTTAAAAATAAAACATTTATTTAAAGTTGACAAGATCTATACAACAAAAGATAATTTAAATACTACATAAAATATGAAAGGATAGCAAGGGTATAAAATATGAAACTAAATATATGTAAATGTAAATAAATTTTAGAAGCAATTATATGTAAAAATAACAATGATAAAGGGTGAGAAGGATGAAAGCGAAAGCAGATCGTAAAGTTTGTCAAAGTCGCGGATTTGACTTAGGGCTCTAGACGTTCGGAAAGAAACTTGGATTTTTTTGACACAACCTGAAACGAAATTAAATCCAAGTTAGATAAAATAATTAAAACAAATAATAAATCAAAGATTCAGGAAGTGAATAAAGAAGATAAATGGAAAGATAAATGAAAATATAGAACGTGGCGTGTAGAAGTCCTAAGAAGCCTTGGAAACATGAAGAATCCACAACCCCCTTCAAGCGGCTCTAATTTCCCCTCCAAGATAAAAACCTTGGTAAGAAAAAGTTTGAACATGATCTCCACAATCTAAAAAGATTGCTAAAACTCTTCTAAAAGAAACTCAAGAGAAATTCTTGAAAAGAAAAACTCAGAGAGAATTTATTAACTCAAAAGAGAAATAGAATAATAATGAATTGTCTGTTTTGTGTACAATGCGAAGGCCTACATATAGGCTAGCTAAATAAATTTAAATAAAACTCCTAAGTATACTAGAACTCTAATTTAATTTAAACAAGAAGTAGTTTTAAATTAAACTTTCTTGTTAACATAAAATTCCTAAATAACTTAAAATGCTTAATAATTATAAAAAATTCGGAATAAAACAATAATAAAATAATAAGACTGATAAATAAGATATTGGGCTCATATATAATAAAAATTAAGCCTAAAACCCAAACCCAATATAATTTAAACTCGAGTTAAAAGCCCAAAACTCATAATTCCCGTCTCAGAAATTCTGCTCACACAGTCTTCACTAAAATGATCATAACTTGAGCTCCTAAACTCAAAATCGAGTGATTCAAAATGCGTTTCGAAGCTAGGAGATAGATTTTCAAACTCTATGAGACATCTCAATCCAAAAATGCCAGGATCCCATCCAAAAAGTCGTTGAAATTCTGCTGATTTCCCAAGCCTGAAAATTGGCAATTTTGATGATTGGAATCTAATAAATTTCATCCCATCTGCATGTATCAAATAACATGGAATTAGAATATGAATTATAAGATTGAATTAATTTTATCATAAATTATATATGCAATAGATTTTAAAAACATAATTATGTATACAAATAGATTTTAACAAAAATTATATGTATAAAATAACATGTATTTAATAATGTAAATAGATCAATCATATGTACCAATATATGTGTATATATAATAATTTAAATAATACATAAGATATGTAGGATTTTCCTTTAAATAATAAAGATATATAATAAAATATGTGAATAGATTTAAAAAAGTATATGTATAAAATAACATAAGATTAATAATATACATAAGGTGAAAAACTAGATATAAATAAATACATATACAAGAATAATAATATAAAACAATGTTCAAAATCAATAAAATACTTAAAAGAAATAAATTATATATAGAGTTAAAAAATATATATCAACATAAAAAAAAAAAAAAAAGAAAATAGAATATATACATAAAATTCACCATCAATATAATAACAATGTATAAAATTATTTTAGATCAATATCAATTGAATTTTTAAATCAAAGGTATATTAACATAACAAAACAATTTCAAGAAGCAATTATACAAATGAAAGAAATAGAAAATTAAACCAATATTTGGAAAAACTATGCTAAGATAAATTTAAAAACAAATACTAAAATTTTGCATAAATACGAGTAAATATATAAACTAAACAAAACTTGATTGAAATAAAAATAAGATTAAGAGGACAATTTATAAACCAAAGGAAAAAAATTAGATTAAAATGAAACATGTACCAATGATCAGGGATCTAAAACATAAATATCTCAAGCTTCGAAACGCACCATTTAAACAAGGACTAAATTGAAACAATGCGCAAATTCAGAGGATAATGTAAAAACAAATAAAACATAATTAAGGCTAAATTAAAGATCAATGTAAGAGGGGAGGGACTCGTCGCACAAATAACCCTCGAAGACCAAAACGCACGGATCTGTTTGCGTCTGGGTCGGGTCCTCGGGTCATGGTTCCTAAACGGTGCCGTTTTGAGACCATTGAAGCTGGCCTAAAACGACGCCGTTTTTGCTCCTTTATAAAGGCTAAAATCTAGCCTAATTCGGCTGAACCAAACCCTAGCCCCTTTCTTTCCAATCTTCAGCCTTAAATCCCTTTCTTCGAATGTCGGTCCTCCCTCAACGGCGATCAACGCCTTTAAACTTTGGGGGACAGTTTATAGCCTCCAGATTCACTTCTAGCTTCGATTTCAATGAAGCGAAACAGAATCTGTGGCCCTTTCTTAAGGTAAAATCTCTTTTCCATTTTTTTTCCTTCTTTTTTATGCGAAAAATGAAAGATCAAAAGAACAAAATCGGGGAAAAAACAAAATAATAATAAAAATTCAGAACTTTGATTTAGGAATCACCTCTTAATTTCAGTAGCCTTTTTTGTATTTCAATATGCGTATTTAGTGTGCGTGCAAATGAAAAAAGGAAAAAAGTTCCTCCTCTTAGATTACAATCAGCCTTTTTATAGCCAAAATAAAATACAAAATTTACAAATTTCATTTTCTACTCTATTTTTGTTGCCGTTATTTTGTTATCTTCCTCTATTTGCTGTCAATCTACACTGCTGTTATTCTGTTTTGCAGGTGTGTTGGCGTGGCACGTGTGGAGAAACCGCAAGAGTTTCTAGAACCTTGCTCGGGCCCTGTGATTTGAACTGCTGGGGGTGAAGGCCGTTGCTGCGGCGCGATGGCTAGGGTTCCAGTTTCTGGAACAAAAATCTGGGTTGTTTGGGCCATTGGTCCATTTTAGAAGTGGGCTATTGGGGCCATTGGGTCTGAATTTATTAGGTTTAGCTTGGGTAATAATTTGGGCTAGGATTTGGGTTTAATGTTTGGGTTTGGTTTGGTTTAGGCCCAAAAATTTGTAAATGGACATTGGACCTTTTATTTCTTTTTTTTGAGGTTTTTTATTTTATTTTTTTTTGGCTTTTAATTTCTTTTTTTTTATTCTAACGGGCTCGGGCGAAATGGGCCTATTACAAATACATCTATATCTCTACTTGTGGAGTCAACTGCTTTGATAACCAAGACTAGTCATCTCTCTAATTGGAATTGTGAACAACATAATAATCATTCTAAGTATTTGAATCAAATGCTCACTTCGATTCTTTTACTCGTTTAGGTTATTTGCCGATGTAAGTCGTCTTTCTTGTAATGTAAACGTTCTTACAGTGCCACTTATCATCAGTTTGAACTTAGACAATCAATGAGTTAATATTTATTTGTCACAATTTTGTTATGCATGCAAAATATGAAAGACAAACACAAAAGACATAATAGTAAAATGTGAAATTAGTTTTATTTATTTATTCATCGTTCAATTATATAAAAAACAATTATATGTTTATTACAATATGGGCACATTTCCCAACACTTTTATCAACTCTATTGAAATAATGACAAGTAAAGTAGAAGATGAACCCAAATATGCATATCTTAAATGAGAAGGCAAAACCTTTAATTCCAATTCGGGAGGTTCAACTGATGCTTTTGGTGCCTTGAACTCTCAGAATGACAACTCTAATTAATCAAACCGAGCTATTGTTCTGAATCCTTTCGAATTTGCTTCCAACCAAGGTAGATACTCATCTTCATCATCTTTATGTAGAAAATCAAATAGCAAGAGATGTTCCAAAGGATCATCAAGAGAATTATGTTCTAACTCTGTAGAAACCAAATAATCTACCATTGAAATAGCTGAGCATTCTACAACCTCATTAGGGATTTTCTTAACCTTGAAGACATTAAAATTTACCTTGTCATTGTGGACCCTCATGGCAAGTTCATCCTTTTACACGTTAATCAAGGTTTTACAAATTGCAAGGAACAACCTTCCTAAAATAATAGGCACCTCTCAATCCGCTTCATAATCTAACACAATAATATCAATGGGAAATATGAACTTATCAACCTGAACCAACACATCTTCAATCTTCCCATCAAGATGAGCAAGAGATCTGTCTACAAATTGAAGAGTAACTGTAGTAGGTTTGACTTCACCAATCCCCAATTGCTTGAAAATTGACTTTAGCATTAATTTTTGTACTAGTACTCAAATCACACAAGGCCATCCCACAATAAAAATCTTCAATATTGCACGGAATGGTGAAACTCTTTGGATCTTTCATCTTAGGTGGCAACTTGCCCTGCAAAAATGAGTTGTACTATTTAGTTAGAGCTACGATTTCAAATTCCCCTAACCTTCTCTTAGAAAAAATATCCTTTTTAAATTTCAGATAGTTAGGCATTTTCTCAAGGGCTTCCACAAATCGAATGTTGATATGCAACTGTTTCAATACATCCAAAAACTTCTTAAATTGAGTATCTTACTTCTACTTCTGAAATCGTTGAGGAAATGGTTGCTGCTGAATTTTCAATCTATCAAGATGGCTTTGCTGTGACAATATTGCAACATTTGGAGTAGGTGTAAATTTCAGTATATTATTTCGTGGATTCGGATTTTGATTTTTGCGGATTCAAATATTCGACGCATGATTGAAAATATAAAATTTGGATTTTTTGTGAATTCAGATATTTGACGGATAATGATATTTAAATTGAATTTGAATTTAGATAGAAATACTCGAATAATTTGCTGATTCAGATCTTTAAGTATATTTACAGATTCGAATTCAAATTCAGATAATCCAAAAATTGTAGATATTCTACTCGTTGCCATTCCTAGACATCCCCTTGGCCTTGGTTACTAATTGAAGCGAAGTTATGGGTTATTAAAGATGGATTGTTCCTCGCAAGGCAACTAAACTTTAGTAACATTGTTATTGAAAGTGATTCTGAAATTGCCCTTAAACTTATTGAAAATGAAAATGCTAATAATATTGCTCTTTCTACTCTTGTTAATGATTGCAGGTGCCTCTTGCTTAAATTTGCCATGGTCACTCTTAATCTTACTTTCAACAGGATTATTCTGGCACCTTTTCTAACTGCAATCTTTTGTGTATTTGAAGAGATCCTCATGATTGTATTGACTTTAATGAAATCTGATGTCTATAATCATACTTTATATCCAGCCTTATTTTGATTTTTAATATATTTATGCACTTTTTCTCATAAAAAAAAGATTGTTTAAAAGTAGTTGAATCTGCTTTCATAGACTTCTAAACTAGCATGGGATTGTCAATGGATGTACTTTAGGCCTAAAACACGATCGTTCCCTCATTTTGATAAAATGGAGCTATTATTTCAAAATGCAAGAATTTTAGGATTCTAGTTTAACACATATCAGATAAAGACAAAAACCTAATATTCCAAAATTGTCAATTTTATCTGCCTAGGAATCTAATTCCAAGGCCCAATGCGATGCTTATCAGTTAGCCTAAGAAGCATCCTCCTTATGCCACCACTACCCCGAAAGTAAGAATGAGATTAGGGTTTAAATTTGCCTCAAAATCAAACACTTTCTTCACTCATTCCTCGCTACCACCCGCATTTCCTTCTTCCCTTCCCTACTTCCCTTCACTTTCCAAAAATTTCACTTTCTCAGGTCCCCTCTTTGCTCTCTTTTATTAACTTTTTTTTTTTAATGAAAATTGGTAACTTCTCTTTTTTCATTCATTTGTGGATATGGGTATGCTGAAATTTGTTTGCTTTGACTCTCTCCAGGGAAAAAGAAGTTATCTTTGTGGGTGCAAAGGGTCGGATTTAAGACTGAGACTCAGTTAAGTGATAAAATGGAGTCAGGGAACCCAACTGAACAACTTATCAGGAATCTTTATCCTCCTATTGAGCCTTATAGCACAGGTTTTCTCAAGGTTTCTGATGTTCACACAATCTACTGGGAGCAGTCAGGAAACCCTGATGGCCATGTCAGTACCCATTCCCTGTCTCAATCATTTAGGATGGAATGGGGATTTTCTATTTTTGGTATCTTGTTTTTGTTATCTGTTCTGTTCATATTTTGCAGCCAGTCGTGTTTCTTCATGGGGGACCTGGAGGAGGAACATCACCAAGTAACCGAAGGTTCTTTGATCCTGAATTTTATAGGATCATTTTATTTGATCAGGTAACTCTTTGTTCCTTCATGTTCAAATCTCTAAAAAAGTTTCATATTTTAACCACTAATAAGATATGAGTTCTGCTTCAGCGTGGTGCTGGAAAGAGTACACCCCATGCTTGCTTGGAAAATAACACCACTTGGGATCTTATTGATGACATTGAAAAGCTAAGAGAACACTTGAAAATTCCAGAATGGCAGGTGCTAATATCTTGTTTTTAGTTGCTTAACCAATGTCAGGTTTATTGGCAGTTATAGGCAAGTTAAGTACATTGTTTTTCTGCTTTCTGCTTATTCAGGTCTTTGGTGGCTCTTGGGGAAGTACACTTGCTCTTGCTTACAGTGAATCACATCCTGACAAGGTGCATCATTTTGCTGGTTGAAGCTCCTCATACATACAATCAGGTCATCAGCACTTCCCATAATTCCCCCCTTTGAGTTTGAATTGATGGTGTCTCTCGTTTATTTTTAAGGTTACTGGCTTGGTCCTAAGAGGGATATTCCTTTTGCGGAAGAAAGAGATCGATTGGTTTTATGAAGGTGGTGCTGCTGCTATTTATCCTGATGGTATGTGTTCCATACTTCCGTTCTATATGTTAAAAATAGTTGTTCTAATGCTGTAAGTTAAGTTCTTATTTTTCCCATTATATTTTGATTTCAAGATGCATGAAAAGATGTTTGATTTGTAACATTTTAGTGGGTTTACTTATGAATGCTGATCAAGATGTGCAAACATTTCTTCAAAATATGCAGCTTGGGAACCGTTTAGAGATCTTATTCCAGAAAAGGAGAGGGAGAGTTTTGTTACTGCTTACCACAGGAGACTGAATTCTGAGGATTTGGAAATACAAGTAAGAGGAATCATCTGGTTTTGGATACACTGCTTTCCTTCCTCTACCCTTCTTGTTTATTGAACCTACGACTTGTGAGCTTGCGGTGGTTTTTTTTTTTTCTATTATATGTAAAAAATGGTTAAATGTTTTTTCTGTTAACTCTCTGGTTAACTTCTTAGTATGCAGCTGCTAGGGCATGGACCAAATGGGAAATGATGACTGCCCATCTTCTACCAAATGATGAAAACATCAAGAGAGGGGATGATGATTATTTTTCACTGGTGAGTTTTATGCCCGAGAAGACCTACGGTTCAACATAGAGCTGGAAATTATAGAATAGTCTAAACAAGATGCTGAAGTTTTACTGCAAATTTGATAAATTTGTCTCTTCGTTGTTTGTGTCTAGGCTTTTGCAAGGATTGAGAACCACTACTTTGTGAATAAAGGGTTCTTTCCTTCTGATTCGTTCTTGTTAGACAATGTTGACAAAATAAGGCATATTAACACTACGATTGTACAGGTATGTAAACGTTTACCTCCCAGACAATGCAGGCCACCTTTCTGCTTCTTCATAAGACATTTTAACATAAAGAGTCTTACAAATATATTGCATTCTAAAAGTTTATGAACATGTGTAATCTGGTACCCCTTGAACCATTTTGAACAGGGAAGATATGATGTTTGCTGTCCCATGATGTCTGCTTGGGATCTCCACAAAGCATTTCCAGAGGCGGATTTTAAGGTAAGATCTAAATTATCTGTTGAATATGATGCTGCGGCCTATAATCACATCAGGTTTATCTTGTTCAGTCTGCATTTGCATGCAATCACTCAACCATGGAGACTAATTTACGACTTCTTATAACTGTTTTGCATAATGAAAAAAAAAAAAACACTTTATTATCACAGGTTGTTCCAAATGCGGGGCATTCAGCCAACGAACCAGGAATAGCTGCTGAACTTGTGGCTGCAAACGAGAAGCTGAAAAGCCTTGCCAAGAAGAACAAACCTTGAAATTCGAAAGCTAAGTCTACATGTTGATTTGCCTCATAAACACAAGCAGTTTGATAATCAATTGAAGAGAATTTGGTTTAAACTTAGAATGTTGAATCCATGTGCTTATATAGGTATACATATGCATATATTGAGAAAAATGCAAGACATGAGAGAAATAAACCTGGAAATAAAAAACAAAATCACCTTTTCACAGAGAGTTTGTATTACTGTATATATATTTTCATCATTATCTAAAACTAGGAAAATAAATGTCATGAGTCCTCGTAATGATGATCCGTCTCGTCAAAGATCTCCTCCTGCTCAAGCTCACATATAAGAGTCAAGTGTTGAGAAAATTGATATTAGAAACATGTTAAATAGGGTCAGAGGTACCTGTAAAAGCTCTTCAATCACATCTTGCATTGTTATTATGCCAATAGCCTCTTCTTCTGTGAGCGTTGGGAGTGGATTGTCATTTAGATGGAGGATGTCTGAATCAGTACCTTTTGTCCATTTTTTGCTCCGAGAACCACCTTTAAAAGATCTTCCTGTAGCTGGAAAGCTCTTCCACTTGAGTGAACGTTTACGTCTTAAAACTTTTTCTTTTGGATGTTTGTCGGCATCCATGTCGACTCTCACTTCTGGCAGGGGCCCTGTTTTTAAGCGAACAGATAGAGAGAGATTAGAGCAATAAATACCAAAACGGAAGCCATGTATAAATTAGTTCCTACGCAGCAAAGTCAAGGTATAAGCGGAAGGAAATCTGGAGAGAACTGAATATATCGATTGAGAGGTGGATACTTTCATCACGGTTACTAGTAGGAGATTCATCTGTCCTGTTGCACTGTCTTACAACGACGGCCATGTGGCTATGACCTTTCTGAAATTCATTTAATATATCATATAATGGCAATTCTTCTTGAACCCTGTAACATGCAAAAATAAATATATAGAAGCAACCAATGATTAAAGAGGTAAAGAGTGAATGACACAAATACAGTCAGTCCATTTTTTTTTTTGTTTGAAAGAATTTCATTAATTTACTATAAGATACCTTGGAATCCTTCGTATGGTAACACTTTTCACAGGTACTTCATCTTCAGGGTGAATTGTCAATAAATTATTTACCTTTAAGATTAAAAGAAGTAAAGAAAGAAAAAAAAAAAAACCCAGAAACTTTAAAAGAATAAAAAAGACCCAAGAAATAAGAAAATGAGTGCAAGTACTAATATTCGGAATGGAACCATTAAATATAAGGGAAAACTTATTTAGAAAAGGAGGCTGCATTGGCTATTGGATTTGTTACAAATTCATGCAATTATAGTTAGTTTAGCAATGCTTTGATAAAAAAGTGCTTTCGAGATAAAAGTACTCCTAAACAAGACGTTTTTGAGGGAAAAAAATACTTTTCAAAAGTAGAAAATGCTCCTAAACAAGACGTTTTTGAGGGAAAAAAACATTTTTCAAAAGTAGAAAATGCCCCAAAAGTGCTTGAAAGAAGTGTTTTTCAAAAGCAAAAAATTTTAATTTTTCTCAAATGCGTTTTTTGTTCCAAAAGTGTTTCTTAAAAGTATTACTAAGCTAAGCCTATCAATGTCATAAACTAGAAAGGCCAGCATATCACAGAGCATCATCCAGTTCCAAAATCTCATGCCAAATAGTTAAAGGGAACATTTTGGAGAGAGAAAAGACTAGCTGAAAATAAGTAAAGATAGCGCTCGACAAACTGCGTTGTAGCCAAAGAAAAATGGTTACCAAAATGAGTCCGATGATGTTTGTAGTCTGCTCGTAGTAAACTGGCACTCTGCTATGCCCTTTCTCCAAAACTAAATTCATCAAGTCCCTGTCCATAATGGTAGTTTTCCTAATGAAAAATGAAAACAGATGCAAATGCTATATCTTTCTTTATAATTTACAGAAAGTAAAACCTGTCAAGTTTGGCATTAATATCAACTGCAAACGCTTCAGATAAAGGAGTCATGGCATCTTTAGCTGTTTTGGCACTGAGCTCAAGTGCTCCAGCTATAATTGTCGTTTCATTATGTGTCAATTCTCCACCTTTTCCAGCCTAATTAGAGGTCCATCAAAAGGATCACAAAAGCAGAAAGTTATAATGAAAGAAGCAGATTTCTGAAGTAAGGCATTGTGATTCAAAAAGCAAAAATACTCGAATAAATTTACAGAGGCAGTTTAAGCATATAAAGAAACTAACTACCGTAATAAGCTAGTGGAATGGCAGGTGAAATAAATTATCAAAAACAAACATTGATTCGATAAATGGCGACAGCCAAGTTAATTACGACTTAGTAACTGCATACCATGGTATACACATAGGGGAAAGTAAAAGCTTTTATGCAATATGTCTCAAAATATAAAGAAGCTGTTAAGCATACCTCGTTGCCATGCAAATTTACTAGGGTTTTCAACTCAGCTCTTTGAAAAAGTGCTACATGTCCATGGCCCAGCAGCAAGTCTAACAGCTGAAAATCACAGAAAATAATTGATAAGAGCTATTTGCAGGAACTTACAAGTTTGATTGCTTTTCTCACTGTTAAAAAGGCAAAAATGGTTGAATTCTTATTGTAACATCCATCACCTTACTTATTGGATAGGCAATAGGAAAACAGACCCAAACAAGAACTTGAACAAATGGAGCCACTGTCGCACCAATTGCCAAACCATATCTAGAACAAACAGATTGTGGTATTATCTGCACATACAATTAAATAGCAATTAGAGCATGCATAGAGCTTGCTTCCTTTTTACCGCAGTTACATGTACTTTCATTTTCCAAGAGCAACTCTTAAGCCAGAATGGTTGGAAAACTAAGTGGCAAAAGTTTCTCAACAAAAATTATAGCAGATGTTATCTGAGTATCACACACAAAAGTTAAACATATCACAGAATATCATGTTCAGCGTTTCAACAAGGATTGTTACTTGCGCCAAATTCAAGGGCACTTTCAATTCAAATCATGTAAGGTGGTCTAACCTCACCAAATAGAAGAATCAAGGTCACCGATATCAGGATAGCACCCCAAGCAGTAACCAAGCTATCAAGGAAAATGGGAAGTGCCTGATAAAGGTAACAAAAAAGTTTATAAAATATCAACTAACATTCAGGAATACTAGAAACAGATCACACCATTGAACATATACCTCCATTGCAGCAGCATTGCATAGAAGTAGTGTACAAAGCAACAAATGCTGTTTTCTGACAACAGGCAATATCTTTGCTGTTCCAGCAAGGGAATAAGTTAGCACGGCTAGCATTTGATCTGAATATTTAAGTTCAATATGCGGTATCCATAGCAATTTATGACAATAATTTCATCAACTAAATGTAATCTGTAAGTCTACCCTTCAAACTTCAATGACTTTCGGCATTTCATTTTTTTTCATCCACTTGAATCATAAATTTCAATGAAGAAAAACTGAAAACTTCACATCAATCTCGCTCAAAAAGTAAAATATTCTAACATTTAATTCATGATTCCAGTCCATATGTTCTGGTGAATCAAATCAAAGCAAAGATTACAACTTTTCAAGTACAGATTACGTCATTTATTAATTACCATTGCCAACCCATGGATACATTATCAACTTTTTGATTCTTTAATTTGGTTTCCTTAATTAAAAAAGAAGAAGAAGAGGAAATGAAGAAATTACCAGCATGTCTACGATCGTTGGGAGTACCAGACATAGCAAGAACCTCAAGGTCAACAAGACTCATGGACATAAGGCCCAAAGTAAGACCCGACATCAGACCCGCGAACACCACCAACAATACTATTACCAATATATGAATAAAGAAATCCGTTCCACAACACTTGTACTCCACCGCCATTCAATTTCCCTCCCCCTCCCCAAACAACCTTCCAAATTCAATATTATAAAAAGACCCTTGAGGTTTTGTTAGAGAAACGATGAACAGAGGCCAAAACCCTCCTCCATTGTTAAACCCAAATTTGCAAGAGCTTAATAGTTTTTGGTTTTGCCGGCGAAACCACGTATTTATACGGTTGGAGAGTGACGTGTGGGTAATAGCTTTGTGCTTTTGGACTGGAGCTGGAAGTACGAAACTCTATCTGCGGTGTCTATTTTATACAGTCGTGGGTTTTGACTTTTGAGCTGTTTCTGTTTCCGGCTATCAATATTACTTAATAACATTTTTACTCTTTATTAAATTATTAAAAATAATTGTTTTAATTTTTTTACTAAAACATCTAATGATTTTAATACTCTTAACATTAATGGATATTTTGGTGATATTTAAATTAAAAATGCAATTAGGAGTCCTCAATGATGATCACTCCCATCAATTTAAAGTTTGAGCTACTGATCCGATTCCATGTGGTAGTCTTATCGACAGTTTTCATGATTCTACCACTCAATCTTTAGGATCATACATATGACTTTATCTTGATTTCAACATCAATTTTTATTTCTATTTTAATGTTTGAATCTTAGTATTTGACTTTTAAATTCTTGTACGGTGGATTTATGTATTTGTACTCAATACTTTTGATATTTATATTTTGAATATTTTCTTACTTTTGTTTTCTATTCTTCATAATATAAGTGTCATAAAAGGTAATAGTTTTTTGAATATATATATATATATATATATATATATATAAAAACCCAAAAAAGTATTATTTCGTGACCTCTAGAATTGTCACAAAAAAATGAACAACCTTTCTGTGATGTTTTCAAAGCGTCATAAATACTTTCTCATACAGTTAATACGTGACGGGTTTTTTGTTTTGCAAAAAACATTTGTTCAGTGAGAATAAATACAAAAGTTAAGTGAATAAAAATATAAATTTTAATATATTAAATAATATAAATATTTTAATTCTTTAATATTGTTCACATAAAAGAAGGTTAGATCATCTTTAAATGATTTATTTATATTTTAATAAATTAAGAAAATGAATTTAGGAAAAACATGAGTAAGTGGCTTCTAATATTTGAATATCTTTAACTAAACCATTCTATGGTGAAGTACAATAACAATAGGAAGACAAACACAAATCTTTTTCTAAATGTAATCACAATGATAAAATTGTTCAAACACTAAACGAATTCAAATATGACATACAAAAACGATATAAACATATGTCAATATATACATCAATTAAATTATTAATAAATGAAAAAAATTATAATACTTTAAACACACATTTTTTAAAAGAAGAAAAATCTTTCCTTCTTTCTTTAAAGGACACCCTTATTGTCTTTGAAAACCAAAGAGATAAAAATTTGTATAAATTAATGTGAAGCAAATATATATATTTTTTGACCATTTCTTTTACTCATAGGTGTAGTTACTGAGACTTTGCACACCTCAAATTGGTGCAACTTGTTAGCTGGCACTAGGTCAAGGTGCCTACACAAATTACCTCACTAACTTAATAAAATAATGGAAAACCAGAATGTTTAACTTCTCTCAATACTGCCTCTCCCTATTTCTCTTTGCAGCCACCAACTTTGTACTCACTGTCGTCTGCCTTCTTTCCTTTGCTTTAGGTTTCTTCTTTTTCTCCTACTCTTTTACCAAAATAAAGTCCGCACCTTGCCTCTTCTCTTTCGTTGGTCTTAGACCAGGGCCATGAGAGGCTTTTCTCCAACAGCTTTTGGTGGCTCCTCCCCCCTTTTTCACGACGTCGGGCTTGGACCATTTGGCTTCCTCTAGCATCCTCGGTGTTATTGGGCAGAACCTCTTCAACCTTGACCTCCCTGGTTTGAAGTGTGACGGAGATCGAAAAACGCTACTCCAAAACAGTACATGTTGTCGGCTCTTCTCCAACCCACAGTGGACGAAGGTGCTTCCTGTCGGAGGCATTACAAGTCGGTGATAGATTACAGGGCTTCTGACCTCCCCTGGCACTATCCTCCAGTGATGATGGCTCAAATGTGTTGATAGCTAGGGGTTTTTTTACTTGCTTGTGGCTTTAGGGTTTGTTGGCTCTACGTTCTAAGCTTTTGACTTTTTGTTCTACTTTTGTAGGCTTTTTTTTTTCTACCTTATCTCTTTCATTTATGAATGCTAGATGTTGGGGGAAAAATAAAACAACCATATCAATACATGGTTAGATAATAATAACTAAATTTAACACTGTTGATCCTATTCAATAATCTTCAACAAAGATGATTGCATGACTTGACCTTTTCGTTTTTAGTAAGACAACAAAAGATTATCTTATTTTAAATGAAAAATATTTAGATATATTTATGACTAAATTCAAAATTATTTATTCATCAATTCTATATGCTAGATATATAAACAAAAGATGCTTCAGGCATTCCTTTTCTGACATATTACATAGTAATGATCAAATTTTAATTTTTATACAATATGATACTTCAATATTTATGATTTTATTAGTTAGTTTAAATACTTAAAATTTAACTTAAATTAAAATAATTATTTTTAAATTAACTCTTATTACTATTTTTAACTCTAGTAAACAAATACTTAAAGGATTTGTCGAATTCTAAACTCTAAATATTAAATCCTAAATCTTATCCAATTTTAAACCTTAATCTCGACATTAAATCTTAATCGAACTATTTCCATAAAATCATAAATCTTAAAATTCTAAAACCACTATATGTTATAAACCATAAAACAAATTAAACAAAAAAAAGTTATAAACCTTGAGGTATTATTATTTGTTAATTTTATTTATTTAATCAATCACTACTTAAGGTTAAAATATTGTTATGGAAAATTGATCTAGTGCTATTGATGATATTTATTAATTTTAAAAAAATAAAGTTATAAGTTTTTATTAAATGCTTAAAAGT
This sequence comes from Gossypium arboreum, assembly GCF_025698485.1. Classification (NCBI taxonomy): domain Eukaryota; kingdom Viridiplantae; phylum Streptophyta; class Magnoliopsida; order Malvales; family Malvaceae; genus Gossypium; species Gossypium arboreum. The sequence continues at coordinate 7,795,089 of NC_069081.1, forward strand.
GAGTTTTCAGGATCATTTTATCACAATTTCAACTCAATATTTTATTCTAATTAAAATATTAAAATAAATTTTTAAAAATTTTAATATGTTAAAATTTTCTGTTAAGTTCAAGTCTATTTAAAATTTTTTTTATTATATAACCACGGATTATATTTATTTTCAATTTTAATATGTCACATTAATGAAATTAATAAAAAATTTAATATTTTAAATCTGAAAACTAAATAAAATAAATTCTTAAAAATAAAATTATTTTATAAAGGTTTGTCAGATTCGGGTAGAATTTTGTTAAAAATAATAAGCTATATTAAAGAAAGGGTGAAATAAAAAAACTACGCTATTTATATTAGTAGTAGGCATAGCCAGCCAATTTATGGATTACATTTATCTTAGAGAGGGCCACTTTCTAAGAACCAAATAATCTTGAAAATAAAAATAGCTTGACAATATATGCATTTATATCATGTATATGTATATATATTATTTTATTAGATTAGAGTGGTATTTAAGGTATATATTAATAAATCAGAAAAACAAATTACCATATTTGGAGGAAGCTAAGACCATTGCGTGTCTCTATCCAGGGGTTTATTAGACGAAAAAGCTGCTTTTAAAAATTAATTAGAAAATTAGGTTGTTTTTCTTCAAATTTAGAGAAATGAATCGATTTTGGAAAGAAAAATAAGACGTGTTTTCGTTTAACTGCAACTTTTACAACAATAAAAAGTTCCAATGGCTAATTACTAATGTTTTTTTTTTGGAACGGCTAAAATTTTTAATAGTTACTTTATTTATTATATATACTCAACTCATTTTCTTTCTTTTGTATTCAAATCATATTCTCTCAATTTTCTCAACTATTTTATTCTCAAATTCTTATTGTCTTAATTTTATATTTTGTAACTTCTTTGATTTTATTTTATTTTTATAATTTTAAAAATTTCAATGCCTCTTATTTATTTACATGACAAACACATTTCCGGCGTCTAACTACAAATAGTAATAAAATATTATTATTATTTTAATTAAAAAATTATTAAGTTGTTAACATTATTAATTTTATAATTTGTTTATGTTTATATAATCATATCGCAGATTGAATTATCAAGACGTATATACACAATTTAAGTGTGAGAACACCGCGTGTTATTGAACAACACTTGCAAGAAGTGGGATTCCTACACATGTCTCGTATGCTCGGGGGACTAAATTGGATCTTGCACTTATCTGCACTTTGGTGGAAAGATGGAGACACGAAACACACACATTCCATCTTCTGTGTGGTGAGTGTACAATTACACTCAAGGATGTAACATTATAACTCGGTTTATCGGTTGATGGGACAGTCATTATGGGGGTAGTGGGCGTTGGCGATTCGAGCGCAATTTGTGAGAACTATTAGGCAAAGTGTCAGACAAGTTTAGTGGTAACTAGATAGAGATGAAATGGTTAGAAGACAATTTCTCATATATCGACAACTGCGCTAGTGCCATTGAAAGACAAAAATACGTATAAGCATTCATCCTGAGGTTAAATGAGGGTTTCCTAATGTCAAATAAATTCAAAATGTGGTACATTTAAGGTTCTCCTACAACTAGTCGACTTAAAAGAAGTGGGGTGACTCAGTTGGGGATCAACTATGTTAGCGACATTGTACCGAGATATGTGTCGGGCATTGAAAACATAAAAAATTAAAATCGGTGGTTGTATACTCTTTCTTCAGTCAAGGGCATGGTACCACCTACCATTTTTATGTCCCCGAATAAACGCTCTTTATGAATTCCAAATTGTAATAAGGTAAAATTATTTAATAATGTAGTTATCATATTTTTTTTCATTATTATATTTTTGAAATAACAGATTATTTGAAAAGGTAGAATAATGATACGAGTCATGTGAGTATACTGGATGAGCTTGAAGATATTCAACTATTTTTATATCAACAATCATAAATCGAGGTTAATTTTTGAAAATTTCAAATATATAATATTTATGTAAGGATTTGAAATTTAATATTAGGTAGGTAATAAAATTTACAATTTCATACTGTAGTTTGAATGGATGTCATTCTCTGATCTAAGAATTCAATAATGCATATCGGTCAAATTTTTGGCGAATCGCAATATCTGGCATGCCAAAGTGCCATTGATAGTTTTTGTAACGGTCGAGATGCACAAATCTAATTGATTGATACACTATTGTTTGAGTTCATGCAAAGTATTATGTCGTCACCCCAGGTGTTACACCTCAAAATATGGATTAAGTTTTTTGGGTTATATCTATAATTTCCAAATTTGTTTTATTTCCTGTTTGAGGGTGCAATTGGGCCTTTTATCTGGGATTGGATTGTTAAGAGCTTTTGAAAAACCTTAAATCCAAAGCCCTAATTCTCTCTTTATCTCTTCCCTAGTGTGTCGCATATTTTTGTATTGTAAACCCTAGTATGTTGCATGTTCTTGTGCTGTAGACCTTAGTTGTGTCGTATGCTCCTATTGTGCTTCTCAAACCCTAGGTATTTAAAAACACTTTTGCTTGGTCAACCCTCTCTTTCACTTTTCCACTTCCTTTGTTTCTATTGCCGCCCCTAACCTTAGTTTTCTGAATCCTCATTTCTTCTTTTTCTATGCCGTATCCCTTCCTTCTCTTCACTTTTCCCCCTAATGTCTTTTTCTCTTTTCTTTTCTTTTCTGCCACCGAACTTACAATCTAGTATTACTCATTTATTTTCGTCTTATACCTCACCACCTTTAAGTTGTCAATCCTATCCTCTTTGTCGAATCATAATCTATTCATTTGAACCCCATTGGTGTGTAGGACTATGGACGATAGTTTCAGTACTCATTTGTTGTAGTTCGGCAAGTGAAATCTCTTGTGTTGGTTAAGACTCCGTTATCTGATTCGCAATTGAGTTACGGGTTGCTCTTCTCTTTCTTATTAATCGGTTTCTTTTAGATCCATCTGAAATTTTTGCCATCGATTCTAATGTTGTGTGTTTCGTGCATGTATGTCATTTGAAAGGCCACATATAGGTGAACTCGATCATATCTTAACTGAAGAGGTGTCGCGCGAGTGTGTGGGTGAAGGTATGTGTTTTCACATGTGATGTAGTGTCAAAACTGTGTGTGTTATGTATTGGTCGAATGTGTAGGTCCCCAAATCGTGTGTGTATGGAGCTTATTTTTCATATTAAATTGATTAAATGATTTTAATACATTTTCTTTTGGCTTAGAACACCAAATCTATTAAGGTAATGACCTTTTTCAGGATTTTAAAAGTCCAAAAATTTGACACTGTTGAAACCGCAATTGTGTGCGATAATGTATGTTGTGATATGATACCATTTTTGCTCTGAAGCTTGTCATCTGTATGAATATGTGTTGTAACGTGGATAACTTGTAATTCTATGTTGGTCTCTATTGGTTGGTTAAGTAATCACTGTTGCATGCATGAGATACTGTTGTCACATGCCTATTGTTATTATTGAAATATTAAATTGTTATTGTTTGCATGCTAGAAACTAGTTGGTATTTCTACTGTTGTTACTGTTGTCATCGATAACTTGCCATACTATTGCATTGGGGTTTTGTCATACCCTAAAATTGGGCTTAGTAGTTTCGAGGGTAATTTAGAGATTTTGGCTTGGAATATGTTCGAAAATATTGAATTATGGTAACCCAAAATTATTTTTTACTATAGATTTTTGAAAATCAAATCAATTTTTGAAAATAAGGTAGGAAAGATCTTCAATTTTGAAAAGAGGATTGTTTTCTAAAAGGGTTTAAATTAGGAGTGGTTTTAAAGCAATTATACTAAAGTTTTAAAAATACGCTATTTTCCCCTCCATCTACATTAAACTCACGATAGTTTCTTCCTTCACCCTTTTTGTTACTGTCCCTTGATTTTCCCAATGACCCTTTACTTATTTTATTTTTCAAACATCAATTCCTTTGATTTCTATCATCTCTCAATCATTAAACTTCTTCTTAGAGTTCCATAAAAAGCTTTAAAAACATCATTGATTTCACCATTGGTCCACTTATGGGTTTTTCAGATTTTCAACCAAACATTTAATTTTCTTCCATGAAGGTAACAATTCGATTTCCTATTAGTTTTTGATGATATCTAGTCTTTTAAATAGAGTTTTTATCTATTGAATCAAAAGTTTTGAATAAATGCCAAAATTTGGGTCGTTAATCGTGAAATTTGATATTTTGTATAAAATCGATGTTTCAAAGTGTTTTTCAATTCATTTTAATGAGATTAGAAGGTTTCTAAAATTTTCATCTATAATGTTTTAATAAGTTTTCATGAAAAATGGCTATTTTATGTTAGAATTCCAGAACCATGAATCTGTGTAATTTTGTGTGGTTTGAGGGTTGAGAATTATTCTTAGATGTATAAATAGATGATTGAAATCGATTATAGGCAAATGGGAATGAGTAAAGATTAAGAAATTTGATTTTTAAGTTTGTTAGTAGAAAATTTCAATTCCAAGAGGAACTAGCCTTAGACCTGTGTTTTTGTTTGTTTAAGGTGTGTTATGACTACTAATTAATTTTGTTTATTGTGTGATTTACTTTGGTGAAGTTTCAGATTCGTTAGGACCTTCCTTAAGTAAGGCGAAAGGCAAGGAAAAGCTAGCTTAAGCTTTAAGCGACTAGGCAAAAGCATGAGCGGTGAGTGTTTGGAATCGCTACTAGTAGATACGATTCATAGTATTAATTAGGAGCTTAGGAGTGGCCTAAACCTCTATCCCGAGTTTTGAGTGTAAATGATAGCAAGTTAATTTTATGCTTTTAATTTATATGCTTTTGGCTAATTTTTTGAATAAGATGCTACTAAACTTGTGTTTTTTTTATCAAGGATGAATTTGGAGTGCCAAAATTCAAAATCAAACAACATAGGCTAAATTGGAACAAAAAGAAAAGAAGAGGCCAAATTGAAGAATTGAAGACTTAGTGGTTAACTAGTTAAAATTAGATTTTTTTTTAAATTGTCAAAATTCTATAAATAGTTTAAATTTGATTTTTAGTTGATATTTTTAGGAAAAAATCTTGCTAAATACGTATGTCTGATATGTTTTAACCCAAGTATGACATGTTAGTGCGTAATATGCTCTTATTTAAGGTATGTGATTTATCTATGTATGATCCGTCTATCCAATATGTGGTAATAGAGCCTACTTTTATGTTTCATGTTTCCAAGTTGCCAAACTATCATTAATTGACTAAAACATGGAAATGTTATGTGTAAATGCATGTGAATATATCTAGATAGGACACAAGTCATGGAATAGTCACACTTGTATAGTCTAATATCATATTTCTTGATTTTTTGTGTGGACTACAATAAACAAATAAGTGTGATATCTCATATCAACTTATTCGTGCATGGTCATGCATATCTAGTTTCACTCTATCAAGAGGCCTAAGATATTGCTCCAATTATGTAGGAGGGATAAATCTTATCTTGATCAACCATATCCCACTACATGGGTTGTGGTATATCCATTATAGTACAACCTGTTACGGTATACTTTTGAATGTATCAAAGTATACGACTCACGACGTTGGGACAATGATGATCTAAAGTCTGAGGATCATATACATAGTTATCACTTTGAGTAATGTTGTGACCATTACATAATAATCCAAGAAACATACTCATAACAGGTTATTCCAATATGTTATTCTCTAACATATACTAATGTATTTCTTTTGACATCCCTATGTCAATGACAACACTTTGTCATCAATTAACTACACATTAGTCTCAATGCATTATTGTTGTCCAAACCCACAATAATACTTAACTAATGACCTTTTAAGAATGATCATATTTTCTTAGGACTTTATTCTAATTTAGGTTATTTATATACAAAAAAAAAAAAGAAACTGAAATAATAATAACAATTCCTTATATTAATAAACAAGGTAAAACATGTAATTACAATCATCTCATGATTGGTTATTGGGCATACTATAACAATCCACCCTCCAAGAAGACCTCCAAGTTTGAAACTGTTCGAGGTATTGCAATACTGATATCGCGAGGGGACACAATTGAACAAAAATGATAGTTTTTGTCCACCCGAAACACCAATCATTGAAGTCTCGTTCAAGGGTATTTTGGGTACAGAAATTAGGTCAGAATAACTATTATATGATCGAAATTTTGGCTAAGGGAGAAAGGAAGCCACATTACCTTAGTTTAGGCTTAGTTTTCCTTAGGTTTTCTCAGCTTTTCTTCATTTTTTTCTAGGTATTCTTATTTTCATTTCCTTAGATATAGATTTTACATTTCCCAACAATTTTACTTCTAGTTTTAGTTGTTCTTAGTGTTAGTTAAGTTAGTTATCATTGTAGCTTAGGTTTATTTGCACCTTTAGTCCATGTACCTTAGTTGTAATACATTTTTAGACTTAGTTTAATGTATTTCAGTTTCTTTTACTTTACATCTATTAAAGTTTGTTCCTTTTATTTTTATTGCTTTAGATTTTCTAGTTAAATGATTCTCTTTACTTGCCATTTAAGTTTTTTTTTTTTGCATAAAAATCCCAACTTTTATATTTTTCTCAAGCTTTGCTTTAATGGTTTCTTTGCTTTTCATCTTCATTGTTGTTAGTTTTATTTCCAGCATGAGTAGTTAAACCTTTAAGGGGTTGGTTGATAGAGATGAGGTGAGTTAATTTTTTGGATGAAGGATCAAATTATAATAAATTGGACTAATTTGAATGAACTTAAAAACTTAGGATTGACAACTCCAAGGGAACATTTAGGCAAATGAGGCCGAGAGAATATCTTATTGGGCACCAATTCATTAGTACCAGGTTAACCAATGGGATCGAGAGATAATCCGGATTAATTTGTCTAACTTGGTAAAACGGAGACCGAGAGATAAAATGGAGTCATTTTGGGAGTTTAAGCGATTTGGATCCTTAATTCAAGGATTAGTGAACCACATCAATGTCAAACAACCATCGTTTGTTAGTTCCAAAATCGACTTATTTCTGCAAAGTTTAGAAAATCAACCTAATTTTCTAATTAAGTTTTAAATTTGACTTTTTTGCTAATTTTCCTATCTAGCCCCTAATAATAATTTTTATTACATAGATTTCTAGATATTTGTATTTTCGTTATCATTTTTCTCATGTCATAACTTATTTTAATTATTATTATCATGCCATATTTGTATTGATTATAATTGTTTTTAAATATAGAAATGAATATGAAATTGAAGCATTTTCATTAATAGTGCAAATAATAATTTATTGAATAATTTCAATATCATTTTGGTATTTAAAATTTTTAAATTCAATCAACATACGAGATGTCATATAATTATTTGGTATATTGATAGTAAAAATGTTAATTCTATAATTAAGATTAAGAAACAGTGATGCACAAACAATAATCCACCTAGTATTTTGCAAAAGAGGTTTATCCCTTAATCGGTAAATTTAAAGAAAAACAATTTACAATTAAATGAAACTATCGAGTCAAGTAATGAATTATGGTATAAATATTTTGAAGGAATTATTTATTACAATTTCAAGCGAATAACTACAATTATTCGATTAATAATTATAATATTTCTAAACTAAATCAAATTAAATCTAAAAAATACTTACATACAACCAAATTTAAAACCATTAAACAAACAACTCACCTCTTTAATATTGCATAGGTGGGCTGGTTCCCAACAAATTATGATTTAACTAAATTCTGATATTTATCTTTCTCGGGTAACTTAAGACAATCTCGAATGAAATGATTTTGCGACCCACAATTGAAACAACCTTTATTATTCATCCAGTAGTATCTAAAATGTCATTTACCACATTGTTGACACTCAATTTTTTTTGTTTCTCACAATACCCACACTCGACACTAAAATAGCCTGATCTTTGGGACTCGTGTATTGCTTCCCGCGATCTCTATTAGAATAACCCGCTGAAGCTGTTAAACGATTATATGAATCCTATGATTTCTTTGACGAGGATTGATAGGGTTTATTCATTGATCTCTTTATCGAATCTCTAGCTTCAAAATCAACTTTTCTCTTTTCTTGCCAAGTTCATCGGCTTTACAAGCTCTGTCTACTAGCACCACCAATTCTTTCAACTCTAAAATCCCGACTAGCAATCTGATATCTTCATTTAACCCGTCTTTGAATATTTTACACATAATTTCCTATGTGGAAACACATTCTCGAGCATACTTATTGTATCTCACAAACTCTCTTTCGTACTTAGTTACAGACATTAGACCCTATTTCAGTTCTAGAAATTCTTTGCGTTTTTGATCGATAAACCGCTGGCTTATGTATTTCTTTTTGAACTTGGATTGAAAGAATTCCTACGTGACTCTTTCTCTCGGTACCACGAATATCAAAATATTCCACCACTGATATGCAATGTCTCTTAAAAGTGATACGAGACATTTAACACATTCAGTAGGTGTGCAAGATAGTTCATCAAATACTCTGATCGTATTCTCAAGCCAAAACTTGACTCTTTCAGGATTGCCATCAACAGTAGCTTTGAATTCTTCAGCCCCGTATTTTCAGATTTTATCAAGTGGCGGCTTACTCAATTGTAAAGGTTCCAAACCTTAAGGAGCTACGGGAACCGGTTGAGGAATATGTAGGGGTAGAGGTTGCTGAGCAACCGGATTAGTTCGGACAAACTTAATGAACCACTCGTTCATCATTTGAAAGAAGGCTTCCTTAGCCTCTCCTCCCTGACTACCCGATATTGGTCTCGACTCTGATTGCGCTACTCCTGGCTCATTACTTTCAACATCATTAGCTACAACTCGATTGAGATCTATTTACTATATGAAAACACGTTTTTAAACTGTTAGGAGATATCACACTATCACAGGTTATATATGGCATGTATAGTTAGACTCTCACATACGTACGTTAGTCCTAGAATTCACTAAACTATAGCTCTGATACCAATCAATGTAACACCATTCACCCTATCCAATGTTGGAATAGGGTTACAGAGTATTACCGGACTTCTTACACAATTGAACATATATTTCTCATACATTTTTCTATTTCAAATATAAATTATTCACAAACATCCATATCATCCCTAATACGAGCCTATAATGCCCAAATCATGCATTAGGAGTGGTTCAAGACTAAACCGATAACTCAAAGAACTTTTAGAAAACTTAGAAAAATTTTCAAAATATAGGGGACGCACGCCCGTGTGGCCCGACCGTGTGTCTGACACGGCCAAAGACATGTTCGTGTCACAGGCCGTGTGGACATTCGAAATGGAATCACATGGCCGTGTCCTAGCTCGTGTCTGACTTCGTAAAACTCTCTAACTTGGGTCACACGGCTAATCATACGCACGTGTGATCAGCCCGTGTGCCCTTCGAAATGGCCACACATGTCTGTGTGCTAGGTCGTGCCAAACTTATAGGGTATACTGACTTATGCCACATGGCCAAGACACAAGCGCTTGCATTGGGCCGTGTGGAGCATACTGACTTAATTTCTAATTAAACACCAAGGGACACATGATCGTGTCACCTGACTGTATGTCACACATGGCTAAGACACACGCCCGTGTCTCTGCCCGTGTGGACATAAATAGGTTATTTACCAAGTCATTTTGCTTACCCAAATAGCATACACCTACACCAACCTAATTGGCACATAATATGACATAAACAGGCTCTCAACCAACCTCAACCAAGCATAATTCATACCATTTCAATACCAACATTTGCAAGGCACACAATTACCACCATATATACCATTCAATCTCATACCAAAAATTCACATTCTTAATTCATCAATATAGCCACTATCAAATATGCATTATTTTACCTAAAATTCCCAAACATACCAAATTTAAAACTCAATCATTTAGTAAGCATCACATATCAATCATCAACACATAGCAAAAGTCGTACGCACATATATATACATCACCAAATATGCCAAAATAAACCAACTCTCATTGCTACACAAAACCAAACACTTAACATTTATAAGCCAACTCAAATGGCTAAATTCATTACTAACATATACCAAAATGACCAAAGCTCCTATACATGCCAGATATCCAAAACATAAGCTCAAAAGTACCAAAGTGATAGCTTGATAGTGTGATGAGATCTTCGATGATTCCCAAATCCGAGCTAGCTTCGAAATTCATTATAGAACATGGAAAAGTAAACAAAGTAAGCTATAAAGCTTAGTAAGCTCGTATAATAATAAACTCATCTTACCATACATAAACAATTTAAGCAATTTAACATATCATGATATAATTCATATTGATACAAAAACCTATCACATAATTCATTCACAAGGTTAGATATGAATTTTCACCATTTTTTCGATTCAATGTTAGTACGATTCATGTGTATGCTTGTACCATCTCGTATCAATCTCATACTCATCCGTATCTCTAATGTACCTATTGAACCATTTGGAATACTATTGGATACTCGGGAAATCTTGCACCCTAAGTGCCAAATGCATAGGCAAAGCTATTTCAATCTTATATCACATATAATGCTAAAACTCGAGCTATCAACAGGTCTGCTCACACAAGCTGATGGTCATGACGAAGCTACATGGTGCTGCTCACACAAGCTAACGAGAATCCGCAACATATGCTGGATAACTCAGCCACCGATAGGACGTACGGACCAACACCAAAATCACATAACCCCTAATGACATGTCATTTGTATCTTAATCTATTCCTAAGGTTCAATCGGGATTTCACTTTTGACAAATCATCGTCGAATGTGTCCCCAAGGTTGTATGCACAATTTATTCAAAATTAAAGCATTTAAAATACAATTATAATAATGCTTATTACATACGAACTTACCTCAAATGCAAAAACGAAGAAATTGATCAATTAATCCAACACATTGTTTTTCCCCTATCTAATTCTGAATTTTGCTTTTTTTTTAATATCTATATGATATCAAATTTAACTCATTTAAGCATCAATCTATTCAATTTATCCCAAAAAATTTACACTTTTACCCCTAATATTTCAATTTCTTTACAATTTAGTCATTATCTCATAAAAATACAAATTCATACAATTATGTCCCTACCCTAAATTTTGTACAAGTTCGGTCTTGGATTGGGTTCTTGCCTTGGAGAGACCTGACGACTTATAGTTATCGTCCTTGGCTGGCATACAATTAAATCCAATCCATCCCAATCACGTATAGGGAGTTGTACCAAATTTTGTTTGACACGCATATTGTATCCCCTTTTTTTACGTAGAACCAATACAATCTCCATACCCTAAATGGTACGATGCAAGCGGCCAATGTGAATACCATGCGGGAATCACAGGGCATTCCATCGAGAATTGTACCACTTTTAAAAAGTTAATCAAAAGATTTATCAAATTGGGTATCGTGAAATTCGATGATCCCTCTGGTGCAGAAAATTCGTTACCCAACCTTTCTATTAAAGGGATAAACATTATGAGTTCCATGATGGATAGGGGCATAAGATCTAAGGACACACCATGCTCAGGACTCTAATGCAAAACCTGATATTGGGGAATCTGAACATTAACGACGTATCAGAAGAGGGAACCCGAGAACAGAATTTTTCAAGCATCTGCCCTTACATACTTGAAAATGTTTTGAACAATGGGACTGTGGAAGAAATCCCTGTATTTTTAAAGCTAATCTAGAGTAATATTCAAAACACACTTGTTGCTTTAAGCCTAGAAGCAATAAGAATCCTTTTGTGAAATAGGCTTCTGCCCAAAATCTTTATTTTAATAAAATGCATATTTTTGAAAAAATATTCTTTTATTAGTTTTTCTATTTCATACTGTACAAATATTTGTTTTTAGATTTTTTTGTTCTTTGGACTTTCTTTCAAAATTTCATTTATTCTTCATTCATGATTATACCATACAAATAATCATCCTTAGAATCATTTATTCTTTAGAATCTGCCTTCAGTAGGTCTCTAGATATCAATGACGTGAGCAATACTGTCACTGACTCCGAGTCTCCTTTTGAGCGAAACATGGGCCTAAAGGGATCTCAGCACTTTGAAGATGACAGAGATGGTATCCTATCTCCTGATTTGTTAAGGATGGTAGAACAAGATGAAAAAACATATCCTACCTTATAAAGAGTCAATGAACAGTAGGCCTAACAGAAGAGAAAAAGGCAAGGATCGAAGCCTGCGTCACCACAAAGACAATGAAAAACGTCCATATCAAGATATACTTGGGCTACTAAGACCTGCGGATGCTGTTAAAAGAGATCCCTAAGCATTTCAGAAGGATACATACTAATGGCCAGGCTATGAGATTCGGATTCTACTAGTCTGATGTAGAAGGGAATTGCATCAGTTACGCCGTAAATGCCAAATTTATGAAGACAAGATTCATGTGCCCCTTCATTTCTTCGTAGACTTTCTCTATGTGGGGTATGAAGGTTATCTCGTCGAAAGCTTCTAGATGCATCAATTACTTCGCCAAGAGGGTAAAAGTCACTTCATATACCAATGTTACTAAGCCAATAGTCATCAAACTCAAAAAAAAAAATAAAAAAGAGACTAGGTGCCGATAAAGAACGTCAGAAGTTGGTAGTCTACTCAAAGATCAGACGTCGTATCATAATGTAGCAAATACAGCAAAAAAAAAAGCAAAAACAACAAAAAAAGGATCGTGGAAGAAAATCGAGACTGGTAAAGATTGGCATAAAGAAGTTACCATTTACCCTCTACGCTCATCGAACATCAACCAAGACCTTCATCGAGGTAACACCTTTCTTACTAGTTTATTGGAAACAGTTTTGGCCCATTGAAGTTGAGATTCCTTCTCTCCAAGCTTCAATTAAGTCAAGAATTGGATGAAGCAGAATGGGTCAAGTTTTAATATGATCAAGTGAACGTAATCCATCATGGTCAAATGTATCAGAAACGAATGATGCAAGTCTATGGCAAGAAGACTTGCCCCAGAGAATTCCACGAGAATGACTTAGTGTTGAAAAGGAAAGGACCTCAGAGGAAAATAGATGCTGAATTAGGAAGGACCTTATGTGATAAATAAGGTCTTCTCTAGAAAAACGTTGGTTTTGACCAAGATGGATGACAAGAACCTGCCCAATCCCATAAATCCAGATTTAGCCATCAATTTAAAAAAAACAAAAAAAAAAAAGAAGAAGAAGAAAAAGGAGAGGCCAATGCGAAAACCCGCAAAGGGCGCCTTGAGACCAAAGGGGATTTGAGTTGAAAACCCGAAAATGGTGGCTCAAATTTGGATCAAAGTGGGGCATACAATAGTCTTACTATGTCTGAATTAACAATGAAGAAGTATGCTACGTCTTGGGGCATCGACAAAGTATTCCGGATTCCCTAAACACAAATTGAGCTCAAAATGGTCCTTAAGAAGTTAGTAAAAAGAAACTCAAGCTGCAATATCTAGGGCATCTAGTTTTTCATTTTGTCCATATTAAATTTGCTATCTTTGATTACCTTATTCTTTTTAAGATACGTCTCAATAAATTTCCTTCTTATTACGTTTGTTATCTTTTGATTAACATATTTGTTTCGAGCTATGCTCCTAATTATTTTCTCTCTTATCCATTGTTATGATCTTTTTCAAGCATTTTGCATCGAAATAATGATTAATGGACTAATAATGCCTTCACAAAAGGGGTTCTACGTATTACAAGATATTCTGCATATGCATCTGGTCATGTTAAAAGTATCAGATACAAGATATTGCATTGGTGATATAACCTCGACGAGTGACGAGCAATGTTCACCCAAGCATTAAATGGGATCGGCTCGAAAAAGAAAATTGATATTCTGCATACGCATCTGGTCATGTTACCTAGAGAGGGGTGTAGTAAATCATTTGATTAAAAAAGATAGTACAAATCCTATACCCTTGAGTTGCAGTGGGATAGATTGAAGAAGATGATTTTCTGTCAAAGGATACTAGCTGAGTAGAGAAGACAGGATAATACATTGGTGACAGAACCTTGATGAAAAAAAGCAATGACAACCCAAATATTAAAAAAAAATCATTCTCATGACATTTCTGCATTCATATCATTTATCTAATTATAAGCATTTGATTCATTCCGATCATAACATCCTAATAATTTGACATAAACATAGGTACATAAAACCAAATCTACAGATCATGTCTCTAGAGGACGGTGTAGTAATATCGGTGAATTCACAGCCTTATCTCTCTGAGGTAGCAAGAGAGCAGGTTGAAGATTGAAGTCTTATCTTCCTGAGGTAGCAAGGAAACAGACTGAAGATTACAGATCTTATCTCCCTAAGCAATAGCGGAGCAGATCGAAGACGGTGAGCCTTAACCCCCCTAAGCGTAGGGTAACAGGTTGAAAATTACAGATCTTATCTCCCTAAGCAGTAGCGGAGCAGATCAAAGACGGTGAGCCTTAACCCCCTAAGCAGTAGGGTAACAGGTTGGAAATTACAGATCTTATCTCCCTAAGCAGTAGCGGAGCAGATCGAAGACGGTGAGTCTTAACCCCCTAAGCAGTAGGGTAACAGGTTAGAAATTACAGATCTTATCTCCCTAAGCAGTAGCGGAGCAGATCGAAAATAGTGAGCCTTAACCCCTTAAGTAGTAGGGTAACAGGCTGAAAATTATAGATCTTATCTCCCTAAGTAATGGTGGAGCAGATCGAAGACGGCGAATCTTGTCTCTTTAAGCAGTAGTGGAGCAGATTTAAGCCACCATCCTATTTCCCTAAACAGTAGTGGAGCAGGCTGAAGATTGTAGATTTTATCTCCCTAAGAAGTTGATCGCGTGATTCGTAACAAGTAATAAATATTTATAATGAAGATCAAACCTGGACTAACTATTATCATGACGAAAAGGCAAGCGCACCTATCGAACAATAGTAAAGTAATGGCAAGACCGGGATATCGTACCTAAGGGAACCAAAAGTACTAGTAATAACTATCATTTTATTATCTAGCCTAAGAATAAAAGGGTTTGTTTATTAAACTAATTATCTAAACTAATACACCAATTTAATTAAAGCAAAGAAAAAATTTGGGAAAAGACTCAAAGAAAAGCAATTGATAAAGACGACACCCAAGGAGGAATCCACCTAGATTTCACTTGTTATCTGACTCTGAACTAGACGATTTATTCACTTGACTTGATCCGTGAGACTCCCTAACCTATGCTATTATCCCTTTTGAGACTAATAACATCTAACCCTCAGTTGAATTAATCCAAATTTCTTTCTTGATTAAAACCCCTAGGGAAGCAGTAAATCACTTTATGGGCTCCCATATTAAGTTTCACCCTAATCCGGTAAAATCTCGTAACCCTATTTCTAGGCGTTCGATTAACTCCGCTTAATTATGCCAAATCTACTCTTAGGCAGGGTCTATTCCTCCTCTGCATAAGCACATCAAATCATGAATTAATACCCGAAATATTAACTCAAGCATTAAGAACACATAATTAAGAACAAATCAAGTATTTATCATACAGTACAGATAATAATAACAAGATTCATCGTAGGTTTTATCCCCCTTAGGTATCTAAGGGGTTTAGTTCATAATAAAATAATAGTACATCTCAAAAGTATGAAAATAACAAAACATAAAGAAAACTCTAAAACCCTTGAAGGAATTCTGAGAAAGATCTTCAGTCTTGAAGTAGCTCCGGCTTTTGAGATGGATCGTTTGGCTTCCTTCAAGTAATTCCCAACGTTGGTTCTGTATTCCAAAAAAGTTCTGGAGAGGCGGCCCTCATTCTAGGTCACACTTAGGGTGTTTATATAGGCTTTGGATTAGCTTTCTTCCTCCCTAAGTATCATTTTCCGTATAAAATACAACTTTTTGAAAAAGGGACACGCCCGTGTGCCACGACAGTGTTCGATCCGTTGAATTGTACACGGCCGTGTGGGCTCAATGGCTAGGCTGTGTGAATCATGAAAACCTTGGTCGACACCCCCGAAGGACACAGGCGTGTGAGATGTTAGTGTGGCAAGGCTTAGGCTGTGTCATCTTCTCGATTTGGTCCGTTTTATCCCTTTTTAGCTCGTTTTTGGCTCCTTTCGACTCTTGGTGTTCTCTTGAGTACAAAACATGAAATAACAAGATTAAGAGCACTAAAATACACAAATCTAGTAATAAACATCCATAAATATGCTAAGTATTTGGGGTATAGGTATGTATAATTTGGCGTTTATCAAATATCCCCACACTTAAGCATTTGCTTGTCCTCAAGCAAAATTCTCATTTACTGCTAGAATTCATTCTTCTCAATCATATAATCATTACTGATAATGTTACAAGTTATTCCACAGAAAATCATACAGTGAGAATTCAACTATAGGGGCATTAAAAACCTCAAACAATTTAAATCGAATATTTTGATAATAAAATCATAGGTAATCTCCTTCCTCTAAGTAATTAACTTTAGTCCTAAATATACAAGAGATGCCATCCTTACTAAAGGTTCACTCAAATCACTCAAAGTGTTTAAGGTTCAAGATTAAGCACTCGATTGTCTAACATGAAAAGTTATTACCATAGGCTTGCATGAAAATCAAATCTCCACCACTTGTAAATGATAAGATATACTAATCAAAAGGTCTTTGCATGGTTGTAACGGGGTTTAGGATACAGGTATGGATACAAGCTGAAGAGAAAAGGGTTAGAATCAAGATAATTTCAATAAATTACCCCACTATCAAAAACTTAATTACTGAACTACAGACAAATATCTAGAACTATTTTACATGAGTTCATGATAACTTTAGCTTGCTGAGAATTACAATAATAATACTGAGTTTTTTTTTTAAAGAACAAATCAAGTCGATACAATAAAAAAATCATACTTCATGATTCAGTAACAAAAATTGGTGAACATAGCGAGGTAAAAATATTAAATTCAATCTCGATAAAAAGGGTCAAACTAAGTAAGAGGATTTCAACAATAATGGGTTAATGGGTTAATGATGAGGGTTAATCAAAGAAAAGGGTTAGGAGGCTCAAAAGGGGTTCACTAAGGGTTTAATTATGTGAGAAGGCTTTTTATGGAGTAAATGGGTTAAATCCTAAGTGCCTTTATCATCTCAGTATATCAAATCATACGTGTGAACTCGATATGTATAATCGAAACAAATTCTAGAATAACAGTTCAATGTTGACACACTCAAACCACAAAAGAAGTGAGCAAGAAAGAAAGCTATCTGCTCAAAAGGCTTAAAAATCTTACCAAAAATTTGGGTTTTTTTTTTTGATGACATTCTTGTATACTTAAGATTTCAAGATAATACCTCAATTTAGGAAAATAATCTAAAAAATTTTAGTTATCAAAATATCAACTTATCATGCTCGATTCTTTAAGGTCCTATAATCAAATAATCATGCATAATTCCCTTGGCCTAATTCACAACATATCAACAATAACTATAGATCAATCAGAATTCATTCTATCAATATTATGAGAAAATCACTTAAGCGCAAGACCAAATTCAAGGATATGAAAATAATGCAAAAAGTTAGGTTTCATGTTCACCCTCCACACTTAAGATGTACATTGCCCTCAATGTACACAGATAGATTATTCAAAACAAATAAAATCATAAGAGGAAATGAGGTGAAACTCCCTGTTATATGGATGTGGAGCTTGATTCGGAGGATGGAGTGTTCGGGGGAAAGTGGTGGCTGCCATTGTTCTTGGCTAGATGAAGAAATTGAGTCGTTGAACATGGCATTCGTGAGGTATTGTTTCCCTTTTGTTTCCTTATTCCATAAAATATTCCTAGCAGCTTTGCTTGGAAGTCTGTAGAATCATGAAGAGTTTATTAAGAGTTGGTGTGGAAGAGAGCGTAGTGAAATTACTTTCTAGGAATACCAGAAAACAGAAAAAAAAAAGAAGTAAAATTTACTAATATAGATATCTCTTTCAAAATAAAATAATAAAATTGAAATGAAAATAAAAATTAAAAAAAAAGAAAAAGAAAATAAATAAAATAAAATTAGATAAAAAAAAGAGGATTCAATGATCCTCGTCGGTGGGGCCCTCAGGTGGTGGTGCTGGAGTGGCAATATGAAAGTGTTGGCACAACGGCTACATCATGGCCTGCATATCGTCCATTTGTCGGTCCCGTCGTCGATCTCGCTCGTGGATCATCTCGAACTGTGTAGTGCAATACTGCTAGAAATGGGCGAGTCGGTCAGAAAAGTGTGCCAATAAAGTAGCCATATGAGCTGGTCGTTCCCTAAGTGGTGCGGTAGAAGGCTCCTCATACTGTGGGGGAACATCATCAGGGATGTCCTCAAGATCCTCCTCGTCAATGGCATGCGAGAGACGGTACTGAGGAGGATAGGTCCCACATCGGCGCTCGATCATCCTCATGTGTAACATAGTCGTGATGCCCTGTGGGGACATCTGACCTATCAGGGTAAGCGCTGATGACTGGGCTGCAGTGTTGATGAGGCCCAAGTGTCTGGCAAGGCGAATCACGTAAGGGGCAGATGGAGATCACTCCCTTCCTATGCCGTTAGGTCTGATGGCGAATGGCGAAAGCAATGAAGTAGGCCAAGTCAGTCACGTGTGCATTCACCATGCACCATAAATAGTAGGCGTCGTGGGTGTTGACAATGCCGGTGCTCTCTTTCCTCTTGGTCAAGGTGTATGCCAATATGGTATGGAGATATCATAGGAAATGAGGGAGAGCTGAAACCTTCAAATGGTTGGGGTCGTAGGTGGAAGAGAGTGGTGCCAAAGCCTTCCAGCATAAGGAGAGGGAGATGTGGATATTGTGTGGTAGTGCATTCATGTCTTCCTCCTCCACAAACTCATCGGTGTAAAGTCTCAGAGCAACTTCAAACTCTCGAACACTCATCGCATGAACTAGACTGCCTAATTGGAAGTGAATGGTGCCTAGGTCGTCATTGTTCGTCATCACCACCTGTAAATGAAAAGTAGAGCATAATTCTAAAGTTAGCTCTAAATAAGTAGGCTCGGTAATAGCGAAGAACCGTTCCCATGGGTCTATCGACAGGAGGGCGCGGATGGCATCAGTGAGCTAGACTTGCTCTACGGCAGCCCAGTCGATGCAGTGACCTGTGGTGATGGGTCGTACGCGTAATATCTGAAATAGTTCTTTCTGCGAAGCTTGTGGAAATTCAAGGAACGGGTGCCGAACTTCAGCTGTAGCATGCACCGAGGAAGAACTCGGTCCCCTACGTCTCTTTGAGGATGAGACCGCGGCCTTCTTTCCTCTCGATGACGACATAATGTACCTGAAAATATATGAGCATTGATAGAATCCAAGATACATCAATAGTTAAGCAAGAGGCCCAAAACTAGTATATGCTATTTAGTGACTTAAATAATTCAAATATAGAAAATTCTAAGGCAAATTCTTTACTTGTCTAAAGCAAAATATTACAATATCTATATAAAGCATGTAGAATATTAATGTAGCACTACAAATAGGAAAAATAAAGTTGAGAAAGTGAACCAAAGGCTGTTGATGTCGAGCACAGGCGTGTGACGCGGGGATATAGCCGTGTGGAGGAAAAATAGAAGGTATAGAGAGGGGAAAGTGGGGATTAATGCAATGGGAATGAATTTCAGGGTGGTTTGAGGGTTGGGGAAGTGAGAATCTTGGGAATGGTGGCCAGAATAAGGATTAGGGAGTAGAGAGGAGGAGTTTTCAGCTAGGGTTTTGAAAGGGGGAAGAAGATGAATAGTGGTTTGTTTATATAGGGAAGGTGCACATGGCCTAGGGCCACGCTCGTGTACTCTGAAGGTGAGCTCGTGTTTTTCAAATTTTGCGAGTTAGGTCATGCCTGACTACTATCATATGCCCTTGTGTCTTAAGCGTGTGTCAAACACGACCATGTCACACAACCGTGCCTAGCTTTGTTCACTTCTCCCACGCACGTGTTTTATGGTAGCACGCCCGTGTATTGTTGTACACGGCTGAATGGCACGGGCGTGTCGCATGCCCGTGGTTTTCCACTCCCACGCCCGTGGTCTCCTATCAAGTTCACCCACGGCCATGTCGCACGGTCGTGGGGATTTATCACACCCCGTGTTTTGGGGAAATCATGTCCTGCTTCAACACGGCTGTATCGCACGGCCGTGTCTCTTCCCCTGTTTGGCCATGACTTTAGGCACGCCCATGTGCCTGGCCGTGTGTGCTGAAAAACTTTGTAATTCAAAGACTAAGTTAATTGATTCGAAGTGTGAGAAGTTAAAAATAAAGAAATCAAAATATGTTAGTGCTCGGGTTGCCTCCCGAGAAGCGCTTATTTATAGTCTAAGCTCGACTTACCTCTCCGTTGAATGATCGTGGTGGTTCGAGGAGTTCATACTCCTCGTTCCTGCTGTCAATCTTAAAATAAAGTTTTAATCGGGTGTTGTTTACCTTAAAAGTGCCGAACTTGGGATGGCTCACCTCATCCGTACCAAATGGGAAAATACTGAGTACCGTAAGAGAAATTTCCTCATTTGGTGTGGTAGTGACAATGTGAAGATCAACGGCATCTAGTAAGACTGTATCGCCAACCTTAAGTTGATTAGGAGAGGTATCGAGCTTTTTTTTGCGTAGTTTCTGTTTATCATGTATTCTTGGTTTGTGTTCTCGCCATTCATCTAGCTCCTCTATCAGTAGTCTTCGTTCTTCATGGACATCTTTGTTCTCTTCATGATAGTAGCACACTGTTTCTGTTGTCTTTGTTCAAGGAAGTTCCTGCAAGGATGATTGAATATTAGTTTTCCCATTGACAGCTTTTATAGCATTATCTTGAGTCTTAAAGGTTTTGACTGAGTCGTGTGCTTGGAGTGTTACTGCGTCGTTACCTGCACGAAGTGTTAGCTCTCCTGTGCCTACATTAATAATGGTTCTAGCAATTGCTAAAAATGGTCGTCCTAAAATTAAAGGTACCTCGTTATCCTCATCCATATCTAAGACAACGAAATCTACTGGGTAAATAAATTTATCAATTTTAACAAGAACATCTTCAATAATACCCTTAGAAATCTAACTGTTTTGTCAGCCAATTGTATGCTCATCCTTGTCTGTTTGGGTTTACCGAGACCTAGTCGTTTAAACATTTTATATGGCATAACATTTATACTTGCCCCTAGATTAGCTAAAGCATTATTCACAGATAGACTACCAACTAAGCAAGGAATTGTAAAACTCCCTGGATCTTTCAATTTGCTAGGTAGCTCATTCTTTAGAATAGCTGAGCAGACTGCATTGAGTTCCACATGTGATGTAGTGTCTAATTTCCTTTTATTGCTCAGAAGCTCCTTTAAGAATTTTGCTGAGTTGGGCATCTGCGAAAAAACTTCAATAAAGGGTAAGTTAATATGTAATTTCTTTAAGAGTTTGACAAACTTACAGAATTATTCTTCTGTTCTGTCTTTCGTCATCGCTTTAGGATATGGCACACGAGGTTTATGATTCGTACTTACTTGTTTGGGATCATTATTGTTTACCTTTTCTCGTCCTTTGTTCATCGTGTTGTCTTGCTGAAATTCTGGTTCAGGTGCAATGAATCCTTCCTTATTTTGAGTGCTAATTGCATTGAAGTGTTCCATCGGATTAGGTTCAGTATTACTTGGTAGGCTACCTTGTGGTCATTTGGAGATTAGTTTGGACAGTTGGCTTATTTGAGTTTCGAGTCCTTAGATTGATGCTTGTTGATTCTTAAGTGCTGTCTCGGTATTTTGGAAACAAGTTTCTGACACCGAGATGAATTTAGAAAGCATCTCTTCAAGGTTTAGTTTTTTCTCCTGTTGATAAGGTGGCTGTTGAAGACCCTGAGGGTTTTGTGGCTTTGGATTTCCTTGACCTCCCCAGGAAAAATTTGGATGGTTCCCCAACCTGCATTATAAGTATTACTGTATGGGTTATTTTGATATCTAAAGTTATTATTACCCATACAGTTGACTTGTTCCTCTTCGGTTGTAAGGTTGAAGGATTGATATTCTGTATGCACATCTTCTCCGCTTGAGTCACACCTCATTACTGGATGTACCTGCGTAGAACCAAGTAAATCGTCAATCTTTTTATTGAGAAGTTCTACCTGATTGGAGAGCATGGTGACTGAATCGATGTTATAAACGCCGGCTGTTTTCATTGGCTTTGTCCTCATAACTTGCCACTGATAGTTGTTCAGTGACATCTCCTCTATGAATTCATAGACATCTTCCGGTGTTTTATTGTTGATGGTTCTGCCAACAGCTGCGTCAATCATTTGTCTTGTCGAGGGATTCACACCATTGTAGAACGTTTGAACTTGCAGCCAAAACGGTAACTCATGGTAAGGGCACCTTCTCAGTAAGTCCTTGTATCTCTCTCATGCATCGTAAAATGTTTCTAAATCCATCTGCACAAAAGAAGATATATCATTACGCAATTTAGCATTTTAGCCTGCGAAAAATATTTTAGTAAAAATTTCTCAGTCATTTGTTCTCAAGTAGTGATAGACCCTCGTGATAACGAGTTCAACCACTTTTTAGCTTTGTTTCTTAGTGAAAAGAGAGATAACCGAAGACGAATGACATCATCAGAAATACCATTGATTTTGAATGTATCGTAAAATTTCAGGAAATTTGCTAAGTGCGTGTTGGGATCCTCATCCTGCAAACCATCAAACTGAACAAACTGCTGTATCATCTGAATTGTGTTAGGTTTTAGTTCGAAATTATTCACAGCAATAGCAGGTCTAACTATACTAAACTATACTAGACTCCGTTCCTATTAAAGAAGGTTTAGCATAGCCATACATAGTACGTGGAGCAGGATTTTGATTAATAACAATTGCAAGAGGTAGCTGATTGCCTTGGTTTTCGGCCATCTCTTCGATTGGGGGTTGAGTATCGTCTTTTCGCTTGTTCTCTGTGTATTGTAAACTACGCCTTATTTCTCTTTGATTTCTACGAACTGTGTGATCGATTTCTTCGTCAAAAAGTAATGGTCCTGACGGGTTTCTTCTAGTCATAAACTATAAAAACCTACCAAGAGAGAGAAAAAGCAAATTAATAAATAATAAAATAAAATTGTAAGAAAAATAAATGACTAAAGTAATAAAAATTTAGTGTTCCTAATATTTTAGTTCCCCGGCAACGGCGCCAAAAATTTGATCGCGTAATTCGTAACAAGTAATAAATATTTATAATGAAGATCAAACCTAGACTAACTATTATCACGATGAAAAGGCAAGCGCACCTATCGAACAATAGTATAGTAATGGCAAGACCGAGATATTGTACCCAAGGGAACCAAAAGTACTAGTAATAACTATCTTTTTATTATTTAGCCTAAGAATAGAAGGGTTTGTTTATTAAACTAATTATCTAAACTAATTAACCAATTTAATTAAAGCAAAGAGAAAATTTGGAAAAAGACTTGAAGAAAAGCAATTGATAAAGACGACACCCAAGGAGGAATCCACCTAAATTTCACTTGTTATCTAACTCTGAACCGGACGATTTATTCACTTGACTTGATCCGTGAGACTCCCTAACCTATGCTATTATCCCTTTTGAGACTAATAACGTCTAACCCTCAGTTGAATTAATCGAAATTTTTTTCTTAATTAAAACCCCTAGGGAAGCAGTAAATCACTTTATGGGCTCCCATATTAAGTTTCACCCTAATCCGGTAAAATCTCGTAACCCTATTTCTAGGCGTTCGATCAACTCCGCTTAATTATGCCAAATCTACTCTTAGGCAGGGTCTATTCCTCCTCTGCATAAGCACATCAAATCATGAATTAATACCCAGAATATTAACTCAAGCATTAAAAACACATAATTAAGAACAAATCAAGTATTTATCATACAGTTCAGATAATAATAACAAGATCTATCGTAGGTTTTATCCCCCTTAGGTATCTAAGGGGTTTAGTTCATAATAAAATAAGAGTACATCTCAAAAGTATGAAAATAACAAAACATAAAGAAAACTCTAAAACTCTTGAAGGAATTCTGAGAGCGATCTTCAGTCTTGGAGTAGCTCTGGCTTTTGAGATGGATCGTCTAGTTCCTTCAAGTAATTCCCGGTGTGTGGTTCTGTATTCTAGAAATGTTCTGGAGAGGCGGCCCCCATTCTAGGTCACACTTAGGGTGTTTATATAGGCTTTGGATTGGCTTTCTTCCTCCCTAAGTATCCTTTTCCGTGTAAAATACAACTCTTTGAAAAAGGGACACGCTCGTGTGCCACGATCGTGTGACGTGACTACCAAGCCGTGTTCGATCCGTTGAATTGTACACGGCCGTGTAGGCTCAATGGCCAGGCCGTGTGAATCGTGAAAACCTTGGTCGACACCCTTGAAGGATATGGGCGTGTGAGATACCAGTGTGGCAAGGCTTAGGCCGTGTCATCTTCTCGATTTGGTCCGTTTTGTCCCTTTTTAGCTCGTTTTTGGCTCCTTTCGACTCTTGGTGCTCTCCTAAGTAAAAAACATGAAATAACAGGATTAAGAGCATCAAAATCTACAAATCTAGTAATAAACATCCATAAATATGCTAAGTATTTGGGGTATAGGTATGTATAATTTGGCGTTTATCAGTAGTAGTGGAGCAGATCGAAGATAACAAATCTTGTCTCTCTAAGCAGTAGTGGGTAAAATTTAAGCCACCATCCTATCTCTCGAAGTAGTAGTGGAGCAGGTTGAAATCAACAATTTGTATCTCCTTGAAGTTTCAGCGGAGTAGATCGAAGTTACAAATCTCTTCTCCCTAAAATGACATTGGAGCGGCTCGAAGCCATAATTCGTATCTCCTTGAAGCTCTAGTGGAGTAGATCAAAGCTGCAAATCTCTTCTCCCTGAAATGGCATTAGAGCGGCTCGAAGCCACAATTCGTATCTCCTTGAAATTCTAGCGGAGTAGACCGAGGCTACAAATTTTTTCTCCCTAAAATGGCTTTGGAGTGGCTCGAAGCCACAATTCGTATCTCCTTGAAGTTCTAGCGAAGTAGGTCGAGGCTACAAATCTCTTCTCCCTAAAATGACATTGGAACGGCTCGAAGCCATAATTCGTATCTCTTTGAAGTTCTAGTGGAGTAGATCGAAGCTACAAATCTCTTCTCCCTAAAATGACATTGGAGCGGCTCGAAGCCATAATTTTTATCTCCTTGAAGTTCTAGCGGAGTAGATTGAAGCTACAAATCTCTTCTCCTTAAAATGGCATTGTAGCGATTGAAGCCACAATTCTTATCTCCCTAAAGTTGCATTGACGTGGATTGAAGATAGCAAATCTTATGTTTCTGAAATTGCAGTAGAGCAGAGTTAAAGCTATAAACCTTATCCCCCTAAAGTTGCAATGGGACAGGTTGAAGTTACAAGTCCTTATCCCTCTGAAGTTGCAATAGGGCAAGTTGAAGTTATAAGTCTTATCTCCCTGAAGTTGCAGTGGAGCAGACTGAAGAAAGCAGATCTTGTCTCCTTGAAGTTGCAATGGAGTAGTTCAAACTATATTTTAAAGCCACAAACCTCATCTGCCTGAAGTTGCAATGGAACAGGTTAAAGCTACAAGTAGTTGCAGTAGAGTAGATTGAAGCTACAAATCACAAACCTTATCTCCCTGAAGTTGCAATGGAGCAGGTTGAAGCCACGAACCTTATCCTCCTGAAGTTGCAGCGGGGTTGGTCGAATTTACAAGTTTTATCTCCTTGAAGTTGCAATAGAGCAAATTGAAGATACTTGAAGAAAAGAAGCGCCAAGAGAAGTTGAGACTTAGCTAGTCCAAGCAAAATTAGCCCTTTTATAGTCTTTGCTCTATTCCCGTTGCACGACAATGAGCAAAAAGGGGCAGCTGTAACGGGCCAAATTTTTTCGGGCCCATTCAGCCCAAACAGAAACACCAAAATAATAAACAAAACCCAAGAATAAAATTACAAAACCCAAATTGCCAAATTTATTAGCAAACCCTAACCCAAATGCAAAATAGGCACGTTGGCCCAAAACCTAAACTAGGTTTTTAGTAAATCAGAAAACCCTAGGTCCCTATGCGCCACTCCCCCATGTGCGTCCTCTGATAGCCACTTGTTCCACCTGCTCTGCCATCAACCACCAGCCTGCAGAAAAGAGAAGAGCAAACACGCATCAAACAATAGAATGAAATAATGTATTTCGGCTATAAAGTCATGACAAAACGATTGTAATGGGGGATTTTTGGAATACAAAAAAAAGGAGGAGATTGTAAAAAAAAAATCAGTGTTTCAAACATATATCTGAATACAAAGAAAAAAAAAACAGCAAGCATTGAAAAAAAAAACAGATTCAAACGTGCCAAGGATTAGTTTGGGTAACTTGGTAAAACGGAGACCGAGAGATAAAATGGAGTCAGTTTGGGAGTTTAAGCGATTTGAATCCTTAATTCAAGGATTAGTGAATCATATCAATGTCAAACAACCATCGTTTGTTAGTTCCAAAATCGACCTATTTCTCTAAAATTTAGAAAATCAATCTAATTTTGTAATTAAGTTTTAAATTTGACTTTTTCTGCTAATTTTCCCTATCTAGGCCCCTAGTAATAATTTTTTATTACATAGATTTCTAGATATTTGTATTTTGTTATCATTTTTCTCATGTCATAACATATTTTAATTATTATTACCATGCCATATTTGTATTGATTATAATTGTTTTTAAATATAGAAATGAATATGAAAATGAAGCATTTTCATTAATAGTGTAAATAATAATTTCTTGAATAATTTCAATATCATTTTGGCATTTAAAATTTTTAAATTCAATCAACATACAGATGTCATATAATTATTTAGTATATTGATAATAAAAATGTTAATTCTATACTTAAGATTAAGAAACGGTGATGCACAAACAATAATCCACCTAGTAATTTCATTTTATGAAGAGGCTTATCCCTTAATTGATAAATTTAAAGAAAAATAATTTACAATTAAATGAAACTATCGAGTCAAATAATGAATTATGGTATAAATATTTTGAAGGAATTATTTATTACAATTTCAAGCGAATAACTACAATTATTCAATTAATAATTACAATACTTCTAAACTAAATCAAATTAAATCTAAAAATACTTACATACAACCAAATTTAAAACCATTAAACAAACAACTCGCCTCTTTAACATAGTATAGGTGGGCTGGTTCCCAACAAATTATGATGTAACCAAATTCATAATCAATCTTCATCTCTTTAATAATCAAATTGAGAGTTTTGTCAAATTTGCTTTGATTTACAACAAACAGCATAGGATCCCCACTTTAATCACGCACTCAAAGTATACATGTATAGGGAGGTGGGAGAGCGAGCGGGGGGCCTCAACCGCCTATTCTCTCATGCCTCCTAATTATATTTTTGTGGCCATTAAAATATACCTATATTTCTATTTCCTATTAACTATTTTTCTTATTTAAACTATTATTTCTATTTCGCCATTAAAAAATTTCAAGAGCCAAAAATAAAAATATAAAAAAATTTTAAATAATTCTTTCAAACTTTTGAATTTTTTTCATCTTTTCTTGATGTGGACTACCATATCAGTGATGTAACAGTCAAAGAAGAAAAATATTAGTTAAAGAGTTTATTTGATGCAATTTGAGGGTTTGAGGTTTAACTGGGTGCATTTTTTTGTATAGGGGCTTAATTAAATTTTTCGTTAAATTTCAAGGGTTTATATATCTCTTAAGCCTAAATATTTTTATAATCGACTATCATATTTCATACTCCTTTTATATAGATCATAAACTACAAGTTTTTCAAAATTAAAAATATTGATTTAACTATGAATTTAATCCTTCTACTTTATTTAAAAGTTGGATAGTGTTATCCAATTGGGTTAATTTCTCAGTTTTGTAAAGTTTTTAACAAGGAAGACTAACTTTATAATTTCCATAAAGCAAAGAGATGAAATTCAAAATAAAACCTAAAAATGTCTAACTATTTCTTTGAAGTAAAAACCGATTGTTAAATATATTGATAAAGACAATATTTTAGATTAATATGATAAAAATTATGGCAAACTACACCATTAGTTACTAAAATATAGGTAAATTTTCGTTTTGTTCACTTAACTAAAAAAAACATACAAATTAGTCACTGAACTATTCTACCCATAGATGAGTGAAGAACATGCCTTAGATTCAAATTGATCAAATGAGCGCTATTGGAGATCGAAAAAAAAGTTGTTTGAATTTTTGTTCGCAGATTCATGATACCTAAAATTTATTCACGAAAAAAAAAAATTAAACTAAATTAATAAGAGAAGGGGAAAGAGAGTTTTTTATTGGTGCAGGTAGCACGAATAGAAAAACACTGATTTTAACAATCTAGTGATTTAAATAAAATTTTTAAATAATTGAATAATTAAATTGTAAATTTTGTAAGAATTTGAATCTAAATAACTAAAATGCATAAATAATCATTTATTTATGCATACAAAATAATCATTTTAGGTTCATGCACCTGTTGAAAAACGTTCAGGTTTTTTTTATAGCCGATGGCTTTTGATTTTATTGTACAAAATCATTTGTGCGCATGATTGATGGAGAGCTTCTGCTGTACGTGGCCCCAAAAAAGAAGGATTTTATTAAATCATTAAATTCTAAGCTTGATATTTTTTCTATTACAAAATTTGTTAATGTTACAGTCAATATGCAATGTTTTCTTTTCTTAGGGTATTTGGAATTTTAAGAGGTATTTTAAATATAATTTTAAGTATGTATTAAATGGAAAGGATTCGTTACATAAGTGTAAAATTTATGTGATTTTACATTTTTTATAAATTTTCTATATAATTAATATTTTAACAGTACAACTATCATATATCATATATATCATATAGATCATGCATGCCAAATTTGATATAAATTATAAATTTTAATTATTTATTTTATGTAAAAAAAGTTTCAACCATTAAATATATATTAATATAAATAGTATTTTAAATCAATATAATAGCGTATCGGGTCAAATTCAAAATTTACATATATGACAAGTAAAAAAATCTTGATAAATTTAATAGTTGAATTTTAAAATATTAATTGTATAAAAAATTATAAAAAAAATAGAAAACCACTTAAATTTTATATTAATACAAATTTACCTAGTTCAATGCCTTAGACGGAGCGTTCATTTAAGAGTGAATTCCAATTAAGAGGCTAGTTATTCATAGCACGAATGAAGACGAGCAACGTGATGGCTTGATCTAGAGAATAGAGAATATACAAACAAGTTACTACATGAAAGGACAAGCGGCAAATGATTGTCGAGACAGAGTTGGACTCCGAAGATGATTCAAAGTTGCATTTCTTTTATGCTTTGGGAATGCAACTTAAAATATGATACTATTAAACTTTGAATTTTATTATTATTATTATTATTATTATTTGTATATGTTTTTGTTTGAGTGTTTTGTTTTTTTTTTTTTAGGTCACTCATTCGAGGATTGCACAATATATTCGAGCTTTAACGTAGAGGAGGACTACTTTAATCTACCTCACATCACTTCGTGGAAAAATAAGGGACTCCTAAACGATTATATTTAGTTGGGAACACATTGGGGAAAATATGTTTTTGTTTTTGCTGTTTTAAGAATTATATAATTTGTTTCCTTTTTGTCTAATTAGATCAAGCCACATTAACTCTTCAACATTACAGTCAAGCGTCGTTGAATCAGCCATGGCAACATCCAACTCATTTTGAGTTGTCATCACCCAAATGACCTCCATCAACGATAGCACCTCCAATATCTCCACTTGTTCTCACTTCTTCAAAGTTAAAGACAATACCTTCCTTTTTAGTATAATATAATTTGAAATTTTTAATGAAATTTGTAATTATTTTATGATGGTTAAAATATGTCCATAGTCTCTGTACTCTTTAAAAATTAAGAATTTATTCTATATACTTGTACTTTTAGGAATTTAGTCCTTCTACTTTTCAGATTTTAAAATTCAGGTCCAAATGTTAACACTATTTTTTTTTTTGTGTTAAATTTGTTGTTATGGCATTTTGAAACAAAAAAAAAGAAAAACTACTCGCTTGATGGTTATGTAATTTAAAAAATGATGTTGTATTTAACTTGAATTGAACAAATTTTTTTTAATAATATTAACAGTTGGACTTGAATTTTGAAATCTGAAAAGTAAATGTCTAAATTTCTTGAAATACAAATACCCAGACTAAATTCCTAATTTTCAAAATGTACAAAGACTATACGCATATTTTAACATTTTATTATTTCCTTCTTTGATCAACACCCCTCCAAAAAAAAAAATTTGAATTCAATAAATTAAAAAACACTTCCGACAGTCACGGTTGAGTTTGATTTAGTTATTTCCACATTTTAAGAAAACATGTATTTAATTAAAAATTTAAAATTAGAATTAATTGACTCATTTTTATAAAAAATAATTTAAATTTTGATAATTGCATTATACTTCATAGTTTATATTCAGCTTTAAAGAAGCAAAATTGTAAATTAAAATAGGTATGGATGTATATATATAATATTTGTGGGTTTGATTAAATTTGAAGGAAACAGTTTTAGTTGGGAAAAAAATGATTTGTTTCCTTGAAAGTTTCTCCTATTTGGATCCTAAGTCTATGGATAATCTTTTGATTTAGATGAACCAATTATGCAAAAATGTTGCCATTTAGCAAGGTCCTCTTATTTTTTATTTGTTTCATTTTACATACCAAAATTTTCTTCCATTGTTTAACTTATGCTATTTGAACTTTGGATGAGGGCCGGATACGAGTATATGATTGTCATAATTAAGTTTCCTCATGTTTGAAATATATATTGGATGATGGCTAAATATATTGAATTTAGGATCAAATTGATAGAATGTATAAATATTAGAGGGCTAGCATTATTATTAGACAATTAAAAAAACTCTTAAATCGAAAAAAATTAAAAGTTGAATGACCAAAATAGAACGCGAACAATAATTTAGTGACCATTTCAGTACTTTACCCAAAATCATTTTAGCTTTAAAAGCAATGGAGTTGAGGTGTAGGTGTGTAGTTTTTGTGCCACGTTACTTCTTTTCATTTTCATATTACTATTCCTACATCATACACCTTAATGTTTCTTCTACGTCAACTTAATTTTATTTTAAATATTTAAATTTTGAGAAGGAATAAAATAAGTAAATTATAGATTTAGGTGGCAAAGGGAATTATTATTTAAGAAAAATTGATATAAATAATAGATGAGGTGGAATGAAAGAATAAAAATGAGGATGACTTTCAACTTTTCTACATTCATAAAATGTTAAGTAAATTTGACTTCCATGTATGCATCCGTGATTCAGCTGCCAATGAAAACGGTTTGATATTTTGGTATAATGTATCAAATTTTCAATCCCACGACTTAAAATCCTTTATTAGAAAAATCAAAATTTCTGAATTTCGTAATTGGAAGCTGGAATTTTTTTTACAGCAAACTCTTTTTTCATCTTATCAAATCTAGACTCTAAACTTTAAAAAATATTTTTTAAAAATGAATCTTTCGATGTTTTTAACACCTAAACCAGATCAGTTTTAATTATAATAAAGAAAAAAATCAAAGGTATTTTTCTTATAAGTTGAAAAGTTGATGTTCAATGACAAAAGGTAAAATAAACAATGAGAGTTGTTAACTTCTCATGTAAAATTTGGGTCACTTTTTTATAAACCTACACAATGAGATATGATAGTTTAGGAAGAGGTGTTTAACATCCTTAAATCTTAGGCTGATTTGATGACTGAAAATGGAGATAGGAGAGGGATAATTTGAAATTTTGGTTGTAGATCTAAGAAAATCAAGGCTTAATTAGGCAAAGATTTGGAAAAAAAAAAAAAAAAAGGAAAGAAAATAATATTAAGGTGGATTTTTGGTGTTGATTGACGTGGTGATCAATTTCTCCGACACTTGATGGTGGTGGGCAACGGTCTTTTTTTGCAATGGTGGTCGAAATCTAGATTTTAGCATACCAAAATTTATGTGGTTAGAATTGTTGATATTTAGTAAAAAAAAATTAGTATCTTATTAAAAATTTTGAAAACTTATAGAAATATGGGATTATGAATTTTGTTTTATTTAAAAACTTACGAAAATGTATATTAAAAAGCGTGGGGTAAAATATTGGTGATTTAGGCCTGGTTTTAGAAGGAAAAAGTTAAAACCAAGGGGAAGAAACGTGTAAGTTGCTAACCAATGACTAAAAATGAAAGCCATTCTAGTGGAAGAAGCGTGTAAGTTGCTAGCCAATGACTAAAAATGAAGGAGCCAAGTCATTTTACCTTTCAAACCAATGGCTTTGGATCTTGGTCTTGGTCTCGGTCTCTGTCTCTACCACATTACTTTCATTTCTTTTTCGTATTACTTTTCTTACAGAAGGAGCCAAGTCATTTTACCTTTCAAACCAATGGCTTTGGATCTTGGTCTTGGTCTCGGTCTCGGTCTCTACCACATTACTTTCATTTCTTTTTCGTATTACTTTTCTTACATTATACACCACGTTAACTTTGCTTAATTTTATTTTAAATTTGAATACATTTAAAAACTTATAAAATATATTTATAAAAAGATAATATAAATAACAAAGAGACTTTGATCGAGTAAAAAATTAAATTATGGAATTAATCATGGTTACTCATGTTGTTTAAGTGTACATTAGTGTTAAATAACAAATTCAAACTGGGATAACTCTTCCCTACTAGTGGTGCAGTTAAAATAGATTTGGGTAAAGCGGCTTCAAGAGGTGTCTTGCGAGATTGGGAAGGTGAATCGATTTTTGGTTATAATAGATGTTTGGGTAAGTATTCAATTTTTTATGTTTAGATATTATGTTGAGTAGGAACTTTGAGAATGTTTTGATTCAGACTAATAGTATGGAAGCAACTAAGGCTATTAATGATTGTTTAATGTCATCCTCGAATTCTACATTGATCAAGCAAATACGAAAAATGTTGAAGGAGGTTGGAAATTGATTTTTACTATATATTCCCAGAGAAAATAATAAGGATATTGGTTGTATAGCTAAAATGGCCTTTGAAAGAGAAGAAAGTTTGGAAATCTTTAGGGATCCACCTAAGGGGATTCCTAGTGTCTTGATGTATTAACCCAAAAAAATCACACAAAATTTGAATAAATATATTAAAATAAATTTGGAAAAACCCAACCTTAACTTTTCTACAACATTTTTTTGGCATGCAAACAAATGTCTTCGTTTTGTTTATTTGCCATTTTGGAAAGACTCTTTGAGTTAAATAAAATTAAGGGTGAGTTTGAATAGGCAGTGCATTTACTTGTTATTAGTGTAAAAAAACAGTGGTGATTATCAGTAGTTACTACTTAAACAGATTAACTACTCTAAGTTAATCAATTCATTCTTCTGTTAGTTAGTTATCTTCTATTAGTTAGCTATTCTCTTGATATTGTAATTAGTGTATAAAATCACTCTCATTGTACCTACAATGTTATGAATCAAAGATTATTTTTTCTCTATTTCTTGTTTCTATTATGGATGTTACAGTCATGTAATATTAGTGTGCCTCGTACTAATGAGTTTACTTCTATTTGTAATGCGTGCTCTCTTGAAAAAAGTCACAAATTGTAATTCTTTTCAACCACATATGTATATTCTGCTCCACTTGACCTTGTTATTATTGAACTATGGGGTGTTGCTCCTTGTTTTTCAACTGGTTTTCAGCATTATATCTCATTTGTCGATGCTTTCTCATTTGTCGATGCTTACTCAAGACATTCTTAGATATATTTTCTAAAAAATAAAACTGATGCCTTGTCTACATTTTTATCCTTCAAACAACATGTCGAGTTACAGTTAGAGACTAAAATTAAACAACTTCAAAATGATGGGGGTAGTGAATTTCGAAGTTTTGATCCAGTTCTTCAAAAATTTGGCATCAGGCTTCGCTACTCATGTCCTCATATTTCTGAACAAAATGGTATAGTGGAATGTCGTCATAGACAGATAGTAGAGACCAGATTGATGTTGCTTACTCAGGCGTCATTACCATTTTCATTCAATAAGAAACCAAATTATAAGTTTCTCAAAGTTTTTAGGTGTTTATGTTACCCTCTCACACGATCTTACAACCGTCATAAACTCCAGTTCAAATCTACACCATGTATATTTCTTGGTTATGCAACAAATTAAAAGGGCTATAAGTGTCTTGCAAAGAATGGTTGTGTTTACATTTCAAGGCATGTGCAATTTGATGAATGTGTGTTCTCTTATGCCAAATACTTCTCTCAGGACACATGTAGTCTTTTTTCGTCAACAACTGATAAAGTACCAGTCTCCTTCTTACCTATCATTATGCTACCGTCTCCTATTGTGTCAGTTGTCCCACTAGCATTAATAATTCCTCCAAACATGTGTGCTACTAGTCAGCCTTGATTGCAACCTCGCACTGAAAGCCCCTCGAGCTCAGCTTCTTCAAGCACTCCTCCTAACAACTTTCATCCTATGGTTACTAAGAGCAAGACTGACATATTTAAGCCAAAAACATACACTGTGACATATTGAAGCCATGAGTACTCCATCTTGGAAGAATGAAGTGTATGATGAATTGTATACCTTAGCTCGTAATGGCATATGGGACTTAGTGTCTCCCCCTTCTGATAGGTCACTCGTTGGGTGTAAATGGATTTTCAAGAACAAAAAGATTCCAAACGGTAGTGTGGCTCGAAACAAGGTAC
The DNA here is from genome assembly GCF_025698485.1 of Gossypium arboreum. NCBI lineage: Eukaryota > Viridiplantae > Streptophyta > Magnoliopsida > Malvales > Malvaceae > Gossypium > Gossypium arboreum. Next base: position 7,829,803 of record NC_069081.1, read on the forward strand.
GTTTTGTAGCTCAAGGTTTCTCAAGCTATAGGTATGGACTATCATGAAAGTTTTAGTCCAGTGGTAAAAGCAAACACTGTTCGAACAATTCTAGCTTTGGCTATGTACAAAAAATGTCAGCTTCAACAGGTAGATGTCAACAATGCCTTCTTAAATAGAGATCTCACAGCCTCTTGGGTTCGAAGCTATTGATGAAAAGGGTAATCTACTGGCTTGCAAACTCAAAAAGGTACTATAAACAAGCTCTTAGAGCTTGGTTCTAGAAGATCCATGACTTCTTAATTTAACAATTACTTTTCCAGTCATCCAAAGCATATTCTTCTTTATTTTTTAAACAGACCCCTTTGGTAACAATGTGTTTCTACTTGTATATGTGGATGATATTATTCTCACAGGAGATTCCAACAAGGAAATTGAAGCAGTCATTGAAGTTAATGTCTGGTTTGTGTCTATCTTGTTAACAACTTGGTTGGTTGGTCATAAAAAAACAAAGGGTTGTTTCTCGACCAACAACAGAAACTGAGTACAGGAGTTTGGCAAATGCCACTATAGAGGTTACATGGTTCCAATTGTTGCTCAATGAAATAAGGATACCACTACAATGTGTTCCAGTTATTTGGTGTGATAACTTAAGCACTGTCTCACTTGTTGCAAATCCAATAATGCATGCCTGGGTCAAGCATGTGGAACTTGATTTATTCGAGATAAGGTATTAAGTGGGAAGCTTCAGGTAAATCATGTCCATAGAAACGATCAGGTGGCTAATGTGTTAACAAAATCACTAACCATTGGTGTTTTTTCTCTGTTTCTCTACAAACTGAATATTGTTTATTTTAAAGATTTTCAGCAGGGAAACGCAGGAAGAATATTAGCAATTACTACTTAAACAGATTAACTACTCTCAGTTAATCAATTCATTCTTTTGTTAATTAGTTATCTTCTGTTAGTTAGTTATTGATGGTCACTAAATTAAGTATAAATACGACAAAGACAAGCGCACCTATCAAATAATAGTATAGCTACGGTGAGTAAAGATATTGTATCCACAAGGACTAAAAGTATTAGTAATTATCATTTTCTTATTATCTAGCTGAGAAATTTGGAGTAATGTGTTTTAATCTAAAATTACTAAACTAATTTAACTAAGAACGCTACAGAGAATAAATCAAGGAAACAATTGAATATTAACAAATGAGAGAGACAATACCTAGGAAAGAATCCACTTAGACTTCACCTATTATTATGAATCTGATTTAAACGATTTATTCACTAGGTGTCTTGATCCGTAGAAATCCCTAAATTATGTTAATATATCTTTCGAGAGTAAGAAAAACTAACTCTAGGTTGATTAATTGAAATATCTTTCTAATTAAAACCCCTATTGTCGCATTAACTCGATCTATGGATTCCTCTATTAGATTTGACTTTAATCCGGTAAATTTATATCATCCTATTTCTAGGATTGCATGCAACGCCACTTAATTATGCTAGATCTACTTTTAAACAGGGGCTTTTGGTCCACTGAATTAAATACATTAAACATGAATTAATATCTCAGAAATATTAAAACAAGAAATTAGCACATATAATTGAGCACAAGAATCAAATATTTATTATGTAAATAAGAAATCAAATAATAAGATTTATCATAAGTTTCATCTTCCCTAGGTATCTAGGGAATTAGTTCATAATCATAAATAGAAACATCTTAAAGTTAGAAAAACCACAAGAAACAAAGAAACTCATAAAAACTTCAGAAGAAATTGAAAAGAGGTCTTCAATCTTGATAGAGATCCGCTTCTGAGTTGATTTCGATGGTATTCTTCGAGTGTTTTCTTCGATCGTCTCTGATAGCTCTCTTATATCTTCTACTAATGGGTATTTATAAACTTTAGGATGCTTAGAAAGCCTAAAAATTGCGTTTTTCCGCATGTTTGGCAAGCAACGTGCGAAATCGACATGGGCTGGCACACGGGCGTGTGCCCAACCTGTGTGGCTCACATGGGCGTGTGGAAATGCCCAGGCTGTGTGACTCCTGAAAACAACTCTATTTGTCCAATTTTGGCTCGTTTTTCACTCTTTCGCTCCCAAATGTCCTCCTAAGTATAGAAACATGAATTTAAAGCATTAAGTGCATCAAATCCACTAATTTGCATAATTAATCATCCAGAAACGCATTAAGAATTAGATTAAAATATATTTCTTTTTTAGCTTATTAGTTATATTCTATTAGTTAGTTATTCTCTTGATATTGCAATTAGTGTATAAAAGCACTCTCATTGTACCTACAACGTTATGAATCAAAGATAATTTCTTCTCTATTTCTTGTTTCTATTAGTGATGAGATTAGATACTATAGCGTGAGATAAAAAGTAAGCTAAACGCACCACACTGCACTCGGGGCTAGTTTGGCAATGCTTTTGAAAAGTGCTGTGAAAAAGTGCTTTTGAGAATGCTTTTGAAAAGTTTGGTTTAAAATTTGAGTGTTTAGCATTGCTGTTAAAAAGTGGCTTTGAAAAATAAAATGTCCATTTTAGACATGTTATTATAAAGTAACAAATATGCATTTAAATAATATTTAAATTAGTTAATATTATTATATTTTAGTAAGAATATAAAAAATTATTATAACTTCTTGTTAATATTTTAATATATAAAATATAAATTTTAAATATTTTAAGCAATAAATATTAATTATTTATAAAATTTAATTAGAATATATAAACTATATTTTAAATATTTAAATATAACTATTAAATATTTATATTAGTATTTTAAAAATATTTTTTATCTTTAATTAATGATTTTAACACATTTGTAATTAAGTACTAATAAAAAAGAGAAAGTACTATGTTATTGGAGGGGTGAAAAAGTAATTAAGTATTAAAAGTGCTTTTGGGAGAGGAAAAGTTAAAAATTTTAGCTTCTCCTTTTCAGAAGTGCTTTACAAAAGCACTTCTGAAAAGTTAAAAATTTCAATAAAAAGCGATTTGTTTCGCATAACTTTTCTTCCAGAAGTACTTTTAAAAAGCAATGCTCAACCACCCATCCAAATCTATCCTAAAATAACCCCAACGATAGTACGTGTGTAGTCAAAAGAAGAAAAAAAAAAGAAAAAGAAAAGAAATATTTCAAATAACAGAGTTTTAGTATAGCAGATAAAATGTATAATTTATTTATGGTTTATTAATATTAAGATTGATGTAGCTACAAGAAAAGAACACCTTATTAAGTGCCAAACGTTTTTTATTGGCAACGTATGAGAAAATTACATCAAGAGGGTTGAATTCGTAAAGATTTTAACTTTAAAAAAAGAGAGAGTGATTTGCTCAATCAACGGGATTGAATCGACTTTTGTGAAGGAATGTCATCATACCATAAAATAACAATTTAATTATGCCAAGTAAGTGAGAATATCTCATTTTCCATACTCTTTTCGGGCCTCTTAACAAATTTTCGTCTTTTTAAGGTTTTTTCTTCGTTTGTTCGGTACAATAAAAACTATTTTTTTATAAGACTAAAATATTTATCCAACGTGCATGTATGTGGAGATGATATATATATATATATATATTTTTTATATATATATAAGGTCTAAAATTACTCATAATACTTTATCAATTCTTAAATAAGAAAATAAAATATTTCATCACGCTCGAACTCACGTTTGGATCTTCTTACACTAGCAACAATATCAATACTAACTGAGCTAATACTCAATCGGCTCACATATTTAAAGTATAGATATCTGTTTAATAATAATATATTATAAATAATGAAATATATGGTTTCAAACTAAATAATCATAATAACACATTAAATATGTATGATATTAAAATGAAAAAAATTAAAATATGAGTAAAATGAAATTTAAACACATAAATTAATCATATTAAGAATACTAAATGCATTACAATTATGTATTATGATGTTATTATCAATCATGAGTTAATGTCAAGTTGATTTGTGACATCGATTCGATTAACAACACTATCAAGACATACAACTATCGGAGGTAATAAAATATGCATAACACAATTAAAACATACATATTACATTAATATAAGGTTTTGGTTTAGCGTAGAATTTAAGTTTTATTGTTGTAAAAACATGAAGTTAAAAACATGAGTCCAAGTCTAACTTCATGTTTTTTTGAGGTTTAAAAACAAAAAAGGTTAAAATATTCTTAAATAATATAACTTATTTTAATTACACAACACAGAAAGACATTTTTATAATTTCACTAATAATATTGATACTCACTTTACTTGTGATACTAACACAATCTAAACTTAAATAATATCTCTATATCATACTATCATTTATTTGTATATTGCTTTTATTATTTTATTTACTGATTCATTTTTCAAACTTCACAATTTCGTATTTGATTTATGTTGTGAAGAAGCCGGGAATGTACATCCTGTTTGCAATGTGATTTTAGAAAATTACAATAATAGCCCCCAATTAGTTTTAGTTATATTTTTGTCATTTAATTATTAATTTTTTTAATTTAGTCATTCAATTTTTCAAAATTAAATATTTTAGCCACTCTCCCATTAGTTGCCATTAGACGAGAGATGGAAAACTGACATGGGCCTTTTTATTGACCTAGTAACAATTTTAGCTTTCTAATATTTACATATTTTATCAATTCGACCCTAAATCTAAAGAAATCAACAAATTTAGCCCTCAATTATTAGAATATTTTGTTACTTTATTTTGAATTCTAAAATTAAATAAATTTAGCCCTCATCATTTATAATTTTTCCAATCTAATTTTAATTTTAAAAGTTTCAAAAAAATTTAAAATAATTTTTATATTGGTTAACATACCTCCACAACCCACTGAACAAGAAAAGTATTTAACACCGCTCAAATTGTGTTCATTTCAAACTAATGTCACTTTTGTGAATATGGTAAGAAAAAACTAAATTAGCTTAAATCCAATTATCTAAGTGTCAGATTTTAGATTAATATTATATTATTTAATTAAATTTCTCTAAAATATTAACAAAATTTGAAATTATTACATAACAATTATTTTAATTTTTTTAAATATAAAAAACTTAATTTTCGAGTAGAGAAACAATACAATCTAAAATAAATTGATAGAATGTATAACCATTACAGTGTTGGATTTTTTGGATTCATAATACAATTATTAGTTTGATTCATGAAAATAAGCGTATGGTTTGAACATTCAACTGCATGCCAAACTAATAATTGTCCATAAATACCGCCCTCAAAACACCTATTTTCACCACTCATACTTACAATTTCTCAGCATACATTTTCATTGCAATATTCTTAGCAGAATCAAACCTGACATGGAGTTTTCAAAGGTTTCTACCCTAGCTCTTACTTGTCTCGTGGGGTTAGTCTTGGTCCTTCCCTCCCATGCCCAAGACTCACACCAAGACTACCTCAACGCTCACAACACAGCTCGAGCGGCTGTCGGCGTTGGTCCCATGACTTGGGACGACACCGTAGCTGCCTATGCAGAGAACTATGCTAAGCAGCGCATGGCTGATTGCAACCTTGTGCACTCCAGTGGACCTTATGGTGAGAACCTTGCTTGGGGCAGTGCTGACCTCTCGGGAACCGATGCTGTAAATATGTGGGTTAATGAGAAGGCCGACTACGATTACAGCTCTAACAGTTGCGCAGCAGGTAAGGTTTGCGGGCATTATACTCAAGTGGTTTGGCGCGACTCTGTCCATCTTGGTTGTGCTAAGGTGAAGTGCAACAATGGCGGTACTTTCATTGGTTGCAACTATTCTCCTCCAGGCAATTTCGTCGGTCAAAAACCTTACTAAAAACCTTCCTTAATTTGCTTAAAGCCCTCCCAAATCAGAACTTATTTATCTGCAACAATAATGCTATATATATGTACTGATTTGCCTACTGAATGGCAAATAATAAATAAGGAATGAATATCTTCTCATTTGCTATTATAATTTCGTTATAATGATTTCTCCCATACATCCTATAATCATAATTGATTCTACAGACCAACTTGCGGGAAAAAAATAACCATGCATTGCAGTAAACCAAAACAACAAGCTACACTAAATTAAGGCTTTATTTTAATATAACATTTACTATGCATACTTTATTACCCATATATATATACTATTAATAACATCCTTAACTGAGTTGATATCATGATTCAACCGATTATTTACTTAATTAAAAAATTACAAAAATATCTTTTCGTATTTAAAATAAATTATATTTAAGAGTATTTTAGTATTTTTTATTTAAAAATAATAATAAGTATGCAAATGATAGGATTTTAACCTATGTCAATTACATTGGAAAAATCTTAAATTTACCTCTCAACCAAAGCTTTATTTTGATTTAATCTAATTTTTAATTTAATACGGTAGATATTGTATGTGTAATTATTAATTAATTTCAAACCTTATGTTTTAATTATTTATTATATCTTATATTCAAACGTATATATATATTCTAAATACATAGTGTCCACACATCGACATGTGTATATGTGTGATATACTAGTTGATATTTAAAATTTTTACGAAATTGATGTCACTCTTCGAGTCTCAACTCAATAAAAAAGATTTACCAAAAAATTTCTTATTTTAAAAAAAAGGAATAAAATTTGGAAAAATTTTGCAAATGACAATACAACATAAATTAAGTTTACCAACACTATTTTCATGAGGCTTTATGAAAGTGGCAGTATTTCCCTTCTATATTTTATTTATTTTTAAGACACAAATTAAATTCTCTCAAGTTTTAATGGAATTTTGGTTTAATAAATGTTTCAGCCCACAATGATCCAAAATAAACAGCCCAACCCAAATTAATCAAACGCCTCAACATTCTTTCTTTCATTTTTAGTCCAACAGGAATTTCTTTAAAAAGAAAAAAAAAAAGCGTAAAATTGTCTCTTTGCCTGAGAGGTTGATTTTTTCGCTTTGTTGTCTCCTCACAATCATTCAAGCAATAAAAAAAAATAAGAATATATAAATTTTATGTGAAAAACTTTTATAAAAAAAAAATTAAGATAGAAAAGAAGAAATTCACTAATGTTAAAAAAATAATAAATACAATAAAGTTTCGAATACACATGTTTTAAGTGTTAAACAACTATTTTATAATTAACGCCTAATACATTCAACTTGTGAGGCAAAATCCATATTGCGGGGGCGTGAACCTTCACCCTCACATATCTCCAATTTTGTGCCTCCATTTTAATTTTTTAACAAATGAGTTGCACTTAAATTTTTCAGGTCGAATTAAACGAGATTCGGATCAAACAACTCTTAACAATTGAAAATTAATTTTCTGTATACAATAAGCTACTTTATTGTCATTTTCAAATTTAAAATTAATCAAATCCTTAACTTTTTAGTATTTGCTTTCAGTTTATTTTCCTTACTCAATCATGGAGTTCTCCACTTTTTCTACTTTTGAAAGTGTTTGTGATGTGCTGCTGCCATTGATTTAGCTCTTCCAGTGAGTTTTTTTTTTTTACCAATTTTGTACTAATTTAGCTTTACTATTTTCTCTTTTAATGCTAATGGATGAAACTGCTGCTGCAATTGTAAAAATGGATGATGGATACCCTCAATCACTTTTTTTTCTTTGCCACTCCCATTTATTTTCGTACTTTATTGTAGGGCCCGACTCACCAGACAAGACGACACCTACATTTCCTAGTTCATCTTTTTTTCTTCTTCTAAATTCATTGTTGAAAGTGATGGTATCCTGAATCAGTTTCGAAAATGAAATAAGAAAGGCATGGCTAAGCTAAAATCCGTTTTCACTCAAGTTTCTACCTTATTATCTAGACATGGAGTTAATGGCATTTTGAAATCCCTCACTAATTGTGTTATTGTTAACGTTAATTATTTCCACACTAATTTTTCATTCTTTTGAATTTAACCTTGTTCCAAGTCAGTGATATTGAAAAATTCGTTTGTTAAAGTACGTTGGCTTTACATGGCAGTATTTGATCCATATAGAGATAATTTTCCTTTTTATTTGGAGAAGCAAGTGAATATGTGATGAACCACCAATCTCACAACCATACATAGGTTCAACTTGGACACAGTTGTGGTGGTAATCTTATTCTGCTAGACAACTTTAACAGGCTAGATCAGTTATGTTTCACAATGGCATCACCAGCAGAGCTGCTTCACCATCTTTATATGGTACAAGCTTCCAGTTCCTTCTTGAGTAATTAATTAAATGTTGTTAAAGTGATACCGGAAAACTATTATGCACCTTCAGTTTTGGTGTCAAAGATGATAACACCAAGGCATACATCTTTGCACGGTACTTTATTTTAGTTTCTGAAAGTTGGATTTTGTCAATAGAAATTCAGTAAACTGGTTTTCCCTATACTCGGGATGCAATGCTTTTAGAAGAGACCATGGAAAATGCTAAAAATACAAAATTAAAAGGTTTAATATTCAAGGATTTTCTCTCTGTCAATACCTTTGCAAATTTCGATATGTCTCTATACAAGTAAACATCAAGAGTGATATAAAATTGATTTGCATGTATGTGCTTCTGCATGATCAAGTTGTTGGGAAGAAACTGAACAACCGAAACAAAGCGAAAGCACAACCGGTGTTCTTTCTCACCCTATAACTCCTGTCAAAAATTATGGCAAACACAATAGCACAAAATATGTTCTCTAGCAACCTTAATCAACCACAAATCAACTAATGCAACCACAACAAAAATAAATAGAGACACCGGTATTTTTACGTGGAAAACCCCTCTAAATTAAGGGTAAAAAAAACCACGGGACTTTAGAGTCCGATCAAGAGCTCCACTATCATCAAATGTTCGACTACAAGATCACAATATCAAGCCTACAACAAGCATTCAACTCCAACAAGGCTAACAATATGTAATCTTTAGCAAAAGAGAGAAAAATGAGAGAACATCACCAAAAATGCAGCTGCTGAAAAACGGGTATTTCAGATGCTACAAAACTCGGATGAAAAATCCGACCGTACAAAGTCAAGAACACCTTATCGTCTAGCTGCTGTCCAAAAATCAGCTCAATCGAACCACGGATGAACCTTCGATCGAAGAGTTGATCACTGCTACACCAAACTTGAAAAACTGATTTTCTCTTCTCTCTTTTTCTCCAACGAGCTTCAATCTCACTCTCTTTCTCTGGATGAAATTGAGAATTTCTCTCTTAAGAATGCTGCCCACTCTCACGTAAAAGCCCCACAAAATAATGGCTTTTGACAAAACCAAAAAGAAGGCAAAACATTGTGGCAGAAAATATGGGTTCCCCACATAGTGGGACCCATACCCAACAAATCTCCCCCTCCAACTATGTGGGGAATGCCTCCATGCCGGAGGTCAAACAACATGCTTCAAACTTTCCTCTTGGTAAGGCCTTCGTCAACATATCAGCACCATTATCATTAGTGTGTATCTTCTCAAGCTCTAATAGCTTAGCTTCAAGAACATCTCATATCCAATGGTACCTCACATCAATATGCTTAAATCTAGCATGAAAAGTTGAGCTCTTACCAAGATGAATAGCACTCTGGCTATCACAATACAGGACATACTTCTCCTGAGTAAAACCAAGCTCATGCACAAACTTCTTCATCCAAAGCATCTCCTTACACGCTTCGGTTGCTGCAATAAACTCTGATTTCGTGGTGGACAATGCAACACACTTTTGCAGTCTTGATTGTCATGCCACAGCTCCCCCTGCATAAGTGATTAAGTAACCTGAAGTAGATCTCCTCGAGTCAATGTCTCCTGCCATGTCTGAATCTGTATACCCAACAAGAACAAGTTTCTCATTGCCGAAACAAAGTTTCATGTTGGAAGTGCCACGAAGATATCTCATAATCCACTTCACTGCATTCCAATGCTCTCTGCCTGGATTAGAAAGAAACCGACTAACTGTACCAACAGCATAAGCCAAGTCTGGTCTTGTGCAAACTATTGCGTACATCAAACTACCCACGGCTGAAGAGTAAGGAATTTTTTGCATCTCTTCCTTCTCCTTTTCTAAGGAAGGACCATGCTTAACACTCAATCTAAAGTGCATAGCAAAGGGAGTATTCACCGCTTTAGCTTTGTCCATACTAAACCTTTGAAGTACTTTCTCAATATACCTCTCTTGTGATAACCATAATTTCTTGGCCTTTCTATCACATGTCAATCTTATGCCAAGAATTTGCTTTGCTGGCCCCAAATCCTTCATTGCAAAGGATTTACTCAACTCTTATTTCAACTTCTCAATTCTAGAAGCATTCTGACCAACAATAAGCATATCATCAACATAGAGCAAAAGAATAATAAAATCATCACCAGAGAATCTCTTAACAAACACACAATGATTAGAAGTAGTCTTCTTGTAGCCTTGCTCCCCCATAACAGACTCAAACTTCTTGTACCATTGCCTTGGAGCTTGCTTCAAACCAAACAAGCTCTTCTTCAATCTGCACACATTGTCCCCTTTCCCTTGTGTAACAAAACCCTCTGCCTGCTCCATGTAAAGCTCTTCTTCCAAGTCACCATGAAGAAAAGCGGTTTTCACCTCCATTTGTTCAACCTCTAAGTCATAACAAGCTGCCAAACTCAGTATAGTTCTTATAGAGGATATCTTCACAACCGAAGAAAATATTTCTTCAAAATCAACCCCCTTTTTCTGAGTATAACCCTTGACGACCAATCTAGCTTTGTATCGTGGAGATGAAGACTTCTCTTCTTGCTTCAACCTGTAAACCCACCGATTCTTCAAAGCTCTTTTGCCCTTAGGCAGTTTCACCAATTCAAAGGTATGGTTCTCATGCAAGGATTGAAGTTCGTCTTTCATCGCTTCAACCCACTGATCTTTGCATTCACTTTCCATAGCCTCTTCATAACATTCAGGTTCTCCCCCGTTAGTCAAAAGAACATATTCATCAGGAGAATACCTGACAGAATATCGTCGATCTCTGGAAGACCTTCGAAGTGGAACTGCTGGTGGAGTTATAGGTGCTTGTTGTTGATCATTCACAACATCATTCATGGGAGTATCAAAGTCACCTATAGTCTGATGGTCACCACTAACATCACCATGCACATCATCCTGGATAAGATCTGGTGAAGAGTCTAGAGGAACCGAATTCACATCGATCAAGTCACCACTACCTTGTGAATCCACTTTCTCCGTCTTATCAATGTCATCAATAGTCTGATCCTCAATGAAGACAACATCTCTGCTTCTCACGAGTTTCTTCTGAACTGGATCATAGAGTCTATAACCAAACTCACCATCTAGACCATAACTAATAAAAATGCATTGTCGAGCCTTGGCATCCAACTTGGATCTTTCATCCTTTAGAACATGAACAAATGCTTTACAACCGAACATATGTAGGTGATCATATGACACGTCTTTACCAAACCAAACTCTATCTGGCACATCACCTTTCAAAGGAACACTAGGAGACAGATTTATCACATGTGTCACTGTATTCAAAGCTTCAGCCCAAAACGATCTTGGAAACTTTGCGTCTGACAACAAACATCTGACTCTCTCAATCAATGTTCGGTTCATTCTTTCAGCTAACCCATTTAACTGTGGAGTCTTTGGTGGTGTTTTCTGATGTCTGATTCCCTGTCGCAGACAATACTCATGAAACGACCCTGTGTACTCGCCACCATTATCAATACGAATGCACTTCAACTTCTTCCCTGTTTCCCTTTCAATTGATGCTTGAAAGTGTTTAAACACCTCAAAGACTTGATTTTTAGACTTTAAAGTGTAAACCCATAACTTTCTTGAACAATCATCAATAAAAGTTACAAAATAAAGTGCACCACCATGTGATCTTACTTTTATCGAACCACAAACATCTGAATGGATCAACTCTAGCAACTTTGATTTTCTATGAGGAGGACGGCTTCTAAATGAAACTCTTCTCTGCTTTCTTGCTAGACAATGAGCACAATTCTTCAGTGTAGCATTCTTTAAACCCGAAAGTTGATTCTTCTTCGCTAAACAGTTAAGCCCTTCTCACTCATGTGATCGAAGTCGTTTATGCCACAACTCGCTTGAGTTGTCATTCATCGTCACATTCACTGCCTCTCGAGAAGTCAAAGCTTGCATCAAGTACAAATTTGAGCTTTTCTTTCCTCGAGCCACAACCAAGGAGCCTTTAGTCAGCTTCCACTGCCCTTCACTGAAGGTGTTATAGAATCCCTCATCATCAAGCTTTCCTGCAGAAATCAAATTCAAACGGATATCCGGTGCATGTCTGACATCCTTGAGAGTTAACTTTGTTTCATTATTACTCACCAAGCTAACATCTCCCATACCAATAACCGAAACCAAACCGTCATTACCCATCTTCAATACCTCAAAATCACCAGGAGTATAAGATGTGAAGAATTCCTTCCTCGACGTGACATGAAGTGATGCACCAATATCAATCACCCAACTAGTCTCGTCGCATGCTAGGTTGACCAAATTCTCATCACAAATAATTAATAGATCTTCACGAGCAACAGTAGCAACACGCTCGGATTTTTCATCGTCATTCTGATCGTGTTTATCACCACCACATTTGTTCTCTTTCTTCCACCTGAAGTAATATTTCATGATATGACCTTTCTTACCACAATGATGACACTCAAGATTCTTGTATCTCGATCTTGACTTGCTTCGGCTTTTATCTCTACCCTTTCCATCTTTGTCTCTGTTTCCCTGTTCTCGATAACCAACACCTCGGACTGTGATGTAGAACCCTGAGATCTTCTTCTAACCTCTTCATTCAACACACCACTCTTAGCCAAATCCAAAGTAATAATACCCCGTGGGGCAGAATTAATGAGCGAGACCCGAAAGGTCTCCCAAGAGTCTGGTAGAGTAGCAAGCAACCAAAGTCCTAAAATCTCGTCATCAAATTTGACACTCATACCAAGCAACTGATTCATCACACTCTGATATTCACTAACATGGTCAGCTATAGACATTCCTTCTTTATATTTCAACACCATCATTTTCTTTAGCAAAAACAACTTGTTATTGCCCGACCTCGAAGCATACAAGCTTTCAAGCTTCTCCCACAATGTTCGAGGATGTGTCTCCTGATCAATGTGGTTGTAAACATTTTCTTCAACAAATTGCCGAATAAAGCCACACACTTGTTGATGCTCAAATTCCCATTCTTCATCACTTTTCGAATCGGGTTTTTGAGTAGTAAAGACCGGAAGATGCAAAGCTTTCACAAACAACAAATCCTTCATTTTATTCCGCCAAAGTTGATAATTTGTACCATTCAACATAATCATCTTGCTCGTATTAATTTTCATAATTATCTGACACAATAACCAAGCTCTGATACCAGTTTGTTGGGAAGAAACGGAACAATCGAAACAAAGCGAAAGCACAACCGATGTTCTTTCTCACCCTATAACTCCTGTCAAAAATTATGGCAAGTAAAATAGGACAAAATATGTTCTCTAGCAACCTTAATCAACCACAAATCGACTAATGCAACCACAACAAAAATAAATAGAGACACCGGTATTTTTACGTGGAAAACCCCTCTAAATTAAGGGTAAAAAAAACCCACGGGACCTTAGAGTCCGATCAAGAGCTCCACTATCATCAAATGTTCGACTACAGGATCACAATATCAAGCCTACAACAAGCATTCAACTCCAACAAGGCTAACAATATGTAATCTTTAGCAAAAGAGAGAAAAATGAGAGAACATCATAAAAAATACAGCTGCTGAAAAATGGGTATTTTCGACGCTACAAGACTCGGATGAAAAATCTGATCATACAAAGTCAAGAACACCTTATCGTCTAGCTGCTGTCCAAAAATCAGCTCAATCGAACCACGGATGGACCTTCGATCGAAGAGTTGATCACTGTTGCACCAAACTTGAAAACTGATTTTTCTCTTCTCTCTTTTTCTCCAATGAGCTTCAATCTCACTCTCTTTCTCTGGATAAAATTGAGAATTTTTCTCTCTTAAGAATGCTGCCCACTCCCACATAAAAGCCCCCCAAAATAATGGCTTTTGACAAAACCTGGCAGAAAATATGGGTTCCCCACATAGTGGGACCCATACCCAACACAAGTATCATTTGAATAAAGCTTGACCATCACTAATCTCAATAAACCATAGAATGTTTTATTCCTTTTCTATTTAATTGTTACATAAATTTTGCAATATGACATAATCTAGCATGTATAACCATCTATATGCAAATAACTTGGTTGTTAATTACAATAAAATTGTCCAAAACAATATATTACAATATAAATATACATATATTCCTTATAGTTCCGTTAACAAATTACAATATTGATGTCAATGCACCCTTAGATCGATATTGTAATATTGTAATTTAAAGTAAGTGTCTTACTAAATTAAGTTATTTGCAAGAAACTCATCTTCTAATCTTATTTTTGTAATTTTGTGTTGAAGATATTCATAGTTGAAAATGATTGCTCACTAGTTGATGTAACTATAGCAAAAGTTAAAACAACTATGATCAATTTGTTAAATGTCAAAATAAAACATAACTATGCTAAGCATGACAAATTTTGTAGTTTCAAATTCATCTTAACTTTTCTAGATAATTCATCATATCTAATTTCCATCACAAATCGAAAGTTTACAAAAAATAAATAGAGATTTCATATCCCTTAATTTTTGAATATATTTTTCTTTCAAAATCTAACTTTTTCACGATGGCCGAATTTTCAATTACATGAAAAATTTAAAATTTTGTATCAAACCAATATTAAAATGATTATTCAAGAACTCACCAAACCAAAAAATCGAAATGCGAAACCATGCACAAAGAGGCATTGCTATCAAGCTCAAAGATTGACTTGGATAACAAAAATTAGGCCCCAAAATGGGAGTTGTTGATTTAACTTTCGTTAATATACCAAACAACTTTCTATTATAAATTCAATGTCTTGACTTGAATGGAGTAGTAATCAACTCTTGTTAGACATGGATTCGAATTGTGTTACTCCATCCCCACCTCTAATATCAAATAAAAGATAAATGAAATTCAACATTCAATTTTTTTTAGTTTATCAAATAAAATCTCAGTGTAATTTTAGATTAAGCAGCATGGATAATATTAAATCTTAGGAGTTTTATAATAAGTAGGGGGATAATAAGAAACAAATCCAAAGCCTAAAAGGCAAGTAATGATGAGGAAACTTTGCATGTAAATACTCTCTTTTTTGTGTGCTATTTTCTTGCATGCAAATTTCAATTTCCGAGAAGTTGGTTTTTGGTAGATTTCGTAATATTATCGTTTTTGTGCCATACTCATATAATTTTTTTTGTTTCATATTATAGGTATTTTGTTTCATCTCATGTAAAAAAAGCACATTGTTGTCACCCCCTTCAATGCATATTAATAAAAAAGGTAAACAATACTACATAAAATCAAAGTTTTGAAACTAAAACACTATATGTATGAATCTCCCTAATGAATAAAAGACGAAAGTTGATGACATAAGTAACAAGTCCAGTTGAAGAAATTAAAAAACCTCATCCCCATTTTCAAAGCTGCCCAGCAGCTCCAAAGTCTTGGCTTGGACAATGATCAAAATTAAAAGCATCCGCAGCAATACCAAAATCAAAGTAACCACCGGAATCAGCCACCACATCGCACATCATCGATTCATTAGCCTTCCTAGCCGCATTATTCCTCAACTCCTCAATGGCTTTAAGGTAAGCCTCAAGTTCCTCTAACCCCATATTATCATCAATGGCTTCATCCCACCAAAACTCTCCCTTGTTTTTCATCGCTTCTTTTGTGTGTTCAATTCGCTTCTTCTCTTCTTTCAGCTTCTCCAATGCCTCCTCGCATTCATCGTACAACTCTTGGAAACATAGACTGGTCTCAGTCGTGGCCGAATCGTTCTCGTAATCATCCATAGCAAGGCTTCCACTAAAATAACGATCCAATATGGTTTCGATATTAGGGTGGCCAAAGATGAAAGGTTTTCCTTTGGGAGAGAAGACGATGATGCCTATGTTTGCACCACATAGTAGGCAAATTTCACTAGCTTTCTTGAAAAGTCCATTCCTACGCTTGGAAAAAGTCACTTGGCAACTACTTTCCTTTTGTAGTTTCTTCATCTCAACTTTTTGGCGGCCTCTTGTGGCTTTTGGAGGTCATTTTGTTGTTATCTGTTTGCTTTAGATTAGGCATTGCAATGAGAAAAAAAAATTGAAGTTAGGAGATATCATTATAATGTAATTTTTGGTATTAATTTATGATTGGGTAGGTTGCAAATATTGTAGTTTTGAGAATTTAATTTGGTAATATTGAAAAGAAAATTCTAATATATTTTTGGTAAGTCAACCAGAGTTTATCTCCATTTACATAAAAATAAGTAATTGGTTTCAACTTTACATTTATTAGTATCGTAATATTATTATTAATGATTCTAATTAGTATTATGTCTCAAAGTGACAACCAACCAAATTGATCGGAAAAAATGGAAGAAGTAATGAATATGGTTGACAAATTATGGATATTTGGAATCACATTAAGTGGTAGAAATATTTGGTAATGGATTATCAAGTAATTGCTAGGACCTCCATTTTTGCACCATATGTATAATCCATGAAAGAAAGAGCGGAGACTTTTATGCTTGTACTTCCCTTTTTCTCGCAGGGATTAGAGGAATGGGCATCAAATCAGTCATTTTATTTTTTTCTTTTCGTTTTGAATAATACTATTCGAGAGTCGTGGATAACTTAGTCAATGGTAGCTGCATACACACAATTTCAACCAATGGCAAACTTGATTCATAGCTCATAATTTCAAATTTTGATAGGGGCTTCCATCTTAATTTCTTAATCCCATATTCATTGACTGGAGAAAAAATCTCTAAGGTTGCTCAAGAGATAATCACTGTTCTTTTCATATCAATGGTTATATACCAAATTTATAAAAAAAAAAAAAAGATATAAAATGAAATTAGACTTTAATTAACTTAAAAATGTATTCTGAAACTCAATTGATGAGTACTATCAATCCAATCAAGCACATTGATAAACAAATGTTATTGTTTGCTAATATCATCCATGAATATTAATAGTCAAAATAGTAATCTAAAATAACCATAATTTAGTGTTGTGAAGATAGCCTAAAACTGGCACTAATTGAGGCCAGTAATCAATCAATTTGCTCTTCCAGAATAACAGTCAACTTTGAGTTAAAACTACTCTTTGCAGTTCTTGTTTTTCTTCTCACTCGGAAACCTTCACCTCCACCTCCACCGCCGTGGGTCACCAAGAAACTAGACTTTTGGAGGTTGTTGTTAAGAAGCAAGGGAGGATCAATCTTTTTATTAATCCCACACCCGCACAAGTTGTTTGCAATACCAGTAGCATGACCCAGGTTAAGAGCTTGAGTTGCCTTGACAGCCAAGGCTCTCATCTCCTGGGTTCGAAGATGGCTATTTAACAAACGCAAAGGCAAAACAAAGTAGAGCTCACCTGGTTGAAGCTGATCATCGGCGTCAATGGCGCAAAGGGTGGTATCAAAGTCCATATCATCTGAACTGCACACGAAACAGTTAGGGTTTCTCTGTAATACATATGCAACCCTAACCGGGTTTGAGAATTCTTGAAGGCTACCGTCTTGGAGGATTAGCTTTGCTGTTAAAACTGATGAAGTTGAGTGGCATATGCCCATTTGGCTTTTTAACAGAAGTTGAGATTTGGGTTTCACTGGCAAAATTAATCCAGTTTTACAGTTTAAGTCAAGTTTTTTAGTTATATAAATTTTCATGACCATTAAAAAAATAATAATAAATTCCACGAGATGCATACATGCTTTGTCTTTTTGTTTGGTTCACATCATTACGCGAGATTCTTCCCCCATTTTCCGTACTTGCCATGTTTAAACTATCCAAATTTATTTTATTGACGAAATCCTTTTACATCATAAATTGGGTCTTCTTTAACCTTGGAATTTCACATCATTCAATATAAGAAATTATATATTAAAAATAACTACCAATGTGATAAAAATATACATAAATTCAAAACTTTAAACATCTCTTTTCATACTCATATTCCCATTTAAATTATATATTTTAAAATTAGCTTCTTCTTTTTATATGTGCAATTTGCAGATTGCTAGAGCATTTTATAAATTTGTTATTATTTAAAAGGTAAATTATATAAATAGTTATCTAATTATATATTTTTTTATTTTATCATTCAATTTTAAAAATTACAAAATAATTATTTGACTTATTTTTATTTTTATTTTTAAAATTTAAAACCGTTAAATATTTAACAATTAGCTAATGTGACTGTTAACTGATGACTTGTATTTTTGACAAATTATCCTGTCATATAATAATTAAAAAGAGTATTATTAACCCAAATCACCCTATCCCGGTTCCCTTCCCTCAACCCCACACATCTGGCGTTAAAAACCAGAAACATGGAGGTAAAAAGAATGACCTGACTTGAAGTAGCATTGCTAATTTGGCATCGATATTCATCAATCTCTCTCTGTCTCTCTTTTTTTCCTATCCTGTTGCTAATTGAAAAGACAAATTATAGGTTTACACTTTTCCTTGTTTTAAAAGAAAGAGACAATAGCAGCAAAATGACAAGCGCATAAATTCTTCAGTATCGCCTCTGGGTTTCTACACAAGGAAATCGCTTTAAAAAGCAAAATTAACAGTATTAGAGTAGTGCAGTTTTCAAACATCTCCATCAACATACAAGCTTCACCGCAGTTCATTTCAAATTGAAAGAGGCAAAGAAGAGCAGGAATCTGTGTCAGTGCAATATGTGTGTAAAGTTAAAAGTTAGGAAAGGGAGAGTGGACGGGTGGGTTGATTTACGTTAATCATTTTTGTTAATTATTATATCACATGGAAATAATGTGTATTAAAAATAATTTGTCAAAAATACAAATTGCCAAATTAAAAATTATATTTTGGACTTAAAAAATAAAATGATAAATTTGGTGATCATTTTATAACTTTTAAAAATTAAATGACCTAAAAAAATTTATAATAATCGAGTGACCATTTATATAGTTTACTATTATTTAAATAACAATTTAAAATATTTAATAGTCATAATTAAAAAAAATATTTAGACTTGTACAATTTATTTAAATTTTGATAAGAATTTTTTAATTATTGAAAATCTTTTATTAGTTAGAATTTTAAAATTTATAAATTTATTAAATTTAAACAACTAGCTTCTAATATTACATGTGCTACAGGTTATTTCACGCATTTAGTATTTAATCAATTGTTATTACAAATATTTTTAAATAATAAGTGTAATTGAAATATATTAGATATTTTAATAACTCAAATATTAGCATAATAAAATATTTACCAATCATAATTAAAATACTTGTACAATACTAAAAATTGATGCATTATAAATTAATATTCTTCCTCCTTTATTTTTTCAGTGATCAATAAATTTAATAAATATAAGTTGTGGATAATTAAATTTATTATAAAAATAAGAGTTGTTGGATATAAATGTATTATTTCTAAAATTTTATGTGTGAATATACAGTTACTTATTATATAAATGATGTAAAAGTTTATTTTAAAATTAAATTAATATAGTTTTTCCTTTTAATTTTGGTTAATAAAAATTTTAATACTTCCAACATATATCAAATATAGTAAAATTAATCAAGTCAACAGCAGAGAGCAAATTGAATAGATTTGAAAACATGTTTAAGAATTAAATTGAATAGATAAAAAAAATTATCTAGAGATTTAATTGAATAACTCGAAAAATGTGACCAAGGACTAAATTGAGCAGATTAGAAATGCCTCGAGGGGGTTAATTAATGACTTAGAAAACACACTCATTGACTAAATTGAACAAACCGAAAAATGCATCTAGGGACTAAATTGAAAAATAAAGTAGGAAATAATTTTAAAATTAAAAAAAGATAACGTAAATCTCTCTCAATCTGTAACA
The DNA here is from genome assembly GCF_025698485.1 of Gossypium arboreum. Classification (NCBI taxonomy): domain Eukaryota; kingdom Viridiplantae; phylum Streptophyta; class Magnoliopsida; order Malvales; family Malvaceae; genus Gossypium; species Gossypium arboreum. The sequence goes on from NC_069081.1 coordinate 7,849,787, forward strand.
CCCCTCACCCGACCCTATCATCGGGTCTGAGCTACAAGATGCCACATTCATTGCTAGAGTAACTACAATCGATCAAACAATATACAAGCATTTATACATATGATCAAGTGTTAATCAAATTTAAAACATGTTAAACAATCATTTTTGGGTCTTAATTGAGCCTACAAAAGCTCAATACCAACCCGAGGTCTAATTAGGACTAAACTGAAATTTTTTAAAATATGATAAAAGGGTATTGCGATATCCAGGGATTGTTATCGTGATCTTGAAGATAGTAGCCAAACATCAAAATATGTCCAATGGGTATCGCAATATCTAGGACTTGGTATAGCAATCTCGAAGACAGTAGCCAAACTTCCTAACATGAGGATCAAACTGCAAAGTTTACAAAATAATTTAGGGCCAATATCGCGATATCCAAGGTGTAGTATCGCAATACTGAAAACAGTCCACTAAGTCCCTGTTTTAGGTAAAATATCATTTGGTAACTATTTCAAAGTTTTCCTCAAACCTACACATTTAACTTAATAATTCACCATTTTAACTTGAATCAACCATACCAAAAACATGCCAAACAATCCATTAAATCATTTTTAATCAACCAACGCATTATAGCTTCATTTTAGCGCAAATCATACCATTTTAAATTGTTCAACTATAAACTTTCATCTAACCAACTAACTGTTCAACAATCAACTTCTCATCTTTTCAATTTATGTACAACCATGCTAATTTAAGTGTCATACGCAACTTAATCACATTATTGAAAACATACCATTTCATGTAGGCTTTATCCTTACCAAAATCAAGCATTATAAATGTTACAAGCAAAAACTTATCATTTCAAATTAACATATACAAACTCTTATGTACATGTCATAAAACTGGATTTTAAAATGATTGAAAAGCTACTAAATCAGTAACGGGATAGTGTGAGCTTCTCGATAATTCGATAGACACGTTTCGCAAGTTGGCAATCTACATGGAAAACAGGGAAGCAAAGAAGTAAGCATATTGAATGCTTAGTAAGTCCATATGAAATTTACTTAACTTACCTTGACATTTCAACAAACTAAAATTTAGAACACATTGGTATTCAATATGGCATCCTTTAGCATACTTTTAGGTAACTATTTCATAACATCAAATACAACCATACAGGTTAGTCCATTTGCTGTAACAACCTGATTTTGGTCCAAGTCGAAATAGTGATTTCGAGACCACTAATCCAAGGTTAGAGAAAGTATTTTTTTTTATTTTAGGATTATAGCATGTTTATATTACTGCATGAAAAATTTGGTGAAGTAATTTTAGCATTAGTGAGCTTAATTGCGAAAAAGGACTAAATCGAATAAAATCCAAAAGTCTTAAATGATAGGTAAAGGTGTTAATTTTCCATGAAACTTAAATTGGGAGTCTTTAAAGGGCAAATAGACCCTTTAGATATAGGCTTGGCCAGCCATGAGACAAAGAAAGTGGAAAAGTCAAAGTTAGGTAACCTAATTTGAATAAAATAAAACCTAAGAGAAATAGGCTATCATCTTTTTGTTTTTGCTATCTTCTTTCCCACCGATTTTCTCCTAAGAAATGGTCATGGAAGCTTGAAAAGTTTCAGCAAATTTAAGCATTCACAAGTAAGTGATTCTAACGAGATTTCTTGAAGATTTTTACATTTTTGAAACCCTTGTATCATGAGCTTTCTAATAAGGGGACTATTTTGCAAAATAAGCAATAGTCTAGGGTTTTATCATGAGATTTTTTAGGTTCTTTTCTGAATTTTTATGGAAGAATATGATCCTTTGGTGAGGAATAAACAACTTTTGTGAAGGGATTTCTCATGAAAACCCTAATAGGGGCTATTTTGCATGAGTTGTAAAATAGATGATAAATGTGTGAAATAGTAGAAATTTTGGATTATTATAAGAGTAAAAAGGGTTTGGCTAGGCTTATAATATGAAGAAATTCAATAAAAATCGATTTTCGAGCATAGGGGTAAAATGGTTATTTTGTGAAAGTCTAGGGGCAAAATAGTCATTTTGCCCAATTATAAACTTTCAAGCGTCTAAATTGATATGCTGATGAAATAAATGAATTTTATTAATTTAGATCAAGAGAAACGTGATTTGGGTCTTGATCGGGGTAAGAACAAAGTTTACGAGGATTAAGTTCGTCTTCATAATTTTGTATCGAGGTAAGTACATATGCAAATAATGTGTTATTGAAGCTTTCTTTGGTATATTTTAATAATATACGTGTGTAATTAACTTATTGTTGTTATGTATCTAAATTCTAATTGTTGCCATAGAAGTATGAATGACATGTTATGCGAGTAAATTACAAGGTGAGCAAATATGATGCTATTCGATTTGATATGAGGCCCCGTTGAACCTTATACGACCATGTCCCCTTTTTTTCAAATTTTATAACTTTTCCCCTCTTTTTCAGATTTTACAATTTTGCTATTAGTTTTCAAATTTTATAGTTTTCCCTTTTTATATTTTACAATTTTTCCCCCTTCTTTACAAATTTTACAAATTTGCCTAGAATTTTATGATTTGTTCAGTTTAGTCCCTATTTAATTCTCGAACTATTTTAGTATATTATATTATTCAATTAAGTATCTAATACTATAAATTATGTCAGAATCCATGAATTGATTAACCATATTAATATGATGATTATATAATTGCAAGAATTGTAATCAATACATATGACTATTACTTTGGTGTTTTCGATTGTACATATAGTATGCTTTATGACACCGTTAAACCGAACACTTAATAAACATGACTTTTGCTACTGAGTTGAACTATTATAAGCGTATTAATTGCTACTGTATTGAATTGTTATAAGCATAATGATTGCTACCGTATTGTTTTGTTAAAAGCATAATTAAATACTATAGTATTAATCTGTTTGAGTTTGCCTTATTGCATTGCATAGGGTGTGAATATATGTACGGAGAAAGTGTTAGCAGCTCGTCTGCACCGTTTAGTAGTTTATCCATGTCGCATTAGTAGCTTTTATTTGCACCGATTAGTGGTTTACCCAAGCCATATTGTCAAATATTTAACCATTCTAAAGAACTTTGGTACAAAATAAAAAGATCATGTGCATGATGATGGATAAAAGGAAGCTTACTCCAAAAATTAAATAGGGAGCTGAGTCAAATAAATATGTTGTCGGTATGGCTAGTAAAGTACTAAAAATTGATGTGTTTTAAAATATTAAAATTTGATATGATAATTTATTCAATTTTTATTAAAATATTTTGGAAATATAATTTTTACAAAAGTTGATCAAATTATGATGTATAATTTTATATTAAAATTTGATTAACGAATGTATACTTTATTTCAAGATACAACAGTTTTTACTAGTTTTTAAATTTGATGATTTTTTTTAACAATCTTATAGGTCTTATGATAATTTCTATAATTTTTACAATATTTTACACTTTCTAATATTTTATAGCTTTTTATAGCTTTTTAAAAAATTTTAAAATTGGAAAAACTTACTTTTTAAAATATATATTTATAATTTTATCCATATATTTATATATTTATAATTTTTTATTTTTAAAATACTTTTTAAGTTTTTAAATGATGATATCATCATGATATCGAGGCATGTCATGTGATAATTTATGGTTCGTTGAATATCTCAATTAATTTTTTTAACGTTTAAAAGAATAAATCGGAATGTTAGAGGATAAATTAAGTAATCGTTAAAACTAAATTAAGCCTTAAATTAATATAATTGGAAGGATAATTTTACTAGGGGTGAGCAAAATCCGATTCGATTCAAAAAACTCGATAAAAAATTCAAATTTTGAATTAAATAGTTCAAGTTATTTGAGTTAATCAAGTTATTTGGATCAACTCAAATAAAAAATTAAATTTTTCGGTTTAACTCGAATATGAATTACACAATTCGAGTTATCCAAAAATCCGAATAAAAAAAGACAAAACTACATAGTTTTGATAAATGTTTACTTTATTAAAAGTTAAAATTTAAAACAATTAAGTTAAAAAGTAAAACTACGTCGTTTTGATAAATGTTTACTCATTAAGTTAAAAGACTAAATCATTATATTGTTCATGTAGTTAAATAATCTTGTATTTCGTCTACTAGTTAAATAATCAGTCCATCTAAACGCAGCATTAAGTATAAATAATAGAATTCGTTAACTCGATTCGATTTGACTCGAAAATTTTTGACTCGATTCGATTCGATTAGAAAAAATTTCAAATTGAGTTCGGTTGTTAAAATAGGATTTGTCAACTCGACTAACTCGAAAATTTTTTACTCGACTCGATCGAATTCTCACCCCTAATTTTTACTGGTTAAATTTTTGCCCCTTTAATACGAGGAAAATTGTTGGAGTTTTGACAAATTCAAACGTTTTGTTGTTTAATTATTTACATAATAAAGACTTTGAACCTAAAAAAAAAAAAAGGAAAGAAATTGAAGAAAATAGAATTTATTCACAACAGAAACTAAGGTAAACATTGTGGATATTATATTTGGCTTTAGTTTTACAGGCACCAACATTATAGTGCATCAACCAGACAATATTTTCAGGCTCTAGACATCAAAGCTCCAATAACCCCAGCAATAAGAGCGGTTGGATCACCAAGTACAGCTGAGATTATAAATTGCAAAGCCAAAGCGGCCATTTCACAACATTTCTTAACCTTACCTTTACTCCTTTTATGAGCGGTTTGAAGTGTGTTCTTCAAGCTTGGAATTTGGCTCTGCAATTTCCTGGAACCTTTACCACCTCCGAAGTATAATTCATGCCAATTCTCCACTAACATTTCCCTAACACACGCCACATGCAAGTTATACTTTTTGCAAGCTGACTGGTAACTCCAACTCCTCCCTTTTCGACCACATCTATGACATGGTGAACTTACCTTCCTATACAGATATAGTTTCACTTCTCCATCATCTAACACCATTGGTAGCTTTGCACAACATGGATGTAGATCGAATCCACATGTTTTGCAGTGATAAACGAAGCCAGTAACGTCCTTTTCGCAGGCATTGCAGTAACGAGGGGTGTCACCAGGGGGCCTTGAGAGGAACTGAAAGGAACATTTTGTGTAGAAAGGGTGAGAAATCGAAAGGGATGGTATGGCACAGTGCATGTGGAGATCGAAATCGCAGAAGGAACAACGGTAACGTGAGCCTATGCCAACTTCTTTGCACCCATCACATTTGAATGGAACTTCAGTGTACTCAAATTTTAGAATGTGTTGGGGGTGGCTGAAATGGGAAATCTCATTGTATTTCATATTTCTTTTCTTTCTTTTTTTTTGTTTTCCTCTTCAGTGGTCTCTGAAGAAATTAGAGTTAGGTTTGTAATAAGGATTATGTGAATTTGGCTTGAAACTGAAGCTAAGTAGGGAATTAAATGCTTGAAGATGGTGGTAAGTGATTGAAGGGAAAGAGCAAACATAAGGCATCTTTGGTGATGTCCCACAAAAGAATAGGAATTTTCACTTTTATGTGATCCACTTAATCAAGTAACATTATTGAAATGGTTACGCAAAAAGATAACAAGTATGAATTAATTAGGTAAGTAATGAAGGGATTGAGTGGAAGATTTATCTAGAGGGATCATATACTTGCTGAAAACCTAAGGATCCAATAAAGGAATAAAGAATTTTAGCATCTTAAAAAGATGATTTTAAGACATAAGCAACATTATCATCAAGGCATTATTTTCGGGATTTTTAAGCTCTCCAACATAAGGTAAAGCATCTAACAGCATTGTGTGGAAGTAACCTAGGAATGTTTCAATCCTAAAACCCAGTTATTGTTTTATTTTTATGGATATGAACAGGATATCATATAATCTAATGCTAGAAGGCATAGAATCATGGTCTTGAAAAAATATTTCTGTTTGAAATTCAAGATTTGGAGGATAATGATATCTGCTTTTATGCACCTTTTTCTTATTTAATAGAATTTATATCCATTTCTATGATTGGGATCTGTTTGCAAACTGATGTGGCAATTGATTATATGGAATTTATTCTTAGATTAATTAATGATTAAGATAATAATAAGTTGACAATTAACTATGTTCTTCATTGTTCTTTCACAACCTATTCTACGGAGGGAATATTAAAGTGATCTGTTGAAACTTGAGAGGGCTTCCATTTCTATCTTCCTCAATTATTTATAATTTTTGTTCAGCAACTTTATTCTTTACTGTTGTTAGGTTATTGCCATGAACATTCCAATAACAACTTATTGAAAACTAGCCAAGTGGTATGGGAATAGAGTTATCTCTCAGCCACTTGCAACACTAGACGACCCTTAAGCCATGTCCCAGTCATAGCCTACTCGATCAACTTAATTCATTACCAAAGAGATAGAGAGTAGTTGGGTTTTTTAGTTTGTATACTTCTGTTGCATTAAAAGGAAAACCCCTTTTCCATGAAATGTAGAATTTGGTGAAGAATCCAATACCCTTTTGGTCAACAATGAATCGTAGCGTCATGGTAGCTTCTTATGTCTCATTGTTGTTTTGGTTGAATGATTTCTTATACGAGGAATGCTGGAATACCTGCTCGTGATTAGTAAGTCAATAGTCCCATCAAGGTGTTCCAGCATTTTACTTGCCTGCAACAATGGAGAATGGATGTTGTTCCACCACGGGATTGAAACCAGAGATTGTTTAGGTAAATTTCCCAACTTATTCAATTTTACAGTATTAGGTAATTTATATAAAATATAAAAAAAATCTCAAAAAAGAAATTAATAATTACATTTTTTTACAAATCTTTAAAAATATAGTAACATAACTTATTACTGTTCCAAAGTCTTTTAAATAAGGTATGGTTACAAATTCAGAAAAGCAAGCAGAGTAAAACAGTGTTATGGAACAACAATAACAACGAATTTGGGTACGTCTCAACAAATTAATGGTGCAGAAAAAACAAATCATGAACTTGACGAAACTAAAACACACACAATCCAGAAGCAGAGCTGAATCTAGAGGATGTCAGTGACCAAAGCCCAAGCAGGGTAAACCAACAGAATAATTATGCCAATTGTGTTGGATATTCCATTGGCTTTGGTGAATGAATTGCGAAACCCACCTGATGCTCTGATGTGCTCCTGAAGTAGATAACAAGCTATGCCCAGGCATATCACCACACCAATCCAGTCGTTCCTTATTGTGCTTGAAAATAAGCTCGGTGCCACCACTATTAGAAGTATCAATGCTCCAGGAAGTTCCAGCCAATCTGCACCAGTTCCGGTTTCAAAGGGTTACTGCAACTTTTCTTCATATTTTCAATCAATTTGAAGAATCGTAGGTTTATTACTTATGTTCAAATACGTGCTATGCGGGGTTATCAGATTAAATATTATACCTGGGAAACGTCTAGGGAAGAACAAGCGCAAAACGACTGCAATAAGAGCAATCCATTTCCCAACTTCTCCCCTGAAGGAGGAGCAAACCATATGTATTTAGAAAATGGAAGGAAAAGACATGGTTTGAGTGATGCCCGCAGAATGGATTTACCTCAAGATGTTGAACAGGAAGGAAGGCAGACTCAAGAAGATGTATGGGATTAACAGTGCTGTAAGAATATTGGTTTTCCAGTTTGTTCGGTCCAATATCAATAGATAACTGCATCAACCACAAGGTTGTAGTAGGACATTGTAAAGCAATCCAATTCTTCAACTACTTGCCAAAATCATGGTAAAGAAACCTATATACTATGTACTATAACACTATAGTTATTAAGTATAGTCTATATCAAACAAGAAACCTTTCAGACAAAAGGAAGAACTCACGAGAAACAGAGTCATGATAAAGAATCAGAAAAGGAAAACATGCAGAACCAATGAATGGAATCCTAAAAAAAATATAAAGTTTATATCCGTAACCATTCTAATAGGAAAAAAAGAAAAGGCTTCAAATTTCAATCTAATTCAACGATTATACTATCAAAAATTCAAATCTCTTCACTCATAAATTGGATCAACATAGGTTAGCCAAGCTAGTGAAAAATGTGAAAATGAAGAAGTGAAGAAAGAAAGGGTGGCATACATTGCAGCGAAGGAAGCGATCCATTCAAGAAGGGTAGTCCCAAATCCCCAAGAACCCAATTTGATAGCATGGTTAGCAAGCTTCTTAGTAGCAAAGATTAGATCTTGGAAGTCAGATACGATGAGATCAGTTGCTTCTCGCTCACTCCTCATTGCCAAATAACTCTTCTTTCCCACCATTATTTTCCTCCCCTCTCTTCAGCTTCTTGATTACTAATTGTTTAGCAAAATGCCCAAATAAAAGAGACTTTTTGGGGGGAGAAAACAACAGGAAGCAGACAATGCCACAGATGAACAGTTGACTGTGTGGGTTTGGAGCCTAGAAAGTAGTAACCAATGGGAAGGCTACAGTGTTAATTTTGGGAACCATATTTTTGGGTTTTTTGTGACACGTGCAAGAATCTACTGCGCTGAGATACTTATCAAAGTTGCACTCCAAATACGTGTCCTTCCTCTAGTCTTTTGGAGGTTTATTTTTAAAATTAAAATATATTATTACTGAAAGGTTATTATTTTAATTATTTAACTATAAAATTATAATTTGATTAAGTAATTATTTAAAAAATTTATTTTATTTATTTAATTATTTAAATTATTGGATTATTAAATTTTTTTAAAATTTGTAAACAAACTTTAAGTAATAATTTGATAACCGATATGGTTAATTAATACTTATTGACAAGTAACATATCTTAAATCTAAATTAATTTAACGATTAGTATCGTAGATAAAAAAATTATTTAAATTTTAATTTATAAATTCATGATATCTAAAATTATTTTTTTAAAAATAAATTGTAAAAGAGAAGAAGAAATAGAGCTTCTAATTAGTATAAATAATGTAAACATTAATAATTATATATCATGAATTTAACAATTTAATAACTTAAATAAAAAAATTTTAATTAAGTGATTAAAATAAAATTTTACCTATAATTTAATGATTATTTACATTAAATAATATAACTCTTTTCGGATATAATTATTTCCTATTTGCTACCTGTTGATGATATTATCTATGGGTTCATCCGGTCACTGTCTACACGTCATCTATGCCAACTCACGTCTATCATTATTCTTCTTCCTCTTATCCTTAATAGGTTAAGTCCATTACGTGGCCTGGTTGACTACAGAATTATTTGAACTCAAAAGAAATTCTAGAACTGTGTTTAATTAATTTTGACAAATATCTTTTGTTTAATATATTATTTTTAAAATTGATTTATTAATTATATTTTATAAAACATCAATTTTTCTGAATATATAAAATATCAGTTCAATTCACGTCATAAACTATTTATTAATATTTATCTTTTAAAGAGTATTTGTTAATATTTACTTGTAAAATATATGTTGCACATTTATAGACTTATTCATAGGCCGGACCATCCATCTAGACCTAAAGACTCACTCAAAAATGAGAATGTTTAAACAAAAATATGAGGCTCGAAAAATGAGTTTAAATAAAATTTAAGGTTCATTTTTCTATATAAGCTATACCTTGGACAAGATTTTTTTACTCGAACTTGGCCCGATATATTATGTTATCAAAAATATTTTATTAATTATATATTATATTTATATTCAATCACTAACCGAATAACAATTAAATTCATTACCCAAAACCTAAAAAACCCAACTAAATAACCCAACCCAAAATATAAAATTTTAAAATTATATTTAATACAATAAAATATTTATTATATTTATTTTTGTTTTTAATATAATAAAACACTTGTTATATTTATAGTAGTTTTTTTAATATAAATATATTTTATATATTTTTAATGTGAGAAAATTTTTATTTTAGCATTTAGTGTATTATATACATTTTTAAAAAAATTAAATAAAATTTAATCTAAAAAATCAAATGTGGGTTAGTCGAGTCTTGCCCGAATTTACCTTTCTTAAATTGTGTCGACTTGGGCAAAAAATAAGTTCAATTTTGGGTTGGACCTAAGTTTAGAAATTTGATTTAGATATCTTGCATGGGCCCGACTTAAACTTGGCCCATGAGCACCTCTATAGATCCACTATGTGTAGGTAAAAAGACTGTCTAATAAATTTATAAAAACTTGAAATAAAAAATTGAACAGTAATTATTTGATACATCGTTAATAGAGTTTTTTAGATTTCACAAGTGGATTAAGGACATGCCAAGTGTCATATTTATTTAGGCTGAAGGGTGTAGAATGCCCTCAAACTTTTTTTAAAAAAGTAATTAAGACCCTACTTTTTTTTTTTTTTGCACTCAATTAGGTACTTGAACTGTCAATGTGCATAAAAGACCTTTGATCTGTTAACTTAATGATTAACCATTAAAGTTAATCGCCTCTAATTTTTTTCCGTTAAAACCACCATGTGTCATAACCACGGCATGTGGCGAAAAATGATAAAAATAAAAATTAGTAAAAGTTATAAAAATTATTAAGTTTTAATAAAAAATATTTAAAAGTTGTTAAAAATTAGAAAAAATTGTAAAATTTTAAAAAAATTGTAAAAATTATAAAATATATAGAAATATAGAAAAATTTATAAAATTTTATAAAATTGTAAGAAAATTATAAAATATAAAATTTGTAAAAAAAAATTATTTTATCTCTCCAATAGACCCGAGCAGATCGTAATCAACCCAATGTTTCATTGGTTTTGCTTATCAACCCAATTTTCTTGCTTTGTATATCAAACCAATTTCTACCCAAACTTTAGAAATACTAGAAAAAGTGGGTCTCCTTGTAGCTATTGCAACATTTTGTCACACCATAGCATGTACCATTTGATTCCTTATGTTGTTTCCTTGTCAATGTTGGTAATGATGTGTAGTGTACGTGTGTATCCAAAAGTTATCTGATTTCATATGTTTGTAATGATCTATAGTGAATATGTATGTATATACGTATGTATGTATGTAACATTCCCTATAGAAGCAACTCCTACAACAATCCCGATGCAAAGCATTTCATCAAGTTCTATCAATTTATTCAATGGTATAGCTCTTTCCTGTACTTGATTTTATATTTTTTTGTAATATTTTTACAATTTTATATTTTTACTAGTATAATTTTTATATTACTATATATTTTATAATTTTTACAGTTTTTATAAAAAAATTACAATTTTTTATAAATTCTTTACTTTTTTTGTGATTTTTATATATTTTCTATTTAATAAATTTTAAATATTTTTCTATAATTATTTTTATAATTTTTAATATTTTCTATAACTTTATTAATTTTTATTTTATCAATTTTCACCATATGTCATATTGTGTTACGACACGTGATGACTTTAAGTGAAAAAAAACTGGGGGTTGTTAACTTTAATGGTCAAATGACATTTTTTATGTATTTTCCAAAATGGAATAGGATCTTAGTTGAAATGATAAAGTTGAGTTTATAAATATAATGAGGTCTCATGTTCAAATCTCGTCATGCATATATATTTTTTCTAAAATACTAAAAATATAAAAAGATTACACTACCTTTGAAATAATATATGTTGCTTTATAAAAATAAAAAGGGTTTTGGTAATTCTACAACTAGTTTGAGATTTCGATAATGGGTGACACCAACTTAGCAAAACATTTAGGTAGTGTTTGAAAAACCACCTAATAATTTGATTTAGGTGTAATTACTTATAATTACACAAGGATGGCATGTTTGGTTAACCATTGTAATTGGTAGGTCTCACCGAATTACGATAATTGGAACACTCTAATTATATTTTCCATTCCTTAGGGAGGATGAGAATTGGAGTAATTACATAGATAATTACTTCCAAAACCAATTTTAAAAATTATTTTATAGAAGTTATAAAATTACATTATAAATATGAACATGTATGAATGTTTAGGATGATTATGAAAAATATTTATTATATTATAAATACTTAAAATTATATTTTAAAAATAATTTGTGTATTTTATGAAGTTATAAAAATTTATATTATTAAAATTTTAAAAATTTCTAAAAGATATGACAAAAAATTATTATAAAAAATAATGTACATGTTATAAAGATGTTATAATATATTTATTTATAAAAGTTATGGACAAGTATAGACATAATTTATTTATGTGTCCATGCTATATAATATACTTATTCAACAAAATGTTATAGTTTTTTTTTTTATCATAGCTTATTTATAAACAAATAATTTTGTAGAATTATGGTAAAATTTATGCTATTTATAAGAAATGAAAATTTTGGGTAATTTATAAATCCTTCCTTATAAAAGTTATATATTATAAATTTAACATTATTTTTATTTAATTTATGTATTATAAAAGGGATATAATCTAGTGTAAGTCTTTCTTTAAATTGAGTTTATATAAGTTTTTGTAATTAAATCTATAAACAATTTAGACTGTGAATCCAAATGTTATAAGGTTGATGATAATTATGCAAATGGAAAAGTTTACTTACACCGTATCGTGGGGTATGATTCCATTGAGAGAATGATGCCAGACACAAGCATTAGAGGTGTTCAAATTTTGGTTAAATTGAATTAATCGACTGAACTGATCTAATTTGGTTAATCGGTCAAAGGCTAAACTTAATTCAATCGGAGGTCGGTTAATGATTTTTTAAAATTTCGGTTATTGGTTAATTTGGTTTGAAATCGGGAATAGGATTGGTGAAACAGGGATAATGGTGGGTTGAAGGAGTTTTGTTCACGTTCTATTTATGCTTATGTTCTTTGGAATACGGTGTGTTGGTTGGAATTTTGAGGTTTGTTATCATAGTTCTATTAAAGGTTAGGAGTTCTGTTTTGGACTAGGACTCTAGGAGTTCTGTTATCGAAATTCTGATTATGATCACAATCAGTTAATTATTCATGTAATATATGTGAACATGAAGGTAACTATATGATTAAATGATAGAAATGAATAATGAATTTATTTTGATAATTTGTATATTATTTAGTGAAAATGCATGAGTTAATTAATTTATAGATAGTATAAATAACTTGTAAATTTGATTTAATTTTAATATTATAATTATGTTTGAATAAATGGATGGTAAATTTTTAAATTCAATTAGGTACTTACTAAGCTATTCACGTAACTTAATGCATAGGTGAAAAAAAGTAGATAGAAGATATAAAGAGTACTTCTTCACGAGGATAATATCAACTCTCAAAGTTTCAAGACTCTTTTGATATATGATTTTGGATTTAGAAAATGTCATGTACATCAATTAACTTAAAGTTTATGTTTAAGTTCTCTGGTAGTGGCACTGAGCAAGACTTAGAGATTGAAATTGGAAATTTTAATGTGACATTCCTTACTTTAGTATGTGTCATGGCCCAACCTTGCCCGGCCCAAACTATTAAAAAACCAAAACCAAACACAAGCAAAAAATAAAAAAACACTACCCAAGTAGCCCAAAACCCAACAAAAAAAGACCCAGACCCAAACTAAAACCTACGGCCCAATTGGCCCACAATCTTAAAACAATTTTGGCAAATTTGAAACCCTAGCCCCCAAACCCTTTTTGTGCCGTTTCAGCAAATGCATCGCGCGCCGGACACCACCTCCCCGCGACGTGCGTGACACCACCACGCCACGTCAGAAACGTGCTCAATCACGCACTTGCAAACAAGCAAAAAACAAGTTGTAAAAAAGGGCTATAAAAGCCTTCGAAAACAATGTAAAAAGGGGATGTTTTTTTTCAGAGAAATAGAATACAAAATATAATACAAAATACACATGAAAATCAGTAGAAAAGCGACCAAGAATATTTCTAAGGTGATTATTTGCTGCAATTTTATTCTATTTTTCCTTTTTTTCTTTTTTCCATTTGGGTCCACAGCACATACGAAGGATCGGAGAAAGGAAAAGAGGCTTACCGCGCGTTGTGCTCGCACCGCTGGAGGACCTTGCTTCACAGATTACAAGCGGGTGGTTGAAGGCCCGGACACTAGCCTTTCGGCTCGGAAACAAGGAGAGTGAGGGAATGGAGAAAATAATATAAAACTTTTAGGGTTTCCTAAAAGCTTCTTTAATGTTTTAAAAAATATAAAATAAAGGTTTTTCTTAAATTTTGAAACAATAACATTTGGGGGGGAGGGGAAGGAAGCCCGCGTGTTGACCCGATTCATAGGCTGGGTCCGCGCATTTTTACCTTAAATGGGTAATTTGCGCGCCCAGTCCTTTCCATTTGCACCAGATTTAATTTGGCCCTATTTGAATCTTATTTGTTTTTTAAAATTGCCCCTGGATGTCGCGCATAAACTCATTTTAATCCACGCCTGAACGCTGCGTTTTGTGGGCTTGGGATATATTCCCTATCAGTCCTTCCCCTTTGCACGCGCGTCTACTTTAGTCCCAGTTCATGATTTGTTATTTCTTTGCATTTTATGATTTGCACCCCATGTTTTATTTTGATTATGATTAAATCCCAAGCCTTTTACAACTCTAATTACTTTCAATTTTTTTGTGTGTTTATTAAATATTTTATTTACTTATCGCATTACTTCCATTATTATTATTTTGTTTTTGTTTACTATTTGACATCTTTACATGCTTTTCAACATTGGATCGCTAATATATTATCATTATTATTATTATTCTTGCTATTATATATTATTGCTATTATCATTACTATTATATATTATTATTATCATTACTATTTTCATTATTATTTTATTACTATTAATTATTTATATACATTATTATTACTATTTCTATTATTATTATTATTACTATTTTTTTACTATTATTTTTATATGCTATAGTGGTTCTTTAATATTACTATTATTTTTCGTTATTCTTATTGTTTTAAAAATCTTTCATATCATGTAATCTTAAAATTATGTATGATATTCAATTAGGTCACCTTTATATATTATTACATACACAAATTTTATATTAGCTTTATCTACGTAGATTATAAATCTCATGTTGTTTCATAGTTATATTTTCTTAAGAATTTATTTATATACCATCTATTTCTTTTAAAGGCCCTATTTTACCATATTTTTAAGCACTCTCATCAATTATTATTTTCTATATTTTATTTTTATTTTCATTCATTTTATAACCACTTGTGTTTTAAAAAACTCTCTCAACGTAAGGAAATATTTCGTGTTTGGAAGTCTGAGAGATCGTGCCCAATCGTGCTGGGTTTCGACTTTTTTTTTCATTCAACTGAAATATGGAATATCCTTGTGAAATTTTGTCCATGTTTTCTTAAATTAAAACGAGGCAATATTTTGTGTTTGGGAGTTTGAGAGATCGTGCCCAATCGTGTTGGGTTTCGATTTTTTTTCATTCGACTAAAATACAGAATATCCTTTTGAAATTTCATCTATGCTTTCTTAAATTAAAATGAGGCAATATTTCGTATCTGGAAATTCGACAAATAGTGTTCAATCGTGTTGGGTTTCGATTTACCGTTTGGCCAAATAGCCAAATATCCTTTTCAAATTTCAAATGCATGAGTTTTGGAAATCATGAGATGATCTTGTATCGAGAGTTCAAAATGTTGTGTCCTATTGTGATGGATATGATATTTTATTCCTTCTGAGCGAGAGAATCTCAATATCCAGTTCAAGATATCTAAACGTTTTAAAGGAATTGCGTTTTAAAATATTTTTCCAAATTTTCAACATTAGGACATCAATTGATCAATACAGTATCAATTTAGGGCGTTGCGAGGGTGCTAATCTTTCCTCGCGCGTAATCGACTCCTGAACCCATTTTCTAGTTTTTCGTAAACCAAAAAAAACGTTGTTTTAATCAATCAAAATGCTTTATTAAAATGATCGATCATAGGGTGACTCGATCACACCTAAACAAAAAGGATTGGTGGTGACTCCATACCTCGTTTTAAAGTCGATCCCCATTTTTTTAAAATAAAAATGGTTTCAACAGCTTGACGACTCCACTGGGGACTAATAAGAGAGTCAGGCCGTAAAATTGATTATTTTCTGTCCTTTTGTCGAAAAATTGAAAATTTGATTTGAAAAATCATGCTTCTTTTGTCTCATTTGTTGATGTTATGTCATGTGTTTGTTGTGATTTAAGGATATTCTTGCATCATCTTGCATGACCGTCGTGGTCGCACCTTTTAAGTGGGAGTGAGAAATTATACCTTCGTGAGGTTTTCAACTCCACATGGGCAAGTGGACTACTTCCGAGATACATTCGTACATATGTCTTTGTGAGTGTTGCGACGAAAAAAAATTTTACGCTTGGTCGCTAATTATGGTGATTTATTAAACATTTGAAAACCAACTTCCGATTTTATTAACAAAGGGAGTCGCCACCGATCCTTTTTATAGGTGTGATCGGACACCTAATAAAATTATTTTAAAACAAAAAGAAGGCCAAATTTAGGTCTACGTGAAAGTTCAGAGAAAAATTGGGGTTCGGGAGTTAGTTACGCGCGAGGAAGGTATTAGCACCCTCACGACGCCCAAAATTGGTATCTCATAAACATGTATTGACTTGATTTTTAAAAATACGAGTTCAATATAATATTTAATCGTGATCCGATTGAAAAATAGGAATTTTAGTTTTCGATTTTTTTTAGAAAGGGTGTCTGTTTCACAAGCCGATTTAATTTCACCCAACATAGCGATGAAATCGATAGCTTAATATTAAATCGGTACATTGCCTTATTTTGAAATTAATTAAAACATGAGAAAAATATTCCTAAAGTGAGAAATTAAAATAGATAAAGAACAAAAAAAAATGATATCATTAATGAAAAATATTAACATGGAATACTAGAATATTAAAATAACAATAATAATGATATTTACAAAATAGAAACAAGTCATGTACTAATAATAAAATAGGAAAAATGATATATTTGGTAATAATAATATAAAATAATAATATGTACATAAAAATACATATATATGTATATATATATAATAAAAGTATGTAATAATAATAATAATAATATCTACAATAAAAGAAAATATTGGGAAACGTACATAAAAAATATATACATAAAAATTTACAACAATAATATAAAATAATGATATGTGCAAAATATATATATATATATATACATATGTATATAAAATATACACTAATATAATAATAGTTATAATAATACTAGCAATAGTAATAATTTGTAATAATAATATATACACAATATGGAATTTAAAATATACATATATATATATATGTATATAATAGTATTTAAGAATATATACATAAGAAATATATAACTAATGGCATATATACATAATATATATATATATAATACACATAATATATATATATATATATATATACATATTAGAAATGATAAAAATATTAACACACTACATAAGTGAATAAAATATAATAATAATACTAAAATAATTGATTTAAATAGTAAAATAACTAAAAGGATTAAGTTGAGCTAAAAACAAAATATTTGGGGCAAAATTGAAATAAAAATAAAAGGAAAGGACTATATTAAACACACGCGAAACATCGGGGACCAAAACAACAAATATTCCTTCCCATAAAATGCAGCACATCATTGTGGACTAAATTGAAAATCGCGACAAATTCGGGGCCAAATTAAAAAACAAAAATGACTTAATTGTAAGTAATAAAAGCGGAAGGGCTAAAAGTGCAATTTGCCCTTCCTTTAAAAAACACGCTGAATCCTAGGCGGGTCGGGTCGGTCGAACGGTCCAAGTCAAAACGACATCGTTTTGGGGTTAATGACAACCCCAAAACGACGTCGTTTTGGAGGGCTATATAAGGCCAAAATAACCCAAAAAATCATTTGGAGGAGGAAAGAAAAAAAAAAGAGAGAGGAAGAGAGAAGGAGAGAGAAGGGAGGGGAAGGAAATCGGTCAGGCGACCGGTCACGGGAGGCTCACGGCTGGCGGGCCACGGCCACCGACACCTGCTTTAGGAAAGGTAAAAAAATCTTTTTTGTTTTTATTTTATTTTATTTATATTTTATGTTTTAATATATATAGGTTAAAAACTTAAAATCGGATTAAAATAAAATATAAAAAAATCACCTTAGATTTTTTGTTTCTTCAATCTCTAATTTGAATTTGTTTTGGGTCGTTCTATTGTTTTTTTTGGTTTTTTTTTGCTGGAAATTTTTTTCTGGAAATTTTTTTTTGGTGCTGGAATTTTTTGCTGGATTTTTTTTTTTGCTTCCCCTCTTTTATCTCTTCCTCCTTTCTTCAGTTAAGGTTTCAACACCCATCATCACCGTGATTCACCGTGTTAGAACGGAAAGGGAGCGCCACGTGGTAGATCCGTAATACTCTTTTCTTCCTTGATTCTTTTTCGTTTTAAAGTAAGTTAAAGAAAAAAAATAAAACAAAGCAAAGATAAACAGAAAGATTGAGATAACAGAGAAAAAATTGAAGTTCACCTTCTGAGCTTTCCTTTTTTGTGTTCTTGATACAAACTTTTTATCCCTTTTCCCTTTTTTGTTGTTTGGGTGGCTTTATATAGCCTAATTTTTACATACTTTATTATTATTCTCTATTCTTGCTTCATTTTGCTTGTTTGCGGGGCATGGGCATGGACAATGGGGTGTGTGATGGTCTTGGCAGACAGCATGGGAGAGTGGGAGTGGTCTGGTGGCGATGACAAGATGGGAGAGTGGGAATGATGCTTGGTGGCGAAAGATGGGAGAGTGGGAAGAGGCAAGTGGGAGTCTAGGGTTTTGGAATTGGGCTTGGATGTTGGGCTAGGTTAATTTTAGATTTTGGGTTTGAGGATGGGTTAAATGGTTTAATGGGCCTGGGTATTTTGTAAACGGGCCAAAATTGGCCTACAACAGTGAGGTTTTCACCTCCGCATGGGCATAGGGAAATGTGTCCCCCTGAACTGAACTCAATCCGTATGAGCCTATAATGGGTGAGGATTGAGAAACCTGCTAGTTCAGGTACCCTTTTCTTTAAAACCGTGCCACATATAATGAACCCTAGGAGTTCACTTTAGATAGAGCTATGTTGAACCTTAGTGGTTACCTAGATAAGTGTTTGACTATTTTCTATTTGCTTTGGATTTTATTATTCGGTACTAACTCGTTGTGTTTTGATGTGGCCCTAATTGCATATCATTTCATATTTAGGGAGGTGTCGATTCTTATTCAGTTACTAAGTTGGAGAGCTTGCTATGGAGAATGAATTCCTTGATAAAGTAGAATATAATGCGGCTACCCGTATATGGTCAGAAAAAATGCAACTTGAGAAAGGGGATAGCCTGGCTGAGTGATATATATCAGAATTGTGGGACTTCACCCATATCAGTGTGACACGAAATGAGCTCTAGGAATTAAGGGATATATGGGCCAGTACTATTTTATCAAAATTTCGGCGACCTACCCTACCTGTTCGACATTAAGGTAGACAAAAACTTGTTCCGGGCCATAACTCAGTTTTGGAATCTTCCGTATAGTTGTTTCACTTTCGGGAAGGTAGACTTGATGCTTACTGTGGAGGAGTATACAGCTTTGCTTCATTGTCCAAAGGTTTAAGTCGATAGAGCTTATTCTAAGGCTGCTAATGCCTAACATTTTGTAAAGAAATTAATGAGTATCACTGGGATGAGTGAACAGTGGATTATAGCCCTAATTCAGCAAAAGGGTGATGGTAAATGTATTCCTTAGGTGAGTTTGAGGGATCTGATCGTAGCACATCTAGATATGAAGAAGAAGGTTGACATCTTCGCCTTGAGTATCTATGGTTTGGTAATTTTTCCCAAAGCTTTAAGGCATATAGATGAAGCAGTTGCCGATTTATTTGATCGACTTGACAAAAGAGCCACACCGGTGCTGGTAATTCTAGCAGAGACATTCAGATCCTTCAGTGCATGTCGGAAGGCAGGAGAAGGCAGATTTATAGGGTGCACGCAATTATTGTTAGCTTGGTTCCACAGCCATTTCTAGAAGGTGGATAAAGTTTCTTATCGGGTTTTCTCTGAGAATTACTCCCCGTTAAAAGAGATAACAGCCACGTCTAGGAGAGATGATATATCAGAGGAGAATTGGATCGCGCTCATTCAAAATCTCCAGGAAGAAGACGTCGAGTGGAGAGCTCATTCGTTGGTTCCCGATGAGATTCTCTATCGGTGTGGGAGTTTTGATTGGGTACTTTTACCTGGAATTTGGAGAGCCGTTGGATATGTCCCATTGCTCGTTTTAAGACAATACAGGTCAAGGCAGTTTATACCGATGACATATGGACTAGTCTAGAGTGAGTTCTCGTATAGGGAGAACAATTATAAGAAGAGGGTTCGAGAGATTTCTGATGCTTGAAAACAGATACGCCGGATGAAGAGATTGGCTGTAGGACCAATGATGACTCTTGAATACAATGAGTGGTTGAGTAAAAGGATCAACGATAATGTCCCTGGGCCGAATTTAAAGGGTGTTCAATCAATGGAAAAATACTTGCAAGTAATCCCCTCCGAGCTAGAAATCATCAAACAAGACTTTGAAAAAAAATTCGGAGTTAGGGAAGAAAATAGAGTAATTGGAGGAGGAAAAGTTACATCCGAGGTTAGACGCCGATGTCCAGAAACTCAAGGCCGAGAATTTAAGAAAGGGAAAGAGGAAGGCCGAAGAAGAATTAGACAGTTTGAAGACCGATTACAAGAAGTTGCAGATGTCGATGAGAACTGCTGGATTGGGAAAGACGTTAGAGCAGTGGCGACAAGAAATGCAAGAAGAAAAAGCTAGAGCTGATTAGTGGGAGAAGAGGTTCCATGATGCTCGGGCACGTGAAAACACCTTAAAGAATAGCTTGGTTGAGGGCTAAGATGAGAAGGAAACGTTAGTAGCTCGGGTAGCGGAGCTAGAAAAGACACTGCATCAGCACCGTGGTTGTAACTCCTACATTGAATTAAGAGCCAGATTGAACAGGGTCGAGGATTTGAAAGGGAAAGTAGAAGAGCTCGAGTCTACATTACAGAACTGTGAACTTCGAATTGAATTCCTTGAGTCAAATAATTAGTAGTAGAAAGAACAGCTCCGCCGATCGCAGGACCAAGTCAGGGATAGAGATCATATCATGGGAGAAGCCGTGGCTCAGATTCGAGAAGTGGCCGATCATTTACAGACCTTAGCGGTTCAGAATAATGTGCTAAGTGTAAAGTATGAGTTAGAGTTAGACCGGGGTCGCGAGCTGGCTTACCTTATTAAGAAAGTTAAAACTTTAGGTATTAAGGCAAAGTCGTATATATAACCTATTTTATGTAAAGGATTTTGTTTTCTAAGAAAGTTTCTAAATGGAATTGGATCAGAATCGACGTCCTTTTAGTTTTGCATTCATCTCATGTATTTGCATTTCATCGCATCATGTGTATTAAATTTAAAAAAAAACCTTAATTAATTTAAAATTGTGTTATAGTTACCCGGAAAAAAACCAAAGCTATGGATCAAAGGCTAGAGAAATTGGAACAAATATAGAAAGAGATGTAGGAACAGATGCAAGCGTAGATGCGAGAACAACTGGCCAAGATTCAGCAAGATATGAAGGATCAAATGCTGGAATCACAAAAGAATATGATGAGCCAATTGACCCAGTTATTAGTCGGGAAGTCAGAAAAAGAGAAGAGTCCCATAATCAATGCTGAGGACGATAGTGAGATCTTTGCTTACCCGTCAGGGTTCACCCCAAAAGATACTCCAGTACCACCGCAAAGGGTGTCCGTCAGTATCAAACCACAATATCAAGCTAGTATTTCGGCACCGACGAATTTTTCGATAGCCTTGTGTTCTAAACCCAAGGATGACTGGGTAAATCCTACTATCCTCACCTTTGATGAAATGGCAGAGGTAGAAAAGGAAAAAGGAGGACTCCGAAAGTAGCTGCAAGACCGATACAAATGGCTAGTGGAGAAGTTCAAGGTGCTGAAAAACACTAATTATCAGTGTGGAATGGACGTTAAGGGGTTAAGTTTGGTTCTAGACCTAGTATTTCCTCCAAAGTTCAAAATGCTAGAGTTTGAAAAGTACAACGGTACTAGCTGCCTTGGGCCCACATCACGATGTTTTGTCGGAGAATGACTGGTCATGTCAATAATGATCAACTGTTAATTCATTATTTCCAGGACAGTTTGACTGGGGCTATGGCCAAATGGTACAATCAGTTGTATCGCACCCAAGTCAAATCATAAAAGGACTTAGCATAGGCCTTCATGAAGCAGTATGGCTATGTGACGGATATAGCGCCTGATAGGATCACGTTGTAGAATATGGAGAAAAAGTTGAGTAAAAGTTTCAGGCAATATGCTCAGAGGTGGAGGGAAGTTGCTACACAAGGTTAACCGCCACTGCTGGAAATAGAAACGACTATCCTCTTCATTAATACCTTGAAAGCACCCTTCATTAATCACATGTTGGGCAGCGCAACTAAGAGTTTCACGAACATAGTGATGCCTGGTGAAATGATAGAGAATACGATAAGGTGTGGGAAGATAGATGCTAGGGAAAGCACTAGGACGTCAGCCCCGAAGAAGAAAGAAAGCAAAGTTGGCAATGTGAGTGTGGGTTATGCAAAATCGATCACGGTAAATCAACCGAAAACAGTGACCACGGGCCAGCAAGCTTCACCAAGACAGGAGCCCAATACAAAACAAAGCATGGAGAAGCTCTGGTTTACTCCTATTCCAATAACATACCGGGAGCTGTACAAAAGTCTATTTGATGCACACGTCATATCCCGTGTCTTCTTAAAACCGTTGCAACTCCCATATCCCAAATGGTGCGATGCAAGTACTCAATGTGAATACCATGCGAGAACAGTGGGACACTCGATAGAGAATTACCTCTCTTTCAAAAAACTAGTCGAAAGGCTCATCGACATGGGCCTTGTGAAGTTTGACGATGCACCTGGAGTAGGAAATCTTTTACTTAATTATACTAACAATAGGGTAAACGCAATAACTGATAATGAGGGGAAAAGAATTAAGTTGAATGTGGCAAAAGTGAAAACCCCAATGATAGAGGTTTTAAAGAAAATGATAGAGAGAGGTTTAATCATTCGAGACTTTAGAAGCAGATCTCGAGAAACAGGGAACTATTGTGAGTTCCACAGAAAGGAGGACCATGAGATTGAAACATGCGATGAATCAGAACCTTAGTACAGGGTTTAATGGACAATAAAGAGTTGGAGTTCTTTGAGTTTGCTGAGGAGGAAGATATATGCACCTCGGAGGAGGGGCTGATAGAGAGGGTCTGTGAGATTAATCTCCCAATTGTGATCATTTCAAGACCGAGAATCAATGAAGCTGGAGTAAGAATGGCGTCAAGAGTTGTGATTCAGAAACCTGTGGCTTTTCCTTACAATGATAGCAAAAGGGTGCATTAGAATTATAATTGTAATGTGATGTCATCAGGAGAGGGGAGGCCGATCAGCACACTAGATACTAAATTTGAACCTGTAAAAGAGAAATCTTTGATGTTTGAATAGGGGGAAGAGAGGACAAAACCACTGGTTAATTAACTAGTAACTGAGGATGAAGCTAAAGAATTTTTGAAGTTCCTAAAACACAGTGAGTATACTGTTGTAGAACAGTTGCACAAGCAGCCAGCACGCACATCGGTACTAGCTTTGTTCCAAAATTCGGAGGTACACCGTAATTCATTGATGAAGGTGTTGAATGAAACCTATATCACTGAAGACATATCGGTGAACAAGTTAGACCGTCTTGCCAACAATATAAGTGCCGATAACTTTATTTCTTTCAGCGATGATGAGTTACTGTCAGGTGGCATGGGGTCCACCAAGGCTTTGCACATCACTACTCGGTGCAAAGGGTATACACTACCGGGGGTATTAATTGATAATGGGTCGGCACTGAATGTCTTACCCCTGTCCAGATTAAATAGGTTACCCATAGATAGCTTTCATATGAAGACATGTCAGAACATAGTGAGAGCGTTCGATGGCACTGAAAGGAAAGTGATGGGTAAGATTAAGATCCCCTTTCTGATCAGACCCAACACGTACGAGGTAGACTTTCTCGTGATGGACATCAGGCCCTTTTATAATTGTTTACTAGGGAGGCCTTGGATTCACTCAGCGGGAGCAGTACTATCATCATTGCATCAGAAGCTGAAGTTGGTAACGAAAGGTCAGCTAATAACATTATCGCATCTGTTACTAGTGATGCGTTGTAAATCGAGAATGATGATGAAGCAATTTAGTGTTTTTTCAGTCATTGGAATTTGTCAATACGACTTCCATTATTGAATGAGGCAAGATTCCAATACCGAAAATTTTCAAAGCTACGAGGATGAGCTTACGACTGATGGTAAAAAAAAGAGCATTGCCTGGAAGGGGATTCGGAAGATACCTCTATAGACGAGTCGAAGTATCGGGTTTAGCTGGCAAGCGGGATCGTTTTAGTTTGGGGTATAGGCCAGACGCCATACAAAGGAATGAAGAGTTGGATAGGAAACAGGATAGACGGAGGGCACAATTGAGTGGGGTAGAGGTCAAGTAGGAGTCGATGACCTTTCCCCACAAATCCAGTACATTCATGTCAGGAGGAATTATTCTTCTTGAATCAGAAAAGATAAGAGAAGGGATAGCCGAAGATTTGATGGGCAATTTGAGCATCAACACCCTATCTGAGGATGGGCTGATCTCAGAGGAGGGGTTGATAGAGAGGGTCTGTGAGATCAATCACCCAGTGGTGATCATTTCACAATCGAGAATCAATGAAGCTGGAGCAAGAATGGCACCAAGAGTTATGATTCAGAAACTTGTGGCTTTTCCTTACAATGATAGCAAAAGGGTGCCTTGGAATTATAATTGTAATGTGACGTCATCAGGAGAAGAGAGGCCGATCAGCACGCTAGATACGAAAGTCAAACTTGTAAAAGAAAAATCTTTGATGTCTAAACAGGGGGAAGAGAGGACAAAACCATTGGTTAATGAACCGGTAACTGAGCATGAAGCTAAAAAATTTTTGAAGTTCCTAAAACACAGTGAGTATAGTGTTATGGAACAGTTGCACAAGTGGCCAGCACGTACATCGGTATTAGCTTTGCTCCAAAATTCAGAGGTACACCGTAATGCGTTGATGAATGTGTTGAATGAAACCTATGTCGCTAAAGACATATTGGTGAACAAGCTAGACCGTCTTGTCAGCAATATAAGTGTCAATAACTTCATTTCTTTCAGCGATAATGAGATACAGTTAGGTGGCATGGGGTCCACTAAGGCTTTGCACATCACTACCTGGTGCAAAGGGTATACACTACCGGGGGTATTAATTGATAATGGGTCAGCACTAAATGTCTTGTCCCTGTCCAGATTGAATAGGTTACCTATAGATAGCTCTCATATGAAGACATGTCAGAACATAGTGAGAGCGTTCGATGGCACCGAAAGGAAAGTGATTGGTAAGATTGAGATCCCCCTTCTGATCGAACCCAACACGTACGAGGTAGAGTTTCTCGTGATGGACATCAGGACCTCTTATAATTATTTACTAGGGAGGTCTTGGACTCACTTAGCTGAAGCAGTACCATCATCATTGCACCAGAAGCTGAAGTTGGTAACGGAGGGTCGACTAATAACCATAAATGCAGAGGAGGACATTATCGCATCTATTACTAGTGATGCGTCGTACATCGAGAATGATGATGAAGCAATTGAATGTTCCTTTCAGTCATTGAAATTGTCAATGCGACTTTCATTATCGAAGGAGGCAAGATCCTAATACTGGAAATATTTGAAGCTATGAGGATGAGCTTATGACTGATGGTAGAAAAAAATAGCATTGCTTGAAAAGGGACTCGAAAAATACCTCCACGGACGAGTCGAAGTACCAGGTTTAGCTGGTAAGCAGGATCGGTTTAGTTTAGGGTATAGGCCAGACGCCATACAAAGGAAGGAAGAGTTGGAGAGGAAACAAGATAGACGAAGGGCACGATTGAGTGGGGTAGAGGTCAAGTAGGAGTCGATGACCTTTCCCCACATATCCAGTACATTCGTGTTAGGAGGAATTATTCATCTTGAATCAGAAATGACAAGAGAAGGGACAGCCAAAGATTTGATGGGCAATTTGAGCATCAACACCCTATCTGAGGAGGGAGTGATGGAAAGAGACTTATCAGGCATTCGCCCTTATGAGCCTGGCAATGTTCTAAACAATTGGACTGTGGAAGAAATTCCTGTAATTCTTAGAGCTAATACAGAGTAATGTTCTGAACACACTTATTGTTTTAAGCCTAGAAACACTAAGAATCTTTTGTGAAATAGGCTCGTATTCAAACATCTTTATTTTTAATAAGAAATACATTTTTGAGTCTCATTCTGGGCAAATATTCTTTTATATTCTCATTACATTCATAATCATTCCGTTTGAAATAAGCCACTCTTAGATTCACTTTTTAGATATTTCTTTCATGTTTTAATAGGTCTCCGGGTATCAAAGACACGAGCGTCACTGTTACGGACCCAAGATCTCCTTTTGAGCGAGATATGTGTCTAGAGAGATCTCAAGATTTTGAAGATGATAGAGATTATGGGTTATCTCTAGATTTGTTAAGGATGGTAGAACGGGAGGAGAAACAAATTCTACCCCATAAAGAGACAACCGAGAATGTGACTTTGGAAGAAGGGAAAGAAGTGAAAATCGAAACTTGCATAACTGAGGAAATAAGGAGAGACCTCGTTAAAATACTACAAGATTTTAAAGATGTCTTCGCGTGGTCGTATCAAGACATGCCTAGGTTAAGCGCTGATATTGCGGTACATCGAGTCCCTATAAAAGAAAAGTGCAAGCCTGTTGAACAAAAGCCTTCGAAGGATGAGACCCGATATTGCAGTAAAAATAAGGGAAGAGGCCAGAAAATAATTTAACGCTGGGTTCTTACAAGTGGTGATTTACTCGGAATGGGTAGCCAATGTCATCCCCGTCCCTAAGAAAGATGGAAAAGTTCGGATGTGTGTGGATTATAGAGAACTAAACAAGGCCAGCCCAAAGGATAACTTCCCGTTGCCCCATATCGACACGTTGTGGATAACATGGCGGGTTACTTATTGTTCTCTTTAATGGATGGTTTCTCTGGATACAATCATATAAAGATACACCCTGCAGACATGGAAAAGACAACATTCATAACCTTGTGGGGAACATTTTGCTATAAGGTGATGTCATTCGGGTTAAAAAATGCGGGAGCAACGTATCAAAGAGCTATGATAACCTTGTTTCACGACATGATGTACAAGGAGATTGAGGTTTATCTTGACGATATGATCGTAAAATCCCGAACAGAAAAAGAGTAAATACAGGTGTTGAGAAAATTATTCTTGAGGCTGAGAAAGTTTCAGCTAAAGCTTAATCCAACAAAATGTACTTTCGGACCTAAATTAGGAATGCTGCTCGGTTTCGTTGTCAGTAAAAAAGGAATCAAGGTCGACCCTGATAAAGTCAAGGCTATACAGTAATTTCCCCCGTCATGCACTCAGAAGGAAGTTCGAGGTTTTCTGGGAAGACTAAATTACATCGCTCGGTTTATTTCGCAACTAACTGAGAAATGCGACCCTATATTTCGTCTCCTCAAGAAACACAACCCAGGTGTGTGGGATGAAGAGTGTCAAAAGACTTTTGACAGAGTTAAACAATATTTGTCCAATCCCCCAGTGTTAACGCCACCCAGCCCGTATAGACCATTAATATTGTATTTTTCAGTATTTGACCACTCAATGGGATGTGTGCTTGGGCAACACGATGAGACAGGAAAGAAAGAAAAGACAATATACTACCTCAGTAAGAAATTCACTGAGTGTGAGATGAGATATTTGCCAATTGAGAAGCTATATTGTGCTTTGGTCTGACAACTTGGAGATTAAGGCAGTACATGTTGTACCATACGACTTGGTTAATCTCGAAATTAGATCCCCTTAAGTACATGATGGAGTCAACCGCTCTGAATGGAAGGATGGTTCGATGGAAAATTCTGCTTTTTGAATTCGACATAATTTATGTGAACCAGAAGGCAGTAAAAGAGAGTGCAATAGCAGATTTTCTAGCCACTAGAGCTTTAGAAGATTACGAGCCTTTGAGCTTTGATTTTTCCAATGAAGATCTAATGTATGTGGCAACCACCTAAAAAGACACTCCAGATGATCATCCTTGGAAACTGAATTTCGACGAAGCATCAAACGCCGTTGGTAATGGAATTGGGGCAATTCTAATGTTCCCAAATGGAGATCATTATTCATTCACTTGCAATTTGGAATTTGATTGCACAATTAATATGGCAGAGTATGAAGCATGTATCATGGGTATCCGTGCGACTGTAGAGTGCAAAATCAAGGTGTTAGAGGTGTATGAAGATTCTGCACTAGTAATCTATCAGCTTAAAGGTGAATGAGAAACAAGAGACTCAAAGTTATCAATTACCGAGAGCTGGTTCTGGATTTAATTAAGGTGTTTGATGATATCACTTTCCATTACCTCCCGCGTGATGAAAATCAGATGGCTGATGCCCTGCCTACGTTAGCTTCCATGATCAGACCAAATAAACAAGAGGATATGAAGCCGATCCAGATGAGTATTTGTGATGCTCCAGCTCATTGCTGCAGTATCGACGAAGAGGAAGAGAGGAATGATCATCCTTGGTATCAGGATATTCTACGATATGTGAAAAATCATATATATCTTGATTAGGCAACTGAAAATGAAAAAAGAATGTTGAGGAGGCTGGCCGGTGACTATGTCTTAGATGGGGGAAATCCTGTATAAAAGAAGGAAAGACCAAGTGTTGCTAAGATGTGTTAACGCTATTGAAGCAAAGAAAATCCTGGAAGAAGTCCATGAATGTGTCTGCGGGACGAATGCCAATAGGTTCATGATGGCCAGACAAATCATAAGATTCAGATATTACTGGTTTACAATGGAAGGAGATTGTATCAACTATGCCAATAAATGCATAAGTGCTAAATTTATGGTGACAAGATCCATGTGCCTCCTTCACCTCTTCATGTTATGACTTCCCTATGGCCTTTCTCAATATGGGGCATAGACGTCATTGGGCCGATTTTGTCGAAGGCTTCTAACGGACATCGTTTCATCTTTGTGGTCATCAATTATTTCACCAAGTGGGAGGAGGCTGCTTCATACGCTAATGTCATGAAGTCGGCGGTCAGCAAGTTCTTGAAAAAGAAAATCATATGTCGGTATAGCATGTCAGAGAGAATCATATTTGACAACGCGTTAAATTTAAATAACAGCTTGATAGTGCAGGCCTGCAGTCAATTCAAAATTAAGCACCACAACTCGTGACCATATCGCCCGAAAATGAATGAGGCAGTTGAGGCGGCTAATAAAAAATATAAAGAGGATCGTGGGGAAAATAGCTAAGACCTACAAGGATTGGCATAAAAAGTTACCATTTACCCTCTATGCCTATCGAACGTCGGTCAGAACTTCTACCGGGGCAACACATTTCTCGCTGGTTTATGGGATGGAGGCAGTTAGGCCTATTGAAGTCGAGATTCCTTCTCTCCGGGTTTTATCAGAATTAAAGCTGGACGAAGCAGAATGGGTCAAATCTCGGTACGATCAGCTGAATTTGATTGAAGAAAAGAGGCTGAAGGCTATCCGTCATGGTCAAATGTACTAAAAGCGAATGATACAAGCTTACAACAAAAAAGTTCGCCCAAGAGTATTCCAGGAAGGGGACCTGGTATTGAAAAAGATTCTCCCTATACAAAAAAATTTCAGAGGGAAATAGATGCCGAACTGGGAAGGACCTTATGTAGTGAAGAAGGTTTTTTTTGGAAGGGCACTGATATTAGCGGAAATAGATGGTAAAAGCCTTCTTAACCCGGTAAATTCAGATTCGGTCAAGAAGTAATTCACCTAAAAAAGAAGAGGCCGAGCGAAAACCCGCAAATGGCACTTTGAGACTAAAGGGGTTTTGAGTTGAAAACTCAAAAAAGGGCAGCTCAAATTGTGATCAAAGATGGGGCATGTTGCGGCCTAGTTCTACTAGAATTAATAAGAAGGAGGAACATTACATCTTGGGGCATCAACGAAATACCTTGGACCTCCTAAACATATATCTAGTTCCCAATGGTTTTCGAACAGTCCGAATAAAGAAGCTCACGCTACGATATCTGGGACACCTATTTTCCATCTTATACATCTTTTGTACCTTAGCAAAATCTGTTATCTTCATTAATTTTCTACCTCGAGCTTCGCTCTCAATAAAGCTTCATCTTGTCCATTTTGATAATCTTTTTCAAGCATTTCCTATTGAAATATTGATTAATGGACTAATAACACTTTCATAAAAAGAGTTCTGCATATTACTCTATAAGCTTCTAAATAGTGCAAGAACCTGAAATAGGTCAATGGTTCAGAACCCACCAAGCTTAAGGGTTAGAGTTACTTGAGAAGTAAAAAGACTATTGCTTCAGATGTCTGTTAAAGATATCAGTTGAACGAGAAGAAATACGTCAATGCCAAACAACAAGAAATAACAGCCTAAACATTAAAAAGGGCATTCTAATGACAATCTGCATTCATACAAATGTCATTCATGATACATCTAGTTAGGAGCATTTGATTCATTTCGATCATAGCATCCTAATTATTTGACATAAGCATTATATCTAGTTAGAAGCATTTGATTCATTTCGATAATAGCATCCTGATTATTTGGCATAAGCATAAATACAGGAAACCGATTTTATAGATCATGTTCCTCAGAGGATAGTGCAGTGGCATCGATGAATTCACGAGCCTTAACCCCCTAAGAAGTAGGGTAACAAGTTGGAAAATACAGATCTTATCCCTAAACAGTAGCGGAGCAGATCAAAGACAGTGAGCCTTAACCCCTCAAGCAGTAATGTAACAGGCTGGAAAATACAGATCTTCCCTAAACAGTAGTGGAGCAGATTGAAGGTAGCAAGCTTTAACCCCCTAAGCAGTAGGGTAACATGCTAAAAAATACAGATATTCTCTAAACAGTAGTGGAGCAGATTGAAGACAGCAAGCCTTAACCCCCTAAGCAGTAGGGTAACAGGCTAAAAAATACAAATCTCCCCTAAACAATAGTGCAGCAGATCGAAGACAGCAAGCTTTAACCCCCTAAGTAGTAGGGTAATAGGCTGGAAAATACAGATCTCCCGTAAACAGTAGTGGAGCAGATCGAAGATAGCAAGCCTTAACCCCTTGAGCAGTAAGGTAACAGGCTAGAAAATACAGATCTCCTCTAAACAGTAATGGAGCAAATCGAAGACAGCAAGCCTTAACCCCCTAAGCAGTAGGGAAACAGGCTGGAAAATACAGACACTATCTCCCTATACAGTAGTGGGGTAGGTTGAAGACGATGAGCCTTAACTCCCTAAGCAATAGGGTAATAGGCTGGAAAATACAGATCTTATCCCTAAAAGTAGTAGAGCAGATCGAAGACAGCAAGCCTTAACCCCCTGAGCAGTAGGGTAACAGGCTGAAAAATACAGATCTTATCCCTAAACAGTAGTGGAGTAGATCGAAGACAGAGAGCTTTAACCCCCTAAGCAGTAGGGTAACAGGTTAAAAATTACGGATCTTATCTCCCTAAGCAGTGGGGGAGTAGATCAAAGATAGTGAACTTTAATCCCCGAAGCAATAGGGTAACAGGCTGAAGATTACAAATCGTATCTCCCTAAGTAGTAGCAGAGCAGATTGAAACGAGTTCCTATACCTCTGAAGATGCAGTGGGTTAAAAGTGAGGTTACTTGAAGAAAGGGAGCATCACGAAGTCAAACCTTGGCGAGACCGAGCAAAATTGACCCATTTGAAGTCTTTGCTCTATTCTCGTTACACGACAACAAGCAAAGAGGGGCAGCTGTCATGGCCCAAAATTGCCCGGCCCAAACTATTAAAAAACCAAAACCAAACACAAGAAAAAAATAAAAAACACTACCCAAGCAGCCCAAAACCCAACAAAAATAGACCCAGACTCAAACTAAAACCTACAGCCTACTTGGCCCACAATCCTAAAACAGTTTTGGCAAATTTGAAACCCTAGCCCCCAAACCGCTTTTGCACCGTTTCAGCAAATGCATCGAGGGCCGGACGCCACCACCCCACGACGTGCGCGACACCACTATGCCACGTCAGAAACGTGCTCGATCACGCACCTGCAAACAAGCAAAAAACAAGTTGTAAAAAAGGGTTATAAAAGCCTTTAAAAATAATGTAAAAAGGGGACATTTTTTTCAGAGAATAGAATACAAAATATAATACAAAATACACACGAAAATCAGTAGAAAAGCGACCAAGAATATTTCTAAAGTGATTATTTGCTGCAATTTTGTTCTATTTTTCCTTTTTTTTTCTTTTTTCCATTTGGTTCCATAGCACATACGAAGGATCGGAGAGAGGAGAAGAGGCTTACCACGCGTTGTGCTTCCACCGTGGAGGACCTTGCTTCACCGGTTACAAGCGGGGGGTTGAAGGCCTGGACACTAGCCTTTCGGCTGGGAAACAATGAGAGTGAGGGAATGGAGAAAATAATATAAAACTTTTAGGGTTTCCTAAAAACTTCTTTAATGTTTTAAAAAATATAAAATAAAGGTTTTTATTAAATTTTGAAACAGCAACATTTAGGGGGGGGAAGAAGCCCGCGTGTTGACCCGATTCATAGGCTGGGTCCGTGCATTTTTACCTTAAATGGGTAATTTGCGCCCAGTCCTTCCCATTTGCGCCAGATTTAATTTGGCCCTATTTGAATCTTATTTGTTTTTTAAAATTGCCCCTAGATGTCGTGCATAAACTCATTTTAATCCACGCTTGAACGCTGCGTTTTGTGGGCTTGGGATATTTTCCCTATCAGTCCTTCCCCTTTGCACGCGCGCCTACTTTGGTCGCAGTTCATGATTTGTTATTTCTTTGCATTTTATGATTTGCACCCCATGTTTCGTTTTGATTATGATTAAATCCCAAGCCTTTTACAACTCCAATTACTTTCAGTTTTTTTTTTGTGTTTATTAAATATTTTATTTACTTATCGCATTACTTCCATTATTATTATTTGTTTTTGTTTACTATTTGACATCTTTACATGCTTTTCAACATTGGATCGCTAATATATTATCATTATTATTATTCTTGCTATTATATATTATTGCTATTATCGTTACTATTATATATTATTATCATTACTATTTTCATTATTATTTTTATTACTATTATTTATATACATTATTATTATTACTATTTCATTATTATTATTTTTACTGTTATTTTATATTATTTTTTATATGCTATAGTGGTTCTTTAATATTACTATTATTTTTTCGTTATTCTTATTGTTTTAAAAACCTTTCATATAATGTAGTCTTAAAATTATGTATGATATTCAATTAGGTCACCTTTATCTACGTACATTATAAATCTCATGTTGTTTCATATTTGTATTTTCTTAAGAATTTACTTATATACCATCTATTTCTTTTAAAGACTCTATTTTACCAAATTTTTAAGCACTCTCATCAATTATTATTTTCTATATTTTATTTTTATTTTCATTCATTTTATAACCACTTGCGTTTTAAAAAACCCTCTAAACATAAGGAAATATTTCATGTTTGGAAGTCTGAGAGATCGTGCCCAATCGTGCTGGGTTTCGACTTTTTTTTTTTCATTCAACTGAAATATGGAATATCCTTGTGAAATTTCGTCCATGTTTTCTTAAATTAAAACGAGGCAATATTTTGTGTTTGGGAGTTTGAGATGTCGTGCCCAATCGTGCTAGGTTTCGATTTTTTTCATTCAACTAAAATACAGAATATCCTTTTGAAATTTCATCCATGTTTTCTTAAATTAAAATGAGACAATATTTCGTATCTTGAAATTCGACAAATCGTGCCCAATCGTGCTGGGTTTTGATTTACCGTTTGGCCAAATAGCCAAATATCCTTTTCAAATTTCAAATGCATGAGTTTTGGAAATCATGAGATGATCTTGTATCGAAGGTTCGAAATGTTGTATCCTATCGTGTTGGATATGATATTTTATTCCTTTTGAGCTAGAGAATCTCAATAACCAGTTCAAGATATCTAAACGTTTTAAAGGAATTGCGTTTTAAAATATTTTTCCAAATTTTCAACATTAGGGCATCAATTGATCAATACAGTACAAATTTAGGGTGTTGCTGTAATATCCCGAATTAGGGCCTAATCGGAATAGTGGTTTCGTGACCACAAATCCGAGATAGAAATAATTATTTTATAATCATTTTGATGATTATGATATGATTGCATGATTGTGTGAAAATTTCATGATGAAATTCTATGCCTAAAGTGCTTAAATTGAAAGTAGGGACTAAATCGAATAAGTTGCAAAACTTGCATTCTAGAAGTTTTTAGTATGAAATTGTTTTGGAATATTAATGAGGAGGTCTTAAATAGCAATTTGACCAATTTTAAGTTCATGGACAAAATTAGGACATGGAAGGAATTTTTGAAAAGTTTAGTAGTAAGGGTATTTTGGTCATTTAGTTATTAAAATGAATTAAAAACAAAATTAAAAGCCAATTTTTGTCCATCTTCTTCATTAGGCCGAAATTTCAAGGGTTCTCCATAACTAGGGTTTGTTTCAAGCTTCCAAGCTCCATAATCAAGAAAGACGTGGAATCGACCTCAATCGAGGAAAAGAAAAGATTGTGGACTAAATTGCAAAATCTTTGTATTTTGGTACCAAGGTAAGTTCATGTGTAAATAATGTAGCATAATTGTTATTTTTAAGTTATTGATATTAATTATGTGTTATGCTGAATTTCATTATGAAATGTATGCTTTGTGGTTAATTTCAAATAATATGTAAATTATGTGAGCTACTTGTTAAATATAATTGTTACCGAGTATTGATTTCGGCATTCTACGGAAGACGGCAAGGATAAGTGTTCGAGAAAAATCCCGTTTGAACCTTAGGAATAGATTAGGATACAAGTGACATGTCACTAGGATGGTTGAGCATCCGAACTCGTTAAGTTGAGTCCGAGTTCACTTATGGATGCGAATGTCCAAACTCGTTGAGTTGAGTCCGAGTTCGTGAGATGTAACTAGGCATCCGAACTCGTTGAGTTGAGTCCGAGTTCACTTATGGATGCGAACGCCCGAGCTCGTTGAGTTGAGTCCGAGTTCGCTTATGGGCGGGTTACATGATTGCTTGATTGAATATGTGGCACTTATATGCAAATTATCCATGTATCCGAATTATATTCCGATGTGTTCAACGGGTAAAGTTTTACTCAAATGGAGGAATACTCGAGATGAAAAGAGACGTATTGGTAAGTGATGAGAAATGGATATTTTGGACAGGTATGTATTTAACCCTCGGGTTGAGTGTTGATTACAACCACGATAAGGTAATAAGATGATGAAAAATGATTAAAAAATGTGATAAGTGTGTTGATGATATATGCTAATGTTGATTAGTTTGATTGTTTGTTATGTTATTTATTATTTACATATGAACTTACTAAGCATTTATGCTTACTCCCTCCTTCTTACTCATTGTAGTTTTGGACAAGCCAGTTCAGGAGTCGGGATAGGTCGAAGGCTCAGTCACACTATCAGGAAGATTTTTGGTAAATGGCTTGTAAATTTAAGTATGGCATGTATAGCAATATACTTATTTTGTGTAAATGATCTTATGATATGGTGACAGAATGGTTGAGAAAATATTTGATAATGATAAATTATGAAAATGGTAAGTTTAGATTATGTTTGATGTGAAGGAAAATTATTAAGATACTTAGTTCATAAAAACTCATAAGAGGGATGAAATTTGCCATAAACAGAATACTGCAGCAACACTGGCGTGAGTTTGAAAATTTACTAAAAATCATAGAAATTGAATTTGGTGATGGAATACATATAAAATTGAAGCTTATTATGTCTAGTTTCACATGAAACAAATGAAACAGGTAAAGGAATTATATGTTATAAGATATTTAAATTTTAGTGAAATAGGTTCATAGCAGTTTCTGAATCCCCTGTTCCTACTTTATAAATTCACCATAAATTGTAAAGATATAATTATGTGGTTTATTTTATATCCTCACAATCCTTATTGAGTCTAGTTTTATGAGAAACAAACCTCATAGTCATATGAATTTTGTACAAAGAGAAATGTGGTTCGTAGTAAACAGAGGTCAGACCAGTCAAGTCCTGAAACAGGGGTAACTTTAACTAATAAACTGTACTAATTGGCTTAACCAAAAATTTTATAAAAAAATTAGTAGATAGGTATATGAGTCTAGATTCAGGAAAAATTTACGGATCTTGATTTCGAGTTTCGTAACTCGAGATATGATTTTTCTTGTGACTGTGACGCAAGTAGCTTAAAAGCTGTGAATGTAGAAACAAATAATCCAAAGTTCTAAAAATGTTAAATTAAGCTTAGTAACACCTCATACTCGACTCCGGCGACGGTCTCGGGCGTGGGGGCGTTACAATTGCGAGGGTGCTAATCCTTCCTTGCTCGCAATCGACTCCCGAACCCGTTTTCTAGTTTTTCGTAGACCAAAAAAAATGTTGTTTTAATAAACCAAAATGCTTTATTAAAATGATCGATCATAGGGTGACCCAATCACACCTAAACAAAAAGGATTAGTGGCGACTCCATACCTCGTTTTAAATTCGATCCTCGTTTTTCAAAATAAAAATGGTTTCGGCAGTATATTAATAGGTTAGGTAAGCAATGTTAGACTAAGTTGGTGTCACAAGTCAACCTAGCATCAATTTAATTAGAAAAACTACAAAAATATCCTTTTGAATTTAAAATAATTTATATTTTTCAAGAGTCTCCTGGGTGCATAATTAATCCTATGTATGGATCCTTAGGATTGGTGTATTCTTTTCTATTCTATATACCACGGTTTCGGATCATAGATCGAGCCAGCATCACAACTTCTTCTAACCAACTTGTATGTTGTCCTTTTGGCTCCGTCTTGGAATAGAAACTTATTGTATTGTATTAATAGACGAGATTTTACGAAAAAGGTTCTTGATAGGAGAAAAATTTCTTTTTTAAATTTTTTCAGTGCGGATTTTACACAACATGGGGAAATCACTATTTCTAATTGAAAATTGATATTTCTAATTTAAAAGAAAAAAGAGCTATATCATATATAATGAACTGCTACTTTATTTTTTTATTTTAAAAAATCAATAAAAATATGCACATAGTGAGATTTGATCCCATGCTAATTGCATTAGTAAAACTTTTAATTTACCCTTCAACCAAAACTTTATTTTGTTAATTTAATACATTTTATTTTAGTATCTATATTATTATTTAAACCCTTACCAAGTTGGTGTCACAAGTTAACCGGACAACAAATCGGTTAGAAAAATTATAAAAATATCCTTTTGAATTTAAAATAAGTCATATTATTTGAGGGTACTATAGTTTTTTTATTTAAAATAATAATAAAAATTATGTATACGTGGATTTGAACTCATGCCAATTACATCAGCAAAACTTTAAATTAATCACTCAACCAAAACTTTATTTTATTATTTTAATATATTTTTATTTTAGTATCTATACTATTATTTAAACTCCTGACTGAATTGGTGTCATGAGTCAACTGGATACCAACTCGATTAGAAAAATTACAAAAATATCATTTTCAATTCAAAATAATTTATATTATTTAAAGATTTTTTATTTTTTATTTTTAAAAACAATAAAAATAGTCTTAAACCTTTATTAATTGCATTAATAGTCAACCAAAACTTTATTTTATTATTTCAAAATAAAATATCCATCCAATAACAGGAAGGAGAAGAGTTTGTGTTATTTAGGAACTGTATCCTTATGGTCATTTTATTAGGCCTTGAGTCAGGGTTAATAATATAAAACTCAAGTCTTCTTGGGCTGCAATTAGGCTTAATGGGCTGGCAAATATGGCGCAAGTAACCATTTATTCTTTTTCTTTCCAGAGAACCACTTGTTATTATTAATATTTCCTGTTGAATTTTGACTTTTTTTTTTTACTTTTATTAATGACAATGTAAATTGATAATGCATAACTTCAATCTCCTATACTTGCTTCCAAATTTTAAAATATGTTATAGAATTTCAATTTAAAAAATTTATGATTGTTTTGGTTGTACATACCAAGGTCTTGCAACAATCCATTGAGTTGTTAGAATGATTCCTATCCATACTTCATGTTGAGGTAATTATTTATATTTTTATTAAATAATAGAGTTAAAATTTAGGTTAGAATTTTTGTGTATTTAGAATTTAATCTCTATATTTCTATTTTAAGGGATTTAATTCTTCTATGTTTCAAATCTAAAATTTAGGTCTATTAGTTGAAATTGTTAAATTTCTTTTATTAAATTTTTTAGTGTGACATTTTGAAATTTAAAAAAAAACTTCACTTAATATACATCTAGTAAAAAAAAAAACATTGTAATGGATCTGAATTTAATAGAAAATTTTAGTTGGGTTAATAATTTTAAAAATTCACGTCACAATTTTAATTAGAATAAAGTATTTAGGCTAACTAATAAGCAAAATATAAAGATTAAATCTAAAATTTAATCATTCTTATATAATCTCAAAAAAGTAAAGAGATTAGAATTGATATTTATCCAATAATTTCTCATATATATTATATATAAAGAAAATAATTGACATTCGGCATTTGTCACACCTTCATTTTATATATAATAGTATAAGCACAAATTTTTAGTACTTCCAATTAAAAGAAAAGAACCAATTTTACAAGTTTCATTTATGTCGAGTTTGGACCAGGTCAATGTAAAATTTAAGCTGTTTTCTAGGTCTAGATTCGATCCGACCTGAAAAATGGATCTAAAATTTTCTTCAGACCTGGTCTAGATAAAAAAAAATAGTGAATTTTATGCTTCTAATCCTTTAAATCCATGTTTCTATACATAGAAGAGCATTTGGCAGAAAAAGGAACGAAAAACGAGCGAGAATTGAAAAATCGGAGCAAGTTTCAAGAGTCACACGGGCTAGACACATGGCCATGTATCAGACTGTGTCAATTTCGCAAATTACACTCCAAACACGCAGAAAGATACATTTTTTTGGTTTTTCGGGCATTCTAAGACCTATATATGGCAAAGATAAGAAGAGGGGAGTGAGCCGTCATAGAATACTCAAGAAAACAACTCAAAAAACACCATTGAAGCCGACTCTGAAGTAGATTTCCATCAATATTGAAGATTTTCTTTTGATTTCTTTAAAGTTTATTATGAGTTTCTTTGTTTCTTATTGTTATACTATCTTTGAGATGTTTTTATTTGCTCTTATGAACTAATTTTCTAAATACCTAAGGGAGATGAACCTTATATGAATTTTTTCTTTTGAGTTTTATTTTGTGCAATAAATATTTGAATCTTATTCTCAATTATGTGTGCTTAATTCTTGGTTTAATATTTCCGGGCTATTAATCCATGTTTGATGTGCTTAAATCAGAGGAGGAAAAGCCTTTGTTTAAGAGTAGATCTAGTATAGTTGAGTGGAGTTGCATGCAATCTTAGAAATAGGATAACATAAATCTACCGGGTTAGAGTCAAATCTAATATGGGAATTCATATATCGACTTAATGTGATAATAGGGGTTTTAATTAGAAAGAAATTTCAATTAATCGACTTACTCTCAAAATAGATATAAGTATAATTTAGGGATTTCTATGGATCAAGATACTAAGTGAAGAAATTGTTTAATTCAGATTGATAATAACAGATGAAATCTTGGTGGATTCTTTCCTGGGTATTGTTTCGTTTATTGGTTGTTAATAATTTGTTTTCTTGATTCGTTCTACGTCGTGTTTTTTAGTTAATTAATTTAGTTAATTTTAGTTTTAATCAATCTCTCCAATTTTTTGATTAAATAATAAAATGATAGTAATTACTAGTACTTTTAGTCCTCGCGAGAATGATATATTTGCTCATCGTAGCTATTCTATTAATTGATAGGTGCACTTGCCTTAGTCAGATTTTTAGTTAGTTTACAACTATAATCAGATGACCTGAGCCATGATCAAGTTTAGTTTCATTTGTAAATAATCAAGTTTCATATGATAAAATATAGCATACATGATCATAAATCATATGAACTAATAATTTATTAAAATTATATCTAATGTCGAATTACTTTTGTTTCATATTTTAATATTTTTTTCTCTTCTCTTGGTCATTTTAAAGATAGAATATTTTAACCAACAAACAATTGAGTGCAATGATAAGACACATTACATTCCCAAGAGCCGGATGGAGGTTCTAATCTTGGAGATAATATTAACAAGAGGGGTAGCCACAGACCCCAAACATAAATCATAAAATGGTCATAAAAAATACAAAAAAGAAAAGAAAGTTTTTTAGTGGTGTTTGAATAGTTGTCTAGATAGTAAGTTGCATCGCTTGCTTTCCACCATCTTCAATCTTCATGTTGTTTCTTTTCTTTCCTTTTATTTCACGTGCCTTCCGTCTCTTCAATTTGTTGATCTATTTTGTGATATTTTTGTTGTCTCCGTGGGCTATGATAGATAAACATCGGTGCATGTTATTATTGAACCTCCACTTACCATCAAAAAGTACTCTTGAAAAGTAGGTTAGTTGTAGATCCTTGAATGGTGGCTTTTCGTCAGCTTATTGATCTTCCTTTATTTTCAAGGTATTTTGAAATAATAAATAATTTTATGAGTCGGTTTGGACTTAAGTTGCTTAAAATCTTATGTGTCTTTGTATTGTTTTCCTTTGATTAATAATTCTCATTAAAGTTTCTGCCTTATCCTGTACAAGTATTACTCTTGCTTATGCAAGTGTTAGGTATTGATTTGTTGTTATCCTTTTCAGTTTGGAGGATGTTTGGTTATTTATTTATTTATTAATTCTACTCGTCACCTTGGACTTTTAGGAATAATTTCCTTGATACTTACAAGTCTTTTAAATACATTGTGTTTAAGTTGTGACAAAAACGATTACGAATATATTATAATGTTTTATTCTTATTAAGGCTAAAATATATGTTTGTATTAATAAAATTTGTCCTTCATTATATATATATATATATATATATATTCCAAATTATGTGATGCATGAATGAGTTAAAATTTCTTTTGAAAATACATATCTAATTCCCAAAATAGATCTAAAAATAATGTGAGGTGTGTGATATTATATTTGTTAGTTCAAAAATAATAATTGATTGGGTATATAGCTATATTATATTATTATGACCCCAGAAAACTATACATTAAAAGATACGACATATCTCACAGTATCTTCTACAGTAATTTTCCATTTTGTCTTTCGCAAATGACGCCATCCGTATCTCCTCCATCGTATTTTCTCATTGTTTGTATGCATTAAAATATTGGGTTTGTATCCCTCAATATCTCCAATTCCAAACTTATCAATTTTTTATGTAATTTTTTATAAACATATCTATTATATAGTTTTGTTTTACCCACGTCATCATAAATTTATATATATATATATATATATATATATATATATATATAAAATTTTGATTGTCTTGTGATTTAGGGTTCTAATTATCAAGTTAACATATTACACTTATAACTTTATATTAATTACTTTTATATTGTAAACGTTAATTTAACATTACTTTTAAAAAACATAATAAAATATTATTTTTAAATTATAGATTTAATATTGTTGTCAAAAGAGTTAAAAAAATTAAAATGTTTAATTTAGACATAATTTTATAAAATAAAAAATTAATTTAAATGATATTTAAATTTATTAATGTTACAAATATATGAAATTTTAATTTTAAATACTTTTTAAGCAATTAATATGAACTATTAAAGTGAGAAAAACCCTGTTACTCCGATGAGTAAATCTAGTGAACCAATTCTCTTTGCCTAATTAATGTAAGTTATCTTAGGCCACAAGTAATTCAATCGCCTTAAGACCCACATATGTATTTTTTACTTTTATTTAATTTTTAAAATTAATTATCCAATTAAGTAATTTACATAAGTCCTATTTGTATCTCGTTTAAATTATGATGACTTTACCATATTAAAGTGCATGTATAATTTTATTTAATTAATTTAATTACATTCCAAATAATTAAATAACATAATCTCTTATTTTAGCTCCAATTTAGATTCATATATAATTAAATAGATATCTAATGTGACTAAATTGACCCTAGATCAATCCAATCATTAAATTGGGAAAACACCTATTACTCCAATGAGTAAATCTAGTGGACCCTTTCTCATTGTTTAATCATTTACGATTCCATGCAGGTGTTTGTGGTAAACACAATTTGTTAAAGAATTGTGTTGAGCTAATGGAGGGATCGATTGGATGTATATAATTAAGGCTAAATTAACAGATAATTAAGTAATTTCAATTCTTCGTCTATTAATTACGTTGTTATTTTAGCGTAAATTAATCAATAAAAAAACCTACATCATCTTTTCTTCATTCATCTAACAACAACTAATGGGAAAGTGACTAAAATATTTGATTTTGAAAATTTTAGTGACTAAATAGAAAAAATTAATAGTTGAGTGACCAAAATAGAAAAAGTCAATATTTCAGTGATATTTTTGTAGTTTACCTAAAAATTAAATGTTAAACAAGTTGTTGATAAGCAAATGTTAGACATTTTCATTTTCAATAAAATTAAAATTTTCAATAATTTATCAAAGGAATAAGATTTGACACACTATTAATGGAGTTTTTAAACGTTATAGCTAAAGCCAAGAGGTTGATAAGTGTCTTATAAAGATATAATAAAATATTAAAAATAAATATTTAAAAAACACATGATAATTTTTAAACTAAAAATAAGAAAAATACACATACTAAATCTTAACCATTTTATCAAATACACCCATAACATCTCCAAACACTTGTACTTGTGTGTTTTTTCAACACTATAAAAGCTTATTTCAACCTCAAATTAATGAGGTAAAAATCAAAATGAACTCAAATTAAGAATGTTAACATTTAATGGCCTAACTACCCTTTTAAGTCATAATTTTTTCATTGCTTAGTTGCTTCC
Source organism: Gossypium arboreum (assembly GCF_025698485.1). Classification (NCBI taxonomy): domain Eukaryota; kingdom Viridiplantae; phylum Streptophyta; class Magnoliopsida; order Malvales; family Malvaceae; genus Gossypium; species Gossypium arboreum. The sequence goes on from NC_069081.1 coordinate 7,892,838, forward strand.
AAAGCGAACCCTCTCTATTATTACAAATATTTTGTTTTCATTGGATCTGTAAAAACAAAGTTTATTTTGGCACATGCATCAACCTAAGACCGTACCTACCACTCATGTGAGTGACGGAACACTTGGCCATAAACAGTTTCTTTTTTTCTTTTAACTAAAAATTAAATATTTACAAAAATTAATTACAAAAATAAACAAGAATGGTTTCTATCTAATCATGCAATTATCATTAGTTTTTTTTTTATCGCTACTGTGTCAGATAGTATCAATATATATATTTAAAATATTTGAGAAAATACTAGTGTACCAAGAAATAAAAAAATATTTTTAATAGTATCACCGACCGATATGTAAGATAAGACCACCGAAAGTGAAAATAAAAAAGATTTGATTGAAAATGAAAAAGAATAAACTAAAGTTAAAAAAAATTAACCCTAAAATGGAAAGAGAGTAAAAGGGAAAATTAAAAGCTTTGAATTTTCACTTTTTGTTGGCACCCCAAGAGAACAAAATATCCTCAGATATTGAAAAAGATATGTTTTTATGATACAAAGAAGAAAAGTTTGAAAAAAATATAAAATAGTACCGTTAGAGGGAGACCTTTTAAAACTTTTAAATAAAAATTATTTATTATTTTCTAATAAAAAATAAAAATAAATTCGATTCCTTAAGAAATGATAGTCAATTAAGTTGAAGTTGCTTGGGAATAAAGGAGTAATCAATTATATTTTTGTTTTATTTATTATTGGGCAGGACGCAGGAGGAGTACTAAATATATGTGGATGTTGAAGTTGGAAAACATGAAGGATAGTAGAAGTATATTTAAAACATATTTGTTTTGTATTAGGAACAAAAATTATCACTTCTTTCTTCCATTTTTTTATTAATCATGTAACTATTTGTTTATGATTAATTTTATATTTAATTAATTAATTGAAGGAAAGCTTCATGTGCCTTTACTTACAGACAGAAAAGACTAAAGAGAGTTATAATTTTAATTATTATTATAATTTTAATAAAATAAATGAATAATGTTGAATTATTTGAAGTTTTTGAATAATTTTACATTCTTTAAAATGTGTTTTTACAACTAATTTATAAATAAATAATGAAAATATAACATTAAAAAACCTTGGACTGACTTGCATGTAACGAAAACTTTGAAGGAGTAAAAAATCAATTTAAAACACTTAATCTATAATTTAATCAATTTTATCCTATCCTAAATTGTATTTTAACAAATGATTTCAAATGAATTTTGAAGATAAAATTTTAAATGATTTCTTAAAAAAGTAATATATATATATATATATATATATGAATTATTGTTAACAAAGAGTTTCATTTATTACATAACGTTAGGAATCATATTGAATTAAAATTATATTACCAAGCATGTTGGATTTAAATACGAAGCAATTAATATTTTAAATACTTTAAAAATGGAAATACATAATTTTATTGCTATCATTTACGATTTCAAATTAGTATTTATATTCCTACAATAATTATGAAAATTAAAAAAAATTATTTTCAGCCTTTTTCTAATAACATGCTCAATCAATCAATAGTGGTACCTCATAATGATATCAATTAAATCGTTTATTTTAAAAGTAACTTTAAATTAATTGACTCCTCGGAACGGAAATTACTTTTAATTTTTTGATTAGAAAAAAGAAACAACTTTTAATTTAAAAGTTTTAAAAGCCTCGGTCTAATTCTACTGTTCTATATTTTTATCAGCATTTCTTCTCTATATCTTTGAAAACATTTCTTCTTTCTTAACATTTCCTCAACATTTGGAAATTACAAAATAAAAGCAAGGGCGACAACTTTTAGTTTTCTTTTTTTTATTCTTCTTCTTTTTTCTAGGGCCATTTTTTAACTTTAGTTTATTTTTTTCCAATTAATTTTTAAAATTTTCACCCAGTATTGCCTTGGCATATCCGTATCAAACGGCACAAATTTAAAAAAAAAAAAAAAAACTAATGATGATCGCATAGAGGGTTGGTCCTGCTGGAACAGTTTAATTTATCTATTTTTATTTCTCTCATTTTCATAATTATTTATCGTAAAAAAAGCCCCATAAACATGGCTGATTTGTACAATTATGTTTATAAAATGGTATTGGCTAAGGTAGAAGTTGGAATGTAGATGTATGTAAGATTAATGACATCCTGGTGGTTGGATAAATAAATTAATCCCTTTTACAAACTTCAAAACTAAAGACGAAAACTTGATTGTTATTTGTAAATGTTGGACTTCAGAAATTAACAAGAAAGATGACAATCAATATAACCAATCTTCGAATACAACTAATTTATGAATCATGGTGATGAGACTTTAGTCAGTGACTTGAACGTCACTGATGGAGCGAACATAAACGTCCCACTCTCAACCTCAAACGTCTCATAACGAAGGAAAAGCTCCACCACCATTACTCTACACAGCTGTACCACCAGATCTTTCCCAGCGCAATGCTTGTTCCCCGCCCTCGTCTCCTCCGTCTCACGCCCATTCGACCAATAAACATACTTTAACAGCTTCTCTCCTTCCCCAACAAATCTATCAGCCACAAATTCCTCAGGGTTCTCAAAAACCTTGGGATCTTTAGTTGCAAACGGTTGATATCCAAATATCATCTCTCCTTTCTTGATCTCAAAGGCTGCATCGTGGCTTTGAATTACAAAATCAACCTTAGCTTTGCCATATTGGAAAGGAACTGGAGGATCGATCCTTAGGTATTCATAAACCACTGATTTGGTCAAAACCATTTTGTTCAAGGCAGATAAAGTAACCCCACCTTCCACTTCGACGGTAGTCCTGATTTCATCAGCTAATTTCTTGTGTAACTTTTGTCCCGCTAATGCAACCCATTTAATCAACCCAGGGAAGAGGACTTTCATACCACCATAAGCATTAAAATCAGCAAGGAAAACTAGGTTATGGCAAGCTTCATCTCTTTCAATCCCGAACTTACTTTCAGCTTCATCCAACACTGAGCTTCCGAACTCATAAAACACATCGTACAGTTTTTTATAATCAGATTTAACGAGAAAAAAAGGGAAAGTGAATGTGCGCAACAAAATATCTTCTAAATAACATAGAAGATTTGGTAACAACCCTAGTGATCCAAGTGGTGCAAGCTGAAACAATAACCATTTGTCAACAAGTTTTGGTCCTTTAAAACCTATCCTTGTTTCACTAGGGCTTTTGTCACAGAAGAGGCGAAAAACGTAGTTAAAAGACATGGTATCGCTCAAGGTATTAAAATAAGCTTCTTTTTTGCTAGAAATTTGAGCTTCAAGCTCATTAAAAAGCTCTGATAAGCCTGTTTGAAAGAGTGGTATGAACTTATGATGTCGGGCTGAGAGAGTAGACAAAATGAAGGTTTTCAAAGAAGTGTGCTTTGGCTCGGAAGGGTCGAGGTAGGCGCAAACACGATGGCCACCAGTGTAGGCCAGGGAAGGCAAGAAAGTACCGTCAAGAACATCACGTTTTTCAACTTTTGAAGTGTCGAAAAGGACAGGAAAGGAGACAGCATCCAGAAGACAAACAACACGAGGGCAAGAGGCAATTAAAGGTCCAGGAGGCATATTAGTTTTGAAGATTGTCGATTTGTGCTTTTGGATTCGGTTTTCAAAGAACTTGTCTCTGCCTTCATTGTAAAAGTATGCTAAACGATCTCGAAATGGACCAAAGAACGTATGTCCGCAGTCACCGGGAATTGGTTTCAATGGTAGCTGCAGTGTCGACAACAAAGAAGAAGACATTGTTTATCAGCTCAGGTAAATTATTAGTTTGGAGAACTGTCTCTCTATTTTCTATATCTATATATAATATATAAATCCAGCTCATAAATATGGATAAAATAAGTATAGTAATTAAAACTCAAGGACAAGATAGAATAAGACTACATTGGTTTTAATATAAATCAAGCTTTTAAAGAGACTTGTGAAATAAATAGGGTAAAATAGATATATTATCTAAAACTTAAAAGCACAAAATAAGAATAGGATTTCATTTTTTTAATTAAGTAAATACGGTAAATTATTTAATATAATTTTAATCTATTTCTAAATTCATATAAAATGGCTTAAACGTGCAAAAAGTCCTCAAATTTTTTCCAAAAAATGATTAAACTCTTTTTTTTTGTACTTATTTGAATACTTAAACTTTCAAATACATCAAAAAGCCCTTAAACCTTTAAAAAATTAAGCCCCTACTTTTTTGCTCTCAATTGGGTACTTAATTTTCAAAATGCATAAAAAAACTCTTAAAATTTAAAAAAAACAATTAAGCCCAGGCTTTTATTAAAAATTAGAAAAAATTTATAAAAAATTAAAATCAATAAAAGCTATAAATATGATTAAATTTTAATAAAATATAAAATATTAAAAATTAGAAAAATATAAAAATTAAAAATAAATAAAATTTTTAAAATTTTATAAAAATCATAAAATATATAAAATATATAAAAATATAAAAAATTATAAAATTTTATAAAGTCGTAAGAATATTATACAAAATGTAAAGAAATATAAAATTTGTAAAAAAATTATAAAAATTATCATACCAAAAGAAGCTCTTTATAATTTTTCTATAACTTTTATTTATTTTTATTTTTATTATATTTTTCCACATGTCACTTGTGTTGCGACACATGACGACTTTAATTAAAAAACTAGGGTCGTTAATTTTTTTATGATTTTTATAAAAAATTCTAATTTTTAATAATTTTAAATTTTTATTAAAATTTAATAAATTTTCTAAAATTTATTATTTATACTTTTTTTCTAATTTTAATAAGAGCATGGAGCTTAATTGCTTTTTGAAAATTTTTAGGGTCTTTTTAATGCATTTTGAAAGTTCAAGTATCCAATTGAGTGAAAAAAAAAGCAGGGGCTTAATTATTTTTTTTAAAAAAGTTTGAGGGACTTTTTGATACATTTTGAAAGTTCAATTGCTAAATTGAATGTAAAAAAAAAGGAGGCTTAATTATTTTTTTTAAAAAAGTTTAAGGGCTTTTTGCACCCTTAAGCCTATAAAATTAAATGGATATGTACCAAAAAAATGGAGATATAATAGATTTAAATAATTATATTTTTATTAACCATACTTTTAATGGGAAATGCAGGGTCAAACTTTGAAGATGCATTGTTGAGAATAGAGGTGTTTATAGATTAGGTTGGACTCATACAAGGTATTTAGATTGATTTTCTAATCTTGAAAAATGGCCTTACTTTTTTGCCTCGGCCTGCCCATATTTAATTTTTTGGGTAATCTACAAAAATAATCACTTTTGTTTGCCTGATATTATATTTTAGTCACTTATATTTGAAATGTTACGTTTTAGTCACTTATATTATTATTTTATTACGAAGTGATCACCCTACTGTTAAGTTCTGTTATCTCCCTAACGGTAATCCTATGTGGTAGTCCAACTAAATTTTAAGTGCCAACTGGAATTTTCAAATGGGATGAAAATAGATTTTTAATTAAATAAATTTAATTAATTAAAATTTTTAAATCTTAAAACTTAACTAAAAAACTGTTCATCTTCTCTCTTTTTATAATTTTTCTTCCGTCTTTTCTTTTGTTTTTAGTTTTTCTTCTTCATTTTATTGGAAAAACTATTATTAAGATATAACCGATGTCCAATACATTGAAGATAGCAGTGCCGAGTCTTCTTCATCTTTATCATTCAAGGGAAATCCAATGAATAGAGGAAGAGAAGTTAAAGAATTCTTCCCTTGCCTAGAAGAATTAGTGTTTTTTCACTTGCAAAATCTGAAGGGATGGTGGGAGGAAGCCCCTCTTGTTACCAATGATAATCATCGCGCAACAGTATCATCACAAAGACCATTGCAGAAGAAGGAATCAATATGCTTATTCCCTTGTCTTTCGAAATTAAAAATTGGGATTTGCACCAACCTGACACATATGCCATTGCATCCATTTATGGAAGAATTGGAGCTAAAGAATATGCCTGCAAGGCTTTTACAACAGTCAGCAATGGTAGCAGCAGGAGCAAATTTGGTGTATCCATTGTATCTTTCCAAGCTAAAGGTTATGCATATTGATGGTATCATAGATTTGGTGTCATTTCCAGAGAAGGGGCTTCATCAACTTACATCTCTTCAACATCTATCAATAGAAAATTGTCCTGATCTAGTATGCCTAACTGAGGAAGGCCTGAAGAGTTTAACTTCACTCTGATTTTTCAATATTGTCCTGATCTATCAATAGAAAAAGTGAATTGAGCATTTCACAACATCGAATATAGAAAAATCAGAGTGAAGTAAAATGAAAAAGAAAAACTAAAAACAGAAGAGACAGAAGAAAAATTAAAAAAAGAGAGGAGATGAACAATTTTTTAGTTAAGGTTTAGGATTTAAAAATTTTAATTAATTAAATTTATTTAATTAAAAAATTATTTTCATCCCATTTGAAAATCCAAGTTGGCACTTAAATTTTAGTTGGACTGCCACATAGGATTACCGTTAGGGAGATAACGAAACTTAACGGTAGGGTGATCACTTTGTAATAAAATAATAGCATAAGTGACAAAATATAATATTTTAAACATAAGTGACTAAAATGTAATATAAGGCAAACAAAAGTGACTATTTTGGAGATTACCCTAATTTTTTATATTAGTTTTCATTTTAAAATATAATATATTAAATGCACTAAAAACACTAAAATAAAATTTTCTAACACATTAAAAAGTATTTATATTAAAAACTACCATAAATATAATAAATATTTTGTTATATTAAAAGATACAAATAAATAAAATAAATATTTTATTAAAAATTTTAAATTGTAATTTAGTTGGGTAAGGTTTTTTAGGTTTTAGGTAATGGGTTTAATTGTTATTATGTTAGTGATTATAAATATATATATATATATATATTATTATTTAACATATATAATTAATATAATAATTTTATAACATAATATATTTGAGCCGGGCCACGGGCTTTAAATTTTACTCAAACTTATTTTTCGAGTCTCATATTTTTATTCAAATCTTTCTAGTTTTCAGGTGAGCTTTCAAGGCTGGACAGATAATCCAACCTGTCGAAACCATTTTTTTGAAAACGGGAATCGACTTTGAAAATTAAAACGGGAGTCGCTACCGATCTTTATTTGGTGTGATCAGATCACCTTTGTTTTAACAAAACTAAAATGGCATTTTGGTCTACGAATTTCAAGAGAACAAGTTCGGGAGTCAGTTACGTGCGAGGAAGGATTAGCACCCCCGACACGCCCAAAAATTGGTACCGAATTGATTGGTTAGTGTCTTAATGTCGAAAATTAAAAATTTTAAAATAATTTTTGACATACGATCCCTTTTTATGAATGTTTGGATAACTCGAAGTGGATATTAAGATTCTCTTGTTCCGAAGAAATGAAATAGCACATCCTGCACGTAGGACACGACATTTCAAACCCTCGATACCAAAATCATCTCATGATTTCCAAAACTTATACATTGAAATTATAAAAAGGATATTTGGTCGTTCAGTCAAACGATAAATCGAAACCCAACACCTAGGGCACAATTTCTCGAAATTTTCAAACACGAAATATTGCCTTATTTGCAAAAAAAATCTTATCTCGAGGTAATACGATGTCATATCCAGTGAGTTAGGACACAACACCTCAAATCTCAGAGAATAAGCATTTTATTTAAAACTCATATTATGATTAAAAAATATGCCATTATTTAGGTTAAACGAGAAAAATCGAAACCCAGTAAGTTAGGGCCCGATCTCTTGAATTTCCCAAACACGGAATATTTCCTTTATTAGAGAATTTTCTTTTTATGAAATAATAGCAAATATGAAATTTAAAACGATGTGTATTTATTTAGGTTAAAATAAAGTGATTTATTGGATAAATGTATTGGGGTTTAATTTGAGGCAAAGATATGGAATGAAGTATATATATATGTATAAAACGTTTACATAAAATAGTATCTAAAAATGTGAAAATACAGTTACCTAAATTAAAATAAACGAGTAAGCAAATGATACAAATAATTAATACAAACATTACAAAAGACATCAATGATATGATAAAAATAAAAAAATTTAAAAAATAATTACTAGACTCAAAATATGCAAGTAAATAAGCCGAATAAAAAAAAACTATAAAATAAATCTAAACAAATTACCTAATTAAAATCAAAGTAAAATAAAAAGGATAATTTACAAATAAAATAAAATACTAATAATAAAATAAGGACCCATGTATAACACGCGTGAATTTATAGGGACCAAGACTGAAATTATCCCTAATCTTGAAGCACTGCGTTGAGACATGGGCTAAAGTGTAAGAACTTACAAATATTAGGGAACATTTAAAAAATAAACAAAGTACCAACAGAAGTCAATTGAAAATTGACGCGAAAGAGAAGGACCAAATGCGTCATTAGCCCATTTGAAACAAAAGAATGCGGATCCAATCTTTTGGATTGGGTCAACAAGCGTGGGTCCCCTCTTTTAAACTCCATCATTTTAAAATTTGTTGCTAAGCTTTAATTCCCATTTATTTTCTTTTTAAAACCCAGCAACCTTTCATTCTTTTTTTTTTTTAAAAACAGAAGTTTTAACCCCTTGCCCTAGGGTTTGATTCAACATGCAGCCGCCTAAACCATCATTTATTTGATGGCTGACTGTGCGTCAATGGCGACCGGGCCTTGTCAACGGAGGACACGCCCACAGAGATCGGGTAAACACACGCCTTCTCCCTTTTTCTTTTTTTAAAAGAAAAAACTTAAAATCTTGTGCTATTCTACCAAAACCAAAGCAAAATCGATGAAAATAATAATAAAAAGCATTTCTAGCCCGAATCTCCATATTTTCGAGACATGTGGGCTTTCATCGGTGTTGTTTCAAACACGCCTTCGTTTTCCATGGTAAAAAAAATCACAAGTAGATCGAAAATAAAGAAAAATGTGAAATCACCTTTGAATGACTTTTTGATTTCTTTTTGCTATTCAAGATCTTGGTATTGTGTCTTTTTTCTTATTTCCGTAAAAACTTACAACGGCTATTACATGGCTTTATAGCCGAATGTTCCAAAGAAAAGTACAAAATTTTGTTTCTTCTATTGGCTCTTGCTCTGTTCTTCTTAGTTGTTTTGTTTCCTTCTTGCAGTCTGAGTCTGTTGGCATGCGTCTGAGGTGTGGGCGTGGCGTACGAGGGCTGTGGAGGTATGGGACTGCTGTAGTGGGGGTATGGGGCCGCTGTAGTGGAGGTATGGGGCTGCTTCATTGTTGCGGCGCAAAACAAAAAGAGGGGGGGACCTAGGGTTGCTGAAATGTTTTGTGTGTTGGGCTAGGTGGGCTTTAGGGTTTTTGTATTATTTGGGTCATTTAGTTTTGGGTTTGGGCCTTTCAATGTGGAAATTGGGCCTGTTTTGAATATTTTGGGCTGTTTAACATTGTAAATGGACTTAAATTTTGGCTATGTGGATTTTATTTTTGCTTGGGCTAAAAATTGACCATTACAGCTGCCCCTCTTTGCTCATTGTCGTGTAACGAGAATGGAGCAAAGACTCCAAAATGGCCAATTTTGCTTAGTCTCACTGAATCTTAACTTCTTGGTACTTCTTTTCTTCTAATAGCCTCGTTTCATCCCACTGCATCTTTAGGGGCATAGGAATTGTTGCTTTGATTCACTCTACTGCAACTTCGGAGATTTAAGGAGAAGAGATTTGTAGCCTCGATCTTCTCTTCACTGTAACTTTAGGGATATAAAATTTGTATCTTCGATTAACTCTAATCTTTATTTTTTACTCGGCATGTGATCCTGAGCTCAACTCATTTCTCGTAATATGAATTGACTTTTTAAAAACAGACATTAAAACAGAAATAGCTCAGCATGTGAGCTAAGGCTCAACTCACCTCTCGCAATATGAGTTGGTTTTTTTGAAACTTAATTTGAAAAGCAGATTTTGAAAATACCTCGACATGTGACCCGAGGCTCAACTCACCTCTTGCAATATGAGTTGATTTTTTGAAAAACAGAATTTGAAAAGCATAAATTGAAAAAACGAAAATTGAAAATACCTCAGCGTGCGAGCCGAGGCTTAACTCACCTTTCGCAATATGAGTTGATTTTTTTTTGAAAAGCAGAACTTGAAAATACCTCAGCGTGTAAACCAAGGCTCAACTCACCTCTCGCAATATGAGTTAAGTTTTTTGAGAAGCAGAAATTGAAAAAAACATCTATTGAAAATACCTCGGCGTATGACCTGAGGCTTAACTCACCTTTCGCAATATGAGTTGATTTTTGAAACATAAATTGAAAATACCTCGCTATGTGACCCGAGGCTCAATTCACCTCTAGCAATATGAATTGATCTTTGAAAACATAAATTGAAAATACCTCGCTATGCGCCCCGAGGCTCAATTCACCTTTAGCAATATGAATTGATTTTTGAAAACATAAATTGAAAAACAGAAATCGAAAATACCTCAGCATGTCCTGAGGCTCAACTCACCTCTCGCAGTATGAGTTGATTTTGACAAACAGTAATTGAAAATACCTCAGCGTGCCCCGAGGCTCAACTCACCTCTCGCAATATGAGTTGATTTTTTTGACAAACAGTAATTGAAAATACCTCAGTGTGCCCCGAGGCTCAACTCACCTCCTGAAGTATGAGTTGATTTTTGACAAACAGTAATTGAAAATACCTCAGCGTGCCCCGAGGCTCAACTCACTTCCCGCAATATGAGTTGATTTTTGACAAACAGTAATTGAAAGTAGAATTTGAAAATACCTTGGCGTGCCCCGAGGTTCAACTCACCTCTCGCAATTATGAGTTAATTTTTTGAAAACAGAAATGAAACATCCACATACCAAAAGATGTCATCTGGTGGAGCTCAGGTGTTTTTTCCTTGATTCAGTATAACTATCATTGCATTTTCTTGCTCCGCTGGAGTACCTGTATATGTCATTCATGATGTTATCATGATATGCACATGTTTGTCTTAAATGCCTTTATGCCTACATGATTATGTTATGAGCTTTAGGCATGTTTGTCATATATCCCTTTTTCGTCACGATTTTTTATGATCCGCGTTCATTGCTTCGACTCTTGACTTTCTCTTCAGTACCCGCACCCGTCCTCAAGCTTCACGAATAATCTGTATTTCTCAGATATCACTCTTTTGCCCCTGGTTGAGCTTTGTCCTTGCGTTGAGGCTCTTGTACTTATCAAATTCTTACCCGGGTAATGCTTAACATTTCTTTTGTTTAGAGTATGTCATTTCACTATTTATCATGTAAATGAACCACATAATGAGATGCATAAAAATGGTCAGGTAGGGATAAAAGGATACCTCACATTTATTCATTTCAAATGTAGCAAACAAAGAAAGTTAACCAATGATAGTAAAAGAGTGTCATAAAGAGAAAAGGGATTGCATTCAACGAATACAAATGCTCTAGATATTCAATGCATGAACTCTTCCACGTTCCTCAATCAAGAATCTTTCCGAGCATGGCTTCTTGCGTAGAAGATTTCGAGCTTTCAGAAAAGCTTCAAATACTGTAGTCTCACTATTTGACCCACCGTTTAAAACGCCTTACTTTTTAAGCCAGTGCTTGCTTCATTAGAACGGTTTTCATCCTAATCTTTTGTGTTAATCAAGACGCCCTTTTCGGGTTTTCGCCTTGATCACCCTTTTTGTTTTTTTTTTTTGTTTTTTTAGGCATAATATTTCTTCACAGCATCTGAGTTCACTGGATTCGGTGACTCCTTCCCATCCATCTCAGTGAGAATCAAAGCTCTACCCAATAATGCCTTCTTTACGACGTATGGTCCTTCCCAATTTGGTGCATATTTTCCTCGCAGGTCTCTTTGTATTGGGAGAATCTTTCTCAGTACGAGTTCTCCTTCGTGGAATTCTCTTGGCCGTACCTTCTTATCATGAGCCGCGATCATTCTCTTCTGGTACATCTGTCCATGACAAATTGCCTTTAAATGTTTTTCTTCGATGAGGTTTAACTGGTCATATCGAGCTCGAACCCATTCTGCTTCCTCTAATTTTGACTCCATTAAGACTCGTAGAGAGGGGATCTCAACTTCGATAGGTAGCACAGCTTCCATTCCATAGACTAGAGAGAAAGGAGTTGCCCTCATAGATGTCCGTACAGATGTGCGATATGCATACAAAGAAAATGGTAGCTTCTCGTGCCAGTCTTTATATGTCTCGGTCATTTTTCCAATAATCTTCTTAATACTCTTGTTGGCCGCTTCAACAACTCCGTTCATCTTTGGGCGATAGGACGAGGAGTTATGATGCTTTATTTGGAATTGCTCACACACTTCTTTCATCATCTTGTTGTTCAAATTCAAGGCGTTGTCTGAAATGATTCTTTCAGGCAAGCCATATCGACAAATGATTTCCTTTTTCAAAAACCTACAAACCGCAGTCTTCGTCACATTGGAAAACGATGCGGCTTCTATCCATTTTGTGAAGTAATCAATAACTACAAAAATGAATCGGTGTCCATTAGAAGCTTTTGGGGAAATTGGCCCTATAACATCCATGCCCCACATAGAAAAAGGCTACGGAGAAGTCATGACGTGAAGGGGCAAAGGGGATACATGAATTTTATCACCATAAATTTGACATTTGTGGCATTTTCGTGTGAAATTAATGCAGTCGCTTTCCATCATCAGCCAGTAATATCCGAGTCTCATAATCTTCCTGGCCATAGTGAAACCATTGGCATGTGTCCCGCAAATTCCCTCATGGACATCTTTAAGTATTTTTCTGGCTTCAACAGCATCTACGCATCTCAAGAGCACCTGATATTTTCCTCTTTTGTACAGGATGCCCCCATCAAGAACGAATCCTGCTGCCATTCTTCTGATTGTTCTTTTGTTGTTCTCGTTTGCTTGTTCGGGATACTTTTGATTCTTGATATATTCTAAGACATCATGGAACCATGGCCGTCCATCTGGCTCTTTTTCAATGCTGAAACAATGTGCAGGAACTTCATATATGCTCATTTGAAGAGGCATTATTTCTGTTTCTCTATTTGCTTTGAACATTGAAGCCAAAGTGGCCAGGGCATCAGCCAATTGGTTTTCTTCTCGTGGGAGGTAATTAAAAGTTATTTCTTCGAATTCTTTAATCAACTCTGCCACTAGATTACTGTATTTAACCAATTTCGAGTCTCTCACTTCCCAATCTCCACGGATTTGGTAAATCACCAAGGCTGAGTCTCCGTATACCTCTAAAGTTTTGACATTTCGTTCAATAGTTGCACGAAGTCCCATAATACATGCCTCATATTCCGCTATGTTATTGGTACAGAAGAAATTCAGCCTGGCAGTGAGTGGGTAATGGTTCCCTTCTGGCGATACTAAGACTGCTCCAATCCCATGCCCCAATGCGTTCGATGCACCATCAAAGCTCATCTTCCATGACTTCTTTTTTGATAACTTGCCCTCTTTTTCTGTAATGCATATCAAATCTTCATCCAGGAATTCAAATCTCAATGGCTCATATTCATCCATTGTTCGGGTCGCCAAAAAGTCAGCTATTGCGCTTTCTTTTATTGACTTTTAACTCACATAGACGATGTCGTACTCCGATAGTAAGATTTGCCACCGTGCCATTCTTCTTGAGAGTGCAGGTGATTCCATCATGTATTTTATTGGGTCCAGCTTTGAAATTAACCATGTTGTATGATACAACATATATTGCCTAAGTCTCCGAGCTACCCAAACCAGAGCGCAACAGTACTATTCAATAGACGAATACTTTGCCTTGTATTTAGTGAACTTTTTGCTGAGGTAGTAGATCGCCTTTTCTTTCTTTCCTGACTCGTCATGCTACCCCAGTACGCAACCCATTGAATTTTCGAACACTGTCAGATACAAAATTAATGGTCTTCCCGGAGTTGGCGGTACTAGCACTGAAGGACTAAACAAATATTGTTTTATCTTATCAAAGGCCACCTGGCATTCCTGATTCCATTCTCTCGGGTTATATTTTCGAAGAAGCCGAAAGATTGGGTCGCATTGGTTGGTCAGTTGAGCGATGAATCGGGCGATGTAGTTTAACCTCCCTAAAAATCCTCTGACTTCCTTTTGCGTGCGCGGAGGTGGTAACTCTTGAATAGATTTTATTTTATCTGGATCAACCTCGATACCTCTTTTACTGACAATGAAGCCCAGAAATTTTCCCGAGGTAGCCCCAAACATACATTTGGCAGGATTGAGCTTTAGCTGGAACTTTCTCAATCTATCAAACAACTTTTTCAGGTTCACTACATGCTCTTCTTCCCCTCGAGATTTAGCAATCATATCGTCGACGTAGACCTCTATTTCTTTATGCATCATGTCATAGAATAACGTCACCATAGCCCTCTGATATGTTGCCCTGGTATTCTTTAGCCCAAATGGCATTACCTTATAGCAGAATGTTCCCTACATTGTTACGAAGGTAGTTTTCTCTATAACCTTAGGGACCATCTTGATCTGATTATACCTTGAGAATCCGTCCATAAAAGAAAACAATGAATGTTCTGTTGTGTTATCCACCAACGTATCAATGTGTGGTAAGGGAAAATTATCTTTAGGACTTGCTCGATTCAAGTCACGATAATCCACGCACATTCGTATTTTACCGTCTTTCTTTGGTACCGGGACTATGTTAGCCATCCATTCTGGATATTTGGAGGCTTGTAGAAAGTCAGCATCAAATTGCTTCTTGACTTCCTCTTTTATCTTCAACAACATCTCAGGCCTCATCCGTCTTAGCTTTTGTTGAATGGGTTTGCATTCTGGCTTTAATGGGAGCTTATGGACCACTACATCTTCATCCAATCCTGGCATGTCCTGATATGACCATGCGAATACATCTTTGTTCTCACAGAGCAAAGCAATCAAATTATGCCTGGTGCCCCCTGAAATAGAAGTCCCAATCTTCACTTCTTGCTTCCTTTCTTCAGTTCCCAGATTTATTGTTTCAATAGATTCTTGATGAGGTAAAATCTGTTTATCTTCTTGTTCCACCATTCTTAGCAAGTCAGGAGACGGGACATAGTCTTCAGCATTTTCTTATGCTTCGAATTCTCCTAAACAAACAGCCTTCTCAAAATTGATTTCAGGACTCGTAACGGGTTTGTTCATGCTGTTGACATCTGAGCACCTGAAAGTTGAATGAAAAAGAAAACTATAGAGGGGCATCCAAGTATTGGAACCAACAAACGAAATGTTATGGCATGGCATGAGGCAAATGTAAGGATTGGCTATGAAATGAGAAAACGATTATGAAATTAGTGATAATGTGAAAGATTATGACAAAATGCATCTTCATTGATATTCATTTGAATGATAAAGAGCGAATGCAGGCTCTTACAAAAGAATTCTATTATATCTAAGGACATAACAGAATGTTAACGTTTGAGCATTACTCTGAAGACTTATAAACTACAAGAAGATCCACAGCAGTCCAATTGTTCAACCTGAAACCCAGGGGATAAGGGCGTATCCTTGAGACGTCTTTACTTGCGTTAGCTCCTTTGTCAATGGCATTTATACTGACATTCTAAAGACCCCTTTCAATTAATAACAGCGTGATTTGTATATTATCCTGTCTGGGGTATATCATTCCCGCAGACGTAAATGTTCTTGACAAAAGAGGGAATTCCATAGGCTCCCATTCTGGTTCTCAGCCTAAGGTTCTCGCGATCCTTCTTTTCTGATCTTTCTTCTACTGCCTTCTTCTTTGACGCATGTCTGGCTGGAAACCTAAACTGTATCGGGCCTTGTGGTGTACTGGCCTTAGAGCCCTAACTATTCCTTGCAGATATCTCCCTAAACCTCTTCTTACTCGAGCTCCTCTTCCTATAGTCAACTTGATACCCATCCTGGTATTTCTCGACAGTTTTGGCTCGGGAATTTTGTTTCCCTCAGCGACAAATGTGGTATTCACAAACTCAAGGGATCGGAAGGAGCATTCTATAGCATCTTTACTTACTTCAATGTATGGTGCGTCAGTAGAAATAGATGCTACAATGTCTTCTTTTCCCTCAACAGTGACCAAACAGCCATCCATGATAAATTTCACCTTTTGATGGAAGGATGATGGGACCGCTCCGGCGGAATGGATCCAGGGTCTTCCCAAAAGGCGGTTATATGATGGTGTAATATCCATAACTTGGAACTCGACATCGTATATGTAGGGACCTACTTCTAGAGGGATCTTGATTTTTCCCATGACCTCTCGTCTTGTTCCATCGAATGTCCTTACTGTGGAATGGGAAGGCCTTAGGTAGGACAAATCCATTGGAATCCTGAAAAGTGTGGCCAAAGGCATAACGTTGAGTGCCGATCCATTGTCGATAAGCACATTTGGTATTATGTAACCCCTGCAGTGGGTTGTGATATGCAATGCTTTCACAGAGCCTCTACCATTGGACGGTATTTCATCATTACTAAAAGAAATGAAACTATCTGCGTTTAAATTATTCACCCATCTGTCAAGCTTTTCAACGGATATATTGTTTGCCACGTAAGCTTGATTCAACACCTTTAACAAGGCGTTCCGGTGGGGTTCTAAATTTAATAGTAGAGGCAATATCGAGACTCGTGTTGGCTGCTTGCTCAATTGTTCCACCACGTTATACTCACTATGTTTGATAAACTTTAAGTATTCCCGTGTTTCTTCCTCATCCACCGGCTCTTTAGTTTTTTGTTGCTCGGGCGGAGTTTCGTGCTTAGTTTCAGCCTTATACATCGGTGCCTTTCCTTTTTGTTTCAAATCACTATTCTTCTTCACTGGTTCGACTTCTTTCGAATAACATCTCCCACTGCAAGTGAAATGACCTACTTCTCCAACGTTTCCAGTTACAGCTTTGGATTTTTCGTCTTCAGGTGTAACGATATTGACGTCGTATTTCCATGGTACTGCTTTATTATCCTTGTAGGGGAAAGGAAATGGTACTTCAATTATCATTTTTGGTTTCACCGGTTCCTTTCTTGCATCGTAATAAATTACGAATGGTCGATCGGCGCTATACGGAAAACCTGACGATTGATTGTCAGAGGCACATACTTCTCTCTCATTAGCCTCTCCTTCATTAATGATCTCAATCTCCTTATTATCTATCCGGTCTTGAAGTAACCTTTTAAATTCCTTTTGAAGGCAAGGCAGTTTTCCGTAGAGTGTCCCTGGTTCCCGGCGTGGTACACACAACTAGCGTTTGGGTCGTACCATTTCGGGTGTGGAGGCCTCAAAGGTGCTATATAATGCGGGGATATCAATTGTTTCTCCAAAAGTTTTGGGTACAGTTCCCCATATGACACAGGAATAGGGGTAAATTGTGGTCTCTCAGAATTGGGTTTTGCTGGCCTTTGCTCGTTTTTGGGTTGACCTTGGGTGGGTATTGTATTTGGTGGGAATATGACGGTTGGTCTCGGGTTACTTGTGGCGTAAACGGGGTAAGAAGAGTAAAGAGGCGGTGTTTGGTAGTAAGGGGTTTGAGGAGGATAATAGAAATTCACAGGTGGATAATTTCGAGGTCGGGGTTGGTTTGGATACGGATTAGGAGTATAACGGCTTCTCATTCCCACCATGTGGGTTTCTAGTTCTTTCTTCTTCATGGGGGCTACCCTTCTTGAACTTTCTTGACCTTCCATTCTACCGCTCTTGACGGCATTCTCTATAAGCTCACCGGATATTAAAATATCCGCGAAGTCCTTAATGGCGCTTCCCACTAGTTTGTCATAAAACGGCGTCTTTAAGGTGTTGATAAAAATGACGGTTATCTCCGTTTTTGTTAGTGGGGGTTCCACTTGGGCTGAGACGTCCCTCCATCTCTGCGCATACTGTCTAAAAGTTTCTGACGGCTTTTTCTCCATCATTTGTAAAGTCATCCAATCAGGCACCATATCTGATACATGCTTGTACTGCTCAAAGAATGTCGATGCCAAGTCTTTCCAAGATCGGATCCTTTCCTTACTGAGCTGGTTGTACCACCGAAGAACCGATCCTACTAGACTATCTTGAAAACAATGTACAAGTAGCTTATCTTCGTTCACGTAACCGGTCATTTTTCGGCAAAACATGACAAGATGTGCTTTTGGACATCTTGTCCCATCGTACTTTTCGAAATTAGGCACCTTGAACTTCGGAGGCAGGATTAGGTTAGGTACCAAACTGAGTTCTTTAGCACCTAGTACAGAGAAGACTTCAGTGCATTCTATTTCCTTAAGTCTTTCCTCCAAGCTCCTATACCTCTCTTGAGCCTCGTGATCATCTATTTTCAACTTGGCTATTTCAGTCGGATCATTTCAATCTGGAACTACAGGATTGGCAGGGGTTGCTCCGGGATTTGACAGAAATGTTCATTGCCCTAGATGAGCAAATGACATAGGTCGTTGTTCCAAGCCTGTGGATTCCCCTTGAGTATACCCTCTTTGTGCTACGTGGGCATGTGGTGGAGTGAATCCTGAGGGATAGAGTGGACCCTAGTCATGATTAATTCTTGATTGAGGGTCCACACTGTCGGGGTTCTGCATGGGTCCTTTTTCTTTGACCAAAACTGACATCATCTCCATCACTCTAGCCATTTGATCCTTCTGTTCAAGTGATTCCTCTTGAGATCTTACTATCAAATCTCTCGTTTCTTGCTGTGACTTAGCCAGTTGTTCTTGTAATTCCCTCTGGACTCTTTCCATCCTTTCGATTCTTTCATTGAACTCAGCCTCCATTGCTCTAGCTTGTCGACACGTTTTATACGAATGGCGTGGTTCCAGATTTGAAGTGTTGTAATTGCGAATTATATGATTCTAACCTTAGCGAATAATTATGGGATATGTATAATGAACGAATAAATGTACAATGAATGCCAATCATGAAAGAAATGCAAGAAATTGTTGTTGATTTCAAGATAGTCCCTATTTAGGCATTTCATTAATCAAAAGAGTCTATTACAAAGCGTTTTGGTCACTTTTGTAATTGACTCCTTCATCAGAAACCCGTTTTTAGCAACCAATCTCTAATCGACATATTCCTAACAAGATGCCTAGTCGTTTGACTTTTGTCTGTTCCCATGTTAATTGAAATAATTTTACCTAATTAGGGTCCTTTTTGTGAAAATCTAATGCATGTGATGAAATGCAATGCAAATGCAAGGGATGAATGCAAAAAGAAAGAGAGGCGTTAATTATGAATTCAATTCCATTAGAACAACTTTTCGAAAAAACAAATTTCTTTACATAAAGCGGATTACATATGCGGCCTTGCCCTCATATTCCAAACGAAGACACCGATCTTTTTCTTCATATCCGGATGCTATGGTCAAATCTTACGAATTTTTCAAAAGATGTCTCTATTATCTTCTTTCTGCTCGATCTGGATCGTGACCCGTTACTCATTTATCCCTACGATACTCGTTAGCTTCTTTAAGACATGACGGCTTGAATCCTCAGGTGATGAATCAAAGTCGTGTATTTCTTCATGAACTATCAGCCTTCTCTTGTTGTTTACTCGGACCATATTCAGACAACCGCGTTATAATCTACTTTATCAAGAAATTTGTTTTCTTATGACAAACTGTTCTATTTAGTAATCAAATATGAATCAACACCTCCTTTCTATGATGATGTAATACAATGCAGTTATAACAAAACAAAACTCGTTAGTACCAGAGAAATAAATAACAGAGAAAGTACCTATTCGGGTGACCACTAAATTTGGGTGTGGGTTTACCTAAGGGTGAGCTCCTAGGGTTCTCTATATGTGGTTCAGTTCTAGAGAAAGGGTACCTGAACTAGCAGATTCCTCAACCCTCACCCATTATAGGCTCATATGGATCAAGTTCGGCTCAGGGGAATACATTTCCCTATGCCCATGCGGAGGTGAAAACCTCATGAAGACATAAGTACGGATGTATTCCGGAAGCGATCCCCTAGCCCATGCGGTGGTGAAAACCTCACGAAGGCATAGTTTCTCACTCCCACTTAAAAGGTGTGACCACAACGGTCATGCGATATGTAATGCGAGGGGACATAAAAACATAGAACTAAAAAAAATATGAATAACATGATGAAAACCATAAAACCCACGAGATGCAATAAAAGTATCGTATGTTAAAAACCAAATTTTAAATTTTCAACAAAAAGACAGAAAATGATCAATTTTACGGCTTGACTCTCTTTGGTCCCCAGTGGAGTCGCCAAGCTGTCGAAACCATTTTTTTGAAAATGGGAATCGACTTTGAAAATTAAAACGAGAGTTGCCACCGATTTTTATTTGGTGTGATCGGATCCCCTTTGTTTTAACAAAACTAAAATGGCATTTTGGTCTACGAATTTCAAGAGAACAAGTTCGGAGTCGATTCGTGCGAGGAAGGATTAGCACCCCCGACACGCCCAAAAATTGGTACCGAATTGATTGGTTAGTGTCTTAATGTCGAAAATTAAAAATTTTAAAATAATTTTTGACATATGATCCCTTTTTATGAATGTTTGGATAACTTGAAGTGGATATTAAGATTCTCTTATTCCGAAGAAATGAAATATCACATCCAGCACCTAGGACACGACATTTCAAACCCTCGATACCAAAATCATCTCATGATTTCCAAAACTTATACATTGAAATTATAAAAAGGATATTTGGTCGTTCGGTCAAACGATAAATCGAAACCCAACACCTAGGGCACAATTTCTTGAAATTTTTAAACACGAAATATTGCCTTATTTGCAAAAAAAATCTTATCTCGAGGTAATAAGATGTCATATCCAGTGAGTTAGGACACAACACCTCAAATCTCAGAGAGTGAGCATTTTATTTAAAACTCATATTATGATTAAAAAATATGCCGTTATTTAGGTTAAACGAGAAAAATCGAAACCCAGTAAGTTAGTGCCCGATCTCTCGAATTTCCCAAACACGGAATATTGCCTTTATTAGAGAATTTTCTTTTTATGAAATAATAGCAAATATGAAATTTAAAATGATGTGTATTTATTTAGGTTAAAATAAAGTGATTTATTGGATAAATGTATTGGGGTTTAATTTGAGGCAAAGATATGGAATGAAGTATATATATATGTATAAAACGTTTACATAAAATAGTATCTAAAAATGTGAAAATATAGTTACCTAAATTAAAATAAGCGAGTAAGCAAATGATACAAATAATTAATACAAACATTACAAAAGACATCAATGATATGATAAAAATAAAAAAATTTAAAAATAATTACTAGACTCAAAATATGCAAGTAAATAAGCTAGAATAAAAAAAACTATAAAATGAATCTAAACAAATTACTTAATTAAAATCAAAGTAAAATAAAAAGGATAATTTACAAATAAAATAAATTACTAATAATAAAATAAAGACCCATGTATAACACGCGTGAATTTATAGGGACCAAGACTGAAATTATCCCTAATCTCGAAACACTGCGTTGAGACATGGGCTAAAGTGTAAGAACTTACAAATATTAGGGAACATTTAAAAAATAAACAAAGTACCAACAGAAGTCAATTGAAAATTGACGCGAAAGAGAAGGACCAAATGCGCCATTAGCCCATTTGAAACAAAGAATGCGGATCCAATCTTTTGGATTGGGTCAACATGCGTGGGTCCCCTCCTTTAAACTCCATCATTTCCAAATCTGTTGCTAAGCTTTAATTCCCATTTATTTCCTTTTCAAAACCCAGCAACCTTTCATTCTCTTTTTTTTTTTTAAAAAACAGAAGCTTTAACCCCTTCCCCTAGGGTTTGATTCAACATGCAGCCGCCTAAACCATCATTTATTTGATGGCTGACTGTGCGTCAATGGCGACCGGACCTTGTCAACGGAGGACACGCCCACGGAGATCGGGTAAACACACGCTTTCTCCCTTTTTTTCTTTTTTTTTTTAAAAGAAAAAAACTCAAAATCTTGTGCTATTCTACCAAAAAACAAAGCAAAATCTGATGAAAATAATAATAAAAACAGCCCTAGCCTGAATCTCCATATTTTTGAGACATGTGGGCTTTCATCGGTGTTGTTTCAAACACGCCTTTCGTTTTCCATCCTAAAAAAAAAATCAAGAGTAGATCGAAAATAAAAAAAAATGTGAAATCACCTTTGAATGACTTTTTTTATTTTTTTTTGCTATTCAGTATGCGAGTATTGTGTCTGTTTTTTCTTATTGCCCGTAAAAAACTTACAATGGCTATTACATGGCTTTATAGCCGAATGTTCCAAAGAAAAGTACAAAAATTTTGTTTCTTCTATTGGCTACTGCTCTGTTACTGCCGTTGTTTTGTTTCCTTCTTGCAGGTACAGAGTTTGTTGGCATGCGTATGGGGTGTGGGCGTGGCGTACGAGGGCTGTGGAGGTATGAGACTGCTGTAGTGGGGGTATGGGGCCGCTGTAGTGGAGGTATGGGGCTGCTTCATGGTTGCAGTGCAAAACAAAAAGAGGGGGGGACCTAGGGTTGCTGAAATGTTTTGTGTGTTGGGTGGGCTTTAGGGTTTTTGTATTATTTGGGTCATTTAGTTTTGGGTTTGGGCTTTTCGATGTGGAAATTGGGCCTGTTTTGATTTTTGGACTGTTTAACATTGTAAATGGATTTGAATTTTAGTTATGTGAATTTTATTTTTGCTTGGGCAAAAAATTGGCCATTACACAACCCATGAATAAGTTTAATTAGAAAGGGTAACTATACAGTAGACATGGCTATAAAATTAACAATACCAAAAAATAAATGTATTTTTATTGTTTCTGAATCACCTTAATATATCTTCAAAAAATATTTCTTTTTTTCCTTCAAAAATTCTTTTTTGTTTTTATAGTATATATAGATTTATATACACAAACTGAAGTAGAAAAGGAGAACATTTATTTTATTATATTTAATACATATTTCCAAATTTTTGTAAGCCTTTTAAAATAAGTAAAGTTAGAATAATGTTTTAAATAATTGTTATTTAATCTATTTACTCTTAGGTTAAATCACATTAAAATATTCTTTACTCTCTTTATATATGTGTATTTACATTTAATTTTAAACACTTCATTTCTTTTATATCTTACCTTTCTATCTTACTTTGATTCTGCAACTTACTTTTTTTTTTATTTAAAAATCACTATTAAATAAGCTTTTACTCCAAATGGAGGAGTTAATATTGTCCCTTTTACATTTATTATTATATTTTATTTTATTTTAAATGCCATTTATTATTACTCTAAAAAATGTCACTTTTTATTAATTGTTTTCATTTTTTTTATTTTGAAAGTTATATTTTCTATTTTTATTATTTAATTTTCTTTGTTTCACTTTTTAAAGTTACATTTTGTGCCTTTATTATTATTATTTTTTTGTTAGTTGCCTTTCATTCTCTTTTTAATTATTTTGGGAGTTACAATTTCTGGTTTTTCTTTTTTGAAGTATATATATTTGGTTTTTATAGACAACGCTCAAAATATTTATAAGATTATTTTAGTATCATCATGCATAAAGCAACTATCTATCCTTTATTAATTAAGAATTTCTTCAGGGGTTCCTGGAAAACTATCGGAATATAAGGGTATATTTTCATTGTCCCTGCCAACATATGAGCAACTACATTAACTTTTCTTGAAATTTTCTTAATGATCACCTTCCACTACCTTCTACAAAGCTCAAGAATCCTCGAAGTGAGATTCTTATACAATTGCCCATACGACCTATCTAGAATGACTTCCACGACTTTTTGTTTTTAATTCTTATAAAAGATACAATCTTTTTTTCACATAGATATTGCTTTCAAATCTTTTAATTTTTCAGTTCTTTTTAATTTTGTCGTTAAATCTATGAAGTCACATTATATCTTTAAAACAATATGGATTCTATCATTTTGGACATTATATTCGAGAATTTAAAGTATGTTGATGCTTGGTATTTTTACTTTTAAATCACTAATCTATTTGACTAGATATTTTCCCTGTCTACCTCAATGTTCATACTACATAATGGAGAAAATCTACAACCGACACCGATGAGAGTTTTAACATAACAAAAGATGTTAAGTGTAGAAGCCCAAATTACTTGGGCCCGATTACATTAAAATCCAACCAAACCTCTAAACCCACTAAAACCCTTAACCCATGACTCATTTACATCTACCAAAACTCATTACAAAACCTAAACATTAAACCTAATTCAAAAGCCCATTAAGCCCCCCCAAAAAAACTAAGAAACCCTAGCCACCTAGCTACTTTCCCACTTGTCCCATTTTTCCTCCCATTTTTGATATCCATTGTCTGCCACCATCACCTACAAAATAGAAAAAGAAATAATAGAAAATCATGTAAAAGATGACTATAAAAGGCCATTTAAAAATCATGTAAGGGGAGGGGGAATTTTGATCAATACAAAGAATTTATCTTCATTTTTGCATCAATATTAGTAGATTAAAACCAAGAAAGAAAGTGGATAGCGTCGAATACAAACCAAAAATCTCGAAATCGAAGCTAAAAATACCTAAAGGTGATTTTATCTTATTTATTATTTTACTCTTATTTTTATTTTTATTTTATTTTTCCCTTTTTGAATCTATTAATCTATATATATACATCATAATAAAAAAAATAAAAAAAATATATATACAAAACAAATATTAAAAAAAAAATTACCTTCACGCTGGTGGCGACGCGGCCAGAGACAATGGCCGACAGTCGAGACGGTGACCGGTTTTGTGGCCGAAAATCACCTCACCCCTCTCCCTCTCTCTCTTTTTTTTCTGCTTTTCAAGTGCAAGAATGAATTTTTTTTGAAGAAAAAAGTGCCTTTTATAGCCCCCCCAAACGACGTCGTTTTGGGGTTGGCCATTAAATCCCAAAACGACGTCGTTTTGACTTGGACCGGTTCGACCCGACCCGACCCGCCTAGGATCCGCGTTTTTTTTAAGGAAGGGCTAATTCGCTTTTCGCCCTTCCGCTTTTTATTGTTTTGCAATTAAGTCATTATTCATTTTTTTTATTTGGCCCCGAAATTTGTCGCGATTTTCAATTTAGTCCCCGCTAATGTGCTGAGTTTTGATGGGAAGGAATATTTGTTGTTTTGGCCCCCCACTATTTCCGCGCATGTTCAATATAGTCCTTTCCTTTTATTTTTATTTCAATTTTGCCCCAAATATTTTGTTTTTAGTTCAATTTAATTCTTTTTAGTTACTTTACGATTTAAATTAATTATTTTAGTATTATTATCATATTTCATTTACTTATGTAGTGTGTTAATAATTTTTTTATCATTTCTAATACGTATATATATATTATATGTATTTTATATATATTATGTATATATTTTAATGCCATTAGTTATATATTTCTTATACTATTCCATGTATGTATTTTATATCATCTTATGTATATATTCTTAAATACTATTATATATATATATATATATATATATTTAAAAATACCATATTGTGTATATATTATTGTTACAAATTATTACTATTGCTAGTATTATTATAACTATTATTATATTAGTGTATATTTTATGTACATATGTACATATATATATTTTGTACATATCATTATTTTATATTATTGTTGTAAATTTTTATGTATATATTTTTTATGTACGTTTCCTAATATTTTCTTTTATTGTAGATATTATTATTATTATTACATACTTTTATTATATGCATATATATATGTATTTTTTGTACATATTATTATTTTATATTATTATTACCAAATATATCATTTTTCCTATTTTATTATTAGTACATGATTTGTTTTATTTTTATTTTTTGTAAATATCATTATTATTGTTATTCTAATATTCTAGTATTCTATGCTAATATTTTTCATTAATGATATCATTTTTTTTCGTCCTTTATCTAATTTTAATTTCTCACTTTAGGAATATTTTTCTCATGTTTTAATTAATTTCAAAAATAAGGCAATGTACCGATTTAATATTAAGCCATCGATTTCATCGCTATGTTGGGTGAAATTTGTCGGCTTGTGTTAAAAAACGGGACACCCTTTCTAATAAAAAAAATCAAAAACTAAAAATTTTCATTTTTCAATTGGATCACGAGTAAATGTCAAATTGAATTCGTACTTTTGAAAATCAAGACAATATGAGTTTAACAAGATACAAATTTTGGGCGTCGCAAGGGTGCTAATACCTTCCTCGCGCGTAACCGACTCTCGAACCTAACTTTACTCTGGCTTTTGACGTAGACCTAAATTCGGCCTTCAATTTTGCTCAAGAATAAGTTTTCTTTTCTAAAAAGGATGATTTATTAGGTGTCCGGTCACACCTAGAATAAAGATCGGTGGCGACTCTCTTTTTTAATAAAATTGAAAGTCGATTTTAAAATTTTCAAATAATCGCCTCAATTAGCGACCGAAAGAGAAATTTTTACGTCGCTACATTAAGAAATAAAAATTAAAGTCATTCATTGATATGAAATATTACGTAGGAAAAGACTCAAATTTTAAGCTCAATAACAAGCTTTTTAAGCTATGATTGGAACATTCATTCTTTGTTCAGTGTATTTTATAGAAAAATTAGTGTAAACAATATTAGAGCTAGTAAAATAGGCTCGAGTTTGAAAGTCCATTCGTGCTGATTTGAATCTATAACGATTCGAGTTTGAGAAAATTTGAGCCCGTAATAGATCCAAGTCCAAAAAGTTTCAAGTTCGAAAAAGCTCAAGCTCAAGCTCGTAAGAATCTGAGTTCAAAATTGATTTGACCTAAGCTCGAGATTAATTCAACCCAAAACCCGAAAAAACCTTAATTTATAGTTGAACAACTATAATAGACATTATGACTAATTAATATAATTTTATTATATTACTTAATATATATAAATAAATAATAATTCTTTATTTTATGAAAATATATTAATAGGCATTACATATACATATTAAAATTTTATTAATAGAATAAGTAATTAATAATAAATTCCTATGTTAAATTATAAAGTGAATTTAAAAATATATTTATTTAATATAAAATATTTTAATACTATAATACAATAATATAGTTTATAAATATTACTAAAACTATTAATACATATATAACAATTATTTTATTATATACTAAATGATATAATATTATATAATATAGTAGCAGAGTTAACTTTCAAATATATGAAAAGTATTGGGACTTAAAGCATATTTCAACCAGTTAATAATAAACAATAATATATAAAAAAATTAGGGTAAACTACGTAATTAGTCACTCAACTATTAGCATGTTTCTATTTTGGTCATCCAACTATGAAAGTTTTAAATTTAGTCACTGATATTTTAGATAATTTCTATTTTGGTCACTCACGTTTTAGATCATTTTTATTTGGGTCACACTCCATTAAATGGTAAACGAATGTGATGATGTGGCCTTTTTCTAACCAGTATAATAACACATTTAGCCCTCAATACTTACATACACTATCAATTTGACTCTAATTCTAAATAATTTAATAAATATAACCTTCCACATTTACAAATTCTATCATTTAATACTCAAAGTATCATTAAAATCTAATTAAATAAAAAACTTATACAAATGATTATATCAATATTAAATAAAAATTATATTAATATTAAATAAAATAAAAATTCCACCCCTTCCCAAACCTCCCCGTGCCTCTCCTTCCTCCCTCTCCCTACCGCCTCCCTCCCTCTTTAATAAAATATTATTAAATACAAGTTTATAATTATAATTAGCAATTCATAAAATTTAATTAAAAATTTAATATCTTACTAAAATATTTTTTATTAAATTAGATTTTGAGTTGGGCTTTAACTTTTGAGAATTATAATTGGGAATTGGGTTTTTTTGTTTAAATTTTGTACTTGAAATTTAGCCTATAATTATTTTATTTTGAGTTTAGGCAATAATGAGTATATTATTTGGGTTTGGGCTTAGTATAATATATTTTAATTTTGGAATAAATATTTTAGAAAATGGGTATTAGGTTTATGAATTTAGTAAGAATGATACTATGTTAGTCAATTGTCAATATAATATATTAAGGAACAATAAAATTTTTTATTAATTTAAATAATATCATAGAATAATAAATTTTACATACAACAAGTATTTTAATTGTTTTATATAAAATATCTTTATTAAATATATATAATTTATGTTTTTATAAGACAAAATTGAATTGTGTTGTCATCGTATAAAAGTAAAATAAATTATTACATTCAAAAATAAGATATTTATAACTTATAAAATTCAAAATTATTTGAACCAGCCAGAGGCGGCTTGGCTCAATCCGAGCCCAAATTCGAAAGGAATCCAAGCCCATAAAAGATTCGAGCTCAAAAAAATCCGAAATTTAAGAGAATCTTCTTTAAAATGAAATTAACTAAACAAAACAAGATGGTAATCAAATTAAACACCCTTTAAATACAACTATTTTTCTAATCATCAGTCATGGACTCTCAAGTAATTGATGAGGTTTTAGTCAAAGTCTTGAACATCACTGATGGAGCAAACATAAATGTCCCAGCCTCAACCTCGAACGTCTCAAAATGAAGGAAAAGCTCTACCATCAACACTCTACACAATAACACCACCGAATCTTTCCTAGCACAAGCCTTGTTCTCCGTTGTAGAATCCTCTGTCTCACGCTCATTCGACCAATAAACATACTTCAAAAGCTTCTCTCTGTCCTCCCTAACAAATCTATTAGCGGAAAACACCTCAGGGTTCTCAAAAACCTTGGAATCTTTATTTGCAAATGATTGAAACCAAATAGCATCTTGCCTTTCATGATCTCAAAGGTTGCATCGTGGCTTTGGACAACAAAATCAACCTTGACTTCACTGTATTGGAAAGGAACTGGTGGATTAATCCTTAAGTATTCATAAACCAATAATTTAGTCAAAAACATATTGTTCAAGGCAAATAAAGTGACCCCGCCTTTAGCCTTAACGACGACCCTAATTTCATCAGCTAGTCTCTTGTGTAACTTTTGTCCGACTAATGCAACCCACTTGATCAGCCTTGGGAAAAGGACTTTCATGCCACCATAAGCTGTGAAAAATAAAATAGAATAAAATAAATAAAAATAAAGAACACATAAATTTTACGTGGAAACCCTTTCGGGAAAAAAACCACGGGCAGAGGAGAAGAAAATTCACTATGTCGAAAAATTTTTACTCAAATACAAGAGGAATAGACTATGTCTATTTATAGGCTTGCAAAGCCATATTCTAGTAGGATTGAAACACCTTATCCTAATCAATATAAAATAGATGGAGTTTAATAAGGTTTAAAACCTTATTCTAAAATAAAATAAAAGAAGTCTAGTTCTATATGGATTTTACTTTTATTTTATTTTCCATCGTATTTTATTTAAATAAGAATTTGGGTCACTTAATTCTAACAATCTCCACCTTGACACAAATTCTCAATGAACAAGTTCTTCATCGCGAACTTTCAATAAACAAGTTCTTCACCTCTTCCAAAAACCCTTAAGGGTTTAACTTCAACAATGAACACCAACCAAGTCTAAGCAATGCTCAAACTTGGTTATAGGAAGTGACTTAGTCATCATATCTGCAGGATTTTCATGAGTGCTAATTTTGCTCACAACAATATCACCACGAGCAATAATATCACGAACAAAATGATACCGAATATCAATGTGTTTTGTTCTCTCATGAAACATTTGATCTTTTGTAAGAAAGATGGCACTCTGATTGTCACAAAATCTTGTCTGATTTGAAGGTCTTCATTGAGTTCACTAAATAGTCCCTTCAACCAAATAGCTTCTTTACAAGCCTCATGAATCGCCATGTACTCGGCTTGATTGGTAGACAAAGCGTATGTAGTTTGCAAAGTGGCTTTCCAACTAATTGCACAACCTCCGATTGTAAAGACGTAACTTTGTGAGAGATCTTCTTCTATCAAGGTCTCCAGCAAAATCAGCATCAACATACCCTATAACTCCATCTTTAGTTCTTCCAAACTGTAAGCAAACATTAGTAGTGCCTCGTAAGTATCTTAAAATCCACCGAATCGCTTTCCGGTGTTCTTTACCGAGATTCGCCATGTATCGCTAACTGCCTTGATTGCATATGATAAATCGGGCGTGAACAAACCATAGCATACATGAGAGATCCTCTTGCACTAGAGTATGGAACATGTGACATGTACTCAATCTCATTATCGATTGAGGAGATAAGGTAGATGAAAGTCCGAAATGGGCGCTAAAGGAGTACTAACGAGCTTAGCACTCTGCATATTGAACTCGCAAAGAACTTTCTCAATGTACCCTTCCGACTTAGGTACAATTTACTTGCTTTTCTATCTCCGAGAATCTCCATACCAAGTATCTTCTTTGCTGGTCCTAAATCTTTCATCTCAAATTCTTCACTTAGTTGGGCTTTAACCTTTCTTATCTCTCTTTTATCTTTTCTTTGCTATCAACATGTCATCAACATAAAGAAGTAGATACACAAAAGAACCATCACTTTTTTTCTTAAAGTAGACACAACTATCAAAACTACTTCTTTTGAAATCATGAGAAGTCATAAAGGAATCAAACCTCTTGTACCACTTGTCTTGGTGATTGTTTCAAACCGTAAAGGGACTTTTTCAGCAAGCAAACATAGTCCTCTTTTTCGAGACTATAAAACCCTCTGGTTGTTGCATGTAAATATCTTCCTCAAGTTCTCCATGCAAAAATGCGGTTTTACATCTAACCGCTCAAGCTCCAAATCATGCATGGCAACAATACCAAGCAAAGCTCGAATCGAACTATGCTTAACAACCGGAGAGAACACATCTGTGAAGTCCACTCACGGAATTTGATCAGTAACCCTTTGCAACAAGCCTTGCTTTATATCCGGGTTCTTCAACTCCGAGTCCTTCTTTCTTTTAAACACCCATTTACAACGAACAACCTTTTTACCTTTAGGAAGTTTTACAAGATCCCATGTTCTTTTTTGTGGAGTGATTCCATCTCCTCTTGCATAGCAAACATCCACTTTTCGAGTCTTCACACTAATCGCCTCGAATAATTAAATGGCTCTTGATTCGCATCTATATCTTCACCACATTTAAAGCATAAGCAACTAGATCAACCTCGGCATACTTCTTTGGAGGTTTAATTTCTCTTCTTGTCCTGTTTTTGGCGATAGAGTATTGCGGTGAAGAAACAACTCTATTCTCAATTTTTGTCTTGGCTTGAGGAGTTGATTACAGATTAACTCGATGCTCCATCTGCTTTTGGTTTTCTTTATTGGAAGTCTTTAAGAGATAAGTTAGGTAGCATAGCGTTTCATCAAAAACAACATCTCTCGCTAATCACAACTTTTCTATTTTCGTGACACCATAACTTATAGCCTTTTACACCACTTTATAACCAAGAAAACGCATTTAATGGATCTCGGTTCCAATTTTCCATTATCAACATGAGCATACGCAGGACACCCAAAAATCTTTAAATCGAATAATTAGCGGGATTACGGACCATACCTCTTGTGGAGTCTTTTCTCAATGGCAGCGGATGGAGATCGGTTGATCAAAAACATGCATGAGAGGTCTTACGCCCAAAATGACTTGATAAGTTGGCATTTGACAACATACATCGAACCTTCTCCATGATCGTTCATTCATTTGTTCTGCAACGCCGCTTTTTTGTGGAGTATGACGAATCGTCAAGTGTCTCATGATCCCTTCGACTTGCACAATCTATTAAACTCATCGAGCAGAACTCTAAGCCATTATGCATGCGGAGGTATTTTATCTGCTTTTCCGTCTGCTTTTCAATCATAATTTTCCAAGACTTAAATGTGGAAAACACATCGCTTTTCCTTGGAAGAACGCCCAAACTTTTCTCGAAAAATCATCAATAAAGGTTAGCATATAATTAGCTCCACCTCTCGAAGGCACTCGGACGGCCCCACAGATCGAATGGATATACTCCAACGTTTCCTTCGTGTTATGGATTCCTCTAGTGAATCGAACTCTCTTTTGCTTCCCAAAAACACAAGGCTCACGAAATTCAGTTTGCAAATTCCTTGCCCATTAAGAAGTCCTCTTTGCTTAATTACGCCATGCCATTCTCACTCATATGCCCTAGGCGATATGCCAAAGTTTAGTAATATCATCATCGACAAGGAAGAGAAGCGGCAATTGCATCACCGATAATGATAGAACCACAGAAAACATATAACTTGGCAATCTTTCTTTGCCCTTTCATCACAACAAGGGACCCTTTGAAATCTTTAAACCCCACTTTCACCGTGTATCTGCACTTTTGAATCAAGAGTACTCAACGAAATTAAATTTCTTTTCAATTACGGAACATGCCGCACGTCACTAAGTGTTCGACAACTCCATCAAACATCTTAACTTTAATTGTTCCAACACTGCGATTTTACATGAAGCATTATTTCCCATCAAAACAACACCTTGAATCTTCGTTTCATAAGTTGTAAACCAATCCCGATTGGGACTCATGTGGAAGGTGCACTGAATCAAGTATCCACTCCTCGCTTACTTTAGAATCATTGATGAAGCAACTAGAAGTTCACCATCGCTGTAGTCTTCTACAACATCACCTTCACCGAAATTTTCCGTCTGTTTTCCTTTTGATTCGCACCTCCTTTTAATCTTATTTTGTAGCTTATAGCACTCAGTTTAATGTGCCCTTTCTTCTTGCGAAGTTGCAAGTTTTACCTCTGCTTGAAGATTTCGATCTACCCTTAGATTTACCACGAGGATTCCGTTCTGTGTTCTACCACGATCATCATCAACATTCGGTCTTGTCTCCCACGAACAATGAGACCCTCTCCCGAGAGTTGGGTTTAACCACAAGATGCTTCATCTTATCATACGAGGTTAAAGAATCATAAACCTCATCAACTGTGAGAGACTCGCGGCTATATAAAATCGTGTCTCTAAAGGTTGAATAAGACGGGCAACGAACAAAGTAGAATCAACCCTAGATCTTCCTTATCATCTTGAACCTCCATGGCCTCCAAGTTTGAGAGAATTTCTTTAAACAACATTAAGTGTTCGGTGTCTGACGCACCTTCCTCCAAACGATGAGCATAAAGACGCTTCATATGCAACTTGCTTGTTAGAGTTTTCGACATACATATTTGTTCTAGCCTCTTCCATAATGCAATGGCGGTTTTCTCTTTCATCACATCCTGCAAAATTTCGTTGGACAAATGCGATGTAATTGTGTTAATGCCTTCGATCCTTACGCTTCTTCTCTTCATCTGTTAATGTCGAAGGCATCTTATCTATCCTAGCAGGCATCCTCTAGATCCATCTGCAAGAAGCGCTTGCATCTTAATTTGCCACAACGCAAATCGGTGTTGCGACCAACAATGAATTTCATACTTCAAAGACGCCATTACCGTGATCGAGATGAATAACCCTAAGCTCGATACCAATTTGTGAAAAATAAAATAGAATAAAATAAATAAAAATAAAGAACACATAAATTTTACGTGGAAACCCTTTCGAAAAAAAACCACGGCAGAGGAGAAGAAAATTCACTATGTCGAAAAATTTTTACTCAAATACAAGAGGAATAGACTATGTCTATTTATAGGCTTGCAAAGCCATATTCTAGTAGGATTGAAACACCTTATCCTAATCAATATAAAATAGATGGAGTTTAATAAGGTTTAAAAACCTTATTCTAAAATAAAATAAAAGAAGTCTAGTTCTATATGGATTTTACTTTTATTTTATTTTCCATCGTATTTTATTTAAATAAGAATTTGGGTCACTTAATTCTAACATAAGCATTAAACCAACAAGGAAAATCATGTTATGGCAAACTTTGTCTCTTTCAATACCAAATTTATTTTCGACTTCATTCAACATTGTGCTTCTGAACTCATAAAACACATCGTACAACTTTTTGTAATCATATTTAACGAGAAAAAAATGGAAACTAAATGTAAGGATAAAATATCTTCGAAATAACCTAGAATTTTAAGTGATAACCCTAATGATCCTAGTGGTTCAAGCTGAAACAATAACCATTTGTCAACTAGTTTTGGTCCTTTAGAACCTATCTTTGATTCATTAGGGTTTTGCTAAAGAATAGGTGAAAAATGTAGTTGAATGACATGGTATTGCTTAGGGTGTTAAAATAAGCTTCTTTTTTGGTAGAAATCTGAGCTTGAACCTCGTTAAAAAGCTTTGATATGCCTATTTCAAAAAATGGTATGAACTTATGATGATGGGGTATTAGGGGTGAGTATTCGATCGAGTCGAGTCAAATCAAGTCAAAAAATTTTGAGTTAGTCGAGTTGGCGAATATTATTTTAGCAACTGAACTCAACTTGAATTTTTTCAAATTGAATCGAATCAAATTGAGTAAAAAATTTTCAAGTCAAGTCGAGTTGAGTTAACAAATCCTATTACTTATACTCAATATTGCATTTATATGGACCAATTATTTAACTAGTAGATAAAGTAAAAGATTATTTAATTACATAAACAATATAATGGTTTTTCCTTTTAATTTAGTAGGTAAACATTTATCAAAACGACGTAGTTTTACCTTTTCTTATTCGGATTTTTGGATAACTCGAATTGTGTAATTCATATTCAAGTTAAACTGAAAATTTTTATTTTTTATTTGAGTTTATTCGAATAACTCAATTAACTAAAAAACTAAAACTATTTAATTCAAAATTTGAATTTTTATCGAGTTTTTCGAATCGAATCGGATTTTGCTCGCCTATTTGGCCTATAATAGTAGATGAAACGAAAGATTTTAAAAAAGTGTGGTTTGGCTCAGAAGGATTGAGGTAGACACAAACAAAATGACCACCGTTGTAGGCCAAGGAAGGAAAGAAAGTTCCATCAAGAACATTACGTTTATCGACTTTTGAAGTGTTAAAAAGGATAGAGAAGGAGATAGCATCGTGAAGATAAAAAATGCAAGGTCAAAGGGCAATTAGAGGTTCAAGATGCATATTAGATTTGTATAATGTGGATTGGTATTTTTAGGTTCGATTCTCAAAGTACTTGTGTAACATCCCTTGCCCGACTCGATTGTCAAGTCTAAGCTATAGGATGCCACGTTTGTTGCCGGAGCAACTATAATTAATTACAACATAATTTCTATCAATTCAACGTTTTATATTCATTAACATGTTCATTACATCATTATATTATAATATATAATTTTTTTCGAGGTTTATACGAGCTTGCAAAAACTCTTTCCATAACCTAAAATCGTTGGAAGATTAAACTGCAAAGTTTCAAAATGTTCTGAGTTGGCGTCACTACTTCAGGGGTGCGATGTCACTACTTCCAAAATAGTAGGTTGGCATTGCAACTTGAGGACTAAAATGTAAACTTTCCAAACATTACCGAGTTGGCATTGCAACATCAATGGTACAATGTCACGACATTGAAGACAGTGAGCTGATGTCGCGACCTCAAATAGGGGACATTGCGACATTAAGGGTTGGTGTCACGACATCCATGAAGTGGTGTCGTGACTTTGAGAGTAATCTACTACAAGTTCAATCCTTTTTTTGTTTCACCCTATCAGCCACAAATAATGGTGAGCATAATGAGTAAATGTTCATCCCAACTTCCCAATTCATCATATCATGCCAACTTACGCAATTAAGGCTTAAGAGACCTTTAAAACCAAATTCTCAAATGACAAACACAACCTAGTGGCGAACCTAGGGGGGTTGGGAGGGGCCCCAACCCCCCTAAAATGGAAAATTTCTATTTAAGCCCCTTAAGATTTTAAATTTGTAATACTAAAATTGCACTTTGGCCTCTAAAAAATGATAAAAATTTGATTTAATCCTTTAAAATTATAAAAGATATTGGCTATTAAAATGGTAAATTTGCATTTTTACTATTATAAAAATATACAATTTAATTTCGGCCCTCCTAAAAAATTTCTTGGTTTCGCCCATGATATCAAGCTTAACATACACATACCCATAAGCAAAAATCCAAGATTGGCATTCATAATTAAGGATGACCATTTACATATCAAAGACCCTATATACATGCCACAACATTAGATATCAAAATGAACATATTTCTACCATATTGATAGTAGTGTGATATCCGCAATGGTCCGGCTTCACGTGTACCACAATCTTGGGATCTACATGTAAGAAAAACAATCATAGGTAAGCATTCAATGCTTAGTAAGAAAAACAATTAGATTGTTACAACTTGTCCTTGCCATGGTAAAATTATGGTAACTAATCTTGAATTAGACCAAAGAAGGGATGGCCATAGTCACCGGGAAATAGTTTCATTGGCATCTCTGGTGGCAATAGTGAAAAAGGTGAAGAAGAAAAAGAAGAAGAAGAAGAAGACATTTTTTAGGGGCTTAAGTAAAGTAAGTGATTAATTTCCCTTTGTCATAGTATATATAGAAGCAACCACTCAAAAGTTATAGGGATAAATATTAAAACTATACATGAACTTTGATCCAATGTACGATATC
Source organism: Gossypium arboreum (assembly GCF_025698485.1). NCBI lineage: Eukaryota > Viridiplantae > Streptophyta > Magnoliopsida > Malvales > Malvaceae > Gossypium > Gossypium arboreum. Next base: position 7,929,313 of record NC_069081.1, read on the forward strand.
ATACGTGAACTTTAATTTTGTGCAATCTTAAACATAAAATTTTGATTTGATTCAATTTTCACAAGTCATTGGAAATATTATCGAATTAGCACCATTTATGTTGATATATTGCATACGCAAACAATTATATTAATCCATTATAAAAATAAATATATGTATTAATTTCTTTAAATGTATACAATTGAATCAAAATTAAAGCTTCATGTATACATATGAATCACAATTTAAGTTTCATGTATATAATTATTCCAAATCGAAGTTCATGTATCAAATTGCAGATTGGATGAAAGTTCATGTATAAATTTGATATTTTTCCCAAAGCTATTATATAATATCAATAATAAGTGTTTATGTGTTGTTTGATTACTCAAGTAATAGGATGAGGAAAAAACTAATTTATTATATAAAATAAAGAATCTTTGGTACAAATTTAAACTTGAAATTAGAAAGATGAGTAAAAATTATTGTAAAAAATAAGGCGTCTTTAAAATAAGTGAGAATTTTTCTTTCCTCTGTTAAAAAGAAGGTGAGTAATGGAGGGACTAAGTATTACCAATTAAATTAATTTATCACTAATTCATAACTAAAACATGTATAAAAAAATAATCTTCCTATTAAACATAGAATTAAAGTTATTTTATCTCAAAAAACAAAAAAGAATCTAAATTGTAACCTATTAATCAGGTTTTAACTTACTTCAATAATAATAAGTTACTGAAATTATTGAGAGTTTGGAAAATGATTTACACGTTTTTTGAAATGAAAAGGTTATGAAGTGATTGTTGACTATGTGGGGATGGTCGTAACTCCTAACCAAGTTTGGTAATATTGTCCCACTGAAAATACAAATGTTATAAATTGATAAAAGAAAGGAATAAATCTCAAAATTATATATCAATTTTAATTTAAGGTGTAATTATATATATCAATTTTAATTTGATACAATTATACACATTAAATTTTAATTATAGTTTAAATGTATACTTAAAACTTTAATTTTGATTTAATCATGTACATTTAAAGAAATAAATATATCAATTTATTGTTATATTGGATAAATATAATTATTTATGTATGTAATATATATACATAAAATGATGTTATATCAATAATTGTGTTAATAATTTATAAGAATTTATTCTATACAAATAATTTCATTTTATAAAAAAAAAACATATATTTCCATCCGATGTGTTTTAGGTTAACTCTCTTTAACTTTTACAGCAAAACCAGAAGCAGATGAAAGACAGATCACCAAACTTTTTATTTCATGGAGAACTAAAAGTAAAATTATTAACATCTTCCATAAAGGACGAGACAAGAAAAAAAAAAAAACATCAAAAGAGTGTGGGAAAAACAAGCACTTCTCTAATGGCTTATTTTAACTAACTTGAACAAATATAAAGAAAAATTTCATTCTTAAGGATAACTATAGCCCACGACAGACACAAAGGACAAGGTGAAGGGTAAAATTATGAGAAAAGAAAGAAAAGGGTAAAATTATATGGAAAAGAAAGGTATTGCAACAGGGTTTTAGTGTTTCTTTCAAAGAGCATAGTAGTGACACCAGTATTCCTCCAGGCGTTTGGGAAAATCCTTTTTCTAACATCTTATATTTTTACCTACCTTTATTAATTGCTGCCATTAGATTTTCATAAGTTTCGTAAGAAGGTAAAGAAGACGAGTGAAAATATTATAGATTGGGCACAAAGAGAGGCAGCAATAAATATTGTTCCAAATCAACTTTGAGATGAAAAGTTCAGCAGCTTTGCTTCCATCAGGAAAGTGCAAAATATGCTATATTGGATTCGACAATAGATTGGAGAGATTCGTGTAGTCATTTACCAAACCATGGTCGTATCTTTATCCTAAAACATTGATGCAGTCTTCCATGAGAAAGGGCTAACGATAACACAACTCTTAACTCTCGTTACCTGAACAGATTTACACAACTTTTTTTTTTTTTTTGATGAGTTGGATCGAAAGAGTGAGATTAAATTTCAGGGAGGTCAAAAGCTTTGCTCTCGAAAGATGGTAAAATTATGACTTTAGTCCCTCTAGAAAAAAGTTTATAAATTAATATAAAGATAAAATTTTATTTTGAAATTCCAAAAATTTATAATTCATATTTTCCACTCAAAAATTTATTGTTTCACTACTGGATTTGTAACGATCCGATTTTTAGTAGTATCGAAAAACGCTATTTCAAAATTTTATTTTCGTAAATTGAGTCTCAGAAGGTAAAATATGAATATTTACAAAATTATTATGAAAATATGTTAAAGATTGGTTAAGTAATTTAACCGAAAAGATAATTAATTAAAACTTAGGGACTAAATTATAAAAATTTAATCGCTAATTAAATACTTAAAGACTTAGATAACAATTATCTAAAGGACCAAAATGGACATTTAACTAATTTTAAATAAGAGTTAGTGGAGAATGATGATAAAACCACTAAGCTTTCGTAATTATGATTAGTACATTAATATTTTTATTAAATAAATATAATTAAACTAATGAAGGTTAATTATTCTTAAACTAAGTATAATTATCAACCTTAGTTGAGATGACAACATTGCCATCTTCCGCTTAGCCAACCGTCCAAATAAGAAAAAAAAAACACCAATTAAATTTAAAGATGAAAAACGCTCAAACTTTTTAAAGAACTGTTTTAAAATGCATAGAAAAATTTTAAATTTTTTAAAAAATTAATTAATCTCCTACTTTTTTTTTTTTTACATTTGATTGAGTATTTGAATGGTCAAAATATATAAAAAATGGTGTTTGATCGTTAACTTTAACAATTAGTTGTTAAAGTTAATTGTCTTTATTTTTAGTTAAAATCACCACATATCATAATCACGGCGTGATGTATAGTAAAAATATAAAAATAAAAGTTATTAAATTTTAATAAAAATAAAAAATAAAATCGTAAAAGATTATAAAAAATTAGTTAAAAATTATGAATTTGACTGTTGATGCCGACTTACAACAATTTTATCACTACAATTATAAATTTAATGGCCCACTTATCCCATTTACAATCGAAGAAGACTTTTTCTATTCGTCTTAGATTAATGTAGTAGTGCAAATATTCATCATTTTTAATGTGAGTTCATAAAAGGAATCATGTTTTTTTTAAATCTTCTAAAATTATTTTAACTTTTCTTTTCTAAAAGTGTAGTCTCTCCTTATTTTTGAATTTAAAATTGTTATGATACTTACTGTTATCGACTCGTTACCAACTCGCTACCCGATTACTTGATTGGGTCCTAACCCATACTCTATGTGGTTTGTACTTTGGGTTTACATTCAAGGTGCTCGCATTCTTTTATGAGACTGCACAATGTGGGTTCATACTACCGTGTAGACGAACCCACATCTAAAAAACACGTGTTAACCCTAGAGTAGGGTACGTGTCGACGTGCATGGAAACCTACCTACAATATCACATCTATGAATAGTAACCATATCATATAGATACACAGTTTAACCATTTGAAGGACAGAGTCTAGAATACTTAACAATTTTGTGCAATAAGCGTAGATAGACTTTCGATCTCCAGATTCTCAGATTGCTAAAAAATCAAAATGACTCACCCCAACGAGAATTTCCCCACTAATTTTCCATCAGGCTAGGCAGGAGGTTCTAGCACTAGCAATAAACCCAGTGAAGTAGCCCTTTTTGCTGGTTGGTTTGCTAACTGACTAAAGAATTTGGGTAACTTAGGTCATGCAAGTGCTTCCAACTCTTTCAGCCTCAATGCTCCCTTTGGTTAGGACTGTCATTTCCCTTTGATCAGGGAGCATCATCACAATAATTATTTGGTTTGTAGGAGCAGCTGAGGTTGATGAAGGAACAAATGGCTTAATAAAGTGCTAAGTTTGAGAAGCAGCAAGTGTTTCAGCAGGAACTGCTAAGACAAAATGAAAAATTGAGGAGGAAGATGCAATTTGATAACTCTGATCTTCAGGATCGTGTCACGCCTACCTAGGAGGAGGATGTAAAGGCACATGCAAAGCCATGGTAGAACAAAACGGATGCTTTGTGTAGAAATGTCCGAGCATTGCATCCTGATGTGCAAGATATGGATTGGTTGTTTTGTTCTAACAACTCATTGTCTATTGAAATAGTAGTTGTGAGTCTACCAATTGAGTTTAAAGTTCCAAAAGAAATGTTCAAAGGAAGAACGAATTCTCGAATACATCTTACGTAGTATAATGATTATATGAATATGTTAGGGGCTCCAAATGTAGCAAAATGTAAAGCTTTCTCGACGACTCTTAGAGAAAGTGCAAAAGATTGGTACTTGTCTTTACTACAGGGCTCCATTCAAAGCTTCTCGCAATTGAGCCAGATGTTCTTAGAAAAATTTTGAGCTCATAGGACAATAATGAGTACTCTTATGTATTTGATGCCAGTGAAACAAAAGGATGGAGAATCTTTACAAGATAATGTCAAGCGGTTTCATGCAGCTATATTAAATACAAAGAATTTGGAAGACCAATAAGCCATTGATGCCTTTATAATGGGAGTCCCAAATGAGCATGTGTAATATTCCTTTACTGATAATAGGCCATAGAGTTTGACATATTTGTATGAGAGGGCTCATAAGTTCGCCGAAACAGAGGAAATTAAGAAGGTAGTTTGCAATACTTTTCAGAGAGATGATAGATAATTTAGAGGTCGATAGAGAGTTTGTAGTCATCAGGGTCCTCTTTCTTAAAGTCTACACTTACAAGGTAGGGACACCAGAGGAACTATTCATAGAATGAATCGCCGAGGGCATTTCAAAGATCTCAAGTTGAGCACACAAGAAGGTACGTTCCTCATGAAAAGTTTGAAACTTATACTCTCTTAAATTCTACACATGCCTGCATTTTTAGTCAAGTTAATAATTTAGGCATTTTGCCAAACCATCCACCCATGCGACGTAATCAGTTAAGAACCAATTCCAGAGATAGGTATAATTTTCATAATGATGGAGGACATAAGATCGAGAATTTTTTTTCTTTGAAAGATGCTATTGAGGAGGCAGTTAGAAATGATGAGCTAAAACATTTTATGGCTCAAGATGCTAAATCGTTAGGTCAGAGTTCACGGGATGTTGACAAGAGTAAACAAAAGGTTAGAGGCATGATACATGTGATAATTGGTATAAATAAATAATGAACGACCTCTAACACAGAGAGAAAGGCTCATCTTAGAAGTGTAATGTCAGTTAGTTCACCGAAGAGACTGTATCAATAAGAAAAGTGAAAGGTAAAGTTTAATAATCAGGATAAAGATTCTGTATGTCATGAAAAAGGAAATTAACCAATGGTTGTGTCAACAACTATATAAGGATTTGAGGTGAAGAGAATTTTAATTGACAGTGGCAGTGTTGTAGAGGTGTTAACTTGAGACGTAGAAAGAGCAAGCTTTGAATAGGGCAAACCCTTTGTATGGTTTTGCGAACCATCAAAACAAGGTGAAGGGATGCATTACTCTGCTTGTTACCTTAAGGGATGCTGAATACACCACCATGGAATATGTTCATTTCTTTATGGTAGACCATCCAATGGCTTATAATGCCATTTTTGCGCATCTCATTATTAGAATGGCTAAAATGATGATTGCTACTTTTTTATGAAGATTAAGTTTCCTACTAGGACATGAATAGGTTTTATGAAGTTTGACCAGTGAACAGGTAGATAGTGTATTATTTTTTCAGTTACGCAAACACGTGAACAAATACCGCAGGGTCAGAGTTCGTAACAAACAAAAGGGGCTAGTCAAGTTTTAGATTTAGATAGTTTGGATGTAAAAAATGATGAAATTCACAAGCTAGAAGCAACAGAGGTCATGAAAATTTTGCAGTTGTTTTATGATAACACAAATAAGTAAGTAAATATTTCATCAGCTTTGGCAAAGGAAGAAATACAAGACCTGCTTTAATGTTTAAGAAAGAATTCATACATTTTTATATGGTCAACTGCAGGCATGCCTGGTGTAGATCCTTAAGTGATTGTTCATCTGTTAAATGTATCCCCTCAGGTCAAACCAGTTAATAGAAAAAAAAAATCTCCCAAAATTTAGATTTCACAATATATTCATATTCAAATCATCTCCCAAATCAATTCCCAATACTTTAATATTTCGAAACATATCGCAAACTAAGCATATCACATTAAAACCATTTAATTAACTAATAATATTTTATAATTATGGAAACCAAAAGTTAATTTTTTTTATGTCACAAAGATATATTAATTTTTTATGTCACAAAGATATATCGATAGCCAAATGACTTTACTAAAAACCAAATACATGCTAACTTGAAACAAAAGAAAATATACGAGCTTTGTTGAGTCTAAGATTTGTCGGTTGGATGCTGACAACTCTGAGTACAAAATCTCAAAATACACCTAGCATGCATATGAAAACAAGACCATTCGGTGAGTATTAATTTCAAATGGTATTACTATAACATACTCAATATAACATGAAATTTAAATAATTAGACTCTGTTGATTTGTTTTTTCCTTAGACCAATTCAAGTATGTTTCATATCGAAGTTATGCAATACATTAATATACACATGTATGCCAAACAAACCAAATGCGATATTTTAACAAACCAATATATTTTAACGAACATATTAACACTTTATGCTAACGATGTATGCAACCTTGTTCAGTTTTTTCTCATTTTGTTATATTGCATTATATTATCAATTTGAATCAAACTATCCTTCTTGTTCAATATTAATATTTGCTAATACATAGCTCAAATTCGAACTAATTTATGGATCCTACTAATACTATAATTCGGCACTCAGTGCCTCATCGATACGTCCCGAACTAAACAAATTATGCCCAATGCTCATCGGTTAATCTGAAGAAATAATCGTGCCCAACACTCGTCAATGCGTCTGATGGTTAGTGTGGCTAACGCTTATTGACATATAGTTGAAGTAATTTTATATCGACACATCCGATGTAAACAATTCATGCTCTGCGTTCATCGGCTCAACCGAAGTAGTAATTGTGAAAGCCACGGTTGGGATGTTCGAAGGAAAATATGCCTAGCACTCATCGACTTATAGTTGAAGCAATTATTATTATCTTACTGATTCTATAACTCATTAATTGTTCTCAACTTTTCCCAATAATTACTATAACAACCCATAGTCTAATTTTATTCTCAGTTCAGCTTCCATTCTATTGATCTTAACAACAACTCTTCTTTTGAATGTCATTTCATATGAAACATGGCATGATTCGTCTCATGTTCAAGCCAAATGTGCAACTTTACTAAATTATACTATTTCAAATTATTATGCAATTTAACTTTCTATCACGATAATCAATCTCAATATTGTATTTCTAGTCAGCCGCTCATGTGTAACTTCCTTTGTTTTGCAAACCTACCTAACAATGAAATTAAAAGGAAAAATAAATAATAAGTTGAGTTATAGTGATACTTACAGGGAATTTCGAACTATTTTTCGATGACTTTAGCTTTTTCCTTCACTTTTGAAGAGACAAGATCATCAGTAGCTACGAATTAACATAAACAAATAACACCATCAATAATTTACCTAATTCACAATCAATTATTATCTCAAACAAACTTTACATTTCACTCAATTTAAATTCTTAAAACCAAAACGATCATAACTCTCCATTCTAAACGTCGATTTATAATCCGACTTCATTTCGTTCTATTTTAGATCCTCTATTATCGATTTCTAACAAAATCTCATAACAACTCTACTTGATATCCACTTTATTTTCTCAAGTGAAAAATCTAACATCTAACTTCAAAATCTAGTCCTTTTTCACGTATACACTAAAAATCTATCAATTTAACATAAAAAATATAGAAAAATCATTAATGGTAACTTTCTAACCTTAACAGTTTTATAAAGTGATACACAAGTTAGTTAAAATATGATTCCCCAATCTGAAAAATATAAAATTAAAAAGAAAAGTAATAAATTACACTCACCAATTTGTGAGTTAAAGCTTGAAAACCTTAAGCAAATTTCCTCTGATTCTTTTATCTCTCTTTTTTCTTGTGTGTGAAAAGATAAAGAAGACAATCTTCTCTCTCCTTCCACTTAAATCATTTCAACTTTATTTTTGACAATCTTCTCTCTCCTTCCACTTAAATCATTTCAACTTTATTTTTTTCTTTTTTGTAATAAATAATAATAACATAACAACCATGTTTTTTTAACCACAAATTTAGTCCCTTTCGAGCTATTAGAAATTTTAGTCATTTTAACAATTTTCAAATTAAAATTTATGTTGGAACATTTTCAAATATTTATAGTGTTCCAATAAATATAAATGAATGGGTGTAATTAATCAAAATATTATATTATTTGATTTTAAAAAGAATTATAACTATTTAAATAATATTATTTGAATAGTTATAATAACATGAATGATTATGAGTTTATTTTAAAGACATTATTATTCTGAAAGACACCTATTGATAAAAGATGTCTCTATGAAGAGACATAAAAATTCCTATAAATAGGAATGAGATTTCATTTGGAAATCATACCAACAAATTCTAATATTGTTTCTTTCCTTCTTTCATATTCTAATATTATTAGATTATTCTATAAATTATTACTGCAAAAATCCCTTATAGAAATTGAGTTCTTTGTCATACATTGCTCAGTGTGTAATGGGCTATTCTTGTTAGTGCAAAATGCAAATAGTCATTGGCTTCATTGTACCCTCGAGGTTAATTTGCTTGAAACTTGTTTGCACACCAAAGATAGGTGGGGGCGAACATAACCTTAAAGATAGTGGTTTGATACACACCTTGGAGCCTTGTCCTATTTCTTCTTTTGTTCGAGTTCCGTTCGTATGTTTGAGATTTTGCTTACCGAAAATTTGTACTAACAATAAGGTTATATTTCATGATGACTACCATAACTCATGAAAGTGGAACACTAAGGGAGTTGGCTTCCAATTTTGTCAAACTTGATCGGTTTTGTAACACCCCCTACCCGTATTCCGAGCCTAGAATAGGGTACGAGGCATTACCAAACTTAATATGATCAATCATGTAAAAAAATCAGCCATAAAATTTTTTCTAAATTAAAAACTTTCATACATATGTTTAACGTCCCTTATATGGGCCTACGGGGTCCAAAACATACATTCAGGGTGGTTCGGGACCAAACCGTAAACATATGAAACTTTTTCAACACTTAGAAAATTTTCACACTTTGGAGAGTCACACGCTCATGTTTTCAACCCATGTAACTCTCTGTTTATAACTTCATCACTCTTGTCAGTCGTACACTTCATATAAATAACAAGAAATGTGTATGGGCTTAATTCTCATTCAATTTCTCATATATATACACAATTTCACGTTATGTAATCATACAACATATATCAGCCATATCTCTGTAATCTAAATATTTTTTCATAACAACTTATCTTGATTTCAGACTATTTCATATTTAAGCTTAAAAAACTAAAGTATTTGAAATATCATCTTTATGCAAATAGTACACATGAGGTATATAATTCTATAATTATGAATAAACACATTTATCAAACATTTTCCATATTCATAAATCAATGTCTCATGTCTCTATATATCAATAATCGTCATTTTCATGAATTCCGAGTTCAATTTCATAATTATTTGTCTCGTGTTCAATTTATTCCATATCGGAATTTTATTCATTAAAACATTTGAATTATCAATACATATGGATAGTACATTCAAGATGAACAATTATATAATCACAAATGAATTCATTTATCAACCAAGTTCTATACTCATATCTTATCAACTCGTACTTCCTTGTATTGCATAATTCCATGTAACACTTACCAAACTTTGTCAAATTAGTGAACGTCTTACGAAATTGAGTACTTCGTTTTCTCGATGCCATAGTTCAACTATGGTCTTACACATCTTCACATAATGATGCCATAGCCCAGTTATGGTCTTACACATATTCATATATCGATGCCATAGCCCAACTATGGTCTTACACAAATCACATATCTCACCGATGCCATATCCCAGATATGGTCTTATACGGAAATCACTTGTCACTTGTCATTTGTAGCCGAAGCTACCACTATTCACTGATCAGGTAGCCGGAGCTACCACTTTTCACTGATCAGGTAGCAGAAGCTACCACTTTTCACTAATCAGGTAGCTGAAGCTACCACTTTTCACTTGTCATTTGTCATTGATCAGATAAGTGTAGCCGAAGCTATCACTTATCACTTTCACTTTTCCTTGATCAGATAAGTGTAGCCAAAGCTATCACTTATCACTTGTTGCCATGGTCCAACCATGGTCTTTTCCTTCAATTCATCTTGTCACTGAACTGAAATGCTCAATTTGATCATTTATTCAATTTTCATGCTTTTACATTATTCACGATTTTATCATCAATACATATGAAATAACACATCATGAAATTCATAAAATTAACAAATAATCACTAAAATTTAGCCATATAAACTCACAAGTTCAATTTTTGTATTATAACGATAATCATAATTTCATAATAAATATACCAAATAAAACATTATATCATTTCTAATCCAACACTTATCGATTATAATCGGGCATGTGATCAATTTATACACTAGTCATTCATATATTTTGTATATTTTCCTCCTCCTCCTCTCCATCCACATCCTTAGTATAAACAACACACTTGTAGGTAACATTATCCATAATTTTCACTATCTACTTATGTGAATATTCAAGCTGTCCATCTGTATCATAGTCACTAAATTATTTTTATCTTGAGCTACAGAACTCCAAATTAAGATCCATAAATTTTCCCAAAAACTAGACTCATATCTATTCTTACCATAAAAATTTCATAATTTTTGGTTGGGCCAATTAATACAGTTTATTCAATGAATTCTCCCCTGTTCTGCTGTCTGACAGTTCCGACCCTTCTTCACTAAAAATTAATTATCTTCTTGTACAAGATTCGAATGATGTCCTCGTTTGTTTCTCTTAAAAATAGACTCATTCAGGATTCTAAACATATAAATTTAAGCCTATAGTTATTTTTATCCAATTTTTTATGATTTTCCAAATTCAAAACAGGGGAACCCGAAATCATTCTCACCTTGTCTCACAAAAGTTATTGTATCTCATGATTTACAATTCCATTCTTACATAATTTCTTTTATAAGAAACTAGACTCAATAAGCTTTAATTTCATATTTTATTCATCCTCTAATTCGATTTTTAAAATTTTTTGTGATTTTTCAAAGTTAAACTATTGCTGCTGCCCAAAACAGTTTTAGTGCAAAATGTTGATTTCCATTTTACCCCAAATTTCACAATTCATACAATTCAGTCCTTGCTCAATTAATCCCTCAATTAAGATAATTTTATCAATTAATACTTCTTATAGACATTATAAGTTATTTCATGACTATTGAAATTCATAATTTCCACATAAAACTCTAACTTCAAACTCTTTTACAATTAGGTCCCAAACATTCACTTTCTATTCAATTCTTTCAATAAAATCAGAATATAAACAATTTAAAGCTCTAATTCCATGCCAAATCATCATATACTTCCAGCACTCATCCATAACAACTTCAAAAATTAGACATGGAATCAAAAACTAATGAAATAGTAAGTTGGACCCAATTGTAAAAGTCCAAAAACATAAAAATGTCAAGGAGAAAGCAAGAATTAAACTTACATAAAGCTAGAGTATGAAAACAAGCTTGAACCCTCCTCCATGGCTGTTTTTCAGCTGATGAATATGAAGAGAAATGAAGAGAATTCTAGATATTCCAATTTAGTCCCATTTTTATTTAGCCAATTTTGTCAATTTTCCAATTTTGCCCTTATTTCACCCATTTCCTGATTTTTCTCAGCTATTGCAGCCCAAAATATCTCCTTTGGGCTTATTTGCACTTTAGGTCCTTCCTTATTTGATAATTGAGCTATTTAATCTTTTAGCAACTTTTACACGCTTTTCAATTTACTCCTTTTTATTTAATTAACCACCCAAACGTCAAAATTTTCTGACTAAATTTTATTACTACCTCACCAACACTCCATAAATATTTCTAAAAATATTTATGGCTTGAGTTATGAAGTCGAGGTCTCGATACCTCATTCTCGACCCAGTTTACCTAATTAATTCTTTTAAATCACCAAATTCACTAATTCAAAAATGCTTTTATATTCACATTTGACTCATAGGTATTAATTTATTAAATTTTCAACTCACCCATCGGATTTAGTGATCTCAAATCTCTATTCTCGATACCACTGAAAATTAGGCTGTTATAGGTTTGATGGTGACAATTTTTGACGATGGCAGAAAAAGATGCACTTCTTATTATTAACTTTGAATATTGCTTATGTTTTGGATACTACAAGACCTGAAGAAACTGAAAACGAATCTGTTGCTGCAACCCGAAAAAGAAAAAAATGGGACAATGCTGATTACATGTGCATGGGCCACATATTGAATGGTTTATTTGATGGTTTGTTCGACACCTACCAAAACGGGTTCACCGCTAAAGAAATATGAGACAAATTGGAGACAAGATACATGACCGAAGATGTTACAAGTAAGAAATTTCTTGTCAGTCGTTTTAATAATTATCAAATAGTTTATGGTCATTCTGTTATGAAATAATTCCGTGGTATTGAAAAGATGTTGAATCAATTCAAGCAATATGATATGAAAATGGATGAAATGATTGTTGTATCCTCCATAATAGACAAACTTCCTCCATCTTGGAAAGACTTTAAAAGAAGTCTAAAACATAAGAAAGAGGAAATATCTCTTGAGGCTTTGGAAAATCATCTTCGTATTGAAGAAGAATATCGAAAGCAAGATCAGAATCTAAATTCAGAAAATTCCAAGTGCATGTTATAGAGGAAGTACGGACTACTAAACCGTTCAAGAGAAAGTTCAAACGGACTGATAGAGCACCTAAGTTCAAAAAGAAACAAAAAGGCTCATGCTATCATTGTGGTAAGCCGGGACATTTCAAGAATGAATGTCGATTTTTAAAGAAGAAATCATCTTCTAAGGCTAATAATAACGAAAAGTTAGTTGCAATGATATCTGAAATTAATATGGCACAAGATGATAATACATGGTGGATTCATACCAAACATGTGTGCAAAGACAAAAGCATGTTCACAAAGTTCACACAATGTGAAAATGACAATGTCTTGTACATGGGAAATTCTTCCATCGTAGCAATCAAAGACAAAGGGTCTGTTGAACTACAATTCACTTTTGGAAAGGTTTTAACCTTAAATGATGTATATTATGTACCAGAAGTTAGAAAGAATTTAGTGTCTGAAAGTCAGTTGAATAAGTTTGGTTTCAAACTTGTTTTTGAGGCAGATAAGTTTATTTTGTCTAAGGGAGGAATTTTTGAAGGGAAAGAGTATATGTATGAGAGTATGTTCAAACTGAATATTATTAATAAGAATAAAAATGCTATTTCTGCTTATATGATTGAATTTTGTTGTTTATAGAATTATAGATTAGATAATTGGAATTATAGAAAATTGAATGGCATGTATAAATTAGATTTAATTCATGTTTTTAATAATAATATTGAAAAATGCAGTACATGTATGTTGTCTAAAATTACAAGAAACCTTTTTCTCAAGGTTAAAAGAAAAACAAAATTGCTTGATTTGATACATAGTGATTTATGTGACATGCATAATACTCCTACATTAGGTGGAAAGAAATATTTTGTTACTTTTATTGATGATTTTTTTAGATATTGTTATGTATATTTATTGCATTCAAAAGATGAAGCTCTTGATAAATTTAATGTTTATAAGTCTGAGATTGAACTTCAGTGTGAATCATTTATCAAGTGCTTAAGATCGGATAGAGGTGGAGAATACTATAATCCAAGTTATTTTGAATCCACAAGGATTGTCCATCAAGTTTCAGCCCCTTATACACCACAACAAAATGGTGTAGCTGAAAGGAAAAATAGAGTCTTGACTGCAATGGTAAATTCATTGTTATCATATTCAGGTCTTAGACAAGGTTTTTGGGGAGAAGCTATTTTAACAGCTTGTCATATATTGAATAGAGTTCCTAATAAGGAAACTAAAATAACCCTCTATGAACAAGGGAAGAAAAACAAACCAAACTTTAATTATTTGAAGGTCTGGAGTTGTAGAAATATTGTCAAAGTTCCAACACCTAAATGTAAAAAGTTAGGTGAAAGAGGAATTGAATGCATATTTATAGGATATTCACATAATAGCAAGGTATATAGGTTCATAGTAATTGAACCAAATGATTCAATTTCAATTAATATTGTTATTGAATCAAGAGATGCTATTTTTGATGAAAATAAATTTAATTCTATATCAAGACAATTACAGCCACAACAATTGATTCATTCTTCAAATGAGAATGAGATTCCATTGAAACAAATTGATAATAATGATGAATCTTATTAAGAATTAATAAGAAGTAAGAGAATTAAAAAGGTCAAAGATTTTGGACCAGATTTCATTATGTTTCTTGTAGAAGGAAAAGGTGAAAGTATATGCAATAAGATACCTTATTGTTATAATACAGAATCTGATCCTATTACATTTGAAGAGGCAATGAAATCTCAAGACTCTGCTTTTTGGAAAGAAGCAATAAATGATGAAATGGATTCAATAATGGGAAATCAAACTTGGATATTAGTTGATCTTCCTCCGGGTTACAAACCAATAGGTTGTAAATGGATCTTCAAAAAGAAAATGAAGGTCGATGGAACCATTAATAAGTTTAAAGCAAGGTTGGTAGCCAAAGGTTTTACACAAAAACAATGTATTGATTACTTTGATACATATGCTCCAATAGCAAGAATTGCTACAATTAGACTCTTAATATCACTTACCTCTATATATAATTTGGTTGTTCACCAAATGGATGTTAAAACTACATTTTAAATGGTGAATTGGAAGAGGAAGTGTACATGGAACAACTAGAAGGATTTGTTGTTCCAGGACAAGAGCATAAGGTATGTAAGCTTGTTAAATCTTTATATGGACTTAAACAAACACCAAAACAATGGCACCAAAAGTTTGACAATGTTATTTTAGCTAATGGCTATAAAATAAATGAATCTGATAAGTGCATATATAGCAAATTTGAAAATGGAAAAGGTTTCATAATTTGCTTATATGTAGATGACATGCTCACTTTTGGCATGGATTTGGAACAAATAGAAAACACAAAGAAATTCTTGTCAAACAACCTTGCTATGAAGGATGTGGGTGTGGAAGATATTATTCTTGGGCTTAAAATAACCCTAAATGAAAGCACTATAGCTTTATCACAACACATTACATTGAAAACGTGCTTAAAAAGTTTGATCTTTTCAACTGTATACCAGCATCTACACCCATAGATCCTCAAATAAAATTAGCATCTAATGCTAGTAGGAAAATTGATCAATTGAAATATGCAAGTCTAATTGATTGTCTTATGTACATAATGACTTGTACAAGACTAGATATTGCATATGCTGTTGGGAAATTGAGTAGGTACACAAGTAATCCAAGTAGTACATTGGCAAACTTTGAATAAAGTACTTATGTACTTAAATAAAACTACTAATTATGGATTGTATTATAATGGATATCCTCCAATTTTGGAAGGGTATTCGGATGCTATTTGGATTAGAAGTTTGGAAGATCATGCATCTACTAGTGGATGGATCTTCATTCTTGGTGGAGGAGCCATTTCTTGGGGGTTCTAAGAAACAAACATGTATTACTGATTCCACCATGACAACAGAATTTATTGTATTAGCAGCTACAACTAAAAAAGTAGAATGGTTAAGAAATTTACTTTATGATGTACCTTTATGGCCTAAGCCAATTTCACCTATTTCTATCCGTTGTGATAGTGATGCTACTCTAACAAAGGCATATAGCCAAGTATATAATGGAAAGTCTAGACACATTGGATTAAGACATAGTTATGTCCTACAAATAATCTCTCATGGAGTTATTACTATTAATTATGTGAGGTCAAGTGAAAATTTGACGAATCCTTTGACAAAAAGTCTTGCTAGAGATGAAATAAAAAAGACTTTAAAAGGGATGGGATTCAAGCCCACTAATTAGTGTCACCCATGATGGAAACTCGACTCAACGCTTGGTATAACATCAAGTCTTGAGTTCAATGATTCAAAGTACATCATTAGTATGTGACTGTTAGCACTATAAATAAATCCATCCTAAGATTAAAGTGCTAGGTACCCGTAATGATAAGGGAAGGATGAGTAATGTACTCTTAATGGACCCATAACATAAATATGTTAGAGTGTTATAATTATGGGAACACTCTTGATGGGATCTACCTATGTGACTGGAAGTGTGGCCGCTTCTAGGAGTTCAAGGGCTTGGCTCTGACAGCACTAATCAAAAGAGGACACAGACACATGGCCATAATAGTGTCTCTGGATACTATGCATCGACTGATGTTGAAATCATTGTGTGAGATGTGTTCGGTTAATCAAATGAAATAGTTGGTTCAAAGCTTAGTCTACCATGAAATTTCGATTAACTTTAACATGTTTTCACTAAGTGAAGGTTCAATTGTAAGATACATTCATTTATGCAAATTGATTTCCAAGAATATCAAAATCCAAAATATTTTGAAAATAGGGGAGATTGTTGGAACATTTTCAAATATTTATAGTGTTACAATAACTATAAATGAATGAGTGTAATTAATCAAAAGATTATATTATTTGATTTTTGAAAAGAATTATAACTATTTTAATAATATTATTTGAATAGTTATAATTAAATGAATAATTATGAATTTATTTTAAAGACATTATTATTCGAAAGACACTTATTGATAAAAGATGTCTTTATAAAGAGACATAAAATTCTTATAAATAGGAATGGGATTTTATTGGGAAATCATAGCAAAGAATTCTAATATTGTTTCTTTTCTTCCTTCATATTCTAATATTATTAGATTATTTTATAAAGTATTATTACAAAAATCCTTTATAGAAATTGAGTTCCTTGTCATAAATTGCTCAGTGTGTAGTGGGATATTCTCGTCAGTGCAAAACGCAAATAGTCATTGGCTTCATTGTATCCTTGAGGTTAATTTGCTTGAAACTCGTTTGCACACCGAAGATAGGTGGGGCGAAATAACCTTAAAAATAGAGGTTTGATACATGCCTTGGAGCCTTGTCCTATTTTTTCTTCTATTCGAGTTCTATTCGTGTGTTCGAGATTTTCCTTACCGGAGATTTGTATTAACAATTTATGGTGATCTAACTTTATAATTTAATCCTTGGACTAGATTAAATACTCAAATCAACTAAATTACTTATCATTGACTCAATTAATTTATAACATAACTCCATAAATATCTTTATTAATTATTACAGAGTTGGTTCATTAAAACGAAACGTGAAATCGTACATTTCGACACCACTATACCAAGTTGTTATAAACAACTGGGCACCAGTGATATGACTAAGAGCATCAAAATTTTACCCTGCAAGCATTGAAGGGATCACTAACTACTTGAGTCTACTTGAGCGTGCAACAAGAAGTTAGACTTTAAATTTGGCAAGTAGTCTTGAAAGTTTTGCACGGTATTACTTTTATATTTTTCCAAAGCCTCTTCATGACTCTTCACCAGATTAGCCATAGAAAGTTTTTTTTGTTCATCCATATTTTTCATGGCCACTTCTAAGATATTTTTACATATCTTTTTCAGAAAGGGTGAAATGTTCTTGTAGTCTCCTATTCTACTCAAATAATTTCTTGTTTTCTTTACCCAAGAGCTTATATAAATTGCGAGCCTTTTCTAGTGCCTCCACGATAAATTGATAAGCATTTTTAGTCTCTTTCTTCTTCGCTTTTGTTTCATCAGTACCCACAGCGAGCCCCATACTGACCATGCCAGCTTCAGCTAAGGCTAATTAGAGCGATAGTATAAGCTCTTGTAAGGAACATTTCCTTATACAATTGGACGATACATATAGCTAAATATGCTCTTTTGCTTCTTCGGGCATGGAGTTTTTCCATTATTTACTCACCTCAATAGGATTGTAAGGAAACTTTTGCATGCTGAGATGCTTGCACTACGGAAATAATGTTCCTGCCTTACCACTAGAAGCGATAAATTTCATAGAACCATCAAGAGGGCCATGATAAACAATTACCCCAAATATATCTTCAGTTGGTGGTCTTGGTGATGGGTAAAGATCAGTAGGAGAGCTAGGGGAAAATGAATCATAGTAGAAACTGTAGAAATAGGTACCATATCACCAGATCTTGCAGTGCGATCTTTTTTTTTCTTTCAGTGAAGCTCCCTTACAGGGATGCACTCGTCTTTGCTACTAAAAATGATATTGGCAGTCGCAGTAGCAATTTTCCTCTTTTTCTTACTTCTTGCACTTCTTTCTCTAGTGGAAGTGCTAGAGGGACCACCTCGCACACTTTGATTGAATAATCGCACATCTATAAATTCGTCGATCTCCCTAAATAAACTGGTGGATTCCTTTTAATTCTCTTCAGCAGCGCAAACTGTGTCTATATCACCAAGAAGTCTATTATCAGCACCAGTTCGCATCACTCTCTGGATCCCCTACAAGTTTAGAGAACTACATATGATACTTTAATTTACAAAAGCTATAAAAAATAATTCTTAAGTTCCTCTTTCTTCCCTAAGAGTATAAGCCCCAAATCATCAGTGGCTCCATGTGGCCACATGAACTGCGCAAGCAATACCCTCACGATGTTTGCACCATTACCAACATCAATAAGTCATCATCCATTAAGACTCAGATTTAAGAAGCAATGCTGCAACACATTTTTAATAGTTAACACTTCCTCCAAATCTAGTACATGACCCTTGCGAAGTCTGTAATATTGACTCCACCCTATTTCAGATATAATCTCTCATTTTTTCAGGCACATACTCTTATTAGGTATTGACATTTTAGTTGGAAAATCAACGATTTAGGCGAAGGCTCAATGACCAGTTTGAGATGATTGATTCTACATTTTTCTGAGGAGAGAAATAAAACAAACCCACTGAACCTCCTCGATTACACACGTTCAGTTGGCACTAATTCTGGAAAATAGAGATCAATGACACTTCCTCTTACCGATTGTATTCAATGAAATATGTCATTGCGACCCACCATGAAAAGCCAGATAACTATCTCGAAGCTATCCTGTATTCATCAAGAAGATGGTAGAAGAAAAGGGTGGAGTGGTGAATGGAAACCTGTTTCTATTATAGGCAATGGAAATAGGAAACTTCCATCAGTGGTGTTGCTTAATCAATTTGGGTAATTGAATTACCCGAGCAACCAAAACACGATTCATATATTCCTTTTTTGTGGTGCAAACATAAGCCCTTGCCTCCACCGTAGTACTTACTTCATGGTGTTATGAAAAGATACCCTGAATAACACGATCCCTTCCTCTCATCCTAACCATTTTGTTCTAATAAACCCAGAAAAAATACAAGAATGATGGGGAATTTAAGAAATTTACCTCTAAAATTGTCCTTCTTAACTGTGACTCATTCTCCAAATTTTAACTTCAAACAATTTAATTTTTAAGGTTCAGGTAACCTTCTTTTAAAGGGATTTTACACTTTAAGGATTCCTATATCCGAGAATAATGGCACAATCAACTATGCACAACTATATCACTCCTTAACACGTGGCGAAGTGTACGTGACAAGTTAAAGTACAAAGCGTAGTTAATAAGCTTCTCCTTATGTGACCTCTCATCTCGCGAAATCAAGTTCTAAGAAAAGTCACTTTATAACTTTTCTTCGAACTAGGTAAGGGACAAATTGTTATGATACTCACTATTATCGACCCGTTACCAACTCGCT
Source organism: Gossypium arboreum (assembly GCF_025698485.1). NCBI lineage: Eukaryota > Viridiplantae > Streptophyta > Magnoliopsida > Malvales > Malvaceae > Gossypium > Gossypium arboreum. The sequence continues at coordinate 7,949,219 of NC_069081.1, forward strand.
ACCTGATTACCCGATTGGATCCTGACCTATATTCTAAGGGGTTCGCATGTAAGGTGCTCGCACTTTTCTATAAGACTGTACAATATGGGTTCACACTACTATGTAGATGAACCCACATCTAGAAAACACGTATTAACCCTAGAGTAAGGTATGTGTGAGCGTGCATGAAAACTTACCTACAATATCACATTCATAAGCAATAATCATATTATATAAATACATAGTTTAACTTATCTGAAAGGCTAACACTAAAATACTCAACAAAAACTAATATAAAGCTAATTCATGATTTTCATGCTCTTTTTTCTTTTATGTGATTTAAATATTGTAATCGTGGCGAGTGAGGGGGACAGTATTCTTGGTTTGTTATAGACAACTGGAGTAGCGCCAATTATTCAACCCCTTTTTATCTTTTATAAATTCCATCCTATGTTTTTTAATTAAGACACATGAAAGCAATGACGTTATTTTAACTTTTTTGTTCCCGCTTTCATATCATTTCATATAAAATGCGCAATATTTATCACGAGCCTAATTATTTTATCAAAATTACTATAAATTAATCTTTTATATTAATTATTTTCTAATTATAATATCATTAAATTTTACTATTAGATTATCAATAATTTAAATAAAATATATTATATTCAAAAGATTTATTCATGATCCAATTCTACTCATAAAATGACTCAATGTTCCTCTAAAAATATTATATACCTTTGAACTATTATGTAGCTGAAACAAATATCGATTAATAATTTTTTTAATCATACAATAGTTTAAAATATATAAATTTTTGGATAATTGAATTTATGTATGAGTTAGATTAGTTTATAAGTAAATGAATTGAGAATGATATATTTTGTTCAAATTATCAATAACTTAAAGGTAAATTTTAATAGTATCATGATTCGAATAAATTTTTATATATAAAATTTAATTTAAAGAAATTTTAGTAAAAATAATTAAAATGAGGATGTAATATAAGGTTTGTAGTTGTTTGAATTTAATGATATTATAAAAGATTAATTTATAAAAAATAACTAATAAAAAGATTATTATAATATTAATAAAAGATTATTAGAAATGTGGGACACTGCGAGTGGTTGGACTTGTCTTTCACTCGCCCCAAAATCCAAACAAAATCTAGACATTCCTTCCACCACCTTTCTTTATTGTAAGTTGTTGGACCATCATATACAAATATTATAATGATTTTATATTAAAAAAATTATTCCCACGTTTTTTTTCAAATCATTTTAAAATATATAGAAATATCAACATTTTTAATTTTGGTGACACACGTCAATATTTAATTAGTTTTTTAAAATTAAAAATCATTAAAAATATTTTAAAAATATAAAATTTTAAAAAATATTTTTTTAATTTTAAAAATTAACTAAATATTGGTATGTCATCCACATGGCAATCCACATGTATGGGATGTCATCAAAGTTAACAAATATTAATTTTTCCATATATTTTGAGATGATTTGACAAAAAATACAAGTTTAAAGGCTAAAAAAGTCAAAAAGAAAAATAAATGAAGGGCTAGAATGACTTTTTTGTAAAGTTGGAGGGTCAAAAAAGTCATTATGCCTAAATTAATTAACATTTCAAGTATTTTAATGGTGGTCATTAACCATTTTTTTTTAAATTTAAGGTAAGGTGGCTATTGCTATTAATAAATTTACGTTTGGTTATTTAACTTTAATAAAATAATTGTTGAACTAGCTGTTAAAATTGTTGTTATATGGCCATCTATGTTTACACTGTTTGCACTAATCGAAAGCTCTCATTCTCTTTTTCTTATACATTTAATTTTTTAAATGAAATAACTTTGAGTGTTACGAATCTTTGATATTGATTGTTAGATTGACTTGGGTATAAGGTATGTTTTTCTATTCGTCGATAGATACTGATTCATCGTACCAGTCGTTTAATTGACGCTTGGAACTTACAAATCAGACTTTTTTATATATATAAAAAAAAAATATCCTAGTGACTTAAATAAAAACTTTTAAATAGTTCATTTTTTTACCTTTTTTACTCCAATATTCATGTGAGATTATATATTCCTATTTTTAAAATAAAAACTAGGGTGTATTGTAGTCAACATCGAACCAATAAGTGTATCATTTTGTTTTGATATTAATATGTATCAAGATGAGTATATTTCAATATATTATTATATAACTTAAATTAAATTAAATTGAATTTTTAATTTTAAAAATTAAATGATGATTAATTCATTTAATTATTTATTAAATAAGGATGTTTTAATTTTTAAATTAACATTTACTCTGCCCATTTTAATTTTAGTTGCATTTTAGTTCTAGTTTGGTTACTCAACTATTAATTCTATCGATTTAGTTACTCAACTTTTCGAAATTAAGTATTTTAATCACTCTTGCCATTAACTGAACAAAAAATTATGGCGAATAAAAAAAGTTGAAATTTTAAAAAATTGAGTGACTAAGTTGAAAAAAATTAATGGTTGGATGATAAAAATAGAACCCAATATATAGTTGAATGTAATTTTTCTTTTATGATTTTGTTTTCTATGATTGTGGTGTTTCATGAGATGCATAAACTTTCTTTTTATATTCTTTAGTTTATCTATAAGTTTGAAAGCCTCAAATTTAAGTATGATCATGTTTCCATTTATGATTATCTTCAATAATTGTGATACATTTATTTATTTTTATTGAAAAGCATGATTGGCTTTTTGTTTATTTACGTGTAGTAAATGAAGGTTAATAAATATATAGAAATTAAAATTATATATATATATATTAATTTTATTATAACCAGGATAAATGATTTTAATATTTTAATGAAAAATTGTAAACTCTGAAAACGAATACTAGTATAAAATATAAAGAAAATAGAAACTATAATTGTTTTTGATGTTATCTACCACGTAGCCGCGCTGACTTTTCGTCAATTATCTAATCAAAATCCTTGCATCAACCTAAATTAAATACATTTATCTGTCTATTAAAATATGAGTATGTGAAGATAAATTTCAACTTTTAAAATAATAAAAATAAGAAATTATTTATGTGCAGAATAAATTATAAAATGAAAATAATAGTTAATTAAGTCACAATTGATTGGTATGTACATTGTTATCAATGTAAAATGACTTGAATTTAAGTATATTGAAACGCATTAGATTATTAGTGAGAAATAATTTTCAAACAGCTGTAACGAAAATCATTTTGTGTTCATACCGACTTGTTATTAATATTATGTACTTAGAAGCAAATAACGTTGATTATGAATGTATATTATATGTAACAAACAAAATTTTAAAACACTTTATTTATTGCAATGTGCATATATCTGATTGATAGCTTTATTATATATAGATATGACTATGAATAGTTGAATCATATAAAATTTTGTACAAATTAAATATATTTATTTGTTGTTTTATGAATGAAAATATAGTAAAAGTCGTGGAAATTTTTATACTAGAAGTTAAATTGTTTGTTTCTTTTATTTAAAAATAGACTAATTATTCCATGTATATTAGATTAAAGAGCAAATTGATCCATTTGTTAAAAGTTTCATCTATTTCCACAGTTAAAAACTGGTCTTTGCACATTAAGATGAGGTATACGTGGCATGCCACATGTAACTATTTGATTATTCCATCAGCCACGTTAATTTTTAACAATAGAAATGGATGAAATTTTTAGCATAAACGATCAATTTGCTCTTTGATCTAACATATAGGAACTAATTTGACCATTTTTTAAGGGGCAAAATACAATCTAACTCCTAATATAGGAGCCTCTATAGTACTTTTACCATAAAATTATATATTTTGAAATTGAAACCTTTACATTTAGTATCACCGGAAGCTATGCTACAACAACACTAAATTTACTTTCAAATAAATGCAAAGGCCTTGAAGAACTTTAACTTGATTATGTATTTGTTAATAACCTGGATGGATTAACAAAGCAATAATAGAAAAAGCAATGCATCACTTGTAGCACTTATACAATTAAGAATAATATATGATTGGATGAGTAACAAAATAATCAAATTGGAAAAAAAGATTCACCAATCTTGCACAATTTTTTTTGTGAACATAAATCCAATTTTAGGTAATGACTAATTTCATGTATATATAGTTCAAAAATTGTAATTGATAGATGGAAGACAATTGACTAGAATTTAATGCCATTTACCTAATAAAATATAACAGCTAATTTAGATAGAATTACTCATAAATAGAACCAAACTACTATTTTTTATGTTGTAATATAAACTTTAGTATTTTATACTTAATTTTTTGGGTAAATTACATCAACAGTTACTTAACTTTGATGTAGTTAACAAAACAATCACTCTGGTTTCAATTCGGTCACTCAACTTTTGAAAAATAACAAAACAGTCCTTTTAACCATTTTCCATTACAGATGTAACGAAAAAGTGACATGGCATTTAACGGAGGATTAGCTGTAATTTAAACAACCTCATAGCCTTATTGGGTAGCAAAAAAGAAGAAATGAAGAAGAAGAAGAAGAAGAAGAAGAAGAAATGGACATACCCTAGCTACAACCGTTTTGTTCCTCCAAGGTGGAGCCACCACTCAGTTCGCTGCTATCTATTGAATCTCTGTCCCTTTTTTTCTTCTCTTCTCCTCTCTTTTTCTTTTTTTTTTCTTAACTCTAGTCACTATCGTTCATGGCCTTCTCTGGCCAATCGTTATCACCAAATGGCTCCCCTTTGCCTCTTCTTAAATCTCACTTTATATTTCTGAATAGGCCTTCAAAATCCCAAGATTAAGACCTTAAAGCTTCGAACAAGGCTTCAACAGATCTTCACCGTCCACCGTCTAATCACCACCATATTTCGACCACAGCTTTTCTTTGACCAACCATGACTCTTGACCACTCGGATCATCGAATTGGTGACTTTTGATCTCTTCTTTTTTTATTTTTTTTTATTTCTCTCTTTTGATGCAGGCCAATTTGGGATTCTTGTTCTTTTTTTACTGTTTTGATTTTGGATGCTTGCTATTTTCTATTTTTGTTTCAACTGATTTTTGTTGTTTTGTCGTAGATTTTGATTTGAAGCTTCAGAACATTGCCACAAGCAGGAGTTTTGACCAAACCGATGTCGATGAACAGGCTGTGATAGGATCCCCCTTGATGTTAGCCCAAGAGTCGTTTTGATGCCAGCCTCAATATTTTTACCATCGATTTTCAATTTCACTACCATGGAAAAAATCAAGCTTGATGGTAGCTAAGAGCTTTTCTAGGTTCCATCTGCCAAAATTTTGTTCCCATTCTGGGGCCTAATTTTAGGTAAATTTTGGGTAAATTCAATGTCAATTTGCTATGTCAGCTAATTGGGTTTCCAACGTGACAAGTTAATTGGCCACATCAACTAGTTAACTTGCTACATCAGTGGTCCTATTAAGACAGTAACAGAAATATTTATAGACTCGGTCTACGAAAATAGGGTTCTAAAATCGTATTTTTTCATACACTGAAAATTGGGCCATTACAGTTCTCCCCCTTATGAAATTTCGTCCTCGAAATTTACTTGAGAATAGATAAGGGTACTGAGATCTTATAGCTTCTTCCAGTTCCCAAGTAGCCTCTTCTACACCATGACAATGCCACAAAATTTTCACCAACGCCAAGCATTTATTTCTCAATTCTTTCATTGCTTGAGCTAATATTTTTACATGTTCCTCGCCATAAAACAAATTACATTGTAACTATATGTCATGGGGAGTTAAAACATGAAAGGGGTCAAATTTGTATCTTCCTAACATCAACACATGAAAAACATTATGGATCTTGTCCAATTCCAGAGGTAGAGCTAATTAATATGCTACAGGCCCAATTCTTTCGAGAACTTCAAATAGTCCAATGAACCTCGGATTGAGCTTCCTTTTTCTGCCAAATCACAAAACTTTCTTCCAAGGTAAAACTTTCAGAAAGACCTTATCGCCAAATTGAAACTTGATATCCTTTATTTTCAGGTCGGGATAAAATTTCTTTATATTAAGTGCAACTTTTAAAGAATCTCAAATAGTTCTAACTTTATTTTTCGTTTCTTGCATTAAGTCTGTCCTTGCTATTTTTCCTTCGCTCAAGTCTACCAGCACAGAGGAGTTCGGCAACTACGACCATATAAAGCTCCGTAAGGTACCTTTTTAATGCTAGATTGGCAACTATCGTTGTAGGCAAATTCGACCGACGATAATAATTTTTTCCCAACTTCCCTCAAATTCATTTATACAACAACACAACATATCTTCAAGTCGCTTGGATTGACCATCGGTCTGAGGGTGACAAGTTGTACTGAAATTCAACTTAGTACCCAAAGCTTCATGCAACTTAACCCAAAATCTGGAGGTAAACCTCATATCTCAATCCAAGATGATAGATAATAGCACACAATGCAATCTCACAATTTATGAAATGTACAATTCAACCAATTTTTTCAATTAATTATTAACTCTCACTAGGATAAAATGAGTGGACTTCGTCAACTTGTCAACAATCACCCAAATTAAATCTTTCTTTTTTGACAATAACGACAATCCTGTTACAAAGTCCATGGTGACTCGCTCCCACTTCCATTCAAGAATCATTATATGTTGCAATAATCCTAACGAAACTTGATGTTCTGCCTTAATTTGCTGACATACTAAACACTTAGCTACGTATTCGGTTATCTCATTTTTAATGCATGCCCACCAATACAATGGTTTCAAATCATTATACATTTTGATGTTACCCGAAATATATTGCATAGGTACTGCTTTGAGCCTCATGGAGAATGTCTCGCTTCAACTCCGAATCATTCAGCACATACAACCTATCATGAAAGTATAAACTCCTTTCATCACTTATACTAAATTCATTGGTTTGCTCATTTTCAATCAGCTTCTACTTAGCTTCCAGGTTGCTCTCACTTTTTTGCAATTCCCAAATCTTGTAAAGAAATATGAGTTTAGATCTCAACTCAGCTAAAATAGAGTCATATCGCTCTAAAATCAAATGTGCATTCATCGCTTTCAAAGTGAACAGGGACTTTTGACTTAAAGCGTCAGCCACAATATTAACCTTTCTCGGGTGGTAGTCGATGATTAAATCATAATATTTAAGTAATTCAAGCCACTTGTGTTGTCTCAATTTCACATCAGCAAATACTTCAAACTCTTGTGATCGGTAACGACGTGACATTTTGTCTCCATATAGGTAGTGCATATTAGGAAATGTGCCCATATTGTAATAAGCATGTAATTATTTTCTATGTATCTGAACGATGAATAAATAAATAAAGTTAATTTCACATTTCACTATTATGTCTTTTGTGTTTCTCTCTTTCATGTTTTGCAAACATAGCAAAATTGTGGTAAGCAAATATTAGCTTATAGATTGCCTAAATTCAAACTAATGGTTAGTGGCAATGTAAGAACATTTACATTGCGAGAAAGACAACTTAGTTCATTAGATTCTCTAAACAAATATGTAATCCCGTAAAAAAAAATTAAAGTGAGCATTTGATTTAAACACTTAGAAGGATTATTATGTTGTCTATAATTCCAATTATGGAGATGGCTAGTCTTGGCTATCGGAGTATTGACTCCGCGAGTAAAGATATAGATGTATTCATTGGAATAATGATACATTAGACTAGACCCAAGATGAATTGATTGTGAATCTATTTGTGAATTGATTCACTTGTGACATTCATGGTGTGATTTACCTAAATCTTGAGTTAGCCACTGACCATGGGTATGTAATTCCTTTGATATAAGTGGAGGCTTATGCTGTAAAGATAATCAAGTCCATAACCGATATTTTGGGTACATGACTTGTGTATGGCATGACTTTACTAGTAACAATAGAATTCATAAATAAAAGCGATATATTAGTTGACACATATGACAAATAAAAACATATACTTCACAAACTATGTATTTATTGATAAATGTTGTTTACCTTGTCACCAACAGAAATATGTATGTGTTGGTCACTCTGGGATGTAGAAACGGTATTCACCACCAGGCCCAGGATTGCAGTAGTAGGCAACTACCAATCGACATCTTATTCTATTGCGTTGCTCGACAAAGCTCCCGATATAACATAGACGACACGGTAGATCCTCAACTTAGTTTTGTATAGTCACTGAAGTTCACTAAATGTAGAAGCCGGCTTACGTGCACCAAATTTCTAGATTTATCAGGCATTAAAATGCCCGTGATTAACCTCATGATGAATGCTCGGACGTATTGTTGTATGACCTCCTTCATTGCGTGGTCGGGAAGCTTATTGAAATTTCTCTCCAACTAATTGATTGATATCCAACCACCTTCGTATCTGTTCAGAACCTTCCCCAACATTCCCATGTAGAGGTCCACTCTCTCTCGAACCACCGTTGATCCTGTGATGATTGACTCATCCACCGGTAGACCGAGCTGTGATGATACATTTTAAGTGTGATTGTATACTCACTACATGGAAGGTGGAAAGTGTGTGTTTCAAGCCTCCATCTTTCCACCAACGCGCTGATTAATGTAGGATTGAGTTTGCAACCCCCTTGCATGCGAGACACATGCAAGAATCCAACCTCTTGCAGGTACCCACAAATTTCAGGGATCGGAGGCTCCCTCTTATTATGTATAAACGCCTCCAACAGAATATCGTCCGCCTATTTGTAACATAAAAAATATTTAGATTTATCAAAAAAAATGAACATAATTAAAAAACGAAATTTTAAATTTTGTCTTACCGTTGTTAATTCGGCAGCAGAAATATGGTTGTTGTTGAAGCGGATTAGAGAGGCATCTATTTTTGAGAAATTGATCCGAACAAATAAAATACGATATAATTAAAAATAATAATATTTTAAAATGAAAATATAAATAAATGTCGAATAAAAAGCTTAAGAGAGTTGAGAGAGTTTGAGAGAAGGATGTGAATGAAAAAAATGGAATTTGGGGGCATTTATAGGTTAAAAAAAATACAGTTGGGGGATTTTAATTTTTTTTTACTGTTTAGTGTGGCAACGGTCAAAAGTCGTTGCATTTTACCATTGATGGAAAGCATGTCCAGCTGGACAAGCTTTCCTGCCATCTGTACGAAAAGCACGCCGAATTAGACACGTCTTCACTTTCTCACTTTTAAAAACAACTTATTTCCCTAATTAAATTTTAAAATGCCCCAAAAGGCCAAATGAAAAAGAATTCGGCTTATTCTTCTAATTTAGCCTGCATTTTTAATGAATGGCAAATAAACAATTTAATTTAAATAATAATATAACTATATGATATGTTTAATTTGTATATAATTTCTTGTTAGACTTATTTAAGATTATTATTTTTATCTATACATATTTGGTTTTAAGGAATTGAAGAGAATTTTAATAATAAAATAAGATAGATTAGTATTTTTTGTTATAATGATAATAACTTAGTTAATAAAATTTATGATATCTTTTATTTTAGAAAAATTAATAATGATTATATATGAATTAAATTTGTTGAACTATGCCCTTTTTAGTAATGATTAAAAGATGTAATCTATATTAATATGAAAAATATAATAATAATTATTATATAAATTTATTTAAATAAGTCAATGTTTATATAAAATTGAATTTAAATATTTTATAAGGTCGGTTTTAAAACAATGGCTAAAAAAAATTAGCTAATCAATTTTGAATGCAATATTAATTTAATTTATGCTGTAACATGTAAATAAGATATTAGTTGTAATGAAATTTACTAAGAAAATGTAAATAAATTTTTATACAAATTCTTAAAATAAGCAAAATAATAATAAATTTTCCTTTTTCTAATTCATTTCTGTTGTTCAATTTTTAAAATAATATTTTAACTTTTTACAAAAAGCAACAACCTAAGGAAACCGATGTGATAGTTTGAAAATATTGCTTGAGCTCTTAAACAACCAATTCTAATTCTGATGCCAAACTCTCTATTTATAGGCTAAGAAAAGGGTGCACTTAATTCAATATTTCTACTATTAAATCGGTTTCAAAGGAATTAATCGTGACATTTTTTATACTTCAATATAATTGATTTTCTATAATTCCCAAGCTTTATCTCCTTTGAATTTTTGTTATATATCAAGGTAATGTTACTTCCATGTTTCTTATAATTGGTAACCTTGAAAATATGCATAATCATTTAATATATTTGTGCCCCCTTGGCAAGTAATTATTATTTTTAAATGGTTACCTAATTGAAATTTAAAAATGGTGTTGTTCAATTGGAATCAAGGAGTTATGCGCGATGAGAATCGAGATTGGGTCGTTGGATATAATTGATTTATAGGGAAATGTTAGATTTTTTACGCAAAATTTTGGGGCATTTTAGATGGTCTAAAACTCATCCAACAAAGAGGCCATGACAGGGTGATAATCCAATCGAATAGCTTGGAGGTTGTTAAAGCCATACATAGAAGTGTTTGAAAGACTTCAAATTTTGGGATGATCAAAAGAATACACTATATACATCCTCAGGAAACATAATCAAAGTGCGAATTATTTAATCAAATTGACTTTTACAAAAAAAAAAAAAAGGATTTTGAGACCTCTCCAAAACAAGCAGTAGAATTTCTTGAAATAAACTAGGAAAAAGTATTTATATCCCTCAATCTTTTTCCATGTAATTTAGGATAATAATATTTTTATTCACCGAAAAACATCCCATATTCTATACATTCATTAAAAAGAATGCAAGTTAAAAAGTAAATTAGAAATTCAAGAATATTGTATTCAACGTTTATATAATTACATGTGAATGTCTCATTGAAAAGTAATTAACAACTGTCAAAATGTAATTGATAACAGAGTTAGGAACTAATTGTTTTCAAAATTATGTTAAAATTTTTAACACAATTAGAATTACTAATAGTTTCTCCTCAACCCATAAATAAGAAAATAACGCATTTTAACGCATTCGAAACCACATTCTCTTAAATTGACAACACAATTTTATATATATTATATATATATAAGAACACGTAACAACATAACATATTCTTACTAAAGTTAGAATAAAAACATAACATATTATAATAAATAAATAAAAACCCATCAATTAAATTTCTTTTTTTCTTTTATTTCCCATTTATTCTCATTATCAACTCTATAAATCCTTATTGTAAACACAGCTGAAAAGATATATAAAAAAAGAAGCTAGTGAAAAAACATAACAACTTGGTACGATGAACCCCACTTATGAAACAAGGATTTTGGGTCACTCATTCCCCATCTTCTAGTACTCCATGCCCATTTGCTTGTTGCAAAAATCTCTTTTTCTTTTTTTTTTCCATCACATGATTTCTTGGCTCAATCATTTCTCCATTGCTAGCACCACAAAGGAAAGGACTTCAAATGAAATTTACAGAACAAGAAATGAAATTTACAGAACAAGATGGTAAACCAAATTAAACACCCTTCACAAGCAACTAAATTTCAGTCATGGGCAGTCAAGTACTTGATGAGGCTTTAGTCAAAGACTTGAACGTCACAGATGGAGCGAACATAAATGTACCAGCCTCAACTTGGAACGTGTCATAACGAAGGAAAAGCTCTACCAACAACACTCTACACAACAACACCACCAGATTTTTCCCGGCACAAGCCTTGTTATCCGCCGTGGAATCCTCCGTCTCACGCTCATTCGACCAATATACATACTTCAAAAGTTTCTCTCCTTCTTCCCCAACAAATCTATCAGCCACAAACTCCTCAGGGTTCACAAAAATCTTAGGATCTTTAGTTGCAAATGGCTGATACCCAAATATCATCTCGCCTTTCTTTATCTCAAAGGCTACATCGTGGCTTTCAACTACCAAATCAACCTTAGCTTTACCGTATTGGAATGGAACTGGCGGATCGATCCTTAGGTATTCATAGACCACCGATTTGGCCAAAACCATCTTGTTCAAAGCAGATAAAGTGACCCCACCTTCAGCCTTGATGACGGCCCTGATTTCATCAGCTAGTCTCTGGTGTAACGTTTGTCCGGCTAATGCAACCCACTTGATCAACCCTGGGAATAGGACTTTCATGCCACCATAAGCATTAAAGCCGGCAAGGAAAATCAGGTTATGGCAAGCTTCGTCTCTTTCAATCCCAAATTCATTTTGAGCTTCATCCAACACCGAGCTTCCGAACTCATAAAACACATCGTACAACTTTTTGTAATCAGATTTAACGAGAAAAAATGGGAAACTAAATGTACGTAACAAAATATCTTCGAAATAACCTAGAATTTTGGGTGATAACCCTAGTGATCCAAGTGGTGCAAGCTGAAACAACAACCATTTGTCAACAAGTTTTGGTCCTTGAGAACCTATCTTTGTTTCACTAGGGTTTTTGTTACAGAACAGGCGAAAAACGTAGTTGAATGACATGGTATCGCTCAGGGTGTTAAAATAAGCTTCTTTTTTGGTAGAAATCTGAGCTTCAAGCTCGTTAAAAAGCTCTGACAAGTCTATTTGGAAGAATGGTATGAACTTATGATGACGGGCTGCGAGAGTAGATAAAAAGAAGGACTTTAAAGATGTATGCTTTGGCTCGGAAGGATCGAGGTAGGCACATACACGATGGCCACCGGTGTAGGCCAGGGAAGGCAAGAAAGTACCGTCAAGAACATCACGTTTTTCGACTTTCGAAGCGTCGAAAAGGACAGAGAAGGAGATAGCATCGAGAAGACAAATAACGTAAGAGCAAGAGGCAATTGGAGGTCCGGGAGGCATATTAGTTTTGAAGACCGTGGATTGGTATTTTTGGATTCGATTCGCAAAGAACTTGTCCCTGCCTTCATTGTAAAAGTATGCTAATCGATCTCGAATTGGACCAAAGAAATGAGGGCCATAGTCACCGGGAATTGGTTTCACCGGCAGCTTTGTCGACGGCAGTGAAGAAGAAGAAGAAGAAGACATTGTTTATGGGCTTAAACGAGGCATATAAATAATTTGGAGAACTACGCCTATGATAGCATATATAGAAGTTGGAAAATGATTTACAGGTTCCAGAAATCTAAAGCTATGAAGTGTGAATGGTACTAATGAATAAAAGTACCCTACCCATTGTTTATGCATGCTCGAGAACGACAGCATTTGTATTTTGCCATGGATTATTTATTTGGATTACCCAAATTATTCAACCGCTTTAACTTTTATAAATTCAACACATTTAATTAATAATTGAAAGCAATTATATTATTTTAACTTTTGGTTATTTAAGGTAAAAATCACAATCTAAACATAAAAAATAATAAAGAAATTCTTCAAACAAAATCAAGATATTAACAAATGTCTATATATCAATTTTTCAAAATTACTTACAAAATAAAAAATTATATTACCAATATACTAACTCTAAAAATATTTATAATTATTCATTTACTGACTCTAAGAATATCGTTATAAATTTTATTGATAGCAGCTGGGATAATCCAAATGAAGCACTTCGGCCTTTATGACTCATTCAATTTACTTCTTTTAAAATAATTTTTAAATTTTGACACTTAATAATTTATATTTTTATTTGAGATTACTTACATCGACTCTATCGATTTTAATATTTAAAAAAAAAGCTAACAGTGACGGGTATAATTTATATTTTTATCAAGACATGTGCATTTTTATTTAATGTAATTTTCAGCATCACACAAAAGTATAGTTTTTTAATGAATGAAAGTTGGTTTTATGATTCATAAAAATCAAGATATTGTTTGATTTTACAAAATATTTTTATTTTTATTTTTATAAAATAATTTCCTTTTTAAATTATTAAAATTTAAAATCACTCGATAAATAGAAATAAAATGTGTTTTAATAATGAAAATATAAAAACATGTTTGATAGTTATTTTTTATAATAGAAACTTGAGAAATAAAATAACAAATTTACATTTGTATGAATTTGATTATTATTCATACTTAAGAATTCAGTACGATTCTTTGACATCATTAAATTTGCCGGCGTGATTTATTGAAACTAAAAAGTAAACAAAAAATCATTGTAATGGACTTTAAATTTAATCAAGAATTTTAACAATGTTAATAATTTTAAAAGTTTACATTAATATTTTAATCGAATAAAGATTTACACTAACCAATGATGTTAAAATAGTTGAAATACCAAATTATGTAAAAAATTAAAGTATAAAGCCAAATATATATATAGGGACTAAAATTGAAAATTTATTATTATATAATCTCAAAAAAATGTAAAAGGCTATGTATTTTGGACACGCATGCATCAAGATTTTAATTATTGGGTATTTTTTATGTCCATTTTACAATCCATGTTTGGGGTTTGTGGCAGGCTGTCCCAATAATGTTGTCTTCAAGGTTTAAATTTGCGCTCTCCCTTAAGAATGCAATGTATCTTATCACTAGATTCAACACTTGTTGGTCGCCCAATTCTAAAAATTCTCAAAAATTTTAAAGTGAAATGGTCTACCAAGTTTCTCAATCAAGAAAACAAATATCTAATACCTAAATTGATTAATTTAATCTCTTAATTTCTATTCCAATTTTTTCTCAAAAAATTTAAAATTGACATTAAAGATTATCCCTTTTAAACTCTAAGACATTTCAAAAAAAAAACTAATTGTAAGATGAAAAGAAGAAAAAAAAAGAAAATATTAGGTGGTGTTGTTTTTATTTTAATGAGGTAAGTTAAATATAAAATCTAGAGCTTAAAATAATTTATTTTGATCTAATGGCTAAAGTTATTTTGATTCTCATGGTTCTCAATTTAAAAATTCTCACTATAATTATCACAATTTTCTTTTAATTTTTTTGCTTAAATTTTAAGGTTTAATTTATAAGAATTCTAAATGTATTTAAAATAATTTACTAGCATAATACATTTTATTAATAAATATAATGAATTTATAAAAAATATTAATATATTAAAAAATATAATAAAATATATAATTTTAATCTAATGATAAATTTGTTATTTAATACATTTTCTTTATATATTCTTTACCAAAACCATTTAACCATAAGCTATTTGGTGTCTAACAATTTCCTCGCCGTCTATCTTACCACCATCTGCTGAGGCTAGACTGAATCAATTAGCTTGGAAATGGATGGCAAAATATAATTTTTCCAGTTCTGAGACTTACACGAACCTTCATCAGTTCTGAGTCTTCTAAATTTTGGAACTTGATTTGGAAGTCCAAAGCTCCTCAAAGGGCGCGGGTCTTTATATGGCTTTTATAGCAGAATGGATTAATGACAAATGAAGAGAGGGGAGGGAGGTATATGTCTAACGGGAGACATTATATGAGGTGCGACAATGTTTTAGAATCGAGTTTGCATGGTATTTGGGATTGTTCGTTCTCAAAATTTGTTTGGTGAAAAGTAGTCTCACACGATGCGCATGGTATGTTTTTCCTTATATCACTTCAAGTATGGCTAGTTTGGAATCTACGGGATGAAGGGAACTGTGGCAGAGATGATCTTGCTTGGCAAACTTTGTTATCCATTTTATGTTGGTTATTAAGGAAAAATTGTATGCAAGGCCTAGTGGATACAGGGTTTACTTGGGCAAGAAGTTATAATCAGACTGGTTCGAAATTGGTTACTCCAAATCCATTGGTTACGAGGTCCCATTGGTTGCCACCAGAGAGATAATGGATGGAACTTAACATTGATGCGACTGTGTGGAGGAATGGTTTGTCTGTATTGATAGGAGGAGTGATTAGAGATGCTGATGCTACTTGGGTATGTGGTTTTCAGATCGGTTTAATTGATGTGTTTCGGTTAGTCGGAAGTGCGTGGGAATAGTCTTTCAGGTGTGTTTCCTAAACACATGTAATTAGAGGTTGACTTGCTATTGAATTTTGTGTTTTACAGCAGATTTTGGGGTGGTTTATGAACCACATGAGCGTGTGCCGCACATGGGCTATAACGCCCCAAAATTTGAGTTTTCATGTTAAGTTGTGTCAATAAATGTATGTCTGTTTTTGTGGTTGTGTGTTCTGTTTGCTTACTTATGATATGAGGTTTGAGTCGCATTAATTTTGGAATTTGTTAATTTCTTTATTTGAACCTTAGCTTAAGTTGCTTCTTTAAAGTTTAATTCAGTGTCTTTTATGTCAAGAATTAGCATGCTAGTTCACTGGTTAAGCATTTGCCTACTTTTTGGTCTCATGTTCGAGTCTTTGCGTGAGCGAAGCGACGATATGTTTTTGGTTACTTTGCGAGATTAGTTATTTTTTTTTAGAAAATATTTTTATTCTTGTAACACCCCTATCCCGTAACCGTCGCCGGAATAGGACGAGACGTTACCAGAAATTAGGAATCGAATCAGAACGGTAAAATTTTGAACCCTTTCTTAAATAAAAGATCATTTATTTATATAACTAATAGACACAAACAAAGATCGAATTTAAAACTTATAAAAGTAAACTTCCATAAGATGCCATATTCGCATGGCTTATATACAATAGTCAAAATATCATTCTACTTATAGTCTATCCTATACATGCCATAAGCTAAGTCCAAATCACATGATTACTACAATAGTAGATAGTGTGACAAAGTGCTGACGATCCCCGAGCTAATAGTAAGAGTCAGCGATCTACAAAAATAAAAAGAGAAACATAACATTCAAAGTAAGCTTTCATAAGCTTAGTAAGTCTTAAGCAATTTAAACAGTTGAACTTAAAAACAAACCAAATGTTCGAAATCACATAACACTTTCTGAGTACAATACTATTTGGCCGATTATGCACAAACACATATCCTTTTACTCCGTTTATACTCAAACTCATATGAACATAGTATTTACAAGCTTCCGGATTAACTTTAATTCTTTCAAATTTCACTAGTGTATCATTTCTTACCCACACTTAATTTCAACATTCATAGTTAAATGGCATATCGAAAATTATCTTGTAACTTTACATAATAACTGAATGCACACATATACAAATATACATATGAATTTACAACATCTTTTCATATGCTTCTCACCCGTCAGATCAATCTCACATATAATATATATATGTATCACATACCAGAATCACTTAATGTGTAATACGAGTTCAATTTATCATTTTAGCGTAGGATCTCGTAGTCATATACTTTATCAAATTCACTAACGCTTGGCCTGCGAGGCATAAAACCCGAACATAACACCAGCACGAAGCCTACGGGACTTTAAACTTAGATATAATACTAGCACTAGGCTGCGGGATTTAACCCTGATATAATACCAAGACGAAGCTGCATGGATTTAACCCGGATATAATTCTAGCATATAGCCTGCGGAACTTTAAGCCCGGATACATATCAAATATCATGCATATTTAATCATATATTAACACATCTCATTCAACATATCACATTAGTAGTCATTTGCTACATTCGGATATAAGCTTCATATGAACACTATCATTTACATTTCGATTCACACCAATCATCAAATTCATTTAATTCACATTTACTTAATTAGGTTGTTCGTACTGAATAATTTACTTTACGGAACGAATCCACATATCGTATTAGCCTATAGTCTTATAGCACCACACCTCATTAACAGCTTTACCTCATCGAAGTTCACATTTAATCACTTTAGTGCCAAGCCATATTCGGCTACCACAAAGGACTAATAATAATAATTTTATACACATCATGGTTTCCTTTAGATATTTAATAATCACAAATCGTGATACAACACATATACGGCATAGTTTATTCATTGTAACACTCATTTAGTGCATCAAATTTCCAAATCCAATTCAACTTAAGCATAATAGTCATAATCGGCTTATAGCCTTAAATCATTACATATTCGGCACATTAACCAAATAAAATTTACATTCTCCTTGCCATATTAATTTAACTCTTAGGCATATAAAAGGGAATCAAGCTTAAACACTTAAGAACTTACCTTGAAGGTTGCCGAACGATTACAACGGCTATTCGATTACTTTCTCTTTTCCCTTATTCGAATTTGCCCCTCTATGCTCTTGAGCTTAAATTCAAAGATTTTAAACTAGTCATTATTCAACTATTCAAGCATCACTTTCAAAATATAATATATATATATATATATACATTCGACTTTCACACCTACTGATCGTAGTAAACTTATAAGAAATCAATAAGCAACTCATTAACAAATTTTTTTTTGTCAATGTTTACCACATAATCATAATTCCACTGCAAGCTGTCTTCCTGAGCAACAGTCACTAAATCATTTATAACTAGAGCTACGAAACTCCAAATCAAGTGTTGTTAATTTTCTCTGAAAATAGACTCATATATCTTTTATCCATAAAATTTTCAGAATTTTTGGTTTGGCCAATCAATACCAGATTTTTCTTAAAGTTTCCCTTGTTTCACTATTTGACTAATCTGACCACTCTTCACTATGAATCAAATTTCTTATTGTACAGAATTCAAAATATGTTCTCGTTTATTTCATTTGAAACTAGACTCATTAAGGAGTCTAAGAATATAAATTTCATCTTATGACCGTTTTTGTACAATTTATAATGATTTTATAAAAACAGAATAGAGGATCTAGAAGTCATTCTGACCCTGTCCCACATCACTTCAAATATCTCATTATCGGAAATTATTTTGTTTACACGGTTTCTTTTATAAGAAACTAGACTCATTAAGCTTTAATTATATAATTTATTATGCTCTAACTCATCTCCCACAATTTATGGTGATTTTCCAAAATCACATTACTACTGCTGTCCCAAGCAGATTTATTACCAAATCACTCTTTCACACATACCTTGCATGCATGTTATTTAAACATGCATATCACAAATCCATCATCACATACCTATAATTTCACTTAAGCATAAACGCATTTCATCATTTTAAAACACAAAAATTACTCAATATTATCCAAGTTCACACACAACATGTTAGCCGATTTTCCCCCTTAGCATCTAAGGCACATGCATGCTCATTTGCTTGGCTCAACTTCACCTATCTTCCATTATTCATCAAAAGAACATGAAACAACAACCATTTCCCTCATTTCAATTCATGACCGAATGCTCACAACACAACCAAAAATCAAAAATATGCTTCATGAGTTAAGGTATAATCAAGAAGAACCCATGAACATCAAAATAGAAGCAAAGTACCAAGAACTTACCTTCAATTTTCCTCCTCCTAGTGACCGAATATTCAAGGGTTTCCTCCCCTATTTGCTCTCTCAATTTTTGGCTATGAAGAACCAAGAATGAACAAAAACCTTCCTTTACTTCCCTTTTGTTATTCTTATTATTCTTTATTCCTAAATATTTTATGATACAAAATGGCATATATTAATTTGTGCCATACCTATGTCATAACTTCAATAAAAAAATTTGCACATGTTGTTCATCATGACCATCATCCATTATAACTATTATAATGCTAAAATACATATATTATCTAATACCCATCACCTTGGCCGGCCACTACACATAAAATGGGAGGTTTGACATGCAAATCCTCCTATTTTGCACTACTATTTATTTGGCCACTACAAATTAGCCTATAGCATTTTCAGAAATTTTCACATAAGTCCTATTTCATAATTTCACTCACAAATGGAAAAATCAAAGCATGAAATTTTCACACATGCACTTTCACATGTAATAATCACAGAATATAACATTTAATTATTTTTGTGACTCAATTTTGTGGTCCCGAAACCACTTCCCAACTAGGGTCAAATTAGGGCTGTCACAACTCTCCCCCTTTAGGGATTTTCGTCCCTGAAAATCTTAGTAGCGACTAGGTTAGGATAACGCCCTCTTATTGAATTATGTCCATATACACAGTAGCTCATCAATAACAATTGTAATTCATTACTGCTTTCACATCGATCTATAAAATCATTTTCTTATCTTAAAACAAATACATAAAATTTCTACAAGTATACACATCCATCGCATTTTCTTGATTTCATAAGCAATAATCACTTAATTGAATTTATACTTGCATTTCAAACACATATAAATCACTTATTAACATGTATAATACATAACATCAACTCACATATTCATAACCCACATTTTCATTCATGTATAAGCTGTAACCTGGCCGAAAGTATACATATTCTCAAACATCCCAATGAATATCCTTTATAACTTTATCACATTTCAATATTCAACTTAACTCATTTCCAAAAGAAAAGTCAACTTCCACGTACCTGAACATTTAGTTCATTTATCACATTCAATCATAGTTAACGTTACCCGTATACAGTCGAATAGGCATAAAGCCTAATATAATACACTGGCATGAGATTTATTCTAGCGCATAACTTGTATATCCAAAATTATCAACATTCATCAAAATTCTTCCAAACTTTCGAATGTCGGAACTTAATCAAAATAATTTCTTGAACAAGATTAACAAAATAGTGTCCATTCAACAATAGCACATATAACTTCATATACCGAGAATCTCATAGACTAAATCCATAACACATTTTCAACTAAGCACTTAAGTGTACATATAACATAAATCCATTCCTTAACAACATATCCACCACTTTTTTTTTTCGTATCCACTTATAACAAAATTACAGCCAAAACAATAATCAATCGTCAATTTATATCTATTAATCCCCAATTCAAACTCAAATACCGAATATCAGTATCTAATTAAAATTCAACATCTAACTTCAATTCTACTTCCTAACATTTGTCAATTTAAAGAGCGTCGTACTTGTCTGAGTATGTCGTTTACTTTAAGCCATAGTCCAACCATGGTCTTACATGTTATCACATATCAAGTCGATGCCATGTCTTAGACATGGTCTTACACAACATCTCAAATCAATGCCTTCGTCCCAGACGAGGTCTTACATGAATCTCATTTTACACATTTAGTGCCCACTAACCGATCTCGCACACATAGTGCTCGGTTGAAGAACTCGCACACACAATGCCTCAATTACCGATCTCGCACACATAGTGCTCGGTTAAAGGAATTCGCACACACAGTGCCTCAATTACCGATCTCGCACACATAGTGCTCGGTTAAAGGAATTTGCACACACAGTGCCTCTAATCATTCGTACAAATAATGCTCATATTCATTCATTATTACACATTGAAATGACTTAACCAAGTCTATAAAACATCATATATGTACACTTTAAATGTTTTCTTTCATTTAACTTTGAATTCATATAGTAATGTACACTTAAACCTTGCTCGAATCACCGGCATTAAGCCTGCTAGGCACGAAGACCCGAATACACATCACTGACACAAAGCCTGCTAGGCACGAAGGCCCGAATACACATCACCGGCATGAAGCCTGCTAGGCACGAAGGCCCGAATACACATCACCGGCACGAAGCCTGCTAGGCACGAAGGCCTGAATACATATCACCGAGTTTCATGCATATTTATTCACATTTTAGTACATTTCATATAGCATATCATATTTGTAATTCACTTACTTCGTTTCAATATATACATATCATATACACCTTGACATTATATCATAGATATCATTTACATGTAGGCTCATTCCAAATACATTATTTTCTCTTCAAAGTTCTCATTCACATATTTAAAACATAACATCATATATAGCATTAACAAAGCATAAACTACACAGCAATTCCATCTCTAATAGATGACATATATATGTATATATTTCGCCCATTTACATAAAATCCTGAACCAAAATATAACTTCTCATGCATATAATATACATCACTATTATCCTAATATACTTTTCCATATTTATTTCATAACACTTTCAGCAAAATTACTTTGCATTTCAATACTTCAAATATATATCATACTTCTATTCATACCTTTTTCAATTTTGACACATCATAAGCATGTTTCAATCCTCTCAATACCATCTGCTACAGCTTGATCGGGATCAGAATTCATTATATTACGAAAAACACATTTTAACTGTCAGAAATCATCACACTATCATTTTATCACTTTATGGCATGTATAGCTAGACTCACACGTGCTACGTTAGTCCTAGAATCGACTAAACCGTAGCTCTGATACCAATAAAAATGTAACACCCCTATCCCTAACCGTCACCGGAATAGGACGAGACGTTACCAGAAATTAGGAATCGGATCAGAACGGTAAAATTTTGAACCCTTTCTTAAATAAAAGATCATTTATTTATATAACTAATAGACACAAACAAAGATCGAATTTAAAACTTATAAAAGTAAACTTCCATAAGATGCCATATTCGCATGGCTTATATACAATAGTCAAAATATCATTCTACTTATAGTCTATCCTATACATGCCATAAGCTAAGTCCAAATCACATGATTACTACAATAGTAGATAGTGTGACGAAGTGCTGACGATCCCCGAGCTAATAGTAAGAGCCAACAATCTACAAAAATAAACAAAGAAACATAACATTCAAAGTAAGCTTTCATAAGCTTAGTAAGTCTTAAGCAATTTAAACAGTTGAACTTAAAAACAAACCAAATGTTCGAAATCACATAACACTTTCTGAGTACAATACTATTTGGCCGATTATGCACAAACACATATCATTTTACTCCGTTTATACTCAAACTCATATAAACATAGTATTTACAAGCTTCCGGATTAACTTTAATTCTTTCAAATTTCACTAGTGTATCATTTCTTACCCACACTTACTTTCAACATTCATAGTTAAATGGCATATCGAAAACTATCTTGTAACTTTACATAATAACTGAATGCACACATATACAAATATACATATGAATTTACAACATCTTTTCATATGCTTCTCACCTGTCAGATCAATCTCACATATAATATATATATATGTATCACATACCAGAATCACTTAATGTGTAATACGAGTTCAATTTATCATCTTAGCGTAGGATCTCGTAGTCATATACTTTATCAAATTCACTAACGCTTGGCCTGCAAGGTATAAAACCCGAACATAACACCAGCACGAAGCCTACGGGACTTTAAACTTAGATATAATACCAGCACTAGGCCTGCGGGATTTAACCCTGATATAATACCAGCACGAAGCCTGCGGGATTTAACCCGGATATAATTCTAGCATATAGCCTGCGGATCTTTAAGCCCGGATACACATCAAATATCATGCATATTTAATCATATATTAACACATCTCATTCAACATATCACATTAGTAGTTATTTGCTACATTCGGATATAAGCTTCATATGAACACTATCATTTACATTTCGATTCACACCAATCATCAAATTCATTTAATTCACATTTACTTAATTAGGTTGTTCGTACCTGAATAATTTACTTTACGGAACGAATCCACATATCGTATTAGCCCATAGTCTTATAGCACCACACACACTCTTAACAGTTTACCTTATCGAAGTTCACATTTAATCACTTTAGTGCCAAGCCATATTCGGCTACCACAAAGGACTAATAATAATAATTTTATACACATCATGGTTTCCTTTAGATATTTAATAATCACAAATCGTGATACAGCACATATACGGCATAGTTTATTCATTGTAACACTCATTTAGTGCATCAAATTTCCAAATCCAATTCAACTTAAGCATAATAGTCATAATCAGCTTATAGCCTTAAATCATTACATATTCGGCACATTAACCAAATAAAATTTACATTCTCCTTGCCATATTAATTTAACTCTTAGGCATATAAAAGGGAATCAAGCTTAAACACTTAAGAACTTACCTTGAAGGTTGCCGAACGATTACAACGGCTATTCGATTACTTTCTCTTTTCCCTTATTCGAATTTGCCCCTCTATGCTCTTGAGCTTAAATTCAAAGATTTTAAACTAGCCATTATTCAACTATTCAAGCATCACTTTCAAAATATAATATATATATATATATATATACATTCGACTTTCACACCTACTGATCGTAGTAAACTTATAAGAAATCAATAAGCAACTCATTAACAAATTTTTTTTTGTCAATGTTTACCACATAATCATAATTCCACTGCAAGCTGTCTTCCTGAGCAACAGTCACTAAATCATTTATAACTAGAGCTACGAAACTCCAAATCAAGTGTTGTTAATTTTCTCTGAAAATAGGCTCATATATCTTTTATCCATAAAATTTTCAGAATTTTTGGTTTGGCCAATCAATACCAGATTTTTCTTAAAGTTTCCCTTGTTTCACTATTTGACTAATCTGACCACTCTTCACTATGAATCAAATTTCTCATTGTACAGAATTCAAAATATGTTCTCGTTTATTTCATTTGAAACTAGACTCATTAAGGAGTCTAAGAATATAAATTTCATCTTATGAACATTTTTGTACAATTTATAATGATTTTATAAAAACAGAATAGAGGATCTAGAAGTCATTCTGACCCTGTCCCACATCACTTCAAATATCTCATTATCGGAAATTATTTTGTTTACACGGTTTCTTTTATAAGAAACTAGACTCATTAAGCTTTAATTATATAATTTATTATGCTCTAACTCATCTCTCACAATTTATGGTGATTTTCCAAAATCACATTACTACTGCTGTCCCAAGCAGATTTATTACCAAATCACTCTTTCACACATACCTTGCATGCATGTTATTTAAACATGCATATCACAAATCCATCATCACATACCTATAATTTCACTTAAGCATAAACGCATTTCATCATTTTAAAACACAAAATTACTCAATATTATCCAAGTTCACACACAACATGTTAGCCGATTTTCCCCCTTAGCATCTAAGGCACATGCATGCTCATTTGCTTGGCTCAACTTCACCTATCTTCCATTATTCATCAAAAGAACATGAAACAACAACCATTTCCCTCATTTCAATTCATGACCGAATGCTCACAACACAACCAAAAATCAAAAATATGCTTCATGAGTTAAGGTATAATCAAGAAGAACCCATGAACATCAAAATAGAAGCAAAGTACCAAGAACTTACCTTCAATTTTCCTCCTCCTAGTGACCGAATATTCAAGGGTTTCCTCCCCTATTTGCTCTCTCAATTTTTGGCTATGAAGAACCAAGAATGATCAAAAACCTTCCTTTACTTCCCTTTTGTTATTCTTATTATTCTTTATTCCTAAATATTTTATGACACAAAATGGCATATATTAATTTGTGCCATACCTATGCCATAACTTCAATAAAAAAATTTGCACATGTTGTTCATCATGACCATCATCCATTAGAACTATTATAATGCTAAAATACATATATTATCTAATACCCATCACCTTGGCCGGCCACTACACATAAAATGGGAGGTTTGACATGCAAATCCTCCTATTTTGCACTACTATTTATTTGGACACTACAAATTAGCCTATAGCATTTTCAGAAATTTTCACATAAGTCCTATTTCATAATTTCACTCACAAATGGCAAAATCAAAGCATGAAATTTTCACACATGCACTTTCACATGTAATAATCACAGAATATAACATTTAATTATTTTTGTGACTCAATTTTGTGGTCCCGAAACCACTTCCCGACTAGGGTCAAATTAGGGCTGTCACAATTCTTTTAACGTAACTCTCCCTTCTTCCCTCCTTTCCTTTTCTTCTATTTTATTTTTATTTTTTCTTCTTCTCAAATGTTAGTCCTTTGTCGAAGCCATTTTTTGGAAAAACAGGGTCGACTTGGGTTTCGAAAATGAAAGAACGGGAGTTGCCACCAATCTTTTTTGTTTAGGTATGATCGGATCACCTAGAAATTTGGTTATTTTAATAAAACATTTCGATTTACTAAAACATTAATGATTTTGGTCTACGAAATTTGAGAAAACGGGTTCGGGAGTCGGTTACGTACGAGGAAGGATTAGCACCATCGTAACGCCCAAAATTGGTACCTAATTGATTAATAAATGTCTTAATGTCGAAATTTAAAAACTCAAAAAGAATTTAGAATACGATCCCTTTTTATGTTGATCTATACGAAGAATTTGCTTGAGTAAATCGAAATGGATTCTAAAGACCTTCTTGTCCCGAAGTAATAAAATGCCACATCCAGTACGTTAGGACACAACATTTCAGACCCTTGAGGCCTTTCGATTTTCAAAACTCGCATGTTTTAATTTTAAAAGATTATTCGGTTATTTGGGTTAAACGAGAAAAATCGAAACCCAGTAAGTTGGGGCACGATTTCTCAAACTTCCAAATACCGAATATTGCCTTTGTTTGCAAAAAATCTTATCTCGAGGTAACAAGATGTCATATTCAGTAAGTTAGGACACAACACCTTGTACCTCCGAGAATAAGTGTTTTATTCAAAACTCGTGTTAAGATTTAAAAGAATATTCCATAATTTAGGTTAAGTGAGGAAAATCGCCAGTAAGTTAGGGCACTATTTTCTCGAATTTCTAAATATAGAATATTGCTTTTAAAAAAGAATTATTTAATGTATTGAGAAAAAATATGACGTGATTTATAGTGAAATATAAAAGCAAATTATGGTACTAATATTATAATAACATAATAATAGGTGTGACGGTGTTAATAACAATAATATGAGCAATTATAAAAGATGAAATAAAAGCAACGCTAGTGATATAAAAATATAAAACAAATGCATAAGGAAATAAAATAAGCGAGTACATAAATAAATAAAAATATAAAACATGACAACATAAAAATGACAATGATGATGAAAACGATAATAATATATATTAATAATAATAAAAATAGTAGCAAAAATGATAATACTAATGATAATAATAATAGTAATAAAAATATTAATATTAGTATTAATAATAATGACAATAGTAATAGAAAATGACAACAAAAAAACAATATAGTAATGGTAGCAAAAGTAAAAATAATAGTAATAATAGTGGTAATAATAAATAATAATAATAATAACAATAACACAAATAAATAATCTAAAGTTTGAAATTATTTTTAAAACATATAAACAAAATGAAACAGTAATGACATATAAATAATATAACGTGTAAGTAAATACAAAGAGGAAATGTAATAAATAATAATAGTAATGATACAATAGTAATAATAATAATAACAAAAATAGTAATAATGTATTAAATGGTAAAAGAATAATAGTAACAATAATTTAAAAAATAGTAAACACGAAAGAAAATATATAATATAATAATGATAATATGAACTTAATTAATTTAATACTAAAATAATAATAATAATAAAAGTAATAACATCAATACGTTAGATTATAATAATAAAGCAAAAATAATGATCATAATAATGTATTAGGTAATAATAATGGAATAATAGTAAATATAATAATTTTAAATCAATTAATTTAATTAAAAATTGAATATAACAAAAGGACTAAAATGAACCTAAAGTAAATGTCGTAACCATTTTTTAAAAAAAGCGGAATCGATTGAATTAGGAAATGAAAACGATTAGAGTAGTCGCCACCAATCCTTTTTGATGAGGTGTGATAGGGTCACCTCAAATTAATCATTTTAATAAAAGTTAAGATTTACTAAAGCGATAATTTTTGGTCTCTGAAAATCGAAAAATGAGTTCGAGTCGTTTACATACGAGGAAGGATTAGCACCCTCGATCGCCCAAAATTGGTACCTAGTTGATTAATTAGTGTTTTAGTGTCGAAAATTTGAAAACTTGAAAGAATTTAAAATACGATCCCTCTTTGTATTAATGCTAAATTAAAACGGATGTTAAGGACTCCATTATCTCGAAGTAATAAAACGTCACGTCCAGTAAGTTAGGATACGACATTTCGGACTTTGAGAATGAGCTCGCCTATATTTGAAATTCATGTATTTTGACCCCCTTTTTTAAAAGGGTATTCGACTATTTAGTATGACCGAGAGAAACCGAAACCCAGTAAGTTAGGGCACGATATCTCGGATTTTCAAATGCCGAATATTGCCTTTGTTAACAAAAATCTTATTCCGAGGTAACAAAATGTCATACCCGGTAAGTTAGGGCACAACACCTCGTTTCTTCGAGAATAAGCATTTTTCAAAACTCGTATTGTGATTTTTTAAAGAATATTCCGTTATTTAGGTAAAAAGAAGAATCGAAACCCAGTAAGTTAGGGCACGATCGTCTCGAATTACCAAATACGAATTATCACTTTTATGAAAGAATTATGATTTTAATGTATTGAATAAAAAGGTTTAATGCTATTTATAATGAAATACAAAAGCAAATTATGGTATTAACGCGTAGAATGAAATATATGCGAACATTAATAATAAAGATGATAGGGGTAAAATTAATATAATAATTACATGTGCATGGTAAGGCATTAAGAAATATTGTGTTAAGAATGTACACATAGTATATATGTTAGGAACAATAATAATGGTAAAAATAATGCTATATAGATAAGTATGGTAATAGTATATACGTAACATAGTTATTATTATTAAATTTACATACATAACATATAGAATAGCACAATATTAAAAGGATGTGTATACTGGTAGCATATATTATAAATGGTAATAATGTTTGGAAACAACTATTAAAGGTATTGCATAAATATATATATACATATATGAAAGACAAATACAAAAAGTATGCACATAGTATATATATATTAGAAAATGTATACATAATATATAAAATATATATATATACACAGTATATAGTATTTAGAAAAGGCAAAATATACATAGTATTGATATACATATGTGTAGCATGGGGTATAAAGAGTATATAGGTGTGACATACAAATATATATAATGAAAGCAATGATGTTAAAAGCTTTTAATAATACCATGTAATATGTATGATATATATATATATATATATATATATAAAGTATCAAGTAAGAAGAATAATAATGGGATACCAATAGGCAAGAATAATATAATAACAATAATAAAATATAACAGCACGAATGGTATTAAAATTAAAAAAAAAACAATAAAGAGGGACGAAATTGAATTAAAAATGGAATTTTCGGGGCAAATCGGGATGGGACGAAATTGCAACACGCGAGAAGGCGCAGGGGCCATATGGGGCAATGTTCCAACACCCGAAACGGCACCGTTCAGATGTCTAACCCTCCAATGTCCTGAGGTCCGAATTGAAGCAAAATTATAGTTAAAAGGCAGATTTAAAAAATGGACAAAAATTGGATTTAAACATAGCAGAAATGGGGAGGGACCACGCGAGTAATTATCCCAAACGGTAGAAACACGCGGATCCTCAGGCATCGGGTCGGGTCTCACACGGGTTGTCCAAAACGGTGCCGTTTTGGCACCTGGACTTTCCACAAAAACGGCGTCGTACGGGGGCCATTATAAAAGTCAAAATTTGGGCTAAAATTTTCATTTTTCCACTTCATTTAAAAAACAAACCGAAATCCCTTCCCCCTTTTCTCTCTGCCAACCCAGAATCTGGCGAGGAGCCGACCGATTGCCGTTGTGTCGTCCGCCATGCCGGCCACCGTGTACGGTGGCCGGAAATCGCCTGGAGGTGATTTTTCTTCTCTTTTTTATTATTTTTTTATGTTTTTAATTTGCATGTATAAATGAGGAAATAGATCCAAAAATAAAATGAAAATAAAGTTAAATCACCTTAGATTTGCTACTTTCAGTTCTCCGATCTCCGATATTGGGCTATTTTCCTGCTTTTGATGTTGCTAGGGTCTACGCTCGTATGTCAAAATCTAATGTTGTTTTTATTTCATAAAACGCCGAATATTACAAGGGTACTCGATCTGGCTTTAAATAGCCGTTTACATGCTTTTATTCTTACTTTCTGTCTATTCTTATTAATGTTTGCAGGTGCAACTTGGGCGGTGTACGATGGCGATGGGCGTGATGAGTGTGGCAGACACTGCACTGGTCTGCAGCATTGATTAGGCTAGGGTTTTCTAGTTCTTTTTTTCTTTAATGTATTGGGCTATGTGGGTTTGGGTCAAAAGTTGTAATGGGTCTTAGTTTTGGGTAAGTTGGTTCAGATTGGGTTTTGTGTTTGGGTCAAAAGTTGTAAAATGGGTTTAGGTTTAGTGGGCTGAGTGAAATTGGGCTTGTACAGCTGCCCCTCTTTACTTGTTGTCGTGTAACGAGAATAGAGTAAAGACTTATGAAAGACCAATTTTTCCCAGTCTCACCATGTCTTGACTTGTTTAGCGCTCCTCTTCTTCAGGTAGCTTCATTTCAATCCACTGCATCTTGTTGCTTCACTTCGCTTCACTACTCTATTGCAACTTCAGGGTAATAAGATTTGTAATTTTCAGTTTGCTCAGCTACAACTTTAAGGAGATAAGACTAATGGCTTCAATCTACTCCGCTGAAACTTCAAGGAGATCTGCTGTGGCTCCGAGCCGCTCCAACGCTATTTCAGGGAGAAGATATTTGATTTTTAGCCTGTTACCCTACTGCTTAGAGGGTTAAGGCCCATCTTCTTTGATCTGTTTCCCTACTACTTAGGGGTTTAAGATCTGTAAATTCAGCTTGTTACCCTACTACTTAGGGGGTTAAAGCCCATCACCTTCGATTTGTTTCCCTACTGTTTAAGGGGTTAAGACTCGTCGCTCTTCAGCCTGTTACCCTACTGTTTAGGGAGATAAGATCTTGTAAATTTAGCCTGTTACCCTACTGCTTAGGGGTTCAAGGCTTATCTTCTTTGATCTGTTTCCCTACTACTTAGGGGGTTAAAATCTGTAAACTCAACCTGTTACCCTACTGCTTAGGGGGTTAAAGCCCATCATGTTTGATCTGTTTCCCTACTGCTTAGGGAGATAAGATCTTGTAAATTTAGCCTGTTACCCTACTGCTTAGGGGTTTAAGGTCTGTAAATTTGGCTTGTTACCCTACTACTTAGGGGGTTAAAGCCCATCATCTTCGATCTGTTTCCCTACTGCTTAGGGAGATAAGATCTTGTAAATTTAGCCTGTTACCCTACTACTTAGGGGGTTAAGGCTTGTGAATTCACTGATTATAGGGATATGACCTGTAGAATCAGTTTCATATATCTATGCTTATGTCAAATAATTAGGATGCTATGATCGAAATGAATCAAGTGCTCCTAACTAGATGTGTTATGAATGTGTCAAATAATTAGGATGCTATGATCGAAATGAATCAAATGCTCCTAACTAGATGTGTCACAAATGATCTATGAATGCACAAGTGCAGCATGTTGTGAGAATGAATCCCTTTTTAATGTACGAGGTTGTCACTGCTCTTTGTTTATCAAGGTTCGATCACTAAAACGGTACCCTGTCTTCTTGTTCAGCTTAGATCTTTGAATAGAAAACTCGAAGAGGTAGTCTCAATTTAAAGTCTTTCTTCTCAAATGTTTCCAATCTTTAAGTTTGGTTAATTCTAAATAACAGTCCTGTGTTCAGGTTCCTGTACTATTTAGAGACTTTCAGAGTAATATGCAGAACTCTTTTTGCGAAAATGACTTTAGTCCATTAATCATCATTTTAATGCAAAATGCTTGAAAAAGATTATAATAATGATAGAACTGAAATTTGTCAGAAACAAAATTTGAAGGGAATAGATTAATCACAGACAACCAACATTGCTGTAATACAAAATGAATAAAAAGGGAATAGGTGCTTCAGATATTGCAACGTGAGCTTCTCTGCACTAACTTCTTGAGGACTCCCTTTTTTGCCCAATATGTGTTTAGGGGATCTAGAGTATCCTTGTAGATGCCCCAAGATGTAACATCTCTCCTCCTTGTTGATTTGGGTATCATAAGACTACCGCATGCCCTACCTTTGATCAAAATTTGAATCGCCCTTTACGGGTTTTCAATTCAAAATCCTTTTGTCTCAAGGTGCCCTTTGCGAGTTTTCACCTTGGCCTCTCCCCCTCCCCCTTTTTTTAGGCGAAGTATTTCTTTACTGAATCTGAATTTATGGGATTGGGTAAAGTCTTGCCATCCATTTTGGCCAATATCAATGTTCCTCCAAAAAAGGCTTTCTTTACTACATAAGGTCATTCCCAATTAGGCATCCATTTTCCTCTGAAATCTTTTTGCATGGGCAGAATCTTTTTCAATACTAGGTCCCCCTCATGGAATTCTCAGGGACGAACCTTTTTGTTGTAAGCTCGCATCATTCGCTTTTGGTACATCTGACCATGACGGATAGCCCTTAGCCTCTTTTCTTCAATCAAATTCAACTGATCGTATCGTGATTGGATCCATTCTGCTTCATCAAATTTTACTTTTGACAAAAATCTGAGGGAAGTAATCTCCACCTCGATAGGTAAAACCGCCTCCATTCCATAGACCAATAAGAAAGGCGTTGCTCCGGTGGAAGTCCTGACAAACGTTCGATAAGCATAGAAGGCGAATGGTAGCTTCTCATGCCAATCTTTATAAGTTTCTGTCATCTTTCCCACAATCTTCTTGATGTTCTTATTGGTTGCTTCGATTACACCGTTCATCTTCAGGCGATACGGTGACGAGTTGTGGTGTCTAATCTTGAACTGCCTGTAGACATCCGCTATCGTACTGTTGTTCAAATTCAATGCATTGTCAGATATGATCCTTTTTGACATTCCATATCGACAAATGATTTCCTTTTTTAGGAACTTGTTAACTGCCAATTTTGTAACATTGGCAAATGAAGCGGCTTCCACCCACTTGGTGAAATAATCATTGACTACAAAGATGAATCGGTGCTTATTTGAAGCTTTTGGTGAAATTGGCCCAATCACATCCATGCCCCACATCGAGAAAGGTCATAGTGAAGTCATGACATGCAGAGGTGAAGGAGGTATATTAATCTTATCTCCATAGATTTGGCACTTATGACATTTTTTGGCGTAGTTAATACAGTCTCCTTCCATAGTGGACCAATAATAACCGAACCTCATAATTTGTCTGGCCATTGTAAAACCATTAGTGTGTGTCCCACAGACGCCCTCATGGACTTCTTCCAAGATTTTCTTAGCCTCAATAGCATCTAAACATCTCAACAGTACCTGATCCTTCCTTCTTTTGTATAGGATCTCCCCGTCCAAGACATAATCACTGGCCAGTCTTCTCAACGTTCTTTTGTCATTCTCAGTAGCTTGGTCGGGGTACTCACGATTCTTCACATATCGCAGGATATCGTGGTACCAAAGGTGATCATCATTTTCTTCTTCTTCTTCGAGGTTGTAACAATGAGCCGGAGCTTCATAAATGCTCATTTGGATTGGTTTCACATCTTCTTGCTTATTCACCTTGATCATAGAGGCTAAAGTTGCTAGGACATCAGCCATCTGATTTTCTTCTAGCGGGAGGTAGCAGAAGACAATATAATCAAACTCTTTAATTAACTCAATGATCAGCCTTCGGTAGTTGATCAATTTGGGGTCTCTTGTCTCCCATTCACCTTTGATTTGATAAACCACTAGGGTAGAATCTCTGTATACTTTTAACACCTTGATTTTACGCTCTATGGCCGCACGAATTCCCATGATGCATGCTTCATACTCTGCCATATTATTTGTACAGTCAAAATCCAATTTACTAGTGAAGGGATAATAATCTCCGTTTGGGGATACCAGGACTGCCCCGATTTCGTTACCAACAACATTTGATGCTCCGTCAAACTTTAGCTTCCAAGGATGACCTTCTTGAGGGTCTTCTTCAGTGGTTGCTATATACATTAGATCTTCATTTGGGAAGTCAAAGTTCGGAGGCTCGTAGTCCTCTAGGGCTCTGCTGGCTAGAAAATCTACTATCGCACTCCCTTTTACGGCCTTCTGGTTCACATAGACTACATCGAATTCAGAAAGTAGAATTTGCCATCGGGCCATTCTCCCATTCAAAACAGTCGACTCCATCAAGTACTTTAGAGGATCTATTTTAGAGATCAGCCAAGTTGTGTGGTACAACATGTATTGTCTCAGTCTTCGGGTTGTCCAGATTAAGGCACAACACAACTTTTCAATGAACAGTATCTCGTCTCACACTCGATAAACTTTTCTTGAGGTAATATATCGCTCTTTCTTTCTTTCACGATTCATCGTGTTGGCCAAGTCGCATCCCATAAAATTTTCAAATCCGTCAAATCTGATGTCGATGGCTTATCTGGACTAGGTGGTGTCAACATTGGGGCATTAGACAAATATTGCTTAACTTGGTCGAAAGTCTTCTGGCATTCCTCGTTCCAAACACCAGGGTTGTGTTTCTTAAGGAGACGGAATATGGGGTCACATTTCTCGGTTAGTTGTGAAATAAAACGAGCGATATAATTTAATCTTTCTAGGAATCCCCGAACTTCCTTTTGAGTACGCGGTGGAGGTAACTCTTGTATGGCTTTGACTTTATCTGGGTCAATCTCAATCCCTTTTTCACTGACCATGAACCCTAGCAACTTTTCTGACCTGGCCCCGAATGTACATTTTGCTGGATTGAGCTTCAGCTAGAATTTCCTCAACCTCAAAAATAATTTCCTCAAGACTTGCACATGATCTTCTTCAGTTCGAGATTTAGCGATCATGTCGTCGACATAGACTTCAATTTCTTTATGCATCATATCATGGAATAGGGTTACCATGGCTCTCTGATATGTTGCTCCAACATTTTTCAATCCGAACGACATCACCTTATAGCAAAAGACTCCCCACATGGTCACAAATGTGGTTTTATTCATGTCTTCATGATGCATCTTGATCTAATTGTACCCTGAGAAACCATCCATGAAGGAGAAGAGTGAGTAACCTGCCGTGTTATCCACTAAGGTGTTAATATGAGGCAACGGGAAATTATCCTTCGGGCTGGCTTTGTTTAAGTCTCTGTAGTCTACACACATCCATACTTTTCCACCTTTTTTAGGGACGGAGATGATGTTGGTTACCCATTCCGAGTACTTAACTACTTGTAAGAAACCAGCATCAAATTGCTTCTTGACCTCCTCTTTTATTTTCAACAAAACATCGGTCCGCATCCTTCAAAGCTTTTGCTGAACTGGCTTCATTCTTCTTTGATGGGGAGCCTGTGTACCACAATGTCAGTACTTAGCCCAGGCATATCTTGATATGACCATGCAAAGACATCCTTGAACTCTTGGAGTAACTCAATAAGGTCTCACTTTGTCTCTGTGGTAATACAAGCTCCGATATTTACTTCTTTCTTTTCTAGTTCATCTCCCAAGTTCACGACTTCTACGGTCTCTTTGTGGGGTAGAATCTGTTTCTCCCCGTGTTCTACCATCCTTAACAAATCAGGGGATAAGTTACAGTCTCCGTCATCCTCAAAGTCCTGAGATCTCTCTAGACACATATCCCGCTCAAAAGGGGACTCTAAATTAGTAGCAACGTCACTCACATCGTTGATATATGGAGACCTGTTGTAGATGCGAAGGAAGATACAAAGAACAAGAGAGTCTAAGAACAATGATATGTATCGTATGATCATGAATAAAAGAATAAAAGAATATTTGCACGGAATAAGTCAAAAGGATGCATTTCATTGAAATAACGATTTCGAACATAAACCTATTTCACAAAAGGACACTTATTACTCTTAGGCCTAGAGCAATAAGTGTGTTTTGGACATTACTCTGAGTTAGTTCTAAAGACTACAGGAATCTCTTCCGCAGTCCAATTATTCAGAACACTTCTCGGCTCATAAGGGCGAATGCCCGACAAATTCTCTACTCCAGTTCCTCTTTCGTATGTGGCGTTGATGTCCAAACTTTCCATCATTCCTTCCACGATTTCCTTTCCTGACGTCTTCCGCTCGGAGTGAATGACCCCTCCAGACACAAAAGTCTTCGATATATGGAGGAAGATCATTGGTTCCCAGCTCAATCGCGCTCTCCTTCTTTCTTACTTCTTTTCTAGCTCTTTCTTTCTTTGTTTCGTGTCTGGCTTAAATCCTAACCCAAAACGGTCTTGTTTTTCATTCACCATTGGTGCATTAATCCTTCCCTGGAGGTATGTCCCGAGTCCTTTTTCCGGGTAGAGCCCCTTTTCCAACAGTTAGCCGTAGTCTCATTCTTGTAGTCTCAGATAACTTGAGCCTTGGAATCTTATTTCCTTCGGTAATGAATGTCGTATTCACGAATTCCAAATATCGAAAAGAGCACTCGATTGCTTTGTCATCTGCCTCTAGATATGGGGCGTCACTGGTTATTGCTGCGATGATGTCTTCTTCAGCATTGATCGTTACTAACCGACCTTTGGTCACCAATTTCAACTTCTGGTGCAGCGATGAAAGGACTGCCCTTGCTGAGTGTATCCATGGCCTCCCCAATAGACAATTATACGAAGGCTTAATGTCCATGATCAGGAAATCTACCTCGTACGTGCTCGGCCCGATTAAGAGGGGTATTTTAATTCTCCCCATTACCTTCCTTTCCGTGCCATCAAATGCTCTCACTACATTTTGGCATGTCTTTATATGGGAACTATCCACTGGCAACCTACTCTACGTAGATAGGGGTAGGACATTTAGTGCAGACCCATTGTCAATCAATACCCCTGGTAATGTGTACCCTTTACAGCGAGTCGTGATGTGTAAAGCTTTAGTCGATCCTCGGCCTCCTGGCGGTGCTTCATCGTTATTGAAGAATATGAAGTTGTCGGCACTTATATTGTTGACTAAGCGGTCCAGTTTGTTTACAGAGATATTGTTAGCAACATAAGTTTCATTCAGCACCTTCATCAATGCGCTGCGATGGGTTTCAGAGCTTAAAAGTAAGGCCAGTACTGATATACGAGCTGGCTGTTTGTGCAACTATTCTACGACACTATATTCACTGTGCTTTAGAAATTTTAAGAATTTATTGACTTCTTTTTCAGTCACTGATTCATTAACAGTTGGTTTAGGCCCCGCTGGCTTCTCTTTCTTTTGCTCAATTGCTAATGATTTTTCTTTAACCTGCTCGAATTTTGTATTTGGGGTATAACGCCTTTAGCTGCGCGTATAAAAACCCTCATCTTGAACTTTCTCTGATGCATTAATCAGGGTCTCCTCTCCCGGGAATGTCACATTCAGCCATAGTTCCACGGTACCTTTTTGCTATCCTTGTAAGGAAAAGCAACGGGCTTCTGGATTATGACCTTTGGCGTAACTTGTGCCCTGGCTTTATTAATTCTTGGACGTGATATGATAACCACTGGGTGGTTGACTTTGTAAAATCCTTCATCGACCCTTCTTCGGAGGCATACACATCTATTTTTTCTGGGCTCCCGACATATTCAAAGAATTCCAGCTCCTTATTATCCATCAATCTTTGTAACAAAGCCCTGAATTCACTGCATTTTTGAATCTCGTGATCCTCTTGATCATGAAATTCTCAATAATTCTTTGCTTCTCGGGGTCTGACCCTTGAATTCTGTGTTGTCAACCCTCTTTCCACCATTTTCTTCCATACCTCTTTCAACGGGGTATTCACTTCTGCAATATTCATCTTAATTTCTTTCTCCGAACTCTCGATTATCGCATTTGTTCCCTTATCCCCATGGTTAGGTAATGGATTCTCTGCACTGGATGTATCATCAAATTTCACGATACCCATGTTGATGAGTCTTTCAACCAATTTCTTGAAAGTGGTGCAGTTTTTTATCGAATGTCCTGTGGCTCCCACATGGTATTCGTATTGGGCATTTGCGTCATACCATTTGGGGTATAGAGGTTGCATTGGCTTTAGATAGAAGGGAGACACGACATGTGCATCAAATAAACTTTGGTATAACTCATTGTACGTTATTGGAATGGGCGTAAATTGGAGTTTCTCCCTATTTTGTTTTGTGTTGGGCTCTTGTCTGGGTAGGCCCTACTGTCCAGTAATTGTCGACCTTGGTTGGCTTACGGTGATTGATTTCAAATATGAGCTCACATTATTCACCTCGTGCTCTTTCTTTCTCCGCGTTGACCTTTTGGCGTTTTCCCCAGCCTCTATTTTCCCACATCTTATCACATTTTCTATCATTTCTTTAGACATTACTATGTTTGAAAAACTCTTGGTTGCACTACCCAGCATGTGGTTAATAAAATGTGCCTTAAGGGTATTGATGAAGAGCATAGTGGTTTCCTTTTCCAACAGAGGGGGCTGGACTTATGTGGCCACCTCTCTCCATCACTGGGTGTACTGCCTAAAGCTCTCATTATACTTTTTCTCCATATTTTGTAAAGTGATTCTATCAGGGGCTATACCTGCCACATGATCGTACTGCTTCATGAAAGCTTGTGCTAGATCTTTCCATGAACTGATCTGGGCGCGACTCAGTTGGTTATACCATCTAGAAGCAGCCCCAACCAGACTTTCCTGGAAGCAGTGAATTAATAGTTGGTCATTATTGACATGGCCTGTCATTCGTCTGCAGAACATAGTGATGTGAGCTTCAGGACAGCTAGTCCTGTTGTACTTCTCAAATTCCAGAGTTTTGAACTTGGGAGGGAGTACCAAGTCCGGAACCAAACTTAATTCCTTAGGATCGATTCCACCACGATAGTCGGTGTTTTCCATTTCTTTAAATTTTTCTTCTAACCATCTACACCTTTCTTCCAGCTCTCTCGAGAGTTCTACCCTTGTCTTTTCTGTTTCTGTTACTTCATCGAGATTGAGGACCACAGGGTTGGTCGGGTTATCTCTCGGATTGGAGCCCGAGCCGACCTGATAATTCATCGATGCCGAAACACCAGCCTGAATTTGTTGGGGTCTAATTGTGACCGATGGCCTTCTTGGATACATATCAGGTTGTGTCTGAATGTCTGCTGGGGCAAAACCTAGAGGGTAAGTAGAATCTTCATTATCATCCCCCGCATTGATCAAGGGACTTTTCCCTGTTTCTAATCTGCCAGGCAATAGACGCGTTAGTTGGTCCATCATGCTTTTCTAGGACTCCAGCATCTGGTCCCTCATATCTTGCTGGATTTTGGCAAGCTATTCTTGCATACATGTTTATAATTGATCCTGCATCTCTTTTTTCATTTGTTCCAATCTCTCTAACCTTTGGTCCATTGCTCTTGTTTTTCCTCTTGTACCGTAACGATGTTCCAGGGTAACTGCCATGATTTTTAAGGTTTTTTTTTGTGAGTTTTAGTGCGTATGATGCAATGCTGATGCATGAATGCAATGAATGCGATGAATGCAAAAAACGTTGATTTAAATTCGATTTCATTAGAGTAACTTTTCTAGAAAACAAGTTTCTTTACATAAAATAGATTACATATAAGGCTTGGCCCTGATACTTAAGGCCTTGACCTGCCTAAGAAGCCAAGCTAGCTCTCGGCCGCGGTCCGATTCTGACTCATATTTTAAACTCAGCACATTGGCTTGTACTGCTAGCATTTGCAAGTGATCAGCCACTTCTCGCACTTGAGTCAAAGCTTCGCCCATGACGTAGTCCCTATTCCGGATCTGATCTTGAGATTGATGAAGTTGTTCCTTGAATTGCTCGTTATTTACCTCAAGGAGTTCCATCTGAAGTTCACGATTTTGTAGTGCTGTTTTGAGTTCTTCTATATTCTCCTTTAATTCTTCGATTCTGCTCTGACTAGCTTTCAACTCGATTACAGAGTTACGCGAGTGATACTGATACAATGACCCCTCTAACTCTGATACTTGAATTTTTAACCCCTCCTTTTCATTCTGGCTTTCTACCAAACTTCTTTTCAGAGCACCTTCTCGAGCTTGAACATCACGGAATTTTTCTTCCCATTGGTTGGCTTTGCTTTGCTCTTCTTTAACTTCCTGTCGCCGCTGTTCGGATGTTTTTCCTAACCCAGTGGTTCTCATTGATCTGCGCAGCTTCTTATAGTCCATTTTCAAACTGTCCAAGTCCTTTTCAGCCTTGTTTTTTCCTTTTCTGAGTCTTTCGGCTTCTAGTTTATGGACATCGACATCTAACCCCAGCTGTATTTTTCTTCCTCCAATTGCTCGATCCTTTTCTCTAGCTCCAGACTCTTTCTCTCGGAATCTTGCCTGATGATTTCTAGCTCAGATGGGATTACTTTCAAGTGTTCTTCTATCGACTGAGGATTCCTTTGATCTGACATAGGGATGTTGTAATTAATCCTTTGATCCCTCCATTGGTCGTACTCAAAGGTAGTCATAGGATTGGCAGCAAACTTTTTCATTCTATGAGTCTGGTTCTAAGCATTTGATATCTCGCGAACTTTCTTTTTGTAATTATTCCCCGTGAACACGAACTCACACTAGGCTAACCCGTAAGTCGGTGGTGTAAACTGTCTGGATCTGTACTATCTTAATGCAAGCACAGGAGCATATCCGACGGCTCCCCATACTCCTAACAAGGGAACCCAATCGAAATCTCCACATCGGTATAATATTTCATCAGGAACCATCCACAGGGCTCTCCATTCAACGTCTTCTTCCTACAAATTTTGGAGAACCGTTATCCAATTTTTTTCTGTAATATCATCTCACCTCGGTGTAGCCACTAACTCTTTCAGTGGAGAGTAATTTTCAGAGAAGATACGATACGAGACTTTTTCCACTTTCCAAAAATAGCTGTGGAACCAAGATAGCAAGAGCTGTACACATCCAATAAATCTCCCTTCACCCGCTCTTTTACAAGCATTCAATGATCTAAAAGTTTCAGCCAAGATTGTGGGTACAGGTGTGGTTCCTTTATCAAGCCTGTCAAAAAGGTCGAAAACAGCATCGTCTACATGCCCCAAAGCTTTGGGGAAGATGACCAGTCCATAAATGCTTAGGGCGAAGACATCTATCCTTTTCTTCATGTCGGGGTGTGCTAAGATTAGATCCCTCAGGTTCTTCCAAGGAATGCATTTACAGTCTCCTATTTATTTTATCCGGGTTGTCACCCACTGTTCGCTCTTCCCTGTGATGTTCATCAGCTATTTTGAAAATACTGAGACGTTAGCAGGTCTGGAATAAATTCTGTCAACCTGAATCTTTGGGCAATGGAGCAAGGTCATGTATTCTTCTATAGTAGGTACCAAATCTACTTTTCCGAAAGTGAAGCAACTGTAAGCAGAATTCCAATATTGGGTAAGGGCTCGAAACAGATGTTCATCTACCTTGACATCGAGTAGATAAGGTAAATCACCGTAATGACAATAGAATAGTTGTTTGACCTCGTCATCCCACTGACCCCAAATTTCTTTCATATCTTGGAGATTATTCTGAATTACACTGATCCGAGTAAAATCCCATAACTCTAACACGTATCCCTCGGTAAGACTGTCACCTTTCTCTTGTTGTGTTGTCTCAGCCCATATCCGGATAGCCACGTTGTCTTCTACTTTATCAAAAAATCCCTTTTCCATGATAAGCTATCTATTTAGGAACCGAATGCGAATCAATACCTTTTGTGATGAAAATGCCATGCAAATACAATCAAAGTAAAACAAAGCAAGTCAGTATTTCATATGCAGTTTAAAGCAAACAAAGAATAATGAATATAGCATTTGCTCAGGTAACCACTAGGGTTTTGGAGTAGCTCTACCTAGGGTGGGTACTTAAGGCTCACTACATGGGGTTTGGTTCTAGAGTAAAGGTACCTGAACCAGCAGATACCTCGATCTTCGCCCATTATAGGCTCATACAGACCAAGTTCAGTTCAGAGGAATACATTTCCCTATGGCTGCACGGAGATGAAAATCTCACGAAGACATAGGAACGGATGTATCCTGAAAGCGATCCACTATCCTGCACGGAGGTGAAAATCTCACGAAGGAGTAGTTTCTCACTCCTACTTAAAGGGGTGTGACCACAGCGGTCATGCAATGCAATATGCAAAACCATTTAAAGACTCGAACCAATGCAACAAGTATTGTATCATAAACCACAAAAAATAGCTGATGAAATGCAATGAAATGATCGTATTTCAAAACCAAATTTTCGATAAAAAGACAAAATTTAATCAACTTATGGCTTGACTCTCTTATTTGGGTCCCCAGTGGAGTCGCCAAGCTGTCGTAACCATTTTTTTTTGAAAAACGGGAATCGACTGAAATTTAGGAAATGAAAACGATTAGAGGAGTCGCCACCAATCCTTTTTGATGAGGTGTGATCGGGTCACCTCAAATTAATCATTTTAATAAAAGTTAAGATTTACTAAAACGATAATTTTTGGTCTACGAAAATCAGAAAATGAGTTCGGGAGTCGGTTAAGCACGAGAAAGGATTAGCACCCTCGATACGCCCAAAATTGGTACCTAGTTTATTAATTAGTGTCTTAGTGTCGTAAATTTGAAAACTTGAAAGAATTTAAAATATGATCCCTCTTTGTATTAATGCTAAATTAAAACGGATGTTAAGGACTCCCTCATCTCGAAGTAATAAAACATCACGTCCAGTAAGTTAAGATACGACATTTCGGACTTTGAGAATGAGCTCGCCTATATTTGAAATTCATGTATTTTGACCCCCTTTTTTAAAAGGGTATTCGACTATTTAGTATGACCGAGAGAAACCGAAACCCAGTAAGTTAGGGCACGATATCTCGGATTTCCAAATGCCGAATATTGCCTTTGTAAATAAAAATCTTATTCCGAGGTAACAAAAATGTCATACCCGGTAAGTTAGGGCACAACACCTCGTTTCTCCGAGAATAAGCATTTTTCAAAACTCGTATTGTGATTTTTTAAAGAATATTCCGTTATTCAGGTAAAAAGAAGAATCGAAACCCAGTAAGTTAGGGCACGATCGTCTCAAATTACCAAATACGGATTATCACTTTTATGAAAGAATTATGGTTTTAATGTATTGAATAAAAAGGTTTAATGCGATGTATAATGAAATACAAAAGCAAATTATGGTATTAACGCGTAGAATGAAGTATATCGAACATTAATAATAAAGATGATAGGGGTAAAATTAATATAATAATTACATGTGCATGGTAAGGCATTAAGAAATATTGTGTTAAGAATGTACACATAGTATATATGTTAGGAACAATAATAATGGTAAAAATAATGCTATATAGATAAATACGGTAATAGTATATACGTAACATAGTTATTATTATTAAATTTACATACATAACATATAGAATAGCACAATAAAGGATGTGTATACTGGTATATATTATAAATGGTAATAATGTTTGGAAACAACTATTAAAGGTATTGCATAAATATATATATATACATATATGAAAGAAAAATACAAAAGTATGCACATAGTATATATATTAGAAAATGTATACATAATATATAAAAATATATATATACATGTGTATATAGTATTTTGAAAAGGAAAAATATACATAGTATTGATATATATATGTGTAGCATGGGGTATAAAGAGTATATAGGTGTGACATACAAATATATATAATGAAAGCAATGATGTTAAAAGCTTTTAATAATACCATGTAATATGTATGATATATATATATATATATATAAGTATCAAGTAAGAATAATAATGAGATACCAATAGGCAAGAATAATATAATAACAATAATAAAATATAACAGCACAATGGTATTAAAATTAAAAATAAAAAAAACAATAAAGAGGGACGAAATTGAATTAAAAATAGAATTTTCGGGGCAAATTGGGATGGGACGAAATTGCAACATGCGAGAAGGCGCAGGGGCCATATAGGGCAATGTTTCAACACCCGAAACGGCACCGTTCAGATGTCTGACCCTTCAATGGCCCGAGGTTCGAATTGAAGCAAAATTATGGTTAAAAGGCAGATTTAATAAATGGACAAAAATTGGATTGAAACATAGCAGAAATGGGGAGGGACCACGCGAGTAATTATCCCATACGGTAGAAACACGCGGATCCTCAGGCATCTGGTCGGGTCTCACACGAGTTGTCCAAAACGGTGCCGTTTTGGCACCTGGACTTCCCACAAAAACGGCGTCGTACGGGGGCCATTATAAAAGTCAAAATTTGGGCCAAAATTTTCATTTTTCCACTTCATTTAAAAAAAAACCGAAATCCCTTCCCCCTTTTCTCTCTGCCAACCCAGAATCCGGCGAGGAGCAGACCGGTCGCCATCGTGTCGTCCGTCGTGTTGGCCACCGTACACGTTGGCCGAAAATCACCTGGAGGTGATTTTTCTTCTCTTTTTTTTATTTTTTTACGTTTTTAATTTACATGTATAAATGAGGAAATTGATCCAAAAATAAAATGAAAATAAAGTTAAATCACCTTAGATTTGCTACTTTCAGTTCTCCGATCTCCGATATTAGGCTATTTTCCTGCTTTTGATGTTGCTAGGGTCTATATTCTCGCTCGCATGTCAAAATCTAATGTTTTTTTATTTCATAAAATGCTGAATATTACAAGGGTACTCGATCTGGCTTTAAATAGCCGTTTACATGCTTTTATTCTTGCTTTCTGTCTATTCTTATTAATGTTTGCAGGTGCAACTTGGGCGTGTACAGTGGTAGTGGGCGTGATAAAGATGGCGGACACTGCACAGCAGCGGCGTATTGATTAGGCTAGGGTTTTTTAGTTTTTTTTTCTTTAATGTATTGGGCTATGTGGGTTTGGGTCAAAAGTTGTAATGGGTCTTAGTTTTGGGTAGGTTAGTTCAGATTGGGTTTTGTGTTTAGGTCAAAAGTTGTAAAATGGGTTTAGGTTTAATGGGCTGAGTGAAATTGGGCTTGTACAGTAAAAGTTCGGGGCCAATTCAAAAATTAATAATGAAGAGAATGACAAATTTGGGCACGCGGATAACAAGGGAGGACCAAAATAGGCAATATCTCCTTCCCCAAAACGCACAGCACCAAGAGGGACCAAATTGAAGGTCAAAATAAA
Organism: Gossypium arboreum; assembly: GCF_025698485.1. NCBI lineage: Eukaryota > Viridiplantae > Streptophyta > Magnoliopsida > Malvales > Malvaceae > Gossypium > Gossypium arboreum. The sequence continues at coordinate 7,993,863 of NC_069081.1, forward strand.
TTATAGGGAAAAATTATAAATAATGAAAAATCCAATTTCAAAACAATAAAAAAATGGAAGGGCTAAATGCGCAATTATCCCTTTTATTAAAAAAAGCTCGGATCCTCAACTGAAGTGGGTTGGGTCACGGGTCGGCCCCTCAAAACGACGTCGTTTTGGGTGTTTGGGGGGCCTAGTAAAACGGCGTCGTTTAGTAGCCCCTATTTAAGCCCCAAAATTTTTATTTCCTTCATTTTAGCCCTCCTTCAGAAAAAAAAATTTGCTCTCAACTCTCTCTCTCCTGTTGGATCTAGCCTAGCTCTAGTTAGTACCCCGGTGCCGAACCAGTCATCGTCTGCCGTGCTGGCCACCATACACAATGGCCAGAAATTGCCAAAAATGTAAAAAAAAAAATTATCTTTTTGCTATATTTATATATATTATTTTTAAAGAAAGGAAAAAAGAAAATATATATGTACATATATTCGAAGGAAAGAAAAAGAAAAAAGAAAAAAAGAAAAAATAAACTAAAAAGAAAATCTAGACCTTTGCGCGCTTTTGAACCTTTTTTTCGATTTCTTCTTTGGATTTGCTATTTGTTGTTTATATATTTGAACTTGTTTTTTTTTTATTGTCTTCTTCAAAAAAAAAAGGAACCCTTTTACATTCAGTTTTGTTTGGCTTATATAGCCGTTTACATTGCTTTTTTAATCTATTGCGTATTTGTTTCATTTTTGCAGGCTAGTTGATGGCGGTGGAGCAGGTGGTGGTGGTAGACGGCATGGGGCAATGGGACAAGTGCGGCTGATGGCAGCAGCTGGGTTGATTTAGGGTTTTTCATTTGTTTTGTTTTTCGGTTAGGCTTGGGTTAAAAGAATTTTGGGTTTTCAGGATAGTTGGGCTTTGGGTCTGTTGTTATTAAGGCCCAGTCAAATTTGGGTATTTACACCCTTAATTCCCAAATTCTGCCAATCAATTTTCCTGATGTAGTCGTAAGAGTTCCGTTTTCAGTTGTTCTTTCACTAGAAGTCAATTCAATAAGTTTCGATGTTAAAATTCTATTAACATTCATTGTCGTTTGTTTTTCATTATTTTTGGTCAAAGTTGGTATCCTAAGTAAATTGCTCAATATCTCTGTCTAAACATTCAATTGATGTTCGTTAGAAGAAGGTCCAGAGGAAACATGTTCCCCCTACGTTTAGGCTCGTGAATTTTCTTTATCGTGTGAAGGTAATGGTTGTTTTCAGTTGGGGTTTGCTTGAGGTTTTCATCGAGGTTTTTGAATTGTTTGGTTGACTGTTTAATTAGTCTTGTAAATATGATTTAAGTTATGTAACTAGACCATTGTTGGCTATTTTTAGGTTTTGGAGTGTCTTTGTTGCTTCTACGTTCAATCTACATCAGGTGGGTACCGAAACCTTTCTTTTTTTTACATTTTTCTTCACCAGAATCGAGATTGTCGACGATACACAGGTGGCCACACGAGCCTGTGTGTTGGCCGTGTGGTGGACCTTGTAACTCTCTGATTTCAGATTTGGAGACACCATAGTGTATGAGAGGCCGTGTGTGGAAAATGAGATACAAGAATCATATGGGTGAGACACATGGGCATGTATCTAGGCCGTGTAGCACACTGAGTTTATATTAGAGTCACACGAGTAAGACACACAAGCGTATGTCCAGGTTTGTAACTCACTAAGTTCATATTAGAGTCATACAGGTAAGACACACGGGCGTGTGTCCAGGCCGTGTAACTCACTGAATTCATATTAGAGTCACACGGGTGAGACACATAGGCGTGTGTCCAGGCCGTGTCACTCACTGAGTTCATATTAGATGCACATAGACAAGACACATGGGCGTGTGTCCAAGCCGTATAACTCACTGAGTTTGTATTAGAGGCATATAGGCAGGACACACAGGCGTGTGTCTAGGCCGTGTGACTCACTGAGTTTATATTTGAGACACACGGGCAAGGCACACAGCCTGGTGCCAGTCCATGTGGGCATGTGAGCTTAAATTTCAAATTCTGTTAGCATGGTAGTGAACGTGCAAGGAGGGGGTAAACTATCGTATTGAGTTGTATGAACTTATTTATCATGAATGTTAGATAATCTTGGACATTGGAATAAGATAGATATTATTGATATTGGCATTTAGTATGATGATTTATTGGTTGTAAAAACAACAGTCATAAATCGACACAAAGCACAACAGAGAAAGAAAAATAGGACTTATTGGCATTGATATGAACAAGGGAAATGGGATGACAGTGGACAGTAAAGGTGGCTATTATGAGTGGCAAAAAGGGAAGTTTAGAGCAGAAAATAGGGTTGGTTTAGGATGTTTAGACGTTCAATAGGGTGGATGGGAAAACAAAATTAAAAACTCAAACAATAGGGTGGCACAATTGTGATGAAATCTTAGAGAAATGAGGAAACTTTGAAAGAAAAATAAGTCAAGAAAGGAGAACTACTAGGGTAGGAGAAAAATTGACTAAAGGCTGAAAAATAAGTGAAAAGTGATATTTATACCTATGTTAAAATAAAATAGGGGGAGGTGAAAAATTAGCAAAATTAAGCTATTTTGTAAGGGAAGGGAATTGAACTCGAGTTTTTAAGTGAATTACATTGTCTCCTTGTTTTCTCTTAACCACTAGGCTAAGGAAAGAATTGGAACTTGGGTTTTAAGGACAATTTTAGCAACACTTAACCAACAGCCCAACAACTCATTTTATTTCCTAAAAATGCACAAAAACATCAAAAATTAGGGTGTGACCACTCTCTCTTGGTTCATAAACTTAATCCTACTAACCCCCGATTTTTGAGATATGACACTAAAGCTTAGTTTGGATGGGCGGTGAGTTTACCTCCGGTGAGATTAGTTACTATAGTGGTGAGATTGGATACTATAGCAATGAGATTAGAAATAGCGGTGGGTGGGTGTTTGGATTCAAATGTACCAATGAATGTAAGGTAAGAATAAAAATGACTATTAAGAATATTAGATTAGAAATTATATATAATAGAAGTTTTTAAATTATTTTAATTTTATGAAATTATTAAAAATATGTTAATTTATAAATTCATTTAAGAAAATATTAAAATGTATCTTTCGATATTTTATTATAAATATTTTAATTAATTACATAATAAATTTAAATTATTTATTAGATAAAATGATAAGTTTTTTAAAATTTTTATAATTAATTATTTTTATAAGAATGAAAATATTATTTTCATAAACAATTAACATTATACTTGGATCAAATTTTATATATTTACTTTATTAATTGAAGGGAAAAAAACTCAAGCTCCATATGCCTACCTACAAACTGAAAAGACTAAAGAGAGCTGGCAAAATTTTCTTTTTAATAAAAAGGGTAAGGGTTAGTATAGGAAAAATAAATTGCGCTTTTCTCAACTGAAGCGTTTTCATGGGTGAAAATTAGGAGTCTAGTGCGATACAAAGAATTAGCTGAAACTCACCACAAGTGATCCAAACGCTATTTTGCACAACAATCGAAAGAAAAAGGGTATTAAACGCAAAGGCAGCCTTTAGAGTGGGTTTGGATCAGCAATTGGGTGCAGTGCAATGCGGTGCATTAGCTTACTTTTTATTTTATACTACAATATTGTTATAGTATCTAATCTCTTCATTACTGTTATTTTTACACTAATCGCATGTAAACGCATCACCTATCCAAACCTACCCTAAGTACATGAATTTTGAATTTATAAATTTATGTGTGTTTGATGAACCATCATTATCTATTCAAAGGTTATTATTAGTTAATTATAACAACTTTTCACAAACTTAAATATTATTTGATGCAATCACAATTTGTTATTATCTTCTAAAAAACCATTTAACCATCAAACAATGTAATATAAAATTTCACCATAATATTTATTTTTCAAATGAGGAAGCTTTTTAGAGATTGTATTTTTAAAGACTGGTTTACCTTATTTTATTTAAATAGGTCATATAAAAGTATTTTTTTCTTTTATTTTATCCAATTAATAATAACAATTTAATTTTTGTTCTTCAAATAATTGTTCTGACAGTTCAGTCATGAAACCAGACTTAGCCAGACTGTCTGAAAGCGAATTCGCCTATAATTGCTGGGCGAGCACGTAAAATTTTTATTAAATTCTATATTGTTCAGGATTTAGTATAATTTAATTAATTTTTATTTTATTTGAATTTATCAATTTTAATTTCTATATTTTTAATACTTTCTTAACAAGTAATAATTAAATTTATTTAGTTAAATTCAACAATTAATTATATATTTTACATACAGTTGCAGATGTAATCAATGTTCTTCAATTATTTTAAGTCTTTATACTTTTCAAAATTTTAAATTTCATTTTTGGTGTAAATGATAATTATTAATTCATTAACTGAAATTTTAGTGAGTGATACACTTATGGTAATATATTTGTCGCATCATATCTTGAAAATAACATAACTTAATTTAATAGATTTTGTTTAATAAAATTAAATTTTAAAATTTTAAAATAATAAAATGAAAACATAAGGATTAAATTTACAACTTTTCGTAAAATATTTTAACCAAATTATTTGCTTTGTGTCTTTAAATTCCTAGTACTTGAATGGATTTCGAGCTAAAAGAAAAAGAAAATTCAATGGTTTTTAGGCACAATAAGAAAAACAAAATAAAAATTGAAGACGAAAAACACATGTAAAATTTATATTAGAATACGAGGTAAATCATTTTCAATGGTCAACAAAAATTGAACTTTTCCTTTTTGCCTTTCTTGGGTAATTTTCCCTTCATTTTCTAAGTTTTCCCTCGACTTTCCCACCAACCAAACGGTATCTAGTGCTTATAAAACAATTAATGAGGAAGCTTTAATTTGGATGCATATTACATATTGGAAGAAGCTTCAATCTATGTCTTTAATAAATTTATTTGGGTTCATATTGGATAGTTTTCTTAATTTACCAGAAAAAGAAAGAAGAAGCTTAAGCATTATTGGTATATGCTTTGTATTCTCTGGCCTTGGGTTGCTTCACGTTTCTAAATTTGGTGGGTAGATTTTGAAACCTAACTAGGTTTCTGGAGGTATTATGCTTTTCATGATTTGACATTTCTTGTAGCCGCATTGATTTTCCTTCTAATAAACTCATAGCCACATTGAGCCTACATGTTAGGGGATCTTTCTTTATCCTCGTACCCACTTTTTTTTTTGAGAAACACATAGCCATATTGACCCACCTATTGGAGATTTTCTTTTTCTCTTCCTCACAGCCAAAATTTTTTGCAATCTGAATCACAATTTATTTCTTTTTCTTAAATATTTACCCATCTATTATCGTTTGCAGCACATTGACCCGCACTTAAAATATGCTTTGGGTATGGGGTATTCATAACTTTATTATTATTATTATTTCAAACAATGGATATTGTTTGATTGGTGAGAAAGTTGAGGGAAAGCTTTAGATTTTCGTAACCATTAATAAGAAGATGGACTTAATTCTAATTGAAGCAATAAATTTAGACTTTAAGGTAAAAAAAAACACTTTATTGAACTTTTAATGACAAAAAAATCAATTAAAACATTTTGTCATTAGAAACCGTGAGTGACCAGTTTGATTTTTATCAATAGTGGAACTAACATGACATTTCACATTAACATTTTATTAAAAAGGGTAAAGTAATGGTAATTAAACAATTGACTTTCTTCACTCAATTATTAATTTTTCGATTTAATTATTAAATTTTTGAAATTAAATATTTTAGTCATTAAAAATTAGTTGCCTTCAGATTTTTAACAGAAAACTGATGTGAAATTTTGATTATTTCTATATAATTTTTCAATTTTACACCTAGGTAAGTAATTTTTTTAAGCTTTAATTTTAACCTTTTAATCTCTCTTTGGCTTTTTTAAAATCTAGCCCTTATAAATTTAAAAATTATAAAATATTTAACTTCAAAATTAATTATGAAAATAACTTAATTTTTACAGTAAAATTAAATGTCGTCATTTTTCAAATTACACCACCCTAAAAATAAAATAAATAAATAAATAATTTTTGATGCGATTTAACAAATTAATGACACTAAACTGAAACATATAAAGACAAAAGGTTCAATGATTATTGATGATACGATGAAGCAATCATCTTTATATGAAAAAAAACTATTGATGATTCGAAAATTATAATTTTTAAATCCAATACTAGGATTTCACAATCCACTGTCACTTCCAAGAAGTATGCGTGAAAAACGTGGGGCTATTATTTACCTGAAAGCAGGTGAAAAGATTCAAGCAAAGGCCCTGCCAATAAGTAAAGACAATTTTACTTGGGTTCTTTTTGCCTCATTTAATAGATACGTGTATCTATATATTTATGAATAAGTTTGTAGTTTATTTTAGATAATTTAGGATTATTTTCTCTTTTAACTAATAACATAAGATTAAAGATTACCTTATATTTTATAATTTTTTTACTTATAGACTTTAAAAATTTTATTGATAATGTAACAAATATTTTCCTTTTATGTTTTAGTTTTTTAGAAAATTTTACATATTGATAGTTGTATTATATTCGCATAATTTGTTATTATGGTTTATTTTGAATAAATTTTTGTTTAAAGTGATGTGCTGAAATTCATTACAATTTTACTCATGATGTCAATTTATAATATTATTATTTATTTGTTTAAAGTATTTTAATTTTTATATATTCTACACATTAATAATTCATTTATATAAATATTAACACATGTATTAATATTGTATTCACATCATTTTATTGTTTACTAATTTGATATAAAGATTTAGTTTTAACTTTAAATTCATTTTCTTAAAACTAATACACATGGCTTATCGTTATATAAATATAACCAATACGTTAAATAAAAACTTTAAAATTAACTTAATTGAAATTAATGAAAATTTTTTTCCTTATCATCACTGATTAAGCGGTGGAAATGTGCTTGTCATTGAAATGAATAAGAGAATTTGCCATTCGTGAAAAATTAATCGAAATGAATAATCTACAAAATAATAAAATAAAACTACGTGGAAACTAACGTCGATAATGACAATATACAACGATCGCAAAACAATAAGAAAAAGAAAAAGGAAGCACACACTTTTCGGAAAAACCACGGGTAGAGGAGAAGAAAATTCACTAATGTTGAATACGAATGATATAAGAGGAGTTTAGACTACATCTATTTATAGGTTGAAAAATCTTATTCTAATCAATGTAAAATAAAAGAAGTACAGTAAGGTAGAAAAACCTTATTCTAATAAATGTAAAATAAAAGAAGTATAGTTTTATATGGATTTTATTTTTATTTTATTTTACCATTGTATTTTATTTTAACATGGATTCGAGTCACTCAACTCTGGCAATCTCCACCTTGACACGAATTCTCAGTGAACAAGTTCTTCACCACGAACTCTCAACAAATAAGTTCTCCACCTCTTCCACGAAACCCCTTAAAGGGTGCTCTTCAACAATGAACACCAACCAAGTCCAAGAAATGCTCAAACTTAGTTATGGGAAGTGACTTAGTCATCATATCTGTAAGATTTTCACTAGTACTAACTTTACTCACAACAATATCTCCACAAGCAATAATATCACGCAAAAAATGATACCGAACACCAATGTGCTTCATTCTCTCATGAAACATTTGATCTTTCATAAGGAAGATGACACTCTAACTATCACAAAACACTATACTGATCTGAAGGTCTTTGCTGAGTTCACCAAAGAGCCCCTTTAAACAAATAGCTTCTTTACAAGCCTCAGCAATCACTATATACTTAGCTTCAGTAGTAGACAAAGCAATTGTAGTTTGCAAAGTGGCTTTCCAACTGATTGTGCAACCTCCAATAGTAAAGACATACCTTGTGAGAGATCTTCTTTTATTAAGGTCTCCGGCAAAAACATAATCAACGTACTCAATTACTGCATCTCTAGTTCTTCCAAATTGTAAGCAAACATCAGTAGTATCTCGTAAGTATCTAAAAATCCACTGAACCATTTTCTAGTGTTCTTTGCCAGGATTCGCTATGTATCTACTAATTGCACTAACTACATATGATAAATCTGGAGGTGAGCAAACCATAGCATATATGAAAGATCCCACTGTACTAGAATATGGAACACGTGACATGTAGTCAATCTCATTATCTGATTGATGAGACAAAGCTGATGAAAGTCTAAAGTAAGCTACTAATGAAGTACTAACAGGGTTGAAATTCTACATATTGAACCTACAAAGAACTTTCTTAATGTATCGTTTCTGATTTAGGTACAATTTACATGCTTTTCTATAACTAAGAATCTTTATTCCAAGTATCTTCTTTGTTGTCTTCAAATTATTCATCTCAAATTCTTTACTAAGTTGGGCTTTGACCTTTCTTATTTCTTATTTATATTTGGCTACTATTAACATGTCATCAACATAAAGGAGTAGATACACAAAAGAACTATCACTGCTTTTCTTAAAATAAACACAATTATAGAAGTTACTTCTTTTGAAATCATAAGTAGTCATAAAAGAATCAAACATCTTGTACTACTATCTTGGTGACTTTTTCAAGCCATAAATGGACTTTTTCAGTAGGCAAATATAGTCCTCATTTTCTCAAATTATAAAATTTTCTGGTTGTTTCATGTAAAAATCTTTCTCAAGTACTACATGCAAGAATGTTGTTATTACATATAACTGCTCCAGCTCCAAACCATACATGGCAACAATATCAAGTAAAGCTCAAATCGAACTATGCTTCACAACTAGATAAAACACTTCTATGAAGTCTACACCTAGAATTTGATTATAACCTTTTGCAAATAGCCTTGCTTTTTATTTAGATTCTTCAACTCCTAAAGTTCCTTCTTTCTTTTTGAACACACATTTATAATGAATAGCCTTTTTATCTTTAGGAAGCTTCACTAGATCCCATGTTCTGTTTTTATGGAATGATTCTATCTTTTCTTGCATTACAATCATCCATTTTCCTGAATTTTCATAGCTATCTACCTCGGAATAAGTAGATGGCTCTTGATTTGCATCTATATCTTCAGTAACATTTAAAGCATAAGCAACTAGATTAGTTTTGGCGTACCTCTTTAGAGGTTTAATTTCTCTTCTAGGTCTGTTCTTGGCAATAGAATATTTTGGTGAAGAAGTAACTCTACTTTGAGTTTTTGTACTAACTTGAGGAGTAGACTCTGTTGTAGATCATGCATCAATCTGAAACTCCACCTGCTTTTGCTGGCCTTTATTGAAGAGCCTTTAAGAGATAAGTTAGGTAGCATAACAATTTCATCAAAATAACATCTCTGCTAATCACAACTTTTCTATTTTTAGGGCACCATAATTTATACCCTTTAACACCAGTCTTATAACCAAGAAAAAACACATTTAATAGATCTAGGTTCCAATTTCCCATTATCAACATGAGCATACGCAGGACACCCAAAAATCTTCAAATAAGAATGATCAGCAGGATTACTAGAAAATATCTCTTATGGAGTCTTTTACTCAATGGAAAGACAGAGATCGGTTAATTAAAAAACATGTAGTAAAGGTCGCTTCAACCCAAAATGACTTCAATAAACAAACATTCGACAACATACATCGAACTTTTTCCATGATTGTTCTATTCATCTGTTCTGCAATGTCGTTTGGTTGTGGAGTATGATGAACTGTCAAGTGTCTCACGATTCTTTCTAAATTGTACAATTCATTAAACTTATCAGAATAGAATTCTAAGTCATTATCTACGCAGAGGTGTTTTATCTCTTTTCCTGTCTGCTTCTCGATCATAGTTTTCCAAGCCTTAAACATGGAAAACACATCACTTTTCTACTTCAAGAAGAATTCCTAAACTTTTCTGGAAAATCATCAATGATCGTCAGCATATAATTAGCGTCACCCCTCGAAGGCACTCTTGATAGTCCCAAAAGATTAAAATGATTATAATCCAGTGTTCCCTTTGTGTTATAGATTCCTCTAGTGAATCGAACTCTCTTTTGCTTCCCAAAAACGCGGTGCTTACAAAACTTCAGTTTGCTAATGCCTTGTCTATCAAGATGTTCTCTTTTGCTTAATTCTATCATGCTATTCTCACTCATATGCTTTAAACGTATATGCCAAAGTCTAGTAACATCATTATTTGACAAGGAAGAGGAAGCGACGACTGCATCACCAATAATAGTAGAACCTTGCAAAACATATAACTTAGCAGTCTTTATCTGCCTTTTCATCACAATGAGGGAAACCTTGCTAATCTTCAGAACCCCACTTTCAGCTGTGTACTTGTTAATTTTGATCGTGCCAATACTTGCGACTTTATATGAAGCATTATTTATTATAAAAATAACACCTTCAGACATTGTTTCACATGCATTTTAAACATGCATTTCTCATTTTCATCTTTATTCTAAGTTACTTTATCGTTTTAAATACACAACGTTTAAATATTACATTTGTTATTATTCAAAAATCTTCAAAATAAGACAATATTCCGTATTTGGATTTGAGAAGTTGTATCTTAACTTACGGGGTTTCGATTTTTCTCGTTGAACCTAAATGACCGAATATCCTTTTAAAATTAAAATACATGAGATTAAAAAAAATAAAAGGCAAGCTTATTCTCAAGGATTCAAGGTGTCGTGTCTTAACTTTCGGGATGTGACATTTTGTTATCTCGAGATGAGAGGATCTTTAATGTACGTTTCGATTTATTCAAGCAATTTTTAAGTAAAAATAACATTAATACAAAAATGGATTGTATTTTAAATTCTTTTTGAGTTTTCAGCTTTTGACATTAAGATATTAATTAATCAATTAGGTACCAATTTTTGGCCTTACGATGGTGCTAATCCTTCCTCGTACGTAATCGACTCCCGAATCTATTTCTGGATTTTTTTAGACCGAAAAACATTGTTTTAATAAATCAAATCTTTTATTAAAAAGATCAAAGTATGAGGTGATCCGATCACACCTTATAAAAAAAAGGATTGGTAGCGATTCACATTTTAAAAAAAAAAAGTCGGTTTCAAAAATGGTTTCGACAATCTATTTATAGATTGAAAAACCTTATTCTAATCAGTGTCAAATAGAATTCTAATCAATGCAAAATAAAATAAGTATAGTTCTATATGGATTTTACTTTTATTTTTTTTACCACTATATTTTATTTTAACAAAGATTTGAGTCACTCAACTCTAACAAAATACAATATTTTTATACAAATTTATTGGAAATTTTGAATAAATCTTGACAAATAGAGAGTTTAAAGTAAATAGAGAGTTGGACTTAAGTGAAAATAATGGAAAATGGCATGGGTAATTATAGGAAATTAAAGTTACCGTTCGGCTGTTTCAAAATTTTACCGTTGGTACGTTTGAATTTTTACCGTTAGAAAAATTATCGTTGGAAGAAAACGCACTCAGTTAAACGCGCTTTTACACATACTTTCTAAAAATGACCTATTTCCAAAAATGACTAATAAACAAAATATTTCAGTATATATAACTAATTTAGCCAAATATATTGCCATAATTTTAAAAAAATTTAAAAATTATATAATTATTAAATTACTCACTCTAAATATATAGCAAATCTAAAGATATTATAAACACCTTTCAAATATAAATAATTTTCAGTCATGGGTAAGTAAGCGTGTATTTATGAATTGAAAATTTAAGCGAATAAAAATGTTAAATAAGTGTTAAATTTATATTAGAAAACTATTTAATAAATTAGTAAATATATGAATATAATTAAGTGCTTTGATAAATTAAATACTAATCTTAAAAGATTTTTAATTTTTAATTTTAAATTTAATATTTTATATTATTTTGAATAGTTTAGAATTCGAGATAAAAGTTTGCTAATCGAGCTAGAATTGGACCAAAGAAGGGAGATCCATAGTCACCGGAAACTGGTTTCACTGGCAACTCTGGCAGCGGCAGTGAAGAAGACGACATTGGCTAGAGGCTTGGGTTAGGTAAAGGATTAATTTGGAGAAGTTGGAAAATGATTTACACGTTCCAGAAATCCAAAGCTATAAAGTGACTGTGTACTGTGTCAGTGGTATTAATGAATAAGAGAAAGTAGTGGTCCAATCTTAAATTGACTATGTGGATCAGCATTTATATTTTGGTATAAATGATTTTCTCATTTATCATATTTAATCAATGCACATGAAAACTTAATAACCTAATTCATACACCACAAGTTTTAGGAGCTCAGGAGACTTGGAAACCACTTCTCCAACCTTGAATTTTGTTTCCCATTCATGGCTCACCGCTTTTGAAAAATTCCTCAATGAATTGTTAGACGATGGTTCTAGTCTTTGGTTACCGCTCACCTTTTCTTCTCTCCCATTAACTTTCTATTCTATCTTTTTCCTTTTTATTTTTATTTGTGGATGTATTTTATGAATAATTTTATTGCTTTAAGAAATTATGATGAATAGATGACGGTGTCGTTATTGAAACTCTACCAACCATCAACATTTTTCTTTAAAAAATGAGTTGCTCTTTTGTCTGCTTTTTAATCTAATTTTTGTTTTGAAAGTATTTTCAAAATAATAAATTATTTCACAAATTGGTTTGGATCTATGTTGTCTTATTTTTTTTTTGTTTTTTTTCATTGTTTAATAAGTCTCCCTTTTTATAAATTTTTTGTCACTCTTGTAGCACACTTTTTAATCTTGCTTATGTATGTAGTCTTGTTTTTGCAAGTAATTTTAAAAATTATTTTGTCGTTGTTCTTTCTAGTTTGGTGGATTTCGGCTTTTTTGCCTATTTTTTGCCACCATTTTGGACCAATTGGTATTGATTTCCTTATCATATTAACTGTTTGCAATTGCTCCAAATTTATTATACTTGAGTTGTGATAGAGGCAATTGTCAACATGCCATATATTTTATTGATGTTGAGGCTAAAAGTCTTTGTTATGTTGATGAAGCTTGTAAAGCCCAAATTTTGCCCGGGGCCTAATAAAACCAAACCTAATTTCAACCTTAGCCCGAGCCCAAATCAAAAAAAAAATCCAAAAAAAATAATAAAACAGTCCAATTAATAATACATGGCCCAAATTAAAACCCCCATCAGCCCACAACCTAAACTAACCCTACCAGCCCACAATCTCAAAAATTTTCAGCAGACTACAAACTCAACCCCCACGTCAGCACTCCAGACAGGATCCCCGTATACCCCGCTCCATGTTTTTGCCCATGTTTCACGCCCCTCGTTCTCCACAACTTCAACACCTGCAATTGGAGCAAAGAAATAGGTAGAAAATGTATGGTTTTTGGCTATAAAGCCTTCAATTTTTCATAGTAAAAAAGGGGATCCAAAAATTGTATCACTCGCGTATTTTTCAAAGAATCAAACAAAAAACACACAGAAGGTTGATCTCCGATTTTGTTCTCTTTATTTTCGTTTTTCGTTTTCTTGCTTCTTTAATATTTCTTTTATTTTTTATACAAATCTATTAAACAAAGATACAAAAAGAAAAATAAAAGGAAAGAGGAAGGATTCTCACCAGATCCGACCCGTCAGCAGCGTTATCGGAGCCTTCCCCTCCGTTCGGCGTGGTTGAGTCTAAAAAGGGGGTTGAACCCTTGTCTTTTCGTTTTTGGAACTAGCCTCCAACAAGTAAAAAATGGGAGAGCTAAAGGAGCCCATTTTGGTGTATCGTCGACCACCGAGTGCGGTGGTGGCGCGGCGGTTGAAGGGCGGCAATGATGGGTTTCTTTGAAACCCTAGCAGAAAATAAAAGAGAAAGGAAATGGGGAGAGAGCAGGAAAGCTCTCTGTTCTTTTTGTTTAAAGTTGGGGGAAGGCTGGTAATGGAATAATAAAATAAAAAATAAAAAAGGGGAAAGTTGGTAATGGAATAAAAAAAGGAAAGTTGGTAATGGAATAAAAAAAGGAAAGTTTTTTTTGGTTTAAATGATGATGATGAAACGGCGTGTTTGGTGGAGTGGGGTGTGCATTATCCCTAAATGGGAGATTTGCTAGATTAGTCCTTCTCCTTTGCAACTCTATTCGACCAGGCCCCATTTTCTGTTTTCTTTTGTTTTTTAATTTAGCTCTTAGATTTCGTTTGGGTTACATCTGGGTCCTTCGAAACACTGCGCATAAAAGGCTAGGAATATTTTCCAGCTAGTCCCTCGTTGTTTCAGCGTGATTCATTTCGATCCTTGATGGCCTTCTTTTCATTATTTACAATATGAGTCCCTCTTCCCTTACATGTATCTCATTTTAGCTCAAATTCCAACTTTTTAATTTATCCCTTAAAGTTCATTTCTTTTTATTTTCGGTTCCTTGACCATTTAATCTTGTTTATTTTTCATTTTTTTTATTATTTTCAATATTCGGTTTTATTTTTATTTTCTTTAGTATTTTATTTACTTGCTCTTTTAAATTCAACCCTTATATTTTATTTTATTTTTATATTTATTAATTTACCTATATTTTACGCCTTAGACTTCATTTTTTATGTTAATTCAATTCTTTTAGTTTCCATTTTGTTTTTTCTTTATTTTTATTTCACCATTGTTTTGTACTATTCTTTTGCCTTTATTTTTACATTCATGGCTTATTACAACTGCTCATTGTATTATTACTATTAATATCCTTATCACGTTGTCCTTTTGCTCCATCAATATTATTTGTTATTTTTGTCTTATTTGTTCTATTTATTTATTTTCTGTTTATAATTTCAAACTAAATTGTTTTATTTATTATCTTGTTCATCTACTTATTTCTTTATTCCTTTAACTTTTATACTAAAAAGTTCATTTATTTATGTTTTTAGATGCTCTTGATTTTACTATTATTATTATTATTATTATTATTATTATTATTATTATTATTATTATTATTATTATTCATGTATACACATTTAAATATTATATCATACCCCATATTATGCATACATATTAACATTATACCGTATATGTATTTTTTATAAATATTATATTTATATATTTTTATATATTATATATTGTGTACATGCTTTGAGTATTATCATGTGTTCATTTTGATATATGTATATATCTATGTAATATCATTAATATCTTTTTATTATTTTTTAGCATGTATATACTATGTAAATATTTCAAAGATTGCATTTTTATTATGTATATATTTTTTAATACGGGTACATTTTTATATTACGTGTATATATCTTTTAATATTGCATTTTTATTGTTATGCATATACCTTAATACTACATCATTTATACATTATTATTTCTCATACTATCTTATGTTCATGTTTTTTTTTAAACTATGCCATGTATATACAAGTACTATATATCTATTTATATAGTTATTAATAGTTGTTTTTTATGATTATTTCTAATATGTATGTATTGTGTATTTACCTCTAATACTATATATATTGTATATTCTTACCATTATCTTTGCTATATTTATTATTATTATTAATCTTTATTATTTGACATATTATTGTTATCAATTTTTTCTTTTTACTATCATTGCATTATTATTATTATTAATTATTATTATTATTATTATTGTTATTATTATTATTTTTATCATTGTTTGTGTTATTTATTTATTTACGTATATATCATTTACTTAAGTTTTTATTTTACTTTTCGTTATATTTGATCCGTGATTATTTAGCGTGTTAGCTAATTTTGTTATTCTCGTCTCTTATTTTATTTTATATTAATGCATCTATTATGCTCATGTATATTATCCGTTTTTATTTTATTCGATTTACAAATATCACTTTATGATTTCTAATTCTCTAAATCTAATTCAAGTTAAATTAGTGTATTCCAAGCCGGTTTATAATTATTCGTTTAAAAATTCTTTAAAACGGAGACGATGTTCGACGTTTAGCAATTCGGGGAATCGTGCCCTATCGTGTTGGGTTGCAATTTCTTGTTTGCCCAAAATAATCGGATGTCTCTTTAGAATTTCGTTCATGTTTTCTAAAAAAATTTTAAAACGAAGGAAATGTTCGACGTTTGGCAATTTGGGAAATCGTGCCCTATCATGCTGGGTTGCAATTTCTCGTTTGTGCAAAATAATCGAATATCCCTTTGGAATTTCATTCACGTTTTTCAAAGCGAGACAATGTTCAACGTTTGGAAATTCGAAGAACCGTGCCCTATCGTGTTGGGTTTCGATTCTCTCGTTGGACTAAATAATTGGGCATCCTTTTGCAGTTTTCAACATATAAATTTTTGAAGTCAAAATTCATCATGTTTTCGAGGGCTTAAAGGATCATGTCCTATCGTGCTGGATGTGATGCTATATTCCTCTTAGGCAAGAGAATTTTGATGACTAACTTGAGTTACTCAAATGTTATCAAAAAGGAATCACATTTCAAAAACATTTTTTAAAGCTTAGACATAAGGACAGTACTTAATCGATTTGGTACCAATTTTGGACGTAATGAGGGTGCTAATCCTTCCTCACACGTAACCGACTCCCAAACATTTTTCTCAAAATTTCGTAGACCAAAATCATTGTTTTAGTAAACCAAAATGTTTTATTAAAACAACCCAAATTTCTAGGTGATCCGATCACACCTAAACAAGAAAAGATTGGTGGCGACTCTATT
This sequence comes from Gossypium arboreum, assembly GCF_025698485.1. Lineage (NCBI taxonomy): Eukaryota > Viridiplantae > Streptophyta > Magnoliopsida > Malvales > Malvaceae > Gossypium > Gossypium arboreum. The sequence continues at coordinate 8,010,458 of NC_069081.1, forward strand.
TTCGCTTTCTGAAAAGTCGATCCATTATTTTTAAATCGAAATAAAAAAATGGTTTCGACAAAGCTTGTCCTTCATCGTTTACAACAGATCTTTGTTGTTGTTTTTTCTTCTAATTGTATAATCTCATTCATGAAATGAGTTAATGATTTTCCTTTCTTAAAAAAATAATATGACTGATTTAATTTAATTCTTTTAATAGAAAAATTTTAATTTTGACTATTATACTATGTTTGGTTATTAGTGTAATAAAAAGAATATTTAACACATATGTTCTAAAATAGATAAATATAAAATAAAAATAATTAGTATAAATTTAAACATGCAATCAAAGTATGAATAAAAGCTCTTGTAAAAAATTAAGACATCATCAAAATAAGCGAAAAATTTTCTTTCTCTTCACTATAAATAAGTCTTGTAAATAATTAAAATTACCAATTATAATTAATTTAAAGCTAACCAATGACTAAAACATATGGTAAAAGTAATCCTATAACCAAACGTATCATTAATAATAAATAATTTCTACGTTTATCAATATTTTTTACATCCGCTCTTTTGATTTTAACATTAAAGAAAAAGTCAACAATAGAGTTAAAGTCTGAAAATTTTTAAAGGGTCTAAAATTAAATTATATTTTTATAATAATAAAAGGTAATTTTATTATTTTAATAGTTTATATCTTTATAATTTTAAAAAAATTAAATAAAATTTTTATCATTTTTAAGGAAGATTAAATTTACTAATTTAAAATTTTAAAATTTTTAAAATTTAAATAAAAATTTTCATTTTAAATACTAAGTACGCCGCTGACGAACATGCCATGAGATGAGATTGTCACTTACAGCGTGGACACCATTGCAAATGATCTGTGATGATGTTTTATTATTATTATTATTATTATCATTTGATTTTCTAAAATATTTTCTATTTTTATTTTAAAGAATAAATTTTATTTTCTATCTTTTAAAAATTAAAAACATACTTGATAAATAGAAATAATTTTTTAATAATAAAATTATAGAAATGTGTTTGATAACTATTTTCTATAGTAGAAACTTGAGAAATAAAATTTTAAAATATTATATTTATATGAATTTTTAAATTTAATCTCATATTTTTAAAAATTGTCCTTTTATTTTTCAAATTTAAAATTCAGGTTCAGTTGTTCACACCATTAAAACTCTTCTATTAAATTCTTTTTCATGACATATTAAAACTAAAAGGTTATTTGATAGCCATGAAACAAAAAAATGATACTGGAATGGAGAATTTTGCTAATGTTGGTAATTCTTAAAACTCACCTCAATATTTTAATCAAAATAAAGTATTTAGATTAACTAATGACATTAACAAAATTTAAATATCAAATTATATAAAAATTAAAATATAAAGCTTAAATTTCAAATTTGAGCATAGTATACTAACTAAAATTGAACATCGATCATTATTATATAATCTCAAAAAAGTGTTAAAGGCTATGTATTTTGGACTCGTATATATCACTATTTTAATCGAAATAAAATAATTAGCCTTACAATAACATTATAAAAATAATATATTAAATTATGTCAAAATTAAAGTATAAATATTAAATTTCAAATTTGAGCATAATATAAGAACCAAACCTAAAATTTTACCATTATCGTATAGTCTCAAAAAAGAAGTAAAAGGTGGTGTATTTGGACACTTGCATGTCAACATTTTACTCAAAATGAAATATTTAGACTATGATTAAATTACTAAATTATGTAAAAATTTTAAGTATAGAAATTAAATGAATTAATATATACGGATCGGATAGATAACTTATATTTACTTGGTGCATTATTTTTTTCAATTTAACTGATACTTAAACTTGAAAATTATAAATCAATTTAATATTATTTTAAATTTTAATTAACACTGTTAAAATATGCTGAAACGAGAATAATAACTAATAATATAATACTTCCGTATATATTAACCTAAAATTAACTCTAATATTTAAGCATATTATAAGTAGTAAATAAATGACTATTGTGGGGCTTCTCAAAATAAAGCTTAAATCAGACATTCTTTGGAATGGAGATTCTCATTCTATGAACCAAACCATCGAATTATTGTAGCAGACCTTAAAGCAGCGTTATAATTTTCAATGGTTTTTTAGGCACATGATTCTTGAGGTTTCAGCTGGACAATCAAATCAATTATGACATTAATGATAATTAAAAGCAATAAATAAATCAAAATTAAAGAAGAAATAACACCAGTCAATGATGGTAAATCTTTTTAAATGGTCAACAGAAAATTTAACTTTTCCCTTCTTTTTTTTTTTTTTTTTTTAATTTTCCCTTCATCTTCTTCTTTATTACTGGTTATGAAAATAAAAAACTTTCCCTCAACTTTCTCACCAACCAAACGGTATCCAGTGTTTATAAAACAATTTCAAGTAATAAAAAAGCTATGAAAACCCTGATTCAATACGGAAGAAGCTCGAACCTTATGAGTAATTTCACTATTATTTCATGAAGAGGATGTTATTTGGGTGCATATCGGATAGATTCAAAACAACCAAATAAGAAACAACCTTTTTTTTTTTAATGGATTATAACACTTTACCTCAAGTTAAAAAGAAGCAAAAAGAAGTTACTGTAAACCTTCTTTTTGTCAAACCCCAATTTGGCAATGTGATCAGCTTCAATATTTTCTTTCTCGGAGACTTATTTAATTGACCAATTTTTCACATTTTTCAAAAATTAAACTATATGTCTAATTATTGTTAAATTTAAACACTTCGACAAACATAAAAAAGAAGCTTTAACCTACTTTGAAAAACAAAATTTGACTTCATATTGGATAGTTTCAACCACCTCCAAGTTAATTAACTTTCACTAAATTAATCTTAAAATATAAAATAAATTACATTTAATTAATTGTATTTGAAAAATTAAATATAAAATTAAATAAATTCATAATTAACATTAATTTTATATTATTAATAAAATCATAAAAATTTAAACCGAATAATACCAATATTAAAAATTTAACATTAATATCATTAAATATTAAAATGTATAATTTTGTCAAATATAACCATAAAATGTATAATATATTAAATTATATATTTATTAAATCTTTCTTATAGCCACATATTTATTATAAACTCATATCCACATCTTTTTCAGGGTAACTGATAGCCACTTTGGCCCACCGATCTCATTTTTTTTTTTGTTCTTATCTTTCTCCCAGCCAAAATTTATGCAACCAGTACTAAATCATAAATTTTATATTTTTCTTAAACATTTACCTAATTATTAAATTGAGATAAATATTAAATAGAAACCATAAATTTAGAACGTAAATTTGTATTAAACAATAACATATAATAAATAATGAAGTTTATTATTTGAAACTAATTAATAATAACATATTAAATATATACACTATTAAAATGAAAAAAAAGATTAAATGTTTATCACGGTGTTGTCATCAATCTTGAGTTGGTGTCGAATTAGCTTGTAGCACCAACTCAACCAAATATATTATTGAGTTATACAACAAATCGAGGTAATAAAATATGCATAATAAAATTAAAATATAAAAATTAAAAATAAAGTTTTAGTTGAGTGGCAAAAGAAACATTTTACTAATGCAATTAGTGTATTTGAATCTCATCATATGAATATTTTCCTTTGGTTTTCTAAAGTAAAAAGATTAAAATACTCTCAAATGATATTATTTATTTTAATTACAAATTTTTTTATAATTTTTAATCGAGTTAATATCTAATTGATTCGTGACATTAAATTAATAAAAATATAAATAATAGTATAAATGCTTTAAATCTTCATCATAATTTTTTATTATTTTTACTAACAATAAATATTGTTTGGTTGGTGAGAAAGTTTTAGATTTCCATAACCACTGATTAAGAGAAAGACGAAGGGGGAATTATCGAAAAGAGATCGAAGTTTTAAAATTTCGAAAAAGGTTATGAAAATTTTTACCACATGTTCCCATAAAAATTTGAGATGCATTTTTATTTAGTTTTAATTTTTAATCATTGTGGTATTAGTTTATTTAGACAAAATTCATTAACACCATAAGAAATAATTAATTTAACTAAAATATTAATTTGGAATCATACTACTAATTCGTGACTCGATTAGATTAGTAATTATTTTTTGTAGTTAATTTAATAATTGTTTCTCCAATTAGTAATTCCTTGGGTACAATTCTCGAAATACTTATCAGTGTTTTGTTGTAAACTTTATTATATTACTATTTTACTCGTACGCTTGCAGACACCGTCGATTTAATTTCTTATATTTTTTATGTGATATTTTTACTATAAACAATAACATATTTATAGGCAATCAATAAGTTAACATTATGGTACTTAGGAAGAATAAAGGTGCCTACGTTTAGGACATGGGGAAGATTATCGAAAGGAGTAAAATACTTGAAGTGCGCCTCTATAAATAAGAGCAAGAGGCAAACAGACGACTAGAGGGATCTTGCCAAGGACAATGATGAATGGAACCTAAGAAGCGTATTAACTTAATATTGTGAAAAAGGTGGGAAAGGTTCTTTAGACAAGATGGTAAGTGTGATGCCTGCCAAGAAGAGTCCGTCAGAGAAGTCACGGATTCTAAAATGATTAAGCAAATACAAACTTAGATTGGAACCGACAAAAGGTAGTTGAATAAGTAGGCGCCAAGAGTATTCATGGGAATAAATGTCAGCGCAAGGTTGAACAATTAATAAAGCCCTTCAGAAAATAGTAAGGGGTGAAAATCTATCAGGGCTATGAAGCATTCGTAAGACTTTGTAGGTCCACCAATGGTGGAAATTGTCGAGAGATACCTAAGTAAGAGAAAGTTTGTTGGGAACTACTTGTCTATTGAAGTATTTAAAAGTAATGGACTGAAAGAATAGGTAATATAGAGTTGCATTGAGGGCACAATTCCACTAAAGAAAAGTAGGTATCAGAAAGAGATCTTATTCTAGAAAAATGTTTAGGTTAAGGATCCACAATCAAGGTGATTATTTGTATAACCGCAACTAGACATTGCTTGGTCACATCGGCGAATAGGGGACAATGTTGAAGCATATCCGAAAGGGTACGATAAAAGTGGAATCAAGGAATAGTAAGGTAAGACCTTGATGAGAACATGGTTGTAATCAGGTCCATAATTATACCGCTATCAGTTGGCTCAACATTATGAAAGCATTGACTACACCAATTAAGTCCACAAATTTTCCTCATGAAACCTAAGGAGCTTTACTCGTAGAATCTTTTTCCTTAGAATTTAAAGCAACATTTTTAAAAGATGAATGTTTAGACTTACTAAGTTCATTGGAACTTATGAAAAATTCTGCTTGGATGAAGGGTATATAAAAACTTGGAAATCAAGTGGAGGGACCGAGCTAGTCTCCATCAGAATTAAGAGTTTGGCATGAGAGTTGACTCATGTATATAGAGGGGCACCCACAAAGGCCACGCCTCAGGGTTGAAGTTAATTGAGTCTATATGGAGTCGAATTGTTGGACCATTAAAAGTGCAAGATTGTAAGCAATTAGAACTAATATAATATGTGTATTAATATCAAAGAGTTATTGGAAGGTTGAAGTCATCTAAGTATGTAATCAAATTAAAATAGAAATGTATTAAGTTAATCAGATCGTTGTGACATCTAATACCCAGAATTAGCGATCGGATCGGGTAAAATGTGTTACAATACTCATATTCTAAAATACTTATTCCAAAACCCAAATAAATTATACTAAGCTCAAACCCAAATAATATACTAATTTTGTAACACCCTAAACCTGGCTTAGACGTTATGGCCATATCCGGAAGTGTCACATGGAATAGGTTGAAAAACCGTTGTTTGTTGAGATAAAAACCTTTTCCAGTTTATTTAACCTTTATCCCTATTATTAATTTCAAAGCTCTCTTTCATTTAATTATTTGGAGATAAAATGTATTTGTAGCGAAAGCTTGTAAAATTATCGTGTTTAGAAAACCGTTCAAGTTATAAGTAATTAAAACCGAAAACCCCAAACCAAAGTGGAATAATTTAAACAGTCTAGAGAGTCCTAGAAAATACAAACTCTCAATCTTAATTCCAAATTTAAATAAAAACTAAATCAAATAAAAACAATTTTTCCGAGTGGTCACTATTGAGTCCTTCGTTGCTCCGATCCACCTAAGACTGTGGGTTACTTGTACAAACAAACATAAAATGGGTGAGTTTACATAAACTCAGTGTGGAACCCCACAGAATTAAGCATGCACACAAACATAATATTAGAATCAGTCAGATACAAAAGCGGGCCTAAACCCATTACAGATACAGATGCAGATTCTGGCTTAAGCCCATCTCAGATACAGATTTGTAGATCAGATCGGAAACCAGATAATAGACTCCTACCCCTATCCTCTACACACCATCTCCGACCATCCCTACACACCATGTGGGGTTTAAAACACCCACCCAGCCCTACACACCATGCTGACTGATGCGGCACATATCAGATATAATGCAGCTGTGCTGCCAGATATTAGGCATAATCTGCCTTTCAGAACACTTCCTCCATCATAAATATCATCCCACCCCAATCACAATATCAGATTATACATACAGAATTCAACAGACAAATCATGCTTAACATGATTATATAAACAGATAATAGATAATAGATATGCACTCATAGGCATGCTTATAATCATATTATAGTTTAATACATCGCTTGGTTTTAGGGTTAGATAGTGTTTACCGACACTGCGGTAGGCCCACAGTTTATTAGGACAACCGTGCGACCCTACAAAAAATTTCAGTATAATGGGCCTACATGCCCGTGTAGGCCCAAACGCAGAGATTGGCCTTGCTAGTGTGGATCACACGGCCTGGCCTAGCAACCCATATACCAGTTTGGACTACCCGTGTGGGCCCATATGCCCGTGTGGACTACTCATGTGGACCCACACGCCCAGTTTGGTTTAGCCCGTGTGGCCCACACGGCCACACTTCAGCCACTACACTACCATGTCTTCATCAACCACACTGCCGTGTTGTTGCACATGGCCTACCACACTGTTGATCACACGCCCGTGTGGCATCGACAGTGGGGTTTTTCATCTTTCGCTGAATCCTTTTTTCTTTTTCATTTTAAGTACACACCTGGTATTGATTTGATGCAAAACCACTCTCGAGCCTCCAGAAACCTAAAAATTGTCATAACCACACTCAATTTCAACAACATCTACGAATCCTTAACTGAAAAATTCCATCAACGGAAACTCACAACACCAACAACGTAACCATGATCTTAACGGTAGCGAAAAGAAATCTTTAATGCTCAAATCGTAGCAAAAACACCCACAACTTCTTAATCTTCGCCTAATCCAAGAAAACCAAAGACAAAACCCCTTTTAGAAACTATTCATGAATCAAAAAGATAGATGGAAATCCATTACTTACCGAACTAGCGTACACAAATGTTAAACAAAAAGGAACCAATTTGGAAAAACCAAGAAAAGAGGAGAGGCAAGGAAAAATCAGCAGTGAAGGAGAAACAAAACGTCAGATGGGAATTTTGGAAGATGAGAGAGAAAATTTCAAAAAGAAATAAAAATAAAATCAGAATAAATTAAAAATATTCTAATAACTTCCTCATCCTACAAATCTCTCTCCCACTATTCCTTTAACTTAGAATTCCAACTGCATTGAAACATTTGCGCTAAATTGAGAAAAATAAATACCCATGCTTGCGTAGAGATTCAAATACGACTTGAACCAACAGGCTCATTTTGATATGGTTTAATAAATAATTTAATATAAGCCCACTGTGCACGTAAGGCTTAAGTAAAAAAAATGCCAAAATTTGCCAAAGCTAGAGCTTGAACTTGGGACCTCCCACACACACCTAAAACACTTAACCACTGAAGTAAATACTCAATTATGTCAAAAACTTATAGAAGCAGAATTATAAAATTTGGGGCGTTACAAATTTTTACCTAAAGTCAAAATAAACTAATTATAGCCCAAACCTCAATTCCAAAAATATAAAGAAATTAAACTCAATACTCAAATATAATTTGTAAAAGTTAAAGCCCAATTCAAAATCTAATTTAATAAAATAATATTTTATTAAGACATTAAATTTTAATAATATTTTATGTATTACTAGTTATAAACTTGTATTGTGATATACTAAGATAAAATATTTAATACACTGCTAGTAGAGTCATTAGACTCATAAGCAGGGTTAAAAATGTTCTATAGGTATAATAAAATATTTTAAAATAAATATATAAAAAATTAGGACACGTGACATTTTTTAGTTTAGTTGTGGAATTAAAATGTAAACTACTAGTGTACCAAATACTCATCCATATACTAAATTACACATAACTATTGATATCATATATTTTAATATAATCGATAACATCATATTAGTTATATATATGTTACGTATTAATAGTTTTAGTCATATATAATATATTATTATATTATACAATAGTATATCATATGTTATAGTTAGCTATTAAAATTGACTTAACCGACCAAATTGTTAAGAACTCATTCAAAGAAGTGGGTTGTTTAGTTGACCAAGTATGATGGGCGTCGAATCCACAAAAAATAATTCCTACAAAATAGCTCTAATTAGTAGTAGAGTGGTAGTAGGGTTGAGTCCACAGGGATTGGTACTCTAATCAACTTTCGAGTTTGGCTTATGAACAGAATGTCGTGTCAAGGGTCATGGCTAGAGTCGTGCCCACGACTCAAAACGTACCAGCTGAAAAATAAGCAAATAAATAAGTAAAGCAAGGGATTTTGAAATTGAGTAGAAACTAAATAATTAAAACTGCTAAGATAAATAATTAAATAAATCAGAAATTAAATTGGGATTTGCAATCAAATGTAATAAGCCTTAGCCTTAGACTCGGTAAATTCCGTGTTGAGAATAGATCCTCGAAAATTGATCTTCTCCTTCAAACGATAAGCTGGTTATAGTGGTTAAGAACGTCCTAACCACGAATACTTCCTCTCGTAGCTGATCCCGGTACGACCTGCAAACCAACCCTTACCGATTATCTAACCGAGATACATGTGTTCCCAATTCAAGATTCCGGCAGCCTTGCGTTCTGAAGAACCCAACTCGAATTAACAGCCTCAACCGTATGGGTTGTTTAAACCCGATCACCTCTTCCTCGATTTGTTCTCGGAGATCCAAATACAGCACGGTCGATTCGTTTCTCCAACTGTCAGAAAACACGACTCCAACCCAACGAGCTCTTTTTGACTTGAAATTGAATTATCCTTAAAGGATGAGTTATCAATCCCAATACTTAGGAAAAAGGTGAATACCGATTAGAAGGATTTTAGGCGCGAGTACGAATCTCAAAATTCTCGATCGGAAAGAACACCGTCCTAAAGCTAAGATGAAATTTAGTTAAGCATGAAATTGTTCATGCTTTGTGAGTTTAGAAAGAAGATTGATGATTATGGTGATGGAAATTGGAAAGGAAAAACACTTAAAAAGCAATTAGCCCAATTTTAAAAAAGAAACAAAACCAAGTGAAAAAGTGGCAGAATGCTAAACTCCAATTTGAAAAAGGGAAAAAGAGAGTATTTCTATTCCAAATAGAAGTAAGAATACAAAGATAAGAGATGATTTTTCTGAGAACTAAAAGCCTCTATTTATATACATGGGGTTTATTAAAAATAGCTTAATCCTGAATTAATAAAATAAAATAAAAATAAATAATAAAACTAAATAAAACAAAATAATATCTTCTATTTTAAGCTTTTTACAAAGTCAAAATTGATGTTAAATCCTTGGCCTTCCCTTCTTTATAATTTGGCCCCAACTCAATGATTTGTCTTTCAATTTGACCCCTTTTTGCTCGTTTTTGACCAATTACATCCCTGACAAGATTAAATCATAAAAATACCAATTAAACAGGGATTAATTCAAAAATAAACCAAATTAGACACAAGAATTATGTAAATTAATGTGTTTATCAACTCCCCCTACTTAGCTCATGCTTGCCCTCAAGCATGTTGTTCTTTCAAACATCAAATTTATTCTACACTTTATTAACAATCGAGCTTCTTTTCGCATACATGATCAATGTAAGCAACTTAGGAAAAAAATAAATAAACGCTCAAGATACAAAGTTCGATCAACAAGTGTCATAGAATTGAAACATGTGGACTAAATAATTTCACTAAATTGAGTTTGAATCTAATAAATTGCAAGGCATTATTTAATTAACTATGCATTAGAAAAATAAAATTATTGACGTGGTCAAACCTTTTTATGCGAAATAAGATGACAACCCAAGCATCTTACCCCAGTTACTCAGTTCAAGCCGTCTTAAATTTTATTTATTATTATATTTATTATTATTATTTTATTATTATTATTTATTTATTTATTATTTTTTTAAAGTGAAAGCTCAGTTAGCGGAATGTTTATAAATTATCAACTTGTCACTCGAACCTTTTTACGCGAGATAAAATGACAACCCAAGCACCTTATCCCGGTTACTCAATCCGGTCACGTTTCTAAAACTTCACTCATAACTTGAACCTTTATTTATTCACTTATTTATTAATGCACAAGCAAATATAATTTTCCAAACAATCAATTTATACGAAAAAATCTAACTTCATATATCAATTTTAAGACACAAATATTGACTAAAATATATACTTGAACATTTTAAATCAAACCTTGCCCAATTGTCCAAATTAACTAAGTCAGACCACCCGACGGGCTCATGCCCGATTTTAGAGGAGGATTCGACAGAACAAGCGGATACTGTCGGGAACTTTCCAGGACCGCCCCAAAGACGGTATAACCCCTACTCGAACTCGTATAATATGGGGTGGAAAGATCACCCGAATCTTAGTTATGGGACGAATCCGCGATTCAATCAATCGTTCCAACAAAGTCCGCCATAGAATCAACAGATACCAACCCCAAAGTCATCTTTGGAAGCCATAGTGGAAAGGTTATTCAACAGTACTGAGAAATTCCAACAAAAAACTGACATGCATTTGCAGGAGTTGGATAAGTAAGTGAGCAAACTCACGCTCACGGTTAGCTGTTTGGAATCCCAAGGTAAGTTGCCGTCCCAAACTGAGCCAAATTCTCAACACAATGTAAGCGCTATAACGTTAAGGAGCGGGAAGATTTTAGAGCCCGTACCTGGCACGAGTTGTGCCCACGATGCTGGTCGAGATGAGAAAAAACTTGACACAGAGGCTCTAGTAGAGTTAGCACCACAAAAGTCATTTGCAGTACCACCTCCATTCCCTAGAAGACTTGCCCAATGCAAGAAGGAGCGAGACGAGAATGAGATCCTCGACACCTGCCGAAAAGTGGAAATCAACATACCTCTTCTCGATGCAATTAAGCAGATCCCACGATACGCAAAATTCTTAAAAGATTTATGCACAAGTAAAAGGAAACTTCTGGGCAATGAAAAGGTAAGTGTCGGAGAAAATGTCTCCGCCGTTCTGCAACGGAAAATACCACCCAAATGTAAAGACCAAGGTACGTTTTTCATATCATGTACAATAGGTAGTGTCAGTATTAAAAAAACAACGTGTGACTTAGGCGCATCAATTAATTTATGGCTTTGTCAATTTATAAACTACTTAATGCGGGTTCTTTAAAAGAAACAGGTGTGATTATTCAACTTGCAGATAGATCCGTAGTGCACCTGGAAGGAGTGTTGGAGGATGTTCTTGTTAAGGTAAACGAGCTAATATTTCCTGCAGACTTCTACATTATCGACATAGAGGATGACAACTGGGCCAATTCGTCTAAGACACTTCTCGGAAGACCATTCTTGAGTACAGCACGAACGAGAATTGATGTTTGGAGTGGAACACTCACCATGGAATTTGACAATGAAATGGTTAAGTTTAATGTTTATGAAGATATGGGACATCCCAATGATAAGTCACAAATCGTGCTTGCAAGAATGTAGATCTCGATGTTAAGCAAGAGGAATTATCGATGATCCAAAAACCAATACGTGAAGCTGTAATGAAGGCCTCAAAATTAGAGTTGAAACTATTTCCAGAACGTAGAATAATTCCGACAGAGAATAATGCAAACTTGAACGGTGAAGCTCAAAGACACCTTAATCCACTAATGATAGGGGAATCCAGGAAGAGCTTCAAAGATAATGGGCAAAGGTCCAAACTTTTCTGCAGGAACATCCAAGTGCACGAGATGGAAAAATTAAGTCTCAATGAGCCAAACAGATAACATTTATGGTTGTCCAGCTAACGACGTTAAACAAAAGCACTTTTTGAGAGGCAACCCGAATTTATTTTTATTTATTTAATTTTGAGTTTTAGTAAGATTTAGGTTGTAAATAAATAAATTTTTATTTAATCTAGTGAATTGGCTATTTTCAGGAACGTAATGGAGGTTTTGCAGAAGTCAGATAATGATGGTGGTGTGGGCACGCCGTGCTAAATGCTGACAATTATTTCCCAACACCGACAACATCAGTTGAAACACATGGGGAGTATTCTTAACCTTTCTCTTTGCTTGTTGTTTGAGTTTACTAAACTTTATTGCATATAACACATGCTTGAGGACAAACATAGATTAAGTAGGGGGTTGAGTTGGTAAGTAAATATGCATGACTTTTACTGCATGTCTCTCTTTTGCATGTGTTCAATCTTATGTTGAATTCATTCGAGAGCTTATTTAACATTGAGCCTTTAATCCCATACTTAGTTAATTTGGACAATTGGGCAAAATTTGAATTAAAATGTTCAAGTATATAGGTCAGTCAACATTTGTGTCTTAAAATTGATATATGTAGGTTGATTTTTTCCGTATAAATTGATTGTTTGGAAAATTATATTTGTTTGTGTATTAATAAATAAGTGAATAAATAAAGGTTCAAGTTATGAGTGAAGTTTCGAAAACGTGACCAGATTGAGTAACCGGGGTAAGGTGCTTGGGTTATCATCTTATCTCGCATAAAAAGGTTCGAGTGACAAGTCGATAACTTATAAACATTCCACTAACTGAGCTTTATTTTATAAAATATATATATAATAAAGAAATAAATAAATAAAATTTAAGACGGTTTAAACTGAGAAACCGGGATAGGGTGCTTGGGTTGTCATCCTAGTTCGCGTAAAAAGGTTTGACCACGTCAATAATTTTATTTTTCTAATGCATAGTTAATTAAATAATGCCTTGCAATTTATTAGATTCAAACTCAATTTAGTGAAATTATTTAGTCCACATGTTTCAATTCTATAACACTTGTTGATCAAACATTGTATCTTGAGCGTTTATTTATTTTTTGCTTAAGTTGTTCACATTGATTATGTATGCGAAAAGAGGCTCGATTTTTAATAAAGTGTAGAATAAATTTGATGTTTGATAGAACAACATGCTTGAGGGCAAGCATGAGCTAAGTAGGGGGAGTTGATAAACACATTAACTTACATAATTCTTGTGTCTAATTTGGTTTATTTTTGAATTAATCCCTGTTTAATTGGTGTTTTTATGATTTAATCTTGTCAGGGATGTAATTGGTCAAAAACGAGCAAAAAGGGGCCAAATTGAAAGACAAATCATTGAGTCGGACCAAATCAAAAAGATGGGAAGGCCAAGGATTTAACATCAATTTTGACTTTGTAAAAAGCTAAAAATAGAAAATATTATTTTTTTTTATTTAGTTTTGTTATTTTTTATTTTTTTTAATGTGAAAGCTCAGTTAGCGGAATGTTTATAAGTTATCGACTTGTCACTTGAACTTTTTTACGCGAGATAAGATAACAACCCAAACACCTTACCCCGGTTACTCAATCCGGTCACGTTTTCGAAACTTCACTCATAACTTGAACCTTTATTGATTCACTTATTTATTAATGCACAAGCAAATATAATTTTCCAAACAATCAATTTATACAAAAAAATCTAGCTACATATATCAATTTTAAGACACAAATGTTGACTAAACTATATACTTGAACATTTTAATTCAAACCTTGCCCAATTGTCCAAATTAACTAAGTATGAGATTAAAGGATCAATGTTTAAATAAAATATCTAATGAATTTAACATATGATTGAACACATGTAAAAGAGAGACATGCAGCGAAAATCATGTATATTTACCATCCATCCCCCCTACTTAATCAATGCTTTGTATCAAGCATATATTATATGAAAGAAAAGTCAGCAGCCCAAATAATAAGAAAAAGTTAGGAGTATTCCCCATATATGTTAATGACGTGCTTGGTGTTGGGGGTAACGATTCTGCAGGATGTCGAGGATTGTGGAAACTTGGGTTACCATTGTTCCAAGTTGAGCCTCGATTCGGCTTAAATGGACCTCCACAGTTGGAGTCTGTTCCTCATGTTCTCTAGTAGCGAAATGTGGGCGTTGGGGAAAAACCATATTCCCACGAGCAGTCCGTGCACCTGGAGGAACAAAATAATACGCAGTAGGGGTGCCGGCAAGCAAACCCATAGAATCCAAATAATATTTATCTAGGCTGTCCATATGATATGCACATGTCAAGGACGAGAAATCGATTTTAGAGGGAAAAAATATAGAGGTTAAGTTCGTAATGTACGAACCAAGTATTAGAGGACGATTACAACGCAAAACAGCATGAAAATTTCGTGCAAACCAATATCCTAAATTAACTTTATAACCAGAATGCATACACCACAAGAAAAATAATCCAGTTCTCGTTAAAATAGAGGATGAATCGTTTCGTCCCAAAAAAATTAAACGCCAAAAATCGATGAATATATCTCAAAGAAGGTTCATATACCAATAAGTTTTTTGTGGTTTTCGGATTATAAAGTTGAGTAGAATGGGTTAAAACACGATAGGCATCTTGAGCATTAAAGTCACTCAGAATGTCTAACAGAGCAGTATGATTGGAATCAAACTGAATATTATCAGGGTCAACGAAACCCATGGAAACATTAAAATCGAATATCGACATTCAAAAGTCCTTTCCAAACAGACGTAAGCAGACAATGCTTTGTGTTTCAACTGCCTGTAATGCATTAACATTGAAGCTAAATGTGGTGTAAAACTCATAGATTAACTCATAATATGCATGACAAGAAATATTTGCAAATGAGCTCCAACCAATAGCATCAAAATAATTACGCACAGCATCATGAATATCTAACATATCAAGAGTGGTGGAATCAATTTGCTTACAGACCGGGATTGGACGTTGTCGAATATCGTCGTATCGTGTGCGATGCTTTGGGGCCGAAAATCCAAAAAACCTTACAATCGACCTTCGGTGGGTATGGTGTAGGCACGACCTTGTCTATTATGTTGATCGTTCCATGTTGGTCGAACATGTTCATCGGGCGAAGGGGTGGACTTGAATTTTTAGCAGCGTCAGTACTGCTATGCGGTGGTGTCATTGGTCTACGTGTCTATTGTCGACAACTTCGAGTAGCAGACGATCGTGTTTGGCGTTGATTGACACGTTCATTTATGGTCGAAGAAGCCTTGACATGGTCGTTAGAGGTTCGATCCTCGTTTGAATTACCTGCATAAAATGTTAGTAAAGGCAATGTAGGTTGAGGTTCAGTAATCGACCTTTCAGGAGGAGCGGGGTTGCTATCCGAGTGTTCTGTATTGACTGGATTCGGGCTTCGTCGGCGATGAGTTCTTATTGGTGGGGCTATTCATCTTAGAGGTGGTGGAGAAGGTTCGTCATTGGTTATATCGACGACAGGAGTCGCAGAGAATCGGTGCCGACTTTGATTGAGTGAGATCGAAAAGTTGTCGGTCGTTTGGTTCCTTGTTCGAACCATGGTCCCTGTCATAGAAGCAAACGTTTTAGATGATTTTGACGATGGATTTAGTAGCGGCGCATTTACGACAATGATGATGGCGGAGACGATGATGATGATGCGTCTGGTACATGCGATGGTAGGTAGGGCGATTTTGGTCGAGTTTTTGAATTGTGATGGTGAGTGCGTTGGTGTTGGCGTCGATTAAGGTGGTAGGTAGTGGTTTTGGGTGGTTCAAAGGAAAAAAAGAAAATGAAAGGAAAAATAGGGTTGGGGAGAAATTGGCGCACGACGATGGTGGCTCTGAATAGTGACGATGGAAGGTTGTATTGCTCCGTTCAGCGGTGGTTAGGTGGTAGGGAGGTGTTGGTCGGCGTGGAGGAAGGGAAAAAGGAAGAAAAGAAAATTGAGGGGTTGGGTTCGGGTTCGTAGGCGCGAGGTGGGGTGGCGAGGTGCTACGTTGGCTACGGGGTGCGACGACGGTGCTTAGGTGGTAGTGGAAGGTGCGGCGCCGGCGACGTGGGTTGGGTTAGGGTTAGGGTTTCTTTTTGAAGTTTAAAGAAGATGAAGATGAAGATGAAGGAAAAAAATGGGTTTTGGGGATTTTGGGTGTTTAATTTCCTTTTTCTTTTTCTTTTTTTCTTTTGTTTTCTTTTTTCCTTTCTTTAGGTCACCTAGGCCATACAACCTATTTCTTTTTGCTCTCTTGGGTTTGTTTTGGGTGTTAGGCTTGGGTATTGGTATATTATGTGGTATATTATTTGGGTATGGGTGAATTAGTTTGGTGTTGGGTAGGTGGATTGGGTCGTGGGTATTGGGTTGATTTTGGGTTTGAGTTTATGTGGGTGTTGGGCATGGTAAGTTAATTGGGTTGGTTAGGAATTTTATGGATGGGTGTTGTATTTAGGCTTTGGTGGGTAATTTGGTTTTTTGGGTTTTGGATATTTTAATATGTGGGTGAATGGTGTGTTGGGTATTTATTGAATTTGGGGTTTGAATTTAGTTTTGGGATTTTATGAGGATTAGGATTTTTTACTGTCAACAAATTAGCAAGTCGTGCCCACGCCACCATCATTACTCGACTTTTTGAAAATTCATGACCTCTATAATGTTTCTTGAAAACATCAAATTGACTGAGTTAAGTAGGAATTCATTTATTTATTTACACTTTAAATTTTACTTAAACTAAAAATTAAATAAAAGAGA
The DNA here is from genome assembly GCF_025698485.1 of Gossypium arboreum. Classification (NCBI taxonomy): domain Eukaryota; kingdom Viridiplantae; phylum Streptophyta; class Magnoliopsida; order Malvales; family Malvaceae; genus Gossypium; species Gossypium arboreum. The sequence continues at coordinate 8,027,476 of NC_069081.1, forward strand.
ATAAATGAAAATAAATTTGGGTTGCCTCCCAAAAAGCGTTTTTTTTTAACGTCATTAGCTCGACGACCTGGAAATTTATTCAGCTAGCTCTTCGAGGACCAAATCTTCAACCAAGTGGACTTGGATGTTTTCATAAAAAGGCTTTAATCGCTGTCCGTTGACTTTGAAAATTTTTCTGGATTCCTCGCTTTTGACCTCAACTGCACCATGTGGAAATACGTGAGTAACAATAAAAGGCCCTAACCACTTAGTCTGAAGCTTACCTGCAAAAATTCTCAATGTAGGGTTATAAAGTAATACTTTCTAGCCTACCATAAATTGTTTGCGATTTATCTTTTGGTCATGGTACGCTTTGACCTTATCTTTGTAAATTTGGGCACTCTCGTATGCTTCTCGTCGAATTTCCTCGAGTTCTTGGATATGTAACTTGCGATACTTACCTGCAGCTTCCAACTCCATGTTGCATTGCTTGACCGCCCAAAATGCCTTATGTTCTAGCTCAACAGGGAGATGGCATGGTTCACCAAAAATTAGTCGACAGGGAGATGGCACGCCTTATGTTCTAGCCCACAATGCATCGTTAAGTCACAAACTCCAGTCTTTCCTATCTGGCTTAACGGCCTTCTCCAAAATCAACTTGATTTCTCGATTCGACACTTCCACCTGACCGTTCGATTGTGGGTGATAAGCTGTAGCGACTCGTTACACCACTCCGTATTTTTTCAATAGCGTATCAATTACATTGTTGCAAAAATGCGTCTCTCGATCGCTGATTAAGGCTCGTGGTGTGCAAAACCTGGAAAAATACAACTTTTCAAAAAATCGACTATTGTTTTGGCATCAGCACGACAAGTGGCTTTTGCTTCCACCCACTTTGACACAAAGTCAACAGCAAGCAAAATATAAACGTTCCCGAATGATGAGACAAAAGGGCCCATAAAATCAATGCCCCATATATCGAAAATTTCACAAACATGTACAGGGTTTAGGGGCATTTCATTTTTTCGGCTCAAGTTTCCTACCCTTTGACATTTTTCACAAGTTTTACAAAACAGATACGCGTCACGAAAAATATTTGGCCAATATAGTCCACATTCGAGGACTTTATACGCAGTTTGTTTAGGGCCAAAATGTCCACTACATGCATAAGAATGACAAAATGATAGAATTGATTTTACCTCAGTTTCAGGAATGCATCGACGAATTACCTAGTCAGAACAGTACTTCCAAAGATAGAGGTCGTCCCAAATATAGTATCGAGACTTACGTTTGATCTTGTCTTTTTCAGATCGCGAAAGGTTAGGAGAGACCATACCTGTAGCAAGATAATTCACCATGTCTGCATACCAAGGAAAAATCGTTTGGGCAGTAAACAAGTTTTCATCCGGAAAATCATCTTTAAGTGGTGTTACTTCCTTTGATGGAGGAATTCGGCTCAGATGGTCCGCCACCAAATTCTCATGTCCTTTCTTATCTTTTATTTCGAGATCGAACTCTTGCAAAAGTAGTATCCACCTTATAAGCCTCGATTTTGTTTCCTTCTTTCTGATCAGATATTTGAAGGCTACATGATCAGAAAAAACCACAATCTTAGTTCCTAATAAATATGAATGAAATTTTTCTAAGGTAAAGACTATAGCTAGAAACTCTTTTTCAGTGGTTGAATAATTGATTTGGGCAGCGTCTAAAGTTTTAGAGGCATAGGAGATGACGTGTGATTCCTTCTGGATCCTTTGTCTAAGGACTGCTTCCACGCTATGGTCACTAGCATCGCACATTATCTCGAAAGGATAACTCCAATTCGATGGTTGTGTAACACCCCCTTAACCCTAAACCGTCGCCAGAATAGGGTTACGAGGCATTACTAGACGTATCGGACAACTTACAAAATAATTCACAAATAAATAATAATATTCATAGTATAATATAATAGTTAAGTCCTAACAATAGATGCTCGAAACCAAAACGTAAATTAAAAGTGAAACGAAACTTGTTCAAATTCTCCGGAATTTTTTTTTTGTAATTTAATTTTTATATATATATAATTTTTAAATTTCGACAGCATTTCTGCTTATTTTTACATAAAACCCCCTGCAAACTTTAAACCCAAAAACAAACCAATATCAATACTCCAACCAATGATTAAGTATACTCAATTACATCCAGTTTATATTAAAATAATAAATTAATACCTTAGTTTAAACAATATAACATGTTAGTATATATGTATAATTAATAATATTTATTTCATTTCAATTATTTAATACCAAACCTACCATTTCACAACTTTATATCATATTCATAGTCCAAAACATTATAATCATTTATATACAACCAAAATCACTTAACTTAATGTATACACATAATTTATATGCAACTACCTAGTACATGCCACTTAACAAAAGGAAGAAATACATCACCAAAATCTTTTTGTTGGAGTCGGGTTTGTTTTGAATGCTAGACCGGATCCGAAACTCTAATAACCTCAGCATGGAAACAATCAAATGCATTGAGTATTTCATACTCAGTGGTATTACTATAAATCAAGACTATTTAACATTAATAAATTACAAACATCAACCATAAATTTATTATTTATTTAAACTAATTATATATATAATTATATTACTTCATAAATCTTAAATTCATAATTTTTTTTTTCATACCAACTCAATTCATAATTTAGTTCATATATTCTTTCTCATACTTTTCAATAGTGCTAAAACAAATAATCTCATTTTCAAAATTTCATTTCAATTATTTATCCTATTAACAAGGCTTGGACTTTGACAGATATGCGGATTCCATCCAAACACACCAGAATATCCAACCCAAATACACCCGGAATATTGTAAATCCTCCATAACACACCGGTATAATATATCCTCCCAAACACACCAATAAGGCATTAAATGCCTCTTCGGATAAACTGAAGTATATAATAACAGAAACATCTTCTTGGCCGAACTACAAATCTTCTCATCACATCACAAATCCAATGGCATGCCATTTGTATCAAATCTAGTCCGACATGTTACTAGGGTATTATTTTACTTTTCTAATTTCTAATTTCAATTTTATTTCCACAAAAATTTTCAATACTCAAACAATTCAAACATCTATTACCTTAATTCATATACAAATTAATTTTCACACATACTCATATTTAATTTCAAATATAATACTTACCTTATCTTAATTATTTCATAACTATAATTTCAATATACATTTAATAAATAGTTTGAGTTATAGTAATACAAACCCAAAACACGAGTTTACTCCTCAACGATCTTTTCTTTTCCTTTGGATGCCGATGCCTCGTTTTTACAGCATTAATTTAATAATTAAATTTCTAAACAATTCCTACCTTCTTCCCAATTTAATCCTAACTAAACTTAATTATTTTCTTAATCCAATTCACTCTCTTTTTCTATTCAAATTTTGTCTATACTTATATTTAACTATAAAATTTCCTGCATATTTTCCTAATTTCGAAATTTCTTCAATTTAGTCCCTACAACAAAAAACTTATAGCCTAGTTTACAATTTAATCCCTTAATCAATTCTAACTTAAAATTCATTCAATTAAATCCCTAATTCCATAATTTGTCCAACATGAACCATGTTTGGAAACATATGAACTCTTGAACTATCAACTTAATTTCATCAAAATCTTGTTTTAAAGCTTCTAAAACATCAAAATTAACTAAAAAGGACTTAATTGACTTACCAAATTAACTCCAAGCTTCAAAAACCCTATTTTCCCTTTTTCTTTCCTTTTCTTCTCTTCTTTCCCCTGTTTCGAATGCTCTCTGTAACTTTCTTTCTTCTTTTTTTTTTGCGTTTCATTTGTTTTATTTCTTTTATGTTATATTTTATATTTAATTAATTTAATAAATATATATTTTCATAACAAATACTAATATTACAATTGGATACATATTTATTTTTACATTTGTACCAATGATTTTATTACCATTGTCATTATTTAATTTGTTTCTCAAACAAAAATCTCATAATTTTAATAATTTAATTATTTATTTAACAAATATCATTTTACTTAAATTATAAGTAATTAAGTATTTAAATTACAAATGTACCAATGTAATTTTTACACATGTATATTTTATTACCAAACAATTATCTACTATTTAATTTATTTAATAATAATGCTAATAATAATAATCTAATATAAAACCATAATGTTAATTAATAATTATAATAATTTAATATAAAACCATAATAATAATCATTATAATATATAAAACCTAAATAAAATCTTTGATTTTATTTCACCAATATGTCGCCTCATTTGTAGTCAATGGCTTAATTGCCATTTTAATCCTTTTTATTTTCTATTGCTTTAGAATTAAGCTTTTACCCCTTTTTCAATTTAGTTCTTTTTGCTAATTTTTCTAAATTAAGCTAATTTCACCTAATTAAATCCTAATTAGACACACCACTATGCTCATAAATATTTTTAATAATTATTTTCAAACTTATTTCACTAAGACGGAGGCCCTATAACTCACTTTTTCGGTGTTCGTGAATTTCGGGTCATTACAGGTTGAACAATAGGTGCCGAAACGTGCTTATGTTTGAGTGTGTCAAACGCTTCTCTGTATGACTGGTCAAACTCGAATTCCTTGTCCTTCTGTAATAGGTTACAAAGGGGTTGCGTAATTTTCAAAAAGTCCTTAATGAACCGCCTATAGAAACCTGCATGACCAAGGAAAGATCGAATCTCCCTCACAGCAGTGGGGCATGGTAGTGAGTTAATGATGTTGATTTTTGTTTTATCGACAGAAATTCCCTTGGCAGAAATAATATGACCTAGAACTAATTCATTGTCTACTATAAAATGGTATTTATCATAATTTAGAACAAGATTAAATTCTAAGCATCTTTCCAAAATTTTTGCAAGGTTAGTTAGACATACCTCGAAGGACTCACCATATACAGTAAAGTCGTCCATGAACACCTTGATAATTTTCTCAACGTAGTCTGAAAATATACTTACCATGCACCTCTGAAAAGTGGCTGGTGCGTTACAGAGTCCAAACGGAATCCGTTTGTAAGTGAATGTGCCAAATGGACACGTAAACGTCGTTTTCTCTTGATCCTCTGGTGCCACTTGAATCTGGAAAGACCCTGAGTAACTATCAAGACAACAATAGTGAGACTTTCTAGCTAAACGTTCTAACATCTGGTCAATAAAAGGAAGTGGAAAGTGATCTTTTCGAGTTAAAGAATTCAACTTCTTGTAATCGATGTAGACTCTCCACCCATTTTGGACCCGAGTGGGAACCATCTCACCTGTCAAATTCTCAATTACAGTCACACCGGTCTTTTTTGGTACTACATGGACTGGGCTAACCCAACTACTATCGGAAATGGGATAGATCATCCTGGCGTCAAGTAGCTTTTGGACTTCTTTTCTTACCACTTCTATAATGGGCTGATTGAGACGCCTTTGAGCCTCTCTTTTAGGTATAGCATTATCCACCACTTGAATTTTGTGCATGCAAGTCGATAGACTTAACCCTTAACGTCGGCTATTGTCCATCCAATTACCTCTTTATAGTCTCTAAGGACTCGTACCAAGTTTTCTTCTTCTACTTTCGAGAGTTTACTCGAGATTATCACCGGTAGTGTATTTCCTTGACCGAGAAAAGCATACTTCAAGTACTTGGGAGTGGTTTGATTTCCAACTTTGGGGCCTGCAAAACAGATGGCACGAGCTTAGTCTGTGAGGGAGATAATTCAAAGGTTTTACCTGAAGCTTTCTGTAGTTTCGATGCCTCCATATGAGCTACTGCTTCGTGAACAGAATCTTCAATGGTTATCCTCTCCTCAAGTTCCTTAATGGTATCAAAGTCTAAACTCCTGCAAAGGACAGTTTGTAACTCATCCTTGTCATGATATTCCAAATGTAACTCAGTTAAAGGATCAATAATATCAATATTAGAAACATTAGAAATCATGCTAGGACAGTTCATGGCCTCGTAGACATTGAATTTTACTACTTTCCCATCGAACGCCATAGTGAATATCCCACTTCTTACGTCAATCTTTGTTTGTGCGGTACTAAAAAATGGACTTCTGAGAAGTATGTCTGATGCATTGGCCTAATTGTCATCCTCCATGTCGATCATGTAGAAGTCCACAAGAAATATTAGCTCATTTACCTTGACAAAAACGTCCTCTAATACTCCCTCCGGATGCACCACAGATCTATCTGCAAGCTGGATTATCACGCCTGTTTCCTTTAAAGGACTTGTGTTAAGTAGTTTATAAATTGACAAAGGTATAACATTAATTGATGCACCTAGGTCACACATTGCTTTTTTAATACCAACGTTACCTATTTTACAAGATATGAAAAACATACCTTGGTCCTTATATTTGGGCAGTATTTTTCGTTGCAGAACGGCGGAGACATTTTCTTCGACATTTACCTTTTCATTTCCCAAAAGTTTCCTTTTACTCGTACATAAGTCTTTCAGGAACTTCGCGTATTGTGGGATCTGCTTAATTGCATCAATAAGAGGTATGTTAGTTTCCACCTTTCGGAAGGTGTCGAGGATCTCCTTCTCATCTTGCTCCTTCTTACATTGGACAAGTCATCCGGGAAACGGAGGTGGTACTGCAAATGAATTTTGTGGTGCCGACTCCACTGGAGCCTCTGTGCCAAGTTTCTCCCTATCTTGACTAGCGTCGTGGCGCGACTTGTGTCATGTACGGGCTCCAAAACCTTCCCACTCTTTAGCGTCATAGCGCTTACATTGTGTCGTGAATTTGGCTTAGTCTGGGATGACAACTTACCTTGGGACTCTAAACGGCTAACCGTGAGCGCGAGTTTGCTTACTTGCTTGTCCAACTCCTGCAAATGCATGTCAGTTTTTTGTTGGAACTTCTCAGTACTGTTGGCTAACCTTTCCACTATGGCCTCCAAAGATGACTTCGGGGGTGGTATCTGTTGATTCTGCGGCGGCCTTTGTTGGAACGGTTGATTGAACCGCAGATTTGTCCCATCGCTGAGATTCGGGTGATCCTTCCACCCCACATTATACAAGTTCGAGTAGGGGTCATACAGTCTTTGGGGTGGTCTTAGGAAGTTCCCGACAGCATTCGCTTGTTCTACCAAATCTTCTTGTAAAATTGGACATGAGTCCGTCGGGTGGTCTGGCTTGGCGCAAATTTCGCATAACTGTGTTGGGTTTATTTTATCTGAAAGTAAATTTTGAACAACGTTAGTAAACTTGTCAATTTTATCTTCTACAGATAGAGAATTTAACCCATGAACCTGTCTCGTGGGTTCTGTAATCGGTCGGAATTGTTGAGAGTTGGCAACCATGGTTGAAATCAATTCTCTCGCTCTTTGAGGCGTCATGTTGACTAGTGCTCTTCCACTTGTAGCATCTATCATTTTCATTTCCATCGGGAGTAAACCCTCATAAAAATACTGCAAGAGTGACTGCTCAGCCAGTCCATGTTGTGGGCAGCTCGCATACAACTTTTTGTATCACTCCCAGTAATCATAAAGCGATTCAGTGTCCTTCTGACGGATTCCTACGATATCCCTCCTTAGTTCGGCCGCTCGTACTGCAAGGAAGAACCTGCCAAGAAACAAACGAGACATGTCAGACCATGTGTTGACTGATCCCAGAGGCAAATAAAATAGCCACTCTCTAGCAGAATCGGTTAATGAAAACGGAAAAGCACGAAGTTTCATTTGGTCTTCGGTTACTCCCTGAGGCTTCACACTGGTGCACACCATATGGAACTCCTTAAGGTGGGTGTGCGGATTTTTGTTTTTTAGTCCACGAAAAGTGGGCAGTATGTGGATCAAACCCAACTTTAGCTCGAACGGCATTCCTCTTGCCGGATAGGCTATACATAAGGGCTATTGTTCATCCAGTGTCGGTGCGAGCTGGCGTATAGTTTGTTCGGCCATCTCATCTGGTTCGTCAAAAAATTCTTCGGTGTAAGATATAGTTTCTGGCTATTGACCACGTTGTATGGCTTCTCTTCGTAGTTGTCGGGCCAATTTCTCAATTTCTGGCTCAAACTCTAGATTTCTCAGTTCTGATCTGGTCATAAGCTAGACAAACAAAAGTTAAAAAATATACCCAATCCCCGGCAACGGCGCCAAAATTTGATGGGCGTCGAATCCACCAAAAATAATTCCTACAAAATAGCTCTAATTAGTAGTAGAGTGGTAGTAGGGTCAAGTCCACAGGGATTGGTACTCCAATCAACTTTCGAGTTTGGCTTATGAATAGAATGTCGTGTCAAGGGTCGTGGCTAGAGTCGTGCCCATGACTCAAAGTGTACCAGCTAAAAAATAAGCAAATAAATAAGTAAAGTAGAGGATTTTGAAATTGAGTAGAAACTAAATAATTAAAACTGCTAAGATAAATAATTAAGTAAATCAGAAATTAAATTGGAATTTGCAATCAAATGTAATAAGCCTTAGCCTTAGACTCGGTAAATTCCGTGTTGAGAATCGATCCTCGAAAATTGATCTTCTCTTTCAAACGATAAGCTGGTTATAGTGGTTAAGAATGTCTTAACCACGAATTCTTCCTATCGTAGCTAGTCCTAGTACGACCTGCAAACCAACCCTTACTGATTATCTAACTGAAATACACGTGTTCCTGATTTAAGATTCCGGCAGCCTTGAATTCTGAAGAACCCAACTCGAATTAACAGCCTCAACCGCGTGGGTCGTTTAAACCCGATCACCTCTTCCTCGATTTGTTCTAGGAGATCAAAATACAGCACGACCGATTCGTTTCTCCAACTGTTAGAAAACACGACTCCAACCCAACGAACTCTTTTTGACTTGAAATCGAATTATCCTTAAGGGATGAGTTGTCAATCCCGATACTTAGGAAAAAGGTAAATACCGATTGGAAGGATTTTAGGCGTGAATACGAATCTCAAAATTCTCGAACGGAAAGAACATCAGCCTAAAGCTAAGATGGAATTTAGTTAAGCATGAAATTGTTCATGCTTTGTGAGTTTGGAAAGAAGATTGATGATTATGGTGATGGAAATTGGAAAGGAAAAACACTTGAAAGGCAATTAGCCCAATTTTAGAAAAGAAACAAAACCAAGTGAAAAAGTGCCAGAATGCTAAACTCCAATTTGAAAAGGGAAAAATAGAGTATTTCTATTCCAAATAGAAGTAGGAATACAAAGATAAGAGATGATTTTTCTAAAAACTAAAAGCCCCTATTTATATACATGAGGTTTACTAAAAATAGCTTAATCCTAAATTAATAAAATAAAAATAAATAATAAAACTAAATAAAACAAAATAATATCTTCTATTTTTATCTTTTTACAAATTCAAAATTGATGTTAAATCATTGGCCTTCCCATAATTATAATTTGGCCCCAACTCAATGATTTGTCTTTCAATTTGGCCCCTTTTTGCTCGTTTTTGACCAATTACATCCCTGACAAGATTAAATCATAAAAACATCAATTAAGCAGGGATTAATTTAGAAATAAACCAAATTAGACACAATAATTATGTAAATTAATGTGTTTATCAAAGTATCTCGATAGAATCAGATTTTCAATTTAATTGAATAAGTTGTTAGCTATTTTTGTGTTAAAGTAGTTTTTTTGTAAGCTTATAAATATAGGCATTTATGCTTTGTTTTATCAATTCAGTGTTCATCAATAATAGAATAACTTTGATGCATATTGTAATTGTCTCTTTCACGTTTCCTTCTTCAACAAATTTGGTATCGGAGCAAGGTTTGATCTTTTAGGCAATTGAGTGAAAGTTAGGTTTGGATCTATTGGGTGTTTGAGAGAAACACCTTTTTAGGTCTTTGAGAAATACGAGAGAAGAGAGTATGTGTTCTTGGAATGGCATCAGTTGGTTTTTCTTCTTCTCAACCACTCATACCCATTTTCAATGGTGAGAAATATGAATGGTGGAGCATCAAGGTGAAGACATTGCTTAGATCATAAGAGCTATGGGACTTGGTTGAGTATGGGTTCGCTGACATACTTAAACCTGATAAAGAAGAAGAAAAGAGATTGAAAGAAACCAAGAAAAATGATGCTAACGCATTGTTCATTATCCAGCAAGCGGTTTATGACTCTATTTTCTCACAAATTGCTGCAGTAACCACATTGAATGAAGCATGGTCAATTTTGAAAAAAGAGTATCAAGGTGATTCAAAGGTTATAATGGTGAAATTGCAATCACTACGATGTGATTTTGAAACCTTGATGATTAAGAATGGTGAATCAATTATTGATTTTTATCACAAACAATAACAATAGTTGGAAAATTATGCTCTTACGGTGAACAAATTTCAGATGAGATAAATGTAGCGAAAGTTTTGCGAAGCTTGACAACAAAATTTGATCATGTTGTGGCTGCTATAGAAGAATCCAAAGATCTGTTAGTTCTTTCCGTTAATAAACTAGTGGGGTTTCTTCAATTTCATTAGGCGAGAATCAATAGATCAACAAAAAAGAGTGAAGAGCAGATATTTCAAGTGAAGGAGACATTCACAAATTGAGGTGACAATGACCGTTCAACAAATAATGATCAAGGAAGAGGAGAATTTCGTGGTGGTCGTGGTCATGGTTATGGTAGAGGCAGAGGCAGAGGAAGGAATGATGGACAGGCAATACAATGAGCAAGGTAACATAAAATATGGCATACAATGTTATCGTTGCAACAGATATTGGCATATAAAAGCTAATTGTTTTGTATAAGGATAAAAAAATTAACTTTGCAGCAAAAAGTGATGAGGAAAATAAACTTTTTATGGCTTGCATTGATGCTAACCATAAACCAAGTGATTTGTAGTTTGTGGACAGCAGCTTTTCAAATCATATGACAGCCACCAAATCCTTGTTCAAGTTGCTTGATGAGTCACAAAAGATAAATGTGCATCTTAGGAACAAAAGGGAGATGCAAGTTGAAGGAAAGGCATGGTGAAATTTTTTACTAGCCATAGAGAAGAGAAATTTTGGATAATGTTCAATTTGCTCTTGATTTAGGATACAATTTATTGCGTGTTGGACAACGAATGGCTGATGGATATTCTGTCATATTTGATGATGATGCATGTATTATCAAAAATAAAAAGTCAGGCAAACAAATCCATGTCCATATGACTCTAAACAAGATATTTCTGTTGGATGTTCCAAACATGGAGAACTTTGTTCTTGCTGCAAATGCAAAGGATGACTCGAAACTATGGCATTTGAGGTATGGATATCTAAATATTAAAGGCCTAAAATTACTAAGTGATAAATGTAATTGGCTCCCTTGATTTATGTGAGAGGTACATTTATGGAAAACAAACTAGGAAGTCATTTCCTGTTGGAAAAGCATGGAGAGTTACAAAATGTTTAGAATTAATTCATGCTGATCTATGTGATCTTATGCAAATCGAGTCCTTGGGTGGGAGCCCTTACTTCTTGTTGTTCACTAATGATTATAGTCGTATGAGTTGGGTGTATTTTCTGGAAAACAAGTCAGAAACTTATGAAAAGTTCCAAAAATTCAAGGCTAAGGTGGAGAACCAAAGCGGCTGCTATATCAAAGTTCTTTGTATGAATTAAGGAGGAGAGTTCGTGTCCAAAGAGTTTAATATATTTTGTGAAGACAATGGCATCCGTAGGGAGTTAACAAATCCTTACACTCTAGAGCAGAACAGTGTCACTGAGCAGAAGAATCGAACTATTGTAGAGATGACGAGAAGGATGTTACAAGCAAAGTGACTCTCAAATCAGTTTTGAGCAGAAGCTATGGCAACATCAGTCTATCTACTGAATCTCTCACCAACAAGGGTTGTCATAAACAATGGGTGTGTTGCTTATGCTTTGGTAAATTCTCATGCTCGTAGAAAACTTGATGAAAAATCTGAAAATTATATTTTTATTGGTTATTGTACTCAATCCAAAGCATATAGGTTGTACAACCCTCCTAGTGGAAAATTTTCAAGTAGAAGAGATGTAGTGTTTGATGAAAATGCAAGCTGGGATATGATTGTAGAGCAGGTACAGTAGGAGATTTCTTTTCCCATTAAAAATTCTCTTGATGAAAAACAAGAGTCAACACCAGCAACATCTACAACACTTGAAGAGTCTTCTAAAGAACCAATTCCACTAAGGAGATCAACAAGGGTCAGAAAGCTGAATTCGAAATATACTTATGACATTTATACATCTTGTTAATTTGCTCTAATTATTTTAGATCCTCTGTATTATGAAGAAGCTGCTGATAAGGAAGAATGGAAAAAGGTGATGATGGAGAAGATGAAATCCATCGAAAATAATGAAACTTAGGAGATGGTTAACTTGCCGGAAGAAAAAAATGCAATTAGTTTGAAGTGTATATTCAAGATAAAATTTAGTGCAGATGGAAGCATCCAAAACCATAAAGCTCGTCTTATGGTGAAAGGTTATGCACAGTAATATGGTGTTAATTTTGAAGAAGCCTTCTCTTCGATAGCTCGATTCGAAACGGTGAGGCTTGTTCAAACATTGGTTGCACAATTGCAATGGTCTATTTATCAATTTGATGTCAAATTAGCATTCCTCAATGGAAATCTACAAGAGAAGGTTTATGTAGCACAACCAGAAGGTTTCATAGAGAAGGGGAATGAAACAAAGGTGTATAAGTTGAAAACGGCATTGTACAGATTGAAGTAGGCCCCTCGAGTATGGTAGAGCAATATCGATGGGTATCTTCAGAAGAAAGGGTACATGAGAAGTGAGAATGAACCCACCTTGCATGTAAAAAAGGAAGGTAAAAATGATTTCAATATTGTTTGTCTTTACGTTGATGATATCATTTATACTAGTTCCTCTAACTTTCTGATATCATTTATACTAGTTCCTCTAACTTTCTTATTGATGAGTTTAAGTCTCAAATGATTAATGAATTCGAGATGTCGGATATGGGTTTATTGCATTATTTCCTTGGTTTTAAAGTTCATCAAGTTGAAAATGGAATTTATATCTCACAAAGAAAATATGCCAAGGATCTTCTCAATAATTTTGGCACGCTTAATTGCAAGCCTACAACTACACCTATGAATATCAATGAGAAATTGTAGCTAGAAGATGGAGAAGAAATTGTAGATTCGAGGAGGTTTAAAAGCTTGGTTGGATGTTTAATTTATTTGACTCACACTAGGCCTGATATTGCATTTCATATTGGTGTTATTTCTAGGTTTATGCAGCAACCTTTAAAGGTTCATTATGGAGCAGCAAAACGGGTCTGGCGGTACATTGCTGGAACTTTGGAGTATGGCATTTGGTACTCAAGAACTTCAAATTTCAGATTGTGTGGGTTTACAGACAGTGATTTGGCAAGTTCTTTAGATGATAGAAGAAGTGTATTAGCAAATATTTTCACTCTAGGTTCAGGGGTGATCACTTGGAGTTCTAAGAAGCAAGCTAAAACAACATTGTCAACCTTAGAGGCTGAGTATGTAGCAACAATCTGCAGCAGACTTGTCAAGCTATTTGGTGAGGATAATGTTAGCCAATTTTCAACAAGAGAAGAAATGTGCAACAGAGATATTTTATGATAAAAAATCGACTATCTCCATGACAAAGAATCCAACATTTCATAGTAGAAAAAAGCACATCGATATTCGTTTTCATTTCATTCGTGATTTGGTAGCAAAAAAGGAGATATCTTTAGAGTATTGCAACACCCAAGAGCAGCTAGCAGATATGTTAACAAAGGCTTTATCAAAGAAGAAGTTCAACTATTTTAGAAGTCTACTTGGTGTTTGCAACTTTGAATTAAAGGAGAGTGTTGAGAATTAATTCAAAGTAGTAGGTTGTTTAGTTGACCAAGTATCTCGGTAAAATATTTGTTAGTTCCAGATTTTCAGTTTAATTGAATAAGTTGTTAGCTATTTTTATGTTAAGGTAGTTTATTTGTAAGCCTATAAATATAGGCATTTATGCTTTGTTTTATTAATTCAGTGTTCATCAATAATAGAATAACTTTTTCTTTGGTAATAGAATACTGAATCTCTCGCAAACAAGGGCTGTCATAAACAAAACTCCATATGAAGCTTGGTGTGGTAGGAAACCCAATGTAAGTCATTTAACAATTTATGGGTGTGTTGCTTATGCTTAAATTCTCATGCTCATAGAAAACTTGATGAAAAATCTAAAAAATATATTTTATTGGTTATTGTACTCAATCCAAAGCTTATAGGTTGTACAACCCTCGTAGTGGAAAATTTTCAAGTAGAAAGGATGTATTGTTTGATGAAAATGCAAGCTGGGGTATGATTGTAGAGTAGGTACAACAGGATATTTCTTTTCCCATTAAAGATTCTCCTGATGAAAAACCAGAGTCGACACCAGCAACATTTACAACACTTGAAGATTCTTTTAAAGAACCAATTCCACTAAGAAGATCAACAAGGGTCAGAAAGTCGAATTTGAAATATACTGATGACACTTATGCATCCTGTCAATTTGCTCTAGTTGTTTTAGATCCTCTATATTATAAAGAAGCTGCTGACAAGGAAGAATAGAAAAAGACGATGATGGAGAAGATGAAATACATCTAAAAGAATGGAACTTGGGAGATGGTCAACTTGCTGGAAGATAAAAATGCAATTAGTTTGAAGTGGGTATTCAAGATAAAATTTGGTGGAGATGGAAGCATCCAAAAGCATAAAACTCATCTTGTGGTGAAAGGTTATACACAGCAATATGGTGTTAATTTCGAAGAAACCTTCTCTTCGATAGCTCGATTCGAAACAGTGAGGCTTGTTCCAGCATTGGCTGCACAATTGAAATGGTCTGTTTATCAATTTGATGTCAAATCAGCATCCCTCAATGGAAATCTACAAGAGAAGGTTTATGTAGCACAACCATAAGGTTTCATAGAGAAGGGCAACGAAACAAATATGTGTAAGTTGAAAAAGGCATTGTATGGATTGAAGCAGGCCCCTCGAGCATGGTACAGTAATATCGATGAGTATCTTCAGAAGAAAGGGTACATAAGAAGTGAGAACGAGCCCACCTTGTATGTAAAAAAATGAATGTAAAAATGATTTCAATATTGTTTGTCTTTACGTTGATGATATCATTTATACTAGTTCCTCTATCTTTGTTATTGATGAGTTTAAGTCTCAAATGATTAATGAATTCGAGATGTCGGATATGGGTTTATTGCATTATTTCCTTGGTCTTGAAGTTCATCAAGCTGAAAATGGAATTTATTTCTCACAAAGAAAATATGCCGATGATCTTCTCAGTAATTTTGGCACGCTTAATTGCAAGCCTACAGCTACACCTATGAATATCAATGAGAAATTGCAGCTAGAAGATGGAGAAGAAATGGTAGATACGAGGAGGTTTAAAAGCTTGGTTGGAGGTTTAATTTATTTGACTCACACTAGGCCTGATATTGCATTTCATATTGGTGTTATTTCTAGATTTATGCAGCAACCTTTAAAGGTTCATTATGGAGCAGCAAAACGGGTCTGGCGGTACATTGCTGGAACTTTGGAGTATGGCATTTGGTACTCAAGAACTTCAAATTTCAGATTGTGTGGGTTTACAGACAGTGATTTGGCAAGTTCTTTAGATGATAGAAGAAGTGTATTAGCAAATATTTTCACTCTAGGTTCAGGGGTGATCACTTGGAGTTCTAAGAAGCAAGCTAAAACAACATTGTCAACCTTAGAGGCTGAGTATGTAGCAACAACTGCAGCAGCTTGTCAAGCTATTTGGCTGAGGATAATGTTAGCCAATTTTCAACAAGAGAAGAAATGTGCAACAGAGATATTTTATGATAAAAAATCAACTATCTCCATGACAAAGAATCTAACATTTCATAGTAGAACAAAGCACATCGATATTTGTTTTCATTTCATTCGTGATTTGGCAGCAAAAAAAGGAGATATCTTTGGAGCATTGCAGCACCCAAGAGTAGCTAGAAGATATGTGAACAAAGGCTTTATCAAAGGAGAAGTTTAGCTATTTTAGAAGTCTACTTGGTGTCTGTAACTTTGAATTAAGGGAGAGTGTTGAGAATTAATTCAAAGTAGTGGGTTGTTTAGTTGACCAAGTATCTCGATAGAATCTTTGTTAGTTTCAGATTTTCAGTTTAATTGAATAAGTTGTTAGCTATTTTTATGTTAAGGTAGTTTCTCTGTAAGCCTATAAATATAGACATTTATGCTTTGTTTTATTAATTCAGTGTTCATCAATAATAGAATAACTTTGATGCATATTGTAATTGTCTCTTTCACGTTTCCTTCTTCAACACAAATCGAGCCAATTCAAGCAAATTTATTAAAAAATTTAGTTTTAGTTTTGGACTAGTTAATAGTTATCTATGTATCAATAGCTTTCAAATATATATTACTTATTATATATTCTTGTTTATTATTATTTTGGTTGAAATATGCTCTAAGCCCTATACTTTTGTAAACTAATTGTATTAAGTTCAAATATAGTGAATTGATCGACTAAGTTAAGTTCTATAGACGTAGAGAAATCGAATTGTATAAATTATTTTATTATCTCTTGTTTTTTATTATATGTCGTAATTTGACTTTAACAATTGGTTCTGTTTAACAATTATAATAAACTGCATTCGAAATTATGAAAATTGTGCCGCACATTCTCACCAATTACTTGAGGTGGAATTAATTTTTTGAGGTAATGGCTTAATTTCGAGTTAGGCCCTTAATAATTTAATATTTTTTCTAATTAATCCTACAATCATTTCAAATGAATCTTTATCGATTCAACTTCATCCTGATTTCATTCAATTTGATACTTCCTGTGTTATTTATTTGAATTCATTTCTCTCTCTCTCTATATTTATATATATGTTTGAATTTAAATTCTCAATTATATATCATATGACTCTAATATTTATTGCATTTTCATAAAAAAATTAAATGTTTAAAATTTAAATACACACTTTAATCCCTTACATCAATAACTATTTTTCTAACCATTATTATTACATATAAAGGATAAAATAAAATAACATTTTTTACTATATTTTTTATATATTAACAATTACATTAATTGTTTTTTGTCTTTACATTTTCATTAAATATTTAAAATTACTTTATTACTTAAAATTTTATTTTGTAAACTCACATTTAATTACCAATAAAATATGCTTTACACAAAACAACGAATAATTAATCCAAACGACAACTTCAAATTCTAACATAAAATTGAAATTTATTTTATTTCAAAAAATTAATACATTATTAATTGTTTATACATTTTATAATAATTTCAACATAAATATAAGAAATCTTATTAGCTATGATGATTTCAACATTTCAATATAAATAAAAATAATATACAGTATGAAGAGAATCTAAGTTTCAAATTTTCATTACAATAAAGTTACTGATTATATTATTAAACTTCGTACAGATTTTTATAGAAACTTGAGTTTCGATAGAAAATTTACTCAAGTCAGTCATTCATCATATGGCTAATATCATTTGGTGGTATATTATTGTCTTTGTAATTGCATTAGTGCTATTTTATTTACCCAAAAAAGCAATAACTTTTTACAGGTCAGAACTAAAAGATATATTTGTATAATAACTAGAATACAATTTTACATTTTATAGTTTTAAAATTAAATTAAAATTTTATTATTTTGAGATTAAACTATAATTTTTCGGTATATTATAAATATATTTTAAAAGATTAAAGGTTGGATTTTAGGGAGACCAAAACCTTTGGCTATCCCTACTACCGCCCTGACTATGATGAGTGAATATTTTAATAATCTTCAAAAGCAAAAGAATCTAAAATCAAATGTGGCCTGGTGAGTGACCACACTAATGATGTGAGGTGACGTGTTAGGTGCTTCTCAAGTATCCTCTTAAAATGCGACATGTCCAAATTAAGTAGAAATATAACAACTATAAATTTTATTTTGATATGCTTTGAAACCATAAATTTCCTTTACATTAATTCTCCAAAACGTAATAATTACATTTGGGATGTGAGCTGCCACAAATTTTAAGGATATATTTTGAATAAAAAAATGGGCAACATTTTAAGTGGAGATAGGAAGCAATATGAAGTTGAAGGGCAAATGGGGATGGGAATCGCTTTAACATTTTACGACTCTAATATACTACGTTATTGCATGCTTGCTTTTGACGATTTCAAATGTCATTTTCTTCCTAAGAATGGAAACTTATGGTCTCCTAATAACATTTTTATGCACAAACATTTCCGAAATTCAAATAAAATTTCCCTTCACGAAGGATGGTTTGCGCCTGAGCTAAACTAGCAAGATGTTTGCGCAGATGTTACCTTCACGAAAGATGTGCCGTATCTCCGCCACCCAGCCTTCCTCAGTCATGGGTAAACAATCCCTAACATACCTACTCATAGGGTCATCCTCCATATAAGGCCGATTCAACAACCGAGCCACGATCAAAGCATCCAACTCCACGATCAAAGCATCCAACTCCACAATCAGATCTGAAATCCCTATATGATAATTAGACATAAACTTAGCAAACAAAGAAATTACACAAATGATAGTTAACGTGTCAAGCAATAATTGAACCAAGTTTGGAACTAAAAATCACCTATATACAGATATACTAGTAACAAATACAACATAAGCAAAAAATTATAGAAAAATATGCCAACCAATGTCTGATTTGTGATGATTACGTCTTATGTCTTACCCACCAAGTGTCGAAAACCCAGAACCTCATGTTACCTCCAACTTTTCAATTATCTATGTGTATATATATACACTACTTGACCCCCCACTGTTCATTTTGTTTTCCAGAAAATTGAACTAAAATTATTCCATCTTAATCTTCATTTTCCGTCAAAAACATAATCTATAAAGCTTTCTCCAATTTTTTTTTCGATCATGTTTTGTTCATCACCGGGTAGAAATTAGTGAATTAACGTGAAAGGATACGAGTGGAAGGAAGGATGATTATGATTTATGGAGCAAACGGGACTGTATGACTGACCAAACCTGGAAACTCTCCCCCAGCAATCTGAACTTTCAATGTTCTCTATAAATGACAGTGTAGAGGTTGTTGGGATGGAAGGCCATTCCCCTCACCGTGAAAGCAATGGTTTTACGGCCATTCCCCTAGGTATTCCAACAACACCACAACAAGCGGTGACGCTTCTCCTTACATGATGTCATCCCTTAACCCGTGCACTTCTCCATACAACAAATCTCCATGGATTGCCTCAACTCCACCGGATTCTGATTTTGGCCAAAACGGGCTCATTGTGTCGCTTGTACGAGAAGAAGGTCATGTTTATTCGTTAGCTGCTTCTAGGAGATTGTTATACGCGGGTTCCGATAGCAATAACATCCGCGTATGGAAAAACTTGCAGGAGTTTTCAGCTTTTAAATCTAAAAGTAGATTGGTTAAAGCCATTATTCTGTTTGGTGATAGGGTATTTACTAGTCATCAAGATGGTAAAATCCACGTTTGGAAGGTTACATCAACAAATCCTATCATCCACAAAACATAAGGTAGTTTGCCAACTTTCAAAGATCAAATGAAATGCTCCGTCAAACCTAAGAACTACGTCGAAAGCGTTCTTCGAATCAAGCACTTCGATCACTACAGGAAAACAGACATTTAGCAGCGTTTTTAAATTTTAGCGGTGCTTTTTAAAGCATCGCAAAAAACGTCGCTATATGTAACGCCGCTAAAGACCAGGACTTATAGCGGCGCTTATATAAAAAACGCCGCTAAAGATCAGGACTTATAGCGGCGCTTTTTTTTAAAAACGCCACTAAAGACTAGGACTTATAGCGACACTTATATAAAAACGTCGCTAAAAGTCTTGTTCTTTAGTGACATTTTTTAAAAAAGCGCCACTAAAAGTCTTGGTCTTTAGCGGCGCTTTTTAAAAAACGCCGCTAATTTGCCCAGTTTTGCAGTATGCATTTTGCACCTATATCCAACCCTCCTGCAATAAATTCAACCAAAAACAGCAAATATACTATGAAATCCAACCAAAACCCGTAAATTTAAATAATACAAAATTATACGAGAAATATATTATATAAATTGTAAATGAATATTTAAAATATTCTTACAATAATGTTAAAAGTTACAAGAAAACAAATGTCTAAGATGGCGGATTTTGAAATTGCTGGAACATAGTCATCATAGACTAAAGTTGTAGCTGGAGTTCACTGTATTTTCTGTTCTGCTCCTCCTCCCTCACTGCTGCCTCCGCCTCCCTCATTCGCCTCCGCTTTGAGTTGAGAAATTTGCTCATCTGTGCTAGCTTGTATCTGAACTATCTCGATCTTTTAGCCTCGAACTTCACTTGACTTTGACTCCGGAAGGCATGTATTGGTGCGAGGTGGATCCAAAATATTGGGTCGAGTTAACACGGATCCTTGAAATCTAACCCGACCATACCTTTCAGACCCGAAACTTCATTAATAATTACATTATCAATATCCTCAAAATTAACAGAACTATCGATCAAGCGATCGCTTCATACTCTGCCTTCTTATCTTTTAGTTTCTCCTAATAAATCACTCAAAGAGTTAGAAACGAAATATACAATAAAAAGGAATACAACATAACATTATTTAAAATTAAACTAATAAAAACGATGAATTAAAACATTATAATTAAATATTATAAATATTTATAATGAATCAAATTTTATTAAGTAAATATACCATAATTTTGCACCTCGGATGTCATCTGAGTTCCATCTTTTTCCTCATGCGTAATGTCAAAAAGTCAAGGCATCCAACTTTTGACCGACGAGGCTTCCTACAATATAGTAGTAAAAATATTATTTAATAGTAAAAAGTTATTAATACTTGATAGAATTAATAAATCCATAGTACCGCGGCCTGAGCTACACAAGCAAAACTTCTCGATCCTGCCGTGTGCGTAAATTTTTGTTTTTGTCTGCTGCTTGTTCCAATTCACTCATGGTCCTACATAATGAAATTATTATTACGTATATAGTAAATACTATAAACCAAAAAATTTATAAGAGTTTGCAAGTACATAATACCTCTCCTTTCTTCAAATTCCAAAATCGAACCGCATCTTCCCATTGGTACCTCAGCATTTCCGGTGGGACATTTTGCAATTTTTCTTCGAGGCTTATGGGTTTTTTAAAATATTCTTTTTTCAAACTGCTTTTATGGTCTCTCCATTTTTTACCCAATGCCTTCTTGATATAGGCATTAGAGACCTCTAAAGCAAACCGCTCTTAAAAAACACAAGTTTGGGAATTAAATATAAATGAAACTTAAACCAAAGTATTATAAATTACATTAACGTTTTGTTACCTTAATATTAGAGAGCTTGATTTTATTGCTATCGGGCATGTTATGCCATGACTCGTAGTTGATGGGCAACATATTGGCATTTCGTGCTATAATGCCCAAATAGCCTGCTAAAAGTCGAGCTTCTTGTCCAACAGTGACCATGGTCGTTTCTAGTTACTTTGACACGCTCGATGAATTTAAGTTATATAAATCATTAGGAGCGTCGTCCTCACCTCTCAAGGCGTCCCACCATTTTCAGCTGAAAAATAATATATTATTACTATATTGAAATTTAAAAATAAATCAATAATAAAATTTAATACAATTTGTAAAATAAACTTAACATTACTTTGAAATTCCACAGACTTCGTCAAGTGCCTCCAAGACGCTTGAAGATCCAACAACTGCTCATTGTTCAAGACTTACTTCTTCCAAATTTGTAGTATTCTGCATAATACTAAGATCTCTTAATCTTCTTCTAGGCATTTTTCCGCAACACATAAAATAGTTAAAATTTTAGTAAGAAATAACAACAATAGTAAATATAAAATAGTTAAATTATATAACATGAACAATGTTAAAATTATAACATTACATATAAAAAAATCATAAAATCTTACTACATCATAAATCGTAAATATCTTCGTCCACATCCTGACGAACCCATTGAAATTGTGTTCTAGTACTAGGGATATTTTCATTTAAGTTTTGTCCTGGAAAAGGCAAAGTTTCTGATCTTTCAACGATGTCATCTCTACTTCCATTCCCCATGTCAAACAAGTCTCTAGGGGTGTTTCAGAGTACAACGTACCAACCCTCATCAATTGGATCTTTCGAGTAAAAGACTTGTTTAACTTGAGAAGAAAATACATACGGCTCGTCTATCAAATGTTTTCCAGTGTGAATTAATCCAGAGAAATTCACCATTGTAAAACCAAACTGATCATTTTTAATTCTGCGAGTAGTATTAGCATCAACCCAATCACATCGAAATAAGACAACTTTCCATTTTCCATAGTAATCCAACTCAATAATGTCGGTTAGAAGTCCGTAATACTCCACATTTCCCTCGTGATTATTCTTGTCCCTAGCACTAGCGTAACTTGTAATTAAAGAATTAACAACTACTCCACAATTTTGAGTTCTCTTCAATCTCTCGTGATATTTGGTATGAAATCTGAATCCATTCATGATGAAGCCACTATATCTTTTTACTACTCGATTCGGACCTTGGGAAAGCCATTTAACTTCGTCATTAACGACATTCCCACTCCAAACCTATTGAATCAAAAGTAAATTGAGTAATTGTAAATGTTATGAGAAAACATTATTATTTGTCAATAAAATGTTGAGTTGCGTACCGTTTGGCTTAACCTTTCATGAAAAGATTCTGCGAATAACCTATTAATCTTGCGATGTTGTAATCTTCGTGAGCGTGAACGAGATCTTAAGACTTGTTTGTACTCACTATGTTAAAAACATATTTAATTCGTTAAAAAATAAACAAATAAAAAAAAGATGAATATTTGTCATATTCTAGAACTTACTTGCGTAATTGTTCAAGTGCATCGTGGTGGAAAAGAACATATCTATGTGCTTGTATCCAAGATCGGTCAACTAATTCTGCAATTTCAACTTTGCCGATTGGTTCTCTATAACTTTGAAATAAATAAGTTTCGGCCAAGCTAGGATCATTGAGTCCGGCATTTCTACTTGGTCTATTCAATCTTGTTTCAACATCTTCTAAATATCTAGAACAGAATGTCATACACTCCTCTGCCAAGTAGCCTTCAGCAATTGATCCTTCCGGATAACGCTTGTTATGGCAATAAGACTTCAATTTGCTTAGGAACCTAAACACCATATACAACATTATCAAAACTGGTAACTATAGGTATAAAGGTGAATGCCTTTGAAATAAATTAGCACATTTCAATTGGATACATCCAACGAAAGAAAACCGGCCCACCAATTATTGCTTCACGAGGGAGATGAATGACAAGGTGCACCATAATTGTGAAGAAGGAAGGTGGAAAGATCTTCTCCAAATTGCATAATGTCAAAGCGGCTCGATCTTGTACTTTTTCAAGTTCTTCAACATTCAGAACTTTGCCACAAATTGCTTTCATTATATTGGACAGTTCAATTATACAGGACGTTACCTTCTTTGACATACAACATCGTAAAGCAACTGGAAGTAGATCTTGCATCAAGATGTGATAGTCATGTGATTTTAATGAATATAGTCTTCGATCTTTAAGACTTACACATCGAGATATATTTGATGCATACGCATCCGGAACCTTTATATCCTTCAACACCGTGCAGAACATTTCTTTCTCTTCCTTTGACATTGCAAAAATTGTAGGTGCAACCAATATTTTCCATTAGGACGTACTTGGGGATAAAGATCACGCCTAATTCCCATGTGAACTAAATCAATTCAACTCTGAAGATTATCTTTTGATTTACCATCGACGTTCAAAATTGTCTGGATGATGTTCTCGCAGACATTCTTTTCAATATGCATCACATCAAGATTGTGGCGTAATATGTGATGCTCCCAATAAGGCAACTAAAAAAAAATGCTTCTTTTCTTCCACAAGTCCGCCTCTTTAGGGTCATCCTCCTCGTCAGATTTATCATCAGATTCATCCCTCGATCGTCTATTTGTTTGCCTGTTAGATGGTTGATTCAGCTTCCCGTAACTGAAATCCATATCTTTTAACATGAATAAGATTTCAGATCCAATGGTCTGCTCAGGAGCTTTTTTCAACTCTTCAGTACCGTCAAATAAAGCCCTCTGAAATCTATAGCTATGATTTTCATCTAACCGCTGACGATGCCCCATATAGCAGAACTTCTTCCCATTATATAACCACTGTGAACACGTTTGAGCAGCACAACAAAGACAAGCATAACGTCCTCTGGTACTCCAACCAGATAAATTCGCATATGCCGGAAATCATTAATTGTCCACAAAAAGCAAAGACGTAGGTAAAAGTTCTCCTTTCTCAATACATCATACGCCCCAATACCCGCCCATAATTGTTTTAACTCTTCAATAAGTGGCTGCAGATATATGTCAATATCATTTCCGGCCTTTCTCTCGGGGATAATCATAGATAATATCAAAGAAGATTGCTTCATGCGAGCCATGGAGGCAAATTATAAGGAATAAGGACCACGTGCCAAGTCTCGCACGAGGTGCTCATGATTTTAAAAGGATTAAATCCGTCAGATGCTAACCCGAGCCTTACACTCCGAGGATCACTTGCAAAGCTTGGAAATTTATTGTCAAATGATTTCCATGCTAAAGAATCTGTAGGATGCCTTAATAATCCATCATCCGTTCGTTGATCATGATGCCACGTTATAAACTCGACTGTCTTTGACGACATGAATAGCCTTTGAAGCCTTGGGATTAACAGGAAATATCGCAAAATCTTGTTCGGCTTCCTTATTGACTGTGGCCCATATTCATCCTTATTAACATCTTCTGCATCTCTATTCATCCAACGAGGTTTACCGAAAACATGACAAGACTGTTGATTTCTCCGATCACCCCAATACAACATGCAATCATTTGGGCAATTATGAATTTTGTTGTACCCAATGCACAAATCTTTTATCACTTTCTTCATGTCTTTACATGATTGAGGGATTTTTGCAAACGGGAACATTTCTCTCAAAAGCTCTAACAACATTGTCGAAGAGTTTCTGGTCCACCCTCCCAAACATTTTAAGTGGAAAAGGCAAATACAGAATGACATTTTCAAAAATTTTGATCCCTCATAAAGTTCTTCATTCATTTCACCAAGTAACGTGTAGAACTTCACCGCTTCTTCATTCGGTTGTTCATCTGGTACACTTCTTCTCGTTTCCATAAAAGTATTCCCACTGATATTATAATCATCGGATGCAACATAGTTTGGTGGAAATGATTGGAAACCTTCACTTCGCATATTAAATGTATCCCGCATCATACCTTCCATGTCATCTTATCTAACATACTAACGGTAACCACTATAAGAATAACCCGGATTAATCGTCGAAGAGGCTCCACTAAGTGTACACTCTCCATGAAAAATCCATTTTTTATACCCCCGAATGAAGCCATCAACAATTAGATGTTCGTAGACAACTTCACGATAATGCCAATAGATATTGCCACACTTCTTACACGGGCAAAGAATCATATTCTCTTGGCTTGAATTGTGAAATACAAAATCTAAAAAAGATTGCACTCCATTTTGATACTCGTTGCTTGCCCTTGAGAAATTCATCCAAGTCCTATCCATTTCGTAGTTGTTGAAGTCTAAAGTTGGCAATAAGTTACACGGGTAAGTTGTTTATTATGTAAGTCTTGATATGATATATTTTTATGTTTTATGTAAGTTATGTAGATTATGTAAGTTATGAAATTTGAACTTTAAACTATATGCTTTTGAGGAAATTATTAGATTAAACTACATGTATTAGTTAAGTTATGTAAGTTGTTATGTACGTTATGTGAGTTATGTAAATTATGTAAGTTATATGAGAGAAGGTTGGAGAGAAGGTCAGCTATTGTTGTAATTTTAATGAACAAGCAAGCTACATGGTAATAAATATTCAATAGTAAATGAGATCGATAGAACTTTTTTCAAGTCTTTTTGAATTTTTTAAGATTCATCATACGCGGCGTTGTTACACTTAGGGAGGATCCATTATATCTTACAGCTCGATATAAGGCAACCCGTCAGGTTTCCAGCCTATATACTTTGAATCTTTAAAATATTTAAAATAAGGTTGGAAAGAAGGTCAGCTATTGTTGTAATTTTAATGAACAAGCAAGCTACATGGTAATAAAAATTTAGCAACGAAACCTGTACCTAGAACAGATGTCAATGGCTGTGGTGTATTTAGTTGCACCAAATATTAATTTAGGTGCTCGATAGTACCTAGAACAGATGTAAGATTATAAGAGTAGCACCAAATATATTTCAGTTTAAGCAAATATAAAAACTTTATCTATATCAGTACCAAATATTAATTCGAAGATTAAATGGCAGCTTCAGTTGAACCAATAGTTGCAAGAGGAGCAGGAAGCAGTAACTGAAATACATACAACATTAATTCACTAATACAGACACATATAAGATTATAAGAGTAGCACCAAATATATTTCAGTTTAAGCAAATATAAAAACTTTATCTATATCAGTACCAAATATTAATTCGAAGATTAAATGACAGCTTCAGTTGAACCAATAGTTGCAGGAGGAGCAGAAACAAAGAATCGATGCTTGAATCGGTCCAAACAGAAAGTGTTTTTTTAGTGAAGCAGCAATCAAAAGAAAAATATGATATGCCTTAACAATTAACGTAATTATATTTAATATTAAATACCTTTTAATTTAAATATTTTTAATTTAAAAATAATGGATAATCTTGAAATTTTGAAAAGTTTATTTTAATTCAAAATTAAAATTTCATCAATAATGTTTGAATTGAATTGGATTAGTCAGAATGGGAATAAGTTAAAGTATTGGTTCAGAAAAGGGTATAGAATCAATTGAACCATAAATTGGTAGGTATCAATTGAACTAATTAAAAAACCGATTGAACAATATTTTTATTTTTGATTTTTAATATGATCGACAAACCGGTAGCTTGACCGATTCGACCATCGATCCAATTATATAAAAAAAAACATCTCTTTTTTTTATAAAGTAATAAACTTTCAAATTATTTTATAAAATAAATGTAAGGAGCTAATTAAATACAAATGAATGCATAACAATTTTTCAAAAATATTATATTGTTAAAGTAAAATTAATAAAATAACGTAAAACTTTGATTAATTATTTAACAGTTTTTATTTTGAGTTTATTATTTATTTTAAATTGTTTTAAGGAAATTAATCTAAAAATTGTTTTAAAACTAATTTTTAAAAATATTTAATGTATTATTAAAAAATTTAAAGAAATTTTCTATGGCGACTTAAAAATATAAAATATATAAATGAAAAGAGACATGTATTTTTAATTTATTTATCTTCTAACACTATTTATATTTTAAAATTATTGCATGATTAAAATGAAAATCGCAAAAAATGAAACAAAGACATGAAAGAAAACTGTAAAAAAAACATATGTAGCATATTTTCCTATGCGGGGCAGGAATCCAGGGGGTTTTCATTCCCATATATTGGTTTGTGAAAATATATCTCTTCACTTTTGCTTCAAATAAAAAAATGAATTAATTAATAAATTAATTCAAGTTGAAGAAAAATAAAAATGAATCACGAAAAAAGTAATCTTATAAACCGTAAAACAAAAATGAGCAAACTTATTAATTTTAAAAAATATATGATTGTCTGACAGAGCTTGGGCAAATTTGACAGTAGAGAACATGGAGCAACCTCAACCGCAATTGCTTCTAAGGAAGGTGTGATTATAACAACTAGTGCACAATCATGTATCTAGGGGGTTTAGAAAATGATAAGTCTTTCCATCACCTCATTCTCCCACACACTATGTTACTTTCGTTTCTATCCAAAACACCAAACATACTTCTCAACTAGTATCAAGCATCTATTAATTAGGATTTTTAGAAAACCAATAGTCTCTTCTCCTCTCTTCTATCCTATGCTACCGTCTTCATCCTCTCACCTATAATTTTACTCTGATTATTCTACACACCAAAATACACTGATCTGTTTAAGTGCTTAACTGTTTGGACACTACAGTTGAATTCACCGGAGTGGTGCAGAAACATACTGTTGGTTGAAGCATTAAGTAAAAGAATCAACATTAGCCAAGCAGATTCATCAAAACAATAAGAGCAAGAAATTACAGAAGATACCTGCAAATATGAAGCTATATCAGTTGTTGTAACCCATGATCATTCCTCTTGCTGCCTCAAAATCCATTGAAATAGTTTCTCCTGCAAAGAACAAGGGAAAAGAGAGGAAGGATTTATATAATAGATACAATACCAGAGTCAACCAGGGACAAATGAAAGCAATTGTATATATTGATAAAGTTGATAAAAAAATATAAAATTCCATTTTTTTTGAATGAAGAAGGAAACTTTGTGTAATACGATAGAATTAATGCATATTAAAATGGGATAGCGTACACTACAAGTAATAATTTATACTTATCCTCCCGAGAAATGAATCTATTTTTGTTTTTTTGATAAATTATAATAAAAAGGTAAAACTTTAACGGTAACGTGATTAGCGTGACTTTGATCCAAGTCATATCTAGAGCGATGAATTATGTGTAATGAAATTCAATGTAAATCTATCGTATATTAACTTTATGATATTAAGTAATAATCTTATTATTTTTTGAGTTTTATTTGTTTTTCAGTAAAAGAACTACTTTTTAAAGACTTTATTATTGATTACATCTATAAAATAAATTGATGTTACTTTTTGATGTCGCAATTGATATACTTTGTGGTATTCCACAACATTTTTTTTTTCCTTCAAGTCTTCGGTGGTGGATCACTACCAAAACTAGTATTGCTTTCAAGTTTCACATTTTCAACTTTTTTTACCGAACATTTTTCAACTTTATTAATTTCCTTATTTTAACAAATTGAATGACTCATAATACCATTTTAAACTAGTTGAATTTAAAGCCATGGTTGAAAACTAGATACGTCTACATTTAGTATGTGGGTGAAATATATATTTATTGATATAGTGATACAATAGGGAGGTGATATAAAAAAGAGAGTGGTCATCGTTGTAGAGGTCGATTCACTCAATGAAGACTGGGAGCTAGAAGTTTTAGAGAGTGGAGGTGATAAGAGTATTTAGGCTGAGAGTTGAAATTAGGTTGATTAAATGTAGACTTGGTATTATTGGAGAGTTGACCCATTCTTTATAATTTCTGAAAGTATTTATAGGAAAAGGTCTTGTGTAATAGATACAATACCAGACGTCAACCAGGGACAAATGAAAGCAATTATACAACTGAAAACGAAAGCAAAAGAAAGCCTGCAGCAATATTTTAAAATGAAGGGGTTGCAATGAAAGCATTGCAGTGGGAAACATTGTAGGCGCTAAAATTATTCATAACCAATTTAAGCCAACAATGAGCAAGACTACGGGACCAATGGAATAAAACAAGGACGCAAATCAACCACAAGCACCATTCACCGCATATGAACAAATCAATAAATCAAAGAACTAAGTAAAAATCTAGAAGCAGAGGGCTCTATCGTGAGAACTGAGGACACAAGTTCAAGAACTAGGGAACTTCAAGTATGGCGGTCTAGAGTAATACGAAAATGACCCACAACTGTTTTTAAAAGCAAAATAAGAAAAGCTTACCCTATGAACATGAAGATTCCATTACATGCTTGTTCATGGCAGGAGTTGCTTAAATGGCTTCCAAAGCTTTTCAACTTATATATCTGCAGTTTTCAAAAGTTATAAAAAGGATAAGAAACTTTAATGGAGTTTGCAAAAAAGGAGATTTAGGGATTTAAGTCAGATGTATGTTAGCTCGACAATGAATCTTAATCGTGTCTGTTGATTCTTTTGGGGAAAATTTAGGGATTAGAAGAAATTAGAGAATTGGAGAAATCTATTTTGGGTTGGGGGGAATGGGTGTCGGGCATGAGAAAGAAGCAAACATTTCAAGGAAAACGACACCGTTCAAGGTAAACAATTAAGTTTTTTTGCGGCCGGTAATCCCCTAAATATCCATTTAAAACGATCTCGTTTACTATTTTAATTTTTTGCGGCGTTTTAATTTTAATTTTACTTAAATCCCTTAAATCTTTATAAATACTTAAAGTAAATTTATTTAAACCTAATGATATTGTTTTAATTTTTTTATAAATATATACAAGTTATTTTCATTTGATATTTATTAATTTTTAAATATAAACAAGTTAAATATTTTGAATTATATTTTTTTCTATTAGTTGTTGAATTATATGTAAGTTGTGGATTTAGTCCTTTTATTTTCATTTTGTTATTTTTAGTCATTTTAATTTTCAAATTTTAAAATTGTAGAATTAATTAAATGGTAGCTATTAAATTCATTAAGTTTTGCTATTTCTAAAATCTAATGTAACAAACATATTACTCACAAAAAGTCAGTTACGGATTTAACGGTTGTCATTTGTGTCAAAATTAATATTTTAAAATTCGAAAAGTATATATAGGGACCAATAATAATCTAATTGGATAACATGAACTCAACCTACAACTTTACACACAATACCAAGACTAATAGCATAATTTAATCAAACATATATAATTGCTATCATTTGAGTCACCATTACTAAAATTTTAAATTTTGAAAAGTACAAACGATAAAATTGATCGATTTGAAAAATACAGGGACTAAAACTAATCAAATTAAAATATAAGGACTAAATACACATTTTACATATAGTACATGGGATAATAGCATAATTTGCCTTTTTTTTTAAATTAATACAACTATGATTCAAACCCATATTACTCTAGGGTACATATGAAAACGACGACGTTTACTTTAAAGTCCTATGTTTTTGCGGCGTTTTTTTTAAAAACGCCGCTAATCCTCTAAATCTTCATATAAAACGACGCCGTTACGTTATACTTTTTTTTTCTTTTTGTGGCGTTTTTAAAAAAACGTCGGTACTCCCCTAAAAATCCAATTAAAACGACGCCGTTTTCGTTAAACTGCTATGTTTTTTGCGGCGTTTTTTAAATAAACGCCACTAATCTCTTAGTTTTTATATTTCATTTTTATTTGTTATATTCTATGACAATTTTAAGTTTAAATTTCACTTAAATAAATTAAGTGTAGAGGAATTAATTTGAATTGAATTATTTTAATATATCAAAATATTTTTAGATTAAATCTTAAACCATTTTATTTATATAAAGTTTATCTATTATCTCTTAAATAATTATAATTTTAATATAATATTCAAATTAATATTATCTCTTTTACAATTATTAAGAAATCGTTTAATATATAAATTAAATAACACTACTTAATCATAACCCTAAACCTTTAACCCCTATCCCATAAACACTAAACTCTAAGGCGCTCTAAATTATAAAGCCTAAACCCTAAACCCTAAACCCTAATCCCCAAACCCTAAAAATTAAATCATAAACTTCACAACCCAAACCTTAAACCCCAAATCATAAACATTAGATCTTAGACCAATATCACCTTAAACCCTATATATATATATATATATATATATATATATATATATATATATATTACAAGGACAAAGATAATTAAAAAGGAATTTTATTGCTTATCTAAACTTTAAACCTCTTAACCCCTATCCCATAAACACTAAACCCTTAACCCCAAACCCTTACACCTTAAACTCCAACCCTAACCCCTAAACCTTAAATCATAATCCCTAAACCCATAATTTATCATAAACCTTCAAATACTAGTTAACTCTTAAACTTAAACCCTAAACTATATATCTTAAACCATAGTTAACTCATAAACCTTAAACCATAAACCTTAAACTACAATGATAATTAATTTAATATTTTAAATTCAATACTATCTCTTTTACGATTATATAAGAAAATATTTAATATATTGTATAACCATAAATTTTAATAATTATTATTTTAGGGGTTATAGATTAGTGTTTATGATATTTTTGAGGTTTAGGGGTTATATGACTTTTAGCGACGTTTTACCAAAAGCGCCGGGTTATAGATTAGTGTTTATGATATTTTTGAGGTTTAGGGGTTATATGACTTTTAGCGGCGTTTTACCAAAAGCGCCGTTAATGCTCTGGTCTTTAGCGGCGTTTTAATAAAAGCGCCGCTAATGCTCTGGTCTTTAGCGGCATTTTACCAAAAGCGTCGCTAATGCTCTGGTCTTTAGCGGCGTTTTACCAAAAGCGCCACTAATGCTCTGGTCTTTAGCGGCGTTTTACCAAAAGTGCCGCTACTGTTTTTAGCGGCGTCTTACCAAAAATGCCGTTATTGCTCTGTGTTTTACAATTTTTGCGGTGTTTTTTGATAAAACGCCGCTAAAAACGCCGTTAAAGCCCTATTTTCATGTAGTGGATGCAGTTTCTTACCTGAGCTTGAATGAAGAAGTTGGGCTGTTGTATTCAGGGTCTTGGGATAGAACCATGGAAGTATGGCGAGTAGCCAACTCCAAGTACTTGGAATCCATTGTTGCTCACTATTATCAGCATCTCATTAATAGAAAAGCTTTGCTGATGAAGTTAGTTAAAAGTGTTAGTTAGTTAGTGAAACACAGTTAGTTTATTTGCTATCTGCTTGTATTAAATACCCCTTTGCATTTCAATGATATTAAATGAAAAAAGAAATATTTTCATATCAGCTTTATTTTGCATCTCAACATGGTATCAAGAGCTAAGGTTTTTTGGTATAATTTTTTTCTCTCTTGTTTTCTTTTTCACGGCCACTGAAACTGTGCCTGTGGTTGATACCCTTCGACACTCTTTCAACACTGAGGAAGCAATTCATTCACAAGGTCAAGGCAGTGCTGTACTACAAACAGTCCATTATTTTTCCAAGCATGACACCATTAAACTCAGTGAATAGAATTTTCTCCTTTGCAAACATCAACTCTTATTGATTCTTGAAGGGTACGATCTTGAAGGTTTTGTGTTAGGCACTATTCCTGTTCCTTTTCTTTTCATCCTTGGGAATAAGGGTCAGTTAGTTGCTAATCCTACATTTCTTGTTCATAAGAAACAAGACAAGTTTTTGGCATCTTGGCTACTCTCTACAGTCACAAATGACATCTTGGTTCATCTCACAATAGCCAAGACTAGTTTTGAGATCTGGACGACCATTAAAAGAAAATTTGGTGAAAAAACCAATATCATGATTTCGAGTATGTGCCATGCTCTATACTCACTCAAGAAAGCAAATCTTACAGTCAATGAGTACTTGTCCAAGGTAAAAAGTCTAAGAGACAGTCTTATTGCTACTGGTAGTTTGGTTACTGAACAAGAACAAGTGAGCATTATCTTGGTTGGTCGTTCAATTGAATATGATTCCATTCATGTGCTTGCCTCTGTTATCCTATGTCTCTTGATTTGTTGACTGAAATGCTTCTTGATTGTGAAGCACGACAACTTGCTTTGTTGACAGAGGTTTATTTACAAGCTAATTTGGCCTCCCATTCAAAACATGATAATTTGAGAAACACTGAAGACTCCAATAGCTACTCTCATGAGTCTAAGAAAGGACACAGAGGATAAGGTCGAGGCTGGTCTCGTGGCAGAGCTTATGGTAAATAGAAAGGGATGGTCACGATCCAGACCACAGTGGTAATTATGTTGCAGACTTGGACATGTGGTTCAGTCTTGTTATCATAGATTTGATGAGAATTTTTCTGCTATGAGTTCGATGACAGTTAACTATCTTCATTTCAATGGGCAAAGTTACTCCTCTCCTACTCTTTCATGCTCTTCTCTGTCCCACTACTGTAATTCCCATTCCCAGCCTCCTTCTTCATCTCCTCGGTCGTTTCCTCGAGCTTCTTCTTCAACATCACCTGATTAGATCTGGTATCGTGACTCTGGGGCCACAAATTACATTACTCCTGACCTGGCTACACTCTCGTCTATTTCTCCCTACACAAGTACAAATCAGGTGTCTATGGGAAATGGTGAATCTGTTTCTATAGTTCATGTAGGCTCTTCTTCTTTATTGGTTGGTCCTAGGCTTTTGCGCCTTAAGAATGTTCTGCATGTACCTATTGTCTGTAAGAATTTACTAACTGTAGGTCAGTTTGCAAGGGATAATGCTGTTTATTTTGAGTTTCACCCATATTTGTGTTTTTTGAAAGATACTCAGACAAAGAAAACTCTTCTAGTGGGCCACATACTAATGGTATTTACAGGTTTGATGTGTCTCAGGCTTCTTCCAACAACCCTATTACTGCTCAACAGTCCAACTCAGCTATTTTATGCAATACACAACTCTCTCATTCTCCTACATTATGGCATAACAGGCTTGGCCATCCGTGTAATAGCACGCTTTGCACATATCTTGAGATCTTGTAATGTTTCTTTCAAACATAGCTATTTGCCTCATGTATGCTCAGCTTGTCAATTAGGCAAATCTTACAAACTACATTTTAGTCCTTCTCAAACAGTGTATTCTTTGCCTTTTGAACTTGTTGTATCTGATGTTTGGGGACCAGCACATATACTATCCAATGGATTCTCCTATTATGTTTCGTTTGTTGATATGCACAGCAGGTATACTTGGCTTTATTTTCTAAAGACCAAGTTTAAGGTTTTCAAATGTTTCATTCATTTCCAACAAATGGTACAAGTTTAATCTGGGTGTTCTATAAATATGCTTCAAAGTGATTGGTGGGGAAAGTATCACTCTCTGTCTAATGAGCTTTCCAAGCTTGGTATTCAACATAGAGTTACCTACCCTCATACCTCAGAACAGAACGATGTGGCTGAAAGGAGGCATCAACAAATCGTTGACATGAGGTTGACTCTCTTGGCTCAAGCATCTGTGGCCTTGGAATTCTAGTCATTTGTATTTGCTCATGCTATTCATGTGATTAACAGGTTACCTACTCCTGTTCTACAAAAGAGTAGTCCTTATGAAAGACTTTATAAAGCAAACCTGCTTATTCTCACCTAAAGGTGTTTGGATGTACTTGCTTTCCTTATTTACGACCATTTTATCAACACAAACTGCAGTATCATTCAAAGCGATATGTTTTTCTTGGATTTGGAACAAATCAAAAAGGCTACAAGTACCTTGATGAAGATGGTCGAATCTTTGTATCTCGACATGTTGTCTTTGATGAATCCTAGTTCCCATTTCAACATGGTTTTTCTTCATGATCTCCCTAAGATTCCATCAGAGTTCTTCATCAACGGTCTCACATTTCTGTGGTTACAGTGACTATTCCTCTAGCTGGTGTTTCTGCTCCTTCATCAGGGCCAGTCATCTCTTCTCCTATGGTAAGTCCTTGTTCAGTTTATTCTAGCATAAACTCTCATATTGATCACTCTCCTTCTGTAGATCAACAAGCAGATTCCTTAGCTACAGCTTGTGTGCCTGCCATCTGTTATCCATCTACTTCTTCTGTCAGGATAACCGCATTTGTCAATTCACACCCTATACAAACTCGATCCAAGAGTGGCATTTACAAACCAAAGGCCTTTTCTTCTATTCTGACTAAAAAAAAACCAACTTTCATTACAGAGGCATTTCAGAGTCCTACCTGGATAGTAGCTGCACAAATTGAATATCAAGCTTTACTTTCCAATCACATTTGGGATCTTATGCCCTTTCCTGTAGGTTGAAGAGCAGTAGGGTGCAAATGGATTTTTATGATCAAACTAAATGCTGATGGTTCTGTGACTCGATACAAAGGCTGGTTGGTGGTGAAAGGTTACCTTCAAGAGGTAAGTATTGATTTTCAGGAGACCTTTAGTCTTGTGGTTAAACCGAAAATGATTAGAATAGTGTTGGCAATCGTTATGTCCTTGGGTTGGTTTTTTAGGCAGGTAGACATTAATAATGCCTTCTTGAATGGTGATTTGCATGAGGAAATTTATATGGTGCAAGCACCATGTTTTGAACAGCAAGGGAACAATGGTCAACAGTTGGTATGCAAGTTGAGAAAAGCCTTGTATGGCCTTAAGCAAGCACCTCGGGCTTGGTTTCACAAGCTAAGGGAATTTTTTTTAGCTAATGAGTTTGAAGTATCCAAAGCTGACAATTCTCTTTTTATCCATCGATCGGGAGATCAGTTACTATATGTTGTAGTCTATGTTGATGACATTATTGTCACTAGTTCTACCTCTCAAGCTATAAACCACTTTGTTAAGAAGCTCGATAAATAGTTCTCTTTGAAAAACTTGAGAAAGCTAAGTTACTTTTTGGGGATTAAAGTCAATTACATTTATGATGGTATTTTTCTTAGCCAAAGGAAATACATACTTGATCTCCTTAGAAAGACATCAATGGACAAGTCTAATGGTTCTCCTACACCAATAGTTACAACCTCTCGATTATCAGTACATGAAGGCAGCCCTGTTGAAGATAAACAATTTCTCAGGAGCATTGTTGGTGCTCTACAATATATGGTGATTACCAAGCTAGACATTTCCTTCTCAGTCAACAAAGTCTGTCAGTTCATGCATCAACCATTGGATTTACACTTTTGAGCTGTTAAAAGAATATTGCGTTATTTGTAAGGCACTTTGGATCATGGCTTAAGGTTCAATTGAGCTCTAAAATTTTTACTTGAAGGCTACTCCTATGACAGCCCTAAATTGACCCTAATCGGAAAGTGGTTTCGGGACCACTAAACTGAGTCATAAAAATAATTAACTGTCATAGTTGATGCTCATTATATGTACATATGCATGTGTGAAAATTTCATGGTTGAATTTTGTAAATTGTAGGTGAATTTTTATCAAATAGGACTTATGTGAGAAAATTTAGAAATGTGCTAGGCAAATGTAGGATGGCCTATAAGTGCATGTTGTGAAAAAGGTGGGTTTGCATGTCAATTTACCCAAATGTAAGCATGATGGCCGGCCATACTATGGGTGGGAAACATGTTGCAAACATGTTTAGTTAGTGGGTATGTAGGAAAAAATAAAATAAGAAATATGGGTAATAAAGAAAAAAAAAAAAGAATGGTGTGAGTGTACCCCCCATTGCCGTGAGTTGAAGGAGAGAAGAAAGAAAAAAATGTTCATCATTTTCTTTCACCTCTTGTGGCATGAAAATGAGGGAGTTTGAATGCTTAATAAGGAGGGAAGAAGGAGAGCTCATGTTTTCTTTCTTTTGTAATTGTCGTAACTAGAGGAAGAAGAGGAAGCAAGATTCGGCCAAAGTGGTCCTTTAGATCAAGGTATGTTCAATGATATTTTTTGGAAGTTTACACAACCTTTGGGTGATGAGTCTAAATTCTATCTATCCCAAGGTTGGATTTGGGGTTGTCGGAGAGTTGGGATTTGACAAAGAAGCTTAAAAATTTTAGTTGATACCTTGATGCTATTAACATGTTAGTTATATGGATGTGTTAAGTTGCTTGTTATGTTAGCATGAAAGTTGAAGTTGTTAGGTCATTTTGTTGGAGGTGCCGAATTTAGGACTAAAAAGAGAATGAGTATTCGGCTAACATAGTTGAAAGGGGATGTTGCCGA
The DNA here is from genome assembly GCF_025698485.1 of Gossypium arboreum. NCBI lineage: Eukaryota > Viridiplantae > Streptophyta > Magnoliopsida > Malvales > Malvaceae > Gossypium > Gossypium arboreum. Next base: position 8,064,952 of record NC_069081.1, read on the forward strand.
TTTTTAGATTTAGGTTTTGGGAGTGGCTATAATGGACATTAAGATGTAGAACTTAAGAAACGTAGTTATATGTGAATTTACATGATAATACAAATAGATGTGAAAATATATGCTAGATTAGGAAAAAAAAATTGATTAAGTGTTCATGAGATGAAATTAGGTGATTAAAAGATGTTATAGTTGACATTGTATATATATACATACATTCGGCCATCTCATTGAGTTTGAAGGTGGTGTTAAATCTAATTGTGATGCCCATTTGGAAGTGTATATATATATGTATAGATATATGTAAGTATGCCCGTTCGTGATGTTACCTTTAATCATGTGTATAATCGACTAAATGGGTAACTAGTGAGGATGGTTGCCGAATATACAAACATACATATGCATGTGTAATTGAATTATGAATGTTTAGCAAGATGGTTAAACTAGTTAATTCATTGATTAAGCTCAAGGAATTAAAGAAGGAGAATCAAGCAACGGAAAGACGAAGGTCATCGAGTAGCCGACTTGGAACTATTTTACCCAACACAAGGTAAGTCACTAAGCACATATTTTGTATTGATTTAAATAGACATGATGTCTATGTAATTATGCCGAAAGGAATGATAAATTTATATACATGTATGTATGTGGTGATGAAAGTATTGAATAAAAAGAAAAGTGGTGAGATGTATTGAGTTGTTAATTTCGGCACTAAGTGTGCGGGTATAAACAATCGTGATCATGAGAATGGCACTAAGTGTGCGGGTTTAAAATTTGTACAGCACTAAGTGTGCGAGTTTGATCATATAGCACTAAGTGTGCGAGTTGATTATATAGCACTAAGTGTGCGGAATCACTATTGACACTGAGTGTGCGACATTATTGAGTCGATCACGGACAGCGGATCGGGTAAGCACCTTGAGTTCATGGCTAATAAGCGCTATGTTTATATTTGGAGTTGAGCTTGGTAAGTTTTGAACCTATGTGACAATTTTAATTGAAGTCACATACATGAGAATTATCATGAATAAGTGAAAAGGCTATTTAGTTGTATGATTGTAACGAAAACAAAAATGATGTATAAAAACGCTTCGAATATCCTATTGATTAGTATATGGAATGTGAATGTGAATGTGTAACTTGGTGTGAGATTGAACCGAAAGGTCTAAGGAACTATGGTATAGTTCGGTTTAGAGGAAGTAATTAGCATCGTTCCATTTTGTTTTCCTCTTATGATAATGTTATTAATGGATGGTAGTGCATTGCTTATGACTTACTGAGTTACGTACTCATTTGGTGCTTATTGTTGTTTATTTAGGTTCTTGATCCATTTTGCGTGCTTGGGACCGTCGTCGAAGTCATCACACCGGCTAACAACTTTTGGTATTTTCTTCGTAGTTGGTCTTGGAGTACATTTCGGCATGTATAGGCTATTATGTTTTGTTTGAACTTGGTATGTAAAATTTTGAATAGCCATGCGAAAATGGCTTATAAATGTTTTGAGCATAATGTTATAATCATTCAGTATGTATATGCTCATTAAGAGGCACGGAAATGTTTGGCAACGATCAGCCATTAGAATGGTTCATCATGATCATATTTTGGACTATATATGAAAAAGGGGTGGTTGAATCATAGAAACTATGTGTTAGAGAAAGTCTACCCTAGAAATAGATGCTGGCAGCAACAGTGATGTGAATGTGAAAAATCACTAAAAATAGTAGGAATGGAATTAAATAGTGAATAAATTATGTAAATGAACCTTGATGAATCCATTTTCATATGGAAGAAACGAAACGGTCATATGAGTTGTATGTTAAAAGATATTTGGGTTTTCGTGAAACAGGGCCAGAACGGTTTCTGGATTCCCTGTTCCGACTTTGAAAATTCATTATAAATTAACCAGAGATAATTAGGGGTCATACCATATATGTATAAATTTCTATTTGAGTCTAGTTTCTATAGAAACAAACGGAATCAGTATTGAAGCCCTGCACAGGGAGTTATTCGAGTTGTAACGCACGAAGATCAGTGTAGTCGACCCCTGTAAAATAGGAGACTTTAACTAATAAACTGTACTAATTGGCTCAACCAAAAATTCTAGAAAAAAATCTGTAGATGGAAATATGAGTCTAGTTTCAGGGAAAAATTACGAAACTGATTTTCGAGTTGTAAAACTCAAGTTATGGTTTTTGAAGTGACTAGTACACAGATTGGCAGCTTGTCTGGGAAATTCTCAATAAGTGGTTTGAAGTCTGTTAACACCTCGTGTTCGACTCCGGCGACGGTCTCGGGTTCGGGGTGTTACAATTTTATTAGTATCAGAGCTATGGTTTAGTCGGTTCTAGGACTACCATAGCACGTATGAGTCTAGCTATACATGCCTTAATGTTAATGTTTAAATGTGTGATGACTTCTGACGGTTAAAATTATTGTTTTGATTAGTAAATGGATCCCGGTGTAGAGAGAACCTTGGCGGATGACGTTGAAAGTGTAGCCGTTGCTCCTGCACAAGGGACGCCGCCTGTTGAACCTCAGTCATCTGCGAATAATCAGGGTGAGAGGGCTAGACAAGCCTTCTTTACCATGATGAACGAGTGGGTCACGCAATATGCCCGAACCAATCCGGCTGTCCAACACTTCCCGAATTTGAATAATCCACCCCAAGAACCCGTAATGCCATCAGTTACTGATCCTGTGAGGCTGAGTAAGCCACCTGTAGACTTGATTAGGAAGCGCGGGGCTGAGGAGTTTAAGGCCATAGTTACTGATGATGCCGAAAGGGCCGAGTTCTGGCTTGATAACACCATTCGGGTGTTTGATGAACTGTCATGCACACCCGATGAATGTCTAAAGTGTGCTATATCCTTGTTGCGAGACTCAGCTTACTATTGGTGGAGGACTTTGATTTCCATAGTCCCGAACGAACGAGTTACTTGGGATTTCTTTCAAATAGAATTTCGAAAGAAATATATTAGTCAACGGTTCATCGATCAAAAGCGTAAGGAATTTTTAGAACTCAAGCAAGGCCGTATGACAGTATCTGAATACGAACATGAGTTCGTAAGACTCATTCGGTATGCCCGGGAGTGTGTGTCTGATGAGGGTGCTATGTGCAAGAGATTTGAGGAAGGATTGAATGAAGATTTAAAGCTACTAGTGGGTATTTTGGAGATAAAAGAATTCGTAACACTAGTTGAACGAGCCTGCAAGGCGGAGGAACTTGGAAAGGAGAAGAAGAAGGCTGAATTTGAAGCTAGAGACTATCGCAAAAGATCGACGGGTAAAGCTCCGTTCTCGGCTGTAAAGAAGTTCAGGGAGGACACTAATAAATCGAGGACGACTGCGGGAATTTCCATTAGAGCACGACCATCGACGGACTCCGAGCTACTTCGGTAGCTAGTGTGGGCAATAACCGTCAAGAGAAACTGAATGCCCCCAATGTGGGAGAAGACACATAGGTGAATGTTGGGGTAAGTCTACCAAAGGGACTGTTACGGATGCGGTTCGAAGGACCACTTCATTAGAGATTGCACGGAGCTTGATGAGAAGAATAGGATACAAGGTGCAAGACCTAGTGGGATGACAGCTAGAGGTAGACCACCAAGAATTTCAGGAGGTAGGGGTGGTAGTCAGAGAGGGGCCACTGATACGGCTATTCGATCTGAGACCCGTACTCCTGCTAGGGCATACGTCATCCGTGCACGAGAGGAAGCATCCTCCCCTGATGTTATCACTGGTACTTTCACTCTCTTTGATACTAATGTGATTGCTTTGATTGACCCTGGTTCTACTCATTCTTATATATGCGAAACCTTAGCATCCAGTAAGACTTTATCTATTGAGTCTACTGAGTTCGTAATTCGGGTGTCAAATCCCTTGGGTCGTTACGTGCTTGTCGACAAAGTGTGCAAGAAATGTCCCTAGTAATCCGAGGGTCCCGCTTCCCGCGGACCGATGCTTTTGCCGCTTGATGAATTTGATGTTATTCTTGGTTTGGATTGGTTGACCGTGCATGATGCGGTTGTGAATTGCAAAAGCAAGACTATTGATTTGAGGTGCGCGAATAACGAGATAATCCGAGTTGAGTCTACGGACTTAAAGAGGTTGCCAGCTGTAATATCAACAATGTTGGCCCAGAAACATGTAAGAAAGGGGTGCGAAGCATACCTTGCGTATGTACTTGATGATAAGGAATTGGAAAAGAAACCCAAATCGGTGCCGGTGGTTTGTGAATACCCGGATGTTTTTCCTGAAGAATTACCGGGTTTACCACCTGTTCGGGAAGTAGAGTTTGGTATTGAGCTTGTACCTGGGACTACGCCAATTTCGATAGCTCCGTATCGTATGGCACCAACCGAGTTGAAAGCTCAGTTGCAAGAGTTGACGGATAGAGGTTTCGCTCGACCAAGTTTTTCACCTTGGGGTGCACCAGTGTTGTTTGTGAAAAAGAAGGATGGAACCATGAGGTTGTGCATCGACTATCGTCAGCTTAATAAAGTGACAATAAAGAACAAATATCCGTTACCGCGTATCGATGATTTGTTTGATCAACTGAAGGAGCCTCGGTGTTCTCAAAAATAGATTTGAGATCGGGCTATTATCGATTCATGAACTCGGGATTCGGACATACCCAAACCGCCTTGAGCGAGATATGGTCACTACGAGTTCTTAGTGATGCCGCTTGGGCTCACTAATGCCCCTGCGGTATTTATGGATTTGATGAATCGGATCTTCAGACCGTATTTGGATCGGTTCGTAGTTGTGTTCATTGACGACATCTTGGTCTATTCAAGAGATGAGACCGAACATGTGGAGCACCGAGATTAGTGTTGCAAATTTTACGGATAAGCGGTTATATGCTAAGTTCAGCAAGTGTGAGTTCGGTTAAGAGAGGTTAGCTTCTTGGGTCATGTGGTATCTCGATCGGTATTCGAGTCGACCGAGCAAAATTTCAGCCATACTTAACCGGAAGCCTCAGAAATATTATCGAGGTTCGAGCTTTTGGGACTTGCTTACTTACCGACGGTTTGTGAAAGGTTTCTCGATGATAGCCACACCCATGATGAAACCGCTTGAAAAGATGTCAAGTTTGAATGGACGGAAAAGTGTCGAAAAGTTTCGATCAATTGAAAACTCATTTGACGGAAGCTCCAAGATTAGTGCAACCGAATCGGCAAAGAGTTTGTCATCTATAGTGACGCCTCCCTACTTGGGTTAGGTTGCGTATTGATGCAAGAAGGTCGAGTTGTGGCCTATGCGTCGAGACAATTAAAGCCACATGAGAAAAATTATCCGACCCATGATCTCGAACTAGCTGCCATCGTATTCGCTTTGAAAATATGGCGACACTACCTATTTGGGGAGAAGTGTCATGTGTATTCGGATCACAAAAGTCTCAAATATTTGATGACTCAAAGAGACTTAAATCTGAGACAAAGACGTTGGCTTGAGTTGTTGAAAGATTATGAGCTGGTCATTGATTATCACCCGGGAAAGGCTAATGTGGTTGCGGACGCCTTAAGCCGGAAATCACTGTTTGCTTTACGAGCAATGAATGTACACTTGTCTATCCTACCCGACAATGTGTTAATAGCTGAATTAAAGGCCAAACCATTATTGACTCATCAAATTCGCGAAGCTCAAAAAGTTGACGATGAGTTGGTTGTAAAACGGGCTGAGTGTGTTCCGAACAAGGAATCGGAGTTTCAAATTGATGATGACGATTGTTTGAGGTTCAGAAATTGTTTGTGTGTTCCAAGAAATTCAGAACTCATTTCGATGATTCTGAACGAAGCTCATTGTAGCCGAATGTCAATTCACCCGGGGAGTACGAAGATGTATAACGATTTGAAATGTCGGTTTTGGTGGCATGGTATGAAACGAGATATCTCCGACTTTGTTTCGAGATGTTTAATATGTCAACAAGTGAAAGCGGAACATCAAGTGCCTTCAGGGTTACTTCAACCGATCATGATACCCGAGTGGAAATGGGATCGAGTCACAATGGACTTTGTGTCCGGGCTGCCATTGTCAGCTAGTAAGAAGGATGCGATTTGGGTTGTTGTTGATAGACTGACTAAGTCGGCTCACTTTATCCTGTATGCACGGATTTTTCATTGGATAAACTAGCTGAATTGTACGCTTCTCGATTGTGAGATTACACGGGTACCGATTTACATTGTGTCGGATAGAGATCCGAGGTTCACCTCGCGATTTTGGAAGAAATTGCAAGAAGCTTTGGGTACCAAGTTGCATTTCAGCACCGCCTTTCACCCTCAAACCGATGGTCAATCCGAGCAAATAATTTAGATACTTGAGGATATGTTGAGATGTTGCATCCTCGAGTTCAGTGGTTCATGGGAACGATATTTACCTTTGATTGAATTCGCTTACAACAATAGTTTTCAATCAAGTATTAAGATGGCGCCTTACGAGGCCTTGTACGGGCGTAAATGCCGTACACCATTGTTTTGGACCGAGCTCGATGAGAGCAAAATTTTCGGAGTGGATTTGATTAAAGATGCTGAACAGAAAGTAAGAGTAATCCGTGAAAATCTGAAGATAGCCTCCGATCGTCAGAAGTCGTACGCGGATTTAAAACGAAGAGATATTGAGTATCAGGTGGGGGACAAAGTGTTTCTTAAGGTATTGCCTTGGAAAAAGATACTCAGATTTGGCCGTAAGGGCAAATTGAGTCCGAGATTCATTGGGCCGTATGAGATCTCCGAACGAGTTGGCCTAGTAGCATATAGATTGCTTTTACCCCCTGAACTCGAAAGGATCCACAACGTTTTCCATGTTTCGATGCTTGACGCATCGATCCGATCCTTCGCATGTAATAAACCCTCCGAGATTGAAATTCAAGCCGATATGAGTTATGAAAAGAACCGATCCGTATTCTAGCTCGTGAAGTGAAAGAGTTGCGAAACAAAAGGGTTCCGTTAGTGAAAGTGTTATGGCTCAAACACGGAATGGAAGAAGCTACTTGGGAACCTGAGAACTCTATGAAAGAACGATACCCAAACCTATTTACGGTAAGATTTTCGGGACGAAAATTTCTTAAGTGGGGAGAGTTGTGACACCCTAAATTGACCCTAGTCGGAAAGTGGTTTCGGGACCACTAAACCGAGTCATAAAAATAATTAACTGTCATAGTTGATGCTCATTATATGTACATATGCATGTGTGAAAATTTCATGGTTGAATTTTGTAAATTGTAGGTGAATTTTTATCAAATAGGACTTATGTGAGAAAATTTAGAAATGTGCTAGGCAAATGTAGGATGGCCTATAAGTGCATGTTGTGAAAAGGTGGGTTTGCATGTCAATTTACCCAAATGTAAGCATGATGGCCGGCCATACTATGGGTGGGAAACATGTTGCAAACATGTTTAGTTAGTGGGTATGTAGGAAAAATAAAATAAGAAATATGGGTAATAAAGAAAAAAAAAGAGAATGGTGTGAGTGTACCCCCATTGCCGTGAGTTGAGGGAGAGAAGAAAGAAAAAAATGTTTATCATTTTCTTTCACTTCTTGTGGCATGAAAATGAGGGAGTTTGAATGCTTAATAAGGAGGGAAGAAGGAGAGCTCATGTTTTCTTTCTTTTGCAATTGTCGTAACTAGAGGAAGAAGAGAAAGCAAGATTCGCCAAAGTGGTCCTTTAGATCAAGGTATGTTCAATGATATTTTTGAAGTTTACACAACCTTTGGGTGATGAGTCTAAATTCTATCTATCCCAAGGTTGGATTTGGGGTTGTCGGAGAGTTGGGATTTGACAAAGAAGCTTAAAATTTTAGTTGATACCTTGATGCTATTAACATGTTAGTTATATGGATGTGTTAAGTTGCTTGTTATGTTAGCATGAAAGTTGAAGTTGTTAGGTCATTTTGTTGGAGGTGTCAATTTAGGACTAAAAGAGAATGAGTATTCGCTAACATAGTTGAAAGGGATGTTGCCGATTTTTAGATTTAGGTTTTGGGAGTGGCTATAATGGGCATTAAGATGTAGAACTTAAGAAGCGTAGTTATATGTGAATTTACATGATAATACAAATAGATGTGAAAATATATGCTAGATTAGGAAAAAAATTGATTAAGTGTTCATGAGATGAAATTAGGTGATTAAAAGATGTTATAGTTGACATTGTATATATATACATACATTCGCCATCTCATTGAGTTTGAAGGTGGTGTTAAATCTAATTGTGATGCCCATTTGGAAGTGTATATATATATGTATAGATATATGTAAGTATGCCCGCTCGTGATGTTACCTTTAATCATGTGTATAATCGACTAAATGGGTAACTAGTGAGGATGGTTGCCGAATATACAAACATACATATGCATGTGTAATTGAATTATGAATGTTTAGCAAGATGGTTAAACTAGTTAATTCATTGATTAAGCTCAAGGAGTTAAAGAAGGAGAATCAAGCAAGGGAAAGACGAAGGTCATCGAGTAGCCGACTTGGAACTATTTTACCCAACACAAGGTAAGTCACTAAGCACATATTTTGTATTGATTTAAATAGACATGATGTCTATGTAATTATGCCGAAAGGAATGATAAATTTATATACATGTATGTATGTGGTGATGAAAGTATTGAATAAAAAGAAAAGTGGTGAGATGTATTGAGTTGTTAATTTCGGCACTAAGTGTGCGGGTATAAACAATCGTGATCATGAGAATGGCACTAAGTGTGCGGGTTTAAAATTTGTACAGCACTAAGTGTGCGAGTTTGATCATATAGCACTAAGTGTGCGAGTTGATTATATAGCACTAAGTGTGCGGAATCACTATTGACACTGAGTGTGCGACATTATTGAGTCGATCACGGACAGCGGATCGGGTAAGCACCTTGAGTTCATGGCTAATAGGCGCTATGTTTATATTTGGAGTTGAGCTTGGTAAGTTTTGAACCTATGTGACAATTTTAATTGAAGTCACGTACATGAGAATTATCGCGAATAAGTGAAAAGGCTATTTAGTTGTATGATTGTAACGAAAACAAAAATGATGTATAAAAACGCTCAATATCCTATTGATTAGTATATGGAATGTGAATGTGAATGTGTAACTTGGTGTGAGATTGAACCGAAGGTCTAAGGAACTATGGTATAGTTCGGTTTAGAGGAAGTAATTAGCATCGCTCCATTTTGTTTTCCTCTTATGATAATGTTATTAATGGATGGTAGTGCATTGCTTATGACTTCTTCGAGTTACGTACTCATTTGGTGCTTATTGTTGTTTATTTAGGTTCTTGATCCATTTTATGCGTGCTTGGGACCGTCGTCAAGTCATCACACCGCTAACAACTTTTGGTATTTTCTTCAGTAGTTGGTCTTGGAGTACATTTCGCATGTATAGGCTATTATGTTTTGTTTGAACTTGGTATGTAAAATTTTGAATAGCCATGCGAAAATGGCTTATAAATGTTTTGAGCATAATGTTATAATCATTCAGTATGTATATGCTCATTAAGAGGCACGGAAATGTTTGGCAACGATCAGCCATTAGAATGGTTCATCATGATCATATTTTGGACTATATATGAAAAAGGGGTGGTTGAATCATAGAAACTATGTGTTAGAGAAAGTCTACCCTAGAAATAGATGCTGGCAGCAACAGTGATGTGAATGTGAAAAATCACTAAAAATAGTAGGAATGGAATTAAATAGTGAATAAATTATGTAAATGAACCTTGATGAATCCATTTTCATATGGAAGAAACGAAACGGTCATATGAGTTGTATGTTAAAAGATATTTGGGTTTTCGTGAAACAGGGCCAGAACGGTTTTTGGATTCCCTGTTCCGACTTTGAAAATTAATTATAAATTAACCAGAGATAATTAGGGGTCATACCATATATGTATAAATTCCTATTTGAGTCTAGTTTCTATAGAAACAAACGGCATCAGTATTGAATCCCTGCACAGGGAGTTATTCGAGTTGTAACGCACGAAGGTTAGTGAAGTCAACCCTTGTAACATAGGAGACTTTAACTAATAAACTGTACTAATTGGCTCGACCAAAAATTCTAGAAAAAAATCTGTAGATGGACATATGAGTCTAGTTTCAGGGAAAAATTACGAAACTGATTTTCGAGTTGTAAAACTCAAGTTATGGTTTTTGAAGCGACTAGTACACAGATTGGCAGCTTGTCTGGGAAATTCTCAATAAGTGGTTTGAAGTCTGTTAACACCTCGTGTTCGACTCCGGCGACGGTCTCGGGTTCGAGGTGTTACAACTCCGATTCTAGCTGGGGGTCAGATACTGATGACCGCAGGTCAACCTCAAGCTATTGTGTATTTTTTAGAGGGAATCCAATCTCTTGGAGTTTTAGGAAACAACAAGTAGTATTTAGGTCTACAGCAGAAGCAGAATACAGGAGTCTTGATCATGTCACTGCAAAAATGATTTGGATTAGATCCTGGTTAACTGAGTTATGTGTTCCAGTTAACAAAAAGGCATTAGTATGGTGTGATAGCTCAGCTGTTGCTGTAGTAACAAGAAATCCAGTCATGCACTCCAAGTTCAAGCATGTTGAATTTGATTTGTTCTTTGTGAGGGAAAAAGTGGTAGCAAGAGTTTTTCAAGTAGGTCATATGCCAAGTCAAGATCAAATTGCTGACATCCTAACAAAACCGTTAACAGAAGGATTATTCAATAAATTTAAAAGTCAGCTTAGAGTTGTCCCTTATGAACATGAAGTTACAAGAGGAAGGAAATGTTAACCAAGCACGATGCATGTTATTAGTATCTCATTAACAGAAAGGCTTTGCTGATGAAGTTAGTTAAAAGTGTTAGTTAGTTAGTTTGTTATCTACTTGTATTAAATAACCCTTTGCATTTCAATGATATTCAATGAAAAAAGAAATATTTTCATATCAGCTTTCTTCTGCTTCTCAACACTCACAATGACGCAATCAACTCTTTGGTGGCTGGACTGGACTGCTTGGTGTTTTCAGGGTCGCAGATGGGACAGTTAAAAGTATGGAAGAGGGAGTTAATCCGGAAAAGAACCAAACATTTGGTGGTTGAATTGTTGTTGAACCAAGAAAACGCCGTCACCACATTGGCTGTCAACAAAAAATTAGTTATGCTATACTGTGGATCATCTGATGGGCTCCTTAACTTCTGAGAACATAAAGACCAGTAGTTAATACATGGCGGGGCCCTAAGGGAACATAAAATGGCGGCGCTGTACTTGGTGGCATCCAAGAATTTGGTGTTTAGCGGCTCAACTGATAATAGCGTATGTGTGTGGAGACGAGAATATGGTGGGATTCACAGTTGCGTTTCGATCCTAACAGGTCACGTCGGCCTGATAAAATGCCTGGCCATTGAATAAGAGCATCAAACATTAAGCAATACAGATCGAAAGTGAGTTGTTTATAGTGGTAGCCTGGATAAGTCAGTCAAGATATGGCAAGTTTCAAAGCAAGTGACGGAGTTGAAGGAGATTCGTTTGACTTACTTTAACTAACGCCCCGCCGTGAATGAGCATATGATGTTGCATTGCATGGCGTAGCCATTGTTGTAATGTGGTTCCTAATTCAGCCTTCTCTGGTAGTTGTGGTAGGCGCTACGTGTACAAATTAAATTTATTACTACATTATATAAGCTATTTCGAATTTTCCAGAACTTAAGAGGATACAATTATTTGCCTTTTATAAAAGTAATATATTTTTCTTTTTTCTTTTTTTGTCATTTGAGCCTTTGCTATTCAGTTTCCATAAGGGTTCGATTAAATTCGTTTTTGAGAGCAAATTCTTTTAGTGTTGTTTTTTTATGTCTAATAATTAACATTGCTCATTGTCATTCATGCATTGTTTTGTAACAATTATGTCTGTAATAAGTAGACTTAGCCTCCAAGAAATGTCTTTTTAAGGGAAGTGTGGAAGGCGCCTCCCTGTTGAAAAGTACAGTTTCGACATATTCAAAAGGTTGACAAAGTTATTGATTTAATTTGTGAATGACTTTTTGCTTTATCTTTTTGGAATGTTTCATATTGGTGTGAAATTTGTGTAGATTTTGATAATAAGTTTTACTTGTTTAAGTTTGTAAATCCCAGCTGAGATGTTCTTGTCAAATTTAAATTTCAATATTGAGGGGAAAATTTTTGTGTTAAATGTTTTGGATTTATTTTACTGTTCAATGGACGGAACTTCTATTACATACTTTATTTTATACCCAAATAATAAATTTAATTTTAAATTAAAATAAATTTTTTGATGCCAAATTTGTGATGGGTTGAAAGGCCAATTAAGCTATAAAACAGAAGAAAAGTAAGAAGGGTGTTGGAGTTTGGATTTAGGAGCACTGTCAGAAAAATTCAAGAAAAATATAAAATTAGTTGGAGAAGAAGGTTTACATTTAATAAGTCATACATAACAGTTTTATAGTATTTAGAAATCTATCCTGGTCCAGTTGGGCAGGTGTTCAAATCTAACAATCATTTGCTTATCTTTTATTTTCAAGACGGTGCATTTTTTTTTTTTGCTCTTTAGCTTCCGAAGACTACTTTTTAACTAGTTGTAATGTGTTCACATTGGAATGAACCTTATTTGGGCTCTTGTTGGGTTTAAGTAGCCTTTGGTTGTTTTGGTAAACTCATGTAGGGTCTTATTGGTATTAAAAAACCTATTCTGCCCTTTGTGGGCTTATAGATAAGTTCTAGACCAATTTAATCAAGTGAGGTTTGAAATAGGTTTCAAAGTGGCCTGTGAAAGGCCATATGTAAATTACAGGTAATACTCTTATGTATTCCATAATGAAGGGGTTATGTATTTGAGTGGTTGCAATGCTCGAGAAAATAGGGAGTAACTGTTTAAAAAATTTAGTACAAGCCTTCATATGTCTACTGCCTATCATCTTGAAATGGATGGACAGACAGAGGTCCTCAATAGGTGCCTGGAAGGGTACTTTAGGTGCATAACTCGTGAGAGGTTAAATGATTAGCTATTATGGTTACCTTTAGTAGAGTGGTGGTATAATATCACCTATCATTTAGTCATCCACTCAACCTCATATGAGGCATTATATGGCTAAGAACCCATTTATCACCTACCTTATCTAGTTAGACCCTTCATTGTGGATACAATAGATAGAAGCCTTCATTAGAGAGGTAGTCAAGTAGTTACTCAAATTTCATGTAACACCCCAAACCCGGCCTAGATGTTATGGCTGAATCTGGGAATGTTACGAAGAAGGGTTTCGAATTTAGTTTATCATATTAAAACCTTGTATAGTTTATTACTAAAAGAGAGTTCACATTTTTCTTGATTAATGAAATCGTCGATAGTTGCTCTTTTAGAAAAACATACTTTGCAGTGGAAATTTTAGAAGTCGTTATATTTTGGAAATCAACTTTGTATTTTCAAAATGTTTATTTACGTGAAACCGTGATTTCCGTAAAGTTGTTTATTGTGCATCGCAGAAAACTTAATCAAAACCAAAACCAATAACAAAACCCAAAAGAAAACCAAAAGTCAAAAGAGTCCCAACATTACAAAACTCCCAATAAAATTAGAAATTTAAATAAAACCGTTAATTAAAATAGTTTGCAAACTAATACTCACTATTGAGCCTCCGTCGCACCAACCCGCCTATGCCTAAGGATTACCTACATAGAACAGACAAACAGAAGTAAGTTTTGAAAAAAACTCAATGTAACATTACTAAACTTACATGCATATTAACTCAGATTATCACATAACAAATCAGACATGGACATAAGTCCTTAACAGAATAGAATTATTAGAAACATACAGATGTGCAAAGTTCTACCCCCATCCTCTACACACCATCTCCGACCATCCTAACACACCACGTAGTGTATAAAACACTCACCCATCCCTACACACCATATAGTGTTTATACGACACTTATCAGAATAGCCTGTAGCCAAGCTACTAGTATATTGGCGAAATGTCGCCTCACAGAGCACTTCTTCCACATATACAAATCTCATCCTATATACAAATACAGATAACAGATAAACAGATATTACAGAATTAACATGTCCTGCATGCTCATATATAGATATCATACATATATATACAAATAGTCATATCATACATATCAGTTTTCTTAATACTCAAATCAGTCTATCAAATTAGTAGATCTCATGCATTAGGGTTTGTTTTGTCCTTACCGACCCTACGGAAGGCCCACAATTGATCAAAATGGCGTGTGTGACCCTAGGGAAAAATACTAAATTTTAGGCCTACATGCCCGTGTTGCTTTCACGTGTAGGCCCACACACCCAAGTTGACCCTACCCTTGTGGCCTACACACCCAAACTGGCCTAGGCCTTATGACCCACACGGCCACACATACTCCCTGTAACAACCTAATTTTCAGTGGTATCAGGTATAGAGATTTGAGATCACTAAATCCAACGGATGAGTTGAAAATTTAATAAATTAATACCTATGAGTCAAATGTGAATATAAAAACATTTTTGAATTAGTGAATTTGGTGATTTAAAAGAAATAATTAGGTAAATTGGGTCGAGAATGAGGTATCGAGACCTCGACTTCATAAATCGAGCCATAAATATTTTTAGAAATATTTATGGAGTGTTGGTGAGGTAATAATAAAATTTAGTCAGAAAATTTTGACGTTTGGGTGGTTAATTAAATAAAAAGGACTAAATTGAAAAGCGTGTAAAAGTTGTTAAAAGGATTAAATAGCTCAATTGTCAAATGAGGAAGGACCTAAAGTGCAAATAAGCCCAAAGGAGATATTTTGGGCGGCAATAGCTGAGAAAAATCAGGAAATGGGTGAAATAAGGGCAAAATTAGAAAATTGACAAAATTGGCTAAATAAAAATGGGACTAAATTGGAATATCTAGAATTCTCTTCATTTCTCTTCATATTCATCAGCTGAAAAAAAGCCATGGAGGAGGGTTCAAGCTGGTTTTCATACTCTAGCTTCATGTAAGTTTAATTCTTGCTTTCTCCTTGACATTTTTATGTTTTTGGACTTTTACAATTGGGTCCAACTTACTATTTCATTAGTTTGTGATTCCATGTCTAATTTTTGAAGTTTTTATGGATGAGTGCTGGAAGTATATGATGATTTGGCATGGAATTAGAGCTTTAAATTGTTTATATTCTGATTTTATTGAAAGAATTGAATAGAAAGTGAATGTTTGGGACCTAATTGTAAAAGATTTTGAAGTTAGAGTTTTATGTGGAAATTCTGAATCTCAATAGTTATTAAATAACTTATAATGTCTAGAAAAAGTATAAAATTATCTTAATTTAGGGGTTAATTGAGTAGGGACTGAATTGTATTAATTGTGAAATTTGGGGTAAAATGGAAATCAACATTTTACACTAAAACTGTTTTGGGCAGAAGCAGTAGTTTAACTTTGAAAAATCACAAAAAATTGTAGAAATCGAATTAGAGAATGAATAAAATATTAAATTAAATATTATTGAGTCTAGTTTCTTATAAAAGAAATTATGTAAGCAATGGAATTGTAAATCATGAGATACAATAACTTTTGTGAGACAAGGTCAGAATGATTTCAGGGTTCCCCTGTTCTGAATTTGGAAAATCATAAAAAATTGGATAAAAATAATTAGAGGCTTAAATTTATATGTTTAGAATCCTGAATGAGTATATTTTCAATAGAAACAAACGAGGGCATCATTCGAATCTTGTACGAGAAGATAATTAATTTTTAGTGAAGAAGGGTCGAAACTGTCAGACAGCAGAATAGGGGAGACTTCAATGAATAAACTGTATTAATTGGCCCAACCAAAACTTATGAAATTTTTATGGTAAGAAGACATATGAGTCTAGTTTTTGGGAAAATTTATGGATATTAATTTGGAGTTCTGTGGCTCAAGGTAAAAATAATTTAGTGACTATGACACAGATGAACAACTTGAATATTCACATAAGTAGATAGTGAAAATTATGGATAATGTTACCTACAAGTGTGTTGTTTATACTAAGGACGTGGATGGAGAGGAGGAGGAGGAAAATATACAAAAATATATGAATTACTCGTGTATAAATTGATCTCATGCCCGATTATAATCGATAAGTGTTGGAATAGAAATGATATAATGTTTTACTTGGTATATTTATTATGAAATTATGATTATTGTTATAATACAAAAATTGAACTTGTGAGTTTATATGGCTAAATTTTAGTGATTATTTGTTAATTTTATGAATTTCATGATGTGTTATTTCATATGTGTTGATGATAAAATCGTGAATAATGTAAAAGCATGAAAATTGAATAAATGATCAAATTGAGCATTTCATTCAAAGACAAGATGAATTGAAGGAAAAGACCATGGTTGGACCATGGCAACAAGTGATAAGTGATAGCTTCGCTACACTTATCGATCAAGAAAAGTGAAAGTGATAAGTGATAGCTTCGCTACACTTATCGATCAATGACAAATGACAAGTGAAAAGTGGTAGCTTCACTACCGATCGATGAAAAGTGGTAGTTCCGCCACCGATCAATGAAAAGTGGTAGCTCGGCTACCGATCGATGAAAATGGTAGCTCGGCTACCTTATCGATGAATAGTGGTAGCTTCGCTACAAGTGACAAGTGACAAGTGATTTCAGATAAGACCATATCGGGATATGGCATCGGTGTGATATATACTATCGTATAAGACCATATCCGGGATATAGCATCGATGAGATATGTGATTCGTAAGACCATAGTGGGCTATGGCATCGATATATGAATATGTGTAAGACCATAGCTGGGCTATGGCATCATTATGTGAAGATGTGTAAGACCACAGTTGAACTATGGCATCGAGAAAACGAAGTACTCAATTTCGTAAGACGTTCACTAAATTGACAAAGTTTGGTAAGTGTTACATGGAATTATGTGATACAAGGAAGTACGAGTTGATAAGATACGAGTATAGAACTTGGTTGATAAATGAATTCATTTGTGATTATATAATTTTTCATCTTGAATGTACTGTCCATATGTATTGATAATTCAAATGTTTTAATGAATAAAATTTCGATATGGAATAAATTGAACACGAGACAAATAATTATGAAATTGAACTCGGAATTCATGAAAATGACGGTTATTGATATATGGAGACATGAGACATTGATATATGAATATGGAAAATGTTTGATAAATGTGTTTATTCATAATTATAGAATTATATACCTCATGTGTACTATTTGCATAAAGATGATATTTCAAATACTTTGGTTATTTAAGCTTAAATAGGAAATAGTCCAAATCAAGATAAGTTGTTATGAAAATATATTTAGATTACGAGATATGGCTGATATATGTTGTATGATTACATAACGTGAAATTATGTATATATATGAGAAATTGAATGAGAATTAAGCCCATACACGTTTCTTGTTATTTATATAAAGTGTACGACTGACAAGGGTGATGAAGTTATAAACAGAGAGTTACACAGGTTGAAAACACGAGTGTGTGACTCTCCAAAGTGTGAAAATTTTCTAAATGTTGCAAAAGTTTCATATGCTTACGGTTTGGTCCCGAACCACCCTGAATGTATGTTTTGGGCCCCGTAAGCCCATATAAGGGACGTTAAACATATGTATGAAAGTTTTTAATTTAGAAAAAAAATTTATGGCTGATTTTTTTACATGATTTATCATATTAAGTTTGGTAATGCCTCATACCCTATTCTAGGCTCAGAATACGGATAGGGGGTGTTACACTCCCGTCACATGGCCGTATGTCGCACACGACCTACCACACATGGTGTCGATAGACCACTTTTTCAACTTTCGACGAACCTTGTTTTCTCATGTTTTCGTTACATACTTGGTTCGTTTTTAATGTGAAAACAATATCAAGACTACCAGAACCTAAAAATAGCATTCCAACGACTAATTAACAATCAATTTGGGAATTCA
The DNA here is from genome assembly GCF_025698485.1 of Gossypium arboreum. Taxonomy (NCBI): domain Eukaryota; kingdom Viridiplantae; phylum Streptophyta; class Magnoliopsida; order Malvales; family Malvaceae; genus Gossypium; species Gossypium arboreum. The sequence goes on from NC_069081.1 coordinate 8,082,860, forward strand.
TCAATGTAAAACCGAATAGCACACACAAACCTACCACCGATAAAAACATTTACTATCACGATTTAGGCTGTTGAAGCAAAATTCACAGGTTCACCGCCTTCTCCTACACAATAGATTCGCAAAAATCAAATTCCTTAACTACGCACTGCTATGCCATTTCAAAAGAAAATTCCATAAATGATTTACAGAAACTGAAAGTTAAACACGAAACAATAAGTCACACACCATTTACCAAACCGAAAATAAACATCGTAAATCGAAACACCATGATTTGTGCGAAAGGTTTGTGACAAAATTAGAAAAGAAGGAAAAAAAGATTTTGATGGTGAATAGAAAAGAGAGAAAAAAAAGTCAGAATGAGAAGTTTTGGGAAATTAAAAAAAATAAAAAAAATTAAAATTAATCAGACAACCGAAGCAAAAATTATCATCCATGCTCACACAAGGATTTGAACATGAAACCTTAAGACAAGTTAACACCTTACCACTCAAACCAGTAAGCTCATTCTGATATGAGTTTATTAAAGATCAAATATAAGCCCAATCTCTAAGGAATAAGCTAGGATAAAAAAAATAGCTTATTTTCCCAAAAGTGGGACTTAAACCTAAGACCTCATATATACACCTAGAACACTTAACCATTGAAGCAAATACTCATTTATGACAAAACCATTGAAGCAAATACTCATTTATGACAAAATTCACAGAAACAAAGTTAAATTAGTCAAGGCATTACATTTCATTTGAGAAAGGCCTAAGACAAGATGAAACAGACAACTGACTGTAGGAGGAATGATAGGGAATTCAAAGTTGGAGATTATGTGTATTTGAAGCTACAACCTTCTAAGCAACATACAATGAAAAGGGTCTTGAACCAAAAGCTTTCTCCCCAAGTACTTTGGTCTTTATACAATGGAAGGAAAAATAGGAAAAGTGGCTTATCGGTTATAATTATCATTGGGATCAAGGATTCATTCTACTTTCCATGTTTCTCAACTCAGGAGACGTGTAAGAAGGGCCCCAAGTCAAGTTAGCTTGCCACTGATTTGAAATGATAGGGCCGTGATGAAGGAGCCACTTTAAGTGTTGGATGGGAGAATGGTGAGAAAAGGGAATCATGCTGTCACAAAAGTTTTGGTCGAGTGGGCAAATACTTTTCTTAAGGACAAGGATCTCTTTAGGGAAGGTAATACTTGTTATGAGAGGGAATGTTTTTGTTCAACTTCTTTTATTTTCTGTTATTGTTTTATGTTTGTGGATTGTTGGTGTTGTGCACCGTTTTGGTTCAATGAACCATTAGTGAAACAACGCGCTTAGTTTATTTTTGAGGGATGGTGGAAATGAGCGTCTTGTGTGTTAATCTGCTTAATTGAAACGGTGCAGATTGGAAGAAGGCCACAACTATCGAGTAACGGCCTTAGTAACCAACCTTTTAATTGTTACAATTAGGTGTGAGCAAAATCCGATATGATTAGAAAAAATTGATAAAAAATTAAAATTTTGAATTAAATAGTTTGATTTATTCGAGTTAATCGAGTTATTCGGTTTAAATCGAATAAAAAATCAATTTTTTTTGTTTAAATCGAATACGAATTATACAATTCACGTTATCCAGAAATTTGAATAAGAAAAGGTAAAACTACGTCGTTTTGATAAATGTTTACCTTTTCTAAAGTTAAAAGTCAAAACCATTAAGTTAAAAAGCAAAAAAATTATATTGTTTATGTAGTTAAATAATCTTGTACTTCGTCTACTAGTTAAATATTCAGTTTATGTAAACGCAACATTAAATATAAATAATAAGATTCGTTAACTCGACTCGATTTGACTCGAAATTTTTTACTTGATTCAATTTCATTTGCAAAAAATTTCAAATTGAGTTTTGTTGTTAAAATAGAATTCATCAACTCGACTAACTCGAAATTTTTTTACTCAACTCAATCAAATGCTTACCCCTAGTTGCAACATTTTCCTATTTGGGTGAAAAATGTCCGTAAAAGGAATGGTTATGAAATTAAGGAATTGAATTTTGTTTTCCTCTATTCTCTTTCGATTTTCTTCCTCCTTTCTCATGTTCATTTCTCGATTCCTAGCTCTCTTATATCACAGACCATCTCCAGTTTCTGATATGTGTTTCTTCTTACCAACAGTCAACCTTTGACCATTAGGATTGATGAACAAAGAACTTAAACCCCTTAAATTGGTCAAATCCGAAAGGAGTTGTGCTTCCTCTCTTCCTTTTCTTTCTTTTTTATCTTTGATTGTAGAGTAAAGCTTTGTTGTTGGCGGCTAATGTTGGTATATAAAAATTGCATCTCACCAAATTTTGGTTTTTTGTCTTGAATCTTTGTGTTCATTATCTTTGCTATTTATCGGTAGATTTCTGCTCTCTCAACTCAAGTCATATAAATTGCATATATATATATATATCAGTTTAGGGCTAAAGCAAGAGAGAATTAAAAGCCAACCATTTAGTGATTTAGGTGAGAAAAAAAGAAACTAACCATAGAAGAAACCTACGTTGGTCTATGTTTTTTTTTTCTTTTGCAGCTATAAAGATATTTGTCCTTTCATCATAAGTTATGAAACTTTGTTGATGGATTTGTTGTATATGCCATGTTCCTTCCACTGGTTAAAACAAATTAAAAATTGGAGGTCTAGTGACGATCTATGGCTTTGGAGGTTTGGTTAAAGAAAGAAGAGAAAAAGAAAAGAATGAGAAAAGAAAGAGGGAAAGACGAGAGAGGAGTGAGAAGAAAGGAAAACAATAGGAAAAAAATAAAGAAGGAAAAAGAAAAAAAGAGAGGTTATTTTAAAAATCAAGTTTTAAATTATGTGGCGCTGACATAGCTTCGATGTTAGCATTTAACATGTCATAGCAGATTTTCGTAACACAACTAACGTCAAGTAACAACATAGTAACTAAAATGTTACAAATTGATAATGTTAGTGACCAAAATGTAATTTAACCATACATAATTTTTTTTATAGTTTACTCAAAAAGTGAATACATGACATATTTAAAGTTGTCCAAGTGACAAAAGAACTCGTTAGGAATTGAAACTTATCTAAAATTTTGATGTACTTGATGTTCCTCTATTATAGAGATCAAATCAAGTTAATATATTTATTATTAAACGAATCAATTTATTGTTTGTACTATTAAAAAGAAGAGAAAATATTTAGTACATTACCAAGTGAATTTTTAAATTTCACAAGTAGGGCCAAAGAGTTGACAAATGTTTTATAATGATATAATAAAATATTAAAAATAAATATTTAAAAAGAGTCACATGACAAAAGTTTAAGGCGTTTGTATAATAAAAAAATACACTTTCGATATACTAAATACTAACCCTAAAAAATCAAATAACGTAAAATTTAAACAAAATTTCCATTCAATCTCTAAAAAGCTTTTATGCGTTGCTTAATAGGATTGATATTTAAGTTTTGTATGATTTTAGAAATGAAAACTTTAGTTTAAAGTTGAATTATTAATGAAAAGTAATAATTTTTATTATATTTTAAATAATAAATATAAACTCTATTATACTTTAGTTTCTTTTAATAATAAAAATAAATACATTTATTTAACAATAGGGTAATTAATTTGATACAATTATTATAGAGACGTACTTCAACACTGAAAATATATATTATAGATATAAAATTTGACCATCCCTAAACTACCCCTGCTTACTCCAAATAGAGGTGAAAATATATTACATATAAATATAGGATAAACAAACCCTAAATCCCAAATGGACAAAATTCAATAGGCTTTTCGTCTTCTAAAACTCGCACCCAAAAAAATTGCAGCTTTGGTCAACCTAACGATGTCGTACGACGACGTGGAGATAGAGGACATGCAGTGGAGCGAGGAGTTGCAGGCATACACATATCCATGCCCTTGCGGCGATCTTTTTCAGATAACAAAAGAAGAGCTCAAGATCGGCGAGGAAATCGCTCGTTGCCCCAGCTGTTCTCTCTACATCACCGTCATCTACAACGCCGAGGATTTCGCCGACAAAAATTCAAATAACAATCTTGAGCCTCCAAAACGACAAGCCGTCGCCGTTGCTTGAGAACTTTCAGGTAATTATTACTTTTTTTCTTAAACTACGATGTTGTCGATTTTGAATTATTTGTTGGGAACTATATTTATCTTATAATTTAGGGTTTTATTGATTCGTTAACCTAGATTTTCTTTATCTTGAACTTTTAATTGATCAGAATATAGTAATTTCCTTTGTTTTTAATTTCTTTTCAAATCAGAAATTTACTATATTTTGATGCGATGTTGAACAGTAATTCTTTTGTGTTTTTTTATTGGTTCGATTTCTGTTTGCTTCATGGTAGCTTATTTACATATTTAAGTTCGCTGAAGCAAAATCAGTCCAAAATTTGACATTTGTTATTGCTGTTTTCTGTCATTGCAGATGGCAAATGGCAAATATTACACTTGAGTAAAACTGGTTTTATAGCAGATTGCAAGAATGTTTTGTTGGAGATTAGTTCCTTATGTGCGCTGTGCTGCTAGCATTGGTGAGGAAATTTTGGTATATCTGTGGGTGTATTTAATTTAACATTGAAATCCCTATGAATAAATACATGAATTTGGTTTCTTCAGTAACAGATGAGATGCTTTATGTTTCTGTCACTAAGAGCTCAGATATGAATATATGCTTTTCCACATGAGTATGACTAATATTCATAAAGATTTGTACTAATACATATGTTTCCATGCCTAGATATGTGTTTAACACGAATATTCGATATCTAAATGTGTCGGCAGTTGTTTGCTTTACTTGTTGCAGCATATAGTTACTTGAACTTGGGTGTGAATATATTTGTATTTCATGTATACTTGGATGGTCATAATTTCTTCTCCATGTTCGAAGAATGTTCCAGACGTGGGTGTTAAACTTAAGAGTCGAAGCATCATACCCTTTTTGTAGCAATATAGACATATGTAATGCTACGAGATTGAGTTGCAAGGGATGGCTATGGGTTTGATGTTTGAATGTGTTTTATTATGCTGTCTGCTTGTTGCTGGTTGTTCAACAAAACATTTTCCTTAAGAAATGTGCCCAGTTATTGAATAGTCCATTTGGATCTCAAAGGTTTGTTTCCAGTCAGAAAACAAAACCTGTGATCGCTGATTGGGATTCAAATAGACACATTCTGATTGGGATCCAAATGGGACCTTCAAGTAGACTTCTTCTATGATCCAAATCATATTATAAATTTATAACATGTAATACCATTTAAGAACTTCATATATATATAATTAGGTTTCTAATCTATATCTGTAATCTATAAGAGAGGAAAAAGAAGGGAAGGGAAAGAATGAGGAAAAAGGAGAGAAGAAAAAGAAAAGTACCACCGTTACAATTAAATTTGGATAATGTCACATTTGATATCTAAAATATTCAATGTGGTATTTGAGTTATTAATCATTTTGGAACTTGGGAGTTAACATCAAATAAAAAGCATTAGTGAGTGAAAGGTGGGCATGTGAATTTTTTTTTCTTCTCAAAATCATTATTTTGACAATCTCACTTAAATAATATATGTGAAAAACTAAATGAAATGAAATTAAGTAGGAATAGGTTTGGGTTTTACCATTTTGATTTTCCCTATTTTCTTGTAAAAATTTTAGTTTAAAAAATATTCACAAGTAAAATTTAAAGAATTTTATGGTAGTAAAAAAACACAAGTTAACCAACCTCAGCTAAGAAGAACCAAAAAATTTCTTAAGCAAAAGTAGAGAATCTTAATGTTGTCGGAAAAACAAGTTAATCAATTTCCCATTTAAGCTCAAAAAGTCAAAACATTTTATGGTTGTGAAAATTTTGAAGAGGTATTTGATTTAGGGTTAGGAATTGTATTTTCTTTGATTATCTCGTAAAGACTGAAATATGTTTTCTTTTTTTTGTTGAAAAATTAGTTGATTATTTTAGAATTGAAAACTGAGAAAATTCTTTAGACTTGTAGATCATCTTCTAATATTCTAAAATTTTATTTTATTTTTCAAAAGAATATTTACTTTAATTAATTTATTCAACTGAAAATTTTATCATGACTTTACCTTTTGTTATTAATCGTGGTTTACGTTTAATTAATTAATTAATTAATTAATTTTGTTTTGTTTAGTTTCTTATGTGTCAAATTTTCATTCATTAATTAGCGTTTATTAACAGTTTTAACTACAACTATTATGGTAATACATATTGATAATTTAAGTATCACACCGGACATTTTTTAAAGTGTTTAATTGATCTCTTATATTTGATTAAGGTTCAATTAAGGGATATTTTTAATTGAGAGCTCAATTGATTATTAAATTATTTAAGAGGGACTTTTTGATATATTAAACCTAAAAATTATTTAACCGTAAAAGGAAAACAAGAAGCATAAGGTTATGTTTAAACAAGGTGCGACGCCGAAGTCCCAAGCTTCTAAACACGTAAAAGGAGGAAGCAAACAAGCTCGCTCGTTTCTCATCTTCCTCGAAAAGGACTAAATAGTGAATAAACCCTTCTTTCCCCCGGCCATCAGCTTCTAAACTGCGAAACCCCTCTCCTCCTCCAAACCCTTTAACAGTCCCATCAGAACCTGTTTGCTTTTTCCATAACATGAAACCTTACAAAATCCTCAAACACCAAAACCCCAAACCCTTCATTCTTATCCCCCACCAGCGCTCTCTCTTCTCTGCACTTTCCTCGTCAACCTCGGACCAATTTCAATCCCCCTCATCCGAAATATCTCCTGATAGCCTCGTTGAATCTGCCCGCTCTTCTCAGTGGCATTTCATCAAACACCTCTCACCCAACCTCGACTCATCTCTCATATCAACGGTCCTCTTTAGTCTACACAAAACTCCTGAATTAGCCCTTCAATTCACTTCTCACGTTGAGTTCCATCGACTCGATATCAAAACCCGTTGCCTTGCCATTGCCGTTGCCTCACGTCTCCCATCTCCCAAGCCCACTCTAAATCTATTAAAGCGAACCGTTTCTAGTGATATTACCGGTGTGGCAGTCATTTTCGATGAGCTGGCTCTTGCTCGTGAAAGGTTAGGCATTTCAACAACCATTCTTTTTGATTTGTTAATAAAAGCTTGTTGCGAAATGAAGAGGGTGGATGAAGGATTAGAGTGTTTTTATATAATGAAAGACAAGGGTTTCATTCCAAAGATCGAGACTTGTAATGCCCTGTTAAGTACGTTTTTGAAGTTGAACAGAACTGAAAGTGCTTGGGTATTGTATGCTGAGATGTTTAAAATGAGGATTAAATCGAGCATGTACACGTTTAACATAATGATAAACGTGTTGTGCAAGGAAGGGAAGCTAAAGAAAGCAAAAGACTTTATTGGGTTCATGGAAAATTTAGGGGTTAATCCTAATGTTGTTACTTATAATACAATAATTCATGCTTATTGTTCAAGAGGAAGGGTTGAAGGAGCTCGTTTGGTTCTGAATGCAATGAGAAGTAAAGGTATTCAGCCGGATTCTTATTCGTATAGTTCACTTATTAGTGGGATGTGTAAGGATAAAAGACTTGAGGAAGCTTCTGAGATGTTTGAGAAGATGAAAGAAATGGGGTTGGTTCCGAGTGCTGTGACTTATAATATCTTAATTGATGGTTATTGCAATGAAGGGGATTTGGGGAAGGCATTTCATTATCGGGACGAAATGGTAGAGCAGGGTATATCACCAACTGTCTCAACCTACAACATGTTAGTTCATGCTTTGTTTATGGAATGTAAAATGGATGAGGCCGATGATTTGGTTAAAGAAATGGAAGATAAGGGGTTGGCTCCTGATCAGATTACCTATAGCATCTTAATTAATGGATACTCCAGGTGTGGGAACGTGAAGAAAGCATTCAGTTTTCACGATGAGATGTTAACTAAGGGGATTCAACCTACACAGATAACTTATACATCGCTTATCTATGCTTTAAGCAAGCGGAATAGAATGACAGAAGCAGATAACCTGTTTGAGAAGATAATGAAGAAGGGAGTTGCGGTAGATGTTATAATGTTCAATGCATTGATCGATGGTCACTGTGCCAATTGCAATATGGAGCGTGCGTTTTCGTTGTTGAAGGAAATGGATAAATTGAAAGTTCCTCCCGATGATGTGACATATAATACTTTGATGCAGGGTCATTGTAGAGAGGGGAGAGTTGAAGAAGCTCGTGAGCTTCTCGATGAAATGAAACGAAGGGGAATCAAACCTGATCACGTTAGTTACAACACTCTAATTAGTGGGTATAGCAGAAGAGGTGATATGAAGGACGCATTAAGAGTTCGTGATGAGATGTTGAGTACAGGTTTCAATCCAACCCTCCTCACTTATAATGCCCTCATACAAGGTTTTTGCCATAACCAGGAAGGAGATATTGCTGAAGAAGTCCTAAAGGAGATGATTAGTAAAGGAATTACCCCTGATGACAGCACTTACTTATCTTTGATCGAGGGGATGGGGAACATTGACCAGTCCGTAGAAAGTTGCAACTCTTGTTGATTGCATGCTTGTTTGTCCTAAACCAACTGTGTTTAACAAATTGGAACGACTGTGAATGAAAATGAAGAGATATAGAAGGTCAGTTCTCAAACTCCTTTCTCATGTGGCTGTGAATGATGGCAGATTTTTTTTTCTCATACGTAGTGTACAATTTATTTATGCTAGCCTTAACTTCGGGGATTTATAATTGTTTCTATAACTTATTTTATTAAATAATAATTAATTTAAAATAAAGTTTTCTTAAATCCGAAGGGGTTTGAACCCACCGTAATTGCATTCGTAAAATCTTAATTTTACCATTCAACCAAAGTTTTATTTTGATTTTTTTAAACATTTTAATTTTATTATGCACATTTTATTATTTCTATCAATTGTATATGTTGTTGATTGAGATGTTGCTACAAATTAACTCTATACTTTAGAATTGATGATAATTTCATGATAAATAATTCTATTCATTTAGTATTAATAATTTGATGTACTACTTTGTTTAAATTTTGTTATACTTACAATGTATTTTTTTATACGATTATACATATTTCATTTGCTATTATTATTAATTAGTATCAAATTATACATTTCATTATTTATTATATATTATTTTTAAACACAAATTTATAGTCTAAATATGTGATTTCTATATGTATACCCAAAAATTATTTGTTTAACTTTTATATCTTAACAATATTATTAATATAATTATAATTTTAATTACAAAATTATATTTATGATAATAATTTAAGGTTAATCATATTTATTAAAAATCTATTTGTGATTGATGTTTGGAATAATCATTTCAAGTACATTATTTAAAAAGGGAAGAGGAAAAAATTGAACATGGAATTTAAATGAGGTTCTAAATGAACCTACAAAACAACTCTTTTAAATACATAATTAAAAATTACAAATAAATCATGTATAAATCTTATATTAAGTTGGAAGTGATCAAATCTTTTATATTTAGCATTGTATTAAAAATATGATTATTAGTTATATTATATTTTATTAATTGCTAAAGTTAAATTTATGCAAACAAATTACTTTAAATATATTATTATTTTGAAATTGAATTTTTTTGAGTGAGTAGAAGATAAATACTAATGCAACCTTTGAGTAAATGGATGTATTAACTCGTTTAAATACATGATTTAAAATTTATTTATTTTTATAAGAATATATGTCGGTTCTATTCTTGTTGAAATTGAATATCATAAAGGTCCCCGCGAAATAAATAAATTTTGTGTGCACAAAATAAATAAATAAGGAGACAGTGAATCTCACTGCGCACAATGGGCTCCATCTCACGACCATTAGAAAGAACAATATAATCATTATCTGGTAAAACTTATCTTTTGCAAAATAAACTCAAGAAAACCTCATAAGCCTTACTAATATTGACTTTCAAGACTACTTCACCCACCCTACCTCTGCCTTTAATCCTCATTTGACGCATCAATTCAAAGGTGACCGACCCAACCCAACACAAGTCGATTGCATCGGAGAAATTATATCCGGGCAAAGTTGTCTTAAAGCTAGTTAACAAGTACTTTCGACAACAACATGTAGAGAACATTGCACAAAGCAATAGGCCGAAGATATTTCATGCAATCTGACTTATCTTTTTAAGGTATCATTTGAAGGTGAAAACTCACCATGTTGAAGCAAATCACAACAACTATAAAAACATCCTGACCAACAATGCTCCAACAATTCTGGAAAAAAAAAAGAAGAAAAAAGAACGGGATTCATACCATCAAGTCCCGACGCTTTGTCTGGGTGCATCCCATAATTAATTCCCAACCCAATAGTTAAAGAGGCGCAAAAACATGGCAGCCATTGTTAGAAGTGTCAAAACAACATCGACTCTTTCATTGCTTTCTCGCGAAGGAAATGTTGACACTTTGTATGCAAATTATATTTAGACAGATCAAATCAAGAGGCAAATGGGGCACGGGCTCCAACTCCCCATTCCAATCTGTTTGTAGTGTTTCCCTGTTCACTTCTTTGATATCAAGAGATGACATCTTGTGTTCATCTCAATTCAAGTATGAAGAACAATAATGGCCATGCATTTCAAAGCTTCAATTTGGAGTCATCTCTTTAAAATATTCTACAATCCTTTCTGTAGTTTCAATTTTTGAAATTAATTCCTCTAGAAATTGATTCTTTTTTCTTTTGGTTTTCATTTAATCAACTATTTCTATTACTTGAATTAAAGAAAATGAAATTAATTGGTCACATATAGAGGCAGATAAACAGAGCAGAGGAAATCTGTTCCTGTCTTTATTCTAGGTAATATGATTAGTAGTAACTTTTTGTGGAGCTGGACCCACAGAAAACGTACCCCTACATGTCTCACTAACTTGAACTGCAAACCAATATGGTGCATATGGCACATTTATTCCCAATTACCCATAAAGCATGGCAGGTAAGCGTGGGGTAAGAGTAACCTCCAATGGGGTAGCTTTAGGAGCAGTCAATCCGGGGCTTTCACTCATGTCGACTGCTACGTCCGAGACTGTCCCCAATTCGAATCCGTGAAGCAGCCGACCCAATGCTAAGGGCAGGAATTTAAGTGCAAATGTAATACCTGGACAAATCCTTCTGCCAGAACCAAATGGTAAAAACTCATAGTTTTTACCCCTTACATCTACGTTAGCATGATCATTGAGGAACCTCTCTGGCAGGAATTCCAAAGGCTTTTGCCAAATGCTGGGATCACGCTGCAATTTCCATATGTTAGGGAAAAGGCGAGTGCCCGCCGGAATATGGAAACCAGCTACTGTGCAGTCCTCCATGGCTTCCCTTGGTGCCGATAGAGGTGCCGGTGGCTTTATCCGCAATGTCTCCTTGATAATGGCTTGCAAGTATACCAAGTTATTTATATCTGACTCTTGCACTTGCCGGTGCTTTCCAACATGGATGTCAAGTTCATCTTGGGCCCTTTTTAGCACATGGCGGTTGTTCAACAGAAACGACACTGCCCATGTTAACACGACCACATTTGCATCAATGCCACCCAAGATAAGACTCTGCAATCAGGTTAGCTCTGAATGAAATTGTTGATAATGATAATTCTATTTATGGCTGAATTAACAATTTTGCATACCAGGCAAGTACCCTTAATGATAGCGTCTGCCTCTTCAGTAGGAATATTGTTATCATCCAAGATAGACAACATGACATGGATGAAATCTTGGTCCCCTTTGATGTTTTCCCCAAGCTTCCTTTGGCGGCGATGCTCATTAACCCAGCTTCCAATTATCATGTCGCACTCTTGTGATATCCTCTTTATTTTGGCTATGCGTCCCATCACAACATCAATCCAACCAAGAAAAGGAACCCAATCTGAAACCAAGACTAAACCCGCCAAATGAAAGAAACCAGCAATGGCATTTTGGCATCGCTTTGATTCTTCATCATCACTTCCACAACTGTATCTTTTTCCAGCTATCATCCGTACTATGATGTTGGTTGCCAAGCTGCCGATCTTTTCCTTCACTTCCACTACTGCAATGCCTCCGCTCCTCACTGTTTGCTCGTATAATTCCTTTATAAAACAATCAATTTCCGTGTCCCGAACATGCCTAAGTAACTCCATCCGACGACTGGAGAGGAGCTCAAGCGTTGCTAGCTTCCTTAAACTGCGCCAATATGGTCCATAAGGTGCGAGACCTAACATTTTATTGTCATACCCCATAAGTTTTGAGGCTAAGGATCTTGGACGTGTTGAAAAGATCTTATCATTGGTTGTAAAACATTCTTTGGCGACTTGCCAGTTACTCACCACAAGTGCCCGGTGACTGCCGAGTCGGACCAAGAACGCAGGTCCGTACTTATCGGCCATGTCCCCGAATATTCTATGTAGCAGCTGATTTGTTCCGAGAAGATGAAGGTGACCAAGCAAAGGCATGGCCCCTGCTGCCTCTGGCGGTGCTGGTCTCTGCTGTTTCTTCTTGTCTCCACCATGGATTGAAAGTGAAACCACAAATATGGTGAAAAGAATTGCCAAAATGATTTGTTCTTGTAATTCTATGGAGAATCCCATAGTGTATGCGTCACTAATAGGACCCAACGAGCGAAATTCAGAGCTATTCGTCTCCTCTGTAAGTTATGTAAAGATAAACCCCGCGGGATCCTGACAAAATGAAAAATCTGTAAAAGTCTTGAGATGATAATTCAAGCCACGTACTTGATTTAATAGTCAGTCGAATCCCTTCCTTTCGTTTTATAATTTTCAAGTATTTAAATTGCAGTTGCGGTCCTCACACGTTTATTGTAATTGTAAGTTTAACAGATATTATCGTGATCATCATGCTTATTGCGATAGTGATTTTTTGTTTTTTTACTTCATAATACAAAAAATAAAATTAATAACTTAAATATTATCTCAATCAAACTAATTATCAAAATAATATATTTTGAATAGTAACTATGAGTGGTGCCTGACAAGGTGGCGGTACCACCAATTTTTTCCCATCATCATGCCAGAATAGGGTTTAAAACAAATCATATTTTATTGGTAGTGTCACCTTATACGGCGGCATCGATATGTAGCACTCATTCCTGCTAAAATAAATGTTTGAATTAGGTTGGAAGGGGATGGAGGAGAGCTGTCAGGTGGCACCCAGGTGGAGGGACGTTGTTAGGTGACACCGTTTGGGGGGAGAAGCACTGTCAGGTGGCATCGAACCCCTATTTAAATATCAAACTTTCGTGTTTTCTTGAACTGTTTAATAGTTAACTGATAAGGAAAAAGGAAATAAATTTTGGAGAAGAGGAGAAAAAATTTTGGAGAAAAGGAGAAAACAAAGAAGAAAAGAAAGAAAAATTCGTAAGGTTAGTAGATTGTTAAATTTATTTTATTATAATTTTTACCGTAGAATCTTGTTTTTCAAATTATTATTAAAAATATATATATATTTTTAATTATTTTTACAGGTTTAATATTAAATATGGATAATCAATTCTTCATATGTGTTTATTTTAGGGAGTAATTTTAAGAACAACAGTTGTGTAACACCCCTACCTGTGTCAATCGTCAAATCGGGTACAAAGTGTCACATTTGAACCGGGTTGATATGTAGCACCCTTAACCTGCAACCGTCACCGAAATAGGGTTACGAGGCATTATCGGACTTATACACTATCATTTATACAAAACTGAGTCATAAAATTCGCATTCCAAATAAATTCTTTTCAAATTTCACCCTAAAGTCCCTAATATGGGCCTACGGTGCCCAATACATGCTTTAGAAGTAGTTCAGGACTAAACTGGAAACTTTAGAAATTTTTCCTTGGAGATAGGGGCACACGCTCGTGTGGCTTAGGACATGGCCGTGTGGCAAGCCCGTGTGGAATTCTGACTTGCAATTTCTTAAGTATCAGAGGGGCACACGGCCTAGGCACACACTCATGTTATCAGAGCGGCACATGGCCTAGGCACACGCCCATGTGGTTAAGCCATGTGGTACACTGATTTTTCACCATTTTAAGCCATTTTCACACGATTTTGACATACGACCGTGCTTGAAACCCTTGTCCTTCACACGACCAATAGTCGTGTCTTTGTCCCGTGTACTATCATGACTTCACATTTAAGGATGCAAGGGACATACGATCATATCACATGCCGGTGGGCTTACCGTGTGTCACACACGGCCTAGACACACGCCCATGTGTCTACCCGTGTGGATGAAAATAGGCCATTTTAGGCGACCTTTCTCACCCTTTCATCCATTTCCTGCACTTAAACACAATTACACACTAATAGAATCCAACCAATCAATCATTTCAAGCCAAAACATGTATATTTCATTCTCAAACACAAAACATCACATTCAACTTACTTTGCATAATTAATCGTTCCTACAACTACATTATCAAATCAACCCCTATACATGCCATATAAATCAAAAATTTGTTTAACAAAAACTACCAGATTAAATTTGGATAGTGTGATCCTTGATGTAGATCCGATCCTCCGTTTGTATATAAATCAATCTACAAAACAAAAAAACATACACAATTAAGCTTATAAAAGCTTAGTAAACTCATAGGCATAAGATATAAATCTTACAGAACATGGTACTCAAACATATATCTTTTAAGTTAACTAATTCATCCTGTAAATTACAAATTCATTAATAAACTCATTTGAATAATTTCCATGTTGCTATTCACAATTTAACTCCTTTGGGCCCATTTCTCATTCACTTCCATTGACAAATTAAGGAACAGTAATGGAATTGAGTGCTTCACAATCACATTGCCATGGTAAAACCATGGACTTGCACACAGTCACATATCACACACTGAAGCCATATCCATCCCATAGTCTTAGACGGATCACATATAATACCGATGCCATATCCCAGATATGGTTTTATACGGAATCACATTATCACATCACACCGACGCCATAGCTCAGCTATGGTCTTATATGGAATCACATTATCACATCATACCGAAGCCATAGCCCAACTATGGTCTTATACGGGAACACGTATCACATTGCACAGATGCCATAGCCCAACTATGGTCTTATAAGGGCGCACATATCACATCTTTTCTGTCAATTGATCACGGTCATAAAATGAAAGCACTCAAAACCATTGTTCTAACTAATTTGTACTTTTAATTAAACATTATTTAGTAATTAGTACAATTTGATAGTATTCATCTACAATAAGATACCTTAGCAATCATAAGATTTTCATAATAAAATATAGAACTTTTCCATATGAACTTACCTAGGCTAATTTGCAAAAGTCGTAGAAACTTAGGGACTATTCTTACAATTTCTCCTTTCCACGATTCACTTCGTTTTCTTGATCTATAATTATAAAACCATTCCTTCATTAGCATCTATTTCAATTTTATTATACTTCATAATTTATGCCCTTTAATTTTTGAAATTATACTATTACCCCAAACTTTTTAGTTTTCACAATTTAGTCCTTGCTCAAATTATTCATCAATTGAGCTAATTCTTCTCAAATAACAATTTATCAAGACATTATAAACTACTTCAAATCCTTATAACACTCAAAATTTCATCACAAAACCCTAATTTCAACAACTTTCACAATTAGATCCTAAAAATTGATTTCTATAAAAATCTCTTCATAAAATCATCATATAATAAAATTAAAACCTAAATTCCATGATAAATCATCATAAACTTTCAGCACTTAGTCATGGAAACTTTCAAAATTACCCATGAAATCAAAAACTAATGAATTAAATAAATGGACCTAGTTGTAAAAGTCTCAAAAACACAAAAATTACAAGAAATAATCAAGAATTGAGCTTACATGTAATAAAAATATGAGAGACCAGCTTAAAAGAACCCTTCAATGGTGTTTTTTCTGGAGAGGATGAAGAAAAATGAAGAAAACTCTTGATTTACCTAATATATCATATTTTACAATTAAATTTTTGCCTTATTTCCAATTTTGCCCCTTCTTCACACTTGATTTTTATTTTTCCTGCACACTCATGCTGTCAACCCATCTAATTTGGGTCTATTTACATTTTAACTCCTTCAATTATAATCTCTTAAGCTATTTAATCATATTATATAGTTTTGTACTTTATTCAATTCAATCCTTTTTCTTCAATTAGCTATCAAAATAGTAAAATTTCTTAACGAAACTTTAATACTAAGCTATCAAAATAGTAAAATTTCTTAACGAAACTTTAATACTAACTTATTAACACTCCATAAATATTTATGGCTCAATTATAAATTTGAGGTCTCGATACCTCGTTTTTATCTCATTTAATCTATAAATTTCCTTTAATTCATAATTTTACTAATTCAAAAATATTTCTAAAACCACATTTAACTTTTACTTACTAATATCTAAACTCATATGTCGGATTTAATGATCTCAAATCACTATTCCGACACCATTGAAATTTGGGTTGTTACATGATATACACATTTAGGTCTTACTATTTTAACAATCATATTGTATTACCTATTTACGTAAAAACCTATACAACAGAGACAATAAGTTAAAAAAAAAAAGTTTACTGTCTCAACTCCGAATTCTAAGAGACTGCATAAATACACTATATTTTCCCCCGTGACAAAGTCTTTAAAGGTACCCATTTTCTACGGGCACAACACTTTTCTAACGGAGCTCCTTGATCCAACATAGTCTAGCTTGGTCCCTCATCGAATGCCTTATTCCACAGATCCAACAACCAATAGTCAAAACCCTTGTAAGCTCAGTTGAACTTAGTGAGTTTCTTTACTACCAAATTTCATATCTTGCCCTTTCTTAATTGGGGTAAAATTTTTAAAATAAAATAAAATGCTTTAACTCCTTGTTTATATTCAAACTTTAACACTGATCTGTCGCAATTTGTTGTAGAATATTAAACTATTTTTTGTACTTAACGAGCTCGTAGGACAGCAATTTAGTTATGTTTTTCTTTAGTTTTCAATTTAGTTCCTAAATAATAAAATGAGCAATTTTGACTATTTATATGACCGAGTGGGCCAAGAAAGGTCTAAAGGTAGACTAACATATTCAGTGAATGGGTAGGACACTAATCGGAGGCCCGGAGACAGTAGACTACTCTTGATGTTGCAACAAAGAGCTTCGATGTCGCAACACAATAAATAAAGTACTCAAAAGGCATAGATTGCCTTTCGCGTTGTAACACAGCCAGAAGGTGTCGCGACACAACCCTAAAGACATACCCAAACTAGTAGATTGCCATCAGTGTCACAATGCAAGCCATAAGGTGTAGCGACATCTCGACACTGACGTGACGAGGCCAATTAATGAACCAAGGGTGTTTTCATCCACAACCATTTTTAATGGAAAATAGTCAACCAAATTAGGTCAAGGACCGACCGCCAACCTAGGCTTGTAAATAGGATTGCTATGCTAAGTTTATGGATAGTTTTTACTTAAGTTTTATTTTCCATTTCTTAGTTTTATTTTCTGTTTGTAATTCAGGTTTCTATTCAGTTGTAATTCTAGTTAGTTTATTTCATTATTGGTGGAATCCAGATTGCGGATTCACCAAACTATTTGACGAATTACTATTCTCACTACTATTAATATATCAGGATTTTTCTAAACTTTTTTCTTGATTTATTTCTAATGTTTATCATTTTACTCAAGTTTATGATGTTTGTTAAATCCATGGGGAGCTAATTCATTAACAGAAGATTAACGAGAAGACATGAGATTAATTAACTTCTATATAGGGTTTCTTAGTAGATCAGCTAGTTAGGATAGGAAAAACTTAAAACCCTAGGTTTGATGACCATATAGGTGGGAATGAAACCAAAATTGGTATTGCCTATTCGTGAAAACTTACCCCAATCCTATCTGAACTGTGATGTTGGGAGATAAGGAGTTCTTGATGACTCATTAGATTAATGGAAGACCAATAGGCCCTGCTAGGTTAATGACTAGTTGATTGGATATAACCCGAAATAAGAGTTAGTTATGAACACCGGAGTGAGTTAGTCTTCTTCGATTAGATTTGATAAAATTTTCAATTTATTTTCTTATTTATTTTTTATGTTCTTTTGAGTATTCTATAAATTATTATTTTTCGCCATCTTAAGATTAATCGTGATATAGTTTAATTAAATTACTAATTAGACCTATTAGCATAGAAGTTAGAAATAGTTTAGTTTCGCCTCCCTTGGGTATGATCCCTAGAATACTTCCATACTTCGTTGTAAAACTATATTACAACCTGACCCATATACTTGTAGAACCTCTTAATACTTATATTTTGGTTGCAACATTTACACTCTAGACATTAGAACGCTCGAAGGTGATCAAGTTGTTGGTGCCGTTACCGAAGAATTAACGCCACTAAATTAGTTTTAATTTTTTTTTACACTTAGTAGGATAGTTAGAAAATTTTTAAATCATAGATGCGATTTTTATTTTTCATTTTTAGTCAGTTAATTCACTAATTTATTTCATTTCATTGTAAATTCCAGGGTACAAGTAGAGGTAAGGAGATGTTCACCAAGCTTGTTGGCATGAAAGCTTACAAGACTAACTGCAAGAAATTGTTTTCCACTCACTAATAGTATTTCAATTTCACTTGATTGACTCTATAACTAGTAGGATGATGCAAGTTTTAGGGGCAATCCCTTTTGACATGAATTGTCCAACCTGTTATTAGGAATCCTCAGTTTGATTTTAACCTGAAATTACTATCATGGATATCTTCAAATCTCAAGTTTAGTAGTTATAAAGAAGGCGATCCAATAGCCTTTCTTCAATAGTTTGAGCACTTATACAGTTCAGTTGTGTATGCAGATGTCCTATCAGATATTATTAAACTATTACTCATTCCATTTACCTTAGAAGGACAAGCAAAAGAATGGTTCGATGTGCTACCTCCTCACACCATTAATACTTGGGCCTAATTCATACTGTTATTCCTACGCCAAGTTGCACCTATAAGTAAGGTAATTAGCACATATAAAGAGCTATTTAGATTCAGGTAAGGTTCTATCGAAACATTAGAATAGGCATGGGATAGATTTAAGGTGATCATCCGGGCAATATTAGGAGGTGGTATTGACCTAGCTATACAATTGCATCATTTCTATGATGGGTTGGATGGGCAGAATAAATGACTGTTAGCAAGTGGAAGTATTTGGTCAAAGGCAGGCCAAGAAATAGTTATCATACTAGAGAAGGTAAGAAGTAACGAGCATGTATGAGGTATAAGTCAAGAGCTAGAAACTTTGAGAGAGAAGTCATACCACTAGAAGTCAAATCTGATAATTCAAAAAGTGAGATGTTAACTGAAGCTGAATTAGATGAGATAGACATGGGGAAAGAAAACGATGAAGGAGAAGAGACCATGGAAAATTTGGAACGTGAAAATGACAAATGGGTCCTTCAACTTGACTGGGGAAAGAAAAGAGACCTCAATGGTTATATTACTTAAATTGTGCTTTGATCTCATGCTAGTTGATAAATTTTTGTGGTAAAGTTGAAAGAAAAAAAGTTTGATACTTTATGCAAGATTGGAATTTTGGATTTTAGGAATCTAGTTACTTTCAAAAGCATGTTGAAATTCATAAATATTCTCTTGATTTTTCTAATATCTCTTATAAATTGCATATTATTAAAGGAGACAACCACACACGAGCACAAAGAACTATTGTTTCTAATTCTTCCTAATTGTTCTTAATTGTTGTTGCTACTATATTTTGTTTAGCATATAGGATTTCGATTCTATCCATGAAAACATTTTTACCTATTTCATTGGTATATAATTATATTTTTAATTGTGAATTCGATTTTAGTATTTCTTTAGGTTACATTTTCATTTCCTTTTGCATTAGTTTCATGCTTGAGGACAAGCATGGTTTGAGTGTGTGAGATCATAATAAGTGTGTAATTTATCTATTTATTTGTGATATTTCTCCCCTTGAATTATTTTATTTATGTGTTAGAATTAAGTGAACCGAATCCTTATTTAACTAAAATATAGTGGTAAAATAAAATAAAAGTAAAATCCATATAGAACTACACTTCTTTTATTTTATTTTAGAATAAGGTTTTTAAACCTTATTAAACTCCATCTATTTTATATTGATTAGAATAAGGTGTTTCAATCTTACTACATTCCTATTAGAATATGGCTTTACAAAGCCTATAAATAGACATAGTCTATTCCTCTTGTATTAATTCAAATTCGACATAGTAAATGTTTTTCTCCTCTGCCAATGGTTTTTTCCCGAAAGGGTTTTCACGTAAAATCTGTGTGTTCTTTATTTTTATTTCTCTTTTCTTTGTGATATATTGTCATTACTGACGTTATATTTTTTTAAAATTGGTATCAAAGCTTTCGAGTTATTCATCTCGATCACGATAATTTCATCTTTGAAGTATGAAATTTTGCTGTTGGATCGCAACACCAGATTTGCGTTGTGCCAGATAAAGATGCAGGCAGTTCTTGCACATATGGACTTAGAGTAAGCCCTATTAGGGGTATGATGGTCGTGAAACTAACTAAAAATTTGACTTAAGGCAAGCGCACCTGTCGAGCAGTAGTATAGTTATGGTAAGACCGAAAATATCGTATCCACGAGGACTAAAAGTACTAGTAATTACTATCTTTTTATTATCTAACCTAAAAGATTAAGAGAATGTTTTTTCTAAAACTAATTGTCTAATTAACTAAGATTACGACAAAGATTAAAATTGGAAAATACTTTTTGGAAAACCGATGGAGAAGACAATACCCAAGGAAGAATCCACCTAGACTTCACTTATTACCTCTAAGTTAGACATTTATTCACTTGACTTAATCCGTAGAAATCCCTGATTTATGTTAATATCTCTCTCGAGACTAAAAACAATTGACTCTAGGTTGATTAATTGAAATCTCTTTCTAATTAAAACCCCTATTATCGCATTAACTCGATCTATGGATTCCCTTATTAGATTTGACTCTAATCCGGTAGATTTATGTTATCCTATCTCTAGGATTGCATGCAACTTCGCTTAATTATGAATGATCTACTCTTAAATATAGACTTTTGCTCCACTGAATAAACACATCAAAAACCTGAATTAATATCCTGAAATATTAAAACAAGGGTTAAATTCACAATTAAGAATAAGAATGAGTATTTATCATATAACTCAAATAATAATAAGATCTGTCTTAGGTTTTATCTCCCTTAGGTATTTAAGGAGTTTAGTTCATAATAATAACGGAAAACATCTCAAACTTTAGAAAACAAAAAACATAAATAAACCCAAAATCTTCTAGGAAATTGGATGGAAATCTTCAGTCTTGATGTAGATCCTGCCTCCAAGGTGATTCTGATGGCTGTCCTTGAGTATTTTCTGCCTTCAATTCTCTGTGTCTTCTCAATCCTCTTCTAAGGTGTTTATATAGACTTTTGAATGCCCAAAATAGCCCAAAATAGCCTTTTCTGAGTAGAACTAGACTTGGGCTCGACAGGGACACGGTCGTGTAGCACGCCTGTGTGAAGGTACTCAGGCCGTTTGTAATTTTGACTTGGATTAATGTCGACACGGCCATGACACACAGGCGTGTGGTCTACCCGTGTGTACATATGGGCGTATGGTCTACCCGTATCATACACGGGCGTGTGGATCACTCTTGTGGAAGTGCCTAGGCCATGTGAAACACTGTTTTAGGCCCAATTTGTCTATTTTTGGCCCGTTTCTCACTCTTTTTGCTATCCTAAGCTTTCCTGAGTATAAAACATGAAATTAAAGGATTAGGAGCATCAAATTCAATGAAACCAAGGAAAAATCATCCATAAATATGCCAAGCATGGGGTAAAAATATGTATATATTATGGTTTATCAGGGTAGATAAGATGCCTTCGACATTGACGGAGGAAGAGAAGAAGCGCAAGGATCGAAAAGCATTAATACAATTACATCTGTATTTGTCGAACGAAATTTTACAGGATGTGATGAAGAAAAAGACCGCCGCTGGATTATGGAAAAGGCTGGAACAAATATGTATGTCGAAAACTCTAACTAGCAAGCTGCATATTCAGCAGCATCTTTATGCTCATCATTTGGAGGAAGGTGCATCTGTGCACGAACACTTAACAGTGTTTAAAGAAATTCTCTCAAACTTGGAGGCCATGGAAGTTCAGTATGATAAGGAAGATTTAAGGTTGATTTTACTTTGTTCGTTGCCCTTGTCTTATTCGACCTTTAGAGACACAATTTTATATAGCCACGAGTCTCTCACAATTGATGAGGTTTATGATTCTTTGACCTCATATGATAAGATGAAGCATCTTGTGGTTAAAGCCGACTCTTAGGGTAAGGGTCTCATTGTTCGTGAGAGACAAAATCAGAATGCTGATTATGATCGTGGAAGGACACAGGAACGAAATCCTCGCGGTAAATCTAAGGGTAGATCGAAGTCTTCAAACAAAGATAAAACTTGTAACTTCTGCAAGAAGAAAGGGCACATTAAATCTGGGTGCTATAAGCTACAGAATAAGATCAAAAGGGAGGTTGTGAATCAAAAGGGAAAACAACCAAAAAATTCTGGTGAAGCTGATATTGTAGAAAACTACAGCGATGGTGAACTTCTAGTCGCTTCTGTTAACAATTTTAAAGTAAGCAATGATTGAATCCTTGATTCGAGCTGCACCTTCCACATGAGTCCCAATCAGGATTGGTTTACAACTTACGAAACAGTATCTAAATGTGTTATTTTGATGAGAAATAATGCTTCGTGTAAAATTGCAGGTGTTGGAACAATTAAAGTGAAGATGCTTGAGAGAGTTGTCAGAACACTTAGTGACGTGCGACATGTTCCAGAGTTGAAGAGAAATTTAATTTCGTTGAGTACTCTTGATTCAAAAAGGTACAGATACACAGATGAATGTAGAGTTTTGAAGATTTCCAAAGGTTCCCTTGTTGTGATGAAAGGGCAGAGAAAGACTACCAAGTTATATGTTTTGCAGGTTCTATTATTACTGGTGATGCAGCTGTTGCTTCCTCTTCCTTGTCAGATGATGATATTACTAAACTTTGGCATATGCACCTAGGGTATATGAGTGAGAATGGC
Organism: Gossypium arboreum; assembly: GCF_025698485.1. Classification (NCBI taxonomy): domain Eukaryota; kingdom Viridiplantae; phylum Streptophyta; class Magnoliopsida; order Malvales; family Malvaceae; genus Gossypium; species Gossypium arboreum. Next base: position 8,105,976 of record NC_069081.1, read on the forward strand.
TTGGCAGAATTGAGCAAAAGAGGACTTCTTAATGGGCAAGGAATGTGTAAATTAAAGTTCTATGAGCACTGCATTTTTGGGTAGCAAAAGAGAGATTTTTACCAGAGGAATCCATAACACGAAAGGAACGTTGTAGTATATTCATTATGATCTGTAGGAGCCATCTAAAGTGCCTTCGAGAGGTGAAGCTAATTATATGCTAACTTTTATTGATGATTTTTCTAGAAAAGTTTGGGCGTTCTTCCTGAAGCAGAAAAGTGATGTGTTTTTCGCATTTAAGCCTTGGAAAAATATGATTGAAAAAAAGACGGGAAAAAAAAATAAAATACCTTTGCACAGATAATGGCTTAGAGTTTTGTTCTGATGAGTTTAATAAACTGTGTAAGTCAAAAGGGATCGTGAGACACTTGACAGTTCATTATACTCCATAGCAAAACGGCGTTGTAGAATGAATGAATAGGATGATCATTAAGAAGGTTCGATGTATGTTGTCAAATGCCAACTTACCAAAGTCGTTTTGGGCCGAAGCATCCTCTACTGCATGTTCTTTTATCAACTGATCTCCATCCGTTGCCATTGAGAAAAAGACTCCACAAGAGGTATAAGCTGGTAATCCTGCTAATTATTCTGATTTAAAGATCTTTGGGTGTCCTGCATATGCTCATGTTGATAATGGAAAATTAGAACCGAGATCTATTAAATGTGTTTTTCTTAGTTATAAAACTGGTGTAAAAAGGTATAAGTTATGGTGTCCTGAAAATAGAAAAGTTGTGATTAGAAGAGATGTTTTTGATGGAACTGCTATGTTACCTAACTTATCTCTTAAAAAACCTTCCACTAAAGAAAATCAAAAGCAGGTGGAGCATCAGTTTAATACAGAATTTACAACAGAGTCAACTTTTCAAGTCAGTAAAAAAATTGAGAATAGAGTTGCTTCTTCACCACAATACTCTATCGCCAAAAACAGAACTAGAAGAGAAATTAAACCTCCAAAGAAGTATGCTGAGGTTGATCTAGTTGCTTATGCTTTAAATGTAGCTGAAGATATAGATGCAAACCAAGAGCCATCTAATTATTCTGAGGCTGTTAGCTGTGAAGACTCAGAAAAGTGGATGTTTGCTATGCAAGAGGAGATGAAATCACTCTACAAAAACAGAACATGGGATCTTGTAAAACTTCATAAAGTAAAAAGGTTGTTCGTTGTAAATGGGTGTTTAAAAAGAAAGAAGGGACTCTAAGAGTTGAAGAACCCAGATATAAAGCAAGGCTTGTTGCAAAGGGTTACAGTTAAATTCCAAGAGTGGACTTCACAAATGTGTTCTCCCCAGTTGTGAAGCATAGCTCGATTTGAGCTTTGCTTGGTATTGTGGCCATGCATGATTTAGAGCTTGAGCAATTAGATGTAAAAGTTGTGTTTTTACACGGAAAACTTGAGGATATTTATATGCAACAACCAGAGGATTTTACAGTCTCAGAAAAAGAGGACTATGTTTGCTTGCTGAAAAAGTCCCTTTACAGCTTGAAACAGTCACCAAGATAGTGGTACAAGAGGTTTGATTCCTTTATGACTTCTCATTATTTCAAAAGAAGTAGTTTTGACAGTTGTGTTTACTTTAAGAAAAACAATGATGGTTATTTTATGTATCTACTTCTTTATGTTGATGGCATGTTGATAGCAGTAAAGATAAAGGAGAGATAAAAAAGGTCAAAGCCTAACAAGTGAAGAATTTGAGATGAAAGATTTGGGACCAGCAAAGAAGATACTTGGTATGGAGATTCTCAGAGATAGAAAAACAAGTAAATTGTACCTAAGTCAGAAGGGGTACATTGAGAAAGTTCTTTGCAGGTTCAAAATGCAGAGTGTTAAGCCTGTTAGTACTCCTTTAGCAGCCCATTTCAAACTTTCATCGGCTTTGTCTCCACAATCAAATGATGAGATTGGGTACATGTCACATGTTTCATACTCTAGTACAGTGGGATCTCTCATGTATTCTATGGTATGTTCACGTCCAAATTTATCATATGCAGTCAGTGCAGTTAGCATATACATGGCAAATCTGAGTAAAGAACATTGGAAAGGAGTTCAGTGGATTTTAAGACACTTACGATGTACTACTGATGTTTTCTTACAGTTTGGTAGAACTAGAGATGGAGTCATTGGGTACGTTGATGCTGATTTTGCTGGAGACCTTGATAGAAGAAGATCTCTCACAGGTTATCTCTTTACAATCAGAGGTTGTGCAATCAGTTGGAAAGCCACTTTGTAAACTACAATCGCTTTCTCTACCACTGAAGCTGAGTACACGGTGATTACTAAGGCTTGTAAAGAAGCTATTTGGTTGAAAGGACTCTTTAGTGAACTCAATGAAGACCTTCAAATCAGTACAGTATTTTGTGATAGTTAGAGTACAATCTTCCTTACAAAAGATTAGATATTTCATGAGAGAACAAAACACATTGATGTTCGATATCATTTTATTCATAATATTATTGCTCATGGTAGTATTGTTGTGAGCAAAATTAATACTCATGAAAATCTTGCAGATATGATGACTAAGTCACTTCCTATAACCAAGTTTGAGCATTGCTTAGACTTGGTTGGTGTTCACTGTTGAAGTTGAACCCTTAAGGAGTTTTATGGAAGAGATGGAGAACTTTTAATTGAGAGTTCGCAATGAAGAACTTGCTCATTGAGAATTCGTGTCAAGGTGGAGATTGTTAGAATTAAGTGACCTGAATCCTTATTTAAATAAAATACAGTGGTAAAATAAAATAAAAGTAAAATCCATATAGAACTACACTTCTTTTATTTTATTTTAGAATAAGGTTTTTTAAACCTTATTAAACTCCATCTATTTTATATTGATTAAAATAAGGTGTTTCAATCTTACTAAACTCCTATTAGAATATGGCTTTACAAAGTCTATAAATAGACATAGTCTATTCCTCTTGTATTAATTCGAATTCGACATAGTGAATGTTTTTCTCCTCTGCCCATGGTTTTTTCCTGAAAGGGTTTTCACGTAAAATCTGCGTGTTCTTTATTTTTATTTCTCTTTTCTTTGTGATATATTGTCATTATCGATGTTCTATTTTTTACATTATGTTCTTAATTATATTATTTATACTTATATTTAATTTATTGTGTATTTAGGGAATAATTGGAGAAAAATGAGCTTAAAGTTTATTTTGACAAGTTTTTTTGGATTGGACTTTCAATACAATGTAGCTTCAATATTTTGGTTATAACATGAGCTACTAGTGTCCATTTTGGACCCATAATATACTAATTCAAAGGTAATTGAAAAATCTATCTAAAGGCATTTCACGAATTAAGCCCAAAAACGTCAGAAAGACGTCCAAAAAAATCGAAAAGTTTGATGCAAAAATTACCAAGATATCTTGAAAAATTCCGCTTTATGTAACTAAGGGCACTTTTGTATTTTCTTCCATATTTTTTTTGCCTTATAAATAAAAATTATTAGATTGAGAGATAGTTGTTATTAGTTTTATTTGGTTTCTTTATTTTATGGATTACTAAATCCTCTTTTCTAGTCAAATGTTTTATCGAAGTTTGATTTAATGAATTCGTGAGACCTAACTTGCGTTTTAATTCTTCTTTGTTCTTTAATATTCATGCATCTTCTATTTTAATTACAAGTGCTCAGGTTTATTAGATATCCGAGTGGTATTTGATAGCTTAGAATGGTTACCTTGTCAATTAGAATAGTTAAATCCGTAATTGTTTAATTCATTCTAATACTAGTGACGAACTGCATAACTCGTTTATGTTGTCGTTTACGTTTTTGTGGTATGGATATGTGATCTAGCTTAAATGGACTCAATTGAGGTGAGTTTGTTAGTTAGAATTAGACCTCTATCATTCTAAATGTTGCCCATGAATTAAATCTTGGGCGCTGAGTTATAGGGTTATTTATCGATTAGGAAAGTAATTTCAAACAACCTACCTCTTGGTTATCGAACAAGTAATGAGAGATTGGTTACCTGACACTGAGTTAGCAAGAACTAATTTATTAAAGGCATTAAAATTATCCTTGCATTGATGATCGAATCTACGGATCAAATGAAGATTTTACTTTTGGCTAGAGTTTTTCCTCATTGATTTTATTTTATTTTACAATATCTCTTTACTTTGTTCTAATTTTAATTTTACTTTTTAATTTTAAAACCCGTTTATTTTTATTTTTGTTTTTATTGAAGAAATAAAATTATCACTGATCTCTATGGATACGACTCTACTCGCTACTATCTACTATTTTATATTTTTCAAGTAGGTTTTATTTTTGTAGGTCTTAACAGCCTAACACTTTATCCTTGATCACCAATATTCTTTCTTTATGCTTTTCTAAAAGAAGGCTTTTTTACCTTAATAATCTAAAAAAAAAATTAAATACCAAAATGAGTCACCCTATAAATTAATTATCGAAATGGATCGCTTGCTACAATAATTTTCGATGCTGCCATGAATTTTTTTTTTAATTTTTATTGGAGCCTCCTGACGCATTGGGGGCACAAGACTACAATACAATTAGTTATTATAGTGACCATATTATAAACTAATTGTTTGATTCCCACAAATAGTGTTATTTTGTCAAAACATAATAAACTCACCTTTTGGAGGAAAAAAATAAAATGAGATATGTGGGAATTGAACTTGCAACCACAAAATCTTACACTCTACCACTTAAGCTAAAATAGCTATTTTATAATACAATAAATATAATCACTAATTACATTTTAGTTTGGTGTCGTCAATGTGTCTAACGGCAGCAATAAAAAGTCATTTTTAAAAAAAAATTCATGTAGTACCGCCAATCAATCAAGCGACACTAAAAAATGCTGTAACAAATGATCTATTTCAATAATTTATTTGTAGGATAACTCATTTTGATATTTAATTATTATTTTTGAATTATTGAGGTGAAACATTGGAGTTCTTGGTTCGAGGTATCATTGTAGACCTAAGTAGAGTATTATTGAAATGACTGGAATCCAAACTAGACTCAGTCAAGGTATCATGAGGACTATCCTCCAATGTCTTCTTCTTCTTGTTCTGTTTCTCTACAATAGGAGCTTTACCTTTTGCTTTCCTGGATAAGGCAAAATCAACAAGTTCTTTGGTCACTATAGACCTGATTCTACAGGAAATAAACTTTCCTTTTGCTACTGTTGTGAAATCGCCTTCTTACCAATGAGGTAAGGGTAAAGAGAAGAAAGACTGATGAAGGGTGTTGTCCACAATATAAAGCTTTAATTGAGACAAGGACCATGTAGTCTGTGGTTGCCGATTTACAGCTAACATTGGGAAATCGTTGGTACTACAACATGACTGGGCTTTCTTTTTTTCCTTCATCCTTGGAAGACTGAGTTAAAATGATTTTGCTTAAGTCTTATAGTTCCACAATCGATGGAGAATGGCCAACCTTATTTCTGATTTTTTCTTGGTTGATTTGGAAGCATAGGAATAATTTTATTTTTAAAGGAGCTAGTTACAGTAACATGGATTTGATGGCAACTAGTATAGCTTGGGCTCGCAACATTTCTAATTCGGTAAGGGTGAATAATATTTGTTGTAGTGATTACACCAAAGAGTATTGGCAGCCACCACCTGTGGGGTGGGTTAAAGTTAATATTGATGGCAGTGTACCCAAACATACATCATTTGCTGCTATGGAGGGTGTGATTCAGGATCATAAGGGGAATTGGTTATTTGATTTTATCATGAGAATTGACAGATCTGGCATTTTCTAAACAGAAGCAAAGGGCAGTTTATGAGGGACTCATGGTTGCTTGGCATGAAGGGTTCCAACAAATTGAAATAGAAAGTGATAATGCTATGTTGATTGATGTGGTTAGTAATGGATATGATGTTGACAGTAATATTTTAGAAATTTGACTTATACATACTATGATATTGAAGGAATGGCAAGTTAAATTTCGACACGTTCCAAGGGAGCAAAACAAGGTTGTGGATTGCATGACAAAGATGTCGAATGGAGATTTAAATGTGAAATGTTACTTTTTTAAGCCACTTGAGGGTGTTTGGAATCTATTAAAAAATGATATTTAGCAAGAGAAGAGATTGTATGAAATTGTGATTCCACATCATCTCTATCCCTTTCCAATAGGAGAATGACAAATAAATTTTTCCTCTTGATTTTCAACTTTTTCCTCCAGAAAAAAAAGCTAAAAACCAGGAGGAAAAATATGATTTGTTATTCTCCTATTGGAAAAGAGATAGGGATGATGTGGAATCACAGTTTCATACAATCCTTTCTTTATTCAACAGTCTAGAATAAGATTTGACTCGTAGTAGAGTTATGTGATTAAAATTTTATTTCTATTTCTTTTAACCAAAAAAAATATAGACATATATATATATACATACATATACATACATATACATATATATATGTGTATATATATATATATACGCATTGAATGAATTAAAAAATTATACGTATTGAAATTGTTAATATACATTATGTATGTATATGTATGTATATATATATGTGTGTATATATATATATATACGCATTGAATGAATTAAAAAATTATACGTATTGAAATTGTTAATCCAAATATTAAGGTTCCATTTGTTGTTTTATAATTCACATAATTTTTTTTTTGGTAATGCGTATATATATATATATATATATATATATATATATATATATATATATATATATATATATATATGTATATATATGTATATATATATGTATATATACGCATTGAATGAATTAAAAAACATATACGTATTGAAATTGTTAATCCAAATATTAAGGTTCCATTTGTTGTTTTATAATTCACATAATTTTTATTTTGGTAATTCACATTAAATTTAAGACTAATTTACTTAAAAAGGCTCATTTCCATATTTACGGAAATGAGCCGATTACACAATTATTTATTGGAAAGGGCCTCTTTTTGCAAAACGCACCTATGTGGCCGCGTTTAAGGGGAAAAATGCCAGCAAAGCGCGCCCCTGGGGAGCTTTTTTGCCACGTCAGCCAAAATAAGTTAGGGATATTTGCATGTTTAGTACCTAAGGTTTTTTAGGGGTTTTAAGGTTAGGGTTTTGCAAAAAAATAAGTTAAGGTTTAGTGTTTAGGTTTTTTTTAAAAACAAGTTAAGGTTTAGAATTTTAGTAGATTTTAAAAATAAATCAGAGTTGGTGTTATTTTATAAAAATTATTTAAATTAGGGTTTATGGTTTTAAATAAATTAAATAAATTAGGTTTTAAATAAATTAAGGTTTAGGGTTTATAGTTTTAAATAAATTAAGTAAATTAGGGTTTAGGGTTTTAAATAAATTAAAATAGGGTTTTAAATAAATTAAATTAGAGTTTATGGTTTTAAATAAATTAAGTAATTTAGGATTCTAGGGTTTTAAATAAATTAAATTAGGGTTTATGGTTTATGGTTAAATTTAAGTAAATTAGGGTTTAGTTTTTTTTTAAAATAACATTGTGTTTATTTTTTTAACAAAATTGATTATTTGTACCCCAAAAAAATAATTTTGAGAAGACATTTCTGAACAAATAGTGTCAAAAACGCTTCAAGCAGGATGCACTGTCAGCAAAAATACAAAAAAAAGCTCCCATGTGGATGTTCTTTTTCTACAGTAGTTCCTGAAAAAATAATTTTGAGAAGACATTTATGAATAGTGTCAAAAACGCTTCAAGTAGGATGCACTGTCAACAAAATTATAGAAAAAAGCTATCACGTGGACGCTCTTTTTCTATAGTAGTTCATGAAAAAATAATTTTGAGAAGATGTTTCTGAACAAATAGTGTCAAAAACACTTCAAGCAAGATGCACTGTCAGCAAAATTACAGAAAAAAACTACTACGTGAACGCTCTTTTTCTACAGTAGTTCTTGAAAAAATAATTTTGAGAAGATGTTTCTGAACAAATAGTGTTAAAAATGCTTCAAGCAGGATGCAATGTTAGCAAAATTTCTGAAAAAAACTCCCATGTGGACGCTCTTTTTCTACAGTAGTTTATGATTGACCTTAGGCTATAAACGAGGCAAATTTCATTCTCAGGATGCATAAGTTACAGCAAGAAAAATTAGAGAGGCTAAGCAAAATAGAAATTGAAGATGAGTGAACGTATTAGTGCTGTTATTTACTATGATGGTGAGGTCCGTGACGCCGAGAACGGTGTTGTTTTTTTATCAGAGAACACATTGCAAATGCTTTTTAACCAGAGTATAGATTTTACAGAATTTCGTAAAAGAATTAGGCACAAAATCTTCGGAATGACGCCAAGTAGGGTTTCTTCTATTAAGTATCGATTTTGTGCTTCGATTGATCCCGTGACATATGATTCATTTGATATCAAAGGTGTTCGTAACTTTAAGGCGGTGGTGCAGACTTATCTCCCTAATGGATCACCCTATCTTGAGTTATATGTTCAATTTTCATTGCCAAATGAAACATTTGCGACTTCAACATCAGTTACTGTTTGAGAGGAATACAAGACCCCTAGCCGACACTCCGTTAGTGGGGGGTAGAACATGGAAGCGTCCGTGTTTGGTGGCTGTATAGAAAACACAACTCTTTCATGACACTCGATTAGTGGATGGGACATACACATCGATGGGTCAATGTTCGATGTTTGATATACGTATTGGGGAATGACATCAATGCCTAGTGGTTGGCAATCTACATCTAATTGGAAACGTTACGAAACATCTACAAGAAGGGATAATGTACTCCCAACGACGTCCACTGGCAAGGGGATCTCGTACGTTGCAGATAATAGTGGGTTGGATGATGAGTCCGATGTGGATCCACCTTGAGAGCCTGGCTCCGATAGTGTAGAAGTTGCATTATTTTTTGAACCAAAGTCTGTTCCATTCGAACTTGAAGACGTTGAAGAGGGTTCAGATAAAGAAGAAGAAGATCCGTGATTCAAGGCGTAGCCCACATGCATAATGTCGACATATCGGCAGATGATGTGTTGGACTTTCCAGATCTACCACACAAAACCCATAACTGTATAGGTTTGACATTAGATTCGGATGATTTGGAAGTTGGTAAGGAGTTTTATAGTAAGGATAGTTTTCTCGGTGCTTTGAAACAACATAGTATCAATCACGGGGTTAACTACAATATGGTTAAATTCAAATCCGAGAAGTTCAAGGCCAAGTGTGCAGTGCAAGACGGTACATGTTCATAAAAAATTATGGCTTCTTTTAGAAAAAGATAGGCTTGTGGAAGATAAAAAAGTACAAAGGTCCACATACCTGTGTTGCTGGTACAGTATTACTGGGTGTTTAGGGTTTTGAATAATAATGTTATTACTTAATGTTGCATTATTTAACGTACTTCGTTAACAGGTGTCACAATATCATCCCAAGATGGATTTAGGCATGATAGCTAGCTTAATACTATCGATGTTGAAGGCAGATCCCAGAACTTCTGTATCATGTATAATTGCCAGTATTCGTAGCCAATTGAGGTACATAACCTTTTACCTCATGGCTTGGATAGCTAAGCAAAAGGCGTTGGAAAAAATGCATAGTGGGCGGGACGCTTCATATAATGAGGTTTGGCAGTGGTGTCAAGTGCTGGAGAGGTACATCTTAGGTTACATAACAGGCCTTGAAACAATCCCTGCGTACTACAACGACCGATTGCTCCGTGGATGCTAAGTTTTCAAACGTCTGTTCTGGAGCTTTAAGCAATGTCAGGACGCATTTGTATACTGCAAGTCATTGGTACAAATTGACAGTACCTTTATGTATGGTAGATATACCCATCGACTATTGTTAGTTGTGGCACAGGATGGTGGTGGGAGAATCTTTCCAATTGCATTTACAATAAGACCGAGAGAGTCAGTTGATGATTGAGATTTCTTTCTTTCCAGGTTAAGGAGACATGTATGCCCCCAACCTGATATTTGCGTTATATCGGATCAGAGTACAAGAATACTAGCAGCAATTGAGTGACATGGAAGCCTATGGGATCGCACACACCATCGATATTCTCTAAGGCATGTTGCGTCCAACTACTACGGGCAATATCAGTCTACGACTGAACGAAAGTAAGTGACCAGCATAGGTATTTAATCTCTATTAATATGCTTTCAGTTGTAATATTCACTTTATTCTGAATGGAATATTGGTATGTAATTTTCACTATCAACTTATATTGGCAGGGTATGAGATCAATAAGGACCGTTTTCATGAGATGTTAGAGAATTTGCATTCAGTTAACGATCAAGGCACAGATTACTTTTGTAACATACCTTTCAAACAGTGGACACAAGCATACGATGGCGACCTAGGATATGGTCATATGACCACAAACATGGTTGAATGCATAAATTCTGTTCTAAAAGGAACAAGTCATTTGACGATAACCTCAGTTGTGCAGGAGACATATTTTTTTTATGGCACTATTTCCAAAACGAACAATGAGTTATAAAGACCAAATGCAAGGAGGCCATGTATGGTTACGAAAGGTATTGTAAGAAATTAACAAGGCGAAGGCGTGGGCCAACACGATTGCAACAACCTATGGTTTTTTGTGATAGAGTTTGACAGACCGAGACAATGTATTACCAGCGGGCAATATCGTGTACACCTGATAAATAGGATTTGCAACTGTAGGAAGTTTGATGCACTTCGTTATCCATATGCTCATGCAATTTCAGCTTGTTAGAATCTCTGTTTGGATTCCATGAGATATGTTGATGAAGTGTACAAAATAGAATACATGTACAATATGTGGAGACACGTATTCCCACCGGTCCTAGATGAATGTAAGTGGCCGTCTATATCGCTTGCTCCGTTTAAGTTGTTACCAGATGGAGAATTGCGTCACAAACCAAAAGGTCGACTTGCTCAAGTAGAATATTTAATAATACGGATATCCAGGAAAGAACGAACCAATAGAAGTTGTGTGGATGGTGTAAGAACCCAAGTCATACAATTCGATCATGTTCAAACCGAAATAGTTGATAATTGCTATTATGAAATGATGTTGCATTATTTCTATTCCACCTTATTCAAAAGAACTTATATTTTATTAAAAATATAAAATTAATTTACTATTAAAATATTAAAAACAATTTCTTTTTTATTAAATGAAAAAAATATAGAAACAGCTTCTACAAATATATTAAAAAAATTAATGTATATGTCGGTCGAAATTAGTGCCACATGGGGGTGGACGACGATTACGCGTTGGATTCCTCCTTAATTGCTCTAGTAGGGGTTGTGGTTGCTCCGGTTGTGGGTGTTGGAAGGATAACTCACCTTGGTAGAATAAAGAATGTGGAGGTGTTTGCATCACCCACGACGGAGGTATTTGAATCCCATAAGGCGTGGGGAATGGTAATGAAATGAGCTCGCCAACGGTGCCTCGTGCGATCCCTGCGGGGACGATGGCCTATATATTATCGGCTGAGTGGAAGTCATCGGGAAAGGAGATGCACCAGGCCATGCATTCCAACCTGGCATAGGACTGAGAAAAGGAAACATATAAGGGTTAGGATGCATATAAGGGCTAGGATACACACCTGGCATAATTTGAAGGGGCTATTATGTGGGTGTTGTCAATTGAGGCATTGGGCCCGGTGATTGTGTGGGTGCTTTTGATGGGTCCAGTGATTGTGTGAGCGTTGTTGATGGGCCCGTGCTGTCATCCTTTCTCCTTGGATTTAAAAGGCCCTGTTGTTCTCTTTTCACATAGATTTTCTGACGTCTCTGCTCTTCCGATAGCAAATATGGCTTGCCATGGATCCTAAACTATGGCATGTAATCCGAGGTGCACGCTAACTCTAGGACAATGATCAGTTCACTATCAGGTATCTGATCATATTGATTTTCCTAAATTTTGATATATTTCAACCAGAATACTGGCCAATTCATATTTGTTTTCCGTAAGTCGATTCTGTGCTGGTCATCGAGCACCTCAGGTTCCTCAAGAATCGTTCGTCAGAATCTAAATTGTCGCAACACTTTATCCGTTTGGTGCATCTCGACAATAGCATAATTAACCAATGGGACCTTAACATGCCAAATGTTTAGATTTTGAAAGAATTCTTCCAGAATTACAGCCCATTGCCGGATCCTCGTATGGTGTCCATTGAAACTATATGAACAAGATAAAATATTAGTTATATACATAATACTAAAAACTAAATACTAAATATGAAACGACTATTTTATGTATATGTATTTTATTTAATACTTACTTGCGCTTCCGACCGTTGGTCTAATAGAAGCTGTATATCTTCAAGAGCGGTAGGTATTCCAACATAACTCGCCAAATGTCTCCACCTAATTAAATAATTTTCAGAATACAATTTTATTTTAAATATATGGAATAATTGTAAAATTAAATAAAAATTTTACCTCACTATGAGTGGGAATGTATATGGGTGGTTCATTCGAGAACATAAAAATGGAAAGTGAAACTGAGCCCATGATTGTATTAGTGATAGGCAGCCTCCAATTTTGGCTTTATTTGGTGGCGTTGCCCCGCACATCTCCCGGTACAATGTTGCTAACATGGTAGACCCCCAACTAAGTTCATCAACTGCTCTAAAATCAATTAGTTTCTGTAGCCACCTCAGATGTATGAGGTTTCGTGACAAGTACGGTATCAGATAGCCTCCAATCATCTCAAGGATGTACGCCTGAACATATCATATTCTTTCTACTTCAGTTGAATTATTCCCCGGCTTTGGGAATGTGTCTCGTAACCAGCCTATCTCGATTCGACTTCCGTAAATATTGTCCGAAATCGCACCCAAAAGATCGTAGCATATGGCTCCCCAATCAAAAAATTGAGCGGACTTGGTGAGTGTGGCACCATCTACTGGCAATCCTAATTATAACTGGACGTCCTCTAAAGTGATAGTACACTCTCTGCATGGAAGATGGAATGTGTGCGTCTCCGGTCTCCACCTCTCTATTAATGCGCTAATAAGTTTCGAGTCCAACTTGTATCCCCGACCTATAGTGGCCGCGTGCCAAAAACCTGCTTCCATCAAGTAATTTTCTATCAACAGTGATGGCAGACCAGACATATTACGAATATAACATTGTAACACCCGATCTACAGACTATTATAAAAAATTATAAAATAAAAATTAATTAAAATTACATAAATAAAAAATATTAAATAATATTTAAAATTTAAAATTTAAAATTTAAAATAAACTGTTGCCATTTTCATTTGTTCGATAGAGATATGTTTATTATTGAGGCGAATTAATTCCCCGGCCATTGCTAACACGATCAAATATTTTTAAAATTATAAAATAATAATACTAATTTAGAAAAAAAATTAAAGTAAATAACTAATTATAAAGAGCTTTGAGAAATTTAATGAGAAATTTGAGAGCTTTAGGGAGAAATTGTAGAGATTTTTTGCTAAATTGTGAAGAAATTATGTGTGAAATAATAGAAAGGGGGATAATAGAAAGGGGGATTTTTATACTTTTTTTTTTCGCTGGACCCTCCTCAACTGTAAAAAAAATTAGCTGTTGGGTTTGAAAAAACGCTCCCTCAGGGGTGTGCTTTACTAGCATTTTCCCCCTTAAACGCGGCCATGTAGGTGTGTTTTGCAAAAAGTGGCCATTTCCGGTAAATAATTATGTAATCGGCCCATTTTCATAAATATGCTTGGAAATGAGCCTTTTTAGGTAAATTAGTCTAAATTCAATAACATTTGTATTTAGAAATGGAAAGAGGTATATATGAAGAGTGACACATTTTGTCATATGGACTATCCACATTAGTTAACTTTTTCTTAATATATGTTTGGACAACACAAAGTAATTTAATGCAAGTGTAATTATTTTACACTTTCTTGTAATTATAAAGAATTGTAATTTCCTAAACGTGTTTGGTGACAAAGTGTAATTATATTGTAATTCATTATGTTATGTTTGATAGTACAAATTATAATTACAACATATACATGATTTTTATTTTTAAAACATATTAATTAGTATAAATATTTATTATTATGATAAAAATAATTTCTAAGCAAGTAACAAAAATCAAAATTAAATCATCATATATATATTATGCTAGTCTAAAATAGTAGTTGACAATACGATTACTAATAAAAATTAAAAAAAGAAAGAAAAGAAGTAAACATCATATGCAATTTTATCTAATTGTTCTAGTGCATATTTGTTGGGTTATTCCCTCTTTAATATTTAACGTATGCTCCTTATCATCATCTATTGGTCATAGACCAAGTTCATCATCATCTGAATTTGAATCTACATCATTAAGATTATCAAGATCTCATTTTTCCATGTACTCTTTCAAGTATGGATCATCTCAATTCCTCCTATGATTCAAGTTATGAATATACAACATGCTAATACGGTCCAATATTTTCTTTATGTCTTCTTAATTATATTTCGAAGCCTTGAATGTCTCAAATTAAAGTGTTCACAAGCTGTCTATGGTACTTGTGTTTGGCACCATTCTCTCAAATGATATCATACTCCAAGATATGATGCAAGAAAACCTTTAGTATTTGCATAATTAGCATCGAATTCATAATATTTAAGTTCAGAGTCCAAATATAGTGTACTTTTAGTTATAAAAAATTATATAAACTTAATTTGGAAGAATATGTACAATTGGTTATATACCTTCTTACAATACTTATGATTGGAACTTAAATAACTAACCTAGAACTCAAAGTTACCTGTTTTTTTTTTTATGTTCCTTACTTTATATATTAGGGGTGAAGCCAAAAATATTTTTTAGGACGAAATTGTAAAAATACAATTTCACCGTGTTAATAGTTTATATCTTTATAATTTTAAAGGATTAAATCAAACTCTTATTATTTTTAGAGACAAAGTACAATTATACTATTCTTAATTTAAAATTTTATAAATTCAAAAATGACTTAAATGAAAACTAAGGAAAATCGGATCTTACCAACCATTAACTGATAATACTCTAGAACGACATATTCTATGTGCTAATTGCATGTTTATTTTGAGTATGATCCTACTAATTTGAGTTATTTTATGGTCTTTTATCTTTTAGGGACTAAATTGAAGGCAAAAACAAATTTAAAGGCTAAAAGCGTGAGTTTGGAGATAAAGTGGGCTAACATGTGAAGTAGGAGAGAAGTGGTGCCGAAAATGCAAAGTGCGGAAGACTTTTGGGGTAAAAATACAAAAGAAGAGATTTTATAGCACAAGACTCTATTTAATGTTTAATTATATTAGGATAATTATTAAGGATAATTATTTAGATTTAAATTTAGGATTTATTTTTATTTATCTTTAATTATCTTTATTTATTTGTATTTATCTTTTAGAATTTAATTAAGAATAGGCTAGGTTTCTTAGTACTATAAATAGGGAATGAAGTGACACAAATTTTGGTCCATCTTTTGCTGTAAATACTCTCTCCCCCATAAATCTAGTATTTTTGTTCTTTCCATATTTTCTTTCAATAAAAATTCCCTTTCCATTATTTTTATTTGATTTTCTCCAAAAAACCATGAGCCACTAAATCTAATCTAGCCGAAGGTTGTCGAAATTACCCAAAAATATTCATGAGGATTAGAATTCGCGCTTAGCCTCCTCAATAGGGTATTCATCGCTTTCTGCATTACGGGGCTGACACTTCCGTTCATGTTCCTTAATAGGTGATCATTTCAACTGGTGCAAGGAACGGCCGCTTTGTACGTTTTGGGAAGGTTGCATAGTCGGTTCGTTGGCTTTCTGCATCAGAGGTTGACGAGTCCGAGAGACAAAATGGCGTGGTATTCGCCGTTAGAAAGTGATGATCTAGCATAAGATAGTCTCACAAAAACGATTATTGGCTAAGAGTCAGGTTCCACCAAATCTCACCACATAAGAAACTCTCTCTTTTTTCAAACTCTGTTTATTTTTATTTTCCATTTTAATTTTCGTAATTTATTTTCACAATTTCAATTCAACTTTTAATTCTATTTTTATTTAATTTTTCGAGATCAAAACTTTTAATTCTGTTCTTTTTCTTTTTCTAGGAACGCAGGTTTTCTTGGGCATGATTCTGCCTAAGATTTCGAGAAACAAGCATTCGTGCAATCCGATTCTTGAGGATTCGATCTTACTTCCTCCTCACTGTTCTTTTTCATTATTTTGTAGGAAAAAATATATTTTTAGTGTTTTCAACGACAGCATTATTAACTTTGCCACTGTATATTGTATATATGATAAGATATAGACTTTCAAAAATATTTATATAAAATTAATGCATAATTTAAAGTCTAAATTTCCATACGTAACTATCTGAACTTAATAGACATTACTATGACATAAATTCCTTTTAATTGATTTATGAGCACCATTTAATGTTGTTAGCTTGTTGGCTTACATAGTTATGTTGACTTTACAAATCCACGTGACAACATTATGGGTTGGCAATTTGTCAAATAGTTAACAAAGCCAACAAACTGAAATTTCCAAATTTCAGATTATTATTTCTTACAGATTATTATTTTTATATATTGTTAAATTAGTTTGTTTTAATATTAAAATTTTTAATATTTATTTTTAATTTTATATTTATCTTTGCTTAACTTTAATTAATGAATGTAATTATCTTTTATTATATTTGAAAATATAAATTTAATTGGATAAAAATATTAATGTGTTTTTTAAAACTATATTCTAAGGTTAATAATGTAACATTATAACATTAAAAATTAATTCAATTAACATTTTGAAATAAAGAGATAATTTATTTAAAATAAAAAATTAAACAAAAATATAGAATAACTTTTAAAAAATAAAAAACGAGGAGTAAAAAATAATTTACCTAAATTGTAAATAAATACTTCAAATAAATAGTGCAGTGTGTAAAAAAATTGTAAGGTAAGCATGACTATTTTTTTTCTATTTTATTAACCTCGATAGTATATATATGATATATAAAGAGAAGATATGTTTAGAACACACTAGATTTGATTTAAAATACCTCCTTCTTCTTCTTCTTTTCCTTTTTTTTTCTTTAATTGGCATAATAAGTTTTTCCTTCCAATTTTATAAAAAATGTTATTTTAGCTCTTCATTTTATTGTTCCCTTTTAGTCCTTAAATTTATATTATTTATTAAATTATTTCAAATTTTATTAAAAATTTAGTGTTTATTAATTTTATTGATATGGCATACACATGGATAAAAAATTATAAAAATATTTTGAAAAATTAAAATTATCATAAAATTATAAAAATATTTAAAATATTTTTATTTTTAGAAAATTAATTAATTGCTGATGTAGCATACATGTGACAATCTACGTGTATGCCACGCCAAGAAAGTTAACAACCGTTAACTTTTTTTATCTATTTTGAGATAATTTGGCAAGTAATACAAATTTAAGAGCTAAAAGAGGCAAAAAAAATAAACAAAGAATTAAAATGACTTCTTTTGTAAAATTGGAGGACCAAAATGTTATTATATCTTTTAAATAATGAATTTAAAATGTCTACTTGCAAATCTAATATAAATGATGATTTTTAAACGAGTTATATAAAGTGATTTTTCTTAAATTTTTATTTTTAAATCATTTACTTAAAATGAGTTTTTAAGTGAGTTATTTGAAATAATTGATTTATGCATTAACTTATTTATTTTAAAATTTTACCTAATGAGAAACATTTATCATAAATTCAATTTACATAATTAGTAAAATAAAATTTTAAATTTAAATTTAAATTTGAAAATATAAATTTTAAAAATAAAAATAAAATTTATTTAATAAAAAAAAATCATTTTAATTAAAAGACCCCGGTGTATGCGGGGTGTTAATTCTAGTAATCTAAAAACATCAAATGACTATTAGACAGGGTGATGCACGAAATGATAATCTTCTTAGGCATAGCTTGGTGCCTGCCTACAAGACTATACTTGGGGTGGACCAGTGACTGACCACTAATGGTTCCGGCACTGACTTGGCCCCGAAGCTGCAAAGCAAGCCTAGGTTGAAAATGTCGGTAGTGGGTTTAGCTTTTGCAGTAGAAAAAGCCCAATTGGAGGGTGGATTGAGTTTGCCCCAGACTTTCAAATGCTAATTAACAAAATAGTTGGCTCAACCCTAACCCATCTAAACTTAAATCAAACAAAATTAAGACTCTTCCCTACCCTACCCTACACACAAACATATTCAATTTAATTTTATATATCTTAAGAAATGAAATTTTCCATTTACGTATACATGATTTCCATTTACTTTTCAATTCTAGTTTTTCTTTTCGAATAAATTATAAATGTATTGCCTTACTCTATCTATTTTTGCTTTTTTTTCCCTTTAAGATATATGTTCATTTTGGTTGGTCAATTTGTTTATGTAATTTATTTTAATGATTTATCATATAAGCATAATTTATCTATTTCTTTAAGGAATCATAATTTATATCAACTCATTCATATATTTATATTAATTTAAAATCTATAATCACAAATCAATTACGTATCAACACACTCACTTAAAATTAAAAAAATTATTATAAGAGAAATATGCATCTTTTACATTTTCAAAATTAAAAATAAAATATTTATACTATTATTTAAGTTTCTCATTCAGTTAGTGTCACGAGTTAACTAGGTACTAATTTGGATAAGAAAATTACAAAAATATCATTCTATAATTAAAATAAATTACATTGTTCAAAAGTATTTTAATTTTTTATTTTTAAAACAATAAAAAGAATTTTGCACCTGAAAGATTTAAACTCTTGTTATTTACATTAACCAAGCATTAATGTCACCATTAAATTAAAGTTCTATTCTAATATTATATTTACATTTTAATTGTATTATGCATATTTTATTACCGCTGTCAATTGTATATTTTAAAATATGGTTAATACGTGTTTAAATTTAATTTTAATCACAATTTAATTTATTTTTTATTTTAATACCATACATATTTCATGTTATAATTAATTAGTTTCAAATCATACGTATCATTATTTATTATATGTTATTTTTAAACTAACATCTATGTTCTAAGTATGTAGTTTCCACATGCAAACATGTGTGATAGAATTTCTAGTATTGATAATATTGTTGGTTAAGTTGATATTAGAAGTCAACTCAAAACTAATTCAAGATTGATGACAATATAATGATAAACAATTGCAAGACATTTACGTGTTTAAATTTCATTTACTCATAATTTAATCTATTTTTTCATTTTAATGTCATACTTGTTTCATATGTTATTATTAGTTTCAAATCATACATTTCATTATTTGTTATATGTTATTTTAAAACTAATATTTACATTTTAAATACAGTTTTCACACAAAACGCAAATGATATAATTTCTAGTAATTCTTAAAAACAATCCACTGATCTTTTAACTATCCATATGTATAACCACCATCATTAGTCTTCTTTTCATTTATTATTAATATAAATTTTAATTTTCACCCATTATATCTAACCATCAATTTAATTAGAAAAATATTAAATTATCCTTACATATTTAAAATAAATTATATTTTATATTTTAAATAATATAAATAAAAACTTTCAAATGATGAGATTTGAATTCATGATATCTATATGCATAAAATCTCAATTTTACCATTACAATCAAAACTTCATTTTAATTAGTTTTTTTTTTTATATTTCAATCTTATTACATAAAAGTTTTCACCGATTGTTAAATATATATTTATAACGTTATTTATTGAGTTTGTGTCATAAGTAAATTCAATATCGAATGTTTTATAATTATTTTTATATTAAATTTTTCATTCACCAACATGATAACATTTGGCGTATTAAAAAAATGGTGATTTATTAGTTTTAAACCATACATTTTATTTATTATATTATTTTTAAATGCATACTTGTGTTCCAAATAAGTAATTTCCACACGCAAACGCGTATGATAAAATTTTAGTTATTATAGTTTATCATTTGAATTTGCTATCACAAATTGAGTAAAACCAACTTAATTGATGAAATTACAAAACCGCTAAATTTTAAAATTTTAAAAACAAAATAAGGATAATTAAGTATTTAATTTTTTTAAAAATATTTATTTCAATTTTTAAATAACTATCCACTTACGTTTTTTTTAAATAGTTATCTACTTTAAAATTAATATCTATTTATATTATTTATAAAGCCCTCTATTGAGTTGATGTCACCCATCAACCGCCCACTCAAGAAAGAAATTATCAAAAAATATTTTATTTGCAAAGTAAATTATATGATTATGTAGGTGTTTTTGACTTTTGATATTTTAAAATCAATAAAAATTTATTCATAATAAAATTTGAACCAAAGATGTTACGTATATAAAACTTTTTCTTTTATTATTTGAATTAAGCTTAAACAATAAAATAGTACCTAAACTATACCAATTTTTCCAAATTGGTACATAAATTTTTTGTCGGAACTGATACCTAAATTATTAAACTGCTACTTATTTTTCCTCAATTGTTAGTCTCATTAGAAAATAAATTCATCAATCATAACTTGCACTGGTTTTTTTTATTAAAAAATGAAAAGAAAAAAAAAACCTTGATTGGATATAAAGGAAAACAAAATGAAAGTTCTGGGAATTTTATCAAACAGAAAATTAATGTTGTAAAATATGAAAATCGACAGATTTTCGAACAGTTTACATTAGATATGAAGGAATTAAAGGCAATGATGGTGATGTATTTCTCTAGTTGCAAATCAATCGAGATAAGATTTTCTTTCTCATTTTCTCGCTTTTAGTGTTAATTTTCCTCCTATCCAAACAAGATACAAAGTCCCAAAATTCAACAAATTTCCAGCTTCTTTCCAATTGAGTCTTTTTAAATCCGTTCAGTTTAAATGTAAGGAAAGAATTGGGTGGAAAAAAAGAAGATTAAAAGCTTGAAGATGGTAGAAGCAGTTGAAGCTTGGAAATGATTGGGAGTTTGGCTGATGAGAAAATATAAGAAAATCTGGTAAAAATTGTTTGATGAGGAGAAAATATAAGAAAAATGAGTAAAATAAATAGAAGTCTACATAGCAAGTTATAATTGGCTGAAATTTTTTTTCTAATGGGACTAGCAGTTGGGGGTAAAATGAGTATCGGGTTAATAGTTTAGGTATCAATTCTAACAAAAAAAATTAAATACCAATTTAAGAAATTTAGTATAGTTTAAGTACCATTTTATTGTTTAAGCCTTTAAACTAAAACAATCCTTAATTTTTATTGAAACTTTAATAAGCATATTTAGTATATATTAATCTAATTTTATTTATAAATTAATCTATGTTTTATTTTAATATTATACATATATTATATGCTATTATTAATTAATTTTAAATCATAAATTTCGTATGTTATTGCAAAACATAAATTTATATTTTAAATATATAATTTTCACACGAATTTGTAATTTTATTTAAACTTCCCATCAATCTATTTCAGCTTCTTAAAATATATTTAATTATTTTAAATAAAGTAAAAAATGTCAAAAGGTGTCTATATCCTCGATGTGATAGATTGATTATCTTAAAACATATATGTTCCTAATAAATGGTTCATGCATGCACTTCCTTTTACAATGCAATGGATCTATAAATTAAGTAATTACTAAACATTTGACTTTTTCAACCTTTTTACTTTGATCAAACAAGACTTACATTTTTATACCTTCTCCCATATTCCAGCTAACATGAACAAAATTGACTTAATTGGATTCATTAATTGTATGTAAATCAGTCAAAAATAAATAATGGATTGTTTGAAATTATGAAGTTAAATTAATGAAATTCAAAAGTTCTAATATGAAAATAGTGGTTTGTCTTATCATGGTTGACATTTTAAGCCGTTTTCTGTTGCTATTGGTGGAAGATAAGGCCAATAAGAAGGTTCGGATGAGAGATGACTAGTTTGAAGGGATAGATCATACCATGGCAGTGGATGATTTTGAGAGTCCTAAGGGGTTTGATAGACTGTTCGATGAGCGAGTGTCTTTTAAAGATATGTTAGTAGGCTCTAAGAAATCAGTTGGTAAGAGTTTACATGGTAAAGCTGATGATGATTTGCAGTTTTTGGAGGGTGATGTTACCATTGGAACGGAAGATGGGTTACCATTAATTAGATTATCTGATCGGGTCCATCAAGTTTTGTACAAGAGTATGGCTCTGACGGTTGTGGTTAAATTATTGGGTAGGAAAATTGAGATTCAAACCTTATCTAGTAGAATCTATCACCTTTAGAAGCCATCTACACCTGTTAATATTATGTACTTAGAGAATGATGAAATTTACAGAGGAAATAGATTATGTACAAGCTCTCACAAAAAAATTGTGGATTATGTTTGGGCAATACCTAACTGTTCAACCATGGTCGCAGTTCTTCTCTACTAGCCAAGTGTACCCATCTAATGTGGCTGCTTAGATACGTCTCCCTGGCATTCCGAATTTTATGTATCGACAAAACGTTTTAATGAAGATTGGAGAAATGGTGGGAAATGTTATTAAATTGGATGGTCATACTGGTAATGCACAAAAAAGTCGTTTTGCTTGTATGACTATTCTTCTTGATCTTAATAAACCTTTGATTTCTAGAACCAAAGTGGACGGTCGTATCCAACAGGTAGAGTATGAATCCCTGCCCAATTTGTGTTTTGCTTGTGGTTGCTACGGTCATATGAAAGATATGTGTAGTTTTAGTTCAGGACAGGAACGTCAAAAAAGTGAGGAATCGGTTCTAGTCATGGATCAAGGAATTTCAGATACTGCTAATAACGGTGTTGAAAATGAGAAGTATGGACCATGGATGTTAGTTGACCGCCGGAGTAAGAGGAATAGTAGGAAACAAAGTGACGACCGACAAGCTAAGAAAAGGGGCGGATTCATCGGGATCCAGAATTAATGTGCTACAAGATTTACGAGAAAATACGAGAAAATAATAGAGGGTTATTTGGGGATCCCAATCTCGTTAATTCAGCCAATTTAAAAGGAAAGGGGGTTGCAATTTCCAATTCGGGAATGGGTGATGGAATGGAGTCGGGCTCTAGTCCGATTGCTATTAGAGGGGGAGATAAAATTAAATCCAAGCAGAATTTAAGAATTGCGGGCCCACTTGCATCAGCCTTTAAGGCGGCCTCCTTGTCTTGTTCTAGGCTGCTTGGATCCACATATGAAGTAGGCCAAATGTCTAGCCCTTCTTCGTCTTATGGTCGGGGATTTGCTGGTGGGGAAAATCATGCATCCATTGGTGGAGGAACCCACAAAAGAGAAGTTTGCTTTGAATTTGAATGGGAATTTTCCTATACTGGTAGAGAATATTGGAGTTAGCACGTTGAATTCGGCAGCCAATTCGATTGTTAATTTCATTGAAAACAATAATCCTAATACTTCTAGGGATGTTGTGAGTCCTCTTGATAAACTACAGGTGATTGAAAAATCCCCAACCAACTTGTTTTTTTTCAAAAATGGGTAAGCATAAACGGGCAAAAAAATCAACGATAATTTAAAAAGAAGAGGGAGCAGATTTAAGATTCGGGCACCAAAATGGCATACTTGTAGCTGAAGCAATGAATATGGTTGCGAACATATTAGATGTTGGGGTTTCAGCTGTTGATTCGGGAAGCAAACATGGGAGGTCATTGTCAGTGAATGATGTGGCTAATCTGGATGCTTGAAGTGAGTTTGTTTTTTACTCATTTTCCTTTTTGGGATGTTACTGAATTTATTTATATGGAATTGTCAAGGGTGCGCGGACCCTAAATTTGTGAGGGTTGTTAGAGACAATCTTGCGGAGTTTAAAGTTGCTATTGTTGTGTTTTTTGAGACTAGAATTAGCAGTACTAAGGCTGATGATATTATCGCGAAAATTGGGATGGATTGATCTCATCTGGTTGAAGCTCAAGGTTTTGTTGGGGGAGTGTGGGTTTGTTGGAATAATCATGTTCAAATTAATATTCTCATGAATGATCCGCAATTTGTCCATTGTCATTTGAAAAAGGTGAATGGTTCTTCGGACTTCTCGGTGACTTTTGTTTATGGATTTCCTGATAAGCAGAGGCGTAAGGTTTTATGGGATAAATTAAATTCTCTTGCTCAGTCTGTGGTGGAACCTTGGGTTTTACTTGGTTACTTCAACTCGATTCTATTTCCGGCGGAGAAAAGAGGAGGCCGTCCCATTTTTCAAGGTGCAAATTATTTTATACTTTTATGCATAATATGCTTTGAGGATCTTGGGTTTAAGGGGCCTCAATTTACTTGGAGAAGAGGGGTGATTTTTTAGAGACTTGACAAAGCTATTGGGAATAGTGAATGGTGCCGGGTTTATCCAGATGCGACTGTGTTCCACCTCCCTCATTTAAAGTTGGATCATAGATCTGTATTATATCATTAAATTCTCCTAAAAAAGATAATGTTGACAGGCCTTTTTAGACTCTTGGCTCCTTGGGTTAATCACCCATCCTTCGCTCAATTTGTTCATGACAATTGAAGTAACGGGGTGGATTTAGTTGGTAATCTTGCTTCCTTACTATGGAACTGAAAAAATGGAATTCTGAGATTTTTGGACATATTGTTAAAAGGAAACGTTTGCTTGCTCTTTGCATTGAAAAGATCCAAGCTGCTTTAGCTCAGAAGTTTTCTAGGCTCCTTTTGGACCTTGAATGTAAGTTGCATGTTGAATATGAGAAGGTGCTTGATGTGTAACATCCCGAAAACTGGGTTAGAAAAATTGGGATTGTGAAATTATGTCAAGTGAATTAATCTGGTTTAGTAGAGATGTGTTGTGCTTGTGTGTGTGAAGTTTTAGGTTTGAGCTCTTCCTTTGAAATTTTGTTAATTTTTAGCTCAATTTTTATCTCTAGTCTTGTGATTTAAATATTATTTTCGCTCAATTGATGACAAGAATGATCCTACTAGTTTAGTGGTAAGGCTTCAATTTATCTTTCTTGTGTTCAAAACCCCACGTGTGCGAAATGGAAATTTATTTTTGTTTTGAGATCTAAAGGAAAATTTGATGTGGATAGTGATAGGAGTTAGTGGGATTAGTGGGGTAGTTGTTGGTTTTAATAAGAAAATCTCCTCACTTTTCCCATTCAATTTTCACGTTCTTTTCTTTCTCTTTATGCTTTTTTTTTCTTTTTAGAGTTTCATTTCTTTTTTTTCTTCTTTCCGATTGATTCTTTTTTTTTGTTTTACTGCCATTAAGTGCTGAGGGATTAGTCTTTTTAACTCTTCGTTGCCGGTTGTAATCCAAGATTCGTGTCAGTAGTATCATTTTATTTTCTGTTATTAAATTTTAGTTTGTTCTTAAGCAAGTTTTGAGTAATTAATGTTTAGTTTCTGACCTGCATTGTGTACAGTATTTTCACGGTGTTAGACCTGGCAAAGGGTGGGAGAATCAAAACCTTCCATCGGTGTAATCACTGTTTCGACGTGGTTTATGTGAATTAAGTGCCCATGTGCTTATTTAGTAACTATTTCTTTAAGGAAAAAATGGTTTTTTGAGTGAGATTTTGGGATTTAACTATATTGCAATTAGTCTCGTTAAACATAGTATGTCAGTTTTGAAGTGTTGCGGTTGTATGAGCGATCAAATCTTCAATCAGGTGTGTGATTCTAACCTGAGTTGTTGCTCAAAATTCGAGAAATTCACGAAACATGGGTTATTTTCGAAACTACCCAGTGACCACATGGTTGGGTGCTAAGCTGTATGGTGGACTGTGTGGTAGGCCATGTGGAGCACACAACTATGTGTATTTTTATAGGCTGTATGGAGCACACGGCCGTGTGGGTAAACTGTGTGGACCACATGAGCTAGGTTTTTGGGTCGTGTGAGCCTTATGGGAAAATTTTGATGCCCAATTAAGAGCTGATTAAGAGACTTAAAAATTAGGTTCGTGGGCATTATTTAGGCCCAGAAAATGTAAGTTTCAGTAAACAAACATGAGTAAGTGTTGGAGGTATGTTAAATAAGTTCTGATAAGTATAATAATGTGTTATGATTTGCTATAAGTAGGTACATGAGTTAAGCTGGTGTGTTATATGTATTTTGTTATCTATTTTGGTAAGATATCCGCTTCAACTATGTAATATGTTAAGCTATGATCTGTATAAGTTATGTGTTGTGTTATGTTTTGTATATTATTTGTTTATGCATGCATGCCATGCAACCTATGTGATATGTATTCATATTAACGTGACTTTGCATATGTATTGGAATGGGTTATAATATGATGGAGGAAGTGTGATATGGTAGTTTTACTGCAATTATGGCGGCTAGAGCGCAAATATATATAGGACAGCTCAGCTGCAATTATGTGAGTGGCACATCGCCATATATTAATGTGATTGATGGATGGACTCTTGTAGTCCTATTTGATGTGATTGGCTGGTCAGATATGGTATGTAGCGAATAGGGGTAGGACATTGTATGGTATGATTTATAATATGCGCTGATATAATAAGATATGTTCCGATATATGTTGAGCTTTGTTATGATTTATGATAAGCTTTGATATGTAGTGTGATATAAAATTACGCGTTGCTTATTGTAAATGCAAAACCATAGTAAAATTATTTTTTGTGGGTCGGGACACACATTGGGCTTCTAGTTCACTTGTTTGTGTATACGTTTCAGGTGAACCTCTAGCTTAGGACCGGAGGTTGTGCGGGAGCTCGGATTGTTTTCTTGGCTAGGTTTAAGTAAATATGGTGATTTACATTAGCAAATTTATTCTTGGATTTTTAGGATTGTATTTTTTTTTTGGGCTGTGTTTTGGTTTTCGTTTTCTTCGTCGTTTTTTTTAAGTTTTAACGTAAAACTACAAAATCATACGAACTAACAAATTAGAATTCAGTTTTTAAAAATTAAAACTCTAAATTTTTTCTGCTGCGAGTTAAGAAACCTTTAAGTATTTTTGTATAAATAAATAGTCTTTAACTAATGTTAGCATTAACCAGAAAAGGTTTTTTCAAAATCGGTATTTTCAAAACATTCTAATTTGAAATTGATTTTGACATTTGAAATAAGTGTTTACGAACTTAAGTTTTTTTTAGAACATCTGTAAGAGTTCTGCAAGTTTTATGTTTTTGTAATGCTCAACTAAGTTGCTTAAAACAAGAGTTTTTAAACAAACTAATGTAACTCTTCCAAATTTGGCCATATTATGCAAGTTTTATGTTTTTCTAACACACAATTAAGTTGGTTAAAACAAGAGTTTTTAAATAAATTAATGTAACTCTTCCAGATTCGGCCATAATGTCTAGGCCAGGTTTGAGGTGTTATATTATAAGGAAAAATTACTTTGGAAGCAAAAATTGAGAATGGATTGATTCCAATTTGGTGACAGAAATACAAAAATTTTCCATAATAAAACACTTGTTAGGCGGAATTTAAACAAAATTGTTGCTTTAAAGATTGGTGATCAATGGTGCTATGATAGTGAAATCCTTCAAGAGGAGATGGTTAGTTATTTTTCTTCGCTTTACTTTTTGCATAATTAATCTCTTGGATTGTTCCCTTTATATGCTTGCTTTTCGGTGTTGGATTCTACTTCTTTGGATAATCTTGTAACGGATGTGACTAATGAGGAAATTCATAATGTTTTATTTAGTATGGGATTTTTGAAGGCTTTAGGTTCAGATGGTATTCATGCTTTATTCTATCATAGCCAATGGGATATGGTTGGTGCAGACGTGTGTAATCGGGTGAATGGTGTTTTTTCTGATCGGACTCTTAGTAGTAGCATTAACAAAATTTTTCTAGTCCTTATTCCTAAAACTAAGGCTCCTAAAATTTGACCCAGTTTTAGCCAATCAGTCTTTGTAATGTTTTACACAAGTCTGTTACAAATATTATTGCGAATCGTTTCAAGCCGGTTTTTCCTAATCTCATCGCTCAGAATCAAGTTAGTTTTAAAGTAGAGAAGCAGATTACTGATAATATTATCATTGCCCAAGAGGTTGATCATTCGATGCGTATTAAAAAAGGGAAGAAAAGCCGGATGGCCATTAAAGTGGACGTGGAGAAAGCCAATAATAAAATTCCATGGGATTTTATTGGAGATATTTTATCGGATATAGGTTTTCCTTCGAATTTATGTAGAATTATAATGGATTGCATAACAACATCTTCCATGCAAATTTTATGGAATGGTAAACCTACGGTTGAATTCTATCCAAAGAAAGGTATTAGACAAGGTTGTCTTATGTCTCCTTATATCTTTGTTCTATGTATGGAGAAATTGGGTCAACTTATTCACCAAAGAGTTGAGGATAAAGTTTGGAGATCAATTGTTCTTGGTAAAAATGGTCCTATTTTTCATTGATGACCTGTTCTTATTTGTAAAGGCGGACTTTGAGCAGGTAAGAATTATAAAGGATGTTCTAAACACTTTTAAAGTTGCCTCGGGACACAAAGTCAATGGGCTTATAACTACCGTTTTCTTCTCCAATAATACTGATTCCAACTATGCTAATAATATTTGCAGTATTCTTGGTTTTACCAGACTGATGATTTGAGGATTTACTTGGGTTTGCCTCTTTTCCACCGGAGAATAATGACAAATACCTTTAAATTCATTGTGAACAAGGTCAAACGAAAAGTGGATAACTGGAATGCTAAGAAGCTTTTTGTAGTAGGATAAGTGACCTTAGCTCGGTTAATTTTGCTATCCATTCCTAATTATTTTATGCAAACTGTGAAAATCCCGATTAGCATTTGTGTAAAAATTGAGAAGATTGTCTGGAATTTTATTTGGGGGAATTTGGAAGCTACTAAAAAACCGTCGCTAGTAAGGTAGGGGGATTGTTGTCAACCTCTACTCAATAGGGGACTAGGAATCTGATGCCTTAAGGAACAAAATGAATCAGTTATGCTTAAGTTAGGATTTAACCTCTTAACTAATGATCAAGTCTTATGGGTAAGAGTTCTTCACTCTAAGTATAAGCTTTTGAAAAAGTGCCCTGAGGATATTTCTAAAGGAAAATGTTCTTTCATTTGGAGGTCTCCTGCTAAGGCTTGGCCCCTTTTGAGTTAATGCCTTCTTTGGTCTGTCGGTGATGGGACTCATATAAAATTTTAGACTGATAATTGGTTAGCAGAGGTGGGTCCTCTCATTAATCATTGTTCGGCTCCCTCCTTAATTTATGATTCTATCACTACTTGTGAGGTTGTGAACATAGAGGATAACTGGAATTGGGAGTATTTGAGGTGTTTTCTGAATGATGATTATTTATCTTATATTGAAGGGATTCTAACTCTGAATTCTCTAGTAGTACTTGATGATGTTATTTCTAGTTGGGCTACTAATGGTAAATTTAATGTCAAAGCAGTTTATGATATACTTATAAAGAATTCGTTAAATCTGCTAGAGACAAAATGGAAGATTGATTGGTCTTTGAATGTTCCACAGCTTGTTCATCATTTTATTTGGTTGGTATTTAAGGGAAGGATTTTCACTAATGAGGAATGCTGTAAGAGAGGTCTTTTAGATGACCCTTCGAGTTAGGTTTGTGGAAGTGTCGAAGAATCATACCTTCATGTGCTTCGAGACTGTTGTAAAGCTAAAAAAAGGTGGAAGCATTTAATTCCCTCGAGGATTTAGGGTCACTTTTTCTCTTATTCTTTAGAGGATAGGTTGTTTGCTAACTTGAAAACTGTATTTGATGTTTTTTTTTTTTCAGAATGTTGATTAGCCATATTTATTTGGGATTTTTTGTTGGAAGATATGGAAATAGAGGAATCTGTGGATGTTCCAAGATTCCCCCTTCAACATAAGCAGTGTGATAGTTTCCTTGTGGTGGTGGGTGAGTTCTACTAAGCAATGGTCGGTCAAATCTGGGGAATGTAATGTGAATGAAATTAAGAATCAGAGTTGGGTTACATCGCCTACTGGTTTCTTTAAACTAAATACAGATGGTGTTCGAAATCTGAATTCGGGCTTTGTTTGGTTGCCAACAGTGGCACGTGATGAGTATAGAGGATGGGTGTGGGGAATAGGAAGGAACATTAGGAGATGTAGTGTGCTACAAGCTGAGCTTTGGGATATTTATGATGGTCTCTAACTAGCATGGGAAGCTAAATGGGTAAATATTATTATTGAGACTAATTGTGCTCTTGCTATTAAAGGTATCTATTGTAATGGTAGAGGACATTCAAGTAGAGATTTGATTTTGTGAATCCAAGAATTGTGCAGTTAGAAGTGGAGAGCACTCTTTAAGCAAATACATAGAGAGGTGATCGTGTTATTTCGTGATAGGTTTTAAATATTTATAATTAATCATTCTTGAAACTAACTATTATCGTAATGTAGGCAAGTGTACCTATCGAACAGTAGTATAGTTTTAGCAAGACCAGATTGTCGAACCCAAAGGAACTAAAAGTACTAGTAATGACTGTCTTTTTATTATCTAGCCTAAGAATAAAGAGGTTTTGTTTTGACTAACTAATTATCTAAACTAAGAATTCACAGAGAATGGAATTGAGGGATTACTTTTGGAAAACGATTGAATTAAGACAATACCTAAGGAAAAATCCACCTAGACTGTACTTGTTATTCTGGCTCCGAATCGGACGATTTATTCATTTAACTTGTTCCGTGGAGATCCCTAAGTTATGTTATTATCCCTATTCAAGACTAATAACATCTAATCTCTAGATTGAATAATTGAGACTTTTCTCTAATTAACACCCTAGGGTTGTATTAACTCGATCTATGGATCCCATTATTAGGTTTCACCCTAATCTGACAAAATCTTGTCACCCTATGTCTAGGCGCGCAAACAACTCCACTTAATTATGACAAATGTACTCTTAGACAGGGTCTATTCCTCCTCTGAATAAGAGTTTATCTTGAATCAATATCCTAGGATATCAAAACAAGAATTAAGAACGCATAATTAAGAACAAGTCAAATATTTTTCATACAATTCAGAAAATAATAACAAGATTCGTCTTAGGTTTCATTCCCCTTAGATATTTAAGGGTTTTAGTTCATGACTAAATAAGAAAACATCCCAGAATAATAAAGAATACAAAACATAAGAAAACCCAAAACTCCTGAAGGGGAAATTGAGGAGAGATCTTCAGTCTTGATGATGAATCCGACTTCTGAGATGGATCAATCGGCTTCCTTAGAGTAATTTCTTACTCCCTCATAGTGTGTCCCTCTTTCTTCCTCTTCTAGGGTGTATTTATAGGCTTTGGAATGCCTAAGAGCCCTCAAAATTAGCCTTTTCCGAATTGGACTCAACTTGGGCTCGACAAGGACACGCCCGTGTACGATTACTTCAGGCCGTGCTCGAGCCTGCCAAATTGACACGGCCGTGTGGTCTGCCCGTGTAAGGAGGTCCAAGTCGTGTTGATTTCGTACTTTGGCCCATTTTCTTCGTTTTTGGCCCGTTTTTTGTTCCTTTCGCTCTCCTATGCTCTCCTAAGTATAAAACATGAAATTAAAGCATTAGGAGCATCGAATTCACCAATTCTAATGGGAAATCATCCATAAAATGCATTAAACATGGGGTA
This sequence comes from Gossypium arboreum, assembly GCF_025698485.1. Lineage (NCBI taxonomy): Eukaryota > Viridiplantae > Streptophyta > Magnoliopsida > Malvales > Malvaceae > Gossypium > Gossypium arboreum. Next base: position 8,137,486 of record NC_069081.1, read on the forward strand.
AAAATATGTATAAATTACGGTTTATCAAATACCCCCACACTTAAGCATTTGCTTGTCCTCAAGCAAAATCCTCAGCTCATAATCAAAATAAATCCTTCTCAACTTATAATCTCTATCGAAAATATCTCAAAATAATCCACAGGTATTCATACATTGAGAATTCAACTTAAAAGAACATTTAGAGTTTCAAACATTCCAAGTTGAGCATTTTATCTTGAAAACATAGGTGTCTCCCCTCATCTAAGTAATTACCTTTGATTCAGAATATCACAGAGTTTCACATCCTCACTAAAGATTCACTCAAATCACTCAAGGTGTTTAAGGACAATAAATGAAGCACTCAATAGTCAATAATGAAAAATTATTACCATAGGCTTGCATGAAAATCAAATCTCCACCACTATAAATTGAGATGATACATCAATCAAAAGTCTTTAAAGGGTTGTAACGAGGCTTGGTTAGGGGGTGTGGTCACAAGCTGAAAGAAACAGTTAGAATCGAGATTGAATTGAAAAATTGCCTAACTAGAAAAATAGCTAGTCATCAATTGCGTACAACAGAGCTTTTCTCAGAATATGGAATTTAACTTCTTTAGCTCAGAAGATTACTACTACTAATATGTATACATGTTTATTTATTTAAGAACAAGTTAAATTACAAAATAGAATGAAACATAGTCAAGCAACTATTTCAATTCAAATCTCGAAAAAAATGGGATCAAATTAATTTAGGGGATTTCAATAATAATGGGTTAAGGTTTAATATTAAGGGTAATACAAGAAATGGCTTGTTAGCTCAACGAGGTTTACTAAGGGTTAATCGTAGAGGTAGGCTTTTCATGGCATGAGTGGGTTAATCCTAAGTGCCTTTCTCATTTTGACATATCAAATCAAATAGTGTGGTCTTGACATGCATAATCAAGCAAGTTATAGAATAACAGTTCAATACTGACGCACTCAAAGCAATAATAAAAGTGAGTATGAAAGAATTAATAGATGCTCAAAAGGCTCAAAAAATCTCACAAGAATTATGGCTTTTTGATGTTTAAAACTTGTGAATTCCAGCTCAAAGTAATACCTAAACTTTGAGGAAACAACCTAAAATTTTAAATTCTTAAAAATCAACTTATCATGCTTGATTCTCTAATGTCTTGTAGTTTAAACAATCAATGCATAAATGCCTATGTTTTAATTCAAGATATATCAATCAAAATCATAAATCAATAAAAATTTATCCTAAATATGATATGAGAGCTTTTCAAGAGAATAAGGCAATCATTCAGGGATTTTTCTGATAATGAACTGAATACCCCCCACACTTAAGATGTACATTGCCTTCAATGTACAAAGATAGATATATAGAAATAAAAATGAGATAGGAGAGAAGTGAAACTTCTTGAGTGATGAATGAATTTCCTTGAACTGGAGTTTTGGAGAAAAATTGGCGTGAGGGTGGAGGAGGATACTCCGGCGATGGTAGAGGTTCATTAGTCCATAAGTCCTGCGCCAAAAGAATATTATATCTGAAGTTGGTTATGGTCGTGGTCGAACAGGACATGACAGTCGTGGAGGACCTTTCCCAGTGGAGTTTCGAGTCCCTAAGTAATAGTGAGCTTTGGAGCTCTTTATAACTGTGATAGAATCAGACACTCTTTTAGGAAATATATAAGGAAGGGTAAGTACTCAATATGAATTAGCCGAAATTAAAAATTGTAAAATAATAATTATATTTCCTAATAAAAATAAGGTGAAAGAAAAATAAAAAATAGTCTTAAAATAAAATAAAAGAAAAAACATAAAATAATAATTAAAAGTTTTTAAACATCTTCATCGCTAAATGGTTCGCGAATTTTGAATTTGGACGTGTCTGACAATTGTCCCATGCCTGTGTTCCTTGGGCATGTTCGTACGCATGGCCGTTTCACACAGCTATGGCTGGCGTTGTTTGCTTCTCCCACGCCGTGTATGCAGGCCCATGCCCGTGTTAATTTAACAGGTTTGCCCACGGTTGCTTGGCACGTACGTGTCACACGCTCGTGCTGTTTTGGCAGGTTCACCCACGGCCATGTCATACGGCCGTGGTGATTTGTCGTAGCCCGTGTTGGGGAAATCTTTGCCCTGTTTCCACACGGTCATAAGTACGCCCGTGTGCTTGGCCTTGTCTGTGTGATAAACCTGTATTCAAGAGCTCTGTTAGTAAGTGAAGTGTTAAACACTAAAATTGAAAGAAGTTAATACAGTTAGTGCTCGGGTTGCCTCTCGAGAAGCATTTTTTATAGTTTAAGCTCGACTTACCTTTCCATTGAATGGTCATGGTGGTTCGAGGAGTTTATACTCCTCATTCTTGCTATCATTCTCATCAAACTAATGTTTTATATGGGTGTTGTTTACCTTAAAAGTGCCGAACTTGGAATGATTTACCTCGACTGTACCGAATGGGAAAATGCTAAGTATAGTAAGAGGGATTTCTTCATTCGGTTTGGTAGTGACAATGTGAGGATCTGCGGCATCTAATAATACTTTATCTCCAACCTTAAGTTGATTTGGGGAGGTATTGAGCTCGTTTTGGAGTAGTGTTGGTTTATCGTGTGTTCTCGGTTTATGCGTCCGCCATTCATCTAGCTCCTTGATTTGTAGCCTTCGATCTTCATGAATAGGTCCTCTACTACTGCTTGAGAATGGCTCATGTACTTCCTTGAGACTCATTTCTTGCAAAGTAGGTTGCACCATATTTTCAGTTTTAGTAGAATGGTTTAGACGATCACCTTCAATTTCCGATGTGTTGCCAGAATTGCGAGCTTGAATGATGATTGTTTTGTCTCCCACATGGAGTGTGAGCTCACCTGTGCGAACATTAATGATCATTTTAGCAGTTGCTAAAAAAGTCCTTCCTAGAATTAAAGGATTTTTGCTATCCTCTTCTATGTTTAGAACAATGAAGTCCACGGAAAATAAAAATTTATCGATTTTAACTAGCACATCTTCAATAATACCCCTAGGAAATCTTATAATTTTATCTGCTAATTGAATGCTCATCCTAGTTTGTTTGGGTTTCCCAAGACCTAATTGTTTGAACATTTTGTAGAGCAGGATGTTAATACTAGCCCCTAAATCAGCTAATGCTTTACTAACATCTAAACTACCAATTAAGCAAGGAATTGTAAAACTCCCTAGATCTTTTAATTTGTTCGGTAGCTTATTTTGCAGAATAGCTGAACACACTGCGTTTAGCTCCACATGCGACGCCTCATCCAACTTCTGCTTATTTGTTAAAAGCTCTTTTAAAAATTTTATTGCGTTTGGCATCTGTGATAGAGCTTCAATAAACGGTAAGTTAATGTGTAATTTTTTTAAGAGTTTAAGGAATTTACCAAATTGTTCATCTGAGTGGTTTTTCCTTGTCGTGTTGGGGGTATGGTACACGAGGTTTATATTCGACATTCACTGATTTGTTTTTATTATAACCTACCTTACCTTGACCTTTGCTTACCACAGTTTCTTGCCTTGGTCCTGGTCCAGGCTCAACGACTCCTTCTTCATCTTGAATATTAATTGCATTGAGCTGTTCCCTTGGGTTGGGTTCAGTATTACTTGGCAAGTTACCTTATGGTCGTTCGGAGATTAGTTTAGAAAGCTGGCCTATCTGAGTTTCGAGCCATTGGATTGACTCTTGTTAATTTTTAAGTGCTGTTTTGGTGTTCTGAAAATAGGTTTCTGACACCGATATAAACTTTGAGAGCATCTCTTCAAGGTTCGGCTTCTTTTCCTGTTGGTAGGGTAGTTGTTGGTAGCCTGGAGGAGGTCTCTAATTTCCTTGGCCTCCCCATGAGAAATTTGGGTGGTTCCTCCAACCTGCATTGTAAGTGTTACTATATAGATTGTTTTGATATTGAGAATTATTACCCATGTAATTTAATTGCTCGTTATCCATGTTGTGGCCATAAGGCTGGTATTCCGAATGGCTTGTTCCACCTCCGCTTGCTTCGCACTGCATTACTGGGTGAACCTATGAAGAACTAAGAAAACCATCAATTTTTTATTCAAGAGTTCTACCTGATTAGAGAGCATGTTGACCGAATCGACGTTATAAAAACCGGCTATTTTTGTTGGCTTTGTCTTCATGACTTGCCACTGATAGTTATTCAGTGACATCTCTTCTATAAACTCATAAGCATTTTCAGGTGTTTTATTATTGATGGTTCCGCCAGCAACTGCGTCAACCATTTGCCGAGTCGAAGGATTCAGGCCATTATGAAACGTTTGAACCTGAAGCCAAAGCGGTAACCCATGGTGAGGGCACCTTCTCTGTAAGTCCTTGTATCTCTTCCATGCATCGTAAAGAGTTTCTAAGTCCATCTGCACAAACGAAGAGATATCGTTACGTAATTTGGCTGTTTTAGCCGACGGGAAATATTTTGATAGAAATTTTTCTGTCATTTGTTCCCAAGTAGTGATTGACCCTCGTGGTAATGAGTTCAACCACTGTTTAGCTTTGTTCCTCAAAGCAAAAGGGAATAACCGAAGATGAATGACATCATCAGAAACACCATTAATTTTAAATGTATCCCATAGTTCCAAGAAGCTTGCTAGGTGAGCGTTGGGATCCTCATCCTGCAAACCATCAAACTGAACAAATTACTGTATCATTTGAATAGTGTTAGGTTTTAGTTCAAAAGTATTTATAGCTACAGCAGGTCTAACTATGCTCGATTCAGTTCCTGTTAAAGAAGGTTTAGCATAATCATACATAGTGCGTGGAGTAGGATTTTGATTAATTACAATTACAGGAGGTAGCTGATTGTCTTGGTTTTCAGCCATCTCTTCGGTTGGGGGTTGAGTATCGTCCTCTTGCTCGTTCTCTGTGTATCTTAAGCTTTGCCTTATTTCTCTTTGGTTTCTGTGAACTGTGTGATCGATTTCTTTGTCAAAAAGTAGTGGTCCTGACGGGTTTCTTCTAGTCATAAACTATAAAAACCTGCCAAGAGAAAGAAAAAGTAAATTAATAAATAATAATAAAAAAATTAAATTAAATTGTAAGAAATATAAATGGCTAAAGTAATAAAAATTGAGCGTTCTTAATATCTTAGTTCCCCGACAACGGCGCCAAAAACTTGATCGCGTTATTTCGTTATAGGTTTTAAATATTTACAATTAATCGTTCTTGAAACTAACTATTATCGCGATGTAGGCAAGTGTACCTATCGAACAGTAGTATAGTTTTAGCAAGACCAGATTGTCGAACCCAAAGGAACTAAAAGTACTAGCAATGACTGTCTTTTTATTATCTAGGCTAAGAATAAAGAGGTTTTGTTTTGACTAACTAATTATCTAAACTAAGAATTCACAGAGAATGGAATTGGGGGGTTACTTTTGGAAAATGATTGAATTAAGACAATACCTAAGGAAAAATCCACCTAGACTGTACTTGTTGTTCTGGCTCCGAATCGGACGATTTATTCATTTAACTTATTCTGTGGAGATCCCTAAGTTATGTTATTATCCCTATTCAAGACTAATAACGTCTAATCCTTAGATTGAATAATTGAGACTTTTCTCTAATTAACACCCTAGGGTTGCATTAACTCGATCTATGGATCCCCTTATTAGGTTTCACCCTAATCCGACAAAATCTTGTTACCCTATGTCTAAGTGCGCAAACAACTCCACTTAATTATGACAAATGTACTCTTAGACAGGGTCTATTCCTCATCTGAATAAGAGCTTATCTTGAATCAATATCCTGGGATATCAAAACAAGAATTAAGAACACATAATTAAGAACGAGTCAAATATTTATCATACAATTCAGAAAATAATAACAAGATTCGTCTTAGGTTTCATTCCCCTTAGATATTTAGGGGTTTTAGTTCATGACTAAATAAGAAAACATCTCAGAATAATAAAGAATACAAAACATAAAGAAAACCCAAAACTTTTGAAGGGGAAATTGAAGAGGGATCTTCAGTCTTGATGATGAATCCAGCTTCTGAGATGGATCAATCGGCTTCCTTGGAGTAATTTCTTACTCCCTCCCTGTGTGTCCCTCTTTCTTCCTCCTTTAGGGTGTATTTATAAGCTTTGGAATGACTAAGAGCCCTCAAAATTAGCCTTTTCCAAATTGGACTCAACTTGGGCTCGGCAGGGACACGCTCGTGTACGATTACTTCAGGCCGTGCTCGAGCCTGCCAAATTGACACGGCCATGTGGTCTGCCCGTATGAGGAGTCCAGGTCGTGTTGATTTCGTACTTTGGCCCATTTTCTCCATTTTTGGCCCGTTTCTTGTTCCTTTCGCTCTCCTATGCTCTCCTAAGTATTAAACATGAAATTAAAGCATTAGGAGCATCGAATTCACCTATTCTAATGGGAAATCATCCATAAAATACGTTAAATATGGGGTAAAAATATGTATAAATTACGTTTTATCAAGAGGTGAACTTTGCGGACACGTTAGCTAATTTGAGCAAATGTTTTCACATTGGTGCAAGAGTTTTTCATGTTGCAACTCTTTTGGTTGATGATAAGATACGGATGGACAGATGTGCTCTGCTATCCAACCTTGATTCTACCATTAGTTCGTAATTGATGTTTTTTATATATTGTTACAAAAAAAATGAAATTAGTGGTATTTTTTGGCATAATTGCAAAAAATACCCTCAATGTTTGGGGGGTTTAGTTTTGTGCCCTTGACCTTTTTTTTATTGACACCCTCAATGTTACAATTTTTTTAGAAACTAGCTCAATTTTAATAGTAAACGTAAGTTGACAGTAAGTCAAACGACAGGTCAACAAAATAGCTTATATGGCATGCCACATAAGCACGATGTTATAGATGATGTCATCAAAACAATTTTTTTCATTTTTTCCATATTATTTCTTCTTCTTCTTCTCTCTTTCTCTCTTCCCATATAAAATATTTTTTCTCAATGCTATCCCAGATTTTCTCTTTCCAAACACCCAAATTCGGATTATCTTATTTAGAAACATGATTCGAAATTGAGAAGCATGTGACTAACCAAGAAAACACAATATTACAATCTTACAACAAAGAAAACATGATTTGGATTATCTACCCTGTCAAACCAGCTAACCAAGAAGACACAATATTACAACAAGATCCTAATATTATCCAATTTTTACAAGAAATTGACTTCTTTGGATAAGCTGCAGGCAATCAAAACTTCACAATAACAGGAGACCAAACTTTCTGACTTGCCAAGGAGCAGAGTTGACGAATTGAAATGGTTTCAGCATATGTATAAGGGCATTATCACCATTAGAGTCCCTGCAAATTACTACAGTATCAAATTATGCATCACAATTAAGCTTTAATCAAAGGCGAATGAGGTTTTTGCCAATTTAGTGAATATGTTTCGTCACTTCCAGCCCTAGAAAGAGGTAGAGAGATCCTTGTTCACACAACTCAAAAACTCCTGGGAATGTTCTAAAAAACAAAACAATTTTTGGCCTTCCATAAAGGCCAACCGCACAAACCAAACAAGCTCCTTCAAATCCATAGAGACAAACATAGCAATAAGGTTTGCAACATCATCCCCAACATTTCTTAAAACTAGATAAGCCTCCTCGTCTTGTTCTGTAATTGAACTTCAAATTGAGAAAAAATAGTATGTGTTCCAACAATCCCGAATCATGCTCACATTTTTTTTTCTCAATGCTTTCCCAATTTTTTTTCTCAATGCTGAATTTGGAGGTTAAAGTTGGTAGATCTAGCTAAATTAGTACAAAATGGGATGTGTGATTGGCTAGGTTTTTGTTAAAACACTAGGAAGTTAGCTTCTTTTTGTTGTATGGATTCGTTTTATTTTGTTTGTTTGGTAGGAAAAATGAAGAAAATGGTGAGAAAACTGAAGAAAATGGATTCCATTAGTTTGCATGCCCTTTTGGATGTTTGTTATATGTCATTTCATTAACAAAGATGTGTTGATGAGAAAAGAAACTAATAACTCATGGAGACATTGAGAAAACCTAGAAAGAGAGAAAAAACTAAAGATGCATTTGAAAAGAGAGAAAATTTGGGAAAACATTGAGAAAAAAATAGTTTAAAGTGGAAAAGAGAAAGAGAGAAGAAGAAAGATGAAAAAAATTTGTTTTGATGATGTCATCTACGAGATCGTGCTTATGAGGCATGCCACATAGGCTATTTCGTTGACTTACTATTTGACTGACAGTCAACTCATGTTTACCATTAAAATTGGGCTGATTTCTGAAAAAATCGTAACATTAAGGGTACCAATAAAAAAAAGGTCAATGGCATAAAACCAAAAACCCTCCAAACGTTAAGGATATTTTTTGGAATTATACCTTTTTTTTTAAGAATTGATATTTTAAATTTTAAAATTTAAATTTTATGATATGTTTATTTTTTAAAAAAATCATGTAAAAATATATATAAAAAACTTTATTAAATTTAATATGAATTATATCAAATTTAGTTTTGTCAAGTTGTCATGTTGACTCACCTAAAAAATTAATTTTGGGCTGATTTTTCTAAATCACAAATTTTTTGTATAATAATTTATTAACTTTATAAAAAATTATTTTATCTATTTATTTAATTTTTATTTTTTTCAATTTTATTATTTATCAAATCACTCAAAATTAATGAAAAAATACTCATTAACTTTATGACATGACATTCACGTGTATATCACATTAGCAATTAAATAATTTTTAAAAATAGAAAATATTTTAAAAGATATATTTTTTTATAATTTTAATAAATTTTAAATTTTATAATAAATTTTTGAATTTTTAAAATTTAAAATTAAATCTTCTTGACGTGACATCCATATGTATGCCCTATCAAGAAAGTTAGTAAACATTAACATTTTTATCTATTTTGGGGTGATTCAACAAATAACGTAAGTTTAAAAGTTAAATGAAATAAAAAATTAAATAAAAACTAAAATGATAATTTTGTAAAGTTTTTGGGTAAAATAAGTTATTATATTTTTTTTTCCCAAAGAGCGATGCATCCATTTTAGTTAAAGAAACTGGCCTTGTTCAGTGAACCAACTGTAGCCACAGACTTTTCTTAGTAAATAAAGGTCTATTTTAATTAATGTTTCACGTTTGTTTATTATTACCTCTTTTAACTTTCGCTATCATAAATATAATATATTTACAAATGTAATAACCAAAAAAAATATATTCGAATAACTATAATATAAAATTAAATTAATATAATTATATCAATATTTAAGAACTTATACCTATCTCCTTCATTAGCTCATATTTGCTAAATATAAATATAATAGAATCTGATGCTATTTTGAATATACTATTTATTTTCTTCTACCAAATCTATATTATCTATCTATATTATTATAAACCTCTTTATTAAGTTGGGGTTCCCACCAATTGGGTTCCAACTCCCGTAGGAAATTATCAAAAATATTTTATTTTTAAATTAATTTGTATGATTATATGGATATTTTTGGATTTAAATTTTTTATAAATTAATAAAAAATATTTATAATGAAATTTGAATTAAAAACACTATGTATATAAATATTTTTTCTTTTACCATTTGACCTAAAATAATTTTTATTTTTATATGAATTTTTAATAAATATATTTGTTATTTATTTTATATTTATACTTACTATTATTTAAGTTTCTAATTAAGTGGGTGTCACGAGTCAATTGGACAACAACCCAATTAGGAAAATTACAAAATATTTTTCATACTTAAAATAAGTTATTCATTTGAGGATATTTTAGTATTTTTATAAAAACATACATATTGTGGGATTTGAACTCATGCTAATTACATTGGTAAAACATTAATTTACCACTTAACTAAAAGTTTTATTTTAATTTATTATACATTTTAATTTTATTATGCACATTTTGTTACATCACTTTATTACCTCTATCAATTGTATATCTATCTCTATACTATTATTTAAGGCCTTGACTAAGTTGGTGTCATGAGTCAACTGAGCACTCAATTACAAAAATTACAAAAATATCCTTTCATATTTAAAATAAGTTATATTATTTCAGTGTCCTTTATTTTTATTTAAAAATTAACAAAATATGCATGTTTTGATGTTTGAACCCACACAAATTGTATTGGTATATTATCATAAAAAATTGTAACGACCCGATTTCTAGTGGTGCCAAAAATTACAGGTTCAGGATCCTATTTCCGCAAACTGAGCCCGTAAATATTTAATAAAGGTAGTTACAGATTTATTATATATATGAATTGAATTTTGGGTAGGTAACTTAGCCAAATTAGTAATTAATTAAGGTTCAGGGATTAAATTGTAAAGTCCAATTGCTATAAATTTTTAATTAAAAATGACTTAAGGTCTAAAATAAAAATTAGACCATGTCAAGGTGGGTGTTACTGGTTGGTGATGCTAATAGTGGATTGATTAAATAGATTAAAGTTAATTAAATTGTAATGACCTGAAAGTTAGTGGTATCAAAAAATGAGGTTTCAGAACCCTATTTTCGATGTTCGAGTCCGTAAATATTAAATAGGTAAGTATAAAAATATATTAAAGTTTTGTTCTTTTAAATTTATCGAATTTAAGGAATAATGACTAAATTATAAAAGTTCGCAACTATAGATTTATATTTGAGCCAAAGGTTTAAGGATTTATAAAACAATTAAACCAAGGTCAAAAATGGCAAATATACCATTTTAGAATTATAGTGGACGGTTTGGTAGGTTATTATGATATAATAATATTAAAATTATAATTAAAATAATATAAAGTATAAAATAATTATAATAAAACAAATAAAAGTTAGAAAGTATAAAATAATTGTAATAAAATAAATAAAAGTTAGAAAGATGAATTCATCTTTCTTATTCCACCGAAAACAAAAGAAAATACCTAAGGAAGCCATTGTTTTAAGCTTCAAAACTTTCTATCTATGGTAAGTGATTTGAAGTTCTTTCCTTGTAATTTTTATGTTTTTAAGGTCTTGAGAGCTTGATTTAGTTAGCTCGTGTACTAGTTAAAGTTTTCATTGTTTAATACTTAATGAAATTTATGTTAATTTGTTAGATTTTAATCTTAGTTATGAAAAAAAAGGACTAGTTTGTAAAGTTTAATTGCTAGTTTCTTAACATAGGGACTAAGGTGCATAAATTTCAAATTTGGTGTAATATTTCTATAATATTGGTCAGTAGAGAGCCTTAGAAGGATGTAATTGAGATTAGTTTTGAAATTGGGGCTCAAATTTGAAAGATATTGCAATTTTGGTTTTAAGGATTGAATTGAATAAAATGTAAAAATTTAGGGGTATTTAAAATTAAAATTTATTTGACATATGAATATAATTGGATGATATAAGATGTTTGGAATTGATAAATTGAATTGAATAATTGTATAGATTGAAAATTGGACCAAATAAAAAATAATCGGGGTAAAGGCAAAGTTATCAGTTAGTTCTTGCAGTTCAACTTGTTTGTTGATTTAACCAGGTAATTCATATGGTATGATTTTATTTAAATTTTTATATACTTTAATTATGAATTTATGTATGTTCAATAATAATTTGAATTGTTTGCAACTTGGTACAAAAGGTGAGATATGAACTAAATCATAAAGAAATGATAAATTGAATATTATGAATAGTAATTTGAGATGTTTAATGAATTAATAGCTAATTATAATTGATCGAATCATATTGGTGTGAATTTTGTTGATTATAGAGATGAGGGACTAAATTGAATAATTTACAAAATATGGATGACCTTGTAATTGAATGTGAATTGATAGAATTTGATATTATATTATTGAATTATTATTCGTAACTAAAGACTATGCAAGATTGTTGAAAGGGAAAGGAAAGGCACGAGACGACGACGAGTAATGCAAGCTTTTGGTTTGTATTTCTATGACCTGAAACTAATTTAGTTACTAAACTTTCATGATATAATGTATTATACAATATTGTTGTAAGATAATAATAATTATTGAGTGAAATGTTATGGTTGGAACTGAATATTGAAATAGGGGCTAAATTGAATAGAGTAGAAGGTTGCATGACTTAATTAACACAGTAAATTAGTACGAAATTGAGTTGAAATATGTTATATTACATGACGAATTGATGAATTGAGAATGATGGGGGGTGTGAATTGAATTGTGTGATGATATTGCAAATTGGTTACTTTATGAAATGTACAGGTCTATACTTTGGGTTAACCGATGATACACTATAATGCCAATTTGAGATGCAGATTGACTAATTCGAGTATTCAACTTAAAAATTTGAGTAAGGTTAATTGGATTATATTAATGTGTTTTGTAATTAAAGGCATACGAAATGTTATAGTCATATGATAGAGTATGTTAACCAAATTAAACCAAGCTTAGGGGTTCGAAATAGATTCAAACGAGCTGGAAGACTCTAGAAACAAGTGATTGAAGTGATATTAGAAGTGGTTGTTTGAAATATTGTTATTATAAGTATAACGAAATGTCTATATGGATGGTATTGAAGTGAGATGAATTGGTGTTAATTTTGTATTGAGAATGTAAAGCTTGATAACTTTAAGTTATAAGTATATAATAGATATATGTGTAACACTCCAAACCTAATCCTTAAGGAGGATCCAAGAATGGCACGTCACTACTTGAACATTTTTTCATTAAAAATCGTAACTAGTGTGCACATCATAAAGATACAATTTAAGGGAATATGAATTGTAAAACATTCTCCATTCAAAGATAATGAGATTATACATTTTCAAAGATAGAGAAATTTCACTGAAATTTTTTCATAGGAGTTGCAATTCTTAAGCATAATTTTAAATACATAGATCGATCTTCAAAATAAATCATCTAGATACCACCCCTATGCCATGCATAATACAAAATATTATAAGTCTCATGGCAACGCTAGTCTTTTGGTGTAGTTTTCAGATCTTTTACTTCGTCAGTAAGCCTAAGAAGGAAAGGTAATTGAATAAGTTTAAAGAACTTAGTGAGTTCCAGAGTAGACATTTTAGAGAACACATGAAATTCAAATGAACCTTTCCAACTTGACAAGTCATACAGTTAGCCAGTTGGCAAATACCAAACACAAATAGACTATACATTAGGCACTATTCCTTGGCATATACATACTACACCCATGCAACCATACAAGCACCCTTCTTCGTGTTAGCCATGCCCAAGTCCATGATCAAGCCATATGATTCATTTTATTCTTTTCATTCGTCTGCCGTGATTTGCCAATTTGGTTTGCAATAATTCTTGCCCTAGTAGAGGCTACATGATCCTTTTCATGTATCACGATTTGCAAGTTCAATGCTCATTTCATTGAAGGCAACACCATGAATTAATTTCCATTTTCCATCCAAGTGGATCTTATCAGAAGCAAGAGGGTAGTGGCTTAATCATGAAGAAAGGTTCTTACTTCATTTACATAGACAAACCAAACCATACTAGTAACTCCATACATTCACCACTCATGTGCAAACGCAACATCTTTTCATAATACAAACACTTACCTTATGAAAACATAAACACAGGCATTTCAAATACTTGGAAGTAAAAAACAACTCACCAAAAAGTGTAGCAAGTTCAAATAGCAAGAATTTTGTCCTTATCATGAGAACCTTCAGAAAGGTCTAATCCTAGACATGGACCTTCTCATTACGACACTTCTCACAATAATCAAATAACCCAAATAAGTTAATAGAACAATACAGCACATGTATTTTCTCATTACCACACTTCTTATTTTTTAATCGATTAACTATGGATCATCTCATATATATATCACAATTATAACATTACATAATATAAATATTATAAACAATTATAAAACAAATATATAAGGAGATATGTAATTAAAATAAAATTGCCAACTAATGTTTTCATGGTTCTATTTCTAGAAAATAAATGAAAAAAATAAAATTACATAGCTTTTTGCCACAAGGCATTCCTTGGGTCTTCAACCGCCATCGCTCCATCTTCTCCTCGTCAAGGACATTTTTTGAAAAAATTACACTTAAGTCCTATGTCTATTTCCGGCTCATAAGAATTCTATGAATTAAAAAAAAAAGTCATACGTGGAGATGATAGTCTATGATCTATTTCCTAGGAACCACAATCTTGACAAAAAAAAATTATATAACAAATATATAATATCTCGTCCATTCTTATAAATAACTCAAAACATGCACAAGACCTAAAGAATGCCACTTTCTATGTAATCAAATCATTCAAGAATAAGAAATTTATTTTGATTATCTGTTTATACTTATAGGTAGAGCAAAACCTGGTTCTGATACCAATTGTTGGAAAATCAAGTTTGGAAAATGCAGTGGAAAATAAATTTATGGAAAAACCAGAGTTAATTTTTTTCCAAAATAAGAACTTGGTTGTGATATCTAAACTAATAAACACTTAGTCAAAATTGTACCTTTTCGATTCATCTAGGATAAACGTTTTGATCGAGTAGTCTTCTTCGCTATCCTCAAGCTTACGTCTATCGAGTGTGGGTTTGTTTTGAATCAGAAAATCTTTCACAAAAATTATTAGTAAGGTAATTTTGCAATTTCTCTAAACTTTTAGGTTAAGTTGTAAATGAGAAAAATATCTTTAGAAATTTTTTGTAATAATTTCTTCAGAGAATTTTCTCTTTACAAATTTCTCTTGAATTCAAGTGTGTGTAAATAATGACCCAATACTCTCTTTATATAGAGAGAGTTTAGAGAGTTCAACTATAATTAAACTCAATAACTTTAATATTAAATTAATATAAATATTAGATTAAATTTAATATTAAATCTTATTTAATTAATAGAATATTATCTACAAGATAAACATTAAATTAAATTTAATATTAAGATAATCACTTTAATATTAAATTAATAAAATACTATTAAGATAAACATTAAATTAAATTAAATATGAAATCTATTAAAATAATATTATTTTTTAAATAGTTAATCTAAAATTAAATTCTTTGATAGAGTCCCAGTAGAAGTGTAATTCTTTCACTGCTCAACCAAAGAAGACCCACTGCTGCTGCTGTCACCAGCTCCCCAAACTAGTTCGATTTTCACCGGTTCGGTCTAAGCTAGTAATGGCCCGATTAATCTGGTCTAGCCACCAGTTAGACCGTCAACTCAGTTTTACATACCAGACCCAATTCGACCATTTTTTGGGTCTTGATCTCGGTTTTGAACTCTTGGGCCCAATTTATGATCTCAAATCTAATTTTCAAGTTTAATTACCTATTGGCTAATTGTCTGACTTAAAAATTAATTTTCAAAAATATCATATTAATTTTAATTAATTTGATTAATTTAATTTTACCTGATCAAAATTAATTTTTCCCAAAAATCACTTAAATTTTCCAAATTAATTTTTTAAGAAATTATTTAATCAAATTCTCTAATTGAACAATTCTTACGACTGCCTAATTTATTTCCACATTGAATAAATTGACTCAATTAAATTATTTCCAAAATCGTAGAATTTTCTTATAATTCAAATGCAGTTCGATTGAGCTTTTGTTGAGTTAGCGGAAGGACAAATCGAACATATACAATTAGGTTGTAGTAATTGCAATTATATCCAGAAGCATCGTTTCAATAATTTGAAATTACTTAATTATGGAGTTAGTTCACAAGAAGTACCATGATTGAAAACTCCTTATTATATACTTTTTACGGAAGTAATTCATCTAGGTGCTTTGTCCAATGACCTTGTCATGTGTGTGTTACCTTCATATGATATCCTTGATTCCTTTGAGTTAAATTTGTTCACTCAATACAATCTTATTTTTTCCCATTGTCACCATTGTGTCTTCTTAATGATTAATATGGTCACTGTAAACAAATGACTGTAATAAATTGCTCGTTCAAGAACGAGCAACCCATGGTCACGTTCCATATTTATCAATCCACACAATGTCAATGAGATGATATCTTTAACTTTTTAATTGAGTTATGAATTCCATTATTGCTAGTAAAGCCATGCCCTACACAAGTTATGTACCCAACATACCTGCTATCAACTCGATCATCTTTAGAGCATAAGCCTCCATTTATATCAAAGCACATGAGTTACATATGCATGGTCAGTGACTAACTCAGGATTTAGGTAAATCACAACATGAATGTTACAAATGAACCAATTCACAAATGAATTAATGTCACAACATGAGTTTCATTGTAACACCCAGGATTTTGGGGTTAGAAGTTTTGTGATTTGTAGGTAGGGTCAGTGGTTGGATCGGACAATTGGGTTTGTTGCTGTGTTTTATGTCAGAATGGGTCTGCTGGTCTGGTGGTTTGTTGTGTGTTAATTTGCCTCTAGGTTCTGGGTTTGAATCTTCGTGTGTGTTTATGGAAGTAATTTTATTTTAGATATTTATGTATTTTTGTTTTTATCTTATGTATTTATTTATTTATCTTATTTTAGTTAGTGAATTAAAAAAAGATTTTAAACACGTTCTTTTCTCCCTCTCTAACACGTTTGTTTTTCTTTTTATCTTCCCCCATTCTCCTTTTTGTTTTCTTGGTGGTTTTGGTTTTGGGAGTCATTTTAGTTTGTTCTTCTTATTTTCTTTCCGATTTCACATGTCATTGCCTCACATTTCCGTCTAATAGAAGTTTGAATTGGGTAAGTGTCATCTTTTGGTATGTTTTTCTGTGACTTTCAAATTAAATTAGTTGAGTTCTTAGATTAGTTGTTTGTGGAATTAAGATTTCAATCAGGTAAGTGGTAACGTCCAATCCGTTCGGGGGCTTTGGTTCGTGAAATTAGGTGTGGGTTCGGTAACTCTTTCTTTTCATTGTTGAAATTTTGATTTAGTTTAGTGAAATTTGACATATTTGGTATATCTTTGAAAAATTATCGTTCAAAGTGTCAATTGTTGAGGTTTTGCTTGAAATATTGTGGGTTTTTGGTGTGTTATTAGGTTAACAGTAGTTAGGTAGCATTTTGAGAGCAAAGGCACGTTCTGCAGTGAGTTTTGTTATGGTTTTGTGACCACACAGGTGGCCACATGGACGATTGGGAATTAGGGCTTTAGGGTCAATTTTGGTGCCACACGGGCATGTGTCCCCACACTGGTCTGTGAGCTCTCCACACAGTCATGTCTGCTCTGCTTTTAATTTTTAGCACTTTTGGACAGTAAGTTACACGGGTTGTCCATATAGGTGTGTAGCCCCTCTACACGGGCATGTGTAACCTTCACATGGGCGTGTAGACCTCCACATGGCCTGGGCATTTTCCATACAGCCGGGGCACACTGCCGTGTGGCCTTATGTCACCAAATTGTGTACTGTATCTATTTTTGATCTGACTATGATTCTGTATGTTCCGATCCTTGGCTATGTCTTTGTAATGGAGGTCGGGACTCTTTTTCGGCCTGGACTTGTACGTTATTTTCAATCATAGATCTAATTAAGCGATTTAGTTGAATGTTAATTGATGTTATGTTATATTTGATTCTGATTCTGGGCATTTCAATGTGTGCATTTTCGATTCCGTACTTTGTTTCTGTAAGTTTGTCTTCAAATGATGTGCATTTTGCATTTACATTAATATTTTTGGGTTGGTTGTGAAGAGAAGGGAGTCTGATCTGTTTTGGCAGTTTTAACTACAATTTGTCTGTATAGCGGTTTACCGCATAGTATGACATATATGTCAGCTTTGCTGCATATTAACATTTGAGTGGCTTAGTCCACATACTTGGTGTGTAGGGTTGGATGGGCCTTTCGAGGTCCTATGTGGTGTGCATGGTTGGATAAGCTTAATTAGCTCATTTTTGGGTGTAATTGGGGGACAGAGAAGTGTTTGGCTGGTTGGGTGGGATTTTTTTTACTTGTTGCATTCATTCCGCATTCTGTTTGTCTGTCTAATTGTGAGACTAACTGTTTATAAATTGAGATGTTTCAGTACTGGCACGTTTGATTTGTTTGTGAAGACTATTCGTATATTGGATTGCCATTGAGCTTTTTTTTTTATTTGTGACATTTTGGTGTTCATTTATCTATCGTTTTCAAACTCATACTGAGCTCGTGTAGCTCACCCCCTTAGTTTATTCTTTCACAGGTACACTCGTTTTCTATAGTTGGACTTGGCACGCTAGAGTTCTTGGAGTGACATGTTTTAAGTAGGACTAATAAACGGACTTTTTAGATTTTTAAATTTGTGAACTATTTTGGACTGTAAATAACTATAAAGACAGTGGTACAATCTAATTTTGGATTTTCGTAAGTAGTTTTGTTTTGATTCCTAGAAACTTCGAAACTTTATTTCTGAGCTCTTTCAACTTGACTTGAACTCTCTGTTTTGAATCCTAAAAGGGCTAACTCGTTTAGTTCAATTTTAATAACTGTGTTTGAATAAGATTTTAACAACTTATTTTTAAAATTGTTTCAGATCACTTCGGTGATCAATGGGACCTCCGAAATTCGGTCTAAACTCCTAGGCCGGGTTTTGGGGAGTTACATTCACACATCATTCTAATGCATCATTCTGCTAATAAATACATCTCCGTCTCTACACGTGAAGTCAACTGCTCCAATTGCCAAGACTAACCAACCCTTCAATTCATATTGTAGACGACATAATAATCCTTATCAGTATTTGAATCAAATGCTCACTTTGATTCTTTTACAAGATTATAGACTCATTTAGATTATCTACTGAAGCAAGTTGTCTTTCTCAAATTGTAAACGTTCTTACAATGCCACATATCATCAGTTTGAACATAGGCAATCAATGAGCTAATATTTGCTTGTCACAATTTCATTATGCATGCAAAATAAGAAAGACAAAAAAACAAAAGACATAGCAGTGAAATATCAAATTTATTTATTCATTGTTCAAATACATAGAAAGCAATTGCATGTTTACTAGAATATGGTCATGTTTCCCAACAGTACCAACTTTCCTTTGCATAATACTTATCATTTAGCGAAGTTAGTCATGGATGATAGAAAATTGAGTGTGAATTTGGGTGTACCCAGACTGTATCTGTTAGATTTTGATCCTTATTGACTGCATCTCCCCCTCTATTTTATTCAATCTATGACTACATACAATATGGTCATTCACCATAAGCCTTTCAGGATATTTTTGCATATGTGGAGGTCGGTAAGGAAGGTTCTGCAGATTTTGATTAAAATTACCCTTCATTGGTTTTGGCCCCATTTCAAATTTCGATGGTCCTTTTAACCCGGGTTATAACTATTGTAATAAGGATTTCCACTCTTATTCCCCAAAGAATTCACCTCTTTAAGTTGGTTCCTAGAATATTGGCCACTGTTACTATAACACCCCTAACTCGTCTCCGTTGCTAGATTAAGGTTATGGGATATTATGATAATTAACAAGACCGATAATATAGTGACACAATTCAAAGATTAATTTAAACATCATAAATTATTAAACAATCATCATTTGTAGCATACATTCAAAAACAAGACTTCAATTGAGCCTACAGTGTAACACCCTTAACCTGTATCTGTCGCTAGAATAAGGTTACAAAGCATTACCGAACAAATGAAACAGTAAACCATTCAATTCATACATCATACAAAAATTATCTAATTACATTCAAATACATTCATAACGTCCCTTAATCGAGCCTTCAAGGCCCCCAAATACTATAGAAACAGTCCAGGACTAAGTTAGAAACATTTGGAAAGTTTAGGAAAATGTTGAAAAATTTGGACTGTAAGGGTCACATGGTCGTGTGACCAGGCTGTGTAACATACAAAATAGGGACACACGGCTATGTCCTAGCCCGTTTTCGTGCCCGTGTAACTCACTGGCTTGGGTCATATGACCAAGCCACATGCCCGTGTGCCAGGCCATGTAACTCTCGAAATGACTTTACACGTGTGCCAGGTTGTGTGCTAGGCTATGTAAATTTTGAAAATCAACCATTAACAACCTACAAGGGACACATGGCCGTGTGGACAAGAAATATGCCAAAATCCAGCCTTTTCTTTGACCTAATTTCAACAAGTACTTACAAGACAAATAAACTTATGATCAAGGCACCAAAACATGCCAAAATGTGCATAATAAGACCATTTCAATATACCATAAGTCCATTCAACCAATATGCCATTTAGGAACCTCAATCACAACCAAGCATTCATACTTAATTTTGCATCAAAATGATCATCTTTCATCCAAACAATCTTAACTAAATTCCATCTTAACACATAAGCTAATTGATCACATTTCAACCATGCCCACACATACCACTTTGGCCATTTAAACCATGCATCAATTTAGCAATAAAAACACCAACCATCAAGACATCAAATGCCAAAAGCACACCATCCATATTAACATATTTACAAGCCAAACATAACAACTAGTTCATCAAACACAAGTCCACCTATACATGCCATTATAACCTTGATCAAGACATCAAAAACTATCGATAAAATCATTGGATAGTGTGATATGTCTCAGATGAGCTTCCAAACTGGTTGAGCTTCTGATAATCTGAAAAGTAAAGGAAAAATAACTACGTAAGCAATGAATGCTTAGTAAGCTCGTATAAACCTAAACCAATTCCACAAAGTTTATCAAACTTTTTTTAACCATCAACTCATAAGTGAGTAAGTTCATCAATATCACATATATTTTTCATTCCTAACATAATAGGTTTTGTAAAACATATTACTCAATCACTAACCTTTTCATAAAATTATGAACCACTCTATTTACTTTCTTACCATTCCATTTACTTACTTTCTATTTCATTTACTTATCATAAACTTAAATAACAACATCAATTCACTAATTAGGGTATTTTTTCATGAACTAGGTAAAATCATCCATAGCATACGTAAGTTTCTCACATTTAAGTACATCATTCAACTTATCAATCCCTTTTTCATCATATTACATCTCAACTCTAAACTTATCGTTTCGTTGCCTTTTCTTACCTATTTCATTTGCATAATACAAGAAATAAGCATAAACATCACCCACATGATAAACCATTTTATTAGAAAATACATACTTTGATTTTTACCACCCTTTCATGAACATAAGCATATTTCCATTTGGACACTTACCATTTAAATGCATAACTTTAAAAGTAAAAATAATACAATTCAACCAATAGTTAAGCACAAGCCTAAGCATCATTAAAAAGACATGTTAGTGCATCAATTCATAATTCACTTGAATTAACATAAGTAATTAAACATGAATAACCTCACTTGAAATAATGAATTTTATGAACATAGACATACCTTTATTTAACATTTTCTTTTCATTCCTTTTTCATAGTTTTCATGATATAAATCACTTGAATACTCAATTGAATAACAAATTCATCAAATTCATAAAAAAAATTACCTTACCAAAATTTCAATTTGAAGAACGACTTACAGATAAGAGTACATCATTAGATCAACTAAACAAACCAGACAAAAGCTCATAAGAGCTAATCCAACTAAAACACACCAAACAGAAGCTCAAAAGAGCTAATCCAACCAAAACACACCATACAGAAGCTCATAAGAGCTAATCCAACTGAAACATGCTAGACAGAATCTCATAAGAGCTAATCCAATCAAAGCACACTAGATAGAAACTCATAAGAGCTAATCCAACTAAAACACGCCAGATAGAGAGTATAACATGAGAGTTTGCAACAAATGTTGAACTTCGATTTACTCGGGCAATATACAAAGATCTCTCTCCAATAGCATCTCCACTCCAAACCCCTGTAACACACCAAATCACGATTGTACTCTATCTCGCGTTTAATCCAAGCCAAACATCAAATTCAATAATATATCTCAATTTACCATTCGTTATCAACCATTAAAAAAAATATAAGTTTTTCCATGATAATCTACTAAAAAATTCACATTTACATTAAGTTCTAAACCGTACGAACTTAACTGGCCAAATCGTAGAAATGTCAACGTACAAGGGCTTTTTGGTAATTTTTTATTTTCCTCGATTTTTCCACTCGATCTTGATATAAATTAATAATTTCATTCAATTTATTAATTTATATAGTAAAATTATCTATTCTATGCAATTTAGTCATTTTGACATTTTTTACAAAATTACCCTTAACATTTTACTGTTATTCAAATTAGTCCCTGAGCCTATAACATGCAAAGTAACCATTTTTACCCAAGTCTAAACTTATACGAATTTTCATAGCTTCCAATACAACCCATATTTAAAAAATTTCACATCAAGTCCTTATAATTTTATTATTTTAACAATTTAGTCCCCCATCGATAAATTTATCAAAAATCATTGAACAAAATACTTTTAAATAACAAATAATATCTAAAATTCATAATTTAACATAAAAAAATAACTATATTTATCAATGGAAACATGAAAAATCTTTAACAATTTCAAAATCAAAGGTGCGGGCTAGTTGGACCTAGTTGCAACGATCTCAAAAACTAAAAATTATTAGAAATGAGACTAAAATCACATACCAATCTAGAATGTGAACTTGATGAAACATTTAATTATCAAATTACCATTCTACCCTTGGTTAATAATTAGATAAAACAACAAATTCATGCCCATAATTGTCCACTAACTCCTTGAATGGTTTAATTACCATTCAAGTCCCTTTAACTAATTAATAATCCATTTAATCACTCAAAGCAAATAGTGATCAAATTTACATCTTTCACGATTTAGTCCTTTTTAATTAATTAACTATCGAAACATTAAAATTCTTAACGAAACTTTAATACCACCTTAATGGAACTCTGTAAATATTTATAAAAATATTTACGGCTCAGTTTATAGAAACGAGGTCCCGATACCTTATTTTCTAAAACCACTTGACTTTAAGGTCTTACCACTTGAACTTAATTAATCATTCGAATAGCATAAATTATCATATCAAAAATCTTTTTAAAACCATATTTGACTCGTAAATATTAAATAATAATTTTTACGAACTTACTCGTCGAATTTGTAGTCCCGAAACCACTATTTTTGACACTACTAAAAAAAATGGGTTGTTACATGCTGAACCTTAAAATCAATTTAGAAACAAGAATGGATTAATTTAAAACAAAATAGAAAAATATGGTAAAAACTGAAAACATGGGTCAAACTACCGTGTGGCCAGGCCGTGTGATAGAACTCAGATCGTGTGGCTCAAAACATGGATGTGTGGCCAAACTGTGTAACAACTTGAGTTCGTGTAACTTAGAGTCACATGGCCGTGTCGCCAGGTCGTGTAACTCTCTTATTAAGTTCATAGGTATTAAAGAAATCTTATCTTATTCTCACCAACATTTCTAAGTTAGTTTAGCTTGGCACGACATTTGGCTAGACTTGGTAAACAAAATCATCACCATTATAAGCATTTTCTAAAAATCAATAACATATGATACCTCAAGTGCTCAATATGCCATTTCATGTCACATTAGGTAACAATTTCAAGTTCATACTCAATCAATGGATATTAAATTCACATACATATCAATGGCATTACTCAAATCAATGTTTTTTTTTTTGGCACAATTCATTCAATAACTTATCATTTGAAAGTCAAGTTCATTTAATCCCATTTAAAATTTTCAATTCATTTAAATTGTCTCACCCGATGAACCCTAGTAAACAGACTCGGATACACAGGCATTTACACCAAACCAATTGCTTGTCCGAGCTAAATATTTTAACACTTCATGTTACCCATCCGACCTAAACCTTTATAACGACAAATCAAGTTACTCATCCGAGCTAAACTGTGTCACATATATCTGAGAATCTGCAATAAATGTTGAACCTCGGTAACATTTGTAATCAATCCTGTACAAGCGCACACAAGACCTTATTAGCATGCTAATCGTATCCTAACATTTACTAAGTTTACAAGGGAATCTTTTAGCAAAAAGAAAAGGTAAAACAAACTTGAACAGAAGTAAAAATAAAATAAAATTACATAATAATAAATTTCATAAAAATTAAAATTTTTTGACCAATTTAATGGTCTCTGTCTTCTTTTGATCAATATTCCCAAAATAATGTTTCAATCGTTGTCCATTCACTTTGAACTGGTGTCCATCATGTAAATCTCTGATTGTGACTGCACCATGAGGAAATACTTCGATAACTTTCATCGCGTGATTTGTAACAAGTAATAAATATTTATAATGAAGATCAAAGCTAGACTAACTATTATCACGACGAAAAGGCAAAGCGCACCTATCGAACAATAGTATAGAAATGGTAAGACCGGGATATCGTACCCAAGGGAACCAAAAGTACTAGTAATAACTATTGTCAAAACCATTTTTAAATGGGAGAATTTTGAAAATGGGAGTCGCCACCAACCTTTTTAGGTGCGATTGGATCACCTTATAAGCATTTTGGTCTACGAAAATGTGAGAAAACAGGTTCGGGAGTCGGTTACGTACGAGGAAGGATTAGCACCCTCGCAACGCCCAAAATTGGTACCAAATTGAATAGTTTTCTGTCTTAATGTCAAAAGTTTGAAAGAATTAAAAATAGGATCCCTTTTTAAAACCAGTATAATTTGAAAATCAAGATTCCTTCACTCCAAAAGAATACAAACATCACATCCAGCATGATTGGACACGATATTCTTAAACTTTCGTAACTAAAATCATCTCGTAATTTACAAAATCTATTTAGAAGGATATTTTAGACATTTAGATAAACGGAAAATCGCAACCCAGCATGTTAGGGCACTACTTCCCGAATTCCTAAATACAAAAAATATTGCCTCATTTTTAAAATTCTTTTGGATTAAATGAAATATAAAATTTTAAAACAATAATGCATTTAGCATATTACAAGATATCAATACTAAATAATATAAACTACATGATACATACTTTAACATTTCATGCAAATATAATATAGAAAATGATAAATAATGACATAAATTACATAATATACATTAACATTTCATGCAGATATAATCATAAATAACATAAAGGTACATACATTAACATTTCATGCAAAATACAACATAGAAAATAATGAATATAACAATATAAATTACATAAAATATATACAATAATATTTCATGCAAAAATAACTTAAAATATCAACATAGATAATCAATTTTATGCAAATATAAAACAATAAATAACATAAATATAATAAATAATTTATGAGATAAAATTAACATACTAAAACAATACTAAATAAATACAAAAAGGGATACAAAATAATAAAAATATTATGAAAATAAGTCAAAATAAAGATAAAAACTAAATACAGTTACAAATAAATGAGGTATTTAAAAAAATAAAATATTTAAAACAATATATAAATAATAAAGGAGAATTTTAAAATGGTTAATATATAAAAATATACTATATGATATAATAACTAAATATATATTTATAAAAATAATAATATGTTAAATAGGAACAAAATTTTACAGTAAATTTTAGAATATTATATACTAAATATTTAATAATGATATATAAAATGTAATATTTAATAATAATTTACAAATTTTTAAAATTATACATAATATAATAAATAATATACAATAAAATATAAATAATATAATAAATAATACAAATAAAATGAATATTTTTTTACATATAAATAAGGTTTAAAGTAAAATAAATAATATACAAAATATTTAAAATAAATAAATTATATAATATATATATATATATATATATATATATAGGATTAAAATTGAATTTAAATAAAACTCTAGGGTTAATTTTAAAATAGTAAAATGAATTTTGGACCCGATTGAAACACGCGCTAAAAGCTGAGAGACTCACTGGGTAATTTGACCCTAATCCCAAAACGACGTCGTTCCCGAAATAGGCCTTATAACAGCAACTAGGACTAAATTGAAACAAAAATAAAAGGTCAGGGCCAAATTAAAATAAAATAAAATTTGAATTGAACGAAATTATAAATGCTGAAAATGTGGAAGGACCAATTGGGCAATTAACCCTTTAAACAAAAACACGGGGATCCTTCCCGGGTCACGGGTCAACGCGCGGATCTTCAGCCTTGAAACGACACCGTTTTGATTACTAAACGGTTATCCTAAAACGACGTCGTTCGGGTCCTTTATAAATATAAAAAAAAAACTTAAAATTCATTTTTATTCCCCCCCAAACAAAAAAACTGAAATCCTCTGAAAATGGAGAGGAGAAAAAGCCCTCCGGCCTTCGGCCTCCGTCAGACCCAGCCCCGGTCATCGGGAACACGTGCCCACGTGCCGTTGTCGACCCCGCCGGATACGGCGGCCGAAAGCTGAAGAGCTTTGATTTTTAGCGCAAATCCGATGGTAAATCTCTTTTCGTTTTATTTTTAGTGATATTTGTATGTATTCGTCACCGAAAAAGAAAAAATAAAGTAAGAACAAATCACCTCTGTTTCTTCGATAAACTGCTGGTATTTTCTTGATTTTTATTGTATATGTGCATGTAAAAAAAAAACCCTCTCTTACATCGTTTCGATTCGGCTTTTTATAGCCACTGAAAATCAACATAAAATATATTTACAATATTTGATTTTATTTCTTGCTATATTTGTATTGTCTCTGCTGTTTCTTTCCTTTTGTAGGCAAGTGAAGATCCGGTGACGAGGGATTGGCGCGCCCATTGTTGCGCGAGATCAGGGGCCTTCGTCTGGTGCTTGCGGCGCCTAGGGTTTCAGAAACCTTAGACCTTCTGTCTTCTGTTAATGGTTTAGGCCCTTTGGGCCGTGTTTATTTGTTGGGTTAAGTGGTTTAATGGGTGTAACTGGGTTTTATCAGGCCTTTAGGTTTAGACTAATTGGGCTATAAAATGTAACTGAGCTTTGGGTTATCAGGCCTTTAGGTCGGTTTATTGTAATTTGGACATTAACAGGGACACTTTATTTATTTAATTTGGTTTATAAATTTTTGTTTATTTCATTTCACGGGCCCGGGAAAAAATGGGTTCCTATAGTTGCCCCTCTTTGCTCATTACCATGTAACGGAAATAGAGCAAAGACTATAAAAGGACCAATTTTGTCCGGCTTGGCCAAGTCTCGAAATCTTGATCCTCATCTTCTTCAAAGGTATTCTGATAGCTTCAAACTGCTTCACTATAACTTTAGAATGTCAAATCTGCTATCTTCGATCTGCTCCCCATCTAATATAGAGACGCCAAATCTATCATCTTCGATCTGCTTCGATGTAAACACACGAATGTTAGATCTACTATCTTCGATCTGCTCCCTGTCTAATACAGAGACACCAAATCTGTCATCTTTGATCTGCTTCGATACACGAATGTCAGATCTGCTATCTACGATCTGCTCTCCGTCTAATACAGAGACGTCAAATTTATCATCTCCGATCTGCTTCGATGTAAATACACGAATGTCAGATCTGCTATCTTCGATCAGCTCCCCGTCTAATACAAAGACGTCAAATCTATCATCTTCGATCTGTTTCGATGTAAACACACGAATGTCAAATCTACTATCTTCGATCTACTCCCCGTCTAATACAGAGACGCCAAATCTGTCATCGGTGATCTACATTGTCCCCTAAAGGACATAACCTGTAGAATACGTATGTGCTCATGCCTAATGATTAGGATGCCATGATCGAAATGAGTCAAATGCTCCTAAATAGACATATTATGATGCAAAATGTTTATGAAAATGACTCCTATTTCGAACGTCTTTACTCTTTCATCCATCAAAGTTTTATCTTTATTTAACTCAAAGTATCAATCATACTCTGCTCGTATGCTTTGAATCAAATTGGCCCTATTGTACCATTCTTCGAATGTTACGGCCTGCTGGAGATAATCCTCTCCTAGGATTGAATTGTCCACTCATCCTTTGGACTGAAGAAGAAATTTTCTCGAGTACCTCCGACCTTCACTCATGGGAATTCTTCAAACAATTGTTCTATTTTAGTTTCTCGTATTATCTAGAGATTTTCAGAATAATATGCAAAACTTCATTTGTAAAAATATTTAGTTCATCAATCATTGTTTCAATACAACACACTTTATGAATAATGGAAGACAAATAATTTGATCTTAAGAATAGTTAGAAAAATCATCAAAGAGGAAATTAATCTGAAATCATATCTTTGAGAAGAAAAAGAATCCAAAGATAGTAAACAGGACAAAAATCAGATGCGCCACACATCACAGCTTGGGGTTCTGTATACAAACTCCATGAAGACTGTTTTGAGTTTAACATGTGTTTTAAAGATCCAAAGTACTTTTTTGATGCCCCGGTATGTAACACACTCCACTTCTTGTTGAATCCGGTATAGTAAGATCACTGCATGCTTTTCAAAATTTGAGCTGCCCTTTCGGGTTTTCAACTTAAAACCCCTTTGGTCTCAAGGCGCCCTTTGTAGGTTTTCACCTTGACCTCTCTATTTTTTTATTTTTTATTTTTAGAAGTTTCAAAGCACACTTTGCGGGTTTTCATCTTGACTTCCCTTCTCTTTAGACAAAGTACTTCTTGACTGAATCTGAATTCACTAGATTGGGTAAACTCTTCCTATCCATTTCTGTCAAAATCAGTGCACCACCATAGAAAGCCTTCTTCACAACATACAGCCCTTCCCAATTCGGCATTCATTTTCCTCTAAAGTCCTTCTGTATGGGAAGAATCTTTTTCAGTATAAGGTCCCCTTCGTGAAATTCTCTTAGACGAACGTTCTTGTCATAAGCTCGCATCTTTCGCTTCTGATACATCTGACCATGAAGAATAGCCCTTAGCCTCTTTTCTTCAATCAAGTTCAATTGATTATACCGCGATTGAATCCATTTTGCTTTATCCAACTTTATCTCTAATAAAATTCGAAGAGAAGGTATTTCCACTTCAATGGGTAACACTGCCTCCATCCCATAAACCAACGAGAAAGGAGTTGTCCCAGTAGAGGTTCTGATGGACATTCGATAGGAAAAGAGTGCAAATGGTAATTTCTTATGCCAATCTCTGCAGGTCTCAGTCATTTTCTCCACTATCTTTTTGATATTTTTGTTGGCAGTTTCCACTGCCCCATTCATTTTTGGGCGATATGGAAATGAATTATAATGTTTGATCTTGAATTGGCTGCAAACTTCCGCAATCATACTGTTATTCAAGTTCAATGCATTGTCCGATATGATCCTCTCAAGCATTCCATACCGACAAATAATCTCATTTTTCAAGAATTAACTTACTGCCGACTTGGTAACACTAGCATATGAAGCTGCCTCTACCCATTTCGTGAAGTAGTCAATGACTACGAAAATGAAACAATGCCCATTCGAAGCTTTTGGTGATATTGGCCCAATGACATCCATGCCCCACATGGAAAAGGGCTATGGAGAAGTCATAACATGCAAAGATGAAGGTGGTACATGAATCTTGTCCCCATATATTTGGCATTTATGACACTTCTTGGCATAGCTGATACAATCTCCTTCCATAGTAGACCAATAGTATCCAAACTTCATGATTTGCCTTGCCATTGTAAAGCCGTTAGCATGTATCCCACAAACATCTTCATGTACTTCTCCCAAGATTTTCCTGGCTTCCACAGCGTCGACACATCTCAAAAGCACCTGATCTTTCCTTCTTTTATAAAGGGTGTCCCCATCTAGTACATATTCGCAGGCTAACCTCCTCAACGTTCTTTTGTCATTCTCAGTTGCCTGCTTAGGATATTCACGATTTCTCAAATACCGTAATATATCTTGATACCAAGGATGGTCATCCTTTTCCTCTTCTTCAATGTTACAACAATGAGCTGGAACCTCAGAAATACTCATCTGAATTGGTCTCACATCCTCTTTTTTATTTGTTTTAATCATGGAAGCCAGTGTTGCTAAAGCATCTGCCATCTGGTTTTCGTCCCGTGGGAGATAATTAAAGGTGATATTATCAAACCTCTCAACTAACTCCAAAACTACCTTTCGATAATTAATCAATTTGGGATCCCTTGTCTCCTATTCACCTCTAAGCTGGTAAATTACCAACACAGAGTCTCCATATACTTCTAGGGTTCTAATTTTTCACTCTTTGGCAGCTTGAATCCCCATGATGCATGCTTCATACTCGACCATATTGTTTGTGCAGTCAAAATCCAATTTACATGTAAATGGATAATTATCACCATTTTTGGATACCAAGACTGCCCCAATTCCATTTCCTACCACATTGGATGCGCAGTCAAAGTTCAGCTTCCATGGATATTCTTCAGTAGTTGCCACATACATTAACTCCTCATTAGGGAAATCAAAGCTCAATGGCTCATAATCTTCTAGAGCTCTGCTAGCTAGAAATTCTGCTATTGCGCTTCCTTTTATAGCCTTTTGACTCACATAGACTATATCAAACTCTGAAAGCAGTACTTGCCACCTTGCCATTCTTTCATTTAGGGCTGTTGACTCTATCATGTACTTTAACGGATTAAGTCTCGAAATTAGCCAAGTTGTATTATATAGCATATATTGCCTCAACCTTCGAGTCGTCCAGATCAAAGCACAACACGACTTCTCAATTGGTGAATATCTCATCTCACACTCAGTGAATTTCTTACTGAGGTAATATATCACCTTCTCTTTTCTTCCTGACTCGTCATGTTGACCAAGCACACATCCCATAGAATTACTAAACACTGATAAGTACAAAATTAATGGTCTATCTGGACTGGGCGGAGATAACACTGGAGCATTTAACAAGTATTACTTGACTTTATCAAAAGTATTCTGGTATTCCTCATCCCAAGTACCTTGGTTGTGTTTTCTAAGGAGGCGAAATATAGGATCATATTTCTCGGTTAATTGTGAAATAAACCGAGCGATAAAATTCAACCTTCCAAGAAAACCCTGAACTTCTTTCTGAGTACGTAGTGGAGGTAGTTCTCGTATGGCTCTAACCTTGTCTAAGTCAACTTCTATTCCTTTTTTGCTTACTACAAAACCCAATAATTTCCCCGACCTAGCTCTGAAGGTGCACTTTGCTGGATTAAGCTTCAACTGAAACTTCCTCAATCTCAGGAACAACTTCCTGAAGACTTCGATATGCTCATTCTCTGTTCGAGATTTGGCAATCATGTCATCAACATACACCTCAATCTCCTTGTGCATCATATCGTGGAATAAGGTCACCATAGCCCTTTGGTATGTTGCCCCTGTATTCTTCAGCCCAAAGGGCATTACCTTGTAGCAAAAGGTGCCCCACAATGTTATGAAGATGGTTTTATCCATATCCTCAGGATGCATCTTTATCTGATTGTACCCTGAGAAGTCATCCATAAAGGAGAACAACGAATATCCCGCTGTATTTTCCACCAAAGTATCGATGTGCGGTAAAGGAAAATTGTCCTTTGGGCTAGCTTTGTTCAAATCTCTGTAATCAACACACATTCGTACCTTCCCATCCTTCTTAGAGACAGGCACAATGTTAGCCACCCATTCTGAGTACTTAACCTCTTGTAGGAATCCAGCATCAAACTGCTTCTTGACTTCATCCTTTATTTTCAGTACAATATCAGGCCTCATCCTTCGCAGTTTTTGTTGGACTGGCTTGCAATCTTGTCTTATGGGGACACGATGTACCACGATATCAGTATTCAATCCCGGTATATCCTAATATGACCATGTAAAGATATCTTTAAATTCACGTAGTAGCTCAACAATACCTTGTCTCATTTCCTTAGCAATATGTGTCCTAATTTTCACCTCTTTTCCTTCTTCCAAGGCTACATTCCTTATTGCCCCTTTCTCACGGGGTAGGATTTGTTTCTCCTATTGTTTCACCATTCTCAACAGATCTAGAGGCACATCACAATCCCTGTCATCTTCAAAATCCTGAGGTTCTTCTAAACACATGTCTTGCTCAAAAGAGAATTCAGGATCTGTAGTATCAGTGCTCATGTCATTGATATTTAAGGACCTGCGGGGTACGAAAGAATGTACAAAGAATGAACAAATTTTAAGAATGTTTATTTATGTGTTATGAATGAAATGAAAAAAAAATTTGAAAGAATCTTAAAAGGTCAAAAGAATATTGATCGGTATAAAAGAATATTCACTCGAATTGATACTAAAAGTTATGTTTTATTGAAACGCAAATATCCGAACATGAGCCTATTTTACAAATGAAATCTTATTACTCCTAGGCTCTAGGGCAACCAGAGTGTTTTGAAAATTACTCTGAAAAATCTTTAAAAACTACAGGAGGTTCTTCTGCAGTCCAATTGCTTAAAGAACTTCCCGGTTCGTAAGGGCGAATGCCCTCAAGGTTTGTTCGTTCAGGCTCTTCATTACGTATAGCATTGATGTAACAACTTCCTTTTTCGAGCAACCCTCTCTTAGGGTGAATTATCCATTCTGATATAAAGGTCTGGGATATATGAGGGAATGTATCGATTCCCACTCTACTTCTCTTCCACTTAAACGCGCCCTTTTTCTTTCTTGACGCTTCTCTATTTCTTTCCTCCTCTGCCTGTGATTTGGCCTGAAACCCAATCCAAAATGGTCTCTCTTCTCTTTTAGTTCTGGAACTTGAGTCCCTCCTTGGAGATATCTTCCCAATCCTTTTCCTGGCAAGGCTCCTTTTCCTACTATCATCTGCAAACCCATTCTTGTGGTTCTGGATATCTTAGGCACCGGCACCTCATTCCACTCTGAAATAAATGTTGCATTAACAAATTCTCAGGAGCGAAAAGAACACTCAACGGCCTCCTCGTTAGCCTCTATATAGGGTGCATCACTGGTAACTGCTGCTATGATGTCTTCCTTCGCATTTATGGTGACCAACCGTCCGTCTGTTATTAGCTTCAATTTCTGGTGCAAAGATGAGGGCACCGCTCCTGCCGAATGTATCCAAGGCCTCCCCAACAAGCAATTATAAAAGGGCTTGATGTCTATCACTAGAAAGTCTACCTCATACATGTTTGGCCCAATCATCAAAGGGATATCAATTCTTCCCATGACCTTTCTCTTCGTGCCATCGAATGCTCTCACTACATTATGGCATGTTTTCATGTGAGAACCATCTATGGGCAACTTGTTCAATGTGGACAATGGCAGGACATTTAAGGCTGACCCATTATCAATAAGCACACTCGGCAATGTTATCCTTTACAACGTGTGGTGATGTGTAAAGCTTTAGTTGATCCCATGCCACCAGGTGGGATTTCATCATCATTGAAATAAATGAAGTTGTTAGCACTTATGTTACTAACCAATCGATCCAACTTGTTGACGGATATATCATTAGTAACGTAAGTTTCGTTGAGCACCTTCATTAATGCCTTACGATGTACCTCTGAACTCTGAAGCAAAGCCAACACTGATGTGTGAGCTGGTTGTTTGCGCAATTGTTCAACCACGCTGTACTCATTGTGTTTTAGGAATTTTAGAAACTCTCTAGCTTCTTCTTTTTTTACTGGCTCATTAACAAGTACCTCAACCCCTTTCTCCTTCTTAATGTTAAAGGCTTTTACTTTCGTGGGCTCAATTCTGACGCCTTTTGCATCATAACGCTTCCCACTACGTATGTAGGAACCTTCAACTAAAGCCTCCTTAGAAGTACTAGCTATATCTTCTCTCTCCGGTATTGTCACATTGCAGTCATAATTCTAGGGTACCCTGTTGTTATCCTTATAAGGAAAGGAAACGGGTTTATGAATAATAACTTTTGGCGTTGTTTGTGTCTCAACTTTATTATTCCTTGGTAGAGAAATAATGATCCTTAGCCAGTTGATTCTTTGATTCTTTGGTTCACTTTCCAATGCACATACGTATCCCTCATCTGAGCCAGCTTCATAAAATTCCAACTCCTTATTATCCATAAGGCTTTGTACTAAAGCCTTAAACTCGTCACATTCCTGGATCTCGTGTCCCTTTTCTGCGTGAAACTCGCAGTAGTCCCTCACTCTTTTATTTCCTTCTTCAAAGATTATCATCTCTCCTTTCATCATTTCTTCCCAGATTACTTTCATCGACATTCTTACCTCGGCCACGTCCTCTTTAATCCTTTTCATACCAGTTTCCCCAATTGCGTTTACCTCCTAATCACCATGGTTTGGCAACTGGTTCTCTGTACTAGGGGTGTCGTTAAATTTTACGACCCCCATCTTGATAAGTCTTTTCATTACTTTTTTAAAACAAGTGCAATTTTCGATTGAATGCCCCGATATCCCTGCATGGTATTCACATTTAGCATTGGTATCGTACCATTTGGGATATGGGGGTTGTAGTGGTTTCAAATGAAAAGGAGCTATTACATGCGCATTAAATAAACTTTGATAAAGCTCCCGGTACGTCACCGGAATAGGTTTGAATGAGGCCTTTTTAGAGTTTTGTCTTGTATCAGATCCCTGCTTTTGGGAACCCTGTTGCCTAACTGTAGTTGCTCCGGGCTGACTAACCGTAATCGCTTTTGAGTTATAACTACTCGTATTGTTCACCTCATTATCTTTCCTTCTTGGGGCCGATCTTTTAGCAGTTTCCCCCTCTATCTTACCACCCCTTATGGTGTTCTCGATCATTTCCCCTGCCATAACTATATCAGCAAAGCTCTTGGTGGTACTTCCAATCATATGAGTAATGAATGGGGCTTTCAAGGTGTTAATGAACAGCATGGTAGTTTCTTTCTCCTAGAGTGATGGCTGAACTTGTATGGCAACCTCCCTCCACCTCTGTGCATATTGCCTAAAGCTCTCATTAGACTTCTTTTCCATGTTCTGCAGAGTGATTCTATCAGGAGTCATGTCAGTCACATGATTATATTGCTGCATGAAGGCTTACGCTAAGTCTCTCCAAGAACTGATCCTAGCGCGGCTCAATTGATTGTACCATCTAGCCGCTGCCCCAACCAAACTATCCTGGAAACAATAGATCAATAGTTGATCATTGTTTACATAGCTGGTCATTCGCCTACAGAACATGGTGATATGGGCCTCAGGGCAAGTAGTCCCATTGTACTTCTCAAATTCTGGCATCTTGAACTTATGAGGAAGCACCAAATCTGGGACCAAACTCAAGTCCTTGGCATCAATTCCCTAATGATTATCAGCGTTTTCCAATGCCTTAAATTTCTCCTCTAACCATCTGCAACGTTCCTCTAATTGCCTTGATGATTCGAGTCTCATCTCTTTCCTCTCAGTTACATCTAAATCAGGGATGACTGGATTGGTAGGGATCTCTCCCGGGTTGGATCTCGAGCCAGTTTGGAGGTTCATGGGTGTTCCAGTATCGACTTGCCCATGTTGAGGCCTTATTATGACGGACGGTCTTCGGGGATATGCCTCAGGTTGAGTTTTCACATGGAGTGGGGTAAAACCCAGAGGATGATCCTCATTATCCTCTTCAGTGATAGTCATAGGGGCCTTTTCTTTATCCGTTTCCCCTTTCAGCAGCTGAGCCATTTCAGCCATCATATTCCTTTGGGCCTCCAACATTTGATCCTTCATCTCCCGTTGGATTTTTGTCAATTGTTCCTGCAATTGCTCTTGCATTTCTCTCTGGATCTGTTCAAGTCTTTGATCCATATTCTTTGTCTTAGTGCGTGTACCGTAAGGATGTGTTTCTTCCAGGTTTTCTCTTTCTCTTACTCTCTCCCTCTCTCTCTCTGTAATTTTAACTAATTTCTATAAATTTGAATGCATATGATGCAATGAGATGCAAATGCATGAATGCAAAAAGATATCGATTCTGATTTAGTTTCTTTTAGAAATGTTATTTAAGAAACAAAAATCTTTATACAAAATAGATTACAAATACGCTTTTGCCCTCAGGCCCAGAGTTTCAACCCTATCCAATAACAAAGCTAATTCTCGACCTCTACTGACACTGACTCATACTTTACACTTAATACATTAGCTTGTGCTGCTAGGTCTTGCAAATGATCAGCAACCTCTCGAATCTGGACTATGGCTTCTTCCATGAGGTAGTCCCTATCTCTAACTTGATCCTGAAAATGGTGAAGCTCTCCCTTCCAATGTCCTTCTCTTGCCTCAAGCTGCTCAATCCGAAGCTCACAATTCCGCAATGCTGCTTCCAACCCTCTAATATTGTGCTTCATTTCCTCGATCTTGCTCAGACTTGCCTTTAACTCGACTGCTGAGTTACGACTTCGGTGATGATGAAGAGATCGTCCAAGCTCAGTCACCTTAGCTTTTAATCCTTGATTCTCCTTTTCTAGGGCCTGATTCTGCACCTGCATCTTTTAGAACTTCTTCTCCCAATACTCGGCTTTGGCTCTTTCTTCTTGAACCTCTTGTTGCCACTGCTCTGAAGACTTCCCCAATCTAGCTCTCTTCATTGATAGTTGTATCCTCTTATATTGCGTCTTCAAGTCATCTCGGTCTTCCTCAACCTTCCTCTTTTCTTTCCTCACTTTTTCGACCTCAATTTTCTAAACTTCGACGTCTAAGCTTAGGTATATCTTCTCTTCCTCCAACTTCTCTATCTTTTTCCCGAGCTCCAAACTCTTTTTTTTGAACTCTTACTTTATGACTTCTAACTCTGATGGAACCACTCGTAAATTCTCTTTTATTGATCGAACAGCCTCCAAACTTGGCCTAGGGATGTTATCATTGATTCTCTTGCTAAACCACCCTTTGTACTCAAGGGTTGTCGTCAGACCTTCAGTCAGAATCTTCACACAGCAAATTTTCTTCCAAGCCTCGAAAATCTCTCGCATCTTCTTCTTATAATGATCCCCCTTATATGAGAAATCACTCTGAGCTAACCCTTGTGTTGCCGGTATAAACTGCCCTGCTTTGTATTGCCTTAGGACGAGTAATGGTGCATAACCAACAACTCCCCAAATTCTTGGAAGAGGTACCTAATCAAAGCTTCCGCAACGATAAAGGACTTCATTAGGAGACATCCAAGGGGCTTTCCACATAACATCTTCCTCTCGAAGATTTTGAAGTATTTCCATCCACCTTTCTCTGTAATGTCGTCCCTCCTCGGCGTAATTGCTGCTTCCTTTAAGGGAGAATAACCCTCAAAGAACACTCGGCAAGGAACCTTATCAACCTTCTAAAAGTGACTGTGGAACCATACTAACAAAAATTGTGCGCATCCAATAAATCTACCTTCACCAGCTCTCCAACATGCACTCAAGAATCTGAACGTCTCAGCTAGGATTGCAGGCACAGGTGTGTTCTGTTTACCAAGTCGATCAAATAAATCTGCAACTGCCTCATCTATGTGCCCCATAGCTTTGGAGAAAATCACCAAACCATAAATACTTAAGGCTAAGACATCAACCCTTTTCTTCACATTTGGGTACGCCAATATCAAATCTTTCAAATTTGCCCACGGAATGCATTTACCGTCACCTTTTTGTTGGATTCGAGCTGCGGCCCACTGTTCACTCATCCCTGTGATTATCATTAATTTCTTCATGAAAGTTGGGAGATTAGTAGCCCTAACATAAGCTTTGTTACCTTGAATTTTTGGACAGCGAAGTAAGGTCGTATACTTCTCCAAAGTAGGTACTAAGTCTACCTCTCCAAATGTAAAACAACTATAACCAGGGTTCCAAAACTGTACCATAGCTTGAAACAAATGCTTATCCACCTAATGTCTAGCAAATAGGGAAGATCTCCATAATTCTGGTAGAACAACTGCTTAGCCTCGTCATCCCATTGGGCCCAAATGTCCTTCAACTCCTGAAACTTATTCTGTGTTGAACTGATACGAGTGAAGTCCCACAACTCTGATGTATACCCCTCGGTGGCACTATCTCCTTTCTTTAACTGGATTTTCTCTGACCACGCATAGACAGAAGCGTTGTCCTCCACTTTATCAAGATATTCGTTCCTCATTACAAAACTTTCTAATCTAGAAATCAAACCGTGAATTGACACCTTTAAATGTTGAATGACATGCAATGATAACAAAATAAAATAGGTCAGTGTCATATATAAAAGGTATAATAAACAAGCACTTATAAGGGTAACCTACTAAAGGTTATCACTGTACTACTTAGGGTAAGCACTTAAAGTTCACTATATGTGTTTCAGTTCTAAAGCGAGTACCTGAACCAGCAGATTCCTCGATCTTCACCCATTATAGGCTCATATGGACCAAGTTCGATTCGGGGGGACACATTTCCCTATGGCCATGCGGAGATGAAAATCTCACGAAGACATAGGTACGGATGTATCCCGGAAGCAATCCACTAGCCCATACGGAGGTGAAAACCTCACGAAAGCGTAGCTTCTCACTCCCACTTAAGGGTACGACCACAGCAGTCATGCAAATGCAATGTGTACGAACACAGAACAACAAATATATGCAGCAAACCCATGTAAAAAGATCGATACTTTTAAAATTTTCCCAAACTTCCGACATTAAGACTGAAAATAATCAATTTCTTGGCTTGACTCTCTTATTCGTTCCCTAGTGGAGTCGTCAAGCTGTCAAAACCATTTTTAAATGGGAGAATTTTGAAAATGGGAGTCACCACCAACCTTTTTTGGTGCGATTGGATCACCTTATAAACATTTTGGTCTACGAAAATGTAAAAAAATAGGTTCGAGTCGATTCGCATTTGAGGAAGGATTAGCACCCTCACAACGCCCAAAATTGGTACCAAATTGAATAGTTTTCTGTCTTAATGTCAGAAGTTTGAAAGAATTAAAAATAGGATCCCTTTTTAAAATCGGTATAATTTGAAAATCGAGTTTCCTTCACTCCAAAAGAATACAAACATCATCCAGCATGATTGGACACGATATTCTTAAACTTTCATAACTGAAATCATCTCGTGATTTACAAAATATATTTAGAAGGATATTTTAGACATTTAGATAAACGGGAAATCGCAACCCAGCATGTTAGGGCACTACTTCCCGAATTCCTAAATACAAAAAATATTGCCTCATTTTTAAAATTCTTTTGGATTAAATGAAATATAAAATTTTAAAACAATAATGCATTTAGCATATTACAGGATATCAATACTAAATAATATAAACTACATGATACATACTTTAACATTTCAATCAAATATAATAAAGAAAATGATAAATAATGACATAAATTACATAATATACATTAACATTTCATGCAGATATAATCATAAATAATATAAAGGTACATACATTAACATTTCATGCAAAATACAACATAGAAAATAATGAATTAACAATATAAATTACATAATATATATAAAATAATATTTCATGCAAAAATAACTTAAAATATCAACATAGATAATCAATTTTATGCAAATATAAAAACAATAAATAACATAAATATAATAAATAATTTATGAGATAAAATTAATATACTAAAACAATACTAAATAAATACAAAAAGGGATACAAAAATAATAAACAAATTATGAAAATAAGTCAAAAATAAGGATAAAAACTAAATACAATTACAAATAAATGAGGTATTTAAAAAATAAAATATTTAAAACAATATATAAATAATAAAGGAGAATTTTAAAATGGTTAATATATTAAAATATACTATATGATATAATAACTAAATATATATTTATAAAAATAATAATATGTTAAATAGGAACAAAATTTTACAGTAATTTTAGAATATTATATACTAAATATTTAATAATGATATATAAAATGTAATATTTAATAATAATTTACAAATTTTATAAAATTATACATAATATAATAAATAATATACAATAAAATATAAATAATATAATAAATAATACAAATAAAATAAATATTTTTTACATATAAATAAGGTTTAAAGTAAAATAAATAATATACAAAATATTTAAAATAAATAAATTATATAAAATATATATATATATATATATATAAAGGATTAAAATTTAATTTAAATAAAACTCTAGGGTTAATTTTAAAATAGTAAAATGAATTTTGGACCCGATTGAAACACGCGCTAAAAGCTGAGGGACTCACTGGGTAATTTGACCCTAATCCCAAAACGACGTCATTCCCGAAATAGGCCTTATAATAGCAGCTAGGACTAAATCGAAACAAAAATAAAAGGTCAGGGCCAAATTAAAATAAAATAAAATTTGAATTGAACGAAATTATAAATGCTAAAAATGCGGAATGACCAATTAGGCAATTAACCCTTTAAACAAAAACACGCGGATCCTTCCCGGGTCATGGGTCAACGCGCGGATCTTCAGCCTTGAAACGACACCGTTTTGATTACTAAACGGTTATCCTAAAACGAAGTCGTTCGGGTCGTTTATAAATATAAAAAAAAACTTAAAATTCATTTTTATTCCCCCCCAAACAAAAAAACTGAAATCCTCTGAAAATAGAGAGGAGAAAAAGCCCTCTGGGCTCCGGCCTTCGTCAGACCAAGCCTCGGTCATTGGGAACACGCTACCATCGCCACATCGACCCACGGATACTGGCAATTGAAGTCAAGAGCCTCGATTTTTAGCGCAAATTCGACGGTAAATCTCTTTTTGTTTTATTTTTAGTCATATTTGTATGTATTCGTCACCTCTGTTTC
The DNA here is from genome assembly GCF_025698485.1 of Gossypium arboreum. Taxonomy (NCBI): domain Eukaryota; kingdom Viridiplantae; phylum Streptophyta; class Magnoliopsida; order Malvales; family Malvaceae; genus Gossypium; species Gossypium arboreum. The sequence goes on from NC_069081.1 coordinate 8,177,903, forward strand.
TTTGATAAACTGCTGGTATTTTCTTGATTTTTATTGTATATGTGCATGTAAAAAAAAAACCTCTCTTACATCGTTTCGATTCGACTTTTTATAGCCACTGACAATCAACAAAAAATATATTTACAATATTTGATTTTATTTCTTGCTATATTTGTATTGTCTCTGCTGTTTCTTTCCTTTTGCAGGCAAGTGAAGATCCGGTGACGAGGGATTGGCACACTGTAACGCCCCCTTTACCCGAGACCGTCGCCGGAGTCGAGCACGAGGCATTACTAAACTTATTTGAGCACTTAAACAAATTCAAACAATTTATATCACACTTTCCAGACAAGCTATCCAACTGTGTCATAGTTGCTAAATAATTCATATCTCGAGTTATAAAACTCGAAATCCAAATACGTAAATTTTCTCTGAATTTATACTCATATATCTACTTATCAATTTTTTTCTAGAATTTTTGGTCAAGCCAATTAGTACAGTTTATTATTTAAAATCTCCCCTATTTCAGGGTTTGACTACTCTGACCTTTGTATATTACGAATCAGATATCTCTCTGTACAGAGCTTCAATGACTATGCCGTTTGTCTTTAATAAAACTAGACTCAATAAGGAATCTGTACATATAAAGTATGACTTCTAATTATCTTTGTAAAATTTATGGTGAATTTCCAAAGTCAGAACAGGGGATCCAGAAATTGCTCTGGCCCTGTTTCACAAAAATTTAAACATCTCATAAAATATAGCTCATATACCTGTTTTGCTTCTTCCATATGAAAATAGACTCATCGAGATTCGATCCTATAATTTATTCATTATTTAATTCCATTTCTACTATTTTTAGTGATTTTTCAAAGTCAAACTACTGCTACTTACCGAAAACTATTTTAGTACAAATATTGTTAACTAGTTTATAACATCTTTACTTCAATTCATTCAAACTCTATACATGCCATATAAATCTTCAAACATAAAACAAAAGCTACCGAATTGATCTCGATAGTGTGCTTTGTTGTGTTGATCCGATCTACCCACTTCACTTCAAGTCAATCTACATAAAAATATTAAACACACACAAGTAAGCTTATTGAAGCTTAGTAAGTTCATAGGTTAAAAGTAATGCTTACCAAACATAATATTTCCAAACAATACCAAAACATTTACTAAAGTTTCCTGCGATTCACAACCATTGTTATAATAATTCACATAGTTGAGCTCAACAAGAATAACTACTCAATCTCTTTCATTTGGATCACTTCTCTTTATTTCTTATAATCAAATTAGGAAACGGCTTATTTAAATTGAGTACGTCGTTGCTCAATGCCACGATTCACAACTCAGTATGGTTTTCCTCATTGAAATACCATACCTACATTTTCAACTTCGGTATGGGAAATGCCATACCTACATTTCTTAACTCAAGATGGGTTTGATAATACCATCCCTACATTTCACATTTCAAGATGGATAATACCATACCTACATTTCACAACTCAGTATGGATGATACCATACCTACATTTCACACTTTGCCATGGAACAACCATGGTCTTATCCGTCAATTCATCACACGTCACGATACGAACGTACTCAATCCTGCGTTTTTCCTAATTTGCATTTCCACATTTATTCTTTCATTAACAAAATCTACACAATCCCACAACAAATTCGTATATAATAACACATTATATACTTCAATCATTCACAAATAAACATCTAATTTCAACCATATGAACTTACCCGGCTAATTTGTAGAAGATATTGAAATTTTGGGACTATTCCGCAACTTTTTCTTTTCCTCGTTCTTCTTTGGATTCTTGATCTATAATATAAAATATTTCTACTCATTAGCATTTATTTGATTTCTATTTCACTTCACAATTTATGCTGTTCAAATTTCGAAATTGCACTTTTACCCCAAAATTTACAGCTTTCACAATTTAGTCCCTACTCAATTCACCCATCAATTGAACTAATTTTTCTAAATTAACACTTTATTTTATCATTATAAACTATTTCAAAACCTTTTATATTCTGAATTTCAACAGCAACCTTCAATTCACAACTTTTTCACAATTAGGTCCTAAATATCATTTCCTATCAAAATCACTTAATAAAACCACCTTAATATGAAATTAGAACTTAAATTTCATAATAATTCATCATAAAATTCCCTTATCCATCCAGGGTAACTTCCAATTTCACCCATAAAATCAAAAACTAATGAATTCTACAAGTGGACCTAATTGTAAAAGTCATAAAACATAAAATTATCAAGAAAAAGCAAGAATTAGACTCACATGATGTAAAAATATGAAAAACAAGCTTTCTCCAGACCTTCTATGGCGTTTTGGCTGAGAAATTATGAAGAAAATGTCTAGATTTTTCAATTACATCATTATTTAACTATTAACTTTTATCTATTTCCAATTTTGCCCTTTTTCACATTGTTTTCTTGCTTATTTCATACCCAAACCGTCCAGCCATTAACCTTTGGGTCTAATTGCTCTTTAAATCCATCTTTTAAATACTTAAGCTATTTACTCACAATTTAACAAATTTTGTGCTATTTTCAATTTAATCCTTTTCAATTAATTAGCCATCCAAACGTTAAAATTTTCTAACTAAACTTTAATACTAACTCAATGACACTCCATAAATATTTATAAAAATATTTATAGCTCGATTTTCAACTTTGAGGTCTCGATACCTCATTTTTGACCCGTTTGACCTAATAAATTCTTTTAATTCACTAATTTCACCATTTCACAAATTCTTCTAAATTCTTACTTGACTCATAAATATTAAATTACTATATTGTTCAATCTCATTTGTCGAATTTAGTGATCTCAAATCACCATTTCCGACACCACTGAAAATTAGGCCGTTACACACGCCGATTGCGGCGCGAGATCAGGGGCCTTCGTCTGGTGCATGCGGCGCCTAGGGTTTCAGAAACCCTAGACCTTCTATCTTCTGTTAATGGTTTAGGCCCTTTGGGCCGTGCTTATTTGTTGGGTTAAGTGGTTTAATGGGTGTAACCGGGTTTTGGGTTATCAGACCTTTAGGTTTAGACTAATTGGGCTATAAAATGTAACCGAGCTTTGGGTTATCAGGCCTTTAGGCCTGTTTATTGTAATTTGGACATTAACAGGGACACTTTATTTATTTAATTTGGTTTATAAATTTTTGTTTATTTCATTTCACGGGCCCGGGCAAAAATGGGTTCCTACAGCTGCCCCTCTTTACTCATTACCGTGTAACGAAAATAGAGCAAAGACTATAAAAGGACCAATTTTGCCCGGCTTGGCCAAGTCTCAAAATCTTGATCCTCATCTTCTTGAAAGGTATTCTGATAGATTCAAACTGCTTCACTATAACTCAAGAATGTCAAATCTGCTATCTTCGATCTGCTCCCCATCTAATATAGAGACGCCAAATCCGTCATCTTCGATCTGCTTCGATGTAAACACACGAATGTTAGATCTACTATCTTCGATCTACTCCCCGTCTAATACAGAGACGCCAAATCTGTCATCTTTGATCTACTTCGATACACGAATATCAGATTTGCTATCTACGATATGCTCCCCGTCTAATACAGAGACGTCAAATTTTTCATCTCCGATCTGCTTCGATGTAAATATACGAATGTCAGATCTGCTATCTGTGATCCGCTCCCCGTCTAATACAGAGACGCCAAATCTATCATCTTCTATCTGCTTCGATGTAAACAAATGAATGTCAGATCTACTATCTTCGATCTGCTCCCCGTCTAATACAGAGATGCCAAATCTGTCATCGGTGATCTATATTGTCCCCTAAAGGACATAACCTGTAGAATACATATGTGCTCATGCTTAATGATTAGGATGCCATGATCGAAATGAGTCAAATGCTCCTAAATAGACATATTATGATGCAAAATGTTTTCGAAAATGACTCCTATTTCGGATGTCTTTACTCTTTCATCCATCAAAGTTTTATCTTTATTTAACTCGAAGTATCAATCATATTCTGCTTGTATGCTTTGAATCAAATTGGTCCTATTGTACCATTCTTCGAATGTTACGACCTGCTGGAGATAATCCTCTCCTAGGATTGAATTGTCCAATCATCCTTTAGACTGAAGAAGAAATTTTCTCGAGTACCTTCGACCTTCACTCATGAGATTTCTTCAAACAATTGTTCTGTTTTAGTTTCTCGTATTATCTAGAGATTTCCAGAGTAATATGCAAAACTTCATTTGTAAAAATATTTAGTTCATCAATCATTGTTTCAATGCAACACACTTTATGAATAATGGAAGAAGAATAATTTGATCTTAAGAATAGTTAGATAAATCATCAAAAAGGAAATTAATCTAAAAACATATCTTTGAGAAGAAAAAGAATCCAAAGATAGTAAACAGGATAAAAATCAGATGCCCCACACATCACAGCTTGGGCTTCTGTATACAAACTCCATGAAGACTGTTTTGAGTTTAACATGTGTTTTGAAGATCCAAAGTACTTTGTTGATGCCCCGGTATGTAACACACTCCACTTCTTGTTGAATCCGGTATAGCAAGGTTATCAAGTAATTTGAGCTGCCCTTTCGGGTTTTCAACTTAAAACCCCTTTGCTTCTCAAGGCGCCCTATGTTATTACGCCTTTCGAGACTAATAACGTCTAACCTTCAGTTGAATTAATCAAAATTTCTTTCTTAATTAAAACCCCTAGGGAAGCAGTAAATCACTCTATGGACTCCTATATTAGGTTCCACCCTAATCTGGCAAAATCTCATGACCCTATTTCTAGGCATTCGATCAACTCCGCTTAATTATGTCAAATCTACTCTTAGGCAGGGTCTATTCCTCCTCTACATAAGCACATCAAATCATGAATCAATACCTGGAATATCAACTCAAGCATTGAGAACACATAATTAGGAACAAATCAAGTATTTATCATACAATTCAAATAATAATAACAAGATCATTCATAGGCTTTATCCCCCTTAGGTATCTAAGGGGTTTAGTTCATATTAAAATAAGAGTACATCTCAAAAGTATAAAAATAACAAAACATGAAGAAAACTCTAAAAACCCCTGAAGGAATTGAGAGAGAGATCTTCAGTCTTAGAGTAGCTCCGGCTTTTGGGATGGATCGTCTGGCTTCCTTCAAGTAATTCCTGGCGTGTGGTTCTGTATTCCACAAAAGTTTTGAAAGAGGCCCCCCTCTCTAGGTCATACTTAGGGTGTTTATATAGGCTTTGGATTGGCTTTCTTTCTCCCTAAGTACCCTTTTTCCGTGTAAAATACAATTCTTTGAAAAAGGGACACGCCCGTGTGCCACGACCGTGTGACGTGATTGCCAGGCCGTGCTCGATTCGTTAAATTGCCACGACCATGTGGGCTCAATGGCCAGGCCGTGTGACTCGTGTAAACCTTAGTCGACACCCCCGAAGGCCACGGGCGTGTGAGATGCCCGTGTGGCAAGGCTTAGGCCGTTTGATCTTCTCGATTTGGTTCGTTTTGTCCCTTTTTAGCTCGTTTTTGGCTCCTTTTGACTCTTGGTGCTCTCCTGAATACAAAACATGAAATAACCGGATTAAGAGCACCAAAATCCACAAATCTAGTAGTAAACAATCATAAATATGGTAAGTATTTGGGGTAAAACTATGTGTAATTTGGCATTTATCAAATACCCCCACACTTAAGCATTTGCTTGTCCTCAAGCAAAACTCTCATTTACTACCAGAATTCATTCTTTTCAATCACATGATCAGTATTAATAATGTTACAAACTATTCCACGGAAAATCATATAGTGAGAATTTAACTATAGGGTCATTAAAAGCCTCAAACAATCTAAATTGGATATTTTGATAATAAAATCATAGGAAATCTCCTTCCTCTAAGTAATTAACTTTAGTCCTAAATATACAAGAGATGACATCCTTACTAAAGATTCACTCAAATCACTCAAAGTGTTTAAGGTTCAAGATTAAGCACTCGACTGTCTAATATGAAAAGTTATTACCATAGGCTTGCATGAAAATAAAATCTCCACCACTTGTAAATGATATGATATATTAATCAAAAGGTCTTTGCATGGTTGTAATGGGGTTTAGGTTACAGGTATGGATACAAGCTGAAGAACAGGGGTTAGAATCGAGATAATTTCAATATGTTACCCAACTATCAAAAACTTAATTACTGAACCAGAAACAAATATCTAGAACTATTTTACATGAGTTCATGACAACTTTAGCTTGTCGAGAATTATATTTTTTTTTTCAGTTTATCAAGTCAATACAATATAGAAATCATATTTCATGATTCAGTAACAAAAAAATAGGAACATAGTAAGGTAATAATATTAAATTTAATCTCGATAAAAAGGTAAATTAAGTAAGAGGATTTCAACAATAATGGGTTAATGATAAGGGTTAATCAAAAAAAAAGGTTAGTAGGCTCAAAGGGGGTTCGCTAAAGGTTTAATTATGTGGGAAGGCTTTTTATGGAGTAAATGGGTTAAATCCTAAGTGCCTTTATCATCTCAGTATATCAAATCATACGTGTGATCTCGACATGCATAATTGAAGTAAGTTCTAGAATAACAGTTCAATGTTAACACACTCAAACCACAAAAGAAGTGAGCAAGAAAGAAAGCTATATGCTCAAAAGGCTCAAAAATCTCACCAAAAATTTGGGTTTTTGATGTCATTTTTGTATACTTAGGATTTCAAGATAATACCTTAATTTAGGAAAAATAGTCTAAAAATTTTATTTCTCAAAATATCAACTTATCATGCTCGATTCTTTAAGGTCCAAAATCAAATAATCATGCATAATTCCCTTGGTCTAATTCACGACATATCAACAACAATTATAGATCAATCAGAATTCATTCTATCAATATTATGAGAAAATCACTTAAGCACAAGACCAAATTTAGGGATTTGAGAATAATGCAAAAAGTTAGGTTTCATGTTTACCCCCCACACTTAAGATGTACATTGCCCTCAATGTAAAAAGATAGATTATTCAAAATAAAGAAAATCATAAGAGGAAAGGAGGTGAAATTCCTGTTATATGGATGTGGAGCTTAATTCTGAGGATGGAGTGTTCGGGGAAAGTGGTAGCTGCCATTGTTCTTGGCTAGATGAAGAAATTGGGTCGTTGAACATGGCACTCGTGAGGTATTGTTTCCCATTTGTTTCCTCATTCCATAAAATATTCCTAGCAGCTTTTTGCTTGGAAGTCTGTAGAATCATAAAGAGCTTATTAAGAGTTGGTGTGGAAGAGAGAGTAGTGGAATTACGTATTAGAAATACCAGAAAATGGAAAAAGTAAAATTTACTAATATAGATATGTTTTTCAAAATAAAATAATAAAATTGAAATGAAAATAAAAATAAAAATAAAATAAAAATAAAATAAATAAAAAAATAAGAATAAGAATAAATAATAAAAAAATAGGAGGATTCAATAATCCTTGTCGGTGGGGCCCTCAAGTGGTGGTGCTGGAGTGGCGATGTAAAAATGCTGACACAGCTACTGCATCATGGCCTGCATATCGTCCATCTGTCGGTCTCGTCACCGATCTTTCTCGTGAATCATCTCGAACTGTGTAGTACAATACTGCTCGAAGTGAGCGAGTCGGTCGGAAAGATGTGCCAATGAAGCAGCCACATGAACTGGTCGTTCTTTAGGTGGCGCGGTGGAAGGCTCCTCATGCTGTGGGGGAACATCATCAGGGGTGTCCTCAAGATCCTCCTCGTCAATGGCATGCGAGAGACGGTACTGAGGAGGATCGGTCCCACGTCGGCGCTCGGTCATCCTCATGTGTAACATAGTCGTGATGCCCTATGGGGACATCTGACCTATTAGGGTAAGCGCTGATGACTGGGCCGTGGTGTTGAGGAGGTCGAAGTGTCTGGCAAGGCGCGTCACATAGGGGCCAATGGATATCACTCCCTTCCTATGCCACTAGGTCTGATGGCAAATGGCGAAAGTAATAAAGTATGCCAAGTCAGTCACATGTGTATTTGCCATGCACCATAAATAGTAGGCGTCGTGGGTGTTGACGACGTCGATGCTCTCTCTCCTTCCGGTCAAGGTGTGTGCCAATATGGCATGAAGATATCATAGGAAAGAGGGGAGAGCTGAGGCCTTCGAGTGGCTAGGGTCGTAGGTGTAACACCCCAAACCCGACCCAGGTGTTACAGCCGAATCCAGCGTGCCATATTGAAGTTAAAAATCCACGTTTCGTTTTAGCGCTTTAAAACCAACTTTTGTTAAGCTTAACCAAGTGAATGGAAGTTGGGCACCAGGTAGGAATCCGTAACAGAGGAGGTGAGCCAAGAAGGCTGCTTAAGTACCAATCTCTTCGATTGGATCCAATCCTAGACATGCCCACAACCATTGCCACACTTGGTTATAACGTGTTGAAATCTCTTTGAGTAGATATCTTTGATAAATCGAATGATCGTGATGTTGCGTTATTTTGAAAACAAGTATCATTTTGAAACTGCGTTCTAAGTGTAGCCCATTTGAATTATTATCAACCAGTTTAAAGTTATTAAAAATAAAATAATCCCAGAAAAGGAAAAAAAATAAAGTTAAAATGCCCTTATTACAACCCAAAAATTAATAATAAATAAGGTAGACTAAAGAAAACAAATCACTTATTTCAAAAGCCCAAAAGTGATCATTGTGGCCACTCTGAATGCCCTCCGGCTCTAAGTCCCCAAATCAAAGCTCACCTGCAAGGTTAAGGAAAGGGGGTGAGTTTGGAAACTCAATGTGCAACAAGCCCCTTTCAGAGCCCAAAACAATATCAGCCTGCTGGACGTAAGCCCAAATTCAATCTCAGCATCTCCTAGGCCGAAGCCTTTTCATTATTCATATCACTCGGCCGAAGCCTTTACTATAATAATATGGCCCATAGGCCCATTTCAATAATACATGCAACATCAATGAACATATGCAAGCCCATTTGGGGAAACTACTCAACCCACCAACCACTACTCTCCACCCGTACCAACCAAGCTCTCCATGTGGGGAATAACTCAACCCACCCAACCAAACTCTCCAATCGGCAAAGATAGTCTTTATCATATAACTGGAGGCCTTGCCTCTTTTAATAACTGGGGCAAAAGCCCTTTTTGATAAACTAGGGCAAAAGCCCTTTTCGGTAAACTAGGGCAAAGCCCTTTTCGGTAACTAGGGCATAGCCCTTTTGCACTTCTTCCATCTATATAAACCCAACCCATGCATAAATGAATTCATCATGTGCATATCATACATATCATATGCATATCGCATCAAATCATATATATATATATATATATATCAAAATCTCATGCATCAAACTTATAATTAAACCATAGGGGTAAAATGGTCATTTTTACCTAGGGGCAAAATAGTCATTTTTTGTATTATAAGGGTAATTTCGTGATTTAACCAAATATTAGGGTCTCCCTTGTTTATTAACAGTTACTAATAATTCATGTGCTTAAACAGCGATTTTGGCCCATTTTTAGCGAAACTGAGATATTGGGCCAAAAACCCCTAATGGACCCTACATAGCTGAATTAGTCATCTAGGCCCATTTAGCCTATATTCCTCAGAAGTAATAGCAGTCTTAACGCACAATTTAACAGAATTCCTTTTTCTCCCAAATTTACCCAAAGGGCCCAAAAGCCCATTGGGCCCGATTTCAACCCCTCGAGGCCCAACTTACCGTGATGCCAAAAACCGTGCTCTTACCTGTTCCAATGATCTCAATCATCAACTTAGTGAATCTAACTAACCAATGAGTGTTCGCTTGCTCACAAGTCCTCGAAATGCCGAAATTTCGGCTTTTCGGCATTTATCGATTTAAGCTATAAAAGAAGGTTCGTTACACACCTGTTTTGTGAAATTCACTAGCAAAGTCTCCCACGCCAACCTACAATTAACCATCACCATACTTATTGTACAAATCAAGCTTATCAAACCCAAAATCCACCCTACCATAATCGGCCAAAGAACCCCCTAATGGCCATAGATCACTTACCTTCACCGAGTCCGACGCTCGATCCAAGTTATCCAAATTGATACCCCAAGCCTTGATGCTCCTCCAAAGTTATCTACTCCACTATAAAAACCATAAGAATCAAATTAAAAAGCCCAATAAGGCCTATATCTCAAATCGGCAACCTCCCTAAACTATAAGGAGGTTTCGGCTTTTGTCAACAGTTACTACTGGATCGATTAGAGTACGAATACTTACCACTGTCTTCCTTTATGCCACTTAGAGTTTGACAGAAGAAGGAATTGGCCACCAAAAAATGAAGAGAAAAGAAGGTTGCTGGTCAACAATGGAATCGGCACAACCAAGCTTCACAGGTTTCGGCTTTTGTGGCTTTTCGGCAAAGGTGAAGATAAGAAAGGGAGTAGTAGATAAAGCGAAAGGGAATAATGGACTGGTTTCGAAAAAGAAAAGAGAGAAAGATGAATGGGAAGGGTGGCAGTTTCGGTTAGCTAAGAAAATAAAAAGAAAAGAATGGTTCTACGGTGTTCAAACAGAGGAAAATCGACACCACTATAGCCTAATGCCAAATATACAACCCTCAAATTCCCCCTAGCCGATTTCTCCTCCCTAATCCCCCTATTCGGCCAAATCTAATACCTCTTTCAAATCCCTAAAATCTCTCCCCTTATCACTCCTTAATCCATGCGTTTGACTGATTCAAACTCTCTCCCAAAGAGTTCTATTCGACCACAACTCCTGCATGCTCAAAGCATAAAAATTAACATCACATTTGCCATCACAGGGAATCGAACCCAGGTCTTCCCCCAACCACTTAATGGCCACCTTTTTAGCTCCCTAGTAGCATCACTTAGCCACTTTACCAGAGGCTCTTTTGTGATACATTTTACCCACAATTTTTAATAAGACCACCTATCCAAATCCCCTAACTCTTAAGTCTAAAATTCAAAAATTCTACGGGGTTTTGGCCAACACATGTGCCTTCCATAAGCCCATTTACACCCTCCACTTATGAATTTCACAACCAAATACCAAATTTTAAAAACTTTACCAAAATCTCGAAAATCACGAAAAACCCGAAAATTAAGATGTTACAGTAGGTGGAAGAGAGTGGTGCCAAAGCCTTCCAGCACAAGGAGAGGGAGATGTGGATATTGTATGGTAGTGCATTCATGTCCTCCTCCTCCATAAACTCATCGGTGTAAAGTCCCAGAGCAACTCCAAACTCTAGGACACTCATCGCACGAACTAGACTGCCTAATCGAAAGTGAATGGTGCCTGGGTCGTCATTGTTCATCATCACCACCTGTAAATGAAAAGTAGAGCATAATTCTAAAGTTAGCTCTAAATAAGTGGGCTCGGTAATAGTGAAGAACCGTTCCCATGGGTCTGTGGATAGGAGGGCGTAGATGGCATCAGCGAGCTGGACTTCCTCTACGGCAGCTCAGCCAATGCAGCGACCTGTGATGATGGGTCGTGCGCGTAATATTTGAAATAGCTCCTCCTATGAAGCTTGCAGAAATTCAAGGAATGAGTACCGAACTTCGGCTGTAGGGCGTACCAAGGAAAAACCCGATCCCCTACGTCTCTTTGAGGATAGGACCGCGGCCTTCTTGCCTCTCGATGATGACATAATGTACCTGAAAATACATGAGCATTGATAGAATCCAAGATACATCAATAGTTAAGCAAGAGGCCTAAAATTAGTATATGCTATTTAGTAGCTTAAACAATTCAAATATAGAAAATTCTAAATCAAATTGCTAACTTGTTTAAAACATATTTGTAATAGTAACAATATCTATGCAAAGCATGTAGAATACTAATGTAGCAACACAAATTGGAAAAATAAGGTTGAGAAAGTGAACCAAAGGCTATTATAAGGCGGTGCACGAGTGTGTTGGTGGCGAGCACGGGCGTGTGACGCGGGGATGAAGCTGTGTGGTGGGAAAATGGAGGGTAAAGGGAGGGGAAAATGGGGATTAATGCAATGGGGTGGATTTGAGGGTGGTTTGGGGGTTGGGGAAGTGAGAATCTGGGGAATGGTGGCTGGAATAGGGATTAGGGGTTGGGGGAGGGTAGATTTCGGCTAGGTTTTTGAAAGGAGGAAGAAGATGAACAGTGGTTTGCATATATAGTGGAGGGTCACACGGCCTAGGGCCACACCCGTGTACTTTGAGGGTTAGCCCGTGTTTTTCAAATTTTACGAGTCAGGTCATGCCCAGCTACTATCACACGCCCGTGTGTCTTGGGTGTGTGTCAAACACGACCATGTCGCACGGCCGTGCCTAGCTTTTTTCGTATCTCCTATGCTCGTATTTTATGGTAGCTACACGGCTGAACGGCACGAGCGTGTCGCACGCCCATGTCGAAGAAACAGAATCGAGCCTTGTCCCTGGCACGCCCATGGTTTTTATCTTCACGCCTGTGTTTTTCCTATCAAGTTCACCCACAGCCATGTCGCACGGCCGTGGGGATTTCTCACACCTCGTGTTTTGGGGAAATCATGTTATACTTCCACACGGCCGTATCGCACGGCCGTGTCTCTGCCCCTGTTTGGCCACGGGTTTAGGCACGCCCGTGTGTCTGGCCGTGTGCGCTGAAAAACTTTGCAATTCAAAGACTAAGTTAATGATTTGAAGTGTTAGAAATTAAAAATAAAGAAGTCAAAATATGTTAGTGCTCGGGTTGCCTCCCGAGAAGCACTTATTTATAGTCTAAGCTCGACTTACCTCTCTGTTGATTTATCATGGTGGTTTGAGGAGTTCATACTCTTTGTTCCTGATGTCAATCTTAAAATAAGGTTTTAATCGGGTGTTGTTTACCTTAAAAGTGCTGAACTTGGGATGACTCACCTCAACCGTACCGAATGGGAAAATACTGAGTACCGTAAGAGAGATTTCCTCATTTGGTGTGGTAGTGACAATGTGGGGATCTGCGGCATCCAGTAAGACTTTATCGCCAACCTGAAGTTGATTAGGAGAGGTATCGGGCTTGTTTTGGCGTAGTTTTAGTTTATCATATGTTTTCGGTTTGTGTGCTCGCCATTCATCTAGCTCCTCTATTTGAAGCCTTCGTTTTTTATAGATGTCTTTGTTCGCTACTTGATAGTAGTGCACTATCTCAGTTGTCTTGGTTCGTGGAGGTTCCTGCAAGGACGATTGAATATTAGTTTTATCATCGACAGGTTTTATAGCATTATCTTGAGTTTTAGAGGTTTTGACTGAGTCGCGTGCTTGAAGTGTTACTGCGTCATCACCTGCACGAAGTGTTAGCTCTCATGTGCCTACATTAATAATGGTTCTGGCAGTTGCTAAAAAGGGTCATCCTAAAATTAAAGGTATCTCATTATCCTCATCCATATCTATGACGACAAAGTCTACTAGGTAAATAAATTTATCAATTTTAACGAGAACATCTTCAATAATACCCTTAGGAAATCTAACTATTTTCTCAGCCAATTGTATGCTCATCCTAGTCTGTTTGGATTTACCAAGACCTAGTTGTTTAAACATTTTATACGGTATAACATTTATACTTGCCCCTAGATCAGCTAAAGCATTATTCACAGATAAACTACTAATTAAGCAAGGAATTATAAAACTCCCTGGATCTTTCAATTTGTTAGGTAGCTTATTCTTTAGAATAGCTGAGCAGACTGCATTGAGTTCCACATGCGATGTAGCGTTTAATTTTCTTTTATTGGTCAGAAGTTCCTTTAAGAATTTTGCTGAGTTGGGCATTTGCGAAAGAACTTCAATAAAGGGCAAGCTAATATGTACTTTTTTTAAGAGTTTGACAAACTTACTGAATTGTTCTTCTATTCTATCTTTCATCATCGCTTGAGAATATGGCACACGAGGTTCATGATTCGTACTTACCTGTTTAGGATCATTATTGTTTACCTCTTCTCGTCCTTTGTTCATCGCGTTGTCTTACTATATTTTTGGCTCGGGTACAATGAGTCTGTCCTTATTTTGAGTGCTAATTGCATTGAGGTGTTCCCTTGGATTAGGTTCAGTATTACTTGATAAGCTACCTTGTGGTCGTTCGGAGATTAGTTTGGATAGCTGGCCTATCTGAGTTTCGAGTCCTTGAATTGATGCTTGTTGATTCTTAAGTGCTGTCTCGGTATTTTGAAAACGGGTTTCTGACACCGAGATGAATTTAGAAAGCATCTCTTCAAGGTTTGGTTTCTCCTCTTGTTGATAAAGTGGCTGTTGAAAACCCTGAAGATTTTGTGGCTTTTGATTCCCTTGACCACCCCAGGAGAAATTTGGGTGGTTCCTCCAACCTGTATTATAGGTATTACTATATGGGTTATTTTGAGATCAGAAGTTATTGTTACCCATATAGTTGACTTGTTCCTCTTCAGTTGTAGGATTGAAGGATTGGTATTCTGTATGCACACCTCCGCCACTTGAGTCACACCTCATTACTAGATGTACCTGCGTAAAACTAAGTAAGCCGTCAATCATTTTATTAAGAAGTTCTACCTGATTAGAGAGCATGGTGACTGAATCGATGTTATAAACGTCGGCTGTTTTTGTTGGCTTAGTCCTTATAACTTGCCACGGATAGTTATTCAGTGACATCTCCTTTATAAATTCATAGGCATCTTCTGGTGTTTTATTGTTGATGGTTCCGCAAGTAGCTGCATCAACCATTTGCCGAGTCGAGGGATTCAGGCCATTGTGGAATGTTTGCACTTGAAGCCAAAGTGGTAACCCATGGTGAGGGCACCTTCTCAGTAAGTCCTTGTATCTCTCTCATGCATCGTAAAGTGTTTCTAAATCCATCTTCACAAAAGAAGAGATATCGTTACGTAATTTAGCCGTTTTAGCCGGCGAAAAATATTTTAGTAAAAATTTCTCGGTCATTTGTTCCCAAGTAGTGATAGACCTTCGTGGTAATGATTTCAACCACTGTTTAGCTTTGTTTCTCAGTGAAAAGGGAAATAACCAAAGACGAATGGCATCATCAGAAACGCTATTGATTTTGAATGTATCGTAAAATTCCAGAAAATTTGCTAAATGAGCGTTGGGATCTTCATCCTGTAAACCATCAAACTGAACAAACTGTTGTATCATCTGAATAATGTTAGGTTTTAATTCAAAATTATTTGCAACTACAGCAGGTCTAACTATGCTAGATTCGATTCCTGTCAAAGGAGGTTTAGTATAATCATACATAGTACGTGGAGCAGGATTTTGATTAGCAGCAATTGTAGGAGGGAGCTGATTGCCTTGGTTTTCAGCCATCTCGTCGGTTGGGGTTTGAGTATCGTCTTCTTGCCCGTTCTCCGTGTATCGTAAGCTACACCTTATTTCTCTTTGATTTTTACGAATTGTACGATCGATTTCTTCGTAAAAAAGTAATAGTCCCGACGGGTTTCTTCTAGTCATAAACCATAAAAACCTACCAAGAGAGAGAAAAAGTAAATTAATAAATAATAAAATAAAATAAAATTGTAAGAAAAATAAATGGCTAAAGTAATAAAAATTTAGTGTTCCTAATATTTCAGCCTCCCAAGAACGCAAGGTCAAAACTTGATCTCGTGATTCGTAACAAGTAATAAATATTTATAATGAAGATCAAACCTAGACTAACTATTATCACAACGAAAAGGAAAGCGCACCTATCGAACAATAGTATAGAAATGGCAAGACCGGGATACCATACCCAAGGGAACCAAAAGTACTAGTAATAACTATCTTTTTATTATCTAGCCTAGGAATAAAAGGGTTTGTTTATTAAACTAATTATCTAAACTAATTAACTGATTTAATTAAAGTGAAGAGAAAATTTGGAAAAAGACTTGAAGAAAGCAATTGATAAAGACGACACCCAAGGAGGAATCCACCTAGATTTCACTTGTTATCTGACTTTGAACCGGATGATTTATTCACTTGACTTGATCCGTGAGATTCCCTAATCTATGTTATTATCCCTTTTGAGACTAATAACGTCTAACCCTCAGTTGAATTAATCGAAATTTCTTTCTTAATTAAAACCCCTAGGGAAGCAGTAAATCACTCTATGGACTCCCATATTAGGTTTCACACTAATTTGGCAAAATCTCGTAACCCTATTTCTAGGCGTTCGATCAACTCTACTTAATTATGTCAAATCTACTCTTAGGCAGGGTCTATTCCTCCTCTGCATAAGCACATCAAATCATGAATTAATAACCGGGATATCAACTCAAGCATTAAGAACACATAATTAAGAACAAATCAAATATTTATCATACAGTTCAGATAATAATAACAAGATCCATCATAGGCTTTATCCCCCTTAGGTATCTAAGCGGTTTAGTTCATAATAAAATAAGAGTACATCTCAAAAGTATAAAAATAAAAAAACATGAAGAAAACTCTAAAAACCCCTGAAGGAATTGAGAGAGAGATCTTCAGTCTTGGAGTAGCTCCGGCTTTTGGGATGGATCGTCTGGCTTCCTTCAAGTAATTCCTGGCGTGTGGTTCTATATTCCACAAAAGTTCTAGAAGAGGCCCCCCTCTCCAGGTCATACTTAGGGTGTTTATATAGGCTTTGGATTGGCTTTCTTTCTCCCTAAGTACCCTTTTTCCGTGTAAAATACAATTCTTTAAAAAAGGGACACGCCCGTGTGCCACGACCATGTGACGTGATTGCCAGGCCGTGTTCGATCCGTTAAATTGCCACTGCCATATGGGCTCAATGGCCAGGCCGTGTGAATCGTGTAAACCTTAGTCGACACCCCCAAAGGCCACGGGCATGTGAGATGGCCGTGTGGCAAGGCTTAGGCCATGTGATCTTTTTGATTTGGTCCGTTTTGTCCCTTTTTAGCTCGTTTTTGGCTCCTTTTGACTCTTGGTGCTCTCTTGAGTACAAAACATGAAATAACTGGATTAAGAGCACCAAAATCCACAAATCTAGTAGTAAACATCCATAAATATGCTAAGTATTTGGGGTAAAACTATGTATAATTTGGCGTTTATCAAACTTTGAAAGGTCTAGACCAACGAGAGCGCAATTTACCTTGGTGCAGTTTCAATCTAGAATTGAATAATAAAACTTGTTGACCCACAATAAATTGACGTTGTAAAATAATTCTGTAGTTCCATCGTCTAGTTTTTTTCCTTGTAAATTGTAGTGTTTTCATAGGCACTTCACCTAATCTCTTCTATTTTAGTGATATCCAACAGCCTTTTCTTTCCAACAGCTTCATAGTCCATGTTTACTTGCTTAATTTCCCACATTTCTTTGTACTCTAGTTCAACTGGCAAGTGACATGCTTTCCCAAAAACCAATTGATATGGTGACATCCCTAATAGAGTTTTGTATCCTGTTCGTAATGCCCATAAATCGTCATCCAGTCTAGAAGACCAATCTTTCCTCGAAAGGTTCACAAATTTCTCAAGAATGTTTTTATTTGTCAATTCAATACTTTGGTTTGCCCATTAGTTTACGGATGATAAGTAGTAGCCATTCTAGGATTAACTTCATATCTCTTCAGTGTGGCAGCCACTTGGTTGCAATGAAAGTGTGTACCCTTCTCATTAATCATTGCCTTTGGTGTGCCAAAGCGGGTGAGTATATGCTTGAGAAAAAAATTTAAGCATTGTCTTTGCATCATCCTTTAGGACTGCAACAACTTCAACCCACTATGAGACATAGTCAACAGCTACTAATATATAAAGATTTCTAAACGAACTTAGAAATGGACCCATAAAATCCATACCCTAAACATCAAACAATTCAACCTCCATAACTGGCTGTTGTAACATTTTATTGCATCGGGATATAGATCCATTGCGCTGACACCTATCGTATTGATTCACAAAATTGTGGGCGTCTTTGAATAACGAAGGTCAATAGAATCCTGATTCGAGAACCTTAGTAGTAGTTCGCATGCCACCAAAATGACCTCCATAAGGAGTATAGTGCTTCAGGATTGAAAGCATCTCCTCTTCCAAAACACAATGCTAAATAATGTTATCATTGCATACCTTGAATAAATACTACTCGTTCCAATAATACTTCACTACTTCACGAAGAAATCTTTTTTTCTTATGGCGTGTGACACCCAATGGGAGTTTTCCACACACTAGATAATTAACCAAATCTACATACCAATGGGTTACATCTATAGCAAATAACTTCTCATCTAGGAATGCGTCGACAATTTGAAGTATGTTTCCATCTTTGTTGCCAACTTCCAATCGAGACAGATGATCTACAACTTGATTCTCTGAACCCTTGCGGTCTTTTATCTCGATTTCGAATTGCAACAGTAAAATCCAATGTATCAATCTTGGTTTTGTATCTTTCTTCGCAAAAACATATCTACACGTCGAGTGATTAGTAAATATGGTAACCTTTGTGTCGACAAGATAAGAATGAAACTTGTCGAAAGTAAAGACTATATCTGTAGTAGCCCATTTTCAGTTAAATTGGAATAGTAGTTTTGAGACCACAAATTCGAGTCCGTAAGAAAAATTATTTTAAAATTATTTTATGGTCTACCGTATGGTAGGAATATCATAGAAAAATTCCGTTAAGAAAATTTTACCGATTACATGTTTAATTGATAAAAGGACCAAATTACATGAAATGCAAAAGTTGAGTTCTAGTAGCTACAAGTATCAAATAGCTATGAAAATCAAAATTTGAGGTCCTTATATGGCAACTAGACCATTAAGAGGAGTTAGTGGATAAGTATGATGATTCATCCATGGACAATTAAATAAAGAAAATGACTAAATTGGAAAGATGCAATAATAAAAGATGATATTTTAATTAAATAAGAAATATCATCATTTTATATCATTTTTCCCAAAATTAAAGACATGGAAACCCTAGTTATGGGTGTTGAACTCAAGTAAGCTATTTTGGCTTAATTAGGTATGTTTTCTTGTCTCATTTTTAATAATTTTCATATTTCCAAGATTGTAATAACTTAATCTAGATATCTCGGGGATTAATTTGTAAAGTTATCAAAGTGTTAGGATTTTTCCATAGATGAATATAGTTGAATTATGAAATTTTATGGTAGAAAATGAAAGGTTTTAATAGATAAACAAGTTTTGTAAAGGGAATTTTGATGAAACTATGATTTAGGGACTAAATTGAAATGTTTTAAAATTTATGGAAAAATTCTAAATTTTATGAAATACATGGGCTGCTATTGTGATATGTAAAAATTTTCTAGGCTTGGAATAAGGATTAAATTTCATGAATTTCATT
The DNA here is from genome assembly GCF_025698485.1 of Gossypium arboreum. Lineage (NCBI taxonomy): Eukaryota > Viridiplantae > Streptophyta > Magnoliopsida > Malvales > Malvaceae > Gossypium > Gossypium arboreum. The sequence continues at coordinate 8,197,147 of NC_069081.1, forward strand.
TTCCGAGCCTAGGGATAAAATTGTAATTAAATAAAAGTATAGGGGCAAAATGGTAATTTTTCCTAAGATGTGAATTGGATTGAATTGTATTAAATTGAGCTAAATTTACTCTTATAGATCCGGATATACAAATACAGAGTTAGATCGTGGAAAAGAAAAAGTGTCGGATTAGTAGATTTTGCGTACACGAACAATTGTGAAGGTAAGTTCGTGTAACTAAATTGTAAAATTATATGTTTGAATTGAATGTTATGTATGTGTATTGTACAATTGACATGTAAGAAAATCGGTCATATATCCAATAATGCTCGACAAGTATTAAGTCTCGTTTGAATAAATGAAATTCGATGGATACAGGGTTCTCGAATTGGTTGTGGTCTTGCATATGTTGCAGACACACCATAGCTCAAAAGAGCGTCTCGTTATTAGCTCTCATGAGCATCTTGATATTTAGCCTTCTCGAGATTCCCATTATATGGCTCTTGCAAGCTTCCCGTTAATAGCTCTTGGAGCATCCCGATTAGTTGTGACTCTGCATATATTGTAGACACACCATAGCTCTTATGAGCATCCTGATATATGGCTCTCCGAAGCTTCCCGATATGGCTCACTTGAACTTCCTGATATATGATTATTCGAAGCTTTCCTATTAATGGCTCTTCAGAGCTACTCGTTATTGGCTCGCATAAGCTTCTTGAATATGCCTCTTATGAGCTTCCCATTATACAGCCCGGATAAGCTTCCCATTATATAGCTCACATGAGCTTCCTGTTATATGGCTCGAGAGAGAGCTTCCCGTTTATTGCTCATATGAGCATTCCCGAATATGAATTGATGGATTACAGTTTTGTACACTTCAAGTGTACTACCTGTATATCCATCGATATTTCAAATAAATTCAATGGGCAAAGTTTCGACATGGAATAATCTGAACTTGAGATGAATTATTATGGAAATGTATATGTTATATTAATATATGATGTGGAAAACATATATTTATATATATATGAAAATTGTTACATGATGAGCTTATCATTGTTTCTTGATATTCACGTGAAATACATGACTCACATGTTTCTTGAGGATATAAGTGTTTAGGCAAATTGCCAAATTTCTTTGGATGAATTTTGCATGCTTACTTTAAATATAAATTAATGGTAAGTTAATTTCCCGTTATACGAAATTACTAAGCATTAAATGCTTACTCTATTTTATTTCTTCTATTTTATTGTAACCTAGAATCTCGTTAAGGTTGGAAGCTGGTCGGAGTCACATCACACTATCAATCACCCTTTTTCAGTATTTTTATTAAATCAACTTTGGTATAATGGCATGTATAGGTTAATTTGGCTATTGATGGCATGTAAATGTTTTGTTGTTAATAGCCATTTGAATGACTTATGTTTGATACATTTTGATATATATATATATATATATATATATATATATAAGAGTATATAGTGTTATCATAGTTGATATGTGTTTTGGTATAATTGATTGATGGTTAATTAATAGGTAAAATGATAACATGGTTTGATTTGGTTATATATGATGATATGATATGTATAAGACTAGGTTATGATTTGATTCAGATGTTTTATATTAGTTAGACAATGTGTTTAAGTGTTATTGTAAATGGAAGACAAGTTTGGCTAAGAAATATGGCTAGGAAATGACCTTATTTTGTCCACACGAGCAGAGACATGGGTGTGTGTTTCAACCCCGTGTGACACACAGCCTAACATATGGGCATGTGGTCTGGCCATGAGTCCCTTGCATCTTTATTTTCAAAACAGAATGCTCAAAATTTATTCCATGGCCTAGCACAGGGGCGTGTGACTTGGCCGTGTGACCCAAGTCAGAGAGTTACACAAGTAAGGGCACGAACTATGATATGGCCGTGTGCCCCATTTAGAATGCCCACACGGCCTGAGACACGGGCGTGTCACTTGGCCGTGTGAGCCACACGGCTTGACCAGACAGATATGTGTCCCCTGCACCTAGGAATTTTTTTTGAAGTTTTGCAAAAAATTCTCTGAGTTTCCAGTTTAGTCCCGACCTGTTTGTAATGTATGTTTTGGGCTTCGATAGCTCATATAAGGGGCAATGTGATTGATTATGATTGATTTTTGATATGAATGAGAAATGCTATGAAATGTTTGTACTTGATATGTAATCTTTGGTAATGCTCTATAACCCTGTTCCGAGGACAAATATGGGTTAAGGGTGTTTCAATAGCCAACTATTCATTCTCTATAGTGGTATAATTGATTTGAGCCTCTGTAAGAGTTTTGCTAGCATAATAGATGGTGTGAAATATTTTTCCGTTATATTTTCCTAAAACAGTACCCATAGTAAAGTCACTTGCATCGCACATAACTTCAAAAGGTTGAGACCAATCTAGTGCAACGACAATGGGTGCATTTACTAGTTGTGTCTTTAATTGAATGAATGTATCTAGGAATGCATTGTCAAAGAGGAATTTTCAATTCCGTTCCAGTAATGAGCATAAGGGCTTTGCAATTTTTGAGAAATCTCTAATAAATCTTCGGTAAAACCCCGCATGCCCAAGAAAACTGCGAATACCTTTCACATTTTTCGGTGGAGGTAATTTCTCAATGATTTCCACTTTAGCTTTGTCTACTTCAATGCCTTGACTAGAGATGCGATGGCCTAACACAAGACCTTCAGTTGCCATGAAATGGCATTGTTCCCAATTTAGAACAAGATGTGTGTCTTCACATCGCTACAACGCTTTATCCAAATTGTCAGTGCAATGATCAAAATAATTCCCATATAATGAGAATTCATCCATAAAAATCTCTAAAGAATCTTTAATCATATCCGAGAATATTGCCATCATGCACCTTTGAAATGTGTCTAGTGCGTTGCAAAGACTGAAAGGCATACAAAGAAAAGCAAAAGTACCAAAAGGACAGCTGAAAGTTGTTTTCTCTTGATCCTCCAGAGTATGTAGTCATTTCAATTCCAGAGTAGGAGCTTCGTCAATAGATGGCTTGGAAATTGGAGCTGATCTATTGGCTAAGTCCAAGGATTCAATTTGCCATCCAATCCTGAGTTCAATACCATGCTGTCACAATTATCTAAGAAGTCATCATTAGATGTCACTGTAAACTCCTTAGAAAGTATTGTGCTTTGGTCATTGAATTCTTTCTCAATTAGATCATCTAGCACATCAACAGTATGGCATTCTTCTTTTTCTTTACATTGGATAGATTCAAAAACACTAAAGGTAATGTGCTCATCATTAAGTCACATGGTTAGTTCACCTTTGTAAACATTAATAAGAGTTTGTCCGGTGGCTAAAAATGGTCGTCCCAAGATTATGGGAACCTCATTGTCTACTTTGCAGTCGAGTATGACAAAATCAACCGAAAAAATAAATTTATCAACACGAACTAAGATGTTTTTGATTTTCCTTTTAGGTTGAGCCAATGATCGATCAACTAGTTGCAATGTCACTGCAATAGGTTTCATGTGACCAATACCCAACTTTCTGAAAGTAGATAGTGACATTAGGTTGATGATAGCTCCAAGGTCGCATAAAGCCTTGCCCAAATAATGGTTGCCAATTGAACATAGGATAGTAAAGCTCCCAAGATCTTTCATCTTGAGGGGCAACTTATTTGTCAAAACAGCACTACAGCCCTCTGTGTGTGCAATAGTTTCCATATCACTGAGCTTCTTCTTCTTGGACAAGAGTCCCTTCATAAATTTCCCATAATTTGAAATTTGCACAAGAGCGTCTACTAAATGAATATTGGCCTGAAGTTGCTTCAGTGTGTTTAGGAACTATTGGCACTGCTTATCTTGCTCATTCTCCTTGAATCTTTGTGGAAGAGGTAAAGGTGGAGATATATCTGGTTGCACTGACACCTTTGATTGCGTCAATATTTTCAAGGGTCAGACATTAGGCATATAAGTGACAATTTGTGTAACTTCTTTGTCTGGTACATTGACAAGCTCTTCAGATTCAACCTTCTCACCAGGGATCACTTCACCAGTATCTTGGGGTGCTACAGTAGAGTCTGTAGTCGTTCGCCAGTTTGTTTACCACTCCTGAGAGTGATAGTCTTGCAGTGTTCTTTCCCTCTTGGACTAGGATTTTTCGTGTTAATAGGTAGTGTGCCCGGTGGTCGAGTATTCAGATTCAAAGCAAGTTTTCCTAATTGTGCCTCCAACGCCCGAATATTCCCTTGCATAATAGCTTCTGTGCGAGTCATATGCTCCCGCATTAAAGCTTCAAGAGCTGCTAAAGGGTCAGAAGGAGAAGCTTGCGTGTATTGTTGTCATCGATGTTTTTGGCCATGCTGATTCAATATTGAGGAGTGTGGTGGCTGTGTCTAATTCTTGTGTGGATGCATCTAAATGTACTGATTGTAGTTTTGCTATTGTTGATTGTAATTCCCTTGTATTGAGTTATAATTGCCTTGAGTAGATATATTCCTATATCGGAATGTCACAGCATTTTGTCCAGCATTCTGAGTTCCCCAAGACTATTGATTGCGTGCAGAGTTATTATAAGAGGTGCCATAAGAATTGTTGCGGATGTTACTGACATAAAAAGTATTCTTTGCATGTTGTGGATAATTTTTATAGTTGTGGTTGTCATTGTAAATCTAACAACGAAAGATAGGAATTTCAACTTGTTGAGCAACTTGTTTAGGTGCAACAGCACTAGTCCCTTGCATATTTTTATCATATTTGCAAGAGAAGAAACTTGAGCACTAAGTGCAGGTATTGTGTCTAATTCAATAACTCCAGGAGTAGCTTTTGCTTGTGCAGCTTTAGAGATAAGATATTGATAATCAGTCTAAATAATTCTATCAAGGATTCCAATAGTACCATTATAAGTACAATCCAGCAAATGACCATTGGCTGATGCATCAACAAGATTCCTCGTGTGTGAATTCAGCCCGTTATAGAAAATCTCAATTTTTTGTTTCCTGCTGAATGTCATGCATGGGACAACGTCGAAGCAAATATTTATAATGTTCGCATGTGGTGTGAAGATTCTCATCCTCCAACTGATGATAAGCTGCAAATCATTTTAGAGACTAGCATTTATTTTCGGTGGGTTAAATCGCAAAACAAACTCTGTTGCTAGTGCATTCCAAGAAGTAATTGATCCTGCAGGTAGCCCAAGGAACCAAGTACGAGCTCATCCCTGCAAGGAGTAGGGAAATAACTGCATCTTCAAAGTGTCATCAGGAACGCCTTGTTGACTAAAGGAAACACAAATCAATATAAATATTTTAAGATGTTCTCGTGCATCTTCATATGGTAGTCCAACATATTACCCATTAGAATTCAGCATTTGAAACATGACTGGCTTGAGTTCAAAATTTCCAACTTGGATTGCTGGCCTAACAACTCCCGGTTGTAAGTCATCCAAGACAGGTACTACAAAATCTCATACCCGGTTGTAAGTCATCCAAGACAGGTACTACAAAATCTCGTATAGTCTTGTGACACCTAAAATAAAATGTGAAAATAGCATTTTGGTTTTGCATCGGAGGTATGACTTCATAGTTTCTTAGTAAAGCCATATTCCTTTGTTCTTAAAGTCTCCTCCGAACGGTTCTTTCAATTTCTGGATCAAAATCGACAATAAACTCTGAATTGCTTCGGGTCATACAACACCTAAAATAAAATGTGAAAATAGCAACAAATAAAAATCAAGTTAGTAACAACTAAATATTATGAAATAAAAACAAAGAAAAATAAACATCAAACAATGTCATCCCTGGCAATGGCTCCAAAACTTGATCGGCTGTTTAACGTCACAGCAATAATGTGCAAGCGTACATTGTCGATTCAAGTATAGTAGATAGATATGAGTCTGTCGGATATTGATCCCATTAGGATGGTTGTCTTTTTTCTATCAATGCCAGTGCAATAAATAGATAGAAACAAGATAAATTGTGAAAGTAGTTGTCAAAACAATAACTTGAAAATAATAAGATAAAAAATGATAATGCTAAACTGGGATTCCCAACTTGAATATTCAACAGAATACTAAGTGCTCACAAGGTATAAAAGGATAGGTGATTGTCTATGCATTAAATTGCAATTGAATATCTTACCAAGCTTAACTTCTATATTTAATCTAATACTTAAACATGCACATTAACCACACCTTCCGATAATGACAGTGGAACACTATTAAGAACAAGTGGATTAAATTCCTCTAATCCTCAAGCAACTTTCGTTGTCATGCTTGTTAGCTTGAACTGTTTCTACACTTTCCAGTGTCAGTGGCCGCAATAACACTTCCATGCTAAAAACATTCAAACCTAAAGATTAAATAGTAGAACCAATATTGAATAAAATAACATTTAACTCAAAAATCATGTATACTTCCATACAGACATAAAATAGAAAGTAATCACCATCATTTAGAAAATAAATATAAAAGAAACAAGGGGAGAGTACTATTCATAAAAAATCTCTACTTACTCTCTCAACTCCTTCTTGTGTTGCACTCAGGGCTCATCGTCAAGAGCTAATTTGCATCCCTTTCGCATTGGTTCACCCATAAAAAGTTTAATCCACCATAGCCAAAAAGCTTCAAAAGAAAGGTTGAAGAAGATAATCCTCTCTCCTCCTTTTTTTCACGTCAATATTGATATTTATCCAAATAGCACAGGTGTCCTTTCAACAGAATCATGATGCCTCTGTACGTACAAGTTACTTATACCAGACTGGACAGCTCACACCTTTTTGTTATTATTCGGACAGTTGTCAGGTGTGGTGAAAATTTTGGGCATAATCTGGAAACTCTTATGCAGCGACATCAGTACCAAAACATGACAAAATTAAAGATAAATAAGCTAAGATCCACTGAGTTATAAAATGCAATTTATTAAACTAAAAATGCTAAAATATGTGCTAAAGATAACTAAATGAGTACAAATTAACCAATAAGTAGGGAGAAAACATATGTTCTTTCTAGCATTATCAGGCACACGACCGTGTGACAGCCTATGTCCCAGGCCGTGTGCAGCAAAAAGTACCCTAAAGCAAGCCATTTCAAATTCAATTATTTGCATGCCAATGCACACCAGATCTAACCTATTTCACAAGGTTAAAAGTACATTCAAAGCATCAAAAACATGCCAAATTCTCATCCAACCTATGACTAACCAATATGTCATCAATAGACTCTCCAATTCACACTCCAAAACCACTCATGAATGAAATTTACAATATCATATATCAATCATATATCATGAATACCAAAAGACCATTTCTTTTCAACTTATACCATAAAAACTTACCACTTTAGATAGGTAAAATTAAAATGACCATATCCATAAAAGTTTAAACATATACAAGCCAGATCAAACTACATATATACTACTAGACACAAGAAGAGCCAAAATACACCATGTGATCAAACTAGGTAAGCACCTATTACATGCCAACGCACATATATCATTTAATCACTTCAATAAACCAAACACATATTAATCAACCATTTCTTTCCTAATTTTAAAAGACCATGCACAATCAATAATAAAAGATATTAAAACATATCAAATCTTGGCACAACCCAAAACATATCAATTTAATATACAACTCTATACATGTCATTTATAACCATAGGTTAAAACATTCAAAAACCACCAAAATGGATCGATGGATAAAGTGATCATGCTCTGATGATGTTCCCAATCGTTCGAGCTTTCCAATGACCTACAAAGAGATGAAATAACTAACATAAGTATTAAGCTTAGTAACTCATATAACATGAACTTAGTCTTATCGAACATACAAAATTTGAACCATTCAAACATGAATTCATTTATATGCCAATTGCACATCTTTCGTTTCTATACACACACGTTTCAAAGGTTCAAACATGCATTCATTTATATGCCAATTGCACATCTTTCATTTTTATAAACACACGTTTCAAAGGTTAGAAAAAGAATCAATAAGGCATATAAATACAACCAATCTTGAATGTGCATAATAAGCTTTGCCTTCTAAATTCCATTCAACACTTAATTCAACATCATCAAATCCTATATCAATTCTTCACAACATTAATTTTCAATTTACAAATTATAACCATGTAACCTTTCATAAATATATTCATATTCATTCCATTAATCCTTGATCACCTGTTGTACCTAATGAAATAACATTGAATTCTTAGAAAATACTCACTTGTCCATTTTACTCTCTAAACCCACCACAAACATAACTAATTAACATATTTAAAGACTTATGAAACATATAATTACAACAATATATTTATATTCATCACCAAACTATACTAGTCAAACATTAACCTCATATTCCTACTTGTGATACATATCGCACCCAAAACATGTTAACTGAATAGCGAGCAATTGAAGGATAAGATATCGACCTTTTCGTTGATATCATTTTTGACCTTTTAATTTATATCCTTTTCGACCTTCTTCAATGGATTGTTTATACATCATCAACATGGATCAACCTGTTATTGGCACCCAATTCCTGATGGATAAACCATAACAAAGTTTCGCGCCCAATGCTAGCTAGATAAATTGATGAAAGGTGTGCCCTACACTAGTCGAATAAATCGACAATGTTTTGTGCCCAGTGCTAGTCAGATAAACCGACAATGAGTTACACCCAGTGCTAGTCGGATAAACCGATGATATCAAATGTGTGCCCATCATTAATCAAATAAACTGAAAATGAGTTGCACCTAGTGTTAGTCTAATAAACCGAAAAATACATACGTAATTATATCATTCCAAAATTCTTCAATTCATAATTTAAATCCTTTACATTAATCTTTTATATTAAATTTCTATAATCCACTCTATAACCATTTTCATATATCTATATTTCCGTAACAATACATTTAAAATACTAATAATTTTAATACATATAATTGACTATCAAATTAACTAATAATCAAACTAATTAAATAAATAAAGTTCAAGTTTAAGGACTATGAAGATACCTCAACTATAACGGTTGTAAAAACTGAATCGAGAAATAATCCAAGACTTTAGCTTTTCCACGATTCAAGTTCAGTTGTTGCATATATTGATCTAAATAGTAATTTAATTCAATTAAACAATTCAAATAAATTAAAATAACTAATTCAATCCTTTAATCCATTTTAAGGTAAATTTATAGAATTACCCCTAATATTTTAACTTTTGTGCAATTTAATCCCTAATCTTGAAACTTGCAAATTCACCATTTTAAACTAAAATTCATGCTAGCCGATTTTTAATAGATTCACAGACAGCCAATATTTTCTTCCATTTCACATATTTCGATGAAATTTTACTATTTTAACAAATAAATCCCTGAACCTTAAAACCACTAAAAAATAACTTAACAAAACATGTTTATTTAACAACCAAATTTAATAATCTTTCAATTAAATTCACAAACACTACAAACTCATTCATGGCAAGCCCCTAAAATTTTAACTACGTTACAAATTAACCCCCGAACTAACTAGCTTAAACTAATACAAGCTCAAAAACATAAGAACCACTAAAAACGATCATCAAACACATACCATGCACAAGCATTGAGCTTGGCCGCCCTTTCAAAAATGGTGAATTCAGCATACGAAAGAAGAAAGATGACAAAAATGGCTTAATGGCTTTTGTTAATCATATTTTATAATTTTTAATTATCAAATTACTAAATTGTCCTTTAATAACAATTAAAATAACACTAAAACCTATCCATAAACATCCACTAACTTAGGATATGGTATAATTACCATACAAGTCCATTAATTTACCTTTTCAAAGCTATTTGACCCTTTTTAACTAATAGAAATCTAATTTTGCACCTTTTTCAATTTAATCCTTTTTACTTAATTAATTGTTTAAACGTTAAAAATTCTTAACCAAATTTTAATATGACCCTAATAAGACTCTATAAATATTTAATAAAATATTTACAGGATCAGTTTATAGAAACGAGGTCTCGATATCTTCTTTTCAAAAACCATTTGACTTTAAGGATATACCACTTGAATCTATTTATTCGTTCAAATAACATAAATTATCAAATCAAAATTTATTGTATTACTATATTTGACTCGTAAATATTGTTAATATTAAATAATAATATTTACGGGTTCACTCATCAGATTTATGGCCCCGAAACCACTATTTGTGACACCACCAAAAAACGGGTTGTTACATTGTAAGTGCAGGTGGAAGAGCTGCTGGTCATCAAGGTAAGACCAAAATGTTTCATTTTTTTTTTGAAAGAAAACATGTGTGTTGTATGCATGAGATGTAAAATTTGACAAATTACGTAAATTGTTAGTTGCCCACAAACTAATTAAATGAAAATTTTTATGAAAGTGTGTGTAATGTTTTAATTGATCAATTATTTTCAAACCTTGTGAAATGGAGTTTTTATGATATTTTACTATATTACAATTTAAATTTAATCATATGTTTTTAAATAAAACGGTTTCCAATATCTTTTCAAATATAGCCTTTTAAAATACCTTTTTGCATGCACGGATGTGTAACTGAAGTTTTTGGGGTATTTTGTTTGCTAGATATTAAGTTTATTCTTTTTGTTAATTGAATGATCAGAGTAACACAACAAAAACATGATTATAGAATTTTTAAATATTCTTTAAATAATTGAGTGGTGTGAATGGTTGGTTGGTGTGCTTTGTGGTGGTTTAAATGGAGTCACCTCGGTGACTAATGTGATGTTCGAAATTCAGGTCGAACCATCCCGACCTAGTTTGGGGCTCCACAAGATAGCGTTCTTGAACAACTATCTTGAAGAGGGCATTTATATAATACATCTCGCCAAAAATATAACTAAAGGAAACGAGCATAAAGTTTGTAAACTGCTTAGATCCATATATGTACTTAAGTAAGCATCCTGCTCATGGAATAAAAAATTTGATCAAATGATCAAGAATTTTGGATTTGAGCTACATGTTGATGAACCTTGTGCTTATAAACATATTGAGGATGAAAAATGGTGTTTCTCATTTTATATGTCGATGACATTCTACTCATTAGGAATGGTGTAGGATATTGCCATTGGCTAAATTGTGGTTAACCCAATAGTTTAGTATGAAGGACTTAGAAGAGGCTAATTTTATTCTAGGAATTCGAATCCTAAGAAATTGAAAGAACAAATTGATAACACTATCGTAAGCTTCATACATAGACAAGATATTAGAAAATTATGCAATGATTAATTCGAATAAGGGAAATCAACCTTCTGTAACGAGATTTCATTTTTCTTTGGAGGACTATCCTAAGACAACAAAAGAAAGAAAAAATATGAGAAATGTTCCTTATGCTTCTGCAGTAGGAAGTGTCATGTATGCTATATTGTGCACACGTCCAGATATCTGCTTCGTAGTAGGATTGGTGAGTCAATATTAGGTGAATCTAGGATGAAGACACTAGTAAGCAGTTAAGTATATACTCAAGTTTTTATGGAGAATAGTGGATTAAATGCTTGTGTATTCCAAAGGAGATCTTACTCCTATTAGATATATTGATTCTGACTTTAAAATGTTTCCGGATTCAAGGAAATGGACATTGGGTTGTGGTTTTATCTTAGACGGCGGGTCCATAGTGTGTATAAATGTTAAGTAGGGTTACACAACTAACTTCACTATGGAGGGCTGAATATAAGGTATGGATGGCACTATAATAGTGGGAATATAGATAAACCTTAAAGAAATCACATAAGGACAAAACACATTAATAAAAAGTATTACAAGGGAGACGATAGTGTTTGACGTAATAATGGATGTAGTCAAAGATCGCATATGAGGACAAACCCGATGAATTTGTTTTACCAAGACTTTGCTAGCTTGAGAGTTCTTTGGGAAACATATGGAGGGCATAGGAATCGAAACTTGACTCATCTATTTCACTAGGGCAAATGGGAGATTGATGGATTGGGTGTCCTAAGTGTAGTATTTTCGTCTATGTACACTTGTAATTTTTTCTAATAGATTGGTTAATAAAATTATTCATGAATTATATTAATACCCTTTTTATATTTTCCTTATGTGGTTTTTGCATGTAAAGTAATATAGAAGCAAATATTAGTTCAATGGTTGTCTAATGTTTAAACTAATACTAAACAGTATTGTGGTCGGATCGTAATACAGAAAGACAACTTATATTAGTAGGCAAACATAAATATGTCCTTCGTCAAATCAGAAATGAGGAAACTGATTTAAAGACTAATATGTCATCTATCTAGTCCAATTGGGTAGATAGCTTGTCCTAGGTATTGGAGCGGATGACTCCCAGAAGATAGAGACATAGATGTGAATAATTGGACTGACAGTACATCAGATTAGACCCAAGAATAATAGATCTTGAATTCGTTTATGGATTTATTCACTTGTGACGTTCATAGTGTGGCATACCTTAATCTTGAGTGGATGACGAACTATATATGCGTGACTCATATACTTTGATGTAAGTAAAAGTCTGAGTTCAAATAGATAAGGAACCGAAAGCTGGTGCATTAGGTATATGACTTCTGTAATATGTAGTGTCATTCAAAATAGTGGAATTCATAGCTTGAGAAATGGGTGAATGATATCCTCTCATAGGCATTACGTGGTAGATGAAAAGTAAACGAGACCATAAGTCGTTTGTCTTTGTGATGAATGACTTGATTACCATTTGATAATAATTGACTTTTAATGAAAGAAGATGTAAGATTATCATGAGATAAAATAGGATCATATTGGGAGAACAGATTTATCCCAAAGAGATTAAGGATATCTTATGAGGGTAAGACACATATGACAGGGTCATCAGATGAGCATTGATTGAGTTGATTTAGTAATAGTATGTAATTAAGAAGAGTTTAGTCACGTTACTGTAATAGTGATAGAAATTCATCAACAGATCCCTTTGGTGTTTTTCAAGTCATTCCACTGTAATATCGTGACTGAACTCTTCGCAATTACATATCATTACAAAAGTTATAATTTTTATATTTAAAACTATAATTATAATTATTTTAAAGCATAACCATTCAAATATTTAAAATAATTTAATTTAATTTAATTGAAATCTATATATAATATAAAATTAATTTCTTTTCGAATAACTAGGAGTAAATAAGGGCAATGTTGGTATTTTAAAAATTAAGGTCAAAATAGATGTTTTATAAAAATACATAAAATACTTAAAATTTTATTTAAACTTATGAATTTTAAATTGTATTAATTACTATACTTTTAATTTTGTATTAATCATGAATTTTCTTTGCATTGCATGCACTTTTTTTTCTTTTATTTCAAAATAGACCCTTTTGTATTAACCATTATTTTATTTTATTTTTGCATTGCATGCAATTATTTCTTTTGTTTCAAAAAGATCTTTAATTTTTATTTTTATTATATATTATATATAAAAATTTTAACTTTAAATTACTACAAACATTTTCTAATTATGATATCCTATGAAAATATTTTTTACTTATTATTGGTATGAGTTATCACCATTAAAATATTTAATATATAATATAAAACCAACTTTTTTAAGTAAGTAGGAGTAAATTGAGGTAATGTTAGTATTTTAAAATAAACCCAAGGTCAAAATAGGGTTTCATGAAAACATATAAATTACTTAAATTTTTTTAAATTTATTAATTTCAAACTGTATTAATTACCACACTTTTAATTTTGTATTAACTATGATTTTTTTCTTAGCATTGCATGTATTTTTTTATCATTAATAGATTTCATTGGAAAATTGTTATTATAATCATTTCTGTTTAATTATTCTTTTAAATTTTTTTTAAAAAATGAATTAAATTTAAAATTTAATTTTAATGGTTTTACAATAACTCAATTACATATTATTGTCTTAATTTTTTTACACATTTACATATTTTTATAAACTAATAAAATTAATCTTGAAAAATATTTTAGATTTTACCAATCATTTTTATTTTTCATTTTGTTTTCTTAAATTCATTTAGATTATTGACTTTTATAATTTTTTTAGATAACTAATGTTTATTATTATATTATTTGTCCAAAATTTTAGATTGTTGTTTGTTAAATTTTGTCAATAGTTATGAATTGGTTTAGTGGCTAAGTGTTCTGTTTATGTGTGTTTGGGAATAGGGGTTCAAATTGTGCTTTTAGAAATTTTTGTTATTCTTTTGATTCAACTCTTACTTTGAACTATTTGACTTAAGTAAAATTCCATGTAAATTTGTGTTAAGAACGAGCCTACTGCTTCAATAGTTAAACTTTTGTGTTGCCTTTAGTCTTGTGTTCGAGTCTCTACGTAAGTGATGGGGATATATTTTGTGCAGTGTGGTAGTTAGTTATTTTTGGTTAATTCACATGTTAGTTAATTTTCTTTCTTTCTTTTTCTTTTCTTTTTCTTTTTGCATTTTCTATCCTTCTTTCCCTGTTTCTTTTTACTGTTTTTTCTTTTTGTCTGCATTCGTGTAACCATCTTTTGCTCTTCTGTGTGGTTTATTGTGGGATTGTACTGTCATAAGATTGATTGTAATTGTCAAAGGTAAGGTTCAAATGTTAGTTCATTCGTCTGATTTGTGGTGAAGTTGGGTTTTCTCTTTTAATTTTTAATTTGAGTTTAATTTTGTTGTCATGGTTACTTTGGTACATATAAGAGAAGGCCAAGAGACGTTTAATGTTCCTCCACCTGTCTAGTGCAAGGGATTGTTGTTATTCATCGGTAAACGTTGGTTCGCTGTGGGGGTTTTACGTCGAAGTTTTTGACATAATTGGTTGATAGTGTTTTGGTGTAAATTGTTTCGTTAAAGTTGTTTAATTGGTCATTGGATGGTCGTTTTAGGTTCTGGGATTCTTCTACATTGTTCCTATACCGAAACTATACCAGGTGTGCAACAAAAACTTGAATTTCTACAAATTTTGAACATCGAAAAACATGGTTGTCGACGTCTGGCCGTGTGATTGGCCGTGTAACCCATTGTTTGTGAATTAGAGTCATACGGGCTACGGACACGGGCGTGTGTCCAAGCCATGTAACTCACTGTTTATGAATTAGGGTTACACAAGCCAAGGACACGGGCGTGTGTCCAGGCTGTGTAACACACTGTTTGTGAATTAGTGTCATACAGGCCAAAGACACGGGTATGTGTCCAGGCCGTGTGAGAGATATTTTGAGATTTGAGTGCCACAGGCGTGTGCTTGACCGTGTGTCAGACCGTGTAACTCATTGTTTTGAGTCACATGGCCGTGTGAGACATTAAGAGGGCCACACGAGTGTGTACTACGCCATGTGGACCACACGGTCCAGACACTTAGGCCATGTGAATCCACGCAGGCGTGTGGGCAAAATAATTGATTTTTTTCTTAGGGCCTTAAGCGTCGTTCGAATTAAATGTAGGCCTTCCGTGGGGTCCGTATGATCTGAATTAGACCGTATAATTAAATGTCCAATAATCTAAGGTTGAATAATTGATTATCTGTACGTAAAATTGATGTGACAACTAAAATGCCAATGATCTGTATTTTCTGATTATGGATTGTACTTGGATAACTGTATGTATATTATTGGTAGCTGATATCTGTAATCTGTATCTGTATTGGGTTGGAATGATATAAAGAAGGAAGTGTTGGAAGTTTAATGATCTACCAAATTGAGTGGCTAAGCCATAAAAATTTGTAACTAATTCTGGTGATTTTTCGCATACTGATATGACAGCTAGTCTGTAATCACTCTGAAATGTGTCGTGCCGACACTAATCGGTGTGTAGGGATAGATGGGTACTTGATACCCTACATGGTGTGTTGGGATGGCCAGAGATGGTGTGTAGCGGATAGGGGTAGGAAACTGCATCTGATCCTGATATGTTTTGTATTTGTATCTGATCTGCTTTGCATTTTATCTGAACTGTTACGCTAATACTGAGCATCATTTGTTTCCGATTTTGTATCTAAGTTTGAGAAAATCATTGTTATATTTATATTGTTGTCTTGTCTTTATAACAATTACACGCATTGAGTTATAAACTCATTCTATTTGTGACTAAATTGCAGATAAACCTCACACTTAGGAAGGCTAGGTGTGTTAGGAGCTCGGTTATATCTCTTAGTAGATATTTTACTATTTATTTAAACTTAAACTAACGTATGTTTTATTTCGGGCTATGGTTTGTAAACTCGGATTTCCATGTTGGTTTAATTGGTTAAGTGTTTTCTATAAGATGAATTTTAAAATAATTAGAGGTTGGTTTTCCCTTAAACATTTTGATGTAGCCTTCAGAATTGGTCTTAACGTTTAGGTTGAGAATGAGGTGTTCCAAGAAATGTCTTCATATTTAATAAAAACTCTTAAATTTTATGAAAATTTTACTTTTGATAATATTATTTTAAATTTAATTATACATACATACATATATATATCTAGATAAATTTTAAAATTAAAAATTTTATAGATAAATTAAATCATTTTATATAAAAAATGTAATATGTTGTATATAGTTTAACTTTAAATAATTTTTTAAATTTTATATAATTGACATACCTTAAATAAAAATGGGCACATTTTTCATCAAAAATTGATTTAGCTTTGCATTTTACATAATAATAATATTATTATTTTAATTATAACTTATTTTATAAAGTTTATAATATTTGAACTTTTTAATCTACAATTTTAAAATTCAAAGATTTTATGAAAATATAAAACTAATAAAATTCCTCGCAAAGTGGGATCATATTTCTATATAAAATTCAAGTTCTTGGGACACGATCTATTAATGGAGAATTTTAATTTAATTTAATTTTTATGTATATTGTAATATTTATATTATTATTTAAGTAAGTAATGAAGTTAGTGTTTCAATTAATTTGACACTAATTTAATTAATAAAATTATTAAAATAAATTTAAATATTTTAAATAATTTTATTACTGTTGTCTTTTCTTTATTTTAATAAAATAATAAAAAATTACAAATATTAATATTTGAATCTATGTGCCATCAATATTTATAAAATTAAAATTTTACCACTTTAAATCAGATTTTATTTTAATATTTTTATACATTTTAATTTTATTGCACAAATTATTTATTCTAAATATGTGATTTTACACACATATATATATACACATGTGACAAAATTTTTAGTATATGATAAAAGTATTTAAGAATGAATTTTACTATTTTAAAATGGTAAATTGAATTTTTATAGAAAAATAATTAATAAATCTAAAATTATATTTATAATAAGTTGTGACGCATTTTAATGGATAGATATTAAAAGAATAAAGGTAAATTAATTAAATTTTTTCGAAATAAGAAAATCCCAATATGGTAGGTATGGTGCTGGGTCATGATTAAAAGTTAAATTGGTAAGGCTTGTAACGAAGGGGGATGGAGTTTGTAGGCAAATTCAAAGGCAGCAGCCATTCATGTTCCCTTTTTCTCCAATTATCGCGTGATGGAAAAAAAAAGGAACTCACACCAAATGGTCAAATATTTCAATGGGATTGGACCCACTTGGAAATTCTCGACTCACATCTAATTAAGAATAAAGTTCATTGAATTTCATTTATGGGTTACAAAAGTCATAAAATACTTGTCTGAAAAATAAATCTTAAATTATTTGTTCAACCGCGTAATGTAATCACAATTAGTAAACCATGTAGATCCATTGTTTCTGGGCTTGCAATATGCTTTTCTCTTGAATTAAAATATTTATAATATATTTGTCCCTACCACAATATTTGTTTGCTTTTTAACTTTTAACGACTTTTTAAAATTTGATAAATAAAAATAAATTTTTATTGAAAATATTTGTAGTACCTATTTTTCTATAATAGAAATATGAGAAATAAAATAAAAAATTACTACATTCCTATATATTGGAACTAACGTAACATGTTTGATATTTAAAAGGGTTAAAAAGTCGATTGAGTCTTAACTCGATTAGTATTGACATTGTTGTCGTGTAAGAGGACGTGAGCTCGAGTGCGTTGAAACGTATTGTCCTCCTGTTAAAGGTTAGGGAAGAACTATGAGTAGTTCTAGATTTTGTATAAAAAATCAGATATGATGATATCAAACTATAATGACATTAATATTAAATTTTTTTATATTTATATGAGTTCGAACAAAAGTAAATTCATTTAAAATAAAACTAACACTTATTTTCAATATTTTTAGTTCTAAAAACTTTTTTAATGAAAATACCTTTTTATTTTTAAATTTTCACATATTTTTTATTTTATATTCTTAAAATTCATTTTAAAATTTTCAACTAACCATATATTTTATGATATTTTTATTAGAAAAATGAAAGCAATTTCTATTTCCTAAAACCAAACAAAACCTTACAGGAATTTTCTACGCATATAATAAACTGCTCTTCGTCAACTTGTTGGGACAGGGGTCAGGTAGGTAGTATAAATTAGCAAGATCATTGGTTTCGACATCTAAAAGTTAAAACAATGGCGGTCTTTATCAAAAGACTAACTAAAACAGATATCGAGAAAAGATTAGCCATTCCCACAAAAAGTTTGGAGCATTTTCCAGGTTTCAATGGAAGACAAGGGGCTTATTTGAAGGTTAAGGACAGAAGCCATCGTTTATGGAGATTTCGGTGCTCCGTT
The DNA here is from genome assembly GCF_025698485.1 of Gossypium arboreum. Lineage (NCBI taxonomy): Eukaryota > Viridiplantae > Streptophyta > Magnoliopsida > Malvales > Malvaceae > Gossypium > Gossypium arboreum. The sequence continues at coordinate 8,215,778 of NC_069081.1, forward strand.
CGAAAGACAAGCTACCCTAAACCAGTATTTTCTTCAGGCTGGCTCCAATTTACTCACCATTACAACCTCAGAATTGGCGACAAGATCACTCTTCGAAAGCAACTAAAAAGGGACGTTAGTAATGGAGTTCAATACAAGATTGAAGTGCAAAGGAAGATCAATTTGTTTGGTAAAGATGTATGGGCTCATGTCCTTTAACCCTTCGTTATGTATTATATTTATATGCAGTTTTTATTTCAATATTGTTAGTGGGAGAATGTAAAATATTCAAATAAACCCTTTTCATTTTGTGTAAAGATTTATGAAAGTGTTTAATTTAACTTTAACTGGGAAAAGTGGGATACAGATTTCGTGTGTTATTTTATTTGAGAAGATGAATCCTGAAATTCATGTGATATAAATCACACAAAAAGGATGTATAATGCAGATAGATACAAATCCAAAAAAGGAACACCTTAATTACCATTATTTGTTTAAGGACACGTTTGAACTCCAAAGTATAAACCTGTCAATCATCTAGTTTAATCACATCCCAACTGGCGATTCCCATGATGCGATTCTTTCCATTTAAAGAGCAGTTTCACTTGCCTAACCATCCCACAAACACAGCACTGCTGATTATCAACTCTCTCTCTCTCTCTCGCTCTCTCTCTATCTCTCTCTCTCTCATGGAAGGAGAAACAAGTAATGTTGTGATCAAAGTGGAGGCTGAATCAGATGTTGAGCCCATTTCAGTCCAAAGATGCTGCAGTCTTGTTTCAGACCAGAGTAATGAAAGAATCTGCAGGTACAAAGAATGCAGGCGCAACCATGCCGCTTCAATTGGCCGCTACGCTATTGACGGTTGTGGGGGGTTCATTTGTTGCAAAGACGACCTATTCATATGTGCTGCATGCGGCTGTCATCGCAGCTTCCACCGCAAAGATTATTTGCCTCCTCCACCTCAACCAAAATTAATGCCATCATGCCTGGCACCCTGGCCTTTAGCATCCCACAATGGACTCACTGGCGAGACTTCCTTGTTCGTTAAAGACCGGAATAACACTGTTGCAGGTCCCGGCGCAGAGGAACAAAACACGAACAAGGAAGCAAAAAGAACAAGGCTAACAGTGGAGCAGAAGAACAAAATGATGAGGTTCGCTGATAAGTTAGGGTGGAGGTCCCAGAAGCACGACGACGCTGAGATCCGACAGTTCTGCGAGCAAGTCGGAATTACGAAGCGCATGTTCGTCGTTTGGTTGAACAACAACAGGCGTCGGAGCCGGAAGGGTTCTAAGTGATTAGTCCCCGCATATGCTTGTGGCTGAATGAATGAAATAAATAACAATAATTATATGAGACCTCGCCTCCTTTTTTCAAATTAGGGTTTCTGTTTTCACTGTCTTGTCTGTTTATTTCCAGGGTCGTCCTTCGTTGTTTTCTCTTTATGTTATTGTAACTGAATCTCTGTCATGTTGTCTTTGCTTTTGCTTGTTTCTAGGCTTCTTTGAGCGTTTATGTTTCAACTTAAAATATTGTATTTGAAGCTATTATTATTATTATTATTATTATTATTATTATTATTATTATTAACTCATTTATCGCTATATCCATAGTTAGTTGACCAGATTAAACACTTAATTTGTTCTTTCCATTAAAGAAAATTTTAATCCACCTATAATAATATGGATTAAGAGGATTAAAAAAAAACTTAATGATAGGGATATGAATATAAGAATGTTGTCCTCAGATTCGGTAATAACGTTTTTGTTTACATGCTTAATGGTAGGGAAGAGGAGACGTTTAATCTTTCCATAGCAAGAAGTATATATGACCTTAAATAGCAACAACGGAATGTTATTATCACACATATATATCATGAAGCAAACTCAATAATGGATCGTATGGTCAACTGATCTAGTTCTAGCTTACCAGATTTTTTTCGTTTTCTATCAGTCACCTATGGGTTTCTAGAATACACTCTTGAGTGCTTGTATGGGAGGAGAAATGTTTGTTTTTAGAGCGTTGTGAGGCACTCCCCTTTTTTACCCAAAAAAAATCGTTGTTCCTCCCTTTTGTTATAAAAAAAAAAGGATTTATTTAAGTTTGCAATTGTTGAGAAATGAAGTTTTAATTAGAAGTAACATGAAGACAAAAGCTAGAAGAAACATACATAACGTTCATCCATGATTACAAAAGATAACAAGAAAAAGTAGAAAAATTAGTAAAACATACAAGAAACGAAGGAAAGCTAATTAATTTATTATACTGCCTGATTAACTTCATCCCCGCTCTCAGAGTCAGTCTTTTCTTCACCTTCCTCTGGGCTTAAGGATGACCCTTGACCCTCAACTAGTTCATAATTAGCAAGCTGCTGCTGCTGTAGTGATCGCATCAGCCATGGTGCCGGCGGTCGAGTTTCAAGCCTTGTTACAGGAAGGGAATAAAGAAAGTCCATAATACGGTGGAATCTGGTATTGTCTCGGACATGAGGCGGTGGAGGCATTACTTTCCTGTGAAAGCTACGGTGGCATCCACACCTTGCACAAAAGAGGGCTTCCTTGGTTTGGTCTTCGCTAGCTGATCTCTTCATGAATTTCTCGCAACCGTCTACAATGTATCTTCCAATGGGAGCTAGATAGTTACGCCTGCATTCCATGTATATCGCTCCGCCTTGTTCATCAACACCATCACCGTCCACCCCTTGGACAGAATTGGCTTCACCTTCAACAGCAATAGCTGCTTTATTGATTTCATCAGTTTTTATTGATTTTTCCATGATGAAAGAAATGAAAGAAGACACTGCTACTTACTGGCATTGGGCATATATTGGTCACATCTTTTAACAAATGAAACGGCTGTTTTTTGAGTTTTTACCGTCGTCAGAATCAAACAAAAAGTGTTTAATGCTGACACACTGAGTTAAAGTAGATTCTCGAGTAGAAGAGTGACAAGTATGTGGAGAATGGGGCTAAGGACAGTCGACGGTTGCGTCACTCACTGGAATTTAGTGCTCTCTCTATTTCCAGTAATTCTCTTTTGTAACATGCATGTTACTGTGTATTTTCTTTTCAAGTATTTGTTTCCATTAATTCATAGATTTTTTAGATATATATATATATTATCAATTTGTATTAACGTACAGACAAATTTTGTAGATTTTAAGTATGTAATTTATTGTTCATTGAGTCCTAGTTTGGTTAGTTTCAATATTGTTATCAATATAAAATAGATAGTTTTAATCATTATATAATAAAAATATATATATATATACATCTTATTTTGTTCATTAATTTTGATTCTTTTGTCTATTTATTAATCGTATTCTTTTTGTCGTTTAATAATATATTCCTCATTTTGTCAATTTCTTAATCATATATATATACATATCATTCTTTTTGTCGTAATATAAATCATTAATGTATTAATATTTTTGTCGATTTCTTAATCACACATTTAACTCTTTTTTTTTGTCGTTGTGCGAATCGCCTCATGTTCATATAATTTTTTTTCATGATTCCATAATTGTTGTAACTCCCCAAATTTTGACTTTAGTTCGTTAGGCTTTTTTCATAATTAAGTATTTTCTTTAGTGGTTAAGTGTTTCATTGCTGAAGGTTTGGGGTTCAAATCTCATTTTTGAAAATTTTGCTACTTGTTTTGAATCAACCCTCACATTTAAACTTTCAACTTAAGATTAATTCTGCGTAAACTTATGTTAAGAATGAGTTTGCTGGTTTAATGGTTAAACTCTTGTACACCCTTTGGTTTTGTGTTTGAGTTTCTGCAAAAGCCATGAGAAAATATCTTTATGCTAGTTTATAAAAATTAGTCTATTTTAAATAAAATTTCTTTCACGTTTTATTTCGTCCTTTCTCATTCCTTTTCACTATTTTTTTCTTCTTTATTTCTTTTCTAGTATTTTACTTTTCTTCCTCTATTGATATTGTTGCTGATTTGTCAAGGAAATTGTGTTGTTTTTGTGCGATTGAAGGGTTAATAGCATAAGTTCTATTGTGAATTTTAGATAATGTTCATTTTGCTCGTTTTTGTCAAAACTGGGTTTTTTTGCTGTTTTGTTCAATTTCTTCGTTTAAGTGTTCAATTGGTTCTCTTTCTTAGGTGAAGGGGTTGCGAATCAAAATCCTCTAGCGTTTTAAGTCTCGTGCTGTTATTTTAGTGTATGGGTAAGCATTAGTTTCTGTTTCAAGTATTTGAGTCTAAGTGTTTCAATGTAGTTTCGGTTTCGATTGTTAGTTTAGTGAATTGATTTGATTAATTCATGTGATTGGTCAATGTAATGACATTTTAGGTTTTCGGATCATCTTTGTTGCTTTTACGTCAAACTCGTATCAGGTGTGTTAGGAAAACCCGAGAATTTTGCGAATGGTAAAAGCCAAAATCCATGGTTGTCGACACCGCACGGTCGTGTCGTAAGTCATGTGAGCCACACAATTGCGTACCAGGTTGTGTGGTAGGTCGTGTAAGACACTGACTTGGGTCACATAGGTTTGTGACACGGGTGTGTGTCCAGGCCGTATGAGGGACTATTTTGATTTTGAGCCACACAGTCGAATGACACGGGTATGTGTTTAGACCGTGTAACTCTCTGACTTGAGTCACACGGCTGTGTGTTAGGCCGTATGCCAGATCGTATAACTCTCTGACTTGGGTCACACGACCGTGTGCCAGGTCGTGTGGGCCACACGGGCCATCTATGTAGGCCGTGTGAATCCACACGGGCGTGTGGGTCAAAATTCTAAAATTTTCCTTGAGGCCACAAACGTCGTTCAGATCGAACATAGGCCTTCCATAAGGTTCGTATGATCTAAATTAGGTTATACAACTTGATATATAATGACCTAATGATGAAAGTTGTGTTATTTGTATGTATATTTGATGTGATATTTGTTAAATGAGTATGATCCGTACTATCTGAATATGCTTTGAATTTGTATAACTGAATAAGCATATCTGATATCTGATACCTTTGTATTTGCATTGAGTTAGGGTTTGTGTAAAGAATGAAGTGTGGGCAATTTAATGATATGCCGATTCTAGTGGCTAAGCCATATATATATATATATATATATATATATATATATATATATATATATCTGATTCTAGTGATTTATTGCGTTCTGATCTAGCAACTAGTCTGCAACTATTCTGAAATGTGTCATGCAGTCACTATGCAGTGTGTAGGGATGAACGGAGATGGTATGTAGTGGAGAAGGGTTAGATTAAGCTTAAGAGGGGTTCGGGTCCCTTTAGTTTAGTTCAATGCCCTAAGAAAAAGGCTAGATTTGATGGGCCTCTGAGGGCTAAGGTCTCGGTTACATTGTCTAAGGTTCAGGCTTGTAGTGACTGTGGTATATATATGCCACCCGGGCGAGTGCTGAAGGAGGTTGAGAGCCTGTTTGCGATGCAGGTTGATGGGGCATCGCATTAGGGATTACCCCCTTAATTCTGATCAGGTGTAAGCTTCTACACAAGCTACAGCTCCGGATTCAGTTCAGCCTCCAAGGGCAGTCGAACTACCACCTAAGGGTCGTGGTCCAGCCAGGGGTGGTAACGGTCCTGGTCAGGGTTAGAGAGCATCGGACAGAGTTGTGAATCAGACTAACGCACAAGAACCTACCTTAGTGTATATAGCAAGACACCTATTTTGGTTTTCAGATGATGAGTTCTAGGGAACTTGTAGTGTGTAACGGATGGAATGGTAGTCCTTTTGTATTGTTTTACATTCGAACATGCCCATGCATATACAATATTTACTGAACTGCCATGAACTATTATCGACATTGATATTGTCGACTATGTACCCTACTATGATTGTTTGAATATATGCAAAACTACTGTTTGTTCTGTTAAGACTCACACTGAGCTTTTCAAGCTCACATTTTTAGTTTACTTCTTACGGATAACCCTTAATGTTAGGGTTGGAATCGAAGATTCGGAGGTCTCGTCTCGGCTTATTTAATAAAGTAATTTTAAAATTTTATTTTATTTATTATGGTTTTTTTGGGACTGTAATTTTGTTAAATATGGACTATGGCATAGGTCATATTTATTTGGATTTTGTATGCATGGAACTTCGAATAAAAATCAAACAACTCTAATAACTGACCTAATATGGCATAAAATACGGTTTTTCAAATTAAGTTTAAGGCATCACTTTTTCCATCGCGTAACAATGAAATGGAGTTTTAAAAGATAAAATGACAAAATCAATTAAGTTTCCTAAAAATGACACGATTTTTAATAAACTGGATTTTAAGTTTCTAGCTTATAAAATTGATGTTTTGGAAAACCTAAGGTAATTACTAAAAGTATTTTTTTTCTACAAATAGGACAAATAAATATTTTGAAACTGAATGGATTTATTAGGCCATTTTGGTAGACAATATAGCCCTCAGAATTCGGCCATAATGTCTAGGCTTGATTTGGGAGGTTACATGCTCTTGAAATAGATTTGAACATTTTTTTCTTTAGTAAAAAAAGATCGAAAGGTGACTTTCTTCAAGAATAGGTTTTGGTTACCTTTTTTCGGTTGAATAATATTAGAAGACAAGTTTCTTCAAAACCAATATGATGTTTTTCAGGATTTCTTCAAGTTCTTTAGAAATTTCTTAAGATTCTAAAAAGAGCTTAGAGTATATAAAATCTTCCCTTTTGAGAACTTCTAGATTTTTGAAGTTGTAAATGTTTAGAATGACTTTGAGGTGACCTCTTTTCTATTGTCAGTTCTTCAATTAAAAGAATTATTGTGAAATGTAAACTCTTTTAAATATTCATTTACTATCATCCCTTAATTAATTTAATTTGTAATTATATAAAATTTTATGGTTTACCTCTAAATTAATTTAAATTAATTAGAGAAAATAATTATGACATAATATTTGATATTACCATTTTAACTTATAGTGATATCAACTTAATACGTTAGGTTTTATAACTGATTTCAATAAATTTTTTTGTCAACTATCATTATTACCATTAATTTTAATCTCACCATGAATCTGGCTATGAATTTTGGATAAACGTGGAGATAGATAAATATTTTAAACTCTAAAATAAAAGTTTCTAACTCAATCCAACGTTAAATAAACAAAAAATTGCTATTTCGGCCCACAAAAGAAACCATTTATTGCTATTAGGCCGGGCCGAGCCCATTAATGGGTGCGTATCCATTTTTTTGTGGCTTGTATGCACTTTATCCTTGGGTCAGCGGTGATTGGTGAAGAGCATTGAGCAGAATATCTTAGGCCGCATCCAATCACACCTTCCAACAATTGAGTAGTCGCGACCAAAGAAAAAAGGAATCTGAAAAGTATCTTCCTTCCATTTGCGGCGGCTGGTTTGTTTGTCGCACGAGTCGTCACTGTTTCTTCTTCAAAATCATTTTCGAAACTGATAGTTAGGGTTTTATTTTCGCCAGCCATTGTAAGATGTCTCTGTTGCAGCCGTATTTCCAGCAATGCGCCTCCCCAGCCTTCTCAATCTCATTCCCTTCTCACTCTTGCTACGTTTCCGTTTCTAAACGTACCTTCATCTCTTGTTGCTCCTCCCAGTCCCAAACGGCCATCGTCGACGCCCCAATCGATTCTAAAATAGCTGAAAGGGATGAGATTCGTCTCGGCTTGCCTAGCAAGGGTCGGATGGCTGCCGACACTCTCGATCTACTCAAGGTACCACTTTAACTCCCTGCTCTGCTTGGTTCAACATTAAATTATATTTTATCTGTTTAGAAATTTGATTTTAAGGCTAATTATGTCAATGAGAAGTTATTTTAAAGGTAACTTTTCTAAGTAACAAATGTGTACATAGTTTCAAATAATTATGCTTGAATGTGCGTTACATTTTAATCACTTTAATTGTACTTCCTTTTTTTGTTCTTTGAAAAATAATGTTCTGAACCATTTCGATCTTCTGTATTTTCTACAAAAGGATTGTCAATTGTCGGTTAAGCAAGTCAATCCGAGGCAGTATGTTGCACAAATACCTCAGGTTTGTGTCATTATTCGATCTCACGATTTGCATTGTACTTGGCATCTGTATCTCGTTTATGTATGATTGTTATTCCATAATCAATTTGTTCTTTCCCCAGCTTTCCAATTTAGAAGTCTGGTTTCAGCGGCCCAAAGACATTGTCCGCAAATTGTTATCTGGAGACTTAGATCTTGGTATCGTGGGGCTCGATACTGTCAGTGAATATGGACAAGTAAGTTTTGAAGTATAGGATGCCATTTAACTATTGTAATCCTTTGTAGTGCTTTGCCATTGTGAAAATATCACTAGTAACTGAAATATCCAATTCGGTGCAGTGATTATGTAATATGTAGAATTCCAGCCTTGAAATGTCATGTTAACTTTAGAACTAGCTCTTATATGTTATTGTTTGAGTTATCTAGAGTTGAGTTCGGTTTTAATGTGGTTTGTTCTGATACTGCATTTATCCTTGTCTTCATATAAGCAAAAGGAGTTGCCCTTGGAAAAATAAGTGCAGATTAAAGTCTTATTGTTTCAATACATTTACAGGGAAATGAAGATCTTATCATTGTTCATGATGCCCTTGAGTATGGAGATTGTCGTTTATCTCTTGCAGTAAGTGTTCTTTGTTACAAGTATTTATTGAGCTCCTGATATCCCTGCTAGTGATGGTTTGTATTTTGTTTTTTCAGATTCCTAAGTATGGGATCTTTGAGAATATCAATTCATTGAGGGAGCTGGCTGAGATGCCCCAGTGGACTGTTGAGAAACCTTTAAGAGTTGCAACTGGCTTCACTTATGTATGATATGCCCTTCACTGATTCATGCTTTTCAGACTTTATTTGTCATACAATCTGTTGCAGTAGCTTATTGACCGAATTCTATTTGAATTTAATTTCATTTTTGCCTTTCTTCACAGCTTGGTCCTAAATTTATGAAAGAAAATGGATTGAAGCATGTGATATTTTCAACTGCTGATGGAGCTTTAGAGGCAGCTCCTGCGGTAAGAATTAAGTTCTCCCTAGTACCTGTAATTTTGGGTTTTCTTTTGAATTTTTTTTTTCCTTATCATTTATTAGTTTAAATGTTCCTTTCAATGTCTATCCGCCTCTTCTTTCTTTTCTGTCTTTCACCTAGTTGATATTTGATTGGACAAATTGTTGTTACTGTATTGAAGGGAGTGACTTTAAAAGGGATCTAGATAAGGAAAAAGCAATCTGGAAAACTAGTGATTCTGTTTGTTTATGTGATGTTTATAGAAATCATTTCTCTTGTTAATATAGATGGGAATAGCTGATGCAATTTTGGACCTTGTTAGTAGTGGGACTACGTTGAGGGAGAACAATTTGAAAGAAATTGAAGGTGGAGTTGTATTAGAAAGCCAGGTAATCAGATCCTTGTCTTTTCCTGTTCATTCAATGTTCAAGATAGTGATCTTCTAGTCTGGAGTATGCAATTTGAAAAGGATTTGCTTTTAGAGTACTTGCCTAATCTCAAGAGTCCATTTTACTCCAGGCTGTTCTAGTTGCAAGCCGGAAAGCGTTAATCCAGCGGAAGGGTGCACTGGATACCACACATGAGATTCTTGAAAGATTTGAGGCCCATTTGAGGGCACTTGGTCAGTTCACGGTGCGAATATTCATGATTCCAGTCTCTTGGATTTCATTTCCTTTTCTTCCCTGCATTCTTCCTGTTTATATGTTTTCTTATGGCAGGTAACTGCAAATATGAGGGGCGGTAGCGGAGAGGAAGTGGCTGAGCGAGTATTGAGCCAGCCATCTTTGGCCGGGTTGCAGGTGAAGTTTGAAAAGATTGTTCTCTACATCCATTTTTGGAATGAACTTGGAATCATTACAAAATTTACTTTGAATTACTTAAAGGATTTTCTTAATGCTATTGTTAAATCTACGAAGACTTTTAAAAGTTATTAATATTTGCATTTTCAGGGCCCCACGGTATGTCCAGTTTTTTGTAAGCGTGATGGAAAAGTAACTGCTGACTACTATGCCATAGTCATATGCGTACCTAAGAAAGCTTTATACAAGTCTGTACAACAATTGAGAGCGGTAAGTCGTGATGAATTATAATAAAGTCTGCCTATATGTTATGGCCACTGTTGCTAAGTGCTTGATCTATTCAATCCATTACACTTATGAATTTAAATCCAAGGCTAAATCTGTATACCAATAAGCACACTACTTCCTCTTGTTTTTTTCCTTCCTTCTTAAAAGATTTCCCACCTACTGATGGTCATTATGAAAAGATGTACTTTGGGGAGTTATGCACATAGTTTGGTCCCAAAATAAAGATAAGTACTTGTTGGGTTTTAAGAAGTGATCGCTTTGTACATGCTATCATTATAGGCAATGGGGCCTGTTCCAACACCAATGGTTGTTTATTAAAAGTTTTGGTTAGTCTTAGGTTATATGCGTAGGTATAACAGCCCTCCCCCAACCTTAGAAAGGATTCAAGTGTTGTAACTGAACTTGATGTTGTGTTGTGCACAGATTGGAGGCAGCGGGGTGTTGATATCACCTTTGACCTACATTTTTGATGAAGAGACCCCAAGATGGAGAGAACTTCTTTCAAAGCTTGGTATCTAGTCCATTTGGGATTGAGGCATGGGTGGTTTTACTTGCATTTCATATAAAAAGCTGAATAATTTGTAAGTGCCAAGGTGGTTGAAAATTTACTTTTGCCGAGAGATAGGGACCTTCAAAGTTGTGTCATGGTGGTCTTGTTTCTCAGTAGTGGCATTCTTCAGTCCCTTGTTTCTTTTGTCAATAATGTTTATTTTTATTTTTATTTTTTGCATTTCTCCTCTTTTTAACCGTATCGATGGTATACAAAACACGTTTTCCTCTCTGTGCCGCTTGATGGATGTAAACTGTTAGGTTTCATGTTATCCAAGGATTTTCAGTTTGCCTAAAATATCTGTATTTGACACTTATGTGTTGCAGTCTTATTATGCTTCCTGTCGCCATTTGCAAGCTTCCACCTGCGAACCAATTAAGGCATATTAAGAATTTTTAGTATGGTTCCTAACGAGTAATATAATTTTGGAGCAAAAAAAAAATATTTTACATATTAGAGAAATTCCTAAATCGGTAACTTTTAAATTATTAAATTTTCAAGCTAATATTTGGGAGGAAAATTTATATATAATATTATTTTAAAATATTGAAAAATTAAGTAAAAAATTATTAATATCAACCAAAATTTGATAGTATCTAGTATAAAAACGAGGATTATAAAAAAATTTAGAAGTATAAAAAATTAGAGGAATACCAAATATTGATTTGTCTTATAAAATTTATTTTATTTATTTATTTTCAATAAATTTATCATTATATATAATATTTTTAGTACAAATATGCAAAATTAGTAATTTAAAATTACCAATTTTTACTGTTAGCAAAATCCCATTAAAATTTATTAAGATGCAAAATAATATTGTTAACTCAAAAATATATTTTCGATCCCAAATCCTCTTTCCAAAAGCATACAAAAATTATGAGAGTATATAAAAAATGATTAATGTAAGTTAAGTTATGTTTAGTTTGAGTTATATTTAAATTGTAATCATTAAACTGAATTTGGTGTAGTTTAAGATAACTTGATTTGAGTTAAATTTACATTAGTTTGCTTATATTAAAGTTTAGTTGATTTGAATAACTACAAATTGACTTGGTAGATTAATTTGTATATATTAAAGCTAATTTATTTGAATCGACACATGTAAACATGATGTAGGATAATTAGTGTTCGAGTAATATTTAAATTGAAATTATGTTTAACTTAGATATACAATCAGATTAATCTGACTTAAAATAATTAAAATTTATTTAAAAATTAAAATCAGATTAATCACCTTAAAATTGATAACTTTGAATTGTTTTAATGAATTCGTATATTTTTCTATATTGAAACGATAAGAGTTAGGTGAATTATTGAAAGTCAATGTTGTTGAGGATTCCTCGTGTCTAAGCATTGAAGAAGATTCGGTTTGTGATCTCTAAATTTCAATTGCCTTATATTGTAGTTAATTTAATTGTTTGATATTTTAAAATTATTTTGCGATTCTTTCCATTCTAATAATTGATCTAATGCTATTTTTCTTCAATGATTAAATGATACTCTATCTGAATTTCTATTTTTATTAAATGATAAAAATGCCCGATAAAACTAGTAGGAAATTCATCGGATATAGTCGAGATGCTGTACAGTGTAGGGGTCATTGTTACGCTGATTGCCTAGAGTATCTGAGAGTACTGTCATTGTTGCACTTTGCGCATTAAGTGTTCAGCTAGTCGTTAACTAAGTCGTGTTTATCACACAATAGAGTATTATCATTGTTGGCGCTTGCGCTATTTTCATCGATCGTTTTGTGTTTGGTTGGACACTCATGTGTCCGAATGTATTTGCATCTTGTGTTACTTGTGTTACTTGTGTTACTTAGGTTAATTTTAAAATGTGAATTTGTATCAATTCATTATAAAAAATTGATAAATTGTTAATGATGTTTATTGTGAAATGTAATATGGAAACAAACTTGGTATACTTGAGATATTTAAATTGCTTCTAAAGCTGGTTACAAAACGCTTTATTGAATTATTTCCTTTATACTCGAAATATTTAAATGGATCAAATATTTTATTTATTGAAATTGAAAAAATATGCGATTTGCTATTAAAAATGTTTTATTAAATTACACCACTTGGGAAAATTTTCAATTGTTATTGAAATGGTTTTCTTTATTCAAAATGACTTAACAAATTGTTAATAATGTTTTTATGAAAAATTGTTTTTGTAACATCTTGATATCTGATCCGTTCATCGGGTCCAAGCTATAAGGTATCACATTTGTTTTCGGAGCAACTACGATAAATCTACAATTGATTTGTTCATTAAATAATTAATTTTAAGTAATACATGCATATGATACGATAAACATTTGTTTCTGGGTTTTATACGAGCTTAGGAAAGCTCTATTGCTAACTTGAGGGCAAATTAAGACCAAATTGTAAAGATTTCAAATTTTTGGGTTGACGTTGCGACTTTAGGGGTTCCTTGTCGTGATGCAACTCACTGCCTGTGCTCTTCGCAACGTTGAGTATATGTCGTCATGACATAACTCTCTGGTTGATCTCGCCACGACGTTGGGAGTATATCATTGCGACGCGACTCATTGTTTCCAAAAGAACCAATTTAGTACAAGTTTGAAAGACATGTAATAATAGTTAATCGTCCCTAATACATCAATTCATTAATATACCAATTGCATTCAAGCCAAAATATGCTAAAATAGTACTTCAAGATAACATTAGTCAACCAAATTCCAGAACTGGCCATTTACAATATAAAACCAACCTAACTAGCCAAGAGAGAACTTTAAAACTTTGTTGAGTTGGTGAATCGCTCTTGGATGTTGAAACTAATTCTCGTAATCCCAAGGATCACCGATACTTGCACATGGAGAAAACAAACTGTATGCTGAGCAATAGGGATCAGTGGTACATTCATGATTCAAGATATAAATAACAAGAGCATTAACAATATGGTTCAAGATAAAAATATGCATATCTGCATCTAATATCCAACCAATTCATATTCCAAAGTGTCAAGCATTTTCAATCATCAATTTGTATATGTAGCATACCTATATCAATACCAAAACAACATATTCAACATTTTAACATATATAACCAATTGCAACTTGTTTAACAATTGACAATCATCCATTACATACCAATTCCATATCAATTCAAAAATCAAGAATTCATTTATGCATTTTTACAATATGTTATTAATACCAAGACATTCATGTTCCATAGTACTTATCTCTTTTACTTTGATTTCATACCATTCAACTCATTTCTGGAGTCTATTGACTCATTCGTAATTCATTCAGCCCCCAGGGCTCATTTTCACTTGATTTGCTTAATCAACAGTATAATTTTCAGTATTCCACTCACATTTAAACATAATTCAATCCAATAGCATCAATTGATATCATATTTATATAGTTTACCAATTGTATCTTTTACAACCTCTATTAACCTGACTTAGACTGGGATAAATACTCGGATGTCCAACCAACACACCAAACTGGCATTGAAGTGCATCATCGGATAAACCAAAGTAGGGTAACTAGCACGTAATGTGCATACTAGCGTGCAAAATGCATCCTAGCACAAAAAATGCATACTGGCACACAAAGTACATCCTGGTGCACGAAGCGCGTATCTGGAACACGATGTGCATCTCGGCGCACGAAGTGCATACTAGCACACAAAGTGTATCCTGGTGCACAAAGCGTATATCTGGCACAAGATGTGTATCTTGGAACACGAAGTGCATTGTGACGGATAAGCGCATAATCCCGTACACAAACCAGTTCTATAACATGCCAACTATATTTGACATAGCTCAAACTATTGAAAAAAATCTGGTTCAAAAATGGTTTTCTTGTACAGCAAAAAATAAAAAATTTGAAAACCGACTCGATTTGTGATATTTATAGCAATAAATCATTTACTGAAATCGCACCTGTGTTTTTAGCTAAACGGATCCTTGTCGTTCTTGGCTTTCAATCGAACAGCCTTCTCCACTATTCTCGTACCATGAACTTTTTCAAGTGTGGGCTCAAACGAATTTGAATCAAACACAGAACCATAAATTATTTACTTTACTTTTATTGGGAAAATAAAATTCTCTCTTTAGTAAAAATTGGTAGAGCATATTTTAATCCCATTCTTAATGCGTTTTTGGATGATTATTTATGCAAATTGGTGAATTTGATGCTCCTAATCCTTTGAATTCATGTTCTTATACTTAGGTGAGTATTTGGGAGCAGAAGGAGAGAAAAACGAGCAAAAATCAGAGAACAAGAGCAGATTTTAAGAGCCACACGGGCTGGACACATGCCCATATGAGCCACAGGCTGGACACATGCCCATGTGCCAGTCTGTGTCTATTTCGTACCTTGCTTCCCAAACACGTGGAAAGACACAATTTTTAGGCTTTCTAAGCATTCGAAAAGTCTATAAATACCAAATAGAAGAAGAGATATGAGAGCCATCAGAGAAGGTTGAAGAAAACACTCAAGGAGCACCATTAGAGCCACTTCCAAAGTAGATTTCCATCACGATAGAAGACCTCCTTTTAATTTCATCTGAATTTTTTTATGAGTTTCTTTGTTTCTTGTGGCTCTTCTAACTCTGAGATGTTTTATTTTAAAATTATGAACTAGTTCTCTAGATACCTAGGGAGGATGAAACCTATGACGAATTCTATTATTTAATTTTTGTTTTACATGATAAATACTTGATTCTTATTCTCAATTATGTGTGCTTATTTCTTGTTTTAATATTTTGGGATATTAAATTATGTTTAATATGCTTAATTCATTGGAGCAAAAGTCCCTATTTAATAGTAGATCTAGCATAATTGAGTGGAGTTGCATGCAATCCTAGAAATAGAACGACATAAATTAATGGTTAGTAAACTAACTATAAATAACTAAACTAATCTAACTAAGAATGCAACAAAGAATGAAATAGGAAAATAATCGAAGATAAACAATGAGATAGGCAATACCCAAGAAAGAATCCACATAGACTTCACTTATTATTATGAATATGAATTAAACGATTTATTCACTTGTGTTTTGATCTGTAGAAATCCCTAAATTATGTTAATATCTCTTTCGAGAGTAAGAACAACTGACCCTAGGTTGATTAATTGAAATCTCTTTCTAATTAAAACCCCTATTGTCCCATTAACTCGATCTATAGATTCCCTTATTAGATTTGACTCTAATTTGGTAGATTTATGTCGTCCTATTTCTAGGATTGCATGCAACTCCACTCAATTATGCTAGATTTACTCTTAAACATAGACTTTTGCTCCATTGAATTAAGCACATTAAACAAGAATTAATATCCCTAGAAATATTAAAAGAAGAAATAAGCATACATAATTGAGAACAAGAATCAAGTATTTATCGCATAAATTAGATTCATCATAGGTTTCATCTTCCCTAGGTATCTAGGGAATTTAATTCATAATCCTGAATAGAAACATATCAAAGTTAGGATAACCACAAGACATAAAAAAACTCAATAAAACTTCGAAATAAATTAAATGAAGATCTTCGATGTAGAGGGAGATCCACTTCTGATTTGATTTTGATGACGTTTTTTGAGTCTTTTCTTCGATCTTCTCTGATTGCCCCCTTATGTCTTCTTCTAATTGGTATTTATAGACTTTAGAATGCTCAGAAAGCCTAAAAATTGAGTTTTTTAGCGTAATTGGGAAGCAAGATGCGATATCGACACGGGCTAGCACATGGGCGTGTGGCCAGCCCGTGTGGATCCTGAAAACAACTCTATTTGTCTGATTTTGACTCGTTTTTCACTCCTTTCGCTTCCAAATGCTCTTCTAAGTATAGAAACATGAATTTAAAGGATTAGGAGCATCAAATTCACTAATTTTCATAATTAATCATCCAAAAACACATTAAAAATGGGATTAAAATTATTACTTTTGTAGCTTATCAAATATCCCCACACTTAAGTGTTTACTTGCCCTCAAGTAGAATCCTCAACTCACATTAAAATTAATATTTCTCAACTTATAATTCTCATCAATAATGTCTCAAAATAATTCATAAATAATCATGCATTGGCAATTTAACTAAAAGAGCACTAAAGTCTCAAACAATCCAAGCTAATATTTTTAAACATGAAAACATATGTGTCTCCCTTTATCTAAGTAATTACCTTTAATTCAAAATCGACAAGAATCGACATCCTCTCTAAAGATCCACTCAAATCACTCAAAGTGTTTAAGGTTCAAGTATAAGCACTCAAAAGTCAAATAGGAAAAGTCATAACCATAGGCTTGCATGAAAATCAAATCTCCACCACTATAAAATAATATGATACACAAATCAAAAGGTCTTTAAAAGGTTGTAATGGGGCTTAGGTTAAGGGTGTGGAGAAAAGCCAGAAAAGTTGGTTATAATTGAGATCGAATTGATAAATTATCAAACTAGAAAAAATAAAAAAGTGTTGAATTAAAAACAATTACATCAATCGAGAGCTATTCAAGAATAAAAACGAGCTTTTTCTCGAAATATGAATTTAACTGTTCAAGCTCAACCAACATAAAACTAAATACTAATCAATATATATTTTAGAAAAATAAAAAATAATTCATCAAATTAATAGAAGAGCATAGTTAAGCAACTAATCAAATCAAATCTTGACAAAAAGGGAGTCAATAAAACGAGAAAAATTCTCAACAAAACAAAAATGAGTTATGGGTTAACATTAATGGGTAAATTAAGAAACGATGTGTTAGGCTCAACAGGATTCACTAAGGGTTAATTAAAAATGTAGATTTTTATGAGATAAGTGGGTTAAAACCTAAGTGCCTTTATCATCTCAGTATATCAAATCAAAGGTGTGGTCTCGACATGCATAATCGAAACAAATTCTAAAATAAAAAATCAGTTTGACATACTCATAACCAATAATAAAATGAGCAAGAAAAATGTATGCTCCAAAGGCTCAAAATCTCACAAAAAAATCATGGTTTTTGATGTCAAACTTGTAAATCTAAAACTTCAAGATAATACTTCAATTTAGGGAAATAACCTACAAATTTTTAATTACTTAAAAATAACTTATCATGCTTGATTCTCTCATATCTTAAAGTTTAAATCAACCAATACAAAATTATCTACAAATTAATCCAAAACACATCAATAAAAATATCAAATCGATAAAGATTTATTCCAATGAAAATATGAGAAAATTACTTAAACACAAGGCATAATTCAGGAATTTTCTAATAATTATAAAAATAAACTCCCCACACTTATTATGTACATTTTCTCAATGTAAAAACAAATATAATCACAGTATAAGCAAAATATCATAAGAGAGGGAGAAAACTGAAACTGCCCTGAATATTGGATGAAATTGCCAGAATGGTGAAAAGCAGAATTGTAGACAAATCTAGATGTAGTGCATTCCAAGCAAAGTAATAAGAAAATAAACACAAATAGTGAAGAAGATTAAAAGGTTACTCACTCGATTAGAAACAACCGTAAAAATAAAAATATAGTTCAAAAGATAAGAAACAAAATAAGTCTAAGAAAATAATAAAAAGAAATAAAAATAAAAATAAATAAACTTAATAGTCCTCATCGTCAGAGGCATTAGTGTCGTGAGTCGTCAGTACTGACAAGGAAATATGGAGATGCTGTCAGATCTGCTGTAATGTGGAGTCAATACTATTGAACCTCTGAAAGCAGTGCTGCTCGAAACGAGTGAATCGCTTGGATGGGTCCTCTAAGGTAGCAACAGAAGAAACAGGACAGTGACTCGAAGGTGGAGGATGAGGTCGGTCCTTATGATAGAAAGGGACATTATCAGTGAAGTCCTCAGGCTCATCTTGAGGGTCAGAACCAGATAATCGATACTAAGGAGGATCCACTCAACGAAGTCGATCGATCATCCTCATATGGGTCATGCTCGATATTCCTTATGGGGCATCTAGCTGGCGAGTGTAAGTGAAGAGGATTGCTCCGGTGTGTCAAGGAGACCGAAGTGTCGAGCAAGTCGAGTCACATAAGGGCCTAAATAGATAGGACCCTTTCTGTTGCAGTCTGTCTGATGGCGGAAAGTGAGGGCATTGAAGTAGGCTAAACAAAAAATATGCCCTATGTGTAACACCCCTTACCCGTGTTCGACACCGGAATAGGGTACGAGGCATTACCGGACTTAATCACTAATCATCGTATAAAAACTGATTCATAATTTCACTCTAATTTAAAAAATTTTCAAACACATTCAAGCTGTCCCTTAAAAAGAGCTTACAAGGCCCATATCATGCTTTAATTCAACCACACACATAGGCAAGCATGCACATTCATAAATTGCATCATTTAATTAATAACATAATCAAGACTATCTACATTAAATGACTTTATACAATAGAGACCTTCAAATAACATAGGTCAGTATTTTAAGCCAATTCCTAGCAACTTAATAACAATTGAAAGAGTCTCCATACATGCCAAAGACTTAAAATACTTTAAAACCTTTATATATCGATCAATAGTTTGATAGTGTGATTTAACCTCCGGCGACCTCCAACTCGAGCTAACATCTGCGACACTATAGGAAAAAGAAAAGGAAGGGAGTAAGCATTATAGCTTAGTAAGTAAGTATGTAAATATTAATAATAAATACATTATCATACTTTAAACAAAGTCACAATATGTTCCCGGAATATTACCATCACAAACACACATACTTTCACTATTACAATCATAAACAGGTTCAAAATAAGCTGTCTAGCAGAGTACCAGCAACTAAATTATTTATTTCTGAAGCTACAGAACTCCAAATTACAAACCGTTAATTTTCCTTGAAACTAGATTCACATATATTCTTACCATAAAATTTTCAGAATTTTTGGTCTAGCCAATTAGTAAATTTTATTCATTGAAGTTACCCCTGTTTCACTGCTCAACTGTTCTGATCACTCTTCACTACAAATCAATTTTATCCTTGTACAGAATTCAAAGGATGTTCTAGTTTTTTCATTTGAAACTAGACTCATTAAGGATTTTAAGCATATAATTATATCCCATAATTATTTTTTTACAATTTTTAATGATTTTTCCAAGTCAGAAGAGGGGATCACGTAGTCATTCTGAACCAGTCTCTCAAAAACTTAAATATCTCATAATATAGAATTCCTTTGCTTGCTCTGTTTTTGTTATATGAAAATAGACTCATTAAGCTCTAATTTGATATCTCATTAAGTCTCTGATTCAATTTCTACTATTTTTTGTAAATTTTTATATTCACGTCACTGCAACTATCCAGAACAGTTTTATTGTCAATTTTGATCTTTCACACTTCAATTGTATTCATCACTTTCCCATAACAATCTTTCCAATTTCCAATCACACATCGATCATATTGCTCATAAGTTACACATGTATATACTTACACTTATCATCACAAAGTCATATACAATTTCATTTAATCAATTTTCGAGTTGAATGCTTCGGAATAATAACAGATACGAGATGGTATCGCACACAACCCACCTTTAAAATCGAAGCTCTCTTGTACACATAGTGGCCTTCACTTAGCACCACTCATGTGACCTAGCTTGATTGTACACATAATTTTGGCTCTCTTGCACACATGGTGAACACTTAGTACCACCCATGTGACCTAGCCAGTTTATCTCGTAGCTCTCTTGTCTACATGGTGTCCTTCACCTGGTACCATGCATGCGACCTAGCTACATATATCCCGTAGCTCTTTTGTCTACATGGTGTACACATAGTATCACCCATGCGACCTA
Source organism: Gossypium arboreum (assembly GCF_025698485.1). Taxonomy (NCBI): domain Eukaryota; kingdom Viridiplantae; phylum Streptophyta; class Magnoliopsida; order Malvales; family Malvaceae; genus Gossypium; species Gossypium arboreum. Next base: position 8,236,145 of record NC_069081.1, read on the forward strand.
GCTACATCATAATGTCTCGTAGCTCTCTTGTACACATGATGTGCATTCAGCACCATACAGGTGACCTAGCTACATACCATCTATATCATCCAATCTTTTTGAAGGTTCAACCGGGATTTCTCTCTCTTTCTAATAATTGATTCCATACTTCCAATAGTCAATTATGATTCAAAAATCAGCTACAATACATAAAATATGCTGAAATACAAAAAACATAATAAAGATAATGTATTATTTACATACAAACTTACATACTTTCTCATTTCCATGTCGAATTAATATTGAACATTTAAATCATCATAATTATACTTACTTTCAACACCTCGACAATCATAGTAAAGATATCAATTTTACATTGAAACATGCATAAACTAATGCTTATTATACATATGAACTTACCTCGATACTAAAACGACCATTTTACCAACTTTCTCGATTTTCAATTTTTCTCCCATTCTAGATTCAAATCTCATTTTCCGGGATCTAAAACATCATATTTTACTTAGTTAATTAATGTAATATTCAAAACAGTCCTTAACTCAAACTTTTGCAAAATTACAATTTTGCCCCTAAACTTTTGCATATTTACACTTTTGCCCCTAGGCTCGGGAATTAAACTTCATCCCTTATTCTTATGTTTTATGACATGCTGATCATTTTTCCCTTCTATTACTACATCAAATTCTCACTCTAACACATAGTTATGAACAATAATAACTTTTACCGATTAAGCCGTTTTACTCATTTTTGCTTAAAACCGCTTAGCAAAAGTTGTTTAACATAATTTCAGCCTTCATAATCTACCATAAAACATCAAAATAAACACATTTCACATATGGATATTTTTCCAAATATGAACCCTAGCTTAAATTATTGCTAGAATAAGCTTAATCAAGTTACCGGGATTCTAAAATCGTAAAGAACTTGAAAAACGGGGCTAGAACGGACTTACTATTGAGCTTGGAAAGCTTGAAAACCCTAGCCATGGCTTCCCCCATGCTAATTTCGGCCTCCATGAAAAAGATGAGTCAATTTTGGCTTTATTTTCCCTTTTTATTTCTTTTAATTACCAATTGACTAAAATGCCCTTAAGGCCTTTCTTTAAAATTTTGTCCTATTCATGCCCATTTTTGTCAAAACGAAATATAATGGTCTAATTAATATTTAAGGACCTCCTCTTTAAACCCCTATTTCAATCAAGTACTTATGAATTAGAACACATATTTTGCAACTTTTGCAATTTAGTCCTAAAAGTCCAATTAAGCACTTTATCAGTAAAATTACTTAACGATATTTTTACAAAATATTTTAATCAATAAATAAACCTTAAAACTTAATTGAAATAAATTTTTTGACTTCGAATTCGTGGTTCTAAAATCATCGTTCCGTTTAGGCCCTAAATCGGGCTGTTACAGCAACTTTTGCAAATAAGCCCTAATAGGCAAATTAAACATGCAATCTATAAACTTTCTTATCAATACTCTAACACATGCATCTAATCACTCGGTAAATCATAAAAATTAATCGAAATAAACTTTTCTATCTCAGATTTGTGGTTTCACAACCACTATTCCATTTAGGCCCTATTTCGAGATGTTACACTATGGCCATGCTCCATAAAAAATATGCATTGGTGGTACTGACGACTCCGGTGCTTTCCCTTCTACCGTTAAATGTTTGAGCTAAAATGGCATGAATATATCGTAAAGCTGGAGGAAAAGAAGTCGTATTCAAGCGACTCGCGTCATAAGGTGTCGTACTCGCCGTAAGATCTACCCAACAATGAGATGTCGAGTAGTGGATGTGCCAATGTAGGCATAGAAAGTTCTCGGCACTCATAACCTCTTCAGTGTACAGTCCCAAAGTAACGCCAAACTCAGGGACACTCATATGTTGCGCCAGGTCACCGAGTTTGAAAGTGATGGTGCCCAGCTCGTCATGAGTCATTATCATATGTTGTAGAGTAAATGCAGAGAAGAAATCTAAAGTTAGCTCCATGCATGTGGGCTCAATGATGGAGAAAAACCAGTCCTATGGGGCTGTAGCAATAAAGGCTCGAACATGATCAGCTAACTAGACCTGCTCCAAAGCGGCCCAATGAATACAGCGACTTAAACCGAGTGGTTGCATTAGAAGTAGTTGATATAAGTCCTCTTGAGGACCTGTTGAAAATCGGATATAGGGGTGGTAGGCCTCAGCGGAAGCACTCGAGAAGGAGGTTTACCAGAGGTCTTTTGCTTTTTTGAAGCGGGAACGGTGACTTTGGACTTGCCTCTAGTATTCGTCATGGTGTACCTGAAAGATAGAATAATCCAATATCAGTAAAACAAGAACAAAAATATCACCAATTAAACACATAGAGAGGCCTATAAATAAACGTGTACATAATAAAAAATACGACTCTAATTATCTTAGCATGACGAATATCAAAAATAAAAGTGGCCTAGATGGATAATCCATTCCTAAAATTATATGCACTAATAACCAAGCATGCAAAAACTACGGACTAAATTTATCAAATAGGCATACTAAAACACAAAGAATAACACAAGTATGGAACGAAAAGAGATAGGATGAAAGGAAAGCTAAAACGAATGATAATAATAATAAATTAATACGAAAAAGAAATAATAGTAAAATAATAAATGAAACCTAATGACAATGAAAACTAAAGTCAAGAATAAAAACAAGAATAATAAGAATAAGAAAGTAGTAGCAAAAACAATAAAAATGACTATAATAATTAAAATAAAAGTAAAAATAATGGGACTAAGAACAAAAGAATAACATGAATAATAATATTAGAAACATTAATAAGCATAATAAATAAAATAAAATAAAATAAAATAAAAATAAAAATAAATAAATAAATAAAAATACAAATATTAAGGGCCAAATAGTGGGGACGACGGTGGTTGGTGGTCGTGGTCAGAGACAAGCAGCGGTGTGTGTGGCTGATCAACGACGGGGAAAAGAGAGTAGAGGAATGGGGTTTTGTGAGTGGTGGTGCAGTAATTTAAAGAGGGAATAAGGGGTTGTTCGCATGGTTTCTCGACAAGGAAGGGGAGAATGATCGAAGGAGTGGGTTGGAAGCGGTCGACAAGGGTGGTGGACGGTGCTTGGGCTGTCGAGGAGAGGAAAGGGAGGGGAGGGTTGCGAGAGGAAGGAAGAAGATGAGAGGGCGTGCGTGGCTCAAAGGGAGAAGCTGATCGCGTGGTCGGTGGTTGGAGGGTGTGGGGATTGGTATTGCTAAGGTGCTCGACCGGGGGGAAACGACAGCCAGAATGGGGGAAAAAAGTGGGAGCGACGGCTAAGGTTAAGGCTAGAGGAAGAAGACAAAGTAAAAAAATAAAAAAAGAGGATTAGGGTCTAAAAGATGACATAGTCGTGTGATGCCCGTGTTGTGCCACACGGCAGTGTCACACGTCGGTTTGCGATAAAAATTTTCAACCCAGTCTTCACATGGCTTTGGACACGCTTGTGAGTCCAGGTTGTGTGTGTCACACGGCCTTGCGTATGCTCTCCTTCTCTTCTTCTACGCCCGTGTGAGTGCCCACACTCCCGTGTGGCTTGGTTGTGTCTCACACACACCCGTATACCTTGCTCGTGTAACTCTCTGACTTGATTTAAAGTTGAAAAAAAAGCTCCAGGTTTCACACGACCGTGTCGCACGGCCTGTAGACTATTTCAAGCTGTGTGGGTCACATGGCCATGTCTCTAGACTGTGTAACTCACTGTCGAACCCCTTAATAGTGCACACATCCTAGGACAACATCAAATGAAATTAATAGAATTAACTGTGTTAACACTCGGGTTGCCTCTCGAGAAGCGCTTATTTAAAGTCTAAGCTTCACTTACCTTGCGTGAGTAGTCACGGTGGTTCGAAAAACTGAGGCTCCTCTTTCTCGTTATCAATTCTATTATCAAAATAAGGTTTAAGTCGAGTACTATTTACCTTAAATGTGTCAAATTCAGAATGAGTTACCTTGACTGTACTGTATAGGAAGACATTCAGTACTGTAAAGGGATTTGATCTGTTTGCATCAAGCTCCGAAGTGGAAATTCGAGGATCCGTTTTATCTAGCAGTACCTTGTCCCCAACCTTAAATTGATTTGTTCCATCTACATGTTCATCATGGCGTCGCTTTGGCTTTTCATTGTGTTTTTTCGGTTTCACTGTGACATGTGTCCGCCATTCATCCAGTTCATCTATTTGTAACATTCGTTATTCATGAATCATTTTTTTCTGTCACATGGACTGAAACATGGCTCCATTACGTTTTTCCAAGGGGTTTCCTACAAAGAAGATTGAGTCACATGGTTACTCATATTAACAGAACTTGTAAAATCATCTCGATCATTAAATGTATTAACCGAATCACAAGCTTGGAGAGTAATCATTTTTTCACCTACACAAAGTACTAATTCACTGATACCAACATCAATTATAGTTCTAACAGTTTCTAAAAAGGGCCGACCTAGAATCAAAGGTATGTCACTATCCTCATCCATGTCTAAAACAATAAAATCAACTGGGAATATGAATTTATCAACTTTTACAAGAGCATATTCAATAATAACCCTAGGAAATCTAATGGTTCTTTCTGCTAATTGAATATCATCCTAGTTTGTTTGGGTTTTCCAAGATCTAATTGCTTAAACATTTTATAGAGCATGACATTAATACTAGCCCCTAAATTAGCCAGAGCATTATTAACATTTAAACTACCAATTAAATAAGGAATAGTAAAACTCCCTAGATCTTTCAATTGTTGGGTAGTTTATTTTGCAATATGGTCTAGCAAACTGCATTTAACTCTACAGTCGACGAATCATCCAACTTCCTTTTGTTCACCAAAAGCTCCTTTAAGAATTTAATGAAATTGGGCATCTTCGAAAGAGCTTCAATAAACGGTAAGTTAATATGTAATTTTTTCAGAAGTTTAAGAAATTTACCAAATTGTTCGTTCGTGTGGTCTCTCTTCGTTTCGTTAGGATATGGTACTCGAGGTTTATATTCCTTACCAATTGAATTTTGCTCTTTCTGGCTTGCGTCAACCTTATCATTATTTACCACAATCTCTTACATTGGTTCTGATTCAGATTTAACTAACCTTTCTTCATCTCGTATAGTAATTGCATGAAACTACCCCCTCAGGTTAGTTTCGGTATTACTAGGCAAACTACTTTGTGGTCGTTCTGAAATTAACTTAGCAAGTTGGCCTATTTGGTTCTCGAGCTCTTGAATGATGTTTGTTGATTTTTGAGTGCTACTTCAGTGTTTTGAAAGTAGGTTTCTGACACGGAGATAAACTTCGTTAACATCTCCTTAAAGTTTGGCTTCTTCTCTTATAGGTAAGGTTGTTGTTGGAAGCTTGGAGGGGCTTGTGCTCTTTGATTTCCTTAACCACCCCAAGAGAAATTGGGATGGTTTCTCCAACCTGCATTATACGTATTACTGTAGGGGTTATTTTGAGGCCTAGAATTATTACCCATATAATTGATTTGTTCGTTCTCTGTGCTAGGACCGTAGGGTAAACATTCTGGATTGTTCATTCCACCTCCATTTGCGTCGCACTGCATCACCGGATGTACTTGTATAGAAACATATAAACAATCAATTTTCTTATTTAATTGTTCTACCTGATTTGATAACTTGGTCACTGCATCTAAATTGAAAACACCGGCTGCTTTAATCGACTTCGTCCTCATGACTTGCCACTGATAATTATTCAGTGCCATCTCTTCTATAAATTCATAAGCCGCTTCAGGTGTTTTATTGTTAAGTGTTCCACCGGCTGCTGCATCGATAAACTGTCTAATTGAGGGATCCAAACCGTTGTAGAAAGTTTGAACTTGTAACCATAAAGGTAACCCATGGTGAGGGCACCATCTTAAAAAGTCCTTGTATCTCTTCCATGCATCATATAAGGTTTCTAAGTCGATCTGAACGAATGAAGAAATATCATTCCTCAACTTGCTATTTTAATCGGTGGGAAGTACTTTAGTAGAATTTCTCGGTCATTTGATCCCATGTAGTGATGGAATGTAATGCCCAAAAACCCAACCTAGAAGTTTAGACCGAATCTTGGAGGTCACATTGATCACCAAAGTGATCTGAAAACCATTTCACAAAATGAGTTGTTAAAATGTCATACGAGCCAAGTTTGCTAAAATCGAATTAAATCGTTTACCCCTTAAGGATTCAAAATAGAGAATTTAAAAATTACGTCAAAAGCATTTGGAAATAAAGTTTCGCAGGTTCTAGATTTTAGTCCAAAGGAAACAATTTATGAAAACCCAAACTAGTATTGTACCACAGTCCCTATAGATCTTTACAGTCCAAAACAATTTACAAATTAAAGTATTTGAAGAAACATTTTATTAGCCTGAGTTAAATTGCATCACTTTGAGAACTTCGGCATGCCAAGTCCAACAACAGAAAACGAGAGTGCCTAAAAAAGGGAAAACTAAGGGGTGAGCTACACGAGTCCAGTGTGAGTTCGAATCTAAACATAAGAAGCAAAAGACGAAGAAACAAACCATAATGCTCTCAAAACATTACCTAAACAACCGCTCAAAAATACAAAATACGAATACAAAATTCATAAGCCACGTTTACAAAATTCTAATCACACATAATACTTAACCACACAAGACTAAATACTTTAGTGGATACAAAATAGTACATACACCCCAACGTGCAGACATACAACATGTAAACAGATGCAAATGGTATGTAACAAGTCAGAAAATAATCCTACCCATCCAGCCAAACACCTCTCTGTCCCCTGTTCACACCACGAATGAGCTATATGAAGCTCAACCAACCATGCACACCACATAGGACCTCAAAGGGCCCATCCAACCTTACACACCTTATATGTGGACTAGGCCACTTAGATGATAATATTCAATAGAGCTGACATATGTGTAGTACAGTGCGGTAAACCGCTGTACTAATGAATCGCAGTTAGAAATTGCCCAGAATAGATTAGACTCCCTTCTCTTCGCAACCAAACCCAAAAAGATTGATGCAAATGCAAAATGCACACCTTTCTGTAGACAAAAATTACAAAATCATAATAAAAAATAAAAAATGTTCATACTCATTTACACAGATACAATATCAAATTAACTCGGATATTATCATTAAACAATGCTTTAGTTCATAAATCACACTGCAATACACTTGAACAAATCAAAAGTTTGACACTATAATTACAAATAATCTCACAACTTGAAGCCATATCGGAGTCCCTGACACTTATACTGGGCCCCAACAAACGTTGGGCGACACAAGAAATAGAGAACGGGTCAGATTATGCTACAAAGAAAAAATCTACGAAATAGGGCTACAAGGCCGTGTGGCTAAGGCACACGCCCGTGTGACCCAGAGACATGGCCGTGTGATCAGGCCGTATAACTCTTTACCCAAATTGGCTAAAATTAAGCTGTAGGGCAAAAACGACCGTGTGGAAGTCTCACACACCCGTGTGCCCACGGGACACAGCCGTGTGTCCAGAACACACGCTCGTGTGAAAATCGACTAAAATCCCTAAAATTTTCCACACAGCTGTGTGGCACCAAAATTTGGCCGAAAAACCCTAATTCCCAAATGCACACAATCGTGTGAACTACCCATGTAGGTCACACGCCCGTGTGGTCACTCGTGTGGTCATGAAACCATACCGAAATTGGTTGTAAGATGAGCTTTTAATGTCAAACAGTTCTCAACCCTCGACAACTCAAAAATATACCAAAAAGCTCACCTATATTCAAACCGTTCCATAATAATCGACTCTTCGATTAGTCAATTCCAAAGACACACATATGATACCAAATTTCACGGAAACAGGACAAATTCATTAACAAAAATGAAAGGTTTTCGAACACACACTTGATTCACAATTTACAATGCCCAAAACAGAATGGCGCCTCAAATCCACCACTCTTAAAACTCAATTACAAATGCCCACAACATATTTTCAAAAGGAAACGTCAATCAAATAGAATTGAACACCCACAGAAAGAAAATGAATCACCAATTAAGAAAGAACACACTTACACGCAAGAATTCTGATGAACATGAAAGTCCTCCCATGAAAAAAAATAGGAACAAGAACTAGGGAAAAATAAGATAAAATTTACATGACAAAAAATGGGGTGGAAGCGTGAAAGAAAAAGTCAATTGGAAAAGAGGAGAGGAAAAACAAAATAAAACAAAAAAAAATAAAATTGTGAGTTAGCTTTTGGGTCTCATTAAAGAAAAATAATTAAAAATTAAATTAAGGCAAAAAGAACCAAAAATTAAAACAAAATATAAATCCTCTTAGACACACATGAGGATTTGAACAAAGAACCAAGAGGTAACTTAACACACACCCAACCACCAAACCAGAAGGCCATTCTGACATTAAAACATGACAACAAACCCAATTATCCGATCTAGCCATTCACCTTACCTATAAATCTCAAAACTTTTAACCTAAAAAATCGGGGTGTTACATGGAATCTCGTGGTAAAAAATTCAACCACTATTTAGCTTTGTTCCTCAACGAGAAAGGGAATAACTGTAGGCGAATTGCATCGTCAGAAACGCCATTTATCTTAAAAGTATCACATGCTTCTAGAAAATTAGCCAAATGAGTATTTGGGTCTTTGTCTTGCAAATCATCGAATTGAACAAATTGTTGTACCATCTGAATAGTGTTTAGCTTCAGTTCGAAATTATTCGCAGCAATGGTGGATCTCACAATACTCGATTCAGACCCAGATAGAGTAGACTTGGCATAATCATACATAGTACGAGGAACAAGATTTGAATTTGCAAGATTTACAGCAATTGCAGGAGGTAGCTGATTATTCTGATTATCACCCATCTCCTCAGTAATAATAATGTCCTTTTGCTCGTCTACTATATTTTCTCGACTCTTCCGTGCTTCTCTACGGTTTCTGCGAGCTGTGCTTTCAATTTTACTGTCAAATAATAATGGTCCCGACGAGTTTCTTCTAGTCATAAACTGAAAGAACTTGCTAGAAGCAAATGAAAGAAAAATTAGAAAATAAAAATTAAACTAAAAACAAGATAAAAATTATAATAAAAATAAAAATGGCTAAATTAATAAAAATCGAGTGTTCCTAATGTTTTAGTCCCCGGCAACAGTGCCAAAAACTTGATGGTCACTAAACTAACTATAAATACGACAAAGGCAAGTGCACTTTTGAATAATAGTATAGCTATGGTGAGTAGGGAATATTGTATCCATGAGGATTAAAAGTATTAGTAATTATCATTTTTCTATTTAGCCAACAAATTGGAATGATTGTTTTTAATCTACATAACTAAACTAATCTAACTAAGAACGCAACAGAGAATGAAATAGGAAAATAATCGAAGATAACCAATGAGATAGACAATACCCAGGAAAGAATCCACCTAGACTTCACCTATTATTATGAATATAAATTAAATGATTTATTCACTTGTGTCTTGATCCGTAGAAATCCCTAAATTATGTTAATATCTTTTTCGAAAGTAAGAACAACTGACTCTAGGTTGATTAATTGAATTCTCTTTCTAATTAAAATCCCTATCGTCACATTAACTCGACCTATGAATTCCCTTATTAGATTTGACTCTAATCTGGTAGATTTATGTCATCTTATTTCTAGGATTGCATGCAACTCCACTCAATTATGATAGATCTACTCTTAAATAGGGCCTTTTGCTCCACTAAATTAAGTACATTGAACATGAATTAATATCCCTAGAAATATTAAATTAAAAATAAGCATACATAATTGAGAATAAGCATAAAGTATTTATCACGTAAATTAGAAATCAAATAATAAGATTCATTATAGGTTTCATCTTCCCTAGGTATATAGGGAATTTAGTTCATAATCCTAAATAGAAACATCTCAAAGCTAGGATAACCACAAGACATAAAGAAACTCAATAAAACTTCAAAAAAAAAAAAATTAAACGGAGATCTTCAATCTTGAGGGAGATCTGCTTCTGAGTTGATTCCAATGGCATTTTTTTTTAGTCTTTTCTTCAATGTTCTCTGATTTCCCCCTTATGTCTTCTTCCAATTGGTATTTATAGACTTTAGAATGCTTAGAAAGCCTAAAAATTTGGTTTTTCTGCATATTTGGTAAGCAGGATGCTATATCGACACGGGTTGGCACATAGACGTGTGGCCAGCCTGTATGGCTCATATAGGCTTGTGGCTAGCCCATTTGGAAATGCCTAGGCCATGTGGATCCTGAAAATAGTTCTATTTGTCCAATTTTGGCTTGTTTTTCACTCATGTAGCTCCCAAATGCTCTCCTCTGTATAGAAACATGAATTTAAAGGACTTGGAGCAATAAATTCACTAATTTGCATAATTAATCATCCAAAAACGCATTAAAAATAGGATTAAAATATGTTAATTTTATAGCTTATCACAAATCTACCAGATTAGAGTCAAATCTAATAGGGGAATCCATAGATCAAGTTAATGCGACAATATGGGTTTTAATTAGAAAGAAATTTCAATTAATCAACCTAAAGTTAGTTGTTTCTACTCTCGAAAGAGATATTAGCATAATTTAGGGATTTCTACGGATCAAGACACTAAGCGAATAAATCGCTTAAGTCAGATTAATAATAATGGAAGGAGTCTAGGTGGATTCTTTCCTGGGTATTGTCTCTCTCATTGGTTATTTTCCGATTATTTTCTTGATTCGTTCTCTGTTGCATTCTTAGTTAAATTTGTTTAGTAATTTTAGATTAAAACTCATCAATACAAATTATCGACTTAATAATAAGAAAACGATAATTACTAATAATTTTAGTCCTTGTGGATACGATATCTCTACTCACTGTAGCTATACTATTGTTCGATAGGTGCGCTTGCATTTGTCGTAAATTTTAGTTAGTACGGAAAACACACATTACCATGTATCAATATGAGAGGCTTTTGGGTCTTTCCCATAACGAGTCCAATTATAAGTATTTCATCGACTTTTAACTCAGTACTTTATAATTCAATCTAATACCAATACTTGTTTTTCTATTTCACAAAATAAATATCATAAATTAATTTTAATTAATTAATTAATTTACCAATTAAATAATTTTTCAACCTGATTCTAATTCCATTAAAATCATGACAACTCTACCATAAAAAAATCTAAGAGAATTTTTTTTAATATTTATACATTCAACGGATTCACAATGACCAATTGTTTTAATTTTATTTTCGAACTTCAATAATAATTTGAAAAACTATAAATTAATTTTCAGGTTATTTCCATTTAAATAAGGCCACATTCATTTTCAAATGTTTCCCATTTCTCTAACTTTACCATTTCTATCAATTTTTGTTCATTTGATTCAACATGTAATTCATTTCCGGTTTCAATGAGCTAGCGAAAAGACCGTTTGGACATATATGATTAGGGCTCCAATGATTTATAATTGAGTTCCAACTTTTCGCCTATTAATTATAAACTCATTTAGTCACAAAGTCATTCCACTATAGTATCATGACTAAGCTCCCCCTAATGACATACCATTACGAAAGCAACTCGACCAATGTTAGTTCAATGACCTTGTGATAAGTGTGTAACCCTTATAGGATATCTTTAATCTCTTTGTGATAAATCCGCTTTTCCAATATGATTCTATTTTATCTCATGGTAATCATTACATCTTTCTTCATGAAAAGCAATTACTATCAAATAGTAATCAAGTCATTCATCACAAAGACGAATGGCCTATGGCCACTATTACTTTTCATTTATCAATGAGAGGAAACCATTTACACATATTCTAGACTATGAATTCTACTATTGTGACTAATGCTACATACTGTAGGAGTCGTATACCCAACGCACCAGCTTTCAGTTCCTTATCTATTTGAACTTAGGCTTTTACTTACATCAAAGTATATGAGTCACACATACATAGTTTTTCATCAACTAAGGATTAATGTATGCCACACTATGAACATCACAAGTGAATAAATACACAAACAGATTCAAGATCTATTCTCCTTGGGTCTAGTTCGATGTACTGTCAGTCAAGTTAGTCACATCTATGTCTTTATCTTCTGGGAGTCACCAGCTGTTGGACGTTGAAACCACAAAATAAAAATTCCTACAAAAAATTAACTCTAGATAGTAGTAAAGAGTAGTAGGGTTGAATCCACAAGGATTGGTTATTGTTATCTAATTTTGTTTTTTTTTTCTAGTGAGAAGGATCTCTATCGTGGCAAAAGTTGTGCTCACGATTCGAAACGAACTCATTGAAAAATAAACAAACAAAATAAATTAAAGGAGTTGAAAATGTTTAAAAATCAAATAAGCGAGATAGAAGAAATAAAAAATTATATTAACTAAAAATAAGATAAAATAAAAAACTAATTTGAATTTTGTAAACAGATATATAAAACCTTAGCCTTAGACTCAGTGAATTTCGGTTTTCGAATCGATCCTCGAAAATAGATTTTCTCTTCCAGACCATAAGTTAGTTATAGTGATCAAGAACGTCCTAACAGCTAATTCTTCTTTTTATAGCTGATTCCAATACGACTTGCAAATTAACCCTTACCGATTGTCTAATCGTGATACTCACGTTTGTAATTCAAGACCTCGACAGCCTTACATTATGAATAACCCAACTCGGATTAACGGCCTCAAGCACGCGTGATATTTAAATCCGATCACTATCTCCCTTGACGAAAATCCCACTAGTATGACTCCGCCAAGACATGCCAATTTGTTCGCGGGAATTCAAATATAGCATGGTTGACTCGTCTTTCGAACTGTACGGCAAAACGACTCCAACCCAACGTGCACTTTGTGTTGAAATCAAACTAACTTTAAGGGACAAATTTGTACTATCCCATATTCTAGAGAGATGGTGAATACCATTATGAAAGATTTTTAGTGCGGATTCATTTCTCATGATTCTTGACCAGAAAGAATACCGGCCTAAAACTAAGTTAGAAATTTAGTGAAGCATGAAATTAATCATGCTTGGTTGGTGTATGGAAATGGTTTAAATGAAAATTGTGGAAAATGGAAAGGTAAATGGGACTTGGGGAGCAATTAAGCCAAAATATTGAAATAGAAATACAAGTTGGCAAAATGCTTGCACTTCATGCATGAAAAGAAAGAAAAAAAAATGAATTGATTTTTTTCTATTCAATTTCCAGGTATTAAAGGTGTGTCTTTCAAAGGCCACCAGACACCTTAATACACAAACCATATACTAAAATTAAGGTAACCCATATACCTACTAATTACATGAAATAAAATATCAAATTTTTTTTTCTAAATATGGCTTTTACAAAGTCAAAAATCTGATCAGGCCTTAAATGTCTCCAAATTTCTGATTCGGCCCCTCTTTTATTGCTCATGCTTTAATTTAATCTTTTTTTGCTTGTATTTGAATTAAAGTATCTTAATTTCGTTCCTCAAAAAATTTAAACATAAAATCACCAATTTAGCAAGAATTATTTCAAGAATTAATTGATTTGAACACGAAAAATATGCAAAATAAACATGCTATAACCCGATCCGATGCCCAAGACAAGACATCTCCCCAATTGGATTTGATAGACATTATATTAGTTTTTCAAGTTTGCTCATTTCCAATTAGACGAAGGACATGCTTAGATTCGTCTATTAATATAAGTTATGTTTTCATATTATGATCTAACCATGTAATAGTACTTAGTATTATTTAAACATCAGACAACCAGTGAGCTAATATTTGCTTCTATTTTGCTTTACATGCAAAAACCATGTGAGGACAATATACAAATGATATTAATGTAATTTATAAATAATTTTATTAACCAATCTGTTTGGAAAAAAATTACAAGTGTACATAGATGAAAATACTACACTTAGGGCACCAGATCCAACACAAACAACTAATAGGGTACCAATATTCATTTCATTTACAATTTAGAACATATATCATTTCTCAATTAAATTCACTATCACAATCCATTTTATCATCATATCACATATTTTCCATGACATTCAATATATTTCCACTCAATTCCATAACACACACATCATATTTCAAAACAATTCATACAACTTTACAATTTATTCATTTTAGTCATTTAATTCAACATTTCATATTCAAGCTCAATTTATGGGTTCATATTATCACTATCTACTCACCTTGACACCTTCAAATGCAGTTAATATGTTTATGCAACAATTCATAATGATCCAAAAACATAATTTACAAATTGTGGTCTCACGTCACTCGCCAACAACTTTCACTTTTTCTTTCCCTCTCAAAGTTTCCACATTGACGTTAGCTACAAATAGTCACAAAACATATCACACAGTCAATTACCAGCCAATTCATAACTAGTTATTGATTTATGCATTTGCAATTTATTAAATTTAGTCCCTGAAACTAGGACAAATGTAATTTTCAATCTAGAACTTCAGATTAAAATCCAATTTCACATATATTCATTAGGGATCCTTTACTTCTTATTCCTACCAAAATTTCATAACAATTTTAAATTTTATTCAATTTGATCCCTAATGTACTAAACTAGCAATTAAGCTTTACAATTTAGTTCTTTTCTTAATCTAGGCTTAATTTTTAACAATTTCAAACCAACTTCATCTCTTTCTCAACAATGATAACTTTCAAAAACTTTTAACAGTTTTACAAATTGGTACATGGGCTAGCTAAATCAAGCTCTCATAAATCAATTTCCATAAAAATCAAAGAAAAATGGCTAAGAACTTACTTGAAATTGAAAGGTCGAATGTATGAAAACCTAAAGCTTTCTCCTTTCATTTTTTCTTTGGTTCTATGGTTTGATGAAGAAGATGATAGTTTTTTCTTTCTTTCCACTTTGTTTTTCTATTTATACTTAAATTAACATGTTTAATCATAATTAATTAATGTAAATTTTAGTTAATTACTTATTAATCACCATTAGTTAAATCTAATGACATTCCATCATCATCATCCACTAACATTTAATTTAAATTGGTTTATTAACCATTTTAGTCCTTTGAATAATTGCTATTTAGGTCCCCAAGCCTTTTCCTAATTAAAAATCTATAGCAATTAAACTTTTACAATTTACTCCCTAGGCCTTAATTAACCCTATTTTCGACTAAATTGCTTACCCAAAATTTAATTTATCAATATAATAACTTTGTAAATATCTTTATTTAATATTTATGGACTTGGTTTACGGAAACAGGGTCTTGAAACTTCATTTTCCCACACCACTGGAGACTGGGTCGCTATAGTTTCATGAATTTATTTTTACTAAGCTTGACTAGTTTAAATATGATTTTAAATTAACTTTAATATTTGGTAAAATTAGAAATTGGATATCATCATTGAGTTGTTAAAAGTTCAAAATTTGGGTTTTTTTGTTGATATTTATAATTTTTTAATTTTTTGTGAAATTAATTTGAATTTTCAAATATTCTAAGCGAGCTTAATTAAAAATTCTAAATAAAATAAAATAAAATAAAAGTGATAACAAGATTTTTCAAAAATTTGGTAATTTTTTAAAATACTTCAAGAGAAAATAAAAATTCCAAAATTTTTTAGGGTTAATTAAAATTTTCTAAAATTTTTAAGGAAAAAAAATCATAGTTTGCTAAAGTTGGAGGGGGCTAGGGGTAGTCCTTTTAAACAGTCCACCTCTGCTTGTACAAATATTTTCACTTAATTTATCTTCACTTAGTTTATTTTTTGCATGTATTTGGGATTTGATAAATTAATCGATGCGGTTTTTTTTTTGTAACAGTCGAACTGTGCTGTTGTCAAAAGGCAAACAAAACAGCAAACAGAATTCAAAATTTCAGCAGCGTAAAAATCACAACCCAAAATTACAGCAACAACAAACAACAAGACTAGAATTTTACCACCAAACTTTAAACATATTCTCCCTATGAGAAAAATAAAATAAAATAAAATAAAAATAAAGAACACACAAATTTTACGTGGAAACCCTTTCGGGAAAAAACCACGGGCAGAGGAGAAGAAAATTCATTATGTCGAAAAATTGAATCAATACAAGAGGAATAGACTATGTTTATTTATAGGCTTGTAAAGCCATATTCTAGTAGGATTGAAACACCTTATCCTAATCAATATAAAATAGATGGAGTTTAATAAGGTTTAAAAAACCTTATTCTAAAATAAAATAAAAGAAGTCTAGTTCTATATAGATTTTACTTTTATTTTATTTTCCATTGTATTTTATTTAAATAAGAATTTGGGTCACTTAATTCTAACAATCTCCACCTTGACACAAATTCTCAATGAACAAGTTCTTCATCGCGAACTTTCAATAAACAAGTTCTCCACCTCTTCCATAAAACCCCTTAAGGGTTTAACTTCAACAATGAACACCAACCAAGTCTAAGCAATGCTCAAACTTGGTTATAGGAAGTGACTTAGTCATCATATCTGCAGGATTTTCATGAGTACTAATTTTGCTCACAACAATATCACCACGAGCAATAATATCACGAACAAAATGATACCGAACATCAATGTGTTTTGTTCTCTGATGAAACATTGGATCTTTTGTAAGAAAGATGACACTCTGACTGTCACAAAATACTGTGCTGATTTGAAGGTCTTCATTGAGTTCACTACAGAGTCCCATCAACCAAATAGCTTCTTTACAAGCCTCAGTAATCGCCATGTACTTAGCTTCAGTGGTAGACAAAGTGACTGTAGACTGCAAAGTGGCTTTCCAACTGATTGCACAACCTCCGATTGTAAAGACATAACCTATGAGAGATTTTCTTTTATCAAGGTCTCTAACGAAATCAGCATCAACATACCCTATGACTCCATCTTTAGTTCTTCCAAACTTAAGCAAACATCAGTAGTACCTCGTAAGTATCTTAGAATCCACTGAAATGCTTTCCAGTGTTCTTTACTAGGATTCGCCATGTATCTGCTAACTGCACTGACTGCATATGATAAATCTGGACGTGAACAAACCATAGCATACATGAGAGATCCCACTGCACTAGAGTATGGAACATGTGACATGTACTCAATCTCATCATCTAATTGTGGAGACAAAACTGATGAAAGTCTGAAATGGGCTGCTAAAGGAGTACTAACAGGCTTAGCACTCTGCATATTGAACCTGCAAAGAACTTTCTCAATGAACCCCTTCTGACTTAGGTACAAATTATTTGTTTTTCTATCTTTGAGAATCTCCATTCCAAGTATCTTCTTTGTTGGTCCTAAATCTTTCATCTCAAATTCTTTACTTAGTTGGGTTTTGACATTTCTTATCTCTCCTTTATCTTTTGCTGCTATCAACATGTCATCAACATAAAGAAGTAGATACACAAAAGAACCATCACAGTTTTTCTTAAAGTAAAAATAACTGTCAAAACTACTTCTTTTGAAATCATGAGAAGTCATAAAGGAATCAAACCTCTTGTACCACTGTCTTCGTGACTGTTTCAAACCGTAAAGGGACTTTTTTAGCAAGCAAACATAGTCCTCTTTTTCTGTGACTATAAAACCCTCTGGTTGTTGCATGTGAATATCCTCCTCAAGTTCTCCATGCAGAAATGCAGTTTTTACATCTAACTGCTCAAGCTCCAAATCATGCATAGCCACAATACCAAGCAAGGCTCGAATCGAACTATGCTTAACAACTGGAGAGAACACATTTGTGAAATCCATCCTGGAATTTGACTGTAACCCTTTGCAACAAGCCTTGCTTTATATCTGGGTTCTTCAACTCCTAGAGTCCCTTCTTTCCTTTTAAACACCCATTTACAACGAACAGCCTTTTTACCTTTAGGAAGTTTCACAAGGTCCCATGTTCTGTTTTTGTGGAGTGATTCCATCTCTTCTTGCATAGCAAACTTCCACTTTTCTGAGTCTTCACAGCTAACTGCCTCAGAATAATTAGATGGCTCTTGATTCGCATCTATATCTTCAACCATATTTATAGCATAAGCAACTAGATCAGCCTCGGCATACTTCTTTGGAGGTTTAATTTCTCTTCTAGTTCTGTTTTTGGCGATAGAATATTGTGGTGAAGAAGCAACTCTATTCTCAACTTTTGTTCTGGCTTGAGGAGTTGACTCTGTATTAATCTGATGCTCCACCTACTTTTGATTTTCTTTATTGGAAGATACTTTAAGAGATAAGTTAGGTAGCATAGCAGTTTCATCAAAAACATAATCTTTGCTAATCACAAATTTTCTATTTTCAGGACACCATAACTTATACCCTTTGATCTACCCTTAGATTTACCACGAGGATTCCGTTCCTGTGTCCTACCACGATCATCATTAGCATTCCGATCTTGTCTCCCACGAACAATGAGACCCTCTCCCTGAGAGTCGAGTTTAACCACAAGATGTTTCATCTTATCATATGAGGTTAAAGAATCATAAACCTCATCAGCTGTAAGAGACTCGTGGTTATATAAAATCGTGTCTCTAAAGGTTGAATAAGACGGGGGGAACGAACAAAGTAGAATCAACCCTAGATCTTCCTTATCATACTGAACCTCCATGGCCTCCAAGTTTGAGAGAATTTCTTTAAACACTATTAAGTGTTCGTGTACAGACGTACCTTCCTCCAAACGATGAGCATAAAGACACTGCTTCATATGCAACTTGCTTGTTAGAGTTTTCGACATACATATTTGTTCTAGCCTCTCTATAATGCAGCGGCAGTCTTCTCTTTCATCACATCCTGCAAAATTTCGTTGGACAAATGCAGATGTAATTGTGTTAACGCCTTTCGATCCTTATGCTTCTTCTCTTCATCTGTTAATGTCGAAGGCATCTTATCTATCCTAGCGGGGCATCCTCCGAGATCCATCTGCAAAAAAGCGCTTGCATCTTAATTTGCCACAACGCAAATCTGGTGTTGCGATCCAACAGCGGAATTTCATACTTCAAAGACGCCATTACCGTGATTGAGATGAATAACCCGGAAGCTCTGATACTAATTTGTGAAAAAAATAAAATAAAAAATAAAAAACACACAAATTTTACGTGGAAACCCTTTCGGGAAAAAACCACGGGCAGAGGAGAAGAAAATTCATTATGTCGAAAAATTGAATCAATACAAGAGGAATAGACTATGTCTATTTATAGGCTTGTAAAGCCATATTCTAGTAGAATTGAAACACTTTATCCTAATCAATATAAAATAGATGGAGTTTAATAAGGTTTAAAAAATCTTATTCTAAAATAAAATAAAAGAAGTCTAGTTCTATATGGATTTTACTTTTATTTTATTTTCCATCATATTTTATTTAAATAAGAATTTGGGTTACTTAATTCTAACACCCTATTAACGCCTGCAATAGCCAATGAAACAACCATTTCATCGCTTTTTCTATCAGCCATCGAGAATACTACTTTTCCAACCTTTAACAAGTCTCTATCGATGTCAGCAAACATTACTTTACTTCAGTTTAATTTTAGAATTTATTGATTACTTTATTGATTTCTATTATATGATTTTATTTTTTATTTGTATGTTTAAATTTATAATTTTAATGTGTAATGATTGAATGATTAATTGAATGTTTTGTTTCGACAATTATAATGAGGCTCTAGATTCGACTCTACTTTTGGGTTAAGTTTGAATGATACAATGAGGAAGCACAACATATGGCTACCTATAACCTGTAAACAATGTTTTTTTTTTAATATTATTATTATCAATGTCACATATCTAAACTTTTTAAATCCAATGGGTATTTTTTTATGAACCTTCCCGCAAGTTTTTTTAACTCTTTTCTAAGACCCCTCAAAAAAAAAAAAACTTAGGTAAAAAAATGTCGATTTAAAATAAAACTTTGATATTTAAAATTATTTTTCTAATTCTTTGCATTCTAAATTTATTTTGCAAAGTAATTGATTTAATGCTATTTTTCTTCAATGATTAAGGTGAAGCTTTATTTAAATTGCAATTTTTATTATATGATAAAAATGCCTGATAAAAAATTAGTGAGAAATTCTTCGGATATAGTTGGCATGTCGTAGAGTGTAGGGGGTTTCCATCGTTGTTTATTTTTGTGTACTGCCTCGAGCGTTTGGGGGTATTGTTATTGTCGCACTTTGCGCATTTGATGTTTGATTGGTCATTGATTAAGTCATATTTATCGTGAATTGGTGTATCGTCATTATTGACGCTTGCGCCATTTTCATCAACCTTTTGGTCTTTGCTTGGGCACTTGTGTGTCTGAATGTATTTCCATCTCGTGTTACTTGAGTAAATTTAAAATATGAATTTGTATTGATGCCTCATAAAAAATTGATAAATTGTTAATAATATTTATTGTGAAATGCTATATTAAATATTTAGATTGTTTCTAAAGCTAGTTATGTTATACTCGAAATGTTTAAAATGCATTAAATAATTTGTTTATTGAAATTGAAAAAAAATTGCAATTTGCTATTAAAAATAATTTTATGGAATTGTACGAATTAGGAAATTTGCTACTGCAAAACATCAAAACCACTGCCGTAATTTCACCCAAATAGCAGCTCTTTATGCCATCCAGTAAGCAGCTACTCAATTCTTTAATTCGCAGCACCAAGTAGCTTTCCTTCAATGCTCTTTGGCTTGATATTTGATTCCGTTTGGTGCTCCCATTTTACTGATTTGACATGCTGCTTATCGCCTCAATTTTGCTGCTGTGTCGTGCTTCAAGTTGCTGCCATCTGTGCTTGCTATTTCATTAATTTTACTGTCTTCACCACCTCAGTTATTGCGGTTAATTATCTCCAAAATTGCTGCTCTAAGATGCTGCCAATTTCCGATCATTACTCCTATATATTGTTGTTGTTAGTGTTTCAAGTGTAGAAAGCCCAAGTTGCCCGTACTACAAAATAAAAGAAGTTCAGTAAATATTACAAAACAGCCCAAAGCAAAATTATGACCCAATTCACAAGGGTTCAATAGCCTAACAACTAACTAAACTCAAACCCAATACAAGCCCAAATAAACCTAAAACCTAGACCCAAAATTGCATTGGCTCAAATGGCCCAAAAGTCAAGCAATTCTTAGGAACCCTAGGGTTCCCTTGCGCCGCAGCCAACACCCCGCGTACAGCCTCATTGTGCCACAGCCACGACCACCTCGCCACGTTCGCAAGCCTCTACGCCACCAGGTGCCAGCAAAACACTTCTGTACCTGCAAGAGAAGAAAAACAAGCAGCAGACGTAGAAGGAAACAAAAAAATAATAATAATAGAAACCTGACAGCATTGTTGTAATTCGGTTATAAAACCATGAACAACCTCATTTGTATTTTTTGGACATGAAAAAATATCAATAGAAAACAGAAACACACAATCGATCAAAAGCAAAAGAATTGAAAGGTGATTTACTTCTCTTATTTCTTTGTCTATGTAAAGAAAAGCAAGGCGAAAATAGACTTACTGAACCCCTTCAATTCGGATTTCTCTCTAGCGTTGCAAATCCAGAACCCATAGGGTTCAGTTTGGGGGTTCGGGAACGATGGTTTCTTACAGAAATCAAGTCATTTGGGGCAATTTTTATTTTCCTTTTCTTTCTGAAATAGAGGGCAAGAAAAGCTTTTTTTTAACAGGGGAAAAGGGTCGATTTTGGGCTCCTCCGGCCGCCGTCTACGGTGGAGCTACGGCGGAGGCTCGCCGTGCCCCATGGCCAGATTCTGGGTCTTCCACAAAGGAAAAAATGAAGACTAGAATTTTTTTTAAAAGAGGGGTAGTTCAAATGTTTTTTTAGGGAATAATTTGGCTTATATACATGTTTAAAACGGCGTCGTTTTAAGCCGTGTGTGTAGGCATTGAAATGGCGTCGTTTCATGACATAACCCGATGACCCGACCTGGACTCTCTTAGAATTCGCCTGTTTTGTAGGGGAGGGGATATTTACGCAGTTGGTCCTTCCCCCTTCTATCTAGATTTCAATGTGGTCTTTTTATTTTCAAAATCTCCCCCTTTTGTTTTATTTCAGTTTCATTTTAGTCCATGCAAGAGCGACGCCGTTTTGGAGGACAGGGAATATTCTCTATTTGGTCCTCCATCTCATCCGTGCGTTACGATTTGGGGCCAGATACTATTTTATTCTAATTTCTCCCCCAAAATTTTGTTTAGCTTTCAATTTCATCCTTATTTTTACTTCATTTTATTTTCTTTATTAAAAACACTTTTGATTTTTTTTTAGTTTTATATTTTCAGTATTTAAAGTTTTATTTTCAATGATACTTAAATCGTGATGTGATCCTTTTATATCCTTGCACCCGTTTTTTATTTTAAATTCCAAATTTCGTTTTAAAGTCGACCAGATCCCTATTTGTTAGGTTTGGACTTTTGGATTATTATATATATATATATATATATATTATTATACTATATTTTACTTATTTTTTTCTATGCCCTTATTTGTTTTTTTATATATATTTCAAATTTAACAATTTGCTTGTTTTATTTATCTATTCACTCATCATGTTATGTTATGTTATTTATTGTTTATGTTATTTACATATTACTTTTGCTTCGAAATATGCATGCTTAATACTATATATATTGAACTTATCCATTCATTGATTATTCTATGTGTTTTATACATGTATATATGTTAATTCGTAAGGCTTTCGTTATTTCGCTCATGTTCAAACATTTTTATATTATGTCTATTCGTTTTGTATTAAGCATCTTCGATTCATTGATTTATTTATTTATCATGACTCGTTTATTAATGTTGAATTCATCCTTGTAATCACATCATTATTATTTCTAAACGTATATCTTTTAAATATTTTGCTAATTTTTATCCAAGTTTGTAAACAAAGGAAAATTTTGAAAATAAGGGATATTTTACGTTTTGGGAATTCGAGAAATCATACCCTAACTTACGGGGTTTCGATTTTCTCATTAAACCTAAATAGCTAAATATCTTCTTAAAATAACAAAAAAATTTTTTAAATAAGAATAAAAGCAAAATTTCGCGTTTAGAAACTCGAGAAAGCCATGCCCTAACTTACGAGGTTTCGATCTTTATCCATGGATCTAAATAGCTAAATATCCTTTTAAAAAAATCAAAGTACAACTTGTAAAATAAAGGAAAGCTTATCTTCGAGGGTTCAAATGTCGTGTCCTAACTTACGGGATGTGACACTTGGTTATCTCGAGTTGAGTGGGCCTTTAATCCTCGTTTAATTTATCCAAGCAATCTTTTTGTCAGCATTAACAAAAAGGGGATCGTATTTTGAATTTCTTTTCAAATTTTCAACTTTCGACATTAATACATTAATTAATTAATTAGGTACCAATTTTGGGCGTTATGAGGGTGCTAATCCTTCCACGTACGTAATCGACTCCGGAACCTATTTTTCTCGAATTTCGTAGACCAAAATCGTTGTTTTAGTAAAACAAAACATTTTATTAAAACAATCAAATTACGAGGTAATCCGATCACACCTAAACAAAAAAAAGATTAGTGGATACTCCCCCATTTTTATTTTCAAAATAAAAAGTCGACCCCGTTTCAAAAAAAAGAAGGTTTCGACAGCTTTGCGACTCCGCTGGAGAACGAGAGAGTCAAGCCATAAATTGATTAATTTATGTCTTTTCATTGAAAATTGAAAATTCGATTGAAAATACGATCCTTTCATTGCATTTCATCTGTTATCTTCGTAATCTTGGTCATAATACTTGCTTTGTTGGTTCAAGTCTTTAAATATTTTTGCATATTGCATTGCATGACCACTCGGTCTTACCCTTTAAGTGGGAGTGAGAAACTAGTCCTTCGTGAGGTTTTCACCTCCGTATAGGATAGTGGATCGCTTCTGGAATACATCCGTACCTATGTCTTCGTGAGATTTTCAGCTCCATATAGCCATAGGGAAATGTATTCCCTTGAACCGAACTCGATCTATATGAGCCTATAATGGGTAAGGATCGAGGAATCTATTGGTTCAAGCACCTTGTTTTTAAAACTGAACCACATGTAATGACCTATAGGAGCCCACCCTAGGTAGAACCACACCAAACAATTAGTAGTCGTCCTAATAAGTGTTCTGCTTGTTATTTCTTGCTTGCTTTAATTTCATATGAATTGTACTAAATTGTGCTATTTTTTTTGTGATTGCATTGCATTTCATCATAAAAAAGGGTGTCGGTTCAAGTTCGATTACTAAATAGAGAGCTTGTCATGGAGAACGGATTTCTTGACAAAGTGGAGGGTAATGCTGCTGTCCATATATGGTTGGAGAAAATTTAATTGGAAAAGGGAGGTAGCTTGATAGCGGGGTATATGTTAGAGTTATGGGACTTCACTCGTATTAGCGTGACACAGAATGACCTTTGGGAATTGAAGAAAATATGGGCCCAATGGGGTGATGAAGTCAAACAACTATTTTACGACAATTACGGTGATCTACCCTACTTACTAGACATCAAGATAGATAAGCATCTGTTTCGAGCTTTGGCCCACTTCTGGAATCCGGCCTACAGTTGTTTCACCTTCGGAAATGTAGATTTGGTGCCCACAGTGGAAGAATATGTGTCCTACTTCGTCGTTTAAGGGTTCAGATTGATAAGGCCTATTCTAAAACTACTAATGTTTCGACCTTCGTGAAGAAATTGATGAATATCACCAAAATAAGTGAGCAGTAAGTTACAACTCAGATTAAACAGAGAGGAGAAAGCAAATGTATTCCCTGGAAAAGTTTGTGAGACTTGATTTTGGCACATCCAGATGTGAAGAAGAGAGTGGATGTTTTTGCTTTAAGTATCTACGGGTTAATAGTTTTCCCTAAGGCGCTGAGGCATGTAAACGAGGTAGTTTCAGATCTGTTTGACTGACTGGATAAGAGAGTTACACCGGCTCCTGCGATTTTAGCTGAAACATTCAGGTCCTTGAATGCGTGCGAGAGAGCTGGTGAGTGTCGATTCATAAGATGTGCGCAACTGCTACTAGCTTGGTTCCATAGCCATTTCTGGAAGGTAGACAAGGTGTCATATTGGGTGTTCTCTGAGAATTACTCCCCAATAAAGGAAATAGTGGCTACAACAAGACGGGATGACATATCAGAGGAAAGATGGATGGCAATCCTCCAAAACCTCTAAGAAGAGGATGTCGAGTGGAGAGCCCCTTGGTTGGTTCCCGACGAGATCTTATACCAATGTGGGGATTTTGACTAGGTCCCCTTACTTAGGATTTAGGGAGCCGTAGGATATGCCCCTTTGCTCGTGTTGAGGTAGTACCAATCCAGACAGTTCATAACAGCAACCCATGGGCTAGCTCAGTGCGAGTTTTTGTATAAAGAGGATAACTATAAGAAGAAGGTATGAGAGATGTCCAATGCTTGGAATCAGACTCGCCAGATGAAGAGATTGGCAGTAGGTCCGATAATAACCCCTAAGTATAATGGGTGACGGAGTAAGAGAATCAATGATAATATTTTCGAGCCAAATTAAGAGGGCACGGTCAATGGAAGAATATCTACAAGTAGTCCTATCTGAGTTAGAAATCATAAAGCAGGACTTTGAGAGAAGAAATGTGGAACTCGGAAAAAAGATAGAGCAACTGAAAGAAGAAAAGATGCATTTGAGACTAGATGTCGATGTTCAGAAATTGGAGACCGAGAAATGGAGAAAATTAAAGAATAAAGCCGAGGAAGATTTAGATAGCCTAAAAACGGATTACAAGAAATTACGCCTATCGATGAGAATCGCAGGGTTGGGAAAAACGTCTGAACAATGGCGACATGAAATCCAAGAAGAGAAGGCAAAAGCTGATTTATGGGAAAGAAAATATCAAGATGCCCAAGGTCAAAAAGAAGCATTAGAAAGGAGTTTGTTGGAAGCCCAAAACGAGAAGATCGGGTTAAAAGCCAGAATAACCGAATTAGAAAAATCGTTTCACCAACTTTGTAACTGTAACTCTGCATAAGAGCTGAAGGCGAGCTTGGATAAGATTGAAGAACTAAAAAGGAAGGTCGAAGAACTCGAGATTGCATTACAAAACAGTGAGCTCCGAGTTGAGCTCCTTGAAGCAAGTAATAAGCGGTGTAATGAGCAACTCCATCGATCTCAAGGTCAAATTAGGGGTAAAGACTAGATAATGGGTGAGGCTGTGGCCTAGATTCGAGAGGTGGCTAACCATCTATTTAGCATTTCAAGTAGATGTATTGAGTGTGAAATATAAACTAGAATCAAACTGGGGTCGAGAATTGGCTTGGTTGCTTAGGAAAGTTAAAACTTCAAGCATTAGGGCTAGGCCGTATTTGTAATCTATTTCTATGTAAAGAATTTTATGTTCTAGTAAAGTTGTTCTAAATGGAATTGAATCAAAATCGACGCCTTTTTTCTACATTCATGCATTTGCATTTTATCGCACCATATGCATTAATTTTTACAAAAAGACCCTAATTAAAAAAAAATCATTTCAGTAATCTGGAAATAGACAAAAATCTACCAAGTACGTATCCTTATAGTACAAGAAGAAAAACTAAAGTGATGGATAAAATACTAGAAAAGGTTGGAACAAATGTAGAAGGAGATACAAGAACATATGCAAGCCCAAATGCAAGAGTAGTTGGCAAAAATCTAGTAAGATATGAGGGACCAAATGTTGGAATCACAAAGGAACATGATGACTGGGGGACAGGAGAAAGGAAAAGGCCCTATGGTCAATACTGGAGATAACAATGAATATCCTCTTTACCCTCTTGGTTTTACCACAACAAACGCCCAGACACAAGCCGAGGTGTGCACGCGAAGGCCATCCGTTACAATTAGGCCCCAACAATTTTAGGTCGGTGCTTCAATGCCAATTTACTATCAAGCATGCTCAGGCTCTAATCCAGGGGATAACCCAACTAATCCTGTAGTCCTTGATCTGGATGACATGGTGGAGGCCAAAAGAACGAGAGCGAAGCTTCCAAAATAATTAGAAGATCGATGTAAGTGGTTGGAGGAGAAGTTCTAAGCAATGAAAAGTGCTGACTATCACTGTGGGATTGATGCTAAAGATTTGAGCTTGGTTCCGGACTTGGTGCTTCCCCTCAAGTTCAAAACTCCTAAGTTCGAGAAGTATAATGAGACTAGCTGCTCCAACACTCATATTACCATGTTTTGTAGATGAATGACTGTGTACGTGAACAATGATCAACTATTGATTCACTGCTTTTAGAAAACTCTAGTTGGGGTAGCATCCAAATGTTATAACCAATTGATCCGTACTAAGATCAACTCATAGAAGGACATAGCTCAAGCTTTCATGAAATAGTATAGTCACGTGACAGATATGACTCCGGATAGGATCACCTTGTAGAACATGGAAAAGAAACTAAACAAGAGCTTCCGACAATACGCCTAAAGGTGGAAGGAGGTTGCTATACAAGTCTAGCCACCTATCCTAGAAAAAGAGACTACCATGCTATTCATCAATACCTTAAAGGCTCCATTCATCACTCACATGTTAAGGAGTGCCACTAAAAGCTTCTCAGATATAGTTATGGCTAGCGAAATGATCGAGAATGCAGTAAGGAGCGGCAAAATAAATGCAGGGGAGAGTACCAAGAGGTCAGCCCCAAGGAAAAGGGAGAACGAGGTGAACAATATGAGCACATACAATAAAGCTAATTCCAAGTCAATTACAGTGAGCCAACCAAAGATGGTAACTGCCAACTATTAGAGTACCCCGAGACAAGAATCTAATACGAGGATGAATACAGAAAGACCGCAGTTCACACTTATACCTATGACGTATAGGGAGCTGTATCAGAACCTATTCGATGTGTACATAGTGTCTCCCTTCTAGTTAAAGCCAATGCAACCCCCATATCCAAAATGGTAAGATGCAAATGCTCAGTGTGAATACCATGCTGGAATCACTGGACATTCAATTGAAAATTGCACTGCATCCAAAAAGTTAATCGAAAGATTTATTAAAATGGAGATTGTGAAGTTTGAAGACCCATCCGCGCTTAATGTAGCAAGAAACCCGCTACCCAATCATACCGACCAAGGGGTAAACGAAATAAATGAAAGTGGGAGCAAGAAGGTTAAATATGAGGTTGCTAAAGTTAAAACCCCTTTGAAACGAGTTTGGAAGGAGATGATGAAAAGAGGGTTAATCATATTGGATTCAGAGAAGAGACCTGAAGAAAAGTGGAACTACTGTGAGTTCCATAATGAAGTGGGGTATGAAATCCAAAACTGCGGGGAGTTCAGAGCCCTAGTGCGAGACATGATGAACAACAAAGAAATGGAGTTTTATGAAGAAACCAAAAGCCCCGAAGAGGGAAATATATGTGTGTTAGAAGGAGAATTGACGACTCAGATCCAAAAAGTCAACTACCCCGTGGTCATCATATCACGACCCAATAATAATGAAGCGGGAGTTTGAATGCCACCAAAAGTAATAATCCAAAAACATGCAGTCTTTCCCTATAAAGACAGCAAGAGGGTTCCATGGAATTACGATGTAATGTGATGATCCCGAGAAAATAGAACTCGGCTGACACTTCAGAAGAGAACCAAGATGTGGGTTCCTATACGCGTAGCAGGAGGTGCTACAATTCAGTAAACGCAAGAGCGAAACCCGCAAAAGGAAAAGCTATAGCGGTCGAATAGAAGAAAGAAAGAACGGCTAGACCTGAACCTCCTATAAACGAGCCAGTTAATGAGAAAGAGGCTAATGAAATTCTAAAATTTCTAAAACACAGCGAGTACAGTGTTATGGAGCAGCTGTGTAAACAACCAGCTCGTATCTCGGTGCTAGCCTTACTCCTAAGTTCGGAGGTCCATCACAGCGTGCTGATGAAAGTTTTAAATGAAACGTATGTCACTAATGATATCTCCGTCAACAAGCTAGACCACTTGTTTAGCAACATAAGTATTGATAACTTTATCTTCTTCAATGATGATGAGATACCACATGGTGGCATGGGATCGACTAAGGCTCTACACATCATCACTTGTTGCAAGTGGTACATACTACTAGGGGTGTTGATTAACAATGGATCGACCCTAAATGTCCTACCATTATCCATACTGAACAGATTGCCCATGGATAGCTCTCACATGAAAGCCTACCAAAATATAGTGAGGGCATTCGATGGTATAGAAAGAAGGGTAATGGGCAGAATCGAAATACCTCTTCTGATCGGCCCAAACACATACGAGGTAGACTTCCTAGTAATGGATATTAAGCCTTCATATAACTGTCTATTGGGGAGACCCTAGATACATTCAATAGGAGCAGTGCCCTCATCGCTACACTAAAAGTTGAAATTAGTAACCGAAGGTCAGCTAGTGACGATAAATACTGAAGAGGACATTATCGCAGCAGTGACCAGTGACGCTCCGTTTCTTGAGGCAAACGATGAAACAACCGAATGCTCCTTTCGGTCTTTGGAATTTGTGAATGCCTCATTCATTACTGAAGGGAATAAGATCCCAATGCCAAAGATATCTAAGACTACAAGAATGGGCTTGCAGCTAACTGTTGTAAAATGGGCCTTACCGAGAAGAGGACTCGAGGGACATCTTCAAGGAAGGGTTGAGACACTGATATTGAAGAACAAACAAGACTACTTCGGCTTAGGATTTAAGTTGGACGTGAGATAAAGAAATAAGGAACTTAAAAAGAAGCAAGAGAGAAGGAAAGCACGGTTGAATGGGGAGGAGATCAAGTGGAAACCAATGATCTTTCCCCATATATCAAAGACTTTTATGTCTGGAGGAATCATTCACCCTGAGCGAGAGACGCCAAAAAAGAAAGCTATAGAAAGAACGTTGGAAAATTTGTACATCAACGCCATATGTGAAGAAGGGACTGAAAGAGAGAATTCGGGCATTCGCCCTTATGAACTGGGAAGTGTTCTGAACAATTGGACTGCGGAAGAGATTCTGTAGTCTTTAGAACTAACACAGAGTAATGTTCAAAACACACTTATTGCTCTAGGTCTATGAGTAATAAGAATCTTTTTTTTTGAAATAGGCCTTTGTTCAAAATTGTTATTTCAATAAAATGTATCTTTACTATCATTTTTGAGCAGATATTCTTTCATTACACTACACAAACAATTATTCTTAGATTTTTTTGTTCTTTGGACCTTCCTTTAAATATTCTTTTATTCTTCATTCATAATCATACCATGCAAATAGTTATTCTTAGATTCTTTCGTTCTTTTTTTCCTTCACCTCCATAACAGGTCTCTAGATTTCAACGATATGAGCAATGATGCTAATGATTCAGAGTCTCCTTTTGAGTGGGATATGTGTATGGATGATTCTCAGGGTTTTGAAGGTGACCTAGATTGTGACCTATCTCCCGATTTGTTGAGGATGGTAGAACAAGATGAGAAACAAATTTTACCTCATAAGGAGTCAATAGAAACCGTGAGTTTAGGAGAAGAGAAAGAAGTGAAAATCAGAGTTGGTCTCACCGCAGAAACGAAGCAAGACATTATTGAATTAATATAAGAATTCAAGGATGTCTTCGCATGGTCATACCAAGACATGCCCGGGTTGAACACTGATATCTTGGTGCATCGACTTCCCATAAAGGAATAATGTAAGCCAGTTCAGCAAAAACTCCGAAGGATAAGGCCCAACGTCTTGTTAAAAATAAAAGAAGAGGTTAAAAAGCAGTTCGATGCTGGATTTCTGAAGGTGGTAAAATATTTAGAATAGGTAGCCAACATTGTCCTCATCCCTAGAAAGGATGGAAAAGTACGAATGTGTGTAGACTATAGAGATTTGAATAAAGCCAGCCTAAAAGATAGCTTCCCACTGTCTCACATTGATACCGTAGTGGACAACACAGCGAGTTACTCATTATTCTCTTTTATGGATGGTTTCTCGGGATACAATCAGATAAAGATGCATTCTAAAGATATGGAGAAAACCACATTTATAACTGTGTGGGGAACATTTTGCTACAAGGTGATGCCACTTGGAATGAAAAATGCTGGAGCAACATATTAAAGGGCCATGGTAACCCTCTTCCATGACATGATGCATAAAGAAATTGAAGTTTATGTTGATATGATCGCAAAGTCTCGAACAGATAAGGATCATGTACAAGTTCTGAGGAATTGTTCTTAAGATTGAGAAAGTTTTAGCCAAAACTCAAACTAGCAAAATGTACCTTTAGAGCCAGGTTCGAAAAGCTACTAAGATTTGTGGTTAGTGAGAAAGGGATCGAGATAGACCCAGATAAAGTCAAAGCCATACAAGATCTTCCTCCACCACATACTCAAAATGAAGTTTGAGGATTCCTAGGAAGACTAAATTACATAGCTCAGTTTATTTCACAACTAACCAAGAGATGTGACCCCATTTTTCGTCTCTTTAAGAAACACAACTCAGGTGTATGGGACGAAGAATGCCAAAAGACTTTCGAAAAAGTCAAACAGTACTTGTCTAATGCCCTGGTATTGATGCCACTCGACCCAAAGAAGCCATTGATATTGTATCTAGCGGTATTTAAGAATTCTATGTGATGCGTACTCGGCCAGCATGATGAGTCGGGAAGGAAAGAAAGAGTTATTTACTATCTTAGTAAAAAGTTTACTGAATGTGAGACAAGGTACTCACCAATCGAGAAGTTATGTTATACCTTGGTTTGGACAACCTAAAGGCTAAGACAGTATATGTTGTATCACACCACTTAGCTCATCTCAAAATTAGACCCCCTGAAATACATGATGGAGTCAACAGCTTTGAATGGAAGGATAACCCGATGGAAAATTCTGCTTTCCGAATTTGACATAGTCTATGTGAACCAAAAGGCAGTAAAAGGAAGTGCGATAGCAGATTTTTTGGCCAGTAAAGCTTTAGAAGATTACGAACCCTTAAACTTTGATTTTTCGAACAAAGATTTGATGTACATTGCAGCTACAGAAAATGACTCTCAAGAAAACCACCCTTGGAAGTTAAATTTTGATGGAGCCTCAAATGCAGTGGGTAATGGAATCGGGGCAGTCTTGGTGTTCCCAAACGGAGATCATTATCCCTTTACCAGCAAACTGGATTTTGATTGCACAAACAACATGGCAGAATACGAAGCATGCATCATAGGTATCCGTGCAGCCGTAAAACGAAAGATCAAAGTGCTAGAGGTATATGGGGCACTAGTAATCTATCAGCTTAAAGGCGAATGGGAGACAAGAGATCCCAAATTAATCAATTATGGAAAGATAGTTTTGGAGTTAATGGAAGAGTTTGATGACATCACTTTCTGCTACCTCCCACAAGATGAGAACCAAATGGCTGACGCATTGGCTACCTTAGCTTCTATGATCAAAGTAAACAAACAAGAGGACATGAAGCCTATCCATATGAGTGTTTATGAGGCTTCGGCTCATTGCTGTAACATTGACGAAGAAGAGGAACAAGATGATCACCCTTGGTATCATGATATATTGTGATATGTGAGGAATCGTGAGTACCTAGACTAGGCAACCGAGACTAATAAAAGAACGTTGAGAAGATTGGCCATTGACTATGTCTTAGATGGGGAGATCCTATATAAAAGAAGAAAGGATCAAGTGCTATTAAGATGTGTGGACGCAGTAGAGGCCAAGAAAATTCTGAAAGAAGTCCATGAGGGTATCTGTAGGACACACGCTAATGGCTTTACGATGGCTAGGCAGATTATGCGTTTGGTTATTACTAGTCCACCATGGAAAGGGATTGTATTAACTACGCCAAGAGATGTCATAAGTGCCAAATCTATGGAGACAAGATTCATGTGCCTCCTTCGCCTATTCACGTTATGACTTCCCCATGTAGAGCATGGATGTGATTGGACCAATATCACCAAAAGCTTCCAATGGGCATCGATTCATCTTCGTGGTCATCGATTACTTCACTAAATGGGTAGAAGCCGCTTCATATGCCAGTGTCACAAAGTCGGCAGTCAACAAGTTCTTGAAGAAAGAGATCATATGTCGATATGGAATGTCAGAAAGGATCATATCAGACAATGCTCTGAATTTTAACAATAGCATAATAGTGGAGGTTTGTAACCAGTTCAAGATCAAACACCACAACTCGTCGCCGTATCACCTAAAAATGAACAGTGCGGTAAAAACAACCAATAAGAACATTAAGAATATTGTAGGGAAGATGACTGAAACCTATAGAGATTGGCATGAGAAGCTATCATTTGCCCTCTATGCTTATCGAACGTCTGTCAGGACCTCTACCAAGGCAACGCCTTTCTCACTGGTTTATGGAATGGAAGTGATTTTACCCATCGAGGTCGAGATTCCTTCCCTCATAGTTTTGTCAGGAGTGAAATTGGATGAAGAAGAATGGATCCAGTCTTGATACGATCAGTTGAATTTGATTGAAGAAAAGAGGCTAAAGGCTATCCGTCATGGTCAGATGTACCAAAAACGAATGATGTGAGCTTGTGACAAAAAGGCTCGCCCAAGAGAATTCCATGAGAGAGATCTGATTTTGAAAAAGATCCTTCCAATATAAAAGAATTTCAGAAGGAAATAGATGCCGAACTGGGAAAGACCTTATGTGGTAAGGAAAACCTTTCTCCTGAGGAGCATTGATTCTAGCCGAAATGGATGGTAAAAACTTGCCCAATCCTGTAAATTCAGATTACGTCAAGAGATACTTCACCTAGGAAAGGGAGTGGCCAAAGTGAAAACCTGCAAAGGGAGCTTTGAGACCTTTCAAAAAAAATTGAAGAAGAAGAAAATGGATAGGCCAATGTGCAAACCCACAAAAGGTGTTTTGAGACCAAAGGGGTTTGAGCTAAAAACCTGAAAATAGGCAGCTCAAATTTTAAAAAGGGGGGCATGTGGTAGTCTTGTCCTTTCTGAATTAACAAGAAGGAGGAGCGTTAGGTCTAGGGGCATCAACAAATACTTTAAATCTCCTAAACACATATCTAGCTCGAAATGGTGTTCGAGAAGTTTGAACAGAGAGAAGCTTGTGCTGCGACATCTAGGGCATCCGTTTTCATTTTATTCATTTTGTACTTTGCAAAATTTGCTATCTGAATTAATTTGTCCACTTCAAGCCTTACTCTCAATAAAATTCTATCTTGTTCATTGTGATAGTCTTTTCAAGAATTGAAACAAGGATCATTGGACTTATGATATTCATATAAAAGAAGTTTTGCATATTACTTTGAAAAGTTTCTAAATGGTACAAGAACGTGAAACAGGACCACTAGTCAGAACTAACCCAAATTCAAAAATTGGAAACATTGGAGGAAGGATAGTCCAAATTATGACTATCTCTTCAAATCTTCTATCAGAGATACCAGCTGAGTAAGAAGGCACAGTAGCGTATCAGTGATAGACCTTTGATGAAGGACGAGCAATGACAACCTAAGCATTAAAAAAGGGATCATTCTGAAAAATGACATTCTGCATTCATGCAAATATCAGTCACACACATCTAATTAGGAGCATTTGATTCATTCTGGTCATGGCATCCTAAGCATTTGGCATAAGCATAGGTCCATGAAATCGATTCTACAGGTCATATTCCCCAGAGGACGGTGTAACAAGATCGGTGAAACCACAAATCCAATACCCCTGAAGTTGCAGTGGGATGGATTGAAGTTATAATGGCAAACCTTATCTCCCTGAAATTGCAGTTGAGCAAATTGAAGCCACTAAACCTTATCTCCCTGAAATAGCAGTGGAGCAGGTTGAAGTACTTGCCTTATCTCCCTGAAGTTGTAGCGGAGCAAGCTGAAGAAAGTACATCTTTTCACTGGAATTGCAGTGGAACAGATTGAAACTACAAATTATGGCGGACTTATCTTCTTGAAGTTGCAGTGAAGCAGATTGAAGCCACCAATCTTATTTCCCAGAAGTTGCAGTGGAGCAGGTTGAAATTACCAATTCTTATCTCCTTTAAGTTCCAGCGGAGTAGATCGAAGCTACAAATCTCTTCTCCCTAAAATTACATTGGAGTAAGTCGAAGCTCCAAGTCTAATTTCCCTGAAATTGCAGTAGAACAGATTAAAAGCTATAAGACTAGTCTTTCTAAAGTGACAATGGAGTAGACTAAAGTGACAATTCCTATACCCCTGAAGTGTAATGGTTGGGAACAAGACTACCTTGAAAAAAAAAGAAGCACCAAAGAGTCAAGATCTGGTAAGACCCGAAAAAATTGGTCTTTCTTAAAGGTCTTTGCTCTATTCTCATTACACGATAACGAACAAAGAGGGGCAGCTGTAGAAAGCCCAATTTGCTCGGGCCCATACAGATACAAAAACAAAATAGAAAAATAAAAAATTAATAAAATAAACTAAACCAAAAATAAAATAAGTTCAGTCCATATTACCAAATAGCCCAAAGCAAAATTATGACCCAATTCACAAGGGTTCAATAGCCTAACAACTAACTAAACCTAAACCTAATACAAGCCCAAATAAACCTAAAACCTAGACCCAAAATTGCATTGGCCCAAATGGCCCAAAGGTCAAGCAATCCTCAAGAACCCTAGGGTTCCCTTGCACCACAGCCAACACCCCGCGTACGGCCTCCTTACACCATAGCCACGACCACCTCACCCCATCCGCACACCCGTACACCACCAGGTGCCAGCAAAACATCTCCGTACCTACAAGAGAAGACAAACAAGCAGCAGACGTAGAAGGAAACAAAAAAAAAAAACAATAATAGAAATTTGACAGCATTGTTGTAATTCGGCTATGAAGCCATGAACAACCTCATTTGTATTTTTTGGACACGAAAAAATATCAACATAAAACTGTTAGGATCGACCTGATTAAACAATGAACAAGAAAAATAGCGAAAAAAATTGAGAAATTAAACACACAAATTTAACGTGGAAAAACTCTTCCAAAGAGGATAAAAAACCATGGGCA
This sequence comes from Gossypium arboreum, assembly GCF_025698485.1. Taxonomy (NCBI): domain Eukaryota; kingdom Viridiplantae; phylum Streptophyta; class Magnoliopsida; order Malvales; family Malvaceae; genus Gossypium; species Gossypium arboreum. The sequence goes on from NC_069081.1 coordinate 8,272,025, forward strand.
AAGATAATTTTACTATAATGGAAAAAGAACGAAGAGTACAAAAGATGGAGATAAAAACTAAATCTCGAAAATCTGAAAACAAAAAACCCTCAAAACGTAAACACAAAATTCTTTAAATGTGTTATGAGTTCTAATCTCGAATGGGTGTGTTTTCTAAGGTTGTAAAAGAGACTATTTATAGGCTAAATTCATAACTCAAATAATAATAAAATAATCTAAACTAATCAATGTTTGATTGAAACAAGTAAATAGAGTTTAACTGAAATATTATTTCTCAAATTTGACTGAAAATAGGAGTCATATTTAACAAATCTCCACCTTGACTCATATTTCCACAATGCTATCTTTGCCAAAGCCCGCCACGAGCCTATCTTGAACTATGCAGGGAATTAACTGAGTCGAATTTGTGCTTAGAAACTAGAAGACTTCTAGCCTTCGACTTGTACACTGCCAAATCAAAACTAACCTGGGTGTGATTTTCACGAACACAGTGCCTTAACTTTTCAAAACCTGTATCCAAAAGAGAACCTCTCTTCAACGAAACGATCAGACCTTTTTCCCTCCTATGACCAAGTTGCCTCCGCTCCAAACAAGTTGACTTCAATTTCGTAACAGACGAGGGATGTTCGATTTCACCGGTCACTATAGAACCTTCTAGAATATAAAGAATGCCAGTTCTTTTACCTTTTAACAAAACGAGAGCTCCACGAGATACTTTAATACCGCTCGAGTCGATGTTGATTCTGCATCCTTTCAAGTCTAAAATACTCAAGGAGATGAGATTCTTTTGTAAATCAGGTACATACCTGACATCTGAGAGTGTTCTAATCGTCCCATCGTGCATCTTAATTTTAATAGTACCAATACCAATTACCTTACTAGATGAATCGTTTCCCAAGTGCACAACTCCACCTTCAACTGAACTGTATGTGGAGAACCATTCTCTATTGGGACACATGTAGAAAGAACATCCTGAATCTAGGATCCACTCAGACGTGAGCTTGGAGTTATCGCTAGTTGACACTAACAAGAAATCATCACCACTTTCATCAGACAAATTAGCACCAGTTACATCTTTCTTGTTACTCTCACCAACTCTTTTATTTCGCAGTTTATAACAATTTGCTTTGACGTGACCTAACTTTTTACAATAGCGACACATTTTGTTTCGTTTCTTTGATGCTACCAAAATAGAAGGTTGCCTATCTGCCTTGCTATCCAAACCAAACTCATTTTCGAGTTTGTCTCTACTCAACAAATGACCCTTCACATCTTCGAACGAGAGTTTGTCTTTGCCATAAATCAAGGTCTCCTTGAAAGACTTGTATGAAGAAGGTAAAGAGCACAATAATAGCATAGCCTAATCTTCATTGTCAATATGAACCTCAACATGATTTAAATCATTTAAAAGAGTAATGAATTGACTAATGTGATCTCTAAAAACCTCACCTTCGTTCATACGAAATGTAAATAGACGTTGTTCAGACACTAAACGGTTAGCCAGAGACTTAGTCGCATAAAGAGTTTCTAACCTTTTCCATAAGGAGGATGAGGTTTTTTCCATCAATACCTCCTGCAATACCGTATTCGTGAGGCACAACTGGATTGCAGACAAAGCCTTTTCATCAAGCTCTTCCCATTCTGTTTTATTTAGATTCCCAGGCTTTTTCCCGGTAACAACCTTTTTCAAGCTTGATTGAACTAGAATTGCTATCATTCGAACTTGCCACAGATTGAAATTTGTCTCACCATTGAACTTCTCAATTTCAAACCTTGTTGTTGCCATTTCTGAACGGGCTGATCTATGAAAATTGAACCAGCTCTGATACCACTTGTTAGGATCGACCCAATTAAACAACGAATAAGAAAAATAGCGAAAAAAATTGAGAAATTAAACACACAAATTTAATGTGGAAAAATTCCTCCAAAGAGGATAAAAAACCACGGACAAAGATAATTTTACTATAATGGAAAAAGAACGAAGAGTACAAAAGATGGAGATAAAAACTAAATCTCGAAAATCTGAAAACAAAGAACCCTCAAAACGTAAACACAAAATTCTCTAAATGTGTTATGAGTTCTAATCTTTAATGGGTGTGTTTTCTAAGGTTGTAAAAGAGCCTATTTATAGGCTAAATTCATAACTCAAATAATAATAAAATAATCTAATGTGACAGCCCAAAAGTGACCCTAGTCGGAATGTGGTTTCGGGACCACAAAACCGAGGCATAAAAATAATTTAAAATTTATTTTGATGCCTATAATATGTGTATGCTCATGTATGACATTTTTTGATGATTGATTTAGTGTTATAAAGGTGAATTTCACTAGAAAGGACTTAGTAGTGAACTTTGAAAGTACGATAGGGAAATGTGTGATGACTAATTAAAGCATGCATGCAAAACAATGGACTTGCATGTCAAATTCCCCTTTTATAGGTGGTGGCGGCCATGACCAAGAAATATGGGCTAAACATGTCATGAAACACGTTTTGTTGGGCATTAGGGAGAAATAATAAACAAATAAGCATGGGTAAGAAAAGAATGAAAAAAAATGTGTGTGTGAGTGTGGTATCTCCCCATTGCCGTGAGTTGTAAAGGAAGAAAGAAAAAATTTGTTCATCCTTTCTTTGAGCCAAAACTAAGGGGAAGAAGAGATTTTGCTTCATTTTATTTGTTTAGAAGAGATCTAGAAGGAGATTTGGCTAAACTTGCACCAAGATTAAGGTATGTATGAGGTTGTGTCATGAGATTCATGCATGTTTTAGTTGCCAACTTGATGTTCATGTTAGCCATGGTTCAAATCCTTGTTATGCCATGGAAGTGGTATTTGGTCAAAGTTGATATTGTGATAAAGCCATTGCATGCTAAGTGTGAAGCTTGATGATGATGCATGCAATGATGGATTGTCTACTCTTGAAATTTCTTTGTAGCCATCTTGAGTAAGACATTGAGTTTTCTTTTGTTTAACCATGATTGAAGTTGAAAGGGCATGATTGTGATGTATTCGGCCATGATGCATTCATGAGCATGGTTCATGCTTCTTGCATGTTAGTTAAAATTTGTGTTTTGGATGGCTAGGGACACCTTGAAATTGACCATGCACATATATGTATATATATGTTTGCACATGATGTTTTGGTTATGAAGTAAGTGATGAATATGTTTGTTTAAAGAAGAAAATGTTGAAGAATCTTGTGAAATTGCAAGTACATTCGGCCTAGTACACATATGATGTGGAAATCTTGGAATTTATTGTTGAATTGGTGCAAGTATGACTAAGTATATTCGGCCTTAGGTAGCCTATTGATGGCCTTAGCTTTTCCTTGATGCTTGAATGAATTGTATTGAATTGCTTGATGTAGTATAAAATGTGCATGACCATTGTGTATTCAAGCTAAAGGGTGGCCATATGACCATTTAAACTCCTTGTCATATTCGCCATAAGCTAGCATAATGAGGTTTTAATAAATTGAATTTGTTTGAATTAGCTCAAGAGCTTAGAGGGCCACAATTGGACAAGGGGAAGGAAAAAGTGATCGAATAGCCGTAAAAGCCGTTCGACAACATCCGAGGTAAGTCCTCAAGAAGTGACCCTACTTGAATTATGTGAAATGAAATATGGATGTGTAATGATTATCGATTTATGTGTGTATGAGTATTTGAATGATACCGGGCTAAGTCCCGGGCGATTATGCTAGTGATTACCTTTGTGTTTGAGCCTTAGTAACGAAAATGAAACATGAATGTCTAATGATTATTGATGTATGTGTGCATGAGCAATTGAATGATATCCGGCTAAGTCCCAAGACATTTATGCTGGAAATTATATCCGGTTAAGACCGAAGGCAATTGTGCTAGTGGCTACATCCGGGCTAAGACCCGAAGGCATTCGTGCGAGTCGTTCTATCCGGGCTAAGACCAGAAGGCATTCGTGCACGTGGTTATATCCGGTTGTATTCCGAAGAAGCTTGGGCTGGAGGTGAGTGTTGGCTGCTGTAATAAATTCCATTAGTACGCTCGAAAAGCCCAAAGAATAAGGTATGATTATATGTGCATTGGAAAAGTCGACATGCTTGAGCAACATTCGCTCAATCGACTAGCAATTTCAGCTATTGAATTGGTTGATACCTGTGAAAGTATATAATGATGAAGTGTGAAGTAAGAATGATTATGTGAATGTGTATTAATGAAATGATGCATTTGGCTATGTGAATGTATTGCTTTAATTAAAGCTGATTTTATTCCTTGAGACTTACTAAGCATAAAAATGCTTACCCCGTTGCTTTGGCTCTCTGTTTTATAGATTTTGCTCGATAGCAATCGGATTCGGGATCATTAAAGTCGAAGTCATCTACACTATCAAAGCCTCCATTTTGGTATAATTTTTGGTTGAACTTTGAAATGGCATGTATAGGACTACCCCTTGTCGGTTCAATTGTGTTGTGATGTATATGTGTACGGCCATGCGAAAATGGCTCGTAAAAGTGAAGTACGAACTTAGACTATTTGCGGTTTGTATATATATATATATATATAGTGTCATGATGTGATTATGGATTGGAAATGGGAGTGTTGGTCACATGATCAGCCATTGGTATGGTTAAAATGATCATATGTGAACCTATGTATGGCAAGACTAGTTGGTTCATGGAGACTACAAAATAGGTAAGACCTACCTTAAAAACAGATGCTGCCAGCTGCAATGACGTGAATGTGAAAAATCACCAAAATTTGTAGGAATGGTATTAAATAGTGAATAAGCTATGTAAATGAACCTTGATGAGTCTACTTTCATATGGAAGAAACGAAACGGTCATTGGAGTCACATGTTAAGAGATATTAAAGCTTTTGTGAGACAGGGCCAGAACGGTTTCTGGGTCCCCTGTCGCAACTTTAAAAATTTACTATAAATTATCCAGAAAGAATTAGGAGTCATGCCTTATATGTACAGATTCCATTTTGAGTCTAGTTTCATTAGAAATAAACGGAACCAGTAGTAAAGCCCTGTACAGAGAGATATTCAAGTTGTAACGCGCGGAGGTCAGAGCAGTCGATCCCTGTAACATGGGTGACTTTAACTAATAAACTGTACCAATTGACCCGACCAAAAATTCTAGAAATAAATCCATGGATGGATATATGAGTATAAATTCAGGGAAAATTTACGAAACCAGTTTCTGAGTTTTGAAACTCAAGATATGATTTTTAAGGCGACGGTGACGCAGTTTTCCAGCCTGACTGGAAATGTCAATTGGTGGGCGAAATATGTGGATTTGGCTTGTTAACCCTCGTGTCCGACACGGCGATGGTCTCGGGTTCGGGTGCTACAATTTTATTGGTATCGAGCCACGGTTTAGTCGATTCTAGGACTACCGTGATGTGTTTGGGGTCTAGCTATACATGCCATTAAATGATGGATCGATAGTGTGGTGATTTACGACAATTTGACTTTGTGTTGTTTATAGTAATGGATCCGATCCCAACCGAAGCGATAGCTGATGATGTGGAGAGTGTGGCGCTGCTCCGCGCAAGGGACAGCGCCATGGACTCTCAACCTATGGCCACAATCCGAATGATGAGGCTAGGCAAGCCTTTTATAGTGTGATGAATGAATGGTTTAACCAATACATTCGAACTAACACGGCTGTTCCACAACCTCCATTCCCGACAAATGCAACCCCGCACCTACAATACCTCCGTAATCGACCAAATAAGGTCAAGTAAGCCCCAATCGATAGGATTCAAAACATGGGGCCACTTGAATTCAAAGCTACGGATGATGATGATGCCGAGCGAGCTGAATTTTGGTTGGAAAACACTATCCGGTGCTCGATGAGCTATCTTGTACACCGATGAGTACCTAAAGTGTACCATCTCCTTGCTACGCGATTCGCCTACTATTGGTGGAGTACTCGACTTGTGGTGCCTAGAGAGCAAGTGACTTGGGAATTCTTTCAAACCGAGTTCAAAAAGTATATCGATCGAGATTCATCGACCAAAAGCGAAGGAATTTCTTGATCTTAAGCAAGGTTCTATGTCGATTCACGACTCGAACGAAAATTTGTGAGGCTTAGCCGATGCTGCGAGAATGCATTTCGTCCGAAGCTATTATGTGTAAACGCTTGAGGATGGGCTGAATGATGATATAAGGATGTTCGTTGGCATTCTCGAAATACGAGAGTTCGTAGTACTTGTTGAGCGAGCTTGTAAAGTCAAGAGCTTAGAAAGGAGAAACAAAAAGCTGATGTGGGAACCGGAGAATTCGAAAGAGGTCCTCGGAAAGTCTCTTCAACAGCATCGAAGAGATCTCGAGATGATGTGAGCCGGTCTAGAGGCGCTTGGGCTTTTCTAGACGAGGACGCGATCGACCCCGTGACCACACGAGTCACTTGATCGCCATGGTGGAAATGATCGCCGAGAGAGGCGGAGTGTCGCATTGTGGCAAATGGCATTCGGGAGCTGTTGGTTCCGTGATCGCTCTGCTATAAGTGTGGATCGGCCGACCACTTTATGAAGGATTGCCCGAGGATGCTTGAACAAAATGTAAGTCGAGTGGAAACCCGGGTTACGCCATCGCCGAGGTAGGCCACCTAGAAATGTGGGCAATGTTAGTGGCGGTCGAGAGGATCTAGAGATGCTACCATCGATCCGAGGCTCGGGCTCTGCTAGGACTTATGCCATCGCGCACGCCGAGGATGCTGCCTCTCCGGATGTCATTACCGTACTTTCACTCTTTTCAATACTAATGTGATTGCTTTGATTGACCTGGTTCTACTCATTCTTATATATGTGAAACCTTAGCATCCAAAGAAAACTTTGCCTATTGAGTCTCTCGAGTTTGTAATTCGGTGTCAAACCCTTGGGTCATTACGTGCTTGTCAACAAAGTGTGCAAGAAAAGTCCCCTAGTGTTCCGAGGTTCTTGTTTTCCGGCGGACTTGATGCTTTTGCCGTTCGATGAATTCGACGTTATTCTTGGTTTGGATTGGTTGACCATGCACGATACGGTTGTAAATTGCAAAAGCAAGACTATCGATTTGAGGTGCGCGAATAACGAGATAATTCGGGTTGAGTCTACAGACTTAAAGGGGTTGCCAGCTGTAATATCAGCAATGTTGGCCCGGAAATATGTAAGAAAAGGGTGCGAAGCGTACCTTGCGTCGTGCTCGATGACAAGGAATCGAAAAGAAACCCGAATCTGCTGCGTGGTTTGTGAATACCGGATGTTTTCCACGAAGAATTGCGGGTTTACCACTGTTCGGAAATAGAATTTGGCATCGAATTGGTACCGGTACCACTCCAATTTCGATAGCTCCGTATCGTATGGCGCCAACGGAATTAAAGGAGTTGAAAGCTCGGTTGCAAGAATTGGTGGATAGAGGTTTTTCTCGCTTGAGTTTTTCGCCTTGGGGTGCGCCGGTGTTGTTTGTGAAAAGAAGGATGGAACCATGCGGTACGTGCATCGACTATCGTCGACTTAATAAAGCGACAATAAAGAACAAATATCCGTTACCACGTATCGATGACTTGTTCGATCAACTGAAGGAGCCTCGGTGTTCTCGAAAATAGATTTGAGATCGGGCTATTATCAATTGCGAATCGAGATTCGGACGTGCCCAAGACCGCCTTGAGCGAGATATGGTCACTATGAGTTCCTAGTGATGCCGTTTGGGCTTACTAATGCCCTGCGGTATTTATGGATTTAATGAATCGGATCTTGCACCATATTTGGATCGATTCGTAGTCGTATTCATTGATGACATCTTGGTCTATTCAAGAAATGAGACCGAACATCTTGAACACACGAGGTTAGTCTTTGCAAATTTTACGGGATAAGCAATTATATGCTAAGTTCAGCAAGTGTGAGTTCGGTTAAGAGAGGTTAGCTTCTTGGGTCATGTGGTATCTGCGACGGGTATTCGAGTCGACCGAATAAAATTTCAGCCATACTTAATTGGAAGCCTCAGAAATATTCTGAGGTTCGAGCTTTTTGGGGCTTCTTGGTTATTACCGACGATTTGTAAAGGTTTCTCAACGATAGCCACGCCGATGACGAAGCTACTCCAAAAGGATGTTAAGCTCGAATGGACGGAGAAATGTCGAAAAGTTTCGATCAATGAAAACTTATTTGACGGAGCCCCAATTCTAGTGCAACCCGAATCGGCAAAGAGTTTGTCATCTATAGTGACGCCTCCTCCTTGGGTTAGGTTGCGTATTGATACAAGAAGGTCGAGTTGTGGCCTGCGCGTCGAGGCAATTAAAGCCACACGAGAAAAATTATCCGACCCATGATCTCGAATTAGTCGCCATCGTATTCGCCTTAAAGATTTGGCGACATTACTTATTTGGTGAGAAGTGCCATGTGTACTCGGATCACAAAAGTCTCAAATATTTGATGACCCAAAGAGACTTAAATCTGCGACAAAGTCGTTGGCTCGGTGTTAAAGGATTATGAGTGGTCATTGACTATCACCGGAAAGGCGAATGTGGTTGCGGATGCCTTGAGTCGTAAATCATTATTCACTTTACGACGATGAATGTGCACTTGTGCATTCGATCCGACGGTGTGTTAGTAGCTGAATTGAAAGCCAAACCACTATTGATGCATCAAATTCGAGAAGCTCGAAAGTCGACGACGAGTTGGTCGCAAAGCGGCCGAGTGTGTTCGAACAAGGACTCGGAGTTTCAAATCGATGATGACGATTGTTTGAGGTTCAAAAGTCGTCATGTGTTCCAAAGAATTGAACTCATTTCGATAATTCGAATGAAGCCCATTGTAGCCGAATGGCAATCCACCCGGGAGTACGAAGATGTACAACGATTTGAAACATCGGTTTTGGTGGCATGGTATGAAACGAGACATCTCCGACTTTGTTTGAGATGTTTAATATGTCAACAAGTGAAAGCGGAACATCAAGTGCCTTGAGGATTACTTCACCAATCACGATACCCGAGTGGAAATGGGATCGAGTCACAATGGACTTTGTATCCGGACCGCCATTGTCGTGAGTAAGAAGGATGCGATTTGGGCCGTGGTAGATAGATTGACTAAGTCGGCTCACTTTGTCCCCGTCGTCGGATTTTTCAATGGACAAATTAGCCGAATTGTACGTTCTCGATTGTGAGATTGCACGGGTGCCTATTTCCATCGTGTTGGATAGAGATCCGAGATTTACCTCGCGATTTTGGAAAAAGTTGCAAGAAGCTTTGGGTACCAAGTTGCATTTCAAAGACCGCTTTCACCCCAAACCGATGGTCAATCCGAGCGGATAATTCGGATACTTGAGGATATGTTGAGATGTTGCATCCTCGAGTTTAGTGGTTCATGGGAACGGTGTTTGCCGTTGATTGAATTCGCTTACAACAATAGCTTTCAATCAAGTATTAAGATGGCACCCTACGAGGCTTTGTACGGTCGTAAATGCCGTACACCATTGTTTTGGACTGAGCTCGGTGAAAGTAAGATTTTCGGGGTGGATTTGATTAGAGATGCTGAATAGAAAGTGAAAGTAATCCGTGAAAGTAATCCGTGAAAGTCTGAAGATAGCCTCCGATCGTCAGAAGTCGTACGCGGATCTGAAGCGTAAGGACATCGAGTATCAGGTGGGAGATAAAGTGTTTCTCAAGGTATCGCCTTGGAAAAAGATACTCAGATTTGGCCGTAAGGGCAAGTTGAGCCCGAGGTTCATTGGGCCATATGAGATATCCGAGCGAGTCGGTCCAGTGGCATATCGTTTGATTTTGCCCCCTGAACTCGAAAAGGTTCACGATGTCTTTCATGTTTCGATGCTTCGACGCTATAGATCTGATCCATCGCACGTGATTAGTCCATCAGAAGTTGAAATTCAAGCCAATATGAGTTATGAGGAAGAACCGATTCGTATCCTATCACGGGAAGTGAAAGAGTTGCGAAACAAGCGGGTTCCGCTAGTGAAGGTGTTATGGCTCAAGCACGGGATAGAAGAAGCTACTTGGGAAACCGAGAACTCTATGAAAGAGCGATACCCAACCCTATTTACCGGTAAGATTTTCGGGGATGAAAATTTCTTAAGTGGGGGAGAGTTGTGACAGCCCAAAATTGACCCTAGTCGGAATGTGGTTTCGGGACCACAAAACCGAGGCATAAAAATAATTTAAAATTTATTTTGATGCCTATAATATGTGTATGCTCATGTATGACATTTTTTGATGATTGATTTAGTGTTATAAAGGTGAATTTCACTAGAAAGGACTTAGTAGTGAACTTTGAAAGTACGATAGGGAAATGTGTGATGACTAATTAAAGCATGCATGCAAAACAATGGACTTGCATGTCAAATTCCCCTTTTTATAGGTGGTGGCCGGCCATGACCAAGAAATATGGGCTAAACATGTCATGAAACACGTTTTGTTGGGCATTAGGGAGAAATAATAAACAAATAAGCATGGGTAAGAAAAGAATGAAAAAAAAATGTGTGTGTGAGTGTGGTATCTCCCCATTGCCGTGAGTTGTAAAGGAAGAAAGAAAAAATTTGTTCATCCTTTCTTTGAGCCAAAACTAAGGGGAAGAAGAGATTTTTGCTTCATTTTATTTGTTTAGAAGAGATCTAGAAGGAGATTTGGCTAAACTTGCACCAAGATTAAGGTATGTATGAGGTTGTGTCATGAGATTCATGCATGTTTTAGTTGCCAACTTGATGTTCATGTTAGCCATGGTTCAAATCCTTGTTATGCCATGGAAGTGGTATTTGGTCAAAGTTGATATTGTGATAAAGCCATTGCATGCTAAGTGTGAAGCTTGATGATGATGCATGCAATGATGGATTGTCTACTCTTGAAATTTCTTTGTAGCCATCTTGAGTAAGACATTGAGTTTTCTTTTGTTTAACCATGATTGAAGTTGAAAGGGCATGATTGTGATGTATTCGCCATGATGCATTCATGAGCATGGTTCATGCTTCTTGCATGTTAGTTAAAATTTGTGTTTTGGATGGCTAGGGACACCTTGAAATTGACCATGCACATATATGTATATATATGTTTGCACATGATGTTTTGGTTATGAAGTAAGTGATGAATATGTTTGTTTAAAGAAGAAAATGTTGAAGAATGCTGTGAAATTGCAAGTACATTCGGCCTAGTACACATATGATGTGGAAATCTTGGAATTTATTGTTGAATTGGTGCAAGTATGACTAAGTATATTCGGCCTTAGGTAGCCTATTGATGGCCTTAGCTTTTCCTTGATGCTTGAATGAATTGTATTGAATTGCTTGATGTAGTATAAAATGTGCATGACCATTGTGTATTCAAGCTAAAGGGTGGCCATATGACCATTTAAACTCCTTGTCATATTCGGCCATAAGCTAGCATAATGAGGTTTTAATAAATTGAATTTGTTTGAATTAGCTCAAGAGCTTAGAGGGCCACAATTGGACAAGGGGAAGGAAAAAGTGATCGAATAGCCGTAAAAGCCGTTCGACAACATCCGAGGTAAGTCCTCAAGAAGTGACCCTACTTGAATTATGTGAAATGAAATATGGATGTGTAATGATTATCGATTTATGTGTGTATGAGTATTTGAATGATACCGGGCTAAGTCCCAAGGCGATTATGCTAGTGATTACCTTTGTGTTTGAGCCTTAGTAACGAAAATGAAACATGAATGTCTAATGATTATTGATGTATGTGTGCATGAGCAATTGAATGATATCCGGATAAGTCCCAAGACATTTATGCTGGAAATTATATCCGGTTAAGACCGAAGGCAATTGTGCTAGTGGCTACATCCGGGCTAAGACCAAGGCATTCGTGCGAGTCGTTCTATCCGGGCTAAGACCAAGGCATTCGTGCGTGGTTATATCCGGTTGTATTCGAAGAAGCTTGGGCTGGAGGTGAGTGTTGGCTGCTGTAATAAATTCCATTAGTACGCTCGAAAAGCCCAAAGAATAAGGTATGATTATATGTGCATTGGAAAAGTCGACATGCTTGAGCAACATTCGCTCAATCGACTAACAATTTCAGCTATTGAATTGGTTGATACCGTGAAAGTATATAATGATGAAGTGTGAAGTAAGAATGATTATGTGAATGTGTATTAATGAAATGATGCATTTGGCTATGTGAATGTATTGCTTTAATTAAAGCTGATTTTATTCCTTGAGACTTACTAAGCATAAAAATGCTTACCCCATTGCTTTGGCTCTCTTTTATAGATTTTGCTCGATAGCAATCGGATTCGGGATCATTAAAGTCGAAGTCATCTACACTATCAAAGCCTCCATTTTGGTATAATTTTTGGTTGAACTTTGAAATGGCATGTATAGGACTACCCCTTGTCGGTTCAATTGTGTTGTGATGTATATGTGTACGGCCATGCGAAAATGGCTCGTAAAAGTGAAGTACGAACTTAGACTATTTGCGGTTTGTATATATATATATATATATAGTGTCATGATGTGATTATGGATTGGAAATGGGAGTGTTGGTCACATGATCAGCCATTGGTATGGTTAAAATGATCATATGTGAACCTATGTATGGCAAGACTAGTTGGTTCATGGAGACTACAAAATAGGTAAGACCTACCTTAAAAACAGATGCTGCCAGCTGCAATGACGTGAATGTGAAAAATCACCAAAATTTGTAGGAATGGTATTAAATAGTGAATAAGCTATGTAAATGAACCTTGATGAGTCTACTTTCATATGGAAGAAACGAAACGGTCATAGGAGTCACATGTTAAGAGATATTAAAGCTTTCATGAGACAGGGCCAGAACGGTTTCTGGGTCCCCTGTCGCAACTTTAAAAGTTTACTATAAATTATCCAGAAAGAATTAGGAGTCATGCCTTATATGTACAGATTCCATTTTGAGTCTAGTTTCATTAGAAACAAACGGCACCAGTATTAAAGCCCTGTACAGAGAGATATTCAAGTTGTAACGCGCGGAGGTCAGAGCAGTCGATCCCTGTAACATGGGTGACTTTAACTAATAAACTGTACCAATTGGCCCGACCAAAAATTCTAGAAATAAATCCATGGATGGATATATGAGTCTAAATTCAGGGAAAATTTACGAAACCAGTTTCCGAGTTTTGAAACTCGAGATATGATTTTTAAGGCGACGGTGACGCAGTTTTCCAGCCTGACTGGAAATGTCAATTGGTGGGCGAAATATGTGGATTTGGCTTGTTAACCCCTCGTGTCCGACACCGGCGATGGTCTCGGGTTCGGGGTGTTACATCTAAACTAATCAGTGTTTGATTGAAACAAGTAAATAGAGTTTAATTGAAATATTATTTCTCAAAATTGACTGAAAATAGGAGTTATATTTGACTGAAAACAGAAACACACAATCGATCAAAAGTAAAAGAATTGAAAGGTGATTTACTTCTTTGATTTCTTTGTCTGTGTAAAGAAAAGCAAGGCGAAAATAGACTTACCGAACCCCTTCAGTTCGAATTTCTCTCAGGCGTCGCAAATCTAAAACCCATAAGGTTCAGTTTGGGGGTTTGGGCGCCACAGTTTCTTATAAAAATCAATTCATTTGGGGCCATTTTTATTTTTTTATTTATTTTGAAACGGAGGGCAAGAAAAGCTTTTTTTTAAATGGGGGAAAATGGCTGATTTTGGGCTCCTCCAGCTGCTGTCTACGGCAGAGGCTCACAGTACCCCATGGCCGGATTCCGGGTCTTCCACAGAGGAAAAAATGAAGACTGGAAATTTTTTTAAAAGAGGGGTGGTTCAAATGTTTTTTTAGGGAATAATTTGGCTTATATACATGTTTAAAACGGCGTCATTTTAAGCCGTATGTGTAGGCGTTGAAACGGCATCGTTTCATGACATAACCCAATAACCCGACCCGGACTCTCTTAAAATTTGCGTGTTTTGTAGGGGAGGGGATATTTACGCAGTTGGTCCTTCCCCCTTCTATCTAGATTTCAATGTGGTCTTTTTATTTTTTAAATCTCCCCCTTTTGTTTTATTTCGGTTTCATTTAGCCCATGCAAGAGTGATGCTGTTTTGGAGGACAGGGAATATTCTCCATTTGGTCCTCCATCTCATCCGTTCGTTATGATTTGGGGCCAGATACTGTTTTATTTTGATTTCTCCCCCAAAATTTTGTTTAGCTTTCAATTTCATCCTTATTTTTACTTCATTTTATTTTCTTTTTTAAAAACACTTTTGATTTTTTTTTAGTTTTATATTTTCAGTATTTAAAGTTTTATTTTCAATGATACTTAAATCGTGATGTGATCCTTTTATATCTTTGCAGCCGTTTTTTATTTTAAATTCCAAATTTTGTTTTACAGTCGACCAAATCCTTACTTATTAGGGTTGGACTTTTGGATTATTATATATATATATACTATTATACTATATTTTACTTATTTGTTTACTATGCCCTTATTCGTACGTAACCGACTCTCGAACCAGTTTTTCTCGAATTTCGTAGACCAAAATCGCTGTTTTAGTAAAACAAAACATTTTATTAAAACAATCAAATTACGAGGTGATCCGATCACACCTAAACAAAAAAGGATTGGTGGCGACTCCCCCATTTTCATTTTCAAAATAAAAAGTCGACCCTGTTTCAAAAAAAAGAGAAGGTTTCGACATCAAGTAAGGGGCAATTAAAATCGGTTTAGTTGCTGCACTTTTTAATGTTATTGCGACTCCCAACTAGATTTAAGGTTAATTCTTGTTTCGGATTAATCGGTGGAGTTATGAAGTCAATTAATTTGATGTCTCGGACAACAATTAAAATTAATTAAATAGCTGAATTTTTTTTAGAATTAAATGATTGGATTAACTTGGATCCTTTTTAAGTTAAGGGTAACTAAAATTCTTGTAGCTTAATTTAAATTAGCCTAGCTTTTAATTTGACAGTTTAGATGAATTGGTATAAGCCTATCGACAATAATTGGGCTAAATAGAAATGATTAAATTGAATTTGGTGTAGTTGGAGATAACTTGGTTTGAGTTAAATTTAGATTAATTAATTGTGAGAGACTAAGGTAAATGTGGTGGAATTTTTAGATTGGTTTGCTTATATTAAAGTTTATTTAATTCGAATCACTCCAGATTGATTTGATAGATTAATTTAATTTGAGTAATGTTTAGATTAATTTGCATATAGTAAAGCTAATTTGTTTGAGTCGATACATGTAGAGATGATGTAAGATAATTAGTGTTCAACTAAAAAGAAATACAACTTGATCACCAATGTGTTCAAGATTTGGTGAATCGAGATCATCATCTTCGACACATCCTCAACCGCGTGTTCAACATAGTAGGATTAATGGTTCGTTTAAAATATTGCTGCAAAAGCCACCAGTCATGTAACGCCTCAATTTTCGGGAATTCTGTGAATGATTGGCAAAATTTCATGCTTTAATTTTGTCATTTGTGAGTGAAATTATGAAATAGGACCTATGTGAAAATGTTTGAAAATGCTATAGGCTAAATTGAAGTGGGCAAATAAATAGGAGTGCAAAATAGGAGGATTTGCATGACAAACCTCCCATTTTACATGAAGTGGCTAGCCATCATGTTGTTGTAGACAAAATGTACACTTGATATCCATAATTTATGGTACAAATTGATACAAATTGATAATAGGTTAGGTAAATGTTTCATGATAATAGGTTAGGTAAATGTTCCATGATAATAGGTTAGGTAAATGTTCCATGATAATGGGTTAGGTAAATGTTTCATGATAATGGGTTAGGTAAATGTTTCATGATAAGAATTTCATGTCTTTTGTATTAAAGAATTAAATGGATGAAATATGAAGTTTTATTAAAAGAAAAAGGGGTGAAAAGAACAAAGTTTTGTCCATCTTTGTTCATCATAGCTGAAAGTTAGAGAAGAGAAAGGAGAGGAGAAAGCTCTTGAGTATTCGGTCATTAGGAGGAGGAAAATTGAAGGTAAGTTCTTGGTACCTTGCTTCTATTTTGAGGTTCATGAGTTCTTCTTGATTCTACCTTAACTCTTGAAGTATATTTTGATTTTTAGTTGTGTTGTGAGCATTTAGTCATGAATTAAAATGAAGGAAATGGTTGTTGTTTCATGTTCTTTTGATGAAAAATGGAAGATAAGTGAAGTTGAGCCAAACAAATGAGCATGCATGTGCCTTAGATGTTAAAGGAAAAATCAGCTAACATGTTGTGCTTTAAAATGATGAAATGGAGATTATACTTAAGTAAAATCATAGATATGTGATGATTGATTGGTGATATACATGTTCAAATAACATGCATGCAAGGTATGTGTGAAAGAGTGATTTGGTAATAAATCTGCTTGGAACAGCAGCAGTAACGTGACTTTGGAAAATCACCATAAATTGTGGGAGAAGAATTAGAAGCTGAATAAATTATGTAATTAAAGCTTATTGAGTCTAGTTTCTAATGAAATAAACAAGAACATATTTCGAATTCTGTACAATGAGAAATTTGATTCGTAATGAAGGGTGGTCAGATTAGTCAAACAGTGAAACATGGGAAACTTTGAGAAAATTCTGGTATTGATTGGCTAAACCAAAAATTCTGAAAATTTTATGGATAGAAGATATATGAGTCTATTTTCAAGGAAAATTAACGGAACTTGATTTGGAGTTTCGTAGCTCCAGTTATAAATAATTTAGTGACTGTTGCTCAGGAAGACAGCTTGCAGTGAAATTATGATTATGTGGTAAACATTGACAAAAATATGTTAATGAGTTGCTTATTGATTTCTTATAAGCTTACTATGATCTGTAGGTGTGGTTGGCGAATATTGTAAGGGGTTAATCGTAGTTTGTATTTGAATAGTTAGATTAACGTGTTAGTAATCCAATTGTAGGCGGTTCGTGTGTGGATCTCAATCGAGATATCGTCATAAACAGTGTGTAACTAACACCCTCTTTCTTAGTCTGGATCGGCAAAAGTCGAAAAGTCGAAATGCCGAAAACCGGTATTTTGTAGATTTGCGAGTGTGCGAATGTTCGTGAGGTAAATCGATTAATGTTTTTGGTAAGCTGCAAAATTTAGACGTAAAGTGCATGATTTACGTGCCTCGATATTTTTGGGCTTAATGGGCCAAAATTGGAATGATGGGCCAATCTGCCCAATTCGTAAGAACCCTCGATGCGTGATTCTATTAGTACGTGAAAGGTAGGAATATGCATGAAAAACCCTAAAATAGATAAATTATTGAAATACCTTTAAAAGTGGAAAATTTACGCTTTACCCCTAGTAGATAAATTACCAAATACCCCTAGGGTTAAATTGACCTAAATGCATGTTTGATGTTGTTATTTACTGCATGCCATGTTATTATCGATGCATGGGATGGGATATTGACGGAGGAAGTACTGAAAGTGGCTTGTCCACGTCTTGGAGGCTTTGCCTCAATTCTTCGATAATCGAGCACAAAGGTCAAATCAGGAGTGTTAAATTTGGGTGGGTTGAGCTATTCCCCACATGGAGTGTATGGCTGGTACGGGTGGAGTGTAGTGGTTGGTGGGTTGAGTAGTCTCCCCAAATGGGCTTGCATATGTTTCTTGATGTTGCATGTATTTTGAAATGGGCCTATGGGCCATCTTCATTATCTGAATAAGGGGCTAAGGCCCAGTTTATTATAATCTGAAAAGGGCTCTGGCCCAGTACCACTGTTACCTGAATGGGCTTAGGCCCAATGGGCTTGAGCTGACTTGGACTTTGAATGGGTTTTCCTTACACACGAGTTTCCCCAAACTCATCCCTTTTATTTTCATCCACGCAGAAATCCCCAACCATAGTGGGCTTGGAGTCGTGAGGGAATTCGAGTGGCCACCCGTTCGAAAGTTTGATTTTCTTCCGTGAACTGGACATCCTTTTAATTACGTTTGTGGTTTTGGGCTTTTAAATGTAATAAGGCCGCTTATTTATTTTGGTGGTTTTAATATGTATTAGTAACATAGGTAATACTTATTTTAACTGTTGAAATTGGATAGCTTTAGGCGCGTTTTCAAAAACAACAGTTGATTTCAAAATAACACGACAACAAGCAAAGCTTCCGCAATGAAAGTATTTTCCAAAATTAATCACTTTTCCTAAAATGACTTAATCAAATCGGTTTTCTAGAAATATCCATGACGTTAAGGTGTGGCAATGGCGGTATGCATGTCTAGGATTGGATCCGAAGGATCTTGGTATAGCGATCCGATGGACTCACCACCTCTTTTCCGGTTTCCTACGGTGCACGACTTCCATTCACTTTAACCCTTAATGAATTAATCTTTTGAACATCAAGTACGATTTTCTGGACTTAGAATGGAAAATTTTTTTTTAACGTTTTTGGTGTGGCATGCCGGATCCGGCCATAACTTCTGGGCCGGGTTTGGGGTGCTACAAGTCAACGACTTGCTCAAGTCATGGCTTCTCAAACCACTGACGACAATGAGGTAAAAGACGATCTAGGGTACTGGTTTGATTACGTGGCAACGTTGCTCTATGAAATCGGCTTGTATCCCAAATTTTCTAAAAAATTGGTCCAACTCCTTATTTTTTTTTCGAAAATTGGCATATTCGCCTAATTTTCCCCTAAAATCATCATATTATACTACATATCCAAAATTGGTACCTAGTTGATTACTTGATGTTTTGATGTCAAAAATTGATATTTCGAATTAAAACACGACCCCTCTTTGTATGATGTTCTTTTTAATTAAAATCAATTAACTAAATTAAATTTTACGGAAAGGTCTTATTTCGAGTTAGTGGAGAAGAAAAGATCATGCCCCGTAAGTTAGGACATGATGCTTTGAATCCTCGAAAACAAGAATAATCACCATTTAATCCTTACTTAAATCTTGTTTTTATTTTAAATAGGATATTTAGTTATTTCAGTTCTAAGAAGATGCCATACTCCGTAAGTTAGGAGCACGACTTTTTGAATCCCAAAAATAATGAACGTTGCCTCAGTTTTAAATATTTCCTATATGTTAGGTAGAACGAATGTAACTTTTTAAAACGATATATTTTTTAATATGTTTAGGCATAGTAATAAAATGGATAAATATATTTTAACACGATACATGGCATGGTGATTAGCAAAATGAAGTAAAATGGTAGTGGGTAAAAATGAAATGATGACGTTAAAATGATAAATAAACGAATGAATAAATAAATAAATAGATGAAGAAAAATAAGAAGATAAAAACAGAAGAAATTCTATGCTAGTGAATAATATCAATGCAACTATAATGATAATAAAAAGCATCAATTTATAGTAGTAATAGCGATAATCATGTCATGATTACTATCAATGTACTAATACGAATGTCGAAACCATTTTTTTTGAAAAACGGGGATCGACTTTAAAAAGAAATATGGAGTCGCCACAAATCCTTTTTGTTTAAGTGTGATCGGATCATCTATAAAACATTTTATTTTATTAAAATATTGATTTTGGCCTATGAAATTCAAGAAAATGGGTTCGGAAGTCAGTTACGTGCGAGGAAGGATTAGCACCCTTGCAGCGCCCAAAATTGGTACCTTATTGATTAATTAATGTCCTAATGTTGAAATTTTGAAAAGATTTTAAAATATAATCGCTTTAAAAAAATTTTGGATAACTCAAAGTGGATATTGAGATTCTCTTCTACCGAAGAAATAAAATATCATATCCAACACGTTAGGATATGACATTTCAAACCCTCGATACTAAGATCATCTCATGATGTCCAAAACTCATACATTGAAAATTTAAAAAGGATATTCGGTTATTTGGTCAAACGGTAAATCGATACCCAGCACGCTAGGGCACGATTTCTCGAATTTCTAAACACGAGATATTGCCTTGTTTTGAAAACTTTTTAAGGACATGTAACAATGTATTTTTATTTAAAACTATGATTTGTGAATAAAATCATTGCACTAATAAATTATAAAACACAAATACTAAAAAAACAATTCACAAAAATTACATGATGGACCAATTTTAAAGCTAATATAGATAATCAAAAGAAAGGATAATAATAGAATATAGTTAATAGCACAAATAATACATCAGTGCTAAGAGTAACATGAAAATAATAACAATAAAAGTGATAAAATAGCAAAATCCAAATCTTGAAGAAGTGAACAAATCAATAAAAAAACATAAAGAAAATAATGACAATCCGTAAAATATGTACATAGATAAAATAAAACTAAGAAATCAAATAAAACTTTATATAAAAAATTGAATATAAAAATAAAATAATATATTTAAAATAAATAATAACCTTAGATAAATAATAAAATGATTTTTTTAAAATAAAGGACACAACAAATTTTAAATTTCATTTAAAAAGGTTTAAACTAAATAATACGTAAAAGATAATATATATTAAAAATATGTATATAATAAAATAACCTATATAAATAATAAAAAAACAAAATTATTTAATATAAAATACTAAAATAAATAAAAATAAATAAAAAGGTTAAAGTTCGATGAAATAGGGACTCAATCAGAATAAAAATAAAATCAGAGGTAAGAAAGACAAAAAATAAGCGTATAAGGACCAAATTAAAATACACGCCACATCGTAAGGACCCACTGGGCAATTATGCCCTACCACCAAAACGGCGTCGTTCCAATATACGCATTTAAATGGCTCAAGGACCAGATCGAAACAAAAATTAAATTTTCGGGCCAAATTAAAAATAAAAGAAAAACATAAATGGGACGAGATTGCATAGCAATGAAAACGCGGAAGGACTTAAGGAGCAAATTGCCCCTTTATTAAAAACACGCGGAACCTCACTGGGTCGGGTCACTCGCCCAGATCCCCCTTTAAACGACGCCGTTTTGCACTTTAAAAGCCTAAGTGAAATGACGCCATTTCACAAAGGCTATTTAAGCAATTTTTGTTTTAAAAAAAACATTTTATCTTTCAAAATAAAAAAATCCCAAAAACTGTCCCCCATTTTCTCAACTTAGGCGATTTTCGGCCTAGCTCGGTACAGTCCTCCGCCGCGCGCTCCGGCGTCAGCGCCACCGTATACGAAGTCCGAATGGCCGAAAACCTCCATTTTCAGGCGAATCAAAAGGTAAACTCCTTCTCCTTCTTCTTTTGCTTTCGAATATATACAAAAATAAAAATAAAACAAAATCAAAATAAAAGAGACTAGATGAAATAGATAAAACTAATAGAAATCACCTTCTGAAGACTGTTTTCTATTTTTTTTATTCAAGCATTCGTAACTTTTTATAGAAACGTATTCGGCTCTTCATAGCCGAGTGAAAATAAAATACAAATACCAGCCTTTTTTTTCTTATTTTTCATTTTCTTATTGTATATTGTTGTATATTACTGTTATTGTTGTTTTTATCGTTTTTCGCAGGTACAAAGGCCGTGTGGATGTATGGAGGGGAGTGACACACGTGGAGGTCTCAGCGGCAGTAATTAGCCCTAGGGTTTTCTGTTTGCCAAGAATTGGACCAATTTTAGGCCGTGGGGTTGGGCATAGGTTCTTTAAGTTGGCTGTAATGGGCAGTGTAATGGGTATAGTTGGATATGGCTATCGGGTTTTTCATGTAGGCCCGTTGCTTTGTAAAAGACGTTTGGACATTTAATTAATTTTTAATTTCTGATTTTTGGTATGGGCCCAGGCTAAATTGGCCCATTATAATGAATAAATAAAAATAACAAGGATAACAAGGATAATGTAACAATCCGATTTTGACCCTAACTGGAATAGTAGTTTTAGGACCACAAATCTGAGTTTAAAAAATATTTTAATATTATTTTTTGTGTCTGTGACATGTGAATTTACATCTGTGAAATTTCTGTGATTTAATTTGTCTGTTTTTGTGCTTAATTATGAAAAAGGATTAAATTGCGTAAAGTGTAAATGTTGTGTGCTAAATGTTAAAGCACCTAATTGGCTTGGCTTTTAAAAGAAAAGTCCTTGCATGAAAATTTACCATTTGTTTTAATGGTGGACAAATGTGGACATTAGTGGTTGAAAATTTATGTTATTTAGTCATGGGAAAAATGGGAAAAAAGTGATTAATAAGTAATATAATAAAATAAAACATGTTAATGGATGAAATGTTCATCCATACTTGCTGAAATTCAAAGAGAAAGAAGGGAAATAAAAGCATTTAGGGTTCGGCTAGATTAAAGCTCAATTAAGGTATGGATTTTCGTCTGTTTTTTATTATTCTTACGTTTCTGTGATCGTTGCTTCATGTTCTTCAAAGCCCATGTCTGAATTTCTGTTTCTGTTAAAGATTTCATGAAACACCATTGTTGATATCATGGGTTTTGTGATGTTTTTGAATGAATTATGAAGGCTTTATAGATGGTTCATAAGTTTGTCTTTGAGTTTTTGATGAACTCGGGCTATTTTGACTAAATTGTGAAAATGAGGTTTTGAATGACGAAATTGTGAATTAAACATGTTGTATGGGCTTATATAGAAGTCATGAAAATTTGGCTAGCCTTTGTTGCAAATAAATTTTGGATATGTGTGATTTTGTGAAAAATGGACTAAATTGTCAAAGAGTGAAAATGTAAGGGCTAAAATGTAAAGTGCCCTAAATATCTGTATATGGATTAAATTGAATGTAATGAATGATTGAATGGTTGAATTTGTATTGTATTAGATAAAGAACAAAGAAAATCGGACTTAGATCGGGGGATGTCCAAAATAGTTGAATAGTCGACTCGTTTTATCCGAAATCCGTCCGAAGTTAGTCAAATTACAATTACGTGTTAATTGAAATAAATTCTGCACATATAAACTGTAATCTGTATTGGATGGCCTTGAGTGCCGGATAAATATATTTGGAGTAAAGCATGATAATATGTTAGTATCTGAAAAGCTCTATATATTTCTAAGAAAAGTTGACATCTGTCTGAGACATCGTGTAAGACCGTGTCTGGGACACAGAGCTCGATTGAGATTTAAGTATAAGACCATGTCTGGGATATTGGCGTCGTATCTGATTTCGTGTAAGACCCTGTCTGGGACAGAGGCATCGATATTGAATTACTTGTAAGACCACGTTCGGGACGTCGGCATTGTACTTGTTTATGAGTATTTGTATCGTTTCTGACTCGTCTGATGATAGTATACGAAATCTGAAATTGAGTATATGAAATGTATAACCTATGCAGGTACGTTTGTATCGTACTAAATTTCTGAATATGAAAAAAACTCTGTCTCTGTGAAATATGTATGGAAATGAAGCATGACATATATGCAAACAAAGTAGCGTGGTTACGTTTATGAATTTTTATATGAAATGGTTATGAATATTTATGGTTGAATTGTACTTATATGCTTTAGTAGTTAGACCAATTGTATTTGGCTTACTAAGCTCTTTGTAGCTTATTTTGTGTGTTTACTGTCTGTTTTACAGTTATCGTAGCTACTGAAGGCTCAGGGATAGTCGAGGATCGTCACCACACTATCGATCTCATTTTGGTACTTTTGAAAGTGTAGATATTTTAAAGTATGGCATGTATAGGCTAGAAGGTCTATGCGTATAAGTTTTGATGTGTATATATTATGCCATGGGAGTTGGCTAGCAAATGAAATGTTGTATATAGTTTTGGTATTTGGTTGATGGTGCCAAATGATGTATGGTTGTAGTGTTTTATAAGCTAATATGTTTTTGTTATAATGAAACATGTTTTGAGCATGGAATTGGTTGGAAATTTTGGTATGACTGTTGTATATTATTTCTTGTAGGATTGGGCCCAAAAAGGGATGGCAAATTTGGCTTAAACCAAGCCCGCTTGGTGACACACGGTCAGGGGACACGGGCGTGCCTTGTGGCCGTGTAAGAAAAGTAGTATTCTCCTAAGAACCACACGGTCTTGATACACAGGTGTGTCATATGGCCGTGGGCTAAAGTCAGTAGCTAGCTAATTATCACACGACTATAGTACACGGGCGTGCCTATTAGCCGTGTGAAAAAGTCAGTATAGGACATATTTTTGGCACGGCTGGTTCACATAGGCGTGTCTAGTGCCTGTGTGTGACACTTGGCCTAGCCGCACGGGTGTGTGACTTCAACAGTTTGAAAGAATTGGTTAAGTTCTGAAAATCCTGAATAAGTTCGGTTTAGTTCTGACCTTTCCTTAAATGTATGTTTTAGGTCTCGTAGACTATATTTAGAGATGATTGCTTGTGAAATGATGTTAAATAATATCTGTGATTCTGAATTGGTCTGAAATGTTTTGTCTGTCTGGTAATGCCTCGTAACCCTAATCTGATATCGGTTACGGGTTAGGGGTATTACAGATAAAATAAAAATAAAATTTATAAATAAGTGATATAGTAAATTGATAAAATAAAATGTATAAATTTTAAGTGCTAAATAAATGATGTAGTAAATAAAGAGGCAAAGCTAACCAAATAAGTGATTAAATTGAAATTGAAAGTGAAACTTAAAGCATAAATTGCAAAATAAATAAAGAAAGTGGAATAAATGACTAAATTGGAAGTCCAAAAAAATCTGATGCCTAAATAAAAAAAGGGATATAAAAGACAACATTAAAATGCGAAAATGAAAAGGGACCGAAAGGGGTATTATCCCACCCATATTACAAGTGTCCTTCCCTCAGAGGGCCAACAGTGGGTCAAGGGACTAAATTGTACAATAATAAAATAAAAGGATAAAAATAAAACAAATAAAGGTGAAATAGGACAAAATTAAAAAGATGCGAAAAAGTGGAGGGACCAAAATGGAAATTATCCCCTCGATGCAAAACACGCAGATCCTAGGGGAGATTCGGGTTGTACTTCAAAACAATGTTGCACCGAGGCCCTATATAAGCCAAAATTTTTTGAAAATTTTCACTTCTCTCCTACGTTTTTTTTTTAAAATTCTCTCCTTTCCATTTTTTTCTCTAAACGCGTCTCTTATTCAGGCCACAGGGTCGTCGTCACCCTGACATGGCCACCGGTCATTGGTGACGGCAGTCGTCGCCTCCGGTGGCTAGAGTTACAAAAAAAAATCACTTTTTAGCCCTATTTAACCTTAGGAGCCAAATCTAAAGGCTAATGCCTTCTAAAAATCAGAAAGAAGGGAAAAATTAAATTAAAAAAAAAAAAAGAAAACACAACTCTCAGCCTTGCACGCTCATTGAAACCTTGGCAGAACCCTAGTGGGCTCTGAGATATTCGAGGCCAGAGATGGTCTCCGACGGGGGCAAAAGGCGAAACGACAGGTAAAGTGTCTTATATTTTTCTTTATTATGTTTTTTTTTAAGTAAAAAATAAGAAAAATAAGATACCTTTTGTTTTCTTTGTTCTCTATTATTTCAAAATCTTGTAAAAAATACTCCTCAATGTTATGGCTTTTATAGCCGATTACATATATATTTTTCTTTTTCTTTTTTTCCGTTGTTTCTGCTATTTCTGTCACCTGTCTCGTTTCTTTTTCTTTGCAGGTATCCATTGTAAGGTCAATGGCGCTGGGGAGCCGCACCTTGCCATTTAGGTGAAAGGGACAGACGAGGTGTCAGCCTTTAGGCGACAAGCTCGCTGACGAGGCGAAGGCTGCTGCACGGATGGCCTTAGGGAGACTAGGGTTTTTGTTATTTTTTATGTTTTAGGCCTTTTTAGTGTTTGGTATTGGTTTGGGCTTGAGTAGATTTGGGTTAGGTTTGGGCTTGTAATTTGGGCTAATATGTTTTTTTTTTTTTGTAAATGGACTTTATTTACTTTTTGTTTTTGTTTGGACCGAACAGATTTGGCCCCATACAGTCATTATTGACGCTTGCACCATTTTCATCGACCGTTTAGTGTTTGCTTGGGCACTTGTGTGTCTGAATGTATATCCATCATGTGTTACTCGAGTAATTTTAACATATGAATTTTTATTGATGCCTTCTAGAAGATTAATAAATTGTTAATGATGTTTATTGTGAAATGCTATATGAAATATTTAGATTGTTTCTAAAGCTAGTTATGTTATACTCAAAATGTTTAAAATGAATTGAGAATTTTGTTTATTGAAATTAAAAAAAAATTGCAATTCGCTATTAAAAATAACTTCATGGAATTATACGAATTAGGAAATTTGCTACTGCAAAACATCGAAGCCTCTGCTGTAATTTCACCCAAATAGCAGCTCTTTATGCCATCCAGTAAGCTGCTTTCCTTCAATGCTCTTTGGCTTCATCTTTGATTCCGTTTGGTGCTCCAATTTTACTGATTCGATATGCTGCTTATCGCCTCAATTTTGCTGCTGTGTCGTGCTTCAAGTTGCTGCCATTTCTGCTTGCTATTTCATTAATTTTTCTGCCTTCACCACCTCAGTTATTGCGGTTAATTATCTCCAAAATTGCTGCTCTAAGATGCTGCCAATTGCCGATCATTACTCCTATATATTGTTGTTGTTAGTCGTTTCAAGTAAGGGGCCATTAAAATCGGTTCAGTTGCTGCAATTTTTAATGTTATTGTGACTGGCTACTAGATTTAAGGTTAATTCTTGTTTCGGATTAACTGGTTAGTGGTGGAGTTCTGTTCCATCAGTTAATTTGATTAAAATTTGATGTATCCGTAGATTCTTAAAATTAATTAAATAGCTAAAATTTGTTTAGAATTAATTGACTAGATTAACTTGGGTTGTTTTTAAGCTAAGAGTAACTAGAATTCAGGTAGCTTAATTTTAAATTAGTCTAACTTTTAATTTGACGGCTTAGGTAAATTAGTATAAGCATATCGATAATAATTGGGCTAAATAGAAATAATTAAATTGAATTTGGTGTAGCTGAAGATAACTTGTTGAGTTAAATTTAAATTAATTAACTGTGAGAGGCTAAGTTAAATGTGGTGGAATTTTTACATTAATTTGCTTATATTAAAGTTTATTTAATTCGAATCATTGCAAATTGATTTGATAAATTAATTTAATTTGAGTTATGTTTAGATTAATTTGCATATATTAAAGCTAATTTATTTGAGTTGATACATGTAGAGATGGTGTAGGATAGTTAGTGTTCAACTAAAAAGAAATACAACTTGATCACCAACGTGTTCAAGATTTGGTGAAACGAGATCATCATCTTCGACACATCCTCAACCGCATGTTAAACATAGTGAAACCAATGGTTTTTTAAAAACGTTGCTGCAAAGGCCACCGGTCAACAACTTGCCCAAGTCATGGCTTCTAACCACCAACGACAATGAGGCAAAAGACGATCTAGGGTTTTGGTTTGGTTACGTGGCAACGTTGCTCTGCGAAATCGGCTTGAATCCAAAATTTTCTAAAAAATTGGCCCAACTCCTTAATTTTTTTTCGAAAATTGGCATATTCGCCTAATTTTTCCCTAAAAACGTCATAGTATGCTACAGAAAATGCAATAGTACAAGGCCATATATATAATTTTACCAAACAAAAGACACCATTGCACAGTCATCTCTCAAGCCATAGATCCAGTCCATGGGGTCTTAAAGCCAACAATCGTTGACCTCTAAAGACGAAAAAAAAAAAAAGCTGAAGATGCTGAAGCAGCAATGGCATTGTATCGGCTATGACCGGTGGACTCAAGTATCATTGAGCTTTGTAGTGCTTCCTGATATCTCGATTGCAAGAAAATCCAATGATAGGCATTTTCTATCGGTTATATATGTGCCTTCCTGACTACGGATGTTTGGATGTGTATGCATGAGAAATGATCCACAAAAAAATGGTTCATCTTTCGATATTCAATCTCTTGTTCAGATGCATTATGTTTAGTTTTCAGATTTGAACTTTCAAGTGTAAAAATACTAAAAGTTCCAAATAAAGAGTAGGAGTTCCTGTTCCTTAATTTCATGAAAGTTAAAAATATTATTAGTTATCTATTGATAGCTGCAGAAAAATGGCATTTCAGGTGTACCAGAGCTGAAGAGATCAACAGCCTGCCAAGATTTCAGCAACCTAATTGATTCTCCAACGATTGGGACGGTGTACAAAGGGACATTGAATTATCTTTGTGTTGTGCCATTGAATTACATATGTATATACATTTCCTAATTGTATCTTGTACAAAATAATGAGACATCTGCCTATACATCCCTAAATCAACACATTTTACATGCCAAATATTGTTAAAGAAATATTTTGTTTTATTGATTTTTTTTTGTCAACAAACAACTGCGGCAGAATATTTCTAGGTAAATTAGATTGAAAATACAAAGAAAAAAAAGAGAAGAGTTGCATTGATTGATAGATGTTTCCAATACAAGAAATTCAAAAAATTAAGAAATAATGGCAAATAAAATTACAGCCGCCTTGAATTTGGGACAACTCCAGTCCAATCTGAAATCTAGCTTCGTCTTCCTTGTTCAAGGAACAATTACGAGTGCAAAACACAATTTGGAATTGACCCGAAATGACCACACTTGAATCACATCACCTACCTTCAAGTCATTACCTTCTACCACTGATTTCCACCCAGTTACTAAGACATAGAGGGAGCTGAAACGGCCTGTTGGCTTTGGCATGTCCCATATTCTCAAACTCATGTCCCTGGTTTTCAAACATGGCTCAATCACCAATGCTTCTATCCCCTCCTTGCTGCTTTGTTTCAGCTCTTCATCTGTAAGAAACTCGACCTCGACTTGATTCATGGGTATGGAGAGACGTCCGTGGTGCTTGCTCAAATCAGTTTTGTAGAGTGCCTTTTGTATAATTAGTTTCTCCTCGCTTCCATCCATGCATTTGATTATCTCTTTGAACCTTTGGGGCAAACAGGGTTGAGCCCCAAAAGTAGCCTCGTGCTTGAGCTTTTTCCTTTTCTGTTTCGGCATCGGCTGCTTTGCTCTACTTGACTCAACCCTTTCTTTTCGTTTCTTTGAAGAACCAGCTGGAGGCTGGTTCGTAATCACGTCTTCGTCGATGGCAGCAATTATAACATCAGTTCCAAATATTCTCACAGTTGTATAGTTTGTGGGTCGGGTATCAACGCCAGACGAGTTGTTGTCGTCAATTTTGTTCAACCCTTGTTTCAGTTTCAGTCTCATCGTTTCTTCGTCCAACCTCTCTACCAAGGCAGCCGCATCTAGCAAGCACTGGAAGGGACTCCGATCTTCATCATTTTCCTTTAAACCCATCGTTTCTTCTTTTCTTGACTACGTACAATGCAGTGAAAAGGGCAGAGAAGAAGAAGCAGAAGCTCTATAAAAAGTGAAATAAACCGACTTAGATCATATCAATTCTCATCAACATGAGAATTCCTATTTCTTTTGGAGTTTGAAAATTAATTTTTCCTATACCTACAAGGATTCTCAGATCGTTTTTCAACTTATAATAAATTTGGAAAACCCAAATAAAATAAAATAAAAATCCCACTTATACACTAACTAAGATAAATTTACTAGTGTAGATTTAAAAAAAAAAAAAAAAGCAAGATATTTACAAGATTAAATAGTTTTGTATAAGCTGAAATTTGTAATAAAGGAAGACTTAGCCTTATCTTCAACGTAATAATTTTGAACTAATTCAGTTTGACTTAATATTTATTCGGTTAAATTTCTCAATTAGTCCCTGTACTTTACCAAAATTTTAGACTTAGTCCTTGTATTTTTCTAGTTGGTCAATTTTAGTTGAAATTTTACTCCTAACCCAAACAATAACGGTTAAATCCGTTCGACTACTAGCCATTTACTATGTGTGTAGTCTTGGTAGAAGCCTATGGATACTAATTGGGCTAAATAGAAATAATTCAATTGAACTTGATTTGAGTTAAATTTAGATTAATTAAATAATTAAATTGAATTTGTGTAGAATCATTAGTGCTCGAATAATGATTAAATTGAAAATATGTTTAAACTAGATTGATAAGCTATAAAAGTAACATATTTTAATCCCACTCTTAATGCGTTTTTGGATGATTAATTGTACAAATTAGTGAACTTGATGCTCCTGATCCTTTAAATTCATGTTTCTATACAGGTGAGCATAGGGGAGTGAAAGTAGTGAAAAACAAGCGAAAACCGGACAAAAAGAGCTGTTTTCAAGATCCACACAGCCTGGACTTTTCCACAGGGGGTGACCACCCGCCCATATGCCAGCTCGTGTCGATATCGCACCATGCTTCCCAAATACGTGGAAAAACCTAATTTTTAGGCTTTTTGAGCATTCTGAAGTCTATAAATACCAATTAGAAGAAGATCTAAGGGGGCACTAAGAGAAGATTGAAGATAACACTCGAAGAACGCCATCAGAATCAACTCGGAAGCGGATCTCCTTCAAGATCAAAGATCTCCATTTAATTTCCTTCAATATTTTATTGAGTTTCTTTTTATCTTGTTGTTATCCTAACTTTGAGATGTTTCTATTCAGGATTATGGTCTATGTAGTTAACCCATTTTGCCCGGGCCCATTTAATTTATTTATAATAAATAAATAAGTCAAATAAATAAACCCAAATAAATTAAAATAAAGTCCAGGACTAAAATAGTCCACAAAGTCCACTTACAATTTTCAAAATCCAAATACTAAACCCACATCCCTAACCCAGTTTACAAATAGCCCAAACCCGAGGCCCAACAGGACCCAAAAAGAAGCTCAGCAGCCTGAGAGCGCCAGAAGCTTCTGGAATACACTGGAATGGCCAGAGGGTTGGCTTCCCACGTGAGATCCCCGCGTGAAGCCTCCATGTCACCAGGGTCATCTTCTCCGTACAACCGAACCTGCAAAACAATACACGATAGTAGAATGTGCAAAATGACAGCAGGAAAATATCTTATTTTTTCATTATTTACTCTGTAAATTCAGGCTATAAAAGGCCCTCACTTGTACTCTGTATTTTTTACGCACACTATACGCAACCAATCAAATAGAGAGAAATCAATCAAGATTTAGAAGTGATTTCTGATTTAAGTTTTTTTGGTTTTTTTCCCTTTATTCGATTTATTTTCTTGAATGATTCATGGTTGCATCTATTTTTGTTTTTGAAAAAAGAGAAATGAAGGTAAAGAAAAACCTTACCGTGCGAACAGGCCATGGATTTCTTCTCCTTTCTTCGTTGAAATCGAAGTTGAGGAAAGATTTTGGGGCTGAAATTCCTCCAGGCTCGAAGAGCACCATCTAGTGAAGATGAATAGGCGATTAGGAAGGGGGATTAGGGATTTGAAAAATAAATAGAAAGGAGTCATGTTGATTCGGCTGATTCAGTCCATATAAAGGACTGGAAACGACGCCGTATGGTGGCCTTCACCCGATGACCCGACCAACGCATGGAGGGATATTTGCACCTTAAGTCCTTTCATTTTGCGTTGTGATTTAATTAGGTTTTTTTTTTCTTTGTTTTTAATTTATCCTTGTAATTTGCGAGTGAAGTCAGTTTAATCCACACCTAAGTGCTACGTTTCGGGATCAGGAATATTGCCAGATTTGATCCCTGAGTATTCACATGTGTGGCATGCTGGTCCTTTTTAATTTCAAGTGACTTATTTCATTTATAAGTTTCCCCTTTATTTTAATTTGATCTTAATTTATAAGTTTGTATTTGTATAACTTATTATTTTAAAATTCATTTAATATTTCATTTATGTGTTAATTTTTTATTTTGTATGATTATATCGAAGTTTTTTTGTTTTGATATCACAAAATTTTAACATTTGACATAGTAATTGATTCAAATTTCTTATATACTCTTACTTATGTTATTTTTAATTGAATCTTCTATTCATTATGAATTTTGAAAATCCATTTAGTTTTTTTATATGTGTGTCAAATTATTTTAATACCTTATTTTATAAAATCATTATCTTGAGATTTGTATTTATATTATATTATTTAACTATTATATAATGTCTCATTTAAATATTTTTTACATATATTATTTTAATGGTTAAATCATTATTTTAAAATTCATTTTTTATAAAATTATTGTTCTGAAATTCTTTATATCGTATTCTTTTAATATATTAGATAGTATTTCATTTAAATGTTTCTTTATATATATCTGTACATATATAGCAATAATTTAATCTTGTAGGCATTTCCATGTTATTTTTATAAATAATTATTTCTAAATTTATATATGATTTGTAGATTTATTATGTGTGTGGTTTATTTCCTAAGATTATGTTTCATTATATATTTTATTATCTTTTCATATTTTATATATAAATAAAATTATCTTTCATTATATGTAAATTGTCAATTTAAAACCAATATTCTTTAACACTTTGTATAATATTTGACTTAAAATATTCATTTTATAACGCATATTTTAATCATTAAGTATATATCTCTAATTTGTTTTTTACAAATAAGTTTTAAATTCATCAATTAATTAGCATATGTTGTATAAATTATTGGTTCATTAGTTCTTCATTGTTTTAAAATTGTCTTATACCACATTGACTTCTAATTTCCATTTTGTTTTGTGCATGTTTTGGTGATTGTTTTGTGCCCTATCTTTGTTGTAGTATATTATTTATTCATTGTTTTATGTGTTATATTTATTGCTCTCCATCCATGCTTAAAAATTTGGTCACATTTTACTTAGAATAATTGTATTCAATTGTTAGATTTATTAATTGTGGTTAATTGTACTTTATGTGTGCATGTTTATTAATCCTTTTTACACAAATGTTTCTTTGCAATACATTAAGTATTCCATCTAATTTTAAAACAAATAAATGTGTTTTAAGCTAATTTCCAATTGTCCTCATTATTCCAAGATTTTAAAATAAGGCAATATTCAATATTTGGGAATTCGGGGAATCATGCCCTATCATGCTGGGTATGATTTTCCATCGGACTAAATATTTGGATATCCTTTTATAATTTTGACATATGAGCTTTTGAAAGTAAAAAATCAATCGTATTTTTGAAGGTACAAAGGATCGTGTCCAATCGTGCTAGATATGATACTGCATATCTTTGAAACGAGAGAATTTTGATAACCAATTTAAACTACTCAAAGGTTTTAAAAGGAATCAAACGTCAAAAATCCTTTCAAAAATTTTAGATGTGAGGACAACACTTAATCAATCTGGTACCAATTTTTGGGCGTAGTGAGGGTGTTAATCCTTCCTCATACGTAACCGGTACCCGAACCCGTTTTTGAATTTGTGTAGACCAAATTGATTTAAAATGTTTTATTAGGTGATCCAATCACACCTAAACAAAAAGGTTGGTGGCAACTCCACATTTGTTTTTTTAAAAGGTCGATTCCCATTGTTTTCAAAATAAAAAAATGGTTTCGACAATCTAAATTCCCTAGATACCTAGGGAGGATAAAACCTATGATGAATCTTATTATTTAATTTCTATTTTTACGTCATAAATACTTGATTCTTGTTCTCATTTATGTGTGTCTATTTCGTGTTTTAATATCTTTAGGATATTAATTCATGTTTAATGTGCTTATTTTGGTGGAGCAAAAGTCCTTGTTTAAGAGTAAATCTAACATAATTGAGTGGAGTTGCATGCAATTCTAAAAATAGGACAACATAAATCTACCGGATTAGAGTCAAATCTGATAGGGGAATCCATAGATCGAGTTAATGCGACAATAGAGGTTTTAATTAGAAAGAGATTTCAATTAATCAACCTACTGTAAGTTGTTCTAAGTCTCAAAAGAGATATTAACGTAATTTAGGGATTTCTACTGATCAAGACACAAGTGAATAAATTGTTTAATTTAGATTCAAAATAATAGGTGAAGTCTAGGTGGATTCTTTCCTGGATATTGTCTTTCTCATTGGTTATCTTCGATTATTTTCCCATTTCATTATCTGTTGCGTTCGTAGTTAAATTAGATTAGTAAATTTAGATTAAAAACAATCACTTCAATTTATCGGCTAAATAGTTGGAAAACGGTAATTACTAGTACTTTTAATCCCCGTGGATACGATATTCCTTACTCACCATAGCTACACTATTGTTCAATAGGTGCAGTTGCCTTTATCGTAATTATAGTTAGTTTAGTGACCATCGAGTTTTTGGCACCGTTGTTGGGGACTAAAATATTAGGAACACTTTATTTTTATTAAGTTATCCATTTATTTTGGTTGCATTTTATTTTTGTTTTTAGTTTAATTTTTTTTTCTAGTTTTTCTTTTATTTGCTTATGGCAGGTTCCTTTAGTTTATTACTAGAAGAAACTCGTCGGGACCATTACTGTTTGACATCGAAATTGAAAGTACAACGTGCAGAAACCATAGAGAGGCAAGGCAGAGTTGACAGAGTATAGTAGACAATCAGGAGGATGTTATTATTATTGAGGAGATGGGTGATAATCAGAATAATCAGCTGCCTCCTGCGGTTGCTACAAATCCTGCAAATCCAAATCCTGTTCCTCGTACTATGGTCGATTATGCCAAACCCACTGTAACTGGGGCTGAATCGAGTATTGTGAGACCTACTATTGCTGCAAATAATTTCGAACTGTAGTTGAACACTATTCAGATAGTACAACAATTTGTTTAGTTTGATGGTTTGCAAGACAAAGATCCAAAATTGGTACCTAGTTGATTACTTGATGTTTTGATGTCGAAAATTGATATTTCGAATTAAAACATGACCCCTCTTTGTATGATGTTCTTTTTAATTAAAATCACCTAACTAAATTAAATTTTACGAAAAGGTCTTATTTCGAATTAGTGGAGAAGAAAAGGTCATGCCCCGTAAGTTAGGACACGATGCTTTGAATCCTCAAAAACAATAATAATCACCATTTGATCCTTACTTTAATCTTGTTTTTATTTTAAATAGGATATTCGGTTATTTTGGTTCTAAGAAGATGCCATACTCCGTAAGTTAGGAGCACGACTCCTTGAATCCCAAAAATAATGAACATTGCCTCGGTTTTAAATATTTCCAATATGTTAGGTAGAATGAATGTAACTTTTGAAAAAAAATATATTTCTTAATATGTTTAGGCGTAGTAATAAAATGGATAAATATATTTTAACACGATAAATGGCATGGTGATTGGCAAAATGGAGTAAAATGGTAGTGGGTAAAAATGAAATGATGACGTTAAAATGATAAATAAATGAATGAATAAATAAATAAATAGATGAAGAAACATAAGAAGATAAAATAGAAGAAATGCTATGCTAGTGAGTAATATCAATGCAACTATAATGATAATAAAAAGCATCAATCTATAGTAGTAATAGCGATAATCATGTCATGATTACTATCATAGTACTAATATGAATAAATAAAATAATAACAAGGATAAAATAAAAATAAAATGTATAAATAAGTGATATAGTAAACTGATAAAATAAAATGTATAAATTTTAAGTGCTAATAAATGGTGTAGTAAATAAATAGGCAAAGCTAACCAAATAAGGGATTAAATTGAAATTTAAGCAAAACTTAAAGCATAAATCGCAGAATAAATAAAGAAAGGGGAATAAATGACTAAATTGGAAGTCCAAAAAAATCTGATGCCTAAATAAAAAAAGGGATATAAAGGACAAAATTGAAATGCGAAAATGAAAAGGGACCGAAAGGGGTATTATCCCACCCATATTACAAGTGTCCTTCCCTCAGAGGGTCAACAGTGGGTCAAGGGACTAAATTGTACAAGAATAATATAAAACGATAAAAATAAAACAAATAAAGGTGAAATAGGGCAAAATTAAAAAGATGCAAAAAAGCGGAGGGACCAAAATGGAAATTATCCCCTCGATGCAAAACACGAGGATCCTAGAGGAGATTCGGGTTGTACTTCAAAACGATGTTGTTTTGGGTCGTACTTCTCTCCTACGTTTTTTTTTTTTTGAAAAAGTTCTCTTCTTTCTATTTTTTTCTCTGAACGCGTCTCTAAGTCAGGTCATAGGGTCGCCATCGCCCCAACATGGCCACCGGTCATCGGCGACGGCAGTCGTCGCCTTCAGTGACCGGAACTACCAAAAAATCACTTTTTAGCCCTATTTAATCCCTTAGAAGCCAAATCTGAAGGCATTAGCCTTCTAAAAATCAGAAAGAAGGGAAAAATTAAATTTAAAAATAAAAACAGAAAACACAACTCTTAGCCTTGCGCGCTCATTGAACCTTGGAAGAAACCTTTGGGCTCTAAGATATTCGGGGCCAGAGATGGTCTCCGACGGGAGCAGAAGGCAAAACGACAGGTAAAAGGGTCTTATATTTTTCTTTATTATGTTTTTTAAAAAATAAAAAAAATAAGAAAATTAAGCTACCTTTTGTTTTCTTTGTTCTCTGTTATTTCAAAATCTCGTAAAAAATACTCCTCAATGTTATGGCTTTTATAGCCGACTACATATATATATATATATATATATTTTTCTTTTTCTTTTTCTTTTTCTTCGTTTTTTCTGCTATTTCTGTCACCTGTCTAGTTTCTTTTTCTTTGCAGGTATCCATTGTAAGGTCAATGGCGCTGGGGAGCCGCACCTTGCCATTTAGGTGAAAGGGGCAGACGAGGTGTCAGCCTTTAGGCGACAAGCTCGCTGGCGAGGCGGAGGCTGCTGCACGGATGGCCTTAGGGAGACTAGGGTTTTTGTTATTTTTTATGTTTTAGGCCTTTTTAGTGTTTGGTATTGGTTTGGGCTTGAGTAGATTTGGGTTAGGTTTGGGCTTGTAATTTGGGCTAATATGTTTTTTTTTGTAAATGGACTTTATTTACTTTTTGTTTTTGTTTGGACCGAACAGATTTGGCCCCATACAGTCATTATTGACGCTTGCACCATTTTCATCGACCGTTTAGTGTTTGCTTGGGCACTTGTGTGTCTGAATGTATATCCATCATGTGTTACTCGAGTAATTTTAACATATGAATTTTTATTGATGCCTTCTAGAAGATTGATAAATTGTTAATTATGTTTATTGTGAAATGCTATATGAAATATTTAGATTGTTTCTAAAGCTAGTTATGTTATACTCAAAATGTTTAAAATGAATTGAGGATTTTGTTTATTGAAATTAAAAAAAAATTGCAATTCGCTATAAAAAATAACTTCATGGAATTATACGAATTAGGAAATTTGCTACTGCAAAACATCGAAGCCTCTGCTGTAATTTCACCCAAATAGCAGCTCTTTATGCCATCCAGTAAGCTGCTTTCCTTCAATGCTCTTTGGCTTCATCTTTGATTCCGTTTGGTGCTCCAATTTTACTGATTCGATATGCTGCTTATCGCCTCAATTTTGCTGCTGTGTCGTGCTTCAAGTTGCTGCCATTTCTGCTTGCTATTTCATTAATTTTTCTGCCTTCACCACCTCAGTTATTGCGGTTAATTATCTCCAAAATTGCTGCTCTAAGATGCTGCCAATTGCCGATCATTACTCCTATATATTGTTGTTGTTAGTCGTTTCAAGTAAGGGGCCATTAAAATCGGTTCAGTTGCTGCAATTTTTAATGTTATTGTGACTGGCTACTAGATTTAAGGTTAATTCTTGTTTCGGATTAACTGGTTAGTGGTGGAGTTCTGTTCCATCAGTTAATTTGATTAAAATTTGATGTATCCGTAGATTCTTAAAATTAATTAAATAGCTAAAATTTGTTTAGAATTAATTGACTAGATTAACTTGGGTTGTTTTAAGCTAAGAGTAACTAGAATTCAGGTAGCTTAATTTTAAATTAGTCTAACTTTTAATTTGACGGCTTAGGTAAATTAGTATAAGCATATCGATAATAATTGGGCTAAATAGAAATAATTAAATTGAATTTGGTGTAGCTGAAGATAACTTGTTGAGTTAAATTTAAATTAATTAACTGTGAGAGGCTAAGTTAAATGTGGTGGAATTTTACATTAATTTGCTTATATTAAAGTTTATTTAATTGAATCATTGCAAATTGATTTGATAAATTAATTTAATTTGAGTTATGTTTAGATTAATTTGCATATATTAAAGCTAATTTATTTGAGTTGATACATGTAGAGATGGTGTAGGATAGTTAGTGTTCAACTAAAAAGAAATACAACTTGATCACCAACGTGTTCAAGATTTGGTGAAACGAGATCATCATCTTCGACACATCCTCAACCGCATGTTAAACATAGTGAAACCAATGGTTTCTTAAAAACGTTGCTGCAAAGGCCACCGGTCAACAACTTGCCCAAGTCATGGCTTCTAACCACCGACAACAATGAGGCAAAAGACGATCTAGGGTTTTGGTTTGATTGCGTGGCAACGTCTCTCTGTGAAATCGGCTTGTATCCAAAATTTTCTAAAAAATTAATTGGCCCAACTCCTTAATTTTTTTTTCGAAAATTGGCATATTCGCCTAATTTTCCCCTAAAAACGTCATAGTATGCTACAGAAAATGCAATAGTACAAGGCCATATATATAATTTTACCAAACAAAAGACACCATTGCACAGTCATCTCTCAAGCCATAGATCCAGTCCATGGGGTCTTAAAAGCCAACAATCGTTGACCTCTAAAAGACGAAAAAAAAAAAAAGCTGAAGATGCTGAAGCAGCAATGGCATTGCATCGGCTATGACCGGTGGACTCAAGTATCATTGAGCTTTGTAGTGCTTCCTGATATCTCGATTGCAAGAAAATCCAATGATAGGCATTTTTCTATCGGTTATATATGTGCCTTCCTGACTACGGATGTTTGGATGTGTATGCATGAGAAATGATCCACAAAAAAATGGTTCATCTTTCGATATTCAATCTCTTGTTCAGATGCATTATGTTTAGTTTTCAGATTTGAACTTTCAAGTGTAAAAATACTAAAAGTTCCAAATAAAGAGTAGGAGTTCCTGTTCCTTAATTTCATGAAAGTTAAAAATATTATTAGTTATCTATCGATAGCTGCAGAAAAATGGCATTTCAGGTGTACCAGAGCTGAAGAGATCAACAGCCTGCCAAGATTTCAGCAACCTAATTGATTCTCCAACGATTGGGACGGTGTACAAAGGGACATTGAATTATCTTTGTGTTGTGCCATTGAATTACATATGTATATACATTTCCTAATTGTATCTTGTACAAAATAATGAGACATCTGCCTATACATCCCTAAATCAACACATTTTACATGCCAAATATTGTTAAAGAAATATTTTGTTTTATTGATTTTTTTTTGTCAACAAACAACTGCGGTAGAATATTTCTAGGTAAATTAGATTGAAAATACAAAGAAAAAAAAGAGAAGAGTTGCATTGATTGATAGATGTTTCCAATACAAGAAATTCAAAAAATTAAGAAATAATGGCAAATAAAATTACAGCCGCCTTGAATTTGGGACAACTCCAGTCCAATCTGAAATCTAGCTTCGTCTTCCTTGTTCAAGGAACAATTACGAGTGCAAAACACAATTTGGAATTGACCCGAAATGACCACACTTGAATCACATCACCTACCTTCAAGTCATTACCTTCTACCACTGATTTCCACCCAGTTACTAAGACATAGAGGAGCTGAAACGGCCTGTTGGCTTTGGCATGTCCCATATTCTCAAACTCATGTCCCTGGTTTTCAAACATGGCTCAATCACCAATGCTTCTATCCCTCCTTGCTGCTTTGTTTCAGCTCTTCATCTGTAAGAAACTCGACCTCGACTTGATTCATGGGTATGGAGAGACGTCCGTGGTGCTTGCTCAAATCAGTTTTGTAGAGTGCCTTTTGTATAATTAGTTTCTCCTCGCTTCCATCCATGCATTTGATTATCTCTTTGAACCTTTGGGGCAAACAGGGTTGAGCCCCAAAAGTAGCCTCGTGCTTGAGCTTTTTCCTTTTCTGTTTCGGCATCGGCTGCTTTGCTCTACTTGACTCAACCCTTTCTTTTCGTTTCTTTGAAGAACCAGCTGGAGGCTGGTTCGTAATCACGTCTTCGTCGATGGCAGCAATTATAACATCAGTTCCAAATATTCTCACAGTTGTATAGTTTGTGGGTCGGGTATCAACGCCAGACGAGTTGTTGTCGTCAATTTTGTTCAACCCTTGTTTCAGTTTCAGTCTCATCGTTTCTTCGTCCAACCTCTCTACCAAGGCAGCCGCATCTAGCAAGCACTGGAAGGGACTCCGATCTTCATCATTTTCCTTTAAACCCATCGTTTCTTCTTTTCTTGACTACGTCCAATGCAGTGAAAAGGGCAGAGAAGAAGAAGCAGAAGCTCTATAAAAAGTGAAATAAACCGACTTAGATCATATCAATTCTCATCAACATGAGAATTCCTATTTCTTTTGGAGTTTGAAAATTAATTTTTCCTATACCTACAAGGATTCTCAGATCGTTTTCAACTTATAATAAATTTGGAAAACCCAAATAAAATAAAATAAAATCCCACTTATACACTAACTAAGATAAATTTACTAGTGTAGATTTAAAAAAAAAAAAAGCAAGATATTTACAAGATTAAATAGTTTTGTATAAGCTGAAATTTGTAATAAAGGAAGACTTAGCCTTTTCTTCAACGTAATAATTTTGAACTAATTCAGTTTGACTTAATATTTATTCGGTTAAATTTCTCAATTAGTCCTCATACTTTACCAAAATTTTAGACTTAGTCCTTGTATTTTTCTAGTTGGTCAATTTTAGTTGAAATTTTACTCCTAACCCAAACAATAAAGGTTAAATCCGTTCGACTACTAGCCATTTACTATGTGTGTAGTCTTGGTAGAAGCCTATGGATACTAATTGGGCTAAATAGAAATAATTCAATTGAACTTGATTTGAGTTAAATTTAGATTAATTAAATAATTAAATTGAATTTGTGTAGAATCATTAGTGCTCGAATAATGATTAAATTGAAAATATGTTTAAACTAGATTGATAAGCTATAAAAGTAACATATTTTAATCCCACTCTTAATGCGTTTTTGGATGATTAATTGTACAAATTAGTGAACTTGATGCTCCTGATCCTTTAAATTCATGTTTCTATACAGGTGAGCATAGGGGAGTGAAAGTAGTGAAAAACAAGCGAAAACCGGACAAAAAGAATGTAAATGATGTTATAAGATGATATTAGTTACCTATATAAATGAATATATTGTTATGTTGAGGTTTAATATGGAATGTATTCTTCGTTGTTTTGAGATATTTTCGGGTTTGAGTATAAACTTCAAAAAATCATGCACTGTGGGGTTTGGTGTGAATGAAGAATTTCTGTATCGCATGGCAGCTTTATGCAAATGTAAGATAGGGGTGTTGCCTATCTGTTATTTGGGTATACCGTTAGGAGCGGATCCGAGGAGAATTGCTACTTGAGCGGTTGTAGTTGAGAGATTTAGAAAGAAATTGTCGGGTTGGAAGTGTAAAGCTATGTCATGGGCTACTAGGATTGTATTGATAAATGCAGTGTTATCGACTTTGCCCATTTACTTCATGTCACTTTTTCAGGCACCGGTGTCAGTTATTAAAAAAAATAGATAAAATAACGAGAAGCTTTATGTGTGGTAGCTTTGATGGAAAACGGAAAATGGCGAAAGTTAGTTGGAAACAGATATGCAGGCTAACTAAAAAAGGTAGAGCCGGAGTGGTTAATCTTGCGATAAAAAACAAAGCCCTATTAGCAAAATGGAGATGGCGTGTTGCAGTTGATAGAAAGGCATTGTGAAGAAAAGTGATTTTAGCTCAGTATGGCATAAATGTGAAACAATGGCGATTTAGTGCGAGCAAAATGAAAAAAAATGTCAACGGTCTGGAGAGGGATAGTGGAGAATTTGTTAGATGCTGAGTGGCTACTTGGATGGGAGATAAAGATTTTAGTTGGAAGATAGGGAATAGAAAGGCTATGTTGTTTTGGGTGGATAAATGGAGTGGTAATGGTACTTTAAAACAGGATTTTCCTAGACTTTTTCATTTAGCTAAAATAAAAAAGGTTCGATTTTT
The DNA here is from genome assembly GCF_025698485.1 of Gossypium arboreum. Classification (NCBI taxonomy): domain Eukaryota; kingdom Viridiplantae; phylum Streptophyta; class Magnoliopsida; order Malvales; family Malvaceae; genus Gossypium; species Gossypium arboreum. Next base: position 8,313,747 of record NC_069081.1, read on the forward strand.
TATTACTCGTTCAATAATGGTTTTTGTAATGTTAAATGGGAAGAGTTATTTGTACGACCTCTATTGGATCGAGAATTGGAGATTCTTTGTCATCTCATTGAAAGGGTAAGTTGCGAGGTCTTAGTTCCGGAGGTGGAGGATCAGCTATTATGGGCGCACGATGTTAAAGGTGAGTTCTCAGTGAAGCAATTATCTAAACTACTGCTTGAGGGAGAAGGGGATGATTCCATTTTTGCCTTTAATAGAATATGGAAATTAAAAGTCCCTTCTAAGGTGCGTAACTTTCTTTGGTTGCTAGCTATAGACAGAGTTCCTACAAAGGATTTCTTAATAAAGAGAGGGGTGAAAATACAAGCCATATTGAATGTGTGTTCTTGGTGTAATAGGGAGCTGGAGAGGGCGGACCATTTGTTTTTTAAGTGTAATTTTATTGATGGGTTTTGGAAGAGGATTTTTAATTAATGGGACGTTGGATGGAAAGTGGTGAACAACTTCGAAGAATTTTACTCGTCATGTTTCAAAGTGAAGTTTGTTGGTTCTTGCAAGAGTCTGTGGCTGATTGCAATTGCGGCGTCTTGTTGGTCTATTTGGCTTGCGAGGAATGAAATAGTGTTTGAAAATAAAGTGTTGTCGATGGCTACGCTAATCTTTCATTCCAAGATGAGGGCATTATTATGGGTAAGAGCTGCTTTCAACGAGTGCATAATTCAAGAGAGATTATGGTGGTTTTGTCCGTATAAGTGCAGTCTTTCTAAATCTGGCTCAAGAGGTTGGTGTTATCCTTCACATGGGTGGCTAAAATTTAACATTAGTGGAACTGCTTCTGAGAGTGCTTCAGGCTATGGAGGCGTGATGAGTGACAAGGAAAGTAGTGTTAGAGCATTATTCTCGAGTCCATGTGACGCATGCGTTGGATATTTTTATTGAGATAGGTTGGAAGGGAAGTTCATTAATTGTCGAAATGGGCTCAAGGGTGGTTTATAACTGGATTTTAGACAAAAAAAAAAAAAGACCATGGTCAAAACAAGCTATATTTGCAGACTTAGAAAGGAGGATTGCCTGTGTTGGAAAGATATCATTTTTAATAGCTAATCTGAACAGTAATGAAATGGCAGAAACACTAGCAACTGCTGGAATGAGTAGGCAATGTTTGTTTAAGGCTTGGTGGTGAATTGGGTCTATTTTTTTTAGGATGTTTGAGAATATGGGTTTGCTGTTGTATGAGTCTATATGGTGTTTCAATGTTTGGTTGTTGTTCCTTTTGATCAAAGAGTGATCCTTTTTTAGGGGATTTCGATTTGTTTGGTGTTTGGAGGGGCTCTGTTTTGTGAGTGCTTTTTGATATTCAGGGTTGTTTGATTGATTGGGGGTAGGTGTGTTTTTGTATGTTATTTACTTCATTGTGGTAGTGTTCTACCATTATTGAGTAAAAAAAATATGGAATGTTTAAGTTTATGTATAAGAAAGTATGAAATAGGCACGATTTGGGTTGAAATGGTATGAAAATTTGCAGTAGCTTGAAATGGTGTTTTAATGGATTGTTTGGATAATATATGTGAAATACCTATGAGTATTCATTGGAGAGGACATGATTTAGATGTATTTGGTTGTGATTTGAATTGGTTGAAGATTAGTTTTTGAATTACTTGATGTCTAAGATTGCAGGAAATAGTAAACTTGATGTTTAAGGTTCATTTTGAGTCCACACGTCCAAACACACGGGCGTGTGACTGGACCGTGCACACACCCGTGTGTGACATACGGCTAACACATGGGTGTGTGGTTTGGCCGTGTGTCCCCTGTAACTTTAAAATTTCAAAACAGAATGCTCAAGTAATTTCACACGGACAGAGACACGGACGTGTGTCTCAGCCGTGTGAGGCACACGGCCTAGCACATGGGCGTATAGCTGGCTGTGTAGTCTAAGTCAGAGAGTTACACATGTTCAGATACGACTTGAGGCAGGAGTGTGTCCTATAGTCACACAGGCGTGTCTCTTGACCACACTGGTGTGTGTGCCCTGTATCTAGGAAAATTTTTAAAATTTCACAAAAAATTTCTACAGTACACGATTTGGTCTCGATTTGTTTCTAACTCAAATTTTGGGCCTCGAGGGCTCAAAAGAGGGACAATATGGTTAAATTATGATGTGTATGTTAAATGATTATGTAATGTTTATATTTGATCTGAAAAGTCCAGTAATACTCTGTACCCCTGTTCCGGTGACGGATAAAGGTTAGGGGGTGTTTCAGGCCAACTCAGTTAGGAATTAACTGTGTTGGCAACATTGTACCGAGAGATGTGTCAAGTGACGCAATCACAGAAAATTAAAATTGGTGATTGTATGCTCCTACTGCAATCATGAACGTGGTATCGGTTGCCATTTTTACGTCCTCGAGTTGACTACCCGTATACATTTCTACTCGTAACAAGGTAAAATTTATTAGATAATATTTTTACTGTAATAATTTTTTTAAAATTTAAAATTTTAAAGTTAACATATTATTTCAATAGGTGGAACCATGGGCCGAGTTATGTGGGACTACCGGAGGAGCTTCAAGATATACGACTCTTATTACATCAATGATAGAAAGTTAATGTTAGCATTTCTGAAATTTTAATTATATAATATTAATGTAAGGATTTAAAATTTATTAGTAAGTATATAATTGAAATTATTATTTTGTACTATAGTTTGAATGGACGTCATACTCCAATTTGATAATTCAAGCATGCATCCTATCCGAATTCTTAGTGAATCCCAACATCTGGCACGTGAAGGTGCCATTGGTAGTTTATGCTACGGTGGAGATGCATGAATTTGATCGAGTTATGCAGCAGTTTAGGTTTAGGGAAATGATTTCACCGCCACCCCAAGACATTGGAGACCTGCACAAGATCGACTTGTAGGGGAGAACCTAGAAAGACTAGGCTAAATTCCACAAGCAATATATCAACATTTGGGAGCATAGGTTTGACTTTTTGCCTAATCATGAAAGCATTATTGCTCGTGAATTAGTTGTCAATCCATTGTACATGTCATGGTTTAGACACCATGAAAAGCCATATCTACTATTGGAGGAGGCGAGGTGTAGGCAACTTCATTTGAGGAGGCCACAACGACTACCTAGGAATCCAAGGTCTAGAGCAGGTGCTGAAGCAGGTCCATCATCGGCACCAACACAACAAGAGACACCACTGTCCGCACCTTCTCCCAGTCAGTATGGCTCGACTTATTTTGGTTCATGTATGTTATTTGCACCACATTTGTTCATTGTTTCTATGCCTTCTACAGGTATAAGGTTTTTTGCACCACCTCCGTCCCTAGCATATTACAGTCTGATGACTTCAACGTATCCACCGACGATGATGTATCCGCTGTCGTTGATGTATCCGTCGATGATATTTGTGCCACCAACGACATTTCCACCATATTTTATGCCACCAGTGTTTGGGACACCATACATTTATACGTCGTTAGTCTCACAAACACCTCGGGCATCATTGTTCTACCAAGGTGGATCATCTTTGCAAGCACTTATTCCTAGAACAGAGGAGAAACGATGGCAATATAGGAGCACACCTCACCCAACAACGGATGACAGAGATGAAGATGAACACGAAGAAAAAACTCGTCTCACAATCGATGAAGATGAAGAAGAGGATGAAGAGTCGGAACCACAACTTATACGAAGAATAAATTTGTCTCACACTGACGCCCATCTAGTCTAGCACACATTCGGTCCGACCAGGCCGATGATTTTTTCCTTTCTTCTCATGTAAATCTTAATTGTAAAGCTAAGTTTTCCTCACCCGAATCCTTCAAATGATATTTTTGCAAGCCATGCTTCTGAGGCAAAAGGTTTGCATATTGTGAAAAGTTTTCCTCACTCGAGAATTCTTTAGATATCCAAGGATTCCCAGATAATATTTTCAAGGCACGCGAGTAGCTTTTGCAGCATATTTACTTATTCTTATTGTCAACCCCCCTTTCGCAATGTCTACCTCAAACACGAACATAATTAAGAATTCAATCAATTAATCAATCAATTGTGCAATTCAATCGAATACAATTATAACTAGAGAATGTGTACATAAAAGTAAAGTTATAATGTGTACATAAAAGTAAAGTTATAATATTGATACATAGACTGATTTTTTGGTCCTATTTTTATTTTTTATTATAATGTTTACTTCAAATAGTTAATATTGTTGATTACTTTGATAAAAAATTTATGTGAATTTTAAACAAAATATTGTTCTAACAAAAATTTTCTTTTGCATGATGTGTTGGAATAAACTTTTTTTAAATTCCACTTTAGCTACAAAAATTATCTAATAAATTTACGTCTATTGGAATTTTTTTCTTACATGATCACCATATATTTAACAGAAAAATTAAAATATTACTCCAGCAAATTTAATAAAAATTTATTGGTGTTAAGATTTAGAGTTGAATTGTTAAATTCAAAAACTTGAGGGTTTTAACCCTTAAACAAGAACATTATTAAAATGGCCTAAACCCTAAACATTTATCCAATGGACCCTAATATGCCTCTTAAAAAACATAAAAGAAAAACCCTAAATTAATTTAAGGTAGAGAATGAGAAAATGCGTCTAGCTCAATGTGTTTTCTTATAAAGTATATTGAAAATGCGTCTACATTTCAAAAATCGACCCAATCCCACAAAATTTTAGAAAAAATATAATCCCATAAATATTAAAAATTTGACATTTTCTCTTAAATAATTACCTTCCATTATTTCGTAATTTGTACTAATTTCTCCATAATTTGTGTTGTTAGTTAATCAAGTCCATATATTTGACTATAATCATTTCCATAGTCATATATTATATTAATTTCTCTAAATTTTATGATGTTGACTAATCAATTATGTAATGTATTGCTCATTTTATCGTACTTTACAACAATCAGTTTTATATATTACCTATTTCTATAAATTAATGTAGTCAAAATACTAATTAATGCAAATTCTTCTAGGTTCCAATTAATCCTATTTTTCACTCTAAATATTGCAAATCTCATTCCGACTAGAGAGAATAAAATTCGACTTTTCCATTAGAATTATCTTGAATTGGATCATTCGGTTAGGTACAAACGTTTACTCGAAAAGTAGAAGAATTTGAATAAAAATATAGACTCAAAAAATAGACTTAAATATAAAATAAGGCTTGCTTTCTAAACAGGTCGGGTCTCGGGTAAGATTTTTTAGCCTAGGCTCGTCTAGTCCGAATCTGTCTAAATTTTTTTCATGCTACTATTTATTGTTGTTTTGCTGTCATTTTGCTATTATATTGCTACTATTTTTTTTGTTATTGTTTGGATATTGTATAACTCTTGTTTTTCTTGTTAACTTTACTCTATTTAGAGGCATCTGCTTGCTAAGTTGCAATTATTTTAGTGAATTTTCAATTTGTTGAGAAGCATTTAGTTTAATGTTTTTAATATATTTGACATATTATATTTTTAAAATTTATTTTTATATAAAAAAAATTAATATAAGTTGGGCTCAATTTTATTTTTTTTTATTTGTGTTGTGCTTGATCAAAATTTTAGGTCCATCCCTTAGACTAAACCCAAGCTTAAAAAATAACCTAAAATTTAACATCAATCCAACGCAACCCATAATCAACTCTACTTAACACGTACCACTAAGTGAAAATATTGGAGTTTGCAATGTTTGCTTAAATTTTTCAATATTCCGAATTAGTTTACATGCTCCTATATTAACAAAATTTTCACTCGTGCTTTTCTTGCAGATTTTTTTCATATATAATGCAAAGTACGTGGGCAAAGAAGGAATTTTCATCACATAGATCACACAAACGAGAATTAAAGGTAGTATATTCGATTGCTTGGATTATTATTGTTAAATAATTGTTTTTTATCTTTTAATTAATTTAGTTATTACTTAATTTGTTTTTTATAAAAAATTCCACTATGTTTTTAAATATTTTATTTTACCATTTTGTGCATTTAACTTTTTAAAATATTTGACTTTATATCAATTTTATTCCAGATTTTTAATGGAATGCCATCATTTAAAAAATTGCTAATTTGTAGCAAAAGATAGAGATGTAAAACAACTTATATGAAGAGCAAAGCAAGAGAATGGAGGAAGAAAAGGGAAGTTTCTAAAGAAGTCCCTATATATTTTAGAAGTAAATTGTATTTCGTCCTACTTTTATTGTTTTTGTACAAAGTTATCCTTTAATATAATTAACATCTTTATATCTTATTAATAAAATAAGTAGAGTTTAAGGTTTGTATTACGTATTAGCAAAATTAGTAAACATTAATTTTTCATCTATTTTGAGATAATTTAATAAATAACGTAAATTTAAGGATTAAACATTATATGATAATGATGATGATATATTTTCAAGTGAATATTTTCACTACTATTTCCTTGCAAAACATATGACAACATGAGTATTTCTTTCTTTCTTTCTTATATAAGATAGCACAACTAGAACAAGTTAAAGCCTAATGGCTCCCAAATTTTATAATAATAAAAATTCATTAGTGAATCAAAGAATCATGTTCCCAAATCTCATAAAAAAAATTCAAAGGTAAATAAAAAGAATAAAAAACTAAGCAAACAAACTTTTACACACCATTGGATCATAAACTTAGCAAATAGCCAATTTTCAAGTTGCGATTACATATTGGATGTACTTAAGCAAACAAGAAACAAAAATCATTAGTATTTATCGAAGAACGTTGCATTTTAAATATTAATATTTATTGTAACATTCCTAACACTCATTGAAATGAGAATAATTTTATTTTGAGTTTGCACTTGTTAGAATTTTTTAAATAGATCAAATATTTTTTTTTTAAATCAGTGACGAAGGTAATTGAATATTATAAGACTTTTGAATTTAGAGAAATTAATTTAGGATATTGACTAAATAGTAAAAGTATAAGAAATGTTGGGCAATAGTGTAAAAATTAAAAATAAGAAATTACTAGATTAGATGGATAAAAAAAAATGAGGAATGACTAGAAGAGAATTTTAATAATGAAAAGTACATGGGAACGTGAATGAGATTGAAAGTGATTTGGGACCATTTGTTTGAAATGATTGTGGTTAGATTTTTCTTTAATTAAATATTAGTAATAAATTTAATGTACAAAAAAAGAATTTTGATAGATTTTTTATTGAAAAGATGTAGAAAAAGAAAGAAAAGAAAGTCAACCATCATCATCTTTTTACCTTATCTCCCACGTCTCTCACTTCCATTTTTAACAAGTTTTTAATTTCTTCCATTTTGGTCCCTTCTTCCATTACCAACCCTTTCAAGCTTTAACTTCAATTTCCTCCATGGATTTTTAGTGAAATCCCAAGAACAACTTCATGACAAGTTAAGTCGTTTGTGAAGTTAGCTAGAATACATACTTGTGGAAAGAGAAAAGAAAAGTTAAGGATTTGAGAAGGAAGGTAAGATGATGAAGTTTTTTTTTATTTATTTAGGATTTCATGTCTATTTCATCTAAATGCGTGGGAATAGTATGTAATTGTAAGATAAAAGAAGTGAAGCACAGATTAGGGATAAAGGCAAGGGAGTTGCAAAAGAGTGAAGAAGAAGAAAATGACTCATCCAAGTATTAGATTGTAAGTATATCAATAATTTTACTTGTTTAATTAAACCTTAAATGGAAAACTTGATAAATTGGTTTAGTATCATACATGAGAATTATTTGTATATGAAAATGATGATTTATTTTATGGAATTTATTTGAATGTGAAATTGTATTCTTATTATGAATTGAAAAGTGTATGTGTAGTGAAATTGGTGAGAAGAACTAAATTGCAAATAGTGTAAAAGTTAGATGGGTGAAATAGATGATGATATGAAGTATTTAAGTGAAATATAAAATGTTGAAAATAGACATCAAGTGAAATTTGATGATTGTTGATTTTATATGGATAAGAACTAAATTGTAAAAATAGTAAAGTTTGAATTGTTTTATTTGTTGAGAAAATGTAAATAAATTGTATAGTTTAAATGCCCAAGTAAATAAAATGAGAACTAGTAGGATATAAGTGGCATGCCATTAGTAAAATTTTTATACACGCAAATGATAGTGGCATTATGGTGCATGTTTTAGTGGCACTATGATGCAAGTGACAATAGCACACTCGTGCAATTGACAATAGCACTTCGGTGCAATCTATTGACTTTTATCCTATACATCCTATGGAGTCTACAATTGGGCAATAAATTTTTAAGGTAAGTGATTACAATGATGATAATGGTAAGTAACTCAAAAAGTTGTTAACTTAGTACCTCATTATAATTATTAATGAATTGAATTCATGTGTGATGATATTGATTTGTAAGGTATATATATATATATAGTAATGGATTAATTTAAAATGCAAAGTTTAATTCTTGATATACTTACATGAGCTTAATGCGTCGTTTCTTTAACGCATAGGTGAAGATTGTTTTGAAACTTTAGAGTGAAGATCAATTCTGACTCATCTCAATACAAACCGAGGCTTGGAAGAGAGTATGTTTTGATTTTTGGCAATAATTGATGGCATGTACATAGGGTCATGTTAACAATGTTGTGGATGAACTTTCATGGAAACATTTGATAGTATTTGATTCTTCATGCAAATTTTGTAAACTTGGACTTGTTTAATTTAGTTTTAAGTGGCATTATATGATGTCTTGATGGGGAACCATGTGTGATAATGTTTAGGAAGTGTTGTGGAATGAATTAAAAATGTTTAGATTTTGTTTTAATTGTTTCAAACATGTTCTAGACAATCTACCTTAGGTGTCGTGACCATCCAATACTCAATGTCACAACATTAGCTCAATGTCGCAATATCCGACCCGTAGTGTCGTAACATTGGAGCATGGGAGTCTCTAATGAGTAATCTATTTTGGGTGTCGCGACACTCATACCCCAGTGTCGTGACATTGACTTTGTTTGTCCTGTTTTGATTTGAATAGGCCTGATTGGCCCTCGATTGAAACTAGATTTTAGGGAAAGCTTAGAAATATTTTGAATAACTCCAAAGGAATCTAACTATGTTAAATCAAAGCTTCAAAATTTATGATCGAATTGAGTAACTTAATGTATTAATGTGGCATTCTTTGCTTGTGAGAAATCGGTTCACTCCAAGTAAGGGATGTTACATTTATATCTATATGTATATGATAATTACTTTTGTGAAAATTTTAGTTTCATTTCTCTTTTGATATTAAAAGCAACCAAATCTTCTATAATAAACCATTAATAAACCATATAAATAAGTTATCATAATTAGGTTTAAGGGTGATTCAATTGAATCAAGGTGTAATAAAAATGAATTTATTATAATTTTATAAAAAATCCATATTAACAAATGTTAAATGAACTTGTAAAAACAAAAAATCTATAACAAAGACAATACTATAATGTATTTTTAGGTAATCTTATATTTTGTCAACCAAACACTTGAATAGTATATTCCAATCAAATGAATCAAATAAGTAATCTTACATTTCATCCGTAATCTTATTTCAAAATGTAATCTAGGATTCAGTGAACCAAACACACCCTAAACGCTTTGAAAGTTAGGCTACTTTATTGCGAAAGAAGCCTGAGTATGCCATGACGGATCCCTTTTTCAAAGAAGAGATAATGACATGAATGACCCATTTACTTTATCAAATCTTATCAGTTGCGAACATTTTGAGGCTCTGCGTGAAGTTAGAAGACAAAATATGAAGATAAAATCGACCACCTGGTAGACGACACTTCGAAGGCGTCTTCTAAAATGAGTCTGACCTCCTCTCAACAACTAATTTTTGAGTGTGTTAATTTTACAGGGCCCGGTCTCACCAAATTGGGCTACTTTTAATTATTGTAGCCTGTAAAAGTAAGAATGTTGGAACCATCAGTTGCACAATTCACGATTTTTTCATTCTTGAATTTGGTAGACAAAGCCAATTGAGGTAAATGTGAGCAGACTGATTACCTGTTCTCAAAGCATGTTTGAACACAATACCATCAAACCTATCTCATTAGGTTAGACACAAGATGATCAGTACCTGTAAAAAAAAAACGCAACATACCGAGGAATTTTGGCTAAGAGATACGAATCCCCTCACCTCACGTGTTACCGGCCATAGGAATAAGTGTTGTATAAATGGAAAATGCAAAAGAAAAGAGAACCCTTAAACCCTACTACTGTCATCTCTTTTTTCTTTCGATACAATAGAATAGCAGGCAAAGCATGGCCATGGCTTTTGCGACCTTCAATCTATCTCCTTCTCTAAGATTTGTTAGCAACAACAAAGGCTTTTTCGATTCTCAATTATCCAACTCTTTTTTATCATCACATTTGTTCCTTGGGACTTCTTCTTTCTCGGTGCCGACTCTCAGTTTCTCCACCATTCATCAAACCTCGCGTTGCCCCCACATCAACGCCTCACCATGCTCCTCTACTTGCTTCAGATGCTTTGCCCAGAAATCACCGGTTGATGGCCTCGGCAGTAACGGCGCTTCCGGTAGGATAACAACTGCTCTATTTTTATCTATTACACATTTCTCCATTTTTCTTGCTTTTAGTTCGAATTTTCGTTTTTATTTACTCAAGGAAAAGTTATGGATTATTTCGGTGAATAGCTTTTTCTTTTGACCTTCTATTATTAAATTGTGATTTGGTGAGATTTGATGTACTGTTCGCACATGTTTGCATTACTTTACCGATGTGACTGACTACTGGGAAATGAAGAAAAGGGGTTGAATTGAGTAAAATTTCTCAAAATCTTGTTATTTGCCACTGCTACAGAGAGACTGGTTGTGCTAGTTATTGGTGGAGGAGGAAGAGAACATGCACTTTGCTATGCATTGCAGCGCTCTCCTTCTTGTGATGCCGTCTTCTGTGCACCAGGCAATGCTGGTATTTCCAGCTCTGGGAATGCAACTTGTATTCCTGAGCTTGACATTTCTGATAGCTCAGCTGTAATTTCTTTCTGCCGCAAATGGGGTGTTGGGTTAGTTGTTGTAGGACCAGAGGCTCCCCTTGTTTCAGGTCTTGCCAATGATTTGGTAAAGGTCGGAATTCCAACTTTCGGCCCTTCAGCTGAGGCTGCTGCTTTGGAAGGTTCTAAGAACTTCATGAAAAGCATATGTGACAAATATGGAATTCCTACTGCTAAGGTTTGTTCCACAATACATTCTTGCTAAATTTTAATTTGCTGACATTTTTTCCTCTATTCTTTTGTGAGTACATATTGTCGCATAGACTTTACATGGTGAACTTGTTTGCTACCTTATTAATTGCATAGTGTTATCACCTTTAGTTTGGTTGTGCGAGAATAGAAAAGGCCTTATTAAGCTGAGCAAATGTTCTTGATTCTTACCGCATCATAACGTTGTGATTTTTTATCCTGTTTTTTGCTTATGTTTATGTTTAAATTTTTGGTGCAGTATCAAACATTTTCAGATGCATCAGCTGCAAAGCAATATATTAAAGAACAAGGAGCACCTATCGTTATCAAAGCAGATGGCCTGGCTGCTGGAAAAGGAGTTATTGTTGCCATGGCACTAGAGGAGGCATATGAGGCTGTTGATTCAATGCTTGTTGAGGGTATTTTTGGTTCTGCTGGTTGCCGTGTTATTGTTGAGGAATTTCTTGAAGGAGAAGAAGCATCATTCTTTGCCTTGGTGGATGGAGAGAATGCCATACCACTGGAATCTGCTCAGGACCATAAACGGGTCGGAGATGGTGATACAGGTCCTAATACTGGTGGGATGGGAGCATATTCTCCTGCACCAGTCTTAACGGAAGAACTTCAATCTTTGGTCATGGAATCCATTATTCTCCCAACAGTGAAGGGTATGTCAGCAGAGGGATGCAAATTTGTTGGTGTCTTATATGCTGGACTAATGATCGAGAAGAAGTCTGGATTACCTAAACTAATTGAGTACAACGTCCGCTTTGGAGATCCAGAGTGTCAGGTCAGTTACAGGCTATTGGTTGGTTTATATGCATGATTTAGTTTTAAAGTTAAGCTTTTAATATTTTTAAACCTTCGACCAGGCATTATAAACACCTTGGAACACTATGTCAATTATATGAATTTTGTGTGTTCACGGTATCTGTAACTGCGTTCTGTTAACTTAAGGATTTAGTGCAGCCCTTTTTGTTACGTTAAGTGAGAACTTGATTAGCACTTTAGCAGTAAGCTCCTCAATGTAATGCTGGGAGGTTTATTTCTTTATATGTTAGTTCTGATATCTGTTTCTCCATATTAGGTTAACAATTTTGTGTTATTAACAATGACGTGTGGGTAATTGTGTTACCTTGGAATTAAGGAAAAGATAAGACAGGAAACGTTACAAGGGAAAGGCATAAGAATTTGTACTCATCCGTTATGCTATTTATTTGCCTTGCTTCACTTTCTCTTCTCTCATACCTTTGCTTGTTCAGTTCTTCTATGATATTATTGCTGGGATCCAGTCCTTGGGATAGTGGTCAGTAGTCTGATGCACTTTAGTGGTGCACATATCAACCATCATGTAGAAAACCAGATACCTGGGAATCACCGTTGGATAATTTTATGACATGTTCCTTTAGAACCCTAGGAACAACCTGGCAGTTCTAACACTGTATTCCTTTATGTATAACTACTTTGCTTACAAACAATCTTGTTCCGAACTCTCATTTATTACAGTTGTGGAATACATTTTTGAGATTAATTATCTAACTGATAGCTTTGAAGTAATTGGTAGATTAAAATTTTGGAGTTATCTATTACAGGTTTCATTTAGTCAGTGTTTGTGCATTGGAGTTATTTTGAAGGGCCTGAAAGTCATATGATACGAAATAACTAGTAGTATTTCTTTTCTTATCCTAGTGAACAAGGTTAGAAACAAAATGATGGTTGGAATTTGAAAGTCTCTAGTTTTGCAAACTGACCATGTGACAGAAGGCCTAAAGGATGAAGAAGTTGATATTGGACATTAGATTGCGCTTACATCACATATGATAAGTATAAGCTTTCCATTAGACTGTTATTATCCTCGGCTAATTTTTACTTATGGCATGCAGAATATTGTTAGTTGGGGCATAAATTAATCTTAGATTCATAAATTGTTTTGATGGGTTTTCCACACAGGTTCTGATGATTCGTTTGGAGTCTGATCTTGCGAAAGTTCTGCTAGCAGCTTGTAGAGGAGAGCTGAAAGGGGTGTCACTAAACTGGTCCCCTGGGTCTGCCATGGTGGTAGTAATGGCAAGCCAAGGTTACCCTGGCTCCTATGAGAAAGGGACTGTGATTCGGAGCCTCGAAGAAGCTGAAAATGTGGCTCCTTGTGTGAAGATATTCCATGCTGGAACTGCACTTGATTTGGATGGAAATTTCGTTGCCAGGGGAGGCCGTGTTCTTGGGGTTACTGCTAAGGGCAGAGATCTTAAAGAAGCACGGGATAGAGCATATGATGCAGTTGAAGAAATCAAGTGGCCTGGAGGATTCTACCGGCGGGATATCGGATGGAGAGCACTTCCTCAGAGTGAATTTGCTAGAAATGCCTAGTTATTTCACATTATAATACTCTGGACTACTTGACATCTTATAATGTTGGATGCTTTATAACTGGCTCTTACACTAACTGAAAATTGAAGTCACCCATGAAACAGAGGTAAACGAAACTTGTCTGACTCACCCTTATTCTGAATTTCCAGATTATATTTTCTTCATATATATATATATATATGGTACTGTCCTTAGATTTTGTTTAGTTGTAAATTAACAATCTTGTTGTATAGATATATAATAAGAGAGAACATAAAGGGTTTGGCAAAAGAGGAATATGTATGTGTGTGTAAAAAAACAAAAAACACAAAAAAAGAAGCAAATATTAAAGCAGGTCGACATAAATGAAATACCAATATAAGATCTAATAACTCAACAGCTTACTGTTATTTTATTTTATTGAAGGCTTCAATTTAATCATTCTTCTAAGTTTAGTGCAATAAAGACGGATCAAGTTGTTCTTGATCATATAATTTATTAATATTAGTTCTTCGGATTAAAATAATATTTAACCAATGATTTTTCATAAGTACTATTTATCGATAATTTAATAAAATATATAAATAATTTTACTAATTAGATTTTTATTGTGTTGCCATACACTTAAATTCAAATTTTATGAGTTATTTTTATTTTATTTTTAAAACTAAATTAAATTACTTATATAACCCTTCAAACATATGTTTTTGTTTTAAAATTTTGGTTATTTAGTAATTTTTAATTAAGTTGGAACATAATTGATTTACGATTTAGAAAGATTAAATGATAATAAAGATATATTATAAATGAAGAGGTATCTGCTCAAATCGATGTAAAATTAGAGTGATTTACACCGTCTCAAGATCATATTTCATGCTCATTTATATAAATTGTTGTGTAAAAACTTTTGGTCGTATAAAAAGTTAAAAAAAAATGTGTAAAACAATTTCAATTGTATATAGATGTAAGTAGAGACATCCTCTTTATAAATTTAAAGATACAATCACAAGACAAGTAAAAGGTATTATGAAACAAATGTAATTATATAAAACCAAAATGAGATTTTAATAAAATGATGAAGTTAAAAGATTAAATATTATATTATGTTTAATTTCCATATATTTTTTAGGGTAAACCACACTTATGGTCACTTTAAAATAAGATCTGTTTTATTTTGGTCACTTCAATTTCTTTTTCAATTTAGTTAATCTAAATAAAATAATTGTGTGAATTACTTGCAACAGTTAAATTTTCATTTTCTTTTAATGAATTGCTAATATAGCACATTAGCACATTAAGTGATTAACACGCGATATATTTTGACTACTTTTAACTAAAGTTTAGGGACGTCTCTATAATTATTTCAAAACTTTTTCTCTCTATTTATAGAGAGGTTTCAATTTTAGTTAAAAGTTAAAAAGAAAAAATATTAAATATCAATCACTCAATAGGTTAATGTATCACATTAATAATCTGTTAAAAAATATAAAATTTAACTAAAATTTTAAAATAATTAAATTAAAAAAAAATCAAAATAGCACATCTTTAGAGTAATATCTCTTTTTAAAATTGACACCAATCGAATCAATTATAAGGGGTTACAACCAATTGAATAAATGACGAAAATAAATTTAATACTTCAAAAATGCTTAATGAAAGTAGATTGGCAACTGAGATAACAGGTGAGGTCTGTGAAGTTTAAAGAACGCCAATGTTGAAAGCACAGTTAAAAAAAGGTGTGAGAGAAAGAGAAAGAGAAAGTCACATTATCAATAGAATCTCTAATCTCACTATTTCATTCAAACCCCATTTTTACTTCTTCTATCTCTCTCAACTCTTTCCCCCCTTAGCCTCTCTCTTTTTAACTATTCTTTTCTTTTTCTTTTCTTTTCTCTATCAAGCAACCCCTCTTCTATTATTTATTTTCTTTCTGGTTTTAGGGTATGTTGTTGGAATTTTCCAACGTGAAACTCTCGCAGTTTCCATCCACCTCGAAATAGAACCAAGGGATTGGCATTTTCGGCTTCATATGGCATGACCTTCGTTTCCATTCGTTTCTTCTGCTTCCCTATCTGCCCCAACTATCCTACCCAAGATTTCCACTTTAGTTCTTGCACTGCCTAAAACGTATGATTTTTTTTAGGTCTAATTTGTTGTAACATTCTTTTTCCATTTTTGTTTTTTAGTCTATTTGCAGTTGTGGGATCTAATTTTTTTTCCTTGAATTTGAGGATACTTGTCCAATTTGAACTATATTTGGGTTTTCAGTGTTGTCAGTTTGTGAAAATTGGTTCATTTTGTCGTTAATTTGAGCTAAATTGATGTCTATTTCTGCTTGTTTGTGGAAAACGAGTATGAAACTTGCCTCCATTTGATATTAATTTGAATATTTACGCTTGTATAGGTTTCTGATCTGCTCAGTTTTGGTAAAAAATGCTTAAAAAGAAAAAAGAGAAAAAAGATAAGTGTGTATGCTAGTTTTTGTTCGGTTTTGACGAGTTGAGCTGTTTCCAAAATTTGGATTAGGTTCATTTACGGAAATGATTGAAAGAATGTTGCTTTACTTGGACTGAAGTTTGGTTTGAATAAACAAAACATGTATAGGGTTGAAAAGAGTAATGCACTGAGCAATGGCGCTAAGGGTTCCTGCTCCAAAGGCGGCTGAGATTGCTATAGCGTCCATTGGATGTGGATATGATATCGGTACAGATATTAGGCTCAAATACTGTAAAGTGGATTCTAAAGATCCATGTCTTATTGAGATCGATGAAGATGGAGGCCGTGAGATTGTTTTGCCTGGTGGAATTTCAGTACCCAACGTGTCCAAGTCAATAAAATGTGATAAAGGGGAGCGCACACGATTCAGGTCTGATGTTCTCTCCTTCCAACAGGTAATTTTATTCTTTGTCCGACGCTTTCCTATCAGTTTATTCAGCTTCTATGTGTTTTTCTTTGCGTACTAACCCATTCAAACTGGAAAACCACTAGATACCTGCGTAGTAGCTGATATAATCTATTTCTATCATCAAATTAGTATTTCAATGGTTGTGGCATTAGTCAACTATTGTGGACGATGTATAAGAAATGGCAGTCATGTTTGCAGTTTGATTCTGTTTTTTCAGTGTTTGTAATGAGAGTCTGCTTTTTTTCATTTCATTTCTTTTATTTTCCCCAGATGTCAGAGCAGTTCAACCAAGAAATATCTTGGACTGGAAAAATACCTTCAGGCCTCTTCAATTCCATGTTTGAATTCTCTGGTTGTTGGCAAAGAGATGCTGCCAATACTAAGACACTTGCTTTTGATGGGGTGTTCATCACCCTCTACTCAGTTGCACTGGAGAAATCTCAAATGGTGCTACGTGATCATGTCAAGAAAGCAGTCCCATCTACATGGGAACCTGCAGCGTTAGCAAGGTGAATTTCTACACATTTGATCTTTGATCTCTGGCGCCAGAGTTCTTAAATAAGACCCTGGCATCTAGTAGTGTTGTTTCCTTCATTTGATAAATTGGGTGTCAGCAATTCAGCCTATGCTTATTTCTCTCCCTTTTCATTGAATTTTTCTATCACATGGAGAATAATGTAATGATCAAGTTCCAAACTTTTTGGTTCTGGTTCAGCTTGTATATGCTTGATGAAAATAACTAGAATGCTATTATGTTAGTTGGTATAAATCTTCTGATTTCCACGGCCTGCTTTATTTTATGTTCTTTACTTTCTGCTGTATAGTATTTGAGGTCTGCTATATAATTTTGGTGGCATCCCAGGTTTATTGGCACTTATGGCACCCACATTGTTGTTGGTGTGAAGATGGGAGGGAAGGATGTTATTTACATAAAACAGCAGCATTCCTCAACTCTTCAACCTGCTGATATCCAGAAAAGGCTGAAGGATATGGCTGATAAGAGGTTTTTAGATGCCAATGAACATTATGGAACTGTGTCTGAGCAAGTTTTCCAGAGCGACAAGGTTTGCAATAGAACTATCAATAATACACTTCAAATCTGTAGTTGTATATCTTGATGAATCATGCCTACTGTTTTCATGGAATGAACTCAATTTATGGTTCCCATGAGATACCTTTCAAGCAGGATGTTATTTTGGAAATTGTTATGAATTGTTGCATGTTGGCTTCTAAATTTGTTTTTAGTTCAGAAGGGAGATTTCTTTTTCTCTCTTAATATGCTAAGTTATAGTCCAGCATCATATTGGTATTTCATGACTGCTTGTGAGATACCAGTTAAATGGTTATCAGAGAAAGTCTGCTATTGTTTTAAATGTTTAGGGTTTGGACCAGGACTTGGAGTTGAATCTGTTTTTGCTTTACCACTGTTTGATGAGAATGGTGTTTTTTTGTCTTTCAATTATGTTAGTAGTTTTGTTTTTGTTTGATATTACTTTGACACACTATGCTTTAATTGCTTGCCGTAGGTTAGTAGAGTTATATCTCTTTGTCCGTGTGTTCTGATCTGCTTCCATCTTTAGTAGTGGAAGTTATCTTTTTAGTTTGTTATTGGGTTTAATTTTTGTGCCAGTAGTTAATTATGAGTGGAATTATTGGCATTATTTGTGATGCTTTATAAGGTATCTTATCTAATCATCTCTATTCCAGTTTGAAATCAGGGAGCAACGGCTAAGGTTTGGCCATAATAGCCCATCAAGTTCATATGCACATAAAGAGGTTTGTGTTCTGATTTTCATATAGTGTGGTTAGTGAACAGTTAAAAAGTGTAAAGGTTAATTTTTTCCCCAATATCGATGATGTTAAAAATTGTAGGATATTCTAAGCATTTACAAAAGGAGAGGTGGAAGTGATAATAGAAACCTATCTCATAATGATTGGTTACAAACAGTTCAGTCAGAGCCTGATGTGATTTCAATGTCCTTTATCCCAATTACTTCTCTGTTGAATGGAGTCCCTGGTAGTGGATTTCTGAGCCATGCCATAAATCTGTATTTGCGATGTAAGCAAGATCTATATCTATTGCACTTTGGTTTTCTACTTTTACATCTATATTGTTTCTTTCATTAATGGAATACATTTATTTTCTGGAAGGAGTATGTTTCAGGTTTTTATTTTTATTTTTATTTTTGCTTCACTAACCATCTTATTATTATGTTATAAGAATCAAAGTCATGAGTTCTGAGCTGATTTTGGTTGAATTTGAATTGTTAAATGACCATAAGTTTTCAGTAAATACAACATTGCATTAATAGGATGTGATCTTAGATCACTTTTATTGTCATGGAATCCTTAACTAGCGGTGCTTGAACCAAGAAGTCAGGTCGCATTTTATTTGATGTTGCCATGAAACAAGATCATTTGTTATTTCCTTCATTTGCCCACTGCTACAAAGTGCAAATGATATTTCTTTCTTTTATGGCAAACAGTCTCTATGCATGTTTCATCCATAAGCTGTTACTCTTACAGATAAACCACCGATTGAAGAACTCCACCAGTTTTTGGAATTTCAACTTCCAAGACAGTGGGCGCCAGTTTTCAGTGAGCTTCCTCTTGGCCCACAACGAAAGCAACAAAGCACTTCATCTTTGCAATTCAGTTTCATGGGGCCCAAGCTTTTTGTGAACACTACTCCGGTAAAGCATTTTCTAAAGTTGGAAATTTTTTGTTTGATGCGTCTGAGTGTTTGACCATGTAGGTTTCACCCATGTATGTATTGAGTTGTTCTTAAACTTACAAAACATGTTGATGTGCTGCTGTTGAATTTATAGATGATCACTAGAGTCTCTTCAGCATTGTATGTTTAAAAGGTTATAACATTTTGTAATGAGACAAGATTTATCTATAATTACATACATATATATAGGATGCTTCAAGGGAACTCATATCAATGATACTTCATCTTCTTTAGGTATTGTAAAGAGAATAATTCAACTTTGTTCCATATTGTGGGTGTAATGTTGAGAACTAACATTAATTCTTGCATCGTTTAAGCTGTGGCCTTTTTTTGGCAATGTCTTATACCTTGTTCATGTTGAAAGGAAGGAACCATAGCTGATATCTAGTTTCATAACAGGTTGATGTGGGTAAGAGGCCAGTGACCGGCCTCCGACTATATCTAGAAGGTAAAAGGAGTAATCGCTTGGCCATCCACTTGCAGCATCTTTCCTCTCTTCCAAAAATCTTCCAACTTGTAGATGATCCAAATGAGAACTTCAGCCAAATGTCTCGTGATCGTAAATACTATGAGAAAGTTTATTGGAAGAACTACTCTCATGTATGCACTGCTCCTGTCGAGGCTGAAGAGGATCTTTCCATAGTAACTGGAGCACAACTGCAGGTTGAGAATCATGGTTTTAAAAATATTCTCTTTTTACGGCTACGCTTTTCAACTGTCTTGGGAGCTATGTCTCTTAAGCAGCCAGAATGGGATGGATCACCTGGGTTGGCAGCTAAGTCAGGACTCATATCAACACTAATTAGTCATCACTTCACAACCGTTCAGAGGCCAGCTCCAAGGCCAGCTGATGTGAATATAAACTCTGCTGTTTATCCTGGAGGCCCGCCTGTACCTGTCCAAGTTCCCAAGCTTTTGAAATTTGTCGATACAACAGAGCTGACAAGAGGGCCAGAAGAAACTCCTGGATATTGGGTTGTTTCGGGGGCAAGATTAGTTGTTGAGAAGGGAAGGATCCGTCTTCGGGTTCAGTATTCTTTATTGACTGCAATATTACCTGATGAAGATGGCTTAGAGGAGCAGTAGCAGATTTTTCTCTCACCTCTTATCACCTTGTTTTTCCTCGCACACCACGTATAAACAAATATGAATACGAAAAAAGAAGAGAGAATTGATGAAACATAAGCGGTCATGTTTACAGGGATAGAACTAGAAGGGATGGTTGAAGGTGATACGATGATTGGGTGTGCGTTGAGGATGTTGGCTGTATCATTGTTTTCCTTGCTTGCAATTTGTATCTTATAATGTAATTTTTTTTTTCTTGTTTCTAATATCGGTTCCTCAAGTTGATGTATCTAGTAAGGTGTTACACGGACTCTCGATTCGGGTATATATGTTTTTTTTAATGTTTTTATCATATATGCATTTTGAATCTTTACATCAGTGTTTGAATATACATTGGATACATGTATAACTGAAAAGTGTTTAGGTTAGGTTACGAGGAGTCCTATGATGCATGTCATTCTTGATCTGCATGTAATCTAATATCCTTTTTCACACCACAAACAGCCACTTAATCTGCCTTTATATGTTTCACATTGGCTTCATGTTTTCCTATTGAAGTATCTTCTTCTAAAAACTAGAACATATGTAATTAATTCATACGTTAGACTTCGAAGATATTGTGTTTATAAATAAGATTCAAGGTTTTAGATATAGTTAAAGGACATTATGATAATTAATAGGATTATAATTTCATAATAAGTATCGATGGGTGTCGAAATCAACAAAATAATAGTAATTAGCAGTATAGAGCAATAGGGTTGAATCTTCAGGGATTGGTTATCTAATTTCGCCTTTTTTGTGACCTGAATCGATGTTAATAAAAATAGGGGTTTAAATTGGTTAAGATAATAAAAGAAGAAAATATAAAAAATAAAATAAAATAGATTCAAAAATGTAAAAAATAAATAAATTTAAGAAAATAAAATAAATAGATAAACAAAATATTTTTTTAAGCTTAGCCTTAGGCTCGGTGTACTCTAATCTTGAATTGATCCTTCAAATAGACTTTTCCTTCCAAGCAATAAACTGGTTATAATGATCAAGAACATCTCGATCACCAACTTTTCCTTATGTAATCAATCCTAATACGACTTGCAAACTAACTCTTGCCAAATTTCTAACTGCGATACATGTGTATGTGTTTGCAATTTAAGATTTCAACAGCCTTGTGATCTGAAAAGCTCAACTCGAATCAACAGCCTCAACCGCATGAGTCATTTAAATTCGAACTCTATCTCCTTTGACGGAATCCAACTGGCTTTTCCCACCTAGACATGTCAATTTGTTAGCAGGAATTCAAATACAACACGACCGATTCGTCTTCCTAACTATACGCTAAACAACCCCAACCCAACGTGTATTTTTTTGAATGGAAGTTGAATCAACTTTAAAGGACGAATTTGTACTATCCCATATACTAGAGAGATAGAAAATACTAAGTTTAGAGGTTTTTTTGAGTAGGCTCGTATCTCACTATTGTTTTATTAGAGCAAGTTTCGGGCTAAAGCTAAAAAGGGTTTAGTTAATCATGTGAAAATAGATTTGTGAAATTGTAAGTGATGGAAAGGGGAAAGGCCTTGGAAATCAATTAAACCAACAAGTTGAAAGTAAAAGAAAAAAATTTGAAATGGCTAGAATATAGCGGAAAAAAGTGTTTTCAATTAGTTATAGTCAGTAGGTATTTATACAGACTTTTAGTACTAAAATTTAGCTAACTTTTTCTTAAATATTATCACTAAATAATCCTAACTATTATCACTAAATATAATCACTAAATAATTCAAAATTTAAAATCAAATTTAAACTAGAATTTAAACTAATTACAGAATTGTAATAATATAAAAATTCTTCAATCTTTATCCAGCCACTTTTTAAAAAATCTTTAACTTTTCAATTTTTATCTAGTTATTTTTGAATCTTCAATCTTTCAATCAGGCCCTCCTCTTTATTTTTTGTTCCAATTTTGCTCCTTTTACAAGAGTTTAAATTCAATACACTAACTTTATTCCTAATAAGAAAAATCTAAATTTGATAGCATTTTATTTGATAATTAACCAAAAATAAATATATTAAAAATACAAATTTATCTTACTCTTAAATATTATTTAACAGTACAATTTCAACCAAAGTAACTATTTTTTGCTTGGGGATCAGTTTTCAAAGTACTAAGATATAATATTAGGACTTGTATGAACTTCTACTGTTATTATTGTAATTTGTATGGATAGGGGAGTTGGGAGGATTGATAGTTGAAAATCTGTTATATGTGTCAAATGCTTAATATGTCGTCATCTAAAAACAAATAAAGAAAGAAGACAAGGAATGGAGAATCCTAATGGAATACGACTTGGATTTCCACCAATGCCGCGTGCCATTCGCAAAGGTCAATGCCATGTTGTCAAATGGCGCACACATACATATATGGTTTGGCATAATTATTTTTTTCCCTCTAACTTAATAAAAAATCATTTTAATTTTTATTTTTTAGTCCTTAAATTTATATATTTTATCAAATCATCTCAAAATAGATAAAAAATTAACGTTTGTTACCTTTGCCGATATAGCATATATGTGAATTGTCATGTAGTTAATTAATATTTTAAAATTGAAAAATATTTTTAAATATTTTTATACTATTTTAATAATTTTAATGATTTTTAATTTGTTAAAAATTAAAATTTTAATTAAATATTAACGTGTCATCTAGATAATAATTTATATATACATCACATTAGCGACGTTAAAAATATTAGATTTTTATTTATTTTAGAGTAATTTGATAAAAATTAGAGGGATATAAATGATGAAGGTTAGGTTTTCAAATGTTTGTACAAAATTTTATTATTCATACAATTATGGATGATGAATCAAGGGAGACACAGTTGTATCGTGAGGGACACTATAACACCATTGCTTTATTATTAGAAGCATAATTTTGGCTTTTGTCTTGTTTTTTCCCCCTTCCCAACAATGACCACGGCAACCAAACACACTTCCTTTCAAACCTTTTATACAGTAAACACAAGCCAGCAATTCACTTTTTTTTTTCTTAAAGAAAGAATATTTTACAAATACAAATATAAAATGCAAGTAGAATACACAGAAGGATTAAGAATCCAATATGATCCGGATTAAAATTTATACACAATTCATATATTCGGATTAAAAAGAATTAGAGAAGTATATGTACTTAGAAGTATATTGAATTTTGATCACTTTATTAAAAAGATAGATAAATTAAATTAGTTTTTACGTTAAAATTTTTTGTTAAATAATGACGTGAAACATGCTGAAATTATTTTATGGGTAAACTATAAAATGGTCACCTAACTATACTTTTCATTAAATTTTGGTGACTCAACTATTAATATTTTCGATAAAATTTTTCATTTTAGTTCTAATTCTAAAAAATTTAATAAATTTGACCCTCAATATTTAAAAATCTGTCAATTTAATCTTAGCTCTAGAAATTTTAAAATTATTCTTTAAAAAAAATCATTTTTAACCCTTTATAACTCATTGGCCCGACCCAGACTTTAAAAAATTTAACCCACTCTGAATCCGAACCTGAACCCAAAAATTAATAGTATACTTGACTCCAATCCGACTCAAGTTTAATTTTTTTATATTTTTTTTTGTAAAATTGTGATTAATTATTTTTTTTTAAAAAATGAAAAGTTTTGGCACAATTTCTTATTAGATTTGCTTAATGATTTATCTCTGGAGTTATGTGCTAATGTATATTTACACATATACTATGATTAAAACACAAAAGAAAAAAGAAGGAACAAAAATTTCTTTAATAAATTATTAAATTAAGAAGATAGAAAATGGAGAAAATCACCTTACAATGGTGAAAGGGGGACTAGTATTGAGGTAGTAGAATGAGACTAGTAGTGATAAATTTTAGGGATTTTTAATTTATTTAATATTTAACATATAAAAAGAGTAATTTCATAAATATCTCGAAGAGGGATGGATGGTTTCATTCTAAACTCGACTGATTGTTTTCAAAAATTAACCTGCTCTACCCCGACCCCTAACTTCAACAAAAAAACTTGACCCTATCAGGTCAAGTTCGGGTTTTTTTTGTCATTCTTATGACTAACTCATGTGATATATTAAAATAAGAAAAAAAAGCACTATTTTTCAAGTCACTTGCAAAAGAACTTTAAATAGTTGGGATAAATCATAAAAAAAAAATTTAAGATCCAAAATAAAATAAAGACATTAAAAATGTTATCTGATTGAGTAGTAATGTAGTCAATTATTTCAAATAGGTTCCAAATCAATTGGTTGGTAAGTATGGAGCCTAAATCATAGTTAAAAAAATTATTGCAAGTGACTTGAAAGAGTGTACTCTTTTTTTTTTTAAATATCTCACATGGGTTAGTCGATGTGTTATAAAGAGCTAAAATGAAATTTAAAAAATATATATATTTTAAAAATTTTAGAGTTAGGAGTAAATTGCTAGATTTTGTAAATGTTGGGGCCAAATTTATTAATTTTTTAGAGTTAGAACTAAAATGACAAATTTTATAAACATTAAGGGCTAATTTTTTTAATTTTTTATATTTAGGATCAAATTTATAGAATGTGTAAACATTAGAGGTTAATTTGATTATTAAACCAATAAAAAAAGTCCACATCAATTTAAAGTGATTAAAATATTTAATTTCAAAAATTTAATGACTAAATCAAAAAAATTAATAAAAAACCATATTAGCTCAATTTAATTTAATTATTTTATTTTTATTTTAAAGTAAATAAGAATAATTTTTTAGTATAGACTTAAAACTTAATATTTTTTATGAAAGGAAAAACTTAATATATACATTAAGGGCATTTTTATAAAATAATTTGAACAAAGCAGGGCAGGGGGGCCAGATTTACCTCAAACTAGACCCTGATCCTATTATTTTTCTAATTTCACCCGATTTGATCCACCCTAAATCTAAATTTTCAAAAAAAATAAAACCCAACCCTGACGGACCGAGCCGGGTTGTAACCGTGGGGTGTGTTTTTTACCATCTGCTCGCCCAAGGTATTGAAATGTAAAGCGTCCAATACCTAAGAGCAAGCCTTGTCTGTGCCTCAAATTCATAATTAAAAGACTAAGTTTTTCTACTGCCATTTAATTACCCCCCAAGAGTGTGATCCATGTTCACTGTCCCTCTTCCTCCCTTCCTTTTTTTTCTTTTTTTTGCTTTAGAATTGGCATCTTTTAAACTCACTTTTCCCCTTTATCCTTTAGCGGCAGATTCATTTCTACGGGTGTGGGTGTGAATAAGTTGATTCTCATCAATCTTCTAATCTTTTTGTCATCAACTGACCTAACCCGAGCCGTGTCATAGTAAGAGTAAGCCAAAATTAGCCTCTTTGAATACTCATAGGTTCTCCCAAACTTTTGGCACCCTCAAGTTCACCTCTAGATATTTGAACCCAAGTCATTACGTTTAAATTACCCTTTTTCTTTGCTCTTGAATTGTGCATTAATGCTACTAATAAATGGGACTTGTGAAGATGTGATAGAACTTTGGAGGAGTGCGAATTTGAGAGCCAATAATATGTCTTTCCATTTAGCTTACTGAAGCTTCATATTCATTTTCATGGCTACCAAACAGCATTAATTCCATCTCCCAGTAATTCCTTGTCACATTGCAATAACCCAGTGATTAGTTGATTATCCCAACTCATGAAGTAAATGAATCAAAAGCCAGTTGTCTCTTTCCAACCACATATATTAGTTCCATGTATGTGTGTGTGTGTGTGCGCGCGCATCAATTGTTATTATATGTCTTATGAAAACTGAAATTTGAACAAGATTTCCACCAGATAATAGCAGCAAATGTGATTACAATGGCCCCATGTTTGAGGATCAGGAGGAGCTTGTCAAAAACCAACAAATAATCAGTTTTTTTTTTTTTTTTTTGTTTTCCTTTTTGAGGATCATAAGTGGGACATTTAACAATAATTCCGTCATCATTACAATAAAGGGAAGCTAAGCATTTGTAATGCCAAGTGGGGCTGCTTGATTTTGATATATTCTTTACATGAAAGATTCAGACAAAAGCCAAGTTGAGATATGTTCCCTCTTGGATTTTTGCTGTCAGATAAGATTCTCCAAAGTTAATGTCATTACAGCAATGGTTACTATTACAAAACAAAGAAAAAAAAAAGGTAAAACAATTATATAGTTGATGAAAAACAGTGTTATTTCAGACGATAAAATTTCATCAATGACTAAATATCATCATCATTATTATTTTATATGAATGAGCACTACTTTTTTACTTAATGGACATATATATTATATGTGTGTGTGTGTGCGCGCGCGCATATCTTCTTCAGCCATTGGGAGGGTGAAGCTTTAAATGGGCCCAGAGCTGGCATGAAGAAGGTAGATAGATAGAGACACCTCAAAAGAGCACCCACCTTGCTCAAATCGCTTTTCCCCATTCACAAAGCAGGTAGCTGTGAAGGATGGGCACATGAGATGGAAAAGAATGAGAATGAAGCTCGTTTCATGTTATCACAAAATTTCCCATGTATGGGGTTGGCATCAGCTATGGATTTTTCTTTCCAAGAAAAAGAGAGAGCAGTAATAGAGCCCTCTTTTCATGAAAAAGGGACATATATGGCATGGATTTTTCTTTTGAGGTGGAAAATAAAAAAGCAGATAGATATCCCTGCTGCTTTTACTTTTAAGTCCACTCTTCAAATACTTCATCTTCATCTTCCATTAAAGCTGAAACACAATATTGGTGCAGTAACTTAATAGTTGGTCCCAGCACTGCAGTGCAAGCAAGGAGATGAGATAGAGAGATATGGGAATAACCCTCCATCCCTGCAACCTATCCATTCAATAATTATAATTTCATACACAGATCTTTCAACAAACATTGTAATGTTATACTAATAATCACCATCTTTTTACTCACAGTTCTTTGCTGCTGCAGGCACATGTTTCCAACTCAAAAACTGAAACATCTCACTACCTCTAGTATTCAGATACTCACAAAATGAAGACTATGTCTGCGTTTTCACTTTATATCCATTTCTGGTCCAACCTATGGTTGAAGAGATTTATGGTGCTGTCAGGTTGTCATGACAGGCGTCATCAAACTCATCACAATTTGCTTCTCACGCTGCAAGTTTCTTTACTTTTGTTTGGACATACAAACATACATACTTACATATACATATACATATACATATACATATACATATACATATCGGCATTTCTCAGAAGTCTATCCATTGATTTCTCATATTCTTTTACCTTTTTTTTTTTTTTGTGTGCTACATTTGCATGGACCTCTAAAACATGGTGTTCTAGGGATATATTTATACTATCTAAAGTCAAATATACCATAGTTTAGAAGAATATTCAAACACCATTTCTTCTGAGATTGGTGAGAATTAATTAACATGTCCTAATCAGAGGAGCTAATTATATATAGGTTCTGATGTTTTATGTAGAAACTAGCAAGATCCCCAGATGTTCAACCAATCCAAAGAATCAAAAGATAGTACAGTAAGAAATTGAATGTTTTAAACTCAATATACTTTTGAGCCTAAAAGAGCCTTACTTTTGAATCGTTCTCAAAGTTTTGAGACCAAAAAATACAATAACATGATAATTATAGGAAGCATTAGTTACTATATATCCCCACATGTTTCCATTGATAATTATATAAAAAGACTTATTAGAAGAAAACAAAAATGGGACTACATGGCCATCAATTGATGAAAAGCAATAGAACAATTGAGCAATTTTTAAAATTGAATGAAACTGCAATTCCATCATCATCATCCATCTCTCATTCAAAGCAATAAAGACCTTTCTTTGATTAAAGCTAAAGGGCATTTTTGTCATATGAATAAAGGAAGAGAGCATCAGCTTTACTTTTTTTTCCCTCCCCTAGTCTTAACTCTCAGCTTTAAAAGTCTGTAATCCAATTTTAAATTTTCATTCCAATTTCCATGAATTCATGGTTTAAAAAACCATGGCTAACAGCTTTGACTTCTTTGAGAGAAAAGAGAAGAGCCAAAAAGGAGAGGCTCACATTCTTTCTTGTATATGAAGACTCTTTGTAAGAAAATGTTGGATTCCGTAAGCCTATACAGGCTTAAAGTTTCTCAGATTCACTTCACTTTTCCCTCCTTTCCTAGAAAATCTTTTATCCTTTGAACGTTTAAAATCTTTTGGCCTTAGCTTCTTCAAACTCACTCATCTTGGAACATACTATTTGCGTAGAAAACATGGTCCCTCTCGTTGTTTTGACACTCTTCTCTCTTCTAAGCACCACTTGTTCAACTTCATTAGTTAATGACTTTCATGTCTTGGTCAAGCTCAAGAAAGGGTTTCAGTTCCCTGAACCTCTCTTAAGCTCGTGGATTTCTTCAAACCCAAGTTCCGTTTGTTCTTGGGCTGGAATAGAATGCGCCTGGGGGCGAGTTGTTTCATTGAACTTGACAGATATGAATATGTGCGGCTCTGTTTCACCTCAGATTTCGAGACTTGATAGGCTAACCAACCTCTCTCTTGCAGGTAACAACTTCACTGGCAGCATTGAGATGGCAAATTTAAGTGACCTTCGATTTCTTAACATTTCAAACAACCAGTTCAATGGTCACCTGGATTGGAACTATGCAAGTATCAGCAATCTGGAAGTACTTGATGCTTATAATAATAACTTCACTGCTTTACTGCCACTTGGGATTGTTGGCTTGAAGAGGCTCAAGTACTTGGACCTTGGTGGAAATTATTTCTATGGCAAAATTCCACCAAGCTATGGAACACTAGTGGGATTGGAGTATCTTTCGTTAGCCGGAAATGATCTTGAGGGAAAAATCCCTGGTGAGTTAGGCAAGCTCATAAAGCTGAGAGAGATTTACTTGGGGTATTACAATGTTTTCGAAGGCAGTATCCCTTTGGAGTTGGGTAATTTGGTAAATTTAGTTCACATGGATCTCTCAAGTTGTGAACTGGAAGGTCCAATTCCTCAGGAGTTGGGAGTTGCTTGATACTCTGTATCTGCATCTCAATCAACTCTCCGGTCCAATTCCTAAGCAGTTAGGCAACTTGACAAACTTGGTGAATCTTGATCTCTCCCACAATGCACTCACTGGAGAAATCCCATCTGAGTTGGTCAATCTTAAGCAGCTTAGGCTTTTCAATCTCTTTATGAACAGATTACATGGGTCTATTCCAGACTATGTAGCCGACTTGCCTAATTTGGAAACTCTGGGCCTTTGGATGAACAACTTTACTGGTGTGATACCCGAGAATCTTGGTCAAAATGGGAAGCTGCAATTGCTCGATTTGTCCTCCAACAAGCTAACCGGTACGATCCCACGAGACTTGTGTGCTTCAAATCAGTTAAGGGTATTAGTTCTCATGAAAAATTTCCTTTTTGGGACCATTCCTGAAGGCCTGGAGAGATGTTATAGTCTCAGTAGAGTAAGGCTGGGGCAGAATTACTTGAATGGTAGTATTCCAAAAGGATTCATCTACCTGCCTGAGCTAAACTTAGTAGAGTTGCAGAACAATTACCTTACGGGAATATTATCCGAAAATAGGAATAGCTCCTTGAAACCTGTTAAGCTAGGCCAGCTTAATTTGTCAAACAATCTCCTTTCTGGTCCACTGCCATATTCATTTTCCAACTTCACTTCTCTTGAAATCCTTCTACTCGGTGGAAATCAGTTCTCAGGTCCAATATCAGCTTCTCTAGGTGAACTCAGGCAAGTACTGAAGCTTGATCTTAGTAGAAATTTACTTTCTGGGATTATTCCACCAGTAATTGGAAATTGTGTCCATCTAACGTACCTTGATATGAGCCGGAATAACCTTTCAGGCTCAATTCCACCTGAGATTTCCAATGTCCATATCCTGAGTTACTTGAATGTATCGAGGAACCATTTTAGTCAAGCCATACCAAGAAGCATTGGTTCAATGAAAAGCCTTACGGTTGCTGATTTTTCTTTCAACGATTTCTCTGGGGAGCTGCCAGAATCCGGTCAATTTGCCGTCTTTAACGCTTCATCTTTTGCAGGGAATCCTCGACTTTGTGGTTCTCTCCTGAAAAATCCCTGCAATTTCTCTGCCATTACAAGGACCCCCAGAAAGGCCCCTAGGAACTTTAAGTTAATCTTCACACTAGGCCTGTTAATATGCTCTCTAATATTTGCCACTGCCGCCATAATCAAGGCCAAGCCATTCAAGAAAAATGGTACGGATTCTTGGAAGATGACAACATTCCAAAAGCTGGAATTTACAGCTGCTGACATCCTTGAATGTATTAAAGATGGAAATGTGATTGGAAGAGGAGGTGCAGGGATTGTTTATCATGGAAAAATGCCTAATGGTACAGAAATTGCAGTAAAAAAACTTCTTGGCTTTGGCACTAGTAACCATGATCACGGTTTCAGAGCAGAAATCCAGACACTTGGAAACATTAGACATAGAAACATTGTCAGGTTGCTAGTATTTTGCTCCAACAAAGAAACCAATCTCTTGGTTTATGAATACATGAGCAATGGAAGCCTTGGAGAAGTTTTACATGGGAAAAACGGTGCATTCTTGGGATGGAACTTGAGGTGCAAAATTGCAGCCGAAGCAGCAAAAGGCCTGTGCTATCTTCACCATGATTGCTCACCATTAATTGTTCATCGAGACGTAAAATCAAACAACATTTTGCTCAATTCAACCTTTGAAGCACACGTTGCTGATTTTGGATTGGCCAAGTTTTTGATCGATGGGGCTGCATCAGAGTGCATGTCAGCTATTGCAGGCTCCTATGGCTACATTGCTCCTGGTATGCATACAACAAAAGTTTTCTCCATATTTACAATTTATTCTCTTGTTGGCTTGTCAAACTGTGAAATTTGTATTCATCTAAGTTGGTAGCTTGTTCCTATGAAATTTTTGTATTAATCTATTATCAGTTGATTTACGATGAGATACCAACATAATTTGGAACATTAGATACTTTTTTTCCCCAAATATTAATGTTACTTTTGTTCTGTTGTAGAATATGCATACACACTGAGAGTGGACGAGAAAAGTGATGTGTATAGTTTTGGAGTGGTACTTTTAGAGTTGATCACTGGCCGAAGGCCAGTGGGTGGATTCAGTGAAGGTGTAGATATTGTCCAATGGGTAAAAGGAGTGACAAAATGTCGAAGAGAAGTTATTGGAATTGTTGATCCAAGGCTAACAAGTGTGCCCAAAGATGAAGCAATACTCTTATTGTTCATTGCAATGCTATGTGTACAAGAAAATAGCATCGAACGTCCCACCATGCGAGAGGTGGTTCAAATGCTATCGGAGTTCCCTCGACATTCTCTCAAGTACCAATCTTCATCTTCATTCATTCAGTATCAACAGAAAAATCTTGAAGAAAATCAGAAAAGTTAGGTATTTGAGTTCAATGAACTTGAAACCTTCTTTTCTTTCAAATTTAGGGTTTTATGGCGTTTTAATTGTTTGTTATAGTTTTCC
This sequence comes from Gossypium arboreum, assembly GCF_025698485.1. Lineage (NCBI taxonomy): Eukaryota > Viridiplantae > Streptophyta > Magnoliopsida > Malvales > Malvaceae > Gossypium > Gossypium arboreum. Next base: position 8,345,508 of record NC_069081.1, read on the forward strand.
ATTTGCAAAATGTATATTATAGATATTTGTCTCATAAGCTTTCAACTTTAGATTTAAGGATAAAAGATTTGGTGACACGACATACAGAATTAGACACAATATAAAAGGTTGTCCTTTCTAAGGGGTGGCCTATAGCTAGAGGAAGCGTCAAATCCTAAAAACAGCGCCATTTATGTAATGCATTTAACACCCCCCCCCCCCTTTTTTGTATTATATGTTATGTATGCATGCTCGTACATTTTGCCTAACAACTTCCATAATCATTCAGACAAACAGATTTGTTGCAATTTTACAATAATTTCAGTTCCAATGATATTAATAATGAAGGGCATTCCTTCAACGATTCAAGTTCCACAGGTTCAACATGCAAAATTAAAAATACTTACAAATAGAATCAGCTTAAAGCCACATTCAACATAAAGGTGGGTGAAGAAGTCCATTAAGCATCATCCTCTTCTGGTTCTGCAGCCTGATAAAAAAAAGAGAAAAGAAAGAAGCTTTATTCAAGATATTGGCAGAACTGCATTTGCATAATCTAAGCCTTGATAAATAACCAGACTGACAAACCATCATTGTGCAAAGATTTCAAAGGGCCAATATGCGATGACAAAAACTAGTTTTCCTTGGGTCATTGACAAGTTAACAAAAGCAAAACTGAACGGACTAGTAATAGGTCATAGTATCCATGGAAGGCAAGAAACAGGACAGTAGAATCTCAAAAAATAAACAGTTTTTCTATGTCATATATCGAAACTTCCACGTTATATGTGTTAATAATACTAAAATGAATTTACAAATCAAACTACATATGCATGAAAAGCTACTTCCAAAGTGTGCTATTCTACAACAATTTTTGTTTTCAAGAATTGAGATATGGTCCCTAGGTTTTTTGAAATTTAATTTTCTATCAATTAACCATAGATACTCTGCAGACTATAACTACAGCACCAACAAATTAGTGTTTTCATTAGAACTCGGTGCATTTCCAATTCTAAGCTAATTAGTTAACATACGCAATAGAAGGTCATTCCTATTAAATATGTACAGGACAAATAAGGAGAAAAAGAAACCTTCAAAAGAATTAGAAAAAAACAAAAAACTAACACACAGATCCACGTCGTGTAGCAGCTTTGAGTGCTAGGGACATTTGGGATTATCATGAAACTGAAATGCAAACAGCATAACAGTAGACATAAAACAGAAATCAACTACCACTGAACAAATGTAGACCAGAAGATTACCTGTTCGAGACCCAAAGTATTTGAAGATCCACCAACCTTCTTGAGAAACTTCTCCATGCTTGAAGTCATCCTAGCTATATGGTTTTCCATACGTGCATATTTTTCCTCCATAGCCTCCATTTTCACTACCATCTTGCGCACCTTTTCATCTGCCGACTTTTTGGCCTCAGAAGCCATTCTCACCAGGTCATCACGGCTAGATATCGGACCAAAAAGATCAGTACAAGTGGAACGCATTCTATAAGGTCGCACACGGTTATGGTTTTCTTCTCCCATAACTCGACACAAAGTGTCATTTGACTCATCACTACATTGTGAGGTAGTCTCTTTCTTAGCTTCCTGTTCACGGATCTTTGACTGCAAAGAGAAACCCAATTGTTTAGCTTGCAAAATTTATCAGATAGAGGGTAGATGCACATATATTTACATATAACCCCACATCTAAAAAAAGTACAGTCGAGTTAAATCTACATACAATTAATTCTGCTGCAGTCTCATCAACAGGCTGTCCATTCTTGCGTGTATGTGTTAAGATATAAAGCTCAGCTCTAGTTGGCTCCTTCCCATCAGGCCTTTTGTTTCGCTATTTGAACAACAGCAAAATTTCTTTCAATACGCCTTCCAAAACAAACTATGCAACACGCATGTAACTATTATTTCAGAAACACAAGAAATTACCTCCTCCTCAAGTATCCTTGCATAACTCTTAGTCCCTGAAGAATGTCCACTCCTCTGTTTTAAACGGTTAGCCCTATTCGTAGCACAATGTTTCTACCAATGGAAAATACAGATAACATTTTTCACATTTTTAAAGTTAAGTACCAACAAAATTTACACCACAATAAAGGAACTTGAATTTACAATCACTGCTTCGTAAATACCTTTGTGTCATCAGAGCTCCAATATGAGATAAGGCTTGGCCATTGGTCAGGAACAACCCTTGGGTCAAGTACCTTCAAGCGCTCTTCATCTGTTTTAAGAGAATCATAATATGTTGCCTTTAGATCTGCCTTCCAATTCCTCCATTTTGTAGCAATAGACTGCATGACCCAGGACTTGCCACTTGGATCAAGGGCAAACTTTGTCTATAGCACATGGAAGAGGCAAAATGTCACTACAAAAGGAAAGCAATATGACACAAAAGGAATAAGTAAACGTTTTATCATGCCTGAACATATTCCCACATTTCCTCTTTGTAAGAATCTGGCATTGCTCTCCAGTGAACAAAATTAAGGGGTGCCTTGTGTCCATTCCGTGCTATAGTGCCCAGGAAGCTGCTTAGCTTGGATGACTCAGGACCAACAGGCTGTCCAAACTTGTTGAAATGAACAAAAATCCGCTCACCATCTGCCAAGTCATTCAAGAAGCGGCAGCGAGTGGGACCTCTTCCTCTCTTCTTCTTTGTTATGCGCTGTGGATGTTCCGGGCTCTGTGGAGTCTGATCAGGCTGGAGATTGACAGAGGCCACTTGGTCCTGATTTGCTTTGTTAGATTTGTTGGTTGTGGGGCGGGCAGAATACTCAAGTGCACATCTAATACCCCTCAAGGCAGAATCTGTAAGTGACATGTGTGAATATTCTGCAAAGAGGGGGGAAACAGACGCACCATCCAAAATGAAAAGCTAATATAAAAATTTATATCAAGACTGAAAACATCAATGCACTTGCACAGAGGAAAATAGAATTTGACATTACATAAGCATCATAATAGCTAATGCAACTTAACAAGTCAATAAAGACTAATATTGACGATCATGTTTAGCATTTATTTATTTTCATTACTGCTTTTATGCAGGTGCAGATGGTTAAATTGTCAAACTGGATAGAAGATAAAGCCAACCATATAATGTTATATAAATACAGGGGAAGTAGATGGTTCATAGAGTGACAAAGAAATAGCATATAGATGGTACCAATATCTAAATTATCTTGCAGCTGGGATGACTGAGGCTGGCAATGGCTTGCCTTTGGATGCAGTTGCTGAGGTTCACTAGATTCACTACGGCTCAACGGGGACTGTTGGGGATGTGATTGGCCAAGTACAGCCATGGAATCCACAGGATATAAGGGAACATAACCACTGGATCTTGTATAATCTGCTTGAGGTGGCAAGTGCAATTTTACTAGCGAAGTAAAAGAATGTGAATAAATAATGGTTGAAGTTCCTCTACCATGGACTTTACATGTCATTGAAACATGTACCGCAAATCCTTTGGGGGGAAAAACTTGAGTGTAAAGAGACAAATAAATGAAGAATCTAATATTTCAAGTAATGAAGAAATGAAGCATGCTTCTGAACTCTGACCTAGAAGGATGGATTATTAAAATAAACAAAATAAAGAATCACTGAGAATGTAGTGTCCTAATTACAAGATCATTCAGGATTAGAAGTTCTGAATTACTGTATTCACTTACCACCATTTACAACAGCTTGCAATTGTGTCTGGGAATGGCCAGGTGGCCCACCATGAATGGAGGCAACAGGATTCATAGACGAGTTCTTTCTGTGTTTCGACATAGATGCATGTTTTTTGTGTTTTGGGGCTATGTCTGCAGGAAGATGAAAATATGAACATAGTACAGTGAAAATGGCAAAGGAGATAAATAGAAATGGAAAAAGCTATACAGTATTTGTCACAAATGAAAACTAAATAAATGGAAATAAAGTATATAAACAAATGAACAAAGAGGACTAAATGTCAGGGTAATGCAAAAACAATGCATGCTTCCTAACTCAGAACCTGCTGTAATAATGGATTCTCACAGAACAAAATAAATAACCATTTGAGCATGTACTGACTATAAGTTAAAAAGCGGTACAAAGATTATTGAACTGCTGTGCTTGCTTACCACCATCTGCAGCATCATGCAATTGAGAGGGTTGTAGTGGGCTGATGCTCTGCCGCTGCCGCAGAAAATACGGTTGCTTGTTGCTTAACTGCGGCTGTTGTGCATGAGAATCACTGGGTGCACCACCACATATTGAAGCAGCAGGAGCCATAGCTGCATTCTTTTTGTGTTTTGATAAAGGTTCATGCTTTTTGTGTTTTGGGGCAATTTCTTTATGTGGTTGCAAATGCGAATATCCTACAAATTCATTATTGGTGTCAAAGAGAAATGAAAATAGCTAGATGGTAGTTGTCAGATACTGACGGCTGATCAATTAAGATAAAAAGAGTACAATTTAGATTCTTTCAAAAATATTAACATGAGTTAGTGTGTTCCACATGCAAGATTGGTATACTTAAAAAAAATAAACCAAGTCAATTACAAGTATAACATCAAAACAGAAAACCATTAGCAGATTTGAGGCATGATAAATGGTTTCATTATATATTATGCTAACCATTTCTGCGAACTGAAAACACAATAACATAATCGCTTCTTCACAATTTTATTATCTTTTTTCGCTACATACAAAGATTGAAAGAAAGCATTTATTGGACTACATGAAGAACTGTTCAGTTTCCAATTTTTGCCTTAATGATTTTTTAAATAAAAGGTAAGCAATTCAAACTTAGCACTTTTTGAAGGGGCATGGTTAGAAATTGAAAAAAGATTAGTATTGAGCAGGCCGAGAGGGAAGATAGACAATAAAAAGTTAAAACACTTATCCAAGAAAAGATTGACAGAAATGATGAATATATTACCTGCATTGTTACAGCCTGTGCAAGCTTGTAATTGGGAGAATTGGGACTGGTTGGTGCTAGGCTGTGGATGCTGTGACTGACAATGTTGATGATAACTCACTGGGGGCAAATGGGAGAACTGTGGCCATGAAGTGCTTGGTGTAGTTTGTGGTAATTGATGAGGTTGGCTATAGCTGAATGGAGGCATGTATCCATATGGCTGACTAAAACCCAATTGATCCTGCTGCATCTGACTGGCACCTCCTACTGCACTGCTTACCTGATAGAAGGGCTCAAGCCCACTATGCCTTGTAGCATAGTCTGTGGTAGATGGTTTGTACGAAGTTCCCACTGAATAAATAAAATTGAAATACGAATCCATAAATGCCAAAACAAAATCCTCAAAATGCATTTGTAATTGGATTTGAGAATCCAAGACAAATCTCAGATTTATTACTCTATTCATACAGCATGGCATTTGAATTAGATGTCTCAACATTGTGCATATAAATAAATCTTCATTTCTCAACATTAACCTACCAATTGAATAAGCACCTTGCAATTTGCATTACATTTTATTGCTAGTCTGCTATCATTTCATAATTCACTAATGAGAAGTTTAATGTCTTATTGTAATAGATGAATATATTTTTTGGAACTTTCTAGATGGTATCTACTTGAGCTCCCCTAATTATATATATGTACACATTTTTTGGAACTTTCTAGATGTCAGTAAGCCCTGAAATTAACTCAATATGTATATCGGGATTGCTATTTATTTGGACACTGACTGAACTAGTTAGTTGATCAAGAAAGGTAAAATATCAAAAAAAATGAAGTAGCCGATATAACAGGAAATCTCTTTTCATGAAGCATCTGAAGCTTGTGTAATAGTTTTGCATCTCTAGCATAAAGGGCTTGATAAATTTTAGAGAAAACCATCCGAATGTAAGAAACAATTAATAATAAAGGACCCATACCATTAATCTGTCTTGATTGTTTGATGCTCAAGCCAGCAGCTGTCCAATACTTCATGAACTTTTTCTTCACTCGTTTCATTAGATATACTATATACTCTCCTTTCTTGTTGCACTTGCAGCAGTTCTCCCAAATGTATTGTACATCATTAAACACGTCTTCTGAGTTCAAGTACTTTATGCTACTTTCTAAATTACTACATATCATACCAAAATCCATTGGAGTATCTATTACAGCATAGTAATCCTGTTTCCAGTAAACAAAAACCGAAAAGGGAGGAGGGAGGAGAGAAAGGAAGTTAGTGAGATTAATCAATATCATTGATCAGAGTGGACATGCATTCAAAGGTGCACTGTGCCAACAAAAATGATAACCATACAAGTGAATCTTTTATTTTATACTTAAGGCAACATGAGTGAATAATGTGAGTCAGTAACTTGTATATCATTTTTAATGCTAGCTAAGGGAATATCAAACAAAAAATATAAAGAGACAAGACAAGCAAGCAGGCCTTCAACTTAGGCTAGATTCAATTGCTGACCCTAGGAGAATCATTCAACACATAGCATGGGGTTATTAAAGATAATTTGGCATTACATTCACAACTTTCAAGGTATCATATACTTACAGGTTTCCCTGAAGCAACAGGATCTACAGGAACATTGAATGGTTGAGCCTCATCCATCTTCATAATTTTCTTTATCACCTAATAAGTTGAGAAAAATGACAGTAAGTACAAAATGCATAAAACCTCAAAAGCAGATCAGTAACAACAGGCATTGTTCCATTAGCAATTTGTAACTACATTTTATTTCCTTCTCAAATGCCTGAAGTTTGGTACTGATAAGGATTGTCAGCATACCTCCAATGCAGCTTCCAGTTCTTTCTTATTGTAGCGAGGATCCTGCTGAGGCATCTTAAATTCGTCTTGCCTTTTACCAGAAGACCGCAATAACTTAGATGACTTAACATCATCTTTCCTCCCTTTCTTTGGCAATTTACTTGCTTTCTGCTTTCCATTACCATGTCCTTTAGTTGATTTCCTAGATCTCCTATCAATTGATTGAGAGTCACCAGAGCTACTATCTTCAGCACTAAATGACTCATCACTGTCACTAGAAGTGGACGATGATGATGAATTTCTCTTGGCATCATCAGGGTCAGAATCACACTTATCAATTACTTCCAAATCGTTAGAGTCTGCAGACACAGAGTCTTCTTTGTTAATTTTGTTAATAGAAGTTAAAAATGCTTCCTTGTTTTGGTTCACTGCCTTTTCACTTTGGTTCGTTGCTTTTCCATTTCTGGCCACTGCAGCTGATTTTCTGGCTGGGGATTTCTTGCATGCTCGTTTTCGCTTGGTCCTCATTCTCTTTCAACAAATTAAAAGCTTCAGAAACTCTCTTTTACGCAAAAGATCGTTACAGAAATCAGATTACTTCAAATTCCAGCTCATGGTTGTAAACTAGAAAACCAACACTACAATCAACAAGATAATAGGAAAATATTAAACTAGAGCAAAATTTGATTAAAAATTAAATTATTCTAAAATATTAAAACTGTAAAAAAAACACACACACAGAAACCCAAATCTTTCGATAGCACTAGTTTCTCGCTAATATTGTCCTTAAACTAAATAACCGAGCGATCACAGTGATTATTTAGGTTTAGATTGAATTGAGAGAGTAGTTACCTTTGTCTTATGAAATTCAAGTCGAACTGAGGTGGGAGGAATGAGCTAATATTTTGGGAGAAATCGTCTGCCCCAAACTTGAAGGGTAAGCGAGAGTAGAGTTCAGCTTATAACCGTGACGATCATCGATTAACGGCGCCGCTAAAAGTGGAAGAAACCAATAAATCTGCATAAGCCTTCAGCGACACTTTCAGAGCTATTATTTCTATACCAATAGACAAAAATCCTACGGTCGTCATTGACTCTTTCAGTTTTCTAACGTCACTTCTTTTAGTGACAACTTCTATACCCAAAGTGGAATTCATCGTGACTCAAGCGAGTATTCTAGGCTTGAAGTACTGTCTAAAAAAAGAATAAAAAGGGGATTTGAGTAGAAATATAGAGTAAAAAATATATTTGGGTAAAATGTAAGATTCGTCTTTTAAACAGAGTAGGCTTTGAGTATAATTTTTTAGCTTAAGCTTGGCTTGATTCGTGTCACTTGTATATTATATATTTTAAATTTTTTATATAAAAACTAATTTAAAAAAGATATTATAGTCGAGTTGAGTTAGGTCCGGTTTTAATATTTTTAATATAGATTGAGTTTAGATAAAATTTTAGGCCTATTTTTTAGATAGAGCTCGGGTCTAAAATTCTGCATTGGCCTAACTTGTACCCAACCTGGCTCGACCCATAATCAAGTCTACCCACGAATTGGAGAAAGGGTGAAGTGGGAAAAAAATAGTGACATTAGGGGAAATTTCAAATTTGATCCAATAATTTGATTTGTAAATTTTGATTTTGTGCAATTATGAACTTAAAATTTTGATTGTCAAATATGCATATGAGACTTTACTTTTTAATTTATTTGTAATATTTTAATAAATAAATTATTTATTTCCATATTGTATATAGTTTATTTGTGTATGCGTATTTAAATGTATAATGGTGTTATATGGTATTTTTTTTAAGGTTTTCATAAACCAAATCGACGATTGAACCGCCAGTGTAACTTCTCCTACCCACATTGATGATTGGTACGGATAGAAAATGTTACCACAACAAAAGAACAACACTCAAAACTTAAAACTCTCAAAATATCATTCATTAAAATAATTACAAAAATTCAATAAATCAAGTTTAAGACGATTAGATGGCTTTAATCAGAGTCGAAAGGGACCAAAACGGTGCCTTGGCCTAAATCTAGAGTAGAGATTTCAATACATTTGGGAGGTACTAAAGATTTTGAGCCATTGACTTGGATGTTCAACTATATCCAAGCCATGTACCAATATTTGGAACCTATATAGCTAAAATTGAGTTCAATATTTCGATACCAAAAAGGAATATATTGAAACTTTGAAGTAAAGGACGAAAAATTCAAGTTTAAAACATTGCAGAATCATTCCAAAACACTTATTTCTCAAGTAAATATATAACATACTCAAAAGTTCTTATAAAACCATGCAAAAATCATGCTCAAAACACGTCATAGCATCAAATTTTCCTAACCAAACATCATGGCAACTCACAGTAAAACACATTCATACATCAAAGCAAATAATGACCAACGATAAATTAAAAACTAAGCATACGCATACCACAAAAACATCAATAACATAACATCCAATATCAAGGCTATAGTAACATGAAACTAACATATATGCATACAACAGAATGAGTTGCCAAGTACATGTAACACCCCATACCCGACTCGGGCGCTGAGTTTGAGCTACGAGATGTCACATTCATGGTTACGATTCAATTTAACCTTATAAACATGCTATTAATCATAATACTCATTCACAATATGTTATACCTTTATTTTTTGGGTCCTTTACGAGCTTACGAAAGTTTTTAAAGTGACTCGGGGTCAAATAAGGACCAAACTGTAAAAATTTCAAAATATCGAGTTGATGTCACGACTTCGGAGGATCCTTGTCACTGATAAACCGTAGTTTATACATATTTCTATCCTATGCTTAGCACATTTTATGGATGATTTTTCCTTAGATTTGGTGAATTCGATGCTCCTAATGCCTTAATTTTATGTTTTATACTTAGGTGAGCATAGGAGAGTGAAAGGAACGAGAAACGGGCCAAAAATGAAGAAAATGGGCCAACGTACGAAATTAACGCGGCCTGGACTTCCTCACATGGACAGAGCATACGGCCGTGTCAATTTGGCAGAATCGAAGCACGACTCACACGGGTAGACCACATGCCCGTGCCTATTTAACAGGCTTGACCACAGCCTGAAGTAATCGCACACGGGCATGTCCCTGTCAAGCCCAAGCAAAGTCCTATTCGGAAAAGGCCACTTTTGAGGGCTCTTAGGCATTCCAATGCCTATAAATACACCCTAAAGGAGAAAGACAAGGGGGGACGCACAAGAGGAAGCAAGGAATTGCTCGAGGAAAGCCGATTGATCTATCTTAGAAGCCGGATTCACCATCAATACTGAAGATCTCCCTTCAAATTCCCTCAGGAGTTTTGGGTTTTCTTATGTTTTGTTATTTTTATTCTTTTGAGATGTTTTCTTTCATTAGTATGAACAAAAACCCCTAATTACCTAAGGGGAATGAAACCTAAGACGGATCTTGTTATTATTATTTGAATTGTATGATAAATATTTAACTTGTTATTAATTATGTGTTCTTAATTCTTGTTTTGATATTCCAGGATATTGATTCAAGTTAAGCTCTTATTCAGAGGAGGAATAGACCCTGTCTAATAGTACATTTGTCATAATTAAGCGGAGTTGATTGCGCGCCTAGAGATAGGGTGACAAGATTTTGCTGGATTAGGGTGAAACCTAATAAGGGGATCCATAGATCGAGTTAATGCAACCCTAGGAGTTAATTAGAAAGAGATTTCAATTATTTAATGTTAGTCTCTCGAGAGATAATAATATAACTTAGAGATTTTTACGGATCAAGTCAAATGAAAAAATCGTCCGATTCATAGTCAAATAACAAGTGAAGTCTAAGTGGATTTTTCCTTAGGTATTGTCTTAATTGAATCGTTTTTCCAAAAGTAATTCCCCAATTCTATTTTCTGTGAATTCTTAGTTTAGTTAATTAGTTAGTTAAAACAAACCCCATTATTCTTAGCCTAGATAATAAAAAGACAGTCCTTACTAGTACTTTTAGTTCCTTTGGGTTCGATAATCAGGTCTTGCTAAAGCTATACTACTGTTCGATAGGTGCACTTGCCTTCATCGTGATAATAGTTAGTTTCAAGAACGATTCAATATAAATATTTAAAACCTGTCACGAATATCACGTATCAAGTTTTTGGCACCGTTGCAGGGGAAATAAGATATTAAGAACACTCGATTTTTATTACTTTAGCCATTTTACTTTTATTGCAATTTAAATTTTTATTTTCTTTTCTAACTCTTCAATTATTTTCTTCTGACAGGTTTTTCTAGTTGACTATTACTGTTTGATACTGAGATCGATCGCACAGTTTGCAGAAACCGAAGAGAAATAAGGCGAAGCTTATGTTACACAGAAGAGCAAGAGGAAGATACTTCAACCACTACCAAAGAGATGGCTGAAAACCAAGAAAATCCACTACCTCCTGCGATTGCTGTTAATCAAAATCCTACTCCGTGCACTATATATGATTATGCTAAACCTTCTTTAACAGGAACTGAATCAAGCATAGTTAGACCTGCTGTAGCTGCAAATACTTTTGAATTGAAACCTAACACAATTCAAATGATGCAACAATTTGTTCAGTTTGATGGTTTGCATGACAAAGATCCCAATGCTCACTTAGCAAACTTTTTGGAATTATGCGATACATTTAAAATTAATGATGTTTCTGATGACGCCATTCGCCTTCGGTTATTCTCTTTTTCTTTGAGAAACAAAGCTAAACAGTGGTTGAACTAGTTACCACGAGGGTCAATTACTACTTGGGAACAAATGACCGAAAAGTTTCTATTAAAATATTTTCCGCCGGCTAAAACGGCTAAATTACATAATGATATCTCTTCTTTTGTGCAGTTGGATTTAGAACTACTCTACGATGCATGGGAGAGATACAAAGACCTGTTGAGAAGATGCCCTCACCATGGGTTACCACTCTGGCTACAGGTTCAAACCTTTCATAATGGCCTGAATCTTTCAACTCGACAAATGGTTGACGCAGCTGCTGGCAGAACCATCTATAATAAAACACCTGAAGATGCCTATGAATTTATAGAGGAGATGTCACTGAATAACTATCAGTGACAAGTTATGAGGACAAAGCCAACGAAAATAGCTGGTGTTTATAACGTCAATTAGGTAACCATGCTCTCTAATCAGGTAGAACTCTTGAATAAGAAAATTGATGGTTTTCTTAGTTTTTCATAGGTTAACCTAGTAATGCAGTGCGAAGCAAGTGGAGGTGGATCGAACAGTTCAAAATACCCACCTTATGGCTACAACATGGAGAACGAGCAGTTAAATTACATGGGTAATAATCCTCGATCTCAAAACAATCCTTATAGCAAAACTTACAATGCAGGTTGGAGGAACCACCCAAATTTTTCATGGGAAGGCCAAGGAAATCAGAAACCACCACCCTCTCTAAGCTTTCAGCAACCACCATACTAGTAAGAGAAAAAGCCGAACCTTGAGGAGATGCTAACCAAATTCATCTCGGTGTTAGAGACTCATTTTCAGAATACCGAAACGGCACTCAAAAATTAACAAGCATCAATCCAAGGGCTCGAAACTCAGATTGGACAACTCGCTAAGTTAATTTCCGAACGACCACAAGATAGCCTGCCAAGCAACACTAAATCTAACCCAAGGGAGCAACCCAACGCCATTGCCATTCAAGATGAGGAAGGGTTCGTGGCAAAACCAAGGCTAGAACTGGTGGTAAGCGAAAGTAAGAATGAGGTAGGCCAAAACGAACAAAATTGGTAAATCCAGAATATAAATCTCGTGTGCCATACCCCAATGCGACAAGGAAAGACCGCTCAGACGAACAATTTGATAAATTCCTTAAACTTTTAAAGAAATTACATATTAACTTACCATTTATTGAAGCACTTTCGCAGATGCCGAACGCAGTCAAATTTTTAAAGGAGCTTTTAGGAAATAAACGAAAGTTAGATGAAATGTCGCATGTGGAGCTGAACGCGGTTTGCTCAGCCATTCTTCAGAATAAGCTACCCAACAAACTAACAGATCCAGGGAGTTTTACAATTCCTTGTTTAATTGGTAGCTTAGATGTTAATAATGCGTTGGCTGATTTAGGGGCTAGTATCAATGTTATGCCTTACAAATTGTTTAAGCAACTAGGTCTAGGGAAACCCAAACAAACTAGGATGAACATTCAATTAGCAAATAAAACTGTCAGATTTCTTAGGGGTATTATTGAAGACGTACTTGTTAAAATTAACAAATATATAGTCCCAGTTGATTTTGTTGTTTTAGACATAGAAGAGGATAGTAATGTTTCTTTAATTTTGGGAAGGCCCTTTTTAGCAACTGCTAGAACAATTATTGATGTTGGCACAGGTGAACTCACACTTCGTGTAGGAGACGAAACAATCACCCTTCAAGCTCGTAACCCGAACAACACATTAAAAATTAAAGGTGATTGTACAAATTGTTCTACTCAGACTGATCATACAGTGCAACCTATTTTACGAGAAAAAAGTTCGAATGACATACATGAGCCATGTTCAATCCACAACAAATGATCTATCTATGAAGAACGAAGGCTACAAATCGAGAACTTAGATGAATGGCTGACATTTAAACCTAGAAAACACGATAAACCGAAACCACACCATGACATGCTCGAAACCTCACCAAATCAACTTAAGGTTGGAGATAAAGTTTCATTAGATGCTCGAACCCCCCTACCCGTATCCATTGCCGGAATAGGGTACGAGGCATTACTGGAGTTTACTGAAAATTTTTAGATAATTCTGAGTCATTTATTATTCATATTTTGAAAATAATCATAACGTCTCTCTATTGGGCCCTCGAAGCCCAAAACATACATTAGAAACCAACCGGAATAAAATCGGGATCATAGAAAAATTTTCGCAAAATCTTAAATTATAATTTTCATCTAAGTACTTACCAATTCAATGCTCATTATAATTAAACATGTTACCATTCAATCAATAGCTTGACACTTGTCTAAGTGTCAAACAATAACATTGTTAGTATACTTGCACATATTTCATATAAATTCAACATTGATATACCTATTTTCTCAACATATCACACTTGAGTTTAATAATAGTCTCAACTTACATAATTTCCTTGTATCAACATATCAAAGATAATTATATATGTACATGTCACAAAATATACTATTCTCTTCTTGTTTCTTCATAAGCATATATCATTCATTTCGTTATATCAATATTTCATGCACCATCATTTCCTTATATCTTATGTATATTTATTTCGGTAATAGTTCGTATTAAACTTAACATAAATTAAATTCCATGTACCTATACTTATTTCATTTATCTATCTTCTTAATTATTTCATACAACTATTTTGTACATATATTTCCATATGACCAATTCCTGTAAACATTTCACACAACCATTTTGTATAACCAATTCATATAACCATTTGTCATCTGGTACATATTACCTAAATATTAGTTGTTCAACAGATATCTTGGCGTCTCTCTTCCACGATCTTATTTATCTTCGACATGATGCCATAGTATCTTTCACCTATGGTTTTACTCATTTTCTGTCATGTTGCCACGGTATATTTCAACCATGGTCTTATTCATTTTCCCGTCATGTTGCAATATATCTTTCAACCATGGTCTTATTCATTTCATGTCACGTTGCCATGGTTTCTTTCAACCATGGTCTTACACATTTCATATCATGTTTCATGGTATCTTTCAACCATGGTCTTACACATTTCATATCAGGTTACCATGGTATCTTTCAACCATGGTCTTACACATTTCATATCAGGTTGCCATGGTATCTTTCAACCATGGTCTTACACATTTCATTTCAGAGAGCACACTCCCACGAACCTCATCCTTACAGTGGGATTACCAGTCCAGGCTAAATCCCCTGCAACGACAATTACTCTAATGAGCTTGGATTTGAATTACCAGTCCAGGCTAAATTCAGACCCTAATTCGGATTACCCGTCTGGGCTAAATCCATTTTCCACATATTCTTCGGGAGGGCTATATCAGGATAGGATCACCCATCCGGGCTAGATCCTTTTTATCGTCAATTCATTTTCAGAGATCCATTTTCCTTTCATTCAACCGGGATTTCTTCCTTTTTTTATCAAATATATCAATGTTTTATCAATTTTCATATAATGATCATTCAAATCATATTCATATAAAAAACATACATTTCAAGCATTTAAGAATATAATTCAAGTTACACGAACTTACCTAGCGAAATTGCAGAAATATCAAGATTTAGGGGCATTTTGGTAATTTACCATTTTCCCGATTTTCACTCGATCTTAAATTGAAAATTTCATTCAATTTATTAATTTAGATAATAAAACAATTCATTTGCTTCAATTTGGTCATTTTTGACATTTTTACAAAATTGTCCCCTAAAGTTTTACTTTTATTCAATTTAGTCCTTAAGCCTAAAACACTAAAATTAGCGATGCTAGCTAGATATTCATATATATTTTCCTCATCCTCCTCTCCATTCCATATTCTTAATGTATATAACACACTTGTAAGTAACATCATCTATAATTTTTATTATTTACTTTTATGAATATTCAAGTCTGTCCATCTATGTCATAGTCAATAAATTATTTATATATGGAGCTATAGAACTCCAAATTAAGATCTGATAATTTTTCCTAAAATTAGACTCATATATATTCTTAACATAAAATTTTCAGAATTTTTGGTTTAGCCAATAAGTACAGTTTATTCTTTAAAGTTACCCCTATTCTGCTGTCTGATAGCTCTGACCCTTTTTCACTAAAAATTAATTATCTCCTCGTATAGAATTTGAATGATATTTTTGTTTATTTATATTGAAAATAGATTCATTCAGGATTCTAGGAATATAAATTTAAGTCCCTAATTATTTTTATCCAATTTTTTATGATTTTCCAAAGTTAGAATAGGGGAACCCGAATTCATTCTGACCTTGTCTCACAAAATTCATTATATCTCATGATTTACAAATCCATTGCTTACATCGTTTCTTCTATAAGAAACTAGACTCAATAAAATTTAATTTTATATTTTTTTCATCTCCTAATTAGTTTCCTATAATTTATGGTGATTTTTCAAAGTTAGTCTACTGCTACTATCCAATATTGTTTTAGTGCAAGCTGTTTATTACCATTTTCCCCTTAAGCTTTAATAAATAACAATTTCGTCCCTAGCTGATTTTTCTCAATTAACACTTTATTCTATCACTTTAAGCTACTTTACAACTTTTAGAAGTCATAATTTCAGCACTAGACTTTAATTCCAAACATTTTCACAATTAGGTCGTAAAATCAATTTCCATTAATTTTACTTGATAAAATTATCATATATCAAAATTAAAGCTTCAATTCTATGTTTATTTATCATATGCTTCCAGCACTCATCCATAATAACTTTAAAAATTAGCCATGAAATCAAAAACTAATGAAAAAGTAAGTTGGACCCAATTGTAAAAGTCCAAAAACATAGAAATTTCAAGGAGAAAGCAAGAATTAAACTTACATGTAGCTAGAGAATGAAAACCAGCTTGAACCCTCTTCCATGGCTGTTTTTCAGCTATTGAAAATAAAGAAAAATGAAGAGAATTCTAAATATTCCAATTTAGTCCCATTTTTATTTAGCTAATTTTGGCAATTTTCCAATTTTGCCCTTATTTCACCCTTTTCCTGATTTTTCTCAGCTATTGCCACTCTGAATATCTCCTTTGGGCTTATTTGCACTTTAGGTCCTTCCTCATTTGACAATTGAGCTATTTAATCCTTTTAGCAACTTCTACGCCTTTTTCAATTAGGTCCTAACTAATTCATTCACTTTACTAACTTAATTCATACTCTATTTCTATTCAAGTTCCATCCCAACTCAAATTTAACTACTAAATTTTCAGCTTATTTAACTAGTTTCGAAATTTCCTCAAATTAGCCCTTCAACATAAAACTTATGATTTACTTTACAATTCAATCCTTATTTCATTTCTAACTTGAATTTCTATCAATTTAACCCTTATTTCATCATTTTACTCAACATGAACATTATCTAGAAATCTAATAACTTTCAAAATATCAACTTAATTTCATCAAAATCTTATCCAAAGCTTCTAAAACATCAAAATTAAGTAAAAAGGGCTAAATTGACTTACCTATTAAACTTTCAAGCTTCACACCTTTAATTTTCCCTTTTCTTCTTTCTTTTCTCTTTTCCTTTCTTTTCTTCCCCTACTCTCTGTTTCGTTTGCTTTGTTTCTTCATTTCTATCCTTTTTTCTTTCTTTATTTCTTTTTTATATATATATATACACATATGTATTTATACATAAATAATAAGTATTATTTATTTATTCATGTGTATATTATTAGTACATTGTATTCATTTATAACCATACATTTGTCATTATTTAATATATTTATCATATAAAATCTTATAATATAATTATTTAATTAATAAATATCTTTTATAAAATAATAAATATTTATTTAATATCTAATACATGTATTACAAATGTATGTATTTTTATCCATACATTTGTATATTTTTGTAATATCCTCGATTTTGGGCCTAGTCGAATAGTGGTTTTGTGACCACAAAATCCGAGATAGAAATAATTATTTTATGATTATTTTAAGGTCTATGATATGATTGCATGATTGTGTGAAAATTTCGTGAAGAAATTTTATGCATAAAGTGCTTAAATTGAAATTAGGGACTAAATTGAATAATTTGCAAAACTTGCATTCTAGAAGTTTCTAGTATGAAATTGTTTTGAAATATTAATTAGGAGGTCTTAAATAGCAATTTTACCAATTTCTAAGTCTATGGACAAAAATTGGACATGGATGGAATTTTGGAAAGTTTAGTAGTAAGGGCATTTTGGTCATTTAGGGTAAAATGAATTAAAATACAAAATTAAAGCCAATTTTGCTCATCTTCAACCCCATGGCCGAATATAGCAAGGAGAAACCATGTCTAGGGTTTTCAAGCTTCCAAGCTCGATTGTAAGTCCGTTCTAGCCTCGTTTTTAATGATTTTTATGTTTTGGAGTCCCAGAGCTCGATTTAGCTTATGCTAGCAATAATTTAACCTAGGGTTTATATTTGGAAAAATACCCATAGGTGAAATTTGTGTATTTTGGTGTTTTATTATAGAATATGAGGTTTTAAATTATGTTAGACAACTTGTGCTACTCGGTTTTAAGTGAAAACGAGCAAAATGGCTTAATCCAGTAAAAATACCTAATCATAAGTACATGTTAGAGTGAGAATTTGATGTTGCCATAGAAGGAAAAATGATCAGCATGTCATAAAACATAAGAAAATAGGTTGAAGTTTAATTTACGAGCTTTGGGGCAAAAGTGTAAATATGCAAAAGTTTAGGGCAAAATTGTAATTTTTCCAAAATATGATTTTGGGTCAATTTGAATAATGTGAGTCCTAATTAGACTATATTTTAAATGATAGAGCAAGGAAAACTAAAATTCGGCTAAAATAGGAAAATACCAAGTTGTGGACGAAATGGTAAAAGTAGCAATTTTCGCATACGAGGTAAGTTCATGTGTAAATGCAAGAACATAATTGTCATTTTAAGCAATTTAATGTTGTTTATATGATATGATGCTGATTATTATCATGAAATATTATGCTTTGTGGTTATTGTTGAATAATATGTAATTATGTGAATTACTTGATGAGTATGAACTATCACCGAAGTATCAATTTCGATATTCCGTGGAAGATGGCAAAGATGTGTGATCGAGGAAAACGCCCGTTTGAACCTTAGGAATAGATTAGGATACAAGTGACATGTCACTAGGATGTTTGGGCATCCGAACTCGTTGAGTTGAGTCCGAGTTCACTTATGAATGCGAATGTCCGAACTCGTTGAGTTGAGTCCAAGTTCGTGAGATGTAACTAGGCATCCGAACTCGTTGAGTTGAGTCCGAGTTCACTCATGGATGTGAACACCCGAGCTCGTTGAGTTGAGTCCGAGTTCGCTTATGGGCGGGTTACATAGTAGCTTGGCTACATATGTGGCACTTATGTGCAAACTTTCCATGTATCCAATTATATTCGATGTGTTCAATGGGTAAAGTTCTACTCAAATGGAGGAATACTCAAGATGAAAGGGACGATTGGTAAGTGTTGTGAAATGAATACTTTGAACAAGTATGTACTTAACCCTCGGGTTGAAAACTTGATATAACAACAATATGGTAAGATGATAAATGAAAATGTGATATGAATGTCTTGGTGATGATTATGCAAATGATGTTTTATGTTTGCTTATATGGTTATGTTACTTGCTATTTGCATGTGAACTTACTAAGCATTTATGCTTACTCCTCCTTTTCATTCCTTGTAGTGTTGACATGCCAGCTCGAAATCGGGAACGGTCGGAGGCATGCTCACACTATATCTCAGATACCATCTTGGCATAATGGCTTGCATATTTTGAGTATGGCATGTATAGCATTATAATCATTTTGTATATATGGTCTTATGATATTGTTATTGAGTGGTATGGAAATGCTTGGTAATGATTAGCCATTGGAATGGCTAATCATGATCATATTTGGTGTTATGTATGCTAAATTACTAGCTAATCCATGGAAAACATGAAATAGGTAAAATTTACCATAAAATAGATTCAGGCCAGCAGTAGTGATGTGAGTTTGAAAATCATTAAAAATAGTAGAGATACAATTAGATGGTGAATAAAATATGGAATTGAATAATTATGAGTCTATTTTCATATGGATGGAACAAAACAGCTATATGAGTTATATTTTATGAGATGTTTAAATTTTTGTGAAACAGGGCCAGAGCAATTTCTGGATCCCCTGTTCTGACTTTGGAAATTCACCATAAATTGTTCAAAGATAATTAGAAGTCATGATTTATATGTACAGATTCCTTATTGAGTCTAGTTTTATTAGAAACAAACAGCATGGTCATTGAATCTCTGTACAGGGAGATATCTGATTCGTAATACACAGAGGTCAGAGCAGTCAAACCCTAAAACAGGGGAGACTTTAACTAATAAACTGTACTAATTGGCTTGACCAAAAATTGTAGGAAAAAATTAGTAAATAGATATATGAGTCTAGTTTCAGGGAAAATTTACGGAATTGGATTTCGAGTTTCGTAACTCGATATATGAATTTTTAATCGACTATGACGTAGATTGTTAGCTTGACTGGAAATTTTAAAAATAAATTGTTTGAGCTGTTTAAGTAATGAATTAAGTCTGTTAACACCTCGTGTTCGACTCCGGCGACAGTCTCGGGTACGGGGCGTTACAATTTTATTTACTATACATTTGTCTTTGTACTAATTTATTTATCATTTAAATATCTTATAATATAATTATAATAAATTAATTTAATATCATTTATTACTAATAAATATATATATTATAATTAAAATTTAAGTGAAAATCATAGATTTTTACTTTTATGCTACCTCACTTATGCTAAATGGCATAATTGCCATTTTGGTCCTTTTATTTTCTTTTAATCTATAATTAAACTTTCACACTTTATTCAATTTAATCCTTTTATCCAATTATCCTTAATTAAGCTAAATTCACTTAATTAAACTCTAATTAACCACTCAATTAACTTTTTAAATATTTTTGATAAATATTTTGGGATCCATTTTTTAGTAACGGAGATTGGAAAATATACTTTTCCGATAACTGTAAAATTCGGGTTATTACATAGGCAGTTTTTTAATTCAATCTTGATTCTAACCCTTTCTTTCAGCTTGTAACCACACCCTCTAACCAAAGCCACGTTACAACCCTCTAAAGACCTTTTGATTGATGTTTCATCTCAATTTATAGTGGTGGAGATTTGATTTTCATGCAAGCCTATGGTAATGACTTTTCATTATTGACTATTGAGTGCTTCATTTATTGTCCTTAAACACATCGAGTGATTTGAGTGAATCTTTAGTAAGGATGTGAAACTCTGTGATATTTTGAATCAAAGGTAATTACTTAGATGAGGGGAGACGCCTATGTTTTCATGATAAAATGCTCAACTTGGAATGTTTGAAAACTTTGATGTTTGATCGCAGTGATTCGTAACAAGTAATAAGTATTTATAATGAAGATCAAACCTAGACTAACTATTATCACGACGAAAAGGCAAGTGCACCTATCAAACAATAGTATACTAATGGCAAGACCGGGATATCGTACCCAAGAGAACCAAAAGTACTAGTAATAACTATCTTTTTATTATCTAGCCTAAGAATAAAAGGGTTTCTTTTAATTAACTAATTATTTAAACTAAAAACGCACAGAGAAAAAGAATTGGGGAATTGCTTTTGGGAAAATCGATTGACTTGAGACAATACCTAAGGAAAAATCCACCTAGACTTTACTTGTTATTCTGGCTCCAAATCGGACGATTTATTCATTTAACTTGTTCCGTAGAGATCCCTAAGTTATATTATTATTCCTATTCAAGACTAATAACGTCTAATCCCTAGATTGAATAACCAAGACTATTCTCTAATTAACGCTCTAGGGTTGCATTAACTCGATCTATGGATCCCCTTATTAGGTTTCACCCTAATCCGGCAAAATCTTGTCACCCTATTTCTAGGCGCGCAATCAACTCCGCTTAATTATGGCAAATGTACTCTTAGACAAGGTCTATTCCTCCTCTGAATAAGAGCATGTCTTGAATCAATATCCCGGGATATCAAAACAAGAATTAAGAACACATAATTAAGAACAAGTTAAATATTTATCATACGATTCAGAAAATAATAACAAGATTCGTCTTAGGTTTCATCCCCCTTAGGTACTTAGGGGATTTAGCTCATAACTAAATAAGAAAACATCTCAGAAGAATAAAGAATACAAAAACATGAAGAAAACCCAAAACTCCTGAAAGGAAATTAAGGAGAGATCCTTAGTCTTGATGATGAATCCGGCTTCTGAGATGGATCAATCGGCTTCCTTGGGGTAATTCCTTACCCTTTTTCTCTGTATCCCCTTTTCTCCTCCTCTAGTACGTATTTATAGGCTTTGGAATGCCTAGAAACCCTCCAAAGTGGCCTTTTCTGAATTGGACTTAACTTAGGTTTAGCAGGGACACGCCCGTGTGACACGACCATGTGACGTGATTTCCAGGCTGTATTCGATCCGTTAAATTGTACACGGCCGTGTGGGTCAATGGCCAGGCCGTGTGAATCGTGAAAGCCTTGGTCGACACCCTCGAAAGACACGGACGTGTGAGCTGCCCATGTGGCAAGGCTTAGGTCGTCTCATCTTCTCGATTTGGTCTGTTTTGTCCCTTTTTGGCTCGTTTTTGGCTCCTTTTGACTTTTGGTGCTCTCCTGAGTACAAAACATGAAATTAAAGCTAGAAGCATGGAATTCACCAATTCTAATGAGAAATCATTTATAAAATGCATTAAACATGGGGTAAAAATATGTATAATTTACGGTTTATCAAATACCCCCACACTTAAGCATTTGCTTGTCCTCAAGCAAAATTCTCAACTTATAATCAGAATAAATCGTTTTCAACTTATAATTTCTATCAATGATATCTCAAATTAATCCATAGGTGATCATACATTGAGAATTTAACTAAAAGAACATAAAAGTTTCAATCATTCTAAGATGAGCATTTTATCCCGAAAATATAAGTGTCTTCCCTCATCTAAGTAATTACCTTTAATTAAGAATATCACAGAGTTTTACATCCTCGCTAAAGATTCACTTAAATCACTCGAGGTTTTTTCACTCAAATCACTCGAGGTGTTTTAAGGACAATAAAGGAAGCACTCAATAGTCAATAATGGAAAGTTATTACCATAGGCTTGCATGAAAATCAAATCTCCACCACTTTAATTTTAAGATGATACATCAATCAAAAGGTCTTTAGAGGGTTGTAATGAGGCTTGGTTAGGGGGTATGGTCACAAGCTGAAAGAAAGGGTTAGAATCGAGATTGAATTGAAAAGTTGCCTAACTAGAAAGAGAGTTAACCTTCACTTGCATACAACAGAGCTTCTTCTCAGAATATGGAATTACTAATATGTATACGTAGTTTTTTTTTTAAGAACAAGTTAAATAATATAGACTAAATATCAAGAACAAAACATAGCTAGACAATCCATTCAACTCAAATCTAGACAAAAATAGGGATTAATTTAGGGGATTTCAACAATAATAGGTTAAAGGTTAATATTAAGGGTAATACAGGAATTGGTTTGTTGGGCTCAAGGGGGTTTACTAGGGGTTAATCGTGGAGGTAGGCTTTTCATGGCATGAGCGGGCTAATCCTAAGTGCCTTAATCATTTTGATATATCAAATCAAATGGTGTGGTCTCGACATGCATAATCAAGCAAGTTCTAGAATAACAGTTCAATACTGACGCACTCAAAGTAATAATAAAAGTGAGCATGAAAGGATGAATAGATGCTCAAAAGGCTAAAAAATCTCACAAAATTATGGCTTTTTGATGTTTAGACTCGTGAATTCTAATTCAAAGTAATAACTAGACTTGGGGAAATAGCCTATAATTTTAATTTCTTAAAAATCAACTTATCATACTTGATTCTCTAATTTCTTAAAGTTTAAATAACCAATGCATAAATCCCTATGTTTTAATTCAAGATATATCAATCAAAATCATAAATCAATTAAAATTTATTCTAAATATGATATGAGAGCTTTTCAAGAGAACAAGGCAATCATTAATAAATACCCCCCACACTTAAGATGTACTTTGCCCTCAATGTACAAAGATAGATATTAGAGAATAAAAATAAGATAGGAAGAGAAGTGAAACTTCCTATATGATGAATTCCTCGAACTTAGAGTTTTGGAGAGTGATCGGTTTGAGAGTGGAGGAGGATACTCCGGTAGTCGTAGAGGTTCATTAGGCCATAAGTCCTGTGCCAAAAGAATATTATATCTAGTGGTAGCTATGGTCGTGGTCGAGCAAGACATGGCAGTCATGGAGAACCTTCCCCGGTGGAGTTGTAGTTCCTATGTGATGAGGAGTTTAGGAGTTCTATATAACAGTGATAAAATCAGGAACTTTTTAGGAGATATTAGGAAGTATAAGGATTCGAAAAGAAATAACTGAAATAAAGAATAAAAATAAAATTCTAAAATTTAATAAAAATAATAGAAATAGTTTCAATAATAAGTAAAAAGCAGTAATAAATAAATATCTCTAAACATATTCATCATTGGATGGTTCATGGTAAGGATCAGGCGATGAGATGGAAAGGTACTGACAACTCTACTGTAGAGTAGCATCAATGTTGCCAAATTGTTTGAAAACACTGAAGTTCGAATCGGGTGAGGTGCTCAGAGATGTTAGCATATGAAGCTGCCACATGAACTGGATGAGAGGGTAGTGGTGGCTGAGAATAGGGATCAGGGAGTGGAGAAGGGAAGAAGAAAATGAACGGTGATTTGCTTATATAGGGGAGGGCCACACGGCCTAGGGCTACGCCCGTGTACTTATAAGGGTGAGCCCGTGTGTTTCAAATTTTACAATTTTAGGTTGTGATTGGCTATTCTCCCACGCCTGTGTGTCATGGGCGTGTGTGGTACACGGCCATATCGCACGACCGTGCCTAGATTTATTCACTTCTCTTATGCCCGTGTGTTATGGTAGCACGCCCGTGGATTGTTGTACACGGCTGAAAGGCATGGGCGTGCCGCCCGCCCATGTCGAAGAAACAAAATTGAGCCTTGTCCCTGGCACGCCCGTGGGTTTCCATCCCCACGCTTGTATTTTTCCTATCGAGTGCACCCACGGCCATGTCGCATGGCCGTGGGGATTTATCGCACCCTGTGTTTTGGGGAAATCATGTCCTGCTTCAACACGACCGTTTCGCACGGCCGTGTCTCTTCCCTTGTTTGGCCACGGCTTTAGGCACGCCTGTGTGCCTGGTCGTGTGTGCTGAAATACTTTGCAATTCAAAGATTAAGTTAAGGATCCAAAGTGTTAGAAAATAAAAATAAAGAAATCAAAATATGTTAGTGCTCGGGTTGCCTCCCGAGAAGCGCTTATTTATAGTCTAAGCTCGACTTACCTTTCCGTTGAATGATCATGGTGGTTCGAGGAGTTCATACTCCTTGTTTCTACTGTCAATTGTAAAATAAGGTTTTAAACGGGTGTTGTTTACCTTAAAAGTGCCGAACTTGGGATGATTCACCTCTACTGTACCGAATGGAAAAATACTAAGTACCGTAAGAGGGATTTCCTCATTCGGTGTGGTAGTGACAATGTGAGGGTCAACGGTATCTAGTAAGACTGTATCACCAACCTTAAGTTGATTAGGAGAGGTATCGGGCTTGTTTTTGCGTAGTTTCGGTTTATCATGTGTTCTCGGTTTGTGTTCTCGCCATTTGTCTAGCTCCTCTATCCGTAGTCTTCATTCTTCATGGATGTCTTTGTTCTCTTCATGATAGTAGCGCACAGTCTCTGTTGTCTTGGTTCGAGGAAGTTCCTACAAGGATGATTGGATATTAGTTTTATTATCGACCGGTTTTATAGCATTATCTTGAGTCTTAAAGGTTTTGACTGAGTCACGTGCTTGGAGTGTTACTGCGTCGTCACCTGTACGAAGTGTTAGCTCTCCTGTGCCTACATTAATAATAGTTCTGGCAGTTGCTAAAAATGGTCGTCCTAAAATTAAAGGTACCTCGTTATCCTCATCCATATCTAAGACAACGAAGTATACTGGGTAAATAAATTTATCAATTTTAAGGAGAACGTCTTCAATAATACCCTTAGGAAATCTAACTGTTTTGTCAGCCAATTGTATGCTCATCCTAGTCTGTTTGAGTTTACCGAGACCTAGTCGTTTAAACATTTTATATAGCATAACATTTATACTTGCCTCTAGATCAGCTGAAGCATTATTCACAGATAGACTACCAATTAAGCAAGGAATTGTAAAACTCCCTGAATCTTTCAATTTGTTAGGTAGCTCATTCTTTAGAATAGCTGAGCAGACTGCATTGATTTCCACATGTGATGTAGCGTCTAATTTCTTTTTATTGCTCAGAAGTTCCTTTAAGAATTTTGCTGAGTTGGGCATCTGCGAAAGAACTTTAATAAAAGGTAAGTTAATATGTAATTTCTTTAAGAGTTTGGCAAACTTACCGAATTGTTCTTCTGTTCTGTCTTTCGTCATCGCTTTAGGATATGGCACACGAGGTTCTTGATTTGTACTTACCTATTTGGGATCATTATTCTCGTCCTTTGTTCATCGCGTTGCCTTGCTATATTTCTGGCTCAGGTGTAATGAATCCTTCCGTATCTTGAGTGCTAATTGCATTGAGGTGTTCCCTCGAATTAGGTTCAGTATTACTTGGTAGGCTACCTTGTGGTCGTTCGGAGATTAGTTTGGATAGCTGTCCTATCTGAGTTTCGAGTCCTTGGATCAATGCTTGTTGATTCTTAAGTGCTGTCTCGGTATTTTGGAAACAGGTTTCTGACATTGATATAAACTTTGAGAGCATCTCCTCGAGGTTTGGTTTCTTCTCTTGTTGATAAGGTGGCTATTGAAAACCCTGAGGATTTTGTGGCTTTTGATTTCCTTGACCACTCCAGGAGAAATTTGGGTGGTTCCTCCAACCTGCATTATAAGTATTACTGTATTGGTTATTTTGAGATCTAAAGTTATTATTGCCCATATAGTTGACTTGTTCCTCTTCGGTTGTGGGATTGAAGGATTGATATTCTGTATGCACACCTCCTCCGCTTGAGTCACACCTCATTACTGGATGTACCTGCGTAGAACTAAGTAAACCACCAATCTTTTTATTGAGAAGTTCTACCTGATTTGAGAGCATGGTGACTGAATCGATGTTCTAGACGCCGGCTGTTTTCATTGGCCTTGTCCTCATAACTTTCCACTGATAGTTATTCAGCGACATCTCCTCTATAAATTCATAGGCATCTTCCGTGTTTTATTGTTGATGGTTCCGCCAGCAGCTGCGTCAACCATTTGCCGAGTCGAGGGATTCAGACCATTGTGGAATGTTTGTACTTGCAGCAAAGCGGTAACCCATGGTGAGGGCACCTTCTCAGTAAGTCCTTGTATCTCTCCCATGCATCGTAAAGTGTTTCTAAATCCATCTGCACAAAAGAAGAAATATCATTATGTAATTTAGCCATTTTAGCCAGCGAAAAATATTTTAGTAAAAATTTCTCGGTCATTTGTTCCCAAGTAGTGATAGACCCTCGTGGTAACGAGTTCAAACACTGTTTAGCTTTGTTTTTCAGTGAAAAGGGAAATAAAGGAAGACGAATGGCATCATCAGAAACGCCATTGATTTTGAATGTATCGCAAATTTCAAGAAAATTTCCCAAGTGCGTATTGGGTCCTCATCCTGCAAACCATTAAACTGAACAAACTGCTGTATCATCTAAATTGTGTTCGGTTTTAGCTCGAAATTATTCGAAGCAATAACAGGTCTAACTATACTAGACTCAGTTCCTGTTAAAGAAGGTTTAGCATAATCATACATAGTACGTGGAGTAGGATTTTGATTAGCTGCAATTGCAGGAGGCAGCTGATCGCTTGGGTTTTCAACCATCTCGTCAGTTGGGGTTTGAGTATAGTCTTCTTGCTTGTTCTCCGTGTAGTGTAAACTACGCCTTATTTCTCTTTGATTTATGTGAATTGTACGATCGATTTTTTCGTCAAAGAGTAATAGTCCGGACGGGTTTCTTCTAGTCATAAACTATAAAAACTTGCCAAGAGAGAGCAAAAAGTAAATTAATAAATAATAAAATAAAATAAAATTGCAAGAAAAATAAATGGCTAAAGTAATAAAAATTTAGTGTCCTAATATTTCAGTTCCCCAGCAACGGCGCCAAAAACTTGATCGCAGTGATTCATAACAAGTAATAAATATTTATAATGAAGATCAAACCTAGACTAACTATTATCACAATGAAAAGGCAAGCGCACCTATCGAACAATAGTATAGTAATGACAAGATCGGGATATCGTACCCAAGCGAACCAAAAGTACTAGTAATAATTATCTTTTTATTATCTAGCCTAAGAATAAAAGGGTTTCTTTTAATTAACTAATTATTTAAACTAAAAACGCACAGAGAAAAGAATTGGGGAATTGCTTTTGGGAAAATCGATTGACTTGAGACAATACCTAAGGAAAAATCCACCTAGACTTTACTTGTTATTCTGGCTCAAAATCGGACGATATATTCATTTAACTTGTTCCGTAAAGATCCCTAAGTTATGTTATTATCCCTATTCAAGAATAATAACGTCTAATCCTTAGATTGAATAACCGAGACTTTTCTCTAATTAACGCTCTAAGGTTGCATTAACTCAATCTATGGATCCCCTTATTAGGTTTCACCCTAATCCGACAAAATCTTGTCACCCTATTTCTAGGCGCGCAATCAACTCCGCTTAATTATGGAAAATGTACTCTTAGACAGGGTCTATTCCTCCTCTGAATAAGAGCGTGTCTTGAATAATATCCTGGGATATCAAAACAAGAATTAAGAACATATAATTAAGAACAAGTTAAATATTTATCATACAATTCAGAAAATAATAACAAGATTCATCTTAGGTTTCATCCCCCTTAGGTATTTAGGGAATTTAGTTCATAACTAAATAAGAAAACATCTCAGAAGAATAAAGAATACAAAAAATAAAGAAAACCTAAAACTCCTGAAGGGAAATTAAGGAGAGATCTTCAGTCTTGGTGATGAATTCGGCTTCTAAGATGGATCAATCGGCTTCCTTGGGGTAATTCCTTACCCCTCTTCTCTGTCTCCCCTTTTCTCCTCCTTTAGTGCGTATTTATAGGCTTTGGAATGCCTAGAAACCCTCCAAAGTGGTTTTTTCTGAATTGGACTTAACTTGGGCTTAGCAGGGACACGCCCGTGTGACGTGATTGCTAGGCTGTGTTCGATCCGTTGAATTGCACACGGCCGTGTGGGTCAATAGCCAGGCCGTGTGAATCGTGAAAGCCTTGGTCGACACCCTCGAAAGACACGGGCGTATGAGCTGCCCGTGTGGCAAGGCTTAGGCCGTGTCATCTTCTCGATTTGGTCTATTTTGTCCCTTTTTGGCTCGTTTTTGGCTCCTTTTGACTCTTTGTGCTCTCCTGGGTACAAAACATGAAATTAAAACATTAGGAGCATCGAATTCACCAATTCTAATGAGAAATCATCTATAAAATGCATTAAACATGGGGTAAAAATATGTATAATTTACGGTTTATCAATGTTCTTTCAGTTGAATTTTCAATGTATGATTACCTATGAATTATTTTGAGATATTATTGATAGAAATTATAAGTTAAGAAGAATTTATTTTGATTATGAGTTGAGGATTTTGCTTGAGGACAAGCAAATACTTAAGTGTGGGGGTATTTGTTAAACCGTAATTTATACATATTTTTATCCCATGCTTAGCACATTTTATGGATGATTTTTCCTTAGATTTGGTGAATTTGATGCTCCTAATGCCTTAATTTCATGTTTTATACTTAGGTGAGCATAGGAGAGTGAAAGGAACGAGAAATGGGCCAAAAACGGAGAAAATGGGCCAACGTACGAAATCAACACGGCCTGGATTTCCTCATATGGGCAGACCACACGGCCGTGTCAATTTGGCAGAATCGAAGCATGACTCACACGGGTAGACCACACGCTCATGCCTATTTAATAGGCTTGACCACGGCCTGAAGTAATTGCACACGTGCGTGTCACAGGGTGTGTCCCTGGCAAGCCTAAGCAGGGTCCTATTCAGAAAAGGCCACTTTTGAGGGCTCTTAGGCATTCCAAAGCCTATAAATACACCCTAAAGGAGGAAGAAAAGGGGGGACGCACAGGAGGAAGCAAAGAATTGCTCAAGGAAAGCCGATTGATCCATCTCAAAAGCCGGATTCACCATCAAGACTGAAGATCTCCCTTCAAATTCCCTTAGAGTTTTAGGTTTCTTATGTTTTGTTATTTTTATTCTTTTGAGATGTGTTCTTTCATTAGTATGAACTAAAACCCCTAAATACCTAAGGGGAATGAAACCTAAGATGGATCTTGTTATTATTATCTGAATTGTATGATAAATATTTGACTTGTTCTTAATTATGTGTTCTTAATTCTTGTTTTGATATTCCAGGATAATGATTCAAGTTAAGCTCTTATTCAGAGGAGGAATAGACCCTGTCTAATAGTAAATTTGTCATAATTAAGCGAAGTTGATTGCGCGCCTAGAGATAGGGTGAAACCTAATAAGAGGATCCATAGATCGAGTTAGTGCAACCCTAGGAGTTAATTAGAAAGAGAATTCAATTATTCAACCTAGGGTTAGAAGTTGTTAGTCTCGAGAGAGATAATAATATAACTTAGGGATTTTTACAGATCAAGTCAAATGAATAAATCGTCCGAGTCAGAGTCAAATAACAAGTGAAGTCTAGGTGGATTTTTCCTTAGGTATTGTCTTAATTACATCGTTTTTCCAAAAGTAATTCCCCAATTCTATTTTCTATGAATTCTTAGTTTAGTTAATTATTTAGTTAAAACAAACCCTATTATTCTTAGGCTAGATAATAAAAAAGATAGTCATTACTAGTACTTTTAGTTCCTTTGGGTTCGATAATCCTGTCTTGCTAAAGCTATACTACTGTTCGATAGGTACACTTGCCTTCATTGTGATAATAGTTAATTTCAAGAACGATTCAATATAAATATTTAAAACCTGTCATGAATGTCATGTATCAGTCATGAGTTTGGAGGTCACTGACTTAATCTCGTCAGGAAGTTAAAGGGCTCAACATCACGACGTGACCGTCTGTCTCCAAATAGTCCAAATGGTACCAAATTGCATTACCTATACGAACAACCAATGCCACATTGTACCATTTCATTAAAGAATACCATTCCCATATACTTAATTCTAGCCTTTAGCATCATAGATACATATACATTACAAAATTTCATTATCCCAACTTTAACAAATAATTCATTATCGCAACTTTAACACATGTGACATTCCACGTACCAAATCATTTAAACCATTTCCATCCACTTATTTCAATTTCATATATATATGTATTTAAGAAGATATACACTAAAATTAAGCTACATTGCCAATCCTAAATTCAATATAACCATATTGATATAAGTCTGACTCCGAAACTTGGGTACACGCCATATATCAAAATTAAAAGGGGACTATACAAACATTTTTTAGTTGAGGGCTACAGATTGGATGTTGAGTTTGTAACAGCCCGTTTTTAGTAGTACTGAAAATGATGATTTTGAAACTCGGTATTCCAATGGACGAGTTAGTAAATAGTATTATATTGATTTTTGGTTTAAAATTTTTAGTGATTGGATGGATAATTAGTGTATAAGGACTAAATCATAAAAACTGTAAAAATTGATTTCTATTGGTTTTATTAGGGTTAAATAAAATTTAGATAAGGCCTAAAATGGCCATTAGGCCATTTATTTTAATAGTAGACAGTTTGTGCATGTTTTTAAATGGAAATTTCATTTGGTATTAAGTTAAGCTTAAGAATTAAAATATTAAAACATTAATTCATGACCAAAAGTGGTCATCTTCTTGATATTTCTTTTCTTTTCACCGAAATCACCATTGTTGATGCGAACCTGGTTGCATCATGTTTCGACACAACTCGATGTCATCGAGAGTGGCCTAAGCTCGAGGGGCCCAAGTGCAAAATGAAGCTTAATCACAGCTCGTTGAGCTCAATTCAGCTCATTTCTAGCTCAATAAGCTTGTTTGCTTGTTTTGAATTTATTTTGAATTTATTTTGTTTTAGTTGCTGGAATAATTACTTGCTTAGCCAAATTAGTTAATTTGGTTTAGCTCAATTAGTTCATGCGTTCTAAAGCTGCTAGCTATTTAATTAAGTTAGTTAATATAGTTTAGTCTAAATAAATATGTCTAAATTCTGGCCATTTTAATTAAGTGTTAGTTCATACATAATTTTAATATGTCCAGCCTATTACATGTTTTAAATATATTTATTTATAGTTTATTAAATTAAGTTAAGAGTTAAAAGTGTTTATCAAGTATAGTGTGTTTAAATGTGTTTTTAATGTGTTTGTTAATGCTTATAGGTGACTTTTCCGCTGGAATAAGTTAAGTCTAAGGGAGTTGCTACAAAGTGTTAAATGTGACTATTCAGTTGGAATCGGTTACATTCAAGGGGCTGTTACAACATTTAAAGAAGAGCATTATGCACCATTAAATTTCAGCAGCCTATTCCTCTTCTCCAAGGAGTTGTTCAAGAATAGCAATAGACAACAATTAAAGGAGAGCATTATACATGTTGTTGGTGTCTATTCAGCTGCCTAAGGCTGATTTAATGAAAGAATTGAAGTCATTTGGCTGCTCAAAACGTTGAACTCTTCCAGCTTAAGTTTTTAGCTTATTTATTCAGCTGAATTGGAACATTAAATAATGTTAATAGTTGTTGTTACTTAGGCATAGAGATTTCAAGAGTTTTATTTTAGCTCATAACCATACATTAAAGTTGAATTCAAGTGACTTTTCAGCTAGGTCTCATGTAGCACTATAAATATTTTGTAATCACCTTGTTTAGGGGACTTTTGATCCTTTGATTAATGTTTATAACATTTTGTGAGTTTTTCAACTCTCCTATTTCGTTTTAGACTCAACATGACTTATCTAGTTTGCTAGTGGCATCATCCTATTCTTTCTGAACTTATCACTCTTAAATAGAGTGTGGCGTTCACCCTTATACCGACTGGTTCCTATCTCCATATAGATAGTGAGTCATAATTTATCTATCTTTCTATCGACCTTTAAGTGTCCTATAAGATTTGGGTTAGTACTCTATTTTAGTACTACTTCTTTCTTGACCTTAAAGCCATTTGAACCATCTATATTACCCATTTTCAAACCACCCAAGTTCCTTTGTTAAACCAAACCATATTCCTTAATTATCTCAAACTATCACATACCCCTTTGTTTAAAGCCTTACTTAACTAAATTCAACCAATACTCTGTTCAAGAACGATACTTCTCCATTTTAACGATCGGGCAATATAAACGGCTCGAATCATCACCGAGGTGAGTTCATACCAATTGTTGAAAGGAAGGAATTCGACCAAGCTTTCCATTCATGCATGGTAAGCATGGTAAGTTTAAATTAACCTATTTTTCATAAATTTTATATTTTTCAAATTGTTGTAACTTAATTTAGGTAACCCGTACGTTGATTTTCAAAACTGTTAAAGATTTGAGATGTTGCCATTGTTGAATATTAAAGCTTTTAGTGTTAAATTGATAAATTTTAATGAATCATTATAGATTGATATTTGAATCAATTGGTAGATAATCAAGAAAAAGAGAAATTTTGGAGTAATCCCTAATGCCTAGTTTATTATCGTATTTCCAAGTAAGTTTATATAGAACTTACTATGTTATTTTATATTATGTTTGAATTGTATGATTATATTTGTTAAATTACATACATGTAAAATTTTAATGATTTATGGCATCTAAAAAGTTAAAATGGAAATTTTGATATTTTTATAAATACAAATAGATATGCAGATGGAATGAATTGGGACTTATGATATGAATAAATGATATGTATAGGATGATGTTATAATGTTTAATGGGTATATGAATTGCTATTTGAAATATGAAAAGTGTATACAGTTATAGAAAAAAAAAGATACAAATTTGATATCAAGTTGTGTGAATCTAGTAAACAATTGAGATGTAAATGTCTTGCTATTAAACTCCCAAAAGGGAGAACGAGCGTCGTGATCAAGGGTAATTTGATGGCTTTAGATCCAAAATATGTTATGGATTCTCTGAAGCTAGTGTTAGCAGCATCGAACTAAGCTAGTGTTAGTAACCTTGATCTGAAGCTAGTGTTAGCGGCCTGAGTATATCAGTCTGTATGAATAAATGGGTGTTGTGATCAGGAATTAATTCGATGGCTTGAGGTCTTGCATTTGTTGCGGATTCTTTGAAGATAGTATTAGCAGCATTGAACTAAGCTAGTGTTAGCAATCCTGATCTAAAGCTAGTGTTAGCAACTCAAATACATCTCTATATGTAAGTAAATCAGTTTCATGTAATTAAGTTTAAATTATTGTAGCCTTCGGGTGAAAGATAGAAACAAAAATAACATTATGTAGTAGTAAATGATTGAAAGATTGATATGAATGGAATTATTCATGTTACAATTGAAGCATGATTGAATTGGTATATGCTATATGATAGACTGTTATGTTCTGTATGAATATGATATAAGTTCATGATAAGAACGTACTAATGATGTACCTATAAAAGTAATAGGATGCCAAAGGATTTTCATGCTTAATTTCAATATGTTTTAATTGCTAAGATTATTTGAATATCAAGGTAGGTTAAGTAAATTTCATATAAACCCACTAAACTTATTTAATGCTTACTTTGTTTCATTTTCTGTTTCTATAGTTGACATTTTGCAGAACAAGTCCATCGTATCATCTGTAGAGCTTACACTATCCACCCATCATTTTAGTTATCTTTTGACCATTTTGGTCGATTATAAGTGGCATATAAATAGGTGTAATGGTTAATAGTTTTGTTGTGTTTTGGTTAGCTGAATCATGTATATGCATACACACCTTGGGTATTTGAGCTTGCTTCAATTGATAAAATATGACATATTAAACTGGTACCGATATGGTAAATGTATAACCAATTAATGTTATGGCCTGATTGAAGACGAATGGATTGTTTGATCTTGTGCATATATGTTTTTACGTGCTGTAGATTTTGATATGTTTGTTAACCATCTGGATGTGCTAGGTTTGAATTTATAAATAAATTGTCCGTTATCGGACTATTAGTGTGATAAGCCACGGGTTGTTATTCGCGTGATAGTTCACCATTTATATGTTCGTGTGACTGGTTGCCACTTACAGTTCGTGAAATAGATCGCATATGCTTTTGTTGGGAAATGTACCCATATTATAGTAAACATGTAATTGTTTTCTATGTATTTGAATGATGAATAAATAAAGTTAATTTCACATTTCACTGTTATATATTTTGTATTTATGTTTTTCATGTTTTGCATACATAACCAAATTTTGACAAGCAAATATTAGCTCATTAATTGTCTAAGTTCAAACTAATGATAAGTGGCACTATAAGAACATTTACATTGTGAGAAAAAGAACTTACTTCAATAGATAATCTAAACGAGTTCATAATCCCTTAACAGAATCAAAATGAGCATTTGATTCAAATACTTAGAATGATTGTTATGTTGTCTACAATTCCAATTGTGGAGATGGCTAGTCTTAGCTAGCAGAGCAGTTGACTCCATGGGTAGAGATATAGATGTACTCATTAAAAAAATGATACATTGGATTGGACCCAAGTTGAATTAATTTTAAATCTGTTTGTGAATTAATTCACTTGTGAAATTCATGGTGTGATTTACCTAAATCCTAAGTTAGTCACAAACCATGTGTATGTGACTCATGTGTTTTGATATAAGTAAAGGCTTATGCTTTAATGATGATCAAGTCCATAGCCAGTATGTTGGGTACATGATTTGTGTATGACATGACTTTACTAACAACAATGGAATTCATACTTCAGTTAAAGAGTTAAGGATATGCTCTCATTGGCATTGTGTGGATTGATAATTATAGAACGTGACCATAGGTTGCTCATTCTCGAACAAGCAATTTATCACAGTCATTTGTTGATAGTGATCATATTAATCATTAAAACACAATAATGACAATGAGATAAACTAGGATTGTATTGAGTGAAAAAATTTAACTCAAAAAAATCAAGGATATCATATAAGGGTAACACACACATGACGACGTCATTGGACAAAACAGTGGGATGAATTGGTTTCATAAAGAGTATACAATAATGAGTTTTCAATCATGGTATTTCTTGTGGACTGACTCCATGATTAAGTAAATTTTGAATTATCGGAACCATGCTTCTGGACATAATTGCAATTACTAGAGCCTATTTTTATATGTTTGATCGGTCCCTCTGCTGGCTTAACAAAATCTCGACCGGACTGTATTTGAATCAGAAGAAAATTCTACGATTTTGGAAATAATTTAATTGAGCCGATTTAGTCGATGTGGAATTAAACTGGGCGGTCGTAAGAATCGTTCAACTAGAAAATTTGATTAAAGAATTTTCTTGAAAATTTTATTTTGAAAAATCTTAGTGATTTTTGGAAAAATTAATTTTGATCAAGCAATATTAAACTAATCAAATTAATTAGAATAATTATGATATTTTTGGAAATTAATTTCCAAGTAAGACAATTGGCCCAATGGGTAAGTGAACTTAAAAACTGGACTTGAGATCGAAAATTGGAACCAAGACCAAACTGGTCAAACCGGGTCCAGTATGTGAAACCAGGTCGACAGTCCTATCGGTGGCCGGATCAAACCGAATTGGTAGTAGATGAACCGGCTCAGGGTGTCATGAGAGTGTCGCGCCTGTACCACTGGGCATTGCGGTGTTGGCAACTGTGACGACAGCATTTCGGTGGCCGATGGATGGTTGGCGGTGGTGGTTTTTCGGTAGTTGAGAATTCCACTCCTACTAAGACTCTACCAAATAATTTGTTTTTAGATTAAATATTCCAAAAATAATATTATTTTAATAAATTAATATTTAATTTAATTTAATACTTATCTTGATAGTAATTTTTAAATTTAATATTAAAGTGATTATCTTAATATTAAATTTAATTTAATATTTACTTTGTAGATAAATATTTTATTAATTTAATATATTTAATATCAAATTTAATGTAATACTTATCTTGATAAATATTATATTAATTTAATATTAAAATGATTAAGTTCGATCTTAGTTGAACTCTTTATACTCTCCTTATATAAAGAGAGCCTTAGGTCATTATTTTACATAGACCTGAATTCAAAAGAAAGTTTAGAGAGAAGATTCTCTAAAGAAATTGTTTTAGAATATTTCTAGAGATATTTTTCTTATTTACAGCTTGACCCTAAAATTTTAGAGAAATTGCAAAATTTCCCTATTGGTAATTTTGTGGAAAATTTTTTGATTTGAAGCGAGCCCATACTTGACAAACATGAGCTTGAGGATAGTGAAAAAGAATACTCGGTCGAAGCATTCATCCTAAACAAATAAAAAATGTACAATTTTGATTAAGTGTTTATTACTTTAGATATCATAACCAAGTACTTGTTTTTGGAAAAAAAAGTTTAAAACTCTAGGTTTTCCCTAAACTTATTTTTCATTGCGTTTTCTAAACTCGTTTTTCCAACAACATTGTGTATGTATGATTCTGCCAAGTTAAATTGTTATAAGTCTATTTGTGAGACTCTTCAAAATATGTATATCTGCATGTGCTATCTGCCACATGTCTTTATGCAAAGTCTAGATGCACCGTAATTGGATTGATCGTGAGATGTTTGTACGCGAGGCTGTTCATGTTGTATTCGTTTATAGGTTGAGCCATGTAAATGGTCTCATCAAGATAGTCATTCAAGAAAGTTGTCTTGACATCCATTTGCCAGATCTCATAATTGAGTGCAATGACAATGGATAAGAGTATGCAGATAGACTTGAGCGTGGCAATCGGAGAGAAAGCCTCATCGTAATCGATGCCTTCTTTTTATGTGTAGCCTTTCCCTACAAGTATAGCTTTATGTGTTTCCACTTTCCTTTCCACATTTCTTTTCTTCTTGTAGATCTACTTACACCATATAGGTTTAATCCCAACCGGTAAGTCTATAAGTTCCTACACCGTAATGGATTTCATAGAATCCATCTCAGCATCCATGGCATGTTTTTAACGCTTAAAATAAACGTCCTACATAGCCTCATCGTAAGTGAGTGGATCATCATCCTCATGATTGGATTTTATATTATAAATACTACCGTTATAGATGAAGAAGTCTGGTTTCTTAGAAACTCTCCCAGTACGATGGATTCCCCTATACTGTTGATTGTTTGTAAGTATTTGTGCAACTTTATCGAGAATTGAACTTGGTCATTGTTTTACAACTCCAAAAAGTTCCTCAAGTACCACTTTTGTAACACCCCTAACCCAAATCCGTCGTTGAAACAGGATTACGGAGCATTACCAGAGTTTACAAATTAATTATCAAACATTTTATTTCATCTAGTATTCATATTAGAAACCAATCAAAATCATACATATTGTCCCTTAAGCGAGCCCTCGAGGCCTAAATTACATATTAGAAACAAATAGGGACTAAATCAAAGACTCAAAATTTTTTTCAAAAAATATTTAAAATTTTCAACACTGCAGGGGTCACATGGCTGTGTCCGTGCCCGTGTGAGTTTTGCTGACTTTGGTCACACAGCCAAGTCACATGCCCGTGTGCTAGGTTGTGTGAGTATTTTTTTGTGCAAATTTAAGATACAGGGGATGCACAGCCATGTCATCTGACCGTGTGTCACACACGGTTGAGACACATGTCCGTGTCTCTGCCCATGTGGACAAAAATTGACCATTTTACAAGCCATATTTCTCACCTAATTCTATGTTAATCTATGCACGCCATTATAACCAAAATCAAAACATTTGAAAGTACCGATAGAACTGATGGATAGTGTGATACAACTCCGACAAGCTTCCAACCCAATCGAGCTTCCAATAATCTGAAAAGTAAAGGAAAACACATTCATAAGCAATGAATGATTAGTAAGCTCGTATAACTTTAATCATAATACTTCTTTTCAAATATGAAATTTAAACATATCAAGAATAATCCAATATTGATACCACAATACTCATGAAGTTATATTTAATAGCTCACTAAGTGAATAAATCTACACTATCACTATATATATTATTCCTAGCATAGTAGGAATTCCAAACAACTTTAACTCTTCCAAAATTTCTTTATTTTCATTTGCGTTTCTTTACCTTCCACACTCATTCCATATACATAACACACTAGTTAGAAGCATATCATTCAACCATAGCTACAAGCTAATGCATTTAAACATAGACCCTTTTTTTGAATTAATCACATGATAACTCATTTTATAAGAAATTGCATAACTTAAACCTTACCACTCTTTCATGAGCACAAGGATATTTCTATTTGAGCACTTACCATTTTAATGCACCTTATAATTAAACATATTACCATTCAACCAATAATTTGGCATTTGCCTAAGCATCAAGCAACAACACTTGTTCGTGTACTTGAACATATTTCATATAATTTCAACATCAATAACCTTATAATCTCAACATGTCACACTTGAATTTATACTCGTCTCAACTTACATAATTTTCATGTATCACATATTAATATATTAATATATATACATTTCATAATACATATAATCTTTTACTGTTTCTTCATATATCATCCAAGACAACTCCCGATAACTTACCATTCGAGGAACGACTTACGGATATGAGTAAATCATTTTTAGAAGCCTGAAGGCTGTATAAAAGCTCATGAGAGCTAAACGGAAACCCATAAGGGTTGAAAGGAAACCCATAAGGGTTGAACAGAAACTCATATGAGTTAATAGAAGCTCATGAGAACTAAACAGAAAGTAAACACGAAAGTTCGCAACAAATGTTGAATCTCGGTTTACTTGTGTAATTTTCAATTCATCCTTTACATTTTTAGTCAATTCATCCTTTACATTCGTAGTGCCATAACCCAGTTATGGTCTTATCATCAAAATGCCATAGCCCAGATATGGTTTGACATATAAACGCTGCCATGGTCCAACCATGGCCTTACGTTCATAGTGCCATAACTCAATTATGGTCTTATCTGTCAATTCATCCTTTGCCACAGAACAATTGTACTTAATCCCATGTTCCACTCATTTTGAACATTTAGTTCAATTTCATAATTTAACAATAATTTTATTTTCAGCAATAGATATGAATAAATACATAATACCATTCATCAATTTAATAAATAAACATTATAGTTTAACCATACGAACTTACATTGATTGAATTGTAATAATTGCAGGAGTTCAAGGAGTATTTCGCTATTTTTCCTTTTTCCACGAGTATCTACAAAATCTTGATCTTAAATATAAAATTACTCATTAATTAGCATATATTTCAGTTCCAATTCATTTCACAATTTATACCCTTCAATTTTTTGAATTTACACAATTACCCCAACTTTTACAACTTTTACAATTTAGTCCCTTAACTAATTAATCTATCAAATCAACTAATTTTTCTCAATTAATAATTTATCCAAATATTCATAAAACCCTTACTAAAATAGAAATTTAATACAAAACCCTTAATAAAATAGAAATTTAATACCAAACCATAATATTTTAACCATGTTCACAATTTGATCCTAACATCAATATTTAACAAAATCACTTTATAATATCATCATACAACAAAATTAAAGCTCTAAACCCACTTGATTAATTTCTTTCAGTATATTAATTGAGACAATAAAACAATTCATTTCATGCAATTTGGTCATTTTGACATTTTTACAAAATTTCCCTTAAAATTTTACTTTTATTCAATTTAGCCCTAAGCTTAATACATGCAAATTAGCCATTTTAATGTAAACCCATGCTAGATGAATATTAATATATATATATATATATTCCTCCTCCTTCTCTCCATTCCACATCCCTAATGTATATAACATACTTATATGTAACATTATCTATAATTCCACTATTACTTTGAGTCATAGTCACTAAATTATTTATATCTTGAGCTACAAAATTCTAAATTAAGCTCCGCTTGATTTTTTTGAAACTAGACTCAAATATATTTCTACAATAAAAATTTTAGAATTTTTAATTTAGCTAATAAGTATAGTAAAATCTACAAATTTATCCCTATTATGTTGTTTGACAACTTCGACCTTTCTTTACTAAAATTAATTATCTCTTAGTACTGAGTTTGGATGATGTATCCATTTGTTTCTCTTGAAAATAGGCTCATTAATAATTTAAAAATATAAATTTAAACCCCTAATTATTTTTTTTACAATTTATGATGATTTTCCAAAGTAAACAGGGGAACCCAAAATCAATATGACCTTGTCTCACTAAAATTCATGTATCTCACAATATGAAACTCTTTTGCTTACATCGTTTCTTATATGTAAAACTAGACTCAATAGAATTTAATTTAATACTTTAATTAACCTCTAATTCAATTTCTAAAATTTTTGGTGAATTTTCAAAGTCAGATTACTGTTGTTGTCCAAAACTGTTTTAATGCAAAATGTTGATAACCAAGTTTATAACACCCTCCTTTCCTTTCTCTACAATATTTCCCTTCACTAACATATCAAGAACATAGAACCTTATATAAGAAAACTCTACTTTAACATCATTTTCATGTTTTTTCAATAATATCAAACTTAAAAATATATTAAAATCTTGAAGTTCTTACCTTGTTCTATTGATTTCAATCTTTAACTTGATTTTTTCTCTTCTCTAGCTTCTATTTCCTTGAATCTAACTTGATTTTACTCTCTTGGTAGCTATGGAA
Organism: Gossypium arboreum; assembly: GCF_025698485.1. Lineage (NCBI taxonomy): Eukaryota > Viridiplantae > Streptophyta > Magnoliopsida > Malvales > Malvaceae > Gossypium > Gossypium arboreum. The sequence goes on from NC_069081.1 coordinate 8,386,780, forward strand.
ATTCTTTTCATTTTTAAGTGAAAATGGTGAATTTTTGGTAAAAGGACCAAATTGTAAAGAAAAGAAAATTTCTTTCTTCTCTTATCTTGTCACGTGGGTGCATGGAAAGATGACGAGAATTATTCATCTTTCTTTCCTTATATACTAAATAAAATAATAATAATATAATAATAAAATATCTCATTAAAATATTAATAAAATAATATTTATCTAATTAAATAATTATAAAATATCATCAAAATATCTCTAATATCATCATTGCCTTCTAGAGTTCTCTCTCTTTCTAACTGACCATTTTGCCCTTTATGATCTTTTCAAATTCCATCCTTGAGTCATCACTTAATTTGGTAAAATTATAATTTAGTCCCTAATAATTCTTCACCTATTCAATTTGGTCCTAATTTATCCATTTTCCTTAGTTTCTAGATTATTCCACCCTCAAAATATTTGTATTATTGGTCCTTTAACTTTTTTATATATACACTTTAACCCCTCGACTTTTGAGTATTTACTCTTGGGCCACAAAACTTTTCTTAACTTTGCAATTTAGTCTTTTCTTGAATTAATATATCATAATATACTTCCCAATGTTGACATAACTCAAAATTTTCCTTTTTGTCACTTTATTTCCTTACTTTATCAATGATAATATCTTACTTTCTTACTGTAGTAATTTTCGGGGTATTGCAACTTTACTTCGAGGCTTAAAGTTATCCATGTAGATTTCCTCAAGGAAAGTAGCATGAGTAGAAACTTTAATTGTAACAGCCCGTTTTCAGTGAAATCAGAACAGTGGTTTCGGAACCACAAATCTGAATCCGAAAGAAAATTTATTTTAAAATTATTTTACGTCTCCATTATGATGGGAATATCGTATAAAAATTTTGTTAAGAAAATTTTAGCGATTCATGATTAATTGAGAAAAGGACCAAATTGCATAAATGCAAAAGTTGAATTCTAGTAGCTAAAAGGATCAAATAGCTATGAAATTCAAAATTAGAGGTTCTTATATGGAAAATAGACCATTAAGAGGAGTTAGTAGATAAGTTTGATGATTCATTCATGGAAAATTAAATAAAGAAAAAGACTAAATTGGAAAGAAAAATATGACAAGATGATAAATGGTTTAAATAATAAAAAAAATCATAATTTATTATCATCTTTCCCAAATAAAATATAGAAACCCTATCCATGGAGAATTAAAGAAAGAGAAAACTTATTTGGCCAAATTAGGTGAATATTCAAGTCTCGTTTTTAGTAATTTTATTTTTTCAAGATCGTAATAGCTTAATTTAGCTATCTCGGGGATTAATTTGCAAAGCTAATAAAGTATTAGGGTTTTGATGAATATGCTTGAATTATGAAATTTATGGTAGAAAATGAAAGGTTGTTGATAGATAAACAATTTTTGTAAAGTGAATTTTCATGAAATTGTGATTTAGGGACTAAATTGTAAAGATGTAAATTCATGGAAAAATTCTAAATTTTATGAATTACATGGGCTGCAAATGTTATATGTAAAAATTTGTTAGGCTTGGAATAAGGGTTAAATTGCATGAATTTCATTTTTCGAGCTTGGGGATGAAATCGTCATTAATTAAAATTATAGGGGCAAAATGGTAATTTTACCTAAGATGTGAAAAGGAACTGAATTGATGTTAAATTCATTCGTATAGATCTGGATAGATCAAAAATAGAGTTAGATCATGGAAAATAAAAAGTGTCGGATTAGTAGATTTTGCGTACACGAACAATTATCGAGGTAAGTTCGTGTAACTAAATTGTATATTTATGTGATATGCTTGATTTATATGTATGTGATTTGTAAAATGGTTAATTATGAAAATAAATCACATATCGGACAATGTCTGACAAGCAATAAATCTCGTTTGAACAAATGAAATTAGATGGATATAGGGTTTCCGAAGTGGTTGTGGTTCTACATATGTTGCGAACACACCATAGCTCGCAAGAGCGTCCTGATATAGCTCACATGAGCATCTCGATATAAGCTCTCTTGAGCTTTCTGATATATGGTTCTTCCAAGCTTCCTGTTTATATGCTCCTATCAGCATTCTGATTGGTAGTGATCTTGCATGTGTTGTAGACACACCGCAACTCTTATGAGTGTCCCGATATAAGGCTATCTGGAACTTCCTGATTAAAAGCTCTTTCATGAGCTTCCTGATAATAGCTCTTCAGATTTACCCGTTAAGCTTGCATGAGCTTTCTGATTTAAGCTCTTATGATCTTTTTGTTATTAAGCCCGGATAAGCTTTCCCGTTATTTGGCTTGGAAGAACTTCATGTTTAAATGCTCAATGAGCATTCCGGAATATGAATTGATGGAATATAGTATGTACACTTTGTATGTTCTAACCAGGTATCCATCGATATTATAAGTGGTTGAACGGGTAAAGTTATGATAAATGACAATATGAGTTTGTGATGAAAGATTGTTGACATATATTTGACTACATGAACATGACTTGTATATGAAGTTTGAATACATGATATGGAAAGTACATGAAAAAGGAAATTTGATTAATGATAAGTTCATACTTATTTATTGATATTCAAGTGAAATAAATAACTAACATTTTTAGGAGGATATGTATATAAGCTATTGGCCAACTTGCTTTGAATATATTATGTATATTTACCTTAAATTAAATGGTAAGTTAATTTGTGTTATACGAACTTACTAAGCATTAAATGCTTACTCTGTTCTATTTCCTCTGTTTTATAGTAATTCAAAAGCTCGTTGGGTTGGAGGCTTGGTGAAGATATTATCACACTATCCATCAGCTTATTTTGGTATATATAGTAAATACATTTTGGTTATAATGACATGTGTAACACCCCAAACCCGGCCCAGACTTTATGGCCGAATCTGACGTGCCACATTGGAGTTGAAAACCCACGTTCCGTTTTAGTGTTTTAAAACCATACATTTTATTGAGTTAACAAAGTGTATGGAAGCTGGGCACCAGGTAGGTATCCGAGACAGAGGAGGTGAGCCATGAAGGTCGCTAAGTACCAAGCTCTTTAATTGGATCCAATCCTAGACATGCCCACAACCATAGCCACACTTTGTTATATCGAGTTTAAATTTGTTTAAGTGGACGTCTTTGATAAATCGATTAATCGTGGTGTTGAGATATTTTGAAAACAAGTATCATTTTGAAAACACGCCCTAAGTCTAGCCCATTTGAATAATTATTAACCAATTTTAAAGTTATTAAAATTAAAATAATTCAAAAGAAATAAAAGGAAAGTTAAAATTGGCCTTATTACAACCCAAAAATAAATAATAATTAAAGGAAATTAAATGAAAACCAACACTTATTTAAAAGCCCAAAGATGATCACCGTGGCCACTCAATCCTCTCCTACCAAGTCCCCACATCAAGGCTCACCTGCAAGGTTAAGGAAAGGGGTGAGTTTGGAAACTCAGTGCAACAAGCCCTTTCAGAGCCCAAAACAATAATACTGTTGGGTCTAAGCCCAAATCCAATCTCAACATATATTGGGCCATAGCCCTTTGCATGTTTCATATTCCATAACACTGGGCAGAAGCCTTTTCATATTTCATATTATTGGGCCGAAGCCTTTACTGTAAACTGTATGGCCCTTAGGCCCATTTCAATGTCACATATAATTTCAATGAAAGAATGCAACCCATTTGGGAGACTACTCAACCCACCATCCGCTACTCTCCACCGTACCAACCAACACACCATGTGGGATTAACTCGACCCACCCCGCCATATTTCTCCAATCGGCAAAGATAGTCTTTATCATATAACCGAGGCCTAGCCTCTTTTAATAACGGGCAAAAACCCTTTCAATAATCGGGGCATAAGCCCTTTTATAATCGGGGCATAAGCCCTTTTGATAACTGGGGCATAAACCTTTTTGATAATTGGGGCATAAGCCCTTTTGATAACTGGGGCATAAGCCCTTTTTCACTTCCTCCATCTATATAAAAACCCAACCCAATGCAGTTATGATTACATCATGTGCATATCATACATATCATGTGCATATCATACATACCATATTTATTAAAATCCCATGTATTAAAATCATACATAAACCCTAGGGGTATAATGGTCATTTTACCTAGGGGCAAACGGTCATTTTCATGGTATAAGGGTAATCTCATAATTTTACCAAAATTAGGGTTTCCATGTTCATTAACGATTACTAACAATCCATGGGTGCAAACAAGTGATTCGGCCCATTTTAGCGAAATCGAGTTATTGGGCCTAAAACCCTAATGGGCCCTACTTAGCCAATTTCGTCATCTAGGCCCATTTAGCCTATATTCCATAATGGTTTTATCAGTCTCGATGCTAATTTAACTAGTTTTCATATTCTACCAATTTTACCCAAATGGGCCCGAAAGCCCAATGGGCCCCACTTCTACCCTCGAGGCCCAACTTACCAAGAACGCCAAAAATCACATTCTTACCGCTTCCATCGTTCTCGATCACCGCCTCATCGATTCTAACTAACTAGTGAGCGTCATTGCTCATAAGTCCTCGAAATGCCGTAATTTGGCATTTCGCTTTTCGCATTTTATCGCTTTAAGCTATGAAAGGGTTCGTTACACACCGGTTTGCAATATTCCTTGACGAGATCTCCTATGCGATTTCTCCTATAATCAACCACTTATAGATTAGACCATGTTAATATTAAACCAAATCGAAAACTACCTATTATCATCACTTACACATTCTACCACCATCCCCAATGGCCCTTGGGTTCATACCTTTGCCGAAGTTGATGACTAGATTTAGTCACTCCGATGATCCAAGCTTTTCACACACCTCGATCGGCAGCCTTTAATCCTCACTAGCACCAACAAACCAAATAACACCAAAACCCTTTTAGCCTTAGTCGACGGAGGGTTTTCACTTTTCTTAAACCACAAGATACAAATGGAAAGAAGGTTCAATACTTACCAAGAGATCTACTCATTGAAGAACGTTCCAAATACCTTCCTACCCCATATCCGTTAGAATCCAACTTAAACGTGCGTGAAAATAGATCTAAATATTAATTCCCGAATCACTAAAATATGAAGCTTTGACTTTTAAAATATTAATCTAAGCTATTTAGAGGTTAGTACACACTGTTATGGGTTGAAGTTGAAACACTTCCAAAATCAATCGCCTACGATAACCACCACCGCCACTCAAACTTAACTAATCCAATATCAATATATGTAAATCCTAAGCACATCACCATACGGAACATAAGGGCATATTCGTCATTTTACCATACAGGTATTTTGGTAGTTTTACAAATTGAGGGTATTGCGGTAATTTCACAAACCAAAGGTATTTTAGTAATTTTGTAAATTGAGGTAAAACAAGAATTTCAGAAATCAAGGGTAAAACAAGAATTCTATAAATTGAGGGTAAAATGGTAATTCGTAAATCGAGGTAAAAGCGGTAATTTTGTAAATCGAGGTAAAACGATAATTATGTAAATCGGGGTAAAATGGTAATTATGTAAATTAGGGTAAAACAAGAATTCTATAAATCGAGGGTAAAATAGTAATTACAGAACCGAGGGTAAAACAGTAATTCAGAAATCGAGGTAAAGCGGTAATTTTACAAATCGAGGTAAAACGGTAATTCTATAAATCGAGGGTAAAACAAGAATTACGTAAATCAAGGGTAAAACAATAATTCTGTAAACTAAGGGTAAAACGGTAATTCTGTAAATCGAGGGTAAAATAGTAATTACAGAACCGAGGGTAAAACGGTAATTCTGTAAATCAAGGGTAAAACGGTAATTTTACAAATCGAGGGTAAAACGATAATTCTATAAATCGAGGGTAAAACGGTAATTTTACAAATCGAGGTAAAACAAGAATTTATAAACCGAGGGTAAAACGGTAATTTTGTAAATCGAGTACTTTGGTAATTTTACAAGTCGAGGCATTTCAAGAATTGGTAAACTAAAGTATTCTAAACATGGATAACAACACGAATGGGCCTAAAGCCTATTCTCTACCCAAATGGGCCCACACGCTCGTGTAGCCCTTTTAGCCTAAACCTAGCCACAGATATGCGATTCACCTAGCCTAGTCCAATATTTACTACACAATCAAACAACTTATCCAATTGGGCCGTAGGCCCATTGGGCCCATATGGCCCCTTTCTACCATCGCGTCCAAGTAGCCATCCAACAACAAGAGTAGTGATAAATACACACCGATAGGAGACTAGAGTTAATCCACGCTCAAGCACTCTTAGCCGACGCCCAACCCAAACGAGCACTCCATACAATGAAGGGATCACCTAAGAAAGGTACATTTACTCTCTTCATGGTTCCTCTATTTAAAGCCGACTTCACAACCACTCTTATATTAGCTTCCGATGTGGGATCCCTCCAACATTAGAGTTTAAATTCAACACCAACTCTTGCCCCTCGTTAGCAAAATAAATGCTCTTTGCTTACCATGGGATTCAACCTATGCCTCCCTTAAATGCTCCACATGCTACTTGCCACTAAGCCACAAGGTTGTTTGTGTCATATTTTATCCCAATTAATTATAAGGTCTAAAGGCCAAAGTCCAGTTCCTTTTAAAAACCCAAAATAAATTGCAAGAGCCAAGGCTTGAACCCAGTGCTCCCATACAACCTTAATGACGCCACAACCACTAGACTACAAGCTTCCTTGTGTCATTTATTTAACACAATAATTTAAAAACCCTCATCCAAGCATCCAGGTTTTTTTCACTTAATACCAAAATTTTTACTAAAGCCCAAGTTTGAACCCAAGATTTCTCCAACACTTCTCAAAGCCATTAACCGCTAATAGCAAACATTTAATTGTGTTATTTCATTGCACAATTAAATACCTATATAAAACCTCTTTACGGACCCACACTCAAGGCCCAATACTTCTAGGCCCAAATTCGAGGTGTTACAACATGTATAGGCTAAAGTGATCATGGATGGTATGTATGTGTTTGGTCAGAATTAGCCATTGATATGGCTTGTAAATGGTATGTTTTGATATGTAAAATGGTTTTAATATGCTTGATGTATGATTGAAAAGGATAATTGATGAAAATCATATAGGCATATTGGTTTATGATGGTAAAATTGATAGAATATGCCTATTTGTACATATGGTATTTTGGTATGTATAGATACTTGAACATATGTGTTGATATGTCTTGCATAAAACTTAATTTTGGATTGAATTGAATGATTTATATTGGCTTGGGATTGTGTTTAAGTGTTAAAGTAGGTGGAAGACAATTTTGAGTGAGAAATAAGGCTTGGAAATAACCTTATTTTGTCCACACAGGGTAGAGACACAGGCGTGTGTCTCAATTGTGTGTGATGCACGGCCATGCACATGGGCGTGTGGATCAACCGTATGCCCCCTGCATCTTTAAAATTGCAAAATAGAATGCTCAGGTATTTTCACATGGGCAGAGACACGAGCGTGTGTCTCAGCCGTGTGAGGCATACGATCTGGCATACGGGCGTGTGACTTGGCCGTGTAGCCCCTGCTCCTAATTAATGTAAATTAAAATGTTCACACGGCCTAGCACACACACGGGCGTGTGGCTTGGCCGTGTCACCCAAGTTAGTAACCACCCTAATTTGGACACGGGCTGGGACATGGCCATTGGCCCTATTTTTAATGCACACACGGCCTGGGACATGAGCGTGTCACTTGGCCGTGTGAGCCACATGGCCTGACCACACCTGCGTGTGTTCCTTGCACCTTGGAAAAATTTTGAAATTTTGCAAAAAATTCTCTAATTTTCCGATTTAGTCCCGACTTGTTTCTAATGTATGTTTTGTGCCTCAATGGCTTATATAAGGGACTTTATGAATAATATCTGACATGAATATTAAATATTATGAAATGTTTGTATTCGATCTATTTATTTCTATAATGCTCCGTAACCCTATTCTAGCGACGGATACAGGTTAGGGGTGTTACATTAATCGTATTATATTTTGAATTGTAGAATAATCCATCTTTTGTTCCTTTTGAATATCCTATAAACATGCACAATTCTATCCATGCATCTAACTTCTTTGCATCGTTATCCAGAATGTATGTTGGGCAACCCTATATTCTAAAATGATTTAGAGTGGGTTTCTTTCCATACCACAATTCATATGGTGTCTTACAAGCAGACTTGGTTGACATATCATTCAGAATACAACAAGCCATTTGTATCGCATATCCCAAAAGGAATTAGGGAGTTGTGAATAGCTTAACATTGAATGAACCATGTCAAGCAAGGTTCTATTCCTTCTTTCAGTTGTGTCATTCTACTATGAACTGCTCAGCGTAGTCAACTAGGATAAAATCTCATTCTCTATTAGGTATCTTAAGAACTCGTCGAACAGGTATTCTCCACCTCGATTAGACTGAAGATTCTTTATAGATAAACCTAATTGCTTTTCCACTTCTGCACAAAACACTTGAAATTTATTGAAGGTTTCGCTTTTGAGGTGCATTAGATATTGATATCTATATTGAGAATAGTCGTCGATGAAAGTCACATAATAATAGTAACCTCCTTGGGCACTGATGCTCATGGGACCATAAACATTAGTGTGCACAAGTTTTAAAGGTTGGTTGGCCCTTGTACTTTTCGCATTAAAAGACCTCTTTTAATCATTTGACCTTCCAAGTAAGATTCACATTATGAAAGACTAACTTCCTTAAGCATACTTAAGGGACCATCTTTCACAAATCTAGTGATTCTTTCTTGATTAATATGACCAAGTCTTAAGTGCCAGAGGTACCTATCATTAGAGTGAGAATTTTTAAGCTTCTTATTCACTATTTCAGTTTGAAGCATTGAGTAGTTATTTGGTTTGATAAATTAAAGATTCTTTTCCATCCATCTATTACAAATTAAAGAATCATTTCTGTGAATAACAATCCCTTTATTGAATGTCACATAGTAACCGTCATCAAATAAACATGCTACAGAAATTAAGTTCCTCTTAAAATAAGGTACATAAAACATGTCATTTAAAACAATCTTCCTAAAATTATCAAAATGTAAAATAACTTCTTTCACTGCTTTGGCTGAAACATAGATCCTATCTCTGGTCTACAACGAGAGGCTCTTGTCACACAGACTTTTTATTTCACTAAACCCCTGTAAGGAAACAAACACATGGTTAGTGGCTCCAGAATCAATAACCCAGTTTTAAATTGATTCTTCCACTAAGCAAGCTTCAACCAAAAAGAGTTCTATACATTTGCCCTTTTTGATTAGGTAATCCAAATACTTCTCACAGTTTGATCTAAAGTGTCCTTTCCTGTTACAGAAGAAACATTTGATCTATTAAAGACTTTTGACTTCTTAGTCTTCTTCCTATCCCCACAAGGTGGCACCAAAGACTTAGTAGGTTTCTTCTTTCCCTTAGCCTTTTGTTTCCCCTTAGAGGATGAAGGGCCCATAACTAAGTTTGCCTCAATTTTCTCCTAAACCTACTTACCACCATTCAACATCAACTCATAGGGCTGTAATTCCTTTATGATTTAAGTTAAGGTAAGTGTTTTGTTCCCCAAGTTGTAAGCGGCCCTAAAGCCAGTGAACTCTTTGATCAAGAATTTGAACACTATTTCGGTCTGAATGTTCATGTCTAGTTCAACCCCATTGTCCTTCGCTTCTACAAACAATCCCATAATTTTAAACATATGTTTTTTTACCAGAGTGCCAGGTTTTTGCTGAGAATTCATCAAATTTTTAATAATAGATTGTTGAGCCAATGTGACTTGGCCTCCGAGTAAATCCTCCAAATTTGTCATGATATCTTTGGCAGTACGAAAATTCTCGTGTTGCTTTTGTAGCACACTACTCATGCTCGCTAACATATAACATAGAGCAATCAAGTCAGAATTTCTCCAGCAATTTCTCGTTTTAGGTTGAGTTTGAAAGAAGAATTTGTGTTTCTCATAGCTGAGAACAATCAGCAAGTTTTGTTTCCATTCTTGAAAGTTATCCCCATTCAATTTGTTCTTAGTAAGAATGCTAGTAAGAAGAGTAGGAGACATATTTGAACTAAAAACTAATAAAGATTCACTAATTACCATCTTTTTATTAAGCAAATATTTCCATTTCAGCAATATATCAAGAATGCAGTATGATGCATGTGTCTTGTATTAAAACCTTGAAAAATATTTTTTCACTACTATAATCATTCTCGCACCTATCAATCATGTCGACTTAGGGTCCCATGATTAACTAACAAGAACATGAATTATATCCAATCAATTTGTAATCTTAATTCTCAAGACTCCACACGAACCAATGGCCATTTAATGTTTGGCCATCATCTCTAGCTTAAATATTATTTCTTGGGAAACTATTTAATAAGAAACGATCTTAAGTGTGTAACCATTGACTCAATGCCTATCATGAACATGCTTTCATTGTGAGTCATCTCTTGGGACAATCTCACTAACAGTCATACATGGCTAGTTATCCTTAAAAGAAAATCTCATCCAATGAACCCACATGATAAAGTTTACCTTGGGGTGCGACCAAGGTAGGAACCAGCTTTAAACTTTATCATACTATCGTTTAGAGACCATCAATAAAGGCCATAGGTCTTGTTTAGGGACCTTATCCCACTTAATATTTTAAAAACATGCAAGGTTTTTATACTAGTTTTCAAGAATGATCATACAATAGTCCTAGTGACATTCTTACCTAATCTATATGACATGCTTCCAATATATGCATGAGATGTGATGACAATTTAATAATATTCACATTCATTCATTCATTCATTCATAAGAATCAATCAATCATAAAAACAAACAATTTTGATTCTTATTTGATCAAAGAAGTGAATGTGAACCGTGCACCAGGTAGGGTCCTAGGAAAGGGAGGTGAGTCTTATTTGACTGCTTAAAAATCAAGTCTTTCCTTACCAGAGCCAATCCTAGACATACACCTTCCCATTACCACTCACAACAATCAAATAACTTAAAGAAGTTAATAGAACAATACAACACATGTATTTTCATATTACCACATTTCTTATCTTTTATCGATCAACTGTGAATCATCTCATACATATATATCACAATTATAACATTACATAAAATAAATGTTATAAACAATTATAAAATAGATATATAAGGAGATGAGTAATTAAAATAAAATTTTCAGCAAAGGTTTTCAAGGTTTTATTTCTAGAAAATAAATGAAAAACAAAAATTACACAGTTTTTCACCACAAGATATTCCTTAGGTCTTCAACTGTCATCGCTTCATCTTCTCCTCGTCATGGGCTCATTGTGGAAAAATTACATCTAAGTCCTATGTCTATTTTTGGCTCACAAGAATTCTATGTATTAAAAAAAAAAGAGTCCTATGTGGAGTACGATCTATTTTTTAAGAACCACAATATTGACAAAAAATAACAATTATATAACAAATATATAATATCGCATCCATTCCCATATACAATTCAAAACATGCATAAGATCTAAAGAATGTCAATTTCTATGTAATCAAATCATTCAAGAAGAAGAGAAATCTATTTTGATTGTTTGTTTATACTTATAGATAGAGCACAACCTGGCTTATGATACCAATTGTTGGCAAAATGAGTTTGGAATACATAACGAAAAAATAGATTTAAGGAAAAAACAGAGTTATTTTTTTTCCAAAAATAAGAACTTGGTTATGATATCTAAAGTAATAAACACTTAATCAAAATTGTACCTTATTGATTCATCTAGGATGAATGCTTCAAACGAGTAGTCTTCTCCGCTATCCTCAAGCTCACGTTTGCTAAGTGTGGGCTTGTTTCGAATCAGAAAAATTTTCACAAAATTACTAGTAGGGTAATTTCACAATTTTTCAAAACTTTGGGGTCAAGTTGTAAATAAAACAATATCTCTAGAAATTTTCTAAAATAATTTCTTTAGATAATTTTCTCTCCACAACTTTTTCTTTAATTAAGTGTGTGAAAAATAATAACTCATAACTCACTTTATATAGGGAGAGTTTAGAAAGTTCAACTATAATTAAACTTAATCACTGTAATATTAAATTGATATAATACTTATCAAGATAAATATTAGATTAAATTTAATATTAAGTCTTATTAAATTAATATAATATTTATCTACAAGATAAATATTAAAATAATTTTAATATTAAGATAATAACTTTAATATCAAATTAATAAAATACTATCAAAATAAGTATTAAATTAAATTTATTAAAATAATATTATTTTTGGAATAATTAATTTGAAATCAAATTATCTAGTAGAGTCCTAATAGGAGTGTGATTCCTCCACTACTCAACCATCAGAAGACCACCTGCCGGCCACTAGAATGTCGCCATCGCCGTCGTCAACACCATCGTGTCCAGTGATGCCATCGCATGTGCGACACCCTCACGACACCTCGAGCTACTTCAACTGTTACCGGTTCGATCTAGGCCAGTGATGGCCTGACTAGTCCGATCCTGCCACCAATTGGACTGTCAGCCTGGTTTCACTTACCAGGCTTGATTCGACCAATTTTTCAGTCTTAGTCTCGATTTTAGGTTTTCAGTTTCAATTTTCGCTCGCAAGTCCAATTTTTATATTCAATTACCCATTGGGCCAATTGTCTAACTTGAAAATTAATTTCCAAAGATATTATATTAATTTCAATTTGATTAATTTAATTTTACATGATCAAAATTAATTTTCTCAAAAATCACTAAGATTTTCCAAATTAATTTTTCAAGAAAAAATTTTAATCAAGTTCTCTAGTTAAATAATTCTTATGACTGCCTAATTTAGTTCCTCATCGAATAAATTAACTCAATGAAATTATTTTCGAAGTCGTAGAATTTCCTTCTGATTCAAATGCAGTTTGATCGAGTTTTTGTTGAGCTAGTAGAGAGAGTAATCAGACATATACAATTAGGCTTTAGTAGTTGGAATTATGTCCAAAAGCATCGTTCCGATAATTTGTAATTTATATAATCATAGAGTCAATCTACTAGAAGTACCATGATTGAAAAATCCTTATTGTGTACTCTTTACGAAAGCAATTCATCCAACTACTTTGTCCAATGACTTCGTCATATGTGTGTTACCATCATAGGATATCCTTGATTCCTTTGAGTTAAATTCATTCACTTAATACAATCATATTTTATCTCATTATCACCATTGTGTCTTCTTAATGATTAATATTATCACTATCAACAAATGATGGTGATAAGTTTCTCGTTCGAGAATAAGCAAACCTTGACCACGTTCCATATTTATCAATCTACACAATGTCAATGAGAGGATATCGTTATCTCCTTAATCAAGCTATGAATTCCATTGTTGCTAGTAAAGCCATGCCATACAAAAGTCATATACTATAACAACCTAATTTTCAGTGGTATCGGGAATAGAGATTTGAGATCACCAAATCTGACGGGTGAGTTAGAAATTTAATAAATTAATACCTATGAATCAAATGTGAATATAAAAGCATTTTTGAATTAGTGAATTTGGTAATTTAAAAGAATTAATTAGGTAAATTGGGTCGAGGATGAGGTATCGAGACCTCGACTTCATAAATCGAGCCATAAATATTTTTAGAAATATTTATGGAGTGTTGGTGAGATAGTAATAAAATTTAGTCAGAAAATTTTGACGTTTGGGTGGTTAATTAAATAAAAAGGACTAAATTGAAAAGGGTGTAAAAGTTGCTAAAAGGATTAAATAGCTCAATTGTCAAATGAGGAAGGACCTAAAGTGAAAATAAGCCCAAAAGAGATATTTTGGGCGGCAATAGCTGAGAAAAATCAGGAAATGGGTGAAATAAGGGCAAAATTGAAAAATTGCCAAAATTGGATAAATAAAAATGGGACTAAATTGGAATGTCTAGAATTCTCTTCATTTCTCTTCATATTCATCAGCTGAAAAACAGCCATGGAGGAGGGATCAAGCTGGTTTTCATACTCTAGCTTCATGTAAGTTTAATTCTTGCTTTCTCCTTGAAATTTTTGTGTTTTTGTGACTTTTACAACTAGATCCACTTGTTGAATTCATTAGTTTTTGATTCTATGAAAGAAATTGAAAGTTTCTATGAATATGTGCTGGAAGTATATTATGATTTAGAATGGAATTAGAGCTTTAAATTGTTTATATGCTGATTTTATTGAAAGAATTGAATAGAAAGTGAATGTTTGGGACCTAATTGTAAAAGAGTTTGAAGTTAGAGTTTCATGTTGAAATTCTGAATTTAAATAGTTATGAAATAACTTATAATGTCTAGAAAAAGTAATAATTGAGAAAATTATCTTAATTTAGGGGTTAATTGAGCAAGGCTGAATTGTATGAATTGAGAAATTTGGGGTAAAATGGAAATCAACATTTTGCACTAAAACTGTTTTGGGCAGCAGCAGTAATTTAACTTTGGAAAATCACCAAAAATTGTAGAAATTGAATTAGAGGATGAATAAAATATGAAATTAAAGCTTATTTAGTCTAGTTTCTTATAAAAGAAATTATGTAAGCAATGGAATTGTAAATCATGAGATACAAGAACTTTTCTGAGACAAGGTCAGAATGATTTCGCGTTCCCCTGTTCTGACTTTGGAAAATCATAAAAAATTGGATAAAAATAATTAGGGGCTTAAGTTTATATTTTTAGAATACTGAATGAGTCTATTTGCAATAGAAATAAACGATAATATCATTTGAGTTCTGTACAAGGATATAATTAGTTTTTAGTGAAAGAGGGTCAGAACTGTTAGACAGCAGATCAGGGGAAAATTTAAAGAATAAACTGTACTTATTGGATAAACCAAAAATTCTGAAAATTTTATGGTAAGAAGATATATGAGTCTAGTTTCAGAAAAAAATTTCGGATCTTAATTTGGAGTTTTATAGCTCCAGATATAAATATTTTAGTGACTATGACACAGATGGACAGCTTGAATATCCATAAAAGTAAAGAATAAAAATTATAGATAATGTTACTTACAAGTGTGTTATATACATTAAGGATGTGGAATGGAGAGGAGGAGGAGGAAAATATATATGAATATTCAGTTAGCATGTCTAATTTGCATGTTTTAAGCTCATGGACTAAATTGAATAAAAGTAAAACTTTAGGGGACAATTTTGTAAAAATGTCAAAAATGACTAAATTGAAGGGAATGAATTGAAATTGTTTTATTATCTAAATTAATAAATTAAATGAAATTATCAATTTAAGATTGGGTGAAATTTGAGAAAATGGTAAATTACCAATATGCCCCTAAACCTTGGTATTTCTGTAGTTTAGTCAGGTAGGTTCGTATATTTTGAATGAGCGTGTAAATATTACAATTTAAATATTGTATCATATTTTATATGATGTTTGAATTGAATATTTGAAAAGAATGTTACATGAAACATGAAAATGAATTATTCTGAAATTAATAAATTAATTGAAATTATTCTGAAAATCTCGGTAATGCCTCGTATCCTATCCCGGTCTCAAGTACGGGTATGGGATATTACATATACCCAACATATTGACTATGAACTCGATCATCTTTAGAGCATAAGCCTCTATTTATATCAAAGCACATGAGTTACATACGCATAGTTAGTGACTAATTCAAGATTTAGGTAAATCACATCATGAACGTCACAAGTGAATTAATTTACAAATGGATTCAGAATTAATTCAACTTGGGTCTAGTCCAATGTATTATTATTCAAATGAATACATCTATGTTTCTATCATTGGAGTCAATCGCTCCGATAGCCAAGACTAGCCATCTCCCCAATTGGAATTGTAGACAATATAATAATCCTTCTAAGTATTTGAATCAAATGCTAACTTTATTTTTTTACGCGATTACGTACTCGTTTAGATTATCTACTGAAGTAAGTTATCTGTCTCACAATGTAAACATTGTTACAGTGCCACTTATCATCAGTTTGAACTTAGACAATCAATGAACTAATATTTTCTTGTCACAATTTTGCTATGCATGCAAAACATGAAAGATAGCAACATAAAAGACATAATAGTGAAATGCGAAATTAAATTTATTTATTTATTCATCATTCAATGCATAGAAAACAATTACATGTTTATACAATATGGGCACATTTCCCAATATTGACATCCTCTTTGATGGTAGAAAACACGTATCATTTTGGACAGTCTCTCACCATATGCGGACTATTACGAAGAAAGTATCCTAATGGCCCATTCGATTTTTTGTTGGACTTCCAATTCCCATTATGTGGTTTCCATTACCACCATTACTGTTTTTAACCTGTCCTTCTTTATCCCCCCCACCGTTGCCCTTCTCATTAGGTTTGGAAGAATTGAACTTGTCTTTCCTTGGAATAAGATCAATTACGAACTCCATTATGGTCATGGCTTTTGTAAGTTCTTTGACTCCTCGACTTGTAATTCTTATTTTTGTCCAAGGCTTCAACCCATTCATTAAGAAGTAAAATTCATTTTTCTCACCTATATAAAATATCTAGAGCGTCAATCCATTGAACTCCTTCATATACTCCCTAATTATGCTTTGTCGACGCAACTTAGCTCAAGCCTCATCCTTGGTATACTCTAGGTAAAACTGCCCCTTGGATTCACTTTGGAATTCCTCCCAAGTCCCAATGGTAGCTCCACCTCGTTTCTCATCTATGGACCTATGACGCCGCTATAATAAAGTAGCATTAGTTAAATACATAGTAGTAGTATTTACCTTAGTAGCATCATCAATTGTTCTTTTGGCATGGAAGTATTGCCCCATTCCCCATAAGAATTTGTCCACATCCTTTGCAGACCTCATCCCATTAAACTCTTTTGGCTTTGAGACATCTACGTTAAGCTTGGGTGTTGCAGCCAACACCTCATTACCTAAAGCAGCTTTACAGATAATGAGCTCCCCCTTGAGCTTCTGAATATGTTCCTTTAAGACCTACACCATGGCCTTGAGAGCATCATTATTCTCAGTCATCTCATCCACATTGGTATTGAGGACCTCTTGCATTGTATCCATATTAATACTAAAGGCCTATGCCACTAGCCCCTTGAGTTGATCTTGTCTCGATTCCAGCTTTGTGGTGTGTCCCTCAACATCTTCAAGGGTCTACCTTACATCACCCATAGATCCTTCGAGTTTGACAACCTTACCATTTAAAGCTGACAGCATATCCCTCGATCTACTAGCTTTCCTGCCTCCCTTACCACCAGTCTTCTTAGGCTCAACTTGCTTGTCTATTAACCGTACCCTAGCGTGTGTGCGCTAAGGTTATGAATAAACAAAAATACAGTAAAAAAATCTAGTGGTGTACTACAAGTGTAACAGGTCAGTTGTAATATTTTTAAATGTTACAATAGAAAACTTCGAGTATTCCAAGGATCGAACTAAGAGAGTTCGGGGAAAAAGTGATTAATATGGAAAGAGCATGCAAAAAGGAAGTTTAGCTAACTACTCGTTAAGTATCATATTATGAAAAGTCCTATTTAAGGGGGTAATTACACTAATTGACTAGCTAATACTAAAAAGGATTAAATTGCAAAATAGTGAAAATTACATAATTAACAATTAAATGAACACAAGCGGTTGGTTGATTTCGATATTGTTGACTAATTGTTGGATTAGGGATCTAAAATGTTTAAAATTCTAATTGGGTCCATTTACCTCTTTGTCACCATTTTAACAAATTAGACAATTTAATATGGTTTATCTCTCAACCTCACCAAACTAAATTGAGACAACCAAATTGGTTCTCGATAGGCTCTCCTCTCGGTCTCACCTACCTAAATATTCACTTAGATTTTTCAATTCTAAGTTTTGAAGTTTATTTGGTTTAGTCCAACTTTTACGATTTAGTTCCTCTACCAAAAACTAATGAAGCAACATTTCCATCAACCAACCATTATAAATTTAGTTATCACTCATCATAATCATGCAAATAATAGTCAAACACATGCTTAAATAGTTCATTAAAATAAAAACAAAAGCAATGTTAGAGAAAGTTTAGGAATTTCTTGATAGATGCTTTGAAGAAGATGATGACAATAACAATGGAGGTGGAAACACAACTAAAGTTAAGATTTTTATACTATGAAAGTAAATAAAATTGAAATATACTGAAGGATTTAAATAGAAATCAAAATACAAAGTTAACATAAGTACTAAATTGCAAAGAAAGTGAGAAGCTATTGTAAAAATTAACTGTTAGAATTAAGTGACCAATTCTTATTTAAATAAAATATTTACGGAAAATAAAATAAAAGTAAAATCCATATAGAACTAGACTTCTTTTATTTTATTTTAGAATAAGGTTTTTTAAACCTTATTAAACTCCATATATTTTATATTTATTAGGATAAGGTGTTTCAATCCTACTAGAATATGGCTTTACAAGCCTATAAATAGACATAGTCCATTCCTCTTGTATTGATTTAAAATTTTTGACATAGTGAATTTTCTTCTCCTCTTCCCGTGGTTTTTTCCTGAAAGGGTTTTCACGTAAAATTTGTGTGTTCTTTATTTTATTTTTTTTATTTTTCACAAATTGGTATCAGAGCTTCTGGGTTGTTCATCTCAATCACAGTAATGGCGTCTTTGAAGTATGAAATTCCGCTGTTGGATTGTAACACCAGATTTGCATTATGGCAGATTAAGATGCAAGCAGTTCTTGCGCAGATGGATCTGGAGGATGCCCTGTTAGGGATAGATAAGATGCCTTCGACATTAACAGATGAAGAGAAGAAGCGTAAAGATCGAAATGCATTAATACAATTACATCAGCATTTGTCCAATGAAATTTTGCAGGATGTGATGAAAGAGAAGACTGTCGCTGCATTATGGAAGAGGCTAGAACAAATATGTATGTCGAAAACTCTAACAAGCAAGTTGCATATGAAACAGCGTCTTTATACTGATCGTTTGGAGAAAGGTGCATCTGTACATGAACACTTAACAGTGTTTAAAGAAATTCTCTCAAACTTGGAGGCCATGGAGGTTCAGAATGATAAGGAAGATCTAAGGTTGATTCTACTTTGTTCGTTGCCCCCGTCTTATTCAACCTTTAGAGACACGATTTTATATAGTCGTGAGTCTCTCACAGTTGATGAGGTTTATGATTCTTTAACCTCGTATGATAAGATGAAACATCATATGGTTAAACCCGACTCTCAGGGAGAGGGCCTCATTGTTCGTGGGAGACAAGATCGGAATGCTGATGATGATCGTGTTATGGACACAGGAACAGAATCCTCGTGGTAAATCTAAGGGTAGATCGAAGTCTTCAAATAGAGGTAAAACTTGTAACTTCTGCAAGAAGAAAGGGCACATTAAATTTGAGTGCTATAAGCTACAAAATAAGATTAAAAGGGAAGCTGCGAATCAAAAAGGAAAACAACCAGAAAATTCTGGTGAAGCTGATGTTGTAGAAGACTACAGCGATGGTGAACTTCTAGTCACTTCTGTCAATGATTCTAAAGTAAGTGAGGAGTGGATACTTGATTCAGGCTGCACCTTCCACATGAGTCCCAATCGGGATTGGTTTACAACTTACGAAACAGTGTCTGAAGGTGTTGTTTTGATGGGAAATAATGCTTCGTGTAAAATCGCAGGTGTTGGAACAATTAAAGTTAAGATGTTTGATGGAGTTGTCAGAACACTTAGTGACATACGACATGTTCTAGAATTGAAAAGAAATTTAATTTCGTTGAGTACTCTTGATTCAAAAAGGTACAGATACACAACTGAAAGTGGGGTTTTAAAGATTTCCAAAGGGTCCCTTGTTGTGATTAAAAGGCAGAGAAAAATTGCCAAGTTATATGTTTTGCAGGGTTCTACTGTTACTGGTGATGCAGCTGTCGCTTCCTCTTCCTTGTCAAATGATGATATTACTAAACTTTGGCATATGCGCCTAGGGCATATGAGTTAGACTAGCATGGCAGAATTGAGCAAAAGAGGACTTCTTGATGGGCAAGGAATTTGCAAACTGAATTTCTGTGAGCATTGTGTTTTTGGGAAGCAAAAGAGAGTTCGATTCACTAGAGGAATCCATAACATGAAGGGAACGCTAGAGTATATTCATTCTGATCTATGGGGGCCATCCAGAGTGCCTTCAAGAGGTGGAGCTAATTATATGCTAACCTTTATTGATGATTTTTGCAGAAAAGTTTGGGCGTTCTTCCTGAAGCTGAAAAGCGATGTGTTTTCCGCATTTTAGTCTTGGAAAATTATGATTGAAAAACAAACAGAAAAACAGATAAAATACCTCTGCACAGATAATGGCTTAGATTTATGTTCTGATAAGTTTAATAGATTGTGCAAGTCAGAAAGGATCATGAGACACTTGACAATTTGTCATACTCCACAGTAAAATGGCGTTGCAGAACGAATGAATAGAACAATCATAGAGAAGGTTCGATGTATGTTGTCAAATGCCAACTTACTGAAGTCATTTTAGGCAGAAGCAGCCTCTACTACATGTTTTTTGATCAACCGATCTCTATCCGTTACCATTGAGAAAAAGACTCCACAAGAGGTATGGTCTAGTAATCCTGCTAATTATTCTGATTTAAAGATTTTTGGGTGTCCTGCGTATGCTTATGTTGATAATGGAAAATTGGAACCGAGATCCATTAAATGCGTTTTTCTTGGTTATAAAGCTGGTATAAAAGGGTATAAGTTATGGTGTCCTGAAAATAGAAAAGTTGTGATTAGCAGAGATGTTGTTTTTTATGAAACTGCTATGCTACCTAACTTATCTCTTAAAGACTCTTCCAATAAAGAAAATCAAAAGCAGGTGGAGCATTAGATTAATACAAAGTCAACTCCTCAAGCCAGAACAAAAATTGAGAATAGAGTTGCTTCTTCACCACAATACTCTATCGCCAAAAACAGAACTAGAAGAGAAATTAAACCTCAAAGAATAATATAAAATCACGATTAACGTCTCAATTTTTAATAGAAATTTGATATGTAAGAGATTGATTGCTTACATTGGATAATTCTAACTTAATAATTAATTACAGCCATTTAATTATTTATTTTCTTATTAAAATATATGATATTTATTTTAGAGTACTTAATTTTTTATTTATAAAACCAACTTATAAAAATAAAATAATAAATATTTTATAAAATCATTTAACTAATAATTTTAACAGATAAAATAAAAAAATTAACATAGCAAAATGGTGTCATTTTATTTAAAGGAAATATTTTGATGGCGTTTTTATAAAAAACGCCACAAAAAGTTAACAATAGGGGCGGTTTTTATAAAAACGCCAAAAAAATCATTTCACCTAAAAATAGGTGCTATTTTATCCCCAAAATTTAACCCAAACCCCTAATTTTTCCCCCTAAAATCGGTATCGCCAAAACACCCCCAATCTCACCCCTCCGTTGCTCTTTTCAATGAAGAAACTCTCCAGCAGCGTCTCCAAGCTCTTATCGAAGGAACCCTAGCTGTCTTAAGTCCCTACTAACAGTTTGCTACTTCGTTCCCATTCGCATTCCCACT
The DNA here is from genome assembly GCF_025698485.1 of Gossypium arboreum. Classification (NCBI taxonomy): domain Eukaryota; kingdom Viridiplantae; phylum Streptophyta; class Magnoliopsida; order Malvales; family Malvaceae; genus Gossypium; species Gossypium arboreum. The sequence goes on from NC_069081.1 coordinate 8,408,307, forward strand.
TCCACACACTCATTTCGATGAAAGATTGACAAACTCACCCGTAAATTTTCGACTGTCGAAGAATCGTTGAATAAAAACAAAATGCATGGTTAGCATTCCATTCAATTCTTTTATTTGTATTACTGTTTCAGGTTTATTCCCCTCGCTTGGATTCACCTCCACCAAGATGGGTTCATTTTGCACACGGGTTGCTTCTATTTTTGTATCAGGTTTATACCTCCACCTTATTCTTTCTTTATTTCCTTGGTGTTTTGGGGAAGGGGGATGAGCGTGAATGTTTTCTCTCTGGCAATGTATTCAAAGTATGGGATCTTTTTCACATATTAGTAATTACCTGCTAGACTTTTGATGCTGTTGATGGGAAACAAGCTAGACAAACAAACTCCTCGAGTCCACTTGGAGAAGTTTTTGACCATGGTAAGTTCACTTTATAATCTCTTCTTTCCATCATTTTCTATTTTTATTAGAGAATTTTCTGATGGAGTAATTATTTTTGGTGGTCTTGAAATATTGCAGGGTGTGATGCACTTGCGTGTGCGGCATGTATTTAACTTGTTTCATTACATAACAATGTCTAATAAAATTCCGCCATTATACAATATTGATTCTTTTTAAGTTCGAAACCATGGCTTTTGGGAGCACTGCCATGTGCAGAGGGGATAGTTTCTGGTTTTGGGTAATTTCATCTATACCATTTTATGGAGCTACATGGGAACAGTAAGTTATCAAAAAGTGTAATTTAGTTTTGTATTTTGTATTCCTTCTAAGAAATCCTGCCATACACTTTGCAGTTCTTAAATTACTTGGTTTATTTTATAGAGGGTTTATAAATTTTGTTTTCAATTATCAAACTTTTTTCAATGTTAGGTAATTTTTTGAAAGGATTTGTGATAACTTCGTGATGTATATTTGAGGTATTCTAAATATTCTGTTTGATATGTATTCCTCTTGAATGTCTCCATCCTTTCTACATAAAATTTTAGAAGGGAGTTTCTAATGTGGTTTTTGTAGCATGCAGTGGAACGTTCTTTTACTAATGCTGATACTTCTGTTGTGTCATTTTCTGCAGCTATTTCACCAATGCACTTATCCTTCCTGTTGTCAATGGGCCGACTGAGGGTCTTGCGCTGATATATGGATTGCACTTTATGACAACAATTGTTGGTATGTTTCCTCACTCGATGTTATGGGGGTGCCTTTGATAGTCTGTACTAAACCTTTATATTACTTGTGTTCCACGTATAAAAAAATTGAAACTTCTTTTTAATTCTTTTCTTCTATTATTATTGTTTTTCACATTTTATGATTGCTTCCCCTCAAGGTGCCCAGTGGTGGGCTCAGCCATTTCAGCAATCGATACCCTTCTTGAGTTGGATACCTTATGTTAATGGTAAGTTCTTTGTTTAAGAAAGGGTTAGCACCTTATATTGGATTTCTTGTTGCTTTGCCATTTTTCTTTGACTATTTTATTACTTATTCACCTTTTTTTTTCCAGAACTTCCAACATATAAAGCTGCTGTGTATTTGTTGACGCCAATTGCTATTTTACCTACAGTGGCTTGCAAGTAAGTGGTTATCTGCATCCTAAATGGTCAAAATTTACTTCAGCTTTCATGGCTGAAGCTTCTTATAATTTCTATTTAGCACTCTTGTAGTTTCACGCTAGTGCTTTGAATTACTTATTCTTTGACCTTTAGTGGAAAACTGTCCACTTTAGTAGTCCAATGTGAGAGCTGAAGCTTCTCATGCTTTCATTTTTGGCTTCTTGTTGGCTTGTAGCCTTATACTAGAGCTATGGATTATTAGACTGAGTTAAATGATCTAATTGCATTGTTATTATCAATTCCCCTTTTGTTTTCAACTCATAGCTTCATGTGTAATGCAGAGGCCAAGGTTTCTATGCATGAGACCACCTTGTTTTAGTCCATCCTACATTTATTTTTTGTTCATAGTACTGCTGTCTTTTAGTGTCCACATAAGCTTCTCTTATGTGCTTGTATGGTTGCTATTGAAATATAAGCAATGTCCATAAGATCGTTAAGGCAAGAAAATGAAGCATGTTACTGGCATTAGCAATGGTAATTCTGTAAATTCATTGTGTTTCTTTCTTCCTTCCATGTATGCTTAAATGATTAATCGGTGTTTTCTGTTCTTTCTTGTCAGCTTTATCCTTTTGTTGTACTCATGGGAGGAGTGCTCATTTGGTAATTTGAGTTTGTCCTCTTTTCTTATAACAACGTTCACCTTCTTTCTTTTATTCAGCACACAAATATGGTCAGGCTATTGACTTGTACACGTAGGCGATAGAGCTAAATAATCAGAATGCAGTGTACTGGGCCAATCGCTCACTTGCTCTCACACCAAATTGGAAGAGTATGGTAGTGCCATACAAGATGCTACTAAGGCAATTGAAGTGGATCCTAAATATTCAAAGGCATGCTTTATCTACTGAACTGATTCAGCCTTTTATGCAGTATATATTTTTGTTCTTGTTTTGATGGTTCTCTAACTTACAGGGTTATTACAGAATGCAGCCTTTTATTATATATTAGTAGTAAATATAATAAAATTTAAAGTGCAGAAAGTAGTATTTGAGTTAATGAATCCTAAAAATCGAAATAATGGATTGAATATAGAAATTAGATTATCATTTTATTAAATATTTAGTTGATAGAAAAGAAACAAAATCAGGTCATAACAAGCTATATAAATTAATTGTGGCTTTTTTTGGTACTCTTTTATATACTTTTGTCGAAACCATTTTCAAATCGAGTTTTGGAAAATGGGAATCGATTTTAAAAAACAAAAATGGGAGTTGCCACCAATCTTTTTAGGTGTGATTGGATCACCTTATAAAATGTTTTGTTTTAAAATCATTAGTTTTGGTCTCACGAAATCGTAAAATGGGTTCGGGAGCCTATTACGTCGAGGAAGGGTTAGCACCTCGTAACGCCCAAAAATTGGTACCTAATTGATTATCAAGTGTCTTTAATGTCGGAAATTCAAAATTTTAAGATGCAATCCTCTTTAGAATATTTTGATTTTGAAAATTGAGATTCACTCGTATCAAAATATTGACACTAAGTTAGCCCCCTTTTGAAATCCCTATCTCAAACGACAAAATGCCACATCCAATAAGTTAGGACACAACGCTTTGAAATTCCAAGACAGTTGCTCGTATTTTGAAAACCTTAAAAAATTAAAAGGGTACTTGACTATTCGAACTCAACGAGAAAAGTTGCAACCCAATAAGTTGGGGCACTACTTTTCAAGCTTCCAAACACCTAGCATTGCCTTTTTATTTTGAAAACTTTGAAGTCTCGCTTTTAAAACTGATGCATGAAGGAGCACATTAACATAATAAAACATAACATACAAGATAACATATTATAGAAATAGGTAAATAAAAGCATAATAACAATAACATAAATGTCATACATTAATTAATTAATTAATATATATATATATATAAGAAATATAAAATATGGAAAATTTTAAATAAGTAAAATATACATAAAAAACAACATATATTAAAGAAGAATAGATAAAATATATAAACATGTAATTCAACATATATTTAAACATATTAATAAACGAGAAAATGATGCATGATGTATGATTGTATAAAAACAAAACAAGACAAACAAATACAATAATATATAAAAAATAATAATAATAATATAGTAACATATATTATCAAGCAATCAACACTTTATAAAATTATGAAAATAACATTTAATACATGGACAATTTATAATATAAAAAATATAAAAAGGATTAATAAAATAAAGTGAGTAATTTGGATATATGTGTATATAATTAAAATACAATTTAGAAATGGGTGATAATAATATATTATAGATAAACTTTAATTTTAAGATAAAATAATAAAAAATATGATATTGTATTATATCAAATAATATAAACATTTAATAATACATAAAAATATAATATTTAATAGTGAATTTTAAAATAGATAATATATGATAGTATATAAAATAATAATAAATGAAATAATTTATAATATATAATATAAAATGTAAGTTTTAAAATAATGTATAATATAAATAAATAAATATATAAGATATATAAGTTAAAATATAATATATAATAATAATTTACAAATTTTGAAAATATAAATAATATAATAAATAATATATATAATAAATTAAAAATAAGTTTAAAAGTATATAAAAAGGGTGAAATTAAAAAGGTTGAAAACTAAGATAGACGAAGAATAAAATAAGAACAAACCGAGAGAGTAAAAACGCAAGAGGGAGAGAAATTTGAGTGAATGCTCTCAAGAATTCTTATTGCTTCCCAAAACTCAAGTGTTTTATAATGAAGGGAGAGGCCTCTATTTATAGTTGAGCCTCCCCAAATCCAACGGTACAGATCAATTACATCAACGGTTAAGATCAAAGGATATCTACAAATTAAATCTCCAAGATTACAAAATCATATCTTCTAAGATTGTATATCATATCTAAGATTGCAATCATATCTAAGATTGTATCATATCTAAGATTGCAATCATATCTAAGATTGTATCATATCTACGATTGCAATCATATTTAAGATTGTATCATATCTAAGATTACATATCATTGAAGATTATATTTCCATATAAGTCAAGCTTGTAGATGGACCTTAAATCTTTTCAAGTAATGGGCCATTCCGATCGGGTCAAATTATATTTGTAATTCTGGACTGAACTTGGACTTCGTTTTTTTGGGGGGGGTTTATTATTTTAAATACTGAAATGGGCCGGGAAAATTGAGTGTTCATAATGCCCTCTTTGCTCATTGCTATGTAATAGGAATTGAGCAAAGACCATAAAGGACCAAATTTGCCCGGCCTAGCCCAATCTTTGCGATCTTTTCCTCGAATGGTCTTCTACCTTCTCCTTACGACCTCAAGAATGCTATGTTGATATCTTTGATTTGTTTTCTGCCAAACACAAAGGCAATGAGTCTGCTTCTTCGATTTGTAAGGATGTCAAATCATCTTGAGTCTGTTTGAAAACATTTGAGAATCATATCTGCAAGGTCCTCGACTTGTTCCTTGTAAGCACAAGGATGCCTAAACCATCTTGAGTCTGTTTGAGAACATTTGAGAGTCATGTCTACAAGGTCCTCGATTTGTTCATTGTAAGCACAAGGATGCCAAACCATCTTGAGTCTGTTTGAGAACATTTGAGAGTCATATCTGCAATGTCCTCGATTTGTTCCTTGTAAGCACATGGATGCCAAACCATCTTGAGTCTGTTTGAGAACATTTGAGAGTCATATCTGCAATGTCCTCGATTTGTTCCATGTAAGCACAAGGATGCCAAACCATCTTGAGTCTGTTTTAGAACATTTGAGAGTCATATCTGCAATGTCCTCGATTTGTTCCTTGTAAGCACAAGGATGCCAAACCATCTTGGATCTGCTTCAGTATAAACATCTGAAGGTTAGATCTGCTATATTTGAGAACATTTGAGAGTCAAATCTGCTATGTCCTCGATTTGTTTCTTGTAAACACAAGAATACCAAATCATCTTGGATCTGCTTCAGTATAAACATCTGAAGGTTAGATCTGTTATATTTGAGAACGTCTGAGAGTCAAATCTGCTATGTCCTCGATTTGTTCCTTGTAAACACAAGAATACCAAATCATCTTGGATCCGCTTCAAGATAAACATCCAAGGTTAGATCTGCTATATTTGAGAACGCCCGAGAGTCAAATCGCTATGTCCTCGATTTGTTCCTTGTAAACACAAGAATGCCAAATCATCTTGGATCTGCTTCAAGATAAACATCCGAAGGTTAGATCTGCTATCTTTGAGAACGCCCGAGAGTCAAATCGCTATGTCCTCGATTTGTTCCTTGTAAACACAAGAATGCCAAATCATCTTGAATCGCTTCAAGATAAACATCCGAAGGTTAGATCTGCTATCTTCGATCCGCTCCTATAAACACAGGATGCCAAATCGCTATCTTCAACTTGTTCCCTATAAACACAGGATGCCATGTCGAAATCTTCAATCGCTTCAGAGAGCGAGGAATGTCGATCTACTATCTTCGATCCGCTCCTATAAACATAGGGATGCCAAATCTTGTTTCTTTGATCTACATTGTCCCATAAAAGACATAACTCAGAGAATGCGTATGAGTTCATGCCTATGATCGAAGTGAGTCAAATTCTCCTAATTAGACATGTTATAATGCAAAATGTTATGAATATGACCCTTATTTCAGGCATCATCACTCATTCCCTCATTGAAGTTTTAACTTTATACTTCTTGATGTATCAATCATACTCTGCTTGTATGCTTTGAATCAACTTAGTCCTATTGTGCCATTCTCCGAATGTTGTGACCCACTGGAGATGTTTATGAAATGATCCTTTCTTAAGATCAATTTAAAATGTCCAACCACCTTTTGGACTGAAGAAGAAATTTCCCCGAGTACATCCGACCCTCAAATATGGAAATTATTTAAATAATTGTCTTGTTTCAGTTTCTTGTATTATCTAGAAATTTCCAGAGTAATATGCAAAACTTCCTTTGTAAAGATATTTAGTTCATCAATCAATATTTCTATGCAACACACTTTATGAATAATGGGACGAATAAATTGATCTTGAGGATAATGATTTATCAAAAAGACAAAGGAGGTTAATCTAGGAATCTATCTTTGAGAAGAAAGAGAATCCAAAGATAGTAAATAGGACAAAAATCGATGCCCAGATATCGCCGCTTGAGCGTCTATACACCAGCTCCATGAAGACTTTCTTGAGTTCAACATGTGTTTAAAAGATCCAAAGTAATTCGTTGATGCTTCGATATGTAACATACTTCACTTCGTCGAATCCGTATAGCAAGGTCACTGCATGACTTTTCAAATTTGAGTCGCCTTTCGGTTTTCAACTCAAAACCCTTTGGTCTCAAGGCGCCTTTATGGTTTTCACCTTAGCCTCTCCATTTTTTTTTTTTTCTTTATTTTTTTCTTTTTTCTTTCTTTTTTCTTTTTCTTTTGAAATAGAAGTCCCAAAGTGCCCTTTATGGTTTTCACCTTGGCTTCCTTCTCCTTCGATAAAGTACTCTTTAACGAGTCCAATTCAATGGATCAGATAAATTCTTCCTGTCCATTTCTTGTCAAAATCAATGCACCTTTAGAGAAAGCCCTCTTCATAACATATGGCCCTTCCTAATTCGGCATCTTTTTGCAAGGTTTCCTTTATGAGATTCTTTTGGACGAACCTTCTTTGTCATAAGTCTGTGTCATCCATTCTTGGTACATTTGCTTAGGATGAATATTTTCAAGTTAAGTTTACTAGAGGTATTCAATTCTTGACTCCATCAAAGCTTGGAGGAAAAATCTTGATTCATAAACCCATGAGAAAGGGATTACCCCAGCAGCCATCCTGGCTATTGTTTGTCAAACCCTACAAAAAGATGGTTCAATGATTCTCAGTAGACAAGAATAAAATTGCTGACTTTATCCTTCAACCTGGAAAGCTGAGGTACAGAGATTACTCCTGGAGCATACATCCCACCATGACTCGATGATGTTTCTGAAGCATCCCTAATCTTCATAAATTGCCCCCAACTGTGAAGCTGCCAAATGAGCGTAGCAAATAGGAGGCACAACAAATATGGCTGTAGTGCTCCTTTGATACATGTAGGATAGAGAATGAACAAACTCTTGCAGATCATCACCAAAACCCACTGGTCTAAGAGAACATGATAGTGGGTCTGCCTCGTGATTCCAATCATTCCAAAGATGGGTACCAAGGTAAAAATCATTGTTCTTTGGATGGCATACTTTGTTGTCAATGACAGTACCATGTAGCACATTGTCAGGAGATCCCTGCTGAAAAAAAACTTGGTATGATGGTTTTTCGTACAATAATAACCACAATCTTTAGGGTTCCACTTCTCGCCAAGGAACTTGCAAGCCTCAATAACTTGATCAAAACTTGATTGAATTGAGACTCGCTAACCCTCTCCCTAAAAATAATGATTTGATCAGGTTTCCTCTTCTCTGAACTTGTATAGAAGTCTAAGAGAGCTTCCTTCATGATACCGTCATCAACTTTGTTAGAAACTGGTTTTGAAGAAAGAATCTATCATTTTAAGCTTCAGAGACTGTGTATGGCCTGATGCCCCATAGCTGAAAATCAATAGCCACCGCCTGGAGCTAACCATCGCAGCTATTGACGGCACATCAGACTGCTCAGGAAAGCCAAACAATGTACCCATTCCAAGGATGATGGTTGGAACCTTTGAAACAACTGGAATTGAAGGTGTTTTCCCCAGCGTAAGCATAGAGAGTAGGCGGTAGTTTCTTATGCCAATTTTTACCAGTCTCGGTCATCTTTTGTAATTTGTTTTTTCTTCTTTTTCTTTTCTTTTGGCAACCTTTGTTGTACTGTGGTATGGCGCATTATCTTTGAAAAGACTGCAAACTTTTGGCATTGTGCAGTTATATATAATCTTTTTCTTTTTTTTTTTGAAATAGATGACTTTTGACTTTGTAATATTGGCATATAAAGCTATCTCCCCCTCTTAATGGAGTAGTTGACGTCTACAAAGATGAGTCATTGTCAGCTTGAAACCTTTGATGAGCTCGGGCCCATAATATACATACCCCATAAGTCTTTACTCCTTTAAATTTGGCATTCATTGTACAACTGATGTGATCCCTTTCCATGGTGGACCAAAAGTGCCCCAAAACCTCATGTTTATCCTGGCAATTGCAAATCCTCCTGCATGCGTCTTTGGACCATATTTTGAATTCTATAATAGTCTCAACAAGGTCTTGTTTTGTCTCCTCGCCTAATTCCAATTTCGCAATCTTTCCTTCCTCTAAGGCTATATTTCTTACCACCACTTCATGGGGTAAAACCATTTTCAACAAATTCGAAACAAGTCACAATTTTTGTCACCTTCAAAGTACTGAGATTCCTCTAAACACATATCGTACTCAAAAGGAACTCGAATCAGAGTATCGTTGCCCGTGTCATTGATATCTAGGGATCTATGATAGGCACACAAAAGAATATAAAAGGAATAAATGAATTCAAAAATGACTATTTACATGAAATGAAAATTTATAAAGAATATCAAAGGTCAAAAGAATCAGAATGAAAGAATATTTACTCGGATAAATAATAAAAGTATGTTTTATTGAAAATAAAAATTTCTGAACATGAGCCCACTTCTCAAAAAAAATCTCATTACTCCTAGGCTTTAGAGCAACAAGAGTGTTTTGAATATTACTCTGTAAAATTCCTAAAGATTACAGGAAGTTCTTCTGCATTCAATTGTTTAAAGAACTTCCTGTTCGTAAGGGCGAATGCCCTCAAGGTTTCTTTGTTCATCCCTTCCTCATGTATGACATTGATGGGATTATTTTCATTTCCAAACACCCCATTCTCCGGGTAAGCTATCCCTCTTGACACAAAAGTCGTGGATATGTAAGGAACGCTCTTTTCACTTAGCCGTGACCCTCTTCTCTCTCTCTCTATCTCTTTTTCTTTCTTTTTTTAATAACTTTAACTAATTATGGTCTTTTTATAATTTAAATGCATATAATGCGATGTGATGTAATACAAACGCATGAATGCAAAAAGGTATCGATCTCAACTTAATTTCATTTAGAAAACTTTATTTAGAAAAAGAATATCTTTACATATGAATGGATTACAAATACGCCTTCGTCCCATGGCCCAAAGTTTTAACTCAACAAAGCTAACTCTTAACAATGATCTGACTGTGCTCAATGTATCAGCTTGTACCTTCATGGTCCGTAAATGATTTACTACCATCCCGAATTTGAGCTATGGCTTCACCCATAAGATAATCCCTACATCTATGGACACCTCTTCCAATGTCTGTGAAGTTGTTCTGATTATCTTGAAAGAAAGATTGGCAAACAAGTGGGCATTCCTGCTTAACATGCTACCTTAAAATGATATCCAACACCTTTAGGGTTTCTTGATAACTTTCAGATTCCTGTCCACGCAAAGCATTTTGAAATGCTTAGATGGGTATCTTCTCAGTATAGTTAATCTCTACTTTAAAGGTCTTTTAAATGATATGGACTTCTTTAATCTCATTCTTTTGCGTCCATTTTGACAGATCATCAGGGCTTGCATTTCCATTATCTCTGATAAGTGCAACATAGTGAACTCATGCTTGTTGTTTGGTTCTATAATAAATAAGCCTTTTACCATCATAGGCACAATTCTTTCCATCCAACTCACCTTTGTAGGTCCATGCATTCTGTCAATCACTTTTCTTCCAACACTCTTACCATCGACCATCTTCCTATGAAAGAGAAATGTTGTAATGGTGGAAATGTCCATCCATACTCTTCTTGTTCACCTTAAAATGATTGGTGAGTACATTACCTTTTGCCCTGTAGCACGCCTTTCCATAGAGTGTCGAACAATCTTCTTCGTATCAAATTCTGCTTTGATTGGAAACAACATTAAGACGCACTAGTGGCGGAAGAGGCAGGAATTCCAAGACCGCCTTTTCCCTCCCCGCTCTTTCCATTTTAGCTCACTCCCTCTCCCTATGACATTCATCAACTTCCTCACAAAAGTTGGAATACAGTTAGCCCTTGAGTAAACTTTATCAACTTGAATCATAGGACAATGCTAAAAAATTGAATATTCATCCACCACGGGTACCATATAGGCTTTTCCAAATGTAAAGCAACTGTATACAAGATTCAAATACTGAGTGATGGCCCAAAACAAATTCTCGTCTATTCCCAAGTCAAGCAAGTACTGCAAGTCCCCATGGTTGTTGCAGAACAACTGCTTGGCTTCGCTACCCTATTGATCCCATATTTCCTTTAACTCATGCTGATTATCCTGTGTGATACGAATGTAGTCTGACAGCTCTGACACATATCACATGGCTAGACTATTTTCCTTTACTAACTGAGTTTGCTCTGAACATATATGGACGTTAGCGTTGTCTTCCACTCTATCAAGAAGTCCGTTCTCCATAATAAAACTCTCTAACTTAGAAACTGACCGAAAATCGATACTTTTTAAATGCGAAATGATATGCAACAAAAGAAAGGAGATAGTTAGTATCACATGATAACAATAAACTCAAAGATAACCTGCAAGGGTAATAATTACGGTATAATTCTATCTAGGTTGAGCTCTTACGGTCCTTCTATATGTGGTTTAGTTCTAAAGTTGAGGTACCTGAACCAGCAGATTCCTCGATCCTCACCCATTATAGGCTCATTTGAATCGAGTTCAGTTCAGGGGGACACATTTCCCTATGGCTACACGGAGATGAAAATCTCACGAAACCATAGGTACGGATGTATCCGAAAGTGATCCACTATCCCAGACGGAGGCGAAAACCTCACGGCGTAGCTTCTCACTCCCACTTAAGGGTGTGACCACAACGGTCATGCAAATGCAATGCGTATTAGAATATAGCAACACATGCAAGAACACAAACACATGTAATGCAAAGAAGATTAAATTTTAAAAATTTTAATTTCCGACATTAAGACAAGAGATAATCAATTACACGGCTTGACTCTCTTATTAGTCCCTAGTGGAGTCGCCAAGCTGTCGAAACCATTTTCAAATCGAATTTTGGAAAATGGGAATCGATTTTAAAAAATGAAAACGGGAGTCGCCACCAATCTTTTTAGGTGTGATTGGATCACCTTATAAAATGTTTTGTTTTAAAATCATTAGTTTTGGTCTACGAAATCAGAAAATGGGTTCGGAGTCTGGTTACGTCACGAGGAAGGGTTAGCACCCTCGTAACGCCCAAAAATTGGTACCTAATTGATTATCAAGTGTCTTTAATGTCGGAAATTCAAAAATTTTAAGATGCAATCCTCTTTAAAATATTTTGATTTTGAAAATTGAGATTCACTCGTATCAAAATATTGACACTAAGTTAGCCCCCCTTTTTGAAATCCCTATCTCGAAATGACAAAATGCCACATCCAATAAGTTAGGACACAACGCTTTGAAATTCCAAGACAGTTGCTCGTATTTTGAAAACCTTAAAAAAATTAAAAGGGTACTTGACTATTCGAACTCAACGAGAAAAGTTGCAACCCAATAAGTTGGGGCACTACTTTTTCGAAGCTTCCAAACACCTAGCATTGCCTTTTTATTTTTGAAAACTTTGAAGTCTCGTTTTTAAAACTGATGCATGAAGGAGCACATTAACATAATAAAACATAACATACAAGATAACATATTATAGAAATAGGTAAATAAAAGCATAATAACAATAACATAAATGTCATACATTAATTCATTAATATATATATATATATATATAAGAAATATAAAATATGGCAAATTTTAAATAAGTAAAATATACATAAAAAACAACATATATTAAAGAAGAATAGATAAAATATATAAACATGTAATTCAACATATATTTAAACATATTAATAAACGAGAAAATGATGCATGATGTATGATTGTATAAAACAAAATTAGACAAACAAATAGAATAATATATAAAAATAAAAATAATAATAATAAAGTAACATATATTATCAAGCAATCAACACTTTATAAAATCATGAACATAGCATTTAATACATGGACAATTTATAATATAAAAAATATAAAAAGGTTTAATAAAATAAAGTGAGTAATTTAGATATATGTGTATATAATTAAAATACAATTTAGAAATGGGTGATAATAATATATTATAGATAAACTTTAATTTTAAGATAAAATAATAAAAAATATGATATTGTATTATATCAAATAATATAAACATTTAATAATACATAAAAATATAATATTTAATAATGAATTTTAAAATAGATAATATATGATAGTATATAAAAATAATAATAAATGAAATAATTTATAATATATAATATAAAATGTAAGTTTTAAAATACTGTATAATATAAATAAATAAATATATAAGATATATAAGTTAAAATATAATATATAATAATAATTTACAAATTTTGAAAATATAAATAATATAATAAATAATATATATAATAAATTAAAAATAAGTTTAAAAGTATACAAAAAGGGTGAAATTAAAAAAGGTTGAAAAACTAAGATAGACGAAGAATAAAATAAGAACAAACCAGAGAGAGTAAGAACGCAAGAGGGAGAGAAATTTGAGTGAATGCTTTCAAGAATTCTTATTGCTTCCCAAAACTCAAGTGTTTTACAATAAAGGGAGAGGCCTTTATTTATAGTTGAGCCTCCCCAAATCCAACGGTACAGATCAATTACATCAACGGTTAAGATCAAAGGATATCTACAAATTAAATCTCCAAGATTACAAAATCATATCTTCTAAGATTGTATATCATATCTAAGATTGCAATCATATCTAAGATTGTATCATATCTAAGATTGCAATCATATCTAAGATTGTATCATATCTAAGATTACATATCATTGAAGATTATATTTCCATATGAGTCAAGCTTGTAGATGGACCTTAAATCTTTTCAAGTAATGGGCCATTCCGATCGGGCCAAATTATATTTGTAATTCTGGACTGAACTTGGACTTCGTTTTTTTTGGGGGGTTTATTATTTTAAATACTGAAATGGGCCGGGCAAATTGAGTGTCTACAACTTTGATTAAGTTCTTTTTTTGTATAAAGTTTGGTCTTCTAAAAATCTTTCCTGTCTCAAACTCAACAGGTAGTCAATAAGCACTAAAACTGATTTTTCACAGTTTTCTTCTTCTATTTCAGGTATGTTAAGCTTCTCTTTTACCATTTTTTTTATTTTCTGTAATCTTTTGCTATTTTGGGTCTCTTGTAATATAAATTTCTTTCTTTTCTTTCTTTTTTTGCAGCATTTTCAATAGCTGCGTACCATGGTTTTGAGTTCATATTTCGAATGGCAAACCGATGTGCCAATGAATGAAAGAAAACAGCTTGAAGTTGAGAGTGAGACTCACTTGTCGCGCAGATGGTCTTGAATGCTATTGGAATGCATTTGAGTTGCCTTATACTTTTCCCCGCTTCTTACCTTGACCCTCAAAACTACACTTCATTACTTCCATTATATTCCATTCCACCTGAAGTCATCCCATATGAAACTTTCACGATCCATTGGTGATATAACAAGAACCACCTAGCCTTAATTGTTAGATGACAACCACCTAGCCTTTCACCTCTTCTTAACTACTAGTTTATTGCTTTTATGGTCGTTGTTTGTGTAATTGCTTATATGTAATTTCCATATTCTTTTGTGATTTAAAATTGGATCCTGTTCAGGCTCTTTCGTAAGTTGCTACTAGAGAATTTCATGCTTGTTTCTTCTATTTTGGATGACATGTGTTACCGGGTAGTCCTCATGCATGAACTAAACTTTGGCTTGTGCTTTCTAGTCTCTGAAACTCAACTGTGTATATATTTTTCTCAATAGTACTGAATTCTTAGAGTTACTGTGGGGTTTTGCCGTTGCTGCTGGTAAGCAAAGTAACTATTAATTATCCATAGAACTGACCATAAATCTTAGTTTTAGAAGCAACACCGAAGACTATTCTGGACCTGATGGATTTAGATGGACTCAATCTTTACCATGTTAAGAGTCATTTACAAGTAAGTGTTTATATTTAACTTACTCGTTTCCATTTTAGCCCTTAAAACCAACCTTCCTTATGAGGGTTTATCATTTATTCCCCTAATGTTACTAAATTCCAGAAATTTAGACTGGGAAAATTTTGGGTGAAGGATTGGCAGGACACATCCAAAAATGGTAGGTCTTGTTATATCTACCCTCTTTCATTCTTAATGTTATATTAAACATGCGAATTGATTCATAAAATAATCACAAAGATATTTAAAAGATTGAAATATATAAGAGAAGTTATTGTGAGAAACTAGGAAGTCAAAATTTTCTTTTCTTATCATTGTATGGTTATGAGTTTAATATATGTTGCAAGCTTACTAATCTTTTATTTGTAAATAAAGATCAGTGGATTCATGAATAAATTAACAACAATTGACATTTTTTTCTATATGCTGACACTCAAAACTCTTTTGACATTTTTTCAAACCAGTACTCTCCAAGCTTCACCATTGATTCATGCTTGTTCATGAGTAATTGAGTATATAAACTTTCTTTAATTTACGACTTTTTGGTTCAAGTCTAATTTTCATTGTATATAAACATTATTTATATCTTCTTTATTTTATATACTGGTCCTGTTCCATGGTCATCCTCTTTATTCATTATAGGTTCCTTACAATCTCATTTAAATATTTCGATTTGCTTGTTTGATTTTTGTTATAATTTAGATTGATTTGAATTCAAAATTTCGGAAACCAAAATATTTTGGTTTGATGTGATTATTCCTTAAAACCAATCCAAACCAGTCCATACTCATCCTTAGACTTAGCTGAAATCGTTGCTTAATTTTATTAGGTTAGAACACAATAATTTAGCCTTTGTGAATTGTTTCTTTATTTTTTCTATTAATCATTCATGATTACATTTATCTCTTTAGGAATTACTTGAGTTAGGGGAGAGTGTTGGAACACAAAGTCGGGGTCTCACCCAAGAACTTATTTCATTGCTACCTGTTTCAAAATACAAGTGCAGCTTATTCTCAAGGAAAGAGAGGTACTGCTTATGCTTTATCTTTGCCTCGTTAAAATGTGATTTACTTTTATCAGCTGCTGCTTTTTGGTCTTCCACAGATTTTAAATTGAAATACTCAACAACCCTTGTTTATCTTGGCATAAGTTTTATTTGTTAATTTTTTCCTTTATGCCACTGTTTTAAGAGATTGGATATGTACTTGGCTGTAATGGAGTTCCTCAAACTTTCAAACCAGTAACATTTCTGAATTTGTGATCATTAACTCCATAGTAGAGCCATTAATTTCATATCCGTATCCTCATGTGTCCTATACTTGCACGTTGAAGTGCTTTTGCATTTGAAATTTTCTTTCTTAATCAGTTTTCTTTAAAAGGGTCTGCTTGAACGATTTAGTGTTTTATCTAAAATTAGAAGACATTTTCTTGATTGTTATTAATTTTTTCTTTTACCAACTAGCCTATTTTCTCGTAGTTGTTCACGCTAGTGGTAGGATGATTATCTCTAGTGATGGTGTTTGGGATGCAGTTGTCTAATTTTGCCCAAAGTAATTAAGCTAATTTTATGCTACATTCTAACTATCATTTTTTTCTTTATGGATTTTCACTAGCGTTGATGATGCAAATTAATCATTATTCATTCCAATATATTTGAAGAAATTAACATTTGTTCGATAAAATATAGTATATATTCTCTGCTCCTATCTAATTTATCATCAATTTGCCTTCTCAACGATCGTTATTTTACCGTAATCTCCACCGATTGAATCATACCTTTGAAACATGCGATCTATAATTTCATCGTAAGTGATGGAGTTACCATAATATAGCTCTTTTATGTTTTGACTGGTGGAAAATGGAACAGAAAAACCAACTACACTAGATTGCGGTCCAAGAACAATTTGCGAAGGCACATAATGGTCGGCTCCTACCTCTACAAATGCATGTGGGAGGCATTGCAAAGAACGAATAAGAATGATATTGATCAACATGCAGCTTGACACCGTATGTGCTTTGAATTTGAATTCAGTGTGAGTTTCAGATATTTTATGTGCAAAAAGTATTAGAGTGCCTTATGTTTGTATGTTAGTTAAGCAGATTATAGATAGAACTCGCAGAGGATCAACTAATTAGTTGATCAAAAACTACACCTAGTTTTGTAATAGTCTACTTGCATATTTGCATATATTTAATAATAATCTCGTGTCAACTAATTATTCTATTTTTATTTAATTGTTTTGTTTTCAACCTTTTATTTTTATTTGAGTTGAAAGAAGAAAAAACGAATTGTAATTTTGACTTAGAAAATAGAATATTCATTAGCAACTTAATCAATTTAAATAATCAATATTGATATTTCACATAGGAATGGATATTCAAATCTTATATTTTACATGGTTATGATTTAAGTCTTTATTTCATTTAAGTAATTTCATTATAATACCTTATTTTATTGATATCTTTATATTTAATTTCATTTTTATTTTTATTTTAGTTTTGATTCAAAATTTTATCTTTATTTTAATATTTAAGATAACTTGAGTTTTAACTTTTGGATTTTAATTGTGTTATTAATTTATTATTTTAAATTTTAAATTTAAATTCTTTAATTTTGTATGTAGTTTTAAAGTTAAAATTTTAATAGAAAATTTAATTTGATAATGAATTTTAATAGAAAATTTTTATATTTATATCATGGATATTATTCTTCTCAATATTTTGATAATGAATTTTAAACTTTTATATTTTTCATGACCTTTATAATATTTTATTATTTTTTTAAATTTTATGACCTTTAGCGGCGTTTTTGTGAAAAGCGCCGCTAAAGGTCATGACTTTTAGCGGCGTTTGTGGGAAAAGCGTCGCTAAAGTTCATGACATTTAACGACGTTTGTGGGAAAGCGCCGCTAAAGGTCATGACCTTTAGCGGCGTTTTTTTAAATAAACGCTACAAAATTTAGCGACGTTATCTATAGCGGCGTTTTTTGCGGCGCTTGTAAAAACGTCATAAATAGTTTTAGCGGCGCTTAAAAGCGTCGCTAAAGACCTTAAAAACGCCGCTAAAAGTTAATTTTGCTGCAGTGATCACATTCCTATGTTAATACAAAACTGGTTGAGATGGAAAATTTAAAACCTGAATTGTCCAGAGCAACGATAGAAGTGTCTAGTCCATTTGGGCAAACTATGTTAGTAAATCAGATATGTCGAAGATGTCCATTAATGATTCAGGATAAAATCTTTTCTATTGATTTGTTGATTATGTCATTTGGCGACTTTGATGTTATACTGGGTTTGGATTGGCTATCAGAACATGGAGTAATTTTGGACTGTTACAAAAAAAATTCACTATTCAAAATGAAGGTTGTGATCGAATTGAAGTAAATGGTATTCGGACCAGTGGGACAGTTCGTGTTATTTCAACAATTAAAGCTAGTAAGCTTTTTAATCAAGGATGTGCTGCTTTCTTAGCATATGTTATTAATTCCGATTCAGTTGAGAGTCAGTGTAGTAAAATCTGAACTGTACGTGAATTTCCTGATGTGTTTTCTGAAGAATTGCCTGGATTACCTCATGATCGGGAAGTTGAATTTGTGATTGAAGTATACCCGGGTACAGATCCAGTGTCAATACCTCCATATCGTATGTCACCCACTGAATTAAAAAAATTGAAGATACAATTGCAAGATTTATTGGACCGAGGTTTTATACGACCTAGTGCATCATGTGGGGAGCTCCAGTGTTATTCGTTAAAAAGAAAGATGGTTCGATGCGGTTGTGTATTGGTTACCGACAATTGAACAAGGTGACTGTTAAAAATAAATACCTGTTACCTCATATTGACGATCTATTTGATCAACTAAAAGGAGCTTCTATGTTTTCAAAAATTGATTTGAGGTCGGGATATTATCAACTAAAGGTAAAGAAGAGTGATGTACCGAAGACAACATTCTGTACACGGTATGGACATTATGAATTTTTGGTGATGCCATTGGGATTAACAAATGCTCCGGCTGCTTTTATGGATCTTATGAACTGGATTTTTCAGCCATACTTGGATCAATTCGTAGTGGTTTTTATTGATGATATTCTAGTGTATTCAAAGCCAGAAACTGAACATGAACAACATCTTCAAATTGTTTTGCAAATATTGCGAGAGAAACAATTGTATTAAAAATTGAGTAAGTGTGAGTTTTGGTTAACAGAAGTTGTATTTCTTGGTCATGTAGTATCAGCAGACGGGATTAGAGTAGATCCAAAGAAGATTGAAGCCATAATTTAATGGAAAGTTACCAGAAATGTGTCAAAGGTATGTAGTTTCCTTGGTTTGGCCAGATATTATCGAAGGTTTGTGAATGGATTTTCAAAGATAGCTTTACTGATGACAAAGTTGTTACAAAAGAATGTTCCATTTGTTTGGAGTGAACAATGTCAGAAAAGTTTTGAAACGTTGAAGCAAGTGTTAACAGAAGCACCAGTATTGACTTTATCAGAGTCGGGAAAAGATTTTTTATGTACATCGATGCTTCCTTAAATGGTCTCGGGTGTGTACTGATGCAAAGTGGAAAAGTAATTGCTTATGCTTCGCGACAATTGAAACCATATGAACGTAATTATCCGACTCATGATCTGGAATTAGCAGTGATGATTTTTGCTCTAAAGATTTGGAGACATTATCTATATGGTGAGAAATGTTATATCTACACTGATCATAAAAATCTCAAGTATCTTCTGTCATAGAAAGAGTTGAATTTGAGACAGCGTCGGTAGATAGAACTTTTAAAAGTTTATGATTGTGTTATTAACTATGATCCGGGAAAAGCTAATGTGGTAGCAGACGCATTAAGTAGGAAGGCTGTAACTGAATTGAGAGTAATGTTTACACAGCTCAGTATTGTTGATGATGGAAGTCTTTTGGCTGAATTGAGAGTAAAACCAATAATGTTTGATCAAATCAGAATGGAACAGTTAGAAGATGAAAGGTTAATGAAGAAGAGAGATATGGTGCAAGATGGTATGATAGAAAATTTTAGTATTGATGAACATGATTGTTTAAGATATCAGAATCGGTTTTGGATTCCAACTACTTCAGAATTGAAAGAGTCAATACCCCGAGAAGCACATGACAGTTCTTTTGCATTACATCCTGGAGGAACAAAGATGTACCGTGATTTATGAGAACTTTATTGGTGGCCAAGTATGAAGAAAGATATAGTGGAATATGTAGCTAAATGTTTGACATGTCAGTGAGTCAAAGCTGAGCATCAGGTTCCGACTAGATTACTTTAGCCTATTAATATTCGTAAATGAAAATGGGACTGTATCACAATAGACTTTGTAACTGGGTCACCATTGTTAGCAAGTAAGAAAAATGCTATGTGGGTAATTGTTGATCGACTCACAAAGTCAGCTCATTTTATAGTAGTCAGAATGGATTGGTCACTTCAAAAGTTGGTAGAAACTTATATTCAAGAAATTGTGAGACTACATGGTATTCTTGTATCAATAATTTTCGATCGGGATCCACGGTTTACATGGAGGTTCTGGAAATAGTTGCATGAGTCTCTTGGTACTCGACTTTATTTTAGTACATCTTTTCATCCACAGACTGATGGACAGTCAGAATGAGTCATTCAGATTTTAGAAGACATGCTCCGAGCTTGTATCATTGATTTTGAATCATGTTGGGAACGTTATTTACCGTTAGCTAAGTTTGTATATAATAATAGTTTCCAATCAATTATTCAAATGGCACCGTATGAAGCTTTATATGGTCGGAGATGTCGATCACCAATGTGTTGGACAAAATTACATGAAAGGAAAGTGGTTGGTCCAGAGTTGATTTAAGAAATAGGAAAAAAGATTCGAGAAAGATTAAAGGCAGCTTTTGACATGCAGAAATCATATGCAGATCTGAAATGTCGAGACATAGAGTACTCAGTTAGAGACAAAGTATTTCTTAAAGTCTCTCATTGGAAAAAAATCTTGAGATTTGGTCGAAAGGGCAAATTGAGTCCATGATACATTGGACCGTATGAGATTATAGAAAGAATTAGACTGGTAGCATATTGTTTAACTCTGCCTCCTAAATTACAGAAGATTCATAATGTTTTCCATATTTCAATGTTAAGAAGATACAGATCTGATCCTTCTCATGTGATTTCAACTGAAGATATAGAGATTCGACCTGATTTATCATATGAAGAAGAAAAGGTTAAAATACTGGCACGTGAGGTAAATGAATTACGTAATAAACGAGTTCCTTTAGTAAAAGTGTTATGGAGAACTCATAATATTGAAGAAGCAACGTGGGAACCAGAGGATACAATGAGATCATAGTACCCCCATCTCTTTTTAAGTAAATTTTGAGGACGGAATTTATTAAGGGGGAGAAATGTAACGACCCAAAATTTACGGGTATTGAAAAATTAAATTTTCGGGTCATCATTTCTGCAAAAATTTGTAAATATTATTATAAATATTTATGAAGCTAGTAGTGTGGTTAATTAGATTTTTAGTTAAGTGAATTAGCCTGAATTAAGGCTAATTTAGTTGAAGGACTAGATTGAATATAAGGTAAAAATTGAATTGTAGAATAAAGAAAAGTCAAAGGACTAAATTAGTAAATAAACCAAAAAGAAAAAAGTGTATAGTAAAATATATGGTACATGTGTAATATACATGTTTGCACATTTGTAAATACTTATATGTATTTACTTATTATATAAGTAAATAATAATTATTACTAAATATAATATAATAATATAATAAAGTATAAAATAAAATAAAAAGGAATAAAGAAATAAAGTAAAGAAAATAGAATAGGGAAAGAAATGAAAGTGGGGGAAAGAAAGAAGGAAAGAAAAAGAAAAGGAAAAATAGGGTTTTGAGGTTTGAAGCTTAATTGGTAAGTCAATTTAGTCTCTTTTCTTGTAATTTTGATGTTTTTGGAACCCTAGAACAAAGCCCTACTTGAATTATGTTGAAATTGAGAAAGTTAGTGAATTTTTTGATGTTAATTAAGTTGAACAAATAGATGAATTATGAGATAAAATGATGGAAATTCAAGTTAGAAGTGAGAGAATGATTGAATTGTAAAAAGAGATAAAAGTTTTGTTATAGTAGGGACTAAATTGACTAAATTGTAGAATTAGTGTTTTATGGAGGAAGTTAAATGTTAAAACTTGTTAAAGATGGATTAGAATGAAACTATTGGATTGGTTTTGAAGAAAAAAAATTAGTTATGGCTTAAGGACTAAATTGGAATTTATACAAAAGTTGTGTAGAAATTGAAATGTATAGTGTGAAATGGTACATTGATAATTTTTAATTGCTTAATTTTCCGTGGCTAACGTAGTACCAAAAACGTCAACAAAGAAAGGAAAAGAGAGAGTGGAAGAAGAGTAACTTAAGAATTACGGTTTGTATTTCTATAAACTGAGTTTTTAAGTTAAATGTTGTATGTATTGCTTTGTAATGTATAGTAAGTAAATTAAAGGTAAGTATTGTTAAATTTGAAATGTATTATCTGTTATACAAAAATTTGAAAGTGTAAATCCTATTAACAGTGTTGGGCTAGTCGGATATAGTTGGCATGCCATAGGATTAGAAGTGTTCAGGGATATTCTGACTTTGTTTCAATGAGGCACTATAAGTGTCGACTACTATTACTGTTCCGGATTCATTCCGATGAGGTACTCTGTGTACCGCTACTGCTACTGTTACTATTACTGTTACAGTGTATTCCTACTTCGGCCGATGAAACACTGTATACTATCCCAGTGTGTGGGTTGGATCCGAGTATCCGTCCAGATCCGAGTTATGTTAATAGGGGTAATTTAATGTACTAAACTATTGAATGATTGTGCCACTGTACTGAAAATCGACTATTTCTGACTGATATCATTGAACTGAATGTTTCATTGAAAAAGAACTTTAAATATAACTAGTGCCAATAGATTTGAATTAAGTAACTTAAATGCATTTTGATGTTAATATTTATTTAAGTGTTAGATTATAGAAATACTACTGAGTGCATACTCAGCGTACGATTTGTTTTCTGTGCGCAGGGACTAGGTACAAAAAAAAGCTAGGGACTCAGCATCCAAGCCAATCCTGGACTCAAAGTGGTGAAATATTTTTTTTTTTGGTGTAAATGATAGTGAATTAACATGAAAGATGTTAAAGCATGGTATGAAATATACATATTTTGGAAGTTAAATTTACATGAATTTGATCAGGATGATTATGTTGTATGATTTCGATATGAATTAGGGTACCAATGAGGGTACATTGGTTGGATGATTTATTGTTTAATTGGACATGTATTAAGTGTGTTTAATCGAGTTCTGGTTGATTTAAAAGTTGAGGAAATTATTAGCTTGAAGCTTAAGTTATGCAGGGTTGGTAAACTTAAGACAAAAGGCTCATTTTGAGTCCACATGGGCTGGCACACGGGCGTGTGATAAGACCGTGGAGGCACACGGCTTGTACACGGGTATGTTGAAATGACCGTGTGTCCCCTGCATCCTTAAATGTGAAGTCAAGATAGTACATGGGCAAAAGACACGGCCGTGTGTCTTGGTCGTGTGAAGGACACGGGTTTCAAGCGTTGTCGTGTGTCAAAATTGTGTGAAAATGGCTTAAAAATGGTGAAAAATTAGTTTACCACACGGCCTAGCCACATGGGCGTGTGCCCAGGCCGTGTGCTCCTTTGATGCTTAAGAAATTGCAAGTTAGAATAGCCCACGGGCTGGCCATACGGCCATGGGAGCCACACGGGTTGGCCATATGGGCATATGCCCCTAACTTCAAGAAATTTTTTTTAACGTTCTCAAAAGTTACTGGTTTAGTTCCAAATCACTTCTAAAGCATGTATTGGGCCCCGTAGGCTCGTATTAGGTCTTTTTGGTGAAATTTGAAAAGTTTTGATTTGGAATGAAAATTTATGACTCGATTTTGTACAAATGCTAGTGTATAAGTCTGGTAATGCCTCGTAACCTATTCCGGTGACGGATACGGGTTAGGGGTGTTATAGAAGGGGCCAGGGTTTTGCAACCCTAGTCGATCGATAAGGGTTGACCATAATGCCTAGTAGAATCGGAAGACATTGTAACACGCTATACCTGACCCGATCATCGGGTTTGAACTATAAGGTGTCACATTCATTGTCAAAGCAACTACAATAAAATTTAATACGAATTCACATAGGAATTTAAAGAAAAAAATACAATAATAATCATTCTCAGGTCTTATACGAGCTTACAAAAGCTTTAAAGTTAACTTGAGATCGAATTAAGACTGAAATGTAAAAATTTCAAAATACAGGGTTGAGTCATGATGTCGTCAAATAGTTTGTCACGTCACGATGTCACTTACTGAATTGGCC
The DNA here is from genome assembly GCF_025698485.1 of Gossypium arboreum. Classification (NCBI taxonomy): domain Eukaryota; kingdom Viridiplantae; phylum Streptophyta; class Magnoliopsida; order Malvales; family Malvaceae; genus Gossypium; species Gossypium arboreum. The sequence continues at coordinate 8,432,285 of NC_069081.1, forward strand.
TTATTGAGACGAGGTTTTCTCGTCTCGTTGTGACATTATAAGTATTTTTTCGTTGTGACGTCACATTCTGTTTCTGCAATTTATTCTTTCTAAACAACCTACAACTTTACCATTCATTTACCAACCAATTAAGCTAACACAAAGACCATCATAACCAAAACCTAAGCAACAATTCATGATATCATTACACCATATATAACCATTTACTAATGTCATAATACCTATAAATCAATTAGTTATGTAACGCCCCAATTTTCGGGAATTCTGTGAATGTTGGCATAGGTTTAATTATGTTAGTGGGCCTCTAGAAAGCCCAAACTTAAGATAGAACCCGACAATTTTAGTTAATTTTTGTTCCATAAGAAAAAGGGGGTGAAATTATGAAATAGGACCTATGTGAAAATGTTTGAAAATGCTATAGGCTAAATTGAAGTGGCCAAATAAATAGGAGTGCAAAATAGGAGGATTTGCATGACAAACCTCCCATTTTACATGAAGTGGCCAGCCATCATGTTGTTGTAGACAAAATGTACACTTGATATCCATAATTTATGGTACAAATTGATACAAATTGATAATAGGTTAGGTAAATGTTCCATGATAATGGGTTAGGTAAATGTTTCATGATAATAGGTTAGGTAAATGTTCCATGATAATGGGTTAGGTAAATGTTTCATGATAAGAATATCATGTCTTTTGTATTAAAGAATTAAATGGATGAAATATGAAGTTTTATTAAAAGAAAAGGGGTGAAAAGAACAAAGTTTTGTCCATCTTTGTTCATCATAGCTGAAAGTTAGAGAAGAGAAAGGAGAGGAGAAAGCTCTTGAGTATTCGGTCATTAGGAGGAGGAAAATTGAAGGTAAGTTCTTGGTACCTTGCTTCTATTTTGAGGTTCATGAGTTCTTCTTGATTCTACCTTAACTCTTGAAGTATATTTTGATTTTTAGTTGTGTTGTGAGCATTTGGTCATGAATTAAAATGAAGGAAATGGTTGTTGTTTCATGTTCTTTTGATGAAAAATGGAAGATATGTGAAGTTGAGCCAAACAAATGAGCATGCATGTGCCTTAGATGCTAAAGGAAAAATCGGCTAACATGTTGTGCTTTGAAATGATGAAATAGAGATTATGCTTAAGTAAAAATCATAGATATGTGATGATTGATTGGTGATATACATGTTTAAATAACATGCATGCAAGATAGGTGTATGAAAGAGTGATTTGGTAATAAATCTGCTTGGGACAGCAGCAGTAACGTGACTTTGGAAAATCACCATAAATTGTGGGAGATGAGTTAGAAGGTGAATAAATTATGTAATTAAAGCTTATTGAGTCTAGTTTCTAATTAAATAAACAAGAACATATTTTGAATTCTGTACAATGGTAAATTTGATTCGTAATGAAGAGTGGTCAGATTAGTCAAACAGTGAAACATGGGAAACTTTGAGAAAAATCTGGTATTGATTGGCTAAACCAAAAATTCTGAAAAATTTATGGATAGAAGATATATGAGTCTATTTTCAAGGAAAATTAGCGGAACTTGATTTGGAGTTTCGTAGCTCCAATTATAAATGATTTAGTAACTGTTGCTCAGGAAGACAGCTTGCAGTGAAATTATGATTATGTGGTAAACATTGACAAAAATTTGTTAATGAGTTGCTTATTGTTTTCTTATAAGCTTACAATGATCTGTAGGTGTGGCTGGCCGAATATTGTAAGGGGTTAATATGTAGTTTGTATTTGAATAGTTAGATTAACGTGTTAGTAATCCAATTGTAGGCGGTTCGTGTGTGGATCTCGTCAAGATATCGTCGCAAAGCAGTGTGTAACTAACACCCTCTTTCTTAGTCCGGATCGGTAAAAGTCGAAAAGCGAAATGCCGAAAACCGGTATTTTGTAGATTTATGAAAAGTGCGATGCTCGTGAGGTAAATCGATTAATGTTTTTGGTAAGCTGCAAAATTTGGACCGCAAAGTGCATGATTTACGTGCCCTCGATATTTTTGGGCTTGATGGGCCAAAATTGGAATGATGGGCCAACGGCCCAATTCGTAAGAACCCTCGGTAGTGATTCATTAGTACGTGAAAGGTAGGAATATGCATGAAAAACCCTAAAATAGATAAATTACTGAAATACCTTTAAAAGTGGAAAATTTACGCTTTACCCCTAGGAGATAAATTACCAAATACCCTTAGGGTTAAATTGACCTAAATGCATGTTTGATCGTTGTTATTTATCTGCATGCCATGTTGTTATTATCGATGCATGGACCGGGATATTGACGGAGGAAGTACTGAAAGTGGCTTGTCCATATCTTTGGAGGCTTTGCCTCAATTTATCGATAATCGAGCAAGCAAGGTCAAGAATGTGGAGTGTTAATGGGTGGGTTGAGCTATTCCCCACATGGAGTGTATGGCTGGTACGGTGGAGTGTAGTGGTTGGTGGGTTGAGTAGTCTCCCAAATGGGCTTGCATATGTTTACCGATGTTGTATGTATTTTGAAATGGGCCTATGGGCCATACTTTTTATCTGAATAAGGGCTAAGGCCCGGTTTATTGTAATCTGAAAGGGCTCGCCCAAGACCACTGTTACCCAAATGGGCTTGCATATGTTTACCGATGTTGCATGTATTTTGAAATGGGCCTATAGGCCATACTGTTATCTGAATAAGGGCTAAGGCCTAGTTTATTGTAATCTGAAAGGGCTCGCCCAAGACCATCATACTGAATGGGCTTAGGCCCAATAGGCTTGAGTGACTTGGGCTTTGAATGGGTTTTCCTTACACACCGAGTTTCCCCAAACTCACCCCTTTTATTTTCATCCACGCAGAAATCCCCAACCATAGTGGGCTTGGAGTCGTGAGGGAATTCGAGTGGCCACCCATTCGAAAGTTTGATTTTCTTCCGTGAACTGGACATCCTTTTAATTACGTTTGAGGTTTTAGGCTTTTAAATGTAATAAGGCCGCTTATTTATTTTGATGGTTTTAATATGTATTACTAAGATAGGTAATACTTATTTTAACTGTTGAAATTGGATAGCTTTAGGCGCGTTTTCAAAAACAACAGTTGATTTCAAAATAACACGACAATAAGCAAAGCTTCCGCAATGAAAGTATTTTCCAAAATTAATCACTTTTCCTAAAAATGACTTAATCGAATCGGTTTCCTAGAAATATCCATGACGTTAAGGTGTGGCAATGGCGGTATGCATGTCTAGGATTGGATCCGAAGGGAGCTTGGTACTTAAGCAGTCCGATGGACTCACCACCTCTTTTCCGGTTTCCTACCTGGTGCACAGCTTCTATTCACTTTAACCCTTAATGAATTAATCTTTTGAACATCAAGTACGATTTTCTGGACTTAGAATGGAATTTTTTTTTATGTTTTTGATGTGGCATGCCGGATCCGGCCATAACTTCTGGGCCGGGTTTGGGGTGTTACAAGTTAACATAACTTACCTGGTTCTAAACATGCATACTCAATATGCAATATCATAAGCATTACAACACTTTAAGTACAACATGTCAACCATTTGCTTAATTCATACATGCATTGCATTCAAAGCACCATCTTTTATTTCATATCTTAATCAAACTATGGAAATTCTAAGTTGCATATATGTACGAACATATCAAACCTAACAAATTTATGTATATACCATCTTTTAGACATCAAATTCAACATGACTCAACCAATTAGGTACATGCCAAGTTAAAAACAAAAATGGAAACGAACAAATATTGTTGAGTCCGGGATCGTTGGTTGGATGTTGAACCCGATGTACGGGATCTTGAATTGAAACTAACTTGTGCAAGGAGAAAATAAACCGTACATTGAGCATAATGTTTAATGGTAAATCTATGATTAAAGATAAAGTAAATATACTTATGCAACATGCATACATTCAATTCTAAACTAATTTCATACTATTCTATATAAAACTCTTCCATTTTCGCAAAGGTAAGCATAGTACCGATTTCATTTACCAATTCATTATATTGCACACAAGTTAACAATTTTCCAACAATTCTATATACTGCTTGATTCATTTCAATCACTTTATCTTAATACAATTATATTCATCAAATTTGATCTTTAACATACATATCTTTACACATGTTTTTCATTTCATACCACATTTATATCATTTTTGAATCTATTGGCTCATTAATGCACAATCGGCCTCTAGGGCTCATTTTCAATTAATTTCGTATATCAAACTTCCACCTCATATATCAATCAAGTAATTCAATAATTTATAACCCTATTAACCAACACAGACTCAGAACGGATACATGGATCCATCACCTTGGGTTGCCTGGCAAGTGACAACGATGACGCTATAATAATTCATAATACCACCCCAATGGTTTTCTCAACTCAATCAATCAGTCGTCTCCAGTTTCCCGGGAACAATGACTCAATGCATAAAATTTACCACCACGGATTTCCTAAAAATGATGGTTTTGCTCAGTACTCTAATCCTATGGTAGCCAACTATATCCGACTCAGCCCAAACAATGAATAGGGTATTTCATTTTCGATTCATTATTTACAATTCAATAATCACCAATCAAATAAGCATATCTCAATTTCGTAACTTATGTAACATATTTCAGCATAAATCAGTGCAAATTATTAGATATTAACTAAATCCTAACTTTTGTATTTTATTCAATTTAATCCTTATCTCGATATTCAATCTCAAATATACCAAATCAACTCAAATAGTCATCAATGACTTACCTCAATAATGCATGATATAGAATAACATGAAAATGCAAAAATTAAATGGGTCCTAATCATAAAAATACAAATCGAAAATTTCAAGCTATTCGTCGACGACTTTAGATTTTCCTTTAGCTACGGATTAACAAAAACACATAACATTATCAATAAACAACCAATTCATAATCAAATACCAATTAATATGAAAATTTCAATTTAGTCCCTAAAATCGGGACTAACCTCACTTTCAACTTGAAGCTCCAAATTGAATTCTGATTTCACTATTACTCATTAGGGATCTCCTATTTCTCATTTCTACAGTTAATTTTATAATTTATTCAATTTAGTCCCTAATGTATGAAATTATCAATTAAGCTTTATAATTTGGTCCTTTTCACATCTAAGCTTAAAATATATCAATTTAACACCTAAAACTTCAAGAAATAAACAATGAAAACTTCCTAAAACTTGAACAGTTTTACAATTTAGTATATGGGCTAGCTAGATCAAGCTCCTACGATCTCAAATCTATAGAAATTACAAGAAAATGGCCTAAATGAACATACCAATTTATAGCCAAAACTTCAAGTTTGAGGGTCCCTTAGCTTGAAAATGGTGGACGGCCTTGGTGTGGAAGAAGAGAATATATATTTTCTCTTTCTTTCCACTTGATTCTTTCTTTTATACATACATTAATGTTTAATTAATTTTAATTAATTATATTATTAACTAATAATTTCTTAAATCAAACCTCATGCATGACTATCCACTAATAAATGTTCAAATATGTTCTAATTTCTATTTAAAACCTTTGATTAATTGCAATTTAAGTAATCAAGCCATTTTTAATTAAAAATCTACATCCATTGGACTTTTACAATTTAGTCCTTGATCCATACTTAGTCATTAATTAAGCTAAATTACTTAACCAATTTTCAATTAAAAAATATAATAACTCTCTCTCTCTCTTTATATATATATATTTATATTTATTATTTATTTATTTAGTTTACGGAAACTAGGTTGTTATAGACATGTCTAGCGGGTACCGCGCAAGGGGCATGCGATTGGGGTTGCCAATGGAGCCCATGCACGTGGGTGCACAATGGCAGTAGGGTAAACGGTTTGCTGAGGGACGTCGGGCCTTTGGGTTGGGCTGATCGGTGATAAGGTGGTCGGACAATAATGGTAACGACATCGACTGTGGTAGTTGGCGACAACTTTTTTTGTTTGGAGGGATCGTGTCAAACTTTTTGGACTTTGATCCAATTCGTGAAAACCAAAAGAATACTTTGGGATAAAATTGTAATTGAAATTTTAGTTTTGATTTTTCCTTTAGGATGGAACCATAGAAGTTTTTGGTTAGTCAAAGCCAATTTATTTTCTTTTATAATATTTGTGAATATTATGATTGAACAAAATAAATCGAGAAGCATATCCATGCATATACCTATGAACAAGCATGTCATATAGTCTAGGAAGAATGTCACCTATACTTGTATTCATAATTTGATCATTCATACTTGAAACCATATTTAAAACCTTACATTGTTTTGAAAATATTGAGTGAGAGAAGGCCCCTAAACAAGACCTACAACCTTTGTGGATGGTTTCTATGTGATAGCATAATAATACTTTGAGTTATTTTTACCTTAACCACACCCTACAGTAAGGATTATTTTGTGGGTCACTAGGGAGACTTCCTATAAAAGGACAACTAGTCATGTATGTTACTTATTGAGATCATCCCACGATGACTTAAAGTAAAGTACATATTCATGACGGGTATTTAGTCGATGGTTATACACAAAGAGATTAAGAATATCCTATGAGGGTAAAACACTTATGACAAGGTCATTGGACAAGCTTAGTCATGGCATTTTAGAGGAATGACTCCATGACTAAATAATATTGTAATTAATAGACGAAGATCTAAAACTTAATTACAAATTATTTGAGCCTTAATTTTATGTTTAATCGGTCACTCCGCTAGCTCAGTACAACTCAGATGTTTCACAAATAACTCAATATGATGAATAAATGAAAATGATAAATTAGAGAAATAAATCGTGTATCACTATTTGCATTGAATGTGTTTTTTCATTGTATACAAGAGATGATTTAGAGATTAAATTAATTTCTTCAAATTATTATTTAATTGATTGTAATTAAATAATTGAAGTTTAAAGTGGAAATTAAATTAATTAGTCATTTTAGTTTTAGTGAACATGTTAATTCAATTTATTTACTCATTGATTCTAGTACGATAAAGTCGTCATGGCTTTAAAGGAATTAGAATTGGGTTGAGAAAATAATTGAATTAAGAAATTAAATCAATTAATTAATATTTTAATTAAATTATTTATTTAATTAAAAGAAATTTGATTAAATTTCTAATTAAAATATTTTTTGAATTCACTTTTAATCTTGTTAAAGATTCGACCCAAAACATTAGGGCATTCAACCCTTGCAAAGAAACACCAGCCAACTCCTAAATTGAGCATTCGGTTACTTACCCAAAGATGACTCTCAATTCGAATGAGGGTTATGCATCTCACGATCCTCACCTATCAGATTCACAAATGGTTAGATCATCATACAACAGCTGATGTGTCGTTGAAAGCACCAAAAATATCCTATCCCTATAAAATAACGAAAAGAATAGCACAAGGGAAGCAGGGTCAAATTCTTAAGGACTGGATTTGGACGAGTTCCTATTCCTTGAGATCCCAGACAAAGTCATGCCCAAGAAAACCTGCATACCTGAAAAATAAAAAAAAATAGAATTAAAAGTTTGATCGAATTGGAATTAAGAAAATTAAAATTAAAATTGTGGAGATAAATAGAGTTGAGAAAAAAAAAGAGTTTTTATGGAGAGATTCCAGCCTTCGGTTGTCTCGATCCACCTAGGGTTTAGTCCTAGGCTTTTAGGTAATCCTTCTCGAACAGAATAAGCCAGTTATAGTGGAAAAGGACGCCTACGACCACTAGCTCCACTTAGATTTTAGACCTACGATTTAGAGGAACTTGACTCTAGCCAACCGTCGCTTTTGTGAGACCGTCTTACACTAGATCATCACTTCTCAATGGCGAATGAGATGCCATTTTGTCTCTTGGGCTCGACAACCACTGATGTAGTAAGCTAACAAACCGATTGTGCAACCTTCCCAAAACATACAAAGTGGTCGTCTATGAAAAGGTCACTTTTGAAGGGACATGGATGGAAGCGTTAGCCTCGTAATGCGAAGAAAAGATGAATATTCGTTGAGAAGGCTAAGCGCCGATTCTAACCCTCATGAACCCTTTTTGGGGAATCTCGACAACCTTTGGCTAGATAAATTTAGTGGCTTATGCTTTTTGGGGAAAAAGAAATAAATGTAATGAAAATGGAATATTTATTGAATAATATGAAAGGGACAAAGGCTAAGCTTTTCTGGGAGAGGGAGTATTTACAGAAAAGATGAGTCAAATTTATGTCACTCCATCCACTATTTATAGTACTAGGAAACCTAGTGTATTCCTAATTAAATTTTAAAAGACAAATACAAATAAATAAAGATAAATAAAGATAAAAGCTAAAATTAAATCTAAATAATAATCTTTAACAATTATCCTAATATAATTAAAATTTAAATAAAGTCTTGTATTTATAAAATCTCTTCTTTGCATTTTCGCCCCAAGTCTTCCACACTTTGCATTTTCGGCACTACTTCTTTCCTATTACGCATGCTGGCCCATTTTATATTTAAATTCACAGTTTTTGCCCCTAAATTTCCTTTTGCCTTCAATTTAGTCCCCACCAGATAAAAAACCATAAATAACTCAAATTAGTAGGATCATACTCAAAATAAATATGTCATTTTAGAGTATTATCAAATTCCCCCTACTTGCCCCATGCTTGTCCTCAAGTATGATTCCTATCCACTATGAAATTTAGATTTTGCCATGAAAGAAATATCACTCCAAAGTTTTATAAAAATTAGGCTTAATTCATATGAAAATAAAGAGAACATTTAGATTGCTATAAGTAAATATGAAAAATTATTCCAGTTTAATCACACAAAAATCAAAATCGACTTGGATTATTTCATGAAAATTAGGTAATTTACTAAACTTACCAAGACACCCTATTTGTTTCCACCTTTAGTCCCCAAATGCAATTTTGTTATTAATACATCTCTTTTTTTTTCCTTTTTTTTGCTTAAGAATATATTGAACCTTTTGACGTGAAGTAGGATGACAACCTATGCACCTTACTCCGGTTACTCAACTAATCACGTTTTTAAGCTGCACTCATAACCATAGAGACATCAAAATTTATTATTATCATGAACGGAAATTTAATTTTGGGGGACTAGGAAAAACAATCATGTGTCAAAAATAAGTTTCAGCAACCACCTAACAGTCATGAACATAATTTTAGCATGCAATTATATTAAGTGTCCTCTTTGCATTTAGACTTATCGATTTTACTATAAGAAAGATTGGGTTAACTCTATTAATCATAATTATTTTAGCCTAATAGAAATAAAACTGTCGAGACGAAATCAAACTAGCAAAATCATAATTAACTCAGTAGACAAGAATCATGCTCACAAGTCAAACAGTGGGCAATTCCTGGTTAAAATCTTGAGCATGAAAAGAGGCAAAATATTCTAGAAAAAATAAATGTGGGCAGAAACGAGCATAAGACAGCAGCAACAGTAACACAACAATAAAAATAGTAGATAAAATGACAGAAATAATAAGGAATGCCTCCCCCTACTTAAAACACATTGTCCTCGATGTGAAATAAAAAGGAAAAAAAAAGGTTTTAGGAAAACTCCCCATGTAGTCACTGTCGTTCATGCATAGCTGATAGGAGGAGAAGGTTCGGCATCGGGTGGAGGAGAGGAAGGAAGGAAAGGCGTTCATCGATTAAGTTGACGTGTTAGGGTGCTGAGAATCGATACCGGTAGCTGTTGACCGTGAAAGAGGGTTTGGCAGTGGCACGAGTTCTAGTCCTAACCATGGTGGGGGAAAATTGGTGGTAGAGGTGAGAGAGAAGGGGAACGACGGCTGGAAGGTTGTTTGGGTGAAAATAGGGAAAAGTTTAGGTTTGAAGGTGTAGAAGAAACGATGTTTGGCTGTAGGGTGAGTGTTTAGATGCAAGTTTTGGGTAAGTATAAAGCAGGGATGCGCTATTCTTACTTGGAATAGTGATAGAATAAGGGATGTTTGTGAAAGCATGCCAATTCCTGAGTTTTTTCCTCACCAGTTTACCTAGACAGAAGAAGAGAAATTTATTAATATCCAAACAAAATAAAGTAATAAATAATAAAATAAAAATAAAGAAAAATAAAAATTTGGTTGCCTCCCAACAAGTAGTTATTTAACGTCGTTAGCTTGATGCCTCGACTAGTATTGGGGTCGTTCCAGCTGAATTCTTTCATTCGTATGGGCTTGGAAATTCTCATTTTTTTATCACATCCACCATACTTGGGTTGAATCATCTTTGCGTCTCTTGATTTGGTTTCGTTTTTTCCTCCAAGAAAATCTTATGTGTGCCTGTCAAGGGGTTAATCCCTTTTAAGTCGAAAATGGTGATGATGATTCACTTAACTAACTAAAATCACAACAAAGGCAAGCGCACCATCGAATAATAGTATAGCTATGGTGAGTCGGGAATATCATATCCACGAGGACTAAAAGTACTAGTACTTACTATCTTTCTATTATCTAGCCGGTAAATTAAAGAAGTTTGTTTTTAATCTAAAATTATCTAAACTAATTATTAAGAACTCAACAGAGAATAAAGTAAGAAAATAATCAAATAAACCAGTGAGAGAGACAATACCTAGGAAAGAATCCAGCTAGACTTCACTTATTATTCTGAATCTGAATTAAATGATTTATTCACTTACCTTGATCTGTAGAAATCCCTAAATTTTATTAATATCTTTTTTGAGAATAAAAATAACTGACTCTAGGTTGATTAATTGAAATCTCTTTCTAATTAAAACCCCTATTGTCGCATTAACTCGATCTATGGATTCCTTTATTAGATTTGAATCTAATCCGGTAGATTTATGTCTTCCTATTTCTAGGATTGCATGCGACTCCACTCAATTATGCCAGATCTACTCTTAAACAGGAACTTTTGCTCCACTGAATTAAGCACATCAATCATGAATTAATATCTTGAAAACATTAAAACATGGAATAACTACGCATAATTGAGATCAAGAAATCAAGTATTTATCATGTAATTCAGAAAATTAAATAACAGGATCCATCATAAGTTTCATCTTCCCTGTAACACCCCAAACTCGGCCCAGACGTTATGGCCGAATCTGACGTGCCACATTGGAGTTGAAAACCCATGTTCCGTTTTAGTGTTTTAAAAACCATATATTTTGTTGAGTTAACAAAGTGAATGGAAGCTGGGCACCAGGTAGGTATCCGAGACAGAGGAGGTGAGCCATGAAGGCTACTTAAGTACCAAGCTCTTCGATTGGATCCAATCCTAGACATGCCCACAACCATTGCCACACTTTGTTATATCGAGTTTAAATTTGTTTAAGTGGATGTCTTTGATAAATTGAATAATCGTGGCATTGTGATATTTTGAAATCAAGTATCGTTTGGAAAACACGTCCTAAGTCTAGCCCATTTGTATAATTATCAACCAGTTTTAAAGTTATTAAAAATAAAATGATCCTGGAAAAAAGTAAAAGAAAAGTTAAAATGGCCTTATTACAACCCAAGAATAAATAATAATTAAAGGAAATTTAAAGAAAACCAATGCTTATTTAAAAGCCCAAAGGCAATCACCGCGGCCACTCTGAATCCCCTCCGGCTCTAAGTCCCCACATCAAGGCTCACCTGCAAGGTTAAGGAAAGGGGGTGAGTTTGGAAACTCAGTGTGCAACAAGCCCCTTTCAGAGCCTAAATCAATATCAGCCTGCTGGGCCTTAGCCCAAGTCCAATCTCAATATGTATATACTAGGCCGTAGCCTTTTCATAAATCATATAACTAGGCCGAAGCCTTTTACTTTAACCGGTATGGCCCATAGGCCCATTTCAATATCACATGTATTGTCAATAAAAACAAATGAATGCAAGCCCATTTGGGGAGACTACTCGACCCACCATCCGCTACTCTCCACCCGTACCAACCAACACACCATGTGGGGAATAACTCAACCCACCTAACCATAACTCTCCACCGGCAAAGATAGTTGCTTTATCATATAACCGAGGCCTAGCCTCTTTTAATAATCGGGCAAAAGCCCTTTTAATAATCAGGGCATAAGCCCTTTTAATAACTGGGGCATAAGCCCTTTTTATAACTGGGGCATAAGCCCTTTTGATAACTGGGGCATAAGCCCTTTTGCACTTCCTCCATCCATATAAAAACCCAACCCAATGCATTTATGATTACATCATGTGCATTTCTTACATATCATGTGCATATCATATCATTCATGTATATCATATCCCACGTATCAAATTTATAATTAAACCCTAGGGGTATAATGGTTATTTTTACCTAGGGGCAAAACATTCATTTTCATATTATAAAGCTAATTTCATAAATTTACCAAATATTAGGGTTTTCCATGTTCATTATTAGTTACTAACCGTTCTTATGTTTTAAACAGTGATTCTGGCCCATTTTTCGCGATACCGAGTTATTGGGCCAAAAACCCCTAATGGGCCCTACATAGCCGATTTAGTCATCTAGGCCCATTTACCCTATTTTCCATAATGGTGTTACCAGTCTTAATGCGCAATTTAACAGGTTCTCATTTTCTACCAATTTTACCCAAATGGGCCCGAAAGCCCATTGAGCCCAACTTCAGCCCCTCGAGGCCCAACTTACCGTAATGCCAAAAATCGTGCTCTTACCTGTTCCAATGATCTCGATTATCAAATTAGCGAATCTAACTAACCAATGAGCGTTCGCTTGCTCACAAGTCCTCGAAATACCAAAATTTCGGCATTTCGGCTTTTCGGCATTTATCGTTTTAAGCATGAAAAAGGGTTCGTTACACACCTACTTTGCGATATTCCCAGACGAGATCTCCTACACGATTTCTCCTATAATCAACCGTTAAATAGATCAACTCGCGATAATTGAACCAAATCAAGAACCATTCAATATTAACACTTACATATTCGGCCACCATTCATAATGGCCTTAGACACCTTACCTTTACCGAGATTTATGACGAGATCTAGCCACTTCGGTGATCCAAGCTAATCCAAGTCGACACTACGCCTTGCTGTTCCTCCACTATAGAAACCATAAAAATATTAAAAGAAGAACCCCATAAAGCCTATACCCATATTCAGCCACCTCCCTAAACTAGAGGGGTTTCGGCTTTTCTTAACCTCTATAATACCGAATTGATTAAAGCTACGAGCACTTACCAAGGTTCACCTACCCAAATGGTTCCAATCCCATGATAACTCTGATTCAACACAGTCCCAGCTCCAAAACACTAGCAGAAATCACACCACAAGGATCCTAAGAATCGGCCACCAAGTCACCCAAGGATGCTGTGCTTTCGGCTTTCGGATCACTGAAGAAGTGGTTATGGACCAAAAAGGGTGTTGACAAAAGAGTTGAAAGGCTTCTGACATAACATGAATCGGCTAAAAGAAAAAGAACAAGTGTATACCTTTATGGAGAAATCGACTTCCCTTGCCTCCTTCGGGATTTGGCTTGATGCTATTCGGTTAGCAATGAAAAGAAGGATGAGTTCGGCTTTTACTATAAATGAAAGAGAGGAAGAATGGGGGCAAAGAGTTTATGGACGAAATAATGGAAGAGAAAAGAGAGGAATTACTTAAGAAAAATCGGCATAAGTGGGAAAAAAAGAAAGAAAACAAAATAGGAAAATGCCACCTTAAAACCCAATAGCCGAATTTACACTAACCTTCCCCCTTGGCCGGCCATCACTTCCCCCATTTCAAATCTCCTAAAATCTCTCCTAGATACACTCCCCCTTATCTCTCCATCATCCCTAAAATTTCTCCCCTTATCACTCCTTAATCCATGCACTTGACTAATTTAAACTCCTCCAACAGAATCCACCTAGGTTCCATCACTTACCCTTCCTGCTCATAAAAATAAATAACCTTATTTGTCAACACAAGGAATCAATCCCATGTCTTCCCCTATGCTCCACACGCCACCTTTTTAGGATCTTAGTGGCGTCACCCTTGCCACTTTACTACAGCTCTTTTTGTGATACATTTCTCCCACAACTTTACATAAGGTCACCTAGCCAGAACCCCTAACTCTTAAGTCCAAATTTTGAAAATTCTATCGGGTTTTGGCCAACACGTGGGCCTTCCATAAGCCCATTTACATACTCAAATTATGAATTCCATAATCACATACCAAATTTTAGAAACTTACTTAAAATATCAAGAATCGCGAAAAACCCGAAAATCAGGATGTTACATTCCCTAGGTTTCTAGGGAATTTAGTTCATACTTTGGGAGGAAAACATCTCAAAATTAGGAAAATGACAAAACATAAAGAAACCCAAAAACTTTTAGAGAATTTGACTGGACATCTTCAATCTTGAAGGAGATCTTATTTCTGAGTTGATTTCGATGGCGTTCTTCAAGTAATTTCTTCGTTCTACTCTACGTGCCCTCCTAGGTCCTTTTCTAGTATGTATTTATAAACTTTAGAATGCTTAGAAACCCTAAAAATTTATTTTTTTCGCGTGTTTGGGAAATAGGGAGTGATATGGACATGGGTTTGCACATGGGTGTGTGGCCAGCCTGTGTGACTCACATGGGCATGTACTCAGCTTGTGTGGGAATAGCGAGGCCGTGTGGATCCTGAAAGTACCTCGTTTTGTCTAATTTTGGCCCGTTTTCTGCTCCATTTACTCCCTTATTGATGGTCATGAAACTAACAAAAAATTTGACTAAGGCAAGCTCACCTATCAAACAGTAGTATGGTTATGGTGAGACCGAGAATATCGTATCCACGAGGACTAAAAGTACTAGTTATTACTATCCTTTTGTTATCTACCCTAAGAATTAAAGGATGTTTTTAAATTAAAACTAATTATCTAATTAACTAAGATTACAACAGATTTTAAAGTTGGAAAATATTTTTTAGAAAACCGATGGAGAAGACAATACCCAAGGAAGAATCCACCTAGACTTTACTTACCACTTCTGAATTAGATGATTTATTTACTTGACTTAATCCATAGAAATCCTTGATTTATTTTAATATCTCTTTCGAGACTAAAAACAACTAGTTGATTACTAGAAATCTCTTTCTAATTAAAACCTCTATTGTCGCTTTAACTCGGTCTATGGATTCCCTTATTAGATTTGACTCTAATCCGGCAGATTTATGTCATCCTATCTCTAGGATTGCATACAACTCCGCTTAATTATGAATGATCTACTCTTAAACAGGGATTTTTGCTCCACTGAATAAGCACATTAAAACCTGAATTAATATCATGGAGTATTAAAGTAAGAATTAGAACTCACAATTAAGAATAAGAACAAGTATTTATCATATAATTCAAGTAGTAATAAGATCCATCCTAGGTTTCATCTCCCTTAGGTATTTAGGGAGTTTAGTTCATAATAATGGAAAACATTTCAAAATTGGGAAAACAGCAAAATATAAAGAAACCCAAAGAACTTCTAAAGAAATTGAGTGGAGATCTTCAATCTTGAAGTAGATCCTGCTTCCGAGCTGATTTCGATGGCTGTCCTTGAGTATTTCATGCCTTCTACTCTGCATGGCCGCTTTGATCCTCTTTTAGGGTGTTTAAATAGACTTTGGAATGCCTAAAATAGCCCAAAATTAGCCTCTTTCTAATAGAATTAGATTTGGGTCCAACAGGGACATTGCCGTATGCCACGCTCGTGTAAAAGTGCTCAAGCCTTGTGTAATTCTGAGTTGGTTTTTAGTCGACACGACCATGACACACGGGTGTGTGGCCTGCCTGTGTGTTTCACATAGGCGTGTGGTTTGCCCATGTGAAAGTGCCTAGGCTATGTGAGATACTGAGATAATCCCATTTTGTCCGTTTTTTGCCCGTTTCTTGCTCTTTTCACCTTCCTATGCTCACCTAAGTATAAAACATGAATTTAAAGGATTAGGAGCATCAAATTCACTAACTCTTATGATAAATCATCCAAAAAGATGCCAAGTATGGGATAAAAATATGTATATATTATGGTTTATCAAATATCGCTACACTTAAGCATTTGTTTGTCCTCAAGCAAAATCCTCAACTCTCAATTAAAATAAATTCTTCTCAACTTATAATTCTCATCAATAATGTATCAAAGTAAACCACAAGTAATCATATATTGAAAGTTTAACTAAAAGAACATTAACGTTTCACACAATCCAAGTTGAGCATTTTAATCATAAAATTAGAGGTATCTCCCTTTATCTAAGTAATTACCTTTAATTCCAAATCGACAAGGGTTGACATCCTCACTAAAGATTCACTCAAATCAGTCAAAGTGTTTAAGGTTCAATAATTAAGCACTTAATAGTCAAATATGAAAGTTATTACCATAGGCTTGCATGAAAATCAAATTTCCACTACTATAAATGAGATGATACACAAATCAAAAGGTCTTTAACAGGGTTGTAATGGGGCTTGGGTTAAAGGTGTGGATAAAGGCTGAAAAAGAGGGTTAGAATCGAGATTAATTTAATAAATTATACTTAGAAAAATAAATCTAATTACTGAATTACAAACAAGTGCCAAAATTAAAACCATCCGAAACTAGTCAAGTGAGCTTTTTCTTACTATAATAACTTTAACTTATCCAAGCTTTTTATAATATGAATATAAACATACGATTTTTTTATGAATAAGAATAGTACAATAATGAAAAGTGCATAATAAGGAATAATTCAGCAACTAAAATGAACGAACATAGTTAGGTAACTAATTAAATCAAATCTCGATAAAAATGGAGTCAAGAAAAATGGAGAAATTCTTAACGAACCAAAAAGGGTTAAGATGTGGGTTAACATTAAAGGGGAAATCAAGAAACAATGGTTAAGGCTCAAAGAGGTTCACTAAGGGTCAATTATGTGGGTAGGCTTTTTATAGGGTAAGTGGGTTAAAACCTAAGTGCCTTTATCATCTCAGTATATCAAATCAAAGGTGTGGTCTTGACATGTATAATTGAAGCAAGTTCTAGAATAACAATTCAATGTTGACACACTCATAACCAATAAAATAAGTGAGCAAGAAAGATATATGCTCTAAAAGGCTCAAAATCTCACGAAAATTATGGGTATTTGATGTGAACCCTGTAAATTCAAAACTTCAAGATAATACCTCAATTTAGGGAAACAACCTAGAAAGTTTAATTCTCAAAAGTCAACTTATCATGCTTGATTCTCTAATGCTTTTAAAGTTTAAACAATCAATGCACAATTCCCTATGATTAAATTCAAAACATATCAATAAAAATCATAAATCAATCAGAATTCACTCTAATAGTAATATGAGAACATTATTTGAGAGCGAGATAAAAATTCAGGGATAATAAAAATAACCTCCCCACATTTAAGATGTACATTATCCTCAATGTACAAAGATAGATAATAACAATAAAAGCATAATATCATAAGAAAGGGAGAGAACCGAAACTGCCCTGAATTTTTGGATGCAATCCTTGGAATAATGAAAGCAAAAATTATAGATATGGCTAATGATGTGCATGAGTCTGAGCTACTATGAAGAAAATAAACACAACTGTGAAGAGAATTAAAGGGTTACTCGATAATAGACATAAAGATAAAAATAGTTTCAAAGTATAAATGACAAGTCTGTAAAATAAAAATAAAATAAAATAAAAGAGAAGATAAAAGAAAAATGAAAAAGATAAAATAAAAATAAAAATAAATGGACTCAAAAGTCCTCATCGATGGATGGATCTTGAGGTGGTGGTAGTGGAGGTGAGACGTTGAAGTGCTGGAAGATCTGCTGTAGAGTCACCTTGATGCTGTCGAACCTCGCAAAATACTGTTGCTCAAGGCGAGTAAGTCGCTCGGGTATATCGATCATGGTGGCGGTAGGAGGTCGGTGACTCGGTGGTGGCAATGGGTGTGAGTCCTCGTGAGGGGGAGGGACATCATCAGTAATGTCCTCTGGCTCATCCTGGTTATCAGAATGAACAAGTCTGTACTGAGGGGGGTTGAATCCACGGTGTCGCTTTATCATCCTCATGTGAATCATACTAGAAATTCCCTGAGGAGACATCTGGACTACTAGTGTGAGTGTCGATGACATCTCTGGAGTGTCGAAGAGGCCGAAGTGTCGAGCGAGATGAGTCACATAGGGACCAAGACAGATGGGACCCCTCCTATGATGGTTCATCTAATGGCGAAAAGCAAGCGCTATAAAGTATGCCAAATAAAAGGCGTGACCAATCGCCATGCTCCAAAGATAGTATGCATCAGTAGTGCATACAACTCCTGTGCTCTCTCTCCTGCCAGTCAATGTGTGAGCTAATAAGGTGTGGATGTATCGTAGAGCCTGTAACATCCTGATTTTCGGGTTTTCGCGAATCTTGATATTTTAAGTAAATTTCTAAAATTTGGTATGTGATTATGGAATTCATAATGTGGGTATGTTAATGGGCTTATGGAAGGCCCATGAGTTGGCCAAAACCCTAGAGAATTTTTAAAATTTTGGACTTAGGAGTTAGGGGTTCGCTAGGTGCCCTTATATTAAGTTGTGGGTAAAATGTATCAAAAAGAGCTTTGGTAAAGTGGCAAGGGTGACGCCACTAAGCTCCTAAAAGGTGGCGTGTGGAGCATAAGGGAAGTCCCGGTTCGATTCCTGTGTTGGCAAATAAGAGGATTTATTTTTATGTGCAGAAGGGTAAGTGTTGGAACCTAAGTGGATTCTCAGTAAGAGGAGAGTTGGATCAAGTCAAATGCATAAATAAAGGAGGGATAAGGGAGAGATTTTAGGATTTGAGAGAAGGATAGAGCTTAGCCATTTGGAAGGGAGATTTGAGAGGGATTTTCAAGGAAGGGTAGCAGCTAGTTAATTTCGGTATTAGGGTCCGAGTGTGCCGATTTCTTCTTTGGTATGTAGCCTTCTTCTCTTTTCTTTCTCCTCTTGCCGATTGTTCTTAAGCTAATCCTCTCTTTTCTCTTCGTTATTTCTTCCACAAACTCTCTACTTCTTATTCTTCCTCTCTTTCGCTTATAGTAAAAGCCGAACCTATCATTCTTCTCGCTTCTAACCGAATATCAATAAGCCAAACTCAAGGAGTCAAAGGAAGTCGATTGCTCTATAAAGGTATACACTTGTTCTTTTTCTTTTTAGCCGATTCTTGTTATTTTAAAAAGCCTTTCAACTCTTGTGTCAACACCCTTTTTGGTCCATAACCACTTTTTCTTCAGTGACCCAAAAGCCAAAAGCACAAAGACCCTTGGGTAACTTGGTGGCCGATTCGTAGGATCCTTGTGGTACGGGTTCTGCTAGTGTTTTAGAGTTGCATTGCGTTGAATCGGAGTTAACACGGATTGAAACCGTTTGGGTAAGTGAACCTTGGTAAGTGCTCGTAGCTTTAATCAATTCAATATTAGGGAGTTTAAGAAAAGCGAAACCTCTCTAATTTAGGAGATGGCGAATATGGGCATAGACTTTATGGGGTCTTCTTTTAATATTTTTGGTTTATTTATTGAAGGAGCAGCAAGGTGTAGTGTCGTTTTGGAGTAGCTTGGATCACCGGAGTAGCTAGGCCTAGTCATCAATCGCGACAAAGGTAAGGTGCCTAAGGCCATTATGGATGGTGGCGAATGTGTAAGTGTTAATATTGGAAAGTTCTTATTTTGGTTCAATTATTGCGAGCTGATCTAGTTAACAATTGATTATAGGAGAAATCGCATAGGAGATCTCGTCAAGGAAAATCGCAAATCGTGTGTAACGAACCCTTTCATAGCTTAAAGCGATAAAATGTCGAAAAGTCAAATGCCAAATTCGGCATTTCGAGGACTTGTGAGCAAGCGACGCTCACTAGTTAGTTAGAATCGATGAGACGGTGATCGAGAACGATGGAAACGGTAAGAATGTGATTTTGGCGTTCTTGGTAAGTTGGGCCTCGAGGGTCAAGTGGGCCCATTGGGCTTTCGGGCCATTTGGGTAAAATTGGTAGAAAACGAAATCGTTAAATTGCATGATAAGACCGTTAAAACCGTTATGGAATATAGGCTAAATGGGCCTAGATGACGAAATTGGCTAAGTAGGGCCCATTAGGGTTTTAGGCCCAATAACTCGTTTTAAGCTAAAAATGGGCCGTAATCACTGTTTGCACCCATGAATTGTTAGTAATCGTTAATGAACGTGGAAACCTTAATTTGTGGTAAAATTACAAGATTACCCTTATACCATGAAAATGACCGTTTTGCCCCTAGGTAAAAATGACCATTATACCCCTAGGGTTTATGTATGATTTTAATACATGGGATTTTGATAAATATGGTATGTATGATATGCACATGAAATGTATGATATGCACATGATATGTATGATATGCACATGAGGTAATCATAAATGCATTGGGTTGGGTTTTTATATGGATGGAGGAAGTGAAAAAGGGCTTATGCCCCAGTTATAAAAGGGCTTATGCCCCAGTTATTGAAAGGGCTTTGGCCCCAGTTATTAAAAGAGGCTAGGCCTCCAGTTATATGATAAAGCAGCTATGCTGCCAGTGGAGAGTTTGGCGGGGTGGGTCGAGTTAATCCCCACATGGTGTGTTGGTTGGTACGGGTGGAGAGTAGCGGATGGTGGGTTGAGTAGTCTCCCCAAATGGGTTGCATTCTTTCATTGAAATTATATGTGACATTGAAATGGGCCTAAGGGCCATACCGTTTACAGTAAAGGCTTCGGCCCAGTATTATGAAATATGAAACATGAAAAGGCTTCGGCCCAGTAATATGAAATATGAAAAGGCTTCGGCCCAGTAATATGAAATATGAAAAGGCTTCGGCCCAGTATTATGAAATATGAAACATGAAAAGGCTTCGGCCCAGTATTATGAAATATGACATACTAAAAGGGCTACTGCCCAAAGCATGATTGAGATTGGATTTGGGCTTAGACCCAATAGGTCGTTATTGTTTTGGGCTCGAAAGGGCTTGTTGCACACTGAGTTTCCAAACTCACCCCTTCCTTAACCTTGCAGTGAGCCTTGATGTGAGGACTTGGGCGGAGAGGATTCTTGAGTGCCACGGTGATCATCTTTGGGCTTTTAAACAAGTATTGGTTTTCATTTTAATTACTTTAATTATTATTTACTTTTGGGTTGTAATAAGGCCAATTTTAACTTTCCTTTCATTGTTTTTCTGGATTATTTTAATTTTAATAACTTTAAAAAATTGGTTAATAATTATTCAAATAGGCTAGACTTAGGACGTGTTTTCAAAACGATATTTGTTTTAAAATATCTCAACATCACGATTATTCGATTTATCAAAGACGCCCACTTAAACAAATTTAAACTCGATATAACAAAGTGTGGCTATGGTTGTGGGCATGTTCAGGATTGGTTCCAATCAAAGAGCTTGGTACTTAAGCGACCTTCATGGCTCACCTCCTCTGTCTCGGATACCTACCGGTGCCCAACTTCCATACACTTTGTTAACTCAATAAAATATATGGGTTTTAAAACATTAAAACGAAACGTGGGTTTTCAACTCCAATGTGGCACGCCGACGGCCATAACGTCTGGGCCGGGTTTGGGGTGTTACATTTAGTGGTATCGAGCCAGTTGCAACAACTCGGTACTGTGGATCGGGTCCAAAATGTTTTCAAAACTTAGGCCTAAGAAGGGTATTTTTGGAAATGGCTTCAAAAATTCATTTTAAAGATGTTTTACTGAGAATATATGTTAAAAAGGTACCGTTTTTCTGTTTAAATCAAGAGTTCAAAATAAAGTGAGTTTTCAAATCAAAGTTTTCAATTTCTATTTTTCGATAATCAAAACATGTTTTTTTTGTTCTAAATGGATTGGAGAAAGAAGTGGCGACCGAATCCCGGCACCAAGTCTGTAAGTATATTTTCCTTACAATATATGATATTGATATTATGAATAGTCTTGAGACCCTACTATGAGACTTTAGCTAGGGTAGAGTCATGGCAGTAGGAATGA
This sequence comes from Gossypium arboreum, assembly GCF_025698485.1. Classification (NCBI taxonomy): domain Eukaryota; kingdom Viridiplantae; phylum Streptophyta; class Magnoliopsida; order Malvales; family Malvaceae; genus Gossypium; species Gossypium arboreum. The sequence goes on from NC_069081.1 coordinate 8,454,187, forward strand.
GACCGTAGCTAGGCTACGATGATACGAAAAATCCTTGAACTGCTATATCTACATAAGACATTTTCTTAATAAACAAAGGAACGTTATACTAATTGCATAAAATTCAGTAAATCGATAATTCGATATGAGTACTAGAGGAGCTCGTGGGCGAGGCCGCGGACGTGGTCGCGAAGGGTGCAAGTGAATCTTCATCCTCGGGGCATAGGCCACCGAGGAGCCACCGTGCCTCAAGCAACGGAGACTGGGTCTTATGATCGGGTCATGGGGATGACGCTTTATCCCAAGCCATGTTAAGGGTTTTAGAAAGAGTGGTGGAGCTAATCTTGGGGACGGTGAATAAGGGTCTATATCGGAGCGACTCAAGACCAACGGAGCGGAGGTATTTAGGGTGTACACGAGTGGCCCGAATGTGGCGTAATATTGGTGGAGGCAACAGAACGGATCATGGACGACCTAGATCGCTCGGTGGAGCAAAAGTCGAGAGGAGCTGTGTCGCCGCTACGTGATGAGGCATACCGATGGTGGATCACCGTAAGGAGAGCACCCCAATTGAGCAAGTAACACGGGAATTGTTCAAAGCGCCTTTAAAGGGAGGTATGTTGGAGCAAGCTATGTGGATGCTCGTCGAAAGGAATTCTTGAATCGACTCAAGGTGATAAGACATGTAGCAGTATGAGGCGAAATTTTGAGGCCGAGTCGATATGCTAGTGGTATAGTGGCAACCGAATATGAGCGCAGCGATGTCCGCTTTGAGGATGGTCTCCGCGATGAGCTTAGGATATTGATAGCTCCACGAGAGGAGCGTGGTTTTGCTTGCGTTGGTAGAAAAGGCTAAGATAGCCGAGGAGGTGAAGCCGAGTGAGCGATGAATCGTGAGAAGGATCGACCCAGTTCAAGAGGGATTTGCACCCTCGAGTGCCACGAATCGAAGTGTTAAAAGAGCAAGGATGGAGGAACCGTTCGGCGGTTCCATAAATACTTATAGACCGCAGCTTGCGGGGGACTGTGGTAGGGTGCATATGGGGAGGCCGAAACGAATCTGGAGCATGTTTTCGATGTGGGTCAAAGGAGCATAAGTTCCGAGAGTGTCCTCGGAGGACAGCTCAGGAGCTAGCGGCAGAGCAAAGGGATGTCCAACCACGGCGAGGAGGACCACCACCACAGAGGGGTCGGGGGCAAGGTAGAGGTGGAAATGGTAACGGACGAGGACGTGGGGCCCCTGGCAGAGGTGATGGTCATGCTGAAGCTCGACAACCGGCGTTAGTTTATGCTGCACGACGTCGTGAGGAGGGTGACGCTCCTGATGTTATAACTGGTACGTTCTTCATTCATAGCATGCCTTACACTGCTTTGATTGATGTGGGTTCCACCCACTCGTATGTTGCTTGTGATGTATCGGGGGCTTTGGATGTGCTTCCTGAGAAGACTGTGAGTGGGGTATCAGTAATAAGTCCATTAGGACATTCGGTTAAGGTAGATAAAATTTTTAGGGCAGTACCGTTAGGGACACAAGATAAAATCTTTGAAGGAGATTTGATGGAGCTGCCATTTCGGGATTTTGATCTTATTCTGGGAATGGATTGGTTAATTAAGCACAAGGCGACGTTGGATTGTGCGGCAAAGAGGATGGTACTAAGAACTGCCGAAGATGAGGAGATAATGGTCATAGGGGAACGAAGGGATTATTTATCCAATGTTGTTTGGCGTTAAGAGCCGGAAGTTGATCCGAAAGGTTGTGAAGCGTACTTGGCCTTTGTGAGTCAAACGGGACTTGAGGAGATAACGGTGGAATCGGTTAGGACTATTAGGGAATTTCAGGATGTATTCCCAGATGAACTTCCTAGATTACCCCCGAATAGAGAAGTCGAGTTTGGAATCGACTTACTACCGGGAACAGCTCCTGTGTCTATTGCACCTTATCGGATGGCACCAAAGGAGTTGGTAGAATTGAAAGCTCAGATTCAAGAGCTCTTGGATAGAGGGTTTATAAGACCAAGTGTTTCCGTAAGTGCACCCAGTCTTGTTCAGAAGAAGAAAGATGGGACTATGCGCATGTGCATTGACTATCGGCGATTGAATAAGTCGACTATTAAGAACAAGTATCCGTTACCAAGAATTGATGATCTGTTCGACCAACTAAAAGGAGCCTCAAGTGTTTTCTAAAATCGACCTTCGGTGGGATATCATCAATTAAGAGTTAAAGAGGGGATATTCATAAGACGGCGTTCAGACTCGATACGGACATTACGAGTTTCGGTAATGCCATTTGGGTTGACTAATGCACCGGCATTCATGGATTTGATGAATCGAGTATTCCACCATACTTGGATCGGTTCGTAGTCATTTTATTGATGATATCTTGGTGTATTCGGAAGCGAAAGAGAAGCATGATGAGCATCTTCGTGTAGTCTTGCAAGTGTTAAGGAGAAGCAACTATATGCAAAGTTTAGTAAGTGCGAGTTTTGGTGAAGGAAGTTACCTTCTTGGGGCATGTTGTGTCCGCCGAGGGATCAAGGTGGACCTCGAAAGATTGAAGCAATTCGGAATGGAAGCCACCAAGTCGATAACGGAGATTCAAGTTTTCGGGGTTGGCGAGTTATTATCGGAGATTCGTGGAAGGATTTTACGTGTTGGCAAGACAGCTAATCTAAACTTATAAGGAAGGGAGCACCTTTGTTTGGACAAATAAGCAGAAGAGGCTTTTGAGAAATCAAGAAGGTTTTGACTGAGCGCCGCTTTTGATTCACCAGTCCGGTAAGGATTTCACTGTACAAAGAATGCGTCACATGTAGGTTTGGGCTGCATGTTGATGCAAGAGGGTAAAGTGGTCGCTATGCTTCACGACGACTTAAGCCACATGAGGTGAACTACCCTACTCATGACTTGGAATTGGCGCAGAATCTTTGCACTTAAGATATGGAGGCATTACCGTATGGGGAGAAATGGATCATCTATACGGATCACAAGAGTCTTAAGTACTTGCGACTCAAAAGGAGCTGAATCTTAGGCGTGAAGGTGGATAGAGTTGTTAAAGGATTATGACTGCTCGATCGAGTATCATCCGTAAGGCGAATGTCGTGGTGATCGCTAAGTCGAAAGACGGTGGCGAAATTAAAGGCGATGTTTGCTCGTCTAAGTTTGTATGACGACGGAAGTTTATTGGCGGAGTTACGGTAAAGGCCGACTTGGGTAGAACAGATTAAACAGCAGTTGGAGGACGAGTCGTTGGTTGCTCGGGTTCGACAAGTTGAGAAGGGGAGAATCGACTTTGGGTTAAATAGTGAGGGAGTTCTTTGTTTTCGAGGAAGAATTTGTATGCCGAAAGACTCCGACTTGAGATTGATGATTTTGAAAGAGGCACATAATGGACCTTATGCTATGCATCCAGGAGGGAGTAAGTTGTATCGAGACTTGCGAGAGCAATATTGGTGGCCTGGGCTTAAGCAAGAAGTGACCGAATTTGTTGGGAGATGTTTGACATGTCAACAAGTGAAGGCCGAGCATCAACTACCTTCGGGATTGTTACAGCCGGTAAAGATACCACTTTGGAAGTGGGAAAGGGTAACTATGGACTTTGTAAGTGGGTTGCCGTTGACACCTTCTAGGAAGGATTTGGTTTGGGTGATTGTGGATAGACTCACGAAATCGCTCATTTCATACCGTCCGAACCGATTACTCACTTGAAGTTGGCCGATTGTATGTGGCGGAAATAGTGCGATTGCATGGTGTGCCATGTCGATAATTTCGCATCGAGACCCAAGGTTTACATCTCGATTTTGGCGAAGTTGCATGAGGCATTGGGAACGCGATTGGATTTCAAGACGGCTTTTCACCCTCGGTCGGATGGGCGATCGAGAGGGTTATTCAGATTTTAGAGGATATGTTGAGGGTTGTGCTATTGAGTTTAAAGGCACTGGGAGGACCATTTGCCCTTAGCGGAGTTCGCAGATAACAACAGCTACCAAGCAAGTATTCAGATGGCTCCATATGAGGCACTATATGGGCGAAGGTGTCGCTCGCCTACTTGTTGGGCGTAATTGGGGAAAGGCAAATACTTGGGCGAGTTGGTGGCGACATCAAGACAAGATTAAGGTGATCGAAGCGGTTAAAGAGGCGGCGGATCGACAAAAGTCTTATGCCGATCTGAAGCGTAAGGATATTGAATATCGGTAGGAGACATGGTCTTTTGAAAGTTTCGCCTTGGAAGAAGATCTTGAGATTTGGAAAGAAGGGTAAGTTGAGCCCACGGTTTATTGGACCTTATCGAATCATTAAGCGGATAGGGCTGGTGGCTTATCAACTAGAGTTACCTCGAATCGGATCGCATTCACGATGTCTTCCATGTGTCCATGCTAAGGCGATATCGTTCGACCCAACTCATATCGTGCGATTCTGCGAAATTGAGGTACAATGGGTTTGACCTTTGAAGAGGAACTCATGCAAATACTTGATCGTGATGTCAAGGTGTTGAGAAGGAGGTCATCCGTTGGTGAAGGTACTTTGGAGGAACCATGGCAAGGAAGAAGCTACTTGGGAGACCAAGAGGCAATGCGTCGTGATACCCTCAACTGTTTGGACCAGGTAAATTTCGAGGTCGAAATTTCTTTAAGGAGGGTGGAGTTGTAACATCCTGATTTTCGGGTTTTCGCGAATCTTGATATTTTAAGTAAATTTCTAAAATTTGGTATGTGATTATGGAATTCATAATGTGGGTATGTTAATGGGCTTATGGAAGGCCCATGAGTTGGCCAAAACCCGGTAGAATTTTTAAAATTTTGGACTTAGGAGTTAGGGGTTCTGGCTAGGTGCCCTTATATTAAGTTGTGGGTAAAATGTATCACAAAAAAGAGCTTTGGTAAAGTGGCAAGGGTGACGCCACTAAGCTCCTAAAAAGGTGGCGTGTGGAGCATAAGGAAGTCCCGGTTCGATTCCTGTGTTGGCAAATAAGAGGATTTATTTTTATGTGCAGGAAGGGTAAGTGTTGGAACCTAAGTGGATTCTGTAAGAGGAGAGTTGGATCAAGTCAAATGCATAAATAAAGGAGGGATAAGGGGAGAGATTTTAGGGATTTGAGAGAAGGATAGAGCTTAGCCGTTTGGAAGGGAGATTTGAGAGGGGATTTTCGGCAGAAGGGTAGCAGGCTAGTTAATTTCGGTATTAGGGTCTGAGTGTGCCGATTTCTTCTTTGGTATGTAGCCTTCTTCTCTTTTCTTTCTCCTCTTGCCGATTGTTCTTAAGCTAATCCCTCTCTTTTCTCTTTCGTTATTTCTTCCACAAACTCTCTACTTCTTATTCTTCCTCTCTTTCGTTTATAGTAAAAGCCGAACCTATCATTCTTCTCGTTTCTAACCGAATATCAATAAGCCAAATCCCGAAGGAGTCAAAGGAAGTCGATTGCTCTATAAAGGTATACACTTGTTCTTTTTCTTTTTAGTCGATTCTTGTTATTTTAAAAAGCCTTTCAACTCTTGTGTCAATACCCTTTTTGGTCCATAACCACTTTTTCTTCAGTGACCCAAAAGCCAAAAGCACAGCACCCTTGGGTAACTTGGTGGCCGATTCGTAGGATCCTTGTGGTACGGGTTCTGCTAGTGTTTTAGAGTTGCGACTGCGTTGAATCGGAGTTAACACGGGATTGAAACCGTTTGGGTAAGTGAACCTTGGTAAGTGCTCGTAGCTTTAATCAATTCAATATTAGGGAGTTTAAGAAAAGCCGAAACCTCTCTAATTTAGGGAGATGGCCGAATATGGGCATAGACTTTATGGGGTCTTCTTTTAATATTTTTTGGTTTATTTATTGAAGGAGCAGCAAAGTGTAGTGTCGTTTTGGAGTAGCTTGGATCATCGGAGTAGCTAGGCCTAGTCATCAATCGCGACAAAGGTAAGGTGCCTAAGGCCATTATGGATGGTGGCCGAATGTGTAAGTGTTAATATTGGAAAGTTCTTATTTTGGTTCAATTATTGCGAGCTGATCTAGTTAACAATTGATTATAGGAGAAATCGCATAGGAGATCTCGTCAAGGAAAATCGCAAATTAGGTGTGTAACGAACCCTTTCATAGCTTAAAGCGATAAAATGCCGAAAGGCCGAAATGCCGAAATTCTGGCATTTCGAGGACTTGTGAGCAAGCGAACGCTCACTAGTTAGTTAGAATCGATGAGACGGTGATCGAGAACGATGGAAACGGTAAGAATGTGATTTTTGGCGTTCTTGGTAAGTTGGGCCTCGGGGTCAGTGGGGCCCATTGGGCTTTCGGGCCATTTGGGTAAAATTGGTAGAAAACGGAAATCTGTTAAATTGCATGATAAGACTGTTAAAACCGTTATGGAATATAGGCTAAATGGGCCTAGATGACGAAATTGGCTAAGTAGGGCCCATTAGGGGTTTTAGGCCCAATAACTCGATTTCGCTAAAAATGGGCCAGAATCACTGTTTGCACCCATGAATTGTTAGTAATCGTTAATGAACGTGGAAACCTTAATTTGTGGTAAAATTACAAGATTACCCTTATACCATGAAAATGACCGTTTTGCCCCTAGGTAAAAATGACCATTATACCCCTAGGGTTTATGTATGATTTTAATACATGGGATTTTGATAAATATGGTATGTATGATATGCACATGAAATGTATGATATGCACATGATATGTATGATATGCACATGAGGTAATCATAAATGCATTGGGTTGGGTTTTTATATGGATGGAGGAAGTGAAAAAGGGCTTATGCCCCAGTTATAAAAGGGCTTATGCCCCAGTTATTGAAAGGGCTTTGGCCCCATTACTAAAAAGAGGCTAGGCCTCGGTTATATGATAAAGCACTATCTTTGCCGATGGAGAGTTTGGCGGGGTGGGTCGAGTTAATCCCACATGGTGTGTTGGTTGGTACGGTGGAGAGTAGCAGATGGTGGGTTGAGTAGTCTCCCCAAATGGGTTGCATTCTTTCATTGAAATTATATGTGACATTGAAATGGGCCTAAGGGCCATACTGCTTCTGAAAGGCTTCGCCCAAGATATGAAATATGAAACATGAAAAGGCTTCGGCCCAGTAATATGAAATATGAAAAGGCTTCGGCCCAGTAATATGAAATATGAAAAGGCTTCGGCCCAGTATTATGAAATATGAAACATGAAAAGGCTTCGGCCCAGTATTATGAAATATGACATACGAAAAGGGCTACGGCCCAGTGCATGATTGAGATTGGATTTGGGCTTAGACCCAATAGGCCGTTATTGTTTTGGGCTCTGAAAGTGGCTTGTTGCACACTGAGTTTCCAAACTCACCCCCCTTCCTTAACCTTGCAGGTGAGCCTTGATGTGAGGACTTGGGCCGGAGAGGATTTGAGTGGCCACGGTGATCATCTTTGGGCTTTAAACAAGTATTGGTTTTCATTTTAATTACTTTAATTATTATTTACTTTTGGGTTGTAATAAGGCCAATTTTAACTTTCCTTTCATTTTTTTCGGGATTATTTTAATTTTAATAACTTTAAAAAATTGGTTAATAATTATTCAAATGGGCTAGACTTAGGGCGTGTTTTCAAAACGATATTTGTTTTAAAATATCTCAACATCACGATTAATCGATTTATCAAAGACGTCCACTTAAACAAATTTAAACTCGATATAACAAAGTGTGGCTATGGTTGTGGGCATGTCTAGGATTGGTTCCAATCAAAGAGCTTGGTACTTAAGCAGCCTTCATGGCTCACCTCCTCTGTCTCGGATACTTACCTGGTGCCCAGCTTCCATACACTTTGTTAACTCAATAAAATATATGGGTTTTAAAACATTAAAACGAAACGTGGGTTTTCAACTCCAATGTGGAACGTCAGATTCGGCCATAACGTCTGGGCCGGGTTTGGGGTGTTACAGAGCCAGAGAAAGAGATGTCGCTTTCGAGCAACTCGCATCATAACAGATTTGACTAGCTGTGAGATCGGTCCAACAACGCGAAGGTGAGTAATAGATGTGATGGTGGAGATGAAGAAAGTTATCAGCACCTATAAACTTATCAGTGTAGATGCCCAAAGTTGTACCAAACTCAGGGACGTTCATATGTCGCACTAAGCCACCAAGTCTGAAAGTGATAGTACTGGCCTCGTCATGGGTATTCATCACATGCTGTAGATGGAAAGTAGTGCAAAACTCTAAGGTAAGTTCTGAATAGGTGGGCTTGATAATCGCAAAGAATCGATCCTATGGGGCAGTGGTAATGAAAGCACAGACCTCATCAGCTAGTTCAACCTGCTCTAATGCAGCCTAATCAATACATTAGCCCAAACCTAGCGGTCGTACGTGCAAAAGCTGAAACAAGTCGTCCTGTGGGCTTGACAAAAATCGAAGCAGAGGGTGACAAGCTTCGGTCGAGGCACTCGAGGAAGTTGCGCCAGGATGCTTCCTTTTTTTCTAAGTGGGGACGGTGACTTTAGATTTGCCTCGTGTGTTGGTCATAATGAACCTAAAAAGGGAAGAGAATATATCAATAAATAAGGGAGCATCTAATTAAAAGTTCAGGTATGCCTAAAATAATATACCCCTAAAAAGTTTGAATATCTAGAATGACAAGAGGACAGCTAAATAGTTCCCAACTAAAAAAACATAAGCAGAGAATTTAAAATAGTAATATGAAATAAATCAATATAAATAATATGGTTTTAACTAAACATGAGAATGAAGGCTAACGTATTCGTACTATAACAAATAGAAGAGAATAGTATCATGATGAAGATGAATAAATATGGAGAACTAATCAACTAAGAACCATATAATGAGTAAGTTAGAAATAAATAAGGAGTAAAGCAAATAAAAAATAAATAAAGAATAAAATAGAGGAAAAGTTAGAATGAAACAAGAACCCGACGGGACAGTGGTCGGCAGCATGGTGGTTGTGGGTGGGGGCGCGACGGTGCTTGGTGGTTGGTGCAAGGGGGTTGCGGCTGTCGGTTGTGAGCATAAGGGAAAAGAGGAAGAAGGAGAAAGATGAGAGGGGAAAAGGGGAAAGGAGGGGGAAGAAAGAAAGAGAAAAGGAAGGGAAGGGGAGAAAGGGGATCGATTAGTGGTATGGTGGGCAGAATAGGGGACGAACGGCAAGAGGGCTGCGATGGCTAGGGCTTTAGGGGTGAGAGATTTGAGAGAAAGAAGACAAAGATAAAGTTAGGGTTAAGGGGTTTAAAAGGGACACAGTCGTGTGAGTCCCGTGTGGGCCACAAGCCCGTGTGGCTCGAGTATTACCCGTGTGCGTCGCAAAAATTTAATGACCATTTGTTAGACAGCCTAGGACACGCCCGTGTGTCCAGGCCGTGTAGTCTGCACGGTCGTGTCGCACGACCATGTGCTACATTGTTCGCTTCTCCCACACTCGTGTGGTCTCCCATATGTCCGTGTGTCCGAACACACGGCCGTGTGCCTTACCCGTGTAACTCTCTGACTTGTTTAAAATTTGAAAAAGTAAGCTTCAGGTTTCACACGACCTAGGACACGCCCGTGTGTCCAGGCTGTGTGGTCCACACGACCGTGTCGCACGCCCGTGTGGATTTCTCGTAGGCCATGTGCATGTTGAATTTTGGAAAATTTCAACCCTGTTTCCACACGGCCAAGGACACGCCCGTGTGTCTAGGCCGAGTGTGTCACTATACCTGTAAAAAAACACAGAAAATAGATAAAATAAACAGGTTAGTGGTGTTAGTGCTGGGGTTGCCTCCCGAGAAGCGCTTATTTATAGTCTAAGCTCGAGTTACCTCATATTTTCACGGTCATGGTGGTTCGAGGAGTTAAAACTCCTCATCCATGCTATCAATCTTATCACAATAAGGTTTTTGATGAGTACTATTTACCTTAAAAATGTCGAATTTGGGATGAGTTACCTCGACTGTACCGTATTCGAAAACGTTGAGTACCGAAAAAAGAGTTGCTCCATTGGGTTCAGAAGTGGCAACATGAGGGTCTATTTCATCTAACAGAACTTTGTCTCCAGCCTTAAGTTGATTTGATTCATCTTTAGGTTTGTCATGGCACTACCTTGATTCATCAAGTATCCCCGGTTTCTTCTTAACTATTGTTCGCCATTCATCTAGTTCCTCGATTTGTAATCTTTGTCCCTCAAGAGTTGTTTGTGGCTCTATCACTTTATCCCTAGGGATTTCCTGCACAGCAATCTGAGCCAACATGTTGTTATCATGGAAAGAACTCGTAATATCATTTCGATCACTAAATAGTCTAAGAGTCACGAGCTTGAAGTTTAATCGTGTCATCACCTACACGAAGTGTTAATTCTCCTGTACCAACATCAATAATAGTTTTAGAAGTTGCTAAAAAGGGTCTACCCAGAATCAAAGGTACGTCACTATCCTCATCCATGTCTAAGACAACAAAATCGACTGGGAATATAAATTTGTCAATTTTAACAAGCACATCTTCAATTATAACCCTAGGAATTCTAATGGTTTTATCAGCCAATTGAATGCTCATCCTAGTTTGTTTGGGTTTCCCTAGTCCTAGTTGTTTAAACATTTTATAAGGCATAACATTAATACTTGCCCCTAAATCAGCTAAAGCATTGTTAAAATTCAAACTACCAATTAAACAAGGAATTGTAAAACTCCCTGGATCTTTCAGTTTGTTGGGTAGCTTGTTTTGTAGAATAGCTGAGCAGACAGCATTTAACTTCACATGTGATGACTCATCTAACTTCCGTTTGTTTGATAAAAGCTCCTTTTAAAAATTTAACTGAGTTGGGAATATGCGAAAGAGCTTCAATAAACGGTAAGTTAATATGTAACTTTTTAAGCAGTTTAAGGAATTTACCGAATTGTTCGTCCGTGTGGTCTTTCCTTGTCGCCTTAGGGTATGGCATACAAGGTTTATACTCTTTACTTACCAGTTTCTGTTTATCATTGCTTACATCAACCTTACCTTTATCTACCTTATTGTCTTGCCTCGGTTTCGATTCATCTTCAACTAACTCTTCATCATTGTGCACAGTAATGGCATGAAGTTGCTCCCTTGGGTTAGTTTCTGTGTTATTGGGCATGCTACCCTGTGGTCGTTCAGAAATCAACTTAGCAAGCTATCCTATTTGAGTTTCAAGCCCTTGAATTGACGCTTGCTGATTCTTAAGCGCTATTTTGGTATTCTGAAAACGAGTTTTTGACACCAAGATGAATTTTGTGAGCATTTCTTCAATGTTCGGTTTCTTTTCTTGTTGGTAAGGTGGTTGTTGAAAACCTGGAGGATGTTGTGGTTTTTTATTTCCTTGACCACCCCACGAGAAATTGAGATTGTTCTTCCAACCTGCATTATAAATGCTACTATACGAGTTATTTTGAGGTCTAGAATTATTACCCATATAGTGGACTTGTTCCTCCTCGATGCTAGGGTTGAAGGATGGATAATCTGTGCTGTTTACTTCTCCTCTATTTGAATCACACCTCATCACTGGATGTACCTGAGTAGAACCACACAAACCATCAATCTTTTTATTTAAAAGTTCTACCTGGTTAGATAACATAGTGACCGCGTTGAGGCTAAAAACACGAGCTGCTTTTGTTAGCTTCATTCTCATGACTTGCAAATGATAATTATTTAGTGACATTTCTTCAATAAATTTGTAAGCCTCTTCAGGTGTTTTGTTGTTTAAAGTTCCACCGGCGACTGCATCGATCAGTTGCATTGTTGAGGGGTTCATGCCGTTGTAAAAAGTCTGAACCTGCAGCCATAGAGGTAACCCATGGTGAGGGCACCGTCTCAATAAGTCCTTGTATCTCTCCTATACTTCATAAAGAGTTTCTAAATCCATCTATACAAAAGAAGAGATATCATTCCTCAATTTAGCCGTTTTAGCTGGCAGAAAATATTTAAGTAAAAAAATTTCAGTCATTTGTTCCCAAGTGGTGATTAACCCTCATGGTAACGAGTTCAACCACTGTTTAGCCTTATTCCAAAATGAAAAGGGAAACAACCGAAGGCGAATGGAATCGTTAGAAATGCCATTGATCTTAAAAGTGTCGCAGAATTTCAGAAAGTTTGCTAAATGAGTGTTTGGATCCTCGTCCTGCAAACCATCAAACTGAACAAACTGTTGTATCATTTGAATCATGTTAGGTTTCAGTTCAAAATTATTTGCAGCAACAGCAGGTCTAACTATACTTGATTTAGTTCCTGTTAAAGTAGGTTTAGCATAATCATACTTAGTACGAGGAGCAGGATTCTAATTTACTGGATTTGCAGCAACCACAGGAGGTAGCGGATTATTCTGATCATCAGCCATCTCCTCAGTTGTAGTATAGATATCATCCTCTCGCTCTTCCTCTATGTATTGTAGACTTCGCTTTATTTCTCTTCGATTATTCTGAGCTGTGCTCTTGACCTCACTGTCAAAAAGAAAAGGTACTGACAAGTTCCTCCTAGTCATAAACTAGAGACACCTGCCAGAAGTAATTAAAAAAGAAAAATTTAGAAAAGAAAAATTAAACTAAAAGCAAAAATTAAATTGCAATAAAAGTAAAAAATGGCTAAAGTAATAAAAATCAAGCATTCCGAATATCTTAGTCCCCGGCAATGACGCCAAAAACTTGATGGTCGTGAAACTAACTAAAAATTTGACTAAGGCAAGCGCACCTATCGAACAGTAGTATAGTTATGGTGAGACCGAGAATATCGTATCCACGAGGACTAAAAGTACTAATAATTACTATCCTTTTATTATCTAGCCTAAGAATTAAAGGATGTTTTTAAAATAAAACTAATTATCTAATTAACTAAGATTACAACAGATTTTAAAGTTGGAAAATATTTTTTAGAAAACCGATGGAGAAGACAATACCCAAGGAAGAATCCACCTAGACTTTACTTATCACTTCTGAATTAGACGATTTATTTACTTGACTTAATCTGTAGAAATCCCTGATTATGTTAATAACTCTTTCGAGACTAAAAACAACTAACTCTAGGTTGATTAATCGAAATCTCTTTCTAATTAAAACCCCTATTGTCGTGTTAACTCGGCCTATGGATTCCCATATTAGATTTGACTCTAATCCGACAGATTTATGTCATCCTATCTCTAGGATTGCATGCAACTCCACTTAATTATGAATGATCTACTCTTAAACAGGGACTTTTGCTCCACTGAATAAGCACATCAAAACTTGAATTAATATCTTGGAATATTAAAGCAAGAATTATAACTCACAATTAGGAATAAGAACAAGTATTTATCATATAATTCAAATAGAAATACGATCTGTCCTAGGTTTCATCTCCTTTAGGTATTTAGGGAGTTTAGTTCATAATAATGGAAAACATCTCAAAATTGGGAAAACAGAAAAACATAAAGAAACCCAAAGAACTTCTAAGAAAATTGAGTGGAGATATTCAATCTTGAAGTAGATCCTGCTTCCGAGCTAATTCTGATGGTTGTCCTTGAGTAGTTCCTGCCTTCTACTCTACGTGTCCCCTTTGATCCTCTTCTAGGGTGTTTAAATAGACTTTGGAATGCCCAAAATAGCCCAAAATAGCCCAAAATTAGCCTTTTCTGAATAGAATTAGACTTGGGTCCAACAGGGACACGGCCGTGTGCCACGCCTGTGTGAAGGTGCTTAAGCCATGTGTAATTCTGAATTGGTTTTTAATCGACATGGCCATGACACACGAGCGTGTGGCCTACCCTTGTGTCTCACACAGGCATGTGGTTTGCCCGTGTGAAAGTGCCTAGGCCGTATGAGACACTGAGATAAGCCCATTTTTTCCGTTTTTGGCCCGTTTCTTGCTCTTTTCACCTTCCTATGCTCACCTAAGTATAAAACATGAATTTAAAGGATTAAGAGCATCAAATTCACTAACTCTTATGATAAATCATCCAAAAATATGCCAAGCATGGGATAAAAATATGTATATATTATGGTTTATCACTTATGCTCTCCTAAGTATGGAAACATGAAATTAAAGGATTAGGAGCATCAAATTCACTAAATTATATAATAAATTATCCGAAAACGCATCAAGAATGAGATTGAAACATGTTACTTTTATGGCTTATCAAATATCCCCACACTTAAGCGTTTGCTTGTCTTCAAGCAAAATTCTCAAATCACAATTAAAATTAAAATTCTCAACTCACAATTAAAATTAAACTTTCTCAATTCATAATTCTCATCAATAATGTTTTATCATAATTCACAGATAATCATACATTGATAATTCAACTAAAAGAGCACTAAAGATGCAAACAATCCAAGTCATACATTTTTAAAGCATGAAAACATAGGTATTTCCCCTTAACTAAGTAATTTCCTTTAATTCAAAACCGACAAGAATTGACATCCTCACTAAAGATTCACTCAAATCACTCAAAGTGTTTAAGGTTCACAAATTAAGCATTCAAAAGTCAAACATGAAAAGTCATTACCATAGGCTTGCATGAAAATCAAATCTCCACCACTATAAAATGAGATGATACACAAATCAAAAGGTCTTTAAAGGGTTGTAATAGGGCTTGGGTTAAAGGTGTGGATAAAGGCTGAAATAGAAGGTTGGAATCGAGATCGAATTGATAATTTACCTAACTAGACAAATAAAACCTAACTACAAAAATAAATTAATACTGAATAATTACATCAATTGAAAACTTATCAATAATAGCACGAGCTTCTTCTCAAAATGTGAAATTAACCGTTTAAGCTCAAAAAACATGGAACTAGTAATAATTAAAATAAATTTACATATTTTTTATTTTTTATTTTATTTTCACTTTTTTTTGAATTATGTATAATAAGAGATAATTTAACAACTGAAACAAAAGAACATAGTTAGGCAACTAACCAAAACAAATCTTGACAAAAAGGGAGTCAATAAAACGAGAACAATTCTCAACGAATCAAAAATATGAGTTATGGGTTAATATTAAGGGTAGATCGAAGAACTACGTTTTAGGCTCAAAGGGGTTCACTAAGGGTTAATTAAGTAGGTAGCTTTATGAGATAAGTGGGTTAAAACCTAGGTGCCTTTATCATATCAGTATATCAATTCATAGGTGTGGTCTCGACATGGATAATCAAAGCAATTTCTAGAATAACCAATCAGTATTGACACAGTCATAACCAATAATAAAGTGAGCAAGAAAAGTGTAAGCTCTAAAGGCTCAAAATCTCACAAAAATTATGGTTTTTGATGTCAATCTTGCAAATCTCAAACTTCAAGGTAATACTTAAATTTAGGGAAACAACCTAACAAATTTTAATTCTGAAAATAGACTTATCATTCTTGATTCTCTTATGTCTTAAAGTTTAAACAATCAATGCACAATTACCTATGAATTTAATCTAAAACATATTAATGATAATCACAAATTGATAAGAATTCATTCTAATAATAATATGAGAAAATTACTTGAACACAAGTCATAATTCAGGAATTTTCTAATAATCATATAAATAACCTCCCCACACTTAAGATGTACATTGTCCTCAATGTACAAACATAAATAATCACAATAGAGACATGATATCATAAGAGAGGGAGAGAATTGAAACTGCCCTGAATATTAGATGAAATTCCCAGAATAGTGAAAAATGAAATTGTAGATAAATGTAGATGTAGGGCATGATTCTAACCAACTGATAAGAAAATAAACACAATGCTGAAAAAGATTAAAGGGTTACTTGATTAGAAACAACCATAATAAATAAAATATAGTTCAAAATATAAAAGTGAAGAAGTCTAAGAAAATACAAATAAACAGAAAAATAAAAATAAAAACTAAGAATAAAAATAAAAATAAAAATAAAAGAAAACAAAATTAAACGGACTCAATGGTCCTCATCATCAGACGTATCAGCATTGTGAGTTGTTGGTGCTGGAGGAGCAATATGGAAACGCTGACAAATCTACCGCAATGTCACATCAATACTGTCGAACCTCTAAACGCAGTACTGACGGAAACTCATGAACTCCTCGGTGGATACTCCTCGAAAGCTAGCAGCAGAAGGAATAAGTGGGTGACTCGAAGGTGGAGGCTGTGTTGGGTCCTCGTGATAGGGAGGAACATCATCAGTGAAGTCCTTAGGTTTATTCTGAGCATTAGAATGAAACAATCGGTACGGAGGAGGATCCACTCCATGACAGTGATCAGTCATCCTCATGTGTATCATGCTCGAGATGCCCTGTGGGGACATTTGACTGACAAGTGTGAGTGTAGAGGATTGCTCTGATGTGTCTAGGAGACCGAAGTGTCAAGCAAGGTAAATCACGTAAGGGACTAGACAAATGGGGCCCTTCTTGTAGTGGTCAGTCTGATTGCAGAAGGCTAGAGCAATGAAATATTCCAAATTAAATATATGCCCATGCACCATGCTCCGTAGAAAGTAAGAGTTGTGAGTGCTAACAACTCCTGTGCTCTCTCACCGACCTGTTAAAGTGTGAGCTAAAAGGGCGTGAATGTACTGTAAGGCCGGAGAGAGAGAAGTCGCCTTCAAGCGACTTGCGTCATATGGTGTCTGACTTCCTGTAAGCTCAATCCAACAACGAGATGGAGAGTAATGGATGTGCCAATGAAGTCGAAGGAAGTTCTCAGGGCTTATGAATTCCTATGTGTAAAGTCCCACAGCAACGCTAAACTCGAGAACACTCATCTGACGCACCAAACCACCAAGTTGGATTATGATGGTGCCTAGTTCATCATGAATCGTCATGACTTGCTGTAACAGAAATGTCGAACAAAACTCTGACGTCAACTCCATGTAGGTGGGCTCGATGATGGCAATGAATCGATCTCATGGAATTTTGGTGATAATGGTGTGAACGTCATCAGCGAGGTGGACTTGCTCCAATGCAACCCAATCAATGCAGTGCCCAAGGCCGAGTGGTCGTACTCGAAGGAACTGATACAAATCCTTTTGGGGGCCCGCTGTAAACCAAAGGTAGGGATGGCGGGCCTTGAAAGATGCGCTTGAGAAGGAGGTCACTCTAGGGCCCTTTTGCTTTTTTGAAGCGGGGACGGCGGTCTTAGTCTTACCGCGTGTGTTCGTTATAATGTACCTGTAAAAATAAGTGAATTCATCAATCTATAGATCAAGCATCACCAAAGGCCAAGAGTGTGAAATCTAAATAGTCCAAAATGTACGAATACCCAAGGCATGCAAAAAACCAGAATGTGAAACTATTATGAATTAAAGTGGTGAAAATATTAAGGAATAAAAATAAAATAATAAATTCATAGCTAAAAGACAGATCATGACATTCAGAAAGTAAACTAACTAATAAATAAATAAGTCTAATACTAAATCAAAGAATAATATGAATAGGAACAATGATCAAGGAAGTCAAAACATGAATGATAAATAATAATAATGGCAGTGAACAACTATGATTGGAAAAAGAAGAATAAATGGAACTAAAAATAGAGAACAATAGATAATAAAAAATAAATAAAATAAAATAAAATAACTAATAATAAAAAAAGAAATAATAAAGAAAATAGGGTAATGGGAAAAAGAGAAAAAAATGACTAACAGCAGTGGTAGTGGTTGCCTATGTAAGGGGGCGACGAACTTGTGGTGAGATAAGTCGTGGGGGTGGATATGTGTTGAGGTGGCTAGTCGGGGCTGGTGCGGGCATGGAGGAATCTGAGCGCAATGGGAAACAGAGTTAGGGTTGGTGCTAGTTCGAGTGAAGGTCGTTTGGGCATGAAGAGCTGGTGGAAAGGCTGATAATTGAAGGGGTGAGGAGTTTTCGATCGGGGCTGGTCGGAATGGGTAAGGGAGAGGTAAGGGAGGAGAGGGGTATGGGGGAAAGGGAGGTACGATGATGGGAGTTTGGGAGAGGGAGAAAGAAGAAGAAAAGAGAGAGCAGAGTCAGTCTGGTAGGATGATGGTCGGAGGGGTCTGGTAGAAGGAAGTAGGAAAGGGTGAAGGAGTTGCGGCGGCTAGAGAAAATGAGAGGAAAAAGACAAAACAAGAAGAAAATGAAAAGGGATTAGGGTTTTAAATGGGGGACACAATCGTGTAAGGCCCGTGTTGGGCCACACGGCTGTGTCACACGCCCGTGTGGTCTCTTGTTCAGCCTATGTGCGATTAATGAAATAAGCCAAGTCTTTACACAACCGTGTCGCACGGCTGTGTGAAATCTCCTTCACTTCTCCCACGCCTGTGTGACTTCTTATATGCCCATGTGGCATGGCCGTGTCTCTCACATGGCCTTGTGCCTTGCCTGTGTAACTCTCTGACTTGTTTAAAATTTGAAAAATTAAGCTCCAGGTTTCACATGGCCTAGGACATGCCCGTGTGTCCAGTCCGTGTGGTCCACACTGCCGTATCACACGCCCCTAAGGACTATTTTAGGCCGTGTCTCTGTCCAATTTTGGAAAACTTAAGTCCTAGGATCCACACGGCCAAGGACACTCCCGTGTGTCCAAGCCATGAGGGTCACACGGCCGTGTCACTTGGTCGTGTAACTCACTGTATTTTTAAAATTTTAAAACTAAGTCAAAAAATCCACATGGCCTAGGACACGCCCGTGTGTCCAGGCCATGTGAGTTTTAAAAGCTATTTTTTAAAAATTAATTAATTTTAAAAAGATCATGAGATAAAATTAGTAAATTAGGAATGTTAATGCTCAAGTTGCCTCCCGAGAAGTGCTTATTTAAAGTTTAAGCTCAATTTACATCGTATTCGCACGGTCACGGTGGTTCACGGAGTCGAAACTCCTCTTTCTCGCTATCAATTCTTTTATTTAAATGAGGTTTAAGTCGAGTACTATTTACTTAAAAGTTTCGAAATTAGAATGATTTACCTTGACTTTACCATATGGGAAGACATTAAGTACCGTAAAAGGAGTTGCTCCATTTGCGTCAAGTTCTGAATTGGCAATTCGAGGGTTGGTTTTATATATCAACACTTGATCCCCAACCTTAAAGTGATTCTTTCCATCCATATGCTTGCATTGGTATTGCTTTGGCTCTGTATCGCGTATTCTTGGTTTCTCCTTGACATATAAACGCCATTCGTCTAGTTCACCAATTTTCAACATTCGTTCTTCATAAGTTGATCTGCTTTTATCATATAAGCTGGATCGTGGCTCTATCTCAATTTTTCGCGGAGTTTCCTGCAAAGAATGTTGAACCACAAGGTTATTCGTATTAACAGAATTCATATAATCAACTTGATCATTAGTTATTTTAGCAGAATCATGAGCTTGGAGTTTAATCGTGTCATCACCTACACAAAGTATGAGTTCACCTATACCAACATCAATAATAGTTCTGACAGTTGCTAAAAAGGGTCGTCCTAAAATTAAAGGTATGTCACTCTTCTCATCCATGTCTAAAACAACAAAATCAATTGGGAATATGAATTTATCAATTTTAACAAGAACGTCTTCAACAATACCCCTAGGAAATCTAATAGTTCTATCTGCCAATTAAATACTCATCCTAGTTTGTTTGGGTTTCCCAAGACCTAGTTGTTTAAACATTTTATAGGGCATAACATTAATACTCGCCCCTAAATCAGCTAAAGCATTATTAACACTTAAACTACCAATTAAATAAGGAATAGTAAAACTCCCTGGATCTTTTAATTTGTTGGGTAGTTTATTCTGCAAAATAGCTTAGCAAACTACATTTAGCTCTACGTGCGACGAATCATCTAACTTCCGTTTGTTTTCCAAAATCTCCTTTAAAACTTTTACGAAATTTGGCATCTACGAAAGAGCTTTAATAAACGGTAAGTTAATATGCAACTTTTTCAAAAGTTTAAGAAATTTACCAAATTGTTCGTTTGTATGGTCTTTCTTTATCATGTTGAGATATGGTACACGAGGTTTATATTCCTTACTGACCGATTCTTGCTTATTTTGTCTTACCTCAACCTTACCATTGCTTATCGTAGTTTCTTGCCTTGAGTCAGATTCAGATTCAGCTAACCCTTTTTCATCTTGAACAGTAATTGCATGAAGCTTCTCTTTTGGGTTAGTTTCGGTGTTGCTTAGCAAGCTACCTTGTGGTTGTTCTGAAATTATCTTTACCAATTGACCAATTTGACTATCAAGCCCTTGAATCAATGCTTGTTGATTTTTGGGTGCTGTTTAGGTGTTTTAGAAGCGGGTTTTTGACACTGAAATAAACTTCATCAACATCTCCTCAAGGGTCGGCTTTTTCTCTTGTTGGTAAGGCTGTTGTTGAAAGCCTGGAGGATGTTGTGATCTTTGATTTCCTTAACCACCCCAAGAGAAATTTGGATGGTTCCTCCAACCTGCATTATAAGTGTTACTATAGGGATTATTCTAAGGTCTAGAATTATTACCCATATAGTTGACTTGTTCGTTCTCTGTGCTAGGGTTGTAGGATAGACATTCTGGATTGTTCATCCCTCCTCCATTTGTATCGAACTGCATCACTGGATGTACCTCCATAGAACCATATAAACTATCAATCTTTTTACTTAAAAGTTCTACCTGATTTAATAACATGGTGACCGCATCAACGTTAAAAACACCGGTTGCTTTCATCGGCTTCGTTCTCATAACTTTCCACTGGTAATTATTTAGTGACATCTCTTCTATAAACTCATAAGCCGCTTCTGGTGTTTTATTCTTCAGAGTCCTATCGGCGGCTCATCGATCAATTGCCTAGTCGAGGGGTTCAAACCGTTGTAGAAAGTTTGAACCTGTAACCATACAGGTAACCCATGGTGAGGATACATTCTCAATAAATCATTATACCTCTCCCATGCATCATATAGAGTCTTTAAATCCATTTGAACGAAGGAAGAGATATCATTCCTTAGCTTGGCTATCTTAGCCGATGGAAAAAATTTTAATAAGAATTTTTCGGTCACTTGCTTCTATGTAGTGATAGAACCTCGTGGTAGGGAGTTCAACCACTATTTAGCTTTATTTCTTAATGAGAATGGAAACAACCGAAGGTGAATGACATTGTCAGAAACGCCATTAATCTTAAAAGTGTCACCGAATTCCAGAAAGTTGGCCAAATGAGTATTTGGATCCTCATCCTGCAAGCCATCGAATTGAACAAATTGTTGAATCATCTAAATGGTGTTCAGTTTCAGTTCAAAGTTATTAGTAATAGTAGCAGGCCTTACAATACTCGGATTAGCCCCAGTTAAATTGGGCTTGGCATAATCATACATAGTACGAGATGCAGGATTTAGATTTACAGGATTTGCAACAACCATAGGAGGTAGCTGATTATTATGGTTATCAGCCATCTTCTTAGTAATAATAACGTCCTCTTGCTCTTCCATTGTATTATGTTGACTTTGCCTTGCTTCTCTATGGTTTCTGCGAGCTGTGCTTTCAATTTCGATGTCGAATACCAAAGGTCTTGATGGGTTTCTTCTAGTCATAAACTAAAGGAACCTGCCAGAAACAAATAAAAGTAAAGTTAGTAAACAAAAACAATGCAATAAAAATAAAAATGGCTAAAGTAATAAAAATCAAGTGTTCCTAATATCTTAATCCCCGACAACGATGCCAAAAACTTGATGATGATTCACTTAACTAACTAAAATCATGACAAAGGCAAGCGTACCTATCGAATAATAGTATAGCTATGATGAGTCAGGAATATCGTATCCATGAGGATTAAAAGTACTAGTACTTACTATCTTTCTATTATCTAGCCAGTAAATTGAAGAAGTTTGTTTTTAATCTAAATTTATCTAAACTAATTGTTAAGAACTCAACAGAGAATAAAGTAAGAAAATAATTGAATAAACCAATGAGAGAGTCAATACCCAGGAAAGAATCCACCTAGACTTCACATATTATTCTGAATCTGAATTAAATGATTTATTCACTTGCCTTGATCTGTAGAAATCCCTAAATTATATTAATATCTCTTTCGAGAATAAAAATAGCTGACTCTAGGTTGATTAATTGAAATATCTTTCTAATTAAAACCCCTATTGTCACATTAACTCAATCTATGGATTCCTCTATTAGATTTGACTCTAATCTGGTAGATTTATGTCGTCTTATTTCTAGGATTGCATGCAACTCCACTCAATTATGCTAGATCTACTCTTAAACAGAGACTTTTGCTCCACTGAATTAAACACATCATTCATGAATTAATATCCTGAAAACATTAAAACATAGAATAAGTACACATAATTAAGATCAAGAAATCAAGTATTTATCATGTAATTCAGAAAATTAAATAACAAGATCCATCATAAGTTTCATCTTCTCTAGGTTTCTAAGGAATTTAGTTCATACTTTAGGAGGAAAACATCTTAAAACTAGGATAACTACAAAACATAAAGAAACCCAAAAACTTCTAGAGAATTTGACTGGAGATCTTCAATCTTGAAAGAGGTCCTGCTTCTTAGTTGATTCCGACAGCATTCTTTGAGTAATTTCTTTATTCTACTCTGCGTGCCCTCCTAGGTCCTCTTATAGTATGTATTTATAGACTTTAGAATGCTTAAAAACCCTAAAAATTGGCTTTTTCTGTATGTTTGGGAAACAGGGAGTATATGGACACGAGCTGGCATATGGGAGTGTGGCCAACCCGTGTGGCTTATAGGGGCGTGTGCTCAGCCCGTGTGGGAATGGCCAGGCCGTGTGGATCCTGAAAGTAGCTCGTTTTATTTGATTTTGACCCGTTTTCTACTTTTTTTGCTCCCTTATGCTCTCTTAAGTGTGGAAACATGAAATTAAAGGATTAGGAGCATCAAATTCACTAAATTTTATAATAAATCATCCAAAAACGCATCAAGAATGGGATTGAAACATGCTACTTTTATGGCTTATCAAATGGTCTTATCATTCTCAAAAATATGTATTTGAGATACTAGGGAAGTGGTTTGAATTCCAATCTGGTGCCTACACAGCAGAAGGTAGAAGTTTAGTATCCATAGGAGCCAATAATTCATTAACAGATTCAAAATTATCAAACATCATTTAGATTTATCTCCATACGATGACACGATTTCTTCTACTAATGAGTTAATTATCTCGACACGGTTTAGGTTCAAGATTTCAATTGGGTGACTAATAATATTGAAAACATTAAACTTCATGATCTCCCCGTCAAACTCCATTATGAGGGTTCCCCTACACATGTCAATCTTATTATTTGTAGTACTAAGGAAAGGTCACCCCAACAAGATGTCTGAAGACCCAGGAGCGTTATCCTCTTTCATTTTTATCACATACAAGTCTGGAGGAAAGATAAGCCTGTTGACTTTCACTAATATGTCCTCAAGGACCCCTTTGAGATGCATAATAGACCTATCTGCCAATGGAATGATAACACCTATTTTCGTTAAAAAACCCGCATTAAGTGATTTATAAATAGAAAAAAGGTATTACATTTATGGTGGCCCTTAAATCACACATAGCTTTTTTAATTCCTAAGTGGCCTATTTTGCATGGTATTGTGAACATGTCCCTATCTTTACATTTTGCTGGCATCTTACACTGCAACACTGCGAATACATTCTCACCAACGTTTACCCTTTCATTAGCAGTTAATTTTTTCTTGTTGGTATAGAGCTCTTTAAGGAACTTGGCATATCGCAGAATTGTTTTGATGGCATCCAATAGTGGTATTTTGATCTCAACATTTCTGAATGTTTCGAGGATCTCCTTGTCCTCTTTACCTTTCCGACATTGGTTCAATCATCCTGGAAATGAAGGTTGAATTTTAGGCAATGGAGGTTTCGTTCAGACCTGTTCATCGTTCTCATGCTTTTATTGGGTAGAATCTTGGCCAAGATTTCTTCCAGGATTTGGTTCCAGTACTTTTCCACTTTGCAACGTCACTGCATTGCGTGTTGTGTTGGATTAGGTTCTGTTTGTGACGGCAGCTTCCCTTGTGAGTTCATTTTCTCAATTGATATAGTCAATTCTCTTATAGACGCCTCAATTTTATGTTGAAAACCAAGCATATTAGCTGCCAATTTATTAACCATGGTTTCTAAAGAGGTACCTGAATCTCGCGGCTATTGTGGAAACCGGTTTTGGTATGGCTGGTTGTACTGTAGGTTTGCCCCATAACTCAAGTCAGGATGGTCTTTCTATCCTGGGTTATATGTATTTGAATAGGCATCATATCGCCTTTAGGGGGGTCCAGGAAAGTTTCCCACGGCATCTAAATGGGCCATAGTATCGTCACATAAACTAGGGCATGCATCAGTTGTATGTTCAGGTGTTGCACAAATTCTGCACAGTTGGGTTGGTCCTGTTTTTACTGGAAAAAGAGAATTCATGATATTAGTAAGTCAATCAACTTTTTTGTAACACCCCTTACCCGTATCCAACACCGGGAAAGGATACGAGGCATTACCGGACTTAAACACAAGCAAACATACAAAACCAGGCCGTAAAATTCGTTCAAATTAAATTCATTCATACATATGCAAATTGTCCCTTATATGGGCCTATGGCCCAAAACATACATCGGGAGTAGTTTGGGACTAAACCAAGAAATTTAAAAAACTTTGGAAAAACTTAGAAAATTTTCATGAAACAGGATCACATGCCCGTGTGGGTAGGCCATGTGGTCACACACCCCGGTGTGGCTTGGGACACGCCCATGTCCTCAACCCGTGTAACTCTCTGTTTATGACATCAGCACCAAAATATAGTCACACGGCCATGTCACACGCCCATGTGGTTGATTCAAATTTCATAATTTTTCATAAAATGGTGCAGACTTCAAATGGCCTGGGCACATGCCCATGTCTCCAAGCTGTGTCCCTCACACGACCAAGACAAACGCCTGTGTCTTTGCCCGTATGTTTACTACTGGGCATTCTGTTTTGCCTAATTAGGGTGCAAGGGACACAGGGTCAGATCACATGCCCATGGGGTAGACCGTGTGTCACACACGGCCTAGGCACATACCCGTGTGTCTACCCGTGTGGGCAATTTCTAAGCTAATTTTTAAGCCATTTGCCACCCTTAAACACTCACATGCATAATCTCACTTCATGACATGCAACGAAGCCTATTTAATCACTAAAGTACTCACAATCATGATTAATCCATGACTTTGTAATGTCAACATATCACAGCTCAAACCATCATGCTTTCATATGGCATTCCACACCAATTTCATATTTATTCAACCTTAATAACCTACTTTCAAGTTACCCAATTATAACATAGCTATGGTTATACCTATTAGTCCTAATTCATTCATTAAGCATATGTGTCATTTATCACATCCATTACCAACAAGCAACCACCAACCACATCACAAAGTATAAATACATTGCATGCATGCATAAATAATTAGGGTGACAACCCGAGAAGCAAATATAAGCCATATCTTATGGCCTTATACAAAATGAATCATAATATCATCATGAGCCAACTCATTTGGCTAATCAATATAACACATAACAAAATGACCAAGTCCCCTATACATGCCATACTCAAAATGTTGAGACTAACTATACCCAAATGTCCAATTGATAATGTGATCGAATCTCCGATGTCCTTCGATCCCTGAGCTAGCTTGGCGACACTATAAAAGATTGAAAGTAAGGGGGTAAGCATTAAAGCTTAGTAAGTCCATATGCAAATAACATGCTACATAAACAAGTATTTAACATACACATAACATAATGAACATAAATTTGTATTTCATCAAATCGTTAAAACTTACTCATCACATAAACAACCTTGTCATAAGTTCATTACAAACCAAGGCATTACTCATGAGTTCGGTATACATACTTGTATCAACTCATAACATAATCTCTTACTCATTCATCTCATTGACTTACCCCTTGGGTCTTCTATCAAGTTACTCGATAATTTACCCGTTGAGCACTCGGAATACTATTAGATACACGGAAGGCTCGCACTTATGTGCCACATACATAGCTAAAGCTACCCCATATCACACAATGCATAAAAGCTCATTTTCAAGCCATTCACGGGTCTGCTCACACAAGCTGTCAGTCAGGATGCAGCTACACGGGCTGCTCACACAAGCTATCAGGTATCCGCAACACATGCTGGATTAGCCAGCCACCGGTAGGACGTACGAGCTTGTATATCACATAGACATATATCACATATCTCATGAGCTCATAAATCACATGGTTCCTAGTGAAATGTCACTTGTATCCTAAACTATTCCTAAGGTTCAAATGGGATTCTTCAATATCACTTCTCTGTCAAGCTTGCTCGTAATGTCGATCTCAATGTCCATAATACCACTCAGTTACTCATGGAGCACCAAAGCATAACTCATAATAGTATTAAAGAATTTTGAATTCACATAATACTCAAGCATCGAAAATATAACATAACATCACATTATTTGTATATGACTTACCTCGGTACAAAATGATGAAAACGAGCTTATTCTTTGTAAATCTTGTTTTTCCCCCGATCAAGACTCAAATAACGTTTTTCTTCATCTATAATGCCAAATTTAACTTATTTATTACATACATTGTTTGAATCGACCCACAACACATACTTTGGTAAAATAACCTTTTTACCATTAACTTTTCACTTATTTACAAATTGGTCATTAGGCTCGTAAAACAAAATGCATACATTTTCTTTGTTACCCAAGCCTAGCCGATTCATATTCCTACTCCTAGCAGCCCACATTTTTCTTTATTTCATATATTTACTACCATTTTACAACTTTTACAAATAGGTTCTTTTTAGGTGTTTTTCATGCAAAATCACTTTGTAAAAGATGTTTATCACACATTAAACTTTCATATTCTTCCATTAAATATCAAAATACATACATGTCACACATGGGTAAGTTTTTGAACATGAGCCCTAGCTCAAAATAATGGTATTGGTTTCTCATGGCCTTCTTAGGCTTCCATGTGGCCTCTTCAACCCCATGTATTTGCCATAAGACTTCACAAGGGAAATACTTTTGTTTCTCAATTGTTTGACTTCCCAAACCAAAATCTTAACCGGTTCTTCACCATAAGTCATATCCGGTCGAACTCAACCTTTGTCGGCAAAATCACATGTGAAGGATCAGGTCGATAACGGCAAAACATAGAAACATGGAACATATCATGAATCTTTTCCAATTCAGATGGTAAGGCTAACCGATAGGCAACTAGCCCTACTCTCTCGGTGATATCATAAGGTCTAATAAGACGCGGACTCAACTTGCCCTTTCTACTAAATCTCAAAACCTTTTTGGATGGAGACACTTTCTAAAATACCTTATTACATACCTGAAACTCAATCTCTTTTCGTTTCAAATCCGCATAGGACTTCTGTTTATCCAAAGAAGCTTTCAAACAATCACAAATTTTCTTCACTTTCTCTTCGGTTTCCTTGACTAAGTCAACCCCATGAATCTGATTTTCTTTGAGTTCAGTCCAATATAGAGGTGTTTGGCACTTACGCCTATATAATGCCTCATAAGGCATCATTTTCAAACTCAACTGATAGCTGTTGTTGTAGACAAACTCTACCAACGGTAAGTATTTTTCCCAACTACCTTGGAATTCCAATACACAACATTGGAGCATGTCTTGAAGTATTTGAATTACTTTCTCTGACTGACCATCGGTTTGTGGATGGGAAAGCGGTACTAAAGTTTAACTTCATACCCAAAGCTTTATGTAACTTTTTCCAAAACCACGAAGTGAACCTTAGATCTCTATCCGAAATAATCTATGAAGTCTGAAAATTTCACCAATGTACAAATCACCTAACTTATCAAGTGAGTAATCAGTACGTACAGATATAAAATGAGCCATTTTAGTTAATCTATCAATAATGATCCATATGGCATCTTTCTTTCTCGGAGTTAAAGGCAACCCTGTCAAAAAATCCATAGTAATCCGGTCTCATTTCCACTCGGGAACCACCATGGGCTGAAGCAAACTTGAAGATACTCGGTGTTCAGCCTTTACCTGCTAACAAATTAAACATTTCGATATAAACTTTGAGATATCTCTTTTCATACCATTCCACTAATACACTTTTTTCAAGTCATTATACCTTTTTGTACTGCCCAAGTGAACTGTCAAACACCGCTGTGTGCCTCATTTAAAAACTCAGTGTCCTTTGGAACACAAATCATACCACGGAATCTCAAACAACCATCAGAGTCACTCAAAAAATCTAGTTCACTACTGGACTCACACTGAACTCTCTTAGCTTGCAACTCTTTATCAGCTTTCTGAGCATCACGAATCTGTTGAAGAAAAGTTTGTCTAGCCTTCAACTTGGCTAGAATTGAACCATCATCAGACAAAGTCAGCCGTGTATTCATAGCCCTCAAGGAAAATAACAACTTCTTACTCAAAGCGTCGACGACAACATTCGCCTTACCCGGATGGTAATCAATCAAAAGCTCATAATCCTTTAACTGTTCTAACCATCTTCGTTGTTGTAAGTTCAAGTCCTTTTGAGTTATTAAGTACTTGAGATTTTTGTGATCGGTGAAGACATGACATTCTTACAAAATAAATATTTTTGCCAATTTTTCAAAGCAAACACTATGGCGGCGAACTCTAAGTGATGTGTCGGATAGTTCTTCTCGTGAGGCTTCAACTGCCTCAAAGTGTCAGTTACGACTTTACCCTCTTGTATAAGTACACATCCCAAACCATTAAAGGAAGCATCACTATAAATCACAAATTTTTTACTCGACTTGGGTTGCACCAAAACCGGTGCTTTGGTCAATAACATCTTTAATTTTTTGAAGCTTTGCTGACACTTTTGAGACCACTCAAACTTAACATCCTTTTGAAGCAATCTCGTCATGGGAGTGGCAATCATAGAAAATCCTTTCACAAATAGTTGGTAGTAACCGGCTAAGCCCAAAAAGCTTCTAACCTCGGATACAATCCTTGGCGGTTTCCATTCGACGATAGCAGAAATCTTGCTAAGATTTACTCGGATACCATCACCTGAAACAATGTGGCCTAAGAATCCAACTTGTCGAAGCCAAAACTCGCTTTTACTGAACTTAGCATACAACTGTTTGTCTCTTAAAGTCTGCAAAACAATTCTTAAGTGCTCGGCATGCTCTACCCCATCTCTCGAATAAATCAGAATACCATCAATAAACACAAAAACAAACTTGTCTAAATATGGCCGAAATATTCGGTTCATTAAATCCATAAACACAGCAAGAGCATTTGTTAACCCAAATGGCATAACAGGAAATTCATAATGACCATACCTCCTCTGAAAAGTAGTTTTCGGCACATCCGAGTGTCTTTAACTCTCAACTAGTAGTAACCGGACCTCAAGTCTATCTTTGAAAACAATGTGGCTCCCTTCAATTGATCAACAAAATCATCGATTCTTGGCAAGGTATACTTGCTTTTGATAGTGATCTTATTGAGCTATCGGTAGTCTATACACAATCTCATAGAACTGTCTTTCTTTTTCACAAATAATACCGGAGCACTCCACGGTGAAAAGCTCAGTCTCACAAAACCCTTGTCGGTCAATTCTTGCAACTGTGACTTTAGTTCTTTCAATTTAGTCGGGCTATCCTATGCGAAACAATTGAAATAGGTGCCATCCCTGGCATTACATCAATACCAAGCTCCACTTCTCTAATTGGAGGTAAACCTAACAATTCTTCCAGAAATATATCCAAATATTCACATACAACAGACACTGATTCAATTTTCAATTCAGACTCTTTTGTATTCAACACATAAGCCAAATAAGCCTCACATCCTTTTCTCATACATTTCTGAGCAGACATCGAAGAAATCACGATTGGCAACGTATCTAACTCATCTGATTCAACCCGAAGAATTTCACCATTTTCACATTTCAATTCAATAACTTTTTGTCTACAATTTACTACAACATCATGAAGTGTCAACCAATCCATACCCAATATAACATCAAATTCATCAAACGGAAACAACATCAAGTCAGCCATAAAACAATGACCTCTAATCATCAAGGGACATTTCTTGCATACCTTATCAACTAAAATATGCTTGCCTAACGGGTTTGACACTTTAATCATAAATTTTGTAGACTCAACAGGCATATTCATGCTAGATACCAATTTCATGCACACATACAAATGAGTAGAACTAGGGTCAAGCAAGGCAATAACAGTAGTATCATAAAGAGAAAAAGTACAAGTGATCATATCAGGAGAAGATGCATCCTCACGCACACGTATGGCATAGGCCCTAGCCAGAGCTCTAGCTTTGGATCTGACCGTTGTTTCCCTTGCTACAGTTTTGCTACTACCCTATTACTGACATTTCTTAAGGGTCTCCTCTTTGTAGCCGTGCTACTCGGCCTTGTACTTTGAAAATTTTCTTTCTCGATCATCTTGGGGCAGTCCTTGATATAGTGGTCCTGAGAACCACATCTGAAACATGACCCGTAATTCATCCTACACACACCAAGATGATGTCTACCATAACGTTAGCACTCGGGTTTAAAAGGTCTAGCGTTACCCACACTAGCCACAGATGTAGCTAGAGATTTAAAACTTGAATTTTCCTTCCTATGATTTTGTACGAATGCCTGGCCGAAACATGAGAACAAGAATACATATCTTTGAATCTCTTAGACTGAGAGGGGAATGACTTGCTCATCGACCTCTTTCTTATATATTTAGCCTTAGCTTTACAAGTCTGATCAACGAGCACAACAAATTCCTTCAGCTCAAGAATACCTACTAACACTCTAATACCCTCATTAAGTATGTCTTCAAACATTCTACCCCGGAGGATACACACTCTCGAGCTTATTTACTGAGCCGAAAAAACTCTCTTTCGTACTCGGTCACTAACATGCGACCTTGTTTTAATTCTAAAAATTTCTTGCATTTCTGGTCAATGAATCGTTCACTGATGTACTTCTTTCGAAATTCTTCTTAGAAGAATTCCCATGTGACCCTCTCTTGAGGTACCATAGATACTAGTGTCTTCTACCAGTGATATGCCCTGTCTCTTAACAAGGAAATAGCACACTTCAAACATTCTTCGGGTGTGCATGATAGTTCATCAAATACTTTTATCGAATTCTCAAGCCAAAATTTTACTTTTTCAGCATCATCCTCGACATTTTTTTTGAACTCTTCCGCCCCTTGTTTCTGAATCTTATCAACAGGGGTTCTATGAAATCTCATAAAGTCCATACCCTGTGGCATTAGGGGTACGAGTTGAGGATTTTGAGGGGATAGAGGGGGTTGAGCGTTCAGGTTCGTTCGAACAAACTCTGTATACTAGACATTCATCATGTGGAAAAAGGCTTCCCTAGCCTTTTCTCCTCCTCCCTGACTCACGGTCACTGGTCTACTTTCAACCGGTGCTACCTCTTGAGCGAGAGCCGGCGCATTACTTTCTATGTCATCAGCTTTAGCTCGATTAGGATCCATTACTATACCAAAATATAATTTAAAAGATCAGGAGTCATCACACTATCATAATTCATTTATGGCATGTATAGCTAAACTCGTACGCATGCTACGTTAGTCTGAGAATCGACTAAACCGTAGCTCTGATACCACTAAATGTAACACCTCTTACTCGTGTCTGACACTGGGATGGGATACGAGGCATTATCGAACTTAAACATAGCGAACATACAAAACCGAGCCGTAAAATTTCAATCAAATTAAATTCATTATACATATGCAAATTGTCCCTTATATGGGCCTACGAGGCCCAAAACAAACATCGAGAGTAGTTCGGGACTAAACCAAGAACTTTAGATAACTTTGGGAAAACTTAGAAAATTTTCATGAAACAGTGTGGCTTGGGACACGTCTATGTCCTCAGCCCGTGTAACTCTCTGTTTATGACGTCAATACCAAGATATAGTCACACGGCCGTGTCACACGCCCATGTGGCTAGACTGTGTAGTTGATTAAAATTTCATAATTTTTCATAAAATAGTGTAGACTTCACACGGCCTGGGCACATGCCCATGTCTCCAAGCTGTGTCCCTCACACGGCTAAGACACACGCCTGTGCCTTAGCCCGTGTGTTTACTACTGGGCATTCTATTTTTCCTAATTAGGATGTAGGGGACACACAACTGGATCACATGCTCAACCCATCATGCTTTCATATGGCATTCCACACCAATTTCATATTTATTCAACCTTAATAACCTACATTCAAGTTACCCAATTACACCATAGCTATAGTCATACCTATTAGTCTTAATTTATTCATTAAGCATATGTACCATTTATCACATCCATTACCAACAAGCAACCACCAACTACATCAAAAACCAAAAACACATTGCATGCATGCATAAATAATTAGGGTTACAACCCGAGAAGCAAATATAAGCCATTTCTCATTGCCTTATACAAAATGAATCATAATATCATCATGAGCCAATTTATTTGGCTAATCAATATGACACATAAAAAAATGACCAAGTCCCCTATACATGCCACACTCAAAATGTTGAGACTAACTATATCCAAATGTCCAATTGGTAGTGTGATTGAATCTCCGACATCCTTCAGTCCCTGAGCTAGCTTGGCGACACTATAAAAGATGGAAAGGAAGGGGGTAAGCATTAAAGCTTAGTAAGTCCATATGCAAATAACATGCTACCTAAACAAGTATTTACCTAGTAAGTCCATATGCAAATAACATGCTACTTAAACAAGTATTTAACATACACATAACATAGTGAACATAAATTTGTATCTCATCAAATCACTAAAACTTACTCATCACATAAACAGCCTTGTCATAAGTTCATTACATACCAAGGCATTCCTCATGAGTTCAATATACATACTTGTATCAACTCATAACATAATCTCTTACTCATTCATCTCATTGACTTACCCCTTAGGTCTTCTGTCAAGTTACTCGATAATTTACCCGTTGAACACTCGAAATACTATTGGATACACGGAAGGCTCGCACATAAGTGCCACGTACGGAGCTAAAGCTACCTCATATCAGACAACGCATAAAAGCTCATCTTCAAGCTACTCACGGGTCTGCTCACACAAGCTGTCAATTAGGACGTAGCTACACGGGCTGTTCACACAAGCTGTCAGGTATCTGCAACACATGCCGGACTATCTAGCCACCGGTAAGACATACGAGACCAGCACCCGGAACCACATAAACATATATCACATATCTCATGAGCTCATAAATCACATGGTTCCTAGTGACATGTCACTTGTATCCTAAACTATTCCTAAGATTCAAATGGGATTCTTCGATATCACATCGCTTGCTCATAATGTCGATCTCAATGTCCACAATACCACTCACTTACTCATAGAGCGACAAAGCATAACTCATAATAGTATTAAAGAATTTGAGTTCACGTAATACTCAAGCATTGAAAATATAACATAACATCACATTATTTGTATATGACTTACCTCAGTACAAAATGATGAAAATGAGCCTATTCTTCGTAAACCTTATTTTTCCCCCGATCAAGACTCAAATCACATTTTTCTTGATCTATAATGCCAAATTTAACTTATTTATTACATACATTGTTTGAATCGACCCATAACACATACTTTGGTAAAATTACCTTTTTACCCTTAACTTTTCACTTATTTACAAATTGGTTCTTAGGCTCGTAAAACGAAATGCATATATTTTCTTTGTTACCCAAGCCTAGCCGATTAATATTCCTACTCCTAGTAGCCCACATTTTTTTATTTCACATATTTACTACCCATTTTATAACTTTTACAAATGGGTCCTTTTTAGGTGTTTTTCATGCAAAATCACTTTGTAAAAGATGTTTATCACACATCAATCTTTCATATCCTTCCATTAAACATCAAAATACATACATGTCACACATGGGTAAGTTTTTGAACATGACCCCTAGCTCATAATAATGGTAGAAATAGCTAGATTGGTTGATGACAACTTTAAAAATGTAAAGAACATTAAAAACGGGGCTATAATACACTTACTATTAAGCTTGAAAGTTGAAGAAACCATAGCTATGGTGAGCATGAAAATTTCGGCCAAGGTAGATGAAGATGGACAAGTTTTTTGACTTATTTTCCCTTTTATTATTTTAATTACTAAATGACCAAAATGCCCTTAAGGCTTTTCTTTTAAATTTTTCCTATTCATGCCCTTTTTTATCCAATATTTTAGAACTTGGTTAAATTGTTATTTAAGCACCTCTAATTAGTAATCCATAGTAAATTCATGCTTAAAGCTTCTAGAACTCAAGTTTTGCAACTTATTCAATTTAGTCCCTAACTTCAAATTGGACACTTTAGGCATAAAATTTCTTCATGAAAATTTCACACAAACATGCATTCATATCACGGGTCATCAACTAATCATAAAATAATTATTTCTACTTCAGATTTATGGTCTCAAAACCACTATTCTGACTAGACCCTAATTTGGGATGTTACATTTATCTTCTAAAGTTGAAATACTTAGCTGGTGAACCCTTCTAGTAGGTTTAGGATTTGCTCGAAATTGTTGAGTATTTGCAGCCATTATGGATATCAAGTCCCTTACTTGTCGGGGAGTCATGTTCACCAACGTTCCTCCACTAGCGACATCTATCATATCCATCTCTATGGGCTTCAAGCCTTCATAAAAGTACTGGAGTAAAGACTGTTCTGTTATACCATGTTATGGGCGACTTGCACACAACTTCTTAAATCACTCCCAATAGTCGTAAAGAGACTTTATTTCTTTTTGCCTTATCCCAACTATCTCCCTTCTTAACTCAACTGCACGCGATGCTGGAAAAAACCTATTGAAAAACAAACAAGAAAGATCAGTCCAAGTTTTAATAGATCCAGGGGTAGATAAAATAACCATTCCCTAGCAGCATCTGCTAGGGAAAAAGGGAAAGCATGCAATTTGATTTGATCCTCAGTTACGTCTTCAGGTTTTATGCTAAGACAAACCATATGAAACTCTTTCAGATGTTTGTGGGGATTTTCTTTTTGCAACCCCACGAAAGGTTGGCAGTAACTGGATTAAACTTGACTTCAGTTTAAAATTAGTATCCATGGTAGGATACGCAATGCACAATGGCGATTGCTCTGTCGGAGCTTCTACCAATTGCCAAATTGTTTGAGCCATAGGTTGATGTGTTAGATTTAGGTTTTCATTAACCTTAGCGTTAAGCACTTCTTCTGGTGGATTGACTCCTACTCTTTCGCTTTCTAATGTTTGAGTAAGGTTTTCGTTAACCCTAGACTTAACTTCATCATCGACTTTAATTTCTAGTGTTGGTTACTCTGAATCCCAACCACTCTTGACTGTATTTTCCGTAACTTTGTCCCTTTGCGACTGGCTCTCGCAGTCTTCTCTATTTCTGAATCAAATGAAAGAATTTCTGGAGCAGATCTGGTCATAAAAAAGAAAGAAACAAGATTAGCACGTTACCAATCCCTAGGAATGGTGCCAAAATGTGATGCGCCGTTGAGAGCACCAAAAATACCGTATCCCTATAAAATAACGAAAAAAATAGTATAAGGGAAGTAGGGTCAAATCCTCAAGGATTGAATTTGCATGAGATCCTACTCCTCGAGATATCGAACAAAGTCGTGCCCATGAAAACCTACGTACCTGAAAAAAAATAAAAAAATAAAACTAAAAGTTTGATTGAATTGAAATTACGAAAATTAAAATTAAAAATTGTAGAGATAAATATAGCTGAGGAAAAAAAAGGGTTTTTCTCGAGAGATTCTAGCCTCTGGTTGTTGTAACGCCCTGATTATTTTTGAGTAGTTTTAATTGTGTGTTGGGGCATGTTGACTTGCTTGCTGTGATAGTTAAGGGTCTTAAGTAGTGTAAGAAGGCCTGGGTTTAAACCTAGGCTGTAACAAAATTTTTTTTTATTGTTGAATAAACCTTTGCCTGTTGATGGTGGACTTTTAAATTGAAATGAGTAAAACATGGCAATGAAATACTTGTTGGCGTATTGGTAATGGCGTGAAGGGGAAACCTAGGGGTCTTGAGTTCGAGCTACCCTTTGTACAAGGGAGTCTTATTTTGCTGCTCATGCAAGGTAGGTGGTTTTGTGAGACAGAAACTCTGAGGGTTTGAGTGTTTGAGGGTGAGTAGTGTGTGGCCGGTTGTTGGGAAAGAGCTTGAAGGGAGTTTGAATAGGTGTTTGAGGGATTTGGGAAGAGATTTTAGGGGAGTTGAGGGGTGAGTAGTGTTCTGCCGAATGTAGAACTCTTTAGTGCAGTATTTCGATCATAAGCAATTGGTGCCAAATTTGTTTTGGGTGTTTGCTCTTCCTTTTCAATTTTTACCAAAACATTCTTTTTTTGGTTCCTTTACACTCTCAGGTAGAAGCTGATTATTGCTTGTTATCCGGGTAACTCAGTTTTGTCTATCTCAATTGTTGGTACTTTGTTCTTTTTGACCACTTGGTTATTCCTGAAACCGACTGTTTCCATTCTTTCCCTTTAAGCCTTCTTTCTAAACCAATTTCTTCTATCAATACTTTCCCCCTCAACCCTTGTTTTTCTTTCGCCGATTATCTGGTTTCTTCTTCCCCTATTTCTTTTCTCTCTTCACTCTTCCATACATTTGATGCATTGGTCGACTGATGTTTGGTAAGTCTATTGTGTTTCTTCATTCTAAGTTCCTACCTTTTTGCCCTCATTTATGATGTTCCTGCGTTTCAATTCTATGTGAGGAGTGAAAGGATTCTCAAGGAACTTCCGTGGTGTTCAAAATCTCGAGCCATCATTCAGCTAAAGGTAACTCAACCCTTTTTGTAATAGAGGGTGTTGGCCGAATGTACTGCTTTCCTGTATTTGATTTAATATATTCGATAAGGCTGTTTGATTCTAGTTGAGTGTGTATATGAGACCATCTTTTAATAGACCGTTTTGGGTAGTGCAGATCTTTGACAAGAAGTGTTGATTACTAGGTTAAGGAAGGAGCGAACTCTGCTTGCTTAATCAGGGTAAGTGAGTGGTACGATTGGAGTTTCTACATGTTGTTAATAAGGTGTTAATCCTTATGATTTAAGCAATAACGTTGGATTATACTTGGATCAGGGTTGGGACGTGTGGAGTTCGGTGTTCCTTCTTCAAAAGGTGTGTAATCACACTGTTTCCATCGTTAAATGGAAAAAGCCAGAAAATGATTACCATCATTACCAAAAGGGCGTGCGTTCACCCGTGTGGTCGTCTAGACGCATAAATGCAAGCACACGACTGTAGAGACCACCACGAGCAATCTTGTGAGTGTAGGTCGCTTTGGGCCACGTGGGGCTGAAATGGGCCGTGTGGGCCTCACAGGTCCATGGGCCCCATACGGATGTGTGGGAACAGTTGGGCCAGCTGTCTTGTGTATACGGTAAAGGCCATTATTTGGGCTTAATGGGCCACACGAGCGTGTGGGCCCAAATGGGCTGTATAGTAAGCTCGGGACCATTCGTGCTGTTTAATTGTTAAAGGTTGCACGGGTCGCACGAGATGACTATGGACCTACTGTTAGGTCAGTAAGTGTACTTAAACCCTAAATTTTGAAATGACTATTTTACCCCTATGAGGCAAATGACCAAAATACCTCTATGTGATGTATGACTGTTTGAGCATGCCATTCTTATCGCATGTACATTTATATTATGTTGCATTGGATGAGGTGGGATATATATATTATTGGAGGAAGTGTACTGAAAGGCTAAAAGCCTATTACTGGCAGCTCTGCTACAAATACTGTTAGTGTCGAAACCGGTACTTTATTCTGGAGTGTAGGGCTGGACGGAGTGGAGTGTAAAGGATGGTTAGGTAGGACCTCTTTATGCATTATTGATACTGTACTGAATTGGGCTAAGGCCCACACTGTTACTGCTACTGTAATGGGTTAGGGCCCACACTGATACTACTGTGGATATGGGCTTAAGCTCAGACTATTCAAATATTGTATGATTGTCTGTTCATTAAATAGGGATTACACACTGAGTTTCATAACTCACATTTTCTGCTTAAATATGTAGGTAATCCTCAAGTGGAACGGTGCTGCGAGGGACTCGGCGACAGCCACACCACTAATCTTAATTTTGTTCTGTTTTAGTAAACGTAGCTTTATTTGGGTTTTTATTTTATGTAATAAGTTCGTTTTAAGTTTTATGTTTATTCGGGTATTTTATTAAGTTAACTTAAATCTGTTAGCTGTAGGTTCCGAGCTTTCTAAAAAAATGATTTTCAACTATCATACTATGTAACTTGGTTTAAAAGCTTCCGCAATAACAAAAGATTTAAAGCGTAATAACCATCTAAGTATGAGACATGTTTTATTAAATGAACCTAAAACTTGGAAATTGGATTAAACAAAAAGTTGTTCAAAGGATCCCAAACAAGGACTTAAACAGCATGATTTTTTTGATAAATCTAAGTTCTCTGCAACTACTGTATGTTTTTTGAAATTACTATTATTAATAGACTATACTAAAACCTTTATTAGGGTAACATGAAATTGTAGTGAGACTACGTACTACGAAAATAAACAACTTTGAAATATTGATGCTATTTTCATAAAACATCTGTTAATAAACACTGGAACTGTAAAACTGATGCATAAAACTGTTAATACAGATAATACGTAAATCAATAATGAGCACCAGAGGTACTTGTGGAAAGGGTACTAGAGGTCACGGTGGAGGCCATGGAGGTGCACGGGTTGGGTCTTCGGCATCGGGCTATATGCCTAACGTTGAGGTAATAGAGGCTCAAGATTCACCTGTGACTAAGACTGGGTCACATGATCGTGCAGCTGGGGACGACGCACTGTCCCAAGCTATGCTGCAAATTTTGGAAAGGGTCGCTAGGCCCAATGCTGGTACTGTGGGGAGTGGGTCTGTAACGGACCGACTCAGGTCTAATGGGGCTGAGATCTTTAGGGGCATTGTCGGAGTTGCCCCTAATGTGGCTGAATATTGGAT
The DNA here is from genome assembly GCF_025698485.1 of Gossypium arboreum. NCBI lineage: Eukaryota > Viridiplantae > Streptophyta > Magnoliopsida > Malvales > Malvaceae > Gossypium > Gossypium arboreum. The sequence continues at coordinate 8,493,041 of NC_069081.1, forward strand.
AGAGGCCAAGGAGAGGATCATGATGACCTCGACTGCACCCCCGAGCAGAAACTAAAATGTGCAGTGTCATTGTTTAGAGATGAAGCCTATTAGTGGTGGCTTACTGTGAAAGAGGGTACTCAGCCCGATCGATTGACTTAGGAATTTTTCAAGAATTCTTTTCAAGGGAAGTATGTGGGCGTTAGCTATGTGGATGCCCGTAGAAGGAAGTTTCTAAATCTGACCCAGGGAGATAAGTCCGTAATTGAGTATGAGGCAGAATTTTTACGGTTGAGCCGTTATGCGCGAGGCATGGTAGCCACTGAGTATGAGCACTGTATACGTTTCAAGGATGACCTCAGAGATAATCTGTAAATTTTGATAGCACCACAGAGGGAGCGAGATTTTGCTATGTTAGTAGAGAAAGATAAGATCGCTGAGGATGTGAAGCGCGCTGAGCGCTAGAACCGTGAGAAGGATAATGGGAGAAACAAGAGGGTTTGGAAGCCCTCAGGTTTAGCTATGAGGTCTAAGAAAAAAGCCAAGGTTGATGGACCAGCTAGAGTTGGGGCCCCTGTTGCCACTTTTAGGTCACAACCTTGTACTGTTTGTGGGAAATGCCATCAGAGCGAGAGCTGGGTACAGATGGGGGCATATTTAAGGTGTAGATCTATGGAGCACCGTATTAGGGATTATTTGCGGAGGCCGGTTAGATGCCAGTTTCTGGTAGGGGTACTGTTCAGTCGCAAAGAGGTTTTTAGCAGCCACCGAGAGGTCGTGATCAAGCCAGAGGTGGAAATGGTATGGGCCGTGGTCGTGGAGGACCGGGTAGAGGTGCTGGCCATACTGAGGCGAGGCAGCCGGTACTAGTTTATGCTGTACGTCACCGAGAGGACAAAGACACCCCAAATATTATTACGGGTACGTTCTTTATTCATTGTGTACCTTACACTGTATTGATTGATATTGGTTCTATGCTCTCTTATATAGCATGCATTGTGTCTGGAACTTTGGGTGTGGTATGTGAAAACGCTATGAGTGGGGTTACTGTGTTAAGTCCATTAAGGCAGTCAGTGAGAGTGAACAAATTGTTTAAAGATGTACCCTTAGAGGTTCAGGGAAAAATCTTGTTAGCTGACTTGATGGAACTTCTTTTTGGGGAATTCAACGTAATATTGGGCATGGACTGGCTGGTTAAGCATCAGGCAAATTTGGACTATGCTACAAAGCGGATGATTCTGAGAATTGAAGAGGCGGATGAGGTAATTGTGGTTGGGGGGCATCGGAATTATCTTTCGAATGTGATTTCTGCACTTAGAGCTGAGAAGTTAGTTCGTAAGGGTTGCGAGGCGTATTTAACCTATGTCAGTGCTTTGGGTTCTGAAGTTTCATCTGTTAAGGATATCAGAACAGTTAAGGATTTTCCAGATGTTTTTTCCAATGAGCTACCGGGGTTAGCTCGTAATCGTAAAGTTGAGTTTGGGATAGAGCTCCTGCCTGATACAGCTCTGGTGTCTATTGCTCCTTATAGAATGGCACCAAAAGAGCTCGTAGAGCTCAAGGCTCAAATTTAGGAGTTACTAGATCGAGGGTTCATCTGCCCAAGTGTGTCCCTGTGGGGATCATCAGTGTTGTTCGTGAAGAAAAAGGATGAAACCATGCGCATCTGCATCGATTATCAATAACTGAACAAATTGACTATCAAGAATAAGTACCCTCTACCGAGGATTGATGATCTATTTGATTAGTTCTGAGGAGCTTCGATTTTCTCTAAGATTAACCTTCGTTCGGGGTACCATCAATTGAGGGTTAAGGAGACGGATTATACAAGACAGCATTCAGGACTCATTATGGTCATTACGAGTTCTTAGTGATGCCGCTTGGACTGACAAATGCACTAGCGACTTTCATGGATTTGATGAATCGAGTGTTTGAGCCCTATTTGGATCGGCTCATAGTGGTGTTTGTAGATGACATTCTGGTGTACTCGAGGACTAAGGAGGAACATGATGTTCATCTCCGAGTAGTACTGTAAATTTTAAGAGAGAAACAATTATATGTAAAATTCAGCAAGTGTTAATTCTGGCTACGTGAGGTAAAGGTCTTGGGTCATGTAGTATCTACAGAGGGGATTAGTGTTGATCCTTAGAAAATAGAAGCGGTTCTAGATTGGAAGCAGCCTAAGTCGGTATCAAAGATTCGAAGCTTTCTAGGTTTGGCAAGGTATTATAGATGGTTTGTTGAGGGGTTTTCATTGATTGCTGCACCTCTGACTAAGTTGTTGCATAAAGGGGTACCGTTTAATTGGATTGATAAGCAGCATGAAAGTTTTGAGAAGCTTAAGAAGGTTCTGATTGAAATCCCTGTCTTGATACAACCAGAATTTGGGAAGGAATTCACTGTTTACAGTGATGCATGACATGTTGGCTTGGGCTGTATATTGATGCAAGATGGTAAGGTAGTGGCATATGCGTCCCGTCAACTTAAGACGCATGAAATGAACTACCTGACGCATGACTTGGAGTTGGTAGCGGTGGTATTCGTATTGAGGATTTGGAGGCATTATCTGTATGGTGAGAGGTGTATCATTTATATGGATCACAAGAGTCTTAAATATCTCCTCACTCAGAAAGAGTTAAACCTTAGGCAATGTAGATGGATAGAGTTGATTAAGGATTATGATTGTTCGATTGAATACCATCCCGAAAAGGGGAATGTAGTAGCCGATGCATTACCGTAGGACTGTTACTAATTTGAGGGCGATGTTATCTTGTCTCAATTTATTCGACGATGGTAGTTTACTGGTCGAACTTTAAGTTAAACCGAGATGGATTGAGCAGATAAAAGTTAAGCAGTTGGAGAATGAGTCACTGGGTTCGCTGTTCTGACAGATAAAGAACCTCAAATTTTGGGTTGAATAGCGAAAGGGTACTGTGTTTCCGTAGGAGAGTCTGTGTACCGAAAGATGTTGATTTGAGGCAGTGTATACTGTAAGAGGCACATAGTAGTCCATACGCTATGCATCCTAGCGGTAATAAGATGTACCGGGACCTTCACGAATTGTATTGGTAGCCAGGGATTAAGCGAGAAGTTACTAATTTTGTGAGTAGGTGCCTGACTTGCCAGCAGGTTAAGGCGTAGCACCAGTTGCCTTCAGGGTTACTTCAACAAGTCAAGATTCCACTTTGGAAGTAGGAGAGGGTAACTATGGAATTTGTTAGTGGGCTGCCCCTAACGTCGTATAAAAAAGATTCAGTATGGGTCATCGTGGACCAATTGACCAAGTCTGCGCATTTTATACCTGTCCATACTGTTTATTCATTACAGAAGTTGGCTAAGTTGTATGTGTCTGAAATTGTGAGACTGCATGAGGTATCAGTTTCCATCATATCCAATAGAGATCCTCGCTTTACATCTCGATTCTGGAAGAAGTTACATGAGGCACTGGATACAAGGTTGTATTTCAGTACTGCGTTCCATCCTCAAATAGAAGGTCAGTCAGAGAGGGTGATTCAGATACTGGAAGACATGTTAAGAAGTTGTGTGATTGACTTTCGGGGCAGTTGGGAGGATTTCTTACCGTTGGCAGAGTTTGCCTATAACAATAGCTACCAGTCTAGCATGCAAATGGCACCTTATGAGTCGTTATATGGTCGTAGGTGTCATACTCATTGTTGGACTGAGTTGGGCAAATGGCGTATTTTGGGCCCTGAGTTGATTTCTGATACTGAGGATAAGGTTAGATTGATTCGGGATCAGTTTAAGGCAGCTTCGGATAGACAGAAGTCTTATGCGTATTTAAAGCGTAAAGAGATTGAATTTTCAGTAGGGGACTTGGTGTTTTTTAAGGTCTCGCCATGGAAAAAGGCACTGAGGTTTAGTTGGAAGGGCAAGCTAAGCCCTAGTTCATTGGGCCTTATCGTATATTGAAGCGCATAGGACCAGTTGCCTATCAACTTGAGTTACCTCCAGAATTGGATCGGATTCATGATGTGTTCCATGTCTCTATGCTAAGGCGATATCGCTCTGATCCTACACACATCGTCTCGACTGAGGAGATTGAGGTTAGACCAGACCTGACTTTTGAGGAGAAGCCAATTCAGATTTTAGACCGTGATGTGAAAGTTCTGAGAAGGAAGACAATTCCACTGGTTAAGGGACTATGACGTAATCACAGATCCGAAGAAGCAACGTGGGGACCCAATGAGATGATGCCACAGTAATACCCTCATCTATTTTAATTAGGTAAATTTTGAGGCCGAAATTTTCTTTTAGGGGGTAGAGTTGTAATGCCCTGATTATTTTTGAGTAGTTTTAATTGCGTGTTAAGGCATGTTGACTTGCTTGCTATGATAGTTAAGGGTTTTGAATAGTGTAAGAAGGCCTGGGTTCAAACCTAGGCTGTAACAAAAATTTTGTTTTATTGTTGAATAAACCCTTGCTTGTTGATGGTGGACTTTTAAATTGAAATGAGTAAAACATGGTAATGAAATGCCTGTTGACGTGTTGGTAATGGCGTGAAGGGGAAACCTAGGGTTCTTGAGTTTGAGTTACCTTTTGCCTAAGGGAGTCTTATTTTGTTGCTCACGCAAGGTAGGTAGTTGTGTGAGACCAAAACTCTGAAGGTTGGAGTGTTTGAGGGTGAGTGGTATGTGGTCGGTTGTTGGGGGAGAGTTTGAAGGGAGTTTGAATAGGTGTTTGAGGGATTTGGGGAGAGATTTTAGGGGAGTTGAAAGGTGAGTATTGTTCTGCCGAATATAGAACTCCTTAGTGTCGTATTTTGATCATAAACAAGTGGTGCGGAATTTGTTTAGGGTGTTTGCTCTTCCTTTTCAGTTTTTACCAAAACATTTCTTTTTTGGTTTCTCTGCACTCTTAGGTAGAAGCCAATTATTGCTTGTCATCCAGGTATCTCAGTTTTGTCTTTCTCAATTGTTGGTACTTTATTCTTTTTGACCACTTGGTTATTCTTGAAACCGACTGTTTCTTTTCTTTCCCTATGAGCCTTCTTTCTAGACCGATTTCTTCTATCAACACTTTCTCCCTCAACCATTTTTTTCTCTGGCCGATTATCTGGTTTCTTCTTCCCCCTATTTCTTTTCTCTCTTCACTCTTCCATGCGTTTGGTGCGTTGACGGATTGGTCTTTGGTAAGTCTATTGTGTTTCTTCATTCTCAGTTTCTATGTTTTTGCCCTCATTTATGGTGTTCTTACGTTTCAGTTCTGTGTGAGGAGTGAAGGGATACTCAAGGGACTTCCGTGGTGTTCAAAATCTCGAGCCATCATTCAGCTAAAGGTAACTCAACCCTTTTGGTAGTAGAGGGTGTTGGCCGAATGTGCTGCTTTCCTGTATTTGATCTAATATACTTGATAAGGCTGTTTGATTCTAGTTGAGTGTGTATATGAGACCATCTTTTAATGGACCACTTTGGGTAGTGCAGATCTTTGGCAAGGAGTGTCGATCGCTAGGTTAAGGAAGGATCGAACTCTGCTTGCTTAATTAGGGTAAGTGAGTGGTATGATTGGAGTTTTTACATGCTGTTAAGAAGGTGTTAACCCTAATAATTTAAGCACTAACTTTAGATTATACTTGGATCAGGGTTGGGAAGTGTGGAGTTTGGTGTTCTTTCCTCAAAAGGTGTGTAATCACATTGTTTCCATCGTTAAACGGCAAAAGCCGAAAAATAATTACCATCGTTACCACGCGGGCGTGGCTCACCCATGTGGTCGTCTAGACGCATAAATGCAAGCACATGACTATAGAGACCACTACGAGTAGTCTCGTGAGTGTAGGTACATTGGGCCACGTTGGGCTGAAATGGGTCGTGTGGGCCCCATAGGTCTGTGGGCCCCGCACGGATGTGTGGGAACTATTGGGACGACTGTGTTGTGTACAAGGCCAAGGCCATTATTTGGGCTTAATGGGCCACACGAGCATATGGGCCCACATGGGCCTTATGGTGGGCTCCGGACTATTCGTGCTATTTAATTGTTAAAGGTTGCACGGGTTGCACGAGACGACTGTGGACCTACTGTTGGGTCGGTAAGTGTACTTAAACCCTAAATTATAAAATGACTATTTTACCCCTTTGAGGTAAATGACCAAAATACCCCTATGTGATGTATGACTGTTTGAGCATGCCATTCTTATCGTATGTATATTTATATTATGTTGCATTGCATGAGGTGGGATATATATATTATTAGAGAAAGTGTACTGAAAGGCTATAAGCCTATTACTGGCAGCTCTGCTACAAATACTGTTAGTGCCAAAACCGGTACTTTATTCTGGAGTGTAGGGATAGATGGGTTGATTTATTCCCCACATAGAGTGTAGGGATGGACAGAGTAGAGTGTAGAGGATGGTTGGGTAGGACCTCTTTATGCATTATTGATATTGTACTGAATTGGGCTAAGGCTCACACTGTTACTGCTACTGTAATGGGCTAAGGCCCACACTGATACTACTGTGGATATGGGCTTGAGCCCAGACTGTTCAAATATTGTATGATTGTCTATTAATTAAATAGGGATTACACACTGAGTTTCATAACTCACCTTTTCTGCTTAAATGTGCAGGTAATCCTTAGGCGGGACAGTGCTACGAGGGACTTGGTGACGGCCATACCACTGATCTTAATTTTGTTTTGTTTTAGTAAAAGTAGCATTATTTGGGTTTTTATTTTATGTAATAAGGCCGTTTAAAGTTTTATGTTTATTCGGGGATTTTATTAAGTTAACTTAAATCTGTTAACGGTAGGTTTCGGGCTTTCTAAAAAAACAAATGATTTTCAACTATCATACTGCGTACCTTGGTTTAAAAGCTTCCGCAATAATAAACGATTTAAAGTGTAATAACCATCTAAGTATGAGACATGTTTTATTAAACGAACCTGAAACTTGGAAATTGGATTAAACAAATCAGTTTTTCAAAAGGATCCCAAACAAGGATTTAAACAGCATGAATTTTTCTAATAAATCTACGTTTTTTTTTCCAAAACCCACTTCAATGTGACATCAAGAATTCGGTTATAACGTCTAGGTCATGTTTGGGGTGTTACAATTGTCCCGATCCACCTTGGGTTCAATCCTAGGCTTTTAGGTAATCCTTCTCGAACAGAATAAGCCAGTTATGTGGAAGAGGACACCTACGACCACCAGCTCTACTTAGATTTTAGACTTACAATTTAAAAGAACCTGACTCTAGCCAACCGTCACTTTTGTGGGACCGTCTTACACTAGATCATCTCTTTTCAATGGCGAATGCCACGCCATTTTGTCTCTTGGGCTCGACAATCACTGAAGCAGTAAGCTAACGAATCGACTGTGCAACCTTCCTAAAACATACAAAGCGATCATCTTTGTATAAGATGAAAAGATCACTTTTGAAGGGACATGGACGAAAGCGTCAGCCCCGTAATATGGAGAAAAGATGAATATTCGTTGAGAAGGCTAAACGCGGATTCTAAGCCTCATGAACCTTTTTTGGGGAATCTCGACAACCTTTGGCTAGATAAATTTAGTGACTCATGCTTTTTGGGGAAAAAGAAATAAATGTAATGAAAATGGAATATTTATTGAATAATATGAAAGGAACAAAGGCTAAGCTTTTTTGGGAGAGGGAGTGTTTACAGAAAAGATGAGTCAAATTTGTATCACTCCATCCCCTATTTATAGTACTAGGAAACCTAGTCTATTCTTAATTAAATTCTAAAAGATAAATACAAATAAATAAAGATAAATAAAGATAAAAGCTAAAATTAAATCTAAATAATAATCTTTAACAATTATCCTAATATAATTAAAATTTAAATAGAGTATTGTATTTATAAAATCTCTTCTTCGCACTTTTGCCCCGAAGTCTTTCACAGTTTACATTTTCGGCACCACTTCTTTCCTATTTCGCATGCTGACCCATTTTATATTTAAATTCACAATTTTTGCCCCTAAATTTTCTTTTGCCTTCAATTTAGTCCCTACCAAATAAAAAACCATAAATAGTTTAAATTAGTAGAATCATACTCAAAATAAATATGTAATTAATACATAAAAATATGTCATTTCAAAGTATTATCAACAGCCCACCAACAAATATCCTCTTAACTATAAACCAATTTGAAACATCCTTTTTAAAGAAGAAAGAACAAACTATACTTACATGAAAACTTACCACTATTTCAGGAAACACCAAATCAAAAACACCAACAACAAAAACCAAAGAAAAGTGACGACACAAAGAGAAGTTGATTTTTGAACAACAACAATACAAGAATTGGAACGATAGAAGGGGAATAAAAAATGAGTGTTTTCGAGTAATCAAGGAAGGAACTAGAAACAAAGAGAGAAAAAAGAGGAAAATGTCTACAGAAAAAGGGAGTTACAACAAAAGTGAAAAAAGAAAAACAAAATATGATGGAGAGAATGGGGGAAAGAGGGAAATTAGGAGATAACTTTCTTTAATTAATTTTTTTTTAAAAAATAAATCTAAATAAATCCTATCTAAACTGATTAGTTGATATCTCATCAGACTACTAATAGTTTGAGTTTAACCGAAATTCTGACAACTTAAACGACACAATAAGGCAAGAGCTAAAAATACTTATAATTTTGCACACAATAGAATTTGAAATTGACACCTAAGGGTAAACTACAACCTTAACATTGAACCAATAAGCTCATTCTTACTTACAAATATACAAAAATTAAAGATAATATATGTATCAAATTAGATATGGGATCAAAATTAATAATAAAAAATTTAAGGGAAATGAATTGAACTTAGGTCTTCAAACACACAACCAAGACACAAACCACTAATAAATATTAATTTCCTTAACATAATTTAGACATTCAAAATTTTAAGAAACTTGAGGCATTACATTAAAATTCCTCCACATTTACCTTAGTCTCTCACAATTAATTAATCTAAATTTAACACAAACTAAGTTATCTCTGGCTACACCAAATTCAATTTAATTATTTCTATTTAGTCCAATCATTATCGATAGGCTTATACCAATTCATCTACACCGCCAAATTAAAAGTTAGACTAATTTAAAATTAAGCTACACAAATTCTAGTTACCCTTAACTTAAAAAGAATCCAAATTAATCCAGTCAATTAAATATAAACAAATTTAAGCTATTTAATTAATTTTAACAGTCTTCCAAGACATCAAACTAACTGATCAAACAAAGCTTCATAACTCCACCACTAACCAGTTAATCCGAAACAAGAATTAACCTTAAATCTAGTAGCGAGTCACAATAACATTAAAAAGTGCAGCAACTAAAACGATTTTAATGGTCCCTTACTTGAAACGACTAACTACAACAATATATAGGAGTAATGATCGGAAATTGGCAGCATCTTAGAGCAGCAATTTTGGAGATAGTTAACCGCAATAACTGAGGTGGTGAAGGCAGCAAAATTAATGAAATAGCAAGCACAGATGGCAGCAACTTGAAGCACGACACAGTAGCAAAATTGAGGGGATAAGCAGCATGTCGAATCAGTAAAATGGGAGCACCAAACGGAATCAAAGATCAAGCCAAAGAGCAATATTGAAGGAAAGCTACTTGGTGCTGCGAAATAAAGGATCGAGTAGCAGCTTACTGGATATGGCATAAAGAGCTGCTATTTGGGTGATACTACAGCAGTGGTTTCGATGTTTTGCAGTAGCAAATTTCCTAATTCGTACAATTCTATAAAATTATTTTTAATAACAAATTGCAATTTTTTTTCAATTTCAATAAACAAATTATTTAATCATTTTGAGTATAACATAACTAGCTTTAGAAACAATCTAAATATTTCATATAGCATTTCACAATAAACATCATTAACAATTTATCATTTTTCTATGAGGCATCAATACAAATACTTATTTTAAAATTACCTAAGTAACACAAGATGGAAATACATTCAGACAAGCAAGTGCCCAAGCAAAGACCAAACGGCCGATGAAAATGGCACAAGCGTCAATAATGACAATACACCGATGCATGATAAACGTGACTTAATCAATGACCAACCAAACATCAAATGCGTAAAGCGCAACAATGCCAATACCCCTAGACGCTCAAGGCACTACACACAAATAAGCAACGATGAAAATCCCCTACACTCTACGGCATGCCGACTATATCTGAAGAATTTCTTACTAGTTTGTTATCAGGCATTTTTATCATATAACAAAAATAACAATTTAAATAGAGGTTCACCTTATTACAAATTTCAGCGTATCCAAAACTATTTAATCTTCTAAACACTCAGTAAATATAACTTAGTGCATAAGTGGGATTTTTATTTTATTTTATTTAGGTTTTCCAATTTTATTGTAAGTTGAAAAACGATCTGAGAATCCTTGTAGGTATAGGAAAACTTAATTTTCAAACTCCAAAAGAAATAGGAATTCTCATGTTGATGAGAATTGATATGATCTAAGTCGAGTTAATGCGATGATAAGGGTCTTAATTAGAAAGAGATTTCAATTAATCAACCTAGAGTCCGTTGTTCTTACTCTTGAAAGAGATATTAACATAATTTAGGGATTTCTACGGATCAAGACACAAGTGAATAAATTGTTTAATTCAGATTCATAATAATAGGTGAAGTCTAGGTGGATTCTTTCCTAGGTATTGTCTATCTCATTGGTTATCTTTGATTATTTTCCTATTTCATTCTCTGTTGCATTATTAGATAAATTAGATTAGTAAATTTAGATTAAAAACAATCACTCCAATTTCTCATCTAAATAATAGAAAAACGGTAATTACTAATACTTTTAGTCCTCGTAGATACGATATTCCCTACTCGCCATAACTATGCTATTGTTAAATAGGTGCGCTTACCTTAGTCGTATTTATAGTTAGTTTAGTGACCATCATTGTGTTTATCGATGATATATTGATATACTTGAGGTTAGGGGCTGAGCATGATAAGCATCTGAGGATCATGTTGCAAGTGCTGCACAAAAAGCAACTATATGGGAAACTCAAAAAATGTGAGTTCAGGTTATCTGAAATGGCCACATGGATATACTAAGTCTTGCTTAGGCTACTTTAATGGTAGTCTTTACATTTTCCCTTTCACCCGTAATATGGGGAAGAAGTTGGCACTAGGGGTACTCCTAATTGGGTTGAGGAATCAAACCATATCAATTGTTGTCTAGATTGTTTCGCAAAGCCGTTTTTTAACTATTTTATTAGTCTTCATTTCAAAATTCTTGGATTCTAGTGGAGTAATGTATTCTATGTGTTAGAGTTGTATGACCAAAATTCTAAGAGATTGCTTGCAAGTCAAGTTAAGCAAAATATATTTTCTTTCTAGAAGATTTAGTATTTATTAGTATAATATATTTAGCATTTATTAGCATAGTTTATTTGACCTACTAATTTAACCTATAAATAGGTTCTTTTACAATCTTAGAAAATACATCCATTAGAGATTAGAACTCATAACACATTTAGAGAATTTTGTGTTTACGTTTTGAGGGTTCTTTGTTTTTGGGTTTTCGAGGTTTAGTTTTTTATCTCCATCTTTTGTACTCTTCGTTCTTTTGTCATTATAGTAAAATTATCTTTGGCTGTGGTTTTTTATCCTCTTTGGAGGGGACTTTCCACGTTAAATTTGTGTGTTCAATTTTTCAATTTATTCCGCTATTTTTTTACTCGTTGCTTAATCGGGTCAATCTTAACAAGTGGTATCAGAGCTAGTTCAATTTTCATAGATTAATCCGTTCAGAGATGGAAGCAACAAGGTTTGAAATTGAAAAGTTCGATGGTGAGACAAATTTCAATTTGTGGCAAGTTCGGATGATAGCAATTCTAGTTCAAATCAGCTTGAAAAATGTTGCTACCGGGAAAAAGCCTGAGAACCTAAAACAAACAGAATGGGAAGAGCTTGATGAAAAGGCCTTGTCTGCAATCCAGTTGTGCCTCACAAATACGGTATTGTAAGAGGTATTGATGGAGAAGACTTCATCTGCCTTATGGAAAAGGTTAGAAACTCTTTATGCGACTAAGTCCCTGGCTAACCGTTTAGTGTTAAAACAACGTCTATTTACGTTTCGCATGAACGAAGGTGAGTTTCTTAGAGATCACATAAGTCAATTCATTACTCTTTTAAATGATTTAAAGAACGTTGAGGTTCATATTGACGATAAAGATCAGGCTATGCTATTATTTTACTCTTTACCCCATTCATACAAGTCTTTCATGGAGACCCTGATTTATGGCAAAGACAAACTCTTGTTCGAAGATGTGAAGGGTCATTTGTTGAGTAGAGACAAACTCGGCAATGAGTTTGGTTCGGATAGCAAAGCATATAGGAAAGCTTCCATTTTGGTAGCATCAAAGATACGAGACAAAAGGTGTCACTATTATAAAAAGTTAGGTCACGTCAAAGCAGATTGTTATAAACTGCAAAATAAAAGAGCTGCTGAGAGTAACGAGAAAGATGTAGCTGGTGCTAATTTGGCAGATAAAAGCGGTGGTGATTTCTTGTTAGTGTCAACAAGCAATAACTCCAAGCTCACGGCTGAGTGGATCCTAGATTCGGGATGTTCTTTCCACATGTGTCCCAATAGAGAATGGTTCTCCACATACAGTTCATTTGAAGGTGGAGTTGTGCGCATGTGAAACGATTCATCTAGTAAGGTAATTGGTATTGGTACTTTTAAAATTAAGATACACGATGGGAGGATTAGAACACTCTCAGATGTCAGGTATGTACCTAATTTACGAAAGAATCTCATCTCCTTGAGTATTTTAGACTTGAAAGGATACAGAATCAACATAGAGTCGAGCGACATTAAAGTATCTCGTGGAGCTCTCGTTTTGTTAAAAGGTAAAAAACCTACAATCTTTATATTCTGGAAGGTTCTACAGTGACCAGTGAAATCAGATATTCCTTGTCCGTTACGGAGTCGAAATCAACTCATTTGGAGCGGAGGCAACTTGGTCATAGGAGGGAAAATGTATGACCATTTTGTAAAAGAGAGGTTCTCTTTTGGATGCAGGTTTTAAAAAGTTAGGGCACTGTGTTCCTAAAAATCAAATCTGGGTTAGTTTTGATTTGATAATGCACAAGTTGAAGGCTAGAAGTCTTCTAGCTTCTAAGCACAGATTCGACTCAGTTAATTCCTTGTATAGTTCAAGATAGGCCCGTGGCGGGCTTTGGCAAAGATGGCGTTGTAAGAATTTGTGTCAATGTGGAGATTGTTAGAGTTGTGTGACCCAAATTCTAAGAGATTGCTTGCAAGTCAAGTTAAACAAAATATATTTTCTTTCTAGAAGATTTAGTTTTATTAGTATAATATATTTAGCATTATAATATATTTAGCATTTATTAGTATAGTTTATTTGACCTACTAATTTAGCTTATAAATAGGTTCTTTTGCAACCTTAGAAAATACACCATTAGAGATTAGAACTCATAACACATTTAGAGAATTTTGTGTTTACGTTTTGAGGGTTATTTGTTTTTGGGTTTTCAGGGTTTAGTTTTTTATCTTCATCTTTTGTATTCTTCGTTCTTTTTTCATTATAGTAAAATTATCTTTGCCCATGATTTTTTATCCTCTTTGTAGGGGTTTTCCACGTTAAATTTGTGTGTTCAATTTCTCAATTTGTTCCACTTTTTTTTTACTTGTTGCTTAATCGGGTCGACTCTAACACTATGAATAACACCCTTTCAATCAAAATCAAACAAACATTGCAATAATTCCCATGTTCGAATTTCGAAAGTAAAAGGGATCCGGATGATAAGCAATTAAAAAAAAGATTTCTTCCTAAATTTTCTATTTTGATAAACCAACTATTACCATGGTTATAAATGGTCAATGAGGGACAAAAAACCCCTTTCGTTTTTTGTATTTGTTTGTTTTTATTTCCCTCCCTCTTTATTGTTCAAATAGGGAAAAAAGTTATTTTTTTTAATAAGATCTTGCCTTAGCATAGTCACATATTAGACACTTACCCCCTGTTTTATTTGAATACCATTTATGAAATGCTTTATTGACTCATATCATATCATGGATAAGAAGTTAAATTCAAAATTGGTAGGTTATACCATTTTTTTCAAAATAAAATGCGAAGAAAAGACCAATTTAACATATTCTAAGTATATTCCAAAGCTAAACTAAGTGAAAATATGTTTACGAGACGTAAAGGTTGCAACGATTTATCAATTTTCCATAACGCATCAATACAAATTCATATTTTAAAATTACCCAAGTAACACAAGATAGAATTGCATTCAAACACACATGAGTGCCCAAGCAAACACTAAAAGGTCAGTGAAAATGGTGCAAGCCTCAATAATGACAATACACCGATGCACGATAAAAGTGACTTAATCAGTGACCAACCAAACATCAAATGCGCAAAGCGCGACAATAACAATACTCTCGGACGCTCAAGGCAGTATGTACAAATAAGAAATGATGGAAACACCCACACTCTACGTCATGTCGACTATACGCGAAGAATTTAATATAAATAGCAATTTAAATAGAGCTTCACTTAATCATTGAAGAAAAATAGCATTAAATTAATTACTTTGCAAAATAAATTTAGAATGCAAAGAATCACAACATAAATTTAAAATATCAAGCAATTAAATTGACCATAATATAAGGCTATCGAAATTCAATGGTCACAAATCCAATTTTCTAAGCGTTTAACACTTAGATGCGAGGAATCCTCGATGACCTTCACTTTGAACAATTTGCCTAACTCTTTGGCTTCAATAGAGAAAAACATACGAATTCATTAGAAACAATTATGAGTTATCAACTCCATGGCTATTAGTGTGGTTTTAATCTTTAAACAAAATTCAATTATTCCAATTAGTCAAATTAATTTGATTGTATATCTAGTTTAAACATATTTTCAATTTAATCATTATACGAACACTAATTATCCTACACCATGTCTACAAGTATCGACTAAAATAAATTAGCTTTAATATATGCAAATTAATTTAAACATAACTTTGATTGAATCAATCTACCAAATCAATTTATAGTGATCCGAACTAAATAAACTTTAATATAAGCAAACTAATGTAAAATTTCCACCACATTTACCTTAGCCTCTCACAATTAATTAATTAATTAATCTAAATTTAACTCAAATCAAATCATCTTCGGCTACACCAAATTCAATTTAATTATTTAATTAATCTAAATTTAACTCAAATCAAGTTCAATTTAATTATTTCTATTTAGCCCAATTAGTATCCATAGGCTTTTACCGAGACTACACCCATAATAAATGGCTAGTAATCGAACGGATTTAACTGTTATTGTTTGGGTTAGGAGTAAAATTTCAACTAAAATTGACCAATTAGAAAAATACAAGGACTAAATCTAAAATTTTGGTAAAGTATAGGGACTAATTGAGAAATTCAACTGAATAAATATTAAGTCAAACTGAATTAGTTCAAAATTATTACGTTAAAGATAAGGCTAAGTCTTCCTTTATTACAAATTTCAACTTATACAAAACTATTTAATCTTGTAAATATATTGCTTTTGTTTTTAAATCTACACTAGTAAGTTTATCTTAGTTAGTGTATGAGTGGGATTTTTATTTTACTTAATTTGGGTTTTCCAATTTTATTATAAGTTGAAAAACGATATGAGAATCCTTGTAGGTATAGGAAAACTTAATTTTCAAACTCGAAAAGAAATAGGAATTCTCATGTTGATGAGAATTGATATGATCTAAGTCGGTTTATTTCACTTTTTATAGAGCTTCTGCTTCTTCTCTGCCTTTTTCACTGCATTGCACGTACTCAAGAAAAGAAGAAACGATGGGTTTAAAGGAAAATGATGAAGATCGAAGTCCCTTCCAGTGCTTGCTAGATGCGGTTGCCTTGATATTCTTCACTATTACTACTATAAATTGATGCTTTTTTTATTATCATTATAGTTGCATTGCTATTCTTCACTAGCATAGCATTTCTTCTATTTTTATCTTCGTATTTTTCTTCATCTATTTATTTATTTATTCATTCGTTTATTTATCATTTTAACGTCATCATTTCATTTTTACCCACTACCATTTTACTTCATTTTTCTAATCACCATGCCATGAATCATATCCATTTTATTACTACGCCTAAACATATTAAAAAATATATCGTTAAGTTACATTCGTTCTACCTAACATATAGGAAATATTTAAAACCGAGGCAATGTTCATTATTTTGGGATTCAAGGAGTCGTGCTCCTAACTTACGGAGTATGGCATCTTCTTAGAACCGAAACAACCGAATATCCTATTTAAAATAAAAACAAGATTTAAGTAAGGATCAAATGGTGATTATTCTTGTTTTCGAGGATTCAAAGCATCGTGTCCTAACTTACAGGGCATGATCTTTTCTTCTTGACTAACTCAAAATAAGACCTTTTCGTAAAATTTAATTTAGTTAAGTAATTTTAATTAAAAAGAACATCATACAAATAGGGGTCATGTTTTAATTCGAAATATCAATTTTTGACATCAAAATATCAAGTAATCAACTAGGTACCAATTTTGGGCGTTATGAGGGTGCTTATAACAACCCGATTTTAGCTTAAATCGGATTAGTGATTTCGGAACCACAAATTCGATGTTGAAAAATGATTTTAATATTATTTTTGGTGTTTATAGCATGTGATTATATATGTGTGTAAATTTCGTGAGCTAATTTTATCGTTTAATAGCTCAATTTAAGAAATATGACTAAATGAAAAAGTTGCATTCTACTTGTTTAAAGTGCTTAATCATATGGTTTATTAAATGAAAGGTCCTTATGTTGATATTAGACCATTGATAGTGGAACTTGACATAAATGGCCATTAAACGAATGTTTTTAAATGGTTTTAATTAAGGTTAAAATGGTAATTTGGTTATTAAGGTTAAATAAATAAAACAAAAACTATAATCATCTTTGTTTCTTCATCTATAACCGATTATTGAAGATAAAATAAAGCTTCCATGTCTAGCTAGGGTTCGACACTTTGAGGGATTAATTAAGGTATGTTTTTTTCTCGATTTTTGATGATTTTTACGTTTTTGAGATCGTTGCTTCGTATTCCAGCTAGCCCATGCCCTAATTTTTTATTTTGTTGATGATTTTGTGAAGTGTCATTGATGAATGTTTAAGCTTTCAAATGTTTGATAATGGAAAATGATTATTTTTTCATAGATTTAAATGTTTTGTAAAGTGATTTTTGACAAAAATGTCAAAAAGGGATTAAATTGAGAAACTCATAAATTGAGTGGTTGAAATATGAAATAAATGAAAGTTTTAGGCTTCTAGGGACCTATATGAAATTCTGATAGGCTTGGGTTTAATGAAATTTCATGAATTCTGTGTATCTGTAAAATAAGGACTAAATTGTAAAAATATAAAACTTAGGGGCTAAAGTGTAAAAATGCCCAAATATGTGTTTGTGAACTAAATTGAATGATTTTATGAATAAATGAGTTAATTTTGAATGTATATAGATCAAGAACGAAAGAAATTGGATTTAGATCGGGGGAAATCAAAGGTTATAAAATAGTCGATTCAGTCTATTTATTCCGAATATAAAGTAAGTTCATATGCAAATAAATACCTTTAAATTTATTTATAAATGTTCATTTGTCATTGAATTGCTATGAATGTTGAACGAGCAAATACGAGCAAGTATCGACGAAGTTATGTTATCCGAAAGCCCCGTACGAACCCTAGGAATAGTATAGGATACGAATGTCATGACATTAGGATTACCGAGATGTGATTACATGTAAGACCATGTCTGGGACATTAGCATCGTTATATGATTTTGTGTAAGACCATGTCTGGGATATTGGCATCGATATGTGATAACATGTAAGACCATATCTGGGATATGGCATTGTACGAGCTATATGTGATTTTCAAGTATCCTTTACGATTCCGAAAGGTTCAACGGGCAAAGTCAAGCCGAGAAAGAATATCTGAACGAGTTAAGTGATTCAGGTACATACGAGATTCATACAAGTATTAAAAAGAGAATTATTTGATGAATTCACATGTGACATTGAATATGTATACAATGAGAAAGGTTTGTGAATTTATATGTGCTTATTCATAGTTTGTCTATTTGATGGAAATGGTGTTGATTCATGTGGTAATTTTATTTTTAAATAGCTTACTAAGCTTTTAAAACTTACTTTATGTGTTCTTTCCCTGTTTTATAGATAATCGAAGCTAGCTTGGACTCGGGGATCATCAGGAACATCATCACACTACCGATCAACTTGTTGGTACTTTTGATGCTATGTATATACGGTATATGGCCTGTATAGGATAGTTTTAAGATTATATGTTTTGAGTTATGATATTAGCCATGAGATTTGGCTTGTAAATGTTGGTGTGCTTTTGGCCATATAAGTTGGCTTAATTCATAAGTTTTATAAGTGATATATGATGCATAATGTCTTATGGTTTGGCAAGTTTAGTATGGATTCATGTATTTGCTCGATGGCTAATTGATTTGGCTAATTCTCAAATATGTGTCATGGTTAAGAAATGGCATGTTGTGAATTGGTTTTAAGATGATGCATTGATATGTTTTGAGACATGAAATATTTAATATGATGGTGAGAAAATGCATATAGAAATTAAGGTTATGGCATATTGTTTTGGCATGATTTTGGTTATAGATTTGAGTAGTGAAATGGATGGAGTTTAAATGGAATGAAATATACATGAAATGGTCATTTTTGGTTGCCTATTGTATGTGAAAATGATGCCAAATGAATGCTTTTAGGTACATGAATGATAGGTGGCAATTATGGCTCAAGCCAAGCCTATTTACTCTCCACACGGTTGAGCACACGGGCATGTGACTCGATCGTGTGCCTGCTGTAACTTAATAAATCAAGTCAGTGAGTTACACGGCTTAAACACACGGGCGTGTCTACTGCCCGTATGCCACGCACGGGTTGGCACATGGGCGTGTGGTAGACCATGTGACCCAAGTCAATATACCTTCTAGATTTCACACGGCTATGGCACACGGGCATGTCTCCGACCGTGTGATACAAGTTAGTATGTATTCCTTGTTTCCACACGGCTTGTAACACGGGCATGTCTGGTGATCGTGTGAGGCACACGGCCTATTCACACAGGTGTGTGAACCCTATATTCATGAAAAATTTATAAGTTTCCCGAAGTTTTCAAATGTTATCGGTTTAGTCACAAACCTCTTTCAAGCATGTTTTAAGGCCTCATAGAGCCTTATAAAGGACAATATGATTATGTTTGATTGATGTTTATGTGATTATGGATTTATGTATGAGAATGGATGTTGTATGTTGTGTTTTGATCGTTAATGCTTCGTAACCCTATTTCAGTGACGGATACGAGTTAGGGGTGTTACAGTGCTAATCCTTCCTCATACGTAACTGACTCCCGAACCCATTTTTTGGATTTTGTAGACTGAAGGTTAGCGTTTTAGTAAATCTAACATTTTATTAAAATGAATGAGTTTTGAGGTGATCTAATCACACCTAAATATAAAAGGATTGGTGGCGATTCCATTTTTGTTTTTAAAATAAAAGCCGATTTCAAAAAAGGTTTCTACATTGACAATCCACCAATGCGTGATAAAACATGACTTAATCAATAACCAACCGAACATCAAATACGCAAAGTGCAACAATGACAATACTCTAGGACGCTCAAGGCAGTACGCACAAATAAGCAATGATGGAAAACCTTTCACTCTACAGCATGCCGACTATATCTAAAGAATTTCTCACTAGTTTTATCAGGCATTTTTATCATTTAATAAAAATAGCAATTTAAATAGAGCTTCACTTAATCATCGAATAAAAATAGCATTAAATCAATTACTTTGCAAAATAAATTTAGAATGCAAAGAGTCACAAAATAATTTTAAAAATCAAGTAATTAAATTAACCACAATATAAGGCAATTGAAATTCAAAGGTAACAAATCGAATTTTCTAAGCGTTTAATGCTTGGATGCGAGAAATCCTCGATGACATTCACTTTCTACAGTTCGCCTAACTCTTTCGCTTCAATATAGAAAAACATACGAATTCATTAAAAACAATTATGAGTTATCAATTCCATGGCTATTAGTGTGGTTTTAATATTTAAACAAAATTTAATTATTCTAAGTCAAATTGAAAAAAAAAAAGAAAGGTCACATGGTCTGGGGAGCTCTACACGACCTGGACACACGAGAGTGTCCTAGGCCGTGTGCATACTAGAGCTAATGTTTTTCAATTCTCTTTCGACACATAGAGCAATAGAAAGTTACATGATTTAGAAACATGATCGTGTGAGACACACGGCCTCTCACACTGGCATGGGAGAAGCGAAGGATCATTGCACACGTGCGTGTCCTAGACTGTATGGATACTGGGCATATTTTTCTTTTCTGTTCGAAGAAGCACACGGGCAAAGGTAACCCACGGGGCTGGCAACACGACCGTGTGTGGCACACGGCCTGGACTTACGGGCGTGTTGCGGGTCGTGTGGTACCTGAAGCTTAATTGTCTTAAATTTTAAAGTTACACATAGCCTCAGAGTGCACACACAAGTGAGAGGCACGGTCGTGTGGCTCAACACGGGCCCTATGCATGACTGTGTCCTCTCTTTAAAACTACATTTTTGTCTTTTTTTTTAAATTTTTTTGTCTTTCTCTAGTCACGTCGTGTGCTTCCCCTGTCCTCCATTTCTTTTAGGCCTTTCACCATCCTTCACCGCCCACCTCCGCTGCCATCCGTCGTCCCCCACCACCATTTGGCTCCTCCCCCTTTTCGTTGTATTTTATTTTATTTAGTACTATATTTGTTTTATTATTTCATTTATTATTATGATTAGTGTTATTATTATTACTATTATTAGTCTAATTATTATTATTATTTTATTATGTCTTATTTATTTATTGATTTTATTATTCCTGTTGTTAGCTTTAGGTTGTTAGTCTAGTATTGATTGTATGTCATATTAGGAATAGGTTTTAGTCATAGTAGTTAAGTGATCCGGCTATCCCTTGAGATGAATTGCGTGCTGATTTGTGTTATTTAATATGCCAATTTATCTATTTTCTCGATTAATTGTTGGTGATACTGCTTTTTCTAGTTATCTAATATTTGATTCTATATTTTATTTCAGGTACATCATGACTAATACTCACGGTAAATCTAAGGTCGCAGTTCCCTCTTCGAAAAAGCAGAAGACTCTGAACGCAACCTCATCCTCGGGCCCCACCTCTGGCGTACGCCATCCATGTCTCCAATTTCCACTGGGTCCTCACGAGGACCAATATCAGCATCTCCGACAACGACCCTTGGGATTGGGTTGTTGTATCGACTGGACGACATTAAAGGAGACTCACTTAGCCGACAGAGTGCGAGCACTGATCGAGACAACTCTATGGGATCGGCTTTACTCCATCGTTGACCCTACCTACTCGGAGGTTACATTGGAGTTCAGCTCAACATTTTTTCTGCACCACGCGATGTCGAGATATGATGAGCCACGCACTGTCTCTTCCCAGTTGATATTAATTAATTACTCTAAATTTAACTCAAATCAAGTCATCTTTGGCTACACCAAATTCAATTTAATTATTTAATTAATCTAAATTTAACTCAAATCAAGTTCAATTTAATTATTTCTATTTAGCCCAATTAGTATCCATTAGCTTGTACCGAGACTACACGCATAATAATCGAACAGATTTAACTGTTATTATTCAGGTTAGGAGTAAAATTTCAACTAAAGTTGACCAATTTGAAAAATACAAGGACTAAATCTAAAATTTTGGTAAAGTACAGCGACTAATTGAGAAATTTAACCGAATAAATATTAAGTCAAACTGAATTAGTTCAAAATTATTACGTTGAAGATAAGGCTAAGTCTTTCTTTATTACAAATTTCAGCTTATACAAAACTATTTAATCTTGTAAATATTTTGTTTTTTTTTTTAATCTACACTAGTAAATTTATCTTAGTTAGTGTATAAGTGGGATTCTTATTTTATTTTATTTGGGTTTTCCAATTTTATTATAAGTTGAAAAACGATCTAAGAATCCTTGTAGTATAGGAAAACTTAATTTTCAAACTCCAAAAGAAATAGGAATTCTCATGTTGGTGAGAATTGATATGATCTAAGTCGGTTTATTTCACTTTTTATAGAGCTTCTGCGACTTCTTTTCTACCCTTTTCACTGCATTGTACATACTCAAGAAAAGAAGAAACAATGGGTTTAAAGGAAAATGATGAAGATCGGAGTCCCTTCTAGTGCTTGCTAGATGCGGCTGCCTTGGTAGAGAGGTTGGACGAAGAAACGATGAGACTGAAAATGAAATGAGGGTTGAACAAAATTAACGACAACAACTTGTCTAGGGTTGATACCCAACCCACAAACTATACAATTGTGAGAATATTTGGAACTGATATTATAATTGATGCCATCAACGAAGACGTGATTACGAACCAGCCTCCAGTTGGTTCTTCAAAGAAATGAAAAGAAATGTTGAGTCAAGTAGAGCAAAGAAGCCGATGCCGAAACAGAAAAGGAAAAAGCACAAACACAAAGCTACTTTTGGGGCTCAACCCTGTTTGCCCCAAAGGTTCAAAGAGATGATCAAATGCATGGATGAAAGCAAGGAGAAACTAATTATACAAAAGGCGCTCTACAAAACTGATTTGAGCAAGCACCACAGACGTCTCTCTATACCCATGAATCAAGTCGAGGTCGAGTTTCTTACAGATGAAGAGCTAAAACAAAGCAGAAAGGAGGGGATAGAAGCATTGGTGATTGAGCCATGTTTGAAAACCAGGACATGATTTTGAGAATATGGGACATGCCAAAGGCAATAGGCCGTTTCAGCTCCCTCTATGTCTTAATATCTGGGTGGAAATCAGTGGTAGAAGGTAATGACTTGAAGGAAGGTGATTTGATTCAAGTGTGGTCATTTCGGGTCAATTCCAAACTATGTTTTGCACTCGTACTTGTTCCTTGAACAAGAAATACGAAGCTAGATTTTAGATTGGACTGGAGTTGCTCCAAATTCAAGGCGGTTGTAATTTTATTTGCCATTATTTCTTAATTTTTTGAATTTCTAGTATTGGAAACATCTATCAATCCATGCAACTCTTCTCTTTTTTTCTTTATTTCTTCAATCTAATTTACCGAGAAATATTGTGATGCAGTTGTTTGTTGACAAAAAATGCATATAAATATAAGAGAAATCAATAAAAAAAAATTCTTTAACAATATTTGGCATTGATAAGTCATAATTTATACATATTTTTATCCCATGCTTAGCCTATTTTTGGATGAATTATCATTAGATTTGTGGAATTCAATGCTCCTAATCCTTTAATTTCATGTTTTATACTTAGGTGAGCATAGGAGAGTAAAAAGAGTGAGAAAAGGGCCAAAAACAAGAAAATGGGCCAACGTGGGAAATCAACACGGCCTGGACTTCCTTACACGGGTAGACCACACGCCCACGTCTATTCAACAGACTTGAACACAGGTTGAAGCACTTGCACACGGGCGTGTCCCTATCAAGCCCAAATCTAGTCCTATTCGAAAAAGGCCACTCTTGAGGGTTTAGAAGCATTCTAAAGCCTATGTAAACACCTTAGGAGGTACCTGAAAGACACACAAAGAGTAGGAAGCAAGGAATTACTTGAAGGAAGCCGATTGATCCATCTCAGAAGCCGGATTCACCTTCAAGACTGAAGATCTCCCTTCAATTCCCTTCAAGAGTTCTTGCGTTTTCTTTATGTTTTGTTATCATTATTCTTTTGAGATGTTTTCTTTCATAAATATGAACTAAACCCCATAAATACCTAAGGGGAATGAAATCTAAGACGGATCTTGTTATTATCATCTAAATTATATGATAAATATTTGATTTGTTCTTAATTATGTGTTCTTAATTCTTTCTTTGATATTCCAGGATATTAATTCAAGTTTTGATGTGCTTATTTAGAGGAGCAAAAGTCCTTGTCTAAGAGTGGATCTAACATAATTAAGCAGAGTTGGTTGCACGTCTAGAGATAGGCTAACATAATTTTACCGGATTAGGGTGAAACCTAATAAGGGAATCCATAGATCGAGTTAATGCAACACTAGCTGTTTTAATTAGAAAGAGATTTCAATTAATTAACCTAGGGTTAGACGTTGTTAGTCTCGAGAGAGATAATAATATAAATTAGGGATTTCTACGGATCAAGTCAAATGAATAAATCGTCTAATTCAAAGTCAATAACAAGTGAAGTCTAGGGGGATTTTTCCTTAGGTATTGCCCAAATCATTCAGTTTTCCCAAAAGTTATTTCCCCAATTCACTTTCTATGTATTCTTAGTTTAGTAATTAGTTTAGATAAAACAAATCCCTTTAATTTTAGGCTAGATAATAAAAAGAAAGTTAATACTAGTACTTTTAGTTCCTTTGGGTTCGACATTCCGGTCTTGCCATAAGCTATACTACTGTTTGATAGGTGCACTTGCCTTTGTCGTGATAATAGTTAGTATTCAAGAACAGCCATTTATAAATTATAAAACTTATCACGATTTACATCAATCAAGTTTTTGGCGCCGTTGCCGGGGAACTAAGATATTAGAAACACTTATTTTTTATTACTTTAGCCATTTATTTTATTGCAATTTAAATTTTATTTTGGTTTTTGTTACTAAATTTTCTTTTTTCCTTCTAGCATGTTTTTATAGTTTATGACTAGAAGAAACCCGTCAGGACCATTACTTTTTGATAGTGAGATAGAACACACAGCTCGCAAAAATCGAAGAGAAATAAGGCGAAGCCTAAGATACACAGAGAAAGAGCAAGAGGATGATATTTCCACCACAACGGAGGAGATGGCTAAAAATCAAGAAAATCCGCTACCTCCTGCGATTGCTGCTGATCCAGTAAATCAGAATCCTGCTCCACGCACTATGTATGGTTATGCTAAACCTACTTTAACAGGAACTAAGTAAAGTATAGTTAGGCCTACTGTTGCTGCAAATAATTTTGAACTGAAACCTAACACGATTCAAATGATACAACAGTTTGTTTTGTTTGATGGTTCGTAGCACAAGGACCCAAACACTCATTTGGAAAATTTTCTGGAATTCTAAAACACTTTTAAAATCAATGGCATTTCTGATGATGCCATTCGCCTTCGGTTATTTCCCTTTTCGTTGAGGAACAAAGCTAAACAGTGGTTGAACTCGTTATCACGAGGGTCAATCACTAATTGGGAACAAATTACTGAAAAATTCTTACTTAAATATTTTTCGCTGGCTAAAATGGCTAAATTGAGGAATGATATCTCTTCTTTTGTGCAAATGGATCTAGAAACACTCTATGATGCATGGGAGAGATACAAGGATCTATTGAAAATGTGCCCTCACCATGGGTTACCTCTATGGCTACAGGTGCAGACGTTTTACAACGGTGTGAACCCCTCAACAAGGCAACTTATTGACACAGCTGCTAGTGGGACTATCAATAACAAAACACCTGAAGTGGCTTACGAATTTATTGAAGAGATGTCATTGAATAACTATTAATGGCAAGTCATGAGAACAAAGCCGACAAAAGCATCTGGTGTTTTCAACCTCGATGCGGTCACTATCCTATCAAATCAGGTAGAACTTTTAAATAAAAAGATTGACGGTTTATATGGTTCTACTCAGGTACATCCAGTGATGAGGTGAGACTCAAATGGAGGAGGAGTACACACAAAATATCAACCCTTTAACCTCAGCACCGAGGAGGAACAAGTTCAATATATGGGTAAAAATAATTCTAGACCTGAAAATAACCCATACAGTAATACTTATAATGCAGGTTGGATGAACCATCCCAATTTCTCGTGGGGTGGTCAAGGAAATCAAAGGCCACAACATCCCTTAGGTTTTCAACAACCACCTTACTAGCAGGAAAAGAAGCCGAACCTGGAGGAGATGCTAACAAAATTTATTTCGATGTCAGAGACTCGTTTTCAAAATATTGAAACAAAACTTAAGAATCAACAAGCGTCGATACAAGGGTTCAAAACTTAGATAAGCCAACTTGCCAAATTAATTTCTGAATGACCACAAGGTAGCTTGCTGAGTAACACTGAGTCTAACCCAAGGGAGCAGCTTAATGCGATTACCGCTCAAGATGAAGAAAGGTTAGTCGAACCTGAACCAGAACCAATGCAAGGAATTATGGCAAGTAAAAGTAAAGGTGAGGTGGAACATAATGAGTAAAAACCGGTAAGTAGAGACTACAAACCTCGTGTGCCATACCCTAGTGCGACAAGGAAAGACCACACGGACGAACAATTTGGTAAATTCCTTAAACTATTAAAGAAATCACACATTAACTTACCATTTATTGTAGCTCTTTCGCAGATGCCAAATGCAGTTAAATTTTTAAAGGAACTTTTAGCAAATAAACGGAAGTTGGATGAGGCGTCGCATGTAGAGTTGAGGATAGTTTGCTTAGCCGTTCTATAGAATAGGCTACCTAACAAGTTGAAAGATCTAGGGAGTTTTACGATTTCTTATTTGATTGGTAGTTTGAATGTGAATAATGCATTGGCTGATTTAAGGGTGAGCATTAATGTTATGCCTTATAAAATGTTTAAACAGCTAGGTCTTGGGAAACCCAAACAAACTAGGATAAGCATTCAATTGGCTGATAAAACCATTAGATTTCCTAGGGGTATCATTTAAGATGTGCTTGTTAAAATCGATAAATTTATATATCCGGTAGACTTTGTTGTTCTAGATATGGAAGAGGATAGTAACATACCTTTAATTTTAGGACGACCCTTTTTAGCAACTGTTAGAACCATTATTGATGTTGGTACAGGTGAACTCACACTTTGTGTAAGTGATGAAACGATCACTCTTCAATCTCGTAATTTGAATAACACATCAAATATTGAAGGTAGTTGTATAAATCATGCTACTAATACTAGTCCTGTGGTGCAACCTTCTTTGCAGGAAACACGTTCAAATAACATACATGAGCCATGTGCAAGTAACAATAAAGAACGAAGACTTTAGGTCGGTGAACTAGATGAATGGTGAACACCTATCGAGGAGAAACCAAAAGCACACGAAAAATTGAAGCGACACCACAATGAACATAGGGATGAAACAAGAAATTTAAAGTTGGGGACAAATTATTGTTAGATGCAAATGACCCCCGAATTGCTACTCTAGAGCACAATACAGACAGAGCGACTCCATTCACGGTAATGAACATCTTCCCACATGATACAGTCGAGGTAACACATACTATATTCAAAACTTTTAAGGTAAATAATATTCAACTCGGACCTTATTTTGATAAAATTGATAGCAGAGGTGAGGAGGTTCAACTCCTCAACCCACCGTAATCACACGAAAGAAAGGTAAGTCGAGCTTAGACTATAAATAAGCACTTCTCGGGAGGCAAGCCGAGCACTAACAGTGTTGGCTTCTTTAAATTTTGGTTTTTAACATCTAAATCATTAACTGAGTCCGTAAACATAGGTTTTCCACATCCACACTGCCAGGTACACGGGCGTGCCTTAGGCCGTGCTCATACCACGGGAGGAGACACGACCGTGCGGTACGGCCGTGTGAATAATAGAGTAAAATATTTTCCCCAACACGAGATTTGATACATTGCCACGACCGTGTGATGTGGCCGTGGGCAATTCTGTCAAAGCAACACGGGCGTGCGACACGCCCGTGGCTATAGACCATGGTCGAAACTGTCAAATTAACACAGGCGTGCGACACACCCGTGCCCACCAGCCGTGGTTGATACTGTCAAAATAACACGGGCATGTGCATACATACACGGGCATGGGAGAAGCGAACGAAGCAGGACACGACCGTGCGACACGGCCATGTGTACCAACATGACCAAGGAACATGGGTGTGGGTAGAATTTTAAACGTGCCTAAATTTGAAAATCACGAAACACACAGGCTAAAATAAGGGCACACGGGCATGCCCACAGCTGTGTGCCCCAATATCTATATAAACCCCTCACTATTCATCATCCCCTCCCCAAAAACCTAACCCTAGCCGCTGAAATCCTCTTTCTCACCATTGACCGGCGACCCCTAGCCCTCTTTTTCTCTCATTTCTCCTTTTCTCCCCTTACGCGACCTACATGGCCCTATCACCCACGCCCGTGCCCAACCCCAACTACACCCAAACTTTACACCATCGCTCCTCCGACCACCGGTCCTCTTCTAACGGTTTTCTCTTCTCTTTTACTTTCTTTTGATGCTTACTAACATGACTTTTACCTTATTATTTTGATAATAATTTTTTATCATTCTCATTCCTAGAATTTAGTTCACATACTTTGTAGCATATTCTTACCATGCTTAGCTACTTTCATCTAGTTCATTTTTAATTTAGTCATTCTATCACTTTGCCATTTGCCATAAAATCTCTGTCAAGTTTGATTGCTTTTGGTTGAGTCTTGTTAGTGTTAGTAATTTTTTATTGCATTTTTTAGTTTAATTCATAGTTAATCCCTTTTTGAATTTGTTGATATCTTTTACATTCATCAAGATATAATAGTAGTTCTTCTTGCAAGTATATCATGTCAAATCCACGCAGTAAGAAGACTGTCATTCCCGCCTCGAAGAAATGCAAAGGAGTAGCATCCTCCTCGGGTCCTACCTCCGAGATCAGGCACCCATTCCTCCAATTTCCATCGGGACCACGGAGGAGCTATTTCAAATATTAACCCGGGCCCTAGGTGTGGGTTGTTGCATTAACTGGGCCGCACTAGAACAAATCCAACTGGCTGACATAGTTTGGGCCCTTTGACAACTGACCCATGGTGGCTATTCTTTGAGATTGTCGAGCCAACGTACCTCATGCTTACACTCGAACTCTGTTCAACCTTCCACCTCCAAGTTGCTATGATAAAATTCGATGATCCTGGAATGGTCCAATTCCGTCTCGGTGATTTAGTCTTCCAATTGAGCGTACCTGAGTTCAGAGTCGCATTAGGACTATACAAGGAGGAGTTTATGGATAATGACGACTTCGCGAGCCTTCATTGCCACATCCACTACTCTCCTTCAAACTGTTGGAGGGCCCTCGTCCCTGCTTCGGCCACCTATGACCCGAGGCAGTCCAAGGCATTGGCTCTCACCCCATCCCTGCGATACCTACACGCGATCCTAGCTCACACCCTAATAGGACGGTGAGAGAGCATCGGTGTCGTCAATACTCACGACGCCTATTTCTTATGGATCATGGCGAATGGACACGTCTTTGACCTTACTTATTTCATCGCCATCACCATTCGCCATTAGATAAAGCGACACGGGAGGGAGTCATATCCATCGGCCCTTATGTGACTCACCTGGCATGATACTTCGGTCTCCTCAACATGGTGGCGCAAGCATCCTCCCTCACTCTCATGGGTCAAATGTCCCCAGGATATCCCGAGTATGCTGCATATGAGGATGATCGAGCGACGACGTGCATTTGATCCTCCTCAGTATCTCCTAGTCCAGTTAGCCAAGTAAGAGGTCCCAGAGAACATTGCCGATGATGTCCCTCCACCTCACGAGGATCTAGCCTCTCAGCCACCACCAATTCATCATCCAGTTCATGCAGCGGCTTCACTCTCTGACATCTCTGAGCGCCTCACTTGATTAGAACAACAATGTTTTCAGCGCTTTGATCACATTGATGCAACTCTACATCAGATTTGTAAACACCTTCACATCTCATTGCTGGCCCCACCTCGCGAACCATCTAGCGATGAAGATGTTTAAAGGCTTTTATTTATTATTTTTATGTTTTTACTTTTATCTTTTTAAAACTACTTTTTATTTTATTTTTCTCTAATTTTATTTTTACTACATCCTTAGGTTTTATAATTTTTATTAAACAATTTCTATTTTCGGCCATTTCTTTATGAGTAATCATGCTACTTTATATTTCCTAAAGAATTATTGATTTTATCGCAGTTATAAAGAGCTCCAAAGCTTATTATTACTTAGGAATTTGCAACTCCATTAGAAAAGGTTCTCCACGACTGCCATGTCCTACTCAACCACGACCATAGCTATCACCAGATATAATATTCTTTTGGCGCAGGACCTATGGACTAACGAACCTCTACCACCACCAAAGTATCCTCCTCCAATCTCACACTTGCCTTAGCTGACCATTCTCCATGAATACGATTCAAGGATTCCATTTAACATTCAGGAAGTTTCACTTCTCTCCCTATCTTATGATCTTATATATATATATTTTAGTAAATCTATCTTTGTACATTAAGAGCAATGTACATCATAAGTGTGGGGGGGTTATTCATATCATTATCAAAAAATCCTAAATTTTGCCTTATTCTCAAATAATATTCTCATATCATTATTAGAATAAATTTTGATTAATTTATGATTTTTATTGATATGTCTTGAATTAAAATATAGGCATTTATGCATCGACTATTTAAACTTTAAGGAATTAGAGAATCGAGCATGATAAGTTGATTTTTGAGAATTAAAATTTTTAGGTTGTTCCCCATGTTTAGGTATTATCTTGAGTTGAAATTCACATGTTTAACATCAAAAAGCCATAATTTTTGTGAGATCTTGAGCCTTTAGAGCATCTAATATTTCTTTCATGCTTACTTTTATTATTGCTATGAGTGCGTCAATATTGATTTGTTATTCTACAACTTACTTTGATTATGCATGTCAAGACCACACCATTGATTTGATATGTTGAGATGATAAAGGCACCTAGGTTTAACCCATTCACTCCATAAAAGCCTACCTCCATAATTAACCCTTAGTGAACCCCCTTGAGCCTAACAAGCCATTCATTGATTTACCCTCAATATCAACCCATAACCCATTGTTGTTGAAATCCCTTCAATTAATTTGATCCCTATTTTTTGTCGAGATTCGATTTGAATAAATTGCTTAGCTATGTTTTATTTTTAGCAAAGTTCTAAAATATTTGATTTGTTCTTAAAAAAAATGCATACATATTAGTAGTAACTTTTTGTTTTTGAGCTTAAGTATTTAATTCCATATCCCATGAAGAAAAGCTCAATTCTAGGATCTTCTAATTAGGAATGTAATTTATCAAATTTTAGTATTTTTCTAGTTAGGTAATTTTTCAATTCAATCTAGATTCTAAACTTTTCTTTCAAGCTTGTGACCACACCCCCTAACCAAAGCCACGCTACAACCCTCTAAAGACCTTTTAATTGATGAATCATCTCAATATATAGTGGTGGAGATTTGATTTTCACGTAAGCCTATGGTAATAACTTTTCATATTGACTGTTAAGTGCTAAATTTATTGTCCTTAAACACCTCGAGTGATTTGAGTGAATTTTTAGTGAGGATGTGAAACTCTGTGATATTTTGAATCAAAAGTGGTTACTTAGATGAGCGGAGACACCTATATTTTCTGATAAAATGCTCAACTTGGAATGTTTGGAACTTTGATGTCCTTCGAGTTGAATTTTCAATGTATGATTACTTATGGATTATTTTGAGATACTAATGATGAGAATTATAAGTTGAGAAGAATTTATTTTGATTGTGAGTTGAGGATTTTGCTTGAGGACAAGCAAATGCTTAAGTGTAGGGGTATTTGATAAGTCGTAATTTGTACATATTTTTATCCCATGCTTATCATATTTTTGGATGAATTATCATCAGATTCGTGGAATTTCAATGCTCCTAATCCTTTAATTTCATGTTTTATACTTAGGTAGGCATAGGAGACTAAAAAGAGCTAGAAACGAGCCAAAAATGAGAAAATGGGCCAACGTGGGAAATCAACACGGGTTGGACTTCCTTACACGGTTGGACTTCCTTACACGGGTAGACCACACGCCCGTGTCTATTCAACAGACTCGAACATGGGTTGAAGCACTTGCACATGAGTGTGTTACATGGGCGTGTCCCTGTCGAGCCCAAATCTAGTCCTATTTGGAAAAGGTCACTCTTGAGAGTTTAGAAGCATTCTAAAGCCTATATAAACACCCAGAGCTACCTGAAAGACACAAAGAGAGTAGGAAGTAAGGAATTACTCGAAGGAAGCCGATTGATCCATCTCAGAAGCCGGATTCACCTTCAAGACTGAAGATCTCCCTTCAATTCCCTTCAAGAGTCCTTAGGTTTTCTTTATGTTTTGTTATCATTATTCTTTAGAGATGTTTTCTTTCATAAATATGAACTAAACCCCTAAATACCTAAGGGGAATGAAACCTAAGACGGATCTTGTTATTAATATCTGAATTATATGATAAATATTTGATTTGTTCTTAATTATGTGTTCTTAATTCTTGCTTTGATATTCCAGGATATTAATTCAAGTGTTGATGTGCTTATTCAGAGTAGCAAAAGTCCCTGTCTAATAGTATATCTAACATAATTAAGCGGAGTTGAATGCACGCCTAGAGATAGGGTGACATAATTTTTTCGAATTAGGGTGAAACCTAATAAGGGAATCCACAGATCGAGTTAATGCAACACTAGCGGTTTTAATAGGAAAGAGATTTCAATTAATCAACCTAGGGTTAGACGTTGTTAGTCTCGAGAGAGATAATAATATAAATTAGGGGTTTCTACGGATCAGGTCAAATGAATAAATCGTCTAATTCAGAGTCAATAACAAGTGAAGTCTAGGTGGATATTTCCTTAGGTATTGTCTAAATCATTTAGTTTTCCCAAAAGTTATTTCCCCAATTCACTTTCTGTGCATTCTTAGTTTAGTAATTAGTTTAGATAAAACAAATCCCTTTATTTTTAGGCTAGATAATAAAAAGAAAGTTAATACTAGTACTTTTAGTTCCTTTGGGTTCGACATTCTAGTCTTGCCATAAGCTATACTACTGTTCGATAGGTGCACTTGCCTTTGTTGTGATAATAGTTAGTATTCAAGAACGGTCATTTATAAATTATAAAACTTATCACAATTTACATCAATCAAGCATGTAAAATGTGTTGATTTAGGGATGTATAGGCATATGTCTCATTAGAAAAATTTCAACTAAAGTTGACCAATTAGAAAAATACAAGGACTAAATCTAAAATTTCAATAAAATATAGGGACTAATAGAGAAATTTAACCGAATAAATTTTAAGTCAAACTGAATTAGTTCAAAATTATTACGTTGAAGATAAGGCTAAGTCTTACTTTATTACAAATTTCAGCTTATACAAGCAGTACGCACAAATAAGAAATGATGGAAACACCCACACTACGACATGCCGACTATACGCGAAGAATTTCTCACTAGTTTTATCAAGCATTTCTATCATTTAATAAAAATAGCAATTTAAATAGAGCTTCACTTAATCATCGAAGAAAAATAGCATTAAATCAATTACTTTGCAAAATAAATTTAGAATGCAAAGAATCACAAAATAATTTTAAAATATCAAGCAATTAAATTGACCACAAAATAAGTCGATCAAAATTCAATGGTCACAAATCGAATTTTCTAAGCATTTAATGCTTAGATGCGAGAAATCCTCGACGACCTTCACTTTCAACAATTCGCCTAACTCTTTGGCTTCAATAGAGAAAAACATACGAATTCATTAGAAACAACTATAAGTTATCAACTCCATGGCTATTAGTGTGGTTTTAATCTTTAAACAAAATTTAATTATTCCAATTAGTGAAATTAATTTGATTGTATATCTAGTTTAAACATATTTTCAATTTAATCATTATTCGAACACTAATTATCTTACACCATGTCTATATGTATCGACTAAAATAAATTAGCTTTAATATATAAAAATTAATCTAAACATAACTATGATTGAATTAATCTACCAAATCAATTTATAGCGATCCGAATTAAATAAACTTTAATATAAGCAAACTAATGTAAAATTTCCACCACATTTACCTTAGCCTCTCACAATTAATTAATTAGTCTAAATTTAACTCAAATCAAGTCATCTTCGGCTACACCAAATTCAATTTAATTATTTAATTAATCTAAATTTAACTCAAATCAAGTTCAATTTAATTATTTATATTTAGCCCAATTAGTATCCATTGGCTTGTACCGAGACTACACGCATAGTAAATGGCTAGTAATCGAATGGATTTAACTGTTATTGTTTGGGTTAGGAGTAAAATTTCAACTAAAGTTGACCAATTAGAAAAATAAAAGGACTAAATCTAAAATTTTGGTAAAGTATAGGGACTAATTGAGAAATTTAACCGAATAAATATTATGTCAAACTGAATTAGTTCAAAATTATTAGGTTGAAGATAAAGCTAAGTCTTCCTTTATTACAAATTTCAGCTTATACAAAACTATTTAATCTTGTAAATATTTTTTTCTTTTTTTTTTAATCTACACTAGTAAATTTATCTTTGTTAGTGTATAAGTGGGATTTTTATTTTATTTTATTTGGGTTTTCCAATTTTACTATAAGTTGAAAAACGATCTGAGAATCCTTGTAGGTATAGGAAAACTTAATTTTCAAACTCCAAAAGAAATAGGAATTCTCATGTTGGTGAGAATGGTTTATTTCACTTTTTATAGAGCTTCTGCTTCTTCTTCTCTGCCCTTTTCACTGCATTGTACGTAGTCAAGAAAAGAAGAAACGATGGGTTTAAAGGAAAATGATGAAGATCGGAGTCCCTTCCAGTGCTTGCTAGATGCGGCTGCCTTGGTAGAGAGGTTGGACGAAGAAACGATGAGACTGAAACTGAAACAAGGGTTGAACAAAATTGACGACAACAACTCGTCTGGCGTTGATACCCGACCCACAAACTATACAACTGTGAGAATATTTGGAACTGATGTTATAATTGCTGCCATCGACGAAGACGTGATTACGAACCAGCCTCCAGCTGGTTCTTCAAAGAAACGAAAAGAAAGGGTTGAGTCAAGTAGAGCAAAGCAGCCGATGCCGAAACAGAAAAGGAAAAAGCTCAAGCACGAGGCTACTTTTGGGGCTCAACCCTGTTTGCCCCAAAGGTTCAAAGAGATGATCAAATGCATGGATGGAAGCGACGAGAAACTAATTATACAAAAGGCACTCTACAAAACTGATTTGAGCAAGCACCACGGACGTCTCTCCATACCCATGAATCAAGTCGAGGTCGAGTTTCTTACAGATGAAGAGCTGAAACAAAGCAGCAAGGAGGGGATAGAAGCATTGGTGATTGAGCCATGTTTGAAAACCAGGGACATGAGTTTGAGAATATGGGACATGCCAAAGCCAACAGGCCGTTTCAGCTCCCTCTATGTCTTAGTAACTGGGTGGAAATCCGTGGTAGAAGGTAATGACTTGAAGGTAGGTGATGTGATTCAAGTGTGATCATTTCGGGTCAATTCCAAACTATGTCTTGCACTCGTAATTGTTCCTTGAACAAGGAAGACGAAGCTAGATTTCAGATTGGACTGGAGTTGTTCCAAATTCAAGGCGGTTGTAATTTTGTTTGACATTATTTCTTAATTTTTTGAATTTCTTGTATTGGAAACATCTATCCACCCATGCAACTCTTCTCTGTTTTTCTTTATATTTTCAATCTAATTTACCTAGAAATATTCTGCTGCAGTTGTTTGTTGACAAAAAAAAATCAATAAAACAAAATATTTCTTTAACAATATTTGGCATGTTGATTTAGGGATGTATAGGCATATGTCTCATTATTTTGTACATGACACAAATAGGAAATATATATACATATGTAATTCAATGGCACAACACAAAGATAATTCAATGTCCCTTTGTACGCCGTCCGAATCGTTGAAGAATCAATTAGGTTGCTCAAATCTTGGCAGGCTGTTGATCTCTTCAGCTCTGGTACACCTGAAATGCCATTTTTCTGCAGCTATCAATGGATAACTATTAATATTTTTAAACTTTTATGAAATTAAGGAACAGGAACTCCTACTCTTTATTTGGAACTTTTAGGATTTTAACACTTGAAAGTACAAATCTGCAAACTAAACATAGTGTATCTGAACAAGAGATTGAATATCGAAAGATGAACCATTTTTTTGTGGATCATTTCTCATGCATACACATCCAAACATCCGTAGTAAGGAAAGGCACATATATAACAGAGACAAATGACTATCATCGGATTTTCTTGCAATCGAGATATCAGGAAGCACTACAAAGCTCAATGATACTTGAGGCCAGTTGTCATAGCCGATACAATGCCATTGCTGCTTCACCATCTTCAGCCTTTTTTTTTTTTTGGTCTTTTAGAGGTCAACGATTGTTGGCTTTTAAGACCCCATGGATTGGATCTCTGGCTTGAGAGATGACTGTGCAATGGTGTCTTTTGTTTGGTCAAATTATATATATGGCCTTGTACTATTGCATTTTCTGTAGCATACTATGACGTTTTTAGGGGAAAATTAGGCGAATATGCCAATTTTCGAAAAAAAAAATTAAGGAGTTCGGCCAATTTTTTAGAAAATTTTGGATACAAGTCGATTTCGCAGAGCGACGTTGTCACGTAACTAAACCAGAACCCTAGATCATCTTTTGCCTCATTGTCGTTGGTGGTTAGAAGCCATGACTTGGGCAAGTTGTTGACCAGTAGCCTTTGCAGCAACGTTTTTAAGAAACCATTGGTTTCACTATGTTTAACATGCGGTTGAGGATGTGTCGAAGATGATGATCTTGTTTCACCAAATCTTGAACACATTGGTGATCAAGTTGTATTTCTTTTTAGTTGTACACTAACTATCCTACACTATCTCTACATGTATCAACTCAAATAAATTAGCTTTAATATATGCAAATTAATCTAAATATAACTCAAATTAAATTAATTTATCAAATCAATTTGCAATGATTCAATTAAATAAACTTTAATATAAGCAAATTAATGTGAAAATTCCACCATATTTAACTTAGCCTCTCACAATTAATTAATTTAAATTTAACTCAACAAGTTATCTTCAACTACACCAATTTCAATTTAATTATTTCTATTTAGCCCAATTATTATCGATATGCTTATACTAATTTACCTAAACCGTCAAATTAAAAGTTAGACTAATTTAAAATTAAGCTACCTGAATTCTAGTCAATTAATTCTAAACAAATTTTAGCTATTTAATTAATTTTAAGAATCTACGGATACATCAAATTTTAATCAAATTAACTGATGGAACAGAACTTCATAACTCCACCACTAACCAGTTAATCCGAAACAAGAATTAACCTTAAATCTAGTAGCCAGTCACAATAACATTAAAAATTGCAGCAACTAAACCGATTTTAATGGCCCCTTACTTGAAACGACTAACAACAACAATATATAGGAGTAATGATCAGCAATTGGCAGCATCTTAGAGCAGCAATTTTGGAGATAATTAACCGCAATAACTGAGGTGGTGAAGGCAGCAAAATTAATGAAATAGCTAGCAGAAATGGCAGCAACTTGAAGTGCGACACAGCAGCAAAATTGAGGCGATAAGCAGCATATCGAATCAGTAAAATTGGAGCACCAAACGGAATCAAAGATGAAGCCAAAGAGCATTGAAGGAAAGCAGCTTACTGGATGGCATAAAGAGCTGCTATTTGGGTGAAATTACAGCAGAGGCTTCGATGTTTTGCAGTACAAATTTCCTAATTCGTACAATTCCATGAAGTTATTTTTAATAGCGAATTGCAATTTTTTTTCAATTTCAATAAACAAAATCCTCAATTCATTTTAAACATTTCGAGTATAACATAACTAGCTTTAGAAACAATCTAAATATTTCATATAGCATTTCACAATAAACATCATTAACAATTTATCAATTTTCTAGAAGGCATCAATAAGAATTCATATATTAAAATTACTCGAGTAACACATGATGGAAATACATTCAGACACACAAGTGCCCAAGCAAACACTAAACGGTCGATGAAAATGGTGCAATCGTCAATAATGACAACTGTATGGGGCCAAATCTGTCCGGTCCAAACAAAAAAAAAGTAAATAAAGTCCATTTACAAAAAAAAAACATACTAGCCCAAATTACAAGCCCAAACCTAACCCAAATCTACTCAAGCCCAAACCAATACCAAACCTTAAAAGGCCCAAAACATAAAAAATAACAAAAACCCTAGTCTCCCTAAGGCCATCCGTGCACAGCAACCTCCGCCTTGTCAGTGAGCTTGTCGCCCAAAGGTTGACGCCTCGTCTGCCCCTTTCACCGAAATGGCAAGGCGCGGCTCCCTAGCGCCATTGACCTTGCAATGGATACCTGCAAAGAAAAAGAAACGAGATAGGTGACAGAAATAATAGAAACAACGGAAAAAAAGAAAAAGAAATATATATATATATATATATGTAATCGGTTATAAAATCCATAACATTGAGGAGTATTTTTACGAGATTTTGAAATAAAAGAGAACAAAGAAAACAAAAGGTAGCTTATTTTTCTCATTTTTTATTTTTTTAAAAAACATAATAAAGAAAAATATAAGACCCTTTTACCTGTCGTTTCGCCTTTTGCTCGCCCTCGTCGGAGACCATCTCTGGCCCTGAATATCTTAGAGCCCACTAGGGTTCTGCCAAGGGTTCAATGAGCGCGCAAGGCTAAGAGTTGTGTTTTCTTTTTTTCTTTTTTTTTTAATTTAATTTTTCCCTTCTTTCTAATTTTTAGAAGGCATTAGCCTTCAGATTTGGCTCCTAAGGGATTAAATAGGGCTAAAAAATGATTTTTTTTAACTCCACCACCGGGAACGATTTATAGTCGCCGCCTCGATTACCATGATGCCGGTGGCCATGTCGGGGCGACGACAACCCTATGACCTGACTTAGAGACGCGTTCAAAGAAAAAAAGGGAAAGAAGAGAACTTTAAAAAAAAACGTAGGAAAGAAGTACGACCCAAAACAACATCGTTTTGAAATACAACCCGAATCTCCCCTAGGATCAGCGTGTTTTGCATCGAGGGGATAATTTCCATTTCGGTCCCTCCGCTTTTTTGCATCTTTCTAGTTTTGTCCTATTTCACCTTTATTTGTTTTATTTTTATCCTTTTATTTTATTCTTGTACAATTTAGTCCCTTGACCCACTGTTGACCCTTTGAGGGAAGGACACTTGTAATATGGGTGGGATAATACCCCTTTCGGTCCCTTTTCATTTTCGCATTTCAATTTTGTCCTTTATATCCCTTTTTTTTTTATTTAGGCATCAGATTTTTTTGGACTTCCAATTTAGTCCTTTATTCCCCTTTCTTTATTTATTTTTTAACTTATGCTTTAAGTTTCGCTTAAATTTCAATTTAATCCCTTATTTGGTTAGCTTTGCCTCTTTATTTACTACATCATTTATTAGCACTTAAAATTTATACATTTTATTTTATCAATTTACTATATCACTTATTATACATTTTATTTTTATTTTATCCTTGTTATCCTTGTTATTATTTTATTTATTCATATTAGTACTATGATAGTAATCATGACATGATTATCGCTATTACAACTATAAATTGATGCTTTTTATTATCATTATAGTTGCATTGATATTACTCACTAGCATAGCATTTCTTCTGCTTTTTATCTTCTTATGTTTCTTCATCTATTTATTTATTTATTCATTCGTTTATTTATCATTTTAACGTCATCATTTCATTTTACCTACTACCATTTTACTTCATTTTGCCAATCACCATGCCATTTATCATGTTAAAATATATTTATCCATTTTATTACTACACCTAAACATATTAAAAAATATATCGTCTTAAAAAGTTACATTCGTTCTACCTAACATATAGGAAATATTTAAAACCGAGGCAATGTTCATTATTTTTGGGATTCAAGGAGTCGTGCTCCTAACTTACGGAATATGATATCTTCTTAGAACCAAAATAACCGAATATCCTATTTAAATTAAAACAAGATTAAAGTAAGGATCAAATGGTGATTATTCTTGTTTTTGAGGATTCAAAGCATCGTGTCCTAACTTATGGGGCATCACCTTTTCTTCTCTACTAACTAGAAATAAGACCTTTTTGTAAAATTTAATTTAGTTAGGTGATTTTAATTAAAAAGAACATCATACAAAGAGGGCTCATGTTTTAATTTGGAATATCAATTTTCGACATCAAAACATCAAGTAATCAACTAGGTACCAATTTTGGATTTTTGTCTTGCAAACCATCAAACTAAACAAATTGTTGTACTATCTGAATAGTGTTCAACTACAGTTTGAAATTATTTGCAGTAATAGTAGGTCTCACAATACTCGATTCAGCCCCAGTTAGAGTGGGCTTGGCATAATTGACCATAGTACGAGGAACGGGATTTGGCTTTGCAGGATTTGCAGCAATCGCAGGAGGCAGCTGATTATTCTGATTATCACCCATCTCCTCAATAATAATAACATCCTCTTGATTGTCTACTATACTCTGTCGACTCTGCCTTGCTTCTCTACGGTTTCTGCACACTGTACTTTCAATTTCTATGTCAAACAGTAATGGTCCCGACGGGTTTCTTCTAGTCATAAACTAAAGGAACCTGCCATAAGCAAATAAAAGAAAAACTAGAAAACAAAAATTAAACTAAAAAAAAAATAAAATGCAACAAAAATAAATGGCCAAATTAATAAAAATAAAATGTTCCTAATATTTTAGTCCCCAGCAACGGTGCCAAAAACTCGATGGTCACTAAACTAACTATAATTAGGAAAAAGGCAAGCGCACCTATTGAACAATAGTGTAGCTATGGTGAGTAAGGAATATCGTATCCACGAGGATTAAAAGTACTAGTAATTACTGTTTTCCTACTATTTAGCCGACAAATTGAAGTGATTGTTTTTAATCTAAATTTACTAATCTAATTTAACTACGAACACAACGAATAATGAAATGGGAAAATAATCGAAGATAACCAATGAGAAAGACCATATCCAGGAAAAAATCCACCTAGACTTCACCTATTATTTTGAATCTAAATTAAACAATTTATTCACTTATGTCTTGATCCGTAGAAATCCCTAAATTACGTTAATATCTCTTTCGAGACTAAAAACAACTTACAGTAGGTTGATTAATTGAAATCTCTTTCTAATTAAAACCCCTATTTTCGCATTAACTCGATCTATGGATTCCTCTATCAGATTTGACTCTAATCCGGTAGATTTATGTCGTCCTATTTTTAGGATTGCATGCAACTCCACTCAATTATGTTAGATTTACTCTTAAATAAGGACTTTTGCTCTGCCAAAATAAGCACATTAAACATGAATTAATATCCTAAAAATATTAAAACACGAAATAGACATACATAAATGAGAAGAAGAATCAAGTATTTATGACAGAAAAATAGAAATTAAATAATAAGATTCATCATAGGTTTTATCCTCCCTAGGTATCTAGGGCATTTAGATTATAATCCTGAATAGAAACATCTCAAAGTTAAGATAACAACAAGACAAAAAGAAACTCAATAAAACTTCGGAGGAAATTAAATGGAGATCTATGATCTTGAAGGAGATCCACTTCCGAGTTGATTCTGATGGCGTTCTTCGAGTGTTATATTCAATCTTCTCTTAGTGCCCCCTTAGATCTTCTTCTAATTGGTATTTATAGACTTCAGAATGCTCTCAAAAAAGCCTAAAAATTAGGTTTTTCCACGTATTTGGGAAGAATGGTGCGATATCGACACGAGCTGGCACATGGGCGTGTGGCCAGCCCGTGTGGAAATGTTCAGGCTGTGTGGATCTTGAAAACAACTCTTTTTTTCGAGTTTTGGCTTATTTTTCGGTCATTTCACTCCTCTATGCTCACCTAAGTATAGAAATATGAATTTAAAGGATTAGGAGCTTCAAGTTCACTAATTTGTACAATTAATCATCCAAAAACGCGTTAAGAATAGGATTAAAATATGTTACTTTTATAGCTTATCAATCTAGTTTAAACATATTTTCAATTTAATCATTATTCAAGCACTAATGATCCTACACCATGTCTACATGTATCGACTCAAATAAATAGGCTTTAATATATGCAAATTAATCTAAACATAACTCCAACTAAATCAATTTATAGCGATCCGAATTAAATAAACTTTAATATAAGCAAAATAATGTAAAATTTCCACCACATTTACCTTAGCCTCTCACAATTAATTAATTAATCTAAATTTAACTCAAATCAAGTCATCTTCGGCTACACCAAATTCAATTTAGTTATTTAATAAATCTAAATTTAACTCAAATCAAGTTCAATTGAATTATTTCTATTTAGGCCAATTAGTATCCATAGGCTTCTACCGAGACTACATGCATAGTAAATGGCTAGTACTCGAACGGATTTAACCGTTATTGTTTGGGTTAGGAGTAGAATTTCAACTAAAATTGACCAACTAGAAAAATACAAGGACTAAGTCTAAAATTTTGGTAAAGTACAGGGACTAATTGAGAAATTTAACCGAGTAAATATTAAGTCAAACTGAATTAGTTCAAAATTATTACGTTGAATATAAGGCTAAGTCTTCCTTTATTACAAAATTCAGCTTATACAAAACTATTTAATCTTGTAAATATCTTGCCTTTTTTTTTAATCTACACCAATAAATTTATCTTAGTTAGTGTATGTGGGATTTTTATTTTATTTTATTTGGGTTTTCCAATTTTATTATAAGTTGAAAAACGATCTGAGAATCCTTGTAGGTATAGGAAAACTTAATTTTCAAACTCCAAAAGAAATAGGAATTCTCATGTTGGTGAGAATGGTTTATTTCACTTTTATAGAGCTTCGCTTCTTCTTCTCTGCCCTTTTCACTTTGCATTGTACGTACTCAAGAAAAGAAGAAACGATGGGTTTAAAGGAAAATGATGAAGATCGAGTCCCTTCCAAAGCTTGCTAGATGCGGCTACCTTGGTAGGGAGGTTGGACGAAGAAACGATGAGACTGAAATCAAACAAGGGTTGAACAAAATTGACGATAACAACTCGTCAGGCGTTGATACCCGACCCACAAACTATACAATTGTGAGAATATTTGGGCCGATGTTATAATTGCTGCCATCGACGAATACGTGATTACGAACCACCTCCACTTGTTCTTCAAAGAAACGAAAAGAAAGGGTTGAGTCAAGTAGAGCAAAGCAAACGATGCCAAACGAAAAAGGAAAAAGCTCAAGCACGAGGCTACTTTTGGGGCTCAACCTGTTTGCCCCAAAGGTTCAAAGAGATGATCAAATGCATGGATGGAAGCGAGGATAAACTAATTATACAAAAGGCACTCTACAAAACCGATTTGAGCAAGCACCACGGACGTCTCTCCATACCCATGAATCAAGTCGAGGTCGAGTTTCTTATAGATGAAGAGCTAAAACAAAGCACAAGGAGGGATAGAAGCATTGGTGATTGAGCCATGTTTGAAAACCGAGGACATGAGTTTGAGAATATGGGACATGCCAAAGCCAACAGCGATTTCAAATCAAATCTATGTCTTAGTAACTGGATGGAAATCGGTGGTAGAAGGTAATGACTTGAAGGTAGGTGATGTGATTCAAGTGTGGTCATTTCGGGTCAATTCCAAACTATGTTTTGCACTCGTAATTATTCCTTGAACAAGGAAGACGAAGCTAGATTTTAGATTGGACTGGAGTTGTCCCAAATTCAAGGCGGCTGTAATTTTAATTGCCATTATGATATACATGTTTTCATTGGAAAACAATATCAACGGAGGAATAGGAATTAGAATTCTACATTTATTTAATTTCTTTGGGAGTTTTAGTTTTACTAGGTTTTTTATTTCCTTATAAACTTTAAATTAGGAATTCTATTAGGACTTTAAATTAGGAATTAGATTAGATTTTCCTTTGTAATTAACGACCTATAAAAAGGCCGCCAATATGAAATAAAAGGGGTTTATTTTTTATCACAAACGTTAGTTTGGGAAGGGGTTCGATCAAAGACGAATCGCCTTTGAGTAACTATAGGTCGAAGCAAGGATACTTTCTCGTCTAGACACGTGACTAGATCTTACACCAAGGCGCATAACAACTTGGTATCGAGTCGATTG
Organism: Gossypium arboreum; assembly: GCF_025698485.1. Taxonomy (NCBI): domain Eukaryota; kingdom Viridiplantae; phylum Streptophyta; class Magnoliopsida; order Malvales; family Malvaceae; genus Gossypium; species Gossypium arboreum. The sequence goes on from NC_069081.1 coordinate 8,537,062, forward strand.
TCATGGGTGACGAAAAAACTTTGACACCAAGTGGAGGCATTTATGGAACAAATGGCTACAAGGCAACAAGCATTAGAGGAGCAGATGGCGATTTTATCTCTTCGGTCCAAAAGACAACGAAGAGAATTTAGAAAAAATAACGAAGAACAAGGCGGAAGGAGGCGGAAAAGAAATTGATTCACAACACGGTGGGGCATGGTGCCAAGATACTCCAAGATGGAATTTCCCACTTATGATGGTGTTGGTGATCCTTTAGGATGGTTAAAAGATGCGAAAATTTTTTTGGCAATCAGCGGACCAACGAAGAAGACAAAGTCGGCTTAGCTTCATTCCATCTCTTAGGAGAAGCACAATTGTGGTTTGATCAAATCGAGGAAGAGGAGGCAAATTTGGATTGGGAGCATTTTAGAGAGTGTTGTCATGTCAGGTTTGGGCCACCTATGAGTAATAACCCTTAGGGAACTTGCAAACTTGAGACAAACGGGACGGTGAAGAATATCAACGTCAATTTCAATCACTACTGGCTAGGACTACTGATCTTAAACCTCGACAACAAGTAAACCTTTTTACTACCGGATTAGTAGAGGAACTTAGAATTGATATCGAGATGCAACAACCAGGAAACCTTGGAGTTGCAATGAATATGGTTCGAGCTTTGGAACGGAAACAAAAAGTCTCTTCCAAGATGTTATCTCAAACCAATCTAAACTGGTCAGCTTCCCAAAACACTGGCAGCAATTCCATTATTCCAACAACTAAGAGCTTTGCAAAGGGAGGAGGACAAACAACGAAACCAATGGGGAATAACAACAAAATAGGTTCTTCCGCACCATTTATCAAAAGATTGACACGAGCAGAGATGGCGGAGAGAAGGGCTAAGGGATTGTATTATAATTGTGACGAGTCTTACTCCATGGGCACAAATGTAAAAGGCTATTTTGGATAGAAGTACCAGATATTGAAGATGAGCAAGATGATGAGGTAGATGATCTTGAAATTTCCTTACATGCCATTAGAGGAACTTGCAATTCATCTACTATGCAACTACCAGCAAAGGTGTCAGGAAAAACAGTGTTAGTTCTCGTTGATTCAGGCAGTACACATAACTTTCTACGCGAAGGTCTAGTGCCAAGATTGGGACTGAAAATACAAAAGAAAAGGGGGTTGCAAGTATGTGTGGCAAACAGAGAACGGGTTTCTAGCATTGGCATTTGTAAATCAGTACAGTTCGTTGTGGCCAATGACAACTTTCAAGCTGATTTTTATACAATACCATTAGAAGGGTTTGATATGATTTTGGGGGTTAAATGGTTGTGTACCCTTGGTCCAATTTTATGGGATTTCAGCTCCTTAATTATGCAATTTGCAGTAAACAAGAAGAAGATACTCTAGCAAGGGCAGCACCTAGAGGAAGTTTCACGACTCAGCTTGATACAGGGACAGGATTTAACTAATATAGTATTAGATAAACTACTTGTAGAATTTGCGCATTTATTCCAAGAACCGTCTGGGTTACCTCCTAACCACAAATGTAACCATCGTATAACTCTCAAACCAGGAACGGGACCAATTGTAGTCAGGCCTTATCGATATCCACATTTTCAAAAGGATGAGATTGAGAAGCAGTGTGACCAAATGTTACAACAAGGAATCATTCGACCCAGTAGATCACCATTCTCTTCTCCAGTACTATTAGTAAAGAAGCATGACGGGTCATGGCGTTTTTGCATCGATTATCGAGAGCTTAATGCTTGCACTGTTAAAGACAAATATCCGATTCCTGTCGTGGATGAATTGTTGGACGAACTTCATGGGGCAAAATATTTTACAAAATTGGATTTACGATCGGGATATTTTCAAATTAGAATGGCAACTATTGATGTGGAAAAGACAGCCTTCCGAACAAACCATGGACACTTTGAGTTTCTTGTCATGCCATTCGGGCTTACCAATGCCCCTTCCACATTTCAGAGTTTGATGAATGACATTTTTCGCCCTTACTTGCGTAAGTTTGTTTTAGTCTTCTTTGATGACATATTAATTTATAGCAAAACATGGACTGAACATATGCATCATGTAAGATTAGTTTTTGAACTCTTGCGGGATAATATGTTGTTCTTAAAGAAATCCGAGTGTTTCTTTGGAGAGTCTCAGGTAACCTACCTCGGTCATGTCATCCATGGTGAAGGGGTCGAGGTTGATCACACTAAAATTAAAGATGTCGCCGATTGGCCAACTCCTAAAACTACCAAGGCTCTACGAGGCTTTCTTGGGTTGGCAGGATATTACAGAAAATTCATCAAGAATTATGGACAAGTGGCTGCACCCTTAACATCTCTTCTAAAGAAAAATGCCTTCAACTGGACTAAGGAAGCTGATGTTGCTTTCACCCAATTAAAAACTTCTCTTTCAGCAGCCCCAGTTTTGCAATTACCCAACTTTGTGGAGGAATTTGTGGTTGAATGTGATGCTTCGGACAGCGGGTTTGGAGCTGTACTACAGCAAAAGGGACACCCCATTGCCTTTTTCAGTTGCAAGATTGTAGATCGACACCTTATGTTGGCTGCCAACGAACGTGAATTAATTGGTTTGGCAAAGGCAGTGACTCATTGGCGACGCATTTCCTCATCCGTACTGATCACTTCAGTCTTAAGTATTTGTTAGACCAACGACTTACGACATCTCCACAACAACATTGGATCGACAAGCTAATGGGGTTTGATTTAGAGTGGAATATAAAGCGGGGAAGTTGAGCAGTATGCAGATGCTTTATCTAGAAAAGACGAAGACTTACCACACCTCATGACTGTTTCATTCCCTCAAGTTGAAATTCTTAAAGCCATCAGACGAGTAATAGAAGCTTCCCCAGAATTATCACAACTCCAGCAAAGAATTCTACAAGGAGAGTTGGGGCCCGATTAGGTTGCACAAGATGGGTTGATTTTCTTCAAAGGGAGGTTGTACCTTTTACCTACCTCACCAATTATTCCCACTCTTATCTCCTCTATACATGCTATGGCACATGAAGGGGAATTGAAAACATTGCATCGTCTTCGCCAAGATTTTTTTTGGAAAGGAATGAAGCTTGCAACCTCAGAATTTGTGCAACATTGTTTAGTATACCAATGCCACAAATGGCAAAATTTACAGCCCGCAGGTTTACTTCAACCTCTTCCAATACCACAACATGTTTGGGCTGATATTTCTATGGATTTCGTGGAGAGTCTACCCAAAGTAAAAGGGAAATCGGTACTTATGGTGGTTGTGGATAGACTATCGAAGTACGCTCATTTTTTACCTTTGTCCCATCCATTTACTGCTATATCTGTTGCTACCGTCTTTTTTGCAGAGGTATTCCGACTTCATGGCTTGCCTGAATCCATAGTTTCGCATCGTGATAAAGTTTTCCTCACTTTGTTTTGGAAGGATTATTTCGTCAAAGTGGTTCTAAGCTCGCTTTTTCCTCAGCATGCCATCCCCAATCTGATGGTCAGACAGAGGTAGTTAACCGAACAATAGAAATGTACCTACGATGCCTCTCTAGTGATCGTCCACAACAGTGGGTCGATTGGGTTCCATGGGCTGAGTATTGCTACAACACCTCATATCACACTGCCCTAAAGGCCACTCCCTTCCAATTAGTATACGGTAGGGATCCACCTCGACTTCTCTCCTATTCAGCTGGTTCTACAAGGATTGAAGCTGTGGATAAGGCTCTACAAGATAGGGATGCACTTTTACACAATGCTCGGGATAGACTCTTGCAAGCTCAGCAATGAATGAAAGCCACTTATGATTTGGGGCACAGAGAGTTGAATTTTAAAGTCGGAGATTGGGTTTGGTTACGGCTTCAACAGTATCGACAATTGACGATAACTAAACAGAAGCATCACAAGTTATTGCCAAAATATTTTGGTCCTTTTAAAGTCTTGAACAAAATAGGATCAGTGGCCTATCAGCTTGAATTACCTACAGGCAGCAGAATACATGATGTATTTCATGTTTCTTTCCTCAAAGAATACACGGGACCTCAACCAGATGCGGTTGGAGACTTGCCCTTAGTATATGATGGCAAGGCCTTGCCTACTCCACAAGCTATTATTAATACCAGGCTTAATCGGGGTCGGCGGGAACTATTAGTGCAATGGGCAGGATGCCCTCAAGAAGATGCCACTTGGGAACCAATTGATAATTTTCGAGCAGCTTATCCTGAATTTGAGCTTGAGGACAAGCTCAACTCCGAGAGGGGGAGTAATGATATAGATGTTTTCATTGGAAAACAATATCAACGGAGGAATAGGAATTAGAATTCTACATTTATTTAATTTCTTTGGGAGTTTTAGTTTTACTAGGCTTTTTATTTCCTTATAAACTTTAAATTAGGAATTCTATTAGGACTTTAAATTAGGAATTAGATTAGATTTTCCTTTGTAATTAACACCTATAAAAAGGCGCCAATATGAAATAAAAGGGGTTTATTTTTATCACAAACGTTAGTTTGGGAAGAGGGTTCAGTCAAAGACGAATCTGCCTTTGAGTAACCATAGGTCGAAGCAAGGATACTTTCTCGTCAAGACCTGTGACTAGATCTTACGCCAAGGCGCATAACACATTATTTCTTAATTTTTTGAATTTCTTGTATTGGAAACATCTATCAATCCATGCAACTCTTCTCTTTTTTTCCTTTATATTTTCAATCTAATTTACCTAGAAATATTCTGCTGCAGTTGTTTGTTGACAAAAAAAAATCAATAAAACAAAATATTTCTTTAACAATATTTGGCATGTAAAATGTGTTGATTTAGGGATGTATAAGCAGATGTCTCATTATTTTGTACAAGATACAATTAGGAAATGTATATACATATGTAATTCAATGGCACAACACAAAGATAATTCAATGTATATACATATCGTTGGAGAATCAATTAGGTTGCTGAAATCTTGGCAGGCAGTTGATCTCTTCAGCTCTGGTACACCTGAAATGCCATTTTTCTGCAGCTATCAATAGATAACTATTAATATTTTTAACTTTTATGAAATTAAGGAACAGGAACTCCTACTCTTTATTTGGAACTTTTAGTATTTTTACACTTGAAAGTTCAAATCTGAAAACTAAACATAATGCATCTGAACAAGAGATTGAATATCGAAAGATGAACCATTTTTTTGTGGATCATTTCTCATGCATACACATCCAAACATCCGTAGTCAGGAAAGGCACATATGTAACAGATAAAAAAATGCCTATCATTGGATGTTCTTGCAATCGAGATATCAGGAAGCACTACAAAGCTCAATGATACTTGAGGCCACCGGTCATAGCTGATACAATGCCATTGCTGCTTCACCATCTTCATCTTTTTTTATTCCTTTTTTTTTGTCTTTTAGAGGTCAACGATTGTTGGCTTTTAAGACCCCATGGATTGGATCTATGGCTTGAGAGATGACTGTGCAATGGTGTCTTTTGTTTGGTCAAATTATATATATGGCCTTGTACTATTGCATTTTCTGTAGTATACTATGACGTTTTTAGGGAAAAATTAGGTGAATATGCCAATTTTCGAAAAAAAATTACGGAGTTCGGCCAATTTTTTAGAAAATTTGGGATACAAGCCGATTTCGCAGAGCGACGTTGTCACGTAACCAAACCAGAACCTTAGATCGTCTTTTGCCTCATTGTCGCCGGTGGTTAGAAGCCATGACTTGGGCAAGTCATTGACCGGTGGCCTTTGCAGCAACATTTTTAAGAAATCATTGGTTTCACTATGTTTAACATGCGGTTGAGGATGTGTCGAAGATGATGATCTCGTTTCACCAAATCTTGAACACGTTGGTGATCAAGTTGTATTTCTTTTTAGTTGAACACTAACTATCCTACACTATCTCTACATGTATCAACTCAAATAAATTAGCTTTAATATATGCAAATTAATCTAAACATAACTCAAATTAAATTAATTTATCAAATCAATTTGCAATGATTCAAATTAAATAAACTTTAATATAAGCAAATTAATGTAAAAATTCCACCACGTTTAACTTAGCCTCTCACAACTAATTAATTTAAATTTAACTCAACAAGTTATCTTCAGCTACACCAATTTCAATTTAATTATTTCTATTTAGCCCAATTATTATCGATATGCTTATACTAATTTACCTAAACCATCAAATTAAAAGTTAGACTAATTTAACAGAGAACAAAGAAAACAAAAGGTAGCTTATTTTTCTTATTTTTAAAAAAACATAATAAATAAAAAATATAAGACCCTTTTACCTGTCGTTTCGCCTTTTGTCACCGTCGGAGACCATCTCCGGCCCCGAATATCTCAGAGCCCACTAGGGTTCTACCAAGGGTTCAATGAGCGCGCAAGGCTGAGAGTTGTGTTTTTTTTTTTAAATTTAATTTTTTTATTTTTGAATTTTAGAAGGCATTAGCCTTCATATTTGGCTCCTAAGGGAATAAATAGGGCTAAAAAGTGATTTTTTTTGTAACTCCGGCCACCGGAGGTGACGACCGCCATCGTCGATGACCGATGGCCATGTCGAGGCAACGACGGCCCTGTGGCCTGACTTAAGGACACGATTAAAGAAAAAAATGGAAAGATGAGAATTTTTTTTTAAAAAAACGTAGGAGAGAAGTGAAATTTTTCAAAAAAATTTGGCGTTATAATGTAACAGCCCGATTTAGACCCTAGTCAGAATAGTGGTTTCGGGACGACAAATTTGAGTTAGAAATTTTTTTTAAATATTATTTTCCGTGTTTATAGTATGTGTTTAAGTATGTGTGAACGTATGAAAATTATATCATTTGTGTGCTTAATTTGCAGAAAGGACCTAATCGCGTAAAATGTAAAAGTAACCTTCTATTTGTTAAAGTGCTTAATTGTTATGTCTCTTTAAATGGGAGGTACTTATGTTGTTATTTGACCATTGAACTTGTGAGTGGACATTAATGGCCTTCATATAATGGTTTATTAATGTTTTAATGCAAGGGTAAAATAGTAAAATGTATATTAATGTTAATTAAATTTAAACAAAACATGAAATTAGTCCATTAATGTTTGTTCTTGCTGAAAATATCAAAGAAACAGCTTGCTAAGGTTTCGACACTCATCTTGGCTAATTAGGTATGTGAAATCGTGTAAGACCACGTCTGGGACGTTGGCATCGATTTGGTTTTTACGTGTAAGACCATATCTAGGACGTTGGCATCGTATTTGATTTCGTGTAAGACCCTGTCTGAGACAGTGGCATTGATATTTGATTATATGTAAGACCACGTCTAGGATGTCGGCATTGTATGAGCTTTTCGAGCTATCCATTTATCCTTATGATTCCGAACGGTTCAACGAGCATTTCGAGAAACAAATGAATATATTAGATGTGTATACGATTCAGGTATGTTCGAAATGTATACTATGTTTGAGTATAAAAGGTAAGTTATGTACAAGTGATGATATGTGATATAAGTATGAGAAAATATGCTATATGTGTCAATGAATTGGGAATATGTGAAATGCTTATGAATTATGTGGTTCGAGATAGTTTTTGGCTATGGAGTATATGTAATTTGATGATGCTTACATGTTTTGAATGATAAGTTTATTTGTATATGGCTTACTAAGCTTTTAAAATCTTACTTTGTGTGTTTTTAAACTATTTTATAGATATCGAAGCTACTGATAAACCATAATGTATACATATTTTTATCCCATGCTTGGCATATTTATGGATGATTTATCATTAGTTTTATTGAATTCGATGCTCCTAATCCTTTAATTTCATGTTTTATACTCAGGAGAGCATAGGAAAGTGAAAAGAGCAATAAACAAGCCAAAAACGGACAAAATAAGCTGATTTCAATGTTCCACGCGGCCTAAGCACTTCTACACGGGTAATCCACATGCCCATGTGTCATGGCCGTGGTGACTTCAACCAACTCAGAATTTCACATGGTCTGAGCACCCTCACACGGGCGTGTCACACGGTCGTGTCCCTATCGAGCCCAAGTCTAATTCTATTCGAAAAAGGCTAATTTTGGGCATTCCAAAGTCTATATAAACACCTTAGAAGAGGATCAAAAGGGGGCACAGAGAAGAGCAGGCAAAAAATACTCAAAGACAGCCATTGGAATCAGCTCAGAAGTAGGATTGACTTCAAGACTGAAGATCTCCATTCAAGTTCTACCGAAGTTTTTAGGTTTCTTTATGTTTTGTTGTTTTCCCAATTTTGAGATGTTTTCCTCCATCATTATGAACTACATTCCCTAAATACCTAGGGAAGATGAAACTTAAGACAAATCTTATTATCTTTTGAATTATTTGATAAATACTTGTTCTTATTCTTAATTATGTGTTCTTAATTTTTGTTTTAATATTTCAGGATATTAATTCAAGTCCGATGTGCTTATTTAGTAGAGCAAAAGTCACTGTTTAAGAGTAGATCTAGCATAATTAAGCGGAGTTGATTGTAATCCTAGAGATAGGACAACATAAATCGGACGGATTAGAGTCAAATCTAATAAGGGAATCCATAGATCAAGTTAATGCGACAATATGGGTTTTAATTAGAAAGAGATTTCAATTAATCAACCTAGAGTCAGTTGTTTTTAGCCTCAAGAGAGATATTAACATTAACTAGGGATTTCTACGGATTAAGTCAAGTGAATAAATCATCTAGTTCAGAAGTAGTAAGTGAAGTCTAGATGGATTCTTCCTTGGGTATTGTCTTCGCCATCAGTTTTCCAAAAGTATTTTCCAACTTTTATCTCTGTCGTGTTCTTAGTTAATTAAATAGTTAATCTTAGTTTAAAAACATCCCTTTAATTCTTAGGCTAGATAATAAAAATATAGTAATTACTAGTACTTTTAGTCCTTGTGGATACGATATTTTCGGTCTCACCATAACTATACTACTGTTCGATAGGTGCGGTTGCCTTAGTCGAAATTTTTAGTTTGTTTAGCGACCATCAAGTTTTTGGCGTCATTGTCGAGGACTAAGATATTAGGAATGCTTGAATTTTATTACTTTAGCCATTTTTTCTTATTTTTATTGCAAATTACTTTTTGTTTTAATTTAATTTTTACTTCTCTTCTAATCTCTCTGTTATTTGCTTCTGGCAGAAATCTCTAGTTTATGACTAGAAGGAACCCATCAAGACCGTTGCTATTTGACAATGAGATAGAAAGCACAGCTCACAGAAATTAAAGAGAAATAAGGCGAAGCCTATAGTATATAAAAGAAGAGCAAAAAGACGTGACTGATATACCGGAAGAGATGACAGACAATCCGAATAATCCGCTACCTCCTGTAGTTGCTGCAAATCCAGTAAATCAGAATCCTGCTCATCGTACTATGTATGATTATGCTAAGCCTACTTTAACAGGAACTGAATTGAGTATTGTTAGACCTGCTGTTTCTGCAAATAATTTTGAACTGAAACATAACACGATTCAAATGATACAATAGTTTGTTCAGTTTGATGGTTTGCAGGACGAGGATCCAAACACTCATTTAGCAAACTTTTTGGAATTCTATGACACATTTAAGATCAATGGCATTTCTGACGATGTCATTCACCTTCGATTGTTTCCCTTTTCATTACGGAATAAGGCTAAACAGTGGTTGAACTCGTTACCCTGAGGGTCAATCAGTACTTGGGAACAAATGACCAAAAAAATTTTGCTTAAATATTTTCCGCCGGCTAAAACGGCTGAATTGAGCAATGATATCTCTTCTTTTGTGTAGATGGATTTAAAAACACTTTATGATGCATGGGTTACCTTTATGGTTACAGGTTCAGATCTTCTACAACGGTGTGAACCCCGCAACAAGGCAACTAATTGATGCAGCCGCCCGGTGGAACCTTGAACAACAAAACACCTGAAGAGGCTTACGAATTTATTAAAGAGATGTTTGATAAACGCCAAATGATACATGTTTTTACGCCAAATACTTAGCATATTTATGGATGTTTACTACTAGATTTGTGGATTTTGGTGCTTTTAATCTGATTATTTCATGTTTTGTACCCAGGAGAGCACCAAGAGTCAAAATGAGCCAAAAATGAGCTAAAAAAGGGACAAAACGGACCAAATCGAGAAGACTCACACGGCCTAAGCCTTGCCACACGGGCAGCTCACACGCCCGTGCCTTTCGAGGGTGTCAACCAAGGTGTACACGACTCACACGGCCTGGCTATTGAGCCTACATGGCCGTGGCAATTTAACGGATCGCACACGGCCTAGCAACCATGTCACACGGCTGTGGCACACGAGCATGTCCCTTTTTTCAAGGAGTTGTATTCTACACGGAAAAAGGATACTTAGGGGGAAGAAAGCCAATCAAAAGCCTATATAAACACCTTAAGTATGACCTAGAAAGAGGGCTATCCAGAACTTTTCTGTAACACAGAACCACACGTCGGGAATTACTTGAAGTAAGCCAGACGATCCATCTCAAAAGCCGAAGCTACTCCAAGACTGAAGATCTCTCTCAGAATTTTTTCAGGGGTTTTAGAGTTTTCTTTATGTTTTGTTATTTTCATACTTTTAAGATGTACTCTTATTTTACTATGAACTAAACCCTTTAGATACCTAAGGGGGATAAAACCTATGATGGATCTTGTTATTATTATCTGAACTGTATGATAAATACTTGATTTGTTCTTAATTATGTGTTCTTAATGCTTGAGTTAATATTTCGGGTATTAATTCATGATTTGATATGCTTATGCAGAGGAGGAATAGACCCTGCCTAAGAGTAAATTTGGCATAATTAAGCAGAGTTGATCGAACGCCTAGAAATAGGGTTACGAGATTTTTTCGAATTAGGGTGAAACCTAATAAGGGGATCCATAGATCGAGATAATGCAACCCTAGAGTGTTAATTAGAGAAAAGTCTCGGTTATTCAATCTAGGGATTAGATGTTATTAGTCTTGAATAGGGATAATAACTTAACTTAGGGAACTCTGTGGAACAAGTCAAGTGAATAAATCATCCGGTTGAGAGTCAGATAACAAGTGAAATCTAGGTGGATTCCTCTTTGGGTGTCGTCTTTATTAATTGCTTCTCTTCAAGTCTTTTTCCAAATTCTCTCTTCGCTTTAATTAAATTAGTTAATTATTTTAGATACTTAGTTTAATAAACAAACCCTTTTATTCTTAGGCTATATAATAAAAAGATAGTTATTACTAGTACTTTTGGTTCTCTTGGGTACGATATCCCGATCTTGCCATTACTATACTATTGTTTGATAGGTGCGCTTGCCTCTTTGTCGTGATAATAGTTAGTCTAGGTTTGATCTTCATTATAAATATTTATTACTTGTTACGAATCACTGTGATTAATGTCACTAAACAACTATTAGTGCCAAGTCATGAGAACGAAGCCGACAAAAGCAGCAGGTGTTTTCAACCTCGATGCAGTCACTATGCTATCTAACCAGGTAGAACTATTGAATAAAAAGATTGATGGTTTGTATGATTCTACTCAAGTACATCCAGTGATGAGGTGTGATTCAAATGGAGGAGGGATGTACAAAATAGACTATCCATCCTTCAACCCTAGCACCGAGAGAGAACAAGTCCCCTATATGGGTAACAATTCTAGACCTCAAAATAACCCTTACACTAACACTTATACTGCAGGTTGGAGGAACCATCCCAATTTTTCGTGTGGTGGTCAAGGGAATCAAAGGCCACAACACCCTCCAGGTTTTCAACAACCACCGTACCAATAGGAAAAAAAGCCGAACCTTGAGGAGATGCTTACAAAATTTATCTCGGTTTCAGAATCTCATTTTTAGAATACCGAGACAGCACTTAAAAATCAGCAAGCGTCAATTCAAGGGCTTGAAACTCAAATAGATTAGCTTGTTATGTTGATCTCTGAACGACCGCAAGGTGGCTTGCCCAGTAATACAAAAACTAACCCAAGGGAGCAACTCCATGCCATCACTGTGCGCGACAAATAAGGGTTAGCTGAATCTAAATCTGAAACGAGGTAAGGAGCTGTTGTAAGCAATGGTAAGGTTGAGGTGAGTCATGGTATACAAAAATCGATAAGCAAAAAATATAGACCTTGTGTGCCATACCCCAATGCGGCAAGGAAAGACCACACAGACAAACAATTCAGAATTCCTTAAACTACTTAAAAAATTACATATTAACTTACCATTTATTGAAGCTCTTTCACAGATGCCCAACGCAGTTAAATATTTAAAGGAGGTTTTAGCAAACAAACAAAAGTTAGATAATCATCGCATGTAGAGTTAAATGTAGTTTGCTCAGCTATTTTGCAAAACAAGCTACCCAACAAACTGAAAGATCTAGGGAGTCTTACAATTCCTTGTCTAATTGGTAGTTTGAATGTTAATAATGCTTTAGCTGATTTAAGGGCAAGTATTAATGTCATGCACTACAAGATGTTTAAGTAGCTAGGACTAGGGAAACCCAAACAAACTAGGATAAGCATACAATTAGATGATAAAACTATTAGATTTCCTTGGGGTATCGTTAAAGATGTACTTGTTAAAATTGACAAATTCATATTCCCAGTCGATTTCGTTGTCTTAGACATGGATGAGGACAGTGACGTACCCTTAATTCTAGGCAGGCCCTTTTTAGCAACTGCTAGATCTATCATTGATGTTGGAGCAGGTGAACTCACACTTCGGGTAGGCGATGACATGATTAAACTCTAAGCTCATGATTTTGACAGAAAGACTAGTGATCGAGATGATTACACAAGTTCTTTTAATGTGAGTAACCTTGTTGTTCAACCCTCTTTGTAGGAAAAGCTTTCAAGAAGTACAAATGAACCACATTCCAGTCCATGTAGTGACAAGACTATCCATGAAGAGCGAAGGCTATAGATCGAGGAACTAGATGAATGGCGAACATAGGTTAAGGAGAAACCGAGAATACACGATGAATCAAGGCAGTGCCATGACAAACTTAAAGGTGAATCGAATCAAATTAAGGTTGGAGACAAAGTACTGTTGGATGAAGCAAATCCTCGTATTGCCATTTCTGAACCTAATGGAGCAATACCTTTTGCGGTACTCAATGTTTTCCCATCTGGTACAGTCGAGGTAACTCATTCCAAATTCGGCACTTTTAAGTTAAATAGTACTTGTCTAAAATCTTATTTTGATAAGATTGATAGCAGGAATGAGGAGTTTCAACTCCTCAAACCACCATAACCGTGCAAATATGAGGTGAGTCGAGCTTAGACTTTAAATAAGCGTTTCTCAAGAGGCAACCCGAGCACTAACACTACTAAACTATTTATTTTATCTATTTTTTCATGTTTTTTATGCAGGAATGGTGACCCATACGGCCTAGACACATCGGCGTGTCCTTGTCCATGTGGAAACAGGGCTGAAATTTTCAACAAACTGACATGCACATGGCCTACGATAAATCCACACGACCGTGGGAAGTACACGGCCTGGACACACGAGCGTGTCCTAGGCCGTGTAAAACCTGAAGCTTAATTTTTCAAATTTTAGCAAGTTAGAGAGTAACACGTGTAAGGCCCACAGCTGTGTACAAGACACAGCCGATCCACATGGTCATGTGGTAGGTTATACAGGCATGTGGACGAGCCACACGGGCGTGGGAGAAGCGAAAAACATAGAGCGCAACCGTGTGACATGGCCGTGTGAACCATACGGCAAGGACACACGGGCGTGTCCTAGGCCATGTGACAATTGGGCTTTTAATTCCTCGATGAACACGTGCTGGAAGTCGACCCACACGGGCGTGTGACATAGTCGTGTGGCCCAACTCGGATCGTTACACGACCGTGTCCCTTTTAACCCCAAACCCTAAAGTATTAGTTTATTTTTGTCTTCTTCTTCAAGTTTTCCCTACCCAGCCGCCGATCACTTCTCCTCCGGCCACCAACTGTACCAACACACCCTTTCCCCCTTTGCTTTCCCTTCTCTTTCCCCTTGTCACCCAAATCCCCCTCTCCTCCCATCAAATCTTCATCTTTTCTTTATTTCCTTCTATTTTCCCCTATCCATGTCCCTTCATTGCCCTCATCCTCCTTTCCTTCCATTACCAACAGCCTCGATTCCCATTCTGTCGCACGGCCCTCCCCTCTTTAACCACCATGTTCCCATCGATTCTCCGAGCTCCGGTCACCACCGTTGGTTCTTCTTTCATTTATTTTCTTTATTTTCTTTATTTTATTTATTTTATTTTACTTTATTTTAGTTTAATTCTTTTGTTTGAATTCTTGAAATTTCTTATTGATTACTTTTCTTACTTTAGTCTCATGGTTCTTACCTGTATTATTATTTCATTTTTTTTTAGGAACAGTATGGGGTTATGCTTAATTCATTATTTTGTCATGATGCTTCTTGCTATGTGTTCTCTTCATTCAGAATTTTTATTACTCTGATGGTCTTATAGATTGGTTATCTCTTTATTATTTACATCTTTCATATGTACATTAATTTGTCCCTGTTAGTTCAGCATATTAATTTTTCTGCTATCGTGGTTGATTAGTTTAGTAAGATGATTATTGATAAACCATAATTTATACATATTTTTACCCTGCTTGGCATATTTACGAATGATTTTTCCTTCGTTTAAGTGAATTTGATGCTCCTAATCCTTTAATTTCATGTTTTACACTCAGGAGAGCTTAGAATAGCAAAAAAAGCAAGAAACGGGCCAAAAATGGACAAATTGGCCTTAAAACAATGTTTCACACGGCCTAGGCACTTCCACACGGGTAAACCACATGCCCGTGTGTCATGGCCATGTCGACATTAATCCATGTCAGAATTGCACACGGTTTGAGAACTTGCACACGGGCGTGGCACACGGCCGTGTCCCTGTCGAGCCCAAGTCTAGTTCTACTCTAAAAAGGCCACTTTTGAGGGTTTGGAAGCATTCTAAAGCCTATATAAACAACCTAGAAGAGGATTAGAGGGGACACGTAGAGTTGGAGGTAGAAAATATTCGAGAATAGCCATCGGAATCACCTCGGAGCCAGGATCCACATTAGGACTGAAGATTTCCATCCAATTTCCTAAAAGTTCTTTGGGTTTCCTTATGTTTCATTGTTTTCCATACTTTGAGATGTTTTCCATTATTATTATGAACTAAACTCCCTAAAATACCTAAGGGAGATGAAACTTAAGACGAATCTTATTATTATTTGATTTATATGATAAATACTTATTCTTATTCTTAATTGTAAGTCTTAATTCTTGCTTTAATATTCTAGGATATTAATTCAGGTTTTTGATGTGCTTATTCAGTGGAGGAAAAGCCCCTGTTTAAGAATATATCATTCATAATTAAGTAGAGTTGCATGCAATCCTAGAGATAGGACAACATAAATCTGTCGGATTAGAGTCAAATCTAATAAGGAATCCATAGATCGAGTTAATGCGATAATAGGGGTTTTAATTAGAAAGAGATTTCAATTAATCAACCTAGAGTCAGTTGTTTTTAGTCTCGAAAGGGATATTAACATAAATCAGGGATTTCTACGGAATAAGTCAAGTGAATAAATCGTCTAAGTCAAAGGTAATAAGTGAAGTCTAGGTGGATTCTTTCTTGGGTATTGTCTTCTCAATCAGTTTTTCAAAAGTATTTTCCAACTTTAATCACTGTCGTTACTTTAGTTAATTAGATAGATAAAACATTCTCTTAAATTTTAGGCTAGATAATAAAAAGATAGAAATTACTAGTACTTTTAGTCCTCGTGGATACGATAATTTCGGTCTCACCATTACTATACTACTGTTCGATAGGTGCGCTTGCCTTAAGTCAAATTTTTAATTAGTTTCACGACCATTAAGTTTTTGGCACTGTTGCCGGGGACTAAGATATTGAGAATGCTTAATTTTTATTACTTTATCCATTTTTATTTTGATTGCAATTTAGTTTTATTTTTTCTTAAATTACTAAATTTTCTTTTATTTAATTCTGGCAGGTTTTTATAGTTTATGACTAGAAGAAACCCGTCAGGACCCTTACTTTTTGATAGTGAGATTGAAAGCATAGCTCACAGAAATCGAAGAGAGATAAGGTGAAGCCTACGATACATAGAGGAATGGCAAGAGGACGATATTCAAACCACAACCGAGGAGATGGCTGATAATCAAATTAATCTGTTACCTCCTGTAGTTGCTGCAAACCCAGTAAATCAGGATCCTGCTCCTCGTACTATGTATGATTATGCTAAACCTACTGTAACAGGAGCGGATTCGAGTATAGTTAGACCTGCTATTGCTTCAAATAATTTTGAACTGAAACCTAACACAACTCAAATGATACAACAGTTTGTTCAGTTTGATGGTTTGCAGGACGAGGATCCAAACACTCATTTAGCAAATTTTATGGAATTCTGCGACACTTTTAAGATCAATGGCATTTTTGATGATGCTATACACCTTCGGTTGTTTCCATTCTCATTGAGGAACAAAGCTAAACAGTGTTTGAACTCGTTACCATGAGGTTCAATCACCACTTGGGAACAAATGACTGAAGAATTTTTACTAAAATATTTTTTGTCGGCTAAAATGGCTAAATTAAGGAATGATATTTCTTCTTTTGTGCAGATGGATTTAGAAACTCTTTATGATGCATCGGAGAGATACAAGGACCCATTAAGAAGGTGTCCTCACCATGGTTTACCCCTTTGGCTACAAGTTCAAACTTTCCACAACGGTTTGAATCCCTTAACTAGACAGATGATTGACGCAGCTGCTGGTGGGACTATTAATATTAAGACACCTGAAGAGGCTTATGAGTTTATAGAAGAGATATCACTGAATAACTATTAGTGGCAAGTTATAAGGACAAAGCCAACAAAAGCAACCGGCATTTTTAACGTCGATTCAGTTACTATGCTCTCTAATTAGGTAGAACTTTTGATTAGAAAATTTGATGGTTTACTTGGCTCCTCATAAGTTCATCTAGCAATGCAGTGCGATGCAAGTGGAGGTGGAATAAGCAATTTAGACTATCCATCATACTGCCCTACCATGGAGAATGAGCAAATGAACTATATGGGTAATAATCCCCAACCTCAAAATAATACTTATAGTAACACTTACAATGCAGGTTGGAGGAACCACCCAAATTTTTCATGGGAAGGCCAAGGAAATCAAAGACCACCGCCTCCTCCAAGCTTCTAACAACAACCGTACCAACTAGAGAAAAAGCCGAACCTTGAAGAGATGGTGACAAAATTTATCTCAGTAGCGAAAACTCATTTTCAGAATACTGAAACCGCACTTAAAAATCAACAAGCATCAATTTATGGACTCGAGAATCAAATAGGACAACTAGCCAAGATGATTTCAGAGAGACCACCAGGTAGCCTACCTGATAATGCCGAACCTAACCCAAAAGAGCATGTGAAAGTAGTACATTAAGGAGTGGGAAGGTGCTAGTTGAATCTGAAAAAAAGCTGCAATCAGAAGCTGACAAAAAAGAAAGTAAGGAGGAAAAACCTGAAGACAATAAAAAACCGGTGTTAAGGGAATATAAACCACCAATCCCATACCCAGGAAAGTTGAAGAAAGACCGCATGGATGCACAATTTGGTAAATTCCTTAAACTTTTTAAACAATTACATATTAATTTACCTTTTGTTGAAGCTATCTCGCAAATGCCTACATATGCAAAATTTTTAAAGGAGCTTCTAACAAATAAAAGGAAGTTTGAGGATTTATCTACAGTGAAACTCAACGAGGAATGCTCAGCTATACTCCAAAATAAACTGCCAACCAAACTGAAAGATTCAGGAAGTTTTACTATTCCCTGTTTAATTGGTAGTTTAAATGTTGAGAAGGCACTAGCTGATTTAGGTGCTAGCATTAATTTGATGCCATATAAAATGTTTAAACAACTTGGTCTTGGGGAACCAAAACCCACTAGGATGAGTATTCAACTAGCTGATAGATCTGTTAAATATCCTAGAGGTATTATAGAGAAAGTACTTGTAAAAATAGATAAATTTATATTCCCTGTTGATTTTGTTGTGCTTGACATGGATGAAGATGTCGAGGTGCCTTTAATTTTAGGTCGTCTATTTTTAGCCACTGCTAGGGCTGTTATTGATGTAGGTGATGGTAAACTTGTGTTTCGAGTAGGTGACAAAGAGATTATATTCAAAATCTATGATGCTATGAGATTTTCTAAGGAATAGGATGACTCATGTTATTTTATTGACTCTATTGATCATGCTACTCAAGACTCTTTACAGGAAATCATACATAAGGACGCGTTGGAACTGTGACTTGTCCAAGGAGAGGAGGAAAATGATGATGATTCTGAGATAGGTAAGATAAAAGCTTAAATAAATTCCAATGAACCTTCATTGAGACAGAGTATTGAGGTAAACAATGAATTAAAATTAAAACCCTCTGTTGAAGAACCACCTAAATTAGAATTAAAGCAATTACCAGATCACTTGGAATACGCATTTCTTGGAGATAATTCCACATTACCAGACATTATTGCTTCAGATTTACAGCCAACCAAAAAAGATGAGTTACTCAAAGTTTTAAAGGAGCATAGAAGAGTCATAGCTTGGAAGATTTCTGACATAAGAAGGATTAACCCTTCTTTTTGCACACATAAAATCTTAATGGAAGATGAATTCAAACCCTGTGTGCAAGCGCAAAGACGATTGAAACCTAACATGAAAGAAGTTGTAAAAGCTGAGGTAATTAAACTTTTAGATGCTGGAATTATTTATCCTATCTCTGACAATTCCTTGTTGAGTCCTGTGCAAGTTGTTCCTAAGAAAAGAGGCATGACTGTCGTGACCTATGAGAAGAATGAATTAATTCCAACATGAACAGTCACAGGATGGAGAGTCTACATTGACTATAGAAAATTGAACGATGCCACAAGAAAAGATCACTTTCCCCTACCATTCATTGATCAGATGTTTAAAAGATTATCTGGACATATGTATTATTGCTTCCTAGATGGACTCTCCGGTTATTTACAAATCCCAATAGCTCTTGAGGACCAAGAGAAAATGACATTCAGATGTCCATACGGTATGTTTTCTTATCAACGAATGCCTTTTGGATTATGTAATGCTCCTGCTACTTTCCAGCGATGCATGTTGGCCATTTTTTATGAACTCGTGGAGGACATTATGGAGGTATTCATGGATGACTTCTCGGTATTCAGTAATTCTTTCCACCTCTACCTTAAAAATTTTAAACAAGTTTTGACTAGATGTGAGAAAACAAATCTTGTCCTGAATTGGGAAAAATGTCACTTCATGGTTCGTGAAGGGATTGTGTTAGGCCACAAAATTTCTAACAAGAGAATCGAGGTTGATAAAGTAAAGGTTGAAACTATTGAAAAATTACCCCTCCTAATACAGTTAAGGCTATTCATAGTTTTTTAGGTCATGCTGGATTTTATAGACGATTTATTAAAGACTTTTCTAAAATAGCTAATCCTTTAACGAATTTGCTAGAGAAAGACGTACCCTTCAATTTCAGTATTTTCCAAAAGTATTTTCCAACTCTTATCTGTGTCCTATTTTTAGTTAATTAAATAGTTAATCTTAGTTTAAAAACATCCCTTTAATTCTTGGGCTAGATAATAAAAAGATAGTAATTACTAGTACTTTTAGTACTTGTGGATACGATATTTCTGGTCTCACCATAACTATACTATTGTTTGATAGGTGCGCTTGCCTTAGTCAAAAGTTTTAGTTTGTTTAGAGACCATCAGCTACCGGGAGTTCAGGGATCGTCGAAGATCGTTATCACACTATAGAACCTTATTTTGGTACCTTTTGACATTGTGAATATAAAAGTATGGCGTGTATAGGCTAAAAGAATTTGGATATATTTTGTAATGTATATATCATGCCATGTGATATGGCTAGTTTTTGTTTCAACTTATGGTTTGATTTTGATATATGATATGTGATGCAAATGTGCCATTATGATGTGCTCTTGGTTGGCCAAAAGAAATGGTCAATTTAGTAAGTTTTGGTATATTTTTAGATTATGGAATGACATGAATTGTTATGTGTTATAAACATGAGATTGGTTGATAATGATATGACATGAATGTTGAATATTTTGATTGTGAAATGGTTGAAAATTTGATGTGCAATTTGGCTTTGTAAATAGCCTATTTTTACCTACACGAGCAGGGACACGGGCGTGTGTCTCAGCCGTGTTGCTCAATGGCCATTTTGAAATGAGCCTGGGCAAACCACACAGTCGCACACACAGGCGTGTGCTAAGCCGTGTGGCCAAGTCAGTTTTGAGCACGGGCTAGACACACGGACGTGAGACTGGCCATGTGAACCAAGTCAGTAGCCTCCCTAATTTTCACACGGCCTAACACACAGGCGTGTCATGTGGCACTGTTTTTCCACAGCCTAGACACACTGGCATGTCTAATGTCGTGTGAGGCACACCGCCTGCTTACACGGGCGTGTGACCTGTATAACTTTGAAAGATGTTTAAGTTTCAAAAATTTTTGTATGAGCTCGGTTTAGTCCCGACCACTTTCTAAAGCATGTTTAAGGTCTCGTTGACCTATGAAAGGGACTTTGTATTGTTGTGTGACTTTAATGTTGTGATGATTATGAAATATTTGTGAAAT
This sequence comes from Gossypium arboreum, assembly GCF_025698485.1. NCBI lineage: Eukaryota > Viridiplantae > Streptophyta > Magnoliopsida > Malvales > Malvaceae > Gossypium > Gossypium arboreum. The sequence goes on from NC_069081.1 coordinate 8,557,692, forward strand.
GTTTCGATATGTTCAGTAATGCCTTTAACCCTATTTCAGCAACGGATACGAGTTAGGGGTGTTACATATAAGGCCTCTGATAAACCGTATATATATACATAATTTTACCCCATGCTTGACATATTTATGAATGATTTCTCCTTCGTTTTAATAGATTTGATGCTCCTAATCCTTTAATTTCATGTTTTATACTCAGAAGAGCCTAGGATTGCAAAAAGAGAGAGAAACGGGCCAAAATCGAAAAAAATGGGTCAATGTTGGAAATCAACACAACCTGGACTTCCTCACAAGGGTAGACCACACGCTTGTGTCTATTTAGCAAACTTTAATATGGCCCAAGCCACCCCACACGGATGTGTAACACGGGTGTGTCCCTGTCGGGCCCAAGTCTAGTTTTATTCAAAAAAAGGCTAATTTTTAGGGCTTTGAAGGATTTTAAAGTCTATATAAACACCCTAGAAGAATACCTAAGGGGGGAAAGCACCTAGAGGCAAACACACAGAGTAGGAGGCAAGGAATTACTCGAAGAAAGACGATTGATCCATCTCAGAAGCTGGATTCTCCTTCAAGACTGAATATCTCCCTTCAATTTCCTTCAGGGGTTTTTGAGTTTCTTTATGTTTTGTTATTATTCTTCTGAGATGTTGTCTTTTACACATATGAACTAAATCCCCTAAATACCTAAGGGGGATGAAACCTAAGACGGATTTTGTTACAATTTTCTGAATTATATGATAAATACTTAATTTGTTCTTGATTATGTGTTCTTAATTCTTGCTTTAATATTTCAGGATATTAATTCAAGTATTGATGTGCTTATTCAGAGGAGAAAAAGTCTCTGTCTAAGAGTAGATCTAGCATAATTAAGCGGAGTTGATTGCACCCCTAGACATAGGATGACATAAATCTGTCAGATTAGGGTCAAACCTAATAAAGGAATCTATAAGTCGAGTTAATGCAACATTAGGGATTTTAATTAGAAAGAGATTTCAATTAATCAACCTAGGGTTAGGAGTTGTTAATCTCAAGAGAGATAATAATATAAAATAGGGATTTCTAAGAATCAAGTCAAGTGAATAAATCGTCTAGTTCAGAGTCAAATAACAAGTGAAGTCTAGGTAGATTCTTCCTTGGGTATTGTCTAAATCAATCAGTTTCCCCAAAAGTATTTCCCCAGTTTACTTCCTGTGCATTCTTAGTTTAGTTAATTAGTTTAGATAAAGCAAATCCCCTTATCTTTAGGCTAGATAATAAAAAGAAGATTAATACTAGTACTTTTAGTTCCTGTGGGTTCGACATTCCAATCCTGCTATAAGCTATACTACTGTTCGATAGGTGCGCTTGCCTTTATCGTGATAATAGTTAGTTTTCAAGTACGATCAATCATAAATATAAAACTTATCACGCACATCAAGTTTTTGGCACCATTCCCGGGGAACTAAGATATTAGGAACGCTTAATTTTTATTACTTTAGCCATTTATTTTATTGCAATTTAATTTTTATTTTAATTTTGTTTATATCAGTAAAGTTTCTTTTATTTACTTCTGGTAGGTTTTTATAGTTTATGACTAGAAGAAACCTATCAGGACCTCTACTTTTTGATAGTAAGATTGAAAGCACAGCTCGGAAGAATCGAAGAGAGATACGGCAAAGCCTACGATACATAGAGAAAGGGCAAGAGGACGATATTCAAACCACAACTGAGGAGATGGCTGATAATCATAATAATCCGTTACCTCCTGTGGCTATTGCAAACCCTATAAATCAGGATCCTACTCCTCATACTATGTATGATTATGCTAAACATACTTTAACAGGAGCTGAATCGAGTATAGTTAGACTTGCTATTGCTGCAAATAATTTTGAACTGAAACCTAACACGATTCAAATGATACAATAGTTTGTTCAGTTTGATGGTTTGCAGGATGAGGATCCAAACAATTATTTAGCGAATTTTCTGGAACTCTGTGACACTTTTAAAATCAATGGCATTTCTGACGATGTCATTCACCTTCGGTTGTTTCCCTTTTCATTAAGGAATAAGGCTAAACAGTGGTTGAACTCATTACCACAAGGGTCAATCACTACTTGGGAACAAATGACCAAAAAATTTTTACTAAAATATTTTTCACCGACTAAAATAGATAAATTAAAGAATGATATTTCTTCTTTTTTGTAGATGGATTTAGAAACACTCTATGATGCATGGGAGAGATACAAGGATCTATTGAGAAGGTGCCCTCACCATGGGTTACCACTTTGGCTACAGGTGCAAACTTTTCACAATGGCCTGAATCCTTCGACTAGCCAGATGATTGATGCAGCTGCTGATGGGACTATCAATAATAAGACACCTGAAGAGGCTTGTGCATTTGTATAAAAGATGTCACTAAATAATTATTAGTGGCAAGTCATGAGGACAAAGCCGACGCAAGAGGTCGGCCCTTTTAACGTCTCTTCGGTCACTATGCTCTCTAATCAGGTAGAACTTTTGAATAGAAAAATTGATGGTTTACTTGGTTCTTCACAGGTTCATCCAGTGATGAGGTGCGATTCAAATGGACGAGGAGTACACTCAGAATATCAATCCTTCAACCCTAGCACCGAGGAGGAACAAGTTCAATATATGGGTAACAATAATGCTAGACCTCAAAATAACCCATACAGTAACACTTATAATGCAGATTGGAGGAACTCTCCCAACTTCTTATGGGGTGGCCAGGGAAATCAAAGGTCACAACCTCCCCTAGGTGTTCAGCAACCACCTTACCAACAGGAAAAGAAGTCGAACCTTGAAGAGATGCTAATGAAATTTATCTTGGTGTCAGAAACTCGTTTTTTAGAATACCGAGACAGCACTTAAGAACCAACAAGCGTCAATCTAAGGCTCGAAACTCAAATAGGCCAGCTTGCTAAACTGATTTCTGAATAACCACAAGGTAGCTTGCCGAGTAATACTGAATCTAACCCAAGGGAATAGCTTAATACGATTACCTTTCGAGATGAAGAAGGGTTAGTTGAACCTGAACTAGAACCGAGGCAAGGAATTGTGGTAAGTAAAGATAAAGGTGAGGTGGACCACAGTGAGCGAAAACCAAGGAAAGACCACACAGACGAACAATTTGGTAAATTCCTTAAATTATTAAAGAAATTACATATTAACTTACCGTTTATGGAAGCTCTTTCACAGATGCCAAATGTAGTTAAATTTTTAAATGAGCTTCTAGCAAATAAACAGAAGTTGGATGAAGCGTCACATGTAGAGTTAAGCGCAGTTTGCTCAGCCATTTTACAGAATAAGCTACCCAACAAATTGAAAGATCTAGGGAGTTTTACGATTCCTTGTTTAATTGGTAGCTTAGATATTAATAATGCATTGGCTAATTTAGGGGCAAGCATTAACGTCATGCCCTATAAAATTTTTAAATAACTAGATCTTAGGAAACCCAAACAAACTAGGATGAGTATTCAATTAGCAGAAAAAACCATTAGATTTCCTAGGCATATCATTGAAAACGTACTTGTTAAGATTGACAAATTTATATTCCCAATTGATTTTGTTGTTCTTGTAACGCCCCAATTTTCGGGTTTTTTTTGTTTCTGTGATTTTTAAAATTTGTGTGTGTTCTGGTTGGTTAAAATATATATATTAGTAGGTTAGTGGGCCTTTGGAAGGCCCAAACCTAAGTTAAATCCGTGGTAGTCTTCGGAATTTTAATTTTATGAACAGGTGATGCAATTGGCGTTTGGGCTTTTAAGAGTAAAGGGGTAAAAGATGACACAAAAAGGAGTGTGGTGTAGTGGCAAGGTGGCGCCACTAAGGGGATAAGGAAGTGACGCCATAGAGGAAGCAAGGGGTCCAAGGTTCAAGTCTTGGCTCTTGCAATATATTTTGGTTTTTCTTTTCAATAAATCTGTAAGCAAGTAGGTGTGCTTTAAAGTTTAATGTGTTGGATTTATGACACAAATGAGTTGATGGCCTAGTGGTGGTGGCGTGAGTTGACATGTGAGAGGACTTTGGCTCGAATCCCTTGGCACGCAAAGGTTGATTATTTTGCTATGTTGGGACGGCAAGAGTTGGTGTTGGTTTTAAACTCTGGTGATGGAAGGATCCCACATCGGGAAGCTAACATAAGAGTGGATGGAGAGCTGGCTTTAAATAGAGCAAACCATGAGGAGAGTAGGCATACCCTTCTTGGTTGATCTCTTTCACTTTGTGACATGCTCGTTTGGGTTGGGCGTCAGCTAAGAGTGTTTGGAGCGCAAATTAACTGCAGTCTCCTAACAGGTGTGTATTTCTCATTACTCTAGCAGTAGGACGGCTATTTCAGGCCGCGATGGGCTGAAATGGGCCATGTGGTCCCAATGGGTCCGTAGGCCAAGTGGATAAGTTGTAGAATTACTAAAATACTCCTGTAGGGTAGGACTACCGATTTACCCCTAGAGAGTAAAATGACTATTTTGCCCCTCATGCGTAAATGACTAACTTGTGTGATGATTGGGTTAGTTGACGTGGATTTATGTTTTATCGTTAATTCGTAAGTCTAATGTGTTAGTGATCGATTATAGGATTATCGCGTGGGAGATATCGTCATAAATCATCATCAACTAGGTGTGTAAACGACACCCTCCCTTAGACTGAATCCGTAAAAGCTGAAATACCGAAACGTTGGTATTTTGTGAACTTCATGACGTCTGGCCATGAAATAGTTGTTAATGAATATGGTGCATTTGGATGATTAGAGTGCAGAGTGTGCATTTTCGTGCACAACAGTATTTTTGGGCTTAATGGGCCGAAAACGGGCCAATAGGCCAATGGGCCCACGTTAGAATGAGCATGAAACCTTAGCAATAGGTTATAATTACTGAAATACCCTTATGCATGCAAAATTACTATTTTACCCCTAGGGTTATTTTTTTCTAAAAAGCATGATGTTACATTTACGATATCGTATGCCATGACATATTATTTCATTGCATGGGACATGGGTTTATATTGATGGAGGAAGCGTTACGGTAGCTTCATCGCAATCTGGTGGCCTCGCCACATATATACATTTTGGTGACTTCGTCACAATATCCGCGACCTCATTTGCAATCTGTGGCTTCACACACACACACATATATATATATATATATATATATATATATATATATATATATATATATGTTCTGGTGGCCTAGCCACAATATTTGTATCGGTGACTTCATCACAATATCTGGCAGCCTCGCTGCAATTTCTGTGGTGTGTAGCGGTTGGGTGGGTCGAGTAGTCTCCCCACATGGTGTAAGGCCGGTACGAGGGTGTTATGGATGGTTCTGGGTTGGGATTTCTGCATTCATGATATATTTGTTCTGTATCTACTATGGACCTATGGGTTTCATTCTGATTTCTGTACAGGGCCAAGGCCCAGATAAGTCTGACTCTGAGGTTTGATCTGTTTTGGGCTATGGTTGGGTTATGTTACACACGGAGTTTACCGAACTCACCCTTTATTTTCATCTCTGCAGGAAATCCCCAACCATAGTGGGCTTGGAGCTGTGAGGGATTCGTAGTGGCCACATCATCTGCAAAGTTGGTTTTTCTAAGTTAGTTTATTTTTATTATTTTTATATTCTGATTTAATTTTGGGTTTTAAGTTGTAATAAGGCCGCTATTTAAATTTCTTTTTTCCGCTATGGTTTTATTTTGTGATTTTATTTATACTAGGTCGAAACTGCTAGTGTTAGGCTACGTGGGTTTTCAAAATTAATAAACGTTTTCCAAGACTCAAAAAGCACAACAAATGGATAGCCTAAAGATTGATAAACTGGCTTTTCATTCAACCGTTATTTTTACAAAGATCACCCCAATCACTTAAACCAACGAATGCATACTAAGTCATAAGTCCATGTGACATGTCAGATCTGGCCATAACATTTGGGCTGGGTTTGGGGTGTTACAGTTCTAGTCATGGAAAAGGATAGTGACGTACCTTTGATTTTAGGACGACCCTTTTTAGCATCTACTAGAACTACTATTGATGTTGATACACGTGAACTCACACTTCGTGTGGGTGATGAAACAGTCACTCTTCAAGCTCGTAATTCAAGTAACACATCGAATATTGAAGGTGGTTGTATAAATCATGCTACTAATATTGATCATGTGGTGCAACTTTCTTTACAGGAAACACGTTTGAAGAGCATACATGAGCCATGTTCAAGTAACAACAAAGCACCCATCTACGAAGAGCAAAGGCTACAGATCGAGAAACTAGATGAATGCCGTACATAGAAACCAAGAACACACGATAAACCAAAACCACACCATGACGGATTCAATGTTTTATCAAATCAACTTAAGGTTGGAGACAAAGTACTATTAGATGCGGCAGACCCTCATATTACCAGTTCTGAACCCAATACAGCAATCCCTTTTACGGTACTTAACATTTTCCCATACGGTACAGTCGAAGTAACTCCTTCCAAATTCGGCACTTTTAAGGTAAATAGTACTCATCTAAAACATTATTTTGATAAAATTGATAGTAGGAATGAGGAGTGTAAACTCCTCGCACCACCATGACCACGCAATAGAGTGGTAAGTCGAGCTTAAACTCTAAATAAGCGCTTCTCGGGAGACAACCTGAGCACTAACGATGTTGATGTCTTTAAATTTTAGTTTTTAACATCTAAATTATTAACTGAGTCCTTGAACACAGGTTTTCCAAATCCACACGGCCAGGCACACGAGCGTGCCTTAAGCCCTGCTCATACCACGGGCGGTGACACGGCAATGTGAAAACAGAGAAATTGTTTCCCAAAACATGGGATTTGATACGTTGCCACGGTCATGCGACATGGCCGTGGGTAATCCTGCCAAATCAACAAGGGTGTGCGACATGCCCATGCCCACCACCCGTGGTCGAAACTATCAAAATAACACGGCCGTGCGACACGGCCGTGTACACCAACACGCCCAAAGAACATGAGCGTGGGCCGAATTATAGACGCGCCCAAATTTGAAAACCACGAAATACACCATCGTGCCTCACGGCCGTGTGCCCTAATATAAACCCCCACTATTCATCATCCCCTTCCCCAATACCCTAACCTTAGCCACCGCTCTCTCCACCCCCGTCGCCACTTAAGCCCCCACCATCACCCCAAAATCCACCCTTTCTCCTCCCTTTTCCTCCATACGAATCAAAATCTTCTCTCTTGTCCTCCCTTCCCTATAGATTCTTTCCTTCTTCTCTCTTTCTCCACACTACAAACCCCCACCATCGAGCCACCACCATGCTTCTTCTGCTGCCAGTTTTCGAGAAGTGTCATTCGAGGAGTTTACTGATTTCTGTCAGTACTGTGTTCAGAGGTTCAACAGTATTGATGCAAGGTTCGACAGTATCGATGAAACTTTGCGGCAGATTCGCGAGCACCTTCATATTACTCCTCCAGCACCACCAGATCACGACACCGATGATGAGGACCTTTGAGTCCACTTATTTTATTTTTATTTTTATTTTTATTTTTATTTTTATTTTTATTTTTATTTTTATTTTTATTTTTATTTTTATCTTTCTTTTATTTTTAAAAACTTATGTTTTTATATTTTGAGATATATTCATCTTAATAGTTATTATCGAGTAAGCCCTTAATTCTCTTCCACAGTTGTGTTTATTTTCTTATTAATAGCTTAGAATCATGCCTTTCATTGGTCATATCTACAAATCCAGCCTTCACTATTCCAAGGATTTCATCCAAACATTTAGGGCAGTTTCACTTCTCTCCCTCTCTTTTGATATTATGCTTACATTGCTATTATATATCTTTGTACGTTGAGGACAATGTACATCTTAAGTGTGGGAAGGTTATTTATGTGATTATCAGAAAATCCCTGAATTTTTATCTTGTTTTCAAATAATTTTCTCATTATTGGAGTAAACTTTGATTGACTTATGATTTTTATTGATATGTTTTGAATTAAATCATAGGTAACTGTGCATCGATTGTTTAAACTTTAAGACATTAGAGAATCAAGTATTAAACTTTTGAGAATTAAAATTGCTAGGTTGTTTCCCTGAATTGAGGTATTATCTTGAAGTTTTCAATTTACAGGATTGACATCAAATACCCATAATTTCTGTGAGATTTTGAGCCTTTTAGAGCGTATATCCTTCTTGCTCACTGATTTTATTAGTTATAAGTGTGTCAACATTGAATTGTTATTCTAGAACTTGCATCGATTATACATGTCGAGACCACACCTTTGATTTGATATACTAAAATGATAAAGGCACTTAGGTTTTAACCCATTTACCTCATAAAAAGCCAACCCAAATAATTGACCCCTAGTGAACCCCTTTGGGCCTTAACTATTTTTTCTTAATTTTCCCCTTAATAATAAACCATAACTTAACCCTTTTTGATTCATTAAGAATTTTTCCTATTTTATTGATTCCCTTTTTGTCGAGATTTGATTTGGTTAATTGCCTAACTATGTTCTTTTATTCGAATCGTACAATTCTCTTATTCTTGTATTTGTTCTTGTTCTTAAAAAAATACATACATACATACATACATACATACATACATACATACATCCATAGTACATACATACATACATACGCATATACATACATACATACATACATACATACATACATACATACATACATACATACATACATACATATATACATACATACATTTTAGTAGTAATTCTTTGTTTTTGAGCTTAAGTATTTAATTCCATATTCTGAGAAGAAGCTCACGTTTATTCAATTGATGATTAGTTATTTTTCCAATTAGGTAATTTATCAAGTTAATCTCGATTCTAACAATTTCTTTTTCAGCCTTTATCCACACCTTTAACCCAAAGCCCTGTTACAACCCTTCAAAGACCTTTTGTTTTGTGTGTCATCTCATTTATAGTGGTGGAGATTTGATTTTCGTGCAAGCCTATGGTAATAACTTTTCATGTTTGACTAATGAGTGCTTAATTTGAACCTTGAACACATTGAGTGATTTGAGTGAACCTTTAGTGAGGATGCCAACCATTGTCAATTTGGAATCAAAGATAATTACTTAGATAAATGGGGATACCTATAATTTTATGATTAAAATGCTCAGCTTTGAATATTTGAAACTTTAATGTTCTTTTGGTTAAATTTTATAATTTTGAATAATAAACCGTAATATATACATATTTTTACCCCATGCTTGGCATATTTATGAATGATATCTCCTTGGTTTTAGTGGATTTGATGCTCCTAATCCTTTAATTTCATGTTTTATACTAAGGAGAGCCTAGGGTAGCAAAAAGAGAGAGAAACGAGCCAAAAATGAAGAAAATGGGTCAACATGGGACATCAACACGGCCTGGACTTCCTCACAAGGGTAGACCACACGCCAGTGTCTATTTAGAAGACTTTAACACGGCCTAAGCCACCCCATATGGGCGTGTCCCTGTCGGGCATAGATCTAGTTTTATTTAAAAAAAAAGGCTAATTTTTAGGGTTTTGAAGCATTCTAAAGTCTATATAAACACCCTAGAAGAATACCTAAGGGAGGAGGCACCTAAAGGCAAACACACAGAGTGGAAGGCAAGGAATTACTTGAAGAAAGCCGATTGATCCATCACAGAAGCCGGATTCTCCTTCAAGACTGAAGATCTCCCTTCAATTTCCTTCTGGGGATTTTGGGTTTCTTTATGTTTTGTTATTATTCTTCTGAGATGTTGTCTTTTACACATATGAACTAAATCCCCTAAATACCTAAGGGGATGAAACCTAAGACGGATCTTGTTACTATTTTCTGAATTATATGATAAATACTTGATTTGTTTTTAATTATGTGTTCTTAATTCTTACTTTAATATTTCAGGATATTGATTCAAGTATTGATGTGTTTATTCAGAGGAGCAAAAGTCCCTGTCTAAGAGTAGATCTAGCATAATTAAGCGGAGTTGATTGCACCCCTAGACATAGGGGACATAAATCTATCGGATTACGGTCAAACCTAATAAGGGAATCCATAAATCGAGTTAATGCAACACTAGGGGTTTTAATTAGAAAGAGATTTCAATTAATCAACCAAGGGCTAGACGTTGTTAGTCTCGAGAGAGATAGTAATATAAATTAGGGATTTTTACAGATCAAGTCAAGTGAATAAATCATCTAGTTCAGAGTCAAATAACAAGTGAAGTCTAGGTAGATTCTTCCTTGGGTATTGTCTAAATCAATCAATTTCCCCAAAAGTATTTCCCCAGATTACTTCTTGTGCATTCTTAGTTTATTTAATTAGTTTAGATAAAGCAAATCCCCTTATCTTTAGGCTAGATAATAAAAAGAAGGTTAATACTAGTACTTTTAGCTCCTGTGGGTTCGACATTCCGGTCCTGCTATAAGCTATACTACTGTTCAACAGGTACGTTTGCCTTTATCGTGATAATAGTTAGTTTTCAAGTACGATCAATCATAAATATAAAACTTATCACGCACATTGGCCTCAGTGCAACGTCATTTTGGCCTGACTTTAGAAGCCCCAAAACAACATCATTTTGAAGTACGACCCGAATCTCCCCTAGGATTCGCGTGTTTTTCATGGAAGGGATAATTTCTATTTTGGTCCCTCCGCTTTTTTGCAGCTTTTTAATTTTGTCCTATTTCACCTTTATTTATTTTATTTTTATCCTTTTATTTTATTCTTGTACAATTTAGTCCCTTGACCCACTGTTGACCCTCCGAGGGAAGGACACTTGTAATATGGGTAGGATAATACCAATTTCTGTCCCTTTTCATTTTCACATTTCAACTAGTCCTTTATATCCCTTTTTTAATTTAGGCATCAGATTTTTTTGGACTTCTAATTTAGTCCTCTATTCCCCTTTCTTTATTTATTTTACGATTTATGCTTTAAGTTTCGCTTAAGTTTCAATTAATCCCTTATTTGGTTAGCTCTTTATTTACTACATCATTTATTTAGCACCTAAAATTTATACATTTTATTTTATCAATTTACTATATTACTTATTTATACATTTTATTTTTATTTTATCCTTGTTATCCTTGTTATTATTTTATTTATTCATATTAGTACTATGATAGTTATCATGACATGATTATCGCTATTACTACTCTAAATTGATGCTTTTTTATTATCATTATAGTTGCATTGATATTATTCACTAGCATAGCATTTCTCTGTTTTTATCTTCTTATTTTTCTTCACCTATTTCTTTATTTATTCATTCGTTTATTTATCATTTTAACATCATCATTTCATTTTTACCCACTACCATTTTACTTCATTTTGCTAATCACCATACCATGTATCGTGTTAAAAAATATTTATCCATTTTATTACTACGCCTAAACATACTAAAAAATATATCGTTTTAAAAAGTTACATTCGTTCTACCTAACATATAGGAAATATTTCAAACAGAGGCAATGTTCATTATTTTTGGGATTCAAGGAGTCGTGCTCCTAACTTACGAAGTATGGCATCTTCTTAGAACCGAAATAAACAAATATCCTATTTAAAATAAAAACAAGATTTAAGTAACAATCAAATGGTGATTATTCTTGTTTTCGAGGATTCAAAGCACCTTGTCCTAACTTATGGGGTAAGATCTTTTCTTCTCGATTAACTCGAAATAAGACCTTTCTGTAAAATTTAATTTAGTTAAGTGATTTTAATTCAAAAGAACTTCATACAAAGATGGTTGTGTTTTAATACAAAATATTAATTTTCGACATCAAAACATCAATTAATCAACTCGATTCCAATTTTGGGTGTTATGAGGGTGTTAATCCTTCCTCATATTTCTAGATTTTGTAGACCGAAGGTTACCATTTTAGTAAATCTAACATTTTATTAAAATGAACGAGTTTTGAGGTGATCTGATCACACCTAAGTAAAAAAGGATTGGTGGCGATTCCATTTTCGTTTTTAAAATAAAAGTCGATTTCAAAAAAGGTTTCGACAATGACAATCCACTGATGCGTGATAAAACATGACTTAATCAATGACCAACCGAACATCAAATACACAAAGCCCAACAATGAAAATACTTTCGGACGCTCAAAGCAGTACGCACAAATAAGAATGATGGAAAACCCTTCACTCTACGGCATGCCGACTATATCTGAAGAATTTCTCACTAGTTTTAGTAGGAATTTTTATCATTTAATAAAAATAGCAATTAAAATAGAGCTTTACTTAATCATCGAAGAAAAATAGCATTAAATCTGTTAGAATTAAGTGACTCGAATTCTTATTTAATAAAATACGATGGAAAATAAAATAAAAGTAAAATCCATATAGAACTAAACTTCTTTTATTTTATTTTAGAATAAGGTTTTTAAACCTTATTAAACTCCATCTATTTTATATTGATTAGGACAAGGTGTTTCAATCCTACTAGAATATGGCTTTACAAGCCTATAAATAGATATAGCCTATTCCTCTTGTATTGAATTCAAAATTTTTCGACATAGTGAATTTTCTTCTCCTCTGCCCGTGGTTTTCTCCCAAAAGGGTTTCCACGTAAAATTTGTGTGTTCTTTATTTTATTTTTTATTTTATTTTATTTTTCACAAATTGGTATCCGAGCTTTCGGGTTGTTCATCTCAATCACAGTAATGGCGTCTTTGAAGTATGAAATTTTGCTGTTGGATCGCAACACCAGATTTGCATTGTGGCAGATTAAGATGCAAGCAGTTCTTGCGTAGATGGATCTGAAGGATGCCCTGCTAGGGATAGATAAGATGCCTTCGACATTAACAGATGAAGAGAAGAAGCGTAAAGATCGAAAGGCATTAACACTATTACATCTGCATTTGTCCAATGAAATTTTACAGTATGTGATGAAAGAGAAGACTATCGCTGCATTATGGAAGAGGCTAGAACAAATATGTATGTCGAAAACTCTAACAAGTAAGTTGCATATGAAACAGCGTCTTTATGCTCATCGTTTAGAGGAAGGTGCGTCTGTACACGAACACTTAACAGTGTTTAAAGAAATTCTCTCAAACTTAAAGGCCATGGAGGTTCAGTATGATAAGGAAGATCTAGGGTTGATTCTACTTTGTTCGTTGCCCCCGTCTTATTCAACCTTTAGAGACACGATTTTATATAGCCGATGAGTCTCTCAGCTTGATGAGGTTTATGATTCTTTAACCTCGTATGATAAGATGAAGCATCTTGTAGTTAAACCCGACTCTCAAGGAGAGGGTCTCATTATTCGTGGGAGACAAGATCGGAATACTGATGATGATCATAGTAGGACACAAGAACGGAATCCTCGCGGTAAATCTAAAGGTAGATCGAAGTCTTCAAACAGAGGTAAAACTTGTAACTTCTACAAGAAGAAAGGGCACATTAAATCTGAGTGCTATAAGCTACAACATAAGATTAAAAGGGAGGCTGCGAATCAAAAGAGAAAACAACCAAAAAATTCCGGTGAAGCTGATGTTTTAGAAGACTACAGCGATGGTGAACTTCTAGTCGCTTCTATCAATGATTCTAAAGTAAGCGATGAGTGGATACTTGATTCAGGCTGCACCTTCCACATGAGTCCCAATCGGGATTGGTTTACAACTTACGGAACAGTGTCTGAAGGTATTGTTTTGATGGGAAATAATGCTTCGTGTAAAATTGCAGGTGTTGGAACAATTAAAGTTAAGATGTTTGATGGAGTTGTCAGAACACTTAGTGACGTACGGCATGTTCCAGAATTGAAAAAGATTTAATTTCATTGAGTACTCTTAATTCAAAAGGGTACAGATACACAGCTGAAAGTGGGGTTTTAAAGATTTCCAAAGGGTCCATTGTTGTGATGAAAGGGAAGAGAAAGATTGCCAAGTTATATGTTTTGCAGGGTTCTACTGTTACTAGTGATGCAGCTGTCGTTTCCTCTTCCTTGTCAAATAATGATATTACTAAACTCTGGCATATGCGCCTAGGGAATATGAGTGAGAATGGCATGGCAGAATTAAGTAAAAGAGGACTTATTGATGGGCAAGGAATTTGCAAACTGAATTTTTGTGAGCACTGTGTTTTTGGAAGCAAAAGAGAGTTTGATTCACTAGAGGAATCCATAACACGAAGGGAACGTTGGAGTATATTCATTCTGATCTATGGGGGCCATCCAGAGTGCCTTCGAGTGGTGGAGCTAATTATATGCTAACCTTTATTGATGATTTTTCCAGAAAAGTTTAGGCGTTCCTCCTGAAGCAGAAAAGCGATGTGTTTTCCGCATTTAAGTTTTAGAAAATTATGATTGAAAAACAGACGGGAAAACAGATAAAATACCTCCGCAGAGAGAATGGCTTAGAGTTTTGTTCTGATGAGTTTAATAGATTGTGCAAGTCAGAAGGGATCATGAGACACTTGACAGTTCGTCATACTCCACAGCAAAACGGTGTTGCAGAACGAATGAACAGAATGATCATGGAAAAGGTTCGATGTCTGTTGTCAAATGCCAACTTACCGAAGTCATTTTGGGCAGAAGTAGCCTCTACTGCATGTTTTTTAATCAACCGATCTCCATCTGTTGCCATTGAGAAAATGACTCCACGAGAGGTATGGTCTAGAGATCCTGCTAATTATTCTGATTTAAAGATTTTTGGATGTCCTGCCTATGCTCATATAGATAATGAAAAATTGGAACCGAGATCCATTAAATGCGTTTTTCTTGGTTATAAAGCTGGTGTAAAAGAGTATAAGTTATGGTGTCCTGAAAAAAGAAAAGTTGTGGTTAGCAGAGATGTTGTTTTCGATGAAACAGCTATGCTACCTAACTTATCTCTTAAAGACTCTTCCAATAAAGAAAATCAAAAGTAGGTGGAGCATCAGATTAATACAGAGTCAACTCCTCAACCCAGAACAAAAATTGAGAATAGAGTTACTTCTTCACCACAAATCTCTATCGCCAAAAACAGAACTAGAAGAGAAATGAAACCTCCAAAGAAGTATGCTGAGACTGATCTAGTTGCTTATGCTTTAAATGTGGCTGAAGATATAGATGCGAATCAAAAGCCATCTAATTATTCTAAGGCAGTTAGCTGTGAAGACTCAGAAAAGTGGATGTTTGCTATACAAGAAGAGATGGAATTAGTCCACAAAAATAGAACATGGGACCTTGTGAAACTTCCTAAAGGTAAAAAGGCTGTTCGTTGTAAATGGGTTTTTAAGAAGAAAGAAGGGACTCCAGGAGTTGAAGAACCTAGATATAAAGCAAGGCTTGTTGCAAAAGGTTACAGTCAAATTCCAGGAGTGGACTTCATAGATGTGTTCTCTCCAGTTGTTAAGCATAGTTCGATTCGAGCTTTGCTTGGTATTGTGGCCATGCATGATTTGGAGCTTGAGCAGTTAGATGTAAAAAAAACTGCATTTCTGCATGGAGAACTTGAGGAGGATATTTACATTCAACAACCAGAGGGTTTTATAGTCTCAGAAAAAGAGGACTATGTTTGCTTGCTGAGAAAGTCCCTTTACGGTTTGAAACAGTCACCAAGACAGTGGTACAAGAGGTTTGATTCCTTTATGACTTCTCACGATTTCAAAAGAAGTAGTTTAGACAGTTGTGTTTACTTTAAGAAAAACAGTGATGGTTCTTTTGTGTATCTACTTCTTTATCTTGATGACATGTTAATAGCGGCAAAAGATAAAGGAGAGATAAGAAAGGTCAAAGCCCAACTAAGTGAAGAATTTGAGATGAAAGATTTAGGAACAACAAAGAAGATACTTAGTATAGAGATTCTCAGAGATAGAAAAGCAAGTAAATTGTACCTAAGTCAGAAGGGGTACATTGAGAAAGTTCTTTACAGGTTCAATATGCAGAGTGCTAAGCCTGTTAGTACTCCTTTAGCAGCCCATTTCAGACTTTCATCGGTTTTGTCTCCACAATCAGATGATGAGATTGAGTACATGTCACATGTTTCATACTCTAGTGCAGTGGGATCTTTCATGTATGCTATGGTCTGTTCACATCCAAATTTATCATATGTAGTCGGTGCAGTTAGCAGATACATGGTAAATCCCGGTAAAGAACATTGGAAAGCAGTTCAGTGGATTTTAAGATACTTACGAGGCACTACTGATGTTTTCTTACAGTTTGGAAGAACTAAAGATGGAGTCATAGGGTGTGTTGATGTTGATTTTGCTGGAGACCTTGATAGAAGAAGATCTCTCACAAGTTACGTCTTTACAATCGGAGGTTGTGCAATTAGTTGGAAAGCCACTTTGCAAACTGCAGTCGCTTTGTCTACCACTGAAGCTGAGTACATGGCGATTACTGAGGCTTGTAAAGAAGCTATTTGGTTGAAGGGACTATTTAGTTAACTCAATGAAGACCTTCAAATCAGTACAGTATTTTGTGACAGTCAGAGTGCCATCTTCCTTACAAAAGATCAAATGTTTCATGAGAGAACAAAACATATTGATGTTCAGTATTATTTTGTTCGTGATATTATTGCTCGTGGTGATATTGTTGTAAGCAAGATAATTTTAGAAAGACCACAAGGTAGCTTGCCTAGCAATACTGGAACTAACTCAAGGGAGCAGCTTCATGCAATTACTGTTCAAGATGAATAAGGGTTAGTTGAATTTGAACAAGAACTGAGGCAAGATATTGTGGTGAATATTAATAAGGTTGAGGAAGATAAGTAAGAAAAAAAGCTGGCTGTCAAAGAAAATATACCTCGAGTGTTATATCCTAACGCGATGAAAAGAGACCACACAAATGAAAAATTTGGTAATTTCCTCAAGTTCTTAAAAGAATTACATATTAAATTACCATTTGTTGAAGCTCTTTTGCAGATGCCAAATTACGTTAAATCTTTAAAGGAGTTATTGGAAATTAAGAGGAAAATTACACGGCCTAAAACAGTCCATACGGCATGGACATACGGGCGTGTCCTAGATTGTGTGAGCCTTCGAGCTAATTTTTCCAATTTTAAATCAAGTTAGAGAGTTACACGGGCAAGACACACGGCCGTGTGCGAGATACGACCGAGCCACACTAGCATGGGAGAAGTCGTGTGACACACATGATCTAGACACACGGGTCTGAGGCCGTGTAAAGACTGGGTCTGCATTTCTTATAGCACACAGGCTAGCAAAAGTGCCATAAGAGTGTATGACATGGTTGTGTAGCCCAACACGAGCCTCACACGATTGTTCACCCTTTTAACCCTAAAACCTTAAAATTTTATTTTACTTTGTCTTTTTCCTTTCTTCCTTAACTTTCACCGTCGTTTTTCCTTACCTTTCATTTTTCGACCACCTCCGTCCTGCTAAACTACCAACCCCACGACTGCCACAACCACCCCAACTTTAACTAATTCGACCTAGTTGTGCCCCCACACTCCACCCTCGTACGCTCTTCACGCCTCCCACCCCGATCCTCCCTTCCTCTCCCTCACTCGAGCTTTGTCCCCTCCGGCCACTGATGCACTACACCCTTCCCCTCCCCATCTTTTCATTCCCCTCATTCCTCCATTCGACAAGCCACCCCCTTCACCTCTTCCCTTTCTTTCCTTCTCCTTTTTCCCCCTAAATCGCAACCCACCCTTATGTCAGTCCCTCTCCCCAACCTCCCTCTTCCACGTTGAACAGTCGCGCCCATCGACCACCGCACAACCCATTATGTCGCCGCATCGTCCACAACTCTTGTCACCGCCCCATTGTTTACTTTATTTTATTTTATTTTATGTCTTTATTTCTTTATTTCTTTATTTGTTTGTTTATTATTTTTGTTATTATTATCATTTATTACTATTATAATTTTTCTCTAGTTATTATTATTTTGAATTTGCTTATTATTCTTCATTTCACTATCACCACTTTATCATTATGTTTGTTACTATTTTGGCTTATTATGCTAGTTATTATTATTCATTATCTTATTTTTCTTATTATTCTTAATCTTCTTATCATTAATCTATTTTTATTATTTGTTCATTGTTTTTATTGCTTTTATTGTTTTTGTTCTTAGTATCCAGATTATGTTTTTTTTCTTTGTTATCATTTTTAGTTTTCTATTTAGTTTCTTATTTTTATTTTCCTTAATGTTTTTCTTACTTCTAAATTAGTCTGCATATTTAGTAGAATTATCACCTAATTTTTGCATGATTGATACTAGTCGATTCTTTATTTAGACTGTTTCGATTGGCCTGCACGTCATAAGATGCTTCTTAATGCCGTATTTTACTTTACACGATTGTTTTTCCAATCTCTCTGTTTGTGTATTTGGTAATTCTTAGACTATTTTCAGATAGTGGATTATTATATTTTTCAGGCACACCATGAAAAACACACGTCGCAAATCTAAGGTCATCGTTCCCACTTCAAAAAAGTGAAAGACGCCGGGCGCGACCTCCTCTTCGGGTGCTTCTGTCGAGGCCCGCTATCCATTCCTCCGCTTTTTTCAGGGTTCCTAAAAGGAGTTATATCAACTACTTCAACTGCGACCACTCATTTTAGGCCGATGTATTGATTGGGCCGCTTTGGAGCAGGTCTAATTAGCTGATCATGTTCGTACTTTCATTTCTACATCCCCATGGGATCGGTTCTTTTCCATCATCGAGCCCACATACATGGAGCTGACCTTGGAGTTCTATTCGACATTTTCTCTACAACATGTAATGATGAACCATGATAAGTCAAGCACTATTACCTTCAAACTTAGTGGCCTGGCACGCCATATGAGTCTCACTGAGTTCAGTGCTGCTTTGGGACTATATACTGAAGGGTTTATGAGTTCTGACAACATCCTTCGTTTACATCGGCACATACACTACTCGTCATCTCTTTGTTGGATGGACTTTATGGCGAATAAGACACCTTATAATACGAGTTGCTCGAAGGCAACTTCCCTTCCTCCAGCCTTACGGTATATTCACGCCCTTTTAACTCACACATTGACTGATAGGAGGGAGAGCACCAGAGTCATCAGTACCACTGATGCATATTTTTTATGGAGCATGGCCACAAGGAATATTTTTTATTTAGCCTACTTCATCGCCCTTACCTTCCACTATCAGACAGACCGTAACAGGAAGGGTCCTATCTACCTAGGCTTTTATGTGACTCAACTCGCTCGACACTTCAATCTTCTTGACACTTCGATCTTCTCAACACACCGCAACAGTCCTTTACGCTTACACTCGCCAACTATATGTCTCTATAGGGGATATCGAGCGACTTCGTGGAGTGGATCCTCCTCAGTACAGAATATATCATTCTAGCTCTCAGAATGAACCTGAGGACTTCACTGATGATGTCCCTTTCCATCGCGAGGACTTACCATATCCTCCATCTTAGAGTCACTGTCATGTTTTTCTATTGCTACATTAGAGGACCTCTCTGAGTGGTTCACTCGCTTCGAGCAGCACTACTTTCAGAGGTTCGATAGTATTAACACGAGACTATAGCAGATCTGTCAGCACCTCCACATCTCTTCTTCGGCACTAGCGGCTCACCCTACTGATGCCTCCGACTATGAGGATCATTGATTTTATTTGTTTTCCTTTTTTAATTTTATTTTATTTTATTATAATTATGTTTATTTCTGTTTTTGGTTGTTTTGTTTTTATATTTATTTTCTTGTACCTCTTTTAATTATTATCTTTTGAACTATATTTTTATGGTTATTATTTCTACTTGAGTTATAACTCCTTAATCTTTTTCACTATTTGTGTTTATTTTCTTATTAGTTTGTCCGGGATCATGCACTACATCTAGATTTGTCTACAATTCCACTTTCCACCATTCTGTCAATGTCATCCAATATTTAGGGCAGTTTCCGTTTTCTCCCTCTCTTATGATATTCTGCTTCTACTGTAATTATATTTGTTTGTACATTAAGGACAATGTACATCTTAAGTCTGAGGAGATTATTTTTATCATTATTAGAAAATCCTTGAATTACGTCTTGTGTTTAAGTAATTTTCTTATATTTGCATTAGAATGGATTTTTATCAATTTGGGATTTTGATTAATGTGTCTTGTATTAATTTGTAGATATTTGTGTTTGGGTTAATTTAAACTTTAAGACATGAGAGAATCAAGCATGATAAGCTATTTTTCAGAAATTAAAAGTTTAGGATGTTTCCCTAAATTCAAGTACTACCTTGAAGTTTGAGATTTGCAAGTTTGTCATCAAAAACTAAACATTTTTGTGAGATTTTGAGCCTTTAGATCTTGCTCATTTTATTATCGATTTTGAGTGTGTCAATTTGATTTGTTATTCTAGAACTTGCTTCAATTATACATGTCGAGACCACACCTTTGATTTGATATACTAAGATGATAAAGGCACTTAGGTTTTAAACCCATATGGCATAAAAAGCCTACCTTTTTAATTAACCCTTAGTGAACCCCGTTGAGTCTAACACACCGTTTCTTAATTTACCTATTAATGTTAACCTATAACTCATTTTTTTATTCGTTAAGAATTTTTCCCGTTTTATTGACTTCTTTTTTTGTCGAGATTTGATTTGGTTAGTTGTTTAACTATGCTCTTCTATTTGATTTGCTGAATTATATCTAATTGTTCTAGATAAAAAAAAGAGAAAAAAATATATTGATTATTATTTAATTTTATGTTGATTGAGCTTGAACAGTTAAATTCATATTTTGAGAAGAAGCTCATTTTTATTCTTGAATAGCTCTCGATTGATGTAATTGTCTTTAATTCAGCAATTGTTTATTTTTTTCTAGTTTGTTAATTAATCAATTTGATCTCAATTATAACCAACTTTTCTAGCCTATTAAAGACCATTTGATTTGTGTATCATATCATTTTATAGTGATAGAGAGTTGATTTTCATGCAAGCCTATGGTAATGACTATTCATACTTGACTATTGAGTGCTCATTCGGTGAACCTTAAACACTTTGAGTGATTTGAGTGAATCTTTAGTGAGGATGTTGATTCTTGTAGATAATAAATAAATGTAACTACTTAAATAATGGGAGACACCTATGTTTTCGTATTTAAAAATGTTAGCTTGGGTTGTTTGAGACTTTAGTGCTCTTTTGGTTGAATTGTCAATGCACGACTATTTGTGAATTATTTTGAGACATTATTAACTGGAATTACAAGTTGAGAAATGTTAATTTTAATGGGAGTTGAGGATTTTGCTTGAGAACAAGCAAACACTTAAGTGCGGGGATATTTGATGAGCTGTAAAAGTAACATATTTTAATCCCATTCTTAATACATTTTTGGATGATTAATTATGCAAATTAGTGAATTTGATGCTCCTAATCCTTTAAATTCATGTTTCTATATTTGGAAGAGCATTTGGAAGCGACAAGAGTGAAACGAGCCAAAATTAGACAAATAGAGTTGTTTTCAGGATCCACACGGTTTGGGCATTTCCACATGGGTTGGCCACACGCCCATGTGCCAGCCTATGTCGATTTCACACCCTGCTTCCCAAATACAAGAAAAAAAACAATTTTTAGGCTTTCTGAGCATTCTAAAGTTTATAAATACCAATTAGACGAAGATCTAAGAGGGCAACCAGGGAAGATAAAAGAAAACACTCAAAAAACACCATCAGAATCAACTCAGAAGTAGATCTCCATTATGATCGAAGATCTCCTTTTAATTTATTTCAAATTTTTATTGGGTTTCTTTATGTATTGTGGTTATCCTAACTTTGAGATGTTTCTATTCAAGATTATAAACTAAATTCCCTAGATACCTAGGGAAAACGAAACCTATGTTGAATCTTATTATTTGTTTTCTGATTTACATGATAAATACTTGATTCTTGTTCTCAATTATGTATGCTTATTTCTTGTTTTAATATTCCAGAATATTAACTCATGTTTAATGTGCTTATTTTAGTTGAGCAAAATTCCTTGTTTAAGAGTAGACCTAGCATAATTAAGTGGAGTTGCATGCAATCCTAGAAATAAGACGACATAAATCTATTGGATTAGAGCCAAATCAATTAGGGGAATCCATAGATCGAGTTAATGCGACAATAGAGGTTTTAATTAAAAAGAGATTTCAATTAATCAACCAAAAGTCAGTTGTTCTTACTCTCGAAAGAGATATTAACATAATTTAGGGATATCTACGGATCAAGACACAAGTGAATAATTCGTTTTATTTAGATTCATAAAAATAAGTGGAGTCTAGGTGGATTCTTCCCTAGGTATTGCCTATCTCATTGGTTATCTTCGATTGTTTTCCTATTTCATTCTCTGTTGCGTTCTTAGTTAGATTAGTTTACTAATTTTAGATTAAAAATAATCACACCAATTTTTCGGTTAAATTATAGTGGATCCATTTTGTGGATTCGAGGTACCTCATTCTTAGTCGAGGTACCTCATTCTGAATTCGACACATTTAAGGTAAACAGCACTCGACTCAAACCTTATTTTGGTAATAGAATTGATAATGAGAAAGAGGAGCTTCGGCTCCGCGAACCACCGTGACTGCACGAATACAAGGTAAGTCGAGCTTAGACTCTAAATAAGTGCTTCTCGGAAGGCAATCTGAGTGCTTAACTTTTGTTAATTCTTTTACATTCATTAAATGCTAATTTAAAATTAAATTAAATAAAAAAATGTTTTTGATCGACGCGGCCTGGACACACAAGCGTGTCCTAGGCCGTGTGCACAATAGGGGAATCGACAGTGAGTCACACGGCTTAGTGACATGGCCATGTGACCCACACGGCCTGGACCCATGGGTGTGTCCCAAGCCATGTGCATAAGGGAGCAATTGATAGAAAGTTACAAAGTGTAAAAACATTGCCATGTGAGGCACACAGCTTGGACATACAGGTGAGTCCTTGGTCGTGTGAGTCCTGAGACTTAAATTTTTCCAAAATTCAATTGTTACACGGCCTATGGTGGTCCACACAGCCTGACGACACAGCCGTGTGAGTATTGGAGCTAATTTATTTCATTTTAATTTCAAGTCAGAGAGTTACACAGACAAGAGAAACGATTGGGACACATGGGCGTGTGTGAGACTGAGTGCCCCACACAGCCTCTCACACGGGCGTAGGAGAAGCGAAGGAGATCATACACGGCCTGGCACACAGTCGTGTGAAGACTGGACTTGAATTTTAAAATGCACATGGGCTGAGGATGACCCACACGAGTGTGTGACACAACTGTGTGGCCTAACACGGGCTTTTACACGACCGTGTCACCCACTTAAACCCTAGCCCCCTACTTTTTCTATTCATCTTCCTTCCAACACTCCAACCTAACCCTAGTTGCCGCTCTGTGCACGTCGACCTCCCTTTTTCCAGCCACACTCACCCCCACCCTGTCACTATTTGTCCCTTATTCTTTCCCTTCCCTTTGACGACACATCCCCACTCCCTCACCACCACGCACCTTTCCCCACCCCCGAGCCTTTGCCCCCTCCGCGACCAAACTTTCCCCCATCACCCCCTATACTACACACCACCACAAATAGCCTTACCCTCACCCCTCACAACACCACGACTTCTTCCCCAGTCCCCCACGTGTCGTAACTGACCCCTTCCACCCTCTCTTCCTTTATTTTCTATTTCACCGTCGACCAACGCCACCCTTATTCTTCCCCTTTCCTTATTCTTCCATCTGCAACCCTTCACCGTCCATCCCTCTTCTCGATTTCCTCCCCTACGCCAAACATCGCCAGCCCTTCTCCGCCGTATGCGCCACTCACCGTAGCCATCCACCTTACCCATTGTTTGCTCCTTCCTCTACCTTTTCCATTTCATTAATTATTAATTTTTATTTATTTAATTTTTAATTATTTTTATTACTGATTATTTTATTACTATTATTTTTTAATTAATTTTTTTGTTTATTTATTGTTTTGTTTATTTTCTTTTGGATTGTTTTTACTCTTTACATTTAGTATTTCATTATTGTTATTATTATTCCTAGTTTGTTATTCATGCTATTATCCTTTTAGGTTTAATTTTATTATTGTCTTTAGTGTAATTTGTTCTTTTTATTATTGTTTTATTCTCGCTTAGTATCGATTAGACTTGTTACCTTAAGAGTAGTATCTTGCTATATTGGTATTTTGTTTTCGTTTTCGTACTGTGCTTATCCGTTACCGATGCAATTTAAATTGTATGATCTTTCTATTTTTTTTGCTTGCGTAATTGGTGATGCTTTATTGATTATTTTTCTAATATTGGATTATTTTATTTTTAGGCACACCATGATGAACACACGCAGTAAATCTAAGGTCGTCGTCCCTGCTTCGAAAAAATGGAAGACTTTGGGGACGACCACCTCCTCGAGTGCATCTGTTGATGCCCACTATCCATTCTTATTATTTTCACAGGGTCCCCAAGAGGACTTATATCAGCATCTTCGACAGAGGCCATTTGGATTAGGTTGATGTATTGATTGGGCCGCTTTAGAGCAGGTTCAGTTAGTTGATCAATTCTACGCCATGATTACTACAGCTCCATAGGACCGATTCTTCTCCATCATCGAGCCCACCTATTTGGAGCTAACCTTAGAGTTTTATTCAACATTTCTCTTGTAGCAGGTGATGTCAACCTATGACGAGCAGCACACTATTACTTTCCGACTCGGCGGTACAACACGTCATGTGAGCGTCCCAGAGTTCGGAGCTACATTAGGACTATACACTGAGGAGTTCATGGGTGCCGAGGGGTTTTTCTGATTATACTGGCACATCTAATACCCGCCATCTCTTTATTGGGTAGACCTCATGGTGAGTACGATGCCTTATAACCCAAGTCATTCGAAGGCGACTTCTCGTCCTCCGGCCTTGCACTACATTCATGTCATCTTGGCTCACACATTGACCGATAGAAGAAAAAGCAATGGAGTTATCGGTACAACCGATGCATATTTTTCATGGCATAGGGTCGACAATTGATCTTGCTTATTTCATCGTCGTAGCTACCTGCCATCAGACAGAGCACAGTAGGAAGGGTCCTATCTGCTTAGGCCCTTACGTGACTTGTCTCGCATGCCACTTCGATCTCCTTGACACACCAAAATAGTCTTCCTCCTTTACACTAGTTGGACAGATGTCCCCACAGGGATTATCTAGTATGAGTCACATGAGAATGATCGAGCGACTGCGTGGAGTGGATCCTCCTTAATACCGATTATCTCATTCTGATCCTCAGGATGAGCATGCAGACCTCACTGATGAAGCCCCTTCCACCACGAAGATCCACCTCATTCTCCATCTCAATCGCCGTCCTGCTACATCTGTTGCCACCTTAGCGAACCTATCTAAGTGGTTCACTCACTTCGAGCAGTACTGCTTTTAGCGGTTTAACAGTATTAACGCGACCTTATAGCAAATCTGTCAGCATCTCCACATTTTCACTTCAGCATCGACGACTCACGATACCGATGCCCCTGACGATAAGATCATTTATTTTATTTTTTTTTTTTTTATGTCTATGTTTATTTTTATTTTTAATTGTTTTATTTTTATTTTCTTAGACTTATTTTGTTTATTATTTTTTAAACTATATTTTTATTTTGATGGTTGTTTCTAATTGAGTTGTAACCTTTTAATCTTCATCACTATTTGTGTTTATTTTCTTATTAGTTTGCTCGACATCATGCACTACATTTAGATTTGCGTACAAGTCCGTTTTTCACCATTCTGGCAATTTAATCCAATATTCAGGCCAGTTTCAGTTTTCTCCGTCTCTTATGATATTCTGCTTACACTGTGCTTATTTCTATTTGAACATTGAGGACAATATACATATTAAGTGTGGGGAGATTATTCATGTAATTATTATAAAATCCCTGAATTATTTCTTGTATTTAAGTAATTTTCTCATACTTCCATTAGAATAATTTTTTATTGATTTGGGATTTTTGTTGATGTGTTTTGGATTAATTTGTAGATATTTGTGCATTGATTGTAACACCCCGAACCCGAGACCATCGCCGGTGTCGGACGCGAGGGGTTAACGAGCTAAATCCTCTTAAAGCACCGACCAATTTGGCATTTCCAGACAGGCTGGAAAACTGCGTCACTGTCGCCTTAAAAATCATATCTCGAGTTTCAAAACTTGGAAACTGATTCCGTAAATTTTCCCTGAATTTAGACTCATATATCCTTCCATGGATTTATTTCTAGAATTTTTGGTCGGGCCAATTGGTACAGTTTATTAGTTAAAGTCACCCATGTTACAGGGATCGACTGCTCTGACATTCGCGCGTTACAACTTGAATATCTCTCTGTACAGGGCTTTACTACTGGTTCTGTTTGTTTCTAATGAAACTAGACTCAAAATGGAATCTGCACATATAAGTCATGAATTCTAATTCTTTCTGGATAATTTATAGCAAATTTTTAAAGTCGCGATAGGGGACCCAGAAACCGTTCTGGCCCTGTCTCACAATAACTTTAATATCTCTTAACATGTAACTCCTATGACCATTTCGTTTCTTCCATATGAAAGTAGACTCATCAAGGTTCATTTACATAACTTATTCACTATTTAATACCATTCCTACAAATTTTGGTGATTTTTCAAAAGCACACCACTGCTGCTGCCAGCATCTGTTTTCAAGGTAACCTTTACCTATTTCATGATTTCCACGATTCAATTGGCCCTTTTTGCATACATAGCACAAGTGTGATCATGATTAACCATTCCAATGGCTAATCTTTTCAAAACCATTCCATACCCCATAATGATCATCATACAAACGATTATAGAATCATACTAACAACGTATATAAGCCATTTTCGCATGGCTATCCAAGCTTACATAAAACCGAAAGGTACATGACCTTCTACAATAGGGTAGTCCTATACATGCCATTTCAAAGTTCAACCAAAATTATACTCAAAATGGAGGATTTGATAGTGTAGATGACTTCGACTTTAATGATCCCGAATCCGATCGCTAACGAGCAAAATCTATAAAACAGAGAGCCAAAGCAACGGGGTAAGCATTTTTTTATGCTTAGTAAGTCTCAAGCAATAAAATCAGTTTTAACTAAAGCATTACATTCACATAGCCAAATGAATCATTTCATTAATACACATTCACATAATCATACTTACTTCACACTTCATCATTATATACTTTCACAAGATATCAACCAATTCAATAGCTGAAAACTCGTTAGTCGATTGAGCGAATGTTACTCAAACATATCGACTTTTCCAATGCACATATAAACATACCTTATCCTTTGGACTTTTCGAGCGTACTAATTAAATTTATTACAGCAACCAACGCTCACCTCCAGCCCAAGCTTCTTCGGAATACAACCGGATATAACCACATGCACGAATGCCTTCGGGTCTTAGCCCGGATAGAACGACTTGCACAAATGCCTTCGGGTATTAGCCCGGATTTAACAACTTGCACGAATGCCTTCGGTCTTAGCCGGATGTAGTCACTAGCACAATAGCCTTCGGTCTTAACCGGATATAATTACTAGCATAAATGTCTTCGGGACTTAGCCCGGATATCATTCAATTGCTCATGCACACACATA
Organism: Gossypium arboreum; assembly: GCF_025698485.1. Classification (NCBI taxonomy): domain Eukaryota; kingdom Viridiplantae; phylum Streptophyta; class Magnoliopsida; order Malvales; family Malvaceae; genus Gossypium; species Gossypium arboreum. The sequence continues at coordinate 8,585,179 of NC_069081.1, forward strand.
CATCAATAATCATTACACATCCATGTTTCATTTTCGTTACTAAGGCTCAAACACAAACATATCACTTGCATAATCGCCGGGACTTAGCCCGGGTATCATTCAAATACTCATACACACATAAATCAATAATCATTACACATCCATATTTCATTTCACATAATTGAGTAGGGTCATTTCTTGAGGACTTACCTCGGATGTTGTCGAACGGCTTCAACGGCTATTCGATCACTTTTTCCTTCCCTTTATCGGATTTAGCTCCCTTTGCTCTTGAGCTTAACGAATACAAGTAGAAGTATTCAATATTTTTATCAATAATGTTTACTAGTCAATCACATTCGCATCTCATATCATCTCACTTTATTATAATTTATCATTCAACCTTTGAACCAAAACGCCATTATATGGCCACATATACATACATCCAGATATTTAAGCTCAAGAATTTTAACATAACATCAAGTGCTCAAATTACTCATGTGGCCGATTATACATGGTCATAAATACACAAAATCAAAAATAATTTCAAGGTTTTTCACCCTATACATGTACTAGGCCGAATGTACATGCAAATTTCACAACATTCTTCAACAAATTTCTTCTTTAAACAAACATATTTATCACTTTCTTCATCACCAAAATATCATGTGCAAACATATATACACATATAGGTGCAAGGCAATTTCAAGGTGTCCATAACCATCCAAAGCACAAATTTTAACTAACATGCAAGAAGCATAAACCATGCTCATGAATGCTTCATGGCGAATACATCACAATCATGCCCTTTCAACTTCGGTCATGGTTAAACAAAAGAAAACTCAATGTCTTACTCAAGATTGTTACAAATAAATTTCAAGAGTAGAAAATCCATCATTGCATGCATCATTAGCAAGCTTCACATTTAGCATGCAATGGCTTTAACACAATAACAACTTTGGCCAAATACCATTTCCATGGCATAACAAGGATTTGAACCATGGCTAACATGAACATCAAGTTAGCAACTAAAACATGCATGAAACTCATAACACAACCTCATACATACCTTAATCTTGATGCAAGTTTAGCCAAATCTCCTTCTAGATCTCTTCTAAACAAAGAAAATGAAGCAAAAATCTCTTCTTCCTCTTAGAATTTTCGCCAAAAGAAGGAGGAAAAGATGAACAATTTTTTGTTTTTCTTTCTTAGTTACACGGCAAGGGGGAAGGAGCCTTCACACACACATTTTTTTTTTATTCCATACTCCTTATTCTATTCATTCAAACATAACCCACTTACCAAACATGTTTCATGACATGATTTTTGCCCATAATTCCTTGTCATGGCCGGCCACTAGCTATAAAAAGGGGAATTTGACATGCAAGTCCATTGTTTTGCATGCATGCTTTAATTAATCATCACACATTTCCTATCGTACTTTCAAAGTTCACTACTAAGTCCCTTCTAGTGAAATTCACCTTTATAACACTAAATCAATCATCAAGAAATGTCACACATGAGCACACACATATTATAGGCATCAAAATAAATTTTAAATTATTTTTATGCCTCGGTTTTGTGGTCCCGAAACCACATTCCGACTAGGGTCAATTTTGGGCTGTCACAACTCTCCCCCACTTAAGAAATTTTCGTCCCCGAAAATCTTACAGGTAAGAAGGGTTGGGTATCGCTCTTTCATAGAGTTCTCGGTTTCCCAAGTAGCTTCTTCTATCCCGTGTTTGAGCCATAACACTTTCACTAGCGGAACCCGCTTGTTTCGCAACTCTTTCACTTCACGTGTCAGGATACGAATCGGTTCTTCCTCATAACTCATATTGGCTTGAATTTCAACTTCTGATGGACTAATCACGTGCGATGGATCAGATCTATAGCGTCGAAGCATCGAAACATGAAAGACATCGTGAATCTTTTCGAGTTCAGGGGGCAAAATCAAACGATATGCCACTGGACCGACTCGCTCGGATATCTCATATGGCCCAATGAACCTCGGGCTCAACTTGCCCTTACGACCGAATCTGAGTATCTTTTTCCAAGGCGAAACCTTGAGAAACACTTTATCTCCCACCTGATACTCGATGTCCTTACGCTTCAGATCCGCGTACAACTTCTGACGATCGGAGGCTGTAACACCCCGAACCCGAGACCGTCGCCGGAGTCGAACGCGAGGTGTTAACAGACTTCAACCCACTTATTGACAATTTTCAGACAAGCTGCCAATCTGAGTACTAGTCGCTCCAAAATTCATAACTTGAGTTTTACAACTCGAAAATCAGTTCCGTAAATTTTTCCTGAAACTAGACTCATATGTCCATCCACATATTTTTTTCTAGAATTTTTGGTCGAGCCAATTAGTACATTTTATTAGTTAAAGTCTCGCCTGTTGTAGGGATCGACTACACTGACCTTTGTGCGTTACGAATTGGATATCTCCCTCTACAGGGCTTCAATACTAATGCCGTTTGTTTCTGTAGAAACTAGACTCAGAGAGGAATCTACACATATATGGAATGACTCCTAATTATCTCTGGTTAATTTACAATGATTTTCCAAAGTTGGAACAGGGATCCAGAAACCGTTCTGGCCCTATTCCACAAGAACTTTAAAATCTGTTAACTTATAACTCATATGACCATTTCGTTTCTTCCATATGAAAGTAGATTCATCAAGGTACACTTACATAATTTATTTGCTATTTAATACCATTCCTACTATTTTTAGTGATTTTTCACATCCACGTCACTGCTGCTGTCAGCATCTGCCTTTAGTAGGCTTTACCTATTTCATACTTTCCATGATTCAATTGGCCCTTTTACATACATAGCACAAAGCGTGATCATGATTAACCATTCCAATGGCTAATCGTTTCAAAATAATTCCATACCTCATAAGGGTCAACATACAAACGATTATAGTTCTATGCTAAAAACGTATATAAGCCATTTTCGCATGGCTATCTAAGTTTACACAAACCGGAAGGTACATGACCTTCAACAAAGGATGGTCCTATACATGCCATTTCAAAGTTCAACCAAAATTTGTACCAAAATGGGGCTTCGATAGTGTGGATGACTTCGACTTCTTTGATCCCGAATCCGACAGACTAACGAGCGAAACCTATAAAACAGAGAGCCAAAGCAACGGGTAAGCATTTTAATGCTTAGTAAGTCTCAAGCAATGAAATCAGCTTTGACTAAGATATTTTATTCACATGGCTAATTAAACCACTTTACTAATTCACATTCCCATACTCATACTTATTTCACATCACCGACCCTTATGTTCATACACAAAGGAACAACTTGGCCCAAGGCCTAGAGCTCGTTTATCAACTTGGCGATACTTACTTGTAAGAATTCAATTAGTACAAGCACATACAAACATACCTCATTGCTGGAATTTTCACAAGTATATAAGCTGAAATTTTCACAGAAGATTGCTCACTTCGAGTCACATACCTTGAGATTTAACCGGATATAGCGACTCAGACGATTGCCTTCGGTCATAACCCGGATTTGGTGACTTGCACAAAGGCCTTGGTCTTAGCCCGGATATATCAACTCGCACGAATGCCTTGGTCTTAGCCCGGATATATCAACTCGCACGAATGCCTTGGTCTTAGCCCGGTATATCAACTCGCACGAATGCCTTCGGTCTTAGCCCTGATATATCAACTCGCACGAATGCCTTCGGTCTTAGCCCGGATATATTTCCAATGTTCACTTACATATATATCAATATTCAAGACACGTCCATAGTTCATTTTCGTTACTAAAGCTCTAACACAAAATATCTATCAACCTTTACTATTTCGGCTCAATGGCCACACAAACAAGGAGCATAATTTTGATATAATTCAAGTAGGGTCATCACTCAAGACTTACCTCGGATGTTGTCGAGCGATTTCGACGGCTATTCAACTACTTTTTCCTTCCCTTTATCGGATTTAGCTCCCTTTGCTCTTGAGCTAATTCACACAAATTTAACTTATTAAAATCTCATCATGATAGCTTATGGCGAATATGACAAGGAGTGTAAATGGTCATATGGCCATCCTTTAGCTCAAATACACAATGGTCATGCACATTTTTACATCACAACAAGCAATTCAATACATTCAAACATCAACGTGAAGTTCAAAGTACTTGGCCCTTATATACATTAGGCATCAAAGTTGCATATGTACGAAATCATAAATCGAACTCAACACATTAGTTAATATTCCTCTTAGCGAATTTTCTAAGCCAAGAATAGGCATCAATATGCTTGCCTCAAACCGAATGCATGTACACTAATTACCCCTCATGTGGCCGAATATACACTTAATATCACAAAAAAAACAGCATACATTTTACTACTAACACATTACATATCATAATTCATTGCACATCTCTTATTTACTTCATAATCAACACATCATCACAAGCAAATATACACTTTGAATTAGTATATATGTCATACCAATCCATCATGTGCAAACATATATTCATGTAAGTGCAAGGGCGAATTCTCAAGTGGCTTATATCCAAATATATACACATTTCCAAAGCTTAAATCTTACTCACCATGCAACATGCATGAATTATACTTATGGATATATCATGGCGAATACCACAACACCACACCATTTCAATTTGGTCATGGTGAAACAAAGAACTTAGTATCTCATTAAAAAAGAATGCTAAAAGAAAATCTAAGAATCTTCAATCCTCCATCACATGTATCACTTTCAAGCTTGTTATTTAACATGCAATGGCATTAACACCACATTCACTTTGGCCGAATTTCATTCCCATGACATAACAAGGATTTGAACCATGGGCTAACAAGAACATTAAGCTAGCAACTAAAAACATGCATGAACCTCAAACATACCTTAATCTTGATGCAAGTTTAGCCAACCTCTTCCTAATCCTCTTCCAAACCAAGTATGAAGCAAAACTCCTTCCTTATCCTTAGTATTTTCGGCCAACAAGAGAGTGAAAAGAGATGAACAAAATTTTTTTTCTTTCTTCCTTTAGGACATTCGGCCAAGCTATGGAGGAAGAAGATGGACACTTTTTTTTTTTGTTTCTCATCTACTAACATTAATTGTTTATTCCATACCCCTTATTTTATTCTTTCCATCATAACCCATTTACCAAACATGTTTCATGACATGATTTTTGCCCATAAATCCTTGTCATGGCCGGCCACTAGCTATGGGGGGGGAAATTTGACATGCAAGTCCATTGTTTTGCATGCATCGTTTAATTAGTCATCACACATTTTCCCCTCATACTTTCAAAGTTTATTACTAGGTCCTTTCTAGTGAAATTCACATATATAATTCTAAATCAAAGCATAAAAAATATCACACATGAGTTAACACACATTATAGGCAATAAAATAAATATTAAATTATTTTTTATGCCTTGGTTTTGTGGTCCCGAAACCACATTTCGACTAGGGTCGTTTTAAGGTGTCACAACTCTCCCCACTTTAGAAATTTTCGTCCCAAAATCTTACCGTAAATAGGTTTGGATATTGCTCTTTCATAGAGTTCTCGGGTTCCCAAGTAGCTTCTTCTATCCGTGTTTGAGCCATAACACTTTCACTAGCGGAACCCTTTTGTTTCGCAACTCTTTCATTTCACGAGCTAGGATACGAATCGGTTCTTCTTCATATCTCATATCGGCTTGAATTTCAACCTCGATGGACTAATTACGTGCGACGGATCGATCTATAGCGTCGAAGCATTGAAACATGGAAGACGTTGTGAATCTTTTCAAGTTCAGGGGCAAGATCAAACGATACGCAATCGGGCCAACTCGTTCGGAGATTTCAGACGGCCCAATGAATCTCGGCTCAACTTGCCCTTACGGCCGAATCTGAGTATCTTTTCCACGGCGAAACTTTAAGAAACACTTTATCTCCCACCGATACTCAATGTCCTTTCGTTTCAGATCCGCATACGATTTACGACGATCGGAGGCTATCTTCGATTTTCACGGATTACTTTTACTTTCGTTCGCATCTTTAATCAAATCCACTCCAAAATTTTGTTCTCACCGAGCTCGGTCCAAAACAATGGTGTACGGCATTTACGCCGCACAAAGCCTCGTAAGGCGCCATCTTAATACTTGATTGAAAACTATTGTTGTGCGAATTCAATCAAAGGTAGGTACCGTTCCCACGAACCATCGAACTCGAGGATGCAACATCTCAACATATCCTCAAGTATCTCGAATTATACGCCGGATTGACCATCGGTTTGGGGTGAAAGGCGGTGCTGAAATGCAACTTGGTGCCCAATGCTTCTTGTAATTTCTTCCAAAATCGCGAGGTGAACCTCGGATCTCTATCCGACACAACAGAAATCGGTACCCCGTGTAATCTCACAATCTGAGAAACGTACAATTCAGCTAGTTTATCCAATGAAAAATCCATACGCACAGGGATAAAGTGAGCCGACTTAGTCAGTCTATCAATAATAACCCAAATTGCATCCTTCTTACTTGTTGACAACGGCAGTCCGGACACAAAGTCCATTGTGACTCGATCCCATTTCCACTCGGGTATCGTGATCGGCTGAAGTAACCCTGAAGGCACTTGATGCTCCGCTTTCACTTGTTGACATATTAAACATCTTGCAACAAAGTCGGAGATGTCTCGTTTCATACCATGCCACCAAAACCGACGTTTCAACTCATTGTACATCTTCGTACTCCCCGGGTGGATTGCCATTCGGCTACAATGAGCTTCGTTCAGAATTATCGAAATAAGTTCCGAATTCTTTGGAACACACAAACGACTTCTGAACCTCAAACAATCGTCATCATCAATTTGAAACTCCGATTCCTTGTTCAGAACACACTCAGCCCGTTTTGCACGCAACTCCTCATCAATTTTCTGAGCTTCACGAATTTGATGAGTCAACAATGGTTTGGCCTTTAATTCGCTACTAACACATTGTCGGGTAGGATAGACAAGTGTACATTCATCGTCAGAAGCAAACAAAGTGATTTCGGCTTAAGGCATCCGCAACCACATTAGCCTTTCCCGGTGATAGTCAATGACCAGCTCATAATCCTTTAACACTCGAGCCAACGTCTTTGTCGCAGATTTAAGTCTCTTTGAGTCATCAAATATTTGAGACTTTTGTGATCCGAATACACATGGCACTTCTCACCAAATAAGTAATGTCGCCATATCTTTAAGGCGAATACGATGGCAACTAATTCGAGATCATGGGTCGGATAATTTTTCTCATGTGGCTTTAATTGTCTCGACGATAGGCCACAACTCGACCTTCTTGCATCAATACGCAACCTAACCCAAGTAGGGAGGCGTCACTATAGATGACAAACTCTTTGTCGATTCGGTCAGTATAGTACTGGAGCTTCCGTCAAATGAGTTTTCAATTGGTCAAAACTTTTCCGACACTTTTCCGTCCATTCAAACTTGACATCTTTACAAGCGGTTTCACATGGGTGTGGCTATCATCGAGAATCCTTTTACAAACCGTCGGTAGTAACCGCAAGTCCCAAAAGCTCGAACCTCGAGAATATTTCTTGGAGGTTTCCAGTTAAGTATGGCTGAAATTTTGCTTGGGTCGACTCGAATACCCGATCAGATACCACGTGACCCAAGAAGCTAACCTCTCTTAACCGAACTCACACTTGCTAAACTTAGCATATAACCGCTTATCCCGTAAAATTTGCAACACTAATCTCGGTGCTCCGCATGTTCGGTCTCATCTCTTGAATAGACCAAGATGTCGTCGATGAACACAACTACGAACCGATCCAAATATGATCTCAAGATCCGATTCATCAAATCCATAAATACCGCAGGGCATTAGTGAGCCCAAACGGCATCACTAAGAACTCGTAGTGACCATATCTCGCTCAAGGCGGTTTTGGGTATGTCCGAATCTCGGATTCATGAATCGATAATAGCCCGATCTCAAATCTATTTTTGAGAACACCGAGGCTCCTTCAGTTGATCGAACAAATCATCGATACGTGGTAACGGATACTTGTTCTTTATTGTCACTTTATTAAGTCGACGATAGTCGATGCACAACCTCATGGTTCCGTCCTTCTTTTCACAAACAACACCGGTGCACCCCAAGGTGAAAAACTCGGCGAGCAAAACCTCTATCCATCAACTCTTGCAACCGAGCTTTCAACTCCTTTAATTCCGTTGGTGCCATACGATATGGAGCTATCGAAATCGGTGTGGTCCTGTACAAGCTCAATGCCAAACTCTATCTCCGAACAGTGGCAAACCCGCAATTCTTCGGAAAACGTCCGGTATTCACAAACCACCGCACAGATTTGGGTTCTATTCCTAACTCCTTATCATCAAGTACATACGCAAGGTATGCTTCACACCCTTTTCTTACATATTTCGGGCCAACATTGATGATATTACACCGGCAACCCTTCAAGTTCGTAGACTCAACTCGGATCATCTCGTTGTTTGCGCATCTCAAATCAATAGTCTTGCTTTTGCAATTCACAACCGCATCATGCACGGTCAACCAATCCAACCCAAGAATAACATCAAATTCATCGAACGGCAAAAGCATCAAGTCCGCGGAAAAGCAGTACCTCGAATTACTAGGGGGCATTTCTTACACACTTTGTCGACCAGCACATAACGACCCAAAGGATTTGACACCCGAATTACGAACTCAGTAGACTCAATAGGCAAAGTCTTACTGGATGCTAAGGTTTCGCATATATAAGAATGAGTAGAACCAGGGTCAATCAAAGCAACCACATTAGTATCAAAGAGAGTGAAAGTACCGTAATAACATCCGGCGAGGAGGCATCCTCACGCACGTATAGCATAAGTCCTAGCTGAAGCGCGAGCCTCGGATCTGGTCGCAGCATCTCTAGATCCTCTCTGACCACCACTAGCCTTGCCCGTATTTCCAGATGGTCTACCTCGAGCAGTGGTAGTACCCGGTTTCCCACTCCGATCTACATTCTGTTCAGACAACCTCGGGCAATCTTTAATGAAGTGGTCAACTGATCCACACTTGTAACAGGAGCGGTCACGGAATCTACACTTCAAAATGCCATTTGCCACAATCGGCACTCGTCCTCTCTCGTCGATCATTCCCACTCATCGGCGATCAAGTGATCCGTGTGGTCACAGGGGTCGATCGCGATCTCGTCTAGAAAAGCCCGGTGTCTCTAGATCGGCCTAAGCCATCTCTAAGTTTCTTTGATGATTGTTGGAAGGGCTTCCCAATACCTCTTACGAAACTCCTTGCTCCCGCTTCCGCTTTCCTTTTTCCAAACTAAGCTCCTCGGCTTTGCATCGCTCGCTCGACGAGAGTCACAAACTCTGGATTTCCAAAATGCCAACATACAGACTTTATCTCATCATTCAGTCCATCTTGAGCGTTTACACATCACGCCTTCAAGAAATGCATTCTCGCTGCATCGCTAAGCCTCACGAATTTTCGCTCATAGTCGGTAACCGACATGGAACCTTGTTTAAGTTCGAGAAATTCCTTTCGCTTTTGGTCCATAAATCTCGATCGATATACTTTTTCCAAACTCGGTTTGAAAGAACTCCCAAGTTACTTGTTCATGGGCACAACAAGTCGAGTACTCCACCAATAGTAGGCGTAATCACGTAGCAAGGAGATGGTACACTTTAGGCATTCATCGGTGTACAAGATAGCTCATCGAGTAATCTTGGATCGTGTTGTCCAACCAAAATTCGCTTGCTCGGCATCATCACTATCCGTAGCTTTAAATTCAGTAGCCCCATGTTTTCGGATTCTATCAACTGGGGCTTATTCGACCTTATTTGGTCAATTACCGGAGGCATTGTAGGTGCGGGGTGTGTTTGTTGGGAATGGAGGTTGTGGAACAGTAGTATTAGTTCGAATGTATTGGTTGAACCAATCATTCATCACGCTATAAAAGGCTTGTCTAGCCTCGTCATTCGGATTGTTAGCAACAGGTTGAGAGTCCGCCGCCGCTGTCCCTTGTCGGGAGCAGCGCCACACTCTCCACATCATCAGCTATCGCTCGGTTGGGATCGGGATCCATTACTATAAATAAACACAAGTTCAAACGTCGAAATCACCACACTATCATATAATCACATAAAATGGCATGTATAGCTAGACCCCAAACGCATTACGGTAGTCCTAGAATCGACTAAACCGTAGCTCTGATACCAATAAAATTGTAACACCCGAACCCGAGACCGTCCGAGTCGAACGCGAGGTGTTAACGACTTCAACCCACTTATTGACAATTTTCAGACAAGCTGCCAATCTGAGTACTAGTCGCTCCAAAATTCATAACTTGAGTTTTACAACTCGAAAATCAGTTCCGTAAATTTTCCTGAAACTAGACTCATATGTCCATCCACATATTTTTTTCTAGAATTTTGGTCGAGCCAATTAGTACAGTTTATTAGTTAAAGTCTCGCCTGTTGTAGGGATCGACTACACTGACCTTTGTGCGTTACGAATTGGATATCTCCTGTACAGGGCTTCAATACTAATGCCGTTTGTTTCTGTAGAAACTAGACTCAGAGAGGAATCTACACATATATGGAATGACTCCTAATTATCTCTGGTTAATTTACAATGATTTTCCAAAGTTGGAACAGGGATCCAGAAACCGTTCTGGCCCTATTCCACAAGAACTTTAAAATCTGTTAACTTATAACTCATATGACCATTTCGTTTCTTCCATATGAAAGTAGATTCATCAAGGTACACTTACATAATTTATTTGCTATTTAATACCATTCCTACTATTTTTAGTGATTTTTCACATCCACGTCACTGCTGCTGTCAGCATCTGCCTTTAGTAGGCTTTACCTATTTCATACTTTCCATGATTCAATTGGCCCTTTTTACATACATAGCACAAAGCGTGATCATGATTAACCATTCCAATGGCTAATCGTTTCAAAATAATTCCATACCTCATAAGGGTCAACATACAAACGATTATAGTTCTATGCTAAAAACGTATATAAGCCATTTTCGCATGGCTATCTAAGTTTACACAAACCGGAAGGTACATGACCTTCAACAAAGGATGGTCCTATACATGCCATTTCAAAGTTCAACCAAAATTTGTACCAAAATGGGGCTTCGATAGTGTGGATGACTTGACTTCTTTGATCCCGAATCCGACAGCTAACGAGCGAAACCTATAAAACAGAGAGCCAAAGCAACGGGGTAAGCATTTTAATGCTTAGTAAGTCTCAAGCAATGAAATCAGCTTTGACTAAGATATTTTATTCACATGGCTAATTAAACCACTTTACTAATTCACATTCCCATACTCATACTTATTTCACATCACCGACCCTTATGTTCATACACAAAGGAACAACTTGGCCCAAGGCCGGTAGCTCGTTTATCAACTTGGCGCATACTTACTTGTAAGAATTCAATTAGTACAAGCACATACAAACATACCTCATTGCTGGAATTTTCACAAGTATATAAGCTGAAATTTTCACAGCAAGATTGCTCACTTCCGAGTCACATACCTTCGGGATTTAACCGGATATAGCGACTCGCACGATTGCCTTCGGGTCATAACCCGGATTTGGTGACTTGCACAAAGGCCTTCGGGTCTTAGCCCGGATATATCAACTCGCACGAATGCCTTCGGGTCTTAGCCCGGATATATCAACTCGCACGAATGCCTTCGGTCTTAGCCCGGTATATCAACTCGCATACGAATGCCTTCGGTCTTAGCCCGGATATATCAACTCATACGAATGCCTTCGGTCTTAGCCCGGATATATTTCCAATGTTCACTTACATATATATCAATATTCAAGACACGTCCATAGTTCATTTTCGTTACTAAAGCTCTAACACAAAATATCTATCAACCTTTACTATTTCGGCTCAATGGCCACACAAACAAGGAGCATAATTTTGATATAATTCAAGTAGGGTCATCACTCAAGACTTACCTCGGATGTTGTCGAGCGATTTCGACGGCTATTCAACTACTTTTTCCTTCCCTTTATCGGATTTAGCTCCCTTTGCTCTTGAGCTAATTCACACAAATTTAACTTATTAAAATCTCATCATGATAGCTTATGGCGAATATGACAAGGAGTGTAAATGGTCATATGGCCATCCTTTAGCTCAAATACACAATGGTCATGCACATTTTTACATCACAACAAGCAATTCAATACATTCAAACATCAACGTGAAGTTCAAAGTACTTGGCCCTTATATACATTAGGCATCAAAGTTGCATATGTACGAAATCATAAATCGAACTCAACACATTAGTTAATATTCCTCTTAGTCGAATTTTCTAAGCCAAGAATAGGCATCAATATGCTTGCCTCAAACCGAATGCATGCACACTAATTACCCCTCATGTGGCGAATATACACTTAATACCACAAAAAAACAGCATACATTTTACTACTAACACATTACATATCATAATTCATTGCACATCTCTTATTTACTTCATAATCAACACATCATCACAAGCAAATATACACTTTGAATTAGTATATATGTCATACCAATCCATCATGTGCAAACATATATTCATGTAAGTGCAAGGGCGAATTCTCAAGTGGCTTATATCCAAATATATACACATTTCCAAAGCTTAAATCTTACTCACCATGCAACATGCATGAATTATACTTATGGATATATCATGGCGAATACCACAACACCACACCATTTCAATTTGGTCATGGTGAAACAAAGAACTTAGTATCTCATTAAAAAAAGAATGCTAAAAGAAAATCTAAGAATCTTCAATCCTCCATCACATGTATCACTTTCAAGCTTGTTATTTAACATGCAATGGCATTAACACCACATTCACTTTGGCCGAATTTCATTCCCATGACATAACAAGGATTTGAACCATGGGCTAACAAGAACATTAAGCTAGCAACTAAAAACATGCATGAACCTCAAACATACCTTAATCTTGATGCAAGTTTAGCCAACCTCTTCCTAATCCTCTTCCAAACCAAGTATGAAGCAAAACTCCTTCCTTATCCTTAGTATTTTCGGCCAACAAGAGAGTGAAAAGAGATGAACAAAATTTTTTTCTTTCTTCCTTTAGGACATTCGGCCAAGCTATGGAGGAAGAAGATGGACACTTTTTTTTTTTTTTCTCATCTACTAACATTAATTGTTTATTCCATACCCTTATTTTATTCTTTCCATCATAACCCATTTACCAAACATGTTTCATGACATGATTTTTGCCCATAAATCCTTGTCATGGCCGCCACTAGCTATGGGGAAATTTGACATGCAAGTCCATTGTTTTGCATGCATCGTTTAATTAGTCATCACACATTTTCCCCTCATACTTTCAAAGTTTATTACTAGGTCCTTTCTAGTGAAATTCACATATATAATTCTAAATCAAAGCATAAAAAATATCACACATGAGTTAACACACATTATAGGCAATAAAATAAATATTAAATTATTTTTTTATGCCTTGGTTTTGTGGTCCCGAAACCACATTTCGACTAGGGTCGTTTTAAGGCTGTCACAGAGGCTATCTTCAGACTTTCACGGATTACTTTCACTTTCTGTTCAGCATCTCTAATCAAATCCACCCCGAAAATTTTGCTTTCACCGAGCTCAGTCCAAAACAATGGTGTACGGCATTTACGACCGTACAAAGCCTCGTAAGGTGCCATCCTAATACTTGATTGAAAACTATTGTTATAAGCGAATTCAATCAAAGGCAAATACCGTTCCCATGAACCACTGAACTCGAGGATGCAACATCTCAACATATCCTCAAGTATCTGAATTATCCGCTCGGATTGATCATCGGTTTGGGGTGAAAGGCGGTCTTGAAATGCAACTTGGTACCCAAAGCTTCTTGCAACTTCTTCCAAAATCGCGAGGTAAATCTCGGATCTCTATCCGACACGATAGAAATAGGCACCCGTGTAATCTCACAATCGAGAAACGCATAATTGGCTAATTTGTCCATTGAAAAATCCGTACGTAACGGAGACAAAGTGAGCCGACTTAGTCGGTCTATCTACCACGACCCAAATCGCATCCTTCTTACTTGCTGACAATGGCAGTCCGGATACAAAGTCCATTGTGACTCGATCCCATTTCCACTCGGGTATCGTGATCGGCTGAAGTAATCCTGAAGGCACTTGATGTTCCGCTTTCACTTGTTGACATATTAAACATCTCGAAACAAAGTCGGAGATGTCTCGTTTCATACCATGCCACCAAAACCGACGTTTCAAATCGTTGTACATCTTCGTACTCCCCGGGTGGATTGCCATTCGGCTACAATGGGCTTCGTTCAGAATTATCGAAATAAGTTCCGAATTCTTTGGAACACACAGACGACTTCTGAACCTCAAACAATCGTCATCATCGATCTGAAACTCCAATTCCTTGTTCGGAACAGACTCGGCCCGTTTTGCAACCAACTCATCGTCGACCTTCTGAGCTTCACAAATTTGATGTATCAATAATGGTTTGGCTTTCAATTCAGCTACTAACACGTTGTCGGATCGAACGGACAAGTGCACATTCATCGCTCGTAAAGCGAATAATGATTTACGACTCAAGGCATCCGCAACCACATTCGCCTTTCCCGGGTGATAGTCAATGACCAGCTCATAATCCTTTAACAACTCGAGCCAACGTCTTTATCGCAGATTTAAGTCTCTTTGGGTCATCAAATATTTGAGACTTTTGTGATCCGAGTACACATGGCACCTCTCACCAAATAAGTAATGTCGCCAAATCTTTAAAGCGAATACGATGGCGACCAATTCGAGATCATGGGTTGGATAATTTTTCTCATGTGGCTTTAATTGCCTCGACGATAGGCCACAACTCGACCTTCTTGCATCAATACACAACCTAACCCAAGTAGGGAGGCGTCACTATAGATGACAAACTCTTTGCCAAATTCGGGTTGCACTAGAATTGGGGCTTCACTCAAATAAGTTTTCAGTTGATCGAAACTCTTCGACATTTCTCCGTCCATTCAACTTAACATCCTTTTGGAGTAGCCGTCATTGGCGTAGCTATCGTTGAGAAACCTTTTACAAATCATCGGTAATAACCGGCAAGCCCCAAAAGCTCGAACCTCGGTAATATTTCTGAGGCTTCCAGCTAAGTATGGCTGAAATTTGTTCGGTCGACTCGAATGCCCGATGCGATATCACATGCCCCAAGAAGCTAACCTCTCTTAACCGAACTCACACTTGCTGAACTTAGCATATAATTGCTTATCCCGTAGAATTTGCAAAGACTAACCTCGGTGTTCAAGATGTTCGGTCTCATTTCTTGAATAGACCAAGATGTCATCAATGAATACGACTACGAACCGATCTAAATATGGTCTGAAGATCCGATTCATCAAATCCATAAATACCGCAGGGGCATTAGTAAGTCCAAACGGCATCACTAGAAACTCGTAGTGACCATATCTCATTCTGAAGGCAGTCTTGGGTACGTCCGAATCTCGAATTCGCAACTGATAATAGCCCGATCTCAAATCTATTTTCGAGAACACTGAGGCTCCCTTCAGTTGATCGAACAAGTCATCAATACGCGGTAACGGATATTTGTTCTTTATCGTCGGTTTATTAAGCTGACGATAGTCGATGCACAACCTCATGGTCCCATCCTTCTTTTCACAAACAACACCGGCGCCCCCAAGGCGAAAAACTCAAGCGGGCAAAACCTCTATCCACCAATTCTTGCAACCGAGCTTTCAACTCCTTTAATTCCGTCGGTTGCCATACGATACGGAGCTATCGAAATTGGAGTGGTACCGGTACCAATTCGATGCCAAACTCTATTTCCGAACAGTGGTAAACTCGGCAATTCTTCGTGGAAAACATCCGGTATTCACAAACCAGCGCACAGATTCGGGTTTCTTTTCGACTCCTTGTCATCGAGCACATACGCAAGGTACGCCGCACCCTTTTCTTACATATTTCCGGCCAACATTGCGATATTACGGTGGCAACCCTTTAAGTCCGTAGACTCAACCCGAATTATCTCGTTATTCGCACCTCGGATCGATAGTCTTGCTTTTGCAATTTACAACCGCATCGTGCATGGTCAACCAATCCAAACCAAGAATAACGTCGAATTCATCGAACGGAAAAAGCATCAAGTCCGCCGGAAAACAAGAACCTCGGAATACTAGGGGACTTTTCTTGCACACTTTGTTGACAAGCACGTAATGACCCAAGGGTTTGACACCGAATTACAAACTCGAGAGACTCAATAGGCAAAGTCTTCTCGGATGCTAAGGTTTCACATATATAAGAATGAGTAGAACCGGGGTCAATCAAAGCAATCACATTAGTATCGAAAAGAGTGAAAGTACCGGTAATAACATCCGGTGAGGCAAAGATCCTCGCGTCGCGTATGGCATAAGTCCTAGCAGAGTACGAGCCTCGGGTCTTTTGTAGCATCTCGACCCTCTCGACCGCCACTAGCATTGCCCGAATTTCGGATGGCCTACCTCGGCGGTGGTAGCACCCGGGTTTCCACTTTGACTTACATTTTGTTCAAGCAACCTCGGCGGTCCTTGATAAAGTGGTCACCGATCCACACTTATAGCAGAGCGATCACGGAACCTCAGCTCCCGAATGCCATTTGCCACAATGCACACTCGCTCTCTCTCGGCGATCATTTCCACCATCATGCGATCGAAGTGACTCGTGTGGTCACAGGAGGTCGACCGCGATCTCGTCTAGAAAAGCCCGGCGCCTCTAGATCGGCTCACATCATCTCGAAATCTCTTGATGCTGTTGAAGAGACTTTCCGAGGACCTTTTCGAATTCTCCGGTTCCCACATCAACTTTTGTTTCTCCTTCCTAAGCTCTTCGGCTTTACAAGCTCGCTCAACAAGTACTACGAACTCTCGTATTTCGAGAATGCCAACGAACATCCTTATATCATCATTCAGCCCATCCTCGAGCGTTTACATAATAGCTTCGGACGAAATGCATTCTCGCAGTCATCGCTAAGCCTCACAAATTTTCGTTCAGTGATCGATGGCGACATAGAGCCTTGCTTAAGATCAAGAAATTCCTTTCGCTTCGGTCGATGAATCTCGATCGATATACCTTTTTCGAACTCGGTTTGAAAGAACTCCCAAGTCACTTGCTCTCTAGGCACCACAAGTCGAGTACTCCACCAATAGTAGGCGGAATCACGTAGCAAGGAGATGGTACACTTTAAGCACTCATCGGTGTACAAGATAGCTCATCGAGCACCGGATAGTGTTGTCGAACCAAAATTCAGCTTGCTCGCATCGTCATCATCCGTAGCTTTAAATTCAGTGGCCCCATGTTTTCGAATCCTATCGATTGGGGCTTACTTGACCTTATTTGGTCGATTCGGAGGTATTGTAGGTGCGGGGTTGCATTTGTCGGAAATGGAGGTTGTGGAACAGTAGTGTTAGTTCGAATGTATTGGTTAAACCACCATTCATCACACTATAAAAGGCTTGCCTAGCCTCATCGTTCGGATTGTTGGCCATAGGTTGAGAGTCCGCCGGCTGTCCCTTCTTGCGCGAGCAGCGCCACACTCTCCACATCATCAGCTATTGCTCGGTTGGGATCGGGATCCATTGCTATAAACAAACACAAAGTCAAATTGTCGAAATCACCACACTATCAATTCATCATTTAATGGCATGTATAGCTAGACCCCAAACATATCACGGTAGTCCTAAAATCGACTAAACCGTAGCTCGATACCAATAAAATTGTAACACCCCGAACCCGAGACCATCGCCGGTGTCGGACGCGAGGGTTAACGAGCTAAATCCTCTTAAAGCACCGACCAATTTGGCATTTCCAGACAGGCTGGAAAACTGCGTCACTGTCGCCTTAAAAATCATATCTCGAGTTTCAAAACTCGGAAACTGATTCCATAAATTTTCCCTGAATTTAGACTCATATATCCTTCCATGGATTTATTTCTAGAATTTTTGGTCGGGCCAATTGGTACAGTTTATTAGTTAAAGTCACCCATGTTACAGGGATCGACTGCTCTGACCTTCACGCGTTACAACTTGAATATCTCTCTGTACAGGGCTTTAATACTGGTGCTGTTTGTTTCTAATGAAACTAGACTCAAAGTGGAATCTGAAAATATAAGGAATGACTTCTAATTCTTTCTGGATAATTTATAGAAAATTTTTAAAGTCGCAATAGGGGACCCAGAAACCGTTCTGGCCCTGTCTCAGAATAACTTTAATATCTCTTAACATGTAACTCCTATGACCGTTTCGTTTCTTCCATATGAAAGTAGACTCATCAAGGTTCATTTACATAACTTATTCACTATTTAATACCATTCCTACAAATTTTGGTGATTTTTCAAAAGCACACCACTGCTGCTGCCAGCATCTGTTTTCAAGGTAACCTTTACCTATTTCATGATTTCCACGATTCAATTGGCCCTTTTTGCATACATAGCACAAGTGTGATCATGATTAACCATTCCAATGGCTAATCTTTTCAAAACCATTCCATACCCCATAATGATCATCATACAAACGATTATAGAATCATACTAACAACGATATAAGCCATTTTCGCATGGCTATCCAAGCTTACATAAAACCGAAAGGTACATGACCTTCTACAATAGGGTAGTCCTATACATGCCATTTCAAAGTTCAACCAAAATTATACCCAAAATGGAGGCTTTGATAGTGTAGATGACTTCGACTTTAATGATCCCGAATCCGATCGCTAACGAGCAAAATCTATAAAAGAGAGCCAAAGCAACGGGTAAGCATTTTTTATGCTTAGTAAGTCTCAAGCAATAAAATCAGTTTTAACTAAAGCATTACATTCACATAGCCAAATGAATCATTTCATTAATACACATTCACATAATCATACTTACTTCACACTTCATCATTATATACTTTCACAAGATATCAATCAATTCAATAGCTGAAAACTCGTTAGTCGATTGAGCGAATGTTACTCAAACATATCGACTTTTCCAACGCACATATAAACATACCTTATCCTTTGGACTTTTCGAGCGTACTAATTAAATTTATTACAGCAACCAACGCTCACCTCCAGCCCAAGCTTCTTCGGAATACAACCGGATATAACCACATGCACGAATGCCTTCGGGTCTTAGCCCGGATAGAACGACTTGCACAAATGCCTTCGGGTATTAGCCCGGATTTAACAACTTGCACAAATACCTTCAGGTCTTAGCCCGAATGTAGTCACTAGCACAATGGCCTTCGGGTCTTAACCCGGATATAATTACTAGCATAAATGTCTTCGGGACTTAGCCCGGATATCATTCAATTGCTCATGCACACACATACATCAATAATCATTACACATCCATGTTTCATTTTCGTTACTAAGGCTCAAACACAAACATATCACTTGCATAATCGCCTTCGGGACTTAGCCCGGGTATCATTCAAATACTCATACACACATAAATCAATAATCATTACACATCCATATTTCATTTCACATAATTCGAGTAGGGTCATTTCTTGAGGACTTACCTCGGATGTTGTCGAACGGCTTCAACGGCTATTCGATCACTTTTTCCTTCCCTTTATCGGATTTAGCTCCCCTTTGCTCTTGAGCTTAACGAATACAAGTAGAAGTATTCAATATTTTTATCAATAATGTTTACTAGTCAATCACATTCGGCATCTCATATCATCTCACTTTATTATAATTTATCATTCAACCTTTGAACCAAAACGCCATTATATGGCCACATATACATACATCCAGATATTTAAGCTCAAGAATTTTAACATAACATCAAGTGCTCAAATTACTCATGTGGCCGATTATACATGGTCATAAATACACAAAATCAAAAATAATTTCAAGGTTTTTCACCCTATACATGTACTAGGCCGAATGTACATGCAAATTTCACAACATTCTTCAACAAATTTCTTCTTTAAACAAACATATTTATCACTTTCTTCATCACCAAAATATCATGTGCAAACATATATACACATATAGGTGCAAGGCAATTTCAAGGTGTCCATAACCATCCAAAGCACAAATTTTAACTAACATGCAAGAAGCATAAACCATGCTCATGAATGCTTCATGGCCGAATACATCACAATCATGCCCTTTCAACTTCGGTCATGGTTAAACAAAAGAAAACTCAATGTCTTACTCAAGATTGTTACAAAGAAATTTCAAGAGTAGACAATCCATCATTGCATGCATCATTAGCAAGCTTCACATTTAGCATGCAATGGCTTTAACACAATAACAACTTTGGCCAAATACCATTTCCATGGCATAACAAGGATTTGATCCATGGCTAACATGAACATTAAGTTAGCAACTAAAACATGCATGAAACTCATAACACAACCTCATACATACCTTAATCTTGATGCAAGTTTAGCCAAATCTCCTTCTAGATCTCTTCTAAACAAAGAAAATGAAGCAAAATCTCTTCTTCCTCTTAGAATTTTCGGCCAAAAGAAGGAGGAAAAAGATGAACAATTTTTTTGTTTTTCTTTCTTAGTTACACGGCAATGGGGGAAAGGAGCCTTCACACACATTTTTTTTATTCCATACTCCTTATTCTATTCATTCAAACATAACCCACTTACCAAACATGTTTCATGACATGATTTTTGCCCATAATTCCTTGTCATGGCCGGCCACTAGCTATAAAAAGGGGAATTTGACATGCAAGTCCATTGTTTTGCATGCATGCTTTAATTAATCATCACACATTTCCCTATCGTACTTTCAAAGTTCACTACTAAGTCCCTTCTAGTGAAATTCACCTTTATAACACTAAATCAATCATCAAGAAATGTCACACATGAGCACACACATATTATAGGCATCAAAATAAATTTTAAATTATTTTTATGCCTCGGTTTTGTGGTCCCGAAACCACATTCCGACTAGGGTCAATTTTGGGCTGTCACATTGATTGATTTAAATTTGAAGACATGAGAGAATCAAGCATGATAAGTTATTTTTCAGAATTAAAAAATTTTAGGTTATTCCCTAAATTGTGGTATTATCTTGAAGTTTTAAATTTGCAAGTTTGACATCAAAAACCATGATTTTTTGTGATGTTTTAATCCTTTAGAGCATACATTTTTCATAATCATTCTATTATTGGTTATAAGTGTGTCAACTTGATTTGTTATTCTAAAACTTGCTTCGATTATGTATGTCGAGAACACACCTTTGATTTGATATACTGAGATGATAAAGGCACTTAGGTTTTAACCCACTTATCCCATAAAAAGCCTCCATTTTTAATTAACCCTTAGTGAACCCCATTGAGCCTGACATTAACCTAACATCCAGTTTCTTGACCTGTTAATGTTAACCCATAACCCATTTTTTCATTGCGACTCTTTCCTGTTTTATTGACCCCCTTTTTGTCGAGATTTGATTTGGTCAGTTGTCTAACTATGCTCTTCTGTTTGATTTGCTGAATTATTTATGATTGTTCTAGATAATAATAATAATAATAATAATAATAATAATAATCAAAAAAATATTTATTTATCAATTTTTATTTAGTTCTTTGTTGATTGAGCTCGAACAATTAAATTCATATTTTGAGAAGAAGCTTGTTTTTATTCTTGAATAGTTCTTGATTGATATACTTGTTTTTAATTCAGTATTTATTTATTTTTCCTAGTTTGATAATTTATCAACTCAATCTTGATCATAACCAACTTTTCTGGCCTTTTCCCACACCATTAACCTAAGTCTCATTACAACCTCTTAAAGACTTTTTGATTGGTGTGTCATATCATTTTATAGTGGTGGAGATTTGATTTTCAAGCAAGCTTATGGAAATGACATTTCATGTTCGACTATTGAGTGCTTAAACACTTTGAGTGATTTAAGTGAATCTTTAGTGAGGATGTCAATTCTTGTCAATTTTGAATTAAAGGTAATTACTTAGAAAAGGGAAGATACTTATGTTTTCGTGCTTTAAAATTTTCAACTTGGATTGTTTGAATCTTTAGTGCCATTTTAGTTGAATTTCCAATGCATGATTATTTGCTAATTATTTTGAGACATTATTGATAAGAATCATAAGTTGAGAAAGATTAACTTTAATGAGAGTTGATGATTTTGCTTGAGGGCAAGCAAACGCTTAAGTGTGGGGATATTTGATAAATGATAAAACTAACATATTTTATCTCATTCTTAATGCATTTTTGGATGCTTATTTATGCAAATTGGTGAATTTAATGCTCCTAATCCCTTTAACTCATATTCTTATTCTTAGGTGAGCATTTGGGAGCAAAAGGAGCAAAATTGGACAAAAAAAGAGATTCAGGGGCCATACGGGCTGGGCTATAACACCACTAACCCATATCCGTGGCCGGAATAGGATTACGAGACATTACTGAATAACACACCTCATTCACATAAATTTATACATTCATACTCAAGATCCATTCAAAAACATTCACAATGTCCCTTGTAAGGCTCTACGAGACCTTCAATCATGCTTAGAAGTGGTTTGGGACTAAACTGATAACATTTGCAAACTTTGGGAAACTTAGAAAATTGTCAAACATTTAAGGGTCACATGCCCGTGTGAACAAGACGTGTGACCAGACACGCCCGTGTCACAGGCCGTGTGAAAACAGGGTATACATACTGACTTGGACCACACGGTCAGAGACACGCCAGTGTGCCATGGCCTTGGGAAAATTAGGGAGATTACTGACTTGGCCACACGGCCGGCCACACGCCCATGTGTTAGCCCGTGTGCCACACACGGCCAATAGACACACCCATGTGCCTAGGTCGTGTCAAAACTATAGGGTATACTGACTTAATTCGAAAGGGTACCCCAGGGGACACACAGCCATGCAGCATGACTGTGTGTCGTACACGGCTGAGACACACACCCGTGTCGATAAAAATAGGCTATTTGTAAAGCCAATTTGCCACCCTTTTCTCATGCACACAAAGTAACCAAATTTGGTACCATTTCAACACATATATAGGCAGCTAGAACATGCTAATTCATGCACAAATCATGCCAACTATCCACAACCATTTCAACTACTCAATTTCATATTCAAAACATACCAAATCATTGTACCAAAATCATCAAACTCACATAACTTCTAAATGTATTTATATTACCTTTCCATCAACTAGATCATGCTTTTCAAATAATTTATCATCGATAAACCATACCAAATATAACATTCCTCAAGCATTAAAAATTAACCAAATGAGTAACCATTTAGTCATACCAACGACCATAGCAAATGATGCTAAAACACAAGACATTTTATACACCATATATAATGCTTATCCAACACATAATTTAAGCCAACTTAAATGGCCAAATATATACCAACATTTACAACAAAAGTAAGCCAATTCTCATGGCTATACCATATCTCAAAACATACTAAAATGACACTAGTCTATACATGCCATATACCATATATACAAAGCTTCCAAAAATATCAACGAGATGATCGATAGTGTGATGACGTTTCTCGACAATCCCCGAGTCCGAGCTAGCTTCGATAATCTATAAAACAGGAAAGGAACACACAAAGTAAGCTTTAAAAGCTTAGTAAGCCATATACAAATAAATTCATTACATAAACATTTGCATATCAATTCAAATTTGCTAAACATAATTAATCACATTCAATTTCACAAACCTTTCTCATTGAACATATATTCAATATCTTAATCAAGTTCATCAAATACTTTCCCTTTTCAATGCTCGTATGAATTTCGTACGTACCTGAGTCACTTAGCTCATTCACATATTCTTTCTCGACTTAACTTTTCACATTGAACCGTTCGAAATCATTAAGGATACTCAGAAATCATATTAGCTAGTACAATGCCATATCCCAGATATGGTCTTACATGTTATCACATATCGATGCCACTATCCCAGACAGGGTCTTACATGAAATCGATTAACGAGGCCAATGTCTCAGATATGGTCTTACACGTAATCTGAATACAATGCCAATGTCCCAGACATGGTCTTACATATAATCAAATCTTGATAACCTAATGTCATGACATATGTATCTTATACTATTCCTAAGGTTCGTACGAGACTTTCGGATATCGTAACTCTGTCGGTTCCTACTCGTAATTGCTCCTTCAACATTCATTATAATGCAATCATAATAAAACATATATAATTGAATGTGAAGACGTTTATTTGCATATGAACTTACCTTGTAGTCGGAATAGAGGAGCCGGATCGACTATTCAATAACTTTGGATTTCCCCCGATCTAAATCTAATTTCTTTCGTTCTTGATCTATATACATTCAAAATTAACTCTTTTATTAATCAACACATTCAATCTAGTCCAAAAACACATATTTGGGCATTTTTTCACTTTTCCCCTAAAGTTTCACATTATTACAATTTAGTCACTATTTATAAATACACAAAATTCACAAAATTCAATACGGCTCATGCTTAGTCGAATTCTCTATAGCTTCATAACAGCCCATATTTTCATTTATTTCATACTTTTAACCACAACATTTGACATTTTCTCAATTTAATCCCTAATTGACATTTTTACTCAAAATCACTTTACAAAAAATGTATATCAAACACCAAGCTTTCATATTTCATTATCAAGCATTCAAAAACACATGAATTTATCAATGGAAACTTTCAAAATCATCAACACTTTCAAAAATTGAGGCATGGGCTAGCTAGTACTTAAAGCAACGTTCACAAAAATATAGAAATCATCAAAAATCGAGCTAAAACTGTACCTTAATAAAGCTTAACCATGATCGAATGGATGAAAGCTCAAAACACTCTTTTCTTTCTCTAATATTCGGCTAAGGTTGATGATAATTTAGGCTTAAAATTGTTTTTCTTTTATTTATTATAACTTAATACATATTTTACCACTTTACCCTTGATTGTTAAACATTTAAAACATCAAATATAAGGCTATTAATGTCCATCTCCACTATCAATGGTCTAATTACAACATAAGGGCCTTTCATTTAATAAGCCATAGTAATTAAGCACTTTTAACTTATAGCATGCTACTTTTGCATTTTACGCGATTATATCATTTTTCTCAAATTGAGCTATTAAACGATAAAGTTAGCTCACGAAATTTTCACACATATATATATTCACATGCCATAAACACCAAAAATAATATTAAAATAATTTTACGACCTCAGATTTGTGGTTTGTAAACCACTGTTCTGATTTAGTTAAAACCGGGCTGTTACATGGGCACACGCCCATATGAGCCACACGGATTATGTAACACCCCAAACCCGGCCCAGACGTTATGGCCGAATCTGACGTGCCACATTGGAGTTGAAAACCCATGTTCCGTTTTAGTGTTTTAAAACCATACATTTTATTGAGTTAACAAAGTGTATGGAAGCCGGGCACCGTGTAGGTATCCGAGAGAGGAGGTGAGCCATGAAGGTCGCTTAAGTACCAAGCTCTTTAATTGGATCCAATCTAGACATGCCCACAACCATAGCCACACTTTGTTATATCGAGTTTAAATTTGTTTAAGTGGGCGTC
Source organism: Gossypium arboreum (assembly GCF_025698485.1). Taxonomy (NCBI): domain Eukaryota; kingdom Viridiplantae; phylum Streptophyta; class Magnoliopsida; order Malvales; family Malvaceae; genus Gossypium; species Gossypium arboreum. The sequence continues at coordinate 8,610,763 of NC_069081.1, forward strand.
TTTGATAAATCGATTAATCGTGGTGTTGAGATATTTTGAAAACAAGTATCATTTTGAAAACACGTCCTAAGTCTAGCCCATTTGAATAATTATTAACCAATTTTTAAAGTTATTAAAATTAAAATAATTCCGAAAAGAAATAAAAGGAAAGTTAAAATTGGCCTTATTACAACCCAAAATAAATAATAATTAAAGGAAATTAAATGAAAACCAACACTTATTTAAAAGTCCAAAGACAATCACCGTAGCCACTCTGAATCCTCTCCGCCCAAGTCCCCATATTAAGGTTCACCGCAAGGTTAAGGAAAGGGGGTGAGTTTGGAAACTCGATGTGCAACAAGCCCTTTCGAGCCCAAAACAATAACGGCCTGTTGGGTCTAAGCCCAAATCCAATCTCAATCATGCACTGGGCCGTAGCCCTTTTCATATTTCATATTTCATAATACTGGGCCGAAGCCTTTTCATATTTCATATTACTGGGCCGAAGCCTTTTCATATTTCATATTCTTGGTAAAGCCTTTATCAGAAATCAGTATGGCCCTTAGGCCCATTTCAATGTCACATATAATTTCAATGAAAGAATGCAACCCATTTGGGAGACTACTCAACCCACCATTCGCTACTCTCTACCCGTACCAACCAACACACCATGTGGGATTAACTCGACCCACCCCGCCAAACTCTCCAATGGCAAAGATAGTTGCTTTATCATATAACCGAGGCCTAGCCTCTTTTAATAATCGGGGCAAAAGCCCTTTCAATAATCGGGGCATAAGCCCTTTTATAAGCAGGGCATAAGCCCTTTTGATAATCAGGGGCATAAGCCCTTTTGATAATCGGGGCATAAGCCCTTTTGATAATCGGGGCATAAGCCCTTTTCACTTCCTCCATCCATATAAAAACCCAACCCAATGCATTTATGATTACCTCATGTGCATATCATACATATCATGTGCATAGCATACATTTCATGTGCATATCATACATACCATATTTATCAAAATCCCATGTATTAAAATCATACATAAACCCTAGGGGTATAATGGTCATTTTTACCTAGGGGCAAAACGGTCATTTTCATATTATAAGGGTAATCTCGTAATTTTACCAAAATTAGGGTTTCCATGTTCATTAACGATTACTAACAATCCATGGGTGCAAACAGTGATTCTGGCCCATTTTTAGCGAAATCGAGTTATTGGGCCTAAAACCCCTAATGGGCCCTACTTAGCCAATTCTGTCGTCTAGGCCCACTTAGCCTATATTCCATAACGGTTTTAACAGTCTTATCATGCAATTTAACAGATTTCCGTTTTCTACCAATTTTACCCAAATGGGCCCGAAAGCCCAATGGGCCCCACTTCGGCCCCTCGAGGCCCAACTTACCAAGAACGCCAAAAATCACATTCTTACAGTTTCCATCGTTCTCGATCACCGTCTCATCGATTCTAACTAACTAGTGAGCGTTTGCTTGCTCACAAGTCCTCGAAATGCCAGAATTTCAGCATTTCGGCTTTTCGGCATTTTATCGCTTTAAGTTATGAAAGGGTTCGTTACACACCTGATTTACGATATTCCTTGACGAGATATCCTATGCGATTTCTCCTATAATCAACCACTTATAGATTAGACCATGTTAATACTAAACCAAATCGAAAACTACCTATTATCATCACTTACACATTCGGCCACCATCCACAATGGCCCTTGGGTTCATACCTTTGCCGAAGTTGATGACTAGATTTAGTCACTCTGATGATCCAAGCTTTTCACACACTCCTCGATCGGTAGCCTTTAATCCTCACTAGCACCAACAAACCAAATAACACCAAAAACCCTTTTAGCCTTAGTCGACAGAGGGGTTTTCATCTTTTCTTAAACTACAAGATACAAATGGAAAGAAGGTTCGAATACTTACCAAGAGATCTACTCATTGAAGAACGTTCCAAATACCTTCCTACCCCATATCCGTTGTGAATCCAACTTAAACGTGCGTAGAAAATAGATCTAAATATTAATTCCCGAATCACTAAAATATGAAGCTTTCGGCTTTTCAAAGAAATATTAATCTAAGCTATTACGAGGGTTAGTACACACATTACGGGTTGAAGTTGAAACGTTTCCATAATCAATCACCTCGATAACCACCACATCACTCAAACTCAACTATTCCAATATCAATATATGTAAATCCTAAGCACATCACCATACGGAACATAAGGGTATATTCGTCATTTTACCATACAGGGTATTACGGTCACTTTACCCTACAGGGCTTTTACTATCTTTTTACCTAATAGGGATATTTTAGTCATTTCATCCTACAAGGGTGTTTTGGTAAATCTACAAACTAAGGGTATTTCAAGAATTTTGTAAACCAATGGTATTTCTATAATTTTAGAAAGTCAAGGGTATTTCGTAACTTTGTAAATTAGGGGTATTTTGGTAATTTTACAAATTGAGGTTTTTCACAATTTCACAAACCAAGGGTATTTTAGTAATTTTGTAAATCGAGGTAAAACAAGAATTACATAAATCAAGGGTAAAACAAGAATTCTATAAATCAAGGGTAAAATAGTAATTCTATAAATCAAGGGTAAAATAGTAATTCAAGAATCGAGGTAAAACAGTAATTACGTAAGTCGAGGGTAAAACGATAATTATGTAAATTAGGGTAAAACGGTAATTATGTAAATTAGGGGTAAAACAAGAATTACGTAAGTCGAGGTAAAACGATAATTATGTAAATCGAGGTAAAACGGTAATTATGTAAATTAGGGGTAAAACAGTAATTACGTAAGTCGAGGTAAAACGATAATTATGTAAATCGGGTAAAACGGTAATTATGTAAATTAGGGGTAAAATGGTAATTTTGTAAGTCGAGGTAAAACGATAATTATGTAAATCGGGGTAAAACGGTAATTATGTAAATTAGGGTAAAAGCAGTAATTACGTAAATCGGGGTACTTTAGTAATTTTACAAGTCGAAGGTATTTGATAAATTTACAAATCGAGGGTATTTCAATATTTTTACAAACTAAGGGTATTTCGGTAATTTTAGTAAACTAAAGTATTCTAAACAGGATAACAATACGAATGGGCCTAAAGCCTATTCTCATTAAAAATGGGCCCACACGCTCGTGTGGCCCTTTTAGCCCAAATCTAGCCACAAATATGAGATTCACCTAGCCTAGCCCAATATTTACTACACAATCAAATAACTTATCCAATTGGGCTCAGAGGCCCATTAGGCCCACATGACCCTTTCTACCATCGCGACCAAGTAGCCATCCTACACTAGAGTAGTAAGAAATACATACCGATAGGAGACCTGAGTTAATCCACACTCAGAGCACTCTTAGCCGACACCCAACCCAAACGAGCACGCCATACGGTGAAAGGGATCGCCTAAGAAAGGTACATTTACTCTCTTCATGGTTCCTCTATTTAAAGCCGACTTCACAACCACTCTTATGTTAGCTTCCGATGTGGGATCCTCCAACATTAGAGTTTAAATTCAACACCAACTCTTGCCCTCGTTAGCAAAATAAATGCTCTTTGCTTGCCATGGGATTCGAACCTATGCCTCCCTTAAATGCTCCACACGCTACTTGCCACTAAGCCACAAGGCTTTTTGTGTCATTTATTTAATACAATAATTTCAAAACCCTCATCCAAGCATCCAGGTTTTTTTTTCACTTAATACCAAAATTTTTTGCTAAAGCCCAAGTTTGAACCCAAGATTTCTCTAACACTTCTCAGGGCCATTAACAACCAAAGCGGACATTTAATTGTGTCATTTCATTACACAATTAAATACCTATATATCACCTCCTTACGGACCCACACTCAAGGCCCAATACTTCTAGGCCCAAATTCGGGGTGTTACAGGTTAGCCACACATCCATGTGCCAGCCCGTGTCGATTTCGCACCTTGATTCCCAAACACGCAGAAAAACACAATTTTTAGGCTTTCTGAGAATTCTAAAGTTTATAAATACCAAATAGAATAAGCGATATGGAGCCATCAGAGAAGATCGAAGAAAACACTCAAGGAACAGCATTAGAGCCACTTCCGAAGCAAATTTCCATCAAGATCGAAAATCTCCTTTTAACTTCTTCTGAAGTTTTTTATGAGTTTCTTTGTTTCTTGTGGTTTTTCTGACTTTGAGATGTTTTTATTCAAAATTATAAACTAATTCCCTAGATATCTAGGGAAGATGAAACCTATGACGAATTCTATTATTTAATTTTTGTTTTACATGATAAATACTTGATTCTTGTTCTCAATTATGTGTGCTTATTTCTTGTTTTAATATTTCTGGGATATTAATTCTTGTTTAATGTCCTTAATTCAGTGGAGAAAAAGTCTCTGTTTAAGAGTAGATCTAGCATAATTGATGTGGAGTTGCAAGCAATCCTAGAAATAGGACGACATAAATCTACCGGATTAGAGTCAAATATAATAGAGGAATCCATGGATCGAGTTAATACGACAATAGGGTTTTAATTAGAAAGAGATTTCAATTAATCAACCTAGAGTCAGTTGCTTCTACTCTCGAAACAGATATTAGCATAAGTTAGGATTTCTACGGATCAAGACACCAAGTGAATAAATCATTTAAATTAGATTAATAATAATAGGAGTCTAGGTGGATTCTTTCCTGGGTATTATCTCGCTCATTGGTTATCTTTCAGTTATTTTCCTTATTCGTTATCTGCTGTGTTCTTAATTAAATTAGTTTAGTAATTTTAGATTAAAACTCATCACTCTAAATTGTCGGCTGGATAATAAGAAAAAAATAATTACTAATACTTTTAGTCCTCGTTGATGGGCGTCGAAATCACCAAAAATAATTCCTACAAAAATAACAATATAGTAGTAAAGAGTGGTAGTAGGGTCGAGTCCACAAAGATTGGATGTTATAATCAAATTTCGCATTTCACTTGTGATCAAAATTTTTTTCGTGTCGAAATTCATGGCAGAAGTCGTGCCCATGACTCCAAACGGACCTATAAAAAAATAAACAAATAAATAAGGGGAGTTTTGGAATGTTTAGAAATTAAGCAATTGACACAACATAAATAAATAATTAATAAATTAGAAATTAAATTGGAAATTAAATTTGGATTTTGTAGTCAAAGATAATAAGTTTTAGCCCTAGACTCGGTAGATTCCTAATTTTTAAATCGATCCTTAAAAATTAATTTTCTCCTCCAAACAATAAGTTGGTTATAGCAGTTAAGAACGTCTTAACCCAATGTACACTTTTTTTACTTGAAATCGAGTTAACTTTAAGGGATGAGTTGTCAATCCTGATACTTAGGAAAAATGTGAATACCGATTGAAAGGATTTTTAGTATGGATACATATCTCACGATTCCCGACCGAAAAGAACACCGGTCTAAAGCTAAGATGGAATTTAGTGAAACATGGATTTAATCATGCTTCATAGGTTTTGAAAGGTGTTTTGATGATAATGGAGGAAACAGGGAAGAGAAAGGATTTGAAAGGCAATTAGACAAATTTCGGTAAAGGATAAAGAAATGGAAATGAAAGTAGCAGTATGCTACTGACACATCAAATTGGAAGGAAAAAGTAATTCTTATTTTGTTCCAAATGAATTCCAATGTAAAATATAATGTGTCTTTCCAAGGTACCTTAAAGCCCTATTTATATATATGATATTTACTAAATTTGGCTTTAACCACTTCAACATATAATTAAAATTAAATAAAAAATAAAATTAGATTTTTTCTAATTTTGGCTTTTACAAAGTCAAAAGAATTTGATGAGTCCTTGGCTTTTTCCACATTTTTTATTCGGCCTCACTTTTTTGATTGTGTTTCAATTTGGTCCTTTTCTACTCGTTTTTGACTCATAGCATCCCAATTGCCCCCCTGACAAGATTAAAACATAAAAGTACTAATTCAGCAGGGATCAATTCAAAAGTTAACCGAATTAAACACAAAAAGTCATGCAAATTAACATGTTATCAAATTCCCCTACTTAGCTCATGCTTGTCCTCAAGCATATTGTACTTTCAAACATTAGAAATTATTCAATAATTTATTAAAAATCGAGCCTCTTTTTCGCATCCATAATCAAGGTAAACATTATAGGCAAAAAATAAATAAATGCTCAAAATACCTAGTTTGATCAACAAGTGTCATAAAACTGAAATATGTGAACTAAATCATTTTACTAAATTGAGTTTGAATCCAAAATTTGCAAGGTATTATTAATTAACCACGCAGTAATAAAAATTTTAGACAAGGTCAAACCTTTTTACGTGAACTAGGATGACAAACACAAACATCCTATCTCGGTTACTTAGTTCAAACAGTCTTTTTTTTTAGGCTCGGTTAGGAGAATGTTTGTAAGTTTTCGATTTGCCATTCGAACCTTTTTACGAGAGATGAAATCACAACCCAAGCACCTCACCCCAGTTACTAAATTGGGTCACGTTTTCAAAACTTTCACTCATAACTTAAGCCTTTATTTATTTATTTATTTATTTATTTATGTACAAGCAGATATTTTTTCAAACAATCAATTTTTTTATGAAAAATCTAGTTACATATATCAACTTTAAAACACACATGTCAATTAATCTAGATATTTGAACAATTTAATTCAAAAATTACCCAATTGTCCAAATTGACTAAGTAATGAGATTAGAGGCACAATGTCAAGTAATTTATCAAATAAATCTAGCATAAGATTGAACAAATGCAAAAGAGAAACATGCAGCAAAAATCAATCAATCATCCATGCATACTTACAATTTTCAATCCCCCTACTTACTCTATGGTTGTCCTCAAGCATGTTTTATATGCAATAAAGTTCAGTAACTCAAACAACAAGCAAAAAGAAAAGGTTAAGAATACTCCCCATGTGTTTCTATGGTTGTCCTCAAGCATGTTTTATATGTTGTCAGCGTTGGGAAATAATTGTCAGCATTTAGCATGGCATGCCCACGCCACCACCAGTATCTGATTTTGGGAAAATTGACAACCTCCATTACGTACCTGAAAATAACACATTAAATTGATTACATAATAATATCATTATTGTTCATTTTATTTTTAATCCAAATTAAACTGAAATTTAAAAAATTGAATAAATATTTTAATTTGGGTTGCCTCCCAAAAAGCGCTTTTGTTTAACGTCATTAGCTCAACGACCTTAAATGTTATTCATTTGGCTCATTGAGAATTAATTTTTCCATCTCATGCACTTGGATGTTCTTGTAGAAAGGTTTTGAAATTTGCCCATTGTCCTTAAAGCCCTTCCCAGATTCCCTATCATTAGTGGATTGAGGCAACTTTGAGCTTCTCCGTTCATCTTTATATTTTTCTCTGTTGGAATCCTTGTACCTTCTGGAAACAGTTTGAGCTCTAATTTCGAGGCTTTCATAACAGCATCACGTATTGGTTTTTTTATCGTCGATAATTCCTCTTGCTTAACATCGAAATCTACATTCCTACAAGGCACAATTTGTAACTTATCATTGGGATGTCTCATATCCTCATAAACATTAAACCTAACCATTTCACCGTCAAATTCCATGGTGACTGTTCCACTCCAAACATCAATTTTCGTTCACACGGTACTCAAGAATGGTCCCCCAAGAAGTATGTCAGATGAATTGACCGAGTTGTCATCCTCCCAAGAAGTATATCAGACGAATTGGCCGATTTTTGTGGTGCTGACTCTAATGGAGCCTCTATGTCAAGTTTCTTCTCATCTCGACCAACGTCGTAAGCACAAATCATGCCAAGTACGGGCTCAAAAACCTTCCCACTCCTCAACATCATAGCACTTACATTGTGTCGAGGATTAGGCTCAGTTTGGGACGGTAGCTTACCTTGGGACTCTAAACGAATAACCGTGAGTGCAAGCTTTCTCACTTGCTTATATAAATCCTAGAAATGCATTTCAATTTTTTGCTAAAACTTCACAATACTATTGGCTAGCCTTTCCACTATGGCCTCCAAAGATGACTTTGGGGGCGGTGATTGTTAATTCGAAGGCAGCCTTTGTTGGTAAGGTTGATTGAACTGAGGATTCGACCCATAACTTAGATTTGGATAATCTTTCCACCCCACATTATATGAGTTCGAGTAGGGGTCATATCACCTTTGGGGCGGTCCTGAAAAGTTCCCGACAACATTTTCTTGTTCTGTCGAATCCTCATGTAAAATTGGACATGAGTTTGTCGGGTGGTCTGGCTTAATGCAAATTCCACACAACCATGCTGGGCCCGTTTTATCTGTAAGCAAAGTTTGAACAACGTTAGTTAGCTTGTCAATTTTATTTTCTAGAGATAGATAACTTAACCCATGAACCTGTCTCGTGGGTTCTGTAATTGGTCGAAATTGCTGAGAGTTAGCAGCCATTGTCGATATCAACTATCGTGCTCTCTGAGGAGTCATGTTAACAAATGCCCCTTCACTTGCAGCATCTATCATTTTCATTTCCATCGAGAGTAAACCCTCATAGAAATACTGCGAGAGTGACTATTTAGTCAGTCTATTTTGTGGGCAACTTGCACACAACTTTTTGTATCGCTCTCAGTAATCATAGAGCGATTCAGTCTTCTTCTGACGGATTCCTATGATGTCCTTCCTTAGTTCTGCCGCTCGAGCTGTATGAAAGAACCTGTCAAGAACCAACGAGACATGTCAAACCATGTGTTGACAGATTCCGGAGGTAAATAAAATAGCTACTCTCTAGCAAAATCGGCTAATGAGAAAGGAAAAGCACGAAGTTTGATTTGGTCTTCGATTACTCCCTAAGGCTTCATGCTTGTGCACACCATATGGAACTCTTTAAGGTGGGTGTGCGGATTTTCATTCTATAATCCATGAAAAATAGGTAGTAAATGAATCAAACCTGACTTTGACTCGAACAGCGTTCCTCCCACCGGATAGGTTATACATAAGGGTTGTTATTCATCCGGTGCCACTGCGAGTTTGCGTACAGTTTGTTCGCCCATCTTGTCTGGTCCGTCAAATTGGAAAATTTCCTCGGTGTAAGATATGGCTTCAAATCCTAGATTTGGTTGCTTACAGTGCTGAATGGCTTCTTTCTGCAATTATCGGGCCAATTCCATAAGGTAAACAAACAAAAATTAGAAAAATATCTCCAATCCCCAGCAACGGCGCCAAAATTTGATGGGCGTCGAAATCAGTAAAAATAATTCCTACAAAAATAACTCTAAATAGTAGTAAAGATTGGTAGTAGGGTCGAGTCCACAGATGTAACACCCCAAACCCGGTCTTGATGTTATGGCCGAATCTAACGATGTCACATGGAATGGATTTTGAAAATGAGCTTGTCAAGTTAAAATCATTCTAGTTACATAGATTTTATTTAATTTGAAAGAAACGTGCACTAGATGATTTGCCTCAAAACTTGTCTATTAAGCGGAAGCTTTTGTAACCAATTAGTTTAGGAAAAACCATCCTTATTTGCGAAAACCTTAGTTTTTAGGAAAAACCGTGTTTTGTTGATTGCAGTTTAAAGATCCATAAAAACAGTATAAAGTCCCAAATTAAAAACAAAAAAATCCAAGTCCAAAATTTACATAACCAATACCGGTAATAATAGAAGGGAAATCGTATAAAACCAACAAACGAAATAAAGCAGTTCAACCTAGTGGTGGTTACCGTCGAGTCTTCCGTTGCACCGATTTGCCTAAGCCTAGGGGTTACCTGAAAAGATTAAATAGAAATGGGTGAGTTTTTGCAAACTCAGTGTGTAATCCTCACATAAAACATGCATACAGTTGTACATCAGAATACAGTCATTTATAGTCTGGGCCTGAGCCCATTATAGTATCAATTTGGGCCTTAGCCCATTCAGATAAAATCTCATAATTATATTAGGGCCTTGGCCCATATCAGATACAGAATGTAGATACAGTAAATCATAATCCTACCTACCAACCTCTACACACCATCTCTGTCTAGCCCTACACACCATGTAGGGATTAAATCAACCCACCCATCCCTACACACCATGGGGTACCAAAATGCGGCACATAATCAGAAGTTTGCAGTTGAGCTGCCAGATAACAAGCTTAGGATCCTTTTAGATACTCCCTCCAAATATCATCATCCCACCCTGATGCAATGCAACATACCATAAATGACATGCAAATATGCTAATAACAGAACATTCATTCAGTTCAGTACAGATATCATCTCAATTAGACACCATACAATCAGATCACATAATTAGGGGTCTAAGTAAAGCTTACCGACCCTACAGTAGGTCCATAGTCAACTAGGGCAACTCGTACAACCTTAAAGAATAATTCAGAAAAATGGGCTCACACGCCCATGTGGCCTGCCCGTGTAGCCCACACGGCCTAAATTGGCCTTGGTCGTGTGGATCACATGACCTAGCCTAGAATCTCACACGCCCGTGTAGACTGCCCGTGTGGACTCACACACTCGTGTGGCCCACACGGCCCAAATCAGTCTGGCCCATGTGTCACACACGGCCTACTTGACCATCACACGGCCATGTCATGCGTGCACGGCCTGGCTTGTCGATCAGACGCCCGTGTTTCGTCACACGGCCTACCACACGGGCGACCATACGCCCGTGTGGTGTCTACAGTAAGCTTTTTTGACTTTTCACCGAACGTTATTTTCTGCGTTTCGAATACACACCTAGTTCGTTTTCAATGTAGAAACACTCTCAAGATATCCAGCACCTATAGTTGACCAATACTTTCCCAACTTAGTCACTTAAATCATTATTCGATCGAAAAATTAACGAGATATTCCGACTTAAAACCATTAAATCCCTTACCTTTGAACGAACACTGGCGAATTTGCACTCTACAGCACCAGTCAAAAATCCACAGCCACTCAATGGCCTCCTAAACACGAATTAAAACCTCATTTAAATAATGATTCGATAACTAAAGGATAACCATACTTACACCCTTACCATTAATACCCAAAGGTACAGAGATAACAAGATACGACCACTAGGAAATAGATGGGAAAAACGCAAAAAGACAGCAAGGAAAAATAGGAAAAACGGTAGGGAGTCAAAAAAGAAAAAACAAACAAAAAATTTTGGGGAAATAGGAAGAGAGCCGAAAACTGTGTTTTTTAGGGAAGGGATAATCAAAATATTTTCTGATAATCATAGAATCTCAACTCCCCCTACTAACTCCACTATCCCACTCCCATCAGAATTTCAATTTTACTGAAACACCTACACGGCATCAAGCAAAAATAATTCCCTTCGCTCACACAGGGATTCAAACACTTAACCTTCAGTAACTTAACACTCCTCTTAACCACTAAACCAGCAAGCCTATTCTTTTAAGTATTTACAAACAATTACTTAAAAACCTACTAACCAGAGATAGGGCTTTGATTTAGAAGAAAAACAAAATTTTGCCAAAGACATGGCTTGAACTTGGGACCTCTCACACACACCTAGAACACTTAACCACTGAAGCAGATACATAATTGTCAATTAATAGCAAAAGCAGTGACATATAATTTGGGGCGTTACAACAGGGATTGGATGTTATAATCAACTTCTGCATTTAACTTGTGATCAGAATTTTTATCGTGTCAAAAGTCGTGCCTACGACTCCAAACTAACCTATAAAAAAATAAACAAATAAATCAAGAGAGTTTTGGAATGTTTAGAAATTAAATAATTGAAACAACATAAATAATTAATTAAATAAATTATAAATTAAATTGGAAATTAAATTTGAATTTTGTAGTCAAAGATATTAAGCTTTAACCCTAGACTCGGTGGATTTCGAATTTTTGAATCGATCCTTGAAAATTAATTTTCTCCTCCAAACAATAAACTGGTTATAGCAATTAAGAATGTCCTAACCACCAATTCTTCCTCCCGTAGCTAGTCCCGGTACGACCTGCAAACCAACCCTTATCTATTATCTAACCAAGATACATGTGTTCCCGATTCAAGATTCCAGCAGCCTTGTGGTCTGAAGAACTCAACTCAAATTAACGGCCTCAATCGCGTGGGTCGTTTAAACCCGATCACTTCTCCCTTGATTTATTCTCGGAGATCTGAATATAGCACAGTCGACTCATTTCTCCAACTGTCAACAAACATGACTCCAACCCAATGTGCACTTTTTTACTTGAAATCGAGTTAACTTTAAGGGATGAGTTGTCAATCCCGATACTTAGGAAAAATGTGAATACCGATTGGAAGGATTTTTAGTATGGATATGTATCTCACAATTCCCGACCAGAAAGAATACCGGCCAAAAGCTAAGATGGAATTTAGTGAAACATGGATTTAATCATGCTTCATATGTTTTGAAAGGTGATTTGATGATAATGGAGGAAACGAGAAAGGGAAAGGATTTGACAGGCAATTAGACAAATTTTGGTAAAGGATAAAGAAATGAAAATGAAAGTAGTAGTATGCTACTGACACATCAAATTGGAAGGAAAAAAGTAATTCTTATTTAATTCCAAATGAATTCCAAATTGGAAGGAAAAAAAGTAATTCTTATTTAATTCCAAATGAATTCCAATGTCAAATATAATATGTCTTTTCAAAATACCTTAAAGCACTATTTATATATATGATATTTATTAAATTTGGCTTTAACCACTTCAACATATAATTAAAATTAAATAAAAAATAAAATTAGATTTTTTCTAATTTTACTTTTACAAAGTTAAAAGAATACGATGAGTCCTTAGTTTTTTTCACATTTTTTATTCGGCCTCACTTTATTGACTGTGTTTCAATTTGGTTCTTTCTGCTTGTTTTTTACTCATCGCATCTCAATTGCGCATCTCTGACAAGATTAAAACATAAAAGCACTAATTCAGTAAGGATCAATTTAAAAATTAACCAAATTAAACACAAAAAGTCATGCAAATTAACATGTTATCACTCATGGATACGATATCTCTACTTACCATAGCTATACTATTATTCGATAGGTGCGCTTGCCTTTGTCGTAAATTTTGATTAGTACGGAAAACACACATCAATGGTATTATGCTAGTTTAGTATTATTATTATTACTAGTCTTATTATTTTTGATGTGTTGATTATGTCTTATTTATTGGTTTTATTATTCTTGATGTTAGCTTTAGGTTGATAGTTTAGTATTGGTTGTATGTCGTATTAGGAATAGATTTTAAAAATAGTAGTTAAGTGATCCAGCTGTCGTCTTGAGATGAATTGCATGCTGATTTGTGTTATTTACTATGCCAATTTATCTATTTGCTCGATTAATTGTTGGTGACACTACTTTTTTTAGTTAACTGATATTTGATTTTATCTTGTATTTCAGGTACATCATGACTAATACCCGCAGTAAATCTAAGGTCGCAGTTCCCGCTTTGAAAAAGTGGAAGACTCCGAGCGTGACCTTATCCTCGAGCCCCACCTCTGGCGCACGCCATCCATGTCTCCAGTTTCCACCGAGTCCTCACGAGGGCCAATATCAGCATCTCCGACAACGACCCTTGGGATTGGGCCATTGTATCGACTAGGCGGCTCTACAGGAGATTCACTTAGCCAAGAAAGTGCAAGCACTGATCAAGACAGCTCCATGGGATCGACTTTTCTCCATCGTCGAGCCTACCTACTCAGAGGTTACATTGGATTTTTGCTCAACATTTTTTCTGCAGCCCGCCATGTCGAGATATGATGAGCCACGCACCGTCTCTTTCCAGTTGGTATTAATTAATTAATCTAAATTTAACTCAAATCTAATCATCTTCATCTACACCAAATTCTATTTAATTATTTCTATTTAGCCCAATCATTATCGATAGGCTTATACCAATTTATCTAAACCGTCAAATTAAAAGTTAGACTAATTTAAAATTAAGCTACATAACTTAAAAACAATCCAAGTTAATCTAGTCAATTAATTCTAAACACATTTCAGCTATTTAATTAATTTTAACAATCTTCAGATACATCAAATTTTAATCAAATAAACTGATCAAACAAAGCTTCATAACTCCACCACTAACCGGTTAATCCAAAGCAAGAATTAACCTTAAATCTAGTAGCGAGTCACAATAACATTAAAAAGTGCGGTAACTACACCAAATTTTAATGGCCGCTTACTTGTAGCGACTAACAACAACAATATATAGGAGTAATGATCGGCAATTGGCAGCATCTTAGATCAGCAATTTTGGAGATAATTAACCGCAATAACTGAGGTGGTGAAAGCAGCAAAATTAATGAAATAGCAAGCACAAATGGCAGCAATTTGAAGCACGACATAGCAGCAAAATTGAGGCGATAAGCAGCATATCGAATTAGTAAAATGGGAGCACCAAACGGAATCAAAGATCAAGCCAAAGAGCATTGAAGGAAAGCTACTTGGTGCTGCAAATTAAAGGATCAAGTAGCAGCTTACTGGATGGCATAAAGAGCTGCTATTTGGGTGAAATTACAGCAGAGATTTTGATGTTTTGCAGTAGCAAATTGACGACAAAGACAACAGCAAAAAACAATGGTTTGAAGGAGCTGGCAATATTTAAGGCTTTGGACTGCGATTTCTGTTGAAGTTTTATTATGTATTTAAGAAAATTACACAATCCCATATTCTTGAAATAAACCTACCAAGGTAATGTTGAAATAAACCTATTAATAGAAGTATTTGTTAAATCGTGACAATATCTTAGAGTGATCCTTACACCTCAAGCAACAGTTTCAAATTTCTAACCCTCGGAATTCTAACAATTTAATGGCTATTATGGAGTAGCTGAAGCAAATAGCAACAGTAAATTGAAGGATGATCGGCACCAATTTGCAGCAAACTGAGGCAATTTTGGTCGGCAAACAAGCAAGAAGATGGCCAACAATTTGGAACCAATAAAAGACCGACGGTGGTGAAGGCAAAAAGTGACAAGGCAGCGGTGGAATTTAGAAAGAATGATGGCAGAGGTTCAAAACAACGTATTTCTAACCCTAAATTTTATGATGGAGATCGAAACAAACGGGAGTAGGGTTTTGAAGCTAATTAAAGTAGCATGGACGGCTTAGATAAAATAGAAAGGGAGAGAAACTAAAAGGAAAATTATGAATTGAGGACTTCTAGTTTTAAAAGACTTTTAATTATCTTAATATACCTAACAAAAATTCTTAAGAAAATCCCCACTATCATAATCTAATGTAAACAACAATAACAGTAATAATACGACACGACATACTCCGCTAATATATTGAAAATGAAACAACAACTTAATTCTAACTTTAATCTCCCACTAATTTTTGAAAATTGTGGAGGCAATATTAGCTAATTATTGATGAGTGACATTCGATAATGCCAACAGCAAATTACCACTAAAGTAGTTTATTATTTACCTTATTTGATTTGACAATTTAATGAAAAAAATTTTGGGACTATTCATGTGTTGTTTTATGAAAATACTATGATCTATCTATGAAAACTAATCCATGGCTTTTGAAGATTGAATTGGATATAAGTGAATCAATTCAACCCTTAAAATATGGAGATTTGATCGAGATTGTATTGTTGATTTTGGAGACCATATCTTCGATTGATTGTGCTTTGATTGTTAATGATGTAATAGTTATTTTAAGGAGTTACTTTATATTCACTTGGATTCTATGTCAACAAACCAAAATCAAAATATGCTTTTGAGACATGTCTAGGTATATACGAGAGTTTATTGAGTGCATTCTAATCTATTCATTGAAGAAATGTTTTTGTGAGAGTGCAAATTGTTATTGTAAACATTATTGAGTGTTTACTGCTAAGTTCTTAGGGAGAGGATTTGGAGGTGAGTATTCTAGTATTTAGGTATAAATGTGAGATCTCTATACTTGGAAAGTAATAGAGTTTGAATCACGTGTAGTATTTGTGAACAAAGATGGTTAAATTACTCACTAAGCTAAGCTCCGTAAATGTAGGAAAATTGAACTGTGTAAACAAATCATTGATGTTATTTATTATCTTGTTTGCACAGTTTGTAGTGCCAAGTTGTAATGGCCACTGCAGTCTAACACTTCCATTGTAGACATCATTTTAAGCAAACAAGTAACTTATGGTAGCAACAAAATTTTAATTTAATCCTTAAAACAAAATCGAATGTCAATTTAGTCATGAAATCAAGCAAAAATTTCAAATAGGTTCATAAAAATACTGAAAATCTAAATTTGATAATTTAGTACAAAATTGTTTAATAATTTATTATAAAAATGTTTTATTGATTTTATCTCGACTCGGTGCAAAATTTGATACCAAAAAATTTTGAAGCGTTACATTCATGTTTTTTGGTATTTCCTTAGAATTTTATGTATTCCCCCATAATTTTTGGCACTCTCTCATGTTTATTGGTATTCTCTCATTATTTTTGGTACACACCTCATAAATTTTTTGTACAAAGAATATTACTACGGTATAAACAAAGAGTTTAAGAGTAAGCATTACACAATCTCCAAGAGCATTTTTTTGGAAAAAGAAGAGAATAGATTCCCCGTTTTTATACTCCCTTATGTATTTTGGTATGCTTTTATAATTTTTGTCTGGTTTATAATTTTTAATATGCTTTATAATAATTGGAAATATAATTTTCTTTAGTGATAAATATTATTTTCATATTAAAAATTTTAATGGGATTTTATTGAAGGAAAATTTGGTAATTTTAATTATTAATTTTGCATATTAATATTCAATACTAAAAATATTATATATAAGGATAAATTTTAAAAATAAAAATATTTAAATAAATAAAACAAACTAATATTTGATAATCCATTATAATTTTTATACTTCTTCAATTTTTTGTAAACCCAACACTCATACTTTTGGTACTTTCTTATAATTTTTGTATTCTCTTATAATGTATTTTTGGTATTTCGTCATTATTTTTGTACTCTCGTGTTTTTTATATGCTCTCATAGTTTTTATGTAAACCTTCATAATTTTTTATATGCTTTGGAAAAGAGGATTTGGGATCAAATATATATATAGTTAAAAAATTTATTTTGCATGTTAATAGGATTTTGTTGACGAAAAGCTTTAAAATTATTAATTTTACATAGTGTAAAAGAAAGAGAAGCTTTCTTTCTGGATGCGGTTGAGTTGTGATGTCAGTCTATTCAGCAAGGGAAGTTGAGGCTTTAATCGATCGTTTATTTTGAAAATGGCAATGGAACCTCCAAGACTATGCCTTCTCAACCTACTTATCTAGCAGTGGGTTAAAAGGCCTACTTATCCTTGCCACATCGGAAATTCACTTCGAAGCGCAACAAAAGGGAACCTTCTCTCTAATAAAATGAACCATCATCAGCTCACTACATCCTTCCCCCATCCTCTCTTTCTTTTTATTTCCTTTTCAATCTACCTTTATAAATATAATACATATTGAAAAACAAATAGATCATCATTATATATAACAAGGGATAATTTCTTAATCCATAAGCCAAACTAGGATCTTACTGAAGAAGAGAGCTGAGATACAGGACGAAAACTTACCAGCAGATGGTAAAATACATATATAGCTTCTCACCATTCTAATATTACTATGGATCACCAATGCATATACATTAAGAAAACAAGTTGATACTACTTATAATAATTGCATCCACAAACTGAACAGCAAAACAGCTTCACCAGCATTCAAAGCCTTGCCTCTCCTCCCTTCTACTCACTTGTTCTCTAACACTTCTTTCACTACATCGATGATGCAAGTCAGGTCAGGGATCTTTTGCTTATGTTGATACAGATCAAATGGCCTCAGATTTGCTAGTAGGAACCCAAGAAACTTGGAATGGTTGCTAAGTGTGCAGTGCCATGAATAAATTCTGCTTGCAAGCATGCTCCGGAATAAGTTTCTTGACAACTTCTGGAGGGATACCAGAGAGCTCTGCCGATTAAGAGGAAAAAGAGAGCAAGAGGTTAAGACCACTCAGCAGGCTGGAAAGTCATCAAGATATGATTAACCAATTGAACAACGTAGTTACAAGATAGATTTTATCATAGCTCTTTTTTTTCTTTTATGCTATGATGATCTGTCAATGAGATTTCTCAACAGAATAAAGCAACAATGCATCTAAATGACATAAGATGCTAAGTGTATTTAAGTACCAAGCGGAACTGACCTTGAGGCTTGAAATTGAAGAGAGGTGGTAGAGGACGGCCGTTGGGAAGGCGAACATTTGGGTCCCTCAATTCATCAAAGAAAGGGTGAACGCAAGCCTCCAACTAAAGAAGTACCAGTACAAGGAGATACACATGGAAACGGGAGAAAGAAGAGGCTGATTATTGAATTATATTTTTACCATTACTTATCAAGGAAGCAAACTTAAGAATGTCACACTTACAGCAGTGCATCGCAAATTAGGAGAGTACTGAAAAAACCTACAGACAAGGTCTACTGCTTCTGGAGGTAAACGCTTTTGGAAGACCTGTTGCAAATATGTATTATGAACTTTGAAAAATAAATATTATGACAAAGGCACAAAAAATGGAGAAGAAAAAAGAACATGCATATACCTTGTGCCATGGATGTGGTTTTATCTGGGGAAACTTGAATTCAGTGTAGTTCGGGTTCATGCACTTGATCTCCTCCCTTGTTGGAGTCCCCAAAACCTAAACAACAATTGAAAATATATAGAAGCTTTCTTAGGGCCATCCAAAAGGCACCAAACAAATAGTTATGGCGCAGACTGTATCCGGCAGTACTTTTAAGTTTTAACATATTCAAATCCCCAAATACTGAATTTATTTGATTCAACATTTTTTTTCTCTATTCACCAAAAGGAAAAGTGACACCATAGAAACTCATTTCTAACTTCTGTGAAAAGTGTCAACTTATATTCGGAGTTTATAAACCAACCCAAGAGTACATTTAGTTTCATTCTTAACATAACTGAGTTTAAGAAAAAGTTAGTCTACACTGATTATAAAAATTTATGGTTTATTTTATTAGCATCCTTTTGGTCAATCTATAATCTTAGAGTTGGGTTGGGATGTCATAAACTTCAACTGATTTGTCCTATTCTAGCCAATGGTCAAAATTAAGTAACAGATTAATCATGCCTCAAAAGCATATACTCCAAAAAATTTATGAGAATTGGTAGAAGCAATCACCTTAATGATTTCAACTAATTGGTCGACCCCGCTCTCACCAGGAAACAGTGGCTGCATGGTAAGTTAGAAGTCAGAAACAACTGACTTATTAAGCCAACAGTAACTTATAACAGTATTCTGATTATACAAACCTGTCCAAGAAGCAACTCAGCCATCACACAACCAGTGGACCATATATCTATGGCAGTTGTGTACTCAGTAGAACCAAATATGAGTTCAGGAGCACGATAATATCTCGAGCAGATGTAAGAAACATTAGGCTCTCCCTTTACCTGAAAACATTGGAAAGGAACCATGCTCAGGTGAGGAAAACAGAACTGGCCACAAAAATTACTATTGTATCAAGCTTACCAGCATTTTAGCACTCCCAAAATCACAAATTTTCAGCTGATGTGTATGTGGATTCACCTGGGCATGAACCATAGCAGTTCTCATCAAATAGAGGACAATTTGAAACCAAATATGAAGCCAGTTTAACATTTTCTTTTTTCCTCACATAAAAAGAAAAAAATAATAAATCCTCAAGCTACCTAATTTATATCAGGGTAGCTCCACATAACTACCATATGTCTAGCAAAGATAAAAAGAACGAAGCCAATAATTCACAGATCTCTATAAGGTCAAGAGACTTTACCACCAAGAGTAACAAACAATACATTTATGAGCGAAGTGTACACTATTACATGAAAAAATATCTCTTTCTGCGGCAAATACATGATTCCTGAGAAGAAGAGTCTTACAAGTAAGTTTTGAGGTTTAATATCACGGTGACATATACCAATGCAGTTGTGTATATAGGCAAGTGCTCTGCAAATCTGCAAGCCAAAAGAAGACAATTAACTACAGCTTTCTTCTATTCAATTAAAATCTTTTTGCATTTAAACTAGACTGAAGAAAGGGATAAAGAAAAGCAAATTTATCTCAAAAGAAATTAAAATATTTGACCAACCTTATGGGAAAGCAATAGTTTGAATTTAAAATTGAAGGATGACTTCTCATTATATTACCATATGAGATAATAACAATACAGGAGAAGTTAGACCACAAATCATTTTTCAAACAATTTTGAACTACCCAATTACCCAGTAAAAGGTAATCCGAAGAAAGAAGCATATTCCAACTCCATCAGTCCATAAATCAACAAAATATATAAGGATATGCTTCCATAAAACAGGGACGCACCTGATAGGTATAGAGTTTAACATATATTAAAGGCATTCGTGTGTTGATCCGGGTGTAGCTTCTTGCTGTGCGATTAACAGTCTCAGGAACATACTCAAGAACAAGATTGAGGTAGAGTTCCTCCTTGTCTGTTTTTGAGAAAAAATAATGCTTAAGGGACACTATATTTGGATGGTCCAGCATTTGCATAATCTGTAACTCCCTGTTCTTGTAACGCTTGTCTTGTAGAACCTTCTTGATGGCAATAATTTCTCCATTTTCACGACATTTTGCCTGCAGCAATCAGCCGACTCATTTCAAGGTTATAATCTATTTGAATAAATTCAAGAACATATTTACAGACAGGAGTATAATAGAAGTACATACTTGGAAAACAACACCAAAAGAACCAGTTCCAACCACATGCTCAGCAATATAACTGACATTCTGTCAATCAAAACAAAAAGTAAAATGATGCGGGTCAGTAACAAAACCAAATAAATTGAATTTCACAAGAAAACTTGCAAGCTAATTTATTTTTCTTCCAACCTGCTTTGAATGACCATTTCGACCACCAATGGTTGTTCTTATCACATGCCCTGTTTCAGCACCCACTCCATCAACTACATCAGGTTCACTGTCCTGCATGGACAACAAAAGGGGTCACTTACAAGTATAAAAGCATTTTGCAAAGATTGTGAACTTCTACTTAAGGTTTCAACAGGCAAACTACCATATTTTCAATTAGATATTTTGGCACGTCCAATCCCCCACCCCAACCCCTCTCTATATATAAATTGAGCTGCTTACTCTGTCTTCGTCATGGTCCACTTTGTCTGTCAATCTCATTTCAAGCATTTCTCTCCCCAGCCAATCAACAGAACTAGAAGAACTTTTGAAACCGTTGACAGACCTTGAACTACCTGCTCCACCATTTCCTAGGCTTGCAGAAGCCATAATTCAGCCAGGAAACCTTAATAGATTCTCTAGTATTTGCTATCAACCATATACTCTGCAGTGCAGCTGCCCATCCCGTCCAAGCACCAATCTTCCTAACAGATTCCCGAAATTAAGAGTCAGAAACCTTAACAAAGATAAATATAGAATGATTTGTTAACATAAATAGCCACCAACTGAGATAAAAAGATCTGATAAGAAGAGAAAGAAATGCATCAAGAAAATAGCTTCCTAGACAACATCACAAGAATAAACTCCTCAAATAGAAACAATTATATGCTTCTAGGAGAGGTGAACTTAATCGTTTACATATTAGAACAAATAACAACAAGATAGATAAAATGGAATATTGAAAACATGTTGGAATTAAAATTATCAGTTCTTTGCGTAGGATATAATTTTAGGAATTTGTGTCAGAAGAAATGTAACGAAACAAGGAAACTGGGAAACAAAGAAGAAATATATTCTCAGTCAAGAAACGAAATGTTAAGACAAACAGACCAGAGCTTGACTTCAAAATAGTGAGATCAGCTATATAAATTCATTTCCATGTAAAAGTTAAAGTCTAATGTCGTACTCTCTGAAAGATGCCCTAGATTTACTGTTTTGCTTAATCTTCAGTCAATTATTTTACCTTAAAAATGAACCTTCTTTCCATTAAAAAAAAACCTTACTTCTTAGCAATTAGTTTCATAAAATAATCACTGTGATCTCAAAATAATGTAAAAGAAAAATCGAGGAAAAAATAGTAACAAAATTAGCAAAAAGAGAAGAAAATCTCACAGTAACTCACAATCACAACGTGAAATCATCCGTCTAACTGGTAACAAGCTTCGATCAGATCCAACCCTAATCTAACTAATCGAAACACAAGAAACCACACCTATGTCCACTCTAAGGATAAATTTATAGAAGAAAATCCTTAAAAAAAGCACTTCTGCTTACAATTAAACCTAAACTATAATTAAACCTAAACTATGTCACTTAAAATAAAAAAATTTAAAAAAAAAAAAAGATCGTGAAAACATTGTTAGCGTTTCGGATACTCACTGGGAAGAGTTGGAAATGAAACTTGGAACAGATCAAGCGCATCTTTCTCTTCCAATCTCCGGCGTCCACTTACGAATTCAAAGCAGCTCTTGCAAAAAAAAAAAAAAAAGGAAACTAAGAACAGTTTCTGATCTGATCAAGTGTTCTATTTTCTTGATTTTCCTTTTTTTTATTTTTTGTAATTTACATTTTTCTATATTCTTTTGAGTGGAGAGAGGGATGGGGATATATATATATGGAGAGAGAAAGTGAGTGTTTGGAGTTTTATGGATGTTTTTGGGAATGAAATTAAGAACTGAAAATTACCTGACAACCTTCATTTAACCTAATAATTATAATCATCATTGCTATTTTCTTTTAAACAAATCCCTTCACTGTTGCTTCTATTCCGCTTCCATTCATTCTAAATTATTTTTTGTTAATCAGTTCAAATCAACTTCTTCAATCCCACAGAATATACTTGTTTTCCTTTTTCAAACTAAATAACCACGTAAATTTGTACCTAATTTAAAATAACATTTTATCCCTAACGAATCCAACATTTTTATCTAATTTAATTATAAATTTCATTCGTCCAACCCTACAAAAATTGGAAATTTATTTTTATATTTTAATTTATTGGAATTTCATCTTACATTTAAAATAAATAAATATAATTCAATTATCAATAACCACATAAAACTGAACTTTAAACGGATGGTTTTTCTTTTTTTTTGAAGTAGTGATTTAATAGCAAAATTTAAAAGTATCATCCAATTACATTAAATTTTCAATTTTTATAAAGTAGAGAGGTAGAAATTTAGAATCTGACGTGTGCCTAATTACTTTACCAGATCTATAATATCAACAGAATCAGTTCAATTATTTTGATTTGGAATAAAAATAAGAATCATTATATTACGCCACCTATTTCTTTAACTAATTTTGTTTATTTCTTACTCTTCATATTATATACAATCATAATACAACTTTTATTTCTTTAAAATGACG
This sequence comes from Gossypium arboreum, assembly GCF_025698485.1. Lineage (NCBI taxonomy): Eukaryota > Viridiplantae > Streptophyta > Magnoliopsida > Malvales > Malvaceae > Gossypium > Gossypium arboreum. The sequence continues at coordinate 8,634,045 of NC_069081.1, forward strand.
AGGAGAATTGTTAGTGAAGCTTTTGCATTGTTAATCAAAGCTTAGTATTTACAATTTTCTTTTACTTTAGAGGACGAGATAAGATTAAAAGAATTGAAGGCATCAAAGTGTTAAAATGACTTACATTGAATTACTAACTTTTTCAATGGCCAAATTTTTATTTAATTAAAGAGCTACAAGAGATTAAATTAAAATATTAGACAATTATACCATTACCTGCTTCCATTGGTTAACCCGGTTATCACGCCATTCTTAATTTGATTTTATTTTATAATTATTCGGATATGATAATGTTATACTTGTGATTGTATTGAATTTGAATGAGAATTAAGTCGAATAACTGGATGATAAATCTAATTTGTTATTATAGACTCAACCCAATAGACTGGAAATTATCAAATCATATACCTTATGAATTTAAAATTAGTTGATATGATTAAAAATTGCTATAATAAACTCAAATCAGTGCTTATATAAAATTCGTAAGATATTGCATAAAATGATAAAACAGGAAAGGAGAGTAGCCAAGGCCATAATCATGGGTAAGAAAGGGCAATTATATAAATGTCGAGTTAAGGTGTCCTCCTCCTCCACTCCACATACATATATACATACCCTCTGTAACGATATAAAAGTAGTTTGTTTATCTATAAGAAAAAAGAAGAAAAGAAAAACACTAGTTATGGTCCACTACATAATTAAAGAAAAAAGAGTATACATATGGACATGTTCTGCCCCAACTTGTCTCTAAAATTCTATCTAATTTACATCTCTCTCTTTTTTTTTCTATTCTAAAATTATTTCATTTTTAGATATACTAACGTTGAATGATCAAGATCCAACAAAACATAATCTAAAAAAGGAACAGTATTCTGAGGAGTTATTCTGGACTCCTCTGATAGTGCATGAATACGAAGGGTAACGTCTAAACCTAACAATCTAGGAATGAACTACTAAATTTACATGATAGAAATGTGGCACTCCTTTCGCTTCAAAAGATACTCGTCTTTTTTGTTGAAATACCTTAAAAAAATTCTTGGTTTTTATTACTATTATTATTATTTTGCCATAAAGTATAATTTATTTGAAGAAGAAACACTTATCCAATTTTCAACCAGCACTTTATTAAGAGAAAAAGAAAAGAAAGAAATCTCGTTGGGCAATCACATCAAATGGCATCATCAATTTGAGTAACATGGGGAGATGGGTTCCAACGACATTTAAATCTACCATATTCCTACAAAACACTCAAAAAGTATCAACGTAGTCAAAGAAATAAAGATCCAAAACAAGCTGCGAAGGAGGGTGACTTCCCTTCTCTTGCACAAAACCCACCTGAAAACTTGTGGGGGCTGGCTGGCTGCCTTTTATACACAAAGTGCTAACCCTAAACCTAAGTCCAGCAAACAAGACCACACCGCTGCATTTATATTTACAGTTCCAGTTGAGTCCTCAACTGGATAATATCTGCAGGGACCAAGAAAACAGTGGTATCGTGTGACTAGAAAATCATAACCTCCTCCTATTCTCAACCATCTTTCACAAAGATGGAGATTTCTTCACCCTCCCGTGTGTTAATTACAGTGATACCATCTGCAACCTCTGTAGGTCACTCAACCTTCTGCGATAAGATCATGGGTACCAAGACAGCCTACAGCAATTGCAACTGCATGCTCAAAATTCAAGTGACCATGCACTCTGCTGCATAAATAATGATACGAAGTGAGAATGACTATAATACCTTGAAATAAAAATAAATGTATATTGCATCCGACAGCACAAATGAAATAGCATGAACCATGCAATGAGGCAACACCCTACCTACACTGGAATTTTCTTTCATGTGGCAAAATGGAAGATGACAGTCCCACTCCTCAAGACAACAATCCAATTCAATAAACCAATTTGTTTCACAGCCACGACAAACAAATTTTACTCGGATGGATGAATTCAAGCAGATTTTAATATTCCATACTCTAGATGAGATTTATGATCAATGTCTCATTCATAATATATTATCAGTAACACAGATTAATATTTCAAGGCACAGCTTCCGAACTTTTTCTTTTACATCACCGCTTTTCATAATTTGTAAAACTTCCGTCGAGATTCTTGTGTTCTGATTGACAAAAGAATTAATCACAAGCTAATAACAGGAACACACTAATGGTTGCATTAGACCAAGTTCAAACAAGTTAGCTATGGTTTGACAGATGTTTCGAGTCTTAAGTTAACTTGGCAACCACCTAACTAATTCAAGGTGAACACTCAAGGCATTACCTGGCAAAAGGTTTAGACCTTTAACTAGACTCAAAAATACAGACTGATTATGATCTAACTGGCCATTCCCTGAATTTCCAATACAGCACTCCAACAGGCTGAGAAATCAGTCCAAACTACATACTTCCTTTACAAAAACAAATAGTTCACATCATGCTCTAAACTGTGTAACTTTCAAGCTGGTAAAGCAGTGGCCAACAAATTCAAATCATTACAATAAATGCGTTCACAATAATTAAGTGCTTACCATTTTAAAAATTCACTAAGAACCTGAACTAGATTTCTGTACCCAGACTTGTTTCTGCAAATTTGGAGAATAAATATTAACAGAATAACACTACTAAACATATCAGATATTACAGCACAAATATAATCACCTCATGAGAACCATAGTAAGAAGCATTGCCTCTCTTCCCTGGTTTCCCATCACTCACAACAGATGATCCATCAGCAACTGCTCCGCATCGGCTACCATGTTTAGAGGATCCTGCATAAATTTACAAGAAATATTGATGAAATGCAAACAAACACAAAACAGACAGTTAATCAGCTTCCAAACACAAAGCTAACCACCATCAAAAGAACTGTTACGTGCACTTCTGACAGTTTTAGGTTGCATGCTCCAAACATTAGATAAATCAACTTTAGTATCACCATAAGCCCCTGCCAATTATACATGGAAAAAGAAACATCAAAAGTTGTTCTCCCTAAGGAAAATTATGATTATGCAGTTCTGGCTTGCTGCTGCTACTCACAGAGCACATAATGCAAAATCCCAAGTGCAAACATATGCAAGTTCTCAATTCAATGTGTCATGATAGCAATCAATTATATTTAGTAGAAAATCCCCAGGATAATGATTATCCCAAGTAACAATAATAGCTGAGATTAAACATACCTTCTGAAGAATCTAAAGGTATATGTGCAGATTGAAAAGCAGACGATGACAAGGACTCATCACTTGCATATGATCCATCAGAACGGCGAAGGGTCCATACACCACGGTCTGGCCTGTCTTTGTTTCTCCTACGCCTCTCTGGCTTCTCACTACCATGCAAGTCACTCCCGACCTTATTGTCTGAACTGTTAGTATCCTTCAGCATTAATTGTGCATGTGAATGCCGAGAAGGTCGTCTGTCCTTTTCCAAATTTGGGGTCTGAAGCTGCTGCTCTGACTGGACCCGAGAAGACTGACGAGCATCCTTGTTTAAAAGTACACCTCTGATAATTCTGCCTTCACGCCCAACATTTTGTTTGATAGGAGTTGAGCCAAGTATTTTTGTAATTGGCGATGCAATATCCTGTTGACGTAACATGCTTCCAGCCACCTGTGCAAAGAATTATAATCATAAGGAATGCAAAATCACAAAACATGGTGATTGAAAACTATAATTCCTTCCAGTATCCATGTGAAAACAACAATCTTATTAGCAACAATATCACATATAGAATGAGAGTAGCATTGTTCCTTTCTCCCCCAATTTAACCTACCCCCCCCCCCCAACACCAAAAAATAATAATAAAATAAAATCCTTACCCACTCCCCAAGTATCATAAATGCACTCTAGAACATGACAAAAAAGGAACAAGAGGCTCACATGAGAAAATTCTCTCTCTTTCCCTTTAAGAAGCAGAACTTTCTTTTTACCAGCATCAGTAACTCCAGAAACTCCTGGAAGAACAAGAATGAGAAATTTAAACTGGAAACATGAAACATCAGAATGCAACCACAAAATGAAAATTTCTGACTGATTACAATGCCAAATAAAACATACATAAAGCAAAGAATAATAGCTCATTAAACAAAGGAAAATTAGAATAATATATATTAGGCATTTATCCATTATCACCCATACCACTTTCCTCTTCAGATATTTGAGTTCCCACAGGTGAAGGTAAGGTAGCATGCTTATCAGAAAGTTGCTTATCATCCCTTTTGGAAACCAAAATGTAAGCGGACTTGTCTTTGCCACTTGCATTTTTCAAGCTATCCCTTAGAACATACTGCCACCAAAAGGACAAGGAATTAATGATAAAGAAACTTCCAATATCCGACCAGGAAATCCATCAAGGTCAACTAGATTTATTATTAAAAGGGGGAAAAAATCAAAAGCAAATGTATCGGTAAATACCCAAATCTACACATCTTTACAACATGAAATTACAACTCCATTACTATGCAAGAGAGAAAGATATCAACTCAAAAAATATTATATAGTTTTTCACTAAATTAACCAAATATACACATACCACTGTAGTACTACCCCTTCGCTTTTCACAACCTCTTCTGGATGATGCTGAACTTGGACTTCCACCAGATAACCCACCAGCTCTTTTGCTCACTTTCCCATTAGATAGTGACCTCTGTGATAAAAACACTATTAGAACCAGTAAGTTGCATATGATGAATTGCTGGTGCAAATAGCTCACAAAAAAGCACTGAAAGAAAATCAGAAACAAATTAAAAGCATAAATAAAAGGTCCAAACTTCGACAAGTCTGAGATTCAGGCTCTGTAATTAAAAAAGTTAAAAATGAAATCCTCATACTTTTTAGATTTAAAAATTCAAGTCTATTTGGGGAAACTGTTAGCATTTTCTATCAAATTTTGCTTGCTATCAAATATGCTTCTGAAGTTTGTAGGGTTGTATGAGTGTATTGAGGGTAAATTTTGAAGGAAGTCAACAATTGGACCACAATTTGACATCTAAAAAAAGATTTATTCTTAAAATTTTGAAGTATAGGGACTAAATCTCAAACTCCATTCAAGTAAAGGGACTAGCGGCATATTTTGACCTGAATAACATAAAATAAAACCAGGAAAGGAGAAGTTGGGGGAAAAAAAAAGACAGCTTACTTCAGTCCATTTATCAATATGTCAAAAGGTTGGAGGAGAAAAGTATTGAATCCTTGGATAACATTTTATCATTCTTCAGTAATGATGTCAATGATTGATTTTAAGATCGTATTTCCCTATCAAATCACATTATAGTGAACGAAAGAAAAGCCTATTTGACTGTAAGGGCAAAGCTTGGTAAGAAAAACACCAAATTATAGCAAACACAACACAGCTCCTAACTTTTGTCAACTATAATAGTGTTGCAAATATTACCCGAGATGCACCCTTAGCAGCTCTTTTCTGTCTAACAAAATCCATTAAAGGTGTAACTATCGGACTATCCTTTGATACACCTGATAAAAGCCATTGTGGCATAACAGAAAAATAGCAATACATAAAGATAATTTTTAGTCAGTCAATATAACTACAAAAATTTTCTTCTTGTTTTTCCAAAAGGATCAAAATAACAACTTCAGAGATATGGATAAGATTCATCTAACTAACCAGCTCTTTCTGCTTCCCTTCTCTCTAATTGTATCTCGGCACTAGGAAGATTCTCAACTGGCTTTTCAAGGAATTCAAGGAACTCCAAATACTCAGGATCTAGATGTTTATCAAGAAAAACTTGAATTCATGAACAGGAAAATAGTGGCATAGATAAGTTTTCACAAATTCCACTTCTTTTCAATTATGATTAAATAAAATCAGCTTATTACCTTTGGATATGGTCCCTTCACGACCATCCTTTTTAGAGAACTGCTTTGGAACACGTTGAGAAGGTGCATACTCAACAACAGCTTTGAACTGAGCCCCTGAAAAAGAGAACAGATATTTTAATTTGAAATCTACATGTAGAATCACTTTATTGCAAATAGAGGCTAAGATAAACAGGGTATTAAAGAAAATGAGATATTCTACATAAGCTAGTCAAAATCTCTTTTCCATTAGGCAATCAAGGTGCTCTAACATCCCCAAACAACTCGTAATTTTCTGAGGTGTGAATTAAAGACAGATTCAGATCATATGCCTATTTGAGACTTAAAAGAGGATTATGTTTTATACTGCTGCAATAAAAAACTAAAATAGTATTGCTTATAACAAATGAAAGCTACACTACATCAATTTCTAAGAAGTTAAAGGTTCAAGAAGCATACCCTTCTCACTAACAAATACATGACCATTAAAGAATTCTGCAAACTCTAAAACATCCTCTGGCCTCTTGAAGTCCACGTACGCTCTTGAATAAGACAAATTCTTCTGACTACAAATAATTTTGAAAAGTAAAACCATAATAAGATAATCTTTTGCTGTAAGCAACCCCTAGAATTTCCGTTATGAAAACAATACAACGTGATAATGCAAGATCAGCTGGATTAATTAGCCTCTCAGCAATATCTAAACGATTTATTCATATTTGATCGGAAGAATCAAGAACATGGCAAAAACTAGTACAAGACAATATAAACACTCCTACTAAAGAAAGACACTGAGACTCTGAGTAAGCAAAGCAAGGCCAAACATGTCCCTTTACAAGAGACCCGCAATTAACCCCACAATGGCATAATCTCCACATAAGACACATTGGATATATATATATATATATATATATAGAATCAACCCTTATGAGGGCTGAAAGCAGTAATTTACTGTAAATGCAAAGGAAAACACCCATGCAATTCACTAAAGGAAAATACGGCCAAAGTTAAAGAAATAGAGACCGAGAGGGACTCCATTAACAAAAAGAAAAAACAAGGATAAGAAAATACTAAAAAAGTCCAATGAAGAATATGATCCAACCCCCCCCCCCAAAAAAAAAAAAAACGAAAGAAAGAATGGACCAACCTACTCTTCCCGGGACGAAAGGAGAGCCAGTTGTAACGGCCAGAAAAGGCACTATCGACTTGTTCGAGAAGCACGGACTCCGTGATGGACGGAGGTAAGTGGCGGAGAATCACCTTGGTTCGATCTAAAGTCCCCTTCATGCCTTCAAAAACCCTAACCCTAAAAATCACAAACCACAACAAAATCCCCCTCAAAAACCCTTTAACGAGTTTGAAATTTAAGAAGGAAAAAACGCGAGAGTCGCTGTGAGATCACATCTTCAATGAACGGAATTGAGAATCGACCGATTAGCACATCGGAGCCCTAATTTTTGCGATTTGAAGCCCAAATCGCCATGCAGGAGCGCTTAACACTAAATGAAGAAACATAATAAAAAAAAGGATTCCTAGGAAGAACTTGTAAATTCTTTATTTATAATTTTATGATATTTCGGTTATGTCTTCATTCTATTTTAGGCTATTTTAGTTTCATTCTTTTTATTTTATTTTAAAAGTGCCCGAACTTTTGAGTAAATTTGATATATATATGGTTTTAGAAAACAATTAGGGATGATTTTTTTATATTTAGGGTAAAAAGTTCATAATTTTTTTCCAAACGATTAATTTATTTGGTATATAAATTTAAGCAATTGTTTTCCTTTCCCATCCAGATCTTATTCTCTTATTTTCTCAATTGATTCATTTTATACAGTCTCAATTTCTCTTAATTTTATATTTCGTAATTTTTTATTTTTAATTGATTTTTATAATAATAATTTTGTACATTTATTTCTATAATAATTACATTTTCGACGTCCAATTGTAAATGGTAAGAATATTATTAAAATTTTTAATTTATTAGTAAGTTGTTAACATTATTAATTTTATAATTTTTTTATGTTTATATAATCAAGTCAAAAATCGAATTTCAGACACATAAATATACAATTTAATTGTGCGTGTTATTGAATAATACTTGCAAGAGGGGGGATTTTTGCACGTGTTGTATGCTCGAGGGGATTAAATTGGAGCCCATACTTATCAGCTCTTTGGCGGAAAGACGGAGACCTGAGACACACATATTTTATCTTTCGTGCAGCGAGTGTACAATTACACTTAAGGACATAGCTTTACAACTCGATTTACCACTGGATGGGTCAGTCATTACAAGGGTAGTGGCCGTTGGCGATTGGAGCGCAATTTGTGAGCAACTATTAAATAAGATGTCAGACAAGTTTTTTGGTAGTCGAATAGAGATGAAATGGTTGGAAGAAAATTTCAATTATATCGACAACTCGGCGTGTGCCATTGAAAGAGAACAATATGCCCAAGAATTCATCTTGAGGTTAATCAGAGGTATTCCAATGTCTGACAAATCTCGAAATCTGGTACATTTAAAGTGGCTACTATAACTTATTGACTTGAAAGAAGCAGTGCGACTTAATTAGGGATTAGCTATGTTAACCATATTGTAATAAGAGATGTATCAGGCGACACAACCACAAAAAATTAAAATTGGTGGTTGCATACTCATTTTGTTGTTATGGGCATGGTACTGACTATCATTTTTACGTCATTGAGTGAACACTCATTATTCTTTCTCACTCGTAATAAGGTAAAATTTATTTGATAATATAGTTATCGTAATATTTTTCATTATTATATTTTTGAAATAACATATTATTTAAATAGGTAGAACAATAAGGCGAGTCATGTGAGTATAACGAATGAGCTCAAAGATATCCAACTACTGCTAAATCAACAATCGGAAGCCGAGCTTAGTTTTTGAATTTTAAATTATATAATATTTAAGTAAGGATTTGAAATTTAATAAATTTAATATTAGATAAATGATAAAATTTAGGCTTAAAAGTGTAAAAAGTCCTCAAACTTCTTCAAAAAAATGCAATTAAGCCCAGTTTTTTTTTCACTCAACTAAGTACTTGAACTTTCAAAATGCATCGAAAAGACTCTCAAAATTTTTCAAAAAACAATTAAGCCTCTGCTCTTATTAAAATTAGAAAATAATAATAAATAATAAATTTTAGAAAAATTATTAAATTTTAATAAAATATAAAAATTAAAATTATTAAAAATTAGAATTTTTAAAAAATTGTAAAAATTTAAAAATTGTAAAATTTTATAAAATCATAAAAATTAACGACCCTAGTTTTTTTTCAATTAAAGTCATCACGTGTCGCAACACAACTAGAGGTGTCCATGGGTTTGGGGGCCCAATCAAAGTTTTAGGTCTGTTTGCTAGGCCCAACCCGGAAAATGGATCTAAAATTTTACTCAAGCCTAGACCGGATAAAAATACTAAAACCCGCCCAACCCATATTAATTTTTATATAATTTTTAATATAAATTTTTAAATATATATAATACATAAAAAACTAAAAACATTAAAATAAATGTTTTCTAACAAATTGAAAATAAATTTTAAAAAATATGTATATTTAAATAACACTATATATGCAAGTTAAGAAGCAATTGCCTCTAAAATAATAACAAAATTAACAATAAAACAAGAGTTATACAATATCCAAACAATAACTATAAAATATTACCAACATAATAGTGAAAAGGTAGCAAAATAATGAAAAAAAAACAAGAAAATAGTAAAAAAAAATAAAGCTGGGACGGGTTCAGGCCAAAAAAGACTTACCCGAGGCCTGACCTGTTTTCTAAACAAGCTTTATTTTTTTCCCAAGCTCATTTTTAGAGTCTATATTTTTACCCAAACGCTCCCAATTTTCAGGCTGGCCTTTGAGCCGGATCGAATGACCCGACCTATGGACAGGTCTAAACACAGCGTGACATGTGGCAAAAATGATAAATAAAAATAAAAATTAATAAAAGTTATAGAAAAATTATAAAATGCTTCTTTTGGTACGATAATTTTTATAAAAAATTTTACAAAATTTATATTTCTTTACATTTTGTATAATTTTCCGACAACTTTATAAAATTTTATACTTTTATATTTCTATATATTTTATAATTTTTACAATTTTTATATTTTTTTATTTTTAATAACTTTTTAATAATTTAATTTTTATTAAAATTTAATAATATTTATAGCTTTTATTTTTTCTAATTTTTAATAAAAGCGGGGCTTAAATTTTTTTTGAAAAGGTTTGAGGGTCTTTTTGATGCATTTTGAAAGATCAAGTGCCTAATTGAGTGCAAAAAAAAGGGGAGGCTTAATTTCTTTTTTTTTAAAAAAGGTTTAAGAGCCTTTTTGACGCATTTTGAAAGTTCAAGTATCCAAATGAGTGCAAAAAAAAAAAGTTGGGGCTTAATTGCTTTTTTTGAAAATGTTTGAGTGCTTTTTGCACCCTTAAGTATAAAATTTACAATTTCATACTATAGTTTGAATAGATGTAATAAGCTGATCTGAGAATTCAAAAATGCACCCCGATCGAATTTTTGGCCAACCGTAATATCTGGCATGTCAAGGTGCCATTGATAGTTTTTGCGATGACGAAGATGCACGAATCTGATCGAGTGGTGCACCAGTTTAGGTTTAGGCAAAGTATTCCACCATCACCCTAAGACATCAAAGAACTACACAAAGTCAACTTGCGAGAGAAAATTGACGAAGATTGGGCAAAATTCCTTGACAAATATATTTACATTTGGGAAAATATTTACAATTTCATACCTATATGCGAACCAATTCTCGAATTGGAATTGGCGACCTCTACGGATTAAATGATATAATTTAAATATCACGGTAAGCCATATCTACTGCCAGAAGAGGAAAGGACTAACCAATGTAACACCCCATACCCGTATCCGAGACCGGGATAGGATACAAGGCATTACCAAAATTTTCAGAATAATTTCAATTAATTTATATCATTTAGTATTCATTTTCATGTTTCATGTAACATCCTTTTCATATTATAATTCTCGTATCATATCAAATATTCTATCCGTTGAATCATTGGAGTTCTGATGGATTTTTCAACAATACACTCAAAGCGTACATTTCTATATTCCATCAATTCATATTCAGAAATAACCCTTAGGACGTTTAATCATCAAGCACTCTTTCGAGTCACATCTCATGTAACTGTAGTGAATCAGGATTACCTTTTCAGGTCAAATTCTACCACCTTAAGTTATCATAAAGAATCATATATCGTGTAACCGTAGCAAATCAGGATTACCTTTTCAAGTCAAATCCTATCCACCTTAAGTTACTATAGTGAATTAGGAATAAATCCTATTCACTTTAAATTACCATAGTGAATCAAGAACAAATCCTATCCACTTTATATTCTCGAGAAGGCTTTTGTCAGATTAACCGTCCAGGTTATTTATTTCTGCAACACATGCAGGAACTCTTTCATTTGGGAAATCACCTATATCCATCTGGAACCCAATTTTCAAACAGATTTTATCCCTTTTAAGTAGTTTCAAAACATGTGTTATTTCTTTCATTTCAGCATCCATACATTTCATATATTCAATTCAAACATCATATAAAATACAATACAATATTTAAATTGACATATTTACATGCTCATTCAAGTTATACGAACCTATCTGACTAAATTGTAGAAATACAAAAATTTAGGGGCATTTTGGTAATTTACCATTTTCCCAAATTTCACCCTATCTTAAACTAATAAATTCATTCAATTTATTAATTTAGATAATAAAACAATTCAGTCCCTTCAATTCGGTCATTTTTGACATTTTTACAAAATTCCCCCTAAAGTTTTACTTTTATTCAATTTAGTCCTTAAGCCTAAAACATGCAAATTAACCATACTAGATGAATATTCATAAATATTTTCCTCCTCCTCCTCTCCATTCCACATCCTTAATGTATATAACATGCTTATAAGTAACATTATCTACAATTTCACTATTTACTTATATGTATATTCAAAGTTGTCCATCCGTGTCATAGTTACTAAATTATTTTTATCTTAAGATAAAGAACTCCAAATTAAGATCAACTAATTTTTCCTGAAACTAGATTCACATATCTTCTTACCATAAAATTTTCAGAATTTTTGGTTTAGCCAATAAGTACAGTTTATTCTTTAAATTTACCCTTGTTTTGCTGTCTTACAGTTCCGACCATTCTTCACTAAGAATTAATTTTATCCTCGTACAGGATCCATATGATGTTCCTGCTTATTTCTCTTAAAAATATACTCAGTAAGGGTTTTAAAAATATAAAGCCCTTAATTATTTTTCTAAAATTTTTAATGATTTTCTAAAGTCAGAACAGGGGAACCCGAAATCATTTTGACCTTGTCTCACAGAATTTATTATATCTCATAATTCACAATTTCATTGCTTACACTATTTCTTCTATAAGAAACTAGACTCAATAAGATTTAATTTCATATTTTGTTCATCCTCTAATTTGGTTTCCAAAATTTATGGTGATTTTTAAAATTTAGCCTACTGTTGTTATCCAAAACTGTTTTAGTGCAAGATGTTTATTTACCACGTTTATAACACACTTATTTTCTTTCTCTACACTATTTCCCATTACTTTCTCTTATTTTCTCTTCACTAACATATCAAGAACATAAAACCTTATGTAAGAAAACTCTACATTAACATCATTCTCATGCTTTTTCAATAGTATCAAACTTAAAAATTTATTGAAATCTTGACGTTCTTACTTGTCTCATTGATTTCAATCTTTAACTTGATTTTGTCTCTCCTCCAGCTTCTATTTCTTGAATCTAACTTGATATTCTAGCTCCTCATAGTATCCTTGTCATTTTTCTCTCTTGATAGCTAAGGAAATTCTTTTGATTTCTAAGTGAAAATGGTAGATTTTTGGTGGAAGATTATAAAGAAAAGAAAACTTTCTTTCTTCAACGTGAATTTCATGGATGGAAAGATGATAGAAATTCTTCATCTTTCCTTCCTTATATATTAAATAAATTAATAATAAAATAATATCTCATTAAAATATTAAAATAATATTTATCTTAATTAAATAATTATAAAATATCATCAACATCATCATCACTTTCTAGACTTCTCTCTCTTCCAATTGACCATTTTTCCCTTCATTATCTTTTAAAATTCCATCATTGAGTCATCATTTAATTTGATAAAATTACAATTTAGTCCCTCATAACTCTTTACCTATTCAATTTGGTCCTAATTCATCCATTTTCCTTAGTTTTTAGATCATTCCACCCTTAAAATATTTACACTATTGACCCTTTAAATTTTTTATATTTACACTTTAACCCCTCAAGTTTTGAGTATTTACTCTTAGGCAATAAAATTTTTCACACTTTTACAATTTAGTCCTTTCCTGAATCAAGATATCATAATTTACTTCCCAATATTGTCATAACTCAAAACTTCCATTTTTGTCACTTATTTCCTTATTTTTCTATATCAAGGATAATATCTTACTATAGAAATTTTCGGGGTATTACAGGAAACTTCGTCGTAGGAGGCCAAGACAACCCCACATGGATCTTAGGTCGGGAATACATGCCTTGATGGAGTTACCATTAGCTCCAACCCCACACATGGTACTGATGGTTGCCCTACCTCCTAGTCAATATGGTTCATATTATTTTGGTGCTTTCACTAACCCTATTTTTTATACACAAGCACTGCACCGTATCATGTATCAACACTTTCTGTAGGTGTATTTTTTACAACACCTCCATCCCTAGCACCATATGGAGTGCCAATGCCAATAACAACACCGATGTATTCGTCATCTCCGACAATTCCAACATTTTATTCGAAACCAAGTTATGCGGCATCATACATTTATCGACTGATAGTGTCGCAAACACCCTGGCGTCATTGTTCTACCAAGGTGGCTCATCTTTGCAACCACCTATTACTCGAACAGGACGACATGATGCTCAAGCACAAAGGAATGGAAAGAAGATGAAGATAGAGCTCGATGTGAAGATGAAAATGAAGAAGATGAGGAGCCGAAACCCTAACTACAAAGAAATCTTATTCGCAATCGGTACCCATCGAGTTATGGCACATATTCGGCTGACAACACAGATTATTTTTTAAAAAAAAAATTGTCATGTAAATTATCATTTACTTTTTTAACTTTTAATTTGTATTGTGTTACTTTTTTCATGCATAATGTACTTATTCCAATTAGATTAAAAAAAAGGGTGACATGTTGTATTTTACATCAATAATATACTTATTTACAGTCTAAGAAAAGAATTAAAAAATTGGCTTTTTTATTTTTCATATCAGTAGTATATATGACTGCCTCCGGTCGTACCAGCGTCCAAAGTAGAAATCCTGCACAAAATATATGAAGAAGCGGTGTCCACAAGTATATGGGTCAGGTTGTAATATAGTTACAACGGAGTAGATGAGTACTACGAGGATCTTACCCAAAGGAGACGAACACTAAATTAATTCTAACCTAAGTATAAATAGATCTAATTAGTACTTTAGATGAATTATATTACGATAAAAAAAAAAGGTTTTTAGGATTCTTAATAATGATAAAAATAATGAAATAATGAAATAATGAGAAATAAAAAAATATATTTATCAAATCTGAGCATGGGTGATTAGCTTGCTTCGGTAATCATAATCAACTATCGTTTCGGGTTTTCTTATTCAATCAACTAGCTGATATCCTAATAGGATCTTCCGATCTTCTACTAGAATAATGACTCAGTAAGAACTATTATCTCTCGACCTTACAATCCAGACCAATTTAGGGTTAAGGTGTTCACGGATAGGTCATACCAATTTTAGGTTAATTCCCACCTTAATGACTTCTTAGGGTTGTCAGGCTTAGGGTTTAAGTTCTTAATTTCCTGAACAACTAATCCGCTTAAGAGAACCCTACAAAACAGTTAATTAATCATACCTCCACTCGCTAATCCCCCACAAGAGGATTAGTTTCTCATGGATCTCATTGTAAGAGTATGCCCAAAGATTAATCATGAGATGGTTGTAATAACATACTTGATTTATCATGTTTTAATATAAGGCATTTCCATTATTATTTCAGTTTTTCTTTCTGTGTGTACAAATAAACTGTCTTATAATAATGTCCTCAGAATAATATGATTGTTCTTAAAAGATCCTTAGTCAAGTATTATTGTTGACTAGGACAACAATAATGCATTGAGACTAACATGTAGTTGATTGATGATAAAGAGTTGTCATTGATATGGAGTGTCAAAATCAATGCATGAATATGTGTGTTAGAGAAAAACATATTGGACTGACCCGCCATGAGTATGTTTCTTGGATTATTATGTAATTGTCACAATATTACTCATAGTGATTAATATGTATATGATCCTCAGACTTGAGATCATCATTATCCCAACATTGTGAGTTGTATATTTTGATACAGTCAAATGTACATCGTAACTGGTTGTTCTATAAAGGCTGATGTTAGATATACCACAATCTATGTAGAGGTATATGGTTGATCAATATAGAATAGGTCCCTCCTACATAATGGAAGTAATATCTTAAGCCACTTGATTGAGTGAGACTAGAACTGCATGGCCATGCTCAAATAAGTTGATATGAGATGTCATACTTATTTGTATATTATAGTCTACTCAAGATATCAAGAAACATGAGATGGACTATGCAAGTGTGACTATCCCATGACTTGTGTTCATTCCAGAGATAAAGGACTTGAGGATTAATGCATGAAAGATAAATCACAAAAGGTTATGTCGAATCATGACTTCTTGTAACTTAGGTAGCAATGATGCATTGCTAGATGCCACTCATTGTATGTAACATTAGAATCGTTCTAGTATTACTGCTAACGTTACAAGAGCCTACAGGGTCACACCATATGGTTGAGATGATCGGAATAAAATATAGTTGGTATTGTTTTTGGTTGTCACATGAATTAAATTAATTATAGAATTAATTTAATTGGGCAATCAAATATCGAACATATTATATGTACAAGAATGTTGTACACATAATGGGAACATAATTCTATTAATATATGAAGTTGGTTCAGTATATAAATTTAAATAAATATAGTTTACCAAAATCTTTGTTATAATTAATGTAATTATAATTTCGGTTAAAACATTATTATATTTATTTATTTTAAAATATTCGATATAAATATACCAAATTTAAAAAGGGAGTTATATATATAGATAATAACCCTAAAAAGAAAACCTAGTTTTTGTTTTTGAGTGGCCTAGCAGCCGTCAAAATAAAGAAATCTCTAAAACTGTTTTAGGGACTTCTTCCTTTCATTGTCAATTAGGTGGACTACGTAGAGGTCGACATCTGAAAAGTTGCGACTTGGTTCGATAGTGGTTCGGAATTCTCATTGCCGAGGCGTCGCTGTCTACTCAGATTGAAGTTTTGGTAATTTCGAAACCATTTTCATTATTTTGGTTTTCCCGATTCATTCCTCGCACATGGATCCATGGTTAAATTACCGAAATTTTATTTTTTCGCTGCGCCTTGGGGGCACCGGCATTCCAGCACTCATAAACAATATAAACTTGATAAAAAGAATAGACATGAACAATAATTCAAGAATATAAGGTTTAGAATAAGGATGGTTTATATTAGAATAGAATGTTGAATCCTAAACTACTTATACAAATTTCAATCAACTATAACTTACTTTATTACAAATTTGAAAGTAAAATACATAAGTAAATATAGATACAACATGAGGCAATTAAATTATAATGATATCCAAATTAAAACCCTAATTTATTACAAATACTTCAAGTATGGATTTCTAAGAAGTATTTTAATCTTTGAACATGCCGCCAAGCTCGTTCTGTATTCATAATATCCTAATACGCCCTTTTCTTTGGCGTAATCTTGGCACCATTCCTTCTAGTGCATACTCATAATCAGCCTGAAGAAAAAATATAAACTCATGTAAGCTCATAAGAACTTAGTGAGAAAAACGTCCTTTACCTGTACAATGCTTACACATTGTTACTGAAGAATTGTTAAGACTTTTTTATTATCTTGGTCTTTCAACTTGTTTTTGTCAAATATTTTTCCCAGAATTTCATTCTTCATTCTCTATGGATATCACGCCTTACTCTGAACTAATTACTTACCCATCAACACCTTCGATACACTACTTACCTCTTTCAAGATGATCTTTCATAAGTCTTTACTCATTTCCTTTACAGAGTTCCATACGACCGAAACACCGTTACTCTTGTATTCGTAACTTTAAGCCATCGTTTCACCACAATTCATGTTTGATCACTTATACAAATAATAGGTGCTTTCAGATATACGATTAAAAAAACCCTTATTCAAAATATGCTTCTTTTATGTTTACTCATTACCTCTTCTACATCTCATCACTTCATTACTCATAGTCGAATCATGGTCTTGCATAACACTTTACCATAGCCCATAAAGACACTGTGCCTTTCTAATCTTTCTAATCACACTTACAAGTCATATTGAATGTGCCAAAACAATTTAACACAAAATCTGCTGCCAGAAATCATTTCTTTAGGGTATGCCATTGAGAGCCTTGCTATAATATGCCACAAGGGCATTGTTTTCAGAATTCACCATATAAGTCATTCCTTCAAAGTGAGCCACAATGGTTTGTCTTTTAAATTATTACTACAAAAGTTATCATTGTAGGTTTCACCATTGAGACTATCCCTTCATAATTCACCATAAATGCATTCATTTCATATTGCGCCACAAAGGCTTTCTTTCTTTCCTGACATATTTATAATATGGATTTGCCTAAATTCACGTTATGTGAGGTTTGCCCATCATCATCCTGGGACATGCAACGAACCCCATTGGGAAATCACCGTTCTTTAGTTCCTTTCGAAAAGTGTCATGACCATGGGTTTTTCCTTCAAGATTTATATTAGAGATTGTGTTTTTAATCCCAATGGACCCCTTTAGACTCCACCGTAATGAACAGACACAGATTCTCTTGACAAGCTTTTCATATTCTGACATTATTTAATACTCAACACTTTCATGCATTAACATACACCCAAACTAATTCACATCCCTTCACATTTTTACCAGATGTACTCATACAACCATGCTTCAACATTAGGATACTTATCTCATACTTAAGCTTGACAGATTTTATACGAACTATACATGCCATTCCTAGCAAACATTCTTACTATACTTTTCTAGTTTCAATTTCATAGTTCAATAAATTTCCACAAAGGTATCTCGTGTGAATAGTATACTTACAAGAGTCAACTTAAGGACTCACCTGACAACCATGGATAGCAGTTTGAACTCTAGATCCAACCTTCATCATGATACTGCAACAACCACTACTTACAAAATAGAAGAACACAATTAAAGCTCATTCGAGTAACCATACTATCATATCAAACCCAGATGAACCACATACAAAGCCTTACTTCTTCATCTTATTGTTCATGCACTCATACAGGCCTACTCTTTCATAACACAACATGTAGAGCTATAAAACTTACCTTGACATGGAGTAATCATTAATAAAATCTGGGATCTCAACTTCAGCTTAGAGAAATGCCTTTAGTTCTTCAAGCTTTAGATAACCTTACTTTAAAAGAAAGAAGAAGAGAACTCCCCTTTTTCCAAACATAAGTATCTATTATTATAATATAAGTTCTTATTGAAACTTGACAAATGTCACATTATTACTAAATTATCTTATCAAAAGTTTACAACTTCCAAGAAACTAATTTAATATCCTCTTATCTTTTAACTATCCTGGTTCACATTCAGTTGGTTTCTAACTAGCTTACCTTGCAACTTAACATGCACAATACCACAATTAATGGACGCACTATATCCCTAATGTAAACTCATACTTTCGAGACCATTTTACTTGGTCATTGGTTTTATTCCAATTAATATAGTAACCTAAAAATGAACCTTTATTAACTTAACCACATAATTGCATATGCTCGCTCTATACTCCAAAAAACGTACTTGGGCAAAGCTTATTCTGCCAACCATACTACTTTAGGACTATACGCCAAACCTTGTGCCTGTTAGAATTGGGGTGTTACATAAGAAACGATTTGCATGAAGGGAAAAATAAACATATTAGCCTTATAAATTAAGAATCTGGTGAGCTGGTAACCTTTCTAACTCTTTTTTATCTTTTTTATTGAATGAAAAAGGTAAGAAACTTGTAAGTTATGGTAAACTTCATAGATGTGAAAAAAAATCTTAGATAGCTTATAAAGATAATTTGCATGCTAATGGATTTCGACTGTCTCACTTATGAATGCTATCGTTTTGATTGTCGAATGGTTATTTTGTTTAGCTAACCAAGGAGGAGGCCTAAGTGACAAAGGAAAGGTTAAACAGGTGTAGGGTTCAAGCATCCTGGTGTTTTGCGGATGAGTTTCTGAACTCCAACTCTCAGTTTTCATTTTGCATGTTACAGGGCTGTGATAGTTGGGTTATGTGTAACACCCCATACCCGTACCTGAGACTGGGATAGGATACGAGGCATTACCGAAATTTTTAGAATAATTTTAATTAATTTAAATCATTTAGTACTCATTTTCATGTTTCATGTAACATCCTTTTCATATTATAATTCTCGTATCATATCAAATATTCTATCTGTTGAATCATTGGAGTTTCGATGGATTTTTCAACAGTACACTCAAAGCGTACATTTCCATATTCCATCAATTCATATTCAGAAGTAACCCTTAGGACGTTTAATCATCAAGCACTCCCTCAAGTCACATCTCATGTAACAGTAGTAAAGCAGGATTACCTTTTCAGGTCAAATCCTACCAACCTTAAGTTATCATAAGGAATCATGTATCGTGTAACCGTAGCGAATTAGGATTACCCTTTTCAGGTCAAATCCTATCCACCTTAGGTTACCATAATGAATCATATATCATGTAACCGTAGCGAATCAAGATTACCCTTTTCAGGTCAAATCCTATCCGCCTTAAGTTACCGTAGTGAAACAAGAATAAATCCTATTCACTTTAAATTACTATAATAAATCATATATCATGTAACCGTCGCGAATCAGGATTACCCTTTTCAGGTCAAATCCTATCTGCCTTAAGTTACCGTAGTGAATCAAGAATAAATCCTATTCACTTTAAATTACCATAGTGAATCAGGAACAAATCCTATCCACTTTGAGGTATTATAGTGAATCAGGAACGAATCCTATCCACTTTATATTCTCGAGAAGGATTTTGTCAGATTAACCATCCAGGTTATCTATTTCTGCAACACATTCAGGAACTCTTTCATTTGGGAAATTACCTATATCCATCCGGAACCTAATATTCAAACAGATTTTATCCCTTTCAAGTAGTTTCAGAACATGTGTTATTTCTTTCATTTCAACATCCATACATTTCATATATTTAATTCAAACATCATATAAAATACAATACAATATTTAAATTGACATATTTACATGCTCATTCAAGTTATACAAACCTACCTGACTAAATTGCAGAAATACCAAGATTTAGGGGCATTTTGATAATTTACCATTTTCCCAATTTTCACCTGATCTTAAATTAATAGTTTCATTCAATTTTTTAATTTAGATAATAAAACAATTCATTCCCTTTAATTTGATCATTTTTGACAAATTTACAAAATTGCCCCGTAAAATTTTATGTTTATTCAATTTAGTCCTTGAGCCTAAAACATGCAAATTAACCATACTAGCTGAATATTCATATATATTTTCCTCTTCCTCCTCTCATTCCACATCCTTAATGTATATAACATGCTTATAAGTAACATTATCTATAATTTCACTATTTACTTATATGTATATTCAAAACTATCCATCCATGTCATAGTCACTAAATTATTTTTATCTTAAGATACAGAAATCCAAATTTAAATCCGCTAATTTTACCTAAAACTATACTCACATATCTTCTTATCATAAAATTTTCAGAATTTTTTATTTAGCCAATAAGTACAGTTTATTCTTTAAAGTTACCCTTGTTCTGCTGTCTGACAGTTTCGACCCTTATTAGCTAAGAATTAATTATCTCCTTGTACGAGATTCAGATGATGTTACTGCTTATTTCTTGAAAATAGACTCATTAAGGATTTTAAACATATAAATTTAAGCCCTTAATTATTTTTCTCCAATTTTTGATGATTTTCTGAAATCAGAACAGGGGAACCTAAAATCATTCTAACCTTGTATCACAAAATTTATTATATCTCATAATTAACAATTCCATTGCTTACAACGTTTCTTCTATAAGAAACTAGACTCAATAAGATTTAATTATATATTTTTTCATTCTATAATTCGATTTCCAAAATTTATGGTGATTTTTCAAAGTTAGCCTACTGCTGCTGTCTAAAACTATTTTAGTGCAAGATATTTATTTACCTTGTTTATAACACCCTTATTTTCTTTCTCTACACTATTTCTCATTATTTTCTCTTCACTAACATATCAAAAGTATAAAACCTTATATAATAAAACTCTACATTGACATCATTTCCATACTTTTTCAATAGAATCAAACTTAAAAATATATTGAAATCTTGATGTTCTTACCTTGTCTCATTGATTTTATTCTTTAACTTGATTTTCTCTCTCCTCCAGTTTCTATTGCTTGAATCTAACTTGATATTCTAGCTCCTCATAGTCTCCTTGTCATTTTTCTCTCTTGATAGCTAAGGAAATTCTTTTGATTTCTAAGTGAAAATGGTAGATTTTTGGTGGAAGGACCAAATTATAAAGAAAAAAAAATTTCTTTCTTCTAACGTGAATTGCATGGATGGAAAGATGATAGAAATTCTTCATCTTTCCTTACTTATATATTAAATAAATTAATAATAAAATAATAATAAATAATAAAATATCTTGTTAAAATATTAAAATAATATTTATCTTAATTAAATAAGTATAAAATATCATCAACATCATCATTACTTTCTAAATTTCTCTCTCTTCCAATTGACCATTTTGCCCTTTATTATCTTTTAAAATTCCATCATTGAGTCATCATTTAATTTGGTAAAATTGTAATTTAGTCCGTCATAATTCTTCACCTATTCAATTTGATCCTAATTCATCCATTTTCCTTAGTTTCTAAATCATTCCACCCTTAAAATATTTACTATTGGCCCTTCAAAATTTTCATATTTACACTTTAACCCCTCAAGTTTTGAGTATTTTCTCTTAGGCAACAAAACTTTTCACACTTTTACAATTTAGTTCTTTCCTGAATTAAGATATCATAATTTACTTCTCAACGTTGTCATAACTCAAAACTTCCCTTTTTGTCACTTATTTCCTTATTTTTCTATATCAAGGATAATAACTTACTATAGAAATTTTTTTGGGTATTACATTATGTTTGTTGGAAAATTCTACTGTAACATTTGGTGATGTTGAACTTTGTTGTTTCTAATGTTGTCAATGTTGTTTTGTTGAATGTGAAAGGGTATGTAAACCTCATACCATTGAGGTATTGATTGATATATGAATTGCTCTTATGTTGGTGAGCTGTAAAACTTAGAATGGGAGGCATGCTAATGTCTTCTTGATAGTAAAAAATATGTCCAAGAATAAGATAAAATATGACGCATTGGCGTTGTGGCGAGATGTTGATTGAATGATGTATCAGTGTTGTGGTGGAATGATAATTGAAGAAGTATTGGTGTTGTGGCGAGATATTAATTGAAGGAGGACTAGAGTCAGCAAGGACTTGTTCTCGTGGTTATAAATTATGATAGTCCGCGGGGACTTGCCCTCAGGTTACAAGTCATGATAATTCGCACTCGACTTTAAAAGCACAAGTGTGTAACCATTCCAGAATGAATCTGCAAACATGATAATCTGTCAAGCTTGAATTTGCATGGATTGTTAAAGTATGAGTTTGCAAGATCATCTATAAGCATCTGTTAGTAGGGACTATCTTTCAAGTATGATTCCATAAGGACCATATTGTATGTAAGATAGTCAACAAGTCTTGTTTTCAAGCTTCTCGGCCAAGTTGGTCCATTGAGACTCCGCTATATGACAGTTAACGGAAATAAGTCCGAAAAGTACAAGTCCGCGTGAACAAATTCACATAATGCGATTCTACGGGGCTAAATTCTCCAAGCATGATTGAATGAGAAATATTCATCAAACGTGAGTCTACAAGAACTATCTGTAAGTATAGATCTGTATAAACGAGTGCAGGTATGAGTCTGCAAATCTGAGTTCACAAGTATATGTCCGCAAACATGAAGCCACAAATGTGAATTCACAGGCATGTGTTTGGGGTGTATTAGCCAAGTATAACTTCGCCAAGATTTTTCACCCTGTATACGTTGCATTGGGTAAATTCACCTAGATATTCCGTAATGCGTATGTCCACAGAGAGTAAAGGTGATAGATTATGAGCAAAGTGTGTGTATGCGTGTTACTTATACATGAACTGTTAAACGAACTATTTGTCTTTATGCATAAATTATATTCTTCGCAAGCTATATGTGTGGGCGAGTAAGCAACTTGCAAATTCACTTAAGTTCACCTTGAACTTACCATGTTCCTTGATCTATTTTGTTTTAGGGTAACAAAAGCTATTTTGAACTTAAAGGGAGGGACTAAGCCAGAATTTGCTGTATCTTGCGTGAGCCTAGCAACTTTTGAGTTTTAAGTATGTACATATTGGGGGCGATCCATAGGCTTAGCTTATGAAATTGTAAATATTGAAAGTCTTGTTCCAGTTATGATGTGTATATATTTAACGTTGGGTAGATGAATGAGGAAATTATATTGTAAGAATAGTATTCGTTTCGGTGTAAGCACTGTGAATAGTAGAATGAGTGGTAAAAGTTTTAAAGATAAGACAAACTGTTCGCCAAGTCTGAAATCTATCCGAGTAGCATCCTGGAAGGGTGTTACAGATGACCCTAAAAATAAAAAAGCCATGCGACAAGAAATATAAGAACTTATCTACAAAAGATTGGCTCTTGAAGTTATCTGAAGTATGCAAAATGAAGAATTTAAATACTGCTGCTATTCTTCGCGCTTGGTTCAATTACACGACGAACTTCGATTTAAAATTTGACTTGGGTTGCTTCAAAATTAAGATCTTCATGTTAGAATGAAAAGCAAAAACTGCTATCAATTTGAACAAGAAAATTTGAGTCCTGCAACTTTGCTTTTATTAGACAAAGAAAGTAGAGCCTTACATGACCAAGGATTTACACTTTCGATTATACGAGGACTTCAACAGGAAATCAAATTCCAGTCAACATTGCAGGCTGCAGACTCCACAATTATTTGAAATTATAAAAGGTTGCAAGCGGTTAAAAAAAGAAAAATGGCACTTGCTTTAGCCACGTTGTATGGAGATTGGAGAAATGGTGATCAGGGAACGGATGGAGTGAAGCATGAAGCTAAGCTAGCAGTGGAAAATGAAATAAAAAAAAATTAATTTTGATTTTTTTTTTTTTTGCATGAAATGAGATATGATGAATCAAAATTAAAAAAAATTATTCTATGAAAGTTGAAAGCTCAAGATACAAATATAATCGAGCATTAAGATGAGACCAAATTTCAAGGTTGTCTCTTTCGCAACACGCAGAACATTCGTGTATGCTATTAAATCTTGAGAGAGTAGTTATAGATGAAGTAAATTTATGGATGAATTATAAAGTGTTATATACATTAAATTAAAATTATTGTTGGTCAAAGTCAAAATTATGATGATGATATCATGTGTCATAATTAATTTAATTTAATTTAATTTAGTTAAGAGATTCATTAATAAAAATAAAATACTTAAAAGTGATAATATCAAAATAAATAATAAATGATAATTAAAATTATTTTGTTGAAGAAAAGACTGATTAAAAAAAAAGAGAAGTGAAAGAATTGGCATATAAAGTTGTAATACAAACAGTAATGATGGAAGAATTTGGATGATAACATCATATGGAGAATGACAATTAAAGAAAAAAGGATTAAAAAATCCAAACATTTTTATTTCACATGTTTCACGACGACACAATAAAAAGAATTTGTGCATGAGAAAAAGTGAAAAAAAAGATAAAATGATGGGTGAGGTAAAAAATTGAGAGGGTATAAATGGAGCAAAACAAAGCATCATAAGAGCGTTGTTGGGAGTAGGGCTTTAGTCTCTTTGATTCACACTCTGCTCCACATAAAAAAAGAGGGCAGCAGACTTTGCATCTCTGCCCCTTTTTGCTCTTTTGCTTATTAGCTTACCTTTCTCCATCTGCCACTTTCTCCCTTTCCTTTCATCAAAGTAAGTTTGGGTTTTCCTCTTTAATGTTTATATACGTGTTTCTACGTAGGATTCTTGATTTTGATTACCTTTTCTTTTTCTAACATATGTTGAATGAATGAAGCAGGAATAAGGGAAGGTGATTTATATATATGATGGGGGAGAGGATCCCACCAGGGAGTTACTTTCAGTATCCGCCTTCTGGAGTTCCTGCTTCTCCTCATAGGGCTTCTTCTCTTCCTACAGATCGTGATAGGTCCGATTTTTTTTCTTAAATTACTTTAATCAATCAAATCCCATGTTCTGTTTTGCTTCTTTTGGGAAAGTTTTACTCCAATTTTTGATGCTTTTCTTTTATTGATCTAATAATTGAAGTTTTCTTCTGCTGATCGATATGGGTTCTTGAAGTTGGTTTAAGGAAAAAACTTTTCTGTTTCCATCTTCTTGGGTTCTTGAAGTTGGTTTAAGGAAAAAACTTTTCTGTTTCTATCTTCTTGTTTTTGTATGATTGATTGTTATGTTTTCAATTGATGGTCATGTTCTTTTGCCCCTCAGGTTCATAGTTCATTTGTGTGTGCTTTACATATTCCATTTTATCTAGATATGGTTTTACTTTATCATTGTTATCTTCAATGTTAACTTACAATCTAACAATGGCAGATATTTAGCTGAATTGTTGGCAGAGAAACATAAGTTGGTGCCTTTTACCCAAGTTCTGCCTCTATGTACCAGGCTTGTTAATCAAGGTTATTGATTTTTTCCCTTTTTTTCTGCAATATAAGATTCATTATCACTTATCATTGGTATCGTTGGAAACTGGTTTTGATTATTTTTTGGTTGAATGAACACCACACTAAAAGTAAATCTATCTGTATCTATTCATGTTATGCACTCAAGGATGTAAATATAAAATTCGTTTTACTAGATTGTTATCTTAGATTCATCATCATGAGTGCATTGTTGGTTTGCTTCTTCTTAGAATAAATCTCTCATGTTAACGATATTGAACTGGAATTGTAAACAAACAACAGCCTAGTACAAACTGGCCACCTAGCTATAGTTGACCTACTATTAGTCTAAACTAGCAACATATGATTTTAAGTTATTACAGGCTGAATTGATCCTAGACTAATTGGTTGTACTAAAACATGTGGCCTAAGCCAAAAAATAAACCCCAAATGTTCACTTTTACCATTGAGGTAATTTTGACTGCATATTGTCATTTTTGTTTTTTCTCATGTAACTGCAGAGATCAGAAGGGTCTCAAGTCTTACTCCTAGTTTTGTCGATCAAGAGCGATTTGAACATGATAGTCCTTTCAGGTCATTTGGTCAACATCCCAATGGGAGACAGATGGATTTGGAGGGATGGTCTGTTATGCAAACAGAGGTAATGCTGCTTAATGGTTATATACAAATTTCAACTGCCTTGTTATTGGCTCCCACTGTGGTTTATTCTTACGATGAATAATTTGCTTCTCATTAATATTAAATGAAAGGAAGATGAAATTTGTTAAATGTTGTTATCTTGCTTCCAGGAAAATGGGCATATGCAACGAGTTCCTCCAATTCAAGCTGCATCAGTGGGTTGGCCCGGTTTGCCTAGAGCCCCTACAACACCGATTGTAAAGAGAGTTGTTAGACTTGATGTTCCCGTGGATAAATATCCAAATGTAAGTTATGTTGAAAATTGTTAGTTTTCATTTTCTTCTTTGTAAGATAATAGTTCAGACTTAGTGCCCTTGCAGTACAATTTTGTTGGCCGAATTTTGGGACCACGGGGAAACTCCCTAAAGAGAGTTGAAGCCATGACAGAGTGTAGGGTGTACATAAGAGGCAAGGGTTCAGTCAAGGATTCTGTAAAGGTGAAGTTAGTCATGAATTCTTTTTAATTTCCAGCAAGTAATTTTGGTAGAAGAGTGTAGTTTGATATGCACCATAGGTCAAGTCTTAAGCTACTTCTAGCTTGGTCATTTATACAAGTTCTGATTATAATGGAACTGTGAAAGTGTTTTGTACTTTCTCTTGAAAATTGGAGTGTTGCTGGTTCTTGGGCTAGTTTTAGGAGCATGTTTTTCATATTTTTTCCCTCCCAATGGCATTTTAAATTGTATGTGATGTGAAATTTGCTCATGTAACTTCATTTATGCTAGTAATCTGCTTCTCCATTTGCATATGACATGCTTTGCAGCCAATTTCGGTATGATGTTTATTTGGGTTTTTTTTTGGGCTTTTTTCTGTTTGTCTCTTGTTTATAGTTAATGTGTATTTTATGCTTTTCACTTTTCGACTACAAGAAGCAAAAAGCAAAAGCATCATCGAAATGGCAACTTAGTCTTTTGCATTTTTGGACAAGTGACTATTGTGGATCAATCAATGCAGTGATCACCTTTACTACATAAAGTAACTCCTTAAATACAATAGTGCATGAGCTAGTTCTGACAGTTTCTGCTTAAGTATAAGATCAAGTTTTCCTTGGTTGTTTGGCCACTTATCCATTCCTACTTCCTTTAAATTCTCACAACTGGTGGCTGGCTTTTTCTACAGGAAGAGAAACTGAAAGATAAACCTGGATACGAACACCTTAATGAGCCACTGCATGTGTTGGTGGAGGCTGAATTTCCCGAGGATATGGTAAATTCTCGTCTGGAGTATGCTGTTGCGATACTAGAAAATCTTCTGAAGCCAGTGGTATGAATGAGCAAAAGCAATTTGTGATATCTTCTATGGATAGCTAACCCTTCCATTCCATTTCTGTTTTTGTGCTCACCCTTCTCCATTCCACC
The DNA here is from genome assembly GCF_025698485.1 of Gossypium arboreum. Classification (NCBI taxonomy): domain Eukaryota; kingdom Viridiplantae; phylum Streptophyta; class Magnoliopsida; order Malvales; family Malvaceae; genus Gossypium; species Gossypium arboreum. The sequence continues at coordinate 8,661,989 of NC_069081.1, forward strand.
ATTTCCAGGATGAATCCTTGGATAGCTATAAGAAACAGCAGCTTAGGGAGTTAGCTTTGCTAAATGGTACCTTAAGGGAAGAGAGCCCAAGCATGAGCCCAAGTATGAGCCCAAGCATGAGCCCAGGTATGTCGCCTTTCAACAGTACGGGAATGAAGCGGGCGAAGACGGGAAGATGAAGAAATCCCTTGTTTTCTGCTGGTTCTGATCATCAATTGAAATCGAGATGGCTTGGCTTGGCTTTTGTGATGGATGATGTATTTCACCTTAACTTAGGGAGGCTGAGTTAGGAAGATCTAAGTCAAAACTCCCATCAGTTTTGGGGCTGCATTAAGGGTTTTCTTCTCCACTGATATTCCTTTTCTTTTCCTTCTTTTATGTATTATTCATTGCCCCTCCCATAAGGTTTGACGTCAGTCTCTATTTCCACTAGTTCAAAAATAACTTGTTTCCCTAATTATTTTAGCCTGCTTCCGATGTGCTGCCATGATTCTTTGTACTGACAATTTTACATGCATATTTCTATGTATGCCCATCGTCATAAGATACAATCAGTCCCTTGTATTATCTTCTATCTTCATAGCAAGTATTATCTCTCTATCTTGTTCATTTTACGTTCTGGTTTTGCATCCACTGGTGTTATGCTTCTCTCCACTCCAATTTCTGGAATTCATGGCTGCCTTCTTGCGAGGATTAATGAAATATGCAAAGCAAAATGATGCAATCTTGTAAAACAATAGAAACTATATCTTCTTAATATAACATAAATAGAGAATTTCAAATCCAACATCTCAGAACATTAAAACTTAATTGTAATGTTACCTTAATCAAAACTGAAAACAGCAACCTATAAATAAAACCTGACATGCAAAAAGGTACCAGAAATATAAAAAGGTAAAATTAAGAACATATTCCATCACTTAAAGCACTTGGCATCCAAGAGAGGCTCTCCCTCAAATGGCTCGCAGTCTTCAATCATCTGATTCACCCGTTCCTTCTGGGCTGCATCTGAGAGGTCGACCTTCTTCCACTCGTAGAGTTCCATGTCATAGCACTCGTCAATCACAAATTGAGGAATCTCTTGCCCACGGAAAAGCCATAGTCCTTTCACCTTGAATGGAGGGTTAGCACCGATCACCAACATCTTCCCAAATGCATACTTGCGGGCCAAATCCATTCTCTGCAGGAATCCTCCAACCTTGTTCATTGTGACAAATGAAACTGTATTCTCCTCATTGTACTTGTAGTCACAAAACCACAGTGAGTATCCCTCGGGATCATACATGTCCCAGAATCCTGACACGAATCAAGTATCAGATATCACAAGTCCAAACATTGGTTTTAAAAGGGAGTGCTACTGTGAAAACAACAGGGATACCTTTAATCGCAACCTCTCGGAAATTGGTCTTTGTGTTAGAATAAAGCCTTTTCCAGTCATCCAGTACCATCTTACTTGGAGGCAGCAAATCAAGAGGATTCCTTGGTTTGGGCTTTGGTGCCTCCTCCTCCTCAGCGGCCTCTGCCTTTGCTGCCTGTTTCTCAACCTCCTTTTTGGCTTCTTTCTTTGGTTCAGCCTTTGGTTTAGTTTCTTTTGGCTGGGCAGCAGGCTTCTTTGAAGGAACAGGTGGTAGAGAGACTGCCTGCTTCACTTCACCAAGAATCCTCTTGATTTTTGGCTGATTAACCAAGGTCCAAAAGTACCTCTCAACATGAGGGAATTCAGAGGTAAAACTCTTGGTCATGATCTGGAAGAAACCCAAGTAGAGATTACATGTCATGATAATGTCAGCAAGGGTGACAGCATGTCCAACAAGAAATGTGTTGGAAGCAAGATGAGTGTTCAAAGCGCCAAGGGCTCTCTTCAATGCAGCAATAGCAGCTTCCTCAGCCTACATGCAAAATACAAATAAGAGATTAAAATGAAATAGATGGGCAAAATCATACCATTAAAGTAAAATGAGCTACTACTGAATTACAAAAATAAAATTTCTCTTTATATAGATTAATAAATACATCAGAATGGGGGAGAAAACAACCTAATCTCTTAAAAAAATAATGAGGAGAAAACCCATGCCTACTTGATTATCAATTCAATGGGCATTCCCTTCTACCAAAATTACTTAATAGTGCTTGAGTTGATTCCTTTCCAGAAACTATGCATGGGAAAACACCACCACATTAAGCATGTACTAAATGTTGTGTAACTAATCCTCTCTAAAATAAATAAAACAAGAATCATAGACAGGTAATCAATGCCAATTTTCCCTTCACCATGCCCACCTTAATATTATGTATTTTGATGACTAAGTTGCCTTATTCCAATTTTAACATGGGACCTATTGTCTTATAATTAGAAAGAAACAAAGACTAAGTATGGCCCCAGCAAATCAAGCTTAATTAAAATGATAAAAGAATCTGCGAGGAAAGATAGTAGAACTTACTGGAGGAAGGTAAACACCGTAACCAAGTCTTGGATACAACCATTTGGCAATATTAGCATCAATTTCCATGGCTGCAAAATCAATCCATTGCTCGATATGACCCTAAGAAAGCCAAAGTAATACATACAAACAATTACTTCCATGGTTTAAAATAAACTTAACTGATGACAGAAGAAAACAAGACCATTGTACTATAAGAATCTTACATAATCAATCAATGTAGAACCACATATAGGGTTGTTAACCTTTGAGCGAGCAACTGCAGAGAAAAGTATACCAATAAGTAAACAAACATTAGAGGAAGAAAATTTAGGATATGGAGTCAGCAGATCTTCTCACCATAACGAGCAATGGCATTGCTCTCAAATACCGGACCCTCAGGTGTTTCCAACACAGGAACCTAGAAGAGTTATAAATATCTTCAGTGAACTGACCTAGAAAAAAGGTTACGTAACATGCATAAAAAAAATTCTCCAGTTTAAATATATTAATAGGCGTTACAAGGTCACCTTCCCCAAAGGGTTCATCTTGATGAACTCAGGAGTCTTATTTGACACACCCATCTCAAAATTCTCAACCATTTTGACCTGCACACCACTATATTCTGCAGCAATGAGTGCCTTAAAGGCATTTTTGTTTGTTTTTCCTGCATGCAAGATCTGCATGTAAATCAACACACCACATTGATTAGATGAACCGGTTGATTAAGAAGTTGAATACAATGTCAAACACCAGTCACTCCCTACAACTAATCCAGGAAAATCCTGAAATTAATCCTTTTCACCCTATAAATTCTCTTAAAGACCATTCCCTTTACATTCTAAACTACTAAACGGTACTTAGCATTTCCATCTACCATACACAATTAACCTAATTGACGTAACATCTCGCCATCAATCTTTCTTCTGGTCAATGGTTCCCAATTGAAATCTAAGGTGGTAGAGTTAAAATCAAAATCAATTTTTTTTTATCGTTATGATTAGTATCTACAAATCCATAAACTATTCCATTGATAGTAACTATATAAAACATATTCAATCTGCCACTTCCTTCGCAATGTAAAAAAGCTAGTTACAAATTTCACTTTCTAATTCTACTCGAAATAACTTCCACCTAGTCATTAGGTGTCAATTCTGTCAACAGTTAAACTACCACAAGAAACGAAACTAATATAGATACACAGATATAAAGCTTACCAGAGCCATGGCTTGATAGAAAAGAGCGCTACGATTTGAGAACTGAGATCTGGAAATTGAAAAACAGAGAATAAAAATAAACGGAATAAGGAAAAATATTCAAGCAGGAGAACTTGATTGCCATGTATTAAGGAGTAAAAATGAGAGAAAGGATTAAGAAAGAACCTTGAAGACGAAATCGCAGCGAGAAGGAGCGGGAGAGACTGCGGGACAAAGAGAGAATAAAAGAAGGGGGGACTAGGGTTTTTGTAGAGTAGAGCGAATGTGATGTGGGGTTATCAGTTCGGGTTCCGGTTTAGATCCAGATTTACTAACCCCTTTCTTTTTCCGGTTTTTTTAAGCGTGTCTTTCAGGTAATAAGTGGGTGAGTTAGAACTAGTTTAATGGGATTACCATTTAAAGAATAATTAAATAAAAATTATAAATTATAAATTATATAAAAAAATTCTCATGACCATTGAACCGTTGTTTTTCTCCAATTTTCTTTTTCACAACAGTTTTGCTTTTTATGTAATTACACGCAACTAATTTATCTGGATAGATTAAATCACGAATTTTTAATTTAATTCTTTAGTTCACTCTCAACAACACTACTTATCTCAAATTTTTATTTTGTGTCTAGTTATTATTATTATTATTATTATTATTATTATTATTATTATTAACTTGGAGTATAATGATTTACATTTTGCTCATGCATGTTGAGGGTCTTTATTTAGATAAAAGTTAATTCAAGTGAGTTGTATTTAAGTAGAAACTCTATTGGTTTGGGTTCAAACATTGTTATATGTGATATTTTATTTAAAAAATTAAACTATTCTCAAATAATTTAATTTATTTTAAATATGAAAATATGTTAAATTTGTAAAATAAATCTGAAATAAAATTTAATAAACTAGGATCTATTATGTCAAATCATCAAGAATAAATCAAAAACAAAACTAGATGCAGAAGCGTACCTGAATCCATGAATTCCTTGAAGTTTTACCTGATCTTGGGGATTTGATCTTCTAAATTGGAACACAAGAAATTCAGAGAATATTTGCTCTCTCTTTCCTAATGATGAGATATTAGAAAAGATATCTTGTATATAATTTGGGGACCATAACCCTAAACTTCACATATTTGACCCATACTTTATTTAATAATTAAAACCCAGTAAAATTTTAACCAAATTAGATCACTTTTAATTTGGGCTAATCTATCATGATAATAAATAATAACATATAATTACCCTTGTTATATATGTGATATCCATATTTTTCAATAATCTCCCACTTGGACCACATATATATACTAATTACTCTATAATTACATGTCATTATATAACCTTATGAGCTCAAAATTTTACTATCATATCCAAAAGGTATTCCAAATAATCTCGTCCATTAATTATGTTAACATAGAACCAAGGCGACTTTCGTTACGTATATCGTAACTAAATCCATCCATGATTACGTATATTAACACAACCAAATGACATAGATCAAGTATGGATGTGTAGCATGGAACATGCAATATGATCTAAACATGTCTATTTCCAACTGGTCCTCCTTAGTGAGATCAAACCTTACCAAAATCAGAGTGTGAATAAACTAAATAAACTTCATTTCTGCAGAAAATAAACTTAATATCTTTAAACTGAAATAACTGAAAATGTGTCTATGACATAAAAGCATTTAAAAATACAATCTCCCACTAAAATCAAATATCTTTTAAATAACATTACACTTATATGAGCAGTGTGCTCTTATAAGACCTTAGGTGTAGTTCCTTAGTAAGCGGATCTACAATCATGGAGTTTGTCCTAATATGCTTTATAAGCACCTAACCACTCTGGACTTTTACTTTAACAACCATGAACTTAAAGTCTATGTGTTTTTACTTTGATGTGCTCCTGTTGATATTGGAATAAAAGACTGCAAATTGTTTTCACAATTTGCACCTTAGTGAAAAAATCTTGTATCCATATTCCATCAAAATCGAAGCCTATATACTTGATGATCTCTAACTGATTAGACCTCCGATATGTGAACATGTAATCTTTTGTTCTCTGAAAATACCTTATAACCCTCTTGGATGCGATCTAATGGTCCAAACCAGGGTTGCTTAAAATATCTGTCTAACATCCCAATAGTGTACACAATATTCCAATGTATACAAACTTGAACATATATTAGACTTTCTACTACTAAAATGTAAAAAAATCTAATGCATTTTTGTAATCTCAAAATCATTCTTAGGGCATTGATTGAGACTATACTTATTATTGATAAGCAGTATGTCATTAACATATAAAACCAAATATAGAACCTTACTCCCACTAAACTTATGGTATATACGATTATCAATAAAATTCATCTCTAAACCGAATAAGATAATCATTTGGTAAAATTTGTAATATTATTGACGAGAAGTTTGGTTAAGCCCATAGATGAAGTTCTTTGCAAATCATTAACTTTGCATCATTAGACACAAAGCTTTCTAATTGCGCCACATAAATGTATGATCAATGTTACCATTGAGAAACCATTAACTTAATATTCATCTGATGTAGCTTAATGTCAAAATATTCCACTAAAGCCATTATAACCCTTTCTCTAGTGGACCTTTTTAATGACATTCGTTCTTGAGGTTGTTAAGTTTGTTTTTTTGGAACAATTACCTCATCTTGAATAGGGAGTTGTTTAACATTGTCTTATTGAGGTTCTAGATTCACTTCTTAATCAATGATAGGTATGAGAATCTAAACATCATCAAAAGTGATAGTAAGAATTGAGTTAAAATTCAATTCCTCCTTAAAAACAATGTATCTAACCTTATTTCTCCTTCCAAACTCAACATCCTAAAAGAATGTTGCAATGCTCATCTCAAAAAAATATTCCTAATTGTGGGATTGTAAAATTCATAGCCCTTAGATCGCTCAGTATTTCCTTGACCTTATACTTTATAGACATCAAAGAAGTTAGAAATGATGTCATTTCAACCTTATCATTTTTAGCAAAACATTTCTCAATTTCGTCAATGAAACCTTAGCCTGAGTAATCTTTTCAGATTCTATGCCCTTAAAGGCTTTTAAAATGTTGTGCCTCATGATCATTAAACTCATGCAATTTGAATGATTCCACATCTCAAAATCCCTTTGTAACACTCTGAAAATTTCTACAGTAAGATATTATCCTTAATATAGTAAAATAAGGAAATAAAGTGACAAGAAGAGGAAAATTGAGTTATGTCACTGGGAAATATATTATGACGTATCGATTCAAGAAAGGACTAAATTATAAAAGTGAGAAAATTTTTGTGGCCCAAGAGTAAATACTCCAAATTTGAGGGATTAAAGTGTAAATATAAAAAAGTTGAATGACTAATATTGCAAATATTTTAAGGGTGGAATGATCTAGAAACCAAGGAAAATTGATGAATTAGGACCAAATTGAATAGGTGAAGAACTATGAGGGACTAAATTATAATTTTACCAAATTAAGTGATGACTCAAGAATAGAATTTTAAAAGATCACAAAAGGCAAAATGGTCAATTGGAAGAGAGAGAAATCTAGAAAGTAATGTTATGTTGGTGATATTTTATAATTATATAATTAGATAATTATTATTTATTTAATATTTTAATAAGATATTTTATTATTTTATTATTTTATTTAGTCTATATATATATGTGTGTGTGGAAAAAAAACACACACATACACACCATCCATCATCTTTCCCATGCACTAATGTGAGAGGAAGAGAGAATGAAAGAAAGTTTTACTTTCTTTATAATTTGGTCCTTCTATCAAAAATTCACCATTTTCACCCAAAAATCAAAAGAATTTCCATAGCTACCAAGAGAGAAAAATGTTAAGAAAACTATGAGAAGTTAGAATATCAAGTTGGATTCAAGAAAAAGAAGTTGAAGGAGAGAGAAAATCAAGTTAAAGATTGAAATCAATGGAACAAGGTAAGAACATCAAGATTTCAATACATTTTTAAGATTAATATTATTGAAAAAGCATGGAATTGATGTTAATGTAGAGTTTTCTTATATATGGTCTTATGTTCTTGATATGTTAGTGAAGAAAAAAATAAGAGAAAGTAATGAGAAATAGTGTAGAGAAAGAAAATAAAGGTGTTATAAACATGGTAAATAAACATCTTGCACTAAAACAGTTTTGGACAGCAGCAGTAGGCTAACTTTGAAAAATCACCATAAATTGTGGAAATAGTATTAGAGGATTAAAAAAATATTGAATTAAATCTTATTGAGTCTAGTTTCTTATAGAAGAAACGGTACAAGAAATGGAATCGTAAATTGTGAGATATAGTAAATTTAGTGAGACAATGTCAGAATGATTTCGAGTTCCCTTGTTCTGACTTTGGAAAATCATAAAAAATTGGAGAAAAATAATTAGGTTCTTAAAGTTATATTTTTAAAATTCTGAATGAGTAATAGAAACAAACGAGAACATCATCTGAATCCTGTACAATGAGATAATTAATTTTTTAGTAAAGAAGGGTCGGAACTGTTAGACAGCAGAATAAGGGTGACTTTAAAGAATAAAATATCCTTATTGGCTAAACCAAAAATTCTTAAAATTTTATGGTAAGAATATACGTAAGTCTAGTTTCATAGAAAATTAGCGGATCTTAATTTCGAGTTTTACAGCTCTAGATATAAATAATTAGTGACTGTGACGCAAATGGACAATTTTGAATATACATATAAGTAAATAGTGAAATTATTGATAATGTTACTTGTAGCATGTTATATAAATATAGGATGTGGAATGGAGAGGATGAGGAGGAAAATATGTATGAATATTCAGCTAGCATGGCTAATTTGCACGTTTTAGGCTCAGGGACTAAATTGAATAAAAGTAAAACTTTATGGGCAATTTTGTAAAAATGTTAGAAATGACCAATTTGCATGAAATGGATTATTTAATTATTTAAAATTGCAAACTTGAATGAAATTATTAACTTAGTTCAAGATCGGGGAAAAACATGTTTTAAGGATTAAATTGAGAAGTGTTGAAATTATGGAAAATTATGATATTTTATAGAATTCATGGGTTGTTATCAATTTGTATGAGAATAACGGCTAGAAATAAGGATTAAATTGCAAGAATTTTATTTTTTTGAGCCTAAGGATGAAATCATCATTAATTAAAAAGTTTAGGGGCAAAATGGTAATTTTGTTTAGAGCATTGAATGTATTAGAACATGAAATAAATGAAAACGAAGATCAAATTTATTTATAAAGATCCGGATGACTCGAATACGAGACTTGAACGTGGAAAAGAAAAAAAATCAGATTAATGAAATTATAAACATGAACAAGCAGCGAGGTAAGTTAGTGTAACTTGAATTGTATTTTTAAATGCATGAAATATCGATATAAAGAATTATCTGATTTATTTTTATGAAGAAATGGCAAGAGAATGATATTTATCATGACATGTAAATATGTGATTATCTTTGAAATTCAGTATATTGAGACGAGTAATAAATTCAAGTAAAACATGTCGAGAAAAATAAGTACGTTTAAGGGACAATATGTTTGATTTTAATTGGTTCCAAATATGAACGTTAGATGAAATAAAATATCTGATAAATAAATCGATACCTCCGGTAATGCTCCGTAACTCTATTTCGGTGATGGATTCGGGTTAGGGGCGTTACACCCTTTTAACATAGGGGGTGCTTTCCGCAGTGAGAGATGCGAGTAGTTCTTCCTTTAGTGCAAGGTTTATGTTCATATAGCCAAGCACTATAAGTAAGTGCGTTTTCCATTCATTGAAATTAGTCCCATTAAGTATGGGTATAGAATTTATATTAGCGGATATTGTGGCAGTAATATGAATTAACTGAATATAGAACAAAAAATAAATAAAAATAAGCTCACAGTAATATTCATAAGTAAACAATAAATTCAGGATAATGGTTAATCCTATCTCAAGATACCAAACACAACATTAATATCAATTTTTTGGACGATAATATTAACAGTAAGCGGTACTCTTGTTGTAGCAATCAAACATTGACAATAAATCATGTCAAACAATGAATTAATCTTTGGACTGACATATTGCTCACATAAAGTACCTTATAATTGTCACACATTTATCGCCACAGATGTCGTTGAAATTCTGCCAAATATTAACTTACCTTTGGGTCAATTAATAAACGCATGAATTACAAAAATATATAATCATCTTGCTATTTTAAATAAACTAATTTACACAAAAGAGGTCACTTTGGCGGTATTTTGTTTCAACTAATTTATTTAAAAATACTAGACATCCTTAATTAAAACCTAAAGCCAAAATCAATTTATTTGTTTCAAAATATTTCTTTTAATTTCATCTTTCAATCAAATTAAAAGATAATAGTATATATATGTATATATATATTTACCCCAAAACAACATACAATGATGTTGGCAAATATAATAATAGTTGAATAAATCTTAAACCATAAACAACCTCACATAAGACTTCAAATTTAAACTAAAATAATTTGAATAAAGATAAACCTCATCTTAAGATATCGGACACTCCATTAATATTTCATCTTTGAAAAAAATATTAACTTGTAAGTGATATCTTGGTGTAGTAATCAAACATTGACAATAAGAACATGTGGAACAATAAATCTTCCTATGGGCCAATTTATTACTCACATGTAAAACCGAATAATCGTCACATGTTTATCACCATAGTTGCACATGTAATATTATTAACCTTCATTTGAGCCGATCAATATCAACATAACTTAAGTTACATGCACACAAACTTTTATATTTTAAAACAAAATAATTTATACAAAGAAATCACTTTGGTGACTTTTTGCTTCAATTAAGTTATTTTAAAATATATATAAACATACCAATATTCAAATTTAAATTTCCCAATAGTCAAATGTTAAAACTATTTTTTATTGCTTTATAGACTCAAATAACCCAAAATAAGGTTGTCTTAATAATGCAATAAAAACTGAAAACTTAATTTTTTTGACTATTTCTTTTTTGTTCCAAAACCATATATATCAAAACCAAATAGAAATAATGTAGTGGTTCAAAGCTAAATAATTAACAAGCACATGTATTCATAATTTTGGCATGGATAAAAACACCAAAGCAATTCACACATATACATGTATTCATAATCAAATAGAAAAACTTACTGAATTTACCATGTAAATCTAAAGTTGTATTTATGATTAAACATATATTCATATAAATACTTGAAAAATATTTTCAAGCCAATAAATCTCAAAAACAAAATCATAATAGTTGGCATATCCCACAATTCATACAATAAACCATATCATCATAATCTAACCAAATATTTGGAACCATAAGATGCCAAAACCTAAAATTATAGAACCAAACTTAAAACCAAATTATTTAAATATGAATATAGTTGACATGAATTTGCACCAAAGCACCAGTAGAATTGAATATATAACCATAGCAATAATAATAATAATAATAATAATAATAATAATAATAATAACAATTTCAACGATATCCATCATAACTTAATTTCACCAATTAAACTATAAAAGATATCTTCTTGAATAATGGTTATAAACACCTATTCATGCCAACTATAATCATGCATTAATCCTCAAAATCATTTATATGCATATAATATATATACACACAATTATATAATTTATATAATAAAAAATAATCTTGGTTTGTCTTACATATTTCATGTAAACTAAAATTTATATTAATGACTAAAGACATTAACATAAAACTCATTTATACGCACAAATACTTAAAAAAACCATAACCACCAAATATAAAAGAATCCCAAATTGTATAAAAGCCTTCATATGCAGAACCACTTTTGAAAATTCATAGCCACCATATTAAAAAAAATCCCAAACATTTTAATTTTAGTCGGGTTCCATAAGGACTAAAACTTATATAAAATAATTATAGTAGGAACCAAAAGTAATCATTTGTATATATGAATTGAATTCAAAGGTGAATATAATTCATCATGAATTAAGACAAAAGATGATATTTTCATATACATTCAACCACAAATAGAAAATTTAAAACAAATAGTGTGAAAAAAAAAACATCTTAACAACTTTCATTTATTCATTATTAAGCATAATCATGAGCAAAAGCATAATATACAAATAGCAAACTAGATTTTAACCTCAGGCAGCTTGTATTTTGCGTTGTTTTATATGCGCATACATGCTAAAACAAGCAAAATAATTGACATACACTACAGCAAAATTGACTTTTAGCGGCGTTTTTTTAGGCTTTTAGCGGCGCTTTTAAGCGCCACTAAAACTACTAGCGGCGTTTTTGCAAGCGCCGCAAAAAACGCCTTTATAGATGGCACCGCTAAATTTTGCGGCATTTATTTGAAAAAAACCCCGCTAAAGGTCAAGACCTTTAGCGGCGCTTTTCCCACAAACGCCGCTAAAGGTCGCTTTTTCCACAAACACCGCTAAAGGTCATAAAAATTAAAAAAAATATTATAAAATATTGTAAAAGTCCTGAAAAATATAAAAAAATTAAAATTCATTATCAAAATATTGAGAAGAAGAATAATCTATGATATAAATACATCCCGCCAAACAAAATACCGCACTTATACACCAGAAATCTAACAAAATACAAATAGAACAAAATAAGGATGAATGAAAGACATTAATGATATATAAAATAATTGTTTCTAATGCATATGTAGAAATCAAGCCATGGTGTGCACCAAGGATCCGGCTCTCGTAATAGCACCGTGCCTTGATCAAAATAATCTGCGTTTGAAAATATGATCTTTTCAATTAGTGGTCAACTTTGAAAAACAAAGCAGTTCAAAAGAAGTCATGTGTCAATTAAACTTGCCACCCTTGATATTGTTGTAGGAATTAATGCATGGAGAGTGATGGAGATGGGATTAGGGATTCCTCAAGGTCAGCAAAGAAAACTTAAGCAACAGTGTGGGAAAAGGTGAAATGAGAGATTTTAGACTAAATCCAAAGCATTAATTTCTATTAAATGAAAACAAACAAACAAATATAATTGTTAAAGAAACATTAATTTCTCTTAAATCCGTAAAATCTTAAAGGATTTAGAAATGAATGAAATATAAGGGGAAAAGAAAGAGGAAAAGCTAAACTTCACTCTTGGGTTAGTAGTGATATGGAAGACAAAAGGATAAAACACCACATACCAAACGAAGATCATAAAACTACTAAGAATTTAATGCGGAAAATGAAACAATGTACCATTTAGAATTATACTTTTGAATCATCTTTTGCATCAAGTGATTTATATGAATTATGATTACCACATCCACAATGTTGGAATGGAAACGGATTCTAAACATATCAATGTTGGATAGGATTAGATGATACCTTCTCCGAAAGCAAAGTGCGAGATAGACCACCGTTTGATTGAAAGAGATGTCCACCGGTATGTCATTCACAGTGCATTTCACTATTTTAACCTGAAATCAAATTCCAAAATAACCGAAATGAGCTCAAGATGATTTTAAGCTATATTTGCTGCTTACGTACATATTCTAATATGCAATAAATACCATTTAATCGCACGGAACAACGACAAAGATACAACTGAAAATTTAATATCAGATAATAGCACAAAAAGAAGTTGTTGCCAAGTGTCCAACAAAGATATGACTTATGTGGTTTTATTCAATATCGTTAAGCGCCTAGTCGTTTGCTACCCTAATTTCCGTTATCTACATTACAGAACGTCTTTTAAATTTTACACGTGATGAAAAGTTATAAAGGGTGCTACCTTAATCGATTAGCATTGGGATGCGGTTTCGATGCTATGTCCAATAAAAGCGAAGTTAAGGAAAGAAATAAATCGATGAAAAACACAATCCTTTAATTAAATAATATTTAAATAATTATTATATTTATAATAATATTTAAATAAATTAATCAAATTATATAATTTAAAAATTGTGTATAAAAAGTTGAAAACTATATAAAATGAAATGTTAATTTTGTTCCATGAAAAATAAAAATAAAAATAATACACGTAATGCATATATTCAAAATGAAATACATGAGAAAAACTTCAAAACAAAAATTAATGACAAAAAAATCATAATATTTAGTCATGTATAATACACGTAAGTTTATTATTGAAAAATGAAAAGCATAATACACGAAGTTCTCACTTCATATATCATCAAACTATAGATGGTTAAGAATGTCAGTGTCAAATCAAGAAGGAAAAACTAATATATTAAGAACTAAAACTCTACAAAATTAAGCTTAGTTAAAAGTAGACATGGTTGATAGCAGAAGATGATGTAACATAAGTCACAAACTATACACTGTTTCTTAACTTTGTCATAAATATTAGCACTGTAACGCCCCAATTTTCGGGAATTCTGTGAATGTTGGCATAGGTTTAATTATGTTAGTGGGCCTCTAGAAAGCCCAAACTTAAGATAGAACCCGACAATTTTAGTTAATTTTTGTTCCATAAGAAAAATTTGGGTGAAATTATGAAATAGGACCTATGTGAAAATGTTTGAAAATGCTATAGGCTAAATTGAAGTGGCCAAATAAATAGGAGTGCAAAATAGGATGATTTGCATGACAAACCTCCCATTTTACATGAAGTGGCCAACCATCATGTTGTTGTAGACAAAATGTACACTTGATATCCATAATTTACGGTACAAATTGATACAAATTGATAAAAGGTTAGGTAAATGTTCCATGATAATAGGTTAGGTAAATGTTCCATGATAATGGGTTAGGTAAATGTTTCATGATAATGGGTTAGGTAAATGTTTCATGATAAGAATTTCATGTCTTTTGTATTAAAGAATTAAATGGATGAAATATGAAGTTTTATTAAAAGAAAAAGGGGTGAAAAGAACAAAGTTCTGTCCATCTTTGTTCATCATAGCTGAAAGTTAGAGAAGAGAAAGGAGAGGAGAAAGCTCTTGAGTATTCGGTCATTAGGAGGAGGAAAATTGAAGGTAAGTTCTTGGTACCTTGCTTCTATTTTGAGGTTCATGAGTTCTTCTTGTATATTTTGATTTTTAGTTGTGTTGTGAGCATTTAGTCATGAATTAAAATGAAGGAAATGGTTGTTGTTTCATGTTCTTTTGATGAAAAATGGAAGATAGGTGAAGTTGAGCCAAACAAATAAGCATGCATGTGCCTTAGATGTTAAAGGGAAAAATCAGCTGACATGTTGTGCTTTAAAATGATAAAATGGAGATTATACTTAAGTAAAATCATAGATATGTGATGATTGATTGGTGATATACATGTTTAAATAACATGCATGCAAGGTATGTGTGAAAGAGTGATTTGGTAATAAATCTGCTTGGGACAGCAGCAATAACGTGACTTTGGAAAATCACCATAAATTGTGGGAGAAGAATTAGAAGCTAAATAAATTATGTAATTAAAGCTTATTGAGTCTAGTTTCTAATGAAATAAACAAGAACATATTTTGAATTCTGTACAATGATCAATTTGATTTGTAATGAAGGGTGGTCAGATTAGTCAAACAGAGAAACATGGGAAACTTTGAGAAAATTATGGTATTGATTGGCTAAACCAAAAATTCTGAAAATTTTATGGATAAAAGATATATGAGTCTATTTTCAGGGAAAATTAACGGCACTTGATTTGGAGTTTCGTAGCTCCAGTTATAAATAATTTAGTGACTGTTGCTCAGGAAGACAGCTTGCAGTGAAATTATGATTATGTGGTAAACATTGACAAAAATTTGTTAATGAGTTGCTTATTGATTTCTTATAAGCTTACTATGATCTGTAGGTGTGGTTGGCGAATATTGTAAGGGGTTAATCGTAGTTTGTATTTGAATAGTTAAATTAACGTGTTAGTAATCCAATTGTAAGCGGTTCGTGTGTGGATCTCACAAGATATCGTCGCAAATGTGTGTAATCGACACCTCTCATAGACTAGATTGGCAAAAGCCAAATGCCGAAAAGTCGAGATTTTAGGAATTTGCGAGTGTGCGAATGCTCGTAAGATAGTTGGGTTTGTATATTTGGTAATCTAAAGTAATAAACCGCAGACGCTGCGATTTCGACATTTTGATAATTTGGGCTTAATGGGCCAAAGATCGGGTTCATGGGCCAACTGCCCAATTCGTAAGTATCTTGTAAGTGTTCGATAGTACGTAAATAGTTAGGATATGCATGAAAACCCTAAAAGTAGCTAAATTACTATAATACCCCTATGTATGGAAAATTATCATTATACCCCTAGGTGCAAAATTACCGTTATACCCCTAGGGTTAATTTTGACCAAAAGCATGACGATCGATTCGTATGATGTATGCCATGATTATATATCTGTTGCATGGGGACATGGGTTATATTATGGAGGAAGCGTTCTGGTGGCTATGCCACAAATATCTGATCTGGTGGCTCTGCTACAAATATTTGATCTGGTGGCTCTGCTACATATATCTGTTCTGGTGGCTCTGCCACGTTTATCTGTATCTGGTGACTCTGTCACATTATCTGTTCTGGCAGCCATGCTGCAAATTCTGTGGTGTGTAGCGGTTGGGTTGGTCGAGTTGTCTCCCCACACGGTGTAAGGTTGGTATGGGGGTGTATACAGTTGGATATGGTTGGGTTTCTGCATAAACATGTAATATCTGTTCTGTTCTGTTATGGGCCTATGGGCTTTATTCTAAATTCGCTCAGGATAAGGCCAACTTATTCTATTTCGTGGTTTGAGCTGATATAGGCTATGGTTGGGTTAATTTACACACGAGTTTCCACAAACTCACCCTTTTATTTTCATCCACGCAGAAATCCCCAACCATAGTGGGCTTGGAGCTGTGAGGGAATTCGAGTGGCCACCCGCTCGAAAGTTTGATTTTCTTACGTGAACTGGACATTCTTTTATTTACGTTTGAAGTTTTGGGTTTTAAATGTAATAAGGCCGCTTAATTATTTTTGATGGTTTTAATATGTATTACTAAGATAGGTAATACTTATTTTAACTGTTGAAATTGGATAGCTTTAGGCGCGTTTTCAAAAACAACAGTTGATTTCAAAATAACACGACAATAAGCAAAGCTTCTGCAATGAAAGTATTTTTCCAAAATTAATCACTTTTCCTAAAATGACTTAATCAAATCGGTTTCCTAGAAATATCCATGACGTTAAGGTGTGGTAATGGCGGTATGCATGTCTAGGATTGGATCCGAAGGAGCTTGGTATTAGCGATCAGATGGACTCACCACCTCTTTCCGGTTTCCTACCGGTGCACGACTTCCATTCACTTTAACCCTTAATGAATTAATCTTTTGAACATCAAGTACGATTTTCGGACTTAGAATGGAATTTTTTTTTTACGTTTTTGATGTGGCATGCTTGGATTCTACCATAACTTCGGGTCGGGTTTGGGGTGCTACAAGCACAAAAGAAAAAAGGAAATGTAGTTTATTTTTATGCCATTATTGCTTAATTTTAATTTTTTTCATATTTAACATATTTTTCTATTTTTTCAAAATTTTTGTGTTGAGATTATCATTTTTGGAATTTTTTAATTTTGAATATTGAATTTTTAATCGAAATATGGAATAAAATATTAAATATTAAAATTTTAAGTTCCTTATTTTTAATTTTTAATTTTTATTTTAAATTTTAAATTTTAAATTTTAAATTTTTTGAATATTTTATAATTTTAAACTATCATATAAAATACAAAAGGAAACTTTAATGAAATAAAATCAAATCGATGAATTAAAAAATATAAAATGACACAAAGAATACAAACATTATTCTTTTAAGTATGGTCCACATTAGTTGTTTAGATTTTTATATAAATGACATTTAATTTTGATAGAGATACATCTCGTAATTATATATGAATTTCGATTTAATGTGTAATTGTAGACGTGAAATTCTAATTGTGGTTTAAATGTATAGTCGAAACTTTAATTTTGATTTAATCATACACATTTTAAAAAATAAATACATCAAATTATTTTTATATTGAATATATATAAAATTTATGTATGCAATATATAAATATAAAATGATATTATATTAATAATTGTGTTAATAATTCACAAGAACTGGATCAAATTAAAGTTCATGTATACAATTGCACACTAAATCCTAAACCCTAAACCCTAAATCATAAACTTTAAAATAGTAACTCATAAACATTAAACCCTTAACCATATACCCTAAAACGTAAACCCTAAACTATAATGATAATTAATTCAATATTTTAAAATTAATATTATCTCTTTTACAATTATATAAGAAAATATTTATCATATAAATTAAAAACACTAATTAATCTAATCTCTAATCTCTAAACCCTAAACCCTAGAACATAAACCATTAACCTTGAACCCTAACCCTTAACCCCGACCCTAAGCCTTAAACCCTAAAGCTCAAACCCCAACCCTTAAACCATAAACCATAAATCATAATCCCTAAACCCATAATCCATAAACTTTAAAATAGTAACTCATAAACCTTAAACCCTTAACCATATACCCTAAATCGTAAACCCTAAACTATAATGATAATTAATTCAATATTTTAAAATTAATACTATCTCTTTTACAATTATATAAGAAAATATTTAACATATAAATTAAAAACAATCAGTCATATACCAAAAATCTTTAAAATTATTTTAAATAATAGTATTTTAATTTTTTCATTTTTAACAAATACTTTTACTTTCAAATTTTTTTACGTGTCATTATTTTTTCTGAAAATTTAAATATTCAATTAAAAATAAATTGTATTAAAATGAACCACTTAAATTAAATAGATAGATGAAATGTTTTTTGCGGCGTTTTTCAAAAAGCGCCACTAATACTCGATATATAAAACGACGGTGTTTTGCAAAACTTTTTGCGGCGTTTTCCAAAAAACGCTGCTAAAGCCGCGCAATTAGCATAATTTTTTGCGACGTTTTTCTAAAAAGCGCCGCTAAAGGTTACCTATAGCGGCGTTTTTTAAAAAGCGCCGCTAATGCTTATCTTTAGCATCGTTTTTCAAAAAGCGCCGCTAAAGCCGCGGCAGTTAGCATAATTTTTTGCGGCGTTTTTTTAAAAAGCGCCGCTAAAGGTGACCTATAGCGGCGTTTTTTAAAAAGCGCCGCTAATGCTCAATCTTTAGCGGCGTTTTAATAACGCTGCTAAAAACCTATTTTGGTGTAGTGATAATGCCATAAAAATTAATCTAAAATGAATTTAGATTTGCAGAATTAATCTGAAAATTATGAATCAAGATTTACATATAATAAATCAAGATTATCAAGAATGTTATATTATGCAATTGCAATTAAAACATTCTAAACAAGAAAATCTTAAAAGATCAAAACCATATTTAATCCAAGATTCATTGTTGAATGGAAATCAAATAAAAAATAACCCTAAGAAGATTGAATCATAACTATCCAAAACCTAAAAAATATTTACAAGAATTTCAAAGATTTAACATAGAAATATCAAATCTATAAGATCTAAAAAACGAATCAATCCAAAATAATAGAGAATTAATTCATTCCAAAAAGAATAGAAACTTAATCAATTTCCAATGATTCAACATGACGAGGCTCGGATGCCACTTGTTGGATTTGTAAAATAAATCAGAAATAAAACTTAATAAACCAGGATCTATCATGTCAAATCATCAAGAATAAATCAAGAAAAAAACTAGATGCGGAAGCGTACCTGAATCCATGAATTCCTTGAAGTTTTACCGGATCTTGGGGATTTGATCTTCCAAATTAGAACATAAGAAATTCAGAGAATAGCTGCTCTCTTTTTCCTAATGATGGGATATTAGAAAATATATCTTGTGTATAATTTGGGGACCATAACCCTAATATTTATAACCTTAGCATATTAGTTCTAATCAAATTCTAATTAGCCCATCATTAATCATAATTTGATTAGAATTCAAGTACTAGAGTATCTACACATATTTGACCCATACTTTATTTAATAATTGAAACCCAATAAAATTTTAACCAAATTAGATCACTCTTAATTTGGGCTAACATATCATGATAATAAATAATAACATGTAATTACCCTTATTATATATGTGATGTCCATATTTTCCAACAAAATATTTTTGTAATTTTTCGAATCGAGTTGATGTCCGGTTAACTCAGTAGCACCAACTCAACCAAGGGTTTAAATAATAGTATAGGTCATTACATTTTAATTAATTTTTAGAATAAGTATGTTTTGGAATTATTTCTAAAAATATGTTTTTTTGATGCACCTCAATAGTCAAAACTAATAACTAATTTCCCTAAACTTTAGACCCCTAATTTCAACAAAGTGTATAATTGTTGAAATGTCCATTTATTGGTCTAAGCGGCAAATGCAAAGCACCAAGATCATTTTTTATGCACTAAATCATCCACAGTGTTATTATATTGGTTTACCTCAAATCAAACAATTTTTACTGATCCCCATTGTTTCTACTACAATAGAAAATCTTACACATGGCCCTTAACCTAACATTAGACAACTCGATGGTTTTCGTTAATCATCGCGCTTAAACAAACTCATAAAAAGTTTACATGTATAATTGAGAAACCTTAACCCATCTTCTTAAACTATAAATCCCCAGAGTCATGGGTTGAGTAAGCTAGAAACCATGGGGGATTTTTTTTGAACTTGGCATCTTTTTCAAATAACAGAAAAACCCTAACTTATTTTCCTAAACCTTAACCCCAAAAGTTTAATCCCCTAACAAAATCTTAAACACTAAATAAAACATTTAATAAAATCCCATCAAATTCTTTCTTCTAAGGGTTTTTATGCATCTCTAACTTCAATAAAAAGTAACCTCAACTCTCATATTCAAATGCCTTTTGTGATAATGGATTTCCTCAAGTGTTGGAGTGCCAATTGAGTATGAAAGCTTCTTTTAAACTAACTTTAAATAGTCTATAGGGTTTATGATAAACCTTGTTTATGATTAGTATGAAAGATTTCACTATATCAAAACAATGTTTCAACACTTGTGGGAAACCATGATCTAAATCAAGAGAGTTCAAGTTTTCCTTGATTGAAGTTAGATTTTGGTCGAAATCATTTATCTAAAAGTGATAGTAGCCAGAATAAGTTGGAGGAAAATAATTTTAAAAGACTTTATCAAAATTTTAATTTAAGGTTTAAGGTTTGAGGGAAAATGGTAAATATTTAAGGGTTAAAAGATTTTGGTTTGGGGCTAGAAGGAAAAGGTTAAGGTTCAACTCCTGTTCATTAGGTAAACTGACTACAATCTTGACACCCATGGGTTGTTCAGCTTTAGTAATAATAAAATGCAAACAAATACATAACAAACAATTGTTCATCTTTCAAAATCAAAGCTAACCACTATTTGAAGATGTTGGGTCTAGTACCCTAAATCTAGTATATTCATTTTGTATAGTTGTATTTTTTGAGAAAATTGGTTTAATAAAAATATCAATTGATTACATTAATAGCCTTTGTCTATTATCCTCAACGATTTTGTATGCAAAGTAAAATGGAAATAAAAATTAGCTCACTAGTTACCTAACATTTAACTAATACTAAATCGTATTACGTGGTAAGATAGTAATACAGAAAGACAACTTGTATTAGTAGAAAAACCTAAATAAGTCCTTAGTCTAATTGTAAATGAGCAAACCGGTTTAAAGACTTAAGTCGTCTAGTAAGTCCAATTAGGGAGATGCTTTGTCTTGAGCATCAGAATGAAGGACTCCTAGAAGATAGAGACATAGATGTCACTGAATAGACTGACAATATATTGGACAGGACCTAAGTAGGATAGATCCTAGATTAATTTATGAATTTATTCACTTGAGACATTCATAGTGTAATATCCCGAATTAGGGCCTAATCGGAATAGTGGTTTCGTGACCATAAATCCGAGATAGAAATAATTATTTTATAATTATTTTGAGGTTTATGATATGATTGCATGATTGTGTGAAAATTTCGTGATGAAATTCTATGCCTAAAGTGCTTAAATTGAAAGTAGGGACTAAATCGAATAAGTTGCAAAACTTGCATTCTAGAAGTTTTTAGTATGAAATTGTTTTGGAATATTAATGAGGAGGTCTTAAATAGCAATTTGACCAATTTTAAGTTCATGGACAAAATTAGGACATGGAAGGAATTTTTGGAAAGTTTAGTAGTAAGGGTATTTTGGTCATTTAGTTATTAAAATGAATTAAAACAAAATTAAAAGCCAATTTTGTCCATCTTCTTCATTAGGCCGAAATTTCAAGGGTTCTCCATAGCTATGGTTTGTTTCAAGCTTCCAAGCTCCATAGTAAGTGATTCCAAGCCCCGTTTTTAATGTTCTTTACGTTTTTGGAATCCCGGTAACTCGATAAAGCTTATGTTAGAAATAATTTAACCTAGGGTCTATATTTGGAAAAATACCCATAGGTGAAATTTGTGTATTTTGATGTTTTATGATAGAATATGAAGTTTTAAATTATGTTAGACAACTTGTACTACTCGATTTTAAGCAAAAACGAGTAAAAGGGCTTAATCGGTAAAAATACCTAATAGTCACAAGTACATGTTAGAGTGAGAATTTGATGTTGCCATAGAAGAGAAAAGTGATTAGCATGTTGTAAAACATAAGAATAAGGAATAAAGTTTAATCCCGAGCCTAGGGGCAAAAATGTAAATATGCAAATGTTTAGGGGTAAAATTGTAATTTTTCCAAAATTTGAGTTAAGGATTAATTTGATAATGTGAGTATTAAATAAGCTAAATGTGTTATTTTAGATCAGGAAAGACGTGGAATCGACCTCAATCGAGGAAAAGAAAAGATTGTGGACTAAATTGCAAAATCTTTGTATTTTGGTACCAAGGTAAGTTCATGTGTAAATAAAGTAGCATAATTGTTATTTTTAAGTTATTGATGTTAATTATATGCTATGCTGAATTTAATTATGAACTGTATGCTTTTTGGTTAATTTCAAATAATATGTAAATTATGCGAGCTACTTGTTAAATATAATTGTTACCGAGTATTGATTTCGGCATTCTACGGAAGACGGCAAGGATAAGTGTTCGAGGAAAAAGCCCGTTTGAACCTTACGAATAGATTAGGATACAAGTGACATGTCACTAGGATGGTTGAGCATCCGAACTTGTTGAGTTGAGTCCGAGTTCACTTATGGATGCGAATGTCCGAACTCGTTGAGTTGAGTCCGAGTTCGTGAGATGTAACTAGGCATCCGAACTCGTTGAGTTGAGTCCGAGTTCACTTATGGATGCGAACGCCTCGAGCTCGTTGAGTTGAGTCCGAGTTCGCTTATGGGCGGGTTACATGATTGCTTGATTGCATATATGGCACTTATGTGCAAGTTATCCATGTATCCGAATTATATTCGATGTGTTCAACGGGTAAAGTTCTACTCAAATGGAGGAATATTCGAGATGTAAAGAGACGTATTGGTAAGTGATATGAAATGGATATTTTGGACAGGTATGTATTTAACCCTCGGGTTGAGTATTGATACAACCACGATAAGGTAATAAGATGATGAAAATGATTAAAAATGTGATATGTGTTTTAGTGATACATGCTAATGTTGATTGGTATGACTGTTTGTTATGTTACTTATTATTTGCATATGAACTTACTAAGCATTTATGCTTACTCCTCCTTCTTACTCATTGTAGTTTTGGACAAGCCATTTCAGAGTCGGGATAGGTCAAGGCTCGATCACACTATCCTAAGACTTTTGGTAATGGCTTGTAAATTTAAGTATGGCATGTATAGCAATATACCTTTTTGTGTAAATGATCTTATGGTATGGTGATGGAATGGTTGAGGAAATGCTTGATAATGATAAATTATGAAAATAGTTAGTTTAGATTATATTTGATGTTAAGGAAAATTATTAAGATACTTAGTGCATAAAAACTCATAAAAGGGATGAAATTTGCCATAAGCAGATCTCTTGCAGCAACAACGACTCGAGTTTAAAATTTACTAAAAATCATAGAAATTGAACTTGGTGATGAACTACATATCAAATTGAAGCTTATTATGTCTAGTTTCACATGAAACAAATGAAACAGGTAAAGCATTATATGTTACAAGATATTTGAATTTTAGTGAAACAGGGTCATAGCAGTTTCTAAATCCCCTGTTCCAACTTTATAAATTCACCATAAATTTTAAAGATATAATTAGGTAGTTTATTTTATATTCTCAGAATCCTTATTGAGTCTAGTTTCAGGAGAAATAAACCTCATAGTCATATGGATTTTGTACAGAGAGAAATGTGGTTCGTAGTAAACAGAGGTCAGACCAGTCAAGTCCTGAAACAGGGGTAATTTTAATTAATAAACTGTACTAATTGACCCAACCAAAAATTATAGAAAAAAATTATTAGATAGGTATATGAGTCTAGATTCATGGAAAATTTACGGATCTTGATTTTGAGTTTCGTAACTCGAGATATGATTTTTCTTGTGACTGTGATGCAAGTAGCTTAAAAGCTGCGAATGTAGAAATAAATAATCCAAAGTTCTAAATATGTTAAATTAAGCTTAGTAACACCTCATACTCGACTCCGACGATGGTCTCGGGCGTGGGGGCGTTACACATAGTGTGGCATACCTTAATCTTGAGTAGATGATGGACTATGCATGTGTGAATCGTATACTTTGATGGAAGTAAAAGCTTGAATTCAAATAAATAGGGAACCGAAAATTGGTATATTGCGTATACGGCTTCTACAACATATAGCATCATTCACAATAGTGGAATTCATAGCCCAAATAATAGGTAAATGATATCCTCTCATTGGTATTACATGATATATGAAAAGGAAACGTGGCCACGAGTCATTTGTCTTTGTGATAAATGACTTGATTACTATTTAATAGTACTAGGGTGTAATACCCCTAACCCCTATCGTCGCTGAAACATGGTCACAGAGTATTACCAGAGTTTACAGATCAATTACAAAAAATTTCATATCATTTACTATTAATATCCGAAATTTATCATATCATCCCTTAAATGGGTCCTCGAGGCCCAAAATACACGTTAGAATCAAATCAAGACTAAATTGGAAACTCAAAAAATTTTTCGTGAAATTTTAAAATTTATCTTACGTACAAGGGACACATGCCTGTGTGGTCTGGCCATGTGGCTCACATGGCCAGGTGACACGCCTATTTCTTAGGCCGTGTGGGCATTCAATGTGAAACACACGACTGTGTCCTAGCCCGTGTTCAAATTAGGGTAGCTACTGATGATGATGATTTACTTAACTAACTAAATTACGACAAAGGCAAGCGCACCTATCGAGTAGTAGTACAGCTATGGTGAGTCGGGGATATCATATCCACAAGGACTAAAATTACTAGTAATTACATTTTTTCTATTATTTAGCCTATAAATTGAAGAAGTTTGTTTTAAATCTAAAATTATCTAAACTAATTATTAAGAAATCGACAGAGAATAAAGTATGAAAATAATCCAATTGACCAATGAGAGAGACAATACCCAGGAAAGAATCCACTTAGACTTCACTTATTATTCTAAATCTGAATTAAACGATTTATTCACTTGCCTTGATCCGTAAAAATCCCTAAATTATATTAATATCTCTTTCGAGAGTAAAAATAACTGCCTTTAGGTTGATTAATTGAAATCTCTTTCTAATTAAAACCTCTATTGTCGCATTAACTCGATCTATGGATTCCCCTATTAGATTTGACTCTAATCCGGTAGATTTATGTCATCCTATTTCTAGGATTGCATGCAACTCCACTCAATTATGTCAGATCTACTCTTAAACAGGGACTTTTGCTCCACTGAATTAAGCACATCAATCATGAATTAATATCCTGAAAACATTAAAACATGGAATAAGTACACATAATTGAGATCAAGAAATCAATTATTTATCATGTAATTCAAAAAATTAAATAACAAGATCCGTCATAGGTTTCATCTTCCCTAGGTATTTAGGGAATTTAGTTCATACTTTGGGAGGAAAACATCTCAAATTTAGAAAAACTACAAAACATAAAGAAACCCAAAAACTTCTTGAGAAGTTGACTGGGGATCTTCAATCTTGAAGGAGATCTTGCTTCTGAGTTGATTCCAAGGGTGTTCTTCGAGTAATTTCTTCGTTCTTCTTTGTGTTCCCCCTTTAGGTCCTCTTTTAGTGTGTAAATAGACTTTAAAATGCTCAAAATCCTTAAAAATTGGCTTTTTCTTCGTATTTGGGAAACAGGGAGCGATATTGACATGGGCTGGAACATGGGCATGTGGCCAGCCCGTGTGATGTGCTTAGTCTGTGTGGCAATGACCAGGCCGTGTAGATCCTGAAAGTAGCTCGTTTTGTCTGATTTTGTCCTGTTTTCTGTTCCTTTTGCTCCCCTATGCTCTTCTAAGTATAAAAACATGAAATTAAAGGATTAAGAGCATCAAATTCACTAAATTATATAATAAATCATCCAAAAACATGCCAAGCATGGGATTAGAACATGTTACTTTTATGGTTTATCAACTAACTTGGATCACACGGCCAGCCACACGCCTGTGTTCTAGGCCGTGTGGACAATTTAATTTTCAAAAATAGGTGCAAGATTCACACGGCCAAGACACATGCCCATGTGTTGGCCTTGTGTTTTACACGGTTGAGACACACGCCCGTGTCTCTGTCCGTGTGATCAATTCTGAGCATTTTGTTTCTAAAATTGTAAGATGTAGGGGACACACTATCAAACCACATGCACATACATATTGTAACGCCCCAATTTTCAGGAATTCTGTGAATGTTGGCATAGGTTTAATTATGTTTGTGGGCCTCTAGAAGGCCCAAGCTTAAGCTAGAACCCGGTAATTTTAGTTAATTTTTGTTCCATAAGAAAAAGGGAGTGAAATTATGAAATAGGACCTATGTGAAAATGTTTGAAAATGCTATAGGCTAATTTGTAGTGGCCAAATAAATAGGAGTGAGAAATAGGAGGATTTGCATGTCAAACCTCCCATTTTACATGTAGTGGCTGGTCATCATGTTGTTGTAGACAAAATGTGCACTTGATATCCATAATTTATGGTACAAATTGATACAAATTAATAATGGGTTAGGTAAATGTTCCATGATAATGGGTTAGGTAAATGTTTCATGATAATGGGTTAGGTAAATGTTCCATGATAATGGGTTAGGTAAATGTTCCATGATGGGAATTTCATGTCTTTTGTGTTAAAGAATTAAATGGATGAAATATGAAATTTTATTAAAAGAAAAAGGGGTGAAAAGAACAAAGTCCATCTTTATTCATCATAGCCGAAAGTTAGAGAAGAGAAAGGAGAGGAGAAAGCTCTTGAATGTTCGGTCACTTGGGGAAGAAAATTGAAGGTAAGTTCATGGTAGTTTGCTTCTATTTTGAGGTTCATGAGTTCTTCTTGATTCTACCTTAACTCTTGAAGCATATTTTGGTTTTTAGTTGTGTTGTGAGCAATTAGTCATGAATTGAAATGAAGGAAATGGCTGTTGTTTCATGTTCTTTTGATGAAAAATGGAAGATAGGTGAAGTTGAGCCAAACAAATGAGCATGCATGTGCCTTAGATGCTAAAGGGAAAAATCAGCTAACATGTTGTGCTTTAAAATGATGAAATGGAGATTATACTTAAGTAAAATCATAGATATGTGATGATTGATTGGTGATATTCATGTTTAAATAACATGCATGCAAGGTATGTGTGAAAGAGTGATTTGGTAATAAATCTGCTTGGGACAGCAGCAGTAACGTGACTTTGGAAAATCACCATAAATTGTGGGAGATGAATTAGAAGCTGAATAAATTATGTAATTAAATCTTATTGAGTCTAGTTTCTAATGAAATAAACAAGAACATATTTTGAATTCTGTACAATGAGAAATTTGATTCGTAATGAAGAGTGGTCAGATTAGTCAAACAGTGAAACATGGGAAACTTTGAGAAAAATCTGGTATTGATTGGCTAAACCAAAAATTCTGAAAATTTTATGGATAGAATATATATGAGTCTATTTTCAGGGAAAATTAACGGCACTTGATTTGGAGTTTCGTAGCTCCAGTTATAAATGATTTAGTGACTGTTGCTCAGGGAGGCAGCTTGCAGTGAAATTATGATTATGTGGTAAACACTGACAAAAATTTGTTAATGAGTTGCTTATTGATTTCTTATAAGCTTACTCTGATCTGTAGGTGTGGTTGGCCAAATATTGTAAGGGGTTAATACGTAGTTCGTATTTGAATAGTTAGATTAACGTGTTAGTAATCCAATTGTAGGCGGTTCGTGTGTAGATCTCACAAGATATCGTCGCAAAGCAGTGTGTAACTAACACCCTCTTATAGACTAGATCGGCACAAGCCGAAAAGCCGAAATGCCGAAAAGCCGGTATTTTGAGATCTTGCGTGTGTGTGAATGCTCATGAGATTAATAGTTTGATGTATATGGTAAATTAAAGTGATAAGACTGCAGAGTGCGCGATTCTATGCATTTCGATATTTTTGGGCTTAATGGGCCAAAAACGGGATAATGGGCCAACGAGCCCAAATTGGTAAGAAAACGCGGTAAGTGTTTCTGATTGTATGTAATTGGCTATGTTATGTATGAAAACCTCAAGAATAGTTAAATTACTTGAATACCCCTATGTATGCAAAATTACCATTATACCCCTAGGGTTACTTTTGACTGAAAAGCATGACGATCTGATTCTGTATGATGTATGCCATGATTATATATCTGTTGTATGGGGACTTGGGTTATACTATGGAGGAAGCGTCCTGGTGGCTATGCCACAATTATCTGATCTGGTGGCTCTGCCGCATATATCTGTCCTGGTGGCTATGCCACAATTATCTGATCTGGTGGCTCTGCCACATATATCTGATACGGTGGCTCGCCACAATATTCAGATCTGGTGACTTCGTCACAATATCCGGCACCTCGCTGCAATTTACGTGGTGTGTAGCGGTTGGGTGGGTCGAGTAGTCTCCCACATGGTGTAAGGCTGGTGCGGGGTGTTATGGATGAATCTGGGTTGGGTTTCGCATAAACATGTAATACATTACTCGCTCATTATGGGCCTATGGGCTTTATTTTGAATTGCTTGCAGGCTAAGGCCAACTTATTCATTTACGTGGTTTGAGTGATATAGGCTATGGTTGGGTTAATTTACACATGAGTTTCCCAAACTCATCCCTTTTATTTTCATCCACGCAGGTAATCCCCAACCATAGTGGGCTTGGAGCTGTGAGGGAATTCGGAGTGGCCACCCATTCTGAAATTTTGATTTTTTTCTGGTGAACTGAATATCCTTTTATTTTCGTTTGAGGTTTTGGGTTTTTAAATGTAATAAGGCCGCTTAATTATTTTTGATGGTTTTAATATGTGTTACTAAGATAAGTATTACTTATTTTAACTGTTGAAATTGGAAAGCTTTAGGGCGCGTTTTCAAATACAACAATTGATTTCAAAATACCACGACAACAAGCAAAGCTTCCGCAATGAAAGTATTTTCCAAAATTAATCACTTTTCCTAAAAAGGACTTAATCAAATCAGTTACCTAGAAATAGACATGACGTTAAGTTGTGGCAATGGTGGCATGCATGTCTAGGATTGGATCCGAAGGGAGCTTGGTACTTAAACAGTCCGATGGACTCACCTTGTAACATCCCGAAATAGGGCCTAAACGGAACAGTGGTTGCGAAACCACAAATCCGAGGTAGAATGTAACGGCCTAATTTTCAGTGGTGTCAAAAATGGTGATTTGAGATCACTAAATCGGACAAATAAGATTGAACAAGATAGTAACTTAATACTTATGAGTCAAGTAAGAATTTAGAAAAATTTGTGAAATGGTGAAATTAGTGAATTAAAATAATTTATTCGGTCAGACGGGTCAAAAACGAGGTATCGAGACCTCGAATTTGAAAATCGAGCTATAAATATTTTTATAAATATTTATGAAGTGTCATTGAGTTAGTATTAAAGTTTCAGTTAGAAAATTTTGATGTTTGGATAGCTAATTAATTAAAAAGGACTAAGCGCAAATAGCTCAAAATTTGTTAAATTGTGAGTAAATAGCTTAAGTATTTAAAAGATGGATTTAAAGAGCAATTAGACCCAAAGGTTAATGGCTGGACGGTTTGGGTATGAAATAAGCAAGAAAACAATGTGAACAAGGGACAAAATTGGAATTAGCATAAAAGTTAATAGTTAAAAAATGATGTAATTGAAAATCTAGACATTTCTTCATCTTTCTTAGCGAAACGCCGTAGCAGGTCTCCTATGCTGGTTTTTCATATTTTTGCACCATGTAAGTTCAATTTTACTATTTATTAGTAATTTTTATGTTTTGTGACTTTTACAATTAGGTCCAATCATCTAATTCATTAGTTTTTGATTTGGTGGGTGAAATTGGAAGTTACCCTAGCTGAGTAAGGGTAGTTTATGATGAATTATTATGAAATTGAAGTTCTAATTTCATATTAAGGTTGTTTTATTAAGTCATTTTGATAGAAAATGGTATTTAGGACCTAATTGTGAGCAAAATTGTGAATTAGATGTTGGTGTTGAAATTTAGAATATCAAAGGCTGTGAAATAGTTTATAATGATAAAATAAAAGTGTTAATTTAGAAAAAATTAGTTCAATTGATGGGTGAATTGAGCAGGACTAAATTGTAAAAACTATAAATTTTGGGGTAAAAGTGCAATTTCAAATTTTGAACAGCATAAATTGTGAAGTGAAATAGAAATCAAATAAATGCTAATGAGTAGAAATATTTTATATTATAGATCAAGAATCCAAAGAAGAACGAGGAAAAGAAAAAGTAAAGGACTAAATTATAAGGTTTAGTCACATTTTGTATCAAGGTAAGTTTACAGTAAATAAATGCAATATTCTTTTATTTTACATTATTATTGTCAATTTACAGCATTTAGATATTATATTATGAAAATATTTAAAGTCGAATTTAAGGTGAAGTGACAGAGGAAAAGTGTTAGAAAGCCCGGTTGAACCCTAGGAATGTTAGGATATTAGGGTTGACAGACGTGAATGAAAATGAGCCATGTAAGTCCATATTAGAAATATGGCTTTGGAGACAGATTGAGCCATGTAAGTCCATATTATATATGGCATTGGAGACAGAATAATTCATGTAAGTCCATGTCAAAGACATGGCATTGGCGAGATATTGATAGACAGAATCGACCCTAGTATCCTTAGTATTCCGAGTGGTTCAACGGGTCAGGATACGAGTTAAATTACAGTGAATTAACAGCAAAGGAAAAGTAGATTATACTTATGAAAAGGAAAGGTCGGGTAAGAAAGAAGGTAAGGAATAAAGAAGAAGATAGAAATTGAGAAGTAAAGAAATTTATGATGTTAGATGATATTATGCATAATTATCCATTATGTTGAATGTTGTGATTTATTTGCTTGTAAGCTTACTAAGCCTAGTGCTTAATCTCTTTATTTTCTTCTTCTTATAGTACTTATCTAGTCACTCGGGGATCGAAGGAAATGTCGGAGGCCGATCACACTATCAAAGAAATAACTCGGTATAACTAGACGTTTTGTTTTGAGTATGGCATGTATAGAAACTTAGCTACTTTTGGTATAATATGAATAATGAATGATGTGTAAATACTTGCTAGTGATTAGCTAAGAAAATAGCTGATGATATACATGTTTATTAATATGTATGATTGAATGATGATTATCACATGAAAATTATGAAAAATGTGAAAGTAACCTAAAAACAGATTCAAGTAATGAAATGATGTAACTTTGAAAAATCACTAAAATTGTAGAAACATAGTTTGAAGATGAATAATATATGAAATTAAATCTTATTATGTATATTTTCTTATGGAATAAGCAAAATAGGTAAAAGTATTATATTTTATGATATATCTGAGTTTTAGTGAAACAGGTCGAGCGATTTCTGGATCCCTGTTTCAACTTTAGAAATTCACAATAAATTGTACAAAACTAATTAGAAGGTATAATTTATATGGTTAGAATTCTTGTTTAATCTAGTTTTGAGAGAAACAAATGACTTAGTCATATGAATTTTGTACAGGAATAAAAATGGTTCGTAGTAAGAAGAGGTCAGTGCAGTCGAGTTTTGAAACAGGGGAAACTTTAACTAATAAACTGTACTAATTGGCTAAGTCAAAAATTCTAGAAAAAAATTAGTAGATATATATATGAGTCTAGTTTCATGAAAAATTTATGTATCTTAATTTCGAGTTTTGAAACTCGAGAAATGAATTTTTAAGTAACCATGACGCAGAAAAATAGTTTATTCTGAAAATTAAAATAAGTGATTTAGAGTTGTTTAAAAGGTAAGATAAGTTTAGTAACACCTCAAGCTTGACCCCGGTGATGGTTTCGGGCATGGGGGCATTACATTTATTGGTATCAGAGCAGGTTTAGTCGGTTCTCGGAACAGCTAGTGTGAGAAAAAGTCTAGCTATACATGCCATACTTGTATTTTGATAGTGTGACGACTCCTGACGATTTTTAAATATTTTGTTTTATTATAATGGATCCCGAGTGAGCTGGTGATGATGATGTAGAAAGTAATGCGCCTGCTCCGTAGAAGGGTAGCGCCATCCGAGAATAGGCGATGAATGATTAATCGGGGAGGAGTGACTCGAAGCTCTCTTCCAAGCTTTGAATGATTTGTTTGCCGAGTTCGTTTGTACGAATCCGGCAGTTAGACCTCCACCCCCTCATGATTCTCAGGCTACCCATGTAGCTCAAGCTCCCCCAATCACAAGTACAGTGATAAGAGAAAAGCCACCAGTTGATAGAATCAGGAAACAAGGGGCAGAAGAGTTCCGAGCAACAAAAGATGATGATGCAGAAAGAGCAGAATTTTGGTTAGAAAATACTATCAGAGTCTTTGATGAGTTATCTTGTACACCCGAGGAATGTATGGAATGTGAGTATCACTTCTTAGAGACTCAGCCTACTACTGGTAGAAGACACTTGTATCAGTTGTACGAAAGGAGAGGGTCACTTGGGATTTCTTTCAGGAGGAATTTCGTAAAAAGTACATCAGTCAGAGGTTTATTGACCAGAAGAGAAAGGAATTCCTGGAATTAAAACAAGGTAATATGACGGATCGATGAGATTCTGCTTAAATTATCGGCAACTTAACAAGGTAACAGTAAAGAACAAGTATCCATTGCCTAGAATTGATGATCTGTTTGATCAATTGAAGGAGCTCTGTGTTTTCAAGATAGATTTGAGATCCGGATATTATCAGTTGTGAGTTAAAGAGTCAGATGTCTTGAAGACTGCTTTCCGGACTAGGTATGCTCATTATGAGTTCCTTGTGATGCCATTTGACTTGACTAATGCTCCTGCCATTTTCATGGACTTAATGAACCGAATTTTCAGACCGTACTTGGATAAGTTTGTAGTTTTGTTTATTGATGATATCTTGATTTATTCTCATGATGAGACTGAGCATGCAGAGCATTTGAGAACAGTTTTACAAATTCTGAAAGATAATCAGTTGTATGTCAAGTTCAACAAAAGTGAGTTCTGGTTACGAGAAGTTGGTTTTCTTGGACATATTGTTTCAGGTGAAGGTATTAAGGTTGATCCGAGCAAGATTTCAGCCATTGTTGATTGGAAGCCTCCTAGAAATGTATCAAAAGTTAGAAGTTTTCTTGGTCTTGCCGGATATTATAGGCGATTTGTAGAGGGATTTTCCATGATAGCTACCCCGCTGACAAGATTTCTGCGAAAGGATGTCAAGTTTGAATGGACTGAGAAGTGTCAACAGAGTTTTGACAAGTTAAAAGCATTGTTGACTAAAGCTCCTGTTTTAGTGCAACTAGAACCAGGTAAGGAGTTTGTGATTTACAGTGATGCGTCCATGAATGGACTTGGTTATGTACTTATGCAGGAAGGGAAGGTAATTGCTTATGCCTCTAGACAACTAAAGCCACATGAGAAGAACTATCCGACACATGATTTAGAGGTAGCTGCCATTGTTTTTGAGCTGAAGATTTGGAGACATCATTTGTACGGTGAGAAGTGCCACATATTCACTGATCACAAAAGTTTGAAATATTTGATGACTCAAAAAGATTTGAATTTGAGGCAAAGAAGATGGTTAGAGTTGATTAAAGATTATGAGCTAGTGATCGATTATCACCCAGGTAAGGCAAACGTTGTTGCTGATGCTTTGAGTAGGAAATCTTTATTTGCATTAAGAGCTTTGAACACTAGTCTAGCCTTATCAGATGATGGTTTTATCTTAGCTGAGTTGAGAGCTAAACCGATGTTTCTTGAAGAAATTTGTGAAGCTCAAAAAAATGACAGTGAGTTGTTAGCCAAAAGAGATCGGTCTTGAGTCGGATGTAGAGTCGATTTTCGGATCGATTCGGCGGTTGTTTGATGTTCCGAGACAGGTATGCATACCAAGAATGATGAGCTTATTCGAAAGATTTTACAGAAGCACATAGTAGTTCTTTGTCTATTCATCCGTAGTATAAAGATGTATAATGATTTAAAAAAAAATGTCTTGGTGGGTAGGAATGAAAAGGACATTTCGAGTTTGTTTTAGATGTTTGATCTGTCGGTAGTAAAGGCCGAACATCAGGTACCTTCAGGTTTATTGCAGCCTGTGCTAGTCCCTGAGTGGAAATGGGATCGAGTTACTATGGATTTTGTGACAGGATTGCCGTTTACACCGAGAAAGAAAGATGCAGTATAGGTTGTGATTGATAAGTTAACGAAGTCGGCTCATTTTATCCCAGTTCGCATGGATTATTCACTTGACAAGTTGGCTGAGTTGTATATGTCAGAGATAGTCAAACTACACAGGGTACCATTATCGATCATTTTAGACAAAGATCCAAGATTTACTTCACGGTTTTGGAAGAAATTACGAAGGCTTTGGGCACAAAGTTGAGTTTTAGTACTGACTTTCCACCCTCAAACCGACGGTCGATCGAGAGAGTTATTCAGTACTTGAAGATATGCTTAGATGTTGTGTCTTTGGAATTTCAAGGCGCTTGGGAAAAATATTTACCATTAGTAGAGTTTGCCTACAATAATAGTTATCGATCGAGTTTGAAGATGGCACCTTATGAAGCTTTGTATGGACGTAAATGCCGCACACCTTTATATTGGATGAGCTTAAAGAAAGCCGGATTCGAGGTTGATCTAGTTAAAAGAAAGAAGAAAAGTGAAAGTTATCGAAATTGTTTAAAAGCGACTTGAGATAGGCGAAGTCATATCTGATTTAAAAGAAAAGAGTTCGAATATCAAGTTGGTGACAAAGTTTTTTTGAAAGTATCCCGTGGAAGAAAGTTCTCGATTTGGCAAGAAAGGCAAACTAAGTCCATGTTTTATTGGACCGTTTGAAGTGATTGAGAGAGTCGGACCATTAGCATATTGGTTAGCTTTCCGATTGAGTTAGAAAGATTCAAAATGTATTTCATGTGTCTATGCTACGTCGTTATCATTCAGATCCGTCACATGTGATTTCTTAGACAAAGGTTGAGATTCAACCGGACATGACTTACTGGTGAAGAACCGGTAAAGATTCTAGCTCGAGAGGTAAAGCAATCAAGGAACAAAAGTATTGCACTTGTGAAAATACTATGGAATAGACATGGGGTAGACGAGGCTACATGGGAACCCAAGAGGCTATACAAAATAGTACCAAAATCTCTTCACAGTAAGATTTTGGACGAAAATCCCTAAAGGGGAGAAATGTAACATCCCGAAATAGGGCCTAAGCGGAGCAGTGGTTGCGAAACCACAAATCCGAGGTAGAATGTAACGGCCTAATTTTCAGTGGTGTCAAAATGGTGATTTGAGATCACTAAATCGGACAAATAAGATTGAACAAGATAGTAACTTAATACTTATGAGTCAAGTAAGAATTTAGAAGAATTTGTGAAATGGTGAAATTAGTGAATTAAAATAATTTATTAGGTCGACGGGTCAAAAGCGAGGTATCGAGACCTCGAATTTGAAAATCGAGCTATAAATATTTTTATAAATATTTATGAAGTGCCATTGAGTTAGTATTAAAGTTTCGTTAGAAAATTTTGATGTTTGGATAACTAATTAATTAAAAGGACTAAATCGAAAATAGCTCAAAATTTGTTAAATTGTGAGTAAATAGCTTAAGTATTTAAAAGATGGATTTAAAGAGCAATTAGACCCAAAGGTTAATGGCTGGACGGTTTGGGTATGAAATAAGCAAGAAAACAATGTGAACAAGGGACAAAATTGGAATTAGCATAAAAGTTAATAGTTAAAAAATGATGTAATTGAAAATCTAGACATTTCTTCATCTTTCTCAGCCGAAACGCCGTAGCAGGTCTCCTATGCTGGTTTTTCATATTTTTGCACCATGTAAGTTCAATTTTACTATTTCTTAGTAATTTTATGTTTTTGTGACTTTTACAATTAGGTCCAATCATCTAATTCATTAGTTTTTGATTTGGTGGGTGAAATTGGAAGTTACCCTGGCTGAGTAAGGGTAGTTTATGATGAATTATTATGAAATTGAAGTTCTAATTTCATATTAAGGTTGTTTTATTAAGTCATTTTGATAGAAAATGGTATTTAGGACCTAATTGTGAGCAAAATTGTGAATTAGATGTTGGTGTTGAAATTCAGAATATCAAAGGCTGTGAAATAGTTTATAATGATAAAATAAAAGTGTTAATTTAGAAAAAATTAGTTCAATTGATGGGTGAATTGAGCAGGGACTAAATTGTAAAAATTGTAAATTTTGGGGTAAAAGTGCAATTTCGAATTTTGAACAGCATAAATTGTGAAGTGAAATAGAAATAAAATAAATGCTAATGAGTAGAAATATTTTATATTATAGATCAAGAATCCAAAGAAGAACGAGGAAAAGAAAAAGTAAAGGACTAAATTGTAAGGTTTAGTCACATTTTGTATCAAGGTAAGTTTGCAGTAAATAAATGCAATATTCTTTTATTTTACATTATTATTGTCAATTTACAGCATTTATATATTATGTTATGAAAATATTTAAAGTCGAATTTAAGGTGAAGTGACAGAGGAAAAGTGTTAGAAAGCCGGTTGAACCCTAGGAATGTTAGGATATTAGGGTTGACAGACGAATGAAATGAGCCATGTAAGTCCATATTAGAAATATGGCTTTGGAGACAGGATTGAGCCATGTAAGTCCATATTATATATGGCATTGGAGACAGAATAATTCATGTAAGTCCATGTCAAAGACATGGCATTGGCGAGATATTGATAGAGCAGAACGACCTAGTATCCTTAGTATTCCGAGTGGTTCAACGGGTCAGGATACGAGTTAAATTACAGTGAATTAACAACAAAGGAAAAGTAGATTATACTTATGAAAAGGAAAGGTCGGTAAGAAAGAAGGTAAGGGAATAAAGAAGAAGATAGAAATTGAGAAGTAAAGAAATTTATGATGTTAGATGATATTATGCATAATTATCCATTATGTTGAATGTTGTGATTTATTTGCTTGTAAGCTTACTAAGCCTAGTGCTTAATCTCTTTATTTTCTTCTTCTTATAGTACTTATCTAGTCACTCGGGATCGAAGGAAATGTCGGAGGCCGATCACACTATCAAAAAATAACTCGGTATAACTAGGCGTTTTGTTTTGGGTATGGCATGTATAGAAACTTAGCTACTTTTGGTATAATATGAATAATGAATGATGTGTAAATACTTGCTAGTGATTAGCTAAGAAAATAGCTGATGATATACATGTTTATTAATATGTATGATTGAATGATGATTATCACATGAAAATTATGAAAATGTGAAAGTAACCTAAAAACAGATTCAAGTAATGAAATGATGTAACTTTGAAAAATCACTAAAATTGTAGAAACATAGTTTGAAGATGAATAATATATAAAATTAAAGCTTATTATGTATATTTTCTTATGGAATAAGCAAAACAGGTAAAAGTATTATATTTTATGATATATCTGAGTTTTAGTGAAACAGGTCGAGCGATTTCTGGATCCCTGTTTCAACTTTGTAAATTCACCATAAATTGTACAAAACTAATTAGAAGGTATAATTTATATGGTTAGAATTCGTGTTGAATCTAGTTTTGAGAGAAACAAACGACTTAGTCATATGAATTTTGTACAGGAAGAAAAATGGTTCGTAGTAAGAAGAGGTCAGGCAGTCGAGTTTTGAAACAGGGAAACTTTAACTAATAAACTGTACTAATTGGCTAAGTCAAAATTCTAGAAAAAATTAGTAGATATATATATGAGTCTAGTTTCATGAACGGATCTTAATTTGAGTTTTGAAACTCGAGAAATGAATTTTAAGTAACCATGACGCAGAAAAAAGCAGTTTATTCCGAAAATTAAAATAAGTGATTTAGAGTTGTTTAAAAGGTAAGATAAGTTTAGTAACACCTCAAGCTTGACTCCGGTGATGGTTTCGGGCGTGGGGGCGTTACACACCTCCTCTTTTCCGGTTTCCTACCTGGTGCACAGCTTCCATTCACTTTAACCTATAATGAAATTATCTTTTAAAACACTAAGTAAGTTTTTCTGGATCAACAATATAAAATGTTTTGAACGCTTTGATGTGGCATGTCGGATCCAGCCATAAGTCTGGGTCGGGTTTTGGGGTGTTACACATATGGCCGCGAGTCACACACGGTTGAGATACACGCCCATGTGCCTACCCATGTAGACAAAATAAGGCCATTTCCAAGCCTTATTTCTCACCTAAACTTTGCCTTGTACGTACATTAATACTTGCATACATATACCAACCAATTCAAGATGTTAAAACCAAGCCAACATTAACATTATATTTGATAAATCATCACATGTATTCAAACTTAAATTTTGAAAGACATATATGTTTACCATAATTCAATCAAATCATACCAAGCACACATATTTTAACCATATTATAACCTCAAGTATATATTCACTAAATATATCATTATTAGCCATTCCAATGGCTAGATTACAAACAACCATTTACATGAAAACATTTACCAAGTTAGCCTATACATGTCATTGTACCAAAATAAGTTTGCTATTTATACCAAACGTGCTGAAGGATAGTGTGATGATGTTCCGATCGATTCCAACCTTTACGAGCTTTCGAGTACTATAAAATAGAGAAAAGAAAAAAATGTAAGCATTTAATGCTTAGTAAGTTCGCATAACAAGAATTTAACTTACCATACATTTACATTTAAGGTAAGCATATAAGATGCTTCCAAGCAATTTGGCTAATTGTAATAGCCCGATTTTGGGCCTCGAAACAGTGGTTCCGAAACCACTATTTCAGGGTCGAAGAAATTATTTTTAATATTATTTTATGTGTTATAGCATGATTATATGAGTGCATAAAAATTTTGGTGAATTAATTTTAGCGATTGTGAGCTTAATTTTGAAAAATGACTAAATCGCATAAAGGGAAAAATTTGTGATTTGCTAGCTAAATATGTTAAATTGCTAGAGAACCATAATTGGGGGTTTTTAAAGTGCAAATAGACCCCTTTCACAAGCTTGGCCGACCATAAAGACAAATAGGAGTTGAAAAGTCAAAGTTAGGTGTCTTTTTTTGGTAAGAAATAAAACAAAAAGAAAAAGTTGTCATCCTTTCATCTTTTTTTTCTTCTTCCACAAAAAATGGCAGCAAGGAGGGGCTTGAAAAACTCAAAATATCAGCCACTTATATTCTTTTAAAGTAAGTGATTTAGATGCCTATTTTTGATAATTTTTGTACTTTTGGAACCCTTGTAGCATGAACTAGCTAATGGGGGGACTATTTTGTAAAATGGTTGATAGTCTAGGGATTTACCATGAAAGGATTTATGTTGTTTTCTGAATTTTTATGGAAGAAAATGAGTCTTGGGTGTCTTATAAACAACTTTTGTGAAAGGTGTTAGCATGAAAACACCTAAAAAGACTATATTGCATAAGTTGTAAAATAGATGTTATGTATGTGAAATAGTGGGAAATTGGAGTTTCTATAAGAGTAAAAAGGGTTCGGATAAGCTTAAGATGTGAAGAAATTTGATAAAAATCAATTTTCAGACCTAGGGGTAAAATGGTCATTTTGCAAAAGTCTAGGGGCAAAATGGTCATTTTGCCCAAATATAGGTTATTGAATACCTAGATTGATAAAGTGATTAAATTTGTGAACTTTTGTTATTTTAGATCAAGAAAATCGAGATTTGGGCTTAAATCGAGAAAGTGTGTGGTTAAAGACAAAAAGAAAATAATTAGCCGAAATTACATTTGAGGTAAGCCCGTGTGATTAAATGACTGTGATATTTATGCCATTGTTATTATACTTGAAAATCTATCTTGTCATGATTGTATTAAAGTTTAGGTTGATGATATTGTATATGAAAAAGTGATTGAATGCTTGGAGATTTGATGGAATATGATATTCCATTGAAACGAGTAAGTTGTATGTAAATAAGACAACTATATTGTTATTATATGTGTTTAAACTTGGTTGTGGAAATGATTATGTTTGATGAATATTGAGATAGTAGAATTCCCGTTTGAACCCTAAGAAACAATTCGGATATTCATGCCATGACATTCGGGTTATTTGTGAGCCAATGTAAGACCATGTTTGGGACATGGAATCGGCATTGAGATGAGAGCTAGTGTAAGACATGTCTGGTACATGCATCGGCCTCGAGTTGTAAGCCAGTGTAAGACATGTCTGGGACATGTATTGGCTACGAGATGTGTCAGTGTAAGACCATGCCTGGGACATGGCATCGGCACGGATGTGTGAGAGCTAGGGTAAGACCATGTTTGGGACATGGCGTCAGCCTCGATTTCGATAGTCAGTGTAAGACCATGTCTGGGACATGACATCGACTTAATGGATGAGCTAGTGTAAGACCATGTTTGGGACATGACATCGGCATTATACCCTATGTTTGAGGCTTAGTGAATATCCGATAGCTTTCCGAATGGTTCAACGGTGAGAGTTATGGTTTAAGCTAAATGAGAAAAGGTTATGACCATATTGTGAGTGGTACAGGTACTTACATGAAATTGATGGGATGTGAATTCAATTCATGTTATATGATTAGTAAGAAATGAAAATGAGCATGTTGAGTAATACAGGTATGTATGCCAAGCTCATGAGAAATGATTTCAGTTTACAATACACCTTTAGTGAAGATGTAAATAGGTAATTCATGCTTATGAGAATGATTTTGTGATGACCTTGTGATTATAGGTCTATACTTATGATGTATGAATATGTAACCTTACCAATGTGGTGAAAGTGAATTAATATGGTGTGATAAACTAGTATCGTTAATTTACACTAAAATAGTTTTGGATAGTAGCCATAGTCCACATTTGAAAATCCACAAAAAATTGTGGAAATTGATTTAGAGGCTGAATAAAATATGAAATTAAATCCTAATGAGTCTAATTTCACATAGAAGAAATGGAGTAAGTAAAAGAGTTTCATATTATGAAATATTTAAATTGTTGTGAGACAGAGTTAGAATGACTTCGAAAATCCCCTATTTTGATTTGAAAAAATCATTGAAAATTGTACAAAAATATTTATGACTTATAATTTATATTATTATAATTCTTAATGAGTAATTTTCAAGATAAATAGACGATAACATCATCTAAGTCCCGTATTATGAGATAATTAATTTTTAGTACAGAGGGGTTAGAACTGTCAGACATCGAAAAAGGGTAACTTTAAGGAATAAAATATACTAATTGGCTGAACCAAAAATTCTAAAAATTTTATGGTAAGAAGATATGTGAGTCTAGTTTCAGGAAAAATTAGCATAACTTAATTTGGAGTTCTGTAGCTCCAGATATAAATAATTTAGTGAATCTGACTTGAGAAAATAGTTTGACTGGAACATGAGTAAAAAATGCGAATAGGGTTGTATTACCATCAAAAGAAAATTGATAAATTGCTTATTATTTTCATACAGTCTTGCTAAGCTATAAAGCTTACTCCCTTCCTTTCCTTTCCTTTAGTGTTTTCAGGTTAGCTCGGAGTTGGAGTCGTCGGAGGCAGCATCACACTATCAAGTCGCTACTTTTGGAATAATGAAGTATATATTAGAAATTTCAAGTGAGTGGCTTGTATAGAGATGTAGTTGATTGACATGTATTATTTTTCTTTGGCCAAATGTATTGGTTTAAATTGAGTTTTATGTATATGGCCATGAGATGTGGCTCATATTGATTATGGCTTGTAAGCCTAGCTATTTATGTCATGTCTAATTTTTATAATGTGATTATGTTTGTTTGCCATGCATGGTTAGTAATATGACATGTGTGTTGGATGTATGCTCTATGACCAATTGAGGTGGTCATAGCCATGTAGTAATTGCACGTTATATACACAACGTGATAATGATTGAACATTAGTGCTTGATGGATAAGTTGGTAACCGTAGTATAATGGTAAAAGTGATAATCAAAATGACAAGTCTTATGAATGTGAAATAAGGAATCTAGACTTGGCATTGCATGAGTATATGCATTACTTGTAAGAGGACATGTTAATGTTAAGGATATATCTTAATAAAGAATGTTTAATCATTAAAATGATGCCATGATTTGCGATTTTGATGTACATAAGGTTGTAAGAGATTATGGGTAACATGAAAGCTTGGAAAATAGCCGAAGTGTTGGCTATATGGGCTGAGACACGGCCGTGTGTCTCAACCGTGTTAGGGACACAGCCTGGAGACACGGGCGTGTGGCCCGGCCGTGTGGTTCGATGTACATGCTGATGTCATAAACAGAGAGTTACATGGTCTGAGGACACGGGCGTGCCAAAGGTACACAGGCATGTCCCTATGTCCACACAGGCGTGTGACCTTGTTTTGTGGGAAAATTTCCTAAGTTTTCTTGAAACTTTTAAAAGTTCTCGGTTTAGTCCCGAATCAATTCCGATGAATGTTTTGGGCTTCGTAGACCCAAATAAGGGATGACATGCATGTGTTTGAAAGGTTTTGAATTAAAAGAGATTTTATGGCCCGATTTTTGCATGAATGTATATGTTTAAGTCCAGTAATGTCTCGTACCCTGTTCTGGCATTGGACATGGGTAAGGGGTGTTACACTAATAGCCTAAAACACACAACTTCATCAAACATGTTAGTCATTATTCCACATAAATTTCAAGAATCAAAGATGAGCTCATCATAGTATAACTTTCATATACATATGCTTTTCATATCATATTTCCATTTAACATGTACATTTCCATACACATATATCTTTCATCCCATAAATTTGTCAAATATCATCACTTTCATGTATTTCAGGTATAAACGGGTAATAATTCATTTTGAACTCATATTTTCTCATGTTAGGATTTTTCCCGTTGAATTATTGAAAATATCGATAGATACATAGGTAGTACAAACAAGGTGTACAAAACTGTAATCTATCAAATCATATTCTGGGGTACCCATTAGGGCACATAATTAGGAAACACTCTCTCGAGCCATATAATAGGATGCTCATGTAAGCCATGTAACATGAAGCTTATCCAGGCTAAATCAAGAAACTCATAAGAGTTTAGAATAGGAAGCTCATTGAGCTTAACAAGTAACTCTGAAAAGCTATTATTAGGGAACTCTGGATAGCCATATAATAGGATGTTCAAGCGAGCCATATTAGAAAGCTCAAGAAGAGCCTAGATTAGAACGCTCATAAAGAGCTGTGTTTGTGTCCACAATATATGCAGGATCACAACCGATCATATAACAGGATGCTCACAAAGATTTGCGGTATGTTCGCAACACATGCAGGATCAATACCGATCAGGATACTCGCAGGAACCATGTAACGGGAAACTCGAGAGGGCTTATAACAGGATGCTCTTTCAAGTTAAGGTGTATCTACAACATATGCAAGACCACAACCAATCAGGAAGACTTGTATCCATCAAATTCCATCTATTTAAGAGGGACTTATTATTTATCGGGCATAATCGGACATGTGATCAATTTCATATATAATGCATTCATACAATTCACATATACCACACTCAAATCAAACATATATAATACACACAATTTAGTTACACGAACTTACCTAGATAAACGTTCGTATACAAAGATCTACTAATCTGATACTTTTTGTTTTCCTCGATCCAGCTCTGTACTAGGTCTATCCGGATCTATATAAATGAATTTAACATTAATTTAATCCATTTCATACTCAATTTAATTCAAATCAAACCCTAGGAAAAATTACCATTTGTGCAATTTCATCTTTATTCCAAGTCTAATCGATTTTTACATATAACATTTACAGCACATATATTTCATAAAAATCAGAAATTTTCCATGGATTTTTCATCTTTA
Organism: Gossypium arboreum; assembly: GCF_025698485.1. NCBI lineage: Eukaryota > Viridiplantae > Streptophyta > Magnoliopsida > Malvales > Malvaceae > Gossypium > Gossypium arboreum. The sequence continues at coordinate 8,706,039 of NC_069081.1, forward strand.
CAATTTAGTTCCTAAATCATAAGTTCATGAAAATTCACTTTACAAAAGTTGTTTATCTATCAACAATCTTTCATTTTCTATTATAAATTTCAAAATTTCAGCATATTCATCCACGGAAAAATTTCAATACTTTAATATCTTTTCAAATTAATTCCCAAAATAGATAGATTAGGTTATTCCGATCTCAAAAATATAAAAATTACTAAAAATGGGACATGATTACTTGCCTAATTAAGCTTGCTTGATTTTCTTTCTCTTTCTTAGGGTTTTCATAAAATTTGGAGAAGAAGATGATATAAAATGATTATATTTGATATTTATTTTATGTATCATCTTTTATTTATTTAAATTTCCAATTTAGTCCTTTTTTCTAATTTTCCATGGATGAATCATCAAAATATCTATTAAATTTTTTAATGGTCTAATTACTATATAAGGACCTCAAGTTTTGAATTCCATAACTATTTGATACTTATAGCTACTATAACTCAACTTTTGTATTTTATGTAATTTGGTCCTTTCTATTATTAAACATGAAATCGATAAAATTTTCTTATCAAATTTTTCATAAGTCTTTCCTATCATGATGCAGACCATGCAATAATTTTAAAATAAATTTTCTTTTTGACTCGGATTTATGGTCCCGAAACTATTGTTTCGATTTCATTGAAAACGGGCTGTTACATAGGGACTGCAAACCCTAGTGTATTTAACTAGGGTTGTCGCCCTGTCCCCCTAATCCTAGTTAGACTAGGATTATGTTTTTCTATTGAAATAGACTTCTAATAATTCAACAAGGGTTTCATTTCTTCTCCCTATAAATATATGGAAACGGTAAGGCTAAATACAGAACTTTGAGATATTGTTATTCTACCCGAAAATAGTGAGAATTTATTTTCTAAGTATAAATTCTATATTCTAGAATACAATTCTACTGGTTTTTATTAAAGAGAGATTTTCTTTTCCACTAAAAGTAAAGTAAATGATTTCTGGTTCTGTGCTTGATTTGAATTTGTTCAAGCCTACAATCAAAGTAGCTTGTGGTACAGGAATAACAAAGAAGGTCATTCAGTTGAAAGCCAAGAACGATAAGGATCCGTTTGGTCGAAAACACAGGTGTGATTTTTGTAAAGCTTTTATTGATATAAATATCACAAATCGGCTTGATTTTCAAAAATTAAATTTTTCGCTGTGCAAGAAAACTATTTTCAAATAAAATTTTTTCAAATATTCATATTAACCAAGAAAGAATAACTATACTTGTGAAAGATGATACCTTAAGTTTGCTTAAGGAAATTGATATTCCACAATGTGAATCTTGCTTCGAAGGTAAGATGACTAAGTGATCTTTTAATGCAAAAGGAATGAGGGTTGTCAATGTAACAACCCATTTTTCAGTGAAATCGGAACAGTGGTTTTGAGACCACAAATCTGATCCGAAAATAAATTTTATTTTTATTTTATTTCGAGGTCTGTAATATGTTAGAAAGGTCATGTGAAAATTTTGATAAGAAAATTTTATTGATTATGTGCTTAATTACGAGAAGGACTATATCGCATAAAATGCAAAAGTTGAATTCTAGTAGCTACAAGGATTAAATAGCTATGGAATTCAAAACTTAAGATCCTCATATGGTAATTCGACCATTAAAGAAAAGTATGTAGATATTTTGGTGACTCATCCATGGAAATTTAGAAAAAGGGCAAGGACTAAATTAGAATTTGAAATAATTTAATTAATTAAAAAGATGATAAAAGATATCATCTTAATTTTTATGTCATATTCAACCTAAGAAACCCTAAGAGAGAGAGAGAGAAGAAACTTTCATGGCTTAATTGGGTAAGTTTACTTGTCCCGTTTTTAGTAATTTTGATATTTTTGAAACTAGGATAGCTTAATCTATCTATTTGAGGGATCAATTTGAAACTTTCATGGCTTAATTGGGTAAGTTTCCTCGTCCCGTTTTTAGTAATTTTGATATTTTTGAAACTGAGATAGCTTAATCTATCTATTTGAGGGATCAATTTGAAGAGTTATCAAAGAATAAAAATTGGGTCATCGATAAATATGCTGAAAATTCAAAATTTATGGTAGAAAATGAAAGGTTGTTGATGAAAACATGATTTGGGCACTAAAGTGTAAAATTGATGAAAATTCTGAAATTTATAAAAAATATGTGCTTTAAATTTTATATTAAAATTTTGGTTAGGCTTGGAATAGGGAGTAAATTGCATAAAGTTTATTTTCTGAGCCTAGGGACTTAATTTGAATTTATGAAAAAGTTAGGGGCAAAATGGTAATTTTTCCTAGGATATAAATTGAGTCCAAATGAATATGAAATGTGAGAAATTCATGATTAAAGTTATTTATATAGATCTGGACAACTGAAATTCGAGGTTAAATCGAGGAAAAGAAAAACGTTTCGGAATAGTAGATTTTATACGTGAAGCAGTGTCGAGGTAAGTTTGTGTAACTTAATCGAGCATGTAAATATGTTAACTTGAATGTTATGAGTGTATGCAGTATGATTTATAATTATGTGAATGTTATAAATGTGTGAATGAATATATGTTCGAAAATGTTGGAAAAAGGGGTAAAGTCTCGTTTGAATATTGAATTTCGGTGGATAAATGTGATTGCCTTATAAAATGATGTGTTGCATTTGTTGCTTACGAGATTTAGCTCGGACGAGTAATCTTATTAATCTCATTATAGAAAGGATTTAGCTCGGACGGGTAATCCTGATATAATTCCTCTCGAGCATATTTAGGATTTAGCCTAGACTAGTAATCTTGTAATACGATATGTGGCTCGAGAGTGTGTTCTTGATTAAATTCCCTAATGGGTACTCTTGAATAAGAATTGACAGGTTATTAAATTGTACACCTTGAGTGTACTACTCGAGTATCCATCAAAAAGTTAATGATTCAACGGGCAAAACTCTTGGAATGATGAGAGAATTATAAGATCAAATGATAATGTCTTGAAAGAATATTGCATGATGAGCTCATCTATGTTTACTTGATGTATATGAAAATTTTGTGACTAACATGTTTGGTTGAATGCATGTGTTTAGGCAATTTTTCCAAGTTGATGGAAAACATGATTTTGTATGCTTAGATTTAATAAACGGGATTGGTAAGTTTAGTTTCTGTTATACGAACTTACTAAGCATATAATGCTTACTCCGTTTTATTTTCCCTTGTTTTATAGTGCTCGGAAGCTCGCGAAGGTTGGAGGTCATTGGAGCATCATCACACTAACCACTAGCTTATTTTGGATATATATAGAAAAAAAATCATTTTGGTATAATGGCATGTATAGGCTAACTTGGCCATAGATGGCTTGAATATGTAGTTTGTAATCTAGCCATTGGAATGACTAGTAATGGTTGTTTTGATATACTTGTAATGTCATACTATGGTAGCTAGATACATGTTAAATGGTTGTTCAAGTTATGCCTATCATATGAAATATACCAAGGTAAGATTATAAACATGTATGCATGTAATGATATACCATGTTGAATGATAGAGTTTGCTTAATTTGAATGCTTGAATTGGTTAGCAATTGGATGTGAGTTTAAGTATAGGTCATTGGTGTGATTTTGGGTGAGAAATGAAGATAGAAATGGCTTTATTTTGTCCACACTGGTAGACACACGGGCGTGTGTCTATACCGTGTGTGACAGACGGCCTGGTATATAGGCGTTTGATTAGGCCGTGTGTCCCCTGCACCTTAAACTCGAAAAAAATGCTCAAAATTGAGCACACGGGCAGAGACACGGGCATGTGTCTCAGTTGTGTGTGCTACATGGCCTAGAACACAAGCATGTGTCTTGACCATGTGAAACCTGCACTTAATTTCGAAAGAATTTAATTAACCACATGGCCTAGCACACAGGTGCGTGGCATGGTCGTGTACACAAGTCAGAGAGTTACACGGGGTCGAACATGACCTGTAGTACGGGCGTGTCCCTTGGACCACACGGGCGTGTGAGCCCTGCACTTTGGAAATTTTTTTAGATATCGCTAATATTTCTTAGGGTTTCCGATTAAGTCCCGATTCAATTTTAATGCCCATATTGGGCCACGAGGGTCTATTTCAGGGACGATATGAATAATCTCGGTTAGTGAATAGTAAATTACATGAATTATCTAAAAAATATTCTAAAAATTTTGATAATGCTCCTTAACTTTGTTCCGGCGACGGATACGGGTTAGGGGTGTTACAGTCAAACTCTTAGAGCTTATGCACACTCATATATGTGGCCCCAAGAACGTCAATGTGCAAGGTGATTACAATTATTACATAACCTTTATAAATGACTATTCCAGATATGAATATGTATACCTAAAGCACCGTAAAAGTGAAACTTTTGATAAATCAAAAGAGTTTCATGCAGAAGTGGAGAAACAAGTAGGTTTACCCATAAAGATAATTTAGTTTAATCAAGGTGAGGAATACTTATCGGATAAGTTCTTAGGTTACCTCGTAGAGAATGGAATATTATCCCAATTAACCGCGCTAGGAATTACACAACAAAAATGACATGGCAGAGAAAAGGAATCGAACCTTGTTGGACATAGTTTAATTGATGTTAAGTTATTCATAGCTTCAAGTCTCTTTTCGGAGATATTTTTTACAAATGACTTGCTACATTTTGAATGATGTACCAAATAAGTTCATACCTAAAACTCCATACTAATTATGGAATGGCATGAAGCCAAGTCTAAATCATTTAAGGATTTGCCGATGGCCAGCCCACGTGTTGGATAAAGATATGAGGAAATTGGATTCACAGTAGAGTTGTGTATGTTTGTGAGTTATCCAAAAGGAATAAAGGGTGGTTTGTTTTATAACTCAAAAGAGCAAATACTGATAGTGTCCACTCATGCTACCTTCATTGAAGAGAGTTACATGAACGACTTTAAATCTTGAAGTAAAAAAGTACTTGAGGAACTTTTGGGAAGTACATAAATCCTTGGTCTCGGATCAAACTCTTAATAATAGATTTACAAACAATCATCAACATAAGGAGCTTCGTTGTAGTGAGAGGGTTTCTCGTAAGCCCGAGTTCTTCTAGTCTGGCAGAAGTGTTTTAAACATTGAGTTTTCTGAACAGGAAGATGATGACCAACCTACATTTAAAAAACGATGCAGAGTGTTGATTCCAAGCTTCGGGAAATAGCTATAAAAGCTAAGATGAATTCTATGAAATCCAGCTAAGTGATATACAAGAAGAAAAGAAATGCGAATGGAAAAGTGGAAACTTATAAGGCTAGACTTGTATCAATTACGAAGAAGCCTTCTTTTTGGTTGCCATACTCAACTCAATCTGCATATTGTTATCCATTACGGTGACTCTTAATTATGGATCTGTCAAATGGATACCAAGACAATGTTCTTGAATGACTATCTTGAAGAGAGCACCTATATGATGCAACCCACCCTATATATAACTAAAGGAAATTAGCATAAAATTTACAAATTGCTTAGATTTCATATATGGACTTAAGTGAGCATCCCACTCATGGAATCAAATATTTGATTAAAACTTTTGAATTTGAGCAAAATATTGATAAACCTTCTATTTATAAACGTATTAAGGATGGAAATGTGGTCTTTCTTATTGTATATGTCGATGACATTCTACTCATTGGAAATGATTTAAGAACATTGTCATCGGTTAAATTGTGATTAACCCAACAGTTTAGCATGAAAGACTTAAGAAAAGCTATCTTTGTTCTAAGCATTTGAATCGTAAGGGATAGAAAGAATAAAGTGATAGCATTATCACTAAGAATATACATAGACAAGATATTGAAAAGTTATGCAATAACCGATTCAAAATTTAGTCATTATACTATAGTGGAATAACTTCACGACTAAAGAAGTTTATAATTAATAGGCGAAAAGTTGGACATTGATTATAAATTATTTGAGCCCTTATTATGTATGTACAATTGGTCCCCCCACTAGCTCGTTGAAACAAAAAATGAATTGCATGTGGAAGAAAATGAATACAAATGAATAGAAATGATAAAGTCAGAGAAATAGGTCACATTAAGAAATTAATTTGTTTTCTCACCAGGTATAGAAATGACTTGAGAAAATAATTGAAGGTTTTGAATGATTATTTAATTAATTATAATTAAATAATTAAAGTTAAAAAATGAAATTAAATTAATTTTCCATTATGAATCCTTTGAATAATGAAATTAAATATATTTCCTCATAAAATATTTTACAATAAAGTTGTTATAATTTTAATGGAATTAGAATTGAGTTGACATAATTATTTAATTGGGTAATTAATTTATTTAATTAAATTAATTAATTAATTAATATTTATTTTTGAAAATAGAAAATAAACATTAGGTTTGATTAATTTATAAAATGCTAGGTTAAAAGTTTAGGAAACTCATATAATTGAACCCAATACATGATAGGCCAAATTTGTCCCGTATAACATGTGAGCAGCAGCAACCCAAAGGGAATTTAAGAGAGTGGTTGCCTCCTCTCTCTTAGTTAGATTAAGGGAGTGTTTTCTATTAAAATAATTGTTGAGTATGACTCCTATTTCAGTCAAATTTGAGAAATAATATTCCAGTTAAATTCTGTTTATTTGTTTCAATCAAACACTGATTAGTCTAGATTATTTTATTATTATTTGACCTATGAATTTAGCCTATAAATAGACTTTTTTACAACTTTAGAAAATACATCCATTAGAGATTAAAACTCATAACACTTTTGGAGAATATTTGTGTTTATGTTTTGAAGGTTCTTTGTTTTTTGGGGTTTCGGGGTTTAGTTTTTATCTCCATCTTTGTACTCTTCGTTCTTTTTCCATTATGGTAAAATTATCTTTACCCGTGGTTTTTTATCCTCTTTGGAAGGGTTTTTCCACGTTAAATTTGTGTGTTTAATTTCTCAATTTCTTCCGCTATTTTTACTTGTTTGTTGCTTAATTAGGTCGATCGCCAACAGTAACATTATTTGTTTAAGCCTTATTCAACCAAGATTCTTCTATTTCTCCCTATAAATAGATAGCACCGATTAACTTAAAAAACACATTTATTGGTTATTGATTTATCATTATTCTACCAAAAAAATAGTGATAATTTATTCACTTAAAATAAATTATATTTTCTGGGAATTACGATTTTTATTAGTTTCTTGAGAGAATTATTTTCCTACTGAAAGTAATAATAATTTCTTGTTCTGTGTTTGGTTCATGTTTCTCGAGCCCACACTCAACCTAAATCCATCTTGCACAATGTACAGGTACTTTTCAGTAAAACGATTATTGCTATAAATATCACAAATCGGTTCATTTTTTAAAATTTTTAAACTTCTGCTATAACTATAAATCGTTATGATGGATTTTGACAAACCACATTTTTAAGTGGGACTGTGTGCATTAAATCAAATAAAATTATGAAAAATTTTGAAAAACCACATTTTTAAGTGGAATTGAAAAAAGGAAATTGAGCTACTAAGATCCCCTTTTGAAATTACTTATAGATTATGAAATTCTTTGATATATTTACCCAAATAAATAAGCTCATTTTTAGAAATTTAAAAATCTTAATAAAAATAAAATCCCTCCTATAAATCCCTCACCCAAAACACACTTTTAAATACCTATGCAAGTTGAGAAGTAAATGATGACAAAGACTCTTCACTAACAAATGATCCATTAGAATGACTGACCGGCATTACGCCTGTGCGTATAAAACAAAAAATTTATAAAATAATTTTTATAGCACGGTTTTACTACAAGCATGTAGGTCAGTTGTAATATTTGTAGTGTTACAATGGAACACCAAAGTATTCCAAGGATCGAACCCAAAGGAGTTGGTGACTTAGTGATCTGCCACAAATTATTGACCGCCGCCGGACGTACTAACGTCTAGAGTGTGAATATTATAGCAAAAGATATATATAAATGATAAGGTATCTACAAGTATACGGGTCGGGTTGTAATATAGTTACAACGAAGTAGGTAAGTATTTTGAGGATCGTACCCAAAGGAGGCTAGTACTAGCTCAATTTCAACCTAAACACCAAAAGATCTAATTAGTACTTGAAATAGGTTATATTATGAAAATATAAGTAATAGAGATTTTTGGGGGTTTTTTATAATAATGAAAATATGACAAGTAATTAAGTATCGAGAAATTGAAAAGTGAAATTAATCAAATCTGATTATGGGTGATTAGCTCGCTTCAGTAATCTTCATCAACTGCTGCTTCAAGTTCCTCCTCAATCAACTAGTTGATATCCTAGCAGGATCTTTTGATACATCCGCTAGAATAACAAGTTAGCAAGGACTACTTATCTTCCGACCTCACAGTCCATACCGGTTTGGGGTGAAGGTGTTCACGGATAGGCCATATAATTTTAGGTTAATTTCCACCTTGATAACTTCCTAAGGTTATCAAGCCTAGGTTTTAGGTTCTTCCTTTCCCAAACAGCTGATCCGTTGAGTAACCCTACAAAATAGTTAATAGATTATATCTCCACTTGTTAATCCCCTATAAAAAGATTAGTTCCTCATGGTTGTCGTAAACAATATAAAGTTGATATAAAGCATAAACATGATAATTGAATCGAAAGTATAAAGTTTAAGAAAAAGCCTGATTTGTATTACAAAGAAGAATAAATCTAAAAAGTTTAATCGTATCCACAAGCCATATTTCCCAAGGTAAAACAAAGAACAAGCTAAAATAAATCTAAAACCTAAGAAAAGAGAAATACTAAACTAAAAATAAAAAAGTGAGATTCTAAGCTAAGTAATCAGTGTTTATAACATGTGCCAAATGAGCCTAATTAGAGATTTGAGGTGATCGTCGTCCTTAACCCTACGTTAATTAACATTCCTGAACTTTAAGTTGGATTGTGCAGACCAAAATGCCCCTTAGCTCGTATTAATTCTCGTCTAGAGTCAATGTTATGACACATCAGGACCTGTATCGAGACATAAAATTCAGTATACTTTTCTTTAAGGTATCTTCAGGGGTATGTCACGACACCCTTAGGCTATGTCGTGACATCAAAGGCAGTCTTAGAATTCTTCTATTCTGTTTTCTATGCTGCGACATCGAATCCTTCGTGTTGCGACATAGTGACCAATATCGGTTTAGCACGCCTTCTAATGGTCTCCTGTATACTCATAAAGTTAACCTTTAGACCTCATTCGGCCCCTAAGTTCATTAAAAGACTCAATTTTCACATTTTATTGAATTTAATTAAACTTACTAAAACATAATTAAAATCTAATGATAATGCTTATTTTCAAGCTCTTAAAGTGAAAAAATTAGTTTAATTGCTACACCTAATTATGACAGATCAATTATATTATTACTTACATCACTTTTTACACATAATTTTAGCTTTTTAATAGTAAATCAAATTATCTTAGTATATATTTGTGTTTTCATACTTGAAGTAATGATGTATGCTTTTTAGTAGTTTTATTACATTTTAGATATATAAATATGGTTACATGTTTGTAACACCCTTTACCCGTATCCGATGCCGGGACAGGGTTCGAGGTGTCTGGGCCACAAAATTTTTTCCCAAAATTAAAACATCTCAAACACATGCATTTCATCCCTTATACAGGCTTTTGAAGCCTATAACATACATCGGGGAGGTTCGGGACTAAACCGAGAACTTTGAAATCTTTGGGCAACTTAACCAATTTTCTTGCTTTGGAGAGTCACATCCCCGTGTGGGTTGGGCCATGTGGTCACACACGCCCATGTGGCTTCGGACACGCTCGTGTCCTCAGCCCGTGTAACTCTCTGTTTATGACATCAACCAAACAAATTGATCCACATGGTCAAGCCACACACCCGTGTGCTTGACTGTGTCCTCCACACAGCTGAGACACATGGTTGTGTCTCTGCCCATGTGGTCAACACTTAGGTTATTTTCTAAGCCTTATGTTGTCCTTAATTCTTTCTCATCCTTTACACAGCATGGACCTAAGTTATTGCAACCAATTATACTCACACGTCATACATTAACCCATAGCAGGAATAATTAGGCCTGCAAGCCATAACCATAATAAGCCACATCTCATGGCTATATACAATCGATCAATATAAACTGATACATTTGGCTAATCATAACAACGACTAATATAAAAACTAGTCCTTATACATGCCACTCACTTGAAAGTGTTTAATACACGTATGACAATACTCTAGAGTCGATAGCTTGCTAGTGTGATGCTACCTCCGACAATCTCCAACCCCGAGCTGACCTGACAAAACTAAAAGAAATGGGAAAGGAGGTAGTAAGCTTTATGCTTAGTAAGCTCGCATGAAAATAATAAGCACTGTGATAACATGCTATTTTTATATTCTTTCTATTTATTCAAATTCCAGCTAAGCAGTTTTCTTGAGTCATAGTCATTAAATTATTTATATCCAGAGTTACAAGACTCCAAATCAAGATACATTAATTTTCTCAGAAACTAGACTCATATCTCTTCTTACCATAAAATTTTCAGAATTTTTGGTCAATCCAATAAATTCATTTTATTAATCAAATTATCCCATGTTTCACTGTTTGACAACTTCTACCTTTCTTCACTAAAATTTATTTATCTCATAGTACGAGACTCAGATAATGTTCTTGTCTCTTTTTCATGAAAGTATACTCACTAAGGATTTTATTCATATGACTCATAACTCACAATTATTTTTGTAAAATTTCTAGTGATTTTCCAAAGTCAGAACAGGGGATTCCGAACTCATTCTGACTCTGTCTCACAAAAATTCATATATCTCGTAATAAAAAATTCTTTTTCTTACACCGTTTTCTTTATCTGAAACTAGACTCATTAAGCTTTAATTTCATATATTAATCAGCCTCTAATTCAACTTCCACCATTTATGGTGATATTTGAAATTCGGGCTACTGCTGCTGTCAAAAACTATCTTAGTACAACATAATGATAATCATCCCAAGTTTGTCATAGAAATTATTCTTATAATTATCACTCATTCATTTGAACTCTCATCACAAGTCCATTTCATTTCACATGTCAAACACATGCTTATGGGTTTCGAGTATGTACCTGTGCTATCTCTTAGCATAACCACTCATCCAAATAGGACAATCATATGCATCATACTAGTATCAACTAAGCATAAATGAGTTTATCATGCTGTTTTTCTTTATATCACTATGTATGTCATTACTGCTGAATTATTAAATTTCTGATAGACCTTTCCTTTTCCAGTTGTACACTCGAGGTGTACGTTTCTTTTTGAGTGGTACATACAAAATATACCTTTCCTTTTCATATGGTATACACAAAGTATACCTAACCTTTCCAAGTGTACACACAAAGTGTACATAACCTTTTCAAGTGTACACATATAGTGTACCTTTCCTTTTCAAGTGGTATACACAAAGTATACCTTTCCTTTTCATATGGTATACACAAAGTATACCTTTCCTTTTCAAGTGTACACACAAGGTGTACATAACCTTTTCAAATTGTACCATTTGGGTACATAAGTCCTTTTCAAGTATTAACCCTTTTGTGATACATTTCCTTTTCATAATGAGATCAAAAGATTACCCTTTAGGGACAATCTTTATTGCAACATATGTAAGATCTTATATTCACGGTAATCACCTGTCCAATCAGAAATCAATATTCAAACTAATTCATGCACCATTTCATCATTTATATAAGTCATAAATCAATATTTGTTTATTACATGTACTTATCAATTACAAATCATGATGCACATAATTCAACAATCAATTAAACACATTTACATGCTTAATTTAGTTATACGAACTTACTTGTCGAAATCTCGTCAGATACAACCGTGTAGCAATTCATATAACCCATGTAATAGTAATTTAACATTCAATTCATGTAACAATAATTTGCCATTCAATTTCACATGACACAACAAACATTACATTTTCCATATCATAAACACCATCCATCAACTTCTCCTAAACATTTTAAATCATACAATTTATGCCATATCAATAGAGAATTACAATTTAAGCATGGTATTACACTATTATTAATACACAAACTTACCTCGGATCCAGAAACGACAATTTACCATTTTAGTCCATAACCTTGTATTTTCCCGATTTAAGCTCAAATCTCGATTTTCTTGATCTATAATATCACATTTAGCCTAATAATTAGTCACATTATTCATATGGGTCCAAAAATCATATTTTTACAAATTTTCATTTTGACCTCTAAACTTTCACATATTTTCACTTTTGCCCCAATACTCGTAAAATGATTTTTATTCAATTTCCTTACATTTTAAGCCTAGCTGAATCATTTTCATAACTATTCCAGCCCCCAATTTCCACTAAATCTCCCTTTTATGATCAATTTTACAACTTTTACAAAACAGTCTTTTCGGACGTTTTCATCGAAAACTGCTTAGTAAAAGTCGTTTATTTAACACCCAACACTCATTTTCTACCATTAAACATCAAAATTCATGCACGTCACAAATGGTTAAATTTTTAAACATAAACCCTAGCTCAAAATAATGGTAGAAATGAGTAGATCATGTTACCGATATTTCAAAAATGTAAAAATCATTAAAAACGGGGCTAGAACGAACTTACAAAAAAGCTTGGAAGCTTGAAAAACCCTAGACATGGTTTCTCCATGCAATTTTCGGCCAAGTGGTTGAAGATGGACAAATTTTAGCTTTTAATTTTGTTTTTAATTCATTTTAATAACTAAATGATCAAAATGCCCTTAATGAAAAACTTTGAAAACATGCCTAACCATGTCCATTTTTGTCCACCAACTTAAACAATAGTCTAATTACCATATAAGGACCTCCAATTTAAAATTTCATAACAATTAGACACCTCTAGCATGTAGAACTCAACTTTTGCACTTTTTACGATTTAGTCCTTTTGACTAAATTGAGTGCCCAAACGTTAAAATTTTTGAATGAAATTTTCACGAAATCATTTCGTGAAATGTAGACCATAAAAATATAATAAAAATGAAATTTTCCTCATCGAATTTGTGGTCTCGAAACCACTGTTCCGACTAGGCCCAAAATCGGGATGTTACAATGGTCTTGTAGGACAAATCGAGAGCTAAAGATGCATATTCATGATGGAACTGTTGCCTATGTTGCGACACCAAGACATCGGTGTCACAACATTGAAGACAGAAGTAAAAACATGTCATGGAGCAAAACTGCTTGGTATGTCATGACATAGCCTTACTATCTTGGAGCAAAGACCCAATAAATTGTACATAAATTGAAACCTTGAAATCTTCCCTATCCTTGGTTCTTTAATACATTACAAAATAAATGTTAGGCCATAGGTATTGAGTGTTTAGTAGATACATCACGGTGGTTTCAAAAAAGTTTAGAGCGAAAAAGGAAGAAACAATGTGATACAATGATTATAGGTCGAGCAAAAATGTGTGAAAAAAGAAAAATCTAGAAAAAGTAAAAAGTAAAAATAAGAAGAAAAAGTACAAAATAAAATCAAAAGAATTGTGAGTGAGGAAAAAAAGTAAAAAGTCAAGTGACAAAATAAAAAGTCACAAAAGTGAGAGAAAAACTCAGTCATCAATGCACAAAAACTCATTCAGCCAACCATAGTTGTTAGTATTATATTGTCTCTTCCTATATGGAGAGATAAGGAAGGTGAGAGAGGGAGAAAAAAGACGACAAGCTTGAAAGGGGCACCTAAGGGAAGAGAAGGAATAATGTCATGTGCCTAACTATTTCTAGTGTTTGAACTGTTTTGAGCCATATCTTTCTTTGAACTCGTACCGTCCTAAGCCTCAGAATGTTACAAGCCTAAAAGACCAATGTGACTTAAGCGTTCTCTGTGCATAATCTTCCGGTACTACTAACAATTGTACTTAATGAAAATTTTTGATTCACATGATTGTATCTGCTACATATCTATTTGATTTCTATTAATGGTGATATTGTTAAACATTTGATTGTGAGAATTGCTTCTAATTTATTAGTGATGTAACTTTGTAAACTAATCTTAATTTACTTTAAAAAGTTTTCAATGCATCAAACTATCAAAAATAAGTTGCATGTGCGATAAAAATTTTTATACCTTTACTATTTGACAACCATATTCGTAGTAGTAATAAAGTCTAAGGGACGTCTTCTTTTTGCATGCTATATGTCTACACTTAGTTTGCTTGAGGACAAGCAAAAAGTTAAGTGTGGGGGAGTTTAAGTGTGAGATTCTTATTTACATCCATCTTCACTAACTTTACATTTGTATAAATAAAGAAATCAAGTTATTTTCGTATTTTTTTTTCCTTTTTCCCATATATGTGTTTTGGTTGCTTGAGGACAAGCAACAAGTTAAGTGTGGGGGGAGTGATCTACCACGAATTATACTATTATTTACATCCCTTTTTACACATAATTGTAGCTTGTTTAATAGTAAATCAAATTATCTTAGTATCTATGTTTTCATACTTGAAGTAATGACATATGCTTTTTAGTAGTTTTTATTACATCCTAGATATCTAAATAAGGTTACATGGTCTTGTAGGACAAATCGGGAGCTAAAAATGCATAAGCAGGCCGAAAATGTTGGTTATGTCGTAACACCAAGACACCGATGTCACAACATCAGGGACAAAAGCAAAACAAGTCCTAGAGCAAAACTGCTTGTTATGTCGTGACATAGCAAGCACCAGATTCAATTTTGCAACACTGCATGCCTATGTTGCAACACCACTTCTACGCAGTCCAAAAGTCCTAGTACGTGACAGTTGTGTTTTATAGGGAAATTAGGAGTATTTTTCCTAGTCAAACTCTAAGTACTTCAAGGATAGTTTAGAAACTTTAATATTCCAAGTTTAACCTATATAAAGGCCATTGTAATAAGTTCAAACACACAATTTTAAGGAGACAAAAATTATTCTTAGTTTTTTATTTTGTTCTTAGTTTCTACTTAGTTTATTTTATGTTCTTGTAATCAAAAGATCCTATTCCAAAGTAAGACTTTAGTGAGCGGAGATTGTTCGGAGTCATGCTTTCATCGATAAATCCATGAGCATATCTTTTCTTTATTTTATTCTCTATATTTTTTTCTTTATCATTGTTAATTGAATGTTTGTGTAAAGATTAGAATCAATTTATAATTTATATATATTTTGCATGTTTCAATTTTACTAATCTTATTAATTGATTGATTGGTAGAGTTCATTTGGATTGGTTAAATCTGGTTGAGTGTTATTAAACCCTAGGATTTACGATCCTAGGAAGTCATCTAGGTAGGAATTAACTTGAAATTGGTATTTCCTACAAATCATTACTTAGCAGATCAGTGGTTAGGGAAGGAAGAACTTAAACCCTATGATAGACAACCCTAGGAAGTCATATAGTTATGAATTAACCCAAATTCGGTATTGCCTATCCATGAAAACCTTATCCTACCCCAGTCTAAACTATATCATTGTAGGTGAGTAGTTCTTGTCGTCTAGTTAGGTTAGTAGAAGTTGAGAAGCCCTGCTAGGTTAATTAGTAACCAACTATTTAAATCCCTACATTAATAATTAATTAGGTAAAACAATTGAATCTAGGCTTAAGAAACTCCCGTAGTCGAAACAAGGGATAGGAGAAGTTGATACATGAACTTAGGAATAGATTTAAGTTTAGTTCAATTTATTTGGTTATTATTATCATCATCTTACTTTCAGATTAACACTACCAATCTGAAACTTTAGTAGATTAGTAGTGATTTTCGGTAATTTGCCTAAAAGTAGTTTTTTTTCCAAACTGCAATCCCTAAGGTATAATCCTCGGAATACTTACCCAGTGTTTCATTGTAAACAAACTATATTACAACCTGACCCATATACTTGTAGACACCACCTCAATTCCATATATTTTGTAACAGTATTCATACTTTCGATGTTGGTATGTCAAGAGGTGGTCATTTAGCAATTTCTATTCAAAAGTGCATGTAAAAAAGGAGTCTAGCTAGCTACTCACTAATTGCTATAGTACGACAAACCATTAATGAAGTTAATTAAAGCTAATTACTTATCTAAGACAAAAAAGGACTAAATTGTAAATAATGCAAAACAAAAAACTACTAATTAAGATAATAGACAATGGATGGTTGATTTCCATGTTAATTAACCCTCGAATTAGGGATCTATATTGCTCACATTCCTAAGTTGGCTCAATTTTATCTTCCGATCTCAATTTTACTGACTTAGATGAATTAGTTCAGATTTCACCGATTAATCCGGGACTAATGGACAGGTGTACAACAAGATTATTTTATCTTTCGATCTCAATTTTACCGACTTAGACGAATTAGTTCAGATTTCACAGATTAATCTGGGACTAATGGACAGGTGTACAACAAGATTACCTTCCGGTCTCACTTGCCTAAATATTCCCTTATGGGCGTCACTTCCTAAGTTTTTAGATTTATTCGATTTATTCCCATTTTGCAATTTATTCCCCGAACTCAAAAACTAACCTAGCAACATTTTCATCAAACACCTAGTGTTTAGTTACCCATTACCATATTAAAGCTAACAAACATGAAAGAAACAACTATGGAACCTGTTAACATAAACTTGAACAAAAAGATAAAAGCTTTAATTTTTAACTTAATAAATTTAAATGAAAAGCAACTAACACAAAGATAAAGAAACAAGAACACTAAAGATAATAGCTTTAACAGATGAAAAGAAAGAAAACTCATATAGCATTAACTCGAAGATTAAAGAGTGATTACAACTAAGTTGAAAGTATTTAACATGTAAATAAAAATAAGCTATAGGAAAAACTAACTTAACTAACAACTATGAAAATAAGTAAAACCAGAAAGAAACATAAACTAAAACCCTGAAACTATAGAGAAGAAAACTACCCTACTCCTAAGTTAGAAGATGAAAGAAACCCTAAAACTAAAGAGCTTTCTAACCTAAAACTACAACCTTTTTTTTTTCTTAGCCAAGAGTGGCTTTTAATAGTTGATTCCTGACCCAAAAAATGTTGCCCAAATTTACACATCAATTTGTGGTAGATTAATGGCAAAGGGTCTATACACCACAATTTGGTCTATCTTTGTTTCTCCTATGTCTATCAAGCTTTTCACTACCATTCAAGTCACTCCCAACCTTACCATGTGAAGCACTATTTGTATCCTTCAACTTTGATTTGCATGTGAATGCTAAGAAGGTCGTTTGTCTTCTAAATTTGAGGTCTAAATTTGTTTCTTTGACTGGACCCAAGAAGATTGACTTTAACAAGCATCATTACTTAAAAGTACACCTATTGTAACACCTCCTAACCCCGTCCCGTTACCGAAATAGGATTATAGAGCATTACCGATCATTACAATACGTTTGCACATAAAAAACAAATAAATGCAATACTATATATCTAATCATAGCTTTAATGGACCCACAGTACTTATTAAGTATAAATAAAACCAATCGAGGCTCGATTGGGAGCTTAGAACATTTTTCGTGTAATTTTAAATTTTCTTCTTTTGAACAGTACCACACGCCCATGTGGCTAATATAACACGCCCGTGTGGCTTGGTACATGTCATTATCAATAATTAACATGTGTTACAAATGTATGTACAATATTTATTACACATGTATTTTATTTTTACCATACACTTGTCTTTCTTTTATTTATTTAATAATAATTAATATTATTAATTTAAAACCTTAAACATATAAAATCCAATAAAAATCTTAGATTTTATCTAAGCTTGTCGTCTTATCTATAGTAAATTGGCTTAATTATCATTTTGATCCTTTTTATTTTCTTTTAATCTACAATTAAACTTTCACACTTCATTCAATTTAATCATTTTTCCTAATTATCCTTAATTTAAGCTATTTCACTTCATTAAACTTTAATTAACCACTCAATTAACTTCATAAATATTTTTAATAAATATTTACGAGTCCATTTTTCAGAAATAGAGACCTGAAAATACACTTTTCCGGTAACCGTAAAGTTCGGGTCATTACAATTCTCCCCCTTAATAAATTTCATCCTCGAAAGTTGCCTAAAAAGAGGTGGGGGTTCTCACTGTTTCTTTCGGTTCTCGTATTGCTTCCTCAATATTATGACTTCACTTTTCAAGCTAATATCTCAATCAGTTCTTCTTTTCCATACAATATATCAGTTCAAATTTCAATATCATTTGTCGAGATAACATGTAAGAGATTTGATCTATAACTTCCGAGCATCCAAACATGAAAAACATCATAACTTTTCTGTAATTTCAAAGGCAAAACCAAGCAATATATCACTAGTCTAACTTTTTCTATAATTTCACATAGCCAAACAGAACAAGAACTCAATTTCCCAACGTTTTAAGTCTTCATACGATTTCTGTTTGTCAAAAGCTGCTTTCAGTCTATCTCAAATCGATTTTATTTTCTTCAGTTTCCCGAATCAAAATAACTCTATCTATTCCTTTTCTTGCTGCATCCAGTCAAATACTATGAAGTTTTACATTCACAATCATACAGAGCTTCATACAGTGCTGAAAACTATTATCGCGTACCCAAAACTTCTTATATTTGTTCTAGAATCAGAATGTAAACTATTTATCTCAATCAGAAATAATAGAAACTGACATACCATGAATCTGACAATCTCAGAAACCCATATTTCAGATTATTACTAAGTAAGAAACTTATTCATACCAGAATAAAATATGCAAACTTCTCCATACCTTCGACGATTATTCAAATATCATCTTTCTTTTTCGAAGATAAGGATAATTTCATTTCAAACCCATAGAAATACTATCCCATTTCCATTTTGATATCATCACTGGCTGTAACAGTCCTGAAGGTATCAATATCTGATGTTCACTTTGTAAGAGTATGCCCAAAGATCAATCATGAGATGGTTGTAATAACATACTTGATTTACCATGTTTATTAATATAAGGCATTGCCATTATTATTTCAGTTTCTTTTCTGTGTGTATAAATAAACTGTTTTATAATAATGTCCTGAGAATAATATGATTATTCTTAAAAGGTCCTTAGTCAAGTATTATTGTTGACTAGGACAACAATAATACATTAAAAATAACATGTAGTTGATTGATGATAAAGAGTTGTTATGGAGTGTCAGAATCAATGCATGAATATGTGTGTTAGAGAACAACATATTGGACTGACCCGCTATGAGTATGGTTCTTGGATTATTATGTAATTGTCACAACATTACTCATAGTGATTAATATGTATATGATCCTCAGACTTGAGATAATCATTATCCCAACATCGTGAGATGTATATTCTGATACAGTCAAATGTACACCGTAACTGGTTATTTTATAAAGGCTAATGTTGGATATACCACAATCTATGTAGAGAGATATGGTTGATCAATATAGGATAAGTCCCTCTTACATAATGGGAGTAATATCTTAGGCTACTTGATTGAGTGAGACTAGAAATGCATGGCCATGCTCAAATAAGTTGATATGAGATGTCATACTTATTTGTGTATCATAGTCTACTCAAGGTATCAAGAAACATGGGATGGACTATGCAAATGTGACTATTCCATGACTTGTGTCCATTCCAGAGATAAAGGACTTAAGGATTAATTTATGAAAGGTTAATCACAATAGGTTATGTCGAATCATGACTTCTTGTAACTTAGGTAGCAATGATGCATTGCTAGATGCCACTCATTGTTTGTAACATTAGAATCGTTCTAGTATTACTGCTAACGTTACAAGAACCTACAGGGTCACACCCTATGGTTGAAATGAACGGAATAAAACATAGTTGGTATTGTGTTTGGTTGTCACATGAATTAAATTAATTATAGAATTAATTTAATTAGGCAATCAAATATCGAACATATTATATGTACAAGGATGTTGTACACATAAGGAGAACATACTATTAATATATGAATTTGGTTCGTATATAAATTTAAATAAATATAGTTTACCAAAATCTTTATTATAAGTAATGTAATTATAATTTTCAGTTAAAACATTATTATATTTATTTATTTTAATTATGATTATTATGTTCGGATTAAAATTTAACAAATTAAGAATTTGTTATATACATACCAATTATAAGGGGAGTTATATATTGAAAGGGAGAAAAACCCTAAAAAGTGAATATATATACAAACCCGAAGCTTTGCTACTAGGTCTAGCAGCCGTCAAGCAAAATATCTCTGAAAATAGTTTTGGGGATTTCTTCCATTCATTATCAACTGGGTGGATTATGTAAAGGCCGGGATCATAAAGATTGCGGTTTGGATTCAAAGCAAAATAGTATTCTCATTGCTGAGGCTTTACTGTCTATTCAGATTGAAATTTTGGTAATTTCAAAACCTTTTTCACCCCGATTCGTTCCTCGCACATGGATCCATGGTTTGGATAGCCGGAATATTTTTTTCACTGTGCCATGAGGGTACGGGTGTTCCAATAGTGGTATCAGAGCCACTTGTGTGATACGGACTCGGGTTTAAATACTTGGGTGATGCAATTGTATGAGATGCATGCTTTATTTTTATTACGATTTTTGACTATTTATATCGTCTAAGCATAAATTGATTACTGTTCCTTTCGATAATTGATTAAATGTTAATCATGGTGTTTTGGCCTATTCAGTTTCATGTTATTACTGTTAACTTTAAAAATCTGTAATGATGCGACGGTGGTATTTACAGTTTCCAGTAAGAGTTAACTGGCTAGTGGAACAAGGGTTGTTCCGATATGAAACCTCAAGGATTCAAATCCTGAAAACACGATTCTGTTGATAAAAGTTATCAAATCGTGAGCTTTCATTTGACTGGGGTATGCGGTTCCCATCATCTTTCAGTATGTTTTGTAATAAATAAAACTTGATGGGCCATAAAAGGTTGAAAGGATATTTTATAATTCATTTAGCAGAACGTTGAATGATGTACGCTATTTTTGAAATACACGGTGTTTGAAATGCATAGTTATAGCCGGATGACCCATTTGATAAAATGTTGTAATTTTATAAATACGACCTGCGGTCGTGCCTTACTACTATTCTCTTCTATTTCTCTTCTCACCTTACTCCCTCGTATGTAAAATGAGTTTCTGAATATTGTAATTTGCAAAAGCTGCTATGGACTAGACGAGAAGGAAGATGAGCCAACTAATGTGGACTGACAGCTTGTGAAACGGCTTACACCTTTAGGTTTCCTTTTGGTTCTCCCATTGGCTTGGGTTGAACCACCATAGTTTATGGGCTATAATGCATTTATTTATTGCTTTATCTATTCATGTATGAGATGCTATAGATGTCCAAAGCATACAAATTTGGTAATAATAAACCCCATTAATTGATGAGATCAATTAAAATATTAAATGGACTGAAGTAGACCATAATTGGTGAGATACAACAACTTTAATAAAATCCTTCTATTTAAATATTAAGTCAACATGGCCTTCCAAATTTTTCCCTCATTAAGGCCTCGATCAATACTATGTAGGTTCTGCCAAAGTGAAGTACTAGTATTTATCTTGGTTAAACGCGAAGACTAAACAAGTGATATTCGCTATTTAAAAATTGGTTAATGACTTAACTAGGTTACTCTAATAGGATTAGAAACCTAGAAGCAAGTAATTTGGATAAATCATAAGATGATTAGAACAAGAGTTGTTCATCAAATTGTAGGAGTTACATATGATGTAATTAGCAAGTGTTGCTTACCTAAATAACCATAATCTTGAGAGTAAAGCCAAAGCTGACTTAAGAGGAGGTGAAATATGGATCCTTAACCCACTAGAAATACTTTCAAGAAAGTCTTTCTGAAATTAATATACGAGGGTTATTAATTTTGAAATAAAATAGCAGGAACATCATATAATAAAGTCCTTTTAATGATTGATATAAACTTGGTAAATTTATTCACACGCATATTTTATTGTTGTAGATATATTATGGCTGCAAACACTAATACACTCTCATTGCGATCGGTTCTTAAGAAGGACAAATTGAATGGTTTGAACTTTCTTGACTAGTACCGTAACTTGAGGATTGTCCTCAAACAAGAACGGAAATTATATGTCATTGAACAACCACTTCCTAATGAACCACCCGCTAATGCCTCGAGGGCTGATAGAGATGCTTACAAGAAACATCTCGATGATATGGTAGATGTTGGATGTATTATGCTTGCTACTATGAATCTTGAGCTTCGGAATCAACATGAGGACATAGTTGCTTATGATATGATCGAGCACCTGAAAGAACTTTATCAGGGGCAAGCACGGCAAGAGAGGTTCGATATCTCTAAGGCCCTTTTCCAATGTAAGCTGGATGAAGGAAGCCCAGTAAGACCTCATGTCCTTAAGATGATTGGTTATATTGAAAGCCTATCTAAGCTTGGGTTTCCATTGAGCCAAAAGTTGGCAACTGATGTTATTCTGCAATCGTTGCCGGATAGCTACAACTAGTTTGTCCTCAATTTCAATATGAATGAAATTGACAAGACTCTGCCGCAGCTACTCAGTAAGTTGTGAACTGCTGAAGGCAACATGAAAAAGGTTGAACCCAAGCCCATACTGATGGTCCGTAACAACAAGGGCAAAGGAAAGGCCAAAGTTCAGGCAAAGCCCAAGGGCAAAGGTAGGCCCAATCCTGGAAAAGGAAAGGTTGCACTGAAACCTAAAAGTGGGGTGTCTAAGGAAGGAAACTATTTTCATTGTGGTGTGACTGGACATTGGAAGCGGAACTGCCCTCTCTATCTTGAGGAAATCAAGAAGGCCAAGGCAAGCGGAACGTCTGCTTTAGGTATTTATGTTATTGATATTAATTTATCAATTACTACTTCTTGGGTATTAGATACTGGTTGTGGTTCTCATATTTGTACTTCTGTACAGGGACTACAAAGGAATAGGACTTTGGCTAGAGGAGATGTGGACCTGGGAGTTGGAAATGGAGCAAGAGTTGCTGCAATAGCTGTGGGAACATATACTTTATCTTTTCCTAGTGGACTTGATTTATGTTTAGAGGATTGTTATTTTGTGCCCATTTTAACTAAAAACATTATTTCAATTTCTCGTTTAGACAAAATTGGTTTTGAGATAATTATTAATAATAATTGTTGTTCATTTTATCTCAATAATGTTTTCTATTGTTCGGCACAATTGATTAATGACCTCTATATTTTAGATCAAATAAATCCCATTTACAACATAAATACTAAAAGATCTAAAATAAATGACTCAAATCAAACTTATCTTTGGCATTGTCGTTTGGGCCACATAAGTGAGAAACGCATATTCAAACTCCATAAGGATGGTCTCTAGGATGCATTTGTTTTTCAACAATTTGAAGTATGTGAATCTTGCTTATTGGGAAAAATGACTAAATCTCCTTTTACTGGTAAAAGTGAACGAGCTAGTGATTTATTGGGCTTAATACATTCTGATGTATGTGGACCAATAAATACACTGGCCAGAGGTGGATTTCATTACTTTATTACTTTCACTGATGATTTCAGTAGATATGGGCATGTTTATCTCATGCGCCATAAGTCTGAGGCCCTTGAAAAGTTCAAGGAGTTCAAAAATGAAGTACAAAATCAACTAGGCAAAACTATCAAGGCACTTCGATCTGATCGAGGTGGAGAGTATTTGAGCTTAGAGTTTGATGATCTTTTGAAGGAATGTGGGATTGTCTCACAACTTAATCCTCCTGGTACTCCTCAATGGAATGGAGTTTCTGAGAGAAGAAATCGAACTCTGTTAGACATGGTTCGATCCATGATGAGTCATGCTGATCTACCGACTTCCTTTTGGGGACATGTACTTGAAACAGTTGCTTTCACACTAAATCGTGTTCCATCTAAATCAATTCAAAAGACGCCAAATGAGATGTGGACTAGGAAACATCCCAATATGTCTTTTATGAAAATTTGGGGTTGCTAAGCTTATGTTAAATGTTAGACGTCTACTAAGCTTGAACCCAAATCTAAAAGGTGTATTTTTGTGAGGTATCCGAAAGAAACCAAAGGATATTATTTCTTTAATCCCACTGAGAACAAGATGTTTGTTGCTCGAACTAGTGTCTTCTTAGAGAGAGAATTTGTTTCTAGAAAAGGGAGTAGGAGAAAGATTGAACTTGAAAAAATTCGAGAATCACAAGATAACACTGAACCAGAGATAGAACAACAGTAAATTCTACAAGAAATTAAGGAACAAGTAACTGCTGTAGAAACACAATCACCACCGCAGATCTTTAAGAGAACGCCATACACCTGAGAGATATGGATTTCTCATTACAACACATGGTGACGTTCTTCTTATCGATCAATATGAGCCTAGAACTTATCAAGAAGCGGTGACGAGCCCAGACTCTGAGAAATGGCTTGAAGCCATGAGATCTGAGATGGAATCCATGTATGAAAACCAAGTATGGAGTATGATTGACCCACTCGAAGGGGTTAAACCCATAGGGTGCAAATGGGTTTTCAAAAAAAAAACCGACATGGATGGTAATGTACAAACATACAAGGGGCGATTAGTCGCTAAAGGTTTTCGCCAAATTCATGGTGTTGACTATGATGAAACCTTTTCTCCTGTAGCTATGTTTACATCCATCAGGATCTTGCTCGCCATAGCTGTATTTCATGATTATGAAATCTAGCAGATGGACGTCAAAACAGCTTTCCTTAACGGGAAACTTGAAGAGGATGTGTACATGACACAGCCTGAAGGTTTTGTCAATCCAAAGGATGCTAAAAAGATATGTAAGCTACAAAGATCCATTTATGGATTAAAGTAAGCTTCTCGAATTTGGAATCTTCGTTTTAACGATGCAATCAAAGAGTTTGGTTTTATCAAAAATGAAGATGAGCCATGTATTTACAAGAAAGTTAGTGGGAGCACTATCACATTCTTGGTACTGTATGTGGATGACATACTTATCATGGGAAATGACATACCTACCTTGCAGTCTATTAAGACTTGGTTAGGAAGTTGTTTTTCTATGAAGGACTTGGGCAAAACCACTTACATATTAGGATTCAAGATCTATAGAGATAGATCAAGACGATTACTAGGTCTAAGCCAAAGTACATACATAGATAAAGTATAGAAAAGGTTCAACATTGAAGAATCTAAGAGAGGATTCCTACCTATGAGGCATGGTATTTCACTCTCGAAGGAAATGTGTCCTTCAACTCTACAAGAGAGAGAACGCATGAGTAAAATTCCATATGCTTCTGCTATTGGATCTATCATGTATGCCATGTTATGTACCCGTCCAGATGTCTCATATGCCTTAAGTATGACGAGCAGGTACCAAGTAGATCCCGGTGAAGGTCACTGGACCACAGTCAAGAATATTCTTAAGTACTTGAGAAGAACAAAGGATACATTCCTAATATATGGAGGTGAGGAAGAGTTAAGTGTAAAAGGTTACACCGATGCCAGCTTCCAAATCGACAAGGATAATTCTCGATCTCAATCAGGTTTTGTGTTTTGCCTTAATGGTGGTGCAGTGAGCTGGAAGAGTTCATAGCAAAGTATAGAAGCCGATTCTACAACAGAGGCCGAGTATATTGCAGCCAGTGAGGCAACAAAAGAAGCGGTTTAGATCAAGAATTTCATCACTGGACTAGTGGTTGTGCCTAGCAATATCAGATGCTATAGAACTCCGATGTGATAACAATGGAGCCATTGCACAAGCTAAAGAACCCAGATCTCACTAGCGATCCAAACATATACTTATGCGCTACCATATTATTTGAGAGATTATCGATCGAGGGGATATAGAGATATGTAGAGTACCTACAAATGACAACATTATTGATCCCCTGACCAAGCCTCTAACACAGCAGAAGCATGATCGTCACACTAAGTCACTTGGTATTAGATATATGAGTGATTGGTCTTAGTGCTAGTGGGAGATTGTAAAAGTATGGCCAAAGATCAATCATGAGATGGTTGTAATAACATACTTGATTTACCATGTTTATTAATATAAGGCGTTGCCATTATTATTTCAGTTTCTTTTATGTATGTATAAATAAACTGTTTTATAGTAATGTCCTGAGAATAATATGATTATTCTTAAAAGGTCCTTAGTCAAGTATTATTGTTGACTAGGACAACAATAATGCATTAAGACTAACATGTAGTTGATTGATGATAAAGAGTTGTCATTGATATGGAGTGTTAGAATCAAAGCATGAATATGTGTGTTAAAGAACAACATATTGGACTAACCCGCTATGAGTATGTTTCTTGGATTATTATGTAATTGTCACAACATTACTCATAGTGATTAATATGTATATGATCCTCAGACTTGAGATAATCATTATCCCAACATCGTGAGCTGTATATTTTGATATAGTCAAACGTACACTATAACTGGTTGTTTTATAAAGGCTAATGTTGGATATACCACAATCTATGTAGAGGAATTTGGTTGATCAATATAGGATAAGTCCCTCTTACATAATGGGAGTAATATCTTAGGCCACTTGATTGAGTGAGACTAGAAATGCATGGCCATGCTCAAATAAGTTCATATGAGATGTCATACTTATTTGTGTATCATAGTCTACTCAAGGTATCAAGAAACATGGGATGGATTATGCAAGTGTGACTATTCCATGACTTGTGTCCATTCCAGAGATAAAGGACTTAAGGATTAATGCATGAAAGGTTAATCACAAAAGGTTATGTCGAATCATGACTTCTTGTAACTTAGGTAGCAATGATGCATTGCTAGATGCCACTCATTGTTTGTAACATTAGAATCGTTCTAGTATTACTGCTAACGTTACAAGAACCTATAGGGTCACACCCTATGGTTGAAATGAACGGAATAAAACATAGTTGGTATTGTGTTTGGTTGTCACATGAATTAAATTAATTATAGAATTAATTTAATTAGGCAATCAAATATCGAACATATTATATGTACAAGGATGTTATACACATAAGGAGAACATAATTCTATTAATATATGAATTTGGTTCATATATAAATTTAAATAAATATAGTTTACCAAAATCTTTATTATAATTATGTAATAATAATTTTCGGTTAAAATATTATTATATTTATTTATTTTAATTATGATTATTATGTTCAGATTAAAATTTAACAAATTAAGAATTTGTTATATACATACCAATTATAAAAGGAGTTATATATTGAAAGGGAGAAAAACCCTAAAAAGTGAATATATATACAAACCCGAAGCTTTGTTACTAGGTCTAGCAGCCGTCAAGCAAAATATCTCTGAAAATAGTTTTGGGGATTTCTTTCGTTCATTGTCAACTGGGTGGATTATGTAGAGGTCGAGATCATAAAGATTGTGGCTTGGATTCAAAAGCAAAATAGTATTCTCATTTCTGAGGTTTCACTGTCTACTCAGATTGAAATTTTGGTAATTTTGAAACCTTTCTCACCCCGATTCGTTCCTCGCACATGGATCCATGGTTTGGATCGCCGGAATATATATATATATTTTCCACTATGCCATGGGGGTACTGGCATTCCAACATAGTTTTCATCTAATTCACGAGATTATTCATCTCCAGTATACATTTCATAATCAATACCATCGATATGTTCATCTAACATTTTCAACTATAAAACAAAACCAAGCAATTATATCAGCATCCGATCCCGACTCAAGTTTAACATAGAAATGGCATGTACTTTTAGACTCTTTTCTAAACTCTATTTAGTCCTAGAATCGACTAAACCTAAGTAGCTCTGATACCACTAAATGTAACTTCCCCTAACCCCGTCCCGTTCCCGGAACAATATTATAGAGCATTACCGATCATTACAATACGTTTGCATATAAAACAAAAATAAATGCAATACTATATATCTAATCATAGCTTTAATGGACCCACAGTACTTATTAAGTATAAATAAAACAAATCGAGGCTCGATTGGGAGCTTAGAACATTTTTCGTGCAATTTTAAATTTTCTTCTTTTGAACAGTACCACACACCTGTGTGGCTAATATAACACGCCTGTGTGGCTTAGGACACGTCCGTGCCCTTAGCCCGTGTGCAACATTGAATTTAAAACACGGCCTTGACACACGCCCGTGTGTCAGGCCGTGTGGACTCAATAATGAGCCTTTCACACTTTACTAGCCAACCCTGCAAAATTTCAATCTACAACCAATACAAATATTTTTTTTATATATATACTATCCAATTTTAGCAATAAAACATACATCCAATATGCCCTCGGTGGTACCACAATTTATATCAATTAAACATTATCATACAAACCTAATTAATTTTCTTAGGTTTAGTTACCAAAATTTACATGTTTCATACATAATTCAACATCGTTATATCTTTCATTACCATTTACAAACATTAACTTAATGATCTAGGTACATGCCATTATCAACAATTAACATGTGTTACTAATGTATGTACAATATTTATTACACATGTATTTTATTTTTACCATACACTTGTCTTTCTTTTATTTATTTAATAATAGTTAATATAGTTAATTTAAAACCTTAAACATATTAGAATCCAATAAAAATCTTAGATTTTATCTAAGTTTGCCGCCTCATCTATAGTATATTGGCTTAATTTCCATTTTGATCCTTTTTATTTTCTTTTAATCTACAATTAAATTTTCACACTTCATTCAATTTAATCCTATTTCCTAATTATCCTTAATTTAAGCTAATTCACTTCATTAAACTTTAATTGACCACTTACTTAACCTCATAAATATTTTTAATAAATATTTACGAGTCCATTTTTCAGAAATAGAGACCCGAAAATACACTTCTCCGATAACCATAAAGTTCGGGTCATTACACCTATGATAATTTTTCCTTTAGACCCAAAATTTTAGTTAATAAAAGTTGAACCAAGTATTTTGTAATTGGTGATGTCATATCCTGTTAATGTAGCATGCTTCCACCCACCTATAGAAAGAACTATAATCTGTTGTAAGATAGCCATTCATGCAACAACTCGCATGTCTGATGAACAGGCTAAATGCTAGAATTGTGCACTTTCAGTTGGCGGATTATCAAGCAAAAAGACTTTGGCAAAAAATGTGGCGAACAGTCCAAGTGTAAGGCATAATGGCGGACAATCTAACCACCAACTGCCTTGAAGCTTTTGTTACAAGCTAACAAGTTTTCAACTTGTTCTATAAAGTTGCAAGATTATTTTATTTATCTTTATTTTGATAGGTTAATGTAAACAGTGTTGATTAAACAAAAATCAACTAATGAGTAGGTACCATGTATTTAGACTTACCAACTTGTCAAGTTGTAGTTAATACTTTTCTATTTAAAGCTATACATTTGATTGCTAATCTTTGCTTTGTTTTCTTTTTCCTTTGTATCAAAAACCAACAATTGGTACCTAGAGCCAGTCATTTTTAAGGGCATTTGATTTATCAAAAACCTATGTTTCTTTGTTGTTTTGTAAAAATGTCTTCAACTAGTTTTATACCTCATGCACCACTAGTTTTTAATGGTGAAAACTACCATATTTTGGTAGTCAAGATGAAGACCTACTTAAAATTTTTTAACTTATGGGAGGTTGTGAGTGCAGATGTAGAGCCACCATCATTAAGAGCCAATTCGACATTAACATAGATTAGGCAGCATAATGATGATCATGCTAAGAAATTCAAGGTAATTTCGTGTCTTCATAATGGTGTTTCTGATGTGATTTTCACCAAAATTATGGCCTATGAGACTCCAAAACAAGCTTGGGATAAGTTGAAGGAAGAGTTTTAAGGTACAGACAAAACAAGACAGCAACAAATTATCAACTTGAGGACAGATTTTGAGAACCTAAAGATGAAGGAGTCTGAAACTATTAAACAGTATTCTAACAAAATCATGCATGGTATAAACAACATAAGATTTCTTGGAGATTAGTTTCCTGATAGCAGAGAAGTTGAGAAGGTGATCATTACACTTTCTAAGAGGCATGAGTGAAAAATATCCTCTCTTGAAGATTCGAGAGACCTATCAACAATCTCTCTATCATAACTAATAAATTCCTTGTATGCTCAAGAACAAAGGAGAGTTGCAAGGTAGAAGAAGCATGTTGAGGGAGCTTTTCAAGCAAGAAATAAGGAAGGCTCGAGCTCCTCTAACAATAAAAGAAAGAAAATCTGGTAAAAAAGACAGAGAGGTCGAGGAGAGTAGGTGTAAAGAAGAAATATCCATAATGCTCTCGCTATAAAAGGATTACTCATTGTGAGAAGTTTTGTTGGTTCAGACCAGACATACAATGCAGAGCTTGCAAGCAGTTTGGACACGTAGAGAAGGTTTGCAATAATAAAGTGTGAAAACCCAACAGGCACAACCACATTAGAATATCCAGGCTTAAGCAACTAAGAGAAATCATGCTTAGGAGGAGCAAGTGTTCGTAACCTCTTATTTTGCACCTAAAAACAAAATCACAAAAGGTTGGCTAATCGACAATGGATGCACCAACATATGACCTCAAATGAAGCATCTTCAAAAAGATTAATAAAAGTTGCATTTCAAAAGTGAGGGTTAGAAATGGCGAACTCATACAAGCCAAAAGCAAAGTAGATGTACTGATCAATAAGTTATCAGGTACAAAAGTAATTTCAGATGTTCCTTTAGTACCTGAAATAGATCATAATCTTTGATAAAGATATGAGGCTTTGTTTGGGGACTTCTAATGTTAAAAATGTTAGTAAAAAGGTATATGAATAGATTTTGATGTGCTTTTATGTTCTATATCAATGGTTCCTATTGATTGCTTTGCGATAGGTGAGAATCAGATGAGTCTCTAAACTGACTTTTGTGTGTATTATTCATACTAGAAAAGCTGTAAGAAATTGGTTGGAAGGTGATGTGTGATCTTGTAAGTTACAGTATGTTGTGTATGTGACTTAGGAGTGACTATTAAAGGATATATATGACTGTGTCAATGTTTATTAAGAATAGAATGCATATCTGGTATGAATATGATAGTTCTAGTAAGGCGATATGAGGTATGGTTGCATCTGAATGTCATGAATATATATGTGTGTGTCTTTGATGTATGCTATGAGGAATGGTTTGTTAAGAGTAAGTTGTTATTCAAATGGTGAATTTGGATCATGTCAGTGCATGTAGAGTACGTGTCTGCCTTTGCGGTATTGTCTAAAGGAGTCTGTTAGGACTTTAAGTACAAATTCTGAAAAGAAAACTCCATGCCTTCCAAAAGGAACTAAAGGATGGTAATTACCCAATGGGGTTATCTGCGTATCCCAGGATGATGATAGGAAAACCTCACGCAATGTGAGTTTAAGAAAATCCATATGTAAACACGTCAGGAAATGAAGCCTTTGTAGATAACTTTAAAAAGAAAGCCTTTGTGGCTAACTCTGAAAAGGAAGCCTTCATGTCAAACTCTGAAGGAATAGCCTCTATGGTAAGCCTTTGTAGTGTAATGTAAAAGGAACACCTATGTGGCGAATTATGAAAATAATAGCCTTTGTGGTGGATTATGAAAGAGCACCATTCATAGCGAAATTCGAATGGGCTACCCTTGTGGCATGTCTTAATAAAGCTCTTAGTGGGAAATGTTTAAAAGATGACCCTTGTGGTAATTTTTGAATTAAGCTAATTGTCGTATTCAATTTGGCTTTCAAATGTATTCAGAACACAAGCAGCAAGGTATAAGTTATCTATTAATTATACGGTGAAGTATCACATAAGACTATCAATCGATTAAAAGTATTGAATTGAAGAGATATAGAGAAATGAGGAATTAGTATGGAAAGTGTATTCAGAATAAGGATTTGAAGTTGTACGTTTGAAGAAGGTATCTGTCATCTATGCACATGGTCATACTTGAATCATGGTGAAGTGATGGCTTAGAACTAAGTATGTTACAGTAATAGTGTGTTGGTTAAGTTGATCTTGGAAAGGAAATGAAAAAATACTTATAAATGCTCGAATGAAAGGCGTGCGTGATGTATCGAATACCTCAATGGAAAAAGAGTTAATTTTTGAGTAAGGCATGATATATATAGTGTATGAAGAATGGAATTTGAGGGAAGCAATCGCCAAAGACAGGTTTTGAGAGTAAATCCTATCTACAATTGAGATTCTTAAAGGATTGAATCAATCTTTTAAGATTACAAAATCAAGTCTTATCACGTTACATATCTTCTAAGATTGGTTTCCTTATTTGCCAATATAGCCCAAATTTTCCATAAATGCTTCACTGGACCACCAAGGCTTCAAGGAGACGGGCTTCTCCACATGCTCCACAAATTGAGCCAATTCAAATGCGTCGAATGAGCCCCATTTCATCATTTGACCTCCATGGAACAATCTTTGCACATTCATCACGGGCTCTGATCCGCGGCCTATGACATAAGCACATAAATGTTTAGTAAGTTCAATGGGCAAGTATTATACTTACCTTGCTAGGTGGACCTACAAATTCATTGCTCAACAAGCTTCATATTCTCATGTTAGTTACTTAGCATAAGATAAGGCAAATGTATAGGTAACCATGTTCATTAATACCATACAAGCAAATTATAACATGTCCAATAAGTGTTCATTATATTCTATTGATCACATGTGCACCTATTTCCAATTTATTACAACCTTTCAATTACAATTCACAAGTTAAGATAATCAAGTTCATACCTTTTTCAACCTTAATTATTTTATTTAACCATTTCTTGTCTGATATCAATTTTGTAGCCCATGTAATCTTAGTAAAATAGGACCCAAGTACTATAAGAAAACCAAAAACTGTATGAGCATCGAAGTGCTAAGCTCGAAGACTATCACATATCATATCATGTAGGCCTCCGAAGAGGTATTGAAAGTCTAATGGTCTACAACAAATGTTTTACCAAGGGTAAGATAGAACTAGGTCTTCAGAAAACAAACCATATACCTCTGAACCTCACACCACAACAAAAGTACTTAGGTGTAAGGCACGAAGGCAACATATAACAAATAGGCTCAAAGGCGACATACACATATAACCCTAATTGACATGCCAATCGTATCCTAACCTTTCTACCAAGTTTACATGAGATATCATTAACATATTAAAGAATTCACATCAAGTACCATTAAAGCAATTTTTCACATGTATTGTCATATTTCCATAATGCCACACTTTAATCACAAGAGTTAAAATCTTCAACTGAGGTTTTCATACCACATGAATTTACATGTTTGTTCATTCACATTAACATGGTTACTAATCTCATAATCATACTAAATCTTAACTTGACATAGTCAATTACCATATTTAACACCTTGTTTCATATTTAATTCTTTTCACAACATGGTTTAGTCTATAAACATATTAACTAGTATAATCCATTAAGGTTCTATTAATATACTTGTTAATTAATCATCCATTCTTGATCTTAGCATGTTATATTCATTATGCATCAAATTAAATGTTGTTGAGCTATTTAACACTTATAAACATTGTACTAAAAACACATAATAAGCAAATATTGTAAGTTCAAGTGAACTTACCTATTAAGATATGGCTAAAATGAATGAAAGATCATTTAATGATCATCAATTTAAATTTTCATTTCCTTAACTTAAGCTTCATTTGGTTAGCCTTATTCTACTCAAAACACATACAACACATACAAGCATTGAATTAATAATTTGAATCTCCTTTGGTTAGTCTTACAAGCATTGGATT
The DNA here is from genome assembly GCF_025698485.1 of Gossypium arboreum. Taxonomy (NCBI): domain Eukaryota; kingdom Viridiplantae; phylum Streptophyta; class Magnoliopsida; order Malvales; family Malvaceae; genus Gossypium; species Gossypium arboreum. The sequence goes on from NC_069081.1 coordinate 8,739,765, forward strand.
AATTGAATTCAACACTTGATAGCCATATAGTGGCCATTTTACTTGTTGAAAATTCAAGAATGCTTAACCTTTGACGCATAGACTTTTATATCCAAAATTGATATAACTCCCAATTTTCCTATTCAATTTTTTTGTTCCAACTTTAAAATTATAATTTTAAGACCTCAAATGATCCAAAAACATGTTTAAACTCCAAAGTTCTCATCATTATCTCTAAGGCTTCTTAAGTACTCAACAATGTTGGTATGAACATCCTTCATACCAATTTCTAATCTACCTTCTTTTCTAACTTACTTACACTCTTCTAAGTTCATCCCAACAAAAGCATTGAACTATCATGATCAAGCTTTATCTCTTTAAGTTCCAAGCATTCATCTATGATTATCTAAGGATTTTTCTCATCAATTTTAACATCGAAATGAATGGGCTCATGCTTATCTATTATTTTATGCTATCAATTAAACCAAAATTCAAAGGAAACTTATCAATTTCTTGAAGAGCAACTAACGGCACCATGAAAGCTCCATGAAAATTTTCTTTTTCTTCTTTGTTCTTAAGCGATGGAGAATGGATGAGGATGACCATGTAATAAGCTTATTCTCTCACCCACTAAGCATATATATACCTAATTAATCAATTTATTAACCTTTAATAATAATCATCCAAAGTTGGGATTTAAGCATGACAAATTGAGCGGAAATCTATGGCTTTTGCCATGCTTCTCCACTAAGTAAATAAATGATGGTTTATTTGTCATTTTAAGGCATTTGATTAATTTTTCATCCAATCCTCCAAACCTTGCAAGTTCACATTTAGATCTTATGCATCAATTATTAATTTATCAATTTAATCCATTAATAATTCTCGACAATATTTCATATCTACCTCATTAACTTCTCGATTAATAATAAATTTTCGAAACGGCTTGATTGAGAAATCGAATTATTCCTAGCACAGCGAAAAATGGATCATCAAACTATTTTAATTTGATTTATTAATGTCTTTTCCAAATTCGTATTTAATTAATAAATATTCCCCAATAACCAACACTCGACAACAGTCATTTTGGTAGTTCATTTGAGTTACTTTGCCATTTCCCTTTTGCTCGGCTTGTCCTTTTTTTTTTCTTTTTCTGATTACCTTTTCCCTTTGACCACCTTCATTAATTGATAATTTTTCCTTGTATTATAGGAGATTTATAAATATTCATATTGTAGCAAAAGTAAACTCAAATTTAGAGTGCACAAGGAAATAGTCAAATATCTCAACTTCAAAAGCCTTTAATTAAGCCACAATGTGTTCGCGCACTCTGTTAACACTAGTGAATTTCATTAATAATAATTTGAGTACTAGCTAAAATTTTATCCCAAGATTTAAATTGTCTTTCAATATATCCTCGACATTTTTGTGGTTGTGGTCTCCAAATACTTTTGTGATCATCCATAAAGAACAACTTCAGCACGTAATTCAACTTTATGAATAGTCATCACTAATTAAATCATGCAGAAAAGTTTACAAGTAGCTTCATAAATACATAATTGTGATATATTTTAATGGTTTTCCACCTCAGCATAAACTTATTTTAGAGTAAATTTGTATGCGTTTTAGTCTTGTTACAGTATCCAAGCCTAATGGCAATACCTTAATAGTAATTATTCTCTCTATCTAGTACTCGAAACTGGTTTTAAATATCTTCCATCAATTCAGCAAATAGTTATGGTCTAAAGAAATTTCTGGAATTCATGGCTGCCTACTTGAGAGAGGACTAATGAAATATGCGATGCAAGTTGATGAAATCTTATAATTTGTAATATAAAAAACAAAAACCATACCTCCTTAATAACATAAATAACACGTTCCATAATCAACATCTGAGAACTTAAAACTTAATTGTTATGTTGGCTGAACCAGACTCAAAAAGGGGAGAAAAGAAAAATAAGTCCGAACCTGAAAAAACTGACCGTATAGAAAACCCTGACAGGCAGAACAGTAGCAAGCAACATAAAACCAAGACATATTATCACTTAAAGCACTTGGCATCCAAGAGAGGCTCTCCCTCAAATGGCTCGCAGTCTTCAATCATCTGATTCACCCGTTCCTTCTGGGCTGCATCTGAGAGGTCAACCTTCTTCCACTCGTAGAGTTCCATGTCATAGCACTCGTCAATCACAAATTGAGGAATCTCTTGCCCACGGAAAAGCCATAGTCCTTTCACCTTGAATGGGGGGTTAGCACCGATCACCAACATCTTCCCAAATGCATACTTGCGGGCCAAATCCATTCTCTGCAGGAATCCTCCAACCTTGTTCATTGTGACAAATGAAACCGTATTCTCCTCATTGTACTTGTAGTCACAAAACCACAGTGAGTATCCCTCGGGATCATACATGTCCCAGAATCCTGACACGAATCAAGTATCAGATATCACAAGTCCAAACATTGCTTTTAAAAGGGAGTGCTACTGTGAAAACAACGGGAATACCTTTAATTGCAACCTCTCGGAAATTGGTCTTTGTGTTAGAGTAAAGCCTTTTCCAGTCATCCAGTACCATCTTACTTGGAGGCAGCAAATCAAGAGGATTCTTTGGTTTGGGCTTTGGTGCCTCCTCCTCCTCAGCGGCCTCTGCCTTTGCTGCCTGTTTCTCAACCTCCTTTTTGGCTTCTTTCTTTGGTTCAGCCTTTGGTTTAGTTTCTTTTGGCTGGGCAGCAGGCTTCTTTGAAGGAACAGGTGGTAGAGAGACTGCCTGCTTCACTTCACCAAGAATCTTCTTGATTTTTGGCTGATTAACCAAGGTCCAAAAGTACCTCTCAACATGAGGGAACTCCGAGGTAAAACTCTTGGTCATGATCTGGGAGAAACCCAAGTAGAGGTTACATGTCATGATAATGTCAGCAAGGGTGACAAAATGTCCAACAAGAAATGTGTTGGAAGCAAGATGAGTGTTCAAAGCGCCAAGGGCTCTCTTCAATGCAGCAATAGCAGCTTCCTCAGCCTACATGCAAAATACAAATAAGAGATTAAAATGAAATAGATGGGCAAAATCATACCATTGAAGTAATATGAGCTACTACTGAATTACAAAAATAAAATTTAACTCTTAATATAGACTAATAAATACATCAGAATGGGGAGAAAACAGCCTAATCTCTTAAAAAATAATAAGGAGAAAACCCATGCCTACTTGATTATCAATTCAGTGGGCATTTCCTTCTACCAAAATTACTTAATAGTGCTTGAGTTTCATTTCCAGAAACTATGCATGGGAAAACACTACCACATTAAGCATGTACTAAATGTTGTCTAACTAATCCTCTCTAAAATAAATAAAACAAGAATCATAGACAGGTAATCAATGCCAATTTTCCCTTCACCATTCCCTCAATATTTTGTATTTCGATGACTAAGTTGCCTTATTCCAATTTTAACAGGGGACCTATTGTCTTATAATTAGAAAGAAACAAAGACTAAGTATGGCCCCAGCAAATCAAGCCCAATTAAAATGACAAAAGAATCTGCGAGGAAAGACAGTACAACTTACTGGAGGAAGGTAAACACCGTAACCAAGTCTTGGATAGAACCATTTTGCAATATTAGCATCAATTTCCATGGCTGCAAAATCAATCCATTGCTCGATATGACCCTAAGAAAGCCAAAGTAAGACATACAAACAATTACTTCCAAGGTTTAAAATAAACTTAACTGATGACAGAAGAAAACAAGACCATTGTACTATAAAAATCTTACATAATCAATCAATGTAGAACCACATATAGGGTTGTTAACCTTTAAGCGAGCAACTGCATAGAAAAGTATACCAATAAGTAAACAAACATTAGAGGAAGAAAATTTAGGATATGGAGTCAGCAGATTTTCTCACCATAACGAGCAATGGCATTGCTCTCAAATACAGGACCCTCAGGTGTTTCCAACACAGGAACCTAGAAGAGTTATAAATATCTTCAGTGAACTGACCTAGAAGAAAGGTTACATAACATGTATAAAAAAAATCACTAGTTTAGATCTATTAATAGGAGTTACAAGGTCACCTTCCCCAAAGGGTTCATCTTGATGAACTCAGGAGTCTTATTTGACACACCCATCTCAAAATTCTCAACCATTTTGACCTGCACACCACTATATTCTGCAGCAATGAGTGCCTTAAAGGCATTTTTGTTTGTTTTTCCTGCATGCAAGACCTGCATGTAAATCAACACACCACATTGATTAGAAGAACCGGTTGATTAAGAAGTTGAGTTGAATGTCAAACACCAGTCACTCCCTACAACTAATCCAGCAAAATCCTGAAATTGATCCTTTCCGCCCCATAAATTCTCTTAAAGACCAGTCACTTTACATTCTAAACTACTAGACGGTACTTAGCACTTCCATTTACCATACACAATTAACCTAATTGACGTAACACCTCGCCATCTATCTTTCTTCTGGTCAACGGATCCCAATTGAATCGAAGGTGATATAGTTAAAATCAAAATATTTTTTTATCGTTACTATTAGTATCTACAAATGCATAAACTATTACATTGATTTAGAGAGTAACTATATAAAACATATTCGATCTGCCACTTCCTTCGCAATGTAAAAAACTACTTACAAATTTCACTTTCGAATTCTATCTGAAATAACGCCCACCTAATCATTTGGTGTCAATTCTTTCAACAGTTATACTACCACAAGAAACGAAACTAGTCTATATTCACACATATAAGCCTTACCAGAGCCATTGCTTGATATAAAAGGGCGCTACAATTTGAAAATTGAGATCTGGAAAATGAAAAAAACAGAATAAAATAAAAGGAAACAGGAAAAATCTACAACGAGGAGAGCTTGGTTCCTATGAATGAAGGAGAAAAAAGAGAGAAGGAACCTTGCAGGCGAAATCGCAGCGAGCAGGAGAGGCTGCGGGAATAAGAGGGCGATAAATATAAAAGAAGAGGGGGCACTAGGGTTTTTGTAGAGTGGAGTGGGTGTGATGTGGGGTTCTTTATCGGTTCGGGTTCCGGTTTGAATCCAGATTTACTAACCCTCCTTTTTTAGGTTTTTTAAGCGTGGCTTTGGTGTTGCAAGTTGTGGGTATTACAAGCATCAATTTATGGATATCCTCTTTTAGGTTAAAATATGCCTATAGTCCTTGAACTTTTCAAACATTAAAAATTCAGTCCCTGTACTTGTATTTTTAGGAATTTAGTCCCTCTATTTTCCAAATTTCAAAATTTTGGTCTAACTATTAATACATTTAATTTGTTTGGTCAAATTTGTTGCTATGACATTTTGAAATAAAAAAATTACTCACTTGATAACCATGTAATTAAAAAATGACTTTACAATTAACTTGAATTTAACAAAAAAATTAACAATATTAACAGTTAGACCTGAATTTTAAAATATGAAAAGTAGAGAGACTAAATTCTTAAATATATAAATATGGAAACTAAATTCTTAATTTTAAAAATTACAATAATTATATGCATATTTTAACCTTTCTTTTAATTATTTTAATGGAAACTATGAGTTTTTTCTTAATTATTTTTCAAAAAATTTCAATCAAATATTATCAATTTTCATTTCAATAGATTTAACTATGAAATCAATAATAATTAAATAAAAATAAAAAATATAAAAAAAACACTTAATTATTGAACCGATTGAACGATTTCTTTTTCCTATTTTTTCCAATTTTTCATCAGTTTACAAGTATGTGCTCTGTTTGCAACAAACCAATGTAAATAAAGAAACAACGGCTCTTGCTTGTATATATTATAAATAGGTATGTTGTTTTTTATTCAATGTTTTCTTTTAATTCGCCTATTGAACATGTTGGAATAAGTAATAGATTTTTTATGTTTTTCTATTAGTTTTTAAGTTATTAGTGTTAGAAACATAAAATAAATCTAAATCTTAATAAATTAAGATCTATTATGTTAAATCGTCAAGGATAAGTCAAGAGCAAAACTAAATACAAAAGCGTATCTAAATTCATCGATTTCTTAATATCTAAATATTTTACAATTTTGATCTTTCAAATTAGCACACAAGAAATTTTAACGAGGTGACTCTCTCTTTTCTAAAGATGGGATATTAGATCTATTAACAATTAAATTTTGTAGCTTTTACGATTTAGTCCTTTTTTTCTTAATTAACTACTTAAACTATAAAATTTTTAAACTAAAATTTAACACGACTCTATTAGGTGCCTAACCCATGTGCCATCATTGACACTACAATGTAATTCACTTTCATAGTTGCTTATGCAAGATACAATTTACACATTAAAATTCTACATTCATTTCATTTCATATCATAATTCAACATAGTGTCATTGTAGTTTATTCTTGATCAACCAATTCAACTTAAGTAAAACATGCATACTTCTATAAGTTATTTAAACACAATAACACAAGTTAAAGGTATAACTTGCACAAACCAAGTACTTATACATCCTATCCAAAATGAGTCCTATTACATGCCATATATACCAAACCAAAATCAAAGTCTACCAAAGATTCCTAGATAGTGTAATTCTCTTGTTGACTCGATCTTCCGAGCCCACGAAAACATAATCTACAAAAAAATGAACCAAATACAAGTAAGATTACATAAAGCTTAGTAAGTTTGTTTGAATAATCAATAAAATTTACTAACTTAAACATGATAAATCAAACTTTGCATTTAGGCACTGAAATTCCAGAAAATCACAACTTCCATCAAATGAATAATATTCGGAGCATTATTTCACAATTCGTTTCTCAATCATTGGTACAGAAAGATCTTATTCAGTATAATTAGTGGATATTGCTCATTTTGAGCAAACATTCTGTATAATCAGTGGATATCGCTCATTTCAGCAAAAATTCAGTATGACCAGTGGATATCTCTCGTTTTAGCAAACATTCAGTATAATCAGTGGATATCTGTAACACCCCTAACTCGTATCCATAGCTGGAACTGGGTTATGGAGCATTACTGGAGCTTACAGATTAAACAGACGGAAATTTCAAACATTTCATATCATCAAAATATATCATCAAAGCATCATTCAAATCCAAATTATAAACATACCAAATTCAATTCATTTTGCCATGTTCATAAGCACTTAAACATCAACTTAATTTCATATGCACATATCTAGATTTGGTTTAATTTACCATGTCATAATATGGCTTCAAAAACAAATACATGTTTATATATATATACACCAAACCAATATTAAACTTATAACCTTATTTACAGTCAATCCACAAAATAACTATTATTTAGACACCTTAGGTACATGCCGACACAAAAGATAGACATCACCACATTTGAGTTCGGGATCATTATTGGATGCTAAATCGGCGATCAAAAAGTTAAGTACCTAACCTGCACATGGAAAACAAAACCGTACGCTGAGTAAAACTCAGTGGTATTTCTATAATCTGAATCTTTAAAGACAAGAGATTACAAATGTATAATTGAAAAATAGACACATATTAATATTTAAAGAAATCACAACTACCATATGTCAACTCTTTGAATTCATACATAATAGCATATCATATTTAATTTGTTTCACAAATATCCCAATTCTCATACTTGCAATATAAATATCTTTTCACATTTGATTCACATTTCATTTAAACAATGACATTATCAATTCCGTATTCAATTCATGAGTATGTAACTCATATATTTCATGTATCTACAACATATTTCACATTTTATTTTCAGTTCACTATATCACTTCCATTTTTCATACCATGCCATTTCAATATCAATTATAGAACATTATTATTTATTTACCCTTATTAACACGACTTGGACTTGGACGGATACACAAATCCAACCAACACACCAGTTTGGCACCCAGTGCCTCATGATAAATCCGAAGTAGTAACTGCACCCAGCGTTATATAAATTTGACACCCAGTGTCTCATCGGTTAAACCGAAGTAAATTGGCACCCAGTGACTCATCGACTCGAAGTTAAAGAAATCCCTGAACTCTTCCTATCCTATGGCATGCCATTTATATTTGACTCAGCCCGATACAGTTAATAGGGCTCCAATTCACTTTCCAAATACAACCAATATCCAATTATCATATTTGCACATTATTATATATATATATATATATATATATATATTCATAATTTATATATATCAATTCTATCCAATTCAATCAACTTTAATTCAATTCAATAATCAATACATTCAATATGTATCTACCAATTCAATCCATTTCAATCAATTATCAAATGTCAATTACTCACCCCTCAATACTTACCATATGTATTAAATTGAATTATAACAATTAATAACTGGGTTCGGATTATAGAAATACAAACCAAGAATTCTGAGCTATTCGACGTCGACTTTATCTTTCCCTTTTTTAGTCGAGGATTCTGGTAGAACATTAGCTACGGAATTAAAAAAACTAAAATTCATCAATATAACACAATTCAATTTTATATTGAACATTTCAATATTTTACTCAATATTTGCCTAAATTTCAATTTAGTCCCTAAACGAGATTAATTTTTATTCTTCACATTTAATTTTATATTTTCATACAAATTCCACTTTAAACTAAGTTTAACTCCCTATTTTCACTTAAATCTTTAAATTTTGAATTTTTCACAATTTAGTCCCTATTACTCAAAATTTACAATTTATTCTACAATTTAATCCTTTTTCATTTCTAGCTTAAAAATCTATCAATTTAATCCCTAATATTAAAATTTTTCAACATTAACAACACTTAAAAACTTAATAATTGTTAAAATTTCGACATGGGTCAGGTAATACTTAACATCGAGATTCCAAAAACATAAAAATTACAAGAAAATGGGCTAAATTGACTAACTAATTGAACTTTGAACAATTTGAAACCCTAGCCTTGCGTCTTTCTCCTTTATTCTTTCTTTTTTTTTTCCTTTTTCTTTCTTTTCTTTCTGGTTTGTATGGCTTTCTTTCTTTCTTTCTTTCATTCATTCATTCTTTTAATACTTTTGTTTTATTATAATTAAATTATTATTATATAATATGATATATTTACTTAACAATTAAGATTTCATATTATAATATAATATATAAATTAAATTTGCATATAATATATATCACTAACTCATCCCACTTAAAGAACAATGGTAAAATTGCTTCTTTAGTCCCTTTGATTATTCTTTAATCTACGATTCAACTTTCACCCTGTATGCAATTTAGTTCTTATACCTAATTGTAACAACCCATTTTTCAGTGAAAATCGAAACAGTGGTTTCAGGTTCACAAATTCGATCCGAAAATAAGATTTATTTTTATTTTATTACATGGTCCGTAATATGCTAGAAATGTCATGTGAAAATTCTGATAATAATTTTTTTATCAATTTAGTGCTTAATTATGGGATGGACTAAATCACATAAAATGTAAAAGTTGAATTCTAGTAGCTAGAAGGATTAAATAGCTATGGAATTCAAAACTTGAGGTCCTTATATGGTAATTAAACCATTAAAGAAAAGTATATAGATATTTTGGTGACTCATCTATGGAAATTTAAAAAAAAAGGCAAGGACTAAATTAGAATTTGAAATAATTTAATTAATTAAAATATGAAAAAGAAAATATCATCTTATTTTAATCATCTTCTTCCCCAAAAATACATGGAAACCCTAGAAGAGAGAAGAAACTTTCATGGCTTAATTGGGTAAGTTTCCTTGTCCCGTTTTAGTAATTTTGATATTTTTGAAACTAGGATAGCTTAATCTATCTATTTGGGGGATCAATTTGAGGAGTTATCAAAGTATGGAAATTAGGTCATGGATGTATATGCTGAAAATTTGAAATTTATGGTATAATAATCAAAGATTGTTGATAGATAAACAACTTTTACAAAGTGATTTTTGATTAAAACATGATTTAGGAACTAAAATGTAAAGTTGTGAAAATTGATGAAAATTTTGAAATTTATAGAAAATATGTTCTGTAAATTTTATGTTGAAATTTCGGTTAGGCTTGGAATAGGGAGTAAATTGCATGAATTTTATTTTTCGAGCCTAGGGACAAAATTAGAATTTATGGAAAAGTGAAGGGCAAAATGGTAATTCTGCCTAGGACGTAAATTGAGTCCAAATGAATATGAAATGTGTGAAATTGATGATAAAAATTATTTATATAGATACAGACAACACAAATTCGAGGTTAGATCGAGGAAAAGAAAAGGTTTCGGATTAGTAGATTTTATACGCGAACCAGTGTCGAGGCAAGTTTGTGTAACTTAATTGAGCATATAAATATGTTAACTTGAATGTTATGTTTGTATCAAATATGAATTATATTTATGTGAATTTTATAAATGTGTGAAATGATTACATGTTCGGGAATATTGGAAAAAGGGTAAAGTCTCGTTTGAATATTGAATTTCGATGGATAAATGTGCTTTCCCGAAATGAATAAGGCACTGCATTTGTTGTGACGGGATTTAGCTCGGATGAGTAATCCTATTGATCTCATTATAGAAAGGATTTAGCTCGGACGGGTAATCCTGATATAATCTCCCTCGGGCATATGTTACAATTAGGGTTTAGCCTGGACTGGTAATCCTAATTGAGCTCTTTTGAGCATATGTTACATAATGGATTCAGCCTGGACTGGTAATCCTATAATACGATATGTGACTCGAGAGTGTGGTCTTGATTTAGTGCCCTATGGGTACTTTTGAATAAGAATTGATGGGTTATTAATCGTACACCTCGAGTATACTACTTGAGTATCCATTGGAATTTCAATGATTCAACGGACAAAACTATTGGCATGATAAGAGAATTATGAAATGAAATGACGATGTCTTGAAAGAATATTGCATGATGAACTCATCTATGTTTACTTGATGTATATGAAAATTTTGTGACTAACATGTTTGATTGAATGCGTGTGTTTAGGAAATTTTGCCAAATTGATGAAAAACATGATATTGTATACTTAGATTTAAAATGGGATTGGTAAGTTTAGTTTCCGTTATACGAACTTACTAAGCATGTAATGCTTACTCTGTTTTATTTTCCCCTATTTTATAGTGCTCGGAAGCTTGTGAAGGTTGGAGATCATTGGAGCATCATCACACTATCCACTAGCTTAATTTGGGTATATATAGTAAAATCATTTTGGTATAATGGCATGTATAAGCTAACTTGGCCATAGATGGATTAAATATGTGGTTTGTAATCTAGCCATTAGAATGTTAGAAATAGTTGTTTTTGATATACTTGTAATGTCATACTATGGTAGTTACATACATGTTAAATGGTTGTTTAAATTATGCCTAACATATGGAATATACCAAGGCAAGATTATAAACATGTATGCATGTAATGATAGAGTTTGCTTAATTTGAATGTTTGAAATGGTTGGTATTTGGATGTGAGTTTAAGTGTAGGTCATTGGTGTGATTTTGGATGAGAAATGAAGCTAGAAATGGCTTTATTTTGTTCATACGGGTGTGTGTCTAGGTCTTGTATGACATACGACCTGGTACATAGGCGTGTGGTTAGGCCATGTGTCCCCTACACCTTAAATTTGAGAAACAAAATGCTTAGAATTGAGCACATGGGCAGAGACACGGACATGTGTCTCAGCTATGTGTGCTACACAGCCTAGAACACGGGTGTGTGTCTTGGCCGTGTGAGACCTGCACTTAATTTCGAAAGAATTTAATTAACCACACTACCTAGCACACGAGTATGTGGCATGGCCGTGTTCACAAGTAAAAAAGTTACAGGGTCAAACACGGCCTGCAGCACGGGCGTGTCCCTTGGACCACATAGGCGTGTCCCAAGGTCACACAGGCGTGTCCCAAGGTCACACAGGCGTGTCCCAAGGTCACACGGGCGTGTCTCTTGGACCACACGGGCGTGTCTCTTGGAGCACACGGGCGTGTAACTTAGAAAATTTTTGAAATATCGCGGAAAATTCTTAGAGGTTCCGATTAAGTCCCGACTTGATTCTAATGCTTATATTGGGCCTCGATGGTCCATTTAAGGGACATTTTGAATAATCTTGGAAAATGAACAGTGATTGACATGATTTATCTGTAAATGTTCTGAAAGTTCAAGTAATGCTCCATAACTCTATTCCGGTGATGGATACGGGTTAGGGGTGTTACACTAATTACTTTTAATTCAAGCAAATTCACTTAACCGAAACCTAATTAACTACAGAATAAATATTTACGAGACCGATTTACGAAAACAGAGTCCCGAGAATGTAATTCTTTTTCAATTTGGTCATTTTTAATTAATTAACTATCGAAATGTTAAAATTTTTTAACGAAACTTTAATACCACTTTAATGACACTCCGTAAATATTTATAAAAAATTTACAGCTCAGTTTATAAAAATAAGATCCCGATACCTCATTTTCTAAAACCACTTGAACTTAATAAATCACTTATATAACATAAATTATCAAATTAAAAACCTTTTTAAAAATCACACTTGTCTCGTAAATATTAAATAATAATATTTATAAACTTACTCGTCGAATTTGGTGGCCCCGAAACCACTGTTTTTGACACCATTGAAAAATGGGCTATTACAATAACGCTCGTTTGAGCAACTTTTAGTATATTTAGTAGACATTGCCCTTTTGAGCACGTTTAGTATAATCAGTAGATATTGCTTGTTTGAGCAACTTTCAATATAATCAGTAGACATTGCTTTTTTAAGCACGTTCAGTATAAACAGTAGATATTCCTCGTTTGAGCAACTTTCAGTACAATCAATAGACATTGTTCTTTTGAGTACGTTCAATATAATCAGTAGATATTACTCCTTTGAGCGCATTGAATATAATCAGTAGATATTGCTCGTTTGAGCACATTTAGTATAACCAGTAGATATTTCTATTTGAGCAACTTTCAATAATCAGTAGACATTGCTCTTTTGAACACATCCAGTGTAATCAGTAGATATTGCTCGTCTGAGCATATTCAGTATAATAAGTAGATATTGCTCATTTGAGCATATTCAGTATTTAACCAATTCACAATGCTTCTCACACAAGCTTCAGAGTGTTTGCAACATATGCAGGACCTCAAGCCATCGTTACGGTCCATATCACCGGCTCAAAGCCTTATAGTAAATCACCTACCCAATGCCTGATAGATAATTCATATTCCATTTTCATTTTCAACATCATACCATTGTACAATATAACATTTTATAAAATTATAATAACATAGAATATATAAGAATCAACATAAATATTATAAACGTGCGAACTTACAGGATTGATTTATAGCAACGGCTCATGGTATCTCAATCAATGATCGACGTAATATCAATTCATTATTTCCGTTTCCAATTACATACATCAATATAATCTAACATTATGAAATTAGATTAATATATTACATTTAAAAATTATACTAAAATTAAATTGAGCGAACTTACCAAACTAACTGCAGCAATAATGGAAGTTCATGGACTATTCAGTAATTTTATCTTTTCCTCGATTATTAGCTTGTCCTTGATCAAAATAATAATTTCATTCAATTATAAATTTCCAGCAACATAATTAACTATTTTATGCAACTAAATCCTTTTTGAAATTTTTACAAATTACCCCTGACATTTTACTTCTATGCAATTTAATCCCTAAGCTCAAAACTTGCGATTTAACTAATTTTAATCAAATTTAAATTCAGCTGAATTGTATAGGGCCCCATACAACCCACAATTTTTTTTATTTCACAAAAATTCCTGTAATTTTATCACTTTCACGGTTTAGTCCTTAAACATTAAATTTATCAAAAATTACTTTACAAAATAGTCCTATTTAACATTCAAGTTTTATAATCTACCATAAAACTTTAAGAATATCCAAAACTGAACAATAACATAATCCATAATTTTTAAGCATTTTGAAAACAGAGAAACGATTTAGTTGGACCTAGTTGCAACGATCTTAAAAACATAAAAATTATAAGAAACCGATTAAAATTGGCTTACCAAATTGAAGGACAAGCTTGGCCGAAGCTTCCTTCACCTCCAAAAATGGTGTTTTGGCATTTTTGGGAGGAGAATCAAAGAAATTACATTGTAATTTAGCTTTTATTTTAATTATAATTCATTTATTTCCAAAATTATTATTATAACCTTTTAATTATAATGTATATAATTTATAAAACATATCCATAAATGTTCGATATATAAGTATATGGTATAATTACCATCCAAGAAAGGTTTAATTGCACAATTAGTTCTTTAATTGTTTCAAATTATTGATTAATTAAGTTTTATTTCAATTTAAACCTAAACTAACTAGGACTAAATGAGCAAATAGCCAAAAAATTAGTGGATTTAATCATGTCATCACCGCATGGACTTTTTGACCATGGTTTAATCACCATTTTGGTCTCTTTAGTAGTTTAAATCTATAGCAATAAATTTTACCTCTTTTACAATTTAATTTTTTTACCTTAATTAATCAATTAATCATAAAAATTACCGGACCAAACTTCAATTCACCTATAATAAGACTCTCTAAATATTTAATAAAAATATTTATGGCATTAAATTACAGAAACGAGGTCCTAATACCTTGTTTTCAATAACCACTTGACTTTTGAATCGAACCACCTATACTAACTTTTAATTCATTAGTTAAAATTCCTCAAATTAAAATTCAATATAAAAATAACTGTTGACTCGTATAATTTAAATACTAATTATACAAACTCACTCATCAAATTTGTAGTTCTGAAACACCGTTTTCGATTCTACTGAAAAACAGGTTGTTACAATTGCAATCACTAAAACATAATTGTATATGTCCGATTGGTCCCTCCGCTATCTCAACAAAAGCTCGACTAGAATGCATTTGAATCAAAAGAAAATTCTAAGACTTTAGGAATACTTTAATTGAGTCGATTTATTTGATGTGCAATTAAATTATGTGGTCCTGAGAATTGTTCAACTAGAGATGATGAGTCACAACTAACAAAAAATACGACAAAAGCAAGTGCACCTATCGATAAATAGTATAGCAACAGTGAATAGAGATATCGTATCCACGAGGATTAAAAGTACTAGTAATTACTGTTTTCCTATTTTTTAACCGTCAAATTGGAGTGATTGGTTTAAGCTAAAATATACTAAATTAATTAATTAAAGAACTCAACAAAGAATAAAATAAGAAAATAATTAAATAATAACCAAGAAGCTAAATAATACCCAGGAAAGAATCAATCTAAACTTCATCTATCATTATAAATCTAAATTAAACGATTTATTCACTTGGTATCTTGATCTGTAGAAATCTCTAAATTATGCTATCATCTCTTTCAAGAGTAAAAACAACTGACTCTAGATTGATTAATTGAAATTTCTTTCTAATTAAAACTCCTATTATTGCATTAACTCGATTTATGGATCCTCTTATTAGATTTGACTCTAATCTAGTAGATTTATGTCGTCCTATTTCTAGAATTGCATGCAACTTCACTCAATTTTGTTAAATCTACTCTTAAACAGATTTAAGCACATTAAACATGTATTAATATTCAGGGAATATTAAAAACAAGAGATAAGCACACATAACTGAGAACAAAAATCAAGTATTTATCACGTAAAATAGAAATCAAATAATAGAATTCATCATAGGATTCATCTTCCCTAGGTATCTAGAGATTTAGTTCTTAATTGTAAATAAAAATATCTCAGTCAATATAACCACTAAAAATAAAGAAATTAAAAGGAGGTCTTAAATCTTTGATGGAAATATACTTCAGAGTTGGCTTCAGTGGTGTTCTACGAGTTGTTTTCTTCAATATTCTCTGATGGCTTCCTATTCTCTTCTTCTATTTAGTACTTATAGACTTTAAAATGCCCGAAAAGCCTAAAAATTACGTTTTTCTGCGTGTTTTGGATACGAATCGCGAAATCAACACGGTCTGGCACATGGCCGTGTGCCAGCCTGTGTGGCTCACACAGCCGTGTGTCCAGCTCGTGTGGCTCACACAGCTGTGTGTCCAGCCCATGTGAGAAGGCCCAGCCCGTGTGGCTCTTGAAATCTGCTCTATTTATCCAATTTTAGCTTATTTTTCGCTCATTTTGCTCTCAAATGCTCTCCTAAGTATAGAAACATGAATTTAAAGGATTAGGAGCATAAAATTCATTAATTTACATAAATAATCATCCAAAAACGTTTTAAGAATGAGATTAAAATATGTTACTTTTATCACTTATCAAGAGAATTTTATTAAAAAATTTCTTGGAAAATTAATTTGGAAAATCTAAGTGATTTTTGAAAAATTAATTTTGATAAAGTAAAACTAAATTAATTAAATCAACTAAAATTAATATGATATTTTTGGAAGTTAAATTTCAAGTCAAACAATTGGCCAATGGGTAATTGAACTTGAAAATGGGACTTGAGATGGTAAATTGGGCCCGAGAGCCCAAAACCGAAACCAATACCCAAAAATTGGTCAAACTAGGCCTGATATGTGAAACCGGACCGACAGTCCAATCGGTGGTTAGACCAGATTGGTCAGATCGTCATTGACTCGGATCGAACCAAGAGCAGTCGAACTGGCTCAAGGTGCTGTAAAGGTGTCGCACCTGCATCACTGGACACGGCGGTGCCAATCGTTGTGATGGCAATGTCCCGATAGTCTGCGACAATTGGTCGTCGGTGGTTGAGCAGTGGAAGAGTTACACTCCTATTGGGACTCTACTAGAGAATTTGATTTCAAAATAATTATTCTAAAAATAATATTATTTTAATAGTTTAATATTAAATTAAATTTAATACTTATCTAGATAGTATTTTATTAATTTAATATTAAAGTGATTATCTTAATATTAAATTTAATTTAATGTTTATCTTGTAGATAAATATTCTATTATTTTAATAAGATTTAACATTAAATTTAATCTAATATTTATCTTAATAAATATTATATTAATTTAATATTAAAGTGATTAAGTTTAACCATAGTTGAACTCTCTAAACACTCCCTATATAAAGAGAGCCTTGAGTCATTATTTACACACACTTGAATCCAAAAAAAAGTTGTAGAGAGAAAATTCTCTGAAGAGATTATTCTAGAAAATTTCTAGAGATATTTTTCTGATTTACAACTTGACCCAAAAGTTTAGAGAAATTGCAGAATTACCCCATTGGTAAGTTTTGTGAAAAAATTTCTGATTCGAAGCGAGCCTACACTCGACAGACGTGAGCTTGAGGATAGCGTAGAAACTACTCGGTCGAAGCACTCATCCTAGACGAATCGAAAAGGTACAAATTTGATTAAGTGTTTATTACTTTAAATATCACAACCAAGATCTTGTTTTAGAAAAAAATTAAAACTTTGGCTTTTCCCTAAATTTATTTTCCGTTGGATTTTTCAAACTCGTTTTTTCCAACATGAGTATGTAACTTTTGTTCTCTAAAGATATCTCATAACCCTCTTGGCTGTTATCCAATAGTCTATACCAAGATTGCTTAAATATCTGCCTAACATCCCAACAATGTACACAATGTTCGAATGTGTACATACTTGAGCATACATTAGACTCCCCATACTTGAAACGTATGGAACCTTGCACATTTCTTTATTCTCAAAATCATTCTTGGGGTATTGGTTAAGACTTAACTTATTATTGACAAACAGTATGTCATTAACAACCAAATATAGAATCTTACTCTTGCTGAACTTTTGGTATATACAATTATCGACCAAATTTATCTCTAAACTGAATGAGATAATCATTTGGTAAAATCTGTAATACTATTGACGGGAAATCTGCTTAAACCCATAGATGAAGTTCTTTAATTTGCAAATCATTAACTTTGCATCACCAGACACAAAATTTTTTAGTTGCACCATATAAATGTATGATCAATTTTAACATTGAGAAACCATTAACTTAACATTCATCTGGCGCAGTTTAAGGTCAAAATATTTCACTAATGCCATTATAACCTTTTCTCTAGTGGACTTTCTTAATGACATTTGTTCTTGAGGCTGTTGAGTTTGTTCTTTAAGAACAATTACCTCATCTTGAATAGGGAGTTGTTCAATATTGTCTTATTGAGGTTTTGGATTCACTTTTTGATTAATAATAGGTATGATAACCTGAACATTGTCAAAAATGATAACAGTAACTAAGTTAGAATCTAATTCATCCTTAAAAGCAACATCTCTAACCTTATTTCTCCTTTCAAACTCAACATCCTCAAAAAATGTTGCAGTTCTCATCTCAAAAATATTCCTAATTGTGGTTGTCTTTAGAGGCACTGCCCAAATGAGCACTTTCAGACTTATCATGTTTCAACCTTTCTTCCTTTTGCACACAATGAGAAATGGGCTCATTTAGCTCCCATTGCTCCTTTTGACAGTTGTAACTAATTTTAAATTGGTTAAACTATGCAAGAAGTAATACCAAAACCATAAAAACAAGCAATTCCTCAGAAAGCTTGATTTTAAGTACCTTAAGTCTTGAAGCAACATGGAACATCTCCATAATGTACTCCCTCACATTTCCTTGACTCATAAACTTTATAAACATCAAAGAAGTCAGAAGTAATATCATCTCAACCTTATCGTTTTTAACAATTTCTCAATTTCGTCAAGGAAACCCTTGGCCTGAGTAATTTTTTTAGATTTTGTGTCCCTAAAGGCTTCTGGAATATTATGCTTCATGATCATTAGACTCGCGTGATTTGAACCATCCCATGTCTCAAAATCCCTTTTAGCATCAGGGGTGCATTCTGTATTGTAAGGTGCGAGTTTTTCTTCCCTTAGTGCAAGACCTATGTCCATATAACTAAGCACTATAAGTGCCTTTTCAATTCCTTGAAATTAGTCCTATTAAGCATGGATATAGAATTTATATTAGTAGATATTATGGCAGCATAAGATGAACTAGCTAAATATGGAACAGAATAGATAAAAACAAGCTCACATGAATATTCATATTCATAAGTAAACAATAAATTCAAAATAGTGGCTTCAATACCAAGATACTAAATACTACATTAATATCAAGTCTTTGGACAGTAATATTAACAGTAAGCGATACTCTTTTTGTAGCAATCAAACATTAACAATAAATTATGTCAAACAATGAATCAATCTTTGAACTAACTTATTGCTCACATAAAATACCTTATAATTGTCACACATTTATCACCACAGATGTGTTGAAATTCTACCAAATATTAACTTACCTTTGGGTCAATTAATAAACTCATGAATCACAAAAACATATAATTATCTTGATATTTTAAATAAACTAATCTACGTAAAAGAGGTCACTTTGGTGGCATTTTGTTTCAACTAATCTATTTAAAATATTAGCCTAAAGCCAAAATCTAAATTTATTTGTTTCAAAATATTTCAAATTTAAACCAAAATAATTTGAATAAAGGTAAATCTCATCTTAAGATATCGGACACTTAATTGATATTTCATCTTTGGACAAAATATTAACTTGTAAGTGATATCTGAGTATAGTAGTCAAACACTGACAATAAGAAATTATTTTTTATTTTAATTACTTGTATTTTTAGCTTGTAAATAGGCTTAGCCACCCACTCAAATCATCATGGGGTGAAATATATTTTTCATGTGAAATTGTGTTAATTTTTTGTGAAATGTAAAGAGTATTTTGAGGATTAAAGTGATTTGACTCTTAGTTTTTTTAAGTTTGTTACTTTCTAAGCGTTTTGGAACTTCAAGATTTTCA
Organism: Gossypium arboreum; assembly: GCF_025698485.1. Lineage (NCBI taxonomy): Eukaryota > Viridiplantae > Streptophyta > Magnoliopsida > Malvales > Malvaceae > Gossypium > Gossypium arboreum. Next base: position 8,759,507 of record NC_069081.1, read on the forward strand.
ACATGAAAGAACTAAGTGATATTGTTAGAAAGTTGAGAAATGCCAAAAACAATGATACAAGCAATACCAATTGCTTTAGGCATTGATGAACAACAAAGATGAACACAATAATATGTTTATGCAGTTAGATTTTCCTCATACAACAAGTGATTACAAGTTCTGACCCCTATCGTATTAGCAACCTCATTATTGCACTTAAGATTTGTATCACTCTCTTCTAAGGTTTTAGGAACTTAGACTGAAAACAAAGTAATTAACTTATTTTTAAACTCAGGGTCCGTTTGTTTACATGTAAAAGGTTTTACGAAAAATGTTTTACAAAAAATGTTTTCTACATTTTCCTGTGTTTGTTTTACAGAAAATAGTTTGGTCAACAGAAAATGACTTACATGTCAAGGTAAAATAAGCCCTTTTTCTTGTAAAATGACTTGCTATTTTGAAAAGCGTAAGTCATTTTCCGAAACAGAGCTCATCTATAGATAATTTTATTTTTTTATAAAAATTAACTTAAATCAAGCTTAATATTATTATATTGATAATAAATTTTATTTTTATTTTTAAAATATTTAAAATATTATATTTTTCAATATTATTAAACATACATATTTAATTACTTATATTTAGTCATATAATAAATTATTAATATAATAAATATAAATTATTATTTTAATAAATTATTTAATATTTCAATTTTATTTTAGTAACAAATTTTAAAAATAATAATTTTAAATAATATTATTCACATATTATTGAAAATATTCAATATTAATATTTTAATAATAAATATTTATTACAATTATAAATATATTAATAATAAATGTTTTGTAGTATAAAGGATAAAATATGTCATAAGTCTACGTACAATTCACAGACTTGTAATTTAGTCTTTGTACTTTATTTTCAAGAATTTAGTCCCTTTACTTTTCAAATTTGAAAATCAAGTCCAATTGTTGACATCGTTATTTTTTTCAATTTTATTGATGTCACTTTTTAAATAAAAATACTCACTTAGTAGTCATGCAATTAAAAATAACATAATGAATCAATTTAACATAATATTTTTAATATATGAAAAATAATGTAAAATATAAGATTATAGTTAAAAATAAATTCAATTAAACAATGAAAAAAAGAAAATCTCAAATATATGTTTGTTTAATTGAAAACAACTTTTATGAAATATTTTTAAAAAATCTAGCAAATAACAGAAAATATTTTATATAGATTCATCCAAACACCAGAAAATATTAACTTTCCAAAAATTATTTTCCGGAAGTCATTTTCAGTGAAACAAATGGAGCCTCAATGCACCTACAATTACAAGTTCTTTATTGAACAAATAAGTGCTAAAATTCTTTGTACAAAACCTATACAAATCTCAAGTGTATAAACTACTTTCGATTTGCTAACATACTAGATCAATTACAATCAATCTTCCCCATTAAACTAGCAGGATAATAAGGTCAGTGAATATCTTCAATAAGTTCAAAATAAGTCTTCAATATTCAAAATCTAATCCAATCTCTTCAAAACAAGAAAGTCGATTTGCTTGATCTAATCCAAACCAATCTTTAATATATGTTCGTATAACAGGTTTGGATATCATATATGGGCTTACATACGTCCAACCTATAACAAATCTAGATATCATAAATGGGCTTGCGCATGTCTAGAGTATAAAAAAAGATCACTCTTATTTCTTTGCATTTAAAGCTCAAACTTGCCAACACACAACTATTAGAAATTCACCAATTATTTGTTATTTCTCCTTGCATTTTAAAGAGTGTAGTTAAGGTTTTTTAGATATAAAACCATAAGGAATTAGATAAGTTCCAATTGAGCCTATGTAAAAGCTAAAGTGTTTTTGCTAAGATATAAAAATTAGCGGAAAAGTTTTATATTAGCCTTATTAAAAATATAGGGATTGTAAACATTAAGATATTTTTCTTAGAATATCAAGGTAGTAGAGGTAAACAATTAATGATGAACCACTATAAATTGATTGTCTAAGATTTTCTTTCTTTTAACTCTTTTATTTTAGAAAAGTTTGATGAAATTTTAAATTATTAATTCATCTCTCTTAATATTTTTAGGCCTATCAAAATATACGAAGAAACTAATTAATTTTTAATAATTTTGCAAGGGTTTAATTAATGTTTTATATATTTTCTAATGAGTTTTTTAACATTTAAGCCTAAAATTTTTAAAACTGATTAAACATTATGAAAATAATTTTAAAATTTAAATTATTGAATTTTTTTAAGAATTACAAAAGTTATAAAATTAAAATTATAAATTTTATCAAAAATAATAACTGTTTATAAAAATAATATTTTAAAAATAAAATAAATATAAATAAGTATAGATACCTGTTTTATTTTACAAGATTTTTGGCTTTAATGATAAAAGAAATGAAAAGAATGAAATGAGATATCGATCAGTCGTATTTGGAGAGTTGAGTGAGAGGTTTGAATGATGATGTGCTTAGTGCTTGGAACAATTGTTTTAGTTGAGGAATTGTGATTCAATTGAGGTCTATGAATCATGATTTGTATCAAATTAAGTACAATTTTTGAACGATGGACTTAATTGATTTTCTAATTATTTTCAAAAGGCTTATTTGACATTTTAACCAATAATAATAATAATAATTAAAGTTGAAACATTTTATTGACAAATTATAAAAATCTGTCCATTGTTTTTAGTTTTCTCTCCCAGATTCATCCTTCCGTCCCTTGGAAATACAAAGGACTTCGCTGCTATTCTCAATTTCAATTTTTATCCTAAAACGCTTAAAAAAAAACAACAACTAAAACGATGGCGAGGAGACCGGACGAGGAATACGATTACTTGTTTAAGGTAGTACTAATCGGCGATTCTGGCGTTGGAAAATCTAATTTGCTTTCTCGATTTACTCGGAACGAGTTTTGCTTAGAATCTAAATCTACCATCGGCGTCGAATTCGCCACCCGCACTCTCCAAGTAATAAATCTCCCCTTTTTCTGCTCTTTTTTTTCGTTAATTTATTTGTATATCTGTAATGAAGTGTAATTTTGGTTTACTTTAGATGCTTGGATTTAGATCAATTATTTCCCGTTCTTAACGTGCGGTAGATCTGATTTGTTCGTTGTTTAATCGTTCTTTTTAATTTGAATTTCAACTGCTTTACTTTCAAAAAAAAAAAATTCTCCAGGTTTTTCTTGAATGTATGATATTTTAGATTGAGCCAATCAGTGGTCATAGTATTTGAAAGAAAATGGAGTTCACTCCTGATTTTGATAATCTTTAGTATTGAATTGTGTTGAAGCTATGTGAGACATGAATAAATATGTAAAATTTTTCTTTGATTGTGAAGGATTTGATAGACGCCTATTTGGCGGTGGATTTGAAATAACTATATATCATTAAATATTTGTTAATTAACTGAAATGAAATTAGGTGGTTATCGATTAAAATATACGTAGTTCATTTGCACGATCTCATCAGTTTGGACATTTGGATCAAGTTTGAATTTCAGAGTCTATTTGAATCCGCTCCTGGCCCGAACAGAACTAATCCTAGATTACAAAACGAATGATGATACTTGTGGTTATACCCAAAAAAAACAAAAAAGTGTGACTGCTATCGGATTAGGTGGCCGCTGGTGAGTTTAGTCATGAGTTATCAGCCCTTAGAGGGGATGATTAAAGGGCAACAGGTTCCTGGCTGTGCCAATCCATTTTTCTTGATGGAAAATGTGCGAGTTTTCTTGGTTAACTGATATTTATGACTAAAGGGTATCTTTTTAATGCCAAAAATGTTGAATGGTGGAATAAGATATTAGCTAAATTTAATTATTATAAATAGACATTTTAGTTCTCGTATGAAAATAACTGTAAAATCTGAAAAATAATGGCTGTTTTGATCAAACAAGGTTGGAAATGTTCATCTAAATCCAAAGTCGCAACCTTTTAAGAGTTGCACACATGTCATGTTATTTCGCTCAGTCTACTTGATGGCCTACCTTGTTACAACTAATATAACATAAATAAGTTTAGATTTTAGTCTTTTTGTTTCTCTCTTGTCGGAAATGACTGAAAATGTGGAGTTGGTCTTTTTTACAGAGAGAATATAGGTAATGTCCATTTCTTGGAGAAAGCGTCGAATGTGTTTCTGGTCTCTCTGTTTGCCTTTTCCCCTGCATGTTAGGCATGAGAAATACGGTTACGGGTCTGGTTGTTATAAGTTAAATGTTCTTAATACGGCTTCTTTCAGGTTGAAGGGAGGACTGTGAAAGCTCAGATATGGGACACTGCTGGTCAGGAACGGTACAGAGCAATAACCAGTGCTTACTATAGAGGTGCTCTTGGAGCTCTTCTGGTGTACGATGTTACCAAGCCAACGACTTTTGAAAATGTGAGCCGATGGCTGAAAGAACTCAGGGACCATGCGGATTCTAACATTGTAATTATGATGATTGGGAACAAGACTGATCTGAAGCATCTCCGAGCAGTTGCCACAGAGGATGGTCAAAGCTATGCCGAGAAAGAAGGCCTTTCATTTATTGAGACATCTGCACTAGAAGCAATAAATGTTGAGAAGGCTTTCCAGACCATTCTCTCTGAAATATACCGCAAAATTAGTAAGAAGTCACTTTCTTCAGATGAGCCAGCACCAGCAAGTATTAAAGAAGGGAAGACCATTGATGTTGGAGCACCCGAAGCCAACACCAAAAAGGCTTGCTGTTCATCATCTTGAACATGTTACAATTTTCATTCCTTTCTTTTGTGTAATCAATGTGTTGTATTGTCAAGACATTCTTCTTGTTGCTATTACGTTATTTTGTATCATTACAAACATTTGAACTATTCATGTTCTTGTGTTGTTGTAAGTTATTGATTATTTTGACATGGCTGTAATTACCATCTCCTCTGTCAATGATCTTAAGGGGGGTAAAAATTTTCGACTGTTTCAGATACCGGGATTTTATCATCATTTTTGTGAAGGCTTACAGGTTAAACATTGAAGGTATTGCACCCACTAATCCTCAGTTGTCACTCATGCATTTCCTGTGGTTTGAATCTTTTTGTCCTCATGAATACCAGAATATTAGGAATTACTAATAATGGTTCCTGCACTCAAGTTCAGTCCTTCAACATTTTGTTTTTCAGCAAATACGGTATATAATCTAACGAAAATATAAGATACGAGGAACATGCATTGGTACTTCAACTTACACAGAAAAAGTTCAAGTAGGCAGCATTTTAGTTTCTGAAACGTTCATATGATATGCAACGTGTTTACGATCTAAAAGAGTTCCGGCTACTAGCCACAGCAATTGTTCTTCTGTTCGATCGGTTGTCCCTTCATTTGAACAGTTCCGGCAGACTTGTTCCCAGTTGGCTGGTTACCCATTCTGCATAAAATTGGATAGAAAACCAGATAGGTAAACTTCGTAATTAAAGATATGACATATAAAAGAACTAGAAATAAATAGAAAGTGGAGATTTTAGACAATAAATAATGTGAACGATTTTCTTATGAGCGTCTGGTGAACTCCAGACTAAGCTAGCAATGTGAAAGATCAATTATCAGAAGCATGATCATTACATTAAATACTCTGTGGTGCATTAAGAACCTATTGGTGGGTGACCATGACAATTGTGACATCTTACCATAAACAACATTCATTTAATAGCAAATAGGTAAAAAGATTATGGATTTTGAAAGGAAAAAAAAAAAAAAAGGAAAAGTACGACAGAGTGGAACTCATTGTACTTTTTCTTAATCTCGGCAGCCATGGTTAAGAAAGCCTGCTCTACATTGATTGAAACTTTAGCACTTGTCTCCAGGAAAGGAATCCCAATTTCATCTGCAAATGCCTGTAGTTCAATGAAGAACAGAATTGCAAATTAATCAAATTATGATTGCCTGCAGTAAATTATATCTAATCACCAGCTGCAGATTACAGTAGTGTAACCAAACTGTTATCTTATCCATTCATAACCAGCGAGAAATTTCAAGAGGACCTAAAGCATCTAGAAATCTCAAAGAGATTAAAAACCTTCAAGGAACACCCCGGGTAAACAAGACAATTAACTGATGATAACTGTCCTAACATTAAAAATAATAAAACAAACCTTCGCTGTCTGCGTGTCGACAACCTTGTTCTCAACTAAATCACATTTGTTCCCAACCAGAAGCTTACATACACTGTCATTAGCATATCTGTCAATCTCGTTCAACCACTGCTTGACATTGTTGAAGCTCTCCATCTCGGTAACATCATAGACGACCTGTTGTAATACCAACAAAAGGATTCTGAGACACTTAACAGGGTCAGATATGAAATAAGAAAGTAAGATGTATAACAATAAAAATATATGTTCTATGTTCTTTGACATGCTAGGATTTGATTTTGACAATTTTTTTTTTTTAAATAAATTTCAGGGTGTTCAAACAGCAGTATGGACTTGTATTCACCTAGCTGACCAATGGAATCAGTAAATGGAAGGCAATTAGCTAGAGCTACAATGAACATTTCTGTCACACATTCCTGATTGGAAATAAATTTACACACCCAAAATAGAATATTCAAAACAGCAGTAAAAAGCCAATAGTATGTATGTTTAGTAAAGCAGGCTCCTCCTCTTTCACCAACTTGAGAATTTAAAAATAAGGTAGTTTTGGACTCACATTACAATTAGCATGACGCAAGAACATCCAGAATATTGACTGCAAGTTAACTATATTTGCAAGAAAGAAAATGGATATCAATTAGCAGATAACCTGATGATCATATTTTCTTGAAACACATCCCAATACCCACCCTGAAGGTCTAGTTGGGATAAAATTTTATGATCTGAGATCAATCAGGTTCAGTTTCTTACTATTATCCCATGAGCTCCTCGGTAGTAGCTGCTAGTAATAGTCCGAAAACGCTCCTGTCCAGCAGTATCCCACTAAAAGAAACAAGAGCAAAATGTTACACATTAATTGAGAGCCAGTGAGAAAGGGGGAAAAACTTTAGAGGAAAGTGATGCATGGCTTTTCCGTCACTAATTTCTCCCAACATTAGACAGCCATGGTCAAACGTAAGAAAAGTAATTAAATTGGATTAACTAAACAAACTTGTCCTACAAACACCTTCCTAATGGCCACAACTAACAACTCCTGCATCAGTTATACAACTAAAGTCTCCATTTCAGGGGTGAAAGTACTTGCAAAATCCCTCTATTATAGGGACTAGACCAAATTAATCCCTATACTATTAAATGAATCAATTTAATCCCTGTACTGTTAAAAAGAATCAAATAAGGTCAATTGCAATAAAGTTAACATTTACTGTTAAAAACATAACATGAAAATTAATTTTTATCATTTGCAATTCAACTCCGGACAAAATATTTCATTTGCAGAACCATAAAAAGCTTTCAAAATAGTAACTTTGTTAACAGTAAATAACAATTTCTAACAATAAATGTTAACTCTATTGAAATTTGGACTTATTTGATTTTTTTTTTAATAGTACAAGGACTAAATTGATCAATTTAACAATAGGGAGACTAATTTGATCCAATCCCTATAATAGAGGAACCTGCTAGGTACATTCACCCCAATTCCGGTGTATCAAAATTAAGTCATTAGATTATGCAAGCCCTTCTTGGTAGGAAATTGATATATGGCACTATCTTCTCTCAATCATTTACAACAAAACGATCTATATATAAAGCCGAACACTAGTAGCAGCCTTTATTGACAGTTGGGTCATATACTCGTATTCTTCTACCAAGACAATAATTTGACACGGGACTCTCGCAAGCCCATATGGCTTTCCTACATGACAACAAAATTATATAGGGTTGTAAATTTAGCGACGTTCAAAATTTTTTTGACCATAAATAACTTTGAAAGAATGAAAATATCAGCTTAAATTAAAGAAGATTGGAAATGCATTGTAATTGGCTTTGAAAAGTAAATTACATTTAGTAAAGAAACATATTATACTCACAATTTGCAGCTTGATTGTCTTGCCATCCAACTCCACTGTTCTGATTTTCTGAATATAAACAATTAGGTAAATTAATTTTCACATTTTTAGCAGATGAAAGTATGAAACAATTTCCATTAAAAAAATTTGTCCAGCAACGAAAAAAAAACTCACGAAATCAACACCGATGGTACTGATGTAGCTATCCACGTAAGAATCATCCTGGGAAAAAAAACAAAGTAAAAAACACTTAAAATTCATAACCCTAATTACTCTAACATTAACCTTAAAATCAAGTTCATTACTCATTCTTCTTCTTAATTTACAACAAGAAAAAGGGGAAAACCCAAAAGGCCAAAACCAAACCGACAATGCAAAAAATCGAAAATAACAACTGAAAAGCAATTTAAAGAATAGTAAGAAATTAAAATTTACAGCAAATCTGAGAAGCAAGCAGGATTTTCCGACGGAGGAATCGCCGATAAGCAGAAGCTTGAACAGATAATCACTAAAAACCAACAAGAAAGAATAGTTTTGAAATGAAATGTGAGTAGAAATATATTGAAAAATTACTAATAAATGGAAAGAGAAAAGGGAAGAGGAAATGGTGGACTCACTATTCGTTACTCATGATTGAATCGAAAAGGGGAAATTTTTTGAAACAATTTCAGAGAAAGAGGAAGGGAAAGCTTTGGCCGTCACTCTATCCCCTTCTTATTGTAGACAAATTAAATATTAAATATTCTTATTTTTATTATATAAGGGTAATAAAACGTGCCAAAGGCTTTGAAAGCCTTCCAATAAATTATTATATACGGACACCCATAATTTGTATGGTAAAAATTACCTATAACTAATATTTATAATTTTTCCTAAATTGGTATCATCCTCCCATGCATTTCATACTCGAATCAGGTAAGTCATTCATTCGTGAATCTAATCAGTTTCACGACTCTAACTCATTTATAAGATTAGATTTAATAAATTATTAAAAAAATTATAAAAATAAAATAATATTTTAAAATTTTAAAAAAAATAGTTTTATCATCGGTTTGATCAATTTACGAGTTAATCGATTTGATACTTCTCTTAAACTCGTATATCAACTAGTTTAATAAGTATGACTGACCGGTTCGATCTGGTTCAAACAACCTTACCTTCAATTAAATTCTAATTCAGTGGAGAATTTACCAAAAATCTCTCATTTTTACAAAACAATAAATATTATTTTGAGGGTAATTTTATCTTTTCAATAAATAAATAAATAAATAAACATTTACACATGATGAAATTTGAACCTAAAATATTAAAATTTTTAACAACTCAATTTTACCATTTAAATAAAACCATACTTTGTTATTGCATAAAAAATTTTAAATTTATTACATAAATTTTATAATCTAGTACTTAAAAAGATTATATAAGAATTAAGATTTTGCTTAAATGATAAAATTAAAATTTTAAAAATCATAATTTTTTTCAAATTCTATGGTTTTTTTATTAGATAAAATCAAACTATTTAGTGAAGCCAAAAGCACATCCAATTAAAAGCGTCCACCTAAATTTGATGTAATTCGATAATTATGATTAAAATCATCATTTTAAGGTAATTCACCCTAATTCCATAATTCTCATTTAATATTAAATACACATGACTGGGTATTGAAAATTATACTTTCACCTTTTGCTCGACATAATTAATATATTTATAATATAGTCCTTATGCTATTAAATCTTTTCAATTTGATTTCAAAAGTGATTTTATTACACTAACATTTAATCTAATTTATTCTCCTACCAATTAGTCACTAATAATTCACATTTTCCCATTTTGGTCAAATTTGAACTTTATTTCTCAAACTTTTAAAATGTACAATTTAATCTTTTTTACCACATTCTCCCTTTTAAAATTCTTTTCATTATTTCCCATTCTAAAATTAAGTTTGACTTAATAAAGATTCGTAAATGACTCATTTTCTAAATTTCTTGCAAATTCATGATATTTGCTACTAAAATAATGCCACGTGCCAAATAAAAAATTTTGGGATATATATAATACTCTCCTTAAAAAAATTTCATTCTCAAAATTTCATCTAGAAAGTCACCGAGTAACTCTCTTGATGCATTGATTCTTTTTCCATGATTTCTTATTACTTGCTTAAGGCATCAATTCTAATTTCTTCTTATTTCACTTGTCAATACATACAATCTTAATCCCAATAGTTATTGGATTGTGCTAATCGTTAATCCATTAGAACGAACAGAACAAAATAAATAAAGACTTACAGTGAATCTAAAACATATAGGAATGAGTTTTAAATTTCATATCACAAGTTCTGAATTCGTATCCATACATAAAGCTTATCAAGTTTCAGACTCAATTTCTTTCTTACATATCTTTAGACTCATGACACATCATCTCTTCGGAGGATTCCTACCATCCGAGGTGTTCATCCGTTCAGATTGCACTTAATACTCTCCAGGTCTCCCGAACGGATTAAATCCACAAGACTATCTTATTTCGGAAGAAATCACAGCACCCATTTAGTACTATATAACCTTGTAGGGTCTTTACTAGCACTTATGGCATGAGCCGTATAGCACCAAAACCACTCTCCCTAGTCATGCTCAGCTTTTCTTAACGTCTATTTTTATCAACCACCTCATTTTTGGTACAAGCCTTTCATGACTCATTGTCCCAACGGGGCAGTCACGGTGGATTTGTGTTTGGTGACGATTTTCTCTATAATTTTTGTCCTCACTGAGAATTCTTTTAGTTTGCTAATGTCTCTGAAATACAACATAATAATAACAATGATTTAACTAAGAAAGCCCTTTCAATAAATAAATAAAATACTGAATGAATGAATGAGTTCATCTTTACATGTAAGAATTCTATCGACAACTAACCATGAACAAATAGAATTTGAAAGAATGACACAAGAATATTTTTTCGGAATTTTATACATTTCTTAGAACATTTTGGACTGCTAACATATACCACACACCATTCTCTATTCTCCCATCTTTTTGTTTTGTTACAGCTTCAGATTGAAATGGGATGGAATAGTTATTATCCGGCAGTCAACTTGAAATCCATGGCAATTTCATGATTACTGAATCTCTTGTGGCAGCAAGACTAGTCAGACCTCCACATGGAGTTATTCTTTTCCCTATTACTTCAATTGGCACTCTGCTCACCACCTTCTGTATCAAAATAAAGCCCGTAAAAGCTTCTTTTCCAATTTTCGTCAACCAATTCAGTTTGTCCAATATCATCCAAATTACTTTTTACCTGTCTTGTCTAAACGAGCTTTGCGGACAGCATCTTGGATCTGTCTCTCGTGCTCTTTGAGCATTTCGTCAAGGTTTTCTCCAGGAAGCATCAACGGTCCAGAATAATGGATTCGGTTGTTCGGGGGAACATAAGCCTGGATTAACACACAAAAGTAGGCATTAGTGACTCACTCCAGACAGATGAGACATTAGGAAACGTTATAAACTATGTTCTTTGCCAAGTAAAAGCTTCTAGCTTCAAATTTTTGCCAATTTTTTAAGATATGGCAATCAGATAAAAGCTTTGCATCCAACGATCAGTTGTCAGAAGAATGGATATAGAACCTGCCACTAAAGGAAAGATATATGATGTCTGGGACAAAACACGTGATTGATAAAACTGTCCATAATGCTCTTACCACAGTTGATTCCTTGGAAGACAATAGTTCATCCATTACAAGTGAAACTTTTGGCCTACCACGTAATTGATGTGACCATTCCCACTCTTTGGAGGAGCCAGAATTATCCAGATGGTTACATCTGTTGCCAAGACACCCCTCTGGCCAATGTGGATTTATAGTATTTTCTTTGGTCATATCAAACTGTGAACTGCCACTAGCTGCAACCGAGTTAGAAAATCTAGACAATTCCATTGCTCCACGATGTGCATTTGCTGTCTGAGTTCTCGGCTCTTCAGTATTCCTTGGAGAGCCAAATGCTTGAGCAGAAGCCTTCACAGACTCAATCTCATTTCCCTTCATACTCGGTGAAGACCCAAAGTTGGCAGGGGGCAATGATTGGCCAGAACGAGAGTATACAGCTCTTGCCGTTCCTTTTGGAGGTTCAATAAGGAAGCCGGCACTCCCATCCTTTTGAGGATAGCTTACTCCACTCACACTTTTAGCATTGAAATGTCCTTGCCGCTTCTGTCTCAAGCAATACAATAAATATAAGTCCAGATCAAGGGGCTGACTTCCATTGAGAAAAGTTCAAACACCATAGTTACATACTATCATAATATATGTATTATGCATAAGCAAATAAATCTCACAAGTTAGAAAGTACCTTTATGGATGCTCGTAACTCAGCATTTAGCTCTGGGACTGGAACAGCTCTAGAAACCTTTCTAACTGAATCATGCCTACGCAGTTTCCCACCAACTGCTCTTTGCCTGGTTTTCCAATTACCAAACAGGCAGGACAGTTGTTTTTGTACTTTATCAGAAAATTTTAAAGAACGCCAAAATGACAAATTCACAAAACTTCAATGAAGAAAAACAAATTCTCAATACAAAAAGCAGAAAAATACCTTCTGGATTCATCATCTCGAAGCTTGACATCAAACTCCTTACTAGGTGGGTACTTAGGCAAATTAGATGGACCGCAGGGAAGAGGATTTGTTGTAAAGAACTGGATGAAAAATTCCAGAGTTAAAACAAACTTACCAAAATGAAATACCGTAAACAAAAAGAATGCTAAGATCCAATGATGAACTGCCCAGCAGGGCACAAACACATGTTGTGCAATACTATTTCCTAGATAACTTTGGCAAAAATGTCATTTCTCAAGTAAAATGAAAACCTGATGTGTACCAATATACCAACAAGTTGGATAGCTGAAACACCCAACCGTATGTGGAAGATTACACTATTAAAGATCATAACTAATGGCATCCCAACTGAAGGTAAAATGCTAAGGAATACCAAAAAAGAGTTAAAATGCTAAGAAAGGCTTCTTGCTTATTATACAGATATTTCAAATTCCCAACTAAACCATGAAGAGTTCTCTTATGAAGATTGTGAATGGTAGATGTCAGAATGTAGTCAAGCCAATAAGCTAGGAGTCTTTTCTCATCTTGCTTGTATAAGAAGGAGGTGCTACCTTTACTTGTTCTCAAGGAAAAAGTACACAAAGAAGCAGTTGGACTAACAAAAAGATTGATCCCAAAAAGAAGTATATGTAAATAATAAGGTGATAACTAAAAGAGCTGTCATAACCTAGATAAAAATGTATGACTTGGAGGGAAACTAGCTTTACCTCACTCTCAAGTGCTGAAGAAGCAGTTCCACGACACTCGGGTTCTATTGCAAGAAGAACCTCTAAAAGGGCCAACACATTGGCAGGGAAGTCCTTGAATGTCTCAGAAACACAACGTTTATAAGGATGCTGAGGTTTGAAAATAGTTGCATGAGGCAATTTTGATCTCTTCCAATACTCTTCGGAAGGTGATCCACAAAGTTTGAAGATCTTATGCATCTGCTCAACCTACAAAAGATAAATGTTGAGATCACCACACTCCAGAAATGTTCAACTGTAGGAGTAAGTGTACTGCACTTGGATAGTTCTATGGGTAAATTCTGAACATTTATAGACAATTCTAGTGTAGACAATACATTCATTGTATGTTCATAATTATCTCATGCCAGTGAAAAGTACGACAGAAATAAGTTCATCAGATAATGCATGCTCCAGTAAATTCTCAACTAAAAGTAAACCACATCAGCTCTGTGGATACACACTACACCAACAGCAATGCCTCCCTCTCCCCTGCAGAGTACATTAAAAGCAAACACTGACACAACACAAACACAAACTCATACCTCTCTCCTGAAAGAGCAAATAATTTGACACCTACAAGAGAAATGAGGTGACAAGTAAATTCACAAAGCCTAATCACTATATAAGATCATAGTTTTAGTCTAAGCAATTCTGTACCTAGATCATAGAACAGTACCACTATGCCTGCAGAATTTGAAGCAAAATAGTCAAATTGCTGTATAGTATGACTTGAAAGTCGAGCTTTTAGCATCCTGGTCTGCCAGTTTCATAATGTGAAAAGAAATGCAGAAGTCTCTTTGCATGTAAATTTTTCCATTCTTCATGCATGTTCACAAACATCCATACCCGCAAACACATAGAACTATATATATAGCCATGGATGCATACAAACAGTAATAATCCTACTAGAGGATTTATTTCTTCTAACATAAGAGACACAAAACTTCATCAGAAGCCTGATGTACAAAAGAATTTCCAAAATACGGGTCAATACCCCCAAAACTTAAATAAGTACCTCAGTTCTTCCAGGCATGATAGGCTTTCCAGCAAATAATTCAGCAAGAATGCAACCAGAACTCCACAGGTCAACAGCAACTCCATAGTCTGTAGAACCGAGCAAAAGCTCAGGAGGGCGGTACCATAAAGTTACTACACGACTTGTTAAAGTCTGCTTCTGGTTGGGACGGAATAGTGTTGCCAGTCCAAAATCACCAATCTTGAGGTTGCCATTATAATCTATCAAGAGATTTGCGCCCTTGATGTCACGGTGCAAAACACCTCGACTATGGCAATGGTCAAGACCACGAAGCAGCTGTTGCATATAACACTTGATCTGCAGAGATAACACATAAAATTTAGCATTTGAGCACAAACAACTAAGTTTAATGCTTTCATTTGAGTTAAAAAAATGAAAAGGGGTATATAGTTCTTCAGAAATCAAATAATGGCACACTATAATGGAAGTTAGACAAACTGCTACGAAGTATAAGTAGCTAATATCTGAAGATTGGTGTTTCCACCAACTGTTTTGTATTTAAGCAGTGAATGCTAACAAGTTTATGCATCATGCCCAATATGTACAATCAAAAACCAAAGAAAAGCCACAGTTCAAGATGTAGTAGAGTTCTTGTAAAATAGTGTTCTTCACCATCCATATATTGTTTAGAAGCGCAGAAGATCTTTATGGTTATTTGAACAACATTAATGAAATAGTCAAATAAACATCGAAGATGAATATACCTGAGCCTCAGTGAACTTGATCCCAGGTGTTGCCACAAGCCCTGCAAGATCATGCTCCATGTATTCAAATATAAGATATAAACTTCCAGACACCCTAGAACTAATTAGACCTTCAAGCTTCATGACATTAGTGTGATCAAGCCTACGTAAAAGAATAATTTCTCTCGACATGAAGCGAACACTTTCAGGGTCCATATTAGCAAACCGCACTTTCTTCAAGGCAACTATCTTGTTTGATTCAAGGTCGCGAGCTTTGTACACACTGCTATAAGTACCTTGACCGATCTACATTATTAGCAGGACAGTCAAGTTGTGGAAAAGGAAAAAAGAGTCAGTAGGCATAAAAGATTGCGCAATAATTCTAAAAGCTACATCAACAAAACATTCGCTCATTTTAACCACATACACTAGCTAGTATATAGAATATAAATTTCAAAGCAAGCATATATAAGAAAAACACAAATTTCTGAACCATTTAATACAATTAGCACTAGAATCAAAACTATAAATGAATTAAGAAAAGGTAAAACCAATTTGTAGACCTTTTCCAACTTTTCAAACGACTCAGCCGTTCGAGGTATCCACCCATTGATGGCTTCTCCAGCTACAGCTGCAAGCCAAGAAGGCCAGCCAGCAACCACCTGTGCACCTTTCTCACCACCAGTGACATCCATGATCCTGGAAATCCTCATCTGGTTATGTCCACTCCTGACCCGAGCCTCGGTTGACAGGCTTTGCGAGTGGGATGGGGTCTTTTTAGGCCTCTCAACAACAGACAATACAGTCTTCTTTTCCTCATCATCAGAAGAGGATGCAGCCTGAGAAACTGCATTGTCCTTCTTAGAGAAAACAGGAAACCTTTTTGCTGTTTTTGTTGAGTCTTTGTGGGCCTTGCCTTTTTTGTGACGGTTATTTTCGAAATATTTAGTTGATCGATTTCCTTTCCAGCAAATGCAACCCATGATTTGAATGCTTCATACAACAGGGTTTTCTTCTTGTGTTGTAGGATTCAATTTACTGGCCCCTGAAATAATAAGGTCCCCGGTATTAGAACCCAAGTTTCGTCTACAAATGCAGGTTTCGAATTGAATAAGGAAGATCCCAAAAGGCTTATAGTACAATCAACAAGAACTCAGATCCCGAAATCAATGAAAACAGCTCAAAAAGTGAGAAGCGGATCGGAATGGGGATTCTTTGGATCAAACTATGGAACCCCAAAACACAACTTCGCCTCTCTCACAACAATTAAAATAAATTTGCATGTAAAATTAACCACCAACTGAAAAAAACATCTTTTCGTGTAAATAAGAAAAAATTGTGCTGTCTAAATTTGTAAAAAGAAAAACAGAATATGAAGTTAAAGTTTCATTAAATTACAACTCTCACCTAGGGAAAATTTACTAAAAATATTTTTGGGGAGGTATTTGAGAATTTGAAACACTTGGTTTTTACTTGGAACAGTATTACCTTTTTTAGAACATTCAAAATGTCAGTTCTTACCAAAAAGAGAGATTGAAATACGGATCAAAGCATCAAAAATAGCCCTTAATATGATAATTTTGGTTATTCAGGCGGAGCAGCCATAATTTGATCCTCTCTTTTTTAAAGCAAAACCAGATTGTTTATTTTTATTATTTTCTACAATACCCAAATAAAGAAACTATTATGATAAACCAGAGGAAGAGCAAATCAGGAAAGTTGCGCTCTGTTTTGAGACAAGAAAAAGGAAAGCATTATTGTGTTTTCTGTTTAGGACATGGGAAAACAGAACCAACAGATCTCTGCGTCACGACAGTGGAGGTTTGACTTTGACTTTGACTTTGACTTTGGTCTCTGCGGAGAAATATCCTGAGTGATAGAGACGTGACGGAAAGGAATGAGCTGCGCTAACCTAAGTTGGTATATACTTTTGGCCCAATCCAAACCAGGGTAATAATACAATGTCAGTTATCTTCCCTGGTATCACGCCCTTAAATTCCTCATTAGATTATAATGCGGTGTGATTTTTGAAAATATTAATTAAAATCTTGAGGGTTCACTATTTTATTAAGAATTATAATAAATTTCCAAAATTCTCTCATAAAATAAAATATAAATTTAACATTTTCAATGATTAATTTATTATTAATTTAAAATATATATTATTATAATAAACAAGCAATTTAATATTTCATTTTTAAATAAAAATAAATTAATATATGATTACATTGAATATAAATTTTAAACATTTCAAATTTATTAAATTAGAGTATAATTTAAAATTTAATTAATTAGTATCTAAAAATTGTGAATAGGGAAAAAGTAAGGCATAAAAATAATGAAAATAATAAATAAGAAAAAAAGATAATTTTATCTCAAACATAAATTTTAACTTTTCAATTATACATATCTTCCCGTCAATATTCTAAAGAATCACATTCTCATATTTAACAAAAGATAATGGATTTAGCATCCTAAACGCAAGTGCCACTCTTATATCAATTCAATTTTTAAAAATAATTATTTTATCTGATCAAAATTAATAGTAAATATATATTTGAATTTAAAGACAATCGTAGTGGTGATGTGATGGTATAACTATTGAAGACATAAAAATTAATATATATATATATAATATGTAAGTTTTAAATTATTTGATACATATGAAATCAATAAAAAACTAAAAATAAAATTGTATTTAAAATAATAAACTTATTAATGAAATGATGAAAATATCTCATTATTGATATAAACTTTTATGGTTTATTTAATTATTATTTACATTAGTTCCGTAGAGCAGTAAGTATGTTAATGGCATTCGACATTTAAATTTCCCTAATGCTATTTTATAGGTTTATTTAAATAATTGATTTATTATATTGAATTATAAATATAATTTAAATGGATTAAGTAATTAACTTGTTTTTAGTAATGAGATGTGAACGAAAAGAAACATGCAAGTGCTAGGACTGAAAACATATATACACATTTTATTAGTAGTTATTCAATTATGATTTTTTGTCACTTCACTATAAAAAGTAACAAAATAATAACTTAATTATTTTTTTCCTTTTGGTCACTTAATTAAGGGTGAATAAAACTCAATTGGACTAAAAATTCAAAAAATTTGAATTTCAAGTTCAATTTAGATGAATTTTGATTTTAATAATTCAAATAAATCGAATACCAAATTATAATATTTTATATTTTTAACCCAAACCCTAAATCTTTTTACTTTCCCCCTAAAGCAAATACTTAGATCTTTTTAATTTTCCCCAAAACTTTTACCTCAAACCCCTAAATCGAGTTGAGTTTTTGAATCGAGAAAATTTTAAATCGAGTTAGGATGGCAAAATATGATTCGTTAACTCAATTAACTCAAAATTTTTTCATTCGATTAAATTAGATTGAACGCTTAACTCTACATACAACCATGAAAAGTTACAAATTAGTTATTTAACTATTCAATTTTAATTTTATTGTCCAATTGACTAATGTAAAAATAAAAATATCTAAAAATTTAAAATAATTAAGTGACAAAAAAATAAAATTAAATAATTAAATAACTATTTTTAACTTTTCGACAAAAAAAAAAAAAATTATAATTAGATGAGCCTTAATATAGTTTAGAGAGAGATAGTGGGCATAAATGTGAAAAGGAGATGAGTACTAATATAGTTTAGAGAGAGATAGTGGGCATAAATATGAAAAGGTCGCATTAGTGGCTTGACAGAAACTTTTACCTGCGCTCCAACCAAATTCCGGAATTTGGCGTCAGTTGCCAAATATCACTGAAATGATGTTACCCAAACACCAACTAAAGCAGGTTTGAAAGCTGAAAAGCTTCTAAGTTTAAAGCAATCCAAAGGTACCCATAAATAGATAACTTTTTGGAGTGTTGTTGAGATATGTTTGTATTAAGAAATTGATTTCTAGTTATTAAAAATGAAATATTACTGTTTGAATGCTAAAACTCATGTTTTCCTGTTAGTCTATACATCGAGGATCCATCCTTGCATAAAGGATAATATAAATGTTATTTTGGCTACCGGGCTAATATAAATTTTAATTTTAGTCCCATTTTTTAGCTAGGTCCAACCTAAAAAATGGGTCTATAATTTGCACCAGCTCGACTTAAACGTGATCTAGTTTAGCCGATAATTAAGTCTACTTGAATATTAGAACACAAATCTAACTAACATTTTAAATGTTTTTTTTTTTTTTGTAAAAACTCAATTTTTGAACATGATACTTTTATTTATATCTAAAACATCCATAGTAGAGTTTTGAGTATAACAAATAATGCAATCATGAGATGCGGTGTGATAGTTGTTCACCTCATCCATTAACCATGTGGTCAAGGGGTTTGATCCCCTGCTCATGAGAATTAAACACATTTCATGACTACCTATTTACTTTTTCAATGAGTACCTATAACAAAATTAATCATTATTACTGATAGTAGATACCATATTTACAACAATAAAAAAAAAATTGACAATTATTT
The DNA here is from genome assembly GCF_025698485.1 of Gossypium arboreum. Classification (NCBI taxonomy): domain Eukaryota; kingdom Viridiplantae; phylum Streptophyta; class Magnoliopsida; order Malvales; family Malvaceae; genus Gossypium; species Gossypium arboreum. The sequence goes on from NC_069081.1 coordinate 8,779,035, forward strand.
GATGGCTAAAAAAGTAGGGTAAGGGTGTGTTTGATAAACTATTGAATTTTCATTTTCATATGTTTGACAATTATTTGATGGCTGAAAAAGTAGAGTAAGGGTGTGTTTGATAAACCATTGAAAACTTTCATTTAATGAAAATTTTCAACATTTAATATTCTAAACGTGTTTGATAATTATTTTAATTTTTACTTAATATAAAATTTTCAATAAAAAATGTTGAATAAGATAAGTAATTAGGTAGCTACTTACCATTTAATATAAAATATTAAGTTGATTTTATTTTATTAAAAATTAAAATAATTTATCATTTAAAAAATGAGATATTCAAATTACTATATTTATCTTTCATCTAAAACTATCCAAAATAATATAAAATATTTTATTAATAAGATTAAAGTTAAAAAAATCAATATTTACTTTTATTAAATAACATATGTCACACCCTAAAAATCAACGATTTCAAAAAGACGAGTAAAGTATGTATGTAAACTGTTTGGCATGCTGTGGTAGCATAATCCGTCACCCTGTTGGCCTAATGACGAGTCAGAGTATTGGTGCAAACTAATAAAAAAACTCGTTCGTTGGCGGTATCTAAGGATTTAATTGTAGAGTAACTTCAAGTGAAGAACGAGTACGCTTCAGAGTTTTGATTGAGCACTAAGAACTTACCAAGTGTATGAAAAAACAGTAAGGGACTTAATTGTCCTTAAGATCACGCCATACATGAGTCATTGCAAAGAAATAATATGCCCGATTTAAATGAATACTATTCAAGTAGATCTGTATCGGGTTTGTTGGGAGTTGTTAGGATTCTGCAGCATTAAAAGCAAAGATCAAAGTAGCAAGATGTATGAAAGGTTGCTTGTACACTAAAACAAGCAAACTAAACAAATCGTCATAATAACATGGTTGGCCACTTCTTAACAGGAGTAAATTGGATTGATTTGACCCTCCCTATGACTGGTCAACAATAAGGTAAACTTTCGCTGAATTTTCTTTTACCTACTTTGAATTGGGTAAGGAAATCAGGGGGACCAAGAGTATATTTATGAGAGGGGGATATTTCAGATGATTTTTCTTTCTACTTAATGATCAGGTTCTTCTTTCCAATCTCAACACTCTCTTATTCTTCTTCATTAAGATCAAACTAAGATCTCGTTTAATTAGTAGATGATTTAGCCTTTTGGTAAGTTTTATAACCCTGTATGTTACTATTGTTGAGGAGTGGGGAGCTTGTAGAAGACCTTGCTTAGGAGAGGGGTCCCACATAGTTGAAACGTTAGTGAACTATCCATAAATGAGGATTCTAATGCAAATTCTGTAATCTTGTAAGTAGTTACTGCTGCTGAACTAAAACGAACGATCAAAACAGAAGCTCTGGACCGGGGTAAAGTTGAGTCTCCTTGAGAAGATATCTGTATAGATGTAAAGGAATGAGTATTGACGTGTGTTTGAATACAAAGTTGCATGATAAGTGTCTTTGCTGTTAGAGAGTTGGTACGTCATCTTTGGAATGTGTTGGTGATAATAATTAGTGTTATATGTGTGTATAGTCAAAGTCTAAGTAAAAAGACCTTTGTTGTGGTACAAATCTAGTATATGCAAGTCTGTGGTATGTATAAATCTAAAAAAAATTATATATTGTGTAGCCTTCGGTAAGTTAGGCATATTGCCAATCGAACAGACAAATCACTATGAAAATTGAGATTTATTGTATAGCCTCCGGTAGGGCAGCTATAATGCTTATCAGATTGGCAGATCACAGAATAAAATTGTGGAAAGTCTATGGCCATGGCATCACATGATAATACTCCAAGAGGGCGTAAAGGTATAAGACTATGTGGGAGAAGCTTTATTGCATCCATATAGATGGTCTGCTGGGATAATAAGCACGGATTACTTGAAAAACCTTTATTATGAGATACATGAAAAGTCTTTGTAGTGTATTACAGGGGAAAGCCTTAATGCCATAGCAATCAGGAAATCCTGAGTGATAAATTATCTAAAGAGCTTGTATGGCGAATTTTGTAAATCTTATGTGGGTTCTTATATGGAGAGCCTTGGTGACAAGCCATTTGGAAAACCTGTGTAATGAATTCTAACGTACGAGCCTAATGACAAGTTATGAGTCAGCCGTATGGTGAAACGTGGGTATGCCTTCGAGGCATTTTCTGAATGAATTCTCAAAACAAGTGTGATAGACTAGGGAATACGCCATAGTGGCCACAAGGACAAAGAACTTTGTGTATTTGAAATTTTAGGTGGTGCAAGTGTATGTTAAACCTGGAATTTCTTAGGTCCTGTATTGGAGACATCTAAGAATCTATTGTTTGAATTAAATTGTTATATCCTTTTAAGCAAGTCTGTTTATCTGGACTAATTTGAAGATACGACGTAACTAGTGTTATGATAATCATTGGATCTTGTAAAAGAATCCGTCAAGAGTAGCATCCACTGAGTATCATTCTGAGAAGCATATCCAACTATTATCTGTAAAGAATTGGTGTAATGGGATTTGAGAAATGGTATAAAGTAAGGGTGAGCAAAATCCGATTCGATTTGAAGAACTCGATAAAATTTTCAAATTTTGAATTAAATAGTTTAAGTTATTTGAGTTAATCAAGTTATTTGGATCAACTCAAATAAAAAAATAAGTTTTTCAGTTTAACTCGAATGTGAATTACACAATTCGAGTTATCCGAAAATCCGAATAAAAAAGGACAAAACTATGTCATTTTAATAAATGTTTACCTTTTCTAAAATTAAAAGTCAAAACCATTAAGTTAAAAGGTAAAACTACGTTATTTTGATAAATGTTACTAATTAAGTTAAAAGGCAAAATCATTAAATTGTTTATGTTGTTAAATAATTTTATACTTCGTTTACTAGTTAAATAATCAGTTCATGTAAGCGCAACATTAAGTACAAATAATAGGATTTGTTAACTCGACTCTTCTTGACTCGAAATTTTTTGACTCGATTCAATTCGATTCGAAAAAAATTCAAATTGAGTTCGATTGCTAAAATAGGATTAGTCAACTCGACTAACTCAAAATTTTTTGACTCGATCCGACTCGACTCGATCGAATACTCACCCCTAGTATAAAGTCTGTGATCCGCCAATCGAGCGAAGTGTGTATAGGATGGTTAGGTGTGGAGATTGGCATATGATTATCCACCAACCGTGGATCAGAAAAGTATCTATCAAAGTCTGAAAGGAAGTTTAAAATTCTTAATTTAGTGGAAACTCAACGTCGATTAAAGGTAATAGTGGTTAAGATTCACTAAGTTTTGTTGAACTTACAGACGTCTATTTGTAATGTAGGTTTTTGAGTTGAACTCGTTCGCCAGAAAGAACCAAGCCAGGAAATGCGCCGAGGTGGCTAATCGTAGGACGATGCTATGTATATAGAGGGATACTTTTAGAAACATGTTTTCAAATGACAAATAGTAATATATGCTAGAATATATCTATCTTATCAAGTATTTATGTTGTAAGACTTTATACTACTTTTGAGAGTCTGTGATAAACGATAAGTGTTTCATTCAAACTTTTTATCTTAAAAAGGATTTTAAATAAATAATATGTATATTTAGTATAATTTTCGCATGATTGTAAAATTTTGTTAAGTACGTAAGTATTGTGGCATCTTATATTTGGATCCAAAGAATTAGGTCGTGTATAAAGTATTACAACATAATTATATTTAATACTTATATTTATTATTTTATCAAATATTTTTTAATATAAAATTAACATTTATATAATTTAGTAATAAAACACTTAAAATTTCAATTTATGAAATATGTAAATGTCAGGCGGAAAAAAGTACACATAAGCCATTGGCCATAGTTACCATAGCTAGTTTTGGACATGTATCTAGAATGGCCTGGAATCTGCCCTTTAATTCCACCATTTATACCTGCCTTTAGTACCGACAAAATAAATAGGATGCCGTATGGAACTGTCATCAAGCTCAACGCTTCCAAAACATGTTCTTTTCACACATTGAAGTAATCAAATTATTTTACTTTATTAAACCCCAAATAATCCACTTTTTTTTTTCAATTTTCCTTGGATTTTATCTTCCTCGTCAAAAAGATAGTGAGATAGGTTGAATGCTAATGAAAATTATAAAATGAGGGCCTGGATCCGTTTCCAAGTCAGACTATTCTTAAAAATTATATATAAATCTCAAAATTATAAATAAATTTTGATAGGATATGTAATATTATACATAAATTTTAATTTTTATAATTTTAATTAAAATTTTATTTGATTCAATTTTTAAAATTACAAACATAACTCTTAAAATTTATGTATCAAATGACACGTTAGAACAAAATTCATGTGTGATTTTGACATTTGCCTTTAAAAAAATGAGAAAGAAAAGGAAAATAATGAGTTATATATATATATAAGAACATAAGTTTGGAGAAACCTTCAAATTGATGATAATACCTTTCATTTTCGATCATATTATTAAATTAGCTTTAAAAATAATTTAATATTAATTTAGAAATATTAGTTAAAAAGATTGTGTTAATTTTAAAATAGAGTTGTTACTTGAATACAACTATAAACATAAAAGATATAAAAAGTTGTGATAAGTATAATTATAATTTATTTTATAATTATTAGTTAAAAATTAAGGTAAAAATTTGTGTTAATTTTTTGTAAATTATGATAATTTTATTGATGTAAAGACAAAGTTATTACTTGAACACAACTCTTTGCATCTTATTTATCACTTAATTAATATAAAGTTATATACCAATTAAAATTTAAGTCTAGCCTAGTAATTAGGCATATTCAATCAAGTAGGATCTAAGAAAAATAGCAGTAAAAAATGGAGATTGTTAGCGTCAATAAGTTAGAATTATATAAAAAATAAAAGAGCATTAAAGTAATGGTTCTCTGAAAAGGCAATATTGAATCATATTCGAACAACAATTATACCAGAGAGTGATCAAAGATTATTTTAATTGCTCAACGTGCGGATTGTTATTTCCGTACGTAGGTGACAATTAGGTCTCAGATTGATTGATGAATGTCAAAAGCATCCAAATTCACATCTTAGCTCAACTAAAATCTCTGTAAGGTTTTGTTATGTTTTGTGAGTCGTAATGGCATGTACCTAGGTAACTAAGAGTCTTATAGGATCTTTTGATTAATATGGATTGTAGATATTTATGTCGTGACTTTTTGGCCACTTTGTAATCTTAATGATGGCATTTGGTCAAGTAAGCATAAGTCTTGAGATTGCTAATTAATGAATCATGTTTATCTAAGTGTGTTGCATTGATTGAGATGATAGTATTGATAAAGTGATTTTAGATGCTAAAAATTTATGATTTTTCAATTGAGTGTTAGGATGGCTTTGCATATTTATATTTAGCTAGTTAGGGTGACATATTGAACCTTGGTAAGGTATCGATATTATGGTCCATTTTGGCAACTTGAAAGTGTTGGCATCTTGTAACCTAAGTGTGTATATATGTTGTAAAATGACATACTAGGATCTTTACATAATGTTTAAATTATATTCTCTGTGTTACTTACGTGCCAAGTTAACTAAATTGATGTTTGATTTTGATATCGAGTATTTATGGAGGTGCCTTATATATCTAAGTGTGTTTTGTTGAGTTTTATGAGTCCTTGAACATGGAATGTTAATACTTTTAGTTATGGAATTGCTTTGGTTTGAAATAAGTTCAAGATTTGTACTTTTTGGAAAGGTTCATGCTCGATAGTAAGTCACATCGTGACATCCTTTGTCGTGATGCCATGGCATTTTTACTTTTCGTTGTGACCTAGTCGTTTCTTATCCCAACCACGCTTGGCATGAAAGGACACCGTGACATCCCCTATTTTCACGTCACAACCTAATTTATTGTTTTCAGAGTAAGTCCTTTAAAACATATTGTAGATTCACGATTGCTTTTGTAAGCATGTTTAGAATCAAAATGTGTTTCAAAAATGTTTTAAAAGATCTTTTAATTTGGTTTGTTTTTTTTTGGGCCGTGTAAATGTTTTATAAATTTGTTTGTATTGGAATGAAGTGTATGATTGAATTGGAGTTGTTTCGAAAGCGAATGTGGGCATCACACACTTGGATATGGCGGCTAGATTAGGTGTGGGGTGTCACACAAACAAAATAGTTTATTGCTAATATAATTGCGAGCGTTAGCAGCACTCTGCAGCTAGCAACATGAAGGCCATAAAATTGCTAAATAGATTATGGAAAATTTGGAGGACTTGTTAGAAGGCTAAGTGTGTAACAACTGAATTTCCAGTGGTATCAAAAATTAACATTTCGAAATGTCATTTCTGTAAACTGTGTTTGTAAAGATTAAACATTAAAAGTTACGACACTAGTATAGAAATATAATAAAGCTTGGCCTGATAATTTTGTTTAATTAATAGTTAACTAAGGTACAAGTGTAATGATCATAAAGTTAGTGATATCGAAAAATTTGATTTCGAGACCCATTTTCGTAAATCAAGATCGTAAATTTTTTTAATAAACATTTAGGAAATTATATTCTAGGAGAATTGAATTTTGGATAGGTAATTTTATCGAATTAGTAATTAATTAAGGTATAAGGACTAAATTGTAAAAATTGTAGAAGTTCAATTACTAAAGAGTATTCATTTAGATCATAGTCAATGGACTTATGTGGCAATTATTCCACCATGTTATTAATAGTGGACGGTGGTGAATGGTTTGATAACGAGTTTTAGTATAAAATTTAATTAATTTATAACATTTATAATAAAAATAAAATAAAAACAATCATGTAATATGTAATGACCCAAAATTTACGGGCATCAAAAAAATACATTATCGGGCTTCTGTCTTAGTGAAATGGGTTCGTAAATATTTATTAGGAATATTTTTGAGTCTAGTTGTGTGTTTAAATATGCTTTAATTAAGTGAATTTAGCCTAATTAAGAGAAATTAAGAAAAAGACTTAATATATTATTAAATTAATTAATTATAAATATTGTATTATGAATTAAATTAAATTAAAGCCAAGTGTATGATGATAAAAATATACAAATGTAATAATAGTATGCATACATTTGTAAGATATTTATTTAATTACTTTTTATTTAAGTAAACAGATATTTATTATTTATCATTATTATTCTATTAAATTATTAAATTATTATTAAAAATAAATTAAAATAAAGACAAATGTATGGTGATTAAATTATACAAGTGTAATGCATATATTTATACATTTTTAATATATTTATTTAATTACTTTTATTTAAGTAAAAATATTTTATTATATTAAAATATTAAATTATATAAAATAAATAAAATAGGACAATTGGATGGTGGGCAATTGTAAAATATATGTGTGTCCAATTGTAATAAATATATATATTTGTTATTAAATAAGATATTTAATATAATTATTATTATTAAGTTAATAAAGTAAAAGAATAAAAGAAATGAAATAAAGAAAGAAAAGAAAAAGAAAGAAAGAGCAACAAAAGCATTTTGAAACAGAGGAAAGAAAAGAAAGAAATAAAATAAAAGGAGAAACTAGGGTTTGGGAGCTTTAAGCTTTAATTGGTAAGTCAATTAAGTCTTTTTTACTTAAATTTTGATGTTTTAGAAGTTTTAGAACAAAGTTTTGTTGAAATTAAGTTGAAGTCTTGGAAGTTCATAGGTTTTTAAGCATGGTTCATGTTGGATAAATTGTTGAATTAGGGATTTAATTGAATGAATTTCAAGTTAGGATTGATAAATGGATTAAATTGTAAAAGAAGCTATAAGTTTTGTGATTGAGCGATTAAATTGAAAGAAATTTTAAATTAGGGTTTTATTATGAACACTTGATAGTTAGGTTGAATTTGATAGGAATTTGAGTAAGAATGAAGTATGAATTAAGTTAGTAAAGTGAATGAGTTAATTAGGACCTAATTTGAAAATAAGGTGTAAATTGAATAGAAATTCAAATATTTGTTATAATTAGTGTTGTAATTAATGGTATAATTATTTTAATTTTCGTAGCTAGCAAAGAACCCGAAGCATCGGCATTGAAAGGAAAGGGAAAAGTTGTCGAGGAGTAATCGAACAAATCCGGGTTTGTATTACTATAATTCAAATTTCTTTTTATTAAATGTTTTATATAAATTTTATATTTAATAAATTGAGTATAAGGTAAGTATTAATATTTGAGTCGAATGGGAATTGGACTGGATGGTGAAAGTGTATGTATAATTGAATTGTATATTGATTTGAATGTGAAATTGAAATTGAATAGTGATCTTAAATTTGGTATGAAAGTGAAAATTTAATTGAGAATTGGAATACCCTATTAACTAGTCGGGCTAAGTTGGATATAGTTGGCATGCCATAGGATTTGGAAGAGTATGAGATTTATCGGCTTTGCCAATCAGGCACTTTATGTGTCGTATATCAGGCACCTCGTGTGTCGTTTCAGGCATTTATTTGTCGTATACTGATTAGGTACTACGTAACGTTTTAGACACAATGTGCTGTACTGGTGTGTTTGGGTTGGAATCCGTGTATTGGTCAAAGTTCGGGTTTGTTAATAAGGTGAATAATCAAAATGGGAAAATTAAATGAATTTGATTGATTGTACTATTGAAAATGTGAGAAAGTTGAATTGTGGATTGAAATTGAGATTGGAAATGAAATGCATGAACTAAATGTTCATGTAGTGATTGAAATTGAGACATATGATATGTGAATGAAATTGAAGAATAGCTAAAAAAACTATATTGTTATTGTTAATTAATGAAAGTTTAAGAATGAATTGATATTTGAAAAATTGGATAGTTATATGATTGATAATTTTATTCCATTATTATTATTATTTGAATTATGGTAATACCACTGAGTATGAAGTACTCAGCGTATGGTTGTTTCTGTGCACAGGTCAATAGGAGTCCAGAGTCCCGATCCAGCATTTGAACAATCCCGACTCTAGCACAAAAATTTTGGTGATTTTTCTTCCTTAAATGAAAGTGGCATGTACATAGGTGTTGTAATGGTCACTTTAAAATGTTTTATGATTTTGGTTGTAATAAATGATATTTGGTGTTTTGGTACTAAGTTAAATGAAATGGTTTGACAAATTTGGTAAGTTTGGTATTAAGCTTTGGAAGAAAAATGAATAAAGCTAGTTAGTAAAATTTTATATGATTTTATGAATGTAATTTGATTATATGGTTAAGTCAAAGTTATAGGCATAATTTAGGTATATTTAGTGTGAAAATGTATTGGTTGAAAGATTTGTTTTGGATTGGCATCAGTTTGAAACTTGTAGGGAAGGTTAGATATTTATAAATGGGTTATATTGAGTTAAAAAAAATTTACGAAAAATTTTCGGAGTACCCGAACAAGCCCCGATTCGATTCTAACGTGTGATTTGGACCTTGAGGGTCCATTATAGGGACTTTATGATTAAATCAAGATATGTATGTCATTTATTTCGAATTAATTGTAAATTGTCTGATATGTTCTGTAATGCCTTGTAAACCTGTTCCTGCGACTGTCTAAGGTTAAGGAGTGTTACATAAAAAAACTTGAAAGTGGAAAGAAAGATAAATTACTCTCATCTTTCCCAAATAGCCGAATCCACCATAGGAGAAAAAGAAAGAAACATTCGATTGTAAGGGTTTTAAAGTTTTGAGCTCTAGCGCAGTTTAGCATTGTTTTTAAGAAGCATTGCTTTTAAGAAGCATTTTTGAAACAAAAAGCACATTTGAGATAAAAGCATTGCTAAACAAGATGTTTTTGAGCTTTTCAAAAGTGCTTTTGGGACAAAGATGCTTTGTAAATGCACTTTTTTATTCAAAAGCAAAAGTAGAAAATTTTATCTTTTGCTCAAAATTGCTTTTTGGTCCAAAAGTACATATGAGAAACAATGCTAAACTAAGCCATAATTGGTTAGTACACATTAGTCATTTTCTTGTAATTGTTATATTTTTGGAATCCCGAGAGCTTAATCTAGCTAACCTGTGTGTTATTTTTTGTAATTGTTAAAATTTGGAAAGAGGCCATTAATGAATCTTTGAAATATTAAGTACTTGATAGATTTTAAACTTAGAAGTGAAAAATGACTAGATTGTGAAGTTGTTTGATAGTTTCGTACAATAGGGATGAAATGCATAAATTGAAAATTTTGTGTTAGAAATGAAAAATAGGAGGTCCAAATTGGACTATGATGAAATCGGGTTGAATATTTGAGTTTTAAAATTGAAAGTTAGGTTAGTCTCGATTTTAAAACTAAATAAATTGTAAAAGTCGTTTAAATTTGCAATTGAGTGTGAATTTGTTTGCATATTGATGATTTGATGTGTTTATGTTAATCCGTAACTAACGTTAACCCGGATTCCTTAAAAAAGAAAGGAAAAGGCAAAGTCGTCCACAAATAGCTCAGATTTTACGGTTTATATTTCTATAACTCAAACCTTTTCAATTGTCGTATTTATGAACTCATTTACATGGTAAGATCATAAGGTGGGTTATAAATAATAAATCGAGTGAAATTAATTTGATTTGATTTGTAATACCCCTACCCGTATTCATTGCCGGAATAGGGTACGAAGTATTACCAGAGTTTACGAATTAAATTTTTTTTAACTCAATATAACCCCTTTATAGATATTTAACCTTCCCTGAAATTTTAAACCAAAAACAATCCACATCAACCAATCCAATTCAACATATTTTCAAGATAAATTCATGCATATTTATAAAATAACGTCATCACATACCCAAAACCAGGTTTTTTAACCATACTAATGGCTAACTTTACATTCATTTCACGTTAACATTTATTTTATTAGCTTATACATGTCATTGATTTCCAAAATAAAGTTTCTTTATATACCGAAATCCTGAGGTTGATAGTGTGATGTGTCTCTGACCAAATCCGACCTCTGAGCTCTTAACACTACAAAACAGGGGAAAATGAAACAGAGTAAGCACTTTGTGCTTAGTAAGCTCATGTAACAAGAATTATACTTACCTAATATTTTCAATACAATACAATAAACATTCCTATATCCATTCAATGCATTATTACCCTAACATGCACAAACTCAACATTCAAGTTAGTACAATAATTTCCATGTACCAATAATATATACTATGATTGATGAGCTCATCAATACATGATTTCCATTTCCTTATATTTTTTTCATATTTATCCGTTGAATTTCTTGGAATATTCGATGGATTTTCGAGGTACACTTTTAGTGTACATTCCCGAGTCCGTCAATTCACATTCATGTGCGACATTTCCATTTCGAGAGCACACTCCCATGAACCTCATCCTTACAATGGGATTACAAGTACCGATCCAGCTAAATCCTCATAATATAAACTCATAGAGTATTGTCGGGATTACCAGTCCAGGATAAATCCCCTGCAACGACAATTACTCTAATGAGCTTGGATCTGAATTACCAATCCAGGCTAAATTCAGACCCTAATTCGGATTACGTGTCCGGGCTAAATCCATTTTACACATATTCTTCGGGAGGGCTATATCAGGATAGGATCACCCGTCTGGGCTAGATCCTTTTTACCGTCAATTCCTTTTCAGAGATCCATCAAATTTTCCTTTCATTCAAGCGGGATTTCTTCCCATTTTATCAAATATATCAATGTTTCATTAATTTTCAAACAATGAACATTCAAATCATATTCACATCAATAACATACAATTTCAAGCAATTTAAGAATATAATTCAAGTTACATGAACTTACCTTAATACTTGTTCGTGTACAAAAATCTACTAATCCTGAATTTTTTCCTTTCCTCGATCTAGCTTCGTATTTGAATCTTCTGAATCTAAATAAATAAATTTAATTATCAATTTAATACATTTCATGTTCATATGCAACAATTTCTATAATTTCATTATTATTATTTATAGTTTATTCAAAGTTGTCTATTTGCGTCATAATCACTAAATTATTTATAACTCGAGCTACGGAACTCCAAAATAAGATCCGTTAATTTTAGCTAAAACTAGACTCATATATCTTCTTACCATAAAATTTTAAAAATTTTTGGTTTATCCAATAAGTACATTTTATTCTTTAAAGTCACCCCTGTTCTGCTGTCTGACAGTTCTGACCCTTCTTCACTAAAAATTAATTATCTCTTCATACAGAATTCGGATGATATTCCCGTTTATTTATCTTGAAAATATACTCATTCAGGATTCTATAAATATAAATTTAAGCCCCTAATTATTTTTATTAATTTTTTTTTGATTTTTCAAAGTCAGAACAGGGGAACCCGAATTCATTCTGACCTTGTCTTACAAAATTCATTGTATCTCAAAATTTACAAATCCATTGCTTACATATTTCTTCTATGAGAAACTAGACTCAATAAGCTTTAATTCTATATTTTTTTCATCTTCTAATTCGATTTTTACAATTTATGGTGATTTTTCAAAGTTAGTCTACTGCTGCTGTCCAAACTGTTTTAGTGCAAGCTGTTTATTACCATTTTCCCCCTAAGCTTTTAATAAATGATAATTTCATCCCTACTCAATTAGCCTCTCAATTGAGCTGATTTTTCTCAATTAACATTTTATTCTATCACCTTAAACTAGTTTACAACCTTTAGGAATCATAATTTCAGCAATAGACTTTAATCCAAGCATTTTCACAATTAGGTCCTAAAAATCAATTTCTATTGAAATTACCTAATAAAATCATCTCATAAACAAATTAAAGCTTTAATTTCATTCTATTTCATCATAAAATTATAGCACTCAACCATGGTGACTTTCAATTTCATTCATGAAGTCAAAAACTAATGAATTTAATAGTAGGACCTAGTTGTAAAAGTCTTAGAAACACAAAAATTACAAGAAAAAGGCAAGGATTAACTCACTTGGTGCAAATATTATGAAATACCAGCTTATAGAACCCTCCTATGGCATTTTTAGCTGCTGGAATTGAAGAGAAATGAAGAGAAATCTAGATATTTCCTATTTAGTCTTAGCTTTATTTAGTTAATTTTGCAATATTCCAATTTTGCCATTAATTTATCAATTTTCCTGCTGATTTCATGCCCTTGCCGTCCAGCCATAATAAATTTTGGGTCTAATTGCCTTTTAAATCCTTTCTAATTAGACTCTTAAGCTATTTAATCATTCTAGCAACTTTTACACCTATTACAACTTAGTCCTTTTCATTTAATTGACTACCCAAACATTAAAATTTCCTAACAAAATTTTAAGACCACATTACTAAAATTTCATAAATATTTATAAAATTATTTTCGACTTGGTTTTACGAGATAGAGGCCCCGATACCTTGTTTTTACCCAATTTCTTCAATAATTTCTTTTTCTAACTAACCACTAAATCGGTAAAATTTTTCTATTAATATTTTCATACGATTTTCCTATCATATTAATTTTCATGCAAAAATATTGAAATAAATTTTTCTTTAAATCGGATTTGTGGTTATGAAACCACTGTTCCGATAACTTTGAATTTAGGCCATTACATGATTGGTTGCTTATGATAAAGATTAAATTGAATAGATATTATAAGTATTGTATATTATTGAAAATTTGAAATTAAATTCGTATTGAGATGATTTAAATGATATCTGAAAGTTGTTAAATGGAAAATTTAATTGTTGGAAAATTTTGGTGTCTGATTGTTTATTTTGATGATATTAAAGGTGCTTAAAATGACGTTTGAAAGTGGTAAAGTGGCAGTTTTAATTGCTGTGAATTTATGGTGTTGGAAGCTTAAATTTGGACATTTAAATAGTTGATTTGTTGCTGATTAGTTTGGTCTGAAATAGTGCAAAAATTTAAGTGTCCCAACCAGTGTAATGCCCTGTATAATTGTGCCTGAATTTTTAATAATTACTTGTGTTATTATTGTACATGTAAGACCATTTTAAATGCTAGTTTTGAATTGAATAAATTATTTTAATTATGGTTATTACTAAACAACTTGGAATGTATTATAATGTTGTTTGAATTTGCATGCTTAAATAATTGATAAAAAATGTGTATTATATGACTACTTGAAATTGCATGGTTATATGGATCCGATTTAGTGCGTTAAAATGTTGATCGGATTGCATGCTTGGTGTTTAATGGATGGTTGAATGTACAGTAGTTAAAGACCTGTATTGTTATTGTTGGGGATTGACCTGATTAAGCAACGAACAAGTAAAAAATAGTGGAAGAAATTGAGAAATTGAATACACAAATTTAACGTGGAAAAACCTCTCCAAAAAGGATAAAAAACCACAGGCAAAGATAATTTTAGTATAATGGCAAAAGAACAAAGAGTACAAAGATAGAGATAAAAACTAAACCTCGAAACTCAAAAAATAAAGAATCCTTAAAACGTAAAGACAAAATTCTCTAAAAGTGTTATGAGTTCTAATCTCTAATGGGTGTATTTTTTAATGTTGTAAAAGGGCCTATTTATAGGCTAAATTCATAGGTCAAATAATAATAAAATAATCTAGACTAATCAGAGTTTGATTGAAACAAATAAGCAGAGTTTAACTAGAAGATTATTTCTCAAATTTGACTAAAATAGGATTCATACTCAATAGTTATTGCAGTGGTGATGTATTGCTAGTTAAATACCCTGTTTAAAATGTTGAATGATGAGATCTAGATGGATGCAAATTCATACTACTTGAAATCTACCAATTGACACGTTCATATGCTAAAATTAATGAGGTTTGCAGGCTGAAATATTTAAGGGGTCGAAAGTTGCAATTATTGGTGTCTGAAGACTAAATGTTAATGTGTCCAGATGCTTCTAAACTAAGATGATAAATTTTGCAAAAATTTTGACGTAATGTATTGCATGAAGTTCATTTCATTATTGCTCCAAAATAGGATAGAACTAAGGAAGTCTTATATTTATGTCATGCTAATTTTGAAGAATGATATGGTTTTTGGATATAGTTGTGTATATATTATTTTTATTTGAGATTATTTGGATCATGTATGTGTATATATATAGAGAGAGAGTTGGTTGAATGTTTTGATGATGCTTGGTAGAATATGTAACGACTCATTTTCAGTGAAAACGAAACAGTGATTTCGGGACCAAAAATCCAAAGTTGAAAATTTTATTTTAATATTATTTTCATATCTACAACATGTTATAATTATGGTATAAAAATTTCGTTAATAAATTTTACCATTTGTATGCTCAATTTGTGAAAAAGGACTAAATCGCGTAAAGTGTGAAAGTTATATTCTATTAGTTAAAAGTGTTATATAGCTATAGAACTTTAAATTAGAGGTCCTTATATGGTAATTAGACCATTAAAGGTGATATTGGATGAGCATGACTTGGTAATTTTGTTATTTTTAAAGTTAAGTAAGGTTAAAATGGTAATTAGGTAATAAATGAATAAAATAAAATAAAACAAAAGAGATCATCTTTTTCATTCAAAAACCAACTGAAAATTACAGCAAACAAACACCATTTTAGGAGCTTCAACATTCAGCCATCTTTTCCCTTGCATATAGGTGCGTTTTGTCCCGTTTTTGTTGATTTTTATGTTTCCGAGATCATTGTAGCTTAACCTAGCTAGCCTTGGGACTAATTTGCAAAATGGTTGAATGTCTAGGGTTTTACCATTGATGTATATGTTAGGGTTTTTTGAAGTTTAATGGAAGAAAATGAATCTTTTTTGTTAGTTAAACAACTTTTGTTAAGTGATTTTTGTTGAAATTGTTAATTAGAGGTTATATTGTGAAATATGAAAATTGTGTGGTAAATGTGTGAAATTTTGATATGATTGGGCTGTTATATGAATGTATAGAATTCGGCTAGGCTTGTATAGGGATGAAATTGTACGAATTTCATTTTACGAGCCTAAGGACTAAATTGAAATGAAGTCAAAAGTAGAGGGGCAAAATAATAAATTTTTCATAACTTGAATTTTGGAGTAAATTGAATAGAATGATGCCTAAGTTAGTTAAATTTGATTATATAGATCAAGAAAAGCAACATTCAGAATTAAACCCGGGAAAGGATAAAGTCATGAAATAAACAATTGTATTTCTCCGTATGAGTTTCAAGTAAGTTCGTGTAAATATATTGTATAGTTTATTTTTTTATTTAAATATATATGTACATAATTAGTTTAAACTATTATGTATAATTATTGAATACATAATCGAGAATATATGAAGATTACCGAGTCCAGTTTGAACCTTAGGAATTCGTGGGATACAAATGACATGTCATTAGGGTTACCGTTTTGGTTGAGGTCCTGCATGTGTTGCGGACTCACCGCAGCTCGTATGAGCTTACTGATTTGAAGCTCGTAAGAGCTTAACAATATTCAGCTTAGAGGAGCTTACCGTTTATCGCTCATATGAGCCTACATGTACAAGAATTGACAGATTACAATTCAGTACACCTCATGTGTACTACCCTCGTATCTAACGAGATTTTAAGTGGTTCAACGGGCATAGTGTTATTATGAGATTATATAAGTTCAATACAAACTAGTACAGGTATTTACATGGAAATCGTTCATATATATATGATATACAGATATATGGTATAAATGTTACATGTATATGGAATTTTAATAATTCTTGAATTCATACATGAATTCCTAGTTTTTACATGTATACTTGGCTAACTTGGTGAATGGTTATGCGATAGGCTTTGGCCAAATTGAATTGAGTTACGCGTTGAGATTTCTTACCTAAATTGTGATTATATGGTAAGTTTAATTCTATGTTTTATGAACTTACTAAGCTTAATTGCTTACTCCGTTTATTTTTTAGTATTTTATAGTGTCTCGGAAGCTCGTTTGGATTGGAAGCCATCTAGGATCGTATCACACTACCAAAATCTTATTTTGGTACTTTGGACTTTGTATTTTGAGTTAAATGGCATGTATAGGTAGTTTGTCTAATGTGGCCTATAGGTTTGGTTGTGTATTAGCCAATTGATTTGGCTTGAAAATGGTATATGTTTTGAGATGTAAATATATGTAAATGGCCTTATGATATTTTGGGTATAATTGCTATATGAATGTTTTCTTTTGAGAATAGGTATTTAAATACCAAATGGTTGAAATTGAGAATGTGTATGCATGCTAAGTTAGGTACAATGTCTAATATATGTAATTGACCATTTTGGTAGACTTTGGAAGTACTTTTCATATGTTTAAAAGTGGTCAAATGATTTTGCTTATGGATAACATGTTGTATGTATGGATAGCACATGATATAAACTTGATATTAGTTGGTTTTGAGTGCCTATTTATTCCATGATTGTATATGCCTTGTTGAGCTAAGGTTGGTACCATATCGGGTGAGAAATAAGGCTTAGAAAATAACCTATTTTTGTCCACACAGGCAGAGACACGAGCGTGTGTCTCAACTGTGTGTGACACACGGCCATGTGTCCCCTGATACTTTTATAGAATGCAAGTCAGTAGCTTCACACAGCCTAGCACACAAGCGTGGGGCTTGGCCGTGTGGCACAAGTCAGTATACCCTCTAGTTTTCACACGGTCTATCACACTGCCTGGCACATGGGCATGTGAAGCCTTTTCAAAAGGTACACAGTCTGGCCATACGGGTATATTGTTGGCTGTGTGACCCAAGTCAGTGAGTTACACGGGGTCAGACACGAGCCAGGACATGGTTGGTGTCCCCATTTCGAATACCCACACGGCCTGAGACACGATCGTATCTCTTGGCAATGTGAGATACACAGCCTAGCCACACGAGCATATGTCCCCTGCACTTTGAAAAATTTTAATTTTTTTTGTAAAAATTTCTTGGGTACTCAGTTTAGTCCCGAATCATTTTTAATGTCTATTTGAGGCCTCGAGGGCTCGTATTAGGGACTGTATGAATGTCTTTGAATGGTTTTTGATTTAAATGGTATTTGGTAATGAAATGTTTAATTGTATAAGCTACAAGTCTGGTAATGCTTTGTAACCCTATTCTGACATCGAATACAGGTTAGGGGTGTTACATTTATTGGTATCACAGCTACGATTTAGTCGATTCTCGGACTAACGTAGTGTATGTGAGTCTAGCTATACATGCTATTTGTAACCTGTGATAGTGTGATAATTTCTGACAGTTTAAAATCATGTTTTCATATAGAAATAGATTCCAATTGAGTAGATTCTGATGATGTAGAAAGTATTGCGCCGGCCTCCGTTCGAGGAGCGACTTCTTCTAGATAGAGACCCGTATTTGAAGGTCATGGAGGAGAGGCTAAGGAAGCCTTCTTTCATATGATGAATGAGTGGTTTATTGAGTTTGTCCGAACTAATCCAGCTGCTCAGCTACCTCCACCTCTACCTTTTCCCCAATCGATCCCCGTAGCTTCTTAAGTTTTAAAATTGGTACGTATGAACAAACCACCTGTTGATAAAATTTAAAAATATGGGGCTGAAGAGTTTAGGGCTACAGTTGATGATGACCCTGAGAGAGTTGAGTTCCGGCTAGAGAATACGATTTGAGTTTTCAATTAGTTGTCGTGTACACTGTCAAAATATGTTAAATGTGTTGTATCTCTTTTGAAAGATGTCGCATATCAGTGGTGGAATACTTTAATATCTGTAGTACCGAGAGACCGGGTCACATCGGAATTCTTTCAAATCGAGTTCAGAAAAAAGTATATAAGTCAGCGGTTTCTTGATCAAAAGTGTAAGGAATTCTTAGAGCTAAAATAGGGTCGTATGACCATATCTGAATATGAAAGAGAATTCGTCCAATTAAGCAAGTATGCTCGAGAGTGCATTCTAACTGAAGTGGTTATGTGCAAACGTTTTGAAGGTGGGTCGAATGAAGACATTAAGCTTCTAGTTGGAATACTTGAACTGAAAGTGTTTGTTGTATTAGTCGGCAGAGCACACAAAGTTGATGAGCTTAACAAAGAAATGAAAAAAGCTGAATTTGAAGCTAGAGATTCGAAGAAGAGATTTATGGGAAAGTTTCATCAATCAATATAAAAGAAATCTAAAGAATATCACTATCGTCCTATTGTTTCTACAGGGTATTCTTGTCGAAATAGAGATGCGAGACACTCCACTCTTAAACCCTAGGCTATATCTGTAGCTAGCGTGAGTAGTGTTAGAACTACTAGACTCGAGTGCAAACACTACAACAAACTACATTATGGCGAGTGTCGGGTGAAGAGCGGAGCATGTTTCAGGTGTGATTCTTTCGACCACTACCTTAGAGATTACCCTGAGAAATCCGAGAAAAAAAAAGCTCAATCTATTAAGCTGAGCCCTAGAATACTGGAAATTTGAGTGGTAGTTGAAGTGTAACTAGAGATTCAACAGTGAGATCCAAGGCATGGGCGCCAGCTAGGGTTATGCTATTAGCGCTTGCGAGGATACTTCGGCACCAAATATTACCACCGATACTTTTTCTTTTTATAACACTAATGTAACTGCTTTGATTGATCCCGATTCAACCCATTCTTATGTGTGTACAAATTTAGTGTCTAGTAAGAGTTTACTTGTCGAGTCGATTGAATTTGTGGTTAAGGTATCGAACCCCTTAGGTCAGTATGTCCTAATTGATAAAGTCAGCAAGAATTATCCTTTGATGACTTGGGGTTACTATTTTCTAGCTGATTTGATGCTTTTACCGTTTGATGAGTTTGATGTGATATTGGATTGGCTAACTCTGCATGATGCTGTTGTAAACTGTAGACGAAAGATTATTAAGATGAAATGACAGAATGGTGAGAGTCTTCGTATTGAATCTGATTATTTGAATGGTTTACCTATTGTAATAGTGACTATGTTAGCACAGAAATATGTGAGAAAGTGTTGCAATACTTACCTTGCGTACATATTTGATACAAAAATGTTTGAACTGAAAACTGAATCAGTGCCAGTGATTTGTGAATATCCAGATGTGTTTCCAAAAGAGTTACTCAGATTGCCACTGATCAAAGAGGTTAAAGTTTCTATTGAGTTAATACCGGAACATCATCAATATCGATAGCTCTGTACAGAATGGCTCCGATAGAGTTGAAAGAGTTGAAAGCTCAGTTGTAATAGTTAACAGATAGAGGTTTTTCACAACCGAGTTTCTCGCCCTAGGGTACACCAGTTTTATTTGTAAAGAAGAAAGATGGATCAATGAGACTGTGTATCGATTATCAACAGCTTAACAAGGTTACGATTAATAATAGGTATCCTTTGCTGAAAATTGATGATTTGTTCGATCAATTGAAAGGAGCAACAATATTGTCAAAGGTTAATTTACGATCTAGTTATTATCAGTTGAGGGTTAAAGATTTAGATGTGCCGAAAACTATGTTAAGGACCAGGTACAGGCATTATGAATTTCTTGTTATGTCGTTTAGGTTAACTAATGCTCCTGTAGTTTTTATGGATTTGATGAATAGAATTTTCAGACCATATTTAGACAGATTCATTGTTGTATTCATTGATGATATTCTAATTTATTTTCGGGATGAGTCTGAACATGCCAAGCATTTGAGAATTGTGTTACAAACTTTAAGAGATAAACAAGTATTTGCTAAATTCAGCAAATGCGAGTTTTGACTCCGAGAAGTTGAATTTTTTGGGACATATTGTTTTAGCGAAAGGCATCAGAGTTGATCCGAGCAAGATTTCGGCGATTGTTGAGTGGAAACCACCAAGAAACATTTCTGAGGTCAGAAGTTTCTTGGGGTTAGCGGGCTATTATCGGAGATTTGTTAAAGGTATCTCAATGATATCTACACTGATGACTCATTTATTGTAGAAAGATATAAAGTTTGAGTGGTCTAAGAAATGTTAATAGAGTTTTAATCAGTTGAAAGCACTGTTAACCGAAACACCAATTTTAGTTCAGCCTGAGTCGAGTAAAGAGTTTGTGATTTTCAATGATGCGTTATTGAACGGTTTGAGATGTGTTTTCATGCAAGAAGGTAAAGTGATTGTAACACCCTCTAACCCTTATCCGTCCCCGGAATAGGATTACAGGGCATTACCAGTCTGTAAAGTTCAATTATAGTCATTTATTAAAATAAATGTTTCTAACCCTGCAAATTAAAACTTCAACCAAAACAATTTGCCAACATTCAAATAATCCAAATACACTTAAATATACTCAAATCTTACCAATCTAAAACATTTTATGACCTATCCAATGAATCTTTTTAAGTATATCACTTACTTTATCAATTATTTCAACTTCATACTATATACCATTGCCAACCATAATTTACTTATTTCATCAATACTTTTACAACCTAGATGACTCTCATAAGACATCCTAAGTACATGCCATTACCAATACTCAACATACTTTACCTCATCGAATTCGGGATCGGCCTGGGATGTTGATTCAACTGTCAAGCCTTAACTTAACTTGCGCCCGGAAACAAACCGTATGCTGAGTATAAACTCAGTGGTATTTCTATAATCTGAACACTTAAACAATTATAAAACATATTAATTTATATATATTGAACTATTCAAGCTTAATGAGTATTCAAACATTCACTTTCCAACCAATGTTTTGGTCTACTTTAAATTCAAAATCATTTATTATTTTTCAATAGCAATTAATCAATCAGTAATATTTATTAACAATCAGTCAATTAGAACAATTATTTATTTAGTAACAGCCAGTTATTCGGTAACAATCAATTATTCAATAAAATCAGTTATTCAGTACCAATCAATTGATTGGTTATCCAGTAACAGTCAATTATTCAGTAAAAATTAGATATACAGTAACAATTAAGTATTCAGTAACAGTCGATCTTTCTAGTTCCTTTATTTACCCCTATTAACATGACTCGGATCTAGACGGATACACGAATCCAACCAACACACCAGTACGGCACATAGTGCCTCATCGGCCGAAGCCGGAATAGTAATAGTAATAGTAGCAGTACGGTACACAGAGTACCTCATCAAAACAAATCCGAGCAGTAATAAGATATGAGACGGTACGAGTACCTCATCGGAACAAACCTAAAAGCGATAAGAATTGATAATAATAACAATATCCGACACACAAAGTGCCGAATCGATAACAAAGATATGATAACAACAATAGTATTCGCACATAAGTGCTCGATCGATGGTTAGGTAAAACACAGTACTCTTCTATATCCTATGGCATGCCAACTATATCCGACTAGCCCGACTAGTTAATAGGGTATTTAATTCACTTTTCAGTTTTCAATTAATTCATATTTTAATTAATTAACATTATATTTTCAATTCAATATAATTCTATTCACTTTTCACTAATAAATATTCAATTTCATAATAATCACATTTTCTATCAATTTCATCACACTTCCAACTACATATATTTTCCAATATAACAAATATTTATTATTCAATTTCCACATCAATATTCATTTCAATTCAAACATTCACATATATTCATAAATCAATTCAATATAATCAATATTCAATCTAATTCAAATAATCATCTCAAAACACCTACTATATATATATTAAATAATAAATCCAACAATTTAAGTATTAAGTTCGGATTATAGAAATACAAACCGTAATTTCTGAGCTAACTCCCGTTGTCTTTGTCTTTCCCTTGCTTAGCCGAGATTTCCCGAGACAACATTAGCTATTAAACTTCCAAGCTTTAAAATCTCTATTTCTCCTTTTTCCTTTCCTTTCTTTTCTTTCTTTCTTTCCTTCCCTTGCTTTTCATTCCACATTCTGTTCCTTTCTCTTTATTTCTTTTATTTCATTTGTTTTGTTTATATATATATATATATATATATATATAATATAATATAATAACATTAATAAATATCTATTTAATAATCAATTATTTCTTTTACATTTGTATACATATATATTAATACACTTATATCAATTTATTTCTATACACTTGTCTTTATTTAATTTATTTAGCATATAAATATCTTATAAAATAATTATTTAATTAATAAATATCTTTTATAAATAATAAATATCTATTAATACTTAAATACAAGTATTACAAGTGTATGTATTTTTATTAATACATTTGTATCCAATCATTACCATACATTTGTCTTACTTTTATTTATTTATCATATAATATCAATTTAATAATAATATATACATTAATAGTTACTTAAATAATAAGTAAATACATTCATGTATTACAAATGTATGTACATTATTTATCACACATGTAATTTTATTTTTATCACACACTTGGCACTCAATTTGGCTTATTTACTTTTTTAATCCCCTCAATTTTATTTATTCTATAATTAAACTTTTACAGTTCATTCAATTTAATCCTTTTATCCATTTATCCTTAATTAAGCTAAATTCACTTCATTAAACTTTAATTAACCACTCACTTAACTTCGTAAATATTTTTAATAAATATTTACGAATCCATTTTTCAGAAATGAAGACCCGAAAATACACTTTTCCTATAACAGTAAAGTTTGGGTCATTACAGTGATAGCGTATGCTTTCAGACAGTTAAAGACACATGAGAAGAATTATCCAACACATAATTTGGAGTTGGTCGCAATCGTTTTATTTGGCGACATCACTTATTCGGTGAAAAGTGCCACATATTTACCGATCATAAGAACTTGAAATATTTGATGTCACAGAAAGATTTAAACTTGAAATAGTGAAGATGACTCGAATTGTTGAAAGATTATGAGTTAATGATTGATTATCACTCGGGGAAAGTGAATGTACTCACCGATGCTCTAAGTAGGAAATCTTTGTTTACTCTAAGAGGGATGAATATGCGATTGACTTTGTCTAATGATGGTTCAATCTTAGCTGAGTTAAAAGTTAAACCAATGTTTTTAGAAAAAAAATTGTGAGGCTAAAAAATGTGATAATGAATTGCAAGCTAAAAGAGTACATTGCGAGTCGACTACTAATTTAGAGTTTCAGATCGGATCTGATGATTGTTTGCTGTTTCGAGGTAGAGTTTGTGTGCCGAGGAATCCTGAGCTTATATAGAAAATTTTACACGAAGCACACATTAGTTGCTTGTCCGTTCATCTTGGGAGTACTAGGATGTACAGTGATCTGAAACAGATGTACTAGTGGTTGGGCATGAAATGTGACATTTTAGAATTTGTGTCAAGATGCTTGATTTGTCAATAGGTTAAAGCCAAATATCAATTACCATCAGGACTATTACATCTAGTAATGATATCAGAGTGGAAATGGGATAGAATTAAGATGGATTTCGTATCGGGATTACCATTATCACTGAAAAAGAAAGATGTTATTTAGGTTATTGTTGATCGTTTGACAAAGTTTGCACATTTTATTCCAGTACGTACAGACTTCTCACTTGACAGATTAGCCAAATTGTATATTTCAGAGATTGTGAAATTGCACGGAGTGCCAGTCTCCATCATTTTGGATAGAGATTCACGGTTTACATCACAATTTTGGAAGAAATTGCAAGAACCTTTGGGTACGCGGTTGCATTTTAGCACCATTTCATCATCAAACTGATGGTCAGTCTGAGAGAGTGATTTAGATTCTCGAAGATATGCTTCAATCCTGTGTATTAGAGTTCGAAGGTAATTGGGAAAAATATTTACCATTGGTTGAGTTCGCGTATAATAATAGTTTTCAATCGAGCATTAAGATGGCACTGTATGAAGCTTGTATGGTCGTAAATGCCGGACTCTATTATACTGGACTTAGCTTAATGAGAAAAAGATACATGGGGTTGATTTGATCCGAGAAACTGAAAAGAAAGTAAAAGTGATTCGTGACAGTTTAGAAACCACTCCAGATCTACAAAAATCATACGTAGATTTGAAGCGTAAAGATATTGAATTTTAGATTGGCGATAAAGTGTTTCTGAAAGTGTCGCCTTGGAGAAAGTTTCTCCAATTTGGTCGCAAAAGAAAATTGAGTCCGTGATTTATCGAACCGTATGAAATTATCGAGAGAATTGGGCTAATGGCTTGTCGACTTGAGTTGCCGTCAAAATTGGAAAAGATTCATAATGTGTTTCATGTGTCTATGGTATGATGGTACAGATCAGATCCTTCGTATATAATTCTCCAACCAAGGTTGAGATTTAGCCCGACATGTCGTTTAGTGAAGAACTGACCAGAATTTTAGCTCGAGAGATCAAAGAGTTAAGAAACAAAAGAATAGCCTTAGTAAAGGTTCTTTGGCATCGTCATGGGATTGATGAGGCTACTTGGGAACCCAAAGAAACTATGAGAAAATAATAGCCTAACCTATTTTCTGGTAAGATTTTTGGGGTTGAAAATTCCTGGGGGGGGAGAGCTATAACGGCCCATTTTTAGTTAAATCGAAGGTTGGATTATTTTATAACTCAAACGACTAGACGATTAAAGCGTCGACACATGCAGTTTTCTTACAAAAAATTATATTAAATGTTGAAGTAGATTGTTATAAAAGGAACTTTTGAGAAATAAAAAAAAACCCTTAAGTCTCAATTTAAATTCTGTTCCAAATAATAAGCGTACAAGTAATCAACAACATAAGGAACATCATCATAGTGGGAGAGTTTCTAGAAAACTGGATTTCTTTATGTATAATGGTAATGTTTGTAACATAGAAATTGCTGAATAAGATGACGATCTACTTACATATGATGATTTTATGTAATATGTTGATTCCAAGCTGTGGAAAGAAGTTTTTTTTTTATACTGGAATGGATTCTATAAAATATACAATTTGGGAACCTATAGACTTATTAGAGGGGATAAAACTTATAGGGTGTAAATAGATCTACAAAACGAAAAAAAACGTGGAAGAAAAAGTTGAAACCTATAAGGATAGACTTGTAGCAAAGGATTATATACAAAAAGAAGGTATTGATTACGAGGAAGCTTTTTCACTAGTAGCAATACTCTAATATATTCACATTCTCTTATCCATTATAGTAAGTCTCAACTACAAGTTTGGTAAATGGATGTCAGGACTTCATTCTAAAATGACTATATTGAAGAAAGCATATATATGGTGCAACCTATTGGTTATATAGCTAAAAGAAAAGAGTATCAAGTTTGCAAGTTGCTAAGATTCATTTGTAAACTTAAGTAAGCATCCCATTCATGGAACCAAAGGTTTGATCAAGTAATAAAAACTTTCAAATTTGAACAAAAAAATGATGAACCTTGTGTTTATAAGTTTATAAATTATGGAAATGTAGCCTTTCTCATTCTATATGTGGATGATATTTTATCAATGGGAATTATGTAGAGACATTATCATTGGTTGAATTTTGGTTAACTAAAAATTTTAGCATAAAAGAATTCGGTGAGGTTGGTTACGTTCTAGGAATTTAAGTCCATAGAGATTGGAAAAACAACATGAAATCCTTGTCGCATTTATAAGATTCTAGAGGGTTTTACAATGATCGATGCAAATAAAGGTGCACAACCTTCTGCATCAAGTTTCCATCTTTCTTTGTATGATTGTTCTAAGACAAAAAAAAAAAAGAAGAAGAAAGAAAGCATATAAAAAAGGATCCATACACTTCGACAATAGGAAGCCTTATATATGTCATAATTTGTACACACCCAAATATTTGCTTTGCAGTAGGAATGGTGAATTGATATCAGACAAATCCTGAACCTAAACATTGGCAAATAGTTAAGCATATACTCAAGTATTTACAAAGAATGAGGGATAGTATCCTTGTATATTCTAAAAGGGACCTAACACCCCTTAGATATAAATATTTTGACTTCCAAACATAAAAAGCTTCGAGGAAATCAGTATTGACTTGTGCTTTTGTCCTAAGCGATGGAGTCATAGTGTAGAGAAGTGTCAAGCAGACTTGTACTATTGACTTTATTATGAAGGTCGAATATGTGACTGCTTCTAAAGCAACAAAAAGAAGCAGTCTAGCTCCGAAAGTTTTTTAATAGATCTTCAGATCATTCCTAGTTTGGAAAAACTATCACATTGTATTGCAATAATCGTGCAACAATAGCTATATTAATGAAACAATAAATCATAAAAGGACAAGACACATTGATCGTAAATATCATACTATATAAGAGGTGGTAGTTGATGGAATAGTAGATGTAGTCAAAGTGTCATCGTGGTTAGACATATTGAGGATGCTTACCAACTCAATGCTGTTAAAGAACAATAACTAGCGAGACAACTAAAGTATATTGCTTGGGCAAAATCACCAGCGGGTTGGATAGAGATAAACACTGGTAAATCTATTAAACATAAATTTGTTATGGTCGTTGTAGATGGCTTGATGTGAGATATAAGTAGTGTCACACCCGAATATCTTTAAGGACTTGAATCTAGAGGAATTTTGGGACTTAATTGAATAAGGTAGAGAGTTGGCAGACTCTACCATGAATTTTGGATAAAAATTATCTACGATTGAATAAATAATTGAGTTCTAATTTTTTGGTTAGGATGAAACTAGCTAGTTCCATAGAGGGAGACATAATGATTTCCAATGATTGGCTAAGAGGGTTGGGAAACCATGTATATGAGTTATATATATAGGTGAAAATGGCTATTCCAACAAAGAAGAAAAATTCTCTTTAATTCAGTCTGTGAGTTTCTTTTTACTTGTTTTGTCTTCTTTGGTTGCCCCCGAGAATAAGAGAACTTAGGAGAGCTCAAAGCGTGGAGTAGAAGTTGTGAGAATTGGAGTCTGAAAGTGGAGAAATCGAGTAACCAATAAGTTATCTTATCATTCTGTACTCGAGGATTTAAGGAAGGAGAAAGTAAGAGCGCCTAATAGATTTCTATAAACTGGGTTCTAGGTTGTAAGGTTTAAATGTCCTGAAATTAACCAAGATAAATGGTTGTCATGCTTAACTGCTAGGACGAATGAGGTTTTAGCATTGGGATAAATGAGGCACTAGCGTTGGGTTGCGTTGTGGAATGATATCGATTGGCTCACTAGAGTGACATTGTGATGACTGTCTGTCAACTCTATGAAGTGACACCTTGACAGCAGTAAAGTCCTTCAGGGCGACATCATGGAAATAGTTCAAGGTGTAAGGCCATATCTCGGTTTTGGAAACTAATAGAGTCCTCCAAGACGTTAAACATGGGGTTACATGTGTAAGACCATAGTTCGACTATGACAACATTGGATAGTCTACCAGGACAATAAGCACGGGGTAGTCTGTTGGGATAGTAAACACGGGGTAGTTCACCGAGACAGTAAACATAAGGTGGTCTACTAGAAAAATAAACATGGGATTACGAGGTGTAAGACCATAGCTCAGCTATGGAAATGGATAAATGTCTGCCAGGTCAGTGAACCAGAAAGCTGACATGATATGGAAAAGAATAACGTTGTATGACTCACATGGAGAGTAGTATGATGATGATGAAATGCTCAAGCGAAACCTAAACCTAAGGATCCATGGGTAAAAAAGGGAAGCCAAGGACGGGTAAGTCCGCCAAGGTCTATTTAGAGATAATAATCGCTTGAACAAACTAATTGGTAGAGCCTATCATGAATCTACAAATAGGAAAATGTTTGACTAGGATTAGGTAATGTCAGATGAACCACATGGAATATTCAAAGGAAAAAAATTGCCAATGACTACCTTGGGTAGACAGTTTTTTGAAAAGTGATGGAGGAAAATGATTGATAGAAACTAACCGTTAAACCTAATTTTTCAGAAGATCTGGAACAAGGCAAACAAGTAGCTTCTGGCCAGATTGTAAAGTATAAACCCACCGGGTTGGTGGCGTACCCATTCAATAGCTTGACAATACATTTAGTTCTGTGAGTTTGGGAGAGATATCTTGAGGTAGAAAATCCTAAAGTCTATTCTAGTGTCAGATAAATTAATCAGGGTAAGGATCCAAATTTTTACGGGAACATAAATAAAGGACAATCAGGGGAAGGCCACAAACTTTATAACCAAGGGTAAGGATAATGACGAGAGTTCAATTTGTAACTTATAAAGGGAACGGAAACAATGTGGAATCAGGCTAGTACCACAGACAACCTTTAGCATAAAAAATATGCTTACGTCTAAGATAGATAATAAATCTGTGCAACAGCTCGATTTTGGGTCTAGTCCGAACAGTGGTTTCGGGACCACAAATCCGACACAGAAAAATTTATTTTTATTATATTTTTATGGTTTATAGTTTTATAGAATGATTTCGTGAAAATTTCGTTAAAAAATTTTTGACGTTTGGGCATTCAATTTGGTCAAAAAGACTAAATTGTAAAAAGTGCAAAACTTGACTTCTATAAGCTAGAGGTGTCTAATTGTTATGAAATTTTAAATTGGAGGTCCTTAAATGGTAATTAGACCATTGGTTAAGTTGGTGGACAAAAATGGGCATAGTTAGGTATGTTTCTAAAGTTTTTCATTAAGGGTATTTTAGTAATTTGGTAATTAAATGAATTAAAAAACCAAAATTAAAAGCCAATTTTTGTCCATCTTCCTCCCATAGCCAAATGTACAAAGAAGAAAATATGGCTAGGTTTTTTCAAGCTTCCAAGCTCGATTGTAAGTCCGTTCTAGCCCCATTTTTAATGATATTTATGTTTTTGAAATCCTTGTAACATGATCTATCTATTTCTACCACTAATTTAAGACATAATCAAAGTCTAAAATTTTACCCATGATGGATATGTGTGTTTTGATGTTTAATGGTAGAAAATGCATGTTAGTTGTTTGATAAACGACTTTTGTTAAGTGATTTTCGGTGAAAATGTCTAAAAAGAACTTATTTGTAAAAAGTTATAAAGTAGGTGTTAAAATGTGAATAAAAGAAAAATATGGGTTGCTATAAGCATGCATAAGGTTCAGCTAGGCATGGGTATTGAAAAAATTAAGTACATTTCATTTTACGAGCCTAAGGACTAAAATTTAAAAACGTTAAACTTTAGGGGCAAAAATGTAATTTTTACCATAATATGGTTTTGGGCTAATTTGAATAGTATAATGATTAAATAATTTAAATGTGATATTATAGATCAATAAAAACGAGGTTCGGAATTAGAAAGGGAAAAAATGAGTATTTAATGGCTAGGTCCTATTCGCCACTTTTATGTCGAGGTAAGTTCGTATGTTTAATAAGCATTAAATTATATATATATAAATGCTTAATTGATATAATTGTGGTAAATGCTATATTTTTGAAATGAAATGTGAATTCTATTGAGTACGATACTATAGAAATGACCGACAGAGATTCGATACAGAAAAAGTCTCAATTGAACCTTAGGAATAGATAGGATACAAATGTTATGACATTAGGGTTACTGAGATTACGTATAAGACCATATCTGGGATATGGCATCGATATGAAACTTCGTGTAAGACCATAGCTGGGCTATTGGCATTGATACGGGATTACATGTAAGACCATATATGGGATATGGCATTGGTACGGTATTGTGTGTACTAGATTCCCGACTATTCTTTAGTATTCCAAGTGGTTCACCAGGAAATTTAATGGGTATGTCAAATAAGAGAAAGAGTATGTAAGTATTACGAATTAGTACAGGTATGTTGATAACGTCACGAACTAAAAAAAAACGACAAAGGCAAGAGCACCTATCGAATGGTAGTATAGCTACGGTGAGTCAGGAATATCGTATCCACAAGGACTAAAAGTACTAGTAATTACTATCTTTTTATTATCTAGACTATACATTGAAGGGTTGTTTTTAATCTAAAATTAAACTAAACTAATAACTAAGCGACAGAGAGCAAATTGAGAAAATAATCGAAGAAAACTTATGAGAGAGACAATATCCAGGAAAGAATCCACCTAGACTTCACTTAATATTCTAAATCTAAATTAAACGATTTATTCATTTGACTTGATCTGTAGAAATTCCTAAATTATATTAATATCTCTTTTGAGAGTAAAAATAACTGAATCTAGGTTGATTAATTGAAATCTCTTTCTAATTAAAACCCCTATTGTCGCATTAACTCGATCTATGGATTCCCCTATTAGATTTGACTCTAATCTGGTAGATTTATGTCGTCCTATTTCTAGGATTTCATGCAACTCCCCTCAATTATGTCAGATCTACTCTTAAACAGGGACTTTTGCTCCACTGAATAAGCATACCAATCATGAATTAATATCCTGAAAACATTAAACATGAAGATAAGTAAACATAATTGATATCAAGAATAAATATTTATCATGTAATTCAAAAAAATCAAATAATAAGATCTATCATAGGTTTCATTTTCCCTAGGTATTTAGGGAATTTAGTTCAAACTTGGAAAGAAAAACATCTCAAAAATAGGAAAACAACAAAACATAAAGAAACCCAAAAACTTCTAAAGAAATTGAAGGGAGATCTTCAGTCTTGAAGGAGATCCTACTTCTGAGTTGAGTCTGTCGGTGGTCTTCGACTAATTTCAGCGTTCTACTCTACATGCTCCATTTAGGTCCTCTTCTAATATGTATTTATAGACTTTAGAATGCTCAGAAACCCTAAAAATTAGGTTTTTTCGCGTAACAGGGAAGCAGGGTGCAAAATTGACAACGACTGGCACATGGGCGTGTGGCTAGCTCGTGTGCTCACATAAGCATGTGGCCAGCCCGTGTGGAAATGCCCAGGCCGTGTGGATCTTGAGAACATCACTTTTTGCCCGATTTTGGCTTGTTTTTCACTCCTTTCGCTCCCGTATACTCACCTAAGTATATAAACATGAATTTAAAAGATTAGGAGCATTAAATTCACTAATTCATATAATAAATCATCTAAAAATGTAATCAAGTATGGGATTAAAAACATGTTACTTTTATGGCTTATCATATGTACATAAAGTTTATAAACATTGACTTCATGATATTGTGAATTCATGGTTTCCATAAGAATGCTTTTGTGAAAGCCTTGTGATTATTGGTCTATATTTGTAATGTATGAAATACCTGGAAAATTCGGTTGGCGGTTGTGTAATTGGTTTTCAGGCTGAATTGAGTTATGATATAGCATGTTTTATTCACACAAGTTGTAATTTATCAGATATAAGAAAAAGGAATGATTGGCATAATTGCCTATTAAAATGACTATGGAAGTATGAGAAGATATGAGCTTTAACAATTGAAAGATGTTAAAATATATGCTTGAAAAGTGAATACTCATAATTAATGTGTATGCTTATTTTGAGGTTTGAAATGATTGGTTGATTGTGGTAATCGATTATAATGGAGAGATTACGGTTGTTAGGCTAAAGTCAAGACATGTTAAATTATGCTTGCAAATTGATATAGTAAACAATGTGACTGAATAATTTATAACTATGAGGTTTATAGCAATTTATACTATTTTGTTTTGTGTTTATATTATTAGACTTGGTAAATGATTGGTAAGAGTTACTTATTATGTTCATATGGACTTACTAAGCTATATAGCTTACCCCCTTCCTTTCCCATGTTTTATAGTGCCGTCAACCTAGCTCAAGTTAGATATCACCGGAGATCCTATCACACTATCAAGCTATCATTTTGGGTATTGATGAATTCAAGTATTTTGAGTTATGGCACGTATAGGGACTTGGTCATTTTGTTATATGCGTCATATGATTTTAGCCAATGTAATGGCTTGTAATTGTCAAAGTCTTGTTTTGCTATTTTACCATGTAAGTTGGCTTATAGTGGCAACATGGTTGTAAGCCTAAGTATATTCATATATGTGTCAATGTCTATGGTGATATGATCATGGTATGCTTGGTGAATGTGAAATATTTAGAAATGTGATTTATGGCATGATTGTGTAATTTTTGGAATTGTGATCTATTGAT
Source organism: Gossypium arboreum (assembly GCF_025698485.1). Classification (NCBI taxonomy): domain Eukaryota; kingdom Viridiplantae; phylum Streptophyta; class Magnoliopsida; order Malvales; family Malvaceae; genus Gossypium; species Gossypium arboreum. The sequence goes on from NC_069081.1 coordinate 8,811,787, forward strand.
GAGATGAGAAATTTGAGTATAATTTGATAACTAAATAGTAATTGAATAAAGCCTAATGAATGTGAGATTTGTATGTTTGATTTAAGGTATAATAAATGTAGTGAATATGTTAGATTAAGATATAAGTTGATAGGTTTTAACCATGAATGTAGATGTTTTGGTTGCCGAAGTATGTATTGTTTTGTGCCTTTGAATTGGGGTAAGTATATGTGTGAATAAGAGTGGCAAATGACTTAGTAAATAGCCTTATTATTATCCACAAAGGTAGACACACGGGCGTGTGTCTAGGCCGTAAGTGATACACGATCAGCCCTATGGGCGTGTGATCCGGCCGTGTGCCCCCTGCGCCTAAATTGTTGCAAAACAGAATGCTCAGTATCGAGCACACGGGCATGAGACACTGTCGTGTGTCTCAGGCGTGTGTCTTGGCCATGTAACTTCAATTTGTTCTTGGGTGACAAACAGAGAGTTACATGGGTTAGGGGCAAGGGCGTGTGTGACCACACGGCCTGTCCACACGGGCGTGTCCCAAGCCACACTGGTGTGTGATCCCTGTTTTAGCAAAAATTTTCTAAGTGTTGTAAAAATTTCTAAAGTTCTCGGTTTAGTCTCGAACCGCTTCCAAAGCATGTTTTGAGCCTTGTAGGCTCGTGTTAGGGACTTTATGAGTATTTGCAAAAATTTTTAATTTGGACGAAAATTGGTGGCTTAAAAAAGTGTGTTTTCTTGTGTGTAAGTCCAGTAATGCCTCGTACCTTGTTTCAGCTTCGAATACGGGTAAGGGGTGTTATAGTCCGCCAGGGGTGAGCTGTGGAAATAAGGCCAGGCATTGACCACGCTAATGAAAATCTACAAAAGGCCAAGGATAAGCAAGGAGTTTGAAATATATGCTTTAAAATTTTTGTCTTTTGAAGAATTTCGATTTAACGTTGTTACACTACTTCATAGAAATTCACTAACTTCATCAAAACTTACGATCGTATTATTTTGGTTGCAAGATCAAATTAACATAGTCGTTGAGGGAGAAGACCAAGCTAGACACCCCATCTTTGTGCGAAGGGCATGGTAGCCGTATAATTTGTATAGAGGGGCATTCCTAGAAACTACGCCTCAGGGATTAAATTAGAAGTATCACTTTCATAAACTTAAGTTAGAATTGTAAATACTGCCAGATTTGATAATGTAGACAATTTGTAAGAATTGTAAAGTCGAATAATGAGGATTATAACTAAAATTAAATCTTGTAATTTGATGGAGCCAAAATATTTAAGCCAGTCAGTTTAGAAGTCTTGATAAGTTATTCGGTTTGTTTGTGACATTCGGTATCTAGACCTATCAATCGGGTTTGGTATAAGGTGTTAGAAGTGGATTGTGGATCAAAGGATTTATGTGTATCACAGGTTGCTTGTCTGTTATTTAAGCTAAACTGTAGGTGTTTATGAATGTTTATCATTGGCCTAGGCTTGTGGATTTCGCATGGTTATATTGGAATTAGATAACTTAGCTGCGGTGCAATTGTTACAACATACTAAGAAGGTGGGCACCCTTGCCTCGGTCAAATCGATGTGGCAACTAAGATATAAGGATTGAGAGGTAGTGATTAAGCATGTGTTTAAAGAAGGGAATCAATGTACAAATCATTTAGCAAGTTTGATGACTAATATGCCTTTTGGGTTCATTGTCGTCAACAAAGTTCAACAAAGCTTAAATCATTACTTTTTTGTTGATAGGATGAAGGTCTTAGTACTAAGAATGTGTCCAACTAGTGTTTAAGCTTGTGCCTACTTTTTTGTATAAAAATATATATTTTGAATAATTATAATTAGAATTAATCATTAGAATGCATGATATTTGCAATTTTATGCACAAGTGACATGTCTGCAGAATAATCCAAAAAGAGAAAAAAAACAAATTGACAGTAGCTGAAACAAATTATAGATGCATCACCATCCTAACCTCGCTATCATTTGGCCAACTTGACGATGAACTTAAGTTAATAAAAAAAATCACTACCAAAAGCTCTGAAAGACCAACGCATCAGTGGCGTATAAAAAACTAACTCTCAAATGGCCTATCCTCATACTCATCGTCTTAAATTTCAATTTTACCATCAATATAATTCAAATAGTTAGAATTAGAATTAATCACTAAAATGTATTATCAAATTTAATTTATAATAATTAATATATCTGGATTTAGTTCACTCTGAAACATGAAAATTCAAAGCTTCATTTATCTCAATTTTACTATTTTCTTTATTGGCAAAATAATAGATATTATTAATTTCAAATGTAAGATACAATAATTATGAAAATTATATTTTAATGTAATTATTAAGAAAGTATTTTAAAGTTTGTTAAAAATTGTATTTGAAAAATTAAACTAAAATTTGTCTGGCAAAAAGAAAAAAAACCCTAAAATCTTATGAAATGGACTCGAAAACGATTATATTCGACTAGTAAGCAAGAAGACAATGGCAAGAATCTAATATTGAGATGCCTCCCGCGTAAAAAACAAGCATAATAACTGGATTATATAAATTTTTTTGAAAGTTTCATCTCATTTTTAACTTGTTTTCTGTTGATTCAAGTCCTGTTCAATAATAACCCCAGCCTCTTATTCGAAGTTACGCTTTAAGAAAACAGAGCTTGCGTGCTAAATTTCGCTTCGAGATTAGTTGATAGAGAAAGGGACTTGATTAATTACCTCACAAATCTTTCCACTTACATTATTTGCTTAATGGAATAAAAAATAATTTCAAAACGATTCTAGAAAAGTAAAATGTAGTAGCACTTTATAACATAATTAAGGTTGAATAATTTCTATGAGTCACATTGATTATAATTGTAACTTAAAAAAAAAAAGATATAGGATCATAAAATAAAAACCTAAAAGTCAAGGGACTTAAATCGAAATAGCATAAATTATAAGAGAACAAGATCAGCTTACAATGTGTGGGGGGCAGGATACAAAAACAACGTCTTTTGATTAATCTTAACATGTTTTCTCTAAATCTCAGAAGCCCATTCCTATAAATTTGAGGATTCAAGCATTTGATCTTTGTTTCAACATTGTACCAATCCTTTCTTTTCCTATAACCCATTTCAGGTTCTGGTCAAAGCTTCTCAGGTTAGAGACTTCACTTTTTTTTCTCATGTATTATTTCGTGATCTTTTATTCGTATAATGTATATTATAAGCTTATTCGTAGTTTTATCAGTATATCTATCTATTGTCAATGTTTTTGAAGTTCTATTGGCCAGGCAGATGATCAATGATTGCAGGGAAATCAGTTATTAATCGATATGGAATTTTAGCCGCTCACTACTTTTATGTATGCATGTATGTATGTAGGCATGAAGGTATTGGATATTGATTTGCCTACAGTTAGTTTTAAGCATGTTATGTGTTTGAACAGAATCAATTCCAATGAACTTGGAAATATTGGCTTTACTGTATACCATTTTAGAGTCTATGGATCTTAAATCTAATTTCTTAATCTGATGAATCTAGGATAAAATTTAGAAATAAAGCTAAAAGAGGGGATTTGAAATTCAGTAGAAACCAAATTTCAACAAAAAAATGTACAAGGTATCTTGAAGCTTTATCATGGCATTCTTCTTGTGGAGAATGATAATTGTAAATGCTGTCTGGAGTTATTAATATGTAAGTTCTAACTTTGAATTTTATTCTTTTGAAAGACTTGTACTTCTTTGTAATTGCTAAAAGGGTGGAGAAAGGAAAAAAGTCTGTATGAAGCTATGCAGAATTAGAACCCTTTTTTCAAATTTTATAGTTTTATTGTTCTGATGTCATTATTGCAAGTTGTTTGAAAGCAATTAAGCTGATTTATTTGCTATTCACTTATATGTATATTCAGGAAAGATGTCTGAGAGAAAGATCCTGGATAATGGTTTTGATGGAGATAAAGACACATCTAATCATTCAATAAATAAGGTAAGTCACGTTTAAATTTTGGGGCGCTAATAATTTGCACTTCTGCTTTATGGAATTCAGGTAAGGCCACTTTCTACTTGTTTTTGAAGGGTTTGACTTCATTTTGTTCGAGTTAGAAGCCTTCTATAAGAGGTGGATATAAAAAAAGTTATAATTGTTGTTAAAGTCACATATACAAGACCTAAAGGCTTCTGATCCTTATTAGAAAAAGAAGCTTATTATCCAGCCAAACCAGATCATGAAGTCTGATGAATTAAATTTTTATTCATTTCCTAGTCTTTTGATGTTGAAGCCAACATGCAGCTCTCCCCGTTTTCATCTACCATTCGTAACCCATCAATATAAATGAAGGATGCTTAATTGCTTATGATATTAAAAGTCTAGGAAAGATTCTGTATCCACTAAATCTCTCATTGATGACTGTCAATGTCACTACTGCTTTTATGTTTAAGAGTTGTATTCAGTGTCTGATAATGATTTCTATAGTCATAGGCTTCCAACTTGCATTTTGCTACTTAGAAGGCTTTTTTGTACATATTTATATTTCTGATGCTTTTGCCTGTTTTGCTTCAGGTTGACACTGGGAAACCGCCATCACTGACTTGGAGGCGAAAACTAAATGGTGAGGGACGAGTTCCTTCAATGTTCACTCTAACTTTTCAAGAGAAGCTTCAGATGGTATGTTTAGACAGCAAAAGTTTTCATGGTTTTTGCAAATCATAAACCTCGTGACATGTATATTGTGTAATTTACTTTTGTTGTTTCAAATGTAAATGCATAATACTCTTAAAGAGATATTTTCAAAAGGATAAACAGAAAATAGCTTAAGCTGATTTGGAGATAGGCAATATAATTGTGAGTGAGCACCTATTACAGTTATAGGCTGTTAAGCATGGAATTCCAACTCTCTGCATCAGAATTTGTTTACAAAATTGCACAGCATTTCTTTTTACTGTAGTCAAATATATAACACTAAGATTGAGAGAATGAGCTTACATGAGATGAATCATGCAAGTAGGGTTAATATATAAGGAGGTACCTGAACTTGACAATCTATACCTACTTGGTACCTAAACATTTTTTGGACCTAATTGGTACCTAAACTTGAAAACTATAAGCCAACTTGATACATTTTTAGGTACCTGGCTAATGCTGTTAAAGTACGTTGATGTGACATTAATGACCAATAGCATGGTGACATGTAGCAGCCTCACATTTTGACAATTGGGGAAAATAAAAAATTATAATTTTTTTATAAATTATAAATTATTTGTTTTTTGCCACATGTCACCGTGCTAATGGTCGTCAATGCCATGTCAACGTATTTTAATGGTGTTAGTATCTAAAAGAAAATATCAAGTTGGCTTATGGTTACATAGTATCAAGTTGGCTTATGGCTACAGTTTCTGAATTAAGGTACCAATTAGGTCCAAAAAAAATTAGGTAGTGCCGGTAACTTCGTATATATTAACCCTAATATAAATTATCTAAACAAAATGTACAAGATTTCCAATACATTTTATTGTAAATGAATTTTAGCTCTTGAAATTTGCCAAAACCAAGTTGACACGCCATGTCAAACATGGTAGAAATTGAGTTTAGTTTTGTCAAGTGTCTTACAGCCAATACTTTCTAGAATCTCCAATAAACAATAACACCCTGGTATGAGATACTAAAACATGAAGTAGGTTTGAAGTGGTATAAATAGAACACGAAGAAGATAGAGTTTGACAAACATTTATCAATGCATTTTCTGGTGGCAATTATTACAATGTTTTGACCTTGTTTTAACCAGATATAGACAAGTTCTTTACAGTATAATGCACATTTGGTAGTAGCATTTGGAAAATGCATACCCTTTCTTATTATTTGATCCACAAACCATTGTTTTGCTTTGATAGGCTCCCATAGGTATTCGGCTGTGGCAGCTGATCCGAGAAAACTCAGCCAAAGGAAGGGTGATCTACTTAATTACGTCTTCTTAGCATCATGTGTTATAAATGGTAAATATTACCATTTGACCTAATTTTTCTGTTCTGTTTTCTGACACATCTTAACGTTTGTTTTGAAGCGGGGTGTTATTATCGACCCGTTTGCTAAGCGCTATATCACATCTTCTCACGGTATTCCTCTAGGTGGTGTTGGGTATGTCTTCATTTACTTGCTGAAAATTCTTATTTCAGTTTACTTCTATATGTAACATTAAAGAATGAATGCTTATTAATTTATTGGTCATATGTTTCTTAGGGATGTAAAGTCACCTTAAACCATTCCTATGCTTATTACTTTACAAATCAAATAAAAATTTTTTAACCTTTGAATTATTTATGCATTTAAGCAGCACATATCCATATTAGTTTTATGGATTTTCAAATATGACAATTTGCCTGAAAAATGTTAGCAGCAACATAATGTTCTTTGAGATTTACCCACTTTATGTGCCTTGTTGTTGTTGTTCTTTTCCTGAATACTAACTCTTTTAATATTCTTATCCCTCTTGTTCCACTTCTCAATAATGCCTTTCAGTGCTGGAAGCATTGGAAGAAGTTACAAAGGTGAATTTCAGCGCTGGCAACTATTTCCTAGAATATGTGAAGAGAAACCAGTTTTAGCGAATCAGTTTTCTGTAAGTCGGTTATCCCTAGCCAGCCTAGAGAAAGGAATATACTGGTGTTGCATCATTTCTATTGCCAGCAGCTATAATTTAAACTAGACGCATGTTCTATCAAAAGTTGGCTTGTCAAAAACCGGGAAATTTCTAACAAGCATTTTATGCTATGCTTCTTTAAATCTGTGAGTCTGTGACATTGTTAGTTGTTGATGAACATGACTTTCTGGCAGAAGTATCTGCAAGATAACCGAAGTTGTGATTAAGAAGTTGCCCCCTTTTCCACTTTTTTTTTCAACTGTCATTACCATTACCCTTTTAATTGTAGGGGATAATGTGTAAGATTCATGGCATTGATAATCTGTGTTAATGGACTTTAAATGTTTCTTGCAGGTTTTTGTTTCACGCTCAAGCGGCAAAAAGTATTCCAGTGTACTGTGCCCGGCAAGTTCTGAGCTAGTCAAGTAAGCAGATATTCTTTTATCTCTATGTTTAATAAATGCATGCTGTTGATTATTGCTTGAGAGCAATACGCTTTGTTTGGTACATTGGAAGAACAAGAAAAGGTTATCTTACCAATTACGAATATTATGTGCATTAAAGAGAAGATGCAGTTTCTGGAATTGGTTCCTGGGACTGGAATCTGAGGGGTAATAATTCTACATATCATGCTTTATACCCAAGGGCTTGGACAGTATATGAAGGTATCCACATTACCAAGTGGTGAACCTTTTGCCTTTATTCTTTTACGACCACATTCTTGGATGTATCATCTTATAGGGTGGTCACAATCTTGTCTTAAAATGCAGGTGAACCTGACCCAGAACTTGAAATTGTTTGTCGGCAAATTTCACCTGTCATTCCTGATAATTACAAAGAAAGCAGCTTTCCCGTTTCAGCTTTTACTTTCACCGTGAGAATGGATCTTCTAAAAATTTTCTTTACTATGGTGAAGACGACTTGCTTTGGAATTGATCAGTTTGATTTTTGATAGTTCAGCTATATAATAATGGAAACACCAATGCAGAGGTCACGTTGCTTTTCACTTGGGCTGTGAGTAACTATTTTCCTTTTAATGTGTTTATCCCTCAATTGACCATTAGCAGCTAGTATTCATGCCATATTTTTGTGTATATCTTCTCAGAATTCCGTGGGAGGAGTATCTGGATTTTCTGGTCATCACTCCAATTCAAAAATAATGTAAGCATGTCATGCTTATATACGTATTCACACACCTGCACATGCACACATACGCATACACATACAGACTTGTATAGATGTGTGTGCGGATGTGTCTGTATGCTAATTTTCAGTTTCACTCATTCTACATATTACTTGTTTATTATTTCTTTCCTTTTATCGGAATGTTCTTATCTTTGTAGCATATTTTGGTTTATACTACTAACATATCAACTGATTTTGCTAGGATGAAGGATGGTGTGCACGGTGTCCTTTTACATCACATGTAAGGTCATCAGTGAAGCTGGGGGATAAAAAGTGTTTCAACTTGGTTTGTTCTGTTTATTAGCTTTTGCATTGCTTCTTTTTGGTTTCTATAATTAACACCTTGTATTACTGCCACAGGACTGCAGATGAACAACCTCCTGTGACTTTTGCAATCGCTGCCCAGGAAACCCATGGCATTCGTATTTCAGAGTGCCCCTGCTTTTTGATATCCGGAAACTCACAAGGCATAACTGCAAAAGAAATGTGGCAAGAAATAAAAGAGGTATGTTGATTTTTTCCCCTTCAGATCCCTTGTGTACTATTCACAAAGATTGCCTCTGAGCTACTTAAGCGTGGGGGCAAAATTACTGGGTCAACATTGATCATCATTTCACTGAACTTGAGACATCTCAAAATGTTTTTGTAGCATGGCTCCTTTGAGCATTTAAAATCCACTGAAGCATCAGTGCCTTCAGAACAAGGGTCGTCTATCGGGGCAGCCATTGCAGCTTCTGTGACAATTCCATCTGATGCTGTACGTACTGTTAATTTTTCATTGGCATGGGACTGTCCTGAAGTAAACTTTATGGGTGGAAAGACTTATTACAGGTTTGTGACTACATACTTGTAGAAGAAATATCCCTATTTGAAAGCTTATTTTCTTGCTGAATAGTGTATTATTTACAGGCGCTATACGAAGTTCTATGGATCTAATGGGGATGCTGCAGCAAATATTGCACATGATGCTATTCTTGGTAATATTTCTCTGTTTTCATTATGTTAATCATGGTTTCTAAAATTATAAGAATAAATTTTTCTAAACTTTATAAGATTTGTTAATGGAAAAAGCCCTCAAATTTTAAGTTTACCAGTTTCTCAAATTAGTTGCTTATAGTCCTTATTGCATTTGCATGTTCATTTTCTTGAAACATAGAGCACAACAGTTGGGAATCACAAATCGAAACATGGCAAAGGCCTGTACTCCAAGACAAGAGGCTTCCTGAATGGTTAGTTCTTGTTTATTATTTGTAATTACCCATGCTATCAGGCTCTAATTTTCCTGAACTCGTCCAACAGGTACCCCGTCACTTTATTCAATGAGCTCTATTATCTTAATTCAGGGGGAACGATTTGGACAGGTACCTAGATATTAACTCAATTGTTAAAATTGGATTTCTTGTAGATGACTTGTGCCAATCTTTCCCTTTTTGTCTGTACTGCAGATGGGTCATCTCCGGTCCATAGTTTAGAAAGCATTGGAGGAAAGAAGTTTTCCCTTGATAAATCCCAGTTGGGATTGAAAAGCATAATTGGTGTTCCCCATAAAAATGATACTGCCATTGACATTTTGGGAAGGATGACTTCTATACTCGAGCAAATACACACTCCAATTACATCAAATTCGGCTTTAGGAACAAATTTGCTTCAAGAAGGAGAGGAAAATATTGGTCAATTCCTTTATCTTGAAGGAATTGAGTATCACATGTGGAACACCTATGATGTCCATTTTTATGCATCTTTTGCACTAATCATGTTATTTCCAAAACTACAACTCAGCATCCAAAGAGACTTTGCAGCTGCAGTAATGATGCATGATCCTAGTAAGATGAAACTTTTACATGATGGACAACTGGTACCGAGAAAGGTTCTTGGAGCTGTTCCACATGATATTGGAATGGCTGACCCATGGTTTGAAGTAAATGCATACTGCCTTTATGACACTGATCAATGGAAAGACTTGAATCCAAAATTTGTTCTCCAAGTGTACAGGGATGTCATTGCCACAGGTGACAAAAAGTTTGCGCAAGCCGTTTGGCCCTCTGTTTATGTTGCAATGGCTTATATGGATCAATTTGACAAGGATGGTGATGGGATGATTGAGAATGATGGCTTCCCTGATCAGACATATGATACGTGGTCTGTATCTGGTGTAAGTGCCTATAGTGGTGGGCTATGGGTGGCAGCCTTACAGGCTGCATCTGCCTTGGCACATGAAGTAGGAGACAAGGGTTCTGAAGATTATTTTTGGTACAAGTTTCTGAAAGCAAAAGACGTCTATCAGAAATTGTGGAATGGCTCTTACTTTAATTATGACAACAGTGGCAGTCGCACAAGTTCATCTATTCAGGCTGATCAATTGGCTGGCCAATGGTCTGTAATGATGGATGTAACTTAAATTCTAGTCCAGCATTTACTTTCGGGCATAATCTAGAATATGTTTTCGTTAGAATTTTATGTTTCTTAATTCTCATTTCAAAAGCATTTTCTTTATTCTGAACCTAGGATTTTCTCTCATTTATTTTTCTGATTAGAAAATATAAGCAGTACCTTTAAAAGATGATATTGGCATGCATCTATCCCATAATGTTTTTTGGTCTAAGCATGAATATTTTCACAATTTGCTCAAGCTAATTGAAATTTTGACCAATGTAGGCATGAAATTATTATTTTTGTTAATCTTGTTGCATGTTCCTTTTCATCCCAACAAAATTTCTTAATATTGTTTTATTCACGTGGTAATGAATTACAATGTCTTTGTAGGTATGCAAGGGCATGTGGTCTTTTTCCAATAGTCGATGAAGACAAAGCAAGAAGTGTGTTAGAGAAGGTATACAACTACAATGTCTTAAAAGTGAAAGGTGGAAAGCGGGGGGCTGTAAATGGGATGCTGCCTGATGGAAGAGTTGATATGTCATCCATGCAAGCAAGGGAAATATGGTCTGGAGTTACATATGCGGTGGCTGCAACAATGATCCATGAAGATTTGGTGGATATGGCATTTCATACTGCAAGTGGCATCTTTGAATCAGTGTGGTCTGAAGAAGGACTAGGGTAAGATGGCTTTTCTTTCTTTTTCTTCTCTCTTTTTTCGTTTTTCTGTAGTTGACATGATTTTTTTGGAAAGCCTTCCCACTAATGTTAGAGTGACATAAGAATAGATACTGAAGGATTTAAAACCAAATGGAATTCACAGATTGTAGAAGTTTCCTCTTGATGTTGATTTTTTTTTCTCCCATGGTTCAGACCTCAGAAGAAAGTAATCCTTCTTGAGATTTGAGATTGGAGTTTTTTATCGATTTCTTCAAATGTCTAGTCTTTTGGGATACTTCCTTTTGCTTTAGGACGGTGGCAAGTACAAACTTCACTCCAAATATAATTCTTAGATGTAATGTAGGGGAATTCCATCTTGTTATCATTGAAACCATAAAATAAGATTGTAAATGTGTAAGATTGATCAATTTCGAGCTCTGCTGAAAAACTAGATAGTAGCAACAATGTCTTGGAAGGGATATTTTACCCTTTGAAATACTTGCACTGGAAACTTTCCATGCTTCTGCATCTACTTCTTGAAACATCACATTGATGATTATTGTTCTAATATTCATCCTTTGCTCACTAACATGTTGCTAATATGTTTACAGTTACTCATTTCAAACTCCGGAAGCTTGGAACACAGATGATCAATACAGGTCTCTAACTTACATGCGCCCGTTGGCCATATGGGCAATGCAATGGGCCTTATCAAGACCAAAACTTCCAAAGCAGGAGCTAAAACCTGAAATGGAGGCAGATTCGCTACGTATACACCATGCCGGCTTCTCCAAAGTTGCTCGCCTTCTAAAATTGCCTGGAGATCAAAGATCCAAAAGTCTTTTACAGATTATGTTCGATTATACTTGCAAGAGAATGTTGACTTGATTGATTGGTGCAATTATTATAGTGTATGATAGAGTGTGCAATGCATTATTCAATAATTGGAAAACTTGAGTATTTGCAAAATTTATATTGTTATTGGAAAATAGTGTATTCAGTACTTCAAAATATAATAATTTGCTGTGTAAGCAGATCTGTTCTCTAAACTAGTTTTGATTATCTTCATTTGCAACCACACCCCTAATTTTGTTCACTAAATTACGCTGTAAGAATCTAACTACTATTATAGTTGCCACTGCCGGGCTTTTTTTTTTTTTTATGGGTAAACTATATCACAATCTAATTATGAGTTTTTCTTTTTTTTTTCTATTATCCAACTATGATTTTTTTTTTAAAATTGGTCACCCAATTAATCGAAATTGTTTTTTGTCCATTTTTGTTAATTGCACTATCTGGAGGGTAATAAAAAATTAATATAATAACAAATTTAACTCTCAATTTTTATATATTATATTATTTGAGTGTTTGAACGCCAAAAGAAGAGGCAGATGGGGAAGGGTTTCTTATTTAATATTAATATAAAATGTAAAAAATTCAACATAATATAAAATTTAAATTTATTATTATATTTTTAAAAATGTTTATGTATTTTTATATATTTCTTTGAAGTTTTAGAATTAGGACCAAATTGTGATCATTTGTAAATTTTGAGGGTTAATTTTTAAAATTATGATTACATTGAAATAATATGTAAAAGTTGAGAACTAAATTTGTTATTATATCGATTTTTTAACTATCATGTTACCCAATTTTTAGTGCAATTAACAGAGATGGGACTAAAAAAACAATCTTGTTTAGTTGGATGTCCAATTTAAAAAAACTCATTGGGTGACAAAACTGAGACAAATCCATAGTTAGGTAATCACTTTTTTTTTTAAAAAAATCAATTTAAAAAAATTCATTGGGTGACAAAATTAAGACAAATCCAGGTAATCAATTTAAAAAAAAAATTCATAATTGGGGGGCAAAGAAAAAGACCCAGGAGACCTATGATGCAGTTTACCCTTTTTCTATTTGAGAGGCATGCTCAAAAAAGAGAAGTTTCCATGCATCTTTGGTCGTGTTGTCCATGTATTATGTGATCCAATAATTCAGAAACATTCTGCATTGCTTCAAAATTTTGAATCATTAACAATGCCAATAGGAACACCAAGAAAGAAAAAAAAAAGAACAATGGCAATAAAAACAAAAGGAAGCTGAAATGGGTATAAACCGTGAAACATTAAATATCATGCATCCAACTCCAATGAAGAGCCTTTTCCTTTTACTTCCATGTCCTAACCCTTCCAACATGAAATCTTACATGAGATATAGCATGTAGGCTAAATACCTTTCTTGACAATATATATTCACTCTTCTCGTGATCCGGTGCATGATCATACACAATAAACAATATAGTTCCACAGTTTGGAGCAAAACTAATGCACCAAAACACAATCTAAACCTAGGTTTTTCTGCAGCTCTCCAGTATGTCAATTGTGAGATGAAACCATCTACATATGCAAAGTCAGTTGCTTAAAAATGTTCAACAATGGCAGCAAGACAACGTGGTTGAGAGCAAGGCAGTGATTCTAACATCCTCCAAACCGTAAGCATTGCATCTAGTGATCAGAAGCAGTGGCAACATCTCCTTCCAAGCCTCTCCGTTTCTTCTTCCCTTCCCCATGCCTTGACCTCCTGGGTGCCTCATCCTCACTTTCACTGTCATCATTTCTGAAGCTGTTTCCAGCAGCAAACTGATCTTCATGGTGGGCCTTTTGTCCTTCTTGCTGATACTGTGTCTCATCGTCCAACCCGCCCCCTGGACCACCCATTTCCTGACCTCTACCCTGCTCTGATCCTGCACTAGATCTGTCATTGGTCGGTGTCCTCTGATCTCTTTTAATAGCCCGGCCAGAGTTCTGAGAGGCAGGTGCTGGAGGTAGGGGAAACATAGGAGGCATGCCAACGGGCCGGCCACCTCGAGCAGGATTAGTACCTGTGGGCCCCATACCCCCCATAAATGGTGCACGCCCTGGACCCATCATCATCCCAATTCCACCAGATGGAAACATTCCCCCAGGCTGTGGAGGTCGCCCTGGAAACATCATGCCAGATGCAGGACCTGTAAAATCTCCAGAAAACCTGGGTCCATACGGTGCAAAAGGACGAGGAGCACCAAAAAGATCTGGCATCCCAAAACCATCAGGTGTAACTGGTCCATAAGAAAAGCCATCACCACCCATCATCATCGGTGGAAAACCTCGCATTCCAGGCATGGGTCTGGCACCACGGCCTAGCGGCATGTGAGGGGGCCACATGATTCCTCTGCCTCTTCCTCTGCCCTGAGCTGCAGCACCAAAGCTTTCATCCTCCTCCTCACTTTCTTCCTCTTCCTCTTCTTCATTGTCCTCAAATGGAACAATGTCAGGGTTCTCTGCATTATCTGAATTGACTCCCTTTGCTTTCTCTTCTTCTCTTTTTGATTCTGCTGCCAGTGAAATTGCCTGTATCCCAAGAGATTAAACAATTGAATACATCGTACAAATTCATTCATTGTGGGTATCCAATAACATGAAAGGCAAGTCAAAATGTAAGCCTTATACAGCATCCTATTTATCTCAACCAAAAGCATGGCAAAATGAAAGCAATGCCAAAACCCAAACAAAATGCCAGTGAAATTGCCTGTATACCATGGGGATTAAACAGTTGAATAAAACATACAAATTCATGATGTTTCAACAGCGTTACCTTCTTTAAGTAGTTCAAAACAATACTAGTATTTAACTTTGACAGACTATTAGCAAACTGCAATGTGCCTCAAAACAGTTAGTTTCTAACCAATTTCCCACGGAACATCAAGTACAAAAATACATTGCTCTAGTAAGCACAACATGATAACTCAACTCCCCAAAACACTCTGGAGTCCACAAAACCTTATCACTACTGCCACCAGCATAATATGATTTATTAGGACACTATTAGCCTGCACGAGTCTTTAACCCATACTCATATACCATACAAGGACCTCATATTAGGGTATGTAAATAAGATCATACTAATTAGCGTCTAATCAAGTATACACAAGATTTGGCTCCTTCTCTGTTTATTCCTAATTTTCAACTTTCCCACAATTTTCTTATAATTATATTTCTATTGTTTTCGAACTCAGGTATCAAAAAATAAAATAGAATAAGCATACCATAAGCTCACTATCTGGCTCAAGATAAAGCAAGGAGGCCAACTGCTCACCAACAGAAGGCTCTAACTCCTGGCAATCTCTACTTATCTGCAAGTGCACAAAATACAGCAGTAAGGTTGAACTATAATCACACCAAAAACAACAGCATCACATGCTAAAATATTGTGATATTGTCTATTGCAAACAGTATATTAAAGCTAAATTATACATGGTAAAAGCAGATAAATAATTCATATAAGATGACAAAATTATTGCCAAGTTATACTCAATCAATGTTAAGGCTTAACCATCAAAGGCTGGAATTATACCTTCACTGGTAAGTTCTCATTGTAGGGGTTCCTCAAATGCCGAGTTTTGTGGAAAGACAGCTCACATAACTACATATCAAGCAGCAGTTGGTCATCAGAATCTCAGAAAATTTGTGGATGAATGCCCAAAAAATTCAAATTATTGCATCTAACAGAGGGCACAAAACCAATCAGCCAGTGCAGCAATATTATATCTAATAAACACAAATTGTCAAAACTACCTCCATGCTAAGAATATCTTTAATGTTTTTAGTTCCTTAAAACTTAGCTTCATAGAAATTTTATTTTAAAAGGAAAGGAGGGGGGAGGGGTATAGAGAAACACACCTTTAACCATTTTACCGAGAAATTACGTCCATAATGTGCAGTTCCATGAGCATATTTCCAGTTGCCTCCAGCAACAGATCCACCAATTTTGGATGTCATTTTGGCACAACCCTAATAAGACAAGACAATGTAATAACTAAGACATCATACAACATAAAAAGGCAACATTTTGGACTATTGTTTATATAATGATCTATTAAAGACTGACTAAACAGTAATGCAAGACCTATGGGTGACAAGTTATTTCAGAATAACACAAGTATGAATTCTCAAATTGAATATAGAGGATACAGAATAAGTTATTTCAGAATAACACAAAGGTATGGGTTCTCAAATTGAACAGATGGAGGATATTAGATTTCTGAACTACCTGGAAATGCCGTGTACGGTTAACGGAGAAGACCAAAATCACATTTTCAGCAGAATCAAAAGCTTCATTCAGTTTAGACTCATTGCTTCTTTGAGTTGCCCATACTCCTTGTTGAACAGATAGTTCCAGATTTTCACGGTTGCAACTTTTAACAATAAAATACCTAGGGTGCCATTTTTAAGAGTAATCAATTATAATCAAGTTTTTCACAGCAAAGAAACATAACACTGCCAATAATGTAAAATTCAGAAAATAATAGAACAGCAAACAGAATCTGTCAGCTTGGTATAAGGTAGATGACTACCACAGCAACAGTTAAGATGGAATTTCACAACAATAATCAATCATTAAACAAAGAACAAAGTATTATAATAAGAAGGCAATGGCTTACTGTTGATTATAAAGTGAATTTATACTTAAGGATTTTTAGACATATTAGTTGAAAACCGTTGGAAAGATTGACAAATGCAAAACCAATACACTCACTATTTACAGATTTTTACGTAAACTTAAGCATAGATCTACAGATAGGGTTCTTACTACAGAGCATTTTAATTCATTCTACAACAGGGTTACACTTACAACAATAACCTTTTTCCTCTATTGTTCATGTAAATCACTTTCTTGTTCATATAATCTCTAATCTGTCATATCTCTCACTGGATCACATCATAGCATATAAAGTAGAAAAGACAAGAAGCTGTAAACTTAATAATCAAATCCAGCAAAATAAGCATGCCACTGGAATAGAAGGAAAAAAAAAGGTGATTGATTTTCTTTCAGATCTAAACCAACAAAACTAGGAAATAAACACACTGATACCAGAGTACATAACGCCTTTGTAAACAAGATGGCCTAGTTGTATAAAAATATTTTGAAATTCTAAATAAAGAAAATGATAATACATTAAATTTCTCAATCCTTTTCACCACAAGAAAGTTGTTCGTTGTATCTAAGGCTTCAACAAGTTTAGTTTATAATAACTTCATTTCTCTTTGTAGACAGAAGACAAAAGGAGAAGAAAAATGATAAATTTATTCAACCCTTAACTGTACTATCTAGTCCAAAAGTTTACAGGCATCAACATATTTTTAGATGCCCCTGCAAAATAAAGAATACAAGAGCTTGAAAGAGGAAAACAACGCAGAAAAGAATAGTAAATCATTCAATTGTCAAATTTGAATAATACAGTATAGACGTGTAATAAAAAGAACAACTACCTATTTCAGGTTTTATGATACCAATTACACCTTATAGATAATGACAATTCCTTTGGGCAATTATTATTGAATAAAAGATGTATCTTAACTGTATTTAAAATAAAATACAATTAATGATTTACAGAACTCAATTAAAGACCCCAGGACTCTGAACACACCTAGATATTCCTTGAGGCAAAGGTATAGCAGTTCTGTTTGCCTGGTTAGACTGACCATTGGGGACATTTTGTATCTGGGTCTGGCTGACCTGTTGTTGCGGTTGTTGAACTTGTTGTTGCTGCTGCTGCTGCTGCTGCTGCACGTTAGTAGATTCAGTTGCTGAAGGTTTTCCAGCTGCTCCTTGGTTTACATTGTTTTGTGCTTGTGGAATCTGTGATTTTTCAGTTTGTTGGGGGAAGCCAGCATTCCGCTGTTGATAAAATTTGTTGTTATAATTGTAAGCACTTAATTGCTGAATCTTCTGCAGGACTTCTTCCACAGGAGGAGGAGGTCCTGGGAACTTTGCATGCCTATATCGGCAGTCAGGACCATTAGGACAAAAACCTAGCTTGTACCTGCAGCCGCGGAATTTTGCATATTAATAAACATTCTTAATGATAAAACAGAATTGGTACTAATATATTCAAGAAATTCCAGGGTCTGTATTAGGGTGCATGAAAGGTAAGCTCTTTACTGAATTCGAGGAAAACAAAATGATTTGGATGTCCCAGTGACGTCCAAAAGAAAATACCCATCATTCCTTATAGTTAGTTTTACCAATGTAAAGCACAATTTCTATAAGCTGTTAACAAATTTCATTGAAGATAAAAGAAAGGACAATCTCGCAAGTTACATTCAATATAAAGTAGCACCATTTTAGCTTATATCTAAGTGTTCCGCTAACCCAAATCCTATAAAAAAAAATGGTGCTAGCTATCGATTCAATGTAAAAGAAGAAAATACAAGTATAATTAAGCCAAAAAGCAAAAGAAAAACGCACATGTTACACTCTTTGATATCCTCGTTGGTGTGTTTGTACACACAATCTTGCTCCCGGCACTCACCAAAAAGCCGAAAAAAACGGCAGACGGGCATGCGGGACTTGTCGTACTGGTGAAGGAAGCCACAGGCATCACCCTTCATGCAGAGACTGCGGAGCCAATGCCGGCACACAGTCTGACGGAAGCTCCTTCGGCCAGCTCCACCACCTTGATTTGCGACGGGATCATTTATCGAAGCCTGAACACCACCAGGGGCGGTAAAATTGTTGGTATTGTTGGCGGCAGAAGGATCGGAATTGACGACAGGCATGGAGGCAGTGGGGGCGGGAGGGCCGGCATCGAGACCGCCCTCGAAATCGAAGCTGAGACCTCCCTCCGCGTCATCCATAGTCGATGCGCTTGTGTTTTCGTTTTTTGGGTTGGTTTAGGGTTTATTGTTAGAAATCAAATGCTTTTACCAAGTGAGAGTGTTTCTCCAAAACAGGGTGGGCTTTCACCTTTGAACGTTGGGTTTGGTTTAAAAGTGAATCGATGGAAAATTGCAACTTCAAATCATTTTTATTTGTAAGTTTTCACATATCCATGTAAAAAATTATATCATACAATATAAAATTCCAACACTCCAATTTACTCCAATCCATCATAATGAAGTTACTTGAATGTGGGTTAAATTTGAGGTGCTTAGTCGGGTCCATAAAAGATATTTAGACTTATTCTTTAGACTCGGGTTTGGCCTGGCCTAAAAATGGGCTTATTTTTTTGCACAATTTCGATTCAATTTAAGAAAAGTAAACATGAGTCTGAATCGGCCGACCCATATTTTTTAAAATTTTTTAAATATAATACACTAAAGAAAAGACTAAATTAAAAATTTTCTAACACATTAAAAGTATTTATATAAAAACGCTACCATAAATATAAGAACTATTTTATTATATTAAAAATATAAATAAATATAATAAATGATTTATTGTATTAAATATAAATTTTAAAATTTTATATTTTGGGTTGAGTTGGGTTATTTAGTTGGATAAATTTTTTTTTAGATTTTGGGTAATGAGTTTAATTATTATTGGGTTGGGTTATATTTGGGTGAGCTAGGCTCGATGAAAAAGATCTTGCCCAAGGTCTGGCCCATGTAGAAAACGAGCATTAAATTTTATCCAAACTCATTTTTCGAGCCTCGTATTTTGTCCAAATCCTCCCACTTTTCAGGTAGGCCTTCGAGTCTGGACGGATGGCTCGACTTAGGAGCAAGTCTAAGTGGAGTGGGTGAATTTTTTTTTTTTGAATTGTGGGTAGGGAGCAGTTACAGTAATTGTTTGTCCTGCCTCGTCCAGTTTCATAATATATTCATTCAAAGAGTAAAAATGTAATAATATATTATAAAAAATCATATATTTTATGTTTAAATATTTATCCAACTTCAGAAATATTGAAAATATTAAAGATGAGTAGCAAAATTAAAATAAAGCGAAAAGAGGTGGACTGGAGATAGACGTATCCAACTTTCATAGATATTATAGTAGTTTTTAAAATTATATATTCATTTGTGGAGTAGGGTGTGTAGCAAAGTAAAAAGTGCCAACTGCGAGATGGTGGTGAATTTAGCAACATCGACCCCCATCTTACTGTATTGTCATTCCTAATTATTGAAATGGTAATATTAAGGCTTACAAGATCATGAAATCTTAGGTTTAAATTATAATATGTACTTATTTTTCTATATTAGATTTAAATTAATTTTTATATATTTTATATAAATTATAACAAAGGTTTTTAATTATGTTCTAATTGAGTTCGGTAGTAAAGTGAAATATGCCAACTGTGAGGCAGTAGTGGATTTAACAACATCTACCCATGTCCTGCTCTATTGTCATCCCTAATTATCGAAATGATAATATTGAGACTTATAAGATAATGAAATATTAGGTTTAAATTATAATATATGTTTTTATTTTTCTAGATGATTTCATATTTAAATTAATTTTTATATATTTTATATTAAATATAATAAAGATTTTTAATTATGTTCCAATTAAGTTTATATTTAATTAACTCGTAATATACATATACACACATAAGAAATGATCTACTTCAATGTAAAATTAAAGCTCCGTTTGAAAGCCAGGAAAATATTTTCCGGAAAATATTATCTTAGTTTTACGGTGTTTGGATGGTTGAAAACATTTTACATTAGGAAAATGTTTTCCTAGGCACGGGTAAAATGACCTACAATTTGGGGAAAATGTCTTACTGATTTTATTTCCGTAAGACATTTTCCATCCTCTTCTTCATCCAGGTAAGTCTTCTTCTTCTTCCCTTCTTCAACTTTTTCCATCTCCTTCTTCATCCAAGTAAGTCTTTTTCTTTTCTTTGGTTCTTCAACTTCTTAAATATTTCTTCTATTTTTCCTTACTATCGCATATCTTCTCTTCTCAGGCAAATTTTACACGCCGTTGTTTCATTTCCTATCTTTCTCTCTTTCTCAGAATCTCTTTCTCAGTTCAAGGCCCAATACCCAAACTTTATATTTTCCTCTGGTTTTTAAGTGCCTCTGAAGTCTTCACGCTCTCACTCTCTGCAATATCCATCTCCAGCAGCCACTGAAAAAGGATGTGTGTTCTTTATTTTTATTTTTTTCTCATGTATTTTCCTTCTTTTCCATTTTGCTTCCAACTCCAACTCTCAAGCTTGTAGATTTAATTGAGTTATTCAAAGCCTCTACCTTTAAGTTCTGTTTGATTTTTCTTTAAAATTGTCAATCTCTTCTTTGTTATAAGAAGTTATATATATGGGTTAAAAGTGATGAATTTATTAATGGGTATTTAGTTTTAATGGATAAAACCAACTTCTTTTATTAGAAAATGTCATTTTCAATTATTGAGCTTTGGTTTCTCAAACTGGGTTATGTTTAATAGTTGTATCCGACTATTAAACTATGCAGGTAATTTTATGGAGCTATTTGTTTTATGTTATTTAGTTTTTTTTCTTCTTTAATTGTTCTGTTTCTATGGGTTACCCACGATGCCTTGTTGTTGAAAGCTTGAAAACATGCTCAATTTGAATGAACATGAGAGTGGAATAAGAAATTTCCAAATTCAGTTCATCGTTCAATTTTGGATATCAAACAAGTTGCTAATGTGAAATGATTTTGCCTAGAGTTTGACCATACTTTTTAAACCTTAGTAATACTTCATAACCTAGTTATACTTTAGAGAACCATTTGAAGGGGGAAAGAGATGTGAATGCCTATTGTTGTTGCCTTAACTATATTGTTCTCAATTAATTTTTGTTGGTTCCTATGCATGCTATTCATGAATCCTTTTTCTTTTTAACACAAGCTTAGCATTAGAAAGGGGAGGTAAGTAGCAACAGTCTTTGGTGTTCAATTGTATAAAAAATGCCTATGCCATATCACAGCATGTAAAAAAAAAAGTCAAATTATTTGATGGAATTATCAATCAAAAATATTGGCTTCAGGACTTGAAATGTACATTTTGAAAATTAAAGGGACCAGAAATTATCAAATTATAGTAGAGACTATATCCGCAAACAAAAAGAGCATAGTATAGGGGCTTTTCATATAATTTAACCTTTATGAGGCAGTCACAGTGCAACTATTACTAAAATATCTGGCATTCTTTTTGTACACTTATCATCTTTAGACATTCTAGTTGCTTGGCCTTAGGAACAAGTCTTGGAATAGATCAAATGCAAAGAGTTTGAGTATGTGTTGCTAGGACTTGTGAACAAGTGTTAGAAAAAAATGAGTGCAAAGAGGTTGCTTCACATATTTAATGGATTGAGTTGTTTTAATTTCTTTAGTTCTATGATAAAGATCCATTATTTTTTATGATTTGGTGCTTTTGGTGTGTCATTGCTAATTTTCTTTAGCTTTACTAATCTATTCAACTGTGTGTTGTTCTAGCATTGAATCGACTGGCTTCATTTCATTTAATTTTATTTGAACTATTTTGATATAGGATTTGGCATTTGATCTGTCCCTTTATGCTCTTTTGGGAGATAACATCTACAACTTTGGAGAACTCATTGCTCATCCAATTATAAAGCACATATTTATAAGTTTCTTAAATTCACTATATATTGCAGCAGGTCCAATTGTTATGGAGATGATAGATGCAGTCTTGATTAAGAAAATGTGCTTTTAATTGCACAGAGATAAGGTTCATAGGCCTCATTTATGATACTCATGTTAATGTATGTGGAGGTTTAATAACTGAAAAGTGCCTGCTATTAAGAGCCTCTTTCCGTTTTGCATTTCTTTTCATGCTATTGCAATTACATGAATACATTCTTATTTTTCATTGTGTTGGATTGATTTAAAATGGAGTTTGTGTTGTAGTTTTTTTCTTTTTCTTTTTTTCCCTTCTGAATTTCTTTGCTTTGACGTTTTTATTTTGTTATGTTTGAGATGATGACTGTTGGCATCATTTACAGATAAAGAGTCTTTTGGGGACCAAGGTGGAGTGACTTTATTATATCCTCCAATCCTTTAACTCTGGGAATTTGGTTCGCTATGAAGAATTGTGTCGCGTGCACAATGCTACACTGAGTGCTCAACCAGCCTTGGTTGAGAATGAGAAGAAGCTCTTGGAAAAAATTAATATTTTATGCTTAATGGAGATTATCTTCAGGTGTGTATTGTTTTAGTATACCCTAAGGGATCAGGTGAAAGTTGCTGATAATTGTATGTGGTTAAAAACTAAAGTACAATATGTGTCAATGCTGCCGCCCATCTGATGATCGAACTATTCCTTTAAAAGTTATTGTTGAGAGAACAAAATCGTGTCAATTGAGGATGTTGAGTATCTTCTCATGAAGAGCCTATCTGTAAGTTAAAATATTCATAATATTGTTGTCATCTTTGTTTTTACACGTATTCATTTTCCTTTATCTTCAGTTTTTTCATGACACCTTAATAGGGACTGCAAACTATAAGGGGACACAAATAAATTTTGGATATAAGCCAAGGAAAATACAAATTATTATGAATAGTGAACATTTGTGGAAGTCCAAGTCTTAATTTTTCATATGGACGATGCACCATTGTACACATTTGAGCTGAGGCCTGCATGTACCAACTAGTTATACTTTAGAGGGTTCAAAATTCTAAAGATAACTTGTATAACCTTTTTGCGAATAATGACTGCAGGTTCGTCTAATTGAGGGCATAATTGATCAAGTTGAGGGAACAATTCATGTTTCTTAGGTGTTGCCAAAAGTTTTGGGGATTCCACAGATCAAATCCTTACGTGACCGGTTGGATAATTGGATGGGCAGTTATCAATTGAGGCTGAAACACCTGATCTCGTTGCATCATGAATTTTTTTTCTCCAATTCCTTTCTGCCATTGTAGCAAATCCCTAGGGCAAGAAAAAGAGAAAGTGAAATGCTGAGCAATGAGGATAGAGATAAGCATTAATCATTTGCGGGTAGAACCATCTTTGTATGATCCCTTTAGTAGGTATTGTTTGATCCTTAAATTTTTGTTCTGAAAGGAGCGGCTCATGTACTAAACTTTTCATTTTTGGCATTTATTAAATCTACAATGGCACTGAAATGCCTGAGGATACTATTAAAACTGCAAACATCATCCTTATTTTTCATTTTATATTGGGGTTTTTCATTAGATACAATCAGATATGATCCACTTTTATGTAGATGAAAGTATATTTTCATTTCAGATTAGATATTTTTTTGTATGATCTATATATTTTTTGGCTTCAATACGTTACCAGACGAGCTGCTGCTACTTGGTTATTTAATTACAAATATGTTAATTAGTTTTTACCATTTACATGTGATGTGAATGAATCTTATAGGATGATTGCCAATTTTGAACAATTAAACCATTTGATTGATATATTTAATTTGATTTATTTATTTATAATTGAGTATTATTATATATTTAATTTAATTTATTTATTTATAAATAAATTATTTTAATATCTGTAAAAACAATTTAAAATATAAATTTATTAATATATATAAATTTATTAATATATGTAAAAGCAGTTTTTTCAAAAAATATTTTCAGGAAATCTGCTAAACAACAGAAAATATTTTACACAAGTTCATCCAAACACTAGAAAAGTAAATCATTTCCAGAAATGTAAATTATTTTTCAGAAATTATTTTTCGAAAAATATTTTACTGGCAAACAAACGGAGTCTAAGGATTAAAACAAAAATTGCTGAGATTAAATCTGTTATTTTATCATTATTTCTTTTATTGGTTAATTTTTTTTACTCATCTTTTATTCATCTTTTTCGTCACTTCACATGTCAACTTTGTTGGCAATAGGGCTTACCCCAGCAGGTGGCACCATGGTAAATGTACCTGCGTATTAAAACACTACTAGGTCATAAGTACCAACAATATAAAGATTGATAACAAAGACAAACTAGGCAAAAGGTTAAGAACCAAAGGCATACCTAGAGTGGGGTACAGACATGTGTTAAGTACAACACTTGTTAAGGAGTAGCGACGCATGGTCCAATTACAGTGTCAAAGGGTACATCAATAGAACTTGCAGCAATAGGAGCAGAAACAATCCGTCTCTGTGACCATCGAAACAAGACAACAAAGCAAACGCTCTGAAGTAGCAAGAACGAGGCACGGTAACCTTTCGCCGGAGTATTTTGAGTTGAGCCCTCTCCTCTCTAAATTGTTTAAGATCTCTTTTGATGAGCCCCAGTGTTCAAACTGTTGAGCGGGGCCTGCTCAACATCAGCCTCCTCACTGCTTGAAACATTGTTTGGGAAGGTAGCCATTTCACCTACACAAAATCAAACAAAGTAGTTAAATCCCTACAGATGCATGTCAATAATAATATGGAAAAAATATATTGAAGTGATATTATGAGATAAAAAGCCCACGGGGTAGTCCTCCATGTATCTATTGAACCACTCCTGCCTCCCTTAAACCCAATTCCTCAACTTAGAAATGTCAATACCAATGTTAATACCCTCGTAATCACCAACAAAGAAGTGTTGGGATTGCCCCTAAATATCACTGGACCCCTCATCAATATGCACCACCTCTTGAGGAGCGTTAACAACCCGAGCAACTCTAGCTCCCCCTAAGCCAACAATGTCGCCTACCCTTCAATCAACCCACCCCTCGTCAAAGGCAATTCCATCCCCACTTCCTCCTCGGAGAGCACCACCTCAAACTTGTATGTCATAATGTACAACTAGAGCTCCTGGGTCACTCCAAAGAATAATCGGGTCACCTCGTCCTCACAACCGTGAGGCCATGATTACAAGTGACGTGGAATCCTTGGGGTCCCATTTTTGAAAACCCTATTGAAGTCACTGTCTCTGTACCCTTGGGGCTCACAGCCATCAAACAATGCTTAAACATCTATCTGACCATGACAACCCTGGAGACATCTAAGGGATTACCCTTTCGAAGGGCATTGAACTGTGTTGTCTTAAAGTTATCAACCAATTTTGGCTCAGACAAACACAGCTCGCTTGGAGGCAGTGACCACGTGGTTGAAATAGTGAGATCATCGATGAACATGTGCTCCACCAAAATATACTTGGAACGATCCGACCCCAAGTTGCTCCCATTTCCCAGCAGTAGATGCTCAATCCTCATACCTACCATTTATTGAAACACAACATCCTAGGATGCTACCGATCATGGTTTGTCGAAGTGAAGCTGAACAAATTTTGAAATACCTTTAGATAGGGCACCTCATCCCTCTAATGACATAGTATAAGAAACCCAATCAAAATCCACCACGAGGCTCCAAACAGTTGCCTAGGGGCCACTCTATCTTAATTCAAAACCGCGCAAATGAATTCATGTGGAAGGTGAAAGCGAGCTTCCGAGGCATATAAGGGCAAATAGAACCCTAGTTTCCCACTGTCGTGTTTTGGCCCGCTGACGGTGATTAATTCGTTCTCTCTTTGAGGAATGTTAAACTCGAATTCATAGTTATGCATCAACAAGCCCTTACATTGCAACAACTATCGCATCTCATTCTATCACAAACGGTTCCCTGCAGCCTCTTTGCCTTCGATTTTCGTCGGTCCCCTTTACCCACGCTACTACTAGCCTTTCCATCCCGATTTCCCCTAACCATACTCAACTAAAAGAAACCCTTAAAAGCAATATGGAACAAACAAACTTACTACAAGTTACCCTTAATGCTTGTCTGACTCACGTTGGTGAAGTAAAAACTCAAAACGAAGACGGAAAAGTTTAAAACTTAGAAACTCGGAAGACTGAAAAACTGGAAAACTTAGAAAATAATTTCTACATTGGGAAGAAGCAACATTAATGAAGCCGAGCACTTTATAAACCTTTCTATAAACCTTTCTATCTGAGGAAGATTCTAGAATACATTTGAGAACTAGACACCTGGCGAGTTGAAACGTTGAAATCCTAAGTAATTATTAATACTGTATTATGTGTAACGCATAACCATTAATGTAAGTATTCACACGCACACACCTCTAAAAACCATGGATCCTATGCATATCCCACCTGCAAATCCCCAATATTTTAAAATTTGAAATTCAAATGCGATATAGTAATTCTCACTCCAATAACTTCATAGTTTGACAATATTTCGAGAGACGCTATTAAATAATCTTATTTTAAATTGAAAAAGATTGTTATATATTTATTTTTTGAGTATACTTTTTGAATCTATTTTTTAAGAGAGTCTCATTTACTCTTTAGACATACCCCTCGAAAACACTAATTAACTTATATTCATTTAAGCTCATGTGAATCATATTTACTAACTATCACTTCTGATCTTATCGTCATATCCTATCTAAGTGATTGAAAGCACGTCAATCTCCACCTTAGTTAAACTTACGATAACAAATTACTTTACTAGTTTTCTCTAACTCGTTGATAAAGATGTAACACGTGACACCTCGAGATTAGAGCAAAGGCTATAAAGCTTTTGACTCTGACTAGAAAGAGAACTTTTTTATTCTCTTTCTCTTTCTTCTCCTTAAACTTCTTGATCAGATCTCAAACCTTTACTCGAACACCCTCTCCGTCATCTACCAAATAAGGTGAAGCATCCAATTCCACCATTATCTTTGCCTTTCTCGATCCAGGCATCAACAAAGTTCTATTAAGGGCTTAAGTTAGCAAGCACTAAAGGTTAATTTTTCTTTGCGATTTTCTCTTACTATTTTCATTCTAGAGTTCAAATTCTTTCGAGCAAAAAAAAGCCTAAAAGGAATTAAAGGAGCTATCTTTCCTTATAACCTCAAATATTTCATTCTCATTAGCTTGGCAAGGAAAGCCAAAAGAGAGGAAGTAGGCAAGGAAGACTGAACAATAAATACTTGTCATTTTCTCTATCTTTCTCTAAAGTTTCAAAGTTTTAAAAACTAGTTCATCCCTTCTTAGTATTTTAGCCTTCTTTTGTGCTTACAACTAGGCATTTTAATCACACTCCTTGCTAAACAAGCTTGGAGACACTCTTTCTTGAGAAAGTTGTCTCACAAAAGAATTGGTAAGGAAGTTCTGCACAAACAGAATTTCATGGATACAAAAGACATAAATCAAGTGCATCTTGGACATGAAAGGATATACTGTTTGGAAGGGATCGATGTTCAATGGGAACAGACCACCGAATCTAGGGTGGCAAACATCTATATTTCAGGAGGGCAGATTGATTTTCAAGAAGCATAATGAGATTCTAAGAATAAAAGAAAAAAAGAAGCATAATGATACCAATAGCAATCAAAGTTTGGTCCCTACAAGGAACCTTATGACAGTATGAAGGGGCAAAATCTGGAAGAGATCGAACCAACAGAAACGAGCCATGACATGATGAAGGATAAGGTGTTCTCTATGGCGGGAATGATAAGAGCTTTTCGGCAGTACCACTTATCAGGGAAGTACACTGTCAAAGATCGCTTTTCACCTACTTACAAATGGGGAGATTATGATTTGCCTTTCTAGATTATCCTCTTTCTTCCAATGATCTTCCTTGTACTCATGAGATAGGGAAACGGATATAGACTGTCAACTTGCACACTTCCTCGTGTCACGAAGAGCAAGAGTCAGCTGACCACCTTCTCTTTTCTGCAATCTCGCACGAGTAGCATGGTTTGGATCTAATATCAGCTTGTAAGTATCAGAACTACCCTAACAGAACGTGAGTATGATCCACCATAATTGGACAACTGAAAGAAGTGTAACATACCAGAGCAAATTGCGAGTCTATTATGGTGCATTTGACTTCAAAGTTTGAGAAAGAGAAGGTTAACCCTATGGCAACTATTTATAAAGCAAAAGAGTTGGCATGTCAGTGGAGCAAGGCATTTAACGGGGAAATACATGCCCATGATACAAGCAACCTGGGAGGAAAGAAGGCTCACCCGAACTTCACAATGCATTTTAACCATCATCAAGTTTACATGCCATGGAAGAAAGGAGAAATAATAAAGGATACGGTTCGGCGTTCCATTTCAAAGATAAGAGAAATGCCAGTTTGAGCTCTTACTCTCTTTTTGAACACTAATCACATAACACTTGCAAAACTTTACCTACTACTATAGGTTCTCTATTAGCGAAACGGCTGAACGCCATTTATCTGCCATGCAAGCCACCTGTAAATTGTTACAAATGGTTTTGCAGGGAGACAAGGGGACAACGCATTGGAAGTATGATCTTATCTTGTCGAGCATTAGCAAATTATGCAGCAATGTGATCTTCCAACAAAACACCAGCAATGACACCAGCATCTGGACGGAGTTAAGAAATAGGCAAGACAAGCAGCTCAAGGAACCATAATCATGAAGTGTCTGTTATCTGTTTTTTTTTTTCCCCTTTTTTCAGTTCTAGGCAGTTTTTTGGATGCTTGTTCCGCTATCAGAAGGAAAAAAAAAAAGAGTACATGCTAAACCAGAAAGCAACATGATCCGATCCGAATAAAACAGGTGCTATAAAAGATCAGTTCATATGAGACTACCAACTAACATCATGTTTCTGTTTCCAGTTTCACCATAGATAAGTTTAATAAGATTTGTACAACAATACTAGACAGTGTTCTGCGAAAGTGGGAAAAAGGCAAAAGAGAGCAAAAAATGGAATAACTGAAACGCCTTAACAACCAGTTTATTTTGCTTTATTGACATTATCACAATAAACAGATATCTGTTAATACAGTTGTTCTTTCTTTTACCAATCTATACCCAATTCTCTTGAAAGGAAGAGTTTGTCAATGTACAAAATGACAGGTCTGGATGCTGCAACATAGTGTTGCATTTGAATCCTCGCCGATGCCTCTGCAAGAAAAGGAAGTAGAGAATTAATATTAATGCATGTCAATACTTTTAAACAAAAGCTCACATTCATTTTTCTGATTTTTCACTTCTCTCAGGTGAAGAAATCACTGAGAGGCCATTTCCCTCATGAGATGAAGACATTCATGACATGAAAGTTTAAGGCTATGCAATAGTTCAACTGATACAAATTCAAACTATGATTTTCCAAACATGAACAAAGACACATCTTCATCCAATCCTGAAGAATACATGTTGATGCGAACCAACCCCTAAGCTAAAGGTTGAACTGTATCCTTGTACACATCTGTTATGAAATTGTTAAACATATCCCTGGAGAATGCAGACAGGTTTTGTATGTCTATGCTAGACAGGTTTCGCTTTGTGCCACCAAACCACGTTCCAATGGATGCACCATTTTCAACCATGAGCTAATCGAAACAGAAGTAAATATTTGCAAGAAGTTCATTACTTAAGAGTTATTTGATAACTAAAGCAAAGTCATACATCCACTTACCA
Source organism: Gossypium arboreum (assembly GCF_025698485.1). Taxonomy (NCBI): domain Eukaryota; kingdom Viridiplantae; phylum Streptophyta; class Magnoliopsida; order Malvales; family Malvaceae; genus Gossypium; species Gossypium arboreum. The sequence continues at coordinate 8,841,709 of NC_069081.1, forward strand.
TCTTCATTTAGTTTCTTCATTAGCTGTGCCTTTGTAGGGAGGGCATACATCCCAGCAGCTACAGCTTTCCTGATTGCCCAGCCATGGTGGGGTGCAAATACCTGTGCATAGGCCTTGGAAGCTGGATCTTTTAAGGAATCCCCCCTGCCAAGGAAAGATTTGATGAGTTCTAAAATTTAGGACTATAAATGAACCAAGCATGAACGAACAGACTTCTATTCATGTTAGTTTATTTATATCTAAGCTTGTTAGTGTTCAATTGGTATTCATTAAGAATTTCAAAATTATATTCATGTTTGTTTACTTGATTATAAATGTTCATCTTCACTCTTTTAAGTTTAACAAACGTGTTCATGAACAATGTTAATGAGTAATAAACAAAGAGACAACAAATAAACATATATCTTATCTGTTAGATATAAAATAATCAAATATAATATTAATAATTACATTATAAATAAAATAAGCACAAAAACAATAATATTATTAATTATTAATTATATAATAATCAAACAATAAACTAGTTTTAAATAATTTATTAAACAAGCTTTAAGCAAACATAAATGAGCTTGTTTACAAATATAAATGAACTGAACAAGCTTTATTTGTTTTTGGTTGTTTAATAAACAAGCCTCAAAATTCCCTTCATGTTTGTTTATTTAGCTTGATAAACAAACATAAACAAAGAGAAACTGAATTGTTTATGAACCATTCATCAAACACTCTAATCATTTACATCCCTACTAAAATCTCATTCAACAACTTCAACTTCAAATTTAATCTGTCTGTTTATATCTGCAAGTCTTGACCATCACTTGCTTGTTTTGTACCTCCAAATGAGATATCCCTATACAGTTAACCATAGAGGTCACTACATAACAATGTTAATGTGGCAAACTAGTATTAAAAGGAGCATGATTAACCATAAACATAAAGGTCACTGCAGAACAATGCTGATATACCAGGCAAATTACCATTCAAAGGAGCATCAGCTACTATTATCTGAACTTAACAATAGAACTTTGCTTGATCATTCCGCTTAGAATTCTAAATAAACACAAAGTGGCTCCAAAGATCTAGTAAAACTTCTCTCAAAAGAGAAAAAGTTCATAGAAAAATTATGTATAAAGCCTGCAGCAAATGATAGAAGCTCTGGCAGAAGATTATAGAAAAGGCATATGCTTCTATTCCATGTAACATGGTCTATAGTAAAGACTAACTAAAAAGTGGTTTTATTGCGAGCCCATTGAAAACAATGATAATCAACTAAGCCAGTCCTAATTAATTAGATGCAATAATATTACATAACACAGAAGAGACATGTGACCTGGTTCACTTGGCACACCCTAATGACAATGTTCTTTGAAAATAGTACTCACTACTCAGCACTCCAAACTTGCCAGAAATGTAGCACAATATATAGGTTGCGTGACCTATAACAAAGATAATCTGGAGCAGCTAGCCAAGATATGTAAATTCATGACAAGCCACAGAGTTAATCCCGAAAAATGTGGCAAGATTCTTAGGTTTACTTCACTTATGGGATGTCCTAGTGTCGCACCCTAAAAATGGTGCATGCCATGGTAATATTACCATAGAACGATGCTCTATAATGTAGAGCTAAGTTCCAAAGTAGTGTAAAGCCTTCTTGATAGACAGAAAACTGATATCTACCACTATCCAAAGAATAATCTACAACCCAAGTTATACAAAATGAGAGCTTGAGAGTCACTTGTACAAACAAAAAATTAGAGCATTAATAACACAAGAAAAAGAATTGAATTAAAAAGGCTATATTAGACCCCAAGTTAAACTCTTAGCTACCAATGTTCTAGATTCATCCATCTATATATCTGAAAGAAAGGTGAAGATAAAGAGATGACCAACTATTGCTCAAGGTCATTATTGTGGATAGTAAGGTCATTAGCAGCACAATTGAGTTATAACAAATTGGAAACAGCTTAACAATTTAGTTTCAATTGAGTATACGTATTGAGGTTCTTAGTTCTTACTCTGTAGCCAGAATTTGTTCAAAGAGTACCCTGACCATGTCAAGCCCACGTTTCACTCTCAAAAGGTTTCTTGTATGGCTCCCAGCTTTCCTCACACAATTCCCTTCTATATCCCTATCAAGCATTGCGTTTAGCGTTGCAATAGACTTTGACGCCTCTGCAAGATCACCAACCTGTTACACCAAAAGCAATGATTATAGATAGGAATTCAATTTGTTTAAATTTAATGAATCAAGCGTTTTAGATTGAAGGAATCATGGAAAATTCGCACCTTTGCAACGTAATCCATTTCCGCGAACTTGAAGGCGATGCCTAAACAACCAAAGAGAGGAGAAACGAAAGAACATGCGCGTGAAAAAGGGGCCACCTCCATATCCGGAGTTTGCGAGTTTACCGTAGCGGCAAGTTCCTTGAAGGCATCGGCCATTTTTCTCAGTATCTTTTCGTTCTCCGAATTCGCCATAGCTGATCTGTGTATGTGGGTCTAGAAGTTAAATACTTTGTCCGTGGGTATGGTCAATTTGGAGAAGGAAGGTTCTTTGCTGCGCTTGGACGCAGGGAATACAGGGAAAGGGTACGAGAATGCTTAGGGGTTTGTTTGGCGGTATATTCTGCTCTAGATTTAAGACTGTTGGACGCTTGGTTTTGGAGTTTGTACAGCTCAGCTTCTTTCAGCGTTTAGCTTGGTCCTCTCCACGTGATCTCCCTCAATCCGCGTGCGTCTATGCTTTTTAGCCTGTAAGTACATGAATGTTATTTTTGCCCACTTCATAGGGTGTAGATCCAACATGTGGAATGTTTAGCTTACCGTCGAGACTCAATCTATATACCTGATTAATTTGGGTGAATTTCGAATCAATATTTTAGGTTAGATTTATTTTATTTGTATGTTTTAGATTTGAGTCTTATAATTAATAAAGTTTAATTTTTAAGTTAGATCATTAAATCAATCTTCATAAATAATTTGATTATTTTTATCTTTGTTTAAATCACACTAACACTTTAAGTTGACCTGCTCGTTTCAATGCACATGCCACTACTCTCGTGTTTGAGTTATTTTAAATTCTTATAATATTCCCCAACAATCTTTCTCAAAATAAACGGAGAAATTTAATCTCTTTTTTTGAAAAAACATCTATCTCTCTAATATTAAAAATTTAGAAGATAAAATAATCAATGATAGTGTTAATTATTTCCATTAATAGACTACAACATACAATTTAACCCGAAATTGAGCAAATAAATACAATTTGAGTGACAATAATTGTTTTTGTTTATTGAAAACTAACATCTCTAAAAAATTGAATGAAAAGCATACCTTGTATGAATATGTAAGTGGTTGAAATTAACAAATTAATAAAAATATATATATAATATTCATAAAATTATAAAATATTCTAAAATTTTAAATATATATAATTCAAAAGAATAAAAATAATAATAAGTTCTTTAAAGAATTTTTAAAATTTTTACCTTTTTTTTCATTTTGGAAACATTTATTAATTTTTGAATATTAATATTTATTAATTTTTATTTTAAAATTCAACCAATTGAGTATATACACATGTATATATTTTTCACGATTATACATATATTTTTTGTTCTTTCCACCACATCACTTTTTACAAATGTAACAATAAATGTCATATTCAATTATTCTTATTTGTTCACTTTTAAATAATATATAAACTAAGTTACTCTATTTAATTTGGAAGAGACTTAATAGACAATTGCATAATAGTTTTTTAATCGGAATAATTAATGTTATTATTAATTGTTCTTTTTGCTCAATTTTTAATAGTGTAAGACTAGATTGTTGGAAAATATGAACATCACATATATAATAAGGGTAATTACATGTTATTATTAACTATCATGATAGGTTAGCCCAAATTAAAAGTGATCTAATTTGGTTAAAATTTTATTGGGCTTTAATTATTAAATAAAATATGTGTCAAATATGTGTAGATACTCTAATAATTAAGTTCTAATCAAATTCTAATTAATGATGGGCTAATTAGAATTTGATTAGAACTAATATGCCAATGTTATAAATGTTAGGATTACGATCCTCAAATTACACACAAGACTTGTTGTTTGTAACGTCCCCCCTACCCGAGACCGTTGCCGGAGTCAAGCAGGAGACATTACAAAACTTATCTTAGCACTTAAACAGTTTTCGTAGTAAACTATCCATCTGCGTCACAGTCGCTAAAAAAATCATATCTCGAGTTACGAAACTCGAAATCCAATTCCGTAAATTTTCCCTGAAACTAGACTCATATATCTACTTACTAATTTTTTTCTAGAATTTTTGGTCAGGCCAATTAGTACAGTTTATTATAAGAAGTCTCCCTGTTTCAGGGTTCAGCTACTCTGACCCTTGTGCACTTCGAATCAAATTTCTTCCTGTACAGAAATCCAATGACTATGCCCTTTGTTTCAATTAAAATAGACTCAATAATGAATCCATACATATAAAGTTTGAGTCCTAATTCTTAATACACAATTTATGGTGAATTTCTAAAGTCAGAACAGGGAATCCAGAAATTGTTCTAACCCTGTTTCACCAAAACGTAAATATCTCATAAAATACAACTCTTTTACCAATTTTGTTTCTTCCATATAAAAATAGATTCATTAAGCTTCAATTACATATTTTATTCATCATCTAATTCACTTTATACTATTTTTGGTATATTTTCAAAGTTGGACTACTGTTACTGTCCAAATCTGTTTTAGTATAAAATGTTGATAACTAAGTTTATAACATCTTCATTTCTTCTTTCTACAACATTTACCAACAATTCCTCTTATTACTCTTCACTAACATATCAAAACATACCATTCTTAAGGTTTTGGTAACATTTACAAAACATACCAAAATATCATTTAACAACTTAGATACTTTCAATATAACCAAAAGACATCCTAGGTACAATGCCATTTTCCAAAAGATAGAAACTTCACCAATTTGAGTTTGGGGATCGGCTTATATTTGAGTCCTTATACTTTCGTACCTAGCTGCATGCGACGGAAACAAACCGTCACGCTGAGAATACTCTCAGTGGTATTTCCATAAACAATAGCTTAATCAACTTTAAAACATGGTAATTCAAACACATTATTGCTATTATTCAATATCAATCGATGCTTTAATAACCTTTACTTTATTTACCCTTATTAACATAACTCGGACACTAACGGATACACGGATCCAACCCACACTCGGGATAAGCACATAGTGCTTCATCGAACAAATCCGAACTTTAACATTATAGTACACAAAGTACTTCATCGGAACAAATCCGGAACTAGTCGATACATAGTGTCTCATCGACTCAATGTCGGAATATCCCAATACTTCCAATTCCTATGACATGTCAACTATATCCGACTAGCCCGACACTGTTAATAGGGTATTCAAAATCACATTCATTTCAATATGGTAAAAATACTTACCTCATTCACATTTTCATACAATATAAATATCAAATATAGCAATAACGATTAAGCTCGGTTTATAGAAATACAAACCACTATTTATCGAATTTAATCGATATCTTCATTCACTTTCTCTTTCCTTCTTTGATGACGTATCCGTGCTACGTTTGCTATTAACAATCATACAATTAAAATTCATCAATATACTAATTCATAAAACACATTTTCACTTTCTATCAAACTTTTACAAAATTTCAATTTCGTCCTTTTTCCATTACTAATCTTTTTCTTTAACTTAAGCTTCATATTCTCTTTTAATCAACTCATTAACAATTTCTAACTCATAAAATTCATTATAAAACATAAATTTTGAGCTCTATTCAACTTAATCCCTATTTAAACCTAACTTAGAATTCTTTTAATAAATCACTCAATTTTCACTTCTAACTTCAATTCCTATCAATTTAACCCATAAAACCTCAATTTATTCAACTAAATCAATATCTAAAAATTTTCTATTTTTCTTCATTTTAACCTCATACATGTAGAACTTTGAATTAGGCATCCATAAACATAAAAATCATAAGAAAATGAGCTAAAACAACTTACCAATTAAACTTTAGGGCCTTAATCCTCAAATTTCCCTTTTCTTTTCTTTCTTTCTTTCCTTCTTTCTTTCTCACGTTTGCTCTCTGTAACTCTTTCTATGTTTCTTTACTCATTATTATTTATTCATTATACTATATTATATTATTATTAACCTATAAAAATATAAATTAACATGTGTAATAGCTATAACATAAAATATCTTATAGCTATTACACATATATACCAACTATTACACATGTTATATCATACATTCACACACATGGCACTTAGGGTCTAATTGCTAGATTAGTCCTTTTACTTCTTTAATCTATAATTAAACTTTTATTCCTTATGCAATTTAATCCTTTAAACTAAATTCAAGCTACTTCACTTAATTAAACACTAAATAACCATTCAACTATAATTCATAAATATTTCTAATAAATATTCATGAATAAATTTCACTAAACAAGATACTCAAGACTCAATTTCCGATACCGTAACTTTCGGTTCATTACAATTCTCTCCTTAATAAATTTCGTCCTCGAAATTTACGAAAAAGAGATGGGGTATTGAGATCTCATCGTTTCTTCGGTTCCCATGTAGCTTCTTCAACACTGTGACTTCGCCATAGCACTTTTACTAAAGGAATACGTTTATTACGTAATTCTTTTACCTCTCGTGCTAGAATCTCAACTGGTTCTTCTTCATACGATAAGTCAGGTCGAATCTCTACATTCTCGGTCGTAATAACATGTGAAGGATCCGATCGATATCTTCTTAGCATAGAAACATGGAAGACATCGTGCATTTTCTGTAGTTCAGGAGGTAAGGCCAATCGATACGCTGCTGGTCCAATTCTCTCAATAACTTCGTAAGGCCCAATAAAACGAGGACTTAATTTTCCTTTTTGACCAAATCTTAGAATTTTCTTCCAAGGTGAAACCTTTAAAAATACTTTATCCCCGATCGAGTATTCAATATCCGTCGTTTCAAATCGCATACGATTTACGTCTATCAAAAGCGCTTTTCAATCTTTCCGAATTTTCTTAATCAGTACTTTCCGTTTCTTGAACCAATTCAGTCCAATCATCTTCTTCTCATTCGATTCATCCAACATACGGTGATCGGCATCTTCGTCCATACAAAGCCTCATACGGTGCCATCAGATACTTGATCGAAACTATTATTATACACAAATTCGGCTAATGACAAATAATATTCCCAGTTAGACTCAAAATCAATCATACAGGCTCAAGCATATCTTCTAAAATTTGTATTACCGTTCGGATTGACCATCGATCGTGGATGAAAAGTCGTACTAAAATGAAGTCGAAAATCGAAAGATTCATGTAATTGCTTCCAAAACCTTGACGTAAACCTTGGATCTCTGTCGAAATTATTGATTTTGGAATACCATGTAATCTAATGATTTCCGAACATAAACCTCAAGAAGTTTCTTTAACGACCAATCGGTTCTCACAGCTAAGAAATGAGTGACTTCGTAAGTCGATCAACTATTACCCAAATAGCATTCTTTTTACTTGTAGACATCGGTAATCCCGTCACAAAGTCCATCGTTATTCGGTCCCATTTCCATTCGGGAATATTGATGGGTTGAAGTAATCCGATGGAACTTGATGTTCTGCCTTCACTCGTTGACAAGTCAAACACTTTGCCACATATTCGTTATATCCTTTTCATTCCGACCACCAATACAATTCACGCAAATCACGATACATTTTCATACCTCCGGATGAAATGCAAATGAACTATTATGAGCTTCTCGAAGAATTAACTCTTTCAACTCGAATTATTCGAATGCAAAGTCGATTCGAAATCTTAAGCGACCATTTCCATCAATGCTAAAATTTTCATTGTACCATTCCGAATCATCTCTCTTTCTTTAACAACTTATCATCTTCTAACTGTCTGATCGATTTGATCAAACATTACTAGCTTTATTCTTAATTCACTCAAAAGGCTTCCATCTTCAGTGATACTAAGTTGTGCAAACATTGCTCGTAATTCAATCGCAGCTTTTCTACTTAGTGCGTCGGCTACTACATTAGCCTTCCCTGGATGATAGTCTATGACACAATCATAGTCTTTTAGAAGCTCTATCCAACGCCTTTGTCTCGATTCAAATCTTTTTGTGAAAGTAGATACTTCAAACTTTTATGATCCGTATAAACATAGCACTTTTCACCATAAAGATAGTGCCTCCAAATCTTCAAGGCAAAAATTACAATTGCTAATTCTAAATCATGAGTTGGATAGTTGCGTTCATGCGGTTTCGATTGCCGTGAAGCATAAGCAATGACTTTCCGTTCGCATCAAGACACATCCGATCCACTCAATGAAGCATCACCGTACACTACAAAATCTCTTTCGATTACGGTAAAGTCAACACCGGTGCCTCTGTTAACATTCGTTTTAATGCTTCAAAACTTTTCGACATTGCTCATTCCAAACAAATGGAATATTTTTCGTAGTAGCTTGGTCATCGGTAAGGCTATCTTTGAAAATCCGTTGACGAATCTTCGATAGTAACCACCAATCCGAGAAAACTTCGTACCTCGATACATTCTTAGGAACTTTCCACCGAATAAGCGCTTCAATCTTCTTTGGATCCACTCTAATTCCATCCGCGATACGACATGACCAAGAAACACAACTTCTGATAACCAGAATTCACACTTGCTCAATTTTCCGTACAATTGCTTTTCTCGTAGTATTTGCAAAACAATCTGGAGATGTTGCTCATGATCTTTTTCTGACTTGGAATACACCAAAATATCGTCGATAAAAACTACTACGAACTAATCCAAGTATGGTTGAAAAATCCGATTCATAAGATCCATAAAAGCAGCAGGGGCATTTGTCAATCCAAATGGCATCACTAAAAATTCATAATGCCCATACCTCGTACGGAATGCCGTCTTCAATATGTCGCACTCTTTTACTTTCAACTGATAGTATCCCGACCTTAGATCAATCTTTGAAAATACGGAAGCTCCTTTCAGTTGATCAAACAAATCATCTATTCGGGGAAGTGGATACTTGTTCTTGACAGTCAATTTGTTGAGTGTTGATAATCAATGCACAACCGCATCGACCCATCTTTCTTCTTAACAAATAACATTGGAGCTCCCCATGGTGATGTACTAGGTCGTATAAAACCTCTGTCCAATAAGTCTTGCAACTGTACTTTTAATTCCTTTAGCTCAGTAGGTGCCATACGGTACGGAGGTATCGATACGGATCAGACTGGTAGACTTCAATCACAAATTCTACCTCTCGATCGGGGGTAATCCGGTAATTCCTCGGGAATACATCGAAAATTCACATACAATCCAATTTTACTACATCGACTTTCAACTGAATCAATTAATCACATATGCTAAGAAAGCATTACAACCTCGATGAAGAAGCTTGCTAGCTTTAATGGTAAAACAATACGAATTGATCCACTAGTCCGAATACCATTTACTTCAATTCTATCTTCACTTTCATTCTGAACAATAAACTTCTTCTTATAACAGTCTAAAATCACTCCATGTTCTGATAACCAGTCCATTCCCAAAATAACATCAAAGTCACCAAATGGCATAATCAACAGATCAACAGGGAATATTCTATCTTGAATCATTAACGAACATCTTCGACATATATGGTTCACTAAAGTAGTTTGTCCCAGTGGACTAGACACTTCTATTATAACTTTAGACAATTCAAACTCTAATTTTTTGTCTCAACTACTTTCGATTAACATATGAATGTGATGACCGAGGGTCTATTAAAGCATAAGCGGTCTGAATTCAATAAGAATATACTGTCACCACATCGTGAGCATCTTTCTCTTCTCGAGTCCTCACAACATACGCCGATTTGGAGCTCTAGCTTGATTGTTGGTAGCACTCTCACTAGTTCTTCTAGTACCACCTCTAGCAAGCGAACTACTTGGCTGATCCCGACCTCTGGAAGCAAATTTAGATCTTTGCACTCATGTCGGTGTTGTTCCAGATATCTTTGGGCAATCTTTAATAAAGTGATCGGTAGCTCCACAACGGAAACAACCTCCAGTCAATTTTCTACACTCCTCTTTGTGTCGGTTTCCACAATGCTCACATATTGGAATTTCAGTATTCTGAACTGGACTTCGGATACTGCCAGTAGACACAGTAGTCTGTCTTTTCCGACCTCGATCACTCCTTTCTGATCGAGAACTAAATCTCCAATTACCTCGTGATTCCTTTGACCGCTTAGGCTGCGGACTTGAACTAACCATTCCGGGACGTTTTTCAGTCGAATGAGCAACTTCAGACTTTTTATCCCTTCCAAGAATTTGTTCAATCATCTTAGCTCTTTCCATTAAATCCGCAAACTCAGTGATTCTAAGAGGCATCAACTGTAGTCTAAATTAATCACGTAATCCTCTTAAAAATCTTTTACATCGGTCGGCTTCAGTCGGTACAAACTCAGTGGCATATCTGCTCAATCTCGAAATTCTCGTTCATAATCCACTATAAGCATCTCACCTTATTTCAAGTGTTAAGAACTCTTGTCTTTTGTCTTCTATGTACATTTCTCCCAAATACTTATTTTGAAACTCTTTTGAAAGAAGTCCCAACTTATCTGCTCCTCAAGTACATTCTGAATCACTGATTCCCACCATACTAAAGCTTCCTCTTGCGATAATGAGACAACACACACTAAGCTTTCTTGTGGTGTACATTCAAGTTGCTTGAACTCTCTTTGTAGTCTTTAACCAATTTTCAGCAGAGTCGAATCAATTCCTTGGCACCCAAAATTCTGTAGCTCCATATTTTCTCAATTCTTTAATTGGAGCTCTTGGGTAGTAGGGATAGAGGGCGTAGCAAGCATAGTTCCTACCGCTTTTTGAAGGGCATCGGCGATTATTCTAAAGACTTGATGATTGTCACTTCCAACATTCGGTTGATTTCCTCTGGATTCACACTTGGAGTTGCAGACTCGATTCATTCACATTATACGGTTCATCATCTTCACTATACATCTCTCGATCAGTATCCTCAATGCTTTTATCAGACATTCTTAATGCTATAAAACAAAAATATTCAACAAACATATCAGCATCCAATCCCAACTCAAATTTGACTCAGTAATGGCATGTACCTCTAGATTCCCATTGACATTCGATTTAGTCCTAGAACCGACTAAACCTAAATAGCTCTGATACCAATCAATATTGTAACGTCCCCCCTACCCGAGACCGTTGCCGGAGTCAAGCAGGAGACATTACAAAACTTATCTTAGCACTTAAACAGTTTTCGTAGTAAACTATCCATCTGCGTCACAGTCGCTAAAAAAATCATATCTTGAGTTACAAAACTCGAAATCCAATTCCGTAAATTTTCCCTGAAACTAGACTCATATATCTACTTACTAATTTTTTTCTAGAATTTTTGGTCAGGCCAATTAGTACAGTTTATTATAAGAAGTCTCCCCTGTTTCAGGGTTCAGCTACTCTAACCCTTGTGCACTTCGAATCAAATTTCTTCCTGTACAGAAATCCAATGACTATGCCATTTGTTTCAATTAAAAATAGACTCAATAATGAATCCATACATATAAAGTTTGAGTCCTAATTCTTAATACACAATTTATGGTGAATTTCTAAAGTCAGAACAGGGAATCCAGAAATTGTTCTAACCCTGTTTCACTAAAACGTAAATATCTCATAAAATACAACTCTTTTACCAATTTTGTTTCTTCCATACAAAAATAGATTCATTAAGCTTCAATTACATATTTTATTCATCATCTAATTCACTTTATACTATTTTTGGTATATTTTCAAAGTTGGACTACTGTTACTGTCCAAATCTATTTTAGTATAAAATGTTGATAACTAAGTTTATAACATCTTCATTTCTTCTTTCTACAACATTTACCAACAATTCCTCTTATTACTCTTCACTAACATATCAAAACATACCATTCTTAAGGTTTTGGTAACATTTACAAAACATACCAAAATATCATTTAACAACTTAGATACTTTCAATATAACCAAAAGACATCCTAGGTACAATGTCATTTTCCAAAAGATAGAAACTTCACCAATTTGAGTTTGGGGATCGGCTTGTATCTTTGAGTCCTTATACTTTCGTACCTAGCCTCATACGGAAACAAACCGTCTGCTGAGAATACTCTCAGTGGTATTTCCATAAACAATAGCTTAATCAACTTTAAAACATGGTAATTCAAACACATTATTGCTATTATTCAATATCAATCAGTACTTTAATAACCTTTACTTTATTTACCCTTATTAACATAACTCGGACACTAACGGATACACGGATCCAACCCACACTCGGGATAAGCACATAGTGCTTCATCGAACAAATCCGAACTTTAACATTATAGTACACAAAGTACTTCATCGGAACAAATCCGAACTTTAACGATAGTCGACACATAGTGTCTCATCGACTCAATGTCGAATATCCCAATACTTCCAATTCCTATGACATGTCAACTATATCCGACTAGCCCGACAATCGTTAATAGGGTATTCAAAATCACATTCATTTCAATATGGTAAAAATACTTACCTCATTCACATTTTCATACAATATAAATATCAAATATAGCAATAACGATTAAGCTCGGTTTATAGAAATACAAACCACTATTTATCGAATTTAATCGATATCTTCGTTCACTTTCTCTTTTCCTTCTTTGATGACATATCCGATTACGTTTGCTACTAACAATCATACAATTAAAATTCATCAATATACTAATTCATAAAACACATTTTCACTTTCTATCAAACTTTTACAAAAATTCCAATTTCGTCCTTTTTCCATTACTAATCTTTTTCTTTAACTTAAGCTTCATATTCTCTTTTAATCAACTCATTAACAATTTCTAACTCATAAAATTCATTATAAAACATAAATTTTGAGCTCTATTCAACTTAATCCCTATTTAAACCTAACTTAGAATTCTTTTAATAAATCACTCAATTTTCACTTCTAACTTCAATTCCTATCAATTTAACCCATAAAACCTCAATTTATTCAACTAAATCAATATCTAAAAATTTTCTATTTTTCTTCATTTTAACCTCATACATGTAGAACTTTGAATTAGGCATCCATAAACATAAAAATCATAAGAAAATGAGCTAAAACAACTTACCAATTAAACTTTAGGGCCTTAATCCTCAAATTTCCTTTTCTTTTCTTTCTTTCTTTCCTTCTTTCTTTCTCACGTTTGCTCTCTGTAACTCTTTCTATGTTTCTTTACTCATTATTATTTATTCATTATACTATATTATATTATTATTAACCTATAAAAATATAAATTAACATGTGTAATAGCTATAACATAAAATATCTTATAGCTATTACACATATATACCAACTATTACACATGTTATATCATACATTCACACACATGGCACTTAGGGTCTAATTGCTAGATTAGTCCCTTTTACTTCTTTAATCTATAATTAAACTTTTATTCCTTATGCAATTTAATCCTTTAAACTAAATTCAAGCTACTTCACTTAATTAAACACTAAATAACCATTCAACTATAATTCATAAATATTTCTAATAAATATTCATGAATAAATTTCACAGAAACAGTACTCAAGACTCAATTTCCGATACCGTAACTTTCGGTTCATTACATTGTTAATTTGGAAGATCAAATCTCCAAGATCCGGTAAAATTTCAAGAAATTCATGGATTTAGATATGCTTCCGCATCTAGTTTTGTTCTTGATTTATTCTTGATGATTTGACATGATAGATCCTGATTTATTAAGTTTTATTTCATATTTATTTTACAAATCTAATAAGTGGCATCCGAGCTTTGTCATGTTGAATCATTGAGAATAAATCGATTCTTTATTAATTTTGGATTGATTCGTTTTCTTTTTATTTTATTTTATGGATTTGATAATTTAATTATATATTATGTTGAATCTTTGAGATTCTTGATAAATTTTGGGTTTTGATTCTTTAAATAAAGTTTTAAGGTTTATAAATATAATCTAGTTTAATATTTGCATATGCTATTCAAATATGAAGGTTTATTTATAATCAATTGATAAAATTGATTTGTGAGATTTCTTTCTCTTCTTTTCGCACAATTATTTTATAAATTTTGGTTAAAGTCATTATTAAATTAAAATTACAGAATTACAACTTTTTGCAATTGAAGAATTCTAATTGGGTTGTATAATTGGTTTTGAAAGTTAATTCACTTGATAATCGAATAAATGAATGTTGGTAAGATATATATTTTTTCGCACTATTTATTTTAAATTTGCTATTTGTAGTTGAATATATATGGAATCATCATCCTTTGTCTTTATTTATGATGAATTATATTCACCATTGAATTCAATTCATATATACTAATTATTACTTTTGGTTTCTTTTATAATTATTTTATGTAAGTTTTAGTCTTTATAGAATCGACTAAAATTAAAATATTTAGAATTATTTTTTAAATATGGTGGCTATGAATTTTCATAGGTATATTTGTGTGTGTATAGATATTATATGCATATCAATGATTTTGAGGATTAATGCATGATTATAGTTTGTGTGAACAGTGTTAATTGATTCAATAAGGTATTTTTATAGTTTAATTGGTGAAATTAAGTTTTGATGGATATCATTGAAGTTTTTTTTGTTATGGTTATATATTCAATTTTATGGGTGTTTTGGTGCAAATTCATGTTAACTATATACATATTTAAATATTTTGGTTTTAAATTTGGTTATATAATCTTAGGTTTCGCATCTTATGGATCCAAATATTTGGTTAAATTATGATAATATAGTTTATTGTATGAATTGTGGGATATGCCAACTATTATGATTTTGTTTTTTGAGATTTATTGGCTTGAAAATATTTTTTAAGTATTTATGTGAATCTGTTTAATCATAAATACAAATTTGGATTTACATGGTAAATTCAGGATAAGTTTTTCTATTTGATTATGAATACATGTATATGCGTGAATTGCTTTGGTGTTTTTATCCATGCCAAAATTATGAATACATGTGCTTGTTAATTATTTGGCTTTGAACCACTACATTATTTCTGTTTGGTTTTGATATATATGATTTTGAAACAAAAAAAAAATAGTCAAAAAATTTTAAAAAAAATAGTCAAAAAATTAAGGTTTTCGGTTTTTATTGCATTATTAAGACAACCTTATTTTGGGTTATTTCAGAGTTTATAAAGCAATAAAAAATAGTATTGACAATTGACTATTGGGAAATTTAAATTTGAATATTGGTATGTTTATATATATTTTAAAATAACTTAATTGAAGCAAAAAGTCACCAAAGTAATTTCTTTGTATAAATTATTTTGTTTTAAAATATAAAAGTTTGTGTGTATGTAACTTAAGTTATGTTTATATTGATTGGCCCAAATGAAGGTTAATAATATTACATGTACAACTATGGTGATAAACATGTGACGATTATTCGGTTTTACATTTGAGTAATAAATTGGCCCAAAGGAAGATTTATTGTTCGACATGTTCTTATTGTCATTGTTTAATTACTACAACAAGATATCACTTACAAGTTAATATATTTTCCAAAGATGAAATATTAATGGAGTGTCTGATATCTTTAAGATGAGGTTTACCTTTATTCAAATTATTTTGGTTTAAATTTGAAGTCTTGTGTGAGGTTGTTTATGGTTTAAGATTTATTCAACTATTATTATATTTGCCAATATCATTGTATGTTGTTTTGGGATAAATATATATACATATATACACTATTATCTTTTAATTTGATTGAAAGATGAAATTAAAAGAAATATTTTGAAACAAATAAATTCAGATTTTGGCTTTAGGTTTTAATTAAGGATGTCTAATATTTTTAAATAAATTAGTTGAAACAAAATGCTGCCAAAGTGACCTCTTTTGTGTAGATTAGTTTATTTAAAATATCAAGATCGCAGAGGGGACACTGCACTATTCAAGCATCAATGTTAATATGAAACGAAATGATATTAACTAGCTCACTAGAGTGATATCATGACGAAGATTATTAGGTTTCATAGAGCCCCGCGATAGTGGTCAACACGGTCTATGAGGGAACACCGCGACGATGGTAAGGTCCTTCAGGGCGATACCTCTGAAAGGTTTAAGGTGTAAGACCATAGCTCGACTATGTGTAATAGGTCGTTTTCAGTGAAATCGGAACAATGGTTTCGGGACCACAAATTCAATTCAGAAAAAAATTATTTTAATATTATTGCATGGTTTGCATTATGATAGGAATAACGTATAAAAATTTTGTTAAGAAAATTTTACCAATTACATGTTTAATTAGGAGGAAAGGACCAAATTGCATAAAATGTAAAAGTTGAGTTCTACTAGCTAAAAGTATCAAATAGCTATAGAATTCAAATTTTGAGGTCCTTATATGGTAATTAGACCAATTAGTGGGGTTAGTAGATAAGGATGATTAGTCATCCATGAAAATTTAATTAAAGAAAAGGATGAAATTGGAAAAAAAAAATGAAAAGATGAAAAATTAATAACATAAGAAAAATATCATTATTTTCATCATCTTTCCCAAATTATTTCCATGGAAACCCTAGCTAAGGGAAAGGCATTCAAGCAAGCTATTTTGGCTTAATTGGGTAAGTAATCTTGTCCTGTTTTTAGTAATTTTATGTTTCTGAGATCGTAATAGCTTAATCTAGCTATCTCGGGGATTAATTTACAAATTTATCAAAGTACTAGGGTTTTACCATGAATAAATATAGATGAATTATGAAATTTATGGTAGAAAATGAAAGGTTGTTGATAGATAAACAACTTTTGTGTAGTGAATTTTGATGAAAATTGTGATTTAAGGACTAAATTGTAAAGTTGTAAAATTCATGGAAAAAATTTGAAATTTATGAAATACATGGGCTGTAAATATTATATGTAAAAATTAGCTAGGCTTGGAATAAGGATTAAATTGCATGAATTTCATTTTCCGAGTCTAGTATAAAATCGTCATTAATTAAAAGTATAGGGGCAAAATGGTAATTTACTCGTATGAATATGAATTGTATTAAACTGAGTTAAATTTAATTGTATTAAATTGAGTTAAATTTACTCGTATAGATCTAGACAATTAAAATACGAGGTTAGATCTTGGAAAAGAAAAAGTATGTAGATTTTTCATACACGAACACTTATCGAGGTAAGTTCGTGTAACTAAATTGTATATTTATATGTTTTAAATTAAATATTGTGTATTTGAAATGTATATGTGCCATGTATATAAAAACAATCGTATATTGACAATGTTTGATAAATATTAAGTCTCGTTTGAAATAAATAAGATTCGATGGATATAGGGTTCCCGAATTGGTTGTGGTCCTACATATGTTGCAGACACACCATAACTCGAAAGAACGTCTCGATATTTGACGTCTTGAGCTTCCCCTTATATGGTTCTTGCGAGCTTCCCGTTAATAGCTTTTAGGAGCATCTCTATTGGTTGTGTAGACACACTGTAGCTTTTATGAACGTCCCGATATATGGCTCTTCGTGAGCTTCCTAATTAAAGGCTCTTTGTAAGCTTCCTGATTAATGGCTCTTCAGAGCTTCCCGATATGTCTTGCTTGAACTTCCCGATATATGGCTATCTAGAGCTTCCGTTAATGGCTCCTCGGAGCTACCTGTTATTGGCTCGTATGAGCGTCCTGGCTATGACTCTTATGAGCTTCCTGGCTATGACTCTTATGAGCTTCCCGTTATACAGCTCGGATAAGCTTCCGATTACATGGCTCACATGAGCTTCTCGTTATATGGCTCGAGAGAAGGGTTCCTGATTATGTGCTCTAATGAGCACTCCCGAATATGAATTGAGAGTTTACAGTTTTGTATACTTCATGTGTATTACCCTTGTATCCATCGATAATTTAAAAGATTCAACGGGTAAGATTCTAATATGAAATAATATGAATTCAAGATGAATTACTGTGAGAAATAATTGAAATACAAAGATATGATATGTACATGTTTTTGGATACTTGGATTGATAAATACATGTATGTGGAAAGCTTATGTATATGAAAATTGTTACATGATAAGCTCTCCTTGATTCTTGATATTTACATGAAATACATGACTAACAAGTTTCTTAAGGTTATATGTGTTTATTGCCAAATTTCTTTGGATGAATTTGTATGCTTACCTTAAATGTAAATGATCGGTAAGTTGGTTTTCCGTTATACAAACTTACTAAGCATTAAATGCTTACTCTGTTTTATTTCTTTTTTTATAGTACTCGGAAGCTCGTAAAGTTTGAACATGGGTCGGAGCAATATCACACTATCTTTCAGCTCGTTTCAGTATAAATAGCAAACTTTATTTTGGTACAATGGCATGTATAGGTTAATTTGGCCAAATGATAACATATAAATATTTGGTTGTAATTAGCCATTGGAATGGCTAGTGATGATATATATATTGATGTATATATGTGTGTTTTTATCTAGTTATTGTGTATGGGAAAAAGATTGAAGTGAAGTGAGTATGGATTATGCATATAAATATTTGATTAAGTAGGTAAGTAAGTAAGTTATATGAGGTAATATACAATGCATAAGACTTGGATTTGGCTTGGTTTAAATGTTTTGAATTAGCTTGGGAATGTATTGAAGTGTTAATGTAGGTACAACGCAAATTTGGGTAAGAAAAGTGGCATTAGAAATGGCCTATTTTCCTCCACACGAGCAGAGACATTGGCGTGTAATGACCTAAATTCAATGTTATCGGAACAATGGTTTTGTAACCATAGATCCGATTTAAAGAGAAATTTATTTCAATATTTTTGCTTGAAAATTGATATGATAGGAAAATCGTATGAAAATATTGATAGAAAAATTTTACCGATTTAGTGGTTAGTTAGAAAAAGAAATTATTGAAGAAATTAGGTAAAATAAGGTATCGAGACCTCTATCTCGTAAAACCGAGTCGACAATAATTTTATAAATATTTATGAAATGTTAGTAATGTTGTATTAAAATTTCGTTAGGAAATTATAATGTTTGGATAGTTAATTAAATGAGAAGGACTAAATTGTAAAATATGTAAAAATGGATGGGATGATTAAATAGCTTAAATGTCTAATGAGAGAGGATTCAAAAGGCAATTAGACCCAAAATTTATTTGGAATGGACGGCAAGGGCAAGAAATCTGCAGGAAAATTGATAAATTAAGGGCAAGATTGGAATATTGCAAAATTAACTACATAAAACTAGGACTAAATAGGAAATATCTAGATTTCTCTTCATTTCTCTTCATTTATCTTCAATTCCAGCAGCTAAAAACGCCATAGGAGGGTTCTATAAGCTGGTATTCCATAATTTTTGCACCAAGTGAGTTAATCCTTGCCTTTTTCTTGTAATTTTTGTGTTTCTAAGACTTTTGCAACTAGGTCCTACTATTAAATTCATTAATTTTGGATTTCATGGATGAAATTGAAAGTCCCATGGTTGAGTGCTGTAAGTTTATGATGAAATAGAACGAAATTAAAGCTTTAATTTGTTTATGAGATGATTTTATTAGGTAATTTCAATAGAAATTGATTTTTGGGACCTAATTGTGAAAATGCTTGGAATTAAAGTCTATTGCTGAAATTATGATTCCTAAAGGTTGTAAACTAGTTTAATGTGATAGAATAAAATGTTAATTAATAAAATTCAGTTCAATTGAGAGGCTAATTGAGTAGGGACGAAATTATCATTTATTAAAAGCTTAGGGGAAAAATGGTAATAAACAGCTTGCACAAAAACAGTTTGGACAGCAGCAGTAGACTGACTTTGAAAAATCACCATAAATTTTAGAAATCGAATTAGAAGATTAAAAAAATATGGAATTAAAGCTTATTGAGTCTAGTTTCTCATAGAAGAAATAGTGTAAGCAATGGATTTGTAAATTTTGAGATATAATGAATTTTGTGAGACAAGGTCAGAATGAATTCGGGTTCCCCTGTTCTAACTTTGAAAAAATCATAAAAAAATTTAAGAAAAACAATTATGGGCTTAAATTTATATGTATAGAATCCTTAATGAGTCTATTTTTAAGAGAAACAAACGAGAACATTATTTGAATTCTGTATGAAGAGATAATTAATTTTTGGTGAAGAAGGGTCAGAACTGTCAACAGCAGAACAGGGGTGACTTTAAAGAATAAACTGTACTTATTGGCTAAATAAAAAATTCTGAAAATTTTATGGTAAAAAGATATATGAGTCTAGTTTCAGGTAAGATTAACAGATCTTAATTTGGAGTTCCGTAGCTCAAGTTATAAATAATTTAGTGACTATGACTCAAGTAGACTGCTTTGAATGAACTATAAATAATAGTTGAATTATAGAGAGTGTTGCATATGAACATGAAATGTATTAAATTGATAATTAAATTTATTTATTTAGATCCGGAAGATTCAAATACTGAAGCTAGATCGAGGAAAGGAAAAGTTCGGGATTAGTAGATTTTCTTGTTTACAAACAAGTATCAAGGTAAGTTCGTGTAACTTGAATTATATTCTTAAATGCTTGAGATTGTATGTTTTGATATGAATATGATTTGAATGTTCATTATATGGAACTTTATGAAAAATTGATATATTTGATAAAATGGGAAGAAATCCGGTTGAATGAAAGGAAAATTAGATGGATTTACGAAAGGAATTGACGGTAAAAGGATCTAGCTTGGACGGGTGATCCTATCTGATATAGCCCTCCCAAAGAATATGTGTAAAATGGATTTAGCCGGACGGGTAATCCGAATTAGGGTCTGAATTTAGCCTGGACTGGTAATTCAGATCCAAGCTCATTAGAGTAATTGTCGTTGCAGAGGATTTAGCCTAGACTGGTAATCCCGACAATACTCTATGAGTTTCTATTACAGGGGATTTAGCATGGACTGGTAATCCCACTGCAAGGTTGAGGTTCGCGGAAGTGTGCTCTCTGAAATAGAAATGTGCGCACATGAATATGAATTGACGGACTCAGAATTGTACACTAAAAGTGTACCTCTGAAAATCCATCGAAATTCCGATAAATTCAACGGGATAAATATGGAAAAATAACAAGGAAATGGAAATCATGGTATTGACGAGCTCATCAATCATGGTATATATATATTATTGATACATGGAAATTATTGTACTAACTTGAATGTTGAGTTTGTGCATGTTAGGGTAATAATGCATTGAATGGATATATGAATGTTTATTATATTGTATTGAAAATATTAGGTAAGTATAATTCTTGTTACATGAGCTTACTAAGCACAAAGTGCTTACCCCGTTTCCTTTTTCCCTATTTTGTAGTGTTAAGAGCTCGGAGGTCGGATTTGGTCGGAGACACATCACACTGTCAACCTCAGGATTTCGGTATATAAAGAAACTTTATTTTGGAAATCAATGGCACGTGTAAGCTAACAAAGTAAATGTTAACGTGAAATGAATGTAAAGTTAGCCATTAGTATGGTTAACAAACTTGGTTTTAGATATGTGATGACGTTATCTTATAAATATGCATGAATTTATCTTGAAAATATGTTGAATTGATTTGGTTGATGTGGATTGGTCTCGATTTAATATTGCAGGGAAGGTTAGATATTTATAAAGGGCTATATTGAATATAAAAAATTAATTAAATAAACTCGGTAATGCCTCGTACCCTATTCCGGCAATGAATACGGGTAGGGGTATTACATTTATTGGTATCAGAGCTACGGTTTAGCCTGTTCTCGGACCGACATAGTAAATACGGGATTAGCTATACATGCCATTTAAATTATTATTGATAGTGTGATATCTCCTGACCATTTAAAATGTGTTTTTCTTATAGTAACGTCATCCGACTGAGCTCAATCTGAGGAAGCTAGGAGTCATGCTCCGGCTTCAGTACAAAGAGAAGAAACTAGCAGTAGAAGGCCCGAGACAGAGGGTCGAGGGGAGGAGGCAAAAACAACCTTCTTTCAAATGATGAATGAATGGTTTAATCAATACTTAAGAACTAACCCTGTAGTGCAGCAAGTTCAAGCTCCCCCTCCTGCTCCTCCACCGGTTCCCGAGATCCCACAAGGTATAGGTACTGAATCTGTCAGAAAAGGGAAAGCTCCAGTAAATAAAATTTGAAAATATGGGGCCGAAGAATTTAGAGCAGCAGTTGATAATGATTCTGAACAGGCTGAATTCTGGTTAGAAAACACTACTCGGGTTTTGGAGGAATTATCTTGTACACTAGAAGAATGTCTGAAATGTGCCATCTCACTGCTAAAAGACACAACTTACCATTGGTGGAATACTAAAGCTTCAGTTGTTCCGAAAGAAGGAATTACATGGGAATTCTTTCAGACCGAGTTCAGAAAAAAATATATCAGCCAGAGGTTTCTCGATCAGAAAAGAAAAGAATTTCTTGAGTTGAAACAGGGTAACAGATCAGTATCTGAATATGAAAGAGAATTTGTTCGATTGAGTAAATATGCTCGAGAATGGGTACAGTCAGAAGCTAAAATGTGCAAAAGATTCGAAGAAGGGTTAAATGAAGACATTAAACTACTAATCGGAATTCTTGAAATTCGAGAGTTTGCTACATTGGCAGAGAGAGCTTATAAAGCAGAAGAATTGAGCAAAGAAAAGAAACAAGCTGAGAGGGAAGCTCGAATTTTTAGTAAAAGAATGATGGGAAAATCCCAGTTTTTTGCTTCAAAGAAATTGAAGAAGTATCAGGATCATTCTACTTCAGCCATTTGGTATTCGAGCAAAGAGCGAGGTTCTCAACGCACTAATCCAAGGCCTTCTACTCCATCAGTGACCAGTGTTGGCAGTGTTGGCACTCCTAAACCGAGATGCTAGTACTATAATAAAGCTCATTTTGGTGAATGTCGATTAAAGAGCGGGGCTTGTTACCGATGTGGTTCTTTTGACCATTTCCTCAGAGATTGTCCAGAAAGGAATGAAAAAGAAGCTGAACAGATATCGAAGCTGAGTAATCTAGTTTTGAGAGGAAGACCACCTCTACCATCCGGTAATGTCAGTGGTAGTTAAAGAGCTACAAAAGATACTGTAGGTAGGCCTGAGGCACGAGCACCTTCTAGGACATATGCCATTCGTGCCAGAGAAGATGCCTCAGCACCCGATGTTATTACTGGTACATTTTCTTTACTTGATACTGATATTACTGCATTGATTGATCCTGGTTCTACGCATTTATATATATGTGTTAAACTTGTAATTATTAAAAATTTATCTGTTGAACCTACTGAATTTGTGGTTAAAGTCTCGAACCCCCAGGGTCAATCTGTGTTGGTGGATAAAATTTGTAAAAATTGTCCAATAATGGTAAGAGGTTATTGTTTCTTGGCTGATTTGATGTTACTGCCAATTGATGAATTTGACGTGATATTGGGCATGGATTGGTTAACCCAGCATGATGCGGTAATAAATTGTAGACAAAAATATATTGTGCTAAAATGTCAGAATGGTGAGTTGCTCCGGGTTAAATCTGATCAGACAGAGGGGTTATCTGATATGATTTCGGTAATGGCAGCACAGAGGCATGTCAAAAAAGGGTATGATGCTTACTTGGCTTATGTACTTGACACCAAAGTATTTGAGTCAAAAATACAGGCAGTTCTAGTGGTATGTGAATTTTTCGATGTGTTTCCAGAGGAATTACCAGGATTGCCACCAGAAAGAGAAGTAGAATTTTCTATAGATTTGATTCCGGGAACTACTCCGATCTCCATAGCTCCATATCGTATGGCTCTTACAGAATTAAAGGAGTTAAAGACACAGTTGCAAGAACTTGTTGACAGGGGTTTTGTCTGACCGAGTCATTCACCTTGGGGTGCTCCAGTTCTGTTTGTGAAAAAGAAGGACGGGTCTTTAAGACTATGTATCGACTACCGACAGCTTAATAAAGTAACCATAAAGAATAAGTATCCGTTACCCCGGGTTGATGATTTATTTGATTAGCTGAAAGGTGCTACTGTGTTTTCAAAGATTGATCTTCGATCAGGTTATTATCAGTTACGGGTAAAGGAGTCAGATATGCCAAAAATAGCCTTTAGAACCAGGTATGGGCATTATGAGTTTCTAGTTATGCCATTTGGGCTAACTAATGCACCTGCAGTATTCATGGATTTGATGAACTGGATATTCAGACCGTACTTAGACAGATTTGTAGTAGTATTCATTGATGATATTTTGGTTTATTCTCGGGATGAAGAAGAACATGCAGAACATTTGAGAATTGTGTTGCAAATTCTACAAGAGAAGTAGTTATATGCTAAATTCAGTAAATGTGAATTTTGGCTTTGAGAAATGGGTTTTCTTGGACACATTGTATCTGCTGAAGGCATCAGGGTAGATCCAAGTAAAATCTCAGCTATTGTCAATTGGAATCCACCAAAGAATGTATCTGAAGGAAGTTTCTTGGGTTTAGCTGGTTATTATCGGAGATTTGTACGGGGTTTCTCTATGATAGCTTCTCCAATGACTCGATTATTGCAGAAAGATGTAAAGTTCGAGTGGACTGATGAATGTCAACAAAATTTCAATCGATTGAAAGACCTATTAACGAAAGTACCTGTATTAGTGCAGCCTGAACCGGGTAAGGAATTTGTTATTTACAGTGATGCCTCATTAAATGGTTTAGGTTGTGTTTTGATGCAAGAAGGTAAAGTAATAGCCTATGCTTCAAGACAACTTAAACCACATGAAAGAAATTACCCAGTACATGATCTTGAATTAGTTGCTATTGTATTTGCACTGAAGATATGGCGGCATTACATGTACGGTGAGAAATGTCATATTTATACTGATCATAAAAGCTTGAAATATTTGATGACACAGAAAGATTTGAATTTGAGACAGCGCAGGTGGCTTGAACTGATAAAGGACTATGATTTGATTATTGATTACCATCTGGGTAAGGCTAATGTTGTAGCTGATGCTTTGAGCCGGAAATCTCTATTTGCTTTATGAGCTATGAATACCCGGTTATCATTGACTGATGATGGTTCAATCCTACCAGAATTAAAAGCTAAACCGAAATTTTTACAGCAAATATGTGAAGCTTAGAAGAATGATGAGAAGTTACAAGTTAAACGGACACAGTGTGAGTCGTAATGATTCGAATTTGATTGGTTCGATGGTTGTTTATTATTCGGAGGTAGGGTATGTGTACCTCGAATTGAGCTCATCTGAAGATTCTACGCGAGGCTCACAATGTATTATGTCCAGACATCCGGGAGTAATAAAATGTATAATGATCTGAAAAAGATGTACTTGTGGTCGGGAATGAAACGTGATATCTCCGAGTTTGTATCAAGGTGTTTAATATGTCAACAAGTTAAAGCTGAACATCAGGTACCTTGAGGTTACTTGACCAATTACTATACCGAATGGAAATGGGAAAGAATCACTATGGATTTTGTATCGGGGCTACCTTTGTCTCCGAGAAAAAAAGATGCTATTTGGGTGACTGTTGACCGATTAACAAAGTCAGCTCACTTTATTCCAGTACGTATGGATTATTCTTTAGATAAACTAGCTGAACTATACATATCTGAGATTGTCAGGCTACACAGAGTGCCTGTCTCCATTATATCGATAGAGATCCCCGATTTACGTCTCGTTTCTAGGACAAATTGCAAGAAGCCTTGGGTACTCAGTTGTATTTCAGCACTGCATTTCATCCTCAGACAGATGGTCAATCTGAGCATGTAATTCAAGTATTGGAAGATGTGCTCCGATGTTGTATACTAGAGTTTGAAGGTAATTGGGAGAGGTATCTACCTTTGATTGAATTTGCTTACAATAACAGTTATCAGTCTAGTATTAAAATGGCTCCGTATGAAGCTTTGTATGGTAGAAAATGTAGAACACCGTTATATTGGATAGAGCTTAGTGAAAGGAAGATACATGCGGTTGATTTGATCCTGGAAACAGAAGAAAAAGTAAAGGTTATTCGGGATAGTCTAAAAGCAGCTTCCGATCGTCAAAAATCATATGCCGACCTTAAACGAAAAGAGATTGAATTTCAAGTCGGTGACAAGGTATTTCTGAAAGTGTCTCATTGGAAGAAAGTTCTTCGATTCGGTCGAAAGGGTAAACTGAGTCCAAGATTATCGGGTCATATGAAATCATAGAAAGAATTGGACCGGTCGCTTATCGATTGGCATTACCACCGGAACTTGATAGAATCCATAATGTTTTTCATGTATCTATGTTACGACGATATCGATCAGATCCTTCACATGTTATTTCTCTGACAGAAGTGGAGATTCAACCAGATATGACTTACAGTGAAGAACCGGTCAAGATATTAGCACAGGAGATAAAAGAGCTTAGAAATAAAAAGATAAATTTGGTGAAAGTATTGTGGCAAAAGCACGGGATTGAGGAAGCGACATGGGAACCGGAGGAGGCAATGAGGAAACAATACCCAACCCTCTTTACTGGTAAGATTTTTGAGGACGAAAATCCTAAAAGGGGGGAGGAGAGTTGTAATGGCCTAAATTCAAGGTTATCGGAACAATGGTTTTGTAACCATAGATCCGATTTAAAGAGAAATTTATTTCAATATTTTTTCTTGAAAATTGATATGATAGGAAAATCGTATGAAAATATTGATAGAAAAATTTTACCGATTTAGTGGTCAGTTAGAAAAAGAAATTATTGAAGAAATTAGGTAAAATAAGGTATCGGGACCTCTATCTCATAAAACCGAGTCGAAAATAATTTTATAAATATTTATAAAATGTTAGTAATGTGGTATTAAAATTTCGTTAGGAAATTATAATGTTTGGATAGTTAATTAAATGAAAAGGACTAAATTGTAAAATATGTAAAAGTGGATAGGATGATTAAATAGCTTAAATGTCTAATGAGAGAGGATTTAAAAGGCAATTAGACCCAAAATTTATTTGGAATGGACTGCAAGGGCAAGAAATCAGCAGGAAAATTGATAAATTAAGGGCAAAATTGGAATATTGCAAAATTAACTAAATAAAACTAGGACTAAATAGGAAATATCTAGATTTCTCTTCATTTCTCTTCAATTCCAGCAGCTAAAAACTCCATAGGAGGGTTCTATAAGCTGGTATTCCATAATTTTTGCACCAAGTGAGTTAATCCTTGCCTTTTTCTTGTAATTTTTGTGTTTCTAAGACTTTTACAACTAGGTCCTACTATTAAATTCATTAATTTTGGATTTCATGGATGAAATTGAAAGTCACCATGGTTGAGTGCTGTAAGTTTATGATGAAATAGAATGAAATTAAAGCTTTAATTTGTTTATGAGATGATTTTATTAGGTAATTTCAATAGAAATTGATTTTTGGAACCTAATTGTGAAAATGCTTAGAATTAAAGTCTATTGCTGAAATTCTGATTCCTAAAGGTTGTAAACTAGTTTAAGGTGATAGAATAAAATGTTAATTAAGAAAAATCAGTTCAATTGAGAGGCTAATTGAGTAGGGACGAAATTATCATTTATTAAAAGCTTAGGGGAAAAAAGGTAATAAACAGCTTGCACAAAAACAGTTTGGACAGCAGCAGTAGACTGACTTTGAAAAATCACCATAAATTGTAGAAATTGAATTAGAAGATTAAAAAAATATGGAATTAAAGCTTATTGAGTCTAGTTTCTCATAGAAGAAATAGTGTAAGCAATGGATTTGTAAATTTTGAGATATAATGAATTTTGTGAGACAAGGTCAGAATGAATTTGGGTTCCCCTGTTCTGACTTTGAAAAAATCATAAAAAAATTTAAGAAAAACAATTATGGGCTTAAATTTATATGTCTAGAATCCTTAATGAGTCTATTTTTAAGAGAAACAAACGATAACATTATTTGAATTCTGTATGAAGAGATAATTAATTTTTGGTGAAGAAGGGTCAGAACTGTCAACAGCAGAACAGGGGTGACTTTAAAGAATAAATTATACTTATTGGCTAAATAAAAATTCTGAAAATTTTATGGTAAAAACATATATGAGTCTAGTTTCAGGAAAAATTAACGGATCTTAATTTGGAGTTCCGTAGCTCAAGTTATAAATAATTTAGTGACTATGACTCAAGTAGACTGCTTTGAATGAACTATAAATAATAGTTGAATTATAGAGAATGTTGCATATGAACATGAAATGTATTAAATTGATAATTAAATTTATTTATTTAGATCCGGAAGATTCAAATACTGAAGCTAAATCGAGGAAAGGAAAAGTTCGGGATTAGTAGATTTTCTTGTTTACAAACAAGTATCAAGGTAAGTTCGTAACTTGAATTATATTCTTAAATGCTTGAGATTGTATGTTTTTGATATGAATATGATTTGAATGTTCATTATATGGAACTTTATGAAACATTGATATATTTGATAAAATCGGAAGAAATCCCGGTTGAATGAAAGGAAAATTCGATGGATTTCTGAAAAGGAATTGACGGTAAAAATGATCTAGCCCGGACGGGTGATCCTATCCTGATATAGCCCTCCCAAAGAATATGTGTAAAATGGATTTAGCCCAGACGGGTAATCCGAATTAGGGTCTGAATTTAGCCTGGACTGGTAATTCAGATCCAAGCTCATTAGAGTAATTGTCGTTGCAGAGGATTTAGCCTAGACTGGTAATCCCGACAATACTCTATGAGTTTCTATTGCGGGATTTAGCTTTGACCGGTAATCCTGCTGCAAGGTTGAGGTTCATGAGTGTGCTCTCTGAAATAGAAATGTGCGACATGAATATGAATTGACGGACTCGAATTGTACACTAAAAGTGTACCTCTGAAAATCCATCGAATTCGATAAATTCAACGGGATAAATATGGAAAAATAACAAGGAAATGGAAATCATGGTATTGACGAGCTCATCAATCATGGTATATATATATTATTGATACATGGAAATTATTGTACTAACTTGAATGTTGAGTTTGTGCATGTTAGGGTAATAATGCATTGAATGGATATATGAATGTTTATTATATTGTATTGAAAATATTAGGTAAGTATAATTCTTGTTACATGAGCTTACTAAGCACAAAGTGCTTACCCTGCTTCCTTTTTCCTGCTTTTGTAGTGTTAAGAGCTCGGAGGTTGGATTTGGTGGAGACACATCACATCGTCAACCTCGGGATTTCGGTATATAAAGAAACTTTATTTTGGAAATCAATGGCACGTATAAGCTAACAAAGTAAATGTTAACGTGAAATGAATATAAAGTTAGCCATTAGTATGGTTAACAAACCTGGTTTTAGATATGTGATGACGTTATCTTATAAATATGCATGAATTTATCTTGAAAATATGTTGAATTTATTTGGTTGATGTGGATTGGTCTCGATTTAATATTTCAGGGAATGTTAGATATTTATAAAGGGGCTATATTGAATAACAATAAAATTAATATGTAAACTCTGGTAATGCCTCGTACCCTATTCCGGCAATGAATACGGGTAGGGTATTACATTGGCATGTGTCTCAGTCGTGTGTGACACACGACCTAGCACATGGACGTGTATTCTGGCCGTGTGTCCCCTGCATCTTGAAATTTCAAAACAGAATGCTCAGGATTTTTCACATAGCCTGGCACACGGGAGTGTACCTTGGTCGTCTGACCCCTGCACTTACATACGCCCTAGTACACAAGCATGTAACTTGGCTGTGTGACCCAAGTTAGTAAGCAACCTAAAGTGGACATAAGCTAGGACACGACCGTGTGCCCCTATTTTTAATGCCTACACGACCTATGACACGGGCGTGTGTCTCCTGCACCAAGGAAAAATTTTGAAATTTTGCGAAAAATTCTTTGAGTTTTCAGTTTAGTCTCGACTTGTTTTAAATGCATATTTTGGGCCTCAAGGGCCGATTTAAGGGACAATATGATTGATTTTGAATATGAATAGTAAATGATATGAATTAACTGTATTTGATTTGTAAACTCCGGTAATGCTCCGTAACCTTGATCCGGCGAAGGATATGGGTTAGGGGTGTTACACTATGCCAATCGAAAGAGTCTACTAGGATGTTAAACATAGGCAATTCTGATATGTAAGACCATAGCTCGACTATAGCAATGAGTAAATGTCCGCTAAGATACTAAACCTAGAAACTGACAGGATGAGGAAAAGAATATTGTTGTACGACTCTCGCAAAGTTAAGCTTGATTGGATGGAAACGGTGCACTTGAGAATGCAGTAAGTGGGATCATCAAATATCCACCGGTATGAGTCTACAGGTTTTGGTTAATAAACCAAAATTGGTAATGATCATGAGATGTTCTATTGGAACCTAAAACTAAATATCCTTGGGTAGAATGGGATATTTAGTGAATGGTAATTTCGTCAAGGTTCATGTGGAGATAATGGTCACTCAGACGGTCAAGTAGTGAAGGATGCTAGGACACTTACCAACAGGTGAGTAAGTTAACTAGGAATATGTAACGTAAAGTAAGCCACATAGAAGTCTGCCAAAGGCTATTTGGATGGAAATTCCACCAAAAGGCAGAGAGAGTATGTCTCGATAACGATTTATTTGTTAACATCAATCATTCTGACAATTAGGAGTAAGGCGAACAGTTAGCTAAGGCAAAATGGTATAGTGCAAAACTATCACGGCGGTAGTGCATCCACTCAGATGGCTTATCCATACAGTCCGAATTGCGAATGCTAAGCTAGTTAAGGTAAAAAGGAAATTGGAATGAGGCAAATCATGCCAGTACCATCGAGAACCATGCCGTGGAGAGCGTACTTGTGTCTAAAACAATGAATAAAGTCCACCAACGGTGAGCTGTGGAGCAGGACAACAAATCAACCTCACCAGCAAAATTTACAGAAGGTTAAGAATATACAGGGAGTTGAAATCTCTACTTAAAATTTTTTGTCTCTTAAGAACTTCGAAATATGATTATTACATTGTTTCACTGAATCTCACTAAGTTCATATGAACCAATGATTGTACTGTCTTGGTTGTAGGGTTAAAAATTAACATAACCACTATGGGAGAGGACCCTAATTTATCTTCTTATTTGCGAAATTGGTAGCCCCAAAATTAGCGATACCGAACATATTCTCCTCCCTCAGCCATACACTCTTTGGCACCACCACCTGCTTAGTCAGAGTACACAAGGAAATATCCTATCCTAGTAAAAATCTTGCTTCTCTTGCAAAATTCTAACAGGACAAAAACGTTCACCACGCCCTAGTATGCCACAAAGAAAACAAGACAACGTGAGCTTTTAGCACGCAAAACTCACATAAGTCTATGTCCCATTTGGCAATCTTCTTCTTTCACTTCAGCGGTTTCTGAATGTCGAATCTGACTCTAATCCTCATTATTCCTTTATACCCCAAAGAAACAACTTTCATATCATACTCAAGAAACAACCCTATGAAATTTCTCATCCATTTTGCCATTAACTCAGACATAAATCCATGTGGTAAATCTTGAACTAAGACCTAAAAATCCACATTAAACAGTGGCACAGTTTTAGGATCATCCCCATCTCTTAGTCTGCACATAACTATACGATCCGTATCCACCTTATGATATAATCAAAAAAGAAATCTGCCTTTATTTAGATCCAAGATAGAAATGCCCCCTATTGGATGCCAAACATTTTCCAACGTCACTCGCATTGATTGAAAATTAACCACACTCGATATCAAAAAAGAGCCCATAAAACAGTTTTCAAAAGAGGCCCTTAGATCTAATCTCTCTGAAGCCAACTGCACCACCACCATCTCCTCATCTTCAAGAGATAAATCAGCAAAATTTCCTTCCACATTTGCCATCCTCTAACCCAATCCCAGAAACTGTAAATAGTGAAATAGAAAAACTAAAAGAAAACTGAAACAACCAAATCAATCAAAGAAACGAAAGACAAATAGATGAAAAGAACCAAAACTTGCTATAAAAGCAAAGGAAAACGTGCTATAAAGCAGAGCAACCCAATTTTCCAACCTAATTCTATGTTACATGGTGTTTTAATTAAAATATATATAATTTTATCATATATTTATATCAATTTTAAAAATTATAAAAATAGAAATAATTATATAAAAGATTCAAAAATATATAATAAAAAAAGTATAAAAATAAAAATTCATTAATTCCATAAAATAATTAAATGCTTTTAACCATAAAAATCTAACAATTTTTTGGATGTTCATCATGTGAGAAAAGAAAGAATTAAGTTCTCTTATATTTTTTTCACAATAATCTAAACAAAAACAATCTCAAAATTGTTTACAATCTCCTTTAATTAAAATTTTTCCAAATTACGACGTCAATGACTACCATGCTCCACCGTCAGTTACCACTTACCTATAATCATTTGAGTCCAAATTCATCATTCTCTTGTTTTACATCCCCTTTTTTCATTTTCAACATTTATTTTTTCAAAAAAACACTAGATTTTTGTAGATCTATAAATAAATATCGAAACTTTAACACCAAATTTAAGTGTTTCTCACTGTCAAATCCTCTTCAAGTTTCAGTATATTCTTCCCCTCTTTATAAGCTTCTCTTTCATTATTTAGATCAACCAAGCAATACCCAAAAGATCCATTCTTACTTTGATCGAAATTTGGGTTGATGATTTTTTATATTTTTTTTGTTGGTGTATAGTGTAAATAATTATGGTAAGATTACGCATGTGGTAATGGAGACAAAAAATTTAGCTATTGTAGTTTGTATTGGAAAGAAAGAGTGGGGAAGAAGATGGTGGAGAGAGGAAGAGAGAAGGTGAGAAAAATGAATTAAAATAATTTTATTAATTAAATTAAATGTTAATAAATATATTTTTAAGTAAAAATAATTTAAGTAATATTTTTATGAAAATATGAAGTCCACTATGTGACATTCTCTAATTGGTTGAAAAAATATATTTTAAAGTCAATCAACTTTTGGACTAAAAACCATATCAGAAGGATATTTCAGGTATCAAATTGAGACAAAATAAAGTTTAAATACCAAAATGGAAAAATAAGTACACTTTGAGGACCCAATAGTGAATTAAGCCTTATATTAATATTATAATAAACTACTACTATTTTTAAAGAAAAGAAAGTAAACAAAATAAAATAATGCCATTGGTCAGAATGGCAGAAAAAGAATGAATGCAACACTTTGACAAGATGGGAATAGAGGGCAAAGCCTATATGCACAGTAACACAAATACAGTCTCCATTGAATAATCAAACCAGAAACTATGTGAATAAAGTTACAACATCTCTACGATACCCTCTTACCATCAAAAGTCTGGGCAAATTATCGACCAACAAATCCATGCATTCCATGTAGCAGTATGCTGGGTGGCTCACAGGAGGTGGCGGCAAGCTTACAAGCACAACCGCAGCCATTCTAGAATATCTTAATATCGTTGAATTCAGCTTCAAAGTTGTATATAGAAACTTCTCCACTTGTTGCTCATTCACAATTACAGGCTTTCCATCAGCCATTAATGGGGTCCCTTCTTTCTTTGCTGTTTCCTTTATTTCTGCCAAGTAATCAGCCACCCGTTGCTGAGCAGCGGTAAACGCCTCTTTTGACTCATCTGGCTGAGATCCATTCTCTGGTTGTACATCCCATGACTTGATCGCTATAACAAACACTTCAGCCTGCATCCGAAGATCATATAGAAACTTCTTCACATCAGCCTTGAGGCCCTCTGCATCGGTATCCTCTTCCGCAATGCAGAAGACCTGAATCTTACAGCTCTCGAAGCTCTCTTTCGTAAGAAGAAGCTGTGACAGAAGAAGCATGAGACCACCATCTCTCACAATCCAATACAAATCAATGGTACCATACTGCCTTTGATACTCATTGGGCCATTCATCCAGGCCCTTGACAATGACAACTGCCTTATTTGCAACAATACAGTCGTTAATTATACCAACAAATCTGCCTGGGATTTCTTTTAGGTTCTCACGACGCCATATTTCTGGGTATCGCATCACTACAATATTGGGCTTAAGGTTGCCGAGACCCATTGTCTGCACAACTCCACGGAAGCCTTCACTCATATTGGGTGCCACAACTATTTCTGCAACACCTTCACAATTCTTGTAGTTAATGTAGGTATCAAGCTGTTTGCAGGCAGCCTTGGCATCTTCAGCACGTTCATGATAGTCCCCATCTAGTATATTGATAAATATGGACATTCCACGGCCTTTCTTCTTCATGCAGTTAGCAAAGTCGGCAAGTTTTGGATGGCAAGGTACATTTTCTGGCAGCTTACCCCAAGGCCGGCAGAATATAAGAGGAATGGGATACCAATTCTTTGGATGAACTTGGTTTGCTGCAAACAAAATGATACATCAACAGGAACGCAAGATGCAATACTCGTGTCTATATGCATAAAATACAAGTAGAGCATGCATATACATACAGAATGCAATTGGTAAAGATATGCATAATGTATGACGTACCTCCTAAAGATCTAAGGCTGCGAAGAGCTAGTTGAAAATAAGCACTTTTGAAACCATCCCCCCAGTCCCCAGCTTTTCCTTTAATGCTCACATAATAATATATCAGGCTTGCAAGGGCCAGAGACACTACAGTGAACGACCATGAGATCAAGAACATGATCACTGCAGCAAACAAAACAGCTGTGACCATTACTTTCCAATGAAATTATAATTAGCCAAATGCATGCCAATATACAGGATTTTTTCTTTTTCCAACTAGAAGGGGCACAAATTGTTAAATACAATGGATGCAATTTGGCCTACCAATACAAAGTGATGCTCCAAGGAGAGAGAAGCTCCAGTGATGAAATTTCCATCGAGGACGCCAACTGGGAGCATCTAGAAGATCTAGAAGGAAGCAGGACAAGTTCACACCAGAATAGCATAGAAGGAAAAACATGGTTACAGTTGGCGTGATAAGATCTAGGTTCCCAATAATCACACAACCCATACAGATGAAGGCAGTAAAAAGGGTAGCCATGTAAGGCTCACTCCCTTCTGCAACTTTGAAGTAATTGAGAACAGGAAGAATATCATCATTGCTTATTGCTGCGAGAAGGCGAGGGGCACCAGTCAAGCTTTGAAGCGCTGCACCTAAAGTTGAAAGAATAATTCCGATATGAATGATAGCTGGAAAAGGCCAAGCAATTGTAGCTGTAAGTAGCCTGCATCAAAAGTGGTTTAGCATTATGACAATACCATAATTCCTAAAGAAAAGAATGCAAAGGAGAAATGTTGCCGGCAGAATCCATGGAGAATTTTAGTGAGAAAAAGAAAAAATGATACCTGTCAGTCAAAAGCTTGTCTCTGGTGGCTACAGCTCCAAAAAGTAAGACGGAAACTAAATAGAGTCCAGTAGTAGTAAGTGTGGCAGCCAACGTCCCGATGGGGATAGAACGCTGGGTGTCTTTAAGTGAGGCGGACCGATTTGAACCAGCCATGATTCCTGTCACGGCTGGGAAAAAGAGACCGACCAAAGCACTGAAGAAACATAGAAATAAAAAGCAGTTAGAAACTATATGAAAGAAAAGAATCCATCACATCAGGCTTGAGACAAAATGTTGGTTAATGAATATCAAAACTTGATGGCAGGGGAACAACATTTTCCATCTTTGGATAGTTAGGTGGAGAAAGAGATTTGGAACAGCAGGATGGCCACCGATTAAGCTTAGGATCTGTTTCCTCCAAACTCCATTATCAAACAAGTTTCAATACAATTAGGTGAAAGTGTACTTATTGGTGCTTTATCTGTAGGATCAACAACAGGAATTGAACATAATCAAGAGAACCAGACGTTTGTCTAAAATTGTCCTCCAGAGATAATGCCTTATCCTTTGATCATGAACAATCAGAACACGAGCACTTTATAAAAATTTAACTCTAGTAATTACGAAGGTTGGAGCCTTGAAGATTCTTACTGAAAGTTCCAGTGCACATTTCCTTCAGCGTCAGGGATCCCAGCACTATTTGTATTCTTATAATCTGAACTCCAGTTATCTTTAAAGCTTTCTAAACTCAAGCCCGTAACTCCAGCTGTATCAAGCATCACAAGCAACATGTTTCACTTAGATTGACTTTGAGCAATAACATAGAGCTTGCAACAAGCAATATGCCACTGTTATGTTATATATATATATATAGAGAGAGAGAGAGACAGAAAGAACACTCACGTGCAGGATCATCCTTCTTAGCCAGAAAAATCCCAATGAATATGCAAAATATCGAGAATAAAACAGGTATAAGGAAAGCAGGTGCAACCCTATTGATCATTTTCACCCCACCAAACACAATAAAGCAAAGTATTATAGTCACAACAATCCCATAAATTTGCAAGTCGTGTGTACTTATACTTTGTATTGGTTCTGAGACTGTGCCATTGACCTTTGTAGTGGTCTCTGCATTGCAAGCAAGGTGATATTAGAAATGAATTGGTATAAAGTTCTTTTCAATACATTTGAATCTGTACCATGACTGTTACTACCAATAACCAATAAATACGGTACAGAACTAAGTTATCAGCAACTATGCTGTTGACAGCAGTAAACCTTACCAGTAAAAATCCCAGCAGAAGGAAGAGCTTTTAGAAAGGTTTCTACAGCTCCCAACACATAACTACAGGATAACCAAAAGCACAAAGAAGTTACCAGTATTAGCATGAGTAAAATGTTTTTAAATACATAACACATTAAGCTATCAAGGTAGCAGAACTCACTGTGAGCCATGCAGAAAATAGTATCATAAAAATAAAAAAGCAAAGAACCAGAAGATACACTCACAGAGCTCCTGCAACTGCATTGCCAAGAAAGAAACATAATCCAATGCTAACTCCAACCTCAGGACCAAGGGCGCGACCAATGAGATAATATGGACCACCACCCTAGTAGTAATTAACAAGAAATAATTAACAAGAAAGTCACTAGATTCCCGGCACAGAATTATTTAGTGAAAGAAATATCCAAAATCAAGGTAAGAACACCGGAATCCAACTCCAAAGTAATTCATTTGCCTAAGACATCACAATCTCTAAGATATGAGAGTCACATGAGATCTGAAAAATGACTGTCAAGGATATATAACTATAAGAATGTGTACCTTCATTGCACCATTGGTTGCAATAGCACTCAATGATATTCCTGTCAAGAAAGTACAAAGACCACAAAGTGATACCAGCAGCAGTGCATCACCAATGCCACCCATGCCAACAATCCTGCAATATGTTACAATTCAAGGGCATAAAATCAGAATAGGCTTCTTTTTTTTTTTTTTCCCCTAAGGGAAACCCTTTTATTAGACAACACAAAGAAAAGGACTCATGGATATATATATATATATCTGTACAGCATTAATAAAATAAAACATAACAATGTCCTGTGAAATTCATTTCTTGCAAAAGAAGCTCAGCTTAAAATTTAAATCCAGCACCATTAATTAGAAACAAAGAATGCATTCAATTTACATTTGCACATGCACTTCTGCACATTGGTGTTGTCAAGGGATGCGCATAGGCACAACTGCACCAGATAATAAAAGCATCTCAGACGCTTTTGGGCAACACCCATTTGATCAGGCACATGCCTAGTGCGCCTAGGCGCACCTTTTTTTGGAAGGCGAAAGGCATAAAAGAGCCCACCTAATTAAAGCTCTCTTCGATTTCTTTTGTTCTTACTTCTTTCATTAGATATACTTTTACTAGTAAGAAAAGGATAGTTTCAAACTCTGTATTTGAGTATTGAACAACAGACATGAACCACAAGAAAATCATGCATATCGACTAATTAAAAAATTGCGTGTTTAGTAGATAAACTAGATTATACTTTTGTGTTTATTATATATTTTAAGCCTTATTACATATATATACATATGTATACACACACAAACAGAAATTTGCACATAAACATATTAACCTTTACTTTACTCAGGCTAGCGCCTTTTTCGCGCCTTGCACCTGAGGTAATATAAGGATTCTAGTCCCGGACAACACTGTTGCATATACATGATAAGACAAACTAAACATCAAAAGAGATACTGACTTACCAAGAAAACCGGATATAGTAGATAATACCCAAAATACTTTGCAAGCATGGGACAAATACCCCCATCATTGTACCCATTTTGACAGCAGAAGGCTGCATGATATAAGCACAGAGCATGGAACAGCATGAGTAGGACGTAAGGTACAGTTTACTATGTTTTGTTAAGGACAAGGAATAAACAAAATTAAACAATGCTTAATAGTATTTCAACTCAGACAAACATAATTGACAGGCAAGCAGTAATTGAAGGAACCATTCCTAGCTTCAACATTCCACATAAATTAATTTCTAAATACTCTATCAAAATTTGGACATGATTGACATATACGCCTAGAAGGAAGGAAATCAAATTAGCTTTTTCAACAATTCTCTAT
The DNA here is from genome assembly GCF_025698485.1 of Gossypium arboreum. Taxonomy (NCBI): domain Eukaryota; kingdom Viridiplantae; phylum Streptophyta; class Magnoliopsida; order Malvales; family Malvaceae; genus Gossypium; species Gossypium arboreum. Next base: position 8,880,194 of record NC_069081.1, read on the forward strand.
ACTAGAAAACAGAAAAGTGCTAAAAAGCTAATAACAGGGTAATATCACAAATCCATAGTATCACCCGTATTCTTCAAAGGATTCTTCTTTTATCAATGTATCATAGCTTGTTTTCTTTCGCTCAACAAAACAACATTGACATTGAAGATGAAACACAATGCCAACTAAAGAAGGATACCATGAGAGTAACCAATCAAGCTAAAGTGAAAGGAGCGGTTACCTTTGGTTGCCCACTGGTGATGGAAACATCTTCACCATCTCTAGGGCTCGAGAGTGCAGGAGCTTGCTCTCCTGTCATACTGGGAAACAAGTCAAACGCAGATAATAACTATAAGTTCAAAAATTCAAATGTAAAGGAAACTTGTCCAGCAACCGAAAATTAGTCATTAGGCAATTATACTTTGAAACATTAATCAGCAAGTACTAACACGAAGCAAACATCTTTCAATTATTGAGCACAAAATTGGAGAGTAAGCATTAACGAAAACTTACCTTTTAAGACCAAGAATACTCACAAGAGAATCAAAACCAAACAATTCCAACTTATGTTCCTGGTAAGGACCATTGGCTCCTCCATTTTCAGGATTCGAACCTTCCCTTCCATCAGAATCCAAGCTCCCTAGCGTTCCTGCGTTATTTTTCCTGCCAATATAATAGATAACTATAGAATAAGATAAACGAAAAAAAAATCAGTAAAAGAGAAAGAAAAGGGGTGATTACCTGACACAAGATTTGGAATCGGAGGAAGATCCAGGATCCATGGAAGACATCTCGAGGACGGCGCGATCGTGAGCCCCGACCGGGCTATATTTGCGGCCGCCTTTTCCATGAAAGGCTAAGTCTCCGCCGCCACCTTCTAAATCTCCATTGTCCATTTTTGGATTTTTATTTCAAAGCATATATCTTATAGATCTAATTCTTTTTATTGAGATCCAAAAAAGAAATGGCCAACCATCAAAAGATATAAACTAGAAAACCAGCCAAGCAATGCTGCAGCAGGAAGAGATCTGCGATTATATTTGAATTTTATTTTAACATTATAAGTAAATATATAAGGAGGCGTTTTTTTTCCTTTTCTTTATATAATAATTAAATCTGAAGAAACAACTCTGAACAGAAGCGAAGAGGAAACTTCAAATTATAAAAATTTGTAGCCCCCTTTTTCTTTTTTGTAGTCTTTTAAAGTCAGGTAAATATCAAAACCAAATATTTATGCGTTGAATTGAATCTTCAGTTCTTCATGTTTTCCTCCTAACATAATCGTTAATAATTACTACATGTTTTTCCATCTATTAGTTAATTAGATGAAATTATAGTTAAATTTTACTTAATAATATCAAGGTTGATTCAGGAAATTTTATTGGATATAAATATTCTCATAGACAATTTTTTTTTGTCTTTCTAGAAAAGCTTTTGACTGGTTGCAAAATGTTTAAGAGAATCGAAATATGTAAATAAACTTGTTACAAAATATATTTTAAAATATAATAATTTTAAAACTAACAAAGGTTTTACAGGTTTTTTTTGAAATTTTATTTTATACGTTGATGTAACAAATCATTAAAAGTATTTAAAATCTATAAAAATATAAAAATATTTTTAAATTTAAAAATTAATTAAATACTGACATGAGATCTATGTGAACATCTACACATGCCATATCAACAAAGTTAATTTTAAATCCATTTTAGATTATTTAAAAAATTATTAGAAAAGGAAAAAAATCATTACACCTAAACAATACAAGCACTAATACCAACTCACATAATCTCGAATTACCTTCTATTTTTATTAGAATTATATACAATTTCTACTATAAGGAAAATAGTCATACAAAAGGCTCATTAAAAACAAGTTAACATGCACAAAATATTTTCCTCATAAGAAAAATTATCTTCCAAAAATTAATTTTATACATAATCTAGTTTCTAAATGTATTAATATAATTCCTCCTATGATTCTTATAGAGTAGTGGTTAGATTTTCTTTCTAACATAGATTTAAACTCTATCATTCCTCCACGTAATGATAAAAATATTAAGATAACTTTTATATTTGTTGTAAATAATCTATCTATAAAAATTAATTATTAAAAGTCAAAATTTTAAATTTAAGTTTCATTTGTAGTCTATAACAATTAGTTTTTTAGTGGTGCTAGAAACACGGTTTTGAAATCCTATTTTCGATGTTCGAGTCCATAAATATTATTATTTAATATTTACAAGTCTAGTTTAGTAATATATTAAATTATGGTTTAGTAATTTTATTGAATTGATAGTTAATTAAGATAAAAGACTAAATTGTAAAAGTTATAAAATATATAACTATAATTTTTTTAATTACTAAAAAACAAAAATAGTAATTAGACTAATGTTTTAAATGGAAATTATACATTAGAGAACTTAGTGGACGTTAGGTGGCTTTTAGGGACTAAATTGAATAAAATAAAAAATTTTAGGAAACATTTAAAAAGTAAAATTGAACTGACTTATGCTTATAATGGAATACTGTAAGGTAATTGGAATTGATAATTTGAAATGAAATTATCGTATAGATCGGGAATTGAATCAAATAGAGGATAATCGAGGAAAAGGTAAAATTATGTATAAGTCCTCGATGTTTTATTTGTTTTTGTCTTTGTCAGGTAAGTTCATATGAGACTTAATGTCAGGTAAGTTCATATGAGACTTACTTTATTAATTCGTGAAATATTTGTATTATATGGTTTTGCTTTTTAGTTTGAATTGTTATGTATATAATGTTTTTGGCATCAAATGGACTAAATTGTAAAATATAAGATAGATGATAAATAAGAATAGATACATGGTATCGAATGGATGTGAAATTTTTATATGATTGAATGGCATGTATATGATGATGTTACAAGTTTTAAAATGTATATGGATTGCTATTTGAAATATGAAAAGTGTGTAAACGACTACAGGGTTTGAAATAATATGATAACGATAACAGTGCTCGTGTGAACTTAGTAAATGATTAGGATAAAAATGGCATGCTATTAGGGTCCCAAAAAGGAAAATGGATGTTTGATCAAGGGTTTATATGATGATTTGAGGTCCAGCATGTCTTGCGAATTCTTTGAAAGCTTCTGTGAGAAATCATCGAACCTAAATGAAAGGCTTGTGTGAGCCATTTCATAATGGAAGGCTTGTGTGAGCCAATTTTTTATATGACAACTTTTGTGATCATACAAGTCTAATATCCAAATTCAATTTAATTTAGTTCTTTGGGCGAAAATAAAAATGAAAACGACAATTAAAAAGAAATGAAATAGTTGAAATGTAAGGATTGAATCTGAATTGAATTGTTTATGTTAGAAAATTGAACATAGCTTGGTTAGTATATGGTATAAGATGGAAATGGTTGTATATGTATATGACTTTGGTATTATGTTTTGTTATGCAAATGAACTAACATGTTTATTGTATAGTTGTATTGTGTCACACCCCAAATCTGGATGATCCGAATTGAAGGCACGTAGACATGAAGTTGTCTGTTCTGACGCACTCTAGTAGCTAGTTTGCCAAATTGTAGCTTTTGGCGAATTAATGTTTTGGCGAAGTGAGTATCTGTCCATGAAAATATATCAGCATTTAGTCTTCGATGTGTTCTTCAGTAAAAGAAAGAATTCGATAAAAGAAAAGTAGGCCTTGTGTAGGTTACCGCCAAAGCTACAATAGGTTTAATTGTTCAAGCATTGTGAAGAGCAAGTCATGGTAACTAAATTTGGTTGTAAACCAACTAAATTGACTAGTCAAATAGCATATGGAAAAGACTTTTATTTATGTTTCTTCTGGATTCTGTTGGCCATTAGGAAAGGCATATTCTGAATTTCTTGACACTTGTCAAATTCCACTACACAGAAGTAAATTATATATGTCACATCCCAAAAACTAGGTTAGTAGAAATGGGGTTAGTGAAACCAATTAAGAGTGGTCACGTTCTGTTTTTGAGTTAAGATTGTGGAATTTTTGTCAAGAGAATCAATCTGGTTCCGTGGTTAGATGTTGTGTTTGTGTTAACAGTGGTCACATCATTTTTTTTTTACATTTTTGCTATTTTTGCCTAAACCTCTATCTTTTAATGTTTGGCTTAAAAATTAATTTCGTCCAACTATTGGCAAGAATAAGCCCATTGGTTTAGTGGTAAGGCTTTAACTGACCCAATGGTCCCAAGTTCAAGTTTCGTTGTGTCTAAAGCGGAATTTACTTTTATTTTTTATTTTCCATCATGGGCCACCCTAGTATTGGTTTGTTGGATTGATTTAAATTTCTAGTAGTTGGATAGGATAATTAAGAGTTGGTTGGATTTAGTAATATTTATCTTTATTTTTTTAAAAAAATAGTAATTATCTCAACAACCTCCTTTGCTTGTCGTCCCGCATTCTCACATTCCCTATTTGTTTCTTTTGATTTTTGACTCCTTGAAACTACTAAGAATTTCTTTTAATCATTGTTTCTATTCCCTTTTACTCTTTTCTTTTTTTCCCTCGCTCGTCTCTTTATTATACTTCTTTGGAGATCGTGCCCTTGCCTTGGTTCTTTTTGGTTTTGTTAAATTGATTTCTTGCCTCTATATTGCCATCAGCATTGTGGTGTCGTGTTCTTAATCAAGGGAGAGTTATGTCGTCTCGGTGTAAGTACTATTGTCTGTATCTTCTCTATTTATTTGATTAGTATCGTTTTCGCGTTCAAGATGGGTGAGTTAATGATTCGATAATCCACATTCTAACTGATTTGATAAATCTGATAGGTGAAGATTGTGGTTCACAAGACGTATTTCTAGCGAGTTAGGAGGTTTTAGGGACTATTGTTATGTTTTGGGTAAGTTTTGGAATGTTGAGAGGCTTATTTGCGTTTTTGGTTAAGATCTAAATTTAATCTGTTGTGGCCGAATTTGTGAGTGAATTCTTAGTAATTCGTGTTAATTAATCGATTTCCAAATGTTGGTTTAAGTATTAGAATCCTTACAGTGGTGTTAGGATCAGAAAAAAAAGGCGTGTAATAGAAAACTCAAAAAATAGTAAACGGCGTGATCCCTAAAAACCTACTATTGATGTCACACGGCTGCGTGATAGACTGTGTGTGTCATACGGCCTGGGTTAATTGGGCCATGTGGACTACACAAGTGTGTGTTAAGCCGTGTAAACCCATTTTTAAGAAATTTCCCTTAGGGTCATATTTATTCGTGATGAGTATTTAGCCACTTCATACCGTCCATACTGTAGAAATATGACTTGAAAACATGATATTTGATAATTTGATACTTTAAGTAATGTGGAAAAGGTATGTGAAATCTATATACATGATCTGTATATTGATAATTTTGATGGTATGTTCTATTTTGCTAAGTTTATATATGAGCGTATGATGTCTAATTATGTTATTTAGTATATCTCTAAATTTGTTATATGACCATGCATGTGACATTATGGCGAAACCAATTTGCTTTTGTTGAATTTGTGACACAATTGTTCTGCAAAAGTGTGGAATTTTTATGCCTTTTGATTTCTATTATTGTACAACTGCATGTCTTACATGCTTTTCATTTAGATTCTGTATTTACATGCCATTTCACATTGCATGGGGTTGAGATAATATTGTAAGGAGGAAGTTTTGAAAGTTTATTGATCTGCACTATCTGGTGATTTAACCACATTTTTATTTTGGCAATTTGACTGCAACTTTAATGGCTCGATCACATATATCTATTCTTGCAGCTTGGTTGTAATATGGTGGCTTGACCACATATATCTGATCTGGTAGTTTTAACTACAGCTCTTGTGGCATTGCCTACAATTATCTGTTGGTGTGTTTTTGGATAGAAGAGTTCTGGGGAACTCTAATTTGGTGTATAGCGGAGTTGGGTAGGAAGTTTTCTGAAAATATGCATTTTGTTTTCTGAAAACACCGCAGTGACATAATCATACATGCACAATTTTGCCATTTGAGTTTGATGAATTTCTCTGTAATATTTTAATCTGTTTATTATGTTATTTGTGTTTCTATTTGAGTTTTGTTACACACTGAGCTTGTTAGCTCACCTTTCTATATTTGAAATTTCAGGTAATCAACAAATTTAGGATCGGGTGGTGTGTTGGAGCTCGGATTATTTTCTCGATTAATTTAATAAGATAGTTTATGTTTTTAAATATTTTGAACTGTAAATTTGTTTTTAGACTTTATTTTCAGGTTTTGTTTTGTTAGTCACTTTTTGGTGTTTTTAACTTTAAACTACAAAATTGTACGATTTACCAAACTAAAACTTTGAAAATTTCTGCTGCAAAATTAAATGTTAAATTAAGTTCTTTTTTGAAAAATAAATATGTTTTGCACGTGTGTTTTTCTGAATAACATGTAAGAGTATTCAAAAATAATATAATTTGGAATCACATAGTTTTTGAAACTAGATTTCAAATTCTAGGTTTTCTTTTATTTTAAACAAACTAATGTAATTCCTCTAGATTCGATCGTAACGTCTAGGCTGAGTTTTGGGGTGTTACAATATATGTGTGTAAGAAGGCTTCGAGAGAAGGTTTCTTTTTCCTTCAGAATAACTCTTTAATATTTTCTTTTTCTTAAGTATTAAATGTTATTTGTTGGTTGCTCTTCTTATGTAAGCTAGAAGCTAAGGATTATTGGAAAATACAGAGATGTTTCATCTCCTGGTAAGTTTGATAACTTTGCATGTTAAGAGTAAGGATGCCATGAAGTATATGGGTATTAAGTTACAAATAAAAAACCTTACATGAGGATTTTCTATAAAAGAAATGTTGGCAATCTATCTGTAAATGGGTTTAATGGTGAATTCATGTTTTTTAAGCAATTGTTGCTATTGGTTTGAATTAGATGTCTGAATCTAGAACTAGTAGCAACGGTAGGTGAGTATCATGTGAGTCCTTAATATTGACTCTTACAAGTCTTTCTAGATAAGTCTCTTATGATCAATGTTCCAAAAATGGTGAATGAGTACATGAACGATTGCTAGAAAATAAGTATATATTCCTAACCGCTATCAGACGTACTAACGTCCAAAGTGTGAATACTGTAATTCCTAACCGCTATCGGACGTACTAAAGTCCAGAGTGTGAATACTGCAACTAAAGATATAAAATTGAAGCGGTGTCCGCAAGTCTACAGGTCAGGTTGTAATATAGTTTTTACAACGGAGTCAATAAGTTCTCCAAGGATCATACCCAAAGGAGGCGAGTACTAAAGTATATTAAACTAAACGTAAATAGATCTTATTAGTACTTTAGATAAATTATATTACGACAAAACATAAAGTAAAGAATTTAGGTTTTGTAAGAAAAGAACAAAACATGCATAAAATAATGAAAACGAAAAACTAATGTGTAACTAAACCAAATCTAAGTATGAGTGATTAGCTCGCTTCAGTGGTCATAACTAATTCCTATTTTTGGTTTTTACTCAATCAACTAGTTGTTACCCTAGCAGGATCTCTCGATCTTCCACTAAACTAACTAGTCAGCAAGAACTATTTATTTATCGACCTCACAATTCAGATCGGATTGGGGTAAGGGCTTCACGGATAGACAATATCAATTTTGGGTTAATTCCCACCTAGATGACTTCCTAAGGTTGTCGGGCCTAGGGTTTAAGTTTTTCCTATCCCAAACAATTGATTCCCTAAGAAAACCTTACATAGATATTAATTAATCACACCTCCACTCACTAATCCCCTATAAAAAGATTAGTTCCTCATGGGTCTCATAAGCAATATAAACGTGATAAAAAAAGTATCATGAATAATGAGTCAAGAATAAAAGTTTAAGAAGAAATCCTAATTGTATTGATTGATTGAAGCGCAGAAATCTACAAAGTGTTTGGTTGAATCCACAAATCAGATTTTCCAAATGTCATGAATAAAAACAAACTGAAATAAATCCTAAGTTCCTAAGTCTAAAAAAAAATAAAAATTGAAAACTAAATTGAAAGAAAAATTTTAAGTTACAGAAGAGGTCTATTCTCAAGTGTTTAATGAGCCTATTTATAATGTTAGGGTTGGTCGTCGTCCTTAGCCCTAGGTCGGCTAACATTTTTACATTAATTTTCATTGTATGGACCAAAATGCCCTCAGCTCATTAATGCTTTCATGTACAGGGCCGATGTCACGGCATCCATTGCCTGTGTCACGACACTGAAGGCAATTTGCTTGGCTCAAGCTCAGCTTCAAAGGTGTGTCGTGACAGACTTGGTATTTTGGCACTCTGTTCCCTATGTTGCGACATTGAACTCCTCATGTTGCAACATTGTGACCAACCTTGAGTCCTCATACCTTTGAATAGTGTCCTACATACTTATTAAATATGCTAGTCTTCCCTTAGGCCTCCTTCAGACCCTAAGGTCATAAAATGACTCAATTACACTTTTTATTAAATGAAAACTAAGATTGGAAAAACTAAATAAAACATAATAAATTTGCTCATATTTAAGCTCCTTAAGTATAAAAACTAGTTTAATCTGTTACAACGAATTGCGATAGATCAATTCCTGATATAGGTTCTTGTGAGTGTAGAATATGATGAATTGTGTGTATAGGTGTATGACCAACTATGTGTGTGTGCTTAGAATGAGTACTATGTGATGTGATTGTATTGATGCGTATGAAGCATATGTTAAAGTATAATTTGGTTAAGAAAATGAGTTAGCCTACCTGAATATTATTTATTTTGGATATGTGATGTGAGATTAAAAATGTTTAGGAATGGGGTGTATTTGGGTGTAAAAAGGTTGTAATGTAAGTTTGGTCACTGCAGTGGTATTCGATAAAGTCCGTCAGGATAGTAAACATGAATTCTAACATGAAAATTCTATAGAAAAGTCCATGGTCATGGCACATTTTGGAAAGGGCAGATAAGCCAAATTTATTGACTGGGTTCTCTGTGTGTCCTAGGGCGATGATGGGCAAACCTCACGCGATGCGAGTTTAGGATAATCCATATTACAAACATGATAGTTCATGAGGCGCCTAGGTGGCATTCTGTTAACTTTTATGGCATATTTTAATTTGGCCATTGTGGCATTTTGCTAGCATTTGTGGCGTACTCTATATATTGCCTTTGTGGTATATTTTGTATGTTGCCCTTGTGGCGTTCTGTCTGGACCTTGTGGCATGCTTTGGTAAGTCCATGTTAAATATATAATCTGTTTGAAGTTTTAGTGTGAGAAGTTCTGTGATCAAATCGAATAAGTTTTAAAGGAAGTTTTTTAAAAAGAAGTATGATTCAGTATGTTCAGAGAAAGTATCCGTCGTGGTTATTTGTTAGTTTAATATATGGGCGCGTTCAATATAAGAGTTCATCAGTTTGAGTTACCTATGCTATTAAGGTTGAAATTTTGAGCTATCTGATGATCATTGTGTCTCTATATTATCATGTTTTTTTTTTCTAAAATATGATGGAATTTGATTTGTTTGTTATATTGGATGTCTTGTGCTTGTAACAAAGATGTGTATAATTCTTTTGAACAATCTGGAGGGTTCCTCATCAATCATGAGTTTGTATTAGGTTAAATTAGGGTAAGGTCTATGATCTGTCGTAATACGGTGTAATAGATTAAACTAGTTTTCGTGTTCAAGGAGCTTGAATACAAGCAATTTTAGTATGTTTTATTTATGTTTTCTTTGCTTAGTTAAATTCAATAAAAATTACATTTTGAGTCTTTTACTGACCTTAGGGGTCGGATGAGGCCTAAAGGCAAGCTAACATTCTTAGTAAATATGCAGGAGTCCATTCAAAGGCATAGGAGCTCCAAGCTGGTCACTATGTTGCAACACGGGGAGTTTGATGTCGCAATATAGGGAGCAGAATGAGATTTTTAAGGGCAATTGGGGTCTTTTACAACCTAAAGCCTTAATTGACATTATAAACGAAAGTGCACTTTAGTCTTTTAGATTTTTGGCCTATATAAACAACATTATAACCTTATTCAAGAGGACTTTAACCTAAACAATATTATTTAACTTTTAGTTTTTAGTTTTCTTTGTAAATTAGATTTTATTTTTAGTTTTTCATTCAAGTTATTTTCATTGTTCTTCACAATGATTGTGGATCTTCAACACTATCAACAGATTTCAATTTTTGTACTTAAATTTTTAATCAGGATTTAATTTCTACTCTTTTACTTTATTTGTTAATATTATTATGATGTTTACATTCAATTTAGAGTTTGAATTTATTATGTCCATGGGTAACTAAATTTGTAGGGAGATTAACAAGTGGATATGGAAATTAATAATTGTTTTAAGGTTTCTTAGCATATTACTTGGCTGGGAAAGAAAGAACTTAAACTGTAGGCTTGACAACCCTAGGAAGTCATTTAGGTAGATATGAACCCGAGATTGGAATAGTCTAACGTGAAAACCTTAACCCAACCTGGTCTGACCTGTGATATCGAGAGATAAGTAGTACTTGCCGACTCATTAGGTTAGTAGAAGGCTGAGAGGCCCTGCTAGGTTAATGACTAGATGATTGAATAGAACCCTAAGTTAGAGGTTCATTAGGAACACTGAAGTGAGTTGGTTTACCATTTTTATTCTTGATATGTAACAGTCCGGTTTTAGCTAAATTGAAATAGTGGTTTCAGAACCACAAATCCGATGTCAAAAATTATTTTACTATTATTTTTGGTGTTTATAGCATGTGAATATATATGTGTGAAAATGTCATGAGCTAATTTTATCGTTTAATAGTTCAATTTAAGAAAAATGACTAAATCGCGTAAAATGCAAAGTGTTATTCTATTAGCTACAGGTGTTTAATAGCTATAGAACCCTAAAGTTTAGGTACTTATGTGGTAAATAGCCCAATAATGAGTTAGTGGATTATATTTGGTTTGGCATTATTGAAATATTGAATTAATATTAAGGCTAACTTAGTAATTAGTATATTAAAGGTTAATTATAATAAAACAAAATTCATAAATGGTATTCATCTTCTCCAAATAGAAAACCAAAACCGATTCTATTAAAGAAATTAGGGCTTAGATTCGGCACCTCTATTTTCAAGTAATTAGGTATGTTTTGAGTTCGGTTTTAATGATTTCTATGTTTTTGAGATCGTTGCAAATAGTACTGGCTAGCCTAGGGACTAATTTGCAAAACTGTTAAAGATTTTGAATGTTTCCATTGATGAATATGTATGAGTTTTGATGATTATGATAAATTATGAATATTTGATGTTAGTTAAATAAGTTTTGTTAAGTGATTTTTAGTGAAAATGCAATTTAGGGGCTAAATTGAGAAATGTTAAAAATGTGTGGTTGAATTGTGAAATAAATGAAAATTATGGTTTGATAGGGGCATTACGGTAATTTGGATTGCATGGGTTAGTCTTAAATTTCATGAATTTGTGATTTTATGAAATAAGGACTAAATTGTGAAAATGGAAGAAGTTTAGGGGTAAAAGAGTAAATATGCCTTAAAGATTGTTTTGGACTAAATTGAATGAATAGATGGTTGAATAAGTTAATTTTGAATACAATTAGATCAAGAAAGGTGGAATTCAGACCTAGATCGGGGGGAAACGAAAGTTATCGAATAATCGATTCGATTCGTCGTGTTAACATCCAAGGTAAGTTCATATGTACTAAGCATTGTTATATTTATGCTTTTAATTCTTTGATATCGTATAAATTGTATATATGTGACTATTGTTATGTTTGAGGACATATCAACTAAATATGGTACTTAGTGTGCGGTTCAATATAGCTTCGGCTAAATTTGGCACTTAGTGTGTAATTTGAGATAGCTTCGGCTATGTGCGGCACTTAGTGTGTGAGACATTGATTATGGCACTTAGTTTGCGGACATTCATTATGGCACTTAGTATGCAGACATTCATTATGGCATTTAGTATGCGGAACATTGATTGTGGCACTTAGTCTGCGAGACATCGAGTATGTGACGGCATTCCGTGAATATATGAACTTGTTTTTGATTGGTACAAGTATGTACATATATGTTATGAGCTTGAAATCAATGAAGTTACAAAGTTTGTATATAAGCTTATAAATAAGCATGTGAAAAGTTTGTTAAAAATCTTGAATTTCATGTCATATGTTTAATTTAATGAATGGTATATCATATGGACTTACTAAGCTTTAAAAGCTTACTTGGTGTATTCTTTCCTTATTTTATAGATATTCAAAGCTAGCTCAGACTCGGGGATCGTTGGAAAACGTCATCACACTATCGATCACTTAGTTGGTACTTTTGAAACTTTATAAATATGATATATGACATGTATAGGCTAGTGATATTATGGTATATTTTGAGTTGTGGATTTATCCATATGAGTTGGCTTGAATATAATGTTGATGATGGATAGCATTTGGCTTATAGTATGAATTACAATATGGTATGTGATGTATATATGTGTGCCTTGTGTATTTGGTAATCTTGGTGTGGTTTTGAGATGCACAAATGACTAATTATTGATGGTGTATAATGGCCTAATTGGGAATGATGCTTTTAGTTGGCTAATTGCTTGATGTTTGGATGCCACATTGTTTTGCAAAGATTAATGAATCGGTGTATGATTTAGTAGGTAAGTTTGAATAATGAATCATGTGAAGTGGGTATACTTTTGAGCTAGATTATGATCATTAAATGAGTAGTAAAGGAATAGATGTAAAATGGTATGAAATGTGCATGAAATGGTCATTATTAATTGCCTATTTGATGTTAAAATGATGCCAATCCATGCCTTTAGGTACATGAAAGATAGGTGGGAAAAATGGCTTAAGTCCAGCCTATTTTCGTGCCACACGGATGAGCACACGAGCATGTGACTCGACCGTGTGATCGCAAAATCCTAGTTAAAACAAGTTAGAGAGTTACACGGCTTAGATACATAAGCGTGTGTACTGGCCGTGTGTGGCACACGGGCTGGCACATGGGTGTGTGGCTGATCGTGTGGCCAGGTCAGTATACCCTCAGGATTTTACACGGTCATGGCACACGGGCGTGTCTTCGGTCGTGTGATGCAAGTCAGTATATATGCACTGTTTTCACACGGCTTGTACGGCCTGTTCACACGGGCGTGTGAAACTTGTATGCATGAAAATTTTCTAAGTTTCCCAAAGTTTTTAAATGTTATCAGTTTAGTCCCGAATCTCTTTTAAGCAAGTTTTAAGGTCTCGTAGTGTAACACCCCTTAACCTCAACACATCGCCGGAACAGGGTTACGAGGCATTACTAGAATTAAACACTAATAACGAACAACACCAAGTTATAAATCTATATTTTAATTTAAAATTTCTCAAATTCCACCTTTAAGTCCCTAATATGAACCTACGAGGCCCAAAATATACTTAGAAAGTGTTTTGGGATTAAACCAGGAACTTTGGTAACTTTTCCTTGAGAATAGGGGTACACACCCGTGTGGTGGCCTGGGACATGCCTATGTGGCCTGGAACATGCCCGTGTAGCCTGCCTATGGACAGATCTGACTTACTCACACAGCCGTAGGACTAACTTGTGGGCAAATATGACTTTGCCACACGGCCTGGGCACACGCCCATATGACTTGGCCGTGTGAAAACATGAGTTTTCACCATTTTTAAGCTATTTTCACATACTAAACACAGCTAATTCATGCCCTGTAATACTCTGAAAATTTTTACAGTAAGATATTATCCTTGATATAGTAAAATAAGGAAATAAAGTGACAAAAAGGGAAATTTTGAGTTATGTCAATATTGAGAAGTATATTATGATATATTAATTCAAGAAAGGACTAAATTATAAAAATGAGAAAAGTTTTGTTGCACAATACTCAAAATTTGAGGGGTTAAAGTGTAAATGTGAAAAAGTTGAAGGACCAATAGTGTAAATATTTTAAGAGTGGAATGATCTAGATATTAAAGAAAATTGATGAATTAGGGCCAAATTGAATAGGTGAAGAACTATGAGGGACTAAATTGTAATTTTACTAAATTAAATGATGACTCAATGATGGAATTTTAAAAGATAATAAAGGGCAAAATGGTCAATTGGAAGAGAGAGAAATCTAGAAAGTAATGATGATGTTGATGATATTTTATGATTATTTAATTAGATATATATTATTTTAATGAGATATTTTATTATTATTTCATTATTATTTCATTATTAATTATTTAGTATAAAAGGAAGGAAAGATGAAGAATTTTCATCATCTTTCCATGCATGCAACCAACGTTAGAAGAGAAGGAAAAGAAAGAAATTTTATTTTCTTTACAATTTGGTCTTTCCACCAAAAATTCACCATTTTCACCTAGAAATCAAAAGAATTTCCATAGCTACTAAGTGAGAAAAATGTTAAGGAGACCATGAGGAGTTAGAATATCAAGTTGGATTCAAGAAATAGAAGTTGGAGGAGAGAGAAAATCAAGTTAAAGATTAGTATCAATAGAACAAGGTAAGTATATCAAGATTTCAATATGTTTTTAAGTTTGTTATTATTGACAAAGCATGAAAATAATGTTATAGTAGAGTTTTCTTACATAAGGTCCTATGTTCTTGATATGTTAATGAAGAGAAAATAAGAGAAAGTGATGAGAAATGGTGTAGAAAAAGAAACTAAGGGTGTTATAACATGGTAATTAATATCTTGTACTAAAACAGTTTTGGACAGCAGCAGTAGTCTAAATTTGAAAAATCATCAAAAGTTGTATAAATCTAATTATAGGATGAATAAAATATAAAATTAAATCTTATTAACTTTAGTTTCTTATAGAATAAATGATGTAAGTAATAGAATTGTAAATCATGAGATATGATGAATTTTGTGAGACAAGGTCAGAATGATTTCGGGTTCCGCTGTTCTAACTTTGTAAAATCATAAAAAAATGGATAAAAATAATTAGGGGTTTAAATTTATATTTTTAGAATAATTAATGAGTCTATTTTCAATAGAAACAAATGGGAACATCATTCGAATTCTGTACAAGGAGATAATTAATTTTTAGTGAAAAAGGGCCAGAACTGTTAGACAGCAGAACAGGGGTAGCTTTAAAGAATAGCTTTAAAGAATAAACTGTACTTGTTGGATAAACCAAAAATTGTGAAAATTTTATGGTAAGAAGATATATGAGTCTGGTTTCTGGTAAAATTATTTTATCTTAATTTGGAGTTCTATAGCTCCAGATATAAATAATTTAGTGACTATGACGCGGATAGACAACTTGAATATTTGTAAAAGTAAATAATAAAAATTATGGATAATGTTACTTATAAGTGTGTTATCTACATTAAGGATGTGGGATGGGGAGGAGGAAGAAAAATATGTATGAATATTCATCTAGCATGGCTAATTTGTATATTTTAGGCTCAGGGACTTAATTGAATAAAAGTAAAACTTTATGGGTAATTTTGTAAAAATGTCAGAAATGACCAAATTGCATGAAATAGATTATTTTATTATTTAAATTACAAAATTGAATGAAATTATTAATTTAGTTCAAGATCGGGGGAAAACATGTTTTAGGGATTAAATTGAAAAGTGTTGAAATTATGGAAAATTCTGATATTTTATAGAATTCATGGACTGTTATCAATACAAATGAGAATAATAGCTGGAAATAAGGATTAAATTACAAGAATCTTATTTTCCTGACCCTAAGGATGAAATAGTCATCAATTAAAAGTTTAGAGGAAAAATGGTAATTTTGCCTAGAGCATTAATTAAATGCATTAGAATTTGAAATGAATGAAAATGGTGATCAAATTTATTTATAAAGATCCGGACGACTCAACTATGAGACTTGATCGTGGAAAAGAAAAGATATCAGATTAATGAAATTATAAACACAAACAAGCAATGAGGTAAGTTCGTGTAACTTGAATTATATTCTTAAATGCTTGAGATTGCATGTTATTGATGTGAATATGATTTGAACGTTCATTGTATAAAAATTAATGAAACACTGATGTATTTGATAAAAAGGGGAAGAAATCCCAGTTGAATGAAAGGAAATTTCGATGGATCTCTGAAAAGGAATTGACGGTAAAAAGGATCTAGCCCGGACGGGTGATCCTATTCTGATATAGCCCTCCCGAAGAATACACGTAAAATAGATTTAGCCCGGACGGGTAATCCGAATTAGGTCTGAATTTAGCCTGAACTGGTAATTCAGATCCAAGCTCATTAGAGTAATTGTCGTTGCAGGGGATTTAGCCTGGATTGGTAATCCTGACAATACTCTATGAGTTTATATTACAGGGGATTTAGCCTGGACTGGTAATCCCACTGTAAGGATGAGGTTCGCGAGAGTGTGCTCTCTGATATGAAATGTGTAAGACCATGGTTGAAAGATACCATGGCAACCTAATATGAAATGTGTAAGACCATGGTTGAAAGATACCATGGCAACCTGATATGAAATGTGTAAGACCATGGTTGAAAGATACCATGGCAACGTGATATGAAATGAACAAGACCATGGTTGAAAGATATCATGGCAACATGACAGAAAATGAGTAAAACCATAGTTGAAAGACACTATGGCATCATGTCAAAGATAAATAAGGCCGTGGATGGGAAACGCTATGACATCTGTTGAATAATTGATATTTAGGTAATATGTATCAGATCACGAATGATTATATGAAATGGTTGTGTGAAATGTTTACAAGAACTGGTCATATGGCAATATATGTACAAAATAGTTGTATAAAATAATTATGAAGATAGAAATAAGTATAAGTACATGGAATATAATTTATGTTAAGATATAAGCTATTACCGAATAAATATACATAAAATATATGGAAATGATGGAGCATGAAATATTGATATAATGAAATGAATGATATATGCTTATGAAGAAACAGTAAGAGCATGATAAGTTTCATGACATGTACACATATGATTATCCTTGATATGCTGATACAAGAAAATTATGTAAGTTGAGACTATTATTAAACTCAAGTGCGATATGTCGAGAAAATAGATATATCAATGTTGAATTTATATGAGATAAGTGCAAGTATACTAACAATGTTTCTGTTTGATGCTTATACAAGTGCCAAACTGTTGATTGAATGGTAATATATTTATTTATATGATGCATTGACTCGGTAAGAATTTAAATTTTTTTAAGTGATCTGCAAATGGTAGTAATGCTCCAAAACCCTGTTCCGGCAGCAGATACGGGTTAGGGGTGTTACATGCCCAAAACATTTACTTATAAATCTTGATCAAATAACATTCATCAAACCCTTCAAAATTAGCAAATTTTCATTCATTCATTTCATTACCTCTTAAGGATTATGCACCACATTTACATTCAAAATATAAAACATTTACAAGTGACAAACACTAAACCTAGTACATGCCACATTTCTAAAAGATAGACGCATCACCAAAATTGAGCTGAGGTCGGGATTGACTCGGATGCTTGACTGAACTTAAACTTTACCTAACTCGCCTTATCGAAACAATCAGACAATCGAGTATTGGAAATACTCAGTGGTATTATCATAATTCAAATTATAACAACAATAAAATATCATAACATACATAGATAATTAGTAAATCATACATACAAATCATATATATAAATTCATACCAAACTATCATATTTCCATTATATCATTTCCAATGATAAATCCAATAAATCATCAATGAGATTTCAAATAACTCATGAACCTTTGATTCATCTCTCAACCACATATAATTATTCAATTCACATATCAAATATAAATACTTCATGGACCTTTGGTTCATGCCTTCAATCTCTTTACAAATTTCATTTCACATTCCATCTTACAATATCGCTTTCTCATTTCATTCGATAGCTCAATTAATCAAATTCATTTGATTTTATTATTTCATTTATTTTCCCCTATTAACATGACTCGATTTTGGCAGATACGCGGATCCAACCAAACACACCTGAATAGCAACCAACGTCTCATCGGATAGTTCGAAGCAAATAAGTGACGACCAACGTCTCATCGGCTAAGCCGAAGCAAAGTGGCAACCAACGCCTCATCGAATCTATCCGAAGTAATAATGATACACCAAGTGTCTCATCGACTCGAAGTCGAAGTATCCTTGAACCTTTCCAATCCTATGGCATGCCAACTATATCCACTAAGCCCGACTAGTTAATAGGGTATTAGATTACTTCCTCTATTTCAGTCAATTCACATCAATTACACTTTGACCACATTTTCTTACATATTTCTCAATTCAAATTCATATGCACACCAACATTACTCAATTCAATCATACAATTCAATTTCACATGCATATATTTATTCATCAAATAAATCTAATTCACATTCAACTTAAATATCAACATTTACCTCGCATTCAAATTCCATACACATATATTAAAATTAAACATTTAATAATAAATAACTTGAATTATAATAATACAAACCGATAATTTTCTCGAACTATTCCTCGATCACTTTTTCCTTTCCCTTCGTATTCGACACCTCAGTTTCCTTGTTTGCTACGAAAATTAGCATAAGTACAATTAATTAATAACACACATATTTTATATAAAATAATAACTTTTCATGCAACTTTTACTTAAATCCCAAATTTGTCCTAACCATTTTCATCTTCTTCCTTTTTACAATTCACATCATTTTCTTATTCAATTTCCATCAAAACTTCAATATAACCATCAAATTTTCATTATTTTACCATAATTTCAAACTTCTTTAAATTTAGCCCATAAACTCAAAACTTATAGCCTAGTTTACAATTTAGTCCTCTAATCAATTCTAATTAACAATTCTATCAATTTTGATCCCTAATTTCATCATTTATTCAACATAAACCCTACTCAAAGGTCTATCAACTTTCAATATTTCCACACAAATTCAAGAGTACTTTACTGTAAGACTCCAAAAACATCAATAGCACAAAGAAAGGGACTTAATTGACTTACCAATTTAACTTCCAAGCTTTCAAACCCTAATTTCTCCTTTTTATTTTCTTTTCTTCTTACTTTCCCCAATTTTCGTGACTTTCTCTGTAACTTTTCTATTCTATTTTTTATGATTTGTTTATTATTACTTTCATTTACTAAATTAATAATTAATAAAATATCTAATTAATACAAATAAAATACTATATGTGTATTCATACACACATGTACACATGTATTAATCCCATACCATACATTTGTCATTATCTCAATTAATAGATAATAATAATAATAATAATAATAATAATAATAATAATAATAATAATAATAATAATAATAATAATAGTAAGTAAATATCTTTTACTTAATAAATAAGTAAATATATATATATATTATACATTTGTACTAATAATTTAAATACACATGTACTCATTCTCTAGCATACACATGTCACTAATTTGGTTTAATTACTAATTTAATCCTTTATCCCTTTCTCTATTCTATGATTAAGCTTTTATGCTTTACTCAATTTAGTCCTTTCTACTAATTACTTCTAATAAAAATAACTTCAGCTAATTAAAATCTAATTCAACCCATAACTAACTTCGTAAATATTTTTAATAAATATTTACGGACTTGTTTTCCTAAGACGGAGGCCCTAAATTTACTTTTTCGGTGCCCGTGAAATATGGATCGTTACATTTCTCCCCCTTAAATAAATTTCGTCCTCAAAATTTACCTGAGAATAGATGGTGGTACTGAGCTCTCATGGTTTCTTCCGGTTCCCAAGTCGCTTCTTCCACCTTATGACTTTTCCATAGCATTTTCACTAGAGGAACCCTTTTATTTCTTAATTCTTTTATCTCTCGTGCTAGAATCTCAACTGGTTCTTCTTCATAAGTCAAATCCGGTTGAATCTCAATATCTTCAATAGAAATGACATGAGAAGGATCTGATCTATATTTGCATAGCATTGAAACATGGAAAACATCGTGTATCTTTTGTAATTTCGGAGGTAAAGCTAATCGATAAGCAACTGGTCCAATTCTTTCTACAATTTCATATGGCCCAATGTAACGAGGGCTCAATTTACCTTTCCGACCAAATCTCAACGCTTTCTTCCACGGAGAAACTTTAAGAAATACTTTATCCCTAACTGAATACTCAATGTCCCGTCGTTTCAAATCAATGTAGGACTTTTGTCTATCAAATGTAGCTTTTAATCTTTCTTGTATTTTCTTGACTGTCTCTTCTGTTTCTTGAATCAATTCCGGTCCAATCACTTTTCTTTCATTCAATTTTGTCCAACACACAGGTGATCTACATCTTCGTCCATACAATGCTTCATACTGAGCCATCTGAATACTTGATTGGAAACTATTATTATACACAAATTCAGCTAAAGGTAAATAACGTTCCCAACCTGATTCAAAATCAATGATACAAGCCCGAAGCATATCTTCTAATATTTGAATTACCCGTTCGGATTGTCCGTCAGTCTGCAGATGAAATGCTGTGCTGAAATTAAGCCGTGTGCCTAGTGACTTATATAACTGTCTCTAAAATCTTAATGTCAATCAAGGATCTCGATCTGAGATTATAGATATTGGAATACCATGCAATCTAAAAATTTCTCAAATATACACTTCTGCAAGCTTCTGCAATGACCAATCTATTTTGACTGCTATAAAATGCGCTGACTTAGTAAGTCGATCAACTATTACCCAAATAGCATTCTTTTTGCTCGCCGACAGTGGCAATCCCATAATAAAATCCATTGTGATACGATCCCATTTCCACTCAGGAATACTTATCGGCTGAAGCAATCCAGTAGGAACCTGATGTTCTGCCTTTACTTGCTGACATGTAAGACATTTACCAACATATTCAACTATATCTCTTTTCATTCCGGGCCACCAATATAGATTTCGTAGATCACGATACATCATTGTGCCTCCTGGGTGTAAAGCAAATGAACCATCATGTGCCTCTCGGAGTATTAACTCTTTCAATTCAGATTTAGCGGGAACACAAACTCGATCTCGGCACCTTAAGCATCCATGTGCATCAACGCTAAAATTTTTTACCGTACTAGTCTGTATCATCTTTCTTTTCTACAACAATTTGTCGTCTTTCAATTGAGCTAATTTAGTTTGGTCGAACATCACTGGTTTTACTTTCAATTCAGCTATCAAACTCCTATCATCACAGATACTGAACTGTGCAAACATTGCTCTCAAATCCATTACGGCTTTTCTACTCAAAGCGTCAGCCACTACATTAGCTTTTCCTGGATGATTATCTATGACACAATCATAATCTTTTAAAAGCTCGATCCACCGTCTCTGTCGCAAATTCAAATTTTTTTGGGAGAGAAAATATTTCAAACTTTTATGATCCGTATAAATATAGCATTTTTCACCGTATAAGTAGTGTCTCCAAATCTTCAAGGCAAAAATCACTGCTGCTAGCTCCAAATCATGAGTTGGATAGTTACGCTCATATGGTTTCAACTAACGAGATGCATAAGCTATTATTTTCCCCTCTTGCATCATTACACAGCTTAAACCACTTAATAAAGCATCACTATATATAATAAAATCATTTCCTAATTCTGGTAACGTCAAAATTGTTGCCTCTGTCAACATTTGCTTCAACTTTTCAAAACTTTCTTAACACTGATCATCCCATACAAATGGCACATTCTTTTGTAGCAGTTTGGTCATCGGTAGAGCTATCTTCGATAATCCATTTACAAATCTTCTATAATACCCAACTAAACCAAGAAAACTACATGCCTCTGATACGTTTCTTGGCAGTTTCCACTGCACAATGGCTTCAATCTTCTTTGGATCAACTCGGATTCCATCTGCAGATACTACATGACCCAGGAATAAAACCTCTGACAACCAAAATTCACATTTGTTGAGCTTTCCATACAATTGTTTTTCCCGTAATATCTGTAGTGCAATCCTGAGATGTTGATTATGCTCTGAATTTGATTTCGAATAAACTAGTATATCATCAATAAAAACTACTACAAACCAGTCTAAATATGGTTGAAAGATACGATTCATGAGATCTATAAAATCAGCTAGAGCATTTGTCAACCTGAATGGCATTACTAAGAACTCATAGTGACCATACCTTGTATGGAAGGCTGTCTTTTGAGCGTCGCTTTCTTTTACTTTCAACTGGTAGTAGCCTAATCTTAAGTCAATCTTCGAAAATACAAAACTCCTCTCAACTGATCAAACAAATCATCAATGTGAGGAAGTGGATACTTGTTCTTGATTGTTACTTTATTCAACTGTCTATAGTCAATGCAGAGTCGCATCGAGCCATCTTTCTTCTTAACAAATAACACTGAAGCTCCCCACGGTGATATGCTCGGTTGAATAAAACCAGGGTCTAATAAGCCTTAGAACTGTATCTTCAGCTCTTTTAACTCTTTATGTGACATCCGGTAAGGAGGTATAGAGATTGGAGCTATGCCAGGATAAACCTCAATAGCGAACTTGACCTCCCTATCTGGCGGTGAACCCGGTAATTCTTTAGGAAATACATCAAGAAACTCACAAATTGTCTGAATTTTACCACACTGGCTTCCAATTGAATCTGAATTAATAACATATGCCAAATGTGCTGAACAACCCTGCTGAAGTAACTTACTAGCCTTTATTACTGAAATAATTCGTGCTGGCCCACTAGTATGAATACCATTTACTTTAACCCGACTTTCACTCACTGTCTGAATGCTGAATCTCTTTTTATAGCTATCCAAGATCACTTCATATTCAGATAACCAATCCATTCCCAATATTATATCAAAATCCCCAAATGGCATAATTAACAAGTCAACTGGAAAAGTTTTATTCTGTATAATCAACGAGCATCTTGGACAGACCTGGTTCACTAACACTGTTTGCCCCAACGGACTCGACACCTCAATAAGCACTTTAGATATTTTGAATTTTAATTTTCCCGATTCAACTAATTTTGAATTAATATAGGAATGTGAAGATCCAGGATTAATTAAAGCATGAACAGGCTCAAAATATAATAGAAATATACCTGTTACCACATCATGAGCATCACCTTCTTCTCGGGTTCTGACCACATATGTTCTAGCCGGCCCCCTAGCTTCAGACTGCTGGGTCACTATGTCATTCCCTCTTCTAGTACCTCCTCCTCTAGATATTGATCCACCTCTACCCGATCCTCTGCCTCTAGCAATAGAGACCGATCTCTATGATGTCACAGGTGTAGCACTATCATTCTTCGGGCAATTTTTAATATAATGATCTGTAGATCCATATTTAAAACATCATCTGGTCAATCTCCAGCATTCACCTCTGTGCTTTTTCCCACAATGTTCACAATCTGGAATATTAACATCTCGGGACGGATCTCTTACATTACAGATGGATACTGTAGTTTGTTTCCCCTGACTCTTTTCTCTTTTATCTGATCTAAAACTGGGTCTCCATCCACTTCAGGAATCCCTAGATCTTTTAGGTAAAGGGTTTGAACTTGTAGTTCCCATACGTTTCCCAACCAATTTAGAAGTTTCAAACTTTTTGTCAAATCCTAAGACTTGCTCTACCATCTTTGCCCACTCAATCAAATCAACAAATTCAGTGATACGTTGAGATACCAACTGTAATTTGATCTCATTTTGCAGACCCCGTAAAAATCTCTTACAACTGTCAAGTTCAGTTGGAATAAACTCTGAGGCGTATCTACTGAGTCTCAAGAATTCCTTTTCATAATCTATTATTAACATGTCACCCTGTTTCAATGTCAAAAACTCTTGTTTCTTGTCTTCGATATACATTTCTCCGATATATTTCTTTTGAAACTCTTTCTGAAATAGATCGCAAGTTATCTGATTCTCTAGTAAATGTCGAACTACTGATTCCCACCATACATAAGCCTCCCCTTGCAGTAATGATACAACACATAACAAATTTTCCTGAGGGGTGCATTCTAGTTGTTGCTATACTCTCTTGGTCGACTCCATCCAATTTTTAGCTATGGACAGATCAACTCCTTTCAGACCTGAGAATTCTGTGGCACCATATTTTTTTAGTTCCTTAATTGGGCCCCGTTATGGAACAGATACAGTCGTAGTAGTAGGTATAGACTCCACTGCTTATTGAAGAGCATCAGCTAATATTTTTACTAATTCAGATTCATTTCTACCTTTTTCATCTCTTTCTACATTAGGGGGTTGGTTTCTAACTGGATTTACACTGGGAGTAGCTAACTCTATTTCATCTAAATCATATGATTCTTCATCCCCAGTGAACATTTCTTCATTTATATCATCAAGGTGTTCATCAGACATATTTAATCTATGAAATAAAAACAAACAAATAGGTCAGCATCCAAAAATCCCGACTTAGTTTTGACTTGACTGTGGCATTTACTTCTACACTCTCTTACGAGCTTGATTTAGTCCGAGAGTTGGCTAATCCTGATAGCTCTTATACCAAAAAAAATGTAACACCCCTTAACCTCAACCCGTCATCGGAACAGGGTTACGAGGCGTTACCAAAATTAAACACCAATAACAAACAACACCGAGTCATTAATCTATATTTCAATTTAAAATTTCTTAAATTCCACCTTTAAGTCCCTAATATGGACCTATGAGGCCCAAAATATACTTAGAAAGTGTTTTGGGATTAAACCAGAACTTTGGAAACTTTTCCTTGAGAATAGGGGCACACGGCCGTGTGGCCTAGGACATGCCCGTGTGGCCTGGAACATGCCGTGTGGCCTGCCCGTGGTCAGATTTGACTTACTCACATGACTGTAGGACTATCCTGTGGGCAAGTCTGACTTTGCCACACGGCCTGGGCATACGCCCATGTGACTTGTACTTGTGAAAACATGATTTTCCTCCATTTTAAAGCTATTTTCACATACTAAACACACCTAATTCATGCCCAAAAAATTTACTTATAAATATTGATCAAATAACATTCATCAAACCCTTCAAACTTAGCAAATTTTCATTCATTCATTTCATTACCTCTTAAGGATTATGCACCATATTTACATTCAAAATATAAAACATTTACAAGTGACAAACACTAAACCTAGTACATGCCACATTTCTAAAAGATAAATGCATCACCAAAATTGAGCTGAGGTCGGGATTGACTCGGATGCTTGATTGAACTTCAACTTTACCTAACCTGACCACGGGAAACAACCGTACGCTGAGTATTGAAAATACTTAGTGGTATTATCATAATTCAAATTATAACAACAATAAAATATCATAACATACATAGATAATTAGCAAATCATACATACAAGTCATATATATAAATTCATACCAAACTATCATATTTCCATTATCTCATTTGCAATGATAAATCCAATAACTCATCAATGAGATTTCAAATAACTCATGAACCTTTGATTCATCTCTCAACCACATATAATTATTCAATTTACATTTCAAATATAAATACTTCATGAACCTTTGGTTCATGCCCTCAATCTCTTTACAAATTTCATTTCACATTCCATCTTACAATATCACTTTCTCATTTCATTTGATAGCTCAATTAATCAAATTCATTTGATTTTATTATTTCACTTATTTTCCCCTATTATCATGACTCGGACTTTGGCGGATACACGGATCCAACCAAACACACCTGAATGGCGACCAACATCTAATCGGATAGTTCGAAGCAAATAAGTGACGACCAACGTCTCATCGGCTAAGCCGAAGCAAAGTGGCAACCAACGCTTCATCGAATCTATTTAAAGTAATAATGACACACCAAGTGTCTCATCGACTCGAAGTCAAAGTATCCCTGAACCTTTCCAATCCTATGGCATGCCAACTATATCCACTAAGCCTGACTAGTTAATAGGGTATTAGATTACTTCCTCTATTTCAGTCAATTCACATCAATTGTACTTTGACCACATTTTCTCACATATTTCTCAATTCAAATTCATATGCATACCAACATTACTCAATTCAATCATACAATTCAATTTCACATACATATATTTATTCATCAAATAAATCTAATTCACATTCAACTTAAATATCAATATTTACCTCACATTCAAATTCCATACACATATATTAAAATTAAACATTTAATAAGAAATAACTTGAATTATAATAATACAAACCGATATTTTTCTCGAACTATTCCTCGATCACTTTTTCCTTTCCCTTCGTATTCGACATCTTGATTTCCTTATTTGCTACGAAAATTAGCATAAGTACAAATAATTAATGACACACATATTTTATATAAAATAATAATTTTTCATGCAACTTTTACCTAAGTCCCAAATTTGTCCTAACCATTTTCATCTTCTTCCTTTTTACAATTCACATCATTTTCTTATTCAATTTCCATCAAAACTTTAATATAACTATCAAATTTTCATTATTTTACCATAATTTCAAACTTCTTTCAATTTAGCCCATAAACTCAAAACTTATAGCCTAGTTTACAATTTAGTCCTCTAATCAATTCTAATTAACAATTCTATCAATTTTGATCCCTAATTTCATCATTTATTCAACTTAAACCCTACTCAAAAGTCTATCAACTTTCAATATTTCCACACAAATTCAAAAGTACTTTACTCTAAGACTCCAAAAACATCAAAATCACAAAGAAAGTGACTTAATTGACTTACCAATTTAACTTCCAAGCTTTCAAACCCTAATTTCTCCTTTTTCTTTTCTTTTCTTCTTTCTTTTCCCAATTTTCGTGACTTTCTCTGTAACTTTTCTATTCTATTTTTTTTTATGATTTGTTTATTATTACTTTCATTTACTAAGTTAATAATTAATAAAATATCTAATTAATACAAATAAAAATACTACATGTGTATTCATACACACATGTACACATGTATTAATCCCACACCATACATTTGTCATTATCTCAATTAATAGATAATAATAATAATAATAATAATAATAATAATAATAATAATAATAATAATAATTATAATAATTATAATAATAATAATAAGTAAATAATAAATAAGTAAATATATATTATACATTTGTACTAATAATTTAAATACACATGTACTCATTCTCTAGCATATACATGCCACTGATTTGGTTTAATTACTAATTTAATCCTTTATCCCTTTCTCTATTCTATGATTATGCTTTTATGCTCTACTCAATTTAGTCCTTTCTACTAATTACTTCTAATTGAAAATAAATTTACCTAATTAAAATCTAATTCAACCCATAACTAACTTCGTAAATATTTTTAATAAATATTTACGGACTCGTTTTCCTAAGACGGAGGCCCTAAATTCACTTTTTTGGTGCCCGTGAAATATGGGTCGTTACACGTAGAGCCTTATAAGGGACAACATGATTATGTTTGATTAATGTTTATATGATAATGTGTAACATCCTGAATTTGGGGCCTAGAAGAGTTGGGTTTTGAGTCTGGGATTCGAATAGAAGAAAACCTGAATAATTAGGAAGTTTTAAATATTATCGTTTCGAAAAAAATTTATTTTATTAAATTACCACTAGAAAATTTTTACTGTATTTATTATTACGGATATTTTAAATTTTTATGAAATTTTAATTAGTATTATGAGATAAAATTATTATTATTAGAAAAATATTACTGTATGTATGTTTGAAAATTTTTATGAAAATTATTATTATTTACTGTATTATTGATATTTGAAATTTTATTATTAGATATATTTATAAAATTATTATTATTGGAAAGGAAAAAAAATATTAGTTGTAACATACGATTTTCGGATTTTTTTGGGTTTTGGGATTTTAGTAAATCTTGAAATTTTCATGTTCTAAATATTGGAATTATGTTTAAATGTGTTAGTAGACCTTTAGAAGGCCCAAGACTAAGCTAAACACGGTAAAATATCAAGGTGGGATTTTAAAGTGAATAGGAGATTTGGTTAAGTGGGCTTTTAAGAAGAACTGCGTAAGTTATGACACAAATAAGGCCTTGGTAAAGTGGCAAGGTGACGCCACTAAGTTCCTAAAAAAGTGGCGCCTGGGAAGGAATTGGAGGTCCAGGGTTCAAGTTGTAAGGTAGGCATATTGTTTTTCTTTTAATTTTTAGGCATGTACTAGGCATGTGATCACACAAGTAAATTTCGACAAGGGCCTTAGAGAGATGGGCCGATTGCTCTAATTTAATATTAGGGTTAGGTTCTTTTCTTTTCTATCTTGGAGAATTAGGGTTAGCCACCTAAAAGCTTTCTTTCATCTTTTCGAATTCTCACAAAAGCCGAAAACACAAGTCTATTTCTCATTGTGCCGAATTTTCTTCTTCTCTTTTCCTCCATGTTTTCTCTTCCTTTATGCTTCTCCTTCTAGCCAAACCTTCGACCATCTTATTCACCTTCTTTGTCGATCCCATCTTCCATTAAACCTTCATCACCAATCACCATTAAAAGGAAATCTCGAAAACTCACTACTTGTGCCGATTTCTCCAAAGCCAAATCCTTCAAGATTTTTGTTCCTTGTGATCAACATTCATCTTCTCTAAACCCTTAATATCCGTCGGCAACGTTACTCCAAGGTTATAGCCTCAAACCATCATCTTCTTCATCACCTAAAAGCCAAATACCATAGATTTAGGGACTTATAGCGAAACTTCAGATCTTCTAGATTCGAGTTCTACCATCGTTTAGAGGATAAATCGCATCGATCTGCGTAGAAATCAAAGAGGAACAAGTGGTAAGTGCTCATCACTTCAGATCTAGTCTTATTTTACAACTTCGAAAAGCCAAATCCCTAAAATCTAGGGAGGTCACGATTTGGGCATATGGCCTTAAGGGATTGTAACTGATGTTTTCTTTCGGTGACTAGAGTCTTATTAAGCGTTGAATTAAAGGCGTGGTTCATTGGAGTAATCAGATTCGAGCTAGCTATCGATTTTGGCAAAAGGTAAGGTTTCAAGGCTTTTTGGGATATGGTTCGATCATGGATAAGTAAGTTTTGGGGTTTAATGATTATGGTTTGTAAATAAGAACTGTGCTAATAAATTGTAGGACATCGAAGGGATCTCGAAGCGATCGTCGCAAATCGTGTGTGTCTAACACCCTTCTTTAGTTCAATTAAGAAAAGCCGAAATGTCAAATTCGCATTTCATGGTCATGTGGGTATGCGAATGCTCTCAAGTCATAGAGTAATTGTTAGATCTGGCTCCGCAAGGTGGTAAGCATGTTCGCATGACGTTTTAGCGTATTTCGGAAAAAGGGGCTTGATGGGCCAAAACTGGGCCCAATGGGCTTACTGGACCAATATGGGTAAGAGATGGGCAAATTAGCACGTTAGGTAGATGGTGGAATCAAATTGCATAAAACCGATAAAAATTACTGAATTAGCTTGTGCAGAGCGTAGATCACGAAATTACCCCTAAAGAGCAAAATTACCAAATTACCCTAAAGAGCAAAATTACCGATATACCCTAGGGTTTTAAATTGGTGAATCGCTTGATTAATTACTACCGTATTTTGTATGATATGCATTTATTAATATCTGCTGCATGGGATTGGGGTATTAATGGAGGAAGTATTGAAAGTGGTTCATCCACGTCTTGGAGGCTTTGCCTCAATCGATCGAAATTTGAGTGCGTTCTTTTAAGCTGTGGTGTGTGTAATTTGGGTGGGTTGAGATATTCCCACATGGTGTGTAGGGTTGGTACAGGCGCAAGTAGCGGTTGGTGGGTTGAGTAGTCTCCCGGATGGGCTTGCATTCATTATTACCGTTGTTACTCATATTATCGAACGGGCCTATGGGCCACACTGTTATGTAAAAAGGGCTAAGGCCTTGCTCATGATTCGGAAAGGGCTTCGCCATCTGTATCTTTTATCTGAATAGGGCTTAGGCCCAATGGGCTCGAGCTGAATTGGGCTTTGGATGGGTTTCAGATACACCGAGTTTTCCCAAACTCACCCCTTCCTCTTCCATCCTTGCAGTGAGCCCTAGAATTGGTGGACTTGGAGTCAAGCGAGATTCAGAGTGGCCATGAAGATTGATTGCGGTTTTAAATAAGTTTAACCTTTAATTTGGATTATTTTATTTTTATTATGCTTAAAGTTGTAATAAGGCCGCTCTTTTAATTACTTTTATTTTGGGGATTATTAAACCGGTTAGCACTAGGGTTCGTTTTATAAAATCTACTTGCTTTTAAAAGATCACGATGACGCATAAAGTTTCCATAAGTAAATGTTTTCCCAAGAAAAATAAATAATTTAAGCAAACGTTTTGCAACCTTAATCATTTTCTTAAGATGGTCATAATCAAACGGTTTTTTCAAAATTATACGAGATGTTAGAGTGTGGCAATGGCGGTGTGCATGTCTAGGATTGGATCCAAGAGAGCTTGGTACTTAAGCGGTCGACGGACTCACCTCCTCTTCTTCCCGGTTTCCTACAGTGCGCAGCTTCCATTCACTTTAACTTACTTTTAAAAGTGTCTTTTACAACACCAACTCAGCTTTTCCAAACTAAGTGTTTTGAACGCATCAATGTGGCGCATCAGATCTGGTCATAACATTCAGGCCTGGTTTGGGGTGTTACATAATGTGTTCATGAATGAGAAATGTATGTTATATGTTGTAATTGATCAGTAATGCCTCGTAGCCTTATTCCGGCTACGGATACGGGTTAAGGGTGTTACATTTGGTGGTCTTAGAGCTACGGTTTAGTCGATTTTAGGACTAACGTAGCCTGTGTGAGAGTCTAGCTATACATGCCATATATAAACTGTGATAGTATGATGACTCCTGATAGTTTAAATTGTGTTTTTATTTAGTAATGGATCCCAATCGAGCTACAGCTGATGAGATTGTGAGTAATGCGCCTACTCTCGCGCAAGGGACAACGCCATCCGATTCTAGACCTATGACGGGTAGTCAGGGAGGAGAGGCTAAAGAAGCCTTCTTCTAAATGATGAATAAGTGGTTCACTCATTATATTTGTATGAACCCGACTGCTCAACAACTTACACCTCCTCCTAATTCCCAACCCGTACCTGTAGCTCTTCAAGAAGTCGAGTTATTAAGATTGAATAAGCCTCCTATTGACAAGATCCGTAAACACGGGGCTGAAGAGTTCAGAGCTAACATTGATGATGGCCCTGAGAGACTCGAGTTTTGGCTTGAAAATACAATCCGAGTGTTTGATGAACTTTCTTGCACGCCAGCTGAATGTTTAAAGTGTGCTATATCCTTTTTAAGAGATACCGAGTATCAGTGGTGGAATACGTTAGTCTCGGTAGTGCCACGGGAAAGTGTTACCTAAGAATTCATTCAGACTAAATTCTAAAAGAAATACAATTAGTCAATAGTTTCTAGATAAAAAAACATAAAGAGTTTTTAGAATTGAAACAAGGCCGCATGACTGTAACCAAGTACGTGAGGGAATTTGTACGGTTGAGTAAGTACGCTCGTGAGTATGTATCTACTGAAGAAATTATGTGCAAGCGGTTTGTTGATGGGCTGAATGAAGATATTAAACTTCTGGTTGAAATTTTAGATTGAAATAAATTTGTTGTGCTTGTTAAACGAGCTTGCAAAGCTGAAGACTTTAGTCAAGAAAAGAAGAAAGTTAAATTAGAAGCTAGAGATATAAGAAAGAGATCAATGAGTAAACCTTATCGATCCTCGTCGAAAACCTTATCAATCTTTGTCGAATAAATTCAGAGATTATTTTAGCCGATCAGCAGCTTCAGTAGGATATGCTAATAGAGATCGTGTGATAAACTGTAAATTATACATATTTTTACCCCATGTTTAATGCATTTTATGGATGATTTCTCATTAGAATTAGTGAATTCGATGCTCTTAATGCTTTAATTTCATGTTTTATACTTAGGAGAGTATAGGAGAGCGAAAGGAACGAGGAACGGGCCAAAAATAGAGAAAATTGGCCAAAATACGAAATCAACACGGCGTGGACATCCCCACACGGGTAGACCACATGGGCAGAGTAGACGGCTGTGTCCATCTGGCAGAATTGGAGCACGACTCATACGGGCACAGCATACGCCCGTGCCAATCTAACAGGCTCGAACACGGCCTGAACTAATCACACACGGGCGTGTCCTTGCCGAGCCCAAGTTAAGTCCAATTCGAAAAAGGCCACTTTTGAGGGTTTCTAGGCATTCCAAAGCCTATAAATACGCACTAGAAAAGGAGGAAAAGGGAGACGGAGAATAGGGATTAAGGAATTACTCCAAGAAAGCCGATTGATCCATCTCGGAAGCCGGATTCATCATCAAGACTAAAGATCTCTCCTCAATTTCCCTTCAGGAGTTTTGGGTTTTCTTTATCTTTTGTATTCTTTATTCTTTTGAGATGCTTTCCTATTTAGTTATGAACTAAACCCCTAAATACCTAAGGGGAATGAAACCTAAGATGAATCTTGTTATTATTTTTTTAATCGTATGATAAATATTTAACTTGTTCTTAATTATGTGTTCTTAATTCTTGTTTTGATATCCCATGATACTAATTCAAGACACGCTCTTATTCAGAGGAGGAATAGACCCTGTCTAAGAGTACATTTCTCATAATTAAGCGGAGTTGATTGCGCGCCTAGAAATAGGGTGACAAGATTTTGCTGGATTAGGGTGAAACCTAATAAGGGGATCCATAAATCGAGTTAATGCAACCCAAGAGTGTTAATTAGAGAAAAGTCTCGGTTATTCAATCTAGGGATTAGATGTTATTAGTCTTGAATAGGGATAATAACATAACTTAGGGATCTCTACGGAACAAGTTAAATGAATAAATCGTCCGGTTCAGAGCCAAAATAACAAGTAAAGTCTGGGTGGATTTTTCCTTAGGTATTGTCTCAAGTCAATAGATTTTCCCAAAAGCAGTTCCCCAATTCTTTTCCCTATGCTTTCTTAGTTTTAATAATTAGTTAATTAAAACAAACCCTTTTATTCCTAGGCTAGATAATAAAGAGATAGTTATTACTAGTACTTTTGGTTCCCTTGGGTACGATATTCCGTCTTGCCATTACTATAGTATTGTTCGATAGGTGCGCTTGCCTTTTCGTCTTGATAGTAGTTAGTTTAGGTTTGATCTTTATAAACATTTATTACTTGTTACGAATCACTGCGATCAAGTTTTTGGCGCCACTACCGGGGAACTGAAATATTAGGAACACTAAATTTTTATTACTTTAGCCATTTTTTTTCTTGCAAATTTTATTTTATTTTATTATTTATTAATTTATTTTTTTTTCTCTTGGTAGGTTTTTATCATTTATAACTTGAAGAAACCTGTCAGGACCATTACTTTTTGACGAAGAAATCGATCGTACAATTCGCAAAAATCAAAGAGAAATAAGGCGCAGCTTAAGATACACAGAGAACGAGCAAGTAGATGATACTCAACCTCCAACCGACGAGATGGCTGAAAACCAAGACAATCAGCTACCTCCTGCAATTGCAGCTAATCAAAATCCTGCTCCACGTACTATGTATGACTATGCTAAACCCTCTTTAACAAGAACTGGATCAAGTATAGTTAGACCTGCTATTGCTGCGAATAATTTTGGATTAAAACCTAACACTATACAGATGATACAACAGTTTGTTCAGTTTGATAGTTTGCTGATGAAGATCCCAACGCTCATTTAGCAAATTTCCTGGAATTTTGCGATACATTCAAAATCAATGGCGTTTCTGATGATACCATCCGTCTTCGGTTATTTCCCTTCTCACTGCGAAACAAAGCTAAATAGTGGTTAAACTTGTTACCACGAGGGTCTATCACTACTTGGGAGCAAATGACCGAGAAATTTTTACTAAAATATTTTTCACCGACTAAAATGGCTAAATTACACAATGATATCTCTTCTTTTGTGCAGATGGACTTAGAAACACTTTACAATGCATGGAAGAGATATAAGGATCTATTGAGAAGGTGCCCTTACCATGGGTTACCTTTATGGCTGCAAGTTCAAACATTCTACAATGGTGTGAATCCCTCAACATGACAAATGATTGACGCTGTTGCTGGCGGAACTATCAACAATAAAACACCAGAAGATGCCTACGAATTCATAAAGGAGATGTCACTGAACAACTATCAGTGGTACATCCAGTAATGAGGTGTGACTCAAGTGGAGGAGGTGTGCATACAGAATAGCAATCCTTCAATCCTACAACTGAAGAAGAACAAGTAAACTATATGGGTAACAATAACTTCCGATCTCAAAATAACCCATACAATAATACTTATAATGTAGGTTGGAGGAACCACCCAAATTTCTCCTAGGGTGGTCAAGGGAATCAAAAGCCACAAAATCCTCAGGGTTTTCAACAACCACCTTATCAACAAGAGAAGAAGCCGAACCTTGAAGAGATGCTCTCTAAATTCATCTTGGTGTCAGAAACCTGTTTTTAAAATACCGAGACTGCACTTACGAATCAACAAGCATCGATCCAAGGACTTGAAACTCAGATAGGCCCGCTGTCCAAACTAATCTCCGAAAGACCACAAGGTAGCCTACCAAGTAAAACAAAACCTAATCCGAGGGAACTCCTCAATGCAATTAGTACCCAAGATAAGGAAGAATTCATTGCACCTGAGCCAGAATTACAGCAAAACAATGCGATAAACAACGGACAAAAAGAGTTAAACAATAATGATACCAAACAGGTAAGTACGAATCATGAACCTTGTATGCCATATCCTAAAGCAATGACGAAAGACAAAACAGAAGAACAATTCAGTAAGTTGGTCAAACTCTTAAAGAAATTACATATTAACTTACCCTTTATTGAAGTTCTTTCGCAGATGCCCACTCAGCAAAATTCTTAAAGGAACTTCTGAGCAATAAAAGGAAATTATACGCTACATCACATGTGGAACTCAATGCAGTCTGCTCAGCTATCCTAAAGAATGAGCTACCTAACAAATTGAAAGATCCAGGGAGATTTACAATTCCTTGCTTAATTGGTAGTCTATCTGTGAATAATGCTTTAGCTGATCTAGGGGCAAGTATAAATGTTATGCCATATAAGATGTTTAAACGACTAGGTCTCGGTAAACCCAAACAAACTAGGATGAGCATACAATTGGCTGACAAAACAGTTAGATTTCCTAAGGGTATTATTGAAGATGTTCTCGTTAAAATTGATAAATTTATTTACCAGTAGACTTCGTTGTCTTAGATATGGATGAGGATAACGAGGTACCTTTAATTTTAGGACGACCATTTTTAGCAACTACCAGAACCATTATTAATGTAGGCATAGGAGAGCTAACACTTCGTGCAGGTGACGATGTAGTAACACTCCAAGCACGCGACTCAATCAAAACCCCTAAGACTCAGGATAATGCTATAAAACTTGTCGATGATAAAGCTAACATTCGATCGTCCTTGCAGGAACTTCTTCGAACCAAGACAACAGAGACAATGCACTACTATCATGAAGAGAAAAAAGACGTCCATGAAGAACGAAAACTACGGATCGAGGAGCTAGACGAACGGCGAGAACACAAACTGAGAACACATGATAAACTGAAACTATGCAAAAATAAGCCCGATGCCTCTTCTAATTAACTTAAGGTCGGCGATACAGTCTTACTAGATGCCATTGATCCTCACATTGTCACTACCACACCAAATAAGGAAATCCCTCTGACGGTACTTTGTATTTTTCCATTCGGTACAGTGGAGGTAAGTCATCTCAAGTTCGGCACTGTTAAGGTAAACAACACCTGTTTAAAACCTTATTTTAAAATTGACAACAGGAATAAGGAGTATGAACTCCTTGAACCACCATGATCGTTCAACGGAGAGGTTAGTCGAGCTTAGACTATAAATAAGCGCTTTTCGGGAGGCAACCCGAGCACTAACAATATTAATTTCTTTCAATTTTGGTATTTAACTCCTAACTTAAATCTTGAATACAGGTGTTTCCACAGAGACACGGCCAATCACACGGGCGTGCTCAAGGCCGTGTGAAAATAGGAAAAAGATTTTCCCAACACGGGCCATGATAAAACGCCACGGCCGTGTGACATGGCCGTGGTCGAATCTGCCAAATAAACATAGGCGTTAGACACGCCCGTGCTAGCACCCATGGACAAACACTGTTCTAATGACACAAGCGTGTGAAAACCTACACGACCGTGGGAGAAGCACACCACGCCAGACACGACCGTGTGACACGATCGCATAACAACACGGCCTATACACACGGGAGTGCGAGAAGACTGTGTAGCGACATCTTCATTCGCGACAAACACAGCCGAGCCACAGAACACAGGGGCGTATGCTCCGACCGTGCCACTTGAAAAACTAGAATAATTATCTTATTTTATTTTTCTTTTATTTTTAAGATTCGTTCATTTTTAGGATTCATTTGTTTTCCTTTTAATAAGAAAAAAAAAACAAAATGGCTTACCTTTAGAGACCAGCTTGCCATCCAAAGTATCTCCAATACTCGATCTCGCCAATCCAAGGATATCATCATTTCATCATACAGGAAGTTTCACTTCTCTCCATCTCTTATTTTTTCTCTAATATCTATCTTTGTACATTGAGGGCAATATACATCTTAATTGTGGGGGAATGTTTATTAATGATTGCCTTGTCCTCTTGAAAAAGTTCTCATATCATAATTAGGATAAATTTTGATTAGTTTATGATTTTGATTGATATATCTTGAATTAAAACATAGGGATTTATGCGTTGATTGTTTAAACTTTCAGACATTAGAGAATCAAGCATGATAAGTTGATTTTTAAGAAATTAAAATTATAGGTTGTTTCCCCAAGTCTAGATATTACTTTGAATTAGAATTCACGAGTCTAAACATCAAAAAGCCATAATTTTTGTGAGATTTTTTAGCCTTGTGAGCATCTATTCATTCTTTCATGCTCACTTTTATTATTGCTTTGAGTGCGTCAGTATTGAACTGTTATTCTATAACTTGCTTAATTATACATGTCGAGACCACACCGTTTGATTTGATATGTCAAAATGATTAAGGCACTTAGGATTAACCCACTCATTCCATGAAAAGCCTACCTCCACGATTAACCCCTAGTAAACCCCCTTGAGCCTAACAAGTCATTCCTTGTATTACCCTTAATATTAACCATTAACCCATTATTATTGAAATCCCCTAAATTAATTTGATCCCTATTTTTGTCGATATTTGAGTTGGAAAAGTTGCTTAGCTATGTTTTTCTTCTTTATTTAACTTGTTCTTAACTAAAAAAAAAACTATGTATACATATTAATAATTCAATATTCTGAGAAGAAGCTCTGTTGTATGCAAGTGAAGGTTAACTCTTTTTCTAGTTAGGCAATTTTTTAATTCAATCTCGATTCTAACCCTTCCTTTCAGCTTGTGACCACACCCTCTAACCAAGTTGTACTACAACCCTCTAAAGACCTTTTGATTGATGTATCTTCTTAAATTATAGTGGTGGAGATTTGATTTTCATGCAAGCCTATGGTAATGACTTTTCATTATTGACTATTGAGTGCTTCATTTATTGTCCTTAAACGCCTCGAGTGATTTGAGTGAATATTTAGTGAGGATATGAAACTCTGTGATATTCTGAATCAAAGGCAATTACTTAGATGCGAAGAGGCACTTATGTTTGCATGATTAAATACTCAACTTGGAATGTTTGAAACTTTTATGTTCTTTTAGTTGAACTCTCAATGTATGATTACCTATGGATTATTTTGAGATATTATCGATAAAAATTATAAGTTGAGAAGAATTTATTTTGATTATGAGTTGAGGATTTTGCTTGAGGACAAGCTAATGCTTAAGTGTGGCGGTATTTGATAAACCGTAAATTATACATATTTTTACCCCATGTTTAATGCATTTTATGGATAATTTCTCATTAGAATTAGTGAATTCGATGCTCCTAATGCTTTAATTTCATGTTTTATACTTAAGAGAGTATAGGAGAGCGAAAGGAACGAGAAACGGGCCAAAAACAGAGAAAATGGGCCAAAATACGAAATCAACAGGGCCTGGACATCCCCACACGGGCAGACCACACGATCGTGTCCATCTGGCAGAATTGGAGCACGACTCACACGGGCATAGCACACGCCTGTGCCAATCTAACAGGCTCGAACTCGGCCTGAAGTAATCGCACACGGGCGTGGCCCTACCGAGCCCAAGTTAAGTCCAATTCGAAAAAAGGCCACTTTTGAGGGTTTCTAAGCATTCCAAAGCCTATAAATACGCACTAGAAGAGGAGGAAAAATGAGACAGAGAATAGGTAGTAAGGAATTACTCCAAGGAAGCCGATTGATCCATCTTGAAAGCCGGATTCATCATCAAGACTAAAGATCTCTCCTCAATTTCCCTTCAGGAGTTTTGGGTTTTCTTTATGTTTTGTATTCTTTATTCTTTTGAGATGTTTTCCTATTTAGTTATGAACTAAACCCCTAAATACCTAAGGGGAATGAAACCTAAGACGAATCTTGTTATTATTTTCTGAATCGTATGATAAATATTTAACTTGTTCTTAATTATGTGTTCTTAATTCTTGTTTTGATATCCCATGATACTAAATTCAGGACACACTCTTATTCAGAGGAGGAATAGACTCTGTCTAAGAGTACATTTGTCATAATTAAGCGGAGTTGATTGCGCGCCTAGAAATAGGGTGACAAGATTTTGCCAGATTAGGGTGAAACCTAATAAAGGGATCCATAGATCGAGTTAATGCAACCCTAGAGTGTTAATTAGAGAAAAGTCTCGGTTATTCAATCTAGGGATTAGACGTTATTATTGTTGAATAGGGATAATAACATAACTTAGGGATCTCTACAAAACAAGTTAAATGAATAAATCGTCTGGTTCGGAGCCAGAATAACAAGTAAAGTCTAGGTGGATTTTTCCTTAGGTATTGTCTCAAGTCAATCGATTTTCCCAAAAGCAATTCCCCAATTCTTTTCTCTATGCATTCTTAGTTTTAATAATTAGTTAATTAAAACAAACCCTTTTATTCCTAGGCTAGATAATAAAGAGATAGTTATTACTAGTACTTTTGGTTCCCTTGGGTACGATATCTCGGTCTTGCCATTACTATACTATTATTCGATAGGTGTGCTTGCCTTTTCGTCGTGATAATAGTTAGTTTAGGTTTGATCTTTATAAACATTTATTACTTGTTACGAATCACTACGATCATCGTGAAAAGTAATTCACCAGCTCTAAAGCTCAAACTACATCAGTATGAAGTGTTGGTAATGTGAAAGATGTTAAACCCGAGTGTCAACATTGTGGAAGACGACATTTTGGAGAGTGCTGAATGAAAGCGAATAATAGAGCTTGTTACAGTTGTGGTTCAAGAGATCATTTTATCAGAGATTATCCTGAACTAAATGAAAAAGATAAATCTCAAAATGTAAGATCAAGCAACACAACTACTCGAGGGAGGCTACCAAGAAATATGGGAAATGCAAGAGGTAATCGAGGTACAACGAGAGATTCTATAGCAAGATCTGAGGCTAGAGCACCTGCTAGAGCCTACGCTATTCGCGTTCGCGAAGAAGCGTCATCTCCAGATGTTATCACTGGTGCTTTCACTCTCTATAATACAAATGTGATTGTATTAATAGATCTAGGATCAACTCATTCTTATATATGTATGAATTTAGTATCCAATAAGACTTTAACTGTAGAGTCTACTGAATTTGTGATTAGAGTATAAAACCCTTTAGGCAAGTGCGTTTTGATTGATAAAGTGTGCAAGAATTGTCCATTGATGATTTTGGATTTTTGTTTTTCGGCTGATCTGATGTTGTTTCCATTTGATGAATTTGATATAATTTTGGGTATGGATTGGCTAACGTTACATAATGCTATAGTAAACTGTAAGCGAAAGATGATTGATCTAAGATGTCAGAATAATGAGATTATCCGAATTGAGTAAGATGATTTGAATGATTTACCAACAGTGATTTCTTCGATGTTAGCTCAGAAGTAAGTTAGAAAGGGTTACGAAGCTTATTTTGCTTATGTGCCTGATACGAAAGTAACAGAAACAAAGATCAAATCAGTGTCAGTTGTGTGTAAGTATCCGAATGTGTTTCCTGATGAGTTACCAGGTTTACCACCGATACGAGATGTTGAGTTTGACATTGAGTTAGTGCAGGGAACAACGCCGATATCGATAGCTCCGTACAGAATGGCTCTGATAGAGTTAAAAGAATTGAAAGCCCAGTTGCAAGAATTGACGGATAAAGGTTTTTCTAGACCGAGTTTCTCTCCCTAGGTGCACCAGTATTGTTTGTGAAAAAGAAAGATGACACGATGAGAATGTGTATTGGTTACAGACAGCTAAATAAAGTGACTATAAAGAACAAATGTCCTCTATTGCAGATTGATGATTTGTTTGATCAGTTAAAGTGGGCAATAATGTTTTCGAAAATTGATTTGAGATCGGGTTATTACCAGTTGCGAGTTAAAGACTCTGATATACTAAAGACTGCTTTTAGAACGAGGTACGAGCACTATGAATTTCTTGTTATGCCCTTCGGACTAACGAATGCACCTGCTGTCTTTATAGACTTAATGAATCGGATTTTCAAACCGTACCTAGATCGATTTGTCACTGTGTTCATTGATGACATTTTGATTTACCCTCGTGATGAATCTGAGCGTGAAAAAAATTTAAGAATCATACTACAAACTTTGAGAGATAAACAATTATATGCAAAATTCAGCAAATGTAAGTTTTGGCTACGAGAGGTTAGTTTTCTGGGACATATAGTTTCAGCCGCCGGTATCCGAGTTGACCCGAGTAAGATATATGCGATTATAGATTGGAAGCCTCCAAGAAATGTTTCTGAGGTCTGCAATTTTCTAGGACTCGCCGGCTATTATAAAAGATTTGTGAAAGGCTTTTCAATGATTGCGACTTCGGTGACGAAATTGCTTCAAAAAGATGTTAAGTTCGAGTGGTCAGATAAATGTTAGAAAAGTTTCGATCAGTTGAAAACTTGAAAATTTTACCTTTTTGATTCGTCTAGGATTAGCGCTTCGACTGAGTAGTCATCTCCGTTATCCTCAAGCTCACGTCTACCGAGTGTGGGTTCGCATTGAATAAGAAAATTTTTTACAAAAATTACCAGTAAGGTAATTTTTCAATTTCTTTAAACTTTTAGGTCAAGTTGTAAATTAAAAAATATCTTTAGAAACTTTTTTGAAATAATCTCTTCAGAGAATTTTCTCTCTATAGCTTTTTCTTGGATTCAAGTGTTTGAAAATAATGACCTAAGCTCTCTTTATATAGGAAAGTTTAAAGAGTTTAACTATGATTAAACTTAATCACTTTAATATTAAATTAATATAATATTTATCAAGATAAATATTAGATTAAATTTAATATTAAATCTTATTAAAATAATAGAATGTTTATCTTGTAGATAAACTTTAAATTAAATTTAATATTAATATAATCAATTTAATATTAAATTAATAAAATACTATTAAGATAAATATTAAATTAAATTTAATATTAGAATATTAAAATAATATTATTTTTGAAATAATTAATCTGAAATCAAATTATCTGGTAGAGGCCCAGTAGGAGTGTAACTCTTCCACTACTCAACCACCAATAACAAACTACCACCGACCACCGGGATGTCGCCGTTGTAGCCACCGACACCGTTGTGTCTGGTGATGTACGTGAAACGCCCTTACAGCACCCGAGCCAGTTCGGTTCGAGTCAATGACAACCCGACCAGTCCAGTCTAGCCACCGGTTGGACCGTCAACTTGGTTTCACATATTAGGCCCGATTTGACCAGTTTTGCATCTTGGTCTCAATATTAGGCTTCCAGACCCAATTTATGATATTAGGTCTAATTTTCAAGTTCAAGTACCTGTAAGGCCAATTGTTTGACTTGAAAATTAACTTCCAAAAATATAATATATATTTTAATTGATTTTTATTAATTTAATTTTACTTGATCAAAAGTAATTTTTTCAAAAATCACTTAGATTTTCCAAATTAAATTTTCATGAAAATTCTTTAATTAAATTCTTTAGTTGAACAATTCTCACGACCACCTAATTTAATTGTACATTGAATACATCGGCTCAATTAAATTATTCTCAAACTCGTAGAATTTTCTTCTAATTTAAATTCAGTTCGATCGAGTTTTTGTTGAGGTAGCGTAGAAACTAATCGGACACATACAATTGGCTCTAGTGATTGTAATTTTGTCTAGAATGATCATTCTGATAATTCGCAATTACTTAATTGTTTAGTCAATCTACAAGACATACCATGATTACAAACTCCTTATTGTATACTCTTTACGAAAGCAATTCATCCAACTGCTTTGTCCAATGACCTCGTCATGCTTGTGTTACCTTAATATGATATCCTTAATTCCTTTGAGTTAAATCCGTTCACTCAATACAATCCTATTTTATCTCATTATCACCATTGTGTCTTCTTAATGATTAATATGATCACTATCAACAAATGACTATGATAAATTGCTCGTTCGAGAACAAGCAACCCGTGGCCACGTTTCATATTTATCAATCCACACAATGCCAATGAGAGAATATCATTAACTCATTAATTGAGCTATGAATTCCAATATTGCTAGTAAAGCCATGTCATACACAGGTCATGTACCCAACATATCGGCTATGGACTCGATCATCTTTAGAGTATAAGCCTTCATTTATATCAAAGCACACGAGTTGCCTATGTATGGTCAGTGACTAACTCAGAATTTAGGTAAATCACACCATTGAATGTCACAAGTGAATTAATTCACAAACAAATTCAAAATTAATTCATCTTGGGTCCAGTCTAATATAAAATTCTACCAATGAATACATCTATGTCTCTACTCATGGAGTCAA
This sequence comes from Gossypium arboreum, assembly GCF_025698485.1. Lineage (NCBI taxonomy): Eukaryota > Viridiplantae > Streptophyta > Magnoliopsida > Malvales > Malvaceae > Gossypium > Gossypium arboreum. The sequence continues at coordinate 8,923,011 of NC_069081.1, forward strand.
CTGCTCCAATAGCCAAGACTAGCCATCTCCTGATTGGAATTGTAGATGACATAATAATCTTTCTCAGTATTTGAATCAAATGCTCATTTTAATTATTTTATGGTATTACAGAATCATTTAGATTATCTACTGAAGTAAGTTATCTTTCTCGCAATGTATACATTCTTTACAATGCCACTTATCTTCAGTTTGAACTTTAGGCAATCAATGAACTAATATTTGCTTGTCACAATTTCGCTATACATGCAAAATATAAAATACATAATATTGAAATGTGAAATTAAATTTATTTATTTATTAATTGTTCAAGTAAATAGAAAATAGTTACATGTTTACTACAATATAGATACATTTCCCAATAATCTCCCACTTGCTCTAGTGAAGTAAATATGTTATATTTCGCATTCCCATATCCTCGATGTGTTTGTTAAAACTCCTAGTTATAAGAGACTTAGTAATTGGATCAACAAGGTTACTCTCAGAAGCTACTTTCATCATATCTACAATTCCTTCGGCTACTGCTTCTCATATCAAGTGATACTTTAGATCAATGTGTTTCATCCTCTTGTGACTTCTCATTTCCTTGGCATTTGCTACTGTAACACGTTTATCACAAAATAGTGTTATAAATTTTTCCATACCAGGAATAACTTCAAGTTCAGTTAAGAACTTCCGAAGCTATATTGCTTATTTTGTTGCCTCAGAAGTAGCCACATGCTTGGCCTTTATAGTAGAGTCAACAGTGCAAGTTTGTTTTACACTTCTTTATACTATGACTCTACGACCTAGAACAAATACATTTCCCTAAGTTGATTTCCTCGAATCTTTACAGGTTTGGAAGTTTGAGTCTGTGTATCCAACAAGAGTGATGTCTCCCCAGAATAAACAAGCATATAATCCCTGGATCTTTTAAGATACCTTAATATATGCTTTACAGCTTGCCAATGCCTGAAACCTAGATTTGCCTAATATCAACTAACCATTCCTACTGCGAAACATATATTTGGACATGTGCAAAGCATCACATACATAAGGATTCCAATTGACGAAGCAAATGGAACCTTACTCATATGTTCACTTTCTTTTGTTGTCTTAAGACAATCATCTTAAGAAAGATGAAAACTTGATGCAATTGGATGAACGCCTGACTTTGTATCGGACATTGCAAAACGTTCCAGTACCTTATCGATGTATGAAGCTTGAGATAGTGTTATCGTTTTATTCTTTTGATTCCTAAGGATTTGAATTCCAAGAATATAACCAGCTTTACCCAAGTCTTTCATGCTAAACTATTGAGCTAACCACAGTTTAACCGATGACAATTCTCCTACATCGTTTTCGATAAGTAGATCATTGATACGTGATATTCGTGACAGGTTTCAAATATTTATAATGAATCATTCTTGAAACTAACTATTATCACGATGAAGGCAAGTGTACCTATTGAATAGTAGTATAGCTTTAACAAGACCGAATGGTTGAACCTAAAGGAACTAAAAGTACTAGTAATGATTGTCTTTTTATTATCTAGCCTAAGAATAATGGAGTTTGTTTTAACTAACTAATTAACTAAACTAAGAATTTATAGAAAATAGAATTGGGGAATTACTTTTGGAAAAAAGATTGAATTAAGACAATACCTAAGGAAGAATCCACCTAGACTTCACTTGTTATTTGACTCTGAATCGGACGATTTATTCATTTGACTTGATCCATAGAAATCCCTAAGTTATATTATTATCTCTCTCGAGACTAACAGCGTCTAACCCTAGATTGAATAATTGAAATCTCTTTCTAATTAACTCCCTAGGGTTGCATTAACTCAATCTATGGATCCCCTTATTAGGTTTCACGCTAATCTGGCAAAATCTTGTCACCCTATCTCTAGGCGCGCAATCAACTCCGCTTAATTGTGACAAATTTACTCTTAGACAGAGTCTATTCCTCCTCTGAATAAGAGCTTAACTTGAATCAATATCCTGGAATATTAAAACAAGAATTAAGAACACATAATTAAGAACAAGTCAAATATTTATCATACAATTCAGATAATAATAACAAACTCTGTCTTAAGTTTCATTCCCCATAGGTATTTAGGGGTTTTAGTTCATAACTAAAAAGGTAAACATCTCAGAAGAATAATGAATACAAAACATAAAGAAAAACCCAAAACTCCTAAAGGAAAATTGAGGGGAGATCTTCAGTCTTGATGATGAATCCAGCTTCTGAGATAGATCAATCGGCTTTCCTTGTGCAGTTCCCTGCTTCCTCCTCTGTGCCTCGATTTCCTCCTCCTTTAAGGTGTATTTATAGGCTTTGGAATGCCTAAGAACACTCAAAATTGACCTTTTCTGAATTGGACTCAACTTGGGCTCGATAGGGACACGCCCGTGTGTGATTACTTCAGGCCATGGTCAAGCCTGTTAAATAGGCACGGGCGTGTGGTCCACCCGTGTAAGTCGTGCTTTGATTCTACCAAATTGACATGGCCATGTGGTCTGCCCGTGTGAGGAAGTCTAGGCCGTGTTAATTTCGTACGTTGGCTCATTTTCTCCGTTTTTGACCCGTTTCTCGTTCTTTTCACTCTCCTATGCTCTCCTAAGTATAAAACATGAAATTAAGGCATTAGGAGCATCGAATTCACCAAATCTAAGGAAAAATCATCTATAAAATGTGCTAAGCACGGGATAGAAATATGTATAAATTACGGTTTATCAAATACCCCCACACTTAAGCATTTGCTTGTCTTCAAGCAAAATACTCAACTCATAATCAAAGTAAATTCTTCTCAACTTTTAATTTTCTATCGATAATATCTCAAAATAATTCATAAGTAATCACACATTGAGAATTCAACTGAAAGAACATCAAGGTTTCAAACATTCCAAGTTAAGCATTTTATCATGAAAACATAGGTATCTCCCCTTATCTAGGTGGTTACCCTCGATTCGAAATCTCACGGAGTTTAACATCCTCAGAGATTCACTCAAATCACTCGAAGTGTTTAAAGACAATGAAATTAGCACTCATCAGTCAATATGAAAAGTTATTATCATAGGCTTGCATGAAAATCAAATCTCCACCACTATAAATTGAGATGATACATCAATCAAAAGGTCTTTAGAGGGTTGTAACGAGGCTTGGTTAGGGGGTGTGGTCACAAGCTGAAAGAAAAGGTTAGAATCGAGATTGAATTGAAAAAAAAATTACTTAACTAGAAAAAGATTTAATCATCACTTGCGTACAACAGAGCTCCTTATTAGAATATGGAATTTAAATACTTAAGCTCAAAAACAAAAGATTACTACTAATATGTATACACTTTTTTTTAACAAGTCAAATAACATAGACTGACTATTAAGAACAAGATATAGCTGAGCAACTATTTCAATTCAAATATCGACAAAAATAGGGATCAAATTAATTTAGGGGATTTCAATAATAATGAGTTATGGGTTAATATTAAGGGTAAATCAATGAATGGGTTGTTAGGCTCAAGGGGGTTCACTAAGGTTTAATTGTGAAGGTAGGCTTTTCATGGCATGAGTGGGTTAATCCTAAGTGCCTCTATTATCTTGACATATCAAATCAAATGGTGTGGTCTTGACATGCATAATCAAGCAAGTTCTAGAGTAACAATTCAGTACTGACGCACTCATAATGAAAGTGAGCATGAAAAAAAATAATGGATGCTCTAAAGGCTCAAGATCTCACAAAAATTATGGCTTCTTGATGTTTAAACTTGTGGATTTCAATTCAGGATAATACCTAAACTTTGGGAAACAACCTACAATTTTAAATTCTTAAAAATCAACTTATCATGCTTAATTCTCTAATTTCTTAAAGTTTAAATAATCAATGCATGAATGCCTATGTTTAAATTTAAGATATATCAATATAAATCTTAAATCAATCAAAATTTATCCTAAACATGATATGAGAGCTTTTCAAGAGAACAAGACAATCATTCAGGGATTTTTCTGATAGTGAAATGAATACCCCCTCACATTTAAGATGTACAAAGATAGATATATAGAAAAGAATATAAAAATAAGATAGGAAGAGAAGTGAAACTTCTTGATGGATGAATGAATTTCCTTGAACTGGAGTTTTAGAGAATAATCGGCATGAGGGTGGAGGAGGATACTTCGGCGGTGGTAGAGGTTCATTGGTCCATAACTCCTACGCCAAAAGAATATTACATCTAGTGGTAGCTATGGTCGTGGTCGAGCAGGACATGGCAGTCATGGAGAACCTTTCCCGGTGGAGTTTTTAGTTCCTATATGATAGTGAGCTTAGAAGCTCTTTATAACTGTGACAGAGTCAAGAACTTTTTAGGAAATATAAGGAAACATAATTACTCGATATGGAATAGCCGAAAGTGAAAATTGATAAATAAAAATTATAAAACCTAATAAAAACAAGCTTAAAGAAAAATAAAAAGTAGTTCTAAAATAAAAGTCAAAACATAAAAATAAATAATAAATAAAAGTTTTTAAACATCTTCATCGCTAGATGGTTCGCAAGGTGGGAGTGGCGACGAGATGTGGAAGTGCTGACAAATCTGATGTAGAGTAGCATCAATATTATCGAAGCGCTGAAAACACTGTTTCTCGAATCTAGTAAGGCGCTCAGAGATGTCAGGGTATAAAGCCGCCGCATGAACTAGACGAGAAGGAGGTGGTGGCTGATACGGTGGGTCTTCGTGACATTGAGGGACATCATCAGTAATGTCCTCGGGGGCCTCCTCTTCGGTGGATTGGGCGAGGCGATACTGATGAGGGTGGGTTCTTCCGCGTTTCTCGATATCCTCATACTAAGCATGCTCGAGATGCCTTATGGGGACATCTGGCCAATAAGAGTAAGGAAGGATGATTGGGCTGCTGTGTTGAAGAGCCTGAAGTGTTGAGCCAACCGCGTCAGATAGGGCCCAATGGAGATGACCCTCTTCCTATGCCGCTCCGTCTGATGTTGAATGGTGAGGGCAATGAAGTAGGCAGGGTCGAAGAGTGCCCGTACGATATACACCATAGAAAGTAGGCGTCGTGAGTGTTAATAACGCCAGTGCTCTCTCGCCATCCTGTTAACGTGTGAGCTAAAGTGGCATGTATGTACCTCAGAGATGGAGGGAGAGCCGATGCCTTAGAGCAGCTAGGATTGTAGGAGGTAGAGCCAGGGGCGAGGGCGTTCCAGCACCATGAAGGAGAATGATGGATGTGGTGATTGAGAGTGTAAAGCTCATTCTCCTCCATGAACTCTTCCGTGTAAAGGCCCAGTGCAGTACCGAACTCTGGGACGCTCAACTGGCGGACTAGACCGCCAAGGCGAAATTGGATTGTTTTTGGGTCATCAAAGCGGGCCATCACGGTCTGAAGATGGAACGTTGAGCAGAGTTCCATCATAAGTTTAAGATATCTCAGCTAGACAATCTCAATGAAAATCCCCCAATGATCGGTGGTGAGGAGGGCCCGAATTGCATCCACGAGTTAGACTTGTTCTAGCGCCCCAGTCTATACACCGGCCCACTTCCAAGGGTCGAGCCTGTAAAATCTGGAAAAGTTCTTCTTAGGGCCCAATGGAGAACTGCAGGAAAGGGTGACGAATTTTCGCTGTAGGACTCGATGAAGATGATGCTCCCTTTCTTTTTTTTGAAGCAGGAACGATGGTTTTCTTTCCTCGTGAAGACGACATGGTATGCCTGCGAGCAAAACCATTATTTTGTCGTGATGAATGTTCAAGGTAAGATGAAAACAAATTCAAAAAGGCAAAAGTCATAAATTAAAACTAATAATCTCAGTCACAACTACTAGCAAACTTAATAAAAAACAATTAATTTTATGGTGTATCATTAGCATGATAATAGTATGAGTTTTATAAAAAAATGGCAAATAATTTTATGTAGCATTTTTTTTTATGGAAAATGTCAACCCAAAAGGTATGAGTATTTCTATTATCCTAACCATTAATATTCACTTTAAACTAGTCAAATGGAACAGATAGATTCATGCAATGAGTAAGAACTTCAACATGAAAAAGATGATAACTACTCTAGATACGAAATTTGAGTGATACAAAGATGAAAATAACATGAAAAATGTAGATTACTATGATAAATAACATTAGAAATCAGTAAAATAAAAGAGAAAAGAGTAAACAATCACTAGAAAGAGGAGAATGAGCGTCAAGAATGGGGTTGAAAGCGGCACACGGGCGTGGTAGGGAGGCCGTGTAGACTAGCAGCGGCTAGGGTTAGGGATTTTGGGTGAAGAAGATGATGAATGGTGAAAGGTATTTATAGATTTTAGGACACGCACTAGGGGACATGCCCGTGTTCCCCAATTTTTGCTCGTGTGATTTGTGAATTTTGAATTTAGGCGCGTCTGACAATTGGCCCACGCCCGTGTTCCTTGGGCGTGTGGGTGCACACAGCCGTGTTGCACGGTCGTGTCTGTCTTTGTTCGCTTCTCCCATGCCCGTGTATGAGTGTCCATGCCCGTGTTCTTTTGGCAGGTTCGCACACTGTTGTGTCGCACGGCCGTGGCAATTTATCGTAACCCATGCTAGGGAAAATCTATGCCCTGTTTCCACACAGTCCTAAGCACGCTCGTGTGCTTGGCTTTGTCTGTGTGGTAAACCTGTATTCAAGAGCTCTATTAGCAAGTTAGGTGTTGAACACTAAAATTTAAAGAAGTTAATACAGTTAATGCTCGGGTTGCCTCCCGAGAAGCACTTATTTATAGTCTAAGCTCGACTTACCTCTTTGGTGTGTGATCATGGTGGTTCGAGGAGTTTATACCCCTCATCCCTGTTATGAATCTCATCAAAATAAGGTTTTAGTCGGGTATTGTTTACCTTAAAAGTGCCAAACTTGGGATAACTTACCTCAACTCTACCGAATGGGAAAATGCTAAGTACCGTAAGAGAGATTTCTTCATTTGGTTTGGTAGTGACAATGTGAGGATCAGCGGCATCTAATAAAACTTTATTTCCAACCTTAAGTTGATTTGAAAAGGTATTGAGCTTATTCTGGCATAGTTTTGGTTTATCATGTGTTCTCAGTTTATGTGTCCGCCATTCATCTAGCTCATTGATTTGTAGCCTACGTTCTTCATGAATAGGTCATTTACTATTGCTTGAAAATGGCTCATGTACTTCATTCAAACTCATTTCCTGCAAAGTAGGTTGCACCATAATGTCAGTTTTAGTACAATGGTTTAGACAATCACCTTCAATTTTTGATGTGTTGCCGGAATTGCGAGCTTGAAGGGTGATTGTTTTGTCTCCCATGTGAAGTGTGAGCTCACCTGTGCCAACATCAATAATCGTTCTAGCAGTTCCTAAAAAGGGCCTTCCTAAAATCAGAGGAGTGTTGCTATTGTTCTCTATGTCTAGAACAACGAAGTTAACGAGAAATATAAATTTATCAATTTTAACTAGCACATCCTCAATAATACCCCTAGAAAATCTTATAGTTTTATCTGTTAATTGAATGCTCATCCTAGTCTATTTGGGTTTCCCAAGACCTAGTTGTTTAAACATTTTGTAAGGCATGACGTTAATACTAGCCCCTAAATCAGCTAATGCATTATTAACATTTAAACTACCAATTAAGCAAGGAATTGTAAAACTCACTGGATCTTTCCATTTGTTGGGTAGCTTATTCTGTAGAATAGCTAAGCAAACTGCGTTTAGCTTCACATGCGAAGCCTCGTCCAACTTCTGCTTATTTGCTAAAAGCTTCTTTAAAAATTTCATTGCGTTTGGCATCTGCAATAGAGCTTCAATAAACGGTAAGTTAATATGTAATTTTTTTAAGAGTTTAAGGAATTTACCAAATTGTTCATCTGAGCGTCTTTCCTTGTCGCATTAAGGTGTGGCACACGAGGTTTGTATTCTGTACTTACCGGTTTCTGCTCATTGTAGTCTACCTCACCTTTACCTTTGCTTATCTCAGTTTCTTGCCTTGGTTCTGGTTCAAGTGTGACTAACCCTTCCTCATTTTGACTAGTAATCGCGTTGAGTTGCTCCCTTGGGATAGATTCTGTGTTGCTTGGCAAGCTACCTTGTGGTCGTTCAGAAATCAACTTGGCAAGCTATCCAATCTGAGTTTCGAGCCCTTTGATCAATGCTTGTTGATTCTTAAGTGCTGTCTCGGTATTTTAAAAATGAGTTTCTGACACTGAGATGAATTTGGTTAGCATTTCCTCAAGGTTCGACTTTTTCTCCTATTGTTATGGTGGTTGGTGAAAGCCTGGAGGGGGTGGTGGTTTCTGATTTCCTTGGCCTCCCCATGAAAAATTTGGGTGATTTCTCCAACCTGCATTGTAAGTATTGCTATAAGAATTGTTTTGAGATCGAGGATTGTTACCCATGTAATTTAGCTACTCGTTGTCCATGTGCGGCCATAAGGTTGGTATTTTGAACTGCTTGATCCACCTCCACTTGCGTCGCACTGCATTACTGGGTGAACCTTTGAAGAACTAAGAAAACCATTAATTTTCTTATTCAAGAGTTCTACTTGATTAGAAAGCATGGTGACCGAATCGACGTTATAAACACTGGCTATTTTCATTGGCTTTATCCTCATGACTTGCCACTGATAGTTATTCAGTGACATCTCCTCTATAAACTCATAAGCATCTTCAAGTGTTTTATTATTGATGGTTCCGCCAGCAGCTGTGTCAACCATTTGTCAAATCGAAGAATTCAGACCATTATGAAAGGTTTGAACCTGTAGCCAGAGTAGTAACACATGGTGAGGGCATCTTCGTAAAAGGTCTTTGTATCTCTCCCATGCATTGTAGAGTGTTTCTAAATCCATCTGCACAAAAGAAGAGATATCATTACGTAATTTAGCCGTTTTAGTCGGCGAAAAATATTTTAGCAAAAACTTTTCGGTCATTTGTTCCCAAGTAGTAATTGACCCTCATGGTAACGAGTTCAACCACTGTTTAGCTTTGTTCCTTAATTAAAAGGGAAGCAACAAAAGATGTATGACATCATCAGAAATGCCATTGATTTTAAATGTATCGCATAATTCCAAAAAGTTTGCCAAGTGAGCATTGGGATCTTCGTCCTACAAACCATCAAACTGAACAAATTGCTGTATCATTTGAATCATGTTAGGTTTCAGTTCAAAAGTATTTGCAGCTACAGCAGGTCTAACTATGCTTGATTTAGTTCCTATTAAAGAAGGTTTAGCATAATCATACATAGTGCGCAGAGCAGGATTTTGATTAATAGCAATCGAAGGAGGTAGCGGATTTTCTTGGTTTTCATCCATCTCATTGGTGGTTGTTGAAGTATCTTCCTCTTGCTCTTCTGTGTAACGTAAGCTTCGCCTTATTTCTCTTTAGTTTCTACAAACTGTGCGATCGATCTCACTATCAAAAAGTAATGGTCCTGACGGGTTTCTTCTAGTCATAAACTATAAGAACCTGCTAGAAAAAGGGAAAAGAAGAATTAGTAATAAAAATTAGAAATTAATTTAAATTGCAGAAAAAATAAATGGCTAAAGTAATAAAAATAGAGTGTTCCTAATCTCTTAGTCACCCGGCAACGGAGCCAAAAACTTGATACGTGATATTCGTGGCAGGTTTTAAATATTTATAATGAATCGTTCTTGAAACTAACTATTATCACGATGAAGGTAAGTGTACCTATCAAATAGTAGTATAGGTTTAGCAAGATCGGATTGTTGAACCCAAAGGAACTAAAAATACTAGTAATGACTGTCTTTTTATTATCTAGCCTAAGAATAGTGGGGTTTGTTTTAACTAACTAATTGACTAAACTAAGAATTCACAGAAAATAGAATTGGGGAATTACTTTTGGAAAAACGATTGAATTAAGACAATACCTAAGGAAAAATCCACCTAGACTTCACTTGTTATTTGACTCTGAATCAGACGATTTATTCATTTGACTTGCTCCGTAGAAATCCCTAAGTTACAGTATTATCTCTCTCGAGACTAACAACGTCTAACTCTAGGTTGAATAATTGAAATCTTTTTCTAATTAACTCTTTAGGGTTGCATTAACTCGATCTATGGATCCCCTTATTAGGTTTCACCCTAATCTGGCAAAATCTTGTCACCCTATCTCTAGGCGTGCAATCAACTCTGCTTAATTATGACAAATTTACTCTTAGACAGAGTCTATTCCTCCTCTGAATAAGAGCTTAACTTGAATCAATATCCTGGAATATCAAAACAAGAATCAAGAACACATAATTAAGAACAAGTCAAATATTTATCATACAATTCAGATAATAAAACAAACTCTATCTTAGGTTTCATTCCCCTTAGGTATTTAGGGGTTTTAGTTCATAACTAAAAAGGTAAACATCTCAGAAGAATAATGAATACAAAACATAAAGAAAAACCCAAAACTCCTGAAGGGAAATTGATGGGAGATCTTCAGTCTTGATGATGAATCCAGCTTCTGAGATGGATCAATCGGCTTTCCTTGAGTAGTTCCCTACTTCCTCCTTGTGTTTCCATTTTCCTCCTGCTTTAGGGTGTATTTATAGGCTTTGGAATGCCTAAGAACCCTTAAAATTGGCCTTTTTCGAATTGGACTTAACTTGGGCTCGACAGGGACACGCCCGTGTACGATTACTTTAGGCCGTGGTCAAGCCTGTTAAATAGGCACGGGCGAGTGGTCCACCTGTGTGAGTCGTGCTTCGATTTTTCCAAATTGGCACGGCCTTGTGGTCTGCCCGTGTGAGGAAGGCCAGGCCGTCTTAATTTCGTACGTTGGTCCGTTTTCTCCGTTTTTGGCCCTTTCTCGTTCCTTTCACTCTCCTATTCTCTCCTAAGTATAAAACATGAAATTAAGGCATTAGAAGCATCGAATTCACCAAATCTAAGGAAAAATCATCCATAAAATGTTCTAAGCATGGGATAGAAATATGTATAAATTATGGTTTATCAATCATCGACATACAAAATAAGGAAGACCACATTATTGTCCTTTATACGCTTATAAACACAAGGTTCATTAGTGTTTTGTTCAAACCTAAAAGTCTTGATTGTTTGATCAAATCTTTTATTCCATGAGCAGGATGTCTGCTTAAGTCCATAAATGGATCTTAGCAGTTTGCAAACTTTCTGTCTTTTCCCTTTGACAACATAGCCAATGGGTTGAGCCATGTAAATAGTATCATTAAAATAGTCATTCAAGAATGTTGTCTTGACATCCATTTGCCAAATCTCATAATTGAGAGAAGCAAAAATTGATAAGAGTATGCGGATATACTTGAGCATGGCTACTGGAGAAAATGTCTCATCGTAATCGATGCCTTCTTTCAATCTATAGCCTTTGCCTACAAGTCTAGCTTTATGTGTTTCCACTTTTCTTTCCGTATTTCTTTTCTTCTTGAAGATCCACTTACACCCTATGGGTTTAATCCCAATCGGTAAGTCTACAAGTTCTCACACTGTATTGGATTTCATAGAATCCATCTTGGCATCCATGGCCTGTTTCTAGATCTTGGAATCAATGTCCTACATAATCTCTTCATAAGTGAGTGGAACATCATCCTCATGATTGGCTTTCATATTATAAATACTACCATCATAGATCAATAAGTCTAGTTTCTTAGAAGCTTTCTAACTACGACGGATTCCCCTATGATGTTGATCATTTGTAGGTCTTTCTACAACTTTCTCGAGAATTAAACTCAGTGATTGTTCTACCACTCTCGAAAGTTCCTCAAGTACCACTTTACTTCGAGGCTTAAAGTTATCCATGTAGTTTTCCTTGAGAAAAGTAGCATGAGTAGAAACTTTAATCGTATTATCTTTTAGATTTTAGAATAATCCTCTCTTTGTTCCTTTTGGATATCCTACAAATATGCACAATTCTGTCTATACATCCAACTTCTTTTCATCCTTATCCAGAATGTGTGCTGGACAACCCATATTCTAAAGTGATTTAAAGCGGTTTTCTTTCCATGCCACAATTCATAAGGTGTCTTACAAGAAGACTTGGTTGGCAAATCATTCAGAATATAGCAAGTCATTTATATCGCATATCCCCAGAAGGAAGTAAAAAGTTATGAATAGCTTGACATTGAACGAACCATGTCAAGCAAGGTTCTATATAAACAACATTATAATCCTATTGAAGGGGACTTCAACCTTAGACTATTTAACTTAACTTTTAGTTTTTAGTTTTCTTCGTAAATTAGGTTTTATTTTTCAGTTTTTCATTCAAGTTATTTTCATTGTTCTTTGCAAGGATTGTGGATCTTCAAAACTGTCAACAGATTTCAATTTTTACATTTCAAGTTGTAATCAAGATTTAATTTCTCTTTCTTAATTTGTTTGTTAATATTATTATAATGTTTACATTCAATTAAGAGTTTGCATTTATTTTGTCCATGGGTAACTGAATCTGTAGAAAGATTAACAAGTAGATGTAGGAATAGTTATTAACTGTTCTAGGGTTTTTTAGCGAATCGGTTGGTTTGGAAATGATAAACTTAAACCTTAGGCTTGACGACCCTAGGAAGTCTTTTAGGTAGATATGAACTCGAAATCAGTATAGTCTATCGTGAAAACCTTAACCCGCCCCGGTCTGACTTGTGAATAGAGAGATAAGTAGTGCTTGCTAAATTATTAGAATAGTAGAATGCCAAAAGGCCTTGCTAGGTTAATAACTAGTTGATTGAATAGAACTCTAAATTAGAGGTTAACTAAGAACACTGAAGCGAGTTAGTCTATCGTTTTTATTCTTGATAGATCTTCAATCTTCTAATTTTATTCTATTTATTCTTTCAATTATGATCTCTTGTAATATGGTTTTGATTCAGTACTTGTCATAACCCAAAAGTTGGGTTAGTAGAATTGGGTTAGAAAATCGAAAGTTAGTGAATTGAGAATAGTAATTAGATTAGATAATAAAATAAAATAAAATATTAAAATAATTAGAATTAAAGATTAAGGTTAACACTTCATTTGGTTCAATGTAATGGCAAAGCCATTACGAGACGGTTCCAGATTCTACAACAAAGTAGAGGTTTGGCTAATTGGAAAGCTTAAAATGGTGAATGGTGATTATAGCTTCATTCTAAAAATCGTTGAATAGCCATTCAGGGGAAAAGGTGCCGAATTGGTTATTCTAGCCTCTCCACCGAATGAACTCCTTTTCCCCTCCGAAAACAACCTTAATCTAGAATTTCTTAACTATTTCACTTTTTTTTTCTTTGGCCATCAGCAATCTCACGCTCAACCTGAAAGGAAGCAAATCAAATTGAAGGCCAAAGACTCACACTTTGTTTACCACTGCTAAGCGATTCCAACCCATCATTGGAATCTCTTGGTGCTTACCAAGGCTCTGCTTAATTTGATGGTAAGTTTTTTTTTTCTTTCTCTTGAATAGAAAAGTAAATTAATGGCTTATAGTTGTATTCATTCAAGGAGTTATCCGTTATCTACATGGTCCAAAAACAAACTTTCAGGTTTCATTTTCCTTTTCTAGATTGTCATCTTATTTTACTGAATATTTGTAATTGAAAAAGGTTGAATTTTTTTTCTAGGTTCAAAATAAAGAGCTTTTTCATTAGGTCATGTTTTTTCAATTTACAGAACTCCCTATGTTAAATGTTCACAAAAGTTGGGTGAACAATCACACAAAAGCTGGGTGAACAATCACTGAGCATTTCCAGAGTTTTTGAGAAGTGGGTCTAATATTGAACTTAATTTATCAAAATATGTTACTAAATTTTTTAGGGTGTAGGAAACCAGTGAAGAAGGCTAGAAATAACGAGCACCACTTATGGAAGAAAAGAGATTCAGCTGCCTTTGGACAAAAGGCACTCAATCTTGTTAAAATTGTAAGTTTAAATTGCTTATTTGTTCTATATTGGGTACAAGTTTTAGTTATTGTATAGATTTAGTATTTGAAGTTTAATTTTAATTTTTAATGATGTTTGTGTTGCATTTGTTTTGTGATTTTACTATTACACTATACCCACTGATTGAAATTTGTTTTTTACTAATGTTATTAGAGTTATTCTATTATTTACTGAGAACCCATTTTGTTGAAATTTTAGGAGCCATTTTATTTTTTCCTATAAATTAGGGCTATTGTTCCTTCTGTAACCATAGAAGACTTTTTCTACTCATCAATAACACCATTTGCAGCTTGAACCAAACTTGCTTTATCCTGGGCATCAATTTTGATTGCAGTCAATTTCTTTTCCCGGGACTAATTTATATACAATTTTAGTTGTAATGATTCTTAAGTTTGATTGACTATATGATTAATTTGGTATAGTGGATACAATATGCAAAGACAAAGTCAGATTGTATTGCCAAAACTTATGGAAGCTTTGCTCCCAGAGAAAAGAAGAAGAAGCAAAAAGAAAAATGTGATAACCTTGCGTTTTAGTTCTTTAAATTGATATATGCATAATGCATAGTCTTGAAAATTTTTCTTTATTCTTTTATCAAAGGTTGAAATTTACTTCTAGATTCTGGTCACAAGTTATGTGTTTACTGTTCTGTTTATTCTCAATCTTCAATTCAAAGTTTTATTTATTTTTCTGATGTGTGTGATAAGTTTTATATTTATGATTGATTGTACTTGAAAATTAACTATTATCACGATAAAGGCAAGCGTACCTATCGAAAGTAGTATAGCTTATAGCAAGACCGAAATGTCGAACCCACAGGAACTAAATGTACTAGTATTTACCTTCTTTTTATTATCTAGCCTAAAAATAAGGGGATTTGCTTTATCTAAACTAATTAACTAAACTAAGAATGCACAGGAAGTAGATTGGGGAAATACTTTTGGGAAAACCAATTGATTTGGACAATACCCAAGGGAAAATCCACCTAGACTTCACTTGTTATTTGACCCTAAATTAGACAATTTATTCCTTGACTTGATCCGTAGAAATCCCTAATTTATATTATTATCTCTCTCGAGACTAACAACGTCTAACCCTAGGTTGATTAATTGAAATCTCTTTCTAATTAAAACCCCTAGTGTTGCATTAACTCGATCTATGGATTCCCTTATTAGGTTTGACCCTAATCCGGCAGATTTATGTCACCCTATGTCTAAGGGTACAATCAACTCCACTTAATTATGCTAGATCTACTCTTAGATAGGGACTTTTGCTCATCTGAATAAGCACATCAATACTTGAATCAATATCCTGAAATATTAAAGCAAGAATTTGGAACACATAATTAAGAGCAAATCAAGTATTTATCATATAATTCAGAAAATAGTAACAAGATCCGTCTTAGGTTTCATCCCCCTTAAGTATTTAGGGAATTTAGTTCATATGTGTAAAAGAAAACATCTCAGAAGAATAATAATAACAAAATATAAAAAAAAACCCAAAAATCCCTAAAGGAAATTGAAGGGAGATCTTCAGTCTTAAAGGAGAATTCGGCTTCTAAGATGGATCAATCAGCTTTCTTCAAGTAATTCCTTGCCTCCCATTCCCTGTCTCTTCTAGCTGCCCTTCTAGGGTGTTTATATAGGCTTTAGAATGCTACCAAACCCTCAAAAGTGGCCTTTTCTGAATAGAACTAGACTTGGGCTAAACAGGGACACGGCCGTGTTACACGCTCGTGTGATGTGGCTTAGGCCGTGTTAGAGTCTGCTAAAAAGACACGGACGTGTGGTCTACCCGTGTAAGGAAGTCCAGGCCGTGTTGATTTCCCACTTTGACCTATTTTCTCCATTTTTGGCCCATTTCTCGCTCTTTTTACTCTCTTATGCTCACCTAAGTATAAAACATGAAATTAAGGGATTAGGAGCATCAAATTCCACAAATCTAATGATAATTCATCCAAAAATGTGCTAAACATGGGATAAAAATATGTATAAGTTACGACTTATCATGTTCTCAAAATGTTAAATAAATTCTTCTTTCAAGAAGATCTGTGTCTTGTGCTTTGAAGTGAGCATTTAGATTAGGGTCTTTGTAATTGTAGAATGGTAGGTTTGATTTGTAACAATGCTAAGACAGTGGAATTCTTTTTGACATATCATGTATGTTTTTTTTAGGGAAAACATGAACATATATGACTTGGTTATTACTAGTGTTAACGTGCTAGATATGGATGCCTTTAAGCTTCTTGAACTCGTGGGGCTTGAAATGGACCTACCTATAATCAGTAAGTATTAACCGTTATTTTCCATTTTATGGAACTAAATTATTCATACTTGATTTTCCTCTTTCCCTTCTTTTGTCTTTTGAATTATTTGTGGAATGAATGAAAGAAATTTTTGGGTTAAGTTTGATGGTTTTATAAACCCATAATTATTTTGGATCTAAATTTGATTAGTAGATTAGAAGTTTTTGAGAATGATTTACGATATTTTCTTATTCTTGATGAAATTCTAGTATTGTTAGCTCATGGCGATACAAAGCTTGTATAGAAGGGGATTCGCCGGAATAGGTTAAGAGGCATTACCAGACCTGTAACTCATTCAAAACGTTCATTTAACAAATTCCATCTCATTTCAGTAACCATCAATCATTCACATTCAAAATGTACTTAAATCAATCATACAAAGTCTTAATCATGCATTTGGGACTAAATTGATAACATATAAAAATTTCAGAAACTTAAAAAATTTTCAACTTTTCAAGTGACATAAGCTCGTGTGAACAGGCTGTGTGCCCTACACGGCATTAGACATGCCCATGTGTCTAAGCCATGGCAAAACAGGGCATACATACTGACTTGTCCACACGGCCACAAGACACGCCAGTGTACCAGGCCGTGTGAAAATTAGGGAGGCTACTAACTTAAGTCACATGGCTGACCACAAGCCCGTGTGCCAGCTCGTGTACCACACACAACTGATAGACACGCCTGTGCGTCTAGGCCGTGTCACAACTGTAGGGTATACTGACTTTAATTTGTAGGGTACCCCAGGGGACACACGGCCATGTAAAATGGCCATGTGTTACACACGGCTGAGACACATGCCCGTGTGGACAAAAATAGGCTATTTGAAAAGCCAAATTTGCCACCCTAAAACATAAGCATTTACATTCATATTAGACCACAATTATGTAACTCAATTGGCAACCAAAATAACCAATTCAATATACATTATATGCATAACCAAGCTTACCATTTACAAATCCAAATACATATTTAATCACATATACAATTCATTCATCTAGCATCTATATATCAAGACTTCATTTGCATAATTTCATTCAAATATTACCATACCAAAACATACACCATTAAAGACATAAATGAAATCAAAATATGATAACAGAATAAGAAAAATCACATGGCTTGAATTATATACAAATTCATTCTTAAACCATGATACCAAAACATAACTATTATCAACAAACTAGCCTATTCATGCCATATTTACATAAGTTCATAAGTTCAAAATACCAATCGGAAATTGGATAGTGTGACGTGCAACTCCGACTTATCCAAAACGAGCAAGCTAAAGAACCCTATAAGACAGAAAATGAAACAGAGTAAGCTTATAGCTTAGTAAGCCCGTATAATTTAGAATTTAAACTTACCATTTATAAACTATCAAGCAATAATAAAAATGCCAACAATTCAATTTAACCATCACCTAATCACAAGTATCCATCACATGTTAGTCATTTAACAAATACATAAACCTATCTATTAGTACTTTACTTTGCATCAATTTTAAAGTCACATATCAAATATTTAGCACTTATAACCTGTAACATATCCAAATAACCAATATTTAAGCCCGTTGAACCTATTAGAACTTCAAAGGATAATCGAGTGAACAATGTCAGTAATCCGTCAATTTATCATCATACATGCTCTTTCGAGTTATGGTTGGTAAGCTCTTTCGAGCTGAACAGTAAGCTCTATTGAGCTGAAACGGTAAGCTCTATTGAGCTGAAACGGTAAGCTCTATTGAGCTGAATGGTAAGCTTCAATGAGCTGAAACAGTAAGCTCTATTGAGCTGAAACGGTAAGCTCTATTGAGCTAAACGGTAAGCTCCAATGAGGTGAAGTAGTAAGCTCTTACGAGCTAAATCAGTAAGCTCATACGAGCTGTGGTGAGTCCGCAACAAATGCAGGACCTCAACCAATACGATAATCCCAGTAACATGTCACTCGTATCCAATGAATTCATATAGTTCAAATGGGGCTCGGTAACGAATACAATATCTCCTCAATGCATTCATATTTTAAGTATTTCAATTATATATATTCATTTCAACAAATACAAGTATAGAAAATTTCAATTCTAATTATACGAAATTACCTCGTATTTGCTCGTATAACCGTCGTTTACTCGTCTACCTTTCGTTTTCCCTGATATAATTCTGGTATTTGTTTATCTTGATTTATATGATATCAAATTAACTCATTCAAAATTTCATTCAATTCAATTTAGCCTAAACATTCATTTTGGCTAAATTACAAATTTACCCTAGACTTTTGACTACTTTACAATTTAATCCTTAATACATAAAAATGCAAAAATTGCACAATTTTATACCAATCCATGTCTAGCCAAGTTTCCTATATACTACTAGCAGCCCATATCTTTCATTATTTAACACTTTTAACCACTAAATTTTACAATTTCACAATTTAATCCCTATTTTGCATTTTTGTCAAAATCACTTTACAAAACTAGTTCAACTATCATCAAGCTTCCAAAATCTATCATTAAACTTCAAAGAACTCAAGTATTCAACAATGGAACATTTCAAAATCATTCAAAAATTCAAAAATTAAGGTACGGGCTAGTAATATACGAAGCAACGATATCAAAAACATAAAAATCATCAAAAACTGAGTTCAAACTGTACCTCAATCAAGCCAAAAAGGTGTTGAACCCTAATAGCTCTTCCTTGACTTCTTTGTCTTTTTTTTTTTTGGTTATGAAGAAGAAATGTGATGATAAAATAGCTTTTGTTTTATTAAATTAAACTTTATTAACCAAATTACCATTATAACCTTGTTAATATAACTTTAAACATCATTAAAACAATGTCCATAAATGTCCACTTACATTCTAAATGGGATATTTACAATATAAGGACTTCCATATTAATAAACCATAGCTATTTAATACCTTCAAACAATAAAACTCAACTTTTACACGTTACGCGATTTAGTCCTTTTTACCGAATTAAGCATTTAAACGGTGAAATTTCTTGATGAAACTTTCTCATAATTAATCTATTATACTGTAAACCTTATTAAAATAATAAAATAAATATTTTAACTTAGAATTTGTGGTCTCGAAATCACTATTTTGATTTGACCTAAAAATGGACTGTTACAATTACTCATGGCATTTGTGACTACTTATTAAAGTCAATTCACATTGAGGAGCTAAAAAACATATGGCAACACGTTGTGAGAAAAAATAAATCTGACTTTAAAGATCACATTAATGCACTGAATCAAGATAACAAACACGAAGATAAGGATCCCTCAATCTAGGAAAAGCCTCGAGTTGTTTGGTCTGTAGAGGTACATAAGAAGTTTTTTTCAACTGTCAACCAATTGGGTCTTGACAGTGAGTTTTAACCTGTTTATATTAGTGTCTCTTACTATGACACAACATACCAGCTTCATTTTTAATTTTAACTTTTCATTTTCTCTTTATTTAAATGTTTAGAGGATGTTCCAAGGAAAGTTCTTGACCCTATGAATGTTGAAGGCCTTAAAAGGGAAATTGTAGCAAGCCATTTACATGTAATGTCCTTATGAATGTTAGGGCTCATAAGGGAAAATGTAAAAAATGATCTGCTTGTTTTAGTAGAGTGTTTTGTTACCATTTTACTCCTTGTTAGGATTAGCACATTGTTAATAAAGTTATTGCAACTTCAATTCAAGCTTTTGGAAGAGTTAGGCTGGGCCATACACATGGGAGAATTGCATATACTTGAAGTATGAGCTTTCATAAAAGTGTGCAGTATTTAAGCTTACTATCTTATGTTGTCTTGTAGAAATATAAGCTTTACTTAGGACTCAGCAGTGTTGTTGCATTAGGCAGTAAAGATCCGTCTTACTTGCGCATAGGTCCACTGGACGGCTTTGGATATTTTTGCACATTGACTAGACCTGGAAGGATTTCAAATGCCTCTCTGCCATCTTATCAACCAGGTGGAATGTTTGGGAGACTGAACTCCTCAACTACTTTAAGCCTACATGGGATTTCTTTTAGCGTAATTCAACCTGGACATTCTCAAACATCGATCAATCTAATCAATGGTTCTAAGAAGATCCAGCTAATCGTGTACCAACAAACTAGAATCAAAATGGAACTTTGTTTCAAGGGA
The DNA here is from genome assembly GCF_025698485.1 of Gossypium arboreum. Classification (NCBI taxonomy): domain Eukaryota; kingdom Viridiplantae; phylum Streptophyta; class Magnoliopsida; order Malvales; family Malvaceae; genus Gossypium; species Gossypium arboreum. The sequence goes on from NC_069081.1 coordinate 8,943,310, forward strand.
TCCCAACATTGATAGATCTCAATCAACCGTCGTAGAACAAGCCCACCAACGGCTCTGGAGAAAATCGCGTTAATGATCTGAACTTCCAAGATGCCAAAGTGGCTGTTGGTGGCTCCTGTAATACTCTACCTATTTCTTTAGGCAACCCTTTGTTGTTACAATCAAACACACAACAAACGAAACATAATGGTGCATTTGGAAATCAATAATCCCTTAGTACCATCCTTCTTGATCTTTATTCTTTCAAGGCAAAGTCAGCAAATTTGGAGGACTTTAAAGGAGACATCTCCATTGTTGGTCTAAATAATTATATCATTGTGAATATGGATTACGATACAAAGCAACAATGGGGTGACAGCAGACACGGTTACAATGGCAATACGAATCATTCATTCAGCTGAGTGGATACCTAATGACTCAATCAATAAGAAGCCTCCAATATGAAGTATTAGTTATTCTCTGAGTGTTATCATAGTATTTCTAGAGTGGCATAACACAAATTGATGACTGTGATGTGTGCTTGTAATGTAATTGTTGGATGTAAATATAATTATTTTAAAAAAATAAAAACATAATGCTTTTAAAAACATAATTATATTAAAATGTTATTATAAAATAAAAATATAATTATTAAATTATATATTTTTATCAAATTATATTTAATAATTATATTGAAATATGATTAATTAATTTATTTTTATTTTTATTAAATTATATGTATTAAAAATCCAATTAAAATTTAATAACAATAACAATAATAATCTACGTGAAAGAATTCTGTTAAGGGTGCTTTGGTCATTTCAACTCTATTACAGTTCTATTCCATTCCACCCAACCAAACAATTGAATTATTGATTACAACTCTATTCCATTACAGCCCTATTATATTACAACTGTATTCCATTCTAACGAACCAAACGTGGTGTAAGGAATTAAAATTAGGTGGCCCAAAATTAATTTCCTTGAAACAGATTTTTAAAACAAGGTTGGATTTGAAAATAATTTAGAAGATAAGTTTTAATTGAAAATAAGGACCTATTTGAAAAAGGAAGAAACTGGAGGTGGTTAAAGGTGTAATGACCCAATTTTTGAAAATTGGTTGCCTATTTAACAACCCTCATCGTGCCTTTCCTTCTTATTTTCCCTCTTCAATTAAAAATTTCTCAAACACCAAATTAGAGCTTTTCTCTTAGAATTGATTCATCCTTTTTGATTTTCAAGCTTTCCAAACACAAATTTCTCTTTTTATTTCAAAGAATATTCAAGTTTTATTCCTCAATTTCTCTAAAGTTCTTCACACATTCTAGCTCGAATTTGACACATAACTCATCGTTTTCGTTAAATTAAGGTAACATTCTGACTTTTTATGATTAAATAAGCAAGTTATTAGTTAAAGTTTTAATTGATTTAATCAAGATCTCCAAAGATTTAATGAATTTCAACTGATTTTTAGCTTGAAAATGGTAGATCTTGTAATACTAAGCTAAGCTACTATTTTAAAGTGATTTCTAACTCATTTTGATCTAATTAAAAGTTATTTGATCTTAATTTAACCAATCATTAAGGAATTTAAATAAATTGAACGTTTCCCCTTTCAAATGTTCATATAAGCTTGATTTTCCCGAAAAAAATAGATATGTGTAATTAGATAAAATTGATGGTTTAAATATGAAATTAAATGATATTTAGGATGTTTGAAATCGAAATTAAGGCTTAGAAACGAGATTTAAGTGATTAAACATCTATTTTGACAAAACTAGCTAAGTTTTCAGTATTGTGAATATGAGGCTTGGATCTGTGATTTTAGAGTGATTTAGTTGTGTTTGGTGCTGTTTGTAATGCCTTTGAATTGTGTTTTATGTGTATGTAAAGAGCTAACTCAATTGGAAGTCTCTACAAGCAAGAAAGAAGGCAAGTAAAAGCTTATTTGAGTTTTGGCTTTAAAGTAAAGCTTGATCAAGGTGAGTGGTCTGGTGTGCTATGTTTAATGCACAAATCGATGAGCTAAAAGGGGACTTAGGTGGTCTAATCACCTAATCTGAGTCCCAAGAGTAACTGTTCTTACTTGAGCATGATATTTTGCAAATAAAGCCTACATGAGTTGTAATATGCTTAAGTGTGTGATATGATTATATGTGTGTTGAGTATATGTCTAAACATGTCTTGAACAGTTGGTTTTATGCACACACATCTAGTATGAAAGTGTATGTGGCTCAATGAGAAAGCTCTTGCACTTGAAAGTGCCTGATATGAATATGTGAAAAGTGATGTGAATGTGATATATGTGTAAGTGTGCATAAACTAGAAAAAAAATGTGTGAAAAGGATATATTGTCCTTGTGAAAATTTGAAAACATTAGCTATAGTTGGCATGGATTTTATTACTCATTTATATGCTTTGATATTGGGACATGTTTGGAGGGATAAAGAAATGTAGAGCATTGCTCCATTCATTGGGATCTGTCTGTGTGTTGGAGAGTGTTAGCTTAATGCTACACTTACTTGGGACATGTAAGCTCTTTTGAGTCATGGTGTGATGGAGATCTAAGTATCCAATTAGAGGTATTTGTATACATTTTCATATTCACAAGTTGCCAATGTATCAACATGATATGATCTTTGAAAATACTAAGTGATAAATTCCTTTAGCATGCTTATTTTAACTCTTATTTTTGTGATTTGTTGTAGCACTTAAACACTCATTGAGCATGTTTAAGCTCACACTCTTTTTTGTTTATTTTTGCAAAGAAATAACTTGAGTGGAGTAGTGAAGTGAGCAAGCTTGTGATCCTAAGGTAAAGCATCTTGATTGTGCATGTGAGATGGTTTCTTGGTTAATAAGGGATAGTAATGTAGGTGCATATCTGAGGGATTAGAATTTAGTTTTTGTTCTGGTTTGTAAATGAACTTTTCATAGACTGTTTAAAGACTTTTATAATTGGTTTTGGGATGTTTTGATTGCGTGGATTTGTTGCAAGAAGTATGCTAGATGAATGGTTAGGTTATATGTTGGTTGGTGTGCATGTGCTTTAGTGAATTATAGTTAGAAATGATTAAATGACTTGTTGAATGCTTGGACAGATGCAAAAAGACCAAATGGCAAAGTATGTACTTATATTGTACTTTAAATTGCCTTATATGTAAATTTGGTATGTTAAGTAATTGAATTGAGACTTGCGAAAGCATGTTAGAATAAGAGATTGGATTGGATGCCAAAGTATGTTAATGTCTGATCCATGTATGCCATATGACATGTTAGAATAGGTATTTTGGCAAGAAATCATGAAAGGTTATTTGTATTTGAGTTTCAAAGTGTCATATGCTAAAGTTACAAATGTTCTGTAATATACTGCACTTTATCGTTATGACGAGCCTCAACAGCGTTGCAACGAGAACCCATCGTCAGGATGCTGTTATCATGTCTTTGAGACGAGAGCTCCCTTTCAGGGGACGTCATGACGTGATTTTTCAGGTCGTATCAACATGGTTGCTGAATGAACTAAGCATATGTTGTTAACTTTGCAATTAAGTCCTAATTTCTAAGCAATACAAATGGAGGCCTTAAACACCACGAAATGTTTTGAAAATTTACATGACAAGGTTTTGTACGTTGAATTGTAAAATTTTATCTTCAATTTCATAAAAACGTTTACCTGGGTATTTTGTATTATTTACATTTTAGTCCTTAAACTTAATTTTGAAATTGAATGAGTTTTAACTATCGTTTTTAATTGGATTTTTCATATATGGTTTAAAATAAAATTTTCACGGTACTTTTTTGATTAATTTCATGAATTATGAGTATTTGCATATATTTTATAAATTGACATTTTTACCCCTGATATTATTTTGTTGTACTACTATAGATGAAGCATGTTTTAGGCTTTGTATGGTTAAAATTACTCGACTATGCATGTATTTGATTGGTGTGATGGGTGGTTTGTGGTGTGATTGCTCATTGATGATTGGTGATTGGTAATTGGTGATTGGTGATTGGTGATTGGTGATTAGTAAAAAGAGTCATGTAAGTGGCTAATGTGATGTTCCAGGTTCGAGTCGATTCATCTTCTTTGGGTTTGGAGCGCCACAATACTATTTAGATTTATTTGTGTAGAAGTAATTATTAGTTTAAGTTAACCTCCATTGGATAAGACCCTCGAAGTACTCTCAATACTTCATTATACTAACAAACTATATTACAATTTGACTCGTACACTTGTAAACACTGCCTAATTTCCTATCTTTTGTAGCAATATACACACTTTCGATGTTAGCCCGTAGGGAGGCGATCAAATAGCCACTCACACCCAATACTATTCTAGCCTGTTATGCAAGACCAAACCAACAACTTATTAATTTGCTAAATATTGGAAAGAACGGAATAACTTAGCTAGAGTTTGCCTACACAAGACAAGTAAGCATAATAAGAAGTAGGCTGATCAAAACCATAGAGATGTGCAGTTTTAGGTTGGTGACTCAGTTCTTGCTAGATTGCACTTGATTTTGCGCTATATTGGCTTTGACAAGGGGCTTGTGCAACAGTATGAGAGACATTTCAGAGTTCTGAAGAGAGTAGGCAAGTGACCTACAAACTAGAGTTGCCAGCAAAACTAATGTTCATTTTGTGTTCCATGTCAAGATACTTAAGCCTTTTTATGAGGATCAAGAGGATCCAAATCGAGGCATATTTGAATTAGCGCTAATAGGGTAAATGTCTCTTATGATCGTGATGTCAAGTGCATCATGATCGAGTGATCCGGCGGAAGTATTACAGGTGAGGCTTTATGAAAGTTCTAAGAGAAGATAGATCAGTTCCATACCAAGGATGTGACGAAGGCATCGCGAGAACAGGTGAGGGAGAATGTCACGGGTCGTACAAAGGAGTCTACAACTGATGCATACATTTCAGATGCATCATGTTCTCTTGGGGTCATTCGACCCGACAGGACTAACCCATTGCATAGAAAAGACTCAAGGCACATCTACTTGGATCCTAGTTAAAATGTAAACACTTCAGTAAATTGTATTTTACCTGGATAATTATTGTAAATCCTAAAGGATAAATATGTATAGAATTTAAATCTATTAGGACTCTCTTATTGTAGATGGGAACGAATCTCATCCATTGATGTAATTCGATCTGTATCATTAGATCTGGGGGAGCTCAACTATAAATAGAGTCATCCTTCTTCATTTTTAATCACTTCATTCTTGAGTTAAAAAATACTTTGACAACATTTACCCAAACACTTGGTTTGCGCTAAATTTCCTTTAACTTTTCTGTTTGTTCGTGGTTTCTTTCTCTTTCGAGTTTGCTTTTACTTTACTTTAGTGCCTTAGAGAATTTATGCATGAATTCTCAGTTTTTAATAGTAAAGATAACTTAGGCGGATTTGAACCCAAGAAGTTGCCTAAGGCTATGCTGTTTGTTAGACTAAAGTTCTAGCCCTGTGACACTAGCATGTAATATAAACATGTGAACATAGGTACCTCTTTGTCTAGTAATGCCCATAACCACACTAGTCTGCTTCAAGATTGACCTTATAAAAACCAAGTCATACCACGCATGCAGAGGGTTTAGTCTCCTTAACCTGAAATGTGAGATACTTACATATTAAGAAATGTGATACTCATTAGCAACATGTTCATTAGTAGCGAGTCTCTCCATAACAATCTCACATAAGGTGTGCTCAGTTGCCATCTTGTTAGTAGTTTTTTCCTACCAAATTATGTTAAACCGTTAGTAGCTTTCTTTAACTATTGTCGAAACTAACAAATAACGAGTGTTCTTTGACACCCCATTTACACACTCTACAAGGATAGATATCATATACCTATATCATTGGCTTTCATCATATGATTGCACACATTACTTTGATTAAAGGCTTTCCATTAATGTTCATGCTTTTTGGTCCACGCTTTGATAAGGTTTACCCTTTGATAGTATTTGGGATGAATTAACTTATACACTATTCAACATAATAAATTTACAATCCACACACAACATATTCAAATTTATGAAATTAATGGTATGTAACTACATTTACTAGTTGTCACATCAGTTTTTATTCTAGAACCCTATGAAGTTATGGGTGATATGTCAAATATATAATACATGACATGCTTGTGGTTACCCCAAACATTTCCTGAATTTCACATCATAGCCAAAATTCTTGCGACTTCGTCAGATATATCAAACATAACCCCTTAATATTCCGAGCCATATATAATCACATACATGTTAGAAAGAATGCCCAAGCCTCCTCCATCTCTTGCTCTACCAAGGAAAAAGCAGATCAACGTTTTTATTCCAATCCTAAGAAACAACCACCAACAATTTCTTCTTGTACTTACCATAGAATGTGTCGTTTATTTGGACAATGGGTTTAAAGTCTAAAAAACTTCAATAAGCAGCTTGAATGTCTACAATAGACTATAAAATATATGTGTTCCTTCAAAATAAAATTAGTACCAGAATATGTGGAATCATTTCCTTTTCGAATATTATATCGAAAGCATGTTCCTAAGCCATATCTCCCCAACTATGTAGCTAGTTGTACGATACACCCGGTCATCATATAATCACTTTGTAAACTTTTACTTCAACTACCATGCTTTCTTGTATGAGATGGAATAATTATATCTGCTTTGAATCTCGAGAATTAAAACTACAACGGGCATGAGCAGATTTGATTCGAGCAATGCAATGATGGAATCACAGATTAAACTAGAATACAATTTCGAATGATCTTTGGGTACCCTTGTTGCAACGCATGTATGTGGTTTGTTGTATTTGTAAATTTTCCACATATGTTTCTTTTGTATATAGGTTACTCGAATCAACCACATTCATTCCTAGTTATATTTAATGCATTTACATGCATGACCGTTAGCATTGACTCTATGACCTTGAAATCCGATGACTATATAATGTTGTAATCCTCAATTCTTCTCTTCCTAACACTTTTCGATGGAAAAAAGTAGACCAAATGCGAGCTCACCATTGTCATCAATTGAAGGGTAATTCAAATCAAATAATTCGTGAGCATATACGAGAAATTCATGGCCGCAAGTGTGGACACCTAACAATGATTGTGACTCATTCGGATAGAAACTATTGGTTCGTGTTACAACTTAAGATCATTGGTAACTACAGGTCCAACATCAACTTCTTTCTGGGCTTGAGCTTGAGCTTGGGCTCTGGCTTTAGTGAACTCACCGAAGTCATCATATGTGATTTTCTCTATCTCCAGTATCAAGTCTTTGAATATCATTTAGAGAAGAAGTGAGACTAACAGGCAGGGCAGACTGTGCATCAGCAATCCAGTGGGGTGAAGCTTGCCCTCTCTTCTGACCATCTAACCGCATGGCATGTTCCTTACTGAACCCTTTTTCCTCACCTTCAAGAACTAAGCTACGTAAGTATTTGGCATTTGCAGGCCCTGTACACTGAACCATTTTCGAGAATGCGCTTTCTCTGTTAACTAGCAGTTCCTTTGGAGTTTTGTGTTCTAGAACCTGAAAGAGCAACATCAGAAGTTATCTAGTTACCAGTAATGAGTACCTTCGTTTTTATTCCCCAATCCAAAGGCAACTTAATCCAGCACAGTAAATTATATAGTTGGTAAATATTTGCCAAGTCACTCACAGAATGGAGTCAATTCTGCCTTGAAGATATCATATAGCTACAAGCAATATATTAAATGAGATGGAGATTTTGCAGAAAGGAAAAGAAGCCAGAAATATGAAGGAAAAACATAAGTGAGAAGGAGCACCTGACCAGCATCAAGTACAAGAATCCGGTCACAGTCGATGATGGTATTTAGTCTGTGAGCAATAATCAGCATGGTGCAAGATTTGAATTCTTCACGAATGGTTTTCTGGATAAAAGCATCAGTCTTAACATCCACTGCCGCAGTTGCTTCATCAAGAACCAGAATCTTTGACCTTCGCAACAATGCTCGGGCAAGACACAGTAATTGTCTCTGCCCAACACTAAAATTCTCCCCACCCTCCAAAACCTTGAGGCAGACGATGAGAAAATTATTTCAACTGTTGACTTCTTGCTTTGAATAATATATACATAAGTTTCTTCATTCACTAAAGGTTATACATATTAAAGTTTACTTTAAATACCATTAAAAGCTTAATAGACATAGAGTTCAAGCAAATATTTGCAGAAACACTTGATTTCCTTTTTATTTTTTACTATTTTTCTATTTAATACCTCTGCATCCAGACGGAAAGAGTTCCTCAAGATGACATCCTTCAAATGTGCCCTTTCTAAAGCCTCCCAAAGGTCATCATCATTGTGCTCATTAAATGGATCCAAGTTTAATCGCACAGTTCCTGGATAAATTAAAAACGACCATAAAGATGAGAAACTTTAATGTTGGATGATATTCTCTAGCAAATATTGTGCCATAAAAGCACACTAATTTAAAACTTAATACGAGCACTTGGCTGTGAACATTCAAAAGTTAAAGTGATTACCAGAAAAAAGAACAGGGGATTGTGGTATAATACTAAGAACCTTTCGCACGTCTGTCAGTCCAAATCTGGCAAGAACACAACCATCAATCAAGATTCTTCCTTTTTCCAGCTCTACAATCCGAAACAAAGCATTCAGCACGCTGGATTTCCCTGCACCAGTTCTTCCAACTATCCCTAGCTTCTCACTTGGAGAAATAATAAAGGACAATCCACACAAGACCGGTGGAAGTTCAGGTCTATAACGTAGGACAACATCCTCAAATTGAATTGAGCCAGATGATGGCCAACCAGGTGGAGGACGGTGGCTCTCGATTATGTCTGGAGCCTCTGGAGGCAAATTGATATATGTACCCACACGTTCCACAGCATTCAACCTGTTCTCGGCTTTGCTTGCCTGTCTTAAAACACCACTCAGTAGCCTAGTGATATTTAATGTATAACTGAGAAGTAGACCCACTGTTGATGCAAACGCTGCCTTGTTTTCTGCTCTTCCATTCTGCAGAACAGCGATGGTTGCTGTTAACCAAATAATGAGGCCTCCTAGTGTTTCTAATCTTATAGCCAACCAATGATTTGAACTAATATTTGCCAGAGTGAATCTGATATTATTATCCATGGACCTCCCAATAACATTGGCAATCCGATCATAAGCTCTGTATGCACGAATGGATGAAAAGCCATCAAATGCTTCTCTAAATTGAGCATAAACAGGTGAGCTGGTAATAGAATCTAAGCGTTTTACTTCACGAGATGTGCTCTGCAAAAGCAAATGGTCATTGAAATTTGTGAAGAGAATAGCTGTGCTAGAAGAAAGATAATAATCAGCAAAGAATACTTCAGTGTCAAGAAACTAAGGTAGAAAAGAATACTTCAATGTCAAGAAACTAAGGTAGAATACTTGCTTATATACATACTGAACTAGGAAAATAAAATGGCATTTACAGATCACAAATTAAGTGAAAATTATGATGCTGGAAAAAAGTCTCAACTTTCAACCTATGTCATTTGGACATTCATCTTCCCAAAGTACCAGCGTCCAAAAAATACTCAAACATGGTATGAGGCCTGGTCCCCAAAATATATGGAAAAACTTGGAAAAAATTGAGCATGCACATATACGAGGCACACACCCCTGTGTCCAGGTAATATAGGTCTCTGGTAATTAAAACGTATTTTTTTTCTTAAATTTCCATATGTAACTGACAATTGTGTAGCATACCTGATAAAATAGATAGGCTGCATAAAACAAGATGAGAAGTGGCATTATGGCCCAAAATGAAAATATGCTCACGATGCTTATCAGCGTAAAAGTTGAAAGAAGCTGCCACAACTGATTCAAAAACATATCCATAGAAGTGGCAACATTACAATCTATATCACCTAGATCTCTTGAAAACCTATTGATTACTCGCCCAATTGGATTAGTCTGGAAAAACAACATTGGAGCTCTTAGGATGGAATTTAGCATCATATCATGCAATCTTCTGGCTGCACCGAGACTTGAAGTAATAAGCCAAAACGAGTTTGTCAGCGTCACAGTTACCTGAATCCATTAAAATGGTAAGTAACTCATTGTAATAAGCACTAAAATAAAAGATGAAACAGCTAATGCTTTATGAATCAATTTTTGGTTCTGGCAGGAAGACAAACAGACCAGAGAAAATGCGTAACATGTTATGCTGTTAAGACTTCTTGGAATTCTTCACCATATCACTGCATTCATTGCATGTTTTACAGTATACAAAAGTTATGTCCTACAAAATTAGTGCTCATTTAAAAAGAGAACTTGTTCTTTGAATAATCATATTGAAAGCAAAGCCATCGCTTTTAGCTTTCTTGATAAGATAAGCAGAGAATAAATAGATATCAATACAAACCACTTGTTAGATGCAGATAAAGATGCACCAACCTGACTAAATCCTAGAAGCGCATAAATGAGAATGTAAAATTCAGGCTTATAACTCTTTGAAGCACTCCTATCTGTCCAAAAGCGTAACCACATGCTGCTTAAAATTCTAAGAACTTCAGTTGAAAAGTAGAATGTAAAAAGTATCATAACCACCCATAGGCCTCCCATAGCATCCTTATACCTGCAAAACAGTAAAAGAAAATAGGTTCTATGCCTATCTCAAGTTGAATTGATGTGAAGTGCAGTTGATTTACATGTGAATTATGTTAATCATCTAACCTCAAACCAATTGTCAATAGGTGGAGAAACTCGACTCAAACAAAAAATCATAGGAAATCTAATATTTAATTGATGAGAGATAACACCACGTAAAATTGTATCATTTGGTAGCTTAATAGGGGCCTACACATGGACAACCTCATATCTTTCATTTTTAGGGAACCTGTGTTAAGATTTTTTTTTATTTCATTATTCTGTCATTTTATGTAATCTCTTATTTCCAGTATCTGATTCTTTTTTCCTTTATTAGGATTTGATTAGATTTTATTTGATTCTTTTTTCTAGCTCCATTGTCTATTTAAAGGGAGGACAGTTTTCATAAAATACAGAGAGCATTCCCTTAGCCTTTTTCTCTCTTTCTTTAATAAGATGGAAGAAATTATTAAAATCAAATTCAATATGAAAAGCATGAGGTTTAGTGTACTAATGAGTATAGGGTGTTATCCTATATTACCTCATAACAACATTCCAGCTGACCAGACCTGTTTCCCTTTCTTCTTGCTTTACAAGTATAGCTTTCATGCCTTTCCTCCTCTTTGCAGCATTTGCATCTTTTAGAATATCATTTATCTCATTCTCAACCATCTTATTGGAATTTGGTTCTAATTTTTCCATGTCTATGTATCTTCCATCGCCCTTCCCTTCTCGTTTTTCCATTTTCCCAGCATTTTCCATCAACTTCTGAAATATCCTTCCTTTTCTGGAGACTTCCTCAAAGGTACCCTCTTCTTTAATTACACCATTAGAGATAAGAAGGATGTAGTCTACATGTGGAAGAAAATGCAGCTGGTTTGTGACAAGTATTCTGGTTTTTCCTTGTAATTCTTCCTTGATACACCTGTTGAAAACCTGCAAATGACTTCAGATTAGACCATATAGCATAACCACAAGAAATCTATTTTGAGATCAAAGAAGGTTGAATGTTCAAATCCAAAAGGTTGAAAATACATTAGAAAGAAACTGGAATTGTGGAAAGAATATATGAGAAATATTTGTGCTTATATTCTTTGGGTTTCCTGCTGTTATTTTTCATTTATAACTTTGGAGCTATTTTAAGCCAAGTTTATTCAAAAGCTTCCTCAACCTTGCTGGTAAAGAAGTTATAGATCTGTAGTTTCCCACTGGAATCTTAGGAGTCTATATATATTATGTAATCTTTACACTAGAAAAAGAACTATCCTCATATAAGATTTCAGCACTGCTGCTCTTATTTCTTCACCTAGGTAAATCTCATTTCTTTACCTCAACTTCTAAACCTATCAAATCTAACACAAAAACTAAAATTCTTTGGTTATGTCCACCTTTTTGACCTTATTAATCTGAACACTTAGCCTCAAAACTTAGTTTTCTTGTATCCAACAGAAGCCCTAGATTCATATTAGTTTGATGCAAACCTTCATACTTCCATGTAGAATGTGAAAGAAATTGCATTTATCAGAGTAAACAAGTTACCTGTTCTGCAACATGAGCATCCAGGGCACTTAAAGGGTCATCAAATATGTACACATCTGAATTGGAATAGACAGCTCTAGCCATGGAAACTCTCTGTTTCTGCCCACCACTTATATTCACACCTCTTTCACCGATCTCAGTGAGGTCATGATCCTGAAGGACAATGTTAAATAGTTAAGGAGACATTCCATAATAGAAAAAGAAATTACAAGATGTTTTAAATCCACATAACAGGAAGGATGTCAAGATCCTGCTGTAGAGCTGTCACATCAATTGTCTTCCAATACCGTTCTAGTTGAAAGCTAGACCCAAACAAAATGTTATCACGAACCTGTGAAAATATTTAAGTTCATAAGCAAGCATGCAAGTAGAAAGGAAAATTTCTTAGTCAAAGAATATTGGAAGCTGTAGAAATTTGAAATGAAAGTAAACATCAATAATGAACATAAGCAACACTGCAACTTACAGTAGCATTAAAAATCCATGAAACTTGAGGAACATAAGCAACAGTCCCTCTTATAATGACACTTGAATTTGCATCTGGAGGAAGCTCCCCTAGAATAGCTGATATAAGGGATGTTTTTCCTTCTCCAGTTCCACCAACAATTGCGAATAAGCTGCCAACCGGTACATCTATATTGATATTTGATAAAGTGGGCCTCTCTACCTGAAAAAAGAAAAAACAAATCCAAATTGTCTTTATCCAGAAAAGTAGCTTCTTGCAATATTAACAATGTTGAGGTTAATAAGTGCACGAGATCTTCCTCACCATAAAGCAGGAAGTAGTGCATGGTAAATTACTAAGCTGCTATTGCTATTTCTGAATTATCATGTCCTATGTAGTATATCCAAAGCTATAATTCTACAGTCGATCCCTTCAGACAAAACATAATATCTAACAAGTCAACTTTCTTTCCGTCTTTCCATTCACTTACAGAGCATGAGACAAACCATATTTATCGACTGATGATTAGTAAAACCCTTCACAAGCAATATTAAATACAGAGTTCCAGTCTAGAAAGCACTTGACTCATAATTTGAGAGGTATGGAAACAAGAACAGAACTTTGAAATTACCTTTAAATCCCATGAAAAGTTTCCATTCTTAATTGAGATGGCTGGAAGCCCTGGCTGAAGAGGTGGATTTGGTGCTAGAACTCTCTCTTCAGCTAAGAAAAGCTCCTCAAGACGTTTCAACGATATATTTGCATTTGCAACCTAAAAACCAAGTATTAGACAGTCAAGAATCCAATAGAAGCTATTTAATAACTCTATTAAGCTTAATGACTGGCGAATCTTGAAAATTGTAGCAATTACATTGCAAATAGCGATCAACTAAAAACTAAATACATACACCTTTTAAGCTTGTTTCTCATTCATGGCCGTAACATCATAAATTTTCTTCACCATATATCAAGTTGATGAGTGACAAACCAGTTTTATTGTCTGGCCAACAGGTTGATTGTTAAGTACTTTGATAAATCAGAACAACTAAATACGTACACCTTTTAAGCTTGTTTCTTATTCATGGCCGTAACATCATAAACTTTCTTTGCCATATATCAAGTTGATGAGTGACAAACCAGTTTTATTGTCTGGCCAACAGGTTGATTGTTAAGTACTTTGATAAATCAGAACAACTAATGAAGGTACAAAAAGTTTACCACATGAAACTCAATTCTCAATAAACGAAAAATAAATACCTAAGAAACAAACTATAAAAGTTTCCCCTCCAATAAGATTTCAGCAATGAAGATTATACAGCTGTAAGCCAATTCAATTATGCTAAATATAATGATGTAAGGGGTGAAGTAAGTTAAACCTGACTTAACAAATTAGGAAGACATTCCAGAGGAATTCGTAGCAATGCAAACAATGAAAGTGATGTGAACGCCCTTGCTGGTGTCAGATCCCCACCAAGCAAAGTGAACATCCCAAATGAAACTACTGTTACAACAACTGGTATGCTGTTCAATATGAACCTGTTAAACTGCAATAAAAGGCAACTTATTAAAACAAAATATGGTAAAACAGTCATAGCTTTTGTAGCCTGAAGACTAGCAGCATGAATAGCTGCCGCAACAAGAGCAATTTAAGATTAGCCACATAGATAAATAAGCATTAAAGTGTGTTTACATGGCATGCAACTTGCATAACTGACATACATACTATAACATCTAGTTTACAAATCATGGATTTGTAGTCACAAGATAGGCCACCTATTCCCGGAAACTTGCTTAAAATGTAGGTTCAAATATTATGGTGGTGGCTACTGGCCACCATAATCACATTTCCCTTGGAAAAGAAAATATATCAAATGATGAAAGCATTGCATGTCCAGGATTATGTTTGATGACCAATAACCGCATTTTCCAGTGCAAAAGCAAGTGCAACTATTGGTGAAAGATAATTTTCGCATGCCAACTAGAAACATCATTTTATGTTTTGGATTGTTCAATAAAAAACACACAGACACTCCGAAGCAATATTATAATTCAAATATCATACAGCAGATAGTAGTTGAGCTCTCTGAAGCCATGATAGCTCATCATTCCGTATACTGTGAACTCTAGACTGAAAGCATTTCTCCCATGCATAAAATCTGAAAAATTATCAAGCACAGATCAGTAATCACTGTCAAATATCAAGATAATATAGTGAAACCTAAGGAAGTGCTTTCTGAATTTGACCATACTTCACAATGTCCACAGCAGATAGAATTTCATTCGTAAGATTGATTCTCCTGTCAGTCCACTCTAGTCTTTGCTTAGTCATCTTTTGCATTTTGCTAACCACAACAGTCTGTCTCCATGTGTAAAACAGAGAAATCAGTTAATACATGATCAATCATCAGATAGTTGGTTTAAATTATTTCATCTTCAATGACAATAGTTATCAGAGGATCATTAACATGGAAAATGATTTCCCAATTTAAAATCATTTTGCTTGCCTTGGTGGCAGATTTCTCAGTGAGACAACATTTAATCTAATAATTTGATTTTTCTAACTATGTCATTCTTTGATGCTCTTTTGCTCTCTTTCTTTTTTCTCTCCAATGGAAATAGACTGCATGAGTTATGGAGGTTCGTTATCAGTAAACTTCATGGACAGGGTTTAAACTACAATTAAGTTGGCAGAACATCATGCCAATGACTAGCATCAACTTATCAAGTAAATTCTCACTTTGCTAAGAAAATGAAATTGTCGAATAATGTGGTAACATCTGTGAGTGCTTTTGTTTTGGTGGACAGTATATCAGAGATAAGTATTTTAATTTTGTAGGATGCTAGTTACTAACAAGTTTTCCTAGTTTGATAGGATCAAAAATTAATTCCAGTGAAATCAATTCTCCACATGGTATCAAATGTTTTTGGTTCTTTCCTAAGAAGTGTTTTTTTTCTGGTCGAATTCTTGCTTCTCATGTTTATTCTATGGTATTAAATGTTTTTGGTTCTTTCCGAAGAAGTGTTTTCTTTTCCTGGTTGAAATCTTGCTTCTCTTGTTCATTCCATGGTATCAGATGTTTTTGGTTCCTTACTAAGAAGAGTTTTTTTTTTTTTCTTGGTCGAATTCTTGCTTCTCCTATTCTATTCCCAAGTCCTTTCTTTCCCTATCATGTCAGACTCAACCAAAATCAGTCTTATCGTAGAAACTACCGTGATTTAAAACACGGTTGCTTTAATCACTAAAGCTGGAGATTTACAAAACATCCAACCAATTTGATTGAACAGTAAGGATTATTTGAAATGGACACAACTGGTTCATACATTCTTGAAGGTCCAAGGGAAACTAAGTCACTTGTTGGTCCTCCAAAAGAATATCCTAAATCAGAGGCATGGATGAACAAGATTCCATGTGATGTCTTGGTTACGGGATTCAATGCTTCCAATGATTAGTTACACATGTATGTTCATTTCCTCTACCAAGGAGATTTGAGATGCCATTCAGCAAACATATTCCAAGTGTCACGTAAGAATTTTTGAGAGTAGGAGAAAACATAACGATAGGAAGAAGAAGAAGTTGAGAGAAATCAGAAAGAAAGAATAAGAGAGAAAATTGTATATATTCACTAACTGCCTTCCCCTTCCCTTGATTGGTGCTTTTAGGGTGGGTAACGGCCTCTCAAATGAACAGACAACTGTTCAAAAATGCACCGTTTTCATTAAACAACAAACACTCCCAAAACAAGGCCATTTCAAACCACACTAGACCCTTCTCTAAGCACGTCGTTTCTTTAAAACATTAAACTAAACATTGCGTTTTACAACCATTATGCCAATAACAGAAATTAGCAAAAATTTATACACGGCTGTTGTACTAACCATGGCCCTAAAATTCATTCCATGACAAATATCCCTCCCTCGAACCTAATCCTTGTGCTCAAGGATCAAAAGATGGATACTTCTGCTTGAGGTCACTCCAATTCTACCAAGTAGTCTCTTCTGGAAAGGTGTCAGCCCATTCAACTAAGAATTCTATAACGGCTTGATTTCCTTTCCATACCATTCTCCTCTCAAGTACTTTCACTAGTTCTTTCAAGAAAGAACCACTTGCTCCTGTTGGAAGTAAATCCAATATGTTTTTTTAATTGTGAGACATGAAAAGTGGAATGTATTCGAGCTTCCTTAGGCAAAATCAGTCTGTAAGATACTTTCCCAACTTTGGCTTCTACTGGATAAGGCCCAAAATACTTGGGTGACAACTTCTAATTCCTAAGCTTTCTCATCGAATGTTGTCTGTAAGGTTGAAGTCACAGGTACACCAAATCTCCAACCTGAAATTCCCTGTGTGGCCTTTTTTTTTTTTAGCCATCTATTTCATTCTCTCTTGAGCCCTTTTCAAATAAAAGCTAAGCAACTTCCTCATGGTTTCCCTATGTTGAAGGCTTCTTACCATCTTTTCCACTTTAGAAGACCCTGCTAGGTAGGGCAAGTGTAGTGGAGGCTCCTGTCCATAGAGAGATTCATAGGGAGTGGATTTGATAGTTAAGTGGTGGGTAGTGTTATACCACCATTCTGCTAGTGGCAGCCAATGCACCCAGTCCGAGGGTCTCCCCTGTCATGCACCAAAGAGACCCTTCTAAACATTTGTTCAAAATATCGGTTTGGCTAGAGGTGATCATAGGCCGAGCCTAAAATTTTAGGCCCATCTACTAGGCCCCGGCCCAGCCCGGCCGAAAATATGGGCCTAAAAATTTGTCCAAGCCAAGCCCGAAATAAAATTGCTAAGCTTAAGGTCAGGCCTACCGAACCATATTAAATTTTTTTCTTATTTCATTAAATAAAAAATTTAAAATATAATAAATCAAATATATTTAAAAACATAAAACAAATATTAAAACAAATAAAATGATACTAAAACAATTGTTAAAATAATACACAAATTAACAATATAATAAAATGGTTATATCAAAATTTTAAAATGATTAAAAATAAAATAAAAATATATTAATATATAATTGGTAGGTAGCCCAAAAAACTTACCCGAGGCCCGGCCTATTTTTTAAACGGGCCTCGTTTTTTTGCCCAAGCCCATTTTTTGGGCCTATATTTTTACCCAAATCCTCCCATATTTCGGGCGAGCCTTCGGGCCGGGCCGGGCCCCCCGGCCCATGATCAGCTCTAGGTTTGGCCATTGGTTTAGGGGTGATAGGTCGTGGATAAATGTAGCTTGGTCCCAAGGTGTTTGAAAAGCTCCTGCCAGAATTGCCTAAGGAATACTTTATCTCTATATGAAACAATTGATTTAGGCATGCCATGTAGCTTGTATACCTGATTTAGATACTCTTGTGCCACTGTTAATGCGTTAAAGGGGTGTGCTAAAGCCAAGAAATGATCGTATTTAGTCAATCGATCTATCACCACCAGGATTGTGGACTTGCCCTTAGATGCAAGTAAGCCTTCCACAAAATCCATGCTAATGGCTGCTCAAACCCTGTCTAGTGTAGAGAGAAGTTGCAATAACCTTGGTGATGCTAACTGATCACTTTTGCACCTTTGATAGGTAACACATTCCCTAACCCATAGTTTCACATCTTTGGAAAGACCCTTCCAATACAATAGGATAGATATCTTATGCCTTAAAGCATGCACACCAGAGTGGCCACCTAATGATCCTCCATGACAAAGATAAAAAATAGTCCTCCTAAGACTGCTATTGTTGCCTACAACTACCTTTCCTTTCCTTCTTAGAACAATACCATCCCATGAATACTTGGGATGGAGTTGAAACTGTTGTTGGAGCTCCCGAATCAATTCCTGAAGTTTGGTATCACTCACACATGAATCAATGATTTGGCCCCACTCTTTAGACCAAGAAAGTTGCATACTACCGACACATCGGAAAAGCTAGTGTTCCTATTCATGAGCCCTCCTAGAAAGTGCATTAGCCCCAATTTTTTGAGCCCTTCTCCTGTAGAAAATAGAGTAGTCATACCCTAACATCTTAGCTACCCACTATTGCTAATAAGGAGTGATTGCTTGTTGATTAGACAAGAATCTCAAGCTTTGATGAGCAATCTTGATCTAAAAGTGCCTTCCTACCACATAGGGATGCCACTTCTTCACTGCTAGCAGTACTACTAGCATTTCCTTGTCATAGATGAACAAGGCTTGATGTCTAATTCCCAGAGCCTTACTAAAGAAAGCCACAGGTCTTCCTTTCTGCCACAATACTACCCCAACACCTTGCCTACAAGCATTAGTCTCTACACAGAATCTCTCCTGAAAATCGGGTAAAACTAGCACTGGAGCTTGGCAAATGGCTTCCTTGAGTTGCTGAAAAGCCCATGTGCGAAATTAGTCCACTGCCAAGGGACATCTTTTTTTAATAAAGTAGTGAGGTTTAGCCATGACCCCATACACTTTGATAAACCTCCTGTAGTAGCTGATAAGCCCAAAAACCCCCTTAGATCTTTAACAGACTATAGAGTTGGCCAGTTGAGGACTCCTTCAACCTTAGATTGATCCATGCCGACTGTTCCTTAAAAAATAATGTCCTAAATATCCAATTTGTTATTGCCAAACTTGCACTTACTCTTTTTTGCAACCAATTGGTTGGCTCTCAAAATTTGCAACACTTCCTTCACATGTGTCATATGATCTAACCAACTTTTAGAATATACCAAGATGTCATCGAAGAACACCAAAATTGATCTCTTTAGCAACTATTTGAAGACAGCATAAGGGCATGACCATGAATCCATAATGCCTTTCATGTGTCCTGAATGATGTCTCTCTCCCACATCCAGATTGGGTGGTAACTAGACCTCAAATCCAACTTGAGAAAGTACTTGGGCTTAGTTTGGATGAGCGGTGTGTTTGCCTTGGATGAGGTTAAAAATAGCGGTGGCGGTGAGATTAGGTGCTGTAGCGGTGAGATTGGATATTATAGTGATGAGATTAAAAACAACGGTGGAGTGTGTGTTTGGATTCAAACGCAACTGTAGCGATGAGGTGAGAATAGAAAATAACTTTTAAGGACATCATATTAGAATTGATATATATCAAAAGTTTTTTAAATTATTTTACTTTTATAAAATTATTAAAATATGTGAATTTATAAATTCATTTAATAAAATATTAAAACGTATCTTTTGATATTTTATTTGTTACCTTATAAATTATTATATTTGTATTTATTAAATGATAGTTAATAACATTTAAGAATAAGAAGGTTATAATGGGAAAATAGCTTTCCACTGCAGGTGCTTTTTTTCCCACATGTACCTTTAGCTCCAGTCCAAAATGAAACCAACAGTGAGATAAGAATTTTTAACCGCACCTCACCATTAGTTATCCAAACATCAAAAAATGCAGTGAAAAGGAATATTCTCTCAACATTCCATCTCACCATGGCTTATTTTGCATCCAAAGGAAGCCTTGGCTTGGCCATCTAGGAGCTCTTCGATTACAGGTATGGAAAATTTATCCTTGATGGTTAGTTGGTTGAGCTGCCCGTAGTCTATGCACAACCTCCAACTGCCATCTTTTTTCTTCACCATTACTACTGGTGATGCAAAAGGGCTATTGCTATCTCGAATTATCCCAGCTTGCAACATCTCATGTATGAGCTTCTCAATTTCTGCCTTTCACACTGCAAGAAGTGCCAACATATTTGAAAGCGTCTGTGTAGGAGACAAAGTCAATGTTGTCTGAGCACAAGTTGCAAGTAGCATAGGACAAGGCCCTTGACCTACCATATTGAAACATTTAGATAACTGTCCACCAGACATTATTTGCAAAGCACCAGGGATAATGCCTTGGAGTACAGTTCTGCCCTTGGTAATCAAATTGCATAGTCAATGATGAGAAGTTCCACATGATTGAGCCTAGGGATAACAACCACTGAATGCCCAACACAAGGTCACATCCCCTCACTAGTAATACCATGAAGTCAGTAGTGAAACTATATCCTTGCGCTTGCACTAAACAGCTCGACATAATCCCTGAGTAGTCAACCTAACTCCATTAGCCACCATAACATGAAGTTGGCTAGATTGCTCCACTAGTATTCAACCTCCTGACCAGTTTGGAATCCCAGAAATTATGTGTACTAGCTAAATCAACCAGAACAATAACATCTAAGTGACCAATACAAGCTGCAAATCGCATGGTGTTATGCCCTTGAGAGCCTTAAAGGGCACGTAAGGACAAAACCGGGGCAGAAGGTTCAAACTCTTGTTCCACTACTTCCAATTGCTCAAGACAGTCTTGAAATCCTCAGATGCTGGACTTCTACTATCACTTTCACATTCTGGATATGGTTCTACAATCAACTGGTAAAGTTGTGACTCGGTGCACTTGTGACCTGGTTTATATTTGGAAGCACACCAAAAACAAAGCCCTTTCTTCCTTCTCTCCTCTATTTCAGCCTGAGAGAGGGATTCAGCATGAGTCTTTTGTCCCAAGTTACTATTGGGAGGTCCACTCAAACTATGAATTACTGGAGTGGTGATGCATTTTAGGTCCAAGAAATAGAGGTTTAAGCTGTCCTATTCCCTCACCTACATTCAGACTTTTCTTTGGAGACCCCATTACAATACATTCAACCTGTCTAGCTAATTGATAACCCTCTACTAGTGTTTGAGGCTTAAACAACCTTAGGTATTGTCCCACCTCAGGTTTTAAATTGCAAGTGAAGATACTTAATGCATAAACCCTAAGTAAGTGTAGCTAGTTAGGTAAACCTATCATGAAATTGGTCCATTGTCCCTTGTTGCTTGAGTGAAACCAACTCTGACATAGGGTCTAAGAAGGAGCCAGACCCAAAACGTTCCTTCAACTCTCGAGCATATGTCTCCCAAGTCAGATGATGCAACCCTCCCTACCTTTGCACAAAGAAATTATGTCAATCTAGAGCTTTACCCTCTAAGTGCAACATTACCATTCTAACCTTGGCCTACTCCCCCACACTTTCAACTTCAAAAAACTACTCTAACTTGGACCACCAGCCTCGAAAATTCGTCCCATCAAATCGTGGACAGTCCAATCTAAAAGGCTTGTTAACCGGATCCATAAGACTAACACAAGGAGTACCCATGTGTCCTAGATTTGGCATAGGTGACACTTCCAGTTGCTCCTTACGATGGAATCCAGGAGGTGGGCCTCCCAAAATGCCCTTGCCCTTGTCTTGATTCGTTCCAGCTCCACTAGCTGGAAGAATTATGACCAAAATACTGCTCAAAGAGAGAATGTAGCTCAGTTCAAATCTCACCTTTGACATGTTCATGAAAATCCTTTAAACGTGAGTCGATCTTAGTAGCAGTCTGATTAAACTCCAATTGAAGCTAAGAGAGCTCGTGTTGTAGCATCCCTATCTCCTTTTGTGGCCTAGTGGTGACTCCACCATTTTCCATGAGGACCGGCCGAAGCTTTGATACCTTTTCCACGTAAGAATTTTTGAGAGTAGGAGAAAACAGAATGATAATAAGAAGAAGTTGAGAGAAATAAAAAAGAGAAGAGAGAAAACTGTATTCATTCACTAATTGCCTTCCCCTTCCCTTGATTGATGCTTTTAGGGTGGGTAACAGCCTCTCGAACAAACAAACAATTGTTAAAAAACGCACCGTTTTCATTAAACAACAAACACCCCCAAAACAAGGCCGTTTCAGACCACACTAGACCCCCCTCTAAACATGTCGTTTCATTAAAACATTAAACTAAATGTTGCATTTTACAACAATTATGCTAATAACAAAAATTAACAGAAACTTAAACATGACCGTTGTGTTGACCGTTGCCTTCAAATTCATTCCATGACACCAAGGTCAATGATGCTGCCCAAATCTATGAAGTTAAGGCAAAAATTTCAACAACCAAATAAGGGAATCGATTTGTTATGGAATATTTGAGCCTCTTACAAGGTTTATAGCATGAAATGGATCAATACCATTAAATATATATAAGCTGTAGTGAGGATGTTGCAACCCTAAAATGGTTCATGGAAAAGGATTGCCTTTTTCATTCTAATGATAGATATTTCCTCATCAAGAAGGAAAAAAGGGTGTCAGTTGGAGAAACCAATGATAGATGGATTTGCTATTGTTACCAACGCTGCCAGATTCAAGGACTAAAGCTCTACAATTGACTAAAGTCTGGAGGTGGTAGGAAACAACTAGATGGTCGCTTCTGCTTATGTTCAATCCAAACTACTGAACTTTCCAAACCATGCCCAAGGACTTTGTTTTAAGTCATAAAAGGATTTCTTCAAAGATAACTTTCCTATACTCCTTATGAGCAACAAATCTTGGTGGTTACTTCAAGACCCAAATATCATTTGCATCTAATGCATTTATTTCCTAGATCATTGCATCTCGCCAATTGAAATGACTCAAGCCTCTTGAATAGTAGGGTGAATAGACACAGAATCTAAAGAAGTGATTAAAGAACAAGACAAAGGGAATAGGTGATTATATAAAATAAAATTAGCAATTGTGTAGGTGGATAGACATTTACATATGCCAGATAAGAATTCCAATTTTGTAAGATGCTAGTTTTCGATAAGTTTCCCTAGTTTGATAGGATAAAAACTTTGTATAATTAGTAGACTGTTGAAGTATTTTCACAATTGAATTAATTCCAGTGAGATCAGTTCTCTACAGAAATTACCTGAAGTGGGACGATGAGAACTAGTAATAAGGATCCGAGAAGTGCAGCAACACCGAGTTGTTGATAAAGAAGAACCATGGCATTAATAATACTAAACGGAGCAGACCAAAATATATGAAGCTGTTGGCATACTTGCTGAACAAAGTAATAACAGTTCAAATCAATCCTCTAACTTCCATGAAGAGATAAACACAAGATTATGGTCTTATCACTTCTAGTTGAAACCAAAAGATTAAATAAAAAAAAAAGAAGAATAAGTGCATCAATTGCAACTCACAAATTTTATGCATAACCTGCAACAGTTTAAAAGTTCCCATATATTATGTTTCTCTTGTTAGGTCAATCAAGGTCCAGAAAAATCAAGTTATGATAGGAGGTGTCAGATTTTAACATATTTTTCACATTATAAATTTTGTTTTTGAAGAAAAGTGCCCAATATATCCCATGTTTAGAAGGTGTAGTACTTCATTTGATGTTCCAAAATGTCAAATTTCAGTTTGACAGATATTGATAGTAGTAATTACTGTGAAAATCGGTTCAACAACAATCTTTTCTTTCTTCTAAATTACAATCAAAGGATCATCATCAAGAAATAAAAAGGCATAATTTAAAAATATTTGAAGATATATACCAATATGCTATCTTCTGTCTTCATGGTGGATTCTGATTCTGAATGCATAATGTACATTTTGGCATCTATGAACATTAACATTTCCACATAAATTAAACAAGAGTCATACCTGAAGTGCGTTTACATCTGTTGTGATCATATTTGTTATCCTCCCAAATGGGAAATTCTTGCGAACCTCATAAGTCAATCTCAAAGATTTGTGAAATATAGCTGCCACCTACAAAAGTAGTAGTAAAATATAAGGACATGAATCAATCTCATACATTAACTTCCTATTCTAGGGGCTTACATGAAAATACTGAAGTATATATTATGAGAGTGGAATAAGTGTATACTATTGAAATATGTATATATTTTAAATTTATTTAGGTAGATAAATCTTATTTAGGTAGATAAATTTTATTTATATTCTAGAAATATTTTTATTTTATCTTTTAGTAGTTTATTAGAATAAGAGAACTATTTTTTTTATGTTTTAGTAGTTTATTAGAATAAGGGAACTATTTTCTTAATTAGAATTACGACTTTTTTCTCTATTTAAGTTCAGTTCTTTAGTTAATAATAATAAAACAATTTTATTAAAAGCTCTCTTGAAAATTTTTATAGTATCAGAGCTAGGTTAAATCTCTAGTAATATCATGATTAAAACAGCCTTCACTGGAGATAAGAGGTCTAGCAATCAAACAGAGGAAGAAAGTTCTACCGTTGAAACAACTACCGAGAGTATAATGACTCAAGGGACAGAGGCGTCTCACCTTTCTTTTCAACTGACATCTCACAAATTGAATGGCAAGAATTATTTGGAATGGTCACAGTCCGTAAAATTAGCAATTGATGGGCGCGGCAAGCTAGGTCATTTAAATGAAGAAATTGAGCAACCACAGGTGGGCGATCCAAAGATGAGCAAGTGGAGGTTAGAAAATTTTATGATAATTGCGTGGCTTATTAATTCCATGGAAGCATCTGTAGGTAAACCTTTTCTTTTTCTCCCAACTGCTAAAGATGTTTGGGACGCTGTGAAAGACACCTATTCAGATTTAGAAAACGCTTCTAGATTTTTGAGTTAAAAATAAAACTGTGGAAAGCTAGGCAAGGGGAAAAAGAAGTTACTCTTTATTATAACGAGATGATGTCTCTTTGGCAAGAACTGGATCAGTATTATAATGATGAATGGGAGTGTCCCGGAGATGGTGTAAAAGCTATGAAAAAAGAAGAGAATGAAAGAGCTTATTTGTTTCTGGCTAGTTTAAATAAAGAATTTGATGAAGTGAGATCTCGGATCCTAGGGAAAAAACCGCTTTCAAAACTTCATGAGATTTTTTCTGAGGTTAGAAGAGAGGAGACAAGGAGAAAAGTAATGTTAAAGCCAGGGTTTGAAGTTAATGATGATAATTCTGCTCTTGTAACTATTAAAAATAAAGATAATAGTTAAAAAAAGAAAAAAGCTTGGTGCGATCACTGCAAAAAATATTGGCACACTCGAGAAACATGTTGGAAGCTCCATGAGAAACCGACAAATAGAAAGAAAAAGAGGGGCAATAGTCGTGGTTCACAATCAGGAGATAGCAAAGCTTTCCAAACAACTAATGGAAATTATGAGGGCCAAAGTTCTCTGGAATGGTCTCCATTCACTAAGGAACTATTAGAGCATCTACACAAGTTTTTTTTAATCACCACAATTTTGGATGAATTCTTCTATTCCTAACTCATCCAATAATCCTTCTTTTTTTGCCCAATCAGGTACTAATTTTTCTGTTTTTTTCAGTGTCAAGCCTTGTAAAACAAACACATAGATCGTTGATTCTGAAGCTAGTGATCACATGACTAGTAGTCATTTTCTTTTTTCACCTTACACACCTTGCGTAGGAAACAAAAAGATCAAAGTAGCAGACGGGTCTTTCTCGACAATCGCCGGGAAAAGCACTGTTAAAATTTCATCTTCCTTGGTTTTACATGATGTTTTACATGTGTCAAATCTAGCTTGTAATCTCATATCGGTCAGTAAATTATCCTAGTCCTCAAATTGTCATGTTATATTTGACTCATCTATGTGTAAGTTTCAATACATGGTCTCGGGGAGGATGATTGGTAATGCTAAAGAATTTGGTGGAATTTACTTTCTTGAAGACAACCATCTAAGTCAACCAACAACTACTTTATGTTTAAATTCTGTTTCTGATTTTAATAAGGTTATGATTTGGCATTATAGGCTTGGACATCCTAATTTTTACTATTTAAGATATTTGTTACCTAATCTATTTAAAAATAAAAGTCCTTCATATCATTGTGAATTTTGTGAATTGGCTAAATATCATCAGTCATTCTTTCCACCTCAAAAATATAAAGCCTCCAAACCTTTTTCGTTAATTGATTGTGATGTTTGGGGACCTTCAAAAGTATCGACTTTTTCAGGAAAACGTTGGTTTGTCACATTTATTGATGATCATACTCGACTTTGTTGGGTGTTTTTAATAAAAGGTAAGTCTGAAGTTAAAAATGTGTTTCAGTCGTTTTATACGATGGTGAAAACACAATTTGGTGTGAAAATAGAAGTATTTCGGACTAACAATGTTTGGGGACCTTCAAGAGTATCGACTTTTTCAGGAAAACGTTGGTTTGTCACATTTATTGATGATCATACTCGACTTTGTTGGGTGTTTTTAATAAAAGGTAAGTCTGAAGTTAAAAATGTGTTTCAGTCGTTTTATACGATGGTGAAAACACAATTTGGTGTGAAAATAGAAGTATTTCGGACTGACAATGGTAGGAATTTTTTAGCGACCAATTAGGTGTATTCTTAACCAAACATGGAATAATCCACCAAAGTTCTTGTACAAATACACCACAACAAAATGGGATTATAGAAAGAAAAAACTGACATCTTTTGGAAGTAACTAGAGCCTTGATGTTCACTAGTCAGGTACCACGTTATCTTTGAGGCAAAACCTTGTTAACAGCTACATATCTTATTAATAGAATGCCCAGTAAAACTCTAAATTATAGAACTCATTTTCGTCTCTTTAAAGATAACTTTCTTAACTCTAAATTGATCACAGATTTATCCCTCCGAGTTTTTAGGTGTAGTGTTTTTGTTCATCTTCACAATCAATGTAAACTAGATCCTAGAGCAAAAAAATGTGTCTTTGTTGGTTATGCTTCTAATAAAAGGGGTTACAAATATTATGATCCAATTAATAGAAAGATTATTGCTACCATGGATGTCACATTTGTTGAAACATAATCTTATTTTGATTCTAATCTTCAGGGAGGGAATTATACTAAGGAAGATTCTTTAATTGATCAAGAAAAGACTAGGAGTATACAACAAAGGGATTCTAATAATGGGGAAGGGGAATTTATGATTAACACAGAAATTAATGATGTTAATGTTAATGAAAAGGAGTATGAAGGTGTAGAATTTGATCATAAGAATAAAGAACAAACAAAGGAGTTAATTGTTTACTCAAGAAGAAATCGAAATCAAGAAAGTGGAATCCACCAGATTCATCACCAAGAATCCGACCCGCAAGATCCTGTCAAAAGTCCAGGTAAAGCTCGTAATACAGCCAATGATTTTTCTGATTTAAATATTCCAATTGCCAAAAGAAAAGGTGTTAGAAATATTGTCAAATATCCCATGTTTAACTTTGTATCCTATAAAGCCTTATCTTCGACATTTTTAACGTTTGTTTCGTGTCTCGATACTGTAAAAATACCCAAAAATGTGAAAGATGCTTTATAGGTTCCTGAGTGGAAGAAGGCTATTTTAGAGGAGATACGTGCTCTTGAAAAAACAGGTACATGGGAAACAATGGAATTACCTGTAGGGAAAAAACAGTGTGCTATAAATGGGTGTTCATAACCAAATTCAAACCCGATGGATATTTAGATAGATACAAAGCCCGGTTGGTGGCTAAAGGGTACACTTAAACATACGGGATAGATTATCTTGAAACGTTTCCTCCAGTGGCCAAATTAAATTCCGTTAAGAGTTCTTTTATCAATTGCTGTTAATCTTGATTGGTCTTTAAAGCAGCTAGATGTGAAGAATGCTTTCCTAAATGGGAAACTTGAAGAAGAAGTTTAAATGTATCCTCCTCTAGGTTTTGAAGAAAAATTTGGAACTCGAGTATGTAAACTCAAGAAATCTTTGTATGGTCTAAAGCATTCTCCTCAAGCTTGGTTTGAACGATTCACTCAAGTTGTTAAAAAACAAGGTTATTCATAAGGGCAAGCTGATCACACAATGTTCTATCGACATTCACAAAAAGGTAGAATAGCAGTTATTATAGTTTATGTCGATGATATCATTCTTACAGGAGATGATGTGGATGAAATAAGGCGTCTCAGGGAGCATCTGGCATTGGAGTTTGAGATCAAAAACTTGGGTCCTTTGAAATACTCTCTTGGAATGGAAGTTGCTCGATCAAAAAAGGGTCTTGTGGTCTTTCAGAAAAAATATGTGATTGATCTTTTAAAAGACGCTGGGATAAGTGGTTGTCGCCCAGCTGACACACCAATTGATCCAAATGTAAAATTCGGAAATAAAGAAGGTCAATTAGTTGATAAAAGGCAGTACCAAAGATTAGTTGGTAAGTTAATTTACTTATCACATACAAGGCCAGATATAACTTTTGTAGTGAGCTTAGTGAGTCAATTTATGCACTCCCCAATGGAGGAACATGAAGAAGCAGTGTTTCGAATTCTAAGATACTTGAAGAGTTCACCTGGAAATGGCTTATTCTTCAAGAAATCCGAACAAAGAGGAATTGAAGCTTATACAGATGCAGATTGGGCAGGCTCAATAACAGATAGAAGATCTACATCAGGATACTGTACATTTATTTGGGGAAACCTTGTGACTTGGCGAAGCAAAAAACAAAGTGTTGTAGCAAGAAGTAGCTCAAGGAATTTGTGACATGATGTGGTTAAAAAGAATTAAGAAAGAGCTGAGGAAACCAATAACTTCACTAATGAAGTTGTACTATGATAGCAAAGCTGCCATTAGTATTGCTCACAACCCAGTCCAATATGACAGAATTAAACATGTTGAGATTGATAGACATTTTATCAAAGAGAAGATTGAAGAAGGCCAAGTGTGCATGCCGTTTGTTCCTTCAAAACAACAGATTGCTGATATACTCACCAAAGGACTCTCTAAGACAAGCTTTAATTTTCTTGTAAGCAAATTGGGCATGATTGATATATATGCACCAACTTGAGGGAGGGTGTTGAAATATGTATATATTTTAAATTTATTTAGGTAGATAAGTTTTATTCATATTCTAGGAATGTTTTTATTTTATCTTTTAGTAGTTTATTAGAATAAGAGAACTATTTTCTTTTATATTTTAGTAGTTTATTAGAATAAGGGAACTATTTTCCCAATTAAGATTAGGACTCTTTTTTTTATTTAAGTTCAATTCTTTAGTTAATAATAATAGAACAGTTTTATTAAAAGCTCTCTTGAAAACTTTCATATATATAGACCACTGAATTGAAATGGATAACTGAAAGGCCAAATGTCTTCCAACTAAAGCAATAGTGCTATAATTGAAAGGCAAAGGAGGCATAATTAACACCTTCAAAATAGCTTCATGCTAGTTTTTATCTATTCTAGGGTGAAGAAACATGTTACCACAGTAGATCGTAGACGAAAACCAACACGCCAGATATTCTGCACATACTGAGCCTCAAGTAGTATAAAACATAACTGACATGAGGTGAAACAAGTCAAAACATCAGAACCACAGCAGCAGCTTTCCAAGGAATCATTTCATTGATTAAATTCTTATCAATTACAGGAAGAGGTAACAGAAGCCACAATTTTTTATCTTTGGCTGAAAAAGCAAACTAAAAACCTACTTTGCACATGGAATTACTTTTACCAACACCTATTCAAATAACAGACAAAATGAATGTCAAATTTGAA
Organism: Gossypium arboreum; assembly: GCF_025698485.1. NCBI lineage: Eukaryota > Viridiplantae > Streptophyta > Magnoliopsida > Malvales > Malvaceae > Gossypium > Gossypium arboreum. Next base: position 8,973,112 of record NC_069081.1, read on the forward strand.
AAGCCCAACGACCATTCAGTAGGTGAAAACCACCACTGAGATTCAGAAATTGTTGAAAAAACATCATCCATAGCACAGATATCATATGTTCTGAATTAATTTGTACAAAAGAAAATCTCAAACTGAATGATTTGATTTGTATTGAACCAGAAATCAAGATAAGGAACATTTTCTTAAACTAGAAGTCACAATAAGGAAACACGGAATAGCGGTCATACCACTCCAAGAAACATCAAGAAGGCATAGGTGTAACCAAACCAAGCAGGATCACCTTGTTGTATTGACTGCAAATTTTAACAAGAGAATTACAAATTTAACACAAGGCATCATCTCTAAAATTGGTCAATTAAAGGATTGACTACCACAATTTTCTGTGGCTAGTGAAAGAAATTATTGTTTTATTGTTATTATTTAAAATTTCTCCAATTTCTTTAAATCTGAATATCATCATGGAACACTAGGATTGGCAAATCAATAGAAAAAGAATAAAAAGCTGAATCAAATACTCCTTGAGAAAATAAACTAACCTGTAAGAGGTGGTTTACTAAAATAGGCCCTGTATACTGACAAAGGATAAACACAACCTGTGATGTTCAAATATGAATCTATAAGCTTGTATTCAGAAGTATGTTTCAGATTCTTTACCAAACAATCAAATCTTCATGAAATGTTGAACCCCATATGAAAGTGACACTTCATTGAAAAAATGTGAACGGTCCACAATGGACTCACCAAGAGATTAAATATAAAGAATTTTAAATTTAAGCAAAAGAATAAAAAAGCTTGATCAAATACACCTTGAGAAAATGAGATTATCTGCTTTATACCTCAAGATTAATATACCCAAGACACATTGTCACAACCTAGCCAGACCAATCAGATCTTATCATGAATGCATAATCAGGAATTGTCCTCTTTAGGCATCCACAGGTCCCTCAAGGTTTTCCCACCCTCAAGTGCTCCTCCACAGATTCCAACCGACATCCTCACATACAAAAGAGTGCACTCTACAGAACAGATAGATTTGGTATATCTTCTACATAGTACTTTCCTTTGTGTGTGAGGATGCAGGTTCAAATTTATGGAGGTGCAAGGGTGCCAAAACCTTAAGAGACCTACAGATACCCGAAGAGGAAAATTCTACATTACGCATTCCCAAAACTGTCTAACTAGTAAGGCTGGGTTGTGACATTAAAAGACACTTTTTTATGTCATAACCCAACCCAGCCAACTGAGCCACATCGTGAGACACAAACCGAAATTGTCGTTTTTGGGTACCCACAAATCCCTCGAGGTTTTCTCAACCTGAGGTGTGACCCCACAATGTCAAACCCACATCCTCACACACAAAGAGTGCACCCTGCAGAATGGATACCAATTGATTTATGGATACCCAAAGAGGATAATTTCGGATTACAACCCTACTAAATATATACATGGAGACCCATACCTAATTGACATAAAAATCCCTGAAAAATAAGGATTAAAATTGATTTTGTTCACAGAAAAAAAAGGAAAATTATCTAGAGCTCTAACTACGGAAATAAATTTAAATTTCCATTGACCTTAACCAATGCCATAAACTGCTCACACAGAATTATCTATTCTGACAAATTTGATTTAATTTTCTTAATTTCTTTACTTATTTCAACCTATGTAGTCTGCATAAATTTTCTGACCTCTGAGGTATATATACAACACATTAATCTTCACTTTCTATCTCTGTAAATTATTATTTGTCTTCTATTTTCATTACTAGAAACGTGTGAGAGGAATGCTCATTACCTTGATAACACCTCCCCACCAAAACCTGCATTACTCATTTAAAAACAAGAGTTTCAGTGACTCAGTATATATGAGACAATATGAAACCTATACTTGATAGAGAAGTCCTCAGGATGCATAAGTTTTCATTACAACTATATAGGAAAAAGAAAAACAAAATGATGTAGCTAACAAACCTTCTTCCTAAGCTATTATTCAAAGCTCTCAAAAGCCATGGCTTAGATCTTTGGGTTTCTTTGGCCCAACATGTATGAAACCTGCAAAATTAAAATTGTTATCATCGGGTAGCTGTGCGTGGAAGAAAATGCAAGGGAAGCAACAAAAATCCTAACTTTTGAATCAACGTTTCAGTCTGATCCCATGTATCTAACTTCCAAACATCATATTCAGTGATAGGTCTTCTATAACCTTGCTGCATGAGAGGAGTAATCCATCCAAAAGAAATTCCTACCATAGCATAAAGCATCAAAGTTTCAAAAACTCATAAGATTGTAGTAAGCATCCCTTACCAAACATTAGCACAGAACTGATGTTGCAACATGATGCTTACAGTTAAAACTCAACTCAACACAACCCAACTCTTTCCTAGTAACCCCACTAACTGTAACCTGCTATATGGCCCTCTTTGGATATAGACAGGTGGAGAAAAGTCAACATGGTATGGGGCCTCAACCCAACTGTCTGTCTTAGTACACAAGTGAAATGACCTAAAAGGAATACCAAGGACTATTATGCACTCTTCAATCTTCTTGTTAGACACTTATCCAACTCGTCAAGTGGACATGGAATGGGGCCTCAACCCACCATATAAAAGGGAAAATCTAGAAAATATGGAATGCACCAGTGTTGGACACCTACCCAGCTCCAACAATTCTGATTCTGAGCAACATGGCCCAAGGATACGAGGCTACTGGTAAAGAATATAGATATATATATATATATGCATGTATACATATTAATTATATCCATTTCGCAATGTAAAGCATCCCAAAACACAGGTTGCTTTTTCACAGTCCAACCCAGTCATTACCTAGTTAGTTATAGTTCCATCAAAATGGAGCTTTTCAACAGATAACTAGCAAGCCTGCTGCTATTTTAACTTTTCTCAGACTTGCAGTACCATCACCAGTCCATCGGAGTACTTACTTGAAATAAAGTTGGCATGCCTCTCAGGGCAAATTTGCTCTCTTCCAGAAAGTGGTTTATATTCTTCATCATCATATGACTCATTTTGTACCAAAATATATCCCGGACGAGGATTGAGATTGGGAAAATAAACAAGAAAAAGAATCCCAAATAAAATCTGCATCAGAAAATAAGCACAAGTAAATGAAATTGCTTTAAAATTACTTGAAAACAAAAGTACAAAAAGCATTTAAATAAAGGGTCCAGGTTTTCTGTCCCACCTAACTAGAAAGTATTGGCATTTGATCTGGAGCTTGAATTTAATTACTTCAAACCCAAGAGGTTATAAAGGCCTAAATAAATTTGGGAGCAATCTGGACAAAACACTAGTAATGATCTCTCCACTTCAGTTTTAAGACCAAACATATTTTGTCAATATATTATCTTTTTAGTATAGTAAGTGGAAAGAATGTAACAAAGAAAAAAAAGGAGGTTGCCTAAATTGATGCCAAGTCATGTCAACCTAAAGAGACATGTAAGTGGTTAACTGGCATCAAGGTAAATATAAAAGCAGGAAAACAAATATTTTATGGAGACATTGGGAAAAATAGAGTAGGATTTAAGGAAAATATACACAACAAACCTTGCAGAAAAAGGTACTGATGCTCAAATATATGGCATAGCTGCATGAGCAAACAAACTTGTAATTGTGAGTGTCCTAGCGACATATTTAAGTACAGTATATTTTATCTAGTCAGGGCCCAAACAGATAAAGTTTAAATAGATGAACGTGAGGAATCTAGCCTGCGGAATAAATCCTTCACGGGCAGAATGAGATTGAGTAGCACAACATTGCCCAGAAGAACATAAACAATGCCAAAACGCACATACCAGCGAAACTCACAGATGTAACTTTTTGTTTCCAACCTTATCATAATAAGCACAGAGCACCAAGCAGTAGCCTCAATGATCAAAGAAGTTGCCTGTAAGGGAGTAAATTACAAAGCACAAACAAGTTTGAGCTGGCTGCTGCATTGCACATAGTAGATAACTAAATTGAATTCCGAGAACTAATGGTAACATCTAAGAATCACCAGGGATCAAGTAAATTAAATTAGATGAAATCAGAAAACAAATTCAGTACAAGTATACCAGTGGTCTGGTTTTTTAGCCATAATAGTAGCTATAACAGTCCTCGAAAATTTAAACTTAGAAATAAAGAACCTATTCCACTAAAGTTTAGTAAAATATTCTTGATTGTATGGTGTTATACTAGAACATAAAGTCCAAGCCAGTAAGGGTACAAACAAGTACAGCACCGCCTACAAGTTTGAACAGAAACTCACCTCATAGGGAGCAAGACCAGTCTCTCCATTCAAATTAAAGATAGAAATACCCATCAACAATCTTAGTAGAGGCTCAATGGTACAACAACCAGCCAACAAACCAAGTATACAACTATAGCATTTTGAACTCAAAGAAAACCTCTGAATTTTGGAATTCTTCTTTATCAGAAATATCCGATAACAGCACAAGCCCAGTAAAACCAAATGAGAAATGGAAATCACCATGGAGTTGATAGCACAAGATGTGTATACACCAAAAGCACCATCAACCACTTTTGTCCAAGCCGTATTTGCCACTGGTTGACAATACCAAACCAAGGGTTCAAATGCCATCACAGCAGCCACCTGAAAGAGAGGGAGAAAAGAAAAGTTTGATTAGACATTTACTCAACTCATCTTCTCCTTCTCATGATAGAAAATAAGAAATGTAAAAGGAAATTTTGTGCCTAGTTGTTTTTACTTACTACACAGTCCTTGCTCTTCAACAATGTACTATCTGCATTAAAAGAAACAGCTTCAACATTTAACAAATTTGTAGCAAATGGTAATCCCCTATACATCCCAACAGAAATCATACAGAAAATGAGAATAACAAATGGGTAACTATGATCCCAACTAATGCCACATCCGGGCATAAAGTAATACAAAACATTTTAAATTATAATGTTTCAGAACCAAGTCTATAAGAGCGTAACTCATACAAGGAAAATGGGATTAAAAATCAAAGTTTCAAGTTTCAGCAACCATCCCCATCTTTTCATAAAGGGTATATATGTACAAAATATGAAGCATATCAAACATGCAATTCAAGATAAACTATGAAACATGTTCCATTACTAAGCAATTATGAAACCCAAGCACTCAGATTCGTCTTTCATATCCCGCAACAAACACAACAAGAACGAGAGCAGCTAAGATTGAAAGATACCTCTAGGCTACAGGGACTAGGACATGACAGTGTTCTTCTGGGAATTTGAGTATCGTAGTCCAGCAAGCCAGTTGAATTCAGTAGGAAATGGAGGGTTCAAGGTTGTTTCCATAATATATATATATATATATATATTATATATAAGAAATAAGAAATAAGGCACGGCGGCTTAAGCTAACGACTGAGGCACTTGTACATTATTTTATTAAGAAAAACGACAGAGACGCATGAAATAAAGAAAGACCTTTGTCTTTGCGAGTCTTCCTTACAATCTATCTTTACTAAAGTAAACATTTTCCGGGGGTGGGGAGGAAATGGAATTGCAAAAAAAAAGTTTCCGCTTAAAAAGAACGAAAATTTAATAAAGAATGCACGATTACGATTAAAGAAAGACTGAAACCTTGACCTTATTCTCTAATTCATCTTTCTTTAACGCTTTTTACAAACCCTAACGCCTAATAGATTTCCGATTTTCGACGGTAATCTTGCTTCACGTCTTCCATAGTTGCGACCTTTTGGCTTGAAATGTCTGATGCGAGCTGCAGAAAACGAGAAGAAGAATAGAAGAATAGGAGGAGGACGAAGAAGTAAGAGAGAGAGAGGAGAAAAAGGGATTGAGAAGATAGTACTGAATTTCTTCACACCCAACTCCAGCACACGCAAGGGTGCTAAAAAGAAAAAAAAAATAACGGTCATTACCGCTGTCGTTCTGCTACAAGGCTCAGCATCAAAACGCCCCTTTTCAGTAACCAAGCCCTTCCCCCAAAACGCAGCTTAGTCCCCCTCCCCCAAAAAGTGCCGTTTTGTGCAACATAATTAGCTCAACAGTTTAAATAGAAATTATCATAAATTAACTACTTTTTAACCCCATAATTATATGCCATAACAATACTCCCTCTCTTGAGCATATCCTTGTCCTCAAGGATCGAAAGGAGGATATTGCCTTTGAAACTCTATCCAAGCTTCCCAAGTAGAGTCCTTGGGAAAGGTGTCTGCCCATTCCACTAGCACCTCATTAATAGCATGATTCTCTTTTTTAACCATTCTTTTGTCAAGGATTCGTGCTGATTCCTTCAAGATCGAGCCATCTGTTCTAATAGGTGGCAATGTGGGTGAGTGTATAGCTAAGCCAACATGTTTCTTCAATTTAGACATGTGTAATGTGGGGTGGATTTTTGCTCCTTCAGGTAATTTCAATCTGTAGGCCACCTAACTGATTTTAGCTTCAATAGTATAAGGGCCCATAAGACTTGGGAGAAAGCTTCTAATTCCGTATCTTCCTTGTAATAGCTTGATTTTGGGCTTAGTCGGAATAGTGGTTTCCGGACCACTATTCTAAGGCCGGGAAAAATTATTTTAGTATTATTTTATGTGTTATAATATAATTTTATAAGTGCATGTAAATTTTGGTATGTTAATTTTAACGATTTCTAAACCAATTTCAAAAAAAGGCTAAATCGCATAAAATGTAAAAGTTGTGTGTTAATGCCCAAATGTGTCTAATAGCTAGATAACTAATATTGAAGGCCTTTAAAGGGAAATTAGACCCTTTTTTATTTGTGGTGGCCGGCCATAGGGGTCATAAAGGTTGAATAGTCAAAGTTGGTGTGTGTATTAGGTGAGTTTTGACCAAATAGGTAATAAAATAAAGATAGGATGATATCATCCCTTTTCATCTTTTTCTTGACCGATTTTTCCAGCAAAAGAAAGGGGCTTTGAAGCTTTGAAATATTAGCCGCTTACATCCCTTGCTAGTAAGTGATTTTTAATGTCTTTCTTGATGATTTTTACATTTTTTGAACCCCTAAAGCATAAGCTTTCAAATGAGGGGTCTAGTTTGCAAAATGATAAAGAGTCTAAGGTTTTACCATGAATGTATGTGTTTCTTGCTGAGTCTTTATGGAAGAATATGAATTGTAGTTGTCTAATAAACAACTTTTGTGAAGGAAATTTGCATGAAAATACCTTTATGCAAAGTTGTAAAATGGGTTGTTAATGTGTGCAATAATGATTTTGTGAGTTTCCATAGTTATGAAAATGGTTTATCTAGGCTTAAGGAGTAAATAAATTGAATAAAAATCTTGTTTCGAGCCTAGGGGTAATTTGGTAATTTTGACAAAATAGAGGGGCAAAAATGTAAATTTTACCAAAGTATGTCAATGGACTATTTTGATTAGTACATTGTTTTAATTAGCTAAATGTGATGTTTTAGATGTTGAAAAATGCGATTTGGGCCTAGAACGGGGAAAATTTATTTATGGACGATTATGTCTTTTTCACCTTTGTGGTATCGAGGTAAGTTCTTATGTAAATAATACCATTTTATACATGTATTTAAATGTTATCCTCACATGAATTGTACAAATATTAGTGTGTATGTGATTAATAGAAATATGATAAGACAAAACCTTGATAGGCGAGGAAAAATCCAGTTTGAACCTTAGGAATAAAATAGGATACGAGTGACATGTCACTAGGAATTATGAGTCTAAATGACTAGCTCGAGAGTGAGCAATTAAATATCATGAGGTATGAGGTAGCTTTAGCTACAATTGAGGCACTTATGTGCAAAAGTTTTTCCGAGTATCCAATTAGTATTCTAAGTGTTCAACGGGTAATCCGAGGAAAGAGTTGATGATGGTCCCAATGAGGTAAGTCATTGGTGATTATGCACTTGAGTTATGTTATGAGTTGTGTAGGTATGTACACTAAGCCTATGAGAATGCCTTGGTATGTGATGATCTATGATGCATAAATATGTGTTCTTACCATGAGGGATGAAATGATGTTGTATTAATTTTGTGAACAATGATCATGAATGAGTAACTTAGCCTTGACAGATTTGAGTTACTACAGTAGTGTAACTTGAAAATACACTAAAAATAGTGGAAAATGAGTTAGAAGCTGAATAAAAAATGGAAATAAATCTTATTAAGTCTAGTTTCACATAAAGGAAACGATGTAAGCAAAAGAATTTCCTATAATGAGATATTTGAAGTGGCGTGGGACAGATTCAAAATGACTTCGAGATCCCCTGTTCTGATTTGAGAAAATCATTATAAATTGTACAAAAATGGTTATGAGTTATGATTTATATTCTTAGAATCCTTAATGAGTCTAGTTTCAAAAGAAATAGACAAGAACATTATTTGAGTCATTGCTATGAGATAATTGAACTTTAATGCAGAAGGGTCAGAACTATCAAACAGTGAATCAGGGGTAATTTTAAGGAATAAACTGTACTATTGGCTAAACCAAAAATTCTGGAAATTTTATGGTAGAAAGGTACATGAGTCTAGTTTTAAGAAAAATTAACAGAACTTAATTTAGAGTTTTGTAGCTCCAGATATAAATAATTTAGTAACTGTTGCTCAGGAAGGCAGCTTGTCGTGAACTTGAGAATATGTCGTAAACATTGATAAAACATGTTAATGAGTTTCTTATTGTTTTCATATGAACTTACTAAGCGTAAAGCTTACCCCCCTTTCTTCCCATGTTCCCTAGGGTTGCCAGGTTAGCTTGGGTTGGAGGCCGTCACACTGTCGAGTTAACGCTATCGGCATAAGTAAATCCTAGTGTTTTGAGTCTATGGCATGTATAGGGTTTTAATGTTGAGTATGTGATATTATGATTTACCCAAAGGCATTGGCTTATTATTAAGGCAATATGTAGTTATGTAAATTGGTCTATGTCGGCTAATGATGTTGTGCGCCTATATGATTATTCTTATGCATGTATGTTATTATCTCTTGTGATGTGGCTTATAGCATGTATGCCTAGAGATTGAATTGAGACTCATTGATGAGTTAGTAACTGATGCAAGATTAAGTGATTGGTAAATAGTTAAAAATGCCTCATGAATGGTTTGTAGATATGGTTATGCATGCCTAGTAATGGACATGAGGTTTGTGACGTAATGATAGTTATGACAAGTATGTGGTAATGATGTGAGTAAATTCTATGATATTTATTGCATAAGAAATTGACATGAGCATAACATGTTTGTAGATGTTTAAGAGCTCATTTATGTCATGTTGTATGTTATTGGATAAGTATGTGTGCATATGTTGTGAGGGTGACAAATGGCTTGGAAAATAGCTTTGTAATTGTCTACACAGATAGACACACGGGCATGTGTCTAGACCGTGTGTGACACACGGTCTGCCCCTTGGGCATGTTGTCCAACCGTGCGTCTCCTGCACTTGAAATTTTAAGTCAGTTTAATACACGGGTAGGTCACACTGGCATGTGACATGGCCGTGTTTTAAAGTCAGTGTTGCACGCGGGCTAAGGGCACGGGTGTGTCCCAAGCCACACGGGCGTGTGTGACCATACGGTCTATACCTACACGGGCGTATGGAGCCTTAAAGCATGACATTTTTCAAGTTTTTCTTAAGTTCTTGGTTTAGTCTCGAACCGCCTCTAATGCATGTTTTGGGCCTTGTGAGCTCGTTTAAGGGGCAAAATGTATGTGAAATGAAAAATTTTAAATTGATCAAAATTTTACAGCCCGATTTTATATAGTTGGTTGAGTTTAAATCCGGTAGCACCTCGAACCCTGTCCCGGCGTTGATACGGGCGAGGGGTGTTACATTTCTCAGTAAATGTTGTCTGTAAGTTTGGAGTTTCAGGTATACTAGGTCCCCAACTGCAAACGACCAATTGGATCTTTTCTTGTCTACTAGCTACTTCATTCGTTCTTAAGCTCGTTTCAAGTGGAACCTAAGGAGCTTCCTTAAAGTTTCCCTATGCTGAAGTGTTCTGTCCACCTTGGCTATCGTAGAGGAGCCTAGCAGATATGATAGATGAATGGGAGGTTCCTGACCATAGAGGCTGTGTAAGGAGTGGTGTTGATGGTCGAGTGGTGTGTGATGTTGTACCACCAGTCTGCCAAAGGTAGCCAATGAGTCCATTCTGAAGGTTTCTTACCAGTCATACAACGCAAATAACCTTTAAGATACCTATTAAGAACTTATGTTTGCCCATCTGTTTGATGGTGGTAGGCAGTGGAGAGGAACAGTCGAGTACCAAGTAGTTTGAAAGTTCGAGTACCAAGTAGTTTGAAAGTTCGAGTACCAAGTAGTTTGAAAGTTCTTGCCAAAATCTGCTAAGGAAGATTTTGTCTCTGTCAGATACGATAGACTTTGGAATTCCATGGAGCTTGTATACTTGATCCAAGTAGAGCTGAGCTACACTGGCAGCAATGAAAGGGTGTGCCAAAGCTAAAAAATAAGCATGCTTGGTTAATCTATCAACTATTACCAAGATGGTACTTTGACCTTTGGATAAAGGAAGACCTTCTGTAAAATCCATACTGACAGCAGCCTATGCTCGATCAGGTATTGGAAAAGGTTGCAATAATCTAGGGTATACAGCATTGTCACTCTTGTACTGTTGACATGTGGTGTATTCGTGAACCCACTGTTTGACATCTCTCGATAACCCTTTCTAGTACAATAGGCTAGTTATGCGACGCCTAGTAACATGCACTCCTGAGTGGCCACCAATGGCCTCACTGTGGAACAACTTGAAAATTGCCTTCCTGAGGTCTGTGTTGTAGTCGATAATCACTTTTCCTTTTCGCTTAAGAAACCTGCCATGCTAGGAGTACTTGAGATGGGTTGAGGATTTTGTAGTAATTCCTTGGACAACTTCTGTAACTTTACATTTTCTAACCCGGCCTGTAGACTTTTATCCTAGAGCTCTGACCATGTAAGTGGCATCTCCCCCAAGCACTGGTGAATTTGACCGTCTGGCAAATGAGTCTTTCTGGATAAGGCATTAGCCACTATGTTCTAGGACCCCTTTCGATAAATGATAGAGTAGTTATAAACCAGCATTTTGGACACCCACTTCCGTTGATATGGGGTGATGGCCTGTTACTCTGATAGGAATTTCAGACTTTGGTGGTCAATCTTGATAATAAAAGGGTCTTCCAACAAGGTACGAATACCACTTTTTAATCGCAAGCAACACAACCAACATTTCTTTATCATATGTGGACGAGGCTTGGTGTTTAACTCTTAAAGCTTTGCTAAAAAACGCCATTGATTTCCCTTTTTATTGTAACATAGCTCCAATGCCATTACCACATGCATCTGTCTCCATACAGAAGGGCTAGCAAAAATCTGGAAGAGCTAGTACTGGTGCTGTGCAAATAACTTCTTTAAGAGCCAAAAAAGCTATTTGTGCAGATTCTGTCCGATGCCACTACTGATCTTTCTTCAATAGTGAAGTGAATGGTTGAGCCATGGCTCCATACCCTCGAATGAACCTTCTGTAGTAGCCAAATAACCCCAAGAATCCTCTAAGTTCCTTGATGTTCTTAGGTATAGGCTAAGAGAGAACTCTTTCTATCTTCGATGAGTCCATGCTGACAGTCCCTACTATTATAACAAAGCCTAGATACTCAACCTGAGTAGTCCCAAAACTATATTTATTTTTCTTAGCGTAGAGCTTGTTATCCCTTAGCAGCTGTAAAACTACTTCCAAATGCCTCAAGTGGTCAGTCTAATCTTTAGAATAAATTAGGATGTCATAAAAAAAAACTAGGACAAATTTTCTCAGGACTGGTTTAAAAACAGTATTCATCAAAGCTTGAAAACTGGATGGGGCATTTGTTAGGCCAAATGGCATAACTAAGAATTCATAGTGGTTATCAAGAGTTCTGAATGCTGTCTTGTACACATCTTTGTCCCACATTCCGATTTGGTGATATCCGGACCTTAAATCCAGTTTAAAAAGAAAGTAGCTTGGCTAAGCTCATCCAACAATTCCTCAATAATGGGAATGGGAAACTTATCTTTGATGTTCACATTGTTGAGTTACCTAAAATCTACACCCAATCGCCAACTTCCATCTTTCTTCTTTACCATGACAATAGGTGAAGCAAAGGGACTATTGTTGTCCCTTATAATCCCTTTCTATAACATTTCCTACACTAGTTTTTCAATCTCGTTCTTCTGAATAGTGGGGTACTTGTATGGTCTTACTTTGACCACTCGTGATTCATCCAGCAAGGGAATGCAATGGTCTTGAAGTCTAGTAGGTGGTAAGTTTGATGGTATTTGGAAAACATCATTAAAGGCAGCTAACAACTTAAGTAACATTGGATGGTTAGGAGACTTTGGCAGAGTGAGTCTTGTTTGTTGACTAAAAGATAATAGCATAGGCTGGGGACCATAGTTTAATATTTTGAAACATTTGGCTGCTTGATTGTCATACAATAGTTGAAGACTGCCACGAACAACTCATTGTAGGATATGGTTTTTGCCTAGGTGTTCGAATTGCATAGTAAGGGAAGAGAAATTCCATATGATAGATCCTAGGGATAAAAGCCACTGAATTCCTAACACTAGATCACATCCTTTCAGAGGCAACAAATAAAAGTCAGCAGTGAATGCCAATCCTTGAGCTTCCCATTGGACATTTTTGCAGACTCTCTGGGTAGACAATCGAACTCCATTAGCCACATGACTCTCAATGCAACAGTTTGCTCAGTAGGTAAGTCCATACAATCACTAGCTTAGAATCTATGAAATTATGTGTGCTCTCAGAATCCACAAGAACGATAACTTTTGTTTGCCCGATGTGAGATAAAAGCCTCATAGTGTTGTGCCCTTAAGAGCCATACAAAGCATGTAAAGAACGTATAGATGAAGTGACCTCGGGTTCTTGCTCCTCTTGTTCCAATTACTCCTTGTGATCTTGAAACTCATCGATTTCAAGACTCTTTGGCTCATCCTCACCATCAGAGGAAACATCAATCACCAATTGGTACAGTTGAGATTTTTGGCATTTGTGTCATAGAGTGTATTTGGAAGCACACCAGAACAAAGCCCCTTTCTTCTTCTATCATCCATTTCTGCCTGAGATAAAGTCTTCACATAGCCTTTAGGACCCCCTTGTGGCGCTAAAAGTGGAAACCACTTGAATAGGTTTAACATTTGGCAAACAAGGTCTGATGGGTCCCCCGTTATATATTGCTCTTTTCATTGGCCTCAAGATAATACTTTCCACCCTTCTAGCTAAACGAAATCCATCCACTAGGGTGGAAGGTGGGAACAACCACGAGTATTGCCCTACTTCTGGTTTGAGATTACTAACAAACACACTAATCGCATGTTCTTCAGTTAAATCTATTTGGTTGAGCAAACTAACGAATGTATCATGAAATTGAGTCACTGGCCTTTGTTGCTTCAAAGCAACGAGCTCAGACATAGGATCTAGAAAAGTGTCTGAACTAAATCGATCCATCAGTCCATGAGCATAGACCTCCCATGATAGTTGTTACAACTCACCACGCCTCAACACAAAAAAATAGTGCCAATCCAAGGCCTTGCCTTTAAGATGGAGCATAACTACTTTCACCTTAGCCTCGTCTCTAACACATTCAGATGAGAAGAATTGTTCAAGCTTCAACCACCATCCACTAAAATCCATGCCATCAAAACATGGACACTCTAGTTGATATCCCCTGAAGACCCTCGTACCAACATTCCAATTTGCCTTGAATCTCGTAAGGGTGATAATATCAATTGCTCCTCTTTTGAAGATTCAGGAGGAACACTCCCTAGTATGCTTTTTCCCTTGTCCAAGCTCACTTCCACCGAGTTGCCTTGCTAGTACCAACAGCACTGGTTAGTGTCGATTGTCTCATGTATTGCCCAAATAAAGCTTGAAAACCCGTGCGAATCTCAGTTTGAATTTCCCCTTTCATCGTATCATGGAAGGATTGAAACTTGGTATCAATCTTGGCATCCAAATCTAATTTCAACTGGGTGAACTCCTATTGCAGTTGATTCATCTCTTTTTGAAGCTTGGTGGTTACTCCATCGTTGGCCATGAGGAAAGAGAGGCTATGATACCTTGATGCTAGCTGTAGAAAATGAAAAGAAGAAGAATAGAATAATAGGAGAAGGAAGAAGAAGTAACAAAGAGAGAGGAGAAAAAGGGATTGAGAAGATAGTACTGAATTTCTTCACACCCAACTCCAGCACACGCAAGCGTGCTAAAAAGAAAAAAAAATAACGGTCATTACCGCTGTCGTTCTGCTACAAGGCTCAGCATCAAAACGCCCATTTTCAGTAACCAAGCTCTTCCCTCCAAAACGCAGCGTATTCATTAAAGTACCCCTCCCCCAAAACATGTTGTTTTGTGCAACATAATTAGCTCAATAGTTTAAGCAAAAATTAACTACTTTTTAACCCCATAATTATATGCCATAACAATGTCACTTCTCTTTACCCGTAACCATAAGAAGCCCATAAAACTGTTTAGGCAATTGCGCCACTTTTATTAGTCCGCTAAGAGGGTTTTTTTTTTAAACTGAAGTAAACCACCTCAGTAGTATTTTAGTTTTTCTTATTTTGATGACTTTATTTTTATTTTTATTTTGTTAATTTAATCATCTTTCAAATTCATCTCTTCTTCCGTTAAATTTATTTTTTATTTTTTAAAATTTATTTTCCTTTTTTTCCTCTCATCTCATTTTCATCATTTCTTTTTTGCAGCACTCTTCCTTAACCATCGCACTCTAGTAATGCTACTAGTTGAAAAAGCTCCTACAACCCATATTTCTTTTATGTTTCGATCTTGTTGTTCAAATCTTCTCAAAACCCACATAAAAGTCACGAAAATACTAAGTCAGATTTGAATTTTTCTTGTCTTGATCTATTGCCTCAATTATTCAATTTTTGGCTCTCCTTAGACTACTACACTCCGATCACCTTTTAGATTGTCAAATGGAATCTCAAAGCTTTAAACCTGAACTCAAACCGAGATAAGTCCCCTTCTTTTCTATTTTTCATTTCCTTTTTCTTTTTTTGTTGAATACTACCTTTTTTCTTTATTTTTTTGCAGGTTTGGTTTAGCTTATTTGAAATAATAGGGAACAATTCTTTTTTTTTTATTATGTTAGTTGAATTTTTTGTGTGTAGGGTTTTTGGTATAGGTGTTTATAGTTTGGGTTTTGAGTGTTTTAGTGTAGTACTTAAAGTAATAGATGTTTCTAGGTTTAATGTTGAGGAAGGTGGGGGTGGAGGCAACAATGGTAAGGATAAGAGTGTTGGATGATGAAAATGATATAGTGTTGAAGATGATGGTGATAAGAATGTTGAGCAGTAAGGATTATGCTAAATATAATGATGGTGGTGAGGGATTGGAATTCGAGAGAAAAGGCTAGAGAGGGGGATGTGTAAGCTTGTTATTGGTGTGTTAGACAACAAATGATGGGAATGGTGAGAGAGGTGAACCTGGTGGTAAAGAAAGTGAATGGAAAAATAAAAAATTGAGCGAGAAAGAAAAAATAATAAGGGAAAAAAAGGAAGTATAAAAGATTTAAAAATTGAGCTTAACAGTGGAAGAGATAGATTTAACCGTAGAGTAATCGGTACAATGATCTCACCAAATTATTTAGAAATAATCATTATTTAAAGAGATTAGCAGAATAATTTACCCAAAAAAATGATATAATAATCAAATATGACTTTAGCTACAATGGTGAAATTAAGTTGTTAAAAATCATAATGTTCGGGTTTGATTTTTATCATGCACGCATATTTTTCTAAAATTTATATGAAAAGATAAAAAGCACTTTTTAAAAATAAGGAGTTTTTGGTAAATTTTCCATTGAGTTGGAATTTGATTGAAGAGCGACACAAACTCGAGAAAGATCTTAAATATTAATATTGATTCTAAGTTAGTCTTAAATATTAATATTGATACTAAGTTTAATTTAATTAAAATTTAGGGTAAACTATACAAATAATCATTCAACTATGATAGTGTTTTTATTTTGGTCACCCAACTATAATTTTTTTTATTTAGTCACCAAATTTTTCGAAATTATATTTTTTAGTCACCTGACGTTAAGTTAATAAATGAAGTCTAACATGACATTTTCTTATTGGCTTAAAAATAAATTTAATCCTTCAATATTTAGACATTATATCAATTTAATCCTAATTCTAAAAAATAACTTTAGGTCTCAACATATAAATAATTCAAGCCTTTCAGAATTAGATCGACAATCGAATCGATTAAACCACTGATTCTAGTCCGACCCGTTTGTCTGATTCAATTGAATAAATTATTAAAAAATCATAAAAATAAAATATATATTTACAAAAAGAATAGAAAAAACTTATTCAATTATCAATTCAATCGATTTTGCTAGTTTTAGGTCAATCAGTCCAATTGTTGGGATCTAGTGACCTTAATATAGTGATTTTGTCTACTTACTTGTAATTTTTCAAACAAATTGATTTAATAAAAAATAAACTATTATCATTATTATCTTTTGAATATTATCTTCAACAGTTTTTGAAACACCTCAAACCTGACCCGATCACCGAATCCAAATACGCGATGTTACATTATGTTATTGAAGTAAGTCAAGCTATCTCATTACATAATCATAAATTTTACTTATCAATACTCATCGTATATACAAGTTTAACCACAATTTAACACTTATCAAGCTATGTATTCAAAACAAATCATGGAAGCACAAACAAGAACAGCTACTTGTTTATGACCTTCGCCTTTCATTTATCTCGAGATGGGACAACATCTTCTTTAGCTACATACAATAATTCGAATATAGAAACGGTATTGGTTTTCACATTATCACATGTAAGCACATAAATTAAACATAGTTTGTGTGACACCCCAAACATCAACTGGAACAGTCCGACCCGAATCTGAAGCGACACATTAGCCACTAAAGTGACTCTCCAGCACAAAACCACCCCAAAACACACCCCAACCTTATAACACCTAAATTCTAACTAATAACTGTCTAATCTTATTGCAGAAGCAGTTTGTGAACCATTTTAAAACTAATTTTAAGGATTTTACCCTAAGAGTATTTTAGTCATTTTATCACTTAAAACTAAACGATTCCGATTTTAATTCTAAATGGTTACCAACTTCCTTCTAATCAATTTTGGGAAACCCCTAAAATTCATTTTAATTAACCATTTTCCTTAATCCATTTACTAATTAAGGCTATATTAGCTAAGTTTTATTACTTTAATCATATATATACAATTTTAATTAATCTAATTACGACTAATAAACAATCAGTATTCATAATTTAAACATTCAAAATCATGTTTAACAAACAACAATTAAATCATACAAGAGACTTAATTTAGCCAAAAAGCTATCCAGTCATTAAAAAGCTACAATTAAAATGTATTAGTAAAAAATTCATGCTTCAATCACCATGATATCACTTAGCAACATATCGTAGTCCACACAATATTTAACCATAAAATCAATCATTAAAAAAAATAAGTATAACATCTTAAAATTGAAATCCAAATAAATCTCTCAAATGTCCATTACAAGTATATCAAATTATCCCAATTGAGTGCCACAATGCCCTCTAATGTTTCTAAAGAAGAGTCATTAATCTATACTACCAAATAGCCGTAGACTTGGACCAGCCTTGCCCTTACTCCTCAACTCCCCAAAGCCCCCCAAAAAAAAACTCTGCACAAAGCAGTGAGGGTGTGAGCTGAAAAAGCTCAGTGAGTGGCCATAAATTCAATAAGTAAATCACACCAAAAATATACTTATACAAAGGCAAACCATGTATCAAATTTCAAGTATATGAATCATAATTTCAATTATATTTTCATGCTCAATTATAGAATTCAATGGACTAAAATTTCCAGCAATAATGCAACATTAAAACATCATAATTCCATATGTTATTCCATGAGTAAAAATCACATTTATTATGGCATATGGAAACATAAATTTAATTAACAAGCAAATACTTATATTGGCAAATGATATCCATGACAAAATATAAATATGTGATCATGTATTGGATAAACGAATCTCTGATCTCCCAAATATTGAATGTAATACTCCGATTGGATGGGGCGTAGCCACACATTCCCTTATATCACATCGAAATCGCCAATAATTGAGTGGAGAAAAAGGCTGAAAACTCCCTTATCCACTCCAACAAAATCAATACTCCTAGAGCCATATGCTCACAAAGAACACATGTAGTGGTGAGTACTCATTAATTCTATGGCATGCCATCTACATCCAATGGATCCACCATGCAATGTTGCCAATATAAAAACTTATATTTAAACACTTAATTCATGATATAAAAATTCAATTTAAATCATGTCACTTAGCAATTTTAGTCCTAATATTGATAAGCACAATAAGTGTTTTTGTCCGTAGATCTAAAACCAATCATAAAACCATCATCAGTGTCTAATATACAGTAATCCATGCTCCAATTATTATTCAATACAACCCAAATCAATCATACCAAACACAAAATTCACAATTTCCATAAATCATTTACAAGTATGCTTATATAAAATTAAAATCAATTTTAATAATTAGAAACACAATTCAAAACCTCAATTTACAAATAAGCATGTTTACCAATTGCCTTTAAAAACCACCGACCTTCACACTTTGTTTCTCAAGCCAATGTGTATCAATTTGTAACGCCCCAATTTTCGGGAATCCTATGAATGTTGGCATAGGTTTAATTATGTTAGTGGGCCTCTAGAAAGCCCAAGCTTAAGATAGAACCCGGTAATTTTAGTTAATTTTTGTTCCATAAGAAAAAGGGAGTGAAATTGTGAAATAGGACCTATGTGAAAATGTTTGAAAATGCTATAGATTAAATTGAAGTGGCCAAATAAATAGGGGTGCAAAATAGGAGGATTTGCATGACAAACCTCCCATTTTACATGAAGTGGCCAGCCATCATGTTGTTGTAGACAAAATGTATACTTGATATCCATAATTTATGGTACAAATTGATACAAATTGATAATAGGTTAGGTAAATGTTTCATGATAATAGGTTAGGTAAATGTTCCATGATAATAGGTTAGGTAAATGTTCCATGATAATGGGTTAGGTAAATGTTTCATGATAATGGGTTAGGTAAATGTTTCATGATAAGAATTTCATGTATTTTGTATTAAAGAATTAAATGGATGAAATATGAAGTTTTATTAAAAGAAAAAGGGGTGAAAAGAACAAAGTTTTGTCCATCTTTGTTCATCATAGCTGAAAGTTAGAGAAGAGAAAGGAGAGGAGAAAGCTCTTGAGTATTCGGTCATTAGGAGGAGGAAAATTGAAGGTAAGTTCTTGGTACCTTGCTTCTATTTTGAGGTTCATGAGTTTTTCTTGATTCTACCTTAACTCTTGAAGTATGTTTTGATTTTTAGTTGTGTTGTGAGCATTTGGTCATGAATTAAAATGAAGGAAATGGTTGTTGTTTCATGTTCTTTTGATGAAAAATGGAAGATATGTGAAGTTGAGCCAAACAAATGAGCATGCATGTGCCTTAGATGCTAAAGGGAAAAATCGGCTAACATGTGGTGCTTTAAAATGATGAATAGAGATTATGCTTAAGTAAAAATCATAGATATGTGATGATTGATTGGTGATATACATGTTTAAATAACATGCATGCAAGATAGGTGTATGAAAGAGTGATTTGGTAATAAATCTGCTTGGGACAGCAGCAGTAACGTGACTTTGGAAAATCACCATAAATTGTGGGAGATGAATTAGAAGCTGAATAAATTATGTAATTAAAGCTTATTGAGTCTAGTTTCTAATGAAATAAACAAGAACATATTTTGAATTCTGTACAATGAGAAATTTGATTCGTAATGAAGGGTGGTCAGATTAGTCAAACAGTGAAACATAGGAAACTTTGAGAAAAATCTGGTATTGATCGGCTAAACCAAAAATTCTGAAAATTTTATGGATAGAAGATATATGAGTCTATTTTCAAAGAAAATTAACGGCACTTGATTTGGAGTTTCGTAGCTCCAGTTATAAATAATTTAGTGACTGTTGCTTAGGAAGACAGCTTGCAGTGAAATTATGATTATGTGGTAAATATTGACAAAAATTTGTTAATGAGTTGCTTATTGATTTCTTATAAGCTTACTATGATCTGTAGGTGTGGTTGGCCTAATATTGTAAGGGGTTAATACGTAGTTTGTATTTGAATAGTTAGATTAACTTGTTAGTAATCCAATTGTAGGCGGTTCGTGTGTGGATCTCGTCAGCATATCGTCGCAAACAGGTGTGTAACTAACACCCTCTTTCTTAGTCTAGATCGGCAAAAGCGAAAAGTCGAAATGCCGAAAACCGTATTTTGTAGATTTGCGAAAAGTGTCGAATGCTCGTGAGGTAAATCGATTAATGTTTTTGGTAAGCTGCAATGTTTGGACCGCAAAGTGCATGATTTACGTGCCCTCGATATTTTTGGGCTTAATGGGCTAAAATTGGAATGATGGGCCAATCTGCCCAATTCGGTAAGAACCCTCGATGCGTGATTCTGTTAGTACGTGAAAAGTAGGAATATGCATGAAAAACCCTAAAATAGATAAATTACTGAAATACCTTTAAAAGTGGAAAATTTACGCTTTACCCCTAGGAGATAAATTACTTGAAATACCCTAGGGTTAAATTGACTTAAATGCATGTTTGATTGTTGTTATTTATCGCATGCCATGTTGTTATTATCGATGCATGGGATTGGGATATTGACGGAGGAAGTCTGAAAGTGGCTTGTCCATGTCTTGGAGGCTTTGCCTCAATTCTATCGTTAATCTGAGCAATCTTGCAAACTGTGGAGTGTTAAATGGGTGGGTTGAGCTATCCCCACATGGAGTGTATGGCTGGTACGGGTGGAGTGTAGTGGTTGGTGGGTTGAGTAGTCTCCCAAATGGGCTTGCATATGTTATTGATGTTGCATGTATTTTGAAATGGGCCTATGGGCCATCATTATTATCTGAATAAGGGCTAAGGCCCGGTTTATTATAATCTGAAAAGGGCTCGCCCATTACCACTGTTATTACTGAATGGGCTTAGGCCCAATAGGCTTGAGCTGACTTGGGCTTTGAATGGGTTTTCCTTACATACTGAGTTTCCCCAACCATAGTGGGCTTGGAGGTATGAGGGAATTGGAGTGGCCACCGCTCGAAAGTTTGATTTTCTTCGGTGAACTGGACATCCTTTTATTTACGTTTGAAGTTTTGGGTTTTAAATGTAATAAGGCCGCTTTATTATTTTGATGGTTTTAATATGTATTACTAAGATAGGTAATACTTATATTTAACTGTTGAAATTGGATAGCTTTAGGCGCGTTTTCAAAAACAACAGTTGATTTCAAAATAACACGACAACAAGCAAAGCTTCCGCAATGAAAGTATTTTCCAAAATTAATCACTTTTCCTAAAATGACTTAATCGAATCGGTTTCCTAGAAATATCCATGACGTTAAGGTGTGGCAATGGCGGTATGCATGTCTAGGATTGGATCTGAAGGAGGTTGGTACTTAGCGGTCAGATGGACTCACCACCTCTTTTAGGTTTCCTACCGGTGCATGACTTCCATTCACTTTAACCCTTAATGAATTAATCTTTTGAACATCAAGTACGATTTTCTAGACTTAGAATGGAAATTTTTTTTTTACGTTTTTGATGTGGCATGCGAGATCCGGCCATAACTTCTGGGCCGGGTTTGGGGTGCTACACAATTAGCTGTTTTTGGACCTCGATTCTGATTAACAATGGCCTCTCCTCGTTGTGGAGCTTAAACAGAGATAAAAATACATGTTACAAGCTATCATTAACAACAAGAAAATCGAAAAAAATCATGAACTACACAGATCTAAAACGTATCTCCAATCTACCTTATCGAAAACTAACAATATAGCTGAAACACAAATTTCAGCCCCTAAATGACCTTCTCTGCACCAAAAACCATTTCTAAACATCATTTCTAATTTACCAACACAAAACCTAAGCATCAATTTCATCAAACAAACCGTTTCATAATTTTCCGAAAAATCAACTCGGATGAGTTTTTTTCCCAACGTTGAAAATTTTTCTGAAGAATTTTGAGAGAATTTGGAGAAAATAAAATGTGAGTTCTAATCTTTGATATGTGGACTTTGAAAAAGAAAAAGAAAAACTAGAGAACATGCTTAGAAATTAGGTGAAAATTGTGTGTGAAGTGAGGGGGTTGCAGTGTTTTTGAGCTAAAAAACCCCTACATGATTTTCAAAAATTGGGAAAATTGCCATCAGGCCACTCCCACAATTCCCTTGTTTTACAAAGTAATCATTTCCCTCCAACATTCCAAAATATGGGTAATTTTCTATAAAACCACTCAAACATTTCCCTTATTTTGCAAAATGGTTCTATGTAATTAATATTTTAAATCCTCTCAATTAAACCCCCATTTTAATTTATTTTTCAATTCTAATTTGACCCAGAATATTTATTTTACCCAAAAATTATTTAAAACTATAAAATTATTTTTACTATAAAATTATTTTTCTATAAATATTTTATTTTTCAAACATTATTTCCGATTTTTAAAATGAAATAAAGCTAACTAAACTAATAGAAAAATTGCTGATAACCTTCATTAACTCCTAATTTTTTCACTCGAAACCCTGTAAATTTACCCAAAACTACTAGACCTATTTTTAGGGTCTTACAATTTACATTTTTTTTTAGTTCCTATATCCAAAATGCTTGTATCTTTCAATATTTTGAATCGAAACAAAATTCGATTTTATATTTACTTACTAGGGGCCTCATCCTTTTAATCTATAATATAATTTCTTAACAACTTTAAATTTATTCAATTTAGTCTTTATTAACGTTAATATTTGAGACATTCGTATGCCACAATTCACCCGATCAAATTTAGATTTGGGTTAATAAATATAGTACAGGTGACCTTTTAACACTATTATTTTACTATCAACCACAAAATTTTTATCCCTTACAATTTAGTCCTAAATAAAACATAATTTATCAATTAATCTAAGCTTGATTCAATATCACCTACCACATTTCTAACATATTTTTCCATCACTTAGTTTAACTAGGTTCATGCCTAAATTCAAGTTATATCAAGATTTGCAAACTTTATTAATCAATAATTATACAAAAATTAAAAGTATAACTCACCTATCTTTCCCAATTGAAGTTACAACAATGGTGGAAGAAAAGGAAAAATCTTTCTTTTCTTTCCTTAGTTTGGACAGCAAGACTGGGTAGAGAAGATAACCTTCTCTCTCCCACTTATACCACATATATATACTTAGATTAGAATTGTAATTAAATTTAATTAACAAAAACCATTACTTAATATAATTCATAATGATGATGGCGGACGAATTTAATCATGTCATCCCACTAACTACTAACTTGGTCTAATTATCATTTAGTCCTTAGTTTAATTTCTAACTAGGTCCTTCTTCCATTTCCTAAATTAAAATTTAATAGTGGCTCTTTTTACAATTTAATCCCTGTACTATTTTTAATATCCGATTTAATTGAATAATATTTAATAACTCAACCTTTCTGATCTGTACTTGACTCATAATTATTCTATTTTACTTATTTACTAACTCAACTCAATTAATTTGATCTAAAATCGAATTTTGCAACATTGTTGAAAACTAGGTCGTTACAGTTTTTGCATGCAAATCAAAATGAAAACAAATATTAGTTCAGTGGTTATCTAACATTTAAACTAATATTAAGCGGTATTACTTGGTCGGATTAAAGTGCGAGAAAACAATTTTTATTAGTAGATAATTTAAAATGTCATTAGTCTAATTGAAATTGAGCAAATTAATTGAAAGACTAATATGTTATCTATAAAGTCCAAATGGAGAGATACATTGTCTTGGGTATATGACTCCTAGAAGATAAAGACATAGATGTGTCCATTGGACAAATCCATTATAAGCATATTAATTGTTGTTGTATCGAACTATTATAAGCATATTAATCGTTACCGTTTTGATCTGTTATAAGCATGTCATACTGCATTGCAGGGTAGGACGATATGTACAGAGGAAGATTCGCGGTTTATCTACATATTTTGTTGTGCAAACCATAGCCATCGGCAGTCTGTCTGCAACTTTCTTGTGCACTCACAGCCATTGGCAGTGTTATAACACTCCAAACCTGACCTAGACGTTATGGCCAAATCTTGAAGGTTACATTAACTTCTGAAAATTTTTTATTGTTGCTATTTGAAACTTCTACTTGTTTTTCTATAAAAGTAAATTATGAAAAGAAAAAAAATCTTTTTTCACTTATTATTTGCAAAAACAAACCATTATACAATAGGGGTTTCTTTAACACATTTGTTCTTTACTATTGATTGTTAACTCGCTTATTTTTCAGAAAACTAGATTGCTCATTTTGTTTTGTACTAAAAACTCAACAAAACCCAAAACCAAAATAAATATATGAAAATTAGTCTGACAGTCCAAAAGTCCATAAATTTTAATTAATAATTATTTAAAATGATCTTATGCAAGAAAACCAATCCGAGCTCTCAAACGACGCCCAATCTTAAGTCTATGGGTTACCTGAAATATTAAGCAAATGGGGTGAGCTAAAAAGCTTAGTGTGGGTTTAACTCAAGTATTCAAACAATTAACATATCAAATAGAACAATTTATTATAAAGAACTTACAAATTTTAAATTTGCAAATTTCAGTATGCATGTTTATGATAATGCAGATTTTTCAGAAATTTCCTACCCAACTCTGCTACATACCAAATATAGTTCCCCAGAACTCGTCCATCCAAGACACACCAACAGATAATTGTGGACAATGCCACTAGAATTGTAGACAGCTAGATAGTGCATATCATTAAATTGTCAGAGCTTCCTCCTTACCATATCGTCCCAACACCCCATGTAATGTAACATGGCATGCAAATACAAAATTACAATAGTAAGCATGTTGCACATGCAATCATATATTTAATAGGAATCGGTAGGCTTGAGATTTCATGCTTTGTAGAACAGATATGTCAGATTTTAATAATAACAAATCAATTTAATCAGAATAGCCATAATGTCACATACCATTAGAATTAGAGCAAAACATAACTTATCAATAATCATTTAACGGATTTAAACAGAATACTTACCTTCTTTCAACACAAAAATCCTTTAGCATATTCGACCACTTTATGATACTTGTAATAATTTTCACATTACTAAATTAATCAAAAATCAAAACATGTTATCTACTTATCACACGAGATAAAACACACACCTTAAACAAACGATCCAAAATCACCAATCTAAAATGTATCAGCTCTTCGTCTCCAATACCTGAACCACTTATTAACTAACCACTTCTTGAATTTGTGATTGATTTGATATGTTGGTAACGAATCCTTCAAACCAAAATAATTTGTGGTTAGAATGAACACTTTGTCCAACAATGAAAACCAAGATCTAAATATAAAATTGAACTCACTCTTTAAAATACTTACGTTTTAGATACTATGGATGAGTCAAAACAACTCTATGACTTTATTGAGGATTTGGTTAGAATTGATGTGAGAATCTATAACCCACAAGATGAAGAAAAGGGACGACAAAGAGGAAAAGAATAAGGGTTGTTAACAAAAATATGGACAGACGAAAACAAAAGAAAAGGGAAAAAAGCATAGAAGAGAGGACGACAGAGAGAATTTTAGTAGCAAAAATGAAAAGAACAGAAAGATAGAGAGTAGGAGAGAGATGGGGACGACACTAGGAGGATTTTTAGGGGATAATGCTTTAAAATTTTAAAATTAAATAAGCATAAATCCCACCTAATCAGATTTAGTTGCTAACTTTATCATTTTGTTTAGAATTTGAATTTAACGAAAAATCTAACAGCATGGGCAGCACGACAGGGAAAAAGCAAAAATTAACACAATTTTGGGCACAATGGGATTCAATCTTGGGAGCACAAAAAATGCAAGTCTTTACCATTGAACTAGTGGACTCATTCTTGTTGACAAACTTACAGAAATTAAAAATAATCTAGGCACATCAAGCTAGATATAGGGATAAAAATAATTAAAATTTCAAAGAGAATCAAATACAGGTCCTCAAGCACGCATCCAGAACACTTAACCACTAAGTCAAATTAATTACTTGCCACGACTCCAACATTTATTTTAAAATAGGGTGTGACCACTTTTGGTTCACTAACTCAATTTCTACTAACCCAGTTTTTGGGATGTGACAAGTGTTTTTCCTATTAACTGCAAATATGTTATGCTTCCATATGCAAGTGTGTTGTGCATCCACGGCCAGTAGAAAATTTTATCTGCATTATTTTTCTATGCATCCATAGCCCAGTAGTAGTTCTCATCTGTAAATTTTGTTGTGTCCACAACCATTGACAGTTTATCTGCAAACCATTGGTGGTTAAACCATAACCCGATGTA
This sequence comes from Gossypium arboreum, assembly GCF_025698485.1. Classification (NCBI taxonomy): domain Eukaryota; kingdom Viridiplantae; phylum Streptophyta; class Magnoliopsida; order Malvales; family Malvaceae; genus Gossypium; species Gossypium arboreum. The sequence goes on from NC_069081.1 coordinate 8,999,582, forward strand.
TAAGGTTGTTGGAGTTCAAGGGAACTTCTATCGTGGTATGTAACAGAGTCAAGCAGGATCTTTATTTTGATATATTGAAATTGCATTGCCATACATAAACATGTGCGTACATAAATTGTGAAACCTGAAATGATAATTGATGGTGCTCATTTTATGCTATGTTATTTAGTATGCATTATTGATTGTTTGCATTGATTTCCTTGTGATGGAGCTCACACTGAGCTTCATAGCTCACTCCCCTTTTATTTTCTTCTCTACAGATAACCCATCAGATTAGGGTGAGGACACAACATACGGAGGACTCGAAAACGTTTTATTTATATGAAAGTATTATTAGGCTTATTTTTATAATACCTATTATTTCGAAATTATACTATTTTATTTATATTGTGGCATGAGACTCATGTTTAGGGTTTATTTCGCATGCATGAATTTTTAATTTGAATTTAGGATAATGAACATGGAATTAGATTTGGTTATGTATTAAATAATTTTGTTTTAATATAATTAAAACTAAACTGAATATAACTTTCCTTTGCTAGGTTATAACTAAATTTTGAGTCATAAACAAATTAGGAATTAGTTAAGTTTTCAAAGGAAACCACTGATACAAGAAAAATGTAATACTTAATCGATTTTTATCAGTTCATAAGTTTCTCTAAAAATTAACTAAGTTTTCTTCTAACTTAAATGTTTTTAAAATGGCTGTTTTGAAAATTCTGATAGCTTATTGGATCATTCTGGTGGTTGATGTAATCTCTCGAATTCAAGCCTAATGTCTAGATCGGATTGAAGAGATTAAAAATAATACACTGCAAATGGAAACAAATGAATTATTCACAGTATTTATTAAGAAATTCAATTACCAAAATTTAGTGATTGAAATCAATTAATTCAACTATAATTCAATCAATTAATTCAACTATAATTCAAGAGATTTACCTTTAGTTATTGTTATATAAAAACAATTCTACTTGATTCCTTCGCAATTTAAAATGAATATATAAAAAAACCTTTTGATTTCGTGTATTTAATAAAAATAATATTAAATAATTTAATCATGTTTTAATATAATTATTATTCAATATATGTAATATGTATATTACTCTAATAAAATAGTAAAATATTTAATAATATAGTAAATTTTAATTAATATATAAGCTATTTTTCTTATATATTTTTCTTTTTCTTTCTCTCCTCAAATGCTTTTTCTCTTACATTTTAAAAAAGATGAACATTGATATATTTTTTTTTTCAAAAAACCACCTTCACCACTATGCACCGCCACACCAACCATCATGTGTCGCCATCATCTGGTGACTTTTCTTTCTCAAAATTTTAGATTTGGATGATTTCAACATCCTTTTTTTCGATTCTTTTGTTAGTTTTCTCTAAATCGACTCCTAATACGGTAGATCTATAAAAAGATTTTGAGGTTGCCACACACATTCTACCATCTTTGGCCGCTTCGACAACCATGATTTTTTGACATTTTATTCTCCCTTCTCTCTTTTACCTCATTCCCTAAGTTAGAAGTCCCAAAACAAGTAACCAAAAGCAAACCCAGTAAATCATTAAAGAAAAAATAAATAAGCTTCAAGCCCCTCACTCTCTCTCTCCCTCCCTCTCTCTCTCTCTCTCTTCCCTCCCTCCCTCCCTCCCTCCCTCTCACACACACACACACACACACACACACACTCTCTCTCTCTCTCTCTTTTTCAGTTTTGTGCACTATGTTGTATTGCTCTTTTTATTTTTCTATTTCAGATTAAGAAACCAAAAATCTCTCCTATTTTGCTTTTTGTTTCAGATTTATTTGTGATGTGATATGATGTGAGGTGAGTAGCACGTTAAATAATGGTGAAATGTAGATTGAAAATTAATGAAATGGTGATGGTTTTTTGGGAATAATAAAATATTTTCTTATTCGTTGAAGTGTCGAATGGCTATTCTGAGACAAAATATCAGAATAGTTATTCCGTGATTTTTTCGAATAGCACCAAATGAGGGATTCCATGGAATACCAATATAATGAACCAAAATCTTGAATAAAAAGATTGAATGGCTTCATGCATGATTCGGTTGGCTATTACAACCAACCAAACACATTGTTGGCATCTTTGATTTTTTTTAGTGAATTAGTGAATTACAATAATAGGACAAAATCTGAACAATAAAAGCGACTAACTCGAGTCGAACTCAAGCTACACCTAAGGTAATGAACACCCTTAACCATCAAGCCATCACATGAGATTCCAGTATATTTAGTTCGAACTAAATAGGAATTAAGAGAGTTTTTTTCAATAGATATTTTTGATTTAGTATCTCTCAATATGAAATTGGATTGTAATTATTAATTTCATCTAAATTTCTTCATATTTATGTTTAGGATTAAATGAAATTTGATTTTTCTTTCTACAATGATCCTATTATGTTTTTAAGTTTCAAAGCATTTATAGTTTCTTTGCATGTTAATTCCTTCCTCATTATACTCCAAATTTTGACATTAATTTTTTTTTAATTTTATGTATTTTATGTGACACCCCTAATTTGACCCTAGTCGGAAAGTGGTTTCGGGACCACAAAACCGAGTCACAAAATAATTAATTGTTATATTTTAGGCTTATTATTATTTATGAATAAGTATGTGTGAAAATTTCATGCTTTAAATTTTGTCATTTGGATGTGAAATAAATAAAAGGGGCTTATGTGAAAAATCTTGAAAATGTCATAGGTTAATTGGAAGTGGCTAAAATTGCATGGTTTGAAGCATGAGGACTTGCATGTCAAACATTCCTTTTCTTGGTAGTGAACGGCAAGGATGGGCATGAATGACACATTTTGGCATTTTGTGCTTTGTATGTTAGTAAATAATGTTAATATTATATTTGTTTATATTAAAGAAAATGGTTTCATAAAATAGAAATAATAAAAGTTAATGAAATAAATGAATAAAACATGTTTGAGGTGAAAATAACAAGGCCATTTCTTCTTCTTCTTGCCGTGAGTTGAGAAAGAAAATAGAAACCTTTGAGCTTAGGGCATTCGGCAAAAGAAGGCTTCAAATAAGGTAAGGTTCATGTTATTTTCTTTGAAAAGTTGTGAATTTTGGTTGGTTTTGAAGCTTGCAACAAGACCCATGTGAAAATTTTTGTGTTCATGAAGCATGTAGCAATCGGTCATGAGCTTAATGGGGTATATTTTGTATGTTTGATGATTTTGGGAGGATAATTGATTCTAGTTGAGTATGAACAAACTAAATGTGCTTGATGGCTCAAATGAGCTTGGAAAGTTGGCCAATGTTGTTTAAGTTCATGAATTAGGGCATAATTTCATTCGCCATGAAAATTGAGCATGGAAAAAAAAATCGTGTGGGATATATGAAGCTGAAAATTTAGTTTGAAGTGTGGTAATTGTGTTAAAGATGAACATTAAACCTTTTTGTTTTATGGTCTTGTAAGTTAGGTGTAAAACCCATGGTCTTTTTATGCTTGGCATGGAATTAGTGGTTAAATGAGTTATGAACCTATTATAATTTGAAAATTTGATGGTTTTATGGAGAAGGGGGCATTCGGAAATAGAGGTTAAATTATAATAACCTCACCTTAGTGAATTGAAGTAAAATTTGACTCTTTATAGGATTAAATTACCAATGACCGAATGTGAGGAAATTGTCAAGAAATAAATTTGATTAAATGAGATTCGGTTAATGGTGGGTGTATAGAATGATTGAATGCTAATTTGATTAACTCTCTAATGGTTAAATGTGTTAAACCTTAAAGCATGATTTAGTTTAACCAAGGGAGAACTTGTATATTTGTAGGAGGGCATGTTTGAACGTGTATTGATAATTGATTTTGAAGGTTCGGCTTTATGCCTTGGTAGTTGGTTTTGAAGTATATGATGTCTTGGTATAAATATATGTGCATTCGGTTACTTTCATAACATGCATTTAAAGTGTCCTTTGGATGCAATTGCTTATGCACTTGAGGGTATATGAGTTAATTTTCTTTATGGCAAATTTGGATAAGAAGCTAACTAATAATATGCTAAGGTAGTCATGTGGATAATCGGCTTTGTGAATATTATTAAAGGTGTAATTAGTTATATGCATAGGTCATCGGTAAAATTGACCACATAACTAGTATATGTATATAAGGCGACATGGTGATACCTAGGTAAATGTATTTGGGATGGTTTTTATGAAATATCGAATGTGTGCAGATGTATCGAGGTGTTGCCTTATATATGAGTTTCATTGAGAAGATTTACCTTGTTGTTTTTAATGATATAACAAGGTGATTAAAATAGTTTAAATTTTGTTAATTAGACTCAAGAGCATAGAGGGGCAATTTTGGATAAAGAGAAAGTAAACGAATAGCCGTGGATATCTAGTCGTCGACCACTTCCGAGGTAAGTTTTAAGTGATTAAACGTTGAGTAAATTCAATCATAATAGGACATGATGAGTTGATTTAATAAGATATGATGTGGCCATGTTATGTTCTAAGCTCAAATGGTAAGTTCTTAAGTGTTTGAGCTTGGGAATTTAAGTGTAATTTGAAATAGTCTGCTTAGGACAGCAGCAGTAACGTGACTTTAGAAAATCACCATAAATTTATGGACTTGAATTAGAGGCTGAATGAAACATGAAATTAAAGCTTAATGAGTCTAGTTTCTTATAAAAGAAACCGTGTAAGCAAAAGAATTTCCGATAATGAGATATTTAAAGTTGTGTGAGACAGTGCAGAATGACACTGTAATCCTCTGTTCTGTTTTTAGAAAATTATTATAAATTGTACAAAAATTTTTAAAAGACAAAATTTATATTCTAGATGCCTTAGTGAGTCTAGTTTCAAATGAAATAAACTAGAACATATTTTGAATTTTGTACAATGAGAAATTTGATTCGTAGTGAAGAGTGGTCAGCATAGTCAAACATTGAAATAGTGGAAACTTGAAGAAAAATCTGGCATTGATTGGCCAAACCAAAAATTCTGAAAATTTGTTGGATAAAATATGTATGAGTCTATTTTCAGGGAAAATTAACGGCACTTCATTTGGAGTTTTGTAGCTCCATTTACAAATAATTTAATGACTGTTGCTCAGGAAAAACAGCTTGTGCTGAATTTGTGATTATGTTGTAAACCTTAATAAAACTATTTGAGTTGCTTATAAGCTATCAATTAAATATTGGTAATCAAAGTACCAAATCCGTATTAAAGTGAAGCTATAAGCCGTAAATGACTAGTATACCTAGTCAATTTTGTTATGATGAAATTGATGTACAAGGTGTGTATATGTGATAAGGCCTAATGGGCGATGTGATGAATGTGAAAGTGTATATATGTGATAAGGCCGAATGACCAATGTGATGAATGTGAAAGTGTGTATATGTGATAAGGCCTAATGGCCGATGTGATGAATGTGAAAGTGTATATATGTGATAAGGCCGAATGGCCAATGTGATGAATGTGAAAGTGTGTATATGTGATAAGGCTTAATGGCCGATGTGATGAATGTGAAAGTGTATATATGTGATAAGGCCGAATGGCCAATGTGATGAATGTGAAAGTGTATATATGTGATAAGGCCGAATGGCCAATGTGATGAATGTGAAAGTGTATATATGTGATAAGGCCGAGTGGCCAACGTGATGAATGTGAAAGTGTATATATGAGATAAGACCTAATGACCGATGTGATGGATGTGAAGGTGTATATATGTGATAAGGCCGAATGGCCAATGTGATGGATGTGAAAGTGTATAAATGTGATAAGTCCCGAAGGGCATTTGTGTCAGTACTATATCCGGGTTAAAACCCCACAGGCTTTATGCGAGAATATTATCCTGATTAATGTCCGTAGGCTTCGTGCTCGTACTATATCCGAGCTTTAAAGACCCGACGGTTAAATGCTAGGATTCAAGTAAGACTTTGGTATTGAGTATCTGCAATAAGTTACCATCAAATAAGTATTATGTATTTAAGATGTTCAGGTACGTATTACTTACTAATCGGTGGAGTGATTTCGAGGTGAATTATCAGTATCAAAGAGGTAGGTAAATGTGATTAATATTATAACTCCAAATATGAGAATGATCTAATTGGTAATGGTATGCTTGTATAATGAAGTATGTGATGAAATATTCTTATGTATTAGTGCATATTCTGCCCAAAAGCCTTATGATTTGAGTATGGGTTGGGTTCAACTAGATGTGCCAGTACAAGGTAAGGATTATGTTTTGTAAGCTTACGTATATGTGATAAGGAATATGTTTGGTTCTTTATGTGCCTATGGTAATTTAGTACTTGTCATGTTGAAATACTTAAAAATATGGATGTGATTATGAACAAGTGGAAAGGATTATTGAAAGTTGAAAATTGATGAAGAAGGTGCTTTGGAAATATTTGACCACCTAGGTCATTATCATTCGAAAGTATATATGTGACAGTCAAGTGATGCGTTTATTGATATTATAGTTCGAGATGAAGCTCTAGATTAACTTCATCGAACAGTTGAAATGAATGACCAATGATAGTGAATGAGAACACTTTGTTTTGCTTAAAACTTACTAAGCTTACAAAAGCTTACTCTGCTCGATCATGTTTTGGTTTATAGGTTGTGGATTCGACTACCGGTTGGGGATCATCAAGACTTCGTCACAATCGTCTACCATTACGGCAACTATGTAATTAGACTTAGCTTATGGCATGTATAGGATAGACAATATAGTAGAATGATATTTTGACTATTGTATATAAGCCATATGAAAATGGCATCTTTTGGATGTTTACTTATAGAAGTTTACATTTTATCCCTGGCTGTGTTTAGTGTTTATCCAAATGAATGATCTTAAAAAAAAAAAAGTTTTACCGTTCTGTCATGAGTTACAAGTCCGGTAATGCCCCTTACTTATTCCGGCGATGGTTACGGGATAGGGGTGTTACATTTTACCTTTACCAAAATTTTAATTAATTATAAAAAAAATAATTTTAAACTATTGGTGCGGTTGTTGAGAGCACCAAAAGTATCCTATCCTTATAAAACAATGAAAAGAATAGTATAAGGGAAGTAGGCTCAAATCCTCAGGGATTGGATTTGCACAAGTTCTTGTTTCTCGAGATCCCAGACAGAGTGTGCCCAAGAAAACCTGCGTACCTGGGAAAAAATAAAAAAACAGAATTAAAAGTTTGATTGAATTGAAATTGCAAAAATTAAAATTAAAATTACAAAGATAAACAGAGTTGAGGAAATAGTTTTTTTTATGAAGAGATTCCAGTCTCCGGTTGTCTCGATCCACCTTGAGTTCAATCCTCGGCTTTTAAGTGACCCTTCTCGAATAGAATAAGCCAGTTATAGTGGAAGAGGACGCCTACGACCACAACTCCACTTAGATTTTAGACTTATAGTTTAGAGAAACTTGATTCTAGCCAACCATCTTTTGTGAGACCGTTTTACACTAGATCATCACTTCTCAATGGCGAATGCCACGCCATTTTGTCTCTTGGGCTCGACAACCATTGACGCAGAAAGCTAACGAACCGACTTGCAACCTTCCCAAAACATACAAAGCGGTCGCTTTTGTACAAGATGAAAATATCACTTTTAAAGGGACATGGACGGGAGAGTCAGTCCCATAGTGCGGAGAAACAATGAATACTCATTGAGAAGGCTAAGCACAAATTCTAAGTCTCATGAACCCTTTTTGGGGAACTTCAACAACCTTTGGCTAGAGGAATTTAGTGGCTCATGCTTTTTGGGGAAAAAAAACTTAATAAAAATGGAATTTTATTAAATAATATGAAATGAACAAATGCTAAGCTTTTTGGGAGAGGGAGTGTTTACAGAAAAGCTGAGTGAAATTTGTGTCACTCCATCCCCTATTTATAGTACTAGGAAACCTAGTCTATTCCTATTAAATTCTAAAAGATAAATACAAATAAATAAATATAATTAAAGATAAATAAAGATAAATGCTAAAATTAAATCTAAATAATAATCTTTAATAATTATCCTAATATAATTAAAAATTAAATAGAGTCTTGTATTTATAAAATCTCTTCTTTGCACTTTTGCCCCCAAGTCTTCCACACTTTGCATTTCTGGCACCACTTCCTTCCCACTTCGTATGCTGGCCCATTTTATCTTTAAATTTATACTTTTTGCCCCTAAATTTTCTTTTGCTTTTAATTTAGTCCCTACAAGATAAAAAACCATAAATAGCTCAAATTAGTAGGATCATACTCCAAATAAATGAGTAATTAATACATAAAAATATGTCATTCTAAAGTATTATCAATTGTTAAACAATTTTTGTTCTGATTGCTTTGATTGCTCCATTGTTTTATTAGTTGTTACTTCGATAACCATTGCTTTTTCAATAAAATGGAATTTAACTGTTTTGCAAAAAAAAATCAATTTTTTAATTAAACATTTAAAATAATTTTATAGATTGTTTTATAAATTGTTTTCCTTTTCAATTTATAATTGTTTTAAAGTGGTTTAAACTATAAAAACCAATTAATTTGTTTCAATTAAAATGGAAAAAACTTTAATATAATTTTAAAATAATTTTAAATAATCAAAACATTTTAAAAGTTATTTTAACTTTGTCAATATTTTAAAATATTTTTAAGGCATAAAGATAAATTTAGTCCCTAATATTTACTCATTTTGTCACTTTGACAATTACTATTTATTTGGATTACTTTGGCCCTCAAAATTTAAAATTTAGTCAAATTGTTTTCTTTTGAATGGAAAAATTAATTGAATTTTTAAAATTTTAATGGCACTGACGTTGCATGTAACAGCCCTATTTTTTCAGTGGTATCAGAAACATGGTTTCGAAGCCACCAAATTCGGCGAGTAAGTTTGTAAATATTATTATTAGTTGTAACAACCCTATTTTTTTCAGTGGTTTCGAGGCCACCAAATCCAGCGAGTAAGTTCGTAAATATTATTATTAGTTGTAACAGTCCTATTTTTCAGTGGTGTCGGAAACAGTAGTTTCGAGGCAACCAAATCCGGGGAGTAAGTTCGTAAATATTTAATAATATTTACGATTCAAATATGGTTTTAAAAAGATTTTTGAATTGGTAATTTATATTTTATAATGATTTATTAGGTTCGAGTGGTAAAACCTTAGGTCAAGTGGTTTTAGAAAGTGAGGCATCGGGACCTCATTTCTATAAACCAAGCCATAAATATTTTTATAAATATTTATAGAGTGTCATTGAGGTGGAATTAAAGTTTCGTTGAAAAATTTTAATGTTTCGATAGTTAATTAATTAAAAAGGACTAAATTGAAAAAGGTACAAAACTTGCTAATTATAATAATTAAGTGATTAAATGGCTTGATTAATAAATGAGGAAGGACTCAGGTAATAAATATACTTAAATTGATATAGTGGGGCGGCATGTTAAGAGAAAATAAAAAAATAAAATGATGGAATGGCAAAATGGTAATTTTGATGAAATTAAAACATACAAATTGAAATTCTTAAAAGTTTCCTATGCATTTTCTTCTTCAATTTCGGCCTAAACCGCCATAGGAGAGAGAGCTTTAAGTTGGTTCTTCATTTTTTTTCATGCGAGTTCAATTCTTACCCTTTTTTTTGTAATTTTTATGTTTTTGAGATCGTTGGAATTAGGTTAAGCTAACTTGTATCTTCATTTTGATTTTGTTAAAAATTTTGGAAGTTACCATTGATAAATATTAGATTTTTTTATGAATAACATGGATTTGGGGCTTTGATTTTGTTGTATGATGATTTTGTAAATTGATTTTGTTAAATATTAATTTTAGGATTAAATTGTGAAAATGTCAAAATATTAGGGTTTGATAGTGAATTTTGGGTTTATTAGGGGCTGTATGAGGGCCTCTAATATTTGGATAGATTATTGATTGAGAAAATTAGTTAATTTGATAGATTAACTAATTAAGGGATTAAATTGCAAAAATTATAAAAGTTTGGGGTAATTGCATAAATTCAAAACATAAAAGGGTATTAATTGTAAAATTAATTGGAAATAAAATATATGCTACTAAATGAGTAATTTTATATTTTAGATCAAGATCCCATAGATACTCGTGAAAAAGGAAAAAAAGTAAAATAGTCCCTGAACTTCTACAATTACTACAATTTAGTCCAGGTAAGTTCGTACGATTAAAATTTAACATTTGTATAAATTGATGATTGGTATTATGTATATATTCTATTGTTGGAAATGAATTATTGTTTGAATTATAATATTGAATTGGATATTCAATTTGAATTGAACGCGAGATTTGAGTACATTCGTGATTTGCTGTATGATGGGGGTTTGGAGTGGTGATGGTATTGGAGGGAGATATTGGAATTTTACCCAAGTAAACTGGGGTTCAGCATTTGTTACGAACTCTCGTATTTTACTTTCTGTTTGGCGTGATTGGGTGGAACAGCTCTTACCAGCTTCTGTTCAGCTCTTACGAGCTTTTGTTTAGCTCTTACGAGCTTCTGTTGGCGTATTTGTGAGGACTAGCTCTTTAGAGCTTCTATTGATGATGTACTCTTATCCATAAGTCATTCTTCGAATGGAGAAATCTCAGTAAGGTGATTTATTTAATGAATTTGAAAGACATGTTACTTATTTTTGTAATGATTTGAATATGGATGTACTTAACAATTGAAGTTGTAAATGACAGAGAGTTGTCATGGATGATTTTTATTACTTAATTTATTATAGTTAGTTTGGTAAGATTTTAAATTAACTCGTCGAACTTACTAAGCTTCATTAAGCTTATTTGTATTGTTTAATGTCATTATATATTTTCAGAAGGTTGGATGATCGGATCAGCACTCAAGTCACATTATCCAGCTTATCTCGGTAGTTTTTGAAACGATAAATACGATTTATATGGCATGTATAGGCTTTTGTACGGTCTTGGTCAAAGTTTAGCTTATGTAAATATTATGAATAATATTTTGTTTATATAACCAACTTACATATTGGTATGAGAATAAGGTATAATTGTGATGTTAGTATGAGTGATATATGTATGTATGTATTTGAATTGTAGTGAACTTTGGTAACTTTGTTAGGCAAACTAATTAGGTAAGATTGGATACTTGGTTGACATGTTTTTAAGTTGTCATTTGAGGTGCCTAAGGGCATATTGGTTGTATGTGGTGATAAAACATGTTTAAGACATGATTTTAGCTTGTTTTGAATGCCTTGTTGTGGCTTGTTGATGTACAATTTGTTGAGTCTAGGTTGATGTCAATTTAGGTGAGAAATGTGGCTTGGAAAATGACCTATTTTCATCCACACAGGCAGAGACACTAGCGTGTGTCTCATCCGTGTGTGATACATGACCAAGTGACACGGCCATGCCTCCCCTGTATCTTCTTAAGAATGCAAGTTAATGTGCTCACACGGCCTAATACACGGACGTTTAACTTGGTCGTGTGACACAAGTCAGAGAGTTACACGGGCACTGACACCGGCTGAGACACGGCCGTGTGTCCTTATTTCGAATTCCCACACGGCCTGATACACGGGAATGTCTCTTGACCGTGTGACCCCTACAGCTTTGAAACTTTTCTACTTTTTCAGAAAAATTCTCTGAGTTTCCATTTAGTCCTGACTTATTTCTAATGCGTATTCTGGGCCTTAAGGGCTCGTATAAAGGACAGTAAATATGATTTTAATTGGTTCTATTATGAATATTGATATGTAATGAAACGTTTGAAATTTCTGTCTGATTGATTCGTAAACCTCGATAATGCTCTGTATCCCTATTCCGGCAACAGATACAGGTTAGGGGTGTCACATTGCAACTCGCATGACAATCTATGTGAAAATGCAATGATATTTTGATAATGTTTGATGATGATTATCTTTGAGAGTTGCATGTTGGGACATTCTAGTAAATGAGGAGAAGATGGGATAGTGAATCTTTTAAGTGATCACAACGTTTCAATGAAATTTTACAATAGAAATAAGGATACACGTTTTAAGCCTAACAACAAGATTTTTGTCATAACATGATTTTGATTTGTGATGCAATACTACTAGATAAAATAGAGAATTCCTTACATGGCCTTAGAGTCAAAATTTTAATTTTTGAAAATTTGATTATCGATTGATATAATGAGAAAATGTAAATAGTAGCAAGACCATGTCATAATAATTCGAGCTATAAATGAAGCTAAGTGGAAAATCTAAAGGATGCTAAGCATGATCGTTTTGGATAAGTGTTTTGCTTGATATGAGCCCTCAAAAGAGTTAATATGATGTGAATATGAGATTATTAAAGAAAGATCTGAATTTGGGATTTGATGAGACCATGTGTATCCACAAGTGAAACAAAAGGATAATGAATCAATACCTTAAATGAGTAATAAGGGATCATAGAAAAAGAATGAGTGCATCAAGAGAGTTATCTGGTCATCATTCGAATGAAATTTTGAAAAAGAATTTTTTTTAGAAGGGAAGAGTTTTAACATATTAAAAAAAAATTTATTAGAAACATGGCATTATTCCAATATCAAATTAGTGAATTTGTAAGAAAATTTAGAAAACAAGTCAGAAAAAAGATTATTATGGGAATAAAATTGATTTTGGATATGAGAATTAATGAGAAAAATTTTAGAAGTGAAAATATGATGAAAGAATCAAATTATAAATTTTGAAAAATTCAAGAATTAAAGTACAAATTTGACCAAAATAGAAAAATGTATTATTATTGATCATTTAGCATGGAAATTAATTGTATTATATGGTAGGGCCTAATTCTCAAGAATTAGGTATTTAGACTTGCGGCCCTCAACCTGTACAACTTAGGGCTAGTTTGGCATATTACAAATAATTTTTTCATATGAATCTCAATTTAGCAAATCTCAAATATTGTCTTATTGACTAATGGTGTTAGTTTGGCATATTACAAATAATTTTTTCATTGTCAAAGCAATCAAAAATCATCTATGAAAAAAGCTGGTATGAAGACTTATTTGAAAAGCAAATTGAAGTCGCAATTAGCAATATGACTGAAGTGATGAAATAATGAAATGTCATTGCACAAATTGCTGAGAAAGAACTTGTTATTGCTAAAAAAAGGGAAAACCACATTGCTATTCTGAAGCTGAGGTATCCAATGAATTGCTGAAAATTGATGTCTCAAATCTATACCAAAAAAGGGTGAGAGTTTTTTTTTTTTTTTTGAGTTCCAATGCAATGCCATAAAGAACTACTCTTGATAATTTCTAAATCTATATCAAAAAAGGGTGAGAACATTTTTTTTTGAGTTCTAATGCAATGCCATAAAGAACTACTCTTGATAATGATGTTTGGACAAAATGACTTTTAAAAATTTAAGAGTTAATATATTTTGAGAAATATTGTTTGTTTGTTTAAATCTTTTCTATATGTTTAGACTAGTAAAATATTCATCCATGAATTTTTAGATAATTTACCTAAGAAATTATTTTTTGTTATTAACTTTTTAATATATTTTATTTAGGTTATTTGCTTATGTTTATTTTTCTTTTTCTTTTTACATTTACAAAAATTCATTCTACCATAATTTAATTTCATGTTTTTATTTTTTATTTTTTGTGTTAGTATTTTTGTAATTTGTCAATAAAAAGGAATGCTATAAATATTTTTTATTATGAAGTAGATGCCTATTAAAATAAGAAATTTGATGTATCCATTAAAAATAATAATTTTATTTCATTTATAACTCTTTATGCCTATAAATATAAATTTTAAAAGTACTATAAATATCCATCTTAATAAATAAAATTCATATTTCTCTTTTCTTTTCCTCTTGTTCTTTTCTCTTTATTCTTTGTTGTATAATATATTTTTGTTTATCATAAGAATTTCTTAAATATTAAAAATTTTATTTTATAAAAAATATATTTAAAGCAAAATCCTAATAAATGTCAATATAAAAAAGAGATGTTTATACTTTATAAGGATAAAATGGTAAATATATTTTATTTTTATTTTGTGCAGAAAACAACAGAAAATAAGGAAAGCTTGTTTTTGGCAAGAAAATATTAAGAACAGCATCCAACCTCAACAAAAACAATATATTTTGTTTTTCTTAACCATAAGAATGGAGTTTTTTTAAAGGGTTTGACATAGACTTAGGAACTCAGTTTAGCAACCAACCCACGATAGAAGGTCAAAGACACACCAATAGGATATGAAAATAACAGAGGAAATACTCATTGATGAAGAAAATGGTCATTGACAGAATCGCTCCGGCAAGACGAGTTTCTTCATACATGGGAGTGCTGAGGTAGAAGTATGTATGACATTATCCCAACAGAAAATACTGTTCTATTATTGAGCCTAAATGACCCAAACCCAAGTGCATTTTTCGTGTAAAAATCCCATTACTGTTTTTTCACAGGAATTGAATTACTTTGCTTAAAATTTGGAAAAATTTTTTGGTGATGATAGCCAACTGTTTGCGACTGACTTGACTAGTTACAAGTGTTAGAATATCATATATGACACCGGCAATTTAATATCAGTGTCAGCAGGATGTAGATGTCCACTAGAGTCTTCAAATTCCAGGGATCTGCTTTATTATATTTCAATCTCGTCCCAATCCACGGATCTGTCTTCAAATTCCAGCTCTAATTTAGAAGCCTGTTATTTTGAGCTAGCCTGCTCATTGCAGTAAGACCTGAAACAAGAACCAATTATTGATGATGAACAATGATAATACAATGAAACAAAATTTTATTCCAAGATTTGCTTATAGCTGACTTTCAAATCTTCATCCAATGATTGCAATTCTCTGGGTCAATATTACTGATCTTAAAGAGTTTTGAGCGCCAAGTAAAACGCAGCAGCCAAATTCTTTAGGTGAAACTAGTTCATTGTTTCACATTTTTGTAGTTGATAAACCCATTCTTCCATAGGATAATTTACTAGGACAACAGAGCAAAGAGCATGTAAATCACTAGGAACACTCATTTCTATCATCTCATGAATCATCGCAATGTAAACCGTGGAGTGTTAGATTTATAAAATAAATCTAAAATAAAACTTAATTTAGGATCTATCATGTCAAATCATCAAGAATAAATAAATAACAGAACTATATGCGGAAGCGTACCTGAATACATGGATTCCTTGAAACTTTCTTGATCTTGGGGATTTGATCTTCCAAATTAGTACATAAGAAATTCAGAGAATATTTGCTCTCTCTTTCCTAATAATGGGATATTAGAAAAGGGAACCATAACCCTAATATTTATAACCTTGGCATATTAATTCTAATCAAATTCTAATTAGCCCAACATTAATTAGAATTTGATTAGAACCGAATAACTAGAGTATCTACACATATTTGACCCATACTTTATTTAATAATTAAAGGCCAATAAAATTTTAACTAAATTAGATCACTTTTAATTTGGGCTAACCTATCATGATAGTAAATAATAACATGTAATTACCCCTATTATATATGTGATGTCCATATTTTCCATAATCTCCCACTTGGACCACATATATATACTAATTACTCTATAATATTTTACATGTCATTATATAACCTTATGAGCTCAAAATTTTACTATCATATCCAAAAGGTATTCCGAACAACTTCGTCCATTAATTATGTTAACATAGAACCCAGGCGACTTTTGTTACATATATCGTAACTAAATCCATCCATGATCACGAATATTAACACAACCAAATGACATAGATCAAGTATGGATGTGTAGCATGGAAATCACATGCAATATGATCTAAACATGTCTATTTCCAACTGGTCCTCCTTAGTGAGATCAAACCTTACCAAAATCAGAGTGTGAATAAACCAAATAAACTTTATTTCTGCAGAAAATAAACTTATTATCTTTAAACTGAAATAACTAAAAATGTGTCTATAACATAAAAGCATTTAAAAATACAAACTCCTACTAAAACCAAATATCCTTTAAATGATATTACACCCATATGAGCAATGTACTCTTATAAAACCTTAGGTGTAATTCCTTAGTAAGCGGATCCGCAATATGGAGTTTGTCCTAATATGCTTTATAAGCACCTAACCACTTTGAACTTTTACTTTAACAACCAGGAACTTAAAGTTTATGTTTTTTAACTTTAATGTGCTCATGTTGCTATTGGAATAAAATACTGCAATTTGTTTTCACAATTTACACCTTAGTGACAAAATCTTGTAACCCTTTTGATGATCACTAACTAATTAGATCTCCGATATGTGAGTCTGTAATCTTTTGTTCTCTAAAAATACTTTATAACCCTTTTGGATGCTATCCAATGGTCCAAACCAGGGTTGTTTAAAATATCTGCCTAACATCCCAATAATATACACAATATTCCAATGTGTATAAACCTGAATGTACATTAGATTTTCCATTGCTAAAATGTAAAAAATCTTATGCATTTTTGTAATCTCAAAATCATTCTTAGGGCATTGATTGAGGCTATACTTATTATTGACAAGCAGTGTGTCATTAACATATAAAACCAAATATAGAACCTTACTCCCACTAAACTTATGGTATATATGATTATCAACAAAATTCATCTCTAAATCAAATGAGATAATCATTTGGTAAATTTTGTAATATTATTGACGAGAAGTCTACTTAAGCCCATAGATGAAGTTCTTTAATCTGCAAATCATTACCTTTGCATCATCAGACACAAAGTTTTTTAATTGCACCATATAAATGTATGATCAATGTTACCATTGAGAAACCATTAACTTAATATTTATCTGATGTAGCTTAATGTCAAAATATTCCACTAAAGCCATTATAACCCTTTCCTTAGTGGACATTTTTAATAACATTCATTCTTGAGGTTGTTGAGTTTGTTCTTCTGGAGCAATTACCTCATCTTGAATAGGGAGTTGTTTAACATTGTCTTATTGAGGTTTTAGATTCACTTCTTAATCAATGATAGGTATGAGAACCTAAACATCATCAAAAGTGATAGTAGGAACTGAGTTAAAATTCAATTCCTTCTTAAAAACAATGTCTCTAACCTTATTTCTCCCTCCAAACTCAACATCCTAAAAGAATGTTGCAATTCTCGTATTAAAAATATTCCTAATTATGGGATCATAAATTCATAGCCCTTAGATCGCTCAGTATTTCCTTGACCCTTATGCTTTATAGACATCAAAGAAGTTAGAAATGATGTCATTTTAACTTTATCGTTTTTAGCAAAACGTTTCTCAATTTCCTTAAAGAAACCTTGGCCTGAGTAATCTTTTTAGATTCTATGCCCTTAAAGGCTTTTAAAATGTTGTGCTTCATGATCATTAGACTCATGCAATTTGAATCGATCCCACCTCTCAAAATTCCTCTTAACATAAGGGGTGTTTTCCGCAGTGAGAGATGCAGGTTGTTCTTCCCTTAGTGCAAGGTCTATGTCCATACAGCCAAACACTATAAGTAAGTGCCTTTTCCATTCCTTAAAATTAGTCCCATTAAGCATGAGTATATAATTTATATTAGTAGAAGATGAATTAACTGAATATATAACAAAAAATAAGCTCACATCAATATTCATAAGTAAACAATAAATTCAGGAAAATGGCTAATCCCATCTTAAGATACCAAACACAATATTAATATCAAGTCTTTGGACAGTAATATTAACAGTAAGCGATTCTCTTGTTGTAGCAATCAAACATTGACAATAAATTATGTCAAACAATGAATTAATCTTTGGACTAACTTATTGCTCAAATAAATTACCTTATAATTGTCACACATTTATCACCACAGATGTCGTCGTAATTCTGCTAAATATTAACTTACCTTTGGGTCAATTAATAAACGCATGAATCATAAAAACATATAATCATCTTAATATTTCAAATAAACTAATCTACACAAAAGAGATCACTTTGGTGGCATTTTGTTTCAACTAATTTATTTAAAATATTAGACATCCTTAATTAAAAGCCAAAATCTGAATTTATTTGTTTCAAAATAATTACCTTAATTTCATCCTTCAATCAAATTAAAAGATAATAATATATATTTATATATATTTATCCTAAAACAACATACAAAGTGATGTTGGCAAATATAATAATAGCTGAATAAATCAAAATAATCTCACATAAGACCATAAATTTAAACTAAAATAATTTGAATAAAGAAAAACCTCATATTAAGATATCGGACACTCCATTAATATTTCATCTTTGGAAAAAATATTAACTTGTAAGTGATATTTTGGTGGAGTAATCAAACATTGACAATAAGAACATGTCGAATAATAAATCTTCCTTTGGGCCAATTTATTACTCATATGTAAAACCGAATAACCGTCACATGTTTATCACCATAATTGCACATGTAATATTATTAACCTTCATTTGGGCCAATCAATATTAACATAACTTAAGTTACATATACAAAACTTTTATATTTTAAAATAAAATAATTTATACAAAAAAATCACTTTGGTGACTTTTTGCTTCAATTAAGTTATTTTAAAATATATATAAACATACCAATATTCAAATTTAAATTTCCCCAATAGTCAAATATCAAAACTATTTTTTATTGCTTTATAGACTCAAATAACCCAAAATAAGGTTGTTTTAATAATGCAATAAAAATCGAAAACCTTAATTTTTTTGACTATTTTTTTTTCCAAAATCATATATATCAAAACAAAACAGAAATAATGTAGTGGTTCAAAAGCCAAATAATTAACAAGCACATGTATTTATAATTTTAGCATGGATAAAAATACCAAAGCAGTTCACACATATACATGTATTCATAATCAAATAGAAAAACTTACCCTGAATTTACCATGTAAATCTAAAGTTGTATTTATGATTAAACAGATATTCACATAAATACTTGAAAAATATTTTCAAGCTAATAAATCTCAAAAACAAAATCATAATAGTTGACATATCCCACAATTCATACAATAAACCATATCATCATAATTTAACCAAATATTTGGAACCATAGGATGCCAAAACCTAAAATTATATAACCAAATTTAAAACTAAAATATTTAAATATGTATGTAGTTCACATGAATTTGCACCAAACCCATAAAATTGAATATATAACCATAAAAAAATTAACTTCAATAATATCCATCAAAACTTAATTTCACTAATTAAACTATAAAAGATATCTTATTGAATGATGGTTATAAACACTGCTCACACAAACTATAATCATACATTAATTCTCAAAATAATTGATATGCATATAATATATATATACACACACAAATATAAAAATAATATCGGCTTGCCTTACATATTTCATGTAAATTCAAATTTATATTCATGACTAAAGACATTATCATAAAACTTCTTTATACGCACAAATACAAAAAAATCCATAACCACAAAATATAAAAAGAATCTCAAATTATATAAAAGTCTTTATATGCTAACTACCTATGAAAATTCATAGCCATCATATTTAAAAAAATAATCCCAAAATTTTAATTTTAGTCGATTTCATAAAGACTAAAACTTACATAAAATAATTATAAAAGAAACCGAAGTAATCAATTGTATATATGAATTGAATTCAATGGTGAATATAATTCATCATAAATAAAGATAAAGGATGATGATTCCATATATATTCAAGTACAAACAGAAAATTTAAAACAAATAGTGCGAAAAAATATATCTTATCAACATTCATTTATTCAATTATTAAGTGAATTAACTTTCAAAACTAATTATACAACGCAATTGGAATTCTTCAATTGTAAAAAGTTGTAAGTTAATTTTAATTTAATAATGACTTTAACCAAAATAATTGTGTGAAAAGAAGAGAAAGAAATCTCACAAATCAATTTTTATCAATTGATTATAAACAAATAAATAAACCTTCATCTTTCGAATAGCATATGCAAATATTAAACTAGATTATATTTATAAAACCTTAGAACTTTATTTAAAGAATCAAAATCCAAAATTTATCAAGAATCTCAAAGATTCAACATAATATATAATTAAAATATCAAATCCATAAAACTAAAAAAAAAAAACGAATCAATCCAAAATTAATAAAGAATCAATTCATTCTCAATGATTTAACATGACAAAGCTCGGATGCCACTTGTTATTTATAAAATAAATCTAAAATAAAACTTAATAAACCAGAATCTATTATGTCAAATCATCAAGAACAAATAAATAACAGAACTATATGCAGAAGCATACCTAAATCCATGAATTTCTTGAAGTTTTACCGGATCTTGGGGATTTGATCATTCAAATTAGCACACAAGAAATTCAGAGAATATCTGCTCTCTCTTTCCTAATGGTGGGATATTAGAAAAGATATCTTATGTATAATTTGGGAACTATAGCCCTAATATTTATAACCTTGGCATATTAATTTTAATCAAATTCTAATTAGCCCATCATTAATTAGAATTTGATTAAAATTGAATTACTAGAGTATCTATATATATTTGCCCTATACTTTATTTAATAATTAAAGCCCAATAAAATTTTAACCAAATTAGATCACTTTTAATTTGGGCTAACCTATCATGATAGTAAATAATAACATGTGATTACCCTTATTATATATGTGATGTCCATATTTTCCAACATGGAGCTTTGATCACTATTTTTGTTTCCTCCTACCATCCTATAATCAAGTAAACTAATCATCACTGGCAATCCCTCATAAAATTAACCTGTACAACATGTGGACTTTTTAGGGGTAGTTTACGTGCATGAGAGATTACTATATGCATACCGTCAATTATTTTGTAAAGAGCTAACCACCATCTATCTCTGGGAACTTGATGTTGCTGAAGCATATTATCTATAACTTCATCATGCTTTCCCTCCAGAACACTCTGTAGAGTTATGCTGCATCTTCAGTTTTCCTGACGATATTGCTTGTATCTCCAATAACAAACCTTTTAAGGTCATTCTGTGAAAAAGTAGGGCTAACAGCTAGGGCAAATTGTGCACTAAGTCGTGGAACTTCCTCTAGGTGCTGCCCTTGCCTTAGTTCTTTTTGCTTACTGTAAATTGCACAGTCAAGGAGCTGAAATCCCATAAAATCGAACCAAGGGTACACAACCATTTAACCCCCAAAATCACATCAAACTCTTCTAATGGTATTGTATAAAAATTAGCTTGAAAGTTGTCATTGGCCACAACGAACAGTACTGATTTACAAACGCCTATGCTAGGAACTCGTTCTCCATTTGCCACACAAACTTACAGCCCATATTTGTTTTGTTCTTTTAGTCTCAATCTTGGCACTAAACCTTCACGTAGAAAGTTATGCGTATTGCCAGAATCAACGAGAACTAACACTGTTTTCCCTGACACCTTTGTTGTTAGTTGCATGGTAGATGAATTGCAAGTTTCTCTAATGGCATGTAAAGATATTTCAAGATCGTCTACCTTATCATCATCTTGCTCATCTTCAATATCTGGTACTTCTATCCAAAATAACCTTTTACATCTGTGTCCCATGGAGTAAAACTTGTCATAATTATAACACAATCGCTTAGCCCTTCTTTCCGCCATTTCTGCTCGTGTCAATCTCTTGATAAATGGTGCGGAAAAACCTATTTTGCTGTTATTCCCCATTGGTTTCGTTGTTTGTCTCCTTGCCTTTGCAAAGCTTTAGTTGTTGGAATAATTTAATTGCTGCCAGCGTTTTGGAAGCTAGCCAGTTTGGATTGGTTTGAGATAACATCTTGGAAGAGACCTTTTGTTTACGTTCCAAAGCTTGAGCCATATTAATTGCAACTCCAAGGTTTCTCGGTTGTTGCATCTCAATATCAATTCTAAGTTCCTCTACCAATTTGAAAGTAAAAAGGTTTACTTTTTGTCGAGGTTTAAGATAAGTAGTCTTGGCCAGTAGTGATTGAAATTGGCGTTGATGTTCTTTTACAGTCCCAATTTGTCTTATGTTTGCAAGTTCCCCCAAGTAGTTATTACTTATAGGTGGCTCAAACCTGACATGACAACACTCTCTAAAGCGCTCTCAATCCAGATTTCCTTCCTCTTTTTCGATTTGATCAAACCATAATTGTGCCTCTCCTAAGAGATGGAATTAAGCTAAGCCTACTTTGTCTTTTTCGTTGGTCCATTGATTGCCAAAAAAATTTTCACATCTTTTCAACCATCCTAAAGGATCTCCAACACCAACATAAGTGAGAAATTCCATCTTAGAGTATCGTGCCACCATGCCCCCACCGTGTTGCAAATATGAATTTCTTTTCTTGCCTCCACTGCTGCCCTGTTCTTCATTATTTTTCTCTGAATTCCCTTTCGTTGTCTTTTGAACTGAAAGAGATAATATCGCCATTTGCTCCTTTAATGCTTTTTGCCTTGTAGCCATTTGTTCCATGAATGCCTCCAGCTTAGCCGTCAAAGTTTTTTCGTCACCCATGATAGCCGACTCCGATGCCTTGGCGTAGGATCTAGTAACAGGTCTAGACGAGAAAGAATTCTTACTTCAACCTATAGTTACTCAAAAGACAGATTTATCCTTGACTAAACCCTCCTTCTCAAACTAAGTTTGTGATGAAAATAAACTGCTTGCTTTTTATTTTATATTGGCAACTTTTTTGTAGGCTGTTAATTACAAATACAGTTTATAAGGAAATAAAAAAATAATACAATAAGAAAAACTAAAACTCTTAATAAACCTGATATAATAAAGAAGTTAAATAAATCTAAAACTCTAATTCTTATTCCTTCTATGATATTTGTCGAAACCATTTTTTTGAAAACGGGAATCGACTTGGTTTGAAAGCGAAAATTAAAACGGGAGTCGCCACCGATCTTTATTAGGTGTGATTGGATCACCTTTGTTTTAATAAAATAATTTTTAGTTTACTAAAACGGTATTTTTAATCTACGAAACTCAAGAGAATGAGTTCGGGAGTCGGTTACGTGCGAGGAAGGATTAGCACCCCCGATACGCCCAAAAATTGGTACCGAATTGATTAGTTAGTGTCTTAATGTCGAAAATTAAAAATAGGGAATGGGTTTGAAATACGATCTTTTCTATTAATAAATGATTTTAAAATTCTCGAATTAGCTTAAATCGATTGTTTAAAGATTTCCTTATCTCGAGATATCGGAGTATCACATCCCGTAAGTTAGGACACAATACCATGAATTCTCGAGCTCAAGGTTGTCTTTTAATTTAAATGAGAATTTCATGTGTTTTAAAACTCGAAAAGGATATTTAGCTATTTAGAAACAACGAGGAAATCGAAACCCCGTAAGTTAGGACACAACTTCTCGATGTTTCAAAACGCGAAACATTGCCTTATTTTAAAATTTTTATTTTTTGAATAATAGTGAATACGATACTTAAATGACGTACGTTATTTGTGTGGGTCAAGATACAATGATTTATTGGATAAATATAAAAAGACTTGATTCATGGGCCGATGATATGAAATAAAAGTATAGTGCGACATGGAACAATGATACATGTATAAAATATTCCACAAGTGCATGGCAAATAATATGAACACGAGTAAGCAAATTAACGTACATGCAATAGCAATAATCTCACAATGTGCACTCTTTAAAAACTAATCATTAATAATAAAACAAATGAATTAAATAATACAATTAAAAATATAATAAATAAATAGTTAAAATCAAACTAAAATAACAATTGCAAGATGAATTTTAAATGACCATGAATGAATTTAAAATAAATAATGTAAAAGGTTAAAATCAACAATATGCAAAACGTTTTTCTTTTTTTTTGAAAGAAAGAATGATATATACATATGAAGAACTTTTAAAATAGATAATATATATATATATATATATATATATATATATATATATATACAATATAAAACAATGTATGGAAAATTAAAGTAAATAATAATAGCAAGACATTTCAAAATAAGTAAATAGGGTTCAAAATATATAAACAATTTAAAATAAGTAATAAAATGATTTTAAATAATACCTAAATAAATCTAAGCTATATAATATATAAGGTATAAAAAGTTTTAAACGAATGATTTTAAAAAACTTTCAAATGAATAATAAAAATTTTGAATATAATATGAAAGAAATTTAAAATAAAATATAATAAAATGATATATATAAAACATAAACGTTTTTATTCTAATGGAAATAAAGTAACCTATAGAACTTAAAAGGTAATATGTATGTATGTATATATATAAGCCTATAATAAATAATATACTAAATAATAATAATATGTAAAATAATTTAAATAAGGCAAAGAAAAAAAAACTCAAAATAAAAGAAATAAAAGATTTTAAACAGGGGGACCAAAGCAACAATCATGCAAACTTGCGGAGATAATTTTAAATGTAGAAAAGTGCCAAAAGGGATGACTGAAACACGCAAGACAACAGAGGGACCTGAGTAGCAAATACCCCATTTGGCTTTGAAAATGTCCCCCCCTTTTTATGCGTCGTTTCACCGTTTAAAGAAAACAAAAGGGTTTCTTCCATTTTTAGGCAGATTTCTGCTGCTTATTTTTTAAAAGAACTAAGCCTCCCTACCCCCTTTTCTCTTCCGTTCGGCTAGGGTCCTGAACCCCTCGTCCCCGCCCTCGGTGGTTTGTCACACCACCATTACAATCAGTGGCCAACGACAAGCGAAATAGGCTACCAAGCCTCTGTTCGTGGTGCCTTTGAAGGTCTCAAATCCCTCGGTCGAGTGCCCGAAAATAAAGGGACTTCCCAACCTCCCCTTTTGGGTTCAACTCCGATGGAAAAAGAAGTCTCCGAAGACTGACTATGGGGGTTTTCCGGTAAGTTTTATTTCCCTTTATTTTCGTAAGTGAAATAAAATAAAATAAAAAAACTAAGAGGAACCAAAGTAAAAACAAGAAAAAGAGACAGAAATTTTATAAAATAAAAAAAAATCACCTTTGAAACGAGTATTCTGTTTTTTTGATTAGTTTTTTTGCTTGTAAAATGTATGTAAAAACTTACAGGAGAGTAGATCCGGGCTTTTGAAGCCATTTATAATTGATTCCCTTTTAGTTTTTTTTTTGTTTTTTGCTCTTTATTTCTCTGCGCTCGTATGCTTCTTTCTCTGCTATTGTGCTTGTTTCAGATGTCAGACGACGCGTGGAGGGCGACTGATGGAGCAGCGTGCGAGTAGACGAAGAGGCGCGGGCGGTGGCTGAACGTTCCTAGGGTTCTGCTGATATTTTTTTGCATTAGATTGATAGTTTGGGCTGTATTTGTTATGGGCTGTTTATTTTGGTTTGAAATATTATTTTTTGGTTTTGAGTCATGGGCATCGGGCAAATTTAAGCCCGTACAGCTGCCCCTCTTTGTTCATTGTTTTGTAACGAGAATAGAGCAAAGACTTCAAAAGGGCCAAATTTGCCTGGTTTTGTAGGATCCCAACTTCTTGTACTCCTCTTCTTCAACTAGCCTCATTCCAGTCCACTACATTTTGTTGCTTTGACCACTCCATCGCCATCTCGGAGAGATGGGACTTGTGGTTTCAATTTGCTTCTTTGGGACTTCAAGGTGATATGGGATTTGTGATTTTAGTTTGCTCCGCTGCAACTTCGGGGAGACAAGACTTGCTATAAAAGATTCAATCTAACCTACTGCAACTTCAGAGGTATAGGATAAGATTAGCTATCTTCGGTCTGCTCCACTGTAACTTCAAGGAGATAAGACTTGTGACTTCAATCAACTCCATTGAAACCTCAAGGAGATCTGCTATGGCTTTTAGCCGCTCCAACGCCATTTCAGGGAGAGGATATTTGATTTCCAGCCTGTTACCGTACTACTTAGGGGGTTAAGGCCTATCATCTTCGATATGTTTCCCTACTGCTTAGGGGGTTAATATCTGTAAATTTAGCCTATTACCCTACTGCTTAGGGGGTTAAAGCCCTTCGTCTTCGATCTGTTTCCCTACTGCTTAGGGGGTTAAGATCTATAAATTTAGCCTGTTACCCTACTGCTTTGGGGGTTAAGGCCCTTCGTCTTCGATCTGTTTCCCTACTGCTTAGGGAGATAAGATCTGTAATTCAACCTGTTACCCTACTGCTTAGGGGTTTAAGGTTCTTCGTCTTCGATCTGCTCCACTACTGCTTAGGGAGATAAGATCTGCAATTCAACCTGTTACCCTACTGCTTAGGGGTTTAAGGTTCTTCGTCTTCGATCTGTTTCACTTCTGCTTAGGGAGATAAGATCTGCAATTCGGTCTGTTACCCTACTGCTTAGGGGTTTAAGACCCTTCGTCTTTGATCTGTTACACCATTATTTGGAGAACATGACCTGTTGAATTCGTTTCATGGACCTATTTATGCCAAATGATTAGGATGTCATGATCAGAATGAATCAAATGCTCCTAGCTAGACGTGTATGAATGACGTTTGCATGAATGCAAAATGTCCCCCTTTTTAATCACTCGTTGTTCATCGAGATTTTATTATTGACGTATTATTCTATCTTTTTCTTGACTGGTATCTTTGGTAGAATACCTTAAGGATAATCGCAATTTGGGCTATTTTCCCCAACTTTTCCAATCCTTGAATTTGGGCGATTCAAACTAATTAGTCCCGTTTCAGGTCCTTGTATTATTTAGAAGAATTTCAGAGTAATATGTAGAACTCTTTTTGAATATTATTAGTCCATTGATCATCAACTTAATGAAAGACGCTTGAAAAAGATTATCGCAATAGACAAGATGAATTTTATTGAGAGTGAAGCTCAAGATGAACAAAGTAATTAAGATAGCACATTTGCTAAGGTACAAAATGTGAACCTACGAATTAATTACGGTGGCACATTCTGCTAAACAAAATGAATAAGATAAGAATAGGTCCCCAGATATCGCAATATGAGCTTCGTTGCACAAACTTTTTGAGGACTTTTTGAACTCGGTATGTGCTTGGAAGACCAATAGTACTTTGTTGATGCCCCAATATGTAGCATCCCTCCTTCCTGTTAATTCAGAGAAGACAAAACTGCCGCATGCCCTATGTTTGATCAAAATTTGAATTGCCCATTCCTGGGTTTTCAATTCAAACCCCCCTGGTCTCAAAACGCCCTTTCACGGGTTTTCACCTTGGCCTCTCCGTTTTTTTTTAGGTAAAATACCTCTTGACTGAATCCGAATTCACAGGATTAGGCAGGCTTTTACCATCCATCTCGGTCAAAATCAGAGCCCCTCCAAAGAAAGCCTTCTTTACCACATAAGGTCATTCCCAATTCGGCATCCATTTCCCTCTAAAGTCCTTTTGTATGGGGAGAATCTTTTTCAATACGAGGTCTCCTTCATGGAATTCTCTAGGGCGAACCTTCTTATTATAAGCCTGCATCATTCTCTTTTGATACATTTGACCATGACGGATAACCTTTAGCCTCTTTTCTTCAATCAAGTTCAACTGGTTGTATCGAGACTAGATCCATTCTGCTTCATCTAATTTTAGTTCTGAAAGTACGCGTAGAGAGGGAATCTCGATCTCAATAGGCAGAACCGCTTCATTCCATAAACTAAAGAAAAAGGTGTTGCCCCGGTAGAGGTTCTGACTGACGTCCGGTAGGCGTATAGGGCAAATGGTAATTTTTCGTGCCAATCTTTATAGGTCTCAGTCATTTTTCCTATGATCTTCTTGATGTTCTTATTGGTCGCTTGATTGCACCATTCATCTTTAGGCGTCTGGTGACGAGTTATGATGTTTGATCTTGAAATGGCTACAAACTTTCGCTATCGTGCTGTTGTTCAAGTTCAATGCATTGTCGGATATGATTCTTTCAGGCATCCCATATCGACATATAATCTCTTTCTTTAAGAACTTACTAACTGCCGATTTTGTGACGTTGGCGTAAGAAGTAGCCTCTACCTACTTGGTAAAGTAATCTATGACCACAAAGATGAATCGGTGTCTATTAGATACCTTTGGTGAGATCGGCCCAATGACATCCATGCCCCACATGGAGAAAGGCCATAGAGAAGTCATGACATGAAGGGGTGAAGGAGGTACATACATTTTATCTCCATAAATTTGGCATTTATGGCACTTCTTGGCATAGTTGATGCAATCTCCTTCCATGGTGGACCAATAATATCCGAATCTCATAATCTGTCTGGCCATGGTGAAACCATTAGCGTGTGTTCCGCAGACACCCTCATGAACCTCTTTTAGGATTTGCTTAGCCTCGACAGCGTCTACACATCTTAAGAATACCTGATCCTTCCTTCTCTTGTATAGGATCTCTCCATCCAAGATATAGTCACTAGCCAACCTTCTTAGTGTCCTTTTATCATTCTCAGTCGCTTGGTCTGGGTATTCACGACTCTTCACATATCGTAAAATATCCTGGTACTAAGGATGATCATCTTTCTCTTCTTCTTCTTCAATGTTGTAGCAATGAGCCGGAGCCTCATAAATACTCATTTGGATAGGCTTCATATCCTCTTGTTTATTTACTTTGATCATAGAAGCTAAGGTTGCCAAAGCATCAGCCATCTGGTTTTCGTCTCGTGGAAGGTAGCAGAAAGTGATATCGTCAAACTCCTCGATTAACTCAAGAACCAACCTTCGATAATTGATCAACTTAGGGTCTCTTGTCTCCCATTCCCTTTTAAGCTGATAGATCACTAATGCAAAATCCCCATATACCTCTAGCACTTTAATCTTACGTTCTATTGCTGCACGAATTCCCATGATACATGCTTCGTATTCGGCCATATTGTTTGTGCAATCAAAATCCAGTTTGCTGGTGAAAGGATAATGATCTCCATTTGGGGATACCAAGACTGCCCCGATTCTGTTACCCATAGCATTTGAAGCTCCGTCAAAATTCAGTTTCCACAGGTGACCTTCTTGAGAGTCTTCTTCCGTGGTCGCAACGTACATTAGGTCTTCATTCGGGAAGTCAAAGCTCAATGGTTCATAATCTTCTAAAGCTCTACTGGCCAGAAAATATGCTATTGCACTCCCCTTTACATCCTTTTGGTTCACGTAGACTATGTCAAACTCAGAAAGTAAAATTTTCCAACGAGCCATTCTTCCGTTCAAAGCATTTGACTCCATCACATACTTCAAAGGATCTAGTTTCGAGATAAGCCAAGTTGTATGGTACAACATGTATTGTCTCAGTCTTCGGGTTGTCCAAATTAAAGCACAACACAACTTCTCAATCGACGAATATCTTGTCTCACATTCAGTGAATTTCTTGCTGAGATAGTATATCGCTTTCTCTTTTCTTCCTGACTCATCATGTTGGCCCAACACGCATCCCATGGAGTTTTCAAACACCGCCAAGTCATGATGATCGATGGTTTATCCGGCAAGGTGGCATCGATCTTGGCACCTGGTCAAATAATATTTGACTTTATCGAAAGTTTTCTTGCACTCCTCATCCCAAACACTTGGATTATGCTTCCTGAGGAGACGAAATATAAAGTCACATTTCTCCGTTAGTTGTGAGATGAAACGGGCGATGTAATTTAATCTTCCTAGGAAACCTCAAACTTCTTTTTGAGTGCGTGGCGAGGGTAATTCTTGTATAGCCTTGACTTTATCTGAGTCAATCTCGATTCCCCTCTCATTGACTACAAATCCCAACAATTTTCCTGACCTAACTCCGAAGGTGCACTTTGCGGGATTGAGCTTTAGTTGGAACTTTCTTAATCTCAAGAATAGTTTCCTCAGGACTTGCACATGCTCCTTCTCAGTTTTGGATTTTGCAATCATGTCGTCAACGTAAACTTCAATCTCCTTGTGCATCATGTCCTGAAACAAAGTTACCATGGCTCTCTGATATGTTGCTCCTGCATTCTTTAATCCGAATGGCATCACTTTATAACAAAACGTTCCCCACATGGTTACAAATGTTGTCTTTTCCATGTCTTCAGGATACATTTTTATCTGGTTATATCCCGAGAAGCCATCCATGAAGGAGAAAAGTGAGTAACCTGCCGTGTTGTCTACTAGTGTATCAATCTGAGGCAACGGAAAATTATCTTTGTGGCTGGCTTTATTTAAGTCCCGATAGTCCACGTACATCTGTACCTTCCTATCTTTCTTAGGAACTGGGACTATATTGGCTACCCATTCTGAGTACTTGACCACTTGTAAGAAACCGGCGTCGAATTGCTTTTTGACCTCTTCCTTTATCTTTAACAAAACATCGGGTCTCATCATTCGGAGTTTCTGTTGTACTGGCCTGTATTCTTCCTTTATGGGGAGTCGATGTGCCACGATATCAGTATTCAATCCGGGCATGTCTTAATATAACCATGCGAAGACATTCTTGAATTCCCGGAGTAACTCGATGAGGTATTGCTTTGTTTCTGCAACGATACTAGCTCCAATTTTCACCTCTTTTCCTTCTCCTAAGCTAACAATTTCCACTGACTCCTTATGAGGTAGGATTTGTTTCTCCTCTTGATCTACCATCCTTAACAAATTAGGAGATAGACTGCAATTTCGATCATCTTCAAAATTCTCAGTGTCCTCCATACACAAATTTTACTCGAAAGGAATCTCTGGGTCATTAGCAACGTTGCTCATATCATTGATATCTAGAGACCTATTATGGATGAAGAAAGAAATCTAAAGAACAAAAGAATCTAAGAATATTTGATTTGTATGGTATGATTATGAATGAAGTAGAAAAAATAAAAGAATATTTGCTCAATATGATACGCAAAAATGCATTTTTATTGAAATGACGATATTTGGACATATGCATATTTCATAAAAGGGTTCTTATTGCCCCTAGGCATAGAGCAATAAGCTTGTTTTGAACATTACTCTGAATTAATTCTAAAAGTTACAGGGATCTCCTCCACAGTCCAATTGTTCAAAACACTTCCAGGAATGTAAGGGCAAATTCCAGATAAATCCCCTTCTTTAGCTTTTTCTTCAGATATGGCATTAATGCTCAAACTTCCCAACATCTCTTCTGCCACTTTCTGCATTGTCAACTCTTGTTTTGGATAGATAGTTCCTCCGGACATGAACGTTCGAGATAAATGAGGGAAGGTCATTGGTTCCCATTTGACCTCCTCACCGCGCATACGTGCTCTTATCATCTCTTGCCTTTTTTCCAACTCCTTCTTCTTTTACTTCGCGTCTAGCTTGAACCCTAAGCCAAAGCGGTCTCGTTTTTCTTTTAGTATTAGTATCTCACTCCTTCCTTGGAGGCACCTTCCAAGTCCTCTTTCCGGCAGGGCTCTTTTGCCGACCGTCAATCGCAGGCCCATCCTCGTAACTTTGGATATTTTGGGCATTGAGATCTTGTTTCCTTCGATAATGAATGTAGCATTGACTAATTCTAGAGATCGAAAGGAATATTCCATCACCTCATCATCCGCACCCACGTACGGTGTGTCATTGGTGACGGATGCAATAATATCTTCCTCCGCGTTTATCGTTACCAACCTACCCTCAGTTACCAACTTTAACTTTTGGTGTAGGGATGACAAGATCGCCTCACCGAGTGAATCCACGGTCTCCCCAACAGGCAATTGTATGATGGCTTGATGTCCATTACCAAGAAGTCCACCTCGTATGTATTTGGGCCAATCAAGAGAGGTATCTCGATCCTTCCCATCACTTTTCTTTCCGTACCGTCGAATGCTC
The DNA here is from genome assembly GCF_025698485.1 of Gossypium arboreum. NCBI lineage: Eukaryota > Viridiplantae > Streptophyta > Magnoliopsida > Malvales > Malvaceae > Gossypium > Gossypium arboreum. Next base: position 9,031,184 of record NC_069081.1, read on the forward strand.
TCACGACGTTTGGACATGTCTTCATGTGAGAGTTATCTACTGGAAACCTATTTAACGTGGACAAGGGCATGACATTCAATGCCGATCCATTATCAATCAATACCCCCGGCAATGTGTATCCTTTGCAGCGAGTGGTAATGTGTAGGGCCTTTGTAGATCCCATGCCTCCCGGTGGTATTTCATCATCATTAAAGAAAATAAAATTATCCGCTACGATGTTATTGACTGACGATCGAGTCTGCATGACGAGATGTCATCCGCAACATATGTTTCATTTAAAACCTTCATCAATGCACTTCGGTGAGTTTCTGAACTCAAGATTAAGGCTAGTACGGATATGCGAGCTGGGTTTGTGCAATTGCTCCACAACACTGTACTAGCTATGTTATAAGAATTTTAAGAATTCTTTAGCCTCTTTTTCAGTTTCAGGCTCATTGACGGGTGATTCAGGTCTGGTCGTCTTTTCTTTTTCTTGTTCAACGACCACAGATTTTCCTTTAGCTGATTCTGCCTTTGTGTTCAGAGTATAACGCCTTCCGTTGCGTGTATAGAAACCCTCGTCTTAACCTTTCTCCGAAGTGCCAACTGGATTCTCCCCTCCCGGGATCGTTACATTGCAGTCGTAATTCCAAGGAACCCTTTTACTATCCTTATAAGGGAAAGCAACGGGCTTTTGAATTATGACCTTTAGCGTAATTGGTACTCCGACTTCATTAACTCTTGGTCGGGATATAATTACGACCGGGTGATTGACCATTCGGACATTGTTTGTTGGCCCTTGCTCTAACGTGCACACATCTTCTCCCTTCGAGCCCTCGGTGTACTCAAATAATTCGATCTCTTTATTTTCTATCAAACTCTGTACCAGAGCCCTGAATTCATTGCACTTTTGGATCTCATGCCCTTCCTCGTCGTGGAATTCACAATAGTACTTCCCTCCTTCAGGCTTATCCTCTAAACCTTGTATAAGTAAACATTCTTCCACCATTTTCTTCCAAACCTATCTCAACGGGGTCTTTACCTCTGATACGTCCGTCTTAGTTCTCCTCCCTCCTCTTTCATTTATCGCGTTTACGCCATTGTCTGAATGACTGGGTAACAGATTTCCCGCCACATTAGGTTTTGTGGGATTATCGAACTTCACAATGCCCATCTTTATGAACCTTTCGACTAATATTTTGAAGGTCGTGCAGTTCTCAATTGTATGCCCCGCAATTCCTGCATGGTATTCGCATTGCGCGTTTGCATCATACCACTTTGGGAATGAAGGTTGCATGGGTTTTAGGTAAAAGGGAGACACTACATGCGCATCAAACAGATTTTGGTAAAGCTCCCTATACGTCATTGGGATTGGCGTGAACTGGACTCTTTTCGTGTTAAGCCTTGGGTTGGAATCTTGACTCGCGGAGCCCTGATAGCTAGTAGTCACTGCCCTCAGCTGGTTTACTGTGACTGGCTTGGAATAACCCTTATGATATGCGCTCGCATTGTTCACCTAGTTTTCTTTCCTTCTTGGAGCCGTTCTCTTGGCATTTTCTCCCGCTTCAATCTTCTCACATCTTACCGCGTTTTCTATCATCTCCCTGGACATTACTATGTCCGAGAAGCTTTTAGTAGCACTTCCTAACATGTGGTTAATGAATGGGGTCTTTAGAGTGTTGATAAATAGCATGGTCGTTTCATTCTCCAAAAGGGGTGGCTGGACTTGCATCGCTATTTCCCTCTACCGTTGTGCATACTGTCTGAAGCTCTCACTCGGCTTCTTTTTCATGTTTTGTAGGGTAATTCTGTCATGTGCTATATCCGTCACGTGACCGTATCGTTTCATGAAAGCTTGAGCCAAGTCCTTCCACGAACCAATTTGGGCACAACTGAGCTAGTTATACCACTTGGCCACAGATCCGATCAGACTGTCCTGGAAACAGTGGATCAATAGCTGATCATTGTTAACATACCCTGTCATCCTTCGATAGAACATCGTAATATGAGCTTCAGGGCAACTCGTCTTGTTATACTTTTCGAACTCCGGGGTTTTAAATTTTGGTGGGAGCACCAGATCTGGGACCAAGCTTAAGTCCTTAGCATCGATCCCACCACGGTAATCAGCAGTCTCCATTGCTTGAATTTTTCCTCAAGCCATTTGCACCGATCATCGAGTTGTTTTGCCATGTCTACTTTTCCTTTCTCCATTTCTGCCATGTCATCAAGGTCCGGGATAAATATATTAATTGGATTATCCCCGGGATTAGAGCCTGATCCTATAGGAATGTTTATTGGTGTCGAGGCATTGGCCTGGTATTGTTGGGGCCTAATAGTGACGGATACCGTTCGTGGATGCACCTCCGGTTGTGGTTGGGTGTTTACCGGAGCAAAGTCTGGAGGATAGATAGGGTCTTCATTATCGTTCCCCATGGTGCTCTTCCCTTTCTCGCGTTCTCTAGCCAGCAACTGTGCCAACTGGCCTATCAGATTATTTTAGGATTCTTCCATTTTTTCCTTCATATCTTGTTGTATCTTAGCCAGTTGCTCTTGCATCTGTGCTTGTAATTGCTCTTGCATTTCCCTTTGTATTTGTTCTATTCTTTCTAATCTCTGATCCATTGCTTTGGTTTTACGGCGGGTATAGTAGCTGTGTTCGGTTGGTTGATTCTCGTTGGTTTCCAGATTAACTGAAATAATTTTGTTTAATCGGGGTCTTTTCGAGGAATTTAATGCACATGATGAAATGTAATGCAAATGAATGAATGCAAAAAGAGGTGTTGATTCCAATTCAATTTCATTAGAAGAACTTCACTAGAAGAAAAATTTCTTTACATAGAACGGATAATTACATATACGACTTTGCCCTAATGCCCAAAGCCTTAATTTTTCTAAGGAGCCAAGCTAGGTTTCGGCCTCGATCTAATTCTGACTCGTACTTTAAGCTTAATACATCAGCTTGGACTGCCAAGGTTTGCAAGTGATCGGCTACCTTTCGAACTTGAGCCACAGCTTCGCCCATGACATAGTCTCTATCTCTAATCTGGTTCTGAGAGTGGTGAAGCTGTTCCCTGCAATGGTCGTTGTTTGCCTCAAGAAGTTCCACTCGAATTTTACTATCTCGTAGTGCAGTCTCGAGTTCTTCTACCTTCCCTTTCAACTCTTCGATCCTGCTTAGACTAGCCTTCAGCTCAATTACCGAATTACAGCTACGATGTTGATGAAGTGATCTTTCCAATTCAACCACCCGAGCACGTAACTTCTCCTTTTCGTTTTGGCTTTCTAACAAATTCTTTTCAGAGTGTCCTCTCGTATTCGGGCATCTTGAAACCTTTTCTCCTAATGGTCGGCTCTAGTCTTTTCCTCTTTGATCTCTTGACGCCATTACTCCGACGTTTTACCTAAACTGGCAGTTCTTATTGACATACGCAGTTTCTTATAACTGGTTTTCAAACTATCCAAACCTTCCTCGGCCTTGTTCTTTCCTTTCCTTAACTTCTCAACCTCTAGCTTGTGGATATCGACGTCTAATCCCAATTTCATTTTCTCTTCTTCTAGCTGCTCCATCTTTTTCCGCAACTCTGAGTTCCTTTTCTCAAAGTCTTGTTTAATGATCTCTAACTCGGATGGGATAACCCGTAAATGCTCCTCTATCGGTTGAGTGTTCCCTTGATTCAGCCTAGGGATGTTATCATTGACTCTCCTACCCCACCACCATTCATACCCGGGGGTGGTCATCGGGCCTGTGGTAAATCCTTTCATTCTTCGAGCTTGGTTCTATGCATCTGATATATCACGAACCCTCTTCTTATAATTATTGTCTTTATAGGAGAACTCACATTGTGCCAAACCCTATGTCACCGGTATAAATTGCCTTGATCGATATTGCCTTAACATCATCAGTGGAGCGTATCCAACGGCTCCCCATATTCCGGCCAGAGGGACCCAGTCAAAATCACTGCACCTATATAAGATCTCGTCAGGAATCAACCACGGAGCTCTCCATTCAACGTCTTCGGCCCGTAAATTCTGGAGAATAGTTATCCATTTCTCTTCTGAGATGTCGTCCCGCCTCGGTGTGGCCACTAATTCCCTTAATGGGGAATAATCCTTAGAGAAAACCCGATAGGAGACTTTCTCCACCTTCTAGAAATGGCTGTGAACCAAGCCAAAAGAAGCTGAGCACAACCAATAAATCTTCCCTCGCCCGCTCTCCGGCATGCATTCAAGGATCTGAAAGTTTCTGCTAGTATTGCTGGGATAGGTGTAGTACTTTTATCAAGCCGATCGAATAGATCTGAGACCGCTTCATCTATGTGTCCTAGCGCCTTAGGAAAGATGATCAAACCGTAGAGGCTTAAGGCAAAAACATCAACCCTTTTCTTCGAATCCGGGTGCGCAAGAATCAAGTCCCTCAAATTCCTCTAAGAAATACACTTACTATCCCCTTTTTGCTTGATGCGGGCTGTAACCCATTGCTCGCTCATCCCCGTTACATTCATCAACTTCTTCAAAAAGGGATGTTGATAGGTTTTGAATAGGCCCTATCAACCTAAATCTTCGGGCAATTAAGTAACGCCATGTATTCCTCCACAGTAGGTACTAAATCAACTCCTCTGAAGGTGAAGCAACTGTAAGCAGGGTTCTAAAACTGCGTGAGAGCCCGGAACAAGTACTTGTCTACCTTTACATCGAGCAAATAGGGTAAATCGCCGTAGTTACAGTAAAAAAGTTGCTTGACTTCTCCATTCCAACTATTCCATATATCCCTTAACTCTTGCAGGTCATTTTGAGTCACACTGATGCGAGTGAAATCCCACAACTCCGATTCATATCCCTCAGTCAAACTATCTCCTTTCTCTTGTTGCATTCTCTCGGACCACACTTGGACGGCCGCATTATCCTCCACTCTATCAAGAAATCCTTTTTCCATGCTAAACTCTTCTATTTAGTAACCGAACGTAAATCAACACCCTTTTATGATGAGATGCCATGCGAAAACAATCAAAACACAACAAGTTAGTATTATATACAAAGAATAGAATTCAAAACAAATAAGGAGTAAATAAACGCCTACTAGGGTAACCACTAGGGTTCGGCGTGGTTCTACCTAGGGTAGGCTTTTAAGGCTCATTACATGTGGTTCGGTTCTAAAGTAAAGGTACCTGAACCAGCAGATTCCTCGATCTTCACCCATTATAGGTTCATACAGACCGAGTTCGATTAAGGGGAATACATTTCCCTACGGCTATACGGAGATGAAAACCTCACGAAGACGCAGGTACGGATGTATCCCGAAAGCGATCCACTATCCTATACGGAGGTGAAGACCTCACGAAGGAGTAGTTTCTCACTTCCACTTAAGAGGGTGAAGTTGACCGGTAATGCAATGCGATATGCAAAGATACATCAAATATTTAAACTACTTAAAACAGCATATTATGAAGAAAGCCACGAAAGTAACAGACAACATGTAATGCAAAAAACTGATTTTCAATTTTTGACGAAAAACAATAAATAATCAATTTAAGGCTCGACTCTCGATTCCCCAGTGGAGTCACCAAGCTGTCGAAACCATTTTTTTGAAAACGGGAATCGACTTGGTTTGAAAGCGAAAATTAAAACTGGAGTCGCCACCGATCTTTATTAGGTGTGATCGGATCACCTTTGTTTTAATAAAACAATTTTTAGTTTACTAAAACGGTATTTTTAATCTACGAAACTCGAGAGAATAAGTTCGGGAGTCGGTTACGTGCGAGGAAGGATTAGCACCCCCGACACGCCCAAAAATTGGTACCGAATTGATTAGTTAGTGTCTTAATGTCGAAAATTGAAAATCGGGAATGGGTTTGAAATATGATCTTTTCTATTAATAAATGATTTTAAAATTCTCGAATTAGCTTAAATCGATTGTTTAAAGATTTCCTTATCTCGAGATATTGGAGTACCACATCCCGTAAGTTAGGACACAATACCATGAATTCTCGAGCACAAGGTCGTCTTTTAATTTAAATGAGAATTTCATGTGTTTTAAAACTCGAAAAGGATATTTAGCTATTTAGAAACAACGAGGAAATCGAAACCCCGTAAGTTAGGGCACAACTTCTTGATGTTCCAAAACGCGAAACATTGCCTTATTTTAAAATTTTTATTTTTTGAATAATAGTGAATACGATACTTAAATGACGTACTTTATTTGTGTGGGTCAAGATACAATGATTTATTGGATAAATATAAAAAGACTTGATTCATGGGCCGATGATATGAAATAAAAGTATAGTGCGACATGGAACAATGATACATGTATAAAATATTCCACAAGCGCATGGCAAATAATATGAACACGAGTAAGCAAATTAACGTACATGCAATAGCAATAATCTCACAATGTGCACTCTTTAAAAACTAATCATTAATAATAAAAACAAATGAATTAAATAATACAATTAAAAAATATAATAAATAAATAGTTAAAATCAAACTAAAATAACAATTGCAAGATGAATTTTAAATGACCATGAATGAATTTAAAATAAATAATGTAAAAGGTTAAAATCAACAATATGCAAAACGTTTTTTTTTTTGAAAGAAAGAATGATATATACATATGAAGAACTTTTAAAATAGATAATATATATATATATATATATATATATATATATATATATATATATAACAGTCTAAAACAATGTATGGAAAATTAAAGTAAATAATAATAGCAAGACATTTCAAAATAAGTAAATAGGGTTCAAAATATATAAACAATTTAAAATAAGTAATAAAATGATTTTTAAATAATACTTAAATAAATCTAAACTATATAATATATAAGATATAAAAAGTTTTAAACGAATGATTTTTAAAAACTTTCAAATGAATAATAAAAATTTTGAATATAATATGAAAGAAATTTAAAATAAAATATAATAAAATGATATATATAAAACATAAACGTTTTTATTCTAATGGAAATAAAGTAACCTATAAAACTTAAAAGGTAATATGTATGGATGTATATATATAAGCCTATAATAAATAATATACTAAATAATAATAATATGTAAAACAATTTAAATAAGGCAAAGAAAAAAACTCAAAATAAAAGAAATAAAAGATTTTAAACAGGAGACCAAAGCAACAATCATGCAAACTTATGGGATAATTTTAAATGTAGAAAAGTGCCAAAAGGATGACTGAAACACGCAAGACAACAGAGGGACTGAGTAGCAAATACCCCATTCGGCTTTGAAAATGTCCCCCCTTTATGCGTCGTTTCACCGCTTAAAGAAAACAAAAGGGTTTCTTCCATTTTAGGCGATTCTGCGCTTATTTTTAAAAGAACTAAGCCTCCCCGCCTTTTCTCTTTCGTTCGGCTAGGGTCCTGAACCCCTCGTCGCGCCTCGGTGGTTTGTCACACCACCATTACAATCAGTGGCCGACGACAAGCGAAATAGGCTACCAAGCCTCTGTTCGTGGTGCCTTTGAAGGTTTCAAATCCCTCGGTCGAGTGCCCGAAAATAAAGGGACTTCCCAACCTCCCCTTTTGGGTTCAACTCCGATGGAGAAAGAAGTCTCCGAAGACTGACCATGGGGGTTTTCCGGTAAGTTTTATTTCCCTTTATTTTCGTAAGTGAAATAAAATAAAATAAAAAAACTAAGAGGAACCAAAGTAAAAACAAGATAAAGAGACAGAAATTTTTACAAAATAAAAAAAAAATCACCTTTGAAACGAGTATTCTATTTTTTTGATTAGTTTTTTTGCTTGTAAAATGTATGTAAAAACTTACAGGAGAGTAGATCTGGGCTTTTAAAGCCATTTACAATTGATTTCCTTTTAGTTTTTTTTTGTTTTCTGCTCTTTATTTCTCTGCGCTCGCATGCTTCTTTCTCTGCTATTGTGCTTGTTTCAGATGTCAGACGACGCGTGGAGGGCGATTGATGGAGCAGCGTGCGAGCAGACGAAGAGGCACGGGGCGGTGGCTGAACATTCCTAGGGTTCTGCTGATATTTTTTTGCATTAAATTGATAGTTTGGGCTGTATTTGTTATTGGGCTGTTTATTTTGGTTTGAAATTTTGTTTTTTGGTTTTGAGTCATGGGAATCGGGCAAATTTAAGCCCGTACAATATTGTTTTCCAATAAAAACATCCACATCAGATGCCTGCCATCTCATCCGACCATCTAACCGTGTGGCATGTTCTCCAATCAACCTATTCTTCTCACCCCGAAAACTAAGCCTAGTAAGTATTCAGCATTTGCAGGCCCTGTACTTTGAACCATTTTAGAGAATGCGCTTTCTTCATTAGCTAGCAGTTCCTCTGGAGTACTGTACTCTAGAACCTGAAAGAACAGAATCAGAAGTTATCTGGTCACCAGTAATTTCCCAATCCAAAGAAGACTTAATCATAGCATACAAAAAGTCCTTGTATATTTAAGCTAGACTTTACCAAGCCATTCCTGGAAAACAGTCAATCTTGCCTTAAGGAGAATATGTCTATTAAACAGGACGGAAAATCGAAGAAAGAAAAAGAACCAGAAACATCCAAGAATAACAACGAGTGAGAAGGCACACCTGACCAGCATCAAGCACAAGAATCTGGTCGCAGTCAATGATGGTATTTAGTCTGTGAGCAATAACTAGCATCGTGCAAGATTTAAATTCTTCATGAATGGTTTTCTGGATAAAAGCATCAGTCTTAACATCCACTGCTGCTGTTGCTTCATCAAGAACAAGAATCTTGGACCTTCGCAGCAATGCTCGAGCAAGACACAATAATTGCCTCTGCCCAACACTGAAATTCTCCCCACTCTCTAAGACCTTGAACAAGGATGGAGCAGAATTATTTCATCAACACTTCCCTTTCTCTTGTTTCAAACGATATATAAAAAACTTTTTCCAATATAAATGGTTACAAACGTTAAATGTAATCTTACTTTAGACACAATGACCAATTTAACAGGCACGGAGTGATGACTTTTTACCTGAACACTTGATTATACTCCAACTTCCATGAGCATAGCTACATGCTCATATTTTATACAATAAACGACAAAGAAAAGATGCCTTAAATAACAAGACGTCTATGATAATTTAAGGCTGTTATTAGACCATTTTACTCATTTTTATTTGTTTTAAGTTTTAACCGAGAGATAGCTCAACAAACATACTCGCATCACTATAATTATTTTGGCAGCCCTAAGCACCAAAACTAGTTTTTTAGATTAGCAGTTAGCTGTGGGAGAGAGTTCAACCAACATACATCACAATTATTATTTTGGCAGTCGTAATCACTAAAACTAGCTTTCTAGATTTACAATTATAGACCGTTTCATTTTCTATTTGAATACCTCAGCATCCAGACCAAAAGAGTTCCTCCTGATTACATCCTTCAAATGCGCCCTTTCTAAAGCCTCCCAAAGGTCAGCATCATTGTGCTCATTGAATGGATCAAGGTTTAATCGAACAGTTCCTGGATGAATTAAAGATGACTACGAAAATGAGAAATTTCAATCTTACGAGATTTGTATTAGAAAATACTGAGGAAATACGCAGAAACATTTTAAATTCTCACTTTGGAATGTTTCTCCCTACCTGAAGGTATTATTATTCCAACAGAGAAAAGTGAATGCATTGATCAAACTTTGACAGAAAATTATTTCAGAAAACTTGAAGTATTTTAAAGATTAAGCCAAGCACTTCACCTAGTATAATCTAAAGTTAAAGTGAGTACCCGAAAAAAGAACCGGTGATTGTGGTATAATACTAAGAGCCTTTCGCAAAGCTGAGAGTCCAAATCTCGAGATATCACAACCATCGACCAAGATTCTTCCTTTTTCCAGTTCTACAATCCGAAATAGTGCATTCAGCATGCTGGATTTTCCTGCACCAGTTCTTCCAACTATCCCTATCTTTTCACTTGGAGAAGTAGTAAAGGACAATCCACATAAGACTGGGGGAAGTTCAGGTCTATACCGCAGGACAACATCCTCAAACTGAATTGAACCAGATGAAGGCCAACCAGGTGGAGGACGGTGACTCTCGGTTACATCTGGAGCCTCTGAAGGCAAATTGATATATGAACCCACACGTTCCACAGCATTTAAGCTATTCTCAGCTCGACTTGCTTGTCTTAAAACACCACTCAATAAACTAGTGATATTTAAAGAATAGCTTAGAAGTAGACCCATCGTGGACGCAAATGCTGCCTGGTTTTCAGCTCTTCCATTTTGCAGAACTGCAAAGGTTGCTGTCAACCAAATCATAAGGCCTCCTAACGTTTCTAACCTTATTGTGCGCCAACGATTTGAACTTGTATTTGCAAGGGTGAATCTGATATTGTTATCCATGGATTTCCCATTAACATTAGCAACCCGTTCATAAGCTTTGTACGCACGAATGGATGTCAGACCATTCAAAGCTTCTCCAAATTGTTCATAAATAGGCGATCTGGTAATCGAATCCAAGCGTTTCACTTCACGAGATGTGCTCTGCCATTGCAAATGATCATTGAGACTTGTCCAAGAGTACATTTGGATAGAGAACTTTAAGATTTCGAACAAATTTGAAATTAAAGTATTTTAAATACATCATTTCAAAATGCTAATATTTATAAATATTTTGTTTTGATAAATAATTTAAAGAAAATTTAAGTTTTGGAATTTCATGATTAAAAAATAATTATAAAGAAAATTAGTGGTATTAAAAAATACATATATGTATGGATAATGATAAATTAGAGATGAATACTCTAATGTATTGAGGAAAAACTTACTCAAAAATATGTATTTATTAGAAATATGTACAACTATATATACATGAAGCATTGAATCAATTAAGGAAAGAACATTTCTAATAAGAATCTCTAAAAATCAACTATAATCTCTAAAGATATGATATTAAATGCTATCAAATAATCAAATATTCTCAACATTTCCCCTCAAGTTGGTGCATAGATGTCTCGCATGCCCAACTTGTAAAGAAGATTATGATAAATCTTACAGTTAAGCCTTTTAATAAAACATCAGCTATCTATTTTTGGGATGCTAGATAAGATAGACTTAAGGCACCACAGGCTACTTTTTTCTTGATAAAATGACAATATATTTTGATGCAGGAGTGAAGGCACAAAAATTTTTTTAGGGAGTGGATGAAATTTTAATTTTTTATAGTTTATATTTTTATAATTTGTAAAGGATTAAATCAAATTTTTTATAATTTTAGGGGGAGCCAAAGTGTAATTTTACCAGTACTAATTTAAAATTTTCAAAAAATTTCAAGGGCCAAAAATGTAATTTTACATTTTAGGGGGCCGAGGCCCATGCCAGCGCCCTAGCTTTGCCCTGTTTTGATGTGCTTGGTTCTATCGAGTTGCACTGGATTTTAAGCTATGTTGATGGCCCTTTGTTGTCACAATACAAGGTTGATCCATTTTCATTCAACAACTTTAGCTTTTCCAATACATTTTACAATCATAAAAGCTTACAAACACCTTGAGCATGGCCCTATATTCAGCCATTGCACTTAATCGAGCCATAACATTTTGTTTCTTGCTCCTCAAAGTGACTAAGTTTCCTCCCACAAGAGTACAATAACCCCTTGTAGACTTTATGTCATAAAAAGAGCCCACCCAATCTACATCTGTAAATACTTTTGTCTTGAGATAACTATTTTTGGAGAAGAAAATACCTTTGCCTGGTGCAGACTTCAAATAGCACAAAATTCGCAATACTGCCTGCATATGAGCTTCACGAGGATCATGCATAAATTGGTTTACCAAACTAACCGCATAGGCTATATCAGGTCGAGTATGAGTGAGATAAATCAATCGTCTGACGAGTCTTTGATATCTCCCTTTATCTACTATTTCATCGATCCCTACTGGTAACTTGTGATTACTCTCAATAGGTGATTTTGTTGATTTGCAACCTAACATGCTAGTCTTTATCAGAAGATCTAAGACATGCTTTTTTTGGGAAATAAAGATTTCCTCTTTTGATCTGGCCACTTCTATTTCGAGGAAATATTGTAATTTTCTCAAGTCTTTGATTTCGAATTCCTAAGCCAATTGTTTCTTAAGTCGGGTCATTTCTTCTCTGTCATCTTCTGTCATAATTATGTCAACAACATAAACTATAAGGAGAGTAATCTTACCCTTGTGATGTTTTATAAACAATGTATGATCAACATTAATTTGTCGATTGCCAAACGATACCATGGCCTTACTAAATTTGTTAAATCAAGTTCTAAAAGATTGCTTTAGTTTATATAGAGCCTTTTTCAATCTACATACCTTTTCTTCAGTATCTTTATCCTCAAATCCTGAAGGAACTTTCATATACACTTCTTCTTTCAGGTCTTCATGTAAGAAGGCATTCTTTACATTAAACTGCTGTAAGTCTTAATCGAGATTTGCTGCACATGATAAAAGGATCCTAATCATGTTCAACTTAGCAACTAGAGCAAATTTTTCTTGATAATTCACTCCATATGTCTGGTGAATCCTTACACTACTAATCTGGCTTTGAGTCTTTCAATTGAACTATCAGCACTATACTTGATAGTAAACACCCATTTGCAATCAACCATTTTTTGCCCCTCAAGAGGATTAACCAGTTCTCATGTCTCATTTTTTGCCAAACCCCTCATTTCTTCAATCATAGCCTTCTTTCATCTTGGATTAGTGATAGCTTCTTTCCAATCCTGTGGAATAGACGTAGAGAACAAAGACAATGCAAAAGTTCTATAGGATAGAGATAAAGAATCATAAGAGACAAAGTCAGAAATACGATGTAAAGTGTAAGTTCTAACACCTTTTCGTTGGGCTATTGGTAATTCTAAATCAATAACAAACTCAGGTGAAAAAGACTCACCTGACAGTAAAGAGTTAGGGCATAAAGTAGATTGTATGATGGCATCTTCTTACTTGCCTTTTCTAGTGTATGTCCTTGAATCAAGTCTATCCAACAATCATTCATTAGTCTTCTCTTGAACAAAAGTCTCTGCTAGAACTAAATTCTCCCTCGGAAAAGTAACAGAATAAGGTGTCATCTCTTCATTTTCAATAACCTCCCCTTAAAGAGATGGTTGTGATAAAGAAAAGTAGAGTTCACCCTTACAAAATGTTACATCCATACTTACATAATACTTTCTAAATGACGGGTGATAACATTTGTAATCTTTCTATGTGGGAGAGTATCCAATGAAAACACATTTGATTGTTCGAGGATTCAGTTTGCTCCCATGTTGAAGATGAACGAAACAAACACAACCAAAAACTTTCAGTGAAATTGGATAAATCGTTTTACCCTGTGAGGTTTCTATGAGAATTTTAAAATCAAGGACCCGAAAAGGCATTCGGTTAATGAGATATGCAACAACCAAAATCACATCCCCCCAATACGGCTTTGGGAGGTTCATAGTGACATAAGTAATCTAGCAACCTCTAAAATATACTGATTTTTTCTTTCAGCAACACCATTCTGAGCACTTGTACTTAAACAACTTGTCTAATGTAAAATCCCATATGATTCTAAATTATCATTAAAGTTATACTCGGTTCCATTATCAGTTCGCAAAATCTTAACCTTAGCATCAAACTGAGTAGTAATCAATTTATGAAAAGAATGGAAACACGAGAAAACATCACTTTTGGAAATGTAACAAACCAACGGTTACTAGATAAAGAAGTTGAGTAAGGCCTCAAACATCCAAATGAATAATCTCAAAAAGAATAGTATTTCTATTATTATGTAAAGTATAATTGTTTCTTGTATGCTTAGTAAACTCACAAGAATCACAAACTAAAGAGTCTAGTTGAGTCTTTGAACGAAACATCTTGGCAAGAATAGTAAATGATGAATGTCCTAACCACCTATGCCACTGAATTATCTCTCAGTTGACATCTTTATTGTCTCCAAATAAGGCTTGAGACATACTAGACGATCAATCCAGAAGATATAAGCCATCACCAATCTATCATTGCCAATCGTCTTCCCTATCTAGAGGTCCTGAAAGACACAGTGATTGGGAAAGAATTCAAGTTTACAATTTAAGGCTTTAATGGTAGTACTAACAAATAAAAAGTTAACTAAGAATTTAGGGACATGGAAGATAGAGGATAAAATGATATTGGGAGTACAAACAAGTAGTATGGAGGTAAGGGAGCCATCGGTTATTCGCATACTATCTTTAGATAGACAAGTAGTATAGTTAAATAAGCCTTTGTTTGACTCTATCATATGCCTATTAGCACCAGAATCAATAATTCAAGATTCAAAAGTAGATGGGGCATTTAAAATAGAAAATGGTTTCACATGATTAGACTTAGCAATCAAGGTAGAGTCATTGAGACAAGAGACGTCGGAGATGTTGAATGAAGTAGACTTGCCATTTGCTATTACAGAGTCTGATAAATTTGCTTGAGACCAAGAATTACCCCATCGTTTTCCACCACGACCTCAAATAGGGTGACTATGTAACTTCCAACATGAATCTTTAGTGTGCCGAGGCTTAACACCTGATGGACCATCTTGGTGAGCAATGAGGCCAACTTTTTCAATAGGTGGATTATAGAGCAAAACAACTCGACGACTCTCCTCTTGTCATACATATAAGTATGCCTCATGGAAAGAAGGGAACGGAGTTTTGCCAATAACTTGAACCCGAATCTAATCATACTCAATATTCAACCCAGCCAAGAAATAAAAAACACGCTCATTTTCCACCATCTTCTGAAATTTTTCCGCATCATTGGTACAAGTCACCTGAAAATCTTGATAATAATCAAGTTCCTGCCACAACACACTTAATTCAGGGAAATATTGAGAAATTTGCGCATCATTCCCAAAGTAAGAATAGGTGGGAACAACAGCATTCCAAATCTTTTCCGCAATATCAAGCAACAAATAAGTTTTAGAAATATGGAGTTGCATAGAGTTGATAAGTCATGCTATAACAAGAGAGTTTGATGAATCCCACTAACTAAAGTTGAATCAGTGAGTTCAAGTTTTGACATTTTACAGGTGATGTTTCCCTGCAAGCCACGAGCCTTGATAAACAACAAGCAAGACCTTAAGCAAGAAAGATAATTATGTCCATCAAGCTTCACAAGACTAATTTGCAACAAGAGATTATCGGTTGGAATCACAAGCTTCTCGTCCTTAGGCATAATGACAAAAAACTTAGCCAAAATACACCACCAATCAGAGGAGAATGATCGAAAGGGAGTAGAGAGCACAGCAATGGCGTTGGAAAAAACATGGGGGCAATAGGTGAAGCCCACGCGCGGGTCTTTTAGTCATTAAATTTTGGGGTTTCGCCAGCCAGTGGATGTTGACTCCAATGGTAGGGACAGCGACAGAAAAAAATAAGGCTAGGGTGGAAAGTACCAATTTAGTGTTTCTAGGATTTTTTTGAACAAACTTTGAAAATCAGAAAAGTTATCCCACAAATCGGATAAAAAATAGATACCATGATGAAATTAGAGATGCATACTCTAACGCATTGAGGAAAAACTCACTTAAAAGTATGCATATCTTAGAAATATGTACAATTATATATATGTGAAGGATTAAATCAATTAATAAAAGAATATCTCTAATTAGAATCTCTAAAAATCAGCTGTAATCTCTAAAGATATGCTGTTCAATGCTATCAAATAATTAAAGATTCTCAAAGGAAAATTATGCAATACAAATATCATTAGAATTGTAAAAATATGTCAATATTATTTTGACAATATAAAATATATGTTAAAATTAATAAAATGAGTTTGTGGTTTAATTTTTTTATTTTGTAGTGAGGTAATGTGAATTGAAAAAGAAGATTTTGAATGAAATTTTTGAGTTGCTTGAATTCCCTTTTCAAAATCCAAGTAAATTTTAAAACTCCTCCTTAATTTTACACATAAACGCACAAAAAAAAAAACAAACAAACTAAATTCATTTTTGGTATTTTGAACACATTATTAGAAATCAAATCCTTCTAAATTCTTCATCGAGTCACACCCTAAATGAAAGGTAATAATCATTAGAATATTTGAAGTGCATGCAACTGAGGTAGTATACTTGCTTATTTTAGATCCAACTTGGAAACTAAATTATCCACAAACTGAATGCACCCTATGATGGTGGAAAAGTCAATGTGCTGTACATTCTCAAAGCTTAAGAAACATAAAAACCCAAGGCTTAAAACAGATGAGAAACTGAAAATTATTGGACATACCTGATAATATACATAGGCTGCATAAGACAAGATGAGAAGTGGCATTATCGCCCACAACGAAAATATGCTCAGCATGCCTATTAGTGCAAATGTCGAGAGAAGCTGCCACAACTGATTCATAAGCATATTCATGAAATTAGCAACATTACGATCTATATCACCTAGATCTCTTGAAAACCTATTGATTACACGCCCGGTGGGATTAGTCTGGAAAAACAACATTGGAGCTCTTAGGATGGAGTTTAGCATCATATCATGTAATCTTCTAGCTGCACGAAGACTTGAAGTGATCAACCAAAAAGAGTTTGTCAGCGTCACAGCTACCTGAATTCATTAAAATGTTACTCATTCTAATAAGTACTAAAATAGAAGGTAAAAGAGGGTATCATTATAATCTGTCATTACAGCAACTACAAATGAAAACCAATGTAAATCATCTATTAGCTACAGACAAAGACACGCCTACCTGAATAAATCCTACGAGAGCATATATGACAATATAGTACCCAGGGTTATAACTACTTGAAGTACTTTGATCTGTCCAAACGCGTAACCAAGTGCTGCTTGAAATTCTAAGAAGTTCAGTAGAAAAGTAGAATGTAAAGAGTATCATTACCACCCATAGGCCGCCTAGAGCATCCTTATACCTGCAAAATGGAAATAAGTTCTATGCTCATATTGAATTGAATTGATATAACTTCTAATTTCTTCAGGGTTTCCATACGAATTAATAAGTTGTTCATGCGTTTTACATGTGAGTTCAAATGTAGAAGAGTTAAAACTCAAGAAGAGCAAAAGAGCACTGCCATAAAGTCCAATAGGCAAAACTTTTAGCAAATGATCAGTGAAAAGTAGGTATCGTTTGTAGGTTGCAAGACACTACTGTTGTACTACTGTTTGAGTGAACTTGATATAAAGGAGCTTCAACTTTTATACACTAGTTCTGCCAGTACTAAACTTTTTAAGTCCTTAGAAATTGTTGTTCGATTTTGATTGCTGTAGAGAGACAGACACCATTAACCAAAAGAAGCTGACAAAGGAAGTTTTTCCCAACTGAGTTTATGTCTCAGAAAAAAATAAAAAAGAAACAGTTATGAAATAAAAGACTGGTCCATGCTACCTCATCAAAACATTCCAGCTGACAACACCTGTTTCCCTTTCTTCTTGCTTTACAAGTACAGCTTTCCTTCCTTTTCTTCTTTTTGCACGATTTGCATTTTTTTGCAGCTCATTTATCACAACCATTTCATTTGAATTTGGTTTCAAGTCTTCCAGGTCAAAATTTTTCCCATCATCCGTTTCTTCTTGTTTTTCCATTTTTCCGGCATTTTCCATCAGTTTCTGGAATAACCTTCCATTTTTGGAGATCATCTCGAATGTACCGTCTTCCTTAATTACACCATTAGCGACAAGGAGGATGCGGTCTACATGTGGAAGAAAATGTAGCTGGTTTGTGACAAGTATTCTGGTTTTCCCTTGCAACTCTTCCTTGATACATCTGCTGAAAACCTGCAAATGACTTCAGATGAGATCAATATGGCCTAACCTCAAGCACTCACCTTGGGGATCAAACAAAGTTGGATGATCACCCCTTAAAGTTGAAAATACATCTTGATAGAAACTGAAAAAAGGTTTTTCTTAAAAGGAAGAGATAGCTAATTTAGTTTCCAAAGAAGAGTTTGCAGAGAATTTCCTTTTCTTTTTTTTTTTCTTTTTTTTTTTGTGGGGGGTCCTTGAAGGACATTGGTATCATGCAGAAGACAAAGTTGAAAAGTCAAGATTAGATTCCAAGAATAATTCTGATCATTGCTTCTTCTTCTTTTTTCTTTTTCAGTTTAATTATGGCCTGAAGCTATTTAAGCCATGTTTTTATTAGAGCCTCCTTGCTGGACAAGAAGTACTAGTTCAATAATTTCTTATTAGGGTTAGGAGTCAATATATAAGAAAAAGAATTACCATCATAGAACTTTTCAGCACTTTTGCTCTAATTTCTTCATCTAAACTTTAAACCGACACCAAATCTCATCCAAACTTTAACTGCTCTGACAAATTTCCATCCTTTTGACATCGATTAACCCTTAAACATACCCTTAAAACTAATTCTCTCATTTTGCAGTAATATAGATTGTCACATTCTAGTCTGATCAGCATCTATTTCCTGTTCTACATTACTGCAAAATGAACTATGATCAGTGTAGAATGTGACAGAAATTGTAAATGTTGATCAGAGTAGATAGAATACCTGCTGTGCAATATGCGCATCGAGGGCACTTAAAGGGTCATCAAATATATACACATCCGAATTGGAGTAGACAGCTCTAGCCATGGAGACTCTCTGCTTCTGCCCACCACTGATATTCACCCCTCTTTCACCGATCTCAGTAAGATCATGATCCTGAAGCCCAGTATGAGATGGTTAATCAGTTATGGAGACATTCACAATAATCAAAAGAAATGACAAGTAGATGTATTAAATTCACTTAACAGGAAGTATGTCAAGATCATGCCGCAGGGCGGTAACATCAATTGTCTTCCAATATCGTTCAGGCTGAAAGCTACACCCAAACAATATGTTGTTACGAACCTGAGAAATAAAGTTTGAAGGTCAGAAACAACTAGTAGTAGAAACTTCCATTTCCAAAGAACACTAAAATTTGAAATGGAATGAATTATCAGTGAAGAAAATAAGCAATCTGCAACCTACAGTAGCATTAAAAATCCATGAAACTTGTGGAACATAAGCGACAGTCCCTCTTATTACAACACTTGAATTAGCATCTGCAGGTATCTCCCCTAGCATTGCTGATACAAGTGATGTTTTCCCTTCTCCAGTTCCACCAACAATCGCAACCAGGCTGCCGACTGGCACCTCCATATTGATATTTGATAAGGTAGGTTTCTCTGCCTGGAAAGAAAATCTAAAAATTGTCTTTATCTACGATAGAAGCACATTGCAATATCAATAGTGTTGATGATAAGTACGTAAGAACTTCCTAATTATAAAGCTGGGAAAGCACAACCTACAGAGACTACAGTGCTTAGGATAGTAGTCAACTTTATCCTAAGCACCAATCAAAGAGTCGCAAGTTTTTAAATAAGCTGCACTTCTGGAATCTCTTTTAAGTAAATACCATGTGATGAAGTTGGCCAAGTCAGGTGCTCCATATATGACAGCAGTACCATATTCAGTGAAACAGAATAGTTATAATCCATTATTAAGGGTTATATTCTTTTACAGCATGTTTGGATTTCTTAAAAATAAAGGAAAGCTAAGTAAATCAAGGGAAAGGATAATGCTTTCCCTTGTTTGGATGACATATTTTGATTAAGCAACGGAAAGTAAAGGATATTGGGAATCCCTCACTTTCCCTTCCCTTGTTTTCCTTTATTTTTTAATCCCCAATTTGAGGGAAAGTGAGGGAAAAGAAACCTAAAATAATTTGGATTAGGTAAAATTTAATTTTGTCCTTCAAATATTTTATTATTAACAATTTATTTTATATTTGCAAAAATTTAAAAGAACTCTTTTTTTTTGATGAAACTAAAAGAACTTTTTAAACCTGGCAAAGGTTGTATTTAATCAATTTAGAAGATTAGGTATCTATTTATTAAATTAGTATTTAAAATTTTAACAATCTTATTAGTAGTTTTTATCTTTTATGAAGAATATTCGTATTTTTTATAACATTTAATTTAATTTTGTTATTAATTATTTATATAAAGGATAAATTTGGAATTTTTCTTGAAAGAAATAATTTCCATTCCTTTCCACAATTTACCCGAACAAAAGATGTTAGAATTCCTTTCCTTAATCCAAACAAGAATTAAATATATATTTTCCTTTCTTTTAACATCCCCTACCTTCTTTTCCTTTCCTTTCATCTCCTTTAATTATATTTAACCAAACAGTGTTAAAAATCTAAAACAATGGTAACCCTCCAAAATAGTACCTAAAATCCATTGTTAAGGATTGCTATCTTTTAAAGATCTAATACAATGGAAATTAGAAGTATTTATGGGCCGGTTCGAGTTTAAGCATAATATATTTTATACTTGCCTAAATTTATTTTGAAATATGAGCTTAAAATTTTACTTAATCATACTCATATTTGTAAATGACAAACCTAAGCCTATTTGACGCCCATCCATATTATTTTTTCTTTTAATTTTTAAAATATTCATATTACTTTTAATTTAATATTTAATACTTTCATATATTTTTATTGATTAAAATTTTATATGTACGAATCTTAACATTTTTTAAATGTTTATATTAAAATATTATATATTACTATAGATTTAATTATTATGTGTTATAAATTATGTAACATATATATAACATAATATAATATACAATAAACTTAGAAAAAGGTCAAATTAAGTTTAAGTTTTGAATGTACAAGCCTGAGCCCAATCCATGTGTAAATGGGTTTAGTTTTTTTTGTTTAAGTTTATTTTTCAAGTTTAATATTTTTATTTAAACCCTTTCAAATTTTGGACAGACTTTTGAGCTTGGATTAGTAACTCAACCCATGACAGATCTAATAGGAAGAGTCCAAAATATCACCTTAATTTCTATAGACTTGTAATTTAGTATAAATTAACTCATAGGGGCACAAAGAGATGTTTGTAAAGGATACTAGTAGCGTTTAGTGTTGCTTCCATTGCTACTGTTGCAAAAGCAACGTGCCCTATGTAATATCCGAAGCTATAATGCTTCAGCATGAAGCCTTGACACAGACTCAATATCTAAAACTTTATTTCATCTTTTCGTTCTCGCAGAGTATGACACAGACTAAATATATTGAGTGATCATCAATACTAAATGCAAAAGTTCCATTTTAGCAAAGTAGATGACTCAAAAATTAAACAGCTAAAAACAAGAATAACACTTTAGAGTGACCTTTGAATCCCATGAAAAGTTTCCATCCTTAATTGAGATGGCTGGAAGCCCTTGCTGAAGAGGTGGATTTGGTGCTAGAACTCTCTCTTCAGCTAAGAAAAGCTCCTCAAGACGTTGCAATGATACATTTGCATTTACGACCTGAAAAATCAAGCTTTAGATTGTCGAATAGACAACTGAAACTATATGAATCTTTTAGCAATCCTACTGAACTTAATGACAAGTAAACCTTGAAATTTGTCAGGGCCGCATAACATTACAAATAAGGTTCAACAAAAAATTACATGCATTATTAAATTCTTTAAGTTTACTTTCCTTTCATTACCATAAACTCTTTAGATTTTATCAAATAGCTCTTAAGTGACTAAACGGTTTTCTAGTCTAGCCAGTAGATCAAAGCAAAAGTTTCTTCAGAGGTAATGTGTAAACCTGACTTAACAAATTAGGAAGTGTGTTCAGAGGAAATCGTAGCATTGCAAAGAGCGAAAGTGATGTGAATGCCCTGGCTGGTGTTAAATCCCCACCAAGCAAAGTGAATGCCCCAAATGAAACTACTGTCACAACAACTGGTATGCTGTTCAGTATGAAACTGTTAAACTGCAAGAAAGAGAAGTTAAATGGAAAATAAATAAAAATAGAAATAAACTCAAATTGTGGTAAAACACATCAATACTTCATGTAGCTTGATCACTAGTAGTGTGAAGAGCTAGTGCGACATGCATAAATCAGCTAGACAGAGAAATGAGTACTTGACCATGTTCATTTTGAGAGCAACATGAGTAATGGGCAAAGATACTGATGTAGCAGCAGATCACGGGTATGTGTCACAACTTATCATAAATCAAAAACAAGGTAGCAACAATGTAAGCCATCTTTCCCATAAGCTGGATTAAAATGGGGAATCTGAGATTATGAATGATTACAACCATAATCACATTTTCCCTCAAATCAAATTGTGAAGGCATACTTGTAAATTTTATGGTTGGTGTTACATTTTCAGGTGCAAACGGAAGTACGCCCGTTGATTTTACATGGCAATTGGCAACTTCATACTCTATTTTGGCATTCCATGCACATGCAAAGAAAAAATGGATTAGAATTTCAAATATCATACAGCAGATAGTAGCTGAGCTCTCCGAAGCCATGACAGCTCATCATTTCGTATATTGTGAACTCTTGTCTGAAAGCTCTTCTCCCATGCATAAAATCTGAAAATTTTCCAAGCATAGGGCCAATAAGCAATGTCAAATGGCGAAAAATATATTGAAAATCCAAGGGAAATGCTTTCTACATTCAACCATACTTCACTGTGTCCATAGCAGCTAAAATTTCGTTCATAAGGCTGACTCTCCTGTCAGTCCACTGTAGTCCTTCCTTGGTCATTTTTTGCATTTTGCTAATCACAATAGTCTGTCCCCATATAAATAGAGATAATGTTAAGGCATGATCAATCATCACAAAGACGGTTTAAATAATTTCATCTTGCAGGAAACCAAAAATAGAAGACAATAGCTTGCATTGACTGGCAGACTTCTCTGTGAGACAAGATTTAATCCAATGATTTGATTTAATCCACTCATGCTCTTTTTGCTTTCTTTCTCTTTCTGATCTAGAAGTAGTCTGAATGAATTAAGGAGATCACTGCTCTGTAACTCCAGAGAAAGGGAGTTTAACTACAGCCTTAAATATGGGAAGAAGGCAGAAAATGATTACAATGGCTGGCATCAATTTCATCAAGTAAATCCTCACTAAAGAATTGGAAATGGTAGGACACAATTAAAAACAAAGATTTTCAATAAAATATTAAAAAAGGAAGGCAATAAAGATTTGTACCTGCAGTGGAACCATGAGAACTAGAATTACCGTTCCAAGAAGTGAAGCAACACCTAGTTGCTGATAAAGAAGAACCACGGAAATAATGATACGAAACGGAGCTGACCACAACTCGTGAAGTTGTTGGCATATTTGCTAAACAAAGTAAACTAGTATCAACAATAGTTCAGATAAACTCTCTAACCAACATGGGAAGGATAAACAAAATGAAGAAAAGATGGATGCAAAATACAAGATTAATTGCAACTTGCAAATGTTAAAGCACATTTTGTTCGAGGATCACAAGAGTACAGATGTCCTTCCATGTTATGTTCTTGTTAAGTCAACAAGTGTTAAAAAGGAAAGTAGATTAATTTAAGATATGCTAGGTAAGATTATTGCAATTATAGAATAATTAACTTGTGTAGATTAGGAAATTATTAAATTATTACTAGATTGTTGGGCTGCTATTACCTATATATAAGTGTTGTATCACAATTATAAAGATATAAGAAATAATATTTTTTCTTATTTTCTATCTAGTTTCTATTTGGTATTAGGGCTGGAATTTTTTTCCTTTAACTCTTATAGAAACCCTAAAAATATTTTCATTAGTTCTTAGCCATGTCAGAAACTTCATCAAACTCTACTTTCTCATTTGCCCAACCAAAATCTATTGGAAATCTTGTTTCCAACTCTGAATCGCATTATCACCAATATCAAATTAAATGGTGATAATTTTTTGCATTGGTCTCAATCCGTCCGAATGTATATTTGGGGGCGAGGAAAGATTGGCTACTTGACAGGAGATAAGGAAGCACCGGCAAAGGAGGACCCCTCTTATGCTCTTTGGTAGGCTGAAAATTCCATGGAGGAAGATATTAGTTCCAACTATATGTGCTATTCTACAACCAAAGAACTCTGGGATAATGTTAATCAAATATATTCTGATTTGGGAAATTCGTCAAGGAGAGGACAATGTCACCAAGTATTTCAATTCATTGAAATGGTTATGGTAAGATTTGGATTTGTTTAATGATTATGAATGGAGGTCTCCATAAAATTGCTTAAACTATAAAAAGATGGCAAAAGATAATCGCATTTACAAATTTCTTGCTGGATTAAATGTTGAATTTGATGAAGTAAGGGGGAGAAATATAGGTCGACAGCCTCTACCTCCCATTGGTGAAGTATTTGCATAAGTTAGAAGAGAAGAAAGTTGCAGAAATGGGATGCTTGGAAAAAGGGAGACTGTTGTACCACTTGAGAGTTCAGCCCTAATGACTTCTGATGCCAATAAAGCCTAGCTGAGGCAGCAAGGACAAAACTCTCAAGTGTGGTGTGATTTCTGCAAAAAACCACACCATACTCAAGAAACTTGCTTGAAAATTCATGGCAATCCAACAACTTGGAAGGGTAAAAGATCAAGCGATAAGCCTAATAGTGCTTTTTCCTCTACAAGTGAAGCTGAGACAGGTCCGTTCAATAGGGAGCACCTAGATCAACTTCTAAAACTGCTAAAATCCAATTCCTCATCTAGTATTCCTAGTGCTGCTTTTGCTCAAACAGGTATCAACTCTAATGCTTTATCTTGTAGTCAAAATTCTTTGCCATGGATCATTGATTCAGGAGCTGCTGATGACATGACCTCTCTATCACACTTGTTTGATACCTATTTACCTTGTTCTATGAAAGAAAAAGTTAAGAGTTGCAGACGGTAAATTTTCGTCTATTGCAGGAAAAGGAAAGATAAAAATTTCAAAGGATATACATCTTGAATCTGTTTTGAATGTTCCTAATTTTTCCTGCAACCTATTATCAGTAAGCAAATTAACTAAAAATTCTAATTGTTATGTTGTTTTCTTTGATTCTCATTGTGAAGTTCGGGACCGAAACTCGGGGAGGATGATTGGCAGTGTTAGGATGATCGACGACCTATATTATTTTGATGATTATTGTTTTGCGAATAAAACAATTCAAGGCTTGAGTGGTATTAGTTCAAGTTCTATTCGTGACCAAATTATGCTTTGGCATCATAGATTAGGAAATCCTATTTTTTCTTATCTAAAATACTTGTTTCCAGATATGTTTAAAATTTTGAATGGTTCTTCTTTTTAATGTGAGAGTTGTGTTTTATCTAAAATTCATTGTGCGGCTTTTCTTACAAAACCATTTTGTGCATCAAAACCGTTTTACCTAATTCATAGTGATGTGTGGGGACCTTCTAATGTTACCTCCACGTCTGGAAAAAAATGTTTTATAACTTTTATTGATGATCATACTCGTCTATGTTAGGTCTATTTGATGCATGAAAAATCCGAAGTAACGAATGTGTTTCAAGAATTTTATAGAATGGTTGAAAACCAATTTCAGTCTAAAATCAACATTCTACGTTCTGATAATGGACCTGAATATTTCAATGATTTTTTTTGAACTTTTTTAAAAGAAAAAGGCATTTTATATCAGTTTACTTGTCATGATACTCTTCAACAAAATCCAAATTATTTGTGGAGAGAAGCTTTTTTGACTGCATCATATCTTATCAATAGGCTGCCTACTCGTGTTTTGAAATATGTAACACATGTAGATCATTTTAAAAGTTTTTTTTCTGAGTGTAAAATCTATTTAGATTTGTCATTAAAAATTTTTGGGTGCATAGTTTTTGTTCACATACCTAACATGTTTTGCTCTAAACTTGATCCGAGAGCAGAAAAATGTGTTTTCATTTATATGTTCCAAACAAGAAAGGTTATAAGTGTTACAATCCAGTAACTAAAATTTTCTTTGTAAGCATGGATGTCACATTTTTTTAAAACCAACCTTATTTTCCTACAAAAAATTTTCAGGGGCAACAAGAAAGAGAAGTGAAAAATTTTTGGGAAAATTCTATACTATTGCCAAACCCTGTTTTTAATGATTTATCACTATTTGTAGAAAAAGTAATTCAAGATGATAGGTATAAGGAACATCCCAATCTATTACATGAGTCACGAACAAAGGGAGAAATACTACAAAAGGACAAAATCAGTCCTGAACCTGAGCTCTTGGTTTATTCACGGAAAAAGACTAAAAAAAAGGTTAATGAGTTGTTGATCACTCTACCACAAAACCATTCAAAATCCTTGGGGGAAAGTTCTACACCTGATTCTGGTAATCTCGATCCTATTTTGACTTCTCTACCTTTTTCTGTTTCTGTCTCCAATTCCAATTCATCTCTTTCCAACAAACCTTTTTAGCTTAACATCCCTATAGCCCTTAAAAAGGGAACTCGAACATGTACCCAACATCCTGTTAGTAATTATTTATCTTACCATAGGCTTTCAACTCGTCATAGAGCATTTGTTAGGAAATTGTCTAACGTGTTTATTCCAAGAACTATTAAGGAGGCTTTAGATGATTCGAATTCGAAGTTGGTAGTTATGAGGGAAATGAATGCTTTGAAGAAGAATGATACTTAGGAGATAGTAAACCAAACCAAAGATAAACAAATTGTGGGATGTAAATCGGTATTCTACGTGAAATGCAATGCTAATCGGTATTCTACGTTCCTAAAGGGTTCACTCAAACCTTTGGCATTGATCATCAAGAAACTTTTGCTCCTGTTGCGAAACTCAATTCAATTCGAGTTTTATAGTCCTTGGCTGTGAATCAAAATTGGTCCTTACACCAGTTGGATATTAAGAATGCTTTTCTAAATAGGGATTTAGAGGAAGAAGTTTACACGAGTTTACCTCTGGGTTTTGATAAAGGGTCAGGAGAAAATAAAGTCTGTAGGTTAAGAAAGTCTTTATATGGGCTCAGACAGTCACCTAGAGTCTACTTTGAACGGTTTGGAAGGACGGTAAAAGCTCTTGGTTATTGTCAAAGTCAAGCAGATCATACCATGTTTTACAAGCATTCAGATATAGAAAAAATAGCTATTTTGATCGTGTATGCGGATAACATAATCTTGACAGGTGATGATCATATTGAACTAGAGAAGTTAAAGAAATAATTGGCTAAACAATTTGAGATAAAAGATTTGGGAGCAATCAAATATTTCCTTGGGATGGAGTTCTATCTATCTAAAGAAGGTATTTTTGTTTCTCAACGCAAATATATTCTGGACTTGCTTAAGGAGACGGGTTTGCTTGGATGTAAAGCAGCTGAAACCCGATTTGAACCCAACCTGAAATTGGAGCATGCTGAAGGTGAAAATGTGGTGAATGTTGATAAGTTTGAAAGACTCATTGGGAGGTTACTTTACTTATCCCATACACGTCTAGATATTACATTTGTTGTAAGTAAAGTAAGTTTATATGCATTCACCAAGACAAGATCATTTTGAAGTTATATACATAATTCTAAGATATCTAAAGGGGACTCCTGGTAAAGGGTTGTTGTTTAAAAGGCATGAACATTTGTTGGTCGAAGTCTACACTGATGCTGATTGGGCTGGAAGCACTATTGATCGAAAGTTTACATCAAGTTATTGTACTTTCATTGGAGGAAATTTAATCACTTGGAGAAGTAAAAAGAAAAATGTGGTAACTAGAAGTAGTGCCGAAGCTGAATTTAGAGCAGTTGCCCATGGTATTTGTGAAGTTTTGTGGATTAAAAGGCTAATGGAAGATTTAAGAATTTCATATTCTTTACCCATAAAAGTCTTTTGCTATAACAAGGCTGCAATTGCAATTGCTCACAACCCTGTTCTTCATGATTGAACGAAACATGTAGAAATTGATAAGCATTTTATCAAAGAAAAACTTGAAAAGAGACTGATTTGTATGTCATATGTACCAACGACTGAACAGGTTGCAGACATACTTAACAAAGGGACTGCACAAGAAGCAATTTGATCACTTAATTGGCAAGCTGGCAATGGAAGATAATTTTTAAACCAGCTTGAGGGGGAGTGTTAATTTTTAAACCAGCTTGAGGGGGAGTGTTAAAAAGGAAAGTAGATTAATTTAAGATACACTAGCTATAAGATTATTGTAATTATAGAATAATTAACTTGTATTGATTAAGAAATGATTAAATTACTACTAGATTGTTGGACTGTTATAACCTGTATACAGGTGTTATATCACAATTATAAAGATATAAGAAATAATATTCTTTTCTTATTTCCTATCTTGTTTCTATTACAAGTTATTTACAAGTTGTGATAGAAACATGAATATTGTTTTAACAATATTAAAAGAAAAGGTTAACTTAGTTTAAACTATACATGTTCAAGGACCAACCTATCCATCTAAAATTTAGGACGGTTTAGGCAAAAATTTTAGACCTAAAAATGAGTTTAGGCAAAATAATTAGTCTCATTTAAAATATAGTTCGCCCTTTTTTTAGTTTTTAATATATTACGTTATGTTATTTTTATATATTATGTAATTTATAACACAAAAAGTTAGATTTATAGTAATATATAATACTATAATGTAAATTAGAAAATGTTAAGTTGCCTATATATAAAATTTTAAAAATAAAAAGTATATTAAATTATTAAATACATTAAATTAAAGAAACATAATTTTTTAAAAAAAATTAAAAATAATATGGATGAGCTTAAAATAGACTTAGTTGCCATTTAGAAATATAGGTGGACTTAATTAAAATTTTAGACTCATATTTCGAACAGAGATAAGCTTGAGCAAATATAAAATGTGTTAATTCGTGCTTAAGCCTAGCTCAAACCTAACCTGGCCTATGAACATCTCTAGTTTAAAGATAATAAATCTACACTTAAAACTTTCTATTTTTGAAACCAAAATGGCCAATATATTCCCTAGATGTTTCAAAATCTCAAATTTCAGTTGACGGTTTATATTAATTATATCAATGGCGACATTGTACAATGAACATTGGCTCAAGTGCAATTTTTGTATTCATCTTGATACTGTCAAAGGATCATCATCTTGAAGTACCAACATAAGGCAAAGTTTTAAATATAACAGGATATATAGTAAAAGTTTTCTAAAATATACTGTGCTTTGTCTTTATGGACTCCAATTGTAAACACATAATACACCATTTTTGAAATCAATTAGCACTTGCATTTTCACAACAATCAGACAAGGACCATACCTGAAGTGCAGTAGCATCTGCTGTAATCATATTTGTTATCTTTCCAGAAGGGAAATTCTTGCGAGACTCATGAGTCAATCTCAAAGATTTGTGAAATATAGCTGCCACCTATGGAAGAAACAGTAAACCACAATTAAGTCACCAAATTGAAATGGATAACTCAGCTCCAACTAAAGCAACTTTGCTCTACTCGAAAAGAAAAAGAGGCTCCATGTGCATGTTTGTGTCTATTTTAGGAGGAAGGAACTATATTACCAGAGTAGAGCATAGACGAAAACCAACACGCCAAACATTCTGCATGTACTGACCCTCAAGCAGTACAGCACATAACTGAAATGAGTCGGAATAAGTCACATTATCAGAAAAGCAGCAGCAGCTCCCCAAGGTACCATTTCTTTGAACTTCATGAATAGCTAATATAAGCAATAGCCTTCTTTTGTTGAAGAGAAACAAACATATGGACAAGGACAATGATAACAACACAACTATTCATTTTACATAAGAAATAAGAGAAAGCATGAATAAAACCCTTCAGTTAAACACACCACAATATTCAGGTTTGTTGCAAAAAACATATACAATGCTGTGCTACGAAATAATTTGTACAAAAGAAAACTCTAAACTGGGAGAACCAGGGTTTATACTAAAAATGGAAATCCAGATATGGAAACACAAAATTGGGACCATACCACTCCAAGAAACATCAAGAAGGCGTAGATGTAACCAACCCATTCTGGGTCACCTTGTTGCATAGACTGCAGACCATAATAAGAGAATTATAAATTTAACACAGAGCATAGAATGACAAAGTAGAATCATCACTAAATGACGAAAAATTAAAGATTGTCTACCACAGTATTACTTTGGCCAGAGAAAAATAATTGTGTTACTTATTACTTAAAATTTCTATAATTTCTTCATATACATACATCATCAGTAGAATAATAGGGTTATTGAATCTGAAATCAACATTTCTCTTCTATAGCAGAATAAACAAAGAGATACAAGAAGTCATTTCTATAATTAGGCCTTAACCAGGAAATAGGAAAATAAACATAAACCTGTAAGAGATGGTTCAACAACATAGGCCCCGCAAATTTACAAACGTCATATCCAATCTGAAATGTTCAAATAGGAATTCATAAGCCAACATTCAAAAGTTTGTTACAAATTCTTTAGAAAATTTAGTCATATTATCATGAAATGCTAAGTCTCCAATATGACTTTCTAGTAGCAAAACTCTACACTTTATCTATAGAAAATATGCGTGGCCAAAATGGCTAAGACTTATTACAGGTCGAGATTAGCATGGGCAAGCTCATGAACAGGCTGAGGATTGCAAAACTTAATTTATTACCGTTTCAAATAGTAGCTGACGGAGCATCTAAACTACAACACATATGGTAAAGGATGCAAAATTCTTCAATACAGTAGATGGCGTAGATAAATGAAGAAAAACACCTACCATGAATAAAATAAATTATAACTACTAACAATTTCGAGCTCACAAAACAAAATACATTTATCACCTAAAAATGATCCTGTTCTCTTAATTCAAATAACTTAATTATTAATAATCAAATTAATTTCCGTGAGAAATAAGAATGGTGTGCTCATTACCTTGAAAACACCCCCAAACCAAAACCTGCATATTCACTTATAGAGAAATAGTTAATATAGGTAAGGCAAGATGACATCTAGACTTGACAGAGTCATTTCCACTATTATAAAGGAAGGGAAAAATGTAACAACATAGTTAACTAACCTTCCTCCCAAGCTACTATTCAGTGCTCTCAAGAGCCATGGCTTAGATCTTTTAGCTTCTTTTTCCCAACATCTATGGAATCTGTAGAGGTAAAAATCGCTATCTTTGAGTGATTGTATGCATTATCATGTGGAAGCAAATGCAAGGGAAGTAGCAGAATGCTAACTTATGAATCAGTATTTCGGTCTGATCCCATGTATCCAACTTCCAAACATCCTTCTCAGTGATAGGTCTTTTATAACCTTGCTGCATGAGCGGAGTAATCCATCCGAAAAAAATTCCTGTCATATCATATTGCAGATAACTTTCAACTAGAAGCTCACAAGTTCGTAGTCAAGCATCACTTTTCTATGATTTGTGCAAAATTTATATTTGCAAAAATCAAAGAAAACATTTAATATCTGTAGGACAGACCCAACTGTCTATATATATAAAAGGACTATGTTGTTTTGGCTATTTACTTTTCCCGGAAACCTTACGGTGGACATGTGTATGGGGAATCAAGCTCTAAACCTTCCAAATATTATTGGGGGGGGGGGGGGGGGAGGGGGAAATCAAATGCAACTGATGAACACGTAGTCATGTTCGACAATTCTCTCGAGTTCCAAGCAACATGGACCAAGGATGCCAGACTTCTGATAAAGAGTATATAGATTCTTTGCACAAGAACATCCAAGACATGCACATATCATTATCAAATTGACAGACTAGCCAAATCATTACCTAGTTATAGTTCGATCATAATGGTTATTTTCTACAAATAACCAGCAAACCTGCAACCAATTGAACTTTTTGAACTTGTATCATGATCAAACAGTCAGAGGACTTACTCGGATAAAGGAAATGCATACATTCATACACATACATACATAATTATAAATATATATTCACAATGTAGAACATCCCAATCCCAGTACTTGCACATATTAATATAACATCTGTACTTGTTTACAGTCTAGCCCAGCAATTACATAATTATAGTTCTATCAAAATGATGCTTTTCTAAAAATAATTAGCAAACCTGCAGCATTTGTACTTTTTGAACTTCTGTTATCATAAGCTGTCAGTCAGAGTACTTACTTGAAATAATGCTGGCATGCCTCTCAGGGCATATTTGCTCTCCTCCAGAAAGTGGTTCATATTTTTCATCATCAAGAGAATCACTTTCAATCAAAAGATACCCAGGGGAGAGATGGAGATTAGGAAAATAAACAAGTAGAAGAATCCCAAAAAAAACCTACACCAGAAAATAAGCACAAATGAACCAAACTGCCATAAAGACTTGAAGACAAAAATCATTAGAACTCATTGTCAAAGAAATTGTCCAAATTTCTGTCCCAAAGGGTTTAAATTTAGGCCACCCTACCAAGTATTAAAATTTGACCAAAAGCTTGAACTTGATTAATTCAAATCCAGAATAATTAAAATGACACTAATTCATGTCAACCTAAAATGAGACATTAGCAGCCCAAGTGATGAATGCTTGGAAAAAGAGGTGATTTCAATATTTCTAGAGAGAGAGACAGAGAGAGCTATTGTCTCTCTTTAGTTTTCGTTAAGTTTTTGTACTGCACAACTTGCTAGTGACACAGCTTTTAGCCAGACTTCAAGAGGTTCGTAAAACTGGAAAAGGTATTATGGCACCAAGGCAAACATAAAAGCAGGTAAAGACTAATTCTATAGAGATACTAGAAAAAAACGAATATGATAAAAGGCAAATACACAGAACAAACCTGACAGAATACTGTGCTGATGGTCAAATACAATGCGTAGCTGCATGAGCAAATAACCTTATCAATGATGTGTTCTGTTTACACAGTTTAACGGACTATATTAAAGAAATAAAAAATATATGCTTGAAAAAAGTCTTTTCCTTTGAACGATATCAGTCCATATCTCCAACTAATTAACTGTTCTCTAAAGTATGAAAGTTTCTATATGATCCAAAATAGTTTCCTGTGGTCAAATTTCTACATAATTTTAGAAGCTAAAAGAATCATTACTGCTGATGGTGGGTCTTCTAGAAATACTGGCATGTGAGAATGAAAGAAGAAAAAAGAAAAGATAAATGACCTTCCCCCTAATATATTACTATTCCAAAACCAGAAAGGTATTTTTGCTTAGAGATTTATGAACTGAAAAATTCATAGGATGAGACTTAAAAAGAGCATGTATAAGAGAAAAGGATTATAGATCATATAAAAACGCTTTTTGCTCATATTACAAACCCCCCCCCCCCCCCATTTTCGAGAAAAAGAAAAGAAAAATGCTTATGGAATTTCTTTTTTTTAAAGCCGCTTATGGTAAATGAACTTAAAATGAGGAATGGGAGGGATCTAACCTATTGTGCAGATCCTTCACTGGCAGAATGAGATTGAGAAGCACAGCATCCCCAACCAGAACATAAACAACTCCAAAACGCACATACCAACGAAACTCACGGATGTAACTTTTTGTTTCCAGTCCTATCATAATAAGCACAGAGCACCAAGTTGTAGCCTCAATGATCAAAGAGGTTACCTGCAAGAGCGTAAATTGTAAAACATACAAAACTTTTAGCAAGCTGCTATATTGCAATAGCAAATAACAAAATGGTAAGAACATATGGTCACTCCTGACCATGACCAAATAGAGTAAATAAATTGGATGAAATAAGCAAATAAACTCAGCAAAAAAAAGAACTGGTCTGTTTTTAAAGCTATAATATAGTCCAACAATTAAACTTAAAATACAGAAACTTACCTCATAGGGAGCAAGGCCAGTGGTTCCGTTTAAATTAAAGATCGAACTACGCATCAACAACCTTAGTATTGGCTCAACGGTACAATAACCAGCCAAAAAACCAAGTATATAGCAATAGTATTCTGAACTCAAAGAAAACCTTTGGACTTTGGAATTCTTCTTAATCAGCCATATACGATAACAGCACAGGCCCAGAAGAACCAAGTGAGAAATGAATAACACACCAGAGTCGATAGCACAAAGTGTGTATGCACCAAAAGCACCATCAACTAGTTTTGTCCAAGCTTCATTTTGCTTTGGTTGACAATACCAAACCAATGGTTCAAACGCCATCACTAACCACCACTCCGAAAGACAAAACCGATTAGCTATTTGTTGAACTCATCTTCTGCTTCACGTGATTTGAAATGTAGCAGGAAATTTTATGCATGATTAATGACTTAATAAAACGTCGTGTCTGCATTGAAGAAAAGAAAACGGCACTCGTGCTTAAAAATTTAAAAAATTTATAGTAAATGAGAACTGTAGACACCTCAACACGAATAATACAAGGAAAGAAAGAAAAAATCCAACCAAGATTCCAACATAATAAAACCACATAAGGTTACTTTTCAACTAAAACCACATTTGGAATAAAGGAAGACATGACCATTTCAATCTATGTTATTAATGTGATTAAAGATTCAAGTTTTAAGTTTTCAATAATCGTCCCCATTCAGACCAAAAAAAAAAAATGTACGTCAACAAAAGTCTCAGTGGCACTTTAAACGATTAAACTTGTTGCAGTTCTAAGCAATATGAAATCCCAAAGCTCAGAATTGTGATTCAAGTTCCCTCTTCCTGCAATCAATCTGAACAATAACGAGAGCAACAAAGATGGATACCTGTAATTGTAGGACAGGACAGTGTTGTGGTAGTTGAAAGGCTTTGAGTAGTAAAGCTATGAGAGTTTTAAGGAACCTAGGATTCTGGGTTACGGTAATTGGGATGCATGATTAATCATGTATATACATAGTTTGACAATAAATCAGAGAATAAGGAAGAGGGTGGCTTGGATTATTTTAAAAAATAAAACGTAGGGGATAGGGATGATGCTGACAAAGAGACAAGACAAAGGCAAAAATAGATGTAGCGACAATCATACATTAAAAAAATTAATGCTCCAAGACTCACCATTACTTTGTAAACGTTCGGTCTTTTTTTAATATAACTCATACATTATAAAATTAATACAAGTGGTGAGTCTTTAAATGTTATTTAAGGGTAAAAGGTTTAGAAGTCTATGTATCATATATAATCTGACGCTTGAAAGAGTTGGAAGATAAAACTTACTCGATTTGGGAATAATATTAATTTTTTAATGAATTTATTAGTTCCGAATAGATAATATTTCAAAAAATTTTAAAAAGAAGTTCACTTCCCTCTTAATAATAATCATTTCAACTTTTTTCTTGTTTAATTTGTTTGAAACCGGCGTGATAGGTTGAGACCTTATTTATTACGTAACTATCACATGACTTTCAAATGACAAGGCATTTGATAGCCTTTATAAATAACAAGGTTAGGTGACTTTTTTACTTAAGCTTTCACTTGAATCCAGATATATGTCTTAAGCATTACTTATCTTTTATTCAACTTTAATTATTTTTGTTTCAATTTTATCTTCAACCAATAATCACATATTACAAGTATAGTGTTTATGGGTCAAGTGACCCCTCCGAATAAGTCCGTTCAACCCATCTTGGGTCAGGTTTGGATAAAGATTTTTGTCTTCAAGTCAACCAAACTTGATCTATATTAAAATTAAATTGTTTTTAAAAATTATTTAATTTTAATTATAAAATATATAAATATTAGTATAAAATTATATTTTTAAACATTTTTAAACAGTAATATTTTATTGTTTTATATATTTTAATATGTAAAATTATATAAATATTAATATAAATATTTTATTATGTTAATATTAAAATTATACTTATTAATATTAATATAAAATTATATTTTTTAAAATTGTAATAATATTAATATATTATTTTTAAACAGTAATACATTTATTTCATTATTTTAAAATATAAGATTAAATAGTATAATATTTTTATTTAATATTTTATTATATTTTAATATTTTTAAATTATATAAAAGAATAAAGATGTTAAGGGCAAGACGATAAATTACAAATAGCAAACACATATAAAAAGAATTCATATATCACAATTTTCAATAAATAAACACCTTGATATAATAGCATCTATTTTTATTTATTATTTTGAAATTTATAGTTATTTAGCATAACATTCCTCTTTTACTTCAAACATATTAAACTTACATTTTTCATTAGAGAGAAAACAAATATATTTACATGTGTTCGATAAGCCTTTAAAAATTGTCATACAATATTTTTTTAAATAGTAATCCCTTTTATAAAATTATAAGTCTTTCTCATTATTTTATAATATAAATTTTCATTTTAAAAATCATAATACAATTATTTAAAAGTTAAATAATAAGTGTGTTGTGTTGTTAAAATTTAGAATTAAGACAAAATACAATTTGAAGGGATCAGTACACAAATAATCAGCATTTGTTTTATAAAATTATTTTCAAAATAAAAAGTATAAGGATTATATTATAAAATAATTTAATATATTTTTATTGATATACAATTAAATTTATACATGGAGCAGTAATGACATTCAATAAAACCTAGAAAAAAACCTTTTGCTTTTAAAAATATTGGGAAGATTAAAAGTAATGTTGTGAATGTGTTTGTTAAAATGCAAGGGAGATTGTAAAAGTTTTTATGAAAAATATTTTGTCTTTTTTATATTTGTTTTATGTAAAAGTTTTTCAGTGAACATAAAATTATTTTCTTATTTTCGTAAAATATTTTATCAATTTTTGTTCTATAAGATATTTTTCAAATTGATAATGTTTTGTTCACGGTAAAATCTTCATACCGGGTCAGAACATTAGATCAAAGCACTGGGATGTTACATTCTCTATTACAATTTTCACTTTTCAAATATTTTTTTATAAACTTTCATAGCTTTTAAATTTATTCCCTTGTTGTCATAAAAGTTCAATATTTACTAATTAATCATATTAAATCAATTTTCTTTATTGTTACACTTTAATCACATAATTTATCTTAAAATCTTGTTTCAAATATCAAATTTCTACATATTTCACTTACATTATTTCATCCATATATTTTATTAAGTTTAACAATTTAACCCTTGTGAATGTAAAAATTACATATTTTCTCACAATTTCACTTTTGTTATCCTTCCTCAAAATTCCAACGATTTCCAGATACATTAAAGGGACTGCTGGTAGTCCTTTAGTTGAGGAATTTATGCTCGACAGAGATGTTGTCCTCACTCTTCTTCAGCAGAATCTGTCAAAGCATAGGCTCAAATGAAACGTGCGGCTGACACACACCGCCGTGAGGTGGTTTTCCCGGAAGGAGATTAGGTTTATGTCAAACTCCAACCCTTTCGTAAAAACTCAGTGCGCCTCCAGCGACATCACAAACTTGGTAGGAGATTCTTTGATCCCTTCAAGGTCCTACACCGTGTGGGGCAAGAGGCTTACAAGTTGGATTTACCCACCACAGCCAGCATTTACCCTGTTTTCCATGTGTCCCTCTTTCGGAAATGCATCGGCAACCTGGAACACCAGGTCACCCCACTGCATCTGTGGACGATACCAACACAATGATCTTGAAACTTGTAGCGATTCTGGATAAAAGAGTCATCGACTGTTCAGGCTATTTGATTGATCAGTTACTTATTTAGTGGGATGGTCTTCCCCCTATAGCAGCTACTTGGGAAGCTAAGGACCACATCCTAAAGTGTTTCCCTGACTGGAACCTTAAGTACAAGGTTCTTTCCGAAAGGGGAAGTATTGTTATGATCGAGCCCCACGAGGAGTTGCCTACTACCTCAATAATTCCAGGAGAAGATCAACCAGAACCCATTAACCAGGGCATGGACCAGCAAAAACCAGGGAGACATGCACGCAAAGGAAGTTTCCAAAGAAATATGTTGATTTTGTCATTTAGTACATGTCAACATCATAATAGCGGTTTTGGAGACTATAAGATGACACAGAAAATTTCTAGTTGGTTATGTTATTGTTATCTTGGAAATCCAATTTCTGATTCCTCTCATCCATATTATTATGAATATTGGCTAAGTTTTTCTAATATTTGTAGTTGAGCACGAATATCATACACTATTCTATTGATATTATCACACTTTTTGTATCCCTTATTCTATCTATGTAGGCACATTACACCATATCTAACTTGAATATCTAAATTTTATATGAGTTAATTTAATAGAATCAAATAAATTTTAGGGATTAAATTGAAACAACAATAAAAACTATATGATAATAATAATGAGGAATTAAAATTTTTCTTAACACAAGTAATTATGTACAGATATTTCTAAAATTAGCACACAAATTAAAAATTACAATTCTTTAATATCATTTACTAAATTTTAATCTTTGGCAACAACTTTTTCCAAATTTATCTACATAAAACCGTTCTCTATTTTATCTCAATTTACAATTCTTCCACCAAGAAGAATTTTGATCCCATGAAGATTCAAAAGTTCAAAGTAAGTTTTCTCAATAGCTAATTCACACATATATATTTTAATTTTTGTTATTACGTTTAACTAGTTTTTATTTATTTATTTATATTTCCAATTTTTATTACTTTGATTTTTTAAACTTTCTTTTGTGTGACTTTCACAAAATATTGAAATTAATTAGATTAACTTGACACCCAACTTTTAAAAGGTAAAAGTAAAAATATTGGTAGTTGTAGAAATATTGATATTTGTTTTATAGTTCAAGTAGAATTTTTAAAAGATAAAGGTGAATGAATTACTGAGTATAGTAGAAATATTGGTATTTGTTGTAATACCCTTTACCTATATCCGTCGCTAGAATAGGGTTACAGAGTATTACTGGACTTATTATACAATCAAACATACATTTCTCATACAATTATCAAATTCAAATACAAGTCATTCACAATCATTCATCAAGTCCCTAATACGAGCCTAAAAGACCCAAAACATGTTTTAGAAGTGGTTCAGGACTAAACCAATAACTCAAGAAATTTTCAGGAAACTTCGAAAATTTTTCAAAATACAAGAGACGCACACCCGTGTGGCCCAGCTGTGTGAGACACGCCCGTGTCACAGGCCGTGTGGACATTCGAAATGAAATCACATGGCCGTGTCCTAGCCCGTGTCCGACCCCGTGTAACTCTTTGACTTGGGTCACACGGCCAACCACACGCCCGTGTGACCAGCCCGTGTGCCCTTCGAAATGGCCTCACACGCTCGTGTGCCAGGTCATGTACTAGACCGTGCCAAACCTGTAGGGTATACTGACTTATGATCGTGTGCTGGGCCATGTGGAGCATACTGACTTGATTTCTAATTAAACACCAGGGGACACACGGCCATGTCATCTGACCATGTGTCACACACGGCTGAGACACATGCCCATGTCTCTGCCCGTGTGGACAAAAATAGGCTATTTACCAAGCCATCTTTCTCACCCAAAATTTCATACACCTATACAATCCAAATGGCACATAATATGGCATAAATAGGCATTCAACCAACCTTACCAAACATAATTCATACCATTTCCATACCAAAAACAACAAGGCACACAAGCACCATATTAGGCTATTCAATTTTATACCAAATTCACATTCTCAATTTACTTAGCTAGTTAACTCCATTTATGCACTTTCATTTATACATCACTTTACCTAAATCACAAGCATACCAATTCTCAATTATCAACTATATGATATTTGTACAGGCCCAATTATGCCCGGCCCAAACTAAAAGATCAAACCCAATTAAATACAAACCCTAAAGCCCAAATCCTAACCCCCTGCAGAGAAGAGAAAACAGCAGCAGCCCTCAAGCTTCAGCAGCACACTCGGCCAACCAATGGCCGCCTCGCGCACCACCACTGGCATATGCTCCCTCCATGCGTTTGACATGCCCATACCCTGCAAACACAAACAACAAAAAACAGCAGCCACAACAGAGGAATGAGAGCATTTTTTATTGTTATTGTAATCGGTTATAAACCGAAGGGAGAAATCTTGAAAAAGGGAGAACGATTTGTATTTTGAAAGGGGGGCTTCCTTTTTTGCAAGTTTTTACACACAATTAATCAAAGAAACAGAGCAAAAGTTTGAAAAGGTTGAGTTTTTTTTACTTTCAAAGTTTCGTTTCTCATTTTATTTTTCTATTTTATTCTTGCTTTTTAACTTAAACTAATAAAAAGAAAACACTTACCGGAGACACCCCGCAGCCACGTCGTCGGAGCCCTCCCCTCCGTCGCCGTCGTTGAAATTGGGTCCAAGAAGGGCTGGAAATATCCCCCTTTCGGCACCTTCGGTTCTTGGTTTTGTAGCCTTCAAGGATGCTCCAAACGGGGGCTAAAAAAGGGGCTCCTTTTGACGCATCGTCGGCACCAAATGAGGTGGTGGAACGGCGGTCCATGGTGGCGGCAATGATGGGTTTTATGAACCCTAGCAGAGAAATAGAAAGAAAAAGAGAGGAGCTTTTGGTTTTGTTTAAAAAAATGGCTGAAGTGAAGTAAAAAAAGGGGCTTTGTTTCTTAAACAAATGAAAAAAATGACGCGTTTGGTGGGGTGTAGATTTGTGCATCCTCAATTATTGGGATATCTGCACATGAAGTCCCTCCACCTTTTAGCGTCCTTCGATCAAGCCCTATTTTATCTTCTCCTTTTCTCTTAATTTGGCCATCGAATATTGCTCATTTTTAAATTGGTCGTCTGACCTGCAAGGGGTTGTACACACACGCTTAGGTTTGGGATATTGTCCCATTTAGTCCCCGCGAGTGTAAGCGTGTTTCGAATTAGCCCCCTAATGGCCTTCTCTTTTCATTTGCAATTGATACCCTGAATTCTGGCCCATTTTCAATCACATCCTGAATCCTTTTTATTTCTTTTATTGTTTATTTATTTTAAAATGTTCTATTATGTGCTATTCCAAATATTTTGCATACTGTTTGCAATTGGATTATTTATGTACATGATTCATTTTAACTTGTTTTAATTTACTAATTATTTAAAATTGTATTATTATCCATTTTAAATTGTTTGTTATACATTATGTGTACTAAATTATTTAGTTATATTATAGATTATATACTTCGATATTTTTACACATCATTTATATAGTTTATTTCGATTGTTTTATACATTTTATTTTATTTTTACTTTTAAAGAAAAATTTAATAACCGGTTTTGTATATCATTCTTTTTAAAAAAAGGCTCCTCTTATTTTAAACTTTTATATATATATATATATATATATATATATATATATTTTAAAAGTAGTTGACCTATCTATATTGTCTATTTTAAAATTATTTTACATACTTTATTTTAAACCCTATTTATTCTAAAATGTTTTGTTATTATCATTTGCTTTATTTTTTTTATATACATCGTTTCATACTTTATATATATATATATATACATATTATCTACTTTTTAAGGTTCTGCATATGTATATATCATTCTTTCTTTCAAATGTTTTGTATATTGTTGATTTTAACTTTCTTTTGTTACATTATTTATTTTAAAATTCATTCACTGTCACTTGAAATTCATCATTAAATATTCTATGCATCATTGGATTGTTTTATTAGTAATCTTAAATCATTCTACTAATATTCATTTTAAGTGTTTCCACATATTGTGTATTTTAAACTATTGCCCATTTTAATTTATATATATGTTGTTTATTTTAAGTTATTATATACATTATTTATTTTGGTCTTTACACATACTTTTACTTAAATGGTCTTTATACATTGTTTTATCTCAAATTTCCTTTTTCATCTCATTTATTCTAAATGTTTTATACAATGTTTATGTTAAATCACCCATATATATATATTTTAAGTTTTATGTATTATTTCGTTAAACTATTTTATATGTAAACGATTTCAAATTCTTTTATTTATTGCAAACCTTTTATCATTATTTACCTTAAGATTTCATATATATTACTTATATTAAATTGTTTTACATATTTCTTATATATTACATATTTTCAAAATTGTTTTACATATTATTCATTTTAATTTTTTATATGATTTATTTTAAATCTTTGTGTATATTATCTATTTTAAAGTTTTATATGTATTACTTGGTTTAAATTATTTTATATGTTATTTACTTTAAAATTTCTTATACATTATTTATTTTAAATTTCTTTTACATATTATTATTTTGAGCCTCTTAATATTTATTTTAAATTTCTTTATATATTATTTTGAACTTGTCTTATTCTTATTTAAATTTGTCTTACACAACTTATTTTAAACTCACACAACTTATTTTAAACTCTCTTATTTGTTTTAAATTGTTTTATTATTGTTCATTTCAGTTTTTTATATAATATTATTATATATGTATGTTACCTATTTTAATACTTTATATATAGATATATATCCTCTATTTTAAATTATTTTACATATTATTAATCTCAAATCTCCTTTTTCACATTATTTTAACCTCATTACCATTTTAGAATTGTTGTACATCTTATTCATTTTTATTTGCTTTGCACCTTTTAAATTATTATTAAATTCATTTGTCTTTAATTGTTAGTGTTAATATCTAAAATGATGTACCTTGTGTGAATATGGCCATTACATGTACTAGAAATTATTTATCTTCATATCGTGACATTCATTGTATCTAATTCGTGTTCGATTATCCCATGCTCTATTTCACACTTTTGTTTTACTTGGCTCAAATCATATTGTGCAGTAAACCCTAACATATTTATCCAATTCAGATCGCCTTTATTGTATTTCAAACAAAATAAGTGTATGCCTTCAAATGTTGTATCCGCCATTACTAAAAAATATATTTTTTAAATGAAGCAGTATTTCGTATTTTAGGAAATTCGAGGAATCGTGCCCTGACTTACTGGGTTTCGATTTTCTTGAAACCTAAAAAGCTAAATATCCTTTTCGAGTTTTAAAACACACGAAACTCTCATTTAAATTAAAAGACGACCTTGTGCTCGGGAATTCATGGTATTATATCCTAACTTATGGGATATGATACTCCGATATCTCGAGATAAGGAAATCTTTAAACAAATTGTTTTGAGCTAATTCAAAAATTTTAAAATCGATATTAATAGAAATGATCGTATTTCAAATCCGTTCCCGTTTTAATTTTCACTTTCAAAACCAAAGTCGATCCCGTTTTCAAAAAAATGGTTACGGCACTATCTTGTATGTTATGTTTTATCATGTTAATGAACTCCTTCATGCATCGGTTTTAAAAATGGGACTTCAAGGATTTCAAAAAATATAAAGGCAATACTTGGTGTTTGGAAATTTCGAGAAAGTAGTGCCCTAACTTATTGGGTTGCCACTTTTCTCGTCGAATTCGAATAATTAAGTACCCTTCTAAGTTTTTTTTAAAGGTTTTTCTAAATGCGAGCCACTATCTTGGAATTTCGAAGCAATATGTCCTAACTTATTAGATATAGCGTTTTGCTGTTTCGATATAGGAATTTCAAAAAAGGTTTAACTTAATGTCAATACTTTGACGCGAGTGAATCCCAATTTTCAAACTTAAAATATTTTAAAGAGGATTACATCTTAAATTTTTAAATTTCCGACATTAAAGACATTTGATAATCAATTAGGTACCAATTTTTGGGCGTTACGAGGGTGCTAATCCTTCCTCGTACGTAACCGACTCCCGAACCCGTTCTTTTATTTTGTGGACCAAAACTAATGATTTTAAAACAAAATGTTTTAAAGGTGATCCAATCACACCTAAAAAGATTGGTGGCGACTCTCGTTTTTGTTTTTTAACATCGATTCCCGTTTTTGTTAAAAAGATTGGTGGCGACTCCCGTTTTTATTTTTTAACATCGATTCCCAT
The DNA here is from genome assembly GCF_025698485.1 of Gossypium arboreum. NCBI lineage: Eukaryota > Viridiplantae > Streptophyta > Magnoliopsida > Malvales > Malvaceae > Gossypium > Gossypium arboreum. The sequence goes on from NC_069081.1 coordinate 9,074,671, forward strand.
TTTCCAAAACTCGATAAAAAAATGGTTACGACAATACTCAAATTACCAATTCACAAACAACCATTCACCACAAGCATTTATATATCAATTACCAAATGCATAACAAAGGCCATTTGCACATATATATACATCACCAAATATATATACAGTTTAACATTTACAAGCCAATTCAAATGGCTAAATTCATTACCAAACCATAAACCAAAATGACCATAATTCCTATACATGCCATAGAACCAAAACATAAGTTCAAAAGTACCAAAGTGATAGCTTGATAGTGTGATGAAATATCCGACGACTCCCAAATCCGAGCTAGCTTCAATATTCACTATAAAACACGAAAAAATAAATAGAGTAAGCTATAAAGCTTAGTAAGTTCGTATAATAATAAACTCAATTTTCCATAAATACACAATTCAAACAATTGAATATAATAATATACAACTCATATTAATCCACAAACCTATAACAATATACAACTCATATTAATCCACAAACCTATCACATGATCATTTATAAGGTTAGATTTGAAATTCACAATTTTCTTCGATTCAAAGCTTACACGGTTCATGTACATACCTATACGATCTCGTACTAATCTCATACTCATCCATATCTTTGATATACCCGTTGAACCATTCGAAATACTATCGGATACTCGAGAATCTCGCTCCCTAAGTGTCAATACATAGTCGAAGTTATCTCAATCTCATATCACATATAATGCTCACTCTTGAGCTATCAACGGGTCTACTCACACAAGCTGACGGTCATAACGTAGTTATACGGTGCTGCTCACACAAGCTGACGAGAATCCGCAACACATGCCAGATAACTCAACCACCAGAATCACATAAGCCCTAATGACATGTCATTTGTATCCTAATCTATTCCTAAGGTTCAACCGGGATTTCTCATAGTTGAATCATCGTCGAACATATCGCAAGTTCGTATTCACAAATAATTCAATAATAAAGCATTTAAAACACAATTATATTAATGCTTATTAACATACGAACTTACCTCAAATGCAAAAACGATGAAATGAGTCGATTAATCTAGAACTTTGTTTTCCCCCCGATCTAAATCCGAACTTCGCTTTTCTTGATCTATATGTAATCAAAATTAGCTTATTTAATTATCATTCTATTCAATTTAGCCCAAAATGCGTATTATGGCAACTTTACACTTTTGCCCCTAATATTTCAACATTTTTACAATTTAGTCCTTATCTTATAAAAACACAAATTCATACAATTAGGTCCCTACCCATGCTAGCCGAATTTCACTTATTACCATAGCAGCCCATATTTTTTTTATTTATTTCACAATTTAACCACAAAATTTACACCTTTCATAATTTAATCCCTAATTGACAATTTTACTAAAAATCACTTTACAAATGTTGTTTATCTAACAATAAGCATACATTTTCTATCATCAAACGTCAAAATACACCTATATTCATCAATGGAAAAACCCTAAACCTTTAAAAAATTTGTAAATTAGTCCTTGGGCTAGTTAGATTAAGCTGCAACGATCTTAAAAATATAAAAATCATTAAAAAGAGACAAAAACCATACCTAAATGAGCAATAGAAGCCTGCCCGAATGAAAAACCCTAAGAATGGATACTCCTCTTTTTAAATTCAGCTAAGGAAGAAGATGAACACTAAAATGTGATTTTGTTTTATTTATTTTAGTTTTAATTACTAAATACCAAAATTAACCTTTAAAAACATCACAAATTTCAAAATTACCAAGCCACTATCATCCATTTTCATGTTATTGGGCTATTTACCATATAAGGACCTTCATTTTAAAGTTCTATAGCTATTAGACACCTTTAGCTAATAGAACATAAGTTTTACACTTTACGCGATTTAGTCCTTTTTATCAAATTAAGCATTTAAACGATAAAATTTCTTAACGAAATTTTCACACAATCATACTATCATGCTGTAGACATTAAAATAATAATAAAATAAATATTTTGACCTCATATTTATAGTCTCGAAACCATTGTTCCGATTTGACTAAAAACGGATTATTACATTTGTTCTGTAGTTGAAGCAGAACTTTGTGCTATTATGGATGGATTGGATATAGCATGGAGGAGAGGAATAAAACAATTGTTAGTGGAGAGTGGCAATTTAGTTGCAGTGAGTACAATTTGTGGTCAATTTGAGGAGGTTGGATCAAACTTAGTGCGAATTATCAGAGAACAACTAACAAGGGATTGGCACATAAAGGCATCATACACTCCACGACCAGTGAATATGATTGCAGATTCTTTGGTAGAGTTAAGAAAGAATGATTCTGTTGGTCTGAAAATTTATTAGTATCCTCCTAATCAGATTGCTAGGGGTGTGTTACAAGAAAGCATTGGTGACCACTACAAGTTTAATCATGGCTAGTTGTAATTAGCTTATTTATTTACAAAAGAAGAAAAAGAAGAAGAAGATAAAAGTGAAAAATTACAACTACAATACAAAAAATAAATGTTAACCAATCCTATAGGAATAAAAGAGATATTAACCAATATATTTTGTTGATTAGTTTCTTTTAAATATGTTACAACTAATGTTCCTATTAATTTTTTAAAGAAATTATATTTCCATTTTGATTATTCTTTAAAAAACCTTATTAATTACTTAGGTAGTTTTCTAATAAATCAATTTTAATAAACTCATAAATTATACTTGTAAATGCTTTTTTTTTAACTCATAGAAATTTAAGCAACTTTAGTAAGTCCAAAAAGTTATACATTCTTTACTGGGTAAATTATTAAAAAAGTCACTTTTTGCCTCATATTACATTTTAGTCAATTATGTTTGAAATGTTACGTTTTAGTCACTTATGTTATTATTTTGTTACGAAATGGTCACTCTACCTTTAAACTCTGTTACCTCCCTAATGATAGTCCTACGTGGCAGTCCAAATAAGTTTTAAATGCCAACTTGGATGTCCAATTGTTGGGATGAAAATAGGTTTTTAATTAAATAAATTTAATCTGGACTACCACATAGGACATCCAAGTTGGTAGTTAAAACCTATTTGGATTGCCATGTAGGACCACCGTTAGGTAATGGAGCTTAACGGTAGAGTGACCACTTTGTAACAAAATGATAACGTAAGTGACTAAAATGTAAGATTTTAAACATAAATGACTAAAATGTAATCTGAGGCAAACAAAAGTGACTATTTTTGTAGTTTACCCTTTTTTACTCGATATTAAAGAAAATTATCAAGATTTAATATCATTTTTTATTGTGAAATGTTACGCCATTATTACATTCTGCGAAAATATTTTAATCAATTTACTTTTTTTAGGGGTAAATAAAGGTAGTAGAAACTATTACAAACATCTCATTCAGTCCTAGTCAATCCCTCTAAATCATTATGAATCAACTTCAAAACATGACTAGGTGACTGCAAGAATTTGTAAAAACCTAGCTCCTATATAAGGGCTTGTTTAGCCAAAGTAATTGCAACCCTATTACCTTTCTTGTTGACATGTTGTATCTTCACTTCCTATTGGTTTTAAATCAATTATTTAACATCTCAAGCCATTGCATATCGAGATACATCTGATAATTAATTAATTTACTTTGACTATGACAGTGCAACAAAAAATTTTAAAAATTCTGTTATGAATAAAATCCACATTCATAATATTTATTCATTTACATTACCTTAAAAAAAGTTACCACATTTATAACATTTATTTAAGGAATAAAGTACAACTCTTATTGTTGTCTTTGATTGCGAAAGCATTGATTCGAAATTGAATAACTCATTTATCGTGCTTATCCCTAAAATTCAAAATCCGGAGGGCTTTGCTCACTTTCGACCTATTAGTTTATGTTCTGTCTTTTACAAACTTGTTATGAAGGTCATTGCAAATCAGTTTAAGGTGATCTTTTCGAGAATTATAGCTCCCGAACAAACTGGTTTTGTAGCAGGACGGGACATCACAGATAACATCATCATTGTACAAGAGGTTATACACTCTATGAGGAGCACGCAGAGGAATAAGAGATGGATGGCCATAAAAATTAATCTAGAGAAAGCTTATGATCGGGTACAATGGGATTTTATTGATACGTCACTTCAAGCTGCAAATATTCCTAATTTCATTCAGAATGTTATTATGTCTACAATTTCTAGCTCTACTATGCAGGTTTTGTGGAATGGGATTCCAACTCCTAAATTTTGGCCAGTTAGGGACGTTCGCCAGGGATGTCTTTTATCTCATTATTTGTTTAACTTGTGCATGGAGTGGTTGGGCCATAGAATCTGTGCTACTATTGATGTCGGTAACTGGTCCCCTATTCGATTGGCTCGTAATGGTCCACCGCTATCATACCTATTTTTCACAAATGACTTGATTCTTTTTAGCCAAGCTGAGGAACATCAAGCTCGGTTAATAAAAGACATTCTTGATTAGTTCTGTGGTTACTCATGACACAAGATTAATATGAGGAAAACGAATATTTCTTTCTCTAGAGGGGTTGATGGCAGTAGGAAGGAGTATCAGTAGATTTTTTGGTTTTCAGGAGGTGAGTAACTTGAGAACATATCTGGGTATGCTTTTTCCATAAGAAGGTTACCAAAAATACGTTACGCTTTTTGGTTGATAAGGTGTATAGTAAATTATCTAGCTAGGATGTAAAACAACTCTTTTTAGCAGGAAGGGTGACCTTAGCTCAATCGATTTTGCTTTCAATTACAAGCTATTTTATGCAGATGATGATCGACCCCAAAGGCCTATATGAAGAGATTGAGCGCATTGTACAAATATTCATTTGGGGATATTCTAGTGGGAGTGCAAAGATTGCACTGGTAAGTTGGGATTTGGTGTGTTAACCGAAAACTCATGGTGGTCCTGGCCTAAGGTATTTGAAAGATCACAATACCTCTTTTATGATGAAGGTTGGTTTCAATGTTGTATTAAACGGTGATGCCCTTTGGGTTCGGGTCCTTCGGTCAAAGTACAAGGCTTCTAGCAGATTGCCTAAGAATTTAGCACAGGGAAGCTACTTTTTTTTATGGAAATTCATTTCTAAGGTATGGCCCCTTATTCGCAAAAACATTTTACGGTCTATCAGAGATGGAAATAGTATTCAATGTTGGCGCGACCCTTGGATTTCAAACTATGGTCTCTTATTTGTATAGGTTCCATCTCTTTCTAACCTTAATATGGATTGTCCTCTTAGTAGTATGGTTGCAGGTGACAGATCATGGAATTTGGACCTTTTCAGCTTGTGGGTCTCAGAAGAGATCATTAACAAAATTACAGGTGTTCCACCACCACACCCCTCTTCGAGTCTTGATAAAATAACTTAGGGAGCTACTTCGACTGGTTCTTTTTCTCTTAAAAGTGTTTATGGGAATATTTGAGAAGATAAATTGAATTCGAAAGATCATATTTGGGAGATACCTTGGAAATTTAAAGGCCCTCAATGGATTCGTTTCTTTTTATGGCTCACCTTTAAGCAACACCTACTTACGAATGCTGAAAGGGTAAGGCGAGGCATTGAGAGTAGCTGCGCTTGTGGGTTTTGTGGGTAGGATTATAAAGATGTGTTGCATGTACTTAGATATTGCTTTGTTGCTAGAACTATTTGGGATAAACTCATTCTAGAAGATAGACTCTCTAGGTTTTACACCAGTTCTGTAAAATCCGAACAGTGGTTTTGGGACCACAAATCTGAAGTTGGAAAATTTTATTTTTATTATTATTATTTTATGTTCTACAATATGATAGAAATACAATATAAAAATTTCGTTTAGAAATTTTACCATTTACATACCTAATTTGATGAAAATGACTAAATTGCATTAAGTTCAAAAGTTGAGTTTTAATAGCTAAAGATATTAAATAGCTATAGAATTTTAAATTGGAGGTCCTTATATAGTAAATAGACCATTAAAATGCTTAGGGGTTAAGCATGAATAGTCATTATTGGAAATTTCATGAAACATTAAGGTTAATTTTAGAAATTATCAATTAAAGTGATATTAAATAAAATAAAATAAAATAAAAATCTATTATCATCATCTACCACCAAATTAAAAAAAAAAAAAAAGAAGAAGAAGAGAAAACCTAGCCATGGAAGCTTGAGATATTAGCGAGCTTGTTTTGCTTAATTAGGTATGTATTCTTGTCCCGTTTTTGATGATTTCTATGTTTCTAAGATCGCAATAGCTTAATCTAGCTAGCTCGGGGATTAATTTGTAAAATTGATAAAGTATTAGGGTTTTTTCATTGATGAGTATGCTTGAATTTTGAAGCTTTATGATAGAAAATGAAAGGTTGTTGTTAGATAAACAACTTTTGTAAAGAGAATTTTGATGAAATTATTAATTAGGGATTAAATTGAAAAAGATGATAAATTTATGGTAAATTTGAGAAATTGTGAGTTATGTGGGTTACTATTAATATATATAAATTGACTAGGGTTGAGTAAGGATTAAATTGCATGAAAGTCATTTTTCGAGACTAGGGACTAAATTGTAATAAATTAAAAGTATAGAGGAAAATAGTAATTTTGCCAAAAATATGCGTTGGACTAAATTGAATATGAACTATATTGAATTGAGTTAAATTCATTCGTATAGATTCGGTTAGACCTAGTATGGAGTTAGATCAAGCCAAAGGAAAAATATCGGATTAGTCACCTCCATATCTACATAAACTCGTCGAGGTATGTTCATATAATTAAATTGTACATTAATATGTGTTAAATTGAATTATTGTTTTTGAACTGTACAATTGCCATGAATAAATATCGGTTGTATATTCGACCATTATCGAGTCTCGTATAAACATTATGAAATTCATAGGATACAAATGACATGTCATTAGGGTTATCGATTTGGCTAGGGTCTTGCATGTGTTGAGGACACACCACAGCTCGTATGAGCTTCCCGTTATATAGCTCCATGAGCTTCCAGTTATTTAGCACGTATGAGCTTCCTGTTATTCAACTCAGAGGAGCTTCATGTTTACAGCTCGTATGAGCATATATGAATATGAATTGACAGATTATAGTTCAGTACACCTCGTGTGTACTACCCATGTATCTAACGATATTCTAAATGGTTCAACGGTACAATTCTGTTATGAAATCATATGAGTTTGATATGAACTATTACCGGTATATACATGAAATATGATTATTTGATGAATTCAACCATATGTGTTGGATTTTATATGTGATTTTCATGGCTAATATGTTGGTGATCATGTGTTTAGGCTTTTGGCCAAATTGATTGAGATATGATATGTTTACTTACCTATTTTGTGGACATATGGTAAGTTAAATTCTGTATTATACGAACTTACTAAGCTTAAGTGCTTACTCTGTGTTATTTTCCATGTTTTATTGTAATTCAGAAGCTCATTTGGGTTGGAAGCTGGTCAGATCCATTGGCTCTTTTGGTACTTTCAGTAAATTAATTTTGGTTACAATGGCATGTTTAAGATATTTTGGCCAATGTTGTATATAAATGTTTTGTTAAGACAAGCCATTTGAATGGCTTGTGTTTGATGTTTTTATATATGTGGCCTTAACATATTTAATGTGTGTTTGAGATGGTTGAATGATGGAAAAATTATAGGTATATTGATTATTGGTTTGAAATGGTATATTTGGCATAATTATGCATATATGCATTTGGTTATCTAGGTAAATATGGATATTTGGTTGACATGTTATTAATTTGTCATTTGAGGTGCCTAAGGGCATATTGGTTGTATATTATGATAATACATGTTTAAGACTTGATTTTAGCTTGATTTGAATGCCTTGTTATGGCTTGTTGATATGCAAATTTTTGTGCTTAGGTTGGTACAAAATTGGGTGAGAAATGTGGCCTAGAAATAGCCTATTTTTGTCTACACTGGCAGAGACACGAGCGTGTGTCTTAGCCGTGTGTGACACATGGCTAGGTGACATGGCCCGTGTATCCCCTGTATCTTTAAAATTGCGCAAGTCAGTATGCTTAACATCGCCTAGCACATGGGCGTGTGACTTGGCCGTGTGACCCAAGTAAAAGAGTTACACGAGCATGGACATGGGCTGGGACACGGCCGTGTGTCCCTATTTCAAATGCCCACATGGCCTGAGACACAGGCGTATCTCTTGGCCATGTGTCTCCTGCAACTTTGAAAAATTTCAATGTTTTCCAAAAAAAAAAAAATTTAGTATCCGATTTAGTCCCGACTTGTTTCTAATGCCTATTTTGGGCCTCGAAGGCTTATATAAGGGACAATATGTTTGTTTTCGGTTGGTTTATGATATGAATATTATATGATGTGAAATGTTTGAAATTTTTATCTATTTTTCTGTAAACTCTGATAATGTTTTGTAACCCTGTTCCAACGACAGATTCGGGTTAGGGGTGTTACAAGTTCCCTTTCTATTTGGATGACAGAAAACCTTTAGAATCATCTCAACATTTCTTTGGATAGGGTGGAGATTGCTTAGTGTATTTGGAAGAACCGAAACTTGCTTACCTTTCAAGGCATTTCTTGGAGTAATTATGAGATTATTAAATTTTCATTTAGTTGGGAAAAACAATACATTTTAATCTCCAAAACTGCACTTCATAAGCCTTACAGTTATCTCCACTCTTCACCTTTTGCTAGTAGTTGGGTTTGTTTGAGAATAGATGGTTCCATTAGTCGTGATGAAGATTTTGCAGTAGTTGGAGGTTATATATGTGATCATAATGGTGGGTGGATCATTGGGTTCTGCCGATTTTTGGGCAATTGCACAATGAAGGAGGCTAAGCTTTAGGGGATCTTGGATGGGTTAATTTTTCTTTTGGAAAGACGATTCGATAGGGTCTCAATCCAAACTGACAGTATTGAGGCCGCTAACATTATTCAAGATGACTTTTCTAGAAACTCTAATTCTACCCTAATCAAGAGAATACTTCAAGTCTTGAATATGTTTAAGCAGTGGAAGATTCAGCATTTGCATAGAGAAGAGAACTCAATTGCAGATAGTTTGGCTAAGTCAGTTTGCACTAGTAGCCTCGGTTTAAGATTGTTTGAGTATCCTCCTTTGTTGATCTAGTTTAATTACTTTGTACTTTTAATTTTTCACTAAAAAAAATTGCAACTCTTATTATTCTGCCAAAAAACAAAATACTATATATACCTTATTCACCAAGCATTTAATCCTTCAAAATTTTCATCAAAAAAATATATTTTAAATGTTTGCAAATAACATTATCATACCTGTGCAAAATTAACATGCTTTTACATCAATTCATATTTTTTTCTACGATTAATATTTTAATAATTCAATTTTAAATTTAATAATATAATTTTATTTTCATGCATTTAAAATTTAAAACTATCCAATATCTCTGCCATTTTGACTTAAAATATTGTTTACATAATATATATTTAATATTTTTAAAAAATTACATAAAACAAATAGTCAAAAAATTTCTTTACTTCAAACACTTAACATGCATTATTTACATAAATAGGACATGAAATTCACGGGTTGAATTGTTAAAATATGAATTGTAAAAAAAGATATGAAATGGTGTAAAATCATGTTAGTTTTATAGTGGTGTAAGTAGATTCCTCCCTATATATGTTATAAGGTTTCAGGCTCCCGATTGAAATGGAGACCTAACTTTTTACGTATACTTTAACATCCATAAATATATATTTGTTATATAATAATTTTGATTAATTTATGATAAAACATAGAGTAATCTATAGATGGCATAGGAAACAAATGAATTATTGTTTAATTAAGAAATTCAAATACCAAAATTTAGTGATTGAAATCAAACAATTCAAGGGATATACCTATAGTTGACTTCTTTACTCACAATAGATCTTGCATGCAATATAAAAGTAGTCCTACTTGATTTCTTTGCATTCCAAAATGAATATATAAATAAAACTTTTGATTTCAGGTATTTTTATATCAATAATTTTTCCCAGCTCTAAATTTTCCATGATATGTTTTATCATTCTTTATGTTTTGAATTTATTTACATATCAATTGTTTTAAAACTATTTTTTCCTACTCAATATTTTTGAAATATACAAATTTAACAATGCTTTTTGAAAACATGATTTCAGTATCACGTTTTAATTCATTTTTAAGAAGAAAATGTTTTTTTAATATTAATCTTACAAATTTTTCAAATTTAAAAACAATTTTATAAGAAAATCTCTTTTTCTCAAAAAGCCTAAAATTTAAAGATTTTACAAATGAATAAAAGAAGGAAAACCTTCTAAGATCACTGTCTCTTTAAATTTGTCTATAAATATAAATTTTAAAAAGTACTGTAAATATCCATATTCATATTTCTTTCCTTTGTTTTTCTCTCGTACTTTTTTCTCTTTATTCTTTATTGTATAATATATTTTTTTGTTTATCATAAGTTTTTCTTAAATATTAAAAAACATTTTATAAAAAATATTTAAAGCAAAATCCTAATAAATGTCAATAAGAGATGTTTATAAGGATAAAATGGTAAATATATCTTTTTTTTAATTTTTTCTACTTTCAACTTTATCAAGAGAGAGAATGTTAATAATCAACTTACAAATTATATTAATAATTTAAAAGTATTTAAATTTTATATTTTTATCAGTATATTAAATTATATAGATATCATTTAAGGCCTTTTTTTTTTTTTTTTTTTTTTTGCTTTCCATCATCCAACAACAAAACCAAACACTTGAATTAACAGAACTCTCTTTTTTCCAGCACTTTTCAAAACTTTTTTTTTCTAAAACGATTTTTAGACTGCAAACCTAAATCATCAAAGTGCTTTAGTCTCTCATCCTTGATCTTCTTGTTGATTCTATTCTCTTTCTTTTTCTTTGATCAATCAATTGACGCAAGTCTTCTTGGGATCCAGAATTCTAATGCAAAGTTAAACCTGAAGTATTGGAATTTCCACTCCATATTATATTTACACCAAAATCACAGCTGAAACTAATGAAATTTTCAGGATAAATCTAACCTCAAAGACAATAATACCCTACCCTGGTTCTTATTATGCACATCTTTAGGTAAGCTACAAAGCAACACAAGTTTATTTCCCAGAAAACATAGAACCAATAGAGGAAAACAGCTGAGAAAGATTGAACAGATGGGCCCTGTGTCTGAGGAAGGAATTTATCAGATACCTGGATCGAATGATTTCACTGACAACTGGACACATGTATCTCAAACATCAACAACAACAGAAAACACTTGTGCAGCATGAATATTCACAACAGAAAAGAAGGAAAGCTTGTTTAGGCAAGAAAATATTAAGAACAGCAACCAATCTCAACAAAAACAATATATTTTGTTTTTTTAACTATTGGAATGGAGTTTTTTGTAAGGGTTTGACATAGACTCGGGAACTCAGTTTAACAACCAACCCACCATAGAAGGGCAAAAACCCACCAATAGGATATGAAAATAACAGAGGAAATACTCATTGATGAAGAAAATGATCATTGACAGAATTGCTCCGGTAAGACGAGTTTATTTATACATGGAAGTGCTGAGGTAGAAGTATGTACGACATTATCCCAATAGAAAATACTGTTCTATTATTGAGCCTAAATGACCAAAACCCAAGTGCAATTTTCCTGTAAAAATCGAATTACTGTGTTTTCACAGGAATTAAATTACGATGCTTAAAATTTGGAATAAAATTTTGGTGTTGATAGCCAACTGTTTGCGACTGACTTGACTAGTTGCAAGTGTGAGGATATCATATATGACACCGGCAATTTAATGTCAGTGTCAGCAGGATGTAGATGTCCACTGCAGTCTTCAAATTCCACGGATCTGCTTTATTATATTTCAATCTCGTCCCAATCCACGGATCTGTCTTCAAATTCCAGCTCTATTTGTAGAACCCTGTTATTTTGAGCTAGCCTGCTCATTGCAGCAAGACCTGAAATAAGAACCAATTATTGATGATGAACAATGATAATACAATGAAACAAAATTTTATTCCAAGATTTGCTTATAGCTGACTTTCAAATCTTCATCCAATGACTGCTATTCTCTGGGTCAATATTACTGATCTTAAAGAGTTTTGAGCGCCAAGTAAAGCGCAGCAGCCAAATTCTTTAGGTGAAACTAGATCATTGTTTCACATTTTTGTAGTTGATAAAGCCATTCTTCCATAGGATAATTTACTAGGACAACAGAGCAAAGAGCATGTAAATCACTAGGAACACTCATTTCTATCATCTCATGAATCATCGCAATGTAAACCGTGGAGCTTTGATCACTATTTTTGTTTACTCCTACCATCCTATAATCAAGTAAACTAATCATCACTGGCAACCCCTCATAAAATTGACCTGCACAACGTGTGGATTTTTTAGGGATAGTTTACGTGCATGAGAGATTACTATATGCATACCGTCAATTATTCTGTAAAGAGCTGACCACCATCTATCTCTGGGAACTTGGTGTTGCTGAAGCATATCATCTATAACTTCATCATGCTTTCCCTCCAAAACACTCTGCAGAGTTATGACTGCATCTTCAGTTTTCTTGACGATATTACTTGCATCTCCAATATCAAACCTTTTAAGGTCATTCTGTGAAGAAGTGAGGCTAACAGCTAGGGCAAATTGTGCAGCAGCAGCCCAGCGGGATGATGCCTGCCATCTCTTCCGACCATCTAACCGTGTGGCATGTTCTCTACTCAACCTATTCTCCTCACCTCCAAAAATTAAGCCTCGTAAGTATTCAGCATTTGCAGGCCCTGTACTTTGAACCATTTTAGAGAATGCACTTTCTTCATTAGCTAGCAATTCCTCTGGAGTACTGTGCTCTAGAACCTGAAAGAACAGAATCAGAAGTTATCTGGTCACCAGTAATTTCCCTATCCAAAGAAGACTTAATCATAGCATACAAAAAGTCCTTGTATATTTAAGCTAGACTAGCCAAGCCATTCCGGGAAAACAGTCAATCTTGCCTTAAGGATATTGTAGAGCTAGAATATGTCTATTAAACAGGAGGGAAAATCGAAGAAAGAAAAAGAACCAGAAATATCCAAGAATAACGAGTGAGAAAGCACACCTGACCAGCATCAAGCACAAGAATCTGGTCGCAGTCAATGATGGTATTTAGTCTGTGAGCAATAACTAGCATCGTGCAAGATTTAAATTCTTCACGAATGGTTTTCTGGATAAAAGCATCAGTCTTAACATCCACTGCTGCTGTTGCTTCATCAAGAACAAGAATCTTTGACCTTCGCAGCAATGCTCGAGCAAGACACAATAATTGCCTCTGCCCAACACTGAAATTCTCCCCACTCTCTAAGACCTTCAACAAGGATGGAGCAGAATTATTTCATCAACACTTCCCTTTCTCTTGTTTTAAACGATATATAAGAATGTTTTTCCAATCTAAATGGTTATACACGTTACATGTAATCTTACTTTAGACACAATGACCAATTTAACGGGCACGGAGTTATGACTTTACCTGAACACTTGATTATACTCCAACTTCCATGAGCATAGCTACATGCTCATATTTTATATAATAAATGACAAAGAAAACATGCCTTAAATAACAAGACGTCTATGATAATTTAAGCCTGTTATTCGACCATTTTAATCATTTTTATTTTAAGTTTTAACCGAGAGATAGCTCAACAAACATACTCGCACCACTATAATTATTTTGGCAGCCCTAAACACCAAAACTAGTTTTTTAGATTGGCAGTTAGCTGTGGGAGATAGTTCAACAAACATACATCACAATTATTATTTTGGCAGTCCTAATCAATAAAACTAGCTTTCTAGATTAACAATTAGAAACCGTTTCTTTTTCTATTTGAATACCTCAGCATCCAGACCAAAAGAGTTCCTCCTGATTACATCCTTCAAATGCGCCCTTTCTAAAGCCTCCCAAAGGTCAGCATCGTTGTGCTCATTGAATGGATCAAGGTTTAATCGAACAGTTCCTGAATGAATTAAATATGACTATGAAAACGAGAAGTTTCAATCGTAGGAGATATTGTATTAGAAAATAGTGAGGAAATAAGCAGAAATATTTTAAATTCTCCCTCTAGAATGTTTCTCCCTACCTGAAGGTATTATTATTCCAACAGAGAAAAGTGAATGCATTGGTCAAACTTTGACAGAAAATTATTTCAGAAAACTTGAATAAAAAAATAATTATAGGGTTGTCGAAGTATTTTAAAGATTAAGCCAAGCACTTCACCTAGTATAATCAAAAGTTAAAGTGAGTACCTGAAAAAAGAACTGGTGATTGTGGTATAATACTAAGAGCCTTTCGCAAATCTGAGAGTCCAATTCTCGAAATATCACAACCATCGATCAAGATTCTTCCTTTTTCCAGTTCTACAATCCGAAATAGTGCATTCAGCATGCTGGATTTTCCTGCACCAGTTCTTCCAACTATCCCTATCTTTTCACTTGGAGAAGTAGTAAAGGACAATCCACATAAGACTGGGGGAAGTTCGGGCCTATACCGCAGGACAACATCCTCAAACTGAATTGAACCAGATGAAGGCCAACCAGGTGGAGGACGGTGACTCTCAATTACATCTGGAGCCTCTGAAGGCAAATTGATATATGAACCCACACGTTCCACAGCATTTAAGCTATTCTCAGCTCGACTTGCTTGTCTTAAAACACCACTCAATAAACTAGTGATATTTAAAGAATAGCTCAGAAGTAGACCCATCGTGGACGCAAACGCTGCCTGGTTTTCAGCTTTTCCATTTTGCAGAACTGCAAAGGTTGCTGTCAACCAAATCATAAGGCCTCCTAACGTTTCTAACCTTATTGTGAGCCAACGATTTGAACTTGAATTTGCAAGGGTGAATCTGATATTGTTATCCATGGATTTGCCATTAACATTAGCAACCCGTTCATAAGCTTTGTACGCACGAATGGATGACAGACCATTTAAAGCTTCTCCAAATTGTGCATAGATAGGCGATCTGGTAATCGAATCCAAGCGTTTCACTTCACGAGATGTGCTCTGCCATTGCAACTGATCATTGAGACTTGTCCAGAGCAAAGATGCATTAAGAGTGCATTTGGATAGACAACTTTAAAATTTCAAACAAATTTGAAATTAAAGAATTTTAAATACATCATTTCAAAATGCAAATATTTGTAATTATTTTGTTTGGATAAATAATTTAAAGAAAATTTAAGTTTTGGAATTTCATGATTAAAAAAATTATAAAGAAAATTAGTGGTATTAAAAATATATATATGTATGGAAAATTATGCAATATGGATATCATTAGAATTGCAAAAATATGTCAATATTATTTTGACAATATAAAATATGTATTAAATTTAATAAAATGATTTCGTGGTTTAATTTTTTTTATTTTGTAGTGAGGTCATGTGAATTAAAAAAGAAGATTTTGAAGAATTTGAATGAAAATTTTGAATTGCTTGAATTCATTTTTGAAATTCCAAAGTAAAATTTGAAAGTCCTTAATTTTACACGGACACACAAAAAAAAAAAATCATTTTTGGTATTTTCAACACATTGTTAGAAATGAAATCCCTAAATGAAAGGTAATAATCACCATAATATTTTGAAGTGCATGCAACTGAGGTAGAACACTTGCTTATTTTAGACCCAACTTGGAAACTAAAGTATCCACAAACTGAATGCACCCATTTATGGTGGAAAGTCAATGTGCTGTGCATTCTCAACACTTAAGAAACATAAAAACCCAAGGCTTAAAACAGATGAGAAACTGAAAATTATTAGACATACCTGATAATATAGATATGCTGCATAAAACAAGATGAGAAGCGGCATTATCGCCCACAATGAAAATATGCTCACGATGCCTATCAGTGCAAATGTCGAGAGAAGCTGCCACAACTGATTCATAAACATATTCATGAAATTAGCAACATTACGATCTATATCACCTAGATCTCTTGAAAACCTATTGATTACACGCCCAGTGGGATTGGTCTGGAAAAACAACATTGGAGCTCTTAGGATGGAGTTTAGCATCATATCATGTAATCTTCTAGCTGCACGAAGACTTGAAGTGATCAACCAAAAAGAGTTTGTCAGCGTCACAGTTACCTGAGTTCATTGAAATGGTAAATAACTCGTTATAATAAGTACTAAAATGGAAGGTAAAAGAGGGTATCATTATAATCTGTCATTACAGCAAGTGCAAATGAAGACCAATGTAAATCATCTATTAGCAATAGACAAAGACACGCTTACCTGACTAAATCCTAGGAGAGCATATATGACAATGTAGTACCCAGGGTGATAACTACTTGAAGTACTTTGATCTGTCCAAAAGCGTAACCAAGTGCTGCTTGAAATTCTAAGAACTTCAGTAGAAAAATAGAATGTAAAGAGAATCATTACCACCCATAGGCCGCCTAGAGCATCCTTATACCTGCAAAATGAAAATCAGTTCTATGGTCATATCGAATTGAATTGATATAACTTCTAATTTCTTCAGGATTTCCATATGAATTAATAAGTTGTTCATTGCGTTTTACATGTGAGTTCAAATGTAGAAGAGTTAAAACTAGAGAAGAACACAAGAGCACTGCCATAAGTCCAATGGGCAAAACTTTTAGCAAATGATCAGTGAAAAGTAGGTATCGTTTGTAGGATGCAAGACACTACTGTTGTACTAATTTTTGAGTGAACTTGATATAAAGGAGCTTCAACTTTTATATACTAGTTCTGCCAGCACTTAACTTTTTAACTCCTCAGAAATTGTTGTTAGATTTTGATTGCTGTAGAGAGAGAGACACCATTAACCAAAAGAAGCTGACAAAGGAAGTTTTTCCCAACTGAGTTTATGTTTTAGAAAAAACAGAAACAATAAATAAAATCAAGTTATTGAAAAGGCCGGAGAATGATAAAGTTGTAGTTATGAAATCAAAGATTGGTCCATGCTACCTCATCAAAACATTCCAGCTGACAACACCTGTTTCCCTTTCTTCTTGCTTTACAAGTACAGCTTTCCTTCCTTTTCTTCTTTTTGCAGGATTTGCATTTTTTTGCTGCTCATTTATCTCAACCATCTCATTTGACTTTGGTTTCAAGTCTTCCAGGTCAAAATTTTTCCCATCATCCTTTTCTTCTTGTTTTTCCATTTTTCCGGCATTTTCCATCAGTTTCTGGAATAACCTTCCATTTTTGGAGATCTCCTCGAAGGTACCCTGTTCCTTGATTACACCATTAGCAACAAGGAGGATGTAGTCTACATGTGGAAGAAAATGTAGCTGGTTTGTGACAAGTATTCTGGTTTTCCCTTGCAACTCTTCCTTGATACATTTGCTGAAAACCTGCAAATGACTTCTGATGAGATCAATATGGCATAACCTCAAGCACCCACCTTGGGGATCAAACAAAGTTGGATGATCACCCCTTACAGTTGAAAATACATCCTGTAGAAACTGAAAAAAGCTTTTCTCTTAAAAGGAAGAGATAGTTAATTCAATTTCCAAAAAAGAGTTTGCTGAGAATTTTTTTTTTTTTTTTTTTTTGGGGGGGGGTTGGTGGTCCTTTAAGGTCACTGGTATTATGCAGAAGACAAAGATGATCTCAACTTATTCAGATTATTGCTTCTTTTTCTCGTTTTCTAATGGGTTTGGTCTTATTCATTTTAATTATGGCCTGAAGCTATTTAAGCCATGTTTTTATTAGAGCCTCCTTGCGGGACAAGAAGTACTAGTTCAATAATTTCTTGTCAGGGTTAGGAGTCAATATATAAGAAAAAAGAATTACCATCATATTACTTTTCAGAACTTTTGCTCTAATTCCTTCATCTCAACTTTAAACCGACACCAAATCTCATCCAAACTTTAACTGCTCTGAAAATTTTCCATTCTTTTGACCTTGATTAACCCTTAAACATAACCTTAAAACTAATTTTCGCATTTTGCAGTAATATAGATCGTCACATTCTAGTCTGATAAGCATCTATTTCCTATTCTACAGTACTGCGAAATGAACTATGATCAGTGTAGAATGTGACAGACTGTAAATGTTGATCAAAGTAGATAGACTACCTGCTGTGCAACATGCGCATCGAGGGCACTTAAAGGGTCATCAAATACATACACATCCGAATTGGAGTAGACAGCTCTAGCCATGGAAACTCTCTGCTTCTGCCCACCACTGATATTCACCCCTCTTTCACCGATCTCAGTAAGATCATGATCCTGAAGCCCAGTATGAGATGGTTAATCAGTTATGGAGACATTCACAATAATCAAAAGAAATGACAAGTAGATGTATTAAATTCACTTAACAGGAAGTATGTCAAGATCATGCCGCAGGGCTGTAACATCAATTGTCTTCCAATATCGTTCAGGCTGAAAGCTACACCCAAACAATATGTTGTTACGAACCTGAGAAATAAAGTTTGAAGGTCAGAAACAAGTGGTAGTAGAAACTTCCATTTCCAAAGAACACTAAAATTTGAAATGGAATGAATTATCAGTGAAGAATATAAGCAATCTGCAACCTACAGTAGCATTAAAAATCCATGAAACTTGTGGAACATAAGCGACAGTCCCTCTTATTACAACACTTGAATTAGCATCTGCAGGTATCTCCCCTAGCATTGCTGATACAAGTGATGTTTTCCCTTCTCCAGTTCCACCAACAATCGCAACCAGGCTGCCGACTGGCACTTCCATATTGATATTTGATAAGGTAGGTTTCTCTGCCTGGAAAGAAAATCTAAAAATTGTCTTTATCCACGATAGAAGCACATTGCAATATCAATAATGTTGATGATAAGTACGTAAGAACTTCCTAATTATAAAGCTGGGAAAGCACAACCTACAGAGACTACAGTGCTTAGTATAGTAGTCAACTTTATCCTAAGCACCAATCAAAGAGTCGCAAGTTTTTAAATAAGCTGCACTTCTGGGATCTCTTTTAAGTAAATAGCATGTGATGAAGTTGGACAAGTCAGGTGCTCCATATAGGCAGTACCAAATTCAGTGAAACAGAATAGTTATAATCCATTGATGAGGGTTATAATCTTTTACAGCATGTTTGGATTTCTTAAAAATAAAGGAAAGTTAAGTAAATCAAGGGAAAGTATAATTCTTTCCCTTTTTGGAGGACGTATTTTGATTAAGCAAGGGAAAGTAACGGGAGTTGGGAATCCCTCACTTTCCCTTCCCTGGTTTTATTTTACTTTTTAATACCCCAATTTGGGGGAAAGTGAGGGGAAAAGAAACATAAAACAATTTGGATTATGTGAAAAATCCATTTTGTCCTTCAAAGATTTTATTATTAACAATTTATTTTTATATTTGCAAAATATTGAAAAGAACTCTTTTAAGGTATCAAAGGTTGTATTTAATTTTTAGAAGATTTGGTCTGTATTTATTAAATTTGTATTTAAAATTTAACAATCTTATCAGTAGTTTTACCTTTTATGAAGAATATTCGTATTTTTCTATAATATTTAATTTAATTTTGTTATTAATTATTTGGAAATTTCATGTAAAACAAATAATTTCCATTCCTTTTCACAGTTTACCCAAACAAAAGATGTTAGAATTCCTTTCCTTTATAAATTTTAACTATCCAAACAATAATTAAATATATATATTTACCTTTCTTTAACATTCCCTACTCTCTTTTCTTTTTCTTTCCTTTAATTACATTTAACCAAACAATGTCAAAAATCTAAAACAGTGGGAAGCCCTCCAAAATAGTACCTAGAAACCATTGTGAAGGGTTATTTTCTTTTAAAGATCTAATACAATGGAAATTAGAGGTGTTCATGGGTCAATTTGGGTTTAAGCATAATATTAATACATTTTATGCTTGTCTAAATTCAGTTCAGAAATGAGCCTAAAATTTTACTCAAACATATTCATATTTGTAAATGGCAACCCAAGCCCATTTGAGGCCCATCTAAATTGTTTTTTAAAATTTTAAAATATATATTTATATTATTTAAATTTAATATTAATACATTTATATTTTTTCATTTATTAAAATTTTATATAGGAATCTTAACCTTTTTTGACTGCTTATATTAGAATATTATATATTACTATAGATTTAATTATTATGTGTTTTAAATTACATAACCTGTAAATAGCATGATATAATATATAACAAACTTAGAAAACATGCTAGACCAAGCTTAGGCCTTGAACGTACAAACCTGAGCCCAAGCTATATTTAAATGGGTTTAATTTTTTTGCCTAAGCCTATTTTTTAAGCTTAATATTTTTTTCTAAACTCTACTAAATTTTGAGTAGACCTTCAGACTTAGACAAGTAGCTTAGCCCATGAACATATCTAATAGGAAGCCCTCCGAAATATCACCTTAATTTCTACAGACTTGTAATCAGAGGCGATTCTAGGGTGGGATGGCATGGGCCCCGGGCCCCCCTAAAATGAAAAATTATCATTTAGGTCTTCTAATTTTTTTTTAAATTTTAAATTATTAAAGGTAAAATTACACTTTGGCCCCCCTAAAATTATAAAAATTCAATTTAATTCTATAAAAATTATAAAGATTTAGACTATAAAAAATTAAAATTTTATTCGGCCCCCTAAAAAATTGTTCTGGCTTCGCCCCTGCTTGTAATTTACTATAAGTTAACTCAAAGGGGCGCAAAGAGATGTTTTTGTAAAGGATAGTAGTAGTGTTTTAGTGTTGCTTCCATTACTACTGTTGCTAAAGCAACGTGTCCTATGTAATATCCGAAGCGATAATGCTTCAGCCTAATGCCTTGACACAGACTCAATATCTAAAACTTTACTTCAATCTTTCTATTCTCGCAGAGTATGAAACAGACTAAATGTATTGAGTGATCATCGCTAAACCCTTCACAAGCAATACTAAATGTAAAAGTTCCATTTTAGCAAAGCAGATGACTCCAAATTTAAACAGCACAAAAACAAGAATCACACTTTAGAATGACCTTTGAATCCCATGAAAAGTTTCCATCCTTAATTGAGATGGCTGGAAGCCCTGGCTGAAGAGGCGGATTTGGTGCTAGAACTTTCTCTTCAGCTAAGAAAAGCTCCTCAAGACGTTGCAATGATACATTTGCATTTACGACCTGAAAAACCAAGCTTTAGATTGTCAAATAGAAAACTGAAACTATTTTGAATCTTTTAGCAATCCTACTGAACTTAATGACAAGTAAACCTTGAAAATTGTCGGGGCTGCATAACAATACAAATAAGGTTCAACAAAAAATCACATGCATTATTAAATTCTTTAAGTTTACTTTCCTTTCATTACCATAAACTCATTAGATTTATCAAACAGCTCTTAAGTTATTGAGTGACTAAATGGTTTTCTAGTCTAGCCAATAGATCAAAGCAAAAGTGTCTTCAGAGGTAATGTGTAAACCTGACTTAACAAATTAGGAAGTGTGTTCAGAGGAACTCGTAGCACTGCAAAGAGCGAAAGTGATGTGAATGCCCTTGCTGGTGTTAAATCCCCACCAAGCAAAGTGAATGCCCCAAATGAAACTACTGTCACAACAACTGGTATGCTGTTCAGTATGAAACTGTTAAACTGCAAGAAAGAGAAGTTAAATGGAAAATAAATAAAAATATAAATAAACTCAAATTGTGTGGTAAAACACATGAATACTTCATGTAGCTTGATCGCTAGTAGTGTGAACAGCTAGTGCAACATACATAAATCAGCTACATAGAGAAATGATTATTTGACCATGTTCATTTTGAGAGCATTTTGTATAATGGGCCAAGATACTAATGTAGCAGCAGATCACGAGTATGTGTGACAACTTATTGTAAATCAAAAACAAGGTAGCAATAATGTAAGCCATCTTTCACGTAAGCTGGATTAAAACAGGGAATCTGAGATTATGAATGATTACAACCATAATCACATTTTCCCTCAAATCAAATTGTGAAGGCATACTTGTAAATTTTATGGTTGGTGTTACATTTTCCGGTGCAAAAGGAAGTACGCCCGTTGATTTTACATGGCAACTGGCAACTTCATACTCTATTTTGGCATTTCATATGGCAAAGACACATGCAAAGAAAAAATGGAATAGAATTTCAAATATCATACAGCAGATAGTAGCTGAGCTCTCCGAAGCCATGACAGTTCATCATTTCGTATACTGTGAACTCTTGTCTGAAAGCTCTTCTCCCATGCATAAAATCTGAAAATTTTCCAAGCATAGGGCCAATAAGCAATGTCAAATGGCGAAAAATATATTGAAAATCCAAGGGAAATGCTTTCTAAATTCAACCATACTTCACTGTGTCCATAGCAGCTAAAATTTCGTTCATAAGGCTGACTCTCCTGTCAGTCCACTGTAGTCCTTCCTTGGTCATTATTCGCATTTTGCTAATCACAATGGTCTGTCCCCATATAAATAGAGGTAATGTTAAGGCATGATCAATCATCACAAAGATGGTTTAAATAATTTCATCTTGCAGGGAACCAAAAATAGAAGATAATAGATGCAAACCACGAAAATATTTTTCCCAACTTGAGTGTCACAGTAACTTGCATTGCCTGGCAGACTTCTCCATGAGACAAGATTTAATCCAATGATTTGGTTTTTCTACCTATATCACCACTCATGCTCTTTTTGCTTTCTATCTCTCTCTGATCTATAAGTAGTCTGAATGAATTAAGGAGATAACTGCTATGTTAACTCCAGAGAAAGGGGGTTTAACTACAGCCTTAAATATGGGAAGCTGGCAGAAAATGATTACAATGACTGGCATCAATTTCATCAAGTAAATTCTCACTTTGCTAAGAAAATGAAAGCTATCACTTCAAGAATTGAAAAGGGTAGGAAACAATTAAAAACAAAGAGTTTCAATAAAATATTAAAAAAGGCAATAACGATTTGTACCTGCAGTGGAACCATGAGAACTAGAATTACTGATCCAAGAAGTGAAGCAACACCTAGTTGCTGATAAAGAAGAACCATGGAAATAATGATACGAAACGGAGCTGACCACAACACGTGAAGTTGTTGGCATATTTGCTAAACAAAGTAGTATCAATAATAGTTCAGATCAACTCTCTAACCAACATGGGAAGAATAAAAAAAATGGAGAAAAGATGGATGCAAAATACAAGATTAATTGCAACTTGCAAATGTTAAGCACATTTTGGTCTAGGTCATAACAGTATAGATGTCATCCCATATTATTTTCTTGTTAAGTCAACAAGTTATGATAGACGAAGCTACTATGTATTAACATGAATATTGTTTTTAACACTATTAAAAAAAAGGCTTAGTTAGTTTAAACTAGAACTGTTCAAGGACCGGCTTACCCACTCAAAATTTGGGAGGATTTGGGCAAAAATATTAGGCATGAAAAATGAGCCTGGGCAAAAAAATTAGTCTTGTTAAAATATGGCTCTGGTTATAAAAATTAGATTTATGGTAATATATAATACTATAATGTAAATTAGAAAAATGTTAAGTTGTCTATACATAAAATTCTAATAAATAAAAAAGTATATTAAATTATTAAATATTAAATCAAAAGCAATATAATTTTCTTTTTCAAAAAAATTAAAAAAAAAATATGAGCGGCTTAAAATAGGCTTGGGTTAGTCATTAACAAATATAGATGGACTTAGGTAAAATTTTAGGCCCAAATTTTAGACCAAGCCAGGCTTGGGCAAGTATAAAGTGTGATAATATCGTGCTTAACCCTAGCCCAAACCTAACCCAGCCTGTGAACACCTCTAATTTAAAGATCATAAATCCACACTCAAAAATTTCTATTTTTGTTAACCAAAATGACCAATATATTCGCTAGATGTTTCAAAATCTCAAATTTCAGTTGACAGTTATATCGATTATATCAATGGCAACATTGTACAATGAACTTTGGCTCAAGTGCAATTTTTGTATTCATCTTGATACTGTCAAAGGATCATCATCTTTCTTAAAGTACCGACATAAGGCAAAGTTTTAAATATAGCAGGATATATACTAAAAATTTTCTAAAATATACTGTACTTTGTCTTTATGGACTTCGATTCTAAATGCATAATACACCATTTTTGGAATCGATTAACACTTGCATTTTCACAACAATCAGACAACGACCATACCTGAAGTGCAGTAGCATCTGTTGTAATCATATTTGTTATCTTTCCAGAAGGGAAATTCTTGCGAGCCTCATGAGTCAATCTCAAAGATTTGTGAAATATAGCTGCCACCTATGACAGAAACAGTAAAATGCAATTAAGTCACCAAATTGAAATGGACAACTCAGCCTCTACTTGAAAAGCAAAAGAGGCTCCATGTGCTTGTTTGTGTCTATTTTAGGAGGAAGGAACTATATTACCAGAGTAGACCGTAGACGAAAACCAACACGCCAAACATTCTGCATGTACTGACCCTCAAGCAGTACAGCACATAACTGAAATGAGTCAAAATAAGTCACGTTATCAGAACAGCAGCAGCTCTCCAAGGTATCATTTCTTTGAACTTTCATGAATAGCTAATATAAGCAACAGCCTTCATCTTTTGTTGAAGAGAAACAAACACATGGACAAAGACAATGATAGCAATACAGCTATTCATATAACATAAGAAATGAGAGAAAAGCATGAATAAAACGCTTGAGTTAAACACACCACAATATTCAGGTTTGTTGCAAAAAACATATACAACGCTATGCTATGAAATAATTTGTACAAAAGAAAACTCTAAACTGGGAGAATCCGGGTTTATAGTAAAAAAGGAAATCCAGATATGGAAACACAAAATTGGGACCATACCACTCCAAGAAACATCAAGAAGGCGTAGATGTAACCAACCCATGCCGGGTCACCTCGTTGCATAGACTGCAGACCATAACAAGAGAATTATAAATTTAACACAGAGCACAGAATAACAGAGTAGAATCATCACTAAATGATGAAAATTTTAAAAATTGTCTACCACAGTATTACTTTGGCCAGAGAAAAATCATTGTGTTACTGGTTATTACTTAAAATTTCTATAATTTCTTAAAATACATACATTCTCAATAGAACTATAGGGTTATTGAATCTGAAATCAACATTTCTCTTCTATAGCAGAATAAACAAATAGATACAAGAGGTCATGCCTTTAATTAGGCCTTAACCAGGAAATAGGAAAATAAACATAAACCTGTAAGAGATGGTTCAACAACATAGGCCCCGCAAACTGACAAAGGTCACATCCAATCTGCAATGTTCAAATAGGAATTCATAAGCCAGCATTCAAAAGTTTGTTACAAATTCTTTAGACAATTTAGTCATACTATCATGAAATGCTAAGTCTCCAATATGACTTTCTAGTAGGAAAACTCTACATTTTATCTATAGAAAATATGCACAGTCAAAATGGCTAAGACTTATTATTGGTCCAGATTAGCATAGGCAAGACTCATGCTCATGAACAGAATGAGGATTGAAAAACTTAATTTATTACCGTTTTAAATAGAAGTTACTGAAGGAGCATCTAAACTACAACACATATGGTAAAGGATGCAAAATTCTTCAATACAGTAGATGGCGTAGATAAATGAAGAAAAACACCTACCATGTATAAAATAAATTATAATTACTAACAATTTCGAGCTCACAAAACACAAAACATGTTTCACCTAAATATGATCCTGTTCTCTTAATTCAAATAACTTAATAATTTATCATCAACTTAATTTCCATGAGAAATACGAATAGCATGCTCATTACCTTGAAAACACCCCCCAACCAAAACCTGCATGATTCATTTATAGAGAAATAGTTAATATAGGTAAGGCAAGATGACATCTAGACTTGATAGAGGAATTCTTCAGGATGCATAAGTTCTCATTAGTCATTACCACTATTATAAAGGAAGGGAAAAGTGTAACCACATAGTTAACTAACCTTCCTCCCAAGCTACTATTCAGTGCTCTCAAAAGCCATGGCTTAGATCTTTTAGCTTCTTTGTCCCAACATCTATGGAATCTGTAGAGGTAGAAATTGCTATCTTTGAGTGATTGTATGCATTATCATGTGGAAGCGAATGCAAGGAAGTGACAGAATGCTAACTTTTGAATCAGTATTTTGGTCTGATCCCATGTATCCAACTTCCAAACATCCCTCTCAGTGATAGGTCTTTTATACCCTTGCTGCATGAGTGGAGTAATCCATCTGAAAAAAATTCCTGTCATAGCATATTGCGTAAAACTTTGAACTAGAAGCTCACAAGTTCATAGTAAAGAATCACTTACCTATGGATTTGAGAAAAATTTATATTTGCGAAAATCATAGAAAACATTTAATATCTGTAGGACAGACCAAACTTTTATAAATAAATGGACTATGTTGCTTTGGCTATTTACTGACAATTATCAGAAACCTTGCAGTGGACATGTGTATGGGTACTCAAGCCCTAAACCTTTCAAATGCAATGGATGAACACGTAGTCATGTTCGACACTTCTCTCGAGTTCCAAGCAATATGGACCAAGGATGCCAGACTTCTGATAAAGAGTATATAGATTCTTTTGACAAGAACATCCAAGACTAGCACATATCATTATCTTTTTGACAGACTAGCCAAGTCATTACCTAGTTATAGTTCCATCATAATGGTTCTTTTCTACAAATAACCAGCAAACCTGCAATCAATTGAACTCTTTGAACTTGTAGTATCATGACCAAACATTCAGAGAACTTACTCGGATAAAGGAAATGCATACATACATACATACACACACACACATAATATATAATATAATTATATATTCTTTTCACAATGTAGAACATCCCAATCCCATTACTTGCACATATTAATATAACATCTGTCCTTATTTACAGTCTAGCGCAGGAATTACATAGCTATAGTTCTATAAAAATGATGCTTTTCTAAAAATAATTAGCAAACCTGCAGCATTTGTCATTTTGAACTTGTGGTATCATAATCTCTCAATCAGAGTACTTACTTGAAATAATGCTGGCCTGCCTCTCAGGACATATTTGCTCTCCTCCAGAAAGTGGTTCATATTTTTCATCATCAAGAGAATCACTTTCAATCAAACAATACCCAGGGGAGAGATGGAGACTAGGAAAATAAACAAGTAGAAGAATCCCAAATAAAACCTACACCAGAAAATAAGCACAATAAACCAAACTGCCATAAAGACTTGAAGACAAAAATCATTAGAACTCCTTGTCAAAGAAATTGTCCAAATTTCTGTCCCAAAGGGTTTAAATTTAGACCACCCTACCAAGTATTAAAATTTGACCAAAAGCTTGAACTTGATTAATTTAAATCCATAATAATTAAAATGAAACTAATTCATGTCAACCTAAATTGAGACATTAGCAGCTAAAGTGATGAATGCTTGGAAAAAAGAGGTGATGTCAATATTTCCAGAGAGAGAAAAAGAGAGAGTTATTGTCTGTCTCTCTTTAATTTTCGTTAAGTTTTTGTACTGCACAACTTGCTAGTGACGCAGCTTTTAGCCAGACTTCAAGAGGTTCGTAAAACTAGGAGAGGTATTATGGCACCAAGGCAAATATAAAAGCAGGTAAAGACTACTTCTATAAAGATACTAGAAAAAAACCGAATATCGAAAAAGGCAAATATACAGAACAAACCTGACAAAATACTGTGCTGATGGTCAAATACAATGCGTAGCTGCATGAGCAAATAACCTTATCAATGATGTGTTCTGTTTACACAGTTTAATGGACTATAGTTTATCTAGTCAGGCAAAAGAAATAAAAAAGATATGCTTGAAAAAAGCCTTTTCCTTTGAATGATATCAGTCCATATCTCCAACTAATTAACTGTTCTCTAAAGTATGAAAGTTTCTATATGATCCAAAATAGTTTCCTGTGGTCAAATTTCTACATAATTTTAGAAGCTAAAAGAATCATTACTGCTGATGGTGGGTCTTCTAGAAATACTGGTATGTGAGAATGAAAGAAGAAAAAAGAAAAGATAAATGACCTTCCCCCTAATATATTACTATTCCAAAACCAGAAAGGTATTTTTCCTTAGAGATTTATGAACTGAAAAATTCATAGGATGAGACTTAAAAAGAGCATGTATAAGAGAAAAGGATTATAGATCATATAAAAACGCTTTTTGCTCATATTACAACCCCCCCCCCCCCCTTTTCGAGAAAAAGAAAAGAAAAATGCTTATGGAATTTCATTTTTTTAAAGCGCCTTATGGTAAATGAACTTAAAATGAGGAATGGGAGGGATCTAACCTATTGTGCAGATCCTTCACTGGGAGAATGAGATTGAGAAGCACAGCATCCCCAACCAGAACATAAACAACTCCAAAACGCACATACCACCGAAACTCACGGATGTAACTTTTTGTTTCCAGTCCTATCATAAAAAGCACAGAGCACCAAGTTGTAGCTTCAATGATCAAAGAGGTTACCTGCAAGAGCGTAAATTATAAACATACACAACTTTTAGCAAGCTGCTATATTGCAATAGCATATAACAAAATGGTATTGCAGGAACATATAGTAACACCTGACTATGACCAAATAGAGTAAATAAATTGGATGAAATAAGCAAATAAACTCAGCATAAAGAAACAACTGGTCTGTTTTTAAAGCTATAATAGTCCTCCAACAATTAAACTTAAAAATACAGAAACTTACCTCATAGGGAGCAAGGCCAGTTGTTCCATCCAAATTAAAGATTGAACTACCCATCAACAGCCTTAGTATCGGCTCAATGGTACAATAACCAGCTAAAAAACCAAGTATATAGCAATAGTATTCTGAACTCAAAGAAAACCTTTGGACTTTGGAATTCTTCTTAATTAGCCATATACGATAATAGCACAGGCCCAGAAGAACCAAGTGAGAAATTAAGAACACACCAGAGCCGATAGCACAAGGTGTGCAAGCACCAAAAGCACCATCAACTAGTTTTGTCCAAGCTGCATTTTGCAATGGTTGGCAATACCAAACCAATGGTTCAAACGCCATCACTAACCACCACTCTGAAAGACACATAACCG
Organism: Gossypium arboreum; assembly: GCF_025698485.1. Lineage (NCBI taxonomy): Eukaryota > Viridiplantae > Streptophyta > Magnoliopsida > Malvales > Malvaceae > Gossypium > Gossypium arboreum. The sequence continues at coordinate 9,103,683 of NC_069081.1, forward strand.
ATTAGCTATTTGTTGAACTCATCTTCTGCTTCACGTGATTTGAAATGTAACAGGAAATTTTATGCATAGTTAATGACTTAATAAAACGTAATGTCTGCATTGAAGAAAAGAAAACGGCACTCATGCTTCAAAATTAAAAAATTTGTAGTAAATGAGAACTTTAGACATCTCAACACGAATAATACAAGGAAAGAAAGAAAAAATCCAACCAAGATTCCAACATAATAAAACCACATAAGGTTACTTTGCAACTAAAACCACATTCGGAATAAAGGAAGACCTGACCATTTCGATCTATGCTATTAATGTGATTAAAGATTCAAGTTTTAAGTTTTCAATAATCGTCCCCATTCAGACCAAAAAAAATGCACGTCAACAAAAGTCTCAGTGGCACTTTAAACGATTAAACTTGTTGCAGTTCTAAGCAATATGAAATCCCAAAGCTCAGAATTGTGATTCAAGTTCCCTCTTCCTGCAATCAATCCGAACAATAACGAGAGCAACAAAGATTGATACCTGTACTTGTAGGACAGGACAGTGTTGTGGTAGTTGACTTCAAGTAGTAAAGCTATGAGAGTTTCAAGGAACCCAGGATTCTGGGTTACGACAATTGGAATGCTACAATTGGGATGCATGATTAATCATGTATATATGTAGTTTGACAAGAAGTCAGAGAATAAGGAAGAGGATCGCTTGAATTATTTTAAAAATAAAAAGCAGGGGATGGGGATGATGCTGAAAAAGAGACGAGACACAGACAAAATAGATGTAGCGTCACGGCTTACGCTGTATCAATCATACTTAAAAAAAATAAATGCTCCAATGCTCACCATTAGTTTGTAGAGGTTTGGTCTTTTTTTAATATAAATAATATAATTATAAAATTAATACAAGCAGTGGCTTATATGTCTTTAAATGCTAAGAGCAAAGGTTCAAACACACGAGACTCTATTCTTTTTAGTAGCTTATGTGTCTTTTAATGTTAGGGGTAAAGGTTGAAACACTACCACACACACGAGACTCTATTCTTTTGGTAGAAGTCTACGTATCATGCATAACTGATAGAGTTAGAAGATAAATTTTTGAATCAATTTGGGAACAACATCAACAGTAACCATTTCAATTTTCAAGTTTTATTTAGCTTAAATTATTTTATTTTAATTTTATCTTCCAAATAAACACATATCATAAGTACAATTGTTAACGGGTCGAGTGACCTATCCAATTAAATGATTTTCTAAAAAATTATCTCATTTAAATTTAATTATAAAAACATATAAATATTAGAATAAAAATATTTTTATTATATTTTTAAATTATATAAAAGAATAAAAATGTTAAGAGTAAGATGATAAATTACAAATAGCAAACATATAAAAAAATCCATATATCACAAATTTCTACAAAATAAACACCTTGATGTATCTATTTTATATATTATTTTAAAACTTGAGTTTTATTTAAGTAACTCTCCCATTTTAAATTAAACAGAACAAAAGTAACCATTATTCACTAGAGAGAAAACAAATATATTTAGGTATCTTGGGGATAAGCCTTTAAATACAATATTTTTCAAAAAAAATGGCAATTTCTTCCTTTTACAAAATTATAAGCCTTTCTCAGTAATTTATAATATAAATTTTCATTTTAAAAACCATAAAACAATGATTTAAAAGTTAAAAATTGGTTGAAGAATTTAAGTAAGACAAGATACAATTTGAAGAGATGAGTAGACAAATAACCGACATTTGTTATATAAAAACTAATTTAAAAGAGAAAGCATAAGGATTATATTATAAAATAATTTAGTATATTTTAATTGATTTAATTATGTAGTTTAATTTGATGGCATTCAATAAAACCCAGAAAAAAAAATAAAAATATTGGGAAGATTGAAAGTAATGTGTTGGATGTGTTTGTTAAAATGGAGATTGTTGCCACTTAAAAGAAAATTTTGATTCCATAAATGGATTGTTTAGTAATGATTATAGATTAATTTATTGAAATATGAAGAAAATAAATTAAAATATTTGAGAAATTAAGCTAAAAATTTTAAAATTTATCGATTTATATTATTTTTGGAGGGAGAAAAGAAAACGTATTTTTAGGAGAGAAAATAAAGACACATTCTACAGGACGTGTTTTCACTGCCACATCAGTGAAATCAGTGAAAACGCATCCTATAAGATGTGTTTTCCTTTTAACTGTAACTTTTTTAATAGCTACAAGGGCTCCAACAATCATAATTTTTCTGATATAAATCTCTCCAAACTTCATCCTTTTCAACTCAATACTCAACCCTCGATCCTAAATTCTCAATCCTCAATTTTCATTCCTCAATTTTCATTCATCAATTCTCATTTCTCAATTATTATTTTTAAATCTTTTTCTGAATCTTATTTTTTCAATTTTATTTTATTCCTTATAATTTGTAAAATGACAAATCAGCTTATTTGTTTGGATAACAAGCATATCTCTGGCGTTCAATTACAAATGGTAATAAAATATTATTAAATTATTTAACTTTAAATAGTTAATTATTATGCTATTAACATTATTAATTTTTTATGTTTATATACTCAGGCTGAAGATTGAATTTTGGAGACGTATATAAATAATTTCAGAAAAGTGCATCAGATGTCATTTATGGACACTTGCAAGATGCAAGATTTTTATACATGGCTCACATACTTGGGGGGACTACAATAGATACCCCACTTATCAATGTTTTGGTCGAAAGATGGAGATCGGAGACACATGCATTTCATTTTACATGCGGTGAGTGTACAATTACATTCATGGACATTAGTCTACAACTCGGTCTACCGGTCGATTGGGAAGTTATTATGGGGCCAGTGCTTAGTGCCGATTGGAGTACAACATATGAGCAATTACTAAGGAAGGTACCAAACAAGTTTAAGGGTAGTCGGATCGAGATGAGATGGTTAGAGGACAACTTCAAAACTATCGAGGCTTCCGCAAGTGACGTTGAAAAAGAACAATTCACGCGCGCATTCATTTTGAAGTTGATTAGGGGTTTGCTCATGCCAGATAAATCTCAAAAATCTAGTACATTTAATGTGGCTACTACTACTAGCCGACTTGAAAAAAGCGGGACAACTTAGCTGGGGATCAACAGTGCTGGTGATATTGCACCGAGAAACATGTCAGGCAACGAAACTAGAAAAAGTTAAATTCAACGATTGCATGCTCCTTCTTCAATTTGGACATGGTATCGACTATCATTTTTATGCCCCTGAGTAGACCCCCTTATGAATTCTCACTCGTAATATGGTAAAATTCACTTTATAATATCAATATCATTTTATTTTTTTATTATTGTAATTTTGAAATAACATGTTATTTGAATAGGTGGAACAACCCCGTGAGACACAACGGCATACTGACTGAGCTCGAGGATATCCAACTAACTTTATATCAACAAACTGAAGAGGAGGTTAGTTTATGAATTTCAAAGTTATCGATTTTTTATTCCAGCATTTGAAATTAAATATTAAGCACGTGCTAAAATTTATAAATTCGTATTGCAGTTTGTATGAATGCACAACATTTGGAACGTCAAAGTGTCATTAATCATTTTTGAACAGTCAAGATGCACAAATTCGACCGAGTGATATGACAGTTCAGGTGTACGCAACATATTCCACCGCCAACCCAAGGGCTCGATGACCTACACAATATCGACTTACGGGGGAGAATCGAGGAAGATTGGCCAACATTCCACGAGAAGTATATTGAGATTTGGTAGTGTAAGTACAATTACTTGCCAACGCGTGAACCATTTCTCACACCGGAGTTAGCGACATCTCTGGATTACATCAATTGGTTTAGGTATAATAGCAAACCATATCTACTTCAGCTTCAGAAAAGAGTAGGTAACGTTGTTGTAGGAAGCCAAGACGAGGGCCTATCAATCCTAGGTCAGGCGAACATGTCGTGACGGGATCAACATCTGTTCCAACTCGACACGAGGACCTGATTGTTGTGCAACCTCTCAGTTAGTATGATTTATATATTTTTGGTGCTAACCTAGTTTATTTTACACAAAAACCACAACACACACAATCATTCCCCACATCAACACCTTTTTCAAGGGTATATTTCGCACAACTGCCACCCATCGTGCCATATTACACGCCAATGCCACCAGAAACACCAACGCATTCAGTATCGCTGACAATTCCCACCTTTTATCTGCAATCGGTCTGTGCGACACCATGTAATTATCCGCTGATAATATCACAAACACCCAAGCATCATTGTTCTATCGATGTGGGTCATCCTCGCAACCGCCAACTCATATAGGGGGATGTACGATAGGCAACTAGAACCCATACATAATCAACCATGAAGGAAAGTGATGAATATAGAGATCAACATGAACGGACATGTGAAGATGAAGACGAAGTTGATAAAGAGCCGCCAACCCAAATAGTACGACAAAACCCTAGGCATGCTTGACACGCACCCGATTGTAGCACACATTCAGGATGCTAATGATTATGTTATTTGTAATTTTTCCCAAATTGTATACTTTGTTTTACATACCAAATTACACTTATTTACAATTTACGAAATAAATTTATTAAATTAGTTTACTTTGTACCATATCATATGGTGAGTTCGAATCATTTTTTTTCATTTCTGTTACTTTTTCATTTAAGTTTTTCTCCTTCCATTTGTCAATTACAATATTTCCAAAAAGTAAATATTTGCTGACAAGGTATGAGAAAAAGATTAGGGCCAAACGGTCCCTCACACGGCCATGTACCTCTAAAACCTTAGGATAGTTTGAATCTCACACGGCCAAGAACCCTCCATATAGCCTGCCACACCGCCGTGTCTCTTTTGTAGATTAATTTTTGCATTTTTCACATAGCTATAGTCTGTTACATGGCCTGGTCACATGATCGTGTAACCCTTCCACATGGTCTATAGCCTCCCATACGGCTGTGTGACCCCTGATTTACAATTTTATCCAGAATTTTGTGAATTGTTCAATTTAGTCCCAGAATAGTCCCCAAACTATTTTTAGTGCTTTATTTCATTCAATTGAGTCCATGAGAATATGAATAATGCTGGAATCCATGATCTGATTAACTGAATTGTTATTGTATATGAATATTACATATTTACTATCATTGTAATTTTGTTGAACTAATAATGTTTCCATACCACTGTGTTGTTGATTGCATGACATACATACCTACTATTTCTATTAAAATAAACTCATGTTAAGCAGGTTTATTACTACTGTAATGATCCGTTATAAGCATGTTATTGCTATCATATCGATTTGTTTAAGCATGTCATGTTGCATTGCATAGGGTGAGACGATATAAACGGTGGAAGTGTGAGCAAATTATTTGCATCGTTGAGTGGTTTATCTGCACCGTTTGAGCAATTTATCTACACCATTTAGTGGTTTATCCACACCGTATAAGCAGTTTTAATCTGTAAATATGTTGTGCATCCACAACCTATTGGCAGATTGTCTGCAAAAACTTTTTTATATAAAAAAAAAAACTCAGTAGTTCATCCACCTTTTTTTTAATTACTAGTGGTTTATCCACAACGATGAGCGGTACATCCACTACATGGTGTAAAGGTAGAGAAGTTCTAGGGAACTCCTACTATGGTGTATAGCGGTGGGGTAGGACATTTTTTAATAAATTGAAATAGCATTGCATTCATAAACATTTGCATAGACGTGAATATTGAGATATTATGATGATGAATTTATTCGAAATACCGAAATTCTGAACTGATATTCAATTGTGATCATTCTATGAGTTGATATTTTATACAATTTATTTATTGTTTGCACTGGTTTTCTTGTGATTGAACTCACATTGAGCTTCATAGCTCACTTCTCCTCTTATTTCCATTTTTATAGATAACTCACCAGGTTAACATACGGAGGATTCGGCTCTGATTGATCTTTTTATTAAAAAGTATTTTAGATTTATTATTTGAAATTTTGGTTATTTTGGGAAATGTATTGTTTTATTTGAATTGTGGCATGAGACTTCGATTTTGGGTTTGTTTAGCATGCATGGTAGTTATTTTAAATTTAGGATATTGAAACATTCAATTTAGAATTAATTGTGCATAAAATTATCTTGATTTTACTTAATTAAAACTAAGTTAAATTTCACCTTTCCGCTGCTAGATTATAAGTAAATTTTGAATAATAAATAACTTGGAAATTAACTAATTTTTTGAAAGTTTTTACCATTACAGGAAAAAAATTAAACTAAATCGGGTTTTGTTAACTTATGAGTTTTCTGTAAATGAACTAAGTTTTTTTTTTGTTAAGATTAACAAGTGTTTTAATATGACTATTTTAAAAACTCCAATAGCTTACTGAGATATTTCAATAGCTAATGTAATTTTTTAAATCTGAGCTTAACGTTTAAGCCGAGTTGAGAGGTTACAATTGTTATTTGTGTTACACACATTATATGTATCCTAGCACCCTTAAAAAACATATGGTTGTTGATGGGGTTTAGGTTAAATTAGTATTTATAATTGAATAATAATCCTAAATCAATCATTAGATGAATACATAAAATTAGTAATTCACATAAAACTCAAGTGAAATGTTTTAAATCAGTGTTTTAAATTAGATTTTGTAATGTAAAAGATATTTCATTTAATTATATTATATTTAACAAAATAATTTATTAAATTATGTTGTAAAATAAACATTCAATTATCATATTTTTTATATTAATTTAAATAAATTATATTTTATTTATTTTAAATAATTTGATAAAAAATTAATATTCAGATATAAATATATTTTTAAAATTGAATACATAATTATAATTACAACCATGTTTATTTAAAAAAAGGGAATTAAAGGATACATAAAAATTGTATAAGTTTAAAATGCATGTTTTTAAAAATAAAATTAAATATTAAGTTATATATTAATTTTATTCAAAAATAATTTTAAATACTTTTTTACTTTTAAAATTAATTTAAACTTTATTTTTTATTTTTTGAAAGTAAACTTTAAAAATTAAACATTAACAAATTTTAAAATTTAAATAAGAAAAATTGTAAAATAGAATATAACAAATTTAGATACTTATTTTTCAATTTTTCTGTAAATAATTTAATTATTATCTTATGAATATTAAAAATACTCATATTCTTAAATTTATAAATTTAAATAAAATCTATGTTCTTAAAAATTGTTTTAAAACTTTTTCTTATACAATTGTTTTAAATTTTAACATTAGAATAATAATGCTTTTGACTGATTTTAAATATTTAATAAATAATAAAATATATTTTTACAAATAAAATCTTAAATAGTATTATTATTTTTCAAATATGCTTTTAAATTTAATTAAATATTTGCATTTAATTATAAAAACAAAATTATTTTATTTAAGAATTTTGGTTTTAGAATAAATATGTTTACAAAAAATGAAATTATTTATCATATATTTTAATTTTTATAAATTGTTATTTCAAACCTTTAATTTAAAACACAATTAATATTTAAAACATTATTTGAAATTTATATTTAACTACAGTTTTAATAAATAATTCTAATAAAGTTTCATTTGGTCATTTGTGAAAATATAATATAGTATATCCAAGGATTTTACCTGCAATTATCCTCAACTTTCTTTAGGAAAATAAATTAAAAGCTAATAATATTTTAAGGAGCATTTATTTAAAAAAATTAAAAAACACTTAAGGAGTAATTTAAAAATTAAAATTATATATCAAATCATAAAATAAAGATATTTCAAAATTAAATATTTTGACTGGATAATATAGTTAGAAAGTTATAAAATATTATTTTTAAATTGTAGAAATTAAATGGATATTGAAAATTTAAATAAATTATTTAAAAATTAATAGAAAAATAGGAGATGTGTCACTTATTGCAATATGGGATTATGTACAATTTTATAAATTGTTCAATTTATTTATAAAGTATTTATGTTAAACAATATTTAATGTTCAATTTTATAAATTAATATAATATAATTTTTAAAGAATTTAAATTAATATAATATAATTTATTTAAATTAATATACATAAAAATATGATAATTGAATGTTGATTTTCGAATCATAATTTAATTTATAATTTATTTAAATTATGTTAAAGAATATTTAATGTTCAATTTTAGAATTTAATAAAACAAATAATTGAAAAATAAATATAATTTAATATAATTTAAAAACACATGAAATTATTTATCATATAATTTAATAAAATTTAATTTTTTATTATATACACAAAAAAACTATGATAATTGAATGTTCAATTTTATATTAAAATTTTAAAATAAATATAATATCATTTATTTAAATTAATATATTCATTAATTACCAATAAAATAAAGTAAATATAATATATAGGAAGGCCTTAAATATAATAATTGATGGATACTTTACTTTATTATTTTTTTAGTTTTAATGCATTAAATCATCAAATAATTGAATGTTCATAGTTTTAGTGCGAAAAAGAACATATTATTATTATTAGGTTTTTAATTATATTATTAATTTTATCATATAAAACAATATTTTAATTTAAGATATGGTGAAAATGATATGATTTTATTAAAATTAATGGATAATTAAAACTAAAATTAAATATTAATAAATAATTAAAAATTAAAAATAAATAGAAAAATATGAATTTCAGTTACGCTTATATTCATCACTATAGGAATTGGGTTCGAGCTTTCCCCAGTCTCTTCTCATCAATGGACTCTTGATAAATACGAAAGAGTGCGGTTCGTTTGATAAATTCCTACCTCTCTATCTATTTCTGAGATGTTTGGATTTTTCAAAACTCCATGGACATGCAGAATAGAAATGCTATCCCCACTCAGACCAAGATATAACTTTGACTTTGTCTTGTTCAAATAGTGATTCTTTTTGTAACAGCCCGGTTTTAGCTAAATCAAAATAGTGGTTTCGAAACCACAAATCCGAGGCCGTAAAATTATTTTAATATTATTTTTGGTGTTTATAGTTTGTGATTATCTATGTGTAAAAAATTTCATAAAATAATTTTATCGTTTAAGTGGTTAATTTGAGAAAAAGGACTTAATCGTGTAAAATGAAAAAGTGACATGCTATAAGTTAAATATGTCAATTTGCTATGGTTTATTAAATGAAAGGTCCTTATGTTGATATTAGACCATGGATAGTGGGAATGGACATAAATGGGCATTTATTAAGGTGTTTCAATGGTTTAATAACAAGGTTAAATTTGTAAATTGATTATGAAGGCATATTAATTAAAACCTAAATCAAAATTATGTGTTATCATCATCATCTAGCCGAAAATACAAAGAATAAAAGAAGTTAAATTAGGTTTTAAGCTTTCGGCACTTGCAAGCTTGATTGAGGTATGTTTTGAGCTCGATTTTTTATGATTTTTATGTTTTTGTGATCGTTGTTTTCAGTACTAGCTAGCTCATGCCCTAATTTTTGAAAGTGTTGATGATTTTGAAAGTTTCCATTGATGAATTAATGTGTTCTTGGATGTTTGATGATGAATTATGAAAACTTGTTGATAGATTAATATGTTTTGTAAAGTGATTTTGAGTGAAAATGTCTAAATAGGATTAAATTGTGAAAAGTGTAAATTGAGGGGTTAAATTTTGAAATAAATATGAAATATGGGCTGCTAAGGATCTATATAGAATTTGGCTAAGCATAAGTCTTATTGAATTTTGTGTAATTTATGTTTTTGTGAAATAGGGATTAAATTGAATAAATTTGAAACTTTAGGGGTTAAAGTGTAAAAATTCTCAAATAAGTGTTTGTGGATTAAATTGAAAGATTATGTGATTTAATGAGTTGAATTTGTTATAATATAGATCAAGAAAAGAGGAACCCGGACTTAGATCGAGGCAAGAACAAAGTACTCGACTAATCGACTAGTTTCGTCGTTTTTACGTCCGAGTAAGTTCGTATGCAATAAACGTTTTTACAATTATATTTTTAATACTTGATATTGCATAAATTGTATATACGAGACTACGGTAATGTTCGACGAAAAATCGATTACGTATGACACTTAGTGTGCGATTTACGAAAGCTTCGGCTATATATATATGTGGCACTTAGTGTGTGAGATCGAGGTAGCTTCAGCTGTGTAATGCACTTAGTGTGCGAGATTATAATAGCTTCGGCTATGTAATGCACTTAGTATGCAAGATTATAATAGCTTTGGCTATGCTTTGGCACTTAGTATGTAAGATATCTAATAATCGACAGTATCACGAGAAAATATGAGTTCGATATGAATTTGTACAATTATGTACATATAAAGCACGAAATTCAAATAGAAGAAGTCATGAAGTTACATATAGCATAAGAACAAGAATGTGAAAGGTTTGCTAATAATCATGAGTTACATGCTATTATGCTTAGATTGATGAATGATATATTTGTGATTAGATAAGTATATATCATACGAACTTACTAAGCTTTTAAAGCTTACTTTGTGTGTTCTTTCCATGTTTTATAGATTTTCAAAGCTAGCTCGGACATCAGGGATCATCGGGAACCATCATCACACTATTGTCTACTTGTCGGTATTTTTGGATGCTTGTAAATATAGTATATGGCATGAATAGGCTAGTGAATTGATGTTATGTTTTGAGATCTGAAATAGCCATGAGATTTGGCTTGCTTTTGTTGAAATGTTAGTATGTACTTGGTCATTCAAGTTGGCTTAAATTATGTGTTTAATAAGTAATATATGTGATGTTTATAAATTACCTTATGTTTTGGCATGCTTGACATGATTGTTGATATGGCTGAGTGGTTGCTCATTTGGTTAGTTATTAGTTGTTGTATTAATGCTTGAGGAATGGTATATTTTGGTATGAGTTGTGGATGAATAATTGGTATGTTTGAGAAGCATGATTCGGTTGATAGAAAGGTGAGAAAATACATTTAGGAGTTATGTGAGTTTGATGATTATGGCATATTGATTTGGTATGTCTTAGCTACCTATATATGTATTGAATAATACCATTTTAATAGCTAGGTGAACGGTGGCAAATTGGCTTTACAAATGGCCTATTTTTGTCCACACGAGCAGAGACACGGGCGTGTGTCTCAGCCGTGTGTGACACATGGTCATGTTACACAGCCGTGTGTCCCCTGGGGCACCCTTTCGAATTAAGACAGTATACCCTATAGTTTTGACACGGCCTAGACACACAGGCGTGTCTACTAGCCGTGTGTGACACACAAGCTGGAACATGGGCGTGTGGCTGGCCGTGTGACCCAAGTTAGTAACCTTTTCAATTTTCCCACGGCCATGGCACACGGGCGTGTCTCCGGCTGTGTGGTACAAGTTAGTATGTATGCCCTATTTTCACACGGCCTATGACACGGGCATGTCTGGTGGCCGTGTGAGGTACACAGCCTGTTCACACGGGCGTGTGACCCTTAAATGTTAAACAATTTTCTATGTTTCTCAAAGTTTGCAAATGTTATAATTTAGTCCCAAACCACTTTTAAGCATGTTTTAAGGTCTCATAGAGCCTTATAAGGGACATTATGAATGATTTGAATGGATTTTGATTATGAATGTATAAATGTATGTGGATGAGGTGTATTATTCGGTAATGCCTCGTAACCCTATTCCGGCGTCGGATACAGGTTAGGGGTGTTACACTCTTTATGATAAACATATCCATTTTGCAAGTTCGTTATTACAGGTAGTTCTTACAAATGATCGGACTAATGATGTATACAATACTTGAATTCTCGATGTAGATGCTACATAGTTGGTTCTCATCCTTCAGAGACTACGAGTGTAATAGGAGCATCCATCGACAAAAGGATCACCATAAGATTATCATCTCATGGCTATTAAGAACGAATCAAATCATATGGTTCTATTTCGCAATCTTTTTTACTTGCTCCTATGGAACCAAGGTCGAAAAGATTGAGAAAAATCAGTCATTCACAACCACTAATGAAGGATTCCAATTAAATAATTGAAGTCTGAAGTGAAAATTGAATTAATTAGTCATCATAAATTTGTTGAATATAGAAATTAAATTAATTTCCTCATGATTCTAATAAGATAAAGTTATCAACCTGGATTGATAAAATAATTTTAGTTAAGTTAAATAAATAAATAATATTTTGGTTAATAAAAATAGTTATTGGGTTGAATAAATTATAAATATTAGATAAAAATTCAGATAACACATATAATTGTACTCAATACATAAAAGATTCAATAAAACATGGTTATTTGATTGGGGTAGTATTATTTACTAAGGATGTGGCCACGAATTTCTTTAAGAGAAAAAATCTGATTTGTCATTCTTCTATTGAAAAGGGATAAGGATGACATGGAATCACATTTTCATATAATACCTTCTCCCTCTTATATTACCACTCTACTTTAATAATAAAAAATAATTCTTAGTATAAAATATTTATAGATATTATTTGTGCGTTATTTATATAAAAAGAAAGCCGGTTATAGCTGGAGATGAATAATGTAGACATTATTGTTTCTAGTTTGAAGAAACAACAAGACTTGAGACAAATTTCTTCATTTTTTATATCTTGTGTTTGTGGTTAATGAATTGGGTTTTCAATGCAATCTTTATGGTCTGCTTTATTTTTATTAGAGAGTTAGGATGTAGGAGCAAATGAAAGTTGACAGGAAACTATAAAAAATGAAATTAAAGATGTGGATACAATACAAATGAGATGAGATGTATTGTAAATTGCATTGATTCATGATTTGTAATGCCTGCCCATGCATTCATACAACAAATCTAAAAAAAACATTAGTAATTAGTTTATACCTAGCTCACACACATCTATATACTTTTTGTTGTAATTTTTTTCCTTTTCATGATTCATTGTTTATTATTTATCTTGCTTTTTATTAGATTTATTATTTTTTTTTGTTGTTTTTAATTTGATTTGTTGAAGCAAATAGGATATCGAAGGTAAAAATAAAGGTCCATTCTTATTGTTATAAAGGTGATACACAATTTAATTCAAAATATGAAAGTTTAGATGATGTGGATTTAAGAAAAGTGAAAATAATGATAGGAAAATTGATAATATTATTGAACGAGAAAGTATGCATGATATAGAAAATTTAACAATTCACATGGTTATGAAATAGAAACCACAAGAGGTGCCATAACTTATAGCTTAATGAATTTACTTTAAACTGTAAACGTTGTGATATATATATTTATACTATTTAAATTGCGACATGCATGCATGGATTTAATAATAATTGTTATTATATTACCAAGAGCTAATAATATAAAAATATGATTTATATATTTAAACTAAAATTTATAAATATTTTATATTAATTATTTAAAAGGTATTTAAAACTCATTTATCATTATATTAAATCACTTAAATTAATTAATCTTTTACTTTTCAACACTACGTTTAATATGGATATTTTAACTTTCAAGCACAATTATTTATAGTAATGCTAAACACTTGAAATTAAAGTGCATTTTTTCACGGCACTTTTTTCAAACTAAATTTTTAAAAGTATTTCTCAACCGCAACACAATGTAAAACTAGCCTTAAATGAGTTTAGATTATCCTTAGTTATATTTCAATTTGAAAAAAGTGAAGCTTCAGCCATGAAATTGAAAGAGATAATGGCATATATAAGTTCGAGTATAACTTAATTATGTGCGAGGTTGACAAATTTAATCGAACTCGTTCAATTCTAATTGCAAAAGTTGATAATCGAATTTAATCAAGTTTGAATAGTTGTATTATATCCCAAGCTGATCTTAAGCTTAAAAATAGAAGTTAAATTCAAATTAAACCAAGTCGGGTTTTAAGTATTCACCTTTGATTATTTTGAGATGCACTGCGTATCCAGAGATTGTTTTGCTTAAAACTTTATTATTTACAGAAAAGTAAACTTTTTTCTTTTCCTTTTTTTACATTTTACAAAAACAATTCAATAAATTGAACCTAATCACTCATAATTATAAAATGAATAAAAGAAAAGTGCAAAAGAAGATAATTATAATGCAGCTCTTTTAACAATTCAACTAAATTGTCCGACAATTTTGGGGTTCAAAATTGCAAAAAAAAAAAAAAAAAAGAGAAGGTTATCAGACAGATTCATGGCTAACAATCCTTGATGTAAACTTTGGACAATTTTCAGATGCTACACTCCAAAACGCATTCAGTTATGAATCCAAAATCCAGACGGGAGAGATTGAACTCTACATTTCAGTTTGATCCCAGTCGATTGATCTGTCTTCGAAACCATAATCAGATTGATGAAGCCTGCTCCTTCCCAATTTGCTCATTATAGCAAGACCTGGATGAGGAAGAAAAGCAGAAATTTGTAAGATGATTAAAGGAACAAACAGAAGGTACTCAAGATTATTTGGGCTAATATCGGATACAAGGTCGATGTAAAAGCAATAGAAGGCATGTTAGTTTTTGTACCTTCAACCATTCTGTAAAGTGCTGACCACCATCCATCTTTAGACATCTGACGCTGATCTAGGGACTCTTCGATTGTTTTATCATGCTTCCCTTCCAGAACTCCCTGAAGAGTTATCACAGCATCTCTCGTTTTCTTGAGGATACTATTCTCATCTTCGATTTCCAAGCGAGTAAGGTCATTTTGCGATGAAGTAAGGCTAACAGCAAGTGCAAACTGGGCAGCAGCAGCCCATCGAGAAGATGCCAGCCATTTCCTCTGTTTATCCAACTGCCTATTCTCTTCTCTGCCTACACTGTCCTCTCCCCCTCCAAGTGCTAGACTTCGCAAGTATTGTGCATTAGCAGCCCCTGTACTTTGAACCATCTTGGAGAAAGAACTTCCTTCATTTGACAATAGTTCCTCTGGCGTATCATATTCCAGAACCTGGCATCAAAATAAACATCGATGCATCAACCAAAAGCCAAGCACGAAAAAGAGAATAAACCAACGATCAATAAAACCAAGAAAGATTTCAATGAATTAAACAAACTCAAGAATTATGTATATACCCTGCCAGAAGCAAGCAAAAGAATACGATCACAGTCAATTACTGTATTGAGTCTGTGAGCAATAATGAGCATGGTACATGATTTGAATTCTTCCCGAATTGTTTTCTGAATAAGAGCATCAGTTCTGACATCAACAGCCGCAGTTGCTTCATCAAGAACAAGTATCTTTGATCTCCTCAATAATGCACGAGCAAGACTTAGCAATTGCCTTTGCCCGACACTAAAGTTTTCCCCAGCCTCTGAAACCTGGACAAAACCCAGGATAAGTGGTCAATAGTTGTCATCGAAGAACCATACTGATTTCAGCACCTATGGACACTTCCAAAAAATTGACCAACTGATCATCTCTCTTTTCCAAGCATTGGAAGAAATTGATTAGCAAACTGTCAATAAAATTCCCATCAAATTTTTTTTTAATAAATACCTCAGCATACAGACCAAGAGAATTCCTCCGAATGACATCTTTCAGGTGTGCTCTCTCTAAAGCTTCCCAAAGGTCAGCATCATTGTGTTCACTGAAAGGATCAAGATTAAATCTCACAGTTCCTGGCCCACATAAAAACAAAATTGACATAAATATTATATATTTGAATTGGAACAAAATAAGAAAGATGAAATCCAATAGACATTAACGTTACATGTTAGATTATCTCCACTTTAGAAGTTAACAGATATTAGGGAAAGAAAACTTATGATAATGCTAGTAAAACAGAAAAAAGGAATTCTATGTCAAATCATGGGAGATGCCCAGAAAAGTTTTCACTAAGCTATTATGTAAATATAATCTAGATCATTGGTGGGGGGTACCAGAGAAAAGAACAGGTGCTTGCGGTATGATCCCAAGTACTTTACGCAGGTCCATCAGTCCGAATTTTGCAATATCACAACCATCAATTAAGATCCTTCCTCTTTCCAGCTCTACAATGCGAAACAAAGCATTTAACATGCTTGATTTTCCAGCCCCTGTCCTTCCAACAATGCCTACCTTGTCACTAGGAGAAATTGTAAAAGACAACCCATGCAGGACAGGCGGAAGTTCAGGCCTGTAACGAAGGACAACATCCTCAAACTTGATAGATCCGGATGAAGGCCAAGCAGGAGGGGGACGGCTGTTCTCAATAATAAGTGGTGCTTCTGAAGGCAGCTCTATATATGTACCAACACGCTCCACCGCATTCAAACTATTTTCAGCCAAACTGGCAAGCCTGAGTACAGCAGTCAATAAACTTGTAATGTTTAGAGCATAACTAAGAAGTAGACCCATAGTAGATGCATATTCTTGCTGGTTCTGTGCCCTTCCATTTTGCATGACAGCAAAGGTTGCTGTAAACCAAATCATGAGTCCTCCCAAAGTTTCCAAACGGATTGCAAGCCAACGGTTGGAGCTCATGTTCACGAGAGTGAATCTTATATTATTGTCCATGGATTTTCCATTCATGTCAGCCATGCGATCATAAGCTTTGTAAGCACGAATAGTAGACAGACCATTCAGTGCTTCTCCAAATTGTGCATATACAGGTGATCTAGTTACAGAATCTAAGCGCTTCACTTCACGTGCAGTACTCTGTGGAGTTAATAAAATGATGATTACATGAGAAACATACAAACAGAAACATCCAGCTGCAGAAACCTCCATATGCTAAATTTACTGACTACTAAAAAATCAGAACTGGAAAAAGACAGGCACTTTCTACTAGGAGAATTTATAAATTTCAGTGTTAAGAGAAGAAAAACAAAAAAATCAGAAAAGCAAAAGACAAAGACAAGGTCAAGTTTAATTACCTGGTAGTATAAATAAGCAGCATAAAACAAAACCAAAAGTGGCATTATGGACCACAATGACATAGTGCTCACAACTCCTATCAAGACAAAAGTAGAAAGGAGCTGAGACACTTGACCCAAAAACATATTGACGAATGGAGCGACATTTCGATCAATGTCACCTAAATCCTTTGCAAATCTATTAATAATTCGTCCAAGTGGGTTGGTGTGGAAGAAGGTCATTGGAGCTCTAAGTATGGAAGTAAGCATGGCATCGTGCAGCCTCCTGGCCGCATAAAGACTTGATATGATTAACCAATATGAATTAACCAATGTCACCAAGACCTGAAACCAGAGGAGGGAGAAAATGAAGATAAAATATGAGATATATAAAACCAGTAAACCTATTCCCTGAAATGCTTTGCTAATTTTTCTGAAAATATAAGTACTATTATGTATTCAAATATAGGGAAGAAAACTTCCCAACCCTTCAGGAGAATAGAACTACTCTATTTATGTAAATGAGTAAAATGTCAGAAAGATCTTTAAGAAGAACTTAAGCATTAACTCAAAGCCAATTAGCATATAACAAATTCATACCTGACCAAATGATAGAAGTGAATAGATCAAATTGTAATAACCGGGTCCATGAATCTTTGTAGTACTTTGATCTGTCCAAGAGCTAAGCCACGTGCTGCTTGAAACTCGTAAAATTTCTGTCAGGATGTAACAGGTAAAAAGCACAATTACCACCCATAAACCTCCCAATGCATTCTTGTACCTGGAAAGAAAAGAGAAAGATAACACCCTCATTGAGGTTTTCTTTTTCCTTTATTACAAAATTCAAAAACAAAGGAATTCAGAATAAATCACAGCAGAGATGTTAAATCCTTTCCTCCCTTCCTACTCGCACACAATAAATAGATTCCCAATTACCTAAAGCACATTTAGTTAACATAATGAAACCATAAATCTGCTCAGTGAATCTTCATTAACAAAGGAAGAACAAATCTATCAGTAGAAGATAGGAAAATTTGTAAGTGTATTGCAGTGAGATAGACCAGATGGAACTTTTGATTATTTGCATTAAGGGTCCATATATGAGAGCCATCAATATGAGAAAATGTTGTCACCTTCCTTCTGAACATAAAAAAGGGGTCAAATTTAGTGATTGAGAAGGTTAAGAGAAGTCTACATATTGAATACTGAGAAAGATGATGTTCAAAGAACACTATGTTTTTAACATTAGCTACATCTATCAATCAATTTAAGTAGAGTTGAGGAGCTAGTTATCATAGAATTTGGGGACTCTAAAGATATGGTAATAGCAATATATACAAGTAACAATGCAATGTGGGGAAGAGGAGTGAAAATCAAAATATTTAATATTCTACCTCACTAAAACATTCCAGCTAACAACTCCTGTTTCCCGTTCTTCCTGCTTAATGAGAACAGATTTGCCTTCTTTTGTTTTATTTGATTGGCTTGCACTTTTGGGCATGTCATTTGGTACTCCATTAGCAACAGGTTTAGAGTCCTTCTGGTCAATTATATCACTGTTCTCATTTTCCTCTGCATACTCTTCCATTTTTCCTGCATTCTCCATTAGCTTTTGGAACAGCACACCATTATTACTGAGGTTTTCAAAAGTTCCTTCCTCTTTCACCATGCCTTCATGAACCAGAATAATTCTATCAACCTGTGAAAGGAAGTGAAGCTGGTTTGTGACAAGAACTCTTGTTTTGCCTCTCAATTCTCCCTTTACGCATTTATCAAAAACCTGAAAATTATTGGTAGCAGAATCAGGCCAATATCACATAAAAATTGAAAGTAACTAACATTGCCAAATTTCCAAATACACTGTGTTTTCAAGGAACAGCAAATGGGATATGAAATAAAATAAAATAAACAAAAAAACATAACAGAAACAAATAAAAGAATGTAGTGCATGTTAACACCTAAAAAGCAAGTTTTGAAGATCATATGCATATATCAGATTTTCTATGAGCATATATGTGACATGCTTGACTTATTTCCTATTTTAATAAGAATAGTATTGTTCACCTTACCCAGTGCAACAATATGTTATGCACATCACGATGATATCGGGACCAGGTCTAGTTCTTGATTCTTAAAAGCTTCAAAAAGTTAAAACTGAAAAAATGGGACCAAGGGTATTAACATGCAAAAACAAGAAGGGACTAAACCACATGAATTTTTTTATGACATTGTGCTCTATCAGGGGCAATATCCTGAGTAAGATCAATAAAGATCTGTTTCGTTACATGGTAATATAACATAATTCTGCTCAGCAAAAACAAAAAGGGCAACTGAGGAGCAAAAAGAATAAAAAAAAGGCTACATTGAACCAGTTACCTGGCGAGCAACATGTGCATCCAGAGCACTCAAGGGGTCATCAAAAATGTAAACATCTGAATTGGAATATACAGCCCTAGCCATGGAAACCCTTTGCTTCTGCCCACCACTAATATTAACTCCTCTTTCACCAATCTCAGTAAGATCACCACCCTAACATCAAAAAATAAACCATTGAGATAAAACTGTTGGGTAGATAAGAGACTTCTGTCTATTCACTACATTGTGTCACAACTTTTCTAAAATGCTTACAGGCAGTAGCTCAAGGTCGTGCCGCAATGCAGTAACATCTAATGCCTTCTCATATCTTGCTGATTCAAAAGAAGATCCAAACAATATGTTATCACGTACCTGCAAGTATAAACTCCAAAGATCAATAACTAACATTAAGGCAATTAAACTTCTTAAGTTTGAAGGGTATGGAATTTTCAGCATGTTAAGCTACTAAATCTAAGGTCACAAGACAAGCCATCTTAATCATCTTGGAGGAGAGAAAATATACTAATATTCCTTAGTTCCAAAAAGTTTTTAACAATATAGTAACAAAACTGACCGCCAATAACTAAACAAGTGAGATTGCATACCATAAAAGCGCTACCACATATAAAAACAAGATAAGCAAGCCAAACTTACAGTTGCATTGAAAATCCATGAAACTTGAGGAACATAAGCAACTTTTCCTCTAATAACAACACTGGCTTCAGATATTGGAGGAAGCTCCCCAAGCATTGCAGATATAAGCGAGGTCTTTCCTTCACCGGTACTACCAACTACTGCAACCAGGCTACCAACTGGTATATCTAAATTAATATTAGACAATGTGGGCCTCTCTGCCTGAAATAATAAACAAGAATTTTATATCATAAAAAATAAATGAAAGTGCACACGTTATACTATGACATGTCATCAGAGACGTAAAAAAGAAAGGAAAACTTTTGTCTCAGCAAGACATAAAAGTGTAAAGCTTTTTCAGCTTCAGGATAGTACAAACAGAATCAAAGGGTCATTTCATATAAGAGGAAGAAACCAACAGATAAAATATGTACTATTTAACAACCATAACTCTTTAACAACCATATCTAAGGTTCATGAATTTAAGTTCCATAATATGATTATTCTATTAAATCAATTATAGATCAACTTAAACATATATGCTGTAAACATTCATGTAAATTACAGACTAAAAAGGAAAAGAAGTGTCAGAAATTAAAACTAGACCTTAGAATCCCATGAAAAAAAACCATCTCTTATTTGGATTGCTGGAAGTTCAGGATCAAGAGGAGGATTTGGCAGAAGAACTCTCTCTTCAGTTAAGAACAGCTCCTCCAGACGTTTTAGTGATACATTTGCATTTACCACCTGTCAAACTACAGCATTAGGAACCAAGAAAAGCACCCTACTAGTTTTAATACATCCCACATTTCTATGTACCATAGGAATGTATACCACCAATGCAAAGTAACAGATCAAGGGCAGAGAAACACAATCATACGTCCTATCTACTACCAAAAATGCCAGTTAAAAGACCACTGCACTAAATGGTCTAGCCCAAATACCTGAAAGAGGCAAAGAAAATCACCTGAGTAATAACGTTTGGAAGCATGAATAAGGGGAAACGAAGAACGGAAAAGAGAGAAAGAGATGTAAATGCCCTTGCAGGTGTTAAGTCGCCTCCAAGCAAAGTAAACAAGCCAAATGAAATCACAGTCACCACAACTGGAATGCTATTCAGTATAAAGCCATTACACTGCAAACAAGAGATAGAATAAGACAAATAAAAAGGAAGCTGTTGAAATGATCCTATCCAAACACCTATATGGCTACATCCATATCAATGTCAACAACTAGATCAAAATTAATGAAATTGATTACCCATGAAAAGCATTCTTCATGCAGAACTGTACTCACAACTCAGAAGCAAAAACAATCTAGTTTGTAACATGTAACTTTCTCTTGAATAACCAAAAGGTTATACTATCTTTGTTTTTCTTAAGATCAGTAAATATTTTATTAGACAATTTGTAAAAGCAATAGCACATAAATAAACCACTATTATGTACATGATGTTAATTTTAAGATGGGTGTTCGGTGTTGCACACAACAGATATAGACTATGGTAACTAAATTAGCAATTCAACATACATTTTTCTTTCAAATTTTACGAAAACAGTTAGAGCTGACATATTTTTATCATAGCCAAATCAAGACTTCCACAACCAGAAAGAAAGAGAACGAATTAGGAGCTTAGATCAGCAGGATACCGCTCCAAGCAGGGATGCTTTGCGGAACCATGACAACTCATCATCCCGGACATTTTGGACTTTAGACTGGAAACTGTTCTCCCAAGCATAACATCTGAGACATTACAGCATAAATACAGAATCATAACTAAAAGCCCTAGTACTGAACTCAAAAGCTCTGTAAAAACAAATAAAAATGAACATTAAACAGTTTCCTAGAAACAAATCATACTTTACAGTGTCCATTGCAGCCAATACTTCATTCATGAGGCCTATTCTCTTATCTGTACGTTGTAAACCTTCCTTTGACAATTTTTGCATTCGGCTTATAACTACTGTCTGTTTGCCAAATAACAAAAAGGGAGTAAGAATTAAAAAAACAAAGCCAATAAAATAAAATGCATACCCTAAAAAGTTTAACATCATATAATTCTCTTTACTCAAGGAGTAAAAAGTGTAACAACCACTATGAAATTAATAATTTATCTTAAAGAAAGAACATGGGAAAAGCCAGAGAGCAAAGGCACATACTTGCACGGGAAACATAAGGACTAGCATTAGTGCACCAAGAAGCGAAGCAACACCCAACTGCTGATAAAGAAGGACCATTGCAAAAATAATACGAAATGGAGCTGACCACAAAGTGTGAAGTGATTGACATATTTGCTGCAAAAAGAATATGATAAATATTTCATTACAAAGAGCTGAAAAATTTTAAAAATGCACTGATTTGTGTTTTCACAACCACAGTTTGGTCATTCCTCCCCCATAAATAACAACAAGCTCTAAAGGGAAACTAGTTCTGAACTTCAAAATGATCCAAAGTCGAGCTATAAACTTAAAACAAGGAAAATTAGTAATACTACATGCTTAGAAGATTAACCACTTTTAACATTTACAACCATCTTCAAGGACATTATTCAGGTTAAAAGCAGAGGATAACCCCCTCCCCCCTAATTAACATAAAAAGGTTAGTCAGTAGTGCACTTCTAACAGCTAGCAGAGTGCTTACAAGAAACAGTAGACTGTGTACAGAATCTCATTACATGTCATAGAACGTCAAACTAGTTTCAGCAATATCAACCATAAAATATGTCATATACACATAAGATAAAGTAATAAACGATCATGCCTGCAGCGCTTCAGCATCTGTTGTCATCAGGTTGGTTATTTTCCCTGATGCAAACTTCTTGCGCCCCTCATGAGTAAGCCTAAGAGATTTACGGAACACAGCAGCAACCTACAGAAAATAAGAATATCGTCAGGAAATGGTGAAGGAAAGCACAAATATTTCAGCAACATCTAGAAAAAAATCCATACAAGGCTCTAACACAGACAACTCTAATACATTACAAAGCAAAATGAAAGTTAAATAGAAAGCAAGAGGTAGAAGTGCTCAGAGCTTACAATTACACCAAAGTAATATGCAACTCAAGCCTCAATAAGATTTATGCTTGTAGCCAATAATTTAAGTAATATGATCTATAACTAGTAATGCCAACTAATCAGATGCATCCAGACAGGTACTGAGAATGTAAAATCATTCTTCTGGATAAAAAATTCTTCCAGAAAAACAAAATCCAAATGTAGGAAGCTAAAACCAAGCCAACATAACCTAGATAATGAAAAATTAGAAGAGAATGTAAGGCAATTATCAATGAGACAAAAGGCACTCTCAGCCTGCCCTCAACACATGAAGAAAAGAAATAAGCTTGTTGATACTCCAGAAAAACTGAATGAAATAAATTGTTTCCAAGATAAGAACAAGTTTACCAAAGTAGATCTCAGCCGAAATCCAACACGCATGACATTCTGGAAATATTGAGCTTCACATAACACCCCAAGGGCCTGGATCAAGTTTCAACAATAAAATTAAATGCATATTCTCATTAAGAAGGTAGCTAGAACCTCCAATAGAAGGATTAAATTTATACCACTCCAACGAAAATTGAGAAGGCATAGATGTAACCAATCCACGCTGGATCACCTTGTTGCATGGACTGCAGGAAGTTCATTTAACACATAAGTGAAGAAACTTGGTGATAAAGTAAAAGACAATAAAGAAACTAGATAACTACAAAGATACAGTACCATTATGCAGAGTTCTTATATCTAAACTTGATATGTACGAGTCAACTACAGATACATGTTTTACAGTGTGTTTTTTGCCCAATAACAATAGAAAACTGAAGATCTTGTAGTGACAGATTTATTTATGCCTTTGTGCCTGAATAACATGGACTCTCCATCATCAGTTACTTAAACTTTTGAAGTACTTAGAATGACTCATGCAAGAGTATTACCATTAAGAGCATAACATATATATAAAAGTGCTACTAAATTTAGAAGAACAAATCAAAATACCCACTAATAGGCATAAAAGAACATTACAATCATGAATCATAAATCTAAAATAGAGACATGCAAGATGAACAAAGGACTCCTATACACAGATTTAATTTTTCTTTAATGTTTGCCATGAGAGATTAAGTAGAGGTTCCCCTAATTAAAGGAATGAGAAGTTGAGTTCCATATACTAAAAAAGAACTCAATGACAGGCAAATAGCCAAATACAGAAGAAAGCATATAAACAAGTAGCAAACCTGTAACAGGAGGTTCAGTATAAGCGGCCCCACAAATTGAGACAGATCGTTAAAAATCTACAGGTTTAAAGAACAAGCCAGAAAGTTTAAGGGACAAATATTAGGGTAAATCAATTGTGCAAAACAGAGAATAGCATTAATCAATTGAGAAACCTTTTTGTAGCATAAGAAAATGAAGATGTTCAAAAATGTGACCTGTCTAAAATATAGAAAAACAACCTTCAAAAGCCATCAAAAGTTCTATAATGAAAGGCCGTTATGTTCCTATGCAATTTATTTGGAGGGATAAGCCCCCTGAGAGTTAGGACTTCAGTTTACACAGCCTCAGGTCACTACTTCGAATTACAGTAGGGTAGATAAATATTAGGCCAAGCCTCATGGTAGAAAGGTGGAAAATGTTAAATGAGGAAATTTTGAGCAGATTCTTTCCCAGTACGCTAAAATGAAACATTTGATCATACATTTTAAGTAAGAATGCTATGAAACACAATGATATGGCCTTTAAGATAGACAAGCCTCTTCGATGTCCATGTACATGCAGAAAGCTTTTAGGATCAAAGCCAACTCTTTCCAGACGTAGCACATGAATTGGATTCATTTAAAATACTCGAAAATCTATGACTTTATTGTAAAAGTTCACTAAGTAAAAGGAATCAGAAATTTCCAGGAACATAGGTTGGTAAACAATTTTCAATAACACAAAAGATGTTATAATACCATGTCTCTATAAGAATCAAATTAGCTTTCCAAAGAATGATGCAACATTTTAAGATGAGATTATTACCTTCCAGAAGCCTCCCCACCAAAACCTAAAGACAAAGAAGGGGATGAATTAGAAAAAGACGAAGACAGTGATGAACTTTCACAAGCAATATCTAGTATTAACTACTTCACCAGAAGAATATATGCCTCATCCAAGTACATGATAAAGGACCGAGCTCAAGATTGAACAACTTTAAAATTTGATTGTTTCCATAAAGGCATAAAAATACAGTCAACCTCCACTAGAAACAATGGTGCCATAATTTTCATTGCCATTTGTCTAATTACTTGTTTCATTTTTTTCTTCAAACAACTAATTCAATAATATGAAAAGGAATGGAGCAAAATATCTTAAGACATATAACCAAATATGAAAACAGACATAAGTAAGTCCATATTTCACTACCTTCCCCCAAGGCTACTATTCAGTGCTCTTAAGAGCCATGGTTTAGGCCTTCGTGATTCCTCAGCCCAACATTTCTGAAACCTACAAAGTCAGAAACAGATATCACACATTACCGCAATGCATAAAATATTTAAGAACCAAAATACAATTAAAAAAAAAAAACAGCACATACTTGTTGTTTAGTGTTTCTGTCCGATCCCAAGTATCTAACTTCCAGACATCCTTCTCTGTTATAGGTTTTTTATAACCTTGCTCCATAAGGGGACTCATCCATGAAAAAAATATTTCTAGCAAAAGGGAAATGAACAAAAGAGCATCAGAAGTGAATTACAAGTACAAATTTATTCATTGATCCTCGAGACATATCTACGGTTGTCATTTGCATCATGATATAATTAGGGCTGAGAAGAAATGAAATAGGGAGGACTGCTAAACTATAATCCTTATATCCATTATCCATCAGAGTAATTTCATAGTTAAAAAGCAATGAGCATATAAAATTCCCATTGCAATAAAACATGCCATATCATTGTAAATTAAAAGTTAAATTACTCAGCATGAGTGTGCAATACCAGCTGAAATGTCATATATGGGTGAACCATGGCAGCATACTAGGCATCAAAGATATAAGGATTTACACTATTGTCAATTTTGAGAATAAGGATCTACATCTCAATCAACATATAATGTTAATTCAGGGCTCAACTAGGCATCAAAGATAAGTAAAGCAAGATATACATACTGGAAAAGATATTAACATGCCTCTCAGGACATATTTCCTCTCCTCCGGGAAGTTCTTCATATCCAGCATCATCTACAAATTCAGTCCGCATTGGAGTATAACCAGGATATGGATCCAAATCAGGAAGATACACCAGCAAGAGTATCCCAAACAAACCCTAAACAAGAACAGCAACCGATCTTTAAGAGTGCAATCAGAAAGGGAAAGAAATAAGAAAAATTGATGCAATTTAATAATTGCATCACTGGCCATGTCATTATTGTCCTCGGGTTTTTAAGGCAAACTCATCATTATCCCTAACAATAGCCTTTTGAGGATAGAAAAGAAATGAAAGATAACACACCTGAACTAGGACCTCACTTAAGTAAAGATACAGGATGGAGCTGCACAAGTATAACAGAATATGAGTCTCAGCTAACCGTCTTAATCAAATATGCAAATTTGAACAGATTAGTAAAGTTAAAGACGAAGAAAAGTATCATGTTCAAAACAAAGCCAACCTAAGCAACCAAGAGAAAATACCTATCATAAAACTCCCTTACAGAAAGAATGAGATCGAGCATCACTGCATCCCCTATCAACGTATAAAGGAGGCCAAACCTGACAAACCATCGAAATTCACGAATATAGACTTTAGTTTCCACCCCAATCATGACAAAAATAGAGCACCATGTGAGAGCTTCCACGACCAAAGAAACAATCTGCACAAAGAATGAAAACAAAAAGCTTCAGATATGATTTACATTAGCCCCCAGGACTAAATAAAATATCATAACAGATAGATTGCTCAAGCCTTCTTGAACTAATCTTGATTACAGGCTCATTATATACCAAACTAACTTAGACGAACAAAGAATAGCACTAGAATCTAGAAATATTCATATAAATAGCCAATAAAACAATTCAGACCACACACATCCTTCTTCCAGCATGTATATATATAACACATAACATACTATGCTAGTTGCCACAAAGCCATATATATAGAAGAAGTTAAATATACGAAACATCGTAAACCACCATAAGACGTCAATTACTGAAAGCATCTTCAACCAGGAAAACCTGACAGTGAGATACAGCAGCCAGCGTGGAAGAACTATACAATAAAGTGTGTTTAATGCTAGTTCCAGTAGGGCTATATAGAAAATGCTAAACCATCTTTGCATCCGGAATTCCCTCACTTTCTCAACGGGCTAAAGATTGCAAACTCATGAAATGCAGCTCATTGGCTGCCATTTACTCCATCCTCCAATAGGGACAAAAGCATTTGAACAAAGATATAACCCAATTTCACAAAAAAATAGAAGCTATTACAGATTAAGGTCAACTACTCATCTAAAGAGTAATGTACAACAAAAGATTTACACATCCAAAATATCAGCAAAACCTACAAAAACAAAAAAATAGATTATCGGGCAACACAGGGTGAAGTCCTACCTCAAATGGAGAAAGGCCAGACTGTCCATCCAAATTTAGAACTGAAATTCCCATGATCAACCTGAACAAAGGCTCAGCAGTAGCATAAAGAGCCAACAGACCGAGCATATAATTATAATATTTGGACCGAAGACAGAAGCGCTGAGCTTTGAAATCTCTCTTGATCAGCCATATACGATAAACACAAAGACCCAATAACACCAGATGAGATAAGGTGACAACCAGCGAATCAGTTGCACAGGGTGTGTAAGCACCAAAGGCATTCGACACGGACCTTTTCCATACCCCGTCAGCCACTGGTCTACAGAACCAAACCAATGGCTCAAAAGCCATTATGTTATTGTTGATGCTTTACACAATTCTCTTCACTTAAAATGTACGAAATCGTCCACCCTCTTACAGATGACTCATCGCTTTGCCTGCAACCGATTTGAAGTAAATTTAGACTTAAATCAAAAAACAAAACCGAAATATAAAGCGCAAAGACCATTTCTCATCCTATTTATCTGCTCTCAGCTAAACTTGAGTGGCGTTGACATTGAAATATTAAAGTTTTCTCAGCATCCAAACAAAAACAAGTGCCCAACCCCAACAACAAGTATTGTTCATTTCTACCGATGTAAAGGACTAAAAAAGCATTTTCTACATAAAAACCAAAGGTGTGAATGAGAGTTAGAAAAGTATACCTGTGATTCAAGGTTTCAGTTAAAAGAAGGCTTCAGAAAATAAAGAACACAAGTTTTTGGATCAGAGAGAGGGAGAGAGAGAAAAACTAGAAAAAGGCATTAATAATTCAATATTGTCTGCTAGTAGTTCTGAAGCGAACAAAAAATTATTTTCGTTTTCCAACAAAAAAGATCTTAAAAGTTTTCCAGAAGGATTCTGGAGCACTTACCCCTTTTTGTTCCCTCTCTCTCTCTCTCTTGGCTCACTCGGTGAGAAGAGAATTGGATTCGTTATCAACTTTGAGGGAGAAACAACGTCGTTACTCTTTAAGTCATTTATCTCATCAATATATATATATTTACGAAATTTTGGCAAATTGTCGTTCCTGGCGACGAGGAAACTGCGTCACCGCTTACGAATTTTATATTATTTTATTACGTTCAAATAAAATGCCCATCTTAGCAAATGAAAAATGAAAAAAAAACTTTATTTATTTATGAATGGAAGACTAGTATAAATGTTATTTTAAATATTATATAAAAATATTAATTTTAATAATTTTAATTATTTTAGGCATATTTTAATAATTTCATAATCAAATTACAGAACCTTCCGATTCACAATTGAATTGAGAAACTATTAAAATATATATTTTTAAAAATAAATTTTATAATAAATAATTATAGTGTATTTAATATTTTTAATATAATATTTTACGTGTTTAAATAGTATATATTATTATTAATTAATTTTAAATATTTTTTAAATATACATATATAATTTTCACTTTTTTTAATAAATTTGTAGAGAAGTAAACAATTTTAATGGATTATATTTTTAGATATTTGTTTCACGTGTATAAAATATATAAATAAAATAAAAATTCACCGATAGTAGAGTGAATTTGAGTGAGCGTACCAAAACAATTTATGAACCATAGAATATGGGAAATTTTATTTTTATCATGTGGGAGGGCTGCTATCCTTGTATTTTCATAATCTGGTTTTGGTCCATTCAAGTTGGCCGCTTTTTTAATTGACAAGCTGGTTTGGTGGTTAGTTAATTGGTAGAACCAAAAACAAAATATATAATAGTCGGATGCACATTATAGTTTTTGGCACATCATATTTTACATTTGAAGGCATTACCTTTTAATATTTTTAATTTATTTGTATTTATATTTTTATATGTTAAATATAAAATTGATTTTAATTATCTCTTTGTTTTAATATTTTATTTAACTGAATTAACTTTTAATATTATCAAATTAAAATTAATGAATATTAAATTATTAAGTTTAAAATATAATATTCAAAAAGATAAATATTAATAGCATTTATTAGATTAAATTATTTTTAAAATATACTAAAAATTAGTTACATTTTTTTATTAAAGTAGAGCAAAGATAAATATAAAATTATTAAAAAATTGAATATTAACACTTTTGAAAGTAAAACAAATTAATCTAAAAATAAACTAAAAATTATTAATAATATTATTTAAATTATAATACATTAATATTAATATTTAAACTATAATGAATTTTGTATTTTTGTTTAAGATTTTTAAAATTAAATAAGATTAATATAATCTATTCTAAATTAGTTAAATATCTTTAAATATATTTTGTAATTCATTAGTTTTTTTAATTTATTAATTACTCTTTGAAAAATTCATTAAAAATTAAATAAAATTAATGTTATAGAAAATATTATAAATTTAATATACACAACTAATCCGTGCCTCACACAAGAATTCAAAATAGTTATTTAATATCTCTTCATACTATTATAAATTATAAATTTAATCTTTTAATGTTTCTTTTTGTACGAATTAAAGAAAGTGAACACCGGTCAATAAGCCACAACTTGGATTCTACTTTTCTTTTTCTAATATCTTAAATATAAACTTAACACAAAATATTAGAGGTGTAAAATTTTAAAAATGAATATTATATTTATTTGAACGATCTCATTATAAGTTCTTTATTATATCTAATGTTTTTTATACATTACCTATAACTACCCATAACCCCTCTCCAACCCATAAATAGTAGGATAATGCACTTCAACTCACTCACACTAACGTCCTCTTACATTGGCAACAATACGCATGCTAATCAAGTTAAGACTCAATCGACATTATATCTATACTATTAAAATGCTTGCGTTTTGTCATAAATTAATCTAACACCAACTTAATTAAGGTACAAATTCAATTAAAAATTATCTAGAAATTAAAGTTTAAAAACTTAATAAATATTATTACAATGATGTTTTATCTTTTCGTATTTTTATATAAATAATTTTTTAAAAACACTACTAAAATAACCAATAGTCCAAAGATTGAATTAGAGATTAGTGGAAATTTTAAGATAAGATCTTTACAATTCTGCTTATAATTTCGTCCAATGAGTATGTCTTTTTAATAATTAAGTTTTTATATAAAAAATTTACTTTCACTCACATCATAGGTGTGAAAAGTCGTTGGTTTGCTTTTATTTCAATTAATTGTTTTTCGTTTTTTTGTCCTAACCAAAAAAAAAATACAAGAAGATAGTTTTGGATGACAAAAGTGTTAGTATGACAATCATATGGGACATACAATCAAAGAAAGCTGTGTATGACAAATGTGTTTGTTCTTAGATAGTGAAAATTTTAAATGAGATTTTGGTTAAAATGATATAGTTGAAATTTTTAACACTATAGTTTTTAAGTTCAAATTTCACTATGCATAGACACTTTATACAAAAGATAAAGAAAAAATATATCTTCAAATTTATATTCATTATTTTATAAAAGATTGACTTTTATTCTTTTCTCAATAAAATTATTATCTTGTTAACTCGTGATATCAACTTAATTAAAGGTTTAAACTATAGTATAGATGTCATATATTCACATTACTATCGAAATTACATAAAAAAAAAAGAGTAAGTTGGCATAAATTTTATTGCAATCAGTAGAAAGTAATACACACCATTAAAACTGATACCAACTAAAATTTACATCAAAATAAAAATTAGAAATTATTGTTGTAATTTAGTATTGGAATAGGACATTCTGGCAAATATGAGGGGTACTAGTACAAAATTAACGTCCTTGATTGAAAGCCTGCGGAACTATTTTCCTTTAAATTGAATATAATTATATAATAATATTTTTAAAATTTTATTATTATTATGTAGTCTACCCAAAATATTTATAAAACTATTTTATTTTAATTAAATATATTTAAATTTATAATATTTTATAATATATTTTATATAATTTTACAAAATTAATGTAATATAAAATATTTAATATTTAAACATTTTATCTTGATTCGATGAACTAAGGATTTTTGAGTAATATTTTTTAACAAAAAAACTTGTTTATTTATAAAAAGTATTTTTATGGTATAATTAAATTAAAATTAAAATTTTACACCTATAATTGCACTAATCAAAATCGTATATCATATTACCTATAAAATAAATCATGAATTACAATATAAAAGTAAAAACTAGATGTGATGGTAAATTATAAATAAATCATGAATCACATAATTAAAATTAAAAATGGATAATGCCTTAATGGAATGTTTGGTCTGACCATTGAGTGGTAGGAATTTGTCAATATTCAACCTCTTTTTGCTTTTCAACTTGTTTCTACTTTTCCATCTATCTTTAATAAATCATCGGGGATCTAAATTTTATATATTTTTTAATACAGTATTTATATTTTTTTTTCAATTTAATATTTATATTTGATTAAAGTTATATATTTTAGTATTTAAATATAATGGTTTGACTTTTTAATGTTTAATTCAAGTTTTAAGGTTGATTCGGGAAAAGTTAATTGCTAATATTATTATATTTGAATTTTTAATGATTATGTTAATTGAATAAATATAGTTTTAATTTGAATTTGTTTAATTTTGCATTTGATTTGTCAAATATAGTCCAATAAATTTGATTTAATTTACGTTTTAAAGTTGATTCGATGAAAGTTAATTATAATTGTGAATTTTCATCGAAACAACCCTAAAATTCAATTAAACACTAAAAATTAATATTGTTACCCTTGAATACTAAAATATTTGTCAAACGTAAGTGCCAAATTAGACTAAAAAGAACACAAGTATAATATTACAAAAAAAAATGTCAAATTTAGGTACCAAATTTGGAATAAAACCATCATTAAATCATTACCTTTTTGTTGAATTTTGATGAAAAACTTACAAAAAAAAATTACCAAAATATTTATAATAGGAAAGGATAGTTGTGAATTTTTTTTTGGAAGGAAACCAAAAATGTTTGTCAGAAATTTTATAGGTTTTTAATTATATTTTTTTCTTTTTGACATTATGCCTAAAATTACTCATAGCCCTTTCCTAACCCATAAACAGGAGAATCATGTACTTCAGCACGCTTTCTTGGAAAATACCACACAAATATTCTACCATAGTAGGTATTCAAGAATCAATCCATAAAATTTTAACGAATTTAAAAGAAATTGTATTGAAAGGGAATTTGTATGGAACTCGTAACGCCTTTATTTGTGCCAAGGGTCCCAAATATGTAACTGCTCAAGACATCATCTTACCACCTTCCATGGAAATCGTTGATAATGCATAGCATATAGCCCGCCTAAACGAACTAATTGATTTGTGTATTAGATTACAAATCGAGAGAAATAGATGATACGATATAAGAACACCAAAGAACTTTTACGACGGAAGTTATCCTATAGATGATGTATTCATGCCTGTCGAAATGTGAATCATAGTATTCATTGTTATGGGAATGATAATGAAAAACAGGAGATACTTTTTCTAGAAGTATGGACAAATGGAAGTTTAACTCCGAAAAAAGCACTTTATGAAGCTTCTCACAATTTGATTGATTGATTTATTCATTTTCTACATGCGAAAGAAGAAAACTTACATTTAGAAAACAATCAACATGATGTTACTTTACATTTTTTTCCGTTTCATTATAGATTAGTTAAACTAACAAAAAAGGAAAAAAGAAATAGCATTGAAATATATTCTTATTGACTAATCAGAATTGCCTCTCAAGATCTATAATTGTCTCAAAAAGTCCAATATACATACATTATTGGACCTTTTGAATAACGGTCGAGAATACCTTACGAAAATTGAACACTTTTGCATAGAAGATGTAAAACAAATATTGGACATTCTAGAAAAGAAATAGAAAAAGAATTTTGAAATTGATTTACCAAAATTTTTAATCCAATGGATTTTGAACATTCAGCACAATCCATAGATTCGGGCCAGAATTGAATAAATGTATCTACGGAGAATTCACTTTGACTTTGAAGTGACTACTCCCTAGGTACACACATCATGATATATATTTTTAATTCATTCAAATTAAAAAAGACCTAAAGTTAGGGATTTATCAATCGGTAATGTTGCTCTAATACCCAACCAAAGGATTACAACAGTACCAATAAAAAAAACGATTGTCGCTATTGGACGACGAAATAGATTTTGAAATTTATTAACATTTTCCAAAAACAGTACTGTTAATAATCCCGCAGATATTAAAACCATTAAAAAAACATTCAATATCTTATTAAATACTGGACAAAGTATTTGAAATATAGGAAAGAAATACCATCACGAATTTTCTACCATAAATTATATAGTCCTAGACAATAGGACCCAAATTATGTATAATATAATTTATGCCTATAATAACAAAATGAGAGATGCGAGAGAATTGATTATTTCAAAATATCAATAAATGATTTTACCTAATACTCTAATTTGAAGTTATCAAATATATTATCATAATTTATAGAAATAAATTATTATTTGATAAGAATGCAGAAAATCACATATTTAGAATGTAACAATAAATAATGAAATGTATGCTTTTGTAAGTATAAGTCTCACAAAAATAGTAGGACAACAAATAAGTAAGTTTTAGTTATTACATACGTTATTTATTCATTGGCATAATTAACTTGATTTTTTTAACATTAATATCATTATAGGTTCTTATCATATATGTTTTTGTTGATACAATGCTAGAACTACCCATAACCCTTAAATAGAAGGATAATGTGTTTTAGTGCACTCGAACCCACGTCCTCTTACACCAATAACAATACTAATACCAACGACGTAATTAACTTTTAACATGAATATTTTTAATATATGTAACCAGCATTTATTTCACAATTAATTACTATTTTTAATTCATTTCAAACAAATGCCCAAATTTACCCAGATTTAAAGTTTAAACCATCAATGTAGATAATGTAGACACTGTGTTTAAGGCTTTAGGACATGAAAATATAATTTAAGTTTAACTAGGCTTACCTTCCACTATCATTACAAATAAGCTATTTACTCATAATGTGCCATCAATATACCACTATTTAAAATAATTCAAACATTACATTGTCATGTTTTCCTTCCATATCATATCAAACAAACACACACTTATATAACAAAACTACATAAATTTTAATAATTTCATACGTAACTTTAATTTAGTGTAATGATACACATAAAACTTTAATTATGGTTCAATTGTATACATAAAATATTAATTTTAATTCAATTGTATATATAAATAAATACATATAATTTTAATATTTCAAATATAAATTTTAAAAATATAATATTACACATTAAACCACTATAAATTTAATACATTTATTCAAGTCAATAATAAGCAAAATTATTCTAACAGAAAACGAAGAAAGAGAAATAATACTCCAAAATTTCAATGTGGAATTCTTTAGCAATTTAGGCTCCGTTTGTTTGCAGGAAAACATTTTCCAGAAAATGTTTTCCTGCTTTTCTAGTGTTTGTTTGACTAAAAACATTTTCCATTTGGAAAATATTTTTCAAGACACGGATAAAATGCTTTAAGTTTTTGGGAAAATGTCTTACGGATTTCATTTCCGTAAGACATTTTCCGATTCTTCCTCCATCCAGGTAAAAGTCTTCTTCTTCCCTTCTTCATTCATTTTCCTTCTTTTGTTCTCCATCTTCTACTCCATTGTATAAGTTCTCTTCTCAGGCTGCTATTTCATTTCTTCTCTTTCTCTCTTTCTCAGGCAAATCTCGTTCTTCTTCGTTGGGTATTGGCTAAGGTATAGCATAAAGCTCTTTTTTTTCTTCTTGTTCTTTACTTGTCCATATTTTTACCGATTTTATGTTTGAAATTTTATGCCTTTCTTTGTTTCTTTATTTTTAATTTTTTTCTGGGTTTGGGTAAATTCTATCGATTCAGGGTTTTGCATGTGCTTCTGTAATTGTGAAATTATACTTGTGCTATTACTGCTTTCAACCTTTGTTGCTAAAATACAACATCAAACATTGATATTGTGTTATACTAAAACAAAATCATTTCATAAGAAGCGGCGAGTAATTCTTTTCAATTCTAATAAAACAGTAAGACTGCCTTAGATTAGGATTTGTAATTGTTTGTGTGGATATGGCATTTTAGATCAATGTTTCTCTAACTCGTTATTTTCCTGAGTACCCCTGTCCATCATTTGCATCCCAAATATTCGGAAAGGGTATTGGTTATGAACTTATGGTTCTCCAAATATATGTTAAAACTTAGAAAATTAATCATATCCATGTTGGCACTTGGCACTCACACTTTAGCCCGAATAATATAGTTTTAGATAATTGAGATTATTATGTTCTTTTTGGTAATTAGACATGGTTTTTTTTTTATTTGATAGGCACAAGGAATGGAGTTCCATATTCATTTTTCTTCTAAAATTATACTTGTGCTATTACTGCTTTCAACCTTCGTTGCTAAAATGCAACATCAAACATTGATATTATGTTATACTAGGACTTTGACTGTCCAACTGGCCTTTGTTTACAATGATTGGACAGCCAGACAAGGTTGATAGTGTTAACAAAAAGCAAAAACATGAATATCAATTTATGAAATCTCAAATAACCAACATAGACACCATAATTGAAGCAATGTTTTGTTTTGGCTTCCTAACAAACTCGACCTCCCTTCACCCTCATGATTCGATGGTTGCAATTTCCCTTTGGCTTAAAAGAAGCCAAGCCAGTTCCTGCAATTTGCATTTTGTCACAGATCTCAGTAGATGTACAATTTTTTGATGTTATTTTATTCTATGCATAAAAGTTTGCAACTTTCTCCATTGCTTAATACCCAATTAATTCCCAGTTTTGTGCTAAAAGATTAAATTTTTCTTTTGATGGAGTTTTATGTTTCAAAGTGTACAAATTTCAAGAATCCCATTAGTTTTGTCTCTAAAATGTTTGTAATTTTTCATTTTTGATTGATCTGCTCTCAATCTTTATACTATTTGGATAAATTTTGAGTTTTAGTTAAGCTGTTTAAGGCCATTTATTTCTGGCTATGGTGTTTTTAAGCAGTATGTTTTTGTTTATATATATATATATGGTAGATATGTTTTTGTTTATTTTCTTTGTGGTGTGATTTAAGCAGCTGCAACTGTGCTAAGTTCGAATAAAGTAACCTTGAGCTTCATTCGGAGATGTAGACTCCCTTTGGCCCTTTAAATTATAGGAGTAGGAGTAGGAACCATTGCCAACAAGTACAAACTAGTAACTTTGGTTACTTGAGCAGCTAGGACTAGTAGAGCCTCTTGATTGTATAGACTAGTAGAGGAATTCTTGAATAATTAGCTTGCATATTTGACGTGGTTTTATAATGTTTTAGTTGCATCTTTTTTTAGGATGATTCTTGAGATAAGTTGATGTTTTTTACTGAACTTTTTTGGTTTAAAATATACAACGTGATTTGTGGTTTCAAATTCATTTAATCCATTGATGTAAGAGTAATTACTAGATTTGATCATTTGATGCTTGAGATTCGACTTTTTCTATTATTTCTTCTTCTTTTTTCTTTTCTGAACTAACAAAAAGTTAATCTAATGTTTCAATTTTCTATATTTTTGTATTCAATTCACCCAACTATTTTCTTAAAGTTGAGCTCAACTAAAATTAAAATGAAGAAAATACCCCAAGTACTATGATAGTAATAATTACTAATGTTAACAAAATACCCCAAGTTTAGCTAAAAGTGGAGATTCAGATGAGGTTTTGGTTCATTTTTTATATGCTCTTGCTGCGTTTTATAATATTTTAGTAAAGTTTGTGTGTGTTTCTATTAAAGATTTCATTTTCAAGCTGCTCTATGTTGACTTGGGGTTCTTTTTCTTTTGGCAATCAAGTTAAAGAAGTATTAATAAACCAGAAACAACAAAATGTTACTATTGGATCAAGAACTACAATATAAAGCCTTTGTAGAGAAGAAGAATATGCCTACTTTGCAACTGCTCAAATTGTATTATAGTTAGTTGAGTAAATAAATTACCACATAACTTTAGAAGGGTGAAGACTGTAGCAGCAGCACAGAAGACCATTGAAATTGCTACCCAAAAGTGATACAAATTGAAATAAGAGCTAATTAACAGTTAATTCTATAAAAACCTGACAGGCTTACTTCCCAATAACAGTAAATATTTTATTACAAGAACCAAGTTTCTCAAAGGCTAGAACACCGAAAATATTCCTATACATTTTCAAATAAACACTTATCTTCTATTGCACCGAATTGAGCTATTAATATTATTTTTGTTTAATTACCCTTTTTTTTTGTAGAAAAAGCACTAAAAACTGTTGGAAGAATAAGGGATTAATTCAAAAATATGGTACTTTATGAGCTTAACTAGAAACAGAGAATAATTTAAG
The DNA here is from genome assembly GCF_025698485.1 of Gossypium arboreum. Classification (NCBI taxonomy): domain Eukaryota; kingdom Viridiplantae; phylum Streptophyta; class Magnoliopsida; order Malvales; family Malvaceae; genus Gossypium; species Gossypium arboreum. The sequence continues at coordinate 9,141,458 of NC_069081.1, forward strand.
GGATTGATTAGACAAAGTACTTTAAGAGCTTAATCGAATACAATATATGATAAAGGCTTATGTAGGATATTTAGAAAAAAACAAGGGCCCTTTTTAGCATTTTAGCCTTTCTTAAAATGCTCAAGATGCTTTAACTCTTTCTATTAAAAAATACAATAAAATCTCCACACATCAAAGGAACCATATGTCTTAATTCTTTCTTTGCCAATATGAGAAAAACAATAACAGCAAAGGCACTAAAGTATTACAAGCTCCAATCTTTTACTAGTTCATATACTCATGAGGAACCTTTTATAATTTTTTTATAATTCTAAATTTTCTATAACATTTTTTAATAAATTTTGTTTATGATTTTTAAAAATAAATTTTAAATTTTAAAATGGCTTAATTAATTTTGTTCTATTGGGTGCTATAGTTTGTTATGAATATGTCTTCAATTATGCCTTTTTATTATTATTTAAGTTGGGGTTGGTTACTTAACTCCATTCCCTTTAGTCATGGTAACTTTAGTCATTGTTTGAGAAACTTTCATATATGTATGTATGCACTTTAGTCATGGTAACTTTAGTCATATATGTGATATTATGAAAAGTTTGCATCTTTTTTGTAGTGATCAAATATTTGTGTGGCATTATTTTGTGTAGATGGATCGTAATCAAGATCAAAATGCAATTGTCAGAGTCGTAGCTTCAGTTTTAGCTTTTGGGGCTCTCTGGATTAAAAAATTAAAAACTAGGAAGGAAATTGCTTCTCACCCTCGTGTGAATCAAGATTATGAAAGAGAAAATTATATTAATAGTATTTTATATAGTGGTGACCAGCATTGTATTGATGTGATAAGGATGAGACCGATAGCCTTTTTTAATTTGTGTGATATTCTTAGTATAATTTGTTACAATCAACTAAATCGGTGAATATTAGGGAGCAAGTAGTTATATTTTTACATATAATTGGTCATAATGTAAGGTTTCGAGCGATTGGATCTAGATTTTATAGATCAATTGAGATAATTCACTGTTACTTTAGGGTTGTATTGAGAGCTATTTTGAAATTGTATAAGCTAGTTATTAGATTACCTGATGAGTCAACTCCTAATGAAATTAGAAACAATCCAAGGTTTTATCCTTATTTTAAAGATTGTATTGGAGCATTAGATGGAACTCATGTTCGTGCATCTGTTCCACTTAGCATTCAAGGAAGATTTCGTAGCCGTAAAGGGGGACGACACAAAATGTATTGGCTACCATTACATTTGATTTGAAATTTTCCTATGTTCTAGCTGGTTGGGAAGGTAGTGCACATGATTCTCGTATTTTAAGTGATGCACTTTCATGCCCAAGAGGATTAAGAATTCCGGAAGGTAAGAATTATAAATCATTAAATACCAAATATTTTTCGTAAGCTCGTAATTTATTAGTAATAATTATGTTTTATAAAATTGTAGGTAAATTTTATCTTGCTGATGCTGGATATGGCATCTGAAATGGATATATTACCCCATATCGTGGTGTCCGATATCATTTAAAAGAGTTTAGTGCTCAGGGGCCTGAAAATACAAAGGAACTCTTTAATCTTCGTCATTCATCATTGCGAATCACTATTGAACGTGTTTTTGGAATTTTGAATAAACTTTTTCGTATATTAGATGCTGAACCATTTTGGAGTTTTCAAACTCAAGTAGATATATTTTTGGCTTGTTGTATCATTCATAATCATATAATGGGAGTTGATCCTAGTGATTTACTTAATCAAGGATTATACGAGGAGCCTGAATCTGATTTGATAATACCAACTCTTATGGAGTGAGAAGAAAGAGAAAAAGCAAGAGAATGGTCTGCTAAGAGAGATGAAATTGCACAAACTATGTAGACTGATTATATGGCTAGAAATATTAGGTAGGTTTAGGACTTAGGGCTATTGTTTCTATGTTATGTATGTTTTAGTATTAAAATTTTATTTTATTTTTGTTAATGTTGGTTGGATAATGATATTGAAATTTTAGTTTGTTGGATTTTGAAATTATCATGTCTTAAATTTGTTAGATATTGAATTTATTATGTTTAACCTCATTGGATATTGAAATGATTGACAATGAAAATTATTAATGTAGAATGGGTAAGGCAACAAAGAAAGGACCTCCAAGCAATTCAGGTGGACAAAACCAATAAAACATCTTTTTCTTGAAATTCAAGCAAAGGATGCCCAGAAAGGAAATAAGCCTTCTAACACTTTCAAAGCAGTTTCTATTAATCGAGTTGTCGAAGCTATTTCTGAAAGATTTCAAGTCCAATGTGATGCGAAGCATGTGGAAAATCATTTTAGGACTGTAAAAAATCAATGGCAGGTTATATGTACAATTCGGGGTGAAAGTGGTTTTGGATGGGATGATAACATAAAAATGATCACATGTGATAGAGCGACATATGATGCAGCAGTGATGGTAATATATGCATATATATGTTAAGTATATTTCAATTGTTTTTTACTTGTTATTCTAATTGTGTATAATATCCAACAGGCACACAAGAAGTATGAACCATTTTTGAATAAAAGCATTGATCATTATGATGAAATGGTTTTGGTTGTTGGCAAAGATATGACAATAGGGAGTTTTGCCAGAACATTTGTTGACATAAATTTGGATGATGGTAACCAAAACTTAATGCCTATAGATTGCGACAATGAAGAGACTGAAGAGGTAAGAACAACAGTATCTTCATCTGGCACATCCAAACGTAAAAGAAAAAATGCTCAAGAAAGTGTCGTTGATGAACAAATTAAATTTGCGGGTGAACAACTTGGCAAGATTGCTAATGCTTTGGAACAATTTACTGCGGATAAAACACCACATCTTTACGAAGAAGTGATGTCGATGGAGGTAAAAGGATTTGATGATGACTTCCTATGTTCTGTGTTTGATTATCTAGTGAGTCGTGAATCTGAGGCCAAAGTTTTTTTAGTTAAAAGTAAGAAGCATAGAAAAATTTGGCTTCAAAAATTTTCTCAAGGTTGAAGATATTGATACTTTTAATGTGGTGTAATATTAGTTATGCACTTGGATAATATTGTTATTATCATGTGGTGTACTACTAATTATGCATTTGGATAATATTATTAATTTCTAATATTAATTGTAGTTTGGAAGCTAATTTATAATTATTCAATCCTTGTTTTATTTTTTATAACACAATTAGAAATAATTTATTTGACTTTCGTTGTTTTTAATTTATTATATATTTAATTTGATTTATTTATTTATAAATAAATCATTGCAATATATGTAAAAACAATTTAAAATATAAATTTATTAATATACGTAAAAACAACTTTTTCGGAGAATATTTTCAGGAAATCTGCCAAACAATAGAAAATATTTTACACAGATTCATCCTAACACCAGAAAAGTAAATCATTTCCAGAAAAGTAAATCATTTTCCAGAAATCATTTTTCGAAAAATATTTTACTAGCAAACAAACGGAACAGACTAATTCAAGATTTTATCTGTAATTTTAAGGTTTAGTAAAATATTAATAAAAATGGGGGAGTACATGTAGGCGTTCAGTCCAACTATAGAAAACAAAATTAACAACCACTTTACTTAATTTCATATTATTCCACAAGTCATTTTTCAACTTTGAATTATATATATTTTATTCTAGCCCTTAAATTCATCCAGAGATTACACTTATAAATTCGAGAATTTATAATTTTCCTCATTTTAAGAAATTTTATCCTCAAAATTTAAGAATGTGCCTTTTCGAAATAATTAGAGATATTATTGTCTCATCGTTTTTTCACTTTCTTCTACTCTATGGTTTCTCCATAGTATTTTGACCAATAAAATGTGCTTGTTCCTTAATTCTTTTACTTCTTGAGCTAATATTACCATTGACTTTTTTTATATGCCTTTTCGAAATAATTAGAAATATTATTGTCTCATCGTTTTTTCACTTTCTTCTATTCTATGGTTTCTCCATAGTATTTTGACCAATGAAATGTGCTTGCTCCTTAATTCTTTTACTTCTTGAACTAATATTACCATTGACTTTTTTTATATGTCAAATCTAGTTATAAATCAATTGACGTTATTGATATAAAATGTGAAGCTAAATTGTAAGCAACCGACTCACACATTCAAGGATTTTATATGGACCAATAAACTTAAGGCTTATTTATTAATTTATTTTTACTAAATTTGAGAATCTTTCATGAAAAAACTTTGAAAAATACTCTCTCTTTATTCATATTCAATGTCTCTTCTTTTCAAATTAGTATATGACTTCTATCTATCAATAATTGTCTACTCTATCTACTTAATCAATTCAAGTCTCACTAATTTATTTTCATCTATTTATGTTTACCAAAAGGAAGTTTTCCGCATCTATAACTATTATTATAAAATATGCGCATCTATAACTTTATCGATCCATAAATTGATATTGAAATGTCACATTAATAATTAATTAAATTTTAAAATTTATTTAAAATATTAAAATGTGACATCAATAATAAAATTTATTTAAAATTAAAATTATTAAAAGGTATAAAATACATTTTTTAATTATGTTTAATTTTTAAAAATTGATGAATTGCTAAATGTGAACAAAATTAACGTGGTTTCAGAAACAAGATAAATTTAACAATTAAAGTAAAGAAATGAGTAAAATGATTTTTTTATATAAAATTGAAAGCTGAAATAATTCATCATACTTACCAAACAATATCTTTGGGGAAGCGAGATCCAAAGCTTCATTAATATCTGAGCACTGAGCAGAGAGATTCTGTTTGTTTTAATTTATTTTATATACGTTTCATTTTTTAAAAAAAAATTATCTGTATAGGCAGACTGCAATACTTCTCCAATCGAAAACATGAGTTCTACTTAAGAGATTAAATTTCTATACTTTATTTTTAGAAAATAACATTTAATTTAATAAATTGAAAATATTAGTAAAGGAATAAACAACTCATTTAAAAACAAAAATTAAATACATTTATTTGAGCAGATAGAAAATAATAGCAAACACTTGTCGTAGATGGTGAATGACGAGTTCCATCAACACAACAAAGGTTTGAGCCTCAACATTGATAGAATATTATAATACATTGACAATTGGTTTTGTCACAACTCAAGCACTACATATCTGGAGTGATTTTAAGCACTTAATATAATAAGTAAATCAACCACAGATGGTCCAAAGCGAAGAGCAAAAATTGACAAAAAAATCGAGCATTCATCAAACTAGAGAGGGCAACAACAAAATCATCCCTAAAATCACTTGTAAAACTAAGATTACATGCATAAGCAAGTCTAAAAAAGGTACTACAAGAGCTTATAAAAACTTTTAAGACTGAAGACTTATTAAGTAATGAAAAAACAAACAAAAAAACATGTAAAACTTAAGACAATACGAGTCCAAATCGACATGTAAATTCATTTATTATTCTAAAATACTCTCAAAACAGAAATAAATTAAGAAGTTGACGAATGGCCACCCACTTTCCAAGAAAAACTACTAGCGGCCAGTAGAGTTTTAGTGAAGGACAAGTATCATTATCTCCATCACAACTTGTGAAGACAACAAAGATACCTATAAAATAGATTTGCAAACTGAAAAGAGAGAAGACGTGTGTAGTGAATAAGAAGAAGAAAGAAGACAAATGTTGATGGGAGAGGAAAAACGTAGGCGATAGCCAACCTGAAAACTGACATCACAGCTGAGCAAAACAAAATTTAAGAAGCAAACAATTTGGTGAAAAAAAATAGCTCTTTAAATGCAATATTTAAACACAATATAAAATAATTAAAAATGGATGAATTATAAATCATACAAATAAAAAATTTGATTATTATCAAAATATTTAATAATATATTATTTAATTTTTCAACTGCTTTAATATAAATTTTAATATGTGACATGTATATCAATTATTTAAATAGCATTTAAAAATAAAATCATAAAATTGAAAATAAAAATTAAAAATCAATAAACTATTCTAAGTTGAGTAGAAATATTAAACTTATTCATCAATAATCAATAACATAATATAAAAACTTTCCTTGTAGTTGATATCAATCCTAAATCAACTTGTAAATTATAAATTACAAAAAAACAAAACAATATTATAAATTGCTACTAATAAAAATACTAATAATTAAATCTATATAATTAATTCTTTATTTGTAAAATTATAAATACAATTTCCATTTTACGAAATCAATTTTAAATCATTACTAGTTTTAAATGGTTTAATAAATATCATTCATTCACTTTCTATTACTGTTATCAAATATATATTTTTACAATTTTTTATATATAGATAAAAATAAATTTAAATGTTACATTTAGTAATATTATCATAATGTGGAGTATGCCTCGCATTTCGGTTAAATTTAGGCACAACCAGAAAGCAACGTTGCATCGACACGAAAGGAGACGTTACTACATGTCATGCAAATTTTTTAGTTTTCTTCTCTTAGTTAAACTTTGAGTATTTGTTTCATTGAACTCTAATCATTGTAGATTTTTTAATTTATTATAATTTTTCAAATAAAATACTTCATCAATTAATGTCTTGAAAATATTATAATTTTTCAAATTACTTTTGAAAATAATAATTTAAGTTAAACAATAGCTTTACATATATAAAATGGATACCTTGAATATCAATTATTATTATTATGGTTAATTCAAATTTTAGTATCAAATTTAAATATCTAAAACATTTGAATTAAAGTCAAAATGAATTTTAATAACTCGTATCATTATATATCAAAATCTAACAATAAACAAATATTCAAATTGTAATAATCATACAATTTGGAAAAAAAAAATAACAAACACTTGTCATAGGCTGTGAAGAATAAGTTCAATCAACACAACAAAAACTTCAACCTCAATATCAATAGAACATTATGACACGATGATATTTAGTTTTATCACAACTCAAGCATGACATATTAGGAGTCAACAATTAATATGATAAGGAAATCAACCCTAGATGGTCTAAAGCGACGGATAAAAATCAACAAAAGAACCGAGTATCCACCAAACAGAAGAAGACGACGACAAAACTATCCCTAAAATCACTTACAAAAGTAAGACTACGTGCGTAAGTAAGACTGAAAAATGTGCTACAAGAGTAGGCAAAAACTTCTAAAAGTGAAGACTTATTAAACAATGAAAAAAACAAAAAAAAATATAAAAGTTAAGACAACATGGGTCCAAATTGACTTGTAAAATAATTTATTATTCTAAAATACTCTCAAAACAAAAATAGATTAAGAGCTAAAGAGGAGCTACCCACTTTCCAAGAGAAAATGTTAGTGGTCAGTGGAGTTTCAGTGATGATAAACACCATCATCTATCCATCACAATTTGTGAAGACAACAAATATATCAACAAAATATATCTATAAACTGAAAATAGAGTGTTGGTGGGAGGAAGAAAAAGGCAAGCGGTAACCCACTTAAAGGTTAGTAGCCTGACACCACCGTGAAGCAAAACAATAAAGAAAAATCAAACAGCTTAGAGAAAAAAGAGAAGAGAAAAATTGATAGAGTTTCAAATGGTTTATAACTTTTATTATCCACTTAATGAGTATATAAATTTCTATAATAAAAGTATATGTTGTCTTGGTGTTTTCTTATTTATAAATTACTTTAGATAAAATTATAGTTATGATTTTTACTATGGTAAATTTGGAATTTAATTTTAAATTTTAATTTGACATAATTTAATCTCTATTTTTATAATATTATTGGTTAGTACAAATGATTAACACACTTAATTATTTCAATTAAAATATTTATATGAATATTTCTTAAAACCACAAATTTTAACTTACCATGTTGATTTTTTTTGGTTAAAATAGTGTTTTAAGAGAAGTTCATGTTAATTTTTAATTAAAATAGTTATTGATATTAATTATTTAGAAACACAAATATTTTATCCATGGCTTTCTAAGTTTCTTTCTTTCTCTCTAAATTTTTTTTGAGACGGAGTTGGATACATGAGTTAAAATTATAGAGTCATAATAAAGTATGCACTGTGCTTGCCATATATGGACTCTGCACATCAGAAATGTTAAAACTCTAATTAAAATATGCCAATACTATTGAGAATTGCAGAAGTTTCTTGAAGTAAGTATTTGTAGCTAAAAGATAGTGCATGTTTAAATGACCAAGAGGAATGGTCTATATTTTTGGCATAGCATACCTGCTACAAGTTCTTATTTCTTAAATTTTGTCTAAGATCCTCACATGTGTTATCAGAGCCAAGTTGCTCAAAAAACTCATGCATTTCATCTCCTTTAAAAGGAACAATTTAGAGAGAAGTTTTTCCAGTTATGTTTGATAAAATGTTGTCACGACTTTATACCTCTTTAACTTCTCTTTCAATGCCTAGTATTCCTTTAAAGTTTCATTCTGCAAAAAAGGTTTTTTTCTTTGTATGAAATAGACTATCTTAAAGAGGAAAATAAGATTCAACTTGCAAATCTTCCTATTGTAAATCCTTATTCTGCTTATAAAAAGTCCCCCTTTTTCTACCATTAAGTCTATAAAGACTTTGATCCACAATTCTTCGAAGCAAGTAAAAGAATATATTCAAGCATCATGGTTTGATAGCTATCATATTTCCGCCTTATCTTCTGAACAATTTGTTACCCTTAAAATTCCGTCAGAATTTCCTAGAGAATGGTTACAAGCAGGTTACTCTCATATCCATTTTGGAGCAGTTCGACTTGCACTAAATTACCATGGTACAGAAGGCAAACCTATAGTAGCAAGAATTGCTTAGTTGGAGTCCAGGTATTTGGAATATCAGCATACTTGTATTACAACTATTGAAGCCACCCTAAATTCTGGCCTTGTTATGGTTACTCTTTTCCTAAATTTCACGATGGCATTAGCACATCCAAATTTGCTTGAAGCTCTCAAAGTTCAGATCTAGATCATTGGAACACCTCAAGTACCATCTGCAATAGTTGTAACCCTGCACTATCAGACTGTTTACAGAGTCCAGGATCATGCTTTCAACCTATCAAGACATGGAACAGGAGATTCTCTACTTAACTCTGTTAACACAAATGACCAACCTCATTGTGTTTATGTTCCTAGACAGATCCCCAAGAAAGAACTTATTAGACTTCTCTTAGAAAAATGGGTTACTAACTATGAACAACTTCATAAGTATAGTCAATCCATTAGTCTACCAAAAGTCAGATTACATCCAAGGAAGATGGAACTACAGAAATAAAGTTTGATCATGGCCATCTTCATAGTCCTAAAGGTATTTCAATCTTTCCCACACAATTTACGATGCAACCAATTGGAAGTCTAGTGGCAGATCATAATGAAAAAGACCCTGAATGTTGCTGTGCCCTTTGTGATCCCGGTCCATAACGAAACATTATACAAAGTTTCTCTGCTGATGGAAAACCTTTGTATATTTTTAAAGATGAAAATACTGGACATTGTCCGTGGGATCTACATTGTTCATATGAATTATGTACTGAAGATGGATTTAGTGCATAGATTGATGGTATGGACAATTCCATCTCAAAACCAGGAAAAAAAGAAGACCAAAAGGTCCACCCAGTTAGAATTTTACAATAGACGGATGGAGGGAGATCCAAACATCGGACCACTTGGTGAGGATAATGGTAAATTTATTTACCTTGTAGATTATTTAGTTAATCTACCATCACCAATTCAAAAGGTTTCTCCAGAACCTTACAAACCCCCTCATCAAAATCAAAAACCACTTAAATCATAAAATACCAATCTTCAAAGGAAACTAAAACCATTTTCTCAGCCATGTTACAAAAGGATCAACAAATGGGTTTAGAAAAATCCTTTGTCTGAACAAAAAATAACTCCTGCTGTATGTATGTTGCAACCTTCTGAAAAAAAATCATATGACAAGGATTTTCCTCCTCTTGATGAATATACTGAGAAAAATTACACTTATGCACAAAACATTCCCTAAAAAATCCAGACAAATATTTCTGCTGCGCCTACAAAGATAAATGCAGCAAAAGCCACTCTCAACTGGCAAACTGAGAATACTTTAGCTTAGAATCATGCCTTGAAAAGGATTGATTCAAAAATTTTAGCTATTGAATACGAATATGGTGAAAGATCTAATCAATCTATTACAAAAAAGATTATATGTTGTGGCAAAAGAACCAGTCGCACCAGGTCAAGATTTCTTTTCTCATTTGGTACAAATAGAAAAAAAAATTTAGAATCTCAAAGAACAAATCAAGACACTCTAGGAAACTGGAAAAATTCCAACGCCATCTCCAAAATCAAAAACAGTTTAACTATTTCCTTCAATTCGACAAAAGAATCCTCTTCCAACTGAAGGAGTTCGTATTTTCTTCCCAAAATTTCCAGAAAGAACCAGACCAAACACTTATGAAGTATTTCTGGAAATTAAAAGAAGATAAGCTGAAAAGAAAAAGAAAAAAAATCAAACACAAAAGGCCAATTGTTGATAATTCACCTCCAAAGTCACCTTCTCCAAAATAAGCTTCTAAGTCTCTGATGATACAAAAAAATCAAAATCCTTTGACAAAGTTCTTAAAGGATTATAAAAAATCTGTGATTCTAAATATTTCAGCTTTACAGCTTCAAGAACAACAATCAGATACTGATACTGATTGGTCAGATTCTAGCTCATCATCAGAACCATTATCAGAAATTTAATCTGAAGAAGAAAACCTTTCAAAGGTTTTACAAACTCATCCAAAAGTAGAACAATCAAATGATGAAGAATTTCTAGAAGCACCAGGATCATCTTCATCACAACAACATTCTATAGCAAAAACTTCTATTAGAAGAATCACTTTTACCCTTGACGATAGACAGAATTCAAGAATTTTATTCTTAGCTTGAAACTCACAAGCTTACTGAAGAAAGTAATTACAATATACTCATGGAGTTTGTATCCAAATTTACTATAATGTTGTGAGATTGGTGGAATTATATCAGTCAACAAGATCAAATGCAATTCTTGGTTCTTCAAAATCTTGCCCAACCAATCCGAATTATTCATCATCACTTTGTGGGCAATCTAGATGATCTCTTAACCCTTAAAAGAAAAGAATTTTACAAAAAAAAAATATTGTTCATACAGTGAAAAAGATTTGGCAAAGCACTTTAAAATAATGACAAAATTATTTTTCTTTAGGGCTAAATTCAAATTTGAAGCCACTAATTCTCTCCTTTCTTCCACATTCTCTTCAAGTTGCAATTAATCAAGCTCTTCATCGACAAAATAGAGACATTTTCCAATTAACAGTTGGAGAAATCCAACAAAAATTTTTTCTTGCTTTAGAGGACATTTGCAACAGAAGGAAAATATTCAAAGATTATCTCCATGGTGATAAGAGAATTGATCGAGCATGTGATAAATCTTATCTAAAGTACAAATACTCCAAAGACAAGCTTTGTGATTGTTTTTCTAAGAAGAATAAACATTTGAAAAGATATTCTTTTTCAAACAGTCTCTTCAAGATGGAAAAGGAAAAAGAAGCTACAATGGAGATATCTTAGAAAGAAGCGAAAATCAACAGCAAAGTCTGACCAAGCTATACCTGCAACCAAAAAGGACATTTTTCAAAAGACTGTTCTAAGAGCAAGAAGAAAGCAAAAAAGATTACATAGATGATCCAACAATCAGGAATAAAGATTCAAAAAGAAGATGATATAGAGTCCGTTTGTTCTATTAAAGATGAACCTTCAGACAAGACTATTTGTGCTATTCCTGTTCATTCTGATGAAATCTCAGATTCGGAATCAGATTACTCATATGTTCATATGCTGCAAGCCCAAGTTCAGAAAGATCATAGCAGCATTATACCTATTCCTCATATTCCTGTGAAGATCTATTTAGACAAATATAGTAAACCAATTACCATAATTGCCTTTATAGATACTGGAGCAGCTGAAACAATCATGAATCCAGATGTGTTACCCCCAAATTGGTGGAAGCCACATGTTAGGTACTTTAATTCTACTACAAATCATCCTTTTGCTACTTATTTGATTAGTAAACCTATCACTATTCAGTTCTTTCCAAGATGTAGTATTAGAACTACAGTATTAGGTTCAAAAGTCCCAAGAAAAATATTGTAATAGGTTTTGAACTCTACACAAAAGCCCAATATTTGAGAATCCTTCTTGATGGAGTTCGTTTAAAAAATCTATTTCAACCCTTTGTCTCTACACCCAAGCTTTTTTCTATCCAGTCGAAAAAAATCCTCCAAACCATCCAAGAGCTAAAAGAAAAATCTTGTGCAGATTCTCATTTAGAATTTCTATTCAAATATCCAAACCCTTTATGGAAAAAATCTAAATTTTTTATTACCCTTCCGTTCAAAAAGAATGAAGACATTAACCCTACAAAAGCTAGTCATATGGGAATGAATCTAGGCCATTTATTATTAGCAGAACAAGAATGCAAAGAACTCCAACAACAAGATCTGATTAAACCATCAAATTCCCAATGGGCATGTGAAGCTTTTTATGTGAACAAGATATCAGAACAGATAGGTAGAAAATTAAGACTGGTTACCAATTACCATCCTCTTAATTATTTCCTTCAAGATGACAAGTTTCCATTGCCAAATAGAAATTCTCTTTTTTTTTTAGCCTGGCTAAAGCAAGAATATTTTCCAAGTTTGATCTCAAGAAAGGATTTTGGCAATTAGGAATTCACCCTGATGACAGAGCCAAAATGAGGTTTTGCATTCCTAACAAACATTTTCAGTGGAAAGTTATGCCATTTGGATTAAAGGCCGCTCATTCACTGTTCCAGAAAGCAATGATAAAGATTTTCCAACCTCTTATGGAAAATGCTTTGATCTATATTGATAACATTCTGCTCTGTAGCCCAAAAGAAGGATCTCATGCTTGGCTCTTAGAAGAATTCAAATCCCTTATTTTCAAATATGGGATAATGCTTTCAGAAAAGAAGATGCAAATAAATAAATCAGAAATCAAATTTCTAGTAATGAAGCTGAGAGATGGACAGTACTATCTGGAACCTCATATTTCACAAGAACTTCTTAAGTTTCCAGATGAAAACCTGTCTAAAAAACAGGTACAACAATTCTTAGGGATTGTTAATTATCTTTAAGACTTTATTTCTAAGGTTTCTAAGTATATTAACCCTCTAAGAAAGATGCTTAAGAAATAGCCTCCTACATGGTCATCTTCTTAAAAGAGAGTAGTACAAAAGCTGAAGGAAATGCTACAAGATTTGCCTCCACTTCAAATTCCCTCTGATGGAAAAAGAATTTTACAGACAGATGCCAATGATAAATACTAGAGTGCAATATTACTTCAAAAAAAAGAAGGCAAAAGACATCTTTGTGGACTCAAAAGTGGAAGATTTTCAGAAGCAGAAATCCATTATCATTCCACTTTCAAAGAGATTCTGGCAGTCAAAAAAGGTATTTCAAAGTTTTAATTTCATCTTGCAGAATACAATTTTCTTGTTGAAATGGATATGTCCTCCTTCCCTTAAGTGTTCAAATTCAAACATAAGACAGTCCCATATCTTCAGCTTCTTAGGTGGGCTAAATGGTTTTCAAAATTCTCTTTTGATACTAAACATATCAAAGGAAATGAAAACATTCTTGCTGATTTCCTTTCCAGGCCCAAGAAAGAAATTTTTGTATACAAAAAAACTTTTTGGCCCAGACCTATAATAATGTATAGGCCAGGCTCTTCGTCCTTAACCTTTCACACCTCCTATCTTGTTGCTCCGAACCTCAACCCAGAATTCCCGCCAGAAATTATGAATCTTGTTCATTAAAAAACCTTTTACTAAAAGACCAAAGAAATGATGTTTGAATATCAGATTCAGGTCTTTAAAAATTTTGGAGGATTTATTCTCAAGCCATGGGGTGTTCATCCAGATTATCCATTTATACACCCAATTAAGTTTGAATTTGTTGAACAACCAGAAGAACTAAAATGGTTCTTATGGTACCTCATACATCTGCACCATATTGCCATACAGTTCCTTGTTCCTAATCTCCTTTACTATCTAACAAAAGCTGTTAGGGGAAATATTGAACCTTAACATCAGAAGTTTTTCACCTTTTTAAGCTGGTTTCATCATTTACTACAATGGCTAAACATGATAAATCAATCTTATCATGAAAAGTCAGGACTTTATATGATAATTATCTTTTACAAGCCCAAGTATTTCATGCAATGTGGAAAATCAACTCAGTTAGGATCTTTTCCTACTTCTTGGATACACAAGGTTTTTCCTGATGGTATCAAAAATTCTGATTTTCATTATAAAGAAATCCAAAAGTTCTTTTACTAGCTTAACAAAGTCATCCCATTTGAAGTATGGCCACTTCCAGATGTTACTGCTCCATGGGATACTTGGCCAGTTCAATATAAACCTTATCACAAATAAATTTTGAAGGCAATCCAAGAATACTATTAGAATATTCCAGATCCATTAGAATGGTCACAAGACTATCCTTGGTACTGCAGTTAAATCAATATCAACAAGATAAGGATCTAAGAAGATAAGTCTGAAGAAGAGGATATGTGTAAAGATGATTACAATGAAAGCTCTCTTGAAAATGCACAATTTCCTCATTCCAATGCCAATAGCTAAAGCACTCTGAAAGAATCCCATGCTTTTGCTTTTCCTTATATCAAGAAAATGTACTATTAGGAATCTTTACTGTTGAATGTGTCATGTAATATTAGAAATCTTCACTATTGTTTGTGTTCTTATGTCTGCTTTTACTTTAATAATTATGTATTGGCACTGTAGTTAATTTGGTTATTTTTCATCTCCTTCATCTATAAAATGGGATGTTTTCTATCTTGTAAGATCATCAAGTCTTTTATCTAATAAAATATCAGTGTGTTTTATCCATGGCTTTCTAAGTTTCTTCTTTCTTTCTCTCTAAATTTTCTTTTAGACTGAGATGAATACATGAGTTAAAATTATAGAGTTGTAAACAAGTATGCTCTGTGCTTGCTATATATGGATCCTACACATCAAAAATGTTAAAACTCTGATCAAAAGATGCCAATATTATTAAGAATTGCAAAAATTTCTTGAAGTAAATATTTGTAACTAAAAGGTAGTGCCTGTTTAAATGATCAAGAGGAATGGTCTATATTTTTGACATAGCATACTTGCTATAAATTCTTATTTCTTGAATTCCGTTTAAGATTCTCACATGTGTTGACTGAACACAATAAAAATATTAAAACCATATCTTAAAATAATAAAATAAAGGACAGGTGTCGCTATCTCCTACCATGGGGATTGTTGTAGAATAAGACAAGAAGTTGGAAATTGGGTACAGTATAAGATTATGTCAGCCTCATATGTCGCATCAAAAATGTTGCGTATTGAGCAGTGTGGATACAATAATTCATATTTGAAAATGGTCAAAATGGTGGGAAGATCAGCATGGTGGCAAACTGTGGTCCCAGGCTGTGGAGTTTGAGTCAAAAGATTCTGCCTACATTAATTTCATTTTATATGCCTATCAAAAGTGGGGTGTTTTGACTTTAGATTTAATTATTTTATTGAAATACGTATATTCCAAACTTACTTTCTAAACCTAATTCAACACCTATTCATTGGACCATCTAATCACCACTAAATTTTGTCATTTATTGGGAGAAAAAGTATTATTTGGTTAGTTTAATAATAGCTTTAAGAAATGTTTTTAAAAGTATATTAAAAAGTGATTTTAAAAATATTTTTGAAAAGTTTAGATTAAGTGTTTAATATTATTGTTAAAAATATATTTTTAAAAATAAAATATTTATTTTAGGCATAATGTTATAAAGTAATAAATAAATATTTAAATAATATTCAAATTAGTTAATATTATAATATTTTAATAATACTATAAAATATTTTATTATAATTTATTGTTAATATTTTAATATATAAAATAAATTTTAAATATTTTTAAATAATTAACCAGAGAAAAAAAGTACTTTGTGTTGGAGATGTGAAAACTTAATTAAGCTATAAAAAGTGTTTTAAGGAGAAAAAGTTAAAATTTTAATTTTTCCATTCAAAGAAAAGTGCTTTTAAAAATAAAAACTTCCTTCAAAAATTACTTGTTTAACATTCCTTTTGCTTCAAATGTGCTTTTTATATAAAAATGCTTCTAAAAATACTATTAAACATAAAAAAATAAAGAAATACTTATTGTATGTTAAAAAATAAAAGTTCACCTATCGATTAAAATTTCATATAATATGTACTATAATTAAGTAGTGATTTGATTTTTTTTATTTTGCTTTATATAAGTCACATGGAAACAAATGATGAGTAGAATTCGGTAAAAATACCATGTTGGTTCTTATATTAGGAGTCTGGTTGTATTTTATGCTTCTACTCAAAAATAAGAAAATTAATAATTAATCATTCTGTTACAACTTCCATCCATTTTTATTGTTAAATGCTGATGTGGCTGACAAAGAAACTAGATCCTAACACATGATGTGCTACGTGTATCTTATGCTAACGTGACAATATTTAAAAAAAAATAGAAAATCCTAAAATATATATAATTGTTTAAAAATCACATCCAAGATTAACCTAGACAAATGGTTGCCCTAGTTCATTTCATCCTCAATGTGGTTTTTCAAAAAAGTATAAAATCATAGAGAATTATTTTAAAAAATATTAAGAATTACAAAAAAAAGTTTTAAAATTATTAAAAATTGTGAAAAAAAATCCAAAATGATCCTGAACAAATGATTCTCTAAGTTTATTTGACGACAGTATATAGCGTAAGACCATAAATGAAAGAGGTAATGGCAGTCAGGTATAAAATACGTAGTGTAAGACCATGGATGAAATATGCTATAACAGTAGGGTACAAGGCAAAATGTACATGGTGTAAGACCATAGATGAAAGAGGCTATGACAGTCTGATATAAGGTATACGGTGTAAGACTATAGATAAAAGATGTTATGACAACCAGGTATAATGAGTAAGACCAATGATGAAAAACTCCATGACATCATATGATAATATGCTAAGATAGCTAATCGGTGTAAGACTACGGATGAAAGACTTCATGACATCCACAGAGATAGTCTGTTAAGATAGTAAACATAGAACAGGTAAAGTCCGTTGGGGCAGTAAACACAGAGCAGATAGTCTACTGGAACCATAAACACAGAACATATAATGTTCGTCGGGGCAGTAAACACGAGGTAAGTCTAATGGGACGCAGAGAACGAAGAAGAAGGGTATAAAACCATAGCTCGACTACGACAACCCTTAGAGTTTGTCATGAAACAGATGCGGTAAGTCCGAAAAAACCTCAAGTGAGGAGTATAGGCCTGTGCGCCAAGTATGAGAAACTACGCAAATGGAAGAAGAGGCAAAAGAAAGTATAAGTAGTGGCAAACGAATCTTGAGGAATCCGCCAAAGTGATGAAAGCTAACAAGGCATTGGCAAAAACTTAACGAGAATTAGAAGAAAATAGGACAGGTGAGAACTGACCTGTTCATGGATATGAGGAAAGGAAAATTATTCGAGGATTGCAAGCAATGATCAGTCATAAAGAGCCACTAGGGAGAGCTTAAGAAAGTCATGTACGAGAAGAAAACCTCGAAAGATAGAGAGAAATTCCACTCCTAGAATGAGGATTCTGTCTAGGGGACAAAATCTTTGTCAAGACTATTCCTCTTTGTGGAAAGTCTATTACGGGTACACCTCCATAATGATAGTCGTAGGGAGGAAACAAGCAAGTAAGATGGCAGACTACGATAGTCTTATGAGCAACGTGTAACACCCCTAACCCGTATCCGTTGCCAGAACTGTAATACCCCTACCCGTATTCATTGCCGGAATAGGGTACGAAGTACTACCAGAGTTTACGAATTAATTTCTTTTTAACTCAATATAACCCCTTTATAGATATCTAACCTTCCCTGAAATTTTAAACCAAAAACAATCCACATCAACCAATCCAATTCAACATATTTTCAAGATAAATTCATGCATATTTATAAAATAACGTCATTACATACCCAAAACCAGGTTTGTTAACCATACTAATGGCTAACTTTACATTCATTTCACGTTAACATTTACTTTATTAGCTTATACATGCCATTAATTTCCAAAATAAAGTTTCTTTATATACCGAAATCCTGAGGTTGATAGTGTGATGTGTCTCCGACCAAATCTGACCTCCGAGCTCTTAACACTACAAAACAGGGAAAAATGAAACGAGTAGTAAGCTCATGTAACAAGAATTATACTTACCTAATATTTTTAATACAATACAATAAACATTCATATATCCATTCAATGCATTATTACCCTAACATGCACAAACTCAATGTAACACCCCTATCCCGTAACCGTCACCGGAATAGGGAAGGGGAATTACCGGACTTGTAGCTCATGCCAAATCAGTAAAATTTTGAACATTTTCTTGAAGTAAAGATCATTCAATTGGATAATTGCTAGACACAACCAGGGATAAAATTTAAAAACTTATAAAAGTAAACATTCAAAAGATGTCATATTCGCATGGCTTATATACATTAACCAAAATATCCTCCTACTACTAGTCTATTCTATACATGCCATAAGATAATCCAAAACATAGCAGTACCAAACAATGGATAGTGATAGTGTGACAAGTTGTTGACGATCCCCGAGCAAAAAGGCCAGAATCAACAATCTATAAAACAGAGAAACATAATAACGGAGTAAGCTTTTGTAAGCTTCGTAAGTCTTAAGCAATTTAAAACCAGTGAACTCAAATATAACCAATTGGTTTATTTGATTCACATATAACATTTCATTTCATATCTATAGTTATCCTCATTGGACAAATCAAAATGTATATCTCCCAATATCCTATAGTATTTCTCCATAACCGAATACTCACATATTCATATGGCATTTTCATATTTGCTTTTCACTTTACAATCATGATTTAATTCTGATGGGTCTAACATGTACAAGTATTTATCACATACCTGCCTAACCAAATTAAAAGTCGATCTTACGAATTCTCATATAACCTCTTTCTAGGTATACTACCCTTTTTGGCCGAATATACACAATTACGTAATACACAATAAGCAGATAAATTCTCACTTGATAGTGATCTCTTATAAACATAGGTACATTACATATTTTCACCTAACTTTTCACATTGACCAAATGCACAATAATCATAGAAAAGTCTTATTGCTTTATTCACATATGCATCACATAACGACCTTGTGATTTAATCCAAATCAAGCTTAAATATAATCTCAAAATACATACCTGACCAACTTAACGCATTGAACGTATTTATTACCAATTGTTACTGTGAAGTCGTATAATCTTATGCTTTACTCGAATCTTCAGCGAGACCTTTAGCTCGAATAATCCCCACACGTAGTTATCGGGTCTTACCCGAACAAAATCTCCACACGTAGTCATCGGGTCTTACCCGGACATAATCTCCACACGTAGTCATCGGGTCTTACCCGGAATATATTTCCAAGTTTCATGTGCATTTAATCACATGTTACAACATTCACATCGACTGTCATATTTGTAATTCATTTGCCTCATCAAATATTTAATAATACACACCTTTCACATTTGGTCATTCGGCCACAATATACACACATCTCCTACATATTTCACATTAGCCATTCGGCTTTACCAAATATACATATCTCATACATATTTCACATTAGCCATTCGGATTTACCACATATATATATCTCATACATATTTCATGTTAGCCATTCGGCTTTACCACATATACATATCTCATACATATTTCACATTAGCCATTCGGCTTTACCACATATATATATCTCATACATATTTCATATTAGCCATTCGGCTTTACCACATATACATATCTCATACATATTTCACACTAGCCATTCAGCTTTACCACACATATATATATTTATCTTGTACATCAATTTCAGCAATAGCTTATAAGCAACTCAAATAGTTTCATCAATGTTTACAACAAAATCACATATTCACTACAAGCTGTTTTCCTGAGCAATAGTCACTAAATTATTTATAACTGGATCTACAAAACTCAAAATCAATTGCCGTTAATTTTCCCTGAATATATACTCATATATCTTCCATCCATAAAATTTTAAGAATTTTAAGTTTGGCCAATCAATACCAGATTTTTCTTAAAGTTTCCCCTGTTTCACTGTTTGACTAATCTGACCACTCTTCACTATGAATCAAATTTCTCATTATACAGAATTCAAAATATGTTCTATTTGATTTCATTTGAAACTAGACTCATTAAGGAGTCTAAGCATATAAATTTTACCTTATAACCATTTTTGTACAAATTATAATGATTTTCTAAAAACAGAACAGGGGATTTCGGAGTCATTCTGACACTGTCTCACACAACTTTAAATATCTCTTTATAGGAAATTTCTTTGCTTACACGGTCTTTTTTATAAGAAACTAGACTAATTAAGCTTTGATTACATATTTTATTCAGCCTATAATTCCATACCAACAATTTATGGTGATTTTCTAAAATCACGTTACTGCTGCTGTCCTAAGCAAATTATTACAATTTGCTCTTAAATTTCCAAGTCCAAACACTTATGAACTTACCATTTGAATTTAAAACATATCATGGCCACATCATATCTTATTAAATCAACTCATTATGTCCTATTATGATTGAATTTACTCAACGTTTAATCACTTAAAACTTACCTCGGATGTCATTGAACAATTACGGGTTGATTAATCAACTAGTTTTGCTTTCCCTTTATCCAAAATTGGCTCCTTATGCTCTTGAGCTTGATTAACAAATTCAACTTATCACATCTCTATTATTTAAAACCACATTTGGCACATATAAAAAAAAAACATTGATAAGTCTCAAAACACAAACAGCACTTATCAAAGTCATCTAATTTACACACTTCACATGGCACTACTACATTCATTAACCTTACTTTCATACAACCAATCTTCATTGACTGAATGCTCCCACACTTATATATATACTCTTAGACCGTAATATAACATCAAGTGCACATGCTGCTTATATAGCCGAATATCACTTAACTAATTAATAAAAAATCTTTTAATACTTAATTCCACAAGTCCATTCGGCATTAGCTCATCCAACTCATATTTTCCATTGACAACCTCTATAACTACAATTTATTCACATTCTTATTCATGCTACATTCAGCCATTGTAATTAAAATATATATATATAATTACACAATGATCGCTTTAGTCGATTATAAATTCTCAATTAAATCACATATATCATTTACAAGCTCAAACTCATCCTTTACCTCATTTCTCTCTTTAATTCATATTCGAACACTCAATTATACCTTAACTTATCCATTTCTTTCATTTAAACAACCCACATAACTTATTCATTCATGAACACATTCGGTACTATGCATGTTTACAAATATTTCTTGGCACCTTTATCACATTTTCACAATCGTCATAACCATGTTACCAATCTAATACATCAAAATTTACTTATCTAAGACTACATTCAGCATATATGTATTCACATAAACACAATAGCCGAACTCTTCATGAAGTTACCGAGACTCATCATTTGCTATTTCACACACACTCACATCCAATCCTTTTTATTAAACACTCAAAATCAACCATCTTCATGCCTCATCACAAAAACATCAAAACACCAACCAAGACACTCTACAACCCATAGCCGAATGCATCACTTCAAACCAATAACAAAAATTGAGTCATGGGCTATGAAAGGAGCTTAGCAATTAACTCAATTTCACATAAATTATCAAGAAATAAAATTAAACATACCTCTAATTAGAATCACCAAGGCCAAATATCAAAGAGCCCTTTTGTTCTACCTTAGATTTTGAGCTTACTCCATTGCCGAAATCCTCAAAGCATTTTTCTTCATTCTTTCTCAAACATTCGCAAGAACAAGGCAAGGATGTATGGCCTTCTTTTTTTTTTTTTTTTTTATTCATTAATCTAACCCATTAACCATTATAATATTAATATGTAAGGCATATATGGCTATTCCACCATCACCATGGTTGGCCACTTACTTAAAAATGGGGAATTTGACATGCAAATCCCTATATTTTAAGCCATGCAATATTTGACCACTACACTTCAACCTATCACAATTTCAATGTTTTCACATAAGTCCTTTTTAATTAATTTCACATTTAAAAGACAAAATCAAAGCTTGAAATTTTCACACATACACTTTCACTTATAATAGGCATAAAATATAACATTTAATTATTCTTGTGACTCGATTTTGTGGTCCCGAAACTACTTCTCGACTAGAGTCAAATTAGGGCTGTCACACTCAACATTCAAGTTAGTACAATAATTTCCATGTACCAATAATATATACCATGATTGATGAGCTCATCAATATCATAATTTCCATTTCCTTGTTATTTTCCATATTTATCCTGTTGAATTTATTGGAATTTCGATGGATTTTCAGAGGTACACTTTTAGTGTACAATTAGTCCGTCAATTCATATTTATGCACATTTCCATTTCGGAGAGCACACTCCATGAACCTCAACCTTGCAGGGGATTACCGATCCAGAGCTAAATCCGCAATATAAACTCATAGAGTATTGTCGGGATTATCGGTCGAGCTAAATCCTGCAACGACAATTACTTTAATGAGCTTGGATCGAATTACCATCCAGGCTAAATTGAGACCCTAATTCGGATTACCCGTCTGGCTAAATCCATTTTCCACATATTCTTCGGGAGGACTATATCAAGATAGGATCACCCGTCCGGCTAGATCCTTTTTCACCGTCAATTCCTTTTCGAGATCCATCAAATTTTCCTTTCATTCAACCGGATTTCTTCCCATTTTATCAAATATATCAATGTTTCATTAATTTTCATACAATGAACATTCAAATCATATTCACATCAATAACATACAATCTCAAGCATTTAAGAATATAATTCAAGTTACACGAACTTACCTTGATACTTGTTTGTAAACAAAAAAAATCTACTAATCTCGAACTTTTCCTTTCCTCGATCTAGCTTCAGATTTGAATCTTACGGATCTAAATAAAAAATTTAATTATCAATTTAATACATTTCATGTTCATATGCAACATTCTCTATAATTCAACTATTATTATTTATAATTTATTCAAAGCTATCTATTTGAGTCATAGTCACTAAATTATTTATAACTTGAGCTACGGAACTCCAAATTAAGATCTGTTAATATTCCCTGCAACTAGACTCATATATGTTCTTACCATAAAATTTTCAGAATTTTTGATTTAGGAAATAAGTACAGTTTATTATTTAAAGTCACCCCTATTCTGCTGTATCAAGGTAAGTATCAAGGTAAGTTCGTGTAACTTGAATTATATTCTCAAATGCTTGAAATGCATGTTTTTGATATGAATATGATTTGAATGTTCATTATATGAAATTTAATGAAACATTGATATATTTGATAAAAATGGAAAGAAATCCCGGTTGAATGAAAGGAAAATTTGATGGATCTCTAAAAGGAATTGACGATAAAAGGATCTAGCCTGATTTAATGATCCTATCCTCGATATAGCCTCTCAAGAATCAGGAAAATAGATTTAGCCCTGACGGTAATCCAATTAGGGTCTCAATTTAGTCTCGACTGGTAATTCAGATCAAGCTCATTAGAGTAATTGTCGCATGTGATTTAGCCTGACCGGTAATCCCGACAATACTCAATGAGTTTATATTACATGGGATTTAGCTCGACAGTAATCCCATTGTAAGGATGAGGTTCATGGAGTGTGCTCTCTAAATGGAAATGTGCGACATGAATATGAATTGACGGACTTTAAATGTACACTAAAAGTGTACCTGTGAAAATCCATCGAAAATTCCAAGAAATTCAATGGGATAAATATGAAAAATATATATATATATATATATATATAAAGAAATGGAAATCATGGTATTGATGAGCTCATCAATCATAGTATAAATTATTGGTACATGGAAATTATTATACTAACTTGAATGTTGAGTTTGTGCATGTTAGGGTAATAATGCATTGAATGGATATACGAATGTTTATTGTCTTGTATTGAAAATATTAGGTAAGTATAATTCTTGTTACATGAGCTTACTAAGCACAAAGTGCTTACCCTGTTTCCTTTTCCCCTGTTTTGTAGTGTTAAGAGCTCGGAGGTCAGATTTGGTCAGAGACACATCACACTATCAACCTCAGGATTTCGGTATATAAAAAAAACTTTATTTTGGAAATCAATGGCATGTATAAGCTAATAAAGTAAATGATTCTGTGAAATGAATGTAAGGTCAGCTAATGGTATGGCTAACAAATCTTGGTTTTGGTATGCGATGATGTTATCTTATAAATATGCGTGAATATATATGCGTTAATCTATCTTGAAAATATGTTGAATTGGATTGGTTGATGTGGATTATTTTTAGTTTAAAATTTCAGGGAAGGTTAGATATTTATAAAAGGGGTTATATTGAAAAAAAATTAACTCGTAAACTCCGGTAATACCTCGTACCCTATTCCGGCAATGAATACGGGTAGGGGGTATTACATTTGTTGGTATCAGAGTTACGATTTAGCCGGTTCTAGGACCGATGTAGCAAATACGAGATTAGCTATACATGCCATTTAAATTATTATTGATAGTGTGATATCTTCTGACCATTTAAATGTGTTTTTAAGTAAATGTCTACCGATCGAGCTTAATCTGAAGAAGCTGGGAGTCATTCTCCGGCTTCAGTACAAAGAGAAGAAACTAGCAGTAGAAGGCTCGAGACAGAGGGTCGAGGGGAGGAGGCAAAAACAACCTTCTTTCAAATAATGAATGAATGGTTTAGTCAATACATTCAAGCTCCCCCTCCTGCTCTTCCACCGGTTCCCGAGATCCCACAGGGTAGAGGTACTGAATCTGTCAGAAAACGGAAAGCTCCAGTAGATAAAATTTGAAAATATGAGGCCGAAGAATTTCGAGCAGCAGTTGATGATGATTCCGAACGGGCTGAATTCTGGTTAGAAAACACTACTCGGGTTTTGGAGGAATTATCTTGTATACCAGAAGAATGTCTGAAATGTGCCTTCTCACTGCTAAAAGACACCGCTTACCATTGGTGGAATACTAAAGCTTCAGTTGTTCCGATAGAAGAAATTACATGGGAATTCTTTCAGACCGAGTTCAGAAAGAAATATATCAGCCAGAGGTTTCTTGATCAGAAGAGAAAAGAATTTCTTGAGCTGAAACAGGGTAACAGATCAGTTTCTGAGCATGAAAGAGAATTTGTTCAATTGAGTAAATATGCTCGAGAATGGGTATAGTCAGAAGCTGAAATGTGCAAACGATTCGAAGAAGGGTTGAATGAAGACATTAAGCTACTGATCGGAATTCTTGAAATTTGAGAGTTTGCTACGTTGGCAGAGAGAGCTTATAAAGCAGAAGAATTGAGCAAAGAAAAGAAACAGGCTGAGAGAGAAGCTCGAATTTTTAGTAAAAAACCGATGGGAAAATCTCAGTTTTCTACTCCAAAGAAATTGAAGAAGTACCAGGATCGTTCTACTTCAGCCACTGGGTATTCGGGTAGAGAGCGAGGTTCTCAACACACTAATCCAAGACCTTTCACTCCATTGGTTACCAGTGTTGGTACCCCTAAGCCGAGATGTCAGTACTGTAATAAAATCTATTTTGGTGAATGCCGATTTAAGAGTGGGGCTTGTTACCGATGTAGTTCTTTCTACCATTTCCTTAGAGATTGTCCAAAAAGAGGTGAAAAAGAAGCTGAGCAGATATCGAAGCTAAGCAATCCAGTTTCGAGGGGCAGACCACCTTGACCATCTAATAATGTCAGTGGTAGCCGAGGAGCTACGAAAGATATTGCAGGCAGGTCAGAAGCACGAGCACCTGCTAGGACATATGCCATCCGTGCCAGAGAAGATGCCTCAGCACCCGATGTTATTACTGGTATTTTTTCTTTACTTGATACTGATATTACTGCATTGATTGATCCTGGTTCTACGCATTCATATATATGTGTTAAACTTGCAATTGTTAAAAATTTATCTGTTGAACCTACTGAATTTGTGGTTAAATTCTTGAACCCCCTGGGTCAATCTGTTTTGGTGGGTAAAATTTGTAAAAATTGTCCACTGATGGTAAAAGGTTATTGTTTCCCGACTGATTTGATGTTATTGCCATTTGATGAATTTGACGTGATATTGGGCATGGATTGGTTAACCCAGCATGATGCAGTAGTAAATTATAGACACAAATATATTGTGCTAAAATGTCAGAATGGTCAGTTGCTCCGGGTTAAATCTGATCAGACAGAGGGGTTATCTGATGTGATTTCAGTAATGGCAGCACAGAGATATGTCAAAAAATGGTATGATGCTTACTTGGCTTATGTACTCGACACCAAGGTATCTGAGTCAAGGATACAGACAGTGCCAATAGTATGTGAATTTTTCGATGTATTTCCAGAGGTATTACCAGGGTTGCCACCAGAAAGAAAAGTGGAATTTTCTATAGATTTGATTCCGGGAACTACTCCGATCTCCATAGCTCCGTACTGGATGGCTCCTACAGAATTAAAGGAGTTAAAGACACAGTTGCAAGAACTTGTTGATAGGGGTTTTGTCCGACCGAGTCATTCACCTTGGGGTGCTTCGGTTCTGTTTGTGAAAAAGAAAGACGGGTCTTTGAGATTGTGTATCGACTACCGGCAGCTTAATTAAGTAACCATAAAGAATAAGTACCTGTTACCCCGCATGGATGATTTATTTGATCAGCTGAAAGGTGCTACTGTGTTTTCAAAGATTAATCTTTAATTGGGTTATTATCAGCTACGGGTAAAGGACTCAGATGTGCCAAAAACAACCTTTAGAACCAGGTACGGGCATTATGAGTTTCTAGTTATGCCGTTTGGCCTAACTAATGCACCTACAGTATTTATGGATTTAATGAACCGAATATTCAGACCGTACTTAGACAGATTTGTGGTAGTATTCATTTATGATATTTTCGTTTATTCTCGCGATGAAAAAGAATATGCAGAACATTTGAGAATTGTGTTGCAAATTCTGCGAGAGAAGTAATTATATGTTAAATTCAGTAAATGTGAATTTTGGCTTCGAGAAGTGGGTTTTCTAAGACATATTATATCTGCTGAAGGCATCAGGGTAGATCCAAGTAAAATCTCAGCTATTGTTAATTGGAGTCCACTGAAAAATGTATCCAAAGTTAGAAGTTTCTTGGGTTTAGCTGGTTATTATCGGAGATTTGTACAGGGATTCTCTATGATAGCTTCTCCAATAACTCGATTATTGCATAAAGATGTAAAGTTCGAGTGGACTGATGAATGTCAGCAAAGTTTCAACCGATTGAAAGATCTACTAACGAAAGCACTTGTATTAGTGTAGTCTGAACCTGGAAAGGAATTTGTTATTTACAGTGATGCCTTATTAAATGGTTTAGGTTGTGTCTTGATGCAAGAAGGTAAAGTAATAGCCTATGCTTCAAGACAACTTAAACCACATGAAAGAAATTACCCAGTACATGATCTTGAATTAGCTGCTATTGTATTTGTGTTGAAGATATGGCGGCATTACTTGTACGGTGAGAAATGTCATATTTATACTGATCATAAAAGCTTGAAATATTTGATGGCACAAAAAGATTTGAATTTAAGACAGCGCAGGTAGCTTGAACTGATAAAGGACTATGATTTGATTATTGATTACCATCCGGGTAAGGCTAATGTTGTAGCTGATGCTTTGAGCAAGAAATCTCTGTTTGCTTTACGAGCTATGAATACCCGGTTATCATTGACTAATGATGGTTCAATCATATCTGAATTGAGAGCTAAACTGATATTTTTTACAGCAAATATGTGAAGCTTAGAAGAATGATGAGAAGTTACAGGTTAAACGGGCACAGTGTGAGTCAGGTAATGATTCTGAATTTCAGATTGGTTCTGATAGTTATTTATTATTCAGAGGTAGGGTATGTGTACCTCAGAATTTAGAGCTCATACAGAAGATTCTAAGCGAGGCTCATAGCCGTACTATGTCTGTACATCTGGGGAGTAATAAAATGTATAATGATCTGAAAAAAATTTACTGGTGGTCGGGAATGAAACGTGATATCTCTGAGTTTGTATCAAGGTGTTTAATATGTCAGCAAGTAAAAGCTGAACATCAGGTACCTTCGGGGTTACTTCAGCCAATTACTATACCGGAATGGAAATGGGAAAGAATCACTATGGATTTTGTATCGGGGTTACCTTTGTCTCCGAGGAAAAAAGATGCTATTTGGGTGATTGTTGACCGATTGACAAAGTCAGCGCACTTTATTTCAGTATGTATGTATTATTCTTTAGATAAACTAGCTGAACTATATATATCTGAGATTGTCAGGCTACATGGAGTACCTGTCTCCATTATATCAGATAGAGATTCCCGATTTACATCTCGTTTCTGGGACAAATTACAAGAAGCCTTAGGTATTCAGTTGTATTTCAGCACTGCATTTCATCCTCAGACAGATGGTCAATCTGAGCATGTAATTCAAGTATTGGAAGATATGCTTCGATGTTGTATACTAGAGTTTGAAGGTAATTGGGAGAGGTATCTACCTTTGATTGAATTTGCTTACAATAATAGTTATCAATCCAGTATTAAAATGACTCCGTATGAAGCTTTGTATGGTAGAAAATGTAGAACACCATTATATTGGACAGAACTCAGTGAAAGGGAGATACACGGGGTTAACTTGATCCGAGAAATAGATGAAAAAGTAAAGGTTACTCGGGATAGTCTAAATGCAGCTTCCGATCGTCAAAAATCATATACTGACCTTAAACGAAAAGAGATTGAATTTCAAGTCGGTGACAAGGTATTCCTGAAAGTGTCTCCTTGGAAGAAAGTCCTCCGATTCGGTCGAAAGGGTAAATTGAGTCCAAGATTTATCGGGCCATATGAAATCATAGAAAGAATTAGACCGGTCGCTTATCGATTGGCATTACCACCGGAACTTGATAGAATCCATAATGTTTTTCATGTATCTATGTTACGACGATATCAATTAGATCCTTTACATGTTATTTCTCTGACAGAAGTGGAGATTCAACCGGATATAACTTACAGTGAAGAACCGGTTAAGATATTGGCACGGGAGACAAAAGAGCTTAGAAATAAAAAAATAAATTTGGTGAAAGTATTGTGGAAAAAGCACAGGATTGAGGCAGCGACATGGGAACCGGAGGAAGCAATGAGGAAACAATACCCAAACCTCTTTACTGGTAAGATTTTCGAGGACGAAAATCCTAAAATGGGGGGAGAGTTATAATGGCCTAAATTCAAGGTTATCGGAATAGTGGTTTCGTAACCACAAATCCAATTTAAAGAGAAATTTATTTCAATATTTTTGCATGAAAATTGATATGATAGGAAAATCGTATGAAAATATTGATAAAAAATTTTACCGATTTAGTGGTTAGTTAGAAAAAGAAATTGTTGAAGAAATTGGGTAAAATAAGGTATAAGGATCTCTATCTCGTAAGACCGAGTCAAAAATAATTTTATAAATATTTATGAAATGTCAGTAATGTGATATTAAAATTTCGTTAGGAAATTTTAATGTTTGGATAGTTAATTAAATGAAAAAGACTAAATTGTAAAAGGTGTAAAAGTGGATGGGATGATTAAATAGCTTAAGTGTCTAATGAGAGAGGATTTAAAAGGCAATTAGACCCAAAATTTATTTGGGCTGGACGGCAATGGCATGAAATCAGCAGGAAAATTGATAAATTAAGGGTAAAATTAGAATATTGCAAAATTAACTAAATAAAGCTAGGACTAAATAGGAAATATCTAGATTTCTCTTTATTTCTCTTCAATTCCAGCAGCTAAAAATGCCATAGGAGGGTTCTCTAAGCTGGTATTCCATAATTTTTTCACCAAGTAAGTTAATCCTTGCCTTTTTGCTGTAATTTTTGTGTTTCTAAGACTTTTACAATTAGGTCCTACTATTAAATTCATTAGTTTTTTATTTCATGGATGAAATTGAAAGTCACCATGGTTGAGTGCTGTAATTTTATGATGAAATAGAACGAAATTAAAGCTTTAATTTGTTTATGATATGATTTTATTAGGTAATTTCAATAGAAATTGATTTTTAGGACCTAATTGTGAAAATGTTTGGAATTAAAGTCTATCGCTGACATTTTGATTCCTAAAGGTTGTAAAATATTTTAAGGTGATAGAATAAAGTGTTAATTTAGAAAAATCAGCTCAATTGAGAGGCTAATTGAGTAGGGACGAAATTGTTATTTATTAAAAGCTTAAGGGAAAAATGGTAATGAATAGCTTGCACTAATACAATATTGGACAGCAGCAGTAGGCTAACTTTTAAAACTCACCATAAATTGTAGGAATCGAATTAGTAGATGAACAAAATATGAAATTAAAGCTTATTGAGTCTAGTTTCTCATAGAAGAAACGGTGTAGCAATGAATCTGTAAATCATGAGATATAATGAATTTTGTGAGACAAGGTCAGAATGAATTCGAGTTCCCCTGTTCTGACTTTGAAAAATCATAAAACATTGAATAAAAATAATTAGGGGCTTAAATTTATATGTATAGAGTCCTGAATGATTCTATTTTCAAGAAAAACAAACAATAACATCATCTAAATTCTGTATGAAGAGATAATTAATTTTTAGTGAAGAAGGGTCAGAACTATCAGACAGCAGATCAGGGGTGACTTTAAAGAATAAACTGTACTTATTGGCCAAACCAAAAATCCTGAAAATTTTATGGTAATAATATATATGAGTCTAGTTTTACGAAAAATTAACAGATCTTAATTTGGAGTTCCGTAGCTCAAGTTATAAATAATTTAGTGACTATGACTCAAATAGACAGCTTTAAATAAACTATAAATAATAATAATGAAATTATAGAAATTGTTTCATATGAACATGAAATGTATTAAATTGATAATTAAATTTATTTATTTAGATCCAAAAGATTCAAATACGAAGCTAGATTAAGGAAAGGAAAAAGTTCAGGATTAGTAGATTTTTGTACACGAACAAGTATCAAGGTAAGTTCGTGTAACTTGAATTATATTCTCAAATGCTTGAAATGCATGTTTTTTATATGAATATGATTTGAATGTTCATTATATGAAAATTAATGAAACATTGATATATTTGATAAAAATGGAAAGAAATCCCGGTTGAATGAAAGGAAACTTCGATGGATCTCTGAAAAGGAATTGACGATAAAAAGGATCTAGCCCGGACGGGTGATCCTATCCTGATATAGCCCTCTAAAATGGAAATGTGCTCACATGAATATGAATTGACGGACCCGGAAATGTACACTAAAAGTGTACCTCTGAAAATCCATCAAAAATTCCAAGAAATTCAACGGGATAATTATGAAAAAAAAATATAAGGAAATGGAAATCATGGTATTGATGAGCTCATCAATCATAGTATATATTATTGGTACATGGAAATTATTGTACTAACTTGAATGTTGAGTTTGTGCATGTTAGGGTAATAATGCATTGAATGGATATATGAATGTTTATTATATTGTATTGAAAATATTAGGTAAGTATAATTCTTGTTACATGAGCTTACTAAGCACAAAGTGCTTACCCTGTTTCTTTTTCCCCTGTTTTGTAGTGTTAAAAGCTCGGAGGTCGGATTTGGTCGGAGACACATCAGACTATCAACCTCAGGATTTCGGTATATAAAAAAAAACTTTATTTTGGAAATCAATGGCATGTATAAGCTAATAAAGTAAATGATTCTATGAAATGAATGTAAGGTCAGCCAATGGTATGGCTAACAAATCTTGGTTTTGGTATGCGATGATGTTATCATAAAAATATACGTGAATATATATGCGTTAATCTATCTTGAAAATATGTTGAATTGGATTGGTTGATGTGGATTATTTTTGGTTTAAAATTTCAGGGAAGGTTAGATATTTATAAAAGGGGTTATATTGAAAAAAAAATTTAACTCGTAAACTCCGGTAATACCTCATACCCTATTCCGGCAATGAATACGAGTAGGGGGTATTACATACATGTCATGATACATATCATTCTCTTACCATTTCTTTAATAACATATATCATTCATTTCATTATATCAACATTTCATGTACCATATATTTTCCACACCATATGTCTATATAATATGTACAAATCATAATATAAATTCAATACAAAGATAAATGATTGATGAGCTCATTAATTCTATAATTTTCATGTTCTTCCATTTCTCATATTTATCCCGTTGAATTTCTCGGAATTTCGATAGATTTTCAGAGGTACACTTTTAGTGTACAATTTCGGGTCCGTCAATTCATACACATATGGATATACCCTTTTTCCAGAGAGCACACTCCTGCGAACCTTATCCATACAGCGGGATTACCAGTCCAGGCTAAATCCCCTGTAATATAAACTCATAGAGTATTGTCGGGATTACCAGTCCAGGCTAAATCCCCTGCAACAACAATTACTCTAATAAGCTTGGATCTGAATTACCAGTTCAGGCTAAATTCAGACCCTAATTCGGATTTACCCATCCGGGCTAAATCCATTTTTCACATATTCTTCAGGAGGGCTATATCAGGATAGGATCACCCGTCCGAGCTAGATCCTTTTTACCGTCTCGAGCTATTTAACGGGAAGCTCATAAAGAGCAATATCGGGAAGCTAATCCGGGCTATAACAGGAAGCTCAATAGAGCCGAAATCGGCTAGTTCACAAAGAACCATATCGGGAAGCTCACGAAGAGCCTATCAGGAAGCTCCGGATAGCCATATATCAGGAAGTTCAAGCGAGCACTACCGGGAAGCTCACAAAGAGCCTATCGGGAAGCTCATGAAGAGCCATATATCGGGACGCTCTTAAGAGCTATGGTGTGTCCACAACACATGCGGATCACAATCTATCGGGACGCTACGAAGAGCTATAACGGGAAGCTCGCAAGAACCATATAACGGGAAGCTCAAAAGGGCTAATATCGAGACGCTTTTTCGAGCTATGGTGTGACTGCAACATATACAGAACTACAACCAATTCGGGAAACTTACATCCATCGATTTTCCTTTGTTCAACGGGATTTATCATTTTATCGGGCATTATCAAATATATCCTTATCAATTTTATATGCATGACAAAAATACAATTCACAAGTATAATCATGAATTCCATTCCATTCAACCGGGATTTATTTTCAATTTATATCGAGTATTATCAATATTTCATCAATTATCATGAATTGAACATTCAAATCATATTTTTATCACATAACCACATATTTTAAGTGTTTAAAAATACAATTCAAGTTACACAAACTTACCTTATTGACTGTTTGTGTTTATAATTTCATTAATCCGATATCTTTTCTTTTCCACAATCAAGTCTCGTATTTGTGTCGTTTGGATCTTTAAAAATAAATTTGATCATCATTTTCATTCATTTCATATTCTAATGCATTTAATTAATGCTCTAGGCAAAATTACCATTTTGCCCCTAAACTTTTAATTAATGACGATTTCATCCTTAAGGTCAGGAAAATAAAATTCTTGCAATTTAATCCTTATTTCCAGCTATTATTATCATACATATCGATAACAGTCCATGAATTCTACAAAATATCAAAATTTTTCCATAATTTCAACACTTTTCAATTTTATCCCTAAAACATGTTTTCCCCCGATCTTGAACTAAATTAATAATTTGATTAAATTTTGTAATTTAAATAATAAAATAATCCATTTCATGCAATTTGGCCATTTCTGATATTTTTATAAAATTTTCCATAAAGTTTTACTTTTATTCAATTTAGTCCTTGAGCCTAAAACATGCAAATTAGCCATGCTAAATGAATATTCATATATTTTTTCCTCCTCCTCCTCCTCTCCATTCTAAATCCTTAATGTATATAACACACTTGTAAGTAACATTATCTATAATCTTTATTATTTACTTTTATGAATATTCAAGCTGTCCATCTGTGTCATAGTCACTAAATTATTTATATATGGAGATATATAACTTCAAATTAAGATCCATAAATTTTCCCAGAAACTAGACTCATATTTGTTCTTACCATAAAAACTTCATAATTTTTGGTTGGGCCAATTAATACATTTTATTCATTGAATTCTCCCTTGTTCTGCTGTCTAACAGTTCCGACCGTTCTTCACTAAAAATTAATTATCTCATTGTAAAGAATTCGAATGATATTCCCGTTTATTTATCTTGAAAATAGACTCATTCAGGATTCTAAACATATAAATTTAAGCCCATAATTATTTTTATCAAATTTTTTATGATTTTACAAAGTCAGAAAAGGGGAACCCGAAATCATTCTGACCTTGTCTCACAAAATTCATCATATCTCATGATTTACAATTTCATTGCTTACATCATTTCTTCTATAAGAAACTAAACTTAATAAGCTTTAATTTAATATTTTATTCATTCTATAATTATATTTGTATAATTTTTGATGATTTTTCAAAGCTAGACTACTGCTACTGTCCAAAACTGTTTTTGTACAAGATATTAATTACCATATTATAACACCCTTATTTTCTTTTTCTACACCATTTCTCATAATTTTGTCTTATTTTCTCTTCACTAACATATTAAGAACATAGGACCTTATGTAAGAAAACTCTACTATAACATTATTTCAATGCTTTGTCAATAATAACAAACTTAAAAACATATTGACATCTTGATATACTTACCTTGTTCTATTGACACTAATCTTTAACTTCATTTTCTCTCTCCTCCAGCTTCTATTTCTTGAACCCAACTTGATATTCTAACTCCCTATGGTCTCCTTAACATTTTTCTCTCTTAGTAGCTATGGAAATTCTTTTAATTTCTAGGTGAAAATGGTGAATTTTTGGTTGAAGGACCAAATTGTTAAGAAAAGAAAATTTCTTTCTTTTCCTTCTCTTCTAACGTTGGTTGCTTGCATGGAAAGATGATGAAAATTCTTTATCTTTCCTTCCTTTTATACTAAATAATTAATAATAAAATAATAATAAAATAATAAAATATCTCATTAAAATAATATATCTAATTAAATAATTATAAAATATTATCAACATCATCATTACTTTCTAGATTTCTCTCTCTTCCAATTGACCATTTTACCCTTTATTATCTTTTAAAATTTCATCCTTGAGTCATCATTTAATTTGGTAAAATTGTAATTTAGTCCCTCATAGTTCTTCGCCTATTCAATTTGGTCCTAATTCATCCATTTTCCTTAGTTTCTAGATCATTCCACTCTTAAAATATTTACACTATTGGTCCTTCAAATTTTTCGTATTTACACTTTAACCCCTCAAATTTTGAGTATTTACTCTTGTGCAACAAACCTTTTCTCACTTTTACAATTTAGTCCTTTCTTGAATTAATATATCATAATATACTTCTCAATATTGACATAATTCAAAATTTCCCTTTTTGTCACTTTATTTCCTTATTTTACTATATCAAGGATAATATCTTACTGTAAAAATTTTCAAGGTATTACACGACGGCATACCAGGACGATAAGACGGTTGTTCACTTCATAGGATGGGAGAGGTTCCAGGTTAGATTGTTCATATGCAGATTACTAAAAATAATACACACTGCGAACATTATGGTGTAAGGATCCGTCAAAGATCTTTGATGGAATAAAATAATGTGAGATCTAATGTTGTGGCAAGAGAAGTTGGGACACATTCACTATCAATGCTTGTAAAGACTAGTTTGATATGATGCAGTTCGAGGCTCGCCAAAGTTAGGAGGAACAATCCCTAAAGTATGTGAGACTTACTTTAAAGGGAAGCAACCTAGAAAGTCACATAAACTAGTTCTAATCACAACTCCATTTCAGCTTCTTCACACATATCTTTTTGGTCCAATGCAAACTGAAAGTATTGGAGGTAACATGTATATATTGGTATGTGTGGATGACTTCTCTCGTTACACTTCGGTGAGATTCTTAAAGGAGAAATCTGATACCTTTAGAGTTTTTAAGAAACTTTGTAAAAGGCTCATGATTGAGAAAGAAAGAACTATTGAAGTTATTGTTAGAATTATGAGTGATCATGGCAAGGATTGAAAATCAAGAGTTTGTTGAGTTGATGATGAAGGAATTTGATCATAAATCTTTTGCTACCAACACTCCTCAACAAAATGGAGTGGTAGAAAGGAAAAATAAATTCATAAAGAAATGACTAGTAATGTTGAAAAATAAATTCATACTATTGCCTATGTCATCAACAAAGTCCACTTGAGACCAAAGACCTGCTCAACTTCATATGAATTATAGCGTGGTAAGAAACCTAATGTTAATTATTTCCATCTATTTGGTAGTGTGTGCTACATTCTTAGAGACAAGGAACGCCAAGGGAAATTTGATGAAAAGAGTGATGAAGGGGTCTTCTTTGGGTTCTTAGATAGAAGCAAGGCTTATAAGGTCTACAATAAACGTCTTAAGAGGATCATGGAGTCAATTAATGTTGTGGTGCAAGATGAAACAATGCAAATAGTTACTGATGACAAGAGGAGTGTGTGACGTAAATAGTGTCTGAAACTATGCCCATTGTTTCTGGCACAAAAAAGGTGATCAAGTGGCCCGATCCAAAAATCCATGAAGTTGTAAATGTTGATGAAATCATTGATTCTAATTATTCAAATGAACCTATTCAACCTTTAGTAAGAGTCATAAAGAACTATTCCATAGAAGATGTTATAGGTGATCTTTGAAGTGGTGTTAGAACTAAAGGAAAGTCAAGGCCTAACTATAGAGATATTATCATATTGGCCTACTATACATCCTATATTGAGCTTAAGAAGATATAAAAGGCCTCGAAGGATGTTATTTGGATCTATGAAATGCAAGAAGAGCTTTAACATTTTGAGAGAAACCAGGTCTGAGTGTTGGTTCCCAAGCCAGTCCACTACAATGTAATTGGTACTTATTGGATTTTTAAGAACAACACTAATGAAAATGGTTGCATAAAAAGGAATAAGTCAAGGATGGTAGCTCAAAGGTATATACACAAGTTAAATGTATAGATTCCGATGAGACCTTTGACCCTATTGTTAGATTGGAGGCTATAAGGATACTCCTAGCTATGGCCACACATTTGAACATCAAATTGTATCAAATGGATATGAAAATTACCTTTTTGGATGGCTACTTAAAGGAGGAAGTCAATGTGGCTTAACCAAAGGGCTTTAAAAACTCAGCACATCCTCCAGATTACGTCTACAAGCTAAGGAAGCCTCCTTATAGCCTAACAGAGGAACTTAGGGCTTGGTATGATAGTTTAACTCTGTTTCTTCTAGGATAATGTTATCAAAGGATATTAGTGGACAAAAACTTGTTCATCAAGAAACATCAAGGCCACATTTTCATTGCATAGATCTATGTCGATCACATAATCTTTGGTTCAACTTTAGCTAGTGCAAAGGATGAATTTTTGAAGATAATGGGGAGATAAGCCCTGTTGGGGAACTCTTATATTTCCTTGTTTTTCAGATTAAGCAGCTTGATGATGGTATTTTCCTTTCCCAAGTAAAGTAAGGTAGGAACTTTGTGAAAAGGTTTGGATTAGAATCTATAAAGACTGCCATGACACCTATGAAAACTAGTGTGAAACTAAGTTTGGATGCTGAAAGAGTGCCAATAGAAAAAAAAGCATATTTTGAAGCATGATTGAGAGTTTCTTGTATTTAACAGCAAGCATGCTTAGGGTTTAAGGTTCCAATCCAAAGGAATCTCATGTTAAAGCTGTTGAGAGGGTGATCAGGTATGTCAGTGGGAGTCTTGACTATGGGATTTTATTATTTAAAGATAGTACTATATCTTTGTTAGGCTACAATGATTCAGATTGGGATGGAAATGTGCGTGATCAAAAGAGCACATCTGGTGGTTGATTTTATCTTGGTTCAAACTTAATTTCTTGATCTAGTAAGAAGCAAAACTCCATCTCATTTTCCACAGCTAAGGCAGAGTATATAACCCCTCAAACCCGGTCTAGACTTTATGGCCAAATTTCGAAAGCTACATCAATCATATAGAAAAGACTTTCAGTTTGATTGTGCTTAACTCGTTTTTATGGAAAACATTGCTTATTTTTAATAATAAATTTGTCAACTAAATTTTTTATTAAAATATGTTTAGTTTAAGTAAATTTCGTAGTAGTTCAGGTTGTTACTTTTTGAAAGTTTGAATAGAAAACTTGCCTTGCAAATTTTAAAACATTATTTTTCAAAATTCAATTTTAAAAATTCGCAGCGGAATAAATGATAACTTTGTAATTTTCTTAAAAAGTATTCCAATATAATAAAACATTTTAAGTTCTAAAATAAGTAATTAAATCATTTAAAATCCCAAGTTTATGCATGCAATCCAATTATGAAATTAAAATCCGATGTCATAGTTTAAAATATTTAAAATAGTCCAAAGTGTTATCTGAAAAATTTAAAGAAAACTAAAACAGTGAGCTAAAAAGCCTAGTGTAAGTCTTAATTCAAGCATAATAACAGAAATTATACTAAACAAAACAAAGTATCACAGAGAATTTAACATTCAATTGTACAAATATCTATAAGCATGTTTATGAAAGAGCAATATTTTTCATAAAAAAACATATATGAAGATTTTTCAAAAATTTCCTACCCATCTCCACTACACACCAAATAGAGTTCCCCATAACTCGTCCATCCAAAACACACCAACAGATAAATGCAAACAATGCCACCAAAATCGCAGACAAGCTACCAGAACGGATATGTGGTTAAACCACCGATAGTACAGATCCTTTAATAGCCATAACTTCCTCCTTACCATATAGTCTCAACCCCATGCAATGTGACATGGCATGCAATTACAAAATCAAAACAGTGAGCATGTTAGACATGCAATTATTTATTACTCAAAAATCAATAATCATGGAAATCTATGCTTCACAGAACAAATATGTCAAATCTCAATAAGAATAGATAATTTTAATTAGATTTGTCATGACATGCCATGAGAATTAGAACAAATCACATAATATCAACTATCATCATATCAAACAGTAGGGATTAAAATCGATATACATACCTTAAGTCCAATTAATCACACACCATGATATTTTCAGCCTTTAGATTATACTTACAATAATATTTAATCGATTTATATATATTATAATCAAAATGATCTTTTTCACAAAAAGTGCTTAAATAAGACACAAACCTTAAATTTTTGTCCAAAACGCAAATTCCTAAATCAAACTCGAGCTCTTCAGATCCAAGTAAATCGAAATTAGATTTGTACCCTCATTCCACTTCAATTGGAAACTACAATTTTGAAATCACAAGAGGTCCACGATTCTCATATTAAATCATTCAATCCAAAATAATCTTTTGGTTAGAAAATATTCAACCACTCCCAATAATCAAAACTTCACAAAACGAAATAGAGCTTACATTTCCAATTTTATTACCCAAAAGTCTTTAAATAACAACTGATATTGATGATGATCCAATTTGGTATGAGGATCTAGTCATCAAAGAAAAGAAAGAATTAATCAAAGAGAAATTATTATTTAAGAATAATAAGATGAAAAGAAAAAAAGAAAGAGTAATTAAAACACAATGGTTGTCGGTGGTGGTCAATAGCGACGAATGGTGGTGCACGGTGATTGAAAAATATGGTAATTCAAAATTATGTTTAGTAGAAAAAGAAGAATGATCGATTATTTAGAT
This sequence comes from Gossypium arboreum, assembly GCF_025698485.1. NCBI lineage: Eukaryota > Viridiplantae > Streptophyta > Magnoliopsida > Malvales > Malvaceae > Gossypium > Gossypium arboreum. The sequence continues at coordinate 9,181,339 of NC_069081.1, forward strand.
CAAAAAAAGAGAAGAAATGAGAAAAAAAAAAGAGAAAAGACAAAAAGATTATATAAGAGTGATGGTGCAAAATGAAAGTTGGTAAAGAGTGGTACAATGTTGTTTTCATGGTGGTTTTCATGGTGGTTATAGGCGACAAGTGGTGGTGATATGGTGGAGGAAAAATCTTGACTGGCACCAACAATAGAAAAATAAAATAAAAATGGCGAAGAACATGCAAATGAGGGTGGTTCACGATGGTTGATAGGGAGGTAAAAAAGAGAGGATTGAATGATAAAAACAAAGGATACTAAGGGATGGCACCACATTGCAACCCAATTCAAAATCCAAAATTTCAACTAAAATGAATTAATGGTGAATAAATATAGAAGATAAGGGAGCTAGAATGAATTAATGGTGAATAAACATAGGAGTTTCAAAAACATAACATGAATGGCTTTTAAAATGGATGTTACAAAGTTGAATAGGAGTTACATTCATGCATGGACGATTAGCATGGATGGGTTGACCAACTTTTGATCAAAATTTTAAAAAAAGTATGAGAGTATGGAGACTTGAACTTAGTTCCCAAGGGATTTACTTAAGGTACTTAACCACTAAGCCAAATCATTTACTTGTTAAGGAACTAACATCAATAATTAAAAATTTTGGGATGTGACATCAATTTGAGCAAAAGCCTTCTAAGGTTGATTTTGATGATGGCGTGTCCATCAAAAAACTGATGCTTGGTAGGCTGACAAGAACAAAAAGGCCTAATGTGTCTCTCTCCAAAACAACCTACAAAAAGATTTAAGGATACAGATCTTTGAAAGCTTTCTAAGAAAGAGAGAAAGCAGTATGAAGACAAGTTGCTGCAAACTTATGATTGAGTTTTCATCACCATTGCAGGTGCCAAAAGGCATGCCCTCTTGACAAAGAACAACATCATTGAGGAGGAAAATATCAATGAAATAAGTTTTGGTGATCATGCGATCAACTCTATATCAAAAAAGAATAATCTTCTCATATCTGCTCAATTCGTGAAGCCCTATGCCAAGTAGGTGGTACTGGAATTCTATGCCAACATGTTGTAAAGTATAAATAACCCCACCAGCTGTTGAAAAATCTGATTTAAAAATAGTTTTCTATTACAATGAAAAATTAAAAATTTGAAAACGGAGTCGATTTGTGATATTTATAGCAATAAACCTTTTCCTGAAAAATATTTGTATTTTGTGTGAGATGGGTTTTAACACCTCGTTACTTGATCCGATCGTCAAATCCAAGTTATAAAGTGCCACATTTGCTGTCGAAGCAACTACGATAAATTTACATTCAATTAAAACTCATTAAACATTCATTTATAAGTAACACATATGTATAAAATGATGCATAATCATTTCGGGTCTTATACGAGCTTACGAAATCTCTTTTTCTAACTCAAGGTCGAAGTAGGACCAAATTGTAAAGATTTCAAAACTTTGGGTTGACGTCACAATGTTGGAGGCTCCTCGTTACTTTCACTGAAACTCATCTTGACCTCGAGTTTGGGGATATGTCGTCGCGACATGACATACTGTTTCCATAAAAATCGATGTGGTACAAGTTTAAGAGACATTTAATAATACTTAACATTTCAATTACAACCAAAACAACAATATGCCAACTGATTCAATAAAAAGGATGCCCAATATGATACTTTAAAACACCATCAACTACAAAAGTCTAACTTTAACCATTTACAATGTAAAACCATCCTAAGTCCTAGGTACATGCCCTATACAAATCAAAAAGTACATTACAAACTTTATTGAGATAGAGAATCGATTCTTGGATGTTGGAGCGACCTCTCGATTTCTTAAGGATCACCCACCTCTGCGCACGGAGAAAACAATCGTACGCTGAGCAATAAAACTCAATGGTACCTTTATTAATATAACATAACATCCTAATTTGTCACATTACATACATTCACAAAACTATCCAAATTATGTGCTATAATTCCAAGCACTTCTATTGACACATACATATGTGATGATACATCATTAATTGGTAAAAACCAATTCATTCAATATAGTAAAAGAATTAAACCAATCAAATAATTTGTCAGGCACCCAACTTTAAGCCATTCATGAAATCTCACACTATACCATATATAATTCAATTTTATTCAACATCAATGATCATTTATCTTATCATTCAGGTATATTCTTGGAGTCTATTGACTCATTCGTATTCGTATTGGCCCCTAAGGCTTGTTTCTAACCAATTCATATAGTAAATCACATTTTTTCTATATTGTGAGTCACAATTACATAATATGCCAATTTGCTCATCATTCCATAACTCTTACTCTACTCTAGTCATCTCAAGTTTCCAGACAATGATGAATTCTACAATTTCACAATTTACCATCCTAGGTGTTTCAGCAACGATGATTTACACAAATAAAATATATTACCATCATGGATGACATGACAATGATGGTTCATTCTATTCAATATATTACCATCTCGAATGGCTCGACAATGATGGTTCATTCTATTTCAATATTCTACCATCCCGAATGGCCCGACAACGATGGCTGTCATTATACTTACGTTTCACCATCTCAGGTGGTGCAGTAACTATAGTTATCACATTTTACCTATGCTACCATCCCGAATAGTCCAGCAAAGATGGCGCTCATGATCTATACATTCTGCCATTCCGTATGGCCCGACTACGATGGTTTTTGATCTGCTATTGATAATACTCTACAATAACGTACTTTTATGTGTTAATTTCATATATATTTTGAGTACGATCCTATTAATTTGGGTTGTTTATAATTTTTTTATCTTATAAGGGCTAAATTGAAGGCAAATGGAAATTTTGGGGCAAAAAGAATGAATTTAAAGACAAAATAGGTTAGCATGCGAAATAGGGAAGAAGTGGTGCCGAAAATACAAAGTGTGGAAGATTTCGGAAAAATTTCAAAATAGAAATTTATAAACATAAAACCTTGTTTAAATTTGAACTTTATTTTTAGGATTATTATTATATTGTTTAGATTTAATCTCTTAAACATTATCATCTAGAGTTCAAATAGGAACGAACTAGGGTTTTTCATGTACTATAAATAGGGGATGGAGTGACATGAATACTCACTCATCACTTATGTAAAAAACTCCTTCCCCCTAAGGTTCTTATCCTTTTAATTCTTTTCTTTTCCAATAAAATTTTGTTTCATTAAACTTGTGTTTTTATTCCCAAATAGCATGAGCAACTAAACTCGTCTAGCAAAAGGCTATCAAGTGATAAGCTATAAAAGTAACATGTTTTAATCCTATTCTTAATACATTTTTGGATGATTAATTATGAAAATTAGTGAATTTGATGCTCTTAATCCTTTAAATTCATGTTTCTATACTTAGGAGAGCATTTGGGAGTGAAGCAGCAAAAAAATGAGCCAAAATCTAGCAAATAGAGTTGTTTTCTGGAGCCACACAGCCTAGGCATTTCCACACGGATTGGACACATGCCCGTGTGAGCCGCACGGGCTTGACACACGCACTTGCCACACGCTCATGTGCTAGCCCGTGTCGATTTCACACCCTACTTCCCAAATAAGCAGAAAACCCAATTTTTAGGCTTTCTAAGCATTCTAAAGCCTATAAATACCAATCAGAAGAAGACATAAGGGGACAATCAGAGAAGATCGAAGAAAACACTCAAAGAACACCATTGGAATCAACTTGAAAGCAGATCTCTATCAAGATCGAAGATCTTCTTTTAATTTCTGTCAAAGTTTTATTGAATTTCTTTATGTCTTATGGTCATTCTGACTTTGAGATGCTTTCATTCAGGATTATGAACTAATTCCTTAGATACCTAAGAAGGATGAAACCTATGATGAATCCTTCTATTTAATTTCTATTTTTACGCGATAAATACTTGATTATTGTTCTCAATTATGTATGTTTATTTCTTGCTTTAATATTTTTGGGATATTAATTCATGTTTAATGTACTTATTTCAATGGAGGAAAAGTCTCTATTTAAGGGTAGATCTAGCATAATTGAGTGGAGTTGCATGCAATCCTAGAAAGAGGACGACATAAATCTACCGTATTAGAGTCAAATCTAATAGGAGAATCCATAGATTGAGTGAAATGCGACAATAGGAGTTTTAATTAAAAAGAGATTTCAATTAATCAACCTAAAGTCAGTTGTTCTTACTTTCGAAAGTGATATTAACATAATTTAGGGATTTCTATGGATCAAGACACAAGTGAATAAATCGTTTAATTCAAATTCATAATAAAAGGTGAAGTTTAGATGGATTTTTTCTTGGGTATTGTCTATCTCATTGGTTAATATTCAATTATTTCGTTGATTTATTCTTTGTTGTGCTCTTAGTTAAATTAGTTTAGTAAATTTAAATTAAAACATATCACCCCAAATTGTCTACTAAATAATAGAAAAACAATAATTATTAATGCTTTTAGTTCTCGTGGTTACGATATTCTCTACTCACAGTAGCTATACTATTGTTCGATAGGTGTGCTTTCCTTTGTCGTATTTATAGTTAGTTTAGTGACCATCATCAAGTTTCCTAAAAAAGAGTTCATTAGGCTTTGAACCTGTAACCTTCTCAATGAGTATTCATAATTTTTCTACACTATGAGACTGACTTTTCCGTCCATGTCCTTCCAAAAGTAATCTTTTCATCTTATGCAAAGGCAACCACTTTTTTATATTTTAGGAAGGTTGCACAGTCAGTTCGCTAACTTACTGCTTCAGAGATGAAATGGCGTGGCATTCATCATTGAGAAATGATGATCTAGTGTAAGATGGTCCCACAAAAGTGACGGTTGGCTAAAGATAGTTCCTCTCGACCGTAAGGCTATAACCTAAGTGGAGTTGGTGGTTATAAGTGTCCTCTTCCACTATAATTGACTTATTCGGTCATGAGAAGGATCACCTAAGAGTCTATGATTGAGCTAAAGGAAGATTGAGATAACCAGAGGCTGGAATCCCTCAAATAAAAAAAAAAACTCATTTTTCTCAACTCTACTTCTTTTTAGAATTGCAATTTTGATCTATTTAACTCATCTATATTCTTAATTCTATTGTTTTTCCCAGGTCAGCTATTTTTCTTGGGGAAGACTGTACCCAAGATTTCGAAGAATAAGAAGCTGCAGCGATCTTGTCCTTGAGGATTTGACCTTATTCCCCTTATATTATTTCTTTTCGTTATATAGGGATAGGATATATTTGGTGCTTTCAACGATACACCAGCAGTAATTTGGTGTAGTAAATTAAACTAGTTTTCACACTTTAGGAGCTTGAACATAAACATTTTAGTTAAGCTTTAATTATATTTTCGTAAGTCTAGTTAAGTACAATAAAGTGTGTAATTTGAGTCTTTTATTGACCTTAGGGGTCGAATGAGGTCTAAAGGTGAGCTAATATACTTTGGGAGCATACAGATGACCATTAGAAGGTGCGATAACTCGATATTGGTCGCTAGGTTGCAACACGAGCACTAGACGCTGCAACATAGAGGGCAGAATAAAAGAATTCTATGTCTACCTTCAATTTCACGACACAACCTGAGGATGTCGCGACATACCCCTAAAGATACCCTGAAGTTAAGCATACTACCCTCGATGTCGAGAAATAAAACTTGGTGTGTAGCGACATCAGCTCTGTACGAGAAACAATTACAAGCTAGGGGCATTTTGGTTTGCACAATCAAATGCTAAACATGAGGACAACAACTGACCTAAGGTTAAGGACGACGATCGCTCTAAAGTCTATAAATAGGCTCATTTAACACATGTTATAGGCACATTTTAATATTGTATAATTTTCTCTTCAGTTTTAGTATTTAGTTTTTCTCTTTTATTAGGTTTTAGATTTTATTTCATTTTTTGTCATTTGCTTTTGCGGGGAGATCATATTTTTGAAACACTATCAAACTCTGTAAGGATTTGACACTTAAATCTAAATACATATCAGACTTCTTCTAAACCTTATTCTCTTGAATTATCCATCATGTCTATTGTTTTTATCAAGTTTATATAATTTATTAGATCTATGAGGAACTAATCCTTCTGTGGGAGATTAACGAGTGGAAGTATGATTGATTAACTATTTTGTAGGGGTTTCTTAACAGTTCAGCTATTTAGGAAAGGAGGAACCTAAAATCTAGGCTTGACAACCCTAGGAATCATTAAGGTGGGAATTAACTCAAATTTGGTAATGGCCTATCCGTGAACACTTTAACCTTGAACCAGTCTAAACTGTGATGTCGAGAGATAAATAGTTATTGTCGACTCATTATTCTAGTAGAAGATCAGAAGATACTACTGGATATAAACTAGTTGATTGAACGAGAAAACCTGAAGTGACAATTAATTATGACTACCAAAGCAAGCTAATCACCCATGACTAGATTTGAGATAGTTTACTCTTTGATTTCTCGTGTTTTATTTCTTCACTTTCTTTTATTATTTTTTTCAGTATTGTCTATCAAAACTCTTATTTTTATTCTTTGCAATATAATCCAGTTAAAGTAAGAATTAGATCTATTCATCCTTAGGTTAGAATTAATTTAGTGCCCTCCTTTCCTTCGGAATGATCCTTGGAGTACTCACCTACTTCATTCTAACTGTATTACAACCTGATCCGTATATTTACGAATACCGTCTTTCATATCTTTTGTCCAGGATTTATATTCTGGACATTGGTACATCCGGAGGCAGTTAGTTTTCACTATATACATCTCCTACCATCCCAGATGGCCCAACAACGATAGTTTTCAACCTAAGGCATGCCAACTAAATCAACAGTACTCGAGACCATTATTAAGGTAATACCGAATTGGTACACATTATAACCAAGCAACATATTTCGATCTCATCATCAATTCATTAATAAAAAACATACATTCATATCATACACATTTTCTATTCAATTTCCACAATACATATCACACTTCAAGGTAATGTATGTCATCTATCATCTTATTCATTTTAGTCCTGTATTTTGATATCTTCTAACACATTTAACATTACAATCCACTTTATTATTGTATACTCATCTTGACTATACAGTTTGCAAATATGTGAAAATAATTAAAATGATGTGAATCATATAGGTACAAACCAGAATCTCGCTCCACTTGTCAATAACTTTCGCTTTTCCTTTCTCTCTCGATGGCCCAGAATCGACGTTAGCTATGTACAGTCATAAAACATATATCAATGTAAATTTCTAGCTAAATTCACAATCAAATACCAAATCATGGATATTTTGTAATTCATTCAATTTAGTCTCTATACCTAGGACATGCATAATTTTCAATCTAAAGTTTCGGATTAAAATCTGATTTCTTATGTACTCGTTAAGGAGACTCTATTTCCAATTCCTACCTCAATTTCATAAAATTTTTTCATTTTATTCAATTTGGTTTCTAATGCGTGAAACTATAAATTAAGCTTTACTATTTAGTTCTTTTTATAAAGTAAGTTAAATTTCTAACAATTTCACCCTAAATTCTTCAAGTCAACAATAGAAACTTTCTAAAAATTTAATAGATTTACAAATTGGTACATGGGCTAGCTAAATCAAGCTCTTATAACCTCAAAACTATAAAAATTATAAGAAAAATATTAGATTGCATTACCTATTTTATGGCCGAAAGTTTGATGAAAACCTTTGAAATTTTCTTTTTTTCTTCAATGGTTGCTACGATTTTCGGGAAGAAGATGACAACATTTCATCTCTTTTCCCACATCATTCTCTATTTATACTATGGTTTAATTATAATTAAATAACTTAACATTAATTATTTAAGCTTTAATCACTAATTAACTTAATTTAATGACAGCATCCATCACGGACACTAACATCCTTTTAGAATTGGTTTATTAACCATTTTGGCTCTTTATGTAACTGTAATTCAAGTCCCCAAGCCTTATCCTACTTAAAAACCTATAGCGATTAAACTTTTACAATTTAGTTATTGGGCCTAAATTAAGCGCAATTTCAACTAAATCACTTAGTCATTCTTCAATTTAACAAGATATTAACTTTGTAAATATTTCTATTTAATATTTAATATTACAAACTCAATTTATAAAAATGAGGTCTCGAAATTTCAATTTCCGACACCACTAGAAATCGAGTTATTACAATCTTTCCTCATTAAGAAATTTCATCCTCGAAATTTTAACTAAAACTTGGTGGGAACAATTTGTTGGAAAATTTTACGCTGAATTCAGGGTAGCAATGGGAACCTTCTTAACATTTTCCAAAAAATTACGAGCTAAATGCTTAAAGAATCCACATTGGAGGCATGCTCCCGGTTTCCTCCAATATTCATTACTATGCTTCTTATCACAGTGCTCACAGTTCAAGATCTATACATTCCTTTTTGAATCCTCAGCATCACCATTACTCACTAACGGTTAATTTGCTCAATTTTTCTCTGATTTCATATTCATTTGATCCAATTTCCAAGATCCTCGTTTAGATAGATGTTGCAAACTAGTGGTCTCGACTCTTTTTTAGAATACTTGAGGATGTTCTACCTTCTTATCTAAGTCCATGGCTTGTTCAATCAATTTTGCTCGTTCAGTCAAGTCAATAAACTCTTTTATTTTATGAAAGATCAATAGAACTTGGAGTTCATCCTGAAATCCTCGAATAAACCGCATGCAACTTTCCGCTTTTGTGGGCACCGACTCGAGTATATTTACTAAATTGCAAAAACTCTCGTTCATAATTGACTACTAACATGTCTCATAGTTTTAACATCATACTTTCTTGCTTTTTAACTTCCAAATATAGTTAACAGATATACATATTTTCAAATTCAGATAGAAAAAATGCCTAGGTAATCTAACTTATTGGTACACGACGAGCCACAGTTATCCACCGCTGATAAGCTTTTTCTTTTAAAAGAGACACCGCACATGTAACACATTACCTAGTGTATATTCTAACTATTAGAAAACTTATGTGGTCGACTGTTAACTAATTTTTGATTGAAGAAGGGTCAAAACCTCCCACTATTTAAATTCGATTACGCCATACCTTCATAGCTCTTTTATCGAGCTCATTGGGCTGCAACTACTAGTGCAACTCGCGGAGTAGCTCTCGCTATTCTTTAAAGAATTTTCGCTATCGTACAGAACAAATTCTCGTCATCTCGACCTTCTCGTTGAGATCTATCAGTGCTATTCTATCAAGCATAGGTTGGATCATACCCAGGTGCATCGACCTCAATCCTATTCCCATTCTCAATGGTGTGATTATTGCTCTTTATATCATCATTAACAACGTTTCTCGGTTCCTATGACATCTTCAGATATAAAACAAAGGAATTTAATAATCAGCATCCAAATCTCGACTCAGACTCAACTCAACCTTAGCATGTATCTCTAGACTCAATTTTGAGCTTGATTTAGTTCAAGAATCGACTAAACCTATAGCTCTAATACCACTAAATGTAACACCCTGTTACCCGACCCGATCGTCAGGTTTGAGCTACAAGGTGCCAAAGTTGTTGCCGGAGCAACTACTATTAATTTAAATTTGATTAAGACCCATTAAACATTTATGAATAAGTAACACATATGTGTAACATGGTGCATAATCATTTTTGGGTCTTATACGAACTTACAAAAGGTTTTTTGCTAACCCGAGATCAAAGTAAGTTTAAAGGGTTTTACGGATAGTACAATATGTCCATATTTTCAACATTGTACATATATAATTCTTTAATATTGTACAAAAAAAAAATATAAACATGTATATTCACGTGCACAGTATATACTATTGAACACTAGTATTAAATGAAATAAATAAATAAAACAAATTCTATGTTAGAACATTTACATTTTTAATTTATTTAAATTGTTTTTAATAAAATGCATGCATGTAAGTCAACTGAAAGAAGATATTAGTTTTAAAATATTTTTATTTAATTATTATATTGTAATATATGTGTCATATAAGATGTATAATCTATAAAATAAATCTTAACATGAAATAACCCAATATATATTCATTAATAAATGCAAAATATTGAAGTAAGCAGTAAGTTTTGATTCTTAATGAGTTATCTGTCACAATTTAAATAAATTAAATAAATTTATATTAAAACAAATGAGACAAATGAAAAACATAAAAGGATTTTAAAAACAAATAAAATAAGAAAAAGATTTTTTAAAGAAATTGTGTTAAAACCATCAAATCACCGTTTATCATACACTTTTTTTATATATATAGAAAAAAAGTTACATAAAATTAAATTGAGTGAAAAAACCACTAGTTTTGTATTTTTGAAGGAGTTCCGAAACCTTGATCAGTGTGATATCAAAAACTTGTAGGCTTGACCTCCATGTTAAACTAAACTTGGCTAGACAATTGGAACCTAGATTACATTATCTAGGAATATATCTTATCGTCCATTGTCCTTCAGCCCTCATCATCCACCAGATCCTTCTAAGCACAATGATTTGTAAATGCTCCATCGTATATTTGCAAAATTCTAACCATTTCCAGGTTATTTGTCTGAATATCGGCCCTTGTGATACATTTGTTAAGTAAAATAAGAATGCCATCTAAAATGCCCCACAATTCAGCCTCAAAAGTTGTACATCTTCACAAATAATGTCTAAACCCCAAGATCCAATTCCCATATTGGTCTCACAACACACCACTTATCGAAGCATTCCCATTATCTCTTGCCATTACTCCATCAATGGATAAATTCACCCACGTTCCTTCCAAGGCTACATGAAAGTCAGTAAGATGGCTAGTGCCTTGGACTTCCAAAAGGCTTAACTCATACTACTTTGCCCAATTAAATGAAACCTTGACAATCTCAGTAGTCGTCCAAGTTATGCCTTGGAATATAAACAAATTCATGTTTTTCCATATTGTCCAAACAAGAAGATCATATAGGCAAAACCACATAACCTTTCTACCAGGTACCTTCACATGACAACCTTAGATTTAAAGCAAACCAATCATGTATAGATCCAGAGAAAAACCTATTATGCTGGCTGAACATGACAACCTGTTTCCAAAATTCCTTCACAACCAGGCAATCCCTAAGCACGTGAAGGATATCCTCTGTTATGCTTTGCATTAGTTAGCAGTTTCTGCTTAGATGCTAACCAAAGGAAGATTTTCACTCACTGTGGTCCTTGATATTTCCAAATGAACTTCCACATGTGATCTACGGGATTCCAAGAAATTTCCTTTAGAGCCTAAAAGCAATACGAACTATAAAGGCCTTTGATGATGTGCAATTCCAAATAACCCTATCCAAGCTGAAAGATGGATGATGAGGAAGGATATTTACTATTTGCTTAACAATATAGTCAGCCAACCAAACATGAAACAAATCAAGGCTCCAACCTCCATCGGGTGTAACCATATCTCTGAGAAGGCAATTCAAATTAAGATTGGTGTGTGTCGGAATATGTCGAATTAAAGTGCCTATAGCTCGAACCTAAGGATCCATCCAACATCGTATACTAGTACCATCACCAGCAGACTAAGCTAAATTCTCACGAAATAAAGTGATAGCATGTTAATTTTGCATGTTTTATGTGTTTAAATCGATTAATTCTTGAATTAAATATTGCGAAATTGGTGATTTTAAGTTTAAATTCTATTAGGAATGCAATTTGGATACTTTAAGTAAAATACAAGCAGAAATGACTGAATTGGAGCAGAAAAAAGAATGCGGGGGTAGAAATACAATTCCAAAAAGTGTGGGCCGTAGAAAGAAATAATAAAATTTGAAAAATTCAAATTTGTTCAAAATTTTGTTAAATTGATCTTTATCTTCATCTTTATCTTTATTTTCTTTTTCATTTTTAATTTATACTATTTTATTTTAAATTTGAAAAGCTTGATTTTAAGGGGGTAGTTTATTAAGAATTAGTATAAAATGGAAGTAAAGTGGGGTATTCAAAGACGAGTTGCAATGGAGAATTAATTTCGACTCTCTTGTAATTTCTGGCAAACTTCAATTTAAGGCTACTGCCACAAATTTTTTTCTTTATTATTATTATTTTGGCAAATTTGCTATTGTTTCTTCTACAGCTCTTCACTTATTCTATCTACTACTTAAAAACCCAACTAAGCATGACCAATTTCATGCTTAGCTAAACTTCTACTTAGCTTTAGGTCGATATTCTTATCGGATAAGAATCATGAAAAATAAATTCGCATTAAAAAAATCTTTCATTATCATATTCACCATATCTCCAAAATATGAGATAGTACAAATTCATCCATTAAAGTTAATTCAATTTCAACACAAAGTACATGTTGGGTTGGAGTTGTTTTTACGTATAGTTGGGAAGTTGAGTCGATCGTGCTGTATTCGGATTTCCGTAAACAAATTGACATATCCTGGTACAGGCATACTAGTGGGATTTTTCGTCAAGGGAGATAATGATCGGATTTAAATGACCCAAGCGGTTGAGGCTATTGATCCAAGTTGGGTTCTTCAGAACACAAGGCTGCCTGGGTTTTGAATTGCAAACGCGTGTATCGCGGTTAGATAATTGGTAAGGGATGGTTTGCAGGTCATATCAAAATTAACTACCAAAGAAAAAATTGGCAATTGGGACATTCTTAGTCGCTCTAACCAGCTTATGGTTTGGAAGAGAAAACCCATTTTTAAGGATCGATTCGGAACCGAAATTCACTTAGTCTGAAGCTAATACTTTACATTACTGCTTACCAAATTAAATTCAATTTTCTTATTTTTGATTCAATTCAAGTTCGCCAGGAGTCGTGGGCAAAACTATTGTCGCGACAATAATTCTGATCGTGAAAAAAGGAAAATAGATAACCAATCCCTGTGGATTCGACCCTACTGCTCTATAATGCTATTTAGTGTTATTTTGTCGTAGGAATTTATATTTGATGGCTTGCAACGCATCATAAAGGCCAAACCTTGGAAAGAGACCTCCACAGATTTGAACAGTGGTTTCATATAATGGAATCCAGCAATCGCTTTTTCAAACCATACTTCACTCAGAGAACTTTTACCCATAAGGCATTATCTTTAGACACCAAATTGAACCTAATTTTCATAAAGAATGACGTTCTTTGATTATGTAAATGGCGGAACCCAATACCTCCACAAGACCGGGGTCGATAGATAGAGTCCCAACTAACTAGGGACATCTTTAGATGTCCTTCAGAATATCCCCAAAAAAACTATCATACTATACACTCCTTTGGGAATCATTATTGACTACATAAAATAATTAGAAATCAAGAGATGTATAGATTGAGCCAGTGTGATTCTGCTAACTACGAATAACTTATTTGCCTCGTAGTTCTGCAACCTGATCATGAAGAAAAAGCACCACCAAATAAGTTCCCAGCTTCTGAGTTTCTTGAAATCCAAACAGCTCAATGATGTTTGAGCTTAAAATATCTTCAGTTCCTTTAGAGAAAAAATATTGCTTTTACGAGTGTAATGCCCTAAAATTTTAAGAATTTAATTGTAAGATTCTGTAGTGATTAGATATCTGTATCTTTACTTTTGTGCTCTACTTTTGAGTTTAAGGTCTAGAGTTCGAGTTGCATCATTAAAAGTTTTTGGGTTAGTTTTGAAATCAACCCATAAGCACGCGTTGCCTGCTTAAGTTCGATTCAGTCTGAAATTGTGGCAAGAATGAGCCTGCTGGTTCACTGTTCAAACATTCGTCCGTATTCTGTCTAGTTTTGAGTTCGAATACCATCGTATGCGTAGGAAAAATATTTTTGCTATATGTCAAAATCTGCTTAGAAGCTAAGAATTAATTTTAATGACAGTTCTTCCTTTTCCTTTCCTGTTATTTTTTATTTATGTTCTCATCTTTTCGTTTTTATATTTTTGTTGTTAACCGAAAGTGGTGAAGGGATTCAAGATTAACGAAAGTTCTATTGTTGGTCACTGGTCATAAGGCTGTCAGTAAGTAACTGTCAGTGCGAGCGTCTCCGCGAATTTTCATTCACTTTGTAAATTACTTAGAACAAAGGATTGTTGTGAGTATCGAGAATCTTTTCTAAACATGGGTGTATTTACTTAGCAGGTAGGGCTATTAACAACAAGGAATAGCAATAAGACAATCTCTGTGATTATTGCTAAAGTTTCGGTATGTGAAGGTTTCGTGTCGAAACTTTTGACGTAGGTATTAAGTGAGTAATCGAGAAGTTTTGTTGATTAATTGGCTAAATGGTGTTACTAGATTCTTATTTTAGGCTTTGAGGATTTTTAAGGTTGTTATCACTTTGAAATCTTTTCAAGTGTGTATTGGAAACCTTAGTTTTTGCAATTTTTTGGCTGAAAAATAGTGGCTGTCGACGCCACACGACCAAACACACGGGCATATAACTAGGCCGCATGAGCCACACAATCATGCGATAGGCCATGTAATCGGCCGTGTAACTTATTGGTTATCAAATTAGGAGCACACGGGACTGTGTTCAGGCCGTGTGTGGCCAAAATAGTGCAGGGTTCACACGGGTATGAGACACGGACATGTGTCTAGACAGTGTAACTCATTTCTTGTGACTAAGGACCACACGGGTAAGCATATGAGCGTGTGCCCAGACCGTGTGAGTCACATGGGCAAGGATACCGCGGTGTGTCCAAGTCATGCAACTCTCTGTTTACAGGTTAGAACCACACGAGCAGAGGGCATAGGGGTGTGCCTAGGCCATGTGAGCTACACGGGCAAGGGCATGGCCGTGTATCCAAGCCTTGTTGTAGAATAAATGAGGCCCGAAACCTATTTTTGAGGCCGAAAATATGGTAAATGATTGATAACGTTTCCCATTGTATGAATGATCTGAACTGGGGTTTAGGAATACTTAAATCTGAATCTGATCTGCGATATATATATACCTATGAAACTGCGTATATATAAATGTCTATCTGTGTACAACTGATCTGTTCTGAATCTGAATTGTAAATAGTCCTGTACTGAACTGAATTTCTGAGTATAACTACTTTATAAATGAATAAAAATTGAATAACTTAACTACGGTTACACACTGAGTTCACAACTCATTCTATTTTGGTTGGGTTGCAGGTGATCTCCGGTCTTGATTGGGTCGGCATCGCGAGAGCTCGATCAAATTTTTATATTGTCTTTTAAACATTTCTATTAGGGATTTAGGTTCTATGGTGTTATCGAATTTTTGAAGACTATATGTTTTAAATTATTGTTGTCATGAATGTTACGTAATGAATGGTTTCATTCGACTGTATTTTGATAATATGAATTTTAGTGTGGATGATGTAACTCTCCAAACTTGGTCTAGACGTCTAGACCGGGTCCAGGGTGTTACAACGAGCATTGATCCTGTGCCTAAAGTACTGACAGAACTATTGCAGGACACTTTTCAACATATGCGTTTGCTCCTTATCAGCTTTACAAAAGATGGTCCGATCATTTGAAAAGAAAATGTAAGATAAAGTGGGTGCTGAATGTGAAAGGCGAATAGGGTGCCATCTACTAAAGTCAATTGTTGCACGAATAGAATACGCTAACCATTTCATGCATAGTATGAAAAAATTTAGTGATAAAGGGCATCCATGTCTAACTTCTTTAGTTGGCTTAAAATTTTGAGTGAACTCCGTTCCAAAAAACCTATATAGTAGAAGTGGAGATAACAAACATAATCACTCTTCAAAGGGAACTCGGTACACCAGTAACTTGAAAATAAGCATCAATAAAATCCCATATTACCCTATTGTACGCATTCTCCAAGTCAATTTTTGCTGCCATCCAATCCTTAGCATTACACTTTCTCCTCATCGAATGAATAACTTCCTACGCTATAATTATGTTATGAAAAATAGTGCGACCTGCAATAAAGCTAACTTGTTCCTACGAGATGAAGTTAGGGAGAACCAGTTTAAAATGGTTGGCTATAACCTTCATTACCAGCTTATAAAGGACGAAGTAGAGGCTAATGGGACAAAATTAAGCAAAGCTTCCAGGATTCTCTGTTTTGGGAATAAGTATAATCAAGGTGTTATTCAACTCTGGGTCAATATCTCTTCCTACAGAAAACCCTTTAACCCATTCGCACACAGCAAGCCCAACAATATCCCACTGATTCTGAAAAAAAATAAGGCATGGAATCCATCACTTCCCAGATCTTTTAAAGGAGCCATATCAAATAATGCTCGTTTTATCTCCTCTTTCGGAACTGGTTTCCCCCAAAAGTCTACATTCAAATGACTTAACATAGGTAAAATACCCAGAGGAAGACTTATCGTGGAATCCGGTTATTCACCATAAAGTTGCTGAAAGAAATTTACTATCTCATATCTAAAAACATTTTGGTCCGAGCTCTACTCACCATTCTCAAGGCATAAAACATTAATCCGATTAAATTTTCTTCTTCGCATCATACAGCTATAGAAGAATTTTGTATTTTGATCTCCCAAAATGAAGCCAATCACATCTGGACTTCTGTTTCCAAAACAATTCTTCATAACTGATAACATTTTCCAATTTGTCTCGAGCATCCATTTTGATTTGGCTAGACGGTTAGAATCTGACTTCTCCATCTCCTTGTGAATGTTTAAGTGTGACTTGAACAATTGCTTTTTGCAAGTTCCTAAAAAGCCATAAATGGACCTGTTCCATTCGTTAATGCGGGAGGTAATTTGTGATAAGGAATCAGACATATTACCCAAGCATCTCTAGTTTGTCTTTGATAAAGGGTGGAAAGTTAAAGTGCTTCGTCCACCCAGCTAAAAAATGAAAAGGTCTACATCTTGCAAGATTCGACTCTTGTCCCATTGAAAGAAGAATAGATCTATGGTCCCATTTTTTTAATTCTAAATTTTTATCATTTTTATTGGTAACAATAGTTAATTAAATTTCATTTTAAATATTAAAATTTTCTATTTTTAATTTATATTAATCATACTACAAACTATCACAACTTGAAAAATTAAAATTTTATATCATATTTTTTGTTTCTCTAGTATTATAAAAATATTACTATTTTTATAATAAAAATTTAACAAATAAATATAAAATATTAAAATTGGTAAAAATAATTTATAATTAATTAATTAATTAATTTATATAGTGCATAATGTAGATTTAAAATAAGCTTCAGTTACTTATACATGATTTTTAAAATCAAATTTGAAGAGAAAACCAACATATATCTTTAGAATGGGCCAAAATTAAATTTTAAATTTTCACGATAATAAAAATATAATTTCACCATTTTAATATTTGTAGCTTTATAAATTTTAAAGAATTAAATCAAACTTTTATAATTTTTAGGGACAAAGTGCAATTTTATTATTTATAAAATTTAAAGGGACCTAAATAAATTTTGTTTCCATTTTAGGGTCAGGACCCCGACTAATCACTGGATATATCTTTTTTTTTGAAAAAGCACTGGAAATATCTAAATGTAAACAAATAGAGTGTTTCTATTGAAAATGAAACTTTGTAACAATAAAATAATATTGAATATAAAAACATAATAAATATTCATAAATTATAATTAGTTAAATTAAAATTAAAATATAAAAATGAAAGATCCATTTTGAATATATTTATTAGTTGATTTTATATATTATATAGATTAAAATTTTAAAATACAGAAGAATATCTATTTTAGTTGATTTAATTCTTGTACTTTAAAAGTTAAAAATTCAATCATCTTATTATTTTAGTTGATTTAATTCTGGCATATTGTAGGAAAGGAGATTAGTGATTACTGTTTGGAAGTCTTAAATAAAGGTTAGTCTTTGAAACCTTTAAATCATACGAACATAGTGTTAATTCCAAAAACTGCTCATCCGAAAAACCCTATAAATTTTAGACCAATTAGCCTTTGTTCGGCGTTCTACAAAATCACTTCAAATACCATTGCCAACAGACTTCAAAAAGTACTTGATTCTTGTATTGACCCAGCTCAAAGTAC
Organism: Gossypium arboreum; assembly: GCF_025698485.1. Classification (NCBI taxonomy): domain Eukaryota; kingdom Viridiplantae; phylum Streptophyta; class Magnoliopsida; order Malvales; family Malvaceae; genus Gossypium; species Gossypium arboreum. Next base: position 9,199,296 of record NC_069081.1, read on the forward strand.
GTTTGTCCTAGGAAGGCTAATAACTAACAATGTCCTCCTAGCCTATGAAATTCTACATACTTTGAGGAACAAAAGGGTGAGGGAAAAAGGCTAATGGCTCTCAAGATTGATATGAGCAAGGCATACGCTAGGGTAGAACGGGGGTTTTTGAAACAAATGATGATCAAGATGGGATTAGATGTTGAATGGGTTGCGAGGATTATGCACTGTATTGACACTATTTAGTACTCGGTGGTCTTAAATGGAGCCCTAGGGATGGTCTTTACCCCAGAGAGAGGGTTGCGTCAAGGTGACCCTCTTAGCCCTTTATTATTTCTCATATGTAGTGAAGGGCTTTCTACTTTACTTAGGTTAGCAACCGAGGAAGGAAGAGTAAAAGGGATTAAAATAAGCAGACGAAGACCTCAGATCTCTCATCTTTTATTCGCAGACGACTGCATTCTGTTTGGGGAAGCGACTAAGAGGGGAACAACGATATAAGGGGTGTTATGGTCAATGCATCAATTATGGGAAATCTACTGTATTTTTTAGCTCAAATATAGTGGAGATGTTTCAGGTTAACATTTCAAATCAGCTGGGAGTTAAAAGGTCTAATAATTTTGAAAACTATTTGGGATTGCCAAATATGGTGGGCAGGAAAAATCTTAGGGCTTTTCAACATTTGAAAGATCGTATAAAGCTGAAAATTGATAGTTGGAGTACTCGTTTGTTATCACAAAGAGGAAAAGAGGTGTTCATTAAAGCCGTTTTACAGGAAATTCCAACATACACAATGGCATGCTTCCTATTATCGTTATCAATATGTAATAAGATGGAACAGTTAATGGCTAATTTCTGGTGGCAGAAGGGTCAAGGTCGACGTGGAATTCATTGGTGTCCATGGAATAAATTATGTGAATTAAAAGACTGGGGTAGACTTGGATATTGTAATTTAACTAAATTCAATTTGGCCCTCATCGCGAAGTAAGGATGGAGATTAATAGATAACCCTACATCCCTTTTAGCAAGAACATTAAAAGTCAAGTACCATCCAAATTCTGATTTTTTAAGTTCAGACTTAGAGAGCTTTACCATCATATACTTGGAAAAGTATATAGGCCGTAAAAAGACTTCTGCTTTCAGGTCTGAGATGGAGGGTGGGTAACGGGCGTAATATCAGAATTGAAGAAGATGTCTGGGTTCCAAACGTTGATGACCTGCTGGTAAAAAAACCTGTCAATAGGCAAAATGTCACAAAGGTCGAAGATCTTATCGATAATAGGAACAAAATATGAATATCTAAGCTAATTTCAAATACCTTCTCTGAAGAGGTTGCTCAAAAGATTATGCTAATACCACTGGCTCATCTTTCTCATGAAGACTTTCTGAGTTGGAGGGGAGAGGCATATGGAGAATATACGGTGTGTAGCTGATACAAAATTCTTTTACCAAGAAATGAAAATTACAAGCCAAGTGAGATTTACAAATGCTACAAAAAAAACTCTGGAATAGTTACCTCCCTTCAAAAATTAATATTACAGCTTGGAGAGCCACCCTCAACTATCTTCCTACTCTAGTAAACCTAAGAACTAAGAGATTAATTAATGAGGCTATTTGTCATAGATGCATGCAAGGGCTGGAAACCAAGGAGTATGTTCTTCCGGGATTGTGCTGTCACAAAGGAAACATGGGAAAAATTAGAGTTTGCATGGCCACAGTATTTTACAATCAGAGTTTATGGAATGGTTTACCTGGATCTTGCATAACAATACAACAGAAGTAGGTCAGATTTTCATCTATGCTATATGGGCTATCTGGTCAGCTAGGAACAAATGGATGCATGAAGGCCACAGGAGATCTGGAGCAGAAATAGAAAAATTCATACTGAAATATATACAGGAATTAAAAGACATTGAGAAAAAGGATCTCGCCTCGAATCTGGATTCCGAGCTATGGAGGCCTCCGAAACAAGGTTTTTTCAAAATAAACTTTGATGTTGCTTTTGGTAATAGGCAAAATAGATCATGCTCAGGAATTATAGTCAAAAATTTCAAATGGAAGTTTTAGCATCAAAAACAACAGTTCATACCGACATTTTTTCTAGCTTTGCGGCTGAAGCCAACGCATGCTTACAGGCAATTAAAGTGCGTAGAGACTTGGGTTTAAATCATGTTATTATTGAGGGAGACTCCTTGACAGTAATAAAGAAAGTTCAAAGCCAAAAAAGAGATAGATCAGAAATAGAACCTTTTATTTTCAATATCAAAGATGAGAAAGCGGTATTTTATGATTGCCAGTTTCAACATGTAAGAAGAATAGCGAATGTAGCAGCACACAATCGGGCATCAGAAGGGTTAAAAATAGACAAAAATACATACATTGCTCCTGTATACGTTGGAAAGGGTATTACTGAAGCGGAAATAGATCGGGAATGGAGATGAAACATCTGGAAATAGAATCATCACCAACTGCAATGCTAAAGAAGGAGAAGACGATCTCTACATCAGGAAACATACATGATTTTACAAAATCTTTTAAAATGGAAAAGAAGAGCGAAAATCAGATTGAGAACAGAATGAAGCAAGGAAGGAAAAAGGAAAGGAAAAAGGAAAAGATCAATAGGCATGGAGCAAAATCCTTTCCTTGGAAATCTGGAAACGTCTTTACAAAGCAATGGCAGATGAAATGACAAGACGAATACAGACTTTTGTGATTGGGCGAAATAGTGTCGATATTTTTAAAAAAAGTTTCTAGAGTTTTTGCTGTATTTTTTGTTTCTTCTCTTCGAGCTAAAAACTTGTTGGGCCAACTCTTTCTTTTTGTTTTTCTTGGACTTTTATCTGTTTTTCATGGTTTTTCTAATAAAGCCCAATCGGAGCAATAGTTTCCAAAAAAAAAATATTATTGTTGTTGGTAATTTTTTTGTTAAAATTTGTCAACTTAATATATTTATTTTCCGTCAATCATACGATCACATGGAGGTGTCTTAATCAACAAGCCAAATTATTTTATAAAATTATTATTATTTTAAAAATTAAAATATTTAATAGTCATAGTCATAGAAAATTATTTTAAACTTATGTAATCTATTATTTTAATTTACTTGTTTAAAACGTTTTATTAGAAAAACATTATAAACAAAATTACGAATTTTGAAAACTTGTAAAACAATATTCCCAATTTCTTATACTTTTAAAATGCATAAGACTTTTGGTAAATTACTTTTTATATTGTATATAAAAACATTTTTAGCAATAAATATAAAATAGTTTAATTTTTAAATTGGCTTTTGAATTTAAAAATAATGTACATAGACGTTTTATTTTTAAACCATTTTAAAAATAATTTAGTTTTAATATTATTGATAAAGTGATATTTCAATTTTATTTTTAAAAATATTTTTCGACGTTTTAGATTTAAAAATATTATATGTTTGAAACAGTAAGTAATCATTCATGTAAAATTTTGGAAAAACTTCAAAATTGTTTTAAAAATAATAGAAAAAAAGGAGATAAATTTCAAACTTTATAATAAATGTAGAGATAAAGTGACATAGGGCGAATTTGGATGGGCGGTGCATTTATTTGCGGTTAGTATAAAAATAGCGGTGGCGGTGAGATTAGATACTGTAGCAATACTGTAGCGTGAGACAAAAAGTAAGCTAAACACACCGCACCGCACCGCACCGCACTGCACCCAATTGTTCATCCAAACTAAACCTTAGTAGGCAAATAATCAAGTTATGATTTCAAATTTCTAAAGCATTTAAAACCTTGGAGGACTAAATTTATGAATTTAAAAACAAAAACCGAAAGTTATCTTAAGAAACATGTAGGGTCAAATGTTGAAATTAATTATTCTGAAATTTCGAATTTTCAAATAAATATAAAATAGGAAGGGCCTAGGCTGTAATTAAATAAGGTAGAAGGCCTTACGAAAATAATAAGAAAACACGAAGGGACTTATCTTGCAAATTTCTCCATTAACTCCAACTACAAAAGCCAAAATTTCATTCCATTGTTCATTTTCACGGTTTATTTAGAAAAACTATCATTTTCTTTTTAAATTTCCCTTTCTTCTCTATTTTGTCATGAGATTAAATCGGAAGAGAAGCTTTTTTTTAAAGAAAAAATCATTTTACATCTGTTTCACTTTATTTTAGTGGTAATTTTTATGTCGGAAAAATCATTTTTTTTTATCGATTTCCAAGATCATGTAGCTCAAATTTCACCAGAATATCAAAAGAATTTTCAAATTTTATTTTATTTTTATAATTTTTAAAAAATTATTTTTAAATCTAAGCTTGGAATAAAGTTGTTTCCTAGTGATTAGGGCTAATATGGTTGATCATTGAAAATTTTACCCATCACTTATCTCTGCTTTAAAAGGGTGAAGAATAAATTTTTTATTAAAAGGAAATAAACGATTTTCGTCACACATCAAAATCACCATAAAAAGTTGAAACGTTAGAAATGAAAAAATTCAAATAATATTATTTAAGATGATTAATTTACTTATAAAGGCCCATTTCCAAGTATATTTATAGAAATGAGTCAATTTTTACATTATTTATTGAAAATGATTGATTTTGTGAAAACGCATCCATGTAGGAGCGTTTTATAGTGCAATTTCCAGCAAATTGCGCCCCTGAGGGAGCGCTTTTGACATGTCAGCACAAAACGCGCTAACGTGGACGGGCTTTGCTGACATGACAAAACACTCATTCAGAGTTGCGTTTTGCTCTGTGTTTTTGTCCCCAACGGCTAATTTTTTTTACCGTTGGGGGGTCCAACGGTAAAAAAAAAGTATAAAACCGCTTCCTATTATTTCACACAAAATTTCTTCAAAATTTAGCAAAAAACTCTCAAATTGCTCCCTAAATTTCTCAAAGTTCTCAAATTTCTCCTTAAATTTCTCAAAGCTCTTTTAATTAATTATTTCCTTTAATTTTCTTTCTAAATTAGCATTATTTTTTATAATTTCAAAAATATTTGATCGTGTTAACAATGGAATTAATTCGTCTCAATTATAAACATAACTCCGTCGAACAAATGAAAATGGTAAGTGTTAATTTTAATTTTTAAATATTATTTAATAATTTTTTCATTTATATAATTTTAATTAATTTGTATTTTAAAATTTTTATAACAATCAGAATCGGGTGTTACAATGTTATATTTGTACTATGTCTGGTCCTTCATCACCATTTATAAAAAATTACTTGAGGGAAGCAGGTTTTTGGCACGTGGCCACTATAGGTCGGGGGTACAAGTTAGACTCAAAACCCATCAGCGCGTTAATAAAGAGATGGAGACCAAAAACGCACACATTTCATCTTCCATGCGGAGAGTGTACCATCACTTTGGTGGACATGCAGTTACAATTGGGATTGTTGATGGATGAGTCCGCACTCACCGGGTCCATTCAATTTGCTGATTGGGGAGCCGTATGCTACAATCTTTTAGGTGTGATTTCGGATAATATTTATGAAGGTCGGATCGAGATGAGTTTGTTACGAGACACATTCCCGGAGCCGGGGAATGATTCGACTGAAGTAGAAAGAATACGATATGCTTGGGCATACATCTTTAAGATAATTAGAGGTTATTTGATGCCGGACTTGTCACGAAACCTCGTACATCTGATGTGGCTGTTGAAACTCATTGATTTTAGAGCAGCTAGCGAATTTAGTTGGGGGTCTGTCGTGTTAGCAATATTGTACTAGAGACGTGCGGGGCGATGCCATAAAATAAAGCCAAATCGGAGGTTGTCTATCACTATTACAATAATGGGTTCGGTTTTGCTTTCAATTTTCTCGTCCTCGAGTGAACCACCCATATACATTCCCACTCATAACGAGGTAAAAATTTTATTTGATTTTAAAAGTATTACATAAATTTAAAACAAAATTGTATGCCAAAAATTTATTTAATTAGGTAGAACTATCCGGCGAGTTATATTGGGATACCGACCGCTCTTGAAGATATACGACTTCTATTAGACCAACAGTCGGAAGCGCAAGTAAGTATTAAATAATATAAATATACATAAAATAGTCGTTTCATATATAGTATTTAGTATTATGTATATAACTAATATTTTTATCACGTTCATATAGTTTCAATGGACACCATATGAGGATCCGGCAATTCGGGCAGTAATTTTGAATGAATTCTTTCAAAATTCGAACATTTGACATGTTAAGGGCCCATTAGTCAGTTATGCTACTGTTGAGATGCACTAGAAGAATAGAGTGTTCCGGCAATTTAGATTCTGACAACTAATTCTTGAGGCACTTGAGGTGCTCGATAAAAAGCACAAAGTTGACTTACGATAAATTGATACGAATTGGCCGGTATTTTATCAGAATATATCAAAATTTGGGAAAATCGATCATTGTCTCAGAGTTAACGTACACGCTGGATTACATGCCATGGTTTAGGATACATAACAAGCCATATTTGTTATCGAAAGAGCAAAGGCATCGACAAATCCTTATTGAAAGGGAACAACGGGGCCCTTTAAATCTAAGGAGAGGAGATGACAGCACAGGCTCATCAACAGTTCCCACATAATCACCAGGCTCAACGCCTCAATTGATGACACCCATAGCATAGCCCCTTCAGATTATGCCAGGTGCGTATCCTAGCCTTTATATGTATACTAACCCTTATATGTTTCCTTTTCCCAGTCCTATGCCAGGTTGGAATACATAGCCCGATGTATCGTCACGAGGAGTTTATCTCCTTACTAATCCCAATCGCCTTATGGAATTCAAACACCTTCGTCACGGGTGATCCAAACACCTCAACATTCTTTATTCTATCAATGTGGGTCATCCTTTTGACATTCACAACCGGAGCAACCACAACCCTCGCCAAAAGCTGAACTAATGAGGAATCCAGCACGTAATCATCGAACACCCTTATGTGGCACTGATTTCAACTGGCACATACATTAATTTTTTTAATATATTTGTAAAAACTATTTTTATTTTAGGTCATTTAATAAAATAAAAGTTGTTTTTAATATTTTAATAGTAAATTATTTTTATATTTCTAATAAAATAGAAGTTATTTTGAATAAGGCGTAATAGAAATAATGCAACATAATTTCATTACAACAATTATCAACTATTTCGGTTTAGACATGATCGAATTGTATGACTTGGGTTCCTACACCATCCGCACAACTTCTGTTGGTTCGTTCTTTCCCAGATATCCATATTATTACATATTCTACTCGAGTAAGGTTGACTTTTTAGTTTGCGACGCAATTCTCTATCCGATAACAACTTAAACGGAGCAAGCGATACAAACAACCACTTACATTCATCTGAGACCAGTGGGAATATATGTCTCCATACATTGTACATGTATTCTATTTTATACACTTCGTCGACATATCGAATAGGATCCAAACAGAGCTTCTGACAAGCTACAATTGCATGAGCGCATAGATAACGAAGTGCATCAAACGTATCACAATCGCAAGTCTTATTTATCAGGTGCACATGATATTGCCCTCTAGTAATACATTGGTTCGACCTATCAAACTCCATCACATGAAACCATAAGTTGTCGCGATCATGACATACTATGTGCATGGTGTTGGCTCGTGCATTCGTCTTGTTAATTTCTTACAATACCTTCCAGAACCATACATGACCTCCCTGCATTTGGCCTTTATAACTCGCTGCTCGTTTTAGAAATAGTGTCGCCAAAAGAAAATATGTCTCTCACACAATCGAGGTTATCGGCAAATGACGCGTTCCTTTTAGAACATAATTTATTCATTCAGCCAAGTTTGTGGTCATATAACCATATCATAAATCATCGTCGTATGCTAGTGTCCATTGTTCGAAAGGTATGTTATAGAGATAGTCTGCGCCTTTATCGTTAACTGAATACAAAATCCCCAACATATCATGAAAATGATCCTTATTGATCTCGTACCCTGCCAATATAAGTTGATAGCGAAAATTACATACCACTGTTCCATTCAGAATAAATTGAATATTACAAATGAAATTATATTAATAGAGATTAAATACCTATGTTGGTCACTTGTCGTCGTTCAATGGTAAACCGATATTGCCCATAGTAGTTGGACGCAACATGGTTTAGACAATATCGATGGTGCGTACAATCCAATAGGTTTCTTTGTCGCTCAATTACGACTAGTATTCCAATACCCCGATCTGATATAATGCAGATATCAGGTTGGGGGCATACATGCCTTTTTAACCTAGAAAGAAAGAAATATCAGTCATCACCTGACTCCCATGGTGTTATTGCAAACGCAATTAGAATGATTCTCCCACTGCTATCATGTGCCACAGCTAGCAGTAGCTGATAGGTATATCTATCATACATCAAGGTACTGTCAATTGGTACCAATGGCTTGCAGTACACAAATGTATCCTGACATTGCTTAAAGCTTCAGCACTGACGCTTGAACACTTGGCATCCACGGAGCAATCGGTCGTTGTAATACACAAGGACCGTTTCAAGGTCTATTATACAACTTGGGATGTACCTCTCTAGCACCTGCCACCACTACCACACCTCATTATATGAAACGCTCCACCCACTATGCATCTTTTCCAACGCCTTTTACTTAACTATCCAAGCCTTGCGGTAACAGGGTGTGTACCTCAAATGGCTACGAATATTGGTAATTAAGACTGACACAAAAGTATTGAGATCTGCCTTCAAGATCGGTAGTATTAAGCTAGCTATCATACATGATTCTATCTTGAGATGAACTTGTGAAATACCTGTCAACGAAGTATGTTAAATAATGCAACATTAAGTAATAACATTATTATTCAATAACCCTAAACACCTAGTGATACTACACTAGAAACACAGGTATGTAGACCTTTGTACTTTTTTTTTATCTTCTACAAGCCTGTCTTTTTCCTAAAAGAAGTCATGATTTTCTATAAATATGTATCGTTTTGCACTGCACACTTAGCCTCGAACTTTTTAGATTTGGATTTTAACCACGTTGTAGTTAACCCCGTGATTGATGATATGTTGTTTCAATGTACCAAGAAAACAATTCTTACTGGAAAACTCTTTACCAACTTCCAATTCACCCAAATCCAATGATGATTTTATACGATCACACTTTCTGTATGGTAGATCTGGAAACTTCAATGTATCATCTGCCAATATATCGACATTATGCATGTGGACTGGAGGTGAGTACGCCTTAAATCACAGACCTTCTTTTTCTTCTTCATCTGAACCCCCTTCAACATCTTTAGGTTCGGATGGAACAGTCTCTGGTTCAAAAAATAATACAACTTCTACACCATCAGGGCTAGGCTTTCGAGGTGGATCCATATCGGACTCATTATCCAACCCACCATCATTTGTAACGTACGAGGTCCACTCGTCGGTGGACGTTGTAAGAAGTACACAATTCCTTCTTGTGGACATTTCTTAACGTCCCCAATCATATGTGGATTGCCAACCACTAGAAGTTGATGTCATTCCCCAATACATATTTCTAGTATCGAACATTGACCCACTGATGTGCATGTCTCATCCACTAACCGAGTGTCATGTAGGAGTTGTGTATTCATACTACGACCAAACACGGGCGCTTCCGTGCTCTGCCTCCCATTAACGGAGTGTCGGGTAGGGGCCGTGTCTTCCTTTCGAATAGCAGTAGATGTTGAAGTCGCAAATGTTTAATTTGGAGATGAAAATTGTACATATAACTCAAGATAGAGTGATTCGCTAGCGAGATAAGTTTGCACCATCGCCTCAAAGCTACGACCATCTTTGATATCAAATGAGTCATATGTCACAGGATCAATCGAAGCACAAAATTGATACTTAATAGAAGAAACCCTCATTAGCGTCGTTCCGAAGATTTTGTGCCTAATTTTTTTACGAAATTCTGTCAAATCTATAGTCTGTTTAAATACTATTCGCGTTGTGTTCTCAAATAAAAAAATAACGTCGTTCTCAATGTCACGGACCTCATCATCCTAGTAAATAACATCACTAATACGTTCACTCATATTCAAATTCTATTCTGCTTAGCCTCTCTAGTTTTTCTTGCTGTAACTTATGTAACCTGAGAATGAAATTTGACTCATTTATAGCCTAAAGCCAAACATGAACTATTGTAGAAAAAGAGCATCCACGTGAGAGCTTTTTTTCAGTAATTTTGCTGATAGTGCATCCTGCTTAAAGCATTATGGAGACTATTTGTTTAGAAACGTCTTCTCAAAATTATTTTTTTAGGAACTACTATAGAAAAAGAGCGTCCATGTGGGAGCTTTTTTCATCAATTTTGCTGACAGTGCATCCTACTTAAAGCGTTTTTTACACTATTTTTTCAGAAACGTCTTCTCAAAATTATTTTTTCAGGAACTACTGTAGAAAAAGAGCGTCCACGTGGGAGCTTTTTTCTTCAATTTTGTTGACAGTGCATCTCGCTTGAAGCATTTTTGACACTATCTGTTCAGAACTGTTTTTTCAAAATTATTTTTCAGGAACTACTGTAGAAAAAAAGCGTCCATGTGGGAGCTTTTTTCAATAATTTTGCTGACAGTGCATCCTGCTTGAAGCGTTTTTAACACTATTTGTTTAGAACTGTCTTTTCAAAATTATTTTTTCAGGAACTACTGTAGAAAAAAACCAAGATCCTTATTGTTAATATAATTTTCCCTAAACCTTAAACCTAAACCCAATATTATTTTAAAAAAATTAAACCAAAATTTAATTAATTTTCTTAAAAACACTAAATCCAAATTTAATTAATTTATTTAAAACCCTTAAACCCTAATTTAATTAATTTATTTAAAACCCCAAACCCTAATTTAATTAATTTTTAAAAAGAACACTAAATCCTAATTTATTTTTAAAAATTCCTAAAACCTAAAACCTTAAATTATTTTAACAAAACCGTAAACCATACAAACCTAATCTTAAAAATCCTAAACCAAAAAACCCTAAGGACTAAACATGCAAAAGGCCCTAACCTAGAAAAAACAAGGAGCAAAACGTAATCCTGAGGGAACGATTTTGCCACGTCAGCAAAGCGCATCCACGTCAGTGCGTTTTGTGTTGACGTGGCAAAATCGCTCCCCAGGGGCTCGTTTTGCTAAAATTTCACCCTAAAACACTCCTATGTGGACACGTTTTGCCAAAATCGGTCCTTTCCGGTAAATAATGCAGAAATTGACCCATTTCTGTAAATATACTTAAAAATGAGCCTTTATAGGTAAATTAGTCATTTAAGGCATTCATTTTTTGAATTTTTAAAATTAATAAATTTATATTTCTAGTGATTTTAATTGTTATTAATAAATTTATATATCTAATGATTTTTATCTAGTGATTTTAATTGTTATTTATAAATTTATTAATAATAAACAATTTATACACCTCCTATTTCTAAAACTACAAATTTACATCTAGTTATTTTTAGAATTATATAAAACTACATATTTATTATTTTTATCTAGTGATTTTTTTAAATTTTATAAAACTATAAATTAATTATTTTTAATTGTTATTATTCAATATATATATATATTGATTTTAAGTAATATGAAGCTATTCAAGTGTCATCTTGACAATTTATGTATCATTAAAATCACACTAGTCTTAGTATTAGGCTTTGCAATATATATAGTACGATTTATATTTTATCAATTCAATCACCATATTTTATTCTTCATTTAATGTCTGAGTCTGTCTCTATTTAAGGTTTAAACTTAACTCATTTTTAGTTTGTAATATTTTATATTATGTTATTTTTATATATTATGTAATTAGTAATAACTAAAAATTAAATTTATAGTAATAAATAATACTACTATAATATAAATATTAAAAATATTAGGATAATTTTATATAAAATTATTAAATATTAAATTTAAATAATATAAATATATTTTTTTAAAATATGGATAGGCTTATCATGATTAGGGTTAATTATTTGTAAATATGTAAAATTTAAATAAAATTGTAAGCTCATATCTTTTACTAGACTGATCTTATATAAATATAAAATACGTTAATATTATATTTAGATCCCGTGTTATTCAGGAACACCTGTAATAGGGATGAGTCCAAGAGTAATTGGGCTGACAACTCCACTCAATAGTCATCTGAAAACCCTAGAGAGAATGGAAAACCAACCCCTGTTTGCACTTAAATCACCCAAAAATTTTGTAATTTTTTTTCGTTACTTCAAGCTATAAAAAAAAAAACACTCTCTCCTCCATCCGATCCGAAATAGTTCACTATGGCGGCGGAGGTGATGCTAATGAACGAGATAGAGGCGAAGGCTGCTAGCATGGGCATCGATTTGAATATCGATTTCAATTCCATTCAACTTCCTCGTGGTGAAGATTGTGGCATCGTCAGGTACTATACTCGATCTTCTTTCTAATTTATTTATTTTTTATTTAAAAAAATACAAATCTGATTTTCACTTTTGGATAGTGATGATGAGGATGTTTACCATGACGATCAATTGGAATTCGATTCCGGGTTTGGAAACGTTATTGTAGTGGATAATCTCCCGGTTGTTCCTCGTGAAAAGTTTGAGAAACTCGAGGGTGTCATTCGGAAAATCTATAGTCAGATTGGAGTCATTAAGGAGGATGGTCTTTGGATGCCTGTTGATCCTGAGACTAAGAAAACCCTAGGTTATTGTTTTATAGAGTACAATACACCACAGGTTCGACTTTTATGGCTTTTGGATTTTGGTAATTATGTTCTCTTACCTTTCAATTTTTTATTTGCTTTTCTTTGATTTCTTATGGATGTAGGAAGCTGAGCTTGCTAAGGAGAAGACCAATGGGTACAAGTTGGATAGAGCACATATTTTTGCTGTTAATATGTTCGATGATTTTGATAAGTACATGAGAGTTCCGGATGAATGGGCTCCTCCTGAGATTAAACCCTACACGCCTGGGGTAATATTTTCAATTCAATGTTTTGGTAGTAAATGTATTTGGTTTACGTTTCCTTGCAATGGCCATACAGACCCATATGTAGTAGGAACGTTGATTAGCTTTGTTCTAACATATACCGACTTGATTGAAACATTGATAATAAGCTGCTGATAATTTGTCTGATCTTGGAGTTTGTAGCTATGGGGTCTTACTAAATAAAAACATCTAGAATTTGTAAAAGATGGTTTGATTTAATTTGAGCCAGGATCAGTGCTGAATATTTGAAATTCTTCTATACTGGCATACTTGCTTTAAGGTTTTAGGCAAAAGTTAACTATTGCAGTTTCTTCTTTTGTGGCATTATGTTGAATTTATTGCTATAAGAGTTGTGTCTGCAAGTACTATTTAACCATCTTATGTGCCAGTTAATCTCAAGTCTTTAAACTCCTAACACACAAAGCCTGTGTTCTCTCTGAGCTCCTGTTTATTACTTTGATGATGTTACAGGAAAATCTTCAAAAGTGGCTTACTGATGAAAAGGCACGAGATCAATTTGTAATTCGTGCTGGCACTGACACTGAAGTTCTGTGGAATGATGCAAGGCAGTCTAAAACCGAGCTCGTTTACAAACGCACTGTAAGTAGTTTACCCCTTGTATCAAATACTGGAGCTTGGTTATCTGTTTTTCATTTCCAACAGCCATTTTTTAATGGATATAATTGGTTATAAAATGTTTTTGCATACAGTACTGGACCGAAAGTTTTGTGCAGTGGTCTCCCCTGGGGACATACTTGGCAACAGTTCACAGGCAAGGAGCAGCAGTTTGGGGAGGTGCAAATACATTTAATCGTCTAATGCGTTATGCCCATCCTCAGGTCAGAATTAGGCCTTTTTTAACATTTTCTCCCAAGTTTTCTTTTCTCCTTTTCCTCGTTTTAACCTGCAATGATATTGATAATACAGGTTAAGCTTATTGATTTTTCTCCTGGTGAAAAATTTTTAGTAACCTACAGCAGCCATGAACCAAGCAATCCTCGTGATGCAAATGTGAGGTTTTCAGACTCATCTCTTGTTACTTAAATCCTGTTCTCTTATTCCAATACAGATTCTGATATAACATTTTGCATTCAGAGGGTTGTGATAAACATTTTTGATGTGAGAACCGGAAAAGTGATGAGAGATTTTAAGGGAAGTGCTGATGAATTTACAATTGGAGGAGCTGGTGGTGTTGCTGGAGTTTCTTGGCCTGTTTTCAGGTGATTCTTGTCTTTTGTTTTAATTTTATCTTCAACCGTCTCCTCTCTTCTCATTTTTGGTGAGCATGCTTGTGTCTAAAGAATTAGAATTGTCTTCCAGATGGGGAGGCGGAAAAGAGGACAAGTATTTTGCCAAACTTGGGAAAAATATGATATCTGTTTATGAAACAGAGACCTTTAGCCTTATTGACAAAAAATCTTTGAAGGTTGAAAACGTTGTGGACTTCAGTTGGTCACCAACTGATCTCATTCTTGCACTTTTTGTTCCTGAACTTGGAGGTGGAAACCAGCCTGCTAGAGTAATTACTTATTCTTTTGAAAGGCTCCATTATTTTATGAGTTTAGACTTGATGTCAACTAATATGCGACTTGCATGTATTTCTCAGGTGAGTCTTGTTCAAATTCCCAGTAAAGTGGAATTGAGGCAAAAGAATCTTTTCAGCGTCAGCGACTGCAAAATGTACTGGCAAAGCAACGGTGAATATCTTGCTGTAAAAGCTGACCGATACACAAAAACAAAAAAAAGCACTTATACCGGTTTTGAGCTCTTTCGCATCAAGGAAAGAGACATACCAATTGAGGTTTTGGAGCTTGATAATAAAAATGATAAGATAATCGCTTTTGCTTGGGAGCCGAAGGGGCACAGGTTTGCTGTTATACATGGGGATAATCCAAGGCCTGATATTAGCTTTTACTCGATGAAATCATCGCACAATTTGGGCCGCGTTTCAAAGCTCACTACTCTGAAAGGCAAGCAGGCAAATGCGTTATTCTGGTCACCTGGTGGCCGTTTTATTGTACTTGCTGGATTGAAGGGGTTCAATGGTCAGTTGGAATTCTTTAATGTCGATGAGCTTGAAACAATGGCAACTGCTGAACATTTTATGGCCACAGATATTGAATGGGATCCCACTGGAAGGTAAGCCAATAAAAATTGATGACATTTAAGTGAGCTGAGATGCCTTACTGTTTATCTTTTTTTTTTTTTAAAAAAAATAAAACATTTATTATTCTTAAAATTTTATTCTAACAATTGTTGGCTCTATTATTGTAAAGATATGTTGCAACCGCAGTAACATCTGTTCATGAAATGGAAAATGGTTTCAATATATGGTCCTTTCATGGTAAGCTACTCTACCGGATACTGAAGGATCATTTCTTCCAGGTAATTGAATTATTGTACATAATATAAAAGCATAAATGGTTGGTTGCAATTAGATGGTTTATTCTGGCATTGCGGAATCATGATTGTGGTTGTTTTGTGGAAAATGACAGTTCTTGTGGCGCCCAAGGCCCCCATCCTTCTTGAGCGCTGAGAAGGAGGAAGAGATATTAAAATACTTGAAGAAGTACAGTAAGAAGTATGATGCAGAGGACCAGGATGTTTCGATGCTATTGAGCGAACAAGATAGGGAGAAGAGAAGGATGTTGAAGGAAGAATGGGAGAAGTGGATAAGCGAATGGAGGCGGGCAAGTGAGGAAGAGAAGTTGGAGAGGCAGAAGTTGAGGGATGGAGAAGCAAGTGATGAGGAAGAGGAGTACGAGGCCAAAGAAGTTGAAGTTGAGGAAATCTTGGACTTCTCCGAAGAAGTCCTTTTTGAAGAGTGAGTTGATTGGGACAAGATTTTTCAGTATGTAGGAGTGGAGTAGATGATATTTCGGCTATTTTTATTTTAGAATTTTGATCATCGCGTTAACACTTTGTGTTTATTTATAAATGATTGTGTGAGGCAATGCAAAAATTAGTCCCTGCATATTTTTCCGACTTGTTTTGACTGTGATACCGGTGATTTAGGCATTTTAGTGAAAATTTTCAACTAATATAATAAATAAATTTTAATAAGAACTAGAATCAGATTTTAAATGATTATATATTATTTAGTTTTTAATAAAATTTTAGTTAATTACTGCTATTTTGTTTCTGATAGTTTTTCACTTTAATTTTTAATACGACATTTTCAATTCTTAAATAAAAGGGTCAATCGGTTGACTACCGAATTAAAATTTAATTAACAGTTAAATTGTGAATTAAATTAATATAAAATTGAAAAGATAAAAAATTGAAGGGAGGGAAAATTAGAAGGATGGAATCTTTTTCATAGGTGTACTTGGATAGAAAAGACGGAAAAATAAAAAGAAAAATCAATGTTATTTTCTTCTATTGTTTGGTAGAGTTAAAAAGTGAAAGAAAAGAAAATAAAGCAATTGAAAAACGTATAATTTGGACTAACAAACGCTTCTCTCCCAAAATTTTCTCCTCTCATTATTTTAATTTGAAAGAATTAATTTTTATGAATTAGGATTAAAAATGATCACCCCCTTCTATTTTCTTTCTTCTCACTATTCTTCTTAGCCGAACACACTCCAAATTTATTTTCTTCCTATTTTTCCATTTCCTCCTCTCGTTCCGCAACTTTTGCACTCAAACACGCACTCAATGGATAACATTACTAAAGAAAACGCAAGTTATTTGATTGTAACTAGTCTAGGAATCCTATACAAACCGAAAATATGCTATATTCGTTAGTTGAGAAATTGAATATATCAATCCCATCAGTATGTAAATCCATACATGTTCTATTATTTAATTTACTTTTCATACTTAATAATTGATTCATTTTATACCCTAATTGTTATCATTATTTTATATTAGCAATTATCATGTAAAACATTGAAAAACTTGAATTTGTGGTCCTCAACATATCAAGCAAGAATTATTTATCATGAGTGTTAAATATCGAAATTCATTTAGACATTAAAAGTCACGGGAATACAATTATGCATGGGATTGAGAGATTTAAATAGGATAATGCCTAATTTGTGATTTTCCTTTTTCATTATCTTCATGAAGGATTGAAAACAAAATATTTGACTATAAAAAGTCAACTTGAATTGTGGAATAGCCTAAAAGAAAGATATGACCATTAGAAAATGATAATTCTACCAAAAGCTCGTTATAATTGGATGAACTTAAAATTGCAAGACTTATAAAATAGTAATTGAATATAATTTCACAATATTTAAGATAAATTCTCAATTAAAAATATGTGTAAAAAAATAACCGATGATAACTTATTGGAGAAAACTTTCTCAACTTTTCACGCATCTAAGGTGCTCCTGCAACGACAATATCATGAAAAAAATTTAAAAATATTTTGAATTAATCTCATCCCTTTTGGTGACTAAGAAAAATAAAAATGCATTAATGAAAAATCATGAAAGTCATCCTGCTGGTTCAACTTCATTCCCAGTAGTGAATGCAACCATACATAATAATAGAAATGAAAGAAATATGGTCACAGTTGTGGCTGTTGTCATGGATATGGTCATGGACGCTATAATTACTATTATCATGATGGTACTAATTATTATAACCACCAAAAGAAAAATAAAAGAGAAAAGATGAAAAGGATGATGGTCCAAGCAATCTTTCCAAAAACATTGAAAATTTGTGCCATTGATGCAGTATGAGTGTGCATTAATGGTCACATACCTGTTGTACGCCTGAACATCTTAATATGGGTGCTTTTCACTGATCTTGGCTATTGGACCTAGATTGACTCAAAAATTTGAGACATTAATGTGATTGTTTGGATAGATAACACATTGAATAAGTACTAAGTTGAATTTATTCTAAATTCGTTTTTGGCTTAATTCACTTATGACGTGGTGTAATTTACCTAAGTTTTGAGTAAGTGTATAATCATTCATGTATGACTCATATTCTTTTATATATTAAAAACCTCTGCTCTTAAGATAGTTGGCAAAAAAATATTATGTTGTGTACATGACTTAAACATGTTATGGTTTCACTCACAATAGTGGAATCATAGCTTGATAAAAAAGAGTAATCGGTACCTCTCATCGGTATTGTATATGAAAATGGAACATTGTGATGAATTATTTGTTTGAGACAAATGATTTAGTCATTATTGATATAGATAATGATAATGTTTATTGTAGAAGATACAATAGTGATAATGAGATAAAATGGATCAGATTAAGTGAATGGATTTAACATAAATGGATCATGAATATCTTTTAAGGGTAACACATGTATGATAATGTCATTAGACAAAAACTTGATTTAAGTAGTCTTAGTAATGGTATATAATGAGGAGTTCAATCACGGTATTTTTAATGGATTGACTCCATGACCCAAAAAAAATTTGTAATTAGTAGATGAATAGTCAGAACTTAATTACAATTTATTTTAGCCTTAATTATATATGTTCAATTGGTCCATTAGCTAGCTCAATATAACATTAGATGAATTGCTTAAATAAGAACATTTGAGTGAATGAAAATTAGATTGCATGAATTACCAAAAAGGTAAGAGGTGACTTGGGATTAATTTAATTTCTTTGAATAATTATTTAAATGAATAAATTAAATAATTGAATTCAAATTGAAAATTAAATTACTAGTAATAATTAGTTTAAATTCATTGAATAATTAAATGGAATTATAATTGAGTTGAGTAATTAATTTAATAATTAATTTTTATTTGGATCATAAAGTATTTAAGCTTAGTTTTAATTTAAATCAAGAGTGATAAGCTTGAAAAATTGGACCAAACTTGGACTAGTCCAATTGTCCCAAATGGACTAGGGTGCTACAATATAAGAGCTATACAATATGTCTCTTTGGGAAGTCCACTCGATTTATTTAATCAAGAACCTAGAATGAGAATTAAACTCATATGTACTTTCCTATGTTAAAGTCAAACTACATTGAAAGGAGATAAATTGGTATTTTAAAATTTTAGAAAATAAAGACACAAATTAAAGATACGAGAATTTCAAAGTGATTCAAATTTAATTACTTACCTCCACGGATTTTACTTACTCCATTAATTTGTACCTTTCAAAGATAATGAATAACTTTTACAAAACCCTAGCTTTAAAATAAGTAAAATAGAACTACTTGCTCTAAAGTTTTTGGTTAAGTAATGAGAAACTAAAAGAGAATGAATAAGTAAATTTATAATGAATAGCAAATAAACACGTGAAAGAAATAATTATATATCCCATAAGTATTTATAAGAGAAAATGAGAAAGATTTGGATTTTTGCATTTTTAACTTTATAACCTTTTTTCTTGTCTTCATTTAAGCATTTGTAGATCATTTTATATAACCTCACTGATTATATTAGAATTTAATTTAATTTATAATTATGTTTTTTAAAAAAATTAGATTTTTATTATTTGTAATTAAAATTTGTTTCAAAATAAATGAAATTTATTTGTTTAGTGTATTCTCCATCGAACTTGGAGGGTAAGTGGGATATTTTCAAACCCAGACCCCTGATGTTTTGAATGCTTTTCCCTAATTATTTTTGTAGTAGTTAGAAATTAATTGAATAGTATTAAATTATGATGTACATTCGATGTGGGAAAAATCATTAACAAATATATTAATAAAAAGTGATGTAAAAAATAAAGGAGGTTTTGATTGAATTAGTAAAAGTAAGATATTAAAAATTATGATGTTTTAGATTTAAATCATATCAAGTATAATTTTTTTAAATTTACATGAAATATAAAATAATAAAAATATCATGATAATAATGTTTTTATTTTATAATATATATATTTTAATAATTTTTAACTAAATTAAAATTCAATAAATAAATTATATTAATTCAACCGGTAAAATTTATTCAATCCATCCTTTAAATAATGATATAAATAAAATTAATTTAAACATCATATAATATTTTTATGATAATTAAAAATAAATTAAATATTTAAATTAATTTTTCGATATTTAAAAAATATTTAGATTTTATAGAACATTGCTAATTACATGTCTATCCATCTATTATAACTTAATGATGAAAAAACACAAATGGTTGATAATAATAGGAGAGAGAGAGAGAGAATGAGTAGATAAAAATTAAAAAGAAATAAAGACTGTGGCAGGGCTAAGTGTAGGATTGGAGAAACTGCAATTTCAGTGGACGAAGACTATAAGCTACGTAAGCCTAATGTTCCACCAGGACACAGGCTATAGCATACATAGTGTCATTAGGCACAAGTTACGTTGCATTGCATTCTAATCACTGCTCTTTCACCACTTTCCTTTCATCTCTCTATCCCCCACACCTCCATTTCTTTATTATTCCTTCCTCCATTTACTAAATTGATGATTGGAGTATGTATGAAGGAGCTTTCCCTTTTAGTCTACTCCTATAAATATATGAATAGGTAAATGTCGTTTTCCATTATGTTGCCAATTGCGACTGCAGTCTAGCATTATAAATGAATTAGGTGAGAGAGATGAGGCAGCGGCTACCTATGCCGTTTTTGCCAATAGCTACTAACGCTGGACACACTGACTCATTAAGGAGAGGAGAGAGAAACGAATGAAGCATTTGAAGATTCATGCAAACCCCACACTTTGTATTGCGTTACCATTGGTCACTTCACTTCACTTGTGTGAATGGAAATTGCACAGTGAAGTAGGTATAAATATAATACCAACATCACATCACAAGTGAAGTTCCAACCAAATTTCCCATGTCTATATTTAAACAACTACTATACAACGACAGTGTTGAAAAAGAGCTTCATTGTTTAAACTAAAACACAGTCAAACAAACGTATATCATCTTAGTTGCTACTTAGTTATTTATACCTAGTTTGGATGGATGTTTGCATCACCAATGAGGATAACAACACCCCACAATAACCACAAACTTAGTAAGCTACTATACCTCACCAACTCCCTTAAAAATCAAGCAAACAAACAAAGGGTCGGCAAAGTAAGGCTAGGTGGCCCTGAGGATCAGGAATGGGACAAAGTGATTAAAGCCACGTCGCAGGCACGAGGAAATCGACACGTGGGAGAAGGTTATTGGGTTTGGTGGCATTTTGTTGGGGGACAAAGGAGGAGACAACACTTTTAAATTAAAGAAAGGCAACCGTGGAAGATCACATGGACAGCCCCCATGTCATGTGTTGTCAAACCGCTCACTCCTTTCCCCAATTATTATACACAAACTCTACTGAATTTTCATAAATAATGGTAACTTATGTGTTTATCAACTCATTTATATATCAAAATAATTTGACTATTGGTTAAGTGGAGAAGTAAAAAGGATGAAATTGAAGAGTGGTAAAGTAGAAAGAAAATTAATTTTGGGTAGACCTGGTAGAAAGAAAAAAATAAATGATCAATTTTCTACTTAATACATAAAAATTAATTTTTTTAAATTACAAGTTAAGAGGAGAGAAAATGAGGTAGGGGTGTTGATAGTTCAAAACTATATATTTTTTAAAAGTTTTTTTTTCTCATTTTTTAACACAACCAAAAAATGGAGGAAATGAAATGAAATTTTTGTTTTCTTCGATAAATTATAAGAAGAGGGTAAAAAATTTACCAACAACGTAATTAGTGTGACTCAAACTTAATAAACACTTTAACCATTAGGCCACATGATGCGTTTCTCTAATTTTCTCTCCTCTTATCATTTCAATTTTTTATCTCATCTATTCTTCCTATTAAGTATACTCAAAAATAATTTTCTTTCTATTTTTATACTCTCTTCTTTTGAACTTTCAATTTTCTACTCAACCAAGAATTATAAACTTAATAGACTAATGATTGAGTTTAGTTGATTTTCCACAATTATATGTTTTAGCATAAAGAGACATTGATGAGGTAAAGTATGGGAAATTCTGAACCCATCCCTGTTATTACTTGAAACTCAATAAAGGTAATATTTTGTTTTAGTGAGAAGACATCAATCATTTTCATCAAGTTTAAATTATTTATTGCATTTCCACATTATCTATTAAATACTACTCATAACCCTTTTTTTGTTTGCGTTTGGCCAACATTTCGCTCTATGCCCCAAAATAATTACACATTTGTATAAAATATATCATAAATTTATGAAAAAATACAAAAACTTATCACATATAGATAAGCAAATTTCTAATATTTCTATACTATTTAGATAAAAAAAATCAATCCATAAATCATACTAGTAATTTATTGATTTCTTTTCCACTTGGTTTTGAATATCTTCCATTAATTAGCTATGCATATATCTTCCATACAAAGTCAACCTAAACCAGCTGAGCTAGGGAACTGGCAGGATCAACCTTTAAATGGAAAATTTTTATACCTTTAATAATTTATAAAATTTTAAATTAATAATAAAATTATATTTTAACTTTTAAAAATAATTAAATTTAATTTTTAAAAATGATAAAAACAATATAAAATAATAAAATTATGTTTTTACTATTATACAAATATACAATCTAGCTAATTCCCAACCTAAAAATTTCTTACTTCAAATAACACCATTAAAAAAAAAAAAAAAAAGACTGCTCGAATATACATATCTGTCTCTCCACTGGCCAGTCATAAAATCTGGCATAACCGACAGAACACGTGGCGTCTCAGAAGTAATCAAACGCGTTGGATTGTTCCTCGATCTTAGGATGGTGAAAGGACGTCGTGGTGGGTGACCGCCTCAAACCCGGAATCTCCGGCGGCGTAAGCGACCTTATGAGGGCGAAATTGAGTCCCTTAAAGAAAGGGTGGATTTTGACGTCGGCAGCGCCGCGTTTGGATCCCAACCGAGTGTTGGGCTCCTTGTTTAACAACCCGGAGATGAGGTCTCGAGCGTGGTGCTCGAGAAGAGAAGCAGGCGAGTGGGTTGGGAAAGTGAGTGGCCTTTTCACGATGTTGCGCAGCGTAACCTCGTTCGATGGAGCCGCAAAAGGTGTACCTCCGTATATCATCTCGTAAATGAAGATACCTAGAGACCACCAGTCCACGGCGTTACCGTGGGACCCACCGGCTGCCACCTCGGGAGATATGTACTCGTGGGTCCCTACGAAGGAGCGTGACCGGGCGGTGACGGGCTCCGCCACGAAGAACAGATTGTTGGGTGCGAGCGTCTGTATCTTCTTTGACCGGAAGAAGCGGTGGAATAGGCAGGAGAGAGGGGTTGTAGGTGGACGAGAAGAGCGGTGGTTTTGGGGAGGCGTGGGATCCGGAGACGATGACGGTGATTCAACGGCTGCGATGGCATCTGAGCAAAGTGAAAGGTCGAAATCCGATAGCATGATGTGACCGTCTGATCTTACTAAAACATTTTCCGGTTTTAGGTCTCTGTAAATAATACCCAGCATGTGTAGGTACTCTAGAGCTACCAGAACCTCAGCTGCATAAAACCTGGAATAAGCAACTAATCATCAGTTTATTTAGTTCATTTTTAATGTCAGAATTGATGGAACCTGGAAACAGTGTAGTTTAGTGAAATGTCTTATAGTCTGCAAATTCTCAGCAACCAGAATAACAGAATTAATGGAAAGCATTCATCTCAAGAGTTTGCTTGCATGGCAAGGAATTTTATCGAGACAATAAATGGAAAGACACTATCGAATAAGGGAAATTCAGGCTAAAGTCAGATGTATGTAATTGCGTGAACAATCTCAGCTGTCGAGCAAGAACAAGGAAAAATAAATAAAATGCTTCCTAACACCCCCGAATTCTCGTACACTGATGAAAAATCAAATGAAAACCGAGTAAAATAGAACAAAACTCAAATAATGAAACTTTATTTTCTAATGATATTTTGGGGAAAAAAATGTAAATCTTAGTGCTTTATAAAAGAATATTTATTTATTTGTAATATTTATAGCAACCAAGAAATATTGGAAAAAAAGAGAGACAAGTTTGCTTATTGAAAGAGACTTTGCAGAGTTGAGGCAGACAAGGATACGAACAAGACAGGCTAAGTGTTTGAAAAACAGCAGAAGAAAACAAAAGACAGATTAAAGCATGCAAGAAGGATAAGCGTAAAATCATTGTAATGAATGTGAAGGTAGTGAGCTAAGAAAACAAAAAATGAAGTACCTTGCGGAGCTCAAAGAGAAGCGTTTTTGAGGTTGTTTATGTCTAAGAGAATGCAAGTCACCGCCGGAACAGTACTCCATAACTATGCAAGAGAAATGAGAAGCTTCGAACTCGGCGTACAAAGTAGGCAAAAATGGATGATCCAGCATCTTCAAGATCTTCTTCTCCATTTCAGCACGTTGCACTTTATTCTTCATGGCCAACGCTTCTTTATCCACCACCTTCATCGCATAACAGCATTTTTCATCTGCGTCGGCAAGCTGGCAGAGGTAGACGGTTCCGATGTCGCCGGAACCGATGCGCCGGATGAGCTGGAAATCACGGGACGTGAGGCCGGTTTTACGGGCGAAGGTGGCGGAACGGATAGCGGAGTAAGCCAAGTCGGAAGATCGGTGGGGTTTGAGAGAAAGGTTTTCCGGGGAAGACCGGAGGTCAAAGGAGAGACGGCTGAAGCTGCTACGGCTTTCACTTGTCATTGAACACTCACTCGATGAACTTAACTCACTTTCTGACTTCCGTTCGCACTCCAACATTTTATGTTCTCTCTACTTGTAAGACAGGGAAAATCAACATAAAACTCTTTGATGATCTAAGAAGAAGAAGATGATGATGATGATGAAGAAGTCAAAAAAGAAAAAAGTGGGAATCACTTCAGATGACCGAAATTAAAGACGGTGGATAAAAGCAATCAACTTTGAACATTTTGGGTTTTAAGAAGATGATTTGATGATGACTGGAAATCTGGAATCAGATACCCGTAAAGGAGATGAAGGAGAGTCAAATAGTGAAGTAGAAAGAGAGCAGTAAGTTTGAAGGGAAAAAAGGGAGTCAAAAACTATGGGCAAGCAAAAAAGAGAAGAAATGAATGATTAGCAGAGAGGGGGCATTGAATGGGATTCAGTGAAATGCTTTGAATGCATATTTTGAAGCACATCAGAGGGGCTTTTATGATGAAGGACGGGGACCTCATATTTAGGGTTTCTAAGCAAACCCCAAAAAACCACCAAGTACGTAAGCAGAGCCAAATTTCTGAGACGCATAATAAATAAAAGCAAAATGAAAACAGCCTTTTGTTTGGTTTATTGTTTGATGAGTGAGGCCCGAGGGGGCGGTGGGGGATATTTAATGTTTATTACGCTGCTGCTGGTGAGGTGATTAGGGTGGCATGCAGTAAATCGCGGTTAATGGCTTGACCTTTTAACTTTTACCCATGGGTGTTGGTGTTTGCCTATACTATTATTATGACTTTTGGCTTGCGATGACGTTGGGTTATCCGCCACGTGCGCCTGCTTCATATCACTTAACACTATAATATTGTGTTATTAATTAATTATTTCTTTCTAATTTCCATTTTTCAAGGTAAAATAAGCCTTAAGCTCTACTTCAAAAACACTACTGCGTTGATTATTTCCCTCTTTGCGTGGTAAACTAATTAAACGATTACAAATTACTTAGGATTAACAATGTATAAGAGTATGAGATTTCATTTCCTCTCTTAATTATCAAAAAAATTAAAAAAATGAGCGCTTGGTAGTTTATTAACAGGTAAAAATATTATGAATGTTTTATATTAAAAATAAAATTACATTTTACTTTTTTACTAAAAAATAGATAAATCAATCTATGTACATCAAATTAAAAAACAAATTGGTCTTTCTGTTAAAAGTTTCATCCATATATATTGTTAAAAACTGTCGTAGTTGACAGAATAATCCGATAGTGACATGTGATATGTTGTGTGTACTTCATATTGACATATATAAGCCAAACTTTAACAACAGAAATGGATGAATATTTGAATAGAAAGATCAGTTTGCTCTTTGATCTAATGTATAGAGATTAATTTGTCCATTTTTTGAATAGAAAGAATAAAATACAATCTAACTCTTAATACAAAGACCTTCGTAATACTATTACCCGTAAATCATAACACTTAAAAAGTATTAGTATATGAGAAGATGAAACTTGGAAATGCAGTTGTAAATCTAACCTAACCTAATCTAATAATCTATATGCATATGAATTATGATAGTTGGTCCCAAGTTGTTTTGCTAACTTATTTAGAACCAGAAGAATTTAGCAGACAAAAACCCCAATCATAGAACTGCATTGCTGACAACAACTTATGTGTTTTTTTTTTTTTTTTAACTTTAACTACAATCTTTTTTTAATTATTTTTTTAATCTTTTATATATTTATATGCATGTTCCTCATTATGCAATGTTTTTACTCTGGATCATGGTATATAAAATACTATCTTGAAAAAGAAAAATATATAATTAATCTGAAAGTAAAGGCAAAGCTTGCTGTCCACAACTGGCTTCTGCTAATATCTCTAAGGAAATAAAAAAAACTTAATTTTGGTTTTAAATTAAAAGAGGAAAGCAATATATAACAGTAAAAGAAGCATGAGACTGCAAATATTTATACACTAGTGTTATTAAAATCCACATGGCCAAATAAAAGAGAGCATGCATGACATGTCCACCAGTTTGGGAGCAATCTCCTGGGCCCTGAGGTTGGCAACAGTTAGGGCCCTAACACTTAAAAGAGAGACGAGGTCCAAACACTTTCCTAATAAATGCCTTACATTTGATCACCAACTTGAATTTAACTTAATGTAATATTATATTTAATAGGGGGAGGGATTTGAGATTGAAAAACCTACAAAATTTGCTACTAAAATAGATTAAGAGACACAACTTCATATAATAACTTAGTGATTAAAGACGTTCATTACTCTAAATATAATCTAAGTTCGAATCGCGTTTATTGTTTAAAATTTACTTTTTATTATTGTAATTAATAAAAAGAATAGATTATAGAGGCAAAAGTAGGATGAAATTGGTAAAGCGGCAATCACATCATGTTGACAATAATAAACAGAAAGAATGCAATAATTTATATAGTATTGAGGAAGTGTGGGGTATAGAGGATGATCTATAATTAAGGTTTGATTTGATAGTGAAGGTCCCCCAAAGGCTCTTGAAAATCGAGAAATCAACCCACCTGAGATCCCATCCAAATCTAAATCTATCTATAGGGTAAAAAATCTCTACTTAGTTTTTCCTAAAATTAATAATGAGGTTGTCAACCTACAAATTAATAAAATACATAACTTGTCCACAATAATTGAACAACACTACCTAATAATGATAATCTTAAATCTCAAAGTTATAACTGAGATTTGGCATGAAATTATGTTGTGTCCACTTGACTGCATTAGAGATTCTATTATTGGTATTAGTTTTATGGGGTGGGGGATCTATATTCAAATTACAACTATGTTTGTCCCCTATCTTTTTTCCCTTCTTACTCCACCAATATGCTATAAAATCTTAAAAAGGGAATCCTTTTTCTAGGGAATAAGACAACCCACAACCTCTCATTTTAATATTATATATGCTAAATTCTTTAATTTATCATTTAATTTTTAAGGCGTTTTTATTTTACAATTTTTAGAACACTTTCATTTTAGTCACTCAATTATTAAATCTCTAATGACAGATAACTATATACGCCAAATTATATTCACATTTCACTTTAGTCGCTCAAAAACATCCTCTTTTAAAGATTGATTGGAGTAAAAAAACATTAACAATTAAAATGAAAAGTGATAGAAACTAAAATAATGATTGAAAAATTGTCAAATTGTACTTATTTTCACCCTTACGAAAATTCTAAATTCTTTTTTTTAATATTGAAATTTTAAATTTCAAAACATCATAATCAAATTAAATAGGTTATTGAATTTTTTTATCCATTGATAGTGTCAACTGATTTTTACAATAATATTGAAATTAATTAATTTAGTCTCCTTTAAAATATTAAATTTTTATTTTATGTTTCCAAATTAAAATAAAATCAAATAAATCATCTTTAATAATTGTACATGAAACCCATTTTTTATATGATCTCAAGTCTTTCATACTAAGCTAAAAGCAAAGAAAAATCTTTACATTAATTAAATTAATTAATTTTATCTTCCATGCCAAATAAAACTCAAAGATTTTTCATCACTTCTTTACCCAAACGAAGAACAATCAATTAATTTAATTAATTACAATTATTTTTCTTTTTTTTAGTTTATTATGAAAGATTGAGATTATATAATCAAAATAAATTTAAATTTCGAAAACAATTATTAAATATGAGTTACCGAGTTAATTTCATTAAGAATAACATGGAAACATAAACTAAAATTTTAAAATTTAGAAGGAGATTAATTTAATTAATTTTAATATTACAATAACAAAACAATTAATATTATCAATGGATAAGACAAATTCAACAATTTATTTAATTGATTTTTTGTTTTGAAATTTAAATTTTCAAAATTGAAAAAAAATAGAATTTTCAACAATGTGATAAACAATTTTGACAATTTTTAATGCATTATTTTAGTTTCTACTACTTTTTATTTTATTCATTTTCTTGTTACCCTAATTAATATTTTAAAAAGGGATTTTTTGGGTGAGCAAAATAAAAGCAACCCAAAAGTTAGGTGACCAAAATGAAATTGTGAATATGATGTTGCGTTTAATCATCGTTAGAGATTTACCGGTGGGATGACTAAAATGAAAGCCCCCTAAAAGTTGAGTGACGAAATTGTAAGAATTTCATTTTGGGTGACTAAAATAAAAGTTTACTAAAAATTGAGTGACCAATCAAGTAGTTTACCCTATTATATATTTTAATTGATGCCCTCTTTCTTCCTTAATTAAACTTATCATACTTGGTGTTGCCTGATTTGCTGGTCTTGTATTTTCATGACACTATCATTATCATGCTTGATTTGGATATATTTTAATTTGCCTTTTTTTACTCCAACAAAATAATTATTTAGTATATAACTTTTAAGTTAAATTTACTTGTAAATATTTTTTTAAAAACAATAACATAGAATACATAATTTTTAATTTTAATATGTTTCAAACACTGGTTCAAGGCTTTCGAGATTGATAGGTAGGTCAAACTTTGGACAAATACAATTCCTATATCTAAACATGATCCGGTTGGTATGATTCATAGGCAAACTTTACTATATTTATAATTTTTTTTTGTAAAGAAATATAGATAAGATAAATCGATCCCATTACAAACGAGCTGATTATCTATCCAAATATATTCAATGATTTCTGTCATAATCTCCTTAAATATTTTAAGACCATAAGAGAGATTTCTCATTAATCCAGCCAAAGTATGTGTTGCAACATTGGCTTTCTCTTGAAACCTTCTGTATGTCTACCCGCCAATCTCTCTTACAAAGCTCTTGAATTCTTATAACCAAGTCCCTATTCGATTGTCCACGAGTCTTATCCAAAATTGCTGCAATAGCTTGAGCACAATTGGTTTCAACGATAACATTATCTCATTTAACATTCCATGCCTAAGAGAGGGCATCATAAATTGCCCAAAGTTGAGCCTGCTTGCCATTGCATTTGCCAATATTTCTCTGAACTCCCCCAAGCCATCTACCAACATTGTCTCTTGCAACTACGATAGCCAAAGCCAGCCCTAAATTCGGGGATGTCACCCTGTCTGTGTTTAGCTTAATGTACCCCAAAGGTGGTGGTTTTCATTCTCGAATTACCAATAAAGGGCATAGAACTATGTTTAATAGATTTTGCCCAAAACCACGAAGATTGAAAAATATGTGACATACATCGAAATCTTCTTCTTAGAATATCCACAAATTCCAACAAATAATGCTGAATAAAGATCGCCACTCAACTTCTCTAAAATCTAAAGCAAAATGATTCATCATGAGCCATTAACAGGACGGAAAAAAAAACTGCAATAACACCCTCTCCGAGAAAATCTACTTCCACACTACACGAGCCTTGCCACAATCTCTCAACACATGAATGATGAACCATTGCCCCAAAATATACAAGAAGGGTCATCAACCATACCTCGTCTACATCGTTCAGCATTAATCAGTACGTGTTCTTTAAGCAGCAAGCAAAGGATCTGTCTAACACGTTGATGGCCATATGCTTAAACACATTAATTTATAGGTAATAATATTAAATACAATAATAATAGAGGATCGAATCTTAATTTAATTGATATCATTACCATTATAGAGAGTTATCAAAAATTTATTTACTCTTGACGGTCCGGGATATACAAGGTCGGGCTTTTTAGTATATTATACAACAAGATACAGGTAGTGTATATTTAGATGAACTAATTTTATTATAATTATAATTGGGATTAGATTATGATAATCATAAATTAGTACTACAAATCTAAGGTTATATATTGTAAGGATATAACACAGGGAGGTAATAATAAAATATTATACAGAGGTCAGCTGCGGGCTTCCTTATTTTATTTATTTATGGACAATTATTTGGATTTACATATTACAAATCATCATGTGATTTTGCAGTGAGATTGTTTAGGATATATATAAATACCATTATATTATTTAATAATTCTTTTAATTTAATTCCTTCATTTTTGTTTTGTTTTTAATTTTTTTACTGATCTAAATATGAGATTTATTAAAGTAAAGATTATTTAATATATTAGAAATTATTCTCAAACAGTCTTATCATAATAAAGCACAATGATTATCTTTGTAAAATTAGAATTCTACATGATAAAATTAAAATTCTAAAATTTGATCTTTTATGCATCATTAATGCAATGGGCCTCTTGTGACTATTGACTATAATTTCTTGATTATCGAGTTGGTTAGGTTAGACTAATAATAGTGAACGAGGATGCAATTTTAGTGATTTATTTTAGAATTCTTCTAATATTATGTTTACTGTTGTTTTGGGATTATAATACTGAATATGACACTTGTGTATTAATTTGTAATATTTTATTTACCATTTGTACTATATATCACGTTCTTATATTATTATTAGAAAAATTAATTATTAGAAAACAAAATTTTAATATAATCTAAATCAAAATAATTGTGGATAGAGATGAAATATGAACTAAAATGGTTTTGGAATTTAGATAATCCCAACCCGTTAATGATTCTTGTATAAAAATTAATATTTATTAATTTTGTTGGTGTGACATACATATATTTATAAAAATTTATTTTTAAAAAATAGAGAAATATTTTTAAATTTTAAAAATTAATTAATTATTAAAATAGCGAACATGCAGAGATGAATGGTAGGTTAATAAAGTTAACCAAATAATGCAATCAACAAAGACAAGAACAATCTACATTTTTATGAATTGCCATGTTTAAATCATTCATTCCTTCTATGTCTCAATATGTGGATACTCTCATGAGTAGTCTATATCAAAAGACCCCCTGTTCTATATTATGAAGTGGATGATGCCCTCATGCTTTCTGAGGCTTAAAAACAAGGTTAAAATATGATACTACTCCCTCTAATTCTCTAGAATTTGAGGTTTAATCCATGCGCTTTTAAACCTAAAAGTTCAATCTTATTTTTTATTTAAATCATTATTTTCATTGGTAATTTTTGTTAAAATTTGTCATCTTAATATGTTTATTTCCGTTAATCATGTAACATGTCATGATTTAAGTAATATATGAAATTGATAAATTTTAATTAAAAACTACTTATGATTTTAATAATGAAACCCGATTATTTTTTAAAGTCTGAATTTTGGTTAAAAGGTAAGAGTAGTTGAATTGTGGTGGAATATTACTTTTACCTTTTTTTTCTTCTTTACCAAATACTAATTTACATTCAGCAATATATATTATTTGATAAATAAATGCAAATACTTAAAAGTTTCTATTCAACAACATGAAAAGGAATAATAAAAAGGTTAAAGTTTTTATGTGGCTGATCTCGGGGATTGGTTAACCAATAAGAACCTCAGATAATGACGTGTCACTTTATATGCATGTCATACAACAACATAATTCTACTTTTATGTTTCATTTTTTTTTTTTAAATTAGGGTGTTATTTTCGATAATAGTGATTAATTTTTTTGTCACGAGTATTCTTTAAAGAAATAAACGGCTAATACTCAATTTTCATGAACAAAATTAAACCCTCAAATGAGATATTTAAAGGATTGACTACATTTTTTAAACAAAAAAAATCCTACATCTACTCATAATATAAGTTTAAGTTTGTCAAATGTCCCTATACTTTTTAGAATTTAAATTTATTTTTATATTTTAATTTTGAGACATTAAGTTCTTATATTTTTTATTTGAAAATCTTTGTCACTCCGTCAATGTTGTTGTTAAAATTGATGTTGTAGTTGTTATAAAAAATAAAATAATTCTTTTAACCCTCAACATTTATAGTTTTTTTCCTGTCAATTTAGTTCTTACTCTTTAAAAGTACATAAATAATTACAAAAATATTTTAAAAATTAAAAATTTTTCATATTTTCAATAACAATATTCAAAAATAGATGTTATTTATTTCATGAATGGTAATAAGATCTCCTTAAATTTTGAGTTATTGGTTCGATCCATATTAAATTAAATTTGAACAAGTTATTATTATTTTAAATTGAATTAATTATATATATAATATTTTAATTATAAGTATATAAAATATATTTTAAAAAGAATGATATAAACGATTGAAAAAAAAAAAGGAATATAAATGAAGGAGAAAAAGCAATGGGAATTGGAATAAATGAAAGACAGAAAATGGAATAAGCACATGGGCTTTAAAAGATAAAGCCTTATTAGGTTAAGCCAACCAGAAACAGAGAGCCGGCAAAAGGAAAGTTGTTGGTCGGGCGCCACCCACGCCTTGATAGGAACCTCTCGCATCTTTGATTGGGCTTTCCAATTTTCTAAATACCCTTCAATAAATAAACATCATTTACTTCTGTAATGCAGGAACAACGGTGGAGGGACTGCCAATGGCTCCCACTCCCCTCCTTAATTTTCTTTTAAATTTTACTAAATTCACTTTTACCTTTTTGTTTATGGGTGGAATTGACCCTCTCAAATTTAAATTAAAAATATATTTATTTAAATTTAATTATAGAAGAAAATAAATAATAATATAACGTTATATATTTTAATATTTTATTATTTTTTATTAATTGTTTTTGTGTATCTTTTAAGTGGGTGGAGTTATATATTTGTATGATATGATTATTTTTATGGATGAAACATTATAAGTAGAGTTCATGTATGTTAACACGTATCTTATTTTAAATTTAATATATATAAATACTCTTCTTATTAATACTTAATATTATATGAGCTCAATATATAAACTGTATAAAATTCAACCTAGATCCATTTAAAATTTGCGTCAATAATATTAAATATCATGACACTTTTTAGAGAATGAAATGCGTTATTCGGATATCCTAGGCCAAGTTGAGTTCATCTTAGTATTTAAAAAAAAAAAAATGGACCGCAGCTTAGTTAGGCACAACTCATCCACACCTTTATCTGGGTATTTATCCAAAAATATGGTAAGTTATGCTCGATTTCCAAAGGTTTTCTTTTCCTTTTTATAAAATTTGTAATTTGATGGGATAAATTTGGTAATATTTTTTTGATTAAAATATACTTTAAATTTTTATATTTTTCATATATTTGTAGGGATGGATTTAAGGGGATGCGAAGAGTGATCGTCTTTCTTCAAATTTTTAAATTTTTAAATTTTATATATAAATTATCATGTATTTTAGATTTTGTATTCACATTGTATAATATTCGACCACTGACTAAATTATATTTCATACAATTTCGCCCCTTAAGTCATAAGGTTATACTTTATATTAACAAAGTACTTTTAAGTTTTTAATTATATAACTTTAATAATAACAATAATCAAATATTAATATATGATGGGCTTTGAAAGACTAAACTTAGAGGATCAATATGGACTTTAAAGTCAAATTTCAAAATTAATTGATTTGACTTATACCGTATATATTAGGATAGTGACTTCCTTGTATTTTAATTTGTATGTCTTGTGAAGGAATTATCTTCCTATGGTAAGGCTTCGCAACATAGTAGAAGATGATTTCCTTTCAACTTGGTGGCATATATCGAAAAAGAGATAGGTCGAGGATTTTTAATAAATTCTATCATTGATGAGTTTGATCTTGTAAAAAGCAAAGAGTGCAATTTAGGATGCATAGTATTGAAAAATAGGAATGCCAAGTTTTTAAATTTAATTTTGAAATTATAATGATATTTATGAAATTTTTAGTATGGTATTAGTTATTCTTTTTGCATATTAGAAAGAAATATTTAATTTTATATAGTGTGATTTTTCTTTTAATTTTTCTTATAGTTAAATCATTCATTTTAAAAAAAATTTAAATTGATTTATTTGATAAGAATTTTTTTGAAGAATTAACACTTTTTATGTTACAAAAAAGGTTGTTCGAATATAGAAGTTTCGCCTTAGTTGGAGTAAAATTATGGATCCGTCCTATATATTTGGAACTTAGTTCTCCTACTTTTATTTCAATGAATTTAGTCTATCTATTTTTAAATTTAAAATTCAAATTCAATTGTTAACACAATTAAAATTCTTTTGTCAAATCTAGATTCATTAAAATACCAATTTTTAGTTATGCAGTTATAAAGTGAATGCATTTTCTCACTAAGTGCAAAAATAACTTAAGAATTAATTTAATGTTTTATAATTATTATTTAATTAATTATAATTAAATAAGTGATTAATTAATTGAAGTTAGAAATAAGAATTAAATTAATTAGACATTATGGATTTGTTGAACAAAACAATTAAATATATATCCTCTTATATTCTAATATGATAAAGTTGTAATGACTTTAATGGAATTAGAATTGGGTTGAGAAAATAATTTAATTAAAAATTTAATTTAAATAAAATTAAATAAATAATATTTTAGGTAATAAGAAATAAATATTAGGTTAGATTAAAGTTTAGAAAATACATATAATTAAACTGAATATAAAAAAACCCAATTAGGCCTTATACCATGTAAGGGTGATAAATCCTAGCGTTTTACTAATGGTGTCACCACTCTTTATACTATAGGTCTACTATAGTATTCTATTTTCTATTAAAATATTGTTTAATTAGACATTATTTAAATAGATCTCTTGTGTTGTTTTTATAAATAGAAACTACTGGTTAAACAATTTAAAAATTTAATAGACATAATTATTCATTATAAAGTAGTGGCAATTTATTTCATATACTAAATTCTATTTTTGAAAAAATGTATAGTTATCTATTATCGATAGAAATTAACATTCCTATTGAAAGTTAATTACAAGTTCCATTTTGTGATTTTAGTTTGTGTTGCTGGAGTCCATACTCAAAACAATTTATGATTTGAAGATAGTAAAGTAGGGCGTTTAGTTGAAAGCCAGGATTGACTTAACCACCTCGTATAAAGGACAAATACTGTTATAGATATATCATCAAATTTGCAGCAAGTGACAACCTCTCCTTTTTATATTTATTTTTGTTTTAATTCTCCATTAAATTTATTTATTTTTAATAAAATCATATTATAGATATATCATTAAATTTTTAAATAAAAATAATTCAAAGTAATTTAACCTTAAAAAACTCAGATTTTTTTAAAGGTAAAAGCTCTCAAGAAAACCAAATATTTTTACAACTAGGTCTTGACTATAAATTTTTGCATAATGACTATTATCATACAAATTTTGAAAGATCATTTTACAACAATTATACAAGATTTTAAAGGCTGAAATATTGTTTATAAATTTTTCTGATAAAAACTAAATAAAAAATATCTTATGAAGATTTAAATAAATTACACAAGTTTAAAAATTTTTTATAAATATTTTTAATTATTATTAAGATTCTTTATAAATGCACTCTCCACTTCGTTAAAACCCTAAACTAAAATCTCATGGGTTTTGAGGCTTGACTTTGTACACTGAAATGGGAATCAATTTTGGGCTTTGACTTTGAATATGATTTCAATTTGGAGTTGGGGCATCGATATAAAATAGGCTTTGAACTTTGTGCTTTCTGGACACTCTCTTTTCACTATTTCAATTTTAGAATTTCACTTCCTCCACCCAATAACATATTAATGATATTCCTTCCCAATTTTTCTTAATTTAATATCTAAATTTTTATTTAATTCGGTATTTAAATTTAATAATTTTTTTTGATATTTAAACTTTTTTAAGTTTAATTTTGTCCCTAAACTAGTGAAATGTTATACAAATTACCCTAAAACACTAATCTTTGTTAAAAATTCATGTTATGCTACAAAAATATCATTAATATTAGAGAAAATTTGTGTTTAGAAAAATTATGCATTGAACTATACTTAACAAATTAATATTAAATAAAAAAACAAGAGTTCTAAAACCCAAATTAAAATAATTTCATTATTTTAAATTAACAAAATGAAATAAATAAATTAAACTAAAAGTAATTAAACATTTAAAATACAAAAGAGAAATACCATGCCATTTGCCACATGTTAATAATACTTTAATTATTTTTACTATATTATAAAAAATAACATTCTTAATATATTAGAATAAATTATAAAACATTTGACAAATTTAGGTGTCAAATTGGATAAAATTAGATTAGATATCAAATTAAGAAAAATGTTAAGTTTAAATATTAAATTAAATAAAAAATTCAAGTTGAAATAGTAGCCAAAACACATTAATTTGAAAATGGAATAAAAAAAAAAAACCGAGATATACAATAAGGAAAAGAAAGAGAGAAATTATATAAAATTAGTGGTATAATGGTGTTCCCCAACTAGTGTACTTGGATGGCTTAACACCGATGCATTTCTTGATACATACATCATTCTTTTTTCTCTTTGAATAAAGAGAAAAAGAGGATAATTTCCTTTCAAGAAACTCTTGATTCCTCTCAACTTCCCTTCTTTCTTCCCATCTGCTGCATTTATAACACATGTCTTCACTCTTGTTAATGTAATTAAGTGGTGTAAGAAGAGTTGATGTCTCTTAAGACATATTACGAGTGTTAAGAACGTGAGCCTTTTTTGTCACACTCAGTCATTAGTGGTGTAGTGTGGTGGAGTGAAAGAGGTTTTAGAAGAGGAGGTTAGCTAAAGAAGAAAGCACCTACACCATGACAAAGGTAGCTTTGGTTTTCAAGTGCTCCCTCTTATTAATGACCTGCTGTTTTCTAGGTATGCTTCTTTCAATGGTTTGTTTTGCTTCTCTCCTCTTTATTTCTTGGCTTGGTATTGGGTCACAGAGTTCATTTCTCTTTCTCCTCATCATTGGCCTCTCCGATCTCATTCTTGTTTCTATACCTTTCTAAAACTTAACAATGGTAGTGTCAACAATGGAAACATCAGTGCAAGACAAGGCAGATGCAGGGATTTCAGTGACAACCCTTTCACCCCCAGAAGGAAACACAACTTTCCTTGATGGCACCACATGGTGTGTGGCACTGGCAGGTGTCTCCCAGATTGACTTGCAGAATGCATTAGACTGGGCATGTGGACTGGGAATGTCTGATTGTGGTGCAATCCAGGAGGGAGGAAAATGTTATGAGCCTGACACACTCCTTTCTCATGCTTCTTATGCCTTCAATAATTACTACCAACAGAATGGGAACTCCGATATCGCTTGCAATTTCGGAGGAACGGCCACTTTAACAAAAAATAACCCCAGTAAAAATCTTTTTCATTGTGTAGTTTGTATAAAGAAATGATTCATTTCATCATCAACCTACAATAACTTTGCTCATCTTACATATGCAGGCTATGGAAAGTGTCTGTATGCAGCACCAGGGTATGGTCATTGTATTCTCTTATGTTTGACACTTGGCAGGGTTGATTAATGTTGATATGTTTGCTTTTGTTTAATAATCTCTTGTAGGTCTGATAGGTCAGCAACACCTCCTTTGTCCAAGCATAAATCAAGCTTTTTATGGTGGGAAATTGTAGGGATTTTACTGCTTTTGTACAAGGGAAGCTAATGCAAGGTTTAGTTTTACCCTGAATTTGTGATTTTTATGCTTGGGAATGTAATGTCAGATGGAATTAAAGCGTATGGCAACGTATTACTATTATAAATATTATCTGATTCCTATCTTTGTAATTGGTTTAGGAATCTAATATTTTATATCACTTTATTTTATTTATATTAACTACACTGTCACTTTTTTTTTTTTTTGTCTAATACAAAGAGAAAAGCCCTTAAGCTACTGGAGCCTATACATATATTCCAGCCAGGGTATTGGTTGAGAAATTGTGATTAAGCTTAAAGATGGTGCGAATAAAATGATACTAGGATTAGATAAAATACTAAAGAGAAGTGAAAGAGGAGGTGGGGGTGGGGCAGAGGCTGATACGTTTTGTCTTTTGCCTGAAACAGCAATTGCATGGGGCAGTGTTCTTAGCAGTTTAGCTGACAATGGCGTGAAATGAAATGATGAGGAATCTCAATTATGTCCATTCACCATCAACTGCTAAAAGTAAAACCATTGCTTGGCTTTTCTTCAGGCTTGAGGAAGCCCTTTTGACTCCAAAATGATTTCAATATCGCAGATACCAACAGTTGTGAAATTCCAGAAAACTTTGATCCAACCATTTTTATACATCTTGAGGTTATATATTTTGTTCAAACCAAATCAAAAATCTATCGGACTCATTTTGAGAAGTTCAAATCGACGATTTAGAATGCCAATGTATGTTGTAGGTAGGGGAGTCCCAAATCACTATCTCGGATGGGGGAGGGGAGACGGGGACGGAGACGGAGTGAGATGATTTTTCTTTTATTTAATATTAATATAATTATATTTATTTAATATTAACATCAATATTAAATTTAAATTTATTAGTATATTTTTGCAAATATT
Source organism: Gossypium arboreum (assembly GCF_025698485.1). NCBI lineage: Eukaryota > Viridiplantae > Streptophyta > Magnoliopsida > Malvales > Malvaceae > Gossypium > Gossypium arboreum. The sequence goes on from NC_069081.1 coordinate 9,238,122, forward strand.
CATGTATTTTATATATTTCTTTAAATTTTTAAAATCAGGATCACATTAAAACTATTTGTAAATTTAGAAGGTTAATTTTTTAAAATTATGATTAAATTGATTTAATATGTAAAAATTGAGAGTAAAATTTATTATTATATTAATTTTAACTATCACATCAATTTACTGTTTGTGATTTTAACATGAGTGATCAAAATGACTAAATAACTTAAGTACTTAAATTACAATTTCTTTTATTTTGTGTGACTAAATTAAATTTTTTATAATTAAATAACTATTTTATAATTTACTCAAAATTTTATTTTATTACTACTTTTAATCTAATCATTAACTCCCATTTAAAAAGAATTCGAATAATCAAATAACGGCACGTTGTAATTTTAAATATATAAAAAATAAAAATAAAAAAAATAAAACTAAACTAAATTAAAATATAATCTCTCTCCCATTCCTAATTCATATTCTTTATCTTCATCATTTCAGGAAAAAAATGTAAATTGTTAAAACAAACTCTTACTTCAAATTTCTCCCACTAAAACAAACACCCTTTTTTTTGTGTGTCGTCTCGCATAGTTGTTAATGCTCAAAAAAATAATATTGTGGGGGCTTTCACCATTTTGAGGCCATGGCATGTGGTTTTACATGGTTTTTGTATTTGAGTTTTTGAGAAAGCGGGCGCGGATTTATGAATAGGGGATGTTGTGCGAGTATCTACAGGACCTAAATTATCAACTTGGTAATATTTTTTTTTAAAAATTAGATCGGTGATCGAATCAGTTCGATTAATTTGATTAAAAATTTTAAAACTTAAAAAAATCAATTTAATCGTTTCAATTAATTTGAATCAGTTCTCAATTTAATGGATTCAAAATCACTTTTCGAATAGGTATCTCAATTGATTTTTGATCAAATTAGTCGTCTGGCTTGTCTGGTTCAAATAATATTGGGCTATGGAGGTTATTTGCTAAAAATGTTGGGTTTGCAGGGGATTCAAAATTTAAGATGAAAACAAAGTTGATGAAGTAGGAAAGGGAGATAGAGACGGAAAGAACGAGAGTTGATATTTTTATTTTTAATTTTTACTTAATATTAAATTTAAATATTTTTATTTAATTAAAATGACATGTGTTATAGTTTAATTAATTTTAATTATTTTTTAACAGGACTTAATAGTTGGACTAAAATAATAATGAATAAAACCTTAACTACTTACATTGATAAAAAAAAAACTTTAAGTATCTAAATGAAAAAAAATTTAAGTACCTATTTTCCGTATAAACTTTTTTCTTAAAGATTTTAGATAATTTGATTCAAATGATTTGGGATATGATTGAGATGAGGATTTTTACTATAATAATACTAAAAAAAAAACTAAAATAGGATGCTTTGAAAATTATATACGAAAATAGGCTATTCCAAGTGGTGGAAGGTGGTGCATAGCCGGCACCACCCTCAAATTTCTGCCATTTCTGACATTTTTCAGGTAAAAAAAAAAACTATAGGTCGGAAAAAAAAAATATAGGTTGAGGGTACCCCATAGGCGGCACCGGTGGAGGGTACCCCATAGGCGGCATCGGTTGAGGGTACCCCATAGGCGGCACCGGTGCTGCTGTCATGGAAGAGGAAGAAGAAGAAGAGAAGAAGAAGAAGAGGGCAGCAGGAAAGGAAAGAAAGAAAGAAAAAAAAGAAAGAAGAGAGACAGAAGGAAAGAGAAAAATAAGGAAAAAAATTAAATGAAAGGAAAGTTTAGGAATAAGGAAAAATAATTAAAGTTTTTGAAAGGTAACTTTTTTTTATAAAATTTAATTTGTATATACAAACAATAAAGAAATATTATTATAGAAATATTATAATTTATAAACTTAAATATTTACATATACAAATAATATAGAAATATTATTATCTATAAATATTTAAGTTTATAAATTTGTAATATTTATTTTATTTTCTCTTAGTTTATTCAATAGAAATATTATATGTATAATTGTATGTATTGTTATTTTAAAAATAAATTATAAATCAATAAAAATAAAATAAATGCAAATATACTTTAATAACTCTTTTAATTAAATAATACACTATAAAAATAAATTTAAGAATTAAATTTCAATTAAATTCAATTAAATCAACAATAATAATAAAATTAAATTAAATTTTATAACAAAAAAATTATATTTTTAACACTTTAATTATTCTTGTAAAAACCAGAAAAGGAAAAGAAAAATAATTACAACAATTAAAGCGTTTAAATTACTCTTTCCTAAACCCTAAACTTTCCTTTCATTTAATTTTTTTTTCCTTATTTTTCTTTTTCCTTCCCTCTCTCTTCTTTCATTTTTTTCTTTCTTTCTTTCCTTTCCCGCCGCCTTTTTCTTCTTCTTCTTCTTCCATGGCAGCAGCACTGGTGCCGCCTATGGGGTACCCTCAACCGGTGCCGCCTATGGGGTACCCTCAACCTATATTTTTTTTTTTGACCTATAGTTTTTTTTTACCTGTAAAATGTCAGAAAATGGCAGAAATTTGAGGGTGGTGCATAGGAATAGCCTATTTTCGTATATAATTTTCAAGACATCCTATTTTAGTTTTTTTTTTTTGGTATTATTATAGTAAAAATCCCTTGAAATGATTTTAGCGTAACATCAATACCCAAAAATATCAGTCATAAAAGTTCCAATACTTCTATCAATAATTTTAGCTAACTTGATAGTTTGATCTTACTCATTTCACTTCCTCCCAACCCTTTAACCACCTACTTCCCCTATTACCTTATTTTTTTACACATTTAAACCTTAAACCTTTCAATCACTCACAAAATTTACTATATTTTATTTTATTATTTAAGTGTTTTTCTTCCTATTGTTATTTTATTAGTGTTATAAAAGAAATTCTTGAATATGTCATATGTATGTTTTATCATTCAAGCAAATTAGTGTTTGTTTTTGTTGGATGATTGATGGCTATTCAATAAAAACTTAATATTTTTTTTAACCTTATTTTGCTTATTTTTGCTTTGTTTTTATGCGCTTTTATACATTTCTTGGTTTGCATTTTTAGTTTTTTATGCATATTTTTAGTATTTTTTATTTGAATAAGGTTGCATAAAGTTTTCTTGTAGGTTTTGAGACTTTTGAGCAAGTGAGGACTCTATATCTAAGGGCATTCGGTTGGATGCATTTTAAGTGTAATTCAATGTATTGGTGTTTGGTTGGAATGCTAGTGTCCTAAACTTCATTAAGATTACCAAGGGCTAAACTTCTAAAATTTACAATAAAAATAGTGAAGTAGTTCAATAATCGTAAAACGAATTGTAAACGAATTTTTTTGAAAAAAATTCGATTCAGTTAACGGTTAAGAGTTTAAAAGGGTCGATTAATTCGGTTAATGGTAGTTCTGGTTGGTTAACCGATTGAACACCCCTACCTTATGCTAATTGGTATTTATAGTGGTGGTTCCTCATAAAAAAAACCAACAACTACACATCCACTATCTCACATACAAAGATGAAGTTGAGGGCAACAAAAGTAGGAATAACCCCACGAACCAAAACATGGAGCAATCCCAACATTCTCCCACTTGGTTCGTATTGCCCATGAATACTTAAAGTCAAAACATAATTCACGAATCATAGCAATATTTTCACTTAGAATCTGAGTAGTATCTTCCATGTATCATAATATATCATGTCTTAATGCTTTAACCCAAATTTCTTAATGAATAAGCCCAATGTTTATTCCAAGTCTAAACTTTAGTGGCATTTCTCGAAACAATCAAATTAAGTGTGCGCAAAATATGAGAAACATCAAACTTAATAGAGTTTCTTTATAATTATTCTTATAACAAAATTTACAATGTGGGAACAAGTCCTATATTGACTACATGAACATTAATTAAGCATGCAATCATTTTAAGTGTTCATTTTATATTAAACTTGATCAATTTTACGAAAAGCAAGATAGAATTAACCTATTAATCACAATTATTTTAGCCTAATAAAATAAAACAAAGGAGATGGAATCAATTATGGGAAAAATCATAACTTCCTTAGAAGGTAAGAATCATGCATGAAAGTCAAACAAGAGGCAATTCTGGTAAAATCTTGGGCATGAAAAGCAGCAGGATATTCTTAAAATAAATAGGCAAAAACGAGCACAAAACAACAAAGAACAACAATATGACAAGAAAAATAGCGATAATAACAAGAATAACGAAGAATGCCTCCCCCCCACTTAAAACACATAGTCCTTGATGTGAAAGTAAAAGGAAAACAAATAGGTGGAGAAAAAAAAAAGTTTAGAAAAACTCTCCATGTAGTTACCGTCGGTTGGCGCACACGATGGAGAAGAAGATGGCGAAGCGGCAAGAGATGGAGACGGGGTGGGTGACGTGTGCAATGTTGGTTCGGCTTCGGGTTCTCACCATGGTGGCTGAGAAATCGGCGGTGGGTGGTGGAGGAGAAAGGAGTCGGCGGTTATGGAAAAATTTGGGGGAAAAAAATGTAAGGTTTGGGGGTTTTATTTGCTGGAAAGGGGTGTTTGGCTGCAGAGATATGGCATTCTGGGCTGGAATAGAACTGTTTGGCAGCATGGATAAGGTTGTTTTGGTGCACACTTTCTCTCTTTTTTTTTCTTCGTATTTTCGCTCCATTTCACCTAGATGGAAGAAGAGAAATTTATTAATATTTAACTAAAATAAAAGAAAAATAAAAGAAAATAATAAATAATAAAAGAAAAAAATAAAAAGAAAGATTGGGTTGCCTCCCAACAAGCGCTTGTTTAACGTCGCTAGCTTGACGCCTCAACTAGTATTGGGGCTGTTCCAGCTGAATTTTTTTGTTCTTATGAGCTTGGAAATTCTCATTTTTTAACACATCCACCATATTTGGGTTTAATCGTCCTTGCGCCTCTTTTTTTGGTTCCGTATTTTCCTCCAAGGGGCTGATCCCTTTTAAGCCGGCAATGGTCTCATCATTCTCCAAAAATATGCATTTGAGATGTTCAGGAAGTGGATTTAATTTCAGATCTGGTGCCTGTACAACAGGAGGTAGAAGTTTAGTATTCATGGGAGCCAATAATTTATTAATAGATTCAAAATCATCAAACATCATTTTAGGTTTATCTCCATAAGATGACTCAAAAGTTTTTTCTACTGATGAGTCAATTATGTCGACACGATTTACGTCCAAGACTTCACTTGGGTGACTAATAGTGCCATAAACGTTAAACTTCACAATCTCCCCGTCAAACTCCATCGTGAGGGTTCTGCTTCGTACATCAAGCTTAGTATTAGCAGTACTAAGGAAAGGTCGCCTCAACAAGATGTCTGAAGACCCAGGAGCGTTATCCTCCTCCATTTTTATCACATAAAAATCTGTAGGGAAGATAAGCCCATTGAATTTGACTAATACGTCCTCGAGGACCCCTTTGGGATGCACAATGGACCTGTCTGCCAACTGAATGGTAACACATTTCTTTGTCAAAAAACCCGCGTTAAGTGATTCATAAATAGAATAAGGCATTACATTTATGGAGGCCCCTAAATCACACATAGCCTTCTTAATTCCCAAATGGCCAATTTTGCATAGAATAGCGAACATACCCCTATCTTTGCATTTAACCGGCATTTTCCGCTGTAGAATTGCGGAAACATTCTTACCAACACTTATCTTTTCATTACCTGTTAGTTTTAGTTTGTTGGTGCAAAGTTCTTTGAGGAACTTGGCATACTGCGGAATCTGTCTAATGGCATCTAACAGTGGTAAGTTGATCTCAACATTCCTGAATGTTTCGAGGATCTCCTTGTCTTCCTTACTTTTTCGACACTGATTTAATCGTCCTGGGAATGGATGTTGTGTTTTCGGCAGTGGGGGTTTCGCTCGGATCTGTTCATCGTTTCCTGGAGTCTCCTAGATGACTTCTTGACCAAGATTCTTGCCAGGAACTGGTTCTAGGACCTTTTCGCTTCGTAACGTTACAGCATTCCCATTCTGCCTCGAGTTTGGTTCTGTTTGTGATGGCAGTTTCCCTTAAGAGTTTAATTTCTCAATTGATGTGGTCAACTCCTGTAACACCCCCACGCCCGAAACCGTCACCGGAGTCAAGCTTGAGTTGTTACTAAACTTATCTTACCTTTTAAACAACTCTAAACCACTTATTTTAATTTTTGGAATAAACTATTTTTCTGCATCATGGTTGCTTAAAAATTCATTTCTCGAGTTTCAAAACTCAAAATTAAGATCTGTAAATTTTTCCTGAAACTAGACTCATATATCTATATACTAATTTTTTTCTAGAATTTTTGACTTGGCCAATTAGTACAGTTTATTAGTTAAAGTTTCCCCTGTTTCAAAACTCAACTACACTGACCTCTTCTTACTACGAGCCATGTTTCTTCCTGTAAAAAAATTCATATGACTAAGCCATTTGTTTCTCTCAAAACTAGATTCAGCAAGGATTCTAACCATATAAATTACACCTTCTAATTAGTTTTGTAAAATTTATGGTGAATTTCCAAAGTTGAAACAGGGGATCTAAAAATCGCTCTGACCCTATTTCACTAAAACTCAGATATCTCATAAAATATAATACCTTTACCTGTTTTGCTTATTCCATAAGAAAATATACATAATAAGATTTAATTTCATATATTATTCATCTTCAAACTATGTTTCTACAATTTTAGTGATTTTTCAAAGTTACGTCATTTCATTACTTGAATCTGTTTTAGGTTACTTTCACATTTTCATAATTTTCATGTGATAATCATCAATCAATCATACATATTAATAAATATGTATATCATCGGCTATTTTATTAGCTAATCACTAGCAAGTATTTACACATCATTCATTGTTCATATTATACCAAAAGTAGCTAAGTTTCTATACATGCCATACCCAAAACAAAACGTCTAGTTTTACCGAGTTATTTCTTTGATAGTGTGATCGGCCAAGTATTTACACATCATTCATTGTTCATATTATACCAAAAGTAGCTAAGTTTCTATACATGCCATACCCAAAACAAAACGTCTAGTTATACCGAGTTATTTCTTTGATAGTGTGATCGGCCAAGTATTTACACATCATTCATTGTTCATATTATACCAAAAGTAGCTAAGTTTCTATACATGCCATACCCAAAACAAAACGTCTAGTTATACCGAGTTATTTCTTTGATAGTGTGATCAGCCTCCGACGTTTCCTTCGATCCCCGAGTGACTAGATAAGTACTATAAGAAGAAGAAAATAAAGAGATTAAGCACTAGGCTTAGTAAGCTTACAAGCAAATAAATCACAACATTCAACATAATGGATAATTATGCATAATATCTTCTAACATCATAAATTTCTTTACTTCTCAATTTCTATCTTCTTCTTTATTCCCTTACCTTCTTTCTTACCTGACTTTTCCTTTTTCATAAGTATAATCTACTTTTCCTTTGCTGTTAATTCACTGTAATTTAACTCGTATCCTGACCCGTTGAACCACTCGAAATACTAAGGATACTAGGGTCGTTCCTGTCTATCAATATCCTGCCAATGCCATGTCTTTGACATGGACTTACATGAATTATTCCTGTCTCCAATGCCATATATAATATGGACTTACATGGCTCAATCCTGTCTCCAAAGCCATATTTCTAATATCGACTTACATGGCTCATTTCATTACATCTGTCAACCCTAATATCCTAACATTCCTAGGGTTCAACCGGCTTTCTAACACTTTTCCTCTCATCACTCCACCTTAAATTCGACTTTACATATTTTCATAACATAAGTATATAAATGCTGAAATTGACAATAATAATGTAAAATAAAAGAATATTGCATTTATTTATCAGAACTTACCTTGATACAAAATGTGACTAAACTTTACAATTTAGTCCTTTACTTTTTCTTTTCCTCGATCTACTCCCGAATTTCGTTCTTCTTGATCTATAATAGAAAATTTAACTTATTTAATATTCACATTTATTAAAACAGTCCTTGACCCAAACTTTTGCAAAATTATATTTTTACCCCTAAACTTTCACATATTTGCACTTTTGCCCCAAGGCTCGTAAATTAAACTTCATCCTAGTTTCTTATGTTTTATGACATGCTGATCATTTTTCCCTTCTATGGAAATATCAAAATCACACTCTAACATATACTTATGACTATTGGTATTTTTTTCCAATTTAAGCCCTTTTACTCGTTTTCACTTAAAACCGAGTAGCATAAGTTATTTAACATAATTTAAAACCTCATATTCTATCATAAAACACCAAAATACACAAATTTCAGCCATGGGTATTTTTCCAAATATGAACCTTAGGCTGAATTATTGCTAGAATAAGCTTAATCAAGTTACCGGGACTCCAAAAACGTAAAGATCATTAAAAACGGGGCTTGGAATCACTTACTATGAAGCTTGAGAGTTGAAGAAACCCCAGCTATGGAGGAGAGCAAAAATTGGCAGAAACTAATAGAGAAGATGACCATTTTTGTGTTATTTTTCCCTATTTAATTCATTTAATATCCAAATGACCAAATTACCCCTCCTTGCTAAACTTTCAAAAATTCCTTCCATGTCCTAATTTTTGTCCATGAACTTAAAATTGGTCAAATTGTTCTTAAACCCTCCTAATTAATATTCCAAAGTAATTTCATACTAAAAACTTCTAGAATGCAAGTTTTGCAAATTATTCAATTTAGTCCCTAACCTCAACTTAAGCACTTTATGCATGGAATTTCATCACGAAATTTTCACACAATCATGCAATCATACCATGAACCTTAAAATAATAATAAAATAAATTTTTCTACCTCGGATTTGTGGTTTCGCAACCACTATTCCGTTTAGGCCCTATTTTGGGATGTTACATTTCTCCCCTTTTAGGGATTTTCGTCCAAAATCTTACCTGAAGAGATTTGGGTCTTGTTTTGATAGCCTCTTCGGGTTCCCATGTAGCCTCATCTACCCCGTGTCTATTCCATAGTACTTTCACAAGTGCAATACTTTTATTCCTTAATTGCTTTACCTCTCGAGCTAGAATCTTTACTGGTTCTTCACCGTAAGTCATGTCTGGCTGAATCTCAACCTCTGTCTAAGAAATCACATGTGACGGACCTGAACGATAACGACGTAGCATAGACACATGAAATACATTATGAATCTTCTCTAACTCAATTGGTAAAGCTAACCGATATGCTAATGGTCCGACTCTCTCAATTACTTCAAACGGTCTAACAAAACGTGGACTTAGTTTGCCTTTCTTGCCAAATCTGAGAACTTTCTTCCACGGGGATACTTTCAAAAAAACTTTGTCACCAACTTGATATTCGATCTCTTTTCTTTTTAAATCTGCGTACGACTTCTGCCTGTCTGAAGTTGCTTTTAAACAATTTCTGATAACTTTCACTTTTTCTTCTGTTTCTTTAACTAGATCAACCCCGTAAATCTGGCTTTCTTTAAGCTCTGTCCAATATAAAGGTGTACGGCATTTACGTCCATACAAAGCTTCATAAGGTTTCATCTTCAAACTTGACTGGTAACTATTATTATAGGCAAACTCTACCAATGGTAAGTATTTTTCCCAACTACCTTGAAATTCTAATACACAACATCTAAGCATATCTTCAAGTACCTGAATAACTCTCTCTGACTGACCGTCGGTTTGAGGATGGAAAGCTGTACTAGAACTCAACTTTTTGCCCAAAGCCTCTTGTAATTTCTTCCAAAACCATGAAGTAAATCTTGGATCTCTGTCTGAAATGATGGATAATGGTACCCCATGTAGCCTGACTATCTCTGAAATATACAACTCCGCCAACTTGTCAAGTGAATAATCCATACGAACTGGGATAAAATGAGCCGACTTCGTTAACTTATCAATCACAACCCAGCATCTTTCTTTCTCGGTGTAAACGGTAATCCTGTCACAAAATCCATAGTAACTCGATCCCATTTCCATTTGAACTAGCACAGTGCAATAATCCCGAGGGTACCGATGTTCGGCCTTTACACGTTGACAAATCAAGCATCTAGAAACAAACTCAAATATCTCTTTTCATTCCTACCCACCAATACAATTTTTCAAATCATTATACATTTTGTACCGCTGGATGAATAGATAAAGGATCGCTATGTGCTTCTGTAAAATCTTCCAATAAGCTCATCATTCTTTGGTACACATATTCGTCTCTAAACATCAAACAACCATCAGAACCAATCCAGAAATCTGATTCTATGCCTAACTCACATTGAGCTCTTTTAGCTTGTAACTCATTATCATTTTTCTGAGCTTCACAAATATCTTCAAGAAATACCGGTTTAGCTCTCAATTCAGCTAAAATAGAACCATCATCTGACATGGCTAAATTGGTATTCAAAGCTCGCAATGTAAATAAAAGTTTCCTACTTAAAGCGTCAGCAACTACATTTGCCTTACCTGGGTGATAATCAATCACTAACTCATAATCTTTAAGCAATTCCAACCATCTTCTTTGCCTCAAATTCAAATCTTTTTGAGTCATCAAGTATTTCAAGCTTTTATGATCGGTAAATATCCGGCACCTTTCACCATACAAATAATGTCTCCAAATCTTCAATGCAAATACAATAGCAGCTAGCTCTAAATCATGTGTCGGATAATTTTTCTCATGTGGCTTCAATTGTCTAGAGGCATAAGCAATTACCTTTCCTTCCTGCATGAGTACACAACCGAGCCCATTCAAGGATGCATCATCAGAATCACAAATTCTTTACTCGGTTCCTACCAGTACTAAGATAGAGCTTCCGTCAACAATGCCTTTAACTTGTCAAAACTTTGTTGGCACTTCTCATCCATTCAAACTTAACATCCTTCCGTAGCAGTCTCACAACGGGTAGCTATCATGGAAAATCCTCCACAAATCGCCTATAATATCCGGCAAGACCAAGAAAACTTCTAACTTCTGATACATTTCTAGGAGGCTTCCAATCAACAATGGCTAAAATCTTGCTCGTATCAACCTTAATACCTTCACTTGAGACAATATGTCCAAGAAAACCAACTTCTCGTAACCAGAACTCACTTTTGCTGAACTTGGCATACAACTGATTATCTCTCAGAATTTGTAAAACTGTTCTCAAATGCTCTGTATGCTCAGTCTCATCATGAGAATAAATCAAAATATCATCAATGAACACAACTACAAACTTATCTAAATATGATCTGAAAATTCGATTCATTAAGTCTATGAAAATAGCAGGAGCATTAGTCAAGCCAAATGGCATCATAAGGAACTCATAATGACCATACCTAGTCTGAAAAGCAGTCTTCAGGACATCTGACTCTTTAACTCGCAAATGATAGTATCCGGATCTCAAATCTATCTTGGAAAACACAGTAGCTCTCTTCAATTGATCAAACAAATCATCAATTCTAGACAATTGATACTTGTTCTTTACTGTTACCTTGTTAAGTTGCCGATAATCTATGCATAATCTCATCGATCCGTCTTTCTTTTTCACAAATAGCACTGGTGCACCCCATGGTGAACTACTGGGTCTTACCAAGCCTTTATCTGTTAATTCCTGCAACTGAGCTTTCAATTCTTTCAATTCCAACGGAGCCATTCTATAAGGAGCAATAGAAATGGGCGTGGTACCTGGAATCAACTCAATACCAAACTCAACTTCTCTAATGAAGGCAAACCCGTAGTTCTTCCTAAACACATCGGAAACTCACATACCACAGGCATTGATTCAATTTTCAATTCGGATCTTTAGTGTTTAACACAAAAGCAAGATAAGCTTCATACCCTTTTCTCAAACATTTACGAGCGGACATATACGAAATTATGGAAATAAACTATCGACTCTTCCGAATTAACCCAAGAATTTCACCATTTTCACACTTCAACTCAATGAATTTCTTTCCACAATTCACTATCACATCATGTGTAGTCAACCAATCCATACCAAGAATCACATCATACTCATCAAATGGCAATAGCATGAGATCAGCCAGAAAACAGTAGCCTCTAATCATTAAAGAACAATTTCTACATACTTTATCTACTAATACATGCTTGCCTAATGGATTCGATACTTTAATCACAAATTCTGTAGATTCTATAGGCATGCTTATACTAGGAATCAATTTCATACAAACATAAGAATGAGTCGAACCCGGATCAATCAGAGCAATGACATTAATATCATGTAGAGAAAATGTACCCGTAATCACATCGGGGAGGATGCCTCTTGGCGTGCACGAATAGCATAAGTCCTTACAGGGCTCTAACATCCGGTCTCACACCGAATCTCTAAAGGTACCTCATTACTTGCTCCTACTCCCGGTTGCCTCGGTGATCTGCCTCTAGAAGGAGCATTTCCGGATCTAGCACTCTGTGTTACTTCTCGGCTAGCCACTTCTGGACATTCTCGTACAAAATGATCTGGAGCACCACATTTATAGCAAACATTTTCGCCGCCCGACAAGGACCATAATGAAGTCTACCACACCGTGGACACCCCGATCTACCCCATCGACATTACCTACACTCGTAGTCGAGGTGGTCCGAGCCTTCGGATCCTTAAATCTGCTACCTCTATTCTCGACTAGATTGCCTGCGAAAAGCTAGATCCGGTAGAAAACTCTTTGGGCCTCTTGGATGTAGCTTTGAAATGATCTGCTCATCTGCTCTTATTTGTATCTTGTGTCTCTATCTCAACTTTGCCTTTTCTTTTTAATGACTCCTCCGCTTTACAGTGCTCTCTCAACTAAAATAACGAACTCTTTTATTTCTAGGACACCCACTGACAATCGGATATCATCATTTAACCCATCCTCAAACCTTTTACACATGATAGCCTCTGTGGACACACATTCTCGAGCATATTTACTAAGCCTGACAAATTCGCGCTCATAATCGATTACTGTCATAGTACCTTGTTTCAATTCCAGGAATTCCTTTCTCTTCTGGTCAATAAACCTCTGACTGATGTACTTTTTACGAAATTCCTCCTGAAAGAAATCCCAAGTGACCCTCTCCTTTGGTACAACTGATACAAGTGTCTTCCACCAGTAGTAGGCTGAGTCTCTAAGAAGTGATACTACACATTTCATACATTCCTCGGGTGTACAAGATAATTCGTCAAAGACTCTGATAGTATTTTCTAACCAAAATTCTGCTCTTTCTGCATCATCATCTTTTGTTGCTCGGAACTCTTTTGCCCCTTGTTTCCTGATTCTATCAACTGGTGGCTTTTCTCTTACCACTGTACCTGTGACTGGAGAAGCTTGAGCTACATGGGTAGCCTGAGAATCATGAGGGGGTGGAGGTCTAACTGTCGGATTCGTACGAACGAACTCGGCAAACAAATCATTCAAAGCTCGGAAGAGAGCTTCTCGAGTCACTCCTCCCTGATCAACTATTACTGGCCTATTCTCAGATGGCGCTGCCCCTTCTGTGGGAGCAGGCGCATTACTTTCTACATCATCATCACCAGCTTGTCCGGGATCCATTACTATAAAACAAAATATTTAAAAATCGTCAGGAGTCGTCACACTATCAAAATACAAGTATGGCATGTATAGCTAGACTTTTTCTCACACTAACTGTTCCGAGAACCGACTAAACCTACTCTGATACCAATAATGTAACACCCCCACGCCCGAAACCGTCACTGGAGTCAAGCTTGAGGTGTTACTAAACTTATCTTACCTTTTAAACAACTCTAAACCACTTATTTTAATTTTTGGAATAAACTATTTTTATGCGTCATGGTTGCTTAAAAATTCATTTCTCGAGTTTAAAAACTCAAAATTAAAATCCGTAAATTTTTCCTAAAACTAGACTCATATATCTATCTACTAATTTTTTTTCTAGAATTTTTGACTTGGCCAATTAGTACAGTTTATTAGTTAATGTTTCCCCTATTTCAAAACTCAACTACACTGACCTCTTCTTACTACAAGCCATGTTTCTTCCTGTAAAAAATTCATATGACTAAGCCGTTTGTTTCTCTCAAAACTAGATTCAACAAGGATTCTAACCATATAAATTAAACCTTCTAATTAGTTTTGTAAAATTTATGGTGAATTTCCAAAGTTGAAACAGGGGATCTAGAAATCGCTCTGACCCTGTTTCACTAAAACTCAGATATCTCATAAAATATAATACCTTTACCTGTTTTGCTTATTCCATAAGAAAATATACATAATAAGATTTAATTTTATATATTATTCATCTTCAAACTATGTTTCTACAATTTTAGTGATTTTTCAAAGTTACGTCATTTCATTACTTGAATCTGCTTTTAGGTTAGTTTCACATTTTCATAATTTCCATGTGATAATCATCAATCAATCATACATATTAATAAATATGTATATCATCGGCTATTTTATTAGCTAATCACTAGCAAGTATTTACACATCATTCATTGTTCATATTATACCAAAAGTAGCTAAGTTTCTTTACATGCCATACCCAAAACAAAACGTCTAGTTATGCCGAGTTATTTCTTTGATAGTGTGATCGACCTCCGACGTTTCCTTCGATCCCCGAGTGACTAGATAAGTACTATAAGAAGAAGAAAATAAAGAGATTAAGCACTAGGCTTAGTAAGCTTACAAGCAAATAAATCACAACATTCAACATAATGGATAATTATGCATAATATCATCTAACATCATAAATTTCTTTACTTCTCAATTTCTATCTTCTTCTTTATTCCCTTACCTTCTTTCTTACCTGACCTTTCCTTTTTCATAAGTATAATCTACTTTTCCTTTGCTGTTAATTCACTGTAATTTAACTCAGATCCTCGACCCGTTGAACCACTCGGAATACTAAGGATACTAGGTCGCTCTGTCTATCAATATCCTCGCTAATGCCATGTCTTTGACATGGACTTACATAAATTATTCCTGTCTCCAATGCCATATATAATATGGACTTACATGGCTCAATCCTGTCTCCAAAGCCATATTTCTAATATCGACTTACATGGTTCATTTCGCTCATCTCTGTCAACCCTAATATCCTAACATTCCCGGGTTTAACCGGCTTTCTAACACTTTTCCTCTGTCCTCCACCTTAAATTCGACTTTACATATTTTCATAACATAAGTATATAAATGCTGAAATTGACAATAATAATGTAAAATAAAAGGATATTGCATTTATTTCTCAGTAACTTACCTTGATACAAAATGTGACTAAACTTTATAATTTAGTCCTTTACTTTTTCTTTTCCCGATCTACTCCAATTTCATTCTTCTTGATCTATAATAGCAAATTTAACTTATTTAATATTCACATTTATTAAAACAGTCCTTGACCCAAACTTTTGCAAAATTATATTTTACCCCTAAACTTTCACATATTTGCACTTTTTCCCCAAGGCTCGTAAATTAAACTTCATCCTATTTTCTTATGTTTTATGACATGCTGATCATTTTTCCTTCTATGGCAATATCAAAATCACACTCTAACATATACTTATGACTATTGGTATTTTTTCCAATTTAAGCCCTTTTACTCGCTTTTCACTTAAAACCGAGTAGCATAAGTTATTTAACATAATTTAAAACCTCATATTCTATCATAAAACACCAAAATACACAAATTTCAGCCATGGATATTTTTCCAAATATGAACCCTAGGCTGAATTATTGCTAGAATAAGCTTAATCAAGTTACCAGGACTCCAAAAACATAAAGATCATTAAAAACGGGGCTTGGAATCACTTACTATGAAGCTTGAAAGTTGAAGAAACCCCAGCTATGGAGGAGAGAAAAAATCGGCATAAACTAATTGAGAAGATGACCATTTTTGTGTTATTTTTCCCTATTTAATTCATTTAATATCCAAATGACCAAATTACCCCTTCTTACTAAACTTTCAAAAATTCCTTCCATGTCCTAATTTTTGTCCATGAACTTAAAATTGGTCAAATTGTTATTTAAACCCTCCTAATTAATATTCCAAAGTAATTTCATACTAAAAACTTCTAGAATGCAAGTTTTGCAAATTATTCAATTTAGTCCCTAACCTCAACTTAAGCACTTTATGCATGGAATTTCATCACGAAATTTTCACACAATCATGCAATCATACCATGAACCTTAAAATAATAATAAAATAAATTTTTCTACCTCAGATTTTTGGTTTCGCAACCACTATTCCGTTTAGGCCCTATTTTGGGATGTTACACCTTATAGATGCTTCGGTTTTCTGCTGAAAACCCTTCATTTCTCTTTGGAAATTGAGAGTTTGCTGTTGAAAATCAAGGACATTAGTTACTATTTTATTGACCAAAGTTTCTAGAGAATTATCTGAATCTTGTAGCTGTTGTGGGACTCGATTTTGGTATGGCTGGTTATATTGTGGAATAGCCCCATAACTAAAATTAGGGTGGTCCCTCCATCCTGGGTTGTAGGTATTGGCGTAAGGGTCATATCGTCTTTGTGGTGGCCTAGGAAAATTTCCCACAGCATCTAAATGGGCCATAGAATCTTCACACAGACTAGGGCACGCATCAGTCGTATGTTCAGGTGTAGCATATATTCCACATACTCGGGCTGGTTTCGATTTTTTTGTAACAAGGGAATTCATAATATTAGTAAGTCTATCAAGTCTATCTTCAATGGTAGAATTACTTAGCTGGTGAACCCTTCTAGGGGGTTCAGGATTGGCTCAAAATTGCTGGGAATTCGCAGCTATTATGGAGATTAAGTCTCTTGCTTGTTGTGGAGTCATGTTGACTAACGCTCCTCCACTTGCGGCATCTACCATATTTATCTCCATAGGTTTCAAGCCTTCATAAAAGTACTGGAGCAAATACTGTTCCGTTATACCATGTTGTGGGCAACTTGCACACAACTTCTTAAATCGCTTCCAATAGTCGTATAGAGTTTTTGCGTCTTTTTGCTTTATGCCCACGATTTCTCTTCTTAACTCAGTCGCTCGTGATGCAGGGAAAAACCTGTTAAGAAATAAACGAGATAGATCAGCCCAAGTTGTAATGGATCCGGAGGTAAATAAAATAACCATTCCTAGTGAATCGCTAGGGAAAAAGGGAAAGCGCGCAATTTGATTTGATCCTCAGTTACCCCCTGAGGTTTCATACTCAAACAAACCATATGGAATTCTTTTAAATGCTTATGGGGGTTTTCATTTTGTAACCCACGAAAAGTTAGCAGTAGCTGAATCAAGCCTGACTTTAATTCAAAATCAGTATCCATAGTAGGATACGCAATGCATAGTGGCGGTTGTTCTATCGGCGCTTCGGCCAGTTGTCGAATTGTCTGAGCCATAGGTTGAAGTGCTAAATTAGGGTTTTCGTCAACCCTAGTGTTAAGTGCTTCTTCGGGTGAATCGACTTCTTCTTCTTTACTTTCTAACGTTCGAGTAGGGTTTTCGTTAACCCTAGACTCTGCTTCGTCGTCGATTCTGATTTCTGGCGGTGGATTGCTTTGAGTTCCAACCACCGCTGACTGCTTTTTCTTTAGTTTTTTTTCCTTTCTATTAGCTTTCGCAGTCTTTTCGATTTCTGAGTCGAACGCAAGAGTGCCTGGAGTAGATCTGGTCATAGAAAAGAAAGAAAAACAAGATTAGTATGTTCTTGGGTCCCGACAGCAGTTAAAATTGATGCGGTCGTTGAGAACACCAGAAATATCCTATTCCCTATAAAATAATGAAAAAGAAATAGTAAAGGGGAAGTAGGGTCAAATCCTCAGGGACCGGATTATATGAATGCTTGTCTCTTGAAATCCTGGGCAGAATCGTGCCTAAGAAAACCTATGTTCCTGGAAAAAAAATAAAAAACAGAATTTAAGAATTGATTTTGGAAGCGAAAATAAAATAAAAATAGAATTTAAAGTTTACTGAAATTATGATTACGAAAATAATAAAAATAATAAAGAGAGTTTTAAGAGAAAAGAAATTCTTATGGGAAAGTTCCAGCCTCCGGTTGTCTCATTCCGCCTTGGGCTCAATCCTTGGCTTTTGGATGATCCTTCTCGACTCGAGTAAGCCAGTTATAGTGGAAGAGGACGCCTACGACCACCAGCTCCAAAGATTAGACTTACGATTTTTAGGGAACCTGACTCTAGCTAGTAATCTATGATAGATCAACGCTTCTCAATAGCGAATCCCACGCCATTTGTCTCTTTGGCTTGCCAACCTCTGACCCAGTAAGTTAACGAACCAACTATGCAATCCTTCTAAAACATAAAAAGCGGCTGCCTTTGCATATGCTGAAAAGCTTACTTCTTAAGGGCCATGGACTAAGCGTCGGCCAGTAGTCTGAGAAACGATGAATACTTGGCGAGAAGGCTAAGTACGGATTCTAGGCCTCAAGAACCCTTTTTGGGGAAATATTGACAACTTTTGGCTAGAAGGGTTTTTTAGTGGCTCATGATAATGGAGGGAAAGCAAATAAATAAAAATATGGAAAAAGAAATTTTATTGAAAAGAAATATGAAAGAACAAAAGACTTTTGGGGGAGAGTGTTTATAGAAAAAGATGCCCCTAAATAGAGTAACTTCACCCCCTATTTGTAGTGCTAGGGAGATAGTCTAATTGAACTTAAATTCTAAAAAGATAAATACATTTAATTAAAGATAAACAAAGATAATTAAAATAAAATTCTAAATTTGAATAATCCTAATAATTATCTTAATATTAATTATCCTAATAGAATAAAATAAAATAGAGTCTTCCAAAATAAAATCTCTTCTATTTGCTTTTAAGTCCTTGTGCCTTCCATGTTCGCACTTTTGGCACCATATTTGTACCACGTTGCATATTGGCCCATTTAATCTCCAAATTGACGCTTTTTCCCTTGAATTTACTTTTCGCCTCCAATTTAGTCCCTAAAAGATAAAAAGACATAAATAGCTCAAATTAGTAGGCTCAAGCTCAAAATAAACACATGATTAATATATAAAAACACGTCATTTTAGAGTATTATCACTACATAATCCTTAAATTTGTATGGTGGCATGCCTTTAGCCAAAGGATCAACTAACATTTGCTCAGTGTTAATGTGTTCAGTAACTACTTTTTTTTTTCTTAAACACGTTCCCTTATGACTAGATATTAATATTGACATGTTTAATTTAACTTCCACTTTTATTGTTCTTAGCCATAAATAATGCAGCTGAATTGTCACAATATATCATTAATGGCATAGAAATTGAATCCACAAGTCTAGGCACGAAAATGAAACTCTTCAACCATATTTCATGTGAGGTAGCCTCAAAACATGAAATGAACTCAGCCTCTATAGTGGAAGTAGCAGTAAAGGTTTGCTTGACGCTACTCATAGCTCCGCCACCAAACATAAATACGTAACCTGATGTTTATTTACGTGAATCAACACAGGCGGAAAATTTTGAATCGGAGTAGCCAATCACCTCCAAATTGTTTGATCATTTGTATGTAAGCATATAGTCCTTTGTCCCCCTTTTGCAATTCTTTAGTGGTCAATACCTAGATTACTTTGATATCTTTCCAACATTCTAACTACAAATGCAATGTCAGGTCTTTTGCAGACTTAAACATACATCAGGCTTCCAACAAAAAGAAGCATATGGAATATTTTTCATTTTCTCTTTCTTAAACTCTTTCTTCGGGCACTAGTTCAAACTGAACTTATCACCCTTCATAATAAGAGCAACACTAGGTGAACAATCTTTGATCTAAAATCTTTTTAAAACTTTGTTGATATAGGTTTCCTGAGATAGACCTAAGACACCGTGATGTCTATCACTATGAACCTTAATGCCAATGGCATAAGACACATCACTCATATCTTTCATATCAAAATTTTTAGAAAAAAATTGTTTCATTTCATGTAACATACCCCTATCATTTATTGAAAGTAAAATGTCATCTACATATAGAATAAGGAAACATATTTTACTCCCATTGACCTTCTGGTATATGCACTGATCCATGAAATTCTCAACAAAACCAAACGAAGAGATAACTTCATGGAATTGTAAATAACATTGTCGGGAGGTTTGTTTCAATCCATATATGGACTTCTTTAGCTTGCATACCAAATGTTCACCATCACTAGAGGAAAATCCTTCAGGTTGTTTCATGTATACCTCTTCCTCTAGGTCAACATTGAGAAATGTGATTTTCATATCCATTTGTTGCAACTTAAGGTTAAAATGAGCTACTAATGCTAACACAATGTGCAAGGAATCTTTCTTAGATACAGGACTAAAAGTCTCAGTATAATCAATTCTTTTTTGCTGAGTGAATCCTTTCGTAATAAATCTAGCTTTATATCTTTCTATGTTGCCCATTGAGTCTCTTTTTGTTTTGAAGACCCATTTACATCCAATGTTTTTTACGCCTTCAGGAATCGACACAAGATCCCAAACATCCTTACTTTTCATGGAATTCATCTATTCTTTCATAGCATTGTACCATAATTTTGACTCTTTGCAACTCATGGCTTGTGAAAATGACTCAAGGTCATTCTCAGCTCCAATATTATAGTCAGACTCTTGTAGATACACAATAGAGTCACTTTAAATTGTTGATTTCCTTCTCTAGTAGATCTCCTCAATGTTTAACTAAAATTTTCTTTTGGATCATGTTGTTTAATTAATTGTTCAATAATTTCAGGATTTTCTTAAACAACTTGATCTATTAAGTGTTTTTAGCAGCTTGTGGATTTTCATTGATTGGTTGTTCAACACTCGGTTAAGCTTGAGGGGTGTTCTGTATGATAACCAATCTCTCACTTGAAGTGGAAGGTTGACCTATGTGAATTGTGTTTAGAGATAGATCACTCTCTTTGATTAAGTCATTCTCAAGAATTTTTCATTTCTTAATTCCATAATTCTAGTGCTATAAGATGGACAATAGAATTTGTATCTTTTGGACCTTTCGACATATCCAATGAAATACTCACTAATGGTCCTTAGGTTTAGTTTCTTTTCTTGTGGATTATAAACTCTTACTTCAGACGAGAATCCGCATACGCATATATGTCACAAACTTGGTTTCCAACCTTTGAACAACTTAAAAGGTGTCTTTGGGACAACCTTGGTTGGAAATCAATTGACTATATACTCAGCCGTTTTGAAAGCTTCAACCCATAAATCAGTTTAAGAGATAAGTTGTAAGATAAATTTATGCGAAAAATAAAGAAATGTGATAAGATATTTACAAGGTTTAATGTAAAGGTTCCGTTAGGGGCATTTATGTGTTGAGTTCTATTTAAATAAAATAAATACTTGATCAATTTGGCCTTCGAACTATGTTTGTTTTTCCACTTTGGCATTCGAACTATGTGTTGAGTTCTATTCCGTTACCCGGTTCAACCTTTTTTTTTTCTATAGTGATGTTAAAAAAATTGATAACACGTGGTGACAGTCAAATTGTGCCATGTGACACCTTTCAAAAAATTAAAATGTGTTACGTGATACTTAAGTTTATTTAAAATAAAAAAATTAACCCAACATTGATTGACCATTGCCTGATGTAGACCATCGTTATCCTTCCATGTGGTGCTATTAGAACATGCCGGGTCGCCCTTATTTTTTGTTTTTAATATTATATATAATATATATTGTTTAAAAATGTAAAAGAATCATATATATATTAAAATTACAAGGTACATAAACTAAAATTGCAACAAGTGGCATCATTATGTTTTTTTTCTATTTATTTACTAAATTTTTAGTTATCCATTAAATAATTTTTTTGTAATAAAATTAAATCTACATCATCAATTTTAAATAAAATATTATTTTTATTAAAATATACCTAACCAATGTTATTTCAACTTTAAATTATTTTGTATTTTTACTATATCTTTACTCTAAGAAATTATACATCATATATATAAGTAGTTATATTTACCAAATAAAATATTAATTAGAAATTCTAGTAAAAATATAATATATTTTAAATTTATTTATAATATTAATCATAAAATTTATATAAATGTATACAATGATTTGAATATTTTTTAATGTATACGAAATGGAAAATTTTGAAACTTAAATGGTTTTCCTTGATGTTCGAGATTTGGAGCGGTTTTCTCTAGACATGAACGGTTAAGAGTTACGTGAGACGATAAGAGGTCGTGGTTAGAGTTGTGCGGCTATCGAACCATCAACAATGAAAGTTTAGCTAAAGAAAGTTCAAAATCTTACGGGCTTTCTTTTGATTGTTTCGAGGTTTATCCCCAAATATTATATCGAGAAATTGAAAGAGAAAAAGGAAAATAAGTTTACCAGTAATATCTATTGTAACAACTCAATTTTCAGTGGTATTAGAAAACGCGGCTTCAGAATCCTATTTTCATAAATCGGGTCCGTAAATATTAAATTAAAATATTTACAGAGTTGGTATAGTAGAATATTAAAAGTTGGTCATTTAATTATTCCTATTAATTGCTTAATTAAGGTATAAAGACTAAATTGTAAAAATCTTATTGCTATAATTTTTTAATTGGCCAAAGCTTTAGGGACCTAAATTGCAAATAGCCAAAGATTGCTAATGGAAATTAAACCAATTTATAATGTATGTTAGTGGGAAATGATGGAAGAATCCATTTATATGTTAATTAATGAAGGATTAGATTAATTAAGGTTTCTTGCAACCTCCTATTATGCTCTAATAATTTCCTATTATCTTCAACCAAGTTCGCATGTATCTTGCGAGCTCTTTGTAGCACCCCTCACGGTAGATTGATGAACATTTTGACTTTCCCTCTTCTTAATCTCTGCTTCGTTAATACCCTCAGCGAGTCCCACGCTAACCACGCCAGCTTCAGTTAAGATCATTTGCAGAGAGAGTACTAACTCTTACAGAGAAGGTTTACTTGTGCTACTAGATGACTTAGATGGGCAGATGTACTTCTTTGCTTCTTCAGACATACAACTGTTCCATTACTTCCTCACCTCATTAGGACTAAAAGGAAACTTTTCATGCTGAGATGTTCTCTCTATTGAAATAAAGTCCTTGTTTCACCACCAGAAGCGGCGAACTTCATGGAACCACCTGGGGGCCATGATCAACAATAGCTCTGAATGTATCATTGGTTTTCGGTCTTGGTGGTGGAGGAGAATTATCAAAAGAAACGGGGAGAGATGGAATTGTGGTAGGAACTATAGTAATAGGAGTTATCTCGATAGATTGCTCATCGTGATCTCTTCTTTTCTTATGACGAAGCTCCTCTATTTGGCTACTATCATCTTCACTACTTAGTATAAGGTTAGCAATTCCAGCAGTAGTCATTTACCTCTTTCTACTACTATCACTTCCCTCCCCAACAGTTGTGCCAAAAGGACTACTTTGCACATTCTGCGTAAAAGGTCACACGTCAATGTATTTGTCGATCTCTCTTGATAAGCTGGTGGATTCCTTTAAACTTTCTTCAATATTGTGAGTTGTGCTTGTATCACTAGCAAGCATAACATTAGCACCAACAATTAATATAAGACGGTTGCACCATTTTCCATATTCCCTAAAGATTTCGGAGACTATGAATGAGGCTTTAATTTACAAAAACTATAAAAATAATTTTTAGGTTTATTTTTGTTTCTCAATAATATGAGCCCCAACTCGTGACTAACTTTATGTGGCTAAGCAAACTATGCTGATAGTAATCCAACGGTGTCCACACCATCTCCGGCATCAACTTGCCTTCATCTATTAGGGCTTAGATTCAAGAGGCAGTATCGAAACACCTTCCTCATGGTTAATACTTCATTCAGGTTTAGTATGCAACCATTGAGAAGTCTATAATACTGCGCCCAACCAATCTCTGCCATAATTTATCACTTTTGCAAGCACATATCCTTACTAGGTATTGACCACTCAATTGGAAAGTCAAAACGACTTTGAGCTTGTATTTAACCCGTATATAATCGTAGCGATTTAGACAAAGATTAGAACACCAATTCATAATTATAGATTTTACATCTTCGCAAGGAGTGAAGTAAAAAAAACTACCAAACCCCCTTAGTTGTAAGCCTTCAATTGATACAAAATTTAAAAAACGACGATCAATGATACTTTATCGCGCCTACTGCATTCAATGAAGTATGCCATCGCAATCCGCCAAGAAAAACCAGATAACTTAAATTTAAAAAATAAAAAGGTTCACTAAAAAATGACTTAAAATAAATATATAAAGAACCTCATATGATGTGATGATAGTAGTGTTAGGATGTTATTATTGTCGGATGCATTTCAAGTAATTTTTTGATACCACCAATTAAACGGTTCTAGTTTATGTCTGTCTAAATGACATGCTCTTTGTCTGTCTTATGACACGTTTGTTTAAAAAATATTTTCTTTTGGCTTTCTGTTTTGATTCTTTCGCTTCTTTTAACTGGTTTTTGATTAGTTTCTTGTTCATTTGAGTGTTTTGATATGGAAGAAAAATTAGCAAATCTAAGACTTTTAGATGAAGAAGAGGAGGCGTTCAAAGAGGAAGCAGTAGTGGTGGATCAGAGCTCTCAGTTCTGCTTGGTGGGGAGATGTCTCATGGAAAGTTTGGTCTATTTTCCCTCACTATATAATACTATGGCTGATTTGTGGCACCCAATTGGAGGAATATGCATCACGGATTTAGGAGACAAAAGGTACCTTTTTCAGTTTTTCCATGAGGTTGATGTGTAATGGGTTCTTTCTGTTTCACATTGGTTATTCAACAATCATTGCTGATCCTGCAAATAATACAAAAAAGAGAAAATCCATCAAACATAGCCTTAAATTCTGCTGATTTCTAGGTTCAAATCCATGAATTGCCTCTAGGTTTAATGATGGAAATAATGGCCAAACAATTTGGTTATTTTTTGGGAAAGTTTCTTGAATACGACACCTCAATTTTGACCAAGGGTCTAAAGAAATTTGTGTGCATCTGTGTCTGCTTGGATGTTTCTTTCCCGTTGAAAAGAAAGAAAAAAATCCAAATTGGTAATAAAGTTACTGTTTATGCTCGCTTTCAATACGAAAAATTGAGTTTATTTTGTTTTATTTGTGACAAGTTGGGACACGGTGAAAGTTATTGTCCCCTTCGACTTCGCATAGAACCAACCAAGATTGTCTTTGGTTGGGACATATCCTTGCGTGCTGTGTCGTGGCGGCGAAGCATGATGGCGAGTAGGTGGCTCCGGTAGGCTGATGGATCACAGTGGAGTAGTGAGAGTATGGAAGGTAACAATCAGAGTAGTAAATGGGGGATGGATTTGGGGCGTAACTCAAGGGGGAAATCATGGAATCAGGTTTTAAATCCCAAATTTGTCTCTTCACAATCAAGTCAGCAGATTCCTTTTAAAGTCTCTGATAGCCGGCGTAATATGGACAGTGGGGTCTTAATTAATGAAGATTCTGGTTATGGGCCTACAAATTTAATTTTGGAAGAGGAAAATGTCCCTTTAATTAATTTGGAAGGGAAAAAACGTTAGAGGGTAATGGATGGAATTTTAACGGCTGTAGAGAATAATGTGGGTGCAGGAATTCTTGATTTAACAGCTAGCTCTGGGGAACAGGGCAGCCAAATGCAATGAAAATACTTGGTTGAAATGTTCGTGGTTTTGAGGAGATCACGAACTATTAAGAGGCTCAAGAACAAATTGAGAATCATTAATCCCCGAATTTTGTTTCTTATCGAAACAAAGTTAAGTGCTAAAAAGATGGAAGCAATGAGATTTAAGTATGCGTTGGATAATGGGATTGATGTTGGGGCTTTGGGTTCAAAAGAAAGCCTTTCTTTAAGTTGGAAATGAAATTCTTTAATTCAGCTAAAGAGTTTTTCTTCCTCCCATATTGATGTTGAGGTGCATAATGATGAAATTGATGCAATTTGGTGCTTGACGAGTTTTTATGAGAATCCGAATGGAAAAAATAGGAAAGAGTCGTGGGATCTTCTTCGACGTTTAGGGCATGACCAAATGACTCATTGGATTCTGATAGGGGATTTTAATGAAATCACGAGTTCTTTGAAAAAGAAGGGTGGAAGGCTTCGAGAAGAATGCCAGATGCAAAAATTTAGAACGGCAATGGAAGATTGTGGACTCAATGATATAGGAGATGTTGGTAGATGGTTTACATGGGAACGAGGAAGGTTTTTGTCAACCAACATAAGGGAGAGGTTGGATCGGGGAGTTGCATCATTGAGTTGGGTTAATATTTGTACTAATTATCAATTAGAACATCTGACCCATTCTTTCTCAGATCATTGTCCGATTTTAATAGACACCATGAGAATGCAAAAGTATATTCCATTTTATGGCGAAAATTCTTTTCAACTTGAGGCAAAATGGGTTTTAGAAAATTCTTTTGATGATGAGATTAAAAGAAACTAGGAGAGTATTTCGGGTAGTGTTTCGGATAAGCTTGTGAGTTTATGACATCAGATTCAGATATGGAGCAGGGACAGAATTAGGGAGTGAAAGGTTAAATGTATGGACCTTGAAGGTAAACTCAATTGTCTTTACAACCGTGATCCAATAGATGAAATTCTTGCTGAAATAACAAATATTCAAGTGGGGCTTAACTTAGAGGTTGATCAAGAAGAAATTTTTTGGGAACAATGGGCCAAAGTCAATTGGCTAAAAAATGGAGATAGAAATACGAGTTACTTTCATCAAGTAGCTATTCAGCGTCAATTACGAGGTCGAATCAAAGAATTAGAATGGGCGAATAACGAAAGGATTTCTTCGACTAAGGAGATGCTTACACTTGCTTCAAATTTTTTTGTGACTTATTTTCGGCTTCAGAGTTGGGATAAGATAAACGTGTTTTCAGTTTAGTGGAGAAAAGAGTCACCAATGATATGAACGCTATTTTACTTAAGTAATTTATGGATGAGGACATCACTTATGCGGTCAAGACTATGGCACCATTGAAAGCTCTTGGCATTGATGGATTCTCAGTTATTTTCTTTCAAAGGTACTGGCATCTTATTAGTTCTAAAATTTCAAGTTATTGTTTATCTGTTCTAAATGGGAATTCTGAAATAGAAGCTATTAACAAAACTCGTATAGTTTTGATCCTTAAAATCGATAAACCTAAGAACCTTTCTCATTTTAGGCACATAAGCCTTTGCAACATTTTTTATAAAATTATAGCGAAAGTCTTGGTGCATTGAATGAGTGCTATTTTGGGAGATTGCATTAATGAAGCTCAAGGGGTTTTTATCCCAGGAAGACATATTTCGGATAATATACTTATTGCTTATGAGGTCCTTCACTGGATGAAAATGAAGAAGAATGGGAAAAAAAGGGTAATTTTGCGCTTAAACTCGATATGAGTAAAGCATATGATCGTGTTGAATGGGATTTCTTGGCAAGAATGATGACTCACTTAGGCTTTCATACGGATTGGATTGTTTTTATAATGAGATGTGTTTATTCGGTCTCTTATACTATAAGTCTCAATGGTTCGAACAGTGAGTGGTTCTCCCTGTCAGGAGGTTTAAGACAGGGCGACCTTCTTAGCACTTACCTCTTTCTTATTTGTACTGAGGGCTTCTCAACCCTGATTAATGAAGCTAAACAAAAATGGCTGATGAGAGGTGCTTCTGTTGGAAGGGAAAGATTTTCGATAAATCACCTGTTCTTTACGGACGACTGTATTCTTTTTAGAGATGCTTTAGATGAGGGAGCCAATGTGGTTAGAAATATTATCAAAGAGTATGAGATGATTTTGGGTGAAAGGGTGAATTTGGATAAATCTCTGATCTATTTCGAGGCTAATGTAAGTGCAGATGTCAAAGACAAAATAATTAATGTTTTGGGTGTTAGGGTAGCATCAAATCCGGAGAAATACTTAGGGTTGCCTATGGTGGTTGGGCGAAAGAAGACTTGGGCCTTTGCCAATTTTATTGATCGATTTAGAAAATGTATCGCGAGCTGGATTTTACGTTATTTATCAATGGGGGGAAAGAAGTATTTGTTAAGTTAGTTTTGTATGCGGTTCCGGTTTACGCTACACAATGTTTTGCTTTGCCAAAAAACTTATGTTGTAAACTTGAAGGCATCATGAACAAATTTTGGTGAACCAATAATAAATTGTCTAAAGGCATTTATTGGAGCAATTGAGATGTTTTATGCTGTCCGAAAAGTGATGGTGGGCTAGGGTTTAAAAATTTGTTTTTGTTTAATAAAGCCTTATTACCAAAGCAATTTTGGCGTCTATTGTCCCAGCACAACTGTTTGTAAGCCAAAGTTCTTAAGGCCCGTTATTATCCTCATTCAGATATTCTATTAGCAAAGTTAGGATCTTACCCAATATTTACTTGAAAGAGCATTTGTAGTGCTAGGGATCTGATTGAAGTTGGGATTTTAGAACTAGTTGGCAACACGGCTAACATAAACATTTGGAATGACCTTTGGATTCCTGGAATTGAAAACAACAGAATATCAGGACAGAATATAAACCCAAACTGGACGATAGTGAACCAGCTAATTGAAGTTGAAACCAGTACCTGGAACAAGGAACTGATTCATAACATTGTCGATGGTGAACATGCAGATTGCATTCTGTCCATTCCGTTATCAGAAGCTAGTTCAGATGACAAGTTAGTCTAAAGGCATGATGGCTTGGGGGAATACTCTGTAAAAAGTGGTTACAAGGCCTTAATTACAGAACACTTTCTAAGCACAAATTACACCAATCCTAGCAATGTGGGTTTCAAGGATTTTTATAGATCTTTATGGGCTATGCGCATACCAGCAAAAGTTAAAATACATGTCTGGAGATTATTCAATAATTTCTTGCCTAATTACTGTAATCTGAATCAAAGAACCTTGCGGGTTAGTGTTGTTTGTCCTCTTTGTAAAGCTGCATCAGAGAATACTGACCATCTATTGTGGTCCTGTGATACTTTATAGAGTGTCTGGGCATCTCTTCAAATCAAAATCGCTCCAGTCGACAACGCCTTGAGCTACAAAAATCAATTTGTTAATTCTTTCTGTTTAGTTGATAATCTAAACAAACAGCTTTTTGCAATTTCCTTATGGGCTTTGTGGTACAGAAGGAATAAGTTGATTTATGAAGGTATTAATTTCTCTTTGCAGGAATTGCTAGGTTTCATTCGAGGCTATGGTCAAGAACTTAATCTATGCCAAGAGAAAATTGAAGTTTCTTGTATTTCCCTACCGAATGAAGTTTGGAGGCCCCCAAATCTAGGGTTCATCAAATTAAATTTTGATGCAACTTTTCAAAGTGATTCTAAAACTTCTTCAACAGCAGTCCTAGCTAGAGATTCTGAAGGAGAAATAGTAGGAGTAGACACTTATCTATTTTCGGACGTAGTTGACGTGCTCGTGGCTGAAGCTAGGGCATGTGAAAGTACTTTACTTTTTGTTCAGCGAATGGGTTTTCGATGCCTGTTAGTGGAAGGAGATTCTCTGTTGGTTATCAAAAAGCTTAAGGATTTGGGAGAAGATAAATAAATTCTTAGTGCTATTATTACCCATATTCGAATGCTGGAAAAACACTTTGAAGAAGTTCATTACCTGTTTGTTCCTCGCTGGATAAATTGAGCGGCCCACACTTTGGCGATAGAAGGAAGGAGAAGACAGTTTTCTGGTACCTGGGTTGATGGGGTTCCTGGCTCGGTTTCGTTGATAGTGGAAAAAGATAAGGCGGATCAGCTTAAAAGGCTCTAAAATTTGTTGTATTTTGCTTTGATTTTGGAGAAAGTTCTTTTGAATCTCCATGGTAGGACTCAAAGCTTTGGATTTCTTTGTTCTTTCATTTGAATGTTTATCTTTTACCAAGAAGCGAGAAGATGTTTCGGCTGGTATTTTGGTTTTTGTTTTGGCTGAGGTTGGGCTTTGTTCTTTTACATTTATGGCTTTCTTTCTAATGGACGGTTTCTTTAGTGCTTTAGGATTTATTATTTTAGCCGTTTGGTTTACTGGTGTCTTGTCCTTTCATGTCTTTTAAGTTTTGTTTATAGTTGTATTCTTTCAATTTTCCCACTTTGAGCCAAGAGCTTAATAAATACCAGTCTATTCAACTAAAAAAGAACCTCATATGATAGACTAATGGTCAGAGGTCTTCATTGTCCCATTTTTAGCCTGAGTTCAAGTTGCACTAATTGTGTTGGTTGTTTGGGCTTTGCTTTCAATTTATATCGAAAAGTTTTTATCTTAATAATTTTCAAATTAAAGTTAAAAAGAATAAAAAAATATATTGAGATAAGACATTCTATATTCATTATCTTAGTTATTATATTTTATATTCATTAGTTTTATTGTCATTCTTCTTTTGTCTCTTTTTTTCTTCTCAGTTAGTTCTATTGTTTTATAACTTTTACTACATTTTTCTTTGTTAATATTTCATGTTTTCCTTTTTATTAATATTTATTTTGCTCTTCAGACTTTTACTTTTATTTTGGAACAAATTTAAATTATATTTCTCTTCCATTTTCTTTTAAAATTCAATGTCATTTTGTGTAAATTACAGTAAAATTCAATTTTAAACCCATTATTTTCTTTTTAATTGATTTATTTCACACTCCATTTTGCAACTTATTTCATTGAATACTCACATGTATTTTCTATAATTTTCATATTTGTGCATCAATTTTTATGATTACATTCTATTTATAAAATAATATTTAAGTATTTAATATAATTAAAATAAATTAAAAATAAAATTTCAATATTGTACTTTTAGCTTTTCTAAGGAAATTTTAGTGTAAATAATATTTATTTTTGTTAGCTATAGTAATATAATATTAAAACTTATAACTTTTTAATAACATAATTGTAAATTTTATAAATTAATATTAAAAATTAGTAATTTTTTAAATGTAAGAGAAATATAATTTTCTAAACATTATTAAAATTTTCTTTATATAATTTAAAATACACATTAAAATTATTCAAAAATTAAAAACTACTTAAAATTTTAAAAATAATTTAATCTTTTAAGCAGCATACATGAATTTAAATTTCAAAATATGTACATGATATACTTTAAACATATATTAATAAAAGTAAACTTTAAAAAGTTTCTAAAAAGTTAAAATAAATTTTTTAAAAACATTATTATAAATATATTTCATAAAAAAAATTTAATAGATTTCATGAATACTTTTTATATATGTTTAATTTAGGAATTTGTCTATATCATACTTTATTTGTTATCAAATAAATATTAAATACAAAATGTATAAAAAGTATAATATAATTCAGACTTATTTATAATGTAAATCATTAAATTTATACAAAATTATTAAAAATTATTAAAATATTTTAATTGATAAATACAATGAAACCTATGAATTGTACGGGTAAGAAAACTAGTATAATATATAAATAATTTAATTTTCTTTAAATTTAAAAAATATAAATTAAAAAACCAAATTTTATATAAAATATAAAAATCATATATAATATATAATAAATTTTAAACAATGAAAAATAATTCTACAATATATAAATATATAAAAATCAAATATTATATAAATATTGAAATTTAAAAAAATTATATAAAATTAAAAATATTATATAAAAATTTAAATTAAAAAATCTAAAATTATAAAACATATAAATTGAAAATTTTAAAAATAAAATATTATATAAAATTGAATTTTTTCATAATTTTTTTCAAAAACTCTAAATTCTAAAATTCTAATATATATATATATATATATATATATATATATATCTAAATTTCTAAAATTAAAATTTATATATGTTTTGGGATGAACTTTGTCTGTTTTGGATGAAGTTTGTCTATTTTGGAAATTTAGATATATTGTTTTGAGTTTTTAGAATTTGAAGTTTTGAAAAAAATAAAATTTATGATAATTTTTAGAATATATATTTTAAAAATTAATTTTTTTGCAATTTTTAAATACTTTTTAGTTTTTTAAAATTTATATTTATATATTTCATAATTTTATATTTTTAAATTCTTTTGTAAAAATAATTTTTAAATTATTTATATACTATATATATTATTTTTACATTTTAAATAATATATTATATATAATATTAAAAAATAAAGAAGGGTGATGTGATGTGTTCTAATTGCGCCACTCAGATAATCAAGGTTGGTTAACACTGACCAATGGTCTGTCAACTGTTGGTCAACACTTATCAACGATTGGTCAATGGCCAATAAATGGTGGGTTAATGTTTTTATTTTAAATAAACTTAAGTGCCATATGATATATATTGATTGGTGTCATGTGGCAACTAGTTTTTAAGGGTATTAAAAATAAAAAAGACTATTTCACAAAATAAAAAAAGACGACTGAACCGGGTAATAGAATGATAATTTCTTTTTGATTTCTCAATGTATCTACTAGAACGAACCCAGTAACTAATCTTCTACATTCTGTAGGCCTATTAATGGGTTGATACTAGCCATGAGTTTTAAAGTTACTCCATACTTAGGGTAAAGATTGAACTCTCAACCATTAGTTAAGGTAGAAGAGACCCTTAGTATCTTACCTAACTCACGTGGTTAACAAAATGATAATTTAAGTATCAATTTGAGACAAAAAAAAAATTTAAATACTATAGTGGGAAACAGGCCTACTTGAAGGGCAAAATTTAGCATAGGCCTAAAAAAAATAAAGATTGAGCCCAAAATTAGGGAAAAGTTATGGGTGAAAATTTCTATTGACAAGTTTGAGATCGACAAGTGAATAACCTTAGATTGTCAAGAAATAAAAAAAAAGAAAAAAGAAGAAAATTTTCAATATAACACTCAACAAGTAATCTTTATTACTTCAAATTTGTTTACCAAATGTTTGGGGCAAATCCAAAATCAAAACTAGGTTTTGTGTTTCAAGAGATTTAAGGGTTAAAACAAAGGAAAAGGACGACCGCTTTAGCTTGATGTTGTCTATTTTAACATTTTATGAAGCATAAAATTTGTGCAAAGGGAACAAGGACAAAGATGATAAATAATTCTTGATTTAATCTACCTTCTTACTCTTGTATGGTTTGGGAATGGATTAATGAAATAAAATAAAATAATGGTGGTGAAGAAAATTAAGAAATGAGAAAGATTGTAGGCAAGGTAATTTCATGAAGCTCTCTTAAGGATAATAGTTTTCAGCTATGATGCAATCTCCATGGGAAGTCCAGATCACCCGTGAAGCTAATTTTGCAGCAGCCGTGACTAGGTACCAGGCATGCAATTGTTCGATCATCCTCCTAGCGGCATTTTGAATCTGCTCTTATGAGGTGTTCAGGGTACAATTTACCAGTAATCCCTGCAAGAGCAAAACCCATCTCTAAAATGGTGAAACCGGCTTTGATCCCTCACGATAATCTCTCGTTCAAAAACTTTTGATGTAAGCTTAATTGCCAAGTGACAATCTGCACAAATTCTCAAATTCTTTACAATCCTAATGGGGGTCCCTGGTGCTGTCTTAAGTAGCATGAAAGCAACCGCAATCTTCTCGCTATGGTAAGATAAAGCATTCTCTTTCTCTTCTTCCTCTATATCAGCAAGCACATTTTCTGTATGGGGAGCATAACCTTCCAATCTTAACCTCTTTGTTATTTCTGCTAGCATTGCATAAACTTGGTCACTTTGAGGATGAGATCTATCGCCCATTAGAAATTCATACACATGATTGCCAAACTCTACTAGGCTATAACCTGGAATTTTCTTCACTCCGTCCCTAAGCATCTTTCTCCTGAGAACGTGCACATCGGACCAGCGTTGCTCTGAAGCATAGAGGTTGGAGAGGAGCACATAGTCTCCACTATACCCAGGTTCTAGCTTTAATACTTGAGCTCTTGCATACTCTCCTAATGTCAAATGGCCATGCATTGCGCACGCTCCTAACAATGTCCTCCATATAACAGCATTAGGCTGCAATGGCATGTTTCGGATATATTGATATGCCTCCTTTACCAAGCCTGCCCTACTCAACAAATCGACTATGCAACCATGATGTTCTATCTTGGGCACAATCCCGTATTTCTCTTTCATCCTCTTAAAGTAACTGAAACCTTCATCAACCATCCCACAATGACTACAAGCGTAGAGAACCCCAACAAAAGTAACTTCGCTAGGCACCAATTCCTCTGTTTCCATCTCCTTGAAAAGCTCAAGTGCTTCCTCACCAAACCCATTAACAGCCAATCCGACAATTAAAGAACTCCATGAAACTGCATTCCTTTCCTTCATCTCATCAAATACTTTCCTTGCCTCTCTAATGCTTCCACACTTTGCATAAAAATCTAACAGCGCATTATTAACATGCAAATTATCAGTCAAACCAACCTTCACCATATATACGTGAACTCTCCTCCCCAACGCCAGAGCACCGAGCTCAGCACAAGCGGATAACAAGCTAAGCACAGTATACCCATCAGGCTTTACACCTTCCAACCCCATTTCCCTGAAGAGAGTCAGAGCCTCGTTAGGTTTCCCATTAAGAGCGAACCCATTAATCACGGAATTCCAAGCCACAATATCTCTCTCAGACATTAATTCAAACGCCTTATGCGCACTATCGACGAGCCCGCAAGCGGCATACATGTGCAGCAAAGAATTCTGAACAAAGGCTAACGAGTCATACCCATTTCTTATAACTTTGGAATGCACAATTTCCCCGATTCTTACATCTGCCAACTTGGCAACGGCTTTTAAAAGAAAAGGGTAAGTGTGGGTATCAGGTTGGATGCATGACGCCCGCATCTGGCGATATAATTGAAGGGCTGGCTCTGGGTTTTCACTCTCAGCATAGCCTCTAATCATGGTATTCCACGTGAACACATTAGAGCTCCGGATACAAGAAAAGATGTTGTGAGGATATGACATAGGAGCAGAGAGGGAAACAAGGTTGTAGATAAGGTGCTTGCCAATATCAGGGTCATTGAGTGGGACCCCATGCCTGATAGAGAAAGCGTGTATTTGTCTGAGTTTGAGTTTGGAAGAGAAACAGTTTTGTAAAAGGAAAATGCATTTCTTGACCAACAAAGACTCTGGTTTGTGCAGGGAAGATGAGGTAGGTAGGTTTGTGGAGTAGAAGGATGAGGTTCGCGGAAAAGGGTGCTTTGAGAACATCGATCCATAACTTGTACATTTTGCTTTCTTCATGATGCATTATGGCTTGCTTTATTAGAAAATATAAATCATCAATGATTCAGGATTGGAGTTTATTTCAAATGTTTTTGATATTTAATCAGAAACAGTAATTGCTGGCAAATTTACTGATTGTAGTAACATTAGACAGAGTAGCAAGTCAACTAAGCTTCATTTATATATATTCCTCACCAATCAACCAGTACTGATATCCGCTTTTATGTCCATATATACAATATCTTGAGCTACATTACATATCAAGGTTGAAAAAGAGCAAGGTAACGAAAGGATAATTGATGATTGTATCAATCAAAAAGTTCCATTGTGGCGTGGCATTGGTGAAGGATCAAAGGTTTCCTACTTGGTTGACTTGTGACAGCAACAGGTTCTGCTCTACCATTTGATATCTTCAGCATGTCAAGTGTTTCAACACATTTCTCAACCCTCTTGCCCTGGAAAACCATACACTAAACTGTTCTGATTGTTGAGTCACGTTCTGCATTTTACGATGACGGGCTCAATGTTTATTATATGTGAGGAATTTGAAACTTTTCTAGTTTTGAATGAACCCAGCTTAGGCACCTGCAAACTTTTCTGGGCAACAGCATCTCTCTCGGCTGCAATGTTGTCTAGCTTCATTGCTTGTCCCATCAGCATCTCAATTAGCGTTGTGATTTGAACCTCCGGTACCTGGACTCCATTGGAGATTGATTTTACTATTGCAGAACCTAAGAGCCCCACCCCCCCTCCCCGCCCCCCCCAAAACAACATTCAAGTTCCTGGCTCATGCAACAATAAGATTAATTTTCTTAATGCATTAAAAATAAAAAGGAAAAAAAATTACAAGTAGAAATGAAAAAGGAATTTGTTCTTATGTATATAATAGAAAAAGCAAGGATTTTGAATTTGGCTAAAACCTGAGATTGTGACAGACACGTTGATAAGGTGATGATGGGGCTGTACCAAAGCTTCTAAAATGTGGGGTGTTGTAGGATGGTAAAACCTGAACTGCTTCTTGAATTCTGGTAGGGATGGTAAAACTTCAACCCGTGTGATTTTTTTTTTTCTTTTTCTGAAAAGTGGTTATGGGGTGGGTGGATTTCTTTTAGAGAGTGGGTATAGAATTATTTCTCTATCTCCGCTCTACAATATAGAATTATTATTTTATTTTTATATATATAATTATTAAAAGGTTAAATTTATAATAATGTATTCTAAAAAAATTATATATCTTACAATCAAATATTTTTCTAAAGAATTATGTTTAATTATTTACTTGACTTTTTCTTTAATTTGAAAAAAAAGTTTTCATTAAAAAACAAGGATAATGGTGCCATTAAATGTTCTACTACTCCCCATGTCTTTACCCCTCAACCTACTACTAAAAAATAAGCAAACCTAAAAACAAATGAAACAAACTTCTTGATAGAAAGCAAGCAAACGAACAAACACCAACAAAAACAAGCAGTGTAAACTAATCAAAACAACAAGAAATAATAGTACATTCCTTTCCTCTTTCAGTTCTGATGAAAACCCATTAAAAATCTCTCATCAGCACCGCCCTATAATATCATTGCCTACGCCCTCTAAAATATCAAAAGGAGAGAAAAACTTTGGAGACCACATGGAAGTAGAAATGATAGGCATCTCTAAACTCCAAAGCTGACTGGCGCCGTTCATCTTCGAGAAACTCAGCGCTGCTGATCTCTTTCAGTTGCCCGTTCCACTATCTGTGGGGCTTTCTCCACCCAGTACTATGGCTCATGCAACCATCGCCCTTTAGCAGCCAAGGCATGCGTAACAACATTGGCTCGTCTACCAACAAACTAAAAGGTGATTCTTTCAAACCCTCTATTTTTCCTTTGATGTCTTTGATGATCGGCTCAACATAGACTTATCTTGTGTAGTTGAGTTTACTTTTTTGATTATTGTCAGAGACTCCCCCTCCACTTGTACCGATTTAAACTCTAGCTCCATAGCAAAATCAATAGCCTGTACACATGCCTGTGGTTTGGCAACAAAAGCATCGACAATCCCATAATGTGGGTAGGTACATGCAACCATTATTAAGCCCAAAGAATTCCTGATTAGAACCCCTGAAATGGAACTCTTTGTAAGAAGCATTGAAGTTGACTTTCATACTATCTGAACCTGGCAACACCTATTCATCCTCTATCTGTGAACAGGCTGATGTTTTACACTTATCCATGGCTTCTAGCTCTGATAGGTAAGCCTTAATGAACAAAATCAACTCTTGCACAAACTACCTAACACCCTCATGGACAATCTTGTTTCTAGCATACTAGATTGCCTAATATGATATTGCTATTAGTTCCAGTGTTTTTTCATTAGAAATCATGACCACCTTTGCTAACCATGTCTTATGGTTTTAGCTCTTTGAGACAGGAACAGTTCCAATATTCAAAGAATCCATAATCTATTTTGAGATAGAATAGAAATATAACATATGATCAAATGACTCTTCCTATGAGTTGCATAAAAGGCAGATGTTACTTACTTGGAGATTTTTCCTTTGTAAATTCTAAAAAGTAGGTAGATAATTATTTGCAAACCTCCATAATGTAATTTTTATTTTTGTTGGGATTGATAAAACTCACAACCTAAAATAGAACTTTGAAAATAGGTTAGGTGTAGTGGCATAACATCCTCTTTTTTGTAACTATTCTTCTAATAGTAGCCTATAGCCACTCTTATAAGTATATTCCCTAGAACTCTCATACCTCCAAACCATCTCATCAGCTACTTATGATCGGCCAATCGGGATACAAACAAATTTCTCTGCCAACTCCTCATCAAACAATGCTCTAACTGCCCCCTCGACCCAAGTATTAGTGCTATGATCAATTAAATTTGCTACTATTGTGTACCTAACATCAATATCCTGACCCCGTACTCGTCCATTGCCTTGTTTAGGGATCCAAGAATCATTCTATATATTAACATTCTCACATGAACCGATTCTCCAACCTGTTCCCTTTTCAATTAAGCTCCGAGCACTCTAAATACTCTTCCAGGTAAGTGATGGGTAAGCCCCTAATTGAGCATTCATAAGATTAGAGTTTGGGAAATATCTTGCTTTTATAACCTGAACTAATAAACTGGATGGTTTTGTTAAAATACACCAATATTATTTTGCTAACGAAGCAACATTAAACATTGTTAGACCACGAAACCTCAAACCACCACAAGATTTTGGTAAACAAAGAGTTTGCCAAGTGCTCCAATGACAACCTTTACCTAAGGTGTTATTCCTCCACCAAAATATATTAAGTATACTTTCCAACATGTTATAAAGTGACTTAGAAAAGCACTGCATGGCATACACTAGTAATGCTTGAAGCACCGCCTTAATGGCTGCCTCCTTCCCGCCTATAGAAAGAAAACGCATACCCCAACCTTGGGCTTTCTTGCCAAACCGGTCCACGTAATGATGAAAAGCTTCCTTCTTCCTTCTTTCAACCATCATTGGTAAGCCTAAATATTTCTTCATGTTAGTCGCCACCCAAACTCCCAACATATCTCTTATTTGATCACGAATCGAGGTTACAACATTTGCGGTAAAATAAATCAAAGACTTAACATAATTAACCTTTTAACTTGAAGTGATTTCATACTTTGTGACCATTTTCTGCCCATTACAGCATCTCCAAACAAAATACAGTCATATGCAAAAAATAGATAACTCATTACCAATCTCTTTTTTCCAATCCGAGCCCATTGTATCAACCCAATTCTATTAGCCTCATTTAAAATAAAAGAAAAACCCTAAACACAAATTAAGAATAAATAAGGGTGGATCTCCCTGCCTTAATCCCCTAGAAGGAACAAACATGTCACTACTTTCTCCATTGACTCCCATTGTATAGAAGATTGAGGCTACACATCTCATGATTAAATAAATCCACCTATCATGAAATCCTAAGCTTGCCATCATTCCAGCAAAGAAGTCCCACTCAACCTTGTCATAAGTTTTACTCATATCAAGCTTAAACGCAAAGGTACCTACTGCTCTTTTGCGTTTCAACTTAAGAGAATGTAGTACCTCATATGCAATAAGTATATTATTAGAAATCCATCTAAAAGGGATGAAATCCCTTTGTGCCTTATCAATACAACTCTCTAAAACTCCCATCATTCTGCAAACAAGGATTTTCACAATGATCTTATACACTTAATTGCACAAGCTAATCGACCGGAATTGAGTCATATTACTAGCTTTACTGAATTTCGGTATTAAAATGATATGCG
The DNA here is from genome assembly GCF_025698485.1 of Gossypium arboreum. Taxonomy (NCBI): domain Eukaryota; kingdom Viridiplantae; phylum Streptophyta; class Magnoliopsida; order Malvales; family Malvaceae; genus Gossypium; species Gossypium arboreum. Next base: position 9,277,426 of record NC_069081.1, read on the forward strand.
TTTTATTGATACTTTTAATTCCTATCTCACCATTCAACACTAATAAGCAGAAAATAGTAACATCCTTTCTTAAAATAGGCCAAAACTTTTGAAAGAACAAAGCCAGATAACCATCAATACCTGAAGCTTTTAAAGGTGTCATATCTTTAAGAGCAACCCAGACTTCCTTCTCCCTAAAAGGTAACAACAACTCGTCATACATAGTTGACGAGACATACCGGTGGACATTAGCAAAAATATGTGAGGCATCCCCCCCCCGACTTGAGGCTGTAAATAAGTCTATAAAATAATTAGAGGCCACCTTCATAATCTTATTTGTAGTTGACACTCAATGCCTTTGTTCATTCTCAATGCTTGAAAATTGAATTCTTCCTCTTTTGACTTGAAGTATAATTATGAAATTATTATTTCTATCTCCATTCATTAGCCAATTTACTTGCGTTCTCTACTCCCAATATAATTCTTCCTTGTTTGCTTCCAAGTTGAGCTCCAACTGAACTTCCAGCATTTTAGTAAGAACATTATCATTTGGTTGACTCCCATATAGTTTCATAAGTCTCACCTTTAATTTACCCTTCCGCCCAACCTTGTCTCTCATAATTGTCTTATACTAACTCTGCAACTTCGTTCCTAACTTCTCTAATTTTGCTGTCACTGTATTCAACGGAAAAGACCAAAATTGGCTAATCTCCTCTCTACAATATTCTTTCGTGCACCAACTAGCCTCAAACTTGAATTGAACTCGGTCCCTCTTATTCATTGGCCCCTTTTGTCTTACTATATCCACTACCACTGGGCAATGATTGGAAAAAGAATTAGACTAGTGCATTATAGAATAATTTGAAAAATTGTTCCACCAAGTCGTGTTAGCTACACCCCTATCAAGCCTTTCTCTAATGTTATTAACCGACAACTGACCTCTTTCCCCAGTGTACCAACAGTTAGAAAACCCTAAATCACTTAAGTTACACTTCTATAAAGATGGTTTAAAAGCCTCCATATTCCGTTCTGGTTTAAGTTAGCCACTCGTTTTTTCAAATGAATAGACAATCTCATTGGGATCACTTGCAACTTTCCATTGTAACACCCTTAACCAGAATAGGGTTGTAGAGTATTATCGAAATTTACAGATCAAATACAGATTTTTTATATCATTTAACATTCATACCAGAAACCAATCATAATCAATCATACTGTCCCTTATATGAGCCCTCGAGGCTCAAATTACACATTAGAAACAAGTTGGAACTAAACCGGGTACTCAATTTTTTTTTGAAAAATATCAAATTTTTTTTCAAAGGTGCAGGGGACACATGCCAGTGTGGACGAAAATAGGCCATTTTCAAAGCCACATTTCTCACCCATTTTTATTTCAACCTAAACACATCAATTTGCACACTCATAAGTCATAACAAGATCCTTCATCTAAGCCAAAAATCAAGCTTCATAAATAATATATCATCACATATGTTCAAGTATCCAAACTTACCAAAATAACTATACACACATATATGTATATTTTACTAATTATACTATCTCAAATCACTCATCAATATGCCTATGTAATTTCTATTATTCATCCATTTGAAACACACATCAACATGTTAAGGCCTTATATATTTATATACATATCGAAATGTACCAATCACAAGCTGTACCAATAGCTAATATCAACCAAACACAACATGCCATCATTGGCCAAATTTTGTCTATATGTGCCATTATAACCAAAATTTAGTTTGTTATATATACCGAAATAAGCTGAAGGATAGTGTGAGATATCTCTACCAAGCTTCCAACCCAACGAGCTTCCGAATTAATATAAAACAGGAAAAAAATAGGACAGAGTAAGCTTTAAAGCTTAGTAAGTTTGTTTAACTTGGAATTTAACTTACCATTTAATTCACATTTAAGGTAAGCAAACTAAACATGCTCAAATAAATTTGGCCAAATGCCTAAACATATATCCTCATCAAGCACGTTAGTCATGTAATTCATATAATAACTCATAATCACAAATGTACATAGTCATCAGACAAGTTTCATATACGTGTATCTTTTATCTTATTTTTCAACATGTCAAGTAACATCATTTTCATGTATTTTAGGCATATAGGAGTAATAATTCATTTCGTACTCATATTGTTTCATATCAAAATTTTTCCCGTTGAATCATTTAAAATATCGATGGATACACGGGTAGTACACACTAAGTGTACAAAACTGTAATTCGTCAATTCATATAATATCCGCCAATTCATATCCAGGAATGCTCATGTGAGCATATAAACGGGTAGCTCTTTCAAGCCATATAACAGGAAGCTCACGTGAGCCATGTAATGAGACGCTCTTGCAAGCCAAATATCGGGAAACTCATGCAAGCCAATATCAGGTAGCTCTAGAGAGCTATTAATTGGAAAGCTTGTGAGAGCCATATAATGGGATGCTCATGAGAGCTAAATAAAGGAAAGCTCGTGAGAGACTATTATCGGGACGCTCATGAGAGCTATGGTGTTTCCGCAACACATGCAGGATCACAACTAATTGGGAACCCTTAATGACAACGTTATTTGTATCCATCGAATTTCTTAGGTTCAAACGGGACTTTGTACTTGTCAGATATTTTTCGGATATGTGATCAATGAATACACATGGAAATTTATACGAATTTCATACAATAATATTCAATTTAAAACATATAAATAAACAATTTAGTTACACGAACTTACCTCGACAAGTGTTCGTAGGTTTGTAATATTCTAATTCGATACTTTTTCCTTTCTTTGTTCTAACTTCGTATTTGGTCTATCCGAATCTATATGAATTAGTTTAACACAATTTAATACAATTCATACTCAATTCAATCCAATACACATCTTTGAAAAATTACTATTTTGCCCTTATACTTTTAATTAAATACGATTTTGTCCCTAGGCTCGGAAAATAAAATTCATACAATTTAATCCTTAATCCAAGCCTAGACAATTTTCATATATATCAATAGAAGCCCATGAATTTCATAAAATTCAGAATTTTCTATGAATTCATCATCTTTTCAATTTAGTCCCTAAATTATGATTTTATCAAAATTCTTTAACAAAATACTTTTAAATACCCATCAACATCTCAAATTCATCATTTAATAACTAAAATCATATAAAATCATCAATGGAAACTTCCAAAAGTTTCAATAAAATCAAAAACAAAGGTAAGATTTAGTTGGACCTAATTGTAACAATCTGAAAAACATAAAAATTACAAGAAACGGGTAAGGATTGAACTCACATGAAGCCAAAATATGAAGGACCAACTTAAACCCTTTCTCCTATGGTTGTTTTGGCCAAATTTTTCAATAAAAAAATGTCTAGAAATCAATTAAATCCAATTTGTTTATTTTAATTTCAATTTATTTACGATTTTGCCATTAATTTGGTTTTATTTTTTTATTTTCCCATGTTATGCCGCCTTATCCATCTACTTTAGGCATATTTATGCCTTAAGTCTTCCCTTATTTATTAGTTAAACTATTTAGTCACTTAATTATCATAATTAACAAGTTTTGTACCTTTTTCAATTTAGTCATTTTTAACAAATTAGACATGTAATCGGTAAAATTTCTTAACAAAATTTTCATACAACATTCCTATTATACCAAAGACCAAAAAATAATATTAAAATAAATTTTATTCCAACCTCGGATTTATGGTCTCAAAACTACTGTTACGATTTCACTGAAAATGAGTTGTTACAACCATGGTAGTGATTGATCTTGCCTCAGTTGTTTTAGTGGATGCCAAGGTTCACCATGCAACCTCTCTTAGGATGACCATAAAGCCCTGTAAACCACTAGACTATCTCATTAACACTATCATCGACCTCTACATCGATATGAAACTACGAATAACTTCTTAAGCTCACCACACATTCCTACCTCCAACTAAAAGATAATCCATATTTAGAACCAACAACACTAACATCAATTCCATTTATAAATTCACATTTACACAGAACTTTCTCAATTTTTCTTGCACTTACTTTTGTTTCCATAAGAAATAAAATTTGGGGACAAATTTCTCTCAGCTTATTCCTTAGACTATTCATCGTCTGTGTCTTCCCTAAACCATGGGCATTCCAACTTAGTATTTTCATTGTGCCCGATTGCCCTGCACCGTACAACCAACCGATCTTCTATGGTCTTTCTCAGGCATCTCCGAATAAACATTAATCAAAACATTTGATGTTCTTCCTATTGTACATTGCATTTTTTATCATTAATAATCAAAATTATGTTATCTTTAACATCAAAACCCAATTCCATAGGTCTTGCATCACTAGGCCCTATGACGTTATTACTAGGTAAGATTGGTTGAAAATTAAAAGGACTTATAGCCTTCACCATCGAAAAATGATAAGGACTGAAAAAGCCCTCATCTCAACTGCTACTTGTCCCTTCATTTCCCTTATCCAATCTCTGATCTATGTTCATGTTTACCTCCCTTAGTTACCGGCACATCATTGGCATCCCTATTCTTGATGGGGCTCTTAATGATATATCCTAACCAAATATGAACTTGGATGGCTCCACCATTATCCGTAGCGGGCAAAAACTCTCCCCATGTCCAAGCTTGCCACAAATGAAATAAAATATACTAAGTTTCACATACTGAAATCGGGCGTAAACAAGCTGATTTCCCCCCAAAGCAATTTTCTTCCTACGTTTTAATGGTAATCGAACATCCAATCTAACTAGTATTCTCATAAACTTTTTCATACCTGAAAGGACCATTTTTGTGTTGTAATAAAAAAGGCCCTCTAAGAAATCCCCAAACTGTCTCGCCATTGACTCGAACATAAGACTCGAAGCTAAATCATGCATCTAAACCCAAACTTCCGTATAAATTAATGGGACCATAAGCAGATCTTCACCCGGCTAAATCTTATGCAAAAGGAGCAAATGGTTATTAAAGAACTATGGTGACCCTTCCAAAACCTTATTCATATCCACCTCATAGAAGAATCAAAATAGGTATATTTTATCACCAATATCTATGATTGAGATACCCCTATAGGATGCCATAGATCAACCATCGTATTCATCATTGAAAGAAAATATACTAAACTTGATTTCAAATAACTCCCTACCAAACATAGTTTATAATCATCCTTTATCGTCGATTCGTCTTCCTAAGCCTGAAATGGATTCTCCTTCTCATCTATGATGCTTAGGTTACCTAGCTACTCCTCCATTAAGCCCTCACCAGTCAACTAAACCTTGCTAAACAACATACCAAACAGTGCCAAGCGACAAACTTATAACCCTAATAAATATTTATTTGACTTAAAAAATATTAAAGATAAGTAGTAACAATTAAATTGAAGTGGAGTGGGGTGGAGTAGGGATGGATGCATCCAATATCCATGAAGGTGGTAGTGGATTTCAATATTATACATCCACAATGGAGCAAGGCAGGTGGTGGAGTAAAACGTGTGAATTGTAGAGCGGTGATGAATTTAGCAACATCCATCTCCCTAAGTAGTGGTCAGGGTTTATTTTTTCCTTTACTTGCATAAAGACCATTGCCCCACTTCAAGGTCTTGATTCTAACATTTAAATCATTCATAATCTTTAAGCCCCAACTTTCGCTTCATCTTCATGTCATCCAACTATGACACACTTGAGTTGTCCACCTCTTACTCTTAATCCAAGATTATTCTATCAATGTATTGGCGAATATTAAACTTCGTATAATCATAAATTTATCTCTTAACATTATATATTTTTGTTAATTTAAATATTATTTTTGTTTAAGTTATGTTTTACCTCAACTTTTTAAAAAGAATCAATTTTACCATCAAACTTTAAAAAATGTTGAATTGTTGTTTTAACAAAATACTAATTAAAGCTTTAAATTGTTAAACATAATAGGTTGCATAGCAATCCACGAGTACTTCATGCAATTTTTTTAAAATTCTTATTTTTTGAATTTTTAATTTTTTTATAATTTTTAAATTATGTGTTAATATGACATATAAGACAAATAGTGACATGCCAACATGAAGTAAAAGTGAATTACCATGGAGTTATCATGCTGACATTATTAAAATAATTAATGTTTTAGTTTATGCGTTTCTATTAAAAATGATTTGAATCTTTTAAAAGGTTAATGTCTAAATTTAACTAAAAAATCAAAGATGTAAATATTAAAAACTAAATTTATCATAATACCATAAACTTATTTAATCTTCTTTTACCTTTTGAATGTGAACTAAAATATCTATTACCATCCACAAATTACATACTCCACTAAGTTAATTAAGTAGGGTTAAATGAATTTTAAGTTAGAAATAGAGTTAATTATTTGAGTTTTGAGCTTGACAATAATTTTTAAATTAGGGTTTAAACTTTTTTTAGCTCAAGTTAGTCTCTGAACTTCGTGATTATTTTTATATTGGAGCTTCAACTTGTATGAAACGATAGTTAAAACTCTTTTAAGACCCTTATTTGGCACTTGTTCAAACCATATTGACGCTTTCCCTATTATATATAATAAAAATAGCTAAAATATCTAATCCTACTAAAAATTATGAGTAAAATTAATGGTTAACTTAAGTAAATTCCCCCTAAATAAAATATATGTAGACGGCATTGAAAAAGGCTTGGTCCACTAGTTGATCAAGTTCTATGGGATGTGATTGATGTGCAATTAAGATCTTAGTGTCTCTATTCTTGGGATAAACTACTATTTGATAGTAATTTACTTTTTATGAAGGAAGGTGTAATGATTATCATGAGATAAAAATATGATTATATTGGGAGAACTAGTTTATCCCAAAAAGATTAAATCTATCCTAAGAGGGAAACACACTTATAACAATGTCATTAGACGAACACTTATTAAGTAGCTTTCGTAATAGTATATAATTAGGGAGAGCTTAATGAAGATACTATAGTGGAATGACTTCGTGACTAAATAAATTTATAATTAATAGGCAAAAAGATGAAACTTAATAATAAATTATTTGAGCCTTAATTATAAATTCCAATTAGTCCATTCGCTAACTCGTTGAAACTAGAAATGAATTTCTTGTTGGACTAAATGAACATAAAAGAGTGAAGACAATGAAGTTAGAGAAATGAGTTGTACTAACAAATGAATGAAAATGATGAAGTTAGAGAAATGAATTGTATTCACAAATGAATGCATTTTCTCACTAAGTATAGAAATAAGTTGAGAATTAATTTAAGCTTTTTGAATTATTATTTAATTAATTATAATTAAATAACTGAAGTTTGAAATAGATTTAAATAAATTATTCATTATGAATTCGTTGAATAATGAAATTAAATATATTTCCTCATAAATTTTTTATGGTAAAGTTGTCATGATTTTAACGAAATTAGAATTGGGTTTAAAAATTATTTAATTGAGAAATTAATTTGGTTAATTTAATTAATTAATTAACTAATATTTATTTTAGGAAATAGAAAAAATATTAGGTTGGATTAAATTATAAAGTGTTAAGTTAAAAGTATAAGAAATACATATAATTAGACCCAATACATAAGAGGCCCAAGACCCCTAACATCATAATTGAGGGGTGACAACCCTAATAGTATTACTAGGGTGTTAGACTAGAGGATTTTTTTCTATTTAAATAATATTATTTTACAATGGCTTGTTCAACAAAGACTCTTCTATCTCTCCTTATAAAATCATGAGAATTTACTAAATAAGAATATTAAATAAGAATAAATTTTATTTTCTAGAAATTAAGATATTTACCAATTTGTATTAAGAGAAATTACTTTCTTATTGAAAATAATAATATTGTTTCCTATTTTGTGATTGGTTCGTGTTGCTCGACCCCACACTCTATGCAATTTGGAGTACGAGGATAGAGAAAAAGGTCATTTGGTTGAAAGTCGGGATTGACTCGAATCTGTCTCACACAAAGCAAGTGTACTTTTTGGTAAAAAGTTTATTGCTATAAATATTACAAACGGGCTCAATTTTGAAATTTTTTTTTGTAACCATAAATTGTTTTTCTAAATGGATTTTTCCAACATAATGAAGGTAATTAAGTAGACTAGGTGATGTGATACGTGATATTCGTGATAGGTTTTAAAAATTTATAATTAATCATTCTTGAAACTAACATTATCACGATGAAGGCAAGTGTATCTATCGAACAGAAGTATAGCTTTAGCAAGACCGGATTGTCGAACCCAAAGGAACCAAGAGTACTAGTATTTACTTTCTTTTTATTATCTAGCCTAAAAATTAAGGGATTTGTTTATCTAAACTAATTAACTAAACTAAGGGAGCAGAGAAAGTAAATTGGGGAAAATACTTTTAGAAAATTCGATTGATTAAGACAATACATAAGGAAAAATCCACCTAGACTTCACTTGTTATTTGACTCTGAATCAAACGATCTATTCATTTGACTTGATCCATAGAAATCCCTAAGTTATATTATTATCTCTCTCGAGACTAATAATGTCTAACCCTAGGTTGATTAATTGAAATCTCTTTCTAATTAACGCTCTAGTGTTGCATTAACTTGATCTATGGACCCCCTTATTAGGTTTCACCCTAATCCAGCAAAATCTTGTCACCCTATATCTAGGCGTGCAATCAACTCTACTTAATTATGACAAATTTACTTTTAGACAGGGACTTTTGCTCCTCTGAATAAGCGCATTAACTTGAATCAATATCCTAGGATACTAAAACAAGAATTAAGAACACATAATTAAGAATAAGTCAAATATTTATCATACAATTCAGATAATAATAACAAGATCCATCTTAGGTTTCATTCCCCTTAGGTATTTAGGGGGTTTAGTTTATAATTATAAAAGAAAACATCTCAGAAGAATAATGAATACAAAACATAAAGAAAAACCAAAACCTCTGAATGGAAATTGAAGGGAGATCTTCAGTCTTAACGATGAATCCGGCTTCTGAGATGGATCAATCGGCTTTCTTCGAGTAATTCCTTGCCTCCTACTCCGCGTGTGTGTTCTAAGTGCCTCCTCAAGTGTTTAAATAGGCTTTAGAATGCCTAAGAGCCCTTAAAAGTGGCCTTTTCCAAATAAGACTATACTTGGGCTCGACAGGGACACGCCCGTGTGCGATTGCTCCAGACCGTGGTCAAGGTTGTTAAATAGGCACGGGCGTGTAGTCTACCCTTGTAAGTCGTGCTTCGATCCTGCCAAATGGACATGGCAGTGTGCTTACCCGTGTGAGGAAGTCCAGGCCGTGTTGATTTCCCATGTGGGTCTATTTTCTCCGTTTTCGGTCCGTTTCTCACTCTTTTTACTCTCCTATACTTACCTAAGTATAAAACATGAAATTAAATAATTAAGAGCATCGAATTCATCAAATATAAGGAGAAACCATCCATAAATGTGCTAAGCATGAGATAAAAATATGTATAAATTACGGTTTATCATGATGCATATGTTACCAAAAGTCACTTGAGAGTTGACTGAGATCTTACAATGCGATACCTTGTAAATAAATCATAAGCAAATATCAAGGGTGGGAACCTCATCTCTCTTTATTCTTTTGTGCACTAGTATCCCACTAGTTCTCATTTCCCATTCGATTTTTACTTCTATGATTGTGGACGATGATGTGTTCTTTGAGCTTCACTCATTCTGCCATTTACATTGGATTTTATCTTCATCATCTTGGTGTCAAACTAAAATTTTGTTGCAAGAAAATTTTCTTAGCTAAATTTTTAAGAGAAAATAAAGGAAAAGCAACTCTAAGACATTGGATCAAATATATGAGTTTAACTTTCTTTACTGATAATGAACACGAGAATTATATTTATAAAATGAGAAAAAAATGATAAGAATGTGTATGTTGAGGCAAGTTTTTAAAGTAGTTTCCTATGTGCCAATAGAAGTGACCACTCCGGCTATCATTGTGCTAGACATATAGCTTGCCCTATTTATTGGCATGTTTGATCGAAATATGTTGAGTATTTACTTGCATCTTTTTTGAATTTTGTATAACTAATCTCGTGTTTAGTTTTGGAAAAGAGATTGGATCAAACAAGATTATTTTTCAAAGATTCTTATTGTGGTCTACTTCTCTTATATACTGAGATATGCAATCCAAGAAGATATGGGTTGACTTTATGATATTTTATATCCTGAATAATTGATAATTTGATGAGATTTGGAAAAATTAAGATGGATTAAAGGTTACTTTGTGAAGATGAATTTATACTCTAAATATAAAAGGATTGATCAACCTTGAAAGATGTTTTATTATTAAAGAAATTTTTTTAAGCTGCTGTTAAAGTGCCAACGGAAATGGCCATTTTAGCTAACACTTTGATAAGTAGCATAACTCGCATTAGTTGAAGTTGGAAATCTTTTCAACTAAATTAGTTGAGCAATGGCTTAAATATTTTGTGGATGAGTGTGTGCTCATATTTGAATATTCATCTTATAAAGCAACAAGCCTTTGAAGATTGGATCGAATCTGATCAAGAAATAGAATCCTTTCAAATAACAAGATTAGATTAGAACATCATTGAAAATTTATCTTGGAAATATTTGATTTATTCTAGACTTTATGAGGCTATTTTTATGGTATCTTGATTGTAATTGACCTTTATCTTATCAAGTCTTATACTCTTATATATTAGAGGCTTCTGTAAGTTAGTACTAACTAGAGTTGATAGCACTTATATTTTTATTGAGGAATTCTTATTTAAGAGTGCATTGAGAGTGTAAAACAAATTTGTTGTTTGATTTTATAGCCCAAGTTCTCTACTTAAATGTGAGTTATGTAGCTTTTTAGATGCAAAAGTAAGATTGTTATATCGGGGCGTGATAGGACATATATATTACAACTCATTTTTCGTTTGTGTCAAAAATTTGATTTTAGTTTTGGAATCCGATTGTAGCTAAAAAATAATATTTAAACAAGCATAAAAGTAAACACAACAGAAAATGAAAACATACAGTGAATCAAATTCCACCAAGGATCAGTTTGAACAATTTTATCATGTCTTCATGCAAAAAAAATACAATAGAAGAATCAATACCTTGAATGAGTGTGGTTACCATTCTCATTCAATTATTGCTCCGGTTTCGTATGAACACCGGGCTCGATTTTCAAAAACCAACAGTTGCCCAAATGTCCGGCCTCTAACGGTGATCCACATTAGGAATTTAGAAAACCTTCTAAGATCTAGATTCACTTTGCAAAGATAGTGCTAGCTATTTGATCATGCATATCCAAACCCTTTTTGGTCTTAATCTCAATACTAAAAAGAAAATTAGAAGCAAAAATTCAAAAAAAAAATTATTCTGTTATCTTTTTGTTTTTCCATGAGAAAAATGAGAGACCAAAAGAAAACAACAACTACTAGAGATGTGTGGCTAACTTAGAATTCATAGGCTAGGTTTTTAATCAACTTTTGATTAATAACACTTTGGCCTTTGGACTTTGTTGAACTATTCAATTTAGTCTTTTCTCATTTTAATTTCCAAATTCCGTTATCGTGTGTGACCCATTAGACTTCCTATTATGTTGGCAATAATAATTATATTCGTAAATCATGAATAGGACCTAGTAACCTGTAACGCCCTCAACTCGACCATTCAAACCAAAGCACTTAACCTCTTATAGTAATTTATTGGCTCATTCGTATTCAACTCGACCCCGAAGGCTCGGTTCTCAATGGATCGCATAATATTTTATATACATTCACATCACATTACATATATGCAACCCCATGGCTTTTTTTTTTCCAACTTAGATGGTGGAAGAAGATGTTATCATTTTTCCTTCCACTAATGTTTTTTATATAATTAACCTTTTATTAATCAAATTTAATCAAATTAATTATGTTTTATTATATAATTTTATCTTTTAATCAAAACCAAATTAATATCATCATTACTGTTTACTAGCTACTATTTATTAATGGTCTATTTACTATTTTGGTCTATTAGATAATTTCCCTCTAGGTCCCCAAGTCTTTTTTTATTAAAACTCAATAGCAATTAAAATTTTACAATTTAGTCCCTGAGTTTTAATTAACTGCATTTTAGCTTAATTTCTTAATAGAACTTCAATACATTTTCATAATAACTCTGCAAATATTTTTATTTTATATTTATAGACTTGGTTTACGGAAATAGGGTTCTGATACCGGATTTTTTGACACCACTGAAATTCTAGTCGTTACAAAGAAAGTATAACATTAGTTATTTTCATCCTTTTGGTTGCAAATATTTTTTTTAAATAATAGAAAAGATAATTTATAAAAATTTGATGTCAAAAGTGATGAAGACATTTTTCTTGGATATTCCACTAATTCTAAAGCTTATAAAGTTTTTAACAAGAGAACCGTGATAGTAGAAGAGTCTATACATGTGAATTATTTTGAATCTAACTCTTTTTTATTAAAGGATTTTATTAGTCTCTATGAGGTAGAGATTTATCAAGCAGGTCCTAACAAAGCATCACTTAAAGAATAAGCACTAGATGAGATGGTTCAAGAACTCAAAATTGATTATCTACATGAACCAACTCAAGTTGAGAAGGAAACTAACCACCCAAGAGAGTTATCACATGTTAAAGATGGTCATATTATTGATGATCCATTTAAAGGGGTAACTACAATATTTTCAGTAAGGAATAAGTGTAATTATGTTGCTTTCATTTATTGCATAGAACTTAAAAATATTAATGACGATTTTTGGATAATAGTTATACAATAAGAACTAAATAAATTTGAAAGAAATCAAGTATGGACCCTAGTTGAAAGACCTGGTCATCACCCAACTATAAGAGCAAAATGGGCATTTAGAAACAAACTTGATCAAAATGGAAATATTTTTGGAACTAAGGCTAGGCTAATTGCTCTAGGATATAGCCAAGTGGAATGAATAAACTATGATGAAACTTATGCACCAGTAGCTAGGTTAGAAGCAATTAGAATGTTGTTAACTTTTGCATGCTTTCATAATTTTAAACTTTTTCAAATGGATGTCAAGAGTGCATTTTTAAATGGTTTTATAAATGAAGAGGTTTAAAACAGGCTCTTAGAGCTTGGTATTAAAAGCTTTCTAAAATTTTGATTGAAAAAGGTTTTAATAGAGGAAAAGTTAACACCACCTTATTTATAAAATCTAAAAGAAAAGATATTCTAGTAGTACAAATTTATGTTGATGATATTGTATTCAGTGCTACTAATGAATAACTTTGTGAAGATTTTTTAAGATTATGCAAGGTGAGTTTGAGATGAGCATGATGGGTGAGCTCAATTTCTTCTTGGGGTTCCAAATTAAGCAAACTAAAAATGACATCTTTATCAACCAAGCTAAGTACATCAAGGAAATGCTCAAAAAGTTCAAAATGGAGGACTTAAAACCTTAATGAACACCAATAAGAACCTCAACAAAGCTTGACAAAGATGTCGGAGGTAAATGTATATATACTAAACTTTATAGGTCTATGGTAGGATCATTACTTTATCTTACTGCAAGTACACCGGATATAATATTTAATGTATACTTGTACTCTAGATATCAATCATTTCCTAAGGGTCATATTTATAAGCCATTACGAGAATATTTAGGCACCTTAAGGACACTCCAAACTTAATACTTTGGTAACAAAATGATTCATCTTTTAGTTTGCATGCTTACTCCGATGAAGATTTGGAGGATGCAAGTTAGATAGAAAAAAACACTTCCAGGACATGTAAATTCTTATGGAATATGCTTGTTTTTTTTTTCTCTCCAAGAAACAAAATAATGTTGCTTTATTCACCATCGAGGCAGAATATGTTGCCGTCGGTAGTTGTTGTTCCCAAATTCTTTGGTTGAAGCAACAATTAGTAGATTATGGAATTGACATGGATCACATTCCAATCGAATGTGATAACACTAGTGCAATATGGTTGACCAAAAATATCATCCACTCTAGAACAAAGTACATAGAAATTAAAAACCAATTCACCCTCTCTTAGTGATTATCGAGCTTAACACATTATTGTCGAGGAAAAGGTAATAGTGGGTTTAATACTATACTTGACCTTAGTGTCAATTGTGTAACAAACTTAGCCATTTCAAGTGCTTTTACTAGTTTAACCTTTTTTTTTTTTTGGTTTATCTACCATATCTCCTAGTCAATTTTAAAACCCATCTCATACCATAAATGCAAACACTTGCACCTATGTCCCTTCTTCAGCTAACACTTACATTCCCTTTAGCAAATTTTTAGCTCCACCTAACACCATTCAGTTTCCTTGCCCCATGCCACTTATTCCACGATCTAATCCTTCTTTTGTAGCAATTTTGTGTGTTCCTATTGTCTTTGATTAGTCTAATTAATTTTCCCTTTTCATATACACCACCTCAACTTAAATCATCTTTTGATCCTACACATTCAATTTGTAACATCTCGTTTTTTAGTGATATCAGAAATAGTAGTCTCGGGACCACAAATCTAACGAGTAAGTTCGTATAATTAATATTGAATTATGCGAGTAAATAATAATTTTATATTGAATTTTGATTTGATAATTTTAAACAATTGAATTAAAAGTTGGTTTAAATGATTTTGTTCAAAAGTCAAGTGGTTATTGAAAATAAGGTAATAGGACCTCATTTCCATATTTTAAAGTTGTAAATATTTTTATTAAATATTTATAGAGTCGTATTATAGGTGAATTGAAGTTTGGTCCGGTAATTTTGACGATTATTGCTTAATTTAGGCAAAATGACTAAATTGTGAAAGAGGTGAAAGTTGATCGTTATAGATTTAAAATACAAAAAGGATCAAAATGGTAATTAGACCATGGTCAAAAAGTCCAGGTGGTGGTGGATATGATTAATCCATTAGCTTTTGGGCTATTTTCTCTTTTAGTCCTAATTAGTTTAGGGTTAAATTGTAATTAAGTTTATTAAGTTGAAATTTAATTTAATTGAAGGATTAATTGTGCAATTAAACCCTCCTTAAATAGTAATTATACCATTTTTATAGTAGTGGACGGTTTTAGACTTAAAAATGTTAAAGATTTGAATGTAAATTAAAAGGGATATAATTGTAATTAGGTAAATAAATAATTTATAACTAAAATAAAGCCAAATTAAAAGTGATTTTTTCTTTTTTCTTCTTCCTAAAAACCCGAAACACCATGGTTGAAGCTAGGAAAACATTCGGCCAAGCTTAGGCCCTTTGATTTGGTAAGCAAACCTTGCTTGTTTTTAGTAATTTTGATGTTTTTGAGTTCGTATTAGCTTAATTTGGCTAATCCGGTGACTAATTTGTAAAAACATCAAATGCTTTGGATTATGCCATTGATGAATTTGAGTTATTCTTGAAGTTTTGTGATGGATTATTAAGCTTGGTTGTTAAATAGGACTATTTTATAAAGTAGTTTTGTTAATTTTATTGTTTAAGGACTAAAATGTTAATTTGATAAAAGTACAAGGACTTGATGTGAAATAACATGTATTGGTTGTAGAGAAATAGTGAATAATTCGGCTGATATGATATTAGAATAAAAATGGTTAAATTGCATGTTTTGGGGTTAGGGACTAAATTGTATAAAAGTAAAATATTTGGGGCAATTTTGTAAAAATGTCAAAAAGGACTTAATTGTATAAAATGAATTAATTTTTCCATTAGAATTAGTGAATTGAATGGAATTATTATTTTAGATCAAGAACGAGTGGAAAATCAAGGATAAGAGAAAATTACCAAATAGCCATTGTACTTTGTCGTTGCTGCAATTCTGTCTGGTAAGTTCATATGGTTTAATTTTAGTACATTTTTAAATGTATTAAATGAACATAATTGCATAATTTTGGATTATATTGAGGTGTGTAATTGAAAATGGAAATAATGAATTGACTTAGTGTCAATCACTGACTGAGCTACTCTAGACCGTTACTGCAAATCAGTCCTGTAAGTTTGTTCGGTTTAATTCTAATGCATTTAAATGTATATTGAATTAATTAAATTGTTTTAGATTGAACATTTTAATGATGTTATGTCTATGATTAATGAAGTAATGGATCGTTATAGGTGAGCATACATGAGATATTTTGAGCGATGAATGTTTGGTTGATGAACTAATGACTGTATATGGAATATGAGATAGTGAATTATTCATATATTTATTTGTGTTGGAATACTGTGAACTGATGAACATAGGATAAAGTACGGTTGGCATGTCGATGAATGTTTGGCGCGCAGTATAGGTTGATCTGAGTAGTGGAGATAATTTTTGTATTTTCTCTGTTCGCTAGATAAACCGAGGTCCTGCATTTGTTGCAAAATATCATGTTATATTACAATGTTATCTAGTGTGTTGGCTGGTTTGGCTCACACGAGCATTTGGTGTGTTGGTTGGTTGGCTCATACGAGCTTCTGGTGTGCTGAATGGTTAACCCTGTATTTGTATCCATTTATCGTTCATTAAGCTATGTTTTATTGATCTCTAAATGTTACTGAAATGTGGAAACTAATTTGTACTATTGTATTTAGCATTATTCACCTATTGTGAGCTGTGATTGATATGAATTCTTTTAATAGTCTCGTGATAGGAACTCTGTTCATTAATCTTTTTATTTGAATTATTATGTTGAATTCAATAAGCTCATTCATTTAATCAAAAAACTTACTAAGCTTTATAAAAGCTTACTTGCGTTTTGTATGCTTCTTGTAGATAATATTTTATGGATAATTGGGTGATCGGATCAACTCGAAGGATCACACTATCTGAGGTTCTCTAGTAGATTACAAATTTGATTAGGCTTCTATGGCATGTAATAGGAAAATTATGTTCTGTAATGTTTTGTAAGTACATGTATTGTGTTTGATGGTGCATTTTGATGTTGTGGTATGATAGATTAAATGTAGTATGTATGTTTAGTTCCATGTTAAAGTATAAGTGAACAATCATGAAAATGGTAAGTATGGCTTGAATTAGGTATGGTATAAGCGAATTGAAGGTAAGTTAAAATTGAGTATGTTGAAACTTGTGTGATAAAACTAAAGTAGTGAAATGTTGGGTGTTTGGGATGTGGTGTCGTTATTGGCCCATTAGTTAGGTCTTAAATGGATTGAATTAGCATGTTTTGGATGTTCTTGAATGTGTTTAAAGCCTTGTGATCACATGTTATGTATTGATTTAGGTACCTATGCAATTGGGTGAAAAATGAGTATGAATTTAGTTATTTTGGGGCACACACGACTTGGGACACGGGCTGTCACACAACCGTGTGATGTATACAGGCAACCCACACGAGCGTGTGCCCAGAGCGTGTTTAAAAATAGTATGGTGCAATTTTCACACGGGCAAACACACGGCCTGCAACATGATCGTGTGAGGGTATTTTGAATGTTATACGGGCTAGCACACGGCCTACGACACCCTTGTGTGATCCAAATCAAAGAGTTACATGGTCCATGCACACGGGTGTGTGAGGTTGCACACGGGCGTGTAGGATAGCCACACGAGTTAGGCTCTAGCACACGGCCTGGACACACGGCCGTGTGACCCCTAACTTTAAAATTTTTAAATTTTTCCTGAAAGTTCTAATTTGTTTCGATTTGGTCTTTAAATGTTCATAACTTATTTCTAGAGCTTCAAAAGCTTGATTTAAGACCTAAAATTGAATTATCTCTTTCATATTGAACATTACTTGTAATTATAGAATTGAATTGATTATTGAATGTAAATTGTTATAAAATGTTCTGACTTGTATGATAACACTCCGTAACCCTAATTCCAGTAATAGAACTGGATATGGGTGTTACACAATTAATATTGTAACAACCTTAGCCACACTAAAAATGGTTAGGATGTAGCTTGGTATCTAGATACAGGGAGCATCAATTACATAACGAGTGACCTTAGTTCTTTGTCCAATAGGTCTTCATATAGGGTTCAGGTATGGTTTAAGTTGGAAATGGTGTTTATATTCCTATGACTCATATAGGGTACATGTATGGTTCAAGTTGGAAATGGTGCTTATATTCCTATTACTCATATAGGCCAATTAGCATTACTCACTACTCGGGTTTTGAATATAAATATCCGATTCATGAACCCAATATTACTAAAAATCTCTTGTTTGTCTCTTAGTTCACAAAGGATAATGGAATTGCTTGATAACAATAACATTTCAATAAAGGAAATCGAGAGGAAAGATGACTAACTCTTTTTTAGATAATTAAAAGTGAGCCACTAAGGATTCAACTAAGGGATGAAACAGGAACTTAGTTGAATGTTAGTATTGGGTTGTGCATGTTTTTTAGGTTGTTATTGGCTGGTTACTGGATTAAGTTTTTTTTTGGGGGGGGGAGTGGTTTGGGATTGCATTATCTAGAGTAAGAGACCATGCCTACCTATACTATTACGTCATAGTTTTTGCAATGGCTGCTTTGCCCAAAGAATATGGGCATTACTACCTTTCATAAAAGTCATTGAAGATTGTCCAAGTAGGGTTGATACCTTCATTTTTTTGGTGTGCTCAATTGTTTAAATTTTGCAGAGTGTTTTTACTCAAATTTGGATGATTATATCCAAGCATTGTCAACGTATAAAATCACTACTAATGGTTGAGCCTGCAACAAAACACAACCTTTACCTTGGATTGATTCTCATTTGATCATAGAAAACATGTTAAATCGCTTGCCTTTGGGAGATTTTTAGTAGATCATACTTTGTTGTTTCATATGATGTTGGCCTCTATTCTTTTGGTTGTTTTGTTGTAATTACTAATGGTCGTAGATCAATCCTTATTTTGCTAGTTCTTGTTGATTGCTAATTTGGACTGGTTCTAGGTTGTGGCCTTTTTGAATCATTGACATGTTTTTTTGCAGTCTGAGTGACTAATAAATTTATTTCATGATTGGCAAAAAAATGAATTATGCTTTATTGAAGAAGAAATTATTTGTTTCACAATTGTGAAAAAATGTGAATAAGTTAAGTAAAATATTTAATTTAATTTTTATTTAGCATGCTTTGAAAAAAATATTTACTTAACTCTTTAAATAATATGTTAGCTTTCTCTTTTTCTTTTTTCCAAAGGTGTTTCAAAAATCTAATAATTTACTGTTCACATTTTATCCAAAAATCAAAATATATTTCAAGTAAATTTAAATTAAATTTTGAGAATGTGAAATTCTAAGTCGGTTTCAGCAAATTAAGAACGAGGCCTATGTCATATAGTTCATTTGAGCTTTCCTGGAACCTAATGATAGATGGACTTAAACTTACACGTTTATAAATAAATCTCCTAGCCCACTGCATTAAAATTTTAATCTATTTGTGGAGTTTTTCTTATTTAATTCCATTTAAGAATCAACAATATAATAATACTTCTTAATTCTTATGATTATTATACTCTTACACCATCTGGACATGTGGCGTCCTGGGAAGTTATTTGAGAAAGACTCTTGAATGGCTCCCCATTCCACAACGCTCGATTGGTCTCCAACCTTGCATTGTCCAACTGGTCATCTAGGGATTAACTACTTGTGCACTCCATTCACCATTAGGTCACCAACTTTTAGCAAAAATGCACTTACCATCAAAAGGGGACGACCAAGGACCACTGAGGCATAACAACTTTGTACTACCCCATCCAAGGAAAAGTCAGAGTAGTACCAAACTTGAGGACAACCGGCCTACCACCTGGCTGACCATACGAGTGAGCCACCACCCATACTGTCACTGATGTGGCACAACCAAGATGAGACTAGGCATGAGATCTTCTCCTGTAGATACCCTGAAGAACAATGAAGGAATGATTTTTTACTCTCAGCAACCTTAAGCATTTATATACAACACTCAGTCTCCCTTGCCTTCAAGGATACTATACTCTTCTACTTTCTTAATTTTTTTGATTCTTTATCTGTCTAGATGAATTTGCCTCCTCGTCACCAATTTTCTCTTTTATCCCCTTCTTTATTGTACACTTACATCAACATTCATTAAGAATAAACGCACAAAATAACAAAAGAAATTGGTTGGACATGGACATGGACATGCGTATAATATATAATAACTTAATATGGCCTTGAAATTAGACGAAAGGCAAGCATAAATAAATAAATAAATCAACACGTGAAGCGTTGTATGGCAAAGAGGCAGAACATAAGGCAAAGCCCAAAGGCATCTCTAAATTCTAAAAAAACTAATAAGAGTGTCAAGTCCACCACCAACCTCCATCAAGTGCGGTTTGTTGTTGAGACATTGACTTACTACCATCTTTGATACCGAAGCTGAAACTACACCCTTGTATGCTCTCGACGCCCCCTTTCTCTTTTTTTTTTTTTTAAAAAAAACTTATTTCTTTTTTCTGTTTAATATCGCACGGTCCCCTTTTTATTGATCTCATAAATATATTAATAAAATAATTCTTTATTTTAATTAAAAAAAACCACGACAGTGGTACACTACACTCCGGACTCACCAGCCCCACCAAAAATATAAACAAAACCCTATTGTATGTAGTTGCACTCCATAAAACGAGGTGTCCAACACAGAAGCAAGCAGCTAGCGGTTTGCTTTGAATTATACTACTATAACTCCACCACTTTCCACCAGATTTACATTGCAGATGGCTTCATCAATGCTGTGGGCTTCAAGGGCGGCTTCTTACCTTAGGATCTCTGTCTTCCACAGAGGCTTTTCCACTGGTATTTACTTAACTTTTCTCCTCTCTGTTATTTTCATGGTTTCTTAAATGATCGTGAAGACCCTGTTATCTATAGGATGGTTTTGGGTTTGGATCGAAATCGGGATCTCGTGTCTGGGATTGATCCAAGGCTTTACCTTTCAGAAACAAATAAAAAAAATCAAATCGATTTATGTGACTGGCTTTTTCTTTTCTTTTGCTATACATGGTGTCAAGATGTTTTGGATTTTTGTTTTGTGATCGATATATACATGTCCCAAATTTCCGTAATTTAGGATTGTGTATCTGATCGATCATTTTCATAACTTTTTCTTTCAGTTTGATTTAGAAAAAAAAAAAATCATAAAGATTAAAGTAGGCTAAAGCCTTTCATTTGTAGGGATTCAAACAACCTTTCATAGTTTGTTCTCCATGTATCACTTGTACGGCTAGAGATATGTTTAATACTTGAGCATTAGAGCATTTGGACTAATAGTGATCTAATGGTGATTACATCAGTGAAACGGTGAAGGGTATAGCGTATAGTGTATAGTGTACGGTGACACCTTACAACTATTGCTGCAGTTGCTTGAAGCAATGGTGGTTCGTTTCTCATCAAAATGATGATGTTAGAGTTTTGACTGAATTGTTTGCCTTATTTGTTAATGAAAAAAAAAAAAAGTGAAGAAATCGGGAAATAGCAGTCAAAATTACAGAAACTGTATGTGCATCTTTTGTTGGTGTATCAAAACAAATAGAACCAAGCACGAGGATTTGGTATTGCTGCAACACCAATATACTGCAACTGATTAATGGGATGTAATGTGCATGCAGAGACATGGAATTGTTTTTTATCCCTGATATTCATTCTGATTCCTTGTACTAATATGCTATGCAGTCCAATTGCCATTAGTTGCAGTTTTTTGTCAAACAGAGATATGGAATTGTCTTGGATTTTTGCCTACTAATAGCAAATTAGCAGACACTGATAGGATTCTTAACATGTTTATGCTTTCAACCTTTGGCGGCTATCTTATATGTGATCTTACAGTTCATGGTGATTTTCTGTATCATTGAGCTTCACATCTGGAGCTAATATTAGCAGTATGCAACTGTTTTCACTATGATATAACTTCATATTTTGCTTTCTGTGGAAGCATGGTTCCTTGTTCCTTAAAAGAACGGGAAAGCACCTAAGAGGCTAAGACCAGTTATATGATGCCTGTATTTAACTGGATATTCAATTGTTTTAATCCCTTAGTCAGCTGCAATTTATGGTTTAATTTGTGTCTAGAGTTGTAAGTACTTTATCCCATTTTCATTGTTATTGCTTATTTTTTGTATTACAGTAGCTAATGCATCTCTTCTGTTTTCTTACAGTTCTAAAGGATCTGAAATATGCGGATTCTCATGAGTGGGTGAAGGTTGAGGGTAACTCTGCCACTATTGGTATTACTGATCATGCTCAAGATCATTTAGGTGATGTTGTGTATGTTGAATTACCCGAAGTGGGAGCTGCTGTAAAGCAAGGTGAAAGTTTTGGAGCAGTTGAAAGTGTTAAGGCTACTAGTGATGTTAATTCTCCTGTTTCAGGAAAAGTGGTTGAAGTTAATGAAGAGCTCAGTGGCTCTCCTGCTAAGGTTAGCTCTTCCATCCTATCATAGACTATTCCTTTTGAAATTTCATTAATTCAATTATATTAATTTTGTAATGGTGTCTGCTAAACTGGGTTAAGCTTTTCACTGTGTGAAATGTCCTCCACTATGCATGTGCTTGTGTCTTTCCCATGGTGCCCGTGTTCTTCCATACATCAATGCCTGTTTCATAAGGATTTTAGTACCCAACATTTCATTAATATTGATCGTGAATGCTACTAGTGGTCCATCCAATTCTTCATTCTTTTCGCCTTTTGGTTGAGCTTAACTACCTGCAACTGCCTTATGTTGAGATGTAGCCAGAGTCTTGATTGGATCATTTGAATGTTTTAAGTGTTTCTTTTAATTGCTTTTAGTAATATATCCTTCACTTTTGCTTATGTCTGCAATCTTTGTTCACCGCAATTTAGGTTAACTCAAGTCCATATGAGGATGGATGGATTATAAAGGTTGAGATGAAAGATGCTGGGGAGTTGAGGAACTTGATGGACTCAGAAGAATACTCTAAGTTCTGTGAGGAAGAAGATTCAAAGCACTGAGAGCGGATGCCCTGGCGATGTTGGATGTCGGGTTCTATGCAAAGAGAGATAACCGGGAAGCCGACTGGTTGAGAATTGTAGCTTTCTTCTTGATGTTTCCAAACTATTATCAGACTATGTAGTTTAATGTCCCCGTATTTGGGTTTTGATTTGGTGTCATGTTTTCTTGGAATAAATGATTGGTTTTGGGTTTGGAATTAAGTGATTTACTATCATTAGTGTACCAAATTTGGGTTTTGATAAGGAAATGACGCTGAAAAGTGAAAAGCATTTCAAACAATTCGAGGTTAATGCTGGCTGATATATTTATGTATCCGTTCAAATTACGATGATGGTTAATGGTTGAGGCCTGAAGTTCTTTACTCTTGTTTCCTCAGCATTAGGCCTTTCATCTATTCCTATCCTTCCAAAGGCAGAGTTATCCATTAGACTTTGAGGTCTTTCATTTTCATCTCTTGTTATCCATTTAAACATTATCTATATTTAGAAAAGTTTAGATAAAAATATTAGGCCTTAATTAAAAATAAATTTAACTGAAATAGGATTTGAATTATAATATTTAAGACTTCAGTTTTGCTTGATTTGATTTATTATTGATGATAATATTTTACTTTTCCTTTTATTTTTATATACGTATTATGTAATTCATATAGTATGAAAATGAAATATATAATTTTATAATATAATATAAAAGTAAATTGTATCTTTCCAAACTATGACTTTTATTTACAATTATATTGTAACTTTTATATGCAATTATATTGTAATTATGGATTTTAGGTTTCTTTTGGTGAAAAATAAAATTACAAATAATTAAGTTAAAACACTGGGATAACTAGTAAATAGTTTTAATCCTTCTTCTTTGTCAAAGGCCAATTTAGCCATTTGGTCAGTTACTCTATTTTCTTCTCTTGGGACATATTGTAGTAGCCAATGATCTACTGTCTTCATATTCTAATAAATTCTTCTGATTAGTGCTGAGTTGGAAGTCTTCGAGTTGTATTTCTTTATAGCTTCAATGACTTCCAAGCTATCTGTTTGTAACAAAACTTTGTCACATTGCCTTCCTTGTAGTAGTGATAAGCCATCTAAAATACCCCAAAGTTCTGCCTCGAAAACAGTACATCTCCTCAAAGGCTCAACCTTTGATTTAAACCCAAATTCCACTTCCCCCGTTCATCCTTCAAAACTCCCCCTATAGCAGCAAATTTCGAATACACCTTAACTGAACCATCAGTTTTCAAACACACCCATTTACTACTCTGATTGTACTTCCCCCCAATCACTAATCAACTATTAGAGTTTACATTGGGGAGAATCCCATATTGCTTGGCCCAAGTAATCGACCCCTTGATAATATCTTCTGCACGCCATGGTGATCCTCGAAAAATGTAGAGATTCCTATTTTTCCAAATACGCCAAAAAGCTAGACCAAAGAAAACTGACCAATCAACCTTTCCAAATGCCAAGTCTTGGCGATTCTACAGATTATTAATAAACCATTCATGCATATTACCAGAAAAGAAAAACACTTGTTCCTCCACAGGGACAACTTAGGTCCAGACTTCTTTAGCTAACCTGCAATCTCTAATAGCATGGAAAACACCCTTCGAGCCTGACCTACAGATTGTGCATAGATCACCGTTCCCAATATTGCGACGACACCTTTCTACTTACATTAGCAAGCGTTGCTTTAATGCCAACCAGATAAAAAGATGAACTCTCTAAAGACTTGAATTTTCCATGATAGCTTCCATAGATCATTCTTTGAATTCCACGTATTCTCCTTGATCACCCTATAGACACTTTTGGTAAAGAAGAAACCTAACGAAGTACCTGTCCATGCCATTCTGTCTGGGCCTACATAAGGATCTGGGGGAGGTATGCTTATAATTCGGTCAATAATCCCTTTAGGTAGCCAAATCCGGAAGAAATCTAAATTCCAAGAATCGTTCTCGGTGACCATTTCCTTAAGAAAGTATTCCTTATCTATGTTATTTCGAGCTGGGATAAGATTGATAAGAGGCCCAATTTTAGGCACCCAATTAACAGCCGGTTTAGACCCTAGTCGGAATAGTAGTTTCGGGACCACAAATTCGAGTCAAAAAATATTTTAATATTATTTTATGTGCTTAAAGTATGTGAATTGATATTTTTGAAATTTTCGTATGAAAATTGCATCGTTTGAGTGCCGATTTGTGAAAAAAGACTTAATCGCGTAAATTGTAAAAATGGCTAGCTATTTGTTAAAGTGTAATAATACTATGTTCTTTTAATGTGGAGGCTTTAAAATGAATTTAGGCCATTAATTCATAGCATGGACGGTTATGGGCTTATATTATATGATTTTCTAATTAAATTATAAAGGGTAAAAAGGTAAATTATGAATAATATGTATTATAATAAAACATAAATTAAAGTGGTCATGCATTTGTTCATTATTTTGACCGAAATTGGCAAAGAATAAGAAAGAAAAGAAGCAAGCTAGGTTCGGCCATGGCTATCTTTAATTAAGGTATGTTAATTGATCGGTTTTTGATAATTTTTACGTTTTTGAGATCGTTGCTTCGTGCTTTACCTAGCCCATGCCTCAATTTCAGAATTTGATGATAATTTCTAGTTATGCCATTGTTGATTTTGTGAGTTTTGAAATGTTAATTGATGAAATATGGAAGCTTGATGATAGATAAATATGTTTTGTATTTGAATTTTTGATCAATTTAAGTAATTTGGGCTAAATTGTAAATTTTGTAAATTGAGGGGTTAAAATGTGAAATAAATGAAAGAAATGGACTTCTAGGGACCTTAGTGAAATTCGGCCAAGCATGGGTGTGGTCAAATTTTGAATATTTGTATTTTGTGAAATAAGGACTAAATGGGGAAAAATATAAAATGTTAAGCGCTAAAGTGCAAATTGCCCTTTTATGTGTTTTTGGATGATTTTGAGTAAATATGTGATTAAATAAGTTAAATTTGTATTGAATTAGATCAAGAAATGAGGAAATCAGATTTGGATCGGGGAAAGTAAAAAATTATCGAATAGTTGTTCCGGTCCGTTCGTGTTAGTACGAGGTAAGTCCATAAGTAAATAAATATCGTTAAATTTGATTGTATATATATTAATAGTGTCGAATTGAATTATTACTTGTGTATATGTATATGCTGAATTGAATTAAGCATGGGAGCAATATTTACGAGCTTGAATCGATCGAGTTACGATGTCCGAAAGCCCTGTACGAACCTTAGGAATAGTTAGGATACATATGTCATGACATAGGATTCCGATATATGATTTCGTGTAAAACCAAGTTTGGGACGTTGGCATCGATATGTGATTTCATATAAGACCATGTTTGGGACGTTGGCATCGATTTGTGATTTACGTGTAAGACCATGTCTGGGACATTGGTGTTGTATATGGTTTCGTGTAAGACCCTGTCTGGGACAATGGCTTCGATATTTGATTACATGTAAGACCACATCCGGGACGTTGGTGTTGTACGAGTTTATGAGCTATTCGAGTATCCTTATTGATTCCGAATGGTTCAACGGGCATTTCGAGAAATAAATAAGTATATGAATGTGCATCCGAATCAGGTATGTTGCGATGTATATGAAATTAAGCAATGAAAGTGAGTATGATTATGATCAGTTGATATATGATCTATGTGAAAATGAGATGTGGATGCTAGCAAGTGAACTATGATCAAATGAATTATATGAAAAATGTGGTATTGTAATTGTGTTTTGCTATATATGATTCGAAACTCTAATATGAAATGTGAGTATGATTCAAATGGCAATATGTGAAATATATGATAATGAATGATGTGTTATATATGCTCGTTATATGAAATTGTGGTCCTATGTTTCGAACATGAGAATTATGAAAAATGGAACATGGTTTGAATATGTGATTTATTATGGTTATTCGGGTTTTGAAATGCATAAAAAGAAATTGATATATTTCTATCATGAAATGTAATAAATGACCATGTTTCGGTTGGTTATGTAATGAAATTGTGCAAGCTTAATTTATATGTATGATCTAATGGTTGTTATTTGAAATTGAAAGCATGGTTTATATGTTCACCGATAACTAAGCCTAATGAATTTACTTAATGTGGTGATGTTGGATTATATAACTTAAGTGATTGAATATGTGTATGAAGTTAACTAAATTTGGCTTATTCAAGTTGAATTATATATATGATCATGTGTAGATTTATTTGCTTATGGCTTACTAAGCTCTCGAAGCTTATTCTGTGTGTTTTTCCTATGTTTATAGATTTTCAGAGATTTTCTCGGGTTGGAAGTCGATGGAGACGTCATCACACTATTCGATTATCATTTCAGTAAATAATGTTTTACGATTTGGTTATGTGGCATGTATAGACTAGAAGTATGTGAATATGTTTGTAGATGTAAATATATGTTTTGGCAAGTGATATGGCCTGATAATGAATGTGAATATGGTTTGGTTTTGTTATGGTTTATGTGATGAGAAAATGGTATGATTTGATGCATATGAATGACTAAATGAAATGGTCAATTTGGTTGTGCTTAATTTTTAAATTTGGTATAGGTTTGGTATGAAGTTGGATAAGAAATTGAGATGTTGGTAAAGTATGATTGAATGAATTTGGCTTATGATTTTGGGTATGCCTT
Source organism: Gossypium arboreum (assembly GCF_025698485.1). Taxonomy (NCBI): domain Eukaryota; kingdom Viridiplantae; phylum Streptophyta; class Magnoliopsida; order Malvales; family Malvaceae; genus Gossypium; species Gossypium arboreum. The sequence goes on from NC_069081.1 coordinate 9,304,965, forward strand.
GATATAGAGAATGAGCATGAAATTGGTTGATGATATTATGGAATGATTGATTCATGTTTGAAGTTGAAATTGGCTGAAAATGTTGCATATATGATGCTTGATTTTGAAATTTGTGGGGAGGACCCAAATGGATGGCATATTGGCCTTGTAAATGGCCTATTTTTGCCCACACGGGCAGGGACACGGGCGTGTGTCTCTGTCGTGTTGCTCGAGGGCCATTTTAAAATGAGCCTGGGCAGACCACACGGTCATACACACACGGGCGTGTGCCAAGTCGTGTGGCCAAGTCAATTTCGACCACGAGCTAGACACACGGGTGTGTCTTGTGACCGTGTGGATAAGTCAATATGTATGCTCTGTTTCGCCACGGCCTAGACACATAGGTGTGTCTAATACCGTATGAGGCACACGGTTTGCTCACACGGACATGTGACCTTTGTAACTTTAAAAAAAATTGTTAAACTTGGGAAAATTTTGTATGTGTTCAGTTTAGTCCCGATCTATTCCTAATGCATGTTTATGGTCTCATTGACCTAAGAAAGAAACTTAATGTTGATGTTTAATTATGATATAACGATGCATGATTTTTTATTGTGAAATGATTGCGAAATGTTTCGATATGTCCGGTAAAGCCTCTTAACCCTAGTCCAGCGATGGATACGGGTTAGGGGTGTTACAACCCAATTGCCCTTCCAACACTTAATGATATTACCATCTCCTAAGGACCAGAAAATATTCTCATGAAAAATTGGCCAAATCTTAGAAGGGGATCACCATAAGAAAGAATAATTTCCCTTAAAAATACTCATAGGAATACCTTCATTTACCCTTTATTTTGTATGAAGAACCTAAACCCATAGAGAATCAGTGTTTGATAAAATATTATACCCCAATTTTAACATAAAGGAAGTATTTTGGTCTGTCAACTGCCACAATCCAAGCCCTTCACAAGCCTTGGGGACAAACTGGTTGCCAATTAACAAAAGGCAACTTATTACCCCCTTAAGAATTTCCCCATATAAATTTTCTAGCAATGCGTTCAATCTCCTCACAAATACCTTTAAGAATCATCATGTATTGCATAAACTAACTAGAAATTGTAAGAAGTATCTATTGAGCTAATGTGGCTCTGCCAACTAAAAATAATTGCCTAGCGTCCCACCTTTGAAGTTTGGCTTTGACCTTCTCCACCATAAATCTCAAGGAGCTATTAGTGATTCTTTCATGGAATAACAGAACTCCTAAATAGGATCCAAGATTCTAAACCTGACGAAAACCAAGGACACCACAAAGTCTCCCCTAAGAACGTCATCAATGCCTTTAGAAAAAAAAAACACATTTATTTTGAGAACATTGATTCGGTGCCCAAGAAAACTACAGAAGTCGTTCATGATTTCCTTAATTATACTAGCATGTTCCAACTCAACTTTACCAAAAATAACCAAATCATCTGCAAAGAAAAGTTAAGAGAAAGCCGATCTTAATCTTGACAAACATATTCCAACCACATTTCAACTTAACTTACCATTTTCTTCTATATGCAAATCCTAGCGTATATGTATATCATCCACAAATTTAACATCCTTATCTCAATTGCATCAGCCAAAGCTAAACCGCGCATCATTTAGTATATACACCAAGCTGCACATACAATTCAACATTTACCACAACTCAAGTGTACCATTCTAACAAGAAAATGACCATTTCCATACACTTTATACCTATTTACATGCCACAAATTTGATAACAAAAAAAAAATACATTACTACCAATTCGGTGATAGTGTTAGCTTCGTGATGATCTAGCTTGATGAGTTCCGCAAGGTGACGGTCTATAAGGGAAAGAAATAATTGGAGTAAGCATTAAGAATTGCTTAGTAAGTTCAAATATAAAATACTATGCTTACCTTGATTTTACATAAGAATTAAAGCTACCTTAGTTTAACATAACTTTGGCTAGAACATGACACTCAAAACATCAATAATGTAAGCATATATATTTAGGTATGATCATTAGATATTACAAGTAACTTAGCATATCAACTCATTTTACTTTCATATGACTTATCAATATGGTAAATTCAATCAACAAATCATAAGATCATAACAAGTATAAGTGATTCATTTCAATCACCTTTGCTGTCAACAATCATAAATATATATCATTCACAATTCAATCCATTTAATGACTTTTCAATTTGGATATCAAGTCCATTTCCTTACGTTTCAAAATTTTCAATATCATTTATACCGTTTCACTTGATGAACCCTAGTAAATAGACTTGGATACATGGGTAAACTACAACACATCAGTTGCTCGTCTGAGCTGAGTATATACATATATATATATATATATATATATATATATATCAAGTTATCTGTCCGAGCTAAACCTATATCATGACACATCAGGTTACTTGTCCAAGTTAAATCTGTGTCACATAATACCTGAGAATCCACAATGAATGTTGGATATCAGTAACATTCGTAATAAATTCTCGTACAAGCACGCATAAGACCCTATTGGCATGTCAATTGTATCCTAGCCCTTTAGTAAGTTCACACAAGCATCTTTTACATATATAAGCATTACATATCCATGTAATTATCCATATTTCATATCGTTTCATGTACATGATCACATATTTCATTTACATGTTAGTAATCAATCAAACTTCTGCATTTGAATATTGTACTAATACATAATAACAAATTATCACATAACATTTCAATTCAGTCCATTTCTAGCTTTCCATGCCAATTCACTAATACTCAAATCACACACACACACTAACTAAATAAAATAGTAAGTTCCATATGGGCTTACCTATTCAAAATATGAAAAGACTGAATACTTCAAGGACTAATCTGTAATTTTCATTTTTCCCTTCGTAGCTCCATTTGGATCAAAATCTTAATCTATACAATTATTTTATATAATCAATCAATACCAAATATTCATACTATGTCATGATATGAATGACTAGAACTCATTTTTTGATATCCCTAAAATTTTATATTTTATTCAATTTAGTCCCTAAACTTGAGATAGTCATAACTTTCAATTCCTATCTTTGAATTAAAATTCGATTTCATAAATTCTCATTAAGGACCTTATACTTTCTAATTCTAACAAAATTTTACGACAAGTTTCACATTTATTCAATTTGGTCCCTAATGTAATAAAGTTAACTAACAAGCTAAATAACTTTAAAATTTGGCCCTTTTCATAATCTAAGCTCAAAATCTATCAATTTCAAACCTAATCCTTCAAGAAATCAACAATGAAAACTTTGTAAAACTTTAACAGTTTTACAAATTTGTATTTAGATTATCTAAATCAAGTTCTCATGACCTCAAATATATACAAATTATAAAAAAAGGACTTGAATTCACTTACTAATTGATGGGTGAATGTGTGGAAGAATTTTTGAAAGTTTTCCAAGCTCTCAACTATGGTGGACAATGGAAGGAAAGAAAATGATGATGAAATCCCACTATGTTTTCCTTTTATACTTAATTAATTCTTAATTAATCTAGGTTATTTAACTTAATCTGTTTACTTTAATATAATTCGACTATTAATCAGACTTAATGGTTAGTGTCATCACCACACACCAATTATGAGAAATTTATGGTTTAATTATTATTTTGTATTTTTGATTAACTGTAATTTAAGTCTCAAGCCTTTTGATAATTAAAATTCTATAACAATTTAACTTTATAATTTAGTACTTGAATCTTAATTGATTTATGAAAATCGATTTTGAATTAGTATTTTCCAATACCACTAAAAATGACAGTGTTGCAAAAATTATCAAATTATAAAAAAAATAAAAAAAAACCTTAAATAGAAAATCAAATGTTCAACTCAAATAGTGAATTAACCAATTAAAAATATTGGAAAAGCTTGTTCCGAAGGAAAATCTGAAACTGTTGGAAGAAAAGAAAAAGGGGTTGACAGAAACAGTCGTTGGACTCGCCCCATTAAAACCCTTTTAAAGCCCCTCTAAAGTCTCAGCTGAAAGACTAAATAGAAGTTCTGAAACCACTTAACCTTCTCCGTAGCTGAATTGAAGGGATATGTCTGTCTCAATCCCTCAAACTGCTTTCTTCTCTCTAACTGTAAGTCTCTTTTTCTCTGTTTATTATTATGTCTCTTCTCTGTTCTACGTTCAGCGAAGATGTGGGTACCGTTGCAGAACGTTAATGGGAGTAGAAGAGCCAACGGGGTGTTAAGGAAACCGATGATGCTTAGGAGTTTGACGGTGAGAGCTGGTCCAAAGAGGATATCTTTCGGGGGTGATTGCAGAGAGGCGTTGCAGGCTGGGATTGATAAGTTAGCTGATGCCGTTTCTGTCACCTTGGGTCCTAGAGGTATAACTTGCCTGCCTCTTTTTCTTTTTCCTTTTCTTTCCAATTTCGCATTGTTATAGTTGTTTTTCATGAGCATAGCATTCAAAGTTGGATTAGTGTTAATTGCATTATCAGAGAGAATGCTTTGGTTAATGGGTTCTTAAAGAGAGAATCTTTTACCTTCATTATAATACTAGGATACATTTGTTTGCGTGTCTATGTCATATTTACTTGTTAACTTGATCTTAGATGAAACATTGACCCGAGGCTCATCTCATCTGTCCTATAGGCATCTCAAGCTTAGATGCAGGTGTCCATAGTGTTATTTTTCCTTTTAGCTTTAACCCTTAATGCCCTTTGGGAACGTGATATAGTTTACAGTGCCACAGGATTCAGAACCAAGTAAAGATGATTTATTTGTTATTGAATGTGAATGTGTTGTTTTCATTAATTTGGTGATACTGTATGCTTAATATGAGTTGCTAATCTATTTTAGATGAACCATGCAGGACGAAATGTTGTTCTTTTTGAGTCTGAGAAACTGAAAGTAGTTAATGATGGTGTCACCATTGCTCGGGCTATAGAACTATCAGATGCTATTGAGAATGCAGGAGCAATGCTAATACAAGAGGTCATTCATGGTTGCTAGATCTCCCTTCCTAATCTTTGTATGGTTTATTTCGGAAAAGTGATCAGAGATATGTAAGTTTTATGTGTTTCAATGCAGGTTGCAAGTAAAATGAATGATTTGGCTGGTGATGGTACTACCACTGCTATTATTTTAGCTCGAGCCATGATCAAGTTTGGATTGTTGGCAGTTTCTTTTGGAGCTAATCCTGTTTCTCTGAAAAGGGGAATGGATAAGACTGTGAAAGAATTGGTTAAGGACCTGAAGAAGAAAAGTTTGCCAGTGAAAGCGAGGGAGGAAATAAAAGGTTGTGTTATTTAGATTTCATATGGATTTGCTTGATGAGTTTGATCATTTTGAGAAAAAAAATTGATTATATTAAAGTATAACTTCTTTTCATAGCTGTGGCTTCAATCTCTGCTGGTAATGATGATTTCATTGGGAACTTGATTGCGGAAGCTATAGAAAAGATTGGCCCCGACGGAGTAATTTCTCTTGAGTCATCCTCATCATCTGAAACCTTTGTGATAATTGAAGAAGGAATGAAGGTGGTAAAGCTGACTCATGCATGCCAGTCATTTTAGAAAGTGTCTAAATGAAACAGTTGATTTGTGCATAACATTGCAAATAAGACTTTTGCTAAAATTGAATATCATTTAGGCTCTATTTGGTTGATTCTTTTACTATTTGCCTGTTGAACTGAAAACAAAGAGCAAATAGCATAATGCAAAAGCACAAACGCAATGGAGCCTTACTCTTAATTTAGAAAAACTAAGGTTTTGTTTTAGATTTATGTCCATTTTAATCCTTGTCTTGGCGGGATCTCAAAATCATGAAATTTATAGATTAAAATGGTTGAATCTGGTTAAATCAAAAGATGGTTTCATTGCTTATATAAAAAAAAAAAAAAAGAAGATAGTTTCATTTTATCCTTCAGTTAACAGCATGTAGCAGAATTTTACTTTATGACCTAAATTCTTTGGATATCGTTCTGAATTTATTAAGATGATTGAACAGTTGCCAATGCCCAGCTATTGGAACATTTTTAATCTTTCTTTTAATATTTCCTCACTGCAGATTGACAAGGGATATATGTCACCCCAGTTCATTACTAATCAAGATAAATCTCTTGTGGAGTTTGACAATGCCAAAGTCCTTGTCACTGATCAGAAGATTTCAAGTGTCAAAGAAATTGTTCCTTTACTAGAAAAGACTACGCAGCTGAGCGTCCCTCTGCTAATCTTTGCGGAGGATATCTCAATGCAAGTGCTAGAAACACTAGTTGTGAACAAAATGCAAGGCGTAATTAATGTTGCTGTTGTCAAATGTCCTGGATTTGGGGAAGGAAAGAAAGCCCTGTTGCAGGACATTGCCCTTATGACAGGTTAAATTGCTTTCATATTGTCTTCATACAAATTAACTGATGATCAGTGATGGCTTCTAAAATCAAAATGTTTTGCATGTCTGCTTTATATAATTCCACTTCAGTTAAAATTTTAATCCAAGAAAGTCTTTTGTGTAAAAGGGCTGTTTCAACTCATCTGGGCGCAATGATGTGTTTTGCACGCTACCTTTTTCTTTTCATCATTATAATGTCTAATTTATATGTTGAATTCCCCTAAATCTCCCTGGTGCCTCATTTTATCATCTGAAATTATGAATGTTTCGTTTCATATGCTTGTGACGATTGTTTTATATACATTGCAATATGACAAGTGTTTCTTCATTGCTGCAATTAGTTTTATGTGCTGGCAAACTGATATAATTTCTGTGTCATTAGGAGCTGATTTTCTTTCTGGTGATTTCGGTATGATGCTTGCTGCTGCAACTTCTGATCAGCTTGGTGTTGCACGGAAAGTGACTATAACAAGCAATTCAACAACCATAGTTGCTGATCCTTCTACTAAAGCTGAAATCCAGGCAAGGATTATGCAGATAAAAAAGGATGTAGCAGAAACTGATAGTGCATACTTGTCAAGAAGGCTCTCAGAAAGAATTGCTAAACTCTCTGGTGGTGTGGCAGTCATTAAGGTTTGCAATCATGACACAGTGTATACTGAAATTGAAATGCATAACTCAATGTTTTACCATACCCACATCTTTTTCTGCTTCAAATTGTTAAATACTTTGCATCACAACTGTAGGTAGGAGCGCATACTGAGATGGAACTTGAAGACCGTAAACTAAGAATTGAAGATGCAAAGAATGCTGCATTTGCTGCCATGGATGAAGGGATAGTACCTGGTGGTGGTGCAACTTATATACACTTGTCAGAGCACATTCACACAATAAAGAATTTAATGGAAGACTCAGATGAACAGATTGGTGCTGATATTGTAGCAAAAGTATGTGACTCCTTGAGGTAACTTTATTTTGGAGTCTACCGTCTATTTGTATGTATTGAGAAGTTATTGTCTATTGCTTTTTCATTATATTTTTGGTGTTATTAGATTGATTACTGGATTAAATTTTGAAATTTTTGTCTGGACTGCAGGCACTCCTTGCACCTTCAAAAGTAATTGCAACTAATGCAGGTGTTGACGGAGAAGTTGTAGTGGAGAAGACTAGAAAGCTCGATTGGAAAATTGGCTACAATGCAATGTCAGGAAGATATGAAGATCTAATCAACGCGGGAGTTATAGATCCTTGTCGAGTTTCAAGGTGTGCCTTACAAAGTGCTGTCTCTGTTGCTGGGGTAGTTCTAACCACTCAAGCTATAATGGTAGACAAAATAAAGACACCCAAGCCAGTTGTCCCTCTTGTCCCAGGAATTAGTCCTTGAATAAAAGGGAATAAAAGGGAGTAAAAGAAGATAGTGGTAGGTTAAAGCTGAAGAAGAAGCTAAAATCTGTATTTGCAATGGTTGAAACCAAGCTGTAAACTGGTTGGCTTGGTTCTCGAGAACCAAAATGGATTTTATCATGTGAGCCTCAAATACCACGGTATATGAGTGCCTACTGAATTGCTTCCTTGTAGCTGCTGTACGTTGTATTTTTCCTGCATCCCCAGCAGCCAGCAGCTCAATTTATTTAGCTGTTTGTAAATTTTATCATAAAGTAATGTAAAAGAAACGTCCAGAAACGAGATGATTGTGAATGTTCATTCCATTGGCATTGTGAATGGCATTGTTGTTATTAAATGCATTGCAGGGAACATGAAAAGCGTGTGATTTCCTTGGTAGCCTCTCTCATGCCATTTTTCGTTATAATGTTTTTTGGTTTTACAGAGCTACGTTTCATTGTCTTAGTGTTAAAAACCATTTCCTGGTATTCAAAGGGTAAATTCAGTTCTTTTAATAGCATAGGCCTATGGACAATAGATTTAATATGATCGTTTGACACATTGCAGGAATGTTCTCTTTACTTCTTTCCACTGAAAGGCAATATTTGTGTATACACACACTGTATATGACTATCGATTATCGCTTGCTGTGAAGTTGTTTGAAACATTTAACATACAAACTTGATTATAGGTTGAGAATAAACAACTTCCAACCAGCTAAGAAGTGCATAATGAAAGTTGTGAAATGCACTTTAAGAGCATATACTTCCATTCAACGAAGATGATGCCTGCAGAATGAAAGATCATGGTTTTTTAGGTAGAGATTGCAAGTAAAAACAGATTTGATTTTAAACAAAAAAGAACTGAGCAAGGTAGAACCTGAGAGTTTCTTTGGTTCCTCGTCGAACTTTGCAACGGATTGTTGGGAGCCCAAGGCGCTGGTGAGCTTCATACCGATGACAACCAGAGAAACCTGTACAATTATAATACATGTAAGTTCTACTCTCCGTGTAGAACTTTGAACCCTATGAAATATTTGATATATAAAGTAGTATCCATGGGATATGTTCCCTTTTATCTCAGTCTTCTTCTATGGTCTTCGTTTTCTTTTGATGATTACTTCCAAAAGCAGCCAACAATCGAGTGGTTTAAAATTTAAGAAATTAAGTACATGAGCATTGGAGCACATACCATAGTAAACTCCATCAACTTCAAGCACATCGATCTGCAATTGTATATAATCAGCAAAAAACAAAAAAGACTTGGATTTCACCAAATAGTAGTTTAGTATTTACATGATAAAAGCACACAAGTAATTAGAAAATAAGGAATTAAATTCATAAGGAAAATCCTATTATACATCTACGTACCATTGATGTAAACCAGATCCAGTATCTTATACTTTGTCCAGGTCAAAGTATCCTGGACCTTTGACTCTTATATACTGGGATTCAGACTGAGGTGCGTGTAAAAGGATACTTGGAAAATAGAATCAAGGTGATTATTCGTGATCAGGGAAGTATATGTCCTAGAATTGTTCTTTAAAGCATTCTAACCCATTGCATTTACGTACTGAAAGCAAACAAGAAACCAAAAAGAGAAAGGGTTACAGGCACTTGAAGTCCAATTTGTCGAATGCTGTCCATGAGTTCCTGGACTTTGTTAGGATCATTTGATCTGGTGCGCATTAGGGGTCTCCTAATCTTATCAAGTGGAAGCTCCAAGATCATTGGCCCCCCATTTTGTGAGCCACTACCCGGAGGAGCTCCTTTTTTCATTCAATTCCAACAAACAAGAACCAAATCAAATACTTGTGCAATTGTGAAATGCTCAATACTATTATGCCAACATCAGTAATCCCAAGGCTATTCCTTTCGAAAAGATATGATCTCATTAAAAATGTTGGAAAACAGAGAAAAGTTGAGTACCGTTTGACGAAGCATGAACGGAGAAGCTTCTCAAGTTGCCGGTGGGCAGTCGCAGAACAAAGCTGGCCATTGATTTTAGCCTCTCAGTCTCAGTTGTAGGTGTTGCCTTGTTGAAATGCCTTCTAGTCTTTTACCCATCCCAGCAAGAGACATAGAATTTAATCAGAGCCACACAAAAATGTCCAAAAAAAATCAGAACCACACCAACTTGTTAAGCTTCCATTATTGGAGTGGCCCAAAAACATTGAATAGCCCAGATCAGGCCTATCATCAGAACCAACCCCAGTTAGCGATTACTTTTTTTAGTTCACTTTCACAGTTTTCCCTTTTTAGTAAAAAACACCTGGGAGAAGCAGAAAATGATATTAGCCCAAAAATCTATGGCTGCTTTCACCTCTTTCTCTTTTCTTCGGTACTCTTTTATCTGTTTATATTTTGTTAATGTTAAGGAGAGATTGATAAAGTATTTATTCTGGGTATTTGATTTGGACAGTAATTATGCAGCGACTGGAAGGATTGTTGCAATTGTGAGAGCCTCACCACGACTCTCTTCTTCTCCCACCTCCATCAATTTTCTAACACCAAATCACTCACGCAGGTATTTTTCTTTTCTTTTTAGTTGGCTGATCAATGAAATGGGGGTAAAGAGAAGGTTTAATTAGGTTCTAATTGTAGTTTTTTTGGTAGTCCAGCCAGCCAGAGAAGTGAAGAAAAGCTGTACAGATTATATGTTGAATTTTTATTGGCCTTTCTTGATACCTTCGAATCACTCTTTGTAGATATCTATGTCGTGCTAGTGCTACACATGATGAAGAGGCTGCGGCAAAGGCAGCTGCAATCAATGCTGATAATGGAGCTCCAACCATGTATGTATCATCCTTAACACCCTGCTTTGAATTCACATTCCAGTTCTAGCCCGGAATTTGTTATGTATTATGTCGTTGGACCTATATCCGTTTGGAATTTCATCTCCCTCTTAATAGAGTTTCAGGAAAAAAATAATCATAACTTTGGGAATAACTTGAGTTTTAAGCAAGCCATTTGTAATTTTGAATTGCTAAAATTTAGACAGAATTGGTTCTGCTGATAACTTCTCTATGAAATATTGAAGAACCAGGTCACATTGATTCTGCTGTTTATAATTATACTGGTTGTTGATTCTTTTTTCCCTTCTCATTCAGATTTGACAAGATCATAGCTAAGGAAATTCCTTCAACCATCGTGTATGAAGATGATAAAGTCTTAGCATTCAAAGACATCAGTCCGCAGGCTCCTGTTCATGTTTTGGTGATTCCAAAGTTTAGGGATGGGTTGACACAGCTTGGAAAGGTGTGTTCTAGGCCTGTTATCTATCTAATTTGTTTTATTTCTGTTGTATAACTTGGCTGGACTGAATGTGAATTTTGCTGTTTTAATTGATTAAGTTTACCTTCGCAATCATATATACAAAAAAAAAAAGTTCACCGTTTTCTGCTTTTCTGCATTTTAACCACGTGTAAATGATTCGGATGAACTTAGAGAAGAACTATCTGCGTACCTGATCCATAAACGTTGCTTCGGTTTTTCTTGAAGCAGTTTCCCTAGATGGAATACTGACCTGGTTTAAATTTCTGGTTACAATTTGTCAGGCTGAACAAAGGCATGGAGAGATACTGGGTCAACTTCTTTATGCTGCTAGAATTGTTGCTGAAAAGGAAGGCATTCTTGATGGGTTTCGGGTTGTTATCAATAATGGTCCTAGTGCCTGTGAGTTATTATCTTAAATCCATAGTTTTGACTTGTTTTGTAGATCAAGCTTCTCACTTGTGTTTATACCTCATTCTCTCTCAGGTCAATCGGTTTATCATCTTCACTTGCATGTCCTAGGTGGGAGACAGATGAAATGGCCACCTGGTTAAAGAGTTGAATTACTTAACGTATGCTTTTATCAAAAAAAAAAAAAAAAGAGAATTACTTAACCTATGCTTGGAACTTTATGCCTTACATTTCATTTGTTCTATCTCTACCCTCTTATATTCTCATTTCTAGAGTTTGAAATGGCCTAATGTACTTTGAACCTAAAACCTTGGAGAGATGATGAGAAAATTGGGTTTGGTGGTGAAGTTAATTCTTCCATTTCTAAAAAATCGGATCAGGTATGGAGCACTTGGCATTGGCCGGCTCCTATGGTTGGAAACTTGTGACAGGGTTAGACTAGGGCCTGAATAAAAAGCTAGAAAGGTAGAAGAGGATGGTATCATGTTAAGGGTGAGAATACAAGTTTGAAAACCCCTTTAAGCAAACCAACTTCAATCTGTTATTGATAACAATTTAGGGTAGAGGTTATCATATAGCATTGGCTTCAAAATTTCAAATTTAGCAGTCTCCTTGTACATCTTTTTTGATGTCTAAATCAAAAATCAAAAGAATGCAATGAGATTAGACAAAAAAATCATGAAAGGGGAAAAAAAGAAGTAAAATTTGGGTTTAAAAGCCAACCTCCAGATTTGGATCTAACATATTCTTTAACGATAAGCATTTGCTTGACGAGTGAGAGTTTTTCAAATGAAGATTCTATGTTGCATCGCATTGCTGATTATATTCCGATATGACTGGTGCACAGTAGAACAGACTCTGAACTAGACACGGGGTAATTACCTACCAGACCCGATTACTTGCATCGGAATGATCTAAATACAGCCAGGCCCATTTTATTTCCACCTAATTTAACTAACTGCAAATTTGACTCCCAAACAATACTCCTTGTCCTCAAAGGATTAAAAAACTGTTGCAACTTCCCAACTGCCTATTAATCTGTTATTGATTTGCTTTTGCTTATGTATAAATACCCAATCAATGAACTCACCACCATTTATTCATCATATTCAAGTCCTTAGGTTGGGGAAGGTATCGGTCCATCACACTAGTACTTCAGTTACTGCCTGATTACTACGTTTTTTGGTTCTTGCGAGCTAATATTTGAGCAGGCTCTTTAGCCAAAGTTTATCTATTCAGATTACAAGAAGCTGATTTTAAGAGGGACCTGTTCTTTAGTTGGGATACATGACATATAGTATTCACACGGGACCCCACTAGAAGTTGCAAGGTGTATGCAACCTCTCCCACTTCGGCTATGATCTGCTCAGGAACAAAAAGCTTAGGTCACAGCTTAATGCAAGACCTTGTGGCTACTGTTTGCTGCCTGTATGATTGAAGTTTTAAATAAATCCACTCTCCAACATGAAAGAAAGACCGTCAGATCTCCGCTTGTTAGCCAAAATCTTCATTTTTGTTTTGAACCCATTACGAGTAAGCTTAAGCATCCTCAATGCAGCCTCTCTAGCCACTAAGGTTCTGTCTACAATGGCTATCATCAAGTCCTCCCTAGGTAAATAGTGGTACTCAAGTATAAGGGTGAGTAAAACTTAATTCAATTCGAAAAAATAAAATAAAAATTTAAATTTTTAGTTAAACGAATCGAATTATTCGAATTAATCAAATTATTTGAATCAATTCGAAATTTTTTGTTCCAATCAAGTTTGATTTTCGAATTTAAATAAACTAAATACCAAATTATAATATTTTATATTTTTACCTCAAACTCTCAAATCTCTTTATTTCCCCAAAACTTTTACTTCCATCTCACCTCTTTTCTATCTCAAACCCATCCCCCTCCCCCAATTTTTTTGAATATCCCCCCAATTTTACTATCTCCACCCCAATGTTTTACTCCTCAACCCCAAAACATTTTACTTTCCCCAAAACTTTTATTTTTCACCTTTTATCTCAAATTAAAAATTAAAATCATCTAAAAAATCTTTAAACCTAAATAGTTATAAATTTATCTATATCTACTATTTATATTATTAAATTAAATTTCAAATTTTGTACTATTTATATTATTGAATTGTTTAATCATTTTGAATCTTTATAAATTTTTGTTAAAATTGAATTATTAATGATGCCATAAAATATTCGTATTAAAATTTTATATTGGTATCAATTTCACATTTTATCTTTAAGATAACTTTTATTAAAAATTACATTTTTACATTTAATATATATTTTAATTTCAAATACATAATGACAAGAATCAGAAGATAATTGAAGCAACTAAGCAAGCAAAGAAGTTAACCCATATATAACATATTAATAAATAAATTATGAGGGGATGAAAGTTAATAACAAATTTGATTACGGTGGGCAAATTTGATTACAGTAGGTGACAGTGATTATAATGACCTAAAATCATTTTTTTTTAATTTAACTCAAACAAATATATTCGATTCGATTAGATTTGAACTCCATCTTACTCGACTTGATTCGAGAAAATTTTAAATCGAATTAAGATGATAAAATAGGATTCGTTAACTCGAAATTTTTTCATTCGATTCGATTCAATCAAACACTCACCCCTAATCAAGTAGGTGGGGACAGGCCATAAACAACCTCATAGGAAAATGTATTAATAGAAAAATGAAAGAATGCTAATTAAGTCGTAACTTGATTGGTAACGATATTATTGTTCATGTAAGAGGACATGGATTCTAATGCGCTCAGGCGTAATTTATCATCTTATTTAAAAGTTGATAGAAGGTATGATAGTTCTATGCCATTTGTATAAAAAAAATAAGAGAGAGAAAGGATGTGTTATATCAGTATATTAGCTTATGGTAACCACTTAACCCATTGAGTTTCACCAGTCATGCACACCTATTGGCCACCTCAAGTTGGCCATCAATATGAGATTGGTAAGATGTTGACAGCTTCAAAGTAGTCATATATATATATATATATATATGTATTAAAATGTTCTTGCCAAAAGCTGATAAGAAACACCTTGTCCTTATCTGAAACTATAATCCAGGGTAAACCATGCAGCTTAAAAATGTGGTGCATAAACATTTGGGTTATAGATAGAGTTACAAAAGAAATGTGCATACTTTGACTGTCTATCCATAACTACTAAAGTCACATTATAACCATCAGATTTTGGCAACCCTTTTATTTAGTCCATAGTGAAGTCTTACCAAATCTTGCTAGGAATTAGTGGGTGCAATAACCGTAGAAAGCCAAGTTATCATACTTTTGCCTCTGACACATGTTGCATTCCTTTACTCTCTTCTTGATGTCCTCACCCATTCCTTTCCAATAAAAGGTAGCAGCAAATCTATTTTAGTACAGTGGACTCCAAAGTGACTCGCAGTAGAACTTGAGTGGAAGTTGTCAGTATGCCCATCCTTAAGTTCTGCCTTGTTGCTTACCACCAGTTTTCCTATACGTTTCAATAATTCGCCCAGCATACAGTATTTTGGATACTTCTCAGCTTGCTTAGGCAGCTCAGGTAGTAGCTATGCATTTTCTCTTCATCCAACCAAAAATCCTGTACTTTTATAATAAATCAGTTCCGATTATTCCACTACATAATGCAACTTAATATTAGTTAAACATTAGATAATTAATTATTCAATATTTGCTTACATTTTGCTTTGCATTAAAAAACCATTGAGGACATATAAAAATGATTTTAATGTATAATGAAATTTTATTTAAACCAATCTATTCGAAAAATAACAAGTATAAGTCGACAAATATACTACACTTAAGTCACTAGATCCTAGCAATCATCTCCAGGTGGATCCTAGTGGTCCTTGGAGACAGTGTTCGCACTTGGAGGAGTGTTCACACTAAGAAGCGGGTGAACAAACCATAGAAGCGGGTGGCCAGTTCTAGAATAGGCCGTTAGACGGGAGGTAAAGACTTGTCTTTAGGCATCCACCTGGTGCTTTCTAAGAGTGCCATGTTTCTAGCCAATAGCAACTCAACATGTCTCTTGCAAACTGCTGCTCATCATTGCTTCCACTCCCCAAGCGTAGTCGATTCAATCCAACATCTATTGAAAATGTTCTAGAAGCCTTCATGCACCTTTTCACATTAGGCAACATGTTGTAAGTACCTCCTGAGCTATCCATTGTCACACCTCTCGATCATTTCTCCCCTCGCACAACTCGTAAGCAGGAATGTTTCAAGATAGACCACTTTGTAACCTACCTTTCAACTAGAGGGAACAATTGTTATACCCCTACTCAAGTTAAAAATGTGGCATTTCTAGAAGGCACTGAATGGATGCCTGAAGATGATTCTCTTCCTCCCATCTGTTGGGTTGTCCTCGACTACTCAAGATCTCAAACTAGCCACCTGCTTCTTAATGTGAACACTCTTTTCAAAGACCATTAGAACCCACCTAGGCATAACAACCTCATTATTTTTTAAAAGGAATAATAGAAAGGAGACCATTATGCAAATCCCTCAAGTACTCCTGGATGATAACCACCTTACGTAAACCACTATTAGGCAAGAGGTATCTCCTATAAATACCTTTCTTAGCGATGAAAAAGGGACTTTCTTTCCCATTAGCAACCTTAAGTACTTACTCCCTTAATTATCCTCACAGCCTACTTCCTCCACCTCTTAGTCGTCCTTTGGCTCACCGTCTATTTAGGTAAATCTGTCTTCTTTGTACTACCACCTTCTCCTCTCTAATTCTTCCCTTGTTGAGATTTGTATCGACAAAAATAATAAAATATCTTAATATAATAATTTCAGTCCAAGGGCCATTATTCAATCCCACTTTTCATCCAGATCTAGTGGCTAAAATATTGAAAAAAATTCATGATTTAATAAATATAATAAGTATGACTTATCTTTAATCTAAGGGCTTACATTAATTTACACTCAATCAAGTAATTCAATACACATGTTTAAGGGCATTTTCATAATATTACCAAAAATATTCACTTGGAAAATAACTATTTTGCCCTTTACAATCTTGGATATTCACATTTGAGCCATTTTTCACTTTTAATAAAATTGAAATCTAGTCCCATTGTTTCCCACTAATTCAATTTAATCCAATTATCTTTTAAATTTTACAATTTGACTCCTTCACTTTTCACAATTTTACAATTTAGTCTATACCTTGGATTAATATCTCACAATATATTATGTGTTTCAAATTTCTCCAGTATCTAATAACCTTCTCTATTAACACTGATGTATCACATTTCATTTACTCGAAAAATATACTATGCATATTCCCGATATAACATCACTTGATCATAGTAGTTTGTAGAGAGTGTTACACGTTTAGAATTGTTAATTTATAACATAACTAAATATATATCTTTTTTTTCTTCGAATTTTAGATATTACCTATTTAATTAGATAATAATTACAAAAATAAATAATTATCTCTAAGTAAAATAAAATTATTATTTGCTAACAACCTATTCCCAAGCAATCCTATTCCCTCCTCCAATTATCAAAATAAAATAAAATAATTATTTAATTTTAACTATGTATTACGTTGAATTGTTAATCAAACATTAACAGAAATACTTAAAAGTCATTGCACGAAAATGAAATTTGAAAGCCTACATATAAAGAAAAACATAATTTTAATTGTTTTATATTTTAATTTAGTTTAATTTAATTTTAAATTAAAATTTTTATCCAAGTTTTCAAATTTTTAACTTTGCAAATTATAAACTACTAAATCTTAAATTCTCGTAAAAGCTTATCTCGAAGTTGACAAAAATGATTTAATTTATTCGCTTATTAAACATATTTAAATTATTTTAAAAAGAAAGTTTGTTAAAATTTAAAATTTAAAATTATGTATTTACTTCTCAAATATATATACCAATAGATTAATAATTACAGTTTTTTATTGTTTTCTAACATAAAACTCTTGTTCTTTTTAATTATCGATATAATAATAAATTTAGCCCTCAATGTTTATCTATTTTATCATTTTGATCCCTATTTTTTGGAGGCCATTTTGACCCTTAAATTTTAAAATTTAGTCAAATTGCTTACTTTTGGAAAAAAAACTGACTGAATTGTTAAAATTTTAACGACATTGATGTGGCCACTCGTGTAACAATCCACAGATAATTCATAACAATTTTTAAAAAAATACAAAATATTTTAAAAAATCAACAAATTTTAAAAAAGTTTATAAAAACTTTTAGAAAATTTATCCATATTAGCCGTGAAGTATACGGGAAATGCAATATGAGCTACCATGTTAATGCTATTAAAATTTTTTAACTGTTAAGTCAGTTTTCTATCTAAAAGCAAACAATTTGACTAAAATTGAAAGGTTGAGGACCAAAATCATAAAATGAGTAAATGCTAGTGTAATAGCCTGTTTTTCAGTGGTGTCAGAAACAGTAGTTCCGGGGCCACAAATCTGATGAGTAAGTTTGTAATTATTATTATTTAATATTTACAAGTCAAATGTGATTTTAAAAAGGTTTTTGATTTGATAATTTATGATATATAAGTGATTTATTAAGTTTAAATGGTAAGACTCTAAGGTCAAGTGTTTTTAGAAAATGAGGTATCGGGACCTTGTTTCTATAAACCGACCCATAAATATTCTTATAAATATTTACAGAGTGTTATTAAGGTTTTATTAAAATTTCGTTAAGAAATTTTAATATTTGATAGTTAATTAAGGAAAAGGACTAAATTGTAAAAGCTAAAAAAAGTCAATTGCTATTAGTTTAAAGTGTTAATTGATTAAATAATTTTAATTGGATGGCCTTAATGGGTAGATTAACCATCCTTAAAATAGTGGACGGTAATATTTGTGTTAAATGAATTGTTTTTATGTTAAAATAATTATTAATTTAATATGTTAAATTAACTACAATAAAAACCAAATGTTGTTTTATTTCTTTTATTATTCATCATCTTCCACGAAAAGAGAAGAAATAGCATGAGAAGCCATTTCAAAGGCTTTCAAGGTTCGGCCATGGCTATACCTTTCCATGGTAAGCTATTTTTCACTCATTTCTTTTAGTTTTTATGTTTTTGATATCGTTATAATTAGGTTAAGCTAGTCTGTACCTTCGATTTTGAAATTGTTAAAGATTTTAAATGTTGTCATTGATGAATTTAATAATTTTTATGTTAAATGATGAATTTGAAATATTAGTTATTATTTAAAAGTATTTTGTTAAGTAATTTTTGATGAATTTGTCGATTAGGGACTAAATTATTAAAATGGTAAAAATATAAGGATTTGTTGTGAAATTATTAAAAAAATGGGTTGTATTTGATGCCATGAGCATTAGGATAAGCTTGAATTTGGGAAAAAAATTTAAATTGCATGTTTTAAGTTCAAGGACTAAATTGAATAAAAGTAAAATTTTAGAGGCAATTTTATAAAAATGTCAAAAATAACTAAATTGCATAAAATACATTATTTTACTATCTGAATTAATAGATTGAATGAAATTATTAATTTAGATCAAGATCGGGTGGAAAATCAAGGAGAATAAAAATTACCAAAATATCCCTGTACTTTGACATTTTTGCAATTTAGTTAGGTAAGTTCGTATGAACTGTATTATGTATAATGTTGATTAAATTTAATGTTAATATATGATTTTATTGAAAATGAATCAATATATATGTTATTATACAAGTTATCATGTTGTAAGACGACGTAAATCTAACGGTGTATTAGCGACCATCGAATATGAAAAGGGATAGTTTTGAATATCTATTATGAAAAGGGATTGTGACGACCATCAACTATGAAAAGGGATGGTGATGACCATCAACTATGAAAAGGGATGGTGACGACCATCGATTAATGAAAATGGATGGTTTCGACCATCGAATATGAAAAGGGACAGTTACGACCATCATTTAGCACACTTTGTGTGAGCTCTGGTAAGGGTTCCAATTGACTTTACTATGAAAAATATAGAAAGGTATGATGTACCAATGATCAAAGTATGAATACTCATGTTTATGAAAGGTTTGGTATAAGTGATGCTATGTTATGTACCATATCTTACCATGTGATGATTTTGCTAAGTTATGTGTTTAATCACTAGCTTGTGGCTATGGTTAATGTTATGTTTATGTCTCATGTGTATGCAAATGAAATGGTAAGTGTTCAATGAGAACTAAGACATGTTTATATGAAACTCAATGGAATGGTGGTACCTGGAAAAACATTATATGTTGTGATGGATGATAAATCCAATTGAATCATACTCAAGTATAATGGTTATCCATGTCAAATTCATATGAACCATGTTTAAATGAACTAACATGTTTTATTGATGTGTTAAGGCTTATGCCAAGCTTGTGGATATGATTGATGTTTATGATTATACTTGTATTATGGATACAAAACGGATAAGAAAAGAAAATGAAACAGTAGGTAGTTAGGATGTATTGTAACACACCTAACCCGAATCTGTCGCCGGAACAGTGTTACAGAGCATTACCGAAGTTTACAAAACAATTAGACAGAAATTTCACATCATATTATAGTCATCTCAGAAATCAATCAAAATAATACATTTTGTCCTATATATGAGCCTTGGAGGCCTAAAATACACATTAAAAACAAATCAGGAATAAATCGGGTACTCAAAGAATTTTTCAAAAAATATTTAAAATTTTCAAAGATGCAGAGGACACACGCCCGTGTGGCCAGGCCGTGTGACTCACACGGTTGTTGATGTCCAAAAATATTTGGTTAGGTTTTTGGAAAATTGGGTGAGAAATGTGGCTTGGAAATAGCCCATTTTTGTCCAAACGGGTAAAGACACGGGCTTGTGTCTCAGCCGTGTGTGACACACGGCTAGGTGACACGATCGTGTGTCCCTTGTATCTTTAATTTGTAGAAAACAGAATGCTCACACGGCATAGCACACGGGTGTGTGGCCAGGCCATGCGAATCACATGGTCAAGAGACATGCCCGTGTCTCAGGCCGTGTGGGTATTCGAAATAGGGGCACACGACCGTGCCCCAACCCGTGTCCATACCCGTGTAACTCTCTGACTTGGGTCACACGATCAAGCCACATGCCCGTGTGCTAGGCCATGTGAGCATTTTTTTTTCTGCAAATTAAAGATACAGGGGACACACGATCGTGTCACCTAGCCGTGTGTCACACACGGCTAAGACACAAGCCTGTGTCTCTGCCCGTTTGAACAAAAATACGCCATTTCCAAGCCACATTTCTCACCCAATTTGCCAACAACCTAACCAAACATTTTTGAACATCAACAATCTATATCAAGGCATTCAACCAAGCCAAAACCAAATTTTATACATGGCATAACACTACAAATATCCAAGAATCCATACTTACCAAATTGACCAAATACTCATATATGCAAATTTATACTAAACATTAAATTTGAAACCAATCATCAACATACATATAATTTCACCATCATTCAACCATATCAACACATATCAAACATGACAAGGCCATATATATATACCAAATACAAGCCATATAAATGACTAATCTCAGCAAAATGTTTATATGCCAACATTGGCCAAATTAACCTATACATGCCATTATAACCAAAATTAGTTTACTATATGTACCAAAAAGGCTGATGGATAGTGTGAAGTAGCTCTGACCAACTTAGAACCAAATCGAGCTTCCGAATTACTATAAAACATGGAAAATAAAACAAAGTAAGCATTTAAGCTGAGTAAGTTTGTATAACATGGAATTTAACTTACCATTTATTCACATTTAAGGTAAGCATTCATAACATATCCAAATCAATTTGGCTAAAAGCCTATACACATATCCTTAACATGTTAGCCATGTGAATTTCATATAATATTCCATAAATATGGGTGAACATAATCACCAAGCAAGTTTCATATACATGTATCATTCCATTTCAAGTTTCAAAATATATCATGTAATATCATTTCTAGTAATAGTTCATGTCATTCTCATATAATCTCGTAACATAACTGTGTCCTTGAACCATTTAAAATATCATTAGATACATAAGAAGTACACATAAAGTGTACAAAACTATAATCCATCAATTCATATTTGGGAATGCTCATACGAGCATGTAAACTGGAAGCTCTTTCGAGCCATATAACGGGAAGCTCAATCGAGTTGTATATCGAGAAGCTCATACGAGCCATAAATCGAGAAGCTCAAGAGAGTCATTAATCGGGAAGCTCGTGAGAGCCAAATATTGGGATGCTCATAAATGATGTGGTGTGTCCGCAATACATGCAGGACCACAACCAATCCAGGAACCCTAATGACATGTCATTTGTATCCATCAAATTTCTAAGGTTCAAACGGGACTCTGTACTTGTCGGATATGTGATCAATAATATACAATTTAGTTACACGAACTTACCTCGATAAGTTTTCGTAGATACGAAGGCTACTAGTCTGATACTTTTTCTTTTCCCCGATCCAATTCCGTACTAGGTCTATCCAGATTGTTGTAGGCCAATTTTGGCCTACCACAAATTAAACCCATTTACAACGAAAAAACCAAAACCCACCTAACTTACCCAAACCCCAATCAGCCCACATCCATCTAAATTAACCCACATTTAGGCCCACATTTAACCCTAGCCCTAACCCCCCCCAAAAAAAAAAAACAAATCAAGAAACCCTAGCCACCTAGCCACCTTCCCACTTGCGCCGCAACCACCCTCTGACACCACGCCACCGACGTCAGCCCACTTGCACCGGCCACCAACTCTGCAGCACCGCTCAACAGCACCTGCAAGCAATTAAAATGAAAAGACAGAAAGTAGAAAGAGATTTTTGTACAATGGCTATAAAAGTCAATTTAAAACTTTGTAAAAGGGTCGGTTGTTTTTATCAATACGAAGCCGTAAATTTCTAGAGTACAAAAACAATCTTCACGATATCAAAAAATCAGATTCAAGCACATAAAGAAGACAACAAATAGCAAACACGAAAGGTTGTTGATTTGTTTTATTTCTTTCTTTGAAACTACGCATATACTTATAAATATTTCATTTTTATTTGTGTTCTATGTATATATAAGGTATATTAATAAGTTTTTTTTAAAAAAAAGAAAAAAAGCGAAAAAAAATAAAACTTTTACCTTTTTCGGCCACCGTGTACGGTGGCAGGCGGCGGCCGGCGACGTTGGCTGGCGGTGATGACTGGCCGGATCTCACTGGAGCAGAACCCCTCTTGCAGAGAAAAAAATAAAGAGAGGTGAGTTTTTTTTGAAACATATGAAAGAATGAATTTTTTAAAAAAAATTTAGCCTTATATAGCCTCCCAAAACGACGTCGTTTTGGGGGCTGTCCTTTAACCCCAAAACGACGTCGTTTTGGCCTATACCCGATCCGTCCGACCCAACCTGACCCGCTAGAGGATCCGCGTGTTTTTGATTAATGGGTTATTTATGCGCGCGGTCCTTCCGCTTTTTCACTCTTTTGCAATTAAGTCATTTTTTATTTTCAATTTGACCCCATAATTTTTTGCGCTTTTTAATTTAATCCCTGATGATGCGCTGCGTTTAAGGGGAAGGAAATATTTCTGTTTCAGTCCCCTTACGTTTCTCGCGTGTTCAAATAAGCCCTTTCTCTTTCTTTTTATTTCAAATTCGCCCCAAAACTTGATTTTCGCTTCGAATTTAGTCCTTTTTCCAGATTTAATTTGATTTTTATATTATTTTTGCCTTTTTTATATTAATTATTATTGTATTTGTCGTTATATTATTATTATTATTATTATTATTATTATTATGTGTTATTATATATATCTTTAATATATATATATATGAATATATTTAGGTAATATTATTAACAATTGTATTGTAACATTATTATTATTATTTCTAATATGTATATATTATGTGTATTTCTAATACTATATGGTATATTTCTAACACTATTATTATTTATATATATATGTATGTATTTATGTAGTGTATGAATATTTTTTTATTATCATTTATAATATAGGTATATATTGTATATATTTTATATATATTATGTATATATTTTTAATGTCATTAGTTATATATTTCTTATACTATTCCATGTATGTATTTTATATCATCTTATGTATACATTCTTAAATACTATGTTATATATGTATATATTTTAATACCATATTATGTATATATTTTTGTACATAGTATTACTTTCTAATTACTTTATTTTAATATTCTTATTATATTATGTTTACGTATACATAGCGTTACTAATTTTCTTTTATTATTTTTATTTTCCCTGTACATATTGTCGTTTATCGTTCTTATTATTACTATAACTATTATTTATTAGTATTTTACTATTACTATTATTAGTATTATTTTTTAAATCAATACTTATATGTATATATTATGTTTTTATAATACTATATTTTTAATACCATATGTATGGTGAATATTCTTAATATTATATATTGTATGTATTTTCTTAATAACTATATTATATGTATATATATAGTATGTATGTATTTTAATATTATTATGTATTTTTTAATATATATATATGTATATGTGTATATTTATGTAATATTAATAGTTGTTTTTAACATTATTATTATTTCTAATAGGCGTATACTATGTAAATATTTTTGTAGCACCCCAAACCCGGCCCAGAAGTTATGGCGGATCCGCATGCCACATCAAAGCGTAAAAAAATT
This sequence comes from Gossypium arboreum, assembly GCF_025698485.1. Taxonomy (NCBI): domain Eukaryota; kingdom Viridiplantae; phylum Streptophyta; class Magnoliopsida; order Malvales; family Malvaceae; genus Gossypium; species Gossypium arboreum. The sequence goes on from NC_069081.1 coordinate 9,329,143, forward strand.
TCCATTCTAAGTCTAGAAAATCGTACTTGATGTTCAAAAGATTAATTCATTAAGGGTTAAAGTGAAAGGAAGTGCACACCGTAGGAAACCGGAAAAGAGGTGGTGAGTCCATCGGATTGCTAAGTACCAAGCTCCTTGGGATCCAATCCTAGACATGCATACCGCCATTGCCACACCTTAACGTCATGGATATTTCTAGGAAACCGATTTGATTAAGTCATTTTTAGGAAAAGTGATTAATTTTGGAAAATACATTCATTGCGGAAGCTTGCTTGTTGTCGTGTTATTTTGAAATCAATTGTTGTTTTTGAAAACGCCCTAAAGCTATCCAATTTCAACAGATTAAAATAAATATTATCTATCTTAATAAAACATATAAAACCATCAAAATAAATAAGCGGCCTTATTACATTTAAAAGCCCAAAACCTCAAACGTAATTAAAAGGATGTCCATTCACGGTAGGAAATCAAACTTTCGAGCGGGTGGCCACTCAATTCCCTCACGACTCCAAGCCCACTATGGTTGGGGATTTCTGCGTGGATGAAAACAAAAGGGGTGAGTTTGGGAAACTCGGTGTGTAAGGAAAACCCATTCAAAGCCCAAGTCACTCAAGCCTATTGGGCCTAAGCCCATTCAGTAACAGTGGTCTGGGCGAGCCCTTTCAGATTACAATAAATTGGGCCTTAGCCCTTATTCAGATAACAATATGGCCCATAGGCCCATTTCAAAATACATGCAACATCATTAAACATATGCAAGCCCATTTGGGTAATGATGGTCTTGGGCGAGCCCTTTTGATTACAATAAAACTGGGCCTTAGCCCTTATTCAGATAATAAATGGCCCATAGGCCCATTTCAAAATACATGCAACATCAAGAAACATATGCAAGCCCATTTGGGAGACTACTCAACCCACCAACCACTACACTCCACCGTACCAGCCATACACTCCATGTGGGAATAGCTCAACCCACCCATTTAACACTCCACGATTCTTGACCTTTCTTTGCTCGATTAACGATAAATTGAGGCAAAGCCTCCAAGACGTGGACAAGCCACTTTCGATGCTTCCTCCGTCAATATCCCAATCCCATGCATCAGATAATAACAACATGGCATGCAGAAATAACAACAAATCAAACATGCATTTAGGTCAATTTAACCCTAGGGGTATTTGGTAATTTTGCACCTAGGGGTATAACGTAATTTTCCATACATAGGGTATTATAGTAATTTAGCTGCTTTTAGAGTTTTTCATGCATATTCCTACTTTCACGTACTAACGAAATCACTCTGAGGGTTCTTACGAATTGGGCCGTTGGCCCATCATTCCAATTTTGGCCCATTAAGCCCAAAATATCGAGGCACGTAAATCATGCACTTTGCGGTCAAACATTGCAGCTTACCAAAAACATTAATCGATTTACCTCACGAGCATTCGCTTTTCATAAATCTACAAAATACCGGTTTTCGGCATTTTGGCTTTTCGACTTTTGCCGATCTAGACTAAGAAAGAGGGTGTTAGTTACACACCTGTTTGCGACGATATGCTGACGAGATCCACACACGAACCGCCTACAATTGGATTACTAACACGTTAATCTAACTATTCAAATACAAACTACGTATTAACCCCTTATAATATTCGGCCAACCACACCTACAGATCATAGTGAGCTTATAAGAAATTAATAAGCAACTCATTAACAAATTTTTGTCAATGTTTACCACATAATCATAATTTCACTGCAAGCTGTCTTCCTGAGCAACAGTCACTAAATCATTTATAACTGGAGCTAAGAAACTCCAAATCAAGTGCCGTTAAATTTCCATGAAAATAGTCTCATATATCTTCTATCCATAAAATTTTCAGAATTTTTGGTTTAGCCAATCAATACCAGATTTTTCTTAAAATTTCCCATGTTTCACTGTTTGACTAATCTGACCACTCTTCATTACGAATCAAAGTTCTCATTGTACAGAATTCAAAATATGTTCTCGTTTATTCCATTTGAAACTAGACTCATTAAGCTTTAATTACATAATTTATTCAGCTTCTAATTCATCTCCCAAAATTTATGGTGATTTTCCAAAGTCACGTTACTGCTGCTGTCTCAAGCAGATTTATTACCAAATCACTCTTTCATACACCTATCTTGCATGCATGTTATTTAAACATGTATATCACCAATCAATCATCACATATCTATGATTTTTACTTAAGCATAATCTCCATTTCATCATTTCAAAGCACAACATGTTAGCCGATTTTTCCTTTAGCATCTAAGGCACATGCATGCTCATTTGTTTGGCTCAACCTCACATATCTTCCATTTTTCATCAAAAGAACATGAAACAACAACCATTTCCTTCATTTTAATTCATGACCAAATGCTCACAACACAACTAAAAATCAAAATATACTTCAAGAGTTAAGGTAGAATCAAGAAGAACTCATGAACCTCAAAATAGAAACAAGGTACCAAGAACTTACCTTCAATTTTCCTCCTCCTAATGACCGAATACTCAAGAGCTTTCTCCTCTCCTTTCTCTTCTCTAACTTTCAACTATGATCAACAAAGATGGACAAAACTTTGTTCTTTTCACCCCTTTTTCTTTTAATAAAACTTCATATTTCATCCATTTAATTATTTAATACAAAAGACATGAAATTCTTATCATGAAACATTTACCTAACCCATTATCATGGAACATTTACCTAACCTATTATCATGGAACATTTACCTAACCTATTATCAATTTGTATCAATTTGTACCATAAATTATGGATATCAAGTGCACATTTTGTCTACAACAACATGATGGCTGGCCACTTCATGTAAAATGGGAGGTTTGTCATGCAAATCCTCCTATTTTGCACTCCTATTTATTTGGCCACTTCAATTTAGCCTATAGCATTTTCAAATATTTTCACATAGGTCCTATTTCATAATTTCACTCCCTTTTTCTTATGGAACAAAAATTAACCAAATTACCGGGTTCTATCTTAAGCTTGGGCCTTCTAGAGGCCCACTAACATAATTAAACCTATGCCAACATTCACAGGATTCCTGAAAATTGGGGCGTTACAATTTTAGTACTATAATATATATACATGTTTTTATTATATATATTACGTATATGTATCTTTTTATTATTATATCTTTATATATGTCATGTATATATTTCTAATGCTATATTACATTTTTACATATTATCTTATGAATATATATTATTTTTAATAACTACATTATGCACGTATTTTTAACGCTATATTATATATATTTTAATACTATGTATATATTTTTATTCTTATTATTACTTATATATTTTAATAAATACATATATTTATATATCATTAGCATTGTTTATTATTATTATTATTATTATTATTATTATTATTATTATTATTATTATTATTATTATTATTATTCTTGCTTTCAATACATATTGTATATACTTTTAATCTAGTATTATATGTTTTATATATATGTTCATTACTATTTCATGTTTACATTATTACTATTATTATCATGTTTAGTATCATATGCATTATTTTTGTTTTATACTATTATTATCGCATATACATTGTTAATGTTTTATATATTATTTGCTTCCTATATTATTAACTTTTATTATTATTTGTTTGTTCGAATTTAGCCTATTTATTCATATCTTATTTCAACATCAATATAGTTTCCTTTTACTTTCTTTATCTAGAAATATTTTCATTCTTGTTTTTAACTAATTTCAATAAATAAGGCAACGCGCCGGTTTAATATTAAGCCATTGATTTTATCGCTATGTTGGGTGAATATCATCGGCTCATGTTAAAAACGGAACGCCCTTCTCAAAAGAAATTGAAATTTTAAAAATTCTCGTGTTTTGATCGGATCATGATTAAAATTTAAACTGAACTCGTATTTTAAAAAATTAAGACAACACATGTTTAATAAAGATACCAATTTTGGGCGTCGCGAGGGTGCTAATACCTTCCTCGTGCGTAACCGACTCCCGAACCCTATTTTTCTCTGGATTTTCGTGTAGACCCAAATTCGGCCTTCATTTTTGTTTAAGAATAAGTTTTCTTTTCTAAAAAAAATGATTTATCAAGTGTCCGATCACACCTAGAAAAAAGATCGGTGGCGACTCCTTTTCTCTTTAAAACCGAAATTCCATTTTCAAAATTTCAAATAATCGCCTCAATTAGTGACCCAAAGAAAAAATTTTTACGTCGCTACACAGATCTATACGAATGAATTTAACTCAATTTAATACAATTCATATTCGATTCAATCCAATACACATCTTTGGAAAAATTACTATTTTGCCCCTATACTTTTAATTAATTACAATTTAGTCCGTAGGCTCGGAAAATGAAATTCATACAATTTAATCCTTATTTCAACTCCAACTGATTTTTATAAATATCAATAGTAGCTCATATTTTTCACACAATTTAGAAGTTTTCCATAAAATTTTTATCTTTTCAATTTAGTCTTTAAATCATAATTTCATCAAAATTCTCTTTACAAAAGTTATTTATCTAACAACCTTTCATTTTCTACCATAAAAATTCAAAATTCAACTATACTCATCCATATAAAAACCCTAATACTTTAACAATTTTACAAATTAATCCCCGAGATAGCTAGATTAAACTATTATGATATCGGAAACATAAAAACCATTAAAAACAGGACAAGAATACTCACCTAATTAAGCAAAATAAGCTTGTCTATCTTCAAGCTTCCATATCTAGAGTTTCCATGTTTTATTTTAGGAAAGATGATGAAAATTTGTTTTATTTTATTTATTTATCATCATTTTATCATTTACTTTTCAAAATTAACCTTAATAATTTACTAAATTCCAATGATGAATAATCATCCTTATCTACTAACTCCTCTAAATGGTTTATTTGCCACATAAAAACCTCCAATTTTAAACTCCATAGCTATTTGATACCTTTAGCTACTAGAATTCAACTTTTGCACTTTATGCAATTTGGTCCTTTTTATCAAGCTAGACATGTAAACGGTAAAATTTCTTAACAAAATTTTCATACGATATTTCTATCATACTGTAGACCATAAAATAATATTAAAATAAATTTTCTTCAGAATTTGGATTTATGGTCCCTAGACCACTATTTCGATTTCACTGAAAACGAGCTGTTACATGTATTATGATGTATTATATGTGAGAAAATTGCTTATGCTATGGATGTATACACTGAATCAAGAGTTAATAATGTTGTTTAGGCTTATGATAAGCATTGGGGATGAAATGGAAAGTAAGTAAATAGAAAGATATAATCTTATAAAAGGGATTGATGATATATATTATGTCTTATGAAATCCTATCATGTTATGAACGGTCAATAAATATGTGACATTAATAAACTTACTTATTTGTGAGTTTATGATCATATCGATTTATGAATCTTATAGCATTGGCACTGATTTATGTTTATTCTATAAATTTTAATATTGAAATGGAATATTATGCTTAAAGTTTATATGAGCTAACTAAGCATTCATTGCTTACGTAGTTTTCTTTTACCCTATAGATTATCGGAAGTTCGATCGGGTTGAAAGCTAGTTGAAGATCCATCACACTATCTATCGATTTAATCGGTAGCTTTTTTAAGCTTTGGTCGAGGTTATAATGGTATGTATAAGTGTTCCGTGCTTGATGATATGACCACTATGTTTGGCTTGTAAATATGGTTTTATGATTGATGAAATTTTGGCATTTTTGGGCTTGATGGTTAATTTTGAAATGGTTTAGTGATGATATGTTTTGAATGGCCAAATTGGTATGTTTGTGTAACGCCCCAATTTTCGGGAATTCTGTGAATGTTGACAAAATTTCATGCTTTGATTTTGTCATTTGTGAGTGAAATTATGAAATAGGACCTATGTGAAAATGTTTGAAAATGCTATAGGCTAAATTGAAGTGGCCAAATAAATAGGAGTGCAAAATAGGAGGATTTGCATGACAAACCTCCCATTTTACATGAAGTGGCCAGCCATCATGTTGTTGTAGACAAAATGTACACTTGATATCCATAATTTATGGTACAAATTGATACAAATTGATAATAGGTTAGGTAAATGTTCCATGATAATGGGTTAGGTAAATGTTTCATGATAATAGGTTAGGTAAATGTTCCATGATAATGGGTTAGGTAAATGTTTCATGATAAGAATATCATGTCTTTTGTATTAAAGAATTAAATGGATGAAATATGAAGTTTTATTAAAAGAAAAGGGTGAAAAGAACAAAGTTTTGTCCATATTTGTTCATCATAGCTGAAAGTTAGAGAAGAGAAAGGAGAGGAGAAAGCTCTTGAGTATTCGGTCATTAGGAGGAGGAAAATTGAAGGTAAGTTCTTGGTACCTTGCTTCTATTTTGAGGTTCATGAGTTCTTCTTGATTCTACCTTAACTCTTGAAGTATATTTTGATTTTAGTTGTGTTGTGAGCATTTAGTCATGAATTAAAATGAAGGAAATGGTTGTTGTTTCATGTTCTTTTGATGAAAAATGGAAGATAGGTGAAGTTGAGCCAAACAAATGAACATGCATGTGCCTTAGATGCTAAAGGGAAAAATCAGCTAACATGTTGTGCTTTAAAATGATGAAATGGAGATTATACTTAAGTAAAATCATAGATATGTGATGATTGATTGGTGATATACATGTTTAAATAACATGCATGCAAGTTAGGTGTGAAAGAGTGATTTGGTAATAAATCTGCTTGGGACAGCAGCAGTAACGTGACTTTGGAAAATCACCATAAATTGTGGGAGATGAATTAGAAGCTGAATAAATTATGTAATTAAAGCTTAATGAGTCTAGTTTCAAATGGAATAAACGACAACATACTTTGAGTTCTGTACAATGAGAAATTTGATTTGTAATGAAGAGTGGTCAGATTAGTCAAACAGTAAAACATGGAAAACTTTGAGAAAAATCTGGTATTGATTGGCTAGACCAAAAATTCTGAAAATTTTATGGATAGAAGATATATGAGTCTATTTTTAGGGAAAATTAATGGAACTTGATTCTATTTTTAGGGAAAATTAACGGAACTTGATTTGGAGTTTCGTAGCTCCAGTTATAAATAATTTAGTGATTGTTGCTCGTGAAGACAGATTGCGTGAAATTATGATTATGTGGTAAACATTGACAAAAATTTGTTAATGAGTTGCTTATTGATTTCTTATAAGCTTACTATGATCTGTAGGTGTGGTTGACCGAATATTGTAAGGGGTTAATACGTAGTTCGATTTGAATAGTTAGATTAACGTGTTAGTAATCCAATTGTAGGCGCTTAGTGTGTGGATCTCACAAGATATCGTCGCAAATGTGTGTAACTAACACCTCTTTCTTAGTCTAGATCGGCAAAAGTCGAAAAGTCAAAATGCCGAAAACCTGTATTTTGTAGATTAGCGAAAAGCGAATGCTCGTGAGGTAAATCGATTAATGTTTTTAGTAAGTTACAATGTTTGACCGCAAAGTGCATGATTTCGTGCCTCAATATTTTTGGGCTTAATGGGCCAAAATTGGAATGATAGCCAACGGCCCAATTCGTAAGAACCCTCGATGCGTGATTCTCGTTAGTACGTGAAAAGTAAGAATATGCATGAAAACCCTAAAATAGATAAATTACTAAAATACCTTTAAAAGTGAAAATTTACGCTTTACCCTAGGAGATAAATAACCAAATACCCCTAGGGTTAAATTGACTTAAATGCATGTTTGATCGTTGTTATTTATCGCATGCCATGTTGTTATTATCTAATGCATGGGATTGGGATATTGACGGAGGAAGTACTGAAAGTGGCTTGTCCACGATCTTGGAGGCTTTGCCTCAATTTATCGTTAACTGAGCAGCAAGAATGCCGAATCTGTGGAGTGTTGGGTGGGTGGGTTGAGCTATTCCCACATGGAGTGTATGGCTGGTACGGGTGGAGTGCAAGTGGTCGGTGGGTTGAGTAGTCTCCCAAATGGGCTTGCATATGTTTACCGATGTTGCATGTATTTTGAAATGGGCCTATAGGCCATATTGTTATCTGAATAAGGGCTAAGGCCCGCTTATTGTAATCTGAAAAGGGCTCGTCCAAGACCATCATTACTGAATGGGCTTAGGCCCAATAGGCTTGAGCTGACTTGGACTTTGAATGGGTTTTCCTTACACATCGAGTTTCCCCAAACTCACCCTTTTATTTTCATCCACGCAGAAATCCCCAACCATAGTGGGCTTGGAGTCGTGAGGGAATTTGAGTGGCCACCCATTCGAAAGTTTGATTTTCTTGTGGTGAATCGGACATCCTTTTATTTACGTTTCAAGTTTTGGGGCTTTTAAATGTAATAAGGCCGCTTAATTATTTTTATGGTTTTAATATGTATTACTAAGATAGGTAATACTTATATTTAACTGTTGAAATTGGATAGCTTTAGTATGCGTTTTCAAAAACAACAGTTGATTTCAAAATAACACGACAACAAGCAAAGCTTCCGCAATGAAAGTATTTTCCAAAATTAATCACTTTTCCTAAAAATCGGTTTCCTAGAAATATCCATGACGTTAAGGTGTGGCAATGGCGGTATGCATGTCTAGGATTGGATCCGAAGGAGCTTGGTACTTAAGCGATCGATGGACTCACCACCTCTTTTTCGGTTTCCTACCGGTGCACACTTCCATTCACTTTAACCTTTAATGAATTAATCTTTTGAACATCAAGTACGATTTTCTGGACTTAGAATGGAAATTTTTTTTTACGTTTTTGATGTGGCATGCCGGATCCGGCCATAACTTCTAGGCCGGGTTTGGGGTGCTACAGTTTGTGTGTGATATTGGCATGTGATGTTGCTTTGAATTTGTGAAACTTATGTTATTTTGATGCCTTGATGGTTGGTGTGCTTTTGGCACTTTGATGCTTAATGGTTGGTGTTATATGATAAAATTGATGCATGATTTTATGCCTAAAGTGGTATGTGTTGGCATGTTTGCAAAGTAATCATTTAATCAAATATGTTTGGTTTAATTATGACCATTTGGACCTAAATTTGATATTTATATATATTGGATGGTGGAACCATTTGGTAATGGCTAGTTTTGTGTCATTTGTATGGTTTTGACACATAAGAGAAGTGGTCCAAATGGTAAAGTTATTTTGTTATGGTGTGAATCTAAATTGGTAAGGTTGGTATATGTCAAAAGTGGTATGTTTTAGTAAGACAAGTTAGTTGCTAAATGGTTAAATATGCACATGTTTAGGTATGTTTAAAGTATGTGTTCAAGGTGCCTTTATGGCACATTGCTTGAATAGAAATTGGTCATTTTATGTATAGTTGAACATGTTTCAATACATTGGTCATATGTGCAAATGGTTTATTTAGTTATGATTGAATTGAGTGAAAGAAATGGCTTGAATTTGGCTTATTTCTTATCCACACAGCCAGAGGCACGGGTGTGTGTCTCAGCCGTGTGAGTCACACGGCCTGGCTACATGGTCGTGTGACCCCTGTAGTGTGAATTTTTTCATCTTTTTTCATAAAGTTGTAAATGTTTCTGTTTAGTTCGGAATCGTTTCTAAAGTGTTTCTAAGGCCTCGAAGACTCGAATAAAAGATTATATGCATGTGTTTGAATGGAATATGATGTGATTCATGAAATGATTTGGAATGAATGTTTTGATGTTATGGTTTTACGGTAATGCTCTTTAACCCAATTTCGACTACGGATATGGGTTAAGGGTGTTACAGCCAGGGGCTAAATTTATCTTTATTCCTTAATTATTTAGGCTATGTTTGATAAAATGAAAAATTTAAGTGCTAAAAAACTATTGTTAGAAAAATAAGTACCAAAAAATTAAGTGTTGAATTTAAGTTATAAAATATATTTGGTATTTTATTTAAAATTAAATATTGAACATAATTAGATTGTTTGATAAAAATAATATAATCTTAATTGAAATGAAATAAAAAAAAAACCATTAAATTTGTTTTCTATTAAGTGATAAGTCTTTGTCTACTTATCATTTTCTGCAAAAAAAAATTATCCAGTAATTTTCTTTGTGAGTTATCAGTCATGTTTTAAAAAATAAGTTGTTGAAAATATTAATTTTTAGTTGATTGAATTTTTCTATACTTTATCAAACATGACCTAGTTTAGATAATATTTGATATATTTTGTTTTGAATGGAAAATCGCACTGATAATAAATATTAAAAAGAAGAAACAACTGTTTACAACTCTTGTTCGACACTTAAACCTGCCTTATCCCTATTGGCCAACAATGCCGATGCAATAAATAAAAAAATTCCTAAAAAAAAGAAAAGAAATGAAAACCAAACAGCCAAATCTAAAGAAACCAAAGCTAAACAAAAACTAGAGGGCAATTGAACAATTTCTTCTTCTTCCCTGAATCAATTCATCACCAGTGCAAGATCAAGCAATCTTAAATGCGCAATCTCCCTTTGCATGAACAATTAATAGTCCTGATTGCATTTTTCTGGCTGATCATAACTCATCAGAGCTTTCATAACATATTTCCCTTGATTTCACTCGAAACTTCCCTCATTTCCTTCCAATTGCAGTTGTCTTCTGTCCTCTGAGCCAACTCTTCCACTCTCGGTGAGGCCTTTTCAATATAGTATCTGGCCTATTCAAACCGCTTCCCTTTCTGAGCTAAACCATGGAAGGCTGCATTCACTTCTCGAGGTATATAACGAAACTCTATTTCTTCAAATGTCTCAGCTTTGTCTTTACTAGCTCTAATCACCATACCTATTACTGATTTATCCTCCTTAGTCGATTTTATCTTTCTGATTATCGTTAATGTATCCTCCTCTACCAAAATCCATCGAAAACCCAAGTCCTCGGCAAACTGTAAAGCTTGTAAGCATGCACGTGCTTTTTCCATTGCTGGATCCAATATGTGGTCAATCGGGTAAGTACATGCACCCATAATTAACCCTTCATAATTTCTAACAAGGATTCCTAGTACCGATTTCTTTGTGGTCTGTTGAAAGAGGCATCAAAATTCACTTTCATTATGTGTTGTTATGGTGGCCTCCATAATTTGTCCACATCCTTCTGCATATTTACTATGAAACTTTCCATGCCATTCGCTTCTGCTATATATGCTTAAATGAAAAATGACTCCATAAACATTTTGCCCTATATTCCCATGATACATTTTGTTACGATTATACCATACTGCCCAGAATGTTATTGCTATTGTCTTACATATTGTTATATTTGCCCTTGTAAACTCAATTGCTAACCACATTTTCTATTCTTGTTCATTATTGTTTGTGGAGAAAGCTACCCCCAGGCCCTACATAATCTGCCTTGTAAAAGAGCAATCGCGAAACACATTGTAGTAGCCAATTTTGGCCCAGGAAAATAAACACAAATAAAATAGCCCAAATTAAAATTTCATTTACAAACAAAGTTACCGACCTAATTACAGCCCAAAAAAATTAAAACCCTAAAAGCCCAACTAGCCCACTATCCTAAAATTTTTCAGCAACCAACCCTAGGTACCAAGACCTTCACCACGATACCCTCACCTTGACCACCACGCCCACGATGCCCTCACCTTGGTCACCACGCTCCACGCGTCGACACTCCTATACCCCGCAAACACAAACAACAAGAAACAAGAAGAACAACAGAGGCCAAGTAGCGGAAGAAACAAGAGCAAAAAGACAAAAATAGAAAATAAAAGTCTTGTAACTTGGCTTTAAAAGCCGAACTTGGTCATTGAAATTTCTTCTTCTTTTTTTAGAAAAGCTTTTTACACACACATCAAGAAAAATCAAGAAAACAAAATCAAGAAAGATTGATTTTAGTCTCTACTTGTTCGGTTTCTTTTTGTTCAATTTATATTTTTTATCTTTTATTTTCATTACAAATCTATTTTAAATAGAAAATCAATAAAAGAAAACAAAAGAGGAGAACCTTACCCGAACGCCTGTGGTCGGCCATCTAATTCTCCTCTCCACATCAAGTCGATTTCAAGAGAGAAAAGGGCCTTTCTTTCATATATCATTTTTTGAGGGGGGTTTTGAGGAGGCTCGGTTTTCAAACTCTTTAAACGGAGGTGAAAAACCCTCCTTTTCACATGCCTTCAACCACCGTCCATGGTGGCCTTAACGGCGGCGGCGATGATGGGTATGAAGCCCTAGCCAAAAAGAGAGAAATGGGGGAGAAAAGGGGAAGGAGAGAAAGCAAAAAGCTTTCTGTTTTCTTAAAAAAAAAAAAAGGGGCTGGAAACACAAAATAAAAAAGGGGGTTTTAAGTTTTTTATTTTAAAAAGAAGGCATGCACTTTAACCCGTTTATCAGGCCTAATATGTGCCTTTTAATTGAAAATGAGGGAATTGTGCATTAGGTCCTTCCCATTTGCGCAAACATTCAATCATGTCTCATTTATTTCATTTCTTTTTAATTTGGCTTTGACACTTATGTATATTAACATTTCGGTCCCATTTCTTTTTATTTTATTATTTTCGCCCTAAATTTCTGTCTAGAGTTCAAATTAGCCCCTTTTCGTCCTTTTCTTTTATATTTTATTTTATTATTTAACATTATGGTATTATAATTGTATTTTATTTTCTTGCATATTATTTACTATTATTATTATTATTACCTTCATTCCATTATTATTATTGCTATTGCTATTTTTTTTTGTTTATATTTTTATTATTATTATTATTATTATTATTATTATTATTATGATTATTATTCATTGTTATATTACTATTATTGTTATATTATCACTATTTTTCTTACTATTATTATTACTACAACTATTATTACTATGATTATATTTTCTTTTTATACCCATTTGCTTATTACCTCATTGATTTTATATCATTACTATTATAATAATTATTATCATTACTTTTCATCGTTATATATATATATTTTTTCTTTTCTCTGTTTTATTACTATTATTAATATCATTATTACTATTACTATTATTTTTATTTCTATTTTTATTTTTATTAACATATTTTTTACCATATTATTATTTCCTTTTTATACATATCATTATTGATATTAACATATACTATTATTATTAATGTACTATTATTTTCTATTTATTACTATTATATTTATTACTATTATTAATATATATTTTTTCTTTTCTTTAGTGCTATCACTATTATTATATTATTTGTCTTATTAATGTACTGTTACTATTTCCCACTTAGCTATTATTACTATTATTATTTTTACTATTATAATTATTATTAATCTTTTATTATTCTCTTACATTGCTTGTTTGTCTTACTCCTCTATTTCTGATCTCATCATTTTTATTATGCATTTATTTTTATTCTGTTATGTTCATTGATATCGAAATTCATATTTGTTTGCTCATTTTTCGCTATTCCACTTTACCACGAATTTATATTAATTACCCAACGAAAATAATTCTTTCATAAAGGCAATATTCGGTGTTCGAAATTCGGGGAAACGTGCCCTAACTTACTGGGTTTCGATTTTCCTCGTTCATCCTAATTAACCGAATATCCTTTTAAAAGAAGTTAAAATACATTAATTTTAAATAAAAGGCAAGCTTAGTCCCAAAGTTCGAGATGTCGTGTCCTAACTTACTGGACATGATATTTTATTACCTCGAGATGAGAGAGTCCTTAACATCCGTTTTAATTTATTCAATCATTTTTTTTTAAATTAGCATTAATACAAAGAGGGATCGTATTTTAAATTCTATCAAGTTTTCAAATTTTAGACACTAAGACACTAATTAATCAACTAGGTACCAATTTTGGGCGTATCGAGGGTGCTAACCCTTCCTCATGCGTAACCGACTCCCGAACTCGTTTTTTGATTTTCGTAGACCAAAAATTATCGTTTTAGTAAAGCTTAAATTTTATTAAAATGATTAATTTAAGGTGACCCGATCACACCTCATCAAAAAGGATTGGTGGCGACTCCCGTTTTAATTTTCACTTTCAAAACCAAAGTTGATCCCCGTTTAAAAAAAATGGCTACGATAGCTTGGCGACTCCGCTGGGGACTTTTATAAGAGAGTCAAGCCACAAGTTGATTAACTTTTGTCTTTTTTTCGAAAATTGAGAATTTGGGTTTTGATATACGATCTCTCCATTGCATTTCACCCGTTTTTCATACTGTTTTCATCATTTTATTCCTATTTTCTTTAATCGCTTCAAGTTTTTATGCATATATCCTCTCACATTGCATTGCATGACCGTTGTGGTCACACCTTTTAAGTGGGAGTGAGAAACTATTCCTTCGTGAGGTTTTCACCTTCGTGCAGGATAGCGGATCGGTTTCGGGATACATCTGTACCTATGTCTTCGTGAGATTTTCATCTCCGCATGGTCATAGGGAAATGTATTCTCCTGGACCGAACTCGATCTACATGAGCTTATAATGGGTGAAGATCGAGGAATCTGTTGGTTCGGGTACCCTTACTCTAGAACCAAGCCACATATAGAGAGACCTAAGAGCCCACCCTAGGTAGAGCCACTCCGAACCCCTAGTGGTCACCCGAATTGCTTTATTTGTTATTTATTTATCCTGCACTAACGTGTTTTATTTTTGTTTTGTTTGTGATTGCATTGCATTAAATCATCCTAGGAAGGAGGTGTTGATTCATATTTGATTGCTAAATAGAACAGTTTGTCATAAGAAAACGAATTTTTTGATAAAGTGGATTATAATACGGTTGTCTAAATATGGTCTAAGTGAACACATGAAAGAAGGCTGATAGTCCGTGAAGAAATACAAGACTTTGTTTCATTGCCTGAGGACAGAAACTGACAAAGATTATTCGAGAGCCGTCACGTCTTAACTTTCTTAAAGGAGCTGACAAGTATCACAGAAATAAGTGAACAACGAGTCACGGCCTGGATCAAGCAAAAAGGAGTTAATATAGACATCTCTTGGGGAATTTGCAAGACTCAACCATAAAATCCAGATGCGAATAGGAAGATATGTGTCTTCACTTGGAATATGAGAAAGGCCGTATATGTAGTCCGTTTTATGTAAAGGAATTTGTCTTCTAGAAAAGTTGTTCTAATGAAATTGAATTCAGAATCAATGTCTTCCTTTCTTTTGCATACATTTCATGCATTTGCATTGCATTGCATTATTTGTACTAGACTTTCCTTAAAAGAACCCTAATTAGGTAAAATTATTTCAGTTAATCTGGGAACCGATAAAAGTCAAGCAACTAGGCATCTTTACGGTACAAGGAAAAGGATAAAAGATATAGATCAAATATTGGAAAGACAGGAACAACTTCAAAAAGAGATGCAAGACCAGTTACAACTACAAATGCAAGAGCAACTGGCGAAGATCCAGTAAGATATAAGGGACCAAATGCTAGAGTCCCAAAGGAATACGATGAATCAGTTGTCCCAATTACTGGCTAAGGGGCTAGGAAAAGGAAAAAAACTCCATGATCAATGCTGGGGAGGACAATGAGGAGCCTTTATACCCTCCGGGTTTCACCCCGATAAACGATCAGACACGTCCGCAAGATGTACCTATTGCTATCAGATCACAACAACATCAGGTCAGTACCTCGGCACCCATGAACTTGCCGACGGGCTCAGGTTCCAATCCAAGGAACAATCCAACCAATCATGAAGTTCCTGATCTAGATGAAATGGAAGGAATAGAAAAAGCAAAGGTTGAACTGGCGAGACAAATCGAAGATCGATACAAGTGGTTGGAAGAAAAACTTAGAGTGATGGAGAATGTTGATTACCATCGCGGGATCGATGCCAAGGATCTGAGTTTGGTACCTGATCTAGTACTCCTGGCTAAAATTTAAGACTCTAGAGTTTGAAAAGTATAATGGGACTAGTTGTCCTGAAGCTCACATCACAATATTCTGTCGAAGGATGACGGGATATGTTAATAACGACCAATTATTAATTCATTGCTTCCAAGACAGTCTGATCGGGCCAACAACTAAATGGTACAATAAATTAAGTCTTGCTAAAATCAATTCATGGAAAGACTTAGCACGGGCTTTCATGAAGCAGTATGGCCACATGACTGACATGGCATCCGACAGAATTACACTACAGAATATGGAAAAGAAGCAAGGTGAGAGCTTTAGGCAATATGCCCAAAGATGGAGAGAGGTAGCGACGCAAGTCCAACCACCTCTTCTAGAGAAAGAAACTACATCGCTTTTCATCAACACTCTGAAAGCCCTGTTCATTACCCATATGTTGGGAAGCGCTACCCTGAGCTTCTCAGACATAGTAATGTCCGGCGAGATGATTGAAAATGCAATCAGAAGCGGGAAGATAGATGCAGGAGAAAGCGCTAAGAAGTCAACCCCAAATAGAAATGAAAATGAAGTGAATAATATGAGCAAAGGGTACCCCAAATTGGTCAACATAGGCCAGCCAAGGTAGGAATCCAACTCGAGGCCGAATACAGAAAGGTTCCGGTTTACACCAATCCCAATGTCATATAAGGAGTTGTATCAGAATCTCTTTGATGTACATGTAATGTCACCGTTCTACTCAGAACCAGTGCAACCTTCGTTCCCAAAATGGTATAATGAGAATGCTCAATGTGAGTACCACGCGGGAATAACGGGACACTCAATCGAAAACTGCACTACTTTTAAAAAGTTGCTCGAAAGGTTAATTGAAATGGGAGTTGTAAGGTTTGACGATTCCTCAGAACCAAATCGCTCTAACAATGCAGTAAATACGATTTGAAAGTGGGGGCAAGAGGGTTGCAATGCCTTGAACAAGTCAAAAGCCTAGAAGGAATATCAGGGAATCTGAATGACATATCCAAAGAGGGAACTGGAGAATAATAGTTTCCAAACCCTTGCGTACTTGGGGATGTTTTGAACAACGGGACTGTAGAAGAAATCTCTTTTATTTTTAGAGTTAATTTAGAGTAATATTCAAAACACGCTTTTTGTTTTAAGCCTAGAAGTAATTAGACCCTTTTTGTGAAATAGGCTTGTGTCCTAAGTCTTTATTTCAATAAAATTCATCTTTTTGAGCAAATATTCTTTGATTTCATATTGTACAAATAATCGTTATTAGATTCATTTGTTCTTTAGACTTTCTTTCAAATATTCATGTATACTTCATCCATGATCATACCATACAAATAATCATCCTTAGAATCATTTATTCTTTGGAATCTGCCTTCAGCGGGTCCCTAGATATCAATGATGTGAGTAACGCTGTCATTGACTCCAAGTCTCCTTTTGAGCAAAATATGGGCCTAAAGGGATCTCAACACTTTGAAGATGACAGGGACGTAGAATACTCTCTGATTTGTTAAGGATGGTAGAGTAAGATGAAAACAGATCCTCTCTTACAAAAAGTCAGTGGACAGTAGGCCTAGGACAAGAGAAAGAGGCAAACATCGGAGTCTGCATTACCACAAAGACAAAGCGAGACGTCATTGAATCATTTCCAAGAATGTAAATATTTTTTTTGCGCGACTGTATCAAGATACACCTGGCCACTAAGACGTGAGGATATCGCAAGGTTTTGAACGACATATACTAATGACATGTACGATGGCCGAGCTAATCATGAGATTTGGTTTCTGCCGATCCACCGTAGAAAGGGATTACATCAGTGCCATAAATGCCAAATAGAGACGAGATTCATGTGCTCCTTCATTTCTCCGTAGACTTTCTCTATGTGAGGGCATGGAGGTTATGGGCCGATCTCTTTGAAAGCTTTTAACCAATACCGATTCGCCTTTGGGGTCGTCGATTACTCCGCGGAAAGGGTAAAAGTTGTTTCATATGCCAATGTCACTAGGTCGACAGTCATCAAATTCGAAAAAAGAAAAGGGTGCCAAAAAAGAGTGCCAGAAAATCATGTCTAACACAACTGTACAATGTCAAAAGGTTGCAGTCTGTTCAAAGATTATGCGCTATATGGCAAAGGCAAAGGAAAAAAAAAAGAAAAAAAGAAAAGAAAAAGAAAAAGAAAAAGAGACCCAACAACAAATTAAAGATCATGGGGAAGATAACCGAGACTTGTAAAGATTGGCATAAGAAGTCACCATTTACCCTCTATGCTCATCGAACGTTGGCCAAGACCTTCACCAGGGTAGTGTATTTCATCAGTCTATGGGATAAAAATGATTTTAAAGAAGAGATTTCTTGTTTCTGAGTCTTGTCAGACCTGAAGGTGGATAAGGCAATTCCGATACGATCAGTTGAATTCGAAGAAAGGAGGTTGAAAGCCATCCGTCATGGTCTAATGAATGATGTGAGCTTACGATGAAGAGGTTCATCCTAGAGAGTTCCACGAGGGGAACTTGATAATGAAAAGATCCCTCCTATATAAAAGACTTCAGAGAACAAATGGATGTCGAACTGAGAAGAACTTTAAGTAGTAAAGAAGACCTGTTTTGGAGGGGCATCAATGTTGACCGAGAGGGATGGCAAAGATTTGCCCAAATCGGTGAATTTGGATTTCGTCAAGAAGTATTTCACCTAGAAAATGAGAGGTCAAGGCGAAAACCCGCAAAGAGCGCTTTGAGACCTTCAAAAAAAAAAAGAAAGAAAGAAAGAAAGAAAGAAAGAAAGAAAGAGAAGAAAAAGGAGAGGCCAAAGCAAAAACCCGCAAAGGGCGCTTTGAGACCAAAGGGGATTTAAGTTGAAAACCCAAAAAGGGCGACTCAAATTTGGATCCAAGTGGGGCATACAACAGTCTTGCTATACCTGAATTAACAATGAAGAAGTATGCTACGTCTTGGGGCATCAACAAAGTGCTTCGAATCTCCTAAACACGTATTGAGCTCAGAAAAGCCCTTAAGAAGTTGGTACAAGAGAAGCTCAAGCTGCGATATCTGGAGCACCTAGTTTTCCATTCTACCCATTTTGAATTTGCTAAATTTGATTAACTCATTCGTTTTGAGTTAATTTCCTTCTTATTGCATTTGCAATCTCTGATTAATTTATCCATTTCGAGCTATGCTCCTAATCAATTTCCTTCTTGTTTTGATCTTTTTCAGGCATTTTGCATTGAAATAATGATTAATGGACTAATAACACTTTCACAAAAGAAATTTTGCATATTACTCTGGAAGTTTATAACTAATACAAGAACCTGAAACATGACTATTGTTTAGAACTCACCAAGCCTAAGGGTTGGAAATATTGAAGAAAAGATGATTATCTCTTTGGACTCTTTATTGGTTGAACCAAAAGACAAGACATTTCATCAGTGATACAATCCCGGAAAAGAACAAGCAATGGGATTATTCTCGAGAAAATGAAAATGGTATTCTGTATTCATACAGATATTAGACATATACATTTGTTCATTACACCTAAGGAATGGTGTAATAGATCAAATTGATTGAAGATGACGCAAATCCTATACCTCTGAGTGGCAGCAGGATGGATAGAAGAAATCAAATGATTATTCCCCTGAAATGCAGCGGGAAGTACAAACTTTATGTCCTAGAAGCTACAGTGGAAGAAACTCTGAAATTACAACAGGGCAAGCTTGCTGAGCAAAATGTGATTGTTTCTTTGACTTTCCTGTCAAAAATACCAACCGAACAAGATGGCAGCGTAATACGTCAGTGATAATGTCCTGATGAGCAACGAATGATGATACCTTAAGCCTTTTTAAATGGATCATTTTCATTGTCATTCATAACACATCTAGTTAGGAGCATTTGATTCATTTCGATCATAGTATCCTAATTATTTGACATAAGCATCACATTTAGTTAGGAGCATTTGATTCATTTCAATCATTGCATCCTAATTATTTGGCATAAGCATAGATACATGAAACTGATTTTATAGATCATGTTCCTCAGAGGACAGTGCAGTGGAATCGGTGAATCCACAAGCCTTAACCCCCTAAGCAGTAGGGTAACAGGCTAAATTTACAGATCTTAAACCCCTAAGCAGTAGGGTAACAGACCGAATTGCAGATCTTATCTCCCTAAGCAGTAGTGGAGCAGATCGAAGACGAAGGGTCTTGACCCCCTAAGCAGTAGGGTAACAAGCCGAATTTACAGACCTTAAACCCCTAAGCAGTAGGGTAACAGGTTGAATTCACAGATCTTGTCACCCTAAGCAGTAGGGAAACAGATCAAAGATAAAGGGCCTTAACCCCCTAAGTAGTAGGGTAACAGGCTAAATTTACAAATCTTAACACCTTAAGCAGTAGGGAAACAGATCGAAGGTGATGGGCTTTAACCCCTTAAGCAGTAGGGTAACAAACTGAATTTACAGACCTTAAACCCCTAAGCAGTAGGGTAACAGGTTGAATTCACAGATCTTATAACCCTAAGCAGTAGGGAAACAGATCGAAGGCGATGAGCCTTAACCCCCTAAGTAGTAGGGTAACAGGCTAGAAATCAAATATCCTCTTCCTGAAATAACTTTCGAGCGGCTAAAAGCCACAGCAGATCTCCTTGAAGTTTCAGTGGAGTAGATTGAAAATCACATATATTATCTCTCTGAAGTTGCAGTAGAGTGGATCCAAACAAACCTTATCTCCCTGAAGTTGCAGCGGAGCAAGTTGAAATCACAAGTCTCATCTCCATAAAATTGTAGTGGAGCAGGCTGAAGATAATGGATCTTATTTCCCTAGAGTTGCAGCGGAACAGATCAAAGCTACGAATTACGAGTCCTACACCTCTGAAGTTGTAGTAGGGTCGGATCGAATTCTCTATATTGAGCAGATGAAAGTTACAAGTCTGTACCCCTGAAGATGCAGTGGGATGGAACGAGGCTTTTAGAAGAACAGAAGTACCAAGAAGCCAAGACTCAGAGGGACTGGGCAAAATTGGCACCTTTAAAGTCTTCGCTCCATTCTCGTTACACGAGAACGAGCAAAGAGGGGCAGCTATAGTAGCCAATTTTGGCCCAGACAAATAAACACAAATAAAATAGCCCAAATTAAAAGTCCATTTACAAACAAAGTTACCAACCCAATTACAGCCCAAAAAAATTAAAACCCTAAAAGCCCAACTAGCCCACTATCCTAAAATTTTTCAGCAACCAACCCTAGGTACCAAGACCTTCAGCCGTCACATACCCCTCAGCCTTGGTCACCACGCTCCACGCGTCGACACTCCTATACCTCCGCAAACACAAACAACAAGAAACAAAGAAGAACAACAGAGGCCAAGTAGCGGAAGAAACAAGAGCAAAAAGACAAAAATAGAAAATAAAAGTCTTGTAACTTGGCTTTAAAAGCCGAACACAGTCATTGAAATTTCTTCTTCTTTTTTAGAAAAGCTTTTTACACACACATCAAGAAAAATCAAGAAAAGAAAATCAAGAAATGTTGATTTTAGTCTTTACTTGTTCGGTTTCTTTTTGTTCAATTTATATTTTTTTTATCTTTATATTTTCATTACAAATCTATTTTAAATAGAAAAATCAATAAAAAGAAAACAAAAAGAGGAGAACCTTACCCGAACGCACTGTGGTCAGCCATCGGAATTCTCCTCTCCGTCGCTGAAGTCGATTTCAAGAGACAAAAAAGGGGACCTTTCTTTCATATATCATTTTCTTGAGGGGGGTTTTGAGGAGGCTCGGTTTTCAAACTCTTTAAGCGGAGGTGAAAAACCCTCCTTTTCACTTGCCTTCAACCACCGTCCATGGTGGCCTTAACGGCGGCGGCGATGATGGGTATGAAGCCCTAGCCAAAAAAAGAGAAATGGGGGAAAAAAGGGGAAGGAGAGAAAACAAAAAGCTTTCTGTTTTCTTAAAAAAAAAAAGGGGGCTGGAAACATAAAAAAAAAAAAAGGGGGTTTTAAGTTTTTTTTTTTAAAAAGAAGACCTGCACTTTAACCCGTTTATCAGGCCTAATATGTGCCTTTTAATTGAAAATGGGGGAATTGTGCATTAGGTTCTTCCCATTTGCGCAAACATTCAATCATGCCTCATTTATTTCATTTCTTTTTAATTTGGCTTTGACACTTATGTATATTAGCATTTCGGTCCCATTTCTTTTTATTTTATTATTTTCGCCCCAAATTTCTGTCTAGAGTTCAAATTAGCCCCATTTCGTCCTTTTCTTTTATATTTTATTTTATTATTTAACATTATAGTATTATAATTGTATTTTATTTTCTTGCATATTATTTACTATTATTATTATTACCTCCATTCCATTATTATTATTGCTATTGCTATTTTTTTGTTGTTTATATTTTTATTTATATTATTATTAGTATCATTATTATTATTATTATTATTATCTCCATTTCTATTATTATTATTATTATTCTCTTGTTATATTACTATTATTGTTACATTATCACTATTTTTCTTACTATTATTATTACTACAACTATTATTACTATGATTATATTTTCTTTTTATACCCATTTGCTTATTACCTCATTGATTTTATATCATTACTATTATAATAATTATTATCATTACTATTATTATATTATTTGGCTTATTAATTTACTGTTACTATTTCCCACTTAGCTATTATTACTATTATTATTTTTACTATTATAATTATTATTAATCTTTTATTATTCTCTTACATTGCTTGTTTGTTTTACTCCTCTATTTCTGATCTCATCATTCTTATTATGCATTTATTTTTATTCTATTATGTTCATTGATATCGAAATTCATATTTGTTTGTTCATTTTTCGCTATTCCACTTTACCACGAATTTATATTAATTACCCAACGAAAATAATTCTTTCATAAAGACAATATTCGATGTTCGAAATTCGGGGAAACATGCCCTAACTTACTAGGTTTCGATTTTCGTCGTTCACCCTAATTAACCGAATATCCTTTTAAAAGAAGTTAAAATACATTAATTTTAAATAAAAGGCAAGCTCAGTCCCAAAGTTCGAGATGTCGTGTCCTAACTTACTGGACATGATATTTTATTACCTCAAGATGAGAGAGTCCTTAACATCTGTTTTAATTTATTCAATCATTTTTTTTAAATTAGCATTAATACAAAGAGGGATCGTATTTTAAATTCTATCAAGTTTTCAAATTTTCGACACTAAGACACTAATTAATCAACTAGGTACCAATTTTGGGCGTATCGAGGGTGCTAACCCTTCCTCATGCGTAACCGACTCCCGAACTCGTTTTTTGATTTTCGTAGACCAAAAATTATCGTTTTAGTAAAGCTTAAATTTTATTAAAATGATTAATTTAAGGTGACCCGATCACACCTCATCAAAAAGGATTGGTGGCGACTCCCGTTTTAATTTTCACTTTCAAAACCAAAGTCGATCCCTGTTTAAAAAAAAATGGTTACGACACACATGCTTGACTATTTCTTCCCTTAGTTCACAAATAAGACATTGGCTCACCTTTACAATCCTTCTGTTTTGTAATACCTTTAAAATAGGCATGTAACTATTTGCTATTCTCCACAATGTAATTTTTATTTTGGTAACATATAAATTCCAAAGCTTAGTGTAGAAAGATTTGGGAAGTGTATTTTGCAATGCTCTATCATAATTTAGAATGTCTGTATCCTCAGCCATAATCCACTTATACCCACTTTTCACTGTATATACCCCACTATTGTCACCTTGCCATACTTGTTCATATACTTGTACACTATTGGATAACGAAATTACCAAGATCGTCTGCACATCATCTTTTTCAAACTGACTACGAACTATGTCTACTTTCCAGATACTCTCACTTGCATTGATTAGATATGATATTTTGTATAACCAGTATTAATTATTTTCACTTGTACCCTCCCTTGGCCAAGTCTTGGAAACCAAACATCATTCCGGATGTTAATTTCAGTTCAATCCCTACTCCAGCAACATCCGTGAGCTTTAAGTACTCCTCTAGGTAAAAGAAGGGTAAAAACCCAAATTAGCCGTCATGAAGTCCCCATTTGGATAATACTTTTCTTTCATCACTCTTGCTAACAAACTGTTTGGATTCGTGATTAACCTCTAACCCTGTTTTGCTAATAAAGCCATAATAAATTTGGCTAAATCCCTAAATCCCAATCCACCATGCATCTTTGGCCTACATACTAGTTTTGATTGACACTAATGAATCTCTTTATTGGTATTAACATTACACCACCAAAATTTGCAAATTAAGTTCTCAAACTCACGATATATATAACTTGGTAATAAAAAACCAATGCATTGCATAGATCGGTATTGCCTGCAAAATGGACTTAATAAACACTTCTTTCCTTCAGTCGAGAGTTGTCTTGTACTCCAAGCCTCCATTCTCCTAATCAATTTCTCTTTAAGCCCTACAAAAGCATTTCTCTTCTGACATCCCACCATAGTTGGCAACCTAAGATATTTTTCTAAGGTTGTTAGAAATCCTTACTCCAAGTAGCCTACCAATTTGATCTCGCATCTCAACCAACATATTTCCATTAAAATAAATAGGGGACTTATCAAAATTAACAAGTTGGACTAGCACCATTTCATACTCTTTCACAATCCTCTTAATTGCATTTACCCCTTCTTCATTTGCGTTGGCAAACATTATATTTTCATCTGCAAAAAATAAGTGTGTTACCTCTAATTTGCTTCATCCCACCTTTGCCCCTAAACAAACCATCATTCTTTGCTAGATTAAGAATAGGTATGGGCTTAACGAATCTTTTTATCTCAACCTCTTAGAAGGTTGAAACACCTCTTCTTGAACCCTATTGGGCACCACAAAATAAGAAACCAATGTAACACACCTCATTACCAAATTAATTCGCTCCATACAAAATCCCATTTGTGTCATTATTCTCTCTAGAAAAACTCATTTCACTCGATCATAAGCCTTAATCATGTCTGAATTTAGAGCAAAAGACCCTTTAGATTCCATATGCAATCAAAATATTATTTTTATTTTTTCTTCCCAACACAAAAGCACATTAGACTTCACCAATACAAACGTCTAACACACGTCAAAATCTATTGACCACCATTTTAGAGATTAACTTATATAGAACGTTATAAAGACTAATTGGGTGAAATTAAGTCATATTAGATGGCATATTACCTTTGGTATAAGAAGAATATTCGTATGATTAATCTTACCCAAATCTTCTCTATTATTCAAAACATCAATGCAAAATTTTGAAATATCCCTTTCAATGATACGCTAATACTTTTGATAAAAAAGAACCAAAAAAACATTCTCACCTGAAGCTTTCAATAGAGCCATACACTTAATTGCATTCAAGACTTCCTTAGCCTTGAACTCTACTATTAGATATTTATTCATGCTTTCCATAACACATTGTCGGACCCTCGTTAAAATGTGATCACAGTCCTATACCTCACTAGCCGTAAACAAATTCTTAAAGTAAGAGGTTGCCACTCCCATCACCCTCTTTTCATCTTTAACCCATTCTCCATTCCTATTGTACAAACCTTTGATAGTATTCCTCTTTTTTTTTTATAAGAAGAAAAGCTATAAAAATAAGAGGTATTTTGATCCCCAAACCGAAGCCAATTCACTCTAGCTCATTGTTCCCAAAAAGCCTCCTCCTTATCAGCTTCCATATTTAGTGCTAGCTTGATCTTAGTCAACTTTCCCAGCGCTTCTTCATCATATTTTCATTATTAAGTTCAATTAACCGATCATTCAACATGGACGTCGAACGTTTCTTATTCATTTTATTCATTTTCGCTCACCCACCAATTGCGGACCCAAGGTTGTCCAACTTCAACGGAACCTCCACACTACTTGTCTCCTACACCCTCTTTACTTCTTCCTAAAAATCTTCCTTCAAAACCCAATTTGCGTTAAACCAAAATTGAGGTTGCTTTGTCACCTACCTATTTTTTCTCATGTCATCGGTATCTACCACTATCTGGCAATGATCCAATATGGAGTGAGTAAGATGTTTAACGTAATAACTAGGAAAGATACTCTACCATTCTGGATTAGTCACTCCCTAATCCAACCTTTCCCTATATTATTCTTTATAAAACGACCTCTCTCCCATTTAAACCACTGACCAGAAAGACCCAAATCAACAAGCTAACAATCCTTTAATACCATCCGAAAAGCCAACATATTATTCTCATTTCAAACATGTCACCATCTATTCTCAAAAGAGAATATTATCTCACTAAAATCCCCTATAACTAACCACGACAATGAGTTATTACCATTTAACAGACGAATCAAATTCTACGACTCCTTTCGACACCTTTCATCGGATGCACCATAAAAACCATTCAGTCTCCTCAGAATCATCCCCTCACCCTCACATGTTTCTACATCAATGTGTGACTTCGAGTAGCTCATTAGTTGAACACTATAGTCCTTTGTCCAACCTAATGACAAACCTCCTCATGATCTGATGGCTTCAACCTTAATCCCATTCATAAACCTACATTTCTTTCTAAACCTTTCCATTCTCTTTGCACTTAACTTTGTCTCTATAAGAAACAAGAGATGGGGCTTGATATGTCTCAGCTTGTTTTTTAGATGATTAACTGCCCATGGCTGCCGTAACCCACGAACATTCTAATTGATGGTGTTTATTGTACTCGACCGATTTGCTTAACAACGATCGTCGATATCTCAGAAGGAATTCCCAAATTCGTTGATTCAATATTACTAGAAACAACAAGATTTACTTAATTTATTTTTTGCCTTTTCTTGCTGTCAACTATTTCAATTGGACTATCCTCCATATCCGAGCCCAAGTCCATCTGCCCATCTCTATCTAACCTAGATGTTGACCCAGACTTTTTAGCATATCTAAAACACTCATTGTCAAATTGCAGCTATTCCCCAACTTTTGTATTCGGATAAAGTCCACTTTTCTCGCCCCTTATCTGATAAGACCAATGTGTTTGGATATCTCCAAATTTCTTCCCTTCTTTATCAACATTCACTTCTACTCCTGTCGGAACATTTCCATGGCTATTGCCCCTCAACCACTTACTAACCTTTGACGAGGCCTTCCTAGGCATTGCCCTTAATGAAATATCCCAACTGAGATCCACCTCTTGTGATTTTAATGTTAATCTAACCAAGCAAAAACCTTCACCATGCCCCAACTTCTCACATAGAAAACAAGATAGTGGTAGTTTTTCATTTGAAAAACTCTTTCTCTTATCTTTGTGTCTCACTTGAGTTCCATAGAATATTTCGTCCATAAATTTAATCACTTATGGTTCTCGATCTATTGGATGAACCGCTTCTAATCTCATCACTATCAACAAATTCCAATTTAAAATAATTGGAAGAGTGTAACTTATTTAAAACAACTATCCCATAAAACAAAGGAAAAACAACTATTCCATAAAGGAAGAACATCATAAACACTAGACAAATTTACACTTTAAGCCAATACAATTTATGTTATTTAATTATATTAAAAACACTACAACTTTCTTTTATCTGCTCATAAAAATCATCACACGCAAAAGATATAGTATTTATTATATGTTTTATCTTCACGTGCAAGTCATGTGTTTTGAACTAGTTGCTAAAACAAGGTATCAATGGTGAATCTGGACGTAGATTTCTATACAACTTGACGAATTTAGAATTGCCAAAAAATGTTCCAGAATCTATTAAGCATCAATAGGATGGCATAAATAATAATATGTTATTATTTAAAATATCTGACATGTACTACTATACGGAACCAATCATCATCAAAGTCAAAACTAAATAGGTTAAATTTTAAGTATTTTGATAAATTTTAAGATTTAGGCCTTCTACCTAAAAAGCTAGAAATTAAGTTCTTCAATTATTTTGATTTAAAATTTTCAGTTCAATCATTAAAATCACAAGTATTTTCAGTCAAAAATTTTCAATTTAACATATTAATTAAGTTATCTTCATGTGACGTGTCATATGATTGATGACAAATAAATATGTTAAGTCAACAAAATCTAATAAAAGCCACCAACGATTAGATTAAGATTTTTTTAAATTGAAAAATAAGAAGATTAGATTTTTTTTACTCAAATTTTATAAAAGTACAAGGAGTAATAGCATATTTTAAGGAATGAAATATGTCAAATTAGGGACTTGAGTGGCCTTTCTCTCATCTGCAGACGGTGGTTGGGTTTTGACTTATATATGTACACATATTTAAAAAGTAAATAGCGCGTGTGGAAGATTGAATAGGAAGACCAAACATTTGATATATTCTATACAAAGTACTAAGGACAGGAACTTATATGATATAATATTATAATTTATAGTGATAGGAAAATTAATATAAAGCAAAGTTGGTTTTAAGTAACTAACAAAAATTATAAAATAAAAGGAAAACAAGGCAAAGTTTGGGGGAAGTAAGATGCAAGGAAATTGATCTTTTATTTCAACTAACTGTTTACTGATTCAAAGTTTGATATACCATTTGGTAAACAATTATTAATGTCGTTTTTTGAGTGGCTTGTTAGGTATGCTGAGACTGCTATAAAAACCGGTCTAATTGCGGCTACTTCCTCATTATCGAATTATCAGCCCCTTGAAAGGTTAATGTACGGTACGTACCGTTTGGAAACATGAAGGTAAGTCGCAAAACGTGCAGCATGCAGGGGCAATCATGATATTTGTAATAAAGTTGATTTAATGGTTAATTTGTTGTGCAGCAAAAGATAGTTATTAAGATACAAACGAGGGGAGGACCCAAAGCGTGTCTTTTGGGGTGCATTTGGAGGAAGCTTGGTGATGAGGGAGAGGGGTTTCAGACCAAAGTAATGAAGAAAGTAGCTGAAACACATGGTTCTTTTTCTGATATTAAACTATCTACTATTTTTAAACTATGCATGTTCGTTTGTTGATGTTAATGTGCATGTATGTGTGTATAAATAGGTGTGATATCAGTGGGTATAGAAGGAGATGACAAAGATAAATTAGTGGTGACTGGAGATGGAATTGATTCAGCTAAGCTGATCCAGTGTTTGAGAAAGATTGGTGAGGCCAATATACAGAGTTTGGAGGCAATAAAAGAAAAAGACAACAAAGATACACCAATTGAATGTACTTCAGCCTACTGCTACCCACCTGGGTATCCATATCCATTGTATATATGTTACTAACTCACCATGTTTGATTATAGTTTATCATCTTCCCAAGCACTATCATTTACCCCTTTTCTTTGCTTCCCTATATATGTCACAAGCAATATAAAAATATATTTATAAAACTTTTATATGGTGATGTGTTACAAATTCAAATTCTATTATAGTATTATTTTATTAAAAATATGAATATACTCATATTAAATTTTATTAAACTCATTTTTAAATTAAGTTGATATATTCATCACATCTATTTAATTAAAAGTTTAATATATAGTTTATATATATTCAGTTGTAAAAAATTCAAAATAATATCATAAGATATAAATAATTAATTTTGATATTTTTAGATAGGAATCTAATATTCTTATGTATGACAACAATCAATTCCATCTATGGTTAAACTCTACGATGGATTTTGACCACCTTATATAACTAAAAACAATACAAAAGTAATTTAATAATTTTAAATTGTATTAGAAATTCTATCACACACGAAGATGCGTGTGGAAATCAAATATTTAAAATACATATGCTTATTTAAAAGTAGCATACAATAATTAATGAAATGTATGGTTCAAACTAATTAATCATAATAACACATGAAATATTTACGATATTAAAATTAAAAAATTAGATTAAATTATGAGACAAACGAAATTTAAACACATAAATATATTAAATACTACTAAATGCACTACATTTGTTTATCATGGTTTTGTCATCAATTATGAGTTAGTGTCGAATTGAATTGTGACACTAACTCAATAAACAACATTGTTAACATATACAAATTATAGAGATAATAAATTATATATATTAAAAAATGTAAAAAATATTTAGTGCATGTTCAAATCGTACAATATGTATATTTTAATTAGTTTTTTATTAAAATCGTAATTTTTGATTGAATTGATGATCCGATTGAATGTTACACTAACTCAATAAGGATTTTGATAAATATTCTAGATGTTGAAGATTAAAAAAAATTAAGGTAAATTGAATAAAAATATATCCATTCATTGTAACCGGCCACTATTTTCTCAACATGATTTTTAACTAATTTTTCTATTTTGAAATATAATATACATTATAAAAAATATTAACACATAAAATTCATAACAATTTTACAAAAGAAAAAAAATAGTTTGAAAAATAAATTAATTTCTTTAACTTTATATGAAACAAAGTTTCTAAAATAAAAGTAGTATTTCGCTTATATTTTTAAGGCTTAATATACAATTTGATATATAAGTTTGACATTTTTTTAATGTAATACTTGTGTTATTTTCTGAGTTTACTTTTTCAAATACGTCATATAGATGAGATTTAATTTGATTATTTAAAGAATACATAATATCTAAAGAATACAACTTTTATGTAATCAAATCATTCAATAAGAAGAGAAATTTATTTTGATTTTCTATTTATACTTATAGATAGAGCACAACCTGACTTTGATACTAATTGTTGGAAAAACAGGTTTGAAAAATGTAGTGAAAAATAAATTTAGGGAAAAACCAAAGTTCAAAAAAAATAATCCAAAACAATAACTTGGTTATGATATCTAAAGTAATAAACAGTTAATCAAAATTGTATCTTTTCGATTTGTCTAGGATGAACGTTTCGACCAAATAGTTTTCTCCGCTATTTTCAAGCTCACGTCTGCTAAGTGTAGGATCGCTTCGAATCAGAAACATTTTCACAAAAATTACCAGTGGGGTAAACTCACAATTTCTCTAAACTTTTGAGCTAAGTTGTAAATAAGAAAAATATCTTTAAAAATTTTCTAAAATAATTTCTTCAAAGCATTTTCTTTTTATGGCTTTCTCTTGATTTCAAGTGTGTGTAAATAATGACTCAATGCTCTCTTTATGTAAAGAGAGTTTAGAGAGTTTAATTATAATTAAATTTAATCACTTTAATATTAAATTAATAGAATATTTATCTACAAGATAAACATTAAATTAAATTTAATATTAAGATAATCACTTTAATATTAAATTAATAAAATATTATTAAGATAAGTATTAAATTAAACTCAATATTAAATCTATTAAAATAATATTATTTTTGGAATAGTTAATTTGAAATTAATTCTTTGGTAGAGTCCCAACAAGTATGTAATTCTTCCGCTACTCAATTATTGAAGACTCACTGCCACCGACTATTTTTCGGCCACTAGAATGCCACCGTCGCAGTTGCCGGCACCCTGAGCTGGTTCAGTTTCTATCAATTTGGTCTAAGCCAGTGACAGCCCAACCAGTCCGGTCCAGCCAACAGTTGGACCGTCGGCCCGATTTCACATACCAAACCTGGTTTGACCAATTCTTGGGTCTTGGTCTCGATTTTAGGCTCCCGAACTCAATTTATGAACTCTAATCCAATTTTCAAGTACAATTGCCCATTGG
Organism: Gossypium arboreum; assembly: GCF_025698485.1. Classification (NCBI taxonomy): domain Eukaryota; kingdom Viridiplantae; phylum Streptophyta; class Magnoliopsida; order Malvales; family Malvaceae; genus Gossypium; species Gossypium arboreum. The sequence goes on from NC_069081.1 coordinate 9,360,581, forward strand.
GCCAATTGTTTGACTTGAAAATTAATTTTCAAAAATATCATATTAATTTTAATTAATTTGATTAATTTAATTTTACTTAATCAAAATTAATTTTCTCAAAAATTACTTAGATTTTCCAAATTAATTTTTCAAGAAAATTCTTTAATCAAATTCTCTAGTTGAACAATTCTTACGACTGCCCAATTTAATTCCATATCGAATAAATCGACTTAATTAAATTATTTCTAAAGTCATAGAATTTTCTTCTGATTAAAATGTAATTCGATTGAGCTTTTGTTGAGTTAGTGAAGGGATCAATCTGACATATACAATTAGGCTCTAGTAATTGCAATTATGTCCAGAATCATAATTTGCATTTACTTAATTATGGAGTTACTCCACAAAAATTACCATAATTGAAAACTCCTTATTGTATACTCTTTACAAAAGAAATTCATCCAACTACTTTGTCTAATGACCTCGTCATGTGTGTGTTACCCTTATATGGTATCCTTGATTCCTTTGAGTTAAATCTGTTCACTCAATATAATCCTATTTTATCTCATTGTCACCATTGTACCGTTTTAATGGTTAATATGATCACTATCAACTAATGATCGTGATAAATTGCTCGTTCGAGAACAAGAAACCCATGGCCACGTTTCATATTTATCTTTAACATTCCAAACCCGGCCCAGACGTTATGACCGGATCCGACATGCCACATCGAAGCGTTCAAAACATTTTATATTGTTGATCCAGTAAAACTTACATAGTGTTTTAAAAGATAATTTCATTATAGGTTAAAGTGAATAGAAGTCATGCACCGTAGGAAACCGGAAAAGAGGTGGTGAGTCCATCGGATGCTAAGTACCAAGCTCCTTCGGATCCAATCCTAGACATGCATACCGCCATTGCCACACCTTAACGTCATGGATATTTCTAGGAAACCAATTTGATTAAGTCATTTTTAGGAAAAGTGATTAATTTTGGAAAATACTTTCATTGCGGAAGCTTTGCTTGTTGTCGTGTTATTTTGAAATCAATTGTTGTTTTTGAAAACGCTACCTAAAGCTATCCAATTTCAACAGTTAAAATAAGTAATACCTATCTTAGTAATACATATTAAAACCATAAAAATAATTAAGCGACCTTATTACATTTAAAAAACCCAAAACTTCAAACGTAAATAAAAGGATGTCCAGTTCACCGTAAGAAAATCAAACTTTCGAACGGGTGGCCACTCAAGAATTCCCTCACGACTCCAAGCCCACTATGGTTGGGGATTACTGCGTGGATGAAAATAAAAGGGTGAGTTTGGGGAAACTCAGTGTAAATTAACCCAACCATACCCTATATCAGCTCAAACCACGAAATAGAATAAGTTGGCCTTAGCCTGAATAGAATTCGAATAAAGCCCATAGGCCCATAATGTAACGTAATGTATTACATGTTTATGCGTAAACCCAACCTGATTCATCCATAACACCCCCGTACCAGCCTTACACCATGTGGGGAGACTACTCGACCCACCCAACCGCTACACACCACAGAAATCGCAGCGAGGCTGCCAGATATTGTGACGAAGTCACCAGATACAGATATTGTGGCAGAGCCACTAGAACCGATATATGTGGCAGAGCCACCAGATCAGATAATTGTGGCATAGCCACCAGGATAGATATATGTGGCAGAGCCACCAGATTAGATAAATTGTGGCATAGCCACCAGTACGCTTCCTCCATAGTATAACCCAAGTCCCCATGCAATGATATATAATCATGGCATACATCATACGTAATCGATCGTCATGCTTTTCACCAAAAGTAACCCCAGGGGTATAATGGTAATTTTGCATACATAGGGGTATTCAAGTAATTTAACTATTCTTAAGGTTTTCATACATAACATAGTCATTTACGTACGATTAGAAACACTTACCGCGTTTTCTTACCAATTTGGGCCCGTTGGCCCATTAAGCCCAAAAATATCAAAATGCACAGAATCGCGCACTCAGTAGTCTTATCACTTTAATTTACCATATATATCAAACTATTAATCTCATGAGCATTCACACACTCGCAAGATCTCAAAATACCGGCTTTTCGGCATTTCGGCTTTTCGGCTTGTGCCGATCTAGTCTATAAGAGGGTGTTAGTTACACACCTGTTTGCGATAATATGCTGACGAGATCCACACACGAACCACCTACAATTGGATTACTAACACGTTAATCTAACTATTCAAATATGAACTACGTATTAACCCCTTACAATATTAGGCCAACCACACCTACAGATCAGAGTAAGCTTATAAGAAATCAATAAGCAACTCATTAACAAATTTTTGTCAGTGTTTACCACATAATCATAATTTCACTGCAAGCTGTCTTCCTGAGCAACAGTCACTAAATCATTTATAACTGGAGCTACGAAACTCCAAATCAAGTGCCGTTAAATTTCCCTAAAAATAGACTCATATATCTTCTATCCATAAAATTTTCAAAATTTTTGGTTTACCCAATCAATACCAGATTTTTCTCAAAGTTTCCCATGTTTCACTGTTTGACTAATCTGACCACTCTTCATTACAAATCAAATTTCTCATTGTAAAGAATTCAAAATATGTTCTTGTTTATTTCATTTGAAACTAGACTCAATAAGCTTTAATTATATAATTTATTCAGCTTCTAATTCATCTCCCACAATTTATGGTGATTTTCCAAAGTCACGATACTGCTGCTGTCCCAAGCAGATTTATTACCAAATCACTCTTTCACACATACCTTGCATGCATGTTATTTAAACATGTATATCACCAATCAATCATCACATATCTATGATTTTATTTAAGTATAATCTCCATTTCATCATTTTAAAGCACAACATGTTAGCTGATTTTTCCCTTTAGCATCTAAGGCACATGCATGCTCATTTGTTTGGCTCAACTTCACCTATCTTCCATTTTTCATCAAAAGAACATGAAACAACAACCATTTCCTTCATTTTAATTCATGACTAAATGCTCACAACACAACTAAAAACCAAAATATACTTCAAGAGTTAAGGTAGAATCAAGAAGAACTCATGAACCTCAAAATAGAAGCAAGGTACCAAGAACTTACCTTCAATTTTCCTCCTCCTAGTGACCGAATACTCAAGAGCTTTCTCCTCTCCTTTCTCTTCTCTAACTTTCGGCTATGATGAACAAAGATGGACAAAACTTTGTTCTTTTTATCCTTTTGTTATTTTATTACCCAACATTTTATGACACAAAATAACCTATATTATTTGTGCCATACCTATGCAATAATGTCAATAAAAAAAATGCCCATAATGCTTATCATGCCCATCATGGAACATTTACCTAACCCATTATCAATTTTTTTATCAATTTGTACCATAAATTATGGATATCAAGTGCACATATTGTCTTCAACAACATGATGGCCGGCCACTTCTTGTAAAATGGGAGGTTTGACATACAAATCCTCCTATTTTGCACTACTATTTATTTGGCCACTACAAATTAGCCTATAGCATTTTCAAACATTTTCACTTAGGTCTTATTTCATAATTTCACTCACAAATGACAAAATCAAAGCATGAAATTTTGCCAACATTCATAGACCCGAAAATTGGGGCGTTACATTATCAATCCACACAATGCCAATGAGAGGATCGTTAACTCTTTAATTGAGCTATGAATTCCACTATTGCTAGTAAAGTCATGCCATACACAAGTCATGTACCTAACATACCGACTATCGGATCTATCATCTTTAGAGTATAAGCCTCCACTTATATCAAAGCACATAAGTTACATACACATGGTCAATGACTAACTTAGAATTTAGGTAAATCACACAATGAATGCCACAAGTGAATTAATTCATAAACGGATTCAGAATTAATTCATCTTGGGTTTAGTCCAATATATCATTCTGCCAATGAATACATCTTTGTCTCTACCCATGGAGTCAACTGCTCTGATATCTAAAACTAGCCGTTTCCTCAATTGGAATTGTAGATGACATAATAATCCTTCTCAATATTTGAACCAAATGCTCACTTTGATTCTTTTACAGGATTACAGACTCGTTTAGATTATCTACTGAAGTAAATTGTCTTTCTCGCAATGTAAATGTTCTTACAATGCCATTTAACATCTGTTTGAAGTTAGAAAATCAATAAGCCAATATTTGCTTGTCAAAATTTTGCTATGCATGCAAAATATGAAAGATAAAAATACAAAAGGCATAATAGTAAAATGTGAAATTTATTTATTCATTGTTCAAATACATAAAAAATAATTACATGTTTAATATGGACATATTTCCCAACAAAAATCGGAATAACAATGAATCAAAATTTACTGAGATTGAAGCTTGATAGTATGAGCCTTGTAGTTGATCTAACTACTTAGCTCCGCAAAATGACAACTACAGGAAACAAGAAATGAAACAGAGTAAGCTTATATTGCTTAGTAAGCTCGTAGTTAAATCATAAGCCAACCTACCTCAATCAAGCAATTGTAATTTAAATAAGTAATATTGAAATAACAACCTGACATTCAATTTACAAGAGACATGTGAGATTTACATAAGCTTAAATCACAAGATAACCTCATGTACATCAAGAATTCAATCAAGATCATTCATATACATTCTCCAATATAAACAAATCATTTGATAATTTAATCACAAGTTTTATTAGTCTGATGAACTATAGAAAATTAATTCGGATACTTGGGTAACTACACCACACCAGGGAGCATTGGAATGCTATACAGAGGCACTGAAGTGCAAAAAGAGGCACTAAAGTGCAAACAAAGTCATCAAAGTGAAAACCCATACAAGCGCGCATTCTAACCGTATTGGCATCTCAATTGTATCCTAATTGTTTATTACGTTCAAACAGGCATTTAATAGAATTTGTAAAATTTATAAAGCAAGGGCAGTTCCATGTCATTAGTGTATATGCTGTAAACAAGTCATAATCATTTCGAAATCATATGAATCATGTTTCACAAGTATTCAATTTTTTTCAAATGAGTTTTCTCATATTGTTCTTAATTGTAAAAATTTTATAACTTTAAGCTATTATTAAAGATTCATTAACAATTCAATCAAAATTAATTTATGACAGCACAAGATATATATACAACTATAATATGAACTTACCTTATAAATATTCGGATAACGAGTTGGTTCATTGAGACTATTCTATTATTTTCCTTTTTTCCTCCATACCCTTGATCTATATAATATTAAAGTTCAATTTAAAAATCTCCAATACATTTCCACACTCATATATATACATATGACTCATCAATTTTATTTTACAACCTTTCCTTTCCTTTTACATTTTGTTCAATTTAGTCCCTAAAACCGAAACTATTATAACTTTCACATTTAAATCCCAAACTTAAAGCCAATTATAATTGCATCCTTAATCAGTCTTAAATCACTAAAATTTTCAAAAATTTCATGCTAAACTTAACATATTTTCATATTAGTTCCTAAACTCAAAACTAACAAAAATTCCTTTACAAAATAGTCCTGTTTAACAACAAAGCTCATAAATCTATCATTTAACCTCATGAACAACTAAAAACCTTTAATGGATAATTTCAAAATATTTAACAGTTTTACAAAATAGTCCCTGAGTTAGCAAGATTAAGCTACAATGATTTCAAAAATATAAAATTTACTGAAAACGAGCTTGAATAACACTTATATGCAAGCATTTTTGTTTGGCTGAAAGCTTCTAGATGTTCTTCAATGGTGTTTCGGTTTGGAGCTAAGTGAAAATGAAGATGATGTAACACCCTCACCCGTATTCATCGTCAGAATAGGGTTATGAGGTATTACCGATCAATACACGTCATTTATTATACATAACTCATACATTTATACATTCATATTTAAATACCATTCAACATAATCTCATTGTCCCTTATAAGGCCCTGCTAGGCCTAAAACATGCTTTAGAGTTGGTTCGGGACTAAACAGATAACATATGAACATTTTAGAAACTTAGAAAAATTTCAAATATACAAGGGTCACATGCCCGTCTGTAAACAGGCTGTGTGCCTCACACAGCTCCAGACACGCCCGTGTCCCAGGCTGTATGAAAAGAAGGCATACATACTGACCTGGGTCACATGGCCGACCACACGCCCGTATGTCTAGCCCGTGTGCCCTATGAAGTGGCCACACACCCCCGTGTGCTAGGCTGTGTACTAGGCCATGCCAAACCTGTAGGGTATACTGACTTATGCAATACGGCCAAGTCACAATTCCATGTGCTAGGCCGTGTGCCATTTAGGGGGATACTGACTTGTGCCACACGACTAGTCACACGCCCGTGTGTGAGGCCGTGTGGAGCATACTGACTTCAATTTAATTTAAACACCAGGCAACACATGGCCGTGTAGCATGACCGTGTGTCGTACACAACTGAGACACACGCCCGTGTTGACAAAAATAGGCCATTTGCAAGGCCAATTTGCCACCCTTTTTCATGATCACCTAAGTAACCAAAATGGTACCAATTCATCATACAATAGGCAGCCAAAATCATCATCAATATAAACAATTCATACCATATCCATTCAACAAAATCAATACTTAAGTCAATGCCAGTTACCTATTCAAACACTTATATCATCAAGCATTAATTCACAAGCACATAACTTCTCAAGTTAATAACTTCAATCACACCATATAAATCATTTACCAACTTAAAATATAACCATTTGAGAAACTATGAAACCATAACCACATTTATACCAAAACATACCAAAATAAACCATTTCTCATGGCTATATATACAAAACAAACATATACATTTACAAGCCAACTCTTATGGCTATATTCACAACCAAAGTACCACAACTAACCTATACATGCCATATACCAAATATACACAACTCAAAAGTACCAACTTAGTTGTTTGATTGTGCGATGATGTTTCCAACGACTCCTGGATCCGACCTAGCTTTGATTCACTATAAAATATAGACAAATAACACAAACTATGTAACATCCCAAAATAGGGCCTAGCCAGAACAATGGTTTTGGGACCACGAATCCGAGGCTAAGAAAATTAATTTATTAATATTTTTCATGTTATATTAGGATTATATAGGTACATGAAAATTTTTATGAATTAATTTCATCAGTTGTGAGCCCAATTGTGAAAAAGGACTAAATCACATAAAGTGAAAAAGTCCAAATTAGATTGAAAAAGAGTATTAAATTGTTATGGACTAATTTTAGAGGCTTTTAAAGGGCAAATAACCCCTTAAAAACAAGTGTGATCGGCCATAGTAGTTTAGGAGACAAAAATTTTAGTTTAGGTGAATTAGGTGAACTTATTTGACTTGAAATATTATACAAAAAAATAAGAAGATGATATCATACTTTATCTTCTCCATTTTTCCACCAAATTTTTATAGCAAAGAGGAGGGTTTTTGAAGCTTTAAATTTCAGCAACTCATTACTCAGACAAGTAAGTGATTTTCTTGATAATTTTTGTACTTTTGGAGTCCCCTTTGCATGGGCTTTCTATTGAGGGAACTATCTTGCAAAATGGTAAAGGTTCTAGGGAGTTGCCATGTAAGATTTTATAAGGTTGATTGAGTTTTTATGGAGGAATATGAAGCTTGGTTGTGTGATAAACAACTTTTGTGAAAGGATTTTTCATGAAAACCCTCATAGGACCATTTTGCAAAGTTTGTGAAATTAGTATGAAATATATGATATAGATGGATTTGTAAGATGCCATAAGTATAAATATTATTAGGCTAGGCTTGACTGTTTAGAAAATGCAATGAAAACCGAATTACGAGCCCAAGGGTAAAATCGTAATTTTCGCAAGGTTTAGGGGCAAATTGGTCATTTTGCCCTAGGATGAGATATGGACCAAAAAGGAATTAAATGATGTATTGATATAGTTATTTTACTGATATAGACCTCGAGAGACCGAATCCGAAAGTCAACCGAGAGAAACGAAAGGTTTTGGAGTGATCAAAACTCAAATCCGAAACGATCACCAGGTAAGTTCAAATAACTCAAAGTAGACTTTTAAGGTACTTCAAATGTATATTCTTGATTGTATAAATGTTTGTTGCATGGTAATTTATGAGATTTAATAAAGTGAGTAAAATGCGTATAAGAATGTTCTAGTTGCATGAATAGGGTTATTTGATGAAACATCTCGAAACTGAATTGATGGTGAAAAGGATTTAGCCCGGATGAGTGATCCTATAATGGTTTAGCCTCTCGAAGAATATGTATGCATTAAGGATTTAGCACGGACGGGTAATCCGATATAGGATCTGAATTTAGCCTGGACTGGTAATTCAGATCCGAGCTTATTAGAGTATATGTCGTTGTAGAGGATTTAGCCTGAACTAATAATCCTGACATTTACTCTATGAGTTTGTATTACGAGGGATTTAGCATGATTTGGTAATTCTGCCGTAAGATGTGAGGTTCGCGAGAGTGCGTACTCAAAATGATCACTTGTATGAATTGACGGGAAATGAGATATCCATCAGAAAACTGAAAAATTCAATGGGACTAATATGAGATGTAAATTTGGAATAATGATGTGATGAGCTCATCTAGATGTGTTATTATTTTGTAATGCCATGAAACTAACTTAATGCTTGAGTGCATGTGATAGGAAATCTATCCTATACTTGTTTGGATTGAGTGCTTATTATGGTCTTATATTAAATAACCGGTAAGGTTACTTTCTCGTTATCCGGACTTACTAAGAATGCCAATGCTTACCCCTTTTATTTTCCCCTATTTTATAGTACTCGTGGACTCTTGAGGATTGGTAAACGGTTGGAGCGTTGATCACACTATCGATCTAATTTCGTTTTGGGTATATGGAAGCTTTTATTTTGTTATAATGGCATGTATAGAACTTTTGATTATTTTGCTTGGTATGTGTCATTATTTTAGCTAAAGTAATGGATCATGAATGTGTTATTAATTCATTTTGTATAAGGTCATGGTTAATGGCTAATATTCATATTGAGCTATGCATTGAAGTTTGTTGCCCCTTGGTAAATTGAATTGTTCTAGTAGTTAGTTGAATTGCTATTTATTGTGGTTACTTGGTCCCATGTTGATTGGAATATTGTTATGGTAGAAGGCTATGTAGGTTATTGTTAGCATGGATGGCTTGAAGGCTTAGTAAATAGCCTATTTTGGCCATACGGCCTGAGCACACGGGTGTGTGTCTTGGCTGTGTGACTTCATTTAGACCATGACCATTTAGATAGAGAGCTCCACGGGCTGAGGACACGGACGTGTCAAAGCCGTCTGAAGGACACAGGCAATGAACACAGGCGTGTGCCTTGGCCGTATGATTTCTTTGTTTATAGCTAAGTTGGCAGTGTGCTTCACAAACCATAGACACGGGCGTGTTCAGGCCGTGTGAGGAACACAGGATAGGGACACGGGCGTGTGTTTTGGCAGTGTGAATTCTGCACTTGATTTCTGAGAAATTGTGAGTTAAATTGGCCACACGGGTAAGGGACACGAGTGTGTCCCTAGATGCTTTGGCCATATGAAACACATGGGCCATCAGCACGGCCATGTCGAGAGGGTTACACGAGTGTGTGCCCCTGTTTTTAGTGAAGTTTTTTCTTTATTTCTTTTAAGGACCCGAGTTGCTCTCGAATGGGTTTCTAAATATGTTTCGGCCCTCGTAAGCCCATATTAGGGATATTATGAATGTTTTTATTTTCGAACGAAATTTGATAGCCATATTTCTCGAATGTCTTTGTATGTTCTCGATAATGCTCCATACTCTGTCCCGGTCTTGGGTACGAGTAAGGGGTGTTACAAAGTAAGCTTCATAGCTTAGTAAGTTCATAAGTGAATAACTCAATTCATCAAATAATTGTAATTCAATCAATTACACATTATCAAATCATAACCACATTAACTACAAACCTTTATCATGTCTCAAAACATGATTAAGTACCATCTCATTGAACTTTCTCTATTTAATACTCGAATAGTTATGTACGTACCTGTGGCATCTCGTGCTAACCTATTTCTCAACCACATCATTCTTTTACCCCTTGAACCATTCGGAATAGAAGTCGGATACTCAAGGATCACATCGATAAGTACCTATACCATGGCTCGTAGCCAAATCAAGGTAACTTATCTCAGAGTACCTATACCATGGCCCGTAGCCAAATCAAGGTAACTCCTCTCTGAACTACCTATACCATTGCTCGTAGCCAAATCAAGGTATAATTCGTACTCGAAGTGTCGATATCATGGCCTGAAGCCAACATAATAACCTAATTACATGTCACTAGCATCTTAAACTATTTTTAAGGTTCAACCGGGAAGTTTCACCTGTCGATTTCATCGTCGAACACATCCGTAGAATAATATTCACAATTCAAACATTATCCATAATCTCATAATCACAATTTATGCAATATCAAAGCATTTAAAATTCATTTATAATGAAATTAACACATACGAACTTACCTAGGGTATGAAAATGGCGAAATGAGTCAATTACTCGATAATCTTGCCTTTCCCCCGATCTAATTCCTGATTCATCTTTTCTTGATCTAAATGTATTCAAAATTAAATCATTTAATCTTCTACTCATTCAATTTAATCCAAAAATACACATTTAGGAATTTTTGCAAATTAGCCCTTAAACTTTCACATTTTATCAATTTAGTCTCTATTTCACAAACACACAAAATTCTCACAATTCAATTTAACTCACGCTTAGAAGATTTATACATGAGTCCCTAGCAGCCCAAAAATTTCATTTATTTCACATTTAAACCCCTCAATTTGCACATTTCACAATTTAATTCCTAATTGACATTTTTGTCAAAAATCACTTTACAAAATATTAAAATCTATCATCAAGCTTTCATATTTCATATTTAAACATCAAATAACTCATAGATTCAACAATGACAACTCTCAAAAGCTTAACATTTTCAAAATCTAAGGTACGGGCTAGCTAGAACACGAAGCAATGATCATAAAAACATAGGAATTGTTAAAAACTGAGCAAAAACGTACCTTAATAGCCAAGATTGAAGTTGCAAAATTTTAAACCCTAAAATGGTTCTTTTTTTTTTTGTTGAAAATCGGCTAGAAAGGAGATGATAGAATAAAATGGCATTTTGTTTTATTAAAGCATCATTTAATAATCTATTTACTTATTTAACCTTTAAAATAAACCTTGAAAATACAAATATGATGTCCATGTATGTCCACTAAATATATTAATGGTCTAATATCATCATAAGGAATTTTAATTTAATCAACCATAGCAATTAAGCACCTTTAACAAGTAGAATGCAACTTTTGTATTTTACGCGATTAAGTCTTTTTTCTCAAATTGACTATTCAAACAATAAAATTAATTCACGAAATTTTCACACACATCAAATAACATGCTGTAAACACATAAAATAATATTAAAATAATTTTCTGACGCCAGATTTGTGGTCCCGAAACTACTGTTCCGTTTGACTCAAAAACGGGCTATTACAGATGATGATGAGTTTCTAATTATTTTTTATGTTTTATTAATTGTTAACTTAATTTATTATAATTTTATCATATAATTTAAGTAAAAATAAAGCATTAACTGTCCATGCCAATCCATTATGGTATAAATGCCATTTAAGTCCTCCCACTTTTACTAAATAAGCAAATTAATTAATAAAATTCAATAGTGATTAAGTTTTATGCCTTCTACGATTTAGTTATTTTTTCTTAATTAATGATTCAATCGCTAAAATTATTGGACCAGGATTTAATAAAATTCTAAAATAGTCTCGTAAATAATACAAAATAATATTTAATGACTTGTGTCGAAACCATCCCTTGATTTAAAAATTTTAATTTTAATGAAAAATGGTGAAATCGACTTTTTGGAAAATGAAAATATGGAGTCGCCACCGATCTTTTGTTTTGGTGTGATCGGGTCACCTAAGGATTTGGTTATTTTAATAAAACGTTTTGGTTTACTAGAATAACGATTCTGGTCTACGAAAATATGAGAAAATGGGCTCGGGAGTCGATTACGTATGAGGAAGAATTAACACCCTCACTACGCCCAAAATTGGTACCAAATCGATTAAATACTGTCCTTATGTCTAAAATAAAAATGTTTTGGAAATGTGGTTCTTTTCTAATAACGTTCGAGTAACCCGAGTTAGTTGCCAGAATTTTCTTGTTTCGATGTCCGAAAGTTTATAATTCGAGAATTACAGAAGGATGCTCAACTATTTAGTCCAACGAAAAATTGAACCCAGCAGGTAGGGTACGATTCTTCGAATTTCCAAACATTGACCATTGCCTTACCTCATAAAATACGTGTGAAATTCCGAGGAGATATTCAATCATTTCGGGCAAATGAAAAAGCGCAACCCAGCACGATAGGGCTCGATTCTCAAATCGCCAAACATCAAACATCGCCTTCCTTTTGAAAGATTTTAGAAAACGTGAGTGAAATTCTGAAGGGATCTTCAATTGTTTCGAACCAATGAAAAAGCGCAACCCAGCACGATAGGGCACGGTTCTCAAATCGCCAAACATTGAATATCGTCTTCATTTTTAAGTATTTATATATTTTTTAAAACATGAGTGATAATACAAAAGAATATTCGATCGTTTTGAACAAACGAGAAATCACAGCCCAGCACGATAGGGTCTGATTCTCGAATTGTCAAACGCCGAATATAGCTTTCGTTTTAAATAATTTTTAGAAGATATGAATGAAATTTTGAAGGGATGCTCGATTACTTTGGACAAACGCAAAATTGCAACCCAACACGTTAGGGCACGATTCTGCGAATTGCTAAGTATCGAATCTCGTCTTCGTTTTGAAGAATTTTAAAAGACGTGAGTGAAATTTCGAAGTGATATTTGATTATTTTGAGCAAAAGCGAAATTGCAACCCAACACGTTAGGGCACGATTTCGCGAATTGCCAAACATCAAATCTCGTCTTCGTTTTGAAGAACTTTTGAATGAATGATTATAAAGCTAGCTTAAGACGTATTAATTCGATTTGAAATAAGAAGAAATTAACCATAAAGATTTGAATTTTATAAAGAGAACCACATTTCGCAAACTAAATGAAAAATGATGATATGGGATAAAGGGTACGTACGAGACATGGTCCATTAATAAACTAATAATTAAGCGGGACTAATCAAAAAAGGTAATACGATTACAAAAAAGCATGGAGAATAATTACTATAATAATACAATGACAAAGATGATAATATAACAATCATTCAAGCAAAACAATACATATGATAGCATGCCACAATAATATTCAACGTATGTTATAGAATAACCAATACAAGATATAAAAATAATATAGCAATTAGAAACCAATGCGCTATAAAATGATTTTAAAATAATAACGAATAAATGAACCCATATATAAGTTGACAAATTTGCATGAAAGCTATAGATAGCTATACGATTTTTGGAGCAGATATTATAGAATGTAAATTTGAATCAAATTGCTTGTAAAATGTTTTAAACATGAATTTATTTGAAAGTTAACGAAATATATGATAGTACAAAATATATGATACAAAAATACATGACAAAAAGCATGAGGCCCAAGATAGATTTATAAAATGCACGTATGAATTTACAAAAGAATGAGATTAAAATTAATACATATATAATTTTAAGTTGGTTTTAAAAACACACATATCCTCATATCAAAATATTTAAATAATAGGCTATATAAAACACAAAAGCCATATAATGTAAAGAAATATTCAAAAATAACTTTAAAATTACCAAAGGAGTTTCTAAAAATAATTTTGTATACATACATAAAGAGAATGAAAAAGTCATAAAATAAAGAGTATTTTAAAATAAAAATCTATTAAAGTAACAATTATATTGACATGTACACCTATGAATTAAAAAAGGTACATGCAAATTTGTATAGAAATGATAATGTATATACATGCTTAATAATGCATATGAATCAAATACATGCACTAATATAAATAAATCCAAAATAACTCAAATCCTATGCCAAACACATGCAAAGCATATTTGAATAATAAAGAAATACGTTAAAATGCCAGGATATATATAAAGACAAAAGCCAGTATATGCATATAAAATATATTGACATTATTATAATATATGCGTATATGTATAATAATGCAAATGTAATAAACATTTAAAGCGTACAACATGTGATGTTAACATTGCTAAAAAGAAACAGTTTACAATAATGAAATAATAATCACTCAAAATGGTTTAAAAAACTAAAAAAATTAATTAAGAACACAAAGGACTATGGACTAAGAAGACTTAATTAGAAACAATCCAAAATAAAAGGGAAAATTTGAAGACAAAATGATAAAAGAAGGGACCACCGCGCGATGCATGCAAATACTGAGGGGCTTAATCTGAAAATATTCTAGGCTCCCAAACGCAACACGCACATGCGGACCAGATTGCAACAAAGCGAAGATTATAAGTAAAAATTTAAAAGAAAACAAAAGTAGCATAGAGGAGGGGATTTAAATGCGGCGCGAAAAGGGGGGATTTAACTTGAAATAACCCCTCACCGCAGGAAAACACGCGGGTCACCGGGTTTAGGACCAAATCGGGTCGGGTCGGATAGGCTGAAACGGTGTCGTTTCAAGGCTACCAATGCATGCCTTAAACTACACCGTTTCATGTTGCCAATTAATAAAAGAAAAACACAAAATAACCCTAAAACCTAAACACTTCAGCAGGCCGAAAAAGAAATGAAAGGGGGAAGAGGGAGCGAAGGGACGATGGTCATGGCACTTCGGTCATGGCCGATTACAGCGTTCATCGGCGCTCAACGCCTCTGCCGTTGCACCAATCCGAAGCCACTCGAACTGCTGGTAAGTCTTTTTCTTTATTTTTCCCCCTCCTTTTTCGTATACACCAATGAAAAAACCGAATGAAATCAGTAAAGAAAAGGAGTTGAAAAGAGAAGGGGAATCACCTTCTCCGTTTTTCTCGATTGATTGATATTATCTCTCTCTTTACAATATTTGTTTGTATATTTATTGTTCCGTAAAAACTTTACAATCGAAAAAATAAGGGCTTTATAGCCGAATAACAAAACAACCAAAAAACAGCAATCTTTCTCCTATTGGCTGCTATTCTGCTGCTATTCTCTTATTTTCTTTTGCATGTGCGGGGCGTGTGCTGGCACTGGGCATGAGGTATCGTACGGGGTTGTCGACGTGGCTGTTGGAGGCGTGGGGGCTGAGTTTGGCTGCGGCGTGAGAGAAAGAACCCTAGGGTTCCGAAGTTGTAATGTTCTGGGCTTGGTTTCTGGGCTGTTTGGGTCTTAGAGCTTTGGGTTGTTTTGTAACTGGGCTAGGGTATTAGTTATAGGGTCATGTAATTGGGCCTAGGCTATGATTTGGTTTGTAAAAGGACATTAAAATGGGCTGTTTGTGTTTTAAATTTTTTGTTTATTGATTTATTTTATATTTTGTTTTGGGGTTTTTGTTTGTTTGGGCCGGACAAATTTGGCCCACTACAACTTGATAATCAAAATACGAGATTTTGAAACCACTAAAAAACAAATTGTTACAAATATCTGATAAGAAACGTGGTATTATTACGTCATCCATCATACGATGGCTTATCTCAAATTTTATTATAATTTTCAAATTAGAAAACAAATAAATCATAGCTTTGATCAAATAACTATTGGAAAAGTTATTTTTAATTATGAAAAATCATATTATGGTGACCAACTTTTATGTTTGCGAAAACTTACTTTATTAATATCTAGTCTCCATTATCAAAGTATTTCATTGTCAAAATTACTTTCATATCAATTTAGTTAACAATATTACAATATGTTGAGATAATACTTAAGATTTTACCATTTTATTTTATAAAATTTAAAATATATTTTAAATTTTATTTTATTGTAACAATATTACAATATATTTATTGCTAATTATAAAAGAAAATTGTAATGGGTCAATTTAGCCCGGGCCCGATAAGCCAAATCAGACAAAAATAAAAAACAAAAACCAAACCAAAATTAAAATGTCCAGTTTTACAGCAGTCCAAAACCCAAATAACCCCAAGTACAATGGCCCAATACCCTACAGCCCGAAAACAAAAATCAAGGCAGAAACCTTAGGGTTTTTTGCCTCTTGCACAGCAGCCCAGTCTCCGTACCCTCCACCAGCACACAGCCCTCGTACGCCACGCCCGTACCTCCGTAAGATGCCAGCGGACTCCGTACCTGCAAGCAAATACGAAAACACCAGCGCAGCAAAGAGAAAGAAAAAAATGACAAGAAACTTATATTTTCTTTTTCATTTTTTCTCTGTTTCCGCTATAAAAGCCATGTAATAGCCGTTGTATTTTTTTTTACTAACACAGAGACACACAGAATAGAAAAAAGCAATCAAGATAGTAAAGGTGATTTTAAAGTTCTTTTTTTCTCTCTATCGATTTATGTTCCTTTTGAATGATTTAAATTTTTTTTATACGTAAATCGACACCGATGAGAAGCCCAAATACCTCATAAATGCGGAGGTAAGGGCGAGGGGTCGAACAATGTGGAGATTTCCTTGCTCTATGAAACCTTCTTTTTACTTAAAAAAATGAACAAGGATTTGAAGTTTTTTTTTAAAAAAAATGAAGAAGAAAAAGAAAAATGAAGCTTACCGGATCTCTGCGAGCGTGCACCAGGTCAGGCCATCACCGAGAACCGTCAGTCACCAAATAAATGGTAGTTCGGTAGCCTCTTGCCAAATGAAACCCTAACAAATTGGGCTAATGGCCTTTGTTTTAATGGTGGGCTGCATTTTAAGAAGGAAATAAAGGCGATCAATAAAGGACGAAACGGCATCGTTGCAAAAGGCGAGGGTCCGCGTGTCAACCCGCTCCAAGACCCGAACCTGCGCCCTTGTGTTGCAAATGGGTTATTTGCAAGATTGGTCCTCCCTTTTTTGTGCGCATTCAATCGCGCCTTATCCGTTCTGTTTTGTTTTCTTTGAAAATTAGCTCGTTAATTTGTGCGTGTTTGCACTTTAGTCCGCGGCAGTGCTGCGTTTTGGGGGGCCTGGATTATTTTCAGATCTAGTCCTCGTGCATTTGCGCACATTACACGCCAGTCCCCATTTTGGCTTCTTTTATTTACAAATTTCCCCTTTTATTTTTAAGTTTATCTCATTAAGCTTTTTATTTAAAATATTCATTATTTTAAAATTCATTTAATACTTTACCTATTCTATTAACTTCGCTTTTTTTTCTTTTATTTATATTATTTTTTTTTAAAGTTGGTTTTATCCAAGTATACAATGTCTCATTTGTTTTTCTTTTTGTGTGTATTTGTGCATATGTTGTTTTAATGGTTTTTCTTTTCTTTTATTTAAAAATACTTGTTGTTTTTAAATTTCATTTAATTATGTGCATAAGTTATTCGAGAATTTTGTTTCTTATGTGTTTATAAAATCATCCTCGAAATTTTTCTTTATGTCACATTATTTTAATACATTAAGTAGCACCTCATTTAAATGTTTTTGTATATTTGTACACATACAACCAAATTAATTTAATCCTATATATATTATCATTCCTATGTCATTTTCACATGTAATTGCTTTTAAAATTATATATATATATATATATATATATATATATATATGTGTTTTTATGCTTTTAATCCTATCATGCATTTTGGCTACCCTTTCATTATTAGATTCTCTTTCATTGCATGTATTTTTAAATGTTCTTTTTACACCTTGTATATTATTTGACTTTAAAAATCTCCATTCTATAATGCACATTTTAAATGATTATATATCTCTAGTTTTTTTTTAAATTCGTCAATTCATTGTATAATATATTTAAGTATTTATCATTGCTTTAAACTCGTTTTATACCATATTGCTTTTTTGATTTGCATTTTGTTTTGTGCACCTTGCATTGACCATTTTATATCATGTTATGTATATTATTTTGGCACATTTTTATGTATTATTTTGTGGTGTTGTATTGTTGTATTCTTATTTTCTTTATTGTATTATATATCAATTATTTCCCATGTATAATTGTAGTCGGGTTATATTTTTTAGGTTAGTTATATTTAATTATTTACTTTGTTAGTTGATTAAATAAGACACATTATTCTCATTCGTCAAGGTTTGTATCTTATGCGTGTACATTATCCCATATCATTGTTTTCCACTTGGTTTATGAAATGTGATTTTATAAAATCCGAATCTTTATAATTAATTTCGTCTTATTTCAAGTCACATTAATGCATTTTAAGCTAGTTTTATAATTATTCATTTAAAAAACTCTTTAAAACGAAGGCGATGTTCGATATTTGGCAATTCGTGGAATCATGCCCTATCATGCTGGGTTGCAATTTCTCGTTTGCTCAAAATAATCGAATGTCCCTTTAGAATTTCACTCATGTTTTCCAAAAACTCTTTGAAATGAAGGAAATGTTCGATGTTTGGCAATTCGGGAATCGTGCCCTATCGTGTTAGGTTGTGATTTTTCATTTGTTCAAAACAATCGAAGATTCCTTTAGAATTTCAGTCATCTCTTTAAAAACTCTTCAAAACGAAGGTAATACTCGATGTTTGACAATTCAGGGAATCGTGCCCTATCGTGCTTGTAATAGCCAATTTTGGCCTGACCAATAAGAAACAAAAACCCAAATAAAGCAATTAAAAAGTCCCAAATAAGTAAGGTCCATTTTACAAAATTTAAACCCACATCAGGCCCAAAACCCAATTTACAAACCAAACTCCAGACCCAATTACAAAGCCCAAAACAAGCTAACCTTAGCCCACCTGCTTAAAATTTTCAGCAGCAAACCCTAGCCCCTCCATCCTTCAACCGCCGCTTACTACCTCAGCCTAGGCCTCCACGCGCCTTGCTCCACCTCCTCACGAGCCAACCCCCAGCCACCCACATCTGTCACCTGCAAAACAAAACCAGCAAGCAAGCAAAGAGGGACAATGAACAAAAGGACAAAATCGATAGCAAACAAAAAAGAAAAAACAACGAAGAAGCAAACAAATAATAGAAACAAAACGAATGTATATTCGGCTATAAAAGTCGATTCTAGACCCCTTGTAATCGGATACACACGCATGTTAAGCAATCAAAAACAAAATACAAGCAAAAAAAGGTTGAGATTAATCTCCTGTTTCGTTTTCTATTGTTTTCTAGTTTCTGTTATTTCATTTATATTTATTATTATTATTTCTTATTTTCTTTTACAAATCTATTAAACAAAACAAATAAAAAAGAAAAAGGAAGAGAAGAAAGCCTCACCGGAAACACCCGTGGCTTCACCGTCAGAGATTTCTCCTCCGTCGTCGGGGCTGAAAAGGGGGTAGGGATCCTTTCTTTCGTTTCTTTTTGATTAAAAGGGCTAGGCTCTCGAACTTCTTTTGGAACGTGGCCTTTCGGGTTCACCTGGAATGGGACTAAAGAGTCCTTTTTGCGCAACGCCGGCCATTGTCCCCGACGACGGCGCGATGGATTGCTGAGAGTTCCTTCAGCCGAATAGAGAAAAGGGGGAAGAAGGAGTTTGTGTTCCTTTTTTGTAAACTAAAAGATGAACCAACAGAATGAAAAGGAAAGAATTTTTCTTTTTGTTTTAAATCATTCCAAATGACGTCGTTTGGGGGGAGTGGGGTCTGTGCACTTTCCCTAAAAGGGAAATTTGTGCGTTTAGTCCTCCTCTCTCGCAACCTTGTTCAATTAACCCTCATTTTCTATCTTCTTTTGTTTTTTAAAATTTGGCCCTCAAATTTTGTTTGGTTTTCATTTTGATCCCTAATTAACTATCCAATATTTATACTTTTATACCCAATTTTAATTTATTTTTAGCCATGTCCTAAATCTATTTAATTCATTTATTAACTCCTTTTTAAATGTTTCATTTATATGTTATTTCAAATATTTTATATGTTGTTTATTTACATCTATTCTAACTCATTTTAATGTACTATTTATTCAAATTCTTATTATTTATTTTAACTTACTTTATGTATATATGTCACTTTAATCTATTTTATATGTATTATTTATTTCTTTATTCCTTACCCATTATATATATGTATACATATAGTCTATTTCAAGCTTTTTATATCTTTATAATGCTTCAAAAATTGTTTTGTTATATATATTTTTCAAATTATTTTATATTTTAAGTTATTGTATATTATATATTTCAAATGACTCTCTTTATATTACCATTGAATGATTACTATTATAAAATATAATTATATTGTCTATTTTAGTTCTTTTATGTATCATATATTTTAAACTCCTTATTAATTATTTTTAAATTAACTTATATATTATTTATTTTAAAATTATTCATATATGTCATTCTTTGATTTGCTTTCTACATTATTTATTTTAAACTTGTTTTATGTATTATTCATTTTAAATTGTTTTATTGTTTACTTTAATTTCTTTTCCATATATATTATCAATTTCAAATTTTTATATGTATTATCTCTTTTTATATACCATTTATTTTTAAAATGTTTGTATATTACTTATTTTAAATTTCTCACTACATAATATTCATTTTAAACTTATTTTCATTATTCATCTTAAATCACCTTACATATCATTTATTTTAAACCTTTTTTACATAAGTCATTTTGAATTATTATATATATGTTAATCACTTTACATTTGCTTTTTATTTATTTATTTTAAACCCTTTTTATATATTATTTTTGAATAGCTTATTATTTTAAGTTTATAGAATGTTTGTTCTTAAACTTCTTTTTGTATGGATCACTTATTTTGAATTTCCCTACGTTTTATCTTAAACTCTTTATACATTATTTATTCTTTATATACATATATTTATGTTAAGTTGTTTCTTTTTTATATACACTATGTATATTATTTTTTTAAAATTTATTTTTACGTATTACTTATTTTAGACTTTGCATTAATGGTTTTAAATTATTTTTATCATTTACTTTAAGTTGCTTTTATAGTATTTATCTTAAACCTTTTTCATATATATTTTATATTTAAGATCATCTCATAATTTGATTTATGTAACGCCCCAATTTTCGGGAATTCTGTGAATGTTGGCAAAATTTTAATGCTTTAATTTTGTCATTTGTGAGTGAAATTATGAAATAGGACCTATGTGAAAATGTTTGAAAATGCTATAGGCTAAATTGAAGTGACCAAATAAATAGGAGTGCAAAATAGGAGGATTTGCATGACAAACCTCCCATTTTACATGAAGTGGCCAGCCATCATGTTGTTGTAGACAAAATGTGCACTTGATATCCATAATTTATGGTACAAATTGATACAAATTGATAATAGGTTAGGTAAATGTTCCATGATAATGGGTTAGGTAAATGTTTCATGATAATGGGTTAGGTAAATGTTCCATGATAAGAATTTCATGTCTTTTGTATTAAAGAATTAAATGGATGAAATATGAAGTTTTATTAAAAGAAAAAGGGGTGAAAAGAACAAAGTTTTGTCCATCTTTGTTCATCATAGCTGAAAGTTAGAGAAGAGAAAGGAGAGGAGAAAGCTCTTGAGTATTCGGTCATTAAGAGGAGGAAAATTGAAGGTAAGTTCTTGGTACCTTGCTTCTATTTTGAGGTTCATGAGTTCTTCTTGATTCTACCTTAACTCTTGAAGTATATTTTGATTTTTAGTTGTATTGTGAGCACTTAGTCATGAATTAAAATGAAGGAAATGGTTGTTGTTTCATGTTCTTTTGATGAAAAATGGAAGATAGGTGAAGTTGAGCCAAACAAATGAGCATGCATGTGCCTTAGATGTTAAAGGGAAAAATCAGCTAACATGTTGTGCTTTAAAATGATGAAATGGAGATTATACTTAAGTAAAATCATAGATATGCGATGATTGATTGGTGATATACATGTTTAAATAACATGCATGCAAGGTATGTGTGAAAGAGTGATTTGGTAATAAATCTGCTTGGGACAAAGAAGATAACGTGACTTTGGAAAATCACCATAAATTGTGGGAGAATAATTAGAAGCTGAATAAATTATATTAAAGCTTATTGAGTCTAGTTTCTAATGAAATAAATAAGAACATATTTTGAATTCGTACAATGAGAAATTTGATTCAGTAATGAAGGGTGGTCGATTAGTCAAACAAAGGAAACATGGGAAACTTTGAGAAAAATCTGGTATTGATTGGCCAAACCAAAAATTCTGAAAATTTTATGGATAGAAGATATATGAGTCTATTTTCAGGAAAAATTAACGGCACTTGATTTGGAGTTTCGTAGCTCCAGTTATAAATAATTTAGTGACTGTTGCTTAGGAAGATAGCTTGCAGTGAAATTATGATTATGTGGTAAACATTGACAAAAATTTGTTAATGAGTTGCTTATTGTTTTCTTATAAGCTTACTATGATCTGTAGGTATGGTTGGCCGAATATTGCAAGGGGTTAATACGTAGTTTGTATTTGAATAGTTAGATTAACGTGTTAGTAATCCAATTGTAGGCGGTTCGTGTGTGGATCTCATCAGCATATCGTCGCAAACAAGTGTGTAACTAACACCCTCTTTCTTAGTCTAGATCGGCAAAAGCCGAAAAGTCGAAATGCCGAAAACTGGTATTTTGTAGATTTGCGAGTGTGCGAATGCTCGTGAGGTAAATCGATTAATGTTTTTGGTAAGCTGCAATGTTTGAACTGCAAAGTGCATGATTTCTGTGCCCTCGATATTTTTGGGCTTAATGGGCCAAAATTAGAATGATGGGCCAACGGGCCCAATTCGGTAAGAACCCTCGGTACGTGATTCTGTAGTACGTGAAAGGTAGGAATATGCATGAAAAACCCTAAAATAGATAAATTACTGAAATACCTTTAAAAAGTGAAAAATTTACAGTTTTACCCCTAGTAGATAAATTACCGAAATACCCCTAGGGTTAAATTAACCTAAATGCATGTTTGACTGTTGTTATTTATTGCATGCCATGCTATTATCTGATGCATGGGACTGGGATATTGACGGAGGAAGTACTGAAAGTGGCTTGTCCACGTCTTGGAGGCTTTGCCTCAATTCTTTGATAATCGAGCAAAAAGGCTGCAATCGTGGAGTGTTAAATGGGTGGGTTGAGCTATTCCCCACATGGAGTGTATGGCTGGTACGGTGGAGTGTAGTGGTTGGTGGGTTGAGTAGTCTCCCAAATGGGCTTGCATATGTTATTGATGTTGCATGTATTTTGAAATGGGCCTACGGGCCATATCATTATCTAAATAAGGGCTAAGGCCCGGTTTATTGTAATCTGAAAAGGGCTCGCCCAAGACCATGATACTGAATGGGCTTAGGCCCAATAGGCTTGAGTGACTTAGGCTTTGAATGGGTTTTCCTTACACACCGAGTTTCCCCAAACTCACCCTTTTATTTTCATCGACGCAGAAATCCCCAACCATAGTGGGCTTGGAGCGTGAGGGAATTCAGAGTGGCCACCGTTCAAAATTTGATTTTCTTCGGTGAACTGGACATCCTTTTAATTACGTTTGCGGTTTGGGCTTTTAAATGTAATAAGGCCGCTTATTTATTTTGATGGTTTTAATATGTATTACTAAGATAGGTAATACTTATTTTAACTGTTGAAATTGGATAGCTTTAGGCGCGTTTTCAAAAACAACAGTTGATTTCAAAATAACACGACAACAAGCAAAGCTTCCAAATGAAAGTATTTTCCAAAATTAATCACTTTTTCTAAAATGACTTAATCGAATCGGTTTCCTAGAAATATCCATGACGTTAAGGTGTGACAATGGCGGTATGCATGTCTAGGATTGGATCCGAAGGGAGCTTGGTACTTAAGCAGTCCGATAGACTCACCACCTCTTTTCCGGTTTCCTACCTGGTGCACAGCTTCCATTCACTTTAACCTATAATAAAATTATCTTTTAAAACACTAAGTAAATTTTTCTGGATCAACAATATAAAATGTTTTGAACGCTTCGATGTGGCATGTCGGATTCGGTCATAACGTCTGGGCCGGGTTTGGGGTGTTACAATTTAAGTTGTTTCATACTATTACTTAATTTCTATGTTTATTAAGCTTAATGTTAAATAATGTATGTTGTGAAATTATTGCTATTGCATGTATGTAAATTTGCTTACTCTTATTCATATTATTGCCATACGCTTGCGGAATATTTTATGCATGAATAATTGTTCCATATCGCACCATACTTCATTCCATATCATTGCCTCAAATTAAACCCCAATGTATTTATCCAATAAATCACCTTATTTTAACCTAAATAAATAACACTTGTTGTTTAAATATTGCATTCGCTACTATTCAAAAACGAAATTTTCCAAATAAGGCAATGTTATGCATTTTGAGATATCGAGGAATTGTGCCCTGACTTACGGGGTTTAGATTTTCTCGTTATTTCTAAATAGCTAAATATCCTTTTCGAGTTTTAAAACACACGAAACTCTCATTTAAATTAAAAGACGACCTTGTGCTCGGGAATTCATGGTATTGTGTCCTAACTTACGGGCTGTGATACTCCGATATCTCGAGATAAGGAAATCTTTAAACAAATTGTTTTGAGTTAATTCAAGAATTTTAAAATCGATATTAATAGAAAAGGATCATATTTTAACTTCGTTCCCGATTTTTAATTTTCAACATTAAGACACTAACTAATCAATTCGGTACCAATTTTTGGGCGTGTCGGGGGTGCTAATCCTTCCTCGCACGTAACTGACTCCCGAACTTGTTCTCTTGAATTTCGTAGACCAAAATGCCATTTTAGTTTTGTTAAAACAAAGGTGATCCGATCACACCAAATAAAGATCGGTGGCGACTCCCGTTTTAATTTTTATTTTTAAATAAAGTCGATCCCCGTTTTTCAAAAAAAGGTTTCGACAGTGTTGGGTTGTGGTTTCCTATTTGTTCAAAATAATCGAATATTCCTTTAGAATTTTATTTATGCTCTCTAAATTCTAAAATAAGGCAATGTCTGATATCTAGAAATTCGAGGAATCATGCCTTACTGTGCTGGGTTTCGATTTTTTTCATTGGACTAAATAATTGAGCATCCTTTTACGGTTTTCAACCTATAAACTTTTGGAAGTCGAAATTCATCGTGTTCTCGAGGATATAAAGGATCTTGTCCTATCGTGCTGGATGTGATGCTGTATTCCTTTGAAATAAGAGAATTTTGACAACCAATTCGAGCTATTCAAATGTTATTAAAAGGGACCACATTTCAAAAACATTTTTAAATCTCAGACATGAGGACAGTATCTAATCGATTTGGTACCAATTTTGGGAGTAATGAGAGTGCTAATCCTTCCTCATACTTAACCGACTCCCGAACCCGTTTTCTCAAATTTCGAAGACCAAAATCGTTGTTTTCGTAAGCCAAAATGTTTTATTAAAATGACCAAACTTATTAGGTGATCCAATCACACCTAAACAAAAAAGATTGGTGGCGACTCAATTTCTGTTTTTCAAAAAGTCGATTCCCCGTTTTTCATTAAATTTAAAATTTTAGAAAAAGGGTTTCGACAAAAATAATTAAAATTTTGTCTAAAAATTATTGCAATCTTAGAAAGATGTAATTTAATGATCTATAAATTGATATAATTTAAACCTAAAATTGATGTTACAATAACCTTTTAGATGTATAAAAACTTTTATTCTTATTAGTTAGTTATGCAAAATTTGATGAAATTTATTATTATTATCTTATCAGTATAAATCTACCTTTTTATGAATTGTTAACAATTATTTTTATCGATTCTTTTATCACAATATTATTAATATGTCACCGTAATTTTTTAAATAATGTTTTAATATATATTTTATTAATTTAAAGCTTTAAATTTATAAATATTTGACACGTTGACAAAATTAATTAACATGTAAATTGAAATAATATTGTTTCCATCCTTGCTATCGCCTCCCTCAATTTCACCGTTCAATTGTTGCCTTGCTGCATTGTTTGCCGACTGAATAGCGCCTTATTCAAATTTTGCTGCTGTTTTATAATTGTTATTTGATGGCCATTCGACTCAATTCTTGTTGCATCGAATACTTCCAATTTGCTGCCATGAACCTTAATTTGCTTTGTTTCACTCCCATTTTCACCCCTCAATAATTTGTTGTTCATTCTCGCCAAATCATTGATGTTTGCCGCCAGTTGCAGCTTCAATCTTGCTGCTATTTATCGCTTAGAAGGACTTGAAAAGATGGCATCAAGTTCTTCAATTGGTTGTTATGAAGGTAAGTTTACCATTAATTTAATTATAATGGTAAATCTTGTTCATAAGGTTTAGATTGGACTAAAGTTGATCTTGGTATTGCTGTTGCATTAGTTAGAGTTAAATTGATTCGATTAACTTTAGGATATTATTAGATTGACCCTCATATGGGATTTAAGAATATTTATTATACGCGACCACGTGCTATTCAATTGCTTTGTTTACTCATTCAACAATGATATGAATATTTATAAGCAACAACTTTTATTTAATTAATTATGTTAATTTATTTAATTGCTTTGTTTGAGATTGAAATTCGTATAAGACTAAAAATTAGGTTAACTAGCTATGATGGTATTAATAATTTAAAATTATTTTAATGAATTCGTATATTTTATTAGAATATGTAAACATCATATATATATATATTACATATTATTATTTACTATCATAAAAGGTTAACTCAAATTAAAAGTGATCTAATTTGGTTAATGTTTATTGAGATTTAGTTATTAAATAAAGTACGGACGAAATATGTGTAGATACTCTAGAAACTAATTTCTAATTGATGCTGAGTTGATTAGAAATTAGGATTAATGTGCAAAAGTTATATATTAGGGTTATGGTTCACATATTACACATACGTAACTTTTTAGATATCTTATCTTTAGAAAAGAGAAAGCAATATTCTCTAAATTATATGTGTGCTAATTTGGAAGATCAAAATACAAGATCGAAGATTTCAAGAAATCAATGGGTTCAGGTATACTTCCACATTTAGTTTTATTTTTGATAATTTGACATGATAGATCATGATTTATAATTTATTAAGTTTTACATCAGATATTATTTTACGGTTCTAATAAATGACATCTGAGTCTTGGTCGTGTTGAATAATAAGGAATTAATTAATTTTTATAGATGTTGATTATTTTGAAATTTTAGAGTTCTGATATTTTGTCTAATTGAGATTTATGATAAATAATTGTTTTGCTGCTCTTCATCGACCAATAAGCTGTTTATTGCTACCACTTTAATGCCGAGTTTTGCTTCAAATAATAGTTGATTTCTGGCCAGAATAATTGCTCATTGTTCGCCCAAATAGCATTCAAATGGCCATTAAAAATTGGTGGAGTTGCTGCACTTGTTTAATGTATTCGTGACTCGCTACAATATTTAATGACATTGTTGGTTGTTCTTGGTATCATAATTGGGCAGATATGGAATTTATGCTTTTGGTATTTTGTGATTATGTGGCTTTTAAGTGTAATTAGAATTCATGTATCTTAATTTTAAATTAGTCTATTTTTTTACGGTTTAAGTTATTGGGTACAAGTTTATCAATGCTATTTTGGGATATATATATATATATATATATATATATAAATACGACTAAGAAATTTTATATGCTTTTGGAACAAAAAGCTGTGTAGCTTATGGAATAATGCATATTTTAAGGAATTTAATTTTAGGATTGGTTGAATAACATGTCAACTATAATACATGTTTAAAGAATTTGGTTTTTAAATTTAATTCTATAATATTTGGCTTTGGTATTTTATGGTTCCAAATATCTAGTTAAATTATGATATAATTTACGGATTGAATTGTGGGATACCCTAACTATTATGCTTTTGTTTTAATATATTTAATTTAATGGGTTTAAATTATGATATAAATAATTTTTGGTTGCATAGGTTTTTATTTTTATTAAGGATTAATCGGTCAAAGATTAGAACCTTATGTGATGGCCTAATGGTTAAAGGTGTTTACTGTCCAAAGTATGGTCTGGGTTCAAATTGTGTTAGTTGCATTTATTGTTCGGGCTTTGCCCTGTTATTGTAATTCATAAAACAAAAATTAGTCAAAGATTAGGATTTTCGATTTTTTAATTGTGACAATAATTTTTAAATTTGAATATTGATATATATATATATATATATATATTTAAATAACTTAATTAAAATAATAAGTTGTCAAAATAACCTCTGGTATTGAAATTAATTTGTTTTAAAATAAAAAAGGTTGCGTGCATGTAACTTAAGTTATGTTAATATTGATCGGTACAAAGGAAGGTTAATATTTAACAAAATTACATGTGCAACTGGTAATAAACATGTGACGATTATTCAGTTTTACATGTGAGCAATAATTGGCCCAAAGGAATATTTATTGTTTGACATGTTCTTATTGTTAGTGTTTGATTACCATATCGAGATATCACTTGCAAGTTAATATTTTGTCCAAAGATTAAATATTAATGGAGTGTCCAATATCTTGAGGTAGGATTTACCTTTATTCAAATTATTTTAGTTCAAAATTAAAATATTTTGAAACGAATAAATTTAGATTTTGGCTTTGAGATTTAATTAAGGATGTCTAATATTTTAAATAGATTAGTTGAAACAAAATGCCACCAAAGTGACCTCTTTTACGTAGATTAATTTATTTAAAATATCAAGATGATTATATATCTTTGTGATTCATGCGTTTATTAATTGACCTAAAGGTAAGTTAATATTAGGGAGAATTTCAACGACATTTGTAGTGATAAATGTGTGACAATTATAATATACTTTAAGTGAACAATAAGTTAGTCCAAAAATTGATTCATTATTTGACATAATTTATTGTCAATGTTTGATTGCTACAATAAGAGTATCACTTACTGTTAATATTAATGTCCAAATGTGTTTGATATCTTGAGATAGGATTGGCCATTATTTTGAATTTATTGTTTACTTATAAATATTGATGTGAGTTGTTTTTTTTTATCTATTTTTTTATATTAAGCTAATATCTGCTAATATAAATTATATACTCATGCTTAATGGGACTAATTTCAAGGAATGGAAAAGACAATTACTTATAGTACTTGGTTATATGGACATAGACCTTGCACTAAAGGAAGAACAACCTGCACCTCTCATTGCAGCAAGCACCTCTGATGTTAAAAGGGATTTTGAGAGGTAGGGTTGTTCAAACTGCATGAGTCTAGTGATCATGAAACACAATATTCAAGAAGCCTTTAAGGGCACTGAATCTGAAGAGATTACTCAGGCCAAGGGTTTTCTTGACGAAATTGAGAAATGTTTTGCTAAAAACGATAATGTTGAGATGACATCACTTTCGACTTATTTGATGCCTATGAAGTATAAGGGTCAAGGAAACATAAAAGAATACATTATGGAGACATTCCACGTTGCTTCAAGACTTAAGGCACGTAAGATTGAGCTTTTTAAGGAATTGTCTGTTTTTATGGTTTTGGTATCGCCTTTTGTACAATTTAACCAATTTAAAATTAGTTACAAATGTCAAAAGGAGAAATGGATTCTAAATGAGCTCATTTTTCATTGTGTGCAAGAGGAAGAAAGGCTAAAGCATGATAAATCTGAAAGTGCTCATTTGATCAATGCCTCTAAAGACAAGGGTAAGAAAAGAAAATACAGAATGAAGCTATTAAGGGTCTAGCTCAAAAGAAACAACAACAAGTTATAGAGAGTTGTTTCTTTTGTAATGAGTCTGGACACGTGAAGAAAGAATGTGCCAAATATCACGTCTAGCGTGCAAAGAAAGGTATAATTCTTACTTTGGTCTGTTCTGAGGTTAATTTAGTTCCAGTACCTAGAAACACTTGGTAGATAGATTTTGCTTCTACTACTCACATAAATGTTTCTGTGTAGGGTTGTCTGAGCTTTCAAAAATCAAGTCATGGTGAAAGACACTTCTTCGTGGGCGGTGAAAAATCTATGGAAGTGGAAGCAATTGGACATTTTAGGTTGCTATTAGGAACCTTTTTTTTTTATTTTTTGGATTTAAAAGACACTTTTGTTGTACCGTCTTTTAGACAGATTTTGGTTTTTGTTTCTTTGTTGGACAAATTTGGATATTGTTGTTCATTCGAAAACAATCGGTTTAGTTTGTCTTTAAATTCAAATGTTGTTGGAATTGATTATTTTTTGAATTTAAGATAATTTTAAAATTTAATAATTGATTAAATGCCCAGTAAAGCTAGTTGAAAATTCTTCGAATATAGTTGGCATTTGGTAGAGTGTAGGAGTCCCTATCATTACTTATTGTTCATTGTGCAGACTGCTTTGAACCTTCGAGAGTATTTTCATTATTGTGTTTTGCTCATTTGGTGTGATGATTGGTTATTGAAGTCGCGTTTATCACACAACAGAGTATTGTTATTGTTGACGCTTGTGCCATTTTCATCGACCGTTTGGTGTTCAATTGGACACTCATGTGTCTGAATGTCTTTCCTCCTTGTGTTACTTGGGCAAAATGATTAAATGAACCTAAACGTTGAATTGAAACATTATCACTATTTTTTGAATACATTGATATTGTTTCATTGTTTTTTTTAATGTTATTTTGTAATTGATTATTGATTGTATTGTGTCTTTGATTGCTATTGAATGTGACATTCACTTCTCGAATTATTATTAACAATACATATTCATAGTTTAAAATGTATTGGATCACCACTGAGCTGTAAAGCTCAGTTGTAACACCCCTAACGCCTGACTAGATGATCGACCAAGGGGGATGTTACACGAAACTAAATTTTGACTTGAAATGTTATCGCGTGCATACAAACAATTTGTAGAATATCATACAATATCTGAAATTCAATAAAGGCTAGCCAAAATAAAATTCATATACTAGATTGAGATATACTAAAAAAAATCCATCTTTTACATCATCCATGACATTTAAATTAATACATCATTTTCATAGTTCAAAAAACATGAGAAGTATGAGCATAGGAACTCGAGTCTACAGGTTGTGTAACACCTCCTACCCTTATCCGTCACCGGAACAGGGTTATGGAGCATTATTGGACTTTTTAGATCACATACGAATATGACATAATCATCTAACATTCATATCATAATTGAAACATATTGTCCCTTGTATGAACCCTCGAGGCCCAAAATATGTTTAGAAAAAAACCGGGATTAAATCGGGTACTCAGGGAATTTTTCACAAAATTTCAAAAAAATTTCTAGGTGCAAGAGACACACGCCCGTGTGGCCAAAGGACACGCCCGTGTGGCTATGGGACACTCCCGTGCCTCAGGCCGTGTCCGACCCGGTGTAACTCTCTGACTTGGGTCACATGGCCAGCCACACGCTCGTGTCTCTGCCCTTGTGAAAATACCTGGACATTCTGTTTTGAAAATTTTAAGTTGCAGGGGACACACGACCAAATCACACGCCCATGTATTAGCCGTATGTCTCACATGATCCAGTCACATGCCTGTGTGCCTGGTCATGTGGACTCAAAATGAACCTTAAACATCAAGTTTACCCTTCCCTGCAACCTTGAACACTAAGCAACTCAAAAACCAATCGTTCAATCACTTTAAAACATGATTAAATACCTTTAAATGTGTCAAAACAGTCGTCCTAGTTTCCTAACCAATGTACCCTTATAGGTACTTCACATATTTTATCAAAACAATCCAATATAACACCTTTCAAGCCAATCTTTAAATCATGCCAATTTCAACCCAAATTTGCCTATATCATACTTATGCATAAACTTAACATTCCATATTAAACTTCAACATAACTCATATAATCATGTACATATAATCATGTATATAAGTAACCAATATTATCTTATAACCTCAATTACATTCACTTCCCAAAATGAAAAGCATAATATTATCTTATAACCTCAATTACATTCACTTCCCAAAATGAAAAGCATAAGCCATCTTAGGTATATACTGACACAAAAAGAAATATAAATCACCACGTTTTAAGTTCGGGATCGTTGATGGATGTTGGATCGGCAATCTGACTTTTACCTAACCTGCACACGGAAAACAAACCGTACGCTGAGTATAAACTCAGTGGTATTTCTATAATCCGAATGCTTAAAGGTAAAATATTATAACATACACATTAAATCATAAAATAACTATAATCATATAATTAATCAATTCATAGATAAAACATTTATAACACATTTAATTCTTATCATTTGCTATCCCAGATAGCTTTTCACAATATTAACACAGATCATTTGAACAACAATATTGTTCATTCATATCCAATTCATAAATACACAATTCATGTGTCTTTAACCATATTTCAAATCACCATTCAATATCAATCATAACATTATTTGATTCAATTACCCCTATTAACACGACTCGGACTCGGACTCAGATGGATATACGGATCTAACCAAAACACACTAGTTTGGCACCCAATGCCTCATCGGATAATTCAAAGTAATAAAATGACACCAGTGTATCATCGACTATGCCGAAGTAAATTGGTATCCAGTACCTCATCGAATTTTTCTAAAGTAATAATTTGCACCTAGTGTCTCATTGACTCGAAGTCGAAGTATCCCTAAACTCTTCCAATCCTATGACATACCATCTATATCCGACTCAACCCGATAAAGTTAATAGGTTTCAATTTACTTTTCAATTGCCACAATTATCCAATATTCAAATTTCACATTAATCACAAATTCACATACATTCAAATCAATATCAAAATGCTAATTACTCACCTCATTCACTTACCATAAACATTAAGTAAAAAATAAAACAATTAATATTTAGATTCGGATTATAAATAAAAATACAACAATTAATATTTAGATTCGGATTATAGAAATACAAACCAGAACTTCCGAGCTACTCCTTGTCAACTTTATATTTTCCTTTCTTAACCGAGGTTTCCGGCACAACGTTAGCTAAGGAATTGAAACAATTAAAATTAATCAATACAATACAATTTTACATTGAATATTTCAATTTTTATTCAATATTTGCCTAAATTCCAATTTAGTCCCTAAAATGAGACTGCTTGATTTCTTCACAATTAATTTTATATTTTCATTCAATTTCCACTTTAAACTAAATTTAACTCTCTAATTTCACTAAAATCCCTAAATTTCAAAATTTTCAAAACTTAGTCCCTATTACTCAAAACTTATAATTTATCCTACAATTCAACCCCTTTTTCATTTTTAACTTAAAAATCTATCAATTTAGTCCTTGATACTCTATTTATTCAACATAAACAACATTTAAAAACTCAATGATTTCTAAAATTTTGACATGAATTAAGTAGTATTTAGTTCTAGGATTCTAAAAACATAAAAATTGCAAGAAAATGGACTAAATTGACTTACCAATTAAGCTTTGAACTTTGAAATCCCTAGCTTTTCTCCTTTTCTTTTCTTTCTTTTTCTTCTCTATTTTGTTTTTAACTTTGTTTCTTTTTCTATTCTTTTTCTTTTATTTACTTTATTATTATTATAATATACAATATATATTACTTGAATTTTAAGTAATACTTATTTATTATTTTATACACATGTATATTATTTTTGCACATGTACACTCAATCACCAGACGCTTGTCAATTTATGGCTTAATTACTTATTTAGCCCCTTCACTTTTCTCTAATCTATAATTCAACTTTCTCCCTATATGCATTCTAGTCCTTATACCTAATTACTCTTAATTTAAACAAATTCACCTAATCAAAACCTAATTAACCACACAAATAACTTCGTAAATGTTTTTAATAAATATTTAGGAATCCGTTTTACGAAAACAGAGACCCAAAAGTACACTTTCCGATACCCGTGACTATCGGGTAGTTATAGGTTGCCCCAACATGTAAATGCTACAAGCTAAAGAAAACAGGCTTATAATAGGTCTGAGGATTCTAGCTTAGTCCCTCTTCCACGTCTAAAAATAGATTATATACCTAAAAAGACAAAAACAAGGAATGAAGTAAGTTTAAGATGAACTTAATGAGTTCGTTAACATAGCCTGCCCAACATGGTATTATAGTATGATTTCTCCACTAAACTAGCTAGTCTGTGTATTTGCCGAAGCTCACACATGGACAAGTTTACACATTGATATTGTATGCTCGTCGGCATTGTTCACACAATGGTACAAGTCATATGTTGTCACATCTCACATGGGATTTAACTTGTACACATAAGTGGTTCGCACAACCAACAGCTTGCACTATACAATAAGTTTGCATGGCATATGACTCACATGATAAACGACTCACAAATATAGATAGCTCACACATATAAACATCCCATGCATAATAGTTGAGTCCACGTATAGACCTATCGCGTCTATTCTCTACATAAAGACATGTTGCGAAAAGCACCCGCGAACATACTTACTATGAATAGCCTTGTGTATAAACATGTTTCGGATAGTCTTGGATAGTCCCACGAATAGACTTACAATAATTTGAATTTGTGAATAGTCCCGCATACTATCATAGCATAAAGACTTGGTGGATAGTCCCACGGATTGTCATAGTACAAAGACTTGGTGGACTTATACATATGGATTCATGCTTGGTGAACTCATACATGCGGACTCATGCTTGATGAACTTATACATGCAGATTCATGCTTGGTGAACTCATACATGTGGATTTATACTCACAATTAGTTCTTGCAGGCTCTTGCATGAAAGATAGTCCCTACGGATTCTTGCTTGAAAGATAGTCCCTACTGACTCTTCATATAGCTGAGTCCTGTATATAACTTTAGCGTGGAAACTTGAGGACACGTCCCATGAATTGGCATAACTTGAAACATGAGGGCAAGTCCAGCGGACTGTCATAACTTGTATATGCTCATAGCCATAGGACTTGCATACATATATGAGGCTTAAAGCTAGAGACTCTACAAAGTTTCATACTTGTAACTTGGACATGCTTAGCCATTCTTCGTACCATCCACTCGAACCTCCGCAAAGCCAAATAGCTTATACATACACATCTCTGTTCAACCCAATCGACCCTCCAGAAAGCTAGATAACATGTGGCACAAAGTGTATAACATGACATCCCTTATTCTTTTATCTCTAATCATTACATACCTCCCATGCTCCGCATGCAAATCATTCTCATCAAGATATCACTTATCTAACATTCAAAAGATTCACACATTCAACTAATCATACTGTTTACTGGCACAAAATACAACATACCGAACATTTCACCACAATCACTAAAACACATTACAACCAGTAGACCATTCAACAAGACAACATAATCGGTAGCAATTTACCTAGTAAACATCTCATCAATACCACAAGCTTATGCTCGCAACCGGACATGCATATGTATACCAACACTTAACATACTTTATTTTACAGCAAAGAACTCACAACAGAGTAACATCTTGACATTAATAGAACATGCAATAGAATTTTCCAAGAACCATAATCCAAATCACAGCACTGAAACATGCAAGAAAAAAACTGAAGGCTTGAGTTCAGGAACTCACCAACAGAATACCAAGAAGTTGAATCCTCCTCCATCCAATTAATTTTTCCAATCTACTTCTGCTTTAATAACAGTTCACAAATTCAACAATTTATCCAGCTAAATCATGAATTTTTACCCACATGCATGATGAATTCTCCACACTTCTCTACTATCACCCGAAACAACTAAAGAGGAGAATGGAGAAAAAGAAGAATGATAAAATGAAATAATAAGAAGAATGCCTCCCAATTCTCCTTCTCATACTCCAATATCCTCACTGTCCACCACCTCCTCACATAACAGAAAAAAGGAAAATTTAAAATCATAATCATGATGTTTTCCATTCATTAACCATACTATTCTAATGGCAGGAAATATAGTCAAATCTGACTAAACTAGTTCCTTCCCAATTAATTCCCAACCGACCACACTAGGATTCAATAATTAAGTATAATGCTCACTTTAACCCAAAAATTTACAATTTAGTCGAGATAGAATGTCGAAGGATCAAATTAGAAAATTTAAAATAAACTAGGGTCTTTAATTCAATTATGACCAAGTTCTGGTTAAAAATTCGGGTGTGACATCAGTGCTCGGATTTTTAATTTCGTGCACAAGTAATAAATAGTTTGTGAGTTCGTGATCAAACAGGATCATCAAAGAGCATTCGCAATCCTTATTTCATGAAAACAGTTTACACTTAGATTAGCCTTGACATGTACTTAGGATTTGTTAATTGGTCGATTTAGGTAATTTAATCTTTATTTTGAAACTTATTTGATTATTTTATATTTTTTGTTAAATGATTCATTATTTGTGTCATAAATATTTAAAATTTACATGTTAATTTGTAATGATTGAGCAATTGATCAAGCGGGTCGCTCCAACGATCACAGTGACGCTCCAAATCCAATTAGACTTTTAGGTTGGATTTGAGAGTGTTACAATCACAATATCATGTTATGAAAACTTATTTAGAGTTATGAAAGTTATTCACATTTTATTAATAACTTATGTAATTTATTCAATTACAATTATGAAAATTAACTATCATGATGCCAATTATTTAATATTATCACATGCAATATTTTTTATTCATAAGTTTACTTTAATAAGGATTTGTATTCTAAGAAAATGCTATGTAGACTTAACTAGGTAAAATTACTTTGGAGGTCATATATTAGGAGTTAGATTACATTTTAATTTTTTACTTACATTTTAACCTTTTATTTAAAAATAGATAAATTAATCTCTGTATGTTAAAGCAAATTAGTCTTTACATCAAAATTACATCCATTTCTATTGTTAAGTGGTTAAGGAGCAACTGGATGGTAACATGTGGCGTGCCATATGTACTTTATAATGATATGACATTTTGCCATGTCAAAAAATATTAAAGTTCATCAAAATAAATATTTTTAAAAATTATTTTAAAAACCACATCTTGGATAAATGGTTGTTTAGGTTCAAATAAACTTAGATAAATAGTTGTTTAGGTTCCTTCCAAATGTGGTTTTTAAATAATTGTAAAAAATATAGAAACTTATTAAAAATTATAAGAATTTATTTAAAATCTATTAAAAACTTGGACAAACAGTTGTCTAAGTTCATCCCAAAGCTTGGACAACCAATTGTCTAGATTCATTTTGGATGAGTTTCATAAATAATTATAAAAAGTAATATAAATTATACAAAATTATGGAAATTTATTTAAATCTTATTAATAATTATAAGAAATTATAAAAATATTAGTTTTTTAAAAATTAATAGTAAAAATATTATGAAAGGTTACTATTGTATATATATTTTGCTACGTTAAGTCGTTTGTTTGTTAAATATGAAAAATGTAATGGAGGTGCTTGACTATAGTGCCCACTACGATGTGACATTGCAAAACACTGTGCAAACAAAAGAAAATAAAACTAAGGATTTGTTTATGCAATTTGCTTACACTATATTTGCAAAGCTTAGCTCAGGAAGTAATTCCACTATTTCTAATCACAAATACAACAAGTGATTCATATTCTATCACTCCCCAAGTATAGAAAATTCACTTTTGTACATAAAGACTATAACACTCACGTTCAAAATCTCTTCCTGAGAACTTTGGCTATAAACACTCAATAATATTTACAATAGTTTGCACTCCCACAAAAACAACTCCTCTTTAACATATTAGAATGCACTCAATAAGCTTTCATACAAAACCTAGGCAACCCTTAAAGTATATATCAATTTCGGCTTAGTAACATTGAATCTATATAATGTAACTCCTTGAAAATAGTTATTACAGTTACAACATTCAAAGTACAATCAGTCGAAGATATTCTCTTGATTGCAATTCTATTAAAAATTACATTCAATGCAATCTAGTTGCTCTGTCAGCCACCTTAGTACTACTTAATAATAAAAATGAAT
The DNA here is from genome assembly GCF_025698485.1 of Gossypium arboreum. Lineage (NCBI taxonomy): Eukaryota > Viridiplantae > Streptophyta > Magnoliopsida > Malvales > Malvaceae > Gossypium > Gossypium arboreum. The sequence goes on from NC_069081.1 coordinate 9,398,578, forward strand.
TTAATATTTAATAGAATGACCAATTTACTATTTGATTTAACATATAAGGATTATTTTGCCTATTTTTTGAGTAAAAAGGACAAAATAAAATCTGATTCCTAGCATAGGAGTCTCCATGATACTTTTACCACTTAATTATGAGTTACTCTACTAAGTTATCATAATTTCATAGTTAAATCTTTAATATAGTTGTATCCTAAAAATATCATGTTTTTAAAAGTGTAACTTTTTCATTTATAATAGCTTTATAAAATTTCAAAATTATATATAAACATTCTATTATATAGTTGTTATACCCCTTACCTGACATGAACACGTGGCATTACGAGAGGATACCTAAAAGGCATCCACAAATAACCTTCCGCCTCACATCACTTGGTTAGTTTCTCATTTGAAGACCACTCAGACAACCCCATCTTGATTCATTCAGCTAGTCACTATTGGGTGACTAGCCACATGGGCACCTCATCCACCAAGCCACCTTCTTTTAGCGAGAACTTATTCACCTTTAAGAAGGACCATTGAGACGTAAAAATCTTGTACTATCTCAATAAAAAGAATGTTAGAGTAGTACCACACTTGACGACAACCCACACACGGCAACCTTGCTACCTGACCGACTACACGACCACCATGTTCTGAATTTGTTGGTGACATGGCATTATTAGGCACGAGACCTCTCTCTTTATAAATACCCGGCCCGTAAAAGGATGGAGGAATATTTTGCCTCCTGTGCATCCTTAAGCCTTTACCTGCACTCAATCTCCCTTACTTCCTTATTGCTCCCTAACTTGGCTCTTTCTTTGGCAGTGACAATAGGTGAACATTACATGAGGAAAAGGCAGGCTGCTCGGTGGAGGAGCTTCTGTGGCAAAGGTGCCTGTAGAGGTGGTATAATAATATAATATTTAAATTTTAATTAAGAAATATTTTTTAGTAAAATATAAAAATTAAAATGATTTATAAAAATAATACAAAAGTGAAATAAGTTTTACTAAATACTTTATAAAATTATTTTAAAAGAATTTAAAAATGATAAAATATTTAAAAGACATTATAATGAATCACTTTTAATTATTTTAGTTGCGAAAGGAGATATCAAGGCTGAAGTATGATGTTGAAGAAGTTCGTTGCAGGTTGTAGTGCTGCCTGAGAAAACCCAACTTACTTGATTCAGAAACTGGTGTGGTGAACCAGCAAAATCACGCTGTTGACTTCGCTTTGGGATTTAAATATAGGTTTTAATTTTTTTTTTGTATTAAAAATATATCATATTATAATTATCATTCATAATAAATAGGAATATTAAGTTTCTAATATTTCCTTTCAATACAAAGTTTCGAATATTTATTATATTAATTTATATTACTTATGCGATTATTATATTTGGATATGCTAATCCACGATTTAAATTTGTTTTTGCAAATAATGGATCTGAATGTTCATAAATATAAAAAAAAGTGTAAAATAAACGGAATTTGGGCATTAAAAATTCATTTATTCATCAATAATATTATTCAATTTAAATTTGGGTCCAAATAATAATACTTAAATTTAAAAGAATAATAATAAATTAATTTAGTAGTTAAAAAATAACTTTTAAACCAGCTACGCAATGTAAGAGCGGATGCAAGTAGGGATTGACTTAATATAGTTGCAGCTGAGAAGGGTCCGGGCTAAGGCTGATGTGGATATTTTAAAGTATAACCCAGTTATGAAATCAATACCGTGAAGTGAAGTTGGTAAAATTATGCAAAAAGAGGAGCTGCTGGCTGAAAGTGAATCCCAGCCTATTATTTATAGCACTTTCCACTATCATTCACATCACTTGGTAATTTTCTGTTACCAAATTTGTCCTCTGGGAGAACTTTGGAGGAGCTCCACCTCTCAGGGGAATAATGTTCACTACCTGCACCAATCATATTCTCCCTATTAACACCTCAATCTGGATATTAATTAGAATTCTTAACACAGCAATTTTAGCTCATCAAACCTTCAGGTCACTGTATGTACTAGTGGCTGTAAACCGGACAGAGATGGGGAAGAACACTGATGAGTCTGCTGGAGGCACAACAAACTCCATTGACCCACTGCCAATAGCTCAGAACAAACTTCTTATAAACCAATACCATATTTAAAAATCTCCAACACACCAAATTTAGTAGTGTTAAAAGATTGGACTGACCTGCGGTTAGAGTTATCAATGAGAACTATTGACCATTCTAAGATGGAATTCCTGGAGTCAAACCTACAACACAAACAAGTAAACATTAAAAAAAACAAAACATATAAACTGTTTCGAACTTTTAACATCTTATATTAACAACATTATGTTTTTTTATAATAAATATATCCACAAGTTTGTTAGAAACATCTTATGTAGATATATCCATAATCTCAGAGGTTAAAACATCACAAATTTGCTTCCATCTAAAGTAAGATCTTCAAATGATTTCTATTTACCTCCATTCACCATCAATCTGCCTGATACTTGGTGCCTCCCGAAGTGCTGGAAGAGGGATAGAAATCACAACATTTTGCAGATCAAACATGGCTGAAGCTTCATATTCAATGCTCACATAAGTTTCATTTCCAGAAACTGAAGGCCAACAGTTGACTGCAACGCACAGAAAAAAAATCAAATCAACCATCAAAGCAAACAACAGCGATTGCATACCAACAATAAGCATCAGTAGATATGAAGCCCACTGGACAATGGCACCATTGACTCATCTGCACTTTGCATTCTCCACTTCAAAAGACCAACACCAGCTGCATCCCCAGCTGGACCAGTTGGGAAAGGCCTGTTAGGGTCCTTCAATCCCAAAATGTTCTCGTTGGAAAACAATTCCTTATTCATGTTAGGATGCGTCTTGAACAGAATGCCAGGATTACCCCCAGTTTCAATCTGAAAATAAAGTATGAAAACTGGTTAATTCAATTTGAAAAGATACTGTGACAAAGAATCAATCTGAAAATAAAGCATGAAAGAAAAACGGTATATTCTATGCTGGAAATGAATTAAGAGGAAGGTATATTGAACTTTAAGGACAACATGATTACTTTATGTGATTGACTGAAATATGGGGAGGAGTAAACACAATTCCAAAGGATTACCTGAACTTGGATAAGACCATCTTCCTGATTAAGAATTTGAAGTGACAAAGTCCCTTGAACATCAAAGTTGCTCATTCCACCATCTCTTTTCAGTGTGACATTAAGTTTCTCCTCAGCGGTCAATGTAATGGGATCAGTAGGTGGAGCTATGGCTGCTTTGGCCTGGCCTGCCTTTGGCTTCACATCTTCAACTATCAGTTCACCTTCTGCTTTCAGGGATTCCAGGAACTGGTTTGTTTTTTGTGATTTACCAAGCTGCATGCCAGAACCTTTAGGAGGAGCAGTTGCAGATGAAGGTTGGCGGCCTAATAATGTGAACGTGTTGCCAGAAAATGTTTTCAAACACATTAGTTATGAAACGTGTCTGAGAAACAAATAAAAATCCAAGGCATGTGGTGCCATACTAATATCACTAACCTTTAGACTTGGTCGGGAAGGAATCAACCTCATTGATTAATCCACCAAATCCAGAACCACTTCCAAAGCCACTTCCACTGCTAGGAATGCTAATTTCACTTAAGCTAGTTTCAATTCTTCCAGAGCCCATTGACATGAACCCTCCCTTGTCACCTCTATTCTTATCAATCTGCACAATCCGCAGCAAGAATCAATAGTGTATAACAAAAGAGATTGATTAGTATAAGGGCCAAGAACATGTAAAAACACACCTTGCTCTTCTCTATCTCACTAGCTTTACGCTTCATGACATCCTTGGTTTCATTAATCTTGCTCTGCAATACCAGCTTGTGCAACTTCTCTTCATGACTCTCCATTTCACAGTATTGCTTAACCTGTGCAACAGTCACATTTTCCTTGTGCCCAAGACAGATGACTTCATCAAAAGCAAAGATCAGTTCGAAAGCAGTCTTGCCAATACCCTCCTCATCTAGAGAGACGGAATACTCTGGTACCTAGAGAAATATAAGGAATCAAGTAAATGCTCTCTGTTCTACATAGCTGAGACTAGGACATCACAAAGGCTAAAATTTAAAAGGGCGTCAAGTAACGGCACAACTTCATGAGATACAGATGTTATAAGGAATGAGAAGCTAAAGACATACAGGTAAGACGACTACATTAACAAGTCAACTTGCAACTACTCAAGGTAGATCAAAGAAATAAATAGAATCAAGCACCTTATCTTACATAATTTATTATGTTCAAAGCTTTAAATAGGATAGAAAAGAAATTGTCGAGAGGGTAAAGCATACCAGCTTAGAAAGCAGCCTTAGAGTCTCCAAATCTTCAAGAATGTTGCTCTGTTTGTTTGTTACAAGTACCAAGTAAAGAGCTTCTATTGGTTGATAGACATACCGCACATTCTCAGTCTCAAAGTATGTGTGTTGCTTTCCAGTGCCCAACAACTTGGGAAATGCTGCAAGAAGGCCTTCAATTCTTATACGAGTCATTTCCACGAACTGCCTGGAGACGAGCACTGAAATAAGAGCCAAAAGAATGTGAGTGACGCCCCCAAGTTTCGCACTTCAACTATTTAATTATCACGACACAAGGAAAACCACTAGAACTATCAAGCATGAAACTCACCTTTTCCAGACTTGCTTAAAATAGAAGCAGCAAGTACAACCTACTTGACAAAAATTAAAGGTCAAATCAGGAGCAAAACAAAATATGAAAGATGAAATGAAATGGTGGAGAAAACTTGAATAAGCCACAGAAGAGAGGTTTAAATAACAATGACGATGGAAGTACAGATCCAGTTATTAGATGGCAATGAAGCAAAATAGAAGGATCATGTCAATGCAGAAAACATAAGATGAACGTTCAGTGTTCATCTTCAATTACTCCAAAACCATTACACGGTTCCTTTTATTGACAATTAACAGAAGATGTATGATAGGGAATTCTTCAGTTATGCAGGGTTAATGGAAGAGTTGAGAATTGGGTACGTAAGCAGGAACGGCAAGCATTGAGTTTCATTAAACAGAACTCTGCATGAAATGCTCCTATATATCATGTATCGATGGAGATAAAGGAAATGCCATTTGTTTAAAAACATGGGAAAGACAACTGCGCAGGTGATTGATCTTGATGATTGGAACCTTAATCCTGCTATTTCAGAATAGGAAGCTGCTGATAGAAAGAATATTCTTCCATAGCTTTTGTATTTGATTGTTATATTATAGCATAATTCAGTTACTTTGGATCAATGAAGTTTCAAGAATATATTCAAAGTTACAATTCTACCTAAAAAGAGCAATTGAAAATGAAAATAAGGGACAAGATATATACCATCTTGGCTTATGGAGAAGCAAGCTGTCCTGATAATATCAAATTGAAGCTTTTCTCAGAGAACCTAGTATACAATGAAAATTAAGCCAGGATAAAACAATTAACAACTGGAATCAAGTAAAAGAAAAACAGAACGGATTTTAAAAGAAATAAAACATAACAGTAAATCTGAAAAAAGAAGAATCAGAATGTCTAGTCAGCAAAGAGATCGGCCTAAGATCGGTACAGCTATATGCAAAAGGATGCAAACATAAATAATCAAATCGCAGTGTTTGGAAGGTAAGAAAGTGAGAGAATGGCAGGAAAGCAAAGCTAAGCGAATGCGAAATCGAAGGGAATGTATTTCGAAAGGAACATAAAACAGAGGTGGAGATTTGATACCAGTAAAATTAACAATGGAGATGGTGGCGTTTATAGATCTTAGCTTTAGCGCCTAGATGTAGTTTCATGCTCAAACTCCGTGGAGCCCAACTTCAATACTATTATTATACTAAAATAAGAAGACGGTTATTGTAATTTTACAACTCAACTCGGATTTTCTTATTCAAGTATTATTGTTATTTTTTTATTTATTCTCAAAATACATATATTATATATAATATTGCTTAAACTATCTACTTGGTCACCTAATTTTTTAAATACTTTCATTTTGATCAAAATTTTTTTATAATTTTGTTATTATTATTGTAAAAATTTCTCATTTTAGTCACCCAACCGAGAACTCCACAACGACAACCGACTTGGCACATTACATAATGTTGACATGGGAAATCCTCGTTCAACAATTAGTTTCCACGTAATTTTTTTTTTTTTTGTTAATCCATGTTTTTTACTATATTTGTCGTGAAGTTAAACCTTGAAATTAAAATTGATTTCCACTTCTTTTGGTTTATTGTTTGCCTCACTTGTGGGAGAAAAGGGGAAGTGAATTTGTCAATCGATGACATCACTGGATGTACCTAATATAATCCCAGTATGCTATTGTGGACTGCCAGATCAAATAAAACTATTGGGACCTTAGTTGTTTGAAGTTTCTCCTCATGTTCAAATAGTTCCTTGAACTGAATATTTTGTCATTATGTGTTATCTCTTATTCGAACAACAGTTTAAACATGTCTTCAGGACAACCCAAGTGCAGTTTTGAATTAACATTTTTTACTTAGTTCTCCATGGTATGTTACTCAATCAGCAAATGATCCTCAAACTATATCTTTAATATTTCTACAAAGTTGCTAATTGATTTTTGAAGGATTGAAGGTAGGAGGATTGTCACTTTTTATCATAAATCTTATCCTTATCATTTTACTTGTAGACTAAACTAGTTATTTCACTTTCATATGAAGGAAGCTATGGGATAATTATTGAAAATATTTAAAGAGATAAATTCAGCCTTTTACTAACAATTTTAAGCTTAAATGTTGCTTAAGAGTTCTCGTATCAGCCTATATATATGTTGTTTGTTGGTCAACTATATTTGGTGTGCCTGTTGAGTGCATTTTGGGCGTTCTTGTAGGGTGTTTCATTGATATTTTGATTTGTATTTTTTGCCTATTGTGTTAAGCATTAGCCATTGGTATATGAACTGAACTTATGAATAAAGGTCTAGATAAGTGGTTCGAAGGAGATAAAAGTAGTAGGGATTGAAAGATTTCTCAAAAAGGTATATTAGTTGAGTGTTGAAATATTAATGACAATGTAAAGTCTTATGGACCAAGTCCAGTAGAATTTATGAACTTGGTTAAGTAACAAAATGGAATATAAGGATTTTAAGTGCATGTTAATCTTTGAAGTAATTTGTAGATGTGCTACGACTAGGAGTTTAGACCTGATGGTCGGAGATTCATAATGAAGTAGTGTAATAGTTCATTATTCAGTGGTGCCGAAAACAATGATTTCATAATCTCATTTTTGTTGTTCAAGTCCGTAAATATTAAAAATTAATATTTACGAGGTTAATATTAAAGTCTATTAAAGTTTTGTCCTTTAGTTTTGTCAATTTGATAGTGAATTAAGGTATAAAGATTAAATTGTAAAATTTATAAAAATTTATTGCTATAGATTCTTAATTAATCAAGGGACCAATTGAGCAATTGGACCCGTTTTAAAGTGCCAAACGGTGGTGGATGTTGATTACAATCCACTAAATTTGTTAATTTTGATTAAGGATAGGTTAATTAAGCTTTACTTAATTAATTAAGATTAATTAATTTTATAATCAATGTATAAAAGACAACTTAATTGTTGTCATCTTTATTCTTTCTTTTCTTCTTCAACCGAAGCCACCAAAGAAAACCTAGAAGCCATGTTTGAAAGCTCAAAACTATTTGGTCCTCAATTTTAAGGTATTTTCAAGTCCTTTTTCTTATAATTTTTATGTTTTTGAGGTCATAGGAGCTTGATTTAGCTACCCATGTATTAATTTGCAAAATTGTTATAGCTTTTGGAATTTGCCATGGTTGATTTCTTAAAGAAATTGATGTTACATTCATAGATCTTAAGCTTTGATGTGAAAAAGAACTAGATTGTAAAATTTAAATTGTTAGTTTTGTCCAAAAGGACTAAAGTTTATAAATTTCAAAATTGATGTGAATTTTTTATAATAATAGATAATAGAGGGTCATAAAAGTATGGGTGAGTGTTCGATTGACTCGAATCGAATGAAAAAATTTCGAATTAATCGAGTTGACAAATCCTATTTTATCATCCTAACTCGATTTAAAATTTTCTCAAATTGAGTTGAGTGAGATGGAATTTGAATCGAATATATTTGTTCGAGTTAAATTAAAAAAAATTACTTTAGATTCTTGTAACCACTATCACTCACCGTAATCAAATTTGACCACTGTAATCAAATTTGTTATTAACTTCCATCTCCTTATAATTTATTTATTAATATTATATATACTGGGTTAGCTTCGTTGATTGCTTAGTTGCTTCAATTATCTTCTGATTTTTGTCTCTATTTATTTTGAAATTAAAAATATATTAAATATAAAAATGTGATTTTTAATAAAAGTTATCTTAAAGATAAAATGTGAATTTGATGTCAACATAAAATTTTAACATGAATATTTTATGGCATCATCAATAATTCAATTTTAACAGAATTTATAAAGATTTAATATGGTTAAACAATTCAATAAAATAAATAGTACAAATTGTGAAATTTAATTTAATAATATAAATAGTAGATATAAATAAAATAATTACTATTTAGGTTTAGGGGTTTTTGGTTGATTTTTATTTGGGGTAAAGAGTGAAAAGTAAAAGTTTAGTGTGGAAATAAAAAGTTTTGAAGGTTGGGGGTAAAACTTTGGGGAAAGTAAACGAGGTAAAAATATTAAAAAATTGGGGGGGAATGGGTTTAGGGGAGTGGGGGTGGGGGTGGGATGGGAGAGTAGTAAAAGTTTTGAGGGGAAAATGGGAGGGAATAAAAGTATTGGGGGGAAAGTAAAAAGTTTTGGGGGTTTGGGATAAAAATGTAAAATATTATAGTTTGGTATTTGGTTTATTTGAATATTCGAAATATTCAAATTCAAAAATTAAACTCGATTCGAACTCGAAATTTGAAAAAAAAAATTGAGTTGACTCGAATAACTCTATTCGTTTAACTCAAAATTTGAATTATTTTTTTCCAAGTCGAATCGAGTGTTGCTCACCCCTACATAAAAGGATGTGATTGTGATTGGTTTCAAAATCGTAGCTCAAAATTGAAAGATATTGAAATTTCTATTTTAAGGACTAAATTGAATAAAGCGTAAAAATTTAGGGGCATTTAAAAAGTAAAATTGAATTTATGCATATAATAGGATTTTATAAAATGTTTGGTATTGATAAATTGAATTGAATTATTATATAGATCGAGAATTGAACCAAACCGAGGAAATTCGGGAAAAAGGTAAAATTATCGAGTAGTCATTACAAATTCAGCTTGTTTGTTGATTTGACCAGGTATGTTCATATGATATAAATGTGTTTAAGTTCTTGTGTATTTCATTTATGATTATATATGTGTTTTGTTGTGAATTGGTATGCCTGGGTGAACTTAGTAAAGGTTTCATGCACACTTGTATGGATAGATTACCGATGATTATCGAGATCCAGCATTTGTTGCGGACTCGAAGATACATGTAGCACAAGTTTAGCCTAGACAGTAACCTAATGTCATTTTAAAGGTTTAGCCTAGTCTAGTAACCTTACATGTATATTTTCAGCTTGGATAAGCAATTGAATGTGTTATTAAAGGTTTCGCTTAGACTGATAGCCTGACATGAATATGTTTTTAGCTCAGACGAGCAATTATTATTACCAGAGATATCTATGTAATTGAATCTATTTATGATAAGCCATAAGAGTAACATGTTTTTAATCCAATTCTTGATGTGTTTTGGATGATTTATTATGTGAATTAGTGAATTTGATGCTCCTAATCCTTTAAATTCATGTTTTTATACTTAGGTGACTATAGGGGAGTGAAAGGAGCAAAAAAGAGCCAAAATTAGGTAAAAAGAGCTATTTCTAGGATCTACACGGCGTGGAAATTTTCACACGAGCTGGCCACACGCCCATGTGCCAACCCGTGTCGATTTCAAATCATGATTCTCTTTTACGCAAAAAAAAAAAACCCAATTTTTAGGGTTTTTGAGAATTCTAAAGTTTATAAATACATATTAGAATAGGACTAAAGAGGAGCACGCAGAATAAAACGAAGAAATTACTCGAAGAACACCGTCGGAATCAAGAGAAGCAGGATCTCCTTCAAGATTGAAGATTCTCCATTCAATTTCTCTAGAAGTTTTTGGATTTCTTTATGTTTTGTTGTTTTCCTAATTTTGAGATGTTTTCCTTCCAAAGTATGAACTAAATTCCCTAGATACCTAGGGAAGATGAAACCTATGATGGATCTTGTTATTTAATTTATGAATTACATGATACATACTTGATTTCTTGATCTCAATTATGTGTACTTATTCCATGTTTTAATGTTTTCAAGATATTAATTCATGATTGATATGCTTATTTTAGTAGAGCAAAAGTCCCTATTTAAGAGTAGATTTGGCATAATTGAGCGGAGTTGCATGCAATCCTAGTAATGGGACGACATAAATCTACTGGATTAGAGTCAAATCTAATAGGGGAATCCCTAGATCGAGTTAATTTAACAATAGTGGTTTTAATTAAAAAGAGATTTCAATCAATCAACCTAGAGTCAGTTATTTTTACTCCCGAAAGAGATATTAATATAATTTCGGGATTTCTACGGATCAAGGCAAGTGAATAAATCGTTTAATTCAGATTCAAAATAATAAGTGAAGTCTAGGTGGATTTTTTCGTGGGTATTGTCTCTTTCATTGGTTCATTCGAATATTTTTTCACTTCTCTGTTGCGTCTTAATAATTAGTTTAGATAATAGATTAAAAACAATTCCTTCAGTTTATCGTTTAGAAAATAAAAAGATAGTAATTACTAGTACTTTTAGTCTTCGTGGATACAATATTCCCGATTCACCACAACTATATTGTTATTCGATAGGTGCGCTTGACTTTTTCTTAATTTTAGTTAGTTAAGTGAATCATCATCAGTTTACTAGGTTTCATTGAGCAATACAGATTATATGAAATGAGAAATTGAAATGGCATGGGATGAATTCAGTATTTCAATGATGAATTATTGAATGTTGTGAAAATAAAGTTTATAGTATACATGTGAATTCATTATTCCAGATTGGAATGAGATTTCAAATTGTTACCTATAGTGACATTAATGGTATAATAAATACATATGTTATTCATGGTTTGATGTTGGTATAATACCCTTATTGATTTTTGTGATATGTTATGTTTAACCAAACTATGCCTACATTTTGGTAGCTTTTTGTATGTGATTGTTTGTCAAGGTAAGTTTTTGATTTAATGCCTATGAACTTACAGAGCATTCACAATGCTTATCCTGTTGTTTTCCCTTTTCCCGTAGATTGCCAACTTGTGAAACATGGAAAATGGATCTACGATAAGCTCACACTATGCCGTTGTTGATTCGATAGTCTTTCAATTGTTTAAGCTTGGTTTTGTAGCATGTATATAAGTATTATGTATTGTATGTCACACACACCAAAAATTAGGTTAGTAGAATCAGGTAATTTAATTGTGGGCTCGAGTGAGGAATCGGGGTTAGTGTCGTAGGAATTAGGATTTAATAAAATAAAATAATTGATTAATTAGGTAATAATAATTGGATTAATAAAAATCTAATAAAATAATTAATTAATTAATTAGGTAATAATAATAATTGGATTAATAAAAATATATTAGTGAGGATTAAATTGGAACAATAGTTAAATTAAAGGTCTAATGTGTAAATTAAGAGATTTAATTGAGATGAAAGCTATTAGAACAAGGGAGGAAATAGGACGGGGCTTGGGGGTAAATAGCCCAAATTTTAAATTTTGGTTGGCTATATAAGTTCACCCACCGTCCTTTCCCTCCACACTTTCAACCATTGCAAAAGTTTGTTATGTCTAAAATTTAAGAATTTTCTCTCAAATTTCTTTCATCCTTTCCTAACATCCAAACAACTTTTTCCTCCTTAATTTTAAAAGAAATCCACTCTTTCTTCTTTAATTTTTCATCAACACTAGCTCATTTTTGTTCAAATTAATTCAATTATGTGGAGACCTTCGAAGATGTAAACATTTTGATTTCCTGTAGATTAAATGTTTATAATGTGATTTCAAATTGTGTTTTTATATATCTAAGCAAGAAAACATAAGATCTATAATTTTAAAGCTTGATTTTGCTAAAAAATGATAAATCACGTAATAGTGAGCTAAGTGAATATTTCAAAATGATTTTCAACTCATTTTGACATGATCAAGAGCTTTATAAACTTGATTTAACAAAACTTTAAAGGAAATGTATGAATCAAATGATTTTTGCTCCATGAGATTGAAGATGAACGAGATTTTTTGAAAAATGTTAATTATTGAAATTTTATAAAATTAATGGATTAAATTTGTAATTAAGTATTAGATCTAGTATTAGGAAGTGAAAACCAAGGATCTATTTGAGTATAATTGCAATAATTAGAGGATTTAAGTTACGCAAGGTAAGCTCGCCAAACTTAGTAGAGTGGCGAGCTGTCATGTGTTTTAGGATAGACATTTTGCTGTGAATGCTAATAACTTCTATGATTTTGTGTGATATGCGAAGCCTCTGTTGGTGAGTGAGCGTCGACGAGCAAGGATAAGGGTAAGCAGAATGTGGTGTAGTTTCGGTAGTCAACAGTGAACCACAAGTGAGTGTTTTTGCGTATCTCACTTAAACACCAGCCGCATGCTAAAGAAAGCCCAAGTAAGGCATGCAAACCCTAGCATGTAACCTGTGACCCTTGGTATATGAAATATGCGAACCCTATTGCCTTAATGCATGTGAGCCTATATTTCTATACGAGCCTTAATACATGTGAGCCCATATAAGTATGCGAGCCCCTGTGATATGAGAACATTTTCATTGTGTGAACCATATATGTTCTGCAAACTTGTATGCATGTGCGAACCCATAAGCTATGTGCAAACCCATATGAATGTGTGAACTCTATGATAAGCAAACCCTGTCACATGTTGTATGCGAGCTTATATAGATGTGTGAACCCCTGTACTATGCGAGCCCATATACATGTGCAAACCCATATGTTATTGTGATGTTAAGTGTATTGCAAGCCCTGGAGTATTGTGAGCTCTACCAAAGTGAACTGCGTTATTGAGAACTGTATTGTGTGAGCCCTATATTATGTGTGTTGTAAATGTGTAAAAAATGATACGTTGGTATTGTGAGTACTCGCCCTTTTTTACCATGTGTTAGGGCATTGTGGCCCAGAGATAGCTTTGGAGAGATAAGGGAATGTCGAGCCCGCTCCATTCACTGTAGATTGTGTAGAGTGTTTTGGAGAGTGAGCATTCGTGCTACACTTATTGGAGATAGCATGCAACTCTTTGAGTCAATTGGAATGTTTTGTAGATTCGCTTATCAATTTGTATATAATTTGATTATGTTTCACATTCACAAATTGCCAATATATCACCATAATGTGTACAAATATTGTATATTATGCGAACTATTTTAGCATGTCTATTTGCTAGCATGATTAATGTGTTTATTTGTGATTTATACTTGAGCACTCACTGAGCTTCAATAAGCTTACACTCTTTACATGTACCTTGCAGATAAGTAGCTAGTGGGACTAATGGTGAAGTGTGGCAACTCGATGATCCATCCCAAGGTAAATCCTTCTGAGTATGTGACATGTTTTCAAACACTAAAGTGGAAGGCAATGTGGGATTGTCCTACGGGTTTAGACTTAGACTTTTAAGAAAATAGTTACTAGTTGTAAACAGACATTGCGAACCGTTTAATTTTGGATTTTTAACTTTATATTTGCTTGGTTAAGTGCATGCTTGATTGGATTTTATACATATTGCTCGTTATTAAATCAAAGACCTAACGAATTTATGTAGGATGAAGAGATCGTCGAGAATTAAGGTACGCCCTTGTACCACTTGTATGTTTAAAACAAAATAACAACTTAGGATTCATGACATATATGTAAAACATAATTAAATAAAACCTACGAGCCAGCCAAGTGTATAGCGAGATAGGGGGTTTTTAATATGTAGTGTTCACCACTAAAATGAGTTCACCAAAACCATGTGGATCACTAAACAATAGATATGATGTCAGTATTTAGGGATTGCCAGTGTCACTAATTGCCAAATGGGGGGTTCACCCAAAAGAAAATCATGAGTACGCCAAGCTAGTAAGTTCACCAGGATAGGTCACTTAGCTAGGGAAGTTGGGTTCGCCAATATGAATATGTGTGTAAAAGTAAGGAGTTCGCATGTGTCCTTGCCTCTGGATAGTCTAACAGCACTAAAGGTGATGTGCATTTATGTTCGCCAAACTTGGGGTTCGCAAGACCAGTTGCGAGCTAGGTATCGCAAGTAGGTCGCGAGCTATACTTTCTAGGTTGATGCGAGAGGTTGGTTCTTTTTAGTAGGTAGGTTCACAGGTGACTTATCCATACACTGTTGTGTTTGTTTTTTATTATGTGACTAGAAAGCCATGCTACTAGGTGTTTTTATTATGATTTACATTGCAAATACGTGGTGTGATTTATGGTGTTTTAACCGAGAGTCACTTTGGTGGCTAATGTGAGATTCAAAATTCAGGTCGGACCGTCCCGACTGGGTTTGGGGTGCCACATTGTAGAATCTTAAAATGATAGTTTTAGTTTGAACCACTTTTTAATGTTTGATTTTGGTAAGGCTAAAGACTAATTGAATATGTATGTTTTGGTAACATGTTGAGAAATGTGAATGGAACTTAAAATGGCATGTTTAAGTATGAATTGACATAGTTAAGGAGATGGCATTGAATGGCTAAGTGTATGGTTGAATAGGTTGAAATTGAACAACTTGAATTGATATGTTTTGATGCCAGATTGAAGTATATTGGATTGGTTGATTAGAAATGGTTAAATGCAATATTTTGGTATATATTTGGAGCATTTTTTATGCAAGAAAAGTTAGGAAAATATGCACCAAAAGTACAATTTGCGAGGTAATCATGAACTAGATACCAAATTACCTAAATTTTACCAAAAACAGAATCCACATCCCGACGAGCAATCTTCCTCATCACAATGTTGACCGATAGTGAGTCATGTCGCGACATCGAGTGGCCTAAGGTCACGACGTGACAAAATTTTTGGCAACGTTACGATGTGGAGGAAGTGACATCACAACATCATCTTGAAATTTTGAAACTTTACAATTTGGCCTATTTCGTGCTCGGGTCAACAAAAGAGCTTTCGTAAGCTCGATTAAGATTCAGATTTAATTGTATATCATTATTTGAAGGTGTTTATAATATGAATGTATATTTGAATGATTTATTTACGGTTTATTTGACAGTAGTTGCTTCGACAACAGATGTGGTATCCTATAACTCAGACCTGACGATCCAGTAGGGCAAAAGGTGTTACAAGTTGATAACATGTATTCTATAATTTGTGTAAATTTTCAAGAAGTGATAAAAAAAAATGGTCTCAAATGATAAGAGAATGATTAAGTCTTATAATTGCATGAGATGTTGAGGGTGTTGGAACACTATTAAAATAA
The DNA here is from genome assembly GCF_025698485.1 of Gossypium arboreum. Classification (NCBI taxonomy): domain Eukaryota; kingdom Viridiplantae; phylum Streptophyta; class Magnoliopsida; order Malvales; family Malvaceae; genus Gossypium; species Gossypium arboreum. The sequence continues at coordinate 9,414,119 of NC_069081.1, forward strand.
GTTGAAAATATAAAAGAAGATAAGTAATGATTAAGTCTTATAATTGCATGAGATGTTGAGGATGTTAGAACACCATTAAAATAAGTTGATAATATAAAAGAAGATAAGTAGATTTATTCCATTTTGAAAATCAAAAGAAGTATCTTGTAACGCCCCCATAGCCGACCCAAAAAACAAGTCAAAGCACTGGGATGTTACATTCGTTGCCAGAGCAACTTCGGCGGTTACACGTCATTTAATCATTATAAAACTTAAATTATATCAAAACGCTCGCAATAACTTATGTACATGCCATATTCTATAACAAAAATATCAAATTCGCACCCTCTTCAAGCCTTGGTGGTGTGATGAGATGAGATGTGTTACAATCCCAACTTGAATCTCGAGCTTCAATTTGATCTTCCACTTACACGTTTAAAACACGCGTTAAACTTGTGAAAGCTTAGTAAGTACCCAAGAATCCAAATCTCATTTTTACCCTGATTTTTATATATTAAAAACATTATTACTATTGCAATTCCTGAATATATTATAATAATCAATAAAGCATATTTTGACAATCAACAAATCATTCTGTATTTATAAGAATCATTATTCCCAAAATTCACTACATTTATCTTTTCATGGATTGACAGGAACAAAACTTTTACTAGTCTAATTCACTAGATTATCACTTCACGGTTTAACAAAAATTGTTATCAGAATCTTTTACTCGTCATCTCATTGTGTAATAGGAACTTTTCATCAGAACTTACTTACCATAAATTTTTATTTTATCATTATCTTTTATTATTCAATAGAGGCCCAACATAGACTTAACAAAACATATAGGGTATACGAAAATAGTACAACAATGCACTGAAGTGCAAATATTCAGAATAGGATAACATTAAAATGCGTATTCAGAACAGGGAGTGCGCTAAATTTTCCTTAATAGAGGCCCAAGGTAGACTTAACAAAATGTATAAGGTATACGAAAATAGTACAATAATGCACCAAAGTGCAAATACAGAACAGGATGGCACCGAAGTGTGTATTCAGAATAGGGTAGCATTGATATGTGTATTCAAAACAGAGAGCACGCTAAAATTTTCTTAATGGCATGTCATATATATCCTATTAGTTCTTATCTGATCTACTTGGGCAATTATATTGGAATCAATTTCATTTCCTTATTCAAGAACAAAATTTAAATACTTTGGACTTATTTCAATTTAGTCCACATTATAACAATTCAAAAATATAATTTCCAACTTTCTTTAATACATATAACATATTTCACTACTTAATAAAAATTCCATAATTCACTGCTACAACTTACCATATTTCTCACATATCACTTTTGCATATTTTGTAGCTTAGTCCTTTTCTTTTCATAATTCTTTCATTTCACTAAAATAATTCACATAATAAATATAATTTATTAATTATTTCTATCCTTCACTATTCTTTGTAATCCAATCTCACCCTCACTTTTTATACATATACTATTTCATCAAACTTTCTTACACACTCTATTTATCCATTTTATATTTCACAAATTAACTATAATTTTACACTTTTTCAATTTAATACTTATATTTCCACAACCTAGAGAACAATTGTAATTTGAATTACAATAATCATGTATTTTTCATTCTCAACTACATTATTCACTTATCAAATAATTTTCTTGTAAACTTTCATAACTTTTCAATTTAGTCCCTTTTTGTCATAAAAGTTCAATATTCACTAATTAATCATATAAAATCAATTTTCTTTCTTGTTATACTTTAATCACATAATTTATCTCAATATCTTGTTTCACATGTCAATTTTTTTATGTATTTTACTTCTATTATTTGATCTACATATTTTCTCAAGTTTGACAATTTAGTCCTTGTCATCATAAAAATTTCATATTTTCCCCAATTTCACTTTTACAATACTTTTATGCATATTCATCATCTCATAACACATTCATTAAACTTTTATCATATTTTCCTTATTCACCTATTAAATTATTTCACACTTTATTTTACTTATTTACCACAAAACTTCACCAAGTCTACATTTTAGTTCTTAAATAACATGAGAACTCATGGGTACTTACCTTTTCCAACTTCAAATCACTTGCTCTTCCTTTTTCCTCATCACTTAATTTATTTTCTCTATCTCTTTCTTCATCAACGTGGCAAAAACATAAAACTTTCTATAAGTAAATTTTACATTAACACCATTTCCATACTTTTCTAACAATATTAAACTTGAAAATAATATGAAACCTTAATATTCATACCTTGTTCTTTTGGAATCAAGCTTTAGCTTTATTTTCTCTCTCCAATTTCTATTTTCTTGAATCTAATAGCTTCCTTATCATTTTTCTCTCTTGGTGCTTTTGAAAATTCCTTTGATTTCTAGGTGAAAATAATGAAATTTTGATTAAAGGATCAAATTGTAAAGAAAGAAAAACTTTCTTTTTTTTATCTTTTTCATGGACGTTGGAAGCTTTGGTGACTTTCTTCATCTTTCTTTCTTTTAATACTAATTTTAATTGAATAAAATATTAATAAATATATTATAATAAAATAATAATAAAATATTCAACCAATCATGTTTCAACATTTTTCTTCCTTAATTATTACACTATATAATTATCTAATTTGGATAATGACCATTTTACCCTTCATGTTTCTTCAAAATTCCATCCTTGAATCACTACTCACTTTTGGTAAATTACGATTTAGTCCATCGTATTTCTCCACTTATTCAACTTGGTCCCTACAAACCAATTTCATGTCATAAGAAATTGGATTATTTTCACTTTTGGTCCTTACATACTTTTCAATTTAACTTTCTTTGATACTCCTCAAATTTCTCTTTTATCATTTTCATTTTCGTATTTTACTTTACCGGGAAATATATGACACTCAATTCTCACTTAATTTTACATTAATAGCATAACAATTTTAGGCGTGTTACATATCCAATGATGAACAAGTTATGAATAGGTATCGCCGCATGATAAGAACACTCTAAGGATTTGAAATGAAAATGGTGTGAAGTGCGTAATAGTTAATGAAAGAATCTAACTAGAAGGTCTAATAAGTTATGGGAAACTATTGGAGTAGCTAAATTAATAAGATGTGAAATGGAATTTCCACTAGTTGAAGTGGAACTTTACTACATTAAAGGAACTAATGCTTTGGAATGACACATGGTACATCATTTTCTACTCTACTTGTCTTATTGTTTTAGTCTATCACATGAGTTGGTAAGTGATGAAATAATGACAATGTTTTTCAGAATCTAGAGGAATGAAATTTTCTTAAGGAGGGGACAATTGTAACAACCCAAAATTTTTAAACAATAAGTGACATTATTCTAGGATCGAAAATAGTAAAAATCTGAGAACATTTGGAAAATGAGTCTGATGGAGACTTTTTATGAAAGAAAAATTAATATTGAAGTTAAAAATCAATGAAAAGAATTGTGGAAGCAAAAAAAAATGACAAAAGGACCAAATTACAAATTCTAAAAAGTGAAAGGATTAAAATATAAAGTTAACCAAATTGAGAAAATATGAATGATTTTTGCCTATTGGGCATAAGAATAATTCTCGATATGTATTACTGTAATGAAAATCACTTTTAAACTAAATTAGAAAATATTCGATAGTACAATGTCTGAGTTGTAATTTTTTCATTTTTATCGAAGAAAGCGCATTGATGTAATTTTTACCTCCCATGGACTCATAATAAAGACTATATGTGATTTATGAAGTTTGGACTTGATAAATATCTATTCGGTGTAAAGAAAATAGATTAAGGAGTGAAAAAGAGACGAAATGATAATTTCAACACATAAGGACATTTTAGTATTTTCATGTGAATATTATATTTGAAATATTGAAAATAGTAATAATATATAAAAATTTATTGGATAAATTTAAAATGGAGGATTTTAATGTAGACAACACTTTAAAGAAGTTGACTTGTTAACTTTGACTTAATATATTTTATATGGGTTAAAAAATGGGAAAAAGATGGAAAATTCATCCTCTTCTTCTTGCTGTCGTCCAGCCCTTGTGGAAGAGGGGACATTTTCTCTCTTCGTTTTCTTGCTTTCTTCTTCCATCTCTTCCAAACCTCAACCCTTAAACATTGATTTCTTGTTGAAATCAAGTAGATTTATTTCAACCTAATTTCCTCGTCACTTCCGCCATTCAAGCTGAAATATAATTTTTCCCCTTTGTACAAACCGTGACATGTTGAAGAATTTAGAAAAGAATCATTGGATTAAAACCTTAAACATGAAATCTTAAAATTTAAATTAAACTCTAAACCTTAAATTTACTAGTGCTAAAATCATGCTACATTAAGTCAAATCCTATTGATGTAAGTACAAGATTTCTAAAGAAATCTTTGAAAAAAGGGCATGATCTTGACACTAATTGATATCGAATTCATTATTGTAGTATTGTCAATAGATGTCAAAAATAATCAAATTTAGTTTCCTTTAAGCATATTGTAAAATAAGCTAAATTTCGATACTTATGGACATGGATTTTAAAAGGGTTATTATGTAATTTGTCCATTGAACTTGTCCAAAGATACCTAGTTGGTACTTGAACTTGTATTCTACCACCCAGATTGTACTTCCGCACTAACATCGTTAACTTGTACTGACATGCCACTAATAGCCAATCTGGTGGTGACATGTCGTAGCCTCTCAATATGCCATGTGGTGGGCATAAATTTTAAAAAATAAATATATTTAAAACATATAAATTAATAAAATGTATAATTTTTCCATATCAAGAATGAACCTAAATATATGTTTGTCTAGATATATTTGAATTTGAACAATCATTTTCCATATTCATTCTAGATGAATTTTTAGTAAGATTATATATTTTAACTTTCTTCATAAAATATAAGTTTTAGGTTTTATTTTTTAAATATTTATAAAATATAAATATATAAACTTATAAAACTATAAAATATATGCAATTGAAAATATATAAAAGCTTATAATATTTTGAAATTTATATAAAAATCAATAATATAAAAATTAAAAAAGACAAAATTCATAAATATATAAATATGTAAAAAACTAAAAGTTATAATTATTTAAAAGTGTATATAAATATATAAAACAGTTAAAAGCACGTTTACAATGAATATAGACAAACGGTTCTTCAGATGCATTTGAATCTAGACAAATATCTATTTAAGTTCATTCTTGATGTAAAATTTTTAATATTCTTTTATTAATTTATAATTTTTAAAATTTTATATTTTTAATTTTAAGATAATAAATAAATAGCCTAATATTTTATAAAAATAAACTTACTAAAAGTATATGTGAAATGAATCCAGATAAATGGGTGATATATCAGGACAATCATTATCTAAATTCATTCTTAATGTGACAAAAATTATATTATTCATTAATTTATAAATTTTAAAATTCTCTTATCTTTTTAATTTAAATTTACCGCTTGACATATTGATAAACTATCACATGTCACGATTATATTAACATCGGCATAAACTAACATGAAGTACCTAGTAGATAAAAATGAATTGTAAGTTGAAAAGGTAACAAAATAATTTTAGACAAAATTCAAAAAAGGCAAACCAAACTAAAACAAAATTTGTCCATAGACCTCAACATTGTCCATGGATGTCGAGATCTTTTAACATTTTAAAAAAATCCTACAACAAATGGGAAAAAATAGCAAAATTCCAGTAAAAATCTCGTAAAAAACAAATGTAATTTTTTTTGTAAAAAATATTTATAATGGTAAAAAGAAACAAACAAAAAAAAGAGTACTACAGGACAGCGGCGATTATATTGTATTCTATCAGACTCATGGCTCATGCAATGAATAACACAGAAATGAAACAAAAAATCGTTGGAAATCAACAAAGTACTCTCGAATAGCCAATTGACGGAAATGGTTACTAGCTTTTGTTTCCAAGCTTTCATCTTCCCCAATCTCCAACCCCATATTACAATTCTGTGGAATTTCCTAAGAAGACATCATGGATCTGGCCCCAGAAGAGCTTCAATTCTTGTCCATACCCTACATCCTCAGTGAATTAATTTCTATCCCTCAAAGATCCCCCAAGGCCTTCAATCTCATAACCGTAGGTCTCATTTTTCCTCTATCTTTTGCCATTTGAGCTCACTCTCTTTTCACCCACCCAATCTTAAATCAACTCGAATCCCACCCATTAGCTGACCCTGCCCAAACGCATCACGAGTGGACACTCCTTTTGACCTTCCAGTTCTTTTACCTTATCTTCCTCTTTGCCTTCTCTCTTTTATCTACAGCTGCCGTTGTTTTCACAGTGGCGTCCCTCTACACGTCAAAGCCAGTCTCTTTCTCTTTGACGATCTCAGCCATACCCAAGGTTTTTAAGCCTCTTTTTATAACCTTCGCTTGGATTGCTCTCTTGATGTTCGTTTACGATGCCTTGTTGATTGCCTTCTTGTTCATGTTCTTCATTGCCGTTGATACCCAGAACATTGTTTTATCCTTCTTGGCATTCATGGTAATTTTAGTGCTCTTCTTGGGTGTTCAAGTTTTCATCACGGCGCTATGGCATTTGGCCAGTGTGGTATCGGTGCTTGAACCCATTTACGGGCTTGCAGCAATGAAGAAGAGTTACGAGTGTTGAAAGGGCGGATTAATAAGGCTTTCATTTTGGTTTTGGGGTATTTGGCAATTTGTGGTGTGATTGAGGGCATCTTTGGATCCTTGGTGCATGGAGGGGAAAGTTATGGGGTTTTTTGGAGAACTGTGGTGGTGGGATTTTTTGTAGGAGTTTTGGTAATAGTGAATCTTGTTGGCTTGTTGGTGCAGAGCGTGTTTTACTATGTTTGTAAGAGTTATCATCATCAGGGAATCGATAAGAGTGCTTTGCAGGATCATTTGGGTGGTTATCTCGGAGAGTATATGCCTCTCGGGAGTAGCATTCAAAAGGAAAACTTCGATGCTTGATTTGTCAAGTCAGATTTAGTGTATTCTATGAATTGATGTTGATACCAGATACTATTCTCTATGGGACCCTAAACCCATTACAACTCTTAACATATTTGTTCCCTTTGATACTTGTTTTGCAATGAAGAAGTTTTAGCATTGTGACTTTTTTTATGTTATATGTATATACGGTAGCTGAATGATGAATGCTGTTGTTCGTTCTAACATTTAACCTCTACTTATTTATGTTATTGAGAATCGATCAGCTTTAGAGTTGATGATTAGTGTTGGATTGCCTGAATTCATAAAATTGTGGATCTCTTACGGTCAAGTAATGGGGGCACTTGCTTCCTAATTTTCCTTTATAATTTGCAGTTTGTTTAAGCTGATAGGTCATCGAGGCAATTTGCATTTCCATAGTCATTGATCATCTTGTACCTTTGACATATCCCCCATTTCAACCCTAGTTGTTTATTTTTATTGAAATGCATCATCATTTTCACCAAATAACGGTAAGCACAAGCTAATTTTAACGGAGTTCAATGTGCCCAAAAACAGAAGAAAAATGTGAAAGTCCAAAAACTTCATTTAAGTGTAGTAGAGGCTTCTCAAGAACATCTTAAGATTCTTAACATGAGTGTACCGTAGTTTGATACGTTTCCTTGAATGCTTATTTATAAGCGCCACTTTGGTTGAAGATGTTTTTCTTTCCATTGTCTAAGATACGATATAAACTAGGTGGGAGATGGATAATGTTAATGGAGGAAACCAATTGCAAAATGAATGATCCCTTTTGAAATTATTTGCCTTTTTCTTTTGTCTTTTGGAGTTTTTGGTTATAATAATATTTAAGTTTGTCTCAACAATGGCCAACTTTTTGAATGTGGAGTGTGAGTGGTTACGTGAGAATGGTGAATTTAAATATTTTAGGGATGAGATTGAGTGTTTAAATTAAGGATGAGAAATGTTTAAATTCAATCGATAAAATTGAGATGATATTTAAAATGACCGTTAAAAATATAAAATTAAAAATATATTATATTAATGAATAATTAAAATTTTTAGAATATTTATTAATTATATTTTTCTATTTTCTATTACTCATATATCTGCTTATTGATGATTATTTATTAATTTTATTATAAAAATTATTACAAATATAAAAATATGTAATATCTAACAACAATAACAAATAAATAAATATTTAACTTTTTAATCGAAAAACCCTCCAAGCCTAAAAGATTTAGAGACCCCACCCATACCTTTTAAAATTGAAAAGAAAATAAATATAATTAATAAGCAAAATTAGATTGAAGTGCGGTTTTTATTTTTTAATTATGCCTTGGCCCTTTTTTTTTAATTAGGGAAATAGCTTGATTTTAGGAGAGAGAAAAATAAGCACATCCAACTGAGTGCATTTTCTGCATATGTAGCAGGAAAGCTCGCTTATCTAGACGCATTTTCTCTCAACAGTAAAAAAGTAACGGCTTTTTGAACTTTGTCGCACTAACTGTAAAAAAAAAATTAAAGTGGCTAATGGTAACTTTTTTTACCCTATAAATACCCCCCAAATTTCAGTTTTTTTTTCATTCACATCCTTCTCTCCACTCTCAAATTCTCTCAACTCTCTCATTTTAAAATTTTTGATATTTTCATTTTTAAAAATATATCTTTTTAATTATCTCATATTTTATTCGTTAAAATCGATTTCTCACCAATGATCGTCTCTCTAATCCGTTTCGACGACAAACATATTTCCACTGGCCAACAAGTAATGGTAAGACGAAATTTTAATTTTTTTATTTTCAGTTATTTTCAATTTAATTATTATTTTTAATTTGAATCTTTTTTTATTGTGTAAATAAGAAAATGATTGTGTACTAGAAGGCTTCATTCATAATATGGGAAAGCCTGCGATCCTTGAAATTCGTGGCCACTTGCAAGAGGTTGGATTCCTACATGCGTCTCACATGACCGGGGTTGCAAAGTCGATCTTACACTAATCAGCGCTTTGGTGGAAAGATGGAGGCCCGAAACACAGACTTTCCACCTTTCATGCGGCTAGTGTACAATCACACTTGAGGACATAACACTACAACTCGATCTGCTAGTGGATGGGTCAGTGATCACAGGATCAGTAGTCATTCCGGGTAAAGTGGATCTCTGCAAAGAGGTCACAAACAAGTTTAAAAGTGGTCGGATTTCGATCAACTGGTTGGAGGATAATTTCGACAAGCTCCTTAAAGGCCGAACGGACAAGGATATAAAATAATACGCCTGAGCATTCATCATAAGGTTAATTGATGGCATTTTAATGCCCGACAAATCTCAAAATTTGGTACACGTATGGTGGCTACTACATCTAGTGGACTTCAATGAGTGTGGAAAACTAAGTTGGGGATCTTCCGTCTTTTCCACGTCGAGAGATGTGCCAAGCTCCGATACCGAATATGATATCGATCAATTGTTGCCTATTCCTGCTGCAATCGTGGGCCTGGTGGCAACCACTATTTCTACATCCCAAAGTGACCGACCCATACATGTTCCCGTTGGTAATGAGGTAAACATCATTTATTAATAAATACATAGTTTGTATAGTAGTTTTTTTTATTTATTATACGTTTCGACTAACATATCGCTTGTCCAGGTAGAACAATGGGTTGAGTTACGTAAAACTACTCGAGGTTAGTTACTTATTATTCTGAACCTATATTAATTACATTATGATTTGTAAAAAAAAATTCGTACATAACGATATTTAAAATTTTACTTTTCAGTTTGAATGGATGTAGTACGTCGACACCGATATCATATATTTCATCACGCTGAAAGTGTTAGGCAATCAAGAGATGTGGGATGCCAAGGTGCTGTTGGTAGTGTACGCGACAGTGGAAATGCACGAATCAAACTAAGCGATGCAGCAGTATGGGTGGAGGCAACGAATTTCGCCACCACCGCGAGACCTGAATGTAACACCCCAAAATAGAGCATAGGAGTTTTAAGGGTATTTTAGGAATTTTAGCCTTAAAGTGTTCTGAATTTTTGCGACATGGTATATTAGTAATGTTTTTGTCTATGGTTTTTAGAAAATCAAGTCAATTTTTGAAAAAAGTGTTTAAAATATCATTAATTTTGAAATAAGGACTGATTTGTAAAAGGGCCTAAATTGTAAGTTTTTAAAAGATAATTAAACCAAATCTTAATTTTCACCCTCTTTTCCCCTTTTATATTCACAAAACCCATGTTAGTCTTCTCCATCCTTTGTGGTTGTCTTCCCTTATTTTCCAAGCTCTTTTCAATCAAGTTTTGGTTTCCAAACTCCAATATTTTGATTTCTATCATTCCCCAAGTCAATTACCTTCATAAATCTCCAAGAAAACACTAAAAAAACTCCATATATTTCATCATCTTCTTCGTGTCTAGATTTTTGGGTTTTCGAAAAAAGTTTATTTTTCTTCCAACTAAGGTAACCATTCATCTTTCTATCAAGGGTAAATTACACCAACAGTCACTCAACTTTGGGGTAGCCAACAAAATAGTCACTTAGGTTTCATTTCAGTCACTCAACTTTTAAAAAATAACAAAACAATCACTAACGTTATAAAAAAAATGACAAAACAGTCACTAATTAATAGTTTTAGTTAGTGTCTTAACGGGACTGCTGATGTGGGAAGTTAACTAACTGATGTGGCCAGTTAACTTGCCACGTTGGATGTCCATAATGGAAACCCACCCAATATTAGAAGAAATTGAAAAAAAAAAACCTTAATAATAGAGAAGAAGGAGAAGAAGAAGAAAAAACCCAATTTTTTCTATTGTGTTTCTCTCTGGAGAAAGAAAATATAAGAAAATAGATCTTTTTTTTATTGCTTAACCTAATTATTTATCTTTAGAGTTTGAAATTTAAAAAAAAAAATCGAATGATTTTCTAGGGTTTGAAATTTGAATCTAATTTCTAGTAAGAACTTTAAATTAGTTGCAAAATTCTGGAAAATTTTATGCTGATTTTGATTGTAATTTGATGTGTTGAAGGGATTTAAGGATGGGAAAGAGGAAATCAAGAGCAAAGCCTGCTCCTAAGAAGCGAATTGTAACACCCCTAACCCTTATCCGTTAGAGCAGAGTTAAAGAGCATTATCGAACTTTATAAACTAATTTCGAATATTTCATTACCTTTATTATACAAATTAAGAATCAATTATAAATCATCCATATTGCCTCTTAAATGGGCCCTCGAGGCCCAAAATACACTTTAGAAGTGAATTGGGACTAAATCGAACACTCTAGAAATTTTCCCAAAATTTAAAATTTTTTCTTAATAGTAAGGGACACACGCTCGTGTGGCCTGCAGTGTGGCTCACACAACCAGAAGACACGCCCGTGTCTTAGGCCGTATGGGCATTCGATGTGAGACACACGGTTGTGTCCTAGCCTATTTCCTTACTCGTGTAACACTCTGACTTGTGTCACACAGCCAATCGCACACCTATGTGCTAGGTCATGTGCAAATTGCAAGGGTCACATTGCCAAGTCACACGTCCGTGTGCTAGGCCGTGTGTAAAAACCTGCGCATTCTATTTTAAAACTTCAAGGTGCAGAGGACACACGGCCAGACCACATACCCATGTGCCAGGCCATGTGTTACACATGGCTGAGACACACGCCCGTGTGGACGAAAATAGGCCATTTTAAGGCCACTTTTCTCACCCATTTTAATATCAACCTGCACACAACATAGAAATACACTGACATATCCCAACCAACCAACCAATTCAAGCCAAAATTATGTATTAAACATAATATGTCATCGCAAAACTCATTTACATAAACTTACCAAAATAACTTCATTCATTGAATTACTAATATCTACTACTAAATACTTGCAAACAAACATATATATATATATATATATATATATATATATGCATCATTTTCATTCATAATTCAAGTTTATTTTTTTTTCTATCCAACCTTATACATGTCATATAAACTATAGGTTGTATTACAAAATCTACCGGAGAAATCTGGATAGTGTGACATGATGTGTTGATCCGATCCTCCAATCTCACGTTAATCTACAAGAAACATTAAACAACACGAGTAAGCTTAATGAAGCTTGGTAAGTTCATTGGTTTTAAAGTTAAATCTTACTGAAAGTTTTATAGCAAATCATAAAACATGCAATTCACTAACACTTCCTGCCAATCACAATTTCAAATGATGAATTCACTTGATTGAGCTCAATATCAATAACTATTTAAATTCTATCACTTTAATCCATATGACACTTACCAATCTTTGTCAAATTAGAGAAAATCTTACGAAATTGAGTACATCGTTTTCTTAATACCATAGTCCAACTATGGTCTTACACGTATATTGTCATGGCCCTGCCATGGTCTTACACTCGTAATGTCATAACCCAGTTATGGTCTTATCATCAGGATGCCATAGCCCAGCTATGGTCTTACACATATACATATACTGCCATGGTCCAACCTGGTCTTACGTTCACGGTGCCATAACCCAATAATGGTCTTTTCACTAAAATGCCATAGCCTAGCTGTAGAAGCCCAAATTGCCCGGGCCCAATTATATGAAAACCCAACCAAACCTCTAAACCCACTAAAACCCTTAACCCATGACCCATTTACATCTACCCAAACCCAATTCAAAAGCCCATTAAGCCCCCCAAAAAAAAACCTAACCCAAAAAAAAACAAAGAAAAAAAAAGAAAAGAAAAACCTACCCCAAAAAAACCTAACCCAAAAAAAAAAAAGAAGAAAAAGAAAACCTAACAAAAAAGATAAAAAACCTAGCCACCTAACCACTTTCCCACTTGCCCCATTTTTCCTCCCATTGTCTACCACCACCACCTACAAAATAGAAAAAAAAAAAAGAAAATCATGTAAAAGATGGCTATAAAAAGCCATTCAAAAATCATGTAAAAAAAAAAGGAGGAGGGATTTTACAAAGATTGAAAAAAAAAAACACAAAAATCCCTTCAAATTTTGAACACAAAAGAAACATCAATAAAAAGGTTGCATCTTTTTCTTTTTTCCTCTTCTTTCGAATCTTTTTTTTTTTTTTGTGTTGTTTTTTCTTTCTTTATATATACATATATTGTTAAAAAAATTTACCTTTTCCGGCCACCGTGGGCGGTGGCCGACGGTGGCCGACGACGGGCGGAGATCGACGATCGACCGGTGACCGGTGACCGGCCCCCCTTGGCCGGATTTCCTTTCCCCCCTCCCTTCTCTCTTCTTTCCCCCTTCTTTTTTTTAGGTATTTTATATATATTATGTATATATTTTTTAATGCCATTAGTTATATATTTCTTATGTATATATTCTTAAATACTATTATATACATATATATATATATATTTTAAATACCATATTGTGTATATATTATTATTACAAATTATTACTATTGTTAGTATTATTATAACTATTATTATATTAGTGTATATTTTATGTACATATGTATATATATATTTTGCACATATCATTATTTTATATTATTGTTGTAAATTTTTATGTATATATTTTTATGTATGCGTTTCCTAATATTTTCTTTTATTGTAGATATTATTATTATTATTATTACATACTTTTATTATATGCATATATATATATATATGTATTTTATGTACATATTATTATTTTATATTATTATTACCAAATATATCATTTTTCCTATTTTATTATTAGTACATGATTTGTTTTTATTTTGTAAATATCATTATTATTATTATTCTAATATTCTAGTATTCCATGTTAATATTTTTCATTAATGATATCATTTTTTAAGTCCTTTATCTATTTTAATTTCTCACTTTAGGAATATTTTTCTCATGTTTTAATTAATTTCAAAATAAGACAATGTACCAATTTAATATTAAGCCATCGATTTTATCGCTATGTTGGGTGAAATTAAATACTTGTGTTAAAAAACGGACACCCTTTCTAAAAAAAAAATCGAAAACTAAAATTCTCATTTTCAATCGGATCATGATTAAATATTATGTTGAACTCGTATTTTTGAAAATCAAGTCAACACATGTTTATGAGATACCAATTTTGGGCGTCATGAGGGTGCTAATACCTTCCTCACGCAGAATCGACTCCGAACCCCAATTTTTCTCTCGGACTTTCATGTAGACCTAAATTTGGCCTTCTTTTTGTTTTAAAATAATTTTATTAGGTGTCCGATCACACCTATAAAAAGGATCGTGGCGACTCCTTTGTTAATAAAATCGAAAGTTGGTTTTCAAATGTTTAATAAATCGTCACAATTAGCGACCAAGCGAAGCTAAAAAATTTTTTACGTCGCATACCGGCGACTCCAATCGGGGACAAAACTTGCGAGTCGAGTCGAATTAAACACGTTTTGTCAAAATTTTCAAATTTCCTTGTTCAAAGTAAATATTTGGTCGTGATCCAAAATCTCGTTTTCAAAATTCATGCATTTGTATCGTGTTGTAAATATTTCTTCTAACTTGTTATTTGGTTGTTTTTCGTTTTCAATTTTTATGGTTTTAATTTTGGTTTAGTTTCTTTAAGTAAAACGTAAAGGTTTATGAGTTTTCCCACACACACGTGCACTTGTATTTTCGCATAACATGAGCTCTCTACCCGGCTCCGTCCGTTTAAATGAAAGTAAACGCTACGCCTTCGTGAGTTAACTCGTCCCTCCGCACAAGCTAGTGAATACTTTCGGTTACATATGACTTATGCTTTCGTGAGTTAACTTGTCCCTCCGCATAGGCATAAGTAAATGTAATCCTCGAATTGAACTCGTGAGCCTGTGATGGGTTATGATCGAGGCTTCAGACTAATCTTAGCGAGATGACAATGCGGACAATTCGAGTACCTATCTAGAACCAAAACCGCATATAATAAACTATACGAGCCACCTAACTAGAGCCATGCCGAACCTCCGCTCGTTTAGTAGTCACCAAATAAGTACACGGAAAAGCACATCTTACCTTCTATTTCTTTTACATTTGTGCTTTCTAAGCAAGGGAATCGAGTCCATCGGACCAAGTAGCTTAATTTGTTAGATTTTCCACAGCTTTTCTATGTTTATATGTGTTGCGCTAACCAAGGTCGTTTATGCAGTATTTTTATTTTCATCATGCATCGAAGGCATCTTGTTAGGAAGGTGTTGATTAGAGATTGGTTTCCAAAACGGGTTTCTAATAGAGGAGTCAATTATACGAGTGACCGAAATGTTGTGTAATACTCCTTTGATTAAGGAAATGCCTAAATAGGGGCTATCTTGAAATTAACACCAAATTTTTGTATATTCATTCATGACTGACATTCATTTAACATTCATGCATTCATTTATGCATTCATTCATTCATTGCATATTCCATACTCATTCGCTGAGATTAAAACATACAATTCGCTAGTTGTGCATACCATACGGAAACCGAGGACATTCCACGGAAACGCCTAGCCTTTAAGAGAAGAGTTCAATGACTCATTGATGCAGGTATCCTATGATTCGATAGTACCAGTAATGCAACTGGGAACCCATTCCCTAACCATACCGAAAGGGATGTGAGCATAGTGGGGAAAGTGGACGAATGGAAAGTCAGAAGATAGGTTACTGAAATAAAAACACCTCTGCAGAGAATCTGGGAGGTACTAGTTAAGAAAGGATTACTTTGTCACCCCGATAGAATTCTCGGAGAAGAAGGTCAAAGTTTTTGCAATTTCCATGGAATTGTGGGACACGACATTCAGTCGTGTGAGGAATTTAAAAGGTTGCTTCAAGACCGGATGGATAATAAAGAGATTAAGGTCCTTAACAAAAGGGAAGAGACTAATGAAAGAGAAATATGTGCCTCTCACAATCAATCATCAGGTTTCCCATATAGCGATCGACCGTTAATAATCTATTATGACGCGAAGAAGGAGCCGGTGAAACCAAAAATGATAATTGAAGTACCATCTCCTTTCCCTTATAAGGACAATAAAACAGTACCGTGGAAGTACGATGTCAACATCGTTACACCTGAAGATGAAAAGCCCAAAGCCATAACTGGAAACGCTGGGAAGTAGGTCATTTCACTCTTAGTGGAAGATGTTATTCAAGGAGATAAAGAAGAACGGTGACTTGAAACAGAAAGGAAAAGCACCGATGCACGGATCGATGATGAGCATGAAATCGCGCTTGGACAAGAAGCTAAAAATCCGTGGACGAGGAGGAAGCACAGAATTCTTAAAATTTATCAAGCATAGTGGTAGAATAATTGAGTAAGCAGCCAGTGCGAATCTCAGTATTATCTCTGCTGTTGAATTCAGAACCACACCGAAACGCTCTGCTGAAAGTGTTAAATCAAGCTTATGTGGCAAACAATGTATCCGTTGAAAAACTGACTAGATGGATGAACAACTTGAATGCGGATAATTTCATTTCTTTTAGTGATGATAAAATATCGCCCAATGGTAGAGGCTCGATGAAAGCGCGCATATCACGACTCACCGCAAGGGCTACATAATACCGAACGTGCTCATCGATAATGGGTCAAGATTAAATGTTATGCCATTGGCCATGCTTTTCGAATCCGATGGATTTGTCCTACTTAAGGCCCTGTCATTCCACGGTAAGGGCATTCGACGGACGAGGCGCGAAGTCATGGGAAAGATCGAAATCCTTTGAAAGTGGGCCCTTACATTTATGATGTCGAGTTCCAAGTCATGGACATTACACCCTCTTATAATCGCCTTTTGGGAAGACCTCGGATCCATTCTGCTGAGCAATCCCATCATCCCTCCATCAAAAGGTGAAATTTATCATGGACGGTTGTTTGGTCACCGTCGAGGAGAAGAAGACACTGTCGCATCTCTCTCGCTGATGCACCGTACTTGGAAGTGAACAAAGATGCATTGGAATGTTCCTTCCGATCCCTTGAATTTGTCAATGCCACTTTTGTCGTTGAGGGAAACAGAATTCCGGTACCAAAACTGTCGAGAAATACTAGAATGGGTGTCAAATTGATGAGGGAAGGGAGCTCGGCGAGAAGAGGTTTAGGAGATATCTGCAAGGAATAGTCGGGCTTTAAAGCCAAGACACCACAGGACCCGATACGATTTGGGGTTCCAAATGACATGCGTCAAAGAAGAAGACAATGAAAAAATCGGAAAGAAGGATTGCAAGAACTTTGGGCGAGAACCGAATAGGAACCAATAGAGTACCCTCCTTTGTCAAAAACATTTACATCTGCGGGAATGATGTACCTGGACAAGATAGTCCACGAAACACGCTATGGTTAATTGAAAAGGGTCTTCAAAATGTCGAGATAAATGTTATTGACAAAGGGGTGATGTGAGTAAAGACGTCTCGAGGATACGCCCTTGTCCTCCTGGTTTCATGTTGAACAATTGGACTACCGAGGACCTTCTTGTAGTTTATAAGTCTTCAGAGTAATGCTCAAACGTTAACATTCTGTTATGTCCTTATATATAATAGAATTCTTTTGTAAGAGCCTGCATTCGCTCTTTATCATTCAAATGAATATCAATGAAGATGCATTTCGTCATAATCTTTCACATTATCACTAATTTCATAATCATTTTCTCATGTCATAGCCAATCCTTACATTTGCCTCATCCTATGCCATAACATTTCGTTTTTGGTTTCAATACTTGGATGCCCTCTATAGTTCCTTTTCCATTCAACTTTCAGTGCTCGGATGTCAACAAAGATGAACAAGCCCGTTCTGAGTCCCGAAATTGATTTTGAGAAGGTTGTTTGTTTAGAAGAATTGAAGTCAAGAAAACGTCAAGACTATGTCTCGTCTCTGATTTGCTAAGAATGGTAGAACAAGAGGATGAATGATTTTGCCTCATCAAGAATCTGCTGAAATAATAAATCTGGGAACCAAGAAAGGAGGCAAGAAGTGAAGATTGGGACTTCTATTTCGGGGGCACTAGGCATAATTTGATTGCTTTGCTCATGAATACAAAGATGTATTCGTATGGTCATATCAGACATGCCAGATTGGATGAAGATATAGCGGTCCATAAGCTCCCATTAAAGCGAATGCAAGCCCATTCAACAAAAGCTAAGACGAATGAGGTTTGAGATGTTGTTGAAGATAAAAGTGGAAGTCAAGAAGCAATTTGATGCCTGGCTTCCTACAAGCCTCCAAATATCCAGAATGGGTGGCTAACATAGTCCCGATACCAAAGAAAGATGGCAAAGTACGAATGTGCGTGGATTATCGTGACCTGAATCGAGCAAGTCCTAAAGATAATTTTCCCTTACCACTCATTGATACGTTGGTGGATAACACAACAAAACATTCATTGTTTTCTTTCATGGACGGATTCTCGGGTATAATCGATCAAGATGGCCCCTGAGGATATGGAGAAAACTACCTTCGTAACAATGTGGGGAACATTCTGCTACAAGGTGATGCCATTTGGGTTAAAGAATGCTGGAGCAACATATCAGAGGGCTATGGTAACGTTATTCCATGACATGATGCATAAGGAAATAGAGGTCTACGTCTACGATATGATTGCTAAATCCCGAGGGGAGGAAGAGCATGTAGTGAACCTGAAGAAATTGTTCGACAGACTGAGAAAGTTCCAGCTAAGGCTTAATCCGCCAAATGTACGTTTGGGGCTACCTCGGAAAGTTGCTAGGCTTCATTGTCGATGAAAGAGGTATCGAAGTTGATCCGTATAAAATAAAAGCCATCCAAGAATTACCACCTCCGCAAGCGCAAAAGGAAGTTAAAGGATTTTAGGAGATTAAACTACATCGCCCGATTTATCGCTCAACTTACCAACCAATGCGACCCAATCTTTCGGCTTCTTTGAAAATATAACCCGGAAGAATGGAACGAGAAATGCCAGTAGCCTTTGATAAGATAAAACAATATTTGTCCATCCTCCAATGCTAGTACCGCCAACTCACGGAAGACCATTGATATTGTATTTGATCGTGTTCGAAAGTTCAATGGGTTACGTCTTTGGGCAACACGACGAGTCGGGAAAGAAAGAAAAACGATCTACTACCTCAAAAAAAAGTTCATCAATATGAGGCAAAATATTCGTCCATTGAGAAATATTGTTGCGCTCTGGTTTGGGTAGCTCGGAGACTCGGACAATATATGTTGTATCACACGACATGGCTAATTTCAAAGTGGACCCAATAAAATACGTGATGGAATCGCCAAGACTATCGGGAAGAATGGCACGATGGCGATCCTCCTTTCGAATATGACATTGCCTATGTAAGTCAAAAGTCGATAAAAGGGAGAGCAATAGTGACTTCTTAGCAACTCGAACGACAGAGGAATATGAGCCTTTAAGATTCGATTTCCCGACGAAGACTTAATATGCATCACGAAATAGAATCGAGTCATCAAAGAGAAGTCATAGAAGATGTGCTTTGATGGTGCGTCAAATGCTTTAGGGCATGGAATTGGAGCAATCTGGTATCACCAGACGGAATCATTATCCGCTCACCGCAAGACCGAACTTCTTCGTACCAATAATATCGCAGAATATGAGGCTCAGTATCATGGGGCTTCGTGCGACTATCGAACGAAACATCAAGATCTTGGAGGTGTACGGGACTCACCCTAGTGATTTACCAAACCGTGGAGAGTGGGAAGTGAGGGACTCAAAATTGATTAAGTACAGCGATTTAGTGGCTGGATTGATCAAGGAATTCAAAGAAATAGCTTTTCATTACTTCCCACGAGAAGAGAACCAACTGGCTGATGCCCTGGCCACTTTGGCTTCAATGTTCAAAGCAAGTAGAGAAGCAGAAATAATGCCCCTCAAAATGAGCATATACGAGGTCCCTGCACACTGTTGTAGCATTGAGAAAGAAGTAGACGGACGGCCTTGGTTCCATGATATCTTAGAATATATCAAGAATCAAAGGTATCCCGAACAAGCGAATGAGAACGATAAAAGAACAATTAGAAGAATGGCAGCGGGATTTGTTCTTAATGGGGATATCTGTATAAAAGAGGAAAGGATCGATGCTTTTGAGATGTGTGGATGATGTTGAAGCCGAAAAATACTTGAAGAGGTCCATGAGGGAATTTGCAAAACGCATGTCAATGGTTTCAATATGGCCAGAAAGATCATGAGACTCGGTTATTATTGGCTGACAATGGAAAATGACTGAATCAATTTTGCCAGAAAATGCCACAAATGTCAAATCTATGGCGATAAAATTCATGTAGCCCCTTCACCCCTTCATGTCATGACTTCTCCGTGGCCTTTTTCTATGTGGGGCATGGATGTCATAGGGCCAATTTCTCCAAAAGCATCAAATGGACATTGATTCGTTTTGTGGTCATTGATTACTTCACAAAATGGATAGATGCCGCTTGCTTGCCAATGTGACGAGGATGCAGCTTGCGTGTTTTAAAAAGGAAATCATTTGCCGGTATGGTTTGCCTGAAAGAATCATTTCAGATAGTGCCACGAATCTGAACAATAAGATGATGAAAGAAGTGTGTGAGCAGTTCCAAATAAAGCATCATAACTCCTCGCCCTATCGCCCAAAGATGAACGGGTCATTGAAGCGACCAATAAAAATATTAAGAGGATCATTGGGAAAATAATCGAGACATATAAAGATTGGCACGAAAGCTTCCATTTGCTTTGTTTGCATATCGCACATCCATGCGAACATCTACGGAGCAACTCCTTTCTCTCTGGCTTACGGAATGGAAGCTGTGCTACCTATTGAGGTTGAGATCCCCTCTCTGCGAGTCTTAATGGAATTAAAGTTAGAAGAAGCAGAATGGGTTCGAGCTCGATATGATTAGTTGAACCTCATCGAAGAAAAACGTCTAAGAGTAATTTGTCACGGCGGATGTACCAGAAGAGAATGATCGCGGCCCATGACAAGAAAGTATGGCCAAGAGAATTCCACGAAGGAGAACTCGTACTGAGGAAGATTCTCCCAATACAAAAGGACCTGCGAGGAAAATGGGCACCAAATTGGGAAGGACCATACGTCGTAAAGAAGGCATTTTCAGGAGGACCTTTGATCCTTACCGAGATGGATGGCAAGGAGCTATCAATCCAAAGGAACTCGGATGTTGTGAAGAAATATTATGCTTGAGATGAAAACCGAAAAGGGCATCAAAAAAAAAGGATCAAGGCGAAAACCCAAAGGGCGTCTTGATTAGCACAAAAGATTAGGATGAAAACCGGAGGGCGTCCTAATGAGGTAAACCCGCTTAAAGAGCGTGGCGCTTTAACAATGGGTCAAACAAAGTGAGACTACAGTATTTGAAGCATTTCTAAAAGCTCGAAATCTTCTACACAAGAAGCCGCGCTCGAAAAGATTTTTGATTGAGGAACGAGGAAGAGTTCATGTGTTGAATATCTAGAGCATTTGTATCCGTTGAATACGATCCTTTCTTTCTTTTTGACATTTTTTTACTCTCATTGGTTAACTTGCTTTGTTTGCCACATTTGAAATAGATGAATATGAAATATCATTTTTGTCCCTATCTGACCTTTTTCATGCATCTCATTATGTGTTTATTTACATGATAAATGGTGAAATGACACACTCTAAGCAAAAGAAATGTTAAGCATTACCTGGATGAAAATTTGATAAGCACAAGAGTCTCAAAGTAAGAACAAAGTTCAATCGGGGGCAAAAGAGTGATATCTGAGAAACGTCGATTACTCGTGAAGCTTGAAGACAGGTATAAGGCCTGAAGAGAAAGTCGAGAATCAAAGCAATGAACACAGATCCTCAACAATCGTGGCTAAATGGACATACGACAAACATGCTTAAGGAGCACTGCATAATCATGTAGGCATAAAAGCATTTAAGACAAACATGTGCATATCATGATAACATCATACATGGCATATACAGGTACTCCAACAGAGCAAGAAATCTTGAATGAAAGTCGAATCAATCAAAGGAAAAGACACCTAATTCTACCAAAGGACGTGTTTTGGTATTTTGATGTTTTTAATTCATGCTTTTCAAGGAAAATCAACTCATATTGCGAGAGATGAGTTGAGCCTCAAGACACGTTGAGGTATTTTTAATTGTTGTTTTCAAAATCAACTCATATTGCAGAAGTGAGTTGAGCCTCGGGACACGCTGAGGTATTTTAGTTTTAAATTGACTCATATTATGCGAGAGGTGAGTTAAGCCTTTTAATTTTTGTTTTTCAAAATCAACTCATATTGCTAGAGGTGAGTTGAGCCTCGGGGCACGCTGAGGTATTTTCAATTTTTGTGTTTTAATCAACTCATATTGCGAGAGATGAGTTGAGCCTCAAGACACGTTGAGGTATTTTTAATTTTGTTTTCAAAATCAACTCATATTGCGAGAAGTGAGTTGAGCCTCGGGGCACGCTGAGGTATTTTTAGTTTATGTTTTAAATTGACTCATATTGCGAGAGGTGAGTTAAGCCTTTTAATTTTTGTTTTTCAAAATCAACTCATATTGCTAGAGGTGAGTTGAGCCTCGGGCACGCCGAGGTATTTTCAATTTTGTGTTTTAATTTCAACTCATATTAGAGAGGTGAGTTGAGCCTCGTGTCACGCCGAGGTATTTTCAATTCTGTTTTCAATTTACGTTGTTCAAGAATCAACTCATATTGCGAGAGGTAGGTTAAACCTTTTAATTTCTACTTTTCAAAATCAACTCATATTGCGAGAGGTGAGTTGAGCCTCGTGACACGCCGAGGTAATTTCAATTTCTGTTGTCAAAAAATCAACTCAGATCGTGCAGTGGCGAGTTGAGCCTCAGTCACACGCCGAGGTATTTTCAATTTCCGTTTTCAATTTTTGCCTTTCAAAAAATCAACTCATATTAGAGAGGTGAGTTGAGCCTCGTGACACGCTGAGGTAATTTCAATTTCTATTGTCAAAAAGTCAACTCAGATTGCGAGAGGTGAGTTGAGCCTCGATCACACGCCGAGGTATTTTCAATTTCCATTTTTCAATTTCGCATTTCAAAAAAAAAAATCAACTCATATTGCGAGAGGTGAGTTGAGCCTCGGGACACGCCGAGGTAATTTCAATTTCATTTTCAAAATTCAACTCATATTGTGAGAAATGAGTTGAGCCTCAAGACACGTTGAGGTATTTTCAATTTCTGCTTTCAAAAATCAACTTATATTGCGAGAGGTGAGTTGACCCTTGGCTCATCTTGTTGAGCTATTTTCAATTTCTATCTTTCAAAAAATCAACTCATATTGCGAGAGGTGAGTTGAGCTTGAGATCACACACTCGAGGTATTTTTTCAATTTATATTTTTCAAAAAATCAACTCACATTGCGAGATGTGAGTTGAGCCTCGAGTTACATGTCGAGGTATTTTCAAAATCTGTTTTCAAATTCTTTTCAAAAATCAACTCATATTGCGAAGTGAGTTGAGCCTTGGCTCACGTCTTGAGCTATTTTCAATTCTGTTTTTTCAAAAAATTCAACTCATATTGCGAGAGGTGAGTTGAGCTTTTTAATTCTGCGAGAGTTGAGTTGAGTCTTTTAATTTCGCTTTTCAAAAATCAACTCATATTGCGAGAGGTGAGTTGGACCTCCATCACATATCGAGGTATTTTCAAAATCGCTTTTCAAGTTAAGTTTCAAAAATCAACTCATATTGCGAGAGGTGAGTTGGACCTCCAAATCACATATCGAGGTATTTTCAAAATCGCTTTTCAAGTTAAGTTTCAAAAATCAACTCATATTGCGAGAGGTGAGTTGAGCCTTGGCTCACGCTACTGAGCTATTTTCAATTTCTGCTTTAATGTCTGCTTTAGAGAGTCAATTCATATTGCAAAAATGAGTTGAGCTCGGGATCACATGCCGAGTAGAGAATAAAGATTGAAGTGATTGAAGACGCCGATTCGCCTCCTTAAAGTTGTAGTGGAGTTGATCGAGGCATCGATCTTGCCTTTCTGAGTCGCAGAAGAGAAGACCAAAACCTTATCTCACCGGGCGATAAAAGAGCATATTGAAATTGTAGATCTTATCTTTCCGAGTTACAATGAAGCGGATCGAAGCCACAAATCTCATATCCTTGAAGTTACTTTGGAACAGATTGAAGCTACAAGGCATATCTCCGAATTTACAATGGATTGAACCAAAGCTACAAGATGCGGTGGACTGAAAAGAGACTAACTAAACAAGAAGAGTTCCAAAGCAAGTCAAGACCTAGCAAGACCGCAAGTTTGGTCTTCTTGAAAGTCTTTGCTCTATTATCGTTGCACGACAATGAGCAAAGAGGGCAACAGAGAAGCCCAAATTGCCCGGCCCAATTATATGAAAACCCAACCAAACCTCTAAACCCACTAAAACCCTTAACCCATGACCCATTTACATCTACCCAAACCCAATTCAAAAGCCCATTAAGCCCCCCAAAAAAAACCTAACCCAAAAAAAAAACAAAGAAAAAAAAAGAAAAAGAAAAACCTACCCAAAAAAAACCTAACCCAAAAAAAAAAAGAAGAAAAAAGAAAAACCTAACAAAAAAAGATAAAAAAACCTAGCCACCTAACCACTTTCCCACTTGCCCCATTTTTCCTCCCATTGTCTACCACCACCACCTACAAAATAGAAAAAAAAAAAGAAAATCATGTAAAAGATGGCTATAAAAAGCCATTCAAAAATCATGTAAAAAAAAAAAAAGGAGGATTTTACAAAGATTGAAAAAAAAACACAAAATCCTTCAAATTTTGAACACAAAAGAAACATCAATAAAAGGTTGCATCTTTTCTTTTTCCTCTTCTTCGAATCTTTTTTTCTTTTTTGTGTTGTTTTTTTCTTTCTTTATATATACATATATTGTTAAAAATTTATTTTCCGCCACTGTGGGCGTGGGTCGACGGTGGCGACGGTTGGTCGACGACGGAGGAGATCGACGATCGACCGGTGATCAGTGACCGCCCCCCTTGGCCGGATTTCTTTCCCCCTCCTCTCTCTTCTTTCCCCTTCTTTTTTTAGGTATTTTATATATATTATGTATATATTTTTAATGCCATTAGTTATATATTTCTTATGTATATATTCTTAAATACTATTATATACATATATATATATATATATATTTTAAATACCATATTGTGTATATATTATTATTACAAATTATTACTATTGTTAGTATTATTATAACTATTATTATATTAGTGTATATTTTATGTACATATGTATATATATATTTTGCACATATCATTATTTTATATTATTGTTGTAAATTTTTATGTATATATTTTTATGTACGTTTCCTAATATTTTCTTTTATTGTAGATATTATTATTATTATTATTACATACTTTTATTATATGCATATATATATATATATATATGTATTTTTATGTACATATTATTATTTTATATTATTATTACCAAATATATCATTTTTCCTATTTTATTATTAGTACATGATTTGTTTTTATTTTGTAAATATCATTATTATTATTATTCTAATATTCTAGTATTCCATGTTAATATTTTTCATTAATGATATCATTTTTTAAGTCCTTTATCTATTTTTAATTTCTCACTTTAGGAATATTTTTCTCATGTTTTAATTAATTTCAAAAATAAGACAATGTACCAATTTAATATTAAGCCATCGATTTTATCGCTATGTTGGGTGAAATTAAATTGGCTTGTGTTAAAAAACGGGACACCCTTTCTAAAAAAAAAAAATCGAAAACTAAAAATTCTCATTTTTCAATCGGATCATGATTAAATATTATGTTGAACTCGTATTTTTGAAAATCAAGTCAACACATGTTTATGAGATACCAATTTTGGGCGTCGCGAGGGTGCTAATACCTTCCTCACGCCAGAATCGACTCCGAACCCCAATTTTTCTCTGGACTTTCATGTAGACCTAAATTTGGCCTTCTTTTTGTTTTAAAATAATTTTATTAGGTGTCCGATCACACCTATAAAAAAGGATCGGTGGCGACTCCCTTTGTTAATAAAATCGAAAGTTGGTTTTCAAATGTTTAATAAATCGCCACAATTAGCGACCAAGCGAAGCTAAAATTTTTTTTTTACGTCGCTACACTAGCTATGGCCTTACATTTAAACATTGCCATGGTCCAACCATGGTCTTAACTGTCAATTCATCTTTTGTCACGGAATGATTGTACTCAATCCTGCGTTTCACTTAATTTGAACTTTCGATCTGATTTTCATATTTTTACAATAATCATAATTCAATAACAAAAATATGAAATAATACATTATATCATTCCCAAATTAATAAATAATCATGAAATTTCAATCATATGAACTTACCTGGGCTAATTTGTAGAATTTGTTGTAATTCAAAGACTATTTAGTTAATTTCCCTTTTTCACGATTTTCTTCGGGCTCTTGATCTAAAATATAAAATTATTCATTCATCAGCATCTAATTCAATTCTAATTCACTTCACAATTTATTTCCTTTAATTTTCAAAATTACACATTTAACCTAAATTTTATAATTTTTACAATTTAATCTCTAATCAATTAACCCATCAATTGAGCTAATTTTTCTCAATTAACACTTTAATCAATTATTTTAGGCTACTATACAACCTTTGACATTCAAATTTCAACACCAAACCCTAATTCTTACCTTTTTCACAATTAGATCCTAAAATCAATTTCTATTGAAATTACTTGATAAAATCATCATATAATAAAATTAAAGCTTCAAATCCATATTAATTCATCATAAAATTCCAGCACTTATCAATGGTAACTTTCAAAATTACCCATGAAATCAAAAACAAATGAAACATATAGTTGGACCTAGTTGTAAAAGTCTCAAAAACATAAAAATTCAAGAAAAGAACAAGAATTGAATTTACATGGAGTAAAATAAATAAACCAGCTTAAATCCTTCTCCTATGGAGTTTTTGGCTAAAGAAAAGTGAAGAGATAACTAGAAATTCAATTCGGTCATTGTTTTATTTGGTTAATTTGCAAAATTTCCAATTTTGCCCTTATTTCACCCAATTTCTTCATTTTTTTTTGCACATGTTGTTTCAGCCTTTTAATAGGGGTCTAATTTCCTTTTTGGTCCTCTCTTATTCATCACTTAAGTTATTTAATCAATTTAACAAATTTTACATCATTTTCAATTTAGTCCTTTTTAATTAATTGACTATTAAAACGTTAAAATTTTCTAACGAAACTTTACTACTAACTCACTAATTGAAATTGAGGTCTCAGTATCTCATTTTCAACCCAATTTACCTAATAAATTCTTTTAAATCATAAAATTCACTAATTCAAGAATATTTCTAAAATCACACTTGACTCATAAATATTAATTTATTAAATTTTCAAACTTACTCGTCGGATTTAGTGATCTCGAATCACTGTTTTTGACACCACTGAAAATTGGGCTGTTACACGAATGGATAAGCTTGATATTGTTTTCAGTTGTCCCTTTTGTAACCATGGCACCGATGTCGAATGCCGCCTATAAGTATAAATTTCAAACCTTAGCAAATCATTTGATGGTTTCTTCTTCTTCTTTTTCTTCTCTGTTATTAGGGTTTTTTTTTTCAATTCCTTCTTAATTTGGGTGGGTTTCACTATGGACATCCAACGTGGCAAGTTAACCGGCCACATCAGCTAGTTAACTTGCCACATCAGCGGTCCCGTTAAGACATTAATATAAATTGTTAATCAGTGACTGTTTTGTCACTTTTTGATAACGTTAGTGACTGTTGTTATTTTTTAAAAGTTGAGTGACTGAAATGAAACCTAGGTGACTATTTTGTTAGTTACCCTAAGACTATTTTGTTATTTTTTTTAAAAGTTGAGTGACTGAAATGAAACCTAGGTGACTGTTTTGTTAGTTACCCTAAAGTTGAGTGATTGTTGGTGTAATTTACCCTTCTATTGATTTTAAATGTTATTTAGTCTTTAAAAAGAAGTTTTTAGCCATTAAATCGCATGTTTTGAATAAAACACGAAAATTTGGTCGTTAATGGTGGATTTCGAGATTTTGAGTAAAAATGTGGTTTCAAAGTGTTTTTCAACTTTTTTTGGCATGATTAGAAGGTTTCTAAACTTACTTTAAAGTTTCGTTAAAGATTTCTTAAATTTTAATGAATTTTAGAAAAATAGCCATAAAACATGTCAAAAAAGTCAATACTATGAATTGAGTATTATATTGTAGTTTAAAGGTTGAGAATTAGTTGTAGGTGAATAATTAGTTGAATGAAACTTGTTTTAGGCGAAAAGATTAAGTGTAGATCGAGATATTTGGATTTTAATTCGGTTACGTTAAAGGTTTTGGCTACATGAGAACATAACTCAGGTTTAGGTTATTGATTGCTTGTGGTGAGTCCTTAGCTGATTTTTGAATGTATTGTTGTGTGAATTATTATTGTGTTGAAGCTTTAGATTCGTTAGGACCTTCTACGAGTAGAGACAAAGATAAGGAAAAGCTAGTTTGGGCTTTTGACTTTTCGACGAAAGCATATTGGTGAGTGTTTGAAATAATTGCTTGTGGACATGATTCAATGCGTTATTTGGGAATTTTAGTAGCCCCTATTCTAAATTCCAAGTGTAAGCTTTCTCGTACTTATGTTATCTTGTGAACAATGTGCTTATGTGTTTGTGAATGTGTGCATTGAGATGAGATGCTAGAACATGTGATATATGGTTATGACAACCGTTGTGAAAGTGCAAATATGTACATGTTATATATATGTTAAAAGTTAGTGACAGTGTTTTGCTAAAAATGAAAATATGCAGTGATAGTACACGGATAATTAGTAAGTGATATGTGTTTGATTTCAGATATTTTGGCCTTGTGATCTTGAAACCGTTTGATATAGTTGGCATGCCATAGGATTGTGAGTACTCACCTATATGTACAGTGATTTTGGGCGTTGAGGCCCTGGGACATGTGAGGGGAAATAAGGAGAGTGTTAGTTTTATGCTTCACTTTTGGGACATGTTTGACTCTATGTAAGACCCCTAACCCAAATCCGATCGCCGGATTAAGGCTAAGAGGTATTACCGAACTAAACATTTAATTATCTCATTCACATTTTAAATAAACATAAACAGAGATCGGGCTGAAATACCTACTGATATTTAAGTTATACGCCATTTTAGTATGGCCAAAATATTTACAATTTCAAAACATCATTATCATCAGCCTAACCTATACATGCCATATCGAGTCCAAAATATAACTGTACCAAAAGATCAATAGTGTGATGAATAGCTGACGATCCCCGAGTCGGTGGCCAAAATCAACAATCTATAAAACAGAGAAATAAAGAACAGAGTGAGCTTTCAAAGCTTAGTAAGTTTTAAGCATCACAAACAATTAAAGACTTATCGATAATCGAAACATTCATTTAAACAGACTTATTCTCAATTCAAATTGCTTCACGGCCGAATACACATAAACGTATACATAAATTTCTCAGCACATATTTTTATTCTACTTAAAGTTCATACGATGCTTTTAAATCAAATAATCTCATATATTAACAACATTTGACCGAATAGGTCATTGTTTTACTCGTAGATATAATAATCATTCACACTTAAGTATCATTCTTTAATACTAATAATTCACAAAATCATTGACCTAATGTACATGAGTACATAAAGCAATTTTAACATATAATTCATATACAAATATACCATGACCGATTAAATCATTCTCATATTTGCAAATATAACCATCAATCATATATATATATATATATATAATATATATTCTTCTTTGATGCTAATGATTCACTTCAAATCAATTCACCGATGAGTAAGTAATACGACTGAACATCTTAAATGTATAGTACTTACTCGACGATGGTTTATCGCGAACATTCAATATCGTAATCTTATTTAACTTATCGCATTAAGCCCGCAGTCTTAGAACTTGAAACCAATTACCAAAGACAAGCTCGAGGGAATTTAAACTGGTATAATACCACCAAGCTCATGGGACTTTAGCCGGACATATTCCAAGACGTAGCCTGTGGACCTTAAGTCCGGTTATAATTCCAAAGACATAGCTCATGGACCTTAAGTCCGGATATAATTCCAAAGACATAGCTGCGGACCCTAAGTCCGATGAACATCACCGAATGTCATGCATACTTACTCGCAAGAAAATTCAATTCACATAACATCTCACAATCATAGTTCATTTATTCTATTCGAATAATAGCATAACATGGGCACCATTCATATAACTTTTGGCTCAATAACATACATAAGAATATATGTCCATTTTACTTTCCAAGCTTAACTTTTAATGTCTATTCGGCTTTAGGCCTTAAACATAAATTATTTGTCACTCAATTATATTCAAATAGAATCAATAGATCGCAGTACAGTTATCATACACATATCAAGACATTATCAATTACGTACTAAATGTACCTATTCAAAACTTACCTCGCATATACTTGAACGGTTGCGGAAAGGCTACTCAATTACTTTTTCCTTTCCCCTATCCAACTTCGACCCTCTTTGCTTTTGAGCTTAATTCAAAAAAAATTTAAACTAATCATTATTCGACTATTCAAGCATTACTTCAAAATATATTATATATACATATTCGACTTTCACATATATAGATCATAGTAAACAAAATAAAATACATTATAGGTCATCTTTGACCTTTCTATTTTCATCAATTTGAACCATTCCTTGGCCAAACATTTCATTCGGCATTAAGATACAAACAAGTTAACATTTTCTTTATACACACCCTCAAGACCACATTCATAATTCATTTATTTTAAAGTACATATCACACAACCACTTAACTAAAGTTTCATTCATTCACAACATATAAACCCTATTAAGCTCATACCCTGTACATATCAAACCGAATTCAAGTGGAGAAATTATCACAACTAAGACACATTCCAAAAACCAACTTAACCATTTAGCCACATGATGGGGTAGTTACACTCACAATTGTAACCACCTTGCACACATTCGAGACACATAGTAATATACAAAATTGAACAAATAGAAAGGTCAAGTGCATGTCTTAATATAAATACCATAATTCATACTAACTTAGTGACATACATAAAATCCATATAACCGAATGTACATGTATTTATGACAAATGTATATATTATGACTGCATTCTTAATATAAGCTTAATATAAACTTTACTATTTATATTCGCCAACTCAATATATATATGCATACATGATATAAACTTTCTCATATACCAAAGACATACTTAACCTTAATGAAACAAAACACATTGCTTAGTCAATTAAAACTAATCACAAACCACATACAACATTTTTCACTTAATAAACATATTTATTTAATCAATACACTTCCATTCATTATCATTTATCACTTTATATAATATTATCAAAATGGATTAATTATACTTTAATATACTATCATAGCCGAACATAATAATTTTACCTATGCATAAACATTACTCACATTCTAGCATTTTAATACAAAACATTTGTTCAAGTCATTAATCAAGTCCAAGTTCGGCTATTACACATATAAGTACTAGCAATTTAAATTTTTACTAGTTCAAACTTCTCTCATCAACAATTATTCATCAAAACATAGAGACAATAATCTAACCCCTTCATTATCTACCATAGCCGAATCCTTAATTCATCACCCAAATTCAAAATTTTGTCATGGGCTAAGTAAGGAACTTGATAATTAACTTAAAATAAGCTAAAATTTCAAAATCTAACATAATTTACTAACCTTGTCTCAAGCTTAAGATGACCGAATGGTTTGCTCCTTTTTCTTTCTTTAAAATCGGCTAAGAAGAACAAAGATGAACACTTTGTTTTCTTCACCCCCTCTTTTTTTCTTTCTATTTTTAATTATCATTATTATAAAATATAAAGCCATTTAGTTGCCATTATACTAATAGTTAATACATATATTTTATATTAAATAACAACATGGCCGGCCACTATCTTAAAATGGATAATTTGACATGCAAGTCCATTCTTTTTATATCACGCGCTAATAGACCATTATAATTTAACCTATCACATTTTCAAAATGTCTCACATAAGTCCTATAATAAAAATTTCACATACAAATGATAAAATCACAACATGAAACTTTCACACATACACTTACACATATAATAAGCCTAGAATATAACGGTTAATTATTTTTGTTACTCGGTTTCGTGGTCCCGAAACCACTTTTCAACTAAGGTCAAATTAGGGCTGTCACAACTCTCCCCACCTTAAAAATTTTTGTCCCTGAAAATCTTACCAGCAAATAAGTTAGGATATCGTTATTTTATAGAGTCTTCAAGCTCCCACATAGCTTCTTTAACCCCGTGTTTGACCCGCAACACTTTCACTAATGAAATTGTCTTGTTCTGCAATTCTTTCACTTCGTGAGCCAAAATACAAACCGGTTCCTCTTCATAGCTCAAATCAGACCGAATTTCTATCTCTGGTGGGCTAATCACATGAGAAGGATCGGATCTGTACCGACGAAGCATCGAAACATGAAAAACATTGTGAATCTTTTCAAGTTCAAATGGCAAAAGTAGTCTATAAGCAACCGGCCCAATCCGTTCTGTAATTTGGTATGGTCCGATAAATCTTGGGCTCAATTTGCCTTTACGGCCAAATCTGAGTACCTTTTTCCACGGTGAAACTTTGAGAAACACTTTGTCTCCGACTTGATACTCAATATCTTTTCATTTCAGGTCTGCATACGATTTCTGATGATCTGATGCTGCTTTCAGGCTTTCACGGATCACTTTAACTTTTTGTTCGACCTCTTTAATCAAATCAACTCCGTAAATCTTATTTTCACTGAGTTCGGTCCAAAACAAAGGCGTACGACATTTACGACCGTATAAAGCTTCGTAAGGTGCCATCTTAATACTCGATTGAAAACTATTGTTGTAAGCGAATTCAATCAAAGGCAAATATCGTTCCCATGAACCACTAAACTCAAGGATGCAACATCTCAACATATCCTCGAGTATCTGAATTACTCGTCCTGATTGACCGTCCTTCTGAGGATGAAAAGCAGTGCTAAAATGCAATTTAGTACCTAATGTTTCTTGCAATTTCTTCCAAAACCGTGATGTGAATCTCGGGTCTCTATCTGACACAATTGAAATAGGTACCCCATGTAATCTAACAATCTGAGAGACATACAACTCGACTAACTTATCAAGTGAGAAATCCGTATGTACGAGAATGAAATGAGCTGATTTAGTCAATCTATCCACAACAACCCATATTGTATCTTTCTTGCTCGGTGACAAAGGTAACCCAGACACAAAATCCATCGTAACTCGATCCCACTTCCACTCGGGTATCATGATCGGTTGAAGTAACCCTGAAGGCACTTGATGTTCTGATTTCACTTGTTGACAATTTATACACTTCGATACAAAGTCAGATATATCAAGTTTCATACCATGCCACCAATACTGACGTTTTAGATCATTGTACATTTTCGTGTTACCAGGATGGACCGACATTCGGCTATTATGAGCTTCGCTCAAAATCATCGAAATAAGTTCCAAATTTCTTGGAACACACAATTGACTTCTGAACCTCAAACAATCATTGTCGTCAATTTGAAATTCTGAATCCACATTCGAAACACATTCAGCTCGTTTAGCAACCAATTCATCATTGACTTTCTGAGTTTCACATATTTGATGAATCAATAACAGTTTGGCTTTCAATTCTGTTACTAACACATTATCGGATGAAACGGACAAGTGTACATTCATCGCTCGCAAAGCAAACAGTGACTTGCGACTTAAAGCATCGGCAACCACGTTAGCCTTTCCCGGGTGATAGTCAATGACAAGCTCGTAATCTTTCAACAATTCAAGCCAACGTCTTTGTCTCAGATTCAAATCTTTTTGAGTCATCAAATATTTGAAGCTTTTGTGATCTAAATATACATGACACCTCTCCAAACAAGTAGTGTCACCATATTTTCAAAGCAAATACGATGGCAGCTAATTCAAGATCATGGGTCGGATAGTTTTTCTCATGTGGCTTTAATTGCCTCGAAGCGTAAGCTACAACTCGACCTTCTTGCATCAATACACAACCCAGCCCATGTAAGGACGCATCACTGTAAATGATAAACTCTTTACCGGATTCGGGCTGCACTAACACTAGAGCTTCAGTCAAATAGGTTTTCAGTTGGTCGAAACTTTTACTTAACATCTTTCTGAAGTAGCTTCGTCATTGGTGTGGCTATCATTGAGAAACCCTTTACAAACCGTCTGTAATAACTGGCAAGTCACAAAAAGCTCCGAACTTCAGTAACATTTCTAGGAGGCTTCCAATCAAGTATGACTGATATTTTACTCGGATCAACACGAATACCCGATGCGGATACCACATGCCCCAAAAAGCTAACTTCTCTCAACCAGAACTCACATTTACTGAACTTAGCATATAACTGCTTGTCCCGTAAAATCTGCAACACTAATCTCAGGTGCTCGGCATGTTCGGTTTCATCTCGCGAATAGATCAAAATGTCGTCTATAAACACAACTACAAACCGGTCCAAATACTGTCTGAAGATCCAATTCATCAAGTCCATAAATACCACAGGGGCATTAGTGAGCCCAAACGGCATCGTTAAGAACTCATAGTGACCGTATCTTGTTCTGAAAGCAGTTTTAGGCACATATAAGTCTCAAACTCGCAACTGATAATAACCCGATCTCAAATCTATCTTTGAAAACACTGAGGCTCCCTTCAGTTGATCAAACAAATCATTAATACGCGGTAACGGATATTTGGTCTTTATTGTCACTTTATTTAATTGACGATAGTCGATGCACATTCTCATGGTTCCGTCTTTCTTTTTCACAAACAATACTGGTGCACCCCAAGGTGAGAAACTCGGTCGAGCGAAACCTCTATCCATCAACTCTTGCAACTGAGCTTTCAATTCCTTCAATTCGGTTGTTGCCATACGATACGGAGCTATCGAAATTGGTGTAGTCCCAGGTACAAGTTCAATGCCAAACTCTACCTCTCGAACAGGTGGTAATCCTAGTAACTCCTCAGGAAAAACATCTGAATACTCACAAACCACTGTCACTGATTCAAATTTCTTTTCTGACTCTTTATTATCAAATACGTACACAAGATATGCTTCACACCCCTTTTTTTACATATTTCTTAGCCAACATCGAGGATATTACTGCTGGTAACCCGTTCAAATTAGTAGACTCAACTCGGATTATCTCATCATTAGCACATCTCAAATCAATAGTCTTTCTTTTGCAATTCACAACTGCATCATGTACGGTCAACCAATCCATGCCGAGAATAACATCAAATTCATCAAACGGTAAAAGCATCAAATCGGCCGAAAAACAGGATCCTCGGATTATCAGGGGACATTTCCTGCACACTTTGTCGACTAGCACATTCGACCCAAGGGATTCGACACTCGAATCACGAACTCAGTAGACTCAACAGGTAGAGTCTTATTGGATACTAAAGTCTAACATACATATGAATGAGTAGAACCAGGGTCAATCAATGCAATCACATCAGTATCAAAGAGAGTGAAAGTACCGGTAATAACATCAAGCGAAGAAGCATCCTCGCGTGCGCGTATAGCATAAGCTCTAGCAGTAGCACAAGCCTCGGATCTGGTCGTAGCATCTCTAGACCCTCTCTGACCGCCACTAGCATTCTCCGTATTCCTAGGTGGTCTACCTCGAGTTGTAGCAGTACTCGATTTCCCACTCTGAATCATATTTTGCTCTGACAATCTCGGGCAGTCTTTAATGAAGTGGTCGGATGATCCGCATCTATAACAGGAGTGATCATGAAATCTACAACTCCCCGAATGCCATTTTCCAAAAAACTTGCACTTAGTCCTATCCCAACGATCATTTCCAACACTGGCAACTGAAGTGGCTCGCGTACTCATAGGAGGTCGATCACGGTCTCGTCTGGAAAAGCCCGAAGTGTTCTTAGATCGGCCTGAATCATCTCAAAATTTCTTCGATGATTGCTGAAAAGGCTTTCCCGAATATCTTTTATGAAACTCTCCATCTCCAACATCAACTTTCCTTTTCTCCTTACTAAGCTCCTCGGCTTTGCAAGCTCGCTCAACAAGTACTACAAACTCTCTGATTTCAAGAATGCCAACAAACATTTTAATATCTTCATTTAGCCCGTCCTCGAAGCATTTACACATAATAGCCTCAAACGATACACATTCTCGAGCATATCTACTAAGTCTGACGAACTTCTGTTCATAATCAGTAACTGACATGGAACCCTATTTAAGTTCAAGAAATTCTTTCCGTTTCTGATCGATGAACCTCTGACTGATATACTTTTTCCGAAATTCAGTTTGGAAGAACTCCTACGTCACCCGCTCTCTGGGTACAACAGAAAACAATGTATTCCACCAATAATAGGCTGAATCACGTAGCAAAGATATAGCACATTTCAGGCATTCATCGGGTGTGCAAGATAGTTTATCAAGTACTCGAATAGTGTTGTCCAACCAAAATGTAGCTTGCTCGGCATCATCACTATCTGTAGCTTTAAATTCAGTATCCCCGTGCTTTCGAATTCTGTCAATTGGGGGCTTATTCAACCTCATCTGATCAATTACCGGAGGTATCGTGGGTGCAGGGGGTGTATTTGTAGGAAGTGTGGGTTGTGGAGCAGCCGCATTAGTTCGAATGTATTGGTTAAACCAATCATTCATCACATTATAAAAGGCTTGTCTAGCCTCGTCATTTTGATTGCTCGCAATAGGTTGTGAGTCCATCGGCGTTGTCCCATGTGCGGGAGCAGGCGCTACACTCTCTACATCATCAGCTACCGCTAGATCGGGATCGGGATCCATTACTATACGAAAACACATTTTTATCTGTCAGAATTCATCACTCTATCGTATTAACACTATATGGCATGTATAGCTAGACTCATATACGCTACGTTAGTCTTACAATCGACTAAACTGTGGCTCTGATACCAATAAAATGTAAGACCGCTAACCCAAATCTGATCACCGGATTAAAGCTAAGAGGTATTACCGAACTAAACATTTAATTATCTCATTCACATTGTAAATAAACATAAACAGAGATCGGGCTGAAATACCTACTGATATTTAAGTTATACGCCATTTTCATATGGCTAAAATATTTACAATTTCAAAACATCGTTATCATCAGCATAACCTATACATGTCATATCGAGTCCAAAATATAACTGTACCAAAAGATCAATAGTGTGATGAACTGCTGACGATCCCCAAGTCGGTGGCCAAAATCAACAATCTATAAAACAGAGAAATAAATAATAGAGTAAGCTTTCAAAGCTTAGTAAGTTTTAAGCATCACAAACAATTAAAGACTTATCAATAATCGAAACATTCATTTAAACAGACTTATTCTCAATTCAAATTGCTTTATGGCCGAATACACATAAACATATACATAAATTTCTCAGCACATATTTTTCTTCTACTTAAAGTTCATACGATGCTTTTAAATCAAATAATCTCATATATTAACAACATTTGATCGAATAGGTCATTGTTTTACTCGTAGATATAATAATCATTCACACTTAAGTATCATTCTTTAATACTAATAATTCACAAAATCATTGACTGAATGTACATGAGTACATAAAGCAATTTTAACATATAATTCATATACAAATATACCATGACCGATTAAATCATTCTCATATTTGCAAATAAAACCATCAATATATATATATATATATATATATATTCTTCTTTGATGCTAATGATTCACTTCGAAATCAATTCACCGATGAGTAAGTAATACGTACCTGAACATCTTAAATGTATAGTACTTACTCGACGATGGTTTACTGCAAACATTCACTATCGTAATCTTATTTAACTTGCTGGCATTAAGCTTGTCAGGTCTTAGAACTTGAAACCAATTACCAGCACAAGCCTACGGGAATTTAAACCCGGTATAATACCAGCTCGAAGCCTGCGAGACTTTAGCCCGGACATATTTCCAGCACGTAGCCTGCGGACCTTAAGTCCGATTATAATTCCAGCACATAGCCTGCGGACCCTAAGTCCGAATATAATTCCAGCACATAGCCTGCGGACCCTAAGTCCGGATGAACATCACTGAATGTCATGCATACTTACTCGCAAGAAAATTCAATTCACATAACATCTCACAATCATAGTTCATTTATTCCATTCGAATAATAGCATAACATGGGCACCATTCATATAACTTTTGGCTCAATAACATACATAAGAATATATGTCCATTTTACTTTCCAAGCTTAACTTCTAATGTCTATTTGGCTTTAGGCCTTAAACATAAATTATTTGTCACTCAACTATATTCAAATAGAATCAATAGATCGCAGTACAGTTACCATACACATATCAAGACATTATCAATTACGTACTAAATGTACCTATTCAAAACTTACCTCGGATATACTTGAACGGTTGGGGAAAGGCTACTCAATTACTTTCTCCTTTCCCCTATCCAACTTCGACCCTCTTTGCTCTTGAGCTTAATTCAAAAAAAATTTAAATTAATCATTATTCGACTATTCAAGCATTATTTCAAAATATATTATATATACATATTCGACTTTCACATATATAGATCATAGTAAACAAAATAAAATACATTATAGGTCATCTTTGACCTTTCTATTTTCATCAATTTGAACCATTCCTTGTCATTCGGCATTAAGATACAGACAAGTTAACATTTTCTTTATACACACCCTCAAGACCACATGCATAATTCATTTATTTTAAAGTACATATCACACAACCACTTAACTAAAGTTTCATTCATTCACAACATATAAACCCTATTAAGCTCATACCCTGTACATATCAAACCGAATTCAAGTGGAGAAATTATCACAACTAAGACACATTCCAAAAACCAACTTAACCATTTAGCCACATGATGGGGTAGTTACACTCACAATTGTAACCACCTTGCACACATTCGAGACACATAGTAATATACAAAATTGAACAAATAGAAAGGTCAAGTGCGCATGTCTTAATATAAATACCATAATTCATACTAACTTAGTGACATACATAAAAATCCATATAACCGAATGTACATGTATTTATGACAAATGTATATATTATGACTGCATTCTTAATATAAGCTTAATATAAACTTTACTATTTATATTCGCCAACTCAATATATATATGCATACATGATATACACTTACTCATATACCAAAGACATACTTAACCTTAATGAAACAAAACATATTGCTTAGTCAATTAAAACTAATCACAAACCACATACAACATTTGTCACTTAATAAACATATTTATTTAATCAATACACTTCCATTCATTATCATTTATCACTTTATATAATATTATCAAAATGGATTAATTATACTTTAATATACTATCATAGCCGAACATAATAATTTTACCTATGCATAAACATTACTCACATTCTAGCATTTTAATACAAAACATTTGTTCAAGTCATTAATCAAGTCCAAGTTCGGCTATTACACATATAAGTACTAGCAATTTAAATTTTTACTAGTTCAAACTTCTCTCATCAATAATTATTCATCAAAACATAAAGACAATAATCTAACCCCTTCATTATCTACCATAGCCGAATCCTTAATTCATCACCCAACTTCAAAATTTTGTCATGGGCTAAGTAAGGAACTTGATAATTAACTTAAAATAAGCTAAAATTTCAAAATCTAACATAATTTACTAACCTTGTCTCAAGCTTAAGATGACCGAATGGTTTGCTCCTTTTTCTTTCTTTAAAATCAGCTAAGAAGAACAAAGATGAACACTTTGTTTTCTTCACCCCTTTTTTTTTTCTATTTTTAATTATCATTATTATAAAATAGAAAGCCATTTAGTTGCCATTATACTAATAGTTAAAACATATATTTTATATTAAATAACAACATGGCCGGCCACTATCTTAAAATGGATAATTTGACATGTAAGTCCATTCTTTTTATATCATGCACTAATAGACCATTATAATTTAACCTATCACATTTTCAAAATGTCTCACATAAGTCCTATAATAAAAATTTCACATACAAATGATAAAATCACAACATGAAACTTTCACACATACACTTACACATATAATAAGCCTAGAATATAAAGGTTAATTATTTTTGTGACTTGGTTTTGTGGTCCCGAAACAAATTTCCGACTAGGGTCAAATTAGGGCTGTCACACTCTATAAGTCTATGTGGTGTGTTGGAGATCCGTGTGTCCGATGAGTGATAATAGAGCTCATTTTTATATTTCATAGCTTAAATGCCAAATTATCTTAAATTATGAATTTGTATGTATTGTGATATGTGTTTATATGACATGTGACCATTGCACAATTTATCTATAAACATGTTTTTGAGTTTCGTGATATATGCTTGAATGTTATGTAATTATATGAGTATTGTATATATGCTTGAATGTTATGCAACTATATGAGTATTGTGATATATGCTTGAATTTTATGCGACTATATGAGTATTGTGATATATGTTTGAATGTTATGGGACTACATGAGTATTGTGATATATGCTTAAATGTTATGTAATTATATGAGTATTGTAATATATGCTTAAATGTTATGTGATTATATGTCTAATGAGATATATGCTTAAAAGTGAGTATGATTACCATGTAAATGAACTAGTAAATAATAAACGAGTAAGTATATTATGACACTAGAATTGGAACTGTTGAAGTTGTGCTATATGGTTGTTTTGTTAATGCTTGATGAATTGTTTGCATGGTAGTTGTTCTAGGCATTCATTGAACTTGTTAAGCTCACCGACTCCCTTTTTAACCATTGCATATTAGTAGTGGGCTGGTGTAAGTGATGTGATTCCGAGAGGTGATCCAAACGAGTCCATTTTCGTGATTTCGTAAGTGTTGTAAAGCCCAAATTTTGCCCGGGCCCATACAAGAATAAAATAAAATAAAAAATCAAATTAAGGTCCAATGTCCCTTTTACAAATATCAGGGCCCAAACCAAAATTAAAGTCTAAACTAACCCAATGGATTAAAACCAAATTAAACCCAACATCAGACCCAAACAAATAACCTAAATTCATCTAATCCTAACCCAAAATTCCAGCCCAAAACCTAAAAACATTTCAGCAAGCCCTAGCTAGACCAGTGCCGCACGTCAGCCCGAGGCACTGCATGTCGCGCGCCCCTCCACGTCATGCGTTGCTCCACCGTGCTACGTCCTCACCACGTCAGTGCCCACGTCCACAACGCCACCCACAACCTGCAATAGTTGAAAAACAGTTGTAATTTAGGCTATATAAAGCCATTCTCAATAGTGTAAAAAGGAGATTTTTTTTTTTGGATACTAATATATCAATAGAAAATAGTGGTTTCAGTCACAAATCAAGAATCAAAATAGCAAAATAGAATCGAACAGAAAAAAGGGAAACGTAGGTTATGGTTTTTTTTAGTTTTTATTTTTTTATTTCTATTTATTCATTTTTCTTTATTTTTCCTTAAAAAATTATATATATACAAATACATCAAAAAAAAATTGTACATTTTACGCCGATCATTTGTACTGCAATGACAATGCAAGAAATGTTGGAGGATGGCCAGATTCTGGAAAAGGGGGGAAAGGATTTTTTTGTGAAAAAAGAAGTCTTTTAATTTTTTTATTTTTTGTTGAAATGAAAAAATGAGATTTTTTTCAAAAAAATTTTGGTTTATATATACCCTCAAAACGACGTCGTTTTGGGACTAGCCTTAAATGCCCAAAACGACGTCGTTTTACCTCAGACCCACGCACTGACCCGACTCGCTCTAGGGATTCGCGTGTTTTTTTGGTTTTTGGGATATTTACGCGCGCAGTCCTTTCGCTTTTTTATTAATTTGCAATTAAATTCCTTTTGTTTTCAATTTTGCCCCAGAAATTTATTTCAAATTTCAATTTGGTCCTCTCTAATGCTGTGCGTTTTGGAGGAGAAGGGGTTATTGCCCTTTTGGTCCCTCCTTGTTATTCGCGCATGCAAATTGGTCCTTTCGCCTTATTTTTACTTCGAATTAGCCCCAAAACTTCCGTTTTAAGTTCAATTTAGTTCTTTTTCGTTATTTTTGCTATTCTATTTTTTAAACTAATTAATTTTAATATTATTATTGTTGTTATTAGTAATATTATTAATATTATTTTTATTTTTATTAGTACTATTTTCTATTTTCTATATTTTTATTATTAGTATTATTTCATTATTATTAAATTATTGAAATCTTTCAAAAAAATGAGATCTTAAAAAAAAAATTGGTTTATATAGGCCCTCAAAACGACGTTGTTTTGGGACTGGCCTTAAACGCCCAAAACTACGTCGTTTAGATCCGCGTGTTTTTTATTTTTGGGATATTTACGCGCGCAGTCCTTTTATTTTTTTATTAATTTGCAATTAAATTCCTTTTGTTTTTAATTTTGG
Organism: Gossypium arboreum; assembly: GCF_025698485.1. Classification (NCBI taxonomy): domain Eukaryota; kingdom Viridiplantae; phylum Streptophyta; class Magnoliopsida; order Malvales; family Malvaceae; genus Gossypium; species Gossypium arboreum. Next base: position 9,456,559 of record NC_069081.1, read on the forward strand.
CCCAAAAATTTATTTCGAATTTCAATTTGGTCCTTTCTGATGCTATGCGTTTTGGAGGAGAAGGAATTATTGCCCTTTTGGTCCCTCATTGTTATTCGCGCATGCAAATTGGTCCTTTCACCTTTTTTTTACTTCGGATTAGCCCCAAAACGTCCGTTTTAAGTTCAATTTAGTCCTCTTCGTTATTTTTATATTCTTTTTTTAAATTAATTAATTTTAATATTATTATTGTTATTATTAGTAATATTATATTTATAATTTTTATTTTTATTAGTACTATTTTCTATTTTTACTGTTGTTATTAATAGCATATTATTATTCATATATTATTATTTTCTATTTTTTATTATCATTATTGTTAACATATTATTATTATTATTATTATTATTATTATTATTATTATTATTATTATTATTTCATTATTATTATATGTTACTATTACATTCATTAATTTTATTTTTATTAATATTATTATTACTATTATTATTATTATTATTATTATTATTATTATTATTATTATTATTATTATTATTATTATTATTATTATTATTATTATTATTTATACTATAATTATATTTTCTTTTATGTTTATCATTATTCTTATTATTATTGCTTTATATTATTGTCATTATTAGCTTATCATTATTATTATAATTATTATAATACTTTCCTTTTTACTTATTTTTTTATTATCATATTAATTATTTTTGCAATATTATTTCTATTATTATTCTTTTATATATTACCCAAAACTTCCGTATATATATATATATATATATATAATTTTTTTATAATAAGTTTTTATTTCATGTATATTATTTATTTAGATAGAATTATATTATTTTGTATATTATGTATTTTAAATTTCTTCTTACCTAACATTTATTTCAAAATCCATACATGTATTACTATTTAATATATTTTTATTTTTATTTCTATTTCTTAATTTTTATCCATTTTAAACTATCACACATATTACTGGCATTTAAATTTTTTTACATGTAATTCCTTTTTTTCATATTATTCATTCTTTATTTATTTCAAAACTTGTTACATTTTATTAATTTGCTTGGTACTTCTTTTAAAATTGTCTTTTAATTTATTGGCCTTCGAGTATTAATATTAATATTTGTATAGTGTATGATGTATTGTCATTGTATATACCCTAATTTGTTCCATTGTATTTTTATATCATTGTTATTCATTTGTATAGTATTATTGCTATGTATTATTGTTCCATGCTCGTTATTATGCTCTTGTTTCTTGTTATTGCATCGTGATTGAAATTCCAACTTTGGTTTGACATCCATCGTTTTATTTGCTCCAAACAAACCGAATAAATAATTGCTTTTATTTGAAATTTTCTCAAAACAAGGCAATATTTTGGGTTTAGAAATCCAAAAAATTGTGCCCTAACATGCTGGGTTTCGATTTTTCGTTTGACCAAATAACTAAATATCTTTTAATTGCATGTTATGGAAATCATGAGAAGATCTCGGTTTTTAAGGGGCTTAAAATGTCGTATCCTAACATACTAGATATAGTATTTTATTCCTTCGGAACGAGTGAATATTAAATTCCAACTCGAGTTATTCAAATACTCTTTAAAAGGGAGTGTATTTTAAACTTTTTAAATTTTCGACATTAGGACATTAATTAATCAATCTGGTGCCAATTTTGGATGTTACGAGAGTGTTAATCTTTCCTCGTACGTAATCGACTCCCGAACCCATTTTCTTGAATATCGTAGGCCAAATTTTTTTTTTTAAAAAAACAAAATATTTTATAAAGTGATACAATCACACCTAAACCAAAAGAATTGGTGACGATTCTATTTTCTTTTTAAAGTCAATCCCCTTTTTTTAAAATTAAAAATGATTTCGTCAGGTGTTATTGTAATTGATTACGTTTTGACAATAAGACAATGTGATAAACTTTTTACTGATATTTGCCATGATATTTTAAATGTTTCCATAACTTATTTGTTCTTAGAATTTTAAGATATAATGAATTGGTACAAGATGATGATATCATAGCCGTTTTGACCCTTTTTTTTTTTATACAATTCAATTTCAAACTCACAGAATCACATACACACACTGTACTACCACACAAGGAAACCTATGAATCAAACAATGTATCGAGCATTGATAAACCCACTTCAGCCAATGAGCATACTACTTTGGGTTCAATTCTTACCTATTTAATCTAATTGATAATTTGAAAAATAATATCAAAACAGAAATAATATATCCACCAATATGACACATATTTGTGCTCATTTCAACTCATCAATTTTTTTAATTGTGGCCAGATGAAAGGGAAGAAAAGCATGATTGGAGGGGGAAAAGTGGATAAATTGAGTACATATGTAATTAAATTTAACATAAAATGTTAAAGTAAATCAACTGCTAGTTGCAAACAGAAGACACGAGAGCAATGTACAAGGACAAAGCAAACAAGACAACGCACAATGTTGGCAGTTAAAGGTGTATGTTCAGCATAACAATAACTAGTTAACTTTTTAACTTCTGTTGTTTTGAAGTCTCCATATTTTGTTTATTCAACCTTAGACACACAACAGAAAAAGAGTTTGATAAGTTCTAAGTTTAACATACCAAACTTAAAACGAAGTAGATTAGCAGTACTTAATAACAAAACGGCAATGCTGAAAGATAACACGCGCTTAATTGTCACACGCTTCTATTTCTTAACATTTGGAGCAGCTGCACCGAGGAAGCTTATCATAGTCATTCAGATGTCAGCTTTGCTTTCCTCCCTCTCTCTTCCTACTATTTCACTGCATGAACAAAGGGCAGAAATCTCAAACACAATGAATCTCCTGATACTAGTAGAAATGCAGTTCACTGCTCGCGCGCATATGGATCATTAACTTATATCTAAAGGGTGTTGAGTCACAGAAGGGTATAATTAATTTTTGAAACAATCGTTTCAAAGGGAGTTCAAGACTTCAAGAGGGTGTCCTCAAATATATAGATATGCATGTATGTATATATTATTACCGTCTCTTTGCTCCTCTTCTAGAGGCAGTTACTTACAGAAACTGCAGTTTAATTTATACATAGCCAAGAATATATGCAACGAAGGTCAAACACTTAAACCATAACTGCAGAATCATTTGACAAAGGATTTTCTATTGGGAAATGATTGGCATCAATTATTCGCACAGGATGATGATTCAAGGCATGAGATCAAATTTTCCAAGAGATTAGGACTGAAATGATTCAAGGACTGGTTCCTGGTATTATCTATGCCATTGCTTCAACAGTTCAGGTAAGCACCAAGGAGCAAAGTAGCCGGAGTAAACTATAACATGGAAAAAAGTATTCCTCCTCCTCAACAAAAATGAACCCATTCCTTCCAATATCAGGTACAGGGGTTTTATAATTCCAGAAGAGTTAAAACTGTCTATTTACAAATTAATTAATGAATGAACGAATGAAAACATGTAGCACTTTTTTAGACTGGCTGTGAGTTAAAAAGCTCCATCAGTTCCAATATATCAAATGATAATCCCATTCATTTGGTCCCAGTAAAGTGCGGTTGGGAGCTCCTTATCATGCTTACAAGGCTTTTGTGTCTTTCTTAATACAATTTAACAAATTACCCATAAAAACATATACAGATTCAATGTCAGATTTATAATGAATTAGTAGTAAAGATACCAACCGGAGCATTTCAGTGAGAGTGGCAGCGGTATTCAACTCGCCGGCTTCCCTTGCTTTCAGTATGCGGAACATAAGAGCAAGTTTAACCTGTCAACAACCCATCACATGGTTAAAGCTGCCCTAAGATCTAAGGAAGAGCCTTGCTAATGAAATCCTTCCCACAATTTGTAATATACTAAAGAAAAAGGAGCAAGTTTAACCTGAGTTCTGGCACTTTGCTGGATTATGAGCCTAGTTTCCCTCTTCAATTCCTGGCACTCGGATTCGATGATTCCGAATTTTTCTTTAACTTGCCTTTGCCCTTCCCTGATATTCTTTTGTTCCTCGCTTATTTCTTCCATTTCAGATTTCAATCTTTTGAAGCTTTCCGCCATGTTCTTCATCCCTTTCCTCCCCTGATCCCCATATCAATTGTAAATTAGCAAGATCTGGCAACGAAAATTTGCAAAAAGAGCAACCGAAAAAAATTATAATTACATGCTTGGCTTTGGATTTGAGACGCCTCTTGCTTAGCGCAGAAGCCTGAAGACGGCTACGTAAAGAGAATGGAGCCATAGTTTCAGAGGCAAAAGTTTTTCCTCCTGAAAACCTTAAAATTAATATATGCAAACATTTCCTCCTCTACCATATAAATCGCGCGAATCCTCAAGAAAAAAAATAAAAACCTTAAAAACTGTCGATAGCTGCAGAATATCGGTCGATAACAGCGGGCAATCGCGCGTTTTACTATTATTTGGTAGAAAAAAGGCAAGTGGCCCCACATTCTAAGGTAAGCTCGCTCGATCGCTCTTTAGTCGCGCGATTGGTGAAATTAAAGATTTTTTATATGTGCCACCCAATTTTCTTTCTTTTGGGAAATTAAACTATGTCTTTACATTAAAAAGTAGTTATATTTTAATGTAATAGTATGATAAAAATCTACTTTTTACTTAAAAATAATTAATATTATTTTAGATTTTAAATTTAAAATTAGAAAGATAAGTAATTACTATTTTGGTCTTCAAACTTTATAAAACAAAAGTCATTCTAGTCCTCATTTATTTTTTTTATATTGTTTGTCAAATCATCTACAAAATGAATAAAAAATTAATGTCCATTAACTTTACTGATGTAGCATCTATATGTACATTATGTCATTAATTAATTAATTTTTAAAATATAGAAAAAATATTTTTTTATATTTTATAATTTTAATAACGTTAGTAATTTATTTAATAATGTTTAAATTTTAAATATTAAAAATTAATTGTTGACTACTACGTCAATAAAGTTAACAAATGTTAACTTTTCAATCCATTTTATGGGTAATTTGACAAACAAGATAAGTTTAATAGTTAAATGAGATGAAAATTTAAAAAAAAAAAGCTAAAATGACCTATATATATATATATTAAAACATGGTAAAAAAATAAGAAAAAATTTTTAAAATAAAAAAATTCTAAAAACAAGTCATTTAAGTAGCTAAAATTAATTTATTACTAATTTATTTATTAAAACATGGTAAAAAATAATACCCCTACCCAACATAGCATTAAGATATGTGGATACCGGATATTGACAAAGAAGAGTTTGAGAGAAAAAGGTAATGGTCATTAGAGAATCACTTCACCTATAATAGACAAAAGTTGAAAGTTCAACTACACAATTGTACAGTACTTTTACAGCGTTATTGCAAAGCTTGTATTACAGAATATTGGAATCATCAATGAAAAAAGATTCCTCAATTTCAACCTTTAATTCCAACTTTCACGTAGGGTTGGGATTAATTGATAACCCAAACACAAAAACCCCCCACAGAATGATATTTTGTAAGTCTTTTAGATTACAACATCGAAACGCTACATTAAAGAGTAGTTAAATTAAAATATATTTATTATATTTTATTTAGTTATTAGTGTAATAATATAATAAAAAGCTCATTTATTACTTATGTGCTAATAATTAAATATAAAATAAAAAATAATTTTATAATTTTGAATTTAAAATAGGTATAATGACTTGTTTATCCTTCAAACTTTATAAAAAAATTTATTTTAGCCCTCATTTAATTTTTTTTCCTCTTTTAACCCTTGAGGTTACATTATTGATCAAATCACCTACAAAATGGATAAAAAGTTAATGTCAATTAACTTTGCTAAGGCAACATTCATATTTATACCACCTCATCAATTAATTAATTTTTAAAATTTAGAAAAATATTTTTTTATATTTTTATAGTTTTATACTTTTAATAACATTAATAATTTATTTTATAATTTTAAATTTTTAAATTTTTGAATTTTTAAAATATTAAAAATTAATTGTTGACTCCATATAGCATTTCACATGTATATTAACGTCAACAAAGTTAACAAATGTTAACTTTTCAATCCATTTTACAGTGATTTAACAAACTGTACAAGTTTAATAGCTAAATGAGGCAAAAATTTAAAGAAAAGGCTAAAATAAATTTTTTTATATATAAAATTGAAGGGTCAAATAATTCATTATGCCTAAGAAATAAAAGTTTTTCAAAATAAAAAAAATCCTTCTTTTTTCTAAAAACAAGTCATTTGAGTAGCTAAAAATTAATTTATTACTAACTCATTTATTAAAACATGGTGAAAAATAATACTCCTACCAAATGTAGCATTAAGATATGTTGATATAGGGAATTGACCAGGAAGAGTTGGAGAGGAAAAGGTGGAGGTTATTGAAGGATCAATTCACCTATGACAAGTAGGGAATTGAAAGTCCAACTACATGGTTGTGCTGTAATTTTATGGCATTATTGCAAAGCTCGTATTAAAGAATGTCGAAATCATCAATGAGAATGCATTCTTCAATTTCAGCCTTCAATTTCAACTTTAACGTACAGTCGAGATTAATTGATAACTCGAATACGAAAACCTCGACATGATATCCTATAAGTTTTTTTGATTTATCCAAGTAATTTCTCCTTTGTACTCGAATGAATAGACTCGCGCTATCGCACAATATCAGTCGAAAATTGCATGCAATTGTGCATTTTATTATTATTAGGTAGGAAAATGGAAATTGGCCCCACATGCTAAAGTAAGCATGCTTGCTCTTCTGTCGTGTGATTAGTGAATTAAAATTTGGAGGATCGCGCGATATACATTAATTAAAAAAAGAGTAATTTACACCAACAGTCACCCAATTTTAGGGTAGCTAACAAAACAGTCACTCAGATTTCAATTCAGTCACTCAACTTTCAAAAAATAACAAAACAGTCACCACTAACCATTTTCCGTTACATCTGTAACGGAGCTATTCTTTTCTATTATTCACTTAGCAGAAATGTCATTTTCAATCCTCTCCGATCCCTCTCCCTCTTCCCCACCATCCCTCCCCCTATCACAAGCACCTTTATTTTTTTGCAGACCTCCCCACCATTGCCCTCTCCCCCTCTTGTCTCTATTCCTTCTTCACCATCATTTTTCTCACCCTCAGCAAAGCTGCCATGTCCAAAGGAATGAGCCACTTTGTCCTTATCGCCAACTCAAATGCTCTAGCTTCTCTCATTCTTCTTCCAACAGCTTTTCTCTTAACAAGGTTCTCATCTATCTATCAATTAAATCCATGGATGAGTAATTAATGGTATTTATTTCCGTTTTTGGACTTTTTTATATGTAAAAAAAAACGGCCACCAATAACTTTACCTTTTTTGTGCAAAATTTTCTCTTAAACATTGCTGGGTATGTAATTAAATCTAAACAGAGTTCAATAATTTATTTATTGGTGAAAAAATTAGGTTATAAAACTAGGTTTTTTGCAAGATCACTTTGATGCAGAACTGTGTAATCATTGGTGTAAGATACAGCTCTCCAACCCTTACTTCTGCTCTTGCCAACCTAATCCTAGCTTTCACTTTCTTGCTTGTTGTTATCTTTAGGTTCGTCTCTATTGCTATGCCATTTGTTTTTGTAGTATAAGGTATAATTAGTTGTCTTTGATCTTTGCTGCTATGCCAATACTTTCTTCACCAATTCAACCGCATTTACACCCTTTCCTTCACCATGTTAACAACATCTAACAATTGGCTTATAGGTGGCCTCTTCATTGCTACTTCCTCTTTGTCACTTTTAGCAAAAATCGTTGGTTAGGTAATTTAATATGTTATTTCATAATCCACGATGCTTTGGTTACTTCAAATTGATACTTTCCCTACTAAATGTGAAGGCTACAGTTTTGAAAGGGTATCCATCAGAGATAACGTTGGTTCCCTTCTATTGCCTTTTTGGGTCCATTCAATCTGCATTGGTTACTTTGATTTTGAAAGAGACCCAAAAGCTTGGATGTTGAGTCTTGATATCGAGCTCATTTCTGTGGTCTACTCAGTAAGCAAACTATAACTCCCCATGTTAGCTTTGTCATTTTGGCAAATCGAAGCTTTGTAATCGAGACCAATTTCATTTCAGGCTTTATTTGGAAATGTGGTAACATTCAACGTGCAAGCATGGTACATATGGCGTAAAGGTCCCATCTTTGTGGCCACACTATTGCTTCCTTCTTGGGGTTCATTTTCCTTGGGGATGATGGTGAAGAAGGAATAGGGGGAAGAGAGGGACAGGGCAAGGTAGGGAGGTCTACAAAAAAGTAAAGGGGTCTGTGATAGGGGAAGGGGGAGGGGGATTGGAAAGGGATGGAAAATGGCATTTTTGTTAAGTGAATAACGGAAAAGGATAGCTCCGTTACAGACGTAACAAAAAATGGTTAGTGGTGACTGTTTTGTTATTTTTTAAAAGTTGAGTGACTGTTTTGTCAGCTACCTCAAAGTTGAGTGATTATTGGTGTAATTTACCCATAAAAAACCCAAAATGCTAGGCCAACGTTGTTGAACATCCATCTGTCAAATTGTGTAAATGAAACTTACTACAATTAATTCATGAAGGTTATATGTCAATGAATCAATCGATCTATGTCGAAGTCTCTTTCAAGAACAAACGAATGAATACTGGAAATGATATTACCATGAATAGAGATAAATTGGATGAGGAAGATATAGATATACTAAATGCTAATGTAGTTACTGATCTTATTGGTGGGATTTCATCTATTAAATTCCCTGATAGTGTTCACTCCCTTGTCGAAGGAAGCATGGCGAATATAGTGGTAATCAAGTTGTTGGGATAGAAAATAAGTTTCAACACCTTGTTTAACAAGACTTATGCCATTTGGAAGCCATTGCAAACAATCGAGTTGATGGGTTTAGAAAAAGAATATTATACGATTAAGTTTAATATGGAGGCGGATTATATGAAGATTCTTGCTAAGAAGCCTTGGATCATTTTTGGCCAATACCTTTTAGTCCAACTGTGGTCACCAGAGTTTGCAATAAGAGGGATGTTTTCAAATATGGTGATCAATCTCGATTTGGGAAAGCCACTGATCTTGAAAGTAAAATCGAAAACTTTATTCAAAGTGTGGAGTATGAAGCTCTACCAAACATTAGTTTTAACTGTGAGAGATTGGTGACTTGTAAGACTTGTGCCCTGGGCTAATTAGAAAAAAGGAAGAATCTGAAGAAGCAATAAAGAAGCGGATGTAGGAGTTGGTACATTTAAGATAGGCGTAAGTGGAAGAAAAGAGCTATCAAACATGGATGCTAGTGGAGCGTTGTACATATACATATATTCAAATGAGGAATAATTTGAGCAACAAAATCAAGCCAAAAAGGGAACAACACATTGAACCAAGATAATTTTAATGGGGGTCACGATTTTCAGCTATTACAAATTTACGAGACTTAAATGGGGATAATGAGTTGGCAGTAGAGCATGTTATGCAAAATAGTCAAAAGCAAAAATAATCAGGAAAACCCTCGGAAGACTATGCCTTAAAATTTCTAAAAGTAGGCTAAGACTAACTATTGGAAAAAGCTAAGATTCATTCTATATATGAAGCTAGGAACGAGTTAAAAGTGAGCAAGGAAATTCAGTAGAGACGTGCAAACCCAACTAAGTGAAATTAATAAAAAGGATGTGAAAATCCAAGTCAATCTATTCCATTTTAATGGTGAAGCCCAGAAATCCTTGACTACTCTTGACAATTCAAAGCATACAGTAATTCTTATGAATAAGGATATTAGTCCAAATAATAGTTGAGGATCAAAATTTACACGATGATTCAGAGGAAAATTTTTGAAATTAGAGGGTTGTCGACCTCAGCACCTCCTAACATAATTAAAAAAGAAGGAAGATCAATGAACACACCAATAACCAGTGAGGATAAGCAGCATGATGTTGAAGTTAGTAACCTAGTTCCATTTAAGGCATGAATGTTTTCTATTACAAATTCCTATACACAAACAATGGAAATGGGTAAAGAGAAGCTCGTTCTTGACATTTTTGGGGCATAGGTAAAACAATAAAATGGGGTTTTAGGTTCTTTAAATATTGGAGGAAAAATTTTTTAGGACCCTTAAAAGTTGGTAAAAAAATTTAAGGGCCCTTAAAAGCGAAAAGAAAAAAATTTTGAGGCCTCTTAAAAGTTGCTAATTTTTATTTTTACTTTTAAAAGTTAAAAAAAACTAGACCCCTTTTAAACTAGACCCCTTTTAACCTTGAACCCTAAGTGGCCGTACCTCCAGACGACCCCAGGGCCAAGAGTGGGTAAAGATCAAATAAATATAAAAACTTGGGGAGCAGATACCATCTAGCCAGTGGAGGATTAATTCTCTCAATTGGGTATTGATTTCTTTTTATTTCGATTATTATTTATTTTTGTAATTAAATTCAAAATTTTACTTTAAATTGAAAGGAATGTGGTCACCCATGGTTTGATAGATTTGTCAAATAATATTGTAGAGTTTAAGCTAGATGTAATCACCTTTTTTTCATACTAGAATTAGTGGCCATCCAACTGATAGATTTAGTTTTAAACTAGGCTTTAGTTTTTCCCACTGTATCAAGGCTAGAGGTTTTGCTGGTGGAATTTGGTTGTCTTGGAATAATAATATACATGTTAAGGTTATTTATAATTATAACTAGTTTGTTTATTATGTTGGAACATTTTCAAAGTATTTATAATGTTCCAATAGTTATAACTGAAAAGTTACAAATGATCCAATAATAATGTCACTCGTTAATTAAGCAAAAGTTGTCACTATTTATAGTGATCAATTATGTCTCTTGTCATCAAAAGTTATACACTTAATTAAAAACAAATGGTCATAATTATTAAAGTTGATACCTATTAAACAACTTGAATAGTTATGTTTGTGGTTAAAGATATGACTATTCGTTTGGGTAGTTGTGTCCCTATGAAGAGACATGAGACCTCCTGTAAATAGGAGAGGAATTTCATTTATTGGACACATCTAAAAATATAGAAAAAGGTTTCTTTATGATCTCCCATCATCTTTTATATTCTTAGATTATTCTATAATGAATTACCAGATAAAAATTGATATCCTTATTATGCTCCGCTCAATGGATTGTTTTCATCAGTGCAAAACGTAGATAGTTATTAGGATTCATTGTATCCTTGAGGTTTATTTACAAGTAACTCTTTTGTACACCATATATAAGTGGGGGAGAATAGAGCCTTAAAGAAAGTAGCATTGCTACATGCCTTGAAGCCTTTGTTAATTTCTTGTAAGTTTATTTTTATCTTTACTCACTAACAATTTTAAGGTTCTATTTTCACAATCTATGAGAAATTAAAGAAGGTTTGTCTATTTACTACCCATTCACATGCTACTACATACATGGTACTATGAGAATGGATATTGACAATTGTGGTTTCATAAAGATCAATAATCTTGTCAAATTTTAATTTAGAAGAAATCTTTCTCGCAAGAAAAGGTATATCAAACTTTTTGTTTTACTCTTATTGCATAATTAGATTTCAATTGTTATGTGTTTATTTTATTGCATTATGTAAAATATGTGGGTACCTGACTGCCTTCGGACGTATTAACATCCAAAGTGTGAATACTACAGTAAAAGACATATAAATGATGAGGTATCCGCAAGTATGTGGGTCCAATTGTAATATAGTTACAACGGAGTAGGTAAGTACTCCGAAGATCATACCCAAGCGAGGCTCGTCCTATATCAATCTTAACTTAAACATCAAAAGATCTAATTAGTACTCAAAAAAGGTTATATTATGCAAATATAAATAAAAGAAGCTTTTGGAATTTTTATAAAAATAATAATAAATAAATAAATATCAAGAGATTGAAAAGTAGAATTAATTAAATTTGGTTATGGGTGATTGCTCGCTTCGATAATCTTCATCAATTGTCACTTTGGGTTCCTTGTCAATCAACTGGTTGATTTCCTAGCAGGATCTTCTGATACGTCCACTAAAATAACAAGTTAACAAGGACTATTTATCTTTCGACCTCACAGTCTAGACTGGCTTAGGGTGAAGGTGTTCATGAATAGACCATACCAATTTTTGGTTAATTCCTACCTTGATGACTTCATATGGTCGTCAGGCATAGAGTTTAGGTTTTTCCTTTTCCAAATAGCTAATTCGTTGAGTAACCCTAATTTGTATTTAAAATGAAAGCAAATCCACAAGTTTTGATTGTATCCACAAATCAGATATTCCGAAACAAAACCAAAAACAAACTGAAAATAAATCTAAAACTTAAGAAAAGAGAAAAGTTAAAATGAAATTAAAAGAGAAATTCTAAGCTAAGTAATTGATGTCCATAATGTGTGACAAATGAGCCTATTTATACAGGTGGCCATCGTCCTTAACCCTAGGTTAACAGACATTCTCAAGCTTTAAATTTGATTGTGTGGATCAAAATGTGCTTGGCTCATGTTAATTCTCGCTCGAAGTTGATGTAGCGGCACATTAAGACCTATGTCACGACATAGAAGTCAGTATACTCTTCTTGGGATGTCTTCAAGGGTATGTCGCGACACCCTTAGGTAGTGTCGCAACATCGAAGGCAGTCTCAGAATTTTTTCATTTTGTTCCTTATGTTACGACATCGAACCGTCCATGTTATAACATAGTGACCGGTATTAGTTTAACACACATTCTAATGATCTCCTTCAACTTACAAAGTTCATTAGTTCACCCCTAGGCCTCATTCAGCCCCTGAGGTCAATAAAAGACTCAATTTGCATATTTTATTGAATTTAGTTAAACTTGCTAAAATATAGTTAAAACCAAATAATAATGCTTGTTTTCAAGCTCCTAAAGTGCGTATGAAATAACAATGTGAATGCTATTTGGTTCATTTACATGATGGACATGATTTTGATCTTAGTCAAAAAATAATTGATAATATCTATGATGATGGGTGAATAAATGTGTGATTTTATAGTCACGTGATTGGACAATTGATAGTCCTTTAATATGACTATAATGTTACACCATTGTATATAAGGTGTGTGGAGAAAAATAATATTATTTGACTATGAATACAAAAAAAAAAAGTTTTAAAGTCATCTACTGACTTTGAAAAGAAACTATGAAAAATAACAAATACGTTTTCTAGTTTCACCAAGGGATTTGAGGCCTTTTTACAACTTACTTGGTGAAAGAGACATGATGTATGGTTTTATATATTTGGTGATTGTGAATTAATTTCTTAGATATCAAGTAATAAATAAAGTAGCCAAATATGAAATTGTCATGATACAAAAAGATAAAGTGATCACTATAATTTCACAATAGTAGAAAGGATATACTTGATAGCATTCTTTTGCGAAAGAATCGATAATTAAACATGGTGGGGATGTTGGTCTTATGAATTTTCAAGACACAAATAAATATAAAGTTTCACCATGTGGTATAGATAATCAACATATTGAAAATTTGGGATCACATATGAGCCCATAATATTTGAGTCGCCCATGATGGAAACTCGACTCAACGCTTGGCATAACGTCAAGTCCTGAATTCAATGAGACAAAGTACATCATCAATAAGTGACTTCTAACACTATAAAAATAATAATATCATCCCAATATGAAAAGTGCTAGGTACCCATAATGATAAAGGGAAAAATGAGTATTCTACTCTTAATAGACCCATAACATAAATGTGTTAGAGTGTTATAATTACGGGAACACTCTCGATGGGATCTACCTATGTGAGTGGAAGTGTGGTTACTTCTAAGAGCTCAAGGGCTTGGCTTTAGTAGCACTCATGAAAAGAGTTTACAAACACATGGTCATAATAGTGTCCCTGGATACTGTGCATTGACTAGTATTGAGATAATTGTATGAGATATGTTTGGCTAATCAAATGGAATAATTAGTTCAAAGCATAGCTTACCGTGCAATTTTGATTAACTTTAACATGTTTTCACTAAGTGAAGGTTCAATCGTAAAACACCTTTATTTATGCAATCTAGAATATTTTGAAAATAAGAGAGATTGTTGGAACATTTTTAAAATATTTATAATGTTCTAATAGTTATAACTGAAAAGTTACAAGTGATTCAAAAATAATGTCACTTGGTAATTAAGCAAAGTTGTCACTATGCATAGTGATCTATTATGTCTCTTGTCATCAAAAGTTATATCACTTAATTAATAACAAAGGGTCAAAATTATTCATGTTGATACCTATTGAATAATTATGTTTGTGGTTAAAGATATGACTATTCGTTTAGGTAGTTATGTCCCTATGAAGAGAAGTGAGAGCTCCTATAAATAGGAGAAGAATTTCATTTGTTGGACACATATAGAAACATAGAAAAATGTTTTTTTTATGATCTTCCACCATCTTTTATATTCTTAGATTATTCTATAAAGAATTACTAGAGAAATTCTTTATCGAAATTTATATCCTTGTTATGCTCCGCTCAGTGCTTAGTGGATTGTTTCCGTCAATGCAAAATGTAGAAAGTCATTAAGCTTCATTATATCCTTGAGGTTTATTTGTTAGTAACTATTTTTCACATCATATGTAGATAGAGGCGAATAGAACCTTAAAGAAAGTGGCAATACTACACACCTTGAAGCCTCCGTTAACTTCTCATAAATTTATTTTATCCCCACTCATTAACACATTATACTTTAAAATTGCCTAATAATTTGCAGTGCTTTTACTTGATGTTTATTTTTTAGATAAGAAATACAAAAAGAATGCTAGAAAAAGTAGAGGTATACAAATTTTTCAATATAGTCAAGGCTTGTATGATATGGGGTTTAAAGGGTGAAAGTTTACCTGGAAGGTTTGATAGAGCTATATGTAATACAAATTGAGATGAGTTGATGCCAGAAACCACTATTTTTCATTTTCCTAAATTAAAATATGATCATCATCCACAACTATTGGAATTAGGAACAATAGTAATACAGACTCGAAAAGGCTGTTTTGTTCCTTTTTAGGATCGTTATCTCACTGCCTTTTTAAGGAGTTGGTTAAGGAAAAATGGGTGGAAAAGGACTCAATTTTGATAATGATCACTAAATTTACCAATGTTGTCAAAGTCTAGAATGTGATGTGTTTGGTTGGTAACTTGGAGAGAAAAAAAAGGAAGGTGGTTGCAAGATTGAAAGGGTTCAATCTGCCATGGAAAAATATTGTAAATAAAAAAGGTAGAAGATTTAGATAAGAAAATTTGATAAGAATGGGAGGATGCCATAAATAAAGAATATTTACTTTAACAACAAAAGTTTAGATTAGAATGGCTTACTTACAGGGAGAGAAACACGAAGCACTTCCATAACCATGCACTCATTCACAGAAAAGACAATAAAGTGAAATCACTTCAACTAGGGATGAGATATGGTACAATGATAAGGAGAAACTAGAGACAACCACTTTACAATGCTTTAGCACCCTGAATTCAAAATAGGGGAGAGTTGAGGGTAATTTTCGATAAAATGGATGTTTATAAAAATTAGATAAAAAGATATGAAAATCCTAAATTTTGAGGTTACCAATGAAGGAACAAGAGTTGCTCTATTTGACATGACACCTTTGGAAGCATCGGGCATCGATGATCTGCAAGAGTAGTTCTATTGGCGTCAAACCAAAGAAATAAAGCAAAAAACAGATGAAAACGAGCAAGCGAGGAAGCAAGAGTAGACAACACAAACAATGCTTAGCGTTTTAAGAAGACTTCTTGGAGCACATTATTTGCAACAATTTGTTGAAGGTTATAGAACGTAAGAAATTTGTGAATTTTTTTTTATGCTGCATGAAATTATTGCCAATTGCTTGGCTTTGTCCAAGCTTATTGGTAACAATCCAAGTTCAAGTAAGGGAGCCAAGTGAAAAGTCGATAAACAAGTTGGATGGTTGCCATTAAATTGGATTGGATAAAAATTAATATTGATGGAGCAATCAAAAAGGCATTATGACTATTAGGGGTGTGCACAATTCAGGTAAAACCGAAAAAATTTAGTTAACCGACCGAATTCGATTAATCAGTCGGTTAACCGAATTTTTTCGCTCGGGGGTCGGTTAATAATTTTTTGAATTTTCAATTAACTGTTAATTCGGTTCGAAACAGGTCGGTTAACCTAATATTTTCGGCTAACCAAAAAAATAATAAATAAAATTATAATATATAAATAGCCTACTATTTAGTATTTACCCAAACCCAATCCAACATAAAATCCAATCTAATATATTTAAACCCAAGTGGCCAACCCAACCCAACCCAATTACCTAACTTAATTACCCAACCCAATACAAATAATTTAATAAATAAAAATAAAAATCTAAAAGTAAAAGTCTAGTAAAACTAAAACACCCCTACTCACTACTCACACTCACACAGACAATAGAAAAAAAAAACCCTAACTTTTCAAGTTTGAAATCCCTAATTGAAAATTTGAAATCTCTCAAAACCTTCAAAATCTCCCAAAACCTTCAAAAGTATCATAGCTGCTGGAGGCTGGAGCTACGGCTGGCCACAACCCGCTGGTGTTGTCGTCGAAGCACGCAAAGCAGTGCAAGCGACTCTATTACATGATTGACTCGGTAAGAAAACTCTTTGTTTTCTTGATTTTGAGGTATCTTATGATCCTATTTAATATTTTTATAATGATATTTAATCATATTTGTATTTAAAATTTAAAATCGGTATCAATATACGCTTTATTAAGTATAATGATTTTTTAAAACCTAAAAATATATTTTCATTATTGTATTTATAAATATAAATATGATGCACTGCTGGCTATTGCATTCTTATTTTAATAAACACACTATATTTACAAACTATGGCCTATGGATACTGTTTAGGTGTTTCCTTATTTACAAACTTCTAATTAAGTTTATTTAGTTTAAGATTCATTGATTTATTGTTGTAATTTTTGCTTATTTTTATTTGTTGTCAAAGGTAAATTATCCTATTAACTGTAATTTATTGCTGTAAATTATTTTTATTACTGTAATTTATTTAGTTTAAGATTAATTGATTCATTGAGATTTGTATGTATGTGTTGTAAAAAAAAGATTTATGTGGGCTTTATCTCAAAAGAATATAAATAATTCTTATAATATTAATTTTAGTTGTAAAATCCAAGAAATGTTATGTGTTTAGGCCAAGTCAAGGATTACATTAAATTCCCACCTGACCTGTTGACTTGGGTTCATACATGAGGACCATTAAAGAAATAGTTAGAAATTTGAAGTTCAATCAAAATTGATTATTTAATTGGTTTAAAAGCTATGTCCATATTTTTAAATTTATTTCAAACCTTTTGGACTGTAAAAAAAAGGATACAGTTATAGAAAAGAAATATTATTCATCATCACCCAACATTGGTTATAGAAGTAAAGCATACATAGAAAGGTAGAAGTAAAACGTTTCTTTTATTCTCTAAAATTCATCCCTATCTGTGCCTGCATTAATATATTTTTTTTCCTATTAATTATTTTTTTAACAAATTGGTTTCTTGTCTGCAAAAATTTATTAGACATGGATAAAAGCAGAATTTATTTCTCTAAAACTCAACATCAAAATATGTTTAATATTATAACTATATTTTAATTTATTATGTAATTTTTTTCTTGCAGAATGTCCACCGAACCAACATCTATTGAGGGTAGTGTTACACGTCTTACTTCGATAGATTCTGAAAATTCGGGACTTGGAGCTTCAAGCCAAGCAAATGTGACTACTGGGAAAAGAAAAGTCACTCCTCAAAGGTCAGAAATTTGGTCTCACTTCACTAAGATTATTAATAGTGAAGGTGCAAGTAAGGCTAAATGTAATTATTGTCAAAAGGAATTTTGTTGTGATGTGAAAAAAATGGTACAGGGTCATTGAAATATCATATTGGTTCATGTAAGAAAAATCCTAGCAATGTTGTTGACCCTAGTCAAGGACAACTAGTTTTACCTAGAAAGGGAGTTGAAGGGGGGGCATCTTTCAACTTGGAGATTTGATCAAGAAGCATGTAGGAAAGAATTAGTAAAAATGATTGTGATTAATGAATTACCTTTCAAGTTTGTTGAAAGTGAAGGCTTTAAGAAATTTATGTTTGTGGCATGTCCTAGGTTTCATATTCCTTCACGAACTACTATGACTAGGGATGTTTATCAATTGTATTTAGATGAAAGGGTCAAGATAAAACAACTTTTGAGAAGTTCTTGTTCTAGAATTTGCTTAACTACTGACACATGGACTTCTTTGCAAAGAGTTAATTATTTGTGTATCACTGCTCACTTTATTGATAACGATTGGAAATTGAATAAAAAGATTTTAAACTTTTGTCCAATTTCTAGTCATAAGTGTGAGTCCATTGGGATGGTGATTGAGAAATGCTTGTTGAATTGGGGGATTGATAAGTTGCTTACTGTTACTGTTGATAATGCAAGTTCAAATGATGTTGCTATTGGTTATTTGAGAAAGAAATTTAACCTCGAGGGGGTTTAGTTCAAAATGGTAAATATCTTCATATGAGATGCATGGCACACATTGTGAATTTGATTGTTGTTGAAGGCTTAAAGGAAATGAATAAATCTGTTGAACTTGTTAAGGGGGCTGTTAGATATGTGAGACAATCTTCAACTAGATTACAAAAGTTTAAGGAGTGTGTTGTAGTGGAAAAGATAGAGTGCAAGAAGATGTTGTGTCTTGATGTTTGTACTAGGTGGAACTCGACCTACTTAATGTTAGACATTGCTCAGAACTTTGAGAGAGTTTTTGAGAGATTTGAGGAGCAAGATACAAACTTTAGGGCTGAACTTGAAAGGAGAGAGGGTTGGCCTAGTGTGGATGATTAGGCTAATATTAGAAACTTGAGGGATTTCTTGGAACACTTTTATGAAGTCACTTTGCGTATATCTGGCACTTCGTATGTCACGTCTAATAATTTTTTTGACAAGCTTTCTGAAATTGATATTCTTTTATGAGATGCTTAATTAAATAGTAATGTTGATTTCAATGTTATGGCCATCAAGATGAAAGAGAAGTATGATAAGTATTGGGGTGATATTGATAAGATGAATTTGCTTATGTTTGTTGCTTGTGTTTTAGATCTTAGACAAAAACTAAAGTATCTTGAATTTGCACTTAGTGAAATGTCTAGTTCTAAAAAAGCTTGTGAAATGATGCACAAATTGAAGGAATCTTTGTATGAATTGTTTGATGGATATAAGCCTCTTCATAGTACTTGTAGCCAATCGAGTGAGCCAACACATGTTTCTCTCAGTGAACCACAACAAAAAATGAAAAGGCGAATGCAAGCTTTGTATAAAAAGCGTGAGTTGGAAATTGGTGGTGAGGATAAAACATCTGAGTTGGATAAATATCTAGTTGAGGCTAATGAGGATTTTTTTTGAATATTTTGATATTTTATTGTGGTGGAAAGTGAACAGCCCTAGATTTCTGATTCTTTCAAAAATGGCAAGAGATGTGTTAGCTATACCGGTTTCTATGGTTACTTCAGAGTCTGCATTTAGCACTAGGGGATGTGTGCTTGATCAACATAAGAGTTCTTTAACTCTTAAAATTGTACAAGCTCTTGTGTGTACTCAAGATTGGATTTCGAAAATCATCTTCACAAGAAGACATCAAAAAGATTGAAAACAAATCCAAGAGCTTGACATGATTGAAAATGGTATATTTGTTGTTTTATTTTAATGGTTTCAATTTTTTTACCATATCACTCATACTTATTTAATTGATTTCATGTTTAGACTTTTCTTGGAATGCATCAGAGCTTACCCTAAAGTCATGAGTTTTCGTGTGTTGAAAGGTATCTTACTATCTTATTCTTGTTAACTTACAATCTAGTCATTTGTTTATATTATTTGATTTTTTTTAAATGCGTATATTTTTATTAAATGTTATTTTTTTACACATGTATTTTTTGTAGGTTTAATGCAAATGGAGATTTTTTGGAGAGAAGAAATGGATACAAATGGAGAATATTAAAGACTTACATTTTAGTTATGTGTTAATTTCAAGACTTATGTATGTAGTGATTTAATACTAATATATATTGGGTGAAAATGTGTTGAGACAAATGAGTTTCTCAATATATTTATCTTATGAATATATTAGTGTCAGGCACAAAAGTAAGGGCTAGGAAAAAGATTGTAACGCTGTCAAAAAATTTCTAAGGGAGTGGGAAAAAGGGATTTGGGTTAGTTGAGCCCTTTTTCATTTTTTGCTTTTGTTTTTGTTAATTCAGTTAATTCGGTTAATTCAGTTAATTTGGTTAATTTTTATACTTATTTTAACCAAAAATAAAAAAATATAAATTTCGGGTAATTCGGTTAACTGACCGAATTAGCCGAAAAAATTTTGGGTCGGTTACTTTTTTTGAAAAAATTTCGGTTCGGTTAACGGTTAAAAATTTTGAAGGGTCGGTTAATTCGGTTAATGCTATTTCGGGTATGTTAACCGAATGAACACCCCTAATGACTATTGTGCATAGAAAAAGTACTTCGCAACTCAAATCATATTTGGATTGTTGGTTTCAATAGAAATGCGAGAATTTGTTTGATCACCCAAATAATTTGTAGGCATCTTATAATAGATTAAATCTAGCATGGGATATAATTGATTAATATTAGCATGGGAGATAAGCTTCAGGAAAATCGTGCTCAAGATGAGTAACTAATTAGTAGTAAATATGCTTAATGGAATGACGAAAAATGCTAATAGAATTTCCTTAGAAGCATCTAGGAATTGAAGAAAAGACAATGGGATGTGAAAAACCAACCATGTCTTCAAATAAGCAAATTTGACAGCTAAATACATGGCAAGGAACTTCAACGATGATTCGTAAAAAATTCATGTCTTTTCTGCCCCACTGATTACTTTTTGACATATATTACATAGTGATAGTATGGGGATTTCATATGAGAGAGAATGTTTTTAGTTTTAGTTTGTTGTAACTTACTAGGGATGACAAAAAAAAATCCAATAGGGCTTGATTCGTTAAGGTCAATTTTTATTTTTATTTTGAAAAATCAAGTTCAATGCGGGTCAGATTGGGTGAAATTAGTAAAATAATCCGGTGAGGTTTGAGGTAAACCCACCCAAGATATAAACAAAAATACCTCTAATATACACACATATATTTAATTTTTTATTTGAACAAATAAACATATAAATATAATAAGTTTTAAGTCTAAACATAAATTAATATAAGTCTAACCATAAAAATAAAATCTTATTTGCTTCAAAATAAAATAATAAAACAATTAAAAATGTATTCTTATTTGCTTTAAAATAAAAAATAAATTAAATTTAGGCCGGGGTAGGGAGGGGAGGAATCAAGCCTTCTATTAAATTTTAGGTTAGGGTTCAGACAATTTTTTCCTTAAGAGTCGGGTACAGGCAAGTTCTAATTCGAGTCAAGCAAGTTTCAAGTTGAGTCGAGCAAAAATCTATCCCTTCCTGCCCTATTGCCATCCCTATAACTGGCCATGATTTTGACTTTTTTTATACAATTCAAGTTCAAACTCACACAACCACATACACACGCTACACTATACTACCACACAAAGAAACCTATGAATCAAACATTGTATCTAGCATTGACTAACCCACTTTAGCCAATGAGCCTACTACTTGGGTTCAATTTTTACATATTTAATCTAATTGATAATTTGAAAAATAATATCGAACAAAAAATAATATATCCACCAATATGACACATACTTGTGCTAATTTAAATTCTTAATTTTTTTTTATAATTGTAACCAGTTGAAAGTGAAGAAAAGCATGGTTGGAAGGGGGAAAGTAGATAAACTAAGTACATATGTAACTAAATTTAACATAAAATGTTAAAAGTAAATCAATTGCTAGTTGCAAATAGAAGAATGTTTGGCAATTTCAGAATTCGAAATGGATAAAGCAATTTTTATTGCTTGCAATACAAAGGAGATTATTCACAAATGTTAAACTTTCTAGGAGGAAGCTATAAAATGGCCTTTCTTGCCACCTTTGCTGGTAACGTGGAGTCCATTTGCACATTCTAAGAAATTGTATAATGGCAAAAGAAACTTGGAGAGAGTTTGGTCTGGAAGTACTACTATCTAATGTCTTTGGTGCAAGTCTCAACAATTGGATTAGACAACACAAACAATGCTCAGCATTTTAAGAAGACTTCTTAGAGCACATTATTGCCACAATTTATTCGAGGTTATGGAAGGTAAGAAATTTGTGAATATTTTCTATAGAGAATCATAATGTGGATGAAATTATTGCCAATTGTCTGGCTTGGTCCAAGCTTATTAGTAACAATACATGTTCAAGTAAGGGAGGTAAGTGCAAAGTCGTTAAACAAGTTGGATTGTTACTATCACAGCCGTAAATATTAAAGGATAAATGCAGCAGTAATTCGGGGTATCAAATTATAAAACTTTCTGTGTATGGGGGTCTTAGTGTAGTTACATGAATCTTGTTAATTGAGTGGTAATTAGTTAGATTTCAACTATTAGTTGTACAACTTTAGAACTAATTTATTTAGTGGGAAATATTATGATTAAGTGTATTAATAGTATTGGCTGACTTGGGATTAGGGGAACCAATACTGAAAAGATTACATAACGGGCGAAATTTTTCATTATTCATTTTTCTTTTTTTCATCTTTTTCTCTGGTTTATTCTATAAGAAAGAAAATTAAAGAGCGATTTGCATGAAGGAGAGAATCTAAGATGTTAGCCTAAATAATTGAGAAGCAAAATGGTAATATTTCTAACTTTTTCATAGCTTTCGATCAAAGAAAAAAGGACAATCTGAGAATTTCAACATAATTTATTGTGAATTGTAATTGTTTAAGTAGTAGTTAACATTTATAAGTCCTCTATATGCATATAAATTAAGGTTTTATTACATATGTATGCCTTTGTTTTGATCTTTATATTGTTATCATACTTAGCTAACCAAGAAGGAGAAGGCCCAAGGCATAAAAGGAAGGCTAAGCAGGTGTAAGTTGTGTCGACTCCAAGTATTTTGCTAGTGAGTTTTCTAAACTCAATTCCTTAGTGTTGTATTATGTATATGTAATAGCCCAACTTTCAGTGGTGTCTAAATTAGTGGTTTGAAACCACCAAATCCGACAAGTGAGCTCAAAAAATTTATTATTTAATATTTACGAGTCAAAAATAATTTTAGGAGAATTTTTTAAATAGTAAACTTTGTGTTATAAGAATTTATTAAGTTATGTGGTTTAGAAAACGAGGTATCGAGACCTTGATTTTATAAGCTGAGCCATAATTATTTTTATAAATATTTACAGAGTGTTATTAAGTTAGTATTACAGTTCCATTAGAAAATTTTTAACGTTTTGGTTGTTAATTGATTAAAAATGACTAAATTGTAAAAGGTGCAAAACTTGCTAATTAAAGAAATACTTATTAAATAGCTCAAGTGATAAATAAGGAAGGACTAAAGGGGCAAATTTCCACACAAAGGATAGCTGAGGCAGCATAAGCAGAGAAATAACAAGTTAGTGTGAACTAAGGGTAAATTTGTAATTAAAGTAAAATTAGGAAAAATAAAACAAATAAGTGATTGGAAGAATTTCTAGACATTTCTTCATCAATCTTCAGCCAAAAACAGCCATATGAGAGCTTCTAAAGCTGGTTTTTCATAGTTGTACTTCATGTGAATTCAATTCTTGTTTATTTCTTGTAATTTTTATGTTTTTGAGACTTTTACAATTAAGTCTAACTATCTATTTTATTAGTTTTTTATTTTATGGGTAATTTTGAAAGTTACCATTGATAAATGTTGGATGTTTGTGATGAATTAACATGGATTTAGAGATTTAATTTTATTATATGATGATTTTATCAAGTGATTTCAATAGAAATTGATTTTAGGACTAAATTGTGAAAAATTTAAGAATTAGGGTTTGCTATTAAATTTTTATGTATCAAATGCTGTAAGAGAGCCTAGAATACTTAGATAATTTGTCAACTGAGAAAAATTAGTTCATTTAGTAGACTAATTAGTAAATGATTAAATTGCAAAAAATTGTAAATGTTGGCGTAATTGTGTAATTTCAAAAATTAAGGAGTATTAATTATGAAGTGAATTGAAATTGAAATATATGCTAATTAATGAATAATTTTACATTTTAGATCAAGAGGCCGTAGATAATCGTGAAAAAGGGAAATTAGCAGAATAGTCTCTGAACTACTACAAATTCTACAATTTGACCCAAGTAAGTTCGTATGGTTAAACTTTAATGTTATTTGTTAAATTGATGAATGGTAATATGCATTTATTCATATCATTTGCTGAAAATAAAATTATTGTTAAAGCTATGAAATTAAAATGAATGTTCGAAGTGAACGGAACGCAGGATTAAGTACAGTCGTTCAGTGCAAAGAAGGGCTTGACGGTAAATTACCCAAGTAAACTAAGGTTCAGCATTTTTTGCGAACTTTTGTGTTTACTTTCCATTTAGATCTCATGAGCTTAGCTCATATGAGTTTCCGTTTAACCCTAATGGGTTTCAATTCAGCTATTTTGAGCTTTAGTTTAACCCTTACGGGTTTTCATTCAACTCTTATGAGCTTCCGTTCAACTCTCATGGGTTTTCTGTTTAGCACTTATGTGCTTCTGTGCAACCTTCGGGCTTCTGTATATGATGTACTCATATCCGTAAGACATTCTCTGAATTTATAAAACTTGGTAAGTGACATATTGAATTTATGTTTGAAGATTTAAAGTTATTATTGATATCAATTTGAAATAAGTGAGTTCATTGATTGAAGTTGTGTTTAGAAGGAATAGTATATTGAATGATTTTACTTAAATGAATTGTTATAATATGTTCGATACGATTTATGTTTAAAAGCCAACAAACTTACTAAGCTTCATTAAGCTTACTTGCGTTGTTTACTATTCTTTGTAGATTATCGATAAGTTGAGAGGTCAGATCAACACATCGAGCCACACTATCCAAATTGTTTCGGTAGCTTTTGCAACGTATACTTCGTTTATATGCCATGTATAGGGTTGAATTGGTTTGTGTAAAAGTTTAGAGTTACATTTTGTTTATATTTCCAATTAACTTAAGTGTGTATGGTTTAATCATGTTGATATATGTGTTTGGATTAGTTAGGTGATGGATAAATCATAGTTATATGGGTGAATTGATTAATGTGGTAAATTAGAATGTTAAGATATATGTGATAATATGACAATGTTAGAGCTAGGAATTGGTTGTTTTGAAGGCATTGTTATCGCCTATAGGTATGGAATTTGAGATGTTTAAGTTGAAGTCAAGAATAGGTGAGAAATGTGGCCATAAAATGGCCTATTTTTGTCCACACGGGCAAAGACATGGGCGTGTATCTCAGTCGTGGGCATGTGGTCTGGCCATGTGTCCTCTATATTTTAAAATTTCAAAATAGAATACCTAGGTTTTTGGGTACGGCCTAGCACAAGGGCGTGTGGCTTAGCTGTGTGACCCTTGCACCTTACACTTTGCCTAACACACGAGCGTGTAATTTGGCCGTGTGACCCAAATCAAAGAGTTACACGAGTAAGGACACGGGCTGGGACATGACCATATGCCTCACATCGTATGCCTATATGGCCTAAGACACGAGCGTGTCTTCTGCTCACACAACCATGTGTCGCTTGCTTCTAAGAAAAATTTTAAAATTTTGGAAAAAAATTCCTTGAGTATCCAGTTTAGTCCTGATTCACTTCTAAAGTGTATATTGGGCCTCGAAGGCTCATACAAGGGACAATACGAGTATTTTATAATTGGTTTCTGATAAGTATATTAAATTTCGTGAAATGTTCGTATTTAATCTGTAAAGTTCAGTAATACTCTGTAACCCTATTATGACGACGGATAATGTAACAATCCAATTTTAACTCTAGTTGAAATAGTAGTTTCAGGACCACAAATTTGAGTTATAATAATATTTTAATATTATTTTCCGTGCCTATTATAAGTGAATTAACATGTGTGAAAGCCTCGTGTGAAAATTTAATTGTTTGTAGGCTTAATTTACAAAAAAAGACCTAATCGTGTAAAATGTAAAAGTTGTATGCTAGAGGTTAAAAGTGCCTATTTGACTTGGATTTATAATTGTAAGGTCTTTAGGTGGTTAATTGACCACAGTTATGATCAAATGACGTTAGTGGACATTAGTTGTTGGCATAATAATGTTTTAATGTAAGGGTAATATGGTAAAATACATATTAAAGTAAATTATATGAAAACAAATTAGAAAATGATATTATGTGTTCATCCACCGAATATTGAAGAACAAAAGAAAAGAAAAAGAGTTTTAGGGTTTCGACACATTGAAAGCTTAATTCGGGTATCTTTTGCTTCGGTTTTTGATGATTTCTACATTTTTGTAATCGTTGCTTAGTATATTATTGAACCCACGCTTCAATTTTGGACTTTGGTGATAGTTTTGAAATGTGTCATTGATGAAACTATGAGCTTTGTGATGTTAGTTGATGAATTATGGAAGCTTGATGTTGGGTTTAAATGTTTTGTCTTTGAATTTTTGATGAAATTGAGTATTATGGGCTAAATTGTAAAAATTCTATTTTGAGGGACTAAAATGTGAAATAATTGAAATGTATGGACTTGAATGAGAGTCATAAAAATTCGACTAAACTTGTGTACAAGCAAATTTTGTGTATTTTGTGATTTTGTGAATTAGGAACTAAAGTGTCAAAATATGAAAATGTGGGGGCTATTTTGTAAAATGCCCTAATTGTGTCTATATGGATTGTTTTGAATGATTTAGTGAATAAAAGGGTTAATTTTGAATACATATAGATCAAGAAGAGGAATTCAGACTTAGACCAAGAGAAGTCGAAGATTATGGAATAAACGGTAGAGTCGACAACTTCGAATACGAGGTAAGTTCATACTTATAGTATGATGTTTAAGTATGTTTTGATGTTTATATTATACATAGATTGTATATATGTTTGGTTTGGATAAGTATAGCGATAAATCAAAGATATTTGGCACTAAGTGTGCGATTGAAACTAGCTTTGGCTATTTAGGGCACTAAGTGTGCGATTTAAATTATCTTCGACTATATGAGGCACTAAGTGTGCGGTACTAACTTAGCTTCGGCAATTGAAATGGCACTAAGTGTGCAGAATCATTCTAGCTTCGGCTAACCTTTATAGTATTAAGTGTGCGGATGTTTAAAGTACAAATAATGTACGGAAGTCTTAAAATATTCAACGAGAGGTAAGAATGAAAGTGAATAAGTACGGGAAGATTCAGGTATGTACGATACCTAAGTGGTAGATGTTATTATGTATGTGAAGTTTATTGAATTGGTATGAACATATAGATTGAAGATGTGTAAATGCTTATGGATTGATGTTTATGTTTTATATACTGTTGATGATTTTAGTATGAGCTTACTAAGCTTTGGAAAGCTTACTTTGTGTGTGTTTACATTGTTTTATAGATGTCAAAGCTACTGCAAGCTCGAGGATCGTCAAGGATCGTCACCACACTATCGAACCTCATTTTGGTACTTTTGAAAATGTATATTTTGAAGTATGGCATGTATAGGTTAGTAGTTGTGGAAGTATGTTTTGTGATGTATATACTTAGCCATGTGACTTGGCTAATTTGTGCTTGAACTCATAGTCGATAATGGTTCATGGTATGTGATGGCAATATGAAATTGTGGTATGTTTTAGTTGGTAAGTTTTGGTAAGTTTTAACTTGAGATTGAATGATGTATGGAAGGAAATGTTTTGGTATGATATTACCATATGTTTGGCACGAATTGGTAAGGTTTATGAGTATGAATATTGGTGACTATTATATGATATGAAAGGGTTATGTTTTAGTATAAATATTGGCTGAATTGGTGGTGCAAATATGCTTGATTCTTTGCTTGTAGGTTGACTCATATTTGGGTGGCAAATTGGCTACTCAAATGGCCATATTGCACGGTCGTGTGTCCCTTGGGGTACCCTACAATTGTAAGTCAGACTCGACCACGGCCAAGGCACACGGGCATGTCTTGTAGCCGTGTGAGCAAGTCAGTAGCTATGCACTATTTTGCCACGGCTTAGACACACGGTCTTGTCTTAGACCGTGTGAGGCACACGGCCTGTTCACACGAGCATGTGACCTTTTAAAAGTTGATAATTCTTTTAAAATTCTGAAACTTTTATGTGTTGTCAATTTGGTCCCGAATGTATGTTTAAGTATTGTATATTCGCTTTTATGATCTTAATGAATGTGAATGATTGAGAATTACTGCAAACAGATGATATTTGTTATTCGATTATTTATGAATTGTGTTATAGATTAAGTAATGCCTCTTAACCTATTCTGGCGACGGATACGGGTTAGGGATGTTATATTTTATTGGTATCAGAGCTATGGTTTAGCTGGTTTTAGGACTACCATAGCGTATGTGAGTCTAGCTATGCATGTCATATTTATGAATTGTGATAGTGTGACGAATCCTGACATTAAAATGTGCTTTTATATAGCAATGGATCCCGATAGAGCTATAGCAGACGATGTAAAAAGTAATGCACCTGCTCCCGCGCAAGGGACGATGCAAGATAATTCTCGATCGGCTACGAGTAGTCGTGATGGTGAGGCTAAACAAGCCTTTTATCATATGATGAATGATTGGTTCACCCAATATATTAGAACCAATCCGGCTGTACAATAACTTCCACCTCCGGTTAATTCTCCTCAAACTCCTGTTATGTCACCAGTGAATATGGTACAGTTGAGTAGACCACCAGTTGATAAGATTAAAAAATATGAGGCTGAAGAGTTTAGAGCTACAACAAGTGATGATGCTGAAAAAGCTGAGTTCTAGTTAGAGAACACAATAAGAGTGTTCAATGAGTTGTTTTTGAGTCCAGAAGAATGTATAAAATGTGCTATTTCACTTCTGAGAGACATGGCGTATCATTGCTGGAAAACTTTGACATCTGTGGTTCCAAGTGAACGAGTTACATGGGATTTCTTCCAAGCTGAATTTCAGAAAAAATATGTCAGTCAGAGATTCATTGATTAGAAATGCAAAGATTTTCTCGAGCTTAAACAAGGTCGTATGTCTATCACAGAATACGAGTGAGAATTTGTAAAGTTGAGTCAGTATGCCCGCGAATGTGTATCTTCGGAAGCAATAATGTGCAAGAGATTTGAAAAAATTCGTCTGTTAGTAGGGATT
The DNA here is from genome assembly GCF_025698485.1 of Gossypium arboreum. Taxonomy (NCBI): domain Eukaryota; kingdom Viridiplantae; phylum Streptophyta; class Magnoliopsida; order Malvales; family Malvaceae; genus Gossypium; species Gossypium arboreum. The sequence goes on from NC_069081.1 coordinate 9,485,808, forward strand.
TTTGGAAATCAAAGAATTTGTAGTGCTTGTTGAACGAGCATGTAAAGCTAAAGATCTTAGGAAAGAGAAAAGAAAGGCTAATTTTGAAGCTAGAGAGGTACGAAAGAGATCATCGAGTAAATCATTTCAATTTGGATCCAAGAAGTTTAGAGATGATTGCAGCCGTTCAAAGACTAGTGTGGGACATTCAAACAGAGATCATGCTAGATCGCAATCAAATTTCAAATCTTCAGCTACATCTGTTGCCAGTGTTGATAATGTAAAGAATAAAAAGCCTGAGTGTGATCAGTGTGGAAGACGACACTTATGTGAATGCTGGGAAAGTGTAATAACCAAACTTGTTATAGTTGTGGTTCAATAAATCATTTTATAAAAGATTGCCCTGATTTAGTTGAAAAAGATAATGTTCAAAATCCGAGGCAGAATGGTAATGCTTCTCGTGGTAGACCTCCCAAAAATTCGAGAAATGTAAGCAGTAGTCAAAGAGGAACGAAAGACACAACTATTAGATCTGAAGTTTGTGCACCTGCAAGAGCGTATGCTATCTGAGCTTGCGAGGAAGCGTCATAGCCAGATGTGATTACGGGTACATTTACTCTTTATGATACTTCTGTGATTGCTTTGATAGATCCTGGATCGACACATTCGTATATATGCATGAACTTAATGAACAGTAAGACTTTGCTTGTAGAGTCTACTAAATTTGTAATTAAAGTTTCGAACCCCCTAGGCTGATGTGTTCTGGTGGATAAAGTATGCAAGAATTGTCTGTTAATGTTTCAAAACACTTGTTTTCCAGCTATTCTGATACTATTACCTTTTGATGAGTTTGATATAATTCTGGATATGGATTGGTTAATTGTGCATGATGCTGTGGTGAACTACAAACGAAAAACTATTGATTTGAGATGCAAGAATAATGAAACAGTCAGAATTGAATCTAGTGATTTGAATGGATTGCCTGTCATAATATCTTCGATGAAAGCTTTAAGTATTGTGAGAAAGGGTTGTAAAACATATTTTGCATATGTGATTGATTCGAGTGTGTCAGAAAAGAAAGTTGAATCTGTGCCTGTTGTCTGTGAGTTCTCTGATGTATTTCCTGAAAAACTTCCGGGATTACCTGCAGTTAGAGAGGTAAAATTTGGCATTGAATTGGTACCTGGTACTACTCCGATTTCGATAGTTCCGTACAGAATGGCTCCAATCGAGTTAAAAGAATTAAAGTCTCAGTTGCAAGAGTTGATCGATTGAGGATTTACTAGATCGAGTTTCTCATCTTGGGGTGCTTCGGTTCTATTTGTGAGAAAGAAAGACAGTACGATAAGAATGTGTATAGATTATCATCAGTTGAACAAGGTGACTGTTAAGACTAAGTATCCCCTGCCCCAAATTGATGATTTATTTGACCATTTAAAAGGAGCTGCTGTGTTTTCGAAAATAGATTTAAGATCAGGCTATTATCAGCTACGAGTTAAAGACTCATATATTCCGAAGACTGCTTTCAGAACGAGGCACGACCACTATGAATTTTTAGTTATGCCTTTCGGATTGACTAATGCACCTGCTATCTTTATGGATTTGATGAATAGAATTTTCAAACCGTATTTAGATCAATTTGTTGTGGTATTCGTTGATGACATATTGATTTATTCACGTGATGAATCCGTACATACCGAGCATCTGAGAATAGTGCTACAGACTCTGTGAGATAAACAATTGTATGCAAAGTTTAATAAATGCAAGTTCTGGTTGCGAGAAGTTAGTTTTCTGGGTCATATTGTATTAGCATTTGGTATCTGAGTTGATCCGAGCAAAATTTCAGCTATTTTGGATTGAAAACCTCCAAGGAATGTTTCTAAAGTCCGCAGTTTTCTAGGACTTACTGATTATTATAGAAGATTCGTAAAAGGTTTCTCTATGATTGCGACTCTGTTAACAAAACTGCTACAGAAAGATGTGAAGTTTGAATGGTCTGAGAAATGTCAGAACAACTTTGATCAGTTGAAAGCTTTGTTGACTGAAGCTCTGGTATTGGTATAACATGAATCGGGTAAAGAAGTTGTAATTTATAGCGATGCTTCGTTGATTGGTCTTGGATGTGTTCTAATGCAAGATGGAAAAGTTATTGCTTATGCTTCGAGACAGTTGAAACCACACGAAAAGAACTATCCGACGCATGATCTTAAGTTAGCTGCGATTGTGTTTGCTCTAAAGATTTGGCACCATTACTTGTCCGGTGAGAAATGTCATGTGTATTCAGATCATAAGAGTTTGAAGTATTTGATGACTCAGAAAGACCTAAATCTACGTCAGAGAAGATGGTTAGAATTGCTAAAAGATTATGAACTTGTAATTGATTATCACCCGGGAAAAGCAAATGTTGTTGCTGATGCTTTGAGTCAAAAATCATTGTTTGCTTTGCGTGCGATGAATGCTCATTTGGTTCTATCAGATGATGGTTCAGTTTTAGCTGAATTAAAAGCAAAACATTTGTTCTTACAGCAGATTATCGAAGCTCAGAAGATTGATAATGAGATTTTAGTTAAACGAGCTCAGTGTGATGTAGAGACTGATTCAGAATTCAGAATTGATGAAGATGATTGTTTGAGGTTCCGAGATCGAATTTGTGTTCCAAGAAATATAGAGTTAACTCAAATGATTCTGAGTGAAGCTCACAGCAGTCACTTATCAGTGCATCCGGATAGTACGAAAATGTATAATGATCTGAAACATTATTGGTGGTCTGGAATGAAAAGAGATATCTCTGATTTTGTTTATAAATGTTTAATCTGTCAGCAAGTTAAAGCTGAACATCAGGTGTCATCGAGTTTGTTACAACCGATTATAGTTCCGGAGTAGAAATGGGATCGAGTGACCATGGATTTTGTTTCGAGTTTGCCTCTACCTCCGAGAAAGAAAGATACAATTTGGGTTGTAGTTGATCGATTGACGAAATCAGCTCATTTTATTTCAATTTGATCTGATTACTCGCTTGATAAATTAGCTAGGTTATACATTTCTGATATCGTGAGATTACATGGTGTGCCATTGTCGATAGTGTCAGATAGAGACCCGAGATTCATATTGCAATTCTGAAAGAAGTTGCAAGATGCTCTGGGTACTAAATTGCACTTTAGTACTACTTTTCATCCGCAAACAGATGGTCAGTCTAAGCGGATTATTTAGATACTCGAGGATATGTTGAGATGTTGCATTCTTGAGTTTAAAGGTACATGGGAATAGTATTTGTCTTTGATTCAATTTGCTTATAATAATAGTTTTCAGTCGAGCATTAAAATAGCACCCTACGAATCTCTATATGGTCGCAAATGTCGTACACCCTTGTATTGGACGAAGCTCAATGAAAATAAGATTCACAGGGTTCATTTAATAAAAGAGACTGAACAGAAAGTAAAAATGATCCAAGATAGTTTGAAAGCAGCTTCCGATCGTCAAAAATCATATGCGGATTTGAAAAGAAAAGACATTGAGTTTGAGATCGGCAACAAAGTGTTTCTAAAAGTGTCTTCGTGGAATAAAGTACTTAGGTTTGGTAGAATAGGCAAATTGAGCCCGAGGTTCATTAGGCTGTATGAAATTATCGAGCGTATTGGGCCGGTTACATATAGATTGTTGTTGCCACCAGAGCTAGAAAAGATTCATAATGTATTTCACGTATCGATGCTTCGACGATACAGATCCGATCCTTTGTATGTGATTCCTCCATCTAAGATTGAAATTCAGTCTGATATGACTTACGAAGAAAAACCAATACGTATTTTAGCTCGTGTGGTTAAAGAGTTGCGAAATAAGAAATTTTCATTAGTAAAACTAATATGGCATCGACATGGCATTGAAGAGGCTACGTGGGAGCCTGAGGATGCTATGAGGCAGCAATATCCGACTATGTTTAACGGTAAGATTTTCAGGGACGAAAATCCCTAAGAGGGGAGAATTGTAACAGTCTGATTTTGACCCTAGTCGGAATAGTAGTTTTGGGACCACAAATTCGAGTTAGAAAAATATTTTAATATTATTTTTCATGCCTATTATAAGTGAATTAACATGTGTGAAAGTCTCGTGTGAAAATTTAATTGTTTGTGTGCTTAATTTGCAAAAAGGACCTAATCGTGTAAAATGTAAAAGCTATATTCTAGATGTTAAAAGTGCCTATTTGACTTGGCTTTATAATTGTAAGGTTCTTAGGTGGTTAATTGACCAAATTTATGATTGAATGACATTAGTGGATATTAGTTGTTGGCATAATAAAGTTTTAATGCAAGGGTAATATGGTAAAATGCATATCAAAGTAAATTATATGAAAACAAATTAGAAAATGATGCCATATTATGTGTTCATCCACCGAATATTGAAGAATAAAATTAAAAAAATATATTTTTAGGGTTTCGACACATTGAAAGCTTAATTCGGGTATGTTTTGCTTCGATTTTTAATGATTTCTATATTTTTGTGATCGTTGCTTAGTATATTATCGAACCCATGCTTCAATTTTTGATTTTGGTGATAGTTTTGAAATGTTTCATTGATGAAACTATGAGCTTTGTGATGTTAGTTGATGAATTATGGAAGCTTGATGTTGGGTTTAAATGTTTTATCTTTGGATTTTTGATGAAATTGAGTATTATGGGCTAAATTGTAAAAATACTATTTTGAGGGACTAAAATGTGAAATAAATAAAATGTATGGACTTGTATGAGAGTCATGAAAATTCAACTAAGCTTGTATACAAGTAAATTTTGTGATTTATGAATTAGGGACTAAAGTGTCAAAATGTGAAAATATGGGGGCTATTTTGCAAAATGCCCTAATTGTGTGTATATGGATTGTTTTGAATGATTTGGTGAATAAAAGGGTTAATTTTGAATACATATAAATCAAGAAAAGAGGAATCCAGACTTAGACTGAGGGAAGTCGAAGATTATGGAATAAACGGTTGAGTCAACAACTTCGAGTACGAGGTAAGTTTGTACTTATAATATGATGTTTAAGTATGTTTTGATGTTTACATTATACATAGATTGTATATATGTTTGGCTTGGATAAGTATAGCGATAAATCAAAGATATTTGGCACTAAGTGTGCGATTGAAACTAGCTTTGGCTATTTAGGGCACTAAGTGTGCGATTTAAATTATCTTCGACTATATGAGGCACTAAGTGTGCGATACTAACTTAGCTTCGGCAATTGAAATGGCACTAAGTGTGCAGAATCATTCTAGCTTCGGTTAACCTTTATAGCATTAAGTGTGCGAATGTTTAAAGTACGAATAATGTACGGAAGTCTTAAAATATTCAACGAGAGGTAAGAATGAAAGTGAATAAGTACGGGAAGATTTAGGTATGTATGATACTTAAGTGGTAAATGTTATTACGTATGTGAAGTTTATTGAATCGGTATGAACATATGGATTGAAGATGTGTAAATACTTATGGGTTGATGTTTATGTTTTATATACTGTTGATGATTTTAGTACGAGCTTACTAAGCTTTGGAAAGCTTACTTTGTGTGTGTTTGCATTGTTTTATAGATGTCAAAGCTACTGCAAGCTCGGGGATCGTCAAGGATCGTCACCACACTATCGAACTCATTTTGGTACTTTTGAAAATGTATATTTTGAAGTATGGCATATATAGGTTAGTAGTTGTGGAAGTATGTTTTGTGATGTATATACTTAGCCATGTGACTTGGCTAATTTGTGATTGAACTCATAGTTGATAATGGTTCATGGTATGTGATGGCAATATGCAATTGTGGTATGTTTTAGTTGGTAAGTTTTGGTAAGTTTAACTTGAGATTGAATGATGTATGGAAGGAAATGTTTCGGTATGATATTACCTTATGTTTGGCATGAATTGGTAAGGTTTATGAGTATGAATATGGGTGACTATTATATGATATGAAAGGGTTTTGTTTTAGCATAAATATTGGCTGAATTGGTGGTGCAAATATGCTTGATTCTTTGCTTGTAGGTTGACTCATATTTAGGTGGCAAATTGGCTATTCAAATAGCCTATTTTTGTCCATACGGGCAGGGACACGTGCGTGTGTCTCAGTCGTGTGCGACACACGGCCATGTTGTACGGTCGTGTGTCCCTTGGGGTACCCTACAATTGTAAGTCAGACTAACCACGGCCAAGGCACACAAGCGTGTCTTGTAGCCGTGTGGGCAAGTTAGTAGGTATACCCTGTTTTGCCACGGCTTAGACATACGTGCGTGTCTAGACCGTGTGAGGCACACGGCCTGTTCACACGGGCTTGTGACCTTTTAAAAGTTGATAATTCTTATAAGTTCTGGAACTTTTACATGTTGTCAATTTGGTCCTGAATGTATGTTTAAGTATTATATATTCGCTTTTATGATCTTAATGAATGTGAATGATTGAGAATTACTACAAACAGATGATATATGTTATTCGATTATTTACGAATTGTGTTATGGATTAAGTAATGCCTCTTAACCTATTCTGGCGACGGACACGGGTTAGGGGTGTTACAGATAAAGGTTAGGGGCGTTACAGTATATCAATATTGTGTTGTTGTGGTATGTTTGTTTCATGTTCTGCTAATGATGAGAATTTTTATTATTATGGGATGTTATCGTATGGTTGAATCATGCAAAGTGATGATCTATATATGCATGTCTTGTTGTATGTACAAGTTTCTTATTTGATGAACTGTCACTGGTAAAGTAATTTCTAAAGATAATATCATTGATATGGTCCGATAGGTGATATGTTGGCATGATCTGTATTGTATTTTAACAGTATGTTTAGTTGAGTGCTTGATATATTGTTAGTCATGAAAATAAATGTATGCGGAGTATAGAGGTATGTAATAGAGGATGAAAGATGAAGAAATGTCATATTGTGCAACTTGTGCCACATGTTCTTGGTTTTGCGAAGGTTCGATTGAATTGTACGGAGATATATGCGCACATGTATATAATAACCCTATGTGGGTTCTTTCAAATATGAGACTCTGCAGAGTTTAAGGGCTAAAGCCTCATGCTTATAAGCAAGTCCATGGCCATGGTGTATGAAATTTATGGAAGCCCACTAGACTTGTTCTCTAGGTTTTCTGTCAAAGTTAGATGTGAGACTTCACTATACAAAGTCTATGACATAGTTCGCACGTATAAGTCTGCCATATCTATAAATTTTCTTCTCTAAATTCGCAAGTATAAGACCACCATAACTATGAATCTGCTTCTATGAATCTGCATATATAAGTTTGCCATATCTATGAATCTTCTTAAATGAAGTCACATTTATAAGTCTACCATATCTATGAATTCTTCTTCTACGAGTTCACATGTATGAGTTTGCTTATAAAAGTCCGCATCTAGAAATCCATAAGAAAGTGTCCACAGGATTGTCGACCAAGTAATCCAAATTTACTCTCCTCAGTAGGTTTTCTTCTAAGATTATATGCAACAAGTCTGTACGAAGAGACTATATGTTTCATGATCTTTCATAGAAGAAATTCTCATACATTAAGTATTGTGCCTCTATATTGATCAAACCTAAGCACAAGCTATGGAATATGATTACACAAGTTTTGTCTAAGCGAATTCTATGACAAATTCTTAATTTTGAAATAAAAAGGGAAGTAACTTTATTTTAGAATTCACTGAGTCCCTTATGAACTTACCATGTTTCAGGTAATCTAAACTGTTGTTCATAGGAACAAGGAAACTAAGCTAGAATCCTTAAAGTCTAGTATAAGCACGTCACATTTCGTTTTGTAACATGTGTAGATATTGGGACAACTTGTAGCCTTAAACTTCTGTTTTGCATATGGATAAGAACTTTTTAAATTCAGTTCAATTTATAATTTGACGTATAAGGATAAATTGACAGATCCCTATAAAAAGATAAATATTATCAAAAGTTCGTTTATATATATATATTGTGATTTCACGGTAAAACACTAAGGAACTGTTGTGTGGTTATTAAATTATTTTGCATATGCTGATAGTTGAAATCTCAAAGGGTCGATCATTCAACCCATCAGCTGAATGTTACAATTGCCATTGAATTGGATTGGATAAAAATGAATATTGATGGAATAATCAAAAAAGCATTATGACTTCTGCACATAAGAGGAGTACTTCGCAATTCAAACCATATTTGGATTGTTGGTTTCAATAGAAATGTGAGACTTTGTTTGATCACCCAAATAAATTGTGGGCATCTTACAATAGATTAAATCTAGCATGAGAGGTAATTGATTTATATTAGCATGGGATATAAGCTTCAGCAAAATCGTGTTTAAGACAAGTAACCAATCAATAGTAAATATGCTTAATGGAATGACCAAATATGCCAATAGAATTTCCTTAGAAGTGTCTAGGAATTGAAGAAAAGACAATGGGATGTGAATATACAATCATGTCTTCGAATAAACAAATTTGATAGTTAAATACACGGCGAGGATCTTCAGCAATGATTCGTAACAAGTTTGTGTCTTTTATGCCCCACTGATTACTGTTTGACACAAACTACTTAGTGATAGTATGGGGATTTCATACGAGAGAAATGTTTTTAATTTTAGTTTGTTGTAAATTAGGAATGGAAAAAAAATTAAGGTCAATTTTTATTTTTATTTTGAAAAATTAAGTTCAAAGCGAGTTAAATTGAGTGAAATTAGTAAAATAGTCGAGTGAGGTTTGAGGTAAACCCGCCCCAAGATATAATCAAAGTACCCCTAATATATACACATATATTTAGTTTTTGCTTTGAACAAATAGACATATAAATGTATTAAGTCTAAACCCAAAAAAAAAAAAATCTTATTTGCTTCAAAATTAAAAATAAAACAATTAAAAATGTATTCCTATTTGCTTTAAAATAAAAATAAAACAATTAAATTAGATTTAAATGGAGACAAGGAGGGGCGGAATCAAGTCTTCTATTAAATTTTGGGTTTGAGTTTGAGCAATTTTTTTCTTAAGAGTCGGGGTCGAGCAAGTTTCAATTCACGTCAAGCAAGTTGCCAGACGAGACGAGAAAAAATCTATCTCATCCCGCCCCATTGCCATTCCTATAACTTAGGGCTTCGCCCTTTTCCTAATACCAAAAGAAGTCATAATTTTGACCTTTTTTATACAATTCAAGTTCAAACTCACACAACCATATACACAGGCTACTCTACACTACCACACAGGGAAACCTATGAATCAAACATTGTATCGAGCATTGATGAACCCACTTCGGCCAATGAACCTATTACTTGGATTTAATTTTTACCTATTTAATCTAATTGATTATTTGAAAAATAATATCAAAACAAAAATAATATATCCATTAATATGACACATAATTGTGCTCATCTCAACTCTTCAATTTTTTTAATTGGCCAGATGAAAGTGAAGAAAAGTATGACTGGAGGGGGGGGCGGGGGAAGAGTGGATAAACTGAGTACATATGTAACTAAATTTAACATAAAATGTTAAAGTAAATCAACTGCTAGTTGCAAACAGAAGAAATGAGAGCAATGTACAAAAACAAAGCAAACAAGACAATGCACAATGTCGGCAATTTAAGGTATATGTTCAGCATAACAATAACTAGTTTACTTTTAACTTCTGTTGTTTTCAAGTCACCAGATTTTGTTTATTCAACCTTAGACACACAACAGAAAAAAGGTTTGATAAGTTCAAAGATTAACATACCAAACATAAAACGAAGTAGATAGGAAATATAAGTTGCAGTACTTAATAACACGCGCTTAATTGTCTCACACTTCTATTTCTTAACATTTGGAGCAGCTGCACCGAGAAGCTTATCATAGTCATTCAGATGTCAGCTTTGCTTTCCTCCCTCTCTCTTCCTACTATTTCACTGCACGAACAAAGGGCAGAAATCTCAAACACAATGAATCTCTTGATACTAGTAGAAATGCAGTTCACTGCTCTTGCGCATATGGATCATTAACTTATATCTAAAGGGTGTTGTGTCACAGAAGGGTATAATTAATTTTTGAAACAATCGTTTCAAAGGGAGTTCAAGACTTCAAGAGGGTGTCCTCAAATACATATATATGCATGTATGTATGTATGTATATATTATTACCGTCTCTTTGCTCCTCTTCTAGAGGCAGTTACTTCCAGAAACTGCAGTTTAATTTATACATAGCCAAGAATATATGCAACGAAGGTCAAACACTTAAACCATAACTGCAGAATCATTTGACAAAGGATTTTCTATTGGGAAATGATTGGCATCAATTATTCGCACAGGATGATGATTCAGGGCATGAGATCAAATTTTCCAAGAGATTAGGACTGAAATGATTCAAGGACTGGTTCCTGGTATTATCTATGCCATTACTTCAACAGTTCAGGTAAGCACCAAGGAGCAAAGTAACCGGAGTAAACTATAACATGGAAAAAAGTATTCCTCCTCCTCAACAAAAATGAACCCATTCCTTCCAATATCAGGTACAGGGGTTTTATAATTCCAGAAGAGTTAAAACTGTCTATATACAAATTAAATTAATGAATGAATGAATGAAACATATAGCACTTTTTTAGACTGGCTGTGAGTTAAAAAGCTCCATCAGTTCCAATATATCAAATGATAATCCCATTCATTTGGTCCCTGTAAAGTGCGGTTGGGAGCTCCTCATCATGCTTATAAGGATTTTGTGTCTTTCTTAATACAATTTAACAAATTACCCATAAAAACATATACAGATTCAATGTCAGATTTATAATGAATTAGTAGTTAAGCTACCAACCGGAGCATTTCAGTGAGAGTAGCAGCGGTATTCAACTCGCCGGCTTCCCTTGCTTTCAGTATGCGGAACATAAGAGCAAGTTTAACCTGTCAACAACCCATCACATGGTTAAAGCTGCCCTAAGATCTAAGGAAGAGCCTTGCTAATGAAATCCTTCCCACAATTTGTAATATACTAAAGAAAAAGGAGCAAGTTTAACCTGAGTTCTCGCACTTTGCTGGATTATGAGCCTAGTTTCCCTCTTCAATTCCTCGCACTCGGATTCGATGATTCCGAATTTTTCTTTAACTTGCCTTTGCCCTTCCCTGATATTCTTTTGTTCCTCGCTTATTTCTTCCATTTCAGATTTCAATCTTTTGAAGCTTTCCGCCATGTTCTTCATCCCTTTCCTCCCCTGATCCCCATATCAATTGTAAATTAGCAAGATATGGCAACGAAAATTTGCAAAAAGAGCAACCGAAAAAAATTATAATTACATGCTTGGCTTTGGATTTGAGACGCCTCTTGCTTAGCGCAGAAGCCTGAAGACGGCTACGTAAAGAGAACGGAGCCATAGTTTCAGAGGCAAAAGTTTTTCCTCCTGAAAACCTTAAAATTAATATATGCAAACATTTCCTCCTCTACCATATATAATCGCGCGAATCCTCAAGAAAATAAATAAAAATCTTAAAACTGTCGATAGCCGCACAATATCGGTCGATAACAGCAAGCAATCGCGCGTTTTACTATTATTTGGTAGAAAAAATGCAAGTGGCCCCACATGCTGAAGGAAGCTCGCTCGATCGCTCTTTAGTCGCGCGATTGTGAACTAAAATTTGGAGAATCGCACGATATACATCAATTAAAAAAACCAAAAACCCAAAAAGACAGGCCGACGCTGTTGATCAGTCAAATTGTGTAAAACAAACCAATTTGGCAATTCCTCCTTGCTTCATTACAAAAAGCTTTGTCAACTTTTCGCAGATGTTGTGCGCGCGAGTTCGTTTTCTCTTCGTGGGCTCTTGTGCGATGTTTAAAGATTTTTTTGTATGTCCCACCCAATTTTCTTTCTTTTTACGAAATTAAGCTATGTCTGTACATTAAAGAGTGGTTAGATTAAATATATTTTATTTGGTTATTAATGTAATAATAGACTTGAATTTTAAATTTAAAATTAAAAAATAAGTAATTATTATTGTAAAAAATAGGTATAATGACTTGGTTGGTCTTCAAACTATACAAAGCAAAAATCATTTAACTCCTCATTTAATTTTTTTATCTCTTTTAGTCTTGAGATTTTATTATTTGTCAAATTACCTACAAAATAGATAAAAAAATTAATGTCGATTAACTTTACTGACGCGACATCCATATGTATGTCATGTCATTAATTAATTAATTTTTAAAATTTTAAAAAAATAATTTTTTATATTTTATAATTTTAATAATAATAATAAATTATTTAATAATTTTTAAATTTTTAACTATGAAAAATTAATTGTGCACGTGTCATCCATGTGGCAGTCCACATGAATATCAGTCAACAAAGTTAACTTTTATTAACTTTTTAATCTATTTTATGGGCAATTTAACAACAGTACAAGTTTAATGGCCAAGTGAGGCTAAAATTTAAAGAAAATATTGAAATGACCTTTTATATATATGTATATAAAGATGAAGATTCAAATAAATTATTAGGTCTAAAAATAAAAGTTTTTCAAAATAAAAAAAACTCTTTTTCTTTTCCAAAAATAAGTCATTTAAGTAGTTAAAATTAATTTATTACTAATTCATTTATTAAAACATGGTGAAAAATAATACTCTTACTATACATAATATTAAGATATATTGATACATGATATTGACAAGAAAAAATTTGAGAGAAAAAGATAATAATGGTTTAAGAGTCAATTCACGTATAATGAACAAAAAATTAAAAAAGTGATCATTGAAGAGTCAATTTACGTACGATAAGCAAGAAACTGAAAACATGATTATACAGTACTTTTGCGAGGTTATTGCAAAGCTTGTATTACAGAATATCGGGTCATCAATAAAAAAACATTCCTCGATTTCAACCTCTAATTCTAACTTTGAGTGCGGTTGGGATTAATTGATAACCCAAACACAAAAACCCCCCAAAATGATATTCTGTAAGTCTTTTATTTCAACATCGAAACGCGAATGTCCTATGTTCTATGAGTGCCTTTGATTTATCCAAGTAATTCCCCCTCTGTACTCGAACGAGAATAGACTCGCGCTATCGCACAACATCAGTCGAAAAATACTGCAATAAATTCCTCCTTGCTGCAATCGATGAACTTTATTAAAAATACTGTCAACTTTTCGTAGATGTTGTGCGCGCGAGTTCATTTTCCCTTCCTAAGCTCTCGTGCGATGTTTAAAGATTTTTTATATGTGGAACCGAAATAAGTTTCTTTCCTTTTAGGAAATCAAGGTATGGCTGGACATAAAATCAAAATATATTTATTATGTTTTATTTGGTTATTAATATAATAATATGATACAAAGTTTATTTATTATTTATGGGTTACAATGATAGATATAAAATAAACATTAATTAGTACAAATTTAAATTTAAAATTAAAAAAATAAGTAATAATTATTATCAAAAATAAGTTTAATGACTTATTCGGTTCTCCAAATTTATAAAAAAAATTTAATCCTCCATTTAATTTTTTATTTCTTTTAGCCCTTGAGTCTACTTTGTTAAATTACTCGCAAATTAGATAGAAAAGTTAACATCTATTAACTTTACTGACGTGACATTTATGTGTACGTCAAGAATAAATTAATTTTTAAAATTTAGAAAAAATTTATTTTTATTATACTTTTTAGTAACATTAATAATTTATTTAATAATTTTTACAATTTTATAATTTTTTTGAATTTTAAATATTAAAAAAATTAATTGTTGATGTGCCATCTATGTGGCAGTCCACATGTATGCCACGTCAATAATGTTAACAAATGTTAACTTGTCAATCTATTTTACAGATGATTTAACAAACAGTACAAATTCAAGGGCTAAATGAGGCAAAAATTAAATGAAAAGCTAGAATAACCTTTTTTTTTTTATAAAATTGGAGAGCCAAACAAATCATTATGCCTAAAAAATAAAAGCTTTTCAAAATAAGAAAAAAGATTCTTCTTTCCAAAAACAAGTCACTTGTTTGGCTAAAAATTAGTTTATTACTAACTCATATATTAAAACATGATGAAAAATAATACTTCTACCAAACGTAGCATTAAGATATGCTGATATAGGGAATCAACAAGGAAGAGTTGGGGGGAAAATGTGGTGGTTATTGGAGGGTCAGTTCACCTATGGCAGGTAGGGAGCCAGAATAGGGAATTAAGGGAAAAGGAAAAAAAGAGGAAGAAGGAAGGGGAAGGTTGGGTGATGTTAGGGTTTTCTTGGAGAGAAAGAATGATCGCTTTCATGCTTCAGGATATATATACGGGAAGGTGATCTGTCGTAATTCGGTGTAGCAGATTAAACTAGTTTTCATACTTAAGGAGCTCGAATATAAACAATTTCATTATGTTTTAGTTAGTTTTTCTATTTTAGTTTTAACTCAATAAAAAATCTAGATTAAATCATTTTATGACCTTAGTGGCCGAATGTGGCCTAAGGGTGAGTTAACGTACTTAGTGAGTGTGCAGGACATCATTCAAAGCCAAAATAGCTCAAGGTTGGTCACTGTGTTACAACACGGGAAGTCCAATGTCGCAACATAAGGAGTAGAATACAAGAATTTCAAAACTGCCTTTAGTGTCGTGACACGCCTCTGAAGCTAAATATGAGCCAAAGGATACTACCTTCAATATTGTGACACAAGCATTAGGTATCGCAACACCGGCCATGTACAAGAACAATTTACGAGCTGAGGGCATTTTTGTCCGCACAATGAAAATTAACACAAAAACGTCAACAAACCCAGGGTTAAGGACGACGACCAACCCTAACTTTATAAATAGGTTCATTTAACACTTGTTTAGACACAGTTTTTGTAGCTCATAATTTTATTTGTAATTTTAGTTTCAATTTTCTTTTCTTTAAGCTTTAGGTTTATTTTCAGTTTATTTGCATTCGTGTTCTTCGGAGAACTTGATTTATAGATGTGATCAAACTCTTACGGATTTCTGCACCTTCATCAATCAAATATAATCAAGATTTTCTTAAACCTTATTCTTGATTTATTCTTTATGTTTATATCATTTATCAAGTTTATTGTGTGTATGGATTCTATGTGTAATATCTCGTTTTTCAGTGGTGTCAAAAAAGGTGGTTTTGGGACCACAATTTCGACATGTAAAGTTGTGTTTTATGGTTTAGTTAATGTTTATAGAGTTACACTATGTTCGTATTAAATTTTGGTGATAAAATTTTCATGTTTAGTTAGTTAATTAATTAAAAAAGATCAAATTGTAAAAGATGTAAAACTAGCTACAATTGAATTATAGTGATTAGATGGCTTAACTATTATTTAAAGGAAGATTTATATGGAAATTATGTCATAAAACAAGTTAATGGACGGTATTGGGTATTGTTTAAGCTTAAAACAATGTTTTATTAAAGGGTGGTATGGTAATTTAAAAATTAAACATAAAAACAAAAGATAACAAATTATGTTATCATCTTTATTGTTTCTTCATCACCGATTGTAAAGGGAGGAACACCAATTTTTGGTGCTTGAAGGTTCGGTCACCATAGCTCATTGCATGTAAGTAATTTCCAACATGTTCCTTGTAATTTTTTATAATTTTGAAATCGCTGTAACTAGGTCCTGCTAGCCCAAACCTTCGTTTTTGTAACTGTTAAAGATTATAGATGTTTTCATTGATGAATTCTTGTTATTTTAGATGTTAAATGATGAAATGGAAATTTTAGTTGTTGATTATGATTAATTTATAAAGTGGTTTTCATTACTTTTTTATTAAAGGATTGAATTGATTAAACATTAGATTTGATAAGGAAATTTTGTGAAATTAGAATAAAAGTGGGCTAAATATGGAAAGGTAAAATTTCAGTTGGCCTGATAAATCATAAAATTTTGTCAAATGTGGATTTTTGAGTTTAGGGACTAAATTGAGAGAAATGTAAAAGTTTAGGGAAAATGTGTGAATAATAAAAATTTAAGGGTAATATGCCTTGAATTGAATGTGAAATGTATGTGAATTTAATAGAATGTATTTAGTTACTGTATAGATCAAGATTTGAATAAAAAAGACAATAACCGAGGAAAAGGAAAGATTGCAAAGTAGTCCCTGTGTTTAAACCAGAAGTGCTTTAGAGGTAAGTTCATAGTTATTTGCTATTTAATGTGTTTCACTTGTAATTTATATGGTTATTACCTTGTTAGTTGATTTCTTTGAATGTACATGTGAGTATAATTGTTAAGAATACAAGTATTACATATATATACATGAAATTGAAAAGTAATTATCAGTAGTGTTTCTTGGTTATGAAAGGAATTGTATGAGACTGTAATGAGTTTTAATACGAATACGAAAATGTGAAGTGATTTCATTGCACCTCGGTGCCCCTAAAAACACTTCAGTGTCCGTGTTTACACAATTGTGCCCCTGTAAACACTTTGGTGTCCCTATTTGCACATCCGTGCCCTTGAATGCACTCTAGTGCCTCTGATAACACATTTGTGCCCTTAACTGCACTCTGGTGCTCCTGATTGCACTTTGGTGCCCCTGTTTTTCCATGTATGGTGCCTTTGAAAATAAATAAAGTTTGAGTATTTAAACTGGTTAATGCTGAAATTGAATGAATGATATGAATAATTACATGGAGTGGACATATTCAAGTTATGATGAGTTCTTGGAAATTTATAGGCAAAGCAATTAAGAATTTTAGTTATCATGTTATAATATTTAAGTGATTCCTTTATTAAAAGCAATCCAAGTAGATTTTACACTATGATCTTACTAAGCCATTTAAGCTTAACGATTTTTCTCATGTTTTTTTGTAGTTAACGGTTGCAGACGGCTTTAAGGATCGACATCAAAGCTCACACTATCCATTTACTCTTGGTAGCTTTTATATCCTTTTTTGGGTTGTGGCATGTATATAGGTTTTGTTGTAAGAAAGTTAACATTAGAGGTTTGGAAGATATAAAAAGTTCATTAGTATTTGTGATTATGTTATATGATGTTGAATGGTAAACTTTATTAGTATTAATAGAAGATAATAGTATGGTTGGTTATGAATTTTGATTGAGGTGTGTTAATGGATAAAGTTTTGGTTTATTGTTGCCTTATAATTGAGGTACCTATGAATCGTACATTGGTTAGAAGCATATAGCCTGGGACACAGACTGTCACACGGCCGTGTTCCACACATGGTTATCCCACACGACTATGTGTCTCAAGTCAGTGAGTTACACGGGCTAGCACATGGCCTACGACATGGCTGTGTGAGCCAAGTCAAAAAGTTACAAGGGCTAGCATAGAGTCTGTGACATGGTCGTATGAACCAAGTCAGTGAGTTATACAATCTATAACATGGGCGTGTGCTCCCACTTCGAATGTTCACACGGTCTTATCTGTGTCACACGGCCTAGCCACATGGTCGTGTGACTCCTGTTTTCCAAATTTTTAAGTTTTTCCAAAAACTTATGTTTTGATACAATTTGATCCCTGAATACTTTCAATCTTATTTTAGAGCCTTGTAAACCTAAAATAAAGCCCATGTGAATAATTATTTTATGATTTATTATATGTTTGTATTTTAATTGAATATTTGTTTTGATTCAAGATAAATTGTTCCATTTGATTTTGTAACACTCTGATCCTTAATCCGGCAACAGAGACGGGATATGGGCGTTACACCATGAGGAACTAATCCTCTTATAGGGGATTAGTGAATGAAAGTGTGATCAATTAATTGTTATGTAAGGTTTTCTCAGCGGATCAACTATTTGGGAAAGGAAGAACTTAAATCTTAGGATTGACGACCTTAGGAAGTCATTTAGGTAGGAATTAACCCAAAATTGGTATGACCTATCCGTGAACCCCTTACCCCCCCCCCCCCAAAAAAAAAAACTAAGATTTGCTTTCAAGGAAAGCTTGACCCTATTATAGATTTGCTTTTAAAGTGAGCTTGGTTACCTTTAAGGCAAGCTACACTTTATTACAATTTTGCCTTCAAGGTGAGCTTCGCTCTATTAAAACTTTACTTTCAAGGCAAGTTCAGATAATAAAAAAACCTTTACTTTCAAGGTAAGCTCTACTACATTTAATCTTTAAGGTATACTTGGACTTCTTAGATACTTAGCATTCAAGGCATGCTTCCCTTTCTTAGCATAGTTCGTTAAGAATCTACTAAAGCTTCATGCTTAAACTACTTAATCATTCTACTTCATTAAAAAAAAATACTTTAGTTCCTAAAGCACTCCAGGTATAGAATGAGGTAACACAGCCTCACCTAACACTCAACTTTCAAAGGGTTATTGCGCGCTAATTATGGTATAGCTTTTCTAGACATACCCCACCTTCTCGAGCACTTTAATTTTTAGGGACAAAGTCTCTTCAAGATTGTTTAGCTTTTTTTTTGGTAAAAATCATTTCTAGGACCACATTGGATGTTTATACTTGCCTTTAAGGTTTCATGCATTCATACTTCGTGTGTTACACTTTGCCTTCAAGGTCTCACACAAGTTTCACAAAAGTAATTTAATCATAAACAAACTCCACAAGAATTTCCACCTTTTTTTTTTAGAAAGAGATATAACAACATTTTCCTAAATCAATTAGATCTCGCCTATGACACATAAACCTCACTGACATTCTTTTTCTTAAGAAAGGTCACTTTATAACCTTTCCTTCGATTGGAGAGTGATGTTACACATATCCCAAGCTTTGCCAAGACTCCACCTCCACCAAATAAGAAACCTTCGGCAAGACTCCATGTAACACCCCCTAACCCCAAACTGTCACCGAAAGAGGGTTATGGAGCATTACCGGAGTTTACAAAATAATTACGCACAATTTCATTATTTTCTTATGTTCATGTCAAAGCTGTCCTCTCTAACAACAATCACTAAATTATTTATATCTGGAGCTACGAAACTCCAAATTAAGTTCCGTTAATTTTTCATGAAACTAGACTCATATACCTTTATACCATAAAATTTTCAGAATTTTTTTTTTAGTTTAGCCAATTAGTACTGTTTATTCCTCAAAGTTACCCCTGGTCTGCTGTTTGATAGCTTCAACCTTTCTTTACTAAAATTTAATTATCTCATAGCACAGGACTCGGATGATGTTCCTGTTTATTTCTCTTGAAAATAGACTCATTAAAGATTCTAAGAATATAAATTATAGTGCATAATTATTTTTATACAATTTTTAATGATTTTCCCAATTCAAAATAGGGAATTCCGAAATCAATCTGACATTGTCTCACAAAAATTCAAATTCATACCAAATTAGTCAAATCTTCTTTTATACCATAACCAAACCTAAATTTATTTATTTCATCCTTACATTTACAATTTCAAAATGACACACACACATAAGATATCCTAGGTACATGCCATTATCAATAATTAACACACTTTACCTTATTGAATTCGGGATCGGCCTAGGATGCTGATTCAACGTTCTATCTTTACTTAACCTGTGCACAGAAACAAACCGTACGCTGAGTATAAGTATACTTAGTGGTATTTCTATAATCCGAACATTTAATAATAAAACAAATACTTAAGATCATAATAACAATTACAATTATTCGATTATTTATTTCATAGATAAATTTCAACTACTTACCATATAAATTTTATACAAATCATATAATAAACACAATAACATAATTGTTCATTTCTTAAATAAATTCATTATTATTTACTCCATTCTTTCACTTACTATTCGGTATAGCTTTCTCTATTTACATAGATTCATATATCTCAAATCGCATTTCAATTCATCAAATGGCATCATATATCATCAATTCGAACTCCAATCATTTCATGAACCTTTGGTTTATATTTTCAATCCCATATCTAAATTTTCAATTTTCAATTTAATTTCTCATTTCATTTCAATAGCTTGATTAATCAAATTTATTCGATTTATTATTTCACTTATTTACCCCTATTAACAAACCCGGACTTTGACGGATACAGGATTCCAACCCAAACACACCAATGCGGCACATTATGCCTAAAAGCGGTACATAGTACTGATCGATATCGACACATAAAGTGCCTAAAACGACACACGAGGTGCCGATACGACACACGAGGTGCCCGAAATATGACACATAAAGTGCCCGATCGGTAAAGCCAAGAAATCCGTACACTTCCGGATCCTATGGCATGCCAATTATATCCGACTCATTTGATTAGTTAATAGGGTATTTCATTCACTTTCTCAATTTAATAATTCTTTCATCAATATACCATTCGATAATCACATATTCACCCATTTTCACAATTCATACAATTTATTCAATTCAACAAATATATATTTCAGTTATTCACATTAATTCATAATTCAATACAACTCAATTCACTTTTCAATATCAAATATTCAATTATCACAAATCTCATATATTCACATCAATTCCCTCATATTTTCAATCAATATAATTTTTCAATATAACATTCATTCAATATTCAAATTTTTACATAAATCATATATATTATATAATTCAATCAATATAAATTCAATCAAAATAATTTCAATCAAAATAATTTCAATAAATTCATCGCATACTAAAATCAATCCATTTCAATTATAAAACATCATAATTCAATCACTAACAATTGTCATATGTATATAAATATAACAATTAATGACTAAGTTCAGATTATAGAAATACAAACCGTATTTTCTCGAGCTAACTCCTCAACGATCTTTTCTTTTTCTTTAGATGCCGATGCCTCGTTTTCCTTGTTAGCTAAAATAATAATAATTTACATTATTAATTACAACATTAATTTAAATAATTAATTAAATTTCTACTCAATTTATGCCTAATGTTCGTTTGGTTGCAACTCCCAAATTTTCTTCATACTTCATCCGGAATTATTACTTTGTTGTTCTAGCTTCAACAAGAACTTCATATTTCATCCGGATATATTACTTTATTGCTCTAGTTTCAACAAGAGCTTCATATTTCATCCGAATAACTTAGTTCTTTTCTTTTTTTTTCTTCCTGTGTGAAAAACCCAATAAAACTCTTACTAGTTGAAAATTCATATATTTATTTCATACTTCAATTCTATTCATTTTCTTCCATATTCATCCTAACTATCAAGTATTCATAATATAACCCTAATTTAAAAATTCTTTTAATTTAATCCTCTAATACAAAACTTATAGCTTACTTTATAATGTAATCCTTTTACTAATTCTTACTTACAATTTATTCAATTAAATCCCTAATTCATCTTTTTCTTCAACATGAATTTTATTTAAAAGCTTATAAACTTTCAAACTATCAAATTAATTTCATCAAAACCTTGTTTTAAGACTTCTAAAATATCAAAATTAAGTGAAAAGAGCTATATTAACTTACCAATTAAACTTTAAAGCTTCAAACCTTTGAATTTCCCTTTCTTTCTTTCCTTTCTTTTCTCCTTTCTCCCTGTTTCACTGTTTCACGTTTACCTATTCTGTTTCTTTTCTTTCTTTTATTTACTTGTTTTTATATATATATATATATATATATATATATATATATAAAATAATATAATAACATTGTGTTATTACTTATTTATTATTTATACATGTGTATATTATTATTACATATATATCCATAAATCACCATACATTTGTCATACTTTTATTTATTTATCATATAAATATCTTATAATATAATTATTTAATTAATAAATATCTTTTACTAAATAATAAATATATAATTTAATATCAAATACTAATATTACAATTGTACACACTAATATTTTCACATTTGTACCAATAAATTTATTACAATTGTCATTATTTAATTTATTTACCAAACAAAAATCTCATTATTTAATTATTTAATTAATAAATATCTTTTATTCTAAAATTAAGTAAATATACAATTATATTTCAAGTGTTCAAATACATATATTACACTTTTACAATTTTATCATCATACATTTGTCTTTATTTCAATTTATTTCATAATATAATAATTTAATATCAATTAAATAATAATAACTATAATAATAAATGAATTAATTAATCTAAGAAAATCCTAGATTGTTTTATCTTTTGCCGCCTAAATTCATACATTAGGCATAATTTCCTATTTGGTCCTTTTTATTTTCTTTCTATCTACAATTTAACTTTCGTCATTTATTCAATTTAGTCATTTTTCCTAATTATTTTTAATTAAACTCTAATTAACTACTCAATTAACTTCGTAATTATTTTTATAAATATTTTCTAATCCATTTTTCAGAAACAGAGACCCGAAAATATATTTTTTTGATATCCTTAAAATTCGGGTCTTTATACTCCACCCCTACCAATAAGAAAACATTACCAAGATTCCACCAATCTTCATGCCCCACCTAGAACCAAGTCCACCACAAGTTTAATCACTCCAATATTACTACTATCACTCACCACTGAAATACCCTGCAACCTCATCACATCAAATCACATAATCAAACTAAGAAGGCACCCATTTTATATGATAAGCCCACCAACCAGAGAAGCCACGTAGCATATAAGTATTACCCTCACACTCTTCAAACTTCATAACTCGATTGCTTTTTGTTCTATCTCCCCCCCTCCCCTTACGGCTAAGCTTCTTCCAAGCTCTCCACAATCTCTCCTCCTTGAACTCAATTACTTGCAATTCTTGGCCCATTGGATAAACCACCTCTGACCTCTTGCCACATTTTGTATCAACACATAGCATTAGCTTATCCCGCTGCCATTCACAGCTTATATGCCAAAAGGTTACAAAGGGTACCCTTTCGATAACAAAACTCAATCCCTTGGGTCGAAAAAGTAACAAACCTACCCATAGTACCAAAACGACAACATATCAACTAAACAAAATAATCACCGAAAGCAACATTCAACTAATTAGGGAAATACAGAAAATAACATGCTGAAATAATAAAAAAATGAATTTTCCCTGCATAAAATAATTTTAAAAAAAAAATCCTTTTTCTGATATTGCCAGAACAAACCATACGATCACAGAAGAGGAAAGGAGAAAAACAGAAAGTTATTCTAATGGGTTCTTTCTTAGCTAATAAAAGCAAATTCTTACCAAAAGTAAACATATATCCATAGTAGCTTAATAGCCAAACAGAACCAGAATAGCCTTAACAACAAAAACATCATAAAGAATTATCATAATTTGCTCTTTGGTAACCCAGTTGGTGCAACCCTAGACCTTGTCTCCTGTCTTCTAGACAGTTGCCTCACAGCATCTTTCGACAACAAACGGGGTGTGCTCAACCATTGTCCTCCATCAACAACCAAGACTGTTCCATTCACAAATTTCCCTTCAAGAATTCAAAAGATGCAATGCATTGTGTTAGCACACAACTGGAAGGAAACAGAGACAATAGGTTTATCCTTCATTATGTTCACAAACTTTTTGTTTGTATTTTTTATATCAGCAAGTATGAATATTGGCAAATAGTCACAAATTGACTCTCAGTTTACACCCAACTTTTCCTTGTAAAACTTAATTGCTTGTCAAATGCTGCTTTCGTTCAGACTAAAGGTGTAAAAGAGTTTAAACAGAAAGAGAATAAAGTCTCCTAAGGTTGCATAAGGAAAGTTGCAGTTCAAGTAAACAAGTTAATGGCCGTACAACTGAAAAACGAGACAAAACTACAAACCTGCATCAGATGAAAGATAGAGAGCAGCCATTGCAATATCCCATTTCTCCCCAAATGTGTACAAAGGTTTCTCTTTAATCTTGCTCAGTACCTCCTCAGGTGCAAGTTTACTGACACCAGCAGTGTCCTCGATAGCCCCCGGTGCAATCCCATTGACTAGAATGCCATGATCTTCACCCCATTCCAATGCCAAGCTTCTGGTAATGCTATCGATAGCTGCCTGGTGGGAGCACAGCATATGGCAACTGAATCTTATTTTAAAAGATTCCAAAGTACAACGTTTAACAAGCTTGCCAGCTGATTTTACTAACCTTGGCTGCCGATGCATGAATTTGGTACCATGTTGCTCCATAATGTAAAGTTGCAGTTATGTTTATTATTGTTCCACCAGTGGAAGGGTCCTTCCCTAGTCCCCCTTTCTTAAGATATTTGAAAGCCTCATGACACATTATAAAAGTTCCAATAGAATCTATATCAATGACTGCAACAAGAACAATAAAAAGAAATAAAGAATTAAGTAACATCTAAATGCCTTGTTTGGACAAAATCGAATCATCAAATCTGAAATACAAGATATGTTTAACATTGTAGCACGCTGACTCGAGAAATTTGCAACACAAATAAAATACAAATTTATGTACAACCTGTTCGAAAGCCATTGGGAGATAAATCCTGAGCAGGCACGAGGAAATTGCCAGCTGCGGCATTGACAAGGATGTCAAGCCTGCCAAAATGCTTAAAAGTTGATTCCACAGTTCTAGCTGCATCATCTTCTCTTCTAACATCTCCCTCAAGCCCTATGGCCTGCAATAACTAGATCTTAAGTCCCACCTCTGCTATAACTAAATCATCAACTCATCATGCTAGTTAAATTTGTTCTCTTTCTATTGTATATTTAAAAAAAAAAAAACCAACTAGAACATGATCCGTGATTGGAGAATATGGTTTCAACCAATTAAACAAACTTCCCACCCATATTCATACATCAGTTCCAAAGATTTTGGGGAAACCACTTGACAGAAAAGTTGATTTTTTGCATCTCCAATAGCAAAGTCAACAAGTAATAAGAAAGGCATGGCAAGACGCTAAGGTGTATAAATATAAATAAGTGAAAGGACAATTACAGGGATGCCATGGGAACGGAGAACATCAACAGCAGAGTCGAGAACATGTTTGCGCCGCCCCATGATGGCAACTGAGGCTCCATGTTTCCCCAGCTGCACTGAGATCTCGAATCCAATTCCTGAGCCTCCTCCTGTTACCAAAGCTACTTTGCCTTTCAGTAAATTTGCTCTGAATGGTGACTCCATTTCCTTCAGTTTATTGCCTTCGTTGGTACTGACTTGTAAAACTCCACTCGAAAATGGAGCTCGCAAGCTCGTATTGACCCTCATTTAATCTGGGTCTTCGGTGAAAA
The DNA here is from genome assembly GCF_025698485.1 of Gossypium arboreum. Classification (NCBI taxonomy): domain Eukaryota; kingdom Viridiplantae; phylum Streptophyta; class Magnoliopsida; order Malvales; family Malvaceae; genus Gossypium; species Gossypium arboreum. The sequence goes on from NC_069081.1 coordinate 9,510,810, forward strand.
AAAGGAAAACATGTTGTTTTGACATCGCCCGTATGACGCATTAAAACAATATTATAATCATTGTTTGATACCGACTTCTAAACCCAAACTCAATATTTAGTATCATTTTGCGTTTGATGAAGACAAAAGGAAAAAGGTAGCTTAGAGTTGGCCCTGAGCAATAGCAAATAGGAATGAATTTGGGTTACTCTGGACTCGTTAAAAAACACACTTTCACGATTGACCTTAAAGTTTAACTCCATACATCTCAAGTATTTTGCACATCGACATTTCCTTTTTGTTTTGCTACTAAGTATTCTAAGTATTTTTTTATATATTATATACATATAAATATACCAAGTAAATAAATACATATTAATTAAAATTATTGATGAAACTATATTTATTTATTAATAAATAATATATTAAACTATTGTGTATTTTATAGAATATAATAAATAGTATATATTATTCTGCTCCTACTACTATTTAAACTGTTCATTACAAAGTTTAGAATATAAGATCCTTTTTTTTTTTTGAAAATATGATTATTTATAAGAAGAATATTAATAGAATTGCGAAAATAATTTTTTCCAAAAAGTATTAAAGACATTTTTAAAATTAAAATAAATAATGAAAACATAAGTTTTAATAAACTTATTTTTAGGAAAAATATGCTAATAGAATTATAAGAATTAAGAAAGAAAAACTATAACAAAATATTTAAAATCTGAGTGGATTTAATATAAACAAATTTTTATTAGAATTTGGATTCAAATTGATTAACTAATTAGTTAATTAAGTGAATTTAATATTGTCATATTTTTTTAATATTCGTATATTTTATATTTTATAAATATTTACATAGTATTTTAACAATATTTTCAAAAACATTATAGTGATTTTTTACTATATATTAAAAAGTTGTCAGTAAGTTGTATTTATTTTTTAATAGAATTTAAAATATTTTATTCCTATTTTTAAACACTGTTAATTCATCTATGAGTATTTATATATAAAAATTAAATAGCTTTTTACATAGTTTTAAATTTCATATATATTTTTACATTTTAAATTATGTTTTAAAAAATATAAATTATATTTTTATTAGTTTTAAACTATATTTTCTAAAAATATTTTTAAATGTTATTTAAATATATCTTTTGTAATAAATATAATACATTTTAAAATTTTGATTTGTTGTCTTTAATAATTAAAAGAATATAAATTTTAAAAATAAGAAAAAAAGTATATATACTTTTAAATTGTCTTTAAGTAAGGCTTTTGGATAACATTGTAACTTAAAGTAGCGAACATAATTTTATAGGTAAAATATTTGAATCAAATTATACTTTTAAAATGTTAGCATTATTTTTAAAATTTTATTTTAAAATGAAAATTTAAAATAGATAATATTATATAAAATATATAAATAAAATTTAAGTTAAATTAAATGGACAAATTATCTAATTATTTTTTATTTAATTAAATATTTATCTGACTTTTGAAAATTATTATTTATCTAATTAATATTTAACATCGGGCTAGATTATAAAATCATATTATTATCACAAAAAATAAATTTAATTGATAATTAAAAATAAAAAAATTAATATACGTACAACCTAACTTGTGCATCATTTGACAGAATATACTACTAATGCTGCTTGATTATTATATTATAATATTATTATAAATTTGAAATTTATTTTAATTTTAAATAGAATAAAATTTAATAATCATATTTGAAATGCACGTGTAATATATATTCTCCCGTTTATAAATTATAGTATAAATAATTATATATTTCTTATGTCTTATAGCACATTAATTATAAATATATAGAAAAATGTCAACCGATTATTAATTGTAAATATATTTTTAAAATGAACCCGTTATTTAAAATAATATCATTAAAAATGTATTTATCAAAACGTGGATAAACTATTTTAAGATACATCATCAATTTTTAAAAATTATGACGGTATAATTTACTTTTTTTAAAGTTTATCATTAAATATAATTCAATGTGTATAAAGTTATTATTTATCATTAAATATAAATTTAACTTAGTAATGTTCGGTACTTATTTTAGTTTTTTTAAAAAGATTTTTATGTTGAGTACTTAACATTAAATATAATTTACGTTTTTAATATGTATAAAATTTAAATTATATTTTATATTATGAAATAATAATAATGCAAGAAACACAAGAATAATAGATGAGAATAAAGGAGAATTTCTATTGTATCTTCTTTTTCATCATCATTACATGTCACGCCTCGTTTTATAATTTATTGTTGTAAGAGTTTAAATAAGATTGAGTTTTAGCCTAGTGATCAAGAGTAAGTGTAGTTATTTAAAAGACCCAAGTTCAAGTTCCCTTTTTAGCATTTTTGTTGAATTTCGGCTCACCCTTCGACAACCCTCCCATTGCTGCCCAAATGAGTTGTCCATCCCTTAATTCCCTCATTTTCTTCTCCTTTGTTTCCTTACTTTCTTTTTCTTTCCCTTTGACTATCTAGTGCCGCCCTTATCACCAAAGAAATATATCACTTTTATTTCTTTTTTTCAACTTTTCTCTTCAAAACCACCATCTTGTGTCACCCCTTTCCCCTAGCTCATCCTTTTTCTTCTTAATTTGCACTTTGTCGTCAAATCTCCTCATTGTACCTCCTTTTGCACCACCGTCACACCATCACACCTTCCACCTTACTCCTCCGTCACAACGTAGTACCTCCACCACCGCAATGCCGTTACACCGCCACCATTGTCGCCACCCTTTTTCTTCTCCACTTTTCTTTCATTCTCTTCTTCTTTTCTTCTTACTTCACCACCATTTATTTTCATTGCTACCCTTATTTTTATTTCATTGTTGTCCCTTCTTGCACCGCCCATCGCCACTGGACCCCCATCTTAAATGCTTTTCTTTTATTTTTGTTTTTATTTTTCTTCCCTCTCTTCATTTTGTTTTGTGTGATTGGATTCTCACTTTATTTCTCCATCATTTCTTTCCCTTGGCTGAATCTCTTTAGTTACTCAAGATTTTTTTCGTTGAGCCCATAACATTCTGATCTAGTCCAGTAAAGCGTAAGTGGTGATTAGCTTAATCTAATTGTAACAACCCGATTTTAGGCCTAGTCGAAACAGTGGTTTCAAAACCACTAATCTGAAATCGGAGAAATTATTTTTAATATTATTCTATGTGTTATAGCATGATTATGTGAGTGCACGAAAATTTTGGTGAATTTATTTTAGAGATTGTGAGCCCAATTTCGAAAAAGGACTAAATCGCATAAAGTGCAAAGGTCCTATTTTGATAGCTAAGGGTGTTAAATAGCTAGAGAACCAAAATTGGGGGTCTTTAAAAGGCAAATAGACCCTTGAAGGGAGGCATAGCCGACCATAGGAGACAAATGCATTAAAAAGTCAATATTTGGTGAAATTAGGTGGCTTAATTGAATAAAATAAAACAAATAGGAAAAGTTGTCATTTTTCTCATCTCTCTCCTTCTTTCTCCACCGATTTTTCCTCCAAGAAATAGTCATGGGAGCTTGAAACTTTCAGCCATTTATTTCTCTCTCAAGTAAGTGATTTAGATGGTTATTTTTGATGATTTTGGTATTTTTGGAACCCCTAAAGCTTAATCTAGCTATTGAGGGGACTATTTTGCAAAATGATTAAGAGTCTAGGGTTTTTCCATGAAAGATTATGTGATTTTAACTGAAATTTTATGGAAGAATATGAGTTATAGTTGTGTAATAAACAACTTTTGTAAAGTGATTTTCGTGGAAAACACCTAAAAGGACCATTTTGTAAAAGTTATAAAATAGGTTGTAATTGTGTGAAATAGTGGAAATTTTGGGTTGCTATAAGAGTAAAGAGAGTTTGGCTAGGCTTAAAACATGAATAAATTCGATAAAAATTAATTTTCGGGCCTAGGGGTAAAATGGTCATTTTGTAAAAGTCTAGGGGCAAAATGATCATTTTGCCCAATTATAGATTGTTAAGTACCTAAATTGATAAAATGACTAAATTGTGAATTTTTATTATTTTAGATCAAGAAATACAAAATTCGAACCTAGACCAAGGGAAAGCCAAGTAAGTAGATTAAACTGACTAGTCGCCTACATTTTGTAATCCGAGGTAAGTTGGGTGTAAATATTACAACTACATTGTTATTATATGTAATTGAATTGACATAGCATGAATTGTTGATTTGTGAAAATGATCATGTATGATGAAAATTGATGTGGTAGAACTCCCGGTTGAACCTTAGGAAATAAATCGGATATTCATGCCATGACATTTAAGTCATTTGTGAGCTAGTGTAAGACATGTCTGGGACATGAATCGGCCACATTATGAGAGCCAGTGTAAGACCATGTCTGGGACATGGCATCGGCATTCAGATGAGAGCTAGTGTAAGACATGTCTGGGACATGCATCGGCTACGAGATGTGTCAGTGTAAGACCATGTCTAGGACATGGCATCGGCACGGATATGTGAGAGCTAATGTAAGACCATGTCTAGGACAAGGCGTCGGCCTCGATCGCGAAAGTCAGTGTAAGACCATGTTTGGGACATGGCATCGACTTGATGTATGAGCTAGTGTAAGACCATGTCTGGGACACGGCATCGGCATTCTACCCTATGTTTGAGGCTTAATAAATATCCGGTAGCATTTCGAATAGTTCAACGGTGAGAGTTATAGTTAAGCTAAACGAAAAAAGTTATGACCATGTTGTGAGTGGTACATGTACCTATTTTGAAATGTATAAGATGCGAACTCGATATATGCCATGTGAATTGTATTGGATTGTGATAAGTAAGTTGTGCTTATGCCTACTTTTGCATTAATAGCATGATGAAGCATGGTAAAATTGTTGTTTTATATTTACATGCAACTTACTAAACTTTATGCTTACTCCCTCTCCTTTCCATTTTTTTATAGTGCCGCTCAATTAGCTCGAAGATCAACTGACGTTGGAGGCATTGATCACACTATCAATCGAAGCACTCGGTATATAGTAGTTTTATTATCTTGAGTATGGCATGTGTAAGGCTTAGACTTTTGTGTTTTGTGTTGTAGTTAGATTTGTTGTAATAGCCCGATTTAGACCCTATCCAGAACGGTGGTTTCGAGACCACGAATCTGAGTCAGAAAAATATTTAAAATTTATTTTTTGTGTTTATTATGTGTGAATTTATATGTGTGGAATTTTCATGCTTTAATTTTGTCGTTTGAGTGCCTGAATAAATAAAAGGACTTAATCGCGTAAAGTAAAAATTTGATGGTTATTTTTAAAAGGGTTGAATTGATGATGTCTTTCTTATATGAGGTATTTATGTTGCAAATTGCCCATGATAATATGCATTGGACGGTAGTGCCCTTGTTATATCATGGTTCATTATTTTATTACAAAGGTTATTTATGTAAAATGGTTAATATAATAAGTTATAATAGAACATAAAAATTAAAAATATGCTTTCATAATACATAGTTCTTGCCGAAACTAAAGAAATGAAAAAAGAAATAAACAAAGCTTAGGTTCAGCCATTTTCAAGCTTGATTCAAGGTAAGTTCTAGCTCATTTTTGATAATTTTTACGTTTTTGAGATAGTTGCTAAGTTATCTACAAAGCCCATGCTTGAATTGTTTATTTTGATGAATATTTTGAGTTATGCTATTGTTTAAAGCTTGTGATTTTTGTTGTTTTATGATGGAAAATAAAAGATATGTAATAGATTAACATGTTTTGTATTGGAATTTTTGATGATTTTGAGTAATTAGGACTAAATTTCAAAAATAATAAATTGAGGGACTAAAATGTGAAATAAATGAAATGTGTGGACTTGTATGAACACTAGGAGTATTCGGCCTAAGCATGGTGTGTGCAAGTTTTGCATGTTTTGTGTTTTGTGCAATTTGGACTAAATTGTAAAAAGTGTAAAATGTCAGGGGTAAAATGGTAATTTGCTTATTTATGTGTTTTGGATGAATTTGATTGAATATTTGATTAAATAAGTTTAATTTATATTAATTTAGATCAAGAAAAAAGAAAATTAGATTTGGATCGGGGAAAAACTAAAGTTGTCGACTAGCCGTTCCGTTCCGGTTTTTCATCGTCTGAGGTAAGTTTATAAGCAAATAGACGTTGTTAATTTTAATTAAATGTGAATTATATTTGCTGAAATGAATATGTGAATATATGTATGTATTAGCCGAATGTGTACAAGCTTGACAGCTATGTTTATAAATTCGATTCGACTGAGTTACGACATCCGAAAGCCCCATATAAACCTTAAGAATAGCTAGGATACATATGTCATGACATAGGATTTTGATATGTGATGTGCGAGGAAGACCATGGCATCGATATATGTGTGCAACTAAGACCACGTTTTATACGTTGGCATCGATATGTGATTCCAATAAATGTGTGCGAGTAAGATCTTGTTTGGGACAGTGGTATCGATATGTGATTACATGTAAGACCACGTCTGGGACGTTGGCATTGTACGATATATGTGATTATCTGAGTGTCCTATCCAATTCCGAATGGTTCATCGAGCAATGAAAAGTTGTGATTGAATGTACAAAACGAGCTAAAATGACCAGGTATGAGTTAGCTTATTACCTACTTGAAATAAGGTAAGTAAGTTACTTGATATTTGTTGCAAATTATGTATGAGGTAAATGAAGAATGTATGTGTACATGGAAAGTGTATTCGGCCTTTTGAACAAATAATATGAATATTTTTGAAATGATTCTTGAATATGTGAATATAAAATTATGTACATTCGGCCATATAATAATAAGTGTATATAATAATAAGTGTATGTATAAGATGTTATATTTTGGTTCATGAGTTTGTGTATATGAGTGTAAGTATACTTGGTTATATAATGACATTTTGGCTTGGAAAGTTGAATGATATTTCGTTAATATAATTATATGAGCATTCGGCCAAGGTAACATTTCTGTATGAAAGTATATATTATTTATGAAATGGTAAGTTCGAGATAATGTGATAATGATATTATAATTTGGTTTAGTTAAAATGAATTAATTTTATCATTGAGTTGTTTATTTGCTTATGACTTAATAAGCTATGATATCTTACTGTATGTGTTTGTTTGCATTGTTTTATAGATTTTGGAGTGAGGTTACGAGCTCGGGGATCATCGTCAAAGTCTATCACACTATCGACTGCCTTCGATATTTTATAAGTTGAATTTTTGAACTTATGGCATGTATAGGCTAGATTATAGTTTTAAATGTTGGAATTTGGCTTTTGTATAATTTAAGCCATGCAAAAATAGCTTAACTTCTATGCTTGAATTCAGTTTTGCTTGATTATGGTTTGTTTCATTTTGGTTATTATGTTATGCGTCACGGTTGAATGATAATTGAGATATGTGTTTTGTGCATTGAAGTAGGTTGGTGATTTTGGATGTGAGCATTTGGTTAATTTGATTATGATATATGGATAGATAAATATGTATGTGAATTCGGTTGATATGCTTAATTAAGGTATTATTATGTGATTTGGTGTTAAAGAATATTTGGTTATAACCAAACATGGTTGGAGCTCATTTTGATGTGTATGTTATATGGTATGATTTGTCTTTATGAATGGTTTATATTATTATCGAATTGTTAAGAAGTAAGTCGGTTTTGGGTTGTATTTTGATAAATGTATAATATAAGTATTTAACATGATTTGGCATATATATATATATATATATATATATGAATATGATGTAATAAGTTTGATATGACATAAATTTTAATAACATATATACTTAAATACTTAGTCAAATATATGGTCTTTGAATTAATAAAATTATGTTCTTTGTTGTATTATTAAATAGGTAATATTAGCATGTTTATATTCGATTATGGTATGTTAAAATGTTAGACAAGTTATGTTATATATATAATTATATATACATATATATATTGAGTTAGATGACTTCTAAAGTGATTGAATAAAGCTGAAAGTGAACAATTGTTAAAGCATATTTGTTAAATATATTTGTACTTGGTTAAATGCCTTGAAAAATGACCAAATGAATAGTAGCTTGTGCATTAGTAAATCATGAAAATTATATGAATTCTTTTTATGTGATGTACAAATGTTCTACTTGATAGTAGATGAATGTCCAGTAGTGTATAGGTCATTCCTTAAATTGTGATTATAAATTGATTGAATTTGTAGTAATGTACAAATGTCGAATATGCTATGGTCAAATTGATATAATTATATGGACTTGGTTTTGTGAGTTCTATTTATGTTTGATTATGCGATTGAAGTGTATTGTAGTTTGTATGTTTTGCACATTCTATAAGTTGCATTAAAGTTATATTCGACAATATGGTAATAATAATTAAATCGGTTATTATTTTTATTAATAATTGATTGGTTTAAAAGTTTGTACAAGTGTATGAATATGATTATTCGAAATTTGTGTCTTTTCTGGTAATACCTCGTAACCCTATTCCGACGACGGATAAGGGTTAGGGGTGATACATTTGCCAAATGTGTTGGCTTGGGATGAATCTATTCATTTTGTATAAGGCCATGGATAATGGTCAATATTCATTATTGATATATATATTCAATTGATGTTATTTTCGTAAATGAGTAAATGTTGTGGATGATCTAGTGCTTATTGGAGTTACCTTTGAGTGTCCTATTATGGTTGTGTTTGATGTTATGTAGGTTTGTGCTAGTAAGGGTGGCAAAGAGGCTTGGTAAATAGCCTTATTTTGGCCACACGGGTAGACACACGGGCATGTGTTTGGGCCGTGTATGACACACGGTCAGCCCCATGGGCGTGTGATCCGGTCATGTGTCCCCTGCACGTTAAATTTTTAAGTCAGTATGCATGGTAGTAAACACACGGGCAGAGACACGGCCGTGTGTTTTAGCCGTGTGAAAGGCACGGCCTAGCATACAAGTGTGTGACTTGGCCGTGTAACCCTTAAGGGTTGCTGATGTCAAAAACAAAATGTCAAGGTTTTTGCACATGGGCTAAGACACAGGCATGTCATGGCCGTGTGAGGGACACGGACATGTGTCAAGTCGTGTGAAAACCCTTGTAAGTTCAAATTGAAAAATAAATCCACAAGGGTAAAGGGGCATGGGCGTGTCCCTAGATGCTTAGGTCGTGTGAGCCACACAGGCCATCAACATGACCATGTTCAAGTTTCACACAGCCGTGTTGCCCTTCCATACGGGCGTGTGCCCTGTTTTAAAGGTCATTTTTGTAAAGTTAGTTAAAGGACCCGGGTTGGTCCCGAACGATTTCCTATTTGTGTTTTGGGCCTCGTAGGCCCACGTTAAGGAGTTTTAGACAAAGATTGAAAAGTTTTAAATTTGATCAAGTCTTGATGACCCGGGAACGTATGAATGCTTGTGTTTAACTTTAGTAATGCCTCGTATTCCATCCCGACGTAGAGTATGAGTGTGGGGTGTTACACTAATCTTGTTTCTTTCTTTTTCTTTGTTAGGGCCGAACTTTTTGTGTTAATCTTGTTTACATTATTTTGTTGAAGGTTTCAATCCGGGTCACTTAGATCTTCATTAACGCCAAAAGGTTTTTGGATCTCCATTTTGAAAGAGTGGAAATGTGAGTAGCAATATCTGAATCTTGATTTGAAAAGTCTAGTCATTTCCTATTCTAGTTGAACCCTTTATGAATTTAGGGGCTATATTATTGTTCATCTTACGTACAGATCTGATATAGATCAGATCAAATCTAAGTCTTAGAAGTTGCGGAATTAAAATAGTGCTTTGGATTTGCGTAAATCAAGTGTGGATCCTAACTATTGTGTTGATGAATAATTGAAAGTATGTTAATATGTTATTTTGGTTTGTGGTAAGTTGTGGTAACTGAATGATCTAAATGATCTAGTAAGCATTGGTCGAATGATATATAACCCTAAAATTAAGTAATTGGATGTGTAAGTGTTATCGTTATCAATTGATTGAATGCATGAAATTACATTACATGTTTCATATTCATTAGCATGACACTGACTATATCCTATATTGATTGCATGTATAACATGCCATTGACATAATTGATTACATGTACGCATGCCACTGATTCTTATCGTACATATCGAATGCATGTTTAAAACATGCCCACTGTTTTCTGATAAATCTAATCACATGTTAAAATCTTGCCTACTGTACTAATTTTGTTACTGTCATTGCATGTCATACTACATTGCATTGGGCTTGGGACATTTATGAAAGGAGGAAGTTCTTGCAATATAACTGCAATTTTGGTGGTTTAACCACATATATTTGGCAGCTTGACTGCAATTACTGGTGGCTTGTCCACATATTTCTGGCAATATATATGCATATCTGGTAGTCCGTCCACATATATTTCTGGCAACTTAACTACAATTACCAGTGGCTTTGTCCAAAATTTGGTGTATTTTTGGATGGATGAGTTCTAGGGAACTCTTAATATGGTGTGTAGCGGAGTTGGATAGGAACTTCTCTGAAAATAATGCATCGACATGCTCATGCATATTAAAAATTGTGAATCTGTACAAATAAAAGAATATTAAGTATAGGTATCCATCAAAACAAATATACAATTATACAATTATGTTCAAAAGAATACAAGTAGTAGAAATATCAATCCTTGGTACAATTTTCATCCAAATAAAGAATTACCTAGGTCACATAGGACTTTTTAGCTTGTAACGTTTTGCGGCTTAGGTTGGTTCAAAATTCGAAAGTAGGCTCAACAAAACGACTAAGCATCGGAGTAGTTTGGCACTTTATATTGTCCCCTATACTTTCCCAAATGTACATATAGCTCACCATATTATATTCACTTCTTTCACCTTCTTTATTTCTCCATTTACTAAGGCATGGTATAGTTTCATGAGTACAATCATCTGAGCTTGTATTTTTTACAAATGTGAGCGTACTTTTTTTTCCAAGTCACTTTGTTTTTATTTCTCTTTTTCTTCTAGATTTTCTCGATTTGGCATTTTTTCTGTTTCTAATTTTTTTTTCTACAAGCTCAAAAATCTTATACTCATTATAGCATACAATTCTTGAGCTTTAATACCAATTGTTGGAAAAAATCTTATTCAAAAACAATTTTCTTACACAGTGAAAAATAAAATTTTTGAAAATCAACCCGATAGCAATAAACCCTAAACTAAAATCGTACCTATATTTTCGGATAGACGGATCCTTGTAGTTCTTAGGTTTCAACCAAACGATATTCTCCGCTATTCTCGTACCACGAATTGCTTTGAATGTAGGCTCAGACAAAACGAATCAAATATAGAAACTAGAAATAGTTTTCTTTTCTTTTGTGGTGAAAACAAAAATTTTCTTCTCAAATAAAAACTGGCAGAATCTTTATTTTGAACAACATATTTAATTCTTAGACAATAAAAATCTCTTTATTTTTGGACAAAATAACAATATCTGAAATTAATAGCTCTATCAGTGCCATCTATTTATAAGGAGAAAAGATAGAACCCTTGTTAAATTGTAGAAGTTTATTTCAACTAGAAAAACAAAATCCTAATTCAACTAGAATGTAGGGGGTGGCAAACCTAGTTAATGGTACTAAGGTTTGTCATCTCCCCTTGTTACATAAGGGGCTTTTGGGCATCTTTCATACCGAGTCAAATTACAAATACTTTTTAGGCTTTTAACCCAATACTTTATAATTTAATTCAGCCCAATATTTATTTTTCTATTTCAAAAAAAAGAAACTTCAATGTATTTCCAATTAAATAATTTTCTCAACCCAATTCTAATTCCATTAAAACCATGACATCTTTACCATAAAAAATTTTATGAGAAAATATATTTAATATTTTCACATTCAACAGTTGTGAGAACGACCCATGGCCACATTTACTTTTCATCAATCATGTAATGCCAATAAGAGGATAACATTTACTCATGCCTTGGACTATGAATTCAACTATTGTAAATGACACTACATACTGCAAAAGTTGTACACCCAACACATTAGCTTTTAGTTTCTTATCTATTCAAAACTAGGCTTTTACTTCCATCAAAGTGTGTGAGTCACGCATTCATAGTCTATAATCTACTCAGAATTTAGGTATGTCACACTATGAACGTCACAAGTAAACAAATTCAGGATCTATTCTTCTTGGGTCCATTTCAATGTATTGCCAGTCCAATCAGTCACGACTATGTCTCTATCTTCTGAGAGTCATCCGCTATGATACCCAAGACAAAACATCTCCCTAATTGTACTTGATAGACAACATAATAGTCTTTCAATTGTCTACTAATATAAGTTGTCTTTCTGTATTACGATTCGTCCACGTAAACATTAGACAACTAGTGAGTAACACTTGCTTCCATTTTGTTTTGCATGCAAAAACAATGAGGACAATTATACAAAATATATTAATGTAATCAATGAATTATCTTATTAATCAATTTGTTCGAAAAAATTACAAGTTTAATTAGACGAATATACTACAATTAGAACACCAAATCCAACACTAAGTTGACATAATTAATGGACAAGAATGTTTGGAAAACATTTTGCACTTAGTAATAAAGTTTTGAGCTCATAATATTATATAATGACATGTAATTATAGAATAATTAGTATATATATGTAGTCTAAGTGAGAAATTATTGAAAAATATGAACATCACATATATAATAAGAATAATTACTGGTTATGATTTCATATCATAAGAGGTTAGCATAAATTAAAAGTGATCTAATTTAGTTAAAGCTTATTGGAGTTTAATTATTAAATAAAGTATTAGTCAAATATGTGTAGATACTCTAATAACTAATTTCTAATTAATGATGGGCTGATTAGAAATTAAAGTTAATATGCAAAAGTTATATATTAAAGTTATATAACTTTTCTAATATCTCATATTTAGAAAAGAAAGAATCATTTTTTCTAAAATACTTGTGTTAATTTAAAATATCAAAACCACCAAATTTTAATATCTCAATATATCAAAGGGTTCAAATACGCTTCCCCATCTATTCTGTTATTAATTTATTCTTATGTAACAAATTTATTAAGTTTTTGTATAAGATCTACGACTCTAACAACCAAAGCCACTAAAGTGATAAAAGGAAAGTGCTAAACTTCTCTTTCAAAGGCTTCCCTGCAAAGAAGCTGACTTTTATTCTCTTGATTGCTACATCACAACCTTTCTAATTTGCCTTTGATAAACTGTCCATATGTTCCAAAGCCTTTTTCTCGGATCTCCTCTACGTCATCCTCGTTTGTAACAAATTCAACCTCCCACTAACTCTCTCTCTCTCTCTCTCTCTCTCTCTCTCTCTCTCTCTCTTTATATCTTACAAATAATCATTTCTAGATCACCAACTCGAAAGCAGTACCGATTAACATGAAATTTTTTCAAAAGTTATTTCACCAGATTTTTTTCAGACTTTAAAAACAATTGCCAGTAAACATAATCAAGCATAAACTGAGTTAAAACAATTGAAAATAGAAAAACAAGAGAAAATGATTAACTTTCGAGCAAGAAGTCGATAAGCTCGTTTGATATATCAGCAGACGAAGCATCTTGAGTGACGTCGAGTACTGAATAAAGGTTCTGCTCACCGTTGATTCCAGTCGGTGGTGTGAACAGTAATTATGGCGGTGGAATCCAATGATTGTGGCGTTCGCGTTAGTGGTGCCAGTTGCGGGGGAAGAGTTTTTACCGTAGGCGATGAAGGAGGGGGGAAAGCCGTGGATGGGAAACTATACTTCTAAGTGTTGGGTTTTTGATCACACAAAAAACAAAACAAAAGAACTAAAAATTTGTGTTGAAAGATGAAAAACAAGAGCAAAACAGATGTTGAAGGAGAAACTTAAGTTGACTTCTCTCATTCATCAATATTGTTTAAAGAAAAATGCACATATATTAAACTATTACATTAAAAGAGTAATAAATTTTCTGCAAAGTAACTTGCACAAAAACAACTCAATAGTAACCTGCTCCTGTCTAAAGCTGCTTAGGTTAACTAACTTTATCCAGGCAGAAAAGTTGTCAGATTAGATACAGGTCGTCTGTTACACAAAAAATGCTTCATCCGGATAACATATGGTACTTTTGCATGTTGCTGTATTTTATCCGGGTAACGTATGTATGCTGTTTGTTGCCACCTTTTAACACTCCTCATTGGCTACAAAATAGCAAACTCCAATTTCCTTCCTTAAACACTCGAACCTTGTAGCAACTAATGGCTTGGTCAAAATATCAGCAAGCTGATCCCTCAAACAACAATGGACCAGGCTGATTTCCTTAGTTAATTCTGCTTCCCTCACAAAGTGATATCTGATCTTGAAATGCTTCGTTTTGCCATAGAACACAGGGTTCTTGGCTATTGCAACAGCTAACTGATTGTCTACCTTAATCTCTGTTACTTCTACTTGACTAGCATTCAAATCATCCAACAGCTTTCTAAGCCAAATTGCTTGATTAACAGCAGTAGCAGCTGCAATATACTCAGCCTCTACAATGGATTGAGCTACTGTCTGTTGTTTCTTTGAACTCCAGCTGAAAACTCCTAAACCTAGAGTGAAGAAGTATCCTGATGTGCTCTTCATATCATCAACTGAGCCAGCCCAATCACTGTCTGAATAACCAACCAGCTTCAATTCTTCAACTTTCTCAAACATCACACCATAGCCTAAGGTTTCTTTGGCATACCTTAAGACTCTTTTAGCAACCTTGAAATGAGTTGTGTTGCAGTAATGTATGAACCTTAAGAGAAAGCTAACAGCATACATAATATTTGGCCTTGTTGCTGTTAAATAGAGATGCATCCAACCAAACTCCTATACCTCTTTTCATCCACTCGATCATGCTCACTGATGCTTGACAGTTTCTCTCCTAGTGCAACAGGAGTGCTAGTAGGCTTGCACTTTGACATGCTGAATTTTCTTAGAACTTTCAGTGCAAATGCTTGCTGGCTTATGAAAATGCCATGCTCATTCTGATTCACTTCCATACCAAGGAAGTAGGTCATCAAACCAAGATCAGTCATCTCGAACACATCTTGCATCTACTTCTTAAAATCCTCAATCAGCTCACTTTTGCAGCTAGTAACTAACAAGTCATCTACATAAAGTGAGACTATCAATAAGGTTTCTTTCTCAGCCTTCTTCACATAGAGTGTAGGCTCACTAATGCTCTTCTCGAATCCCAGCCTTGATAGGTATGCATCAATCCTATCATACTAGGCCCTTGGAACCTGTTTTAGACCATACAAAGCCTTCTTGAGCTTGTAGACTTTGTGTTCTTCACCAGCAACCTTAAATCCATCAGGTTGTTCTATTAAGATTTCTTCCTTAAGAAATCCATTCAGAAATGCTGATTTGACATCCAATTGAAGGACTTTCTATTGCTTCATTGCTTCTGAGCAGCCAAGGCAAATAATAGCCTTATGGTATCTAACCTTGTAACAGGTGTAAAGGTTTCAAAGAAATCAACCTCTTGCTGCTGACTGTAGCCCTTCACAACTAGCCTAGCCTTATGCTTGTTCAGTGACCTATTTGCATTGTTATTGGTCCTGAATACCCATTTGACACCAATAACCTTTCTATTTGCTGGCCTATCGACCAACTCCCAAGTATCATTCTTATGGATCATTTTCAATTCAGCTTTCATAGCTTCTTGCTAACAGCTCTCTCTTGTTGCTTCATCATAGCAGGAAGGCTCAACCATGGTTACAACACACCTTTCATAGATGTCTACTAGTGTCCTAGTGCCTCTAACAGGTACATCATCATAATCACCTTCAGCTTCAGCTTCAATCTCAGCATGGTGCAAGTCAAGATCATTTTGGTCCTCCTCAAGCAAACTTGCATTAGTTCTATCCCATTTCCAGTAGCTTACTTCATTAAACTTCACATCCCTGCTTACTACAATCTTTTTGGCCAATGGATCAAAGACCCTATATCCCTTATTCACATTGCTATAGCCAACAAACACTCTTGGCATGGACCTCTTCTCGAGCTTGGTTCTTTTTTTAGTTGGCACCAATATATAGCACAAGCAACCAAACACTTTCAAGTGTGAAACAATTAGTTTTTGTCCAAACCAGGCTTCAAAGGGTGTTTTACCCTTAATTGCATTAGTTGGCAGCCTATTCAGCAAGTAGACAGATGTGTTTACAGCCTCAGCCCAAAATTTTTTAGGCATATTGGCCTCAAACAGAAGGCACCTGGCCATATCGAGGACTGTCCTATTCTTCCTCTCACAGACACCATTTTGCTGTGGTGTGTAAATGGTTGTCAATTGGTGTTGAATCCCACCTTCATCACAAATCTTTTGAAACCTCTAAGACACATACTCAGCTCTATTATCTGACCTAATGCACTTCAGCTTACAACTGGCTTGGTTCTCAGCCAATGCCTTGAATTTGCAAAAGAAATCAGCCACATCTGACTTTTGTTTCAAGAAACTCACCCAACAAAATCTGGTGCAATCATCAATGAATAGTGCAAAGTACCTACTTCCATTCAAAGAGGTGGTCTTCATAGGTCCACAGATGTCTGTATAAACCAGTTGAAG
Source organism: Gossypium arboreum (assembly GCF_025698485.1). Taxonomy (NCBI): domain Eukaryota; kingdom Viridiplantae; phylum Streptophyta; class Magnoliopsida; order Malvales; family Malvaceae; genus Gossypium; species Gossypium arboreum. The sequence goes on from NC_069081.1 coordinate 9,527,386, forward strand.
CCTTTCTTGAGCTCTCCAAGCTTTGTTGATAGGAAAAGGTAGTCTGGTCTGCTTGCCAAGTTGACAAACCTCACATACACCATTCTTGAGCTCAATCCTGGACATGTCTTCAACTAAGCTCATTTTGTGTAGCAAGCTTAGTGACTTGTAGTTCACATGCCCTATTCTCTTGTGCCACAAACATGATTCATCAGCTAGAGCAGTATGTGCCTTAGCTTGTAGCTAACTCACATCTAAAATGAAGATTCTATCATACATAGCTACTGTCACTAGCTCCTGACCAAAAGAGTCATTGATCATACATATTTTTCCTTCAAAAATAAGGGAGTAACCTTCTCCAGCAACTGACCAACACTAAGCAAATTTTGGTCAATGTCAGGTACATAAAGAACATCAGTAATAGTCTTGTTACCTGACTGAGTACAAATCATAGCCTTGCCCTTGCCTTTTGCCTCTAAAAGCTCACCATTACCGATTTTGACTTTGGACACAAAACTGGTGTCTAGCTCCCTGAACAAACTTTTGTCTGAAGCCATATGATAAGTACATCCACTGTCAATCAGCCAATTTTTACTGATCTTGCTCAAGTTTGCAAAATAAGAGGCGGTGAAGACATGTTCTTCTTGTGCTTCAACATCCTCAACAGCCTGAGCTTGGTTCTAGTGTTGTGGTTGTGCTCTTACTTTGTTCTTGCAAACTTTCTCAATGTGGCCAAGTTGCTTGCAGCCTCTACACTGAATGTCAGGCCTGTACCAGCAGTATTTTTCAAGGTGAGTAGTCCTTTTGCAATGAACACAAGGTGGAAACTTCTTTTTGGCAGCATCTTTCTTGCCTTTCTCTTTCTTTTCTAGCCAAGGCTTCTTGCCTTTGTAACTTGAGCTTAAGCTTGAGCTTTCTCTACTTCTGGCCTGAAAAACTCCCTCAGAGTGCTCCTCCATTCTGTTTGCTCTTCTTTGCTCTTGTGCATAGAGAGCATTTATCAACTCTATCAAAGGAATGGCTGATAGGTCCCTCGAGTCTTCCAAAGAAGAAATTTTTGATTCATACTTCTTTGGTAAGGTTTTTATGACTTTCTCAACCACCCTTTGGTCACTAAACTCATCTCCAAGTAGTCTTATGTTGTTGAATGTGGCCATAATCCTATCAACATACTGTTTGATGGTCTCTGAGTCCTTCATTCTCAGATTCTCAAAGTCCCTTCTCAAGTTAATCAGTTGTTGCTGCCTGGTCTTGTCTGACCCTTGAAACTCCTCCTTGAGTTTGTCCTAGGCATGCTTTGGAGTGTCACAAGCCATTATCCTTGTAAAGATGACATCTGAAACTCCACTCTGAAGGCACGAGATAGCCTTGTACTTCTTGGCAGTGTCCTCACTATGCTGCCTGATTTGAGCTATGGTCGGATTAGCTCTCAAGGGATGTGGCTCTGTGTCATTTAGAACAACATTCCACAGGTCATGTGCCTACAGATATGTCTTCATTTTCACAACCCAAATATTGTAGTTTTCACCAGTAAAAACAGGTAGTGGTGGTGGTGGTGAAAAACTCATCTTTGCAGCAACCAAACAAGCCAACAAAAAACAGCTCCTACTTCTTTTCTTTCCAACACTAGCCACTCACAAACAAAACACAACCAAGGCCCTCAAAGACAACAGGCTCTTGATACCATTTGTTGGGTTTTTGATCACACAAAAAACAAAACAAAAGAACTAAAAATTTGTGTTGAAAGATGAAAAACAGGAGCAAAACAGATGTTGAAGGAGAAACTTAAGCTGACTTCTCTCACTCATCAATATTGTTTAAAGAAAAATGTACATATATTAAACTATTACATTGAAAGAGCAATTAATTTTCTGAAAAGTAACTTGCACAAAAATAGCTCAATAGTAACCTGCTGCTGTCTAAAGCTGCTTAGGTTGACTAACTTTATCCAGGCAGAAAAGTTGTCAGATTAGATACAGGTCGCCTGTTACACAAAAAATACTTCATCCGGATAACATATGGTACTTTTGCATGTTGTTGTATTTCATCCGGGTAACGTATGTATGCTGTTTGTTGCCACCTTTTAACACTAAGGTCCTAATCAGGATTACATTAATTGAATTAATCAAATTTTTTATTTGTTAATCGTTAATCGAATTAAAATTTATTTAAAATAAATTAATCAAATTGAAATATTTTGAATTATTTTGTCGATAATTAAAATTTATATGTTTTTATTTTTGTTTGTTAGAACAAGTATAAAACATATTTAAAAAATTGATAAGATTTATTTGACTGAATTAACCGAATTAAAACTACATATAATTTGTATTATTAATTATTAAGTTCAATTAATTTGATTAATTGCTTGATTTCAAATTAAATTAATCGATAACCGAACTTCTAAAAAATTATTAACTGACCTTCGATCAAACTAAATCGATTAACTGACCAATTAACTGGATTAGATCAAGTCGATCAATTAATTTAATTTTAACTAAAATTTAAACATCCATGAGTCTTTAATCAATAAATCAGTTTGTTTTGACATGGCAAATTTTTGTTTGCTTCAGTTGCCACTTGCCTTTTGAATGGACATGGCAAAAAAGAGAAAAAAAAATGGAAAGTAATGCCTTAGTTGTATAAATGGTCTATGCTTTCGACAAGCCTCTTTATTCTCTTTCTCAAGACGCCCCAAGAGGAGAGCAGGACTTGGTTTTTATTTTGGATCCTCGGCAAGTCGGTGATGCCAAGTGGTGTTAATAGGTAGACGGCAGCCTAGGGTGATCACGGTGGTGCAAGTCGGCTACGCAAGTGGTGCATAAAAAAATTTGTAATTTTCTTTTGAAAATATTAATTCCTAAAATTAAATTAGAAATAATAATAACAACTATACGTAAGCATGAAAATGTCATTAGCACTTTGCAATATTTATATTTTGGTAAATTATACGGTTTTGTTTCCATCACAATTAATTAAAAATGTTATAATTTTAATTTTTATTTATTTTATTAAATTATTTAAAAGTTTTTATTTAAGGTTTTTTTAAATTTTTATCGGTAAATTTCATACAATGATTCGATAATTGATACAATGGATCAAGATTCATCGAGAGAACATATCTTAGATCCAATTCGATATGATCGTCAATATCAAAGATTAAAGAAAAATAATTACAAATGTCAATTAAATTATAACATTTTAAAGAGTCATTTTACTATTATATTAATTCATAATTTTATAATTTTTAAAAATAATTAGAAAGCAATTTTACAGGTGGGTGCTGAAGACGAATGCGTACCCCTTGGATCGTGGCAACAACAAATTATAATGATTAAGCTAGCCACATTATCACAATAATTATCAGTAATTATCAAGACAACGGCCTTAATTGATTTATTTTTTCATTATGGACGGTATTGAATGTGCTCTTCTTTTGAAGATTTAAAAAAAATTAAAAAGTTTTTATGGTAAAAATATGCTATTGGTTCTCTATTTCTATATTTAAAAGTTAAAAACTAAGTTCTATTATTTTTATCTAAAAACATAATTCAATTATTGATATTTTTATTTTGTCCTCAAAATTTATTAGCTTGCTATATTGATTAAGCTGCTCAGGTTGCTTAAGCATGTAAAATTGACAATTTCTTTTTAATATTATCAATTGTAATTGATTAGGCTATAATTTTAAACTAAAAAAGGTTTAATTTTAATTTTAATGTATTAACTTTATAAGTAGAAAAATTAAATCTCAAATTATTTACAAAATAGAAACATTAACCGCATATTTTGATTACTTCTTAAACTCTTAAGCCTTTCATTTAATCTTAAATAAAATCATTTTTAAGACCTTTAGATATTTTTATTTACCTTATTAAAATCTTCATTTATCTGCATTGTGATTTAACTGACAATGTGTAGAAATGTATTAAATATTAATTGGATATTGGGAAATTGACCATGTCAAAATTTTTTGAAGAGTATGGTGTTTTAGGTTTAAATTTTATCTTGCACGTATTTTTAAAATATTATATATATAGAAAATAAAATACTTTCATGGTAATATTTTTACTTTGTAAAAAACAAATGCTGATAGTTTTTAAATTTATTTATACTATATAATAAACATTTGATTAAGTTGGTGTCATGACTCAATCGACCACTAATTCAATTGTGTAATGATAAAAATATTTTTACTTTACAAAGTAACTTATATTATTTTAATAGTATTTTGTCACTTTAAATTTTTTATATATAAAAATAAGAAAAATATTCCTATATAATTGGATTTGAATCCATGTTTATAATTTTTACATTTATAATTTATTATTCAATCAAAATCTTATTTGTTCTTTGTATCAAATTTTAATAAATATAATTATTATATAATTTTATTTTTTATTCATTGTGGGTGATCCAACAATAAATAGTATAAATAATTGTAAGCGTAGATAGCAACTGTAGATTTGGTTGACCCAATGTGGAGAAGGAAGCTTTTAAAGCCCACTTTCCAATGGGCCCCAAAATCATGTGACTGACACACATTGGGTTGCCTTGTCCCTTCAAATTAAATTTCTTGGATTTTAGTTAAGTTCATTAAATAATTAAATTTGTTGTGTCTTTAAAATTTGCTTGAGGTCTTGAATTTGATTCTCATATTTTGGGATTTTCTGATTTAATTTTTAATTTTGTGTTATGCCCAATTTGAGTCTTTGGGCTTTTTTTTTTTTTTTAATTTTGTTAATTTATTAATAAGAATTAGTTTATTAGTTGGGTGGTAAGGTGTTTATTAATTTACTCTTTGGTCTTATTTAGGTCCCTTTGCAAGCAAATTGGAATTATTTTTGCTAATTGGTGATATCGCCTAGGTGGAGGAAGTTGGATGGGATTGAAATTCTAGGGGAGTTTCTTTAGGGATGATATCTGATTCAGTGGGTAGGTTTTATTTGATTTTAGATTTTTTTTAAATTTCCTAAAATTCTGCTATCTGCTCCCATTGTTTTCCCAAACTTCTTTCACGTTATTTTCTTCTTCGTTCTCCTTCTTGTGTCGTTTTCATTTTCTTTTCTTGTCTCTTGTTCTTGTGATTTTATTTTTGCGTTCTATCATCGCTGTTGTTCTGCATTTTGTCATGCCGTTAGTCTATCGAACGATTTTGGGTAAGTGTTCTTTACTGTGTTGTTATAAAAGATTTTGGGGTTTTGATTTGGGATTTTTCTTTGTGATGGGTTTCTATTAATGGTGAAATCTTTCGTTCTAGGAGAGGAACGTATGGTGTTAGACGAACCTCCAGCGAATTAAGTCTTCTAGTCAGTTTGGGCTGCTCGCTGCTGTTATTCATATGGTAAGTATGCGTATATGGAATTTGGGATTGTTTTCCCTGCATATTTATGAGTGGCGTACTGCCATGTACTAATGTGATTGGACGGATGAACTCTTGTAGTTTTAATTAGTGTGGTTGGTTGAATGGAGATGGTGCGTAGAGGATAGATGTAGGATGTGGTATGAGATGATATATTATAAGATATGTTCTAACATAAAATTTGATATGATATGTATAAGATATGTTCTGAAATGTAATCTGATATGCTATGATACGTTCTGGTATATATATTTATATTGTTTTGTTTGTGTGGGACATACCACACACTGGGTGTACAGTTCACGTGTTTGTTTGTTTCATTTCAGGTGATCTTCAGACTTAGCATTGGACAGCGATACAGGACCTCGGTTTCCACGCTTTTGGTTTAGTACGTTCCGGACTGATATTTTTTATGGACTTTTACAGACTTTTGTAACGTTTTAATTTTGTTTGGGATTTCAAATTTTATTTTGGTGTTTGGTTCTGCAAAAATTATGGTTTTTAATCAGTATTTAAAACAAGACGACAAAAAATAAACTAGGGATAAATAAGACCAAGTTGCTAAAAGGGTTTCGAAGCCAAATTTTGTTGAAATTCGCTAGAATGTTTTGTTTCGTAAAGAATTAAGTAAGTTGGATCTGTTTTAGTAAAAGCTATTAAATAGGGGTTTTACCTCAAAATACTCACGGGTTTTTGAAAATCGATACGTTTTCTATAAGATATATGAAATTGGATTTTCTTAAAGTTGGAAGAGGTTTTCACCAAAACTTAAGCATTAGCGTTTTCAGTAATGATGTAACCTCCACAATCTGAACGTAATGTCTAGGTCAGATTTAGGGTGTTACACTTTAACGACATATTATTATGAAAGCAACTTAATTATTGCTTGTCCAATGATTTTGTTAAAAGTTGTTACCCTCTTAGAATGCATTTAATCTCTTTGGAATAGAAACATTAATTGCATATTTTGATCACTTTTTAAATTCTTAAGCTTTTCATTTAGTCTTAAATAAAATTAGTTTTTAAGACCTTTATATATTTTTATTTACCCTATTAAAATTCTCATTTATCCGCATTGTGATTTAACTGAAAATCTGTAGAAATGTATTAAATATTAATCGGATATTGGCAAATTGGCCATGTGAAAATTTTTTGAAAAATGTTTATATTAAAATAAATAAAATTTTAGTTGAAAAGATAAATTTGAGACATTGAATAGCATAGTGTTTTAGGTTTAAATTCTATGTTGCATGTATTTTTTTTCTAAATTATATATATAATAAAACACTTTCATAGTAATATTTACTTTGTAAAAAAAGAGTGTCAATAATTTTTAAATTTATTTATATTATATAATAAACATTTGATTAAATTAGTGTCATGACTCAATCGACCACTAATTAATTGTATAATAACAGAATATTCTTACTTTACAAAGTAACTTATATTATTTTGATGGTATTTTGTCACTCTAAATCTTTTATATACAAAAATATAAAAATATTCCTATATAATTGGATTTGAATCCATGTTTATAATTCTGATCCTTTAAACTTTATTATTCAATCAAAACCTCATTTTTATTTTTATCAAATTTTAATAAATATAATTATTAAATAATTCTTTTCTTTTATCTATAATTGTAGGCGTAGATAGCAACTGCAGATTTGGTTGACCCAAGGCGAGGATGGAAGCTTTTAAAGCCCACTGTCCAATGGGCCCCAAAATCATGTGCGCAATCTTTATTTATATCACAGTGACAATCATATGTGGAAGGCCGGTGCTTGATATATTAATATTTGAACAGACAAGGCGACTGGGGTTGGTTAGAGATATAAGGGATTGTCGGCCACGTATCTACTGATACCACAGCAGTCTTTTGTTTTCTTTTAGACGATCGAGCCACGATTTCAAATAAAATATTCTATTATTATATTTCCTATTAATCGAATATGATTTTAACCACTGACTATGCATCTACGAAGCACTTCAGTTTTTCTTCAACTGCAATCATGTCTTGGTGCAAACATTTCAAACCCCAACACCAAACTATATATTATACATGACAATAATTGAAACTGAAACTAATTCACAGCGGTTGCTTCATGCTTGTCGGTATTCTATTAGTATTGCTATATATAACATCAATCTTCCTTTCTATCACATCAATACTATCCTATAATTACCTTATACCATAATAAGTGTCATTATACGAGTACATCATTAAAGATTTCATTTTTAGGGATCATTCCTCTCCTCTCCTCTCTCCATTAGTGGTGAATTTAAGGAGCTGTTATAGATACCGACTCTTAAAATGTAAAATTATTATTTATGTATTTAATTTTTTTTAAATATTTAAAATTAGTAAAGATAAAATTATATTTTTGTCTTCTTAAAATTATAAAATTTCAATTAAATCTTTTAAAATTTATAAAGATATAGACTACAAAAAATTAAAATTTTATTCGGCCCTCTTAAAAGATTGTTCTGGCTTCATCTTTACTCTCCATCTTTCTTATTTCCATTTTCCTAAAAAAACTCATCAACTAAATAAGTTCCAGGTCCCAACTTCTTTGCTAAACTCTACCAACATATATTTTTGACTCTCCGCTTACTCTAAACAAAATGAATCGATCAATACGATTACCAACCAAACTTTGCATCAATAATTAATGCATAATCGCCAATTATTAATTGGCACCCTTGCCAACTAAAAGAACTTGTCAAACATAATTGAAAGCTATTAAGGAACCAAAATTTTTTGTTTTCAGCCCTCGCCATTTTGTGGGTGGGAACCCTTGCCATTTTGGTTTAAGCAAGGGTTGAAAAGAGTAAGTTCCCTAGCATCCATCATCACACACGTAGTATACTGGGTGCTGTATCATAGTAGGGCCAACTTTCAAATAAACAAAAGCATATAAATTTAGAGTAAATGAATTTAAAACATATTTTAATTAGTATAATAATAAATAATGATAATTAATAACTACTATATTATGCTACTATTTTAGTATGTCATATAGTATTATATAATGTTATAATGTTTAACTATCAATGCATATATATAAACTATTAATATATTATATATGATATGATATAATATTATATAATATACTAGGAGAGCTAACTTTCAAATATACAAAAGAGTATTAGAGTGTTTTCAACCATTATAATAAGCAATAATATATAATGATAATTAATATATTATATATAACTATTATAGTATGTGATATAGTATTATATAGAGTAATAATATATTTTAAAACCATTAATACATACATATATATAACTATTAATTGGTCCAAAATTAAAACCTAATTTACCAATCGATTTGACTGAATTGACTTGATTGGGTCGATTAAATCGGTTTTAGTCCGCTAACTGTAATAGATGATACACTATTACATAATATGATAATACTATATATATATATATATATATATATTTGTTAAACAATTTAATTTTTTACATAAAAGAAATAGTTATAAAATTTTTAATTTACATCAAATTTGACATGCATGATTTATATGTGACAGTTGAATAATTAAAATATTAATCGTACAAAGAGATACGAAAGAGTATAGTGTAAGTGGATCCTCCCATAGTATATAACTATTACTAGAATTGTTAATACACACACATGTGTATGTATATATATATATATATATAACCAGGTAAACTATATAAATAGTCAACTAATTATTAGCGTGTTTATATTTTAGTCACTTAAGTTTAAAATTACTATTTTAATCACTAACGTTATCGTAATTTAATATTTCAGTCACTCATTCATTAAATCAGTAACAGAATGTTGACATGGCCATTTCTTCATTGGCATAATAACAAAGTTAGCCTTCTATCAATTTGGTCCTAATTAAAAAAATTCAACAAATTTAACCCTCAACTTAACACAATATGTCAATTTAGTCTTGATTAATCTTAAAATTTTAAAATGAAAATGAAAAACCTTTAAAAAATACAAAAATTTAAAGTTCATTTTGATAAAAATTACAAATAAAATTATAAATAAATGAACACCCATTTTTTTTCTTTTTTCTAACATGAAATTTATTTATTAAAATAATAATTTTGTAAATATTTTTTTTGAAAAGCCCACAAACACGATTAGCCTTTTTTCTCTTTTTTTTAGTTTTATTTTATAAATAATAAATTATTTATTATATGTATGGCCATGTTCTTTAGTCCTCGTCAAATTTGTTGAGTGTTGGTCAGAATAGCCGGTTTTGAAAATCGAACAGTGGTTTTGGGACCACAAATCCGAGTCCGAAAGGAAAATTATTTTAATATTATTATTGCATGGTCTGCATTATGATAGAAATGTCGTATAAAAATTTCATTAAGAAAATTTTACCGATTGCATGTCTAATTAGATGGAAAGGACCAAATTGCATAAAATGCAAAAGTTGAGTTCTAGTAGCTATGGGTATCAAATAGCTATAGAATTCAAAATTTAAGTTCCTTATATAGAAAATAAACCATTTAGAGGATTTTGTAGATAAGTATGCTTAGTCATCAGTAGAAAATTAAATAAAGAAAAGGACTAAATTGAAAAGATGAAATAATAAAAGATGATATTTTAATTAAATAGAAATATCATCATTTTATATCATCTTTCTCCAAATTAAAAGACATGGAAACCCTAGCTATGGTGTTGAGTTCTAGCAAGACTTATTTGGCTTAATTAGATCCAGATAGACCAAATACAGAGTTAAACCGAGGAAAACAGAAAGTAGTGGATTAGTAACTTTTGTGTGTACGAACATTGTCGAGGTAAGTTCGTGTAGCTAAATTATATTTATATTTTGAATTGAATGTTGTGTATGTGAACTAAATTGTGTAATTGACATGTATGAAAATTAAACACACATCCAAATATAACTGACAAGCATTAAGTCCCGTTTGAATAAATGAAATACGATGGATACGGGGTTCCCGATTGGTTGTGATCTTGCATGTGTTGCGGACACACCATAGCTCAAAAGAGCGTCCTATTATTAGCTCTCATGAGCTTCCCGATATATGGTTCTTGCGAGCTTCCCGTTAATAGCTCTTTGGAGCATCTCGATTTGGTTGTGATCTTACATATGTTGTGGACACCCTGTAGCTCTTATGAGTATCTCGATAAATGGCTCTTCACGAGCTTCCCGATTAAAGGCTTTTTGTGAACTTCCCTATTAAATGCTCTTTGTGAGCTTCCCGTTAAAGGTTCTCCGGAGCTTCCCAATATTGGCTCATTTGAACCTTCACAATATTAGCTCTTATGAGTTTCCCGTTACATAGCTCACATGAGCTTCCAATTATATGGCTCGAAAGAGCTTCTCGTTTATGTGCTCGTATAAGCATTCCTGAATATAAATTGACGGATTATATATTTTTACAGTTTGTGTGTACTACCCGGGTATCTATCGATATTTTAAATGATTCAACGGGCAAAATCCTGATATGAGATAATAAATGAATTAAAAGTGAAACATTATCTGTATATACACGAAATACATGGAAACTTGATATTGATGAGCTCATACATGATTATTGATATTCAGGTGAAATAAATGACTAACTTGTTTGATGAAGTTGTGTGTTTAGGTTATTAGCCAAATTGCTTGGACGCATTTTGAATGTTTATTTTAATAAAAATGAATGGTAAGTTAATTTTCCATTATACGAACTTACTAAGCATTAAATGCTTACTTTTTTTATTTCCTCTGTTTTATAACACTCGAAAGCTCGTAAAGGTTGGAAGTCGGTCAGAGTCGCATCACACTATCCCTCGGACTTTTCAGTATATTTAGCAAACTAATGTTGGTTATAATGGCATGTATAGGCTAAATATGACCAATGATGGCAATGTAAATGTTTGGTTGTAACTAGCCATTCGAATAGCTTGTGAAAGACATATTTTGATATGTTTATATATGGTTTATTTGTGTTTGATGAGTCTTTGAATTGGTTAAATGATGGAAATCATATAGGCTCATTATTAATTGGTTTGAGTTAGTATAATTGTTAAGATATGCATGAATGTGAATTTGGTCAATTAGGCAAAATTGAATACTTGGACATATGGATAATATGTATTAAACTTGATTTTGGCTTGGTTTGAATGATTGGTATTGCCTTGTGAATGTGTTAAAGTGTTGGTGTAGGTGGAAGACAAATTGGGTGAGAAAAGTGGCCTGTTTTTGTCCACACGGGTGTGCACACGGCCTAGCACATGGGCGTGTGATCTGGCAGTGTGTCCCCTGCATCTTAAAAATTGAGAAAAAAAATGCTCAAAATTATCCACACTGCCTAACACAAGAGTGTGTGCCTTGGCCATGTAACCCAAGTTAGTGAGTTACACGGGCATGGACATAGGCTGGGACACGACAGTATGCCCTATTTCGAATGCCTACACGGCTTGAGGCATGAATGTGTCTCTTGGCCATGTAAACCACGTGGCCTAGCCACACGGGCGTTTGGCCCTTGCACCTAGTAAAAATTTGAAGTTTTGCGAAAATTTTTCTGAGTTTTCGATTTAGTCCCGACTTGATTCTAATGCATATTTTGGGCCTTGAGGGCTGTTATAAGGGACGATATGATTTATTATTATTAGTTTATGATGTGAATGTGTAATGATATGAAATTGTCTATATTTAATTATGTAAATCTCAGTAACGCTCCGTAACTCTATTTTAGCGACGGATAAAGGTTAAGGGTGTTATATGGGCACCGCCTTTGCCCATAACCACTGGCACCATTAACTCTTACACCAAACTCCTTGATTTTTACATCCTTGGTCATCGTGTCATTAAACTAGGAATTGATTTTTTTTATCATACCTTTTATATTTCAAATTTGATTGAATTAACAAACGATGATTTTTATAATACAATATAATTTAAAAATGAAACACAATATTAAAGCTTTGACATAATCTCCTTATCATATTAGAAAAACATAAACTTCATACAATAACAGAGCCAAATTTTTCGATACAAGATAATACATTTCAAAGATAAATCCTAATTCCCTAAACCTTAATTACATAAACCCATAATCCTATGCGCCTCCATCATTCTTTGGTTTAATCTCCTTACAATCATTGGAATGGAGTCGATACATACAATCCTTCGAAAACCCATTTATATCAAAATTCCTCATCCATAGAAAATAAGGTGAATTTGAATTTTTCACGTAGATATGATTACCCGTAATCAGCTAGGAAGTTCTCTTTGCACCATATTTTACGACGCCCTTCACAAATTCTTTGGTTAAGATCTCTTATCATTTTTTTTTCTATTTTTCTTGTTGGAAGATAACATCAACCACAATCTATCCAACCTAACTTTATGTTCTACGTATATAAATATTTCTCTAAGAAAATGATATTTCTGAATTTCCCACCTAAGACCAATATAACATGACTAAATTAACTCCTACATATTAAGGTTCACAACAATTATGTGGGAAACAACGTAGTCGTTGTTCAAGTTCATCCTATAATTCTTAATTTTTCTACCAAAGTGTCAACAACTTCTCATTGTTGTTCAATTCTTACCTTTTTCACAGTTCAAATAACCCTAGTCATTTTCCTCTACACAATAAAGCATTATCTTTATTACAATATATATCCTAACCCTAAACCATCTAACCATTTCAAACTAATCATATTTCATAAATTCTAAACCCTATTATCTCATGTCACAAAAAATTCACATAATATAATTTTATTCTATTTGTAAACCATAAAAACTGTAATATAATTACACTATAAAGTTTCCTTACCTTTTTTTTTTCTCGGAGCTTGCCTCTCCTAACATCGATCCTGAGAAAAAAAATTACTTCCACCAATTAATACAATGATAGCCCACTAAATATGTATAACATTTGCAATTTTTATATTAGTTAGATATATTTATTTTTTCTATACTATTGGAGAAAAAAATCCAAATTAACATTTATAATTTTCTATATTTTTACTTTAATAATTCCATTTTGTTGAAAAAAAAAGTAAACATTTACTATGGATATATCATTTACAATTTCCTATATTTTCTATGTAATTTTTTACTAAAAAATTTAAAACATTTATAATTTAAATTTATGCATAATAATAAACTAATTTTTACCAAATAATTAATGGCTGGTTTTTACATTTGGAATATTAACCTTTTTCTCTAAGCTAAATTATCTTCTAACAAATTTAATAACTCTCTTAACAAATAGATTTTTTTTCAACTCTATTAACCTTTTTTTTTTTATTCTCTTTACTTTCAGCTTATTTTTTTACTACCCACAACTATCATTTTTTTTTTCACTTCGAAGCAATTTCTTTTAAAAAAACTGGGGTTTTTAAACACCTCTATGTATAGTCATGTCAAGGAGAAGAGGTTTTTGTTGCCTAGGAAGCCTAAATTGGTAGCCGCCATTTTGATTTAGGCTTCCTAGGTAACATAAAATCCCTGTTGCAACACCTGCACCGACATGATAAACTATTGGAAACCCAAATTAGTGTGTTGGTTGTCGATTTGGGGTTTTGAGGTGCTTTATTCATATTCGACTCACTAGATACATCAATTTCAACCAAAGTTATTAGTTACCATGCCGATTTGGGGGTTCCATGCATCTCTCATATTATTTTGGTAAAAAAACCTATATTATACCAATAAATAATCTATTTTTGTATTATTTCAGAAAAAGTCTAATTATATAGAAAATTTATGTAAAATAAAATGAAACTTTAATTGAAATAGTAAAGTTGAAAGTTTAAAAACTATAATGTCTTAAGTTCAAATGTCAGAATACGTAAGTTTTATTAATTTTATATAAAATAAAAAAACAATTCCATAATAAAATAATTTAATTGATAAAAATATCTTTTAATCAATTCTCAAATAAATTGATATTCAATTCGCTGAACGCATATATTGCGTGTGTTAGTTGAATTCACTTGACCCACCCTAGATAAACTTTAATTATATTTTTTATTTTCTTTATCAATAATTAATGAAGTCATTGTTAATCTAGAATTGATTGAAAAGCTACTATACTAATAAACGATATTGTAATAACACTCTAAGTAGTCTTTTCTAATTACATTATTATATAGGAGAAGAAAAAAAAACACGTTTATGAGGCCAACAAAAGTGCATCAAGTTTTGTTGACGTTCAATTAATGTCACGTGTCTTATTCTCTTACTTAATTTCCTGTTGTAATTAAGTTATCTGGGTTTTCATATTATTTACGATAAATAGATATCACATTTAATTATTTTTATATGTTTGAAAATCTTAATTTAAATAAAGATTTATTATTATTTGTACCTTTACACGTGGGTACCTTCAATCATAGAAGAAAACAAAATGACTTATTACACGTAGGTGGCAATCCTTGTGAATTTAAGATTATGGAACATTGGTTGAAGCAATTGAAGGGCCAAAGATGTGAAAGGGATAAAGCCGGCAACAACTAACCAACCACTGTGCAAATAATATATGAGGTTCCACTTTATGTTTAGATAAACTATACTAAATTATTAATAATTTTATATTTTTGTCATTTAATTTTAAAAAATTATGAAATGATCACTGAACAGTTTTAAAGTTTTTATTTAAGTCATTGCCTTCACCAATTAAAAGTCTTCTTTCCCCTTCTCTTATACAATTCAATTTTTTTTAATGAATTAGTTTCAAATATCACAAATCTGTGAACAAAAATTTAAATAACTTTCTTATCCAATCTCCATCACTAATTGTCTACTTGTCTATGAGTATTGATCTATCACAATTGTAGAATGGTCACTTGAAGCTTGCTAGTTCGACTTTTAAAAAGAATTTAACAGCCTAGTAACTTAAAATAAATTTTTTTGAATAATTCAATGATTTAAATGAATACTTCTGAATAATTCAATGATCATTTTATAACTTTTTAAAATTGAGTGACCGAAAAAAAATTATTAATAACTTAATGACTTTACAATTTATTTATTTTTTTCCTTTTTTGAAACAGAACATTTATGTGTTGTATATATATTTAAGGACAAGGGTAGCGGCTATTTAAGAAATAAAGTATTTCATCATTATCGTTTTTTCCTTGAGACTGGATAGAAATATAAGACGCCAAAAAACAGCAAAGCCGCAAAACAACAGAAACACCATCTCATGATGTAACAATGAACCATCATTAATCAGAAACCACCAAAATTAAAACATTGAATCCCATTCACCTCCAGCTTTCGCCTACAATACTCCAAAATAAAGCAATGAAATGCCTCCCATTAATTCCTAGTCAGGAACTTAAACTAAAGCACCAATATGATTCAATAACCCATATGTTGTAGCCATACCACCTAAAAGACCAAACTCAAACACCTGTTCTGCCCAAACTCACCCTGCTTTTCGCCATATTGACACATACAGAGCACCAATCGTCACTCTCAACATCCCCCTGTCAACCAATTTAAAGTCAACCATTCAATACAATAAGAATCAATATCCCATATGTACTGGAGGTGCAAACAATGATTCCAAGGCACATCTCCACACCAGAAAAGCCATACAAATCAAAAGGATTAGGAACCAATTTTCTTCATCAGCCATTAAAATTTTGTTATTTTTTTTTTAACTTTTTATGTTAATTTTGTAGTCTATATATTTAAGATTTGTGATCGCTCTTCTCAACAATCTAAAACAACAATCTAGAAATCTTATATACAATTTTCACGTGGTAAAAACAATTACATAGACGAAAAATTTTATCATACGTGTAAACATGTGGAGACTATGTATTTAAAACACATGTATATGTTTAAAATAACATACAACAAATAATAAAATTTAAGGTTTGAAAGTGATAATAATAACATATAGGCAATATGTACATATTTAAAATAAAAATAGTTTAAAATTTATGAGTAAAAAGAAATTTAAATAAGTAAATACATTAAATTAAGAATATTAAATGTACTTCAATTGTTTATAGATGATAGTAGCATAGACTCAAATCTCAAAATTTACAACTTTTTTTATTCTTTTAAATAAGAAAAAGAAAAAAGTGCTATTGTCATTATATAACTTAGGGTCTATTTAGTTCACTGAAAATGATTTCGGAAAATAAATTCTAAAATTGATTTACTTTCTTAAAAAGTTAATTTTTTAATATTTGGATGAATCTATGTAAAATATTCTCTATTATTTGACGGATTTCTTAAAAATATTTCATAAAAGTTGGTTTTGCATATATTAAAAATATTTTTAAATTTAAGTTCATTACAACGTCATTTTTAGTTACATAACTACCAAGTGAGTATTTTTATTTAAAAATGTGGCATCAACAAAATTAAAAAAAAATTAACAATGTCAACAATTGGACTTGATTTTCAAATCTGAAAAGTAGAGGGACTAAATTCTTAAAATTAAAAGTACAAAACTAAATTACAAATTTGTGAAGAGTACATAGACTTATGACATATTTTAACATTTATACTACAAAACATTTATTTTCAACATATTTATAATTGTAATAAATATTTATTATCAAAATATTAATATTGAATATTTTCAATAATATGTGAAGAATATTTTAAAAATTAAAATTAAAATATTAAATAATTTATTAAAACAATAAATTATATTAATTATATTATTAATTTATTATATGACTAAATATAAATAAATAAATAAATATGCATGTTTAATAATATTAAAAATATAATATTTTATATTAATAATTTAATAATTTTAAATATTTTTAAAAATAAAATTTATTATCAATATAATAATATTAAGCTTGATTTAAGTTAATTTTTCTATAAAAAATAAAATTACATATAGATGAACTCTTTTTCGGAAAATGATTTATGCTTTTCAAGAGGGTAAGTCCTTTTACAGGAAAATGGGTTATTCTACCTTGAATTTTAAGTCATTTTTTGTTAACCAAACTATTTTCTGTTAAACAAACACAAGAAAATGCAGAAAACATTTTCTATAAAACATTTTACATGTAAATAAACGGACCCTTATTTCAAATATTTAAGGTTGTTTTAAAAAAATTTTTGACTGAATTGGTGTCAAGTTAACTCGTTACATCAACTTAATTACACACTTAAATAATATTATAGATATGAAATTATAATAGATTTTCTTTTAAAAAAATTATTTGATTCATAATTTAAGGAAAAAAAACTATTTAGGCTCCACCAAGATAGTGTGTATTTTTTTATTTTCAAATTTGCCACTTTCTAAAGCTAATGTCCACTATTATATAGTTTTAATAATGAAGATATTAATTAATTGGTAAAATTTTCAGCATTATGCATTTAATTGAGTAACAGCATTGAAAATAAAGGGAAATAGAAATGGTGTTAACCGATGCATGGGGAGGACCACTAGCTCCACGCCACTAAACCAGCTGGCTTTGAATAGACCCATGGTTGATGATGGGCCAGCTACGAAAAAGTGACCCTGTTGGTCCCCAAAATTGGTCCCAAATATAGTAGTAGTACTAGAGGTTGCAAATTTGAAATAAGCAACATGTTCCAAGTTTTGGATAAAGTGGGGTTCATTTTAACATTAACCAATAACAGCCAACGGGGGACGCCTTGTTCAGTGGCATTTCATCACTAGAATTAACAACAAACTACGTATGATTATTTATGGAAGACAAATAATTATTTATGTATTTAAGGAAGGGATCAATTTTACATTTTTATTTTATTTTATGAATTTGACCGTTAATTGTCATACATGTAAGCAACCCCAGTGGCAAAATATCATTCTAGTCCCTTTAAATGTTTGAAATTATAAATTAATTTAATGGTAAAAATACGCTTTCCCCTCTAAGATAATAAAGTTTTAGTTTAATTTTTATTTTATAAACATATTATTACAAAACATTGCAAAATTTATGAAAAATCTTAAGAAATAATTGAATATAATTTAATTAATACATATACTCAACTCGTACAAAACTAGTTAATATATATTTAACGGTTAAAAGTTTTTTTTACAAAATAAATAGTTAAAAAGATTTTCTTTACCTCAAACGTAGCATACATAATTTATATGCATAAAACATGAAATTCAATGGTTAGATTATTAAAATATTAATCGTAAAAAAATTATGAAAGAGTGTAAAACCATGTTAATTTTGCACCAGTATAAGTGAATCTCTCCCTTTATATATATATATATATGATTCTCTTAAGTTTATAATTTCTTTTTTGAATAATCTCATTATAAGTTCTGATCATATTTTTTTTTGATACAATGCCTAATATTACCCATAGCTCATCCCTAACCCATAAATAGGAGGGTAATGTGCTTTAACGCATTTGAATCTACGTCTTCCTACTTTGGTAACAATGTACATACCAATCGAGCTAAAATTCAATTGACTTTAAGTTTATAATTTTATGCCCAATCAATAATAATTTTTTACTACTTCGATTTTAAGGTTTATTTGAATATATATACAATTAATAGAGATAATAAAAGTGTGCATAATGAAATTAAAATGTATTTAATAATTAAAAATTTGGTTGAGTAGTAAATTTAAGGTTTTATTAATATAATTAGTATAGGTTCAAATCATGCCATATTCATATTTTATTTTGTCTTGTTTTTAAATTACAAACATCAAAGTAACTCAAATAATATAACTTATTTTAAATACTGAAAGGACATTTTAATACCTCCTTAACCGAAGTTAGTGTCCATTGACTTGTGGTACCAACTCAATCAAGAGTTTAAATAATAGTGCACAATTGATGGAGGTAATAAAATATGAATTATAAAAATAAAATTAATAAAAAATTAAAATAAAGCTTTGGTTTAGTAGTAAATTTAAAGTTTTCCAAATGTAATTGGTGTGAGTTCAAATATCGTCATTTGCATATTTTTATTGTTTTTAATAAAAGATTAAAATACCCTCGAATAATATAATTTATTTTAAATACGAATGACATTTACATAATTTCATTAACTGAGTTGGACTTTGGTTGACTCGTAACACCAGCTCAATAAAAAACTTAAATAATAGTATAGATTATAAGTAGTTTGTATTCTCGTGCGATACATGAGTCGGTTGTATATATATAATATTTTACATTTAAAACTCAATGTAATTTGTGTAAATATAATATAATATATTTTACATTTAAAATAATTTTCCAAACATAGACCATTTTCGATTCTATATGTAATGGAAAAAAGAATGAAATTATTGATGTTGTTTCCATGAAAGTATATAAAATGGATTTTTAAAAGTTAGAAAGCCATGATTTTTTGGTGTGAGAGATTTTAATCTCAATCAAACATTAAATTTGTCAAAATTTGTCCAGAATATTATTATTATTATTTTTGTTTTTCATTGTTATGAGATTTATAAACATGATGAAGTATGTATATCTTTTGAGGAAAATTAAACGAGTTTGATGTACTTATATTAATTTTTTGATTATTGCGCATATATTTATATGTACTTATATTAATTCTTTAATTATTCCACATATTTGGTAAAGGATTATTTGTAGAAGCATTTATGGTATACACTATTCATTAATTATTTAAGTACAAGAATAATTTTTTAAAATATTATAATCATTTTCATCTTTTAATTGAAAATATTTAATAAATATAATATATATATATATACATGCATTATTGTAAAGTACTATTCAAATATTTTTTATATTAGTTGATGATAATAATTGTATTTATTAAGGATGTTTAAGTTTATTATATTTAAGTAATTAGCTCAACATTGATTACTAATTTATAATTATTTCATGAGAATAGTTATGTAACACCTTAAATCGGCCTAAACGTTATAGTCAAATTTGGAGTTACTACATAAAACAATTAACAATTTAATTTTTGGTATATTTTGAAAATTGACGAAACTCTTAAAATTTCGGATAATTTGAAAACGTATCTTCCTTAACTATATTATTGAAAATGTGGTTTTTGTGTAACTAGAAAATCATCATAAACTTTCAAAATCCTGAATTTATTCAAAGTTATATCTTATCGTACTATTTTATTAAAACGTTGTTTATTTGTATTTAAAAAAAACTTATAATTTTTACAATAGAAACTTCTTAAAAGTGATATTTGAAAAAAGCAGTTCGTTGTTAAAAATCTTTAATTTTGCAGAAAAGCGAATTTTATCAACTAAAACATTTGAACAATATTAAGCAAACTACAGAAATAAAGTTTAAAATCTAAAACAATCCAAAAAGTCCATAGTCCAAAATTTATAAAACTCAAATACCAAAATTTAGATAAATTGAATTTAAATATATTATAACATTAATGGAGCTCCCGATTGCATTGACCCGCCTAAGCCTGGGAATTACTTGAAAATATCAGTCAGACAAAAGGTGAGTTTTCGAACTCAGTGTATAATGTATAACTTAAAACAGTTAATGCATAATAGATAGATTTATCAGAAACAGATTCATAACAGGCAGAACAGATATAGTCATATGATCCTACCCCCAACTGCTACACACCAATTTCGACCATATAGACCCTACGAAAAGTCCACGGTAGATCGGAACGATGTGTACGTCCCTAGGAGGAATTTCAAATTTTTGGGCCCACACGGCCTCACACATGTTTGTGTGGTCTATACGACTCAAAATAGCCCAGGTTGTGTGTCACACACAGTCAGGCACACAGTCGTGTGGCATTAATAGACTGCTTTTTCAACTCTCGCCAATTACTGTTTTTCGTGTTTCTCAATACACACCTGAATATTTTCTGATGTAATTCCACAACCGAATAATTCCACACCTAAGCCAATAATTAACACAACTTAACTCAGTAGTAGTTTGCAAATTTAAACGAACATTGTTCACAAATGACTAATAAAAACCTTCCAAAACATAATTGATGAAACCCTTGCCACTAAAGGGGTAACAATTATACAAAATTTAGGTCGTTGAAGGATCACCAATCGTCTCACGAACGTCCCCTAAAACAAACAGAATTAATTAGTTAATCCAAAATACTCCATTTGCACCACAACTCCGAAATTCAACCAACACACATGCTTAACGAACACTTGCAATGACTAAATCGAGTAAAAGCGATAAACTATACCTTCGTGAACTGAAAACCAAACAAAAAACGGATTGAAAAATATTTACAAAAAATTAAAATATGGAATGCAAGGATTGAAAGCACCAAACGCCACGAAAGGAACAAGAACCGACGCGAGAGGCTAGAAGGAGAAACAAAATTGAATTGAAAAAGAAACAAACAAATTGCACAAGTAAGGAATATGTAAAACCGCGTGAAGTGGTGGAAACATGGGTCAAGGGAAAAAGTGAAATAAAATCGAAACAAATTGTTTCAAAAATAAAAGGATGGAACAATATATTTAATTTATATATTTTACTTTTTTAAAACAAAACCAATTTTAAACAAAGTCAAAATTCTAATAACTAATCAAGTTTTTTTCCACAGATAGAGTTCAATTAGACCACAACTACTACCAACATGCTCATAAACTAGAAACAAAAATTAATTAAATTTTCTAAAACACTATAACTTGAATCAAGTTTGTTGATTGTAGTAAATTTCATTATTAGTTAAGTTGAAAATTTTTCTTTATTAGAAATTGTAGAGTAAAATTTGAAGGGTATAATTTAAGAGTAAAATTGTGATTTTGTAACATTATAACTTGCCACAAGTCGATAATTTATAATGACAAATAGCTAATATTTAATCATGCCATATTGGATTACATTTCATAATTGTAACTTTAAATTACTATAGTCTATATATGTTAGACTGTATTTTTATATAAAATCTTTAAATAAAACTAAACCAAATGTCTAGGAATCAAACTTAGCATTAATAAATATGTATGTAATAGGCTAATTTAGCCCGGGCTCAAACCAAATCAAATAAAAAAAAATAACAGTCCAAAGTTCAATTTCAAAACAAAAAAAGAGAGCCCAAATGGCCCAAATATAAAAACCTAAAGGCCCAGTGGCCCAAACTATATTACAGAAAGCTAGAAACCCTAGGGTTTCTAGCGTCGCTCTCCCCTCGAAGGCGTACCACCCGAGGCCCCCCTTCGTCACTCGAGGTTTGACGCCCTTAACACCGTTGCACCAAAATGGCAAAGGTGTAAGTCCCATCTCCTTCCGTTGACAGTGCTAATACCTGTAAAAAAAAGAATGGAAAAGGACAGAAACAAGGACAAAAGAAACCGAAGCAAAAACAGTAAAAACAGAAGCAACAATAGCTACAAAATAAAAAAAAATGTATAATAAACAGTATAAATGTAACACCCCTAATTCACATCCGTTATCGAAATAGGGTTATGGAGCATTACCGGAATAAACAGATCAAATACAAACATTTCATATTATTTAACATTCATGTTAGATATTATTCATAAAGTCCCTTATATGAGTCCTCGAAACAGACATTAGAAACAAGTTGAGACTAAACCAGGTACTCAGAGAATTTTTCGTAAAATCTTAAAAATTTTTTCCAACCTGTAGGGGACACACGCCCGTGTGGTCAGGCCGTGTGGCTCATACTATCACAAATTATATAATGGCATGTATTGCTATACTTGTACTTGCTACGTTAGTATGAGAATCGGCTAAATTGTAGCTCTGGTACCAATAAATGTAACAACCCTAACCCATATCCATCGTCAAAACAGGGTTATGGAGCATTACCAGAATAAACAGATCAAATACAGACATTTCATATTATTTAACATTCATGTCAGATATTATTTAGTAATAATCCATAAATATTACAAGTGCATTAGTTAAGCCAAATGGCATCATGAGAAATTTATAATGCCCGTACCTGGTTTTAAAGGTTGTTTTTGGCACATTCAACTCTTTCACCCGTAACTGATAATAACCAGAACGGAGATCAATATTCGAGAACTGTAGCACCTTTCAACTAATCAAACAGATCATCAATGCGAGGCATTGGATGCTTATTCTTAATTGTGACTTTGTTGAGCTATTGGTAATCAATACACGATTTTAGAGATCCATCCTTTTTCTTAACAAATAGAACCGATGCACCCCATGGTGAAAAACTTGGTCGAGCAAAGCCTTTGTCAGTCAGTTCTTGCAACTGTGCTTTTAACTCTTTTAATTCAGTAGGAGCTATTCTGTAGGGTGCTATAAATATCGGTGCTGTCCCTGGAATAAGATCTATAGAAAATTTAACCTCTCTGACCAGTGGTAATCCAGGTAACTCCTCTGGAAACACATCAGGATATTCACAGATAACTAGCACTGATTTAATCTTCGATTCAGACACTTTAGTATCCAACACATAAGTAAGATAGGCATCATAACCTTTTCTGACATATTTCTATGCTGACATGACTGATACCATATTAGACAAATCATCTAATTTATCAGATTCAATACAGAGTAATTCACCGTTCTGACATTTCAACACAATATGATTCTGTTTACAATTTACCACTATATCATGCTAAGTTAACCAGTCCATACCTAGAATCACATCAATTTCATCAAATGACAATAACATCAAATCAGCCGAAAAATAGAAACCCCGTATCATTAACGGACAATTCTTACAAATTCTATCCACTATTACATACTGGCCCAGAGGGTTCGATACTTTAACCACGAATTTAGTGGACTCAACAGGTAAATTTTTATTATTCACTAAATTTGGGCAAATATATGAATGTGTCGAACCAGGATCAATTAAATCAATTATATCAGTATCAAGAAGAGAAAAAGTACTAGTGACAACGTCGAGTGCAGAAGCATCCTCACGTGCACGAATAACATATGTTCTTGCTGGTGCTTGTACATTAGATTTCACGATTGAATCTTTTGTTATACCTCGACTACCACTGACATTGCTGGGGTTACGAGGTGGTTTACCTCTGGTAGCTGTATTGCTCGGCTTTGAAGTTTGAACAGTATCTTTTTCAACTTTCTCTGGGTAGCCTTTGAGATAGTGATCATAGGTGTATAGCCCAAATTATGCCCGGCCCAAAACCAAACTCTAGACCCAATTACAAAACCCAAATCAGCCCACAACCTTAACTAATTTTCAGCCAAAAAGGAAAACCCTAGCCACCAAAGTCTGTCACCACCCACACCTCCACTTGCTCCACTTGCACCTGCAAAAGAGAAAAAGGAGAAAAGAGAACAACAAATAATAATAAAATTTATAAAAAAGGGATGGCTATAAGAAAGCCATTTGAAAATCATGAATGGGGGGGTTGGATTCTATCTCATTCGGCTAAAAATAGAAGCCGAAAGCAATTGTAAAAAAGGGGATCCCCATTCTTGTGCACAGGCATATTTCAGAAATAAAAGAGAAAATTTCAGAAATAAAAGAGCAAAAACAAAAGAAAAAAGTTACGTTTTTTTAATTTCTGATTTCCTCGTTTTTTTTTTCTTTTTTTCATTTTTGATTTTGCTTTTAAGCTTCAAGAACAAGAAATAAAAAGAAGAAGGGGAGAAAACTTACCCGAACCCCTGGGTCACACCGTCGGTTGTTCCCTCCATCGTCGGAGCCGAACCCAAAATGGGTAGAGATCCCTTCATTTTCGGGTTTTCTTGGTTCAAAAATCTTAGCCTTCATACATGGTTGAATCGGGGGCTAAACACCCACCCTTGAGCATTGCCAGCCACCGATACGGTGGTGGCGCGGTGATGCAACAACGGCGGGCTCACGATTGTCGGTAGGAGAGGAGAGGGAGAGAAGCTTTAACGTTCTAGCTTTTTTTTCTTTTCTTTTATGAAATTAGGGCTGAAATAATAAAGAGAATGGGTGTTTTAAACACCAAACAAAACGGTGCCGTTGGTGGGGATGGGGATTCATGTATCCTCAATTATTGGGATATTTCCCATTTTGGTCCTTCCATTTTTTTATGATTTTCAATCAGTTTTTTTAAGTATTTTAAATTGGCCCTATAATTTGTTGCACTTTCCAATTTGGTCCTCGATGCTGCTGTGTGTTTTGAGTGGAGGGGTTTATTTCGTTTTTGGTCCTTCCACTATTTGTGCACGTTGAAATAGGTCCCCTTTTCTTTTTTATTTCAGTTTCGCCCCAAGTCTTTTATTCTTGATTTGATTCGATCCTTTTTTTAATTACTTTATTATTAAAATTAATTATTCTAGTATTTTTATTATTATTAGTACTATTCATGTATATATATATTATTGTTACTATCACTATTATTAATCGTATTATTACTATTATTTCTTTATTTTATTCTATATTATATTACATTATTAGTTTTAATATATATATATTTTTATGTAATATTATTAATAATTATTTTTAAAACATTATTATTATTTTTAATACATGCATATATATTATGTGTATATTTATGTAGCTTATTAATAGTTGTTTTTAATATTATGATTATTTCTAATATGTATATATTATGTATTTACCTCTAATACTATATATTGTATATTTCTAATACTATTATGCTATTACCATTACTATTATTATTATTATTATGATCATTTATTATTATTTATCGTTATTTTAAAAATATCATTTTATTCTTATTAATATATTATTATTGTTTTCCATCTTTTTATTATTACTAGTATTATCATCTTGTTATTAGGTTAGTTAATTTTATATAGGTATTATTATGTTATTATACATATTCTCTCTGTATTTACTTATATTATTACTTATATTATTATTGCTATTATCATTATGATTTATTACTTTATTATTATCATTATTACTGCAATTATATTATTATTATTATATTTTTACTCATTACTCTTTAAATACACTTATTTTATTTTCTCACATTACATATTATTTACTTATTTATATATACACATACATATATACACTTTCATACATCATTCCAAAATTATTACTTGTATTATTACTATTATTAATATTGCTAGTATCATTACTATACTATCATTCTTTGGTTTTACATAATGATTGTTTATTTATTACTAGTTCTTTTTAATTTCGAATACTTCCTAGCTTATTCGTTATCTTCTTTTTATTCGCTTTATTCATTTATTTTTGCTCTAATCATTGCTATCGTTCACATTCGTGTTTATGTTATGGCCGTCAATACTGAAATTTTTATTTACTCATGCATTCTCTATTATCTCGTTTTATTACGAATTTATGTTTTATCCAACCCAAAATTACTTCTTTTATGAAGGCAATGACCCGTATTTGGAATTTCGAGAAACCGTGCCCTAACTTACTGGGCTTCGATTTTTCTAATTTAATCCAAATAACGGAATATTCCTTTAAATCACAATACGAGTTTTGAAAAATGCTTATTCTCGGAGATACGAAGTGTTGTGCCCTAACTTACCGGGTATGACATTTCGTTACCTCGAAATAAGAATTTTTTTAAAATAAAGGCAACATTCGGTGTTTGAGGATTCAAGAAAATGTACCCTAACTTACTGGGTTTCGATTTCTCTTGTTTACTCTAAATAATCGAATACCCTTTTTATGAATTAAAATACGCAAATTTTATATAAAAGGCAAGCTCGCTCTAAAAAATCCAAGATGTCGTGTCCTAACTTACTAGATGTGATATTTCATATTTTGAGAGGAGAAATCTTTAACACTTGAGCATTTTTATAAAGAAGGATCGCATTCCAAAAGTCTTTCAAGTTTTCAATCTTCGACACTAAGACACTAATTAATCAACTAGGTACCAATTTTGGGCGTAGCGAGGGTGCTAACCCTTCCTTGTGCGTAACCGACTCCCGAACTCATTTTTTGATTTTCGTAGACCAAAAAAAATTATCGTTTTAGTAAATCTTAACTTTTATTAAAATGATTAATTTAAGGTGATCCGATCACACCTCATCAAAAAGGATTGGTGACGACTCCCATTTTTCATTTTCGTTTCCAAAACTTAAGTCGATTCCCGTTTTCCAAAAAAAATGGTTACGACAATAGGAACTACATCTAAAATAAGCTCCATTTTTCATGCGACACTCTCCAAAATGTAGTTTATTACAGTGTTTGCATCTGGGTTTAATGTTTCTTATACTACCCACACTTGCTATAGATGTAGCCTGGGATCTTGGACTGGAGCATCGGGTACTTCTGTCTCTACCTGAATATCCCACAGAGGTAATAGAACGGTCATGATACTTCTTTGATTTCTTCGAGGCTGACTGGTATGACTTTCCTATAAATCTTTTACTAGAAGTTTGAGCTTCAATTTCAGCTTGCTTTATCTCTTTACTAAGCTCTTCGACTTTATATGCCAGATCGACCAATACAACAAATTCTTTTAATTCAAGAATCCCAACTAGTAACTTTATATATTCATTCAAACCCTTTTCAAATCACTTACACATTGCAATTTCAGTTGGAATACATTCTCTGGCATATTTATTTAACCGAACAAATTCCCATTCATACTCAGATACAGTCATACGACCCTGTTTAAGTTCTAGAAATTCTTTTTTTTTTATCAAGAAATCTCTGAATGATATATTTCTTTTTGAACTTGATTACTTTTGGTCGTTTTGTCGAAAATTGATAATTTGGTTTAAATTTATGATCCCTTCGTTGCATTTCATCTTTCATTTTTTGTGGTCTTCATCATTTTGTTACATAATGATATGTTTGCTTTATTGGTTCGAGTCTCTTGGCGTATTTCTGCATATTGCGTTGCATAATTGTTTGATTTTGCCCTTTTTAAATGGAAGTGAGAAGCTATTCTTTCATGAGGTCTTCACCTCCGTATAGGATAGTGCATTGCTTTCGGGATATATCTGTACCCATGTTTTCGTGAGATCTTCATCTCCATATAATCATAGGGTAAGTTATTCCCCTAAACTAAACTCGATCCATATGAGCCTACAATGGGTGAGGACTACAGAATCTGTTGGTTCAAGTACCCTTACTTTAGAATCGAACCACATATAATGAGCGTTAAGAACCTAACCTACCTTAGGTAGAACCATACCAAACCTCTAGTAGTAGCCCAAATAGATGTTCTATTTATTATTTCTTGCTTTGAATGAAATGTACTGACTTATTTCATTTTGTTTTTGTTGTGATTACATTGCATTTTCATAATAGAAAAGGGTGTTAATTCACATTCAGTTGCTAAATAGAGAGCTTGTCATGGAAAAAGGGATTTATTGATAAAGTAGAAGATAATGCAACGGTCTGGTTATGGTCTGAGAAGACACAATAAGGAAGGGCGATAGCCTGACAGAGGGATATAAGTCAGAATTGTGGGATATCACTCGCATCAGTGTGACTCAAAATAACCTTCAAGAGTTGAAAGAGATATGAGACCAATGGCATGACAAAACCAAACAGTTATTCTACTGTAACTATGGTGGTTTGCCTTATTTACTCGATATCAAAGTGGATAAACACTTATTCCGAGCTCTTGTCCAGTATTGGAATCCCGTCTATAGCTGCTTTACTTTTTGGAACGTAGATTTGGTGCCCACCGTAGAAGAGTACATAACTTTTTTTTGTTTCCCTAAGATCCAAGCCGACAAAGCTTATTCTAGAGCTGAAAATGTTTCAACTTTATTTAAAAAGCTAATGATTATAATCAGGATGAGCGAGCAATGAGTCGTGGCCCAAATCAAACAAAAGGGAGATAGAAAATGCATCCTTTGGAAAAGTTTATAGGATTTGATCTTGGCACAGCCGGATACAAAGAAAAGAGTCAATGTCTTTGCCTTGAGTATTTTCGGGTTGGTCATCTTCCCCAAAGCACTAGGACACATAGATGAGGCAGTTTCAGATTTTTTTGACTAACTTGACAAAAGGGTCACGCCAGTCTCGGCAATCTTGGCCAAAACTTTCAAATCTTTAGGTTCATGCCAAAGAGCGGGTGAAGGAAGATTTATCGAGTGTGCACAACTCTTGCTAGCTTAGTTTCACAGTCACTTTTAGAAGGTAGAAAGGGTCTCTTATTGAATATTATCCGAGAACTATTCTCTATTGAAAGAATTCGTGGCTACCCCAAGATGAGACAACATTTCTGAAGAAAAGTGAATGGCAATTCTCTAGAGTCTCTAAGATGAAGATGTCGAATGGAGGGCCCTTTAGATGATTCCTGATGGGATTTTATATCGATGTGGGGATTTCGATTGGGTTTCTCTACTCGTGACATGAGGAGTTATTGGATATGCCCCTTTACTTATATTGAGGCAGTATAGGTTGAGGCAGTTTGTACCGGCAACGCAAGGGTTGGCTCAGTATGAGTTTGCGTATAAATGTGATAATTACAAGAAGAAGGTTCATGAAATATTGAAGGCTTGGAACCAAACCCACAGAATGAAAAGATTTGTCACAAATCCCATGACAACCCCCAAATATGATTGGTGGTGGGGTAAAAGAGTCAATGACAATATCCTTGTGTCAAGTCAAGAAAAAATTTGGTCGATAGAAGAACACTTACAAATGACCCCGTTTGAGTTGGAAATCATAAAGCAAGAGTTTGAAAAGATGAGTTCGAAGCTGGGAAAAAGATGGAACAGTTGGAAGAGGAAAGGATGCAGTTAGGATTAGATGTCAACATCCAAAAGTTAGAAGCCAAGAAAATGAGAAAAGAAAAGAACAAAACTGAGGAAGACTTGGACAGTCTAAAAATAGATTATAAGAAGCTGCGTTTGTCAATAAGGACTGTTGGGTTGGGTAAAACATCAGAACAATGGCGAAAAGAATTAAAGAAGAAAAGATTAAAGCTGATCAGTGGGAAAAGAAATTCCAAGATGCTCGAGTTCGAGAAGATGATCTAGAAAGGGATTTGTTAGAAAGTCGAAATGAAAATGTTGGATTGAAAGCCTGGGTAGCAGAATTAGAAAGGTCACTGCACTAATATCATGGTCGCAACTCTGTAATTGAGTTGAAGGCAAGCCTAAATAAGATTGAAGAGTTGAAGGGAAAGATAGAAGAGCTCGAGACCGCACTGTAAAATTGTGAACTTCGAGTTGAGCTTCTTGAAACGAATAATGAACACTGGAAAGAGTAACTCTAACGTTCTCAAGGTCAGATTAGGGATAGAGATCACATCATGGGCGAAGCTGTGACTTAAGCATGGGAAGTAGTAGACCATTTGCAAACCCTAGCAGTTTAAGCCAACATGTTGAGCTTAAAATACGAATCAGAATCAGATCGAGGTTGAGAATTGGCTTGGCTTTTTAGAAAAGTCAAGGTTTTGAGTATTAGGGCAAGGCTGTATATGTAAAATATTTATTTTATGTAAAGATATTTGTTTTTTAGTAGAGTTGTTCTAATAGAATGGAATCAGAATCAATGCCTCTTTTTGCATTCATTTCATTCATTAGCATTACATTTCATCATATGTTTTAAATTTCATAAAAAGACCCTAATTAATCGAAATTATGACAGTTACCCTAGAAACCAATAAGAATCTACCAACTGAATATTATTACGGTACCCGTGGTAAAACTAAAGCAATGGGTCAAAGATTAGAGATATTATAACAAATTTAGAAAGAAATGCAAGATCAGTTGCAAGCGCAACTGCAAGAACAATTAGCTAAAGAATAACAAGACATGAGGGAAGAAATACAAGAATCCCAACGAAGTATGGTAAGCCAACTGACCTAGTTGCTAGCTGGAGGGATTGAAAAGGGAAAAGTACTGTGGTTAACTCTGGAGATGATAATTAAGACCCTACATATCCCCTAGGCTTTACCCCATTAAATGTCCAAGTCCAACCAGATACATATCCACTAAGGTACCCGTTACCATAAAACCTCAACAATATGAAGCTGACACTTCAGCACCAGTGAACTACCCAATAGGTTCAGGTTCCAATCCTCGGGATAACTCGAATAACCCAGTTGTTTTCGATTTAGACGACATGGCAGAAATGGATAGAGTAAGAGTAGAATTGCCAAAACAGTTAGAAGATCGGTGCAAGTGGTTGGGGGAGAAATTCAGAGTTGTGGAGAATACTGATTACCTTTGCGGGTTGATGCTAGCTTAGTCCCAGATCTGGTGCTCCCACTAAAATTAAAAACTTTAGAATTTGGAAAGTATAATGAGACTAGTTGTCCTGAAGCCCATATTACAATGTACTACCGAATAAGGACGGGATACGTCAATAATGACCAATTATTAATCCACTACTTGCAGGATAGTTTGGTCGGGTTGGCTGCCAAGTGGTACAACTAGCTAAGCCGTGCCAAGATCAACTCATGAAAAGACTTGACACAGGCTTTCATGAAACAATACAACCATGTGACAGACATGACACGTGATAGAATTACGCTACAAAACATGGAAAAGAAGCAACGTGAAAGCTTTAGGCAATATGCTCAGAGATGGAGGGAGGTGGCAACGCAAGTTTAGCCACCTCTTTTGGAGAAGGAAATGACAATGCTTTTCATAAATACTCTAAAAGCCTCGTTCATCAACCTTATGTTGGGAAGTGCTACCAAAAGCTTTTCAGATATAGTAATGTCTAGAGAGATGATTGAAAATACTGTAAGCAGTGGGAAAATAGATGCGAGGGAAAACGCTAAAAGATTAGCCTCGAGAAAGAAGGAAAATAAAGTGAACACCACGAGTGTGTATAATAAAAAAATTCAAAACCGGTCACTATAGGCCAATCAAGGACTGTGACAACCAGCCATCAAGGCCTTTCAAGGTAAGAATCTAACTCAAGGCTGAAAGCGAAAAAACTCCAATTCACACCCATCCCGATAATATATAGGGAGTTATATCTGAATTTTTTCGATGCGCATGTGGTATCCCTGCTTTACTTAAAAAACCCATGCAACTGCCATTTCCAAAATGGTATGATGTGAATGTTTAAGGTGAGTACTAGCAGGAATAACGGGACATTCAGTTGAGAACTGCACGACATTTAAAAAGTTGATTGAAAGGTTCATTAAGATGGGGATTGTAAGGTTTGATGATCCATCAGGACCTAATACGGCAGGAAATCTTTACCCAATGGTTCAGACAAAGGGGTAAATACGACAATTGAGAGTGGAAGAAAGATGACCAAAACTGATGTTGCGAAAGTGAAATTCCCGCTAAAATGGGTCTGGCAAAAAATGATAGATGTGAGATTAATCGTTCAAGATTTGGAGGAGGTACCTAAAAGGATGATGAGCTACTGTGAGTTCCACACTAAAAAAGGTCATAAGATCTAAGAGTACACTGAATTCAGAGCTTTGGTGTAAAGTCTAATGGATAACAAGGAGTTGGAATTCTTTGAAGATGTCAAAGGCTCGAAAGGAGGAGACATCTATACCTCAGAGAAAGGATAGTTAGAGAAGGTCTATAAGGTCAACCGCCTGGTGGTGATTATTTCACGGCTGAGAAATAATGAGGCATAAACACAAGTTGCACCGAAAGTCATAATTCAGAAACCCGTGGCTTTTCCCTATAAGGATAGCAAAAGGGTTTCATGGAATTATGACTACAACATGATGATCCTAGGAGAAAAGAACTCGGTTGGCACTTCAGAAGAGGGCTAGGATATCAGTTTCTACACGCGCAGTGGGAGGCGCTATGACCCTGTAAGTGTAAAAATCAAGCCTGTTAAAGGAAAAACCCTGGCAGTTGAGCATAGGAAAAAAAAGAAGGCTAGGCTTAAATCACCAGTTAATGAGCCAGTAGCTGAGAATGAAGCTAAGGAATTCCTGAAATTTTTGAAACATAGCAAGTATAGTGTTGTAGAACAACTACATAAACAACTAGATCGCATATCAGTGCTAGCCTTGCTCTTGAGCTCAGAGACACATCGTAGCGCGTTGATGAAAGTGTTGAATGAAACTTATGTCGCTGATGATATGTCTATAAACAAGGTAGACCATTTGGTTAAAAATCTGAGTGCCAGCAATTTCATCTTTTTCAATGATGTTGAAATACCTTTAGGGGGCATGAAATCCACAAAGGCTCTACACATCACTACTTGCTACAAATGATATACATTGCTAGGGGTGTTAATCAACAATGGATCTGCGCTAAACGTATTGCCTCTATCCACACTAAATTGATTGCCAGTGATATCTCTCATATGAAGACGTGCCAAAATATAATGAGAGCATTCGATGGTACAGTAAAGAGGGTGATGGGAAGGATTGAAATACTTCTCCTAATTGGTCCGAACATATACGAGTTAGATTTTTTGGTGATGGATATCAAGCCTTCTTATAATTGATTGTTGGGTAGACCTTAGATTCACTTGGTTAGGGCAGTGTCATCGTCACTACACCAAAAACTGAACTTGGTAACGGAGGGTCGACTGGTGACTATAAACGTTGAAGAGGATATCATTGCATCCGTAACTAGTGATGCACCATACATAGGAGCGGATAATGAGGCATAGAATGTTCATTTCGATCACTAGAATTTATTAATACAACTTTTATTGTCAAAGGAAACAAGATCCCATTACCAAAAATATCTAAAACCACGAAGATGAGCCTGCAGTTGATGGTTGGAAAAGAAGCTTTACTGAGAAGAAGACTCAAAAAATACCTACAAGGAAGGGTTGAAGCACCAATATTGATGAACAAACATGATCTTTTTGGCTTAGGATATGAGCCAAATGTAAGGCAAAAGAAGAAAGATCTGGAAAAGAAGCAAGAAAGAAGAAGAGTGCGATTGAGTGGTGAAGAGTTCAAATGAGAACCAATGACCTTTCCACATATATCCAAAATGTTCATGTCAGGAGAAACCATTTTTCCTGAACGAAAGATGTCAAAAAAAAAAGTCCAGAAGGAATGTTGAGAAACTTGAGCAACAATGCTATATCCGAAGAAGGAATTAGGGAAAACCTATCAGGCATTCGTTCTTATGTCCCCAGAAGTGTTCTAAAAAATTGGACTGTGGATCCTTGTAATCTTTAGAACTAATTCAGAGTAATGTTCAAAACACACTTATTACTCTAAGTTTGGAAGTAATAAGAATCATTTTGTGAAAAAGGCATATATCTAATATTTTTATTTCAATAAAATTTATCTTTGTGTCGTATTTTGGCAAATATTCTCTTTTTTTTTTCCATTTCATTCATACTCATACCATACAGATAATTATTCTTAGATTTATTCCTATAATAGATATCTAGATATCAATGATATGAGCGACATTGTTACTGACTCAAAATCTCCTTTTGAGTAAGATATGTGTCTAGAGGAACCTCAAGACTTTGAAGATGATCGAGATTGTAACCTATTTCCTGATTTGTTAAGGATGGTAGAACAAGATAAGAAATGAATCCTACCTTACAAAGAGTCAGTAGAAATTGTAAGCTTGGGAGGCAAACAAGAAAAGAAAGAGGTGGAGATCGGTGTTTGCATTATTGTAGAGATAAAGCGAGACCTCATTGAATTACTTGAAGAATTCAAAGATGTTTTCACACGGTCATATCAAGACATGCCTGGTTTAAGTACTGATATTGTACTACATCGGCTCTCCGTAAAGGAAGAATGCAAATCAGTTCAACAGAAACTCCGAAGGATGAGGCCTGACGTCCTGTTAAAAATAAAAGAAGAGGTCAAGAAGTAATTTAATACTGGTTTCCTACAATTGGTTAAATATTTGGAGTGAATGGCCAATATAGTCTATATCCTTAAGAAAAATGGGAAAGTACGAAATATGTGTAAACTACAGGGATTTAAACAAAGCCAGCTCGAAGGACTATTTTCCATTGCCGCACATCAACACCTCAGTGGAAAACATGACAGATTATTCACTGTTCTCCTTCATGGATGGTTTCTCTAGATACAATCAGATAAAGATGCATCCTGAAAACATGGAAAAGACCATATTCGTAACTATGTGGGGAACATTTTGCTATAAAGTGATGCTATTGGGACTGAAAAATATAGGAACGATGTATCAAAGAGCCATGGTAACTTTGTTTCATGATATGATGCACAAAGAAATTGAGGTTTAAGTCGATGATATGATTGCAAAATTCTGAACAGAAAAAGAGCATTTGCAAGTCGTGAGGAAATTGTTCTTGAGGTTGAGGAAATTCCAGCTAAAGCTCAATCTCGCAAAATGTACCTTCGGAAATAGGTCGTGAAAATTGCTAGGATTTGTAACTAGTGAAAAGCGGATTGAGATCGACTCGGACAAAGTCAAGGCTATATAAGAGTTACCTCCACCATATACTCAAAAAGAGGCCTTGGGTTTCTTAGGGAGACTAAATTATATCGTCCAGTTCATTTCACAACTAACTGAGAAATGCAATCCCATATTCCGTCTCTTTAAGAAACACAATCCAGGCGTATGGGATGAAGAATGCTAGAAGACTGTCGACAAGTTTAAGCATTACTTGTCCAATGCTCCAGTGCTGATGCCACCTAGCTCAGATAAGCCGCTAGTATTGTACTTGGTAGTATTTGAAAATTCTATAGGATGCATGCTTGGCCAACATGATGAGGCAGGGAGGAAAAAAAGAGCGATATATTACCTCAGTAAGAAGTTTATTGAATGTGAAATAAGATATTCGCCAATTGAGAAATTGTATTGCTCATTGATCTGGACAACTCGGAGACTAAAATAGTACATGTTGTACCACACAACTTGGCTCAGCTAAAAAATAGACCCTTTAAAATACATGATGGAGTTGGCAGCTCTGAATGAAAGGATAGCCCGATGGCAAATTCTACTTTCTAAATTTGATATAGTGTATGTGAACTAGAAGGCAATAAAATGGAGTGCAATAATAGATTTTGTAACCAGTAGAGCTCTAGAATATTACGAGCTTTTGAATTTTGATTTCCTAAATGAAGATCTGATGTATGTTGCAACCATTGGAGAAGATGCTCAAGACGGACATCCTTAGAAACTAAATTTTGACGGAGCTTCAAACACTATGGGTAATGGAATCGGGGTAGTCCTAGTATTCCCTAACGGAGATCATTATCCTTTTACTAGTAAATTGGATTTCGATTGTACAAATAATATGGCAGAATTCAAAGCATGTATCATGGGTATTCGTGCAACCATAGAACGTAAGATCAAAGTATTAGAGGTATATGGGGATTCTGCATTAGTGATTTATCAACTCAAAGGTGAATGGGAGGTAAGAGACCCCAAGTTGACCAATTATCGAAGGCTAATCCTTGAATTAATTAAGGAGTTTGATGACATCACCTTTTGCTACCTCTCGCGAGATGAAAATTAGATGGCTGACACCCTAGTTACTTTAGCTTTCATGGTCAAAATGAACAAGTAAGAGGATGTAAAACCTATCCAGATGAGTATTTATGAGGCTCCGGATCATTGTTACAACATTGAGGAAGAGGAAAAGGATGATCACCCTTGGTACCATGATATACTACAATATGTAAAGAATCGTAAATACCCTGATCAAGCGACCGAGAACAATAAAAGGACGCTGAGGAGACTGGCCAATAACTATGTCTTAGATAGGGAGATCCTATATAAAAGAAGAAAAGATCAGGTGCTACTAAGATATATGGATACTGTTGAGGCTAAGAAAATCTTGGAAGAGGTCCATTAGGGTGTCTACGAAACAATGCTAATGGTTTTACAATTGCCAAGAAAATCATGATATTTAAATATTATCGGTCCATCATAGAAGATGACTCCATTAGTTATGCCAAGAGATGTCATAAATGCCAAATTTATGGAGATAAAATTCATGTGCCTCTTTTACCTCTTCATGTTATGATTTTTCCATGGCCTTTCTCTATGTGGGGCATGGATGTCATTGGGCCGATTTCACCAAAAGCTTCCAATGGGCATCAATTCATCTTTGTGGTTATCAACTACTTCACCAAGTGGGTAGAGGCCGCTTCTTACGCCAATGTCACAAAGTCGGCAGCCAGCAAATTCTTGAAGAAAGAGATTATATATCGGTATGAAATGCCAGAAAGAATCATATCTAACAATGTATTGAATTTAGACAACATCAAAGTATTAGATGTTTGTAGTTAGTTCAAGATTATGCACCATAACTCGTCACTATATCGCCCAAAAATAAACGGTACAGTTGAGGCAACCAATAAAAACATTAAAAAGATCGTGAGGAAAATGATAGAGACATATAAAGATTGGCATGAGAAGTTACTATTTACCCTCTATGCTTATCGAACATCTGTCAGAACCTCTACCGGGGAAACGCCTTTCTTTTTGGTTTATGGAATGGAGGCGATTTTTCCATTGAAGTTGAGATTCCTTCCCTCTGAGTTTTGTCAGAGCTGAAGTTAGATAAAGTAGAATGGATCCAATATCGATATGATCAGTTAAACTTGATCGAAGAGAAGAGGATAAAGGCTATCTAATCATGGTTAAATGTACCAAAAACAAATGATGTAAGCTTATGAAAAAAAGGTTCGCCGGAGGGAATTCTATGAGGGAGACCTAGTATTGAAAAAGAATGTTCCCATACAAAATGATTTCAAAGGAAAGTGGATACCAAATTGGAAAGGACCTTATGTGGTAAAGAAAGTATTTTTTAGAAAAGCGCTGATTTTGACCGAGATGGATGGCAAGAACCTGCCTAACCCTGTGAATTCAGATTTGATCAAGAAATACTTCACCTAAAAAAAGGAGATGCCAAGGCGGAGACTCGCAAAGGGCGTCTTGAGACCAAAGTTGAAAACCCAGGAAAGGGCAGCTCAGATTTAGATTGAAGAATGAACATGTGGCAGTCGTGTCGTCTCAGAAGAAGAGATGTTGCATCTTAGGGCATCAACAAAGTACTCTAGATCTCCTAAACACATATCAAACTCAAAATAGTCCTCGAGAAGTTTGTGTAGATAAGCTCATGCTACGATATATGGGGCACCTATTTTTATCTTACTCTTTTTTGTATTTTAGCAATGTTTGCTATTTTTGATTAATATATTTCATTTTGAGCTTTGCTCCTAATAAATTTCAATCTTGTCTATTGTTACAACCTTTTTCAAGCATTTTTACATTTAAATAACAATTAATAGACTAACAATATTCAAGTAAAAGGATTTTTGCATATTGCTCTGAAATGCTTCTAAATAGTACAATGACCTGAAATAGGACCACTAGTTAGAACTAACCAAATTTTAGGTTTGCAAATATCTTAAGACAAATAGTCTAAGTTATGATTACTTTTTTGATTTTCTGTCAAAGATACTAGATCCAAACAAGAAGGCATGGTAACACATCAATGATGGAACCTTGACGAACAACGATCAATGTCAACCTAAGCATTAAAAAAGGAATCACTTTGAAAAATGACGTTCTGCATTCATGCAAATATCATTCATATACATCTAGTTAGGAGCATTTGGTTCATTCTGATCATAACATCCTAATCGCTTGGCATATTGGTAAAACTGCAAATCTTATACCTCTAAAGTTGCAGTGGGTCAGATTGAAGTTACCATAGCAAATCTTATCTCCCTAAAGTTGCAGTGGAGCAGATTGAAGTTACCATGGCGAATCTTATCTCCCCGAAGTTACAATGGAGCAAATTAAAGATATAAATCTTATCTCCCAAAAATTGCAGTGGAGCAGATTAAAGCTATAAATCTTTTCTCCCTGAAGATGCAGTAGAGTGAGATGAAACAACGAATCTTATCTCCCTAAAGTTGCAGTTGAGCAGATTGAAACTACAAATTTTATCTTCCTAAATTTGCAGTGCAGTAGATTGAAAATATAAATCTTATCTCCTGAAGATACAGTAGAGTGAGATGAAACAACGAATCTTATCTCCCTAAAGTTGTAGTTGAGCAGATTGAAACTACAAATCTTATCTCCCTAAAATTGCAGTGGAGTAGATTGAAACTACAAAACTTATTTTCCTGAAGTTACAGTAGAGCTGATTGAAGCTATTAATCTTATCTTTCTGAAGTTGCAGTGGAGCAGATTGAAGCGATAATCCCTATACCCTTAAAATTGTAGTGGGTTAGGATGAGGCTACTTGGAAAAGAGAAACACCAAAGAAGTCGAGATTTATCAAGACCAGGCAAAAATGGCCCTTTTTATAGTCTTTGCTCTATTCCCATTACACGTTTACGAGCAAAGAGGGGCAACTGTAATAGACCAATTTAGATCGAGCCCAAACCAAACTAAATTAAAAAAAATAGCATTCCAAAGTCCAATTACAAGCAAAAAAAAAAGAGAGCCCAAATGGCCCAAATATAAAAACCTAAAGGCCCAGTGGCCCAAACTATTTTACAGAAAGCTAGAAACCTTAGGGTTTCTGGTGCCACTCTCTACTCAAGGGCGCACCACCTGAGGCCCCCCTTCGTCGCCCAATGTCTGACACCCCTACCGCCATTGCACCAAAATGGCAAAGGTGCACGTCCCATCTCCTTCCGTTGACCATGCTAATACCTGCAAAAAAAGAATGGGAAAGGACAGAAACAAGGATAGAAGAAACGAAAGCAGAAACAGTAGAAACAGAAGTAAGAACAGTGACAAAATAAAAAAAAAATATGTATAATAAATAGTGTGACATATGGCTATAAAAACCATAACCACGGATTGTATTTTTTATATAGAGAAATACATAAAAAAGCATCAAGTTTATAAAAAGGTATCATTTTTTTTATTTTCTAGTTTTTACTTTCGAACCAAATAAAATATAATATAAAAAAATAAAACCTTACCTGCCTTTTGGCCTTCGTGCCTCCGAGAGGCCATCGAATCCCTAGGGATTCGGCCAAGGCCGTGGCGGAGAACATTGAAAGTCGAAAGGTCTTCCATTTTTTTAGAGTTTTGGCTTGAATCTAGAAAGTTCTATTCTGAATTAGGGTTCTAGGCTAAAAGGGGGTTTAAAAGGGATTTTATGAGGTTTTTCGGTTACTGGAGATGGTGGTCACCCTCGTCAGCGATCGGCAGCCATGACGAAGTCTGACAGTTCTTGACAGGATGGGAATGGCTTTCAGAGAAAAAAAAGAGAGGGTTTTCATTTAAAAAAAATAAGCTGAAATGATTTTTTTTTCAGATTTTTAACTTAAATAGAGGGTTAGAACGGCGTCGTTTTGGCCTGAGTCCATAAACCCCAAAATAATGTCGTTTTGAATTAGGATCCGACAGCTAGACATGAACCGCATAGGGTCCGTTTGTTTTTGATATGGTGGGTCCATTTATTCTGTTGGTCCTGCTTTTGCGGCTAGTTTCAATTTTGTCTTGTTTCTTTTCTTTTTTAATTTTTACCCTGTAATTTTGATTTTGTTTCATTGCAGTCCCTCATGAAATAGTGCGTTTATGGGACTGGGAATAACTTCCCATCTAGTCCTTGTTCCTTTGCACGCGTTTTATTTTGGTCCTTCATTCTAGTTTTTTATTTATAATTTATCCCTTAATTTTATTTAAATTTCGACTTAATCCTTATTTATTTAATTTCGACATTTTATATATTATTTATTTATCTATTTATTATCTCTTACCTTTTTATATATTTAAAATTATCATGTTTATATTTCCTTTATTTATGCACTTGTTGTTTGTATTATTTTATTATTATCATCATTATTATTATTTATTTTTCCTATTATTATTTAATTAGTATTAGAGTTAGTAATTATAATATGATTATTGCCATTGTTATTTGGTGTTTTATTATTACTATAGTTATATCATCGTCATTTACTAGTATGATATTTTTATTTTTTCGTATATCATCGTTTCATTTTTACGCGCTATCATTTTATTTTGCTATAACCATGTCATGGATCGTGTTTAAATATACGCATTTTCATGCTATGCCCAAACAAGTTAAAATATACATTGTTTTAGATGTTACATTCGTTTTACTCGATACATAAAAAAAAGGAAAAATTTTCAAAATCAAGGCAATGTTCTGTATTTGGGAGATTCGAGAAGTTGCGCATTGATTCACGGGGTTCGATTTTCTCTTGCAACCTAGATAACCGAATATCCTTTTCAAAACTAAAACATATGAGATTTAAATAGTAATTTT
Source organism: Gossypium arboreum (assembly GCF_025698485.1). Taxonomy (NCBI): domain Eukaryota; kingdom Viridiplantae; phylum Streptophyta; class Magnoliopsida; order Malvales; family Malvaceae; genus Gossypium; species Gossypium arboreum. The sequence goes on from NC_069081.1 coordinate 9,568,631, forward strand.
AAAAATGAGCAAGCTTACCTTCGAGGACTTGAGATGTCGTGACTTAACTTACAGGACATGACATTTTCACTTTGATTATCTCAAGATAAGAAGACCTTTTGCATGTGTTTTAATTTATTTAAGTGATTAAAAAATATTATCATGCAAGGTAGGATTGTGTTTAAATTCTCTTCAAAATTTCAAATTCTCGACATTAAGACATCAATTAATCAACTAAGTATCAATTTTGGGCATTATGAGGGTGCTAATCCTTCCTCATGCGTAACCGACTCCCGTACTCATTTCTAGAATTTTGTAGACCAAAATTATTATTTTAATAAATCAAAATTTTATTAAAATAATCAAATTACAAGGTGATCCGATCACACCTAATAAAAAAGATTGGTAACGACTCTCATCTTCGTATATTTTTAAATATAAGTCTATTTCAAAAAAAGTTTTGTCAATGTATATAATTCTTTTATCACTCCACCTAGCTATTAGTTGATTAATGATTATTTTTATAAATATATTTTATATAATCTTTTGAGTGTTATATACTTTAGTATTTTATTATTATTTTAAGAATTAATATTTAAAATATTTTTATTCATATCAATATTTAAAATTATTTGTAGCCTTTTCTCAACCCTTAAATAAATGTATAATGCGTTTCCATGTACTCAAATCTACATCCTTTTACATTAATAATAATATTGATATCAATTAAATTAATACTTAATAAAATATTTTAATACTCAAGTAAGATGTAAATATTCTCATCTATAATATTCTATAATTATTCTTTTATTATATTTTAAATAGGACATACGAGACCTTTAGAATACTCTAAACACTCATAGTGAGAGCTTACCATATACTTTATGTTGTTTTAATCATCAAAAGGCTGCCCTAAATTACAGATTCAGATCCGATCTTAAAGTACCTGCAGGATCTCCAATCCCTTTGCAATCCAATTATTATTTTAATTACTTTCAATTTGCTGCGGCCTCGTCTACCATAACAGCTACAATCAACCCCGTTCATCAATTTTTTCTTTGAGATTTCTTATTTTCTAAGATAAAATTTAGCAAATTTAATTTATTTTTTATAAAATTTTAAAATTATAAAAATCTTACAACTTAAACCATAAACTTTGAAACATTAAATTTTAAGCACTAAAATTATATTCACAATTGAAAGTTTTTTACGTAAAAATAATTAAAAATTTCTATTTTAAATCAAATTTAACATGCATGATCATGAATAGACTATAAAATATTACTATTAAATTGTTAATATATTAATTGCGTCAAAAACTTTGAAAAGATGTAAAATTACTTTAATTTTATAACTGTGTAAATGGATCCTCCCTATAACTTAAAAAGTTGACCAAAAGTTCATAATTTATGATATCTTAGGCATATTACTTTTTGTTTCCTTGATTCTTTCTATTATATTTACATCACGGACCCCAACATATATTTTTTAGTAGAGTTGATCCCTTTATGAATCATATCTACCTAACAAACTTGGCTAAGTTAATATACTTCATTAATGGCAAATTTGAATCTAGCAAATCTTGCACAACATAAACTTACGTTGAACATATGTGAGACGCACGTGAGGAGTTCAAAATTATTGATTATCCAGTTGTCTAAAAATGTTACGTCTTCATTACTATCAAGAAATTAAATCAGATCTCAATATCAATAATTCCTAAACATATAAATAATCGTATCTCCCACTATAAAAAGATACTATTATTGTTTACAAATTACAATATACTTCTAACAGGCTGTGTCTTTTACTTCTTTCTTACTCTACTCTCAAAAATCTTCCCATTCTCATTAAGTATTCATCTTATCACAGGTGAATCACTACTTCAACCACCACCTTTTTTTTTTTTTTTTTCCTATTAATCTGATCGGTTAACACATTCAAATTCAAGTACACCCAAAACCAACATCTCTGTTAGTACGCAGGGATTATATGCTTAGAATAAAAACAAGAAAAAGAAGAGTTAAAAGGAATCCAAATTCCCTATTACACCCTAAGCAGGGTTTTAATTATAAAAGGGTTAAATACAGAGAGTGAAAATTTTATTTAACAAAATTATAGAAATTATGTAGAAATTATATATAACTTTAGTTGAAATAGTAAAATTGAGTGAAAGAAAATTTTGATATATTGAGTTCAAATTTCCTTATTTGTAATTTTTTAAAATTGTGCGTGAAAAGATAAAAATAACTTAAACATTATATTTATTACTTTTAAAAATATTAGGCTTTTGAAAATTTCACAAATACGTTGATATCTAATTCAAAGTGACACTAACTCATTTAAAACTTTAAATAATAATATAATAATATAAATATATTCTTGTGTAATTCAGGGTGAATTACAATCCATGTTAAGGTGGTAATTGTATGTTACAAAATATTATATTTAAATTAGTTTAGTGTATAAAGACATGAGAATATTGAAATAGTTTTATGCTAATGATGGTCTTACCTTCAGTTTATTTGATAATTACTTACAATATATTTAAATACATAATTTTTACTATACATTAATAATATATTATTTATATTAAGGGTGTAAATGAGATATTGGTGTTCGCAAATTACTCGAGTTCGACTAAAATATTTAAATTCGATTTGGTAATCATCGAGCCGAACTTGAGCAGCTGGAGATATTGATTGAGTCGAATTCGAGTTTAGCAACCTTAAGCTTTTCATATTTATATTATAAAACTACGTTATTGTCCTTAATATATGTTATTAACCCTAAGCTTAATTATTAAGTCGAGCTTGAGTTCAAAAATTCGTAAATGGGCTTAATCGAACTCGAGTAGCTCGATTATATCTCAACTTGAAATTTGAACCCATGCCACCAACATTTATAAAATCTTTTCTTTATTACTTCAACAAAAGCTTTATTTATATATTTCAATATTATTACACAAATTGTTTCACTCACATTATTTGTATATATTGATAATGTCATTGTTGAGTTGGTATGTGTCACAAGTCAAATTAATACCAACTCAAGAAAAATGATAATACCAAGATAAATAATTGGAGTGCATTTAATATTCTTAATCTAATATATTTACCTATTGAAAATTTCTTTTACTCACAATTTATTTTAATTTCGTCACATGTGTGTTATTATTAATTTCAAACATTATGTTTTGTTATTTATTTAATCTTACTTTTAAATACACAAATGTTCTAAATTAGTTGGTCCTACACATATACATGTATGACAAAATTTCTACTATGTAAAAAGCAATATACAATATAATAAGCTATATTAAATATTAAGCTAAAACTAAACTAAATTTAAGTAACATATTTATTAACAATTTAGGAACATATCATATATATATATAATAAGGTATAGACTCTATCTTTGCGCCAAGTGGTGCTTTTTTCATTTTTTTTATTTTTATAATATATTATAGATATATAATCAATTTTTTTAAATAAAAAATCTTATTAAAATAAAAATAATATGTATTTATTAAGATTAACAAACTTTAGCTTTTCAAAACTAATTTGCTAGTCATTCGTCCATTTAGACAGAACATTCTTCCTTAATAACTTAGTTAAAGGAGCAACAGTCAAAGAGAACTCTTCAACAAATCTTTGCTAATACCTGACCAAACTAAGGAAACTTTGGATATCAGAAACATTTTTAGGCTGGATTCATTCCAGAATAGCCACGGAGACAGATGTGCCCAAAACTGCATTGGAACCCGTTATAGCCAATATGAATTCCTTGTAATGCCTTTTGGTTTAACCAATGCTCCTGCCGCCTTCATGGACTTAATGAATTGAGTGTTCCAACCCTTTCTTGATTAGTTCATCTTTGTGTTCATCGATGACATTTTAGTTTATTCCAAAATTGAACCTAAACATGATGAACACCTTAGGAAGGTTCTGCAAATCCTCTGAGAAAAGAAGTTGTATGCCAAACTGAGTGAGTGTGAATTCTAGCTTAGGGAGGTTATGTTTTTAGGTCATGTGGTATCCGTAGAGGGTATCCAGGTAGATCTGAAAAAGATAGAGGTCATCCTAGAATGGAAACAACCCAAAAATGTTTCTGAAATTCAAAATTTCCTTGGTTTAGTCAGGTACTATCATAGATTCGTTGAAGGGTTTTCTCTAATAGTTATACCCCTAACTAAGTTGTTGAGGAAGGGTGTTCTATTCAAATGGACGGAAGATTAATAACCTAGCTTTGAAAAGCTAAAGGTTATGTTAACCCAAGCTCCTGTATTAATTTTGCCCGAACCATGGAAAGAATATGTAGCATATAATGATACATCCTAAATAGACCTTGGATGTGTGTTGATGTAATACGGTATGGTAGTTGCCTATGCATCAAGATAATTGAAGCAGCATGAGGGCAACTACTCAACTCATGACCTAGAATTGGCAACAACAATGTTTGCACTAAAAATTTAGAGGCATTACTTGTATGTTGAGAAGTGTTAGATCTATACCGACCATAAGAGTCTCAAGTACCTTCCATTCGCAAACTGACGACAATCCAAATGAGTCATTCAAATATTGGAAGATATGTTGAAAGGATACATAATAGAATTTCGAGGTAGTTGGGAATAACACTTACATCTAGCAGAATTTGCCTATAACAATAGCTTCTAATCGAGTATACAAATGGCACCCTGTGAAACTTTGTATGGTCCTAGGTGTCGATGACTGAAGTGAGAGAAAAAAAATTGGGCCTAGAAATAGTACAGAAGTCAGAGGGGAAAACCAAATTGATTTAAGATATACTGAAAGTGGCTTCGAATAGGCAAAATTTGCATGCAGACTTAAAGAGAAAAGACGTTGAATACGATATGAAAGACCAAGTCTTCTTGAAAGTGTTCCCATGGCGAAAAGTGTTAAGGTTCGGATGAAAGGGCAAATTAAGTCCCAGGTTCATAGGACCTTATAGAATCCTTAAGGGAGTCGGTCCAGTTGCATATCAGCTAGAATTACCTCTAGAACTAAACTGTATACATGATGTCTCCATGTTGAGACGATACCGATCCAATCCTTCCCATATCATACCAATTGAAGAGATCGAGGTGAAAACAGATTTATCCTTTAAGGAGGAACCCGTATAAATTCTAGATCGTAATGTAAAGGTTCTGAGAAGGAAATGAAACTCTTTTTTAAAAGTACTATGGAAAAACCGTGGCATTGAGGAGGCTAAATGGGAACCGAAAGATGTGTTCCATCAACAGTATCCATATCTATTTGAACTAGCTAAATTTGAAGATGAAATTTCTTTAAGGAGGAGAGAGTTGTCGCACCCCAAAATATAAGGGTTTAATTGAAATAATTAACCAAGTATTGAATTAGGCTTGATGATTAAGTAGCTATTGCAATCCCTAAAGGTCTTAAGTTCAAACCACTCCACTCTACTCCTCCCCTATTTCTTTTCTTTTTATTTTTAGCAACCTAGGATGAAAACCAAACCTATTTTTTAGAGTAGAAATTAAATAAGAAATAGGCTCAGGTCTAATGGTTAACATGTCACTCTTCCCCCTTGGATACTCGAGTTTGAGCCACTCCCTTCCCCAAAATACATTTTTATTTTTGGCAATTAGGGGGTAAATTACCATGCCATCCTTAGCGTTTGAAAACCTTAGGCATTTAGTTCTTCTTTTTCTGATCACCCTAGGATTTTGTTTTCTTTTCCAATTCAATTAGAATTTTCCCACATCTCTCTTTATCTTTATCTTTTTCTTTTATTCCCCTTTTCTTTTCATCGAATTTTCATTTATTATTAGATTCGTAATTGTTGTTCGTAACACCCTTAATCTTTTCCAAGAATTGGTAAGTAAGATTTAATCTTGATGTTTGATCTCGAATCCTTATAGAATTTTTATATAATGATAATCTTGCGATCGATTAAATAATCTTTTTTGGTTTTTATCGAATCTTTCGATAATCTTGAAATCCATTGTTAATCCGTGCGAATATTTCATTTGAATGACTTATTTTTAGGTGTGTTGGAACAGATTTGAGTGCAATGGACGTTGTTTGGGCATTCAGTGAAATATGTGTGTTCTTTTACAAGCGAATTGGGTTAAATCATGCCTAGGATTAGGGTCACACGGGCGCATGGACCACACAGCTTCTCACACGACCATGTGTCTTTGAAAGCCTAGGCTAGTTCAAATCTCACACGACCTATTGCACGACTATGTCTTCCCTGCAGCTTAATTTTGCAATTTTCACATAGCCATAGTCTGTTACATAGTCGTGTGAAAACCAAATTGATTTAAGATACACTGAAAGTGGCTTCGAATAGACAAAATTCGTATGCAGACTTAAAGAGAAAAGACGTTGAATACGATGTGAAAGACCAAGTCTTCCTGAAAGTGTTTCCATGGCGAAAAGTGTTAAGGTTCGGATGAAAGGGCAAATTATGTCCCAGGTTCATAAGACCTTATAGAATCCTTAAGGGAGTCGGTCCAGTTGCATATCAGCTAGAATTACCTTTAGAACTAAACTGTATACATGATGTCTCCATGTTGAGATGATACCGATCCAATCATTCCCATATCATACCAATTGAAGAGATCGAGGTGAAAACAGATTTATCCTTTAAGGAGAAACCCGTATAAATTCTAGATCATGATGTAAAGGTTCTGAGAAGGAAACGAAACTCTCTTTTAAAAGTACTATGGCAAAATCGTGGCATTGAGGAGGCTAAATGGGAACCGAAAGATGTGTTCCGTCAACAGTATCCATATTTATTTGAACTAGCTAAATTTGAAGATGAAATTTCTTTAAGGAGGGGAGAGTTGTCGCACCCCAAAATATAAGGGTTTAATTGAAATAATTAACCAAGTATTGAATTAGGCTTGATGATTAAGTAGCTATTGCAATCCCTAAAGGTCTTAAGTTCAAACCACTCCACTCCACTCCTCCCCCATTTCTTTTCTTTTTATTTTTAGCAACCTAGGATGAAAACCAAACCAAACCAAATATTATTTGGAGTAGAAATTAAATAAGAAATAGGCTCAGGCCTAATGGTTAACATGTCACTCTTCCCCCTTGGATACTCGAGTTTGAGCCACTCCCTTCCCCAAAATACATTTTTATTTTCGGCAATTAGGGGGTAAATTACCATGCCATCCTTAGCGTTTGAAAACCTTAGGCATTTAGTTCTTCTTTTTCTGATCACCCTAGGATTTTGTTTTCTTTTCCAATTCAATTAGAATTTTCCCACATCTCTCTTTATCTTTATCTTTTTCTTTTATTCCCCTTTTCTTTTCATCGAATTTTCATTTATTATTAGATTCGTAATTGTTGTTCGTAACACCCTTAATCTTTTCCAAGAATTGGTAAGTAAGACTTAATCTTGATGTTTGATCTCTAATCCTTATAGAATTTTTATATAATGATAATCTTGCGATCGATTAAACAATATTTTTTGGTTTTTATCGAATCTTTCGATAATCTTGAAATCCATTGTTAATCCGTGCGAATATTTCGTTTGAATGACTTATTTTTAGGTGCGTTGGATCAGATTTGAGTGCAATAGACATTGTTTGGGCATTCAGTGAAATATGTGTGTTCTTTTACAAGCGAATTAGGTTAAATCATGCCTAGGATTAGGGTCACACGGGCGCATGGACCACACAGCCTCTCACACGACCATGTGTCTTTGAAAGCCTAGGCTAGTTCAAATCTTACACGACCTATTGCACGATTATGTCTTCCCTGCAGCTTAATTTTGCAATTTTCACATAGCCACAGTCTGTTACATAGTCGTGTGCCCCCTGTTTTACAGTTTTGCCTAGAATTTTATGATTTGATAAGTTTAGTCCTTCAATAGTCCCCGAACTATTCTAGAATTATATTACTTTCAATTGAACCCTTGATAATGTGAGTATTGGAATGAATTATCTGAATGACTGGATTATTATTGTATATGTATGATATGTGAATAATATATGCCTATTGCAACTATATTACCAATTGTATGTTCAGCATGCCTTATGTTACCGTTAAACTGAACACATGATAAACATGTCTTTTGCTACTGAATTGATTCGTTATAAGCATATTATTTGCTACTATATCAAACTATTATAAGCATATTGATTGTTACCATATTGTTCTGTTAAAAACATATTAAATGCTACAATATTGATCTATTTTGAACATGCCTTATTGCATTGTAAGGGGTTAGGTGATATATATCTACAAATTTGTTGTGTATCCATAGCTAGTGACAGATTTTATTCGCTTTATTTTGTTGTGTACCCATAGCCATAGGCGGATTCCATGTACAGTGTTTTTGCTGTGTATCCACAGCCATAGGCAGATTCCATCTGCGGTGTTTTTACTGTGTGTCCATATCCATTGGCAGTTCATCTGCAAACCATTGGTGGTTAAAACCACAACTCGGTGTATAGGTGATTTGAAGTTCAGTAGAACTCGCATTGTGGTGTGTAGCAGTAGGGCCTTTTCTATTAAATCGAAATTGTATTGCATTCATAAAACATGTGCATAAAATTATGAGATTTCTAAATGTTACATATATATATTGTTGAGTGATTTGAAATATCGATCCTCTAAAATAGTTATTGTAAGATATTCTATGTGACGTGTTTCTGTATGCTTATTTGTTCGCACTGATTTTCTTGTGATAGAACTCACACTGAGCTTTATAGCTCACCCCCTTTTTATTTCCCTCTCTATAGATAACCAACCAGGTTAGGACGCGAACATGACATACATAGGGCTTGGAAACATTTTATTTACATGAAAGCGTTATTATTAGGCTTAATTTTTATAATTCATGTTATCTTAGAACTGTATTATTTTATTTATATTGTGGCATGAAACTCATATTTAGGGTTATTTCGCATGCATGATTTTTAATTTGAACCTAGGATAATGAACATGAAATTAGATTTGATTATCCACTAAATAATTTTGTTATAGTTTAATTAAAACTAAATTGAATATTATTGCTGCTAGGTTATAACTGAATCTAAGGTACCAGTAATTAACTAAGTTTCTTTTAAAACAAACAAAATGACAATTTATAAAATCGGATAGCTTACTGGGCCATTTTAATGGCTAATGTAATTTTTCGAATTCGGATCTAATGTATAGCCCGAATTAGGGAGGTTACAATTGTTGTAAACAAAATTAGCTTCTACATCATCATTTTAAATGTCAAATTAAGATGCCTTTGATAAACCATTGAAAAATTTACCATAACTAATTTTCACTTAGTTCAAAATTTTTTTTTTAAAAAAAGTGTTGTATAGAATAACTAGGTTGACAGCTTCGTATCATTTTAATCTTGAAAAGAGTAAGTTGATTTTACTTTCTAAAACCATATTCAAAATAAATTAATATCCAATGTATTTAAATTAATTCTATTCAAAATTATCTAAAATAATTTTTAAAATCAAGAAGCAACATAATGCTTTTAGTACATAATATTTAATAACATAAAAAATAATTTTATAATATTATAGTTTAGTAATTCTATATATAAATTTTAGCTTTTAAATAACACTTTAATTTTAATATTCTTCTCCTTTTATGAAAAACTTAATAAAATTTTATAAAATATTGGAGCTTGATCAATACCTATTTATAACACATAATTATCACAAAATTTTAATATTTTAAAATAATTTATTTTCTCATCATTTTTTTCAATATGTTCTTCTTTTGGTGTTAACATAATTGTTACCACCAATGATAACATCATTATAATTTGAATGGATTTACAACATTTTCAACTTTATAAAATATATTAATAAAAAATAAAAAAGTTATTTAGAATTTTTAAAATTTTGAAACACAATATTTTAATATATTTATTTAAAAAAAAAAAAAAACTTATTTGCTAAAACCAAGCATAGTCTTAGTTACTCAATGGAATTTGATTGAGATGCTTCTCCAAATCTGAAGAAAATCAACCAACTTTCCAAAACTCTGTCATTGATTCGACCAAATATGTTGGTGAGATTAATATAAAGCAATTTCGAAAATGATGATGGAGGAAAGAGTGAGAGGATAATATAATTATATCTATTCACTACCCCACTTTCAGTAAAATAAGAGGCTAATTTAAGAACTTTAAATATAATTTTATTTTTATTTAGTTTATTTCAATAAAACATTACAAAGATAAATATATTGTGAGATGAAAATCCTTCTGCTGTGGGGGATGGGCCCATTTATGATTTGAGAATAGAATATTTGGGGAAGGAAGCATATTCCTTGAAAATATAATAATTAGTGGAGCATCCATTCGCCTCTCTCCGCAATGTCCAATTTTAAGAAGAAGAAGAATTCCCCACATCTTTGAATGGAATGGGATGCTCTGCTTTTATCCCTAATTTAATCACTAATAGTAACAACAGATTTGACACTTTCGGCTTTGCGCCACTAATTTGACAATTGACGTTGCTTTCTACTCTTCTCTAGCGGACGTCTGGTTTTCAATTTTACTTAATATTTTATTATTAACTTAAAATTATGATACCAACTTCTTTCCTTCATAAAATATTATTTACGTTATATGTTATATATTAAATTTATAAAAAAATACGTGTACGTATAAAGTTTATGTATATTTTCGTCTATGACTTTGTCAATTTACAGTTAAATTGTTAATTAAATTAGTATGTCATTAATTTTTTGATTTTTATTTAATATCATTGATGAATCAAATTGTGTTGTGTATATTAAAAAACACTTAATTGGATTGCATCACATGTAATAAATAAATAAACACAATTTTCCTCCTAGTTTGAATTTATCAATTAAAATATATTAAAATAAATGATACCTCATTTTAACTTTTAATCAGCTTTTTAATTAATTAAATATATTAAAATAAATAATATCGTTACTTTTACCAATCTATTATTTATGGTCCATTTATTTACATGTAAAAGATTTTATAAAAATGTTTTCTATATTTTCCTATATTTGTTTCACAAAGACCAGTTTAGTCAACGAAAAATACCTTATAAGTCAACATAAAATAAGCTTTTTTACTTTTGAAAAGCGTAGTTCATTTTTGAAAAAAAAACTCCTTCATAGGTAATTTTATTTTTATATAAAATTAACTTAAATCAAATTAATATTATTATATTGATAATAATTTTTTATTTTTAAAACATTTAAAATTATTAAAATATTAATATAAAATATTATATTTTTAATATTATTAAACATACATATTTAATTATTTATATTTAGTCATATAATAAATTATTAATATAATTAATATAATTTATTATTTTAATAAATTATTTAATATTTCAATTTTATTTTAATAATAAATTTTAAAATAATAATTTTAAATAATATTCTTCACATATTATTGAAAATATTTAATATCAATATTTTAATAATATATATTTATTACAATTATAAATATATTAATAATTGTCATCAGTCTATTACTCTTCACAAATTTGCAATTTAGTCTCTGTATTTTTATTTTCAAGAATTTAGTCTCTACTTTTGATTTGAAAATCATGTTTAATTGTTGATATTGTTAAATTTTTCTATCAATTTTGTTGATGCCACATTTTAAATAAAAAAGAACTCACTTGGTAGTTATTTAACTAAAAATGACGTTGTAATGAACTTAATTTAACAAAATATTTTTAATATATGCAAAGACAATGTAAAATAAACTCAATTAAACAATGAAAAGATAAAAAATCTTAAATGTCTGTTTATTTCATTGAAAATAGCTTTTATGAAATATTTTTAAGAAATCTATCAAACAATAGAAAATATTTTACACAAATTCATCCAAACACAAGAAAATATTAACTTTTCTAGGAAAGTAAGTCATTTTCCAGAAATTATTTTTCGGAAGCCATTTTTAGTTAAAACAAACAGATTCATAATTTCGCTCTTTAATTTGAGAAATTGAAACCAAATTAAAAATCTAATGCAAAAATAGAATCTTCTAAAAACTTCCATTGAAAAACCTATATTCTTTCTCACTTGAGTGCGATTTGCCAATCCATTACCAGTATTGCTCTTACTATTGAAACCCTTTTTAAGAATTACAGTGGTAGTTAATCCAAAAGTGAAAAAAAAAAAAACAATCAAAGTAAGATTGATAGTTGTTATACCTTATGTACTTGACTTTGTGAACCTCACAATATACCTCGCAAACTTGACGATGTATCGATAAGAGAACCTGGCACGTGTCTCTCAATGAAGCTAACAACACGACGAACTTTGGGTTCACTTGTGAACCTCATGCTGGCAAACCTTTGGAGATATCTCCATTAAAATTACATGAACCAAATGGAGGTTCAGGGTAATTGATTGTCAGTCATTTTAAAACATCTTATCCTATGACATAGCATCAACGTCTCTGCCAAGAGTATCAAATCAAACTTTATTGTCAGTGGCTTTAGGACACATAACTAAGATTGTCCCCCACTATAAAAAGGCCATGCAGATAACTCATGCATACTACATACTCATTCTTCCTTCTCCAACTATCAAACTCTTCCATAAACAAAGTCTTTTTTCCAACTTTCACCTCTTTTCCCTCAATTCAGTCACTGCCTTCCTTATTCACCTCACTAGTTAAAAATTGGTGCGATGAACGTGGATAGATATGTCGAACCTAAGTGTCAATTATCCTCTCAGCACCAAGTTTGTTCCCATTCAAGACCAAGTTATAGACCCCACTAGTTGTAGCACAGGAGAAAATATCGATCAAATCAGAACAAACCAACACCCAGACCCCTTGCATAAAAACTAGAATATATACCTACAAAATCAAACCAATCCTCAAAACCAAAATCAACAAAATTCGTACCAGAAAAGCCCATACCAACAATTCTTCTACCAATACCCCCATAGTATTACAGTTCCAGAATCAACATCACGCTGAAGCATCGCTAACCGATCAAGGGTTTCGGCATCATTATCTCAGTGGTTAACAACATCTTAACATGCAAAAGAGATTAAGAGTTATGGAGGAACAAATGTTTTCCCAACAAAATAGATATGAAGAGCAATAGAGTTTTATCCAAGAGCAAATGGGTAGATAAAGGCAAGCAGATGAACGAAATGAAAAGCTCATCGAAGAGCTAAGGGAAAATAGGAGGGATCGTGATCAAAACCCAATACGTGAAAGAGGTGAATATATCCATTCCAATCGTGATCGTCAACATGCAAACCAAGGCAATGAAAATATAATAGATGATACTAACATGGATGATAGCTATGATGAAGACATTGATGATAATTATAGCTATTCTAGTTAGAATACCTTGGAACAAAAAATAGAAAGGTTAGAGAAGCATTTACAAGACTTTTAGAAAGTTGAATCCCTAGGATTAGGGAAAAAGTATAAAATAAGCCTTTAGATGAAAAGATATTGTGACATCATGTCTCCCTTACCTTTAAATTCCCCAAAATGATGTATGATGGTCGAGGGGATCTTTAGGACTATTTGGCCTATTATGTAAACCATATGAATATATTTAGAGCTTCAGATGAAGTTAAGTGCAAAGAATTTTCAATGACACTAAAAGATTTAGCTAAGGCATGGAATTTGCAACTACCCCAGTATTCTATCACGAGCTTTGAGAAAATGGTGAACTTGTTTATGAGCAGGTTCTTGGCAAATAAAACATTGAAATGGTTTCTTGCATACCTGATGTCAATTAAGTAGTGTGAGGATGGACCTTTGAGAGATTTTGTGAAGCGATTCAACAAAACGACCATGTTAACAAATGATGTCCTTAAGGAAATTTTTGTTTAAGCTTTCATGTCTGGAACAATACACCAATTTTTGAAATATAACTTGATTGACAAGCCCCCAGCTAATTTGTCAGCATTACATCAGAAGACCCATGTATTTGTTGAAAGTGATGACTCTAAGAATGCTAAAATGCAGTTATAAGAATTAATACATCAACCTCAAGGGATTTGCACAACCCTTAAAGAGGAAAGACCCCACTACATAGAGTTGGCATAACTCATTCTTAGCAATCATACTCAGGAAGGGGGAATAGGGATATAATTTCAACGAATTTCAAGGTTACCAAAGACAAGAGAGAAAAAATAGAAGTTATCTACAAGGTCAGAGAAGATATCAAAGAGCTCTTCAGAATCAATTCCATTCTTACCATGACTTAATAGCAACTCGAACACAAATAGTGAGCCAGATAGAGCATTAAAGGATTCTAAAACCAGCACCCCCTTGAGATCCAATATATACAGGGATAATTTGATCTATGTGTGTGATTTTCAACATAATAGAAGGCACAAAAAAAATGAATACGTCCATTTGAGACTGTTGAATCTGCAGTTCGTAGAGTGCAATTGGAAAAATTTGTTACTTGTCAAGGATAACCTAATGGGCTTAGAGATAGGGACGATGGTACTTCAAGTTCGTAGAGTGCAATTTTTATGCTTTTGATATCCCGAAAGCTTGATTTAGCTAACCCGTGTACTATTTTTCAAAACTGTTAAAGTTTTCAAAAGTTTCCATTGTTGAATACATGAAGAAATTGGTGCTATTTTGTTAGATTTTAAGCTTAGATATGGAAAATGACTAGTTTGTAAAGTAAAAAGTGTTAGTTTTGAATATAAGGACTAAAGTCTAAATATTTCAAAATTGGTATGGAATTTATGTCATTATAAATAGTAGAGGGCCTTAGAAGGTGTAATTAAGATCGGTTTCAAAACCAAAGCTCAAATTCAAATGTGATAGCAATTTTGATTTTAAGGACTAAATTGAATAAAATGAAAAAAAACTTAGGGATTGTATAAGAAATTAATTTTAAAAAGGTACATGCATACCATATAATGTTATAAAAAATTTTATATTTATAAATTGAGTTGAATTATCATATAGATCGAGATTTAAACCAATCGGAAGATAATCGTGAAAAAAGAAAAATTGCAGATTGGTCTCTAACACATTGTCTATTTTAGTTTTTGCCAGGTAAGTTCATATGTAACCTACTTTGTTGTTTAGTTATGCTTGATATCTATTATAATGTCTTTTAGTATAGGTTAAATGTAATTTGGTGATTTTGACACCTAAGGATTAAATTGTAAAGTACAGAAATTATAGTTATTATGAATGAATACGATGTATTGGATGGATGTGGAATGTTTATATACTTGAATGATATGTATTGACTACATTACGGTAAATTGAATGATTGGTATATTGTAAGAGTGCTCGTATGAACTGAGTAAAGAATTAGAATACAAATGGCATGCCATTAGGGTTCAAAAAGAAATCAGATGTTTGATTAGGGATTTTATGATTGATGGCTTGAGTCCAGCATATGTTACGGATTCTTTGAAGGTTGTGTAAGCAACATCTAATCATTATTTATTGATGTCTTGAGATCTAGCATGTGTTGCGGATTCTCTAAAGCTTGTGTGAGAAACATCAAATTATTCTCTACAGATGGCTTGAGATTCAACACTTATTGCGAAATATCTGAAGCTTGTGTGAGTAGCATTGAGTAAAGCTTGTATACTAACCTTGATTTGAAGCTCGCGTGAGTACCAAAAATATGAAAATGATAATTAAACGAAAATGAAACGGTTGAAAAGATTGAATATGAAATCAATTAATATGTTTACAAAATAAGCAAAATTGAATAGCATATAATAACATAGTATGGTTGTACTTGTATATGAATTGAGTACTATGATCTTGTTTTGTCAATGAACTAACCTATTGATTATTTTGTGAAGTTGTATATGTATGTATAAGGATGCCAAAGGAATGGCATGTTATGTGAAATTGTGTTTCAATTACTTAAACTAGTTGCAATGTAAAGGTAAGTTAAGTTAATTTCATATGGACTTACTAAGCGTTCAATAAGCTTACCATTATTTTTCTAATTTTTTAGATTTTTCCCACTTGTGGAATGTGTCAATTAGATCAACTTGAAGACCATACTATCCTACTATCGATTTGATAGACTTTTGCTTGATTTAAGTTCAGTTATGTGACATGTTTATAGGAATTCATACAAGTGTTAGTTTTAAACCTCTAGTTGGTCTAAATTTAACTAATGTTAGTGTTGCGAATGTTGTGTCAACTTGAGTTTATGACTTGATAATAGGTTGTGATATGTGAATGGCATATATAATTGCATAATTGAATATGTTATGGCATGGAAATGGTGTGGTTAGGTGCTTATTTGATGAATAGATGTTTTGGTTGATTAAGAAATAATTGAATTGAAATGTTAAGTATGTTTTGAATTGGTTTTTGCAGGTTTTAAGTGTGCATTTCTGCTCCAATTGAGTATGTTTTGGTTTGGATATGAAACGAGTACCAAAATGGAAGATTTTGACTTATTTGGCATTAAGGTATCAATACCCTGGTAAAGGTATTTGTACTTAGTACTTTCCAATCAATTTTTTGAAAACAGAATCGCAAAATGGTATCGATACCGGACCAAAGTATCGGTACTTTATATTAGAGTACTAATACTTTACAAAGGTATTGATATGTTTTGTTTTTGTTTAATTTTTGGCAAAATATCAAACCTTATATTGGTGTCAATACCAAGGTATTGGTATTGGTACCTAGAGGAAAGTATCAATACTATAAACCTAGTATTGATACCTTTTGATTTAAATTGATTTTTTTGAAACATCGAAACTAAAAATGGTATCGCTACCTGTCAAAGGTATGGAAAACTGTTATGCAACTTTGAAAACTTTTCAATTTGGTTCTATTTCATGTTTGGATTAACAATTGAGTTGTCATAAGCTTCTTGAGTCTTGGGAAAGCTTGTTAAGCGTATAATGGCTGTATTTATTAAATTTTTGAATGTTTAAATGATTTATTTACAATGTTTTTTATGGTAGTTGCTTCGGTAATGACTATAGCATCCGTAACTCGAACCTGAGATCAGGTTGGGTGAGAGGTGGTAGAAACTTTCTTAGAATTTTTCGAGCAAAATGCTCTAGGGATCCACATTGAAGGCATGCGCCTGTTTTTTTCCAACATTCACTTCCATGTCTCCTCCCACAATGTTCACATGATGGAATGATCACATCTTTTGACAGACCCTTAATATTGCCAAACAAAATCGTTGACTTATTGATTTGGTCTTTTTCTGATCCATTATTCAATGAAGTTATCTCCATAAACCTCGAGACTCTTTAATTCTCTTAGGCAAAGGTAGTGAACTAATGGTTTCGATTCTCTTGTTGAATGATCGAAAATTCTCAGCCAAGGAAGGGTCAATACTTTTTGACCTCATAACTTGACGAATTGTAGCCTTTGATATATTTTGCAAAGTAACTTCCACTATTCCTTAAAGCAAATATGCTCTTATGTGAAGTACGCCCTCAACGCCTCGACTCTCATGAAAAAGTTTATCCTCTTTATTCCTATATCAAGTATTGATTTGATCAATACCATGTACTTTATTCACCGTTTGATTTTCACTCTTAACAATATTATAATTGTTGAGATTTTCATCATCTTTAGCATTTCTCGATTCCTCAGACATCTTTAGCTATAAAATAAATGAATTTATAATCAACATTCAAATTTTGACTCAGACTTGACTCAACCTTGGCATTTACCTCTAGATTTAATTCTGAGCTCGATTTAGTCTAAGAATAAACTAAACCACAACTTTAATACCACTAAATATAACACCCCATACTTAACCTGATTGTAGGGTTCGAGTTACAGGATGTCACGTTTGTTGCCAGAGAAACAACAATCAATAATATTCAATCCAATGTTATTATTCATCTAAACATAAGTAAATCATGCCTATCAAATGATACAAAATCATTTTCGGGCCTTGTACGAGCTTACAAAAGCTCTATTGCTAACTTAGGGTTGAAATGGATCAACTTGTAAATATTACAAAAACTTTGAATTGACGTCGCGGCTTCGAGGGTTTTCTTGTCGCGATGTGACTCTTTGACTAAGGTTTGTTGTGACTTCGGGCTACGCCGTTGCAACATGGACCCTCTTTTATTTCTCGTCGTTACGTTAGGGGTTTGTTATCGTGACGTGACAACCTATTACTTGCAAATTTAGCCTGTTACAAGTTAAAATGACTTGAAATCACATTTATGTATTTCCATAAAAACCAAATCAACAACCTAACAAATTGTATCAAGTAAATATATGTGAAAATGATAGACTGCAAAACATTACTTATCAAATCTAAATTCAACTATTTATAGTCCAAAACTAACCAAAATCTCATTCAAAGGCATAGCCTTTAACCTTAAGGCTTCAAACTAACTATTTGAAAACTTCCAAACATAACTTCCTAATCATTTGAATAAGATTATATCATATACAACTTAACCATTTGAACATTTAGTTAAGTGACCCCTAGGTACATGCTACAAGACCAAACGAACGAACTAAACCAAATTGGTAAGTCAAAATCGATGATCTAGATGTTGGCTTCACTTCTCGGGGCTTTAAGAAATACATGTACCTATACATAGAACAAATAATCGTACAAGTAATAGATCTCAGTGGTACTTTGTAACACCCTATACTCGACTTGATTTACCAAACCCAGATATAGGATGTCATAATATAAAAATACTTAACAAAAATTTTACAACTGTGAAGACCATACTGAACATACTTCTTATTTATTTATATTCTTTCTAAGCGAAAAGATTTTAAAAGAGGTGTTTATTAAGTACAATAGATTGTCGAAGTAGTTTAATATATTACAACTTAAACTTTGTTAAAACCCATTTAATCATGGCGTAGAGTATTGTCACCATATACTAAAAATGCACCTATGTATACATAATGTCGTTGAATTTCTCGACTTAAAGATTTTGAGCTTCCTTTTAAACCTTGACAGATACCTTTCTGATTCCCGGTGGATAAATATATGCCAACCTCTGCACTTGACTTCCTTATACGCATTCCATCGATTAGCAGATCACATACTTCACACCTTATTGCGGATCTTCTTTCACTATCTCTTTGAAAATAGAAGTTGGATATGTTTCTCAGAATGATATGCATACAAATTATTAGACTGGCTTTGGCAATTGTCAAAAGGCCAATCACCACGTATCATTAAGTCAATCCAGACAGTGAACTTATTACAATGAATGCATTATTTTGGAACATCCATTAGAACCCTAGATGACATCGATATAACGTGAGAATTCCCAGGTTTGGTGAACACTTACTTCTACCTATAAATCTGGATATGCCAAGCTCCCTATCTTGAAAAATTACTATGGCAGATTCATCAGTCTGATACACTGTCTAGAACCCTTTCAAAAAATGCCGCAAAGGGATTTCCAGGTCTCGTCACAAAGGGGGACTAACATCTTGCACTTAGGCGTTACAGAATTCACCATATAGATTTTCCAGATAACTCACCACAAAAGACTTCATAGATAACATCACCACTAGGGCTTTCCGAATAATACGCCATATAGACCTTTCAAATAATTTTTCACAAGGGCTTTACAAATAACTCGTCGCAAAGGCTAGATTTAGTTTGCCACCAAAGCACCACATAAAACTGTCATGCTTGGAGATATGGATTTGCTTAAACTCAGTATTACATGAGGTTTGCCCATCATTGCCCTAGGACAAGGAGAAGCTCTATTAGGCAAATGTGGCTTATCTGCCATTTCCAGAATGTGTCATGGCCATGGTCTTTCCACATATTTGCCATACTAGCCTCTTCTCGTGTTTACTATCCCGGTGAACCTCGTTTTACGGTCCCAATAGACTACAGTCTTGTCATATTGACCTTCGTGTTTACTTTCTCGGTGGACATCATCAAACCTCAACCACGGGATCCATAATCACATCATGTATTTTCTTGACACTCCATCCAAACCCCCTTATCACCAACCATACATTGTCATGCAGCACTTTATTAACATAATGAACATGTAACACCCCTTACCCATATCCTACGTCGGGACAGGGTACGAGGCATTACTGGGCTTAAACACATGCATACAAACATTTTCGGGTCATAAAATTTCACTCAAATTTAAAACTTTCAAACTTCTTTTTAATGTCCCTAATATGGACATACGAGACCTAAAACACGCTTTGGAAATGGTTCAGGAATAAACCGAACACTTTAAAAAACTTTGAAAAATTTTAATGTAAATAGGGGTACACGTCCGTGTGGAAGGGTGACACGCCCGTGTGTCTTCTTAACATGGCCATGCTGAATGTCCGTGTAGCTCCCACGGCCTGAACCTATCGGGACACGCCCGTGTCCCTATCCCGTGTGGATTTATTTCTCAATTCGAACCTACAGGGGTTTTCACACAGCCTGGCATAGGCCCTTGTCTATGGCCCGTGTCACTTATTCGACCATGACACGCACGTGTATTAAAACCTTGACATTCTGTTTTTGATGTTATCTACCATTTAGGGGCACACGGTCAAGGCACACACCCTTGCGCTAGGCCATGTGGCGAATTTAATTTCGTATTTAAGGTGTAGACTTTACATGGCATGGGAACATGCCCATGTATATGGTTGTGTCCTCCATACATTTGAGACACACGGCTGTGTTTCCGCCCATGTGGTTACTACTGGGTATTCTATTTTGTCAATTTTAGGTGCAGGGGACACTCAGCCTGACTACACGCCCATGGGGCAGACCGTGTGTCACACACGGCCTAGACACACGTCCGTGTGTCTGTCCATATGGACAGAAACAAGGCTATCTACCAAGCCTTTTTGCCACCCTTACTTGCACCAACCTACACAACATCAAACATCTTTAATCCAAGCATAAACACATAACCAAAACAGCCACAACCAAACATCCACACATCGATTCTAAGCTATTTTCTATCACATACAACATCTCCTACTTATCAGTATAAGCCATGCAATAACCACATCCATGGAAATAATCATCAAATGCATTTAGCAATAATAAATATTAGCCACCATCCATGGTCTTATACAAAATGAATCAACCTTAATGACAAGCCAACATATTTGGCTAAAACAATATGACACTTAGTAAACGGACCAAGTCCCTATACATGCCATACTCAAAATGATAAATCTAACTATACCAAATATTCTGATTGATAGTGTGGTCGAGCTTCCGACGTCCTTTGATCCCCGAGTTAGCTTGCCGATGCTATAAGAAAATGGAAAGGAAAGGGAGTAAACATAAAGCTTAGTAAATTGCATGTAAATAAGTAACAACATTAACCATGCATCTTTAAATGCATAGCATGTTATAAACCAGCACAACATTCTTGATTTAACAATGGTAGATTTACTACATATTTACACATCACAAGTATAAGCCAAAGATTTCAAGATAGTCCCCACAATCATTCTCATAGATAGAACTTAATCAATTTCATCTTTACCATTAAGGCATCATAACTAAGCTCATATCTCATGAGTTTCGAGTAAGAACCTATACCATTCACAACATGATTATATCCTTTCATATCTTTATCATAAGCTTAAAATAACCCGTGAAACCATTTGGAATACTAAATGATACCCGATAAGCCTCACACAAGAGGGTAAATTGCCGATGCCATGTTCTAGATATGGTCTTACACTGGCTCACATGTCGAGGCCGATGCCATGTCCCAGACATGGTCTTACATTAGCCCTCGCCTCAATGCTAATACCATGTCCCAGACATGATTTTACACTAGCTTTCATAATGTGGCCGATGCCATGTCCCAAACATGGTCTTACACTAGCACACATATCAATGCTGATGCCATGTCCCAGTCATGGTCTTACACTAGTACACATATCAACACCGATGCCATGTCCCAGATATGGTCTTACACTGGCTCTCATAATGTGACTGATGCCATGTCCCAGACATGGTCTTACACTAGCACACATATCACTCAATTGTCATGGCATGGATATCCAATTTATTCCTACGGTTCAACCGGGAGCTTTTACTACATCAAGTCACTTTGGACATTTTTGTAACATTAATTAAACAACTCATTCAACATTGATTATTAATTTCATAATTTAAAGTACGTTATGTACACACGAACTTACCTCGATATGCAAAATATGGGCGACTAGCTTGGTTTAATCCACTAGCTTGGTTTTCCCTCGGTCTAAGTCTGGATTCTATATTTCTTGATCTATAATGAAAAATTTTATTTATTCAATCATCATATTAATCAAGATATTCCAAAATTCCTACTTTGGCAAAATGACCATTTTGCCCTCGGACTTTCACAAAGTTACGATTTTACCCCTAGGCTCGTAAAATGATTTTAATCAAATTTTCTCCTTTAACAAGCCTAGCCGAACCTTTATTACTCTTATATCAACTCAAAATTTTCAATTATTTCACAAATTTACAACCTATTTTATAAAATTCACAAAATGGTCCTTTTAGGTGTTTTCATGAAATTCCTTTTCACTAAAGTTGTTTATTTAACAACCATGATTCATTTTCTTCCATAAATACTCAGTAAACATCAAAAATACTTTCATGGTAAATCTCTAGACTATCAACCATTTTGCAAAATAGTCCCCTCATTAGCTAGATTAAGCTATAAGGGTTCCAAAAACACAAAAATCAACAAAAATGACCATCAAAGTCACTTACTTGTAAAGGATAGAAGTTGTTGAAAATTTGAGCTCTCAAAAGCCCCCCTTTTGCTGAAATTTGCGGTGGAGGAGAAAAGAAAATGAAAAAGATGATAGCTAGCCTTTTAGATTAATATTTTATTATCAATTAAGTCACTTAACATTTGACCGTTCCATGAATTAAGGCTCCATGTCCAGCCACTAATAAATTTGTGGTCTATTTACTCACTAAGGACCTCTAATTTAATGTTTCATAGCCATTTAACACTTTTAGCTAATAAAACAAATCTTTCGCACTTTATGCAATTTAGTCTTTTTTCGAAATTAAGCAAGCAATCGCTAAAATTATTTCACCAAAATTTTCATACACTTATATAAGCATGCTTTAACACATAAAATAATATTAAAAATAATTTCTCCAGCCTCGAATTAGTGGTTCTAAAACCACTGTTCTGACTAGCCCCAAAATCGGGTTGTTACAAGACACATTCACACAAATTTCACTTATACTCTTAACGAAATCATGCTTCCCAACAAATAATTTCCCATACATGCTTACCACACATCGTAATTTTCATGCAGTATATCTTGCACTTTAGTATATATATATAGATGCTTCATAGAAAACACATAAACATATATACATATTATAACTCCTCAAGAAGATATGCTAGTTTATATGGACATCGACCATACAAAGAATCATCATAAGATAATGTGCAGGAGACGTATCTAAAGACTCACCAGTGACCTACATTTACCTAGGTTTGGAGCTTCTATTTCAATTGTCTTTCCCAATCCAGCAGTAGCACCTACTTAAAAGAGCATGGAGTTTCCATTAGAATCTTTACTTATAGATAGTTTACTAACGTTTCAACTACATGCGACCCTCATGCAGGGCTTTCCACTCACACCCTACTGTTCTTACATCTTTTAGCATATTTACTCCTTAACAATCATAACATATAAAACTATAAGACTAACTAGAAGGTTGAATAATTCACTGATTAAACAAAATTTTAGTTCTACCTTAATGAAGAAGAAGAGAACATTTAGATTAAAAAGAAAGACTGAAACATCTAGTAGAAAGAAAAACCATCTAGAATGTACTCATTCTTTCACTTTATATACTCTTAGTCCTTCTAATTTTCCTACCAAATCCAAGGGTAGGTAAAAGAAAATTCGACGAAGATCTACACTACTACTTAACTAGTCATAGGGAGGGTCAAATCAATCAAATTAACTCCCAGCTAATCCCATTACAAGAACCCACATGAATGGCACTCAAGAAAACCAAACGTACTATCTGTTGGCAGTGACTCACTTATGGCGTGCTCTTAAGGACAATTAAGTCTCTTATGGCTTCCTCACACACTTGATAAGCTCTTCATGCTCAGCCAAAACTCTGGGCATATTCATTCTTCACTTGAAGATGCCATGTAATTAAATCTTTAGATACCACTAACGGGAGGATACTTTAATGTAGTACGCACCAATACTCTAATTTTTCAGCAAGTCAGCAGGGTGGCAAGTTGTACTACCATGGTGCGCCAAAACTGTTAACATGCATGCCTGACTTGCCTTTTTAGATATATCATTTTTTTGGATGTGACATACTTTCATGATTCAAGATTATATAACATAAATTAACTTTTAGAACATGCTATGATACTTATAATCCTAATGCCTATTAATACATATTATATATTGTAATATAAGCATATAATCAATGACCTAAGAAAGTATACAATTATCAAGGCAAACTAATTTAACTATTTTGGTAAAAGAATGATAAAATCTACTTACATATACATAAAGTTATCTTAAAGCCTTTAGCTACCAATACCAACTCCCAATTTAAAACATTCCTAATCTATTCATTATGATAATCAACATCAAGTTCATTTCATACCAAAATCCGTTCAACATATTGTCTGAATCTCATTATGGACTCTATCGACTCCTTCATACTCAATTCACTACTATATTCTATTATTAACCTATTTATTACCTTTCTAAGCTTTCTAATTCAAATTATAATTGTTGGGGATCGACTCGATTAAGCAATGAACAAGTAAAAAATAGAGGAAGAAATTGCGAAATTGAGAAATTGAACACACAAATTTAACATGGAAAAACCCCTCTAAAGAGGATAAAAAAACACTAGTAAAGATAATTTTACTATAATGGAAAAAGAATGTGAGTACAAAAAGATGGAGATAAAAACTAAACCTCGAAAACAAAGAACCCTAAAAACGTAAACACAAAATTCTCCAAAATTGTTATGAATTCTAATCTTTTAATGGGTGTCTTTTCTAAGGTTGTAAAAGAGCCTATTTATATGCTAAATTTTTAGGTCAAATAATAAAATAATCTAGACCAATCAGAGTTAAACTGAAACATATAAACAAATTTTAATTGGGAGATTATCTCTCAAATTTGACTGAAATATAAGTCATACTCAACAAATATCCACCTTGACTCGTATTTCCACAATGCCATCTTTGTCAAATCCTGCAACGGGCATATATTAAACTATGCAGGGAATTAACTGAGTCAAATTTGTGCTTAGAAGCTGGAGTGTGCACTACCAAATCAAAACTAACCCGGTTTTTCACGAACACAGTGCCCTAACTTTTCAAAACTTGCATCCAATAGAGAACCTCTCTTCAACGAAACAATCATAATTTTTTCCCTTTTATGACCAAGTTGTCTTCACTTTAAATGAGTTGACTTCGACTCCATAACGGACGAGGGACGTCTGATTTCACTGGTTACTATAGAACCTTCCAAAATATAAAGATTGTTAGTTTTTTTTCCTTTTAACAAAACGAGAGCACCACGAGACACCTTAATGCCACTCAACTCGATGTTGATTCTGTAACCTTTCGACTCTAAAATCTCAAGGAGATGAGATTCTTTCATAAATCTGGTACGTACCTAACATCTGAGAGTGTCCTTATCATCCCATTGTGCATCCTAATTTTAACAATGCCAATACTGATTACTTATTGGATGAATCGCTTTCTATGTGCAAAACTCCACCTTCAACCGAACTGTATGTGGAGAACCATTCTTTGTTAGGACAAATGTGGAAAGAACATCCCGAATCTAAGATCCACTCAGACGTAAGCTTGGAGCTATCGCTCGTTGACACTAACAAGAAATCATCACCGCTTTCGTTGGCAAAATTAACACCAACTACATTGTCCTCGTTACTCTCAACAACCCTTTTATTTCGCAGTTTATAACAATCTACTTTGCGTGACCTAACTTCTTACAAAAGCGACACCTTTTGTCTCGTTTCTTTGATGCTACCAAAACGGAAGCTTGCTATCTGCCTTACTATCTAAGCCAAACTCATTGTTGAGCTTGTCTTTACTCAAAAAATGACCCTTCACATCCTTGAACAAGAGTTTGTCTCTATCATAAATTAGGGTCTCCCTGAAAGACTTATATGAAAAGGGTAAAGAGTACAATAATAACATAGTTTGATCTTCATCGTCAATCTTAACCTCAATATTCTTTAAATCATTCAAAAGATTAATAAATTGACTAATACGATCTCTAAGAAACTCACATTCATTCATGCGAAATGTAAATAAATGTTGTTTCAACACTAAACAGTTAGGTAGAGACTTGGTCACATAAAGAGTTTCTAACATTTTTCACAAGCCGAATAAGGTTTTCTTCATCAATACCTCCTGCAATACCCTATTCATGAGGGACAACTGGATTACAGTCAATGCCTTTTCATCAAGCTCTTGCCATTCTATCTAATCTAGATTCTCAGGCTTTTTCCCAATAACGACCTCTTTCGGACCGATCTGAACTAGAATTGTCATCATCCGAACTTGCCACAGATTGGAATTTTTGATACCATCGAAATTCTCAATGTCAAACCCTTTTGTTGTCATCTCTGAACGAGTTGATTTACAAAAATTGGACTAGCTCTAATACCACTTGTTGGGGATCAACCCATTTTAGAACAAACAAGTAAAATAGCGAAAGAAAATGAGAAATTGAACACACAAATGTAACTTGGAAAAACCCTCTAAAAAGGATAAAAAAAACCATGCGTAAAGATAATTTTACTATAATGGAAAAAGAATGAAGAGTACAAAAAGATAGAGATAAAAAACTAAACCCCGAAACCCTAAAACAAAGAATACTCAAAACGTAAACACAAAATTCTCTAAAAGTGTTTGAGTTCTAATCTTTTAATGTGTGTCTTTTCTAAGGTTGTAAAAGAGCCTATTTATAGGCTAAATTCATAGGTCAAATAATAATAAAATAATCAAGACTAATCAGAGTTCGACTGAAACTAATAAATAGAGCTTAACTGAGAGATTATCTCTCAAATTTGGCTGTAATATGAGTCCTATTCAACAATAATATTATGTCGGATGAAACTCTAGTAAAATAGACTCAGATACATTAGTAACTATACCACACTAGATAACTTGTATGAGATTAAACTACACACACTAAAGTGCAAAGTTCAAACGCATCATATGCAAATACATCTCTCCACCACACCATATTATACTCGATGATCCACAATAAATGTTAGATCATGGTATAACCTATAATGATCTCCGTATAATCACATATCCTGTACAAGCATGCATAAAACCCTATTAGCATGTCAATCGTATTTAACTAAGTTTACACGAGCATCAATTATATATATAAGTATTTTCATACTTGTAATCATTTTACTTGCATATTCATACCTTTTATTCAATTTGGTCTCTAATATATGAAACTAACAATTAAGTCTTACAATTTAGTCTTTTATATATATATATATATATATATATATATATATATATACTAAGCTTAATTTCTACCAATTTCACACCTAAATATTCAGGAAATCAACAATGGCAACTTTCAAAACTTTAATAGTTTTACAAATTGATACATGGGCTAGCTAAATCAAGCTCCCATGATCACAAATCTATAAAAATTAAAAGAAAATGACTTGAAATTCCCACCTAATTGTATGGCTAAATACTGCAAAACCTTAAGCTTTCTTTTTTCTTTTATTTTTCTTTTTTTATTTTTCTTCTTTAGTTGCTACAATTTTTAGGGAAGAAGATGACACCTTTATTCTTTCTTCCCACTTTATTTTCTATTTATATTTTAAGCTTTAATTAATTTTTAGATAACAAATTTAATTAGATTTTCTTTTAATTAATTTATTATTAAACCAAGTTAATTATTTTCATTATTATCAATTATTAATGCATGTTACCTTTGGTTTATTTACTATTTTGATCCTTTGGATAATCGTTACCTAGGTCCTCGAGCCTTTTTCTAGTTAAAAATCTGTAGCAAAAAAAACTTTTACGATTTAGTCCCTATGCTTAATTAATCACAATTTCAGCTAAATTTCTTATCCAAAATTCAATTCATCTATACACTAGCTCTATAAATATCCTTATTTAATATTTATAAATCAGTTTATGAAAATAGGGTCTTGAAATTGTATTTTCTAACATCACTGGAAATCAGGTTGCTACAGAAATAGTAGAGGATTCCATTTACTCACAATTAAACTCCCAACACCAGTCTTTTTGTGAGCAACAATCTTACATTTTTTCACCTATTATTGATCCTTAGTAGGGATAGAAGGTCTTTAATTTATAAGTTTACCCCCTAAAGCACTGAGACTCTAACTCATAGACTCCTTAATAGTTTAGTCTGAAGTTACTAAAGTTGATGACTTAGAGAAATTTGAGTTCTTAGAGCAATGGAAGTAGTAGCACTACTCATAATAACAGTGTCAAAGTTCACAGAAGTACCCTTGTTACCTTATACATGCAAACTTTCGCCTTTGCATAGTAAATGAACAATTATTATAGAAACTTGACAATTAAATAGGCAATACAAAACAACACACACCAAAACTACCACTAGAAGACAAGTTAAGAGTTTCAAGGAGAACATTAAAAAATTCACAGCCTAACCAAACATTCAAGGGACGAATCTTTGTCCTACATTTCTCGCTTTTATTATTCATCTTTAATATGAGTGATTCACTTTGATATAATAGTTCGCTTACCTAAAAAATACAAAAAATTAGAAAGTTCGAAATAATACCTCTAATATTAAAGTCTGTATTAGAGTCTGTATGAGATTCACAGTCCATGATATCCCCACTTGATGGACCTCCGCTAATAGAAGGAAGAGAACGTGCATCTTTCTTCTTTTTTTTGTAAACCTCCAAAGTAATCCATTCACTTTCACCAGAAGGTTTTTGGGCAACGTCAATAAATTTTACCCATTGAATAGTCTTAGTAATCTATGCAACCCCAATCAACTTCGCAACTTTAGTTCCCCTTATAGCTTTTGGAACCCTCACAGTAGCACTAGTACTTTCTCATTTGTTACTTTTGATTATTTCATTTGTGCTCAAGACAGAAAGAAAAACAAGACAACCAATCCTTATGTTCTTTACACAATCCTAGAAGAATATTTTTTGTTACACTATTATCCCCATATGGCCAAGCTTCGTTACATGGCTTTACTCCATCGAGTTGAGCTTCGCTATAGTATTAACATCCACATCATCCTAGCCATTAGGAATTTTTTCCATCAAGAAAAATCACCAAATGTTCCTTAAGCTGTGGACTTGCTCATATCTTATAGGCTTGTTTGTAATCTATTCAATTGGGCCTCTTTACTTCACTCAATGAATAGGGAACCCAAGTACTTTTTTGCTGGAGGGTTTCACCTAGGCTTAAGGGAAACGAAACTCTCCACCAAAACTTTTTTGATCTTGATGTATTTATCCATCATCAAATAGATATTAATGGTGGTATTATCAACGGCAACTTTTCCCTTCTTCAAATAGTGAACATTATGAAACCCTTTTGATTAGTGAACATTATGAAACCCTTTTGATTACTTTCATTGGAAAAAGTTACTATATATATATATCCTCCTGAACATATTCACATAGGCTTCTTCTACATGTAGTTGACAATCTAAGAAATATGCCATTAACATCCACCACGAAGAGCCCATCAATTGCACAAGAGCTACCCACATAAATTCAATATATAAAAAAATGGGGTATAAAGGCAAATGAAAACCTGCTTCAAAAACAAATAGGGGTAACATAAACCAACTATTTTTTGTCTTGTGGTTGTTCATGTCACTTAGTCAACGGTTTCCCTTTGCAAAATCAAATTTTGTTTAAAATTATTGAAACATCTAATTCCCCTACATTCTAACAGTTTCCATGTTTCCTCTAACGATATAAAGCATTTAAATTCCTCACTCTCAATGGGAACGCTAAACATCCTAGGGGCTATATTTCACTAAGGGTAAAATAAAATTAACAACAATATAAAAAAAGTAAGAACAATGTAGACCTACCAAAAAAATCGCACTAGAAGAACAAACGAGAGAAATTGTAAAAACCAAACAACTTAGAAAATAAACAATGAAATAAACCACAAACCCTTATCCCTATTTATAGGTTAAAAATAGACTCTAAAACTTTTTAAAAAAATTATTAAGTTATCACACACTCATGCACACGCTATTTCCCGTATACAAGAAGCTACTCTAATCAGAAATTAACACGTGCATCAAATATTAATAGTGACAATGATTTCATTTGGAACCCAATAAGTACGTTGTAATATATCATGCGTTTCAAAAAACTTCATAATTAAATAATTGTTCATGTATATACATGAACCTATTTACCCTGTCATAAATTCAACAAACTTAAAACTTTTACACATTTGAAATTCAAATTTCAAGTGTCAAAAATTTAAAGTGAACCTCCCTAAAACCTTCACCTTTTGCACCTATTATGTGATCCTCCTCAACAAGCTCACGAAGGTCACTTTATAAGCTTCTCTCACCTAATGGGGCAATTGTTATACCTTATGTACGCAGACGTCATAGTATGCCTCACAAACTTGATGGTGTATCCATAATAGAACCTGATATATGTCTCCCAATGAAGCTAACAACATGGTGAACTTTGAATTCATTTGAAAACTTCATGCTGGCAAACCTCAGGTTAGACATCTCTTTTAAGATTATATAGACCACATGGAAGCTCAGGGTAATTTATTGTCAAACATTCTAAAACATCTTATCCTATGACATAGCATCATCGACACTACCAAAAGTATCAAATTAGACTTCATTGTTAATGATTAGGACACATAGCTAAGTTTGTCCCCCACTATAAAAGGGCCATGCAAACAACTTATACACACTACATACTTACTCTTCCTTCTCCAACTATCTCATTCTTCCATGAACAAAGCTCTTTTCTAATTTTCACCTCTCTTCCCTCAATTCATTCATTGTCTTCCTCCCTTGTTCACCTTACTGGTTAACAATAATATTTTTTTCTCAATTATTTTTTTAGTTGAGAAAAAATGGTCAATTGATTTGGTAAAATCAGTAATAGTTTGAAACGAATGATCTTTAAAATACAAAGTCTGAAATTTTGTGTGAGGGGGAAAAAGAGTGAGGGTGAATTGTTTTTTCCACACCAATACAGTGACGATAACAGCGACGACGACCTTCTTTGCTCTTTCTATTGGAGAGAGAAACACAATGGCAAGTCGCAGCATATGATCCTTTCTTCTTCTTATTCTTATTCTTCTTTTTCTTTTTATTCTTCTTCTCCTTCTTTTAATTTATGGATTTTGAAAAATTAAAAGGAAAATTAATTAATTAAAAGTTAAAATGATAGGTTTAATCAATTAAAAGTTGTTTATTATTATTATTATATTTTAATAATAAAAGTTCAAATAAATTCAAATTAGTAGGAAAGTTATATAATTTTATTTATTCCACATGGTGTAACTTGATTGGAGCCTTTTTGTTCTTTACATCCATAATACACTTATCAAACTTTTAACCAGTTTGTGGAGTTCAAAAAACTCTACTAATGGTGTATCAAATAATTATATATATAGCGTGAATATTTGGTACATTAGCATTGCATTTCTTTTTATTCCACAAGTAGTCTTAAAAATTAACATGTATCTCTATTTTTAATATATAATTTTAATATATTACTATATCTCTATAGGACATTTGTTAACCTTTGACCCCACTTGTGGAATTTAAAAACTCCACTATCAATTTACGAATATATATATATATATATATATATATATATATATATATAAGGTTAGTATTTTGTCCAATACTAGTGGAGTTTTTTTAACTCCACAAGGAGGAGTTTAGTACATGACACGTCTATTTTAATTTATTTTTAATTTTTAATATTCTCTTAGTACACATGATGACATTTCACTCTTGCTTGTGGAGTTTTTTTAACTCTACTAACAATGAATGAAATAATTTCTCGTATATATTATATTATACTATACTATACTATATTATATTATATTATATTATATTACAAGGTTGTATTTAAATATGGAAATAAACAAGAAAACTTTGTGGAATGCCACACTAACACAGAAGTTCCAACCAACTAGGGGAGTACATCAAGGATGTCTATTACACCGTACCTATTCGTTCTATGCATGGAATGACTCGGCCATAATATCCACTCGAGTTTCAATTTTGGAGATTGGAGGCCTATTCGCTTATACCGATCAGCTCTTCCCCTATCTCACCTATTTTTTGCAGATGATCTGATTTTGTTTGGCCAAGTAGAAGAGGATCAAGCCACAATACTTAAGAGAATCCTGGATAGTTTCTGTGTTTTTTTGAGACATAAGATCAATGCTAATAAAACTAATATCTGTTTCTTAGATGGAGTAAGTGAGAATATAAGGGATAGATTTTGTAGTCTTCTTAGCTTTCGAAAAGTCTAAAATCTTGGGAAATATATGGGTGTGCCCTTTTTCCATGACAGAGTAACAAATAACACTTTGCGATTTGTTGTTGAAAAGGTTCAGAGCAAGTTGTAATGTTGGGATGAACGGTCGTTATCTCTTACTGGTAAGGCCACTCTGGCTCAACCGGTCATTTTGGTAATTCCCAGTTACTTCATGTAGTCAATGATGATACCCGAAGGTTTGTATGAGGAAATTGAACGTATGGTACATCAATTTGTTTGGGGAACTTCGAGTAGTGATAAGAAAATGGCTCGGTTAGCTAGGAAGATGTTTGTCAACCTAAAGATCGTGGAGGCCTTGGTTTTCAAAAGCTTCAAGATCATTACACGTTTTTTATAATGAAGTTGGGGTTCAAAATTGTGACAGATTCTAAAGCTCTCTAGATCCAGATTCTCCGAGCTAAATATGGGGTTGCCAAAGGTCTGTCCGACTCATTATCGTGCAATAGATGTTCTATTTTGTGGACAACCCTTACAAAGGTATGGCCCTTTTATTCGTGAGAATCTGCTTTGGTTAGTGTAAGATGGGAAAAGTGTCATATGTTGGCAGGACCCGTGAGTACCAGGTGTGGGACCTCTTGTTCATATGGTTCCCGGTCACATGTATCTTGACTTGGATTGTGCTTTGAATGATATGGTTCTTTGGTAATGGCATTTGGAATCTAGATTTGTTTTTACTTTAGTTGCTTGAGGTGATAATTCGTAAGATTACACGGGTTTCCCCAGCGCATTTGGCAGCAGGTACTAATAGAATTATATGGGGAGGTACCTCGATAGGCTCTTTTTCTATTAAAAACGCTTATGGAAAATTTCGAGAATTGTATTGGAAACAGAAGTAAGATGTGTGGCACTTTCTTGGGAAGTTTCAAGGACCCCAAAGGGTTAGATTCTTAATTTGGCTTGTGTTCATGTAGAGGTTGATGACTAATGTGGAGAGATTTCGTCAAGGTCTTGAGCATAGTTTAGTGTGTGGGGTTTGTGGACACATTTCAGAAGACATACTGCATGCTATCAAGGACTGTAATGCTGCGTGAAACATTTGGAATCTTTTAATTCCCACTAATCAACAAGACATTTTTTATTCTAAAAATTTGCAGGACTGGCTCACCTCAAACTTGTAGAACTTTCATAATTTTTGTTTTGGTGAGGTTGATTGGCAGTGTTTCTTTGGGATTATTATTTGGCTTATTTGGAAGAATCGTAATCTCTTCATATTCTAGGTTATTTCTTAGAGTAATGCTGAGTCCATCAAAGTTTCATATAGCTGGGCCAAGCAGTTTGCCTATTCTGGTAGAAACCTAACATGTTCAACTTAGATTATGCCTTTTTGCACACAGTTGGTTGGGAATTGGGCGTGTTTATATACTGATGGTTCTGTCATACATGAGAGTAATTCTGCTCTGCAGAGGGAATTGTGAGAAATAGAAATGGGAAGTGGATTTTTGGTTTTAATAGATTCTTAGGGAGCTGTTCTGTGTTTGAGGCCGAACTTTGGGGAATCTTGGATGGTTTGAGCATTTTAATTAAACAGGGTTATGATCACATGATTATTCAGACTAATAGTCTTGAAGTAGCTACAATTTTTCAAAAGAGACCTACAGGAAAACCTAAATCGGCATTGATAAGGAGGATTTTTTAGTTGTTGACACAGTTTAGTCATTGAAGTATTTTGTATATTTCTAAAGAAGGCAATCAGGAGTCTGACAGGCTAGTCAAGCTAACACATGGGGAAGCCACGAGGTGCTAATTTAATGTTTGTAATCCATATTTTGTTTTTAATCTACAAATTCACCAAAAAGAATTACATATTACCTTTTAAATTATATTAGATAATTTACTTTAAATATTATTTTTAATAATAAAATTATTTTTATTTCGGTTAATTATAATTGTTTTCATATTTTTATTTGTTTGTTAGTACAAATTTGTTAGTAAAACATTGCGAATCTGTTCATTATAACCAACCTAATATAATAACTTTCAAATCCAAACTTTTTAAATTTATTTTAATAATTGACCTCTCAATTTATTATAATAATTTGGCTTAATATAATATTTTGTTCTTGAATTTTACATTTTTCTTAATTTGGTACTTAAACTTAACACTTTTTCTTAAATTAGTATTTAATCTTTTGGAGTTTAATTTGGTACTTGAACTTGACTCTTTTACTTAATTTGGTACTTAATCTTTTTTTTGTTCAATTTGATACTTATCAAATGTTTTACAAATTACTCCAACATACTAAAAAGTTTCTTTTATGAGGTAGCAAAAATAATCAATTGATGACCGATATGTGGCAGATGATATGATATCTTTTGTATTTTCTATGTTCAACTACTTTTAATTTTATTTATTTATTTAATTATTTTATTAATTGAAAATAATGAATTTCTTTTAATTTGGGTTTTAATTTTTTCTTATTTAATACTAATTAGTTAAGCATAACTCAATAAATTTTTGTTAAACATGAATTTCCTTTAATACTGAAATATTTTTATAGCATAAAAAAATTAGCGCGTTAGTATTTTACATAATTTCTATAAAATTTAATAAATTTAGGTAAAAAAATACCAAATTTTGTATCAAATTAGGTAAAGAAAATGCAGATACCAAATTAAGTAAAAAGTCAAATTCAGATATTAAATATTGTATTAATCCTAATAAATTTAATATAATATTTTCAAATTTCATAATAAAACATATATTTTATATACTATATCATAGATTTTTTTATGTTAAAATTAAGTTTATATTATTTTTTAAAATAATTATATTAATGAGTTATGGGTTATTTACTGTTATTCACGTACTAAAAAAAGCTTGAATTGGAATAAATAAGATGCTGAGTTATGCAAATTAGTTAGAATAATCTATATTATAGATATAAAATCAAATGTAAGCATAAGAAACGTGTTCAGCAGAATAATAGTGAAAAGAAAACAAAAACCAAAGCCAAGTACAACTAGTCTACTACCCTTTCTTTTTTTTTTTTTGGACAATTAAAGTCTACTACTTCTCAGGCTTAAGCGCAGTATTTTTTCTCAATCTAAAAAAAGCTGGCCTTGAGTTTTAGCTGTTACCGTTGGCTTATGCATAGTTCGAAAGAAAAGTATACTGACAACCTGCAAAAACAAAACAGAATCTCTTGTATCTGTGTTTGAAGTTAGAGTTGTTCAAGGCAAAACCAACTTTGGGTTTTTGAACTGATTATCTTAGACTCAGTTCTGCTTAAAAGGGTAGGTCTGTTAAATATTTTTTTACTTCGGCTTCCATTTGTTCTTGGTGATAGATGATCCTGTGGTCGAAATTCAGGTTGACCCCACCTTTGGGAGTCTTCTTTTTGCTGTTATGAATGTTCAGGAAGAAAAAGAGTAATAATTGGATGTCCTTTTAATCATTTTTTTTTGCTTAACTATGTATGTGATCTATCCCTGGTGCTGCTCTGTTCTTCATTCGGTTGCTGGGTTTCACTTTTACTGAATGTTTCTTCATTTTTGGTATATAGATGATGTCTCCAAGACTTAACTTCTGGTCTATTTTTTTAGCCTCCTTAGTGCGGGGTTTAAACTTTGAAGTTGTGCCACTTAATCTGAGATTTGTAATTTCTTTTCAGCCTTTGGAGATCCTCTCAGTTCCAAGATATTATATTTTGGTTAGATATCGGGTATCGGATTTGTCTTTTTCTGTTGCTTATCGTGATTAATATTTCTGGTTTCAATTGGTTTGCAGGATTTTGGTGGCGGCTTCTAATTCTCAGTCGGCTTTTTCATGGATTTCAAGTGAAGATTAGATTTGAAGTGCTGGGTTCATTTCCTGCAAAATAAAATTGGGATTTTCAAATTGAGTTGTATCGGCATCAATCCAGCGGATACTGAGCAAGCTCTAAGTACTTGTTCATAGCTTGAGAATTTATATTGATTCAGTATGGAAATGACTTCAAGAATTGAGATGGATGAAGATAATGACAACAGGGGAAGCATGTGGGATTTGGATCAGAAGCTTGATCAGCCAATGGATGAGGAGGCCGGGAGGCTTAGAAACATGTACAAGGAGAAGGTATGTTTCAATTGTTATTTTCCATTTTGAATTCCTCTCTGTTTATGTCTTTCTTGTCTACATACAAGGTTTGTTTTGCAGCTAATTGAAATAAAGTAGCTCTTGATTCATGTTAATCCGACATTACCATTTTAGGGAAGCTGATTTTAGAGCCCTTTCTTTGGATCAAATTTTAGTTCCCAACTCTCACTCTTCTATGCATTTCAAGTGTTTGTCTGAGATGAGATAAATGCAGTCTAGTGTGTATGAACTTCAATTTGCTTTAAATAAATGGGTTTTAATGAGATTATTTGTAGTTTCTGATATGGTTTCAATTCCCTATAGAAATCCTCCGCATTATTGCTTCTGCGGCTTGCATTCCAAAGTCTTGGAGTGGTTTATGGTGACTTGGGCACTTCTCCCCTTTATGTTTTCTACAATACATTTCCTGGTAAAATTGAAGACCCAGAGGATGTTGTTGGAGCTCTTTCATTGATTATATACTCCCTTACTCTTATACCGCTCCTCAAGTATGTGTTTGTTGTGTGTAAAGCAAATGACAATGGTCAAGGTGAGCTGATATCCGTGGATGGGGATATGTATGTTATAATTTAATCTGAGACATGATTTTGATAAACAAAATACTTCTTGATGCATCACAGCATGCAGGACCATAGGCTTTAACAATTATTTCTTTCTTTCTTTATCCAAGTGCACTTCAATGCTACTAACACTAAATTCATATACTTATCTTTAATTGCTGAGAATGGATCTTTCCCTTTCTGATGTTCACGAGGCACCATTGGAGTCACACTCATCCTTGTTGTCATGCAGGTGGGACATTTGCTCTATATTCATTGCTCTGTAGACATGCGAAAATAAAAACCATTCCTAATCAACACAGGACTGATGAGGAGCTAACAACTTATAGTCGTTCTACATTTCACGAACAATCATTTGCTGCTAAAACAAAGAGATGGCTGGAGAGACATGTTTCAAGGAAGAATGCGCTTCTTATTCTTGTCCTGGTTGGTACATGTATGGTCATTGGTGATGGAATACTCACGCCGGCAATATCAGGTATTTTGTTTATACTCTCTCATGCTTGAACTCCAATGACTAGATAAAAGGATCAATATACCTGACGTTTCTTGTTGTCTTTTTCCTGTTTGTTTCATGCCCAAAAAGAATTAAAAAAGAAAAAATCTCTACATACATTGACCCAGTTTTTATAAGAAAGTCGATGGAATTTTACTTACTGCATTATTTTATTTGTCAATTGTTCTTAATTTGTAGCATGAAGGTCTTCCTATATTCTGAAAACTGATTATGCATTTTTTATCAAACCCATCAGATGAAAATTTTCTTATCCACTTGATCTGTTACTTTTTAGTGGTACCGTTTGGAGAATAGATGGAAGAATTACATTTCAGAATTTTACTCTGTTAAGGTCTCCATTATGGTTGATATTAAAAATTTTGATACACAGAATAGGTGTGCCTTTTGGAGATATACATATGACCAATCTAGTTGAGTGAAATGACATGGACTGTCTTGCCTGCTGTTCTAACAGAAAAATATTTATTTAAAATCCAAGGATAGCTCAACTCTGATCAAGTTTTTTCTTAAATGCAAAAAGTTAATGGAGTCCTAATTTATATCTGATAAGTTTTCAGAGACTAATACATTTTACATGAGCAAGCTCATAGAGAACCATGAATTTTGGCAAACACCTTCTGAACTCATCCTCAATGTTCCCTTCCACTATTTCTTGAAAAATGCCGTTTGTCTATCTAATTTGGAAATATTTACTTTGATACTTATTACTTAATGCCAAAACTTGGAAGACTTGCTTATTGAGGCTACCATGCCTACTAAAGCTGAGATAAAAGTATATATTCCGGATGTCATTAACCGCCTGCATTACCATTTATTACCATTGTTTTTTTTATCAGTATTATATTTTTAAACCAATTTTACTGTATGGAAGTTGTGTAAAATATTGTTGATATGCTAATGTCAGCACACGACTTTGTCTGCTATCTTTGGCAGTTCTTTCAGCCGCTGGGGGCATCAAAGTGGACCATCCAGGCATGAGCAATGGTATCTCCTTACTGTTCTTTGAACTCATTCTACAATATTTAGCCACCCTTTTATAATGCCACTATTTATTTTCTTTGTCCATTATGCAGGTGTTGTTGTGGTTGTGGCTGTTGTAATATTAGTAGGTTTATTTAGCTTGCAGCACTATGGTACAGATAAAGTTAGCTGGCTCTTTGCCCCAATTGTGCTTGTTTGGTTTCTTGTAATTGGAGGCATTGGCATTTATAATATTTGGAAGTACGACAGCAGTGTTTTGAAAGCATTTTCACCTGTATACATCTACCGGTATTTTAGAAGGGGAGGGAAAGATGGATGGACCTCCCTGGGGGGTATTATGCTTAGCATCACAGGTAAACTTACTATCATATCTCTATATCCCAATTATTTTCTTTATCAATTTTAAGCTCATAAACTTGCAGCAAAGCTGGTGACATTATTTTGATGACTAATGAATCATTACAGGTACAGAGGCACTTTTTGCAGATCTATCTCATTTTCCAGTTGCAGCTGTGCAACTTGCTTTTACTGTAGTTGTATTTCCTTGCCTTCTCCTAGCGTATTCTGGACAAGCAGCCTACCTTATGAGTAACAGGGACCATGTGGTCGATGCATTTTATCACTCTATCCCTGGTTTGTTCTTATATCTATTTTATGGTCATTATAAATCCGTCTGATATGGTACTCAATTGTCTCGTTAATGTGGTAAATGTCTATTTGCAGATTCTAATTGCTTGTTTAAAATGCAGAGAGCATATATTGGCCGGTTTTCATTATTGCTACTGCTGCCGCTATAGTTGCAAGTCAGGCTACAATAACAGCAACCTTTTCAATTATCAAACAAGCCCTTGCACTTGGTTGTTTTCCTAGAGTGAAGGTTGTACATACATCAAAGAAGTTCCTTGGCCAGATATATGTTCCAGATATTAATTGGATCCTCATGATCCTTTGCATTGCTGTTACTGCTGGATTCAAGAACCAAAACCAAATTGGAAATGCTTATGGTAAGTTCATCCCTGCTTACTTTTATCAAAGTTTCTTAATGCATTTTAGCTTCTTGGGTAAACTTGTGGGATCATTTCAATTTATGTATGTTGTACCTGAGAAAGAGTTGCCCTCAATTG
Organism: Gossypium arboreum; assembly: GCF_025698485.1. Lineage (NCBI taxonomy): Eukaryota > Viridiplantae > Streptophyta > Magnoliopsida > Malvales > Malvaceae > Gossypium > Gossypium arboreum. The sequence continues at coordinate 9,608,346 of NC_069081.1, forward strand.
TATAATAATTTATATTACTGCAGGGACAGCTGTGGTGATTGTCATGTTGGTAACCACGTTACTTATGACTTTAATCATGATTTTGGTTTGGCGATGTCATTGGATTCTTGTCCTCCTCTTCACTGGCTTGTCCTTGGTTGTAGAGTGCACATACTTTTCTGCTGTACTCTTCAAGGTTGATCAAGGTGGGTGGGTTCCTCTTGTTATTGCTGCAGCCTTTTTGCTCATAATGTATGTTTGGCATTATGGTACACTGAAGCGGTATGAGTTTGAGATGCATAGTAAGGTTTCAATGGCATGGATTCTTGGGCTCGGCCCTAGTTTAGGGCTCGTTCGAGTTCCTGGAATTGGATTAGTATACACTGAATTAGCAAGTGGTGTGCCTCACATTTTCTCCCACTTCATAACTAACCTACCTGCGATTCATTCTGTTGTTGTTTTCGTCTGTGTGAAATACCTTCCTGTCTACACTGTTCCAGAAGAAGAAAGATTCCTTGTAAAACGGATTGGACCGAAGAATTTCCACATGTTTCGCTGTGTTGCTAGGTATGGCTACAAAGACCTTCACAAGAAAGATGATGAGTTTGAGAAAAAGCTATTTGATAGCCTCTTCTTATTTGTGCGGCTCGAGTCAATGATGGAAGGGTGTTCGGATTCGGATGAATATAGCTTGTATGGGCAGCAAACGGAGCGGTCAAGAGAAGGTCTGTTGAACAACAATGGCAATGGCAACACAATTACTTCCTATGCAGATACCACAATTTCATCAGTGGATTCAATTGTGCCCGCGAAATCTCCAATGCATGGGAGCATGACGGTGAGATCGTCGGAGCACGTAAGCAGCCAGACGGAGACAGATGAGTTAGAATTTTTGAATAGCTGTAGGGATGCTGGGGTGGTACACATTCTGGGGAACACAGTGGTGAGGGCAAGAAGAGAATCAAGATTTTACAAGAAAATAGCAATCGATTATGTATATGCATTTCTTAGGAAGATATGTAGGGAGCATAGTGTGATATTCAATGTTCCTCATGAGAGTCTGTTGAACGTAGGGCAGGTATTTTATGTGTAAGTGTAAGTGTAAGTGCAAGTGCTTATTTTTGCTGATTTAATAATAAATAAAAAAAGGAGTAAATTACATTTTAATCTATTCACTCCACTCCACCCCAAGTAGATTTCATTGAAATCCTTTCTTAGTAGGCAGTTGTTACAAATCCAAGTATTTTGATGTCAACTCAAATAAACCTCAAAATTGGATTTTAATTTTCATGAGAGTTATCTTCTGACCCAGGTTTTAGAAAATTCTGAAAGATTTGTTTTCACAAAAATGTTCAGATTTTTGAAAAGAAGAAAAACAATTTCTTAAATATTTTGAATTTTTTAGAAATTAAGTGTATGTGTTAGAAAATTTAAGTTATAAAATTGTTTGATATATCACTTAAAATTAATTACGGAATATAGTTAGATTTACTTATTATTTTTTACATTTTCTATAGAAAATTATCAAACATGTGTACAAAATTAAATTATTGAAAATATTAATTTTCAATTGATTTATTTTTCAATGGTCAATCAAACAAGACTTAATACTTTAACAAAATTTTCAAATGTGGTACCTATAGTTTCAACTTGTCTAATGTGGTACTTATACTTTTATTCCGCAACTCAGTATCTCACTTAAGCAGTGTTAATTCCTAACACAAATTGACATGTGGACCAATGGAGGAGTGCCACATGGCACTATTTGTCAGAAAAAGTTCAAAATGAGGGACCTACAAATAATTATACTTTTTTTTAAATTTAACATTTATTTTCCTTTTTTTAATTTAATTACAAAACGAAGCATTCATTTAATAACCCAATTAAGGGTTCCTTTGGATTCATCGCACATACAGTGTGTTGGAATCTTTCGTATAATTTTGTCTCGGTTTTTAATCTCATTGCACCACAGTTATTTGGATAGCTGTTTGGGACACTTGCAGTGGCACAAACGTGCTGCACTGGATACAGATATCTTGACTAGTGCTAAAAGCTCCAGTCCACTTAGTTAGCTTTCTAAAATACAAAGCAAATTTAATAACGGTGCGTTTGGATGAGCGGTGCGTTTATCTGCCGTTAGTGTAAAAACAGAAGTGACGGTGAGATTAGATACTGTTGTGATATATTAGTGTAAGACATAAAGTAAGCTAAATGTACCGCACCGCATTGCACACACAAATTTGGATTCATGTGGTCAGATTATAATGTGAAAAAACAACTTATATTAGTAGATAATTTAAACAGTCCAAAGTCTAACCAAAACTAAGTAAATCGATTGAAAAATTATTATGTCGTCTATCAAGTCCAATTGATGAAATGTCTTGTCTTGGATATCAAAGCGAATTACTTTCAAAAGATAGAGACCTAGACTTTATTGTCTGAATTGACAATCGGACAAGACCCAAGTTGAATTTATCCTATATCTTTATTAATTTATTCATTTGTGACGTTTATAGTGTGACATACCATAGTCCTGAGTAGATGATGGACTTTTTATGCGTGACATATACTTTAATGTAAATAAAATTCTGAGTTCAAATAAATAAGGAATCGAAAACTTGTGCACTAGGTATACGACTTTTGCATGATGTGGCATCATCCCACAACAATGAAACTCATAACCTACTAAAGGATAAAATATATCCTCTTATTGCTATTACATGATTGATGAAAAAAAAGAACATGACCACTAGTCATTAGTCATTAGTCATAAGACATAATTTAATTACTATATGTTAGTAATTGACTTTCAGAGATATAATGGAAACCATGAGATAAAATAGGATCATACTAGGAGAATGAATTTTATTTAAAGCGATTAAGGATATCCTATTAGGGTAATACACTTATGATAAGGTCATTAGATGAGCACTTAAAAAAATAGCTTTCATAATGGTATATAATAAAAGACAAGTCAGTCATGGTACTATAGTGGAATGAATTCATAATTAAATAAGTTGCAATTAATAGGTGAAGAGTCGTAACTTAATTAAAATTATTTGATCTCTAATTATATATGTCCAATTAGTCATTACGCTAACTTGAGATAACTCGAAATGGATTGCATATAGAATTGATGGATTGTGGAATGAATGAAATCGATAAGTATAAATAGCATGTATCATTATCCATAGTGAATGTGTTTTCTCACTAAATATAACAAAATATTTAAAAATTAATTTAATTTCATCAAATTATTATTTAATTAATTGTAATTAAATAATTAAAATTGGAAGTGAAAATTAAATTAATTAGGCGTCATATATTTGTTAAATAAGGCAATTAAATTAATTGTCTCATCGATTTTAATATAGCATAGTAATCATGACTTAAATACAATTAGATTTGGGTTGAGAAATTTATTTATTCAAGTTAATTAATTAAATTAATTAACTGATTCATATTTTGGGTAATATAAAATATTTAATGGATTAGATAAATTATAAGTGTTGGATAACACAAATAGGCTTGGTTACTTGATAGGGGCGGCAAACCCTAGTATTTTACTAAGGATGCCGCGACCCCTTGTATTCCACTTCTACTAGAATATTGTATTTTCCATTAAAATATTTTTTTAATTAAACCTTATTCGAAAGATCTCTTGTATCGTTTCTCTGTAAAAAGGAATTCTATGAGTTAACCTATGGACATGCATAATATACACTTTTTGAGCATTGATATTCTGTTGAAAAAATAGTGACAATTTATTTTAGAGAATAAACTCTATTTTTCGCAAGAAAACTCATAGTTTTCGGTTAATAGAGAGAATTAACTTTGTAAATTTTCATTCTGTGTATTGGTTTGATTCGTTTGAGCCCACATCCAAAGTGATTCGAGGTTTGAAGATAGCAGAAAAGATCGATCGGTTGAAACTCGGGAAATGACGTAGATTGCATTCGCAAAAATCACAAGTATAATTTCAGTTAAAGATTATTACAATAAATATCACAAAGGGCTAAACCGATTTTTCAACAATTGAAATCAGACTATTAATTTGAGATACGAAGTGACATTCTTAGATTATATATATGTTTTGGATTATTATATATGTGAATGAATGCATGAAATATTTTATATATTTTTGGTTATGAAGTAATTTTATCGAATGTTGTGATTTCTAGAAATTAGATCGGTTGTAATTTAGGATTTTCCATAAATTTTGGGTTTATAATTAAATCGGGGACTGTCATCTTCCCGAAAGTTATTTTTTAATTTTATTTTTGTAAAATTTAATTTTTAATCTTATTTTATTTTGTAAACTTAAAAAAATTCATGTAAGCCGAAAATAAACTAGAAATTTTTGTAAGCTAATTTTTTTACCGAATCAGAGAAATTAAGTGATCGACGATGTGACCGAAACCAAGCGAGACAACACAAACCTAATGGAACCAATGGCGGAGACGATCGACTGGTTGAAAGCCTGGAAACAACCTAGATCACCTTCATACAAAGCATAGGTATAATTTTGGTTAAATTTTATATATAAATATCACAAAATGTTTCATTTTAAGAAAAATTTTAAACTTCTGTTGTGCCAAAAAATACTATTTTCCAAACCATTTTTTTCAAATATTATTATCAAAGCTAGGTTGTGCTACATTTATAATATAAACCGATATTAAATTTTCAGTCTTTCTCTTATTGTTTGACTAAATTGAGATAAGAAGTGTCATTTTTAGATTGCACCTAAGTTCAAGGACTAAAAGAGACAAAAAATTAAATAGAGGGTTAAAATAACTCTTTTGTAAAGTTGCAGGGGCAAACTAGACCTGATCATGGGTCAGGCCATCCGCCCAAGCTCGAAGGCCCGCTTGAAAAGTGGGAGGGTTTGGGCAAAAATACAGGCCCGAAAAATGGGCTTGTACAAAAAATAAAGCCCATTTTCTAAATAGGCTAGCCTCGAGTAAGATTATTTGGTCCGACTCGAATTTGCCTAAATTTTTCACTGTTATTTTGTTGTTGTTTGTTGCAATTTTGCTATTATATTGCTACTATTTTGTTGTTATTGTTTGGATATTGCATAACTTTTGTTTTCTTATTAATTCTAGTACTATTTTAGAGGCATTTGTTTGTTAAGTTGCAACTATCTTAGTGTTATTTAAGTATAAAGACTTTTTTGAATGTATTTTCAATTTGCTGTGAAACATTTATTTGAATGTTTTTAGTGTATTTTGATGTATTATATTTATATAAATTTGTTTTTATATAAAGAAATTAATGTGGGTCGGGCCAAGTCGGGCTTGGCAAAATTTTTAGCCCATTTTTTGGGTTAGGTTGAGCCCGAGCTTAAAAACGGGCCTAAAATTTTACATTGGCCCAATCCGAACCCAGCCCGACCCATGATTAGGTTTCGGACAAATAATTCATTATGTCTTTTATTTACTTGTTTATTTAATTAGGCTATAAGCTAGAGTTTCTAAAGATTCCTTTAGGAGATCACAAATTGATGGATATAAATATGGTAAACTATACCCAAGGTCACTCTAAAATAGGAAAAATCCTATTTTAGTCACTTTAATTTTTTCTCAATTTAGTCTTTCTAATTAAGATAAATTTTCAAATTAGTTATTACTATTAAACATTTTGTTACTCCATGTTATAAGAAACAGAGAAAAAAAAATTATATGAGAATAGAAGGGGGAGAAATTACTTGTATTTCATCTTTTAAGTTAGTGTGTTTATAGATAAATCTATATAGTCTAAATAAGAAAAAAATAAATTAAAACCCTAAAATCAATCCTAAGAATATGTAACACTCTCCCTCAAGTTGGAGCATAGATATTGGTCATGCCCAGCTTGTTACATAGATAGTCAACCCTATTCCCATTAAGTGCCTTTGTGAACATATCAACAACTTGGTCTCATGTCTTTACATAACCCATGAAAATTGACTTATCCAAAATTTTCTCTCGAATAAAGTGACAATCAATGTCAATATGTTTGATTCTTTCATGATAAACCAGATTTGAGGCGATATGAAGAGCTGCTTGATTATCGCATAAGAGCTTTCTTAGTGACGAATGCTCTAACCTAATTTCAATTAACAGATGTTGTATACACATGATTTCACACGTGGAATTGTGCTATAGCGTTATACTTTAATTCTGCACTAGATCAAGATACAACATTTTGCTTCTTACTCTTCCATGATAGTAAGTTTTCACCAACAAAAACTGATCGCCTCCCGAGGTGCGAATGTCGAGAGTGTAAATATTGCAATTAAGGGTCCGTTTGTTTGCCAGGAAAATATTTTCTGGAAAATGTTTTCCTGGTTTTCCAATGTTTGTTTGACTGAAAACATTTTCCATTTGGAAAATGTTTTCCAAGACATAGGTAAAATGCCTTACATTTTAGGGAAAATGTCTTACGGGTTTCATTTCTGTAAGACATTTTTTGGTTTCTCCTTCATCCAGGTAAAAGTCTTTCTCCTTTTTCTGTTCTTCATTCCTTTTCCTTCTCCCATTCTTCATCTTCTAGTCCGTCGCATATCTTCTCTTCTCAGGCTACTGTTTCGTCTCTTTCTCTCTTTCTCAAGCAAATCTCATTCCTCTTCGATGGGTTTTGGCTTAAGGTATGGCATAAAGCTCTTTTTTTTTTCTTCTTGTTCTTTACTTGTCCATATTTTAACAGATTTATGCCTGAAATTTTATGCCTTTCTTTGTTTCTTTAGCTAGGCAAGAAACTTGAATGATTTTGGGATTCCCGAGCTCAAATTTTTAAAAAAGAGAAATACTGGAAACAAGCTTGAAATTGAAACCGATCGATTTCAAAAATCTCTAATTTTTGTTCTTTTCGTTGTTGATCTCTCTTCAGATTCATCTTCTTGTTGCGGTTCTGCAAGATTCTGTTGTTGTTTCAGGTAATTCTTTTATTTTTGAATCAAATTTCTGTTAGATTTTTCTGCTGTTGATTCAATGAATTTTTAGTCAAAATGAGTTGAAATTGATTGAAACTATTTCTAAAATATGATAACCAAAAAAAAAAAAAAGGACTTTTCTTTTTGGCTGATTAAACCGGTTACTTTTGGTTCATTGAATGGATGATGGATGTATGTCTTCTTGTATGTATATAAACCAAAGCTTTAGTTTGATCGAGGGATAAAAGTAAGATTTTAATTACTGGATATTTTTTGTGGATGAAGTTAATCATGTGCTTGTTTAGGTTATGATGCCCTTCATCTTATTCCAAATTATAGTCTTTTTTATTCGAGTATTGTTGTTTGAAGTATTTTCTACATCTTATGAGTTACATTCTAGAAAGGTATAATCTTTGCTTGGCGCTTGCCATAATAAAATCCGAGGTATCAATCCTTTTTATTATATAAATTCTGCAGCTGATACTGATACTGAAACTTCACTGTTCCAAAACACATGTTTGATGGTATGTGCTGTGAATCAGATTATGTGATTTTAAAATTTTCTTTGTTTATTCCATGTGAGGTTTAGGTTCTTTGCTTATCTTTATTAGCCAAATATTCCCCCCCAAAAAATGGCAAAATAGCTTTAACATGGACTTCTAAAGTTAACATATCAAAGCATTTTCCTATTTCTGTGAAATTTGAACATACTTTTTATGGATGCTTGTGATCTGTTTGGTAATTGCCTTTGTATATAAAGCATAAAATATTTTGCTCATAGTAATACAGACTAAATCATAGAGAAGATTCAATATTTTGCTTACAAATCTGATAAACTAGCAGCTAGAATTGGAGTTTCTTCCATGTTGGATTACCTTTTTTGAAACCACTGATTACCCCATAATCACATTGACATTCTAAAACAGAATTTAGTCCATCTATTGTAATTAGAAATTTAAGAGAAAGAAATAAGACATGATAATCTCTTAATCCAAGTTTAAACGGAATAAATAGAATTTGTTCCATCTATTGAGAATGCTAGAATCCTCTTTCTATTCATTATTCTTTTGTTGTTTTCTCTTCTGAGTAGCCATGGTAGCTCGTAGAATCTCTTCATTACTTACTCGTTCACGCTCTGTTTCTTCTTCATCTATTTCTACTTCTTTGTTTTCATCTCTAGGTGCCCAACCATCCCTTTTCTCTTGGTTTTTGATTTAACATAGTAGTTTTCTGTTTGGTTGCTGAGAAACTGAAAGAAAATAAAGGAAACTGTTGGTTTTTGTTCTTTTTTGAAAGGTTCAAGCTTTGTGCTTTGAAGCTTTAGTTTGACTGTTTTCATATATTTTTATTTCTGATTAGTTTTCTTACCATCTAAAGTTTAGTTTTTTGTCATGAAAATGTAATTTGGTGCCACGTTTTGTTTGAAAATGTGCTTGATTCTTGTGCTTGTTGTTTTTGTAAATGATGCACATTTCCAGTTTTCCCCAGAAAATGAGCTGCTAATATTAGAAACCATGACCCTTATCGCTTCAAATAGTCTTTCACTCGTCTCGTAATTTTGTCTTTGTAGTCTACCAAAAGGGGTTGGCTTGTCCTGTACATAGAATTAGCAGCCAATACCTTGATAGGCAACAACAACATATATTAGTCAGATAGATTTTAGTTTTAACATCATCTCAAGCTTAATATGAGAACTATTTTGGGGGTTTTTGAGCTTGTATTCATTTATCTTTCCTAATATAATTTGAATGTGTATGCTATTCTATGGAACACTTTAGTAGAAATGAATACTGAATTGAATGAATATTGAAATTGTATGTATGCCAAATAAAACAAAAATTATTAATAGTAAGTATGTATGCCAAATATAAGTATACGATGTTAATTTTAGGAGTTTTCATTTATTTAAAACTTATTAAATTATCAAAAGAAGAAGCTATACTTCATTATTATTACATGAAAATTCAAAGCAAAAACTGTTAATTATTATTAAATGATGTTTAAAAGATACTTTTAGAAACACTTGTTATTTTGGTAGGATTACAAATATTGCTTTTATTAGTTGGAGGGTCATGATTATGCTAATAATCAACTCTTTGAAAGAATATATAAAGAATGCTGAAGAGTTTATTTTACTTGCATGTTCATGATGGGTATAATAAGATCCAAAAGATTATGATTATTTGTTCAATCATAAACAAGTGATGGTATATGATATCTTTTTTTTTTTTTTTAGAAAAGAACAGATGATACATGGACATCTCCCTCTATGATTAAAACTTTGGCAGCCAAAAGGAAATGCTCAATTTGTGTATATATAAAAATAATTAAAAATATAGAGTGAAAAAATGAATATTAATAAAAAAAGTCCACTAAAGCCAATGTATTATATAAAATGTTATTGCATTAATTGAACATAAAATGATTACTTTAAGTAATAGTAAATGGTTTTGTAGCAAATTGCACTTACCGCACTCTTTTAAGGTTAGTTAATGTATCATTATGATAATAATAAATTATATTAGATACAATAGTTGACCACTATATTAATAATATGATTGTTTATGTTTCCATAAGGTGTTTATTAAAAATCTACAGTATTTTTCTTACTATTAAACAATGCCTTATAATATATATTTCAATCTAAATCATTAATCCTTACATTAAATATAATATCACTGCTATAAATGAATCAATTAATCTTAAAAAAGACAAAATAATAATAATAAGAAAAGGAAACAAAGGGAAGTGCATGGAAAACATGTTGAACTTTCCCGGTCATTTCAGATACTTATATCGTTGTTTTATTAAAAATTATAAATGAATATCAGATATCTTCATGAGCTACTAGTGTATCAGATATCAGTTTTCATATATGTATGTATGCACTTTAGTCATGGTAACTTTATTCATATATGTGATCTTATGAAAAGCTTGCATCTTTTTTGTAGTGATCAAATAGTTGTGTGGCATTATTTTGTGTAGATGGATTGTAGTCAAGATCAAAATGCAATTGTCGGAGTCGTGGCTTCAGTTTTAGCTTTTAGGCTCTTTGGATTAAAAAATAAAAAATTAGGAAGGAAATTGCTTCTTACCTTGTAACGCCCCAATTTTCGGGAATTCTGTGAATGTTGGCAAAATTTCATGCTTTAATTTTGTCATTTGTGAGTGAAATTATGAAATAGGACCTATGTGAAAATGTTTGAAAATGCTATAGGCTAAATTGAAGTGGCCAAATAAATAGAAGTGCAAAATAGGAGGATTTGCATGACAAACCTCCCATTTTACATGAAGTGGCCAGCCATCATGTTGTTGTAGACAAAATGTACACTTGATATCCATAATTTATGGTACAAATTGATACAAATTAATAATAGGTTAGGTAAATGTTTCATGATAATAGGTTAGGTAAATGTTCCATGATAATAGGTTAGGTAAATGTTCCATGATAATGTGTTAGGTAAATGTTTCATGATAATGGGTTAGGTAAATGTTTCATGATAAGAATTTCATGTCTTTTGTATTAAAGAATTAAATGGATGAAATATGAAGTTTTATTAAAAGAAAAAGTGGTGAAAAGAACAAAGCTTTGTCCATCTTTGTTCATCATAGCTGAAAGTTAGAGAAGAGAAAGGAGAGGAGAAAGCTCTTGAGTATTTGGTCATTAGGAGGAGGAAAATTGAAGGTAAGTTCTTGGTACCTTGCTTCTATTTTGAGGTTCATGAGTTCTTCTTGATTCTACCTTAACTCTTGAAGTATATTTTGATTTTTAGTTGTGTTGTGAGCATTTAGTCATGAATTAAAATGAAGGAAATGGTTGTTGTTTCATGTTCTTTTGATGAAAAATGGAAGATAGGTGAAGTTGAGCCAAACAAATGAGCATGCATGTGCCTTAGATGTTAAAGGGAAAAATCAGCTAACATGTTGTGCTTTAAAATGATGAAATGGAGATTATACTTAAGTAAAATCATAGATATGTGATGATTGATTGGTGATATACATGTTTAAATAACATGCATGCAAGGTATGTGTGAAAGAGTGATTTGGTAATAAATCTGCTTGGGACAGCAGCAGTAATGTGACTTTGGAAAATCACCATAAATTGTGAGAGATGAGTTAGAAGCTGCATAAATTATGTAATTAAAGCTTAATGAGTCTAGTTTCAAATGGAATAAACGAGAACATATTTTGAATTCTGTACAATGAGAAATTTGATTCGTAATGAAGTGTGGTCAGATTAGTCAAACAGTGAAACATGGGAAACTTTGAGAAAAATCTGGTATTGATTGGCTAAACCAAAAATTCTGAAAATTTTATGATTAGAAGATATATGAGTCTATTTTCAGGAAAAATTAACGGCACTTGATTTGGAGTTTCGTAGCTCCAGTTATAAATGATTTAGTGACTGTTGCTCAGGAAGACAGCTTGCAGTGAAATTATGATTATGTGGTAAACATTGATAAAAATTTGTTAATGAGTTGCTTATTGATTTCTTATAAGCTTACTATGATCTGTAGGTGTGGTTGGCCGAATATTGTAAGGGGTTAATACGTAGTTCGTATTTGAACAGTTAGATTAATGTGTTAGTAATCCAATTGTAGGCAGTTCGTGTGTGGATCTCGTCAACATATCGTCGCAAACAGGTGTGTAACTAACACCCTCTTTCTTAGTCTAGATCGGCAAAAGTCGAAAAGCCGAAATGCCGAAAACCGGTATTTTGTAGATTTGCGAGTGTGCGAATGCTCGTGAGGTAAATCGATTAATGTTTTTGGTAAGCTGCAATGTTTGGACTGCAAAGTGCATGATTTCTGTGCCCTCGATATTTTTGGGCTTAATGGGCCAAAATTGGAATGATGGGCCAACGGCCCAATTCGGTAAGAACCCTCGATGCGTGATTACGTTAGTACGTGAAAAGTAAGAATATGCATGAAAACCCTAAAATAGATAAATTACTGAAATACCTTTAAAAGTGGAAAATTTACGCTTTTACCCCTAGGAGATAAATTACCAAATACCCCAGGATTAAATTGACCTAAATGCATGTTTGATTGTTGTTATTTATTGCATGCCATGTTGTTATTATCGATGCATGGACCGGGATATTGACGGAGGAAGTACTGAAAGTGGCTTGTCCACGTCTTGGAGGCTTTGCCTCAATTTATTGATAATCTGAGCGACAATCTTTGCAATGTGGAGTGTTAAATGGGTGGGTTGAGCTATTCCCACATGGAGTGTATGGCTGGTACGGTGGAGTGTAGTGGTTGGTGGGTTGAGTAGTCTCCCAAATGGGCTTGCATATGTTATTGATGTTACATGTATTTTGAAATGGGCCTATGGGCCATCTTTATTATCTGAATAAGGGCTAAGGCCCGTTTATTGTAATCTGAAAGGGCTCGCCCAGACCATCATTACTGAATGGGCTTAGGCCCAATAGGCTTGAGCTGACTTGGGCTTTGAATGGGTTTTCCTTACACACTGAGTTTCCCAAACTCACCCTTTTATTTTCATCCACGCAGAAATCCCCAACCATAGTGGGCTTGGAGTCGTGAGGGAATTGAGTGGCCACCCGCTCGAAAGATTGATTTTCTTCTGGTAAACTGGACATCCTTTTAATTACGTTTGAGGTTTTGGGCTTTTAAATGTAATAAGGCTGCTTAATTATTTTTGATGGTTTTAATATGTATTACTAATATAGGTATTACTTATTTTAACTGTTGAAACTAGATAGCTTTAGGGCGCGTTTTCAAAAACAACAGTTGATTTCAAAATAACACGACAACAAGCAAAGCTTCCGCAATGAAAGTATTTTCCAAAATTAATCACTTTTCCTAAAAATGACTTAATCAAATCGGTTTCCTAGAAATATCCATGACGTTAAGGTGTGGCAATGGCAGTATGCATGTCTAGGATTGGATCCGAAGGGAGCTTGGTACTTAAGTAGTCCGATGGACTCACCACCTCTTTTCCGGTTTCCTACCTGGTGCACAGCTTCCATTCACTTTAACCCTTAATGAATTAATCTTTTGAACATTAAGTACGATTTTCTGGACTTAGAATGGATTTTTTTTAACGTTTTTGATGTGGCATGCAGGATCCGGCCATAACTTCTGAGCCGGGTTTGGTGTGCTACATACCTTCTTGTGAATCGAGATTATGAAAGAGAAAATTATATTAATAGTATTTTATATAGTGGTGACCAACATTGTATTAATGTGATAAGGATAAGACTGATTGCCTTTTTTAATTTGTGTGATATTTTTAGTAGGAATAATTTGTTACAATCAACTAAATCTGTGAATATTAGGGAACAAGTAGTTATATTTTTACATATAATTGGTCATAATGTAAGATTTCGAGTAGATATTATAGATCAACTGAGACAATTCACTGTTATTTTAGGGTTGTATTGAGAGCTATTTTGAAATTGTATAAACTAGTTATTAGATTATCTAATGAGTCAACTCCTAGTGAAATAAAAAAACAATCCAAGGTTTTATCCTTATTTTAAATATTGCATTGGATCATTAGATGGAACTCATATTCATGCATCCGTTCCACTTAGCATTCAACGAAGATTTCGTAGCTGTAAAGGGAGGACGACACAAAATGTATTGGCTGCCATTACATTTGATTTGAAATTTTCCTATGTTCTAGCTAGTTGGGAAGGTAGTGCACATGATTCTGGTATTTTAAGTGATGCACTTTTATGCCCAAGAGGATTAAGAATTCCGGAAGGTAATAATTATCATTAAATACCAAATAGTTCTAGTAAGCTCATAATTTATTAGTATTAATTATGTTTTGTAAAATTGTAGGTAAATATTATCTTGCTGATGTTGGATATGGCATCCGAAATGGATATATTACCCCATATCGTGGTGTCCAATATCATTTAAAAGAGTTTAGTGCTCAGGGGCCTAAAAATGCAAAAGGAACTCTTTAATCTTCGACATTCATCATTGCGAATCACTATTGAACCTGTTTTTGGGGTTTTTAAGAAACAGTTTCGTGTATTAGATGCTGAACCATTTTGGAATTTTCAAACTCAAGTAGATATAGTTTTGGCTTGTTGTATCATTCATAATCATATAATGGGAGTTGATCCTAGTGATTTACTTAATCAAGGATTATTCAAGGAGCCTAAGTCTGATTTGTTAATACCAACTCTCACAGAGCGAGAAGAAAGAGAAGAAGCAAGAGAATGGCCTGCTAAGAAAGATGAAATTGCACAAACTATGTGGACTGATTATATGACTAGAAATATTAGGTAGGCTTAGGGCTTAGGGTTATTGTTTCTATGTTATGTATGTTTTAGTATTAAAATTATTATTTTTTTGTTAATGTTGGTTGGATAATGATATTGAAATTTTGGTTTGTTGGATTTTGAAGTTATTATGTCTTGAATTTGTTAGATATTGATTATGTTTTAAGCTTGTTAGATATTGGATTTATTATTTTTGAAGCTTGTTGGATATTGAAATGATTGACAATGACGATTATTAATGTAGAATGGGTAAGGGCAACAAAGAAAGGACCTCCAATCAATTTACGTGGACAAAACCGATGGAACATCTTTTTCTTAAAATTCTAGCAGAGGAGGCCCAGAAAGGAAATAAGCCTTTTAATACTTTCAAAGCAATTTCTATTAATCGATTTGTCAAAGCTATTTCTGAAAGATTTCAAGTCCAATACAATGCGAAGTATGTGGAAAATCATTTGAGGACTGTAAAAAACCAGTGACAAATTATATGCACAATTCGGGGTGAAAGTGGTTTTGGATGGGATGATAACATGAAAATGATAACATGTGATAGAGAGACATATGATGCAGCAGTGATGGTAATATATGTATATATATGTTAAGTATATTTCAATTGTTTTTTACTTGTTATTCTAATTGTGTATAATATCCAACAGGCACATAAGAAGTATGAACCATTTTTGAATAAAAGCATTGATAATTATGATGATCTGACTTTGGTTGTTGGCAAAGATATGGCAACAGGGAGTTTTTCCAGAACATTTGCTGACATAGATTTGGATGATGGTAACGAAGATTCAGTGCCTATAGACTGCGACAATGAAGCGACTGAAGAGGTAAGAACAAAAGTATCTTCATCTGGCACGTCCAAACGTGAAAGAAAAAATGCTCAAGAAAGTGTCGTTGATGAAAAAAATTAAATTGTGGGTCAACAACTTGGCAAAATTGCTAATGCTTTGGAACAATTTATTGCGGATAACACACCACATCTTTACGAAGAAGTGATGTCGATGTAGGTAAAAGGATTTAATGATGACTTCTTGTGTTCTGTGTTTGATTATCTAGTGAATTATAAATCCGAGGCCAAAGCTTTTTTAGTTAAAAGTAAGAAGCATAGAAAAATTTGGCTTCAAAAATTTTTCAAGTTTGAAGATATTGATACTTTTAATGTGGTGTAATATTAGTTATGCACTTGGACAATTTTGTTGTTATCATGTGATGTACTACTAATTATGTATTTGGATAATATTATTAATTTCTAGTATTAATTATGGTTTGGAAGCTAATTTATAATTATTCAATCCTTTTTTTAATAACACAATTACAAATAATTTATTTGACTTTGGTTGTTTTCAATTTATGACGGTTAATATTCTAGTTTAATAATTGAGTATTATTACATATTTAATTTGATTTATTTATTAATAAATAAATTATTGCAATATATGTAAAAATAATTTAAAAATAAATTTATTAATATATATAATAAACTTAATTAAACAATGAAAAGATAATAAATTCTTAAATATATATTTGTTTAATTTAAAATAGCTTTTCCGGAAAATATTTTATTGACAAACAAATGGAGCCTAAAGATATGAATTAGGCAGTGTTCGCAAGTATATGGGTCAGGTTTTAATATGGTTTGTTTACAACAAAACATTTAGTAAGTATTCCGAGGATTGTACCTAGGATTGTTATTTGGAGAAAATTATTATTAAGTTAATTACCAAAAATAATTACTAATCTACTAGACTCACAAATTACTAATGTAAATTCCAGAGCAAGATAATAATGATAAACTAATTAAATTAAACTAAAACTAAATCTATCCCTAGGTTAAGTTATTGGCTTATCATATTCCTAGTTTCAACTACGCGAGCTACTTATCCAATTATGATACCTAAGTATTAATTAACTTCCAGTTTAGGGATTTAACTAATTAGCTAGTAATTAACCTAGTTATTACCTCTCGACCTCTAACTAAGCTAACTAGTCAGCATAATCTACTTATCTCTGAACCTCACAGATTATACTGGGATAGATTAAGGGATTCTTAGTAGACTTATCTCCGGACCTCATCTTACTTGTGTTACTTCCTAGGGTCATCAATCCTAGGGTTTACGTATTCTTAATCTAATCCAACCAATCCAAATTAAACACTATCCTTTAGTTAATTAATTATGTTAAAATAATTGAAACATGCAGGACATGTATAAAGCATAAACTTATTCTAATATTTACACAAACATTCAATTAACAAAGTTAAGGAAAAAGACATAAATAATAGAATAAAAGAAGAGATGGAGAATGCTCATGGATTAATCGGTGCAAAATCACGGTTCTGGAACAATCTCTGCTCGCTACAGTTTCACTTAAGCAAACATAAAAGAAACTAAAGCAAAAATGAAAAGCAAAATAAAATCCAAAATCTAATCTGTGTAATTTGTTCAACTCCCATTAATCTGGTTATAATTTGTTTATATAGAAATAAAAAGACTAAAGTGCCCATTCGTTTATAATGACAATTAGGATTTTAAGTTGTAAAAGTCCCATAATTACCCTTAAAAATCTCAACCGACGCGTACATGAATTGCAACATCCGAATCTTATGTTGCAACATCCAATTGATGTTGCGACATCCGATTACTGGTGCTACAACATCTGTGGTAGTTTCATCCCAGGACTTTGTTTTTCTTTTGTCTTTAGTGTAGCAACATTATTTTTAGTTCGAATGTGCACTTTTAGCTCCTGATGCATCCTACATAGCCACATAACCTATTTAGATATCAAAATATTGTAAAAACTATGGAAAAACATAATTTACTAAATCAAATGATAAAAACATAAATAGATACTAAAATGTCTTGATTTAGCTTATTAAACATGCTAAAGTAAGTGAAAGGGATGTAAATAATAGCCTAGATCGTGGCACATCAAAAATACAACACCCAGTAGTAGATATTCAATCTGTTAGATTTGGTGCCTTAGTTGTAGTTTATTCATTTGTAAACTTGTAATTTTTTTCGAACAGATTAATTAATAAAATGATTAATGAATTACATTAATATTCTTTATATAATGTTCTCATGTGGTTTCTGCACACAAAGTAAAATAGAAATAAATATTAGCTCACTGGTTTTCTAATATTTAAAATAATACGAAGCGGTATTACATGGTTGGATCGTAATACATAAATACAACTTATATTAGTAGACAAACCTAAACATGTCATTAGTCTAATTGGAAATGAGCAAACTGATTGAAAGACTAATATGTCCTCTATCAAGTTCAATTGGGAAAATGTCTTATCTTGGGTATCAGAGCAAATAACTCTTAAAAGACAGAGACATAAATGAGACTAACTAGACTAATAGTACATCGGACTAGACCCAAACAAAATAGATCCTGAATCCATTTATGAATTTATTCACTTGTGACATTTATAGTGTGACATACTTTAATCCTGAGGGATGATGGATTATGTATGTGCGACTCATATGTTTTGATGTAAGTAAAAGCCTGAGTTTAAATAGATAAAGAATCAAAAGCTAATGTGTAGCCCAAGATAAGGCAAAATGATATCCTCTCATTGGCATTACAAGGTAGATGAAAATTAAACGTGGTCGCGGGTTGTTTGTCTTTTTTATGAATAACTTAATTACTATTTGATAGTAATTGACTTTTTATGAAAGAATATGTAATGGTTACAATGATGTAAAATAGGATCATATTGGGAGAACAAATTTACCCTAAAGAGATTAAGGATATCCTATGAGGGTAACACACTAATGATAAGGTCATTGAATGAGCATTGATTGAGTAGCTTTCATAATGGTATGTCATTAGGGAGAGCTCAGTCACGATACTATAGTGGAATGACTTCGTTGCTAAATGAGTTTATAATTAATAGGTGAAAAGATGGAACTTAATTATAAATCGTTTAAGCCGTAATCACATATGTCTAATCGGTTCCTCTACTAGCTCATTAAACCAGAAATGAATTGCATGTTGAATCAAATAAACATAAATTGATAGAAATGGTAAAGTTAAAAAAATGAGAAACATTCAGAAATGAATGTGGTTTTCTCACTAAGTATGAAAATGACCTAATAATTAATTTATGATTTTTGAATTATTATTTATTTAATTTATTATATAATTGAAGTTCAAAATGAAATTAAATTAATTGGTCATTGTGAATCCATTGAATGTAGAAATGTTAAATATATTCTCTCATAGGTTGGATTGAATTATAAAGTATGGGGTTAAAAGTCCAGGAAACACTTATAATTAGACCCGATATAGGAGACGCCCAAAAGCCCCTTATGTTGGATAGATAGAATGAAAAACCCTAGTATATTTAATTAGGGTTGTCGCCCCTCTCTCTCCTAGTTCAACTAGGAAGTTATTTTCTATTAAATAGACTTCAATTAATTCAACAAGGGTTTCACTACTTCTCTCTATAAATAGATGACCGATAAGGCTAAATACATAATAAGTTTTACACAACTTTGAGATATTGTTGTTCTGCCAAATATAGTGAGAATTTAATTTCTAGGTATAAATTCTATTTTCCGGAATAACAATTCTACTAGTTTCTATTAACGAGAGAAATTTACTTTCTCATTGAAAATAAAATAAATAATTTCTAGTTTTGTGTTTGATTCAAATTCGTTCGAGCTCACACTCGAAATAGTTCATGGTACAAGAATACTGAAGAAGATCATTTGGTTGAAAACCAGGAACGACAATGATCCTTTTATCCTAAAGCATATGTGCAATTTCGGGAAAATTTTTATTGTTATAAATATCACAAACCAACTTAGTTTTCAAATTTTTAATTTTTTGCTATGTAAAAAAACCTTTTTTGAACCAGATTTTTTCCAAATCATATTCACATATATTCAGATTTGATGCCATTTCATAATATCATTTTAATTCATTATCAATTATTGAATTCATACTTCATAGCCCCTAATAACCAGACTCAGACTCGGGATGGATACACGGATCACCTAACCAACACACCAATTTGGCACCTAGTGCCTCATCAGAACATTCGAAGCATAAGTTTGTGCACAACACTCATCAGTATAATTGAAGAAAAATATGTGCCTTGTAACACCCCAAACTCGGCCTAGACGTTATGGTCGAACCTGGCGATGCTACGTGATAGTGTTTGAAACTAGGTTGTTACGATAAAATAGTTTTCCATTTGTTTACACTTGTTAACCCCAAAATCGTTACTTATCTAGTTGTACATTTTTACACATTTCATTGCGGAAGCTTTTAAAAGCCGTTTTGAGTAAATCGCGTATTTGGAGAAAACTTTGCCTTTTTAAAAATCGAGTTAAACGTCTTAGCATTTATAAATCCATAAAAATAAATAATAACCCAAATTAGGTAAAAGTCCCACAAAGTCCACAATTTACATAAAAAAATTACCTCAGAGTTTAATTAAAATTTAAATACCCAAAGTTGAAGTAAAAGTTTAGGTTTGTGTGGCCACCGCCAAGTCCTCTACTGCACCAATTCGTCGAGTCTGGGGATTACCTGCACAGATTAAGCAGAAGGGGTGAGTTTACGTAAACTCAGTGTGTAATTCCCCGTGCAAACAAATAGACAGTATACAAATTAAACTCAAACTGTGCCTAAGCCTTTTTTAGTGTCAGTGACGGTATCAATTAGGGCTTTAGCCCATCTCAGTAAAAAACCAGTCATGCATTTGAGCCTTGGCCCATTACAGTATTAGTAATTAGTACAGTAATAGATTATACGGTAAATAAGTCCTACCCAGCCAGCATCTACACGCCATCTCCGTCCACCATCTCCGTCTAACCCTATACTCCATATAGGGATATAATCAACACACCTATCCCTACACTCCAAAATAGTACCAGAAGCAGCACTAGACAGTAATTTGCAGCTGAGCTACTAGTATATTAGGCTTAAAGCCTTTCAATACACTTCCTCCACATATATCATCCTATTCCCAGGCAATGCAACATACAGTCATGGCATGCTATCACATAGTGTCATGCATATAACCAGTACAGTATCCTAATCATGCTCAGTAAACAGTCATACATATATCATTCAGTCAAGTAGGGATCAAAGCATTGCTTACCGACCTCACAGTAGGTTCACAGTCGACTCAGGTGACCTGTGCAACCTTAGCAAACAAATCAGTAAATTGGGCTCACACGCCCATATGATCTGCCCATGTGTGCCCACACATCCGTGTAGCCTACACGGCCCAAATTGGCCTTGGTCGTGTGGATCACACGGCCTGGCCCAAAATTCCACACGCTAGTGTGGTGCACCCGTGTAGGCCTACATGCCCGTATGGGCCACACGGCCTAAATTGATCGAGCCCGTGTCTCGCATACAGCCCACTTGGCCATCACATAGCTGTGTCATGCGTGTATGGCCTGGCTCGTCGACCACACGCTCACGTTCTGTCACACAGCCTACCACACGGACGACCACATGCCCGTGTGGCGTCGACAGAATACTTTTTCAAATTTTCACCGATCCTCATTCTCGGTGTTTCGGGTACACACCTAGTATCATTTGATGCAAAAACGTCCCCTGAGCACTCCAGAACCTTCAGTTGAAGAACAATAGTTCTCACAAAAACTAACATTCCACTAAGTGATTACGAGCCCTTGAACCCTCTCTTAAATAGCATAAACAACGACACTTGTCAACAAACAGTTAATAACAGTTAACCAGAGAACAAATTTAATTAACTAACACTTACCAAACGATCAATAGCCAAAGAAGGACGGCACGAAACTAAGTGGGAAAGAATTTTGAAAGAAGAGAGGTGAGAAAAACAAGAATATCGGCAGCAAAAGAATGGTGAAAATGGCAGCAAGAAAGAACAAGAGGAGAAAATCAACAGAGACCTTTTTGGAGAAAAAGAAACAGAATTTTGGTAATAGGAAAAAAATACAATCAAATCTCGATAACTACCCCATCCCCTCAATTTACTCCTAAAAACACTCCACCTGACTCCCCACTCATTCCACTACTCAGACAATTTGTACAATATGGACCCTACAGAGTGGCTAAATATGCATAACAGAAAAATACGACCCTAAGTGAAATATCCAAAAAATGGGCCCACACGCTCGTATAGCCCACATGGCCAAAAAGGTCTAGCTCGTGTGTCTCCTACGACCCAAAAGGTCCAGCATGTGTGTCCCACATGGCTTAACACACAGCCGTGTGATGCCGACAGTAGACTTTTCGATATCGCGCCGTTCGTTGTTTTTCAAGTTTTTCGTTACACACCTGATCATTTTTTGATGCCAATAGATCAACGAGAATTCCAAAACCTAAAACGATATTTAAAACAACCAATTTAGAAATGATACACTAAATCTAAACCACAAATTTAGCCACCACTGTTAACATTTGGCCTCAACAAACCAAATTAGTCCCTAATCAAAAGCATTAATCTAAATTACTAATACTTCATTACCCAACTGCTAATGGAACTTAATATAAATTGATAAAACAATTTGTTTAACATAAATTCTCTCACAATTGTTTCTAATCACGAACAAATTGAGGTCTATAAATTCCACTTTAAAACATATAAACAACTCTCAGTTGTTTAAACATTTGTAAACTTTTTAAATGAAATAAGTATAATCAAAATTGACCGTTATAATTTTGCCTAAATTAAACTTAATATTTTTAAAAATAGTAATGCAAAGATATTGTTAGGAATCGACCCGATTAAGCAACGAACAAGAAAAATAGCGGAATAAATTAAGAAATTGAACACACAAATTTAACGTGGAAAAACCCCTCCAAAGAGGATAAAAAACCACGGGCAAAGATAATTTTAACAAAAGATGGAGATAAAGATTAAACCCCGAAAACCCGAAAATAAAGAACCCTCAAAACGTAAACACAAAATTCTCTAAATGTGTTATGAGTTCTAATCTCTAATGGGTGTCATATTTCTAAGGTTGTTAAAGAGCCTATTTATAGGCTAAATTCATAGGTCAAATAATAATAAAATAATCTAAACTAATTAGTGTTTGATTGAAACAAGTAAACAAAGTTTAACTGAATGATTATTTTTCAAATTTGACTGAAAATAGGAGTCATATTTAACAGATATTTATTCAAAAATCTTCTTAATTGCATATCTTGCAAATAGAAACAATCATCAATGAGACCTCTTCCAAATTTCCTTATTTAATTGAAAATACTCAAATATATTACAAAATTATGCTACACAAAATCATTAAATGGTGACATAAAATAGTCGAAAGATATAACCAAAAATAAACAAATCAGACTCCTCAACTGTTAAATGACTTGTTGCATCAACAATCCAACTAACTTTACTAAAACCACTAGTCTCAAGAATCAATAAAGCATCAACTGGAAATATTTTAAATTTGGTCTCTTTATTATTTTTTTTTCAAAGTTTGGCTATTAAATCATGCAAATACAAAGAAATATATAGTATACAATTTTACTTTGAGTAAAATAATGTATGACTTAACACATCAATCAATTCAGTGATATAATTTGTCAAAAAGATTAAAAAAAGAAGGTGAAAATCTCATAATTCTATAGAATCTCATTTTGAACTTTTCAATCAATATCAATAATGCACCTCCATTCTGCAAAATCATTGAAAGTGAAAGAAACTTGAACCTGAAACCTAAAACACTAAAAGACTTCGACTTTAGATCACATGATGAAGTATCCAAAGAAACTTACAACTAAAAGAAACTTACCCAATTGAACAATAGCGCTAAAAATCCCTTAATTCGCCAGTGAATTACTTGTTACCAAAACTCACCACCCATCGTCGAAACTGTTTAAAAGCACAAGATGACATCGATCTTCACCAAAACATATTGGAAACAGAAGGCAACCAAAATAATAGAATAATGGTTGATAACAAAATAAAATAGTAGGAACTCATAGGAGCAAAAATGAAGAAACCTGAAAATAGGAAACTTTGGGGAAAACAATGGAACAACAAAAACTTCTACAAACCAAGCCGTAAATTTTTTTATAAATATTTACGGAGTGGCATTAAGGTGGTATTAAAGTTTCGTTGAAAAATTTTAACATTTCGATGTTAATTAATTAAAAAAGGCTAAATTGTAAAAGATGTAAAATTTAATAACTATTTGATTAAGTGGGTAATTGATAAAGGAAAAAGGACTTTAATGGTAATTGAACCATGGTTATAGTTTCCAAGTGGTGGTGTTATAATTGATTCCACTAGCTTTTGGATTAATTTTTCCTTTAGTCCTAATAAGTTTGGGATTAAATTGTAAATAAGTTTATTTAGTTAGAATTTAATTAAATTGAAGTACTAATTGTGAAATTAAACCTTCCTTTGATTGTAATTGTGCCATATATTTATGTAATGTACAAATATGGGCATAGATTTGGTGTTTTAAATTAATTATTAACCAAGGGTAATATGGTAATTTGATTAATTAAATTAAAATAAGTAAAATAAAAAGGAAGAAAGACATTTTGGTACTTATTATCTTCTCCAAACCACCGAAACACTATTGCAAGAAGAACTAAGGTTTGGCCATGTTTTAATTCATGCATAATCAAGGACGGATGGAAAATTGAAGAGAATGAAAATTGCCAAAATACCCCTGTACTTTGACATTTCTACAATTTAGTCAAGTAAGTTCGTATGAATTGTATTCTGTATAATTTTGACTAAAGTGAATGTTAATTGGTGATTGGTAATATATATATGTTCTATTGTTGGATTGAACGCGGGATTTGAGTACATTCGTGATTTGGCAAATTGACAGCATTGGAGGAAAATGACGGCAAATTACCTAAGTAAACCGAGTTTAACACCCTAAACCCGACCTAGATGTTATGGTCGAATCTGGCGTGTCATATCAAAGTGCTTTTCGAAAATAGTACTTGTCATTAAGAATTCAAATTTAAGTTAAAACCTTTTTAGTTTTTATT
The DNA here is from genome assembly GCF_025698485.1 of Gossypium arboreum. NCBI lineage: Eukaryota > Viridiplantae > Streptophyta > Magnoliopsida > Malvales > Malvaceae > Gossypium > Gossypium arboreum. The sequence goes on from NC_069081.1 coordinate 9,632,492, forward strand.
GCTTGCGAAAATTTGGCAAATTAAGTTGTTACTGATTGAAATCAATTTGTCAAAACGATTGTCATATTTAACACCTTTAATTCCTTAAACTTGAATAAAATCACCGAAGCTTTTAAAAACCTTGAGGTTTAAAATGTGTATTTTCCTTGAAAACAATTATTATTTTGAAAACTCATCTTTTCCTAGTCTAGCAATTTAATGTATGAAATCACAGCCCAAATAAAAGTTAAAACTAAAAATAGCCCTATACAGTATCAGTACAGTCTGGACCTTAGCCCTATACATTAACAGTGTGGGCCTAAGCCCAATACAGTATCACTATAGTGTAATGCAATTATGCATCCCACCAAAATTCATCCAGCACACCACCCGTACCAACCAACACACCATGTGGGGATATAAACCAACCCACCCAGCTAGCACACCACCCGTACCAACCAACACACCATGTGGGGATATAAATCAACCCACCCAGCCAACACACCAATATCGCAGCGAAGCTGCTAATAATAGAAAACGTGGCGGAGCTACTAGAATCAGTATACGTGGCAAAACCGCTAGTGCAGAACTTCTTCCAAATCAGTCCCCAACCCCATGCAGTATGTCATGTTATAAAAATTATGTGTATGCAAAGTCATACTCAGTACTATCATATATGTAAATCAGAAGCACATCAGTCATACGAAACGTAAGGGCATAATCGTCATTTTAACATATAGGGGTATTACGGTCATCTTACCCTACAGGGGCATTATGATTATTTTACCTTATAGGGGCATTACGGTCATTTTACCCTATAGGGGCATTACGATCATTTTACCTTACAGGGGCATTACGGCCAATTTACCCTATAGGGGTATTACAGTTATTTTACCTATTTTAGGGTTTCAGATCAGATAATGACCTCTCTGAAGGTCTACAGTCACTTCGAGCGACACAAATAACCTAAATAATCATAATGGTGCAAATGGGCCCAAGGCCCATTACTCGGCCCAAATGGGCCCACAAGCTCTTGTGGCCCATTTAGCCCAAATTCAATTACAGCTATGTGACCTACATAGCCCAGTCCAATATTTATCATTTACCGTGGATTTAATCTCTATGGGGCTCACGAGCCCATTGGGCCCACACGACCCATTTTAGCCCAATGTGGCCCATAACAGCCTAAGCCCACGAGAACACTCGTTGTGGCCTCTACAGTCTATCACCCATGCTTTGTGGGCTCGGCTCACCAAACAAGTGTCGCACGTTCGTGATGCCTCAAATACCGAAGTTTCAGCTTTTCGGCTTTTGCCGATTCACAGTAAAAAGGGGTGAGAATACACACATTTTTGGCTTTCTTTACTAACAAATTGGTGTACGATTGCACACCTTTTTATGCAACCGCTTCAAACTCCTTAAGCGCCCAACCTACAACCGTCCCAACATACAGTCAGTCCATCATTTATCAGTGTTTAAAACACTTAACCCAAATAGAAAATACCACAAACCTCGATTGTACAAACTACGACTTGTTCCTTTAGATCATAATTTAAATCGATCACACCTTTCTTTGCTGATAAACTGCGATAACAAAAGATCTTAATAGGTGGAATCGATTATAGTTGAGGCTTAAACTCATGAATAATAACCTTATAGAAAAATAGGGCCATCCTACCTATGTGTAACACCCCCTAACCCCAAACCGTCGCCGGAACGAGGTTATGAGGCATTACCGGACATATCACACAACTTACGAATAATTTACAATTAATATAACTTTCATAGTATAATATAATAATTAAGTCCCTATCTTGAACTCTCGAAGTTCAAACACGTATTAAAAGTAGAACGGGACTTGTTCGAGTATTCCAATTTTTTTTTTATAAAAATTTTGGCAGCATTTTTGCTTATTTTTACCTAAACCTCCTGCAAATTCAAACCAAAACAACCAACACCAATATTTCACATTCATATACTAATATTTATATTATTAACAAAATTTTAATTTAATAACTATCATAGCATCATTCAAAATTGATTAAAACTTCATTCATTTAACAACTTAATGTTCATGTATCAAAATATCATGTGCTTTCCTTACCATTTCATTTAACCATCTAAATTTTATAATTCATCCTACACTACCCAAAGTAATATACATATTCAAGTGACTAAATAACACCTATGTACATGCCACCTTTACCCAAAAGAAAATATACATCACCAAGTTTGTGTTGGAGTCGGGATTGTTCGGATCTTTGAAATGGGACACTTGACTTCTACTAACTCGCATGCGAAACAACGTGTCTGTTGAGTATGGATATACTCAATGGTATTACTATAAATCAAAACTATTTAATATTAATAAATTACAAACATCAACCATAAATTTTATAATTATTTAAACTACTTTTATATATAATTATTTTACTTCATAAATCTTAAATTCATAATTCATTTTTCTCATACTAACTCAATTCATAATTTAATTCATACATTCTTTCTCGTACTTTTCAATAGTGCTAAAACAAATAATCTCATTTTCAAAATTTCATTTCAATTATTTACCCTATTAACAAAGCTCGGACTATGACAGATACGCGGATTTCCACCCAAACACACCAGAATATCCAACACAAACACACCCGGAATATTGTAAATCCTCCATAACACACCGGTACAATATATCCTCCCAAACACACCAATAAGGCATTAAATGCCTATTCGGGTAAACCGAATTATATAATAACAGAAACATCTTCTCGGCCGAACTACAATCTCCTCATCACATCACAAATCCAATGGCATGCCATTTGTATCGAATCTAGTCCGACAAGTTAATAGGGTATTTTACTTTTTCTAATTTCAATTTCATTTACACAAAAATTTTCAATACTCATTCAATTCAAATATCTATTATCTTAATTCATATACAAATTAATTTTCACACAAGTGTATACCATCAACACCATACATTTGTCACAATTTATTTATTTTCAATCAATACACTTTTCAAATAATCACATATTCCATAATTCACTTATTCAATTCAATTTAATTCAATTTATATCAATTTCATTTTCGCTCAATATTCATATCAATTTCACATACTTACCTCAAGTCTTATTTACCATACATAACAATTAAAATTTCAGCAATCAATAATAATTAAAATTTGAATTATAGTAATACACACCGTAATTCTCCGTTTTAGTCCTCGATGACTTTCTCCTTTCCTTTCGATGCTGATGCTTCAGGTTCTTTGTTGGCTACTGAAAATAATAGTAATTTACATTATTATTTACAGCACTAATTATAATAAATAATTAAATTTCTAAACAACTCCTACCTTATTCCCAATTTAATCCTAACTAAACTTAATTATTTTCTTAATCCAATTCATCTCTTTTCTATTCAAATTTTGTCTAAACTTATATTTAACTATAAAATTTTCAGCATATTTCCCTAATTTCGAAATTTCTTCAATTTAGTCCCTACAACATAAAACTTATAGCCTAGTTTACAATTTAATCCCTTAATCAATTCTAACTTAGAATTCATTCAATTAAATCCCTAATTCCATAATTTTTACAACATGAACCCTACATGGAAACATATGAACTCTTGAACTATCAACTTAATTTCATCAAAATCTTGTTTCAAAGCTCCTAAAACATCAAAATTAAGAGAAAAGGAGTTAATTGACTTACCTTTTAAAGCTTCAAACCTTAAAACCCTAGTTTTTCCTTTCCCTTTTCTTTCTTTCTTTTTCTTTCCCTGTTTCGAAATGCTTCTGTTCTGTTTCTTCTTTGTTTCTTTTGTCTTTCTTTTTATTTTTTATTATTTCATTTATTTTACTTATTTATTTTATCATTTAACTAATATATATTATTATTAATTTAATAACAATATAATTAACACATTTGTATACATGTATCTTTGTACATTTGTACACTATTATTACCATCCATTTGTCTTTCTTTTATTTATTTAACAAATAAAAATCTTATAATATTAATATTTAATTAATAAATATCTTTAACTTAAAATTTAAGTAAATACATAATTATAATACAAATGTATATATTCATATTATTACAAATGTCATTATTTAATTTGTTTTTCATACCAAAATCTTATAATTTAATTATTTAATTAACAAATATCTTTATACTTAAATTACAAGTAATTAAATATTTAAATTACAAATGTACCAATATAATTTTTACACATGTATATTTTATTACCATACATTTATCAACTATTTAATTTATTTATAATATGTTATCAATTAAATAATCATAACAATTTAATATAAAACCATAATAATAATCATTATAATATATAAAACCTAAAAAATCTTTGATTTTATTTCACCAATATGCCACCTCATTTGTAGTCAATGGCTTAATTGCCATTTTAATCCTTTTATTTTCTATTGCTTTATAATTAAACTTTTACCCTTTATTCAATTTAATCCTTTTATTACTTACTCTAAATTAAGCTAAATTCACTTAATTAGATCCTAATTAGACACACCACTAGGCTCATAAATATTTTTAATAATTATTTTCGAACTTATTTCACTAAGACGGAGGCCCTATAACTCACTTTTACGGTGCCCGTGAATTTCAGGTCATTACACTATGCCAATAAGCCAGGGTACCGAAATTACCTTAATCGATTAATGGGTGACAGGGTTTCGGTAGCTAGAGAATTTTTTCACTTTCACTCCTTGGAAACACCGATTCGTCAGAACACTTGCAGACCGAAATGATTTACCAATACTAGAGAAGAATAATATTCAGCCAACCACTACCCAAACTGCTTGAGAAAGATCAAAAAAGAATAACTTTCGGTTTAGAAGTAGAACAGAAGAAAAAGGGAGAAAAATAAATGAATGGGGAAGAAGAAGGAAAGTTGGCTATGAAAGAAAATTGAAAGAATAATGGGGAAGAGGAGGAAGATGTGTTCGACAATGTCAAGAGCGTAGCGAAAGAAAAAGAACGGTGTTCGGTAGAGAATGAGAAACGACTAAAAGAAGAAAAATGTTGCGAGAGGTACAAACCCGAAACAACTAAATGTCGAAGTTGACTAAAGGAATTCGGCTACCACTTACAAAAAAGAGTAAAGAACCATATTCCAAAACACTCACAAATACCGAAAATGGTCAGTTTTTTTCCCAATGCCTAATTAGAGATACCAAATGGCACCAACATCCTCACACTTATCAAACTCCTAATTCCTCTCCACAAATCTCTCCCTAATCCTCTCCACGATTTCCTCCTTAATATCCTCCACCTATCACTCCACCACTCATCCATCAGAATTTTACTGCAACACAAGCACTGGCCGAACTAAACTGTAAAATAAATACCTCGTTTGCACTATGCCAACGCTCGAACCTCAGACCTCAAGGTTCCTTTACACGCCACCTTACCACTAGACCACAAGGCTTTTTGTGACTTAAAACAAGCACAATTATTTATAAAGCCTATATACTAGAGTTCAGATTCATTTAAGAGCTAATTTAATAAAAATTCTGAAAAGGCCAAGACTTGAACCCAGGCTTCTCAAACACACCCAAATCACTTTAGCCATTAAAACAAACATGCAATTTGTGTCACTTTCTTGCTTAACTAAAATATTAATGAGCAGTCTCCTAACTGCTCCCATGCAAAAGGCCCAATACTTCTAGGCCCAATTCCAGGACGCTACAATTCACCCCTCCTTATAGAAATTTCGTCCTCAAAATTTCCAACTATCAAAACAGTTGCACCATCCAGACTACACCACAACGTTCCTGCTGCGCACTCTGATCTCAATGACACTAATACACTTTAACTTGAACTTGGAACCTCTTACACACACCCAAAACATCACACTTAAACAAAACATACCTGACTTAAAAGTGATTTGGCAATCTTGAGCTAGATTTTCTTTAGACCCGCATCTGAAACATGCTCTTGACTTCCTCCAGCATTCGCTAGGATAACGGCTTCTGCAATGTTCGCAAGTCAAAAAGTTTGGATGCGTTTTAACATGCTTCCCAGAACGAGGCTCTAGCCCCAGAGAACTACGATCTCTCTTCTTCTTACAGTCCATACACCTAGCCAGGAGTGTTTCCCCAATCTCTTTAACTTCCTCCAGCACTTCCCTTACTAACCGGGTTAGCGCTTCAATACCAAGCTTCAGTTTATCACTACTCGAAGTTGGCAGACTTCCCCTGACGTCCGTCTCCTGAACCATCTCATGTTCCGATGAAGCTGGTGCCTCCCTAGCAGGCATGTGACCCGATGCTCAAGACCCAGCCCTAGCACTTCCACGGCCTCTACCGCTGCCTCTTGTACCCCTTTCACAAATACCTCTAGTGCTCATATCAATACGCGTATTATCTGGTTTTAGAAGTTTTATAAATCAGTTCATAATTCTAGTAATTATTAACGGATATTTTATGATCAAGTAGTAGTTAAAGTTTTGTTTTCGTAAAGCAGAATCTCACTACAGTTTTTGATCTTCTATAGTCTCAGCTAACTCAGACTCTAGGGTTTCCAGTATAGTACCACTACCTATAATATAACATTTTAGTAAACAGTGTCAGAATACTTACAGATTTAGCGCCGGAGACTCGGTGTGCCACACCTCCAGTGTCAACATTTTAAAACAATCCAAATTCTTTAAAATCATCTCTTTCAAAAGCCAAGGTTTAGAAAAACTTTTGAAAACCCAATTTTGAAAAAAATTTAAAAAGCCCATTCCACAGCCAAGTTTTGTAACCTGGTTCTGATACCACTAAACGTAACACTCGAAACCTGGTTTAGACGTTATGGCTAAATCTAGCGTATCACATCGAAGTACTTTTTAGAAATAGGACTTGTCGTTAAGAATCTGAATTTAAGTTAAAACCCTTTTAGTTTTTATTGCTTGCGAAAATTTGGCAAATTAAGTTGTTACTAATTGAAATCAATTTGTCAAAACGATTGCCATATTTAACACCGTTGATTCCTTAAACTGAATAAAATCGTGGAAGCTTTTAAAACCTTGAAGTTTAAAATGCCTATTTTCTTTGAAAGCATTTATTATTTTGAAAACTCACATTTTCCTAGTCTAGCATTTAAGGTATGAAATCAAAGCCCAAATAAAAGTTAAAACCACAAATGGCCTTATTACATACCCAAAAACCCAATATGAAATTTAAATAAATAAAGTCAAAAGTAGAACATCAGCAATCGTGTGGCCACCTTCGAATCCCTCCCAGCTCTAAGCTGTCTAAGGTTGAGGATTACCTGTACAGTTAAAAGAAACAGCGAGTTTACGAAAACTCAATGTGTAATCCCCTAACAGACAACAAAAATCAGAATATGTAAAACAGTCTGGGCTTTAGCCCTATAAAGTATCAGTACAGTCTGGGCCTTAGCCCTATACAGTAACTTGTGGGCCTAAGCCCAATACAGTATCACTACAGTGTAATGTAATTATGCATCCCACCCATATCCAGCCAGCACACCACTCGTACCAACCAACACACCATGTGGGGATATAAATTGATCCACCCAGCCAGCACACCAATATCACGGGGAAGCTGCTAATAACAGAAAACATGGAAGAGCCACTAGAATCAGAATACGTAGCAAAACCACTAGTACAGAACTTCCTCAAAATCAGTCCCCAACCCAACGCAGTATGTCATGTCATAAATGTTACGTGTATGCAAATTCATACTCAGTACTCTCATATATGTAAATCATAATTGCATCAGTCATACGGAACACAAGGACATAATCGCCATTTTACCATACAGGGGCATTACGGTTGTTTTGCCCTACAGAGGCATTAAGGTCATTTTACTTATTTTGGGGTTTCTACTCAGATAACGACCTCTCTAAAGGTCTACAGTTGCTTCGAGCGATACAGATAACCTAAATGATCACAACGGTACAAATGGACCTAAGGCCCATTACTCGGCCCAAATGGGCTCACACGTTCGTGTGGCCCATTTAGCCCAAATTCAGTTACGGCTATGTGACCTGCATATCCCAATCCAATATTTATCACTTACATTAGATTTAATCTGTATTGGGCCCACGAGCCTATTTCGGCCCAGCATGGCCCATAACGACCTAAGCCCACGAGAACACTCCTAGTGGCCTCTACAGTCTATCGCCCATACTTTTTGGGCTCGGCTCAGCACACGAGCGATTGCATGCTCGTGAGGCCTCAAATGTTGAAGTTTCGACTTTTCGGATTTTGTCGATTCACAGTAAAGAAGGGTAAGAATACACACATTTTTGGCTTTTGTTAGTAACAGATTGGTGTACGATTGCACACCTTTTTACGCAACCACCTCAAACTCCTTAAGCGCCCAACCTACAACCGTCCCAACATACAGTCAGTCCATCATTTATCAGTGTTTAAAACACTTAACCCAAATAGACAATACCACAAACCACGATTGTACAAACTACGACTTGTTCCTTTCAATCATAATTTAAATCGATTACACCTTTCTTTGCAGATAAACTGCAATAACAAAAGATTTTAATAGGTGGAATCGATTATAGTTGAGGCTTAAACTCATAAATAATAACCTTATAGAAAAATAAGGCCATCCTACCTATGCCAATAAGCTAGGGTACCGAAATTACCTTAATCGATTAATGGGTGACAGGGTTTCAGTAGCTAGAGAATTTCTGCACTTTCACTCCTTGGAAACACCGATTCGTCAGAACACTTGCAGACCGAAATGATTTACCAATACTAGAGAAGAATAATATTCAGCCAACCACTACCCAAACTGCTTGAGAAAGATAAAAAAAGAATAACTTTCGATTTAGAAGCAGAACAGAAGAAAAAGGGAGAAAAATAAATGAATGGGGAAGAAGAAGGAAAGTTGGCTATGAAAGAAAATTGAAAGAATAATGGGGAAGAGGAGGAAGATGTGTTCGGCAATGTCAAGAGAGTAGCGAAAGAAGAAGAACAGTGTTCGGTAGAGAATGAGAAACGACTAAAAGAAAAACAATGTTGTGAGGGGCACAAACCTGAAACAACCAAATGCCAAAGTTGACTAGAGGAATTCGGCTACCACTTGCAAAAAGGAGAAAAGAACCCTCTTCCAAAACACTCACAAATATAAAAAATGGTCAGTTTTTTCCCAATGACGAATTAGATATACCAAATGGCACCAACATCTCCACACTCATCAAACTCCTAATTCCTCTCCACAAATCTCTCCCCATGCGACTCGATTGGTGAAGGTGAAATAGTATCTCTCCCCCAAAAAAGCATGTTTTTTTTACCACCGCACAAAGAAAATATTTTGTTGCAAATGAACAAGATATTGAGGAATTGTCTATACGTAAAATCATAATTATTGATACGGGCCTTTTCCACATAAAAATGGAATCTTTTGTTACAATAGAAACAGAAGTGATGTGGATTATTAAAGAATCGGAGTCGATTTGCTTTATAAAAAGAAGATACCAATGAACTTCTATGAAATGGTTTCACGGGATTCAGCCAATTGTCTTGATCGTAGGATATCATTGAGAAATAGGAATCCATGTTATCAAAAGATTTCCTGCGATTATTTCTAGTATAGAATGAGTCAATCATCCACTTTGGTATCTTATTGATCAAAAATGGTGATATTGTTCCTCTCCACGATTTCCTCCTTGATATCCTCCACCTATCACTCCACCACTCATCCATCAGAATTTTACTGCAACACAACCACTGACCGAACTAAGATGTAAAATAAATACCTCATCTGTACTATGCCAATGCTTGAACCTCAGACCTCAAGGTTCCTTTACACGCCACCATGCCACTAGACCACAAGGCTTTTTGTGACTTAAAACAAGCGCAATTATTTATAAAGCCTACGTACTAAAGTCCAGATTCATTTAAGAGCTAATTTAATAAAAATTCTGCAAAGGCCAATACTTGAACCCAGGCTTCTCAAACACACCAAATCACTTTAGCCATTAAAACAAACATGCAAATTGTGTCACTTTCTTGCTTAACTAAAATATTAATGAGCAGTCTCCTAACCGCTCCCATGCTCAAGGCCCAATACTTCTAGGCCCAATTCTGGGGCGTTACACTGAGGTTCAGCATTTGTTGCAAACTCTTATGTTTTACTTTCTGTTTAGCTCTTATAAGCTTCTGTTTAACTCATATGAGTTTCTGTTTAACTCTTTTGAGCTTCTATTAAACTCTTATGAGTTTCTGTTCAGCTCTTATGAGCTTTTGTTTAACTCATATGAGTTTTTGTTCAGCTCTTACGAGATTCTGTTCAACACTTATGGGTTTTTGTTTAGCTCTCATGAGCTTTTGTTCAGCTTTTGAGCTTCTGTTAACAATGTACTCAAATCCGTAAGTCATTCTTCGAAAGGTAAAATATCGGGAGTTGTCTTGAATGATATATATATATATGAAGAATTGGTAAGAGAATGATATGTATTATGATATGTATATATATCAATATCTTTATATGTTGATACATGGAAATTATGTAAGTTGAGATGAGTAATAAACTTAAGTGTAACATGTTGAAATAGTAAGGTTATCGATGTTGAAATTATGTGAAATATGTTCAAGTACTTTAACAAGTGTTGTTGTTTGATGCTTAGGCAAGTCCTAAGCTATTGGTTGAATGATAATATGTTTAATTATAATATGCATTGCAATGGTAAATGCTCAAATCAAAATATGCTTGTGTTCATGAAAGAGTGGTAAGTTTTAAGTTATGTAATTTCTTAAGAAATGACTTATTATATGATTAATTTGAAAAAGGTTATGTTTAAATGCATTACCTTATGGCTATGGTTGAATGATATGCTTATGACTAGTGTGTTCTGCATATGGAATGAGCGTAGAAAGTAAAGAAATGTAAATGAAAATAAAGAAATCTGGAAAAGTTAAAGGTTGTTTAAAATCCTACTGTGCTAGGGATAATATGTATAAGTGATGTTGTGAATTTATTTACCTTGTAAGTTGATGAATATAGCCGCATGAGTATTGTGGTATCAATATTAGATTATTCTTGATATTTATAAATTTCATATTTGAAATGAATGGATATGGTTAAAGTTTATACAAGCTTACTAAGCATTTATTGCTTACGTATTTACTTTTTTTCTTTCCTTTTTAGATTATCGAAAGCTCGATTAGGTTGGAAACTTGTCAGAGTTATATCACACTATCAATCGGTTCTACCGGTACTTTCAGATGTTTTGATTTTGGTTATAATGGCATGTATAGGTATTTTGTTTAATGTTGACCTATATGTAATTTGTTGAGATTAGCCACTTATTTTCGATTGTTTTGGATGCCTAATTATGAGTCGTTGATATGTATAATGTTGATTGTAGGTTGACACCAAATTGGGTGAGAAATATGGCTTGTAAATTGGCCTATTTCCGTCCATACGGGTAGAGACACGGGCGTGTGTCTCAGCCGTGTGTGACACATGGCCAGGTGTCACGACCGTGTGTCCCCTATATCTTTTAAAAGAAAGCAAGTCAGTGAGTTACACGGCCTTAGACATGGGTGTGTCTCTTGACCATGTGAGTCACACAGCCTGGTCACATGGCCGTGTAACCCCTACAGTGTTGAAAATTTTAAATGTTTCTAAATTTTTTTCTATGTTTTTGATTTAGTCTCAATTTGTTTCTAATGCATAGTTTGGGCCTCGAGGGCACGAAGGGGCAATATGTATGATTTTGATTTGTTTTTGACATGAATGCTATGTGATATGAAATGTTTTTATTTTCTATCTGTTTGATTTATAAACTCCTGTAATGCTTCGTAACCTTGTTCCGACGACAGATTCGAGTTAGGGGTGTTATATAAAGTTATTTTTTAACAAGCTTGTGAAATGACATAGTGGTCAAGTAACTTATAAAACTCCCATGTGAACCAAGATCAAGTCTATACTATCAATTTTTATAATTTTAGGAAAAAAAATTGATCAACTTAATCATGCAAACCGTCCATGCATGTAACCCCTTATTCAAATTTTTCTAACTTATTTTTTTCAATTCTGTTCATGTTATGTTTTTGAAACTCCCATGTTAATTTACCTTCAATACAATCTAACTCCCTTACCTCCTCATGAATGTCATGTTGGAAGTTTGAATTTGGAATTTGAATTGGTTGTGTCGTTTCCCGGTTGTCATTTGCTAGCAATTTCTTTTGATTTTTTCATGCAATTTTCTTATTTCCTCCTTCCTTTCAACCACTGTGAGCCACCCTCTCTTGGAAGCTTTTCACTACTTTTTACTTTATTTTATTTTTGTTGTTTGTCATCTATCATTTCTCCCCCACCTTTATTATTTTTGTACCACCACTTACTGCTGATAACTACCATACCCCACCACTATAAAAACCACATTGTGCCACCATCTCTTGTAAGTTTTTCACTATTTTTTACTTTATTTTCCTTTTGTTGTTTGTCATCTATAACTTCTCCTACACCTCTATTATTTTTGCACCACCACTTGCCACTTATAACCACCATACCACCACTACAAAAACCACCTTGTGCCACTACTCTTCGCCAACTTTCACCTTTGTATCACCACTCTTAAACATTCTTTATTTTCTCCATTTCCTCTTTCTTTCATTTTTTTCATTTAATTTTTTTTATTAAAACAAATTGTTGTCCCTCTTCCATTCTTTTTCAATTTTTCTTTTTGATTCACCACCATTGTCTACCGTCATCTATAGTCGAAAATTATGTATTTTTATTTAGTTCTCATTTCTTTTCTTCTACTTTCTTCCTAACATATTTTTTATTATTATGAATTTATAGTACTAATTTCTTCATCTTGTGGATTGTATATTCTCGCATCAATTTCGATCAAATCCTCGATTAAGTCGTAGCGTTGTTCTGACTCACCTTTAGTATCTAAAAAAGTAAGTATTTAAAGAAGTAAGTTTGATTCTGTATTAAGATTTTGATTGTCGTTGATGGTTGAGTGGTCATGCTAACCATGAATTATTTTGGATTGAAGGATTCTTTACCAATGTACCAAATCAATCATGAATTCAAGGAGTAATTCAATAATAAGTTTTTCAAGTATTTTTGAGGAGGAGTTTACATGATTTAGATTAGTGATTTTGGATCGTTTTCCAAAGGTATGTGTTTTATCTCATGCGATAAGTATAAAACATGTTTTGATTTTTTATTGACTTAATAATGTGAATTTTTTTTACAGGTAACATAAAGTAGTCAAATGTGCCAAAGGATTTTTTAGTTAAAAAAATAAGGTAAGTATTATGTTTTTTATCTGTTTAATGATTGCTATGTGATTATTGATAAGTTATGATTTGTTCTAATTCTTATGGCATGTGACATTGCGACAGTTCTGATTAAATTGGTATGTTATCATTAAAATCTGATACATCTATTCTGCAAAGCATGGAATCCTATGCCTACTGATTTCTGTTAAATATCTAATCGTATGTTCAACATGCTTACTATTTTGATTCTATATTTGCATTTCATGTCACATTGCACGGGGTTGGGATGATGTTGTATGTAGGAAGTTCTAGCAGTTTAATGATCTACATTATTTGGTAGTTTAACCACATATATGTTCTGCTAGCTTGACTGTAATTCTGGTGGCTTGATCATATACATATTCTAACTGCTTGTTTGCGATTCTAGTGGCACTGCTCAAATTTATCTGTTGGTGTGTTTTGGATGGAAGAGTTCTAGAAAATTCTATTTGGCGTATAGTGGAGTTGGGTAGGAATTTTTTGAAAAATTTGCATTTCCATAAACATGCATTCTGAAGTCTGCAAATTTAAAATTTATGGGTTATTTATAATGAATTGATCTGTTTGATATGTTGATTGTTTGTATTCTTGAGTTAAAACTCACAGTAGGCTTCCTAGCTCACTTTTAATTTTCCAAACCTTTTTAGATACTACTCGTGACTAGGACTTGGATAGTACATCGATGGGAGTCTTTCGAAATAAGATTTGATAAAAATATTTTATAATTATTTAGGACTTGTTTGGACTTTGCACTATTTTTACTTATTTTGAACTATGACATGGGGATTTTATTTTGGTAATTTATTGCATGCATAAACTTTGAATTTTAAACTATTTATTTTAGTGAACAAAATATTTTATCACATTAAAATGTTTTAAACAAAAAATTATTTATTCTACTACAAAGTTTGATAATAAAATTTTGTGAAGTAATGTTTTCAATTTGAAAACAAGTTTTTTTTTTCAAAACAATCAAAATATAACAATATGAGTTAAAATGTAAATTTACTTCAACTAAACAAGTTTTAATAAAAATCTCGATGACAACCTTCTCTTTAAAAACAAGCAATGTTTTTAAAAAGATAAGTTATACACAATTGATTTGGTAGTCATTTCTTGGTTGTGGTTGTAACTTTCAGGATTTGGCCATAATGTCTAGGTCAGATTTGATGGTATTAGAGCTCGAGTCTAAAAATCAGATTGTGGATTTTAAATGTAGTCTACATGCATGTTTTAAAGGGTATTTTGGGAAAAAAATTAAAAATAAATTTTCAAGAATCTGATACTTTGATGTTGATTTCTCTTTAAATACTATTACTGAAAAACTATGGTTAAGACTGAAATTATTACTGTTATTAAAATCTTGAGCAAAAGACTATAAATGTGTGAGAATAATTAAGAACCTTGTTTCTAAACTGTAGATCTTCATAGAACTCTAAAATTTGGAAATTGAAAATGAACACTCACGAAATGCAAAATCGTGCAGCACGTAGTCGCGTGGCTCAAGATGAGTCATCTGCGTCACAAGTGCATATGCCAAATCTTGGAGTCGACCCTACCGAGAATGCACCTATTGTGGATAATGTGAATCAGGAGCCTGAAGAGCCTATTACTAAGGATCTGAATTTAGAGCCTATAGATGATATTGTATCTCAGGCTATGTTAAGAGTGTTGCAATGGGTTGCTGGAGCCCAAATTGGCATTAGGTACTGGAGTTTTATGACTGAGAGGCTTCGTTCTAATGGAGTCAAGTTGTTTAGGGGAGTTTTTTGGACGACCCTTATTGATCATTCATTGTTTCTTTATCGGTGACATCTTAATTTACTCTAGAACTAAATCTGAGTACGATGAACACCTGAAGGTTGTTCTGTAAATTAACCAAAAGAAGAAACTTTTTTCCAAGTTAAACAAGTGTGAATTCTGGTTAAAGGAATTTATATTTCTTAGTCATATAGTGTCTTTTAAATGTATCCATGTGGATCCTAAGAAGATTGATGCTATTGTGGAATGCAAACAGCTTAGGAGTATGTCTGAGATCTAAAGTTTTCTTGGGTTGGATGGTTATTACTGAACGTTTGTCGATGGATTTTCTCTGATTGCTACCTCTTTAATGAAGTTGTTATAAAAGAATGCTCTATTTAGATGGACAAATGATCGGCAAGCCAACTTCGAGAAAGTTAAGTTTATGTTAACTGAAACACTTGTTCTGATTCAGCCTAAGTCGAAAAAAGATTATGTGGTATACAGTGATGCATCTCGCACTGGTCTTGAATCTATGTTGATCCAGGATGGCAAAGTTGTATATTATGCTTCAAGGCAGCTCAAGCCACATGAGTGTAATTACCCAGCTCATGACTTAGAGTTGCCAGCAGTGGTTTTCGCACTTAAAATCTGGAGGCACTATCTGTATGGTGACAAGTGTATTATCCACAAAGATCACAAGAGTCTTAAGTATCCACTCACCCAAAAAGAGTTGAACTTAAGACAACGAAGATGGGTTGAATTTCTTAAAGATTATAATTGTACCATTGAGTATCATCCCGATAAAGCCAATGTGGTAGCTGATGTTCTGAGTCGTAAGGCAATGACCGAACTTAAAGCTATGTTTTCTAGATTGAGTATGTTTGGGGATGGTGGTATTCTGGCAAAGTTTCAAGTGAAGCTCATTTTGGTTAGCGAAATAAAGGAAAAGCATCCTCTGGATGTTTCTTTGTTACCTCAATTTAAACAGGTTGAAGATGGTTCAACGGATGATTATGAGTCCTGTGTTAGTTTAAGAGACTGAAGGTAAGGTTAAGTTGATTCAGGATAGATTAAGAACGGCTTTTGATAGGAAAAAATCTTATGTGGATCTGAAAATGAAAGACATCGAGTACTATTTGGGGGATAGGGTTTTCTTAAAGGAATCTACATGGAAAAAACTGTTGAGATTTGGATGGAAGAGCAAGTTGAGACTTAGGTTTATTGGGTCTTATCAGATTCTGAACATAGTTGGACCAGTGGCTTATCAGTTGGAGTTACCACCAGAGACTAATCATATCCATGATGTTTTTCACGTCTCTATGTTAAGGTGGTATCATTCTACTTATCTCATGTGGTTTAGGTTGAGGAGATTGAGGTGGAATTGAAATTTTCTTTTGAGGAGGAGCCTGTTAAGATTCTAGATTGCGAGATTAAGGTTATGAGAAAGAATCAAATTCATTAGGTCAAGGTTCTATGGCAAAATCATGGTTTTGAAGAAGCCACGTAGGGGCTAGAAGACTCATTTCGTCAACAATACCCTCATCTATTAAAACCAGGTAAATTTTGAGGATGAAATTTTTTTAAAAGAAGGTAGAGTTGTCACACCCCAAGTCTTAAGTAGTTAATGTTAGTTCTTTAACAAGCTTGTGAAATGGCATAGTGGTTAAGTAGCTTATGAAACTCCCTAGCAAACCAAGTTCAAGTTTCTATACTCTCAATTTTAATAATATTTGGACAAAAATTTGGTCAACTTAAGCATGAAAACCATCCATGCATGTAACCCTTTATTCAAATTTTTGTAACTTCCTTTTTCAATTCTATTCATGTTAATTCACCTTCAATACAATCCAACTCCCTTGTCTCCTCATGAATGCCATGCTGGAAGTTTGAATTTGGAATTTGAATTGGTTGTGCTTGGTTGTGTTGTTTCTCTATTGCCATTTAGTAGCAATTTCTTTTTATTTTTTCATACAATTCTCTCATTTCTTCCTCCCTTTCAACCACTGTGAGTCACCCTCTCTTAGAAGTTTTCACTACTTTTTACTTTATTTTCCTTTTGTTGTTTTTCATCTATCACTTACCTTATGCCACTACTCTTTGCCAACTTTCACCTTTGCATCACCACTCTTAACTCTTTTGTCTTTTCTCCTTTTCCTTTTTCTTTCATTTCATTTCATTTCATTTCTTTTGATTAAAACAAATTGTCATCTCTCTCCCATTCTTTTTCAATTCATCTTTTTGATTCACCACCGCTGTCCACCATTTTACACCATCGTCCGCCACTGTTTGCCACCGAAAATTGTGTATTTTTATTTAGCTCTCCTTTCTTTTCTTCTACTTTCTTCATAACATATTTTTTTTATGAATTTATCATACTAATTTCTTCATCTTGTGGGCTGTAGGTTCTCACATCAGTTCTGATCAAATCCTCGATTAATTCATAGTGTTGTTTCGACTTACCTTTAGTATTTGATTAGGATTTTGATTCTCGTTGATGGTCGAGTGATCATGCTAACCACGAATTATTTTGGATTGAAGGATTCTTTACCAACATATCAAATCAATCACGAATTTAAAGGAGTAATTAAATAATAAGTTGTTTAAATATTTTTGATGAGGAGTTTATAGGATTTAGATTGGTGATTTTGGATCGTTTGTCAAAGGTGTGTGTCTTATCTCGATAAGTATAAAACATGTTTTGATTTTTGATTGATTTTATAATGTGAAAATTTTTACAAGCAACTTAAAGTGGTCAAATGTGCCAAAGGATTATTGAGTTAAAAAAAGAAGGTAAGTATTCTATTTTTATCTGTTTAATGATTGTTATGTGATCACTGATAAGTTATAATTTGTTCTAATTCTCATGGCATGTGACATTGTGACAGTTTTGATTAAATTAATTTGTTATCATTGAAATTTGATACATCTACATCTATTTTGCAAAGCATGGAATCCTATGCCTACTGATTTCTGTTAAATATTTGATTGTATGTTCAACATGCTTATTGTTCTGATTCTGTATTTGCATGCCATGTCACATTGGATGGGGTTGGAACAATATTGTACGGAGGAATTTCTGACAGTTTAATGATCTGCACTACCTAGTGGTTTAACCACATATATGTTTTGGCAGCTTAACTTCTGGTAGCTTGACCACATATATCTATTAAGGCAACTTGTTTGTGATTCTGGTGGCACTGTCCACATTTATCTATTGGCGTGTTTTGGATGAACGAGTTCTGGAGAACTCTATTTGGTGTGCAGCAGAGTTGGGTGGGAATTTTTGAAAAATCTGCATTGTCATAAACATGCATTCTAAAGTCTACAAATTTAAATTTTGTGAGTTCTTTATAATGAATTGATTTGTGTGATATGTTAACTGTTTGTATTCTCGAGTTAAAACTCACACCAAGCGTCCTAGCTCACCTTTTATCTTCCAAACCTTTTCTGATCTTACTCGTGCCTAGGACTTGGATAGTACATCAAAGGGAGTCTCTCGAAATAAGATTTTATATAAGTATTTTATGATTAACTAGGACTTGTTTAGATTTTGGATTGTTTTTATTTGTTTTGAATTGTGACATAGGGATGTTACGTTAGTAATTTGTTTGCATGCATATACTTTGAATTTTTAAATTGTTTAATTATTTATTTTAGTGAACAAAATGTTTTATCACATTAAAATGTTTTTAAACAAAAATACAAATTTTTCATTTATTCCGCTACAAACTTTGATAATAAAATTTTGTAAAATAGCGTTTTCAATTTGAAAACAAGTTTTATTTTTCTTTCAAAGCAATCAAAATGTAACAATCTGAGTTACAATGTAAAATTACTTAAACTAAACATATTTTAATAAAAATCTCGATGACAACATTCTCTTTAAAAACAAGAAATATTTTCAAAAAGAAGAGTTAAATACAATTGATTTGGAAATAAATTCTTGGTAGTCATTGTAGCTCCCGAGATTTAGCCATAACGTCCAGGTCGGATTTGGGAGGTTACATTAATTTTTTATTATGTTTGCATTCATTTTGAGAATGCCATAGATCTAGTAGGACGAACTTCTAAACGTCGACATAATTTTTTTTTATTTAAACTATATATAATCTCTCAATGTTTCATCAAAAAATACCTACTTCAAGTTATTTCAATTGATTGAAATCTTTATAGTTCAATAACTCCACAAATTTGGATGAAAGTACGAAATCAATTTAGAGACAAATTACTGCCTCACAATACATTCATATAAATATCGTTTTGATAATATAAGTTCTTTAGCATCATAAAAATAAACCAATAAGATCAACCAAAGAGAACCATAATTGCTTCATTTATAAATAGGGCACACAGAAAATCATTTAATAATTTTGATATACACCAAACTAATCATAATTCAACTATCAAAGAAAACTAATCATAATTCAACTATCAAAGAAATTAAATAGACCATGAAAACATTAAGCCTAAGCAAAGAGGATTTGATCCTACAAAAATAAGTTATCAAAAAGTAAAATATACCACAATTGAAAACAATAGTCAAAATATATAAACTTTTTACCAAATTTGAAATTTACCTGTACAACGATAAATCAAAGATTAAGAATAAAATTAAGATTCATTCTGAAATCAAATATTTTAACAACCTTAACAGTATAGAAATAAAACAAATTAATAAGACAGAATCATTAAATAAAAACTTCTCGCAAATGTCTGCATCTTATCATCTAAAACTTTAGATAAAGAATCTTGTTGTATAAATCTGACAAAGGCTTGTAAAGAATGTGATTAGCATAACTTTGAATATTATCCGACCTTTTTCAGCTTTGTTTTTCTTCTATGCAACAGTAAACTTATGGACTTATAAATATCTTAGCATGAGATATTAAAAATTCTGGAGTAGTCAAGCAGGTAAAATTGACTAACGTCTGAACTTGGTTGGGAGATTGAATCTTGCTACTGGCATTGGGTTTGATTTTTTTTTTTCTTGAATCAGATGCGATTGGTTTTTCAGTTTCTTCACATATATGGTATTCAAAGATTTGGATTAGGCGATTGGTTTTGGGTTAAAATTTGAAAGTTGGGGCGCTGGGTCAATCCTAGCAGAGTAATAAAATTCTTTTATCAGAATCACAAAATTTAGTAAAGGACTTAGAAGGGTATTGTTAAGAAAATTCCAAAATTGTGAAAAGAATGGCTATCAAAGATTTTGAAGAGGAAAAATCAAGAATGTGTTATGAAATAAATAATGAAAAAATAAAAGAATAAAGAAATTGGATAGTAAAAGAGAATACATATTTTATTTATCAATGAGATGTTTACAAAGTTTCTTTAAAGTCTATATTTATATACATAATATAAAATTTTATTTTTACTGGACATTAAAATCTCAAATTTATTTTAATCGATATCCACTTAATAATAAAATATTCAAAGCAGTTTTCAAATTTAATTTAATATAAATTTGATTTATATAGTATACCTTCTTATTTTCATTTTAAGGTTTCATATCAATTGGAAATGATTCTTTTCCAGGTTTCACGATAACTTTTTTTCTAGTTATATATATATATATATATATATATATATATATTAGATTATATATGATTTTAGATATTTAATCCGTAAATAATATATATTGGAGTAACTTTTGATTTAACTAAAGTTGAAAGGTGTAAAAATCATCAATTTTTTAAATTTTTTATTTAATTGGGTACTTAAACTTTCAATATGCATAAAAAATCTTAAATTTAAAAAAACAATTAAGTCCCTATTTTTTCACTTATTGTGTATTTGAACTGTCAAATAGTATTAAAAAATCCTCAAAATTTTTCAAAAAAGCAATTAAACCCTTCTTTTTTTGCACTCAATTGCCAAAATACATAAAAAAAGCCATTTGATCGTAAACTTTAACAATTGACCATTAAAGTTAATTGCCCTAATTTTTTCAGTTAAAGCCACCTCGTGTGTGACAAAAAATTATAAAAATAAAAATTATTGAACTTTAATAAAAAATATAAAAATATTTAAAATTTACTAAAATTTGAAAAATATAAAATCGTAAAAAATATAAAATTTGTAAAATTTTATAAAAATCATAAAAATTATAAAGTGCATAAAAAACTATTTAGCCATTAACTTTAGTCATTAACTGCTAAAGTTAGCTATCTCCAGATTTTTTTTTTTAAATTAAAGCTATCACGTGTTGCAACACAACGTGACATGTGGTGAAAATGATAAAATAAAATCAATAGAAGTTATAGAAAATTTATAAAATGCTTATTTTGATAGGATAATTTTATAATTCTTTTAAAAATTTTATGTTTCTTTACATTTTTATCATTTTCTTATGACTTTATAAAATTTTATATTTTTTTTATATTTCTATATATATATATTATAATTTTTATGATTTTTATGATATTTTCTAATTTTTAATAAAAATAAATATTTTTATATTTTTATTATTAAAATTTAATAATTTTTATAATTTTATAACTTTTATTAATTTTATTTTTATCATTTTTTGCCACATGTTACGCCTTGGTTGTAATATGTGGTGACTTTAACTGAAAAAATTAGGGCGGTTAGCTTTAATGATCAAAGGGCATTTTATGCATTTTTGTAATTGAGTGCAAAAAAGAAAAAAAAGAGGAACTTAATTAATTTTTTGAAAAATTTTAGGTATTTTGATACATTTTGGTAGTTCAAGTACTAAATTGAGTGAAAAAATAAGGGCTTATTACTTTTTTTTTTAAATTTAAGGGCCTTTTAATACATTTTGAAAGTTTAAATATTTAATTGAGTGAAAAAAGGGACTTAATTACTATTATTATTTTTAAAGTTTAAGAGATTTTTACAATTTACACCCTTAATCCTTTAACTAATCAGTTAATTAAAAACAATTATAATTGGGGTAAAATTAGATATTTAATCTGTTAAAATCACATTAATATATTAGTTATTAACATTTTAAATGCAATTAAAGTGTTTAATGGAATATAATTGCCTCATAAAAATATGCGAGCTATAAAAGTTGATTATAAAAATTAAATAGCATTTAATATCTTTTAAAAAAATATGTGAGTTAAAAAATTGATTATTAACAGTTTAAATAGTATTTAATATATAGTTATAAAAATATAAAATGATATAGTTATTACGTCAGAGATCTTTTGCTGCTGCAAAGAGATGTTGGTTGTGAATAAACTTCCCCACCCATAGGTTGGAAGTTATATTCGAAAAATGAAAGGATTTGTATAAAATATAATATCTGAAAAATGAGATTAAATAAAATTTAAGATTTATTTTTATATGAGTTGAATTTTAGGTAAGACTTTTTAACTCAAGTTCGGTTTGAATATTGTGTTATAAAATAATATTATATTAATTATATATGTTAAGTAATAATTATATATTTATATTAAACTACTAATTCAATTATAATTAAACCGATTACATAAGATTTAAAAAAATTATCTAACTAAATAACCCAAATTAAGATATAAAATTTTAAATTTTAAATTTAATAAAATAAAGTATTTATTATATTTATTTGTGTTTTTTAATATAATAAAATATTTATTATATTTATGGTATTTTTAATATAAATATTTTTAATGTATTAAAAATTTTATTTTAATCTTTTTTAGTACGTATTATATATTGTTAAAAAGTTAATTTTAAATAAAAATTAATTTTAAGAAAATTAAATATGAAAGAACTAGATTGAGTTTGAATTTACTTTTCCTAAAACAAATCGATTTAAATAAAAAAAACAAACTCATTTTTAAAACTTAAAAAAATAATCTAAATATCTTATATACACCCAACTCGACTCACTGAGTAATTTTAATTGTGAATGTGAGTGAAAACGTTTGGTAGAAATTTCCAAACATACTCCATAGTATAATTTAATGATGTTGGTTTGAAAGTACAAAATGGTCAGAAGAATGCTTTGGAAAGCAATGGAAAATAGAAAACCAAATACGTACAAACCAGTCCACCTCCAACCTCATCGTTGTGTGTTGGGCTGGAATATAATTTCCTTCCATCTTCCCTTGGCTCTATGTATCCATTTATTATTGGTCAACATGGGATTAAATTCCAGTCAGATGTCCCTACCACTTAAATATTCATTTCTGCAATGACTTTTAAGCAAGATATATATGCCATTTCGATGGAGGCCCTTCGTAATGCATTTTGGTTTCAGTATTAAAAAAAATTTAATGTACAATAAATTAAAGAGTAAATTATTATTATTTTATTATTAAAATTTAATGTTTATATATCAATAAGAGATATACATAATACGTCATGTACACTATCTAATTATACCATTAACTATACTATTTTTAAAAAATAGAAAAAGTAAAATATGCATGCATCCATAATTCTTTAACCGATGTAACTAGTGTTAAAAAACTAAAAGTTTGGGGTATTGACAAAGTAAAAATTTGGAATAAATTAATTAGAGGGGATTGACTCAGTGGCAGCACTGCCTGATATCAGCCTTTCCTAATTAACTATACTACCAAATTCTTAATTCCTTCGATAGACGACGCTTTAGTTTTCAAATTCAACATTAACCCAATAAGACGGGTGGATCTGTTCAAACTTCAAACCATCTAAAAGAAAACATTACTTCTAGCCAAATTAAAGAAATATGCTGAATTTTTTAGATATTTAAGGATTTATGTCTTTTTTTTTATATATTTATCGAGATATATTGTTTTTAAAGAGATAAATAAAACACATTCTACAGAACACGTTTTTATGTCAACAGTAATTTTTCCCCTAACGGTTACAATTCCAACAGCTGCATTAATACCCCAACAACCATATATTTTCCTATATAAACCTTTCCAAACTTCTTTTTTTAAAAAAAAAAAATTTAAACTCATTTTTTAATTTTCAATTCTCTCAATAATTTCGTTTTAAGTCTTTCTCTGAATCCTATTCTCTTGGGTTTTATTTGATTCATTATAATTTGTAAAATAACAAATTAGCTTATTCGTCTGGATGACAAACATATCTCCGGTGTTCAATTTACAAATAGTAAGAAAATATTATTAAATTATTTAATTTCAATTAGTTAATTATTCCTCTTTTCTGCACCGCACAATAACTCGTCCCTGCCCGAGATCTTGTTGCCTCCAACTCTGTCACAGATTATAGTAACAAGCTCGTCGCCTTTGGTGATTATGCATAAAATGAATTACTTGATTATACTCAAAGACCCCTATATTTTTCGTCTTTAACTTTTGTTGAGTTTTATAAAACATTCTCCTTTGATGAGGTAAAACTCGTTGTCGTGGTTGCATAACCACTGCCAACTAGGGTTCATATATGCTTCATCACTTGATAGCATAACCTTTGTAAAATTGAAGCCCTAGTAAAACTTCAACTCAGGACAGTATAATTACTGTCAACTGAAACTTTGAGTTGCAATGCGATCCGACTTCTCAAGGTGATGACTCCATATTCACATGGCAGATGAAAATTGTAGGTCGCTGAGCTCCATAACATCGTAACATACCTTAAAACTATAACAATTTCTACCTTAAACACAAACAAAATAAATATATAAACTTCTAATTTTCAATCGCAAGAAAAAAAAACAAAAAAACAAAACAAGTTTCAACAAAGTGAAAACGCATCTTACATGGTGCATTTTCATTCTCTCTCCTAAAAAGACACTTCCAACGACAACAAGAAAAAATTCAACTAAGTGAAAACGCGCCCTATATGACGTGTTTTCATTTATCTCTCCAAAAACAACATATCCCGATAAATATAAAAAAAATAGCGCAAATCCTTAAATTTTTTTTTAAAAAAATTCAGCATATAAGTTTAATTTGGCCAATTATTTTCAGCTGGATTTTTTTATACAGTATGATTAAAGCATAATAATTTTTTGGTCTTCCAACTTTATATATTTTAGTCTTTTATTTAAAATTTTCTAATCTTTGAATTTATATTTTTTTGTTAAATCATCCCAAAATGGATGAAAAAATTAATATTTGTTAATTTTACTAATGTGAGTCGTGACATACACGAGGATAACATGTCAAGATTTAATTATCTTTTAAAATATTAAAAATATTTTTATAATTTTTATTCCTTTTAAAAATTTTAATGATTTTTAATTTTAAAAATAATTTTTATAATTTTTAAAATTTAAAAAATTAAAATTAATTAAATGTTGACATGTTATTCACGTAACAATCCACATGTATGCCATATCACCAAAGTTAAAAGACATTATATTTTCCATTTATTTTTGGGTCAGTTGACAAAAAATGTAAACTTAAAGACAAAAAAGAGAGAGAGAGAGAGAGAGAGAAAGAGAAATTAAATAATTAAAATGATTTTGTAAAATTAAAAGGCCAAAAGAGTCATTATGCCTACAATTAAAAATGAGATAAATGTCTCATTTGTTTATATATTATTTTTTCTACTATAATTTATGAGACACGTACACTTAATACACTCGTAAAGCCTAAAAAACTTGAAAAGTTATATATAAGATTGTTTTCTTTACTCCTATAAATATATATATACTATTATTTACACTAAATTTTTATAAAATTATTTTAGTTTATACAATTTTATCATTTTATTTAATTTGAAATTAATATTTTGTTTACATGAATCAATTCATACCATCAAAATGAATTAATATATTTAATTATTTATTTAGTATTAAAAATTAAACTGTTAAAAATTTTAAAATAGTGTACTTAATTTGAAACCTGGATAAGGATATTATAAGGAAAAATATTTGTTATATTTTAATTAAATTTTAGACCCACAAACCATGTATTTGAGTGACATATAATTGTATGATATAGTGTAGTAAAAATAAAATATGAAAGTTTTCTAACTCTAATACTAGTTTACCGAATAATTACTCTTGTTTTTAATCTAAAACATTATGCGTACAAACAATCTATTATGTCACATTTACTGAATTTATAATCATAAAAAGGTGTTGATTATTTAATTTATGCAAAGGTTCTTGTCACATTTACTTCTCCTAAGTAATTTAATTGCTATATTTTGGTTAAATTCTCTCAGTTGTTACTTGAATTTATATTTTTACATTTAACTATAAATGTCCAACCTCACATTTGGTTAAATAAGGTAAGTGGTTATATTCCATGAGATTTTACGAAGCATTTTGCTTAATGCGTCATTGTTTCTTGCGTGTAGATTTGAGTAGAGATCATGAAGCCAACTTATCTCCTTGAATCACATCACCATTGCGAGACTCAAAGAGTATGAAACTTTGACATCTTTAGTTGTGGCTCCTTAGTGGCATGTACTTAGGGGTTCAGTTATGTTGTATATATACTAATTTTATATTACTAGAAGGTCTCAATGTTGGAGGTTATTAAAGCTTGAATTCGAAACTATATTTCGAATGATTTCCAATGATTTGGACTTAGAGCCATGGTTGAATGTTAATTAACTTCTAGATGCATGTATGTAATTTAACTAACTATTTGATATATTTTGCTTATTGTCTGAATATGATATATTTTTAGATGGTTATGTGATCACTATATCATGTTTGAATGATTTCACTAGTGTGTTAAAGCTTTTTTAATGCTGTATCATATGTTGGTTATGTTTGGGTGTGGTTTCGAATGGTTTAGAAGTGTTTTAGCATCTAATTTTTGGTTCCCTGCTCCAAGGTCTCGAGACATGGCACTTATGTCTGGAGACATAAAAGTTCAAGGCTAAAAATCTACAGTGGACAAGGTCATGTCTTGAGACATTGACCCTAAATCTAGAGAAATGAGGACAATGTTTAGAGACATGCCCTACTAAACCTACACAACTTGATTTTTTAGTTGTTTTGAGTTATCGAAAGTTTGTTTTATGCATTTATCATGTCCTAACACCAAGAAAAATTATTCAAAAATATTTTAGAATGTGTTCAAAGATTTGAATATGACAAATGATTTTTAGTGGATTTTACTAAATTGATTAAATGGTGATTTTGGTTAGACAAAAAATAGTATACGCTTAGGACGTCTCAATGTGACATCACTTGATCGTGTTAGCTGGTAGATTGGGTAAGGGGTGTTATAATGATAGAATCAATCGACATTGTGGTACATGATGAATACGTCAAGTGTAAAGGTTTATTTTAAGATTTTGAAATTGTTGAGCTTGAAACTGACAAATCAGAGTCTGAAAGTTCAAATGTGGCAATTGTTGCCCAACCATAACCAATGATTGTTATGTAGAATGAAAATCGATGATTGTAAAATTTGCTTGTTACACTTCTATGGTTAAACCTAAGAAAGTAGAAGAAGCCCTATAAGATGAGTTACAGACCCAAAAAATAAAAGAGGAAATGTTTCAATTTCAAATGAATGATTGTCACACCCGGTTTCCCCTAAGGACTTAAACTTAAATTGGAGTTAGAAATTCGATTGTATAGAAATAGAAATTTGTGGACTCTAACAAGAAATTTAGAAACTTAAGTGGCTGGTTAGGGAATAGTCAATGTTCAATATTGGTTCAGTTAGATTGGAACAGATTGGTTCCATAGTAGGGGACATGGTTAGAATTTAGTAGCAACAATAGTCTGTGAAGACCGTGTCGATGGGGTATATATATAAGTATGGGTGTGTGAAACAGAATCCCTCTCAATTATGCTTCCCCAAAATCTTTTTCTCTAAGATTTTTCTTCTTCAGTTGCTCCGAATAATAAGGGGATGTAGCTGAAGAAAGCTCTGCATGTTGCAGTCATCGTGTGATTTGGAATCTAGAAGTAGAGAAATTAGGAACTGGTAAGTTTCCTTTTCCCTTTGAACTTGTGGATGGAAGAAAATAAGTAAAGTAATAAGAACTCTCAAAGCTTTTGAATAATTGTGGATTATGGGTTTTAAGGGTTGAACAGCTTTAGTTTAACTAATAAATGGTTGACATTCTTAGCTGCTCGGACGGAGGCTGCTTTGGCTTTTGAACAAGCTAAGCTGTCAAGGATAAGAAAACAAGGTAAGTTTGTGCACTTGGCCTTCTGGTTAATTAATGTTGTTGTGTGAACTTGCTAGTAATTTTCTGATCATTTAATATTAGATAGTTTTTGAATGGTTATATGGCGTGATGTATACATAATGATATGCTTGAGTATTGTATGCATGTTACGATAGGAAAAATGGTTAGCAGATTAAATGAAGTTAGGATTCGAAAAAAAGGTGATTCTACTAAATATCGCCATATGGTGTTACTGAGTGCACCCGTGATGATCGAAGCTCTAGGCCCTGCGGAGGGGACACTGTGGTCTTCGAGCATCAAGGTGAGGAAATATGTGATGGAGGAATGGGAGGTGGAATCGAGAAATTGGAATTCCATTAAGATTTCGTCATCTAGGATTGTTGGGAGCATACCACGATATATAAAGCTTCGAGCCTTATGGAGGGAAACTTCGGTGTTTGAGCATCAAGGTAAATATGGAATAGTTCATTTGGGACGACATCGTGACGATGATTATTAGGTTCCATAGAGCAACACCACGACAACGGACAACAACCTCTATAGGGGTGACATCGCGGTAGCGGTAAAGTTCTTTAAGGTGAAACCTTTAAGAGGTTAAAGATGTAAGACTATAACTCAATTATGGCGACCAATAAAATCCATCGAGATAGTAAACACAGGGTAGTTCTTCGAGACAAAAAAGACGAGAACATTCGCCAGGATATTTAACATGGGGTGAAGGTGTGTAAGACCATAGCTCGGCTATAACATCATAAGGGATCCATCAGTACGGTGAACCCGATAATTATAGTCTCAATGGTGGTGATAGGTGAAGATTGTCAAATAGGATGAATTCTAAATATGATAGAATAAGGTAAATCTCCTTACGATAATTTACCATGCCAAGTTATGAAGAACTTACGGGTACAAAGTTACAGATATTTGGCAAATACCTTGTAACGGAGGTTATATTAGAAGATTGAAAGGAACCAAGGGGTTTCACCAAAAAGGGACAACTAAAGGCGATATAGTATATTGAAACCTACATTGAGGTAAAGTTAGTTGGAATAATTGAAGGGAGAGTCCACCAAGGACTGACTTGACATAAGCAATCCACCTGGAACAAATGAGGATAAGAAATTGAGACCTAAGAAAGTAAATGTAAGATAACCAAAGGCAGACATTGGGTTCACCTCCAAGGTTGTGAGAGAAAGGAAATTTAGGTTGAGGTGTAATCAAGATCGTATTTTTAGAGGACCCTTACCTTGAAGAAATACATGTATTCTTCAGCCAAAGAATAAGTCAATCAATGACGAGCTGCGAATAAAAAAGGGGGTATAAATTTCATCGATAAAATCTACTGATGGCTAAGGATGACCAGGGAATAGAACTTCTTTTTTTAAACTTTCATTTCCTAACATTTTGAATTTTGTTTTATGGTCGTTATGCAAAATCTCACTAAGTTCTATTGAACTTAAATATGGTTAGCTTAATTGTAGGATAAAGTTTTCACTTGAGGATCGAGTGGAAGGCTAAGCCAGACCTCGCCAAATTGAGGATAAAAGGAGCAGTAGCTGTAACATGTGTATAGAGGGCATTCCTAAAGGTTTCACCTCGAGGGATTATTGGGGTTCTTTAGAATACATAATGTTTTAATGACAAATATTCGATAATATTGTAAGGTAATGCCTCTTAAATCGTGTATATGATAATATAGTTTAATATGTACATTAAAAGATGAGGAATAAATAAGATTTGTTCTAAGACATTCGGTACCCAAATGATCAGATCAGATATAGGGTGTTGCAAGTTTAGTAGTATTAGAGCTTAGGTTCAACCGATTCTCTAGACTTAGGAGGGTAAGATATAGATCTATAAGCATGTTACAATAAGTCTAGCTAAGTCCCTCAAGTCATTATATAATACTAATGTATATTAAAGAAATGGATGTAGTTGTGCGAATTATAGTAGTCAGTATTGGGCATACCATAGCTGAAGGAAATGAATGCGAGGCAAAGCATAAAAAACAAGGACAAAAAGCAAAAGTAATTTTCATTGAAAGTCTAGAGAATTATTATAAGATATATATACGCATTTCAATTCTCCCCTGAAGTGGACTTTCCTATAGAATCAAAGTTAGATGCATTCATGTCTTGGTTATAAAGGAGTTTTCTAGATTTTATCCATTCCTTCTGGAATTCCTCCTAGCTTGCTCCTGAAGGGTTGTAAATGTTGAAGCCAAAGTCAACGTCGGTAAACTAGCGAAGGCAACTGAAGTTTATTTGACTTAGGTTAAAGGGACCTGCGGCGACCTATGCGTGTAGTACTAGGTCAGCCCTCAACTTAGGCAAAAAATCTTGAATGTCCTACTAGGTGTCTGCCTTGTACTTTGCCAGTGTCTCTTCATTCTCTTTTTGTATGTGCACCATAACGACGAGGTAATGTTGCTCATAGGTCTCCAACTAATAGACCCTTTCCTCTAGCTCTTTTGCACTAGTCCCTAAGGATTGGTACTTGGTCTCTTAGATAGAGGCAGAATTGTGAGCTTTGCAATTTGTTGGGCGGAAGGCTCATGTAACTGGTAAAGCTGGGCAAGTGATTGCTTGCTAGAGAGAATGGCCCTTTTAGACTCGGCCTACTTAGCCTCAGATTCAGTACATGCTTATAGGATATCCTAGTTCACGAGGCCACTCTCTGCCGATAGCATGGAAAAAGAACCCACCAACTTATGGAGAGTGGGCTTTCATAAGCTAGAAGAAGGGGAGAAAGGGTAGGCTAACTACTTTAATTCTGTATATAGCTTCTAGTCCTAACATTGTTGTATAGCAGAAAGAAGAAAAATGATACTAGCCCATGTGAAGATGATTTCGCTAGGGGAAGAAGGTTTGGACTTTTCTTAAAGGAGGAGTATAGGTAAGGGCACCGATAGGGGAAGTGTAGGGAGCTGAAGTAGTAGTAGGCGGGTCCACAATACTGGCAGACTCAATGCAAGACTCGAGAAAAAGTAGAGGTAGGAACAAAGAGCGTACTAGAGAAATGGATGATAAGAATGTTGTGTTAGGCATTGATAGGGGAGTAGGGGATCTACCATCTGGAAAGACTGATTTTTTGTCACTCTTTAGGTGAGGCAACCTCTTGCCACTTCTCTCCCCAGTTCTAGAGAACCCTATTTCAAGTTTTGACCTCTTACGACTACTGATACCAACTTGTGCACTTGAAGCAACCACATCCATGATTTGTTGTGCACTTTCAAACAAGGCCTTAATGTCCATGACTCCAACTGGGACGGGGTTGTTAGGGACAAGAAATAAGTAAGACCTGCAGGGAGAACACCGGGATCAACAATGTTTTTAGTTAAGTACCTACTTGAAAACTCACCCATGAACCTTGGAGTTAAGGTAAACCAGTGGTGGGGTGTAATATTAGAAACAGTGTAAAAAAGATCAGTGGGCTCCCTTCATTTTCCCACAAGAGCCCAAGCTAACTCGCCATCAACCCCAAAAGGCCACGCCTCTTCGAAAGATTGAACTATTCTAACAGTAATGAGTCATTTTAACTCCAAAGGCCGCCTTAGACTCAATATAACAACTTGCGTTACAGTGATTTCCGTGTCTAAAGACCAAGATTGGGTGTAAGCAGACTCGATAGGAATAGACCACCTCGTGGAAAAGTTGAAATCGTAAAATAATCTTCTCAACCCAATTAAATAAACTTCTCAATCTAATTCTAATTTCGTTAAAATCATGACAAATTTATTGTAAAAGAATCTATGAGAAAATATATTTAATATTTCTACATTCAATGATTTACTATGTGTAGCACCCCAAACCCGGCCCAGAAGTTATGGCCAGATCCGTCATGCCACATCAAAAACGTTAAAAAAAAATTTCCATTGTAAGTCCAGAAAATCGTACTTGATGTTCAAAAGATTAATTCATTAAGGGTTAAGGTGAATGGAAGTTGTGCACCAGGTAGGAAGCCAAAAAAAAGAGGAGGTGAGTCCATCGGACTACTTAAGTACCAAGCTCCCTTCGGATCCAATCCTAAACATGCATACCGCCATTGCCACACCTTAACGTCATGGATATTTCTAGGAAACCTATTTGATTAAGTCATTTTTAGGAAAAGTGATTAATTTTGGAAAATACTTTCATTGCGGAAGCTTTGCTTGTTGTTGTGTTATTTTGAAATCAATTGTTGTTTTTTTGAAAACGCGCCTTAAAGCTATCCAATTTCAATAGTTAAAATAAGTAATACCTATCTTAGTAATACATATTAAAACCATCAAAAATAATTAAGCGGCCTTATTACATTTAAAAACCTAAAACTTCAAACGTAAATAAAAAGATGTCCAGTTCACCGTAAGAAAATCAAACTTTCGAGCGGTGGCCACTCCAAATTCCCTCACGCTCCAAGCCCACAATGGTTGGGGATTTCTGCGTGGATGAAAATAAAAGGGTGAGTTTGGGAAACTCAGTGTAAGGAAAACCCATTCAAAGCCCAAGTCGGTTCAAGCCTATTGGGCCTAAGCCCATTCAGTAATGATGGTCTTGGGCGAGCCCTTTTCAGATTAAATAAAGCGGGCCTTAGCCCTTATTCAGATAATGAGATGGCCCATAGGCCCATTTCAAAATACATGCAACATTAGTAAACATATGCAAGCCCATTTGGGGAGACTACTCAAGCCACCAACCACTACACTCCACCCGTACTAGCCATACACTCCATGTGGGGATAGCTCAACCCACCCAAATTTAACACTCCACAGCTTGCACCTTGCTTTCTCAGCTTATCAGAAATTGAGGCAAAGCCTCCAAGATGTGGACAAGCCACTTTCATTACTTCCTCCGTCAATATCCCAATCCCATGCATCGATAATAACAACATGGCATGCAGAAATAACAACAATCAAACATGCATTTAGGTCAATTTAACCCTAGGGGTATTTCTTAATTTATCTACTAGGGTAAAATCAAATTTTCACTTTTAAAGGTATTTCAAGAACTTATCTATTTTAGGGTTTTTCATGCATATTCCTACTTTTCACGTACTAACGTAATCACGCATCGAGGGTTCTTACTGAATTGGGCCGTTGGCCCATCATTCCAATTTTGGCCCATTAAGCCCAAAAATATCGAGGCACGTAAATCATTCACTTTGCAGTCCAAACATTGCAGCTTACCAAAAACATTAATCGATTTACCTCACGAGCATTCGCACCCTCGCAAATCTACAAAATATCGATTTTCGGCATTTTGGCTTTTCGACTTTTGCCGATCTAGACTAAGAAAGAGGTGTTAGTTACACACTGCTTGCGACGATATGTTGTGAGATCCACACACGAACGCCTACAATTAGATTACTAACACATTAATCTAACTATTCAAATACGAACTACGATTAACCCCTTACAATATTCGGCCAACCACACCTACAGATCATAGTAAGCTTATAAGAAAACAATAAGCAACTCATTAACAAATTTTTGTCAATGTTTACCACATAATCATAATTTCACTGCAAGCTGTCTTCCTGAGCAACAGTCACTAACTTATTTATAACTGGAGCTACAATACTCCAAATTAAGTTCCGTTAATTTTCCCTGAAAATAGACTCATATATCTTCTATCCATAAAATTTTTAGAATTTTTGGTTTAGCCAACCAATACCAGATTTTTCTCAAATTTTCCCATGTTTCACTGTTTGACTAATCTGACCACTCTTCATTACAAATCAAATTTCTCATTGTACAGAATTCAAAATATGTTCTTGTTTATTTCATTAGAAACTAGACTCAATAAGCTTTAATTACATAATTTATTCAGCTTCTAATTCATCTCCCACAATTTATGGTGATTTTCCAAAGTCACGTTACTGCTGCTGTCCCAAGCAGATTTATTACCAAATCACTCTTTCACACATAACTTGCATGCATGTTATTTAAACATGTATATCACCAATCAATCATCACATATCTATGATTTTACTTAAGAATAATCTCCATTTCATCATTTTAAAGCACAACATGTTAGCCGATTTTTCCCCTTAGTATCTAAGGCACATGCATGCTCATTTGTTTGGCTCAACTTCACATATCTTTCATTTTTCATCAAAAGAACATGAAACAACAATCATTTCCTTCATTTTAATTCATGACCAAATGATCACAACACAACCAAAAACCAAAATATGCTTCAAGAGTTAAGGTAGAATCAAGAAGAACTCATGAACCTCAAAATAGAAACAAGGTACCAAGAACTTACCTTCAATTTTCCTCCTCCTAATGACCGAATACTCAAGAGCTTTCTCCTTTCCTTTCTCTTCTCTAACTTTCAGCTATGATGAACAAAGATGGACAAAACTTTGTTCTTTTCACCCCTTTTTCTTTTAATAAAACTTCATATTTCATCCATTTAATTCTTTAATACAAAAGACATGAAATTCTTATCATGAAACATTTACCTAACCCATTATCATGAAACATTTACCTAACCTATTATCATGGAACATTTACCTAACCTATTATCAATTTGTACCAATTTGTACCATAAATTATGGATATCAAGTGTACATTTTGTCTACAACAACATGATGGCTGGCCACTTCATGTAAAATGGGAGGTTTGTCATGCAAATCCTCCTATTTTGCACTCCTATTTATTTGGCCACTTCAATTTAGCCTATAGCATTTTCAAACATTTTCACATAGGTCCTATTTCATAATTTCACTCGCAAATGACAAAATCAAAGCATGAAATTTTGTCAACATTCACAGAATTCCCGAAAATTGGGGCGTTACACTATGACCAAATGATTTATTTCTATTTTTGAATATAATTTCATTCAAAAAACATACTTTCATTTCCAAGTTATTTTCATTTTTATTTTGGAGAAAATCATACTCATTTCTAAATGTTTCACACTTCTCCATTTTTACCATTTCTATTCACTTTTGTTCATTTAATTCAACTTGCAATTCATTTTTAGTTTCAACGAGCTAGCGGAGGGACCAATTGGACATGCAATTGAGGCTCAAATGGTTTATAATTAAGTTTCATCTTTTCACCTATTAATTATAAACTCATTTAGTCTCGAACTCATTCCACTATAATATCATGACTGAGCTCTCCCCAATGACATATCATTATGAAAGCAACTTGATCAGTGCTCATTGTATTTTATATCATGTTAACCATTACATATTACTTCATGAAAAGCTAATTACTATCAAATAGTAATCAAATCGTTCATTACAAAGACTAGACTCATGGCCACGTTTACTTTTCATC
Source organism: Gossypium arboreum (assembly GCF_025698485.1). Taxonomy (NCBI): domain Eukaryota; kingdom Viridiplantae; phylum Streptophyta; class Magnoliopsida; order Malvales; family Malvaceae; genus Gossypium; species Gossypium arboreum. Next base: position 9,667,782 of record NC_069081.1, read on the forward strand.
AACCATGTAATTTTAATGAAAGGATATCATTTACCCATGTCTCAAGCTACGAATTCCACTATTGTGAATGGCGTTACATACTGCAGAAGTCGTATATCCAATACACCAAATTTCGGTTCCTTATATATTTGAACTCAAGTTTTTACTTACATAAAAGTATACGAGTCACACATATATAGTCCGTCATCCACTTAAGATTTGGGTATGACACACTATGAACATCATAAGTGCATAAATCCATAAAAGAATTTAGGATATATTCTTCTAGGGTCCAATTCATTGTACTGTCAGTCCAGCCAACCACATCTATGTCTCTATCTTTTAAAAGCCATCCGCTCTGATGCCCAAGACAAAACATTTTCGCTCCAATGCCCAAGACAAAACATTTTCGCTTCGATGCCCAAGACAAAACATTTTCGCTCTGATGCCCAAGACAAAACATTTCCCAATTGGACTTGATAGACGACATATTAGTCTTTCAATCGATTTGCTTATTTTCGATTAGACTAAGGGCATGTTTAGGTTCATCTACTAATACAACTTGTCTTTCCATATTACGATCTGACCATGTAATACCGCTTAGTATTAATTAAACATTAGAAGTGGGCTAATATTTGCTTCTATTTTGCTTTGCATGCAAAACCCATGTGAGGAAAATATAAAAAGTATTAATGCAATTCATGAATAATTTTATTAATCAATCTGTTCGAAAACATTACAAGTGTATTTAGGCGAAAATACTATACTTAGGGTATTAGATCCAACAATATCACATTCATATAGCCATTACATTTTCATTCTTAACTATATTTTTAATTAGAGCCCGATGTATACTTAATTGAACTTGTAGGATATATGGAAATATCACAAAGGTTTTACGAAGAGCTAATATAATAGAGGTGCACTAAAATGCCTTTACAAAGTCGCACCAAAGTGCTGTAATAAAAGGCATGCTGATTGTTTCCTATGGCATGTCATCTATATCCTACTAGTTCAAATCGTGTCTACTTAGGTAGTTACAAAAGTTCCAGTATCATATTTACATTTCAAATAGTCATTTATAAACTTTTACATTCTTTACAATTTAGTCCTCATCATCATGGAATTCCATAACCACTTTTATAACACTTCAACATTACTATATATATAATGCATAATGTCAAAAATAGCCCCTAACAGTTGGTTTCTTCGTCACTTTCGCCCTTTATGTTTTTTTTAGAGCACTTTAACACTTTACTTTTTTTTTGTCAAATTGGTTTGTTTTTAACGAACATGTTGGTGTGGCTGTTAGTTGACTAACGGTCAACACTAATCACTGATGTGGTGTTATTTTGTCTTATATGCCATATCAGCAAATGCTTTTAAAATTATTAAAAAGAACCCATTCCATCACTTCCCAAGTTTAACCCTAATCCTTATCATCTTCATCTTTCACTACCGGTCACCTAAAGAAAATGCACAGCCAATCCTCTATTATGCTTCTCCTCAATTCCTTCCTCTTCATCCTCTACTATGCTTCTCCTCAATTCCTTCCTCTTCATCTTCCACTTTTATCTTTATCCACCTTCCATTTCACCCCCAAACACATTAACTGCTTCTTACCATGAACCCTCATAACCCTTATTAAACAATGATGGAATGTGTTTTAACATTAAATAAAGAGACAAGTCTATGTAAGATTCAGAATTTAGATTTTTTTGGTACAAAATTCTAAGATTTTTAAAGAATCTTTTGGTTTCTTCAACGGATGGGTTTTGTTTTTTTCTGTGGCTAATGGTTTGGGGTTTTATACTTTAAAGCTCTTTCAATGGCTTCTAGAAAGAAATAAAAGAGATCAAGATTTGATTTTTGTGCTGCAATAAAAAAAATAGTGAATTTTAGAGAGATGAACAAAAAGAAGAAGAAGAAGAAAGTATTGAAATTAATGAAATGGGTTGATTTGATTCTTCAATTGACTTGGTTATAGATAGGAACTAGTTATTGGAATTTTGCTCAATTTTAATTGCTACCAAATGAGGTAAGGAATTTGATTGGTTCCAACTTTTCATATCATATATCCCTAAATCTTCTACACTTTCATTTATCCCTTTAGTCCAAATTAAGTCTATTTGAGAAATATCATGCTTAAACCCAAATCGAAATTGGAGGTAAAGTTGATAAAGAGTCATCAGCAGTTTCCAATGTTTCTTTCGTGGTTGTATTTACGGCTCTTATTTTTACTTTGGTTGCTTTGTCGGTTGCTGTTCAGGCACAATCCTTTGCTCCTGCCCCCACCCAACAATGACAATTTGTCCTTTCCCTCTGTTTGCTTCTTTTTTGAAAACAATGGAGAAGAAGAAACGAAGATGATGATGATTTTAAAATAATTTTAATAAATTTAAAAGCATTTGCTGACGTGGCATATAAGATAAAATAGTACAATGTCATCACTTAATTGCATTTGGATTGCCACGTCAGGGATTAGTGTTGATTGTTAGTCAACTAACAACCACGTCAGCATGTCCGCTAAAAATAGGCCAATTTGACCCAAAAAAAGTTAGGTGTTAAAGTGCTCTAAAAAAGCATAAATGGCCAAAGTGACCAAACAGTCAAATGTTAGGGGCTATTTTTGGCATTATACCTATATATAATTCACTGTCATATATCACTTCATTTATACACTCAAACATAATATTTAATTTCCATATCAATTTTACACATTTTACAAGTTAGTCATTTTCCATGCTTTGAATACATAACATCTTATCAATTTGTAATTGAAGTTCAATTAATATCAATACATTCATTAATCAATTTCATGTTAAATATTAACATATCATATATAAATTTATTCACATGATTATTAATATATCTAATCTAACATACTTTTACACTTAATTTTATTAGGTAAAGTAATTGTTGTACATACAACCAAAGGCTTGGAGCAAGTTTTCTTCTTCTTCTTTTACTCTTTAGCTACCTCTTTTCCTTTATCACCTACTTGAAATTCATCTTTCTTCTCATTCTCTTCATTTTCATATAAAAAAAATGCATGTTTCAACATCAATACAATAATCAAATATTGTTTCCATGCACTTTGAATAAAATAAACATAAAATTCATGAATAAATCTTATTATTCTGGCCTTAAACCCTTAATATTTCACTTAGACTTGAATTTCTCTCTCTTTCTAAATGAACATACTTTCTTTCTATTTGAAACTAAGGTTGCTTTGTTTTTGTTCTATTGATTTCACTATGAATCCATGGAATATTTTGAAGGAATTAAGCTTGAAATGGGTGAAAAAGACCTAAATGTAATAAAATAAAAGTTAAAAGGATAAAGAGAGAAGTGTGGCGTGAGAATGGAAGAAAGATGGTGAGTTTTCTACATTTTCTACCCAAAATATCTAATTAATTTAATAATTAACTTTTTAAAAAAAATCTATTTAAGAAAAGACCATTTTGCTCAACTTTCTCTAGAATTCCATCCATGATTCTTAACACTTTCATGGTATATTTACTCTTCTAATCTTTCCTCTTTTTCCCTTTTCTTCAATTTAACCATTTATACTTTTAATTTTCACATTCTTGCCCCAACACTTTTTATTCTCTTTCAATTTAATCTATACCCCAGATTTATTTCTCTCAATGAGTCTTTTCAATTACCTTCAGTATCACTTTCACTTTAAACACTGGTAATTTCAATTTTATTGCCTTCGCCTATTCACACACATATGTTCCTGATTTTAATACCATTCCTGACTCATAAGGTATTTGGGATATTATAGGTATAACTTTGGTATGCTGTCTAACATGTTTAGGTACCTTTTAAAGCATGGTTGCATAGCTTAAAGACTTGTTTTCCTGCATTTATGGGCTTGCATCTCGAGACAAGACAATCATGTCTCGAGACAAGATAAAAAAATTTGGGTTGAGCATGCATTTCTAGGTGCATGCCTTGAGACTTGGTGGGCTAAGTCTCGAGACATGGCTTATCGTCTTAAGATATTTCGAAACAATAGCTAAATTAACTTTAATGAGGCACGTCTCGAGACAGAAATCTTGTACCTCGAGACAACAGAATTTGTTTCGATACATTGGCTCAAGTGTTGAGATCTAGCTCTTAGATTTTGAATTTTGGGCTCAACTTCAATGTTTTAAACCCCCTTTAAGCTCATTTTTCGCTAGTAATGATTTTTTGTTGCTTAAAATGATTAATTGCATGTTATTAACTCATATTTAATTTTTTTTCATTGTATGATTGATATTTAAGTTGCTTTAGTGATGAACATTGCATTCTTTATTTAGTTAAGCTTCCAAATTGGGTAAGAGGTGGTATATTTAGTGGTATTTTAGAGCCTAGTTTAGTCACTCCTAGGTTTGATTTGAATTCATTATAATACTGAGTCTAGTGTGCATGTCATTAAGATTTTGTATTGTGTTTACATAATGCATTGAGGCTTTCATGTTGCTCTTCTTTGTTGTGAATAGATCGAGATGTCCTCTAATTCTTGGTAGAGTGTGGATGATGATATATTGAGAGTCATGCATCTCCTCTACCTCAAATTGAGGAGGAAGTCAGGGATGAAAATAACCTCAAGATGCCTGATGTGGGGAATACTGACAAGCCTGGGTGTTGCAGGATATAATGTGCCAAATCAAGGCGCATTTTTACATGCGATGGAAAATGCTTTCCATATAGTTGATGAAGTCATTCCTCGAGCTCAACCTGTTGTGGTTGTTGGACGAGCTCCAACGAAGAAGCTCAATAAATATGGTGTGGTGGACTTTAAAGAAGCAAAGGGGGATTGACGCTATACATAAAGCCTATTGAGAGGATCCTCGAGTTTAGGCAAGTAACTTAACCTATAAATACATATATAATTATAACTAAATATGAGAGAAAAACACTTATTCAATTTATATTTATAATTTTCCCCTAAGCTTTTTCTTTCTTTTATCTTTTATCCTTAAATAAAAAAGACAGTATTTTATTTTTTTCCTCATCATTTTGGCATTTCCCCCGTCCTAACACAACATGGCATAAATAAATTTAATAAAAAACAAATGTGAAATCAGGGTGGAAAACGTTAACATAATATTGTAACCATATATATGTATTGCATGCGGGTTATCAAATTTGAAGTTCCCAAGTACAATATATACAATAATAAGCACATGGCGGTTGGCCATGGTCAATGTTAAAGGCTTTACATATATTTTTTTAAGGAAAAGCGAGTTTTTTTTTTTTTTTGTGTGGCTAGTAAAACGGTTCAATAAATAATCCTTTACAGCTTAAAATAACGTAGGATTAGCCTATCAACTGCGAAAAGTGAAAACTCAAAACTGAAGGTCGGTCTCATATTAATTATATAATATATTTGAGCCTGGAACAAGTGAAGTTTATGATATGGACTTGAGGTGTTATTTGATTTGTGTAATGCTAATTAACTTTCCTAGTAATTGTTTTTTTTGGCAATTTGTATGTTCAATTAATCTCTTTCTTTTAAATATTTTTTTCCTATTTTACCGTATATTTATAAAATATTTGTCTTAAATTTTACTCACTAATTAATACTCAACGCATTGTATTATGATAGAACTTGGGTCTTTGCGGGAGAGTACGGTCAACTGAGGATATTATAGAAGTAAAAATGTCCTTATCTCTGACCATTTCTATCCACAGTTACCTATATTCTCTCTTTACGCACACAAATGACTTGCCATTGTCTGCGTGCCATTCATAATAACCAAAACTATGCTTGAAGCTGAAAGTTGAAATAGCATGTAATTGACTGCATGGAGTTAGAGCTCCCTATAATTCTTCCTAAGTTTTCCTCAACTTAGGAGGATTATATGTTTCAATGCGTTTAGATTCACATCCTTCTACATTGGTAATAATATTTATACTAATCGAGTTAAGACTTAATCGACATTTTATTTTTATTTTTTATAACAATTTTTTTATTTATAACAACCATAAAGGCTAGCTCATTAACAATCTTTTATTTCAAATTTTAATAAAATTAATTTTATTCCTAAACAAATTAAAATAAAATTTTCAGTTAACATATTATTTCAATAAAATGTTAAAATTTTATATAAAATTATATTTATCATATTTTATTAAACAAAAATAATATTTAATAAATAAAATTACATTTGTAAATTTTATTAAAGATACTATCTTTTTCTTTGAAAATAATAATTAAACATACTATCTAAATCTCACTAATTAATATTATTAAAATATTATAATTTTTATTTTAAATTTGATTTTTTAAATCAAACATATTCTAAAATTTAAATGTTAACAATCACATTTCTATAAGATTCAAAATTTTAGCATACAATTGAGGTTAGTTGTAAAGAGGGTTGATTGTATTATATTTATATAATACCATTAAATTGGAAATAAAAAGGGTAAAAAATATTATGGAAGCCCTGTACTAAGTCAAAATGTATTTTGTATTCTTTACTAAAAATGGGTAATTAGTTCTTTTACGTTATATCTAATAGTAAATTAGTTATTTTTGTTAAAAATTTTATCTATTTTCTTGTTAAAAGCTGGCATGGTTAATGGAATAACCAAACAATTACATGTTGCATGCCACTTGTATTTTATGTTGACGTACATAAACTAATTTTTAATTGTAGAAATAAATGAAATTTTTAACAAGAAAACTAGATTACATTTTAATCTAATGTATATGAACTAGTTTGTTATTTTTTTAAATAGAAAAAGTAAATTACAAATCAACTCGAAAAAAGAGGTTGAGAAAAATTGAGTATGAAGCAATAGTGTTTCATGCTGTTATTAATTTTCCCAGTCTAACAAATTGATAATCAAATGGTTTTAAAATAATAGATGAATACATATGAAGCAATCAGTAAAATGAAAGTTGAGTTATTTTCAAAACAATTTTTTGACCAAGAAACGAGGTGAGAGAGCATCATTTATATATATTATCTTTATTAATATAAGTATACTATTGTTCGATAATCAAGTTGTAAGAAATTTGATGTCGTTTAAGTAAGATTTTAAGTTTAAATATTATGAATAAAGAGAATAACGTAAGTAGAGATTTGACCCTTATTTAAGATTTCGATCTAATTTAATTTTAAATTTAATTGAAACTCAATATGATTATCGAATATCAAAATAAGATCAAATTAGTATAGAGAAAAGAGAGAATTAATATATAGACATATAGTTCATAATCTCGGAGATGATGATCTCATTGACATAAACAGGGGCTGCTTCCAGGAAATTACATAAACGTAAGCATCCTTCGGCAATAAGTCACCCCACTCTGATCCGTTAAAGAATGGTCAAGAATTGATAATATGTCTTACTTTGACCAGGCTGATCCTTCCACAACTATTAAGGCTCACCAACTCACTCTATATTCATACTATATAAGCTAAACAACCCCACTTGAGTTTGTGTGGTGGAATTGGGAAGCCTTAGTAACTAGTACTAGGAGAGAAACAAAGAGAAAAAAAACCAGATGTCCACCACCTTTGGAACCATGAATGAAACTCTGTGTACCTCTTCTTCTTCTGAGTGGAAGCAACTGTATGAACAAACCATTGATGCTTGTTTCGGATTCTCCGATGCTACTGCCGTCACCGTCACCACGAACAACTTAACCTCCAACACTTCATATGCAGCCGCCGTTGACCACTACTTGGCCCCCAAGGCCTGTATATCAAAGTCTATTCGGAGACGATCTAGAGCTTCAAAGAGGACACCCGTCACCCTCCTCAATGCCGACGCCAAAAACTTCCGATCCTTGGTGCAACAATTCACGGGCTGTCGCCGTCGTAGCACCTCCATTTCATTTTCCAAAAACCCAAGAGGTCCCGTCAATATAAATTTTGCCCATGTTAATCCAAAGAACGACCACCACCACCACCATAATCACACTTGTCATTCTGATCATGCTTCAATATTACCGCAGCCTGGCACTAATGATTGTTGGAAGTCTCAACTGCTGCAACCGCAAGAAAAGCATGAACATCATCATCAACAACAACATGATGATGAGTACCAACAGCAAGCGTCAAATGAAGAACAAGAAGGCGAGTTTTCTTTTGACAGTATCACGTCGACTGATCATGATGATCTATTTCCGCAAGGGTTTGTGATGGATGATTTGTATTTCCTTACATGAAGTTTGGCTTTTGGCGTTAGTATTCCAATTATTACCAATTCCTTCATCAAATATTTACCCTTTTTGTATTAAATTATTATATAGATGTTGTAGAGAGAAAGTCAATAAAAGTAACTACTGAATCTGAAGGGTGTTCATCTTCATCATCAAGTGTTTTGACATTGTCATATTCAAAGCAACGCAAAACATATCCCCCCAAAGTTACTTACACTATAATTTTTTAACTGGACATCTATACCCGCCAAGAAATTATATACATTAAAAGATTTAACCACTTATTTATTTTGAAAATTTTCATTTACTCTTTCAAATATTCAACTTGGATTATTTTATTAAAATTCACACATCAATATATGGAAATATATTAAAAACAGGTATAAAAATTATAAAGAAATTTACAAAGTTTAATTCTCTCATTTTCTATCCACTCTCTAAAAAAAATGATGTTTTTATACATGTGAAAGAGATAAGGCATCAAAGATTATTGCTACTTATCTTTTGTTGAAGTCTTTTTAATGTCGAATTTGATGAGTTTAGAGTTGTGAGAAAGTAATTTGGAATTTCTTTAAGTAATTTGAGTTTTTAAATGCAAATAAGTAAGAGGAATACTTTCAGAATAAGAGGTTATTGAAACTGTCTTACCTATTCTTTTAAATAGGAACTTCATGTAGTTTTATGTTCGATAAATGTAAATTAGATGTATATTTTGTAAGTGGTGTAAGCTATGTAATGGTATAAAATTCACTTTTTTTTTTTTTTTATAGTTAGTATGCAATTTATCTCTAAACTTGTTTAAAGTATCTAATTGGTACTTAAAACTTTTTCTAGACTGAGTCAATACTTGAATTTATATTTTGTCACTCAAGTTAGTGCATCTGCATTAACACTATTAGTTTGTGCTAACATAACACTAATAGTCAATCAAGTGGTGATACGTGATAGCCTCTCATTATGCGTGGGACATAAATTAAAAAATATATAAATTAATAAAAAAAGTATATTTTGTTCACCTTAAGAATGAATCTAGGCAAATGATTGTCTAGATACATTTCAGACTCAATTTGTCTTACATTCATTTCAAATGGATTTTAGTTTATATGATTTTTTATTTTTAATAATATATTAGGTTATTTATATTTTTATTCTTATTATTTAGAAATTAAAAATATATAAAATTTAAATTTTAAAATATATAAATTGGTAAAAATATAAAAAAATTTACGTCAAGAATAAACCTAGACAAATGGTTATCTAGATTCAAATGCATTTAAACAATCATGTGTCAATATGCACTGAAAACGTGCTTTTTAATTGTTTTATATACTTATATTTTTATGAATTTATGATTTTTGTTCTTTTGTATATTTATATAAATTTATAGTTTTTTTATTTTGTTAATTTAGTATAATATTATAATTTTTATATGCTATCCAAAATATTATAGTTTTTTAATATATTTTATTTTATATATTTTTATAAATTTAGAATTTATATCTCTTTAAAATAATAACCTAAAATGCTTATATTTTATAAAAAATTAAAATATATAAAGTTACTAAAATACATCTAGAATGAATCTAGATAAATAGATGTCCAAATTCTAAGGTATCTGTAAACTATTTGTCCATATTAATTCTTAATGTTAAAAAAGTCATATTTTTATTAATTTATATATTTTAAAGATTTTTATTTTTAATTTATACCCTACATGGTATACTGAAAGTCTACCATGTGTCACCACAAAATTATCTATAAGAGTCACGTCAGCACAAATTAATGATATTAGTGCAAAGTACTAACCTAGGTGACATAATACAAATCTAGATACTGACTAAATAAAAAAAAGTCTAAGTACTGTTGAATAAATTTAAGGAACAAATTACATATTAAACCTAAAATTATTATTCATATTCTCTAAATTTCATGATGTTTGCTATATGAAAGCATGACTCAAGTTTATATTTCACTCTATCAGTTCCAATAAAATAAGGCTTAATGCAACTTTTTATTAGTATTTTACAATGTTATTTAAATAAATAGTATAACATAAGTTATTTTTTATGAATAAACAAATAAGCTAAGTGACACGCCCATTAGATTAAGCCTAGTTAATGGGCTTTTATATATCATGTCCTTAAATGATGAATATTTAGTACATTAATTGTATATATTTTTATTTTACAAGTATTCTTAAAAATTGACATGTGTACCAAATAATTTTTTTATTTTAATTATATATTTTAGAATATATTTTTGCATTAGAATGGTTGTGTGGAAATGACACAACACTTTAACTAATTATGTCATGTGACGTAACAATACAAATTATATCAATAACTGCATTTTGAAAGACATAACTTTTAATGAATAACAGTCATTCAATGAAAAAAGTTATGGCAATAATTAAGTTATATGTAGCATTATTTAATAACTTCTCATTATCAACCATTTACTATTTCTTCTTCTAGGACGTTTTATGACTTTATTGTATCCTGGAGACATAAAGTACCTCAAGGAAAGTTTGTCATGCCTCAAAGTCTCTCTTGATTAATTCCTTAATTGTTTTCTTGTGTCACAAGTTTGTTTCTTTCACCACAATTTTTATAACACTTTTAGTCTCTAAAAAGGTTAGAAAATGCGAAAATATTTTCATGATTTTTGTTATTTTTATATTTTTTATTATTTAGGATTTTTTATTTTATTATGGTTTTTGATAACATGTTAATTTGCATGACATTTTGTGTTTAATTCGATTTATTTCTAAATTGATCCCTGCTAAATTAGTGCTTTTATGTTTTAATCTTGCCAGGGACGCAATTGAAACACTAAGAGGCAAATACAAGCAGAAAAGGACCAAATTGAAACACAACCAATGAAATGAGGCCGAATAAAAAATGTGGAGAAAGCTAAGGACTCATCAAAATTTTTGACTTTGTAAAAGCCAAAAATAGAAAAAAAATTTATTTATTTTATTTTATTTATTTATTATTTAATTTTATGTTAAATTAGTTAAGGGTAAAATTAGTAAATTCTAGTATATAAATAGTGCCTTAATGCCCTTAATTCTACATTCTGACTTTAATTTGAAATTGAATAGAATTATTTTCCTTTTTCTTTCAATTTGGCGTGAGAATTCTATTACTTTCATTTCAATTTCTTTGTTCTTTCAAAATTCGTCCAATTGCCTTCCAAGTCCTTTCATTCCTAAATTTCTTCCTTTATTGTCAAACCACCTTTCATAACTTGAAAAGCATGATTAAATTCATGCTTCGCTAAATTCCAACTTAGCTTTAGGTCGGTATTCTTTCCAGTCGGGAATCGTGATATACATATTCGTATTTAAAATCCTTCCAATCGGTATTCATTTTTTTCCTAAGTATCGGGATAGACAAATCATCCCTTAAAGTTAAACTCGATTTCAAGTCAAAATGCAGGTTGGGTTGGAGTCGTGTTTGCTGACAGTTGGAGAAACGAGTTATATTTTTGGTCTCCAAGAACAAATCAAGGGAAAAGTGATCGGGTTTTAACAACCCACGCAATTGAGGCTGTTAATTCGAGTTGGGTTCTTCAGAGTGCAAGGCTGCGTGAATCTTGAATTGGGAACACATGTATATCAATTAGATAATCGGTAAGGGTTAGTTTGCAGGTCGTACCAGGACCAGCTATGAGAGGAAGAATTGGTGGTTAGGACGTTCTTAACTGCTATAACTAGCTTATCGTTTAGAGGAGAAGATCAATTTTCAAGGATCGATTCTTAATCCGAAATCTATCGAGTCTAAGGCTAAAGCTTATTATCTCTGCTTACAAAATCCGAATTTAATTTCCAACTTAATTTCTAATTTATTTAATTATTTATTTATGTTGTTTTAATTATTTAATTTCTAAATATTTTTAAAACCCCAGATTTATTTGTTAATTTTTTTGCAGGTTCGTTTGGAGTCGTGGGTACGACCTTTGCCACGACCTTTGACACGACAAACGTTCTGTTCACAAGATAAATGCAGAAGTTGATTATAACATCCAATCCCTGTGGACTTGACCCTACTACCATTCTTTACTACTATTTAGAGTTATTTTGTAGGAATTATTTTTAGTGGTTTTAACGCCCATCAAATTTTGGCACTGTTGTCGGGGATTGGAGATATTTTTCTATTTTTTGTTGTTTACCTTATGACCAGATCAGAACTGGGAACTCTAGAGTTTGAACCATAAATTGAGAAATTCGCCCGACAACTGCGGAAAAAAGCCATTTGACATGGTAAATGGCCAAATCTTGAATTCGAAACCATATCATACACCGAGGAAATTTTCTCGTTCGACAAACCAAATGAGATGGCTGAACAGACGATAAGCCAACTCGCTGTGGCACCGGATGAACAATAACCCTTATGTATAACCTATCCGGTAGGAGGAACGCCGTTCAAGTTAAAGTCGAGTTTGATCCATTTACTACCTACTTTTCATGGATTGCAGAATGAAAATCCGTACACCCACCTTAAAGGGTTCCATATGGTGTGCACAAGCATGAAGCCTCAGGGAGTAATAGAAAACGAAATCAAACTTCGTGTTTTCCCTTTCTCATTAGCCGACTCTGCTAAAGAGTGGCTATTTTATTTACCCCCAGGATCTGTCAACACATGGTCTGACATGTCTCATTTGTTTCTTAACAGGTTCTTTCCTTATACTTGAGCAGCCAAACTAAGGAGGGACATTGTGGGAATCTGTCAAAAGGATACTGAATCCCTTTACGATTATTGGGAGCGATACAAAAAGTTGTGTGTAAGTTGCCCACAACATGGACTGACTGAATAGTCATTCTTACAGTATTTCTCTGAGGGATTACTCCCGATGGAAATGAAAATGATAGATGTTGCAAGTGGAGGGGAACTTGTTAATATGATACTTCATAGAGCCAGAGAGTTGATTTCAACCATGGCTACTAACTCTCAACAATTCAAACTGGCTACAGAACCCACGATACGGGTTCATGGGTCAAGTTCTTTATCTTTAAAATATAAAATTGATAAGCTAACTAACGTTGTTCAAACTTTTCTTACAGATAAAACAAGCCCAGCACGGTTGTGCAGAATTTGCACTGAGTCAGACCATCTGACGGTCTCATATTCGATTTTACATGAGGATTCAACAGAATAAGTAAATGTTGTCGGAAACTTTCTAGGGCCGCCCCAAAGTGATATGACCCCTACTCGAACTCGTATAATGTGAGGTGGAAAGGTTACCTGAATCTAAGTTATGGGTCGAACCCTCGGTTCAATCAACTGTACCAACAAAGGCCACTTCCGAATCAACAATTACCACCCCTAAAGTCATCTTTGGAAGCCATAGTGGAAAGGTTAGCCAATAATACTAAGAAGTTTTAACAAAAAACTGAAATACATTTGCAGGAGTTAGATAAGCAAGTGAGCAAGCTTGTGCTCACAGTTAGTCGTTTGGAGTCCCAAGGTAAGTCACACATGGCTTTATCAATGGTTAGTCCTTCAAAGGACCCGCCTCCTTTCTCTTTGCTTGTTGTTTGAGTTATTGAACTTTATTGCATATAAAACATGCTTGAGGACAAGCATAGAATAAGTAGGGGAGATTGAAATAGTAAGTAAATGGTAAATATGCATGATTTTTGCTGCATGTCTCTCTTTTGCATATGTTCAATCTTATGCTAGAATTATTCGATAGTTTATTCCGACATTGAGCCTCTAATCTCATTACTTAGTCAATTTGGATAATTGGGCAAATTTTGAATTAAAGTGTTCAAAGTATCTAGATTAGTCGACATTTGTGTTTTAAGGTTGATATATGTAATTAGATTTTTCATATAAATCGATTATTTGAAAAAATATTTGCTTGTACATAAATAAATAAATAAAATGAATAAATAAATAAAGGCTCAAGTTATAAGAGAAAGTTTCGAAAACGTGACCGAATTGAGTAACCGAGATAAGGTGATTGGGTTGTCATTTTATCTCGCGTAGAAAGGTTCGAGTGACAAATTGATAACTTGCAAACATTTCGCTAACCGAGCCTTCAAAAAAAAAAAGGTTGAACTAAATAACTGGGATAAGGTGCTTGGGTTGTCATCCTAGTTCGCGTAAAAAGGTTTGACCATGTCTAAATTTTTTTATTAATGCGTAATTAATTAATAATGCCTTGCAAATTTTGGATTAAAACTCAATTTAGTGAAATGATTTAGTTCACATATTTCAATTTTATGACACTTGTTGATTAAACTATATATTCTGAGTATTTATTTATTTTTGCCTATGTTGTTTACATTGATTATGGATGCGAAAAAGAGGCTAGATTTTTAATAAATTGTAGAATAATTTCTAATGTTTGAAGTAACAATACGCTTGAGGACAAGCATGACCTAAGTAGGGGGATTTGATAACATGTTAATTTGCATGATATTTTGTGTTTAATTCGGTTTATTTCTGAATTGATCCCTGCTAAATTAGTACTTTTATGTTTTAATCTTGTCAGGGATGCAATTGAGACACTAAGAGACAAATACAAGCAGAAAAGGACCAAATTGAAACACAATCAATGAAATGAGGCCGAATAAAAAACGTGAGAAAGTCAAGGACTCATCAGAATTTTTAACTTTGTAAAAGCCAAAAATAGAAAAAAAATCTTATATTATTATTTTATTTTATGTTAAATTAGTTAAGGCTAAAATTATAAATTCTATGCATATAAATAGGGCCTTAATGCAGTTAGGAAAGGCACTCCTTAATTCTACATTTTGACTTCAATTTGGTATTGAATAGAATTATTTTCCTCTTTCTTTCAATTTGGCATGAGAATTCTATTACTTTCATTTCAATTTCTTTGTTCTTTCAAAATTCGTTCAATTTCCTTCCAAGTCCTTTCATTCCCCAATTTCCTCTATTATCTTCATACCACCTTTCATAACCTAAAAAGCATGACTAAATCCATGCTTCTCTAAATTCCAACTTAGCTTTAGGCCGGTGTCCTTGTTGGTCAGGAACCGTGAGATACGTATTCATACTTAAAATCCTTCCAATCGCTATTCATTTTTTTAAGTATCGGGACAGACAAGTCATCCCTTAAAGTTAAACTCGATTCAAGTCAAAGTGCACATTGGGTTGCAGTCGTGTTTGCTGATAGTTGGAGAAACGAGTAGGCCGTGCTGCATTTAGATCTCCGAGAACAAATCAAGAAAAAAATGATCGGGTTTAAACGATCGACGCGATTGAGGCCGTTGATTCAAGTTGGGTTATTCAAAGCGCAAGGCTGCCGAAATCTTGAATCGGGAACATGTGTATCTCGGTTAGATAATCGATAAGGGTTGGTTTACAGGTCGTACCAGAACCAGCTACGAGAGGAAGAATTGGTGGTTAGGACATTCTTAACTGCTATAACCAGCTTATCGTTTATAAGAAAAGATCAATTTTCAAGGATCGATTCTTAATTCGGAATCTATCGAGTCTAAGGCTAATGCTTATTATCTCTGTTTACAAAATTCGAATTTAGTTTCCAACTTAATTTCTAATTTATTTAATTATTTATTTATGTTGTTTCAATTATTTACTTTCTAAATATTTTCAAAACCCCAAATTTATTTGTTAATTTTTTTGCAGGTCCGTTTAGAGTCGTGGGCACAACCTTTGCCACGACCTTCGACATAACAAACGTTCTGTTGACAAGATAAACACAAAAGTTGATTATAACATCTAATCCCTGTGGACTCAACCCTATTACCAATCTTTACTACTATATAGAGTTATTTTTTAGGAATTATTTTTGGTGGTTTCGACGCCCATCGGTTTTATATATATATTTTAATATTTTTTAGGATTTTATTATTATTTTCATTTTTCTTAGATTTGATTTATCACGCTTTAGATATAATAACATTTAAGATAAATTCTACATATTTATTCCTAAATCATTTTCTTTTGAAAATCTAATTAAAAACATTTAAGTTTTAAAATACTCAAGACAATGTTCTAAATGTGTTCTAATTTATACGAAATCTTTGAGTTGATCTCAAGTTATTTTAAAATGTTAAGATGGTTTTAAAGAAATTTAGTGGCTAAGTATCGATACCAAGTGTTTAAGTATCAATATTGTAGGAAATCATTAGCCAAGTTCTAGAGAGGCAAAGTATTGATTACCTATTCTTGAGGTATCAATACTTGAACCTTAAGTAATGATACCTTGCTTCATGGTATTGATACCTAAGTTTATTTGTGGGCAACTTTTTTATAGAGGTATCGATACCCGCTTTAATGGTATTTATATCAAAGGTTACAAGGAACTTTTTCAACATATTGCGATGCTTATATTTTATCCCCATTAACTCCAACTGATTACAAATCAATTCCTTGATATATAAACACTTCAAGTACATTGCAAGACATGGAAGATCAATATCTAAACAACAAATCAAGATAATACACTTTTTTCTTCATTTTCTTTATTCTCTTATTCATAATTTCGAGAGAGTTTTCATTGATATATCTTTATATAAGTATTACTCCGTATTTTAGTGAGCTTATTCTATATAGACACCTCCCTTTGAGATGTTTTATTTGTTTATGTAATTTCTCCAATGTAAATTGGGAGGGTTACTAGTTTAACCACAAAAGTTAGAGAGGTTCTAATTAAGCCTTGAAAACTAGAGGGAAAAGGTTTCTATCTTAGCCCAAGTAAAAGATACGGATTGTATAGATTATACCTTGTCCTTGAAAGATAGCAATTCACAAATTGGCAAGTGGCACTAAGGTAATAAAGGTAGGCAATTGAGGCCAAACCACTATAAATCAATTTTGTCAAGTTTTTCTACTCTTTCTTAACTTTTAGAAAAGATTTTAAAATCCTAATTCACCCTCTCTTGGTATTTTTGAGCTTAAAAATTGATGTTAAAGCTAGGTCTCCTTAAAAAGTCTCACCATTAAGAGAAAATATTCAAGCTCAAAAATTTTGTATTGAAGAATAACGGTTGATTTCGGATTAACAAGCTTAGGTGAAGGCCAACCCATTGTGAGACCTTCATTCTTCAATGATGAAAGCTACTCTTATTGGAGTACAAAGATGAAGTTTTTCATTGAAGTAAATGATTTTTTTTTTTGGAAAATAATCATAAATAGTGATTTGGAAGTGGGCAAAGATGAAGACAATTGGGATGCAAATGACAAGAACAAAGCTCAAATCAATGCCAATTCCATTAACATTCTTTTTTGTATGTTGGGTCTGAATGAGTATGATATTGTATCCCAATGTTAAACTAACAAGGAAATTTTGGATAAATTAACATCCTCTTATGAAGGAACTAGCCAAGTCAAGGAACTAGAGATTTTGTTGGGATTTTTCTTCCTTTCTTCTTTATTTTTCTTGCTTTTTTGGGGGGGTTTCCATAACCCAACACTTAAAATTTGAGATTTTTTTAACATCACTTGAGAAATCAACTCCTAAACTTATTATCATCAACAATCCTTTAATTTTCAGCCTAAGGTTTAGATGAGTTTAAAGAGAGAAATTAAAGCTAGAGAATCAAAGCTTCATAAAGGCTTATAATGGTGTTTTCCAACTTTTCTAACTTGAAATTTGTTGTAACTTGTTAGGAGAGAGATTTGAAAGTTTAGATATTAATATTTGGTTATGTTTATGTGTACGAGAATATGAAGAAATGTTGAGAAAGGGGTTTCCAACCTATTTTAAGAATCGTAACAAGTATTCGAAAGCTTGATTTTAAGCATTGAAGCATTCAAGAGGTAAGTATGTAACACACTACACCCAGCTCAACCATTGGGTCCTATAACACCCCAAACCCGGCCCAAACGTTATGACCGAATCTGGCGACGTCACATGTTATGGAGTTTGAAATTGAATTTGACGAGTTGAAACCATTCCAGTTACTTAGTCTTGGTTCTACCAAGGAGTAGAAATGCATGGTCTTTGATGTAATTAAAACGTAACTCTTTTACGTGGAAGCTTTAGAAACATTCTATTTTAGGAAAAATCATTTTTATATATGAAAACATTAGTTTTTTTAAGAAAATAGAGTTTTGATGAGTTGCAATTTAAATAATCATAAAACCGTATAAAGTCCCAAATTAAAACCAAACAGTCCAAGTCCAGAATTACATTAAAAACCCCAAATAAGTAATAAAAACTAGAAGTAAACAGAAAGTCAGTCTAAAATTTTATGTGTGGCCACCATCGAGTCCTCTGTTACATCGATCCATCAAGACTGGGGATTACCTGTACAGGTTAAACAGAAAATTGTGAGTTTTCGCAAACTTAGTGTGTAATGCCCACAAAAACACACAAAATAATCATCAAAAGTCATAAATAAACAGTTTGGGGCCAGAGCCCATTACAAAATCAGTACAGGCCTTAGCCCATTCAGATGCAGAATCAGATAAAAATTAGGGCTTTAGCCTAATCAGATACAAATGCAGAACAAAACATCAGAATCCTACCCACCAGCCTCTACACACCATCTCCGTCCAACCGTACACACCATGTGGGGATAAAATTGACCCACCCATCCCTACACACCATGTTGTATCGTAATGCAGCACATAATCAGATAATTGCACCTGAACTGCTAGATATCAAGCTTAAGAGAATTTCAGACAATTTAGATTTACATGTTGAGTATCATGCTTGAATCATACATCATATAATCAAATTCCAAAATTAAGGGTCTAAATAGTGCTTACCGACTTACGACAGGTTACAGTCAACTTGGGTGACCCGTGCAACCTTTCAGAGTTTTCTAGAGAAATTGGCTCATACGCCCATGTGGTCTGACCGTGTGAGCCCACACGTCCATGTGGCCCACACGGTCCAAATTGGCTTTGGCCGTGTGGATCACACGGCCTGACCCAAAATTCCACACACCCGTGTGGCCTACACGGGCCAATTGGTTGAGCCCGTGTCTCGCACACGGCCTCACCAGCTGTTACACGACCGTGTCTTACACGCATGACCTGGCTTGTCAATCACACGCTCGTGTACTGCCACACGACCTGCCGCACGGCCTACCACACGGGCAACCACACGTCTGTGTGGCGTTGACAGATTCATTTTTCAGCTTTTATCGATTCTCGAATTATATAGTTTCGGGTACACACCTGGTTTGATTTCGCAGCAAAAACACTCCCAAGCACTCCAAAGCCTGAAATCAAGATACCTCACATCAATTTACGGATTTCCAAGCGAAATCGATAGCCAAGAGCAAACAAAAACTCGTTTTACCGCTTACGATACCCTCCGCTAAATGATGTTAAAACACGAGATACGCGATTTACTGCCCAACGCTTCTTCCTACACCATTAACATAAGAAGAAACACATTACTAGAAATCATTGCCAATCCACAATGGAAAAGAAAGATGGGGACACTTATCGAACCCGCGACAACAACGTAGAACAATCAAAGGTAAATTGAAAACCAAAATCAATAGAACTATGGCGAGAAAGATGGGAATTTCGGTAGATAGTCAAAAAGAAAGAACGGCATGAAATTTGGGAAAAAGAATGGGAATTGAAAGCTATATTCTCAAAAAGAGATAATCAGAATATTTCTAATAATCACCGAATCTCAACTCCCCCCACTAACTCCACTGTCCCACTCCCATCGAAATTTCAATTTCACTCAAACACCTACACGACAACAAGTAAAAATAATTCCTCTCGCTCACGCAGGGATTTGAACTCCAGACCTCCAATAGCCTTTACACTCCACTTAACCACTAGACTAGCTGGCTCATTCTAATACATTCTTACAATCAATAATATACAAGCCCACTGAACCCAGTTAACGTTATATTCATAAAAATGCCAAAATTTACCAAGGCTAGGGCCTGAACTTGGGACCTCTCACACACACTCAAGACACATAACCACTAAAGTAGATAGATAGTTGTGTCAAATAATTACAGAAACACATATACAGATAATTCGTGTTACAAGTTTACAAAAGCCGGAATTCGAAAAATTTGGAGCTTTACAGTTCCGGGTTCTAAAAGTCACAATTAACTTGTCCTACTTGACAACATTTCTGACTTGACTTATTCACAATACTTAGACCACAATGAATTTAAACCATGTTTACCATATAAATTTATTCCAATTTCTTGGCTATCAAACACGTTCTATGAATAAACATTCAGTAAAACTTCTTATTATACGAGTAACAAGATAAGCTGATTATAGTTTTTTACAATTATTTCGTTTACTTCTTATTATACGAGTAACAAGATAAGTTGATTATAGTTTTTGCAATTGTTTTGTTTATTAAATATATATCATATGGATCTCGATATTAAATTCTACTAATTGTGCTTAACCTAACCTTGAGGCGTAGCCTCTAACGACACCCCTTTATATGCATGATATCGTATCAAA
This sequence comes from Gossypium arboreum, assembly GCF_025698485.1. Classification (NCBI taxonomy): domain Eukaryota; kingdom Viridiplantae; phylum Streptophyta; class Magnoliopsida; order Malvales; family Malvaceae; genus Gossypium; species Gossypium arboreum. The sequence continues at coordinate 9,688,335 of NC_069081.1, forward strand.
ACGTTCACGTCGATTTCGCGAGCTTCGACTTGGTCCCTTCCTACAATTTCCATGTCAGCCTTTGATCCTACAATCAAGGCAAATCACTCATAAGTCCAAATGAACTTAATGAGATTCCATACATCAATTATTAAATAATAACTCTTGATATTACGAGTAGTAAGAATCAATGCACGTAAATAAACTCTTTGGGTTTCATATAAGCTTGTGCATATGCCCTTCCAGAGGAAAACCTGTTTACTTGCATCCTCGTATGTGGCTTTTGAATATAAGATTTGACGGATAGTTTAAGCACCACTCTTTTCTTCCAAAATTTTACTTGTAAGATAGTCTCACTGCACTTTCCCTGTTCAAGATAGTCTGGATAGACATTCCCCTAATCAGATAGTCCAAATGGACTTCCCAGCAATAGATAGTCCCCAGCAGACTATCACCTCATCAAATCATATATGGTGGACTTTGACCACCTCCAAAATGAAAATGTTTACAGTTAAAATCGTGCAAATAACTAGATATAAAATCAGTATGGTATTTGCAAGTGAATAGGTCAAATTGTAATATAGTTTAGTGTTACAACAGAACACCGGTAAGTATTTCGAGAACCGTACCCAAGGGATTGCTGATTGGAGAAATTTATTATTAAATTAATTACAGAAAATAATTACTAATCTAAGTGATTTATAAGTTGGGGCTAGTTTGGCAATGCTTTTGAAAAGTGCTAGTGCTTTTGAAAATTTTGGTTTAAAATTTGAGAATTTAGCATTCTTTGTCAAAAAAGTGCTTTTGAGAAATAAAATGTCCATTTTAGACATGCTATTATTAAGTAAAAATATGCATTTAAATAAAATTTAAATTAGTTAATATTATTATATTTTAGTAAAATATAAAAATTATTATAACTTGTTTTTTATATTTTAATATGTGAAATATAAATTTTAAATATTTTAGGTAATAAATATTAATTACTTATAAAATTTAATTAGAATATATAAACTACATTTTATATATTTAAATATAACCATTAAATATTTGTAATTAGTATTTTAAAATTATTTTTTATTTTTAATTAATGATTTTAACACATTTGTAATTAAGCACCAAGAAAAAAAAAGGGAAAGTACTATGTTATTGGAGGGGTGAAAAAATAATTAAGCACTAAAAGTGCTTTTGGGATAGGAAAAGCTAAAAATTTTAGCTTCTCCTTTTCAGAAGTGCTTTTGAAAAGCACTTCTAAAAAGCCAAAAATTCTAGCCAAAAGCAGCTTGTTCTGGACAACTTTTCTTCCAAAAGTGTTTTTTTTAAGCACAGAAGAACAGGCCCTTAGTAGTGTGAATCCAAATTAAAGTATTTATTAAACTAATTAAATTCATTAAACTAAAATTAACCTAATAGAATTTCCTATTCCTAGTGTCAAAAATGCGAACATTAGCCTAAGTTTGGTTAACTGGTAAAAGATTAACTTACTTCAATGGTTATAATTAATAGAAGAACTCGGGTTTTAATTAGTAATTAACTATTAACTAGACAATATTACCTCCTGACCTCTACTACCTAACTACTCAACTAGTACACGCTTACCTCTCGGCCTCACTTTCCTAACCTGGATAAATCCACGATTTACTCAGTAACCTCGTCTTTCGATCCATTTACCTATATTACTTCTTAGGATCACCAATTCTAGGGTTAAGAAACACATGAATTTATAACTACTCACACATCCACTCGTCAAACTACTCACACATCCACTCGTTAATTTTCTAACTACTCACACATCCACTCGTCAAACTACTTAATCAATTGAATAATTCCATAACTGAAACTTGCTAGATATAAATAAAGCACAATAATTTATTCAATTATTCGTACAAAAGCTACTAGATTAGGTTAACAAAAATGTAAATAAAAGAATAAGAGATAGGAGAAAGCTCATGTGGCAGCCCTAATTTGACCCTAGTCGGAAAGTGGTTTCAGGACCACAAAATTGAGTCACAAAATTATTTAAATGCTCTTTTCTATGTTTATTATATGTGAATTTTCATGTGTGAAAGTATCGTGTCTTAATTTTGTCATTTGAATGTGGAATTAGCTAAAAAAGACTTGTTTGAGAAACTTTGAAAATGTGGTAGGTGAATGTCCAAGTGATTGAGTATCAGGTTGAAGATAAAGTGTTTTTAAAAGTATCACCGTGGAAAAAGGTATTCAGATTCGGTCGTAAGGGCAAGTTGAGCCCGAGGTTTATCGGACCGTATAAAGTTTCGGAACGAATTGGGCCGATAGCGTACAGATTGATTTTGCCCGCTGAACTTGAAAAGATTCATAATGTTTTTCATGTTTCGATGCTTCAGCGATATAGATCAGATCCCTCACATGTGATTAACCCGTCAGAAGTGGAAATCCAATCTGACTTGAGTTACGAAGAAGAACCGATTTGTATAGTGGCTCACGAGGTGAAAGAACTGTGGAAAAAGAAAATTTCGTTAGTAAAAGTACTGTAGGTCAAACACGGGGTTGAAGAAGCCACTTGGGAGCTAGAAGACTCCATGAAAGAACAATACCCTAATTTATTCGCTGGTAAGATTTTCGGGGACGAAAATTCCTAAGGGGGGAGAGTTGTGACAGCCTTAATTTGACCCTAGTCGAAAAGTGGTTTTGGGACCACAAAACCGAGTCACAAAATTATTTAAATTCTCTTTTCTATGTTTATTATATGTGAAGTTTCATGTGTGAAAGTATCGTGTCTTAATTTTTTTCATTTGAATGTGGAATTAGCTAAAAAGGACTTGTTTGAGAAACTTTGAAAATGTGGTAGGTGAATGTCCAAGTGATTAATTTTGTAAATTACTAAAGTAGAGGATTTGCATGTCTATTTTACCACTTTATTTAAGTGTACTGTAGTGGGGTTGGTTTAATGCATCATGTGTTATATATAATAATAAATTATAAACTTAAATTATGGTATAAAATAATATATGTTATTTTATAACATAAAATGAGGTGATAAAAACAAAGTTGAGCTTTATTTTTATCACTTAGTCGAAACTAAAGAAAACAAAAAGAAGAAGAGAAGCTCTTGAATACTCAGTCATTTGGGGAGATAAATTCAAGGTAAGTTCATGGTAGTTTGGTTGAAAATTCATGTTTTTGAGTTCCTCTCTTGGTTCTACTTTAAACCCATGAATTAATTTGTTAAATGTTGGTTAATTGTGCATTCGGTCATTATAGGAAATTGCAAAAATTTGTATTTGATGATAGAAATTGATGAATGAAAGTTTGATGGACTATAATGTTAAAATCCATGTGATTGTAAGTTTATAAGATTAAATTTTGAAATTTGAGGTATGTGTGGCTCAATTGCTTGGAATGGGCATTCGGCTATAGTATGAAATGCAAAGAAAATTTGGTGTTGGATGTTTTAAATGATTTAGATAGTTATAAATTAAGTTTGAGGTTTGGTATTTATGTATAGATGGTCTATTTAGATAACTTGGCTTGGAAGTTGAGTAAATTATGTTATGAGAACTTTGTGAATATTCAGCCTAGGGGTATAGTTGTGAAGTATATTAGGTCAAATGTCTATGTATGAGAGTTTTAATAGGAATTTTTTGAATTATGAAAGATGATGTATATATTTAATCATAGGATGGTCTTGGTAACCTTAGAAAAGAATGCATGAAAATTTAATAGGTTGCTCTAATGACCGATATGCTAAAAGCTAATACATAGACTAGTTGATAAATATGTGTTAAAGAAATGTGAACAAATATCTACTTGATTGGTATTCGGCTATGGTTAATTGTATAATTAATTGACCGATTGTGAAGTAGTGAATTTATTTAAATTGTGAGTGCATGAATTGATTTTATTGTGGCTAAAATTGTTTAAATGAAATATTTGTAAAGATGCATAGTGCCCGATATGTTCATGAATGAATGAGTTATGTGGGTTGTTTAAATGAAAGAAATGGATAAGTTAAGGTATAATTGAGTGTTTGAATGTGAATTACAAAGTACATGAATTTGAAAATGAAATGGTGATAGACTTAAATGGAAAAATGATGCGAATGAATTAGCTTTTGAAATGGATATGGTTGCCGTACGTATATGTTTGATTGAGAAGTAAATTTGTTTGATTTAGCTCAAGAGCTTAGAGGACCAAAGTTGGATAGGGGAAAGGAGAAAGTAATCGAATAGCCGTTGTAATTGTTCAACAACATCCGAGGTAAGTTTTAAGTAATCAAACATAAATAACAATTGATTATAATCTGATATATTATGTGAATTAGGTATTCCTTGTAAGGTATGGATTTAGCCGAATGTTAAAGATGAAATGATGGTGTATTGTATCATGCTTATATAGCCTAATGGCAAGTATAACATGTTGGTAAATATGCAATGTGCTTTTATAATCGAATGATATGTTTGAAATGAATGTGAGCGAAATGTTATGCATAAGCTATCGAATGCTAAGTGTGAAAATGAGATGAAAGAAAAGTGTTTGAGATGTATAATTATATATGTTCAAATGATGCTAGTACCTAATTGTTATGATTATGTTATATGGAACTTGGTGAGTTAATATCGGGCTTCGAGCATAGCAGGCTATAATGCCAGTGAGTTAATATCGGGCTTTGAGCCTAGCAGGCGTAATGCCGGTGAATGAGTTCAGACTTAAAGTCTAGCAGGCTTCGTGCCGGTGATGAATTCGGGTTTTAAACCTAGCAGGCTAATTGCTGGTGATTTGATATAAATCTAAGATTTTGAGACTTCGTGATAAAATGACAATTGAAATCTTATAATACCTTAAGTTGGCCAGGTATTTATCTTGTACTTATATGAGCTTGATTGGGATTGAATCCCAAGTATGTAATATGATGTATATGTGAATAAGTATTAAGACTATATGTATATGATCCTGATACATTCGGCCAAAATGTGAAGTTATGTGAAAATATTTGATTTACGTATGTTATATGAATTCAGATTCAAGTGAAGTTAATATGCTAAATATACGTTAAATGTTTGTATATATATATTCGGCCAAATGGCAATATACCTAAGAAATGTCACTTGAGAATTTGATTGATTGATTTATAATTGAATTTAATTGTTTGCATTGCTTAAAACTTACTAAGCTTATGGAAGCTTACTCCATTTGTTATGTTTCTCTATTTTTAGATCGTTGACTCCAGCCACTTGCTCGGGGATCGTCAGCAACTCGTCACACTATCTATCATTTTTGTACTATTATGTTTTGGAATCCGTATGGCATGTATAGAATAGACTTAAGTGAATGATATTTTGAGATGTTGTTGTATATAAGCCATGTGAATATGGTAACTTTTGAATGTCGGTCTAAGTCTGAATTTCAATCTTTGATTTTGTTTGGCTATGCATATAATTGCTAATGAACTTATGTAAATGTGAATGTACAAATGTAGTGTTTTGGATTGGTAACTCTTCATAACCCACTCCGGCGACAGATACGGGTTATAGGGGTGTTACATTTTATTGGTATCAGAGCTACAGTTTAGTCGATTCTAGGACTAACGTAGCGTGTGTGAGTCTAGCTATACATGCCATAAAGTGTTAATACAATAGTGTGATGATTTCTGACAGTTGAAATGTGTTTTTCGTATAGTAATGAATTTCGATCCTGATTGAGCGGTAGCTGACGACGTAGAGAGTAAGCGCCTGCTCCCGCGCTCGGGACAATACCGATGGACACTCAATCGAATGCTAGTAATCAAAATGATGAGGCTAAACAAGCCTTCTATGCTATGATGAACGATTAGTTTACCCAATATGTTCGAACTAATCCGGCTGTTTCACATCCCCCACCCCCGACTAATGCAATGCCTGCACCTGTGGTACCTCCTGTAGTTGACCCGTTGAGGTTGAGCAAGCCCCCGGTTGATAGAATTCGAAAGCACGGGGCTACTGAGTTCAATGCTACTGACAATGATGATGCCGAGCAAGCTGAGTTTTGGCTCGATAGTACCATTCGTGTGTTTGATGAATTATCGTGCACACTTGATGGGTGCTTAAAATGTGCTATATCTCTGTTACGTGATTCTTCCTACTATTGGTGGAATACCTTGATTTCAGTTGTGCTGAGAGAACGGGTTACTTGGGAATTCTTTCAAACCGAGTTCCGCAAGAAATATATCAGTCAAAGATTCATCGATCAGAAACGGAAGAAATTTCTCGAGCTCAAACAGGGCTCTATGATAGTTACCGATTACGAGAAAAAGTTTGTCAAACTTAGTAGATGCTCGGGAATGTGTTTCGTCTGAGGCTATCATGTGTAAACGCTTCGAGGACGGGTTGAATGAAGACATCAAACTGTTGGTGGGTAGTCTGGAAATCAAAGAGTTTGTAGTGCTTGTCGAGCGAGCTTGTAAAGACGAAGAGCTCGGTAAAGAGAAAAGAAAAGCTGATGATGGAGCTAGAGAGTTCCGTAAAAGATCTTCAGGAAAATCCTTTCATCAGTCATCGAAGAAATTTAGAGATGACTCAGCCCAATCTAAGAATACTTCGGGTTTTTCCAGACGGGACCGTGATCGACCTCCTGTAAGTACATGAGCCACCTTTGTTGCCAGTGTTGGCAATGATCGTCAGGACAGATCTAAGTGCAAGCATTGTGGCAAATGACATTCAGAAAACTGTAGATTTCGTGTCCGCTCCTGTTTCAACTGTGGATCAACTGATCATTTTATTCGAGACTGTCCAAAATTAGCTGAACAGAATACTAATCCGAGTGGGAGACCTAGTAACGCTGCAACACAAGGTAGACCACCTAGACATGCGGGTAATGCTAGTTGAAATCAGAGAGGGACCAAAGATACTGCTGTACGTTCTGAGGCTCGTGCTCCTGCCAGAGCCTATGCTATACGAGTGCTCGAGGATGCTTCTTCACCAGATGTTATTACCGGTACTTTTACTCTTTTTGATACTGATGTTATTTCTTTGACCGACCCTGGTTCTACTCATTTATATGTATGTGAAACTTTGGCATCCAGTAAGACTTTACCTGTTGAGTCTACTGAGTTTGTGATTCGAGTGTCAAATCCTTTGGGCCGTTATGTGCTAGTTGATAAAGTGTGTAAGAAATGTCCCCTGATGATCTGAGATTCTTGCTCTCCGGCTGATCTAATGCTATTACCGTTTGACGAGTTTGATATCATTCTCGATATAGATTGGTTAACTATGCATGATGCGGTAGTGAATTGCAAGCGAAAGACACTTGACTTGAGATGTTCGAATGATAAGATAATCTGAGTTGAGTCTACCGATTTAAATGGATTACCGGCAGTAATATCTTCGATGTTAGCTTAGAAATATGTGAAAAAAGGTGTGAAGCTTATCTTGCGTATGTACTGGATAGTAAAGAGTCAGAAAAGAAACTTGAGACAGTGCCAGTGGTTTGTGAGTTTCCGGATGTATTCCCTGAGGAATTACCTGGATTACTACCTGTTCGAGAGGTAGAGTTTGGTATTGAACTAGTACCAGGGACTACACCTATTTCGATAGCTCTGTATCGTATGGCACTAACCGAACTAAAAGAATTGAAATCTCAATTGTAAGAGTTAACATATAGAGGTTTTGCTCGACCGAGTTTTTCTCCCTGGCGTGCATCAGTGCTGTTTGTGAAAAATAAAGACGGAACCATGAGAATGTGCATTGATTATCGTCAACTTAATAAGGTAACGATAAAGAATAAATATCCGTTGCCGCGAATAGATGATTTGTTTGATCAACTGAAAGGAGCCTCAGTATTTTCGAAGATAGACTTGAGATTGGGTTATTATCAGTTGCGAGTTAGAGACTCTGACGTGCCTAACTGCTTTCAGAACGAGATACGAACATTATGAGTTCCTAGTGATGTCGTTTCGGCTCACTAATTCCCCTGCAATTTTCATGGATTTAATGAATCAGATTTTCAGAAAGTATTTGGATCGATTTGTAGTCGTGTTTATAGATGACATTTTGATCTATTCACGCGATGAAACTAAACATGCCGAGCACTTGAAGTTAGTATTACAGATTTTGCAAGACAAGCAATTATATGTGAAGTTCAGTAAATGTGAATTCTGGTTGAGAGAAGTCAGCTTTTTGGGGCATGTTCTATCCGCATCGGGTATCCGAGTTGATTCAAGTAAAATTTCAGCTATACTCGATTGGAAGCCTCCGAGAAATGTTTCGGAAGTTCAGAGCTTTTTGGGACTTGCCGGGTATTACAGATGATTTGTAAAAGGCTTTTCGATGATAGCAACACTGATGACAAAGTTGCTTCAGAAAGACATCAAATTTGAGTGGTCAGAAAAGTGCCAGAAAAGTTTTGATCAATTGAAAAATCTTTTGACCGAAGCTCCAATGTTAGTTCAGCCAGAATCCAGTAAAGAATTTGTGATCTACAGTGATGCGTCTCTTAATGGTTTGGGCTGTGTGTTGGTGCAAGAGGATAGAGTTGTAGCGTATGCTTCGAGACAATTGAAGCCACATGAGAAAAACTATCCGACTCATGATCTAGAGTGTTAGCTGCTATCGTTTTCCCTTTGAAAATTTGGCGCCACTACTTGTTCGGGGAAAAATGCCATGTGTATTCCGATCACAAAAGTCTCAAGTACTTGATGACTCAGAGAGATTTGAATTTGAGACAAAGACGTTGGCTAGAATTATTGAAAGATTACGAGCTTGTCATTGATTACCATCCGGGAAAGGCTAACATGGTTGCTGATGCTTTAAGCCATAAATCACTGTTTGTTTTGCGAGCAATGAATGTGCACCTGTCTGTGTCCGCTGATGATGTGTTAGTAGCAGAGTTAAAAGCAAAACCGTTATTGATGCAACAAATCCGTGAAGCTCAAAAAGTTGATGATGAATTACTTGCAAAACAAGCACTATGTGTTTCGAAAGAGAATTCAGAGTTCTTGATTGATAGCAATGATTGTTTGAGGTTCAGAAATCGATTATGTGTTCCGAGAAATTCAGAGCTTATTCTAATGATTTTGAAAGAGGCTCATAGCAACCGAATGTCAGTTCACCTAGGTAGTATGAAAATGTATAATGATCTGAAACGTCAGTATTGGTGGCACGGTATGAAACGAGACATTTCTAAATTTGTTTCGAAGTGTTTGATATGTCAACAAGTAAAAGCGGAACATCAAGTGCCTTCGGGATTACTTCAGCCGATCATGATACCCGAGTGGAAGTGGGATTGGGTCACGATGGATTTTGTGTCTGGGTTGCCATTGTCTTCGAGCAAGAAAGATGCGATCTGGGTTGTTGTTGATAGATTGAAAATTTTGGCTCATTTTATTCCCATACGTACGGATTATTCACTTGATAAGTTAGCCTAACTGTATGTTTCTCAGATTGTAAGGTTACACGGGGTACCTACTTCTATTGTGTCAGATAGATATTCGAGATTCACATCGCAATTTTGGAAGAAATTGCAAGAAGCATTGGGTACTAAGTTGCATTTTAGCACCGCTTTTCATCCCCAGACCAATGGTCAATCTGAGCGAATTATTCAGATACTCGAGGATATGTTGAGATGTTGCATCCTTGAGTTTAGTGCTTCGTGGGAAAAGTTCCTACCTTTGATTGAATTCACATACAACAATAGTTTTCAATCGAGCATCAAGATGGCACCTTACGAGGCTTTGTACAGTCGTAAATGTCGCACACCGTTGTTTTGGACCGAGCTCTGTGAAAGTAAAATTTACGGAGTTGATTTGATTAAAGAAGCTGAACAGAAAGTTAAAGTGATTCGCGAAAGTTTGAAAGCAGTGTCAGACCGTCAGAAATCGTGTGCGGATTTGAAACGTAAAAATATTGAATATCAGGTTGGAGATAAAGTGTTTTTAAAAGTATCACCGTGGAAAAAGGTACTCAGATTTGGTCGTAAGGGCAAGTTGAGCCCAAGGTTTATCGGACCGTATGAAGTTTCGGAACGAATTGGGCCAATAGCATACAGATTGATTTTGCCCCCTGAACTTGAAAAGATTCATAATTTTTTTCATGTTTCAATGCTTCGGCGATATAGATCAGATCCCTCACATGTGATTAACCCGTAGGAAGTGGAAATCCAATCTGACTTGAGTTACGAAGAGGAACCGATTTGTATTGTGGCCCACGAGGTGAAAGAACTACGGAAAAAGAAAATTTCGTTAGCAAAAGTACTGTAGGTCAAACACGGGGTTGAAGAAGCCACTTGGGAGCTAGAAGACTCCATGAAAGAATAATACCCTAATTTATTCGCTGGTAAGATTTTCGGGGACGAAAATTCCTAAGGGGGGAGAGTTGTGACAGCCCTAATTTGACCCTAGTCGAAAAGTAGTTTTGGGACCACAAAACCGAGTCACAAAATTATTTAAATTCTCTTTTCTATGTTTATTATATGTGAAGTTTCATGTGTGAAAGTATCGTGTCTTAATTTTGTCATTTGAATGTGGAATTAGCTAAAAAGGACTTGTTTGAGAAACTTTGAAAATGTGGTAGGTGAATGTCCAAGTGATTAATTTTGTAAATTACTAAAGTAGAGGATTTGCATGTCTATTTTACTACTTTATTTAAGTGTACGGTAGTGGGGTTGGTTTAATGCATCATATGCTTTATTTAATAATAAATTATAAACTTAAATTATGGTATAAAATAATATATGTTATTTTATAACATAAAATGAGGTGATAAAAACAAAGTTGAGCTTTATTTTTATCACTTAGCCGAAACTAAAGAAAACAAAAAGAAGAAGAGAAGCTCTTAAATATTCGGTCATTTGAGGAGATAAATTCAAGGTAAGTTCATGGTAGTTTGGTTGAAAATTCATGTTTTTGAGTTCCTCTCTTGGTTCTACTTTAAACCCATGAATTAATTTGTTAAATGTTGGTTAATTGTGCATTCAGTCATGATAGGAAATTGCAAAAATTTTTATTTGATGATAGAAATTGATGAATGAAAGTTTGATGGACTATAATGTTAAAATCCATGTGATTGTAAGTTTATAAGTTTGAATTTTGAAATTTGAACTATCTGTGGTTGTATTCTTTGAGAGAAAGTAATACAATTGAGAGAATTTATTCAAATACTTCTCGTGCATAAATTTTTGTGTTTTTGTGTTCTTTTGTGCTTTCTTTTGGCAGTATTGCTTCCACTATATAAATTGGTGCCTTGTAGGATTTCTTTGTAAATCCTCAGTTTGTGGTGGTTAGGCTGACTTGCGCGAGTTTGGAATGAACGGATCATCTAAAGCTGCACAAAACATAAGACGAAAGTTCTAGCCCTATGACAAAAGTGCCTGTAACACCCTTAACCCGTATCCGTCACTGGAACAAGGTTACAGAGTATTACCAAAACTTACAGAATATTTACGGATAATTCATATCATTTACTATTCAATTCCCGAGATTATTCATATCGTCCCTTAAATGGACCCTCGAGGCCCAATATGAGTATTAGAATCGAGTTGGGACTAAATCGAAAACTCATAGAATTTTTTACAAAATTTCTAAAATTTTCCCAGATGTAGGGCACACACGCCCGTATGGTCCAGGGGCACGCCCGTCCGACCCTAAGACACGCCCGTGTTGCAGGCCATTTTAGATCCCGTGTAACTCTCTGACTTGTACCACACAGCCAGCTACATGCCCGTGTGAGTAGGCCGTGTGTTCAATTTAATTTTCAAAAAATTAGGTGTAGGGTTCACACGGCCAAGACACACGTCCGTGTTCTAGGCCGTGTAACACACACGGATGAGACATACGCCCGTGTCTCTGCCCTTGTGCTCAATTATGAGCATTCTATTTCTCAATTTTAAGATGCAGGGAACACACGGCCTAATCACATGCCCATGTTCCAGGTCGTGTGTCACACAAGGGCAAGAAACATGCCCGTGTGTCCACCCGTGTGGACAAAATAAAGCCATTTTCCTAGCTTTATTTCTCACTCAAATTTGCCAATAACCTACACCAAAACTTACAAGTATATGCCAGTCAATTCAAACATTAAATCCAAGCCAATTTTAACATCTAATATGATATTTTATCATATGCAATCATAATTATAATCTTACCCTTGTTTAACATATATATTAAACATAACTTGAACAACCATATTTAGTATAATTAACACATAGGTTTTTGTCACATTATATCCTTATAAATATACCAAAACATAACATTACTAGCCATTCCAATGGTTAGTTTACAAACCACACATATATGCCAACAATGGCCAAGTTACCTATACATACCATTATACCAAAATGAGGTTACTATTTATACCAAAACAAGCTAGTAGATAGTGTGATGATGCTCCAACCGATCTCCAACCTTAGCAAGCTTCCGAGCACTATAAATCAAAAAAAATAAAACCTAGTAAGCATTATATGCTTAGTAAGTTCGTATAACAGGAATTGAAACTTACTAACCACATTTAACAACACTAAGCATACAAATAACATGCTTTCAGCATTTTGAAAAATTTACATACATACATATACTTAATCAAGCAAGTTAGTCATATAATATATATAAATTTTAATTAAACATAGATGAGCTCATCGCATAAGTCTTCATAAAATAACTCAAAAACCTTCAAGGCATGTTTCTATTTATCTCATCATTTTCTCATGTCAATAGTGTTATCAGTTGAAATATTGAAATAATGAGGGATACTTAAATAGTACACTCAAGGTGTACATATCTATAAACAGTCAATTCTTATTCAGGGAGCATACTCTCGAGCCACATGTTAGAATGCTCAAAAGAGCCATGTAATCATGTAACAGACACTTATCCAAGCTAGTCAGGAAACTCATAAAAGTTTTTACTAAGGAAGCTCATAGAGCTTTTCGATATCTCCGAAAAGATAATATCAGTGAGCTTTGAATAAGGTAATAGAGAGTTCCAGTGAGCTTATCACGACGCTCATGAAGAGCTGCATTTGTGTCCGCATTATATGTAGGATCACAACCAATCGTATATGTAACAGCCCAATTTCGGTGAAATCGAACAGTGGTTTGGGGACCACAAATCCGCGTCGAAAATAAAACTTATTTTTATATTATTATATGGACCGTATTATGATAGAAATTTTATGTGAAAATTTTGAAATGAAAATGTTATCGACTATATGCTTAATTACGAGAAGGACCAAATCACATAAAATGTAAAAGTTGGATTCTAGTAGCTAGAAGGATCAAATAGCTATGGAATTTAAAACTTGATGTCCTTATATGGTAATTAGACCATTAATAAAAGTATGTAGATATTTTGAGATGACTCATCCATGGAAAATTTAAAAAAAGGCTAGGGACTAAATTGGAATTCAACTAAATTAATTAATTAAAAGATGATAAAAAGAAATATCATCTTATTTTTCTCATCTTCTTCCCCAAAAATACATGGAAACCCTAGGAGAGAGAGAGAAGAAACTTTCATGGCCAAATTGGGTAAGTTTCCTTGGCCCATTTTTAGTAATTTTGATATTTTTGAAATCGGGATAGCTTAATCTATCTATTTGAGGGATCAATTTGTAAAGTTATCAAAGTATGGAAAATGGGTTATGCATGTATATGCTGGAAATTAGAAATTTATGGTAGAAAATGAAAGGTTGTTGATAGATAAACAACTTTTACAAAGTGATTTTTGATGAAAACATGATTTAGGGACTAAAATGTAAACTTGTAAAATTTGATGAAAAATTCTAAAATTTTGTGAATTCATGTGCTAGAAAATTTGTAATGGGATTTTGGTTAGGTTTGGAATAGGGAGTAAATTGCACAAGTTTCATTTTCGAGCCTAGGGACAAAATTAAAATTTATGAAAAAGTTAGGGGTAAAATTGTAATTTTACCTAAGACGTAAATTGAGCCCAAATAAATATGAAATGTGGTAAATTGATGTTAAATTTACTCATATAGATCCGGATAGACCGAATTCAGAGTTAGAATGAGGAAAATGTCGGATAAGTAGATGCTTGTACACGAACACTTGTCGAGGTAAGTTCGTGTAACTAAATTATATTTATTTACATACTTGTTTTGATTTTGATTATGTAAATTGTATGAATTTCATATATATGTGAAATGATTACATATCCGATCAAGCCCGATAAATGAAAATGTTCAAATTAAATGATAATTGTCGACAGATAATAGAGGATAAACGATGAAAATGTTACCTTTATGCTTGGAATGTGATCATTTGAATTATATGGATGTTATAGATGTATGAAATAATTACATACCGAAAAATGCTTGAAAATGTTAAAATTCCGTTTTAATAAATGAAAATCGATGGATAAATGTAATTGCCTAAATGAATGAGGTCCTACATTAGTTGCAACATGGATTTAGCTCGGACGAGTAATCCTAACGACTTCATTATAAAATAAATTTAGCCCGGACGTGTAATCCTAATATAAGTCCTTTCGAGCGTATGTTATGGATTGTATTTAGCCCGGACGGGTAATCCAGATCAAACTCTCTAGAGCATATGTCATAAAAAGGATTTAGCCTGGACTGGTAATCATTTTGTATACATTTGTGGCTCGAGAGTGTACTCTCTGAAATTGTACCTTATTGGTACTATTGGAAATTTATTGACGGATTCTAATCTGTACACTTTGGTTGTACTATCTATGTATCCATCAATATTCTGAAAAAATTCAACGGGTAAAAATCTTGACATGAAAGGTCAAAAATGAGAAATGAGTTATTAGATGTAGTTGTCTAAAATCCATGAAAATGAGGATACATGACAATTGAAATATGAGAACATGTGATGATTATATTTGAATATGGAATTCATTAGATGAAAATATTCATGCTTGGTTATAGACTTATACACTTTGAGTGTACCACTACTCATGTGACATTAGTATTACGAGTTTTATGAGTAAAGTCTTGATATGAAATAATCTGAACTCGAGATGAGTTATACGAAAATATACTTGAGCTATAATTATGTGATTTATACATGTTGTGGAAAGCATATGTGCATGGAAACTTGATTGTTGTTCAGCTCATACATTTTTTTGATGTTATTATGGAATATATGTCTAACAAGGGCAATGAGGATATGTGTAGGGCTTAAGGTCAAATTGAGTGATTATGCCTTACAAAGTTACCTTAAAATAAATTGAATGGTAAGTTAAGTACCATGTTATACGAACTTACTAAGCATTTTATGCTTACTCCATTTTATTTCCCCGGTTTTAGAATAAATCGAAAGCTCATTGGGTTGGAAGCTTGGCGGAAATCACTCACACTATCCATCGGCTCATGTCAATACAATATGGTAAATCAATTATGGTCGTAATGGCATGTATAAGACATATTGGCCATATTGGCATGTAATTGTAAATGATGCTTGTAATCTAGCCATTGGATAGTTTGTTCAAATATCCTTGAAATGTCAAACTATGGTAGCTACATCTATGTTAAGTAGTTGATCAAATCATGTTTAATACATGGATTGAACTAAGGTAAGATTGTAGACGTGTATGCATGAAATGGTATGTCATGATGAACGATGGAATTTGCTTGATTTGAATGCTTGAAATGGTTGGTATTTGAATGAGTGATTCAAGTGCAAGTCATGGGTGTGATTTTGAGTGAGAAATGAAGCTAGGAATGGCTTTATTTTGTCCACATGGGCAGACACACGGGCGTGTTTCTAGTCCGTGTGTGACATACGGCCGGGAACATGGGCATGTAGTTAGGCCATGTGTCCCCTGCACCTTAATTTCGAGAAAACAGAATGCTCATAATTGAGCACATGGGTAGAGACACTAGCGTGTGTCTCAGCCATGTGTGTCACATGGCCTAGAACACGGGCGTGTGTCTTGGCCGTGTGAAACCTGTAATTAATTTCAAATTGAATTAATTAACCACATGGCCTAGTACACGGGCATGTGACACAGCCGTGTGCACAAGTCAGAGAGTTACACGAGGTTGAACACGGCCTCTAGCAAGGGTGTGTCCCAAGGTCACAAGGGCGTATCCCTTGGAACACGCGGGCGTGTGAGCCCTGCACATTGGGAAAATTTTGAAAAGTCGTAAAAAAATTCTTAAAGTTCTCGATTAAGTCCCGACTCGATTCTAATCCTCGTATTGGGCCTCGAGGGCCCAATCAAGGGACATTATGAATGATCTCGATAAATGAATAGTAATTTACATAAATTATTTGTAAATATTTCTCAATGTTCTGGTAATGCTCCGCAACGCTATACCAACGACAGATACGGGTTAAGCATATTACATTTAGTGGTATCAGAGTTATGATTTAGTCAGTTCTCAAACTGAACGTAGCATATGCGGAGTCTAGAAATACATGCCATTATATAACCTATGATAGTGTGATATCTCCCGACTCTGATAAAAATTGTTTTGCAAATAGACAGAGATGCTTTCCAACTGAGCTAATTCCGATAATGCTAAAAGTGATACTCGCAATGTTCGAGTAAAAATGTTATGTATGATAAAAAGGGGACCTTTAAAGGTATGAAATAAATGTTTTATAATAGGCATGTTAATGATAAATGTTAAATGATATGTGTGTATTTATGAAAGTTGAATTTTGAGGCTTACGATCTCTACCCCCTTACCAGTATGGTGCTACATAATGAAATTCGCAAGATTTACATGGATTAAGCTCATGAATGTGGAACTAAAGATTTCAAAGGCTAAATGATTAACAATGTAGTCAAACTGAGAATTAGTTAATAAGTAAAGACGGTATTAAAAGAGTTATCAAATTTTTCTGAAGATTATTCTGATTATTTGATATCATTGTTAAGGAAGAAGTTATTCATGAGTAAACGACTTATCCAGATATGATATTTACAGAACGGATTAGCCGAAATTTTTTTGAATTGACTCTTTCAATGAATTAAATAATGTAAGATTATTGATGACTTTATTAGTCAGTGGAATAGCAATGAAATTGCAAAGATATGTGAATACAACAGTTATAATTGAGTATATTACAACAATATCTCTTCGGTACTCTATAAGTTCTGTTATTCTTAGATGCATATGAAATTGTTCATGTTCAGACACAATATTTGTCATATTGAAAGGCTAGTAAATTATGATAGATGGAATTACTGAAAGTCTGGTTGACTCATGAGCGGATAGCTCTATTATACTCAGGTTTTCTAATTTATCATGATTGATATACGATTTGATGATAAGGTTCATATGATATCATTTTCTACTTCTACTGATTGAAGCCCTGAGTTGCGAATATGCAAGTTATATTGTCTTTATCACAGTTCTTTCTACTGAGTATGTGTGATATTACTCTTCTGAATTTTCTCTGTGATATCATTTATCTCTTTATTATGTAATCATGGGTTATCTGTGAAAGATATTCTTTGATCGGAGGTAATTACATTTGTTACCGTTATAAATATCGACTTGATCATAAGGTATGGTGATAGAGATCACAGATCATAGGAACTGTGTTAATGCATTGGTTATTATTGGGGCCACTTTCGATTTTCCCTCTTTTAAATTGAGGTACACTATTGATGTTGAAGTGTTGCTTTATCTATACAGCTGGAATGTCAATCATATTATTGCACAATGGTTTAAAATCTATTTGATGGTTGTGGCTTTGGAAAAACTCAAAGCTTCAATGTTAATAATTGAAATAGCTACATTGATGACCCAGTCATTACAGAAAAGAGGTAAGATTTGAATGGACTGACAAATGTTAGTAATGTTTTGACCAGTTGAAAACTCTGTTAACCAAAGCATTAATTCTGGTTCAGCCTGAATTGGGTAAAGGAATTCGTTATTACAGTACTGCACTATTAAATAGGATTAGACTATGCTTCGATGCAGTAAGGCAAGGTAATATCATGCACTTTCAAACAGTTAAAAAAAACCACATGGAAAGAATTACTTGATACATGATCTAGAATTTGTCAACTATTGTTTTTTATATTGAAATTTGACAACATTAATTTCAACATTATTTGTTTGGTGAAAAATGTAGCACCCCAAACCCGGTCCAGAAGTTATGGCCGGATCCGGCATGCCACATAAAAAACGTTAAAAAAAAATCCATTCTAAGTCCAGAAAATCGTACTTAATGTTCAAAAGATTAATTCATTAAGGGTTAAAGTGAATGGAAGTCATGCACCGGTAGGAAACCGGAAAAGAGGTGGTGAGTCCATCGGATTGCTTAAGTACCAAGCTCCCTTCGGATCCAATCCTAGACATGCATACTGCCATTGCCACACCTTAACGTCATGGATATTTCTAGGAAACCGATTTGATTAAGTCATTTTTAGGAAAAGTGATTAATTTTGGAAAATACTTTCATTGGAAGCTTTGCTTGTTGTCGTGTTATTTTGAAATCAACTGTTGTTTTTGAAAACGCGCCTAAAGCTATCCAGTTTCAACAGTTAAAATAAGTAATACCTATCTTAGTAATACATATTAAAACCATCAAAAATAAATAAGCGGCCTTATTACATTTAAAAGCCCAAAACCTCAAACGTAATTAAAAGGATGTCCAGTTCACGGAAGAAAATCAAACTTTCGAGCGGGTGGCCACTCCGAATTCCCTCACACTCCAAGCCCACTATGGTTGGGGATTTCTGCGTGGATGAAAATAAAAGGGGTGAGTTTGGGGAAACTCGGTGTGTAAGGAAAACCCATTCAAGCCCAAGTCGACAAGCCTATTGGGCCTAAGCCCATTCAGTAATAATGGTCTTGGGCGAGCCCTTTTCAGATTACAATAAACGGGCCTTAGCCCCTTATTCAGATAATGATGATGGCCCATAGGCCCATTTCAAAATACATGCAACATCAATAACATGTGCAAGCCCATTTGGGTAATAGTGGTACTGGGCGAGCCCTTTTCAGATTATAATAACCGGGCCTTAGCCCTTATTCAGATAATGATATGGCCCATAGGCCCATTTCAAAATACATGCAACATCAATAACATATGCAAGCCCATTTGGGTAATAAAGTGATATCGGGCCAAAGCCCTTTTCAGATTATAATAAACGGGCCTTAGCCCTTATTCAGATAACAATGATGGCCCATAGGCCCATTTCAAAATACATGCAACATCAAGAAACATATGCAAGCCCATTTGGGAGACTACTCAACCCACCAACCACTACACTCCACCCGTACCAGCCATACACTCTATGTGGGGAATAGCTCAACCCACCCAAATTTAACACTCCACATTTTGCACCTTGTCATATGATAAATTGAGGCAAAGCCTCCAAGACGTGGACAAGCCACTTTCAGTACTTCCTCCGTCAATATCCCAAATCCATGCATCGATAATAACAACATGGCATGCAAGAAATAACAACGATCAAACATGCATTTAGGTCAATTTAACCCTAGGGGTATTTTGGTAATTTATCTACTAGGGTAAAACGTAAATTTTCCACTTTTAAAGGTATTTCAGTAATTTATCTATTTTAGGGTTTTTCATGCATATTCCTACTTTTCACGTACTAATGTAATCACGTCATCGAGGGTTCTTACCGAATTGGGCCTGTTGGCCCATCATTCCAATTTTGGCCCATTAAGCCCAAAAATATTGAGGGCATAGAAATCATGCACTTTGCAGTCAAACATTGCAGCTTACCAAAAACATTAATCGATTTACCTCACGAGCATTCGCTTTTCTCGCAAATCTACAAAATACCGCTTTTCGGCATTTCGACTTTTCGGCTTTTGCCGATCTAGACTAAGAAAGAGGTGTTAGTTACACACTTTTGCGACGATATCTTGTGACGAGATCCACACACGAACCGCCTACAATTGGATTACTAACACGTTAATCTAACTATTCACATACAAACTACGTATTAACCCCTTACAATATTCGGCCAACCACACCTACAGATCATAGTAAGCTTATAAGAAATCAATAAGCAACTCATTAACAAATTTTTGTCAATGTTTACCACATAATCATAATTTCACTGCAAGCTGTCTTCCTGAGCAACAGTCACTAAATTATTTATAACTGGAGCTACGAAACTCCAAATCAAGTTCCGTTAATTTTCCTGAAAATAGACTCATATATCTTCTATCCATAAAATTTTCAGAATTTTGGTTTATCCAATCAATACCAGATTTTTCTCAAAGTTTCCCATGTTTCACTGTTTGACTAATCTGACCACTCTTCATTACGAATCAAATTTCTCATTGTACAGAATTCAAAATATGTTCTTGTTTATTTCATTAGAAACTAGACTCAATAAGCTTTAATTACATAATTTATTCAGCTTCTAATTCATCTCCCACAATTTATGGTGATTTTCCAAAGTCAAGTTACTGCTGCTGTCCCAAGCAGATTTATTACCAAATCACTCTTTCACACCTAACTTGCATGCATGTTATTTAAACATGTATATCACCAATCAATCATCACATATCTATGATTTTACTTAAGTATAATCTCCATTTCATCATTTTAAAGCACAACATGTTAGCCGATTTTTCCCTTTAGCATCTAAGGCACATGCATGTTCATTTGTTTGGCTCAACTTCACCTATCTTCCATTTTTCATCAAAAGAACATAAAACAACAACCATTTCCTTCATTTTAATTCATGACTAAATGCTCACAACACAACTAAAAATCAAAATATACTTCAAGAGTTAAGGTAGAATCAAGAAGAACTCATGAACCTCAAAATAGAAGCAAGGTACCAAGAACTTACCTTCAATTTTCCTCCTCCTAATGACCGAATACTCAAGAGCTTTCTCCTCTCCTTTCTCTTCTCTAACTTTCAGCTATGATGAACAAAGATGGACAAAACTTTGTTCTTTTCACCCCTTTTTCTTTTAATAAAACTTCATATTTCATCCATTTAATTCTTTAATACAAAATACATGATATTCTTATCATGAAACATTTACCTAACCCATTATTATGAAACATTTACCTAACCCATTATCATTGAACATTTACCTAACCTATTATCATGAAACATTTACCTAACCCATTATCAATTTGTATCAATTTGTACCATAAATTATGGATATCAAGTGTACATTTTGTCTACAATAACATGATGGCTAGCCACTTCATGTAAAATGGGAGGTTTGTCATGCAAATCCTCTTATTTTGCACTCTTATTTATTTGGCCACTTCAATTTAGCCTATAGCATTTTCAAACATTTTCGCATAGGTCCTATTTCATAATTTCACCCCCTTTTTCTTATGGAACAAAAATTAACTAAAATTGTCGGGTTCTATCTTAAGCTTAGGCTTTCTAGAGGCCCACTAACATAATTAAACCTATGCCAACATTCACAAGATTCCCGAAAATTGGGGCGTTACAACTCTACCCTCCTTAAAGAAATTTCGTCCTCGAAATTTACCTAATCCAAACAGATGAGGGTATTGTTTGTTGCAACGTCTCTTCCGCTCTCAAACTCGAAGTTTCCCTTCCTTAACTTGTTGAAAACGAGTGACCAAAGACTCATCGTTCAACTATTTTCCTTAATCTGATCCACCCAGTGTTGGCCTCACTTGCAACTCACCAACAGACGTCCATCATCATATGAGACTCGACGAGCAAACATTGCTCTCGGATCGACATCTGACTCTCGACTTAGAGCATCGGCTACCACAGTAGCCTTGCTTGGGTGATACTCGATCGAACAGTCATAATCCTTAAGCAACTCAATCCATCTCCTTTGCCTAAGGTTCAGCTCCTTCTGAGTCAACAAATACTTAAGACTCTTATGGTCAGTGTATATAATACACCTTTCTCTGTACAAGTAATGTCTCCAAATCTTAAGTGCAAATATCACTGCTGCCAACTCTAAATCATGAGTCAAATAGTTTCCCTCATGAGGTTTAAGCTATCGTGATGCATATGCAACCACCTTACCCTCTTGCATTAACACGCAGCCCAAACCCACGTGTGATGCGTCACTGTACACAGTAAAATCATTCCCAGACTCCGGCTAAATTAACACAAGTGCTTCAGTCAGAACTTTCTTCAACTTCTCAAAAGCTTCTTGCTGCTTCTTAGTCCATGCAAACGGTACTCCTTTCCTTATGAGTTTTTTTTTCAGAGGTGCTGCCATCACAGAAAAACCTTTCACAAACCTTCTGTAGTATCATGCCAGTCCTAGAAAACTCCGTATTTCTGACACTGACCTAGGCGGCTTCCACTCCAAAATCGCTTCAATTTTCCGAGGGTCCACCTTAATCCCCTCAGCAGAGACCACATGTCCTAAGAAGGTTACCTCCCTCAACCAAAATTCACACTTGCTGAACTTCGCAAAGAGTTCCTTCTCCCTTAATACTTATAGCACTATACGGAGATGCTCATCATGTTTCGTTTCAGTTTTAGAATATACCAGGATATCGTCAATAAAGGCGACTACGAACCGATCTAAAATGGTTGGAACACACGATTCATCGATCCATAAACGCCAGTAGGGCGTTCATTAGTCCAAATGGCATAACCGAAACTCGTAATGACCATATCGAGTCCTGAATGTCATCTTTTGGATATCTGCCTCATTGACCCTTAACTGATGATATCCAGATCGAAGGTTGATCTTGGAAAATACAGAAGCTCATCTAAGCTAGTCGAATAGATCGTCAATCCTTGGCAGTGGATACTTATTCTTAATCGTCAGTTTGTTCAACTAGAGATAATCAATGCACATCCGCATCGTACCATCCTTCTTTTTCACGAATAGCACCGGTGCTCCCCATGGAGACACGCTTGGCCTAATAAAGTCCCTATCCAACAACTCTTGAATTTGAGCCTTTAACTCCACTAACTCCTTCGATGCCATCCTATACGATGCGATGGACACGCAATCGCTTATTCGTGCAACAAATCTATTTCAAACTCAACTTCTGGTTCGGAGGCAATCACGAAGCTCCTCCTAAAAACATCTTAGAACTCTTTTACGGTCCTAACCTTATTCACCGTCAGCCCTCCTCTTCTAACCGACTTACAAATGCCAAATAGACCTCACAACCTTTCGAATCCACTTTTCGGCTCTTAATGCGACACCACATTGGACAAATAATCCCTTCGCTCACCTATCACCATAACCTCCTCATCCTTTGTGGTCCTTAACACTATTCGCTTAGCAAGACAATCCGAGTCGCTTTATGCTTAACAAGCCACCCATTCCCAAAATGAGATCAAACTTTCCGAACAGTAACCCCATCGATCTCCGGGAAAATCTTACCTTGAGTTTCTAAGGGTACATCCCTATACGCTTTGTCTACCCTAACCGAATGTGACCTAAAGGACTTAGTACAGATACCCCACTCACAATCTCCTCAGAGCAGTCCAAGTTGTCCATAATCCGTTCTGTGGCCTCCAACCAATATTCCGCCACATTCGGGGCTATACCAGACACGCCCCTAACGATCTCCGCTCCGTTAGCTCGAGTAATTCAGAAATCGATCCTCGAATTTCGTTGCCCGAACTTGTCCCGGTAACCCTTTCCAGAACACGAAGCATTGCCTGTGACAGGGAATTATCCTCGGCACCGCGGTCATGAGACTCTACCTTTGTTGCCGGTGGTACTGGTGCATCTACCACCAGCATATGTCCCAAAAACGAAGATACCGCTCGAGTCCTTCCTCGGCCACGTCCACGGCCTCTTCCACGAGTAGCTCTTGTACTCATATCGTATTATCTTGATTATGAATTTTTATGCATCAATTAATATTCTAGTGTTTATTACAGATGTTTTATGAATCGATATGAGTTCGAGTTTGTTTTTGCGAATCAAGTCTAGCTACGATTTCAGTCTCTTATCGATTTTCCTATGGTTTCGCTTTCATCCTATCTAGAGTATCTTAGTAGGATTTCAGATGCATGATAAGTCAGAAAAATATTCAGAAGAGTTCAGAGTAATACTTACAGACTTGAGCCGGAGATTCAGAATGCCACCTTCTAAAGATCTAAATTTTGAAAATCGCGTTTTTCGCAATCTTTATAATTTTTTTTTTTGAAAATCTTTGTTTTTATAAACCCATTCCACAGCCGAGTTGTTGTAACCTAGGCTCTGATACCACTAAATGTAGCACCCCAAACCCGGTCCAGAAGTTATGGCCGGATCCGGCATGCCACATCAAAAACGTTAAAAAAAAATCCATTCTAAGTCCAGAAAATCGTACTTAATGTTCAAAAGATTAATTCATTAAGGGTTAAAGTGAATGGAAGTCATGCACCGTAGGAAACCGGAAAAGAGGTGGTGAGTCCATCGGACTGCTTAAGTACCAAGCTCCCTTCGGATCCAATCCTAGACATGCATACTGCCATTGCCACACCTTAACGTCATGGATATTTCTAGGAAACCGATTTGATTAAGTCATTTTTAGGAAAAGTGATTAATTTTGGAAAATACTTTCATTGCGGAAGCTTTGCTTGTTGTCGTGTTATTTTGAAATCAACTGTTGTTTTTGAAAACCGCGCCTAAAGCTATCCAGTTTCAACAGTTAAAATAAGTAATACCTATCTTAGTAATACATATTAAAACCATCAAAAATAAATAAGCGGCCTTATTACATTTAAAAGCCCAAAACCTCAAACGTAATTAAAAGGATGTCCAGTTCACCAGAAGAAAATCAAACTTTCAGAGCGGGTGGCCACTCGAATTCCCTCACGACTCCAAGCCCACTATGGTTGGGGATTTCTGCGTGGATGAAAATAAAAGGGTGAGTTTGGGGAAACTCAAAGTGTAAGGAAAACCCATTCAAGCCCAAGTCGACTTAAGCCTATTGGGCCTAAGCCCATTCAGTGTAATGGTATTGGGCGAGCCTTTTCAGATTACAATAAACGGGCCTTAGCCCTTATTCAGATAATGATGGCCCATAGGCCCATTTCAAAATACATGCAACATCAATAACATGTGCAAGCCCATTTGGGTAATATGGTACTGGGCGAGCCCTTTTCAGATTATAATAAACGGGCCTTAGCCCTTATTCAGATAACGATATGGCCCATAGGCCCATTTCAAAATACATGCAACATCAATAACATATGCAAGCCCATTTGGGTAATAATGATCTTGGGCCAAAGCCCTTTTCAGATTACAATAAACCGGGCCTTAGCCCTTATTCAGATAACAGTATGGCCCATAGGCCCATTTCAAAATACATGCAACATCAAGAAACATATGCAAGCCCATTTGGGAGACTACTCAACCCACCAACCACTACACTCCACCCGTACCAGCCATACACTCTATGTGGGGAATAGCTCAACCCACCCAAATTAACACTCCACAGCTTCGTGACTTAACATATCATAGAATTGAGGCAAAGCCTCCAAGACGTGGACAAGCCACTTTCAATACTTCCTCCGTCAATATCCCATCCCATGCATCGATAATAACAACATGGCATGCAAGAAATAACAACATCAAACATGCATTTAGGTCAATTTAACCCTAGGGGTATTTTGGTAATTTATCTACTAGGGGTAAACGTAAATTTTCCACTTTTAAAGGTATTTCAGTAATTTATCTATTTTAGGGTTTTTCATGCATATTCCTACTTTTCACGTACTAACAGAATCACGCATCGAGGGTTCTTACGAATTGGGCCGTTGGCCCATCATTCAATTTTGGCCCATTAAGCCCAAAAATATTGAGGGCATAGAAATCATGCACTTTGCGGTCCAAACATTGCAGCTTACCAAAAACATTAATCGATTTACCTCACGAGCATTCGCTTTTCTCAAATCTACAAAATACCGGTTTTGGCATTTCGACTTTTCGCTTTTGCCGATCTAGACTAAGAAAGAGGGTGTTAGTTACACACTGTTTGCGACGATATCTTGATTTAGATCCACACACGAACCGCCTACAATTGGATTACTAACACGTTAATCTAACTATTCACATACAAACTACGTATTAACCCCTTACAATATTCGGCCAACCACACCTACAGATCATAGTAAGCTTATAAGAAATCAATAAGCAACTCATTAACAAATTTTTGTCAATGTTTACCACATAATCATAATTTCACTGCAAGCTGTCTTCCTGAGCAACAGTCACTAAATTATTTATAACTGGAGCTACGAAACTCCAAATCAAGTTCCGTTAATTTTCCCTGAAAATAGACTCATATATCTTCTATCCATAAAATTTTCAGAATTTTTGGTTTATCCAATCAATACCAGATTTTTCTCAAAGTTTCCCATGTTTCACTGTTTGACTAATCTGACCACTCTTCATTACGAATCAAATTTCTCATTGTACAGAATTCAAAATATGTTCTTGTTTATTTCATTAGAAACTAGACTCAATAAGCTTTAATTACATAATTTATTCAGCTTCTAATTCATCTCCCACAATTTATGGTGATTTTCCAAAGTCAAGTTACTGCTGCTGTCCCAAGCAGATTTATTACCAAATCACTCTTTCACACCTAACTTGCATGCATGTTATTTAAACATGTATATCACCAATCAATCATCACATATCTATGATTTTACTTAAGTATAATCTCCATTTCATCATTTTAAAGCACAACATGTTAGCCGATTTTTCCCTTTAGCATCTAAGGCACATGCATGTTCATTTGTTTGGCTCAACTTCACCTATCTTCCATTTTTCATCAAAAGAACATAAAACAACAACCATTTCCTTCATTTTAATTCATGACTAAATGCTCACAACACAACTAAAAATCAAAATATACTTCAAGAGTTAAGGTAGAATCAAGAAGAACTCATGAACCTCAAAATAGAAGCAAGGTACCAAGAACTTACCTTCAATTTTCCTCCTCCTAATGACCGAATACTCAAGAGCTTTCTCCTCTCCTTTCTCTTCTCTAACTTTCAGCTATGATGAACAAAGATGGACAAAACTTTGTTCTTTTCACCCCTTTTTCTTTTAATAAAACTTCATATTTCATCCATTTAATTCTTTAATACAAAATACATGATATTCTTATCATGAAACATTTACCTAACCCATTATTATGAAACATTTACCTAACCCATTATCATTGAACATTTACCTAACCTATTATCATGAAACATTTACCTAACCCATTATCAATTTGTATCAATTTGTACCATAAATTATGGATATCAAGTGTACATTTTGTCTACAATAACATGATGGCTAGCCACTTCATGTAAAATGGGAGGTTTGTCATGCAAATCCTCCTATTTTGCACTCTTATTTATTTGGCCACTTCAATTTAGCCTATAGCATTTTCAAACATTTCCGCATAGGTCCTATTTCATAATTTCACCCCCTTTTTCTTATGGAACAAAAATTAACTAAAATTGTCGGGTTCTATCTTAAGCTTAGGCTTTCTAGAGGCCCACTAACATAATTAAACCTATGCCAACATTCACAAGATTCCCGAAAATTGGGGCGTTACAAAAAAAGTCATATATTCATTGATTATAACAGTTTGAAGCATCTGATGTTGCTAAAAGATTTGAATTTGAGATAGCGTATATGGTTTGAAATGTTGAAAGATTATGATTTGATAATTGAATATCACTCGAAAGGAGCGAATGTGGTTACAAATATTCTGAGCAGAAAATCTCTGATACTTTACAAGTCATGGATACCGATTATGGTTGTCTGATAATAGCTCAATTTTAGCTGAGTATAGAGCTAAACTGATGATTTTACAACAGATCAGTAAAACTCAAAAAAGTAATAATAAGTTGTAAGTTAAATGAATTCATTGTGAAATAATTTTTGATTCAGAATTTCAGAATAGATTTGATAATTATCTATTATTCAGAGACAGAGTCTCTGTACTGAAGAAATTGGTGTTTATACAAAAAATTTTACATGAATGATATCATAGTGGTACTATGTTTGTTTATCTGGGGAATGATAAAATGTATAAGATGTATTAGTAGCTCGGAATGAAATGTGGTATTTCTAAATCTGTGTTTAAATGTGGGATGTATCAGCAAGATAAGGATGAAACTTTCAGGATGATTATAGCCAGAGAAGATACCAAAATAGAAATGAGACAAAGTTACTATGAATTTTATATCGAGATTATCCTTGTCTATGAAAAAGAAAAATATCATTTGAGTAATTGTCGATTGTTTGATGAAGGTTGCACATTCCATTTTGGAATGAGTGGATTTCACACTTGATAGACTGCTTGAATTATCTGTTTTTGAGATTATCAGATTATATGATGTGCTAGTTTCTGCTATGTCTAATGGAGATCTATAGTTTAAATTTCGATTCTGAAACAAGTTACAAGAAACTCTAGGTATACGGTTACATTTTAATACCGTATTTCATTTTCAGATGGATGATCAATATGAACATATAATTCAGATCTTGGAAGATATGCTTCGATATTGTGTACTTGAATTTGAAGGTAATTTAGAAAAGTATTTGCCATGGGTTGCATTTGCTTTTTATAACAGTTAACAGCCAAGTACAAAATTATACTGTTCAAGGCTTTATATGGTCACAAATGTAAAACTCTGGTGTTTTGGACGGAGTTCAGTGAGAAAAGATATATGTAGTAGGTTTGGTTCTTTGAAACCAAAGAAAGATGAATTGATCTGAGACAGTTTAAAAGTAGCATTTTATCGTTAGACCTGTTGCGTATTGATTGGTATTATTATTAGAGTTCTACAGAATTCACAATGTTTTATGTGTATATGTGTTATGACAGTATCGATCAGACCCGTCATCTGTTATTTCTCTAATAGAGATTGAAATTTAGCTTGATATGATTTACAGTGAGTGACTGGTTGAAATTCTGGCATGTGAAGTGAAAGAAACGAAAAATATAAAGATAGCTTTAGTGAAAGTTCTTTGACAGTAACATGATGTAGAGAAAGCTCTGGGAACCGGATGGAAACATGAGAAAGTAATGTTGGAATCTCTTTACTGGTAAAATTTTCGAGGACGAAAATTCCTTAAGGGAGGAGAGTTGTAACAATAATTTCGGTGAAATTGAAATAATGGTTTCGGGACCACAAATTTGAGCTGAAAATAAAATTTATTTTTATTTTATTATACGGACCGTATTATGTTAGAAATGTCATGTGAAAATTTTGAAAAGAAAAATTCATCGATTATGTGCTTAATTACGAGAAGGACCAAATCACATAAAATATAAAAGTTGGATTCTAGTAGCTAGAAGGATCAAATAGCTATGGAATTCAAAACTTGAAGTCCTTATATGGTAATTAGACCATTAATGAAAGCATGTAGATATTCTGAGATGTCTCATCCATGGAAATTTTAAAAAAAAAGTAGGGACTAAATCTCAATTCAACTAAATTAATTAATTTAAAGATGATAAAAAGAAATATCATCTTATTTTTCTCATCTTCTTCCCTAAAAATACATGGAAACACTAGAAGAGAGGGAGACGAAACTTTCATGGCCAAATTGGGTAAGTTTCCTTGGCCCGCTTTTAGTAATTTTGATATTTTTGAAACCGGGATAGCTTAATCTATCTATTTGGAGGATCAATTTGTAAAGTTATCAAAGTATGGAAAATGGGTTATGGATTTATATGCTGGAAATTAGAAATTTATGGTAGAAAATGAAAGGTTGTTGATAGATAAATAACTTTTACAAAGTGATTTTTTATGAAAACATGATTTAGAGACTAAAATGTAAACTTGTGAAATTTGATGAAAAATTCTGAAATTTTATGAATTCATGTGCTATAAAATTTGTAACGGGATTTTGGTTAGGCTTGGAATAGGGAGTAAATTGCACAAGTTTCATTTTTCGAGCCTAGGGACAAAATTGGAATTTATGAAAAAATTAGGGGTAAAATGGTAATTTTACCTAGGACGTAAATTGAGCCCAAATAAATATGAAATGTGGTAAATTGATGTTAAATTTACTCGTATAGAACTGGATAGACCAAATTCAAAATTAGAACGAGGAAAATGTCAGATTAGTAGATGTTTGTACACGAACACTTGTTAAGGTAAGTTCGTGTAACTAAATTATGTTTATATACATGCTTGTTTTGATTGTGATTATGTAAATTGTATGAATTTCATATATATGTGAAATGAATACATATCCAATTAAGCCAAATAAATGAAAATGTTCAAATTAAATGATAATGCCCAACAGATAATAAAATATAAACAATAAAAATGTTACCTTTATGCTTGGAATGTGATCATTTGAATTATATGGATGCTATAGATGTATGAAATAATTACATATCGAAAAATGCTTGAAAATGTTAAAATCCCGTTTTAATAAATGAAAATCGATGGATAAATATAATTGCTTAAAGGAATAAAGTCCAACATTAGTTGCAGCATGGATTTAGCTCGTACGAGTAACCCTAATGACTTCATTATAGAAGGATTTAGCCCGGACGGGTAATCCTAATATAAGTCCTTTCGAGCGTATGTTGTGGATTGGATTTAGTCCGGACGGGTAATCCAGATCAAACTCTCTAGAGCATATGTCATAAAAAGGATTTAGCCTAGACTGGTAATCCTGTTGTATACATGTGTGGCTCGAGGGTGTACTCTCTGAAATTGTACCTTATTGGTACTATTAGAAATGAATTGACTGATTCTAATCTGTACACTTTGGGTGCACTATCTATATATCCATCAATATTCTGAATAAATTCAACGGGTAAAAATCTTGACATGAGAGGACAAAAATGAGAAATGAGTTATTAGATGTAGTTGTCTGAAATCCATGAAAATGAGGATAGATGACAATTAACATATGAGAACATGTGATAATGATATTTGAATATGGAATTCATTAGATGAAAATGTTTATGCTTGGTTATAGACTTGTACACTTTGAGTGTACCACTACTCATGTGACATTGGTATTACGAGTTTTATGAGTAAAGTCCTGATATGAAATAATCTGAACTCGAGATGAGTTATACGAAAATATACTTGAGCTATAATGATGTGGTTTATACATGTTGTGGAAAGCATATGTGCATGGAAACTTGATTGTTGTTGAGCTCATACATGTTTTTGATGTTATTATGGAATATATGTCTAACAAGGGCAATGAGGATATGTGTAGGGCTTGAGGTCAAATTGAGTGATTATGCCTTACAGAGTTACCTCAAAATAAATTGAATGGTAAGTTAAGTACCATGTTATACGAACTTACTAAGCATTTTATGGTTACTCCATTTTATTTCCTCGGTTTTAGAATAAATCGGAAGCTCATTGGGTTGGAAGCTTGGCGGAAATCACTCACACTATCCATCGGCTCATGTCAATACAATATGGTAAATCAATTATGGTCGTAATGGCATGTATAAGTCATATTGGCCATATTGGCATGTAATTGTAAATGATGCTTGTAATCTAGCCATTGGATAGTTTGTTCAAATATCCTTGAAATGTCAAACTATGGTAGCTACATCTATGTTAAGTAGTTGATCAAATCATGTTTAATACATGGATTGAACTAAGGTAAGATTGTAGACGTGTATGCATGAAATGGTATGTCATGATGAACGATGGAATTTGCTTGATTTGAATGCTTGAAATGGTTGGTATTTGAATGAGTGATTCAAGTGCAAGTCATGGGTGTGATTTTGAGTGAGAAATGAAGCTAGGAATGGCTTTATTTTGTCCACATGGGCAGACACACGGGCGTGTTTCTAGTCCGTGTGTGACATACGGCCGGGAACATGGGCATGTAGTTAGGCCATGTGTCCCCTGCACCTTAATTTCGAGAAAACAGAATGCTCATAATTGAGCACACGAGCGTGTGTCTCAACCATGTGTTCCACACGGCCTAGAACGTGGGCATGTGTCTTGACAGTGTGAAACCTACATTTAATTTCGAATTGAATTAATTAACCACACAGCCTAGCATACGGGCGTGTGACACAGCCATGTGCACAAGTCAGAGAGTTACACAGGGTCGAACCCGCCCTCTAGCAAGGGCATGTCCCTTGGACCACACGGGCATGTAAGCCCTGCACCTTGGGAAAATTTTGAAAAGTCGTAAAAAATTCTTAAAGTTTTTGATTTAGTCCCGACTCAATTCTAATGCTTGCATTGGGCTTCGAGGGCCCAATCAAGGGACATTATGAATGATCTTGGTAAATGAATGGTAATTTACATAAATTATTTGTTAATGTTTTTTATTGTTTCGGTAATGCTCCGTAACCCTGTACCGACAATGGATACGGGTTATGAGTGTTACAGTATGTCAGGACGTTCACAAAGAGCTTCGGTAATGTGCAAGAAATACAAAATCACTATCGATCAGGATGCTCGCAGGAACTATATATATATATCAGTATGATCGAGAGGCTATATCGGGATTACTTCTCTGAGCTAAATCCTATTTGCAACATATGCAGAATCATATTTCATGTACAGGAAATTGCATGTATCCATCGATTTTCATTATTCCAACGGAACTTAACATTTTAAACACATTTCCAATCATGAAATCATTTCATGTATTTATAACATTCCATAAATCATATAAGCATATATCATATTCAACAATCAATTTAACATGTTAATATGCATAAATAAGTTACACGAACTTACCTCGATAATAATTTGTACAAGAAAATCTATTAATTCGAGACTTTCTCTTTTCCTGGATCTAGCTTTGAATTTTTTGTTTTTGGATCTATATAAATGAATTTAATCATCAATTTCTCACATTTCATATTCATTGAACTCAATTTACATCCTAGGCAAAATTACCATTTTGCCCTTAAACTTCTCATAAATTCCAATTTCGTCTCTATGCTTGGAAAATGAAATTCATGCAATTTACTCCTTATTCCAAGCCTAACCAAAGTTTCAATATAAAATTTACAGTACATGTATTCTATAAAATTCAAAATTTTTCTTTAATTTTCACAATTTTACAATTTAGTCCCTAAATCACAATTTCATCAAAATTCACTTTGTAAAAGTTTTTTTACCTATCACCAACCTTTCATTTTTTACCATAATTTTCAAATTTTCATCATATTTATCTATGGAATAACTTCTATACTTTGATAAATTTTCAAATAAATCCCTCAAATAGATGAATTAGACTATCCCTGTTTCAAAAATATAAAAATTACTAAAAACTAGGCTTGAATACTTACGCAATTATGCCAAGAAAGCTTTTTTTTCTCTTTCTTAGTTTTCATGGAATATTGAGGGGAGAATATGATATAAAATGATTTTTATTTCTTATTAATTATTTATCATCCATTAATTTTTCTCTTTTCTAATTTAGTCGTTGCACTTTTTTAATTTTTCCATGGATGAATCATCAAAAATATCTACTAACTTTTCCTTCATGGTCTAATTACCATATAAGGACCTCAAGTTTTGAATTCCATAACTACTTGATCCTTCTAGTTACTAGAATCCAAATTTTGCATTTTATGCAATTTGGTCCTTTCTATAATTAAGTACCTAATCGATAAAATTTTCTTATCAGAATTTTCATATGAAATTCCTAACATAATTCAAACCATACAGCAATATAAAAATAAATTCTCTTTTTGGCTCGGATTTCTGGTCCTGAAACCACTGTTCCAATTTCACTGAAAATGGGCTGTTACAATTCTCCCCCTTTAAGAATTTTCGTCCTCGAAAAGCTTACCAGTAAAGAGATTTGGATATTGCTTTCTCATGGTATTCTGGTTCTTAGGTAGCTTATTCTATACCATGTCGTTTCCAAAGAACTTTTACTAAAGCCACCTTTTTGTTTCTTAATTCCTTTGTTTCACGGACCAAGATTTTAATCAGTTCTTCACTATATGTCATATCAGGCTGAATCTATACCTCTGATGGAGAAATAACAGGTAAAGGATCCGATCGATACTGTCGTAACATAGACACATGAAAGACATTATAAATTCGATCAAGTTCTGGTGGTAAAGCTAACTGATACGCGACAGAACCAATTCCTTTTATGATTTCATATGGCCCAATAAACCGTGGACTCAATTTTCCTTTACGGAAAAATCGTAGAACATTCTTCCAAGGTGATACTTTAAGAATACCTTGTCACCGACCTGAAATTCTATTTCTTTTCATTTAAGATCAGCATAGGACTTTTTGACGATCAGAGGCTACTTTCAAACTATCCTGAATTACTTTCACCTTTTCTTCAGTTTCACAGACTAAGTCAACTCCGTGTATCATTTTCTCACTAAGTTTTGTCTAATACAATGGTGTTCTACATTTTCGGCCATACAAAGCTTCATACGGTGCCATTTTGATACTGGAATGATCACTATTATTGTAAACAAATTCAACTAAAGGTAGATATTTTTCCCAGTTACCTTCAAATTCCAAAATACAACACCAAAGCATATCTTCCAAAATCTGTATCACACGTTCAGATTGACCATCTATCTGGGGATAGAATGCAGTGCTGAGATGTAACTGTGTACCTAGAGCTTCTTGCAATTTTCTCCAGAATCGAGATGTAAATCGAGGATCTCTATCTGAAATAATGGAGACAGGTACTCCATGAAATCTGATAATCTCAAAGACACATAATTCAGTCAATCTATCCAATGAAAAATCCATACGTACCGGAATAAAATGTGCAGACTTTGTTAACCAATCGACAATTACCCAAATGGCATCTTTTTTCTTTAGAGACAAGGGTAATCCTAATACAAAATCCATGGTAATTCTTTTCCATTTCCATTCTAGTATTGTAACTGGCTATAACAATCTTGAAGGCAACTGATGTTTAGCTTTTATTTGCTGACATATCAAACATTTTGATACAAACTCAGAAATATCCCATTTCATTCCCAGCTACCAGTACATCTTTTTCAAATCATTGTACATTTTATTACTACCAGGATGAATAGACATGTTACCATTATAAGCTTCATTCAAAATCTTTTGTACTAATTCTAAATTCTTCGGTACACATATTCTGCCTCTGAATAACAAACAACCATCAGTCCCGATCTGAAATTCTAAATCAGGAGTCGATTCACATTGAATCCATTTTGCTTCTAACTTACTGTCATCTTTCTAAGCTTCAGTAATTTACTGCAAAAACGTCGGTCTAGCTTTTAACTCAACTATGATTGAACCATCATCAGATAACATCAATCAAGCATTCATTGCTCACAAAGCAAACAGGGATTTTTTACTCAGAGCATCTGGAATCACATTGGCTTTTCCCGGATGATAGTCAATAATCAAATCATAATCTTTCAATATGTGACACTTTTCATCAAATAAGTAATGTCACCATATTTTCAGTGCAAACACAATTTTCGCTAATTCAAGATCATGTATCAAGTAATTTCTTTCATGTAGTTTTAGCTGTCTTGAAGCATAAGCTATTACTTTGCATTCTTGCATCAAAACACAACCCAAACCATTTAACGATGCATCACTGTAAATTACAAATTCCTTACTTGATTCAAGCTGGATTAACACAGGTGCCTATGTCAATAAAGCTTTCAATCTATCAAAACTTTGCTGACATTTATCAGACCACTCAAATTTCACATCTTTTTTCAGTAAACGAGTCATCGGAGAGGCTATCATTGAAATCCCTTTTACAAACCTTCGATAATATCCAATAAGTCCCAGAAAACTTCTGACTTCAGACAAGTTCTTTGGTGGCTTCCAATTTACAATAGCTAATTTTTTTCTTGGATCTACTCGAATACCTTCTGTAGATACAATACATATGAGAAAACCAACTTCCCGTAGTTAAAATTCACATTTACTAAATTTGGCATACAATTGTTTTTCATTCAGCGTTTGCAGCACAATTCGCAATTGATCTGCATGTTTATTTTCATCTCAGGAATAAACCAAAATATCAACTATAAATACCACCACAAATCTGTCTAAATATGGTCTAAAAATTTTGTTCTTCAGATCCATAAATACAGCAAGTGCATTTGTCAATCCGAATGGCATCACAAGAAACCCATAATGTCCATACCTAGTTTTGAAAGTTATCTTTGACACATCTGAGTCTTTTACTTGTAGCTGATAATAACTAGAACAAAGATCAATCTTTGAAAATAAAGTAGCACCTTTCAACTGGTCAAATAGATCATCAATTCGAGGCAATGGATACTTGTTCTTTATTGTAAATTTGTTGAGCTGTCTATAATCAATACACAGCCTCAAAGATCCATCTTTTTTCTTTAGAAACAGAACTGGTGCACCCCAAGGTGAGAAACTGGGTCGAGCAAAACCTCTATCAATCAGTTCTTGCAATTGTGCTTTCAACTCTTTTAATTCGGTAGGAGCCATTCTGTAGGGTGCTATAGATATTAGTGTTGTCCCCTGTACAAGATCTATAAAGAATTCCACTTCTCTAATCAGTGGTAAACCAGGTAATTCATCCAGAAATACATCAGGAAATTCACATACAACTGGCACTGACTGAATTTTCGACTCAGATACTTTAGTGTCCAACACATCTACAAGATCAGCTTCATAACCCTTTCTGACATATTTCTGTGCTGATATTGCTGAAATCACATTAGATAACCCATCTAATTTATCAGATTCAACATGGAGTAATTCACCACTCTAACTTTTCAATACAATATATTTTTGTTTACAATTCAACACTGCATCATGTTAGGTTAACCAATCTTGTAACACCCCAAACCCGGCCCAGACGTTATGGTCGGATCCGACATTTTATATTGTTGATCCAGAAAAACCTACTTAGTGTTTTAAAAGATAAATTCATTATAGGTTAAAGTGAATGGAAGCTGTGCACCAGGTAGGAAATCGGAAAAGAGGAGGTGAGTCTATCGGACTACTTAAGTACCAAGCTCCCTTCGGATCCAAT
Source organism: Gossypium arboreum (assembly GCF_025698485.1). NCBI lineage: Eukaryota > Viridiplantae > Streptophyta > Magnoliopsida > Malvales > Malvaceae > Gossypium > Gossypium arboreum. Next base: position 9,725,120 of record NC_069081.1, read on the forward strand.
CCTAGACATGCACACTGCCATTGCCACATCTTAACGTCATGTATATTTCTAGGAAACCGATTTGATTAAGTCATTTTTAAGAAAAGTGATTAATTTTAGAAAATACTTTCATTGCGGAAGCTTTGCTTGTTGTCATGTTATTTTGAAATCAATTGTTTTTTTTTTTTTTTGAAAACGCGCCCTAACCAATTTCAACAGTTAAAATAAGTAATACCTATCTTAGTAATACATATTAAAACCATCAAAAATAATTAAGTGGCCTTATTACATTTAAAAACCCAAACCTCAACATAAATAATAGGATGTCCAGTTCACCAGAAAAAAACCAAACTTTCAGAACGGGTGGCCACTCCGAATTCCCTTACAGCTCTAAGCCCACTATGGTTGGGGATTACCTGCGTGGATGAAAATAAAAGGGTGAGTTTGGGGAAACTCAGTGTGTAAGGAAAACCTATTCAAACCCCAAGTCAACTCCAGCCCATTGGGCCTAAGCCCTTTTCAGATTACAATAAACTGGGCCTTAGCCCCTTATTCAGATAACAATATGGCTTATAGGCCCATTTCAAAATACATGCAACATTAATAACATATGCAAGCCCATTTAGGGAGACTACTCAACCCACCAACCACTACACTCCACCCGTACCAGCCATACACTCTATGTGGGATAGCTCAACCCACTCATTTAACACTCCACACATTCTTGAAGATTGTCGCTCGATTATCAATAATTGAGGCAAAGCCTCCAAGACGTGGACAAGCCACTTTCAAGACTTCCTCCGTCAATATCCCAATCCCATGCATCGATAATAACAAAGATGGCATGCAAGAAATAACAACAAATCAAACATGCATTTAGGTCAATTTAACCCTAGGGGTATTTCTGTAATTTATCTACTAGGGGTAAACGTAAATTTTCCACTTTTAAAGGTATTTCAGAATTTATCTATTTTAGGGTTTTCATGCATATTCCTACTTTTCACATACTAACGTAATCACGCATCGAGGGTTCTTACTCAATTGGGCCCGCTGGCCTATCATTCCAATTTTGGCCCATTAAGCCCAAAATATCGAGGCACAAAAATCATGTACTTTGCGGTCCAAATTTTGCAGCTTACCAAAAACATTAATCGATTTACCTCACGAGCATTCGCACACTCAGAATCTATAAAATACCGATTTTCGGTATTTCGACTTTTCGACTTTTGCCGATCCAGACTAAGAAAGAGGGTGTTAGTTACACACTTATTTGCGACGATATGCTGACGAGATCCACACACGAACTGCTTACAATTGGATTACTAACACATTAATCTAACTATTCAAATACGAACTACGTATTAACCCCTTACAATATTCGGCCAACCACACCTACAGATCATAGTAAGCTTATAAGAAAACAATAAGCAACTCATTAACAAATTTTTATCAATGTTTACCACATAATCATAATTTCACTGCAAGCTATCTTCCTGAGCAACAGTCACTAAATTATTTATAAATGGAGCTACGAAACTCCAAATCAAGTGCCGTTAATTTTCCCTAAAAATAGACTCATATATCTTCTATCCGTAAAATTTTCATAATTTTTGGTATGGCCAATCAATACCAGATTTTTCTTAAAATTTCCCATGTTTCACTGTTTGACTAATCTGACCACTCTTCATTACGAATCAAATTTCTCATTGTACGGAATTCAAAATATGTTCTCGTTTATTCCATTTCAAACTAGACTCATTAATCTTTAATTACATAATTTATGCAGCTTCTAACTCATCTCCCACAATTTATGGTGATTTTCTAAAGTCACGTTACTGCTGCTGTCCCAAGCAGATTTATTACCAAATCACTCTTTCACACCTAACTTGCATGCGCTTGTTATTTAAACATGTATATCACCAATCAATCATCACATATCTATGATTTTACTTAAGTATAATCTCCATTTCATCATTTTAAATCACAACATGTTAGACGATTTTTCCCCTTAGCATCAAAGGCACATGAATGCTCATTTGTTTGGCTCAACTTCACCTATCTTCCATTTTTCATCAAAAGAACATGAAACAACAACCATTTCCTTCATTTTAATTCATGACTAAATGCTCACAACACAACTAAAAACCAAAATATGCTTCAAGAGTTAAGGTAGAATCAAGAAGAACTCATGAACATCAAGATAGAAGCAAACTACCATGAACTTACCTTCAATTTTCTTCCCCAAGTGACCGAACATTCAAGAGCTTTCTCCTCTCCTTTCTCTTCTCTAACTTTAGGCTATGATGAACAAAGATGGACAAAAATTTGTTCTTTTCACCCCTTTTTCTTTTAATAAAATTTCATATTTCATCCATTTAATTCTTTAATACAAAAGACATGAAATGCCCATCATGGAACATTTACCTAACCCATTATCATGGAACATTTACCTAACCCATTATCATGAAACATTTACCTAGCCCATATCATGGAACATTTACCTAACCCATTGTCAATTTGTATCAATTTGTACCATAAATTATGGATATCAAGTGCACATTTTGTCTACAACAACATGATGGCTGGCCACTTCATGTAAAATGGGAGGTTTGTCATGCAAATCCTCCTATTTTACACTCCTATTTATTTGGCCACTTCAATTTAGCCTATAGCATTTTCAAACATTTTCACATAGGTCCTATTTCATAATTTCACCCCCTTTTTCTTATAGAACAAAAATTAACTAAAATTGTCGGGTTCTATCTTAAGCTTGGGCCTTCTAGAGGCCCACTAACATAATTAAACCTATGCCAACATTCACAGAATTCTCGAAAGTTGGGGCGTTACAAATCTATTTCCAAAATCACATCAAATTTATCAAATGACAATAACATCAAGTTAGTCATAAAGCAATAACCATTTACCATCAACGAACAGTTTTTACAGACTTTATCCACCATAACATACTGGCCCAGGGGGTTTGAAAATTTAACCACAAATTCGGTGACTTCAACTGGTAAATTTTTAACAGACACTAAATTTTTTGCATATATGAATGTGTGGAACTAGGATCAATCAAAGCAGTAATATTAGTATCAAGTAGAGAAAATGTACCAGTAATGATGTCTTGTGTAGAGGCATCTTCTCTTGCATGAATAGCATATGTCCTTGTTGGTGCTCGTGCCTCAAATTTAACTATTGTATCCCTTGTAGTACCTCGGCTACCACTGACATTATCGGGATGACGGGGTGGGTTACCTCTTGAAACAGGATTACTCGGCTTTGAAGTTTATTCTATATCTCTTTCAACCCTTTTCGAACAATCTTTAAGAAAATGATCAAGAGAGTCACATTTATAACATGTTCCACTTCTCAATCGGCATTCCCAAAATGAAATTTGTTGCAAAATTTACATTTTAGTTTAGGATTACCAACACTACCAACACTGGTTACAGATAGGGACAAGGATCTGGAATTAAAGCCTTGAGAACCTCTCTCTTTTCCAGAGTATCCTGCTGATGTTGTAAAACGATCATAATATTTCTTTGATTTCTTAGAAGTAGATGATTGCGACTTGCTCATAATTCTTTTACCAGAAACCCGAGCTTCTCTTTCAGCTTGTTTCTTTTCTTTACTCAATTCTTCTGCTTTATGTGCTCGACCAGCCAGTACCGCAAATTCTTTTAATTTAAGAATATCAATTAACAGCTTAATATATTCATTTAAGCCCTCTTCAAAACATTTGCACATATCAGCCTCAGTTGGAACCCACTCTCTAGCATACTTACTTAATCGAACAAATTCTCACTCATTCTCAGACACAGTCATGTTTCCCTGTTTGAGCTCTAAAAATTCTTTCTTTTTCTAATCCAGAAATCTCTGACTAACATACTTCTTTCTAAATTCGGTCTGGAAAAACTCTCACGTAATGTTTTCTCTTGGTATAGTAGAAGTTATAGTATTCCACCAATAGAAAGTTATGTCTTTCAGTAAAGATACCGCACATTTCAAACATCCAGTTGGTGTACAAGATAATTCATCTAAAACTCGGATGGTATTTTCTAACCAAAACTTAGCCCTTTCTGGATCATCTACAGTAGCTTTGAATTCCTCTGCCCCATACTTACGAATTTTGTCTACCGAAGGCTTACCAGTTCTAACAGGTTTAGCATCTTAAGGCATCTCAGGAACTGGTTGAGAAGCAGGTGAGGCAGGTTGTTGTACAGGAGGATTTGTTCTTATATACTGAGTGAATCATTTATTTATCATTTGAAAAAAGGCTTGTTTTGCCTCCTCACTTCGGCCCTTAGATACGGGCCTTCCACTACTAGATGCAGCTCTTTGAACTGAAGCTGAAGCATTACTCTCAACTTCCTCGGATTCAGCTCTAGCTTGGTTGGATGGTATTACTATATGAAAAACACATTTAAAATGGTTAGGAGATATTACACTATCACAAATTATATAATGGCATATATAGCTATACTCATACTTGCTACGTTCAATCCGAGAATCGATTAAACCGTAGCTCTGATACTAATAAATCTAATACCCCTAACCCGTATCTGTCGTCGAAACAGGATTATGGAGTATTACCGAAGTTTATAGAATATTTACAGATAATTCATATAATTTACTATTCAATTCCTGAGATTATTCATATTGTCCCTTAAATGGACCTTCGAGGCCCAATATGAGTATTAGAATCAAGTCAGGATTAAACTGGGAACTCATAGAATTTTTCACAAAATTTTTACAATTTTCCTGGATGTAGGGCACACATGCCCGTGTGGTCCAGAGACACGCCCATGTGACCCTAAGACACGCCCGTGCTGTAGGCTGTGTTAGATCTCGTATAATGCTCTAACTTGTACCACACGGTCAGCCACACGCCCGTGTGAGTAGGCCGTGTGATCAATTTAATTTTCAAAAAATTAGGTGCAGGGTTCACACGGCCAAGACACACGCCCGTGTTCTAGGCCGTGTAGCACACGTGGCTGAGACACACACCTGTGTATCTGCCCTTGTGCTCAATTATGAGTATTCTGTTTCTCAATTTTAAGATGTAGTGGACACATGGCCTAATCACATGCCCATGTTCCAGGCCATGTGTCACACACAGGCAAGACACACGCCCGTGTGTCTACTGGTGTTGTAATGCCCCAAAAACCTAAGTATCTATTTTTGTATGCTGTGTGCATAAATGTATGCTTACTTCAGTGGTTGAGTGTCCTGAGGAGTGTTGGAGAAGTCCTGAGTTCAAGCTTTGGCTTGTACAAAATTTTGGTTTTTCTTGAATAAACCCTGGCCTCTTAACAATAGGGTTCTTAAATAAATGTTGGTAAATCATGTCAATAGAAAGCCTACTGATATAGTGGTTGAAGGTGTGTGGAGTGTTCTAGGGTATCTGAGGTTCAAGGTTTGGTAACGCTAGAAGAGCTTTTTATTTTGTTGTTAACGTTGGGAAGGTGTTGTTGTTTGACTGAAATTGAATGCTTGAGGAGTGGAGGAAGTTGAGGCCGAATTCTAGGTGCATGTTGGAGAGAATTTTGGCTAGTTGGGATATGGATAAGTGGGATGTGGTTGAGAAATCTTAGAAGTGTTATGGAGAGAGAAGTTAGGAGAGTTTGAAGGAAGTGAGGAGGGTGTGCCGAAGTGGGACTCTCTCTCTTATCAAAATTGGGCTTTGGCAGTTTGTAGGTATGATCATTTTGGTTTTTCGGTTTTGTTTTACTTGTTTGTCGAATTCTATCATAGGTATTGTATTTTCTTCCTTTCTTCGAGTTTTCTTTGGTGGTACTCTTCTTGGGGGTGGATTGTAGTATAGAACCTTCGGGGTTTGACAAGTTTCTTCTCTCGGTTTCTTTTCTTGACCGAACTCCTCCACCCTCTCCCTCTCTCATTTGTTTTGCTTGATCGAATACCTCATTTTGGTCCCTTCTCCGCTTTTTCTTCCTTCTCTCAATTTTGTTTTCCCTCTTTGTGTTTTGGCCAAATATCACTTGCCTCCTCTCCCTCTCCATCCATTCGGTTTTCATTGCTAGTCTATTGCTCTTTTTTCTTGTTAGAGCCAAATCTCTCTACACTTGTGTATGGTAACTGATTTTGACTATTTGGGTTGTTGAATCTGTGGCTTAAAGTTAGACTTACTATTTCCGCTATGTTAGGGTTTACGGTTATTCTTTTCCCTCTTCTTCTCTTTGTTGACATAAGCTTCCTCTCTGACACTATCTTTTATCCACCGTTTCTGACAAGGGTGTGCCTGTTCTTCGTGGGACTCAATCCTAGAGTTTACCTTTACAGGCTGAATACTTCTAAGTAGTGGTAAGCCGTTGTTCTTTCGGTTCTAATCATTTTTATTCGCGGTCTTAGTTAACAAGGTGGTAATGCTATACATATTTTGTCAAGGTTTGGAAAGCAGCTTTGATCAGTAGTTAAAGAGAGAAACCGCTTGCTAATCAAGGTAGGAACCATTACCATTTTGAATTAGGTGTTATGTGTGGATGTTAATTTTAACGGTTTAAGGACTAACGTGGGGTTATGTTTGAATCTAGGTTTGGCATCGTAGGGATTTTCTCACGTTTCACAAATAGGTGTGTAATCACACTGCTTCTATTGTGAAACAGCGAAAGCCAGAAAACTGGCATCATCGATTCCACACGGGTGTAGGCTCGTCGTGTGGTCATCTAAACGAAAAAGCGCGAGCATGTGATTTTGGAGACCACCATGAGCGATTTCGCGAGCTCGTGGGCCCCACACTGGTAAACTGTACGGATGTATGGAGATTATTGGGCCGGCTGTGTTGTTTACACGGCCAAGGCCATTATTTGGGCTTATTGGGCAACACGAGCGTGTGGGCCTACAGAGGTCGTATTATAGGCTTGGGCCCATTTTTGCTGTTTAATTGTTAAGGTTACACGGGTCGCACGAGTCGGCTATGGACCTACTGTTGGGTCAGTAAGTACACCTAGACCCTAATTTATGTTATGGCTATTATACCCCTATGAGGTAAATGATAGAAATACCCCTATGTGATATATGAATGTTTGAGCATGCCATCTTATTTATATATGTACATCTATATTATGTTGCATTGCATGGGATAGGACATATGATATTGGAGGAAGCGTACTGAAAGGTTATAAGCCTATTACTGGCAGCTCTGCTGCAAATACTGTTAGTGCCGCAACCGGTACTATATTCTGGAGTGTAGGGATAGGTGGGTCTATTTTATCCCCACATGGAGTGTAGCGCTGGACGGAGTAGAGTGTAGAAGATGGATGGGTAGGATATTTGTATGCATTTCTGATACTGTACTGAAATGGGCTAAGGCCCACACTGATATTGCAACTGATATGGGTTTAGGCCCAAACTGTTCAACACTGTATGTTTGACTGTTTGATAAATATAGATTACACACTGAGTTTTCATAGACTCACCTTTTCTGCCTATCTGTGTAGGTAATCCTTAGGGGGGTTGGTGCTGCAAGGGACTCAGAGATGGCCACACCACTGATTATATTTTCGTTTTGAATTTAGTAAAATTAGTTTTATATAGGTAAATTTTATGTAATAAGATCGTTTTAAAGTTTCATTTTATTTGGGGATTTATTTAAATTGACTTATATCTGCTAGCAGTAGGACTCGAGTTTTCAAAAGGTAAATGATTTTCAACTACTATGCCACGTAACTGGTTTCAAAAGCTTCCGCAACGAACAATGTTATCAAGCGTAATAACAATTTTGTACGGGACATGTTTTGCTTAATGAACCTGTAATTTAACAAATAAATTAAATAAGATAGTTTTTCATAAAGATTACAAACAAGGTTTTAACACAAGCGGACTTTTCTAATAGAACTACGTTTTTTTTTTTCAAAACTCACTCCAACATAACATCACAGATGCGGCCATAACGTCTAGGTCGGGTTTGGGGTGTTACAGGTGTGGACAAAATAAAGCCATTTTCCTAGCTTTATTTCTCACCCAAATTTGCCAATAACCTACACCAAAACTTACAAGTATATACCAGCCAATTCAAACATTAAATCCAAGCCAATTTTAACATCTAATATGATATTTTATCATATGCAATCATAATTATAATCTTACCCTTGTTTAACATATATATTAAACATAACTTGGACAACCATATTTAGTATAATTAACATATAGGTTTTTGTCACATTATATCCTTATAAATATGCCAAAAGATAACATTACTAGCCATTTCAATGGCTAGTTTACAAACCACACATATTGTAACAGCCCAATTTGGACCCTAATTGGAACGGTAGTTTCGGAACCACGAATTCGAGTTAGAATAATATTTAGATATTATTTTCTAAGTTTAAAATGTGTGAAGTTGCTTTTGTGAAAGTTTCATTTAAAAATTTTAGTGTTTGGAGGTCAATTGATGAAAAAGGGGTTTAATCGCGTAAAATGAAAAATTTAAGAGTTAATGTATAAGGGTAAATTATGATTGTTTTTATATTATGGAATATTAAGGTTGCAGTTTGGCCATAAATAGGAATTAACGGCCGACCAATATGCATGGATTAATAACTTGAATTATTTATTATGTTTTATGGCATTATGGTATACTTTAATATATGTTAATATATTATATTTAGTAAAAGATGAAAGTAGCCAACCAATATGCATGGATTAATGACTTGAATTATTTATTATGTTTTACTGGCATTATGGTATACTTAATATATGTTAATATATTATAAAAGATGAAAGTAGCCGACCAATATGCATGGATTAATGACTTGAATTGTTTATTATATTTTATGGCATTATGGTATACTTTAATATATGTTAATATATTATGTCTAAGAAGAGAGGAAAGTATTCATCTTTCGGGGATTCTTTGGCCGAAACTAAGAGAAAGAAAAGAAAGTTTCAGCTTTGATATTTTCGATCATTGCATGTTCAATTAGATCAAGAACCAAAAAGATCAAACGTGGATCAGGGAAAATAAAAAAATCGTTGAGTAGTTGAATTTAACTGTCCGTCGATATCCGAGGTAAGTTATTAAGCATATATTTTGTATCGATTTAAATAATCATAATATCTATGTAATTATGCCGAATGGAATGATATATATATATGCATGTAGTGATGAAATTATCGAATGTAAAAAGAAGTGAGATGTATTGAGTTGTTGATTTTCGGCACTAAGTGTGCGGGTATAAATATTTACGATTATGAGATTGGCACTAAGTGTGCGAGTTTAATTGTATAGCACTAAGTGTGCGAGTTTGATTATTAAGCACTAAGTTTGCGGACTTACTATATATTTTCGAATAACTATTAACATTAAGTGTGCGACTTTATCGAGTAAATCATGAACAGTGGAATGAGTAAATACTTTGAGTTCATGAGGAATAGACGTTATGTTATATTTGAAATTGAGCTTGGTAAGTCTTGAACCTATGTGGTGATTATATTTGAAATCAAATATATAAGATTAATTGGGGAATAGATGAAATGCTATTTAGTTGTATAATTTAAATGAAAATAAAATGATACGTGGAAATGCATCAAATATCATATTGAATATTATATGAAATGTCAATGGAGACTTGGCTAGTCGAGAGCATGTAATGATAAATGTGTGAATAGCTTTGTGCTAAAATCATTTTGAATTTCGAATAAGATGGTGTTTGTGTTTGGAAGATATATGTTAAATTGCAAAATGAGATGAAATGTATTATGCATATATATTTTTCTTTTATATTACATAATGATGGAATGCCATAATGTATTCGGCCTTGTAATTGGAATTAAGAAAATTCTTTATGGTGGAGTAATTATATATTGATTTTAGTTGAATCATAGTATTTTTTATAAGTGCCTTATAATATGGTAAGCTAGTGATTATACGATCTAGTAGTATGAACTACTTAAATGATATTTGAGAGATCAAGTTTAATTTTAGAGTTTAATTGCTTGTAACTTACTAAGCTAAATTAGCTTATATTGTGTTTGGATAATTGTTTTTGATTTATAGGTTTTGGTAATCGTTACGTGCTCGGGGATCGTCAGTGAAGCTCGTTACACTATCGTTTATAATTTGGTACCCTTGAAAGCTTAAGCTTAAACTTATGGCATGTATAAGCTATTCTATCTTTTGATTCCATTTTGAATGAGAAGTGTATTTAAGCCATGCGAAATTGGCTTAGTTATTATATGTTATGTTTGGTATTTAAATGAATTGTCAAGTCTGATTTATTTATTTATTTATTTTTTAGCCAATTCTAATGCTGCACATGATTTAGAGTAGTAAGCTATGTGAAATGTATTATTTGGTTAAATAATACTTGTAAATACTTATGAAGTCAAAGGTTTAATATTTGATTTGAATTCGTTTGAACTTGGGGATTATAATCCGTGCATACAGTGTGATTAATAATTTAATATTTTATTTTATGAATAAGATCTATGGAATTATGTGAATGTACGAATACTATGTTTTTCTTCGGTAATACCTTGTAACCCCGCTGACGACAGACGTGAGTTAGGGATGTTACATTTATTGGTATCAGAGCTACAGTTTAGCCGATTCTCGGACTAACGTAGCGTGTTTGAGTTTAGCTATACATGCCAGAAATTATACTGCGATAGTGTGATGACTCCTGACGCTTGAAATGTGTTTTTCATATAGTAAATGGATCATGATCCCGATCGAGCCGTAGCGGATGATGTCGAGAGTGTAGCGCCTGCTCCCGTGCAAGGGACAGCTCTAATTGATTCTCGGCAGAATGCAAGTAACCATGATGATGGGGCTAAATAAGCCTTTTATAATGTGATGAACGAGTGGTTTACTCAATATATTCAGACAAATACGGCTGTTCAACAACCCCCGAACCCGAATAACCCACCTCCGATGCATGTTGTACCTCCGACTATTGATCCTGTGAGATTAAATAAGCCCCCTGTTGATAAAATTCGAAAATACGGAGCCCAAGAATTTAGGGCCACAGATGATGACGATGTTGAGATGGCTGAATTTTGGCTTAATAACACTATTCGAGTATTTGAAGAACTATCATGTACTCCATATGAGTGTTTAAAATATGCCATGTCTTTGTTACGCGATTCTGCCTATCATTGGTGGAATACTTTGGTTTCGGTTGTGCCGAAAGAGCGGGTCACCTGGGAATTCTTTCAGACTGAATTCCGTAAGAAATATATCAGTCAAAGATTTATAGATCAGAAATGTAAAGAGTTTCTCGAGCTTAAACAGGGTAGTATGACTGTCACTGAATATGAGCAAAAATTTGTGAGACTCAGTCGATATGCTCGAGAGTGCGTTTCGACTGAAACTGCTATGTGTAAAAGATTTGAAGAAGGGCTGAGTGAAGACATAAAATTGCTTGTTGGCATACTTGAAATTAAAGAGTTTGTAGTACTTGTCGAACGAGCTTACAAAGCTGAAGAGCTTGGAAAAGAGAAAAGAAAAGCTGAGTTTGAAGCTAGAGATTTCCGCAAGAGATCAACGAGTAATACTTTTCAGTCGGCATCAAAGAAGTTCCGAGATGATAGCAACCAATCTAAGACGACTGCTAGACTTTCTATACGAGATCGACCACCAGTGAGTTCACCAGGCACTTCGATTGCCAGTATTGGTAATACTCGACCGAATAAACCCGAGTGTTAGCAATATGGAAGATGGCATGTGGGTGAATGTTGGGGCAAATACAACAATAGAGTCTGTTATAGATGTGGTTCACGAGATCATTTCATTCGGGATTGCCCAGAGCCAGTTGAGAAAGATAATGTTCAGAGTGTAAGACCGAGTGGCACTGTAGCTAGGGGTAGACCACCCAGGAACACGAGAGGTAGGAGTAAACAAAAAGGGGCTTCGGATACAGCAGTTCGATCCGAGACTCGTGCACCTGCCCGAGCATATGCCATTCGCGCTCAAGAGGATGCTTCATCCCCTGATGTTATTACCGGTATATTCGCTCTCTATAATATTAGTGTAATTGCTTTAATTGATCCTGGTTTAACTCATTCTTATGTGTGTGAAACATTAGTATCTAGTAAGACTTTGCCTGTTGAGTCTACTGAGTTTTTTTTTTTATTCGGGTATCAAACCCCTTGGGTCGATGTGTGTTAGTTGATAAAGTGTGTAAGAACTGCCCCCTGATGATTCAGATGATTTGTAATGAAGCTCATAATAGTAGATTGTCTATTTATTCGGATAGCACGAAGATGTATAATGATCTGAAACAGTACTACTAGTGGCACGGTATGAAAATAGATATTTCAGACTTTGTGTCGAAATGTTTGATGTGTCAGCAAGTAAAAATCGAGCATCAAGTACCATCAGGATTACTTCAGCCGATTATAATACCTGAATGGAAATAGAATTGAGTCTCGATGGATTTCGTACTTGGTTTACCATTAACATCTGAGCTAGACAAGATCCACAATGTTTTTCATGTTTCGATGCTCCGACGGTATAGATCCGATCTTTCTCATATGATTAGTCCATCCGAGATTGAGATTCAGTCTGATTTAACTTATGAAGAAGAACCGATCCGTATTCTGGCTCGCGAAGTGAAAGAACTGAGAAATAAGAAAATCTCATTGGTGAAAGTGCTCTGGCATAAGCACAGGGTTGAGGAAGCAACTTGGGAGCTTGAAGATTTGATGAAAGAACGTTATCCAAACCTATTCATCAGTAATATTTTTGGGGACGAAAATCCCTAAGAGGGGGAGAGTTGTAACAGCCCAATTTGGACCCTAATTGGAACGGTAGTTTTGGTACCATGAATTCGAGTTAGAATAATATTTAGATATTATTTTCTAAGTTTAAAATGTGTGAAGTTGCTTTTGTGAAAGTTTCGTTTAAAAATTTTAGTGTTTGGAGGTCGATTGATGAAAAAGGGGTTTAATCACGTAAAATGGAAATTTTAAGAGTTAATGTATAAGGGTAAATTATGATTGTTTTTATATTATGGAATATTAAGGTTGAAGTTTGGCAATAAATAGGAATTAACGGCCGACCAATATGCATGGATTAATGACTTGAATTATTTATTATGTTTTATGGCATTATGGTATACTTTAATATATGTTAATATATTATATTTAATAAAAGATGAAAGTAGCCGACCAATATGCATGGATTAATGACTTGAATTATTTATTATGTTTGACGGCATTATGGTATACTTAATATATGTTCATATATTATAAAAGATGAAAGTAGCCGACCAATATGCATGGATTAATGACTTGAATTGTTTATTATATTTTATGGCATTATGGTATACTTTAATATATGTTAATATATTATGTTTAAGAAGAGAGGAAAGTATTCATCTTTCGGGGATTCTTTGGCCGAAACTAATAGAAAGAAAAGAAAGTTTCAGCTTTGATATTTTCGATCATTGCATGTTCAATTAGATCGAGAACCAAAAAGATCAGACGTGGATCAGGGAAAATAAAAAAATCGTTGAGTAGTTGAATTTAACTGTCCGTCGATATCCGAGGTAAGTTATTAAGCATATATTTTGTATCGATTTAAATAATCATAATATCTATGTAATTATGCCGAATGGAATGATATATATATGCATGTAGTGATGAAATTATCGAATGTAAAAAGAAGTGAGATGTATTGAGTTGTTGATTTTCGGCACTAAGTGTGCGGGTATAAATATTTACGATTATGAGATTGGCACTAAGTGTGCGAGTTTAATTGTATAGCACTAAGTGTGCGAGTTTGATTATTAAGCACTAAGTGTGCGGACTTACTATATATTTTCGAATAATTATTAATATTAAGTGTGCGACTTTATCGAGTAAATCATGGACAGTGAAATGAGTAAATACTTTAAGTTCATGAGGAATAGACGTTATGTTTATATTTGAAATTGAGCTTGGTAAGTCTTGAACCTATGTGGTGATTATATTTGAAATCAAATATATAAGATTAATTGGGGAATAGATGAAATGCTATTTAGTTGTATAATTTAAATGAAAATAAAATGATACGTGGAAATGCATCAAATATCATATTGAATATTATATGAAATGTCAATGGAGACTTGGCTAGTCGAGAGCATGTAATGATAAATGTGTGAATAGCTTTGTGCTAAAATCATTTTGACTTTCGAATAAGATGGTGTTTGTGTTTGGAAGATATATGTTAAATTGCAAAATGAGATGAAATGTATTATGCATATATATTTTTCTTTTATATTACATAATGATGGAATGCCATAATGTATTCGGCCTTGTAATTGGAATTAAGGAAATTCTTTATGATGGAGTAATTATATATTGATTTTAGTTGAATCATAGTATTTTTTTATAAGTGCCTTATAATATGGTAAGCTAGTGACTATACGATCTAGTAGTATGAACTACTTAAATGATATTTGAGATATCAAGTTTAATTTTAGAGTTTAATTGCTTGTAACTTACTAAGCTAAATTAGCTTATATTGTGTTTGGATAATTGTTTTTGATTTATAGGTTTTGGTAATCGTTACGTGCTCGGTGATCGTCAGTGAAGCTCGTTACACTATCGTTTATAATTTGGTACCCTTGAAAGCTTAAGCTTAAACTTATGGCATGTATAAGCTATTCTATCTTTTGATTCCATTTTGAATGAGAAGTGTATTTAAGCCATGCGAAATTGGCTTAGTTATTATATGTTATGTTTGGTATTTAAATGAATTGTCAAGTCTGATTTATTTATTTATTTATTTTTTAGCCAATTCTAATGCTGCACATGATTTGGAGTAGTAAGCTATGTGAAATGTATTATTTGGTTAAATAATACTTGTAAATACTTATGAAGTCAAAGGTTTAATATTTTATTTGAATTCGTTTGAACTTGGGGATTATAATCCGTGCATACAGTGTGATTAATAATTTAATATTTTATTTTATGAATAAGATCTATGGAATTATGTGAATGTAGGAATACTATGTTTTTCTTCGGTAATACCTCGTAAACCCGTTGACGACGGACGTGAGTTAGGGATGTTACACATATATGCCAACAATGGCCAAGTAACCTATGCATGCCATTATACCAAAATGAGGTTACTATTTATACCAAAACAAGCTAGTAGAGAGTGTGATGATGCTCCAACCGATCTTCAACCTTAGCGAGCTTCTGAGCATTATAAAATAGAGAAAATAAAACCTAGTAAGAATTATATACTTAGTAAGTTCATACAATAGGAATTGAAACTTGCCAACCACATTTAACAACACTAAGCATACAAATAACATGTTTTCATCATTTTGACAAATTTGCCTAAACACATATACTCAATCAAGCAAGTTAGTCATATAATATATGTAAATGTTAATTAAACATAGATGAGCTCATCACATAATTCTTAATCAAATAACTCAAAAACCTTCAGGGCTTGTTTCTATTTATCTCATCATTTTCTCATGTCAATAGTGTTATCCGTTGAATTATTGAAATATCGATGGATACTTAAATAGTACACTCAAGATGTACATATCTATAAATCGTCAATTCTTATTCAAGGAGCATACTTTCGAGCCACATGTCATAATCCTCAATCGAGCTATGTAATCATGTAACAGGACACTTATCCGAGCTAGTCAAGAAACTCATAAAAGTTTTTACTCAGGAAGCTCATAGAGCTTTTCGATATCTCCGAAGAGATAATTGATCGTGTGATTTCATGATAGGTTTTAAATAATTATAACTACTCGTTCTTGAACTAACTATTATCGCGATGTAGGCAAGTGTACCTATTGAACAGTAGTATAGTTTTAGCAAGACCGGATTGTCGAACCCAAAGGAACTAAAAGCACTAGTAATGACTATCTTTTTATTATCTAGCCTAAGAATAAGGAGGTTTTTGTTTTAACTAACTGATTATCTAAACTAAGAACTCACAGAGAATAGAATTGGAAAATTGCTTTTGGGAAAATCGATTGAATAAAGGCAATATCTAAGGAAAAATCCACCTAGACTGTACTTGTTATTCTAGCTCCGAACCGGACCATTTATTCATTTAACTTGTTCCGTAGAGATCCCTAAGTTATGTTATTATCCCTATTCAAGACTAATAACGTCTAATCCCTAGATTGAATAACCGAGACTTTTCTCTAATTAACACTCTAGGTTGCATTAACTCGATCTATGGATCCCCTTATTAGGTTTCACCCTAATCCGGAAAAATCTTGTCACCCTATGTCTAGGCGCGCAATCAACTCCGCTTAATTATGAAAAATGTACTCTTAGACAGGGTCTATTCCTCCTCTGAATAAGAGCTTATCTTGAATCGGTATCCTGGGATATCAAAACAAGAATTAAGAACACATAATTAAGAACAAGTTAAATATTTATCATACGATTCAGAAAATAATAACAAGATTCGTCTTAGGTTTCATTCCCCTTAGGTATTTAGGGGTTTTAGTTCATAACTAACAAGAAAACATCTCAGAATAATAAAGAATACAAAACATAAAGAAAACCCAAAATTCCTAAAGGGAAATTGAGGAGAGATCTTCAGTCTTGATGATGAATCCGGCTTCTGAGATGGATCAATCGGCTTTCTTGGGGTAATTCCTTGCCCCTTATTTTTTGTGTTTGTTTCTTCCTCCTCTAGGGTGTATTTATAGGCTTTGGAATGCCTAAAAGCCCTCAAAATTAGACTTTTCTGAATTGGACTCAACTTGGGCTCGGCAGGGACACGCCTGTGTGACACGCCCGTGTGCGATTACTTTAGGCTATGCTCGAGCCTGCCAAATTGACACGGCCATGTGGTCTGCCCGTGTGAGGAGGTCCAGGCCGTGTTGATTTCGTACTTTGGCTTATTTTCTTCGTTTTTGGCCTGTTTCCCGTTCCTTTCACTCTCTTATGCTCTTCTAGGTATAAAACATGAAATTAAAGCATTAGGAGCATCTAATTCACCAATTCTAATGGGAAATCATCCATAAAATGCGTTAAACATGGGGTAAAAATATGTATAAATTACGGTTTATCAATAATATCAGGGAGCTTCGGATAAGGTAACAGAGAGTTCAAGCGAGCTTATTAGGACGCTCATGAAGAGCTACGTTTGTGTCCACATTATATGTAGGATCACAACCGATCGTATATCAGGATGCTCACAAAGAGCTGCGATAATATGCAACAAGTGCAAAATCACTACCAATCAGGATGCTCACAGGAACTATATATATATATATATATATATATATATATATATCAGTGTGCTCGAAAGGCTATATCGGGATTACTCATCCGAGCTAAATCTCGTCTACAACATATGCAGAATCATATTTCATGTACAAGAAATTTCATTTATCCATCGATTTTCATTATTCCAACGGAATTTAACATTTTAAACACATTTCCAATCATGAAATCATTTCATGTATTTATAACATTCCATAAATCATATAAACATATATCATATTCAACAATCAATTTAACATGTTCATATGCATAAATCAGTTGCACGAACTTACCTCGATAATAATTTGTACAAGAAAATCTATTAATCCGAGACTTTCTCTTTTCCTTGATCTAGCTTTGAATTTGTGTTTTCCGGATCTATATAAATGAATTTAATAATCAATTTCTCACATTTCATATTCTATTGAACACAATTTACATCCTAGGCAAAATAACCATTTTGCCCCTAAACTTTTCATAAATTCCAATTTCGTCCCTAGGCTCGGAAAATGAAATTCATGCAATTTACTCCTTATTCCAAGCCTAACCAAAATTTCAATATAAAATTTACAGTACATGTATTCTATAAAAATCAGAATTTTTCTTCAATTTTCACAACTTCACAATTTAGTCCCTAAATCACAATTTCATCAAAATTCACTTTGTAAAAGTTGTTTATCTATCAACAACCTTTCATTTTCAAACATAAATTCAAATTTTCAGCATATTCATCCATGGAATAACTTCTATACTTTGATAACTTTTCAAATAAATCCCCTAAATAGATGAACTAGACTATCCCAGTTTCAAAAATATAAAAATTACTAAAAACGAAATACTTACCCAATTATGCCAAGAAAGCTTGTTTTCTCTTTCCTAGGGTTTCCATGGAATATTTAGGGAAGAAGATGATATAAAATGATTTTTATTTCTTATTAATTATTTATCATCCATTAATTTTTCTCTTTTCTAATTTAGTCCTTACACTTTTTTAATTTTTCCATGGATGAATCATCAAAAATATCTACTAACTTTTCTTTAATGGTCTAATTATCATATAAGGGCCTCAATTTTTGAATTCCATAGCTATTTGATCCTTCTAGCTACTAGAATCCAACTTGTGCATTTTATGCAATTTGGTCCTTTCCATAATTGCATACCTAATCGATAAAATTTTCTTATCAGAATTTTCATATGACATTCCTAACATAATTCAAAACATGTAAAAATATAAAAATAAATTTTCTTTCTAGCTTGGATTTGTGGTCCCGAAACCATTGTTCTGATTTCACTGAAAATGGGTTGTTGCAGTGCCTAATGTGTATTTAGACCATGAGCCATATTAATGATATCTGAATTTCAAAATTGAATATGCCTCTGATTAATTATTAAATATGCTAATGGCCTTGAACAATATAAGTTATATACGACTTTAAAGTTCCTTAGTAAAATTTGTGAAATAGTTGGAATATGATTGGCATGCCAATAGGGATATGTGTGTACCTGGAGTTATGTTACCTTCAGGATTTACACATATTGCATGCACTCTCTATTGCCTTTGGCCTATGTAGTCACATGAAGATTATGATGCCTTCAAGCTTAGTACTTCGATACCCGTTGGTATTTTTTGTGGGATTACCTTTGGGCTTAGCATTTCAGTGCTCACTTTGGTTTGTTTTGGTGGCTCAACACATTGGTTCTCCTTGGTGTGTTTAGGAGGGTTGTAGTGTGGTACCTAACACTATGTGCTCCTTGTTGTGTTCTGAAGGAAGTTTCATGTATTTAAGTCATTTCCCTAGTGTTTACTATGGGCTAATTGAACAAAATCTTGATAATAAGATCAACTTATGACTAAAAATTGAAAATTGTATTCTAAAGTGTAATGTGTTAAAATCTTAACAAGTTAAAAGACTATGCATTTCACAACAAGGTCAAAATATGAGCCATAAAACACACGATTGAGAGTAAAACTTATGAGTTTCATATGCCTTCATTGAGCTCATGTGTTAGTTGTTTAAACGCATAAGTATCAAATTCATCAAGAAATTTTGAGTTCAGCATGGAAGCTCCACATCACCTTGAAATTTAGGTAATTATATTAGTTTTTACTTATATAAGGATTTTGCCATATACATAAAGACTTAGTTTGAATAGTGTATTTTGAAAATTTTAAGTTGTAATACAAGTCATTTTGATGTTATTAGTTAAGTTGTAATCCATCATTCAGATTTAACGTGTTTATGACTTGGATTTTAAGCTTAAATGAGTTTAGAAATTGAATTATGATGATTTGAATCTTTATGAAATGATATGTATTGTTTGAGGACGATTTTAGGTGTTTTTGAATTGAATTTCAACTCCAAAGGCCCAAGTATGCTTAACCTCTGTGGTATTGCAACAAGTCAAACCAAATACAAATTGCTATAGTTCCAAGTAGTTGTTCTGCAACAATTGTTTCGTAACATGGAATAGTTGTATTGGAACAACTACTCCTACTCCTATAAAAAATGACCCAAATGATGCCCAAACGTTCTCATTTTGTAATTAGACTTTGGAAATGGTCTAAAATCACTTTTAAGACTTCAAAAATATTTCAATGAAGGGTGAAAATTGATGATAGATTTTGATTTTGGATTTAATTTGTTCTTACTCGAATCAATTTGGATTTAACTTGTTTGAATTAGGTGTCCCCAAACACTTAGGAAATGATTCAAAATAATTTTAAAAATATATTCAAGCTTATTAATGTTGAGAATTGTTCTAAATATTTTTTATATAGTTCCTAAATGGTGTTTTTTTAAAATAAAAAAAGTATTATACAATTCAAGCATTTTCTTTTTCGTATCAACTATCAGGACAAGCATTGGATGTTGAAAAAAAAATTAACATTTCCTTTTCATATCAACTATCAGGACAAGCATGCGATGTTGAAAAAAAAAGTTAACCCATTGTAGTTGTTAGAATTAAGTGACCCGAATCCTTATTTAAATAAAAATACAGTGGTAAAATAAAATAAAAGTAAAATCCATATAAAACTACACTACTTTTATTTTATTTTAGAATGATGTTTTTAAACCTTATTAAACTCCATCTATTTTATATTGATTAGAATAAGGTGTTTCAATCTTACTACACTTCTATTAGAATATAGTTTTACAAGCCTCAAGCCTATAAATAGACATAGTTTATTCCTCTTGTAACTTGTATTAATTTGAATTCGACACAGTAAATTTTCTTCTCCTCTGCCCTTGGTTTTTTCCCAAAAGGGTTTTCACGTAAAATCTATGTGTTCTTATTTTTATTTATATTTTCTTTGCGATATATATTATCATTACCGACATTCTATTTTCACATTGGTATCAGAGCTTTAGGGTTTTTTATCTCAATCACGGTAATTTCATCTTTGAAGTATGAAATTTCGCTGTTGGATCGCAACACCAGATTCGTATTGTGGCAAATAAAAATGCAGGCAGTTCTTGTACAGATAGACTTAGAGGAATCCTTGCTAGGGATAGATAAGATGCCTTCGACATTGACAGAGGAAGAGAAGAAGCTCAAGGATCGAAAGGCGTTAACACAGTTACATCTGTATTTGTCTAACAAAATTTTGCAGGATGTGATGAAGGAGAAGACCGCCGCTGCATTATAGAATAAGCTAGAACAAATATGTGTGTCGAAAACTCTAACCAGCAAGTTGCATATGAAGCAGCGTCTTTCTACTCATTGTTTGGAGGAAGGTGCGTCTGTGCACGAATATTAACTGTGTTTAAAGAAATTCTCTCGAACTTAGAGGCCATGGAGGTTTAGTATGATAAGAAAAATCTAGGGTTGATTCTACTTTGTTCGTTGCCTCCGTCTTATTCAAACTTTAGAGATATGATTTTTGACCTCGTATGATAAGACGAAGCATCTTATGGTTAAAACCGACTCTCAATGAGAGAGTTTCATTGTTGGTGGGAGACAAGAACAGAATGCTGATGATGATCGTGGAAGGACACAGGAATGAAATCCTCGCGATAAATCTAAGGGTAGATCGAAGTCTTCAAACAGATGTAAAACTTGTAACTTCTGGAAGAAGAAAGGGCGGCACATTAAATCTAAGTGCTATAAGCTTCAGAACAAGATCAAAAAAGAGGCAGTGAATCAAAAGGGAAAACAACTAGAAAATTTTGAAGAAGCTGATGTTGTAGAAGACTACAGCGATGGTGAACTTGTAGTTGCTTCTATCAACAATTCTAAAGTAAATTAGGAGTGGATCATTGATTCGGACTGCACCTTCCATATGAGTCCCAATTAGGATTTGTTTACAACTTACGAAACAATGTCTGAAAGTGTTGTTTTGATGGGAAATAATGTTTCGTATAAAATTTTAAGTGTTGGAACAATTAAATTTAAGATGTTTGACAGAGTTGTCAGAACACTTAGTGACATACGGCATGTTCCAGAATTGAAAAGAAATTTAATTTTGTTGAGTACTTTTGATTCAAAAGGGTACAGATACACAACTAAAAGTAGGGTTTTGAAGATTTCCAAAGGTTCCCTCGTTGTGATGAAAGGGCAAAGAAAGATTGCTAAGTTATATGTTTTACAGGGTTCTACTGTTATTGGTGATGCAGTTGTCGCTCCCTCTTCCTTGTCAGATGATGATATTACTAAACTTTTGCATATGCGCCTAAGGCATATGAGTGAGAATGGCATGGCGGAATTAAGCAAAAGAGGACTTCCTGATGGGCAAGGAATTTGCAAACTAAAGTTCTGTGAGCACTGCGTTTTGGGGAAACAAAATAGAGTTCGATTTACCAGAGGAATCCATAACACGAAGGGAGCATTGGAGTATATTTATTCAGATCTGTGGGTACCATCCAGAGTGCCTTTGAGAGGTGGAGCTAATTATATACTAACTTTTATTAATGATTTTTCTAGAAAAGTTTGGGCGTTCTTCCTGAAGCAGAAAAGTGATGTGTTTTTCGCTTTAAAGTCTTGGAAAACTATTATTGAAAAGCAGATGGGAAAACAAATAAAACACCTTCGTGCAGATAATGGCTTAGAATTCTATTCTGATGAGTTTAATAAACTATGCAAGTTAGAAGGGATCGTGAGACACTTAACAGTTCGTCATACTCTACAGCAAAACGGTACTGCAGAACGAATGAACAGAACAATCATGGAGAAAGTTCGATGTATGTTGTCAAATGCCAACTTACCAAATTCATTTTGGGCTGAAGCAGCCTCTACTACATGTTTTTTGATCAACCGATCTCCATCCGTTGCCATTGAGAAAAAGACTCCACAAAAGGTATGGTCTGGTAATCCTGCTAACTAATCTGATTTAAAGATTTTTGGGTGTCTTGAGTATGCTCATGTTGATAATGGAAAATTGGAACCGAGATCCATTAAATGTGTTTTTCTTGGTTATAAAGCTAGTGTAAAAGTGTATAAGTTATGGTGTCCTGAAAATAGAAAAGTTGTGATTAGCAGAGATGTTGTTTTTGATGAAACTGCTATACTACCTAACTTATCTCTTAAAGACTCTTCTAATAAAGAAAATCAAAAGCAGGTGGAGCATCAGTTTAATACAAAATCTACAACAGAGTCGACTCCTTAAGCCAGTACAAAAATTGAGAATAGAGTTGCTTCTTCACCACAATACTCTATCGCCAAAAACAGAACTAGAAGAGAAATTAAACCTCCAAAGAAGTATGCCGAGGTTGATCTAGTTGCTTATGCTTTAATGTGGCTGAAGATATAGATACGAACCAAGAGCCATCTAATTATTCTGAGGCGATTAGCTGTGAAGACTCAGAAAAGTGGATGTTTTTTATGTAAGAGGCGATGGAATCACTCCACAAAATAGACCATGGGATCTTGTGAAACTTCCTAAAGGTAAAAAGGTTGTTTGTTGTAAATGGGTGTTTAAAAAGAAAGAAGGGACTCCAGGATTTGAAGAACCCAGATATAAAGTAAGGCTTGTTGCAAAGGGTTACAGTCAAATTCTAGAAGTGGACTTCACAGATGTGTTCTCCCCGGTTGTGAAGCATAGTTCGATTCGAGCTTTGCTTGGTATTGTGGTCATGCATGATTTAGAGCTTGAATAGTTAGATGTAAAAACTGCATTTTTGAATGGAGAACTTGAAAAGAATATTTACATGCAACAACCAAAGGGTTTAACAGTCTCAGAAAAAGAGGACTATGTTTACCTGTTGAAAAAATCCCTTTACGGTTTGAAACAGTCACCAAGACAGTGGTACAAGAGGTTTGATTCTTTTATGACTTCTCATGATTTCAAAAGAAGTAGTTTTGACAGTTGTGTTTACTTTAAGAAAAACAATGATGGTTATTTTGTATATCTACTCCTTTATTTTAGTGACATGTTGGAAGCAGTAAAAGATAAAAGAGAGATAAGAAAGGTCAAAACCCAACTAAGTGAAGAATTTGAGATGAAAAATTTGGGACCAGCAAATAAGATACTTGGTATGGAGATTCTCAAAAATAGAAAAACAAGTAAATTGTACCTAAGTCAGAAAGGGTACATTGGAAAAGTTTTTTGCAGGTTCAATATGCAGAGTGCTAATCCTATTAGTACTCATTTAGCAGCCCATTTCAGACTTTCATTGGCTTTGTCTCCACAATCAGATTATGAGATTGAGTACATGTCACATATTTCATACTCTAGTGCAGTGGGATATCTCATGTATGCTATGGTTTGTTCATGTCTAGATTTATCATATGCAGTCAGTGTAGTTAGCAATTACATGGCAAATCCCGGTAAAGAACATTTGAAAACAGTTCAGTGGATTTTAAGATACTTACGAGGTACTACTAATGTTTGCTTACAGTTTGAAAGAACTAGAGATGGAGCCATTGGGTATGTTGATGTTGATTTTGCTAGAGACCTTGATAGAAGAAGATTTTTCACAGGTTATATCTTTACAATCGGAGGTTGTGCAATCAGTTGGAAAGCCACTTTGCAAACTACAGTCGCTTTGTCTACCACTAAAGTTGAGTACATGGTGATTACTGAGGCTTGTAAAGAAGCTATTTGGTTGAACGGACTCTTTAGTGAACTCAATGAAGACCTTCAAATCAATGCAGTATTTTGTGACAGTCAAAGTGCAATCTTCATTACAAAAGATCAAATGTTTCATGAGAGAACAAAACACATTGATGTTCGGTATCATTTTGTTCATGATATTATTGCTCGTGGTGATATTGTTGTGAGCAAAATTAGTACCCATGAAAATCCTGCAGATATGATGACTAAGTCACTTCCTATAACCAAGTTTGAGCATTGCTTAGACTTGGTTGGTGTTAATTGTTGAAGTTAAACCCTTAAAGGGTTTTATGAAAGCGATGGAGAACTTGTTCGTTGAGAGTTCACGATGAAGAATTTGTTCATTGAGAATTCGTGTCAAGGTGGAGATTGTTAGAATTAAGTGACCCAAATCATTATTTAAATAAAATACAGTGGTAAAAAAAATAAAAGTAAAATCCATATAGAACTACACTTCTTTTATTTTATTTTAGAATAAGGTTTTTTAAACCTTATTAAACTCCATCTATTTTATATTGATTAGAATAAGGTGTTTCAATCTTCCTACACTCTTATTAGAATATGGCTTTACAAGCCTATAAATAAACATAGTCTATTCCTCTTACATAATTCGAATTCGACATAGTGAATTTTCTTCCCCTCTGCCCATGATTTCTTCCCGAAAGTGTTTTCACGTAAAATCTGTGTTCTTTATTTTTATTTATATTTTCTTTGCTATATATATTGTCATTACTAACATTCTATTTTCACAGTAGCACTCATAAAAAGCAAACACGTATAAGCTTTTTCTTTTTTTTTTTGTCAAAATAGATTTGGGAAATGTTTTTGAGAGAAATTAGAAGGCCAAAAAATGGGTTGAAATGTTACATATATGTAAAGTATATTCGCAATCACCACGGCTAACTAGACAACCATTATTTTAATTAATTAAATCACCCACTCTTTCATCTTTTTAACTAAATTTTTAGTTGCGCACGAGAGGATAAGCAATTGGCATTTGGAGGTTTGCTGGTAATGGTGCTAGATGATGGAAGATGATAGATGGCGATGGAAGGTTGCTGGAAATGAGGTTTGGTGAACGAGGAGAATAGAGAGAAAAATATAATATTTTTAATTTTAATTTAATTTTTATTTTATATTAATTTACTTAATTATTTTCTTTTCTTGCTCCAAGCCAAACAAAGGGAAAATAAATTTTTAATTACATGACAACTCTTAATTGACCGAATAGGCTCAAGTCAAGTGCAAGTATCTAGTTCAATAAAAAAAAAATTAATACATAACTCAAAAAGAAATAATTGCCGCAGTACAAGAAAAGACATGCGCTGTGATAATTCATGCACAAGATTTCATTCGCCCGATGCAGTCAGAAAAAACTAAATAATGTGTTATATACCCGCGATCCAAGCTACATCAAACGTTACTTTAATGCCACAGTGTAAAGTAGAATGACTTAACATTCAGGAGGATAACTTTTACAATTATGAAACAAAAAAAATTGCACAACCCAGATAGCTTGAAGATAACATATGTAGGTGGCAGACTGCAACAAGAAACAAACTTCCCTCCAAATTTTATCACCTGGATTGAATGAAGCTCATTTCGCAGATGAAAATTCCACTGTTGGCAGCTGCAAATAGTTGTGAGCTCTCAACGTGGAGGCAAGACAAAAGAATCCGTTGCAGGCAGGCAACACTCTATATTTCCTTCCTCTTACAGAAACTTTACACTAGAGATGTCCTAAATGATCCCTATATATGCTAGTTAATCACTCGCTGCATCATGCCTACAAAAATTCGAGCACATCAAAGAATAATTGTTTCACTGTTTACTCCTGTATACCAGCTTCATGCTCACTCACAGGATGATCTGACACAGTGCCTTCTGATGATATTTCCTCTACATCAGGTTGTTCAGGTCGAGAATGATCTGACTCAGTCTTGCTAGAATCCCCACAATCAGGTTCATCTTGCCTCTCCTCTGGAGATTGATCCTGGACATCAATGGTCGGGCTCAGTTTAGCTTTCCCTTTGACAGATACACCTAGTGAATCTGGATATCCAACTTCGTTAACAGATTTTGGCAATGCAAGTTTGCCATCATGTAAGCTAGAATTTGTCATGCCAGAAGTTAATGACAAGTGTGGCCCTGGAGCAACACAAGATGCTACTAGTTGAAGCACTTCAGGGGACGGGGATAATCCCATGCTTGATTTCTTTGGTGGAATAAGATACGCCGATGAAGATGATGTATTCATCATGCTTAAGTTACGAGGAGACCTGCTGTAATCAGATTCAATCAAAGGAAGCCCTGCAGTTCCAGTAACTGATTGTGGAAGCAATTGAAATGGTGGTGCCAACGGAATTGAGCATGCCGGAGAGAGACTACTACTTCCAGCTGTGTCCGGTAGGACCTGCCTGAAGATGTGCGACTTCCGTTTCTTTTTCTTTTTTAGACTGTGTCTCGGGTCCTTTGGTTGAGGAGGAGGGGGCCCAGGTACCACAAATGGGGGAATGGTAGGCTTATCTTCTCCATACAATACACGAACTGACTGAGCTATTGCTGAAACAGTTGGTGGTAGATCAGGATCTGGAGGTTTTGCAGGAGTACTAACAGCTTCACGAAGCCAGTGAGGTAACTTGTTCTTGGAAGAACTATTTCCAGCTACTTCTTTTCCCTTTGAATAAGAAAGATTCAGCCCTTTATTTGGATCGGAGAGAAACCCAGAGCTGGCAGATTCACCATTTCCACCATTATTGAGGGAATCACGTAACATATTTAGCGATTTATCAAGAACACTAGGCAACTTCCCATGCTTCATTGAACCATAATCATCCTCCTTCCTGTGTAAATCAGGGCTACTGGAGCAATTCAAACTTGAACCCAAGTTGCTGGCTCCAAAGGAATTGAGAAAAAAAGGTTTCTCACCAGGTACACTCACAGATGGCCCTGGCCTATCAGAGGGCCCAGCAACTGAATCTCCAGAAAAGTTTGCACGAGATTTGTCAGGATTCCATGTTGGAATAGGGGGAAAACTATCATTTTGCAAACCAAGTTGGTCTGATAGCTCAAAGTGAGGCAGGCTAGAAGCTAGATCTCCAAACCCCAACTTCATATCAGTCAGGTGAGTTTGAAATTTTGAGGGTGCAACAAATCTACTACCCTGCAGTGCCCGCGTCATCATTCCATCAGGAATGCTTGGAAACAAGGAAGAAGGTTTGGTGGTTTTCGTTAGCTTGGGGAATTTTGGAACTGGAAAAGCTGGCCCATCCAGAATTTTAAGTTGCTCCTCCTCCCACCTAGCTGCCAAATCTTCTGAAGTTTTGTACTTTGAAAATCTTAGCCTGGCGTCTCTAAGCATGGCATCCCAACTACCTCGTCCGTGTCTACGAACACCAATCCAGAGAAAATCCAGTTCATCCTCTGACCAGCCCTCTACCTTCGATTTCTTTTTATACAAGTTCCCAGATCCAGTCCTCATCATAATATTTTCAAGCACCCTCCTATGGTTTTCAGGAAAAGAAGAAATGGGAGGCAACTGACCCAAACCCAATGTTGGAGGCATGTCCCTCTCTTGCTGATTGTACCTAGGCACATCTTGTGGAGGATATTTTAAATTGGGCAGCAATGGCATTGTAGGAAGGTCTTGCACTGACTCAGTCACAGCATCAAGCCTACTCCCTAAAGATAAGCTAGGCAATAGGTCATGATGTGATGTCATCATGCCTTTGGTAGGAAGGGAGAACCGAGGAAGCAATTTCTCATCAAAAGGTAAATTAGGCAGTGGCATCTTTTCCTGAAAATCAGAAGAACTAGCACCAGAACTTTCTAATCGATCAAAAATTTTTCCTTGTGAAGAAGCAGAAGGATACTGCAAGGAAACAAGTCTTGTCATCATATATTAACATGGAAAGGAAGGTTTTGTATTTGACAACTAAAGAAAAACAAAATGCTGACAAAGAGGGTTACCGGGTTAAACGGGAGCCAACTATCTTGGTTTCCAATTTTAAGACGTTGTAAAACTTCGGGAGGTGAATCTTGCAATTTAAATTTGTCCAAGGTAGTCTCTTGACCTTTTGCTTCTTTCTCAATTGAAGCTCCTGTAGTTGGAGCTAAATTGAATGGAAACTCTGGTCCAGTTCCTGGCCTGCTTTGCCGACAATTTGATCTTGAGAAGTTTTTATGAAATGAGTCAAACTGACTAGCATTGGGAGCACAAAGCCCAAGAACTGGCAACAAGTTGTTGGAAGGTAGAGATTGGTTATAGCTTGTGCCTTGATGATTGCTACTTGGAAGGATCATGTCAGGAGAAGACTGGTGAAGAGGGTTGACAGAAAGATCCAATTGTCCACTTGTTTTATGTTTTGACAGCCTCCCAAGCCTTAAAATTGAATCATCTTTGTTCTTTGGTTCATCTAATGATTGAGCATGTTTATCATCCTCCAAGTCAATTATCAAACACTTATCTTTATCTGACTGTTGATCAGATTGATTAACATGATCCCCTTCTCTTCCATTGATGGAAGGACACTGTGCTACCGACTCAAGTCCAGGAAATCCCTCACTGGGACGAACTTCTTCAATTGCATTTCTCCTAGCAAGCCGTTCTTTTTGTCGAGCACGGAGTTTAGTACTGTCAAAAAGGATTACAGAGTAAATTAATGCACCCAAGATATAAAAAATTTAAGAATGTATCCTACTAATTTACCAGAGAAAGCCAAGCAAATGTAATCTGAGAAAGTAAAAGATTAATAGTAGAAATGGCTACTACATTATTCAAAGAGTTCCTGTAATTGGAGCATGTGTGTTCTTCAACTAACGACTTAACAGTTTAACTCCAACAAATTCATTATATGGTTTCATTTCTATGTTTAACAATAAGTCAGCTAACATGCATTCAAATTATTGACAGTGCAGTAATTTTGAAAATACTACTTTACTGGCATCTCAACAGAAAATTCAGCAAGTGGAATTCTCAGAAAGGATCTGAACTTACTACTTTGCTTTAAGAGCCCGTCCTGCTGGTGTATAATCCCGCTCTGGCTCTGTTTCTGGTTCCTTCTCTTCTTCCCCGCCACTCTGCTTTTCAACAGAATAACAAGTTGCTAACACCATGAATAAGCAATACAAGAACTAGAGTAGGTTACAAGTTACAGGCTACTGAGCAAGCAAGTGAAGGTGGAATAAAGTAAGAGCATCCGTATATTTTGAAAAGTATTAAATATAAAGGAGAAAAGAGAAAAGCCAGTTTTATTGCAATCAAAAGCAGAAAGCTAAGTACCTCGGTCGTTGTCTCATTGGGATGTGGAGTATATGCCTCTCTATAGGAGACGGCTTTCCTTTGTCGCTTCCCTCTACCAAGGGCTGCTTCCTCCTCACTTTGATATTTCTCCCACCTGTATCAAGCAAGAGAGTTCAACACAAATCCGTAACAAAAAAACTAGGGCCAAAGTGGGAAATTAAGTTTTTGACATACAATATAATGACAGTTATCTACTTTTGTTCTTTTAACAAAAGTTCAACAGCATTTTTCTCTCAAAAGAGTTGGACAGCATTTAATGTCTGATTCATTTCAACTAGATTTAATTAAACTCTTAATGCTATAACAAAAGTTTACTCAAAGTTAATCTTCAATGATACAAAACAGATTTAAGCTTAGACCAGATACTTTTGGATATACCATCTGAAAGGAATTTATTGAAAAGTACACACATCACATCATATTCTAACAAGATGACTAAACGGCTGAGTGCTTAAATTTATCATATAAGATTTTCATAGATCAATGTTATGCATTGATTGTTTTCCAAAGACTTCATTAAAATTACAAGGTGAAAGAGTAGCCATTCTCAAGTCAACATAAGTTGATCTCGACTCGTTATTTTGACCACTCATTCTGTTGAATAGCATTTATTTTTTCTAAACAACAGCAGCAGGACAATTTATTTATTATGCAAGTTCTGTTTCATTCAAAAACAATGACCAGTTCTGAATTGTGGACCACACTATATCAAGCAGGAAACTAAAAATTGGGACTGTAAACTGCTATCAATTTCATCATATAGAAGCTTTGCAGGACCTGAAGCAGAAGCTATCTACAAAGCCAAAATAAAAAATAAAAATGATGGTGGGACAAAGAGCAGGATATATTTAAGATAATAACCTCACTTGCAAACATCGGATTTGGAGGCAAAGTTTACAGATCTACAGGTGACATGCTATCAAAATTTAGTTGTACCAATAATGCCAAAGAAACTACCAAGAACTACCAAAAAGAACTCAATATAACAAGAATTTTCAACCTCCAAGAACCCAAAACCTCAGTTCTCAATATCTCAGTCATTTGAAAAAAAAAAAAGTTCAATATTTGAAATTACTAGAAAACAAATAGCATAGGTATTTATAGCCTAATTCCTAACCTAACATTAAAAAAATGCCAAATTAACCCTAAATTCCCTCATAATTCCTTAGATACTTGAATACAAAAAAACATACATTACCAATAAAACAAATCTCTTTATAGTTTAATCCATCTCTATGCATGTTTGAGTAGTTAAAACTAGCCACTCATCACCTCAAGCTCAGTACAGGCAACAAGAGATCCCTACTCTGGCTTAATATTTAAAGACAAAAGTAAAGGATTGCATCTTATTATCTCAGTGATTAGCAACATTTCTTTCCTATAATTGAAGGAAAAAGAGAGGAGTTTTTCAAGTTCTAACAGCCTAGTGGTATGACCTGCGATCCTCATAACTTCAATAAACTAAAGTTCATAGCTGTTGAACTCATTCCACGGCTCTATGCAGTGCATGAATTTAATCAAATTCTCAACTATTCTACTGGGTTTTTCATTTGCAAAATTGGATTTTCCTGTGCCTTTAAACGTAAGGAACCTTTAGTTCAATAGCTTTTTCATAGAAAAGAAATGGGATGGGAAAAAGAAAGATATTCACCTCACACGCAAAAGTTTGTCCCATTCATTTTCTTCAGTACCATTTAGCACATTATCTTCTTTCTTCTCAGAAGTCTGCTCCAAAATATCATCAGCAACAGCTGGAGGAGATTCACCTCCCCCTGGTTCTTCTGTTGTTTCATCATTCCATTCAACAGACTGCACAAGAAGAAAATGAAGAAATGTTCAATAAAGAAACAACAAGATTACGGCTTTCTTTGAAATTAGAATGACTGCAAATAGTAAAAATAGGAAAGTCTAACACAAACACAGGTAAAGACCAAAAACAATAAAATATTAGCAATTCTAAGAAATTTTTAAGCAAAATGAAATCCCATCAAGAGCTACTTTTAAGACCCCACAAACAGTGGCCAAAAAAATATGCATAATGAAATAGTAAAACATTTAATAAACTACCAATTTTAACAATACTAAGAAACTCACACGTAAACATGAACTCTAAGGGGCAACATAATTTAAAAGAATAACAGATGCAGTAACCTCAACAGCTAGGTCTAATAGTTGGCAATAACATTCAAGTTTGCATGCATAAAAATACTTATAAACTGTAAACAATTTACAACCTAAAGATACAAGGAGTCTTTAGGCTTGCTAAAACAGGTACAGCTCGTAACAACTAAGGGGCAGACCCTAGAGCTCCTACTTTGACCAACTAAACCATATAATTTAAGCTCACTTCAGGAGTTTTTCTTTTTTGTTGTTTCCTTTTTCTTTTTTTCATTTTTTCTTTTTTTTTTTTTTTTTTTTTTTTTTGAGGGGGGGTGGGACCAATTTACATAGCAATTCTACTGTAAACAGAATATAGAAGCAATAAAACTGTGATTCCAGGTTTGACTGCTAATGCCAACCATTAGAAGCAACAAAAGCATCAGCATATCATTCCCATGCAGAGAGGAAAAAAAGTACAAGTCATTGCATTTGTTAGCCAATGAATGTATTAACATACAAAACCACACACACTTCAACATAACATAAGTAGAATACCTCACCTTTACTGAGCCAAGCATATCATTTTCCAAATCCCCCTCGGCATCAGTTGGTCCAGACTGAAGGTTTGTACGATCAAGCAATTTCAAAATTGCACTTTCATCCCACACAATCTTGTTGCTGCCATCAGTACATTTGTCTTGGTACACATCTCCGAGACCACCAACCCTCTTCCGGTGCTTATGATCTGTATCCACTAATGCATCTTCTTTATTGTTATTACCTTCACCTGAATCTTTCCCACTAGAAGAATCAATGAAGAGTTCTTCCGTTCCCCATCGCAGAATGTCTTCTACTTCCTTTTGGGATCCAGACTTGTTGACAAACAGCTGATCAAGCATTAGCTTCTTTTTAGCAAGTTGCAAGATCCGCTCTTCCACACTGGCACGAACTACAAGCCTGTATACTAAAAGTCTGTTTGATTGTCCAATTCGATGTGCCCGATTCATAGCTTGGATGTCAGCATGTGGGTTGAAATCAGAATCATAAATTATAACAGTGTCAGCTGTTGCCAAATTGATACCAAGACCACAAGAACGTGTTGATAGCAAGAAGACAAATCGACTTTTATCTTGGTTGAACCTTGATATCGCTGTTTGACGATCAGCAACTGAAACAGAGCCATCAACTCTCTCGTATGTTTTAGGGCCAAATTCTATGGTTAAATAATCCTCAAGGATATCAAGAAGCTTAGTCATTTGTGAAAAGATAAGAACTCTATGGCCTTCTCTATATAGGACTTTAAGCATGGAATGCAAAAGAGTCAACTTGGCTGAAGCTTTTATACGCATTTCATGAAGAAACTCTAGTGATCCAGACTCAGGCTCAGTACCTGGTATGAGATATGGATGATTACAAACCTTTCTCAGTTGCATCACAATGTTTAACATTGACTGCTGTGCAACCCCCTTCCCAATATTCCGTAATATCTGGTAGTTCTTAGTTAGCATTGCACGGTAGTATTCAGCTTGAATGGATGACAGTTCAACAGGCACCATTCGTTCAGTTTTAGGGGGAATATTTTGCATGGCATCCCTTTTAAGTCTTCGAAGCATATGAGGAGCAACAAGTTTCTTTAATTCTTCGACCTTTTCCGCAGTTGTGAGATCATTAAATTTCTCCTCAAACGAAGATAAAGAAGGGAAGGAAGCTGGCTGCAAGAAATTAAGCAAGTTATACATCTCACCAATGTTATTCTGGAGCGGGGTTCCAGTCAATAGAACACGATGCTGGAAAGAGAATGTGTTGAGCAAGCTAAACAGCTTACTTCCTGAATTTTTCAAGCGATGACCCTCATCAACCACAAGAACTTCCCAAGGAACACCACGCAAATGAGATGAGTCCACAAGAATCATTTCATAAGTAGTTAAAAGAACATTAAATTTGTACGAAGCTGTTTTCCTACTCAATTCATTCGAATCACTAGCATGCCATTCATACTGGCGAATGATGGCTCTTGCTTTGGCGCAACCATGATACTCCACAACATTTAAATCAGGAGCCCATAATGAAAACTCAGCAAGCCAGTTAGGCATAGTAGAAAGTGGAACCAGCACTAGACATGGCAGAGTAGCTTTAAACTCAAAATAAAGTGACGAAATAAAGGCAACAGCAGATACAGTTTTTCCAAGCCCCATTTCATCAGCAAGTATAACATTTTTGGATTTATGCCAACATCTACGCAGCCAGTTAAGTGCTTCAAGCTGATGGGGAAATAGAGAGCCTCCCTTCAATTCTTTAGGTTGATCTGCCAAAGTAACAATATCATGCTGCTGCTCACCCTTTGCCCTAGCTTCATCCTTAGTAGCATCTTTTTCCAATGTTTGACGTTCAAACTGTTCAAACAGATTAATTAGATGAGAAGATTGCTGAAGAACAGGTTCATCTAACCTTTCCCAAGTGCATTCATCATATGGAAGACCAGTCCACTTCACAAAAGCTTCCCGGCCATTATTTGTAACACGGAGAGAAATAACTCGCTGAGGCTTCTTCCACTTTTCCTCACAGATATTTATCACAGTTGTCCCATATTTGGCCTTATAATTTTCTAGTTTTCTCTTCGCCAGAATTTTCAGCTGGGATTCAGAAATCCAACTATTATGGATATGGGACATCCCCACCCATTTAACAAAAAATTCATATGAGACCGTCTCCTCTTTAGAACATGCTGATTCAGTCACAGCAGGTTCTTGGACTTTATTTTCAACACTGCTACGTATTTTCATTTCTGCACCCATCTCTTTCGTTTTAGCAGGCGTTTCACAAACTTTTGGAGCTTCAGTGGCACCATGACTTTTCACATTAACATCAGCAGTCAACTCTTCTACTACAGTTTTCTCATTTCTTTTTCCTGAATCTTCTACACTTACCACGGATTCATCTTGATCCTTACCATTTATGATTGCACAATCTGAATCCTTAGTGTCTTTGTTCAATAAGTCCAAAGAATCCCCTCCTTTGCATTTCTTAGTGACAGACCTTCTATATACATTCATTTTATCCACTCTGACATCATTCTTTGTGCTTTCTTTATCAGAACCTTTCAGAGTCTTAGGGCAACCCTCAGTAAGATTTTCAGCAGTTACTGTATCTGAATCAATATCACAAACAGAATTCTCCTCTGAAAGTCTGCTTGGATTTACTGCAATTACAAAATCATCAGAAAGCATGTCCTCTGAAAGTGCTGCAGATGCATGATGCAAAATACTAGCATTATCACCTTGAACCCGACAGCCTAGAACTCGATCAACCTGTGAAGCAGATAAGTAAGATACTTGGGAAAAAGGTGAGCGATTATCCACAAAAGTAAAGAGTTCATATCGGATACATATAAGTCAACTAACCTGCAGAAGTTCGGCAGGAACACTGTCTTCACATCTCAGCGGGGGATTGAGAATTCCTTTATCTAACTCATCGGACTGCTGCTCTGCACCCTCAGAAAGCTTCTGATCAAGAAAATTAAAGGATTTAAACAAGCCGAAAGAATTCCAAGAGTAGTCACAACAATGTGATTCAATCAGCAATGAGAAACATTAACAAGTGAAGAAAACAATGGTACTTTCGTAAGAACTCATATACTGGAGCATTAATATGTGTGTGTATCATATTTTCAAGGCATTACCTTTAGGAAGTCACACTTACATGTTCACTATAAACAGAGTACTAAATTTATGCACCAATAAGAAAAAAAAAAAAAAGACCATCCTAAGATGCACCTCTAAATTTATGCACCAATAGGGCAATAATAATATTGGACAGTTATCAAACTGTAAACCAAAAACTTGAACACCAACATAAAATCAATAGACAACTTCATCTAGACATTCTAGTTCAAATATGCAGAACATGTGAAGTTTAGAAGACAAAAATAAAAGATAAAGAAAGACAACACGTGCATAAAATATAGCTTATATTTAACACTGAACCAGTACAAGTAAAGCAGGAGGAAATCCATTAACTCTATAGTGTAAGCTCTTACAATCATGATCTGATTAGTTCGAGAAGTGATCTACCCATCTTAGGTTTGAATTTGTATACCACATGGGAAGAAGGCTCTCAACTAAAAGATTAATGAAGTTTTCCATTTTGGATTCTCATATAGAACGATAAATCCATACAATGCAGGAGAACACTGCAAAAACGTAGCAAATTAAGGAAACTAGTTCAAATTTTAAGGGGGGATCTCAGCCTGGGAGACTACGGTTCAGAAAGACCCTAAGCCTCTTATATGAGCTCTACTCTGATTTCAAGGTATCTATAAAACCAATCCATCATATATGACAACGGAACTAATTGTCCAGATATTATCTCTCCCAGAAGAAAACTTCTAAGAACTCTGCTTTTCACCAACAAGTTCCCCCAATTACATATGCATGACTACAGTTCAGAAAGATGAATCCATTAAAGTGCAAAAATTCCTAGAGGACAATAATAAATATCTACAAAGACTCATTTAAATTAAAAAAATCATCTACATAATTCACATCAAATCTCACCTGAGCATATGAAAGAAAATAGAAGACCTCCAACATCCCATTAAAAAAAAACCTATAAGATTATAACATACCTCATCTTTTTTCTGAGTATCAAAATTCTTGCTCCCATCATCATCCTTTGACAAAGATGCAGAAACCCCATGGTTAACAGGCTTCTGTTTCTGTTTCTGATGAGTTTTACTAGTTCCAGGGCCAATATTATTTGCTTTGGACCCCTTCTTTTTAGAAGTACTGACAGTACGCTTACCCTTATCACTCTTACGCTTCTTTTGACTTGCCTCATCGCTGACTTTCTGCTTTCTTTTTCTGTCTTTCCTTGTGGCTACACCAATTGCAAGAACAACTTTGTCTGTGGGAGACTCATTATCACAAGACAATTCATGCTTCGCTTCAGGTGCTTCATCATTTTTCTCTGAGTTTGTACTCTTAGAATGAGACAAAACCTCACCAGCTACAGGAGTTAACTTCCTTTCAGCTGATGAACCTGTTGGAGATGCAACTGGCTTCATTCCATCATCAACATTCATACATGATGAACCACCAGCTACAGGAGTTAACTTCCTTTCAGCAGATGAACCTGTTGGAGATGCAACAGGAGTCTTCTCATCATCAACATTCACACAAGAAGCACCACCTTCCTCAGCACCACCAATGGATGTAACACTTGGTTTAGGGGTAGAAGGTACATCTATATGAGAGGTTTCTGGTTCCTTTTTCAAAGTATCCACTCCCTGAGCTACATCAGATTTTCCTTTACTAGAGGATGATCTTTTCTTTGCAATAATGGATGTTCCAAAAATCCGGGACACTTTCTCAGTAGTAGGTGACTTTATTCCAGTTTGAGCTTTTGTCTTGATAGTTTTTGATCTTGCTCGTTTGGAAATTGAATCCAGATGAGTAATGGGCTTGAGTGAATCGTTCTTCTTACAGCACTTTGGGCATTGCCACTTTCCCATTGGGATGCGCTACAATCATGGATACAGAAGAACAATGAAAAGAGAAAAGATAGAATGAGTGAAAAATAATAGCTGATGGAGCCATAAAACAAAGAAGAGGATTATCTCAAGTTAGCTGTGATATCCTACCTTAAGAGGTGGATCAAGGCATTGTAGATGATAGGTCCTGGGACAGTTATCACAACACAACAAGTTCCCACCAAGATCACAAATAACACATTCATAGTAGTACTGAAGACAATAAAAATCAGAATAGTTGTCAGAAGTAGTTTAAATGTCTATAAAACACAGTCAAAACACAGGATTGCAAATGAAAGTATATTTCATTGAATTTCGTTCTCTGTACATTATTTGTCTCCTCACACCAATGCAGTATGATACTAAAATGGTTTTCTCTGAGTTTCTAACAGCAAACTAGTATACACGTTTCTCAAGCAGAACAAGGTGAAGGAGACAAGTAAAACAATGAAACGTTTTTGAAAACACAATCCATAATCATAGACAGAACTTAGAAGTTCTCGAGGTCACATGAACTGATGCATACAAGAAGTGCACTAAGCCTATTGCAATGGAAAAAAGTTCTGAAAACCCAAATCCACCAATAGTTCTTGTTCAGAGCCTGGTTCCTCTTGAGTAAAAAATTATATTGAATTGAAGCATGCATGATTCAAAAACTTCTGGCATGTGGATTCTGATACTTGATAAAAACCTAGCTAAATTCATAACACTTGATCAATTTTGAGTAAAATTTGAACATATTGACAACTTTCCAGAAAATGACTGAGGAGATTGTTTAGCTACATCAACCATGAACAACCAAATCAAAAGACGAAAAGATAACTACATTACCATGAGGAGAACAACTCAATGAAGGAACAAGAATTGAAAAGAACATACCCCATCATTTCCCTTTTTTTTAGATGATGACTGGTCGGTACTAATTTCACCTTTCAGCCTACGCTTAGCTGAAGAACTCCTTGGAGATTCTGATAATAAGTTTTCTTCTTTACCATTGGCTAGGGATGGACCACACGGAAGCTTTCTTCGTTTGCGCTTCAGGACCCAGTTTCGGTTAATCATTTTACTATTCAATGAACTAATGTCTTTCATCTTTTTCTAATCATGGGTATTAACATTGCGGCTATGAATAGCAGAAAGTATGTCAAATCACGGACAGAACAATGAAGCTTCCAATTGGCAATCTTAGCCCCTGCAAATAATCACCGTACAATTTCATCATTTTCAGCAATACAACTTGTTACAAGACCGAAAGGCAACTACGAAGCAACAATGGTTTTATTACTCCAAAGAAGGGTAAAGGATGCATGCAAACAGACTGAAAGCATTTCAGAAAAGCGGTTTTTTTTTTTTTTAAAAAAAAGCAGAGGGTAGGAAAAGGGAAATCATACTGAATTACTTAAAACATAAACTCATGATATTGAACACCTCATTTATTCCAGTTTCTAGACGAGGCCAAACAAACTCAACTTCAGATTAGTCTTTTGTAATTCAACCAACTTCAAACTGCCGCGAATAGGCAACATCACAGTTCACATTATTCTCAGTGCTTGTTTCTAAACTGTCAAAATTGAAGTACCAATATAAAAAAACCTAATTCATCTAAAGCAACAGAATCAATCCATGTAAATACCAAAAGAAAGTCACTATGGTTTAATTAAAAAGGTGAACATAATAGTCAAACCAAATCCAAACTCCATATTCTACATAGAGCAGAAGCAACAACGGAATCAGACAATATGACAGAAGTAGCATCATTAATCCAGGCATCATCTATGGGATAAAAAAAATGAAAAATCGGAAGTAACAGCATTTACCCAGGTTTGACACATTCTACACTCAATTCAATCAGCAACAAGAACAAATGCAAGCCTAAATCCCAGTGGTAAATTAGAACAGCTTGGGAAATGTAATAGCTAGGAGCCACTATCTAGTCTAGGAATGAAATAAAACATCTAAACCAAACAAATGACCATAAAATGCACAGCAAATTAACACGGAAAACGAGCCAAATTGAAGAATCAGTTTCGAAAATTCAATATATGCATAAAACATTGAGCTTGCATTGAACTGAAAACCCCATTTCAACAAAACTCACCTGCAATGACAAACTCACTCACAGAACCCCAATTTCGGAATTACTGCAAAAGCCCACCAAATTTCAATCAAAGTATAAACACAAACCTCCCAAACATGAAAACAACAGAGAACATGCAATAAAACATCAGAATACACATAATAGACAGCTCAAGGCACCTAAATTAGAAAACCCCAAAGCTAAAAAAAGGAAATAAGTAATACCCAGATAGGAAAAGAAGCTTACCAACCTTTCTCGTGGATCAAAGAATCAAAACCAAGTGGAATAATATGAAGAGTAACAGATTGAGAGATGTAGTGAATAAAAACAGATGGAGGAGGAGAGAGAAGGGGAGGGTATTAGGGTATAGCAAAGCAAAGAAAAAGGAGCGAAGAGAGAGAGATACGAGAAAGAGAGAGAAAAGGCGAAGACACGAGAAAAAAAATGAAAATAAATATAGAGAGAATTGACAAAAATAATAAAAATTAACCCCAACTCGAAAAATAAAAATAAAGAGAGAAAAGGTGTAAAGAGAAGGATAGGGGGTTTTATAGAGAGTGAAGAGAGCATACGATACGGATTCGCCGGGGTAATAGGGGACGGACGGGGTTACCACTCTGACATGGCAGCGCATGAGAAAGAGAGATATTAAGGAAAGGGAAAGCAGCCCTTCCTCCTCCCCTCTCTCCCTCTCTCTCCTACCTAACCACTGATGATGTGCCACGTGGCTTCACCAGACGCCACTTCCTATTTTGTTTGCCCTTTTTCTTTTTGTTTTTCTACATTCCTTGTCTATTTTTATTTCCTTTCTCTTCTCCCCAAGCCCAAAGCCACCACACCACTGCCCACGAAAGAACCTTGCTTTCCTTTCGCTCTCCTCTCCTCGTAATCGCCGCCATGCTTTGCCTTTGCTTTGCTTTGCTTTGGTTGGACTTGGATCAGACCCCTCTTATTGTATACGCTGCTGTCTCTTATTAATATTATGCCTTCTTTTCTTTCTTTAATCTTTTTTTATTTCCTCTTACTCGGTTTTGTTTTGTTTGATTCCGACATTGCTTCGAGGTTTTTTTTTTTTTTTTTTTTATCAATTTTCGTTTTGTTGAGATACTCATTAAATATTTTAATACCAATCTTCGATTTTCTAACGAGCACTTTTCTTGGTTTTAAGGGTTAAGCTTATAAGTATAACTAGTTTTGTATAATAAAACTAAGAGATTTATAATTTTATAAATTTTAAAGTTTACTTACTAAATCTAATCCAGATTTATTATTTGCTATTTAACTAAATTATCCGTTAAGCATTTAATAAGTGTAAATAATTTCAAATAACAACTTTAAAATGTAAAATGTATAAGTTTTCCTCCTTCCAATTAATTTTGAGTTGCTTTATCGAGATTAGAAGTGAAAAGGTTTCTAATTCAACGAATTAGGTCAATTCCAATTATGATTTACAAGCAATTTGTTTTACATCTTTAATTTAAGCTGCAGGTCCTATTTTGGAGACAGAAATCCCCTTATTAATATCAGGTCAGATTCCAGCATTAAATAAATCGATGAATAAGAATATTTGTTCATCTTTAATGAAAACTACGTTAGTAGGAATATACGTAATAATTTCTCTCGATTGAGTCTCAACTATTGATAAAACAGTCATACTTCCTTCACCTAACTAAGAACCTAATTTAACGACTATTTCTAAAAGATGTGAATGCAAATAAAAATATTCTCTAGATAAGTTTTGAGACCCAGCGATCTTCGTAATAGAAGAAACATTTGACACTTATCCTAATATTAAAAGACTTGTCTCGTCGTGACATTCTCTTGAATTCTCAAAACTTCTCTCACTAGATCCTTACAGTGACAAAGAACCCCTTACCATTTCGGCTATGCTACTAGAAGTTCAAGGGAAGTCGGAATGGGGGAACACTCATATTGAGGTGGGTCCTTCTCAGTCCTCTCAATGTTCTAATGCCCACACCAGATATGGATCGAACTGTCTCACGACATTCTGAACTCAACTCATATACCACTTTAAAGGGCAAATAGCCCGATGTGTATTAATCAAATTTTATTTATTTCTTTCTTAAAATTTTTGAAAATTTCTGTAACGTTTCATTGATAATACAGTTATGAAATTTAAACGTACTAATACATAATGCAATACATTCATGATATCTAACAAAGATTTTTAATAGTACACTCGTGACTAATAAAGGAAAAGTAAAAGGAAAAGTACTGAAGTAAAAGTGGATAATCATGTTAATTAAAATTTTATACATCTCTTGTCTAAGCTTATTCTCAAAAAAGAAGTTTCATAAAAAATGACAGCAACCCCTTCAGCCCGTCCATCTGTTTCCAAT
The DNA here is from genome assembly GCF_025698485.1 of Gossypium arboreum. NCBI lineage: Eukaryota > Viridiplantae > Streptophyta > Magnoliopsida > Malvales > Malvaceae > Gossypium > Gossypium arboreum. Next base: position 9,766,715 of record NC_069081.1, read on the forward strand.
GCTCTCATTTCAATGCCTAGTTTTCCACTAAAATCTCACTCTGCTAAGAAGATTTACTACTTATATGAAGCCACTTATTTAAGAGAGGAAGGGAAAGTTCAGCTTACTGAACTTCCTATTGTAAATCTTTATAGTACTTATAAAAGACCCACCTTTTCTCCTGTAAAGAGTATCAAATCTTTGATCCAACATTCTCCAAAACAAGTTCGAGAATACGTTCAAGCCTCCAGATTTATAATAAATTTTAAAAAAACATTATTTTGAAATTAATTTTAAACATAAATATCATAATAATAGATGGTGTAAAATTCTATTTTATTTACAGATTCTAATTTAATTTTAATTATTAATTAGTGGATATGGATTGTTTGTTAAATTTAAATAATGTGACCAATTAATAAATCATTCAAATATTATTTTTATTTTTAAATATATATTTTCAATTTAAATAGTATATTTAAATTCTAAAATAGTGATAAATTTAAAATAACTTTTAAATGGTTTTAAAAATTACAATAGCTTTTTCAAGTAAAATTGTAAATTGAATTTCTAAATTATTGAATGTAAGAAAATTGGAAGGATTTATTCTGTAAATATAACTTGCAAAACACCATTAAAACAAATTTAAAAAAAGCGGAGAGATTTATGTTACAATTTTTCCCTCCGCCAATGTTTATTATTATTTTTTAATGGATACATGTCAATTGTTTCAAGTGTTAACATGTTATTTCTTACCATTTTATAACCGTACTTTGTAATACATATGTAAGATTTTTTAAAGGAATTGCACCATTTTAAATAAAAAAAGTTTTCTTACCAAAATTGTAGTAACTTTAAAGTGTGTGTATATATATTAGACTTGATCATTGATTGGGTCACTCGCTCAATTCTAAAGGTTCGCTTGAGATGTGAGAGGATTTGAGTAAAAATATAGATCTGAAAAATGAAATTGGACAATAAAAAAATAATGTCTGTTTTCTAAACAAGTCAGGCCTCATGTAGGATTTTTTTGAGCCCAAGCCTGACTTGAATCAACTGTTTTTCTGTCGTCTACCTTTTCGTTACTATTTTGTTGCATATTTCTACCATTTTGTTGTTATTGTTTGAATATTATGTAACTCTCATTTTATTATTAATTTTACTACCATATTAGAGGCATTTATTTGCTAAGTTGCAACTATTTTAATGTTATTTAAGTATACCGACTTTTTTTAATGTATTTTCAATTTGTTGGGAAATATTTATTTTAATGTTTTTAGTGTATTTGATGTATTATATTTTTAAATTTATTTTTATATAAAATAATAATCTAGAAAATTTTAATATGGACGAGCAGAGTCGAACTTGAGTTTATCATCTTTAATCTTAGTCGAGTTTGGGCAGAATTTAGGTTTATTTTTGGGCTGAGCTAGGCCTAGGCTTAGAAAACTAAGCCTAAAATTTTGCATTGGTCCGATCTGGTCCAAACCCGACTTGACCCATGATCAAGTCTAATTATACATCTCCTAATAATTAATAATATTTTATCAAGATAATGATTTAGAAAATAAAAATTTATCCTCAAAAATTAAAATAAAAATTTAATATAATGAATAACGATTCCATGCAATTTAAATATGGTATTAATTTTAATTATGTAAATAATTGATTCGTAAAAAATTAAATATTATCTATAATTATTGTTGTTATATTATTATTATTATTAAATTAGATAATGATTTAGAAAATAAAAATTTATCCTCAAAAATTACAATAAAAATTTAATATAATGAATAACGCATTCCATGCAATTTAAATATGGTATTAATTTTAATAGTGTAAATAATTGATTCGTAAAAAAATTAAATATTATCTATAATTATTGTTGTAATTTAGTTATATTATTATTATCATCATCATCATAGCTTAGTATTATAAATAAGGTATTGATTTCAATATAACAATATATCTATTATCTAGCATCTTATCCTATAGATTCCTACATAACATTGTCTTCAATCTTCATCTTCATCTTTCAATACAGCATTCACCCTTCTTAGTAATTAAATTAGATATTTGAATGTATAGCAATAATAGATTTAAAAAGTTGTTATATTGTATGCACTGCTATAAAATTATGAAAAATATTTGTATTGGATGCGCGAATTTAAAAATCTTACAAAGATAAAATTTTAAAATATTAATACAAACAAATTAAAAATATAAATGCAAAATTAAATACATAAGTTATGTTGTCATCAAAATAAATATTCAAAAATTATATTTTGTCAAAAAAAATCATCACCAAAATTTTCCATAACTTTCCATTTTTACATCATCCCATTTCTATGATATTTTTTCTAACCTCCAATTAAATACATAAGTTGCACATATTTTCAAGTCATTTACTAAGATATTATTACCAAACATCAATTTAAGTCATTACATTGTTTAACAATCATGATTTAGCCCAATGAACTAATACGAAGATAAACGGATATGTGGTTATCCACCCAAAACACGCAAGAATGCTCAGCTGAACTAATCTAACCAAGATCATGCTTGGATACTAACTGTCTAGCCCGAAGGTTAATATCCCTCCAAAAACACCCCTGGCCACCAAGTTTCAACCTCTTAGGCTTCACATCCTCTTCCAAAAACACGCCAAGACCACTGTAAATATAACACTGTAATCCGCAAAAAATGTTGGATTCTGGTACATTTAGTGCATAATAACATATCACATATCACATGTCATCATCTCATCACATATCAATCTCGTACAACACGCAAAATAACCTATCGACATGTTAATTGTATTACATCCTATGTTCATTTGGGCTTGATACATATAACAATATAACACTTTTCAATTTAATCCATTTTATCACCTTGTATCAAATTGTAACAACTTACTTACATATATTCATAATTCACAAATCAACTTAAACATTACAAATTACACAAAAATATACCGTATGAACTTATCAGAGCCAAACAACAAAGATAGGAGTATTAAGGACTAGTCTGCAATTTTCTCTTTTCCATGATTATCTACCAGTTCTTGATCTATACAACAATTTTATTTCAATTTATCAGCCTCAATTGTAACACCTTATACTTAGCCTGGTTGCTAAGCTTGAATATCAAGATGCCCCACCACCGTCTCATGTCATACTTGTAGTAATTTGTCATATTATTAATAAACCATCCTCTTTGTCAGTGATCTTATAAATTTTTAGTCAAACATAAATTAATCATCATTAGAACATGCCAAACATACTTTAAATAAACTTACAGTAATAACTGAACATGCATTAGGCTCACTTAGCAAAATTTTCAAGACAATCGCGTATCTATTGATACTGGAACATGGGTATCAGTATTTTCCTTACATGGTATCGATACCGCATAGAAAATCAGTACCAAATCAACATTTTGTTTCTCGTCGAAAATCAAAACACAAGAAAATATCGGTACAATTGAAAAAGTATCGATAAAATTACCTTGAGTATCAATACTCGTGATAGGGTACCAATACCAATTTACGATTCTGACTTCCTGCACATTTCAAAATCATAGAGGTATAGTTTTTACAACAAGAATATCGACACCTCTACTTTAGACCAGAAAAATACAACATTTTAAAGCATATAAGTCATTCCAACTTGTACCAATTCATCATGCTATCATATCTTCATCAAATAAACATCAAAACAGTCGTAGTAATAGTCTCAAACATCGAAAGTAAGTCCAAGCAATAATCAACGTAATACAAAATGAATCTCATAAACTTAGGAACAAATAATCAATGGAAGCATCCAAAACATCATGGTAAATACCAATAAAAGTCTACCACATTGCTTTATTCCCAAAACATAAACAAATAATAATAACACCTACAAAATCACCAATATGGACTTACTTGGATCACCCCTCGAAACCACACCGCTCACACCGACACATAACTATAAATGGGGGTTTTTAGGTTGAATTTAAAAATCTGGTTTAATTGCCTCTTAAAAATTCTAAGTTTTGAATCTTTCACAAATCAACCCTATTTTCAAAATTAAAGGTATTTAAAAATCATTTTCAGAAATTGATTTAATTTTCTAAAAACCATAATAAAAAACATTATCGACAAAACATGTTGTAAAATTCCGAACACTCTAAGGCTAAAACCCCTAAAAATCCTAGACCCTATTTTGGGGTGTTACATCAATTACATCATAACATTCAATTTGATGCATATGACTTCCTATTAACATTTTCAAAATTTTTCCTAAAATTTTACATTTTATTCAATTTAGTCCCTAAAACCAAAACAAGCTTATTTTTCATAATTTAGCCCAACACTAGGATGTCAAATTCATTAGAATCCCTATCCAGCCCTCAAGTAACAAAATTTACATGAAATTTAAGCCAATTTCAACATATTATTATTTTAGTCCCTAAACTCAAAATTATTCAAAATCACTTTATAAAATAGTCATATTTCATTATCAAGCTTCAAGCTCAAACATTAACATCTAAAAAGTTTCAAGAACATCAATGGTAAGTTTTCAAAACTTTGACAAAATAGTCATATTTCATTATCAAGCTTCAAGCTCAAACATTAACATCTAAAAAGCTTCAAGAACATCAATGGTAAGTTTTCAAAACTTTGACAGTATTTAAAAACAGTCATTGGGCTAGCTAGATTAAGATACAACGATATCAAAACATAAAATTCATGAAAAACGGGTGTGAAATTGACTTGCATGCAAGGACTAAGCTTGACTAAATGCTCTTAGGTTCCACCAATGGTGTTTTTTAGTTGGAAATAGAAAGAAATAGGGAAGATGACCTTGGCTTCTTTTTGTTCTTTTATTATTAATAAATTAACATTATTTTAGCAAACATTTTTAATTATAAAACTTAATTAATTAAGCATATAAATGGCCACTAGCTTTAATAATGGCTTAATTTCCATTTAAATCCATCCAAATATACTTTTATAACTTTTTGGCTCATTTAAGCTAATAGCGATTGACTTTTGTAGTTATTACGATTTAGTCAGTTTTCTTTAATTCACTAACCAAATATCAAAATTATCAGACCAAATTTCAATATAACATTATAATGACCTAATAAATATTAAATAAATAATATTTATGGACTCACATGTTGAAATTGTAGTCTCGAAACCACTGTTTTCGACACCACTAAAAACGTGTTATTACAGCATTGAATACATAAGGCTTCCAACTGCTGAAATATATGAAACCTTACTCATATGCTCTATTTCTTCTACTGTCTTAGGATAGTCATCCAAAGAAAGATGAAAACTCGATGCAGTTCGCTGAACGCTTGGCTTCACATCGGCCATTGTAAACCGTTTTAGTACCTTATTGATGTGAGAAGCTTATGATAGAGTTGTCATTTTATTCTTTCGATCCCTAAAGATTCAAATTCCAGGAATATAAATAGCTTTACCCTAGTCTTTCATGCTAAAATGTTTAGATAACCATAGTTTAACTAATGTCAATTCTCATCAACAAACAGAACGAGGAAGACCACCTTTTTGTCTTTTATATGCTTATAAACACAAGGTTCATCAGTGTTTTACTCAAACCCAAAAGTCTTGATCATTTTATCAAATCTTTTATTCCATGAGCCGGATACCTACTTAAGCTTATAAATAGATCTTAACAGTTTGCAAACTTTCTGTTTATTTCATTTGACAACATAACCAGTGGGTTGAGCCATGTAAATGGTCTCATTAAGAAATCCATTCAAGAATGTTGTCTTGACATCCATTTTTCAGACCCGTAGTTGAGAGCAGTGACATTAGATAAGAGTATGCGGATAGACTTGAGCATGGCTACCAGAGAGAAGGTCTCATCATAGTCGATGCCTTCTTTCTGTGTGTAGCCTTTCCCTACAAGTCTAACTTTATGTTTTTTCCATTTTCTCTTCCGCATTTCTTTTTTTCTTATAAATCCACTTACACATTATGAGTTTAATCCCAACCGGTAAGTCTACAAGTTCCTACACCATATTGGATTCTATAGAATCCATCTCAGCATCCATGACCTATTTCCAGAGCTTGGAATCAACTTCCTGCATAATCTCCTCGTAAGTGAGTGGATCATGTAACACCCCAAACCCGGCCCAGACGTTATGGCCGAATCTGACGTGCCACATTGGAGTTGAAAACCCACGTTTCGTTTTAATGTTTTAAAAACCATATATTTTATTGAGTTAACAAAGTGTATGGAAGTGGGCACCGGTAGGTATCCGAGACAGAGGAGGTGAGCCATGAAGGTCGCTAAGTACCAAGCTCTTTGATTGGAACCAATCCTAGACATGCCCACAACCATAGCCACACTTTGTTATATCGAGTTTAAATTTGTTTAAGTGGACGCCTTTGATAAATCGATTAATCGTGATGTTGAGATATTTTAAAAACAAATATCGTTTTGAAAACACGCCCTAAGTCTAGCCCATTTGAATAATTATTAACCAATTTTTTAAAGTTATTAAAATTAAAATAATCCCAAAAAAAATGAAAGGAAAGTTAAAATTGGCCTTATTACAACCCAAAAGTAAATAATAATTAAAGTAATTAAAACGAAAACCAATACTTGTTTAAAAGCCCAAAGATGATCACCGTACCTCTCAATCCTCTCCGCCCAAGTCCTCACATCAAGGCTCACCGCAAGGTTAAGGAAGGGGGTGAGTTTGGAAACTCGATGTGCAACAAGCCCCTTTCGAGCCCAAAACAATAATGGCCTATTGGGTCTAAGCCTAAATCCAATCTCAATCATGCACTTTGGTCAGTAGCCCTTTTCAGTATTTCATATTTCATAATCTTGGGCGAAGCCTTTTCATGTTTCATATTTCATATCTTGGGTCAAGCCTTTTCATATTTCATATTCTTGGGCCAAGCCTATTCATGTTTCATATTTCATAATCTTGGGCAAGCCTTTATCAGAAATCGGTATGGCCCTTAGGCCCATTTCAATGTCACATATAATTTCAATGAAAGAATGCAACCCATTTGGGAGACTACTCAACCCACCATCCGCTACTCTCCACCCGTACCAACCAACACACCATGTGGGATTAACTCGACCCACCCCGCCAAACTCACTCATCGGCATAGATAGTCTTTATCATATAACCGGAGGCCTAACCTCTTTTAATAATGGGGCCAAAGCCCTTTCAATAATCAGGGCATAAGCCCTTTTATAAGCGGGGCATAAGCCCTTTTCACTTCCTCCATCCATATAAAACCCAACCCAATGCATTTATGATTACCTCATGTGCATATCATACATATCATGTGCGTATCATACATTTCATGTGCATATCATACATACCATATTTATCAAAATCCCATGTATTAAAATCATACATAAACCCTAGGGGTATAATGGTCATTTTACCTAGGGCAAAACGGTCATTTTCATATTATAAGGGTAATCTTGTAATTTTACCACAAATTAGGGTTTCCATGTTTATTAATGATTACTTAACAATTCATGGGTGCAACCAAGTGATTCTCGCCCATTTTAGCGAGAACGAGTTATTGGGCCTAAAACCCTTAATGGGCCCTACTTAGCCAATTTCGTCATCTAGGCCCATTTAGCCTATATTCCATAATGGTTTTATCGGTCTCGATGCTAATTTAACTAGTTTTCATATTCTACCAATTTTACCCAAATGGGCCCGAAGCCCAATGGGCCCCACTTCGACCCTCGAGGCCCAACTTACCAAGAACGCCAAAAATCACACTCTTCTGTTTCCATCATTCTCGATCATCGTCTCATCGATTCTAACTAACTAGTGAGCGTCATTGCTCATAAGTCCTCGAAATGCCGAATTTCAAGATTTCGACTTTTCTAAGATTTATCGCTTTAAGCTATGAAAAAGGGTTCGTTACACACGATTTGCGATATTCCTTGACGAGATCTCCTACACGATTTCTCCTATAATCAATTGTTAAATAGATCAGCTCGCAATAATTGAACCAAAATAAGAACTTTCCAATATTAACACTTACACATTCGCCACCATCCATAATGGCCTTAGGCACCTTACCTTTGTCGCGATTGATGACTAGGCCTAGCTACTCCGTGATCCAAGCTACTCCAAAACGACACTACACCTTGCTGCTCCTTCAATAAATAAACCAAAAATATTAAAAGAAGACCCCATAAAGTCTATGCCCATATTCGCCATCTCCTAAATTAGAGAGGTTTCGCTTTTCTTAAACTCCCTAAAATTGAATTGATTAAAGCTACGAGCACTTACCAAGGTTCACTTACCCAAACGGTTTCAATCTCGTGTTAACTCCGATTCAACGCAGTCGCAGCTCTAAAACACTAGCAGAACCCGTACCACAAGGATCCTACGAATCGGCCACCAAGTCACCCAAGGGTGTTTGTGTTTTTGGCTTTTGGGTCATTTGAAGAAAAAGTGGTTATGGACCAAAAGGGTGTTGACAAAAGAGTTGAAAGGCTTTTTAAAATAACAAGAATCGGCTAAAAAGAAAAGAACAAGTGTATACCTTTATAGAGCAATCGACTTCCTTTGACTCCTTGAGTTTGGCTTATTGATATTCGATTAGAAACGAGAAGAATGATAGGTTCTGGCTTTTACTATAAACGAAAGAGAGGAAGAATAAGAAGTAGAGAGTTTGTGGAAGAAATAACGAAAGAGAAAAGAGAGGATTAGCTTAAGAACAATTGGCAAGAGGAGAAAGAAAAGAGAAGAAGGCTACATACCAAAGAAGAAATCGGCACACCTGCACCCTAATGCCAAAATTAACTAGCCCGATATCCTTCTCCGAAAATCCCTCTCAAATCTCCCTTCCAAACGGCTAAGCTCTATCCTTCTCTCAAATCCTAAAATCTCTCCCTTATCCCTCCTTAATTTATGCATTTGACTTGATCCAACTCTCCTCTTACGAATCCACTTAGGTTCCAACACTTACCCTTCCCGCACATAAAAATAAATCCTCTTATTTGCCAACACAGGAATCGAACCCAGACTTCCTTATGCTCCACACGCCACCTTTTTAGGAGCTTAGTGGCGTCACCCTTGCCACTTTACCAAAGCTCTTTTTTGTGATACATTTTACCCATAACTTAATATAAGGGCACCTAGCCAGAACCTCTAACTCCTAAGTCCAAAATTTTAAAAATTCTACCGGGTTTTGGCCAACTCATGGGCCTTCCATAAGCCCATTAACATACCCACATTATGAATTCCATAATCACATACCAAATTTTAGAAATTTACTTAAAATATCAAGATTCGCAAAAACCCGAAAATCAGGATGTTACAACTCCACCCTCCTTAAAGAAATTTCGACCTCGAAATTTACAGTCCAAACAGTTGAGGGTATCACGACGCATTGCCTCTTCGGTCTCCCAAGTAGCTTCTTCCTTGCCATGGTTCCTCCAAAGTACCTTCACCAACGGATCGACCTCCTTCTCAACACCTTGACATCACGATCAAGTATTTGCACAGTTCCTCTTCAAAGGTCAAATCATTGTACCTCAATTTCGCAATCGCACGATATGAGTTGGGTCGAACGATATCGCTTTAGCATGGACACATGGAAGACATCGTGAATGCGATCCAGATTCGAGGTAACTCTAGTTGATAAGCCACCGCCCTATCCGCTTAATGATTCGATAAGGTCCAATAAACCGTGGGCTCAACTTACCCTTCTTTCCAAATCTCAAGATCTTCTTCCAAGGCGAAACTTTCAAAAGACCATGTCTCCTACCGATATTCAATATCCTTACGCTTCAGATCGGCATAAGACTTTTGTCGATCCGCCGCCTTTTAACCGCTTCGATCACCTTAATCTTGTCTTCAGATTCGCCACCAACTCGCCCAAGTATTTGCCTTTCCCCAATTCGCCCAACAAGTAGGCGAGCGACACCTTCGCCCATATAGTGCCTCATATGGAGCCATCTGAATACTTGCTTGGTAATCTGTTGTTATATGCGAACTCCGCTAAGGGCAAATGGTCCTCCCAAATGCCTTTAAACTCAATAGCACAACCCTCAACATATCCTCTAAAATCAATAACCCTCTCGATCGCCCATCCGACCGAGGGTGAAAAGCCGATCTTGAAATCCAATCGCTTCCCAATGCCTCATGCAACTTCGCCAAAACCGAGATGTAAACCTTGGGTCTCGATGCGAAATTATCGACATCGCACACCATGCAATCGCACTATTTCCGCCACATACAATCGGCCAACTTCAAGTGAGTAATCGGTTCGGACGGTATGAAATGAGCGATTTCGTGAGTCTATCCACAATCACCCAAACCGAATCCTTCCTAGAAGGTGTCAACGGCAACCCACTTACAAAGTCCATAGTTACCCTTTCCCACTTCCAAAGTGGTATCTTTACCTACCGTAATAATCCGAAGGTAGTTGATGCTCGGCCTTCACTTGTTGACATGTCAAACATCTCCCAACAAATTCGGTCACTTCTCGCTAAGCCCAGTGCCACCAATATTACTCTCGCAAGTCTCGATACAACTTACTCCCTCCTCGGATGCATAGCACAAGGTCCATTATGTGCCTCTTTCAAAATCATCAATCTCAAGTCGAGTCTTTCGTCATACAAATTCTTCCTCGAAAACAAAGAACTCCCTCACTATTTAACCCAAAGTCGATTCTCCCCTTCTCAACTTGCCAAACCCGAGCAACCAACGACTCGCCCTCCAACTGTTGCTTCTTTATCCGTTTCTACCCAAGTCGGTCTTACACAGAACTCCGCCAATAAACTTCCGTCATCATACAAACTTAGACGAGCAAACATCGCTTTTAATTACGCCACCGTCCTTCGACTTAGCGCATCACCCACGACATTCGCCTTACGGATGATACTCGATCGAATCATAATCCTTTAACAACTCTATCCACCTTCACGCCTAAGATTCACTCCTTTTGAGTCGCAAGTACTTAAGACTCTTGTGATCCGTATAGATGATGCATTTCTCCCCATACGTAATGCCTCCATATCTTAAGTGCAAAGATTATCACGCCAATTCCAAGTCATGAGTAGGGTAGTTCACCTCATGTGGCTTAAGTCGTCGTGAAGCATAAGCGACCACTTTACCCTCTTGCATCAACACGCACCCAAACCTACATGTGACGATCGCAGTACACAAGAAATCCTTACCGACTCTGGTGAATCAAAAGCGGCGCTTAGTCATAACCTTCTTCGCCTCTCAAAAGCCTCTTGTCGCTTATTTGTCCAAACAAAAGGTGCTCCCTTCCTTATAAGTTTAGATTAATCGGTCTTGCCAACACGAAAATCCTTCCACGAATCTCCGATAATAACCCGCCAACCCCGAAAACTTGAATCTCCGCATCGACTTGGTGGCTTCCATTCCGAATTGCTTCAATCTTTCGAGGTCCACCTTGATCCCCTCGGCAGACACAACATGCCCCAAGAAGGTAACTTCCTTCAGCCAAAACTCGCACTTTCTAAACTTTGCATATAGTTGCTTCTCCCTTAACACTTGCAGCACTACACGAAGATGCTCATGCTTCTCTTCCGTTTTCGAATACACCAAGATATCATCAATAAAAACGACTACGAACCGATCCAAGTATGGCTGGAATACCCGATTCATCAAATCCATGAATGCCGCGGTGCATTAGTCAACCCAAATGGCATTACTAGAAACTCGTAATGTCCGTGACGAGTCCCGAACGCCGCCTTATGAATATCCCCTCTTTAACTCTTAATTGATGATATCCCGACCAAGGTCGATTTAGAAAACACCGAGGCTCCTTTTAGTTGGTCGAACAGATCATCAATTCTTGGTAACGGATACTTGTTCTTAATAGTCAGCTTATTCAACTGCCGATAGTCAATGCACATGCGCATAGTCCCATCTTTCTTCTTTACGAACAGTACCGGTGCACCCCACGGGGAAACACTTGGTCTTATAAACCCTCTATCCAAGAGCTCTTGAATCTGAGCTTTCAATTCTACCAACTCCTTTGGTGCCATCCGATAAGGTGCAATGGACACGGAGTCGTTCCCTAGAGTAAGTCGATTCCAAACTCGACTTCTCTATTCGGGGGTAATCCAGGAAGTTCATCTGGGAATACATCCTGAAATTCCCTAATAGTCCTAACCGATTCCACCGTTATCTCCTCAAGTCCCATTTGACTCACAAAGGCCAAGTACGCTTCACAACCTTTCCGGATCAACTTCTCGGCTCTTAACGCCGAAACAACATTGGATAAATAATCCCTTCGTTCCCCTATGACCATTATCTCCTCATCTTCGGTAGTTCTTAGTACCATCCTCTTTGCCGCACAATCCAACGTCACCTTGTGCTTAATTAACCAATCCATTCCCAGAATAAGATCAAAATCCCAAATGGCGGCTCCATCAAATCTCCTTCAAAGATTTTATCTTGTGTCCCTAACTGATCGCCTAAAAATTTTATCTACCTTAACCGAATGTCCTAATGGACTTATTATCGATACCCCACTCACAGTCTTCTCAGGAAGCACATCCAAAGCCCCCGATACATCACAAGCAACATACGAGTGGGTGGAACCCACATCAATCAAAGCGATGTAAGGCATGCTATGAATGAAGAACGTATCAGTTATAACATCGAGCGTCACCCTCCTCACGACGTCGGCAAAGCATAAACTAACGCCGGTTGTCGAGCTTCAAAGATGACCAGCACCTCGCCAGGGCCCCACGTCCTCGTCCATTACCATTGCCACCTCTACCTTGCCCACGACCCTCTGTGGTGGTGGTCCTCCTCACCGTGGTTGGACATCCCTTTGCTCTGCCGCCACTCTGAACCGCCTCCGAGGACACTCTCTCGAACTTATGCTCTTTTGACCCACATCGAAAACATGCTCCATTCGTTTCAAAGACTCCCCATATGCACCCTACCACAGTCCCCGCAAGCTGCGGTCTATAAGTATTTATCGAACTGCCGAACCGGTTCCTCCATCCTTGCTCTTTAACACTTCAATTCGTGGCACTTGAGGGTCAAAATCCTCTTGAATCAGGTCGATCCTTCTCACGATTCTGTCGCTCACTCACCTTCACCTCCTCGGCTATCTTAGCCTTTTCTACTAACGCAAAGAAACCACGCTCCTTCCGTGGAGCTATCAATATCCTAAGCTCATCGCGGAGACCATCCTCAAAGCGGACATCGCGCTCATATTCGGTTGCCACTATACCACTAGCATATCGACTCGGCCTCAAAAATTCGCCTCATACTGCCACTACCTTATCACCTTGAGTCGATTCAAGAATTCCTTTCGACGAGCATCCACATAGCTTGCTCCAACATACCTCCCTTTAAAGCGCTTTGAACAATTCCTGTGTTACTTGCTCAATTGGGGTACTCTCCTTACGGTGATCCACCATCGATATGCCTCGTCACGTAGCAATGACACGCCTCCCTCACTTTTGCTCCACCGAGCGCCTAGGTCGCCCATGATCCGCTCTGTTGCCTCCACCAATATTCGCCACATTCGGGCCACTCCAGATACACCCTAAATACCTCCGCTCCGTTGGCGGAGTCGCTCGATATAGACCCTTATTCACCGTCCCATATTAGCTCCACCACTCTTTCTAAAACCCTTAACATGGCTTGGGATAAAGCGTCATCCCCGCAATGATCATAAGACCGATCTCGTTGCTTATGCACACGGTGGCTCCTCACCGGCCTATGCCCCGAGGATGAAGATTCACTTGCACCCTTCCGCGACCACGTCCGCGACCTCGCCCACGAGCTCCTCTAGTACTCATATCGAATTATCGATTTATGAATTTTATGAAATTAGTATAACGTTCCACCGCTTATTAAGAAAATGTCTTATGTAGATATAGCGGTTCAAGGATTTTTCGTATCATCGTAGCCTAGCTACGCCTCATTCCTACTGCTTTGACTCTACCCTAGCTAAAGTCTCATAGTAGGGTCTCAAAGACTATTCATAATATCAATATCATATATTGTAAGGAAAATATACTTACAGACTTGGTGCCGGGATTCAGATGCCACTTCTTTCTCCAATCCATTTAAAAACATGTTTTTGATTATCGAAAATAGTAATTCAAAACTTTGATTTGAAAACTCCTTTATTTTGAACTCTTGATTTAAAACAGAAAAATTGGTACCCTTTTTACCTATATTTCTCATAACCATATTTAAAATGAACTTTTCAAAACTATTTTCAAAAAATACCCTTCTTAGGCCTAAGTTTTCGAAAACATTTTGGACCCGATCCACGTACCGAGTTGTTGCAACCTAGGCTCGATACCACTAAATGTAACACCCCAAACCCGGCCCAGACGTTATGGCCGAATCGACGTGCACATTGGAGTTGAAAACCCACGCTTCGTTTTAATGTTTTAAAACCATATATTTTATTGAGTTAACAAAGTGTATGGAAGCCGGGCACCGGTAGGTATCCGAGACAGAGGAGGTGAGCCATGAAGGTCGCTAAGTACCAAGCTCTTTGATTGGAACCAATCCTAGACATGCCCACAACCATAGCCACACTTTGTTATATCGAGTTTAAATTTGTTTAAGTGGGCGCCTTTGATAAATCGATTAATCGTGATGTTAAGATATTTTAAAAACAAATATCGTTTTGAAAACACGCCCTAAGTCTAGCCCATTTGAATAATTATTAACCAATTTTTTAAAGTTATTAAAATTAAAATAATCCCAAAAAATGAAAGGAAAGTTAAAATTGGCCTTATTACAACCCAAAAGTAAATAATAATTAAAGTAATTAAAACGAAAACCAATAATTATTTAAAAGCCCAAAGATGATCACCGTGGCCACTCCGAATCCTCTCCTACCCAAGTCCTCACATCAAGGCTCACCGCAAGGTTAAGGAAGGGGTGAGTTTGGAAACTCAGTGTGCAACAAGCCCTTTCGAGCCCAAAACAATAACGCCTATTGGGTCTAAGCCCAAATCCAATCTCAATCATGCATTTGGTCAGTAGCCCTTTTCGTATTTCATATTTCATAATCTTGGGTCAAGCCTTTTCATGTTTCATATTTCATAACTTGGGTAAAGCCTTTTCATATTTCATATTCTTGGGCCAAACCTTTTCATGTTTCATATTTCATAATCTCGCCCAAGCCTTTATCAGAAATCAGTATGGCCCTTAGGCCCATTTCAATGTCACATATAATTTCAATGAAAGAATGCAACCCATTTGGGAGACTACTCAACCCACCATCCGCTACTCTCCACCGTACCAACCAACACACCATGTGGGGATTAACTCGACCCACCCCGCCAAACTCTCCAATCGGCAAAGATAGTCTTTATCATATAACCGGAGGCCTAGCCTCTTTTTAATAATCAGGGCCAAAGCCCTTTCAATAAGCGGGGCATAAGCCCTTTTATAATCGGGGCATAAGCCCTTTTCACTTCCTCCATCCATATAAAACCCAACCCAATGCATTTATGATTACCTCATGTGCATATCATACATATTATGTGCGTATCATACATTTCATGTGCATATCATACATACCATATTTATCAAAATCCCATGTATTAAAATCATACATAAACCCTAGGGGTATAATGGTCATTTTACCTAGGGGCAAAACGGTCATTTTCATATTATAAGGGTAATCTTATAATTTTACCACAAATTAGGGTTTCCATGTTTATTAATGATTACTTAACAATTCATGGGTGCAACCAAGGATTCTCGCCCATTTTTAGCGAGAACGAGTTATTGGGCCTAAAACCCTTAATGGGCCCTACTTAGCCAATTTCGTCATCTAGGCCCATTTAGCCTATATTCCATAATGGTTTTATCGGTCTCGATGCTAATTTAACTAGTTTTCATATTCTACCAATTTTACCCAAATGGGCCCGAAAGCCCAATGGGCCCCACTTCGACCCCTCGAGGCCCAACTTACCAAGAACGCCAAAAATCACACTCTTACCATTTCCATCATTCTCGATCATCGTCTCATCGATTCTAACTAACTAGTGAGCGTCAAACTTGCTCACAAGTCCTCGAAATGCCGTAATTTGGCATTTCGCTTTTCGCATTTATCGCTTTAAGCTATGAAAAAGGTTCGTACACACACGATTTGCGATATTCCTTGACGAGATCTCCTACACGATTTCTCCTATAATCAATTGTTAAATAGATCAGCTCGCAATAATTGAACCAAAATAAGAACTTTCCAATATTAACACTTACACATTCGCCACCATCCATAATGGCCTTAGGCACCTTACCTTTGTCGCGATTGATGACTAGGCCTAGCTACTTGGCGATCCAAGCTACTCCAAAACGACACTACACCTTGCTGCTCCTTTAATAAATAAACCAAAAATATTAAAAGAAGACCCCATAAAGTCTATGCCCATATTCGCCATCTCCCAAATTAGAGAGGTTTCGCTTTTCTTAAACTCCCTAAGATTGAATTGATTAAAGCTACGAGCACTTACCAAGGTTCACTTACCCAAACGGTTTCAATCTCGTGTTAACTCCGATTCAACGCAGTCGCAGCTCTAAAACACTAGCAGAACCCGTACCACAAGGATCCTACGAATCGGCCACCAAGTCACCCAAGGGTGTCAGTGTTTTTTGGCTTTTGGGTCATCAAGAAAAAGTGGTTATGGACCAAAAGGGTGTTGACAAAAGAGTTGAAAGGCTTTCTAAAATAACAAGAATCGGCTAAAAGAAAAAGAACAAGTGTATACCTTTATAGAGCAATCGACTTCCTTTGACTCCTTCGATTTGGCTTATTGATATTCGGTTAGAAACGAGAAGAATGATAGGTTCGGCTTTTACTATAAACGAAAGAGAGGAAGAATAAGAAGTAGAGAGTTTGTGGAAGAAATAACGAAAGAGAAAAGAGAGGATTAGCTTAAGAACAATCGGCAAGAGGAGAAAGAAAAGAGAAGAAGGCTACATACCAAAGAAGAAATCGGCACACTCGCACCCTAATGCCGAAATTAACTAGCTCGATATCCTTCTCGCCGAAAATCCCTCTCAAATCTCCCTTCCAAACGGCTAAGCTCTATCCTTCTCTCAAATCCCTAAAATCTCTCCCTTATCCCTCCTTAATTTATGCATTTGACTTGATCCAACTCTCCTCTTACGTAATCCACTTAGGTTCCAACACTTACCCTTCCCGCACATAAAAATAAATCCTCTTATTTGCCAACACAGGAATCGAACCGGGACTTCCTTATGCTCCACACGCCACCTTTTTAGGAGCTTAGTGGCGCCACCCTTGCCACTTTACCAAAGCTCTTTTTGTGATACATTTTACCCACAACTTAATATAAGGGCACCTAGCCAGAACCCCTAACTCCTAAGTCCAAAATTTTAAAAATTCTACCGGGTTTTGGCCAACTCATGGGCCTTCCATAAGCCCATTAACATACCCACATTATGAATTCCATAATCACATACCAAATTTTAGAAATTTACTTAAAATATCAAGATTCGCAAAAACCCGAAAATCAGGATGTTACAGATCATCATTCTTATGATTGGCTTCCATATTATAAATACTACCATCATAGATGAAGAAGTCTGATTTCTTAGAAACTCTCCCACTATGACGAATTCAACTATGCTGTTGATTGTTTATAAGTCTTTCTACAACTTTTTCGATAATTAAACTTGGTGATTTTTCTACAACTCCCAAAAGTTCCTTGAGTCCTACTTCACTTCGAGGCTTAAAGTTATCCTTATAGCTTTCCTTAAGGAAAGTACCTTGAGTAGAAAATTTAATCGTATTATCTTTCGAATTGTAGAATAATCCACCATTTTTTCTTTTTAGATATCCTACTAACATTCACAATTTTGTCAGTGCATCCAACTTCTTTGAATCCTTATCCAAACGTGTGATGGACAACTCCATATTCTAAAGTGATTTAGAGTGGGTTTCTTTCCATGCCACAATTTATAAGGTGTCTTACAAGCATACTTGATTGACACACCATTCAGAATATAACAAGCCATTTGTATCACATATCTTAGAAGGAAGTAGAGAGTTGTTAATAGCTTAACATTAAACAAGCCATGTCAAGCAAGGTTCTATTCCTTCTCTCAACTACGCCATTCTGCTATGGATTGTCTGATGTAGTCAATTGAGATAAATTTCCATTCTCCATGAGGTATTGATCGTCGCCAAAAATGTAAACGTTTGACTGAAAAATACTACACCAAAAATATAAGAAATAAAGTAGCAGTGTCTGCAAGTATAAGGGTCAATTTGTAATATAGTTGTCGAAACCCTTTTTTGTTATGAAAACGGGGTCGACATTTATTTTGAAAAGGAAAGTGAAAGATGGGAGTCGCCACCAATCCTTTTTTATGAGGTGTGATCGGGTCACCTTTTGATTGATCATTTTAATAAAACGTTTTGGTTTACTAAAACAACAATTTTGGTCTATGAAATTCGAGAAAACAGGTTCGGGAGTCGGTTACGTACGAGGAAGGATTAGCACCCTCGTAACGCCCAAAATTGATACCTTATTGATTAATTAATGTCTTAACTTTAAAAGTTGAAAACCCAAAAAGAATTTAAAATACGATCCTCCTTTTTTATTAATGTTGATAAAAAACGATTAAATGAATTAAAACTAGCATCAAAGGCCCTCTCATCTCGAGACAACAAAATGTCACATCCCTTAAGTTAGGACATGACATTTGAACCCTCGAAAGTAAGCTTGCCTCTTAATTGTTTTATTTAAAAGTTGTTCTTTGATCTTTAGAAAGATATTCAGTTATTTAGATCCAACGAAAAAGATCGAAACCCAGTAAGTCAGGGTACGGTCTTCTTGAGTTTCTAAATGCGGAAATTTGCTTTTATTTTTCACTAAAAATCATGTATTTTGAAATGTAAAAGGATATTTTGCTATTTTTGTTTAACAAGAAAATCGAAACCCCGTGAGTTAAGGTACTATTTCTCGAATTTCCAAAATACAAAATATTGCCTTATTATTAAATATCTTTGAGAAATAGTGAGTGTAATAATCGGAAAAAATGTAATTTCTTATTTAAAACAATAATTTGGATAAAATTATCGCGCTAAATAACCAAAATATAAATACGTTAACAAAACGATTCACGATATCACATGATATACTAGATTTTGACACTAATATGGACAATCAAAAGAAAGAATAATAAGACAAAGTAACTAATGACATGAATAATAACGACGACAATAATGATGATAATACAAAAAAGGTAATAAAGGTGATAATAATAATAGAATCTAAATCTTAGGGTAATAAAATAAAAATGTGAGAGAGGTTGGATAAAAACAACAAAATAAAAGAGATGTTAAGTGCACAAATGAAAATTAATAAAAGTTTTAAATAATTAGATAAAACAAAAGTTTGAAAACAGGCAAGTAAATAAGAAAAATATAAAATAAAATAAAACAAAAGGGAATAATAATAATGACAAACAAAATGGGCAAATAGGTAAATTTTAGAAGTATGAAGGTTCATGAATCAAAAATATTACTGTCGAAATATTGACCTTACTATCTTATTGCATAAACAAATGAAATAATAAATGCATATTTAAAGGGTAATAAAATAATAGGCAAATGAAGTAAACATACTTATTTTAAGTTCAAACATTTTTTAAAGGTAAGAAACCAAGAATCTAATAATATTTTTTAAGTGAGCAGTAAAGAAATCGATAAACAAAAAACAACACAGAATTGAAAGCTAATCAATGAAATCTGAAATTAAATGGACAACGAATTTAAGGGCTAAAATAGAGTTTAGGTGAGACTTAAGATATAACGCCCCAATTTTCGCGAATTCTGTGAATGTTGGTATAGGCTTAATTATGTTAGTGGGCCTCTAGAAGGCCCAAGCTTAAGATAGAACCCGATAATTTTAGTTAATTTTTGTTCCATAAGAAAAAGGGAGTGAAATTATAAAATATAACCTATGTGAAAATGTTTGAAAATGCTATAGGCTAATTTGTAGTGGCCAAATAAATAGTAGTGCAAAATAGGAGGATTTGCATGTCAAATTCCCCACTTTTAATGTAGTGGCCAGCCAAGGTGACGGATAGTTGATAATGTATGCATTTTAGCATTTTAATAGTTAATGGATGATGGGCATGGTAAGCATTATGGGCATATTTTTATTGGAATTATGGCATGAGTATGGCACAAATATTAGTATATCATTTATGTGTCATAAAATGTTGAGTGATAAGAATAACAAAAGGAAGTAAAGGAAGGTTTTTGTTCATTCTTTGTTCTTCATAGCCGAATTTGAGAGAGAGCAAATAGGGGAGGAAACCCTTGAATATTCGGTCACTAGGGGGGAAAAATTGAAGGTAAGTTCTTGGTACTTTGCTTCTATCTTGATGTTCATGAGTTCTTCTTGATTCTACCCTAACTCATGAAGCATATTTTGGTTTTTGGTTGTTGTTTCATGTTCTTTTGATGAAAAATGGAAGATAGGTGAAGTTGAGCCAAACAAATGATCATGCATGTGCCTTAGATGCTAAAGGGAAAAATCGGCTAACATGTTGTGCTTTAAAATGATGAAATGGAGATTATGCTTAAGTAAAAATCATAGATATGTGATGATTTATTGGTGATATACATGTTTAAATAACATGCATGCAAGATAGGTGTATGAAAGAGTGATTTGGTAATAAATCTGCTTGGGACAGCAGCAGTAACGTGACTTTGGAAAATCACCATAAATTGTGGGAGATGAATTAGAAGCTAAAAAAATTATGTAATTAAAGCTTAATGAGTCTAGTTTCAAATTAAATAAACGAGAACATATTTTGAATTCTGTACAATGAGAAATTTAATTTGTAATGAAGAGTTGTCAGATTAGTTAAATAGTAAAACATAGGAAACTTTAAGAAAAATCTGGTATTGATTGGCCATACAAAAAATTCTGAAAATTTTATGGATAGAAGATATATGAGTCTAATTTCATGTAAAATTAACGGCACTTGATTTGGAGTTTCGTAGCTCTAGTTATAAATAATTTAGTGACTGTTGCTCAGGAAGACAGCTTGCAGTGAAATTATGATTATGTGGTAAACATTGACAAAAAATTGTTAATGAGTTGCTTATTGTTTTCTTATAAGCTTACTATGATCTGTAGGTGTGGTTGGCCGAATATTGTAAGGGGTTAATACGTAGTTCGTATTTGAATAGTTAGATTAATGTGTTAGTAATCCAATTGTAGGCAGTTCGTGTGTGGATCTCGTCAGCATATCGTCACAAACAGGTGTGTAACTAACACCCTCTTTCTTAGTCTAGATCGGCAAAAGTCGAAAAGCCGAAATGCCAAAAACCGGTATTTTTTAGATTTGTGAGTGTGCGAATGTTTGTGAGGTAAATCGATTAATATTTTTGGTAAGCTGCAATGTTTGGACTACAAAGTGCATGATTTCTGTGCCCTCGATATTTTTGGGCTTAATGGGCCAAAATTGGAATGATGGGCCAACGGGCCCAATTCGGTAAGAACCCTCGGTAGTGATCTTGTTAGTACGTGAAAGGTAAGAATATGCATGAAAAACCCTAAAATAGATAAATTACTGAAATACCTTTAAAAGTGGAAAATTTACGCTTTACCCCTAGGAGATAAATTACCAAATACCTCTAGGTTAAATTGACCTAAATGCATGTTTGATCGTTGTTATTTATTGCATGCCATGTTGTTATTATCGATGCATGGACCGGGATATTGACGGAGGAAGTATCGAAAGTGGCTTGTCCACGATTGGAGGCTTTGCCTCAATTTATGATAATCGAGCAGCAAAAGGTCAAGAATCAGGAGTGTTGGGTGGGTGGGTTGAGCTATTCCCACATGGAGTGTATGGCTGGTACGGGTGGAGTGTAGTGGTTAGTGGGTTGAGTAGTCTCCCAAATGGGCTTGCATATGTTTACCGATGTTGCATGTATTTTGAAATGGGCCTATGGGCCATATCATTATCTGAATAAGGGCTAAGGCCCGGTTATTGTAATCTAAAAGGGCTCGCCCAAGACCACTGATACTGAATGGGCTTAGGCCCAATGGGCTTGAGCCGACTTGGGGTTTGAATGGGTTTTCCTTACACATCGAGTTTCCCCAAACTCACCCTTCTTTAACCTTGCAGTGAGCCTTGATGTGGGTGACTTGGAGCGGGAGGGATTCAGAGTGGCCATGGTGAATACTTTTGGGTTTGAAAAAAAGACTGGTTTTCTTAAGTTATTTTTAATTACTATTTAATTTTTGGGTTGTAATAAGGCCATGTTAACTTTATTTTCTTATTTGATTTTTCGGGATTATATTATTAAAAACAACTTTAAATTGATGGATACTAATTCAAATGGGCTAGACTTAGGCGTGATTTCAAAACGATACTTGTTTTTTTAAAATAACACGACGTCATTTAATATTCGATTTACCAAAGAAATTTCAACTTGTTATAACCAAGTGTGGCAATGGATGTGGACATGTCTAGGATTGGATCCAATCAGAGAGCTTGGTACTTAAGCAGCCTTCATGGCTCATCTCCTCTGTTATGGATACCTACCTGGTGCCCAGCTTCCATTCACTTTAACGTATAATGAAATTATCTTTTAAAACACTAAGTAGGTTTTTTTCTGGATCAATAATATAAAATATTTTGAACGCTTCGATGTGGCATGTCGGATCTGGCCATAACGTCTGGGCCGGGTTTGGGGTGTTACATTTAGTGGTATCAAAGCCCAATTGCAACAACTCGGCTGTGGATCGGGTCCAAAAAGGATTTTCAAAACTTTATGCCAAAAAAAAGAGAGGGTATTTTTGGAAAAACCTGACTTTTAAAAATTTCCTGTTTAAAGGAGATAATCTCTGAACTTGTTTTTTTTACACAAATGTTTGGAAAATGGATTTCAAAAAGCCTAAATCTTTTGAGTTTATCTGAAAACCGATGAGGTGGCACATCAATCCCGGCACCAAGGTTTGTAAGTACTATTCTATTTTATATATTGAATCGCATCAGTAGTTAGTACTAAACCTTAGAGATAATATTATAGATAATATAGCGTAAAGGCTACTGGCCGAGACCGTAGGGTAAACTAAGCCCTAGGAAACCGAGACAAGAGCCAAACCGTGGTTACGCGAGAGCAACTCAAAACCTTATCTGCTCATAAGATATTCGTAATAAACAGTGGAAACAGTAAACTAAATGCATAAAATTCGTAATCAGATAAATCGATATGAGTACGAGAGCTACTCGAGGAAGAGACCGTGGTCGAGGCCGAGGTAGTACTCAAGTTGGATCTTCGTTTTACAACACATACTCATTGAGTAGCACGACCACCACCGTGGATGAGAATGGGCGATATGATCGGGCATGGGATGACGCTCTCTGTCTGTGCCATGTTAAGAGTTTTAGAAAGGGTGGCCGGAGCTAATATCGGGCCCATGAATAGGCGGTCCATTTCTGAGCGACTCCGGGCCAACGGAGCGGAAGTTTTTAGGGGTGCATCTGGAGTAGCCCCAAATGTGGCTGAGTACTGGCTGGAATCCTCGGAGCGGATTATGGATGATTTGGACTGCTCAGTAAAGCAAAAGTTAAAAGGAGTAGTATCCTTACTACGGGACGAGGTGTATCAGTGGTGGATCACTGTGAGAGAGGGTACCCCAGCTGAGAGGGTAACTTGGGAGTTGTTTAAGCAGTCCTTCAAGGCGAAGTATGTCGGAGCTAGCTATGTGGATGCGCGAAGGAAGGAATTCCTGAACCTGACCCAGGGTGGTAAGACCGTTACTGAATATGAGGTAGAGTTTCTATGATTGAGCCAGTATGCTAATGGTATTGTCTTTACCGAATACGAGCGCAGTGTTCGCTTTGAGGATGGCCTCAGGGATGAGCTAAGGGTACTCACAGCTCCCCAAAGAGAGCCCGATTTTGTTGCATTGGTAGAAAAGGCTAAGATAGCCGAAGAGGTGAAGCAAGCTGAACGAAGGAACCGCGACAGGGATCGAAATCGGTTCAAGAGAGATGCTGGACCAACTGGTGCTGCAAACCGAAATGTTAAGAGAGCTGGGATGGAGGAACCAGTTCGAGCTGTTCCGGTGAACACTGTCAGACCACAAGCTTGTGGAGATTGTGGTAGAATGCATCTGGGGGAATGTTGGAAACGTTCTGGGGCTTGTCTTCATTATGGATCAAAGGAACATAAGATCAGGGATTGTCCTAAGAGGCCAGCTCAGGCTCAAGTGGTTGAACAAAAGGCTGTGCAACCCGTGCAAACAGCGCGAGGTGGACCATCGCAGTCGAGAGGTCATGGCCGAAGTCACGGTGGCAATGGCCATGGACGTGGGGCACCTGGCAAGAGTATTGTTAACACTGAGGCTCGTCAGCCAGCTTTGGTATATGTTGTTCGTCGCCGCGAGGAGGGTGACGCACCTGACGTCATAATTGGTACGCTTTTGGTTTCTAGCATGCCGTATACTGCCTTGGTGGATGTTGGATCTACTCATTCCTATGTTGCATGTGTCATATCTGGGTCGTTGGGTGTGCACTCTGAGGAGATTGTGAGTGGGGTATCTGTACTAAGTCCTTTGGGTCACTCGGTTAGGGTAGACAAACTGTATAGGGATGTACCATTAGAAACTCAAGGTAAGATTTTCCCTAGAGATCTGATGAAGTTACCGTTCGGAGAGTTTGATTTCATTTTGGGAATGGACTGGCTTGTTAAGCATAAAGCGACTCTGGATTGTGCTACTAAATGAATGGTGTTAAGGACCACAAAGAATGAGGAGGTTATGGTGATAGGTGAGCGAAGGGATTATTTGTCCAATGTGGTATCGGCATTAAGAGCCAAAAAGTGGATTCAGAAAGGTTGTGAGGTCTATTTGGCATTTGTAAGTCAGTCAGAAGAGGAGCTTCCAGGATTGCCTCTAAACCGAGAAGTTGAGTTTGGAATAGATTTGTTGCCTGGAACGGCGCCTGTGTCCATCGCACCGTATAGGATGGCACCGAAGGAGTTAGTGGAGTTAGAGGCTCAAATTCAAGAGCTGTTGGATAGGGGCTTCATTAAGCCAAGCGTGTCTCCATGGGGAGCACCGGTGCTATTTGTGAAGAAAAAGGACGGGACAATGCGCATGTACATCAATTACCGCCAGTTGAACGAACTGACGATAAAGAACAAATACCCTCTGCCAAGGATTGATGATTTATTTGACCAACTTAGAGGAGCTTCGGTATTTTCCAAGATTGACCTTCGATCCGGATACCATCGATTAAGGGTAAAGGAAGTGGATATTCATAAGATAAAGATTCGTGACTCGATATGGTCATTACGAGTTCCCCGGTTATGCCGCTTGGGTTGACGAACGCACCGCCGCTTTCATGGATCGATGTATCGAGTGTTCCAACCTTACTTGGACCAATTCGTGGTAGTTTTCATCGATGATATTCGTATACTTGGAAACCGAGGAGAAACATGAGGAGCATCTACGATTGTCTTTGCAAGTCTTGAGAGAGAAGGAACCGTATGCAAAGTTTAGTAAGTGTGAATTTTGGTTGCAGAAGTGGCTTTTCTAGGTCATGTGGTTTCTGCCAAGGAATTAGAGTAGATCCTCGAAAAGTTGAGGCGCTTCGGGATGGAAGCCACCAAAATCGATGTCGGAAATTCGAGTTTTCTGGGTTTGGCAGGCTATTACCGAAGGTTCGTAGAAGGATTTTCTCTGATTGCTGCACCATTGATGAAATTGTAACACCCCAAACCCGGCCTGGACATTATGACCGGATCTGATGTGCCACATTGATGCGTTCAAAACATTCCAGACACTTAGTTTGGAAAAGTGAGTTGGTGTTGTAAAGACACTTTTAAAAGTAGGTTAAAGTGAATGGAAGTCATGCACCGGTAGGAAACCAGGAAAAAGAGGAGGTGAGTCCGTCGGTCCGCTTAAGTACCAAGCTCTTCCCGAATCCAATCCTAGACATGCACACCGCCATTGCCACACTCTAACATCTCGTATAATTTTGAGAAAACCGTTTGATCATGTCCGTCTTAAGAAAATGTTTAAGTTTGAAAACGTTTGTTTAAAATATTTATTTTCTTGGAAAAACATTTACTTTGCGGAAACTTTGCGCGTCATCGTGATCTTTTAAAAATCAAGTAATTTTTATAAAACGAACCCTAGTGCTAACCGGTTTAATAATCCCTAAAATAAAAATAATTAAAAAGAGCGCCTTATTACAACTTTAAACATAATAAAAATAAAATAATCCAAATTAAATGCTAAACTTATGTAAAATTGGCAATCCATCTTCATGGCCACTCTGAATCCCGCCTACTCCAAGTCCACCAACTAGGGCTCACCGCAAGGATGGAAGAGGAAGGGGTGAGTTTGGGAAAACTCAAGTATACAGAAACCCATCCAAAGCCCAATTCAGCTCGAGCCCATTGGGCCTAAGCCCTATTCAGATAACAAGACACAGAGGTCAAGCCCTTTTCGAATCTGATAGCAAGGCCTTAGCCCTTTTAACAAAAACAAGATGGCCCATAGGCCCGCTTCAAGAATATGAGTATCACCGAAATAATGAATGCAAACCCATCCTGGGAGACTACTCAACCCACCAACCGCTACACCGCCTGCATCACCCTACACACCTTGTGGGAATATCTCAACCCACCCAAATTTCCACACACACAGTTGCAAAGAACGCACTCAAATTCAGTCGATTGAGGCAAAGCCTCCAAGACGTGGATGAACCACTTTCATATTTCCTCCATTAATACCCCAACCCCATGCAATGAGATATTAATAAAAGCATATCATGTAAAATACAACATTGATCAATCATGCAGTTCAACCAATTTAAAACCCTAGGGGTATATCGGTAATTTTGCTCTTTTAGGGGTAATTCGATAATTTTGCTCTTTAAGGGTAATTTCGTGTTCTACGTAATTACACAAGCTAATTCAGTAATTTTTAACAATTTTATGCAATTTGATTCCACCATCTACCTAACAGGCTAATTTGCCCATCTCTTACCCATATTGGTCCGTAAGCCCATTGGGCCCAGTTTTGGCCCATCGAGCCCCTTTTTCCGAAATACGCTAAAACATCACGCGAACGTGCTTACCACCTTGCGGTGCCAGATCTAACAATTACTCTATGACTTGAGAGCATTCACATACTTACATGACCATGAAATGCCGGAATTTCGGCATTTCGGCTTTTGCCGAATTGAACTAAGAAAGGGTGTTCGGTAGACACACGATTCATGACGAACGCTTCGAGATCCCTTCGATGTCCTACAATTTATTAGCACAGTTCTTATTTACAAACCATAATCACTAAAACCCCCAAACTTACTTATCCATGATCGAACCATATCCCTAAAAACCTTTGAAACCTTACCTTTTTGCCAAAATCGATAGTTAGCTCCGAATCCGATTGCTCCAATGAACCACGCCTTAGATTCAACACTTAAGAAGACTCTAGTCACCGAAAGAAAACATCAGTTAAAGACCCTTAGAGTCATATGCCCAAATCGACAGCCTCCCTAATTTTAGGGACTTCGGCTTTTCTTAACTTTGCAAAATAAGAACAGATCTGAGATGATACGTACTTACCCCTTACTCCCACTTGATTTCCACGCAATCTAGTGTAGATTTATCTATCAAACGACGGTAGAACTCGATTCCCCAAAGTCTTGAAGTTTCGCTATAAGCCCCAAATCTATGGTTTTCGGCTTTTGTGTGATGAAGAAGATGATAATGTGGGCTACAACCTTGAAGTAGAATTGCGATCGAGATCTAGGATTAAGAAAAGATAATTGCAAATTAATAAAACAAAAGAACATAGGAGAACACGGCTTTGAAGAAATCGGCACAAGCAATGATCACAGGATTTCGACTTTTATGAATTCGCAAAAGTATTGATGAATAGCGGTATGATGAATAGTTTTGAAGAAGAAAAAATAGAAGAAGAGGAATAGGGAGGTGGTAGTTTGACTAGAGAGGAAAAAAAAAAAGAGGAAAAACAACCCTAAAGTGTTAAAGCGAAGAAAAAAGCGGCACCACTCAATACCCTAAGTGCCAAATACTAACAACATAGCCCCCCGCCAATTTTTCCCTCTTCAATTCCGTAATTCGCCAACTCCTAGCCTCATCCAAATCCCTTAAATCTCTCCCTTATCCCTCCTTAATCCAAGCATTTAAACCGATCCAACTCTCCTTTAGCGTAATCCACCAACTCCAACACTTACCCTCCCGCACTTAAAAATAAATGCATCTATTTGCCAACACAGGAATCGATCCCTTGCCTTCCCAAAGCTCCACACGCCACTTTTCTAGGAGCCTAGTGGCGTCACCCTTGCCACTTAACCAAGGCTCTTTTTGTGATGCAATTTACCCATCACTCCACTTAAGGCCACTTAGCCAGAACCCCTAACTCCTAAGTCTAAAATTCCAAAAATTCAACTGGGTTTTAGCCAACTCATGGGCTTCTATAAGCCCATTTACCTACTCAAAATACTAATTCCACATCCAAATACAAAATTTTAAAAATCTTTACAAAATATTGAAAATCGCGAATAAACCCGAAAATCAGGATGTTACAACTCTACCCTCCTTAAAGAAATTTCGACCTCGAAATTTTACCTTATCAGAACAGTTGAGGGTATTGTTGCCGCATAGCCTCCTCAGTCTCCCAGGTAGCTTCCTCCTTGCCATGGTTTCTCCAAAGTACTTTCACTAGTGGAATTGATTTCCTTCTCAACATATTGACGTCACGATCAAGTATTTGCACAGGTTCCTCTTCGAAGGTTAAATCTTGGCTGTACTTCAATTTCAGAAACTGGTATGATATGAGTTGGGTCAGATCGATACCGCTTCAACATGGATACATGAAAAATGTCGTGGATACAATGCAGTTCTGGTGGAACCTCTAGCTGATAAGCCACTGGTCCAACCCGCTTAACAACTCGGTAAGGCCCAATAAACCGTGGGCTCAGCTTACCCTTCTTACCAAATCTCAAAATTTTCTTCCAAGGGATACCTTCAAGAAAACCATATCCCCACAAATAACTCAATCTCTTTGCGCTTCAAATCCGCATACGACTTACGCTCATCGGACGCCTCCTTTAACCGACCCTTATCGCCAACCTTGCTTTCGATTATTCGCCACCAATTCCGGTCCAAGCACTCGTCGTTCACCCAACTCGTCCAACACGTCGGCATTCGACATCTTCGCCATAAAGCGCTTCATATGGTGCCATCTGAATACTTGCTTGATAGTCGTTATTGTACGCAAACTCCGCCAATGATAAGTAGTCCTCCCAACTTCCACAAAAATCGATGATACAACCTCTCAACATATCTTCCGAACACGAATAACCCTTTCATCGTCCATCTGTTCGTGGGTGAAAAGCGGTGCTAAAATCCAATCGTGTTCCCAACGCTTCGGCAACTTCCGCCAAAATCGAGACGTAAACCTAGGGTCTCGATCGAGATTATTGACACGGCACCCTATGCAATCGCACTACCTCCGCCACATATAGCTTAGCCAACTTTTGTAGTGAGTAGTCGGTGCGAACAGTATGAAATGAGCGATTTTGTTAACCTATCCACAACTACCCACACCGAATCTTTCTTGGTGGGTGTCAAAGGTAACCCACTCACAAAGTCCATTGTTACTCTTTCCCACTTCCATAGTGGAATTTTCACTTTGGTTGTAGTAATCCCGACGGCGGTTGGTGCTCACCTTAACCTCTTGTACGTCGACATTTCCCAACAAATTCAGTCACCTCTCGTTTTAATCCGCCACCAAGACACCTCTCACAAGTCTCGGTATAACTTATTCCCCAGGATGCATGGCACGAGTCCACCATGAGCCTCTTTTAGAATTAATCGCCTCAATTCAGATCCTTTGGAATACAAACCCTTCCACGAAAACACGAACTCCTTCACTGTTCAACCCAAAATCCTCGTTCTCACCACTCTTAACTTGCCGGAACCAAGAGCTAATGAATCGCCCTTCAACTGTTTTTCCTTAATCTGTTCGGTCCAAGTAGGCCTTACTTGCGCTTCGCCAACAAGCTTCCATCATCGAATAGACTTAATCGTGCGAACAAGGCTCTCAAATCCGTAACAACCCTTCGACTCAATGCATCCGCCACCACATTAGCCTTTCCTGGGTGGTACTCTATCGAACAGTCGTAGTCTTTAAGTAACTCCACCCACTTTCGTTGCCTAAGGTTCAACTCCTTCTGAGTCAACAAATACTTTAAGCTCTTATGATCTGTGTATATGATGCACTTCTCCCTATATAAGTAATGTCTCCAAATTTTTAACGCAAAAATCACCGCTGCTAGCTCCAAATCATGCGTAGGGTAATTCACCTCATGAGCCTTAAGCTGTCGTGATGCATAAGCGACCACCTTGCCCTCTTGCATCAGTACGCAACCTAACCCCACATGCGACGCATCGCTATATACTGGTGAAGTCCTTCCGGACACCGTTGAATCAACACCGGCGCTTCGGTCAATACCTTTTTCAACTGATCAAAAGCTTTTTGTTGTTTCTCGGTCCAGACAAATGGTACTTCTTTCCTTATGAGTTTTGTCAAGGGCGCCGCCATCACCGAGAAACCCTCCACAAACCTTCTGTAGTAACCTGCCAACCCTAGGAAACTCCAAATTTCTGATACTAACCTAGGTGGCTTTCATTCCAGAATAGCTTCAATTTTTCGAGGATCCACCTTAATCCCCTCGGCAGAGACCACATGCCCTTGGAAGGTTACCTCTTTCAACCAGAATTCACACTTGCTAAATTTCACATAGAGCTCCTTCTCCCTTAACACTTGCAGCACAATACGGAGATGCTCATCATGCTTCGACTCCGTTTCAGAGTATACCAAGATATCATCGATAAAGACGACTACAAACCGATCCAAGTAAGGTTGGAATACTCGATTCATCGATCCATAAAAGCTGCGCAGTGCGTTCGTTAGCCCAAACGGCATGACCACAAATTCATAATGTCCATATCGAGTTCAAATGTCTTT
Source organism: Gossypium arboreum (assembly GCF_025698485.1). NCBI lineage: Eukaryota > Viridiplantae > Streptophyta > Magnoliopsida > Malvales > Malvaceae > Gossypium > Gossypium arboreum. The sequence goes on from NC_069081.1 coordinate 9,797,752, forward strand.
GTCTTATGAATATCCCTTCTTTACCCTTAGGCGATGGTATCCGAGCGAAGATCGATTTTGGAGAATACCAAGCTCCCTAAATTGATCAAACAGTCATCAATCCTTGGTAGTGGATACTTATTCTTAATTGTCGGTTTGTTCAATGGCGATAATCGATGCACATGCGCATCGTTCCGTCCTTCTTCTTTACAAAGCAGACCGGTGCTCCCCAAGGAGACACACTAGGCCTAATGAAGCCTCTATCTAATAGCTCTTGAATTTGAGCCTTGATTCCACCAACTCCTTGATTGCCATCCTATAGGTGCAATAGAGACCGGAGTCGTCCCCAGTAACAAATCGATTCCAAACTCAACTTCCGATTGGGAGGTAATCCAGAAGCTCTTCCTAAAAACATCCCTAATTCCTATCAGCTTCGATGGTCTCCACAATCAGATCCTCGATTTCTTTGACTTACCAAAGCCGATATGCCTCGCATCCCTTGCGCATCGTTTCTCGACCCTCAACGCCGATACTACATTGGATAAGTAATCCTTCGTTCTCCAATGATCATAACCTCTTCATCATTGACAGCTTCTTAACACCATCCCCTTAGCTGCACAATCTAAAGTTGCCTTATGCTTGGTCAACCAATCCATCCCTAGGATCAGATCGAATTCTTCAAACGGTAACTCCATCAAATCCCCACGAAAACCTTGCCTTGAATCTCCGAGGCACCTCCTTGAAGAGTTTCTCTACCTTAACCGAATGACCTAAAGGACTTATCACAGACACCCCATATACAGTCTCCTCGAAGTGCACATCCAGTGCCCCAGAAATGTTATATGCCACACACGAATGGGTTGATCCCACATCAATCAGAGCAGTATAAGGTACACCATAGATAAAAAACGTACAGCTTATGACATCAAAAGGCCACCTCTCTCGCATGGCGGCGAAGCAAGATACACCAAAGTCGGTGACGAGCATCCGCGTTACCAATACCCTGCCGGTGCCCCACGTCCACGGCCATTACCTCCGCGACCTTGTCCACGACCTCTTGGCGGCGGTGGTCCATCCTCACTGAGTTGAGCTGGCCGCTCGGCCCCTTGTTCGCCACTTGAGCCGGAGTGGCCCTCCTAGACAATCCTTAATCCTATGCTCCTTAGACCCACAACGAAAACAAGCCCCGTAACGCTTCTAGCATTCTCCTTGATGCATTCTCGCCGCAATCTCCACAAGCTTGCGGTCTACATGTTCACGGAATCGCCGAACCGGTTCTCCCATCCTAGCTCTCTTAACATTTCGATTCTGACATCCGCCGGGTCCAAAGATCCTCCCGAACCGATTCTCGTCCTTATCACGATTCCTCCGTTCGGTTTGCTTCACTTCCTCGGCTATCTTAGCCTTCTCTACCAAGCTGTGAAATCTCGCTCCCTCTGCGAGCTATGAGCACCCTTAACTCATCTCTAAGGCCATCCTCAAAACGTATGTCAGCGCCAGATTCAAGTGGAAACGATGCCATTAGCATACCGACTCAATCGTAGAAACTCCGCCTCATATTCAAAGAATGGTCTTATTTCCACGAGTCGATTCAGAACTCCTTTCTGCGTGCATCTACATAGCTAGCTCCAACATATTTTGCCTTAAAGGTGCTGCTTGAACAGCTCCTATGTTACCCTCTCACCGGGGTACCTTCTCTCACAAGAATCCACCATCGACACGCTTCATCCCGCAAAGAACGACATCGCCTTTTCAACTTCGCTCTCCCGAGCGGTCCGGTCGCCCATGATCCGCTCTGGGCTTCCAACCAAGATTACCATATTTGGGGCCACTCAGACGCCTTAAAAATCTCAAATCGTTGGTCCGAAGTCGTTCGAAATGGACCCCTATTCATGGGCCCGACGTTAGCTCCGCCACCCTTTCCAAAACCCTCAACATGGCACGAGACAAAGCATCATCCCTGCACCGGTCATATGGCCCATTTTCATTAATCGGTGGTGGGCGTACCCGCCACCGGCACGTGTTCGATGACGCCGATCCAGCTTGAGTGCTACCTCGGCCTCGACCACGGCCTCTTCCTCGAGTAGCCCTTGTACTCATAACGATTTATCGATTACGAATTTTATGACATTAGTTTATGGTTTCACTGCTTAATACCGAATGGCTTATGAACAGTAAAGTTTTAAAGTTATTTCGCAGAATCATAATTTAGCTATGGTTCCAATCTTGTAGTCCTAATACTACATCATCAATAGCTCTATCTCTAAGGCTCAAGATTATCTACAATATTATTTACAAGACAAGATGCAAGATATATATAGAGCGAAAAGATACTTACGAGACTTGGTGTCGGGATTCATGTGCCACTCATTTATCGGTCTATTTAAAATTTCAAATACCATGTTTTTGTTTATTGAAAATAAAAGATTTTATTTGAAAACACTTTTATTTTAAAACTATTGATTTAACCCCATTTAACAAATAGAAAAAAAACTTGAACCTCTTCGAAAAACTTACCATTTCCAAAAATACCCTTCTTAGGCCCAAGTTTTTGAAAAGATTTTCGGACCCGATCCACAGCCGAGTTGTTGCAACCAGGCTCGATACCACTAAATGTAACACCCCAAACCCTACTGGGCGTTATGACCGGATCGATGCTCCACATTGATGCGTTCAAAACATTCCGTATTACTTAGTTTGGAAAAATTTGAGTTGGTGTTGTAAAAGACACTTTTAAAAGTAGGTTAAAGTGAATGGAAGTCAGGCACCGGTAGGAAACCAGGAAAAAGAGGAGGTGAGTCCGTCGGACCGCTTAAGTACCAAGCTCTTCCCGGATCCAATCCTAGACATGCACACCGCCATTGCCACACTCTAACATCTCGTATAATTTTGAGAAAACCGTTTGATTATGTCCGTCTTAAGAAAATGTTTAAGTTTGAAAACGTTTGTTTAAAATATTTATTTTCTTGGAAAAACATTTACTTTGCGGAAACTTTGCGCGTCATCGTGATCTTTTAAAAATCAAGTAGTTTTTTATAAAACGAACCCTAGTGCTAACCAGTTTAATAATCCCCAAAATAAAAATAATTAAAAAGAGCGGCCTTATTACAACTTTAAACATAATAAAAATAAAATAATCTAAATTAAATGCTAAACTTATTTAAAATTGGCAATCCATCTTCATGGCCACTCTGAATCCCGCCACCCAAGTCCACCAACTAGGGCTCACCGCAAGGATGGAAGAGGAAGGGGTGAGTTTGGGAAAACTCGATGTATCTGAAACCCATCCAAAGCCCAATTCACTCGAGCCCATTGGGCCTAAGCCCTATTCAGATAACAATTACACAGAGGTCAAGCCCTTTTCGAATCACATAGCAAGGCCTTAGCCCTTTTAACAAAATAGTATGGCCCATAGGCCCGCCGATAACATGAGTATCACCGAAATAATGAATGCAAACCCATCCGGGAGACTACTCAACCCACCAACCGCTACACCGCCTGTGCCAGCCCTACACACCTTGTGGGAATATCTCAACCCACCCACCCTTCACACCACAGTTGCAGCAAAGAACGCACTCAAATTCAGTCGATTGAGGCAAAGCCTCCAAGACGTGGATGAACCACTTTCAAGATTTCCTCCATTAATACCCCAACCCCATGCAATGATATTAATAAAAGCATATCATGTAAAATACAACATTGATCAATCATGCAGTTCACCAATTTAAAACCCTAGGGGTATATCGGTAATTTTGCTCTTTTAGGGGTAATTCGGTAATTTTGCTCTTTAAGGGTAATTTCGTGTTCTACGTAATTACACAAGCTAATTCAATAATTTTAACAATTTTATGCAATTTGATTCCACCATCTACCTAACGAGCTAATTTGCCCATCTCTTACCCATATTGGTCCGTAAGCCCATTGGGCCCGCTTTTGGCCCATCAAGCCCCTTTTTCCAAATACGCTAAAACATCACGCGAACGTGCTTACCACCTTGCGGTTCCAGGTCTAACAATTACTCTATGACTTGAGAGCATTCACATACTTACATGACCATGAAATGCCGAATTTGGCATTTCGACTTTTGCCAATTGAACTAAGAAAGGGTGTTCTAGACACACCGATTCACGACGATCGCTTCGAGATCCCTTCGATGTCCTACAATTTATTAGCACAGTTCTTATTTACAAACCATAATCACTAAACCCCAAAACTTACTTATCCATGATCGAACCATATCCCTAAAACCTTTGAAACCTTACCTTTTGCCAAAATCGATAGTTAGCTCAAATCCGATTGCTCCAATGATCCACGCCTTAGATTCAACGCTTAAGAAGACTCTAGTCACCGAAAGAAAACATCGTTAAAGACCCTTAGAGCCATATGCCCAAATCGACACCTCCCTAATTTTAGGGACTTGACTTTTCTTAACTTTGCAAAATAAGAACAGATCTGAGATGATACGTACTTACCCCTTACTCCCACTTGATTTCCACGCAATCTAGTGTAGATTTATCTATCAAACGACGGTAGAACTCGATTCCCCAAAGTCTTGAAGTTTCGCTATAAGCCCCAAAAATCTATGGTTTTTCGGCTTTTGTGTGATGAAGAAGATGATAATGTGGGGCTACAACCTTGAAGTAGAATTGCGATCGAGATCTAGGATTAAGAAAAGATAATTGCAAATTAATAAAACAAAAGAACATAGGAGAACACGGCTTTGAAGAAATCGGCACAAGCAATGATCACAGATTTCGGCTTTTATGAATTCGCAAAAGTATTGATGAATAGCAGTATGATGAATAGTTTTGAAGAAGAAAAAATAGAAGAAGAGGAATAGGGAGGTGGTAGTTTTGGCTAGAGAGGAAAAAAAAAAAGAGGAAAACAACCCTAAGGTGTTAAAGCGAAGAAAAACGGCACCACTCAATACCCTAAGTGCCGAAATACTAACAACATAGCCCCCGCCGATTTTTCCCTCTTCAATTCCCATAATTCGCCAACTCCTAGCCTCATCCAAATCCCTTAAATCTCTCCCTTATCCCTCCTTAATCCAAGCATTTAAACTGATCCAACTCTCCTTTAGCGAATCTACGAACTCCAACACTTACCCTCCTGCACTTAAAAATAAATGCATCTATTTGCCAACATAGGAATCGATCCCTTGCCTTCCCAAAGCTCCACACGCCACTTTTCTAGGAGCCTAGTGGCGTCACCCTTGCCATTTAACCAAGGCTCTTTTGTGATGCAATTTACCCATCACTCCACTTAAGGCCACTTAGCGTAACCCCTAACTCCTAAGTCTAAAATTCCAAAATTCAACTGGTTTTGGCCAACTCATGGGCCTTCTATAAGCCCATTTACCTACTCAAAATACTAATTCCACATCCAAATACAAAATTTTAAAAATCTTTACAAAATATTGAAAATCGCGAATAAACCTGAAAATCAGGATGTTACAGAAATTGTTAAGAAAAGGGGTAGCATTTGTCTGGACTGAGAGTCAGCAAAAAGCTTTTGACCATTTGAAAAAGGTATTGACTGAAGCACCAGTGTTGATTCAACCGGAGTCTGGGAAGGACTTCACTGTGTACAGCGATGCGTCACATGTGGGGTTAGGATGTGTACTGATGCAAGAGGGTAAGGTGGTCACTTATGCTTCGCGGCAGCTTAAGTCTCATGAAGCAAACTACCCTACGCACGACTTAGAACTAGCAGCAGTGATCTTCGCGTTAAAAATCTAGAGACATTAGTTATATGGAGAAAAGTGCATCATATACACGGACCATAAGAGCCTAAAGTATATGTTAACTTAGAAGGAGTTAAACCTTAGGCAACGAAGATGGGTAGAGTTGTTTAAGGATTACGACTGTTTGATTGAGTACCACCCAGGTAAGGCTAACGTGGTGGCTGATGCGTTGAGTTGAAGGGTTGTTTCTGATTTGAGAGCCTTGTTTGCACGTTTGAGTCTGCTTTGATGATGGAAGTCATTAGCGTAATTGCAAGTGAGGCCTATTTGGACCGAAAGATTCTGAAAAACAGTTGAAGGATAACTCGTTGGTTCTTCGGTTTCAGCAAGTTGAGAAGGGTGAGAATGAGGATTTTGGATTGAATACTGAAGGAGTTTTATGCTTCCGAGGAAGAATTTATGTTCCGAAGGACTCTGACTTGAGACAGTCAATATTAAAGGAAGCTCATGGGGGACTTTGTGCCATGCATCCTGGAGGGAATAAGTTGTATCATGACTTACGAGAATCAGATTGGTGGCTCTGGCTTAAACGAAAGTAACGAAGTTCGTGGGAAATGTCTGACATGCCAGCAAGTGAAAGCTGAACATCAATTTCCTTCTGGATTACTGCAACCGGTGAAAATTCCATTGTGGAAGTGGGAGAGAGTCACTATGGACTTTGTGAGTGGGTTGCCTTTGACACCATCAAAGAAAGACTCGGTATGGGTGATTGTGGATAGGTTGACCAAATCAGCCCATTTCATACATGTACGTACTGACTTTTTGCTTCAAAAGTTAGCCAAGCTGTATGTGGCGGAGATTGTACGACTTCATGGAGTTCCAGTTTCAATTATTTCTGATCGGGATCCCAGATTTACATCTCGATTTTGGCAAAAGTTACATCTCAATTTTAGTACGGCTTTCCATCCCCAGACTGATAGTCAATCAGAAAGGGTTATTCAGATTCTGGAGGACATGTTGAGGGGATGCGTGATTGACTTTTGAGGTAGTTGAGAGGACTACTTGCTATTGGCGGAGTTTGCATACAATAACAGCTACCAAGCAAGTATTCAGATGGCTCCATATGAGGTACTTTATGGGTGGAGATGTCGTACGCCTACGTGTTGGACAGAGTTGGGTGAACGACAAGTGCTTGGACCAGAGTTGGTGGCAGATACTGAAAGTAAGGTTAAGTTGATAAGAGATTAATTAAAGGAGGCATCTGATAGATAGAAGTCGTATGCGGATCTAAAGCGCAAAGAGATAGAGTTCGCAGTTGCGGATATGGTTTTCTTAAAGGTTTCACCTTGGAAGAAGATCTTGAGATTCGACAAGAAAGGTAAATTGAGTCCGCGGTTTATAGGGCCTTATCGAGTTCTTAAGCGGGTAGGGCCAGTAGCGTATCAGTTAGAATTACCACTAGAGTTAGACAGAATCCATGACATTTTTCATGTGTCTATGTTAAGACGATATCGATCGGATCCCTCACATGTTGTGCCAGTGGAGGAGATTGAAGTAAGGACTGATTTGACCTTTGAGGAATAACCAATACAAATTTTAGATCGAGAGGTTAAAGTTCTAAGAAGGAAGTCGGTTCCGTTGGTAAAAGTACTATGGTGTAATCATGGAAGGGAAGAAGCTACTTGGGAATCAGAAGAGACTATGCGTCAACAATACCCTCAACTATTTGGATCAGGTAAATTTCGAGGCCGAAATTTCTTTAAGGAGGTAGAGTTGTAACGCCCAATTTTCGAATTCGTGAATGTTGGCATAGGTTTAATTATGTTAGTGGGCCTCTAGAAGGCCCAAGCTTAAGATAGAACCCGATAATTTTAGTTAATTTTTGTTCCATAAGAAAAAGGGAGTGAAATTATGAAATAGGACCTATGTGAAAATGTTTGAAAATGCTATAGGCTAATTTGTAGTGGCCAAAGAAATAGTAGTGCAAAATAGGAGGATTTGCATGTCAAATTCCCCACTTTTAATGTAGTGGCCGACCAAGGTGATGGATAGTTGATAATGTATACATTTTAGCATTTTAATAGTTAATGGATGATGGGCATTAGCCTTTTAATAGTTAATGGATGATGGGCATGGTAAGCATTATGGGCATATTTTTATTGGAATTATGGCATGAGTATGGCACAAATATTAGTATATCATTTATGTGTCATAAAATGTTGAGTGATAAGAATAACAAAAGGAAGTAAAGGAAGGTTTTTGTTCATTCTTTGTTCTTCATAGCCGAATTTGAGAGAGAGCAAATAGGGGAGGAAACCCTTGAATATTCGGTCACTAGGAGGGGGAAAATTGAAGGTAAGTTCTTGGTACTTTGCTTCTATCTTGATGTTCATGAGTTCTTCTTGATTCTACCCTAACTCATGAAGCATATTTTGGTTTTTGGTTGTTGTTTCATGTTCTTTTGATGAAAAATGGAAGATAGGTGAAGTTGAGCCAAACAAATGATCATGCATGTGCCTTAGATGCAAAAGGGAAAAATCGGCTAACATGTTGCGCTTTAAAATGATGAAATGGAGATTATGCTTAAGTAAAAATCATAGATATGTGATGATTTATTGGTGATATACATGTTTAAATAACATGCATGCAAGATAGGTGTATGAAAGAGTGATTTGATAATAAATCTGCTTGGGACAGCAGCAGTAATGTGACTTTGGAAAATCACCATAAATTGTGGGAGATGAATTAGAAGCTGAATAAATTATGTAATTAAAGCTTAATGAGTCTAGTTTTAAATTAAATAAACGAGAACATATTTTGAATTCTGTACAATGAGAAATTTGATTTGTAATGAAGAGTGGTCAGATTAGTCAAATAGTGAAACATGGGAAACTTTAAGAAAAATCTGGTATTGATTGGCCATACAAAAAATTCTGAAAATTTTATGGATAGAAGATATATGAGTCTATTTTCATGGAAAATTAACAGCACTTGATTTGGAGTTTCGTAGCTCTAGTTATAAATAATTTAGTGACTGTTGCTTAGGAAGACAACTTGCAGTGAAATTATGATTATGTGGTAAACATTGACAAAAAATTGTTAATGAGTTGCTTATTGTTTTCTTATAAGCTTACTATGATCTGTAGGTGTGGTTGGCCGAATATTGTAAGGGGTTAATACGTAGTTCATATTTGAATAGTTAGATTAATGTGTTAGTAATCCAATTGTAGGCAGTTCGTGTGTGGATCTTGTCAGCATATCGTGGCAAACAGGTGTGTAACTAACACCCTCTTTCTTAGTCTAGATCGGCAAAAGTCGAAAAGCCGAAATGCCGAAAATCGGTATTTTGTAGATTTGCAAGTGTGTGAATGCTCGTGAGGTAAATCGATTAATGTTTTTGGTAAGCTACAATGTTTGGACTGCAAAGTGCATGATTTCTGTGCCCTCGATATTTTTGGGCTTAATGGGCCAAAATTGGAATGATGGGCCAATCTGCCCAATTCGGTAAGAACCCTCAGTAGTGATCCTGTTAGTACGTGAAAGGTAGGAATATGCATGAAAACCCTAAAATAGATAAATTACTGAAATACCTTTAAAAGTGGAAAATTTATAGTTTTACCCTAGGAGATAAATTACCAAATACCCCTAGGGTTAAATTGACCTAAATGCATGTTTGATCGTTGTTATTTATCGCATGCCATGTTGTTATTATCGATGCATGGACTGGATATTGACGGAGGAAGTACTGAAAGTGGCTTGTCCACGATCGAGGCTTTGCCTCAATTTATCGTTAATCGAGCAAAGAAGGCCGCAATCGTGGAGTGTTAAATTTGGGTGGGTTGAGCTATTCCCACATGGAGTGTATGGTGGTACGGTGGAGTGTAGTGGTTGGTGGGTTGAGTAGTCTCCCAAATGGGCTTGCATATGTTTACCGATGTTGCATGTATTTTGAAATGGGCCTATGGGCCATACTGTTATCTGAATAAGGGCTAAGGCCCGGTTATTGTAATCTAAAAGGGCTCGCCCAAGACCATCACACTGAATGGGCTTAGGCCCAATGGGCTTGAGTGACTTGGGGTTTGAATGGGTTTTCCTTACACATCGAGTTTCCCCAAACTCACCCTTCTTTAACCTTGCAGGTGAGCCTTGATGTGGGTGACTTGGAGCAGGAGGGATTCAGAGGGCCATGGTGAATACTTTTGGGTTTGAAAAAAAAAGACCGGTTTTCTTAAGTTATTTTTAATTACTATTTAATTTTTGGGTTGTAATAAGGCCATTTTAACTTTATTTTCTTATTTGATTTTTCGGGATTATATTATTAAAACAACTTTAAATTGATGGATACTAATTCAAATGGGCTAGACTTAGGCGTGATTTCAAAACGATACTTGTTTTTTTAAAATAACACGACGTCACGAATATTCGATTTACCAAAGAAATTTCAACTTGTTATAACCAAGTGTGGCAATGGATGTGGACATGTCAGATTGGATCCAATCGGAGAGCTTGGTACTTAGCGACCTTCATGGCTCATCTCCTCTGTTATGGATACCTACCGGTGCCCACTTCCATTCACTTTAACGATAATGAAATTATCTTTAAAACACTAAGTAGGTTTTTTTCTGGATCAACAATATAAAATGTTTTGAACGCTTCGATGTGGTATGTCGGATCCGGCCATAACGTCTGGGCCGGGTTTGGGGTGTTACATAAGAGATAAAGTTTAAAATAAGAAATTAATGAAACCAAAATAAAGGTCCAAAGCGACTTACGCTAAAAAAAAACTAGGGGATAAGCATGAAATTATCCATCCTTCCCTAAGTGTGTCGTTTAACTAAGCTATAAGGCCAAAATTTCGAGAAAGAAAAAAAAAACCTTATGCCTGTTTTGTTTCAAAAAGCAAAAAGCCAAAAAAAAAGACATTCTCTGTTTCTGGGCATAGTTCTTGGGTTTGGCCAAGGTCTGCCGGCCATCCACCATCTCTAGCGATGGTGACCACCATCGGTGGTGGCTTGAAAGACACCCAAAGCCCGATCTAAACCCCTTTTTCAAACGGAAATAGATCTAAGACCGAAAAAAATGACCGAGCTCCTAAACTCTTTCAAAGGGAACGACTTCTCGACTTTCAGCCTTTTCTGCCGTGGCTCTAACTAGATCCTCAAGGATTCGTCGGCCTTTGGATCGGAGAAGCGCACGCCTACTAAGTCGACACCGAGCAACAGGTAAAAACCTTCTCTTTTTTTATATTTGAATAATAGATTCAAAATAAAATAAGGAGTAAAAAATAAGAACAAAGGATGAATAAAATGAACCACCTTGATGTGTATTCGATTCCTCTGTATTAAAATTTTGTCCCTGTATCTGTAAAAAAAATACATTCATCCTTCATGGCTTTTATAGCTGAAAGAAAAATAAGAAAAATATATATTTCGTTCTTTTTTGCTATCATTTCTGTTGTTTTTTTTTCTTGTCCTTTTTGTTGTTGTTTGTTGCTGTCTTTTTCTATAGATACGGAGGTATGGGGTTAGCTGGGCGTACGGAGGCTGTACGCGGGAGCGCCAACGTGGAGGTCGAGGCGTACTTGGGAGTGGCGATAGCAGCTACTAGGGCTTCTTTTGCTGAACATTGGTTTAATTCGATCTTGGTATTTTAGTTGGGTCTGGTTTTATTAATTTTGAGTCATATTTTGTTATTGGGTTATGGACTTTGGACTTGGACTTAATTATTTATTAGTTTGATTTATTATTGTTTTGTATTTTGGTTTTGGTGTGGGCCCGGGCAGATTGACCCGTTTACAATAGTTTTGTGTTACAATAGAACACAAGAAAGTATTCCGAGGATTGTATCCAATGGAGGATGAATTAAATCTATTGAAAACCTTTTTACAATAATAAGTCTAAATAGTAATAATTAAATTCTATATTATGATAAATCATAAAAGAGATAAATGTCATAAACTAAATGAATAAAATAAATAAATAATAAAATAAACAAACAACTAAACCAATTAAACTAATCATGAAGATTAACTCATTTCAGGGGTTGTAGTTAACTTCGGATTTGAGTTTTAAGGTGAATTAGCTATTAACTAACTGGCCACCTCCCGACGTATTAACGTTGGAAGTGAGAATACTACTACTAAGGATATGAATTAAGGCGGTGTCTACAGGTAAATGGGCCAGGTTGTAATATAGTTTTACAACGAAGTATGAAAGTACTCCGAGGATCGTACGCAAGGGAGACGATACTAAACTGAGATTAATTCTTACGCTAATGGGTCAAGTTAGTAATTTAATTAAACTATATTATGATTAATCCTAAGGTGATGAGAAAATCTATTCTATTGAAAATAATAAAAACTATGGTAATTTAATTATTTTGATTCACATTTTGTGTTTGCCATGTATCTATATAGTTTATGTTGATGGATAACATAATCGAGTATTTATTCATTTGCATTCCTTCTAAGATTGTTAGTTCTTTAACTTAGTGAACTAGGTAGGTATTCTTTAGGAGTACTTAAGTTAGATAAACATCAATCTTAAGCTACATGTGAGATATGTCTTATACAAATTCAATATTCGATTGTCATGCTTCTTATTATTCAACATATTCCAAGGGTCATCTTATGCATGTTTCTTGTGTTTGCTTGAGGATAAGCAAGGACGTAAGTGTGGGGGAGCTTGATCTGTCGTATTTCTATACATCAAATTAAGATCTTTTGACACTTAAAAAGCTGGTGTTACTTATTAGATATTATGTTAGAAGTTAGTTTTATTCGTTTATTTTACTTTTGAGATCCAAATTAGAAAAATTGTTCCATTGAAATTCTAATGATTGATTTGATCTTGTGTAGGGAGGTGATTGACATCAAACATAAAAAATGGCTTCTACTGTAGACAAGGTCGTGACACAAGAGCCTTTGTGTTGTGACACTGACCTTTCCACCACCTTAAGGAAGTTGAACTTCACTGTAACACCCAATGTCCTGTTCGATTGTTGGACCCGAGTTACGAGATGCTACGAATAAATTTGGATCAATCACATGCAATTTAAAATAATGAATGCTCATACAAATACACACATTAAGTATTATTAAAAAATGAAAACGGGTAAATCGAGCCTTAAGACACAATAGATTAGATTCGGGCATGAAAAAGGACCAAATTGTAAAATTTTCAAAATTTTGAACTAAGTATCGATACTAGAGAAATAAGTATCGATATTTTTATGATTTGTACCATTTTGGCATTCTGTAATTTGAAAACACTTTTCATTTGGTTAAGTATCGATATCTTGGTCTCTGGTATTGATACTTTTACCCAGATGGTCAAAAAACACAAGTTTGAAAGTTTATTTCAAGTCCAAACCTATATCTTAATTCATGGATAAAAATAGGTACACATATGACCTGCATAAAACTCACTAAATCCTTTACAAACATATCATGATTTAACCATGATCTATGAACTTTCTTAATGCAATTAGGTACCATAAACCTAATACTAACCAATCTGCCATTTGGCACCATCACAACCAAATTCAAAACTTAAACTCAATTATACATACAAGCATGTATCATCATAGTATAACTTACCATTGTACATAATCAAAACTTACCATATCGTTGAAACAATTTATTTTGATGATTGCATATACTACAACTATCAAATAATACATTTAACATACATTTCACCCAAGATTACCATTTCTCAACTAATTTATGATCCAAATCTAGCATACCATCACCACACATACAATCATCATTTACTCTTTATACATACCATAGTATCATTAAGTTCATCTTTATGCATGGCAACCATTATAACAAATTGCAACTTCAAATTATAACTTTAAACCATCAATCTAGCATAGGCTATGTACATATCATATAACCATTTAAAGAATAAACCAAAATCAAAAACCAAAGTACTAACATTCAAGAATGACCAAAAATGATTCAACTATATACATGCCACAAAACCGAGTTTTTAAATGATAGAAAGACTACTAAAACAATACTAGGATTGTGTGAGCTTCTCAATGATCCACCTGACACATTTTGCAAGTTGACATTACAGGGAAAAGGAAACAAGGGAGTAAGCATTACAATTGCTTAGTAAGTTCACAAGTATTAAAACAATAAACTTACCTCAGGTTATAATTATACACTAGCTACTTAGCTTGATAAAGGTTGCCTATCATGGCATATCACATATCAAAAAGGTGAGTTCAATAATTATCAAACCATAAAATAACTCAATCATATAATGTTCAATTCACTTATTCAACATTTCATTACCATTCACAAAACAATAATCATTTAAATCAATTCACTATCTTAACTTATCATACAATTTATTTATCTACGATACATCCCATTTCAAATTAATGCCAAACATTGATTTTCATTTCATAATTTGAAATCTCAATCCAAAACATAGAAATTCATCTTTATACCAAATAGATATTGAATGTCAATTAAATATCAACCACTACTTTATATCATAATACTAATTTTGAATCACATTCATCAATTTATCTATTTTCATATTGGCCCCTTGGGCTTATATAATCAATTCTCAATATGTATAAGTCATCCAACCATCATATCATTACATTTCACAAATAGACATTTCACTTCACATTTTTCTTCTATTTCTTATCCATTTTCCATCTCAATAAAGAATATCACATCTCACATTTAATTTTACAATTTCATGGATTTCAAATTCTTATTCATTATCATCGTTTATTTAATCTTTTATCTCTCTATTAACATGACTCGGACTGAAAAGGATACACGGATCCAACCAACACACCAGCTTGACACCCAGTGCCTCATCGGATAAATTCGAAGCAAATAGTTGTGCCCAACGCTATAAATAGGTTTGACACCCAGTGTCTCATCGGTTAAACCAAAGAAAATTTACGCCAGTGCCTCATTGACTCGTAGTCGAAGTAATCCTGAACACTTCCTATCCTATGACATGCCAACTATATTTGACTCTACCTATACAGTTAATAGGGTATTCATTACTCAATTTATTATCAATTAATCAAATCAAGAATTCCATACATATATCATAGCTCATCACCACATTAGTATAATTCCACATTTCAAATAATATTTTATATATTTTATATTTTTTATCTATTCAATTTAGTTCTTTTCACATACAACCAATTTAAATTGAATCAATTCATCTTATTTTTATTGAATTATCACTTTATCACATAGCATAACTTATTTCAATCCAATTCAAAGTTAATCCCTTAATTTATGGAATTATACTATCTTCAATTTTGTTTAATTTAATCTTTTATCTCACATTTTCGTATCGAAGTGTAAACGATCAAAATATCAATTAAACATATTGACAACTATAATTTTAAATACATAAAAATTTAACACAAATATACCATATGAACTTACCTAATATAACCGGAAGCAAATTTATTTGTAGGGACTATTCTGCAATTTCCCTTTTTTTTCTAATTTTCTTTTGTACGGTTCAATCATTGATCTATGTAATAATTAAATTAAAATTATTAAATTAAAATACATTATAATATTCATTTTTATGTATATAACTTATAATTTCCATTTTACAAATTTTCTTTAAACTTTTGCACTTTGTTCAATTTAGTCCCTAACATCGAAACTATTAAAAATTTCACATTAAAGCCCCAATGCACATAACTGATTGTAATTCCATCCCTAATCAGCCTTTAGTCACTTAGAAATTACAATATTTTTGTGCTAAGTTTAACATTTTTACATATTAGTCCGTAAATGCAAAATTAACAAAATTCACTTAACAAAATAGTCCTAAAACATTTCCAAACTTCAAAATCTTCCATTTAACATCAAGAACATCCAAAAATCATAAATGAAATTTTTAACAAACTTGAACAGTTTTGAAAATAGAGATACAATTTAACAGCTAGTTGTAACGATTTCAAAAATATAAAAATTACTAAAATATGTAAAGAAATTGCTTACATGCAAGGAAGAGAAATCGATCAAATTCTCCAAGCCTTCATCCATGGAATTTCAGTCTTTGCAAAGAAGAAAGAATGATAAAATTGACCATCCGCTTATGTATTTATGTTTTATTATATTTTTACCTAAATTTAACTTAACTTTTATTATAATATTATTATGAAAACCAAGTATAAACCGACCATGAAACTAAAAAGTGGAATATTAACATTTAAATCCTTAAAAAAACTTTAACTATGCACCTAAGCTAATAATAATCAATAGTGATGAAGTTTTATGTCTTTTACGTTTTAGTCCTTTTTCTTTAATTAACAATCCAAACACTAGAATTTTCGAATCAAACTTCAATTCACCTATATAATAGCTCTGTAAATATTTAATTAAAATATTCACGGGCTCAATTTACAAAAACGAGGTCTTAATACCTCGTTCTCCAAAACCACTTGACTTCCGGTACGTACCACTTGTACCTAGACTAACTTACCAATTAATAAAATCTATTAATTCACTATTCGCTCTTATACTATATTTAACTCATAAATATTAATTAAATATATCTATGGACTCTCTTCAAAATTTTGGTCCCGAAACCACTATTTCTGACACCACTGAAAAACGGGTTGTTACATTCACCAAAACTCAACTTGGAGTATCCTGTTGTGGAGGTCGTGATATTAAGCCTCATATTAACCATTCCAAGCCCTCAAGGTTGCGGTTCCAAGCCAAACGTTGAAGTGAAGTGAACCCAATGGCCTATCATCCAAGTGGAGACACTAGCAAGACTGTGTCGCAACACCGAATGTCCCTTAAGCATTCTTCATGCCAACCGCTATGGGTGTTGCGGCACGAAAGCCTGAGTGTCACGATATTGAATTTTGATGGGTAAAAAACTGTAAGGCAATTTTTTGTCCAAACAGGCTTAAGTCACTTTTCATTTAAGGGCATAATTGTTAATTTCAAGTTAAATTTTTTTTGCCTTTAAATGTTACATTATATCAATTATTTGGGAGGCTAGCTAGGTTAGAAAATTAGGTTCGACATTAGACAATTTTTACTCTTATTTTCTTAGTTTAGGTTTTCATTTTTCTTTTCTTTTCTTTTTATTTTGTTTTTGTTGTAAATTTTTTTTTTCTTTATTTTTGTTGGAACCTTGTGAGTGGAAATGGATTAAATTCTTGTATTTCATCATATTTCTATCTATTAATGAGTATTTTCTCAACCCTTATCTTTTGTATTTTATGCCTACCATGTGTTTGTTAGAATGCTTGTGTGGAATCTAGGTTTAATGATGTGCTGAATCATTTTATTAATTGGTTAACGAGTAGGTTACTTAACTAAATTATTATCTATGCCTTGATTAGTTGTTTGTTCAAGTGTATTAAATTGCATATTACACTAGAATTAATGCCCCTAGTGGAAGATCTAGATAGACAAGACTGAAAGAAGACTCTATCATATAGGACTTTGATACATTTGTGCCAAATAGTTAGACCTTGAGGAGTTTTATATGCCTAAGTGAGATTGAGAGGAGAGCTTAGGTGGTATCCTTTAGTTTAGGATGAGACCGAACGGATATTCCTAGCTGTGAGTGGCAAACAATATAATCATTATAGATTTATTAGCTTAGTTGGTAATTCTTGAATCATTCGACCATCATTTCAATCCATTTGCATTGTTTCTAGTAAAAAAGAAGAAAGTTAGTTTGGTGTTTTTATTTGTTAATTTAGAATTTGCTTAAAGCTCATTTTATTTGGTTGTACTAATAGTTTTTGACTCAACTAGATTATTAATTGCTTAACTCACAATTAGTTTGATAAACACATTTACCAAATTGACAATCCCTTGGTTTCGATCCTTGGAATACTCCCTGTGTTCCATTGTAACACATATAAATATTACAATTGACATGTCATACTTACAGTAAAAGTCACTTTTAAATCTCTATAACTTTGTGTTAATTATTTGCTCGATGTTTGTACATTGATGTGCACGGTCACATGTAGAGACTTATTTACCTTAAACCTGACCTGAATATTGTTCTAATTTCACTCGACTCGTCCCGAACAAAAATTTCCAAAAAAAAAAATCAAATCCTAATAGATCAAGTCAGGTTGGAACCCATTGAATTTATATTTTTTGTCATCCCTAATTATTATGGGAGTTAACTTGAAATTTGATGAGGTTAATAATTGCTAGGGATTGACCTGTATAAACAACAAAAGGGTATAAATGGAGAGGAATGAAGACAAATATTTTACGTGGAAAACCCTCAAAGAGGGAAAAACCACGAGCAAAGGAGGTATCAAAATTTCACTGAATGAGTAAACAAACGAGAGTACAATATGGAGAAAATAAACCTAAAAGTACTAAACATACAATCCCAAACCCTAAAAATAAAGTATTAACTCGGGAATAAAATTATCTCTATATTTACCACAAGACTCTCACCAAAACTTATATGCGAGTACATCTTGTCACCCTGTAAAAAAGCCCTTGCTGATTGGCATGTCTAAATCAGGGTTTCAAAGGCCCTTTAAACAGGCTCAGATTATAGTCTAATCAGACTAAAATAAACCTAAAGTAATAAGAGTCTAATTAGGAGAAGAAGTTCTGTTGAGCTGTATAAAACATGGTTGTATAACATCAGAAATTGTCGTGACATTGTGACATGGGGAAACTTCTCGTCATGACGTTGTCATGACATCATCACCATGTCCATTGCGAAAATATGTCACGTCATCTCGACGTCAAGGGAATCCTTGTCCTAACGTTAGGCTTGTTTTGGCCCTTTTTTGGTTGCTCGTCAGTTCTCATTTAGGGTGCTTGTAATGTATCCAATAAATTCGGGGCACACCCTACAATAACGAAATGAAAGATACGACTAAAAGGTGTATGACTTAAGTAAGCTTATAAGAAATTGATATGATAACATGTTTTAAATATGTATGGCCTAAATGAACATGTCATTATTGAGATGAAGGTATTTGATAATCACGTATGCCTTAACGAAGTAATGGAAATAAAATGTATAGTGCATAAAGAAAATGTATGAATACATGTATGAAAATGTCAAGAAACTATGGTAATAATAATGGTGTTGGATTAAACTCCATTTGAACTCTCAATAAGAGTTTTAAGCATGAATTTCCTAATGTTGTTGGCTAAAAAACCATTAAAATGTAAGTTAAGCCCTATAATTCGATTATTGAATGAATTATATAGTAACATTAGAATGCGATTTGAGTGGAATTCGAATGACTTACTTTTGAGGGGCACAACAATATTAAAGGATAGGATAAGTAGGTTTATCCTTGGTTACTTAGTGAGCTCATCAAGCTCATGCATTAGTTTTTTTAAATGTGTAGGTTTTGGATTCATCGTGATGTCTAAGGTTTCATCGAGCTCTTCTTGAGGTTGTATATTCGTAATCTCCCAAACCCAAGTTATGGCCAAATTCTAAAAGCCACATTGGCCACCAACGTAACACCCCAAACCCGGCCTGGATGCTATGGCCGGATCAGGCAATATCACATGGTAGTGTGTTAGAAAATCGTAACTTTGCTTAAAACAATTTCCGTTTAGAAACTTTTTATTATTACTTATTAATTTTAAAATCGTGCAATTTAATCAGTCGAAAGTATTCAAAACATTTATTCAACGGAAGCTTTTAAAACGGTTTGCGTATTTGTGAGTATTTTGTTAAAATCTTTGTTTCTTTTGAAAACCCGAGTTTTCCTAATACTAGCAGTTATAAACCATAACCAATAAAAATCCATAGAGGCCATATTTACAATAAAATACCCAAATAAAATTTAAAATCATAAATAAGTACGAAACTGTGTCAAAGAGGTCGTGTGGCCACCATCGAGTCCTCCGCTGCACCGATCCGTCAAGTCTAGGGATTACCTGTACAGATTAACTAAAGGGGTGAGTTTACGTAAACTCAGTGTGTAATCCTTATAAAGAACAAGCAGACAAAATGCAATCGCAGTCTAGGCTTAAGCCCTTTAGTACAGAAGCAGTCTTGCATTAAGGGCTTGGCCCATTACAGAATTAGTAGTCAGTATAGTAACAGATATACAGTCACAAAATCCTACTCAGCCAGCCTCTACACACCATCTCCGTCCAACCCTACACTCCATGTGTGGATATAATCAACCCACTCATCCCTACACTCTAAAAAGTACCAAAAGCGGCACTAACAGTGGTTTGCAACTGAGCTGCCAGTAATTTAGGCTCGAGGCCTTTCAGTACACTTCCTCTGAACAATAACAAGCCCCATCCCAATGCAATACAACATACAATAATGACATGCTATATCATGGCAACAGTGTATACAATTTCAATTCATTAAAATATCATCATGCTCGATAACGTAAAAATATATACATATCGTCATACAGTCATTTCCGTCAATTAGGGGTTTAAGTAGTGCTAGATACGTGATATTCGTGACAGGTTTTAAAGATTTATGAAAGAATCGTTCTTAAGACTAGCTTGTTATCACGATTAAGGCAAGTGTACTTATCGAACAGTTGTATAGTTCAGCAAGATAGGATTGTCGAACCCAGGAACTACGAGTACTAGTATTTACTTCCTTTTTATTATATAGCCTAAAAATTAAGAGGTTTGGTTATCTAAACTAATTACTAGCTAAGAATGCACAGAAAGAAAATTTGGGAAAATACTTTTGGGAAAATTTGATTGATTAAGACAATACCTAAGGAAAAATCCACCTAGACTTCACTTGTTATTTGATTCTGAATCAGACGATTTATTCATTTGACTTGATCCGTAGAAATCCCTAAGTTATATTATTATCTCTCTCGAGACTAATAACGTCTAACCCTAGGTTGAATAATTGAAATCTCTTTCTAATTAACACCCTAGAATTACATTAACTTGATCTATGGATTCCCTTATTAGGTTTCACCCTAATCCAGCAAAATCTTATCACCCTATCTCTAGGCGTGCAATCAACTCCGCTTAATTATGACAAATTTACTTTTAGAGTGGGTCTATTCCTCCTATGAATAAGAGCTTAACTTGAATAAATATCCCGGAATATCAAAACAAGAATTAAGAACACATAATTAAGAACAAGTCAAATATTTATCATACAATTCAGATAATAATAACAAGATCCGTCTTAGGTTTTATTCCCCTTAGGTATTTAGGGGGCTTAGTTCATACTTATAAAAGAAAACATCTCAAAAGCATAAAGATAACAGAACATAAGAAAAACCAAAACTCTTGAAGGAACTTGAAGGGAGATCTTCAGTCTTGATGATGAATCTGGCTTCTGCGATGGATCAATAAGCTTTCCTTGAGTAATTCCTTGCTTCCTACTCTGCGTCCTCCTTCTAAGTGCCTCTTTAGGTGTTTAAATAGGCTTCAGAATGCCTAAGAGCCCCCAAAATTGGCCTTTTCTGAATAGGTTTATACTTGGGCTCGGTAGGGACACTCCCGTGTGTGATTACTCCAGCCCATGGTCAAGGCTGTTGAACAAGCATAGGCGTGTAGTATACCCGTGTAAGTCGTGCTTCTATCCTGCCAAAGGGACACGGCCGTGTCACACGTCTGTGTGAGGAAGTCCAGGCCGTGTTGATTTCCCACGTGGGTCCATTTTCTCCGTTTTCGGCCTGTTTCTCGCTTTTTTTACTCTCCTATGCTCACCTAAGTATAAAACATGAAATTAAAGGATTAGGAGCATCGAATTCACCAATTCTAAGGAGAAACCATCCATAAATGTGCTAAGCATGGGATAAAAATATGTATAAATTACGGTTTATCAAATACCCCCACACTTAAGCATTTGCTTGTCCTCAAGCAAAAATCCTCAACTCATAATCAAAATAAATTCTTCTCAATTTATAATTCCTATCAATAATATCTCAAAATAATCCATAAGTACTCATACATTGAAAATTCAACTAAAAGTACATCAAAGTTTCAAGCATTCCAAGTTGAGATTTTATCACGAAAACATAGGTGTCTCCCCTTATCTAAGTGATTACCTTTGATCAAAATATCATAGAGTTTAACATCCTCATTAAAGATTCACTCAAATCACTCAAGGTGTTTAAGGACATCAATAAAAACACTCATTAGTCAATATGAAAAGTTATTACCATAGGCTTGCTTGAAAATCAAATCTGCACCACTATATATTGAGCTAATACATTAATCAAAAAGGTTTTTTTAGAGGGTTGTAACGTGGCTTTGGTTAGGGGTGTGGTCACAAGCTGAAAGAAGATGTTAGAAGCGAGATTGAATTGAAAAATTACCTAGCTAGAAAAATAACTAGTTATGATTTGAATACAAGTGAGATTCTTCTTAGAATATGGAATTAACACTTAAGCTCAAAAATGACGAATTACTACTAATATGTATGTAAGTATTGTTTTTTTTAAGAACAAGTCAAATATTCAGAAAAAAAAACATAACTAAGCAATTTGTTCAAATCAAATCTCGACAAAAATAGGGATCAAATTAGGGGATTTCAACAATAATGGGTTATGGGTTAATATTGAGGGTAAATCAATTAATGGCTTTGTTAGGCTCAAAAGGGGTTCACTAAGGGTTAATTATGGAGGTAGGCTTTTGTGGAGTGAGTGGGTTAAACCTAAGTTCCTTTATCATCTTGACATATCAAATCAAATGGTGGGGTCTGGATATGCATAATCAAGCAAGTTCTAGAATAACAAATCAAAACTGACGCACTCATAATGAAAGTGAGCATGAAAGGAATAAAATATGCTTTAAAGGCTCAAGATCTCACAAAAATTATGGCTTTTTGATGTTCAAACTTGTGAATTTCAACTCAAGATAATACCTAAACTTAGGGAAACAACCAAAAAGTTTTTAATTCTTCAAAAATCAACTTATCATGCTTGATTCCCTAATGTCTTAAAGTTTAAACAATCAATGCATAAACACCTATGTTTTAATTCAAGAAGTATCAATAAAAACAATAAATTAGTCAAAATTCATTCTAATAGTGATATGAGTGATTCACGTTAGAATAAGACAAAATTTAGAGATTTCTAATGATGATTAAAAGACCCCCCACACTTAAGATGTACATTGCCCTCAATGTACAAAGAAAGATATATTGACAAAGATAGATTTATAATCATAAGTCAAGGAAAGAAGTGAAACTTCTTGAATGATGAATGAACTCCTTGAATTGGAGTTATGGAGAATAATCGGCTAAGGCAATGATGGGAGTGGAGGAGGATACTCTAGTGGTGGTAGAAGTTCATTAGTCCATAAGTCCTGCGCCGTTGGAGTTTTTAGTTCTTGTTTGATGATGAGCTTTGGAGCTCTTTATGACGTTAGTGCTCGGGGTGCCTCCCGAGAAACTCTTGTTTATAGTCGAAGCCTGACTTTATGTTTTGGGTGTATTTAGATTACTTCATGGAGCCGTAGCTCCTCTTTATCTTTTTTGAAATTCTCACCGTTATACATTTTGAGATGATGTCCATTTACCTTAAAAGTGCCTTGTGATGGATGACTTACCTCTACTGTACCATATGGAAATACAATTTGAACTATGAAAGGACCTGACCATCGTGATTTAAGTTTTCCAGGAAACAATTTGAGCCTTGAGTTATATAACGGGACAAGATCTCCAACTTCAAATTGCCTTCGTTGTTTCCGACAGACGTTGTGGTGGCGTTGCGTCGCTTCCTTATATAGGCGCAAATTTTCATATGCATTGGCTCGCCACTCATCTAACTCGTTCAACTGCATCAACCTATTTTCACCTGCAAGTTTGGGGTCAAGGTTTAGAAACTTTATAGCCCAGAATGCCTTGTGTTCCAACTTAAACGGTAGGTGACAACTTTTCTCATAAACAAGTCTGTAAGGTGATGTTCCTATGGGAGTGTTAAAAGCAGTTCTATAAGTGCATAAAGCATCATCTACTTTCATCACCCAATCCTTCCTGTTTAATTCTACTGTCTTTTCTACGATACGTTTAAGCTCTCGGTTCGCTACTTCGACTTGGCCACTAGTTTGAGGGTGATAAGGGGTAGCTGTTCTGTGATGAACTTCGTATTTCTTGAGGGTCTTGTCAAATTAGGCATTACAAAAATGAGTACCCCTATCACTAATAATTGCTGTAGGTGTTCCAAATCGAGAGAAAAGTTTCTTAAGGAATCGTACTACTACTCTAGCATCATTAGTAGTTAAAGCTTGGGCTTCTTCCCATTTGGACATATAATCAACAGCTACTAAGATGTATTTATTCCCGAATGAACTAGGGAATGGACCCATGAAGTCGATACCCCAAACGTCAAATATTTCACATGAGAGCATATATGTTTGAGGCATTTCTTCACGTTTGGCTATATTACCTATCCTTTGACATTTGTCGCAAGAAGTAACATACCTGTTGGCGTCTTTGAATAGAGTGGGCCAATAAAAACTTGATTCAAGGACTTTATGTGCCGTCTTATTTCCATCGTAATGTCCTCCAGCCGGTCCTAAGTGGCAATGTTCCAAGATTTTCAATGCTTCTGTCCTTTTAACACATCTCCTAATGATTTGATCTGCACATTGACGGAAAAGAAAAGGGTCTTCCCAGAAGTAGTTTTTCACATCAGTGAAGAATCACTTCTTTTGCTGATGTGTCAACCCTTTTGAGACAATGTTAGCGGCTAAAAAATTTGCAATATCTGCAAACTAAGGTACCTCAGAATCAGATATAGTAAAAAATTATTCTTCAGGGAATGAATCATTTTTTTCAATGTCATCTGGTTCTTTGGTACTTGAGTTTTCAAGCCTGGAGAGATGGTCAGTCGCAAGATTTTCAGCTCTTTTCTTATCATTAATCTCCAAATCAAATTCCTACAATAATAAGATCCATCGAATGAGTTGAGGTTTTACATTAGTTTTAGTCAAAAGGTGGCGAAGGGCGGAATGGTCAATATAAACGACAACTTTAGACAATATTAAATATGGCCTAAATTTATCAAATGCAAAAACCACAGCTAGCAGCTCTTTCTCCGTGGTGGTGTAGTTTTCTTGTACGGCTGTCAAAGTCCTGCTAGCATAATAGATAGGTTGAAAATTTTTATCTCTTCGCTGTCCCAAAACTGCACCTACTGCAAAATCACTCGCATCGTACATTAGTTCAAAAGGTGAATTCCAATCAGGTGCAATTATAATTGGAGCTTTAGTCAGTTTATCCTTTAAAGTATTAAATGCTTCTAAACACTCTTAATCGAAATTAAAAGGCACATCTTTTTCTAGTAATTTAGTCAAAGGCTTAGCTATTTTAGAAAAGTCTTTAATAAATCTTTTATAAAACCCAGTATGTCTTAAGAAGCTCCTAATAGCCTTAACCGAATTAGGGGGCAGTTTTTCAATGGTTTTAATTTTAGATTTATCATCCTCAATCCCTCTACTAGAAGTTTTATGTCCTAACATAATACCTTCTTGAACCATAAAGTGACATTTTTCCTAGTTAAGCACAAGGTTTGTTTCCTCACATCTTATAAACACTCGTTTTAAATTTTTTAGGAAAAGATGGAAAGAGTTACCGAAAATTGAAAAATCATCCATAAATACCTCCATGACGTCTTCTACGAGTTCATCAAAAATGGCCATCATGCAGCGCTGAAAAGTAGCAGGAGCATTACATAATCCAAAAGGCATTATACGATAAGAAAACGTACCGTATGTACATGTAAATGTCATCTTTTCTTGATCTTCAAGAGCTATTGGGATTTGGAAATAGCCAGAGTGTCTATCTAAAAAGCAGCAGTACATGTGTCCTGACAATCTTTTCAACATTTGGTCAATGAATGGAAGGGGAAAGTGGTCTTTTCTCATGGAATCATTTAGCTTCCTATAATCAATGCACACTCTCCAACCTGTGACTGTCCTTGTTGGGATTAATTCATTCTTCTCATTGGCTACAACAGTCATGCCTCCTTTCTTAGGAACAACCTGCACTGGACTCACCCAAGAACTGTCAGAAATAGAATAAGTAATTCCAGCATTTAGGAGTTTAATTACCTCAGCTTTAACAACTTCCTTCATGTTGGGGTTCAGTCGTCTTTGGGCTTGCATGCATAGTTTATATTCATCTTCCATTAAAATTTTGTGGGTGTAAAAAGAAGGGTTGATCCCTTTAATGTCAGAAATTTTCCAAGCTATGGCCCTTTTATGCTCTCTCAAAACTTGGAGTAATTCCTCTTTCTCATTGGGTTGCAAGTTGGATGCAATAATTACCGGTAATGTGAAATTATTTCCAAGGAATGCATATTCCAAATGATTTGGAAATTATTTAAGTTCCAGTTTGGGAGGTTCGTCAATAGGGGGTTGTTGCTTAAGTTTATCTTTTACCTTAATTCCCTCATATTCTGCTAGTTTTGGGGAGGTTTCATTGGAGTTTAGTTCGGTTCCTATTTCAGAATCATCATCCATCCCCTCTCCTTGGGCGAGACACAGTTCCATCGTGTCCTTGTGTGCGATTTCCTGAAAAGAATCTAGAGTAGCATGATCAATAGAGTCGATAAAATAACATGAGTCATCCTGTTCTCTAGAAAATCTCATAACATCATAAATTTTAAAAATAATCTTTTTGTAACCTACTCTAAGTACCAATTTACCATCACCCACATCAATTAAAGCTCTAGCAGTGGCTAAAAATGGCCGACCTTGTGACAGCCCTATTCTGACCCTATTCTGACCCTAGTCGGGAAGTGGTTTCAGGATCGCTAAACCGAGTCGCAGAAATAATTGAATATAATATTTTATGTCTAAAATATGTGATCATGCATGTGTGAAATTTGAATGCTTTGATTTTTGACAATTTGAATGTGTTTCTAAATAAAAAGGACTTACGTGAGAAGCTTTGAATATACGTGTGGCTTATTTTAAGTGATTAATTATTGAATGATGCAAATAAGTGGGTTTACATGTCAATTTGCCACTTTTAATGTTAGTGGCCGGCCATGATGTTTTTGGTGTGCAAAATAAGCGTATTTTATATGTATAATAATGAATTGATATTTTTTTAAGTAGTTTATTGATATAGTCATTATTATATAGTTTATTGATAAAAATAAAATAAGAATTTGGTGAAGAAAACAAGAACTCATCTTTGTTTCTTCACCTAGTTGAAATTCATAAAAAGAAGAAGAGTGAATGATGGTTTTGGGACCGTTCGGTCAATTGGAGGCAAATTTGAAGGTAATTTGATGTGGTTTTGTAAATTGTTGATGAATTTGTGTTTCTCTTCTTTTTCTAGCCGAAAGCCACTTGATAAATTTAGTTTATGAGGCATTTTAGATTCGGCCTTAGTGAAAATGAGTGAGGAAATTTGAGTTGAGGATAGAAGATAGTAAACGAATGTTCAATGGACAATTTGATACCAAAATTCATATGTTTATGAGCTTGTTTTTGAAAAGTATGTTACATGTGAGTGATTAGTTCACGAAGGGATTTTCGGTTATGTTTGTTTTGTATGAGTAATGGATTGTTGAGTTCATGCTATTATGAATAAAATTGATTAAGAGAGGCTTGAGATAATTAAATATGCATGTTTGTGGTAAGATGAGCATTCGGTTTTGGACTTTTAAGTGTTGTTAAATACTTTGAGTAATATATATAAATGGATTTGATATGTGAAATTTGGCCAAGTGGTTATAAGCATGATTTTAGAAATTCAATGATATTCGACCAATTTGAATAATTCATGGCACCTCAAGCAAATTAGTTTTAGATGTTATTAAATATTGAAGATTATTTAAGCATATTACCAAATGTGATTTTAGTTAATGATTCAGTTATGAGTGCTGATTTTGTTTTATAATTAGCCAAATGTGTATATGTATGCTATGAGGTGGTTTAGCTTAAAGAAAATTAAGGTGCTCGGAAGGTGATTGTCGTGGATAGTTTAAGTAATGAAATTTAATTTCTATTATGTAAAGTAATGACATTGCCGTTTGTAAATTGAGTAGTTAAAATTGTTGATTGAGCATCAAGAGCTTAAGGGGACAAACTCGGATCGAGGAAAAAAAACGAAGGTAGTCGTGAAGTCGATATAGCCGTACGATAACTTTTCAAGTAAGCTCTTAAACAATTAAGTTGAATTTATGTGTTTAAAGATTAATAATGTTCATAATATGAGCCAAAAATGGCTAGCTTACTCGATTGAATTGTGCATGGAAATGAGATATTTGCTAAAAGAGTTTTAGAGAATGATATATGATCTCTGTGTTTCTGTAACGGCCTAATTTTCAGTGGTGTCGGAAATGGTGATTTGAGATCACTAAATTCGACAAATAAGATTGAACAAGATAGTAATTTAATATTTATGAGTCAAGTAAGAATTTAGAAGAATTTGTGAAATGGTGAAATTAGTGAATTAAAAGAATTTATTAGGTCAAACGGGTCAAAAATGAGGTATCGAGACCTCAAAGTTGAAAATCGAGCTATAAATATTTTTATAAATATTTATGGAGTGTCATTGAGTTAGTATTAAAGTTTCGTTAGAAAATTTTAACGTTTGGATGGCTAATTAATTAAAAGGATTAAATTGAAAATAGCACAAAATTTGTTAAATTGTGAGTAAATAGCTTAAGTATTTAAAAGATGGATTTAAAGAGCAATTGGACCCAAAGGTTAATGGCTGGACGGTTTGGGTATGAAATAAGCAAGAAAACAATGTGAACAAGGGCAAAATTGGAAATAGATAAAAGTTAATAGTTAAATAATGATGTAATTGAAAAATCTAGACATTTCTTCATATTTTCTCACCAAAACGCCATAGAAGGTCCGGAGAAAGCTGGTTTTCATATTTTTACATCATATCAAGAATCCAAAGAAGAACGAGGAAAAGAAAAGTTGCGAATAGTCCCTAAATTTCAATATCTTCTACAAATTAGCCGGGTAAGTTCATATGGTTGAATTTAGATGTTTATTTGTGAATGATTGAAGTTTATAATGTGTTATTATATACGAATTTGTTGTGGGATTGTGTAAATTTTGTTAATGAAAGAATAAATGTGGAAACGCAAATTAGGAAAAACACAGGATTGAGTACGTTCGTATCGTGACGTGTGATGAATTGACGGATAAGACCATGGTTGTTCCATGGCAAAGTGTGAAATGTAGGTATGGTATCATCCATACTGAGTTGTGAAATGTAGGTATGGTATTATCCATACTGAGCTGTGAAATGTAGGTATGGTATTATCAAATCCATACTGAGTTAAGAAATGTAGGTATGGCATTTCCCATACCGAGTTGAAAAATGTAGGTATGGTATTTCAATGAGGAAAACCATACTGAGTTGTGAATCGTGGCATTGAGCAACGACGTACTCAATTTCGTAAGCCGTTTCCTAATTTGATTATAAGAAATAAAAGAGAAGTGATCCAAATGGAAGAGATTGAGTAGTTATTCTTGTTGAGCTCAACTATGTGAATTATTATAACAATGGTTGTGAATCGCAGAAACTTTAGTAAGTGTTTTGGTATTGTTTGGAAATATTATGTTTGGTAAGCATTACTTTTAACCTATGAACTTACTAAGCTTCAATAAGTTTACTTGTGTGTGTTTAATATTTTATGTAGATTGACTTGAAGTGAAGTGGGTAGATCGGATCAACACAACAAAGCACACTATCCAGATCAATTCGGTAGCTTTTATGTTTGAAGATTTATATGGCATGTATAGAGTTTAAATGAAATGAAGTAAAGATGTTATAAACTAGTTAACAACATTTTGTACTAAAATAGTTTTTGGTTAGTAGCAGTAGTCTGAGTTTGAAAATTCACCATAAATCATAAAAATATAATTATAGGTTGAATAAAATATAAAATTAAATCTTATTGAATCTAGTTTTACATAGAAGAAACGGTGTAAGCAAAAGGCTTTCATATCAGGAGATATTTGAATTTTTGTGAGACAAGGTCAGAGTGATTTTGAACTCCCTGTTCTGATTTGTAAAAATCATTAAAATTATAAAAATTAATTAGGAGTCATACTATATATGTATGGATTCCTTATTGAGTCTATTTTAATAGAAATAAACTTCTTGGTTATTTGAATTCTGTACATGGAGAAATTTGGTTCGTAGTGAACAGGGTCAGAGCAGCCGAACCCTGAAACAGGGAGACTTCAACTAATAAACTGTACTAATTGGCCCAACCAAAATTCTAGAAAAAATTAGTAAGTAGATATATGAGCCTAGATTTGGGGAAAATTTACGGATTTAGATTTCGAGTTTTGTAACTCGAGATATGATTTTTTTTGCATCTGTAACGCAGTTGGACAGCTTGTCTGGAAAGTGTGATATAAATTGTTTGAATTTGTTTAAGTGCTCAAATAAGTTTAGTAATGCCTCGTGCTCGACTCCGGCGACGGTCTCGGGTAAAGGGGGCGTTACATTTATTGGAGATGAACATGTCATTGCCGAATGTAAAATAAAATGTTAAATAATTGTAATTAAGAACATGCTTGATTAAATATTGGTAATCAAAGTACCGAATCCATATTAAAATGAGGCTATAAGCCATGAATGACTAGTATACCTAGTCGATTTTGATATGATGAAATTGATGTACAAGATATGTATATATGGTGAGGCCGAAATGGCTAATATTAAATGTGTGCAAGTTATCTGAATGGCTTTTATGAAAATGTGTGCTATCTTATTTCTATAGTGAGGCCGAATGGTTACTTAGAAATGTAATATGGCTGAGTGGTTATTTAAATGAAAGCAAAATATATGATGTATTAGCAAGTAATGATAAAAGCATTATCTTATATATGTGCTTGTGTATGTGGTGTGACCGAATGGGCAAGTGTGAAATGTACATATGTTTATGTGTATATAATGTGGCCGAATGACCAATTGTGAAACGTGTGTATTATTAGATATTTGATGAGGCCAAAGTTAGTAAAAAGTATATAAAATAAATTGTGCTGAGATTGTATCCGGGTTTAAAGTCCCGTAGGCTTCGTGCTGGTGTTATGTTCGGGTTTTATACCTTGCAGGCCAAGTGCTAGTGAATTTGATAAAGTATATGACTACGAGATCCTATGCTAAGATGATAAATTGAACTCGTATTACACATTAAGTGATTCAGGTATGTGATATATATATTATATATGTGAGATTGATCTGATGGGAATTAAGAATGTGTAATGAGAAGCATATGAAAAGATGTTGTAAATTCATATGTATATTTGTATATGTGTGCATTCAGTTATTATGCAAAGTTACAAAATAGTTTTCGATATGCCATTTAACTATGAATGTTGAAAGTAAGTGTGGGTAAGAAATGATACACTAGTGAAATTTGAAAGAATTAAAGTTAATCCGGAAGCTTGTAAATACTATGTTTATATGAGTTTGAGTATAAACGGAGTAAAATGATATGTGTTTGTGCATAATCGGCCAAATAGTATTGTACTCAGAAAGTGTTATGTGATTTCGAACATTTGGTTTGTTTTTTTTAAGTTCAATGTTTAAATTGCTTAAGACTTACTAAGCTTATGAAAGCTTACTTTGAATGTTATGTTTCTCTGTTTATTTTTGTAGATCGTTGACTCTTACTATTAGCTCGAGAATCGTCAGCACTTCGTCACACTATCTACTATTGTGGTAATCATGTGATTTGGACTTAGCTTATGGCATGTATAGGATAGACTATAAGTGGAATGATATTTTGACTATTGTATATAAGCCATGCGAATATGGCATCTTATGGAAGTTTACATTTATAAGTTTTAAATTTGATCTTTGTTTGTGTCTATTAGTTATATAAATAAATGATTTTTATTTAAGAAAAGGTTCAAAATTTTTACTGTTCTGATCTGATTCCTAATTTCTAGTAACGTCTCATCCTATTTCGGTGACGGTTATGGGATAGGGGTGTTACAGACCTAAAATTAAAGGCACTTCAACATCTTCATCCATGTCAAGCACAACGAAATCAACAGGGAATATAAATTTATCTACTTTTATAAGTACGTCCTCTATAATTCCCCTAGGATATTTAACAGATCTATCAGCTAATTGAATACTCATCCTAGTGGGTTTAGGTTCCCCAAGGCCAAGTTGTTTAAACATTTTATATGGCATCAAATTAATGATGATGCCTAAATCAGCTAGTGCTTTTTCAACATTCAAACTATCAATTAAACAGGGAATAACAAAACCTTCTAGGTCTTTCAGTTTGGTTAGCAGTTTGTTTTGGAGTATGGCTGAGCACTCTTCATTAAGCTCCACTGTAGATAAGTCTTCAAACATCATTTTGTTTGTTAGAAGTTCCTTTAAGAATTTTGCATAAGTAGACATTTGCGATATAGCTTCAACAAAAGGTAAGTTAATATGCAGTTGTTTAAAAAGTTCAAGAAATTTACCGAATTGTGCATCCATGCGGTCTTTCTTCAACTTTGCTGGGTACGAGATTGGTGGTTTATATTGTTTTGGCATCAAGTTGTCATTGTTTTGGGGTTCAACCTCTTTTCTGTCAGCTTCTTGTGGTGGCTTCTTTTCAGATTCAGCTAACACTTTCCCACTCCTTAGTGTAACTACTTTCACGTGCTCTTTTGGGTTGGGTTTAGTGTTACTAGGTAGACTTCCTGGTGGTCTTTTAGATATCAATTTAGCGAGCTGACCTATCTGAGTTTCGAGCCCTTGGATCGATGCTTGTTGATTTTTAAGTGCTGTCTCGGTATTCTAAAAATGAGTTTCTGACACTGAGATGAATTTGGTTAGCATCTCCTCAAGGTTTGGCTTTTTCTCCTGCTAGTATGGTGGCTGCTGAAAGCCTGGAGGGGGTGGTGGTCTCTGATTTCATTGGCCTTCCCATGAAAAATTTGGGTGGTTCCTCCAACCTGCATTGTAAGAATTACTATAAGGATTGTTTTGAGATCGAGGATTGTTACCCATGAAATTTAACTGCTCGTCCTCCATGTTGTGGCCATAAGGTGGGTATTCTAAACTACTTGATCCACCTCTACTTGTTTCGCACTGCATTACTAGGTGAACCTGTGAAGAACTAAGAAAACCATCAATTTTCTTATTCAAGAGTTCTACCTGATTAGAGAGCATGGTGACCGAATCGACGTTATAAACGCCGGCTATTTTCGTTGGCTTTATCCTCATGACTTGCTACTGATAGTTATTCAATGACATTTCCTCAATAAATTCATAAGCATATTCAGGTGTTTTATTATTGATAGTTCCGCCAGTAGCTGCATCAACCATTTGCCGAGTCGAAGGGTTCAGGCCATTGTAAAACGTTTGGACATATAGCCAGAGTGGTAACCCATGGTGAGGGCATCTTCGCAAATGGTCCTTGTATCTCTCCCATGCATCGTAGAGTGTTTCTAAATCTATCTCCACAAAAGAAGAGATATCATTACGTAATTTAGCTGCTTTAGCCAGCAGAAAATATTTTAATAAAAATTTTTCGGTCATCTGTTCCCAAGTAGTGATTGATTCTCGTGGTAACGAATTCAACCACTGTTTAGTTTTATTTCTCAACGAAAAAGGGAATAACCAAAGGCGAATGGCGTCATCAGAAACGCCATTAATTTTAAATGTATCACATAGTTTCAAAAAGTTTTCTAAGTGAGCGTTGGGATCTTCATCCTGCAAACCATCAAATTGAACAAATTGATGTATCATTTGAATTGTGTTATGTTTCAGTTCAAAAGTATTTGCAGCTACAGCAGGCCTAACTATGCTCGATTCAGTTCCTGTTAAATTAGGTTTAGCATAATCATTCATAGTGCGTGGAGCAGGATTCTGATTAACAGCAATCACAGGAGGTAGCGGATTTTCTTGGTTTTCAGCCATCTCCTCGGTTGTGGTTGAAGTATCGTCCTCTTGCTCTTTCTTTGTGTATCGTAAGCTTCGCCTTATTTCTCTTCGGTTTCTACGAACTATGCGATCGAGCTCACTATCAAACAGTAACGGTCCTGATGGGTTTCTTCTGGTCATAAACTAGAAAAAAAAAACTATCAAAAGAAAATAAATGAAAAATTAAAAAAGAAAATAAAAATTTAAGTTGCAATAAAAGTAAAATGACAAAAGTAATAAAAATCGAGTGTTCCTAATATCCTAGTTCCCCGGCAACAGCGCCAAAAACTTGATACGTGATATTCGTGATAGGTTTTAAAGATTTATGAAAGAATCATTCTTGAGACTAACTTATTATCACGATTAAGGCAAGTGTACCTATCGAATAGTAGTATAGTTCAGAAAGACTGGATTGTCGAACCCAAAGGAACTACGAGTACTAGTATTTACTTCCTTTTTATTATCTAGCCTAAAAATTAAGAGGTTTGGTTATCTAAACTAATTACTAACTAAGAATGCACAGAAAGAAAATTTGGGAAAATACTTTTGGGAAAATTGGATTGATTAAGACAATACTTAAGGAAAAATTCACCTAGACTTCACTTGTTATTTGATTCTGGATCAGATGATTTATTCATTTGACTTGATCCTTAGAAATCCCTAAGTTATATTATTATCTCTCGCGAGACTAATAACGTCTAACCCTAGGTTGAATAATTGAAATCTCTTTCTAATTAACACCCTAGAATTGCATTAACTCGATCTATGGATTCCTTTATTAGGTTTCACCCTAATCCGGAAAAATCTTATCACCCTATCTCTAGGCATGCAATCAACTCCGCTTAATTATGAAAAATTTACTCTTAGACATGGTCTATTCCTTCTCTGAATAAGAGCTTAACTTGAATAAATATCCTGGAATATCAAAACAAGAATTAAGAACACATAATTAAGAACAAGTCAAATATTTATCATACAATTCAGATAATAATAACAAAATCTGTCTTAGGTTTCATTCCCCTTAGGTATTTAAGGGGTTTAGTTTATACTTATGAAAGAAAACATCTCAAAAGCATAAAGATAACAAAACATAAGAAAACCCAAAACTCCTGAAGGAACTTGAAAGGAGATCTTCAGTCTTGATGATGAATCCGGCTTCTGAGATGGATCAATCGGCTTTCCTTGAGTAATTCCTTACTTCATGCTCTGTGTCCTCCTTCTAAGTGCCTCCTTAGGTGTTTAAATAGGCTTCAGAATGCCTAAGAGCCCCCAAAATTGACCTTTTCTAAATAGGTTTATATTTGGGCTCGGCAGGGACACGCCCGTGTGTGATTACTCCAGCCCGTGGTCAAGGCTGTTAAACAAGCACAGGCGTGTAGTATACCCGTGTAAGTCATGCTTCAATCCTACTAAAGGGACACGGCCATGTGACACGCCCGTGTGAGGAAGTCCAGGTAGTGTTGATTTCCCACGTGGGTCCATTTTCTCCATTTTCGACCCGTTTCTCGCTCTTTTTACTCTCCTATGCTCACCTAAGTATAAAACATGAAATTAAAGGATTAGGAGCATCAAATTCACCAATTCTAAAGAGAAACCATCCATAAATGTGCTAAGCATAGGATAAAAATATGTATAAATTATGGTTTATCAATGCTTACTGACTTTACAGTAGGTTCACAGTCGACTTGGGCGACCCGTGCAACCCTAGCAAACATTTCAGTGAAATAGACTCACACGCCTATGTGGCTTGCCCGTGTGGGCCCACACGCTCTTGTGGCTCACACGACCCAATTTGACCTTGGCCATGTCGATCACACGGTCTGGACCAGATTCCTACAAGCCCGTATGGGCCCACACGTCCAAATTGGTTGAGCCCGTGTGTCGCACATGGCCACCAGGCCATCACACGACCGTGTCTGGTGCACACGGCCTGGCTCGTCGACCACACGCCCGTTTTCTATCACACGGCCTACCACACGGGCGACCACATGCCCGTGTGGAGTCAAAAATGAGGTTTTTGGCTTTCGCTAAAACCTCATTTTTTGTGCAATTGGGTACACACCTGGTTTGTTTTCAATCACTCTAAAACCTATAAATCCATATTCCAAACCCAATTTTAGTGACACTAATGAAACTTGATCGAAACCACAACGAGATGTTCACTTTCAACTATCAAAAACCTTACCTTCGGTCGAATCCACAATAATTCTCATGGGACCAAGTCTCCATCAAACGATTTCAAGCCCCCGAAACACCACCTAATCGTCAATAACAACACGTATTAATGACAAAATTAATGAGCAGAAACAAACCACATTACCCAACTTACCGAGTCAAACGCAATCGAAATTGCACAAGAGAGAGAGTCAAGTTGAAGGAAAATTGAATAAGAACAAGAGAAAAAAGCGAAAATCAGCAGAGAAGAAAAGGGAAAAGGTGATTTGGTGAAAAAAAGTCAAAACTTGAGTAGGGAATTCGGCAGGAGAGAAAAAATGAGAAGAATAAAACAAAATGAAATCAACAAATCTCTCCATATATCCCAAACCACTCCTAAAATCACTCAACCGAACTCCGCACTACTCAGAACTCTAACACCACTGAAACTCTTTTAAGAACTGAGCAAAAATTATTATCCTTGCCTACGTGGAGAATAGAACACAAGACCTTTAGCAAACCAACCCTCCACTTAACCATTAGACCAGTAGGTCCATTCTGAGGTATATTTACAACCAATCATATATAAGCCTATTGAACCCAGTCAAAGCTTTATTCATCAAAAAACCAAAATTTGCCCAAGTCAAGGCTTGAACTTGGGACTTCTCACACACACCCAGAACATTTAACCACTGAAACAGATACACATTTGTGTCATAAATTCACAAAAACAAAAATATAAATTTTTGGGGCGTTACAACCATAATGGCCCAGTAAAAAAATGATTAGATTCTCAAAAACTTCCTTTTAAAACATTTACCTATTCTTTGGAAAAGCTATAGTGGGCTTCTCTTAGTTTTTTAGTTTTATAGAAACATTAACTCATGCCAAGTCTATTTAAAACCCGATTATAAAAGTTCTTATTACTTTTGAGACCATTTTTTTAATTTTAATTTACTATTTGGAAATTCAAGTACGAATTTGCAATGGAAAATACAATGTCCTTGATTTATTATTTAATATTTCTTAAAAAAAAGTTATTTTACTAGCTTATAATCACCAATGTGTAGGTTGTCCAATTATTTAACTTAACTAGTTTTTAACGATAATGCATGCAAAATACCAAAATAACTTAGAATATCGAACCCATGCCACAATTTGTATAAAACAATTGCAGTCCTGAACAGTAATAAAAATTATAATATTAAACGAAAAATATGAGATGAGACCTCTATATGCCTAGTCCATTCCTCATCATGGGGATTATCTAAAAGATAAAATTAAAGGGGTGAGTTTTAGAAAGCTTCGTGTGATTCTTAACAATACAAATAGTAGAATTTCATATATTCAAACAATCATAATAGAGCATATAGCCATCAATATCAATGTCCATTTTAGATCATAACAGTTCAGAAATTAGTGTACATGCATGGGCACTTTCAAATGTAAAACAATGCACAGGTCCTACTTATCCATTCGCCACACACCACGAGTTCCCTAGAACCCGTCATCCAAACATCAAAAGTAGTAAGATCTATAGCTCGATGTGGATAAACCACTAGTAACAATATGCAGTAAAACTACCAATAATTTGCAAACAAGCTGCCAGTAAGTTGCGATAAGTTCTCGATAGTCTAACAATATTCTGAGGAGCAAATATATTGCTAAACAATAATATTATGGATAAACCATCAATACTCCACGGAACTCTTCCGTCACCCATCAAATCCCAAAATCCATGCAATGTAATATGACATGTAACAATGTGGAACATCATGATTTTTCGATAACAATTTTTAGTATAGTGGCATGCCATACGTGCATTCAGTAAAACAGTATCAATGGTATGCTTTGCATACATTCAGTAAACAATATGAGTGGTGTAACACCCAGTTCTGACGGATCAAAAGTTCTGGTGTATTATAGTAAATAGACTACTTGACAAAGTGTTATTCACCCAAATGATTTTTTTAGCGTATGCGTGTGGGTGAATTGTATCCAATACATAAGAAATTAGGAATTTTACTTCATGATATTTAGCTATATTAATGAGAAATTCATGTTAAGAGATTAAGGGTAAGTTTGGAATGAGTATTTGCCAAACGTATGGTACGTCTGATTTGTATAAAGTACTGTGCTAGGTAGACTTTAAGTAATCTAGTTAGAAACCAACTGTATTGCTTAGCCTTATAAGTATGGTGGAGGGTACTTATTTATATTTCTCTTGGAAACTATAATCCAATAAGAAGGTGTAACACATAGGTTTGTGCAAGTGTACACAGTTGTTATCAAGTAATAAATAA
The DNA here is from genome assembly GCF_025698485.1 of Gossypium arboreum. Lineage (NCBI taxonomy): Eukaryota > Viridiplantae > Streptophyta > Magnoliopsida > Malvales > Malvaceae > Gossypium > Gossypium arboreum. Next base: position 9,835,716 of record NC_069081.1, read on the forward strand.
GTATTAAGTTATCATCTCCACAGGGATTGCATTTGTGTTAAATCAATTAATTGTAAAATTATACTAACAACTTGGTAAATAAAAACACAATATGGTTGAGAAGTGATGATTAAAATTGAATATATTAAACTAAATGCAATGATCCTTAATGTAATTTATCCTAAGTATGAAAACTATATGAATGAACTAGATTTTAGTAAAATTAAACATAATTTACAACTATTATAACATAAATAAACTAGGAAAATTACTTTAATTAAACTCAATTTATTATCAACATGGTTAATAACATTCGGAAAAACATTCCATGGCAACTCGATCTTTCATGAGTTTAGAAACCACATTAGGTCCTTTCGGAACCCTTACTTAGTAAATATGCATTTTACTGACCCTTATTTACTAAAGGTTTCTTAGAATTTGTGTGAGGTAATAGAGATGTGTTAGGTTTAAAATAATTTAATCACACAAATCTAAAAACTATGTAGATAACAGAGCTTGGTTAAAGTTGTTATGTAACTTGCAATTTAATTGGGTTAGGATCTAAATTGAGCATGCACATTTCAATTATGTGTCCACTATTCGTCATCTGGTTAGGATCGCTCAGCTAATTTAGGTGCATTTCAATCACGTATGAGCAAAATACAAACTTGATTTTACTTGAAAATATGATCGATTGAGGCACAAACATTATAAGCATGAATCAAATAAATATTATTTAATCAAAGCAACCATTCTAGCTTAAATAAAATTAAGCTAACATTGTTGTAAATAAGAAAAAAGAACACGTAGCAAACATTTTTAGATTAAATCAAAGAAAAGAAAGATTAAACCCAAATCAAAGTGGCTATCACCCAAGACTTTGATCGACGAGGCTCCTTCGCTTTGCTCATTTGCTGATGGCTTTCCAAGGTGGCTGACCAAAGGCTCTTTAAGAGGCTTAATTGCTAAAATCTCTATGAAGAGATGATGCTAGGAGTGGGAAATGGAAAATGCTAAAGAGAATTGAGATAGAAGAGAGAATGATGATGGATGGGGGATCAAATGAGGTTTTATTTATAGGTGAAGAGAGGAGGGTAGTTTGCTAAAAATAGAGAGGTTTATTCTATTCAAGCTTTTCCAATGAGTGACCGACCATGCTTAGTGGATTTTGAGTTGAATTTTGGTTTATTTTTAAGCAATTTAAATGCCATAACAACTCAGGACTGAGACTCAGTCAAATGTAAATCTTCGGGCGAATATCTAATTTCTTCAACATTGCAAGGACCTTGTGTAATTAAACCAAAAAGTGGTTTATGTGGACAACCATGTGTAGCTGAATTTGGGTTGACTTGGTCTTCAATTTGGATGGTTTTTTTGTAATCCGGCAAAGTTTTCAGACCTGTCCAAAATAAATAGATAAATTAAATGACCAAAGAACAAAATTTATCCAATTTAAATAATTAATTAAAACCCAAATTATTAATGAAATATTTTAAAATGAATTATTATGTATAATTTTATATTTTATTATTTAATTTAATCATGCTTGTCCCATTTTATGTCTTAAAAATATAATATGTTCAAACATATCTAAAATAAGTCATTTTATGCATGAAAACTATATAATAAAGCATAAAATCACATTTTAATAATTTCTATGTCCTAATTTCATATTTTCATATATTTCATTAATTTATTAAACAATTACTTAGTTTTAACAACGGATTTAAGTAAAAGGTGATAAATTACATAAGAAAAATCCTATATATTTTTTAGTTTACACACCTCCAAACTTAAATCATTGCTCGTTTCGAGTAATGTTTATGCACAGCAAAAGGTCTTACTAAGGCAAAATTGCTAATTGTGTAAGCAGCATCAATCTTTGTCCCATAATCATGCATCAATAACTTCATGTTCATAAATCTTTTTTATTAACAAGTAATTCATATGCAAATATTTTTAAAGTTTTATACTAAGATTCAAAATATACCAACATTAATCATAGTTTGTATGTATTTCACAGCCACAAATAACATTCTTTATTCAACATAATTTCTTATCAATCAAGCAAACAATCATAAGGCTTATTTATGATCTTCATATGTTGAACTTAGTACATCCTCTCCACTAATGTAGGTGAGATAATCATCAAATCAATAGGTCTTTTATAAGGTTGTAATGGGGCTTAGTTAAAGGTAGGGATCTTAAAAGATGAGACATTTTGTTTTCAAAATCTTAACCTTTAACTTTGTCTTGGATTTCTTGAAATACAACTTATTCTTTAAGTGAACCTTTGGATCACCCCAAACTTATTTTGAACTCAAGTTCATACATTATTCTTTTTTAAGAATGAGCAAACTTTTCTTCACTCTTATTTCATCTCATTTTTATGATTTTTTTAAGCATGAGCACATACATCTTTTTGAAAATTTCCTCAAATGTTGATTACCAAGACAACTATCGTTAATATGGGTGCACAAAATTAGGATAACTTAAAAAGATGGTAATGTGGCTTATAATGTAGGTTCATTGCAACAAACAGGCCTTTAAGCTCAAAATTACAGTTTCAAGGGTTTAATATCATAGGGTTGGCTTGAAAAGGCTCAAAAGATCCAAAGAATTAATGCCTATATCATTTTAGATTTTTATGTCCCCTAGGATTTCGCCTCATGAAAGTTACTAAGTCAATTCTAAAGATATAAACCTTCATACATGTCTAATCTCAAGAGAAACTTAAGTTTTCATGGCAAACATTACTAAGGCTAAGATCATACAAGCATTCCATTCTTCATGATAACATACTTTTACTTAGATAAAATCATCATTCAAACTTGCATACAAACTATCTTATTAACAAAAAATGTCTTTAAACATTCATTTATTAAAACATACTTATGAAAGAAATGATTGAAACATACTTGAAAATTTTAAAAATTTGAGCAATTTGAGCAATTTATTTGTCTTATCCCCTTTAAAAAGAAGCAATGTCCTCATTGCAAGAACAAAGTAATGAATGAAAACTGAACACCAGGTAGGGTTGAAAAGAAACAGAGGTGAGTCATTAAGACTGCTTAAATACCAAGTCTTTCCTAATAACCTAATCCTAGACATGTTCATTCCTATTACCACATTACTTAGTCTTTTTCTTTCTAAAGAAGTGTTGAGTTTATTCATGCTTGTTATGCTTTATTATGCAAAAATTAAATCCTAATTACGAAAGAAATTATAAAGCCCCAAATTTTTTTTTTGGCTTTTGTAAATTTTTGACACAATTGTGTATCCGCTTCAGGGATTAAGTGTTCTGGGTGTGTCTAAAAGGTCCCAAGTTCAAGCCTTGCATTTGACAAATTTTGGTTATTTTGGAAGTAAGCCTTAACTGTGTGCAATGGGCTTATATTAATTCTTTGTAATTTCACATCAGAATGGGCCTACTGGTCTGGTGGTTAAGATGTATGTTTGTGTTTTAGAGGTATTGTGTTTGAATCCCTGCGCGAGCAAGGATATTATTTTTGCTCGTTTGAACGAGAGAGTTTCAGTCAAATAGAAATTCTAGGTAGTGGGTTGAATGAAGATATTTAAGGGATATGGGGAGTTGAGAATTATCTTGATTAATTTCTTTTTGCAAAATTTCAGTCTTTCTTTTCCCAAAAAAATTCTAACGTTAAGCAAAATTCCCTTTTCTTCTCTGCCATTTTTCCCTTGACTCACTTTCGCTTCTTGTTCACTTCTGTCAGCTATTGCATCTTTGTTCTTACTATAGCAGTTTTTTACATGCGTTTAGGTAGGTAAGGCTTTATTTTGTCTATAACTTACGTTTTTCCAGTTTTGATTTAGGGGTTTTTGACGTTTGGCAGCAACACCTCACGTGGATTAAGGGTCTCATCGTACCATTATGTAATCAACTATTTCGAGGCATTAGGGTAAGCTTTTCATCGCTTAAGGGATGCGTTTCTCATTTTGGATTCGGTTTTAGTTTGATTGATTAAATGATTAATTGAGTGAAATTGGTCAATTATAGGTTCTGGAGTGCTTGATGATCATTTTAGCATCAATCGAAACTAGGTGTGTCCCCAAAAATATAGAAAATGAGGTTTTGACAAAAGCCAAAAACCATTCTATCGATGCTACACGGTCGTACGGTAGGCCGTGTGCCATAACGCGGGCGTGTGTTCGTCGAGGCCAGGCCGTGCGCACTAGACACGGTAGTGTGATGGCCCGGTAAGCCGTGTGAGACGCACAGGCTAGACTAAATTGGGCCGTGTGGGATTCTGGGCCAGTCGTGTAATCCACACGGCCAAGGCCAATGTGGGCTGTATGGGCCACACGGACATGTGGGCCCACATGAGCAAGCCACATGGGCGTGTGAGCCCATTTTACTGAAATGTTTTCTAAGGTTGCACAGGTTGCCCAAGTCGACTGTAAACCTACTGTAGGGTCCGTAAGCACTACTTAGACCCCTAAATGTGTGAACTGATTATATGATGTATGTACTGAGCATGACATATATATGCATAAATGTTGAACTGTATGTATAATTAGGAATACTATGATAGCATGTCATTCATTGTATGTTGCATTGCATTGGGTTGGGATGGTATTGTTGGAGGAAGTGTACTGAAAGGCTTCTTGGCCAAGTATACTGGCAGCTCAGCTACAAATTTCTATCTATATGCCGGATTCAGTACTACCTGGAGTGTAGGGATGGGTGGGTTGATTTAATCCCCACATGAAGTGTAGGGTTGAACGGAGATGGTGTATAGAGACTGGTTGGGTAGGAATTTGTTATTGAATGTTGCATGACTGTTTCTGATACTGAGATGGGCTTAGGCCCTACTACTGATTGAATACTGTACTGAGATGGGCTAGGGCCCAAACTTTTACTGATATTGAAAAGGGCTTAGGCCCAGGACTGTTTTAGCTGTGCACCATGATTTGTTATTGTTTGTTTTTTATGGGATTACACACTAAGTTTATGTAAACTCACCCTTTTGTTTAAATGTGTAGGTAATCCCCTGTCTTGACAGATCGGTACAATAGAGGACTCGATGGTGGCTACACATATTTTAAACTATTTTGACTTCAATTTTGGTATTTAATTCTTAAGTATTTTTTGGGTTAATTTTAGGTGTAAATTGGACTTTTGGATTGTTTGACTAAAAGTTGGATTTTAAACTCTTTATGGTTTTTCTTTTAAACTGTAAAACTCAACGAACAAACGGTTTTCTCTAAAACAAATGGGTTTTTCTTAAAATGGACTGATTCACCTAATTAGCTCGATTTTTCATAAACTAAATGATTTCTGAAAGCTTCCGCAACGAATTGTGTTTTAAAACGATTGATTAAATAAGTAAGGATTTTGTGATCAACAAGAGTAAACAAATGAAAATTATTTTATCGTAACAACTTAGTTTCAAACACTATCATGTGACATCCCCAGATTCAGCCATAACGTCTAGGCCGGGTTTGGGGTGTTACATTTAGTGGTATCAGAGTTAAGTTACAAAACTCGACTGTGGATTTGGGTTTAAAACTTAGTTTTTGAGAACTAATTTTCAAATGATTTGAAATATTTGATTGAGAATGTGGTACACTGAGTCTCCGGAGCCGATTCTGTAAGTATTCTGAAACTGATTTTTGTTTAATAGTGGAAATGTTATGATATTCTGAAATTACTGTAGTAGTATACTGTGAAAAAACTCTAGGTAGTGTATACCGGGACCGTAGTGAGACTGATAGAGACCGAGGTTTACGAAAATTAATCTAGATTACTAAAACTGTTTACATAAAACATCTACTAATAAATACTGGAACCATAACTGATTCATAAAATTTGTAATACAGATAAATTTGTCTAGACATGAGCGCACAAAGTATCCACGGACGGGGTACTAGAGGCCATCGTAGAGGCCATAGAAGGGCTCGAGCTGGGTCTTCATCTTCTGGCAATCTGCCTAACTTGGATACTAGTGAGACGTCGATTTCACCTGTGACTAAGATTGGGTCTCAGAACTGCATGGCTAGGGACGACACATTGTCTCTAGCTATGCTCAGGATTTTAGAGAAGGTCACTGGGCCCAATACTGGATCTGGGAGTCGAGGGTCGGTCACGAAATGAATCCGGCCCAATAGAGCTGAGCTTTTTATGGGTGTCACTAGAGTCACCCTCTAACATGGCTGAGTACTGGATAGAGGCTGCGGAGAGGATTATGAGTGACTTACATTGCACCCCTAAGTAGAAATTAATGGGTGCAGTTTCTCTGTTGCGAGATGTGGCATATCAGTGGTGGCTTACTGTTAAGGAGGGCACTCAGCCCGAACGTCTGACCTGGGAGTTCTTTAAGATATCCTTCCAGGGGAAATATACGGGAGCCAATTACGTAGATGCCCATAGGAGGGAGTTTCTAAATTTAACTTAGGGGGATCGATCAGTGACCGAGTACGAGGTTGAATTCCTACGACTGAGCCACTATGCGTAAGGTGTGGTGGCGACTGAGTATGAGCAGTATGTTCACTTTGAGGATGGCCTTAGAGATAACTTACGGGTTTTGATAGCTCCGCAGAGGGAGCGGGATTTTTTTGCCCTGGTTGAGAAGGAGAAGATCGCCGAGGAGGTTAAGCGTGTTAAGCACTAGAACCGTGACATAGAGAGAGGTAAGAACAAGAGGGATTTGGAGCCCTCGAGTTTTGTACAGAGGCATAGGAAAAAGGCTAAAGTTGATGGGCCAATTATAGTTGGGCCCCCTGCTGCTACTATTGGACTGCAGCCATGTACTGATTGTGGTAGACACCATTATGGTGAATGTTGGAGGAGGACTAGGGCTTGCTTGAGATGCAGGTCGTTGGATCACCGTATTGGGGAGTGTCAGGGTACTGGGACTAAGATCCGATCAGATGCAAGCTCAGGGTACTGGTACTCCACAGCCACAGAGGGTAGTACAACAGTCACGGAGAGGCCGTGGTCAGGCTAGGGTTGGTAATGGTATGGGTCGCGGGTAGAAAGCACCTCGCAGAGGTGCTGGACAGACTGAGGCGAGGCAGCCTGTCTTAGTATATGCTGCTCATCCCCGAGAGGACCGAGACGTTCCAAACATCATCGCTAGTACATTTTTTATTTTTAATGTACTATGCATTGCATTGATATATATAGGATCCACTCACTCTTATATTGCCTGCTCTGTTACTGGGAATCTAAGATTATCGGTTGAGAGTACTTCTAGTGAGGTCATGGTACTTAGCCCGTTGGGGCAATCGGTTAGGGTTAACAAACTGTATAGAGATGTTCCTTTAGAGGTTCAAGGGACGGTATTTCTGGCTGACTTGATGGAGCTTCCGTTTGGGGAGTTCGATATGATATTGGCGATGGATTCGTTAGGGATAAATTTTCCTAACATTTATGGACTTTTCTATCAAGATTGCGTATAACAAGAGCATCCGTTCCATCGAGATGGTGGAACTATGTGAGATATGCATAAAACTGTAGCGAACGAAAGAAAACCATACCTTTGCTACTGGTTTTAGGTATTCCCTTCGGCAGGGATGGCTCCCATAATTTCTTATAATCCACTGGGATCTCGAATTTGTCACAACATCAAGCACTTGTTGAAGAAAATCCCAATTTATATGGTTCATCATAGGGTAGTACTCATCTTCTTCAACATCAGGTAAGTTAAACAAATCATTGATGGACTTAGAAGTAAAAAGTACCTTTTTCTTTCGAACGATGAACTCAGTAGCATATTACATAGTCAAACTAGCATAGAATTCTCGAACTAGTTCATTATCGAGAAGTGAACGAGCATCACAAAATCGTTCCCACTTGAGAGCATTGATTTTCTTTCTAAAAAGTATAGGAACAACCATCAAATCATTACTCTTCAAGTTATAACCTTTTCTCGGCATCATAGGTTGATGCTTGAAGATTGAATCAAATCTCTCTTTCACTTCTTCATAGATTAAAATTGGGTTTTCAAGAGTAGTCTTTGAAGGTTTGGTTCTTTTGCGAGACATGGTATCTTTTCTTGAGAATTTGGCGAAGTTTCTGTACAAAGGGGAAAAGAGAAATCGGCAAGGTGGGGAAGGACTTGTTAATACAAAAATCTTATGATGACAAGGATGGTACGGCGGCAACGATAGCGTGCGGCAGCAACAGGGGTGTGCAGCGGTAACGTTGGTGCTCCGGCAATCTTCTTACAGCGGCAATAGGTGAATTCGGCAAAAAGGGTAGAGAGATTGGGGTTTCTTTTGGGATTTAAGGCTAGCAACACAAGAAGGAGATTTTAGGGATTTTTAGGGTTAAGCCAATTGCTTTGAGGGATATGAAAAATAGTAGAATGAAAAGGAGCTTATATAGGGAAGAATTAGGGCAACATGTAGAGAAAATTTAGCTACATTAGGGTTACTTGGGCAGCAAGTAATGGGAGTGGTGGCAGAGTATGGATTTTTCCCTCCTTTTTGCTGTCTCAGACCTTAAACTCAGACTGTATTTATAAACTTACTCAAGAAAAAAAACTAATTAGTACTTGGGCCAAATTTGACGCCCTTTATTAACATAAAAATTTAAAATTTAAACAAAACAAATGAAACTTAAAAAATTTTAAATCTTAATTAGAAAATTTCTTTTTAACAAATTACATTAAATTAATTCCTAGGAGAGGTTGGAAGGGTCACAGCGGTCCCACTTAAGTTCCAATCTCCTTAAACAGAATTAATTAAATGCAATAAGTTAAGAAAATAAGTTCTAATTATTTATTTATTCACAAAATGAGTTCATGAAAAATCAACGGTCTGTTAATTTGAACGAGGATTCAACTCGCTCAACTTCACCATCTTAGTAGTGCTTGAGATGTTAACCATTAACTTTAAACGTACCTCCATAATTTTCATATAATTTAAGAGCTCCGTAAGGATAAACTCAGTAGATGGTATAGGGTCCTTTCCATCGGGATTTAAGCTTCCCAGGAAATAACTCCAACCGTGAATTAAACAACAAAACCTTCTGACCTTCTTTAAACTCACGAGGTTGTATATGACTATCATGCCATCTTTTTTTATCTTTCTTTACACATTTTGGCATTCTCATAGGAAAAAAACCTGAGCTCTTCCAACTAATCAAGTTGTAACATCCTTCTCTCATCGGCTTGCTTAAGATCAAAGTTCAACTGCTTCAATGCCCAGTGAGCTCTATTCTCCAACTCTAATGGCAAATGACATGCCTTTCAAAAGACTAACCGATAAGGAGTCATTCCTAATGGTGTCTTAAATGCTGTTTGATAAGCCCATAATGCATCTTTGAGCCTTCGAGACCAATCTTTTCTACTAGGGCATACTACCCTTTCAAGGATACCTTGGATTTTATGGTTCACTCTTTCAACTTGCCCATTAGATTGGGGGTGATAGGCAGTAGCAATCTCGTGCCTCACATCATATTTTTCAAGCAACCACTTAAGCATTTGTTCGCAAGGTGAGAACCTTCATCACTAATAATAGCTCATGGTGTCCCAAATCGTGTACACACATGCTTATGTAGGAATCCCATGACTATCTTAGCATCATTTGTAGGGTATGCTTCAACTTCAACCCACTTGGATACATATTCTACAACAACTAAGAAGTATTTGTTCCTATGCGAAGAAGGAAACGGGCCTAAGAAGTCAATGCCCTATACGTCGAATAATTCAATCTCCATAATTTTTGTCAAGGGCATCTCATTCCTCATTGATATATTTCCAGTCCTTTGGCATTTATCACAGTTCTTCACATAAGCATAAGAATCTTTAAATAGTGTAGGCCAAAAGAAACCTGCTTGCCAAATCTTTGTTATAGTATGTGAGCCACCAAACTGTCCTCCACTTAGAGATGAATGGCAATGATACAAGATATCATTAATCTCACTTTCAGCTATACACTTTCAGATTATATTATCTGTACATTGTTTAAAAAAAAATAGATCCTCCCAAAAATAATACCGACTATCATGAATGAATTTTTTCCTTTGTTGGTAAGTTATTTCTCGAGGAATTATTCCACATGCAAGATAATTGGAAAAATCAGCAAACCAAGGTGTTTCATGAATTCGACTTACCTCAAATAAGTGTTCATCTGGGAAATTCTCATTGATAGGCACACATGATCGAGTTACCTCATCTTGCTCTAACCTCGATAGATGATCAGCTATTTCATTTTCAAAACCTTTTCTGTCTTGGATCTCAAGGTCAAATTCTTGGAGTAACAGAATCTAATGAATTAGCCTAGGTTTTGCATCTTTCTTCGTGAGCAAGTATTTAATGGTCGCATGGTCAGTAAATACTGTAACTTTGGTACCTATAAAATATGAGCAGAATTTGTCAAAATCAAAAACTATAGCAAAGAGCTCCTTTTCAGTTACCGTATAATTGAGTTGGGCTCCTGTTAAAGTTCTACTTGCATAATAAATAGGGTGAAACACTTTGTTTCTTCTTTGACCCATCACAACTCCAATGACATAATCACTTGCATCGCACATCAACGCAAAAGGTAAGCTCTAATCAGGTGTAATGATTATTGGGGCTGAGATTAACCCCTTTTTTTAGATCTTCAAAAGCTTTCAAACATGCTTTGTTGAAATCAAGCACTGTATCTTTCTCTAACAACAAACACAATAGTTTAGAAATTTTCAAGAAATCTTTGATAAACTTTCGGTAAAAACCAGCATGACCTAAGAAACTTCTTACTCCTTTTACATTAATTGGGGCCGGTAATCTTTCAATTATTTCCACCTTTGCTTTATCGACTTCAATTCCTCTCTTTGAGATTTTATGCCCTAAGATAATCCCTTCCTTAACCATAAAATGGCATTTTCCCCAATTAAGGACAAGATTCGTCTCTTTGCATCTCTTCAGGTGTTACCAAAAACAGAAAAATCATCCATGAAAACCTCAACAAAATTTACAACCATATCAGTGAATATTGCCATCATGCATCGTTGAAATGTTGTAGGTGCATTGCATAAACCCAAAGGTATTCGCCTAAAAGAAAACATGCCATATGGACAAGTAAAGGTTGTTTTATGTTGGTCCTCCGGAGTTACAGCTATTTGGTTATATCCCGAATAGCCATCTAAAAAATAATAGAATTCATTACCTGCCCATCGATCTAACATCTGATCCATAAAAGGCAACGGAAAATGGTCATTCTGAGTGGCTTTATTCAATTTTCTGTAATCAATACAGATTCTCCAACTAGTAATAGTTCTAGTTGGAATCAACCCATTACGCTTATTTTCAAAAATCGTGATTCCACCTTTCTTTGGCATACACTGCATCGAACTTACCCATGAACTATTTGAAATAGGATAGATGATTCCTGCATCTAACCATTTGATCACTTCCTTTCTCACAACTTCTTTCATAATAGGATTGAGCCTCCTTTTCCCATCAATTCAAGCTCTTTCACCTTCTTCTAAAATAATTTTATGCACGTAAAAAGAATGGCTTATACCTCTAATATCAGTTACGATCCAACCAATTACTTTATTAAATTTTTTTTGAACAAAAATTAGTTGCTCCTCTTGATCTTTTGTCAGTTTTGCTGAAATAATCACAGGCAAAGTGGAACAGTCACCTAAATAAACATATTTCAAATGGGAAGGAAGTACCTTTAGTTCAAGTTTAGGTGGTTCTTCAATTGACAACTTGGGTTGCACAAATTCTTTGACTTATAACTCCAAAGGTTCAAATCGTGTGGATTGAATAAAATTTCTCAGATTGGCTTCCATCAAAGCCATGTTCTCTTCACCTTCTTCATCCTCCAAAGGGTCAAGATCTAAGGCTTTCTCCAATGGATCTTCTTCAAAATTGCTTTCCATAGAAACCAAGGTTTCTATCTCTTCCATAATTGAACACTTTTCTGTCGGATCAAGAAATTTCATCGCTTTAAGAATGTAAAAGGTTACCTGATTGTCTTGAACTCGTATGGTGAGTTCACCTTTCTGCACATTAATTAACGTTCTTCCTGTTGCTAAGAAAGGTCTTCCAGAGATAGTCGGCACTTCCTTATCTACTTCAAAATCTAAGACAATGAAATCAGTAGGAAAAATAAATTTATCGACTCTTACCAAAACATCCTTGACCTTTCCTTTGGGATATGCTAAAGATTGATCTGCTAGCTGAAGCGTCATAGTTGTAGGTCTTACTTCACCTATCCCTAGCTTATTGAAAATAGACTTAGGCATCAAATTGATACTCGCTCCTAAATCACACAAAGCTTTACCACAGTAAGATTCACCAATGTTATAGGGTATAGTAAAGCTTACTGGGTCTTTTAATTTCGGTGGTAGTTTGTTCTAGAAGAACGCACAATACTCCTTTGTTAAGGCAATAGTCTCATACCCACTCAGTCATTTCTTCTTGGAAAATATATCCTTCATAAACTTCACATAATTTGGCATTTGCTCTAAAGCCTCCACCAGCGAAATATTGATGTGTAACCCTAAACCCTAAACCCTAAACCCTAAACCCTAAACCATAAACCCTAAACCCTAAACCCTAAACCCTAAACCCTAAACCCTAAAACCCTAAAGCCTCCACCAGCGAAATATTGATGTGTAACTGCTTCAGAACATCCAAAAACTTCTTGAATTACACCTCATGTTTTTGATTGTGTTGCTACAATCTTTGTGGATATAGAGGTGATGAAACTTTCGGGTGAATCAGATAACTCTTCTGAATAGGTAGATCTGCATCCAAAGAAGATGTTAAAGTATCTGAATTCACTAAGTTAGGACTTACCTTGTCAGTCTTTGCAGATTTTGACATTTTTGGTGTAGGAATTTCAACAGTTGGTTGATTCTTCTCAACAGGCTTATCTTCGACATCAATCAATCGGGGTTCCAGAATTTTACCACTTCGCAATGCCACTGCCTTGATATGTTCTTTACCCAAATTTCTTGGATTCTCAGTATTGATCGGCAGGGTTTGTTACGGTTTGTTACGAAGCTCTGTAGCTAACTAACCCATTTGGTTTTCCAAATTTTTCAATTTTACTGCTTAGCTTTGGATCAAAGCGTCATTTTTTGCCATGTACTATTTCAACAAGTTCTCCAAACTATTTAATGCCTCAGCTTGAGGTGGTTTTGGAGCTTGCTGATTAAACCCTTGAGATTGGTTGGGTCTATGCTGCAATAAGTTGTTATTCGGTCTATTTCCTTGGTTACTCCAAGAAAACTTAGGATGATTACGTCGTGAAGGATTGTAGAAGTTAGATTGGGGTCCTTGTCCACTCCTATTTTGATATTGGTTCCCTATATAGCACACTGACTCGGGATTTGATGGAAAATTCTCAAAAGAATGACCTTCCCTACAGTACATATAGGAAACTACTTCAAACAGACTATGTGGCTGAGCTACAAAATTATTAGCATTATTAGCGGTAAATTGTTTTAACATAGAGGAAATAGACGATACCTGAGCTGATAACAAAGTGAGGGCGTCAACTTTATGAACTCCAGCTACACGTCGTCCTAAATCTGTTTGATTTGTTGGCCATTGATAGATATTACTCGCAATCCTCTCAATGATCTCATAGGCCTCATTATAAGACTAAGACAAAATTGTACCATTCGCAGAAATATCTACCATCAATCTTGTATGTGCATTGAGACCATTATAGAATGTCTCGAACTGTATATAATGAGGAATCCCATAATAAGGACACTCATGAAGTAACTCCTTAAATCGCTTCCAAGCCTCATACAAAGACTTGTCATCTAATTTTTGGAAAGTTGTGATCTCATTCCTCAACTTAGCATTTTTTCTAGGAGGGAAATACTTAACCAAAAATCTCTCTGCTAATTCTTGCCAGGTAGATATGAAACTTGGTGGCAATGAATTAAGCCATGCTCGTGCTCAATCTTACAATGAGTACGGAAACAATTTCAACCTCAACGTGTCTTCAGCACACCAGCTATCTTGAATGAATCACCCACCTTCATAAACAATCGAAGGTGGAGATGTGGATCTTTCGTGGGCATACAACTAAATTGGTCCACCGTTTGGAGCATTTGGAACATCATTGGTTTCAATTCAAATTGGGTTGCCTAAATATCTGGTCTTCTAATTCCTAGATTTAACTTACTGAAAAGTGGCACAGCATATTGTCTGATGCATCGATCCCCATCATCGGTAATGAGGATGAGATTTTGTACACAATGAGTTTCATTACCTTGGTCTTGATTCTGATTTCCATGGTCCATCTCGACTTGTCTTTGAGCTATTCGTCACGTCTTCTTTGTCTAAAAGTTCGCTCAATTTCAGAGTCTACAAGGAGTAAAGCGATAATTCGATCTATGCTTATAAACACCTGAAAAGAAAATCACAAAATTAAAAAGAATAAGTTAGTAATGTTAGAAATAAACCAAATTGGAAGTAAATAATTTCACAATGAGAAATGACTTTGGCAATGGTTAACAATCCCCGACAGCGGTGCCAAAAACTTGTAACGCGTAGGTTTGTGCAAGTGTACATAGTCATTATCAAGTAATAAGTAAGTATCGAGTTATCCTCTCTACAGGGATTGTATTTTTGTTAAATCACTTAATTGTAAAATTATACTAACAACTTGGTAAATAAAAATACAATATGGTTGAGAAGTGATGATTAAAATTGAATATATTAAACTAAATACAATGATCCCTAATGCAATTTATCCTAAGTATGCAAACTATATGAATGAAATAGATTTTAGCAAAATTAAACACAATTTGCAACAATTATAACATAAATAAACTAGGACAATTACTTTAATTAAACTCAATTTATTATCAATATGCTTAATAACATTAAGAAAAACATTCCATGGCAACTCGATCTTTCATGAGTTTGGAAACCACATTAGGTCCTTTCGGAATCCTTTACTTAGTAAATACGCATTTTACTGATCCTTATTTACTAAGGGTTTCTTAGCATTCGTGTAAGGTAACAGGGACGTGTTAGGTTTGAAACAATTTAAGGTCTGAAACGATTTAATCACACAAATCTAAAAATTATGCAGATAACAGAGCTTGGTTAGAGTTGTTATGTAACCTGCAATTTAATCGGGTTGGGATCTAAATTGAGCTTGCACATTTTAATTATGTGTCCACTAGCCACCGTCTGGTTAGGATTGCTCAGCTAATCCAGGTGCATTTCAATCACGTATGAATGAAATACAAACTTGATTTTAATGAAAAACATGATCGATTGAGGTACAAACATTACAAGCATGAATCAAATAAATATTATTTAATCAAAACAACCATCCTAACTTAAATAAAATCAAGCTAACATTGTTTTAAACAAGAACAAAGAACACATAGCAAAAATTTTTAGATTAAATCAAAGAAAATAAAGATTAAACCCAAATCAAATTGGTTGTCACCCAAGACTCTGACCGACGAGGCTCCTTCGCTTTGCTCCTTTGCTGATGGCTTTCCAAGGTGGTCAACCAAGGGCTCTTTAATAGGCTTAATTGCTAAAATCTCTATGAAGATATGATGCTAGGCATGGGAAATGGAAAATACTAAAGAAAATTGAGAGAGGAGAGAGAATGATGATGGATGAGGGATAAATGATGATGGATCAAATGAAGTCTTATTTATAGGTGAAGAGATGAGTGTAGTTTGCTAAAAATAAAGAGGTTTAGTCTCTTCAAGCTTTTCTAATGAGTGGTCGGCCATGTTAAGTGGATTTTGAGTTGAATTTTGCTTGATTTTTAAGCAATTTAAATGCCATAACAACTCAGGACTTAAACTCAGTCAAATGTAAATCTTCGGGCGAATCTCTAATTTCTTCAACATGACAAGGACCTTGTGTAATTAATCCAAAAAGTGGTTTATGTGGACAGCCATGTGTAGCTGAATTTGGGTTGACTTGGTCTTGAATTTAGACCGTTTTTTTATAATCCAGCAAAGCTATTAGACTTGTCCAAAATAAATAGATAAATTAAAGGACCAAAGAACAAAATTTATCCAATTTAAATAATTAATTAAAACCAAAATTATTAATGAAATATTTTAAAATTAATTATTAAGTATAATTTTATATTTTATTATTTAATTTAATCATGCTTGGCGCATTTTATGTCTTAAAAATATAATATGTTCAAACATATCTAAAAAAACCATTTTATGCATGAAAAACTATAAAATAAAGCATAAAATCACATTTTAATAATTTCTATGTCCTAATTTCATATTTTCACATATTTCATTAATTTATTAAACAATTACTTAGTTTTAACAACGAATTTAAGTAAAAAGGTGATAAATTACATAAGAAAAATCCTATATATTTTTCAGTTTACAAAAGGCAAGTTCTTTTGATATCCCGAATTACGGCCTAATCGAAATAGTGGTTTCGAGACCACAAATCCAAGATAGAAACAATTATTTTATAATTATTTTGAGGTCAATGATATGATTGCATGATTGTGTGAAACTTTCGTGAAGAAATCCTATGCATAAAGTGCTTAATTTGAAATTTGGGACTAAATCGAATATTTTGTAAAACTTGCATTCTAGAAGTTTTTAGTATGAAATTGCTTTGGAATATTAATGAGGAGGTCTTAAATAGAAATTTGACCAATTTCTAAGTTTATGGACAAAAATTGGACATGGATGGATTTTTTGAAAGTTTAATAAGGAATGGTATTTTGGTCATTTGGATATTAAATGAAATAAAATGGGAAAAATAACACAAAAATGGTCATCTTCTCCATAAGTTGCTGCCAAATTTTTCTCTCCACCATAGCTAGGGTTTCAACACTTTTAAGCCTTGATTGTAAGTGATTTCTATGCCCGTTTTTAATGTTCTTTACATTTTTGAAATCCTTGTAGCTCGGTTTACCTATTTCTACCAATATTTTGAGCTAGGGTTTATATTTAAAAATTTACCCATGAATGATATGCATGAATTTTGATGTTTTATGGTAGAATATAAAGCTTGAGATTGTGTTAAACAACTTTTGCTAAGTGATTTTACGTAAAAACGACTAAAATGACATAATCGGTAAAAATACCTAATGTTCATAAATACATGTTAGAGTGTGAATTTGATGTTGCTATAGAAGGGAAAAATGATCATCATGTCATAAAACATAAGAAGAATGGATGAAGTTTAATTCCCGAGCCTAGGAGAAAAAGTGTAAATATGCAAAAAGTTTAGGGGCAAAATGGTAATTTTGCCAAAGTTCGTACTAGGGGCTGTTTTGATGAATGTATGTATTAAATAAAATTAATTTGGCATTATAGATCAAGAGAAACGAGATTCAAGTCGTGATCCAGGGAAAAACAAAGTTTACGAGGAATAGGCTTGATTGTTAATATTTTGTATCAAGGTAAGTTCATATGTAAATATTGTAATATAATCGTTATTTTAAATCATTTAATGCTATTTATACGATATTATGATTGTTATCATGCAATTCTATGCTTTGGGGTCATTGTTGGACAACATGCAAAAATTTTATGAATTATGTGAAAAATGTGAAAGACTACCGAAGTATCGTCATTGGTATTCCAAGGAGAATGGTAAAGGAGTACGAACGAGGAAAGTCCTGTTGAACCTTAGGAATAGATTCGGATATTTGGGCATCCGAACTCATTGAGTTGAGTCTGATTTCACTTATGGATGCGAACATCCGAACTCGTTGAGTGGAGTCTGAGTTCATAAAATGTAACTAGGCATCTGAACTCGTTGAGTTGAGTCTGAGTTCACTTATGGATGCGAACGCCTGAGCTCGTTGAGTTGAGTCCGAGTTTGCTTATGGGTGAGTTACATGGTAGCTTGGCTACATATGTGGCACTTATGTGAAAGCTTTCCATGTATCCGAGTTATATTCTGATGTGTTCAACGGGTAAAGTTCTAGTGAAATGGAAGAATTCTCGAGATGAAAGTGACTAGTTGGTAAGTGTTGTGGAACGGATACTTTGTACAGGTATGTACTTAACCCTCAGGTTGAGACTTCAATATAACAATAATATGGTAAGATCATGAATGAGAAATAAACGGCATAATCATTGAAACTCAGATGCAGGAGATATCGATTAAGTAATACACAGGGTCGAGTAGTCGAACCACGAAACAGGGAGACTTTAATCAATAAACTGTACTAATTAGCTCAACCAAAAATTCTAGAAAAAAATTAGTAGATAGATATATGAGTCTAGTTTTAGGGAAAATTTACGAATCTTAATTTCGAGTTTCGGAACTTGAGATATGAATTTTTAAGCGACTGTGATGCAGTTAGCCAGCTTGTCTGGAAATTCTAAAATAAATTGTTTAAGCTGTTTAATTAATGAATTAAGTTTAGTAACACCTCGTACTCGAATCCGGTGATGGTCTCGGGTACGGGGGTGTTACAGTTCTGATATGTATGACACTTATTAAATTCCACTAAGTAAGTTCTTCTTTCTTCTTCCTCTTCCTCAAGTGGTATTTACTGATACCTTCCTCAAGTCTAAATGTATCTTTCATTGATGATCTAGAAGCTATGGTTCTTTTATGGTCAATGGTTATTTCGCATTAGGGTAAGTATTTCAGCTCTGCATGTTAAATTTTGAAGGAGTAAATCTATATATTTTAATTGAACAGTAAGATTGTAAGTATAAAGTTTCTACATGAGATTGTCAACGATTAAGATGATAGGTGTATGACAAGACCAATATAGTTGGAGTTTAAGAGAATGATATTCTGTGGTGGTATCTATCGAAATAAATGATGCAAAATAATTAGCACCTAGTAGTTCATACAAGATTGAAAAAAATCCATCAATGTATTGTTAGAATGAGATCACTAGGTACTCTTGTACTTACAAGATTTTTTATTGCTTTTCAAGTATCTAAGACGAGACTTCGCCTAGAGGGACGACGCTAGGAGTGCGCCAAGATGGTGGCGGAGTGGGCTATAATACATACAGTGGATATGTAACGTAGTCTAGGAATACGCCTTTTGAGTCTATATGAAATAAACTTCTAACTTGTAAATATTTGTATCAAGATTGATGTAACCAAATACATTTTAAACACTTCCCTTGCTTTTTGTAATAAGTTTTTTTAATTAAGATGCCAAAGAACATGTTTAAAGAAATAGGAAATTGTAAATTGTTTTTGTTAATGATTAAATTTTGTGTAGTAACACTTGAAATATAGACCTGGTGAATTGATTCGGGTTTGTTACAAGTGGCATGCTTACATGCAGACAATATTCAATGTAACAGTCAATAGCATGCAAAACATACAATCAGTTTCACAAGAATAATTAGCAAGCTACGAGTAAAGTAAAAATAGTACAAAGCACCCAATTACGTTAGTCATACATTTGGCTAACCTTTATGGTACCCACATTATGGATTAATTACCCCTTAAGGCCTTAGAACTTTTGGCCATTACCCATTAGTCCTCAATTTGCAATTAGCCACCACTTTTAAACACCTTACTAATTTAATCCAGTTTTTGAATGACACTTTGCCATTCAAACAATATCAAAAGAACATATATTCATGCTATTAACAATTACCATACAATGAGTTAAGGACCCACACCTGATTACGCAAATTCGCAACACTAAACTGAATTTCACAGCTCTTAAGACTCAAATCTATACCTAATACAAAAAATAATCGTTAAGAATCAGCCCTTAACCTCCCTATAGGGTTAAGCCAAAATAGAGAAAAAGATTAGCTTTTCAGATCTGGTGTTAGGGATCTAAACTTACTTTATTTTGGATTACGAAGGGATTGCGAACAACTTTTCGATATTATTGTTGATCTGAACGATTTGGATCTAAACCTTCAATAAACAAAACACAAAAATTAGGATCAGTGAAATTCGACCATGACACATGCACTTATCAGTCGTGGTGGTAATTAAAAGAGGAAAAAAATGACATAGATTGGATAAAAAAACTGCACTTATGCTACCCGATTAGATCTGTTACAAAAGAAGTGCAGAACTAACAATAAATAAAAAAGAAAAGAGGTGTGATTTAGGGGTTCAAGGATGGAAATGATGTGAAAAATAACAGGTAGAGCTGATGGCAATGGTGATAAAACTGGTGGATATTCACTAGGATGGAAGCAACGCATTGGAAAAAAATTAGTTTGAAAACTATTTTTTTTGCATAGTGAAAAATAAAAATTTTGAAAACCGACCCGGTTTATGATATTTATAGCAATAAACCTTAGAAAAAAATGATACCTATGTTTCTGGATAAGCGAATCCTTAATGTTTTTCAGCTTTCAACCAAACAATCTTCTTAGTTATTCTCGTACCACGAATTGCTTCACGTGTGAGCTCGAACCAATTAAATCAAAACACAGAACTAGAAAAAGTTTTCCTATTGGGGTGAAAATGAAAATTCTCTCTTCTATAATAGAAATCGATAAAATTATTATTCTGAAAATTTTATTTATAAGTTGAGAAGAAATTCTCTTTATTTTTTGGCATAATAACAATCTCTCAAATTTTTTGTTCATAACCCTACCGCTACCATCTATTTATAGGAAGTGAAGGTAGAATCCTTATAGAGCTGTAAAAGTTTATTTCTACTAGAAAAATGATATCCTATTTTAACTAGGATATAGAGGGTGACAACCCTAGTTAATGTTACTAGGGTTTTGTCCCACCACCTTATATTAGGGGTTTTGGGCCTCTCTCGCATCAAGTCCAATTACAAGTACTTCTTAGGCCTTTTTGACCCAGTATTTTGAAATATGATCCAACCTAATTCAATTTTTCTATTTCCCTAAAATAAAATTTAATGTCTACATATTAAATGATTTTTTCACCCTAATTTTATCTTCGATGAAATTTTGACAATTTTACGCCCAATAAAATTTTGAGAAAATTCGCTCAATATGTCGGAACTCAGCATGCTCACTATGACTTAGAAAGAGCTGAATTTGAGATAGAGACGGTGGTTAGAGTTCTTAAAAGATTATGATTTGGATATTGATTATCACAAGGGAAAGGTTAATGTGGTTGCAGATGCACTTAGTGCTAATGTGGTTGCAGATGCACTTAGTCGAAAAGTGTCATTATTTGCACTTTAGGCGATGAACACTCCTTTATTTCTTAATTAAGACAGTTTTGTATTAGCAATATTGAGAGTGAAACCTGTGTTTCTTCAGCGAATTCGGGAGTTGCAAGATGGTGAACCGAAATTGGTGTTGAAAAGACAGATGGTTCGAGACAATTTGAGTTCAGAGTATACCATTGATGATAACGGTATATTATATTATCACAACAAAATTTGTATTCTGAATAATTCGGGTTTGAACAATGATATTCTTTCTGAAGCTCAGAGTAGCATGTATTCTATTCATTCGGGTAGTACGAAAATGTATTATGATTTGAAAAAGATGTATTGGTGCCTGTTATGAAATGTGAAATCAGTGAGTTTGTTGCAAAATGTCTAATTTGTCAGCAAGTCA
This sequence comes from Gossypium arboreum, assembly GCF_025698485.1. Lineage (NCBI taxonomy): Eukaryota > Viridiplantae > Streptophyta > Magnoliopsida > Malvales > Malvaceae > Gossypium > Gossypium arboreum. The sequence goes on from NC_069081.1 coordinate 9,857,136, forward strand.
AAGCAGAACATCAGGTACTAACAGGTTTGTTGCAACATGTAATGATTCTTGAGTGGAAATGAGAGCATGTCACTATGTATTTTGTATCTGGATTGCCTATGACTCTGAGAAGGAAAGATTCGATTTGGGTCATTGTGGATAAATTGACTAAGTCAACATATTTTATCCCAGTTAGAACAGACTTTTCACTTGAAAAGTTAGCAGAATTATACATGTCTGAGATTGTAAGATACACGGGGTTCCACATCTATTATTTCGGATCGAGATCCGAGGTTTACATCAAGATTTTGGAGTAAATTACAAGAAGCCCTAGGTACTAAGCTAAATTTCAGCACATCATTTCATCCTCAGACTGATGGGCAATTGGAGCTAGTGATTCAGATTTTAGAAGACATGTTGTGATGTTGTACACTCGAGTTTGGAGATAGCTGGGAAAGGTATTTACTTTTGGTTGAATTTGCTTACAACAATAGTTATCAGTTCAGTATAAAAATGGCACCATTTGAAGCTCTTTATGGAAGAAAATTTAAGACTCCATTTTATTGGTCTGAATTGATTGAATTTAAGTTAGTTGGAGTCGACTTGACTCAAGAAACTAAAAAAAAAGTTTGAATTATTCGGGATAATTTGAAAGCAGCTTCCGATCGTCAGAAATCATATGCAGATTTGAAAAGAAGAGATATAGAATTTGCAGTTGGCGATCGAGTGTTCTTAAAAGTTTCACCGTGGAAGAAAGTATTACGGTTTGATAGAAAAGGGAAATTGAGTCCAAGATTTATTGGACCATATGAGATTATTGAAAGAATTGGTCCTGTAGCTTATCGATTAGCTCTACCTCCAGAACTTGAAAAGATTCATAACGTGATCCATGTATCCATGTTGAGACAATACAGATCAGATCCTTCACACGTGATTCCTTATACTGAAATTGAGCTTCAACCAAATATGACTTATTTAGAAGAACCAATGAAGATTTCAGCTCGAGAAGTTAAAGAACTATGAAGTAAACGAGTACCGTTAGTTAAAGTATTGTGGCATCGTCATGGTTTGGAGGAGGCAACCTGGGAAAAAGAAGAATCAATGAGATCACAGTATCCAAATTTATTCTCACGTAACAAATTTCGAGGACGAAATTTCTTAAAGAGGGGAGAGTTGTAACAGCTTAATTTTTAGTGGTGTCAGAAATAGTGATTCAGGATCACTAAATTCGACGAGTGAGTTTGAAAATTTAATAAATTACTATTTATTAGTTAAGTGAGATTTTAAAAATATTTTTGAATTAGTGAATTTTGTGAATTAAAAGAATTTATTAGGTAAATTGGGTCAAAAACAAGGTATCGAGACCTCAATTTCATAAATTGAGCCATAAACATTTTTATAAATATTTACGGAGTGCTAGTGAGCTAGTGTTAAAGTTTTGTTAGAAAATTTTAATGTTTCGATAGTTAATTAATTAAAAAGGACTAGATTGAAAAAGGTGCAAAACTTGTTAATTAAAGGTTAAATAGTATAAGTGATAATTAGGGAGGACCAAATAGGTAATTAGACATATGGGAAATGGCTGGACGGCATGCGGGAAGAAGAAATGAACAAAATTGGTGTGAACTAAGGGTTTGGTTAATAATAATAATAAAACAAGTGACCAAATTGAAAAATCTAGACATTTCTTCCTAATTCTCAGCCAAAAACACCATAGGAGGTCTCCAAAAAGCTGGGTTTTCATAGTTTTACTTCATGTAAGTTTAATTTTTGATTATTTCATGTAAATTTTATGTTTTTGAGACTTTTACAATTAGGTCCAACTATTGAATTCATTAGTTTTTTATTTTATGAGTGATTTTGAAAGTTTCCATGGATAAGTTATAGAAGTTTATGATGAATTAACATGGATTTGAAGCTCTAATTTTATTATATGATGATTTTATTAAGTGATTTTGATAGAAACTAATTTTAGGACCTAATTGTGAAAAAGTTAAGAATTAGGGTTTGGTGCTGAAATTTTGAATATCAATGGTTGTGTAGTAGTTTATAATGAAGGAATAAAGTGTTAATAGAGAAAAATTAGTTCAATTGATGGGTTAATTGATTAGGACTAAAGTGTAAAAATTAAAAAATTTAGGATAAATGTGTAATTTCAAAAGTTCAAGGGTATAAATTGTGAAGTGGAATGAGGCTGAAATATATGTGCTAATGAATAAATGATTTTATATTATAGATCAAGAGTTGAAAAAAAATCGAGGAAAAGAGAATTTATTCGAATAGTTCTTAAGCTGCAACAAATTTTACAAACTAGTCCAGGTAAGTTTGTATGGTTAAATTTTTAATGTTATTTGTTAAATTGATGAATATTATTATATATATTTATTCATATCTATTATTGAAAATAAAATTTTATTGAAATTATGAAAATTTAATTGAAACGTTCGGAAAGGATAGAACGCCGGATTAAGTACAATCGTTCGGTGTAAAAGAGGAATTGACGAAAAATTACCCAAGTAAATCGAGGTTCAGCATTTGTTGTGGACTTCCGTGTTTTGTTTTCATTTAGTTCACATGAGCTTCAATTAACTTATCTGAGTTTCAGTTAACCCTAATGGGTTTTAGTTCAACTCTTACGAGTTTTAGTCTAGCCTTACTAGGTTTTCATTCAGCTCTTATGAGCTTTTGTTCAACCCTTACGGGTTTCTGTTAGCACTTATGTGCTTCTATTTAGCCATCGGGTTTCCGTTTACGATGTACTCATATCCGTAAGACGTTCTTCAGTTTGAAAAAAGTTGATAATTTAGTAAGTGATATTTGATACTAATGGTTGAAGATTCAACGATAATGTTGATTTTGAGATGAACTGAAATTGTGATTGGCAGGAATTGAGTAATGAATGATTTACTTAAATGAGTTGTTTTAGTATGTTCGGTAAAATTTATGTTTAAAGCCAATGAACTTACTAAGCTTCATTAAGCTTACTTTAATTGTTCAATGTTCTTTGTAGATTTTCAAGAAGTTCAGAGAATCGGATCAACACATTGGTTCACACTATCCAGATAACTCTGGTAGATTTTGTTATGCATTTTAAGGTTTATATGGCATGTATAGGAATAAATTTAAAAGAAGTAAATTTGTAATATGGTTGAGAGTGGCACATATATAGATATATGTATGTTTATATGCTTATACTTAATAATAGTCTATAGTAATCAATGAATGGAGTTAATGTGGTAAGTTTATGAAAATGAGTTGCGTGATGACATATTAGATTTAGAACTTGATTTTTGGCTTGTATTGGTTGCTTGAATGGGATATTTTGGTATATAAGAGTGTTGTATGCAGGTTGATTGTGAAAAGGGTGAGAAAAATGGCCTTTAAGTGGCCTATTTTCATCCACACGGGTAGAGACCCGGGCGTGTGTCTCAGCCGTGTGTGACACACGGCCATGCCCATGGGCATGTAGTCTGGCCATGTGTCCCCTGGATCTTAGAATTTAGAAATAGAATGCTCAGAATTGAGCACACGGTCAGAGACATAGACGCGTGTCTCAGCCGTGTGAGACACACAGCCTAGCACACCGGTGTGTGGTTTTGCCGTGTGAAAATTGCACCTAATTTTGGGAAAATAAATTGGCCACACAGTCTAGCACACGAATGTATAGATTAGCCGTGTGACCCAAGTTAGAGAGTTACACGGGATGAGACACGGCTTGAAGCACGGGCATGTCACGGGACCACACGGGCGTGTCCTTTGGCCACACGGGCGTGTGACCCCTGTACCTAGGGAAAACTTTGAAATTTTGTGAAAATTTTTTTAAGTTCCCGATTTAGTCCCGATTTGATTTTAATACTCGTATTGGGCTTGAAGGGTCTAATTAAGGGACATTATGAATAATCTCAGAAACCGTATAGTATTTGACATGGATTATATTTAAATTACCTGTAAACTCCAGTAATTCTTTGTAACCCTGTTCCGGTGATGGATACGGGTTAGGGGTATTACATACAGGGCTCTGTATTGGTTGTGGTCATGCATATGTTGCGGACACACCATAGCTCGAAAGAGCATCTATTATTATCTCTCATGAGCATCCCGATATTTGGTCCTCTTGAACTTTCCGTATATGGTTCAGCGAGCTTCCCGTTAATAGCTTTTCGGAGCATCCCAATCGGTTATGATCCTGCATGTGTTGTAGGCACACCACAGCTCTTATGAGTGTCCCGTTATTTGGCTCTTCGTGAGCTTCCTGATTATAGGCTCTTTGTGAGCTTCCTGATTAATGTCTCTCTAGAGCTTCCCGATATTGGCTCGCTTGAACTTCCTGATATATGGTTATCCGGAGCTTATTGATTAATGGATCTTCGGAGCTACTCGTTATTGGCTCGCATGAGCTTCCTAATTATGGCTCTTATGAGCTTCCCATTATAAAGCTCAGATTAGCTTCCCGTTTCATGGCTCACATAAGCTTCCCCTTATATGGCTCGAGAGAGAGCTTCCTGTTTATGTGCTCACATGAGCATTCTCGAATATGAATTGACAGATTATAGATTTGTACACTTTGAGTGTACTACCCAAGTATCTATCAATATTTTAAATGATTCAACGGAAAAAATCCTGATATGAGAAAATAAATAAATTCAAAGTGAATCATTACCCATATATACATGAAGTACATGGAATTGATATATGAATACAAGAAGTGGAAAGTTAGCTCATACATGTTCCTTGACATTTATATGAAAAATGTGTCTAATATGGTTGATGAGGATATCTGCTAGGGCTTTTGGCCATCTTGCTTGAGTATGCTTTATATGCTTACCTTAATTTTGATTAAATGGTAAGTTGAATTTCCTGCTATACGAACTTACTAAGAATTTTTAGTTTCGCCTGTTCTATAGTAATTTGGAAGGTCGTTGGGTTAGAAGCTTGGCGGAGATATCATCAGACTATCCATCGGCTCATCTTGGTATATTTAGTAAATCAACTTTGGTTATAATGACATGTATTAGTTAACTTGGCCAATGTTGGCATGTAAATGTTTTGTTGTTATTAGCCATTGGAATGGCTTGTGTTGTCACAATTTGATATATATATATATATCTGTATGTGTATGTGGCCTCATCAAATAGATATATGTATGAATGAATAAGTGGAAATGAAATGTAAATTGAATATGCATATGACAAATCGGCCAACAAGTTAAGTTTATATACTTGGTTGTATGATAAATTACTAAGTTTAAGACTTGATATTGGTTTGATTTGAATGTCTTGTGTTGGTTTGTAAATATGTTAAGGTGTTAATGTAGGTGGAGGATAAATTGGGTGAGAAATGTGGCCTTGGAAATGACCTATTTTCATCCCCACAGGCAGAGACACGGGCGTGTGTCTCAACTGTGTGTGACACACGGCCTAGCACATGGGCGTGTGCTCTGCCATGTGTCATCTACAATTTTAAAATTTCAAAACAGAATACTCAAAATTTATTACACAGCCTGGCACACGGGAGTATGGCTTGGCCGTGTAACCCCTGCACCTATTTATTAATGTTCACACGGCCTAGCACACGGGCGTGTGACTTGGCCGTATGAACTAAGTCAGAAAGTTACACGGATACTAACATAGGCTGGGACACGGTCGTGTGCCCTATTTTGAATGCCCACACAGCCTATGACACGGGCATGCCTATTGGCCGTGTGAGCGACATGGCCTGACCACACGGGCGTGTGTCCCTTGCACCTAGGAAAATTTTTGAAGTTTCGCGAAAAATTCTTTGAGTACCCGGTTTAGTCCTTACTTGATTTTAATGTGTGTTTTGAGTCTCAAGTGCTCATATAATGGACGATATGATTGATTATTATTGGTTTATGATATGAATGTAAAATGATATAAAATTTTCTGTATTTGATCTGTAAATTCTGGTAATGCTCTATAACCCTATTTCGACGACAGATACTAGTTAGGGGTGTTACGATTATGAATTCCACTGTTGTGAATGACGTTACATACTACAGAAGTCGTACACTCAATGCACGTGCTTTTACTTCCTTATCTATTTGAACTTAGGATTTTACTTACATCAAAGTGAACGAGTCATACATACATAGTCCACCATGAACGTCACAATTGAATAAATCCATAAATGGATTTAGGATTTATTCTGTTTGGGTCCTGTCTGATATACTGTCAACCCAGTCAATCACATCTATACCTCTATCTTCTGGGAGTCATCTGCTCTGATACCCAAGACAAGGCATCTCCGTAATTGGACTTGATAGATGACATATTAGTCTTCCAGTCGTTTGCTTATTTTTTATTAGACTAAGGACATGTTTAGGTTCATCTACAAATACAAGCTGTCTTTTTTTATATTAAGATCAGACCACGTAATACCGCTTAGTATTAGTTAAACATTAGGCAACTAGTAGGCAAGATTTGCTTCCATTTTGCTTTGCATGAGAAAACTATGTGAAAACAATATACAAAGTACTAATGTAATTCATGAATAATTTTATTAACCAATTTGTTCAAAAAAATTATAAGTGTACTTAGACTAGAATACTAAACTCAAGGCACTAGATCTAACATAACAATAGAGAAACAAAGAAAAACATGGGAGGAATTAATGGCTTAGTGGTGACACAATGGAAGAAGAAAATAAAGTAAATGGAGAAGAATATATGAGGAAAATGAAGAAAAAGAACAGAGGGATGACAAAGAAAGTGAATAAATGAGCAAATGAGGCTAAACTTGTAACACGCCAAACGCAGCCTAGACGTTATGGCCGAATCTGACGATGTCACATTAAAATGTTTTTCAAAAAATATAATTTCGTTGAAAAGCCTGTTCTATGTTAAACCTCTTTGTGATTTTAACGAAAATTTAGGATGTCTCGTTCATTGTTAAAACTCAAGTCATTTAGCAAAAGGGTTATTCATATTATATTAATATTACATTTTTAAAACAATGTTTGTTGCAGAAGCTTTTAAAATATGTTGCATATATGTGGTGTTTTGAAAAAACATTTATCTTTTGAAAACCCGCATCCTACTACTAACAGATATGAATCAAACTAAATAAAAACCCAAATTAAACGTTAAAAATTTAAAGAGGCCTTGTTACATAACAAATACCCAAATTAAATTACTTGTAAATAAAAAGTCGAATGTGTAAGCAATTGTAGTTGTGTGGCCACCTTCGAGTCCCTCGCAACCCCGATCCTCCTAGGGATTACCTACGCAGAAAAGTCGTAGGGTGAGTTCATGATAATTCAGTGTGTAATCTCTAAGTACAAACAGTTAGTCATACAGTAGGCAAATAAAGTCTGGGCCTAAGCCCATATCAGTAAGAATTCAGTTTCAGTTAGGGTTTAGCCCATTACAGTATCAGTATCAGTGTGGGCCTTCGCCCATTTCAGTAACAGTAGCAGTATAGATATGCAATTAGAAATCCTACCCAGCTAGCCTCTACACTCCACTCCGTCTAGCCCTACACTCTATGTGGGGATAAAATCAACCCACCCATCCCTATACTCTAAAATAGCACCGGTTGCGGCACTAACAGTATTTGCAGTAGAGCTGCCAACACAGTACACTTCCTCGAATCATAATAAACCTATCCCCATGCAATATACCATAATATCATGCAAGTATGCAACATATATAAAATGGCATACTCAATCAGTCATACATCTTATAAGGGCTTAATAGTCATTTTACCCCAAAGAGGTATAACAATCATTTATCAACTTGGGGTCTAGGTATACTTGCCGACCTTACAGCAGGTCCACAGTCGTCTCGGGTGACCCGTGCAACCTTAACAGTCAAACACTGAAAATGGGCCCGAGGCCCATCATTCGGGACCATGTGCTTTACCCGTGTGGGGCTCACATGCCTGTGGGGCCCACACAGCCCATTTTGGCCCAACATAGCCCAAAACGGCCTAAGCCCTTGAAATCGCTCATGGCCGGCCTCTAAGATCTTATGTCCATGTTTAGGCATTTGGATTACCACACGAGCGAACGCACGCTCGTGTAGCGTCAAGGGTCACATTTTTTGACTTTTGCCAATTTATGTTTTGGGCAGTGTTTACACACTTTGTTGCGAAAGAGCACAAATTTCCACGAACACCAAACACACCTTGTTGCGAAAGAGTGCAAATTTCTACGAATACCAAACCTAGATTCAATCACGACACTATGTTAGTCCTTTAATCATTAGGGTTAAACACCCTCTGATTAACACTAAATCCCAAAATAGTAATTGTTACCTACCTTGATTGAATAAATACGGTTTAACCCACTTAAACAGCTGATCAAGATTGACTTCAAGATCCTTGGCAAAAATCTGCATTGCAACCTAATCTTGTTAACTATTATCAGAAACATAAATAACTTGAACCAAGTAAACACCAACTTACCACAACGTGGAACTAAGAATGGTTGATAGAAGTAATCGACCTACAAAAGTACACTCTGGAACCGAGGTACGAGATGGTACAAACACACCTCTGTCAGAAAACAACAGAGAAAAGAAGGTGCTAGAGGGAAAGCTATCTCGAAAAAAAGGGAAAAAGAACAACCGTGAACCCAAACAGGGGTGGCTGCAATAGCAAGGTTTGGCTGTAAGCCAAGGATTCGACAACTGAAAAGGAAAACCAAGTTATCTTAATCGAGTGCAGAGAGAGATTTAGCTTCAAGAGAGGAGGGTATTCAGCTAGCAATGGAAAGTCGAGAAAGTAGAGGGGGAGAAGAAGCAAGGGATAATCATCCAAAGACCAAGGCTAACAACCGAAAGAGTTTGAGAGAGAAGAATGAAATATACGGAAAAGATGTAAAGAGGTAGAGGATAGAAAAAGAATCAGTTTGATAGGAGGTTTTTAGGGGAAGCAAAGTCGAGAACCAAAATGGACTCCAAAGGTACTCGCTATGACCAAAAACGAAAAGAGCCAAAGCGTTTCAAACCACCGAATTAGAGAGCAAAAGACTATCCAAAGTTGAATTCTGAGAAGTCAGAATTCTAGTTGGACACACACTTCTCCTTTCTTTCAAATTCCCCTAATTTTCCTCCCTAAATCACTCCTAAGATTACTCTTACCAAATCCCTCCACAACTCACTCTAACTGATCATTCCTTTATCTAAAACCCCTATTTTCTCCTAAAATTCCTCCATACCATCCACTCCCCTCTCAACCACCCAATTCAAGGTCCATTCAAACACCTCAATTTTGGTTAACCTAAAACACTTCCATGACACTTGTAGCAAAATAAAATGCTCCTTTTATATCACCAAGCCTCGAACCTCAGACCCCAAGCAACACTCCACACGCCATTTACCCTTAGACCAACAGACCCTTTTTGTCATGTTTTATCCATATTCATTTAAGAAGCCTACTAACCAGAGACAGGGTTTATTCAAGTAAAAACAAAATTTTGTACAAGACAAAGCTTGAACTTAGGACTTCTTCAACACTTCTCAAGACACTCAACCACTGAAGCAACATGTATTAATACAACACAACATACAAAAATAAATACTTAGATTTTGGGGCGTTACAACTCTACCCCCTAAAAGAAAATTTTGGCCTCGAAATTTACCTGGTCAAAACAGATGAGGGTATTATTGTTGCATTGCCTCCTCAGGTTCCCACATGGCTTCCTCCGAGCTGTGATTACACCAAAGTACCTTAACTAGTGGGATAGACTTCTTCCTTAAATCAGTGGGATAGACTTCTTCCTTAACACTTTTACATCATACTCTAGAATCTAAACTGGCTCCTCCTCAAAAGTCAGATCTGGTCTAACTTCAATCTCCTCAGTCGAGATAACATGCGTGGGATCAGAGCGGTAGCACCTCAACATACAGACGTGGAACGCATCATGAATCCGGTCTAACTCTGGAGGTAACTCAAGCTGGTAAGTAATTGGTCCCATACGTTTCAATATGCGGTAAGGCCCAATGAACCTAGGGCTCAGCTTGCCCTTCCGTCCAAACCTCAGTACCTTCTTCTATGGCGAGACCTTGAGAAATACCAAGTCCTCCACAGAATACTCAATTTCCTTTCGCTTCAGATCCGCATACGATTTCTGTCTGTCTGATGCTGCCTTTAGTCGATCACGAATTAGCCTAACTTTATCCTCAGTATCAGAAACTAATTCAGGACCCAGAACACGTCGCTCGCCCAACTCAGTCCAACACGAAGGAGTACGACACCTATGACCATATAATGCCTCGTATGGTGCCATCTGTATGCTAGACTGATAGCTATTGTTATACGTAAACTCTGCTAAAGGTAAGTAGTCCTCCCAACTGCCTCGGAAATCTATCACACAACTCCTTAACATTCCTCCAGTATCTTAATCACCCTCTCTGACTGACCATCCGTCTGAGGATGGAATGTAGTACTGTAGTCTAACCTTGTATCTAAGGCCTCGTGTAACTTCTTCCAAAGCCGCGGCGTGAAAGGAGGATCTCTATCAGATATTATGGAAACCGGTACCCCATGCAGTCTCACTATCTCAGACACATATAGCTTAGCTAGCTTTTGCAATGAGTAATCAGTACGAACAAGTATGAATTTGGTAGACTTGGTCAATCGATCCACGGTGACCCATACTAAATTCTTCTTAGAAGGCATTAGAGGTAGCCCACTAACGAAGTCCGTAGTTACTCTCTCCCATTTCCAAAGCGGAATCTTAATTGGCTGAAGCAATCTCAAAGGTAACTGATGTTCAGCCTTAACCTACTGGTAAATCAAACATTTACTGACAAGGTCGGTAACTTTACACTTAAGACCCGACCACCAATATAACTCACAAAGGTCTTGGTACATCTTATTCCCACCAGGATGCATAGCATAAGGACTACTATGCGCCGCTTGCAATATGGACTACCTCAGATCAGTATCCTTCGGTACACAGACTCTCCCACAGAAACAGAGTACCCCTTCGCTATTCAGTCCAAAATCTGATGTGCTACCACTCTCAATCTGTCGGAATCAAGGACTCAGTGACTCATCTTCCAACTGTCTATCCTTAATCTGCTCAATCTACATCAGTTTAACTTGGAGCTCAACCAATAAGTTACTATCATTAAATAAACTAAGGCAAGGAAACATTGCCCTCAGATCAGTCATAGTCCTACGGTTTAATGCATCGGCCACCACATTGGCCTAACCAGGATGGTATTCAATCGAACAGTCATAATCTTTTAGCAGCTCAATCCATCTACGCTGCCTAAGATTTAGCTCCTTTTGATTGAGGAGATACTTAAGGCTTTTTTGATCCGTGTAAATGATACACTTCTCATCATACAGGTAATGCCTCTAAATTTTCAGTACAAATACCATTGTGACCAACTCCAAGTTGTGTGTCGGATAATTCACCTCATGAGTCTTAAGCTGACGAGACGCATATGCCACCACTTTACCTTCTTGCATCAACACACATCTTAAACCGAAATGTGATGCATCGCTATAGATAGTGAATTCTTTCCCAAACTCTGGCTGTATCAAGACAGGAGCCTCAGTCAGAACTTTCTTAAGCTTCTCAAAACTCTCATGCTACTTATCAGTCCAGTCAAACGGCACCCCTTTACGCAACAACCTAGTCATAGGTGCAGCAATCAATGAAAACCCCTATACAAAATGCTTATAATAGCCTGCCAGACCCAGAAAATTTCGAATCTCAGATATCACCTTAGGCGGCTTCCAACCCAAAATAGCTTCAATTTTCTGAGGATTAACTGTAATCCCTTCAGCATATACCACATGGCTCAGAAATTTACCTCTGGTAGCCAGAACTCGCATTTACTGAACTTGGCGTACATTTGTTTCTTCCTCAAAATCTGTAGAACAACTCGGAGATGTGCGTCATGCTTATCTTCAGTTCTCGAATACACCAGGATGTCATCTATAAACACCATTACAAACCGATCCAGATAGGGCTGGAACACTAGGTTCATCAAATCTATAAAAGCCACTGGTGCATTTGTCAGTCCAAACGGCATCACTAGGAACTCGTAATGACCATAACGAGTCCTAAACGCTGTCTTGTAAACATCAGTCTCTTTGACCCTTAGTTGATAGTACCCCGATTGGAGATCAATCTTAGAGAAAACCAAAGCTCCACAGAACTGGTTGAATAGATCGTCTATCCTTGGTAGCGGGTACTTGTTCTTAATAGTCAATTTATTCAATTTTCTGTAATCAATGCACATACACATGGATCTATCCTTCTTTTTCACAAATAAAATCCGTGCTCCCTACGGAGACACACTAGGACATATGAACCCTAGATCCAATGACTCTTGAATCTAAGCTTTAAGCTCCACAAGCTCCTTTGGTGCCATTCTATAAGGGGTGATGGACACCAGAGCTATACCAGGTAGTAGCTCAATCCTAAATTCAACTTCACGATTTGGAGGTAACCCCGATAGCTCCTCAGGAAAAACATTCGGATAGTCTTTGACTATTCTGATATCCTTAATAGAGGAACCCTCGAAATTTGAAACACCGATACAGGCTAGATACACCTCACAACCCTTATGAACCAACTTCTCGGCCCTTAATGCAGATATCACATTTGACAAGTAATTCCAAAGCTCCCCAATTACAACTACCTCGTCATCCTCCATAGTTCTCAGTACCATCCATTTAGTAGCATAGTCCAAACTCAATCTATGCTTAACCAGCTAGTCCATTCCCAGAATTAAGACGAATTCTCCAAAAGGGAGTTCCATCAAATCCGCCAAAAAGATCATCCCTTAAACCTCCAAAGGTACATCTCTGAACAATTTGCTTATCTTCACTGACTGCCCTAATGGACTCAACACAGTGACCTCACTCGTTGTGCTTTCAACTATTATACCCAAAGTCTCAAACACAGTACATGCTATATTTGAATGCGTAGATCCAACATCAATCAATGCAGTATAAGGTACATTATAGATAAAGAACGTACCCGTGATAACATCTTGGGCGTCTTCGTCCTCTTAGCGATGTGCAACATAAACTAGAGTGGGCTGCCTCGCCTCAGTATGACCAGCACCTCTGCCTGGTGCCCTCTATCCACGACCCATACCATTACCACCTCTAGTCTAACCATGGCCTCTCGGTGGTTGCTGAACACTCTTCAGCGTCTGAACAGTACCTATACAAGTAGCTCGCATCTGCTCGGGCCTCCGTGGACAATTTGTGATACGGTGCTCCAATTATATGCACCTCAAACATGCCCTAATCCTTTTCTAGCATTTGCCCTGATGGTGTCTCCAACAATCCGTACAGGGCTGCAGTCTAGTAACAGCAACAAAGGCCCCAACTCTGATCGACCCATCAACTCTGGCCTTTTTCTTAGGCCTCAGAAATGAGCTTGAAGGCTCCGAATCCCTCTTGTTCCTACTTTTTTCCTTCTAACGGTTCTGGCGCTCAGCGCACTTCACTTCATCAGTGATTTTTACCTTATCCACTAATGCAGCAAGATCTCGCTCCCTCTGTGGAGCTATCAGAACCCTTAAACCATCCCTGAGGCCGTCCTCAAATTGAACATAAAGTTCATATTCAGTTGCCACCATCCCATACGCATAGTAGCTAAGTCACAAAATTTCAGCCTCGTATTCAACCATAGCTTTATCCCCCTGAGTCAAATTCAGAAACTCTCTCCTCCAAGCATCCATATAGCTAGCATCCACATACTATCAACTAGTCGGGCTGAGTACTCTCTTTAACTATAAGCCACCACTGATAGGCTTCATCTCGCAACAATGACACTGCACCTTTTAGTTTCTACTCGAAGGTGCAGTTGATGTCATCCATAATCCTCTCTGTGGCCTCAATCTAATATTCAGCCAGTAATACCCCTAAAAATCTCAGCCCCATTAGACCGAAGTCATTCCGTAACCAACCCACGGCCCACAGTACCAGTATTGGGCCCAGTGACCCTCTCTAGATTTTGTAACATAGCTTAAGACAGTGCGTCGTCCACATCCACATAATCGAGACTCAATCTCAGTCACAGATGAAGCCGGAGCCTCTCCATCTTCAACGTTAGGCATGTGGCCCAATGACGAAGACCCAGCCCGAGCACCTCCACGGCCTTTACTGCGGCCTCTTGTACCCCTTCCACGAGTACCTCTGGTGCTCATTATCATTTTGCATATTATCTGAATTAGAAATTTTATGCATCAATTTACAATTTCAATGTTTATTATAGGATATTTTATGGAAGATATTATCAATAATTCAGAGTTTTGTTTTGGCGGATCATAGTCTTACTACAGTTTTAGGTTTCCCAAAATAGAGTATTTCAGTATAGTCTATTGCCTACAATAATCTCAATATTTCAATTTAAACAAATAGTAGTTTTAGAAGACTTATAGGATCGGTACTGGAGACTCGGTGTACCACACATTCAATAAAACATTTCCAAGTATTTTAAGTTATTTGAAGCAGTTCTTTTTCAAAATTCTAAGTTTTAAAACAAACCCAAATCCATAGCCAAGTTTTGCAACCTAACTCTGATACCACTAAATGTAACACCCCAAATGCGGCCTAGACATTATGGCCGAATCTGACGATGTCACATTAAAGTGTTTTTCGAAAAATATAATTTTGTTGAAAAGCCCGTTCTATGTTAAACCTCTTTGTGATTTTAACAAAAATTTAGGATGTCTCGTTAATTGTTAATAATCAAGTCGTTTAGCAAAAGGGTTATTCATATTATATTAATATTACATTTTTAACACATTGTTTGTTGCAGAAGCTTTTCAAAATATGTTGCATATATGTGGTGTTTTGAAAAAAACATTTATCTTTAGAAAACCCGCATCCTACTACTAACAGATATGAATCAAACTAAATAAAAACCCAAATTAAACGTTAAAAATTTAAAGAGGCCTTATTACATAACAAATACCCAAATTAAATTACTAGTAAATAAAAAGTCAAATGTGTAAGCAATTGCGATTGTATGGCCATCTTCGAGTCCCTCGCAGCCCTGATCCTCCTAGGGATTACCTGCGCAGAAAAGTCGTACGGTGAGTTTATGAAAACTCAGTGTGTAATCCCTAAGTACAAACAATCACCATACAATGAGGGCAAATACGATGGGCCTCGACCTATTACAAGATTCAGATGTCGGTGTGGGCCTTAGCCCATTTCAGTAACAATAGCAGTAAAGATATGTAATCAGAAATCCTACCCAGCCAGCCTCTACACTCTACTCCGTTCAGCCCTACACTCCATGTGGGGATAAAATCAACCCACCC
This sequence comes from Gossypium arboreum, assembly GCF_025698485.1. NCBI lineage: Eukaryota > Viridiplantae > Streptophyta > Magnoliopsida > Malvales > Malvaceae > Gossypium > Gossypium arboreum. Next base: position 9,872,380 of record NC_069081.1, read on the forward strand.
ATCTCTACACTCCAAAATAGCACCGGTTACGGCACTAACAGTATTTGTAGAAGAGCTGCCAGTACAGTACACTTCCTCCAATCATAATAAACCCATCATCATGCAACATATCTTAATATCATCCATGTATGCAACTGATGGTCGTAGAACTAACAAAGCAAGCGCACCTATCGAATAGTAGTATGGTTGTGGTGAGACCGAAAATATCGTATCTACGAGGACTAAAAGTACTAGTAATTACTACCTTTTTATTATCTAGCCTAGGAATGGAAGGGATGTTTTAAAACTAAAATTAACTATTTAACTAACTAAGGTTACGACAGAGTTTAAAGTTGGAAATACCTTTTAGAAAACCGATAGAGAAGACAATACCCAAGGAAGAATCCATCTAGACTTCACTTATTACCTTTGAGTTAGACGATTTATTCACTTGACTTAAACCGTAGAAATCCCTGATTCATGTTAATATCTCTCTCGAGACTAAAAACAACTTACTCTAGGTTGATTAATTGAAATCTCTTTCTAATTAAAACCTCTATTGTTGTATTAACTCGATCTATGGATTCCCTTATTAGATTTGACTCTAATCTGACAGATTTATGTCATCCTATCTCTAGGATTGCATGTAACTCTTCTTAATTATGAATGATCTACTCTTAAACAGGGACTTTTGCTTCACTAAATAAGCACATCAAAAACCTGAATGAATATCTTGGAATATTAACGCAAGGGTTAAATTCACAATTAAAAATAAGAACAAGTATTTATCATATAACTCAAATAATAATAAGATTCGTCTTAGGTTTTATCTCCCTTAGGTATTTAGGGAGTTTAGTTTATAATAATAATAAAAAACATCTCAAAGTTTGGAAAACAACAAAGCATAAAGAAACCCAAAGAACTTCTAGGAAATTGGATAGGAATCTTCAGTCTTGATGTAGATCATGCCTCTAAGGTGATTCTGATGGCTTTCCTTGAGTATTTTGTGCCTTCAACTCTCTATGTTCCCTTTAATCCTCTTCTAGGGTCTTTAAATAGACTTTGGAATGCCAAAATTAGCCCAAAATTGGCCTTTTTCGAGTAGAATTAGGCTTAGGCTCGACAGGGACACGGCCGTGAAAGATTGTTATGGTCACAGTGCCCAGCGAAGAGGTTATCATGGTGTTCAGTGTCGTGGTGGCTATGGTCATGGTCGAGCAGGACATGGCAGTCGTGGAAGATTGTTGGTTTATTCTTGAGTAGCACCCATTGACTGAACCTTGTAAAACTGCAATGCCATCAGTAATGTTTAGGGGATTTAAATTGATAGGGATATTATGGTTGGTAATAATGAAATAACTAGATAAAAGGAAATTCAAACTATACTAATAAAGGTCTTTTAAGAAAATGATAAATAAATACAAAAAGAAATGAAAAAATAAAAATAAAATAAAAAAGAAAAACAAATTGAAAAATAAATGGACTTAAAAGTCCTCATCGATAGCTGGATCCTGAGGTCTATCCAACATGATAAAGGTGAACGATGGATGTGGTGGTGGAGGTGGGGAAAATTGTTGGCCTCCATGAATTCGTAGAGTCCCAAGACAGCTCCAAATTCTGGAACACTCAACTGTCGTACTAGACCGCCAAGGCAGAATTAGACTGTTCGTAGGTCGTCATGGTCCGCCATTACTATCTGTAACTGGACGGTCTAGCCAAGCTCCAAGGTGAACTTCAAATACGTTGGCTCAATGATATCAAAGAAGCAGTCCCACGGAGCGGTGGCAAGGAGGGCCCGAACCGAATCAACTAGGTGGACCTGCTCTAGTGCGACCCAATCGATGCAACGCCCTACACCAAGGGGTTGGGCATGTAGGATCTAAAATAATTCCTCCTGGGGCCTTGGTGGAAATTAGAGGAATGGATGTCGTATCTTGGTGGTGAGACCCGAGGAAGATGTCACTCCATTTCACTTTTTCGAGGCAGGAACCGCAGCTTTCTTGCCTTTTGGGTTCGTCATGATGTCTGCAAACAAAAACACATGACTCGAGTCAACATAGAAACCAAGCGAGTAAGAACAAACATCTAAATGCAACATAATCAGGCAAACGAGAGAAGTAGAATCGTAATGACTAGTGGAGAACTAACTAATGGAGTACTAAATATGTATAAGCATGATACGAATTAACTCAATCAAAGCAAATGACCCGAAAAAGAAAAAAAACTATACAGCATATAGCAAATGTTCAAAACCTTCTTAAGTAGCAAATCAATAAAAATTGAAACTAAGCAAGAATCACAAATGACAGTAAGGTATTAGTAGATAAAAATGATATAGAATAGTGATAAAGAAATATAGGTAATAATAGTCAAAAAATTAAATAAAATAAATGAGTAAAATAGTATAAAAAGGTTAGAAATGCAATGGAGGAAACTGAGAGTGGTGGGGTCGACGGAGTCGTATGGCGACGCATGGTGGTCAGAGGGGAAGAGGAAAAAGAAGGGAGAAAAGAGAGAATGGAGAAAGAAATTGGAAAAGAGGACGGGGGTAAAGAAAATAGGGAAGTAGTGGGAAGAAGAAGGGAAAAGAGAAAAAGGAAAGAGAAGTGAAGAAAAGGAAGGAGAAAGATGGTGGCTGGTTGGAGAAGATGATGAATAGTGAAGGGAAATGAGAAGAAATTAGGGTTAGGGGGAAATAAAGGGGGGCCACGGTCGTGTAGGCCCCATTTTGAGCCACACGGTGTAGTATGCTCTCAGCCCATGTTTTTCGTGAACTCCCAGTCAGTGTCGCACACGGTCCCTTAGACACGCCCGTGTCCTCAGGCAGTGTGGTGCGCACGGCTGAGTCGTACGACCGTATGGTGCGCATAGCCGAGTTGCAAGGACATGTGGTGTGCACGGCCGAGTCGCACGGTCGTGTGCACGTTCGTTCGCTTCTCCCACACCCGTGTTCATGAGTTGTACTTATCAACTGATGATTTAAGTTAGTGTTGCACACGACCCGTGGACACGTCCGTGTGTGTAGGCCATGTGGCCCACATGGCTGCATCGCACGACTATGTGGTGCTCCCTTCATTTCGCCCATGCCCGTGGTAAGTCTAACATGCCCGTGTCAATTAATCAAGATTGCGCATAGCCGTGGCATCAGCCCGTGTTCTATTCTAACTTCGTTGAATGTTTCGATCTTTGGGCAAGTTCTCACACGGTCTCGGGCACACTCGTGTTAAAGGCCATGTGGCTCCCATAGCTGCCTCGCACGACCGTGGCATTGTATCGTAGCCTGTGTCTCTACTGATTTATTTGGGAAATTAAACTGTAGTTTTAACACGGTCTGGGACACACCCGTGTCCTTTAGCCATGTGGTGCACACGGTTGTGGCTATTTATCACAGCCCGTGTGTCATCCTGTTTTAAGAAAAATGTTTGTCCTATTTTAGCACAACCATGGCCACGCTAGTGTTTCCTGCCCGTGGGGATCCCACGACCTAAAGCACGCCCGTATGCTAGGCCGTGTGTGCCAAGAATACCTGCAGTTAGACTGTAAAACAAAAGGAAAAATAAACTAAGTTATTTAGTGGGGTTAGTACTCGGGTTGCCTCCCGAGAAGTGCTTATTTAAAGTCTAAGCTGGAATTTACCTTGTGGGAATGTTAGGCGGGTTCGCGGAGCCGTAGCTCCTCTCTATTGTCTTTAAAATCCTCACAGTTATAAAGTTTAAGACGATGTCCATTTACCTTAAAAGTGCCTTAGGTTGGATGACTTACCTCTACCGTGCCATATGGAAAGACATTTTGGACTACGAAAGGACCTGACCATCGTAATTTAAGCTTTCCAGGGAATAATTTGAGCCTTGAGTTGTATAAGAGGATAAGATCTCCAACTTAAAATTGCTTGTGCTACTTTAGATGAGTATCATGGTGGCGCTTCATTGCTTCCTTGTATAATCATGAGTTCTCATAGGCATTAGCTCGCCATTCCTCTAACTCGTTCAGCTGCATCAATCTCTTTTCACCTGTGAGTTTGAGATCAAAGTTCATAAGTTTTATAGCCCAGAATGCTTTGTGTTCTAGTTTAAATGGTAAATGACAACTTTTCCCATAAACAAGTCTGTAAGGAGATGTTCCTATGGGGGTCTTAAAAGCAGTTCTATAGGCCCATAAGGCATCATTTAGTTTCTTTTCCCAATCCTTCCTATTTGACTCTACATTCTTTTCTAAGATGCGTTTAAGTTCTCGGTTGGCGACTTCGACTTGTCCACTAGTTTGAGGATAGTAAGGGGTAACTGTTCTATTGTAAACTCCATATTTCTTAAGGGTTTTATCTAATTGAGCATTACAGAAATGAGTGCCCCTATCACTGATAATTGCTCTAAGTGCTCCAAATCGAGAGAAAAGTTTCTTAAGGAACTTCACCATTACTCTAGCATCATTAGTAGGTAAGGCTTGGGCTTCCACCCATTTAGACATATAATCAACGGCTACTAATATATATTTATTCCCAAATGAGCTAGGGAATGGACCTATGAAATCAATACCCCATATATCAAATATTTCAAATGAAACAATGTACGTTTGAGGCATTTCGTCATGTTTAGAGATATTACCTGTTCGTTGGCATTTATCACAAGAAGTAACATACCTGTTGGCGTCTTTGAATAGTGTGGGCCAATAAAAACCTGATTCGAGCATTTTATGTGCGGTCCTAATCCCACAGTAATGTCCTCTAATCGGTCCTGAGTGGCAATGTTTCAATATCTAAATTGCTTCTGACTTAGTGACGCATCTTCTAATAACTTGATCTGCACATATACGAAATAGAAAAGGATCTTCCCAAAAATAGTTTTTCACATAAGTGAAGAATCGTTTCTTTTGTTGATGTGTCAACCCTTTTGGTGTAACATTAGCAGCTAAATAATTTGCGATGTCTGCAAACCAATGTACCTCAGAGTCAGATATGGCGGAGAGTTGTTCTTCAAGGAATGTGTCATTTATCTCGTGCTCATCAAATCCCTTGAGATGTGGGTTTTCTAATCTGGATAGATGATCTGCTGCAAAAATTTCTACTTCCTTCTTATCTTGAATTTCTAGATCAAATTCCTGCAACAACAAAATTCATCTTATTAATCGAGGTTTTGCATTTGTTTTAGTAAGAAGGTATCAAAGTGTTGAATGGTCAGTGTAAACGACAACTTTAGATAATATTAAATATCATCTAAATTTATCAAATGCAAAAACCACAGCCAACAATTCTTTCTCAGTCGTCGTCTAATTTTCTTGCGCGGCTGTCAAAGTTTTGCTAGCATAATAGATCAGTTGAAAGTTCTTGTCTCTTCGCTATCCAAGAACTGCACCTACTGCAAAATCACTCGCATCACACATTAGTACAAAGGGTAAATTCCAATCAGGTGCAACTACAATCGAGGCATTAATTAATTTATCCTTAAGAGTGTTAAATGCTTCTAAGTATTCCTGACTGAAATTGAAAGGTACATCTTTTTCTAGTAAATTCGTTAAAGGCTTAGTTATTTTAGAAAAATCTTTAATGAATCTTCTATAAAATCCTGAATGTCCTAAAAAGCTTCTAATAGCCTTAATTGAACTAGGCGAAGGTAGTTTCTCAATAGTTTCGATTTTCGCTTTATCAACCTTGATCCCTTTACTAGAAATTTTGTGTCCTAATACAATCCCTTCATGAACCATGAAATGACATTTTTCCCAATTTAACACAAGATTTGTTTCCTCACATCTCATTAGAACTCGTTTTAAAATTTTAAGGTAAAGATGGAAAGAGTTATTGAATACCGAGAAGTCGTCCATAAATATCTTCATAATGTCTTCCACGAGTTCATCAAAAATTGCCAACCTGCATCGCTGAAAAGGAGCAGGAGCATTACATAAACCAAAAGGCATTCGTCGATAAGCAAACGTACCATATGGACATGTAAATATCATTTTCTCTTGGTCCTCAGGAGCTATTGGGATTTGGAAGTAACCAGAGAGTCCATCTAGGAAGCAAACATATGCCCAGATAATCTTTCCAACATCTGATCAATGAAGGGTAGGGAAAAGTGATATTTTCTTGTGGCATCGTTTAATTTCCTATAGTCAATGCAAACTCTCCATACCGTGACTGTTCGCGTTGGAATTAATTCATTCTTCTCATTGGCTATAACAGTCATGCCTCCTTTCTTAGGATCAACCTGCACAGGACTTACCCAAGAACTGTCAGAAATAGGATAAATAATTCCAGCATCTAGGAGTTTAATTACCTCTACTTTCACAACTTCTTTCATATTAGGATTCAATCATATTTGAGCTTGTACACAAGGTCTATATTCATCTTCCATTAAAATTTTATGTGTGCAAAAAGAAGGACTGATCCCTCTTATGTCAGAAATTTTCCAAGATATGGTTCTTTTGTGCTCCTTGAAAACTTGAAGTAACTCGTCCTTTTCGGTTGGCTATAAATCTGAAGCAATAATCACTGGTAATGTGGAATTATTTCCAAGAAACGCATATTTAAGTGATTTGGTAGTTCATTTAATTCCAATTTTGGAGGTTCTTCAACAGAGGGTTTTAACTTTAATTCATTGTTTACCTCAATATCTTCATAGCTCTTATGTCACAATAAGGGCTCATTGGCATTTAGTTCAAATTTAATATTACCTATCGTAGAATCATCATCATTTACCTCCTTTCCTTGGGCAAGACACAGTTCCAACATGTCCTTGTGTACGATTTCCTGTAAAGAATCTTGAGTAGCATGATCAATAGAGTCAATAAAATAACATGAATCATCTTGTTCCCTAGAAAATCTCATGGCATCATATATTTTAAAAATAATATTTTTGTCACCTACCCTAAGCACAAGTTTACCATTACCCACATCAATAATAGCCCGAGCAATGGCTAAAAATGGACGACCTAAAATTAAAGGCACCTCAATATCCTCATCCATGTCAGGCACAACAAAATCAACAGGGAATATAAATTTATCTACTTTACAAGCACATCCTCTACAATACCCCTAGGATATTTAACAGATCTATCAGCTAGTTGAATACTCATCCTAGTGGGTTTCGGTTCCCCAAGACTAAGTTGCTTGAACATTTTGTAAGGCATCAGATTAATACTCGCCCCTAGATCAGCCAGTGCCTTTTCAACATTTAAACTATCAATTAGGCAAGGAATAGTAAAACTTTCTCAATCCTTCAATTTGGTTGGCAATTTATTCTGGAGTATGACCGAGCATTCCTCGTTTAGTTCTACTGTGGACAATTCTTCAAACTTCCTTTTATTTGTCAAAAGTTCCTTAAAAAATTTTGCGTATATAGGCATCTACGAGATAGCTTCAACAAAGGGTAAGTTAATATGCAACAGTTTAAAGAGTTCAAGAAATTTACCGAATTGTGCATCCATGCGGTCTTTCTTTAACTTTGCTAGATATGGGATTGGTGGTCTATACTCCTTCGGTACTGAATTTTCATTATTGTCAGGTTTTACCTCCTCTCCTTTGTTTCTGTCAGCTTCTTGTGGTGGTTTTTTTTCAGATTCAGCTAACACTTTCCCACTCCTTAGTGTAATTGCTTTCACATGCTCTTTTGGATTGGGTTCGGTGTTACTAGGTAGACTCCTTGGTGGTCTTTTTGAAATCATCTTAGCCAGTTATCCAATATGATTCTCGAGTCCTTGAATTGATGCTTGTTGATTTTTAAGTGCAGTTTTAGTGTTTTAAAAATGGGTTTTCGCTACTGAAATAACTTTGTCATCATCTCCTCAAGGTTTGGCTTTTTCTCTTGCTGGTAAGGTTGTTGTGAGAAGCCTGGAAGGGGTGGTGGTCGTTGATTTCTTTGGCATCCCCATGAGAAATTTGGGTGGTTCCTCCAGCCTGCATTGTAAGTGTTCCTATAAGAATTATTTTGTGGTCGAGGATTATTACCCATATAGTTCAATTGTTCATTCTCCATGTTGGGGCCATAAGGTGGATATTCTGAATTGTTTTATCCACCTCCACTTGCATCACACTACATTACTGGATGTACTTGCGTAGAACCAAGTAAACCATCAGTTTTCTATTCAAAAGTTCTACCTGATTGGAAAGCATAGCAATCGAATCGACGTTAAAAACGTTGGCTGCTTTTGTCGGCTTTGTCCTCATGACTTGCCACTGATAATTATTCAATGACATCTCTTCTATGAACTTATAAGCCTCTTTAGGTGTTTTGTTATTGATAGTTCCACCAGCAGCTGCATCGATCATTTGTCTAGTCGAGGGATTTAACCCGTTATGGAAAGTTTGAACTTGTAGCCAAAGGGGTAATCCATCTGCAGCTGCATCTTCTCATAGATCTTTGTATCTCTCCAATGCATCATAAAGTGTTTCTAAATCCATCTGCATAAAAGAAGAGATATCATTTCGTAATTTAGTCGTTTTAGCCAGCGGAAAATATTTAAGCAAAAATTTTTCGGTTATTTGTTTCCAAGTGGTGATTGATCCTCGAGGTAACGAGTTCAACCACTGTTTAGCTTTATTCCTTAATGAAAAGGGAGACAATCGAAGGCGAATGGCATCGTTAGAAATGCCATTAATCTTAAAGGTGTCGCAGAATTCCAAAAAATTTGCTAAATGAGTGTTTGGATCCTCGTCCTGCAAACCATCAAACTGAACAAACTGTTGTATCATTTGGATCGTGTTAGGTTTTAGTTCAAAATTATTTGCAGCGACAACAGGTCTAACTATACTCGATTCAGTTCCTGTTAAAGTAGGTTTAGCATAATCATACATAGTACGAGGAGTAGGATTTTGATCTACTGGATTTGCAGCAACCAGAGGAGGTAGCGAATTATTCTGATTATCAGCCATCTCCTCGGTCGTCGGATGGATATCGTCCTCTTGCCCTTTTTATATATATTGTAGGCTTCGCCTTATTTCTCTTCGGTTTCTGCGAGCTGTGCTCTTAATTTCACTGTCGAAAAGTAGAGGTCCTGACGGGTTTCTTCTAGTTATAAACTATAAAAACCTACCGGATGTAAAGAAAAGAAAAAATAGTAATTAAAAATAAAACAAAATTAAATTGAAATAATTAAAAATGGCTAAAGTAATAAAAATTAAGCATTCCTAATATCTTAGTCCCCGACAACAGCGCCAAAAACTTGATGGTCGTAGAACTAACTAAAAATTCGACTAAGGAAAGCGCACCTATTGAACAGTAGTATAGTTGTGGTGAGACCAGAAATATTGTATCCACGAGGACTAAAAGTACTAGTAATTACTACCTTTTTATTATCTAGCCTATGAATGGAAGGGATGTTTTAAAACTAAAATTAACTATCTAACTAACTAAGGTTACGATAGAGATTAAAGTTGGAAATACTTTTTAGAAAACCGATGGAGAAGACAATACCTAAGGAAGAATCCACCTAGACTTCACTTATTACCTTTGAGTTAGACGATTTATTCACTTGACTTAAACTGTAGAAATCCCTGATTCATGTTAATATCTCTCTCGAGACTAAAAACAACTGACTCTAGGTTGATTAATTGAAATCTCTTTCTAATTAAAACCCCTATTGTCGCATTAACTCGATTTATGGATTCCCTTATTAGATTTGACTCTAACCCGGCAGATTTTTGTCGTCCTATCTCTAGGATTGCATGCAACTCTGCTTAATTATTATTGATCTACTCTTAAACAGGGACTTTTGCTCCATTGAATAAGCACATCAAAAACTAGAATTAATATCCTGGAATATTAAAGCAAGGGTTAAATTCACAATTAAAAATAAGAACAAATATTTATCATATAGCTCAAATAATAATAAGATTCATCTTAGGTTTATCTCCGTTAGGTATTTAGGGAGTTTAGTTCATAATAATAATGGAAAACATCTCAAAGTTTGGAAAACAACAAAGTATAAAGAAACCCAAAGAACTTCTAGGAAATTGGATGGAAATCTTCAGTCTTGAAGTAAATCCTGCCTCTGAGGTGATTCTAATGGCTGTCCTTGAGTATTTTCTACCTTAAACTCTCTGTGTTCCCTTTAATCCTCTTCTAGGGTCTTTAAATAGACTTTGGAATGCCTAAATTAGCCCAAAATTGGCCTTTTTCAAGTAGAATTAGACTTAGACTCGACAGGGACACGACTGTGTGCCACGTCCGTGTGTAATTCTGACTTGGTTTTATGTCGACACGGCCATGACACATGGGCGTGTGGTCTACCCGTTTGTCACACACGGGCGTGTAAATCACCCGTGTGGAAGTGCCTAGACCGTGTTCCATGCTGAATTAGGCCCATTTTGTCCCCTTTTTTGCCCGTTTCTTGCTCTTTTTGCCTTCCAATGCTTGCCTCAGTATAAAACATGAATTTAAGGGATTAGGAGCATCAAATTCAATGAAACCAAGGAAATAACAACCATAAATATGCGAAGCATGCGGTAAAAATATGTATGTATTACGGTTTATCAGCAACATATATAAAATGGCGTGCTTAATCAGTCATACATCTTATAAGGGCTTAATAGTCATTTACCTCATAGGGGCATAATAGTCATTTATCAACTTGGGGTCTAGGTATACTTACTAACCAAAAAGTAGGTCCAAGGTCGTCTCGGGTGACCCATGCAACCTTAACAGTCAAACAGTAAAAATATGCCCAAGGCCCATTATTCGGGCCCATGTGGGTCAACATGCCCATGTGGCCCACATATCCCAGAAGTGGCCCTAGCCGTATAGATTACACAACCTGGCCCGACTATTACCACACGTTCATGTGGTTTACCGGTGTGAGGCCCACACGTCCATGAGGCCTACACTGTCCATTTCGGCCCAACATGGCCCAAAATGGCTTAAGCCCATGAAATCGCTCATGGCTGGCCTCTAGGATCTTATGGCTACGTTTAGGCATTCAGATTACCACATGAGCGAACACATGTTCATCTAACGTCAATGGTCACATTTTTCGGCTTTTGCTAATTTATGTTTTGGGCAGTGTTTACACACCTTGATGGGAAAGAGCGCAAATTTCCATAAACACCAAACCTAGATTCAATCACGACACTATGTCAATCCTTTAATCCTAGGGTTAAACACTCTCTTATTAACACTAAATCCTAAAATGGTAATTGTCTTGATTGAACAAACAAGATTTAATCCACTTAAACTGCTGATCAAGATTGACTTCAAGATCCTTGGCAAAAATCTACATTACAACCTAGTCTTGTTAACTATTATAATAAACGTAAATAACTTGAACCAAGTGAACAACAATTACTGCAACGTAGAACTAAGAATGGTTGATAGAAGTAATCGGCCTACAAAAGTACACTCTAGAAGTGAGGCACGAGATGGTACAAACACACCCCTATCAGAAAACGGCAGAGAAAAGAATGTGTTAGAAGGAAAGCTATCTCAAAAGAAAGGGAAAAAGAACAACCGTGAACCCAAACAGAGGTGGCGGCAACAGTAAGGTTCAGCTATAAGCCAAGGATTCGACAACTCGAAAGGAAAACCAAGTTACCTTAATCGAGTGCAGAGAGTGATTCGGCTTCAAGAGAAGAGGGTATTAGGCTAGCAATGGAAAGCCGAGAAAGTAGAGGGGGAGAAAAGATAAGGGATAATCGTCCAAAGACCAAAGCTAACAACCGAAAGAGTTTGAGAGAGAAGAAGGAAATATTTGGCAAATGTGTGAAGAGGTAAAGGAGAGAAAAGGAATCGGTTTGACAGGAGGTTTTTAAGGGAAGCAAAGTCAAGAACCAAAATAGACCCGAAAGGTACTCGCTATGACAAAAAATGAAAAGAGCCAAAGCGTTTCAAGCCACCAAATTAGAGAGCAAAAGAGTAACCAAAGCCGAACTTTGAGAAGTCAGAATTCTAATTTGGCACACACTCCTCCTTCCTTTCAAATCCCTCTAATTTTTCTCCCTAAATCACTCCTAAGATTACTCTCCCCAAATCCCTCTACAACTCACTCTAATCGATCACTCCTCTATCCAAAACCCATATTTTCTCCTACAATTCCTCCACGCTGTCCTCTCCCCTCTCAACCACCCAATTCAAGGTCCATTCAAACACCTTAATTTCAGTCAACCTAAGACACTTCCACAGTACTTGCAACAAAATAAAATGCCTCTTTTGCATCACCAAGCCTCAAACCTCAGACCCCAAGGAACACTCCACACGCCACTTACCCTTAAACCAACGAGCTTTTTTTGTCATGTTTTATCCATATTCATTTAAGAAGCCTACTGACCAGAGACAGGGTTTATTCAAGTAAAAACAAGATTTTGTACAAGCTAAAGCTTGAACTCAAGACTTCTTCAACACTTCTCAAGACACTCAACCACTGAAGCAAGCATGCATTAATACAACACAACATACAAAAATAAATACTTAGATTTTGGGGCGCTACAAAACTGAAAATAAAAATACAATATATATACCTAGGGTTCTAGGTAAGGAAAGCACAACTAGAGTTTTGGCCAAAAATACAATAATTAAAAATTTTTCAAGAGAGGAGAACTGAACTTGAGTATCAAGGATAGCTTTACTACTTTTAACCACTAGGCGAAAACTCACTCTTGTTTAAACTCTTACAACATTTATTTTTAAAATAGTCGTGTCACTTGCTAAAGTTTGAAGCAAAAGTGTACAAAATAAAAACAATGCGAGGGAAGGGATTCAAACATAGGTTTCATGTACAAATTCACTATCTCTTAACCGCCAAACTAGTAACTCATTTATTTAATAAAACGCATAAAGATAACCTTAAAAATTGAGGTGTACCACTCTCGGTTCACAAACTCGATTTTACTATCCCAATTTTTGGGATACGATAATATTATCTATCTTGGATGTCTTTAATATTAGGAATTGGCATGTACATAAAGACTTAATTTGGATATAATATTTGTAGAATTTGATTTGTAATTCAAGTCATTTTCGTGTTATTAATCAAGCTTTATTCCATTATTCAACTTGAATGTGTTTATGACTTGAATTAGTGAGTTTAAATGAGTTTAGGAATTGAATTGTAATGATTTGAAACTCATTGATATGTTATGGTAATGTTTGGAGACATTTTAGAGTGTTTTTAAACTAATTTTTAGCTCCAAGGGCCTTAATATCGGTACTTGGTCTTTATGGTATTTCAATAAATCAAACATAATACAAATTGCTATAGTTCAAAGGATTTTTATTAACACAACTGGGGAATTTTGTCGCAAACATAGTGCATGGCCCATGCCATTACACTATTTTGGATTGTTTCAACTTTTCAAAGGCTATTTTAGAACCTCCAATAACCCTCAAACCACTTCAAAAAATTTTTAAAGTTGATTCTAAAGTCCCCAAACCAACTCAGATTTCATTTTATGATTTTATAAAAGTGTTTTAAGTCTTGAAATTTTAAATAACTATGGGATTTTTTTATAAGTATGTGCTTTGGTGGAACAAATTACTGAACAAAGAAAAGATTCATAATTTCCCTATATTTGGAACATATCGAAACCAGAGATATATAATTCCTCATATAAGCATACAGGGTTACTCATTATCATAATCATTGTTCTACATTTTTCCTTTTAAAATCATATCGAGATAAACATTAAAGTCATTATCATTAACATTTTTGTAACCAAATATCATGCTTAGCATTTCAACGACACTCTTTTATACTAATATCCTATCATAAGATATATTCTCCATTTTTCAATTAACGAATCATAGAACACTCTTAGCTTGGCAACTCAACTAAAATTTCAAATTATACACATTTCAAGCCAAATTTCCCTTAGGCCATGTTTTTTCATCTTTTAATAAAATTTAACATATATAATGTAACAGCCCGTTTTCAATGAAATCAGAATAGTAGTTTTGGGACCACAAATCCGAAGTCAAAAATTTTATTTTATTATTATTTTATGGTCTACAGTATGATAGAAATACCATATAAAAATTTCATTAAGAAATTTTACCGTTTACATACTTAATTTGATAAAAAGGGACTAAATTGCATGAAATGCAAAAGTTGAGTTCTTTTTTTTTCGCTTAATCAACTCAACAGCTAACAAAGCTGAGGAAAAATAACAACATATAGCAAAGACAATACCAACCCAGCCTGAGAACAACAACCAAAACACAGATACAACACAACAAGCAAAACCCCCACAACCCAACAAGTCCCATCTGATAAACAGGCCACCAACAGATAAAAACCTACACAAAACACCCCTAACAACCACAAAAAAATCTTCAAACACCTACAAAAGAACTTGTAAACACCTAAGAAAAACACATTAAATCACCACCATGCCTTAAACATACCCTGCCTATTTAGATCAGCAACTGCTAGCACCAAAGCCATCGCATTACCTTGCTTGTCTACTCTCGAAAAGGAAACATTTCCAATACTGGACAACCTGGAATCAATTTTCTTAAAGAAAGAAAAAAGCGACCACGATCTCGAACCTTTGTTCTCGACCCAGAAAAACACCTTTGTGGAGCCAACCTCGATAATTAAAGAGCAACAACCCTTCCACCCCATCTCTGAAAAAACCTCCATAGCAAAAGTTGAGTTCTAATAGCTAAAGGTAATAAATAGCTATATAATTTTAATTTGAAGGTCCTTATATAGTAAATAGCTATATAATTAAAGAGCAACTCTTCCATCGAACCTTTGTAAAGAGAATTTTGATGAAATCATCATTTAGTGATTAAATTGAGAAAGATGATAAATTTATAGTAAAATCTGTGAATTTTGTGAAATATATGGGCCGCTATTAATAGGTATAAAAATTGGCTAGGCATGAGTAAGGATTAAATTGCATGAAATTCATTTTTGAGCATAGGGACTAGATTACAAAGGAATTAAAAGTATAAGGCAAAATGGTAATTTTGCCAAAATTCCATGTTGGATTAAATTCAATGAGAATTATGTTGAAATTAGTTAAATTCATTCGTATAGATCCTATTAGACCTCGTATAGAAAAAATCAAGGCAAAGAGAAAATATCAAATTAGTTGCCTCCGTATCTGCGTACACTTATCGAGGCAAAGAGAAAATATCAAATATGTGGTCAATATTTATTTTTAATGAAAAAAATTGTTTTTTTTAATGTTCCAAAAATAAGCTCATCACCACACACACTTGTAAAAGTTATTATTTTACGAATAAGTCAAATGACCAAAATACCTTCATGACAGAATTATCATCTTGCACCTCAACTCGTATTTGTACTAGATTGGGTCCAAAACTCTAAAATATCTTATAAATATAACATATGATATTCCAAATACTCAAATAAAATAGTCTAAAAAACTCAAATTTCCATGTTCGATTACAGATTGAATTATTCGAAAATCAACATTTGATAAATGAAAATTTTTGGGGGTGTAACATAAATATTACCAACATTGTTCTATTTTATATTTTACTATCACATTTTATCCTCTTCAAGTTATCTTCCCATCTAAATTTACCATCTTCTCGAATTTTTCATATAATTTTCCTTTTTTTACGATCTTTTGATGATTTTCCACATGTTTAATGTCACGTCGAACTTGAAATTTGACAGAAATAGTTGTAGCAACTCAATCAAGCGAAGTTGCTATCAAAATATTATATGGCTTATTTAATTTTTTTTAAGTCTCCTTGTATTAGAGGAAAAATGTAACAACTCGTTTTTTAGTGGTATCTTAAACAGTGGTTTTGAGAGCACAAATTCAATGAGTGAGTTTGTAAATATTATTATTTAATATTTACGAGTCAAATATAGTATTCTATTTCATTTTGATTTGATAAGCTTTGGTAAGTGAATGAAAATTTAAGTATAAGTGGTTTGTCCCTAAAATCAAGTGGTTTTGGAAAATGAGATTTCAGGGCCTTATTTCTGTAAACCGAGCCCGTAAATATTTTTATTAAATATTTAAAAATTTATTACATAGGTATATTAAAGTTCAGTCCGGAAATTTTAGTAATTCAATAGTGAATTAAAGAAAAAGGCCTCATGTTGCAATTAGACCATATTAAGTAGCTTGGATGGTTAGTTGGATTGTTTTTAAGTATTTTATATGTTAAAATTTATTTAATTAAAATATGTTTTATAATAAAAAAGTAAAAGAAAATCATTTTATTATTTTATGTTTTTGAGAAGGAAAGAAACATCATAACTAAAGCTAGGTTCGACCGTTGATATTTCCTTGTATGGTAAGCCATTTTCATCCATTTTTCATAAATTTTATGTTTTTGAGATTGTTGTAACTAGGTCCAACTAACTCATATTTCTGTTTTCAAAACTTTTAAAGTTTATTAAAATTACCATTGATGATTTTTGGATGTTCTTGATATTAAATGGAAGATTTTGAAGCTTGGAAATGCTTTAGGACTATTTTGTTAAGTGATTTTGGTGAGTTTTAAGTTTAAGGACTAAATTGATAAAATAATAAATTTAGCATGAAATTATTATGAAATTTCAACAATTATGGGTTGTTTATGTATAAGGAAAAATTTGACTAGTTTGGTTTTGGGTTGAATTGTGATAATTGTAAAAGTTTTGGGTTTAGGACTAAATTGAACAAAAGGTAAAAGTTTAGGGTAAAAGTGTAAAATATTGATCAAGGATTATATATGTGAATTTAAGTGTTTTAAAGTATTTGAATTGGTCAATTGAATGAAAATATTATATTTAGCTCAATAAATGGATCAGTTGGTTGATAATCGCGGGAAAGGAAAAGTCATTGAGTAGTCCCTGATAAACATTGGATAGGATACAATTTTCATGCCAATAGGTTATATTGCGTGCTGTACGAGATTGATTTGTGATGAGATGATGATTCCTGACTTGTTATTGTCCACTGAATATACTATAGTCCAGCATTTGTTGTAGGCTATTGTGTTATATTTACAATGATTTCGGCATGTTACCGGGGGCGGATGTTAGCCTAAGGGCTAGGCAATTGGTGCCTAGGCATGTTCTCGGTTGGTTTGGCTCGTTTGAGCCTTTTGGTGTGTCTTGGGTGGATAACCGTGTATTCATATCTGTTTATATCATTCATCAGGTAGATTTTCAATGGTTAAATGACTTGCTAATGAATTGTATAAATTTTTAAATGATTTTCGATATTATATCATGACTTGGTATTGAATGATCTTGTATAATTGATTAGATTATGCAACTCTTGTATATGAAACTCATCTATTGAATGATTGTTGTTGATTGGATTAACGTTTGTTAACATTTTGTTAAATGTATAAAATGAAATAGGTATATAAAACAATTATATGGAATGAGACATTGAATAGAGAAATTGATATGAATTATTGAAATGAAATGTGATTTACAAAATTATTGTGTTAAATGTGTAATATGAAATGGTTATATGAGACAGTTATACTGAAATGGTTGTATAAAATGAATATATGAAATGATTTTATGAATTGGTTATACTGAAATAATTATAAAGTGTTTATACAAAATGCTTATATAGATAAATATGTAAAAGAGACATTTGAAATGTAAACATGAAATGTTAAATGATAGATGTTGAATGGAAGGTATACCTAATGTGTTTACTTGTATATGTTTTATAACATGATAAGGTTATAAGTTTCGTATATGTGAACTCACTAACCTTGTGAGACTTGTGATATGTATAGGTTAATAACAAACTTATGACCTTGTGTATGGATTTAATTGCAAATTGTTTAAGTTGCAACCTTTATGGTCAGTTAAAGCTTAAGTTTAATACGAACTTACGAAGCAAAGATTTTCTTACATCCCTTGTGTTTGATTTCTTGTAGATCATCAGAAGTTTATGTCGGTTGGAAGTTCAGGTCAGAGCTCACACTATCCATTCAGTGACCTCAGTATAAATTGTGATTATTTTAATCTAGGTTATAAGTGGTATGTACTAGGAGTTTAAGTTCACTTGTTATTATACATGTTGGTTCATGCTTTGTTATGTGATGTTGCGGTTGTGTTTATTTGGCTCTTTTTTTATTTTTTGCCATATGTATATAAGTGGTATGATTCATACCTTTGTAAGTTTGGTTTTGATTGTGGTTTAAGGTTATGAAATGCTTGATAGATACATGCTTTTTTATTTGGGAAATGATGTATGTGAATTGAATTTTAAATGTTTGAATTGTGATACCAATGAGGGTACATTGGTTAGGCACTTAGATTGAATGTGAATTTGCATAATTTTGGCATGCTTTGATGTGTTTTGAATAGGTATAATTGGATGGAAATGATATGGTTTGGAACTTAAGATATAGATGTTGAAATATCTTGGTTTTGAAGTAATTTAAGGTACACATGGCCTATGACACGGCCTTCCCGCACGGTCGTGTGTCTTATTGATTTTTAGGTGCATGATTTTTCACATGGGGTCAGTTTGTTACACAACATGGAGATACAACTGTGTGACCCTATTTTGAATTGTACACAGTCTAAGGACACAGGCGTGTGGAATAGTCACACGGCCATGTTAGAGACCACATGGGCTGGTTTCTTTCACACAGCTTGTCCACTTGGCCGTGTAACCCTTATTTTTAGTTTTTTTCCATATTTTTTTGTTTTGTTTCAGATTAGTCCCTGTTTGTTTCCAAATTGATTTTAAGGTCCCATAGGCTCGATTTAAGTTCTGTTTTTGCATATATGTTGTGATTATTAACTGGATAATGATTTATGGTATCAAAATTTGAATTTTGAACTATTTTAAGATATTATCGAACTTATTTACTATCATACTATTAATTTATAATGATTAAATTAAACTCTGAACTTTTTTTATTTATTATTGGACTTGTTAATTTTCATAGCATCTTGTAACCTTAATCCGACAATGGAGACGGATTACGTGTGTTACAAAAAATGTGTTCCAGTGGTTTTGCCCATTTGATTTACTTTGATGTGTAAGATTTTTTTGTTTAACTTATCATTACCAATTTATTCATTAATAATATATGAAAAGAAGAAACAATAAATTAAGTAGTAAAAGGTCTTTGAAAATAACCTTTAACTCAACAATTAACCCAAATCTCATAACAATCTTAATATGAAAAATACAAAATTCAAATGTTATAATGACCGCCTATAAATGTGTTATCATTTACAGTATAAATATCACACCAAAAATATATAAAGTTAAATCGGTGTTTTCTGCAAGCGTATGGGTCAAATTGTAATATTATTTGTGTTACAATGGAACACCGGTAAGTAATCTGAGGATCGTACCCAAGGGATTGCAGGTTGGAGAAATTATTACTAAATTAATTACAGAAAATAACTACAAATCTAATCTAGTCTCGAATTAGTAGTATGAACCCAAATCAAAATACTAATTAAACTAATTAAATTCATAAACCTAAATTAACCTAATGGAATTTCATATTCCTAGTTTTGACAATGCGAGCCTCTAGCCTATTATTGATTAAATCCCTAATTATCTAATTAAGTAATCAATTACCCTTTACTGAGTTTTTATCACCCTTAGCTAAAAATACCCTTTCGGTCTCATCTTCATTATAGGTTACCACCTAAGTCACCTTTCCATAAAGGATACCCTCTTGGTCTCTTAGTTTGGCACAAGTTGTACATGACATGATACCCTTCCGGTCTCATCTATCTCAATATTCTATTAGGGGCGTCACTCCCTAATATACTAAATACTCTTGAATAAATAACCAATTTCAAATAAATAATCACTTAAAAGATAAATCAGTTTAATAACTGAATCATGCAAGATATAAATAAATCACAAAAATCTATCCTAACATTCATATAAACATTAATTGGCCATATTAACAAAAGATAAATAAACAAATAGAAGAAAAGAGATAAGAGAATGCTTATGAATATATATTGAAGCATGATCCTAGAGCAATCTCTGCTCGTAATTTTCTTCACATTGAAATAGAAAATTTCTGACTAAGCGAACATAAAAAGAAAATTGAATAGGAAAAACTATATGTCTAAGTCTGCACACCAATTTCGGAGACCCATAGGTTGTTTATATAAACAATGAGCTACTTTGTGACCAGTCAACCCTAGACGCATTTAGATACTAATTAATACAATATTCTGATAAATTCTTGGGTTTTAATATGAAACTATCCCAAGAGTGTAGTCCAAGGATTAGCTCATTTTTGGCTTTTCATCGTCATGTCGTCGTGACGTAGGAAGACTTACCGTCATGACATCGCCACAGTAAAATCCTTCTCTTCTTTATCACGTCGTTGTGATGAGAGGAAACTCCTCGCCACGATGTTGAGTGTTTTCCAGCCTTAGAAGCTTCCTTGTTCTATCGGGCTTCCTTGTCTCATGGCCCAATCATCATCCCTTGTATTCTTAAACCTGAATTGGCATCCTATACACTTAAATAGCCCATTAGTCACTCATGAGGCCCGAGTCGGCCTTACGAGTCATTGAAATGGCAGAAAATTAGTAAAAACACTTATTTTATTAATATTTAGATCTTAACCTTCTAATACCAAAAATGTAATAATTAATTATAAAATGCTAAGAAAATAAGCTCGTTAAGTGCCAAAATGTACTTAAACTACCACTACAATTGGTGGTAGGTACCTTGGTTCTATTCTTAGAGCAAATTTGAGGGAAGAGTCAACTAGACACTACCATTGGCTATTTCCTCTTCTCCAGGAGGAGCTGTTTTATCATATAGGAGTACACACTTTCCTCGTTTTCGGTCATCCCAAAACAAGGCAAGTGTTGTAAAACCCCTAACCCGTAACAGTCGCCGGAATAGGTTAAGGGCATTACTGGACTTGTAACTCAGATCAGAACTGTCATAAACCAAATATCATCTCATTTCAATAAATATAAGTCATTCATGCTCAATATGAATTTAAATCGAACATACAAGGTCTAAATCATGCATTCGAGACCAAATCGGTAACATATGAAAGTTTTAGAACTTTTCAAAGGTCACACGCCCGTGTGAACACGTCCGTGTGAATAGGCCGTGTGCCTCACACGGCATTAGACACACCCGTATGTCTAAGCCGTGGCAAAACAGAGCATACGTACTGACTTATCCACATGGCCACAAGACACACCCGTGTTCCAGGCCGTGTGAAAATTAAGGAGGCTACTGACTTGGCCACACGGCCAACCACACACATGTGTGCCAGCTTGTATGCCACACATGACTCGTAGACACACCCGTGTGTCTAGGCCGTGTCAAAACTGGAGGGTATACTGACTTTAATTCGTAGGGTACCCTAGGGGACACACGGTCGTGTAACATGACCGTGTGTCGCACACGGCTGAGACACACACTCGTGTAGACAAAAATAGGCCTTTTGAATAGCCAATTTGCCACCCCAATTTGGGTCAGCCTACAAGCACCAAACCAAGCATATATGCATAACCATTTCTGTAACACCCAAGTATCTGTGTCCATTACTGGAGTAGGGTCACATAAACCTAAATACTTCAATCACGTGTTTTACGCTACCTATCATTAACAAAACGCTATCAAAGTCTTTGAATTATAAATTCCAACTTAAAATCACATCGAGCCATCACATTTAACTCATCACAATATTATCCACCCATATGAATTACATTTGGCATTCAAATTTAAACATAGCATATATATATATAGATATATATATATCATATTCAATGTTATCAATCCATGTATCTATCACATTCGATTATAAAACATTCACCTAAATATCACATTCGGCTATAATAATAATAACATCACACAACTAAACCTTTTCTATTCATTTGGTGATTTTTCTCCTCTTAACCGAATACATATACATAATATATATATCTCAATCATATCACAAATATGAACTTATAAGTCAAGTTAATTAACACTACGAGATTTATATCTAAATCATTATCAAATCCATACATAAGACTTTACCCATATTCGCATGGCTTTATATACATTGCTATCAAACAGCAAAACCTCCCAAAATATTATCCTATACATGCCATAATGTCTACTATAGTTTAAACAAAGGTACCAAAAAGGTTGTCAAAAGATACGATGACTTCGTGACGGTTCCAAGCTTTCCTCGACAAGATGATCTATACAAAACCAATAAACACCAAGTGAGTTATTAACTCAGTAAGTCCCAAGAAATTTAAATAATGTAATAATCAGATTATCTACAAAGTAAAATTTAATTCAATACTATTCGAATTCAACCATGATATCACAAGGAAATCTTATGTCACATACGTACCTTATGAAATTGGTATATACTTACCCGAATTCACTATGTACTCCTACACCAATTATTCACAAGTTTAAAATACCATGGTAAATGTCACATACAGATCATTGACGTATATGTAAATGACATAAAATGTCCAATTATTTAAATAAAGCACAAATCAAACCACTCCATCTATCAAACAAATCTCCAATCCATTTAGTATCATTTATCACTAATTTGTATCTTTGTTCAAATATATATATACTAGTTGAGCCGATTACTTATCTTTTCTTTCTTTCTTCCCGAGCATTATATAGTTAATACATAAAATTAGAATCCAATCCTATATCTAGTGTCCATGCACATTTCCTTTCTCCCAATTTAATGTTTAAATAAATTTTCCTTCACACAAGTAGTGCCCCATAATCGATATCGCACACTTAGTGCTCGATTTGAAAGTCCGCACACATAGTGCTCTTACTTATTCGCACACATAGTGCCATGTTTTCTCGCACACATAGTGCCGCATAGCCTTGCACACATAGTGCTGTATTTTCTTATCATAACTATCACATTATTTTAGATAGATCAATATTTCCACACTCGATTCTCAAAAACTCATACATACTATGGTTTCTTATCCAACTTATTTTGTATCATTTACGTACAATGTTAACTGTAACTTAAATTGCTTAAAGACTTACCTTTTTAGTCTAATGAACGACTCCGATCGGCTACTCAACCGCTTTCGCTTTCCTTTTTGCCGAATTTGGCTCCCTTTGATCTTGAGCTCCAACTCCAACTAAGCAAATAAAATAACTCAATCATAGTAGCCCCCAGTTTATATTCATTCCTCATAGACACACACATAGGTTCGGTATTCCATCTAATATTAACCAAGCCATAATGATATAACATTTAAATACTATCAAGCTCATATACTTCTAATTTCATAAGTTCAACATCTTAATGCCCATTGTAATCACTCAAATAATCTTAATTTAAATTTGGCAACACACATACCAAACTATTTTAGCCGAATTCTCCATAACACTTAAACTAAAATATTTACATTAAACTTATTATATTTCCGTTATGCCTTTCACTCCTAAAACATAAAAATATCAATCTTATTCCTTCTTCCATGTCTCGGTCAATTACTCGAATTACCTCCTAAACATGAATTTTTGCATTTTAACTTATCTATCATGACTCGTTCGGCCTTAACATTGAACCATTTCTCATTCAAGGAAATAACAAATAAAATGAACATTTCATTTAAACCCCATATGGAAAAATGCACAAAGTATTACCCAACTAATAATTCAACAAGTTCAACCTCATTCTAACGTCTACTTATTCAATACAACATGAAAACAACCTCTAATTTTAACACCTTGATACACGGCTTAGTGCCCAAACCACCATAGAAGTTTGATTTTCTTGACATTGCCAAAAATGCATTTAACAATTAACTTAAACATATAAAAAGATTTAAACAACACTTCAAAACTTACCTCCAACTAGCAAAAGAAGGTGCCGAATTGGCTTAGTGTAAATTTCCCTTTTTCTTTCCTTTTGTTTCGGTTTTGCAAGAAGAAGAAGATGAACACTCTCTTCCAATTTCTTCTTTTATTCATCTTATTATTATTAATTCATTTTATTTAGAATATTTTAATTATTTGTCAACATAATACTATAATTAATTTAAACTTAGTGGAGGGACACCATTACTTGGCCGGCCACTTAATGCATATTGGGCATTTTGACATGCAAACCCAAACTTTCATACTTTGAAATTATTTGGTCCTTACATATTTACCTAACATATTTTATAAGTTTCTCAACTAAGTCCTTTCAAGTGAAATTCACATTCATAAGACTAAATTAAAACATCAAATTTTCACACATGCACTATCACACATAAAAGATATGCAAATAAAACTTTAAATAAATTTTATGACTCGGTTTTGTGGTCCCGAAACCACATTCTGACTAGGGTCAAATTAAGGTCGTCACAATTTCATCCAATATCTATACCAAACCATACATAATTCATGCTATAACATTACCAGTCATTTCAAATCTCAATTCATCAATCAATTCATACCAAAACTTAAAGTAAAATCATACCTAAACATATGATCAATACATCATTCAATCAAATGCTCAAAACTTACCAAAACTTCTCAACATTGACCATTTCTTTTGGCTAACCAAAACAAACCACAATTTCACATTAGCATCACATATCATATACCATTATCAAACTATAAGTTCAAACACAAACTAGCCATATCAAATGGCTAAATATATACATCACAAAACATAATCTACAACTTCTAGCCCATACATGCCATACTTTAATATATACATTTTCAAAATACCAAAATAAGGTTCGATAGTGTGGTGATGATCCTCGACGATCCCCGAGCTCACAGTAGCTTCGATGTTTATAAAATAATGCAAACACACACAAGTAAGCTTTCAAAAGCTTAGTAAGCCATATACAATTTAAACTTATCATTTAAAGCATATAAACATCATCAAATTACTTATACTTTAGAGCCAAATACCAACACAAACCTCATATTCATATACTTGGATCATAGATCATCATTTGCACATATACTTAACTTTCATTTTCAAATATAGTACACAATTCAAAAGTACCTAAATCGGATATATATTCACTTATTCATTCATTTTCTCGGAATACTCGTTGAACCATTTAGAAACGTAAGGATATGCCAATAGCTCAGAGAACATATACAATGCCAACATCCCAGACGTGGTCTTACATGTAATCAAACATCGATGCCACTGTCCCAGACAGGGTCTTACACGAAATCAGATACGATGTCGATGTCCCAGACATGGTCTTACACGTAAAACAGAATTCGATGCCAACGTCCCATACGTGGTCTTACACGAAATCACATAACGAAATCCTATGTCATGACATATGTATCCTAACTATTCCTAGGGTTTGCACGAGGCTTTTCAGACGTCGAAACTTTATTGATACTTTCTCGAATAGCACATGTTAAGCTTGAATATTCATTCCTCACAAATTCAATATCATATGAACAATAATAATTCAATTTAAACATGTTTATTGTATATTGACTTACCTCATACAGATTCAGATGGATGGAATTGGTTACTCGACAACCTTCGAATTTTCCCGATCTAATTCTGTTTTCTTTAATTCTTTATCTATATAAATTCAAATTTAACTTATTCAATCATAAATTCATTCAAAACAATCCATAAATACATATTTAGGGCAATTTGCAAACCAGCCCTCACATTTTCACATTTTGACACTTTAGTCCCTAATTCAAAAAATCAAAAAATACACATAATTTGCATATACTCATGCTTGGCTGAATATTTATAGCACTCATACAAGTCCACACATTTCATTTATTTCACATTTTAGTCCGTCAATTTACAAATTTCACAATTTAGCCCATTTTACTCAAAATCACCAAAAATCTAAAGACAATAAATATAAACCCAACATCAAACTTTCATATTTCATCAATTAACAACATAGAGCTCATGAATTCATCCATGGAACATTTCAAAATCATCATCAAAATCAAAAATTGAGGCATGGGCTTGATAGTATACGAAGCAACGATTACAAAAACATAGAAATTATCAAAAACCAAACGAAATCCATACCTTAATCAAGGAATTCAATGGCTGAACCCTAGGTAGTCTTTTTCTTTTATTTTCTTGTGATGTTCAGTCATGGATGAACAAATGACCATAATTTCATAACTTTATTTTAGTTATAATTCATTTAATAATTGTTTTATCATTTTACCCTTTCATTAAAACATAAATAAACCAGTATAATAAGGCCATATATGTCCACTCATGCTTTTAATGGTCAAATAACAAAATAAGGACCTCTCATTTATAAAGCCAAATCAAATAAGTAATTTTAACAAGTAGCAAGCAACTTTTATATTTAACGCGATTAGGTCCTTTTAGCAAATTGAGCATACAAACAATCAAATTTTTAGACGAAACTTTCACATATGCTAATTCACACATCATAAGCACGGAAAATAATATTTAACTTTTTTTTGACTCGGATATGTGGTCCCAAAACCACTGTTCCGACTAGGGTCAAAATCGAACTGTTACAAGTGTCTACCTTAACTACCGGGTGACTTCTATTGGCTCATCCTTACTACCTCTCTAGCATATACTCTTTCTATCTAGTAGAGTTGGTGGACCCGTTTCAGAGGTTAGAAGCTACAAGCGGATTTCTTACTTGGACCTTACTCAACAAAGCTCATTCTAATAAGGAGCCCGATCTGTCTTGGGGGAGAGACCCAACAAGTGTCACTCATTTCTCCCTCTTTTTCCATCGAGTTGGGATTTGCACCCCTTTTGTTCCTACCTAGAAGTCTAAACTCAAACCTTTTAAAGGCTTAGAAAGAGGGTTTAGAAGATGGTGCTGACTTCAGTGGCTGCACCCTGACGAAGAGGTGTAACACAACCTAGGGAGTCACTAAGCTTTTGAAGAGTGTATAAGGGAATCCAAGTACGCCATCCAAGCTTACCTTCTTCCTTATTCTTCTTGAATAACCTCTATTTGCCTTCACTCTAGGGTCCTTCTTACCAAGTTTCAACTCGCTATCGTTCTTGCATTTTCTCAAAGAGATCAGCCAAAAAAAAAGGCATGGACACTCATTCAAAGGATTATGATATTTTATCTTTTTTGTATCTTTCCCTCGATAATATCTTTACTTTTCCAGTACTTTTACTTTTCAATCAATGTATCACTTATCCTTACCTTATGCCTTTCTCCCTATTCGTTTGCTTTTACTTTTATTTTCCCCACCAATTTAGGCCATCACATTCACACATTCAGTACATAACAACTTAAACGAACAAGGACTAAAGGGACTCACCCAGATCAATAGTCATTCACATAAGGGGTACTCATTCCAATTTCTAATTCCAAAGGACCGCCTAAACCTTTACTCTGATACTATTAAACTTATAACACCCTCACTCGACCCGTTATCCAAATCTAGGTAATGGTATCACAACTGAATTAATTTCATTTATAGAAATTAAACATATTATTCTAAGGCCAAACCGCATTAGAAAAATATTAAATAACGTTTTAAATCAGAGATAAGTGTCAAAATAAGGTTCGCTATTCCTACTCTAGACACTATAGAAATAGATAATTACAACACAGACGCCCCAATGGCAAAGTTCCTATAAGTACCCCTTCCTATGTGCATAACTCTACACAATAACAATTCCTCGAACCCACACGATCTAGCTTGGTCCCTCATCGAGTTTCCTATACCGCAAGTCCTGCAACCACAGGCTAAAACCTTTATAAATTTAAATGAACTTAGTGAGTTTCTAAATTACACGATAATAGACCCATCTCCTAGGGGTTAAATAGAAAATAATCAAATATAAATAACTCTCTACTGGTGAGAGTAAACTCTCTTAAACTCGTCATAGTGGACTTTATCCGATTCTCAATCCTATCCTCTAGCATATCTATGAGCAATTTTCCTTTCTCTTACTTATGCCTACGTGGTTCTTGTCTTCTCACCATTATGCCCTATTAATATGGCCTCTCGGCTTACCTTCCTAAAAGTCCTTGGTGAGTATCCTCAATCTATTTAATTTGTGAAGACTCTTTTCTTATATTAATTCCAAGTAACTTACTCACATCGTCCATGGGTATGACTATCAAGGTCCCACGCTACCTTGGCAGGCTAAATCCTACTTAGTATAAATAGTGGTCGAATTACTTCTTTGTAATTCGCTTGGTCGAATTACTATACCATTAAAGGTAGCACATCTTTCTACTACGACCCACTATAACCTTTAATACTCAACCGGATGCCCTTGTATAGCCATCTGAGTTTATGATTTCTCTTTCATAATGCATTCCCTCTTAACTCACCATTTGGATGATACTTCCTCAAAGGTTTCCCCTTAAAGAGGAATAGTCCTAACAGACACTTATGCCACCCCAAGGATCATTCTTTGTCAATGGGTTCTAACCACCCCTCCCTTCTTTAGGGACTAGCCGACATGTATATGATACACTACTAGTCAATAGTGTCTCTTAGAGTGCCCTTTGCATTCTTTAATGGCAGATCCTTATCTACGATCCTTGGTTAACCATTTCTTGCTCGCTTGTATACTAGGCACCACTACTGCATCAACTTCAGTGACTATCCCTACTGAGTTACCTCCCAAATGCTTTACTAGTTTTTACAATGTCTATTCTAGCAGTCTTTTCCCTCTTTATATTTCCCTTTTTATTGGTGGATTCCTTCGACCTAATAGCTATCTACTGCAGGCCCATACTTCCATTTTCCTTATAACCCATTTATCTTCCTAGTGGATTCTCTATGTTTCCATAGTCGATCCATGGTCCTACACAGTATACCCCTCCCATGTTTATCATCCTGACAGATTCCATTAGTTGCCATAGTCTAACTATGGTCATTCACTTCAGTATCCCCATATTTATCCTTTCGACGGACTATCCACAATGCCATAACGTATTTCCACTATGGTCTTTCACGATATAACCCCTTGTTTACGATCCTGGTGGACCATCTCGTGTTCAGTGTCCCATTAGATTATCTTGTATTTAATGTCCTATCAGACTATCTCGTGTTTAGTGTCCCGTCAACTATCTATGTTAAATGTCCTGGTGGACTATCTCGTGTTTAGTATCCCGATGAACTATCTCATGTTTAATGTCTCATTAGACAATCTCATGTTTAATGTTTTGGTAGACTATCTATGATGCTATACCATCTTTCAGCTATGGTCTTACACAGTTTAACTCGTGTTTACCATCAAGGTGGACTACTAGGATGCCATAACATCTTTCAGCTATGATCTTAGTCCTGTTTACTTTGATGTCATAACGTCTTTCAGTCATGATCTTACTCATTTATATCATGATGCCATAGCATTTTTCAACTATGGTATTACTCATTTTAGGTGCATAGCCTCTGATCGGTCTCATGGCCTAGCCATGATCTTTCTTGTTTACTCTTCCCATTACAACCTATCCATTCCTCTATTTCACCATTCCTAGCCTTGATGCTCGAACATCATAGTGTCCCTTCCACAAGGCCTAAAGATTTACTCATCATGGGTGTACATAGTAACACCGTATAGTGGTATCTAGCAGAATTGTCTCTTTCCCATTTTTCCTTCCTAACTTCGTCTAAACTCGATAATGTTTCCCTTACATACATTACATGCATTTTATAACTAAATACTATGGAACCATGTATATTAAACTAGGATGGCAATACTTATAAACCCATTCAACCTTACAACATACTTAGTATTTCAGAGGTTGAGTGCAAAAACTCATATGATACTTCTTCACCTTGTCCGCTTAGCTTTTCCAAATGCTGGAGCTTCTCTTCTCTTGGTAGCTAAGCAAGACAACCAATTAATGGGTTAAGCTTACTGACCCCTATTTAAAACTCAATTTTCCCGAAACATACATAATCCTTAAAATGGTTTTTGGAAGCCCTTAACTTTGGTTCCTAAATCTTTCATATACTGAAGCATTCAAAACCTTAATAGCTTATTGGATTCTTCACTTTTTTGACTTAACCCTCACGATCATCGTTCCATGTAGAGCTTTCATGGCTATCTCTCAGTAACCAAGGAAGAAGATGAGGAAGAGAGGAAAATGAAACAGAATGGAGTTGAGCCCTCCCCAAAAAGTCATTTCCCAATTATGTATTTAACCCTTCATGCATAGTTTTCCACCGTATAACAACCATTCATCCATAATCATTGTGTCTCTCACTAAGGAATCGACTGGTTCTAACCTAACCAAACCAAAAATTGGATTCCAGCCATGTCAAATTCTGTTTCTACCTTTTTTAAATTTTCTAATAAAGACTACCAACTCTTGGCTTCTTCCAATTGTATCCTTGAATTGTTTATTAATTTTTGGACTTTATGGAATCCGAGAATGACACAAATGCATCACTTAAAATATGTGAATCATGTACACTACCTTTCCAACTAGCTAATACATAGGAAAATTTCAAATCAAAGGTGATGACAATCAATACGTTTTGTGTTATTCTCCCTTTACAACTATGAAATTTTCATTAAATGTTAAGTGGAACAAATGCATGAACATGAGTTGTAATACCTTGAAAATCTTTACAGTAATATATTATCCTTGATATAATAAAATAAGGAAATAAAGTGATAAAAAGGGAAGTTTTGAGTTATGGCAACATTGGGAAGTAAATTATGATATCTTGATTCAGGAAAGGACTAAATTGTAAAAGTTAGAAAAGTTTTGTTGCCTAAGAGTAAATACTCAAGACTTAAAGGGTTAAAGTGTAAATATGAAAAGTTGAAGGACCAATAGTATAAATATTTTAAGGGTAGAATGATCTAGAAACTAAGGAAAATGGATGAATTGGGACCAAATTGAATAAGTGAAGAACTATGAGGACTAAATTACAATTTTACCAAATTAAATGATGACTCAAGGATGGAATTCTAAAAGATCATGAAGGGCAAAATGGTCAATTAGTAAGAGAGAATTCTAGAATGTAATGATTATGTTAATGATATTTTAAATTAATTAATTAGATAAATATTATTTTATTAATATTTTATGAGATATTTAATATTCTTTTATTATTATTTATTTAGTATATAAGGAAAGAAAGATGAAGAATTTTCATCATCTTTCCTTTCCATGCAAACTAACGTGAGAGAAAGAGAGGAAGAAAGAAAGTTTTACTTTCTTTACAATTTGGTCATTTTACCAAAATTCACCATTTTCACCCAAAAATCAAATGAATTTCCATAGCTACCAAGAGAGAGAAATGTTAAGGAGAACATGGGGAGTTAGAATATCAAGTTGGATTCAAGAAATAGAAGCTGGAGGAGAGAAAATCAAGTTAAAGATTGGTATCAAGAGAATAAGGTAAGTACATCAAGATTTCAATACATTTTAAGTTTGTTATTGTTGATAAATCATGGAAATAATGTTATAGTAGAGTTTTATTACATAAGGTCCTATGTTCTTGATATGTTAGTGAAGAGAAAATAAGAGAAAGTGATGAGAAATGGTGTAGAAAAGAAAATAAGGGTGTTATAACATGGTAATTAATATCTTGCACTAAAACAGTTATGGACAGCAGCAGTAGTCTAACTTTGAAAAATCACCATAAATTTTATAAATTGAATTAGAAGATGAAAAAATATGAAATTAAATCTTGATGAGTCTAGTTTCTCATAGAAGAAACAGTGTAAGCAATGAATTTGTAAATTTTATATATAATGAATTTTGTGAGACAAGGTCAGAATGAATTCGGGTTCCCCTGTTCAGACTTTGAAAAATAATAAAAAAATGAAGAAAAATAATTAGAGGCTTAAATTAATATTTATAGAATCCTGAATGAGTCTAGTTTTATGAGAAACAAACTAGAACATCATTTGAATTATGTAAAAGGAGATAACTAATTTTTAGTGAAGAAGGGTCAGAACTGTCAGACAGCAGAACAGGGGTGACTTTAATGAATAAACTGTACTAATTGGCTAAACTAAAAATTCTGAAAATTTTATGATAATAATACATGTGAGTCTAGTTTCAGAAAAAATTAACGGATCTTAATTTCGAGTTCTGTAGCTTAATATATAAATAATTTAGTGACTATGACGCAAATGGACAGTTTTGAATGTACATATAAGTAAATAGTGAAATTATTGATAATGTTACTTGTTGTATGTTATATAAATTAAGGATGTGGAATGGAGAGGAGGAGGAGGAAAATATGTATGAATATTCATCTAGCATGGCTAATTTGCATGTTTTAGGCTCGGGGACTAAATTGAATAAAAGTAAAATTTTATGGGCAATTTTGTAAAATGTCGAAATGACTAAATTGCATGAAATAGATTATTTTATTATTTAAATTACAAAATTTAACGAAATTATCAATTTAGTTCAAGATCGGGAAAACATGTTTTAGGATTAAATTGAAAAGTGTTGAAATTATGGAAAATTTTGATATTTTATAGAATTCATGGACTGTTATCAATATATATGAGAATAATAGTTGGAAATAAGGATTAAATTGCAAGAATTTTACTTTCCGTCCCTAAGGATGAAATCGTCATTAATTAAAAGTTTAAGGGCAAAATGGTAATTTTGCCTAGAGCATTAATTAAATGTATTAGAATATGAAATGAATGAAAATGATGATCAAATTTATTTATAAAGATCCGGACGACACAAATACGAGACTTGATCATGGAAAGAAAATATATCAGAATAATGAAATAATAAACACGAGCAATCAATGAGGTAAGTTCGTGTAACTTGAATTATATTCTGAAATGCTTGAGATTGTATGTTATTGATGTGAATATGATTTGAATGTTCATTTGCATTGTATGTTATTGATGTGAATATGATTTGAATGTTCATTGTATGAAAATTTATAAAACATTGATATATTTGATAAAATGGGAAGAAATCCGGTTGAATGAAAGGAAAATTCGATGGATCTCGAAAAGGAATTGACGGTAAAAGGATCTAGCCGGACGGGTGATCCTATCTGATATAGCCCTCCGAAGAATACGTGTAAAATGGATTTAGCCCGGACGGGTAATCCAATTAGGGTCTGAATTTAGCTCGATCGGTAATTGGATCCAATCTCATTAGAGTAATTGTCGTTGCAAGGATTTAGCTCGACCGGTAATCCCGACAATACTCTATGAGTTTATATTGCGATTTAGCCTAGACCGGTAATCCCGCCGCAAGGATGAGGTTTATGGAGTGTGCTCTACGATATGAAATGTGTAAGACCATGGTTGAAAGATACCATGGCAACTTTGAGTGTAAGACCATGGTTGAAAGATACCATGGCAACTGATATAAAATGTGTAAGACCATGGTTGAAAGATACCATGGCAACTGATATAAAATGTGTAAGACCATGGTTGAAAGATACCATGGCAACTTGATATGAAATGTGTAAGACCATGGTTGAAATATACCATGGCAATGTGATATGAAATGAACAAGACCATGGTTGAAAAATACCATGGCAACATGATGAAAATGAGTAAGACCATAGTTGAAAGACACTATGGCATCATGTCAAAGATAAATAAGACCGTGGACGGAGACGCTCTAGCATCTGTTGAACAATTGATATTCGTGTAATATGTATCGATGACGAATGGTTATATGAAATAATTATGAAGATAGATAAACGAAATAAGTATAAGTACATGAAATATAATTTATGTTAAGTTTGATATAAGCTATTACCTAATAAATATACATAAAATATATGGAAATGATGGAGCATGAAATATTGATATAATGAAATGAATGATATATGCTTATGAAGAAACGGTAAGAGCATGATATGTTTCATGACATGTACATATATGATTATCTTTGATATGTTGATACAAGGAAATTATGTAATTGAGACTATTATTA
The DNA here is from genome assembly GCF_025698485.1 of Gossypium arboreum. Taxonomy (NCBI): domain Eukaryota; kingdom Viridiplantae; phylum Streptophyta; class Magnoliopsida; order Malvales; family Malvaceae; genus Gossypium; species Gossypium arboreum. Next base: position 9,906,079 of record NC_069081.1, read on the forward strand.
AACTCAAGTGCGATATGTCGAGAAAATAGATATATCGTTGTTGAATTTATATGAGATATGTGCAAGTATACTAACAATGTTGCTGTTTGATGCTTATACAACTGTCAAACTGTTGATTGAATGGTAATATATTTATTTATATGATGCATTGAATCGGTAAGTATTTAAATTTTTTTTAGTGATCTGTAAATGGTAGTAATGCTCCGAAACCCTGTTCTGGCAGCGGATACGGGTTAGGGGTGTTACATGAGTTCCATCTAATGGTCCCAAAGGTAAAGCCTTATCTTGTTTATCATTTCAAAAGGAGTCAACTCATTAAGTAATCTAATGACAAGTTGATATAATTTCAAGATAGTTCTCAACATAATCTTAAATTAACTTTGGATTGTCTCAGTTTATTTATAATATCTTGAATCAATCAATTGGAACCTTACATCATGACCAATTATATATATAAAAAAAATTAGAACCTACTCGCTAACATTCACTATTCTAGTTCATTGTAACAAATTATTCCTAGTAAAAAGGTTGATCAGTCTCTATGTGTGCATCATTTTACCTTCATTTTACATTTAATTTGACTTTTTCTTAAGTAATTTTAAGTTTTTAGTGTCTTAATTTTCAATAAAGTATATTAATTTTAGACTAATCATATTTGTAATGTTTTTAGCATATTTTTAGAATTAGGTCTATTTTTGGAGTTATTATAGTGTCTTTATTAGGTTGATTAGTCTCTATGTGTGCATCATTTTACCTTCATTTTACACTTAATTTGACTTTTTCTTAAGTAATTTTAATTTTTAGTGTTTTAATTTTCAATAAAGTAGATTAATTTTAGACTAATCATATTTGTAATGTTTTTAGCATATTTTTAGAATTAGGTTTATTTCGAGTTTTTATAGTGTCAAGAACTTATCTAATGTTCATTTCGTAGCAAAATCATAGCTAAAAACTGAAATGACCCAAAATGAACGAAATTAAGGAACCAATCAAGGTGAGTCATGACAAACAGCCAAATTCCAAACCATTTGCAATCTTGCATGTGACGTGACACAAGCTTTTGTGTATAGAGACACAAGGCCTAAAATTGAGGATAAGGATACTGTAATGCCTCAAAATTTTACAATTTTTTGTATGCAACTTTCTTGAGAATCTTATCCATAAATGGGTCGGTTTAATAATTATTAGGGGTGTTTGGAAGCCCTTCGAAAACACATTAAGTCATTTCTAGAGTTTTAAGTTTAATCGAATATAAATATGAGTTGAGGGGGGAAATGGTAATATTGACACCAAGGGTATTTTAGTCATTTAAGACTTAAATACGATTAAATGTTAAAATTTATGAGAGTGTGATGATGATGAAATGGTTGGATATTTTATAATACTCCTTTCTTATATTAAAGATTTACCATAACGATACACTTTTCTCTTTTGACTTTTCAACCCATTATTTGTATTTTAAATATAATAAAAAGATGAAAGGGCCCCCATCCCCTTGTATCAGTTGGCCACTTTAGAGACAAATAGAAATTTAGAAACAAATAGAACTCTCCATTTTTCTCTTCTTTTCATATCCTACTCATTTTCTTCAAGAACCTCCATCATGCTTCACTTTATTGCAAAAATCTCTCATAAAAACTATATTTTAACTTTATTTCATCATCATCCATATCAATCTTTCACTTAAGTTTATGAGCTTAGAGTAGAAATTTGAGGTTTTGGTAAGAACTCTTTGTAACACCCTGAATTTGGGCCTAGAAGTTTTGGGCCTTGAGCATGGGAGCGGTTGAACGCAGCTTATAATATTTAGTTGTGCGTGAAAATTTCGTTAATGAAGGCTTGTTTTAGTGGTTAAGTGTGCTGAGAAGTGTTGCAGAAGTCCTGGGTTCAAACCCGGACTCTAGCAAAAATTTTGGTTTAAGGTGAATCGGACCACAGGTGTAGTAGGTAGGCCTTAAGAATATTGTTGGAGAAATTGTGACACAAAAGCCTTGTGGCTTAGTGGCAAGTAGCGTGTGGAGCATTTAAGGGAGGCATGGGTTCGAATCCCATGGCAAGCAAAGAGCATTTATTTTGCTAACAGGGGGCGGCAAGAGTTGGTGTTGAATTTAAACTCTGATGATGGAGGGATCCCACATCGGGAAACTAACATAAGAGTGGATGCAAAGCTGGCTTTAAATAGAGAGAACCATGAGGAGAGTAAAGGTACCCATCTTGGCTGATCCCTTTCACTTTGTGGCGTGCTCGGTTAGGTTGGGCGCCGGCTAAGATTGCTCGGAGCGTGAATTAACTCCAGTCTTTAATCAGGTGTGTATCTCTCACTACTCTAGCTGTAGGATGGCTACTTTGGGCCGTGATGGGCCAAAAGGGGCTATGTGGGCCCAATAGGCCTACGGGCCCAATTGGATAAGTTATTTGATTGTGTAGTAAATATTGGACTAGGCTAGGTGAATCTTATATCTGTGGCTAGATTTGGGCTAAAAGGGCCACATGAGCGTGTGGGACCATTTGGGTCGAGAAGGGCTTTAGGCCTATTCGTATTATTATCCCTGTTTAGAATACTTCAGTTTACCAAATTACTGAAATACCCCCAGTTGTAAAATTATCAAAGTACCCCCGATTTACAGAATTACCATTTTACCCTTGATTTATAGAATTACCATTTTACCCGCAATTTATAGAATTACCGTTTTACCCTCGATTTACAAAATTACCTTTTTACCTTTAATTTATAAAATTACCATTTTACCCTCGATTTATAAAATTACCGTTTTACCCTCAATTTATAAAATTACCGTTTTACCCTAGATTTACAGAATTATCATTTTACCCTTTGTTTAAAAAATTACCAAAATACTCCTGGTTTGTGAAATTACTAAAATACCCTTGGTTTATAAAATTACCAAAATACCCCTAGTTTGTAAAATTACCAAAATACCCCTGATTTGTGAAAATTATTGAAATACCCTCGACCTGTAAAATTATTGCAATACCCTCGACTTGTAAAATTACCAAAGTACCATTGATTTACAGAATTATCATTTTACCCTCGATTTACAAAATTACCGAAATACCCTTGTAGGGTAGAAATGCCGAAATACTCCTGTAGGGTAGAATTACCGAAATACCCCTGTAGGGTAGAATTACCGAAATACCCCTGTAGGGTAGAATTACTGAAATACCCCTGTAGGGTAGAATTACCGAAATACCCCTGTAGGTATAATTACCGAGATACCTTGTGGGGTAAAATTACCATTTTGCCCTTAAGGTGTTAAATAACTGTTTTGCCCTTGTGGCCAAGTGACTAACTTGGACTGTGTGGTTGACGAATTTGATTGTGATTATATGTTGGTATATGAATGACTTGACTGTGATTGTTTGATTCAAATATGGGCATGACATTCTGCATACATGACATGTTGCATGGGTTGGGATTTTGAACGGAGGAAGATCTGATCTGTTAGGATCGTATGGTTGCTTGACGACTGTGGATCCACCGAAGGCTTAAGAGCCGTATATTCGTACTGATTTGATAAGGTCCCACGGGTCGCCCAAGACGACTGTGGACCGATCAATGGCTGAGTGCCGATCATATTTACCTGCGGTTGTGTGCCGACTATATTACCGTCGCTAATGGCTATGTGCCTAACATGATACAGCTACCGATGGCTTAAAGCCTTCTGATTATGGCTTTGTGTCAACCTACATATGGCTCTGTACCAACTCGATTATGGTCAGTGCCAAACGTATTTGCCTAAGGCTATGTGCCAATATATGGTTATTGACGACTCGTGTCGATCACATTTACCTAGTAATGTGTGTGCGGTTATGTTACTCTAGTTGATGGCTATGTGCCTAACATAATGCGATTATCGATGGCTTTGTGCCACGTATTCGTTAAGTGACTTTGCCACATTATTCGCTTTCGGTGGCTATGCCACAAATATCTATTCGGTGGCTCGCCACAATATCATGTTGGTTACTCTGTCACAATATCGATAACCGAGCAGCAATCTTTATCGTGGAGTGTAGGGTGGATGGGTTGAGCTATTCCCCACATGGAGTGTAGAGTGGTGCGGTGGAGTGTAGCGTTGGTTATAGGTCGGATTGGGTTGGGATTGCATTCACATTCGATTTTGATTCATTACATCGATTCTCGATCCCGATTCGTCACACGATTCGATTCGATTCGATTCTAGTTCTGGTAATGTTTCTTATTCTGTAATAGGTTAAAGCCCATTTGGTACTGTCTGTTATAGTGGGCTAAGCCCAATTGATACTAAAACTGTAAGTAGGGCTGATGCCAAACTTTTAATTCTTTTATATGACTGACTGTTCCTTTTATATAGTAGGGATTTCACATCGAGTTTTCGTAAACTCGCCTGCTTATTAACCTTTCGTAATTTCAACCTTAGACGGATCACCTTAGAGGATCACGATCCGCAATTGTTTTTAAATCAAGCTTCATAATCGCCAAGATTTTTACAAAGTTGTTATGAATGTTATTCAATGAGGTTTCTAACAAGTTTTAAAAAGGGTATAAGTTTTTAATTATTAAGAAGGGTTTTTAATGGAAACATGGTTTTCGAAAAACACTTTAATGTGACATGCCAGATTCGAACCAAACTTTCAGATCGGGTTTGGGGTGTTACATTTAGTAGTATCAGAGCCTGGGTTGCAACAACTCGGCTGTGGATTGGGTTTTCAAGGGTTGAATTTCAGAAAATTATTTTCAACCACGTGGTCAGTTTGAAGTATTCCTTTTAAAAAGTGTGGCACACCGAGTCTCCGGCGCCGAATCCGTAAGTCTTCTGAATACTTTTGTCTGTTTAGAAATTGAAATACTATGGATTCCTTAGATATTGGTTTGAATTTAAATTTGGTATTTATTTTATGTGGATGTGATGTTTGGATATAGAAATTGTATATGTGTGTGATAAATATGTGGCTGCTTCTGTGAATAAGTGTTGTATGTATGGGATGTTTCAAGTTCTAGTTGAAGTGTGATAGTGATAGTAGGATCAGAGTGCACAACGGTAGCGTAGTGGGGTAGATGTTACACGACTACCCTGTTAGATGGAAATTTCAGGGACGAAATTTCTTTAAGGGAGGTAGAGTTGTAACACCCTGAATTTGGGCCTAGAAGTTTTGGGCCTTGAGCATGGGAGCGGTTGAACGCAGCTTATAATATTCTGTTGTGCGTGAAAATTTCATTAATGAAAGCTTGTTTTAGTGGTTAAGTGTGCTGAGAAGTGTTGGAGAAGTCCGGGTTCAAACCTGGACTCTAACAAAAATTTTGGTTTAAGGTGAATCAGACCCTGGGTGTAGTAGGTAGGCCTTAAGAATATTGTTGGAAAAATTGTGACACAAAAAGCCTTGTGGCTTAGTGGCAAGTGGCGTGTGGAGCATTTAAGGGAGGCATGGGTTGAATCCCATGGCAAGCAAAAAGCATTTATTTTACTAACAGGGGGCGGCAAGAGTTGGTGTTGAATTTAAACTCTGATGATGGAGGGATCCCACATCGAGAAGCTAACATAAGAGTGGATGCGAAGCTGGCTTTAAATAGAGAAAACCATGAGGAGAGTAAAGGTACCCTTCTTGGCTGATCCCTTTCGCTTTGTGGCGTGCTCGGTTAGGTTGGGCGCCGGCTAAGAGTGCTCGGAGCGTGAATTAACTCCAGTCTTCAATCAGGTGTGTATCTCTCACTACTCTAGCTGTAGGATGGCTACTTTGGGCCGCGATGGGCTAAAAGGGGCTATGTGGGCCCAATGGGCCTACGGGCCCAATTGGATAAGTTATTTGATTGTGTAGTAAATATTGGACTAGGCTAGGTGAATCTTATATCTGTGGCTAGATTTGGGCTAAAAGGGCCACATGAGCGTGTGGGCCCATTTGGGTCGAGAAGGGCTTTAGGCCCATTCGTATTATTATCCCTGTTTAGAATACTTTAGTTTACCAAATTACTGAAATACCCCCAGTTGTAAAATTATCAAAGTACCCTCGATTTACAGAATTACCATTTTAACCTCGATTTATAGAATTACCATTTTACCCTCAATTTATAAAATTACCGTTTTACCCTCGATTTACAAAATTACCTTTTTACCCTTAATTTATAAAATTACCATTTTACCCTCGATTTATAGAATTACTGTTTTACCCTCGATTTACAAAATTACCTTTTTACCCTTAATTTATAAAATTACCATTTTACCCTCGATTTATAAAATTACCGTTTTACCCTCGATTTATAAAATTACCGTTTTACCCTCGATTTACAGAATTATCGTTTTACCCTTGGTTTAAAAAATTACCAAAATACTCCTGGTTTGTAAAATTACTAAAATACCCTTGGTTTATAAAATTACCAAAATACCCCTAGTTTATAAAATTACCAAAATACCCCTGATTTGTGAAAATTATTGAAATACCCTTGACCTGTGAAATTATTGAAATACCCTCGACTTGTAAAATTACCAAAGTACCATTGATTTACAGAATTATCATTTTATCCTCGATTTACAAAATTACCGAAATACCCTTGTAGGGTAGAAATGCCGAAATACCCCTATAGGGTAGAATTACCGAAATACCCCTGTAGGGTATAATTATCGAGATACCTTGCGGGGTAAAATTACCATTTTGCCCCTAAGGTGTTAAATGACTTTTGCCCTTGTGGCCAAGTGACTAACTTGACCGTGTGGTTGTTTTAATTTGATTGTGATTATATGTTGGTATATGAATGACTTGACTGTGATTATTTGATTCAAATATGGGCATGACATTCGCATACATGACATGTTGCATGGGTTGGGATTTTGTACGGAGGAAGATCTGATCTGTTAGGATCGCATGGTTGCTTGACGATGTGGATCCACCAAGGCTTAAGAGCCATATATTCGTCTTGATTTGATAAGGTCCCACGGTCGCCTAAGACGATCGTGGATGATCAATGGTGAGTGCCGATCATATTTACTGCGGTTGTGTGTCGACTATATTACCGTCATTGATGGCTATGTGCCTAACATGATCTGACTACCGATGGCTTAAAGCCTTCTGATTATGGCTTTGTGTCAACCTACATATGGCTTTGTACCAACCTGATTATGGCTGTGTGCCAAACGTATTTGCCTAAGGCCATGTGCCAAACTTATTTGCCTAAGGCTATGTGCCAATATATGGTTATTGACGACTCTGTGTCGATCACATTTACCTAGGGTTGTGTGCCGGTTATGTTACTCTAGTTGATGGCTATGTGCCTAACATAATGCAGTTATCGATGGCTTTGTGCCACGTATTCTGTTAAGTGGCTTTGCCACATTATCTGTTTCTAGTGGCTATGCCACAAATATCTATTCTGGTGGCTCTGCCACAATATCTGTATTTGGTTACTCTGTCACAATATCTGATAACTGAGCAGCAATGCTGCCACTGTGGAGTGTAGGGCTGGGTGGTTTGAGCTATTCCCCATATGGAGTGTAGGGCTGGTATGGGTGGAATGTAGCGTTTGGTTATAGGCTGGATTGGGTTGGGATTGCATTCACATTCTGATTTTGATTACATTACGATCTCGATTACGATCCCGATTCATCACCGATTCGATTTTGATTCTAGTTACGTAATGTTTCTTATTCGTAATGGGTTAAAGCCCATCCGCATCTTGTCATTATAGTGGGCTAAGCCCAATTGATCTTGAAATCGTAAGTAAATTTGAGGCCAAACTTTTAATTCTTTTATATGACTGACTGTTCCTTTTGTATAGTAGGGATTTCACACTGAGTTTTCGTAAACTCACCCCGTTTATTAACCTTTCAGGTAATTTCCAGCCTTAGACGGATCGGAGCTGCGAGGGGCTCGGAGGAAGTCACACACACTGTTTATTTTATAGTTTTGATTATTACTTTTAAATGTCTTATGTGGGTTTTAGTAAAGCCATTGTAATTTTCTGGATTTCAAATTTGAAATTTTACTTATTGTTCTTATAATTGCTAGTATTAGAACACGGTTTTCCAAAGCAACTACTATTGTTCAAAACATCACGTATCTGCAATTGTTTTTAAATTAAGCTTCCGCAACTGCCAAGATTTTTACAAAGTTGTTACGAATGTTATTCAGCTGAGGTTTCTAACAAGGTTTAAAAAGGGTATAAGTTTTTAATTATTAAGAAGGGTTTTTAATGGAAACATGGTTTTCGAAAAACACTTTAATGTGACATGCCAAATTCAAGCCAAACTTCCAGATCGGGTTTGGGGTGTTACACTCTTTTTTCTTTCTTTTATTTTCTTTTCTTTTTTTGTTTTAGCATCTCATTTCATGTTTATATGCCTTGTATGAGTTGTTGAGCCATCAATATGGCCATGAAATTAGTAATATGGGTAGCTTTTATTTGTTATTACATAGAAGAGGTAAAAAGGGAAACTGCAAGCAAAGAAAAGGGAAAACTTATAGATGGAAGAAGGGAGAAGAAATTTACCTCTTTTTTCTTATTTTGATTGGTAAGAACTTTTGGAAATAAAATATATGACTTAATTTTTTATAACATTGTAACTATATTTATAATAATGGGTATTTTGTATTAATCATATTTATTTTTCTAAGTAAAGAAATGTTAGTGTTGAGAATTATGTTATGTTAATAAATCTCGAATTAAGAGTGAGTAAGTAATATTAGTGTTATATCCATGAGAAATAATTAGATTGCAACCTTATGAAAAATACGATATGTGTATTTATAATGAGGTGTGATTTTGAATCTTTCTCCAAAGGAGTGGATTAGTAATGTAAGTATTCATGGACAATACAATAAGTAATGAGTGTCAATTTATGTATGGCATTATAAATACTACTTAAAATAGGAGTGTGATATATGTAATCTAAAGTAAATAAGACATTTTCCCTTGTAATATTGGTGAAAGAGTTAGGATACAATTGGCATGCCACTAGGGTTAATGAGCGCTTAGTGGATGAAGATAACATTAGTGAGAAGGCAACGAAACTTTCCTTATTGCATGGCACTTGTGTTCATAAAAATAGCCCTAAGTGACATGGTGTTCAGTTGGATGCACTTTAGTACAAATCAGTGTATTGGTGTTGGGTTGGAATTTGAGTGTCTTAAATGTATTTCATTAAGATTACCAAGGACAAACTACTTAAAATTTGATAATTGAAATGAATAAAAGTCAAGCAATGTGTTTATAATCATGTAAATGTTTCTTTTGATGTTGTGATGTTTATGTTCATCATAGTGACTTACTCAAGTGAATTGTGTTTTGATTGATAGATAGTTAGCAACTTCTATTTTTTCTTTATGGATATCATTTGATTTGAACATGGTAACCTTCATGTTTTAATTTCATTAGTTCTTACTAAGCTTTATAATTAAGATGCTATTGTTTTTGCGCATAAGTTAATTTGAAATTTATGGCTTAGCCCATTTCGTAGTTCACATCTCCACACCATTAACATTTTATGAGAGTGTGAAATATTTGCATTTATGTAATTGACTCATAGTGGCATGTATTAGAGAGTCCTTAATTTATGCATATATATTAGTTTCATACTATTTTTGGTCTTGTATTTGAGTGTTACATTCAACTTTCATTTTTGTAACATAGTTTGTTGGCTTAAGCCTTAAGTAGCTATGACCTTAATTTGGACAACATGCATGCATATTTACTCCTTTTGATGTAAAGAATGTTTCAAATATTTATTAAACTTGTTTAGAATGAACATATGAGACCATTATATGTTTTTTATATCATTTCAATGATTTTATGTTGTAATGTATGGTTGAACATGTGTTGGGGATGATTTTTATATGTATTTGAATTATTACTAAACATGTTATATGTATGCCATGATTGGATGGAATTTCTAGGAATTTTGAAGTCTTTTTAGGACGTCTAGTGGGTAATGTTGCGACCTTGCATTCCTCACTTTGTAACATCACTAACCAACATGTGGCGTCGTGATGTCACATGTTTCAATGACACGACTTCACTCCCTGTTTTAGCCCTATACATTGCCTTGTCCCATTACACTATTTTGACCAATTTTGGCTCTCGAGGGCTTTCTTTTACTTTGGACACATCCAATCACCCACAAAATGATTTTACATGATTTTAAATTGTTTCCAAAACCCTCAAATTGTTTTAATTAAATTTGTATTATTTTAAAAAAAATGTGTAAAGCTCAAAATTTTAAATAAATCTGAGATTTTCATTTTTTATATGCTCTAGTAGCTTCTTTTATTCGTATTGTTTGTCAGAATGGGTGAGGAGTGTTACAAATGCCAAATTTCATCATTAGTGCATTGTGATAGAAGGCATCCATGTGCCACAATACAAATCCATGAGTCAACATTGTAGATCATTTTAAGGGCAATTTGATCATTTCACTCAAAGCCCAAAATTTCCTTATAAATAGATACCTCTAGGTTATCATTTGCAAGGAGGAATGCCTGTATAGGTCTCCATTAAGGTTATATATTTTTTTTTCTTTTTAGATTTCCACCCCTACTTGTATATATATGAATTTCCTTTTATTTTGTTGTTTTTCTTTCCTTTTCAAGCTTGTAAGTAAATTTGAATATTGAAGCATTCAAGGAATTATACCTTGAATATACTATTGTAATTTAAGATTTAAAGACTCTATATGATTTAATAATCTCACTTACATATTTTATTTTTATGTTTTTGTGTTCACTTTTCAAAAAGTAATATGCTTTTACAAATAAAAATTTATTATATTTTTATAATAAAATAATATTGTTAATATATTAAAAAATCAATCCGCTACCTATTTTAGAATATTGTATCTCAATCAATGTGTTTTGTTTTATAAAATTTAAGTACAAACAATCTACAAATTTAGATTCTTAGCCTATGTTTGGATTGAAGGTGGAGAGAAAAAAAGGAAAAGAAAGCAATGGAAAGGATCACCTTTTCCCTTGTTTGGATAGAAAAAGATTGTGGAAACTAAAACTCCACCCTTAAAATCCAAATTTCATATGAAAATGCTTTAGAAAAAAAATTGCCAACTAAAAAGGTTCTTGGTCATAGAGGCTTCAATTTCTAATTAATGCTTGAGTGACCTCTATGCCATGAGCAAAATGAGTAAATTGAGCATTTGTTGCATCAATGTTGTGCGATAAAAACATATGGAGAACAATAGTAGAAATCACATGTTCAACTAAGCTTGGATGTAAAGCCCCGAATTTCGGGTCTAGAAGTATTAAGTTTTGAGCATGGGAACAGCTAGGAGGCTGCACATAAAAGTTTAGTTGTACAAGAAAGTAACACAAAAGTATGTCTGGCTTAGTGGTTGTATGCTCTGGAAGTGTCTGGGAAGTCATGGATTCAAGCCTTGACTTCCACAAAAATTTTGCTTTTTAAGGATAAAACCCCTATCTTTGGCTACTAGGGTTATAAGTTTATTTTGGTAAAAACATGACAAAATGGGCTTGTTGGTCTAGTGGATAGTGGTGTGTGGAGTGTGCTAGTGGTCTGAGGTTCGAATCCCTGCTTGTGCAAATGGAGATTATTTTTATTGTTGGCCATGAGAGGAAACTGTGTTTGACCGAAACACCAAGAGTTTGAATAAGTTTGAATTGGGGTTGTTGTGGCCAAATATTTGGGGGGATTTTTCAGTTGTCAAGGGATTTCGATAGGTGGGATACCAGCTGAGGATTTTGGGGAGAAAAAGAAGGAATTTGAGTGTAGAAAGGGTGTAATGCTGAATTTGGAATGGGGGATTACTCAAAATTTCGTTTTTTATTTTCTGCTTGGTCTTTCTCTTTGAAAAATTTCCTGGAAACATTTTCTCTCTTAGCCGAATGCTTCTTCCATTGTCCCTTTTCATTTCTTTCTTCTTCTCTTGTTGAATTTTCAAGTGTGTGTGTTAGTGAACCTTTGTCCTTTCAGTTTTGCCATTTAGTTTTCACGCCAGTCTCTTCTTCCTCTTTCTTTGCTGACTATTTGTTCAATACCTTTTACTGTATTGTGTTGTGGACAAGTTTTCCCCACATTACTCTTATTTGGCTTAACCTTTTCTGTTCTCTACCCCTCTCTTTCTTTTCTATATTGCCGAACCTTTTCTCTTCTTGGGGAATGGCTGTTTAAGTTCGATTGTAATCACTCAGTTGCAGAGATGACTGTTAGTTCTCTTATTGGTATAGTTGAAGCTTTTTAAACACCCAATTCCTCAACGTATTAGGTGTTGAGGGTCCATCTAATCGACTAAGGTAAGCATTTAAGAATTGAAGAGAGAGTAGTGATATTACTCGTTTTAGGTCTTAATTAGTATTTTACTCGGAATATTGGGTGCAAGTATTCTTGGGACTATGTTGGCAATGAAACAAAACTAGGTGTGTAAAACACTGCCTCTACTCATAAATCGGCAAAAGCCGAAATAGATGACCGACAACACTACACGAGCGTGTACTCACTCGTGCGGTAATCCAAACGTGTAAAACATGGGTGTTTGATTGTAGGGGCCACCATGAGCGTATTCATGGGCTTAGGCCGTTCTGGGCCACATGGGCCATGTGGGCCTCACGAGTTTCTAGGCCCCACACGAGTAAAACACACAGTCGTGTGGAGATTGTGGCCCAAGCTGTGTAGTTTACACGGCAAAGGCCATTTCTGGGCTAATTGGGCCACACAGGTGTGGGAGCTCACATGGGCCCGCATTAAGGGCCTTGGGCCTATTTTCACGGTTTGACTATTAAGGTTGCACGAGTCGTCCTAGACTACTGTGACCATCTGTTGGGTCGGCAAGCATACCTGAACCCTTATCAGACAAAATGATTTTTTTGCCCTTATGTGATAAAATGACAATTTTGCCCTTATGAGGTAAAATGACGGTTTTGCCCTTATAAGGTAAAATGACTGCTTACCCCTATGTGATGTATGTGTATATTTTAGCATGCTAATTGTAAACTATATTGAGTACATGTTTAATATTATGAAATGACATGACATGTTGCATGATGCATTGCATAGGGATGGGCTTATATATGATTGGAGGAAGTGTACTATACTGGCAGCTCTGTTGCAAATCACTGATGGCTCTAAGCCTATTTTACTGGCAGCTCTGCTGCAAATACTGTTTAGTGCCACAACCGGTGCTAATTCTGAAGTGTAGGGATGGGTGGGTTGATTATATCCCCACATGGAGTGTAAGGTTGGATGGATATGGAGTGTAGAGGCTGGATAGGTAGGATTTGCATATTGTTTACTATTACTACACTGATTACTATTACTACAATGGGCCAAGGCCCAAACACATGAATATTTCTGTATTAAAATGGGCTAAAGCCCAAACTGATGTTGTCACTGTTATTAAAAAAGCTTAGGCCCAAACTGTGTTTGTTTTCTAGATGTTTGCTTATATGGGATTACACACTAAGTTTTCATAAACTGACCCATCTGTTTTGACTGTATAGGTAATCTCCAATCTTAGGCGTATCGGTGCTGCGAGGGACTCAAAGGTGGCCACACAACTGCTTTCGCTTCTTTATTGGATTTTTAATTTATAAGTAGTTTTATTTGGGTATTTTTATGTAATAAGGCCTCTATAATTTTAATTTTAAATTTTGGGGTTTTATTTATTTTGATTTATATCTTCTAGTAGTAGGATACAGGTTTTCAAAAGATATGCATGATTTACCAAAATACCACAAATACGCAAAATCGTTTCAAAAGCTTCCGCGATAAACGAGATTTTGAAATTAATAACGTTTTAAAGTAAATACTTTTTATAGTGACGCAAAGTTTAAAATTATTTCCTAGATCACACAAAGAGGCTAAATAAACTTTGGGCTTTTCAAACGATATCATGCTTTACGAAAAACACTTCCATGTGACATCGCCAGATTCAGCCATAACGTCCAGGCCGGGTTTGGGGTGTTACATTCGAACACTGGTTGGATTGAATGGCTTGATGCCAACCTCAACTCTAGTGAATGGTTAATTAGATTGAAACTCCCCTGGTCCACTACATTCACCCATATATAATGGGAGATACGACTCACTAGAAATAACATAGTATTCAAGAATGAGCCAAGAATTAATTTCAAAGTGGACAACGCACTTGAAAAGCAGCAGTATTTTTTGTTGTAGCCGACAAGGAAGTTAATACTAATATACCTGATTGCATACCCATCCAATGGAGGAAACTGAAACCAAGTTGCATTAAAATTAACAGGGATGGTTATATTTTTTAAGAATCTCCCACTTGGACCACATATATATACTAATTCCTCTATAATTACATGTCATTATATAACCTTATGAACTCAAAACTTTACTATCATATCCAAAAGGTATTCCGAACAATCTCGTCTATTAATTATGTTAATATAAAACCAATGCGACTTTTGTTACATATATCGTAATTAAATCCATCCCTGATCATGTATATTAACACAACCAAATGACATAGATCAAGTATGGATGTGTAGCTTGGAAATTACATGCAATATGATCCAAACATATTTATTTTCAACTGGTCCTCCTTAAATCTTAGTGAGATCAAACCTTACCAAAATTAGAGTGTGAATAAACTAAATAAACTCTATTTATGAAGAAAATAAACTTAATATTTGTAAACTGAAATAACTGGAATTTTATTTATAATAGAAAAAGAATTTAAAATTAAAAACTCCTACTAAAACTCAATGAATGACATTACACCCATATGAGCAGTGTGCTCTTATAAAACCTTGGGTGTAGTTTCTTAGTAAGCGAGTCCGCAATCATGGACTTTGTCCCAATATGCTTTATAGGCACCTAACCACTTTAAGCTTTTACTTTAACAACCAAGAACTTAAAGTTTATGTACTTTGAATTTGATGTGCTCTTGCTATTATTGGAAAAAAAAGGACTACCAATTATTGTCACAAATTGCACTCTAGTGAAAAAATTTTGCATCAATATTCCATCAAAATCGAAGTCTATATACCTAATGATCTCTAACTTATCAGGCCTCCAATATGTGAGCATAAAATCTTTTATTCTCTAAAGATACCTCATAACCCTCTTGGTTGCTATCCAATGGTTTATACCAGGGTTGTTTAACTATTTTCCTAACATCCCAACAATGTACTCAATGTCCGGACGCATACATACTTGAGCATACATTAGACTCCCCACTCTTGAGACGTAGGGAATCTTATGCATTTCCTTAATCCCAAAATCATTCATGGGGTATTGGTTGATACTTCAATTATTATTAATAAGCAGTATGTCATTAACATATAAAACTAAATATAAACCCTAATCCCATTGAACTTGTGGTATATGCAATTATTGACCAAATTCATCTTTAAATAGAATAAGAACATCATTTGGTAAAATTTTTAATACTATAAATGAGAAGTCTGCTAAAGCCTATAGATGGAGTTCTTTAATTTGCAAATCATTAACTTTGCATCATCAGACATAAAGTTTTCTAGTTGCACCATATAAATGTATGATCAATGTTACTCTTTAGAAACCATTAACTTAACATTCATCTGATTCAACTTAAGGTCAAAATATTCCACTAAAGCCATTATAACCCTTTCTCTAGTGGACCTTCTTAATGGTATTCGTTTTTGAGAATGTTGAGTTTATTCTTTTGGAACAATCACCTCATCTTGAAAAGGGAGTTTTTCAACAGTGTCTTGTTAAAGTTTTGGATTCACTTCTTAATCAATGATAGGTATGAGAACCTGAACATTGTCAAAAGTGATACCAAGAATTAAGTTACAATCCAATTCCTCCTCAAAAGCATTGTCTCTAACCTTATTTCTCCCTCCAAACTCAACACTCTAAAACAATATTGCAGTTCCTGTCTAAAAAATATTCCTATTTGTGGGATCATAAAACTCATAGGCCCTAGATCGCTCAGAATAATCAATAAAGTAGTTGTTCACAATTTTAGAGTTAAATTTCTTTTCATGTGGCCTATAAGGGCTTGCCTCAGCTGAATATCCCCAAATGTGAAAGTGCTTTAGACTAGGCTTTTGACCTATCCAAAGCTCATAAGGTGTTTTTGCAGTTGCTTTAATGGGTCCTTTATTCAGAATGTAAACTGCTGTTTTTAGAGGCACTCGCCAAATGAGTACTTTTAGACTTATCATGTTTCAACCTTTTTTCCTCTTACACACAATGAGAAATAAGCTTACTTAGAGTCCATTTCTCCTTTTGACAGTTGTAACTCATTTTAAATTGGTTAAACTGTGCAGGAAGTGATACCAAAACCATTAGAATAAGCAATTCATTAGAAAACTCAATCTTAAGTGCCTTAAGTTTTGAAGCAACATGGAACATCTCCATAATGTACTCCCTCACGTTTCCTTGACCCTTATACTTTACCGACATAAAAGAAGTCAGAAGTGATGTCATCTCAACCTTATCATTTTTGGCAAAACATTTCTCAATTTTTTCAAGGAAACCCTTGGCTTGAGTAATCTTTTCAGATTTTGTGCCCCTAAAGGCTTTTAGAATGTTGTGCTCATGATCATTAACTCATGCGGTTTGAACGATCACACCTTTCAAAATCTCTTTTATCATCAGGGGTGTTTAATGCAGTGAGATGTGCATATTGTTCTTCCCTTAGTGCAAGCTATATGTCCATACAACCAAGCACCGTAAGTAAGTGTATTTTCCATTTCTTGAAATTAATCCCAGTAAGCATGGGTATAGAATTTATATTAACATATATTGTGGCAGCATAAGATGAACTAGCTAAATATAGAACAAAATAGATAAAAACAAGCTCACATGAATCTTCATAAGTAAACAATAAATTCAAAATAATGGCTAATCTCATCTCAAGATACCAAACACAACATTAATATCAAATCTTTTGACAGTCATATTAACAGTAAGTGATACTCTTGTTGTAGTAATCAAACATTAACAATAAATCATGACAAATATTGAATCAATCTTTGAACTAACTTATTGCTAAAATAAAGTACTTTATAATTGTCACCAATTTATCACATCAGGTGTCGTTGAAATTCTACGAAATATTAACTCACCTTTGGGCTAATTAATAAACACATGAATTACAAAACATATGATTGTCTTGATATTTTAAATAAACTAATCTACGCAAAAGAGGTCACTTTGGTGGCATTTTGTTTCAACTAATCTATTTAAAATATTAGACATCCTTAATTAAAACCTAAAGCCAAAATATGAATCTATTTGTTTCAAAATATTTCTTTTAATTTCATCTTTCAATAAAATTAAAAGATAATAGTATATAGATTTATATATGTAACACCCCTAACTTGTATCCGTTGTCGAAATAGGGTTATGAGGCATTACCGAGAACCACACACGAATCACATACATTTATACAATCATAACCAAAATCTATTCATATCAATCATGTGTCTCTTGTAAGGTCATAAAAAACCTTAAAACATACTTAGAAGGGGTTCGGGACTAAACCGATAACATTCACAAAATTTGGAAAACATAGTAAATTTTAAAAGATATAAGGGTCACACACCCGTGTGAACAGGTTGTGTGCCTCACACGGCTACTAGACACGCTAGTGTCACATGCCATGTGAAAACAGGGCATACATACTGACTTGCACCATACAGTCGAGAACACGTCCGTGTGCCATGACCGTGGAAAAATTAGGGAGGTTACTGACTTGGGTCACACGGCTGACCACACGCCTATGTGCTAGCCCATGTGCCACACACGACCGATAGACACGCTTGTGTTTCTAGGCCGTGTCAAAACTATAAGGTATACTGACTCTAAATAGTAGGGTACCCCAGGGGACAAACGGCCATGTACCAAGGCCATGTGTTACACACGGTCGAGCCACACGTCCATGTGCTCAGCCGTGTGGAGTGAAAATAGACTTGGTTTAAGTCACATTTCTCGCCCTCCTCAAGCATACCTAAACCACATCAAATTGCATCATTTCTAAACATATATATATGCAGACAAAACATGTTAATTCACCACATATTATACCATCTAATATCAACCATTTCAATTACTCAATTCCACAACCAAAACATACCATTTCACTATGCCAAAAACATCAAACATACATAACTACTAAATGTATTTATCCATCAACTTATTACCTATTTTATAATTCAACATATATCATATGGTCATCTCAAATCAAACCACAATATGCTAGCTTTCAATCATAAGCACGTCAATTAACAGCTAATCAAACTAACCAGCACATAATCACACCAAATAAACCAACATATAAGGCATTATATACATCATATATTTAACTTATCAAACACATAACTTAAGCCAAATTAAATGGCCAAATTCACATCAACATTTACAAGCCAAATCACATGGCTAAAACCACAACTCAAAATGTATCAAGATGACACTAGCCTATACATGCCATATACCATATATACAAAGCTTCAAAAATACCAACAAGTAGTCGATAGTGTGATAATCATTCCCAATGATCCCCAATGTCTAAGCTAGCTTCAATGATCTATAAAATAATGAAAAACACAAACAAAGTAAGCTTTCTAAAGCTGAGTAAGTCATATACAAATAAACTTAACACATAAGATAAATATAAGAAAATTTTTTCATGGAATCCATAGCAAATCACATACACAAGTTTCCTAATTCACATCTAACTCACTTGTTCTTAATGCACTTGCATTTAACCACCATTCATTCTTATGAAATTCACATGTCATTATTTATACACATACTCACCTTTCATTCTTGAATAACATATACATTTCATGCATACTTGAATCGGATACTCATTCACATTCTCATTCCATTCTCGATATTGCCCGTTGAACCGTTCGAAATGGATAAGGATACTCGGATAGCTTGTAATCTAGTACAATGCCATATCCTAGATATGGTCTTACATGTTATCAAATATCAATGCCACTGTCCCAAACAGGGTCTTAAACGAAATCATATACGATGCCAATGTCCCAGACATGGTCTTTTACGATATCACATCTCAGTATCCTAATGTCATGACACTTGTATCCTATACTATTCCTATGGTTCGTACGGGACTTTCGGGTATCGTAACTTCATCAATTCTTGCTCGTAATTGTTCACTCAACATTTATAACATTCAATTATAAATATACATATATAATTCAGTTTAAATACATTCATTTGCATATGAACTTACCTTGAATGGACCAGAATGACTAATGGACAACTTTTGATTTACCCCGATCCAAATCTGATTTCCTCTTTTCTTGATCTAAATTAATACAAATTTGACTTGTTTAATCATATATTCATTCAAATTCATCCATAAACACATAAATGGGAAAATTACACTTTTGCCCAAACATTTCACTTTTTTTACAATTTAGTCCCTATTTCACAAAACACAAAATATTCAGAATTTCATCACACCCAAGCATAGCCGAATTTTACTAAGGTCCCTAGCAGCCCAATTCTTTCATTTATTTCATGTTCTGAACCTTAGATTTTCAAATTTTACAATTTAATCCTTAATACACATTTTTACCAAAAATCACTTAATTAAACATGATAATCTATCAACATATATTTATTTTTCATCATCAGACAACAAAAACCACAAGCTATCATCAATGGAAAATCATGAGTACATCAACAAATTCAAAAATTCAAACATGGGCTAGCTAGTATTCGAAACAACGTTATCAAAAACGTAGAAATTATCAAAAATCGAGCAAAAATCACATACCAATTTGCTAATGCAATTGTCGAACCCTAAAACTCAACAATGGCTTCTTCTTCCTTTGAATTTCGATGAGAAAGATGATAATTCCCACTAATTTTTATCATTTGTTTTATTTAATTAGCCATTAGTATATAAATTACTACAATTGCCCTTAATTTAACATTACACACTTAATGGATGATTATATTTATCCATCCTATTAACTAAAGGTCAAATAACCACATAAGGACTTACACATTTAAATTTCTTAACAAATAAGGCACTTTAACAAGTAGAATGCAACTTTTGCATTTTACGCGATTAAATCCTTTTATAAAATCGAGCACACAAACGATAAAATTTTCACATGAAATTTTCACACATATCATATATTATGTTGTAAACACAGAAAATAATATTAAATATTTTTTGACTCAGATTTGTGGTCCCGAAACCACTATTCCGACTAGGGTCTAAATCGAGCTGTTACAACTCTCCCCCCTTAGGGATTTTTGTCTCCAAAAACTTTACCAGCGAATAGGTTTAGGTAATATTCTCTCATAGCATCCTTGGGCTCCCACGTAGCTTCTTCAATCTCGTGTCGATGCCATAAAACTTTCACTAAAGAGATTTTCTTATTTCTCAATTCTTTAACCTCGTGATCTAAAATCTAGATCGGTTCCTCTTCATATGTCATATCAGACTTAATTTCAATCTCCAACGGAGAGATCACATGAGAAGGATCAGATCGATAACGTCGAAGCATGGATACATGAAATACATTATGAATCTTTTCTAGCTCAGATGGCAACAACAGTCTGTAAACAACCGGCCCGATACGCTCAATAATCTCATACAGCCCAATAAATCTCGGACTCAATTTGCCTTTACGACCGAATCGGAGTATTTTCTTCCATGGTGAGACTTTCAAAAACACTTTGTCTCCAATTTGAAACTCAATATCTTTCCGTTTCAAGTCTGCATATGATTTATGATGATCTGACGTTGCTTTTAGACTGTCGCGAATCACTTTCAATTTCTATTCAATTTCTTTGACCAAATCAACACCGTGTATCTTATTCTCACTAAGCTCAGTCCAATACAAAGGTGTTCGGCATTTGCGACCGTACAAAGCTTCATAAGGTGCTATTTTTATACTTGATTGAAAGCTATTATTACACACAAATTCAATCAATGAAAAATATCGTTCCCACGTACCTTCAAACTCAAGAATGCAACATCTCAACATATCTTCGAGTATCTGAATAATCCGCTCGGATTGACCATCTATTTGCGGATGAAAAGTAGTACTTAAATGTAGCTTCGTACCTAATTCATCTTGCAGCTTCTTCCAAAACTGTGATGTAAATCTCGGATCTCTATCTGAAACAATAGAAATAGGTACTCGATGGAATCTAACAACCTCAGAGATATACAACTCAACAAGCTTATCGAGCGAATAATCCGTGTGTATCAGAATGAAATTGGCAGATTTAGTCGGTCTATCAACCACTACCCAGACCACATCTTTTTTACTCGGTGCTAGAGGCAAACCCGAAACAAAATCTATCATAATTCTGTCTCATTTCCACTTGGGAATCATAATCGGCTGTAGTAACCCAGAAGGTACTTGATACTCAGCTTTGACTTGCTAATAGATTAAACACTTCAAAACAAATTTAGAGATATCGTGCTTCATACCAGGCCACCAATAAAATTGTTTCAGATCGTTATACATTTTCGTACTTTCTGGGTGAACTAATAACTGACTACTGTAAGCTTCATTTAAAATCATTTAAATTAACTCTGAATTTCTTGGAACACAAATTCGGTCTCTGAACCTCAAACAACCTTCAGCATCAATTGGAAAGTCTGAATCAGTAATCAAATCACATTGAGCCCATTTTGCTAACAATTCATTATCAACTTTCTGAGCTTCAAAAATCTATTGCATAAGTAACGGTCTCGCTTTCAACTTTGCTACAATCGAGCCGTCACCAGATAAAGGCAAATGTGTATTCATCGCACAAAAAGTGAACAAAGATTTTTGACTTAAAGCATCAACAACAACATTGGCCTTTCCCAGATGGTAGTCAATCACTAGCTCGTAATCTTTTAACAACTCTAACCATCTTAACTGTCGTAGATTCAGATCTTTCTGAGTCATTAAATATTTTAAGCTTTTGTGATCAGAATAAACATGACATTTCTCACTGAACAGATAGTGACACCAAATCTTCAACGCAAACACGATAGCTGCTAATTCTAAATCGTGCGTCAGGTAATTCTTTTCATGTGGCTTTAATTATCTCGACGCATAAGCTATGACTTTTCCTTCCTATATTAAAACATAGCCCAGACCATTCAACGATGCATCACTATAAATTACGAATTCTATACCTGACTCTGGTTGAACTAGCACCAGAGCTTTGGTCAACAAAACTTTCAACTGATGAAAACTTTTCTGGCACTTTTCTGTCCACTCGAGTTTAACATCTTTCTGAAGTAGTCTTGCCGTCGGGGTTGTAATCATAGAGAAACCCTTTTACGAATAGTCTGTAATAACCAACGAGTCTTAGAAAACTTCAGACTTCAGATACATTTCTCGGAGGCTTCCAGTCTAGTATAGCCGAAATCTTGCTCAGATCAATCCGAATACTTGATGCTGATATGATATGTCCCAGAAAACTGACTTCTCATAACCAAAAGTCACATTTATTGAACTTCGCATATAACTGCTTATCACGCAAAGTTTGTAGTACTACTCTCAGATGTTCAGCATGCTCGGATTCATCATAGGAATAGATTAAAATGTAATCTATAAACACAACTACAAATTGATCCAAATATGGTCTGAAGACTCAATTCATTAGATCCATAAAAGTAGCAGGTGCATTTGTTAGTCCGAAAGGCATAACCAAAAACTCATAATGTCCATACCTCGTTCGGAAAGCAGTTTTTGGCACATCAGAGTTACTCGCAGCTAATAGTAACCTGATCTCAAATCAATCTTTGAAAACACTGTAGCCCCTTTCAACTGATTGAACGAATAGTCTATACGGGCAGAGGATATTTATTCTTTATAGTCACTTTATAAAGTTGTCGATAGTCGATGCACATTCTCATAGTTCTATCTTTCTTTTTCACAAAAAAAATCGGTGCACCCTAGGGAGAAAAACTCAGTCGTGCGAAACCTCTATATGTCAATTCTTACAACTGAGCTTTCAATTCTTTTAATTCAATCGGTGCCATTCTATACGGAGCTATCGATATCGGAGTCGTCCCTGGTATTAACTCAATACCAAACTCTACCTCTAAGATCGGTGGAAAACCTGGTAATTCTTCAGGAAATACATCCAAATACTTACACACAACTGGTACTGATTCAATATTCTTTTCGGTCACTTTAGAATCGAGCACATAGGCAAGGTAAGCTTCACAACCCTTTTTTACATATTTCTGAGCTAACATCGAAGATATCACTGCCGGTAAACCATTCAGATCATTAGACTCAATCCAAATAATCTCATCATTCTGGCATCACAAATCAATAGTCTTCCGTTTACAATTCACAACTGTGTCATGTAACGTTAGCCAATCCATACCCAAAATTATATCAAACTCGTCGAATGGCAACAACATCAATTCGGTCAAAAAACATGAATCTCAAATCATAAATGGACAATTCTTACATACTTTATCAATCAAAACACACTGGCCTAAGGGGTTCGATACTCTAATCATAAATTCAGTAGACTCTATAAGTAAAGTCTTACTGGATACTAAAGTTTTACATACATAAGAATGAGTCAATCCAGGATCAATCAATGCAACAACACTAGTATCATAGAGAATGAAAGTACTGGTAATAACATCTGGGGACGAAGCCTCTTTGCGAGCACGAATAGCATAAGCTTTGGTAAGTGCACGAGCCTCAGATCTAACAGCTGTGTCTTTAGTTCCCCTCTGGCTGCCACTCATATTACCCGTGTTTCTAGGTGATGTACCTTGAGCTGACATATTACTCGGTCTCATATTCTACACTATGTTTTGCTCAGCTAACTCAGGGCATTCACGAATGAAGTGATCCATCAATCCACATTTAAAACAAACCTGATCATTCAATCTACAATTGTCGGGATGTCGTTTACTACAATGTTTGCATTCAAGTTGATTTGATCTGACGTTGCCAACCCTAGCTATAGAGGTAGCTTTCGAACTCACAGGTGGTCTGTCTCGATTACGTCTAAAATAACCAGCAGTAGCCTTTGAACGGCTAAAGTCATCTCGAAACTTCCTGGATGCCGAATGGAATGACTTACTCGATGATCTTTTTCATGAATCTCTAGCTCAAAGTCAACTTTTATTTTCTCTTTCCCAAATTCTTCAGCTTTGCATGCTCGCTCGACGAGTATCACGAACTCTTTTATTTCCAGAATCTCGACTAATAGCTTGATGTCTTCATTCAAACCGTCTTCAAATCTTTTATACATTATAGCTTTAGTTGAAACACATTCTCTTACATATTGACTCAATCTCAAAAATTCTCGTTCGTATTCCGTAACAGAAATATGGGCACTCTTTACGTTTCTGATCTAGGAATCTCTGACTGATGTACTTCTTTCTAAACTCAGTCTAAAAGAACTCCCAAGTGACTCGTTCTTTCGAAACCATAGATATCAATGTTTTCCACCAATGATACGCCGTATCTCTCAGAAATGAAACAACACACTTAAAACATTCATCAAGAATACATGACATTTCATCAAACACTCGTATTGTATTTTCAAGCCAGAACTCAGCTCTCTCAGCATCATTATCAGTAGTGGCACGAAACTCTTCAGCCCCATATTTTCTAATTTTATCAACCGGTGGCTTACTCAATTGTATCGGATTTACTGCTTGTGGCATGACAGGGACTTGTAGAGGATTAGACAGGGGTGAAGGTTGTGGAATAGCCAGATTAGTTCTAATATACTGAGTGAACCACTCATTCATCATTTGGAAGAAGGTTTGCTTAGCCTCTCCCTCGTGGCTACTCGTAATCGGCCTAGTATTAGTCGGCGCTGCCCCTTCAGCAGGAGCGGGCGCATTACTTTCCACATCATCAGCTACGGCTCGATCAGGATCCATTTACTAAATGATAAACACATTTTAACTGTCAAGAATCATTACACTATCGCATTTTATATATATGGCATGTATAGCTAGACTCTTACACGCTACATTAGTCCTAGAATCGACTAAACCGTAGCTCTGATACCAATTAAATATAACACACCTAACCCGTATCCGTCGCCAGAATAGGATTATGAGGCATTACTGAAAATCACACACGATTCGCATACATTCATACAATCATAATCAAAATCTATTTATATCAATCATATTGTCCCTTGTAAAGTCATACAAAACCTTAAAACATGCTTAGAAGGGGTTCGGGACTAAACCAGTAACATTTACAAACTTTGAAAAACATAGAAAATTTTAAAAAATATAAGGGTTACATGCCCGTGTAAACAGGTCGTGTGCCTCACACGGCTACCAGACACGCCAGTGTCATAGACCGTGTGAAAACAGGACATACATACTAACTTGCACCCTTTGGTCGAGAACACGCCCATGTGCCATGGCCGTGGAAAAATTAGGGAGGTTACTGAGTTGGGTCACACAGCCGACCACACGCCCATATGTCAGTCTATGTGCAACACACGACCGATAGACACGCTTATGTGTCTAGGCCGTGTCAAACCTGTAGGGTATACTGACTTTAAATAGTAAGGTACCCGAGGGGACACACGGTCGTGTACCAAGGCCATGTGTCACACACGGTCAAGCCACACGCCCATGTGCTCAGCCGTGTGGAGTGAAAATAGACTTGGTTGAAGTCACATTTCTCGCCCTCCTCAAGCATACCTAAACCACATCAAATTGCATCATTTCTAAACATATATATATGCAGACAAAACATGTTAATTCACCACATATTATACCATCTAATATCAACCATTTCAATTACTCAACTCCACAACCAAAACATACCATTTCACTATGCCAAAAACATCAAACATACATAACTACTAAATGTATTTATCCATCAACTTATTACCTATTTTATAATTCAACATATATCATATGGTCATCTCAAATCAAACCACAATATGCTAGCTTTCAAGCATAAGCACGTCAATTAACAGCTAATCAAACTAACCAGCACATAATCACACTAAATAAACCAACATATAAGGCATTATATACATCATATATTTAACTTATCAAACACATAACTTAAGCCAAATTAAATGGCCAAATTCACATCAACATTTACAAGCCAAATCACATGGCTAAAACCACAACTCAAAATGTATCAAGATGACACTAGCCTATACATGCCATATACCATATATACAAAGCTTCAAAAATACCAACAAGTAGTCGATAGTGTGATAATCATTCCCAATGATCCCCAATGTCCGAGCTAGCTTCAATGATCTATAAAATAATGAAAAACACAAACAAAGTAAGCTTTCTAAAGCTGAGTAAGTCATATACAAATAAACTTAACACATAAGATAAATATAAGAAATTTTTTTCATGGAATCCATAGCAAATCACATACACAAGTTTCCTAATTCACATCTAACTCACTTGTTCTTAATGTACTTGCATTTAACCACCATTCATTCTTATGAAATTCACATGTCATTATTTATACACATACTCACCTTTCATTCCTGAATAACATATACATTTCATGCGTACCTGAATCGGATACTCATTCACATTCTCATTCCATTCTCGATATTGCCCGTTGAACCGTTCAAAATTGATAAGGATACTCAGATAGCTCGTAAACTAGTACAATGCCATATCCTAGATATGGTCTTACATGTTATCAAATATCAATGCCACTGTCCCAAACAGGGTCTTAAACGAAATCATATACGATGCCAATGTCCCAGACATGGTCTTTCATGATATCACATCTCAGAATCCTAATGTCATGACACTCATATCCTATACTATTCCTATGGTTTGTATGGGACTTTCAGATATCGTAACTTCATCAATTATTGCTCGTAATTGTTCATTCAACATTTATAACATTTCAATGATAAATATACACATATAATTCAGTTTAAATACATTCATTTGCATATGAACTTACCTCGTACGGAGACGAATGGATAGGAACGATTAATCGACAACTTTTGATTTATCCTGATCCAAATCCGATTTCCTCTTTTCTTAATCTAAATTAATACAAATTTGACTTGTTTAATCATATATTCATTCAAATTCATCCATAAACACATAAATTGACAAATTACACTTTTGCCCCAAACATTTACATTTTTCACAATTTAGTCCCTATTTCACAAAACACAAAATATTCAAAATTTCATCACACCCAAGCATAGCCGAATTTTACTAAGGTCCCTAGCAGCCCAATTCTTTCATTTGTTTCATGTTTTGACCCTTAAATTTTCAAATTTCACAATTTAATCCTTAATACACATTTTTACCAAAAATCTATCAACATATATTTATTTTTCATCATCAAACAACAAAAACCACAAGCTATCATCAATGGCAAATCATGAATACGTCAAAAAATTCAAAAATTCAAATATGGGCTAGCTAGTATTCGAAACAACGACCTCAAAAATGTAGAAATTATTAAAAACCAAGCAAAAATCACATACCAATTTGCTAATGCAATTGCCAAACGCTAAAACTCAACAATGGCTTCTTCTTCCTTTGAATTTCGGTGAGAAAGATGATAATTCCCACTAATTTTTATCACTTGTTTTATTTAATTAGTCATTAATATATAAATTACTATAATAACCCTTAATTTAACATTATAACACACTTAATGGATGACTATATTTGTCCATCCTATTACCTAAAGGTCAAATAACCACATAAGGACTTACATTTAAATTTCTTAACAAATAAGACACTTTAACAAGTAAAATACAACTTTTGCATTTTACGCGATTAAGTCCTTTTATAAAATCGAGCAAACAAACGATAGAATTTTCACACGAAATTTTCACACATATCACATATCATGTTGTAAACACAGAAAATAATATTAAATATTTTTTTGACTCGAATTTGTGACCCCGAAACCACTGTTCCGACTAGGGTCTAAACCGAGCTGTTACAATATATGTATATGTATTTATCCCAGAACAACATACAATGATATTGGTAAATATAATAAAAGGTTGAATAAATCAAAAAATAACCTCACATAAGGCTTTAAATTTAAACTTAAATAATTTCAATAAAGGTAAACCCCGTCTTAAGATATTGGACACTCCATTAATATTTCATCTTTGGATAAAATATTAAATTGTAAGTGATATCTTGGTGTAATAATCAAACACTAACAATAAGAACATGTTGAACAATAAGTCTTCCTTTGAGTCGATTTATTGCTCAAATGTAACACCGAATAATCGTCACATGTTTATTACCATAGTTGCAAATGCAATTTTGCTAAATATTAACCTTTCTTTGAGCCAGTCTATATCAACGTAGCTTATGTTACATGTACACAACCTTTTATATTTTAAAACAAAATAATTTCAATATTAGAGGTCATTTTGGAACTTATTATTTCAATTAATTTATTTTAATATATATAAATATATAAATATTCAAATTTAAAATTTACCTAATAGTCAAATGTCAAAACTAAATTTTATAATTACATTATAGTTTCCAAATAACCCAAAATAAGGTTGTCTTAATGCTATCATCGAATCGAAAACCTTAATTTTTTACTAATTTAATTAAATAATAATGATGAATTAGTCATAGAATAAAAATAATTCATTTTACCGACTAGACAATTCCATCATTACAATGCCATTACTGATGTTTAAAAAAAGCATAATTCGTTTAGATTTGCATTAAAGCATTCGACATCAAAATTCTCAGAAAAGAAAAACATGGAATATGCAAATAAACAAACAGCAATAGAGCATGCTCCAAAGGAAAAACAGATCTAGAATTGGCAATCAAAAGTCAATGGAACAAAGAAACCAAAGAAAAATTCCTGTAAAACCTCAAATTCCCAAAATATAAAAATATGTTTGTTATGAATTACTCACTTATTATATGCAAATCATAAAAAAAAAAAGAAAAAAAAAGGTAAGAAATTAAGTCACCAAATAAGGTAGATCACTTAAAACAATACTTAAAATATATCAAAATCTATAAACCCCTATATATATGTCTGCGATATCTTAAAGAAATAATAGACTGATATTATATATGCATATATCTTGGCAGCATGCATTTATCCAATTATCGATTGAATCACCTTCAAAGCCATACCATTACAAAACACATACACTGAATGTGTTCCAAAACAATATATATATATATATATATATTAATGAAATAAAAAACCGTAAAAAAACAAATATATTCAATTTCTTTATTTAAAATATCTTAATTTTAATAGAACAAAAACTCATGTGTTTAATCGATAACCCTATAAACAAAAAATTGCTTCCTATAGTATGAAAAAAAATCAAGAGTGGAAATCAATATATGAATTCGATTGTAAATTGCTTCAAACATTATCTAACACTCCTTACCCAGCTTGGTTGTCGGACTCGAGTAAAAAGATGTTACAGTAACAATTAATAATCGATAACTACTTTATTAAACAATACTTAATTATTGATAATTGAAATACTATAATAATCAAACATATTAAAATTTAAACACTATAAGTACTTAATTGTAAAATCCAAGCATATAATATGATATATTTACAAAACCTCCAAAGTTTTAACATAATGAAAATTTGTAGTTGATATCGATTCTAAATCGATACCTTTTTAAGAATCAACTTTTTGAAAATCAATACCAAATTTGAATATTGTTTTCTTTACAAAATAAGGGTATCGATAATTATTTTAGGGTATCGATATTTTATGAAAATGTATCGATACTCAAATAAAAATTGATACCATTTTGACATTCTGTTTATTTTAAAATTGTTCATATGGTTAAGTACCGATACCAAATGCCTATGTTCAAAATAGTAAAATCTCATCTTTAAAAGCTCATGGCATACCAAATTTTCCTATCACACAAAAGACATTATTGTTACCTATTCAAACACATAAAAATCTAACCAATGTGCCTTCATTGACACCACAATTCAATATCTCAATCAAAATCACATTTCATGACAATTTAGATTTCAATCGAAGTTCAAAAATACTTATAATATCTCATGCCCAATCTACCATTACTATTCAATTCATCCAAGTCTAGTTCTATCATATTTTAGCCATTCACAATTAGCATTAAACAAAATAACCAAAACTCATAAGGACTTTTACATACCAAATCCAAGCCACATATATATATACATATGATCAAAAATCTAATTAGGATATCATCATTCAAATATAAGAAAAACCATAAATGACAAGTAACCATAACATTTATAATCACATATTACATGCCATATAACCCAAATATAAACATTCAAGAACTACCAAAAGGTATCTAGATAATGTGATTTCTTCGAGTTGATCTGATCGCCCAATTTCCACAAAATGTAATTTATAAGAAAACAAAAGAAATAATACGAGTAAGCTTTACTAGAGCCTAGTAAGTTCAACGGTTAAAAATAAAAAACTTATTGTATAAACTTATATAATTCACACATTATCATTTTATAAACTGATCCTGTTAATCACAACCATTCATCAGGTGAGTCTTACTAGCAATACACTTAATGAATAATCTATTTAATAATATTAGGCAATTCAATATCATCTCAAGTTAATCATACAAGAATTGATATAATCATTTAAAATTTTCCCCGATGAACGATATAACGATCCAGATACATGGTTAACCATCCAAAGTGCACCAGAACGCTCAAATGAGCTTAACCAACCAAGAACACACCTTGGCACCAAGTGCCTAGCCCGTAATGTTAAATATAACTCCTATTTTCAGTCAAATTTGAAAAATAATCTTTAAGTTAAACTCTGTTTACTTGTTTCAATCAAACACTGATTAGTTTAGATTATTTTATTATTATTTGATCTATGAATTTAGCCTATAAATAGGCTCTTTTACACCCTTAGAAAATATACCCATTAGAGATTAGAACTCATAACACATTTAGAGAATTTTGTGTTTACGTTTTGTGGGTTCTTTGTTTTCAGGTTTTCGGGGTTTAGTTTTTATCTCCATCTTTTCTACCTTCGTTCTTTTGCCATTATAGTAAAATTATCTTTGCCCTTGGTTTTTTATCCTCTTTGGAGGGGTTTTTCCACATTAAATTTTTATGTTCAATTTCTCAATTTATTCTGCTATTTTCTTGTTCGTTACTTAATCGGGTCGAAATCCTAACAGGTGGTATCAGAGCTAGTTCAATTTTCATAGATTAGCCCGTTCAGAGATGGCAGCAACAAGATTTGAAATTGAGAAGTTCGATGGTGAGACAAATTTCAATCTGTGGCAAGTTCGGATGATGGCAATTCTAGTTCAATCCGGTTTGAAAAAGGTTGTTATTGGGAAAAAACCTGAGAATCTAAATAAAACAGAATGGGAAAAGCTTGATGAAAAGGCTTTGTCTACAATCCAGTTGTGCCTCGCGAATACAGTATTGCAGGAGGTATTGATGGAGAAAACCTCATCCGTCTTGTGGAAAAGGTTAGAAACTCTTTATGCGACTAAGTCTCTGGCTAATCGTTTAGTGTTGAAACAATGTCTATTTACGTTTCGCATGAACGAAGGTGAGCTTCTTAGAGATCACATCAGTTAATTTATTTCTCTTTTAAATGATTTAAAGAATGTTGAGATTCATATTGACGATGAAGATCAGACTATGCTATTATTGTGCTCTTTACCCCCTTCATACAAGTCTTTCAGGGAGACCCTGATTTATGGCAGAGACAAACTCTCATTCGAAGATGTGAAGGGTCATTTGTTGAGTAGAGACAAACTCGAAAATGAGCTTCATTTGGATAGTAAGGCAGATAGGCAAGCTTTTGTTTTGGTAGATTCAAAGAAACGAGATAAAAGGTGTCGCTATTGTAAAAAGTTAAGTTACATCAAAGCAGATTGTTATAAACTGCGGAATAAAAAAGCTGCTGAGAGTAACAAGGAAGATGCAGCTGGTGCTAATTTGGCTGATGAAAATGGTGATGATTTCTTGTTAGTTTCAACAAGCGATAACACCAAGCTCGCGTCTGAGTGGATCCTAGATTTAGGATGTTCTTTCCACATGTGTCCCAATAGAGAATGGTTCTCCACATACAGTTCGATTGAAGGTAGAGTTGTGTGCATGGGAAACGATTCATCTAGTAAGGTAATTGGAATTGGTACTATTAAAATTAAGATGCACGATGGGACAATTAGGACACTCTCAGATGTCAAGTATGTACCTGATTTACGAAAGAATCTCATCTCCTTAAGTATTTTAGACTTGAAAAGATGCAAAATCAACATCGAGTCGAGCAGCATTAAAGTATCTTCTGGAGCTCTCGTTTTGTTAAAAGGTAAAAGAACCGACAGTCTTTATATTCTGGAAGGTTATACAGTGACTTGTGAAATCGGACGTCCCTTTTCCGTTACGGAGTTGAAGTCAACTTGTTTGGAGCAGAGGCAACTTGGTCATAAGAGGGAAAAAGGTATGACCGTTTCGTTGAAGAGAATTTCTCTTTTGGATGCAGGTTTTGAAAAGTTAGGGCACTGTGTTCGTGAAAATCAGACCCGGGTTAGTTTTGATTTGGCAGTGTACAAGTCGAAGGTAAAAGTCTTCCAGTTTCTAAGCATAAATTCGACTCAGTCAATTCCCTGCATAGTTCAAGATAGGCTCATGGCGGGCTTTGGCAAAGATGGTGTTATGGAAATATGAGTCAAGGTGGAGATTTGTTAAATATGAATCCTATTTTCAGTCAAATTTGAAAAATAATCTTTCAGTTAAACTCTGTTTACTTGTTTCAATCAAACACTGATTAGTTTAGATTATTTTATTCTTATTTAATCTATGAATTTAGCCTATAAATAGGTTCTTTTACAACCTTAGAAAATATACCCATTAGAGATTAGAACTCATAACATATTTAGAGAATTTTTTGTTTACGTTTTGTGGGTTATTTGTTTTCAAGTTTTCGGGGATTAGTTTTTATCTCCATCTTTTGTACTCTTCGTTCTTTTGCCATTATAGTAAAATTATCTTTGCCCGTGGTTTTTTATCCTCTTTGGAGGGGTTTTTCCACGTTAAATTTGTATGTTCAATTTCTCAATTTATTCCGCTATTTTCTTGTTCATTGCTTAATCGGGTCAAAATCCTAACAAGTAGAATCAGAGCTAGTTCAATTTTCATAGATCAGCCCGTTCAGAGATGGAAGCAACAAGATTTGAAATTGAGAAGTTCGATGGTGAGGCAAATTTCAATCTGTGGCAAGTTTGGATGATGGCAATTCTAGTTCAATCTGGTTTGAAAAAGGTTATTATTGGGAAAAAGCCTGAGAATCTAAATAAAACAGAATGGGAAGAGCTTGATGAAAAGGCTTTGTCTGCAATCCAGTTGTGCCTCGCGAATACGGTATTGCAGGAGGTATTGATGGAGAAGACCTCATCTGCCTTGTGGAAAAGGTTAGAAACTCTTTATGTGACTAAGTATCTGGCTAATCGTTTAGTGTTGAAACAACGTCTATTTACGTTTCGCATGAACGAAGGTGAGCTTCTTAGAGATCACATCAGTCAATTTATTACTCTTTTAAATGATTTAAAAAATGTTCAAGTTTATATTGATGATGAAGATCAGGCTATGCTATTATTGTGCTCTTTACCCCCTTCATACAAGTCTTTCAGGGAGACCCTGATTTATGGTAGAGACAAACTCTCGTTCGGAGATGTGAAGGGTCATTTGTTGAGTAGAGACAAACTCGAAAATAAGCTTCATTTGGATAGTAAGACAGATAGGCAAGCTTCCGTTTTGGTAGCATTAAAGAAACGAGATAAAAGGTGTCGCTATTGTAAAAAGTTAAGTTACGTCAAAGTAGATTGTTATAAACTGCGGAATAAAAAAGCTGTTGAGAGTAACAAGGAAGATGCAGCTGGTGCTAATTTGGCCGATGAAAATGGTGATGATTTCTTGTCAGTGTCAACAAGCGATAACACCAAGCTCATGTCTGAGTGGATCCTAGATTCAGGATGTTCTTTCCACATGTGTCCCAATAGAGAATGGTTCTCCACATACAGTTCGATTGAAGGTGGAGTTGTGTGCATGGAAAACGATTCATCTAGTAAGGTAATTGGAATTGGTACTGTTAAAATTAAGATGCACGATGGGACGATTAGGACACTCTCAGATGTCAGGTATGTACTTGATTTACGAAAGAATCTCATCTCCTTAAGTATTTCAGACTTGAAAGAATGCAAAATCAACATCGAGTCGAGCGGCATTAAGGTATTTCGTAGAACTCGCCTTTTGTTAAAAGGTAAAAGAACTGGCAGTCTTTATATTCTGGAAGGTTATACAATGACCGGTGAAATCGGACGTCCCTCGTCCGTTACGGAGTTGAAGTCAACTTGTTTGGAGCGAAGGCAACTTGGTCATAGGAGGGAAAAAAGTATGACCGTTTCGTTGAAGAGAAGTTCTCTTTTGGATGCAGGTTTTGAAAAGTTAGGGCACTGTGTTTGTGAAAATCAGACCCGGGTTAGTTTTGATTTGGCAGTGTACAAGTCAAAGGCTAGAAGTCTTCCAGTTTCTAAGCACAAATTCGACTCAGTTAATTCCCTGCATAGTTCAAGATAGGCTCATGGCGGGCTTTAGCAAAGATGGTGTTGTGGAAATATGAGTCAATGTGGAGATTTGTTAAATATGACTCCTATTTTTAGTCAAATTTGAAAAATAATCTTTCAGTTAAACTTTGTTTACTTGTTTCAATCAAACACTGATTAGTTTAGATTATTTTATTATTATTTGATCTATGAATTTATCCTATAAATAGGCTCTTTTACAACCTTAGAAAATATACCCATTAGAGATTAGAACTCATAACACATTTAGAGAATTTTGTGTTTATGTTTTGTGGGTTCTTTGTTTTCAGGTTTTCGGGGTTTAGTTTTTATCTCCATCTTTTGTACTCTTTGTTCTTTTGCCATTATAGTAAAATTATCTTTGCTCGTGGTTTTTTATCCTCTTTGGATGAGTTTTTTAACGTTAAATTTGTATGTTCAATTTCTCAATTTATTCCGCTATTTTCTTATTCGTTGCTTAATCGGGTCGAAATCCTAACACGTAGGCTAACATCCCTCCGAAACACACCTGCGCACCAAGTGTCATGCCCGATGGCTTTACATCCACCCCCGGTAACACACTAGAATCACTATAATATAACTCGAAAGTCTGCAACAAATGTTGGATTTCAGTATATTCAGTGAACAATAATGAATCAATAAACATTCTCTCAACACAATCAAACTCGTATAGCGCACATTAAAATCTATTGATATGCCAATTGTATCATATCCTATGTTTATTGGCTAGACATCGAATAATAATGTTCAAGTCAATTAATTTCTCAACATACAACAACTTATTTCAATTCAATTATTGTGACATCCCTAATTTGACCCTAGTCGGAAAGTGGTGTCGGGACCACTAAACCGAGTCTTATAAGTAATTAAAAGTTATATTCTATGTTTATGATGTTAGTAAAT
This sequence comes from Gossypium arboreum, assembly GCF_025698485.1. NCBI lineage: Eukaryota > Viridiplantae > Streptophyta > Magnoliopsida > Malvales > Malvaceae > Gossypium > Gossypium arboreum. Next base: position 9,941,496 of record NC_069081.1, read on the forward strand.
GCATGTGTGAAAGTTGCATGCATTAATTTGATCATTTCTATGTGAATTTATTAAAATGGACTTATATGAAACATTGTTGAAAGGTGATAGGCTAATCTTTCAATGGTCTAATAGTATATGCATGCAAAAGAATGGTTTTGCATGTCAATTTACCCAAAGAAAAGGAAGTAGCCGGCCATGGTAATGAAGATGGACAAAAGAAAACATGTCTTAAACATGTTTTGCTAGTGGTGGATGTTAGAAATAATAAAATAAGAGCATGGGTAAAGAAATGAAAAAAATGAGTGTGGATGCTTCCCCCTTTGCCGTACATGAGAGAAACAAAACAAAGAAAGAAAGAAAAAAAAGTGGTTGTTCATCCTTTGGTTTTCTTGGCCGAATAGAAGAAAGGGAAGAAGGGGGAAAGCTTGAGAAAATCAGCCATGGGAGTTTGCTAGACTAAGGTATGTTGAAGTTATCCATGAGATTCATGCATGTTTTTAGTTGATAGTTTGAGTTCCACCTAACCCATGGTCTAAACCTTTACCATGAAATGGGGATGATATTCGGCCATGGGTGTTGTCTTCTTGGTATCATTGATGTTTGATGTTTGATGTTGTGGTGTGAGGCATGAAGATGAGTTAAGGTTCGGCTAAGGTGGATTTGTGGATGTTATTTGCATGCTAAAAGTAAAGCTTGTAATGATGCATGGTATGGTGTTGTATGGCATTCGACCATGGTAGGAAATAAAAGGAAACTATGTTCGTTGTTCATGTCATTTGAATGAGAAGTGCTAGTAAGGTGAAGTACAAATGTTAGTGTTTGATTTACTAGTGTATATGTGCATATTAGCCTAGTTGTGAGCTTGAATCAAATTGGTGTTTAGTCGATACAAGCGACCTTACTTGTAGAATATATCAAGTGTGGAAATCGGCCTTAACATGGATGTGTATGTTCGGCCACATGAACGAATACATATGTTGATGTGTATATTCGGCCTTAGGTAGCCTATTGATGGCCTTAGCTTTTCCTTGATGCTTGAATGAATTGTATTGAATTGCTTGATGTAATATAAAATGTGCATGACCATTGTGTATTCAAGCTAAAGGGTGGCCATATGACCATTTAAACTCCTTGTCATATTCGGCCATAAGCTAGCATAATGAGGTTTTAATAAGTTAAATTTGTGTGAACTAGCTCAAGAACTCAAAGGATCAAAGTTGGACAAGGGGAAAGACAAAGTAATTGAATAGCCATTGAAAACGTGCGACAACATCCGAGGTAAGTCATCAAGCACATATTTGATATTGCTTAAATGATTGTAAAATCTATGCAATTGTGTTTAATGGGATGATATACATATATAAATGAAAATGTATGTGTATGGAATGATGACATTTGTTGAATGTAAAAGAAATAGTGAAATGTGTAGAAAGTTTGCTTTCGGCACTAAGTGTGCGGGCAATACGTGTGTACGGTGACGAGATTGGCACTAAGTGTGCATGCTGGAAATATATGGCACTAAGTGTGCATGCTGGAAATATATGGCACTAAGTGTGCGAGCTCAAGGGTATGGCACTATGTGTGCGGGCTTAAATCGCATGGCACCGAAAAGCGAAATCAAGTATTAAGCAATCGTAGGTAAGCATATATATATATATATATATATATATATATATCTCGATCGAACAATTATATGGAGGGTATGTCTCCATCGAGTTGAGTATGGACAGCGGATCGGGTAAGTACCTTGAGCTCATGACGAATAGGAAATATGATCATGCTCGGGGTTGAGCTTGGTAAGCTTTAAATCTATGTGATGATTGCAATTGTATGATTGTGGTGTGAATGAGTTGGTGTGTAAAATGCCTCAAATATCTCATTGTATAGAATATGAAATGTGGATTTATGACTTGGTATGAGATTGAACCGAAAGGTCCGAGGAATTATGGTATAGTTTTGATATGGATGAGTACCTAGCCTCGTTTATTGTTTCATGTTGTGGTAACTTTATTAATGGATGGTTGTTGAATGCTTATGACTTACTGAGTTATAAACTCATTCGGTGTTTTCTTGTCACCCATTTTAGGTCTCTTGGACTCATATTGTTTGCGTGCTCGGAACCGTCGTTGAAGTCATCACACCGGCTGGAAATCTCTTGGTATTGTCTTCGTAGTTGAAGAACATTTGGCATGTATAGGCTATTATGTTTTGTGAACTGTGGGTTGTAAACTTTAAGCCATGTGAAAATGGCCTATGTGGTTGTTGAGTGGGATGCGAGAACCTATAGCCACGAGTCTTAGAAACTTTAATTTTGATAAGGTGGCCATAATTTGTGTCATGTATGATGGATGATTAGTAAGGCCAAGGAAAGATTCATGAAATTGGCATAGTCTACTGCAGTAACTGTTGCAGACAGCAGCAGTGAGATGAGATTGAAAAATCACTAAAAATAGTAGAAGTAGAATTAAATAGTGAATAAATTATGAAATTGAACCTTGATGAATCTATTTTTATATGGACGAAACGAAACGACCATATGAGCAGTATACTGAGAGATATTAAAGTTCTCGTGAGACAGGGCCAGAACGGTTTCTGGGTCCCCTGTCGCGACTTTGAAAATTTACTATAAATTATCCAGAAAGAATTAGAAGTCATGCCTTATATTTTCAGATTCCATTTTGAGTCTAGTTTCATTAGAAACAAACGGCACCAGTATTAAAGCTCTGTACAGAGAGATATTCAAGTTGTAACGTGCGAAGGTCAGTGTAGTTGACTCCTGTAACATGGGTGACTTTAACTAATAAACTGTACCAATTGGCCCGACCAAAAATTCTAGAAATAAATCCATGGATATATATATGAGTCTAAATTCAGGGAAAATTTACGGAATCAGTTTCCGAGTTTTGAAACTCGAGATATGATTTTTAAGGCGACAGTGACGCAGTTAGCTAGCCTGCCTGGAACAGCAATCAGATATTACAAAGAGAGAAATAAGGGAAGTAAGCCCGGTAACACCACGTGTTCAAATCCGGTGACGGTCACGGGTTTGGGGTGTTACAATTATATCAAGATATTCAATTCATAGTTAATATAACATTTAGCTTAATATGAAATTAAACCGTACAAAATTACCTAGGCTAAACTATATAGACAGTGAAAGTTCAGAGACTACTCAACAAATTTCCCTTTTCCTCAGTTATCTACTTGTTCTTGATCTATAAAATGGTTAATTTTATATAACATTCAATTTAATGCAAATGATTTCTTATTTACACATTTTCATATTTGCCCCAAGCTTTTACATTTAATTCAATTTAGTGCCTCATATTAAAACGAGTCTATTTTCACAATTAGTCATAAAATCCATGTGTTGAATTCAATTATATACCAACCACACATGCTGAAATTTTTCTAAGAAAACTATGCTTATTTTAATTTATTTTCAATTAAATCCCTAACCTAAAAATCATACAAAATCACTTAACCAAAAATTTCTATTTAACACCCAAGCACAGTAATCCTCCATTAAACTTCAAAAACTCACAAAACTCATCAATAATATTTTCCAAAACTTTTAACATTTTTACAAATTAAACCCCAATTATCTAGATTAAGCTAAAATAATTCCAAAAATATAAAATTAATAAAAAAAAGGATGAAAATGCACTTACATGCAAACACATCAAAGGGCCGAATATTCAAACTTCTACCATGGCTATTCTCTTCTCCATTTTCAGCAATGAATAAGAAAGATGATAGATTTTTGTTTTGTCTTTAGTTTATGTTATTTTAATTTCCAATTTACTAATTTACCATTTAATATTAACTTAACAACTAACCAAAATTTAGTCCATATTTGTCCACTAATATCTTATATGCTTCATTTACTTTACAAGTCCACCCACTCACAATTAATAGTCATTTAACACCTTTAACTATTAGAACTAACTTTTAAACTTTTATAATTTAATCCTTTTAATTAATTAACCACCTAAACATTAAAATTTCTTAACCATAATTTAACATGACACTAATGACTTTGCAAATATTAAATAATTAATATTTACTGATTGACACGTTGAAATTGTGGTCCCAAAATCACTATTTTCGACACCACTAAAAATGAACTGTTACAAATTAATTCTTATATATCAATATTAATTTCAATATTAATAAAACTCTAAAAATCTAATTAATTAGAATCAAAACCCAAGGATTTTATTATGAACCTTAAAGATTAAAACTTAAAAATGATTCATTCTAAAAAAATAAAGAAACTTAATCAATTCTCAATGATTTAACATAACGAGGCTTGGATGTCACTTGTTAAAACTGTAAAAACAAGATCTGATATAAACTTAAAGCTATAAACCAAGATCTGTCATGTAAAATCATCAAGAACAAAACTAGATGCGAAAGTGCACCTAAATCCATGGATTTCTTGAAATTTTCTGATGTAATGACTTTGATCTTCCAAATTAGCACACAAGTATTTTTGAGAAGGTAACTCTCTCTTTTCTAAAGATGGAATATTAAAAAAGTTACGTATAAGTAATTTGAATACCATAAATTTAATATATATAACTTTTGTACATTGGCCCTAATTTCTAATCAACCCATCATCAATTAGAAATTAGTTACTAGAGTATTTACACATATTTAGTCCATATTTTATTTAATAACTAAAGCCTAATAAACTTTAACCAAATTAAATCACTTTTAATTTGAACTAATATTTTATAATAATAAATAATAACATGTAATTATTCTTATTATACATATCATATTAATATTTTTTAACATAGTAATTATCTGATGCAAACTTTGATTAATGATTATAGGACCCTCCTACTCTGCTTCTAGCAGTGGAGCCTGAAACATATATTTAGGGATGCAAACCGTGGTATTGATGCCATGGTGCGTAAAGGAAGCAGTCTTCAGCTGCTAACTGCCTTGGATAATTGGATTGTGATCCTTTTGTGAACTATCTTTATGTTTGTAATGAAACACTTGTTGAGCTTAGGTCTATTTCGTTGGCTAATGCCACTAGTTCTATTTTGTATCAAGCCTATGCTACGACGATTTAGTAATATATGCTTCGCTGGATAAGTAATTATTTACTTCCTTTATCTTTTCACTTGTTTACTTTCTTTCCTTTTCTCCTTACTACTTTTAATCCAAACAGTGTTAAATTATACCCTAATTCTCAGTTTGATAATTATTATTTTTATTAGAAGTGATACTTAAACTATTATTTTATTTATAGTGAATCTTAGTTCAGTGATAAAGTTGAGGCCTAAAATTTTAAAATTTTAGATTCGAGTGTCTCTTTTGAAATGTGTAAGTTTATCTTATAATTAATGTTGTCATTTGAATAAAAAAATAATATCATTTTATCTCATTTTACGTTAAAATTGTATGGCATTCAATAAACTTGTATTGTGTGTTACAATTTTATTGAAAAATATTATTTTTAATTATACTGAAAACATAATTATTAGTTTAGTTAAAAAATTATGAAAATTACTAATAAAACTACAAATTTAATATGAAATTCTAGCACGTGGGATTGCAAACCTCAAGTTTGTCTATGAAGAGCAGATCTAATTGCGTTAGTGTGTATAATTGATTTCTTCTATTTAATACTAATTGATAGGGCCTAATTGGTAAATATTACAAGATCTTGTGCATTGGAATCCACGGTTATGGACCCATATCCATTAGTATGGAACATTTTCTTTTCCAAGTGAAATCCCCTAGTATATGAAAGAGTGAAAAAAGTGATATTCGTTGTTGTGGAATAGGAAGTCTTCGTATATTAATCATGTATTTAATTTATTTGGGACCATTAGAGTGGGATCCACTTTTTGGGAAATATAAGTCGTAGCAATAATAAGAATATTTCTAGTGGAACATCTTTCACAGTCTTTGAAGAGATAGTTCACTAATAGACCGATGGATAAGTAATTTGCCTCTTTCACATCTAGATTATGAATGTTTAGAATCCATATTATGTAAGGAGACATTGCTTTTGATAGTTCGAATTGGAAAGTGATATAAAATTCGTCTATTTTCGATATCATATCCATAATTAATACATTCATCATAGTTAGAAGTTTTAGACACATTCTGTCATGTCTTTCACTCTAAAATCATTTTTCTATCAAATTATACATTTATTTTGACAAGAAAAAAAATTGAATAAATATACTAGACATGAAAACAGAAAAAAAAAATTATGAAATGTGATGGTTGCTCACTTTATTCGTTAACTATAATATTAAGAGTTCAATCTTTACCTAAGAAAATGAAACACGTTTCATGACTTTTATCTTTTTAAAAAATACCCGCAGCTAGAAGATTAGTTACCATGAACACCTTAGTTTCAACATAAAATAAAGAAAAGAATACCAACCATGAGTGAGTCGTCAGCAAAGCTTGTGTAATCTGGAACATTTGCCGGACTTGGCGATCGATAAATCTTAGCCCACAGGATTTGGCCAGGGGTAAATGAGCCCATAAAGCAAAGCTTGAAAAACACGGCCTACTTTACTCTCCATTTCAGTAACAGCCGTCGAAACTGTTTTTGGATAGTTTAGCACTATAATAAAACTGAAAATTAAAATATCAAAGAATTATTTTAAATGATTAAATATTTTTTAAAACATCAAAATTTAATTTAAGAAAAATATAAAATTAAGATAATCGAAATCATAAATTGTTCGCACAGCAGTGTCCAATTTCAGTCTCACCAACCCATAACCGTCCGTCTCTCACCGCGGGACCCACACAACCTAGATGAACACGCACAAACAAGTGCTCCGTGCATTCTACGCGGTCACCCCGTGCGTCGAGGGCCAAATTGCCGACGTTTTCAAGCAAATTGTAAAATAAAAGGAAGTTAAAAGAAGGGCAAAGAAAAGTTTAAAAAAATAATGATTGCCGTGTCGAAATGGTCGTAAAGAGGCAAAATTTTATAGATCTAGAAAAATACAAAAGAAAAATAAATAGAAAATTTAATAATAGTAAGATCAAAACCAACATATAAGAAAAAATAAAAAAAGAAAAAGGACATGATAGAGGGAGAAAGAGAGACGACTCTCTAATCAAAATCTTCGACGGAGAAAATGAGCGAATTTTAGAGAGAGAAAGTTAATAATCTTCTCCTTTGCTGCTTAAAAGTTCACAGCTTTCCCTTCTTGAGGTAAACATACTCTTTTATTTATTTATTTTATGGATTAGTGTGAGATTTTAGTAAAGTTTATAGCCTTCAATCTGTTTATGGTTTTCAGTTCCGATTCGAATTTATATTTCGATTTGGTTATAGGCGTGGTGATGGTTCTATTTGTACAGAAGTATAGTTTTTTTTAGTGTCTGATCAGTGCTGGAGAGAATATTTAGAGTTCTTTTTTTTTTTTTTAAAGATTAGACTGCCGACTCTCACTGCATGTTATTATTACTACTTAATTTCGATGTTGTCATTTCAACCATATAAATTATTTGTTTTATCATGGATTTAAGCAAATCGGTATTCAAGTTGGATTTGCCTTGTATGGGATCACACTTTGTGGGATTGATTTAAGTAGTTTCGTGGAATGTTTGTTTGATCTGCACCATTTCCTTCGCATATTTTTCTTGGAATCCGCGTTATTTATAATTCATGTTTAGGGTTCTAGATTTGCTTCAGATGCATTATAACTACTGCTTTGTATCTTCGATTCTTTTGTTTAACTTTGCCCCCCCCCCAAAAAAAAAAAATGTCTCAGATGTATGATTCAGTTGAAATGTTTTTTACAGCTTCAATTCTGTTCTCTGTTGCGTTAAAAGTTTTATTGAAAGTTGTTAGAAGGTGAGAATCCTAACAGAAAATTAACTTCAAAAATTCTATTATGAGGTTCTCAATTAAATTTAGGGTATTTGTGCTAAATATATGGTATGATCCAAGTGCAAGAATTACTTCTCCCAAAAAATTAGACTGGGTTCATTTATCTTGAAAAATATTGTGCTCTTTATAAGTTGTGGTTTGTATTTAATTCCATTTATGTGCATCAATATAATAATGCAATGCTTGATTGACCTTGTTTGTGAGGTTATTGTCTTTTAAACAAATTGGTTATTTATTAGTGTGGACGGTGTTGTTTCTTAAAATAGTCTATTGTAGTGGAATGGCAGTGCTAGTTTTTTCATTATAAAACTGTGCAAGTGGCTACAGATTGAATTGAGTTGTGTGTTTTTCTCTCAATAACTAATAGTGAATTCTCGTACAACCTTTCAGGTTCAAGTTAAGGTCTTTGCAATGCAAACTTTGCTGTTGGCTATGGCAGAATGCATGTGCTGATATTGCAGTAGCTGTGATAATCATGGCATATTGCCTTGGTTTTTTTTCCTGGAAAATTTTATCTAAATGGAGAGAAATCTAGGAAAAGGCTTAATGGATCAACAGAAGAACCATGAACAAATTCGATACAATAATAATATGGAAGCTGGAAATGAGACTCTTGAGTCTGCAAACCAAAGATTTTTCCATGATCCATCTAGTAATATTAATACTAACATCCGGCCTCCTGATTATAGTATGACGGCTGGAGCTAGACCAGTTTTGAATTACTCCATTCAGACAGGTGAGGAGTTTGCTCTGGAATTTATGCGGGAAAGGGTAAATCCCCGGCAGAATTTTGTTCAGAATGCTTATGGTGATCCTAACAGTGAACCTCTTTATATGGATCTAAAAGGCATTCTGGGAATTTCTCATACAGGTTCTGAAAGTGGCTATGATATCTCTATGCTGAATACGGTAGAAAAACCCTGTCCCCAGGTGTTTGAGAGAAAGGCCCCTTCTGTGCATGAAGAAAAAAGCTATTATGATTCCATGCGGTCAGTTTCTCAGTCCTCTTCAAGGAATGACATTAGTCAGGGGCATCAAGGTTTTGTATCCAGAAATGCATCGCTTAGCTCCTCTACTAAGGTGAAGTTCCTCTGCAGCTTTGGTGGTAAAATTTTACCACGTCCCCGTGATAGGAAACTTAGATATGTTGGGGGGGAAACACGCATGATTAGATTAAGCAGGCATATTTCCTTTCAAGAGCTTGTTCAAAAAATGTTAGCAATTTATGACCAAGCCCATACAATAAAGTATCAGTTGCCTGGTGAGGATCTTGATGCATTGGTCTCTGTATCATGTGATGAGGATCTGCAGAACATGATGGAGGAATGTAATGTGCTAGAAGAAGGAGGACCCCAGAAACCCAGGATATTCCTTTTCTCTAGTAGTGATTTGGAGGATGCTCAGTATGGCTTGGGCAGTGTAGAGACTGATTCTGAGATGCAGTATGTTGTTGCTGTCAATGGCATGGACCTAGGATCTAGAAAAAACTCAATTGCAGCAAGTGCTTCCGAGAATAATTTGGATGAGTTACTTGGTTTGAACATTGTAAGGGAGGCTGGTCGAACTGTAAGTGAAGCAGCTGCTACTGGTTCTGCTTCTTTGACAGCTCATGCACCTTCATCAACAGTCCAATCTTCTCATGCACCTTCATCAACCCTACAATCTTCTCAACCTGTTTTGGTGAGTTCATCTAACACTTATGAATCTAGTTCACAGCCATGTTCAGAGGCAAAAATGCGTCATGGAGAAGTTAGCCAGTCTTCCACTCCCCAGATGGATGGAAAGAGTAATGTTCCTTTGTCTCCTCCATTGCAGTATAGTTATGGTTCTCAACCTTCTAACTATGTGATGGCTGGTGAAAGTTTAGTTTCAATGCCGGTCCAGGGGCATGTGACCCCCCAGGTGGGTTTGGCTGATATGGGCTTTCAAGTACAAGATCCAGAAGTATCTATAAAAGAGGTGAAACTAAAAAGAGATAGCTCAGCCCCGAAAATTGCTGAACCTGAAAAGGTACGTTCCCTAGACAAAGCTCCTCCAACAAAGGAGCCTAAAATGAAAAGAGATGCATCTCTCCCTAAGATCAGTGAAACTGAAAAGGTTCGGATATCAGAGAAAGAGTACAGTGTCCCTTCAAATGCACATGACAGTTCTGTTGCAAACCATATTTTCAGTGAGGAAGCATCTGTTGCCATGTCAGTGCCAGACACTGTCTCATCTTCATTTCCTGCAAAAAATTTCAAAAAGACCCAGGAAGCTGTTCAGAACATAGTTTCGCCTGAAGTTGTAACTGAAGGGAGAAAGAATGTTGAAGATGACCACTTTTACACAGCTAGCGGGCCTTTTACATCTGGTGCTGGTGGTTCTGAGGCTGATCCAAATGACTTTAGCTGCCTTGAGCCATCTGTGATTCCACAGCGAGTTTTCCATTCAGAGAGAATCCCTAGGGAGCAGGCAGAAATGAACCGTTTATCAAAGTCTGATGATTCTTTTGGGTCTCAGTTTCTAATGTCTCAAGCACATTCTGATCCTTCCCAAATAATTAGAGAAGCAGTTGACAGGATTCATGATGGGAATTTGTCTCCTCAAGCTGATCAGTCTGTCCAATCTGCAAATCCGAGGTCTAAAAATCCTCGGACTGTTATGGATGGGCTTGCTGAATTTGAAAATTACAAAGGTTTTGCTGATAAAATCATCTCTAATATTTCTGAGGAGGGGCTTGAGTCAACTAAGGAGAAATCTGAATTGAAACAAGTCTCAGTTAAGAGCACCGTTGATGAAGCAGCAGTTGGGTTAAATCATCCCACAGCAGGTCAAAGAACTTCTGTTAAGCACCTTGATGATCCTTCTTTGAAGCCGTCTGATTTTGAGCGAATTGAGAAGGATGAAAACAAGAATGTAGGAAATCACACTAAGGGGCATAACCAACCTTTGGTGTGGGCAGAGAACCCAACTAGAGCAATTTCCAGTGTGCCGCCTGCTGCTTCTGTATGCAGCTCTGAGCATGGAGACATACTTATTGATATTAACGACCGGTTTCCCCGTGACCTTCTGTCTGATATATTCTCAAAAGCAAGAATGTCCCAGAACCTCTATGGTATCAGTCCATTCTCTGGTGATGGAGCTGGACTGAGCTTAAACATGGAGAATCATGAACCTAAGCATTGGTCATACTTTCGTAATTTGGCTCAAGATGAGTTTGTTAGAAAGGATGTTTCCCTCATGGATCAGGATCATCTCGGTTTCTCATCTCCACTTACAAATATTGAAGTTGGGGCTCCAATTGATTATAGCTATCCACCTTTGAAATCTGCTGGTGGAGTTGCCTTAGCTCAAATTAAGCCAGACATCAGTTTTGATGAGGACATTAGGCAAGAGTCAGTTTCTGTTGCTGCTACTAACAACTTGGATATAGGCTCAGAATACAAGAAGTCTCCACTCGAGGGTGATGAAAGTGTACGAGCTGGGCAAAGCCTTCAAGTACCTGAATCTGAGTTTGAGGTACTAGTGCCAGTTGATTTTGATTTATATCCCTTAGCTTCTGAAGATAATTTTCACATTTGCCCTCATTTTCTAAATTTTTTCTGACTTCAAGGATGGGAAATTGGATATTCAGAATACTGGTGTACCTCTTGTGGATCATTGCCATGGAGAATTTGATATAAGCACATTGCAGGTATAACTTGCATACTAAATTATCTAATGTCTTGGTATAGAAAGAGCTGGTGAATTTTAAATTTGCTTTTTGTTATGTTTAGGAACATGAATTTGAAAATTTGGATTTGGATTTCGTTTGCTGTATAAATTGTTACAATGAAATGCATGAGTTTGTGAAATTAGTTGGGTTTCAGTATATATATTTGGATAGTATAAAAAGCATGAGTTTGTGAAATTCAAAAATTCCTGAAGAATTTCAAAATCACTACTAAATAGGCATCCAACAAATCAATGGGTATGAGAAATAATCATGAATGCTACATTTGTATGTTTTTAGCACTTAATTTTTACTATTTTTGAAATCCAAATCTAAATTTTTAAATCCAAGTTTCCAAATGCTACCTTGATGTTTTCTAAAATTTCCTTCTTTAATAAAGCTTAGCCAGAATTTGTAGAACCTCATTGCCAATGGCAGAAATGCAGCTGCTGATGAATTTCTAGGTGTTACATTCTGATTGTAGGCATATCATTTTAAAAATAGCTGTCTTTATCTCCTTGCCTGAGCCAGCATGCTGCCAATTACATCACCTTGGACGGTATTCACCACTGTGATATCTGCTTCTATCACTTCCTCATCTCAGTATTTGCTGATGAATTGAATACAGACTTGGTGAAAAAATGTTTTTCAGTGTGCTGCTAGGTTGAATTGTTCTGCATTTTGTGCCTCTAATCCCAATATTATTGAACAAAGTTGGTCACTATTCCTATCTCCATGTTGGCTAACTTCATCAAATGTCATGGCAGATCATTAAAAATGAAGATCTGGAAGAGCTAAGGGAGTTGGGTTCGGGTACGTTTGGGACTGTCTACCACGGAAAATGGAGAGGAACAGATGTTGCCATCAAGCGAATAAAAAAAATCTGTTTCACTGGTCGTTCATCTGAGCAAGAGAGATTGGTGAGTTTTCCTTTTGTTTCTTGGCGTTCTGTGCATCATCAATGGAGATTGATACTTTTTACACTTCGTCTAATATCATTACTAATAATCAACATTAAATATTTTTCAGACTGTGGAGTTCTGGCGTGAAGCTGACATCCTTTCAAAGCTTCACCACCCCAATGTAGTGGCCTTTTATGGTGTGGTGCAAGATGGACCTGGAGGAACACTAGCCACTGTCACAGAGTTCATGGTGAATGGCTCTCTTAGACATGTCTTGCTTAGCAAAGACAGGTAATATTTTTAAATATGGTTATTTCTAGAGTGTACTACTTCAATTGCTCCAGATAACTTTTTCCTGTTATGTACTTTTTTTACTTTGAAAGTTTTTCTAATTGTCTAGGCAACTTGATCGTCGTAAGCGACTCATTATTGCCATGGATGCAGCATTTGGGATGGAATATTTACATTCAAAAAACATTGTGCATTTTGATTTAAAATGTGACAACCTGCTTGTCAACTTGAAAGATCCCGTACGGCCAATTTGCAAGGTAATTTGAGTGATCTTGTTATGTATAAATTTGTAAATTTTATGGTGCATGTGTCCCAGTTATGTGTCTCTTGTGTGATAGGTAGATATTGGCTTCCAATTCAAACCTAAGTTTAAATAAAGGTGATGATGTCTGTGCAGGTTGGGGACTTCGGGTTGTCAAAGATAAAAAGGAATACCTTGGTTACTGGTGGTGTGAGGGGAACTCTTCCATGGATGGCCCCAGAGCTGTTGAATGGCAGTAGTAGCAAGGTTTCTGAAAAGGTACGATATCTTGTTTCAGAGCTTAGATTAAGTTTGTTTAGATCTTAGTTCATATCTGGTTTTACTGCAATCCTGCATATGCTGGCAACAAATTTATTATTATGCTTCAAAGAAAGGACTACCTCTCAATGATTCTGTTTGTCATACTATTTTGGATGGCTTTTAACAAGTTGGTTTTAAGCAAGTTATGTACTCTCCATTAGCTCAAGTTGTCTATAATGAAATGGGAGGTTTGTAAAGCTTTATTTGTATAAAATTTACATAACAGATCCATGCCTCAAATCTAGGTTTCTTCCTAGAAGTCCACCTCCACCAGCCACTAAGCAAGGAGCACATGGTCTTTATGCAAATATTACTTGCCTGTATTTTGTCATTTGCAGGTCGATGTGTTCTCATTTGGTATTGTTCTATGGGAGATTCTTACTGGCGAGGAACCGTATGCCAATATGCATTATGGAGCAATAATAGGTGTGAAATCTCAATTGCTGTTTCCTTTTTGCTACACGTGCTTTTACTTTGTCATATGTTTCAGTTCTTCTCCATATTAAGTTCTGCTGGAGGGTCCCTTACCATAATTTTTTTTTTTAAAATTGCTGCCTTGAATTTCTTATTTTTCATAAAATTTCTTCTGTTAAATTTATCATTTTTCATGTGGATAGTTTAAATCCATTTACTTTTGCTGGTGTCAGTCTTATGTAATAAACTATAGTGGCATGGAGAAAGTATTGAACACATTCCTGTGCACATTCATGGTGAATTGACTATGTTATCATGGTAGTTAGTGGTTTTGATTACCTCATTTCCATGCAGGAGGCATCGTTAGCAACACGCTCAGGCCACCTGTACCAAGCTACTGTGACCCAGAATGGAAGTTACTAATGGAGCAATGTTGGGCTCCGGATCCCGTGGTTCGACCTTCTTTCACAGAGATTGCTAGACGTTTACGAATCATGTCATCAGCATGCCAGACAAAACCACAGGGTCATCAGATGCAGAACCAAGCGTCCAAGTAAAATGTTCCTCAAATAATCCCCATATTTTGATGCTAGATGCACTCATTAATGACATTATGATAGTATATGTTCTTTTACATACTCCATAAACGTGTGTATTATTTTATATGAAGGGTAAGGGAGGAGAATCTCCCATTGAGTTTGAGAGGGGGCCTGTGAGATATGATATGATATGATATAATTGTGTTTTGCAAGTCAAAGAAAAATATGTTTATATGTAAAGCTCTTATTATTTGTGTCACAATCAATATCCATTTTGGTGCTTGCTTGTAACTAAAGTTCAATACAATTTTTTTTTTTTTTTTTTGCTTTGTCAGTGTTCAGTGTAGCTAACTATTGGCCTGCCTCATCATTCAGCCGATAAAAGGTATAAAATCTTGGCCTAGTGAGTTTACGCAAATTCTAAAGTCTTCTCTTGAGTCTGCCACAAATTATCTGTTCACCTTCTATTCAGAAAAGTTGAAGCATGTGTTTATCTCCCACGGTAATTAGTAGTTTGAGTTTTTGAGTTGGAAAGTATGATTACAAGATTACCACTCTCACATTTCCTATCTATATATGCTAAAGTTTTACAACATCTTATATTTCCATCTTTTCTGTTCTGAATTATTTATTCCAATATTTAAGTACTAGAAAATTATTAACCTTTGAAGATATTTACTCTAAAATCTCGAGTGAGTTCACCTATTATTGAAAAGTAAAATAAGATAATTTGTAAAGCAAACTTTTAATATTTCTATTTTTGAAAAAATAAATCTGCACCGTTTTGATGACATGCAATACCCATTCGTGTATCTTCCATTTCCTAAAACAAGGTTAAAATATCCTACTTTAATAAATTTTAAAATTTAGTTCCTATACTTAAAAAATTAAATCTTATTTTTATAATTAAAAAAAAAATCTCAGCTCAATCATTAATATTGTAGCATTTTTCATCAAAAGTTGTTAACTTAGCATTTTAATTAGGCTACCCTTATATAGCTAGACCTGATCATGTGTCAGGTCACCCGTCAAGCCGCAAAGGCCAGCTCAAGAAGTAGGAGGGTTACGACAAAAATATGGACTCAACAAATGAGCTTGGACAGAATATAAGGTCTTTTTTTAAACGTGTTCAACAAATGAGCTTGGACAAAATATAAGGTCTTTTTTTAAACGTGTTGAGCCTAGTAAGATATTTTAGTTCAGCTCAAAATTGCCTAATTTTTTCCGCTACTATTTATTGTTATTTTGCTCCTGTTTGCTGCAATTGTGATTTTGTTTTGATATTATTTTGTTATTATATTGCTAGTTTGCTATTATTGTGTTATTATTTGGATATTATAAAACTCTTATTTTACTATTAATTTTGCTACTATTTTAGAGGCATTTGTTTGCTAAGTTGCAACTATGTTAGGATTATTTAAGTATAAATTTTTTTCTTAATGTATTTTCAATTTATTGGGAAACATATATGTTAATGTTTTTAGTATATTTGTTGTAATATATTTTTTATTTTATATATAAGAATAATATATATTTTTTAAATATAGGCGAGTTGAGCCGAGCTCGATTTAGAATTTTTATCTGGATCATCTTGGAAAAAATTGTTTTCCAAAATACCAAATTTTGATTTTGTCGATTGTGGTAAATATTGAGAAAAAAAATAAACGCATGAAGTTCACAAATTTTGATAGAAATATTAGCAAAAAATAAATATATTAAGTTTACGAAATTACTAACAAAGATAATTATTAGATTAATATTTTAAATTAAAATTCAATTTTAAAATTTTAAACACAAAAATTAAATCTGTAGAAATAAGCACATATTTTAACCAAATATTTACTATCATGATCTTAAAAATTTGAAATATTTAAATTTTAACAAAATTATCCTCCACCATTTCAAATCCATAAGCAAAATATTTATAAGGGTAAAACTACATTAAAGATCACTTTAAAATAAATTTTATTTTTATTTTAGTTATTCTAATTTTTTCAGTTTAGTCACTTTATTAAGATAATTGTTTGAATTTATCACTAAAATTTCATTAATTCATTAACAAATTATTGATGTGGCACATTAACCAATTGAATGATGACATGTGACACTTTTTTTTTTACTAATGTGTAAGAATCTTTGTAATTATTTCAAAACATTTATTTTTCTTCCTTTCTCCTCTATGTAGATTATAAATGGAGAAACTAGAACTGATCCCACAACGACACTATACACATTCATTTATTCGGTAAAGCAAATAAGAATGAGATTATTTAGATAAATATATTAAGTAATATTGGTTTATTATTTTAAAATATAGAAAACAGAATTCTTCGGCAAGAAAATGAGAATTCTTCTTTAAATCCTTTTACAAAACATGCATGAAACATTAAGATTAAAAATCATAACGGAGATTTGATACGCCTTACTTTAAGGAATGATTTTGTGAACATATGCACACCAATAATTGGATGATAAAGACGCTAATTATAGGCTTATAGCACACTACTAATTTGTTTTTAAGAAAGTATAGTTGCAGCGAATTTTGGACCAAAAGACCTCACTATGTAGCGATGGGAACCACATCTGTCTCCATCTCCAAAGAGGTCATCTCACTCTGGACCCAAGGATCATTTCTTCCAACACCCATTTCTAAAGCAATGCATTCCTTCAGTTCTGCTAATACATAACTGATATTTGGCCTTGGCTTTGAATAAATGAATGTGCATAGTGTTTTCGTGGGATCAGTTCTAGTTTTTCCATTTCTAAACTACAAAGAGAAGAGAAAGGAAAAAAGAAAAAAAAATTTAGAATAATTACAAATAAGTCCTTAAGCTTTAGCTAAAAGTAAAAAAAAAAAAAAAAAGTATCGCGTGTCGACATTCATTTGGCTAATGTGCCACATGGATTGTTACATATTCTTAGGATTGAATTTAGCGTTTTAATTTATTTTCTTTCCTTATTTATACTATATAGACTTGTATATAAACACACTATCTAAAGAGATGAAATACAAGTAATTTCTCTTCATTCTATTCTCGTATATTTTCTTTTCTCTATTCTCGATAACACGGTATTAAAGCTTTTCGATTCAGGTTTATGTGTTTGATGTTTTGCTTGAATCGCAAAGGGATTAGGTATTTTTTCGTGGGTTATTTTTAAGGGGATTTTTAGTCTACACTGTTGGCACAGGGAGGAACGCCACCATGTCAACGGATGATATGTAGTTTCTAGTGGCTTGAATCACTGTATGCTAGGCTAACGCACCACCCAAATAGCAAAGGGCGTGTGAATAGTCTTCTTGTCACCA
Source organism: Gossypium arboreum (assembly GCF_025698485.1). Taxonomy (NCBI): domain Eukaryota; kingdom Viridiplantae; phylum Streptophyta; class Magnoliopsida; order Malvales; family Malvaceae; genus Gossypium; species Gossypium arboreum. The sequence goes on from NC_069081.1 coordinate 9,959,069, forward strand.
TACTTTGACTCTGACGTCGACTCAAGATTCTGACCAAAGCCCAGTGTTCGGGTTATCAATTATAGGTGGTTCGAGGGTGCTTTGGGTTCTTTTTCTCATTGTTTTGGTACTCTTCACAAGTACTGTTTGGGTACTATTCGTGGGTATTGTTCAACACTGCTTGAGCACTATTTTGAGATTGTCTTTTGCGAGTTTCGCTATCTTTCGTCATATAATGACTTCCTTTTCTTTATTTGCAGATTCAGGTAAATCTAATGTGTAATAACCTGGTTTTAGCTAAATCGGAACAGTGGTTTCAGAACCACAAATCAGATGTTGGAAAATTATTTTAATATTATTTTTGGTGTTTACAGCATGATAGCATGTATGTGTGAAAATTTCGTGAGCTAATTTTATCCTTTAATTGCTCAATTTGAGAAAAAGGACTTAATCACGTAAAATGTAAAAGTTGTATACTATTTGTTTAAAGTGCTTAATTGCTATTATTTAATAAATCAAAGGTTCTTATGATGATATTAGACCATTGGTAGTGTTAATGGTCATTAATGGACATGAAATGGATGTTATATATTAATGTTTTATTAAGGTTAAAATGGTAAATTATTTATTAATGAAGTATTAATTAAAACAAAATCAATTTTAAGCTTGATTCTCATCTTCTTGGCCGAATATGAAGAGAAGAACAAGCCATTCTTAGGGTTTAAAGTTTTGGCTACTTCATTGCTCAATTGTAAGTCCATTTTTGCTCGGTTTTTGATGATTTCTATGTTTTTCTAATCATTGCAGCTCAATCTAGCTAGTCCGTATCTTTAATTTCGAAACTGTTAAAGATTTTGAGAGTTGCCATTGATGATGTGTTCTTTGATATTTGAGGATGAAATATGAATTTTTTTATGATAGATTTCCATGTTTTGTAAAGTGATTTTTGATGAAATTGCATAATAGGGATTAAATTGTGAAATATGCAAATTGAGTGGATGAAATGTGAAATAAATGAAATTTTTGGGATGCTAGGGACTTATATGTAATTCAGCCAAGCTTGGATTTATTGAAAATATGTGAATTTTGTGTATTTGTGAAATAGGGACTAAATTGTTAAAAGTGTAAAAGTTTAGGGGCTAAAATGCAAATAGGCCTAAATGTACGTTTTGGACTAAATTGAATGAGTGGTTGATTAAAGAAGTTAATTTTGAATATATTTAGATCAATAAAAGAGGAATCTGGAATTAGATCGGGGAAAGGCAAGATTATTAAGTAATTGACTCATTTTACCGTTTTCATACCCGAGGTAAGTTCGTATGTGACGATTTCATTATAAATGTATGTTAAATGCTTTGATATTGCCTAAATTGTGATTATGAGATTTTCATTAATGTATGAATTGTAAATACAACTCTACAGAATTATTCGAAGATGGAATCGATAAGTTAGAAATCCCGGTTGAACCTTAGGAATAGATTTGGATACTTATGACATGTTATAAGATGATATACCGATTTGGATTCGGGCCATGCATATCGGATGAGTTGGCTTTTGGCCATGATATTAGCACTTCGGGTGTGAGTTATACCGATTTGGCTTCGAGCCATGATATCGGATGCTTTGACTTCGGGCCATGAAAATAGTTCTTCGGATAAGTTACCTTGATTTGGCTATGGGCCATGGTATAGGTAATTATCATACAAGACTCATGAGTATCTAATTTTTATTTTGAATGGTTCAACGGGTAAACGAATGATGTTGTTGAGAAAGAGGTTAGTACGAGGCGATACAAGTATGTACAGAACCTATTCGAGTATTAAATAGAGAAAGTTCGATGAGATGATATTTGATCATGTTTTGAGGCATGAGAAAGGTTTCTAGTTAATGTGTATATGGTGATGTTATGTATAATTGGTTGATTTGTAATCATTTGATGAATTAAGTTATTCACATACGAGCTTACTAAGCTGTGAAGCTTACTTCATATTATTTTTTTCTATGTTTTATAGTGAATCAAGGCTAGCTCGGATCCATAAGTCATTGGGAACATCATCGCACTATCGGACATCTATTTGGTACTTTTGAGTTGTGTATATATGGTATATGAAATGTATAGGCTAGATGTGATATTTTGGTTGTGTTTATATCCATGAGAGTTGGCTTGTAAAGGATGTTAATGTTGATGTGTGTTTGGCTAATAGAAATGGTTTATTCTGACATGTATGGTATGAGCATGGTTATTTGAATTGTGGAGTTTAAATGCTTAAGAAATGCTTTGATGAAATATGATTTTCGAAGTTGAGTTGATAAGTATTTGATTAGGTAAATGGCATTGAATTGAGTATTGAAATTGGTTGAAATGGATGTTGTATGAATTGTGTATTTGGTTGATAATTTTGGCTACCTAATTGAATGATGAAATGGTACCATTTTGATTGTTTAGGTGTGCAGGAATAAGGGTGGCAAATTGGCCTTGCAAATGGCCTATTTTTGTCCATACGGGCAGGGACACGAGTATGTGTCTCAGCCTTGTGTGACACACGGTCATTTTACATGGCCGTGTGTCCCCTGGTGTTGTTATTAAAATGAAGTCAGTATGCTCCACACGGTCTCATGCACAGGCGTGTGACTGGCCGTGTGGTACAAGTCAGTATACTCCCTAATTGGCACACGGCTTAGCACATGGGCGTGTGACTTGGCCATGTTGCATAAGTCAGTATACCCTACAGTTTTGGCACGACCTAGTACACGGCCTAACACAAGAGTGTGTGTGGCCACTTCGAAGGACACAAAGGCTAGACACATGGGCGTGTGGTTGGCCGTGTGACCCAAGTCAGTATGTATGCCATGTTTCCACATGGCCTGAGACGCAGGCGTGTCTAGAGCCGTGTGAGGCACACGTCCTATTCACACAGGCTTGTGACCCTTATATGGTTGAAATTTTATTAAGTTTCCAAAATTTTCACATGATATCGATTTAGTCCCGAACCACTTCTAAAGCATGTTTAAGGCCTCGTAGGCCCTTATAAGGGACAATGTGATTGTGTTGAATGATTTATGAGAATGAATGCTTTACGGTTAATAAATGTATGCCTTATGTTGTTAATTGATTAGTAATACCTCGTAACCCTACTCCGGCTATGGATACGGGTTAGGGGTGTTTCATAATGCATGTTTTATTTCCTCTTCATTTAAATTGGTTCATAGATTCAAGAGCTACAAATTACATGACAGGTAATCCCAACCTTTTCTCTACCTTTGAGTCACAAAGTTCACCTCATATTACTATTACTGATGGATCTACCTATATAGTTTTTTGGTTATAGAAGTATTAACCTAACTTCATCCATCACCTTATCATTGATATTAAATTTACCTAACCTCACCTTTAATTTAATATCTGTCAGTAAACTTACCCGTGACCTAAATTACACTATCTTTTTTTTTTCTTGATCATTGACTTTTACAAGATCTTGTGACAAAGCGCTATATCGACTCAAATTTCAGTAGTGTTGAAAAATGCGATTTTGGAGCTCCATTTTTATAAACCGAGTCTATAAATATAAAATAAAATTATTTATGGAGTTAATATGAAAATATAATAAAGTTCGATTAAATAATTCAGCCAAAAAAGTAGTTAATTAAAATTCAAGGACTAATTGTAAAAGTTCAATTGTTATAAAGTTTTAATTAAGAAAAAGTTTGAAGACCTATATAGCAATTATCTAAGGGCCAAAAAGGTTAATAAATTGATGGGCATCGAAACCACCAAAAATAATTCCTACAAAAACAACTCTAAATTGTAGTAAAAAGTGGTAGTAGGGTTGAGTCCATAGGGATTGGATATCGTAATCAACTTCCGTGTTCACTTATGAACAGAATATTCGTCGTGTCAAACGTCGTGTCAAGAGTCATGCCCACGACTCCAAACGTACCTACAACAAAAATAACAATTAAACCAGGGGGTTTGAGAATGTTTACGAAAGTAAATAATCTAATCAGCTTAAATAAAAGATTGATTAATATTGAAAATAAATGTAAACTGGAAATAAATTTAGAATTTTGTAAACAGATAAAATAAGCCTTAGCCTTAGACTCGGTAAACTTCTTATCAAGAATCGATCCTTGAAAATTAATCTTCTCCTCCAAACGATAAGCTGGTTATAGCAGTTAAGAATGTCCTAACCACCAATTCTTCCTCTCATAGTTGGTTCTGGTACGACATGCAAACCAATTCTGTCGATTATCTAACCGAGATACACGTGTTCCCCATTCAAGATTACAGCAGCCTTGCATTTTGAAGAACACAACCCGATCACTTCTTCCTCAATTTGTTCTCGGAGATCCGAATACAACACGGTTGACTCGAATCTCCAACTGTCAGCAAACACGACTCCAACCCAACATTCACTTTGACTTGAAATCAAATTTAACTTTAAGGGATGATTGGTCTATCCTGACACTTAGGAAAAAAATGAATACCGATTGGAAGGATTTTTAACACGAATTTCGTATTTCACGATCCCAATCAGAAAGAACACTGGCCTAAGGCTAAGATGAAATTTAGTGAAGCATGAAATTATTCATGCTTTGTAAACTTGAAAGTAATTTTGATGAATGGGGTGAAAAATAGGAAAGAAAAGCACTTGGAAAACAATAAGCCCAATTTAGTAAAAACAAGACAATTGTAATTAAAACTAGCAGAATGCTTCACACCCATTTGGAAGAGAAAAAGGAGAATATTCCAATTCCAAATTGAAGTGGGAAATATAATTAAGCGATGATTTTTCAAAGAACATAAATGTCCTATTTATATACATAGAGTTTACATCATAAAATTAGCCAAAACTAAATTAATATAAAATCAAAATAAAAAATAAAAATAAAATAAAATAAGATTTTTTTCCTATTTTTGGCTTTTACATCATCAAAATATCTGATGAGTCATTGGCTTTGTCCACATTTTTTATTTGGCCCCATTTCAATGATTGTGTTTCAATTTGGCCTTTTTTTAGCTTGTTTTTGACCAATTGCATCCCTGAAAAGATTAAATCATAAAAACACTAATTTAGCAGGGATCAATTCAGAAATAAACCAAATTAAACACAAGAAACCATGTAAATTAATATGTTATCAAATCCCCCCTACTTAGCTCATGCTTGTTCTCAAGCATATTGTTCCTTCAAACACTAAAAATTATTCGAAAATTTATTATAAATTGAGCCTCTTTTCCACATCCATAATCAACGTAAACAACATAGGCAAAAATAAACAAATGCTTAGAATATATATTTGTAACAGCCTGGTTTAGACCCTGGTCGGAACAGTGGTTTTGAGACAACAAATACGAGTTAGAAAAATATTTTTAATATTATATTTCATGCTTAAATTATGTGAATTGATATGTGAGAAATTTTTGTATGAAAATTTCATTGTTTGAGTGCCGATTTGTGAATAAGGACTTAATCGCGTAAATTGTAAAAGTAGCTTCTTATATGTTAAACTGCTTATTTGCTTTGAGGAATTAATTATGGGGTCCTTATGTGGCAAATTGGCCATTAACTAATAGCATGGCCGGTTTTGGGCTTGAGATATATGGTTTACTAATTAATTTTATAAGGTTAAAATGGTAATTAATATATTATAATGTAATAAAATAAGACAAAGTGGAATTTGGTTGTCATTTTTACACCATTTTGCCGAATGTAAGAAAGAAAAAGGAGCTATTTTCTTTGTTTAAGTTTCGACACCTTGGAGATCAAATTAAGGTCTGGATTTTGTTCGATTTTTTATAATTTTTACGTTTTTGAGATCGTTGCTTCGAGTACTAGCTAGCCCATGCTTAAATTTTTGAATTTGATTAATTTTTGATTTTCCATTGTTGATAGCTTGAAGTTTTTGTGGTTTGATGATGAAATATAAATTTTTTTTGATAGATTATTATGTTTAATTAAGTGATTTTTGATAAAAATGTGTATTAAGGACTAAATTGAGAAATTTATAAATTGAGAGGTCAAAATGTGAAATAAATAAAATTAATGGGCTGCTAGGGACCTAAGGTAAATCGGCCTAATATGGGTTTGATAAGATTTTGTGTATTTTGTGTTATTTTAAAATAAGGACTAAATTATAAAAGTGTGAAATGTTAAGGGCTAAAATGCAAAATGCCTAAATTATGTGTTTTTTGATGAAATTGAATGAAATGTTGAATAAGTAAGTTAATTTTGATATTAATTAGATTGGCAAAAGCGGAATTCGGATCTAGATCGAGGGAAAATCACAGTATTGGATTAGTCGACTTAATTTGTCGTTATTGCGTACGAGGTAAGTTCATATTTTAATAGACGTTACGAAATCATATTATAAATGCATACTATTTGTATGATTGAATTTAATGCCGAATGGTAGTACAAATATATGTATTTTGAATAAGTTATATATATGTTATTATGATATTGAAGTGTTCGAGAAGTAGAATATATGAATACGAGAAAGTTCCGATAATGTGACGACGTCCTAAAAGCCCCGTACGAACCGTAGGAATAGTTAGGATACATATGTCATGACATAAGATCCGATATGTGCTTTCGTGTAAGACCACGTCTGAGACGTTGGCATCGATTTGTGATTTACGTGTAAGACCATGTTTGGGACATCGGCATCGTATTTGATTTCGTGTAAGACCACATTTGGGACGTTGGCATCAGATTATGATTTTCGTGTATGACCCTGTCTGGGACAGTGGCATTGATATTTGATTACATGTAAGACCACGTATGGGACGTTGGCATTGTACGAGCTTATGAGTTTTCCGAGTATCCTTATTGATTCTGAACGGTTCAACGGGCATTCCGAGAAAATAATGATTACATGAAGGACATTCCGATTCAAGTACATTGAAATGTATACAATATTTGAAAACGAAAGGTAAGTATATATGTGCAAAGAATGTTATGTGATGTATATGGAAATGAAATGTGAATATGTGTAAATGAAATATGAATAAATGAATAACATATGGTTTATAAAGTGGCATACGTGAAATTGTCAGATGTTATATGAATGAAAGGTGAAATTGAGTATAAATGATGAAATGATATTTATGTATATATATATTATTAGATGTGTTATTTCCACAATGTGTTTATTTGGTTATATGAAAGTGTGAATTGAATGATATAGGAGAATTGAGTTGAATAATCTTGTGAAAGCTAAAGTTATTGAAGTAAGCAAGTATAATATTGAACGATGATAATTCGATATGGGAACATGTTATAATTTCTAAAAGCTGTATGAGATAGCATATTATGCATATGGCTTTGTAATGAAATTATTTGTTATGTTAAGTTTATTAAGATATGAGCTTACTAAGCTTTAAAGCTTACTCTGTGTGTTTTTCCTATGTCTATAGAGTTTCAGAGATTTGCTCAGGTTGGAAGTTGTTGGAGACGTCATCACACTATCCGATTATCGTTTCGGTAAATTAAAGTTTTGAATTTTGGTTATGTGGCATGTATAGGCTAGTTTATATAGTTGATTTTGGAATTAGTATATGTATATAGGCATGCGAAAATGGCTTGTTCATGATGCGAATGTTGGTATTTATATTCAGTCACATTATAAGCTTAATTTAAAAGGTATGATTCATGGTAAATATGTGGTGATGTTGGTTACATGAATTTGGTTTTGAGTAATGATATGTATGGTTTATGATTAGTTTATTTTGGTAAACTTGATTCATAGTATGTCTTGTATTTCTAGATTGATATAATTCGGTTTAAGTCAAGTAAATATGGTTGATAGATGTGATTGGATTTTGGTTTATTATTGACTTTTTTTTGTTGTATAATTTATCTTGTGAATTGGTTTGGAAGTGGTAAATAATGAGGATGCTTTGTGGTCATAAGGTTATTTTATAATGTCGTGACATAAACTTAGCTAGTCGAATTGATGAGAAATGAATTGGATATGTATAGGTAATATTGAAAAGTTTCTTAGCACATAAGTTTTGTATATTGGTTCGGCAATTGAGCTAGAAAATAGCTATTGGTAACATGGTAACTATGCACTTAGATATAGATGGTATCTTAAGCATATTTTTCCATTTGGTAAGGTTGGCTAATGGTTCATGTATGGATGCTTGTTTAGCCATATGTTATGTTTTGTTTTGATTTAGTATTAAATGCACATATGACTATGTTGTTAAAATTTGTACTTGACTATTTTGTGAAGTGGGTTATGCCAAATATGCTAAAGGACCATAAGCCATGTGATATGGATTATTCTGTTTGATAAGTGCATGAATTGAAGTAATAAGTTCGACAATCAGCTTATTAAATATATGTAATGATATATGCCCGGTTATAAGTTAAGATTAGATAGTCATGATTCATTGGATATAATGTTTGAATATTACTTTGGGAGATATATGAATGGCTGCCTATTTATTGGTTTGAAATGATTCATAATGAGATGGATTAGATATGCATGAGTAGGGGAAGAAATGTGGCTTAAATCAAGCCAAATTTTATACCACACAGTCTGGACACACGGGCGTGTGTGACTGCCCGTGTGACTATGTCAGTATGTATGCCTTGTTTTGCCACAGCCTAAACACACGGGCGTGTCTAATGCCAAGTGAGGCACACGGCCTGTTCACACGGGCGTGTGACCTGCATAACTTTGAAATATGTTTAAGTTTCGAAAAAAATTGTATGTGTTTGGTTTAGTCCCGACCTCTTCCTAATGCATGTTTAAGGTCTCGTTGACTTAAGTAAGGGACTTTATGTCGATGTTTAACTATGATTTATGGATAATGTGTATGAATTGTTCATTCCGATATGTCCGATAATGCCTCTAAGCCTAGTCCAGCGACGGATTCGGGTCAGGGGTGTTACAATAGTTTAATCAACAAGTGTCATAAAATTGGAATATGTAAACTAAACAATTTCACTAAATTGAGTTTGAATCTAAAATTTACAAGGCATTATTAATTAAAAAGAATTTTTTAGACATGGTCAAACCTTTTTACACGAACTAGGACGACAACCCAAGTACCTTATCCCAGTTACTCAGTTCAAACAGCCAATTTTTTTTGAAGGCTCAGTTAGCGAAATGTTTTTAAGTTATCGACTTGTCACTCGAACCTTTTTATGCGAGATAAAATGAAAACCCAAGCACCCTATCCCGGTCATTCAATTTGGTCACGTTTTCGAAACTTTCACTCATAACTTGAGCCTTTATTTATTTATTCATTTTATTTATTTACTTATGTACAAGCAAATTATTTATGTACAAGCAAACATTTTTTCAAACAACCAATTTATATGAAAAGTCTAGTTACATATATCAACCTTAAAACACAAATGTCGACTAATCTAGATACTTTGAACACTTTAATTCAAAAATTTCCCAATTGTCCAAATTGACTAAGTAATGAGATTAGAGGCTCAATGTCGAAATAAACTATCGAATAAATCTAGCATAAGATTGAACATATGTAAAAGAAAAACATGCATCAAAAATCAATCAATCATCCATGCATACTTACAATTTCCGATCCCCCTACTTACTCTATGCTTGTCCTCAAGCATGTGTCATATGAGATAAAAAAAATAGCAGCTCAAATAACAGATAAAAAGAAAAGTTTAAAATACTCCCCAGGTGTTGTTTAACGATTTTGTCGGTGTTAGGGGTAACGACTTTGTAGGATGTCAAGGATTGTGGAGACTTAATTTTCCATTGTTCCAAGTCGAGCTTCGATCTGGCTTAAACGTACCTCCACAGATAGAGGTTGTTCCTCTTGCTCTTTAGTACTGATGTGTGGGCGCTGGCGAAAAACCATATTTCCACGAGTAGTCCGTGTACCTGGATGAACAAAATAACACAAAGTAGGGGTGCCGGCAAGCAATCCTATAGAATCCAAACAATATTTATCTAAGCTATCCATACTATATGCACATGTTAAAGAAGAGAAATCAATTTCAGAAGTAAAAAGTCAAGAGCTAAATTCGTAATATATGACCCAAGTATTAATGGACAATTACATCGCAAAACGACATGAAAATTTTGTGAAAACCAATATCCTAAATTAACTTTAAAACCAGAATGCATACACCACAAAAAGAACAGTTTAGTTTTAGTTAGAACAGATGACGAATCATTTCTACCTGAAAAACTAAAGGCTAAAAATAAGTGAATATATCTTAAATCTGGTTCATGCACCAATAAGTCTTCTGTGGTCTTCGGATTATAAAGTTGATTAGAATGATTTAAAACACAATAAAAATCTTTGAGCATCAAAGTTAGTTGGTATATCTAATAGAGCAGTATGATAGGAGTCGTATTGAACATTGTCAAGGTTGACAAAACCCATGGCAATGTTAAATTCAGAAATTAACATCCGAAAGTCCTTCCCAAGCAAGCGAATACAGATACTATTTTGTGTTTCAACAATTCGTAATGCATTAATATTGAAGCTAAATGTAGTGTAGAATTCATATACCAGCTCATAATATGCATTACATGATATATTAGCAAATGAACTCCAACCAATAGCATCAAAGTAGTCAATCATAGCATCGTGAATATTTAACATATCAAGAATAGAGAGATCGATTTTCTTACAGACCAGAAGCGAACGTTGTCGGATGTCGTCATATATTATGCGATACTCCGAGGTCGAAAAGTCTAAAAACCCTTGTAATCAACCTTCAGTAAGAATAGTGTTTGCACGACCTCATCTATTGCGTTGACTGTCTCGTGATGGTTGAACATATTCATTAGGCGAGTCGGGTGGACTTGAATTTCCAGCAGCTTCAATACTGTTGTTTGGGGGTGTCGTAAACTCGTTAGTCAATCATCGACGGGCTCGAGTAACAGACGATCGTGTTCGGCGTTGGGAGACACGCTCGTTAGCATTTGAAGGAGCCTCAACATGGCTGTTAGAAGTTCGAGCCTCATCCGAATTACCTGCATAATATGTTAGTAAAGGCATAGTAGATTGAGGATCAGTAATAGACCTTTCGGGGCTAGCGGGGCTGCTGTTCGATTGTTCTGCTTCAACTAGAGTCAGACTTTATTGGTGATGAGTTCTCGTTGAGGCGGTCGTTCAGATTGAAGGATGTGGAGAAGGCTCGGAGTTATTGTCGGCTATGTCGAAGACTGGAGGCACTGAGAATAGATGTCGACTTCGATTGAGTGAAGCTGGGATATTGTCGGCCATTTGGTTTCGAGTTCAGACCATTTTTTTTGGGTAGGTGACATGAATAATCGGCTCCGCTGGCTACAGCGGAGGCATGCGGTGGTAGCGGCGGCGACAGTGGTGGCGATGGTGGTGGCCGATGTGACTTCGTGGTTTGGGCTATTTTTTTAAGGGTGATGGTTGGGATTTCAATTTTGGCGTCGGTAAGGTGGTGGGGTCTTTAGGTGTTTAGAGAGAAGAAGAAATAGAGAAGATGGGGAAGGGAGGAGTGGCGGCTTACAATTCAGGCTCTGATCGGCAAGAGCAATGCGATGTGGTGGTGAGGGCGTTGCTCGATAGTGATGTGGTCGTAGAGAAGGTAGACGAACGGTGGTTGCAGGTGGAGGGGAAAAATAAAAATAAAATAAAATGGAGGTGAGGTCTTTGGGCTCGTCGACGGCGGCAGACGGTGGCTAAGGACGGAGCGGCGATAACGCGACGTGGGGTCAGCGATGGAGGGCTGGGACGACAACGACGACAGTTTATGGGAATGCTGTTAGGGTTTTGTTTTTGATTTTAAGAAAAAAAAAAGATGAAACAAAATAGGTTGGGAAATTTTGGGGATTTTGGGGTTCTTTTTCTTTTTACTATTTTTCTTCTTTTTTTTTCTTCACTTTGGGTCACCTTGGCCCGTTCGGCCCATTTTCTTTCTTTTCTCACTTAGGCTTGTTTTGGGTTTTGGATTATGGTATTGGGTATGTGGTATATTATGTGGTTGGGTTGGTATTTGGGTATACGATAGGTAGGTTAAATGAGGTGGTGGACGTTTATGGACTTGGGTTTTACGAGTATTTTGGTATTTGGGCAAGTGGGTTCAGGGTAGGTATTTAGTGGATGGGTGTTGGATTTAGGTTTTGGGTGTTTTATGAAGGTTAGGGATTTTGGTTTTTTTTTTTAATTGTAGCACGTCGTGCCCACGCCACCATCATTATCCTTCTTTTTGAAAATTCATAACCTCCATTGTATTCCTGAAAACATCAAATTATCTGGATTAAATAGGAATTTATTTACAACCTAAATTTTCCTTAAACTAAAAATTAAATAAATGAAAATAAATTTGGGTTGCCTCCAAAAAGTGCTTTAGTTTAACGTTGTTAGCTCGACGACTTGAAAATTTATTCACCTGGCTCTTCGAGGACTAATTCCTCAACCAAGTGGGCCTGAAAATTTTCATAGAAAGGCTTTAATCGCTGTCGTTGACCTTGAAATTTTTTCGAATTCTTCACTTTTAACCTCAACTACACCATGTGGAAACACGTGAGTAACAATAAAAGGCCCTAACCACTTAGTTCGAAGCTTACCTGCAAAAATTCTTAATGTATAGTCATAAAATAATACTTTTTGTCCTACGATAAATTGTTTACGGGTTATCTTTTGGTCATGGTATACTTTGACCTTATCTTTATAAATTTGGGCACTCTCATACGCTTCTCGTCGAATTTCCTCGAGTTCCTGGATATGTAACTTACGATGCTTACCTGCAGCTTCCAACTCCATGTTGCATTGTTTGACCGTCCAAAATGCCTTATGTTCTAGCTTAACAGGGAGATGGTACAGTTTAATGAAAATTAGTCGATAAGGAGACATACCTATGGGTCCTTTATAAACTGTTCAGTACGCCCACGATGCATTGTTAAGTCGCAAACTCCAATCTTTTCTATCAGGCTTAACAGTATTTTTCAAAACCAACTTGATTTCTCGATTCGACACCTCTGTTTGACCGTTTGACTAAGGGTGATAAGCCGTAGTAACTCGTTGCACTACCCCGTATTTTTTTAAGAGTGTGTCAATTACCTTATTACAAAAATACGTACCCTGATCGTTGATCAAAGCTTGCGGTGTACCAAACCTAGAAAAAATATAACTTTTTAGAAAATCGACTAATGTTTTGGCGTTAGCACGATGAGTGGCTTTTGCTTCCACCCATTTTGACACATAGTCAATAGCAAGTAAAATTAAACGTTACCGAATGATGAGACAAAGGGTCCCATAAAATCAATGCCACATATATCAAATATTTACAGACATGTAAGAGGTTAGAGGCATTTCATTTTTTCGGCTCAAGTTTCCTACCCTTTGACACTTTTCGTATTTTTACAAAACAAATATGCGTCTCAAAAAATATGTGGCCAATATAGTCCATATTCAAGTACTTAATGTGAAGTTTGTTTGGGGCCAAAATTTCCACTACATGCATAAGAATGACAAAAAGATAGAATCGATTTTACCTCAGCCTCTGTGACCCATCGTCAAATTACCTGGTCAGAACAGTATTTTCAATGGTAGGGGTCGTCCCAAATATAGTATCGCGACTCACGTTTGATCTTATCTTTTTCAGATAGCGATAGGTTAGAAGAGACTATACCTGTAGCAAGGTAATTCACCATGTCTGCATACCAAGGAAGAATCATTTGAGCAACAAGCAAGCTTTCATCCAGAAATATGTCTTTAAGTGGTGTTACATCATTCGATGGAGGAATTCGGCTTAGATGGTTAGCTACCAAATTTTCACATCCTTTTTTACCCTTTATTTCGAGATTGAACTCTTACAAAAGTAGTATCCACTTTATAAGTCTCAGTTTTGCTTCCTTCTTCCCGATCAGATATTTAAGAACTGCATGATCAGAGAAAACCACAATCTTAGTTCCTAATAAATACGAACAAAACTTTTCTAAGGCAAAGACTATAGCTAGAAACTCTTTTTCAGTGGTCGAATAATTGCTTTGGGCAGTATACAAAGTTTTAGAAGCATAGGAGATGACATGTGGTTCTTTCTCGATTCTTTGTCTAAAGATTGCTCCTACACTATGGTCACTAGCGTCGTACATTATTTTGAAAAGATAATTCCAATTCGGTGGTTGAACAATAGGTGCTGAAATGAGCTCATGTTTGATCGTGTCAAACATATCTCTACATGATTGGTCAAACTCGAATTCTTTATCCTTCTATAAGAGATTTCAAAGATGTTGCGCAATTTTAAAAAAGTCCTTAATGAACCACCTATAGAAACCTGCATGACCAAGTAAAAAACGAATCCCCCTCACAGTTGTGGGGTATGGTAGTGAGTTTATGATATCAATTTTTGCTTTATCGACAGAAATTCCCTCAGCAGAAATGATATGACCTAGAACTAATCCCTTGTCTACCATAAAATGACATGTATCATAATTTAGAACAAGATTAAATTCTAAGCATATTTCCAAAATTTTTACAAGATTTGAGAAACATACCTAGAAGATACAGTAAAGTCGTCCATGAATACCTCAATTATTTTCTCGACGTAATCAGAAAATATACTTACCATGCACCTCTAAAACGTAGCTGGTGTATTACAAAGTCCGAACGGCATCTGTCTGTAAGCGAATGTGCCAAATGGGCATGTAAACATTGTCTTTTCTTGATCGTCCGGTGCCATTAAAATCTGGAAAAACCCTGAGTAACCATCAAGACAACAATAACGAGACTTTCCAGCTAAACATTCTAACATCAGGTCAATAAAAGAAAGTGGAAAGTGATCTTTTCGAGTTAGGGAATTCAACTTCCTGTAATCGATGCAGACTCTCCACCCGTTTTGGACCCAAGTGGAAACCATCTCACCTGCTGAATTCTCAATTACGGTTACGCTGGTCTTTTTTGGTACTACATGGACTGAGCTAACCCAATTACTGTCAGAAATGGGATAGATCATCCCGGCATCAAGTAGCTTTTGGATATCTTTTCTCTCCATTTCCATCATAGGCAGATTGAGACGCCTTTGAGCCTTCCTTTTGGGAACAGCATTATCGACAACCTAAATTTTGTGTATGCAAGTCGAGGGGTTCAACCCCTTAATGTCAGCTATCAGCCATTCAATTACCTCTTTATAGTCCCTAAGAACTTGTACCAAGTTTTCATCTTCTACTTTCGAGAGTTTACTTGAGATTATTAATGGTAAGGCATTTCCTTTGCCGAGAAATGCATACTTCAAGTGGTCCGGAAGGGGTTTGAGTTCTAACTCTGGAGCTTGTAGTACATATGGTACAAGCTTAGTCTGTGAAGAAGTTAATTCAAGAAATTTACCTGGGTTTCTCCATTGTTGTGGCACCTCTATATGAGCCACTATTTCGTGAACAGAATCTTCAAAGATTATCCACTCCTCCAGTTCCTTAATGGCATTAAAGTCTAGACTCCTGCAAAGGACAGTTCGTAATTCATCCTCGTCATGATATTCTAAATGTAAGTCAGTCAAAGGATTGATTATATCAATATTAGAAACATTAGAAATCATGCTAGGGCAGTTCATGGCCTCGTAGACATTGAATTTCACCACATCCCCATCGAACTCCATAGTGAGTAACCCACTTCGTACGCCAATTTTTGTTTGTGTGGTACTAAAAAATGGCCTCCCGATAAGTATGTCAGATAAATTGGCCAAATTTTCATCCTCCATGTCGATAATGTAGAAGTCTGCAGGAAATATTAGCTCGTTTACCTTTACAAGAACGTCCTCCAATACTCCCTTTGGATGCACTACATATCTATCTGCAAGCTGAATAATCCCACATGTTTCTTTTAAAGGACCGCGTTAAATAGTTTATAAATTGACAAAGGCATAACATTATTTAATGCGCCTAAGTCACACTTTGATTTTTTAATATTGACACTACCTATTTTACAAGATATGAAAAACATACATTGGTCCTTACATTTGGGCGGTATTTTTCTTCGCAAAACGATGGAGACATTTTCTCCGACACTTACCTTTTCATTGTCCAGATGTTTCCTTTTACTCATGCATAACTCTTTTAGGAATTTTACGTATCGTGGGATCTGCTTAATCGCATCGAGAAGAGGTATGTTGATTTCCAACTTTTGAAAGGTATCGAGGATCTCCTTTTCATCTCTCTCCTTCTTGCATTGGACAAGTCTTTCGGGAAACGGAGGTGGTATTGCAAATGATTTTTGTGGTGTTGACTCTACTGGACCCTCTATGTCAAGTATATCCCTCGTGTCAGGTATGGGCTCCAAAACCTTCCCACTCCTCAATGTCATAGTGCTTACATTGTGTCGAGGGTTTGGCTTAGTTTGGGATGACAGCTTACATTGGGACTTCAAACGGCTAACTATGAGCGCTAGTTTGATCACTTGCTTGTCCAACTCTTGCAAATGCATGCCAGTTTTTTGTTAGAATTTCTCAGTATTGTTGGCTAGCCTTTCCACTATGGCTTCCAAAGACGACTTTGGGGGTGGTAACTGTTGATTCTGAGGCAGCCTTTGTTGGTACGGTTAATTGAACCGCAGATTTGTCCCATAATTGAGATTTGGGTGATCTTTCCACCACATATTATACGAGTTCGAGTAGGGGTCATATCGCCTCTGGGGCGGTTCTGGAAAGTTCCCAATAACATTTGCTTGTTCTGTCGAATCCTCATATAAAATCGGACAGGAATCCATCGGATGGTCTGGCTTAGCACAAATTACGTACAACCGTGCTGGGCTCATTTTATCTGTAAGCAAAGTTTCAATAATGTTAGTCAGCTTATCAATTTTATCTTCTAGAGATAGAGAACTTAACCCATGAAACCATCTCGTGGGTTCTGTGGCCGATCGGAATTGTTGAGAGTTAGCAGCTATGGTCGAAATCAACCCTCTCGCTCTTTGGGGCGTCATATTAATGAATACCCCCCACTTGTAGCATCAATTTCTTCATTTCCATTGGGAGTAATCCCTCATAGAAATACTGCAAGAGTGATTGTTCAGTCTGTCCATATTATGGGTAACTTGCACACAATTTTTTGTATCGCTCCCAATAATCATAAAGTAATTTAGCATCCTTTTGACGGATTCCCACAATGTCCCTCCTTAGTTCGGCTACTCGAGCTGCAGGGAAGAACCTATCAAGAAACAAACGAGACATGTTAGACCATGTGTTGACAGATCCTGGGGGTAAATAAAATAACCACTCTCTAGTAGAGTCGGCTAGTGAGAAAGGAAAAGCACGAAGTTTGATTTGGTCTTTGGTTACTCCTTGAGGCTTCATGCTTGTGCACACCATATGGAACTCTTTAAGATAGGTGTACAGGTTTTAATTCTGTAGTCCACGAAAAGTGGATAGTAAATGGATCAAACCCGACTTTAACTCGAACGGCGTTCCACCTGCCGGATAGGTTATGCATAAAGGTTGTTGTTCATCCAGTGTCGCAGCGAGTTGGCATATCATCTGTTCAGCCATCTAGTTTGGTTCGTCAAATGAGAAAATTTCTTCGGTATATGATATAGTTTCGAATCCGAAATTTGGCCGTTTACCACGACGAACAGCTTTTTTCCACAGTTGTCGGACCAATTTTTCAATTTCTGGTTCAAACTCTAAAGTTCCCAGTTTTGATCTGGTCATAAGGTGAATAAACAAAAATTAAAAAAATATCTCCAATCCCCGGCAACGGCGCCAATATTTGATGGGCGTCGAAACCACCAAAAATAATTCCTACAAAAATAACTTTAAATTGTAGTAAAGAGTGGTAGTAGGGTCGACTCCATAGGGATTGGATATCATAATCAACTTCCGTGTTCACTTATGAACAGAATATTCATCGTGTCAAACATCATGTCAAAAGTCATGCCCACGACTCTAAACGTACCTAAAGTTTGAAAATGTTTAAGAAAGTAAATAATCTAATCAGCTTAAATAAACGATTTATTAATGTTGAAAAAAATGTAAACTAGAAATAAATTTAGACTTTTGTAAACAGATAAAATAAGCCTTAGCCATAGACTCAGTAAACTTCGTATCAAGAATCGATCCTTGAAAATTAATCTTCTCCTCCAAACGATAAGCTGGTTATAGCAGTTAAGAACGTCCTAACCACCAATTCTTCCTCTCATAATTGGTTCTGGTACGACTTAAAAACCAACCCTTACCAATTATATAACCGAGATACACGTGTTCCCGATTCAAGATTCCAGCAGCCTTGCGTTCTGAAGAACCCAACTCGAATCAACAGCCTCAACCACGTGGGTGGTTTAAACCTTATCACTTCTTCCTCAATTTGTTCTTGAATATCTGAATACAGCATGACCGACTCAAATCTCCAACTGTCAGCAAATATGACTCCAACCCAACGTACACTTTAACTTGAAATTGAATTTAACTTTAAGGGATGATTGGTCTATCCCGATACTTAGGAAAAAATGAATATTGATTGGAAGGATTTTTAACACGAATTCGTATCTCACGATTCCCTACTGGAAAGAACATCGGCCTAAGGCTAAGATGAAATTTAGTGAAGCATAAAATTATTCATGCTTTGTAAACTTGGAAAGTAATTTTGATGAAGGGGGTGAAAAATGGGAAAGAAAAACACTTGGAAAGCAATAAGCCCAATTTAGTAAAAACAAGACAATTGCAATTGAAACTAGCAGAATACTTCACGCCAATTTGAAAGAGAAAAAGGAGAATATTCCAATTCCAAATTGAAGTAGGAAATAGAATTAAGTGATGATTTTTCAAAGAACATAAAAGGCCCTATTTATATACATAGAGTTTACTAAAATTAGCCTAAAGTAAATTAATATAAAATCAAAATAAAAAATAAAAAAAGATTCTTTTTCCTATTTTTGGCTTTTATATAGTCAAAATATTTGATGAGTCCTTGGCTTTCTCCACATTTTTTATTTGGCCCCATTTTAATGATTGTGTTTCAATTTGGCCCCCTTTTTAGCTTGTTTTTGACCAATTGCATCCTTGACAAGATTAAATCATAAAAACACTAATTTAGCAGGGATCAGTTCAGAAATAAAGCAAATTAAACATAAGAAACCATGCAAATTAACATGTTGTCATAAACTAATTTTTGGCATAAGCTAGGAGATGATGATGTTAAATTTCACTTAGATTAAATTATTATTAGATTATGCTTAATTATGTTTTAGTTAATTAAGTAAATAATATAATTAGATTAACTAAAGGGTAATCCATGTATAAAAGAAAAAAAATGAGTATAAATTTTCATCATCTTCATTCTTCTCATTGTCCACCATTATTTAGAAACAAAGAAAGCTTCAAGCTCCCTCAATACATTCGACCAAGCTAAAATCTAGAGGTAACTAAGCTATTTTTTGTGTAATTTTTATAGATTTATGATCATGGGAGTTTGATTTAGTTGGCCTATCTAACAATTTTCCCAATTGTTGAGTTTTTAGCAAGTTGCAATTGTTGAGAAATTGATGAATTAGGCTTGAAATTGATAGAAATTAAGGTTATATCCTGATAAGTACTAAATTATAAAGTTAAATAAGCTTGATAGTTAACTTTGTGACATTAGGGAATAAATTGAATAAATTGAAAATATATCATGAAATTATGCCATGAATAGAAAGTATAGGGTCCCTAATAAAATAATGTGAAATTGGATTTTGATCTTATGCTAAATATCAAAAGATATGCATATCCCGCGTATAAAGACTAAATTGAAAAAAATGTAAAATATGCTTGGTTTTGTATTTGAATGTGAATTGGATGAAATTTGATATTGTTTATTTTTAAAATTATCGTATGTAGCTAAGGACGATGTTAGGCCGTCGAGTGGGAAAGGAAAAGCAAGAGTCGTTGACAAGTGAAATGAGCATTCAATTTGTACATTTATGATTCAAGATATATATTTGTTTTCATATTCATGTTAATTGAATGATTGAGTATCGAGGTGAGTACATGATTGTTGTATAAATTAATTCATTGTGATTGATATTGGACTGAATTGAACAAAATAGAAAGTAGCATGATTTAATTGATACATAATATGTGATATGAAAATGGATTGAAACATGTTATGTGATATGAGAAAGTCGTGAATTGATGATGAATTGAAATGTGATTATGAAATTAAATGAGAAATGATATATGTATGAGATTGAATAATGTAACTGCACATTGGTACCCTATTAACGGTTCAAGAAAAGTTGGATATAATTGACATGTCATAGAATTAGATTGAGTTCAAATTGTATTTCGGCGATATACCAATGAGTGTTATGTGCATATTATTTTGGATGTTCAATGAGTGCAGGACACACATTTTGCTTCAATTATATACTGATGAGCACTGGGCGCATATTACTTCGAACCTTCCGACGAGTGCTAGGCACACATTATACTTGATTATATACTCACGAGCGTTGAATGCATATTATTTCAGATGTTTCGATGAGTGTTGGGCACACATTTTACTTTAGTTATACTGATGAGTGTTAGGCATGTAACGCACCAAAATTTATATTTCTGGTTCTATTAAAATTTGACACAACTGTGTCTGCCTCAATGGTTAAGTGCTCTGGAAAGTGTCTGAGAGGTCTTAACTTCAAACTTTAGCTTGGGCAAATTTTTGCTTTTAGATGAATAAACCCCTATCTCTAGCCAATAGGCTTATAAATAAATGTTGATAAAATATATCAGAGTGGGCTTGCTGGTCTAGTGCTTAAGTGGAGTGCTAAGTGGCTGGAGGTCCAGAGTTCGAATCCCCGTGTGAACAAAGGATTTGTTTTGCTGCTTGTGTTGTGTGAATGTTTGAGTAGAATGAAATTTTAAGTAGTGGAATGAGTGGGGAGTCAAGTGGAGTGTTTTTAGGAGTAAATTGGGGGAATAGGATAGTTATCAGGATTTGATTGTATTTTTTTCCCATTACCGAATTTTTTTTTCTTTTTCTCTAAAAAGGTCTCCACCGATTTTCTCCTATTGTTCTTTCTTGCTGCCGTTTTCACCTTTCTTTTACTGTCGAAATTCTTTTTTTCATCTTTCTTCTTTCCAAATTCTTTCCCACTCAATTTCGTGCCGTTCCTCCTTTGGCTGCGATCATTTGGTAAGTGTTAGTTAAGTAAATTTGTCCTTTGGTTAACTGTTATTAACTGTTCATTGACAAATGTCATTGTTTATGCCATTTAGGAGAGGGTTCAAAGGCTTGTAATCACTCAGCAGAGTGTTAGTTTTTGTGGGAACTGTTGTTCTTCAACTGAAGGTTCTGGAGTGCTCGGGGGACGTTTTAGCATCAAATGATACCAGGTGTTTACCTGAAACATTGAAAATAGGGATCGACGAAAAGCGAAAAAAGTATTCTATTGATGCTACACGGGCGTTGGTCGCCCGTGTGGTAGGCTGTGTGACAGAACATGGACATGTGGTGGACGAGCCAGGCCGTGCATGCATAACACAGCCGTGTGATGGCCAGGTGGGCCTTGTGTGACACACGGGCCCAATCAATTTGGACCGTGTGGGCCACACGGGCAGATCACATGGGCGTGTGAGCCTAATTTACTGATTTGTTTACTAAGGTTGCACGAGTCGCCCGAGTCGACTGTGACCTACTGTGAGGTAGGTAAGCAATGCTTTGATCTCTATTTAACTGAATGATATATGTATGACTGTTTACTGAGCATGATTAGAATACTATACTAATTATATGTATGACACTATGTGCTAGCATGCCATAACTGTATGTTGCATTGCATCGGAATGGGATGATATATGTGGAGGAACTGTACTGAAAGGCTTTAAGCCTAATATATTGGCAGCTCAACTACAAATTATTGTCTAGTGTCATTTCCGGTACTATTTTGGAGTGTAGGGATGGGTGGGTTGATTATATCCCCACATGAAGTGTAGGGTTGGACGAAGATGGTGTGTAGAGGCTGGCTGCGTAGGACTTGTTTATTGCATAATCATTACTGTACTAATTACTGATACTTTAATGGGCCAAGACCCAAATGCATGACTAGTTTTGTACTGAGATGAGCTAAAGCCCTAACTGATACCGTCACTGATACTGAAAAGGGCTTAGGCCTAGACTGAGTTTAATTTGTATACTGTCTGTTTGTTTGCACGAGGAATTATACACTGAGTTTACATAAACTCACCCTTTCTGCTTAATCTGTGCAACTAATCCCCAGACTTGATGAATCAGTGCAGCGAAGGACTTGGCGGTGGCCACACGAACCTAAACTTTTACTTCAACTTTAGGTATTTAAATTTAATTATACTCTAAGGTAATTTTTTTTATGTAAATTGCGGACTTTCTGAGACTTTTACTTAATTTGGGTTATTATTTATTTTTATGGATTTATAACTGTTAAGATGTGATTTACTCAAAATGGCTTTTAAAAGCTTTCTCAATGAAACGTGTAAAACTGTACGACTAGATTAGTAATGATTTTGGGGTTAACAAGTGTAAACAAATGGAAATTTATTTTATCGTAACAACCTAGTTTCAAACGTTATCACGTGGCATCACTAGGTTTGGCTACATTTAGTGGTATTAGAGCCAGGTTGCAAAACTCGGCTGTGGATTTGGGTTTTAAAAAGAAAAACTTGTTTTTAACTAATTTTTAAATACTGGAATATTTCTACTGAACGTGTGGTACACTGAGTCTCCAGCGCCTATTCTGTATGTTCTTTATAACTGTTATATGTTTTGATTAAAACTGCTATGGGTAGTATATACTGAGACTACTATAGATAGGCTGTACTGAAAGCACTCAAAATAGTGTATACTGAGACTGTAGCTAAATTGATAGACACTGCATTGTACGAAAACAAACTCCAAATCACTGATACTGTTTTGCATAAAACTTTTGTAAACAATTACTGAAACTGTAAACTGATGAATAAAACTGTTAAATTTAGATAAACACGATTCGATAATGAGCATTCGAGATACTCGTGGATGAGGTACAAGAGGCCGTGGTAAAGGCAGTAGAGGGGCTTAAGCTGAGTCCTCTTCATTAGGTGATATGCCGAATTTAGACACTATCGAGGCGTCGGTGCCGCTGGTTACAGAGACTGTGTCTGAGTCTGGGCCTCATGATCGAGTGGCTAGGGACGATGCACTATCCCAGGCCATGTTGAGGATTTTGGAAAGGGTCGTTGGGCCTAATACTGAAGCTGGAGGCCGAAGGTTAGTTACGGAATGACTCCGGTCTAATAGAGCTAAAATATTCAAGGGTGTCATTGGGGTTGCCCCTATGTGGCTGAGTATTGGACTGAGGACACAGAGAGAATCATGGACGATCTAGACTGCACCCCCGAGCAGAAACTAAAAGGTGCAGTGTCACTGTTGAGAGATGAGGCTTACCAGTGGTGGCTTACGGTTAAGGAGGGCACTCAGCCCGATCGATTGTCTTTGGAGTTCTTCAAGACTGCCTTATAGAGGAAGTATGTGGGTGCCAGTTATGTGGATGCCCATAGGAGAGAGTTCTTGAGTTTGACCTAGGATGATAGATCAGTGGTCGAGTATGAGGCTGAATTTCTACGACTAAGCCGCTATGCGCGAGTTATGGTAGCGACTAAGTATGAGTGATGTGCTCGCTTCGAGGATGGCCTCATGGATAGTTTGAGGGTTCTGATAGCTCCTCAGAGGGAGTGAGATTTTGTTGCACTAGTTGATAAGGCGAAGATCGTTGAAGAAGTGAAGCGCGCGGAGCGCCAGAACATAGAAAGAGGAAGGAATAAGAGGGAATCGGAGCACTTGAGTTTCGTTCAGAGGCTTAAGAAAAAAAAGAATTGATGGGCCGATCAGAGTTAGGGCTCGTATAGCTGCTATTAGACAGCCGCCTTGTACTGATTGTGGTAGATGCCATTAGGGCAAGTGTTGGGAAAGAACTAGGGCTTGTTTGAGGTGCAGTTCATTAAAGCATCGTATTAGGGATTTTTCGCGGAGGTCTGACCAGATGCAAGCCCCGGGTACTGGTACTGCACCACCTTTGAGAGCAGTTCAGCAGCCACTGAGAGGCTGTGGTCAGACCAGAGGTGGTAATGAGTTGGGCCGTGGTCGGAGAGCACCTGGCAGAGGTGCAGGTCAGGCTGAGGCGAGACAGCAGGCTCTAGTTTATGTTGCTCATCGTCGTGAGGAGGCAGATGCTCCGGATGTCATCACGGGTACGTTTCTTATTTATGATTACCATATACTGCATTGATAGATATAGGATCCACTCACTCTTATATAGCCTATACTTTGTCCGAGAATTTGGGTATCTTGGTTGAGAGCACTACGAGTGAGGTGATTGTACTGAGTTTGTTGGGGCAAACAGTAAGGGTAAATAAACTGTTTAGGGATGTCCCTCTAGAGGTTTAAGGGACTATCTTTCTAGTTGACCTAATGGAACTTCATTTTGGAGAGTTCGATTTAATACTGGGAAAAAACTGGCTGGTTAAACATCATGTGAGCTTGGATTGTGCCACTAAACGGGTTGTACTGAGAACTGAAGAGGTAGTTGTAATCGGGGAACGTTGGAATTACTTATCAAATGTGATTTCTGCATTAAGGGCCGACAAATTGGTTCGTAAGAGGTGTGAAACGTATTTGGCCTATATCAGTGTTTTAGATTCTGGGGATGCTTTAGTTAATGATATCAGAATAGTTATCGGGGTTACCTCCGAGTCGTGAAATAGATTTTAAGATCGACCTTCTTCCTGGTACAGCTCCGGTGTCCATCGCTCCCTATAGAATGACACCGAAAGATCTTGTAGAGCTTAAGGCTCAGATTCAAGAGTTACTGGATCGCGAATTCATTCGTCCTAGTGTGTCTCCATGGGGAGCACCAGTACTATTTGTGAAAAAGAAGGATGGATCCATACATATGTGTATTGACTACTAGCAACTGAATAAGCTGACCATCAAGAATAAGTATCCCCTACCGATGATAGACGATCTATTTGACCAGTTCCGAGTTGCTTCAATTTTTCTAAGATTGATCTTCGATCAAGGTATCACCAGTTGAGAGTTAAGAAGGCTGATGTGCATAAGACGGCGTTTAAGACTCGTTATGGACATTACGAATTCCTAGTAATGCCATTTGGCCTGACTAATGCACCAGCAGCATTTATGGATCTGATAAATTAAGTGTTTCAGCCCTATCTGGATCTGTTCGTAGTGGTATTTATTAATGACATAATGGTGTATTCGGAGACTGAGGATGAGCATGATGAACACCTCAGAGTGGTTCTACAGATTCTGTGAGAGAAACAACTGTACGCCAAATTCAGTAAATGTGAGTTCTGTTTACGTGAGGTAACGTTTCTAGGGCATGTAGTTTCGGCCGAGGGGATTAGAGTTGACCCTCAAAAGATTGAGGCTGTCTTGTATTAGAAGCAACCTAAAATTGTATATGATATTCATAGTTTTCTGGGACTGGCAGGGTATTACTGATGATTTGTAGAGGGGTTTTCACTGATTGCAGCACCTTTGGCCAAGCTGCTACACAAGGGTGTGCCTTTCAACTAGACTGATACGCCACAAGAGAGCTTTAAGAAGCTCAAGACTGTACTGACTGAGGCCCTTATTTTGATATAGCTAGAGTCTGGAAAAGAGTTCACTGTCTACAGCGATGCATCACATGTTGGTTTGGGATGTGTGTTGATGCAAGAGGGTAAGGTGGTAACTTATGCGTCTCATCAACTTAAGACTCATGAGGCTAATTATCTGACACACGACCTGGAGTTGGCCGCAGTGGTTTTTACACTTAAAATCTAGAGGCATTATCCATATGGTGAAAGGTGTATCATCTATACGGATCACAAGAGTGTCAAGTATCTCCTCACTCAGAAGGAGTTAAATTTTAGGCAGCATAGATAGATTGAGCTGGTTAAAGACTATGACTGTACGATCGAATACCATCCGGGTAAAGCCAATATGGTGGCCGATGCACTGAGCCGTAGAGCCATAACTAATCTGAGGGTGATGTTTGCTCACCTCAGATTATTTGATGATGATAGTTTGTTGGCCGAACTTCAAGTTAAATCGACGTGGATGGATAAGATTAAAGATAAAATGATGGAGGAAGAGTTGTTGGGTCTTCACTTTTAACAAGTTGAGAGTGGGGATACTGTGTATTTTAGAGTAAATAGTGAAAGAGTACTTTGTTTTTGTGAGAGAATCTATGTTTCAAAAGATACCGAGTTGAGGCAGTCTATACTGTGAGAGGCGCATAGTAGCCCTTATGCTATGCATCCTGGCGAACATAAGATGTACCAGAACCTTCGTGAGTTATATTGGTTGCCAGGTCTTAAGCGTGAAGTTACATACTTTGTGGGTAAATGTCTGACATGTTAGCAGGTTAAGGCTGAGCATCAGTTGCCTTTGGGGTTATTTCAGCCAGTTAAGATTCCACTTTGGAAGTAGGAACGAGTGACTATGGACTTCGTTAGTGGGTTGTCCCTAACGCCCATTAAGAAGGATTCACTATGGGTCATCATGGATGGATTGACCAAGTCCACCCATTTCATACCTATTCGCACTGACTACTCTCTAAAAAAGTTAGCTAAATTGCATATGTCTAAGATAGTGAGACTGCATGGGATACCGGTCTGGATCAACTCTGACAGGGATCCTCGCTTCACGTCTTGGTTCTGGAAGAAGCTTCATGAAGCTCTGGGTACTAGATTGGACTTCAGTACTGCTTTTCATCCTCAGATAGATAGTCAATCAGATAGGGTGATTCAGGTACTGGAGGACACGTTAAAAAGTTGCATGATTAATTTCTGTGGCAGTTGGGAGGAGTATTACCGCTAGCAGAGTTTGTTTATAACAACAGTTATAATCTAGTATACAAATGACACCTTACGAGGCTCTATATGGTTATAAGTACCATACTCCTTCGTGTTGGACTAAGTTGGGTGAGCGGAGTGTTCTGGGTCCTAAGCTAGTTTCTGATACTGAGGTTT
This sequence comes from Gossypium arboreum, assembly GCF_025698485.1. NCBI lineage: Eukaryota > Viridiplantae > Streptophyta > Magnoliopsida > Malvales > Malvaceae > Gossypium > Gossypium arboreum. The sequence goes on from NC_069081.1 coordinate 9,985,975, forward strand.
AGCTGATTAGGAGCCGTCTGAAGGCAGCTTCTGACAAGAAAAAGTCTTATGCTTATCTGAAGAGGTGAGAGATTGAGTATTCTGTGGAGGACTTCATGTTTCTGAAGGTCTCACCTTGGAAGAAGGTTTTGAGGTTTGGTCGCAAGGGCAAGCTGAGCCCTAGATTTATTGGGCCTTACCACATTCTGAGACGAGTAAGACCAGTTGCTTACCAGTTGGAGCTACCTCCATAGTTGGATCAGATTCACGACGTGTTCCACGTCTCTATGTTAAGGCGTTATCGCTCTGATCCCACACATTTTGTGCCAGTTGAGGAGATTGAGGTTAGGTCTGATGTAACATTTAAGTAGGAGCCGGTACAGATATTGGATAGGAATGTAAAGGTTATGAGGAGGAAATCAGTTCCATTGGTTAAGGTTCTCTAGCGTAATCATAGCACTGTGGAGGCCACGTGGGAGCCTGAGGATGCGATGCGTCAGCAATACCCTCACCTATTCTGATTAGGTAAATTTCAAGGCCGAAATTTTCTTTTGGGGGGGTAGAGTTGTAACGCCCCAAAATTTATATTTTTTATTCTGTTAAAATTTGACACAACTTTGTCTGCCTCAGTGGTTAAGTGTTCTGGGAAGTGTCTGAGAGGTCTTAAGTTCAAACTTTAGCTTAGGAAAATTTTTGCTTTTAAATGAATAAACCCCTATCTCTAGCCAGTAGGCTTATAAATAAATGTTGATAAAATATATCAAAATGGGCCTGCTGGTCTAGTGGTTAAGTGGAGTGTTAAGTGCCTGGAGGTCCGAAGTTCGAATCCTTGTGTGAACAAGGGATTTATTTTTGTTGCTTGTGTCGTGTGAGTGTTTGAGTAGAATGAACTTGAAAACATGATATCTGATAGAATGATACTATAGGTAACGTGGAAAAGGTATGTGAAATATATTTGTGTGATCCATATACTGATAGTTCTGATGATATGTTTCTAATTCGCTATGTCTGTATATGATATCTGATTATGCTAATTTGTATATTTCTGAATCTGTTATATGACCATGTATGTGACTTTATGGCGAAACTAATTTGCTTTTGTTGTTTGTGACACATCTGTTCTACAAAGCATGAAATTCCATACCCTTCGATTTCAATTATTGTACAACTGCATGTCTTACATGCACTTCATTCATATTTTGTATTTGTATGCCATGTCACATTACATGGGGTTGGGATAATATTGTAAGGAGAAAGTTCTACCAGTTTAATGATTTGCACTATTTGGTGGTTTAACCACATTTCTATTATGGTAGCTTGACTACATTTATAGTGGCTCGACCACACATATATGTTTTGGCAGCTTAGCTGCAATATAGTGGCTTGACCACATATATCTGATCTAGCAGTTTTAACTGCAACTCTAGTGGACAATACAACTAGTGGACAATACAATTATCTGTTGGTGTGTTTTGGATGGACGAGTTCTGGGGAACTCTTTTTGGCGTGTAATGGAGTTAGAAATTTTTCTGTAAATCTACATTATATTTTTCGAAAATACTTCATTGTCATAACCATTTGCGCACAATTTTGCTATTTGAATTTGATAAGTTTCTTTGCAATGTTTGATCTGCTTAATATCTTATTTGTATTTCTGTTTGAATTTAGTTACGTACTAAGCTTTATAACTCACCCTTCTGTATATGACTGTAAACTCTAATTTATATAGGTTTTCTCTAGTAGCTTTTACCACCTTTTTACTTAAAAATAATACTAATCTTGAATAATTGTTAATTAATTTAGTGAATTTTGCTTAAACCTCGATAATGGACATGAATTTGTAAAATATGCAAATTTGTGCTTTATTACATGAATTTTATGCATAAATTAAATTATTTCATGTTATTTATTAATGTGTTATATTTAATTGTGTAGTGGACCATGAAGTTGATTTAATAAAGAGCTTATTATAAAGTTTCATGAACATAAGCTATTTATTTCCTATGTTGGACAGAAAAATCATGTTAAGGGTCAACAAGGTTTTATTTTGACCCAGTAAAAATGATGCTACATGGTGGACAAGTCTGATTATTTAATGGGTCACAAAATTGTCCAAAAAGGGGGAGTCAAGCCCAAATTTGACAAAAGCATGTTGGCTACCCAAAAATCCATTTTGGGATATTTATTAGAGGTCCCTACATTTGGAGAATTATTGGAAATCAGCACACAAAGATTTCCCTTGAAACTATCTAACCCATGCCTAAATTTAGCATGATTTTATGCTCAAATAAAGGAACCATCATCCACCTTCTTCCACAAAATGTGGTCGGCCAAGAAATAGAGAAAATGAAGGGATTCTAATCCCTATTTTTAGTAAATTTTACCATCTATTTCAAGTATAAATACCCCCACTCATTCCCCATTTCAATCATCCCTCATCCCTACATGCCTCATTCTTCACATCTCTCAATCATCATTCATTCTCTCATTTCCTCTCTTCATTTCCACGCATAGCATCCCATATTTTCTTTCTTAGCCAAAAACCTTTCTAAGATTATCTCTTGGCCGGCCACCTTCAAAATCCATTAGCAGAGGAGCAACACAAGGATCGGAGGAAAACATCTTCAATCAAAGTTTACAAGACTATTGATTCAACAGAGTTTATTCTTCATTTACTTTTTATTTTATTTTAACTTTGTTTGCAATGTACTTTATTATCTTATTATCAACAATGGTAGCTTAATTTTGTTTAGCTAGGATGATTGCATTTATTTAATGAAATTTGTTTAAATCATGTCTATAGTGTTTGTGCCTCAGTCGATCATGTTTTCAATTAAGCTCAAGTATGTATTTCATTCATACGTGATTGGATGCATTAGAATTAGCTAAGTGATCCTAACCAAATGACGGCTAGTGGATACAATAATTGAAATGTGCATTCTTAATTTAGATCCTAACCCGACTAAATTAAAGGTTCACAATAACTTTAACAAGCTCTATTATCTTGCATAGTTTTTAGGTTTATGTGATTAATTTGTTTCAAACATAACCTGCCTCTGTTACTTCACATGAATCTTAAGAAACCCTTAGTTTAATATGATCAGTAAAATGCATGTTTTACTAAGTAAAATATTACGAAAGGACTTAATTTGGTTTTCAAACTCATGAAAGATCGAGTTGCCATGGAACAATTTACGAACACTATTAGGCATGATAAAAATAAGCTAAGTTGAATGATGTAATTATCCTAGCCTATTCATGTTATTAATTGTTGAAGTTTGTGTTTTTGCTAAATTCATTCATACATTTCATTTCATACTTCGCATTTAGTTTAAATGCATTAGGGATCAATCTTGCATCTAGATAATTTAATTTAGTTAATCACCCATCACTCAAGATATTGTGCTTTTATCATCAAATTGTTAACTTTAATTTTGCAATATATTGATTAACATACACAATCTCTGTGGAGACGATAACTTTTTTACTTGCGTACTTATTACAATAACCATTTCAGGTAATCAGCAAATTTAGGACCGAACAGCGTGCAGGAGCTCGGATCATTTTTTCGGTTAAATTGATATTATAGTTTGGATTATTTTTAATTAAGTTTTTTGGACTAAGTTTCAGATTTTGTTTTAGGTTTGGGTTTCGGTTTTTTGTTTGCTATTTAGCTAAAGTCTTCTGCATGATTTCTATTAAGTTAAAGGAAGACTTAATTTTTAAAGTTAAACAAATATGGGTTTTCTGCTACACATTTGATATAAGTTTTACATAAGTTCACATCTTGAGTTTTAGAATATGCACAATCAATAAACATACGTTTTCCCAAATCTAAATCACGATTTTTGAATTAACTACTCCAAAATTTCTACTACAAATCTAAGTATCAAATTAAGTGTTTTTCTGTGAAATATATAAACTTGCACCTGATTTCATAAATAACTTGAAATTTTTTTCCCCTAAATAATATTTTCAGAACTCATGATTTCTAAAGTTGGATTTAAGTTTTTAGGTTTTTAAACAAACTAATGCAATTCCTCCAAATTCGACCATAACGTCTAGGTACGGTTTGGGGTGTTAAAATGATAACTCTTCAAATGGTAGACATAACTTACCTCACCCTAACGTACGTGCACCAGATATGGGCTAGGGGTTGTATGTTTTCCTTCTAGGTTTGAACTTGGGTGTCGCGACATGGTTTGGGGGTTGTCGTGGCATTGATTGTCGTAGGTCAACTCTTGGAGTTGTACTCAAAATTCATCTATGTGTTAAGGTTAGCTTCCTTGTCATGACATTCCCTCTGAATGTTGCAACATTCAGGCCAGTCCACTAACTCATCGGCCTACAATATTTTTTGGCACACTTAACCAACAAGTTAGTTCTTTTTTAGGCCCGAATTGGCCTAACAGGTCATAAAACAACACTAAAAGCTCATTTTCTTGGATTCAAATGCAAAACTAACTAAGACTACAAACTAAATAAAAAGATATGAAATTACTTGAGTGCATGCTCATTAAGTGTTGAAAAGAGCTTAATTCTCCACAGTGAATTAATAACTTTTGTTGTTAATGTGATATTTAAAATCATTGACCATGTACCTGTCGTATGTCCAAATATTTCGTTCAACTATATTAATATTCTTTATATATATATATATATATATATATGTGTGTGTGTGTGTGTGTCGCTGACAATGTAACAATGAATACCATCTTTACAGATAGAAAGCAATATCTAATTTGGTACTGAAATAAACCAATATTATTGCAATATTTGGTTACCTGTACAAAAGAGCTAATATATCAATATCTGAAAGAACAAAATTTGTGATTATTAACGCATTAGCTTTAAAAAATATTCATTATAACGGATCTCATATCGAGATTATGAATGAGGAAAATGTTAGATTTAGTACAAATCAGTCTTGCTATGAATGTCTACATGTTTTAGTAGATTATCGAATTATATTATGCATGATACTGGGGTATCTATATTTATTTCGAAAAGGATAGAGAAAGATTGAGTTTTGACTGTGAAAGATCCACTTGAATTGTTGATTAATTTAAGCAAAAGAAATGACCATCGGAATATGATAAATTTATCTAAAGCTCGTTATGATTAAATGTACATGAAGTTGCAATAATTTAAATCTATAAGTGAGTATAACTACAATATTTAATATGAGTTCTCAATTATGTAGGAATAATATTACAAATGAGAACCTGTTAGAGAAATGTTTTTTCAACTTTTCATGTTGCGAATGTGCTTATGTAGTAGCAATACAATGAAAAGGTTTTAAGATATTTTATGAATTAATGTCTCATTTACTTATGGTTGAATTAAATAACGAGCTAATAAATGAAAAACCATAAAGCTCATTGTATTAGATTTACTCCATTCCTTAAAGTAAATGTAGCAATATATAAAGACGCAATCTTTGATGTGGACGTCATAAATGACTTCATAATAATCATAAAATGGATGGTAATAATAGTCTTCTTACACCAGAAATGGAAAAAAATTAACATAATGTGAAGACTAATGATAAGATTGGTGTTGAGTGCATTTATGGTATGATCATGCACTTTGCTTAATTTTGCACATATATCTATGCAAAGAAGATATTTGTTTATTCATATTTTTAAATTTGATAAATTCTATTTGCAACAACTACATGTGGGCTTTGGCTTTGGCTATATTGTATTAAGGTTAATGTTCTATGTTCTATTTGGTGTTTTCTTCGAAACAATGCTAGTATATATGTTTGTATGGTTAAATCACATGAGATGGTAAACTAGAAGTTTACATTAGTATTGTGGAATCATGTGCATAGTAAATCAAAAGTTTACTAGTCTAAATATACTAATTAGTTGGCATGATTGGTTAGACCATCCCGATCAATAATGATGCGAAAAGATATGAATTTACATGAATATTGATTAAAGAACCTTAAGATTCTTCATTTATCAAGTGTTGCTTGTTCTCAAAGAAAATTAAACCTCATTAGAAAGAGTTGAGATTGAATCTATTGCATTTCTAAAAGAAATATGGGCCCATTTATCTAACAAGTGGTTTTTTGTTTTGATATTATTTTGGTAGATGCATTTACAAGATACTCACATATAAGTTATTAACTCGTAACCTATAGTTTGTGAGATTACTTATTTGATTATTAGTGTAAGAACAAAACTTTCAGATTATGCAATTGAGACAATTCTTGTTAATCTTAATGAATTTATTTCTCAGGCTTTAAAATAATATTGTATGCTAGATTGTTTGTTCGAATAACTATCGCAAAACCTGTTGCTTATGTGAATAAAATGGTTTAGTAGAATTTATGAAATAAATGCCTCCAATAAGTACCTAAACCATATCTTTTGAGAACAAAACTTTTTGTATATATGTACAAGGATGTGATATTTTACATGAACCATCACTTGTATGCCTCATGCCAACAAGTTATGATAAATAATTGATGACGTCACAAACTAACTAAAATACAACAAAGGCAAGCGCACCTATTGAATGGTAGTATAGCTATAGTGAGTTGGGAATATAGTATCCACTAAGACTAGAAGTACTAGTAGTTACTATCTTTTTATTATTTAGCTGAATAAATTGAAGGATTTGTTTTTAATCTAAAATTAAACTAAACTAATTACTAAGTGACAGAGAGCAAATTGGGAAAATAATCGAAGAAAACTTATGAGAGAGACAATACCTAGGAAGAATCCACCTAGACTTCACTTATTATTCTAAATCTGAATTAAACGATTTATTTATTTGACTTGATTCGTAAAAATCCCTAAATTATATTAATATCTCTTTCGAGAGTAAAAATAACTGACTCTAGGTTGATTAATTAAAAATCTCTTTCTAATTAAAACCCCTATCATCGTATTAACTCGATCTATGGTTTCCCTTATTAGATTTGACTATAATCAGGTAGATTTATGTCATCCTATTTCTAGGATTGCATGCAACTGCACTCAATTATGCCAGATCTACTCTTAAACAGAGACTTTTGTTCCACTGAATAAGCACATCAATCATGAATTAATATCCTGAAAACATTAAACATGAAGATAAGTAAACATAATTGAGATCAAGGACAAATATTTATCATGTAATTCAGAAAAATCAAATAATAAGATTTGTCATAGGTTTCATCTTCCCTAGGTATTTAGGAAATTTAGTTCATACTTGGAAAGGAAAACATCTAAAAAATAGGAAAACAACAAAACATAATGAAACCCAAAAACTTCTAAGAAATTGAATGGAGATCTTCAATCTTGAAGGAGATCCTGCTTCTGAGTTGAGTCTGTCATTGTTCTTCGAGTATTTTCTGCATTCTACTCTGTATGTCCCCTTTAGGTCCTCTTCTAGTGTGAATTTATAGACTTTAGAATGCTCAGAAACCCTAAAAATTGGGTTTTTCTGTGTAACAAGGAAGCAGGGTGCAAAATCGACACAGACTGGCACATGGGCATGTGGCCAACCCGTGAGGCTCACATGGGCATGTGGCCAGCCCGTGTGGAAATGCCCAGGCCGTGTGGATCCTGGAAATAGCTCTTTTTGCCCGATTTTGGCTCATTTTTCGCTTCTTTTGCTCCCTTATGCTCACCTAAGTATAGAAACATGAATTTAAAAGATTAAGAGCATCAAATTCACTAATTCATATAATAAATCATCCAAAAACGTAATCAAGAATAGGATTAAAAACATGTTACTTTTATGGCTTATCAAATATCTCCACACTTAAACATTTGCTTGTCCTCAAGCAAAATCCTCAACTCACAATTAAAATTAATCTTTCTCAACTGTAATTCTCATCAATATTGTTTTGTCATAATTCAAAAATAATCACGCATTGATAATTAAACTAAAAGAGCCCTAAAAATTCAAACAATCCAAGTCACACATTTTTTAAGACATGAAAACATAGGTATCTCCCCTTATCTAAGTAATTACCTTTAATCAAAATCGACAAGATTTTACATCCTCACTAAAGATTCACTCAAAGTGTTTTAGGTTCAAAAATTAAGCACCCAAAAGTCAATTATGAAAAGTCATTACCATAGTCTTGCATAAAAATTAGATCTCCACCACTATAAAATGATATAATACACAAATCAAAAGGTCTTTAAAGGGTTGTAACGGGGCTTGGGTTAAAGGTGTGGATAAAGGCTAAAAAAGAAGGTTAGAATCGAGATCAAATTGATAAATTACCTAACTAGAAAAATAAACTAATACTGAATAATTACATTAATCGAAATTATTAAAGAATAACATTAGCTTCTTCTCAAAATATGAATTTAACTACTTAAGCTAAAAAACATAAACTAGTAATAATCAACATAAATGAATTTTTTTTCAGTTTTTTTTCATTTTTTTAAAGAACAATAGATAATAAGAGAAAATTTAACAACTAAAACAAAAGAACATAGTTAAGCAACTAACCAAATCAAATCTCGACAAAAAGGGAGTCAATAAAACGGGAAACAATTCTCAAAGAATCAAAAATAAGTTATGGGTTAATATTAATGGGTAAATCAAGAAACGATTTGTTAGATTTAAAGGGGGTTCACTAAGGGTTAAATATGAAGGTAGGCTTATGGGATAAGTGGGTTGGACCCTAGGTGCCTTTATCATCTCAGCATATCAATTCAAAGGTATGGCCTTGACATGTATAATTGAAGCAAGTTCTAGAATAACAAATCAATACTAACACACTCATAACAATTAATAAAGTGAGCAAGAAAATTATATGCTCTAAAGGCTCAAAATCTCACAAAAATTAATGGTTTTTGATGTCAATCTTGCAAATCTCAAATTTCAAGGTAATATTTAAATTTAGGGAAACAACCTAGAAAATTTTAATTCTGAAAATAGACTTATCATGCTTGATTCTCTAGTGTCTTAAAGTTTAAACCACCAATGCACAAATACCTATGAATTTAATCTAAAACATATCAATAAGAATCATACATCGAGGAAAATTCATTCTAAAGTAATATAAGAAAATTACTTAAGTACAATGCATAATTCATGGATTTTCAAATAATCATGTAAATAACCTCCCCACACTTAAGATGTACATTGTCCTCAATGTACAAACAAATATAATCATAATATAAACAGAATATCATAAGAGAGGGAGAAAACTAAAACTGCCTTGAATGATGGATTAAAGTCCCAAAATAGTGAAAAGCAAAATTGTTGATAAATGTAGAGGGAGTGTATGATTCTGAGCAACTAATAAGAAAATAAACACAAATACTGAAGAGGATTAAAGGATTAAAACTTGATTAGAAACAATTACTAAAAAGAAAAACACAGTTCAAAATATAAAGATAAAATAAACATAAGAAGAAAAATAAAAATAAAAATAACAATAAACATAAAGACAAACGGACTTAATGGTCCTTATCATTAGACTGATCAATGTCGCGAGCTGGTGGCGCTAGAGGAGCAATATGGAGATACTGAAAAATCTGCTGCAGAGTTGCATTGATGTTGTCGAACCTCTGAAAACACTGTTGCTCAAAATGAGTAAATTGCTCGGAGAGGTCCTCGAAGGCCACAGCAGAATGAGTAGGGCAATGACTCGAAGGTGGTGGTGAAGGTGGATCCTCGTGGTAGGGAGGAACATCATCAGTGTAGTCCTCTCGGTCATGTTGAACGTCAGACTGGAACAGTCTTTACTGATGGAGGTCTACTCCACATCCCCACTCAATCATCTCCATGTGGATCATGCTCGAGATGCCCTGAGGGGACATCAGACCAATGAGGGTAAGTGCCGAGGACTGCTCCAGTATGTCAAGTAAATTGAAGTGTCGAGTGAGGTGAATCACGTAAAGGCCTAGACAGATGGGGCCCTTCTTGTGGCGTTCAGTCTGATGGCGAAAGGCGAGCGCGATGAAGTACGCCAAATCAAAGACATGTCTGGTAGCTGTGCTCCATAGAAAATAGGCATCATAAGTACTAACCACTCATGTGCTCTCTCTCTGACCTGTCAACATATGAGCTAGAAGAGCATGGAGGTACCGTAGGGCCGATGGGAGAGAAGTCGCCTTCAAGCGACTAGCTTCATAAGATTTTAGGCCACCCGTGAGATCAGTACAACAATACTAAGGCGAGTGAGGAATATGCCGATAAAGAGAAAGAAGTCATCGGCGCTCATGAACTCCTCTGTGTAGAGTCCCAAAGTAGCACCGAACTCTGGAACACTCATGTGTCGCACCAACCCGCCAAGGCGAAAGGTGATGGTGCCTGGCTCATCATGGATCGACATGACCAGTTGGACCGAAAATGTGGCGCCAAACTCTAAGGTAAGCTCCGTGTAAGTGGGCTCGATAACGGTGAAGAACTTATCCCACAGGGCTGTGCCAATAATCGCGCACACAGCATCAGCTAATCGGACTTGTTATAATATGGCCCAATCAATGCAGCGGCCCAAACCGAGTGGTCGCACTCGATGAAGCTAGTGCAGATCCTCCTGGGAGCCCGTCGTAAATCAGATATAGGGTTGACGAGCCTTGGCAGATGCGCTCGAGGAGGAGGTTGCGCCGAGTCCCTTCCGCATTTTCAAAGCGGGGACGGCAACTTTAGAGTTTTGCATGTGTTCGTCATAATAAACCTGAAATAAAGCACTCAAATAAGTTAATTTGACGAATCACATTATAGGCATAAGCTGATAAGAAATATTAATTCTAAGCAAATCGCATCAAGTAGATTAAGAAAAAAATGACACCAAACAAGAGTGTAGTATTAATAACTAAACTGGTAAGAATTAAGAATGTAAAATGAATAATTAAAAACTAACAAGAGAAGAATCAACAATGGAATCAATTAATGTAAAATCCTATTGAATCAGATAATATAACTAGTATCGAGCATCAACTAAGGCAATAACGAAATAAAGAACCATCCAAATTTCATCAGTAAACACAAATTCATGTACAATGGTGAATAAGTCAAATAAGCAATAATAACTAATAATCATAAATTAATAATAGAACTAATAAAAATAAGAACAAAACACAATAATAATAAAGAAATAATAAAGAAATAATAATTGACCAATAACAGATAAGAATAATAATAATAAATAAAAATAAAAATAAAGAAAAATAAATAAATAAATAAAAAGGGAAACTGAGGGTGGTGACCAGAGCTCGAGAGAATGATGGTAACATGGTGGTCAAAGCGAGGGGCGTGCGACAGGGTGGGGGTCGGTGCTGCTGGAGAAGGTGCGGATTTGGTTTGAGCTGGTTGGAGGGGGTTTTCTGGGACGTGGGGGTTGACTGGTCAGGAGAGAGGGAAGCGGGAGGGGAAAGAAAGAAAGGGTTAAGGGGCCGGTGGGGTTATTGCTCTTGTGCGTGGGTGTGCGACGAAAGAGAAGCTGGTGGTCAGGCGATAGGGCGTAGGGGTGTTGTGGCGGCTAGGGTTAGGTGAGTTGGGGAAGAAGAAAAAATTAAAAAGAAAATTAGGGATTGAGGGTTAAAAGGGGTGACATGATCGTGTTAGGCCCGTGTTGGGCCACACGGTTGTGTCACACACCCGTGTGGATTTTCCCTAGCCCGTGTGTAATAAAATTGAAAGCCCAATCTTTAAACGGCCTATGACACGCCCGTGTGTTCAGGCCGTGTGGTTCATAGACCGTGTCGCACGGCCATGTGCAATTACTTTCGCTTCACCCACGCCCGTGTGGACTCCCACACGTCCGTGTGACCGAACACACGGCCGTGTGCCTTGCCTATGTACCTCTCTGAGTTGTTTTAAAATTAAAAAATTTAGCTCCAGCTTTCACACGGCCTAGGACACGCCCATGTGTCCAAGCCGTTTTGGGCCACATGATCGTATCAAACACCCATGTGGCCTCTTTTAAGCCTGCGTCCCCATCGACTTGTGGGGAATTAAGCTTCAGGGGCCACACGGCCAAGGACAAGCCCGTGTGTCCGGCCGTATGGGTTACACGACCGTGTTGCCTGGCCATGTAATTCTCTGTCAATTTCCTCTAAAATTAAAAAACTAGGTCCCAAGATTCACACGGCCTAGGACACCCATGTGTCCAGGCCTTGTGTTTCACACGGCCATATCGAACGACCGTGTAACTCATTATCGCACCCATGTTAAGTCGCACGGCCTAGGACACGCCCGTGTGTCTAGGCCGTGTAGGTCAATAATGTTTAGTTAATTTTAAAGAAATAATATGAAATAAAAAATGAGGAAATTAGCAATGTTAATACTCGGGTTGCCTCCCGAAAAGCTCTTATTTAGAGTCTAAGATGAGGAAATTAGCAGTGTTAGTACTCGGGTTGCCTCCCGAGAAGTGCTTATTTATAGTCTAAGCTTGACTTACCTCGTATTCCCATGATCACAATAGTTCGCGGAGTCAAGACTCTTCTTTCTCACTATCAATTCTTTTATTCAAATAACGTTTAAGTCGACTAATGTTTACCTTAAAAATGCCAAAATGAGAATGAAATACCTCAACTGTACCGTATGGTAAGACATTGAGTACCGTGAAAGGAGTTGCTCCGTTTGCGTTAAGCTCTAAAGTGGTTATTCGAAGGTCAGTTTCATCTACTAAAACTTGGTCCCTAACCTTAAATTGGTTTGTTCCATCCCTGTGCTCATCATGGCGTAGTTTTGGCTTCGCATCGTGTATTCTTGGTTTCTCCTTGACATGTGACCGCCATTTGTCTAGTTCATCAATCTGAAGCCTTTGTACCTTGTAAGTTGTTTTGTTTTTGTCACAAAGACTAGATCGTGGCTCTATCACGTTTTTCCTAGGGGTCTCCTGCAAAGAAGTTTTAGCCACGATGTTATTCATATTAACAGAACTCGTGTAATCATATTGATCACTAGATATCTTAGCAGAGTCACTAGCTTGCAGTTTGATCATGTCATCACCTACACGAAGTATCAACTCACCTATACCAACATCTATAATGGTTCTAGCAGTCGCTAAAAAAGGTCGTCCTAAAATTAAAGGAACGTCGCTATCCTCATCCATGTCTAAAACAACAAAATCCACTAGGAATATAAATTTATCTATTTTCACAAGTACGTCTTCAACAATACCTCTAGGAAATCTAATTGTTCTATCTGCCAATTGAATGCTCATCCTAATGTGTTTAGGTTTCCCAAAACCTAGTTGCTTAAACATTTTATAAGGCATAACATTAGTACTCCCCTTAAATCAGCCAAAGTATTGTTAACATTTAAACAACCAATTAAACAAGGAATAGTAAAACTCTCTGGATCTTTCAATTTGTTGGGTAGTTTATTCTGTAGAATGGCTGAGCAGACTACATTTAGCTTCACGTGCAACGTATCATCTAACTTCCATTTGTTTGCTAAAAGGTCCTTTAAAAATTTAACTACGTTGGGCATTTGCAAAAGAGCTTCAATAAACAGTAAGTTAATATGTAACTTTTTCAAGAGTTTAAGAAATTTACCAAATTGCTCATTGGTATGGTCTTTCTTCGTCGCATTGGGGTACGGCACACGAGGTTTGTATTCTTTACTTACCAGTTTCTGTCCATTGTGGCTCACCTCAAACTTACCTTTATTTACCATAGTTTCCTGCCTTGGTTCTGGTTCAAGTTTAACTAACCCTTCTTCATCTCTTACAATGATCGCGTGAAGTTTTTCTCTTAGGTTAGTTTCGATATTACTTGGCAAGCTACCTTGTGGTCTTTCTGAAATCATCTTAACCAGCTGGCCTATTTGATTCTTGAGCCCTTGAATTGATGCTTGCTGATTTTTAAATGCTGTTTCGATATTTTAGAAGTGAGTTTCTGACACCAAAATAAACTTCGTCAACATCTCCTCAAGGTTTGGCTTTTTCTCTTACTGGTAAGGTTATTGTTGAAGAGCTGGAGAGGGTCGTTATCTCTGGTTTCCTTGAACACCCCAAAAGAAGTTGGAATGGTTCCTCCAACCTGCATTGTAAGTATTATTGTAGGGATTATTCTGAGGTCTAGAATTATTACCCATATAGTTGACTTGTTCGTTCGTTGTGCTAAGGTCGTAG